>NC_049238.1:58050374-63850612 GCF_011100685.1 Canis lupus familiaris
GCATGGCGCCCCCAGGGCCTGCGGTCAGAAGAAAGAAACCTGCACCCAAAGGCTCGGAGTTCCGAGACGCAGCCTGCAGGCAGGTGCACGCTGTGTGCTGACCGCGGTGAGCAGGCCGGCTAATAGGGACTCTGGGGCTCTAACTCTGCGCGGGCCCTGACACAGGAGAGAAGGCGCTTGCCTCTGAGCTCTGCATCCATTTCCCAAATGTTCTGGGAACGGGCAGGACAGATCTTCTGTATGTGACAGAAATGTGCGAGGGAGGGGTGGGACTAAAGGAAGCAAAGGTCCAGGAAGCCCCATCCCTGGAGAGGACCCCCCCCCCCCCCCACCACACACACACACACCACAGACACACCACACACCAACGCACACACAGCTTCAAGGACACGGGAAGCCCTCCGAGACCCCTCCTCACCAATCATGTGGGCAGCATCTCAGGAGGAGACGGCTGAGCCCGGGACAGGAGCAGGGGCAGGCCCCTGCGCAGAGGCACTTCCGGTTGAAGACAGCTCCGTTGAGCGCGTGCAGCACAGGTGTCGAGCCCTGCACCAGCCCGCCGCCTGGTAGGGGGCACCTGCCAGGGCCACGGTCAGCAGGCATCCCCACAGCCCTGCTCCCCGGGCACAGCGGGGTTGTGGAGGTGGTTACCTGCAGGGAGAAGGCGAGGACGCAGTTAGGCCTCCCAGCTGCATGGCCTCTCCCCTCCGCGGCCCGAACACCGCTTTGCGGAGCGCCAGCCTGGCGGACACGCTCAGCCACTGGGGCTGCAGGAGAGGGCCCAGGGCTCTGCCCGGGACAGCCAACGCCCGCCCTCAGGGGGCAGGAGGGATCTGCGGGTCCAGGTGCAGGTGCGAGCGGGGGGAGGAGGAGGAAGGGGCAGCCCGGCCCCTCCGGCTCTCCGCCCGGGCAGGTCAGTGGCCCAGTGCGGGGGAGCAGGGGGGGAGCCCCGGGAGCTCCGCTGCCCACTGCTCCTGCCAGCTGCCCCCGGCTCAGACGCAGGCTGGGATCTCACAAGGGAAGCAGAGGGGAAGGCACCAAAGGGGAGGCGCGGGGCTGCGGGCGCTCAGCAGCTATGCGGAGCTTCCAGAACTGGCGAGCTGATCGAGAACCTGGGTGCCGGGGCCGAAGGAGCACGGGATGGAGCCCGAGGCGAGCGTGCTGGGCGACCTCCAGCGCGGCCGGTACAGCCCGGCTCCGGCTCCTCTGTCCCTCAGCTGTGCAATGGGGGCGCCGCGGCCCCTGCCGTGCACAGGGCACGCCTACACAAAGCACCTGCAGGAGTATTTCGTTCACTCCTAGCAACGCTCCGAGGAAGGCAGTACTCCCGCTGCTCGACGGGGAGGTTCGGCTGCCCGGCCGGCGGCCGGTGTCAACAGCGGGACCTGCCCGGGCTCCCACTCCAGGAGCAGGGGCGAGCAGGCTCTGCAAAGGGAGGGACAGGGGGGCGGGGCGGACAGGAAAGGAGCGTTCCGGGGGCCACGCACACTGAGCCCGGCCTCTTGCACCAGCAGCTTGGCGTTCACCAAGTTCACATCCGCCTGACTGGCAGTGTCCTTTAGGAGGCCGACAATGACTGCAGGGCTTAGGCAGTTGCCGGCGTTCTTCAGGGGCGTCCCTGGGGACAGAGAACCTACAATAAGGTTGCTGTTTGTTGAGCAGCACAGGAGCGGGCAGGGCGCTGACACCCATCCTGGGTCAGGGACTCCTCACTGCCCGGGGCCCAAGCCCCAGCCTGCGGGCCAAGTTCCGCTTCCCTCTGGAAGGCACCCAGTTCCCTGCCTTGCTTCCTCTGGGGATCCCGCAGCTCTGACCTCCCCTATTTCTAGCAGCGCCCAGGTCTAACCACCCCCAAGCTCTTCCCACGTGAGCAGATGCTCAACGGGCCACGAGGAGGACCAGCCTCTGCGGGTGTAGGAACTAGAGCCCTGCGCAGTCTCTCAACTACATCTGCCTACGCTGGGCCCACTGGGAAAGTGGCCGGAGCCTGCAGTCGCAAAGGGAGACGAGGCCACTCTCTTTGCTCCCACCCCCAGCTGAGCAATGCCGGGGACCATCAGCTCGCCTCAGGACCCACCTTACCGTTCACGGGGCACACCCTGTCCCACCACCCTATCTGGCACACCCGCCCCGACTCTCACTTTACATGTAGAACCCAGGTTCAGACAAAGGGAAATCTCACAGAGACAGGGTCAAACCCAGAATCAAGATCCTGTCCCTTAAGCTGGGACTCCCTCCCCCAATCCTACTGCCTCTCCCATGAAACTGTCTCTCATGGAGGTTTCTCTTGCATGAAACATGTGCATCTTAAGAATACTATACAATCGTGACTTGTGAAAATCACACGTATTTCTTAGTATTTTCTGGACGTCCCCTCTGTCCCCATTGGGTAGCGAGTGAGCCCTATGCAGACAGAACAGGGGACTTGGCGTCACAAGAGCTATGTCCAGTCCTTTCCCAGCCCCTCGCTGTCTGGACTGCTACAGACACAACCTCTTCCCTCCCTCTGCAGTGTCCCCAACTCACCCTGTGTTACCACCTGGATGGTCCCTTTGGGGGATCCAGCCAGGCTTGCATCAGCGTCCCCAGAGCTTCTGCGAGACCAATCCAAGGCTTGGTGTGTGGAGAGAAGGCACTGGTAAGGGCCTGGGCATTCACCTGCACAGAACGGGGAAGCAGAGCTGAGGTCAGCACGAGGCAGGGCAGGGCTCCTGAGCACAGCTCCACAGTGGGGAGCAGAAGGCACAGGGCTGTCCTGGTTTCGGGGCCTGGGGTGGGGGGAGCGTGGAGACCACTTCCATTAGCCACCACAAGACTTGTGCCTTCAGCTTGGGAGAGCTGTAGAGCCAGAAAAGAGCACAAAATTGCCAGAAGGGGAAAAAGGCATTTCTCTACACCCTACCCCCACAAACTGTGCCCACCTCACCCCTTACACAGGAGACCGGTTGTTCCTGAGATGATGGGTCTGGACACCACAAGGAAGGTGGTCTTTGACTTAAGATGTGTGGGGAGTCACGGATCACTGGGACCTAGAGGGGTAGGTCGCTCCAAGACCTTCCCTTTTACTTTACACCTCAATTAAAAAACAAAGTGGGGGCGCCTGGGTGGCTCAGGCGGTTAAGGGACTGTCTTCTGCTCAGGTCATGATCTCGGAGTCCTGGGGATTGAGCCCTACATCAGCTTCCTACTCAGCCGGGAGTCTGCTTCTCTCTCTCCCGCCCTCTGCACTTTGCTCAGCACTGGTTCCTCTCTCTGTCAAATAAATAAATAAAAGCTTAGGAAAAGAAAAAATGAGTGTTTACACGGTCATTAATCACTTTGACCAAATATACAATTTGCAAAGCTGGTTTCACATATTTTTAATTAATTAATTATTCATTCATGAGAGACACAGACAGGCAAAGACAGACGGTGGGAGAAACAGGCTCCTCGCAGGCAGCCTGATGCGGGACTCAATCCCGGACCAGATTACGCCCTGATCTAAAGGCTGAAGCTCAACCACTGAGCCACCCAGGTGTCACTGGATTCACATACTCTTTTTTTTTTTTAAGATTGATTGATTGAATGATTGATTTATATAGAGAGAGAGAGAGAGAGAGAGAGCAAGACAGAGACAGAGGAGGGAGAAGCAGGCTCCATGCCGGGAGCCCGACACGAGACTCGATCCCGGGGCTCCAGGATCACGCCCTGGGACAAAGCAGGTGCTAAACCACTGAGCCATCCAGGGATCCCCTGGATTCACATACTCTTAATGATCCTATCATTCTTCAAATCTTGCCCATGTGGAGTCAACCAGGAGGCCTGCCAGGCAGCTAAAGGAGACAAAAGCCACATTTCCTCCTAAAGCTGTAAGTCTAGGGTAGGGTCTGAACGGCGGGACCGTCCCAACAGGGCTTGATAACAAAGCCAGCTTGTCCCGGGTCACAATTTCAATTCCATTTTGTGGTTCAAGATGGTCTGGCTCTGAATGAAGCATTGGGCACTTTTGTGAGTCAAACTGTAAAGAGAACCAAGGAGTCTAAGAAGGATTTAATTCGAAACCTGGGGTGTGATATAAATCAAACAGGCTGCTGGTGTTGGAAATGGCCAAGGAGGCAGGCAGCCTGGCTTGGGGCTCCTGTGGTAGGGCTCCTCTGCTCCTCTCCACAGGATACAGAAAGGACCAGCGTGGACCAGGAGGCGGGACGAAGGAAGGCCAGTGCTGGCAGCAGAGAGGAAGGGCCATGGGCCAGTGGGCTGGGCTGAGCCTGCTGCCGCTGGAGGCAAGTGTCCTCCGGGCAGCACCTGTGGACGGGGATGCTCACGGCAGGTCTAGAGAACCAACAGGAGGGCTCTAAGAGGCAGGCGCCATTGAGCACCACCCGACCCTAATGTGAGTCTGTGTCTAATGTAACAACCAAACGGGGGAAGATGCAGAGAAGAATTAGGGAGGGACTTCCCATGTGACACAACTGTCTTTCTTTCTAAAAGCCTACTGGAGGACAACCTGTCACGTTGGGTGGAGACTTAAATCTGCCCCAGTTGAAGGCCTTTGACCAAGAGAGTTTACTTCTGGTATAAGATGGGAACAGTCTATGGTTCCATTTGATGGAGCCGGTGGTAAGGAGCCCCCTTCACGAAAAGGCCTGGACCGCCACCACCGCCTACGGACTCCATGGTAACCCCTGAGGGCTGCAACAGTGAGGGCAGAGGCCTGCCCGGCAAAGGGCTGCAGAGGGACAGGTGCAGCCCTGACTGGCTGGCAATGGCCTCGGTCCCAGCACGGCACCTGGGGAGAGCTGCTCAGAGGAGAGATGTGCAGAGGGAGTGAGAAAGTGTCCCCCACACTGAGGAGCCGCGAGATGCAGAAGAGAGAAGGGAGAGGCACAGGTGGACGGGCCACGTGTTGTGGTTGAGCGCCGTCCTGTGGGTCCTTCAGGGGAGTAGCTGGCTCCCCTACTCTCTCGGGGTGTAGCAGGCAGGGTGGCCCGGCGAGCTGGGCTATCACGCCAGGCCTGGCAGGCTGAACAAAGCACCCTGTGTCTTTCCTGCTACTGCTCTGTCCTCAGCAATGAAAGTCCCCACGCCGAGGGTCAGCCAGGAAGGTCAAGGACCAGCCCCGGCCCCCACCCGCCATCCCCACGGCGTCCAGCAGCCCAGGCCACGCTCCTCCATTCTCAAAGCATGTGGAGAACAAAGGAGCCTTTCTCTGGAGCCCGGGCCCTGGGAAGAGCCACAATCTCTGCACCAAGGCTACAATACGGCAGGGCCGAGCCGCCTCCCTGCAACCAGGCTGCAACTAGGAAAGCTCGGGACGGGGCTCCCGCCGCCCCACCCAGAAGCCTGGCTCCAGAGGAGGCCTTATCTTCTACCCCCAGGGCCGAATCTGGTCAACACACCACTGCCCGCCAGAGCTGTCACCATGCCCCAAACCGGACACCACCCGCCCTCCCGGGCCTCGGCTCCTCCCTCCGACCTCCCGGCCCCAGGCCCACTTGGCCATACTTACGACGCCTGCCAGAGATTTCCCCTTCACCATGTCCACAAACTGGATGGCGATCTCTTCCCCGCAGCGGCTCTGGGCCTCCTTGGTGCTGGCGCCCAGGTGGGGGCAGCTGATGACGCGCTCATGCTCCACCAAGGCTCGGTCCCGTGGCGGCTCCTGCCGAGAGAGAGACACCTCTCGGTCGCCTGCCCAGGGAGGCTGGAGGAGAGGCGTGGGGCCGAGGATGCCTTCTACTCTGGTTCTGCTAGAAGGTTCTACGCCTTCTGTCTCTGGTTTCAACAGCCGGGTTCCTCGTCAACACCTCTCTACAGCAGAGTGGACAGGGCTAAGGACGGGATGCACATCTCGGCTCCCCCGCTTAGACCTATGTGCCTTTGGAGAAATCTCCACCTCTCTGAGCCTCGGTTTCTCCATCTATAAAATGGGTGAATACTACCCAGAACCAAACACTGTCGTGCAGACTGCACCCCAGTAATACAGGAGGTGCTCAGCCAGTGAAGCTACTGTTTGTTACTGGTTTTTGCCTCGAGCTCCCCCTCGCTCCTGAATCCTTGCAGCACTTCCAGGCCCTCTGCACAGCTGTCCCATCCTGGCTCGCACCACGCAGGTGGTCCACCTGGGCACCTCTGCCCACCCCCTCTGCTCACTGAGCACAATGTTGCCCCTGGGAATGTCTCTCAGGCCTCTTGTCTGGCCACCTGGGCCTGGGAGTGCTGTGCACTTGGTAGCATGTGCCACGAGAAGGCCAGAGACAGGCAGGGGAAGGTGCTGATCGGGAACGTCAGTACAAAGAGGGCCAGGCGCACGTCTGCCTTCCAGAAGCTTACCATCTAGTTGTGAAAGATGACCAGGAGTATAAACCCTGCGTGCTCAGGACAGGGAATACACAGTGAGGGCAACACAGTGCTCAGAGAGGGCCGGGGACGAGCCAGGGCCCCACCGCAGATATCCAGCAACCCTCCAGTGCCTAAGCCAAAATCCCTGCTCTTTGCCCTGGATCTGTGATGCTGGAGTCCACCTGGAAATGCACTGTCCGTCATTCCTCTGGTGTAAGGTGGGGGGGTGGCTCGGGCGAGCAACGACGGGGTCTCTGGCTCGACAGAGAGCAGCCCCCAGGGCACAGGGGACCCCTTCTGGCCATTCGCCTCAGGCTGTCCTCCCTCCCCAGAAGACACGAAGGAAAGGAAAGCCAACAGACACTGGGCAGAATGTCTTTTTGGCAACGGGATTCATTTCATCAGAGACCTCGGTCAATAATTAAGAGACCTTAAACCCGGCCCCAAATGCTCTCTCTCTGCCGCAAACCCTCAGCCTCAGAACGGATGTGCCGCGCGGTCCTCCCTGCAGTCATCAACAGGACAGCAGCGCAGGGAGCCCGGGACCAGGAACTGGGTCCTATTTAAAATCTGAGTTTTGCAAAGACCACACGGCGGCCTGTGCACCGCACTCCGGAGGGCTCCCCAAACCACAAAGGTGTTATTCTGGCAACATAATTCCTCCTGAGTGCCGTGGAGGCCTCCTTAAGGCAAAGACCTTCTTCGTGCACACTGGGCTTTCTCGGCCCTGGGCCCCTTGTCACCGCTCCTCTCCTCCACCAGGCACTCACCTCTGTAAACACGTCCAGCGCGGCACCAGCACACTGGCCAGAGCGCAGGGCCCGGAGCAGGGCCCCCTCGTCCACGATCCCTCCCCGAGCGCAGTTCACCACGCGCACCCCCTTCTTGCACTGGGCAAAGGTGCTGTCGTTCAGCAGGCCTGCAAGGAGGGAAGGGCTTTCCTGCGGCACTGCCCGGGACCCCAGCACCAGTGCCAGCAGCCCTCCCTGCCTCGTACCAGCTCCTTCCCCACACGCCGACAGCCTCTCTGGTCTCACCTCTCCCTTCTCACAGGCTCGGGGGCAAAGGCCCTGTTGTGGATTTAGACCAAACTCAGTCTAGAAACATCCTAGAGTCCCGGAGATCCTAGTGTTTTGAGTAAGTCCCGGAACCGGAAAGGCCAGCAGCGGCCCCAGCAAACACCATGGGTCACGGGTCATACGTGTCGAGCCATGCATTTCCAGCTAGCTCATCCCTCCTCCGTGGGATGCAGGATCAGCTAGCAGAGCATCACTCCATGCTCGAGGGCCCTAGTCCACATGCCTGCGGAGGCCCAGGCTGAGGGCCCACCCTTCTCTGGTCTGTGGCTTCCGTGGCCGACCCACAGGCAGGGACGCACATACCTGTGGTGGAGGGCAGCAGAGGTGTGTGCACAGTGATAAAGTCACAGAGAGGCCAGATCTCCTCCAGGGGCAGCTGCTGGACACCAAAGGAGGCCGAGACCTCTGGCGCAATGATGGGGTCGTACCCTACGGTCTGGTCAGAAACGAGAGAGAGACGAGCAAATGTCACTGTTCCTTACTAGTACTGGTATCATTATGATGGAGGCCATTTATCGGGCATTTACCAAGTACTACTGCTAAGTCTGTCCAAATACGGTAATACAACAAGGGTTGATACTATTCTACTTTAGAGCTGAACAAAGTGGGGCTCTCTATTTAGGAGGGGCTGGCCCAGAGTGTGAAGGGAGTTTGTTTACCTCCGAGCTCTTAACCATGAACAGATGCAAGAGCAGCGTGCGTGTGTGTGTGCGTGTGTGCACATGTGCGTGTGTGAGGTTGGATAAGGGGGAGCTCAGAACCTTTAGCAAACAGGGAACCCAGGAGAGGCAGGACAGCCACGTGGGGAGCAGAGACACACTACACTAGCAGGGTATAACCAGGCGAGAGAGGACAGGTTGGCCACAGCCGAGGACCCTCAGGGCCAGAGAACAGGCAGGGGCCCTGACTCTTGCACAGACTGAGAAAGAAGTAGGTTGGGGCAGCGGTGCAGAGCAGGGCAGGCAAGGAGACCAAGACCGGTCGCTGGGGAGGAGTGCTGACCCGCCAGCGGGCAAGGTTTGGTCCCATCCTGAAGTGCCCTTTCAGAAGGCTCCAAATGCATCTAGTCTCGGAAGGCATAACTGGGTGACTCACCACACAGAGGCCTCAATGCTCAGGACGGATCCTTTCAACAGGGCAGGAGTGACAGGGAATAGGGAGCGAGGATCAGAGGAGAAAAAAGGAGGCACCAAGGCACCATAGAAGGCACAGGTCCCAGAAAGAACCTTCCTCTGGGCAGATTCCTGCCTGCCCCGATTTACCAACGAGGAAACTAAGGCAGAGAGGTGAAATGATTCAACCAAGGTCGCATGGTTGGCAGATGGTCGAGTGTGGATAAGAAGAATGTCTGGATTTGGAAGCCTGCACCCCTGGTGCCCACCCTTCTAGGTGGGGTGAGGTCAGGGGCTCACAGCCCCACCTGAGCAACCGGGTAGAGTCAATGGAAACATGTCCTGTATCAGAACAGTGTCGGGCACCAGTCACACATGTCCTCAGCAAGGGCAAGCCTCTAAAGGTGATCAAGCCAGCACCAGCAGCTGGGATTCGAAGAATCCACAACCACCAGGACGCAGCCACCTCTTGACACAGCAGAGACATAATCCACTTTCTGTCTGGTCACCTTCGGCTTGGCCGGGGCCGCAGCACCCACTGGGGAAAGAGGCGTAGGAGCCTTAACAATCTCAAAGGCATCCGTGTCCTCAAGAAGGCAGGACGCAGCTGCAGGAGCCAAGGGACGGACGCTGACCCAGGAGACCTGGACCTGGGTCCTCAGTACGAAGTGAAGGAGCTGGGTGGATGATTTCAAAGTCATCGCCTGCTCCAACACTCAGTCATTCAATATTCCTTGAAAAGACAGTTCTCTTAACCCTGAAATGTTAGGGGCGAACCCCAGAATGTTCAGAGGCGGCCTGGCACTGAACAAAAGGTAACAAGCAGAACAGAAGGCCTAATACTGGAAACCGTCATCATGTCTGTGTGGTGGAACTCATTTTTGTTCTCCTTTATGCTTTCCTGTGCTTTGTAATGCTTCCCCTGCTCATCATGAATTTCCTTGTGGGAAACAGAAAAGTCATCTCGAAAATACTGGCAAAGAGGATTCCTGTGTAACCAATTCCGCCCTTGCAGAGAAGAGACTGACATGGTCGTGAATGAGGAACAAGTTTCAGATCACAGTTTTCATCATCAGCCTGTGGAGGAAGCAAAGCCAAGGGGGAGATTTTGGGGGAGAGGCTGTAGGATTGAAAGCTCACAACCCCCAGCCCCAGTGGTCATTCCCCCCTCAGCTGTAACCTACTCGTTTCCGGGGGAACAAGCAGCGTCCAGGGAGGAGAGAGGATCCCTTACAAGTGCTCTTTGTCTGCCAGCTCAGGGCTGCCTGGAACAAGGGCCCTGTTCATCTATAATCCAGATGTACTTCGTTCACGTGAGCGGGGGAGGACGGGGACCGCCAGCAGAGGTCACAGAGCTGACCCCGATGGAGGCGAGCTCCCGCCACTCTGGGGCTTGGGGCTCTCGGGAGTCCAGAAGCAGCACGGAGCGCTGGGAGGAAGGGTCCCGTGGGCGGAGCCGGGCCTAGTGCTGGGGGCCTGCACCCTGTGCTGGGTGCCTGCAGCTGGTGGGGAGCAGACGGGGAAGGGAGGGGACCCGCATCCTCCACAGCGGTCAGCAGGGTCTGACTCAGCTGTCTTTCTCTTGTTCGGCTGCAGACAACTGCAGGGTAGAATTCGGCTGAGAAAACGGTTTTCAGTTTTCACTCGGGAGACCCAGGGCAGATGGCAGCTGAACACGGCTAGGAGCTGGGATTCCTACACCAGGAGACCACGTTGCGGGGAGTCGAAAGAGTATATGGTTGGGCCCAGGGGAACAATGTCTGAGTAGGGTCCTAACGCACCCTGGAACGGGTCAGATGTCCCGATACTCACACGTTGCAGCACTTCCAGGTATGTACCCTCTGAAGACTACCCTACGGAGGAGCCTGAGGGAGAGCCACCAAGGGGTTCTCCACCTGAATCCCAGCCTCAGGACAGGCTCCTAACGCTGGGGAGCAGGGGAACCCCAGCTTTTCAAGTGGCGCTACAGAGCCACGTCCTAGCTGGTGTCATAGAAGGCAGCCTTGCGAGGATGACTACACCTCCCCTGGGCCTCTGGCTTAACAGTGGATGCCTGAGAGCAAGGAGGCTTTCACGGTGAAGGGGTTCCAGGAAAGGAGCCTAATCATCACATCCTCCTACTGCCTCACAGCTAATTCTTCGGGCTGAAGATGAGAACTCTCTTCCCTTCACACAATGACATCTTACTCAGAAACCCACTATAAAAAACGATCAGAGCTGCAGAGGTGAAGGCCCAGAGCCCTACCACTTACTCTCTCTCTAGGGTCCCATCCCCATGTCCCTAAGGTACCTTCCCAGAACTTGGGGCTCTGGGAAGAATGTAAAAAAATCAGTACTCTGGCGCAGTAGGAATTCCAGTTACCAGACTGAGCTAGGAGCATCCTGAGGAGATTTCATCCCGAGGAAGGTCGAGCACAGTGACAGAGCAGAGACCGTCTAACTCACCTGGATCAGGCATGAAGACAGTGGTGGGGATGCAAGACAAAGCGTACTAGATCGGAAGTCAGGAGACCTGGAGCTCAAGCTGGACTCCACCATTTACCAGTCCTATTATCTCAAACATACCATATAACCTTCCTGGGCCTCAGTTTCCTTGTCTGTAAACCTGGAATAAGAATATTGACCCTGCAGGGGTCACTGCAAGCACAGTCTCTGACACAGTAGACCTCAGTAAACATTAGCTGGGCCTGAGAGAATTGGTGACATCTGGTGCCTCAGGTTCAATGTCCATCCCTCTGGGATAACTTCAGATTCATCACAACACGGGCCACCAAGAAACCGTTAGGAGATCCTGGCCTGTTCCTCACAGGAAACCTTGGTAAGAGTGCAAGGCTCAGTTGCTGGCTGGCTTGGCCTGCTAACACTCTAGCGGGCATGCTGGCATGAATGAGTTGTGTCTCCAGAATGTACAACATAACATGTTCAGCAAATGGGTTGAGAAAAAGCTCCAGGCAGAAAGAACACCATGGAGCATCAGACTCAGATGACTCCGACAACCAGCAGGCTGCAGATGGCCAGAATGATTCTGACACCCACATCTGTGCCATGTGGCTCAGAGCAAGTCAGGTAGCTCAGGTGGCACGTGAAGATTCCTCTCCAGGCCTGTCTGGTTGGGATGGGGGCCTAGGTGGGCTTTCTCTCCCCAACACACAGCGCCCCCGCCAGGTGCTGTGGGAAGCCAGGTGGCTGAGCTCCCTAGCAGAGCTAAGGTCTAGGATCCCCGCTTCCCTGAGGGAGCAGATAGTGACAAAGAAGGGACGGGAAAGGAAAGGGGGCAGTCCCTACCCAACGTCTGAGCACAAGAGGGACTCTGTTGATTGCTCCTGTGACACAAAGGGGTCAACTCTTAAATCACGATGTTCTGGAAGGGTTGGATGTTAGTTACCCAGCCTAATTAGTGACTAACAGCCTAGGGGACAGATTTAGGCCAGGGGACATCCCAGGACCAGGGAAGGAAGGGGTGATCAAAATATCTTCACGTGCTTTGCAGCACTGCCCGAGCCACCCAACCAGAACTACTCAGGGTGCCCTATGCCTTCTGGTCCCACTCTGTCTTAATTACAGTGTGCCCACGAGTTACTGTAACAAACCACAGTCCTTAATAATTTTACTCTATTTCCTATGATCACACAAAAACTCCCTGCTAAAGACTATTCCGCAGATAAAGAAACTCGTAGCCCATGGGCAATGGGTGCTCAGAGCTATGACAGCTTTAAAGGCCATCTGCTTCTACCTCTCTGCCCATGCTCACACCTCGTCCTCATACTGGCCAGGTGCTTAGCCAGTCTCATGTTGAGTATCTGCAGTACTGGGAGACTAACTCTCTCATTCCATTTGGGGCCAGCTCTGGCTAGAGCTCTGTCCCCCATGGCTTGTACCTACTGGTCCTCCTTAGATCCACTCCTTGGGAGCATGACTCTTCTATAGAAGAGCTAGTCGATGGCCTCCCAAGTCATGACGGGGCTGTGACCCCAGTGCCTCCAATCCTTCCTTAGGAAGTACAGACCATAAGGAATGTCACCGTCCCTGTGCTGGAAGTCATACTTCTTTTAATGCTACCAAAAGTCACATTACCTTTTCTATTAGCCATGCCACTGTGAACCACACTGCGTTTCTGTCAACCCAAGGTCCCCTCCCCTAGAAAAGGGTTTTAACAACACCTCTACATCCAAATGTGTTTGGTTGCTTTGGGGGCCCATATAGAGGGTCCTGGTAGGTATCTTAGCTCAACTTCTTATTAGGATGCCCAACCTTGCTAGCCTTCTCACATCAGTTAGGATATGATTCCACAGTCTTAAGAATTAATCACCTCCCCCTGCTTCCTATCACCCAGACCGCTGATGAGAAGGATGGGTAAGGCATAGCCCTGCGTCATCCTGTACCATCTCCCTTCAGACTGAGACGGAGCTATCCTTCAACCCGTTACTAAGCCTTTCGCACCAAGATCACAGTCTCCATCTTAACCCCAAGGGTGTCAGGGAAGATCTCACCAATGTCTCACTAAGTCCACATTTCCAAACAATCTACACATCTGTCCTTGAGGAAGAAGCCAAATAAAAGCAATTCGTCCACACAACAGAACCCCATGGAAGAGTTTACAAATAGGATAAATTTATTTATTCCAAGATCTACGTTTTACCACCATGTACAGTATTGTACTTTCTATAGGCACAGACCCCCCCCCACACACACACAATGGGAAAGAACTCTATGTGTTCCACATAAATGCACAGAAAAAAGTCTGAGATGATACACAGCAAACTGATGTTACCTCACAGGTGACTGGCAGCAGACCAGGATTGGGGTGGTAAACAAGGAGATGAGGATCTATATTTAATTTTTGTGAAAATCCCTTCACCTATTACATGACTAAAATACAATTTTAAATCATCCAGGTATAAGACCCCTAAGGACATCCATGACGATCGGTTTAATATTGGCTTCTAAAGGGAGAACAAGGCCAATTTAAAACAACTTGTGCTTAGTGAACACTGAGCATGGTTTCCTGACTGGATGCTGATAAACTCTTTCACAGCCTGTTTTAGAATCTTCCCTCCTTGCACTTTCGAAAATCTTGCTTCCCCAAATGTTCAAACACCAACTGAGGAGCTTTGGATGATGCAGGTCCATAATCTGTCTGCCCTGTGCAAAGTTCATCTGGGCCTAGGTATCAGTTAGGAAGCGCAGTCAAAGTGAGCCCTGAGCGTGAACAAAGGCCACTTGGGCCACTGCAAAATGACCGGGGCTGCTGGCAAGGGCAGGGGGCGGGTGACCGTTTCAAGGTGTGTTTCAGCGGTTTATAAAGATCATGTCCCAGAAGCAGGATAGCCTACAGGGACCGGCCAGAGATATCCAGACAGAAGAACCCCCGAGGGGAGCAGTGACGTGCTGCAACATACAAAAGCACGCAAACCCTCAAAGTCACGCTGGGAATTCGGGCGTGTCGTGTGAGGTATGCCTGGACACACAGAATGACATTCATGAACAGGTTCTAGACGTTTCTGATCAAACACATGTCTGAGGGGTGTCAGCCACTTCCACTGAGATGCTCAGAATCCATATCCCTCCAAGCCTCTCGGGAGCAGCCTGGCAGCAGCTGAGTAGCTGAGCACAGAAGCTTACTGATCACGTCCCTCACTCAGCAAACGAGGTGGGGCTTTTTGTCTGGGTAAGTCACTCCCCCAAAGTCTCAAGTCCTTGATAATGAAGGCTCCTGAGCAAGCAGAGTCCAGTGAGCTGTGGCGCTGTGGGGAAGGGGAGGGAACTTAACAGAGGAGCAGCTGGGCCAAACAGCCTGTCCCCAAGTCTCTGTGTCATCAATGAGGCGCTCACCTGTCTGAGTATGGCACTCCGAGTTTTACTTAACCCCCAGCCCCTGATTTTAGAGGATCAGAATTCCAGGTGAGCTAAGCCTTTACTTTAATCCCTCACAGAAGAGGAGAGAAAGCTCTCCTTGCAGCACAGGGCACCTGGCCAGCCCTGCACAGGAGGGACTGGCTTTGGTTTGTTCTCATGATCAGTGGATCCTGCTGGGCCACAGGCCCCTCTCCGGGATCTAGAGAAACGTGCGGAGGCTTAGGAAGATGTCTGGCTGATGTAAATAAGTGTGTGGGGAATAAGGACAGGAGGGAGAGGAAGATTTCCGCGTGGTGTAATGGGATGCCCTCCTGTTTACCTTCCATTGCTGGAGGCCTCAGCAAAAATTCACAAACTCCTGACATCAATATAAAAATTAAGGGTTAATCCGTAGGGTTCCCTTTAACTCTATGAAGCTGGGGGGACAAAGAGAAAGAGGAAGGAAGAAGGAAAGAGAAGGGAAATGCCAGAGCAGCTCCATGTAAAGTTTTCTAGAAATGATCTGATTGTCAAAACTGTTTTTTTTTTTTTTTATGTTTAACGAAAGCCTTCCTGGCGGCAGTTTGAATATATCATCCCCCCACGGCAGAGAGGGCACGAGGAGTGAACAAGGAGATGTCTGCTAGCACACCTAGCCACCCTGTCACCCGCCCCTACAGGTCCCCTCCCATGGCTCTGGGGCCACCGCTCTGCAAGGTCTCCTGGCTTGGCCTCAGGGTGTGGCACTGCTCTCGATGACAGCCTTCCCTTGACCAGAAGAACCACTGAGTTCCCAGAATAGGGTAAAGCAGGGTCCTGGAGGGAAACAGGGGTCAGGGAGAATTGCTGAGAAATGCGTGGTGCTCCAGCCACCACGGGATTAACATCGTGTCACGGCATTTGCACAATCATCTTGCCGTCTTCTGACTGTGGAGTGGAGCCAGAAGGTGGATGGATAACGGCCCTGCTATAAGGCTACAGATGTGCTCCTGTTTTTCGGAATTATCACAGGCAACAGACACAGCAAAACAAAGAGCCCTTGCGGCAGCAGAGGCGAAGCAGCACAGGATACGAGCCCCTCTGTTCCGCTGGGACTCAAGAGCGGAGGGACCTCCACCAAGGATGCCCGGACTCTGAGGTCAGGCCAACATCCCTGCCCTCCCCGGCTACACCGCCTACTTCGGTAGAGGCTCTGAAGGAGGGTCAGCCCCTCCTAGGAAAAAGCCTTTACCTTTTCTCAAGCAAACCTGCCTCTCTCAAAACTGCTACAGGGAGCCCCACACCAAAGGGCCTCACCAACCTCTTACCTTCATCCCAAAGGACTGCATTCGAGTGGCCACCTCTCTCCCAATTCTGCCCAGGCCAAGAATTCCCAGGATCTTCCCATTTAGCTCTGTTCCCATGAACTGCAACCAAACAAGCAAGAGGCAACGCGGCCAGAGTAAGCCCCGGGAGTGAGGCCTCGGGCGCCGAGCTGGGCGGGACGAGGCAGGACTGGCCGCTCACCTTCTTCCTTTCCCACTTGCCGTCCTTCATGGAAGCTGTCGCCTGGGGGATGTGCCTGCAAGGACAGACAGGTTCAGTGGGCCGACATGGGAGGTGATGTGAGGTCTGCACAGCCACCCTCTCTGTCAGTCAGTCATTCCCAGGGCGAACCAGGCTCAGGCTGGTCTAGAGCTCGGGTACAGAGACCCGGAGCGGAGCAGAGGAAAACCTGTCAGGCACACCTGATGTGGGAGCCCCGGGATTTCTGTTCCCAGCTGGGAGTCTGAGAGTCAGTCAACTGCTGAGTGACAAGCATGTAGAAAGCAAGCACCAGTCCTCCACGGTTCACAGGGATAACAAAATGGGGGTGTTGAGGGGCTCTGAGAACATCCAGTGCTCCAGAAGTTCACGGATTTTCATTTTCCTCTTTCATCCAAGCCCGCAACCTGCACTTTCCACCGTATCAGCAGACAGCTGGGTATTTCCCTTCCTCGAGAGTTCCTGAAACCCCAGCAGTCTCAGGCTGCACTGGAATGGGGGGACGGGATGCTATAGTCCATACCACCTCTTCTCCAAACCACCCCCAGCCCAGCCTCTCTCCTCTGATTGGTTAACACGGCGGGGGGGGGGGGTCTGAGTCTCCACGTGTTTCTGGAAGGGACAGAGGCAGTTAGGGCAGAGTCAGAGGTGAGAGGACAAGATTACGTCACGTGGGATGTGGTCACCCAGGCTTCTCTGGAAGAGAATCCGGGAGACAGGAAACAACGTTTAAAATGTTTAAGGAGTCCATGCTCTACTTTAGACACTCCATGAGACATGCTTGGAGATGCTTTAGCGCATGTAACGCTCACAACAACTGCGTGGAGACAACTGGGGACTCAACATCTTGCAGGACATCACCCCATCGGAAGTAGTTGAATGGACTCAAAGAACATTCCCAGCAGTGAGCCTCCTCGGTATTTAAATGCGGTCTTTCCTGCAGGCCACAAAACTCAGAGTGGGGTGTGTGTGTGTGTGTGTGTGTGCGCGCGCGTGTAAGAGGGAGAGACTCCAACATAATGTCCCTGTAGCTCCATTGCGGATTTCTTATAAAAAGCATTCTCTCATTTACACATCGCCAGGACATGCTTCCATCTGCGAGTCCAGCTGACGGGGGATCTGTGCTCCTGGGATCTCGTGGGCAAACTCCCAAAGCCTCAGTAACAAGCCTCCTGGGGAAGAAGCTCCGTCACCGGATGGGCTGCTCTGGTCCATCATCCTCAGTAGAGGGTCCTCGTTTCAGGAATGTTGCAAGGACAATGACTTGCCTTGAGGAAGTGCCCCCTTCTCAGCAAGGCTAGCCCGCTCACCTGCCCCTGACCAAGTGAGACAGAGCCCACCCGGCTCCTCTCAGGTCTGGCTCACGTCCTGCTCTGGCCCTCCTGGCCCCACGGTGCCATCTAAGAGAGCTGCATGTGGCACTGTGGGGCACGGGATAGCAGGCCGCTCAGGGATCCTCTCCAGGCACTTTGGGGTCCCCACCGGGCCAGTTTGGGGAGGACCATGATGTGGGGGAGGGGCATCCCAAGAACTGAATGGTAGCCATCCTGACTTAGAGAAAGAGAAGGTAAGGTGGGAGAGATGACTTCAAAGCAGGTTGCATTCTCCTCTTTCTTTCTGTGTCATTGTTCTGCTCCTAGACCTCAGGAGCCCCTGCTGTGAGTTCAAAGTCCCCCACTGTGAGGCCCATGCAGGCCCCCTCTCCACCCACATTGCTCAATGCTCTCAACCTTCTGTCCAGAACTCCCACTCTGCTGTTGCTGCCCTGCTGGAAAAGCAGTCTGAGCAGACACACCAGAAGGTGTGGGAGACTCCATTCCTCCTCAATAGGGTGCTTGTTTCTTAGTTTTGATGCATCTTTGATGAGTGAGGTCATTGGGTGAGAGGTTGGAAATGGGCCGCTGTCTTGAAATCATTCCACTTTATCTACTCTTAAACAAAGCTGGTCCGCAATAGGAGAAAATGATTTCTGGCTCCCAAGCCTTCCCTTCCACCTCCAGAAAACCAATGAGAGAATTAAATAGATAGAAAGCTGACAGATCAGTCCCTAACTCAAAAACAAAACCAAAACCAGCACTGAATTTAATAGCACAAGTGAAACCAGGGCATCGGGCTTCTCTGGGAGAAATACGTCCAGCCCAGATGTTGTGGGAGATCCAGACAGCCAGCTCCCGGACCCCGTCCTGGCTGGGTCCCTTCTGCTGTGCACGCTGCCCATGCTCTTTGCTTTCTCCAGTCTCCTCTCTCTTCACTGGCCAGTGAGTAGCAGTGAAGACTTAAGAGCTCAGGTAGAAATCTTGGGGAGCATCAGAACAAAGGTCAGCTCCTCCAGACCCTGCCCCAGCAGGAGGGAGAACAGGTCTCCAGAGGGGAAAACAGTAATTTCTTGGCCCCAGAAGCTTCAGGCCTGAGTAGAGAGAGAAAGAGCCCTGGCTGCCAGGGTCCCCTGGTTTAAGCATCCCAGGCTGTGTGAAGGGACCTAGTGAACTCCCTGCCCTGTCCACGGCCCCTCGCCCTCCCCACTGGCCACACAGGTGCCTGAATTGCCTACTCGACAGCAGGGCTCAATGCCATCATTTTCTACCCAATACAGTAAGGCTCATGTACACTCTGTGCCACAGCCGGTGGTTCTTAGGCTGTGCCCTCTACTCAAGAGCCCCACACCCCCAGAGTTCCTGCTGGAAGAGCAAGACACTTCCCCACTTGAGTCCCCTTGTGTTAAGAATCCACAGGTTGGCACAGGGATCCCAGAGCAGTTCTTACTCCATCCTATCACAATAAAGATCTGAAAGGTTAGTGACAGAGGTAAGCCCGGGGTCAGAACAGTCAGTGAGGGACACAGCCCAGTGGGGGGAATCCAGAGAGAGCTTCCTTGATGAACTAATACTCGAGCTTAATCTTGAAGAACAAGAGTTATCTGGATAAAGATGATGGGGAAGACTTCAGTTGAAAGTTATGTATTGATAATTCAACATTGGTTCATTGATTGTGACCAATGCACCATACTAACGTATGATGTGAATAATACGGAAGACTGGGTATGACATATGTGGGACCTTCTATCTTTACGACTTTTCTTTATATCTAAAACTCCTAAAATCAAAAATTGTTAAAAAATCCCTATGCCAAATTTCATCCCATACCAATGAAATCAGAATTTCTGGGGCGCAAGTCAGGCATTAGGAGTGTTTCAAGATCCAAGATGTTATCAATGTGCAGAAAAGTCTGGGACCTCTGGGGTATGAGGAGTCTCTGAGGCATGGAGGTTGCTACATTTTGGCATTAATTCACTCAATAATGTTCTGAACTAAATAAAAATGTTGCGTGTTGCCTCTGTTTTATAACCTGTGTGAAGTTGTATTTTAATAACGAGTGTAATAAAGTACTAGAACGACTCGGAAAAGAAATGATGATGGAGAAGGATATTCCAGGGAGCAGAAACCATATTTGTGAGGCTTGGAGGTGCAAGAAGCCGGAGGATGGCGTGGACACAGGAAATGACCAAGGAGGAGAGGAAGATGGCACATAATCATTTTCTCGGTGAGCCTGCTCCCAGGTAAGGAGCAGCCATGCCGAACGCCCCCCCCTCCACTCATTTGTGAGAAGCTGTCTGACCTTTGTGTGCCAGGACCACTATATTGAATGTCCCATAAAGATGGGTGGCCTCGAAAATTCTCGGCTGTCTGCACAGTGTCAGGCTGAAGCGTTTCTACCCTTCTTCAGGGCACGTTATTTGGGGAGTCGTAATCATGGACACAGAAGAGGCTGCCTCTGCTGAGAAGATGGACTTACCTGGCCAGGCACATGATCATCCCGCAGGTGAGCTCTGCAGCACTCAGGCTGTTCCCATTGGGGGTGCTAAAGATGGAAGAGGAGAGGGGATGTCAGTGCGTCCAGAGCCCATCTTCCCACTCCTGTCCCAAGAGAAGGCCGTGAGTGAAGTGTGCTCAGGCTCCTGCCCCCTCTGCTCACCTGCTCTTAAGTCCAACCCCCAACCCGCAGGCCTCCAACCTGGCTCTCCGATGGACACCTGCCCTAAACCCAGGGGAGGGAAACCCCCTTGCCCTGGCTGCATGTTTCACATGGAGGGACTTCAGGTAGAGCAACACACTTGGCCTCCTACCCACACTCCCTTCTCCCAAGGCAGAGAAGTGTCTCATTCGATGGGGAGATATGTGGGTGGCTCAGCATTTCTCTTCCCTCTTGTTTCAGGATCTACCTGCCCACCGAAACCACAGATTCCCGCTACTCTATGCCATTGATCTTACTGAGGCTGTGCAGAAGATGCGTGAGCAAGCCCGTCACATCACGTCAGCCCACTGCCTACACACCTTCACCTAGTTGCCCAGCCCAGCCTCTATCAGTGACAAAGCTAGGATTTTTATCTTCACCTGTTTGACTTCTCCTATTTCTCAACAAGTTCCAAAGTGAGAACGCTTCCTCACACCTTAATGCACAGGGCCATGTTGACAAGGGCCATGCTCACTCTGCCCATTTCACAGAAAGGAGAATACAGCTGAAATCCATGAATCCATTTTTCTTTTTTCAAAGGCTCTCTCACTCTTTTTTTTTTTTTGGTTTTTGAACTGTTTATTAACACACATGTTTACCGTTTTTTTTTCTTTTTTAGGATCTTTTCATTTCTGGAAATGAAAGTTACAAGGAGGAAAAGGCAAGAGATCTTATCCCCCAAAAAAGTCAAGAGTAAAGGATTCTCAGAGTTTGTCTTTCTACTGAGCTTCCTGCCTAACCCTGCGAACAGGCTGTACTAGGATGTAGGAAGGGGTGCAGGGCTGAGGGCTCTGCCTCTGTGTCCAGGGGAAGAATGTAGGACGGGGTTACCATTTAACATTTCTTCGGTTGGATGTTGACCTCAGTCAGATGACCGGTCAGTTCACCCATGCTCTATAAGAGGAGAGAAGGGAGGGGAAATTTTTGGGGACGCTGAATTTCCTGAGAGAAGGGAGAAGGCTTGAGGACGAAGAAGTGGGCAACAATGACCTGGCCACATCATCTAAGGGCCAGCCGGGAGCCAGGAATGTGTGGCCCAGCCCTGGCATGCAGTCACAACCTCTGCTCTGAGTTTCTGCAAAAACAGCCCTCACCCTTCCCTTCTTGGCCCTGGAGTGTGAAGAGAAACTGCGACCCTGGCTGCTGAAGGACGAGGGCAGTGAGGAAAGGAAAGGATGTAGAGCCGCTCAACTAGCAAAGGCTGTGCATCTGCACAGGGCAGAAAGCAAAGCAGAGCCTAGGAAAACCCTGCTCCAGACACAGCAGCGGAGGGGGAGGAGTATCCCTGGAACAGGGGATGCAGATGGATTCACTAACAAACATTCTTCTAATTCCCCAACCAGGCTGCAGCGCAGATGTCTGTGGGGTGGGTTTGTCCAGTGACTTGAGATCACAAGGACAGCCTCCTCCTCAAAACCTGGGGAACCAGGACGCTGTGAGCGAGACCCGACTGTCCGGACTCCGCCTGGACCAGGCATCCTCGTGGGAGCCCTTCTTACTCTGACCCGGTCTTCACTAACCCAAGTGTCCCCCTCCCCACTCGTGGTGAGCCTCTACACCCACCCCGGGGGCTTCGCGACTTACTTCATGACCAGAATGCCCTTCCTGGTTGCAGCCTCCAGGTCCACATTGTCCACGCCTGTGCCAGCCCTGCCCACCACCTGGAGCTTCTCTGCTGCGTTGATGACGTCAGCAGTCACCTTGGTGGCCGAACGGACGATGAGGCCTTCACAGTCCTGGGGCAGAAGACACTCTTGTCCACAGCCGGTCTTCAAGACCGCCTTGCACCCATTCTGCCAGAGTGGGAGTCCCTGCATGCCGGCCGACTTCGGATGTATTTGTGCAGAGAAAAGAAGCAGACAGCATATGCATCCGAAAGGGTCTGCCATCAGGCAGGCCTGGGGTCAAATCCAAGCTGCATCCCCCATGAGCTAGGATTCTGAGGTTTGGCTGCCTTGAGTGTGTGAGGAGGAAGTGAGAAGTGATAGAGAGAGCAACGGACATGCGCTCTGGCCCTCCTCAGAGGCCATCACCTCCTCCACTGGGCCCCAAGAATCTGGCCTCCTCAAGCGCTTTCTCCAAGGCCACCAGCACCCTCCCCAAACCTTAGGAATCTGCCTCCCACAGGGGTGGCTGCAGGCTCTCCCGCAGTCCACCCACCTCGTGCTTGCAGGCCCCAGGACAAGCACAGAAACGGCACTACCAGACTTCCACAGGCACAGCCTTCGCCATGGAGGGATCTCCCTCAGGATTGTTACCCTGTGGTCTCTCCACACTTTTCCCACAAGGGTGGTGTCCCTCAGACCAGCTTTCTTTGAAGCCAGGAAGTCTGAAGAGTCTCCAGTCAGACCAGTGCAGATGTTCATTCAGAGCTCACCTGACCCAGGTAGGGCATCTGCCTTTGGAGACTCCCCTTCAACAGACCCTGGTCCCACAACCTACATGGCCAGCGCCCACCAGCCTTCAAGGTCGCTTAACACCCTCCACTACCCCACTTCATTCAATTGCATCACCGATCGAGATATTCAACCAGCACCTATTGATCGCGTCTACTGGCAGCCTATGTCTGTGACCTCACAACCCTGCACTCCTGGGTACCACCCCCTACTCCGGTCAAAGGTCATCCCTCCAAGACTCCACTCCAAGATGCCTGCTCCTCTACTCTGTTACGCAAACTGGAGGCCTTTGCAAATCCTCCCCCTTCCACAGTGCAGTGTGCTGTGACTACAACTTTCTTTTCTCCAAGGCTCTGCAGTCCATTTTGGCAAATCTCAAAACTGCCTCCATTCTGCTGTCTATTGCTCTCTGCAGCTGCCTTACAGCTGGAAAAAGGCCACGGTTCTGCTGGATTTATGGCTGTTCTAAGCAAACTATGCTAACTCAGCAGTGGAAAGCCATTCACGTTTCTCAAGTTCAAACATGCCTCCTTTCCCAAGGAGGACAGGCTTGGCCTTGAGGGTAATTCTAGCATGGCTGGTGCCTCTGACATAAATCATAAGGAAAGTCCAATTCTCCAGGTCATTGCTGCTCAGCTAGAGAATGCAGGGAGGTGTCGGTTGGCACAATATGTGAGAACCTGATTTAGGAAATGTCTATTTAACTTTTGCAAATTAAATCCTACTGCAAAAGGCCAAGAACTTGCTAACTTTTTTTCAAATGTTTATTTATTTATTTTTGAGAGAGAGAGAGAGAGTGCACTTAAGTGGGAGGAAAGGCATAGGGAGAGAGAATCCTCAAGCTGACTCCCTGCTGAGCACAGAGGCTGACTGGGCCCTCAGTCCCAGAACCCTGAGATCAGGACCTGAGCCAAAATCAAGAGTCAGACCCTCAACTGAATGAGCCACCCAGGTGCACCGGAACTTACTTTCAAAAGATGGACTCTTGCATGGAGAAGTTTCCCATTCTTTATCCTTTTTAAAATTCTGAGCCAAAATAATAAATGTGCTCAGTAAGTTAAGTGCATTATTAACATGTAGCTTATTGGCTATTTTTTTGCTATTCAATAAAACAAAGAAAAATGTATGTATCACATATAGCAAGGGTATTATTTCATGAAACTTTACTGTGTGTATTGTACACATATGTATGTATATACCGAGTTATGATGTATAATGAATTTCTTCTCTTCTCGTGGGTCGTGGTCAGAGTTTAAAAACCACGGATACATGGTAAGATTTAAAGGTTCCTGCGTATTAGGTTTATGTAAGATGTCAGATCTGCTGACGGAAGAGGAGTCCCGGTCTAAGAGTTTGTGAGTTCTGAACACGATGCTTTACTCTTCTAAGCCAGGGTTTTCTAAACTTTTTGAATAAGACTTATGGTAAGAAATATATGGGGACACCTGGGTGACTCAGTCGTGGAGTGTCTGCCTTTCACTCAGGTCATGATCACAGGATCCTCGGATGGAGTTCTGCCCATGTCTTCTCCCTCTGCCTATGTCTCTGCCTCTCCCTGTGTCTCTCATGAATAAAGAAATAAAATCTTTTTTTTTTTTTTAAGAAAGCACGAAACATACGTTTAGGTTGTGATTTTATACTCACAAACTACACAGACAGCACAACTGCCCATATAATTGAAACAAATTTCCCGACACACTACTGATTGCCTATCTGCCTTGCTCCCTGATATTTCTTATTCTGGTTTTTAAAATGCTAATCATGACCCATTAAACCCACTTCGCTCCCCAATACTGTACTGTGACTTGTGTGGAGTCTGAAAAGCACCATTCTCAGGGGTAATTGTACTTCCCGACCATGGAGTCAGTGAGAGCAAACTGTGCCTGCCCAGATACCAAGGAGTGGGAAGAGAGGCCGGGCCTGGGCAGGCAACGAGCTCCAACTTCTGTCAATATGAAAGATTTAATGGGAGAGGGCAGGGGCCACCACTCAGACACCTCCCCACCCAGAATAAGAAGACATAGTGTGGACACGAGGCCTCTCCAGGTTGAGCAACTGGTATTCTGACGTGAACGTTTTACAAAGACAGACAGGAAGGCTGGGGGTTCCCAAACTGCCCAACGAGGCCGCCAGCCAGTAGCCAACAAACCCCCTCTCCTGCCAGGAGATTTCAGTGCCTTTAATATATCCTCCAAATTGCCGCTCCAGATCCCAGCAATCCAGCCAACTTCCCAACTTCTCGGAACCCCTCCACTAGAGGAGAGGCCCCAGTTCCTCTCAATTCTGCCTTTAACACCCACCCCCCGTCCCTCTCTCAAAATCCTAGACATGAGGATTTCTAATTTGCACAAGAAAGCTGCAAAGCCCCAAGTGAGGCCACTCATCCCACCCTGTTGCTCTGGTGGAGGGAGGGTCAGAAGCTGGTCTAAAAGCCACTGCACTGCCTTCTCGCCATTGCCCTGAGCCAAGGCCACTGATAGCACCCATACAAAAGAGGAGGTGACAAGTGTGAGGTGCCTGCCTCCCATCCAGTCCTACCGTGTTCCAGGATCAGATCCCAAGCCCCTGTCCCCCACCCCATTCAGGCTAAGCACCCGCCTTGTTCCACTTTTGCAGGGGAGGTGAAGGGGGAGGCTAGGCTGGGGGGTCTCACTTGGGGCTTTGTCTGTACTGTGTCATCTGGTCAACCCTGGAGCGCTGGCCAGGCCCCCTGACGGTCCACAAGCCTCTTGAAGGCAGGGCAGGGTCAGCCGCTCCTCCAAGTACAGGACAGTACAGGGTTACTCTCTAAGTCACCAGATACAGCACCGGCGGGGTGCGGTGGGGTGGGAGGAGGGCAGCCTCGTGGAGAAACACAGCGGCAGGTGCCAGGGCAGACAAGGGAGCGCAGTGGGTTTCCAGCACCGTGTGGTTCCAGCACAGCTAAAGCGACTGCAGCCGCCTCTGCGGTTTTTCAGTCAAGGGCCCCTCCAGGGAGAAAATGGAACAGGTGCATGTGCGCTGGGGCCGCGGGGTCGTGGGAGCTGGAAGGTGGGGTGCTGGGTGCAGGAGCAGAGCCAAGAGGTCACGCAAGAAACGTCCGAAGGCTGCACGAGGCAGCCACCCCCACGGCCCCTTACAGACACGCAGGGAAAGATCCGAAGTAGATTGCGCCAACTTTGAGCGCAACGAGCTGGCCCGAGAGGTTTGCTACGACGCAGAGACTCCCCGGGGGCTTGTGGGGTCGGGCTCATCCAGCTGGCCATTCCTGACCGCGGCCGAGGCCCCGGGGAGGCGGGCAGCGGGAGGTAAGTGAGCCGGGATCCCGGGGGGGGGGGGGGCGGGGCGGCCGCAGGGGCGGTCCTAGGACCGGGGCGCCCCCGCCCGCCCCCTTCCCCCGAGAGCTCCCCGGAGGCCCAGGGGCGGGGAGAGCGCGCGGCGGTCTTGCATCAGACGAGAGGCGGGCGCGGGGCTTGCGGGCCTGGCCCGGTCGCCTGGCCTGCGCTGCAGCCCCTCCCGCTGCCACGGGCCAGGCTGGGGCTCCGCCGGCGCCCCCCACGGAAAGCTGGAGCCGC
This sequence comes from Canis lupus familiaris, assembly GCF_011100685.1. Taxonomy (NCBI): domain Eukaryota; kingdom Metazoa; phylum Chordata; class Mammalia; order Carnivora; family Canidae; genus Canis; species Canis lupus. The sequence goes on from NC_049238.1 coordinate 58,076,207, forward strand.
AGGCCGAGCCGGGACTAGTCGGAGGGTGGCGGTCCCCGGGCTCCCCGCGCCGAAGCCTCTGCGCTCCCCGTCCCCGCGGGCTGAGAGAGAGGAGAGAGCTGCCGGGGAAACTGAAGAAGAGGAGATGGGCGGGAGGGAATCAGGTGCAGCAGGGGTGGAGCCCTTCCCCCCAACACAGGCACAAGCGGGAGGCCGGGACGGGGGGCCGGGAGGGGGCGCGGGGGGCGCGCTGGCCCCGCCGTTTCCGCAGGGGATGCCGCCGAGCTCGGCGGCTCTCGTCTCCCTCCGCCCGCCTTACCCGCAGCTCGGCCATCAGCTCCTCTTTGCTCAGGTTCTGCTTCTCCACCACCTGCAGCCCTCCATCCTGCAGGATCTGCCGGCAGCAAGGGTCCAGGCTGTCACTGATGAGCACTTTCCGCAGATTTGCGAAGGCCATCGCGGGCGTCAGCCTCGGGGTAGGCCGCCGGCGGGGCAGGAGCACCTGGGGGAGAAGCCGTGGCTCAGGTAGGCGGGCTGCTGCTCCGGGCGGGACCTCGGCCTCCCGCCCCGCGCTTCTCTCCCCTTTCTGCGCCTGCCGCCTCCAGCGTCCTTCTGATTGGGCCGAAACACTCAAACTCTCGGTGACTCCGCCTCGTCCTCCCGCCAGAGCCGGTTCCCGCCCACTTTATTATTCTCCAGCGACGAAGTTCTCAGTCTCAGCCAAAGCCCTCCCTACACCTGGGGAGCCCGTAGAAGCCCACTCTGCGCGGGTGGCAGATCTGTATCTCAAAAGAAGTATCTGTTCTCGCCCCTGAGAGCATTGCTACACGTTCCCTTCTTTCTTAAGAACATCTTCAAGAATTCCTCAACAAGAACTTCTTGAACGCACCTGTTGTGTGCAAGGCACCGTGCTGGATGCTGAAGGGGCTCGGCATCCTCTGGTAGGCTAACACAGACGGTACCAAAGGCAGACACGGAAAGTAACGTAGTGAAAAGCAGTAGGAGGCTTTCTGAGACCTCACAAAGCCGTGCTTAATTACAAATGAATGATGCAAGGAGAGTTCTGGGTTTGAAAGAGAACGAGGACTGGGTGCATTTAGAGCGGGCAGAATTTTTGTTCAAGCTCCTCATTCTCTTCCTCCACTTCCTCTCTGATTATGAAAAAGACAAAAGGAATGTGAGATGCCAGTCTGGTCTGACTTATATGTTGACCAAGGAGGCACTTCCCAGCTCTTAACTCCTTTATCTTTAAACCCCACAGCAAACGTACCTATCCCCTGCCCCTCTTTACAGAAATATTGGGGGGAAATCCATTTTGGATTCTTTAAGGCCAACCAGGATCAGAAGCAGAGTCAGGCATGCTCCTAGGTGAATGAGAATTCCAATTCTCCAGCCTTGAGCCATCATTACCCAGCATCTGTCTTGGTCCTGAGAAGCACCCAGCGTCTCCTAGAGACACCAGGAGGCTTCCAGCAAGGCTGCCTGCAGAGGAAGCTCTGATGCTCCTTGAAGGCAAGCACTCTGAGAGGCCTGAGGATATGGAGACAAGTAAGGCATTATCTGCCTTCAAGCTGCTCTTATCAATTGTCTACTCTTGAGAGCAGAATAGGAAATAAGTGGATCGAGAAGAGGTGACATTTACAAAGGCCCAGGGTGTGAAGAATAGCTGAGGGAGGGGGGCGCCTGGGTGGCTCAGTCCCTTAAGTATCTGTCTTAGGCTCAGGGTATGACCACAGGGACCTAAGATAGAGCCCCACAGGAGGTACCTTGCTCAGCAGGGAACCTACTTCTCCCTGTCCCTCTGCCTGCCCCTCCCCATGCTTGTGGTCTTTCTCTCTCTTTTTCTGTCAAATAGCTAAATAAAATCTTACCAAAAAAAAAAAAAAGAGTAGCTGAAAGAGATGCCTAGGAGTGCAGGACACCAAACTGCAGAGGGCCCATGATGGCTGGGAGGAGTTTGAACTGCACTCAGTAGTACAGAGGCACTGAATGATTTTTTTTTATTTTTTAAAAAGATTTTATTTATTTATTCATGATAGAGAGAGAGAGAGAGGCAGAGACACAGGCAGAAGGGAGAAGCGGCTCCATGCCGGGAGCCTGACACGGGACTCGTTCCCGGGACTCCAGGATTGCGCCCTGGGCAAAGGCAGGCACCAACACTTAGAGCCACCCAGGTGATCCCTGATGATTTTTTAGATGGGGAATACTTACATTGGCTGAGCTGAGCCCTGACACTGCTAATGGAGAGAATATCCTTCTGCATCTCCCCCCATTCCCATCCTTCACCCTATCTCCAACCTCAACTGTCAGTTGAGGATTTCCCTTTAACTATCAGCCTAGGAATAGAGGAAATAGTCTCCCCTCACCCAGTATGGCTTCCATCCATAAAACGGAACTTTGGCCTTCTTGGAAGTATTAGGAAAATAATTCTACCATTCTCTCCAGCCCACTCACTCCCTCCCCTTCCTGAGCCCCAGTCTCTTGGGAAGAAACACAGTCTGATTAGTGAGTTTAAGGGAAAGATCCTAGCACCAGCCCGGGCCAGCCCCTGCATAGCTCTCTCTTTTGGAGGTTGAAGCCCACAGATAATATGCTGTCGTCGCTGCTTCCCTGTATGTGGTGAGCCCACCAGGCAGGCCCCACCCCATGAACCCTTGGGCACAGCCATAGCTGTCCAGCTGCTCTGCCTATAAAGGTAAGTTAATGGGGGAAGAGAGGATGGGCAGAGGTAAGAATCCCTTTTTTACTTGGAGCCTGGCTGTGAGCTCCAAAGTCACATTAGAGTGAATAAAAAAGGTATTTTGATAAGTAGAGATGAATTGTCATCTGCAAACAGCCACATTTGATTTGAATTCCAGCTTCTGAAATTATTGATAATGTGACATTTGGGCAAGTACATTGCTTCTCTTGGACTTAGTTTTCTTCTGTGTTGATATGGAGCTGACAGGATACTGCGTACTGTCATAAGGCTGTGTGACAATGTGCAAAGCACTCAATGAGTGCAATCTGTAGTCCTTGTCATTCATTCATTCATTCAATCAGGCAGCTAACAGTCTCAATTACATTTATTGAGAGCCTATAATGTGCCTGGCACTGCTGAGGGTACTGAGAATGAAGCTTTGAAAGAGACAGACACGACTCCTGCTTTCATGAAGCTTATGTTCGTCTGGGGCCAGAAAAATAAATCAAGTGAAAAAATACACTTATTAAACAAAATAAGTGAAAAATGAACAAGATAATCTCAGAATGTGAAAGTGTGATGAAGAACAAAACTGAGTGACATGATAGAGAAGATGGTGTGAGGGGGCATTGTTTTAGACTTTATGACCAGGAAGGGCCTTTCCAAGAAAATGACACTTGGGTAGACACTGAAATAAGTCAATTTGCAAAGAACAAGGAAAGAGAATTCTAAGTAAAGGGCGAGAGCAGAGCAGTCTGGCACATTCAAGGAACTTGAGCCAAGATATTCCTGTAGCACCTGTGTGCCAGGCTCACTGCCATGCCTAGAATAACAGGTGCTGAACAAGTCACACACAGTGCTTGCCCTCAGGGACTCACAGTCTGCATGTGAGTATGAGGTTGCAGTGTTTGGCCTGCGTTGGGTAGTCAAGGAAAATCTGAGAATCTCAGCACTTAAGCTGTATCTAAAGGCAGATACAGAGCCAGTGAAGAACATTCAGAAGGATTATTCAGGGGAAAGAGGACAGTAAGAATAAAGTCCCCTTGGGTAGGAAAGAGCGCCTGTCATATAGAGACCAAAGGAAATGAGGGTGAGGTAGGTGAGGTCCACAAGAGGACAATAATTCAGGCCATGTGAATAGTTTGGACTTTTGTGGATGCAGGGTTAAAACTCAATTTAAAACTGACTCAAGGCATCTGAGGAAGACCAAACATGAACAGAAATGAGCTCAGATTGGCTGTCATTAGCAATCTGTCTCTCTTCCTGTCTTGTTTCTCTCTGGGCTTTGCTTCTTTTCCAGAAAGGCAAGATGTGGCAAGAGTGTCAGCACCCGTTAGCGAAGAAAGTAAGATTCAGTGTATATTCTAAGCAGTTTTGCAATCCAGGGAGACTGTATTCATTTTCTAAGAATTGCCACAATATTTTCATGCCTGATCCTCATTGGGTCAAACTGGGGTCATCTATCTGTTCCAGAACCTATCATTGTGGCCAGTGGAATAGATATGCTGACTGGTCAGTCCTGAGGAAGCACCCACTTCAGCTCTGAGGAAAGGATTTGTTCCATCTGGAATATATACTAAGAGTATGAAGAAAGTTCCCATGAAAACTTCAGGGTGCTAAGCCAAAAGGAGGAGAGTGGGGATTGGGGGACAGGCTGGCGACACCAACAATTGACCACAACACCATGCTAAGGAGTTTAGATCTTATTCTAAGTAGGGTGGGAAATCACTGACACTTAGTTATAAGGAGGGGAAAGTATTATCTAAGTTTGAAAATGATAATTCTATATTTACATGGAAAGACTCCTTTTTACAGTATTTTTCTAATTATTATGATGATGATGACAATAAAGGTACATTAAGAACTTGAAAGGGCAACTCTCTGACAATGAAACTATTGATAATCAATGAATAATCAATGAAGTTAACCACCTGAGAAGGTAACCCATCTTGAAAAGGTAAATGTATGAAGAGGAGTTTTGGGAACGACCGATCAAATTAAGAGAATACTATTTCTCCAAATACTTTAATGTTAAAAAGGAAAATAACACACCTTTTAATATAATCAGTTGCATTATAATTTTTTCTGCAGGAAGAATGATTAACGGAAAGGCTGGTCTGCATATTCAGAATGATGATCCATGGTGAGTTGACTTTACCCAGCACTGTTCCAGAAGAAAGAAAGGAAGACTGCATGTGACAGGCAGGACGTGGTCAGTAGCAAGGTGTACTTGGAAGTGGTCCAAGGCGAGATTTCACCAGATTATCATAGTCTGTATAAAAATATCCCTTCTGATTGTGCAACTCCGTTCCTTTGCAGTTCTTCCAAGTACCAATTGTATTCCCAGATACCCTGATGCCTGTAAAGAGTTGCTGAGTGGATGTGTTTCTCCCATTGCCAGGTCCTGTGGCCAGAGGAGAAACAAGTAGGAAGCTAAAAGGCTGTGTTTTGAAGGGCTCTGGTCAACAGGAGAAGTGTGTCAGTGACAAGTATGAGGGAATCGGGCAATGACTAGATAGACAATCTGCCGGTCAGAACACAGGAGTAAGGGGGAGCAAAATGCATGACCCCCAATCTGTACTATGGCATGTGGATTATTTTGAGCTAAAGGCAATCAAGACCCAGCAGACTCCAGAAAAACTTTTACCACTTCTTAAGTGTCCTAAAGAATTCGGCTCTGCCTAGAAAAAGAGCTACTGCTAGAGACAACTTTTTATCTTATGAAAGACCTATCCACATAGTAGGACAAAATATCGTATTACTAAACATTTGGCTCTCGTTACAGTCCTGTGAATTAACTTCTCTCCTTTGAAGGCCAGGCGTCTATCTTATTCCTAGCTCAGGACGCTATATAACTCTTCTACTGTCTGGCGTGACCTTGGCTCTCATATTCTAATGGGGTTTTGGTACAGTAAATAATTACATTTGTTTTTTTCCTGCTAATCTGTCTTATGTGAATTTTAATTAATAGGCCCGCCAAAAGAATCTAGAGGAGTAGTAGGACAAATTTTCCCTCCCTTGTAGGAGAATTCAGGTTTGTACTCCTGTCTCTTGCTGAGTTAGGGGCCAGTGGTAGTCTCTGAAACTCATCAACACAAGTTTTCCTCAGAACGTTAGGCTCTCGTCTCCTTACTTTTTTTTTTTTTTAAAGGTTTACATTTTAATTTTTTTAAATTTTTATTATATCTATGATAGTCACAGAGAGAGAGATGAGAGAGAGGTAGAGACATAGGCTGAGGGCGAAGCAGGCTCCATGCACCAGGAACCCCGATGTGGGAACCGAATCCCGGGGTCTTCCAGGCATCGTTGCCCTGGGCCAAAGGCAGGCGCCCAAACCCGCTGCGCCACCCAGGGATCCCTCATCTCCTTACTTTTAACTACAATGTCTCAAAACCTCTTTAGGTCACTGAACTCTGTAAGAATCTGAGGATAGCTACAAACCCACTCACCTTCTAAATTGTTCATTCAGTTTTGGGAATTCATACACCATTTACAGCCTACTCATGTGCCTCCTGGAATCCCATGAACCTCTTGTTAGAAGTCCATATTTACGTGGATTAGGAATGGTAACTAAATGTAAAATAGTCGGGATCCCTGGGTGGGCTCAGGGGTTTTAATGCCTGCCTTTGGCCCAGGGAGTGATCCCGGAGTCCCGGGATCGAGTCCCGCATTGGGCTCCCCTGCATGGAGCCTGCTTCTCTGCTTCTCCCTCTGTCTGTGTCTCTGCCTCTCTCTGTGTGTCTCTCATGAATAAATAAATAAATCTTTAAAAAATGTAAAATAGTCATAATGATAATATATATATTTTACTAATCACCTTAAAGTGCTAGCAAAGTGTAGCTCAGGAAATCCTCACAATTCTATAGTATAGGTGCCACTATTATTTTGTTTTGCCAATGATAACCGTCTGAGACACATATGTTAGACCAACTTTATGCTTTAGAGAAGTTAAAATGACTTGCCAAAAGTTACATGACAATAGGTTGTAAAGTTATGATTATAGCATTTCCTTTAGTCTCTAATTGTGCTATCCTTGCATCTTTCAAAATAAAATCAAAAGTCCCTCCTTTCTCTAGAATATTTGACACTCAGAAACAAGTTGGTTAAGTGTCTGATTCTTGGTTTCAGCTCATGACATGATCTCAGGGTGGTGAAAATCCAGCCCCTATGTGGGGCGCTGCATTCAGTTTGGAGTCTGCATTAAGATTCTCTCTCTCCCTCTCTGTCTGCTTCTCTCTCCCACCCCAAGCTTGCTCTCTTCTCTCTCAAAGAGATAAATCTTTTAAAAACAAAAAAGGAATAACAACACCACAACAGGCTTTCATATTATAACTATTTTTTTAAGTAAACTCTACCGGCTGTGTAGGGTTCAAACTCATGACTCCAAGATCAAGAATCATGCTCTACTAAACTGAGCCAGTCAGCCCTGTGGGGTACTCAGATGAGGGGTTCACCAAATGTAGGGCAAACCATTGGGGTGGGGGCTGGAGGCACCCACAGTGAAAGAAATTCACTCTAAGCAAGCAAAACAAAAGAAGGATAGAAGTTTATTGAATATACCATAAGGAAGCAATGGACAGGACAGCAAAGGAGAGACTGCAACCAGGTAATGATGAGGGGACACAGTTATAAGGTAGATTTGAGGGAGTATGGGACATATTGAATTTCCCCTTTTTGTTTTTGAGTAAACCTTAGGAATTATGCCTGGTTGTAATTGGTTAGTTAGGGTCAATGGCTGTTTTGAGGTGGGTTGCTTAATCCCCATTTGCATTCAGCTTGGTGGTTGCTGTGGGTCCTTCTGCCTTGCTCAGGTTTCCATTGCCTCAAGCCTGTTGCCTAAAAGTGGCCTCTTCAAGGTCCCCTTTGAATTTTATAATGATAATGACAAGCAGAAATCAAGATTCTATGTTGCCTAAGAAATTGTCCAAGGTATTGGTATTTACTAAGAAATGTAATCTTGGTCTGATAACAGAATTATGGCTCCCCAGAGATGTCCACACCCTAATACCACAACCTGAACTAACTTACATGGCAGAGGGGACTTTGCAGCTGTGATTATGCTACAGTTTTGATGGGGAGATGGTCCTGGATTGTCTGGGTGGTGTCCTGTAATCACAAAGGTCCTCAGAGAGGGGACTCAGGGTGAGTCATAGGAGAGAGAGAGAAGGCCATGGTGATGGAATCGGAAATTGGAATGATGTGCTTTGAAAATGGAGGAAGGGCCACAAGCCAGATATACAGGTGGTGTCTACAAACTGGAAAAAGACAAGGACACAGGTTCTGCCCTACAGCTTCTGGGAGGAGCCTGTGCTGCTGACACTTTGACTTTTATGCCAGTGAAACTGATTTCTGTCTTGGAACTTGGGAACCACAAGAAAATAAATGCTTTGTTTTAAGCCACTGATTTTGTGATGATTTGTTAAACAGCAACAGAAAACTAATATACTTGGAAATCATCTGAAATGAAAAGAACAAAATTTCACCCAAAGAGATTAAACAGCAGTGAAGCAAAAAGAAATTTTAGAAGACAGAGAGAAGAAGGAACATTAAAGGAGCCCCTCCCAACCTTGCCTCTTTTAAACCAGGGAATTTAACCTTAAAACAAACAAAGAAGATTCTTGGGTAGTCCTAGTCAAGGCTCAAATGAGACAGGATGGACAGGACCTGAGGAATCTCTCACCTTCTCCTCCCAACTCCTCAAGCATCTATTTCCTGGATGGTTAGTTGATAAAGGATACCTGAGGCCAGAGATGAAAGAGAAAATGAAGGACAAGGTGCTGCCCATCCCCCAGCCAGTTCAAGAGCTGGATTGTGAGCTATGGGAGAGCAGGGCCCGCTGGCCATCACTCTAGTGCCTCCTGGGCCTTTGGCTGCATCGCTGGCAGAGTTTCTGGCGTCATCCTGGTGAGTGCCGGCAGAGTAGTAGAAGGGAGGCAAGGGGCAAGAACCAGGGAACTCAGCCTCTCAATGTTAATGTAGTGACTTTGCACTAGACACTGCATCTAAATAAAAGAATCTTCTGTGGCTTGAGGTACAGTCTTCTGACACACGTGTGAAGATTCAAGCACTCTGACCAGTTGATCCCTCAATGCCACTAGGATCTTGGGAATAATGGGGTGGGGAGAGGACCCTGGCACTGTCATTCCCTTAATGTTACCGTATACACAGGAAGTGCCATTGACGACAAAATGGGCATCTCTAAATAGACACCAAACAAAGTTTCTTCCATTTCATGTCCTGTCATCACCAAATGAATCAGACACCTCTGGAGGACAGAGCTACTTTCCTATATATGCCGTAGTTAACTCAGGCTGCTCTAACAAAATTTCTACAGACTAGATAGGTTGAAACAATATTTGTTTCTCACAGTTCTAGAAGGTAAAAGTCCAAGACTTTTGTGTCACTATGGCTGAATTCTTGGTAAGAGCCCTATTCCTGGTTTACAGGTGGCTTCTTCCTTGCTGGTCCTCACATGGCAGAGAGACAGCACTCTGATAATGTTATTCCCTTGTAAGAATACCAGTCTCAACATGGGGGCTCTATCCTCATGACCTCCTTAAAATCTAATTACCCCCTTCAAAGGCCCCATCTCCAAATACCATTCCTTTGGGGTGTAGGGTTTCAATATATGGCATGTTAGGAGGACATAAACATTCAGTCTGTAGCACTCTACAAAACCTTAGCATTTCCCTCAAAAAACATGGGCTCCAAGGTCAGGCTTCCTCAACATCTGTCATGCCCAATGGTCCATATTTGTACAGCACAGTCCAGATGATTTCAGAATACAAATATATATGAGAGAGGTGAGTTAAAATTCAAATCTCCATTTATTCAGTTTGCATTGGCTGGAATGTAGGAATTAATCTTTCTCTTTTCTAGGTTAATCAATTTGATTACCCTTCCAGACAACAAAGTCCCCATTCATAACCCTGACTTTGGAATTACTCTTTTCTCTTCTTAGGTGAGCTTCTGACATTTTCAGGCCAGAGTTACTCTTTCCAAGCCCTCAAGTCTTCAAGGAGGCAGTATTGTTTTCTGCCCAGATCATTAACCTTTCTTTTTTTTTTTTTTTTTTGATTTTTGGTTTTGTCTTTATTGAAGTTCAATTTGCCAACATATAGTATAGCACTCAGTGCTGATCCCATCAAGTGTCCTCCTAGGTGTCCATCACCCAGTTACCCCACCCCCCACCCACCTCCTTTGTTCATTTTCCCAGAGTTAGGTGTCTGTCATGTTCTGTCACCCTCACTGATATCTCCCACTCATTATCCCTCCTTTCCCTTAGAGTTCCTTTCACTATTTCTTATATTCCCTGTATGAGTGAAACCATATAATGATTGTCCCTCTCTGATTGCCTTATTTCACTCAACATAATACCCTCCAGTTCCATCCACGTCGAAGCAAATGGTGGGTATTTGTAGTTTCTAATGGCTGAGTAATATCCCATTGTATACATAGACCACATCTTCTTTATCCATTCATCTTTCGATGGACACCGAGGCTCCTTCCACAGTTTGGGCATCGTGGACATTCCTGCTATGAACATTGGGGTGCAGGTGTCCTGCTGTTTCACTGCATCTGTACCTTTGGGGTAAATCCCCAGCAGTGCAATTGCTGGGTCGTAGGGCAGGTCTATTTTTAACTCTTTGAGGAACCTCCACACAGTTTTCCAGAGTGGCTGCACCAGTTCACATTCCCACCAACAGTGCAAGAGGGTTCCCTTTCTCCACATCCTCTCCAACATTTGTTGTTTCCTGCCTTGTTGATTTTCCCCATTCTCACTGGTGTGAGGTGGTATCTCATTGTGGTTTTGATTTGTATTTCCTGATGGCAAGTGATTCAGAACATTTTCTCATGTGCTTGTTGACCATGTCTATGTCTTCCTCTGTGATATTTCTGTTCATGTCTTTTGCACATTTCATGACTGGATTGTTTGTTTCTTTGCTGTTGAGTTTAATAAGTTCTTTGTAGATCTTGGATACTAGTCCTTTATCTGATACGACATTTGCAAATATCTTCTCCCATTCTGTAGGTTCTTTTAGTTTGTTGACTGTTTCTTTTGCTGTGCAGAAGCTTTTTATCTTGATTAAATCCCAAGAGTTCATGTTTGCTTTTGTTTCCTCTGCCTTCATGGATGTTATCTTGCAAGAAGTTGCTGTGGCCAAGTTCCAAAAGGGTGTTGCCTGTATTCTTCTCTAGGATTTTGATGGATCCTTGCCTCACATTTAGATCTTTCGTCCATTTTGAGATTATCTTTGTGTCTGGTGAAAGAGAGTGGTCTAGTTTCATTCTTCTGCACGTGACTATCCAATTTTCCCAGCACCATTTATTGAAGAGACTCTCCTTTTTCCAGTGGATAGTCTTTCCTGCTTTGTCAAATATTAGTTGACCATAGAGTTGAGGGCCCATTTCTGGGTTCTCTATTCTGTTCCATTGATTTATGTGCCTGTTTTTGTGCCAGTATCATACTGTATTAATCATAGCTTTGTACTACAGCTTGAAATCTGTCATTGTGATGCTTCCAGCTTTGGTTTTCTTTTTCAATATTCCTCTGGCTATTTGGGGTCTTTTCTGATTCGATTCAAATCTTAAGATTATTTGTTCCAACTCTGTAAAGAAAGTCCATGGTGGGGATCCCTGGGTGGCTCAGCAGTTTGGCACCTGCCTTCAGCTCAGGGTGTGATCCTGGAGTCCCGGGATCTAGTCCCACATCGGGCTCCTTGCATGGAGCGTGCTTTTCCTTCTGCCTCTCTCTCTCTCCGTCTCTTATAAATAAATGAATAAAATCTTTTAAATTGAATACATTGAAGGGAATCCAGAAGTAAAAATATACCTAAGACATGTAATTGTAGATATATTTAAGTCAAAAAGGAAAAAAACTTAAAAATGAAGAGCTGGTAAAATATTGTAGTTAAGGTGGGGAAAGAGAAAAAATATTGGAAATTTTTAGTCTAATATAAAAACGAGTTGTAATGGAAAAAGGAAAAAAAGGGGATCCGTGGGTGGTTCAGTGGTTTAGCGCCTGCCTTTGGGCCAGGGCATGATTCTGGGATCTTGGGATCGAGTCCCACATCAGGCTTCCTGCGTGGGGCCTGCTTCTCCCTCTGCCTGTGTCTCTGCCTCTCTCTCTCTCTCTCTCTCTCTCTCTCTGTCTCTCATGAATAAATAAGTAAAATCTTAAAAATAAAAATGAAAAAGGAAAAGAAAAGGGACCTTCTAAATTTTTTTTTTTTTAATTTATTTATGATAGTCACAGAGAGAGAGAGAGAGAGGCAGAGACACAGGCAGAGGGAGAAGCAGGCTCCATGCACCAGGAGCCTGACGTGGGATTCGATCCCGGGTCTCCAGGATCACGCCCTGGGCCAAAGGCAGGCGCCAAACCGCTGCGCCACCCAGGGATCCCGAAAAGGGACCTTCTAGTTCTATATACTATTTTCCTTCAATTATCCCTCAGTCTTGGAGCTTTCCAGTACTGCTTGGTCAAAAACTTGCTCATCCCTTGTTCCTCCACCTGGTCTTCTGGGGGAGGGGTCTACTGTGCTGATTCTCAGGTGTCTGTGCCTAGGCGGAGATGCCCTGCCCCCTGCCAAGTGCTGGGTTCTGTATGAGCTATTTACCCCATGAGGGCTTTGTTCCCTAGAGGCCCCGCCTCTCCCAGGCACAAGGTGAAACAAAGAGAAAAAAGAACAATGGCGGCGCCCAGATTTCCAGCTCTGGAGTCAAGCTCCCTGCAAGTACTAACCGCAGTCCCCAGTCTGCACTGGCCTAAATGCTCCTGGAGGCTGACACAGGTGCACTGATCTGCACAGCTTGGGGGTGCCCAGGGCCTGGAGAGTTCTCGCTCTCCTGTGCCCTCCCCACTTCCACTGTCCCGGGGGAATGCAGGATCACCAGCTTTGTCTGCTTGGGCACCCTGGGATCCAGGGCCCTGTGCCGCTGGAACCACTCTTCAGGGATCTGCCTCTTGCAAAGGGAATGGGGGCACAGCTACCTCCATCTGGAGCCGGCCCTCCTAACCCACTGGCTTCTCCCAAATACCCTGAAGGGCTGCGGAGTTCCAGCCTTTTACCAATATCGGACCAGTGCTTTTCAAAGAGCTTTTCCCGGGATCCCTTCCTCTTACAGTGATCTTGAGGCTTCACTGCCCCTCCTATAATTTTGCCCGATAATTTTGCTAAGCACTTTTCTGTCTGGGGAAACTCTGGCATGGATTTTTAAAGTTCCCGCTTCTCCAAGGATGGGCTTTCCTGTCCTGGAGTCTTTCACTGCTCTACTTTAGCTAGGGTACTCCTGGTTCCCCTCCCCCACTTTATTTTATTTATTTATTTATTTATTTATTTATTTATTTATTTATTTATTTATTCCGCCTTCCTACCTTGTTAGAAGTGAAAACTTTTCTCTCTGTAGCATTCTAGCTGTTCTCTATTTAAATCTCAGGTTGAATTCATAGGTGTTTAGGATGTTTCAAAAGCTATCTAGGTAATTTTGTGGGACCAGGTGAGTTGAGGACCCCTGCTCTTCCTCCATCTTGCCTCTCTCTCCCTCTTTAACTTCTGATAGAAACATTTATCATTGTATTTTAGAGTAATCTGGAATAATTCTTTGACTAATATACTCTTTTTTTTTTTTTTTCTAATATACTCTCATCTAGACTTCTTTTGTATAGGAATCCTAATCTCTTCTATTGTAGAGAGTGAGAAAGCCTGAGGCAAACAGGATACTATCTTTAAAGCTACTGTCAAAAAAAAAAAAAAAAAAAAAAAAAAATTTAAAGGGATCCCTGGGTGGCGCAGCGGTTTGGCGCCTGCCTTTGGCCCAGGGCGCGATCCTGGAGACCCGGGATCGAATCCCACGTCGGGCTCCCGGTGCATGGAGCCTGCTTCTCCCTCTGCCTGTGTCTCTGCCTCTCTCTCTCTCTCTGTGACTATCATGAATAAATAAAAAAAAAAAAAAAAAAAAATTTAAAGCTACTGTCAACTCTGAATCTGTTTGAGTTAAATCTCAGATTAACCATCCTCACTAATGTATAAATAACTGATACTACCTTAATACTGCTTCTCTCACAATTATCTGTATGCACATTTCATCTCTCCAAATAAGATCTTATATATTGTGTAGGAATTGTGTAGTTCGTAAAATAGTGATTACTCAGTAAGTTAGAACAAACCGATATTATTAACACCATTTCAAAGATGAGCAAATGAGGCTCAAAGAAGCTGCACAGGACTGCTGCTTGTGGCCAACATAGAGTAACAGGGTCTAGGTTTACCCCTTAACTGAAACAACTAAAGCAAAAGACAAATATATGAAACACTGGTTTTCAAGACCCTGGGTGTTAGAACAAAAGACAGTGATCTCTGAGAGATAAGAAACAAATAAGGTAAGTCCTATGATTGCCTCTGCTTACTGTCTGGAGAGAGTTTCCAGGCCAGGATCGAAATGGCGAAACTAGGTGATGCTCAGTGGTATCCCTGAAATAAGAAGATGAAGCTGTGCAACAGAGAATAGTGGAGAGGAGACAGCTGAAAACAGTGGTAATTCTGGAGATGTGGAAGAGAAGGTCCTCTGAGTTTGCAGCTGAGGCTGACCACTTTATGCATGTGAAGAAACTATTGGAATCCAGGAAATAGTCTCTAGAAGGAATAATCTCTAAAGCTCACACAGGCCACAAACAGCTGCTATTCTCACCAGTCAGAATAGAAACCCTCATAATTCACAAGAGACTGGCTCTTGCTTCAATAGTAGGTAAAAATGAGCTTTAGACTAAGCATTGCTTTGGTATGGCCTCAGAAAGCTTAAAAGACATACCCAAAAAGATTGAACTTTTCCTAATTTAACCATATCCCAGACCAACTTGAGAATTTAGATAGAAATACAGTAATTGCCAACATGCAACAAGTAAAATTTGCAATGTATAGAATTCAATAAAAATTGCCAGGCATACGAAGAAACAGGAACAAATGACCCATAATGAGGAGAAAATCAATTAATGGAAATCAACCCAGAACTTGACACAGATGAAAAAAATTATAGATTATAGGCAGGGACATAAAAACAAGTATGAGAACTGTATTCCATATATTTAAAAGACCCAATGGAAAAAAAAAAAAACCCAATGGAAAAAATGAGCAGGTCAAATATAGACAAGGAAGATGTAAAAAAGACTCAAATCAAATTTCTAGAGATGTTAACTACAATATGTGAGATGGAAAGTCACAGGATGGACTCAACAGTAGACTAGACATTATAGAAGAATAAACTGGTGAATTTGAAGATTTATTTATTTATTTATTTATTTATTTATTTATTTGAGAGACAGAGACAGAATGTGCACACCAGTGTGAGCAGGGGAATAAGGAGTAATCTGACTCCTGACTGAGCAGAGATTTCTAGGAGGGGCTCGATCTCACAACTCGAAAATCATGACCTGAGCCAAAATCAAGAGTCAGAGACTTAACCAACTGAGACACTCCAAGATTGGTGAATTGAAGACATTGATATAAACTATCCAAAATAAAATGCATAGAGTAGTATGACTGGGAAAAGAAATTAACAGGGCATCAGTGGGTTGTTTGAAAATTCAAGTGGCCTGATACGAGTGTAATTGGAATCCTCAAAGAGGAGGTGAAGGGACAGGGGGAAATGAAAAACATTTGCAGTAACAATTACCAAAAGTCTTTCCAAATTTGGGGCAAACTATGAATCAACAAATCCAGAGGCTCAAGGAACCTCAAGCACAAGATACATGAAAGAAAATTACACCAAAGATCCATAGGTAAGTTGAAAAAAGGGCAAATCCTAAAAGAAGCCAGAAGGAAAAGACAGATGTTATATACAGAGGAACAAAGGTGAGAATGTTGGCAGATTTCTCATCAATGCAAGCAATAATAAAGCTTAATGATTTCTTTATTTTTAAAAATATTTTATTTGCTTATTCATGAGAGACACACAGAGAGAGAGGCAGAGACATAGAGAGAGAAGCAGTCTTCATGCAGGACCCCGATGTGGGACTCGATCCCAGGACTCCAGGATTACACCCTTGATGTGAAGGCAGACACTCAATGGCTGAGCCACCAGGTTTCCCTTAACCACATCTTTTTCTTTTAAGATTTTATTTTATTTATTCATGAGAGACACACAGAGAGAGAGAGGCAGAGACACAGACAGAGGGAGAAGCAGGCTCCACACAGGGAGCCTGATGTGGGACTCGATCCCTGGAATCCAGGATCAGGCCCTGGACCGAAGGCAGGTGCTAAACCGCTGAGCTACCCAGGGATCCCCCTTTAACAACATCTTTAAATCCTGAAAGGAAAAACAATTCTATAGCCAGCAAACACATTTTTCAAAAATGAAGACATGTTTTTTGACAAGTAAAAATTGAAAAAGTTAATCATCAGCAGACTTTCACTGTGAGAAATATTAAAGGAAGTCCTTCAGGCAGAAGAAATATGATACTGTCTGGATCTATACAAAGGGATGGAGAGCCCTGGAAATGCTAATTTTGTGGGTAAATACAATAATGTTACATAACTTGCTTAAATTAGAATGTAGCTGACCAGGGACTTGGTGCAAGTCTTTTGACACCACAGTTAATTTACCCACTGCATGAAGCTGTACGTAGCAAGCAGCATGCCATTTATGAATGAACAAACATTGATTACACACTTATTCTATACAACGTGTTATGTGAGATTGGCAATCTGAGGAAATGGTAATCTGAGGAAAGAGTAAATAAATACATCCTCTGTTCCCAAATTTGCATTCTGTGCGGGGAATCTGACATGGGAAAAAAAGGATAATTTTACAGAAGTTCAGGAGAAGTTCTGCATTGCCCTGAGAGTGGAACTCTATCATCAAAACTGCACACTAAAACACTAGAATCAGAGGTACATTTTTAAATCAGGAACAAGGCTTCTTTATCCATTAGGCGTTATAGTCTCTGGCCCCAGGGCCTGTGATGGTCCTAAAACAGTTCTCAGTGATAGTTCAAACGGATTCTGGCATGAGAAGATTTCAATAAAATCATTACACTGTTCCTTCCTATGACAAGCATTTACTGAAGGCTTAATTATGAACCGTAGTAAATGTTGAAGATATGAAAACTAATAAGGGATGATGTTATTATTATCATTAAGTATCAAGAAGATGGAATGGACCATATGTTTGGTGGTTTGCTCAGAGGTGGACTAGATCACTGGGGGCTGACATTTCAGGAAGACTTCATGGAATGGTGGCCTGGGTCTTTAAAAATGGATAGGATAAGATAGGACAGGATAGATACTGAAGCAGAGTGGGCCTTTCTGGAGGGTTCTAAGCACAAGTGCGGAAGCCCCTTTAAACGTGCTTTGAAGATTGATGGAAATGAAAATGGGGAAGTGGGGAGGTTGGCTTGCCTGTAGCAGATCCTTTTTGTTGGAAAAGAAAGGAGATTAATTTGGAAAAGGAGGTTATGGAAAAACCTTTTTATGTCACAGACGAGTTTTTTTTTTTTTTTTTCACAGACGAGTTTTTAATTTAGAAATTGGCACAGGACTCAGAGAGGGAAAAAAAGATAAGCTATCTGGTAAATTCTAGAGTCAAGCCCATGATTATATCCTCATTAGCAATTTGGTCCACCCACCTATGTAACAAGTTGTTAGATGATGTATAATATATGCACAGAAGCATTTGTGTTTCTGTGTTCTCCAGGAGGCAGACAGACTTTTAGGACATTAGATAGGCAGAGAAGGTATAAATCAGCAATCTGGTAATTAGAGTTGATAACATTCAGTTTGGCCACATAGTGGCTACTGGATTTGTGATAAGTCACTTCTGTATGTAGCTCATTGTCCTCATCTGAAAGCAAAGTCATTGTGAACATGTCCTGAAAAAATTAAAGTGAACATGCTTTAAAAGCAAACATCCTAAACAACAGTTCCTTGTTGCTACTTTTCCATGATGAGAAAAAAGAGGCACTACTGTTCTGGGTGTGTTTGAAGAGTACGTACTTGATAAAAAACGCAAATGTGTTCAAAGATGATTATTTTCTCTTATTCTGGAACCATTTTCATTGAGACTGCTTTTCTTGTAGGCATTTTATTGACTGCTCATTCCTTTACTCCAGTGTCTCTTCTTGCTTTGCCCATCTGTATAAACTTATAAGAGTCACCTCAACTATAAGTCAAACAAATCAAAGAATTGAAGCATATGGTGTAAATATTCATTTAATTATGTATTTGTTTGTTCACATTTATGGCTCAACTAAAATATGCCAGAAACTATGCAAATAAGAAAGAATCTGTGGCTTTGAGGAGCTGACAGTGAGTGGATCATACAGTCAGGTAAATCAGTGACACAGAAAAGTCTGGGAAATGCTCTGGTGAATGTGGTCTCAGATACACTAGTGGAAACCAGGACAGCTGGCAGGGTTGTTGGTCCAGGCTGAGGAAGTCCCAATGCTAGGGACACTGAGCTGAATATTGAAAGCCCGCAGCAGCAGTCTAGTAAATATATCACACTTGCGGAGATATTGGAATGGATAAAAGTACCAGTGTGTGAGGAACCATGGCATGTTCTTGAAACTGCAAACTGATCAGTAATATCAGAAAGTAGGATATGAGGGGGACTTGATGTGTAATGAGGCAGGAAGATGGGCACCGGCCAGGTCAGGAATAGCCCTACAATCAAGGAGTGTGCATATTATCCAAAAAGAGATAGATAAGTACTGAAGGGATAGAGAGCTGATTATCTGGAATATGTAAGAGGGACTCTAGGTACGGATGTGTTGACAGCATTCAGGTATGAAATATTGTGGAATCTTAGATCCTCTTTGTATTGTCTGGTCCTTTTACTTCTCTTATTGGCTATTGTTACTGAATGTCTCTGGACTATTTCAGTGTGGCTAGACTTTGGAACAAGAGAGTTCCAACAGTGCCCACAAGCAAGCACAAGGGAGGAGGGGTAGAGAAGCAGACTCCCTGCTGAGCAGGGAGCCTAATGTGGGAATTGATCCCAGGACCCTGGGATCATAACCTGAGCCAAAGGCAGATCTGAGCCACCGAGGCTTTCAGGAATTTGCATATCTAACAGGTTTCTAGGTGATGCTGGGGCTTCTGGTCTCAATGCTATACTTGGAGAACCTCTGGATTAGATGAAAGGCTACAGCAATGATATTTATTTAGTGTTATTTTAAATAGTCTTTTGTCATACCTACTATGTTCAAGATGATGTTCTAGGTGCTTTACAAATACTAACAAATTATATACCCGAAGTTGTTAGTGGGGAGCCAGGAAATATACCCAGGCAGTGTGGGGTGTTCCTAACCTGTTTTCAGGCTCTCTCACTGTTTTCTGTTATCAAAGAAAATGAAAGGATTTGGAAAATACAGATGCTCAACCCCAGTTCAAATTGTGGTTCTTTAGGTTTTGGAAGTGGGGAGGAAGCATGTTCAAGCAAGCACAAGGGAGGAGGGGTAGAGAAGCAGACTCCCTGCTGAGCAGGGAGCCTAATGTGGGAATTGATCCCAGGACCCTGGGATCATAACCTGAGCCAAAGGCAGATCTGAGCCACCGAGGCTTTCAGGAATTTGCATATCTAACAGGTTTCTAGGTGATGCTGGGGCTTCATGTCTCTGGACTATTTCAGTGTGGCTAGACTTTGGAACAAGAGAGTTCCAACAGTGCCCACCAGGTACTAGTTAAAATTATTATACTTATTTTGTGTCTAGATACTTCAGAGAGATGATAACAGGCAGCATTTCCAATCCATTTGAAAAATCAAACAGCTATTATAAGCAAATATGGCAAAAAACATGTAGCAAGGCAGGAAATACTTTGAAAGATAAGATATAGGTCTGTGAATGTTCTAGAATGGAGTGGTGTCCATAGTCATGAGTTTGATATAGATATGTAGCAGAGACCAAAGGGAGAGCTTGTAAACTGGAATCTCACCCCAAGGGTCAATAAAAATCCAAGAATAATTAATTTCAGAGAGTGGAAAAACTGGCTTGTTGAAGTTTGGGGGATATTAATAATACTCTGTTTCTCCAGCGATTCTTTCTCTAGGGGCAACTGGAATGCTTGACAATCAGTCTCATTACAACTCTGCTTCTGCTTGGGTTGGCAAGGTTGGGGGCATCATTAGATACCATCATCATACATTAGTAGCAGTGAAACATGTGGATAGTCTTCCTCAGGTCACACTAGGAAGTTAGGTCCATTCACCAATCAAGAAACATTTACAGAACCTATACATGTCTGGCACTTGGTTAATACTAAAAATAAAAAGTCTCAGTTATTATACTCCAGTGTCTAGTATACAGTAGGTATACTAGTGTACGGCATGATGATTTATTGTGGAAAGGATGTAGAAATAAACTTATCATGCTTCTGGGCTAGGACTCCTGCTACAATATGTTCCTGCTCAATCCCCTGCAGCAGGTCCTGCTTGTGGATCATCCAACCTGTTCTTCTCTAGGACCCACCATCTTATAAGTACACAGAAAGAACACATTTTTCAGGCGTGTTGGAGTTAGGTGTTATCATGTGACTGAATTCCAGCAACAGAATGCAAACATCATCAATGAGATCCCATTCCAGTCCTGGTCCTTCAAATCTCCTTCATAGTGTCTACTTCTTGTAATGAGAGAAGAAGCTGCTACAGGGCCTCCCCCTCCCCCTTCCTCCTAAACAACTAACAAGTCTGAATATTTAGCAGCTATCTAAAGATATTGGAAAATACTGGATGATGAGGAGTACACTCTATGCTTGTACCCAGAATATATAAGGAACTCCTACAACTCAGTAGCAAGGAGACAACCTGATTTTTTAAATGGACAAAAGATTTGAACTGATAAGTCACAAAACAAAACATACAAATAGTCAAAAAGCATGTGAAAAGATGCTCAACCACTAGTTGTTAGGGCCATGAAATGAAAACCAAGATTCTACTACATGCCCACTAGAATGGCTAAAATTAAAAACACTAAAAGTTCCAAGTATTGGTAAGGATGTGGAGCAACTTGAAGTCTCAAACATTAGTGGTAAGAATTCAAGATGGCACCACCATTTTAGTAAACACTACAGCAAAGTCTTACAAACATCCACTTGCTATATGACCCAATGGTCCCACTCTGAGGTATTTTACACAAGAGAAATGAACATATATGTACACATAAAAACATATGCAAACCATAGCAGCAATCTTTGTAATAAGTAAAACGTGGAACTCATTCAAATGTCCATCGACTGAAGAATGGATTAGGAAATCATGGGATATCCATACAATGAGACACTGCTCAGAAATAGAAAGAAGTGAACTGCCAGTACAGTCATCAACATGAATTATGCTGAGCAAAAGAAGCATGCCACCAAATACTATAGATTGTATTCCACTTATGTGGAATTGAAGAAAAGGCAAAATTTATCTTTATTGACAGAAAATTGCCTGGGGCTAAGGGTCAAGTGCAGGAACCAGATATAAAGGGGCACCAGGAACTTTCTAGGATGTTGGAAATGTCTATATTTTGATTGTCACAGTGGTTATGCAAAGGTATACAATTACCGAAAACTCAGCAAGCTGAATCATTAAAATTTTATGAATTCTACTTTATGATACCTTCACATGAACCTCTGTCTCCTACTCATTTGCTGGTAAGATCAGAGAGGCTTTGGAAGCCATGTGTTGACAATAGTAAAGTCCCATCACCCGGGTCCTCTAGTGAATAAGTGGGGCAGAACCCTCCCAACATTGCTGAACAAGGGGATACAAACAGGAATTGGACATTGTTCTTGAGATAGAAAAACTCAGATAAACTGGGGCTAAACAGTATTTGGATAAACCAAATGTTTCTTTTTTTACCTCCTTAAAATTTGACACGTCCAAGGTGATTGTACTGTGTGAGACAAATAACCATTTTATTCCATTACCTTGAAAATTTTCCCAGTTGCTTCTCCCCTCTGATGTATTGACTCTTAGTCTTCATTCTTTTTTTTTTTTATTATTTATGATAGTCACACAGAGAGAGAGAGAGAGGCAGAGACACAGGCAGAGGGAGAAGCAGGCTCCATGCACCGGGAGCCCGACGTGGGATTCGATCCCGGGTCTCCAGGATCGCGCCCTGGGCCAAAGGCAGGCGCCAAACCGCTGCGCCACCCAGGGATCCCTTAGTCTTCATTCTTAGGCAGATACTTCATATTCCAGAAACCAAGACCTAAATATATTAGGGCCAAATCTCAGTAGGTCCCTGAAGTTCTGGGCTACCACCTCATGCCACCCTAGTACTGTCACCATTGTGGACCATTTCTTGAGCACCTCCTTGTCCAAGAGATTTCATTTGAGACACAGGATTCACTTTGATGTGGCCTGAGTCATAATTGTTTTCAATTTCTTTATTTATATTTCAGCATATATGGTGTTTATTATGCACCAGACATTGTTATAAGCACATTCATTCATTAATCATAACAATGCTATGAGGTGAGTCTAATGTTATCTTCTATCCTACAATAGATATTATATTAACCTCCCTATGAGGATTACAGAGATTCTAACACATGCCTATGTCTTGCAGCTAACCTGGGGCAGGGTTGAGATTTGAAGTAAGGGATTACACCTCCAAAGTTTACACTGATGACTAGAACATCTCTCTCTTTCTACTTGTTTTATGAAAAACAAAAAATACATAAAACCAAACAAATATCCCAGCATAAATACTTCTGGATTGGGATATTTTCAGTACTGACTTCCCACCCCGGTTATTATATAAAATACTACTGAGGATGGGCATGCCAGTGACATTCCTTTGGTGTTTGCCTGGCTCTCTATCCCCTCAAGACCTCTGAGATCCTCTAGTAAATCCATTTGGTCCCCACTTGCAGATTCAGCTCCATCCCTGACTTAGAGATCAACTGATACCTAGGAAGAATGTAAGGAACGATAGACCCAAAGCTCACTGACTTGAATCAAGTCAACCTCCTGCTACTCCTGCTGGGAACTCATACTTTTGTTTGTGGAGTATGTGCTTATTTCAAAATCACCACTTTCAAAAAAAACAAAAACAAAAACAAAAAACAAAAAACAAAAAACAAAACCACCACTTTCTACTGTAATACTGGTGACTGGGTATCTGTGTTGTTCCCCTGAGTCTAATTTCCTGCCTTGACTCCCAGCTCTGAATGCTAGCTTCTGTCTTGCTTCTCTCAATCCTAGAGATTATAGTCCTGGCCTGACCCTGGGTTCCCAGGTTAGGTTACTGCTGTCATCTGATATCCTGTCAGGCTTTCTTGAGATGCTGCGCCACCCACCTGCCTGGTTACTTTCCTGGTACAACTCCCAGGACATCCTCACGTTACCTATTACGGAAGCCTATCCCAATGTGGTAGAATGGCCAGATTAGGGTATTAGCCTTCGTGTGGTTGACCCATCACTGATGCTAACAGATCCCTAGTTCTGACCCTAAACCAACCCTAATCCATCTGAAGGAAGAGAAATACAGATAAATGGAGGAGATAGGACCCAAGCAAAAGTTAGAAGCAAGAGCGCTGAGTGGTCAGATA
The DNA here is from genome assembly GCF_011100685.1 of Canis lupus familiaris. Classification (NCBI taxonomy): domain Eukaryota; kingdom Metazoa; phylum Chordata; class Mammalia; order Carnivora; family Canidae; genus Canis; species Canis lupus. The sequence goes on from NC_049238.1 coordinate 58,099,400, forward strand.
TGATCTTAATAACTTGTAATGGCCAGGGAAGCTCTGTATGGTACTGGGCCATGAGTCCTTAGGACATTATAAAAGGTGTGTCTTGGAATCTTGGTTCAGTTTTGCTGGAAGGAATGATGTACTTTGGGAGAGTTAGTGGTCAACAGGCTAGCTTCAAATTAAATTAGATCTAGAGGCTCTGTGCAGTTGCCTTACCCCTCATTCATATAGTAGGACTTCTTAACCGGGGGCCTATGTATTCCTAAGGATCTACATGTAAGCATTGGGAAATAATATTCCATGAGTTTTTTTCTTGAGGGAAGGCTCAGTCAATCTCCATGTAAAACCAAAGGTACTTGCATTCAGGAAAAAGCAGAGTCCCGGTGCCTGTGTCCATCAGGATGGGCTGGTGCTTACTGTGACGTGCCCAATGTGTCCTGTGAGGTGGCGGCCTTCCACTAGGTGAGCTCTGCCCTCTCAGACTCTGGGGTCACTCGCCAAGTATCGGCCAACTAGCAGCATTTTAGGGCAGGTATTGTTACCATGGGAAGAGTGGACAGTGGTGGGTGAGCGAGGCTCTACAGAAACGGTCTGAGATGGAAGGTGAAAGGGCAGAGGCACAGGCTTAGAGATTTCAAAAAGAAATGCATGTAAGAGGAAATGAAGACATATTTCACTTTCAGGACTTACTATTTTTTTTTTTTAAGATTTATTTATTTTAGAGAGAGAGAGCAAGGGAAGGGGAGGATATAGGAGGAGAGGGAGAAAGAATCTTAAAGTAGACTCCACACTCAGTGTGGAGCCCAACAGGGGGCTCCATCCCACAACCCTGAGATCACCATCTGAGCTGGAATCAAGAGTTGGACGCTTAACTGACTGAGCCACCCAGGTGCCCCAGGGCTGGGTTTATTTTCAATATAAATCTGGTTCTAAGGGTTGTGAAGTAGATGAGAACACACTTAGTTGGTCTGAACCTGACATGCTGTGTGCTCTTCTGTGATGTTTCTTTCTGTACTCGGCTTCCTAGGGGTGTCCACTGACCACCTGTGCCAGCACTCCGGCATCTGCATCAATGCTGGCAACTCGCATCACTGCCAGTGCCCCCTGGGCTACACTGGGAGCTACTGTGAGGAGCAGCTCGATGAGTGCTCATCCAACCCCTGCCAGCATGGGGCCACCTGCAGGGACTTCATTGGCGGGTACAGATGTGAGGTAAGATAAGCCCCCAGAGGTCAGAGACCTCCCGAAGATGGCAGAACTGTCGTGAGCACTAGCATACTGATTTAGCTGCTTGTGACTTTTTATGAGTCACCATTTTTTTTCTTTACCGTCACCATTACACTATTTACCACCACCATTCGTTTCAGTCCCCTTGTGTAATAAGTTCACAGGGCTCCAGTAAGGTATTTCTATAGAGGTCTAGAACCATCTCACTGAAGCCAACATTCACTGCCAGAGTGAGTTTCACAGGCCAGCAGCTCAGTGGCCCCTGGGACATCCCTGAATAGCAGCTGATATAGGAGAAGCCACTTTGAAGTGTGTCCTGAAGTTGTCTAGCCTGTTCCATGTAGCATCACACCAAGTATGATGTGTATATATTTGAGGAAGTGTGTATCTTTTAAGGAACATATTGCTCTAATGGCCGGGCTGATAATGGTCAGAGCAAGATGTCAACAAAACATTGGAAACTTGAATTTGACACCAATTCAGGCCACACAGGAACACTGAGAGAAGTCGTACTTCTCATAAATGAGCCAGAGTTGGCCTCTTTATATTAGCCCGCAGTTATTCCTTCATGCGGGCTGGGACCTGTTAGTTCAAACACCATCGGTGCCAAACTCAAATTTTCACAGATCCAGTTGTTTTAAAAATAGCTTTTAGCCAATTTTTAGCCATTTAGAGCCTTTTTTGCGTTGCATATCCTGCAAAACTGCACCTAGTATCTGCAAACCATAGGTAAGCCGCAGGACTTAAAGACCCCAAGCCAGTGCTGCCCTTCAGAGATCTCTGACCCAGAGACTGGCCTGGCTGCTGAGTGACATCACCAACCATGTTAGTCCCCTCTCTGTTACTCCCTTTCCTTGGAATTCACTTGCGCTCCTCTCCTTCCCCTCCTCTCCACTCTGGACAATCTCATGCTGCAAGGGATGGCCTCACATGCAAACTTGTCAAAGCATTGCCCAATAAAGCCACTTCATGGTCAAGGTCTTTTTCCCTGACCAGCCCTGAAATCCCTCAAACCCCTATAGCTACCACATTAACTAACACTCCGCCCCCATCCCTTTCTCAACCAGTTTCTCCTACGTATGTGTGGTTTCCTGAATCTAGAGATCAATAAATGCAGTGTGTTGACTACTGTCCACACTTTGATTGGACTGAGTCACAGGGTCCTCATCATACACCAAGGAATGCATATTTTAAAGATGGGAAAACCTGCATTGAGGAGCGATGAAAGTTTTGCACAGGGGTCAACCCTGAAATATCCCTCAGAATACTGAGTTCTTGCCTTCACTATAAAGTGGCTTTTCAGCTGGAAGATGTAAATGACAGTAAGCTGCAAGTTGACCCTGCGCAGGACGATTGGTGGAGCGTGTGACTGTGCCAGAGAAGCATCCAAGAGGTGCCAGAGAAGCATCCGAGAGCTGGGTGGGGGCAGGGAGTGGGCAAAGGTATATGGCAACCTTCCAGACCTCATTTGCTCTGGTGGTCTGTTTCTAGCAATGGTCCAGTGTTTCTTCCTTTTTGCTTGCTCCTATCAGTGTGTCCCAGGATATCAGGGCGTCAATTGCGAGTATGAAGTAGATGAGTGTCAGAATCAGCCATGCCAGAACGGAGGCACCTGTGTCGACCTCGTGAACCATTTCAAGTGCTCCTGTCCACCAGGCACTCGAGGTATGCAGTCAGCCCTACCCGTCTCCATCTAGGGCATTTTCTTAAGTTATAAGCCAGTTTTTAGGATAGAAGAGATTTAAAAATTGTTTTATTTCAGTACTCCGAAGCTTTGCAACCTGGCCTGGGGGCACCTGCAGTTCCAGGGCAGGGGCTCGCTGTTCTGCCTATCTCTACTGCTTTGCTTCAGGCTGAGGTTGAGCTCGTTCTCACTTGGTAGGTTGGTCTATTACTGCTGGTCCCATGCTGATGGGAGGAGAGGCCTCAGTGTTCATTTGTCTAGCAGTCCCTAATTACCAGATGTTCTGTGAAAGTAGGATTACACAGTGGTTTTGTTTTTTACCATCCTGTTTTCAATTTAGTTTGTAGTTAGGTAATATATGCACAGGCCCAGATTTTATATATAGACACACACACCAATATACATGCAGCGAAAGCATAAGGTGAAAAGTCTGTTTCTGTTCCCCTTCCCCATACCTAGTTCTCCCCTCCCACCAACAAGGAACCTCCACTTTATTTTATTTTAGTTTCTTCTGTATCTTCTAGAGTTTTCTTTTTATGTGTCTTTTAGAATTTCTTTTCTTTATAAATTTTTCAAATTCAAATTCAATTAATTAACCTGTTGTATATTATTAGTTCAGTTACTCATTGTTGCAGGATTTCTTTATATATACATATAGAAACCAAATACAAAGATATTTTTATTTACCCCACTCCTATTTCTTACTCTTGCACTTAATTTTTTTTGTGCTTAACTAGTGATGTTTCCATATCAACTTATAGAACTTTCTTAATCTTTTTCACCCAGTAGAATTCCTTTTTAGTTTAGTATATTGAACCAATGTCCTAGTAATAGAAAATTTGGGTTTCTTCCATGTGTATATGTGTAGATACATTTTCAGAAAAGAAATTGCTGAATTAGAGAATTATATGCATTTCTGGTTTTGATCAATATTGCTGAAACATAGCATATGACCATACTGGCTTCTCAGTGTGGATGAACATATTCTCACCTATGAGTCCTTTGGTTTTCTTCTTTCAATGGTTTCTCTATTTGTATCTATATTCTTTTTTCCTATTACAGTGTTCATAATATTTTACAGAGATGAACTATGATACAAAATATTTTCAGTATATTGGTTTTTGTCTTTGATTTTCTTTATGATTTTTTTCATGCAAAGTTTTTTTTTTTTTGGTAAAGATTTATTTATTTATTTTGAGAGAGAGCGAGAGAGCATGGGGCGGGGCAGAAGGAGTGAGAGAATCTCAAGCAGACTGCTCTGAGTGCAGGGACCAAAGTGGGTCTCAATCTCATAACCCCGAGATCATGACCTGTGCTGAAACCAAGAGTCAGATGCTCAACCTACTGAGCCACCCACGCACCCCTGGAGCTTTTTGTTTTTAATCAGATTGGATTTATTAACCTCTCTTAATGGCTTATGCATTTTGAATCCTACTCAGCAATACCTTCTAGACTTTAATATCATTAAGGAATTCTCCCCATATTTTCTTCAGGTACTAGAATACTGTGCACTTTTTCCCTATGGCTACTGATTTGTCCCAACAAAATTTATGGGATATTTCTTTTTTTTAAAAAAGATTTTATTTATTTATTCATGGGAGACAGAGAGAGAGAGAGAGAAAGAGGCAGAGACACAGGCAGAGGGAGAAGCAGGCTCTGGGATCATGCCCCAAGCCCCAGGCGTCCCAATATTTGATCTTTTTCACAATAATAGGAGACGGCAACTTCATCAAATTCTAAATACCCTTGTGTATTTGGGTGTTTTTCTGGACTTTTTTTTTTTTAAGCATTAATCTGTTAATTTATCAATCCCACTCTTTTAATTATTAAGGATCCTTGATTTCAGGGTTTCCAGGCTAGGTTTATTTTTTTTTCATATAATTTTTAAAAAAAGATTTTATTTATTTATTCATGAGAGACACGAGGTGGGTGTTGGCAGAGACGGGCAGAGAGAGAAGCAGGCTCCCTCCATGCAGGGAGCCCAATGTGGGACTCGATCCCGGGTCTCCAGGATCACGCCCTGGGCTGAAGGTGGCGCTAAACCGCTGCGCCACCCGGGCTGTCCTCATATAATTTTAGAATCAGATTGTCTATTAACAAAATCCTGGTGGCATTTTTTTTTATTGGGGTCACATTCAATTTATGAATCTACGTGGGGAAACTGGAATTTTTACCATGAGGAATCTCCCTAACCAAATGGTAACATCTTTTTATTTATTCAAATCTCCTTTTGGAGGAGGAGGGGCAGGATGGCAGAAGAGTAGGGTCCCCAAGACACCTGTCCCCACCAAATTACCTAGATAAACTTCAAATCATCCTGAAAATCTACGAATTCGGCCTGAGGTTTAAACAGAGAACAGCTGGAACGCTACAGTGAGAAGAGTTTGCGCTTCTATCAAGGTAGGAAGACGGGGAAAAAGAGATAAAGAAACAAAAGGCCTCCAAGGGGGAGGGGCCCCGCGAGAAGCCGGGCTGAGGCCGGGGCGAGTGACCCCAGGACAGGAGAGCCCCGTCCCGGAGAAGCAGGAGCTGCACCAACCTTCCCGGGGGGAAAGGGGCTCGCAGGGAGGTGGAGCAGGACCCAGGAGGGCGGGGATGCCCTCGGGCTCCCGGGGCACTAACAGAGCAACTGCGCGCCCAGGTGAGTGCGCCGAGGTCCCTAAGGGCTGCAGCGCGCAGGCGGGACCCGGAGCAGCTGGAGGGGCTCGGGGGAGGCTCCGCGGAGGGGGCTGCGGGGCGGGAGCAGCTCGGAGGGGCTCAGGGCGGCTCCGCGGAGGGGGCTGCGGGCGGGGAGCAGCTGGAGGGGCTCGGGGGAGGCTCCGCGGAGGGGGCTGCGGGGCGGGAGCAGCTCGGAGGGGCTCAGGGCGGCTCCGCGGAGGGGGCTGAGGGGCGGGAGCAGCGGGGGGTGCTCGGGGGCGGCTCCGCGGAGGGGGCTGCGGGGCGCGAGCGCGAATCCACCAGCGCAGCCGGAAGCACAGGGCGCCGGGACACAGCCCAGGATCCGGCCTCCCCCGGGACAGGCAGAGGCCGGGAGGGCCCAGGACAGGGAGGACGCTCCTGCCCCGAGCTGAGCAGATCAGCGGCCCTGCCCCGGTCATCCAGGCCCTGCAGATGGAGAGCTCCTAGCTACTGCGGGAGCTGACTCTAGGGCTCCAGAGCTGGCCCCGCCACTGGGGTTGTTCCTCCTGGGGCCTCACGGGGTAAACAACCCCCACTGAACCCTGCACCAGGCAGGGGGCTGAGCAGCTCCCCGACATGCTAACACCTGAAAATCAGCACAACAGGCCCCTCCCCCAGAAGACCAGCTAGACGGACAGGGGAAAAACAAATTATTGACCAAGCAGCATTGGAGTTCCAGGGGAAGTGAAGGGACTTACAGTATACAGAATCAGAGGATACTCCCCCTTGTTTTTTCTTTTTGAATTGTTTGCTCCCCCCCTTATTCCTTTTCTCTTTTTCTCTTTTTCTTCTTTTTTCTTTTTTCTCTTTTTTCTTCCTTCTTTTCTTTTTCTTTCCTTCTTTCTCTTCTCTCTTTTTCTCCTTTTCTCCTAAGCAAACAATACAATTTGTTTTTGGCCACTCTGCACTGAGCAAAATGACTAGAAGGAAAACCTCACCTCAAAATAAAGAATCAGAAACAGTCCTCTCTCCCACAGAGTTACAAAATTTGGATTACAATTCAATGTCAGAAAGTAAATTCAGAAGCACTATTATAAAGCTACTGGTGGCTCTAGAAAAAAGCATAAATGACTCAAGAGACCTCATGACTGCAGAATTTAGATCTAATCAGGCAGAAATTAAAAATCAATTGAATGAGATGCAATCCAAACTAGAAGTCCTAACGACGAGGGTTAACGAGGTGGAAGAACAAGTGAGTGACATGGAAGACAAGTTGATGGCAAAGACGGAAACTGAGGAAAATAGAGACAAACAATTAAAAGATCATGAGGATAGATTAAGGGAAATAAGTGACAGCCTGAGGAAGAAAAACCTATGCCTAATTGGGGTTCCCGAGGGCGCTGAAAGGGACAGAGGTCCAGAATATGTATTTGAACAAATCCTAGCTGAAAACTTTCCTAATCTGGGAAGGGAAACAGGCATTCAGATCCAGGAAATAGAGAGATTTCCCCCCCTAAAATCAATAAAAACGGTTCAACACCTCAACATTTAATAGTTAAGCTTGCAAATTCCAAAGATAAAGAGAAGATCCTTAAAGCAGCAAGAGACAAGAAATCTCTAACTTTTATGGGGAGAAGTATTAGGGTAACAGCAGACCTCTCCACAGAGAACTGGCAGGCCAGAAAGGGCTGGCAGGATATATTCAGGGTCCTAAATGAGAAGAAGAGACAACCAAGAATACTTTATCCAGCAAGGCTCTCTTTCAGAATGGAAGGAGAGATCAAGAGCTTCCAAGACAGGCAGGAACTGAAAGAATATGTGACCTCCAAACCAGCTCTGCAAGAAATTTTAAGGGGGATTCTTAAAATTCCCCTTTAAGAAGAAGTCCAATGGAATAATCCACAAAAACAGGGACTGAATAGATATCATGATGACACTAAACTCATATCTGTCAATAGTAACTCTGAACGTGAATGGGCTTAATGACCCCATCAAAAGGCTCAGGGTGTCATACTGGATAAAAAAGCAGGACCCATCTATTTGCTGTCTACAAGAGACTCATTTTAGACAGGAGGACACCTACAGCCTGAAAATAAAAGGTTGGAGAACCATTTACCATTCAAATGGTCCTCAAAAGAAAGCAGGGGTAGCCATCCTTATATCAGATAAACTAAAATCTACCCTGAAGACTGCAGTGAGAGATGAAGAGGGACACTATATCATACTTAAAGGATCTATCCAACAAGAGGACTTAACAATCCTCAATATATATGCCCCGAATGTGGGAGCTGCCAAATATATCAATCAATTAATAACCAAAATCAAGACATACTTAGATAATGATACACTTATACTTGGTGACTTCAATCTAGCACTTTCTACACTAGATAGGTCTTCTAAACACAACATCTCCAAAGAAACGAGAGCTTTAAATGATACACTGGACCAGATGGATTTCACAGATATCTACAGAACTTTACATCCAAACTCAACTGAATACACATTCTTCTCAAGTGCACATGGAACTTTCTCCAGAATAGACCACATACTAGGTCATAAATCGGGTCTGAACTGATACCAAAAGATTGGGATCGTCCCCTGTGTTTTCTCAGACCATAATGCCTTGAAACTAGAACTAAATCACAACAAGAAGTTTGGAAGGACCTCAAACACGTGGAGGTTAAGGACCATCTTGCTAAAAGAAGAAAGGGTCAACCAGGAAATTAAGGAAGAATTAAAAAGATTCATGGAAACTAATGAGAATGAAGATACAACCATTCAAAATCTTTGGGATGCAGCAAAAGCAGTCCTGAGGGGGAAATACATTGCAATACAAGCATCCATCCAAAACCTGGAAAGAACTCAAATATAAAAGCTAACCTTACAACTAAAGGAGCTAGAGAAAAAACAGCAAATATATCCAACACCCAGCAGAAGAAGAGAGTTAAAGATTCGAGCAGAACTCAACGAAATCGAGACCAGAAGAGCTGTGGAACAGATCAACAAAACCAGGAGTTGGTTCTTTGAAAGAATTAATAAGATAGATAAACCATTGGCCAGCCTTATTAAAAAGAAGAGAGAGAAGACTCAAATTAATAAAATCATGAATGAGGGATCCCTGGGTGGCGCAGCGGTTTGGCGCCTCCCTTTGGCCCAGGGCGCGATCCTGGAGACCCGGGATCGAATCCCACATCGGGCTCCCGGTGCATGGAGCCTGCTTCTCTCTCTGCCTGTGTCTCTGCCTCTCTCTCTCTCTCTCTGTGTGACTATCATAAAAATAAAAATAAAAAAATAAAATAAAATAAAATCATGAATGAGAAAGGAGAGATCACCACCAACACCAAGGAAATACGAACGATTTTAAAAACATATTATGAACAGCTATACGCCAATAAATTAGGCAATCTAGAAGAAATGGACACATTTCTGGAGAGCCACAAACTACCAAAACTGGAACAGGAAGAAATAGAAAACTTGAGAAGGCCAATAACCAGGGAAGAAATTGAAGCAGTCATCAAAAACCTCCCAAGACACAAGAGTCCAGGGCCAGATGGCTTCCCAGGGGAATTCTATCAAACGTTTAAAGAAGAAATCATACCTATTCTACTAAAGCTGTTTGGAAAGATAGAAAGAGATGGAGTACTTCCAAATTCGTTCTATGAGGTCAGCATCACCTTAATTCCAAAACCAGACAAAGACCCCATCAAAAAGGAGAATTACAGACCAATATCCCTGATGAACATGGATGCAAAAATTCTCAACAAGATACTAGCCAATAGGATCCAACAGTACATTAAGAAAATTATTCACCATGACCAAGTAGGATTTATCTCTGGGACACAAGGCTGGTTCAAGACTCGTAAAACAATCAGTGTGATTCATCATATCAGCAAGAGAAAAACCAAGACCATATGATCCTCTCAATAGATGCAGAGAAAGCATTTGACAAAATACATCCATTCCTGATCAAAACTCTTCAGAGTGTAGGGATAGAGGGAACATTCCTCAACATCTTAAAAGCCATCTACGAAAAGCCCACAGCAAATATCATTCTCAATGGGGAAGCACTGGGAGCCTTTCCCCTAAGATCAGGAACCAGACAGGGATGTCCACTCTCACCACTGCTATTCAACATTGTACTGGAAGTCCTAGCCTCAGCAATCAGACAACAAAAAGACATTAAAGGCATTCAGATTGGCAAAGAAGAAGTCAAACTCTCCCTCTTCGCCGATGACATGATACTCTACATAGAAAACCCAAAGGCCTCCACCCCAAGATTGCTAGAACTCATACAGCAATTTGGTAATGTGGCAGGATACAAAATCAATGCCCAGAAATCAGTGGCATTTCTATACACTAACAATGAGACTGAAGAAAGAGAAATTAAGGAGTCAATCCCATTTACAATTGTATCCAAAAACATAAGATACCTAGGAATAAACCTAACCAAAGAGGTAAAGGATCTATACCCTAAATACTATAGAACACTTCTGAAAGGAATTGAGGAACACACAAAGAGATGGAAAAATATTCCATGCTCATGGATTGACAGAATTAATATTGTGAAAATCTCAATGTTACCCAGGGCAATTTACACGTTTAATACAATCCCTATCAAAATACCGTGGACTTTCTTCAGAGAGTTAGAACAAATTATTTTAAGATTTGTGTGGAATCAGAAAAGACCCCGAATAGCCAGGGGAATTTTAAAAAAGAAAACCATATCTGGGGGCATCACAATGCCAGATTTCAGGTTGTACTACAAAGCTGTGGTCATGAAGACAGTGTGGTACTGGCACAAAAACAGACACATAGATCAGTGGAACAGAATAGAGAACCCAGAAGTGGACCCTGAACTTTATGGTGAACTAATATTCGATAAAGGAGGAAAGACTATCCATTGGAAGAAAGACAGTCTCTTCAATAAATGGTGCTGGGAGAATTGGACATCCACATGCAGAAGAATGCAACTAGACCACTCTCTTTCACCATACACAAAGATAAACTCAAAATGGATGAAAGATCTAAATGTGAGACAAGAGTCCAACAAAATCCTAGAGGAGAACACAGGCAACACCCTTTTTGAACTCAGCCACAGTAACTTCTTGCAAGATACATCCACGAAGGCAAAAGAAACAAAAGCAAAAATGAACTATTGGGACTTCATCAAGATAAGAAGCTTTTGCACAGCAAAGGATACAGTCAACAAAACTAAAAGACAACCTACAGAATGGGAGAAGATATTTGCAAATGACATATCAGATAAAGGGCTAGTTTCCAAGATCTATAAAGAACTTATTAAACTCAACAGCAAAGAAACAAACAATCCAATCATGAAATGGGCAAAAGACATGAAGAGAAATCTCACAGAGGAAGACCTAGACATGGCCAACATGCACATTAGAAAATGCTCCACATCACTTGCCATCAGGGAAATACAAATCAAAACCATAATGGGATACCACCTCACCCCAGTGAGAATGGGGAAAATTAACAAGGCAGGAAACCACAAATGTTGGAGAGGATGTGGAGAAAATGGAACCCTCTTACACTGTTGGTGGGAATGTGAACTGGTGCAGCCACTCTGGAAAACTGTGTGGAGGTTCCTCAAAGAGTTAAAAATAGACCTGCCCTACAACCCAGCAATTGCATTGTTGGGGATTTACCCCAAAGATTCAGATGCAATGAAACGCTGGGACACGTGCACCCCGATGTTTCTAGAAGCAATGTCCACAATAGCCAAACTGTGGAAGGAGCCTTGGTGTCCATCGAAAGATGAATGGATAAAGAAGATGTGGTTTATGTGTACAATGGAATATTACTCAGCCATTAGAAACAACAAATACCCACCATTTGCTTCAACGTGGATGGAACTGGAGGGTATTATGCTGAGTGAAGTAACTCAATTGGAGAAGGACACACAGTGTATGTTCTCATTCATTTGGGGAATATAAATAATAGTGAAAGGGAATATAAGGGAAGGGAGAAGAAATGTGTGGGAAATATCAGAAAGGGAGACAGAACATAAAGACTCCTAACTCTGGGAAACGAACTAGGGGCGGTGGAAGGGGAGGAGAGTGGGGGGTGGGGGCGAATGGGTGATGGCCACTGATGCGAGCACTTGACGGGATGAGCACTGGGTGTTATTCTGTATGTTGGTAAATTGAACACCAATAAAAAATAAATTTATTTTTTAAAAAAAGAGTGACTGTTTTGCATGAAAGAAGTATTCCAAAGAATGTCCTCATTCTCTGTCTCTTCTCTCCTCCAGGCCTGCTTTGTGAAGAGAACATTGATGACTGTGCTGGAGGTCTCAATAGTGGTTAGTGTGTAGGTAGGATTGGGGGCTACTGTTGTTGCTGCTTGCCTGGCCTTGCAGAAGTGCGGTGTGAGCACAACATCAATGAGGGCCTCTCGAACCCCTGCAGCTCTGAGAGTAGCCTGGACTGCATCCAGCTGACCAACGACTACCTGTGTGTCTGCCGCAGAGCCTTCACTGATGAGAGCCTCTCCAGTGCCCCCAGCACTCTGCCTTGGAGACGCTTTGAGTGAGGAAATTGGGCCCTGTGTGTCACTTCCCAGACCCAAGTGAAACTTTTTTCTTACATAGGAAAGACTAGACCAGCTTAATTCAGAGTTCCACTTTTTCCCTAGGTCAGTGCTTCATGGATGTTGTAGTCCACCTCTGCCTTTTTTTCTTCCTGAGATGCTTTCTTTTATTATACACTGATTATATCAGACTGTAACAGAAATACAGAAAAAGAAATAGAATGTTGGGAGTGGTTGAGCAAAATAACACTTTTTAATTGGAGCAAAATACACATACAGTATACCATCTTAACCATTTTTAAGTGTACAGTTCAGTGGTTTTGAAATCATTCACGTTACTGTGCTGTCAACACCAAATCCATTCACAGAAGTCTTTCTTCTGAGTAAAATAATGTCTTGTGATCAGAAACCATACATCTACTCTACTTTCATCACCCTATCTCTTTTGGCATGTAATGATTTGGGTTTCTGGGTAGACACTGCCATGGTGACCTCTACCTCTGGGACCCTGAGAGGATTGGGATCTTCTAGGTCATATAAGGGGAATAGGTCTAAATTGAGGTGTGTTTAAGCAAAAACCAGTTCATGAAGGTTATGCACTAGAAAGCTCCGGGGGTATGGCCTGCACAGCTAAGAGTTGGTCATGCTCCTAGCTCTTCTCAGGCTTCTTCTTTTTCATTATACATCATAAAGATGACCAAGTCCTGCCTCAGAATAGGGGCTTATCTTAGGCCCTTAACTACTTACCTCTAAGGGTAAGCAGCTTGGTGGCTTTGTGGGACTACGATAATATCTAACAGTGTCAGTGTCAACCAGATGCTTAGATGAGAAGTTTGCTTGGCATTTCTGGAGTCATTACAGACCTTGTGCTGTAGTAGTATTACTTAGGAATCAGATAATAGGCAACAGTAGTCTCCTTTAGTGATAATTTGGCAACCCAAGAAAACTTACTGGAACACTTAGGAATCCAGTGAATCAAATGATATAAAATTAATTCACAGAGAAACCTCTGCTATAAACCAAAACCAATTGGGGGATGCAATTGAAGAGAAGATCACATTTATAATAACAAACACACATACCAATAACCTTTCAAGAATTACTGACTACAAATACTACCAAATATACCCACTCCTGACAACTTGAGTGACTGCTGCCCCTTTAACAATTACAGCTTTAATGTTGCTCTATTCTTCTCACCTGCTAGATAAAAAAACATAACCATATCTGATCATGCCTGCCACCGATGCTCATCTTTGAACCCATCTCAACATCACCTAAAACAAGGGCAACCCTATCTTACACACACTTCCACAAACCCACATCTCCTCCTTGTGTGCATTTCCCCTGAAGCAAAGTTCCGCAATAACTCCATCTTTGTTTGACTTGCAGGGGTGCTCCTCATGGCCTCTGGCTGGCTGACATCAACAGAAGCCTGTGCTGAAACTCCAAACCAGAAAGAATCCCATTTTTAACCATGTTATACACAGAGCATGTACTGTGACAGTGAGTACTCATGAATTTATTTTAAGAATATCTGGAACATCACAAAAATTGCATGTGGATGAAGCCATGCTAAAATCTCAGTGCTTCAAAGGGTCAGTATTATATAGACAGGTATCACTGAGCATAGTGGTATCAAATAGGAAACAAAAAAATTGCAACCAACCAGCAACCCTATGTTTATGAAGAATTTTAAAACTATGAGTCATTTATAAACACAAATCTAAGTTAAAAGATACTTAGAAATTGCACGAAAATACTTATCAAATAGTACCACTACTTTTGAAATACCATTGCATACCTGCTGTATTAAGTATTCTATCCACATTTCCAATATTCTTTAGAATTCTCTGAACAGTTTATCAGCAAATCTCTTATTCCTCTAATTCCCTGTTCAAATTAATAACTCTCTATCTAACATTTCCCTCTTCAACTATGATGTGGATTCTTTCTCCTGACTGAACCCAGACTGATAGAAGGTAACGTTTGCAGAGAAACATTGCTCTGTGTTGTGCTTACTTTCATCTTAATATCAACAAGTTAGAAGCTCTTCATCTATAATTTTTTTAATAATTATTTTTCAAAAGGGACATAATGAATGAATGATGGCTATTCTAGGAAGGGACAAAATACTCCGTGCTATAAAATTTCAAGACATAAGTTAAAAAGATAGTAGCCATAGTCAGTCTACTGGCACTATCCCTTACCGATACCTTTATGACTCCAGCTAACGTGTCAACCTAAAGATTAATGATTGCAAAGCATATCTGTCTCATCTCAGAAAGTAGAAACAAACTTCTGGGCTATTAAAGCATTTTTTTTTCATTGTGAAATGTAACACACACAGAAATGAGCATACGTTTTTAGGAATGGTTTAACAGATATGTACAGCAAACCCCAACAGCCAGGCACTCTAGAAGCTACATGAACCATACCCTGCCCCTTCCTCATCCACTCCTGATTACACCCTAGAAGTAGGGTGACAGCTCATCCTCACGGTTCCCATAATTATTTCCTAGATTCAGTTTACCAAGTGCATGTATCCCTAAAAGTAACGTTTAATTTTGTCTGATTCTGATCTTTATGTTTGTGTTTTGTTTTTCTTTGTTTGTAATATTTGTCCTCATCATGCATCTAAATAACTCTGATGCATCATCTCCATTGCTGTAGTCACTGTTGATGGAAAGCTGAATTGTTTCCAATTTGGGGAATATTGCTGTTTCATGTATCCTGGTGAATTCATGCACACATGTCTGTAGAGTATGTATCTAGGAGTGGAACTGCTGGATCGTAGGGTCTGCATATTTCCAACTGTATGAGATACCGCTAAAGGGCTTTCTAATGCAGTTCAGCCTATTAAACTCCCTCCAGAGATGTGTAAGAGTTGTTGTCATTCTACACCCTCATCAAAGTTTGGTATTGTCAGCTGTTTAGAAATCATTTGAATCCCTGACCTCCTCCCTCACCCACCACTCATACTACAAACATAACCACTGGGATGCCTTTCTGGGAGAGCTCCCGGGGTTCTGCTCTTCTGCTCTCACAG
Organism: Canis lupus familiaris; assembly: GCF_011100685.1. Taxonomy (NCBI): domain Eukaryota; kingdom Metazoa; phylum Chordata; class Mammalia; order Carnivora; family Canidae; genus Canis; species Canis lupus. The sequence goes on from NC_049238.1 coordinate 58,114,507, forward strand.
GTGCTCTTCTATTCCTAGATTCTGCACCGCCCCCTCCTCCGCCCCCCTCCCCCCCAATCTGGGTAGTCCCTGGCACCCAAGGACACACAGCAGAAAGAGCCACTTGACAAAATGAGCTGGAGTCTTTCTCTTGCCGGAAGCCAGGCACTGCCCGGGGAGGGGAGGGGTTGAGTCCCCTGGTGGTGTCTGCCTCTGCCGCTCTGCCTAGAAAACACCCACCGAGGGAAACCGTCAGGTGTGTCGTAGGGCGAATGGAAACAGCCCAACCGGCATAGGACGGACTGACCCTTGAGCAAGAGCGTTGTCCTCCTTTCTCTGCAGCCCTTCTCCTTTGTCCAAGCTGCTCTCTGCCCCTCATCCCTCGTGCCAGCAGCCCCTCCCTCTCGCCTGTTTTATTCTCGCGCACCCCTCCCTCGGTTCTCCCTCGGTTCTCCCTCGTGCGCCCAACGGCACCGCCCAGGAAACGAACTAGATTAGAGAAGTTCTGGGAATGTCAACTAGACCGAGCCTTGGGAGGCTGGGGTTTCCTGCAAACCCTGCTTTGGCAGCTCCGCACTTTGCGCTCCCACTTCTCTAGAGGCCGCCCCTGGACCCTGACTCGCAGGCCAGTTGCAGGGACTGACCTGCTAGGACCGAGATCTGGGGCCATGAGGTCAGGAAGGACCTTACTCCCCCAAGGCCCTTCGCTCCCCACGCTAGTCCTCGTGGCGCTCCTGGTGGGTGCTCTTGGCGAGGATATGATTTTTCACCCTGAGTGGGGATTTGAGTCGTATGAAATCGTCATTCCCAAGAAGCTGAGCTTCCGGGGAGGTCAGCAGGGTGCTGTGGAGCAAGTGTCCTACCTCCTGCAGGTCAAAGGCAAGAAGTATGTCCTTCACCTGTGGCCCAAGAGGTTTCTATTACCCCGAAATCTGAAGGTTCTCTCCTACACGGAACAGGAGAAACTCCTGGAGGATCATCCTTACATACCCAGGGACTGCAACTACGTAGGCTCGGTTGAAGGAACTCAGGATTCAGAGGCTACTTTAAGTACATGCATGGGGAGTCTTCGAGGCATATTGAAAATTGATGAGGAACATTACCAAATCGAGCCCCTCAGGGGCTCTTCCAGCTTTGAACATGTCATATATCTCCTGAAGGAAGAGGACAAATTTCAGAATCATACCTGTGGCTTAACTAATGATGAACTAGAAAAACTGATAGCCGAGAATGAGAATATGGCTAGGCGTAGCGACTTTTATAATTCCTATAAGCATCAGAAGTACACAGAAGTGGCCATGGTCTTTGATCACAGTAGATACTTGTTTTTACAATCCAATGTTACTCGAGTCATATATGATGCCATTCTTTTGATTGCGGTTATGGACACCTTCTTTAGAGAGATAGGTATGAGGCTACATCTACAAGGTACTGAAATATGGACAAATGAAGACAAAATAAATATTAACAGTATGAACTCAGGAGAAATTCTAGATGCATTTTTAAGATATCGCAAAATACACCTTTCTGTTCAGATTCCACATGATTGGGGACATTTGTATATTTCAAAGACTTTTGTTCATGCTAATGCTATTGGATGGTCGTTTGTTGGAGGTGCATGTGTAGAAAACTATAGTGGCTCAGTAAGTACTCTTACAAATATAAATATCCTTGCTGCCAGCAGAATGTCTGCTCATGAACTGGGCCATGGTGTAGGAATGAAACATGATACAGAATTTTGTCAATGTAGGGGTAGGCGAACTTGTATCATGGGCACTGGGAGTAGTGGGTTTAGTAATTGTAGTTATTTGTGGTATTTTTATCACGCACATACATCAGGACACTGTCTAAATAATATCCCAGGACTGGGTTATGTGTTGGAGAGATGTGGAAATAAAATTGTGGAAGGGAATGAAGACTGTGATTGTGGTTCAAGAGAGGAGTGTAAAAAAGACAAGTGTTGCCAACCGGATTGTAAATTCACGGAGGGTGCCAATTGTAGCACTGGGCTTTGCTGTCATAACTGCCACTTTCGTCCACTTGGGTACATGTGTCGAGAGGAAGATAATGAATGTGACCTTGCAGAGTACTGCAATGGAATCTCAAATTTATGCCCAAATGACAGTTATAAGCTTGATGGAACCCCTTGCAAGCATAACTCCCTTTGTTTCAGAAAGAGGTGCCGTTCCAGATATGTGCAGTGCCAAAACATTTTTGGACCTCATGCCATGGAGGCTCCTGATCAGTGCTATCACGCAGTTAATTTAATGGGTGATCAATATGGGAACTGTGAAATTTTAGGAGTCCGTGCCTATAAAGCTTGTACCGAGGCAAATGCAATGTGTGGCAGGCTGCAGTGTATAAATGTCAACACCATCCCTGATCTGCCAGAGCATACGATCGTCATCTCTACTCATCTGCAAGCGGAAAATCTCATGTGCTGGGGGGTAGGCTACCACAAAGCCATGATACCTATGGGAATACCTGACATAGGTGTAATAAATGATGGTACCCGCTGTGGTTATAACGGACTATGTATTAACAGAACTTGTGTGAACGATTCAGTCTTGGATTTTAACTGTTTTCCTCAAAAGTGCAACCACCGAGGCGTTTGCAACAATAAAAAAAACTGCCACTGCATGTATGGCTGGGCCCCTCCATTCTGTGAGGAGGTAGGGTATGGAGGAAGCATTGACAGTGGGCCTGCGAGGAAGCAGAAAGAGGAGGTGCCTACGCCAGTACAGGTCGTGTCCATTATGTTAGTACGCCTTATTTTATTAGTCATCTCAGTGATTGTTGTGTTTTTCAAGAGAATGATAAGACAGTATATGCAATCCAAACAGAAATAAACACCACCAGTTAACCCTAAAAAGAAATAATACAAGGCAAAAATATCAAGAACCCAAACGAGTAATCAGGCGATCCAGTCATTTCATAACAGAATCATATATTGAACAAGCTTAGCATTTACCCAAATGGCACTTTGTTCTTATTCCAATTCTTTTTTTTAATGTAACTCTTCTTCACGGTTGGATTGGCAAATAAATGATATTCTTGTTTGGGAAACAAATGAGTGCATTTTGCTTTTTCAGTACTCACTTGCTCCTTCATTTGTGATCAAGTTTTGGATATCCTGAAATGAATGGCCCAACAACTTTTCTGAACACTAAAGCTCTGCATATTGTTTCACAGAATTACATGGGTTTTCACACTGGAGTCCTGTGGCTCAGAATCCCAGAAAACAAAGTGCTTATCTGCCTTCATCTCTGCCTCCCTGGTGTTATGAGTGAGAACTCTGTGCTTGAACTTGATGAATGTTGACCACCACTCTTATAAATAGAAAGCCATACATTATAAGAGGTGTTCCTCAGGTAAATATTTCCCCTGTTATGGTCATTTTATGGATCACTTCAGCTCTGTAGATGTGTGGTCTCTGACAGGTGCTTGGGGCAATCTCAGTTGTTGGAGGAAGGACACTAATCTACCATAACTCTTGCATTTCATCAAAGTCTGTAAATGATGACACACCCTGGCAGCATCATGTGGAAAAGACTTTTAACAAAGTTCTGTGCTTTGGGCTTTTGTTTGTAGGAGCAGGTCTTTTGTGAATGTGTACTGAGGGACATGTGGCCCTAGATTTGCTGCACCCCTAATAGAGCAGAGAGTGAGGAATGCCTTCCACCATGTACCCCCATATCTGCCTCCTAAAATTCTCACCTCTTTGCCCAAAGCTGAGTGTGGGAGGAGGGAAGGACTAAGTGGCAGCTTTGGAGGAGTCAATGCCCACATTTCATGCCCAGGGAGGATCTCATCCTTCCCAGATCTGTGTCAGCCCATGAGTTCATGGTCTTGCTCTAGGCCAATTCCACCTTCTGTTGTCTCACCTCACTCCCGTGCACTCCCCAGGCACCACTGTATCTCACTATCCTCACCCTGGTCTCCTCTTTCCTCAGCCATGTTCTTCTTCTAATCAAAGAAGTTGTGGGAGGCTCATAGTAAAGAGCAGTTTCCTTGAACTATTTGCGGACTGTTTTTAGTCAAAGGAGAACAAGAAAACTCTGACTTTGTGATGATCATAATTCTGACATTTATCAAGCTTGGCCATCACCAGAGAACATCCTGAGAATGCAAGGACATTTTAGTTGTAGCTGCAATATTGACAGTGATGGCTACCATTTACGGAGAGTTCACTCCATGCCAGGCAGTGTTCTATATGCCTGGTGTGTATTTATGTATCTTCACTCCTGAAAATAACTCTGTGTGGTGTGTGTTATTATTTTGTCCTTTCCAATAGAGAAATTAAAGCGTGATGATGTGAAATAGTCTGTTCAAGATGGTATAGCTAGTAAGTAATGATATTATTACAAGAAGCATTATATATGTGGACTCTTGGGAAGACTGTACTATTGCTGGGTAGAGTACTCTATAAGCATTAATCAGATAAAGTTGGTTGATAGTGTTGCTTAAGCCTACTCTATCCTTGCTGCATTTGGTCTACTTGTTCTTAATGTTAATTTGCCTATTCCTCCTTGCATTTCTATCAGTTTGCGTCATGAGCAATAGACCTTGCTCTGAAGTCTATTGCAGCTGATATTAATACAGTTCCTATAACTTCCCTTTGACTACTGTTCATATGGCATATACATCTTTTTCATTCTGTTATCTGACTATATTAGTATCTCCATATTTATAGTGTGTTTCTTATAGGCAACATGTAGTTGAGTAGTTTTTAATATCAAGTCTGACAATTTCTTTTAATTTAACCATTAACATTTAAGGTGATTACTGAAAGAGCTAGGTTTGTGTCTATTCACTCCTATTAGTTTTTGGTTTGTCCCATGTTCCTTCTATTTCTTCCTTATTTATTTATTTATTTATTTATTTATGATAGTCACACACACAGAGATAGAGAGAGAGAGAGAGAGAGAGGCAGAGACATAGGCAGAGGGAGAAGCAGGCTCCATGCACCGGGAGCCCGATGTGGGATTCGATCCCGGGTCTCCAGGATCGCGCCCCGGGCCAAAGGCAGGCGCCAAACCGCTGCGCCACCCAGGGATCCCTATTTCTTCCTTCTTTTGCATTAAGCTATATTTTTAAAAATAATTTCATTTCATCTCCTTTGGTTACTAGCTCTAACTCTTCATTATTTTATTTCATTATTTATTATTATTTTTAATTTTTTTTTATTGGAGTTCAATTTGCCAACATATAGCATAACACCCAGTGCTCATCCCGCCAAGTGCCCCCCTCAGTGCCCATCACCCAGTCACCCCAACCCCCCGCCCACCTCCCCTACCACTACCCCTTGTTCATTTCCCAGAGCTAGGTGTCTCTCATGTTTTGTCACCCTCACTGATATTTTCACTCATTTTCTCTCCTTTCCATTTATTCCCTTTCACTAATTTTTATATTCCCCAAATGAATGAGACCATATAATGTTTGTCCTTTTCCAATTGACTTATTTCAATCAGCATAATACCCTCCAGTTCCATCCACATTGAAGCAAATAGTGGGTATTTGTCGTTTTTAATGGCTGAGTAATATTCCATTGTATATATAGACCACATCTTCTTTATCCATTCATCTTTTGATGGACATCAAGTCTCCTTCCATAGCTTGGCTATTGTGGACATTGCTGCTAGAAACATTGGGGTGCAGGTATCCTGCCCTTTCACTGCATCTGTATTTTTGGGGTAAATCCCCAGCAGTGCAATTGCTGGGTCATAGGGCAGGTCTATTTTTAACTCTTTGAGGAACCTCCATACAGTTTTCCAGAGTGGCTGCACCAGTTCACATTCCCACCAACAGTGCAAGAGGGTTCCTCTTTTCTCCACATCTTCTCCAACATTTGTTGTTTCCTATCTTGTTCATTTTCACCATTCTCACTGGGGTGAGGTGGTATCTCATTATGGTTTTGATTCGTATTGCCCTGATGGCAAGTGATGCGGAGCATTTTCTCATGTGCTTGTTGGCCATGTCTCTGTCTTCCTCTGTGAAATTTCTGTTCATGTCTTTTGCTCATTTCATGATTGGATTGTTTTTTCTTTGCTGTTGAGTTTAATAAGTTCTTTATAGATCTTGGATACTAGCCCTTTATCTGATATGTCATTTGCAAATATCTTCTCCTATTCTGTAGGTTGTCTTTTAGTTTTGTTGATTGTTTCTTTTGCTGTGCAGAAGCTTTTTAGAATATATTCACATGTCACACAAGCATTTTAAATGTAATAAAAAACAGAAGTGGAATCAAAAGAAAGATTTCAGCTTTACACTGGTTACTACATGGTAAGCTTGTAGGAAAAACTGGTTCACACAAGGGTAATGTTTTTCTTCCCCAGTAGACTGAAAGCCCTAAAAAGGCAGGGATGTGTCTCCTTCTGTCTTGGATACATCCCTAAGAAATTACATGGGTCCACTGACAGAAAAAAACAAACCTTAATAAACATTTGTTGAGGCTAGGTGTACATCTCCATATCTAGAAAGCTCCTTCGGTATAACCTAGACTGATTAAACTATAGTTGAGGACACTGAGGTCTCATGTTGAGATACCTGGCCAATGAGGTCACACAGCTCATTCAGAAAGTAAAAATAAGTGACTAGTAACAAAATAACAAGCAACAATCTCCAAATCAGCAACCCAGACTGTTTCTAGCATAATGACACATATTGTTGTATGTTTGGGTAGGTCTAAATTTTAGGCATAGCCGATTCAGGTGCCATTTCAAGTTAAATGATCTGAATAAGAAAGCACTATGCGCTAGTGGACAAAAGTCTTTTACTGCACATGAACAATCTAAAAGGAAGAAACCATCTTATAAATATTTGTATATAATGCTATAAAATTACGGACATAATGCACTCATTCCTATATAATGAAATACCCATCCTACTTTGCACTTTCCTATGGCACCAAGTAATTCATATGAAATACCCATTCCATATGATGGTCACCTCTCCAAGACAATACAAAACTCAGTAAACTACCTAGATTTTCATATTTGTATTACTTATTTTACCTGATCAGTCTTCTGTGGGTTTAGAATTTGGAATATGGAAAATCTGGGTTTCAATGTATACCTGTGACTGTGACAATGCAGGGGCTTTTCTAGGGGGCTTTCCTTCATAGTATAACTTATAGAAATGGTCCCCTACCGTGGTTGATCATGGGCTGGACATTTGGCCTAAGACACTGTATATGACAGAATTTCCTGAGATGTGATAGACTAGGAAGAGTGAAAAAGCCAAGAATGGATCCACAGTGAGAGACAGGAGGAGGCACATGTGCAAATAGGACAGGAGAATAAAGGCTCCATGCCCAACTGGAGAGCAAGGGGTCCCTGTGTGGAAGGAAAAACACTTTTGGAACAAGACCTACACATTCCCTGCATCACACAACAATGGAAGATACATTTCTCACCATTACTGGAACATAGGGTAATGAACATTTAAGCTACCACTAGCACAGGCAGAGAAGAAGATGTGGAGCCCCAAAGAGAAGGGAATGAAGCCCCTGCCTAATTCTCCTTACCATTGGCAAGGGGAGGCATTAGTCATGACCTCCAGTCTCACAAAGTACATAAAAATACCAAGATCCTGCTGAATTCATACTCCCAAAAGCTATGTCACAGATGACTTACTATTAACAGAGCTATGAAGGACCCTCAGGGTCCATGGCCAGCAGCATCACTTCAGCCACTTTGAGTTGGTTTCACTGTTTTGTCTGAAGTCCCCTGGAGTCATCAGGATACAGTGGTGAGATAGGTAGCTCTGTGGTTCTGCTTGTCATTTCTTTCCCTATGAAATGAATGTAGCCAGCTTCCATTTTCTGGCACTAGCGCTGGGAAGTCCCATCTATCAGGTGGAGTCAGGAGAGGTAAACGTGAAGTCTTCATAGACAATGGTGGTGGAAAGAAAGGCCCTTCTCTATTCTCTCTATGGGTGAAGCCGCTGGGACAGACAGTTGTATTCGGAGAATTACTGGACTTTCTTGATAGCATAGGTCATTCTGAGGTTCAGTGCTCAGATAAATGATGTAGGATTCTAAGGAAAAGTTATTTGCTAATGAAAATCCAAGGGAAAATCATATTACATAGACCTGAGAGACCAAAGTCAATTAGCATGACAACCACATAATCAGTACCTTTGATTAACTACTAACATACAGGAATATCATTTAAAAGAAGGTGTTTCAAGCATAGCTGGTTTTAGTTGAGTTACTGTAGAGTGGTATTCTCAGAAAACTGCCTGTTGTGTTTGGTGTATGTAGGATGTTCTTCTTTTGGATTTTTAAAATCTATCTCATCATCCCACACATGAAGAAAATGGCAATTATTGAGATTATTTAAAAAGTGAGTAGAAGAACAAAGGTTATCTTTTGGTCAACTTAAGCCATTCAAAAAAGAATTGAACTCCAATTAAAAATATACAAAAAGTTAAATAAAAAATAAAAAAAGAAATGACAAATACCCACCATTTGCTTCAATATGGATGGAACTGGAGGTTATTATGCTGAGTGAAGTAAGTCAATCGGAGAAGAAAAAACATTATATGCTTTCACTCATATGGGGAATATAAAACATAGTGAAAGGGATTATAGGGAAAAGGAGATAAAATGAGTGGAAAAAATGAGGGTGACAGAACATGAGAGACTCCTAACTCTGGGAAATGAACAAGGGGTAGTAGAAGGGAAGTAGAAGAGGTGGGTGACTGGGTGATGGGCACTGAGGGGAGCGCTTGACAGGATGAGCACTGGGTGTTCTGCTATATGTTGGCAAATTGAACTCCAATAAAAAAATTAAAAAATAAAAATAAGAATCTGGCATCATTGAGTGCATATGGAGAGCATGTTTATTTGTCCTATCTCTTTGATTTGGTTTTCCTACTGGCTTAGGTTGTGTTTGCCGATTCTCTTCTTTTATAGATTGAAGACATTTTGCTACAATTATCCTGGACAACACCAGAATCAGCCTAGGACTGCCTCTCTTACATTGACAAAATGTGGAATCACCCATCATCCCTACAGCATGTCCCAGTTCATGTGTAGACACATAAGCAGAAAAATTCACGTTTTCCATTCCAGTAGTGCAAGTTGACACACCATGATATTTGTCACAAACTCCTTGGATCCAGCCCCTCCGACATGTGTCACCAAAAGACTCTTACTGTTAAGTGTGAGCAATCTGTTTAAATTTGAGGATATTGAACATTTCTTCTATACTTTGGAAAAAACCCAGAGAACATTGAATAATTGCTTTTTTCTAGGATTTATTTTAACACTGCTCGGTCAAAATTTCAGTAGTAGCTGGATGTATCTGTAGATGTAGTGTCTGAAACTGAGAATCTGGGATCCCTGGGTGGCGCAGCGGTTTGGCGCCTGCCTTTGGCCCAGGGCGCGATCCTGGAGACCCGGGATCGAATCCCACATCAGGCTCCCGGTGCATGGAGCCTGCTTCTCCCTCTGCCTATGTCTCTGCCTCTCTCTCTTTCTCTCTCTGTGACTATCATAAATAAATAAAAAAAAAAAAAAAGAAACTGAGAATCTGTAAAACCTGCCAGAAGAAGGCCTTCAAAAGTGGTATGGGTTACATTGTGTTCCCTAGACAACAACCTCTTATGGTCAAATACCAGGAGCAATTCTCATACTTTCTGTGGGTGTGGGTGTCAGAATGTGCCAGCAACTCTGATTGCTCACAGATGTGCTCTTCAGTTCCTTCATAAGTTATACCACAGGCATTTGCATGCAGCTCCCCATCCTTTAGGAGATAGCAGATGTGCTCAAAGTCGGAGGAGGCTTTGAAGGGCTCAGTCTGGTAAAGCAGATCTCCCATGGTCAGCATGCTGAGGAGGCCCCCAGGCATGTACTGAGCATGCCTTCGGACTTCTGGGAGCCTTCCATAAATCTCCTCTAGTTGCTATCTCTGTGTCAATACTACCAGTCCTCCAGAAGGCCTCCCTCCTCAGTGAAGGAGAACACTTGCAGGTGCAGGGCAGCAAGAGCCTCTGGGACCTCAGGGAGAGGACCTACTTCCTGCCCATCAGGTTCAAGAGGTAGGCATATCTTCCCTAGCCCAGCATGTTTCTCCATTCTAGGGTTCAGCTTCCTGGGGATGATAATCTCATGAGTCAAAGCCCCACTTGGGATGATCCTGCCCCAGGCACCTGAACAGTGTGGATGGCCAGCAGGTGAATGGTAGAATGGAGCGATCCTGGACCAAGGAGGTCCCCGTTGGCCTCCATCCTGAGACCAAGCCAAGGGCCCAGCATGACCCACAGTGAACAGCTCCAGAGGTGCCAGAGGAAACAATGCAGAGGAGCCAGGCCACTGAAAACCTCCAGTTGCACAACCTGGTCGCAATGGGCTGTGGGCAGTGCAGGGCCCAGTGCAGGTCAGGATAGGACAGTTCAGAGTAGGGCAGGGTGGCACAGGACAGGGGTTTGCAGGTCAGGTCAGGCCCACACCAGTTACTGCTGTACAGTTGAGCCTCAGAAGAGTGATCAGAGCACAAGGACACCAGGGGAAAAGACCTCAGGCTGTGCAGAGATTTTGAAAAGAAAAAGAGGGAGCATCTTGGATGAACAAGAGGAGACATTGGGAGACTTTATATTTGTGAGACCCACAACACCTTCTCTTCTGGTGCCTGGTCTTTGCATTGCTTCACACTACTTTGGTGATATTTTTGAGCCTCAGAATTGTGCCTTGATCCAGAGTGTCTGGTCATAGATCTTTTCACTTCTTCCTGGGCTTTGTGTACTGTGCTTACTGGGACAGTCTTCAGGAGCACTCTGGTTGGATAATTGGGGTACTGGAGATCAGAGCAGTCTTATCTGATTGCCTTTTACCTACCTATGTAAATGATATGCTAAACTCATGTTAGGAATGGTTTTTTTGGAGACTAACAGACCCATAGCAAGTCAGGGCAGGATTATCTCTGCATGGACACACTGATTAGTCTTCCTTTTCAGTGGTTCTGTGAGAGAGCCATGGGCTGGCCTGCCCCTTGCCTGGGACCTTTTGCTACCTCACCGAGAATCAGTCTGTGCTCAGAAACAATGACATACTTGTTTAAAGACTGCTCTGGGCCAATCCTTCTTGCTGTTAAACTGTATGGTTTGAGGGTATGCATGTGTTCAGACACTATTAAGAAAACAGCAAGGGAAAGAAACTGCACCAATTGGTATGTACTCATATTCTGACACTTGCTGAAAAAACAGTAGACCCCTGAAACTCTAAATGTGGCTAACTCAGATTCCCCTTTAACATGGTTATGATGGAATGCTTTTGGACTGTGAATTTTGCCTTGGGAGAGCATAACTTTCTTACACAATAATTTTTTTGTATATTTTTTATTGGTGTTCGATTTGCCAACATACAGAATAACACCCAGTGCTCATCCCGTCAAGTGCCCCCCTCAGTGCCCGTCACCCATTCACCCCCACCCCCTGCCCTCCTCCCCTTCCACCACCCCTAGTTAGTTTCCAAGAGCTAGGAGTCTCTCATGTTCTTTCACCCTCACTGATATTTCCCACTCATTTTCTCTCCTTTCCCCTTTATTCTCTTTCACTATTTTTTATATTCCCCAATGAATGAGACCATATAATGTTTGTCCTTCTCCGACTGACTTATTTCACTCAGCATAATACCCTCCAGTTCTATCCACGTCGAAGCAAATGGTGGGTATTTGTCATTTCTAATGGCTGAGTAATATTCCATTTATACATAGACCACATCTTCTTTATCCATTCATCTGTTGATGGACACTGAGGCTCCTTCCATAGTTAGGCTATTGTGGACATTGCTGCTAGAAACATCGGGGTGCGGTGTCCTGGCGTTTCATTGCATCTGTATCTTTGGAGTAAATCCCCAGCAGTGCAATTGCTGGGTCGTAAGGCAGGTCTATTTTTAACTCTTTGAGGAACCTCCACACAGTTTTCCAGAGTGGCTGCACCAGTTCACATTCCCACCAACAGTGCAAGAGGGTTCCCCTTTCTCCACATCCTCTCCAACATTTGTTGTTTCCTGCCTTATTAATTTTCTCCATTCTCACTGGTGTGAGGTGGTATCTCATCGTGGGTTTGATTTGTATTTCCCTGATGGCAAGTGATGCGGAGCATTTTCTCACGTGCTTGTTGGCCATGTCTCTGTCTTCCTCTGTGAAAGTTATGTTCATGTCTTTTGCCCATTTCATGACTGGATTGTTTGTTTTTCTTTGCTGTTGAGTTTAATAAGTTCTTTATAGATCTTGGATACTAGCCCTTTATCTGATATGTCATTTGCAAATATCTTCTCCCATTCTGTAGGTTGTCTTTTAGTTTTGTGGACTGTTTCTTTTGCTGCGCAGAAGCTTTTTATCCTTTTTTGTCACAATAGTTCATTTTTGCTTTTGTTTCCCCTGCCTTCATAGATGTATCTTGCAAGAAGTTGCTGTGGCCAAGTTCAAAAAGGGTGTTGCCTGTGTTCTCCTCTAGGATTTTGATGGATTCTTTTCTCACATTTAGATCTTTCATCCATTTTGAGTTTATCTTTGTGTATGGTGTAAGAGAAGGGTCTAGTTTCATTCTTCTGCATGTGGCTGTCCAATTTTCCCAGCACCATCTATTGAAGAAACTGTTCTTTTTCCAGTGTATAGTCTTTCCTGCTTTGTCAAATATTAGTTGACCATAGACTTGAGGGCCCATTTCTGGGTTCCTATTCTGTTCCATTGATCTATGTGTGTTTTTGTGCCAGTACCACACTGTCTTGAGATCACAGCTTTGTAGTACAACTTGAAATCTGGCATTGTGATGCCCCTGGCTCTGGTTTTCTTTTCAATATGCTCCTGGATATTTGGGGTCTTTTCTGATTCCACACAAATCTTAAGATGATTTGTTCTAACTCTCTGAAGAAAGTCCATGGTATTTTGATAGGGATTACATTGAATGTGTAAATTGCCCTGGGTAGCATTGGCATTTTCACAATATTAATTCTTCCAATCCTTGAGCATGGAATATTTTTCCATCTCTTTGTGTCTTCCTCAATTTCTTTCAGAAGTCTTCTGTAGTTTTTAGGGTATAGATCCTTTACCTCTTTGGTTAGGTTTATTCCTAGGTATCTTAGGCTTTTGGGTGCAATTGTAAATGGGATTGACTCTTTACTTTCTCTTTCTTCAGTTTCATTGTTAGTGTATAGAAATGCCACTGATTTCTGGGCATTGATTTTGTATCCTTCCACACTGCCGAATTGCTGTATGAGTTCTAGCAATCTTGGGGTGGAGGCCTTTGGGTTTTCTATGTAGAGTATCATGTCATCTACAAAGAGGGAGAGTTTGACATCTTCTTTGCCAATTTGAATGCCTTTAATGTCTTTTTGTTGTCTCACTGCTGAGGCTAGGACTTCTAGTACTATGCTGAATATCAGTGGTGAGAGTGGACATCCTTATAGTGTTCTTGACCTTAGGGGAAAGGCTCCCAGTGCTTCCCCATTGAGAATGATATTTGCTGTGGGCTTTTCGTAGATGCTTTTAAGATGCTGAGGAATGTTCCCTCTATTCCTACATTCTGAGGAGTTTTGATCAAGAATGGATGCTGTATTTTGTCAAATGCTTTCTCTGCATCTATTGAGAGGATCATATGGTTCTTGTTTTTACTCTTATTGATGTGCCCTATCATGTTAATTACTTTATGAGTGTTGAACCAGCCTTGTATCCTGGGGATAAATCCCATTTGGTCATGGCGAATAATCTTAATGTACTGTTGGATCCTATTGGCTAGCATCTTGTTGAGAATTTTTGCATCTGTGTTCATTGGGGATATTGGTCTATAATTTTCCTTTTTGGTGGGGTCTTTGTCTGGTTTTGGAATTAATATGATGTTGGCCTCATCAAATGAGTTTGAAAGTATTCCATCCCTTTCTATCTTTTGGAACAGCTTTAGTAGAATAGGTATTGTTTCTTCTTTAAACGTTTGATAGAATTCCCCTGAGAAGCCATCTGGCCCTTGACTTTTGTGTCTTGGGAGGTTTTTGATGACTGCTTCAATTTCCTCCCTGGTTATTGGCCTTCTCAGGTTTTCTATTTCTTCCTGTTCCAGTTTTGGTAGTTTGTGGTTTTCCAGAAAGGTGTCCATATGCAGGGAACAATCTCAATATTTTGGTATCAGTTGAGAACTGATTCGTGACCCAGTATGTGGTCTATTCTGGAGAAAGTTCCATGTGTGCTTGAGAAGAATGTGTATTCAGTTGTGTTTGGATGTAAAGTTCTATAAATATCTGTGAAATTCATCTGGTCCAGTGTATCATTTAAAGCTCTTGTTTCTTTCGAGATGTTGTGTTAAGAAAATCTGTCATTTGCAGAAAGTGCCATGTTGAAGTCTCCCAGTATTAGTGTATTATTATCTAAGTATTTCTTTACTTTGGTTATTAATTGATTGATATACTTGGCAGTTCCCACATTAAGGGCATAAATATTTATGATTGTTAGGTCCTCTTATTGGATAGATCCTTTAAGTATGATATAGTTTCCCTCTTCACCTCTTACTACAGTCTTTGGGATAAACTTTAATTTATCTGTTACGAGGATGGCTACCCCAGCTTTCTTTTGAGGACCATTTGAATGGTAAATGGTTCTCCAACCTTTCATTTACAGGCTGTAGTTGTCCTTAGGTCTAAAATGAGTCTCTTATAGACAGCAAATAGATGGGTCTTGCTTTTTTATCCAGTCTGAAACCCTGTGTCTTTTGATGGGATCACTAAGGCAATTCAGAGTTCAGAGTTATTGTTGAAAGATATGAATTTAGTGTCATCATAATACCTATTCAGTCCCTGTTTTTGTGGATTGTTTCTTGGGTGTCCTCTTTCTTTTACAGAGTCCCCCTTAATATTTCTTGCAGAGCTGGTTTGGTGGTCACATAATCTTTAAGCTTCTGTCTATCCTGGAAGCTCTTTATCTCTCCTTCTATTCTGAATGACAGCCTTGCTGGATAAAGTACTCTTGGCTGCATGTTTATCTCATTTAGGACCCTGAATATATCCTTCCAGCCCTTTCTGGCCTGCCAGGTCTCTGTGGAGAGGTCTGCTGTTAATCTTTCTCCCCATATAAGTTAGGGATCTCTAGACTCTTGCTGCTTTAAGGATTTTCTCTTTATCTTTGGAGTTTGTAAGTTTCACTATTAAATGTTGAGGTGTTTAACGGTGTTTATTGAGTTTAGGGGGGATCTCCTGGATCTGAATGCCTGTTTCCCTCCCCAAATTAGGGAAGTTCTCAGCTATGATTCATTCAAATATGCTTTCTGGTCCTCATGTCCCCTCTGTCCCTCTGGAACCCCAATTAAATGTAGATTTTTCCTTCTGAAGCTGTCATGTATTTCCCTTAACCTTTCCTCATGGTCTTTTAATTGTTTTTCTCTTTTTTCCTCAGCTTCCTTCCTTGCCATCAACTTGTCTTCTATGTCACTCACTCTTTCTTGTACCTCATTATCCCTTGTCTTGAGGTCCTCCGGTTTGGATTACATCTCATTTAATTGATTTTTAATTTCAGCCTGATTAGATCTAAATTCTGCAGTCATGGAGTGTCTTGACTCCTTTACGCTTTTTTTCCAGAGCCACAGTAGCTTTGTAATTGTGCTACTGAATTGGCTTTCTGACATTGAATTGTAATCTAAATTCTGTAACTCTGTGGTAGAGAGTACTGTTTCTGATTCTCTCCTTTGTGGTGAGTTCTTCTTTCTAGTCAGTTTGCCCAGTGCAGAGTGGCTAAAAACAAGTTGTACTGGGAAAAGGAAGAAAAAAAAGGAGGGGTACCCTCTGGTTCTATATACTGTAAATCCCTTGACTTCCCCTGGAGCTTTCCAGCGCTGCTTGGTCAAGAACTTGCTCTTCCCCTGTCCTTCCAGCTAGTCTTCAGGGGGAGGGGCCTGCTGTGCTGATTCTCAGGTGTATGCGCCCCTGCCAGGTGCACAGCTCAGTTGGAGCTGTTTACCCCATGAGGCCCTTGTTCCCTGGCAGCCCTGTTCCATCCCAGGCACAGGGTGAACCAGGAGGAACAACACCACTGGTGGTGGCCAGCTCTCCAGCCCTGGAGTCAGCTCTCGCAGTAACTACCACAGTCTCCCAGTCTGCACTGGCCTGGATGCTCTGGGGATGGAGCAGGGGGTAGGGGTGCTGATCTGCACAGCTTGGGGGTGCCGGGTGACAGAAGAGTCCTCGCTGTCCTGTGTCCTCCCTGCCTCTGCCTGTCCCAGGGGGAGCGCAGGATCCTGGGCTGTGTCCTCTTGGTGCTCTGGGTCCAGGGCCTGTGCTGTGGGAATCATGCTCCTGGAGCCAGGGCTCCCGAAGGCAGCAGGGCACAACACCCTCTCCCAAGTTGCCGCCTGAGCTTCTCTGAGGCTCCACCTGGTGCGTGCTCCAGCCCTTTACCGAGCTCGGCCCACAGTCTGTGGCGGGCTCTCCCCTGGGCACACTTCTTCTGTTAGTGACCCCGGGAACCTGAAGGCTCCACTGCCCCTCCTGTGGTTCTGCCCAAATTCTCTGCTAAGCGCCTTTCTGTCTGGGAAGAATCCAGTGTGGATTTTTAAAGTTCCTGCTTCTTCAGAACTGGGCTTTCCTGTCCCCAGAGGCTTTCGCTGCCTGGCCTTGACTGGCTCCTCACAGGAGCCCCTCCCCCACTCGATTCTTATTTATTTATTTATTTTCCCCGCCTTACTACCTTGTTAGAAGCGCAAACTCTTCTCTCTGTAGCGTTCCAGCTGTTCTCTCTTTAAATCTCAGGTCAAATTCATAGGTTTGAAAGTTATCTAGGTAACTTGGTGGGGATAGGTGACCCACAATAAGTTCTTGGTTTACAGTTCCCTCACCATCTTCCAAGTTCTATTGTCATCAGCTAGATTTTTTTTAAAAAACAGATTATTAATAACATACTTCTTGCCCCTTCTACTTTATGAATTTTTCACTGTTAATTTGTAATTAAATTCACAACTCTATCATCAGCAGGTAGTTTTACAATGCAATATGATCTTAGTCATTGTTTTTCTTTATTCCTCACGTGTACCACTTTTGTGGATTCTTAATTTATTTTGTCTGAGTACAATGCCTTCTTCTTTTTAGTGGAACACTTTAAAATTTGAGTTTTCATCAGGGTGGACCCAGGTGTGTGTGTGTGTGTGTGTGTGCGCGTGAGTGTGCATGTTTTTAAAGATTTATTTATTCTTTAGAGAGAGAGTGTTAAGCAGACTCCATGCTCAATGTTGAGATGGATGCAGGGCTCAATCTCATGACCAGAGCAGAAGAGTCAGACGCTCAACTGACCTTGCCACCCAGGTGCCCCTATGTGCATGTGCTTGAAGTTTTCTCTGAAGGTTTTTTTTTTAATTTTTTAATTTATTTATGATAGTCACAGAGAGAGAGAGAGAGAGAGAGAGAGAGGCAGAGACACAGGCAGAGGGAGAAGCAGGCCCCATGCACTGGGAGCCCGATGGGATTTGATCCCGGGTCTCCAGGATCGCGCCCCGGGCCAAAGGCAGGCGCTAAACCGCTGCGCCACCCAGGGTTCCCCTCTCTGAAGGTTTTGATAGATACTTTGTATCTGAAGACAAGCCAGGGTAATTTTCTTACGTTTATGTAATTTCTTACCTTACCTTGTCTGTATTCCTCCAATGTTTTCTTTCCTTCCTTTAGAAGTCATATTACTGCTTATTTAATTCCTGGACCTTCCTTCTATACTTCTTTTCTCCTGAGAACAGGAGCTGTTATCTGTGCTGTGTTTAGACAATTATCTCAGCTTGACCTCTCAGCTCACTCATTTTTTGTTCAGCCATGGCTCTTATGTGATTCAGTCCTTGCTACTTGCTAGTTGTATGATGTAGGGAAGTTACATAAGGTTTTCATGCCTCATTTTGTCCTTTGTGAAATAAAGATTATTGGTACCATTCTCTAAAGGTCACGGAGAAGTATAAATAAATGACCACATGCTAGACACTGGGAAGAGAACATAGTAAGTCTCAAGAACTGAGTTGGTTGTTAGTAGGATGACTATTCTGTGTTTCTGTTGAAGTTTTTGTTTCATTTCATATCTGAGTGCTTCTTTTTTCACAGCACTCTGTTCTTGTTGGATTGGTGTGATTGCTTCTCAAATCTCTCTGAGGATATTAACCATACCAATTTTTAAATGACCTTCTCTTTTCTTCATTAAATATGAAAGCTAAAACTACAAACTTTTGAAGGAAAAATAAGGAGAAAATCTTTATGACTTGAATTAAGCAATAATTCCTTATATTGGAAACAAAAAGGACAAGCCATTGAAATAAAATGAAATAGAACATCACCATAAGTTAAAACTTCTGATGTTTGAAAGATTCCATCAAGACAATGAAAATGCAAGCCATAGATAATATTCACAATACATATATCCGAAAAAGAATTTGTATTGTAAGCATACAAAATCTCCTAATAATTCAGTGGGAGGAGGGGCAAGACGGCAGAAGAGTAGGGTCCCCAAATCACCTGTCCCTACCAAATTACCTAGATAACCTTCAAATTATCCTGAAAATCTATGAATTCGGCCTGAGATTTAAAGAGAGAACAGCTGGAATGCTACAGTGAGAAGAGTTCGTGCTTCTATCAGGTAGGAAGACAGGAAAAAAGAAATAAAGAAACAAAAGGCCTCCAAGGGGGAGGGGCCCCGCGAGGAGCCGGGCTGAGGCTGGGGCGAGTGACCCCAGGACAGGAGAGCCCTGTCCCGGAGAAGCAGGAGCTGCACCAACCTTCCCGGGCGGAAAAGGGCTCGCAGGGAGTTGGAGCAGGACCCCGGGGGGGGTGATGCCCTCGGGCTCCCTGGGACACTAACAGACACCTGCGCCCCGGGAGAGTGCGCCGAGCTCCCTAAAGGCTGCAGCGCGCAGGCGGGACCCAGGGCAGCTCGGAGGGGCTCGGGAGGCGGCTCCGCGGAGGGGGCTGCAGGGCGGGAGCAGCTCGGAGGGGCTCGGGGGCGGCTCTGCGGAGGGGGCTGCGGGGCGGGAGCGTGAATCCACCAGCGCAGACCCCGGAGCACAGGGCGCCGGGACACAGCCCAGGATCCGCCCTACCCCGGGACAGGCAGAGGCCAGGAGGGCCCAGGACAGCAAGGACGCTCCTGCCCCGAGCTGAGCAGATCAGCGGCCCCGCCCCGGAGCCTCCAGGCCCTGCAGACCGAGAGCTCCTAGCTACTGCGGGAGCTGACTCCAGGTTTCCAGAGCTGACCCCGCCACTGCGGTTGTTCCTCCTGGGGCCTCACGGGGTAAACAACCCCCACTGAGCCGTGCACCAGGCTGGGGGCAGAGCAGCTCCCCCACGTGCTAACACCTGAAAATCAGCACAACAGGCCCCTCCCCCAGAAGATCAGCTAGAAGGACAAGTTCCAGGGGAAGTCAAGGGACTTAAAGTACACAGAATCAGAAGATACTCCCCCGCGGTTTTTTTTTTTTCTTTTTGATTTCTGATTGCCTCCCTCCCCCTTTTTTTTCACCTTTCTTTCTTTTTCTTTCTCTTTTTCTTCTTTTTTCCTTCCTTTTTTCTTTTTTCTTTTTCTCTTTTCTTTCCTTCTCTCTCTCTCTTTTTCTCCTTTTCCCAATACAACTTGTTTTTGGCCACTCTGCACTGAGCAAAATGACTAGAAGGAAAACCTCACCTCAAAAGAAAGAATCAGAAACAGTCCTCTCTCCCACAGAGTTACAAAATCTGGATTACAATTCAGTGTCAGAAAGCCAATTCAGAAGCACTATTATACAGCTACTGGTGGCTCTAGAAAAAAGCATAAAGGACTCAAGAAACTTCATGACTGCAGAATTTAGATCCAATCAGGCAGAAATTAAAAATCAATTGAATGAGTGCAATCCAAACTAGAAGTCCTAACGACGAGGGTTAACAAGGTGGAAGAACGGGTGAGTGACATAAAAGACAAGTTGACGGCAAAGAGGGAAACTGAGGAAAAAAGAGACAGACAATTAAAAGACCATGAAGACAGATTAAGGGAAATAAACGACGGCCTGAGGAAGAAAAACCTACTTTTAATTGGGGTTCCCAAGGGCACCGAAAGGGACAGAGGTCCAGAATATGTATTTGAACAAATCCTAGCTGAAAACTTTCCTAATCTGGGAAGGGAAACAGGCATTCAGATCCAGGAAATAGAGAGATCCCCCCCCTAAAATCAATAAAAACCGTTCAACACCTCGACATTTAATAGTGAAGCTTGCAAATTCCAGAGATAAAGAGAAGATCCTTAAAGCAGCAAGAGACAAGAAATCCCTGACTTTTATGGGGAGGAGTATTAGGATAACAGCAGACCTCTCCACAGAGACCTGGCAGGCCAGAAAGGGCTGGCAGGATATATTCAGGGTCCTAAATGAGAAGAAGAGGCAACCAAGAATACTTTATCCAGCAAGGCTCTCATTCAGAATGGAAGGAGAAATCAAGAGCTTCCAAGACAGGCAGGAACTGAGAGAATATGTGACCTCCAGACCAGCTCTGCAAGAAATTTTAAGGGGGACTCTTAAAATTCCCCTTTAAGAAGAAGTTCAGTGCAACAATCCACAAAAACAAGGACTGAATAGATATCATGATGACACTAAACTCATATCTGTCAATAGTAACTCTGAATGTGACCAGGCTTAATGACCCCATCAAAAGGCAGAGGGTTTCAGACTGGATATAAAAGCAGGACCCATCTATTTGCTGTCTACAAGAGACTCATTTTAGACAGAAGGACACCTACAACCTGAAAATAAAAGGTTGAAGAACCATTTACCATTCGAATGGTCCTCAAAAGAAAGCAGGGGTAGCCATCCTTATATCAGATAAACTAAAATTTACCCCAAAGACTGTAGTGAGAGATGAAGGGGGACACTATCTCATACTTAAAGGATCTATCCAACAAGAGGACTTAACAATCCTCAATATATATGCCCCGAATGTGGGAGCTGCCAAATATTTAAACCAATTAATAACCAAAGTGAAGAAATACTTAGATAATGATACACTTATACTTGGTGACTTCAATCTATCCCTTTCTAACCTCGATAGGTCTTCTAAGCACAACATCTCCAAAGAAACGAGAGCATTAAATGATACACTGGACCAGGTGGATTTCACAGATATCTACAGAACTTTACATCCAAACTCAACTGAATACACATTCTTCTCAAGTGCAACTTTCTCCAGAATAGACCACATACTGGGTCACAAATCGGGTCTGAACCGATACCAAAAGATTGGGATCGTCCCCTGCATATTCTCAGACCATAATGCCTTGAAATTAGAACTAAATCACAACAAGAAGTTTGGGAGGACCTCAAACACGTGGAGGTTAAGGACCATCCTGCTAAAAGATGAAAGGGTCAACCAGGAAATTAAGGAAGAATTAAAAAGATTCATGGAAACTAATGAGAATGAAGATACAACCGTTCAAAATCTTTGGGATGCAGCAAAAGCAGTCCTAAGGGGGAAATACATCGCAATACAAGCATCCATCCAAAAACTGGAAAGAACTCAAATACAAAAGCTAACCTTACACACAAAATCTCCTAATAATTCAGCAGTAATAAGACAAATGACTCAATTAATGATGGCTCAAGTATTTCAAACAATACCACACAGAGGCAATATATAAACACAGTGATTAAATGAAAAGATGCTGCAAATCATTGGACATCAGGAAAATAACAGTGAAAACCACAGTGAGATACCACTTCACATCAGCTAAAATGGCTACAGCCAAAATGACTGACAATGCCAAGAGTTGGAGAAGATATGGAACAACTAGAATTCCAGTCATTATTGATGAGAGGGCAAAATGTTATGACCCATTTAGAAAGCAATTTGGCAGTTTCTTATAAAGGTAGATATATGCTTTCCATGTGACCCATAAGTGCTACTCAAGACATATAAGGGCATGGATCTGCAAAAATACATGAACACAATGTTCCAAGTTGCTTTACTCACAATAGTTCCAAATGACAGCAATCGCAATGTCTATTAACAAAGAACGAAGCTGGAGCATCATACTCCCTGAATTCAAACTATATTACAAAACTATCATAATCAAAACTGTATAGTATTGGTACAAAAACAAAGACATATATCAATAGAACAGAATAGAGAGCCCAGAAATAAAACTATTTATGTATACTGAATTAATATATGACAAGAAAGCCAAGAAGATACAGTGGGACATGGACTGTCTCTTCAATTAATGATGTTGGGAAAATTGGCTAGCCACATGCAAAAGAATGATAGTGGGCTACTATCTTTTCACAGTGCATACAGTTATCAAATTATTCTGTGGTACACCTGAAACTAATATGATGTTATATATCTGTTACACCTTCACAAAAGTGTCCATTCACCTGTGAGCAGATAAACAAATTGTCATATATTCATATAATAGACTACTACTGAGCAATAAAAGGAAGAAAATACTGATACTAGCAATAACAATTAAGAATCTCAAAACTGTTCAGCTGAGTGAAAGAGGACAGATAAAAAAAGTATATAGCATATGAAGTGTTAGAGTAGATTAAACTAATCTGCAATGAAAGAAACCAGATCACTGTTTTCTTGAGTGAAGAATTGTCTGCCAACAGGCATGAGACATGAAAATGTCTAGATTTTTGACTGAAATTGTGATTATACCGGTGTATACATTTATTAAAATGTATTAAATTACACACTTAAAAGGTATATTTTTATGCTTAAACTATATGTCATGAGGTTGATAAGAACAATAGTGTGGTACTGGCAGGTAGAAGATAGATGATATATGATAGATAATAGATAGATAGATAGATACTAGATAGATGATAGATAATAGATAATAGATAGATAATAGAGAAAACTCAGAAATAGATCACAGCCTATTAAAAATTGATGTATGGTAATGACATATCAAATAAGTAGGAAAATAATTATTTTTTTATTTTTTTAATTTTTTTAATTTTTTAATTTTTTAATTTTTTAAATTTATTTTATTTTATTTTTTTTTGTTTTTTTTATTTTTTTATTTTTTTTATTTTTTTTAATTTTTTTTATTTTATTTATTTATTTTTTATTTATTTATTTTTATTTTTTTAAAAAAGAATCAATGTTGGCACAATTAAATATCTGTCAATTTGGAAGGAAATAATGTTGGACCTCTGCTTCTTCGTATTCAAAAATGTAATTCCTAAATGGATTTAAGCCTTAAACAGAAAGGTTTCATTTGAAAATTCCAAATTTTAAAAGTATATGTCTACTTTGGTATGATGGAGAAATTTTTTTATTAATCCTTTTTTCTTTTTCGAGTATTGCACATAGTCCTTTTATTCTCTGCAGCAGAGAGGCCTAAAAGAATTCTTATCTACAGACACGAGCATTGTCATGATAAATAGCAATCCTGGGGTAGTGGTTTTAGACATGATGCTGGTATGTAGGGAGGGCTCAGGGCAGAAATGTAACGTGAGCAATGAGTCACAGGCTAGCTCCCAGGTGCGTGAGTTCCAGTTACTGCTGGGTTAGGACAGACAGGGCTGTTTAAAGGTCCCAAGATCCAAATGTCCTCATGGCAGGTGGAGAGCTGGCTGGACGGATGCATTGGGTAAGTGAAGGATGCTTCCCAGTAGAAGCTGCCCCTGCCCTTCAGTTCTTCACATCTCCCAGGTGGAGCTGGGCAAAGGAAGTGGGTCCTTTATTAATTAGTGTCCAACACTAATTTATTTTGTCTTGAGTTTTACTACAAGATGAGACTGTGGGTCCTGTATGCCCGAATTCACTAAAGCCAAGGGTTTGTAAGGCACGCTGCTCCTGTAAGACTTCTAGCCTCCTCATTGGCACATTTGCGGCTCATTACAACTTATAGGATAGCATTCGATGTGGAAACTCTCCATTTCTCTATGTTAAAGTGAAAGATTTAGGCACTATGTACAATTGGTAAAGAATAAACATTTTCATAAGAGTTATAACTATATGTAAACATTGTATAATGGTATGGAATAAAATGCACATTACCAAGAAAAAAAAGATGACATATTTGATGACATTAAAGGATTCAATAAAGGAGACTCAGGAAGGTCTAAGGATTTCTTTTCTTTTTTCATATAACCAAGTTAATATGTAGAAACAAACCAGACTGGAGAAAGAAAAGTCAGAATTAGGGTAGGAAAACAGTTGATATCCTCATGACTTGTCCTACGTATCCTGTTGGAGGGTCCAGGGTGAGGCTTTCTTCTTCACAGGCTGGTACAGAATGTGGGGAGAGGTCAGAGAGCCCAGGGCTCAGCACTCCCTAGCTGGAGCTGTTGACCAGTTATGCTTCTGGCAGCTGGAGATGGGAGTGGTTATTTTTATGGCCACTGCAGGGTAGCATTTCATGGAGCCAGGTGGTCTGGTTATTCCCCTCTCCCTATCACCCCAGGAAATGGCTGCAGTCTCCCTAGGAAATGCCTGGAGAAGATTTATAGCATTCACTTGTGGCTGCTATGCAGGGTTCATTCTTCCTAAAAGAGACTCAGTCTTTTCTCAGTCAGGGAGTTCCAGGTCTAAGGATTGCACGCAAGGTCACGCATTCCCACTATGGTGACTCAGTCAGATCTTTGTCACCCCAAACTAGAGTTTTTCTAATTATTATGTAAGTCAAATAATTTTGTAGTAGGTGTTGTGCCCAAGATTGCGAATCTGAGAAACCAACAAGGAGCCGACACCGATGCAAGAACATGAGGGTTTATTTACAAGCTCGAGCTTGGGTCCAAGTATACTCCATACAGCAGAGCAGGGACTTGGACCCTGAGACTAAGAAGCAGAGCAGTGTTATAGGGGCCAGTGGCCAATGAGATTGTAACACACATAGAAAGTTGCACAGTCATGTCGGTCCATACGCATGTGGCCAACTGAATCACAATTTACCCTATAGCAACCATTTGAACTAGCCTATCATTCTGGTTAGAATTGGCGCGCAGGTTTGGCGGGCAAAAGATGGGGTTTACTTTTTTTTTTTTTTTTTTTTTTTTGGCAGTTAAAGGTTTCGCATTCCTATGTGGGCTGGTTTCCAATAAGAGTGTGCTTAGTAGGGGATCCCTGGGTGGCGCAGCGGTTTGGCGCCTGCCTTTGGCCCAGGGTGTGATCCTGGAGACCCGGGATCGAATCCCACGTCGGGCTCCCGGTGCATGGAGCCTGCTTCTCCCTCTGCCTGTGTCTCTGCCTCTCTCTCTCTCTGTGACCATCATAAATAAATTAAAAAAAAAAAAAGTGTGCTTAGTAGTTAGACTAGGGTGAGGGAGTGCCTTAAGGAATAGGCACGTCATGTGGGGGGTTTTACATGAGATGGCGGGTGTAGCACAGAATGGAGTTAGTCCTGCCCTGCTTGTCCAGGGGTAGGGGGTTTTTGTTAGATATCCTGGGTCCCACAGTAGGCTTCTCATCTATTTCACTCCCAGGCACCTCCAGGATGATGAATCACTGCCACAGTATGTCCCTGCCCCCAAGGTAATTGCTCCCATCTTGTCTCTGGATGATTAAGTGCCACCACCTGTCCTCTACTTCTCCACGACACTATGATTCCCACCAACATCAGGAAGCCAAATCCATGGCAGCATCTCCCACCATTAGCAGCAGCCTGCAGAGGACATACCATAAGGCCCTTTCTGGTTTGCCAGCCTTCCTCTCACCATGCACTTCTTAAAGTCTTGATGGAGAGATGTCTTCTGGACCTTTGTTTGTGGGAGGCAAAGAAACAAAGAGAGAAATACAGCTACATTGAGCTCCTGAGAATGAGGACTGTGAAAGAGGGGCCACACAAGTCATGGAAAGATGCAAGTACTACCAGATTCCCAGTGTCAGTGCAGGGAGGGTAGAAGGGTAATACTGACCTCTCTCTACTTTCACCTTCCAGGATCCTTGTGGTGCCTCCCATTGGCCAAACCTAACTAGGAGCCTGTCAACAAGACAGCCCAGGGTGTGCATTCTGAAGAGTATAGAGCAGGACAGAGATGCATGGAGATTGGATCTGGGGGCCAGTGTTAGAGGTGTTGAGCAGGGGGAGAGAAGAAGGGAAAAACCAGCTAAGAACATTAGTATCAGCAGTATCATATGTTCTAGGCATTGTTCTAGGCATTTGGCATGTATCAAACGGATTTAATCACCAACTCTGCAGGGTAGAAACATTATTATTCCTGTCCTAGCGGTGAGAAAACTGAGGCTAAGCTCTTTCACTGTCTGTGCTCATGTTTAGAAGAGAAAGTTCAGCGTGCATCTCTAAACTGGGAGTCAAAATATTGGGATTTCAACTGTCATCTCAACAGGCATGCTATAAAGAGCCAGTGATTTCACGCTTTTAAAATTTGACCTAAAGGTCAGGTAGCATTGAGGCTGGGGCAGCAGTGTTCAGTTTTGTGCTGACAAATACATAAAGAAAGCCAGGCTGAGGGAAGAAGCAAGAGAGTAGACTAGACGCCCAAAGGGCACCACAGACCCCATGATCCCAGAGTCAGTGACTGTGTCAACCACTAATGAAGGGCCTCTCATTTCCCCAGGCAGAGCCCACAACTGGGCATGCTTTGTTTCTGCAAGATGCTTCTTTATCCTTTCAATAAGCCCATTTGAATTTGAGCTGGCTGGAATGGATTTCTCCATTGTAAGCAAAATCTTAATTGTAACAATTTCCAATGAATTTTGAGCATAGATGTTAGGCTTATTCCTGTTTCATTCCACTCTCTCTTTTATAAGATGAGGAGGAAGTATCAATAGCCTCCATGTTCTCCTCTGGCTCTGACATTCTATAATTCTGGGGTTTTTTTTCAACTACTTTGCTTTTGGAAGGACATATCCTAAAGTATCCAGCTGAACATCTTCTATCTCTCATGTCCAAGCATTCCTAGGGCTATTTTAGATAAGAGGCTTCTATGTAACTGTACTCACAAACCTTGAACCAACCCTATGACCATCTGCATCATGGCCAACTGTTTGCTCATTTGATGTGAACATAAAGGGAGGAGTAGCAAGCTTGCACATTATAAATTACATCATCCTAAAAGGGAAACGAAGGCAAGACTTTGCAATAAAACCATAAAATAAGTTAATTTAAGGCTGATCCTTTGAAGGGTGTTCATAAAATCCTTATCTAAAGAACATTTAGGGAATTAATGAATAATCGTCATTCAAAGAGATATGAAGAACCATATGGGTTACCTCTGGTAGAAATGCAAACAAAGAACCCATCTCTACTCAGGAAAAACAACTGGTGACTTCTTTTGAAAAACCTGTGTATTTGACTCCTTACCTTGATCCACAGACTCAAATTTGATGCCCACTGGCAATAACCTGGCATTTGTCTCTTAAATTTTACTAAGATCTGGGTTTTTCTAGGTGTGATATTATTTTGTCTGACCATCCTTATCCTTAGAAGTCACCAAGAAGGAACAAAGAATTTATTTACCTGCCAGATGGGCACAGGCATAATGACTCACCATGGGTCACTTCCCTACCAATGATCCCGGGGCCTCCCATGCCCTAATCAGTTGAGTACCCTATGAGGTCTGACAGGAACTCAAGCTAGTCTTAGGATTCTTTACACAATAAACTTACTTTCTAAAGCCTCATGTGATGGTGGTGGCTGTGTTCCTACATCCCATACTCGTGCTCCTGAAGTCATCAGCCATAACCCCAGTTAGAAAAAACCCATTGGAAATAGCAATGGGTTTTCCCTTATCATACATAATTCATAAGAATGTGAAATGATTTAACCATTTTGAGGAAAGTATGGCAAATTCTTATAAAACTAAGCAACTTCCTATTCTATGTCTCAATAATTCCAAGGTATTTACCCAAGAGAAATTAAAACATGTCCACAAAATGACTTGTTATACAAGAATGTTCACAGCAGCTTTACTGTTTTAAGAACAAGCACTGGAAGTGTTCAGGTACCTTCAATAGTATGGATAACTGTGTTATATTCATTCTGTGGCATATTAAAAAGAACAGTGAAAAAGGAACAAATTACTGACACACAAAACAATGTAGTTGAGGGACTCCTGGGTGGCTCAGTTGGTTAAGCATTCAACTCTTGGTTTGGCTCAAGTTGTGATCTGAGTGTTGTGAGGTAGGGCTCTATACTCAATGGGTAGTCTGCTTCAGATTCTTTCTTCTTCTCTCCCCATCTGTCCCTCCCAGCTCACACATGTGTGTGCTGTCTCTCTCTCTCTAAAATAAATACATAAAATCTTTACAAAAAAAAAAAACATGGATTATCTCAAACATATTTTATTGAGCAAAAGAAGCCATGCACAAAAGAGTGTATACTCTTTAATTCCATTGATAGAAGTTCTGAAAATTAAAATTAATTTAAGATGAAAAATATCTGAACAGTACTTGCCTGTGGAGGGGGTAGGAATTGATTGGGAAGGGGCACAAGGAACCTTCGAGTTCTCATCTCAAGACCCGCCCGTGGGAGGCGGGTGCAGGGAGGAATTACCCAGGTGATGGAAATGTTCCGTATCCTGATTGGGGTTATTGTCGGTGTCCATCAAAAGATGAATGGATAAAGAAGATGTGGCCTATATTTACAATGGAATATTACTCAGCCATAAGAATGGACAAATACCCACCATTTGCTTCGACGTGGATGGAACTGGAGGGTATTATGCTGAGTGAAGTAAGTCAATCGGAGAAGGACAAACATTATATGGTCTCATTCATTTTATATATATATATATATATATATATATATGACATCTTTTTTATCCATTCATCTGTTGAAGGACATCATGGCTCCTTCCATAGTTGGCTATTGTGGACATTGCTGCTATGAACATTGGGGTACAGGTGTCCTGGCATTTCCACTACATCTGTATCTTTGGGGTAAATACCCAGTAGTGCAATTGCTGGGTCATAGGGTAGCTCTATTTTTAATTTCTTGAGGAACTTCCACACAGTTTCAGAGTAGCTATACCAGTTCACATTCCCACCAACAGTGCAAGAGGGTTCCCCTTTCTCCAGCAACTTTCAACCTGGAAATCTATACCCAGCTAACTAGCCATTGAGAGAGAAGAGCATGAAATTAAGACATGTGAAAATTATAAGAAAGTTGCTTCCCTTCACACTTTTTATTTATTTATTTGTCTGATTTTTATTATTAATATATTTTATTTAGTTAGTTATTTCCCTTGCATTTTAATTACTCTGGTATGGTGCTATTCTGATCCTAGTTTGTTGTTGTTGTTGTTGTTGTTGTTGTTTTTGGTGGGGGGATTGTGTATGTTTTTGTGTTTTTAAAGATTTTATTTATTCAAGAAAGAGAGAGAACAAGAGAGAGAGAGCTCAAGCAGGGAGGAGAGGGAGAAGCAGGCTCCATGAGAGCAGGAGCCTTGCATGGGGCTTGATTGCAGGACCCTGGGATCATGACTGAGCCAAAGGCAGATGCTTAACTGACTGTGCCACACAGGCACCCTTGATCCTAGTTTTGGAGGTAATTGTTGCTGATTTGCAGTTTTAAGTTTCTCTAAATGTCATGTATGATGTGTCCACATATAGAAAAATTTCAAATAATTCTACTCAGTATTCAGTGGCCCTTTTCAATGCAGGTATTTCCTGAGTCTTCTGTGTTCTTATATTCCACAATTTTATGTAGGTTCCATTAATGTCCACCTTTGGAACTAACTAATGGGGGGAGGGGTTCAGTGGAAGACCTCTTTTTTTGTTTTTTTTGGAAGACCTCTTTAAGTCCTATGAGCCTCTAATTCTCTTGTCTCATCTTCTTCTCTTCCCTCTCTCTCATCTCAAGACTTTATATAGTGACATGTAGCTAGCAGAGTGAGGGTTGGGGGTTGGGAAATCTACCTAAACATATATTTTGTCAAAACATTGCTCTCAGGATGATCGAGTGTCTACCTTTGGCTGGGGGTGTGATCCCAGGGTCCTGGGATGGAGTCCTTCATCAGGCTCCCTGCAGGGAGCCTGCTTTTCCCTCTGCCTATGTCTCTGCCTCTCTCTGTGTGCCTCTCATGAATAAATAAATAAAATCCAAGAAAGAAAGAAAGAAAGAAAGAAAGAAAGAAAGAAAGAAAGAAAGAAAGAAAGAAGAAAGAAAGGAAGGAAGGAAGAAAGAAAGATTGCTCTCTTACATTTGGACCAGTTCTTTTGAATTTAAAAGGTTTGGAATTAATATCTTTGTTCTCTGTTGTGTCATGATTCCCATCCAGCTGCCTAAAGGGAGAAAGGCCATGTTTAACCGTAGTGTAAAAAACAAAATTCATCTGGTGATTTCCTACCACATACATTTAGGAAATTGAGGCTCAGAAAGGTTCAGGAGCCAGCCCAATGTTATGCAGAGAATAGGTAACAAAATTAGGACCTGAACAAACATTCATTTGAAGCCAGGCCTTATGCTTTTTCTCCAAAGTATCATCAGAATTGCAGATGTTCTCTAAAATACATTTTGGGCACCATGGAAACATGACTTTCTCCTGTCCTACCGCAGATGTATACACAGGCTAGAAAAAGCCAATGGAAAAGCTCAAGTAGCATTGTAAAAAGAACTCTGGGCTGAGAGGAAGAAAGCCCAGTTTCTGATACCAGCTTCACTCCAAACTAGCTCTGTCCTGAATCACTCACGGTGCTTCTCTGGGCTACAGGTTCATCGATGGTAGAGCAGAAGCACAGGACTTGAGAAATACCATTATCCTTCCCAGCCTTAAAGTTCTAGTCTTTAAAAAAAAAAAAAAAAAGTTCTAGTCTTTTGAGGTTGAATAATTGCTGATATTTTCAACATAGTTTAATTTTTTGGCTATCAACACTAGAGAAAGAAATTGTGTTGCCTTTTCTAAATAGGCTATTTTCTTAAGAGTGTGTGATTCAGGAAACAGGGAAGACCTGAGGTCACTATCCAGCTCCACCACTGACCAGCATCACACACCTGACTGAGCAGGCTCTCTACTATCTCTTAACGTTAAGTTTCGTCAGTGTGAAATGAGGGTAAATGTCCTACATAACTCCCAGGGGTTCTGTTAGGATCTCACAGAAACACTCTATGGTAAAACAGTATATCAATGTGAACTATTTTGACATAATTGTCCTGCATTAGGACAAGATTTCAGTGCCTTGTTCCTGAGGAACAAACAGTAGAAGCTGAAATAGATATTTGAGGAATGGGGTGCATGCTGAGGAGGATAGGATTGGTGCCTTAAAGGGGAAAGTCTGTTTGGACCCCTGGAGCACACGGCAGGGATGCAGACCTTCCATCCAGCCTGGTGGCAAATCTTTTCCACAAAGATAGACAGACACATCCTGATTCTCCAGAGATGAAGTGGGGCATCTTTATAGAAAGGGAGGAGAAAGAAAGGAAATTAACAGTAGAAAGAAATAAAAAAGATTGACAGAAGAAAAAGTAGATAGAGTGAGAGAAGATGGGCTTCTCACAGATGACAGGATGTTGTCAGTTTTGATAAGATGGGATGGAAAGGAAAGGCTGTTTACAAACAGGGAGGAGTTCTTCTGGCTATTTGATTCATTCTCAAGCCTTCTCTCATACATTAGCTTTGACTACAGATAAGACTTTTATGGATGGATTATTACTTGAAGCAATATTATTGCTCTATGATTAAAACAAAGGTCATATAATTCTGGAAGCAAGAAGATATAAGAACTCAGGAAACTCCCTGGGATCTCTCAGGACACCAAAGAAGACAGGGGTCTTCAAAGCCTTGAGGGCCATTCAGGTAATTCTCTACCCAGTTGAGGGCAGAAGACGTTTTTTTTTTTTTTTTTTTTTTTTTGAACATTAGTTTTCCTCTGCTAGCTCTTCACTGGGCCAGATATTATAAGCTTTGGGTCTAATTAATGATGTTAGTCATGCTCTTTGCTGCTGTGTTTTTAAATTTGAACTATGCATTTCTTTTGTTCCTTATAAAGAGCATTATGTTTGGTGTCAGTGTCAGGTTAAATCATGGCTGTGAAATCTAGTAGTTGTGAAACTTTGGGAGTTACTTAATCTCAATGAATGTGGTATTTTCATGGGTAAAATAAGTTAGCAATATGTACAATACAACTTAGTTAGGGTTAGATTAGGTGGCATGAGAGCATTCAATGAATGTCAGTGTGATAAGATCCACTTATAGATTATTCCAAAAGATGCCGTACCTCCCTTCCCCCAGACAGTTAGTTTGACAGAGAAGTCCTTGCTGTTTGTGTTTTAAGGAGGTTGCAGGACATTGAGAGTACCTCCATCACTTTCGGAAGGGAGGTTCATCAGGGAAATGCAGGGTTAATGTAATTATGTTAAGGGGTGGTCATCACACCTTCACCATTTGGTTTCCTTTATTCACACTGTGTCAGAGTGCTCACATGGACTTGTGTAGGGATTGAATCTTCAGATTGTCTAGGAAAGTTTGAATATTATGTTCCATCATTTCCCTTAAGCAATTTATTATTTGACAGAATGTATATTCTGATTTTTGGATCATAAAGTATGCTCAAAGCAGGATTCAAGGAATCCCTCATCCTCATAATCATTTGGGAAAAAACCTTGGACCCAATGGCATGCTTACACTAAAATAAATGTCAGAGGAATGAAGATAAAAGAGAATATGGGTAGATATTTTAATCTTATGTGGATGGTAATGGCCTGTTTTTTAATATAAATTCCAAATGTTATAAAGGAGAAGGCAAATATGGACATTATTGAAATTTTCAGTGTGGCAAAAGATATAAATGAGAAGAAATACAAACTGGGAAATATTCTTAGTAATATATGAAAGGCAATAAATGCACAAAGAAAGGCCCTACAAATTCCTGAGGAAAAAAATAGCAATCAAACAGGAAAAATGTACAAAGCTGTAAACCAAAAATTTACAAAAGATATTTAAAAAGCTAATCAATCATCATATAAAAAGCTGTTCAGTGACATATACCCACCATTTGCTTCAACGTGGATGGAACTGGAGGGTGTTATGCTGAGTGAAGTAAGTCAGTCGGAGAAGGACAAACATTATATGGTCTCATTCATTTGGGGAATATAAAAAATAGTGAAAGGGAATAAAGGGGAAAGGAGAGAAAATGAGTGGGAAATATCAGAGAGGGAGACAGAACCTGAGAGACTCCTAACTCTGGGAAACAAACAAGGGGTAGTAGAAAGGGAGGTGGGTGGGGGGATGGGTGACTGGGTGATGGGCACTGAGGGGGGGCACTTGACGGGATGAGTCCTGGATGTTATGCTATATGTTGGCAAATTGAACTCCAATTAAAAAAAAAAAAAAGCTGTTCAGCTTTTTATATATTTTGAACATTTTAAAAAAATACTAATTTAAGTAATTTAATTACTAATATTTTTAAAAATACTAACAAAACAATGAGATTTTTGTTTATTATGCCAAAATTAGCAAGAAAAAAAACTGGACAAATTAGGTGTCCCTCAAAGTTTGGGGGAACTGGCATTGCTGTCTGTGCACCATTACTGGAATGTATAGAACAGCCCATTCAGAGGGCATTTTAGCCAAGGTTATCATTGTGACTGTGCATGTCTGTGAAGTCACAACCCTGTGTGTGTGTGCACTTATACTAAAGAGGGAATCAAAACTGCATAACACTTATGTGAGGGGAAGAAGATTCATTACAATCAACCGTTTCTGAGAAACAAAACCAAGTAAAGGAACTCTATGACTCTGTTTATATAAATAAAATGACACACAAACCTGCACACATATACAGATGTACATGGAAAGATGTCTATCAGCTAGTCACTAAATTGTTTATTTCTGGAAGATTGAATTTACTTCCTATTTTCCAGTTTTTCACTGATCTTTTAATAATTCATGTACAGTCTGGTGATGGGGAAAGATAACAAAGCTATCTTCTTAAAAAAAAAAAAAAAAGATGGTTATCACCTAAGTGTAAAGAACAGAAGGTTGCCCTAATATCTACTTGTAGCCATGTGACAATGACCAAACCACTTCATACCCATAGACCTCAGGTCCTCTAATCTGTGAAATGTGGGTATTGGATCATATATTTACTTTTTATTCTAACAGAAAAATTCACTCCTGGGACCAACTTAATTTGATTGAATCGACTCTATAGAAAGTCCATTACTGCTCCAACTGTGAGAAAGCTTGCTGGTTCTCCTGAAAATAGCAGAAGCAAGGTCTTCACAATATACCAAATGCTTTCATCCAGACTTTTAAACTATTCAGCCCAGTACAGTTACAGTACCCAGTACAGTTAGGTCTCTGGCACTGGGCCAGAGGCCTTGCAGGTGACATAAATTAAATATTCCTAATCTCTACATTTAGCCTGAGGCTTCCTTTATTGTATAATCTGGGTTTAACCAGAACAAATTTTTTTTTCCTCCTTAGGTGATTTGGCATCTAAATTCCTGGGTCCGTTTCACCCACTGTGCTCAGATTGCAGATCCAGGTGAATCCAAGAACTTCAAGGGAAAAACTCACAGATATCTGAGACCCCTATAGTAGAGGTTTCTGAAGCATTTCTGCTGTCCAGGGAAGAGGACGATGGCTCCCAAAAGCATGTGGCTGCTCCTACTGCTGAGCTGCATAGCCAGCACTGACGTCCTGGGTAGTGAGTATCAGTCACTCAGCTGGAACTGAGCCTAGAGCCAGTGTTCATGCAGCAAACTCACATAGCCCTCCTTTCGCCAAAAAAAAATGTTTAGGTGCTGCAGGCAGTGGATATCAGACAGGAATGAAAGACCATGTCACATGGTAAAAATTGCAAGGACTATAGAATCAAATTCTAGCCTTGTATAATTGTAAGCCATAGTTAAATTATCAACGAAATGTCAGTTATAATAATTATTTTACAAGTTTCTTGTAAAGGGTGGAAATAATGTATTTAAAGCACCTGATGCTTAGTGGTCAATAAGTGAGAGATCTAATTAGAGCTACCCAATGTTTACACATTGTTTTTCCATTTGAATATGCTGGGAATTCTGGTTTGCAAAGGACTTACAGCCTCATGGGAGAGATGACTCCTGCATACATGTAGACCCAGCATCAAGTACAAAGTACTTGAGTCAACAAACTGAGAATCAATAACCTAAGATCTTCTAGGAAATAAAGCCAAGAAGACTGTACACATGAATTAAGAATAAGTATCATAGAATATCTGAAATGGAAAATGAGATTTGGGTACATCTGGTATAATGCTTTTGTTCTGAAGAAAATCAGACCCAGAGGAGGTGGGGACTTGCCCAAGATCACACAGTAAGATATGTGATGTTCTGGTGCCTAGTCCAGGGTGCCTTTCATAGTCCCATGTGGCCCCGTGAAGGAAACCATGCCTGAGCATGTATATAACCTGACATTCTTCCCACTGAGGAATACTTTGGCCATGGGGAGATCCATTGGAGGGACATAGGGAGAGAAGTAGTGTTCTTTGGGCATCGTATTCATGTCCGTGACTCACATCTGTGGTTCTTGTCTTAGCCTACCCTGGATGTGTCCTTGTGTTCTAAGGCTCTCTGCCCTCCACACCATGCCAACCAGCAGCCACCAGTTCTCTCAATCCTATGGGTGCCCGGTCCTGGGGAATTCAGCCACTTTCTCTGAACCATGCTAGAGTGTGAAAGACTATGGGAGGCAGCCTTCAAGCCCTCCTGTGGAGCCAACTAGCCAGATAGTTAGTTCCCTGTTGTTCTGGTTCTGGCTTCCCTGCAGGGGCTTGAAATTCATCCAAGCTAAACCTGGGGAGTGAAGTAGAGCCAGGACATTCCTACCAGTCACTCCATTAGTCTTCCACAGATCGTCCCCTCAACTGTAGAGACTTCCTGGGGTTGCAGCATAGGAAGATCCAACTGGTTAGGGCTGTGGGACCAGGTCATGAAAGCCCTCACATGCTAGCCAGAGTAGGGAGATTATGTGAAAGCATAGGAAATCCCTAGAGATTTATAGGCAAGGGATGAAATAGAACAGGGAAAATAACAGTAGTGTCACTTGAGAGGGGAGTGAGGAAATGCTTGCTTTGTGACAACAACAGTCTGTGGACATCCACTAGGAATAGAAAGAGCCTTGCACTCATCTCTAGCATTGGAGCACAGCCACATGGTCACAAAGCCCAAACTTGCCAGCTTGGCATTCCCTTTAACATCTAGGCCCTCTGCATTTTCAGCCACCTTCTTGTTTTTTAAAACTTCAGATATGGTATCGTAGCCCACTCACTAATCCACTAGCACAAAGAACTTGTGCCTCACTCTGTCACAGATTCCTTGGCTTCAGGTCTTGATTCTTCATTTCCTTTCCACCAGGCTTGCCTGAAATATTCCCTATACTTAAGACAAAATTAAATGCTTGCTCTTGCTGTGCACAGCTTACACATTTCTGCCCCCATTCGTCTGCTCACACCCCCCTTTGCCTCACATGTCCCCTTGCTACTGACTTACAGCTCAGCTCACCCATCCTCAAGCTCCATCCAAGTTGCCATCTAACCTGTCCTGTGTCCCCCTAGCCAAAGCCAGCACTCCTTTCTTGTAATGCCTACAACTACCAATCTATGCCACTCATCCACTCTTGTGCTGCCTTCATTATGGCTGTTTGACCTTAGGACCAATGTGGGGATTTTTCCAGTCACTGAGTATGTCTGTTCCAATTCTGCATTCCATAACTGGGGAGATAATCACAGGATGGCCTTGGGGTCCCAAGGACCCCATGAAATGGTCCTAGCTAAAACTCTGTGGTCACCTGACCTCCATGAGCCTCTCCTCTGGCAGACTACAGTGACTTTTTGAGTATCTTGGAATTAGTGTCAGTTCAGAACCAGTGTTCAGTAATCCCCCAAAGATCTCATTGTATCCTTTTCTCCAATGCACAGTTATCCTTCTAAAGGCCATAGTTCCCTGTGGAGAAGGCTGGGAGAAAGATTAACAGTATAAAGAGTTGGCAACATAGCAGGGTCCTTCCTCAGGGCACCCAGCCTCCCCATCATTCTGTACACCGGCTAGTGCGGTAATTGATTGTTTTTGCCATCATGACTGTGATTGCCTTTGGTGTCTGTGCAGACATCATCATGAGACCCAGCTGTGCTCCTGGATGGTTTTATTACAAGTCTAATTGCTATGGATACTTCCGGAAGCTGAGGAACTGGTCTGAGGCTGAGGTAAGAAATCTGGCCCCATGCTTAGACAGGGATCTCTAAAGCAAGATGCCACGCAGAGCTGCAGGTCTCATGTAACTCAGAACTAAGGGTTACTCTTTGGCATTCTAAGGCTGCTGAGATGGAAGAAGGCAGTTGTATGTTTCAATTCATTCAGTTCTAAAAGCATTGATGGACCATGTGCTATATGCCCAGACCCTAGGTGGTCCATGAAGAAGTAAGAATAAACAAAAACAGCCATTGCTGTTGGAGATTACTGTCAGTGAGGACAGAAATACACAAAGATAAGGAGAATAAGAAGATAAAGACCTTATAGAAAGAAACATTGAATTGCTGTACCAGATTTACCAGGCCTGGGACATGGTCTTCAGAACCACCTAATAGAAAGTGAAGCAATCTAAACAAATAGAAGGCTTCACTGTCTACACCACCCAACAATATACTGGTTTTATTTCACTGAAGATACTCAAGTAGGCGCTCCACCTCAGAGGATTGTGGGGAGCCCATGCTGTTCTTTCTCTGGGTTGCAGTGGTTTAACTGATGTGACTGATTGGGGGCACCTCATAGGGATATGTGGTGTGATCTGCACCCAGAATGGCCTCAGAACTCTGTATACAAATAACTCAGCAATGATGGAGCACTTACCAAGTTACAGCTATTGAGGATACAAAGCCTTCTGTGGCCTTAGAAAGTGCAGGATTAGTGCAAAATTGTGATGTTGAAACAGAAAATTTCAGGGCAGTGTAAGCATAAGTGACGTTCCCAAGATTACACCCAGAGTAAGCAGTGAAGCAAACCCAGAGAAGTCAGCCCTAATCCAATGCTTCCTGGG
Source organism: Canis lupus familiaris (assembly GCF_011100685.1). Taxonomy (NCBI): domain Eukaryota; kingdom Metazoa; phylum Chordata; class Mammalia; order Carnivora; family Canidae; genus Canis; species Canis lupus. The sequence continues at coordinate 58,152,376 of NC_049238.1, forward strand.
ATGATGTGGATGAGAGAGAGACAGAGAGAGAGAGAGAGAGAGAGAACTAAATGAAGAAGGAGTTTCCCAGACACTATTCACTGATAGAAAGCAAGCTGATGGAGAGCAATCAGCTTTTCCTCAATTCTTGAGAAGCAACTTTAAGAAATTTTGGAGCTGAAAGTTTTTAAAGTTGCAACAGAACAGATAGTTATGTGCTTCCACACCAGTCCCTGGTCTACCTTTACTGGGATGAAGATACTCAAAAATCCAAATAGGTTAAGTCCTGTGGCTACTGCTGAGGAAAAGCAAACAGATAGGCACATTCATCTAGAATGAAAAAGTAGCTAACACAAGATCTTCAATTCTAAACCAACATTTGAAGAGTCTCCTCTCTCCTGAAAGAGGCATCACTCATTTTTAGACAATTCACACTCCTCCTATTTGGTACAAAATAAAGTACAGAGCATTTGTTTACACTTTACCATGTGTTATTCTTGTGCAATATAGGGGCCAGAATAATTTAAAATAAAACAGACATGGAACTTGGGGGTTATGCAGACCTGGGCTCTATTCTTAGGCAATTAAGTCTAACACCATTTTCTGATCATGCGTTTCTCCACCATAAACTAAAGGTGGCTCCTATTTGTTAAGACTGGGTGAGGATTCAGTGAGAGAGCATGTGTGAGATGCTCATCATACTGAAGGTGCTCCATGAAGAACACTACCCTATCCTATCCACATCCTGTTCACATTTGAACACCTCCAAAATCAGATGTTCCCTTATTTAGATACAGTGGCAGTGTTTTTTTCTTTCTTTCCTGGTGGGACATGAACAAAAAGGCACATTTTATAATGAGTGATTTCTTAGATTTTTTGCGATGCAGAATTATAATATGTAATTATAGCAATTATATCCTCACAAATTCCCTTGTGTAGCAGGTAAGGAAAGTTCAGAGAGGTCATATGACTTGTTGAGGTAACATGACGCAAGAACAGGAGGAGCCCAGGCACTTCCACTGACCCTAAAGCTCACAACGTTGCCTCGGGCTGCCTCTTCCTCTGAAACCTCACACTTGTGACAGTTGTATTTTCTCCTATGGAGACAGGAAGTGTTATGGGGTTTAGATTTCAAGTTCTGGAGGAGATGGGGCTGCACACTCCATGCTGCTTGGTGCACCAGGGTTCTGGGATGAGGACAATGCTTTTAAACCTCAAGAGTTGATTAGCACAACTTCTTGCCCACAGCTCGAGTGTCAGTTGTATGGAAACGGAGCCCACCTGGCATCTCTCCAGAATATAAAGGAAGCCAACATGGTAGCAAAGTACATAACTGGCTTCCAAAGAAACCAGCCTGTGTGGATAGGCCTGCATGACCCACAAAAGGTAACTTCAGAGTTGGTTCACAGATGCCCCCTTGGGAAAGCTGGATGGATTTAATTTTCTTTTCTTTTTTTTTTTTAAGTTTTTATTTATTTATTCATGAGAGACACAGAGAGAGAGGCAGAGACCTAGGCAGAAGGAGAAGCAGGCTCCCTCCTGGGAGCCTGATATGGGACTCAATCCCAAGACCCTGGAATCATGACCTGAGTCAAAGGCAGAGGCTCAACCACTGAGTCACCCAGGCGCCCGTGGATTTTGATATAATGTCAAAAAATGATGCCCATAACTCTTACCACTATGCTATTTTTAAAGAGAAGTTGATCTTTTAGTTTAAGTCATAGAAGAGGATTTAATTTTCTGTATTCATAACTGAAGAAAGTAAATGGCTAATAAAATCCTGAAAAATTTGTGCAATGTCTCTAGTTATCAAAGAAATGCACATTAAAATAGCAATATAATTTGATTTGTAAGATTATCAAGCTTTTGCTTTGTCTTAATGAATAATTTTTTAAGATGTATTTATTTATTTGAAAGAGAGAGAGCAAGTGAGACAGAGAGAGAGAGACAGAGAATGTGTGAACATGCAAGAGCAGAAGCAGGGGGAGGGAGAGGGGCAGATGGAGAGGAAGGGGAAGAAGCAGGCTCCCCGCTGAGCCAACCAGGAGCCCCTCAGTGAATAATATTTTTAAGGCTATAAAGAAATTTTCCAGTAGATGGAGAGTTAAATTCATACAACTGGAAAGTGTTTGGAAAGTAGTTTGGAGAAATGCATGTCAGTACCCTCAACATATTCATGCCCTTTGACCCAAACATTCTACCTCTGGGTTTCTACCTAAGAAAATATGTTTAAGTACAGAAACAGCTTCAGAACAAAGTTGTTCATGGCAGTGTTCTTTATAATAATTGTAAATTAGAAACAATATAATCATCATCAATAGAATTATAGTACACCATTCCCACTTCAAAATGTTTAGGAAGCAAGATGCACAGTTGAAGAGGTATCTTAAAGCTCATATTTTAGCACATAAAACTGTTGTGGTTGAGAAAAACATTTATACCAGAAGTAAATATGGCAAAATATTAGTAATGTTTTTCTCTCACTGATTAAATGGGATGAGTTTTCTATTTTTCATTCCGTGCACATTTCTGTGCTTCCCCTATTTTTGCAATGACAAATTTTTACAAGTATTCAGAGGGCTGGAGAGGAGCCTCTGGCTATGAGCCCGTGAGCAGGAGGCCTGTTGGCTGACTATCTTCCATCTCTGGTCACTTGCAGAGGCAGAAGTGGCAGTGGATCGATGGGGCCTTTTATTTATATAAAAGATGGTCTGGTGAGTCCATGGGCAAGAACATGTACTGTGCGGACATAAGCGCCAGGAACAGTAAGTCCTCACGTGCTGTCCCTTGCCTTTTCCTAAATCATAGCCCTGCCCTTTACCTGTAAGAGCAAATATGGACCGTCCGCTCCTCATCGCCCATCCACACCAACAACTCTGTTTTCTATAGGACGGTGGTCTTGCCACAGACATGGTGTACCGACCTTCAGTCATCTGTGACCACTTTACAATCTCAGCCGTATCAATGGCCCAGTGGTTCATCTGTTTACTTAATAGGTTCTTTACATCCATGCACTTTTTTTCTGAAATAGGCTTATTTTAAAATCCTATTATATTCATACCATGAAGGGGAAAGATGCCACATTTTGGGAAACCCCGACTACCGGGAGCAAGCATGCAGGACTCCTTTCGGACTTCTTGATACTCAGGGGTCCCTGGGAGGCACAGGACCTCGTCTTTGCCTGCATTCTTCCCTCTTCTTTGTTCCCCTGGATTTTGTCCCCAAAATGCAGGGCCCAGACCCTCAGCTGCAGGCTGCACATGATCACGTGAGTCTCCTGGTTTCTCTTGTCTGCTTTCATTCTGGGCTTTTTATGCTAATAAGTTAGTCTCCGACCTTTGTACCAATGACATTTGGGGCTGGATAATTCTTTGTTGTGGAGACTGTCCTGTCATCGTAGGTTCAGAATACCCTGATGTCAGTAGATCCACCACCACCCCAGGTCGTTTTGACCAAAAATGTCTTCAGACGATGGTACATACCCCATAGGGGACAAAATCCTCACATTTGAGAACCACGGCGGATAATGATGTGGAACATTTCCCTTATAAAACAAGGGAACAGAATATCAAAGATAAAGGGGCTACTTGATGCCAAAGACATTGGGTTTAAAAGGGCCATCATGGTGTCACCAGGGCACCGCTCCTGGGCAGGAAATGGGTCTGGGAAAGACCTGGACTGAGGACTCAGGGACGTGAGGCAGGGGGGCTTCCCTCTAAGGAATAAAGTTTATATGCACAAAAAAGAGCAAGAAGACTTTCCAACAGCAAAGGATGAATGGTGGGTAAGGTACAAACTCTGAGGCCAGGTCCCGACCCTTCACGAGGAGAAGGTCTCCTCGCAGATGAAGGAAGGGCTTCTCCCAGACTTGCAGAGACCCCAACCGCTGCTGTGAAAGGCGTAAGACAGTCCAGATAGAAGGGACACAACCAAGATCAATAGGTAGAAGCTAACAAAATGTGTATATCTGTCTAAATTAAGGGAGAAAATTGTGAACAATTAACACTATTCAAAAATAGAATGGGCTACCTCCGGGAAGTAGTGAGAACCCCACCACTGGAGTTAACCAAGCAAAAGTGGACATTGTAGCTGCTAAGAGTGTTAGGAGAGAAGCTCCAAGGCACATGGAGAATTGACTGAGGAACACTTTTATTAAATTGTATTTTATTTATTTTTTAAAGTTTTTATTTATTTATTTATTTATTTGAGAGAGGAGAGAGATCAGGAGCAGAAGGAGAAGCAGACTGCCCGCTGAGTGGGGAACCCAATGCAGGGCTTGATCGCAGGATCTCAGGACCATGACCTAGGCCAAAGGCAGACGCTTAGCTGACTGAGCCACACACATGCCCTAGAGAGATGGATTTCTTTTAAGGAACTGGCTCATGTGATTGTCAGCCTGGCAGAGCTGATGTCACAGTCCGGGGCCGGGGGGCACCCTGGACGCAGAATTCCTTGCTTTTTGGGGAAACTCCATCTTTTCACTGGATGATTATGCACATTATGGAGGGTAATCTGCTCTACTCAGAGTCTACTAATTTAAATACTAATCACAGCTAAATAAAAAATTCCCTCACACGAAACACCTGGGCGCACATCCCAGCCCAGTGGACACATGAGATTAACCATGGCAGTGCCTTCCCGGGGTTCCAAGCAAAGCACTCAAGTAACACAGGGAAGTGCAGTACAGAGCCGGATGGGTTTGAACGTGTTTATTTTCTTTTTTCTTTGTTCTTCTCATCTGTTTATTCTCTTACAGATTTTTTAACTTGGGAGAGCAATGATTGCAGCAAGCAGCAGCATTTCCTGTGCAAATACCGACCGTAGAGCGTGCATCGAGGCTGTGCCCACCCCTCGCAAGCCCCTGTCCTCTTCCCTCTGTGCATGCTGGCTGCATTTGACCATGATCTCAGAGTAAACATGGCAACAGAGGCTGATGAGGCCCTTACTGCACTCACTTTTTTAGGTTTATTAGAGGCAAAGTCCTCAACGCTGTTTGCGACAGTGGCTTCCAGTTCTAAAGGTCACCCTGGGATCCATCCCTGTGGTCCTGTTTTCCTCCTCTCCACTTCTGGCCATCTAGGGGGACTGGTGAAGTCCCTGGGCATTGGGCCATCAGGTGTAAAGGTTGGAAGACAGGAGGAGGAACCTGAGGAGTGAGCTCCCAGCCCCTTTCAGCTTCTGAACCCCTCTGCCCTTTCTCTAGTGCCCACATCCTCCTGCTCAGACACCTCCTTAGTCTTCCTTCTGCAACAGGGCATGTCAACCAGCAGAGTTCCTATTAGGCTGATGTGGACCACAGATGCCAGGGCCATCTTTTAGTAAGTAGCTGTCTGTGTAGAAGATTGCTCTGTTCCAGTTCAGTAGTGATGGGAATGAAAAAGGAAACGACTCAGAAAAATATACCCATGTGTTGCTTCATCTCCTTCCTCCTAGACCCTGCCTTCCCTCAGAATAGCTCCTCCCCAGCTGTGGCCCTGGTTTGGTGAGAGGAAGGAGGGAGGCCCTAGGCCTGGCCAACCTCTGTGTCGGGGTGAATGGGTGGTGTTATTTCAGAGTGAGTACAGCAGCTGATGGGGATAGACAAGAGTCACAGCCAGTGGCCTGGAGCTGCCTCGGGCCTGATGCTCCTGTCTCCCCAGCCACTAACAGCCCCATCTCTTCACTCAAGCCTCTCTGCCTGGTGAGGTTTGAGATCCCTTATGAGGTGGTTGCTCTAATCCTCAGGAGGTAATTTTTCGCTTGTACAGATTTGGGACTCTCTAGGTCAAGAATCTACTCGGCTATATAAGAAGAAATAATATGGACTGGACAATTACAGAAAATACGGCTTTGGTGTGATCACATCTGCATTTCTTAGAAGCACCACCAGAGAGTGAGGTTGTGCGGCCAAGCCACGCACTTCAGGCTGTGTGGATGGCCATTGGCTTCCCCCCACATTGCTCTGCCAACCAGTCCACACAGAGTCTTATACCCGAACCTGAGAAAGCTCCCCTGCTCCCCTGTGACATTAGTAGGCTGAGACTAGCTATGACATGCTGGCTCACAGAAGAGTGCAATGAGGATAAGGGAAGTGAAAAGAGAGCTGATTTTCCCACCCCACTTCTTCCTCCCTTCCCCCACACCTTTGTCACTTTTGCAACCAAAGAGGAAGACATCAGAAATTATAGGTCGCAAAAAGGCTTGGTAACCCAAGGGATAAATGTCTTAATGGTGGGAGCTCAGACAAGATGACAGGCTGATAGTTAGCTTCAGCAAAAAGCAACCACCAACTCTTACCAGGGTTCTGAGTAAGGTACCATCGAGGAAACAAACAAAGGTATCTGATTTTATGACGGAAGATAAATCTGAAATGCCAGACTGATAGGATCCATGTAAGGACCTTGCTGGATTAAGTGCCAGATTCTGTGGTCTTTCCTGTAAGAAGTAATAGAATAGAAGAGAAACATAGGTCACAATTTCCCAAAAAAGTAGAGATTCTCCACGTCTCCTGACTATGGCACATATGAGAGATAAAAGACACCATGGCCTGCCCACCTCCCCTAATTCATTCATCCTCTCCTCCAGAAAAGGAGCTCATGATAGCAAAGAAGCAAGATAAAATAAAAATCCAAGGAGTGATTAATAATAGATATACCAACAGAAAGCAAAGTACAATCTAACAATCATTCTGTAAATACATTAAAAATACTTAAAGCATGTTTAAAAACAGTTCCAACTGGGCGGCCCAGGTGGCGCAGCGGTTTAGCGCCGCCTGCAGCCCAGGGTGGGATCCTGGAGACCTGGGATCGAGTCCCACGTCGGGCTCCCTGCATGGAGCCTGCTTCTCCCTCTGCCCGTGTCTCTGCCTCTGTCTCTTTCTCATGAATAAATAAAATCTAAAAAAATAAAAAAATAACAAAAAAAATAAAAACAGTTCCAACTGAGTAGCATCACCAACCTAAAACACTCTTGGTGATGTAGCACTAACTAAGCACTCTCCTTGAAATTGCTGGAAGGCCAACAAGCTGCATGTGTGTGAGCACAGGTCCCAAACACGGGCAAGCAGCCATATGTCTTATTAGAAGGCTGGTCCTTGGTTAACTTTAGAACTGTGCTGGTTTCCAGTTCTGCATATGGAATTTTAATAATCTTTAATTATCCATCGAGTAGCTATGTCATTCAACAGCACCTTATTAAACGTATGCTATGTGCTAAGAATACATTTCAGGGATTGCGCACCGATCAATGGACAAACTAGATGAATCCCTTGCTGTTAAAGAGCAGGGGTGAAGAGTGGAGGCATAAACACAACTAAATAGACAATGTCGTATGAGAGGGTGACAGGTGCTGTGATGGAAACACAGAGCCAGAAAGGGGTACGGGGAGCAGGCCTGAGGGTGCTACGTAGACTAGTTAGTACACTGTTGGTCACAACCGACAGCCAGACTGTCTAAGGAAAACAGAGGATGCGTTGGTACATGTTACTCTACTGTCTGTGGGTAGATATGGGCTTCAGGAATAACCCGACCAAGAGCTCAACAAAGTCACCAGAACAGGGTTTTCTCTCTGCATTTTTATACCTGTTTTGGTAGGAATGAACCTCATTATCAAGCCCCATCCAGTTGCAAGATTGGCAGCCACAGCCCCAGTGCTCACCTTAGGAAAAAAGACACCCTCAGCCCTCAAACAGAAGCCTCCAAACAAAGCCTTATTGGCCAAGGATCCCCTGATGTGCATCATTTGCTCAGGCCTCAGCCCATCGCTATGGCCAGGACGGTGGGATGTGGTGACTAAGTGAAGGGCAGCACATGTGCATCCCCTGGATCGCAGGGGCCAGCCAGCTTCACCTGAAAGACAGGGCCACTACTCGCAGACACAGTGCCCTTGTGGGAACTAAAGAGGATGCTCTCGGAAGACAGCCTCCTGGACCCCAGGACAAAAGCAGGCTGGAATTTAGTCCCTACCTCCCCCTTAGCTGTGTACTTTTGAGCAGTGCACGAACTACACAGCCTTCCTCTGTGGCTGGCCCTGCTATCTATGGGCTACGGGCCATCCTTTGGGAAACTATTGAAAGGCCCCCACTGCAGGACTTTAGAATCAGGTGTCTGAACTGAGACTGGAGAAACATCTGATTTGAGAAAGGCAACAATCAGGTGGATATTGTTTCCCAGGATGTGTTCAATCACATAAGACTCCAGCCACAGCCTGTGGTAGTTTATTACAGTGGGAAGAGCAAAGCACTGGCATTAAGCCACTCGGGATCTCACTGACCCTGCCTCAAACTTGCTATCACACGGAGCGTGAAGTCTTGGAGCCTTCATTTTCTTCCTTGGGGATTTGAGGATTAAGTTAGTTAAGATCTATAAAAGGGTTTTGGACACGGGCCTGGCCTACGCACTTAGCAAATGTCAGTGTCCTCTGTGAAAGTCACATCAGCAGTCATAATTAGCTGCTTGACTGCTGTAACATAAACTAACGCCCCCTACTGGAGCATGAGGAGACAGCTATGTAGGAGAGAAGACTCCAGAAAATTCTGTCTATGTGCCTGACTGGCTGTGCACAAACAAGCCCATAGGAGGCAATGCAGACACAAGGTAGTAAAGGAGGTATACACCAGGCATTAATTTAAAACTGTAACACACATTTTCATCACATTTACTATGATATGTGAAGTGTTTGTATTCACTATGTGCATAAAGACAGAGGAGAGTTAAGCTGAGGGCACGAAGATTAAGCCAGAAAGCACTTATTTTAAGGGTAAATACAGGCAGCCAACTTCATGATCTTGGGTTAGACATCCTAGACACAGCAAAAACCATAAGAGAAAAAACCTGAGAAACAGTACTTCGAAATTTAATCTGAACAACAGCAACAAAACCAAGCGTGATACCACAATACATCCTCTAGAATGGCTAAAATGAAAAAGGCTCATAATACCGAGTGCTGGGCCGCCTGCGTGGTTTAGTCGGCGAAGCGTCTGCCTTCGGCTCAGGTCTTGATTCCGGGGTCCTGGGATGGAGGCCTGCTTCAGGCTCCCTGCTCAGTGGGGAGCCTGCTTCTCCCTCCTCTTCCTGCTCATTCTCTCTCTCTCTCTCTCTCTCTCTGTCTCCCTATCTCTCTCTCAAATAAATAAATAAAATTAAAAAAAAAAAACAACCAAGTGCTGGTGAGGAGGCACAGCAGCCAGAGCCTCACAGATATATAACTGGGATGCACAGGGGTGCTGTCACTTTGAAAAGCAGTTTGGCAGTTTCTTATACAGTTAAACATGCTTAACAAATACCCCAACAGTCTTTTCCTGGCTATTTACCTAAGAGTAATGAGACCACATGTCCACAGAAAGACCTACATGCAATTCTTCACTACATTTTATTTTGTGATAGTTTAATTCATAATGGCACAAACCCGGGAAGAATCCAAAGGTACTGACTCATCTACTGGTGAACAGATAAACAAACTGAGGCATATCCATACAATGGAATATTGCTCAGTGATAAAGGGAAACCAACTATAGACCCACATAACATGGACAGATCTCAAAAATTATCATTGTGCTACATAAAAGAAACCAGGCATAAAAGACTACGTGCTGTAAGGTACCATCCACTTATCGGAAACTCTAGAACAGATAAAACTGTAGTGATAGAAAGCAGAGCAGTGCTGGCCAGCAGGTGCACGTGGCAAGGGGTTTGGCTGCCAAGGACCATCAGAGAATGCTTTGGGGTGACGGAAATGTTCTAGATCACAGTTGTGGCGGTGGTCACGCAACTGTATACATTTGTCACCGCATCACACTGTATACCTCAAAAGGGTGAATAACTGACTTAAAATTATGGAAAACCTTCCCAAAAGGGATGGAAGAGATTCAGCCAGAAAGCATGTTCAGTGACTCCTCTGCTTCTGCAGAGCCACAGAGCTGAGTTAATCCCACAAAAGCTCACCTTTGAAAAACTCTAAATCTAAACCTATTTATTTACAAAACCCCTCACATTCATGGTCGTCCCCTGAGTCTCTTCTCCCAACCCCATCCTTATCATCCTTATCACAATTATTTATTTTCCTTCTCTCCCTCCTCATTCCATCACTCATTCTCTTTATCGTTTCAACTACCTTCTTAATCCAATACCAAGGCACTTCACTCTGTAATTGGCTAACATTTGAAAGGCCCCAATAAAGTAAGAGAGCAGTGGGATTAACCACTCTCCCTCCCTTCAACATATCAGAGCCTAGAACCCCTTCATTTGCTAACTGATGTCTGCACATGCCTCCGACCAAGTGCCACCACCTCCTCTAGGAGTCTCCGCTGGTTTTTCAAAGGTTATTTAAGAAGTCTTTTTCCTCCTAACTGCTAGAGCACTTGGCCCATCTCTCTGTTTTGTTGCCATCTTAAGTCTTTGTGACCTTGGGCACATGTCTCTTTCAAACTTTAGTTTATCTATAAAATGAAGGTCTTCAGTTAAACACAAATGCTTAAAGGATATGGTTAGATATAAGTAAAGCAGCCTGTGTAAAGCACTTTTAACTGGAAAACTAGTGTCAAATTAATTTCTTCCAAGCTGTGTGTCAGCCAAACAAAGTAGGCCTACTGACCTTTGCCCATGGAAACCAGTTGGCAACTCTGGAATGAACAGTCTCTTCCAACTCCAATTCTCTCCCTCTCTTTGTTTTTTTAAAGATTTATTTATTTATTTTAGAGAATGAGAGAGTGTGCATGCGAGTGGGGAGGGGCAGAGAGAGAGAAGATTTTCAAGCAGACTCCATGCTGAACAAGGAACCAAACGCAGGGCTCAATCTCAGGACCCTGCGATCATGACCTGAGCCAAGACCAAGAATCAGACACCTAGGTGCCCCTCCAACATTTTTTTTTTTCTGCTTCTGTATGGACCATATAGTTCCCTGAGTCAGGGGTCAATCTCTAGCATCACTGGGAACTTACAAAAGTTAACAATGGACATAAAGTATAAGAAGACACACCATGATGAGGGAACAGGTATGTGTTCTACTTGAGGAATGTCATTCCCAGTTATGTTGCAACCAAGAAATAGCACAGACACAGAAACAAGTTGTAAAAGTAGAAGTAAGTTTATGAGGAATTTTAAAGCCCTATCCTGCAGCCTGATGGCCCCTGGAAGGTAGCTGGAGATGCAGTTTCTGGGACAAAGGTGGGGCAGAAAGGAATCAGCAGGGGAAGGCCTGGACTTTGTAGTATTACTCAGAATTTAAGCCTTCTTAAGGTTCTAGATTATAATATCATGCCATAGTGTATACTTAGTGGTAAATACCTGATTGATTGATCACATCTACTTTATTTTTTTATTTTTTATTTTTGATCACATCTACTTTAAAACTACAATATTGTTGCTCTCCTCCACAACCCCAAAAAAAGATATTATTGAGAATGTAATTACAGCCATGAAGTTTCTCTATGGGAATTTATTAGAAAAGAAAGTTTAGCAAAACCTGAGCTTTGCCTGCGCACGAGCAATGCAGAAGGCATGTGGCTGAGAGTTGAGAGAGGGAGGACCCCTATGTGGCCAAGAATAGAGGGCCTTTGGGAAGAGCAAGAGTATATAATAAGATTTCTTTCTACTTTTACTGTGGTATATAATATACACGCCACAGTGTGCACATATGGAAAGTGCACACCTCCTTGAGATTTCACAAACAGAATACACTCATAGAACTGACACCCAGATCAAGCACCCTGGGAGCTGCCCTTGGGTCCTTCTGGTCATGATACCACCCCTAAAGGACAAACACCAGCCTGACTTGGGGCAGCATCTGTACTCATATTTGTCTGGCTTCTTTCCCTCAACATTGTGTTGGTGAGGTCACCAAGGTTGTTGCATAGTTGCAGCTCATTTATTCTCATGCTGAATCATAGCCCATTCTGCAAATATACCATGTTTTGTTTGTCCACTCTACTGATGATGGACACTGGAGTAGCTCATTTATTTGAAAAAACTTTTAAACTGTACTTGCTTATTTATTTTTTTGGAGTTATAGTTGACATATAATATTACATTAATTTGGAGTGTACAGATTTGATATTTGTACATATTGTGAAATGATCACCACAGAAGGTTTAGTTAACATGAGTCACCACGCATAGTTACAAAATTTTTTTCTTGGGATGAGGACTTTTCAGATCTATGCTTTCAAATATTCCTTCTACACAGTATTGTTAACTGTAGACATCATGCTCTACATTACGTCCCATGGCTTATTTGTTTTATTACTGGAAGTTTGTACATTTTGACTCCCTTCACCAATTTCTCCGACCCCTCCACTTCCTTGCCTCTGACAACCAATTTGATCTCTGTATTTATGAGCCTGATTTTTGGTTTTTATTTTTAGATTTCATATGTAAGTGAGATCATACGGTATTTGTCTTTCTCTGACTTATTTCACTTAGTGTAATGCCTTCAAGTTCCTTCCATGTTGTCTCAGATGGTAATATTTCTTTTTTGTACAAGTAGTATTCCAGTGTGTGTGTGTGTGTGTGTGTGTGTGTGTACATATCTTCTGTATTCATCCGTCCATCCGAGGACACTTAGGACACTTAGGTTGTCCCCACATACTAACTACTGTAACTAATGCTGCAATGAACATGGGAGTGCATGTATCCTTTTGAGTTACAGTTTTCATTTTCCTTGAATAAGTGCCCAGAAGTAGAATTGCTGGATCACACAGTAATTCTGTTTTTAATTTTTTGAGAAAATTTCATACTGTTTTCTGTATCAGTTGCACCAATTTACATTCCCACCAGCAGTGCACAAGGACTCCCTTTTCTCCATATCCTCTCCAGCACTTGCTATTTCTTGGGGGTAGTTTCTTAATAGAATTTTAGTTCATTTGCTGTGTGGGGCACAATACAACCTTTTTCTCTGTCTCAACCTAAAAATCTTTCATCAACGATGAGGGTATTTTCTAAGGTGAGTACAGAGAATTGCCAGGTCTAGTATCAGGGATGGTTCAGGGTAGAACAGAAGTCACATACAAACCAGCACCTCAGGCTGGTTTAATATCTTGAAAACATTTGTTTCAAGATATTTGTTTAATATCTTGAAAACTCATTTACAATTTGTTCAACAAAAGTGATCAAGTCATCCAGTCAGGCTGACTGGAACTGGGCAGATCTAAAGAAAGTCCTCAGGGGATCCCTGGGTGGCGCAGCGGTTTGGCTCCTGCCTTTGGCCCAGGGCGCGATCCTGGAGACCCGGGATCGAATCCCACGTCGGGCTCCCGGTGCATGGAGCCTGCTTCTCCCTCTGCCTGTGTCTCTGCCTCTCTCTCTCTCTCTCTCTGTGACTATCATAAATAAATAAAAAAAAAAAAAAAAAAAAAAAAAAAAGTCCTCAGGATCTATACCCTAAAAACTACAGAACACTTCTGAAAGAAATTGAGGAATACACAAAAAGATGAAAAAATATTCCACACTAATGGATTAGAAGAATTAATATTGTAAAAATGTCAATGTTATCTAGGGCAATTTACGCATTAAATGCAACCCCAATCAAAATACCACGGACTTTCTTCAGAGAGTTGGAACAAATAATCTTAAGATTTATGTGGAATCAGAAAAGACCCTGAATAGCCAGGGGAATATTGAAAAAGAAAACCAGAGCCAGGGGCATCACAATGCCAGATTTCAAGTTGTACAACAAAGCTGTGATCATCAAGACAGTATGGTACTGACATTATGGTACTGACACATCAAGCAGACACATAGATCAATGGAACAGAATAGAGAACCCAGAAATGGGCCCTCAACTCTATGGCCAACTAATATTCGACAAAGCAGGAAAGACTATCCAATGGAAAAAGAACAGTTTCTTCAATAAATGGTGTTGGGAAAATTGGACATCCACATGCAGAAGAATGAAACTAGACCACTCTCTTTCACCATACACAAAGATAAACTCAAAATGGATGAAAGATCTAAATGTGAGACAAGAATCCATCAAAATCCTAGAGGAGAACACAGGCAACACCCTTTTTGAACTTGGCCACAGCAACTTCTTGCAAGACACATCTATGAAGGCAAGGGAAACAAAAGCAAAAATGAACTATTGGGACAAAAAGGATAAAAAGCTTCTGCACAGCAAAAGAAACAATCAACAAAACTAAAAGACAACCTACAGAATGGGAGAAGATATTTGCAAATGACATATCAGATAAAGAGCTAGTATCCAAGATCTATAAAGAACTTATTAAACTCAACAGCCAAGAAACAAACAACCCGGGATCCCTGGGTGGCGCAGCGGTTTGGCGCCTGCCTTTGGCCCAGGGCGCGATCCTGGAGACCCGGGATCGAATCCCATGTCGGGCTCCCGGTGCATGGAGCCTGCTTCTCCCTCTGCCTGTGTCTCTGCCTGCCTCTCTCTCTCTCTCTGTGACTATCATTAATAAAAAAAAAAAAAAAAAAAAAAAAAAAAAACAACCCAGTCATGAAATGGGCAAAAGACATGAACAGAAATCTCACAGAGGAAGACATAGACATGGCCAACAAGCACATGAGAAAATGCTCCGCATCACTTGCCATCAGGGAAAATCAAAACCACAATGAGATACCACCTCACCCCAGTGAGAATGGGGAAAATTAACACGACAGGAAACAACAAATGTTGGAGAGGATATGGAGAAAACGCAACCCTCTTGTACTGTTGGTGGGAATGTGAACTGGTACAGCCACTCTGGAAAACCGTGTGGAGGTTCCTCAGAGTTAAAAATAGAACTGCCCCATGACCCAGCAATTGCACTGCTGGGGATTTACCCCAAAGATACAGATGCAATGAAACGCTGGGACACCTGCACCCCGATGTGTATAGCAGCAGTGTCCAAAATAGCCAAAGTGGAAGGAGCCTCGGTGTCCATCAAAAGATGAATGGATAAACAAGATGTGGTCTATGTATAAATGGAATATTCCTCAGGCATTAGAAATGACAAATACCCACCATTTGCTTCAATGTGGATGGAACTATTATGCTGAGTGAAGTAAGTCAATCGGAGAAGGACAAATATTATATTTGTCTCATTCATTTGGAGAATATTAAAAATAGAGAAAGGGAATAAAGGGGAAAGGAGAGAAAATGAGTGGGAAATACCAGTGAGGGTGACAGAACATGAGAGACACCTAACTCTGGGAAACGAACAAGGGATGGTGGAAAGGGGGGTGGGCAGGGGGATGGGGTGACTGGGTGACAGTCACAGTCACTGAGGGGGGCACTTGACAGGATGAGTCCTGGGTGTTATGCTATATGTTGGCAAATCGAACTCCTATAAAAATATATACAAAAAAAAAAAAAAAAGAAGAAGAAATATTGGATCCTCATCTTAAATGTATCTATGTTCAAAGCGATGATTCAATTTCATTTTTAATTAAAGCACATAAACACAGAGAAAAAAAGAAGAAAGGCCTCTAGTGGAAATCTTCACATTTTTTCTTTTTTTCCTTCTTGAGAAATTCCATTGTTTGGAGTTGCTAGTTATAATAATCTCACTTATACTTCTTCACGGAATGGACATGTGACCCAATATAAATCATTTAAAGTTTCTTTCTCTGAAATTTGAGAGTCAAAATTTGTTTGGAATTGAGTTACCTAATGTATACTCTAAACAGATGGTTTGTGAAGCCATGCTATAGCAACTCCCAAAAGGTCCCTGGCTCCTACCCTTCTCAGGACTGTGCATAGCCCTTCTTTGAGTCTGCCTAGGGTTCTTTTGTTTTCTACCAAAGAATCCGTACTGTTAAAGCTCCTTTGACCAACAGTCTCCCCCTGTTGCCTACCTAAATCCCTATACTGGTGGTCCCAGTATAGGATCAGAGAGGGAAAACATGCAACACTAAGCTATTGTATCAAGGTATTGGAGAAAGACTCCCTCCTGAGCTAAAATTATGAAACAAAATTTACATGCCTAAAGAAACAGAATATAGAATAGGTAATTTGGGGGGGGGGCATCTGGGTGGCTCAGCCAGTTAAGCATCTGCCTTCACTTGGGTCATCATCATGGGGCCCTGTGATTGAGCCTCGTGTTGAGCTCTGCTCAGTCAGGGAGTCCACTTCTCTCTCTCCCTCTGCCTTTCCCTCCTGCTCATTCTCTCTCTCTCTCTCTCTCTCTCTGTCTCTCTTTCTCTCCCTCTCTGTCTCTGTCTCTCTCAAATAAATAAAATCTTTGGAGTGAAAGAAAAGAATGGGTAATTTGGGGGTTAGAATGAGGCAGTCTGGCGTATGACACCCCTTCATGTAAAAATCTCTGAGCAAAAAAATAAATAAATAAAAATAAAAATCTCTGAGCAACTGGGAGAAAGGTAGAGGTGTAAGATGTTGTTGGCTGAAGGGAAGGAGGCTGTTGAAGAGAGCTATAATCCACATCCGTGATTAGGTTGGTTTAACTCACTGTAGGTAGTCAGCTGTGTGGCCTCCTCTCTAGAACAAATGGCACAGGAAGAGTGTTCTCTGTTTTTGTTTTTGTTTTATTTATCCTGGTGATTCTCATGTGAAACAGGTGTTAGAAACTTGAAGTTAAATAACTTCTTATAATAACTTTGTTTTGGATTTTACCTTGGTAAGTTTCCTGTTACTGATTTTTTTCTTTGTTTTTATTTAAATTCCAGTTAACACTGAGTTGTATGTTAGATTCAGATATAGAATTTAATGATTAATTACTTATATATAACACCCAGAGCTCATCGCAAGTGCCCTCCTTAATCTCCATCATGTATTTCACCCATGCCCCCCACCCGCCTCCTCTCCAGCAGCCCTCAGTTTGTTCTCTATCATTAAGTCTGTTTTAAGGTTTGCCTCTCTCTTTCCTTCTCCCTGTGTTCATCTGTTTTGTTTCTTAAATTCCAGAGAAGTGGAATCATATGGTATTTGTCTTTCTCTGACTGACTTATTTCAATTAGGATAATATTCTTCAGCTCCATCCATGTCATTGCCTTTGATGATTTCAATTTTTTGATGGCTGGGTAATATTCCATTGTATATATATATCACACTTTTATCCATTCATCAGTCGATAAATGTTTGGGCTCTTTCGATTATTTGCCTATGATTTATATTATTTTTATTTAAATTCAATTTGTCAATGTATATTATAACACCCAGTGCTCATCCCATCAAGTGCCCTCCTTAGTGCCCATCACCCAGTAACACCATCCCCTTCTGCAACCCTTTGTTTCCCAGAGTTAGGAAACTCTCATAGTTTGTCTTCTTCTCTAATTTTCCCCACTTAGTTTGCCTCCTTTCCCTTATAGTCCTTTTCAATATTTCTTATATTCCACATATGGTGATTGTCTTTCTCCAATTGACTTATTTCACTCAGAGTACTACCCTCCAGTTCCATCCACGTCAAAGCAAATGGTGGGTATTTGTCCATTCTTATGGCTGAGTAGTATTCCATTGTATATATAGACCACATCTTCTTTATCCATTCATCTGTTGAAGGACATCATGGCTCCTTCCACAGTTTGGCTATTGTGGACATCGCTGCTATGAACATTGAGGTGCAGGTGTCTCAGCATTTCACTACATAAGTATCTTTGGGGTGAATCCCCAGCAGTGCAATTGCTGGATCATAGGGTAGCTTTATTTTTAACCATTTGAGGAAACTCCACACAGTTTTCCAGAGTGACTGTACCAGTTTGCACTCCCACGAACAGGGCAAAAGTGTTCCGCTTTCTCCACATCCTCTCCAACATTTGTTGTTTCCTGTCTTGTTGATTTTCACCATTCTCACCAGTGTGAGGTGGTATCTCATTGTGGTTTTGATTTGTATTTCCTGATGGTAAGTGATGTGGAATGTATTTTCATGTGCTTGTTTTCCATGTGTAGATCCTCTTTGGAGAAATGTCTGTTCATGTCTTCTGCCTATTTCATGACCGGATTGTTTGTTTTTTTGCTGTTGAGTTTAAAAAGTTCTTTATAGATATTGGATACTAGCCCTTTATCTGATATATCATTTGCAAATATCTTCTGCCATTCTGTAAGTTGTCTTTTAGCTTTGTTGAATGTTTCTTTTGCTGTGCAGAAGCTTTTAATCTGATGAAGCCCCAATAGTTCATTTTTGCTTTTGTTTCCCTTGCCTTCATAGATGTGCCTTGCAGGAAGTTGCCGTGGCCAAGTTCAAGGAGGTTGCTGCCTGTGTTCTCTTCTAGTATTTTGATGGAGTCTTGTTTCACATTTAGATCTTTCAAAATTTTTGAGTGGTTTTTTTGGTGTATGGTGTAAGAGAATGGTCCAGTTTCATTCTTCTGCACGTGACTGTCCAATTTTCCCAATACCGTTTATTAAAGAGACTGTCTTTTTTCCAGTTGATATTTTTTCCTCCTTTGTTGAAAATGAGTTGACCATAGAGTTGAGGGTCCATTTCTGGGTTCTTTACTCTGTTCTGTTGATCTAGGTGTCTGTTTTTGTGCCAGTACCATATTTTCTTGATAACCACAGCTTTGTAATACAGTTTGAAGTCAGGCAGTGTTGTGCCACCAGCTTTGGTTTTCATTTTCAACATTCCTCTGGATATTTGGGGTCTTTTCTGATTCCATACAAACCTTAAGATTATTTCTTCCAACTCTGTGAAGAAAGCCCCAAATCTCTATTTTGATAGAGATTGCATTGAATGTGTAAATTTCTCTTGGTAGCATAGACATTTTCACAATATTTATTCTTCCAATCCATGAATATGGAATGTTTTTCCATCTCTTTCTGTCTTCTTCGATTTCTTTCAGAAGTGTTCTGTAGTTTTTAGAGTATAAACCTTTTACCTCTTTGGTTAGGTTTATTCCTAAGTACCTTGTGGTTATGGGTGCAATTGTAAATGTGATTAGTTCCTTAATTTCTCTTTTTTCAGTCTCATTGTTAGTGTATAGAAATGCAACTGATTTCTGGGCATTGATTTTATATCCTGCCACATTACTGAATTGCTATCTGAGTTCTAGCAATCTTGGGATGGAATCTTTTGGATTTTCTATATACAGTACCATGTTATCTGCAAAGAGGGAGAGTTTGACTCCTTCTTTGCCAATTTGAATGCCTTTAAAGTTTTTTTGTTGTTGTCTGACTGCTGAGGCTAGGACTTCTAGTACTATGTTGAACAACAGTGGTGAGAGTGGACAGCCCTGTCATGTTCCTGATCTTAGGGGAAAGGCTCTCAATTTTTCCCCATTGAGAATATTTGCTGTGGGTTTTTCAGAAATGGCTTTTATGATATTGAGGTATGTTCCGTCTACCCCTACACTTTGAAGAGTTTTAATCAGGAATGGATGCTCTATTTTTCAAATGCTTTATTTGCATCTATTGAGAGGATCATATGGTTCTTGTCTTTTCTTTTATTGATATGCTCTATCACATTGGTTGTTTTATGAGTGTTGAACCACTCTTGCATCCCAGGGATAAAGCCCAGTAGGTCATGGTGAATAATCCTCTTACTGTACTATTGGTTCCTATTGGCTAGCATCTTGGTGAGAATTTTTTACATCCGTGTTAATCAGGGATATTGGTCTGTACTTATCCTTTTTAGTGGGTCTTTATTTACTTTTTGGGATCAAGGTAATGCTGGCCTCATAGAATGAATTTGGAAATTTTCTTTCCATTTTTATCCTTTGAAACAGCTATAGTAGAATAGGTATTCATTCTTCTTTAAATGTTTGGTAGAATCCCCCTGGAAAGCCATCTGGCCCTGGAACCTTGTTTCTTAGGAAGTTTTGATGATTGATTATTTGCTGGTTATTGGTCTGTTCAAGTTTTGTATTCCTTCCTGTTTCAGTTTTGGTAATTTGTAGGTTTCCTGGAATGCATCCATCCTCCAGATTGCCTAATGTGTTGGCATATCTTTGCTCATAATAGGTTTTCAAATTGTATTTCCTTGATATTGGTTGTGATATCTCCTCTTTCGTCCATGATTTTATTAACTTGAGTCTTTCCTTTTTTCTTTTTAATAAGGCTGGCTAATGGTTTATCTATCTTATTAATTCTTTTCAAGAACCAGCTCCTGGTTTTGTTGATCTGTTCTACAATTCTTCTGGTCTCTGTTCATTGAGTTCTTCTCTAACCTTTATTATGTCTCTTCTTCTGCTTGGTTTAGGCTTTATTTGCTGCTCCCTCTCCAGTTCCTTTAGATCCGATCCAATTTTTTGAGGGAGGCTTGTATTGTGATGTATTTCCCTCTTAGGACTCTGTCTTTGCTGTATCCCAAAGATTTTGAATAGTTGTACTTTCACTTTTGTTAGTTTCCATGAATCTTTTTAATTCTTTTCTAATTTCCTGGTTGACCCATTCATCTTTTAGTAGAATTCTCTTTAACCTCCACTTGTTTGAGTTTCTTCCAAATTTCTTCTTCCAGTTTCAAAGCGTTGTGGTTGGAAAATATGCAGGGGACAATTCCAATCTTTTGGTATCAGTTGAGACCTGATTTCTGACCCAGTATGTGGTCTATTCTGGAGAAAGTTCCATGTGCCCTTGAGAAAAATATGTATTCTGCTGCATCAGGATAGAATGTTCTGTATATATCAGTGAAATGCGTTTGGTCCAGTGTATCATTCAAGGTCCTTGTTTCTTTGGTGATGTTCTGCTTAGAATATCTGTCCTTTGCTGAGAGTGCCGTATTGAAGTCTCTTACTATTAATGTATTATTATCTAGGTATCCCTTTACTTTGGTTATTAATTGATATACTTGGCTGTTCCCACATTAGGGGTATAAATATTCATAATTGTTAGGTATTCTTGTTGGATAGACCCTTTAAGTATGATATAGTGACCCTCTTCATCTCTTATTACAGTCTTTGGTTTAAAATCTAATTTATCTGATATGAGGATTGTTACCCCAGCTTTCTTTTGAGGACCATCTGAATTGTAAATGGTTCTCTACCCCCTTCATTTTCAGTCTCGAGGTGTCATTAGGTCTAAAATGAGTCTCTTATAGACAGTATACAGATGAGTCTTGCTTTTTTTATCCAGTCAGATACCCTGTGTCTTTTGATCAGATCATTTAGCCCATTTACATTAAGAGTAACTATTGAGGGCAGCCCCGGTGGCGCAGCGGTTTAGCGCCACCTGCAGCCCGGGGCATGATCCTGGGGACCTGGGATCGAGTCCCGCATCGGGCTCCCTGCATGGAGCCTGCTTCTCCCTCTGCTTGTGTCTCTGCCTCTCTCTCTGTCTCTATAAATAAATAAATAAATAAATAAATAAATAAATAAATAAATCTAAAAAAAAAGAGTAACTATTGAAAGGCATGAATTTAGTGTCATCGTATTACCTATACAGTCCTTTTTTCTGTGGATTGTTTCTTGGGCTCCCTCCTTCACTTATAGTGTCCTCCTTAATATTTCTTGCAGAGCTGGTTTGGTGTTCACATATTCTTTCAGTTTCTGCCTATCCTGGAAGCTCTTTATCTCTCCTTCTATTCTGAATGACAGCCTTGCTGGATGAAGTATTATTGGCTGCATGTTTTTCTCATTTAGTACCCTGTTTACGTCACACCAGCCCTTTCTGGCCTGCCAAGTCTCTGTGGAGAGGTGCTGTGAATCTGATATTTCTCCCCATATAAGTTAGGGACCTCTTGTCTTGAGCTGCTTTGGGGATTTTCCCTTTATGTCTGAAATTTGCAAGCTTCACTATTATATGTTGGGTGTTGATCGGTTTTTGTTGATTTGGGGGGGTCCTCTTATCTATCTTTTGGACCTGAATGCTTGTTTCCTTCCCCAGATTAGGGACATTCTTAGCTATGATTTGGTCAAATATACTTTGTGGCTCTCTCTCTCTCTCCACATCTCCTGGAATTCCAGTATGAATATTATTCATTCGCAAACTATCACTTATTTCCTGAAGCCTTTCCTTGTGGGTTCTTACTTGTTTTTCTCTTTTTTCATCAGCTTCCTCTCTTTCCATCAACTTGTCTTCTATGTCATTCACTCTCTCTTCTATCTCATTAACCCTAGCAATTAGAGCATCTGGTTTAGACTGCATCTCAGTTCAAGTAATTTTAATTTTGGCCTGATTAGATCTCAATTCTGCAGTAAGAGAATCGCTAGAGTCCTTTATGCTTTTTTTAAGAGACACCAGTAATTTTATAATTGTACCCCTGAATTGTATCTCTGACATGGTACTTAAATCCATATCCATTAGATCTGTGGCAGAGAGTATCAATTCTGGTTCTTTCTTTCGTGGTGAATTCTTCCTTCTAGTCATTTTGTCTGGTGCAGAATGGCTGTATGAGCTAGCAGAGTCAAAAATAGCAACCACAACCTAAGTAAAACACACCGTAGACAATTCCAAAGAGGTCAGGGACCAGAAAATAAAAGAAAAAGTAAAAGAAAAGAAAAAAAAAGAAAGAAGAGAAAAGAAAATAGGAAAAGAGAAAAAAGACCATAAAAGTGAAAAAAAAAGAAGGTGGGGGAGAGAGAATATAGTCTCACAGAGTGGACTAAGAGGATGATCCTCTTGGTTCTAAGTGTATTTTGTTCTGTATATTAGAAGGTGCTAAATTCCAAATTTATATAAACCAGCAAAACATATGTAGAGAAAAACAGCAACCACAGAAACAAAAACAAGAAGACAAAAGAGGGGGACAGAATGGAAAGGAAGAGAGAATTGTCTCACAGAGTGGACCAACACAGTGCTTCACTTGGTTCTGAGTTAATTTTGGTCCATATATTAGAAGATATAAATTCCAAAATTATAAAACAAAACAAGACCAAAAAACCCCATAACTTCTGTATCTACAAATATTAAATCAAATACATTGAAAGGAATCCAAAAATGAAGAATATATCTATGACATGTAATTGTAAAAATATGAAAGGAAAAAGGAAAAAAACTTGAAAATGAAGAGTTGATAAAATATAGTTAAGGCAGGAAAAAGGAAAAAATTTTGGAAATTTTTAACCTGAAAGATAAATCATAAGGAAAAAACCTCAAGTTCTATATACTATTTTCCCTTAGTCCTGGAACTTTTCAGTGCTGCTTGGTAAGTAAACTTGCTTTTACCCTGTTGTTCCAGATGTTTCTGCGGGAGGAGCCTGCTGTGCTGCTACTCAGGTGTCTGTCCCTGGGAGGAGACGCCCCGCCCCTTGCCAGGTGGTCAAGCTTAGTGTGAACTATTTGTCCTGTAAGGCCTTAGTTCCTTGGAGGTTGCACCTCTCCCAGGTAAAAGGAGGGGTAAAAAATGACAACAGCCAAACCTCCAGCCCCAGAACCAAGACTTTCCCATGAGGACTAAACTGCAGTCTCTCATGCACAGTGGTTTAGATCCTCCTGGGGGTAGGCGTAGGGGCACTGATTCATATAAATTGAGGGCACCGAGCTGCGAGAGAGCTTTCACTGACTTGTCCCCTCCTCGTTTCCACATCTCCTGGAGGGAACAGAGGATAGCCGGCTTCTGTCTGCTGCCGGGCCCTGGGACAGAGAGACCTGCACTACTGAACTGCAAACCCAGCCTGCCTCCCAGATGTCCCAAGAAGGTTGCCGCGTTCCAGCCCTTTACCAGGACCTTGGAGGCATCGGTCCTATGATCCTACTACAGTTTGCAGTTTAGGCATAGGTTGAGCTTTCTCCCAGGAATCCCTATTCTTACTGTATCTCTGAGAATATTGAGACTTCCCTGCCCTCCTGTGATTCTGCCCTATTTCCCCCCTGAGCACTTTTCAGTCAGGGAAGACTCTCAGGAGTAGATTTCTAAAGTGTGTGCTATACCACTTTCCTGCAGCAGCTTACCAAGACTCCCTCCCCCTCGCTGTTTATCTTCTGATATATCCCCTCCATTTTTCTTCTCTGAACTCCTACCTTGTAAGAAGTGATCACTTTTCTCTCTGTAGCATTCCAACTGTTCTCTCTTTACATCTCAGGTTGAATTCCTCATGCTATTTCTTATAAAAATCTGTATAGCTCTCTCTCTCAGAAATCTGGCTCTGACTAATAAGCAAGACTGGGAGAAACACTGTACATTTTCTCAGAGAAATAAAGTTGAGTTCCTGCTGATTTATAAGTTGCCTAAAAACTCCATCTAGTCAGTTTGGGAAATAGAAGAACAACCATGTTCCTTTCAGGTGTCGTTAATTCCCTTCAGTGAGGCTGGCCTGGGTGACAAACAGATCCCAGTTAATTTTTCTTATAAACATCTGGTAAGGGACCTCTTGGCAAACACATTAATGGTAGTTAGTACTGGGAGAGGCCTTCCCTATTCATGCTTACAATAGGATGTATCTGGTGTGTGTAGAACCCGTTAGGGAATCAAACAGAATCTATGGATTTATGTGGCCCAGTTGGAACCTGTCACATCAGTTATGTAACTATAAGCATAGGAGATGACCCTAAACAGCTTGGTATGTGTAAGTGATGGCCTCATATACCACATAGACACCACATATGTTCAACTTGGGCCAAAGCATGTCCTAACATAAGAAAAAGTTTCCTGCAAAAAGTGTTGGGGCCTCAAATTGGACTTCTTTGCTTGTGCCTCCCAATTTCATCCTCAACATGTATGTAAAACTTCCTATTAAGTAAGGCTTATGACATTGGTGGACTAAATAGCCTATATAGTCAAATGTGTTGTTAACATGCCTTTCATGACATTTGGAGAGGACTAAACAGGAAAACATGAAGTGCAACAGAGCATCTTACCTTGAAAAAATAGGGCAATTTTTGTATACCCACAAGAGCATATACAGAAAACTAGCCTGTGGGGCCAGGCATAGCCTTGTACTCTGTATGCCGCAAATTCAGGATCTCTGGGACCCACGGAAAAGTGCAAGGGTACGCACTTGTGTGCACACATGCACACTCTTGGAGTCCTTCTACACAGAACTTGGAATAAATCAGGTGGTAGTCCTAGAGTAGTAGGTCCTAGAGCCTGTGAGCAATAGATGCCTAAACAGCAGCCACTGTTGCTGCCTACTCTACATAAGACAGGCCCATTAGGAGATGCCCTGCCTTGCTACTTCCCCTCTGATCCATGCCCCACATGCCCACATCTTCCCCACCCACCCCAGCCCCCACGCCAATGGCCAGCAGGTTGACCAGGCAGGAAGTGACATAATCACCCTCTGGGTTGAGGCCTCCTGTGAATTCTGAGGCCTCATTAGCAGAGCAGTGAGGGAATTAGCTCTTGAAAATGAAAACTATAACACTAGGCATAAGAACAACAATAAAAAAAAAATCTCAGGATCATGCTAAGGATATATTCTGGAAATCAGAGCCCAGATTGTATAGGGAACAAAAGGAGAAGGAAGATAGATTCAAATGATGTGTCTGTTAGGTCCAGAATGGAGGAACAGGATTTCCAGAGGAACAAGCAATGTTATGTGAGTCTCCCACTCACCAGGGGGAAGGCATGGGGACCAGCATCCCACAGTATGGTGGGAAGAGGAAGGGAGGGAATGGCCATGCACTGATGTGGAAGGGGACTCCACAGAGCCTGCTAAGTCCTGGGAGCATTTGGTGAGGACCAATAGGCACCAAAACTGGTAAGTCAGCCTTTGGGACATGATCCAGAGAAATGCATTCCAAACAGCATTTGTTTATACTGGGTGGGATGATGACATCTTTCTATTGACTCATCTCTGAAAGAAATGTAGCATTTCCTTCTGAATGGGGCACGCTAGAGTCTGGTAATTTTGACCCTGACACATTTCAGATTCTATGATATCATGTAGCTGTGGACACCGTGACATGATTTTTGGGCTCAATGTCTTTTGAGCTGATATAATTAGACAAGGTGAACGAGCCCAAGCCTAGCAGCTTGGGTTAGAGAGACCCCATAGAGGACCAGTGCCTGCCTTTGGTTGAGTAACCAGAGAGCTCATTCATCTGGGAGCTGAGGGGTTTGAGCTTCAAGCCCAGCTAGGAATACTGACTGGGTTTTAACTGATCCAGGGCCATATTAAGTGAAACTGTACTACACATTCCCTCTTAGCTAGCTTCTTTTCAAACTTTTCCTCAATCTCTATTTTATTTTTAACTCTTTAAATTTTTAAAAGATTTTATTTATTTGTTTATTGATTTGCGAGGAGAGAAAGTGTGGGAGAGAGCCCACACAAGCCTGCAAGCAGTGGGGAGGGACAGACAGGGAGGGAGAGGGAGAGAATCTCAAGAGAACTCTACACTGAGCCCCAGCTCAATCTTAAGACCCTAAGAGCATGACCTGAGCTGAAACCAAGAGTTGGGGTCTTAGCCAACTGAGCCACCCTGGTTCTCCATATTATGAAAAAAAAATTTAAGATTTTATTTTTAGGGCAGCCCGGGTGGCTCAGCAGTTTAGCGCCACCTTCAGCCCCAGGCATGATCCTGGAGAAGTTGGTCCAAGGGTTGTGGGTTATTGTTAAGCTGTTCTAAAGGATAATTTCAATGAAACAATGAACACAAAGGGGCTCAATATCATTAGTCATGAGGAAAATACAAATCTAAACCACAGTGAGATCCCACTTAACCCCTCCAGTAGGACTTAAAAAAAAAAAAAAAAGAAACAATACACGTGTTGTGAAGGTTGTAGGGAAATGGAATTCTTACACTTTCCTAGTGAGAATGTAAAATTGTGCAGTTACTTTACTTTGGAAAATAGTTTGGCAGTTCCTCAAAAAGTTGAACATAGGGTTACATGTGACACAGCAATTCTACTCCTAGGTAGGTGTATGACTAAGAAAATTGAAAATATATGGTCTCTCAAAGGGGAAAAGAAACCTACACAACACAGAAATGCAGGACGAATAATACTGAGAGATTTCAGACAGAAAATATTTTTAAAAATCAATTGCGTAAACTACCTTTGGTCTTTCTCCTGTTTTTAATAGTGAAAAAAACTAGAGAAGACCCATGTCACATCATGACAGTTTAAGACTTTGGAATCGTTCACATATTAGAAAAGCTTAAGACCTATTTTACCCGAAAGAGAAATGGAATGACCTCACGACAACCCTTAAGAAAACCTGCTGCATGAGGCGCCTTGGTTGAGGGTTTGACTCTTGGTTTCCGCTAGGGTCATGATCTGATGGGGAGTTTCAGCTACGGACATGATCTGCATTGAGCTCCGTGTCAGAGTCTCTCCCTCTACCCCTCTTCTCATTCTCAAACAAATAAATCTTTTAAAAAAGAAAACTTGGGAAACTATATCTGCCTTGATGACTTTATCCACACACAAGAATGAACAATGAGAACTATGCTGAGATATACTTTTAGAAAGAGATGGATCTGTGGTGTCAGCACAAGGGTAGACAGCTATTGAGAGTGGCTGCTGAGGGGTGGTCCCCATCAGTGGTGACCTTCAGGGAGACGAGGCAGCCTTGTGTATCAGTGGCTCCCAAGGTTCCTTGATCCCCACCACGTTCCAATTCTGTTATTGCAACTGCAGACCGTTACCTAGAATGCTGGGTGCTCCCCCTGCCATTCCAATCGGAGTCTGAGCGAGGGGCATTGCCTTCAGCTCTCAGCTCTGGCATCAGAGCTTGTTGTTGTGGTTACCGACTCTCGAGTGCTGTGGGGTGTTGCACAAATTGTTGCCAATAGTAAGTAAAGAATTCCTGTATCCTCACCCCTCAGGCCTGATTAAACTTACTTGATTTCACTTGTTTTTAACCCATCCTGTGTTTGGGTTTCTTCTCCCCAGTCCCCAGCTCTACCTCGTCTGCCACTGGTCACCATGGCAGCGCCTCTTGGCCCTCAGTCTGATCCAAGGGCAGAAATCAGCCTCCTGGAAATCAACCAGATTGAGAGGGAACCTGGGCACAGGCTCTGCTTCCTGAGCCCACAGAGGCCACCATTTGATACCCAGTGGTAAGACTGAGGGTATCTCAGGGAATTTCAGACAATCTGTGCTGCCTCCATCTATCTCTCCCGAAGCTGGGCAAACTTCGGTGAAGCAGATTGGCGAGCAGGTCAAGTTCTGGGCCAAGAAACACGTGGCCAAGTGAGGATGAGGGTGAGTGGGAGAGACCGCGGCCCCAGTAACCCCCCAAGCTAGAGTGGGGGGTAGGCCCTCCCCCACAGTCAGCCTGAAATGGGGAGCTCAGCTGCCTGGTCTTAGGAGGGGGCTGCAGGGATGTAATGAATCCTGATGCTCTGAGCCCTAATTTTTGTCATGTTCTCACAACTGGCTTTCAGTACAGCAACGGGAGGGAAAATGAAAAAAGATTGATGCAGGGAAAGGTGATAATTGAAGCCTGCTATTTAGGAAAGTGAAGAGTTCCTGAGCTTTCAGGAAAGCACAAGCAAAGTTTTGTTAACATCTCTCCTAATACGAATCACAAAATTGTGGGAAACCTGTTGTGAAGATGATGAAAACAGATATCACTTGAGATCTTGGAGTGGAGGTACCTCAATACAGGGGTGAGGAGCAAGGTCTCTGGGCCAGCCTTCCCGGGTTATTACTGTTGTGGCACCTACTTCTTCGAATCACAGTACTGAGTAACTTCTTGAAAAGCTCTCAGAGCAGAGCCTGGCACTGTGTAAACCCTGTTCATAATTCTACTGCTTCTAATCACAAACTTTATTAGGATTTGGACATATTCCTTTCAGTTCCTTCTGGCTTTATGCATTATACTTCACACAAGTGCATCTGGATGAATTTTTACCCTCGGCATACTTGTTCAACAGAGAAATCCCAGCTCAGGGGACCCATCAGTCCTGTCGTCCTAGGGGCCTACTTCCTGTCCCTGCTCAGTGTCTACTTAAGAGGCTGCAAGGCTTGCTAGAGTGGCCATGATCAGGGTCGCTGTGAGCGGATGTGAATTTTGACTCTACCAAATACCAGTTACTCACCGTGTCTAGTCACTGCCTGTGGCTCGGGGCTGTTCCTTCCTCGGCTCTAAAATGGGGACTAATCACACGCCCCGTAGTTGGGAGGCTGAGGAAGGAGGCGTGGAGCTCCCACTGCAGAGCCTGGCTGCCGGGGTTACATTTGTCCTGGGCTGGACCCTGCCCCGTCCCTTGAAGGCAGCGAGCACAGCAGCATGTCCAGCTTTCCACTGAGGCAGGCATCTCTGTTTCTCAGGGTGTAAAGAGCTCACCGACATCATCGGACCCGTGCTGGGGGACAAGCTGCAGTTGGAGGAGGGGAAGCGGACAGAGGTGTTCGCTGAGCAGCTCAGGTAAGGAGGGCTCCATGTGGGAGGCTGGAGGGAAGCTGAGGGCATCTCTGACTTGGGGCAGCAACGGGCCTGGGCCAGGAGAAGGGCAGAAACGGTCATGGCAGGCACGTTACACAAATAGTTGTAACACCATTAAGGCCACAGTAATTGGTAGATTATGGACTCCTGTGACTCAGAGCCCCAGCTTCTCTTTTTAAAAAACATGTCAACGTCATCAAATTCAAGTGAACAGTTCATGGCATTTAGCACGTTCACGATGTTGTGAGTTCGCCCCCTCATTTCTGTCTGACACCGTCACGACCTTCCTGACCACAGCGTGTCATCCCTTCTTTTAGAACACACGGTCATCTTAACCCCGCCGTTCTCCTGAGCTTGCCAGTTCCCGCCAGCTGATTACGTGATTACGTTCATGCTTCTGTGTCGGAGCCATGTCCATTCAGTGCATGATGCACTGTATGTGGTTTTTCCAGAAATTGAGTGTGCCCTAAGTGAGAAGCTCAAGGGACGTCTCTCTGATGTGTGTTTAGGAAGACACCTGGCTTTTTACAGACACAGAAGATACAAGGGATGTCAAGGAGGCTCACAGGAGCGCCCTCTGATAGAGGAGGCCTTGTTTTACCTTCTTTCTCTGCCACAGGCAGATCGCCACACACATGCCCAAATTCGGCTTCCAGGACTCCTTGGGGAAGTTCTCCCAGAAGTCTCCACAAAAGCTCTTCTAATCTTTGCTTCAACTCTGCATTTACAAATTTTCTCTGTCCCACCCTAGGCAATGTCATATCCTAATTAAAGATCATGCTAAAGAGCTGACCGGTTGTATCAAAAGTTACGGGGAGGGACAGATATTTCTGAACGCCTCAATGAGCACCTCGAGGACCGCCTCACCCACCATGACCCTGAGCATTCTCGAGGGCAGGGTTTCCAAGAGCAGCTGCCTGAGGGAGGCAGGCTGGCCAAGCGCCTTGCCCGAAAGCTCAGTTCAGGTAAGGCGGCCGCAGGCCCTGATTGCACTAGGCCGCTCCAAGGTCCTGGGCTCACAGGAGACTCCCCACCTGCCCTTACACTGTTTGCAGCAGCTGTCCTTATGAATTTAGGGACACATAAGCCCACTGTGTGTCTAGTGCTGATGTGGGACATAGTTGACAGGACATTTCTGAATTTATTTGCAGAAAATTATGACGATGAGGAGGATGAAGAAAAACAAGAAACACTCACCCCCAGGTGACCATGAGTATTCAGGCACCGGTAATGTGTGGGTAAAAATGGACAGGGCAAGGATGCCTGGGTGGCTCAGTGGTTTGGCGTGATCCCGCTGTCCCGGGATCGAGTTCTGCACTGGGCTCCCCACGGGGAGCCTGCTTCTCTCTCTGCCTGTTTCTCTGCCTCTCTTTCTGTGTCTCTCATGAATAAATAAATAGCATCTTTTTTTAAAAAAATTCACAGGGCCTCAGAAAGGACTCTAAGTGAAGTCTAGAGAGTGCCAGATGCAAGAAGCAAAACTAGACATGGAAACAATGGATGGCCCCGTTAACTTGGTCGTCTGTTGTCTCTGTGGTACTTGTAAGATCAAGATGAATTCACTAGCCTTAAGATGCCCTGTAGCTACAAAATACCCATTCTTTCCTCTAAATGAACACGAGGAAGAGGTGCATATCTATTTCCTACACAATTCTCTAAGGTCCTTGGTGGGCAGGTGAGTAGCAAAGGAATTGGTAAGCAGACAACCGGCAAAATGAAAAACCAAGAGAAGCACTTAACCCAAACTTGCAGTGTCATGTGACACTATTATTACCATGGTGGCTAGAAGGCACAAATTTCTCCAGTCTGCGAGGACTCCAGAGCTGTAGCCGCCTGATCAATCTATGTTAAAGCCCACACAACCCAGGCACGTGGTGGTTGCCCCTGGCCTGGTCTCCATCTCTGCTTCACGTTGGGACTGTACCATACTGGGATGGCTGGCTCTCATTCCTAGTCAGTCCCTCGGTCACCGGTGCACTGAGTATCTGCTGCTGCTGCTCTGCCATCCCTTGGCAGCCACACTCTGTCTCTTACTGGATGGATCGCTTCTTCCCTCTCAAGGCAATGCCCCCCTCACCGCCCCCGCTACGCTTCTTGTGACCACTCCCTGTAACTCCACTCAAAACCACTTAGGAAACCATGGTGTGGGATCCTCTTGGTCCGATCTTCTGTCATTCCTGTCCTACCTCCCACAGCCTGGAGCAGCAGGAAATTGAAAAGAAGGGGATCCTCCAGGACCCACCGGATGAATGTGTTTTGACTCCTTCAATTCTCCAAGACGGGAGTGAGAGCCACCAGGCTTCATAATGATTATTGGGAGGAAGAAGACCAAGGCCAGATATGCCCCCAGGTAACTCTGAAGAATCGTGGGCTTTAATTTGGTGGTGACATCTGGTGATCTCGGATCCAGGGAAATCTAGACAGTGCTACACGTACCTGTTTCACCCATTCAGACACCCATACAATGATCCGCTAGCCCTGTTCTCTGTTTCACTATGGTACTCGTACAGGCCCCTTTGTTGATCCTTCTCAAATGTGGGAAAATAGAGTTCACTGATGCAGGATGCTAAGCAATCACAGGATGTCTTGCACTCTCACAGTCTCTCTTTGTGTTGGGTCCAGCCCGAGATGCCCATCTGTCTCTGCCAGTTTGTCATTACAACATTGGCAAGAACTCATGGCAAAGACAGTATTTAGGAAAAAATTCATGCCTCAGTATTTAGGGAAGTAGGCCTTGGACACAGGAGCTTTCTAGGAATCTACCATGCTGCCGGAGCCTGGGGTTCTGATGGTGCTTTCTGTCAGTTTCAACAAAATGTTTGCAAACGTCTTGGTGCTGGTTTTATTGTTTTCTGAGTGTTCTGTATGTGGTAACTGTTGTGCACTGGGTGGTTCAAACTCCTTCCCCATAAGCTCCCATTCTGCTGTGAGCACTTCCCTGATCTATCCCCAGCGCATCCACACTCTGGCCCCAGATGGAGGCAGACTGGTTCATGTCCCTTTATGGGGACTTCCCATTTGTTTTCTGTCACCACTCCCTCCTCCCTACCACCAAGACCAGCTGGGACTCCCTGTTGACTCAACCTTCTTCTTGCATCTTCCAGTACTCCCTGGAACACGAGGCTCCACAGGGAGCTGCCAGTGGCAGAAGAGAATGAAGTCCCACAGGACTCACTGGATGAATCTTATTGGACTCCTTCAGTTGGCCATGACCTGCCAGACGCCTGCAGGCCTTATACAAGTGCCTCATTCACATCTGATAAGCAGGAACTCTTCTTGGGTCTTGATGTGGACGGTAAGTACTCCCATTGTGAGGGCCAGAAAGTTCCTGGGGAGGCCCCAGAGAGCCTCTCTGCTTTCTATCCAACCACCTAAATAGGCTGAGAGATGCAAGCTTGCCAACAGGCCTTGTAGACTCATACTGGTTTTTTTGAACTCTGCTCCTGGATTTAATTTTAAAAACACTGGGGCACCCAGGTGGCTCTGTTGGTTAAGTGTCCAACTCTTGATCTCAGCTCAGGTCTTGATCTCAGGGTTGTGAGGCAAGTCCCATGTTGGGCTCCACACTGGGTATGGAGCCTCCTTAAATAAGAAAAGGCATCATATGGGTCAGACAACTTCTCTTTCCTTCTGTCCCAGACTACCCTCTGCCGCCTGCGCCCTCACTATTGTGCAGTGCAGGCATTGGTACCAAGACAGGAGAGAGGAGAAATGAGGGAAAAAGGCAAAAACCCAGCCGCCACTATGTCACCTGGAGACACCTGGGTAACAGACCTCTTTCTTTTATCAACTAGAGTCTTCTGCTACTCATGAAATTCTATTGCCAGTTGCGTTGCTTCCTATAATCTCTCCTGCTGTCCACACAGGTTTGCAGTCAGCTCCATATTTGCACCATCTATTATATTTTTGCTGATCCCAAAGATTTGCTCCTGAGCTGCCCTCTGTAGCATTTAGATAGAAGATCCTGAGCACCCAGCCCTGCCTGTACCCTGTGGTTTCAGTGAAGCTAAGGCTCTAGCTCTGGTTTTTCATCCCCATGGATTGAGTACTTTGCACCCTCTGTGCAGCATCAGTGATTTTTCCACGTGTGGATATGGTTTCAGTCAGGTATCTACTCTCTGTGGCACCATGTCGTGTAAATGATCAGTGGCCTGTGCACCTAGGGTGGGTATTGGCCTCAGCACAGGCGATCCCCTCTCCATAATCTTCAGAAAAGTGCTGCCTGCTGAGCAAGACCCCCTTGGGGGCCCTGTCACACAAGCGTGCAGAGTAAAACCCATTTCCCATTTGTTCCCTCTCGGGCTATTTTTTGGACTTCCCTTCTGGGAGAGTATTTGGATTGTTAGCAGAATTTCTTTGCTCTTCAGATCACCCGAGGGCCCACATGGCAGGGAGGAGGCACGGCTCCGACTGAAGCTGACCTGCTCTGGCGTGAGGGTGTTGCAAGTGTCTGGTTAGCCCCCTTTCTGAGAACACATACTCCCTTCACAGTGGAAACCTGAGTGTGTTTGATCACGGAGTGCTGCCCACACCTCCCTGAAGGGTGTGTGATGCTGGGACTGGGTGCTTTGTGCCCTCCCTGAAGACCCACAGAGTCTGACCCTGGAGCACTTCTGGCCCTGGAATCTCCTAAGGGACTCAGACCTCTGCTACATTCCTTACAGCTGTCAGCGCCTCCTCCGGGTGGCAATAGAACATACAGGTGGGGTGGGTGGAAGGGCAGTCAAAAATTGTACATGAGAAAGTTCCAAAGGCTCCAGAGCCAAGAAAGGTGCTCCTGACTTGGTCCATGGTACTTTTTCCCAAGTCCCTTTTCTAGTGGTACCTGAAGCCTCAAGGCCAAACGTCTTCCGTTGTTCTGTTATCTTTCGGGTACACACTGACATCTGCTTCTCCCCGTGCCCCCAGGCCTCTCTAGAATGTTTTCTGTAGGCTATAGGACGAAGGTTACAGGATAATAAGCATGAGTTCCTGCGCCCATCTAAAGGCCCTCTGGAGTCAAGGAGGTGATTTTTGCTTCTGGGACTTCGCAGCCTGGGCACCTGCCGTCCCAGCGTTCCCAGGCACAGACATAATGGTGACATCTTCACACACATGATATCTGCCTTTGTGCCCGCTCCCAGGGTGATCTCACAGACGGGCGGGGACGTCAGAAATGGGTGTTCTGGGAGTGCTCAGCTACGGAACACTGGGGTTTATCCCATTGACATCTCTCCTTGCTTCAGCTCCCATGCAGGTGCCCTGTCACCGGGGGCTATTGAGGGGAAACTTGACTTTCCTAAGGGCAGAGGTGCAAACTTCAAGAGCACAGCCACAGCCCAGCACCAAGGAGGCCAATTCTCTGCAGTTGCAGCTGGGCCAGCAGTTGGATCGTGGTGACAACAGAGCCAGGCTCGACCTCTCCCCCACCATCTGGAGCCTGGCAGCCAAGATGGGTTCTGGGGACCAAAGGCCACTCTCCCAAGGTGAGAGGGAAGGGAAGTAGGAAGCTCTAGTCTCTATGTTGGACTCACAGGCTTGTGGCTGGAGGCAACAATGGGGGTAGGTCAAATCTCATGATGCTCCAATACAGGGAGTGAGCAAGAGCCTGGTGTTTAGTATCCATTCTGCCCCGTGTCCAGGGGCTCTTTAACGGGACAAGCCATTCATCTTCTTATGTATTTTCCCTTCAGTACCTTCATCTGAAACCCCTGACAATGGTGTCCGATCCATCGAAGTTGGAGCGTGATACAACATTATTTTTAGGGGGCCTGATCCAACAACCACTGCTTGATAACATCTCTGAATTTGTAATGTCTAATTCTTGTGTCTCTGTGGTGCTTTAATGCTTGGGAAATGGTTTCATGGCATTGTTACACGTGGGGTGGAGCAATTTTCCCCCGGCTCCACTTTGGCTGGACCCCATCTTCCCTGGCTTTCTCAGAGGCTCGTGTGCCAATTTTTCTCCTCTTCCACATCTTCAAGCCAATTTTCCCTGTTAAGCTTTCACAGCCACAGTGGAAATAGAGACTCACAACACAATCTCTTGTTTATTTTTTTCTTTTTCTAAAGAAATAAGGGGCCACCCTCTTAGATAAAGTGCACACGTCACTCTCTTCTCTCATCTTCCCTCCGCTCATCATCTCCTCTCATCTCCATCGCCTCCTCCCCAGACTCCTGCTCATAGGATCCACCTCTGTTCAGATTTCCTTAAGACCGAACTTTTCAACCCTCCCCTGGGTCATGGTGTCTTTACCCTCCCTCCCTTTACGTGTCCCTTCCTGGAGCCTGGGGTGTCCCGGGGCTCCCCTGTCAGGCTCAGAACTCATCTGAGAAATGAGGTGATCCAGTACCCATGTGGAGGTAACAAAAGGAGCAGCACTGTCTCACCAGGGAGAGGCCCGAGAGAAAGAGCTCAGTGAGTGTTTGAGGAAGCACAGCTTTGACAAGGGCCTTAGAAACTGAGGTACTTATTGTCTTCTCCCTCTAGCTTCTCTGTCACCTCTCCTTGGCTCCCACAGTCCTGGCCCTGACTCCACCTGCTGGCTTAGTCCCTCTCTCTATGACTCACTTTCCACAGAGACCTGAGCAGGAAACCAGGGTCCATGCCAGATTTTTTTTGTCCATTCTGGCTTTCATAACAAAAATGCCCAGACAGGTTGGCTTATTAACGTCAGAAATTAATATCTCACTGTTCTGGAGGCTGAGTAGAGCCACAATCCAACAGGTGCACATTCAGTGCCTGGTGACACTTCCTGCTTGGTTCACAGGTGGCTGCTTCTAGTTATGTCCTCACTGGGTGGAGAGGTGAGGAAGCTCTGTGGGGTCTCTTTTATAGGGTAGGAATCCCTTTAATGGGGGGCTCTGCCTCCCACGGGTTCACTCCACAACACCATCATAGTAGGGATCACGTTGCAACATATGAATTGGGGGCAAATACATTCTATCATTCTATAGGCTGATGGTTTTACTCTGTGTTGTTCCCACTTCCTCCACCTCATAATTCTTCCTCGATGTTTAAAGGCTCACCTGTTTCTTGCAAAAGTTTTTCTCATTCTTCTTGAATTTGTGTATTTTTTCCAATTTCAACTGCCAAGAAGGGGGTCTTACAATATTCTGTTGCATGTCCCCCAGCCCCTATGTAATCATTTACTCATTAAGTACATACGGACATACAGATACACACATTTATATCTTATGGCACAACAGATGGGTATTTGGTGTGTATATTATACATAATGCACGTATATGAAATATATGTTGAGGCATGTTGGAGAGATTCCCTAGCTTTCTCATTCCTTGTTGCTTCCCAAAGCTTCCCTTCAACTTTGACTTGGGTGAGATCTCTACAATATCCTCTCTAATAGTGCAGACTCTTTCCAGCATGATTTCCTTGCCTTTGTCTCTTCTCCGTAACTCTTTGTTTTTACCAATTCTGTTTTTCCCCATTTCACTTTCATCCATTGCGAGCCTATTGACCTCCTGGCCCTCTTGGTAGGGTAAGAAAGATGAACAAAACAGGAAATAATCAAAATGTGTCCATTGTCTTCTCCTCACTCGTGAACATTCCGATGGCCTCTCTCGTCCTGCCCACTGTCCTTCTTTGACGTCTTACTGGTGGGGGCTCAGAAAGATCCTGAATGACAACGGATCCTGTTGATGTGCTTTTATTTTCAGAGCTGGGTTTGGATGCATCCGTGGGCATGACAAACCACACTCTCAAGCTGGAAGGTGAAACTGCTCTGAGGGCTCGGTGGCCAGTCAATGTGAGTGTCAAGTCTTTGACCCCATGAAGGCCCCAGGTGTCACGAAACACAAGATTATCAAGAGGAAACTGCAGTTCATCCAGGGGCAACTTGCATGCAGATTTCCCGCCTTCAAGCTTAGGGCGCAGAGGTAATCACATCTGTGCTGTTGGGGCATGGGTTCCAATTGCTCTTCTTCAGATTACAGCTCCATCCTCTCCACCACTGTTCGTGCTCTTCCTCCTGTGTTCGCTCCCATAGCTGGTGCTTCTTTTGTTTGCTCTTATCTCTGTTTCCCACAAGGGCTGCCGCCCTGCCGGCCCTTCCATCTCCATCACCTGGTTGCATCTGAACTCTGCTGTGTCCCTGCTGGGGCTGTCCTGAGGTGCCCTCTCCCCTCTCCTCATGACAAGGGGGCAGCAGGCCCCATGGGCCTTCTCAGCAGAGCACCGTCATCTACACATGTCACCAAACACGCAACAGTCTGCCAGAAATCACACAGTTTCTTGGCTTCTTTGCCACCACCACCAGCCCCCCACCCCCCAGCCCCCCCCAACCCCACTTCCCCAACTCCATGGCCTCTTTCTCCCAGGAGCATTGTCTTAATGAGCCATTGCACGAGGATTCTCCTCCTGGGTCTTTCAGGGAATCTGACCTCGGATGACACTTAACCCTCATCTTCTCAATGTGAATAAGAAGTATGAAAACAGAGGAGAAAGATCCCCCAGGACAAAAACTAAATGAGAACCTGAGTCATGGCTGGGAGTGCCACACTCGGCGGCCTGGAGTCAGGTTTTTCCTCAGCCTCAGATGAGAAAGGAAGTCCCGTATGGGGCTTCCGGGAACTTTGTGTCCCCCACCTTAGGGGGGACATGGTAGTTGGCATCAGGTGGAGGACAGGAATGGCACTTTTCTAGAGAGACATCAGCCAAAGGTAGAAGCTAATGCCAGGTTTCCAAAAGGAATAGAACATGAGGTGCTTAGGCATCAAGACGTCTCCCCTTTTCGCGGTCATCACCATGTCTCCACGCTCAGTAGGAATCAGCGAAAAGGTAACTGGGTTGAATTTCAGGCAAGAGAACATTCTAGAGCATTGTACTGAATTCACTTCGGGCTGCTTTTGGAAGAGCCGGGGAGATGCACAAGAATCGAGTCCAACAGAGAAAGAAAGTCATTCATGGCAGGTTGTCAGAAAGAAGACCAACATTCTTAGGGACAGTGTCCTCCTGGTGGAAGAGATGAGGCCGAGAAAACACTGGTGTGAATTAGGGTAGCTTAGCGAATACTTCTAAATCAATCATGCTAGGATAAAAGAAACACTGAGTCAGCTGTGAACTAACACGAGTGCCTTCTCCCAGTACCTTAACATTCTGATTTCAAGATTGTGAGGTGGAATTTGGGTAACAGGATTTTTTAAAAGCTCCACTAGTATGCTCCTAGAAATTAGAAGGGCCATGGATCCAGTAGGGTCTCCGTGAGCAGTACAGAAGGGTCCCGTGTGGCTTCTACTTCCTAGAAAAGCTGTTTATCAGCCATTGACGGAATCGGCATTCCTCCCTCAACACCGCAGCCTAGAGAAAGCAGAGGAAAAAGATACGCAGAGGAACTAGATGGATGATCTCTCTTTTGGATCTTAGTCTCCCACAAATTTTATAATATGGGATACAGGAGGAATAAAACCCTGCATAGGAACCCAGTGTCCAACATAGAATCTCTTCCCTGATCAAAAATAAAGGAATTTAGTGCTTTCTTTCCTCCTCTGACATTGAAAACGCCAATTCACTAGTCACTAAGTGGATTTGAAAGCCCCCGTCAGAGTCACTGCAGCTTGCAACAAAATATTTTAATCAAAGTTTGTGCTTATACAAAATCTCAGTAGGGAATTTTAGGTCTCATTCTCCTGTGTTAATCCACTTGCAGGCCCTTCTGCACACCAGTGTAAACACTGAGAAACTTTCTTACTTAGGGAAAGTTTGGAAAAGAAGGGATGACAATCTAGGGAGCTAAATAAAACTAATGCTTTTTCATTTTCACTTCAGAATTTGGTGAGTCCATCTACGGAGGATATTCCTGGAAATGCCCTAAGTTCTATCCTG
This sequence comes from Canis lupus familiaris, assembly GCF_011100685.1. NCBI lineage: Eukaryota > Metazoa > Chordata > Mammalia > Carnivora > Canidae > Canis > Canis lupus. The sequence goes on from NC_049238.1 coordinate 58,191,249, forward strand.
TGGGACATTACCTTCAGAGAATGTTGGTGGACCTGAGTGAAAATGAGTAGGGCCATGGCTACATGCCCTGATCTTTTTGTTAATTCCCCTTGAGTCTCTCCTTCTTGGGATCCTCCCTCAGCCCCTTTGGGCGTCTTCCTGTCAGGCCACGTGACCAACAGCATCTACTGCTTGCACACACCTCCAGAACTGAGGCTTTCTTCTCCCTTCCCCCACATGTTTGGGCAGGGCCTGAGCCTGTGTCTCATCTCAGTCTCCAGGGTTTTCAGGAACAGGTCACATGGCTGGGGCGGTCCTTAGCCTCTTGGACCACATCTCCTCATCTGCACATGGCAGAACTGAACTTGGGGACATTCTGAGGCCCCTTCCGGCTCTCACATTCTAGGACTCCTTCTATAGCCTGGCCTCCTCCTCAGAAGACTGGGACAAGGGTGAGAAGGGGGAGTGTTTGTCTGCCAAGGGTCCCCTCCTTCCTATGGCAGACTGTTTGTGAATATGTGTGTTAGGTGCTGAGTGCCCCCCTCCCTGGGAAGCAAGAGAAAGCCACCACTTGGCTTCTGCTGAAGCAGGTTCAAGCATGAAGTGGCTGCTGAGGAGGAGGTAGTCAGGATCTGGCAAAAGTTCACAGCAGCCTTGAGCTTGGGTTCACCAGGTTCCTTCTGGGTGGAGCACAGGGGTCCCTGGGTCCTGCAACACAGGCCGCTGTAAGTTTAGTGAGGTGTCACTTCTGACCTGTGGCTCCTACTCTCCAGCTCGGCCTGCTTGTGGGTCCCCCGTCAGCTTCTTCTCTGCACAGGAGCTCAGCTTGCTCCTGGCCTCCGTGACCACGTAGCCACCCCTCCAGGCTCAGCTATCAGCAGCATCTGACAAAGACTCACATTCCATTTCTCTCTCTCTCTCTCTCTCTCTCTCTCTCTCTCTCTCTCTCTCTCTGCCAGATACCAAGTACCTCAGGAAATAGGAGAAGAGATTCCTCATGTGAATGAAATCCTACCATAGAACCCCATCATTTTCCACTTGATGAAAAGAAATCTAAAACAGTGCAGCAGGAAAAGCCCCAACAGAGCACGGAAGGGATCCTTTGCTGAGAATCAACATCACAACCACAAGCCACTCTGTGATTTTGACTGCAACACACGGTTTGACGAGAGAAATTCTAGCCCTTCAGCCTCCACTCGTGATAAATCGCCAAGGAGACCAATGCCTGACTGGATCACGTGCAGGTTTGAGAGACCTTAAGTCTTGCTCCTCTCAATTCCATCCCGCGATGAACCCGAGGACTCGGGAGCAACGTGGAAAAAGAGCACGTGTCAAACTGGACATTCTGGGCCAACAGATGGGCTGCGCTAGGAGCAGACAGCATTAACTGTGCAGTGTTCCGGCCGCAAAGGGTTAGCCTGAATTTGAGCACAAGGTAGGCATCAGTCAACTTCAGGATGTAGACCATCGAACAAGACGCCTGTCTTTCTTCAAACAGTCATTGTCACCACAAATAAGAGACGACAAAAAGGAGAAGAGATCTTTTGGGTTCCAAAGGACTAAAAAAGTGTGTCACTGTTTAGTCCTTTCAAGCCCAAGACATCTCCTCACCTTTAGGTGGCTGTCTCTGGTGGTGGTGACATTTCCTTGTTTGTAGGGGACAGGTCAGATATCCGTCTAAATGGTCTACATCCTGAAGTTGTCTGATCCTGATTAGGATCAGGAAATTAAATTCCTCCTGATTAAATTCAGCCTAACCCTTTCGCCAGGGCACTCCATAGTTAAGGCTCTGTGTGTCCCAGCTCAGCCCACCCGGAGACCGAGAGCGCCAGTTTGCCCGTCACCGTTCTTGCGAGAGCAGCATGGGTCACGTGCTATGGAGGGGCCCGAAGATCTGTTCACAGGAACACATGGTTTTCTCTCTAAAACTAGTAATGTGGTGAGTGGAGCTCTGAGAATGTATGAAGATCCTTTTCTGCAAAGTTTTTCTCTGAAATGTTGTCATCCTGTGATGATCCCTGTGGTGTGTCATCACCGCATCCGTGTGTGTACATTGGAAGGATTCTAACTTTATCATTCCTGTACAACGTGTATTGGCTGGCATTGTGCCGTGGAACACACTCCCTCCCCGCTCTACATCATTAGAGTTTTGGTTTTGGCGATCACTGTGGCCTTGTGAATTTTTGTATTCGATGCTCTAATCCCTCACTCTCCTGGTTGATTTGGTGGATATGGATATAAAGTGATGTAAATATTCTGGGATTTCATCATATTTAATGCAAAGTCTCCATCTCTTGTAGGCTATACTTACTCGATGGGGAAAAAAATCTGACCATGTTCCTCTCTCTGTGGTATTTCCTGTTTTCTGTGAGTGCACATATGTCGGCCTACATGTGCCTTTGGTGTTTAGGAAGCTTGTCATAGGCAGGGCCGAACATTGCACCAACCGTTCTTGGACACGTTGGGTTCCGTATTAATTTGTCATCCTTTTCACATCCAGTCTCTAAGTTTTAAGTGATCTCTCAACCTCAAAGTTTTGACATTACTCTGTTTTCTCTTTTCTCTTGTCTTAACCTGCACTCTTATCGTATTGTTTCCACCCAGTAAACAGATGCCATTTACATCCTATTTTTCTCACCTGCTCCTTCCAGATTTTTGTTTTAGATCCGCACTTAAGTTTCTTTAATGGTCACCATCTGTTCGAAAGTCAAAATGTCCCCAGTCCTCTCTCCTTGGGTGAAATCTTTAAATGACTCCTAGTGATGGAATGGGGACTCCCTGAGTGTTGCTGGAATTAAAATTTTTTAAAATTGAAGAACAATTTTAAAAAGATGAAACATTGCTTTGTAGATTTCATTGACTTGACTTCATGTCATTGGCCTGTGGTTGTCTTCCTCTACCCAAACATGGGCAGTTCAAGGTCATGGGTCAGTGGTGCTTGATGTCCATGGTGGATGTGTCCGTGCTGTTGAGTGACATAGAAGCTGAGGTTGAGAAGGCAGGGGAAAGTGATGCCCTGAAGCACCTCCTCACTTCTTCAGCATATGTTCCCACCTACTACGTCTTATGAGCCAGAGACTTAGGAGGTCCCTGAGGAAGGGGCCCTGATCAAGGACATTTTCAACTTCTAATGTTTGTGGGTCCTGCTCCTGGGCTCCAGGGAAGCTATGCCTCCACACTTACGGAGGTCAAAATGACTCCACAAAAACTCAAAGCCTGGACTCTATGTCTTCCCCAAGCACATGTTGTACGTCTGCTTTATTAAGGAAAATAACCAAAAAGGGCCCCCCTGGGAAAGATAAGAAAACAGGAAGAAGTGTACCTGGTTCCCATAAGATTAAAATCATTATCGTATATCATCACTGCATATAATGGAAACTTAGGACCAGGAACTGCAGTGTCTCTGCAAAGTCTTTGTCTTTGTCTAACAAGTTTTAAATTTTTATGTAAAAAATGTAGATAACCCTACACCAAATATTCATTTTCCAGAACACTCTCTTCTTTGTGAAGATTGCCCATCCCAGGCCACTGTCTTTTGGGCTCAAATAAAATTCCCTTCCTTTTTAAAAAAATAAATATTAAAAATATTTATTCACTTTGCATGGAGAGCTCAATCTCTTCAGTTTATTGTCTGGACTTGCCTGAGTTGAGGTGCAAGGGTGTGGCCACGTGGCACTGAGCGCTCAAGGTAGAGGACAGAGGACTGGATCGATCACTTCTTTTTTTTTTTTTTAAGCATCAGTTTTAAAATCTAAATTCAGAGCAATAACATGTAACGTATCATTAGTTTTAGAGGTACAGGTCAGTGATTCATGAGTTCCATATAATACCCAGTGTTCATTCCATCACGTGCCCTCCTTAATGCCCATCACCAGTTACCCTATTCCCTACCTGCCTCTCCTCCAGCAACCCTCAGTTTGTTTCCTATGATTAAGAGTCTCTTATGCTTTGTCTCCCTCTCAGATTTCATCTTGTTTTATTTTTATTTTTCCCTCTCTTCTCCCATGACCCTCTAGTTTTCTTACAATCTACGTATGAGTGAGATTGTATGAAAATTGACTTTCTCTGACAGACTTACTTCACTGAGCATGACACCCTCTAGTTCCATCCACCTAGTTGCAAGTGTCAAGATTTCATATTTCGATGGCTGAGTAGCATTTCATTCTCTAACCATTCATCTGTCGATGGACATCTGAGTCCTCTCCATAACTTGGCTATTGTGGACATTATTGCTAAACACTGGGGTGCAGGTGCCCCTTCGGATCACTACATTTGTATATTTAGGATAAGTCCTTACTAGTGCATTTGCTGGGTCGTAGAGTAGTTGTTCTATCTTCAAATTTTGATGAACCTCCGCACTGTTTTCCAGGGTGGCTGCACCAGTTTGCATTCCCACTCACAGTGTAAGAGGGTTTCCCATTCTCTGCATCCTCACCAACATCTGCCGATTCCTGGCTTGTTCATTTTAGCCATTCTGACTGGTGTGGGGTGGGATCCCATTGTGGTTTGATTTGTATTTCCCTGATGCCGAGTGATGCGGAACAGTTCTTCATGAGTCTGTTGGCCATTTGTAGCTCTCTTTGGAGAAATGTCTCTTTCTTCTGCCCATTTCAGTTTTAAAAAAGATATTTATTTGTTCATTTGTTCATTTGTTTATGTGCAGGTACAAGCAAGGGGGAGGATACAGACAGACGCAGTCTGAGCAGGGAGTCCACTGCGGGGATCGATCCCAGGACACTGGGATTATGACCTGAGCCAAAGGCAGATGTTTAACCCACTGAGCCACCCAGGCACCCCTGCCCATTTCTTGATTGGATTATTTGTTCTTGGGTGTGATTTTGTTAAGTTCTTTACAGATGTGGGATACTAGCCCTTTATCTGATAAGACATTTGCAAAAAATATCTTCTCCCATTCTGTCAGTTGTCTTTTGGTTTTGTCAGCGGCGTCCTTTGCTGTGCAAGAGCTTTTTATCTTGAAGTCCTGACAGTTGGTGTTTACTTTCGTTTCTCTGCCTTTGGAGACATGCCTGGCAAGAGGTTGCCGAAGCCAAAGTCACAGAAGTTGCTGCCTGTGTTCTCCTCTAGAATTTCGATGATTACTGTCTCACATTCAAGTCTTTCACCCTATTGAGTCTGTTTTATGTGTGGTGTAAGAAATGGTCCAGTTCCCTTCTTCTGCATGTGGCTGTCCAATTCCCCCCTCCCCAAGCCATTTTGTTGAAGAGATTATCTTTCTCCCATTGGATGTTCTTTCGTGCCTTGTCAAAGATTACTTGACCATAGAGTTGTGAGCTCATTTCTGGGTTCTCTATTCTGTTCCATCGGCCTATGTGTCTGCTTTTGGGTTGTTTTTTGTCTGTCTGTCTGTCTGTCCGTTTGTTTTTTGCCAGTACCATACTGTCTTGATGAGTACAGCCTTGTCATAGACCTTGAAGTTCGGAATTGTGCTGTCACCACTTTTGGTGACTTTTGGTTTTCTTTTTTCAACATTCCTTTGGTTTTCGGGTCTTTTGTGGTTCCATACAAATTTTAGGATTATTTGTTCCAGCTCTGTGAAAAAAGTTGGTGGTATTGTGATAGGGATTGCATTGAATGCGTACATTGCTCAAGGTAGCATAGACATTTTCACAACATTTGTTCTTCCAATCCATGAGCATGGAACATTGTTTCATTTCTCTGTGTCTGCCTCAGTTTCTTTCATGAGTGTTCTATATTTTTCTGAGTAGAGATCCTTTGCCTCTTTGGTTAGGTTTATTCATAGACATCTCATGGTTTTTGGTGTAATAGTAAATGGGATCGACTTACTTTCTCCATCTTCTGCCTTATTGTTAGTGTACAGAAATGCAACCGAAATCTGTGACGATTTTATGTCCTGTCACTTAGCTGAATTTCTGTATGCATTCTACCAATTTTAGGGTAGAGTCTTTTGGGTTTTCCATATAGAGAATCATGGCATCTGTGAAGAGTGAGAGTTTGACTTCTTCTTGGCCAATTCAGAAGCCTTTTCTTTCTTTTTTGTTGTCTGGTTACTGAAGCTGGGTCTGGTAGTACTATGTCAAACAACAGTAGCGAGAGTGGACACCTTTATAGTGTTCTTGACTTTAGGGGAAAGGCTCTCGGTTTTCTTCCTATTGAGAATATTTACTGTGGCTTTTTGTATAAGGCTTTTATGATATGAAGGTATGTTTCCTCCATCCTTACACTGTGAAAGGTTTTAATCAAGGAAGCATGCTGTACTATGTCATGTGCTTTTCCTACATCTATTGAGAGGATCATACGGTTCTTGTCCTTTCTCTTATCAACATAGTATATCCCATTGATTGATTTGAGATGTTGGACCATCCTGGCAACCCAGGAATAAATCCCACTTGGTCGTGGTGAATAATCCTTTTTTAACGGACTGTTGGATCCTATTGGCCTGTATCGTGGTGAGAATTTTGGCATCCATGTTCATCAGGGATATTGGTCTGTTACCTCCTTTCTGGTGGGGTCTTTGTCTGGTTTTGGGGTCAAGGTAATGTTGGCCTCATAGAAAGAGTTTGGAAGTTTTCCTTCCATTTCTATCTTCTGAAACAGCTTCAGAAGAATAGGTATTCATTCTTCCTCAAATGTTTGGGAGAATTCCCCTGGGAAGCCATTCGACCTTGGACTCTTGTCTGTTGGGATATTTTTTGACTGCTTCAATTTCCTTGCTGGTTTTGAGTCTGTTCAAGTTTTCTATTACTTCCTGTTTCAGTGTTTGTTAGTTTATACATCTCCAGGAATGCACCCATTTCTTCCAGATTGCCTAATTTGTTGGCATATACTTGTTCATAATCGGTTCTTTCTTTTTTTTTAAGATTTTATTTATTCATTCATGATAGACAGAGAGAGAGATGAGAGAGAGAGAGAGAGGCAGAGACACAGGCAGAGGGAGAAGCAGGCTCCATGCAGGGAGCCCGATGTGGGACTCGATCCCTGGAACCCAGGATCGTGCCCTGGGCCAAAGGCAGGCGCTAAACCGCTGAGCCACCCAGGGATCCCCATAATAGGTTCTTATAATGATTTGTATTTCTTTGGTATTGGTTGTGACCTCTCCTCTTTCATTCATGATTTTATCGATTTGGGTCCTTCCTTTCTCTTTTCTGTTTGACGAGTCTTGGCCAGTGCTTTATTAACCTTATTAATTCATTCAGAGAATCAGCTCCTAGTTTCATCGATCTATTCTAATGTTCTTTTTCATTTCTATTTCATCGATTTCTGCTCTAATCTTTATTAGTTCTCTTCTCCTGCTGGGCTTAGGCTTTCTTTGCTGTTCTTTCTCCAGCTCCTTTAGGTGTAAGGTAAGGTTAGGTGTAGTGGAGACCTTTCTCGTTTCTTGAAAAAGGCTTGTCTGCCCTCTCCTTCCCTCTTAAGACCGCCTTTGCTGCATCCCAAAGCTTCCATGAATCTTTAGAATTCTTCTCTAATTTCCTGGTTGAACCCATTCTTTCTTTAGTAGGACGCTCTTTAGCCTCCCTTCCATGTATATGACTTCTGTCCCAATTTCCTCTTGTGATTGAATTCAAGTCTCAAAGCAGTGTGGTCTTACAATAATACGTATGCACGGAATGATGCCATTTTGTGGTACTGGCTGACACCTGATTTATGACACGGTATGTGATCTATTCTGGAGAATGTTCCTTGTGCACTTGAGAAGAATGTGTATTCTGTTGCTGTAGGATGGACTGCTCTGAATACATCTGTGAAGTCTATCTGGTCCAGTGTGTCATTCAAAGCCTGTGTTTCCTTCTTGATCTTCTGTTTAGTCGATCTGTCCATTGCAGTGAGAAAGGTGATAAAGTCCCCTACTATTATCGTATTGTGATCAACATGTGCTTTCAATTTAGTTATGAAATGGTTTATAGAATTGGCTGCTCCCATTTTAGAGGCATTAATATTAACATTGTTAGAGCTTCTTGTTGGATAGACCCTTTAGTTACGATATACTGTCCACCTCATCTCCACGTACAGTCCTTGTTGTAAAATCTAAATTGTCCAATATAAGGATTACTAAACCAGCTTTCCATTGATGTCCATTAGCACGATAAGTGGTTTTGGACCCTCTCACTTTCTATGTGAAAGATGTCCCCTTGGGTCTAAAGTGTGTCTCTTGCAGACCGCGTATCAATGGGTCTTGCTTTTTTATCCAATCTGATACCCTGTGTCTTTTGATTAGGGCATTTAGCCCATACATTCAGAGTAACTATTGAGCGATATAAATTCAATGACATTGTACTACCTGTAAAGTCACCGTTTCTGTATATTACATCTTCTTTTTCTAGTCTTCTAATCTGTTGATTCCACTGCACGCTATCAGGCTGAGAACAGCTATTCTATTTTCATATTTATTTCCTTTTCCAAAGAAAACCGTTGGTTTGAATCGACCTAAAAGTGAATTTGATAAAAAATAAAAATGTAACTTGAGGGAAAACATGTTACCTATATGACAGGCATCATGTACGTTTATTGAAAATACTAACACATTCCCCAGCAAGTTCGTGGATTAATAGCAGGTGGCTTGCAAATCAGAAACTAAACCTTTCACATGGACTTTAAAGCTCTGCCATGAGCAATGGGGCCTATTCTTAGGACGGCTCCTTGACGGTAACCTGAGAGAATGCTGATCCCACAGTGTGAAAATGGGGTCAGGCCATGAGTTCACCCTCCCTATTTTTTCTTTTTCATTTTTTCTTTGGCTAACTCCCTTTTGTTCTTCTCTGCTGACTCCTTTCTTTCCTGAGCCTCTATAGAAGAACACTTACAAGATGGTCTCTGCAAAGCCTTGTGGCTGTCCCAGCAAAGGTAACCCTACAGCCCCACACATGGACTGGCTTCTCCTTGTTTGGAAGTTTCCTCTGCACTTCCCAGAGACCAATGGAAAGGGCTCAAGGCCTGGTGTCTAACCCTGGCCCCATGGCTTTGGGTGGCTCCTCCTCATCTCTAAGAGGGGGCACTAGACTAAGGGGATTCTGAGCTCCTCAGTGCACTGCAGCCCCAAGGGGAACAGACGGATCTGACTTTAGACGGGCTTGACATTTCACATGGTTAGGCCTCTACTGACCCAGCCACAGTAAGAAACGCCAGCCTTGTTTCCCCAGGGAGATGTCAGCCCACTTCCAATGCACAGTTCACCCCTGTGACTTTTAGAACAGCCTTCCAAACTGAGCCCTTTCAGCCAGAAAGAAGAGCTTCCCTCCTATTTGTTCTTAGGACTTGCCTATGATCTGGCCACAACTTGTTTGTCCCAGATTGCCTTTCCCTTAAGATTCCCACGGATCCCAGTTTTGCTGATAAAATACCTGCCGGTTTCTCTTTTTTAGGTTTCCAGACAGTGTGTCCCTTTGCCTGCTGCAGCTTTGAGAGCCCACCCCCCCCCCGGCCCCATCCTCGCCCCAGCAACAGCAGGCAGAGTCCTCCTCACACAGCATCCCCCCGACCTCCTATTTGGCCTCTTCCTGTTGAAGGGCCCCTGTCATTCCAGGGGGCTGCCTGGATAACCAGGCAGGGTCATCTCCCCATCTCAAGGTGCTTACCGTCAGCACCTCTGCAGGGGCCCTCGCGCTGTGTGATGGAACACCACGGTCACAGGTTCCCGGCATCAGCGTGGGGACCTCCTAGGCAGGGGGCATTCCTGTGCCCACCGCCACCCTATTCACTCAGGTGACTAGTGGACGCCCCCTACCCCCCAATCCTTTGTGATTTCAACAATTCGGTAAAAGTAAAACACACCTCAAGGCGCAATCGGAACAAGGCAGATCAGAACCCTAGGGCGCTCCACGGATGACCATAAGCTTGCCCAAGTACTCGTCTCTTCAGAGGCGCGGCTTTGCCCGGTTTCCCAGACCTGGCTTTTTCCCTGGGAGGCTGATTTGATCGCAGAAGTCGCATCCAAGGGGACGCGCCCAGCGGTGGAGGGAGGGAGGGAGGGAAAGAGGGAGGGAGGGAAGGCGGTGGCAGAAGGGGCGCCTGGGACCCCACTCCCCGCTGCTCTGAACTGTGAGTCTGGTCCCAGGGAGCAGAAGGGATGGTGCCCTTGGCCCTGCCCTTGCCTCTCAAGCAGGGGGACCCTTGTGCGCCTCCCCGGGCGGCCACGAGGGGGCGCACTCCCTCCCGGGGAACCGGCAGGCACCTGGGTGTTTTTCAGCCTGGGGGACCTGGGGGGCAGGTGTCAGCCCGAGGGCCCAGAGGTTCCTGACGTCGGCCCCACCCCGGGGGTGTCCCTGCCGGGAGCGGTGGGGTGGGTGGGCAGCTGGCAGGGAGGCTGAGGTCCTCAGGTGCAGGCATCGCAGTCCGTCTCCTCCAAACCAGGTTCTGGACAGAGAGAGAGAGAGAGAGAGAGAGAGAGAGAGAGAAGGTATCCGCGGCGGCGCTTCCCTGGCTGGTGGAAAGTCCTTCCTCACGGTCCTCCAGGCTGCGCAGGCTTGTCTGTGCTGAGGGCTGTGCGTGTGCGTGTGCGCGTGTGCGTGTGTGTGGAGGGGTCCTGAGGCCGAGCTGAGGGAGAAGCAGGAGGAATGGTAACAAAATCAGGCTGGAGGGAAGGAAACAGGGGAGACTGGAAGGTGAGGAAGAAAGCCAAGGCGGGGAGAGGAGGGGCGGGAGGGAGAGGGAGGAGCTGCTGGAGGAGCGGCTGGAGCAGGAGGAGGAGCAGGAGCAGGAGCCTCAGAGCAGGAGCAGGAGGAGGAGCAGGAGCAGGAGCAGGAGCAGGAGCAGGAGCAGGAGCCTCAGAGCAGGAGGGAGGAGGAGCTGGAGCAGGAGACTCAGAGCTGCGATCCTACGGGGGACCCAGGTGGGGCGGGGCGGCGAGGCCGTGACGTCACGAGGGGCGTGTCGGATGCAAACGAGGCCCCGGCGGGCTGCGGCTCCCGGCGCTGGACTCCCCCGGGCGGTGGCGGCGGCAGCGCCCTCGCTCGCACTGTGTTCGGGAGAGTTGTGTGGGGGCTGAGGATGCTCGGGACAGGAGTGGGTGCGGAGGGTTTTGGGGTGTCGGGCGGGTCAGCGTGTGTGTAAGGTGGAGGCGCGCGGGGCTGCCGCGGGGCGGGGCAGCCTGGGCTATACTTACCTGGCGGCGGAGACCCCACGATCCTGCAGGTGGTTCTCCCGGGGCGAGGCTCGGCCATTGCACGCGGCCGTGCTGACCCCTGCGGTTTCCCAGCGTGGGAGACTCGGCTGCGCGCGCGCTCGCCCCGGCCGGCGGGTCTAAGAGCAGATGACGGTATTTTTGTTTCGGAATTTTTTGGTTTTTCGTGAGTGGGAAGCGGGTTCCGAGCAGGAAGTCTGATGTGGGGCTCCGGACTCGTTTGCTTTTGTTGCGTTATTGGGTCTGCCCGTGGGTGGCCCCTGTGTGCACGCAAACCCATCTTTGCTTCTCCGGTGGTTTAATTAACAAGCTCTGGTTTCCTTTTTTTTTTTTTTTTTTAATATTTTGTTCGTGAGTGGTCAGCAGAGAAGGGGGAGGCAGAGACCCAGGTGGAGGAAGGAAGCTCCATGCAGGGAGCCCGACAGGGTCTCGATCCCGGGTCTCCAGGGTCACGCCCTGGGCTGAAGGCGGCGCTAAACCGCTGACCCACCCGGGCTGCCCCTTGACCCGCGTTTAAAGAGGCACGTCTGTCCACTCGCGAAGGATCCCCCCCCCACACACACACACTTTTAGATAGAATTTACATATCGTCAACACCTGTTCAGTACCACCTGGTTGTTCAGATGCTTTTCTCACCCACCCACGTTCCCTTCAGCGGCTCTCAAGACCCTCCGCGCTCCCCCCTCGGGCCCCAGCCACTTGGCTCTGCTTCCTGTCTCTACACATTGTCCTTGGCTGGACGTTTTATGTTAACCGAGTAGGACAGCACGTAGTCATTGGTGACTGGCTTCTGAACTTAGCGTGCTTTGAGGTTATTCCATGCTGGAGCTTCATCAGATTTCTTTGCCTTTTCTTATTGCTTATTAGAATTCCACGTGACTCCTAGGCCACGCTTTGGCCATTCACCACTTGACAGACCTTTGTGCTGTTTGCCAGGTTTTTTCCTAATGTCGGGAATGCTGCCCTGAACATTTCTGTAGGACTCCTGAGTGGAAGTATGTTTTTACTTCTCTCAGCTAGGTTTCTAGCCGTGGGATAGCTGGATCCTATGGGAAGCTTTTGCTTAACTTTTAAGGAACCCTCAAAGTGGTTTCCAACGTGGCTCTTGTACGTTATGTTCTCAGCAATAGAGGAGGCTCCCATGCTCCACATCCTCAGCAACGCTCGGTGGTGTCTTTTGAACACAATCTCACTAGCTGGTGTAAAATGGTACCTGGTCTTAGCTGCATTTCCAATTTACCAACATAGAGTATAACACCCAGTGCTCATCCCATCAAGTGCCCTCCTTAGGGCCCGTCACCCAGTTACCCCATCCCCCCACCCACCTCCCTTTCCACAACCCTTTGTTTCCCAGAGTTAGGAGTCTCTCACGGTTTGTCTTCCTCTGATGGCACAGCTGGAGTCCAGGATCAGGGCCAGTGCCTTCCACCTCTGCCGCTGGCAGTTCCTCTGGACTCCACAAGGTGGCAGATGACTTAAGGGAGGAAACCTCCAGGTGGCACAAGGAGACCAGGGGGCAGCAAGCAAGATGGGGGGACCAGCTCTCTGGAGATTCTGGGAGCAAGTGAGGGCTGCAGGACACACGAAAGCAGTTGGCAGGATCTGGATGGATCTTAAGTAGGCTTGGTCCCTGGGTAGGCTCTACCCACCAACCTTTAGGTTAACCTTTGAGGCTTCCTCCTGCACTAGCTTGAGGCTCCCACCGCACTGCCCCTTCCCATCAGCAGACAGAAAAGTGCCTGTGGCACCATTAACCTTCTCCTCTGTCTAACTAGGGGAGTTTGGGATGGGTTTTGGGGGGCTCTACCCCTTTCTGGCCACCTCTCTTGGGGCAACTACTTGGGGATGAGCCATCCCTGCAGGGACCTAGAAGGGGCCCCGTGTCCTTCAAATTGGAGCTGGGCTCGCAGAGAAGAAGGGCTCCCGCTGATCTGTATTTCCCTGGCCTAGGCTGAGCATCCTGCGCCAGGACTGAGGGGCTGAGCTGACCTAAAACAGAGAACCTCCTTAGGTGGCCTGTGGTGGTGGTGAGGAGAGAGGTAGGGCAAAGAATTCTACACTCTGTCAAAACATCTTCGAGTGAAGATTTTTAAAAATAGTTGTTAAGAGGGTAGATCTCATATTATCTACTTGGTGGTATAGTTAATAACTGCATGTGGCGAGGGTAGCTACACCTCTAGAGACCGTAACATAATTCATGGAGTTCTCCAGTCACTGTGTTGTGAAATTGATGTTACATTTGTATCAACTAGAAATCAATTTTAAAAACCTGAAGGTGACGGGAAACATTTGAAGAGGCAGCAATAAAAGTATACTTGACTGTGGAACAACAGGAGTTAGAATTGATTTGAACAACGTGCGTTCAATTTGAAGTGAACATACGTCCACTTCTACATATAATTTTTTGAATAAATACAGTATAGTACTGTAAATGTATTTTCTCTTAGGATTTTCTCAATGACAGTTACTATCACTGAATCAAATGAATAAACTATGATACAAATAACATGCAAAATATATGTTAATCAACTCTTTTTTTTTTTTTTACATGTAAGGCGTCAGTAGGCTATGAGCAGATAAGTCTTTGTGGAGTCAAAAGTAATACACAGATTTTAATTGTGGGAATCTGTACCCCTAACCCCCAGGATTTTCAAGGGTCCGCTGGTATCTGTATTTGCAGATGACATGCTCCTATAGTGAGAAAAAATACCAAATACTGACGCGGCCCAACTCCATAACCTAATTCTACAGAGAGTCAGGATACAGGACACACCACATTGCTAGTGTTTCTACACACAAGCAATGAACAATCAGAAAAGGAAATTACGAAAACCGTTCCATTTACAATAGCATCCACCAGAATAAAGTATCTAGGAATAATTGATTCAAGGAGAACAAAATCTGTACACTGAAAACGACACAACGTTGCTGCAAGAGATTCAAGAAGACCTAAAGAGTGGAAAGACAGGGTCCCTGGGTGGTGCAGCGGTTTGGCGCCTGCCTTTGGCCCAGGGCGCGATCCTGGAGACCCGGGATCGAATCCCACATCGGGCTCCCGGTGCATGGAGCCTGCTTCTCCCTCTGCCTATGTCTCTGCCTCTCTCTCTCTCTCTGTGACTATCATAAATAAATAAAAAAAGTTAAAAAAAAAAAAAAGAGTGGAAAGACATGCTGCGCTCCCGGGTGGGAAGCAAGGTGTACGTGGTTAAGATGGCAATACCGCGACCCGCAGATTCCCATAGGATTGCTATCAAACATTTTCCTTCTGCCTCCTCGAATCGCATTCAGCCCTTGCTATACAAGTCCTTTCAGACTCTGTGGTTCTCATCTCTTAACGTGAGATTGGATCATTTTCACATTTTCCATATATCTGCTGAATATTTTGAACCAAAGGAATGAATGCACTTGTAACAAACAAACACTTTCTAGTCCTGCTCTGGTGGTTCTCACATCTGTGTCAGCTTTGGGTTGTTTTCAGAGGATTGATCCTGAAAGGGGGCCGTAGCCTGCGAGAGTGCCAGGCCCTGGTCCTATGATTGTCCTCAGAGGTGCTGTCGTCGTGTCTCAGGGAGGACCCTGTTGCACGCCGCAGGCCCCTCCACAGCTCTTCCATGGTTCCTTTCCGCAGTTCTATCCTCCCCGGATGCTGTCCTGGGGTCTCTCAGCTCAGAGTCCTAAACTCCAAGGTGTCCACAGGGCTCCTCTTCCAACGCCACCCCTGCTGGCTTGGATAAGATCTGGAGGCAGTGCCTTGGAGCAGCTGTAGGGCTCAGGTCACCTGTGTCTCCATATCTCCAGGAGTACTATCCTCTTTGCCTGACCCGGTATTTTTGGAAATAAATCTGCATTTCGTGCATCTTGTGTGCTTCTGTCCTGTTTTGTTCTGCTGTTTCAGGCAAGAGAGTGAACAAGTCCTGTAAGTCCTTTTTGGTGTGGCTCCTATGTTAACTTCAAATTTGGAAAACCTCTATGTCGATCCTGAATAGAGAGAGAGACCTTGCAGAGTAGAGGCCCAGCTCCTGTGAAAGCATAAAGCCAGAAACCGCTTAAAACCCTTAAAGCTTGGATTTAGGAAGCAAGGCTCACACGGCTGTAAGGGCAGTTTAAGCTTCAGACCCAGAGTGGAGAGGGCAAAACGCGCCTTGCTTAAGAGCTAACCTGCTGTTTGTGAAATTTCTGTGGTGTCCAACCCAGTGAATATTTGCGAATGGACACAGGTGCGTCTTTATGAGCCCTGAAGGGGCGCCTGGCGGCCCGTCTCCATCAGGTGAGCTGAGTCCGGAGCCCCACCTTCGGAGCGGAGACTACTTAAAACGGTTTATTCACGTAAAGCTGCCAAGCTCGCCCGTCTCCATTCCCCCAAGGGCCCTCCGAGGAAGGCTCTACGGGTAGGGCAGGAAGGGCCCATCCTAAGGAGCGGTAGAGCCTGGAGCTTGGGGGAGGTCCCGCAGGGTGCCGGGTGGGTGGGGGCCGGGAGGAAGCGGGGAGGAGAGAAAGAAACGGGCTCGGACGCAGACTTGTGCTCTGCAAAGCTGCGGGGACTGAAGAAAGCACCTTTGCCAGGCGGCGGGACTGCGAGCCCCGTAGGGAGACGCAGGCAGAGGTGCGGGGAGCTCCGGGGCGCGGCGTCCCCGCTCCAGGAAGAGCGGAAAAGCCAAGCTCCGCCTCCAGGTCGCAGGTAGGAGCCGCCCAGAGCCTCCGTAGAAAAGGAAAAAGCTGAGCTTTTTTTTAGGTGATAAACCTAAACAGGCCTCATGAGCAGAAACTTCTTCGCCACTAGAAAGCTGTACCAGGAAAAAGTAAAGAGCCGCAACCTTCCCTTAGACCCGCCGGCCGGGGCGAGCGCGCGCAGGCCCCACTAGCACAACTGCGCAGCCGAGTCTCCCGCGCGGGGACACCGCGGCGATCAGCACCGCCCGCGTGCAACGACCGAGCCTCGCTCCGGAAGAACCACCTGCGGGATCGTGCTGCCTCCGCCGCCAGATAGTATAGCCCGCACCGCCCATCCCCGCGGCAGCCCCGCGCGCCTCCACCTTACACACACGCTCACCCGGCCGACACCCCAAAACCCTCCGCACCCACTCCTGTCCCGAGCATCCTCAGCCCCCACACAACCCTCCCGAACACAGTGCGAGCGAGGGCGCTGCCGCCGCCACCGCCCCGGGGGAGTCCAGCGCCGGGAGCCGCAGCCCGCCGGGGCCTCGTTTGCATCCGACACGCCCCTCGTGACGTCACGGCCTCGCCGCCCCGCCCCACCCCACCTGGGTCCCCCCTAGGATCGCAGCTCTGAGGCTCCTGCTCCTGCTCCTGCTCTGAGGCTCCTGCTCCTGCTCCTCCTCCTGCTCTTGCTCTGAGGCTCCTGCTCCTGCTCCTCCTCCTGCTCCAGCCGCTCCTCCACCAGCTCCTCCCTCTCCGCCCCCCCCCCCCGCCTTGGCTTTCTTCCTCACCTTCCAGTCTCCCCTGTTTCCTTCCCTCCAGCCTGATTTTGTTACCATTCCTCCTGCTTCTCCCTCAGCTCGGCCTCAGGACCCCTCCACACACACGCACACGCGCACACGCACACGCACAGCCCTCAGCACAGACAAGCGAGCGCAGCCTGGGAGGACCGTGAGGAAGGACTTTCCACCAGCCAGGGAAGCGCCGCCGCGGATACCTTCTCTCTCTCTCTCTCTCTCTCTGTCCAGAACCTGGTTTGGAGGAGACGGACTGCGATGCCTGCACCTGAGGACCTCAGCCTCCGTGCCAGCTGCCCACCCACCCCCACCGCTCCCGCAGGGACACCCCCGGGGTGGGGCCGACGTCAGGAACCTCTGGGCCCTCGGGCTGACACCTGCCCCCCAGGTCCCCCAGGCTGAAAACACCCAGGTGCCTGCCGGTTCCCCGGGTGGGATCAGGGGAGGGAGTGCGCCCCCTCGTGGCCGCCCGGGGAGGCGCACAAGGGTCCCCCTGCTTGAGAGGCAAGGGCAGGGCCAAGGGCACCATCCCTTCTGCTCCCTGGGACCAGACTCACAGTTCAGAGCAGGGGGGAGTGGGGTCCCAGGCGCCCCTTCTGCCACCGCCTTCCCTCCCTCCCTCCCTCCACCGCTGGGCGCGTCCCCTTGGATGCGACTTCTGCGATCAAATCAGCCTCCCAGGGAAAAAGCCAGGTCTGGGAAACCGGGCAAAGCCGCGCCTCTGAAGAGACGAGTACTTGGGCAAGCTTATGGTCATCCGTGGAGCGCCCTAGGGTTCTGATCTGCCTTGTTCCGATTGCGCCTTGAGGTGTGTTTTACTTTTACCGAATTGTTGAAATCACAAAGGATTGGGGGGTTGGGGGCGTCCACTAGTCACCTGAGTGAATAGGGTGGTGGTGGGCACAGGAATGCCCCCTGCCTAGGAGGTCCCCACGCTGATGCCGGGAACCTGTGACCGTGGTGTTCCATCACACAGCGCGAGGGCCCCTGCAGAGGTGCTGACGGTAAGCACCTTGAGATGGGGAGATGACCCTGCCTGGTTATCCAGGCAGCCCCCTGGAATGACAGGGGCCCTTCAACAGGAAGAGGCCAAATAGGAGGTCAGGGGATGCTGTGTGAGGAGGACTCTGCCTGCTGTTGCTGGGGCGAGGATGGGGGCGGGGGGGGGGTGGCTCTCAAAGCTGCAGCAGGCAAAGGGACACACTGTCTGGAAACCTAAAAAAGAGAAACCGCCAGGTATTTTATCAGCAAAACTGGGATCCGTGGGAATCTTAAAGGAAAGGCAATCTGGGACAAACAAGTTGTGGCCAGATCATAGGCAAGTCCTAAGAACAAATAGGAGGGAAGCTCTTCTTTCTGGCTGAAAGGGCTCAGTTTGGAAGGCTGTTCTAAAAGTCACAGGGGTGAACTGTGCATTGGAAGTGGGCTGACATCTCCCTGGGGAAACAAGGCTGGCGTTTCTTACTGTGGCTGGGTCAGTAGAGGCCTAACCATGTGAAATGTCAAGCCCGTCTAAAGTCAGATCCGTCTGTTCCCCTTGGGGCTGCAGTGCACTGAGGAGCTCAGAATCCCCTGAGTCTAGTGCCCCCTCTTAGAGATGAGGAGGGGCCACCCAAAGCCATGGGGCCAGGGTTAGACACCAGGCCTTGAGCCCTTTCCATTGGTCTCTGGGAAGTGCAGAGGAAACTTCCAAACAAGGAGAAGCCAGTCCATGTGTGGGGTTGTAGGGTTACCTTTGCTGGGACAGCCACAAGGCTTTGCAGAGACCATCTTGTAAGTGTTCTTCTATAGAGGCTCAGGAAAGAAAGGAGTCAGCAGAGAAGAACAAAAGGGAGTTAGCCAAAGAAAAAATGAAAAAGAAAAAATAGGGAGGGTGAACTCATGGCCTGACCTCATTTTCACACTGTGGGATCAGCATTCTCTCAGGTTACCGTCAAGGAGCCGTCCTAAGAATAGGCCCCATTGCTCATGGCAGAGCTTTAAAGTCCATGTGAAAGGTTTAGTTTCTGATTTGCAAGCCACCTGCTATTAATCCACGAACTTGCTGGGGAATGTGTTAGTATTTTCAATAAACGTACATGACGCCTGTCATATAGGTAACATGTTTTCCCTCAAGTTACATTTTTATTTTTTATCAAATTCACTTTTAGGTCCATTCAAACCAACGGTTTTCTTTGGAAAAGGAAATAAATATGAAAATAGAATAGCTGTTCTCAGCCTGATAGCGTGCAGTGGAATCAACAGATTAGAAGACTAGAAAGAAAAAGATGTAATATACAGAAACGGTGACTTTACAGGTAGTACAATGTCATTGAATTTATATCGCTCAATAGTTACTCTGAATGTATGGGCTAAATGCCCTAATCAAAAGACACAGGGTATCAGATTGGATAAAAAAGCAAGACCCATTGATACGCGGTCTGCAAGAGACACACTTTAGACCCAAAGGGACATCCTTCACATAGAAAGTGAGAGGGTCCAAAACCACTTATCGTGCTAATGGACATTAATGGAAAGCTGGTTTAGTAATCTTTATATTGGACAATTTAGATTTTACAACAAGGACTGTACATGGAGATGAGGTGGACAGTATATCGTAACTAAAGGGTCTATCCAACAAGAAGCTCTAACAATGTTAATATTAATGCCTCTAAAATGGGAGCAGCCAATTCTATAAACCATTTCATAACTAAATTGAAAGCACATGTTGATCACAATACGATAATAGTAGGGGACTTTATCACCTTTCTCACTGCAATGGACAGATCGACTAAACAGAAGATCAAGAAGGAAACACAGGCTTTGAATGACACACTGGACCAGATGGACTTCACAGATGTATTCAGAGCAGTTCATCCTACAGCAACAGAATACACATTCTTCTCAAGTGCACAAGGAACATTCTCCAGAATAGATCACATACCGTGTCATAAATCAGGTGTCAGCCAGTACCACAAAATGGCATCATTCCGTGCATACGTATTATTGTAAGACCACACTGCTTTGAGACTTGAATTCAATCACAAGAGGAAATTGGGACAGAAGTCATATACATGGAAGGGAGGCTAAAGAGCGTCCTACTAAAGAAAGAATGGGTTCAACCAGGAAATTAGAGAAGAATTCTAAAGATTCATGGAAGCTGTGGGATGCAGCAAAGGCGGTCTTAAGAGGGAAGGAGAGGGCAGACAAGCCTTTTTCAAGAAACGAGAAAGGTCTCCACTACACCTAACCTTACCTTACACCTAAAGGAGCTGGAGAAAGAACAGCAAAGAAAGCCTAAGCCCAGCAGGAGAAGAGAACTAATAAAGATTAGAGCAGAAATCGATGAAATAGAAATGAAAAAGAACATTAGAATAGATCGATGAAACTAGGAGCTGGTTCTCTGAATGAATTAATAAGGTTAATAAAGCACTGGCCAAGACTCGTCAAACAGAAAAGAGAAAGGAAGGACCCAAATCGATAAAATCATGAATGAAAGAGGAGAGGTCACAACCAATACCAAAGAAATACAAATCATTATAAGAACCGATTATGGGGGATCCCTGGGTGGCTCAGCGGTTTAGCGCCTGCCTTTGGCCCAGGGAACCATCCTGGGTTCCTGGGATCGAGACCCACATCGGGCTCCCTGCATGGAGCCTGCTTCTCCCTCTGCCTTTGTCTCTGCCTCTCTCTCTCTCTGTCTATCATGAATAAATAAATAAAATCTTAAAAAAAAAAGAACCGATTATGAACAAGTATATGCCAACAAATTAGGCAATCTGGAAGAAATGGGTGCATTCCTGGAGATATATAAACTACCAAACACTGAAACAGGAAGTAATAGAAAACTTGAACAGACTCAAAACCAGCAAGGAAATTGAAGCAGTCAAAAAATATCCCAACAGACAAGAGTCCAAGGTCGAATGGCTTCCCAGAGGAATTCTCCCAAACATTTAAGGGAGAATGAATACCTATTCTTCTGAAGCTGTTTCAGAAGATAGAAATGGAAGGAAAACTTCCAAACTCTTTCTATGAGGCCAACATTACCTTGACCCCAAAACCAGACAAAGACCCCACCAGAAAGGAGGTAACAGACCAATATCCATGATGAACATGGGTGCCAAAATTCTCACCACGATACTAGCCAATAGGATCCAACAGTCCGTTAAAAAAGGATTATTCACCACGACCAAGTGGGATTTATTCCTGGGTTGCCAGGATGGTCCAACATCTCAAATCAATCAATGGGATATACTACGTTGATAAGAGAAAGGACAAGAACCCTATGATCCTCTCAATAGATGTAGGAAAAGCACATGACATAGTACAGCATGCTTCCTTGATTAAAACCTTTCACAGTGTAAGGATGGAGGAAACATACCTTCATATCATAAAAGCCTTATACGAAAAGCCCACAGTAAATATTCTCAATAGGGGATCCCTGGGTGGCGCAGTGGTTTAGCGCCTGCCTTTGGCCCAGGGCGCGATCCTGGAGACCCGGGATCGAGTCCCGCGTCAGGCTCCCGGTGCATGGAGTCTGCTTCTCCCTCTGCCTGTGTCTCTGCCTCTCTCTCTCTCTCTCTCTCTGTGTGACTATCATAAATAAATGAAAAAAAAATTAAAAAAAGACCTAAAAAAAATAAAAAAATAATAAATATTCTCAATAGGAAGAAAACCGAGAGCCTTTCCCCTAAAGTCAAGAACACTATAAGGGTGTCCACTCTCGCTACTGTTGTTTGACATAGTACTACCAGACCCAGCTTCAGTAACCAGACAACAAAAAAGAAAGAAAAGGCTTCTGAATTGGCCAAGAAGAAGTCAAACTCTCACTCTTCACAGATGCCATGATTCTCTATATGGAAAACCCAAAAGACTCTACCCTATAATTGGTAGAATGCATACAGAAATTCAGCTAAGTGACAGGACATAAAATCGTCACAGAAATCGGTTGCATTTCTGTACACTAACAATAAGACAGAAGAAGGAGAAAGTAAGTCGATCCCATTTACTATTACACCAAAAACCATGAGATATCTAGGAATAAACCTAACCAAAGAGGCAAAGGATCTCTACTCAGAAAAATATAGAACACTCATGAAAGAAACTGAAGAAGACACAGAGAAATGAAACAATGTTCCATGCTCATGGATTGGAATAACAAATGTTGTGAAAATGTCTATGCTACCTTGAGCAATGTACGCATTCAATGCAATCCCTATCACAATACCACCAACTTTTTTCACAGAGCTGGAACAAATAATCCTAAAATTTGTATGGAACCACAAAAGACCCGAAAACCAAAGGAATGTTGAAAAAAGAAAACCAAAAGTGGTGACAGCACAATTCCAAACTTCAAGCTCTATGACAAGGCTGTACTCATCCAGACAGTATGGTACTGGCATAAAACAAACAGACAGACAGACAGACAAAAAACAACCCAAAAGCAGACACATAGGCCGATGGAACAGAATAGAGAACCCAGAAATGAGCTCACAACTCTATGGTCAAGTAATCTTTGACAAGGCACGAAAGAACATCCAATGGGAGAAAGATAATCTCTTCAACAAAATGGCTTGGGGAGGGGGGAATTGGACAGCCACATGCAGAAGAAGGGAACTGGACCATTTCTTACACCACACATAAAACAGACTCAATAGGGTGAAAGACTTGAATGTGAGACAGTAATCATCGAAATTCTAGAGGAGAACGCAGGCAGCAACTTCTGTGACTTCGGCTTCGGCAACTTCTTGCTAGGCATGTCTCCAAAGGCAGAGAAACGAAAGTAAACACCAACTGTTGGGACTTCAAGATAAAAAGCTCTTGCACAGCAAAGGACGCCGCTGACAAAACCAAAAGACAACTGACAGAATGGGAGAAGATATTTTTTGCAAATGTCTTATCAGATAAAGGGCTAGTATCCCACATCTGTAAAGAACTTATCAAAATCACACCCAAGAACAAATAATTCAATCAAGAAATGGGCAGGGGTGCCTGGGTGGCTCAGTGGGTTAAACATCTGCCTTTAGCTCAGGTCATGATCCCAGTGTCCTGGGATCGATCCCCGCAGCGGACTCCCTGCTCAGAGGGGAGACTGCGTCTGTCTGTACTCCTCCCCCTTGCTTGTACCTGCACATAAACAAACGAACGAAGGAATAAATATCTTTTTTAAAAACTGAAATCGGCAGAAGAAAGAGACATTTCTCCAAAGAGAGCTACAAATGGCCAACAGACTCATGAAGAACTGTTCCGCATCACTCGGCATCAGGGAAATACAAATCAAACCACAATGAGATCCCACCCCACACCAGTCAGAATGGCTAAAATGAACAAGCCAGGAATCGGCAGATGTTGGTGAGGATGCAGAGAATGGGAAACCCTCTTACACTGTGGGTGGGAATGCAAACTGGTGCAGCCACCCTGGAAAACAGTGCGGAGGTTCATCAAAATTTGAAGATAGAACAACTACTCTACGACCCAGCAAATGCACTAGTAAGGACTTATCCTAAATATACAAATGTAGTGATCCGAAGGGGCACCTGCACCCCAGCGTTTAGCAATAATGTCCACAATAGCCAAGTTATGGAGAGGACTCAGATGTCCATCGACAGATGAATGGTTAGAGAATGAAATGCTTCTCAGCCATCGAAATATGAAATCCTGACACTTGCAACTAGGTGGATGGAACTAGAGGGTGTCATGCTCAGTGAAGTAAGTCAGTCAGAGAAAGTCAATTTTCATACAATCTCACTCATACGTGGATTGTAAGAAAACTAGAGGGTCATGGGAGAAGAGAGGGAAAAATAAAAATAAAACAAGATGAAATCTGAGAGGGAGACAAAGCATAAGAGACTCTTAATCATAGGAAACAAACTGAGGGTTGCTGGAGGAGAGGCAGGTAGGGAATAGGGTAACTGGTGATGGGCATTAAGGAGGGCACGTGATGGAACGAACACTGGGTATTATATGGAACTCATGAATCACTGACCTGTACCTCTAAAACTAATGATACGTTACATGTTATTGCTCTGAATTTAGATTTTAAAACTGATGCTTAAAAAAAAAAAAAAGAAGTGATCGATCCAGTCCTCTGTCCTCTACCTTGAGCGCTCAGTGCCATGTGGCCACACCCTTGCACCTTCAACTCAGGTAAGTCCAGACAATAAACTGAAGAGATTGAGCTCTCCATGCAAAATGAATAAATATTTTTAATATTTATTTTTTTAAAAAGGAAGGAAATTTTATTTGAGCCCAAAAGACAGTGGCCTGAGGTGGGCAATCTTCACAAAGAAGAGAGTGTTCTGGAAAATGAATATTTGGTGTAGGGTTATCTACATTTTTTACATAAAAATTTAAAACTTGTTAGACAAAGACAAAGACTTTGCAGAGACACTGCAGTTCCTGGTCCTAAGTTTCCATTATATGCAGTGATGATATACGATAATGATTTTAATCTTATGGGAACCAGGTACACTTCTTCCTGTTTTCTTATCTTTCCCAGGAGGGTCCTTTTTGGTTATTTTCCTTAATAAAGCAGACGTACAACGTGTGCTTGGGGCAGACATAGAGTCCAGGCTTTCAGTTTTTGTGGAGTCATTTTGACCTCCGTAAGTGTGGAGGCATAGCTTCCCTGGAGCCCAGGAGCAGGACCCACAAACATTAGAAGTTGAAAATGTCCTTGATCAGGGCCCCTTCCTCAGGGACCTCCTAAGTCTCTGGTTCATAAGACGTAGTAGGTGGGAACATATGCTGAAGAAGTGAGGAGGTGCTTCAGGGCATCACTTTCCCCTGCCTTCTCTAAATTTTTTTTTTAATTTTTTTATTTATTTATGATAGTCACAGAGAGAGAGAGAGAGAGAGAGAGAGAGAGAGAGAGAGAGAGAGAGAGGCAGAGACACAGGCAGAGGGAGAAGCAGGCTCCATGCACCAGGAGCCCGATGTGGGATTCGATCCCGGATCTCCAGGATCGCGCCCTGGGCCAAAGGCAGGCGCCAAACCACTGCGCCACCCAGGGATCCCTTTTTTTTTTTAATTTTTTTATTTATTTATGATAGTCACAGAGAGAGAGAGAGAGAGAGAGGCAGAGACACAGGCAGAGGGAGAAGCATCCCCTGCCTTCTCAACCTCAGCTTCTATGTCACTCAACAGCACGGACACATCCACCGTGGACATCAAGCACCACTGACCCATGACCTTGAACTGCCCATGTTTGGGTAGAGGAAGACAACCACAGGCCAATGACATGAAGTCAAGTCAATGAAATCTACAAAGCAATGTTTCATCTTTTTAAAATTGTTCTTCAATTTTAAAAAATTTTAATTCCAGCAACACTCAGGGAGTCCCCATTCCATCACTAGGAGTCATTTAAAGATTTCACCCAAGGAGAGAGGACTGGGGACATTTTGACTTTCGAACAGATGGTGACCATTAAAGAAACTTAAGTGCGGATCTAAAACAAAAATCTGGAAATGGAGCAGGTGAGAAAAATAGGATGTAAATGGCATCTGTTTACTGGGTGGAAACAATACAATAAGAGTGCAGGTTAAGACAAGAGAAAAGAGAAAACAGAGTAATGTCAAAACTTTGAGGTTGAGAGATCACTTAAAACTTAGAGACTGGATGTGAAAAGGATGACAAATTAATACGGAACCCAACGTGTCCAAGAACGGTTGGTGCAATGTTCGGCCCTGCCTATGACAAGCTTCCTAAACACCAAAGGCACATGTAGGCCGACATACGTGCCCTCACAGAAAACAGAAAATACCACAGAGAGAGGAACATGGTCAGAATTTTTTCCCCATCGAGTAAGTATAGCCTACAAGAGATGAAGACTTTGCATTAAATATGATGAAATCCCAGAATATTTACATCACTTTATATCCATATCCACCAAATCAACCAGGAGAGTGAGGGATTAGAGCATCGAATACAAAAATTCACAAGGCCACAGTGATCGCCAAAACCAAAACTCTAATGATGTAGAGCGGGGAGGGAGTGTGTTCCACGGCACAATGCCAGCCAATACACGTTGTACAGGAATGATAAAGCTAGAATCCTTCCAATGTACACACACGGATGCGGTGATGACACACCACAGGGATCATCACAGGATGACAACATTTCAGAGAAAAACTTTGCAGAAAAGGATCTTCATACATTCTCAGAGCTCCACTCACCACATTACTAGTTTTAGAGAGAAAACCATGTGTTCCTGTGAACAGATCTTCGGGCCCCTCCATAGCACGTGACCCATGCTGCTCTCGCAAGAACGGTGACGGGCAAACTGGCGCTCTCGGTCTCCGGGTGGGCTGAGCTGGGACACACACAGCCTTAACTATGGAGTGCCCTGGCGAAAGGGTTAGGCTGAATTTAATCAGGAGGAATTTAATTTCCTGATCCTAATCAGGATCAGACAACTTCAGGATGTAGACCATTAAGACGGATATCTGACCTGTCCCCTACAAACAAGGAAATGTCACCACCACCAGAGACAGCCACCTAAAGGTGAGGAGATGTCTTGGGCTTGAAAGGACTAAACAGTGACACACTTTTTTAGTCCTTTGGAACCCAAAAGATCTCTTCTCCTTTTTGTCGTCTCTTATTTGTGGTGACAATGACTGTTTGAAGAAAGACAGGCGTCTTGTTCGATGGTCTACATCCTGAAGTTGACTGATGCCTACCTTGTGCTCAAATTCAGGCTAACCCTTTGCGGCCGGAACACTGCACAGTTAATGCTGTCTGCTCCTAGCACAGCCCATCTGTTGGCCCAGAATGTCCAGTTTGACACGTGCTCTTTTTCCACGTTGCTCCCGAGTCCTCGGGTTCATCGCGGGATGGAATTGAGAGGAGCAAGACTTAAGGTCTCTCAAACCTGCACGTGATCCAGTCAGGCATTGGTCTCCTTGGCGATTTATCACGAGTGGAGGCTGAAGGGCTAGAATTTCTCTCGTCAAACCGTGTGTTGCAGTCAAAATCACAGAGTGGCTTGTGGTTGTGATGTTGATTCTCAGCAAAGGATCCCTTCCGTGCTCTGTTGGGGCTTTTCCTTGCTGCACTGTTTTAGATTTCTTTTCATCAAGTGGAAAATGATGGGGTTCTATGGTAGGATTTCATTCACATGAGGAATCTCTTCTCCTATTTCCTGAGGTACTTGGTATCTGGCAGAGAGAGAGAGAGAGAGAGAGAGAGAGAAATGGAATGTGAGTCTTTGTCAGATGCTGCTGATAGCTGAGCCTGGAGGGGTGGCTACGTGGTCACGGAGGCCAGGAGCAAGCTGAGCTCCTGTGCAGAGAAGAAGCTGACGGGGGACCCACAAGCAGGCCGAGCCGGAGAGTAGGAGCCACAGGTCAGAAGTGACACCTCACTAAACTTACAGCGGCCTGTGTTGCAGGACCCAGGGACCCCTGTGCTCCACCCAGAAGGAACCTGGTGAACCCAAGCTCAAGGCTGCTGTGAACTTTTGCCAGATCCTGACTACCTCCTCCTCAGCAGCCACTTCATGCTTGAACCTGCTTCAGCAGAAGCCAAGTGGTGGCTTTCTCTTGCTTCCCAGGGAGGGGGGCACTCAGCACCTAACACACATATTCACAAACAGTCTGCCATAGGAAGGAGGGGACCCTTGGCAGACAAACACTCCCCCTTCTCACCCTTGTCCCAGTCTTCTGAGGAGGAGGCCAGGCTATAGAAGGAGTCCTAGAATGTGAGAGCCGGAAGGGGCCTCAGAATGTCCCCAAGTTCAGTTCTGCCATGTGCAGATGAGGAGATGTGGTCCAAGAGGCTAAGGACCGCCCGAGCCATGTGACCTGTTCCTGAAAACCCTGGAGACTGAGACGAGACACAGGCTCAGGCCCTGCCCAAACATGTGGGGGAAGGGAGAAGAAAGCCTCAGTTCTGGAGGTGTGTGCAAGCAGTAGATGCTGTTGGTCACGTGGCCTGACAGGAAGACGCCCAAAGGGGCTGAGGGAGGATCCCAAGAAGGAGAGACTCAAGGGGAATTAACAAAAAGATCAGGGCATGTAGCCATGGCCCTACTCATTTTCACTCAGGTCCACCAACATTCTCTGAAGGTAATGTCCCACAGGATAGAACTTAGGGCATTTCCAGGAATATCCTCCGTAGATGGACTCACCAAATTCTGAAGTGAAAATGAAAAAGCATTAGTTTTATTTAGCTCCCTAGATTGTCATCCCTTCTTTTCCAAACTTTCCCTAAGTAAAAAAGTTTCTCAGTGTTTACACTGGTGTGCAGAAGGGCCTGCAAGTGGATTAACACAGGAGAATGAGACCTAAAATTCCCTACTGAGATTTTGTATAAGCACAAACTTTGATTCAAATATTTTGTTGCAAGCTGCAGTGACTCTGACGGGGGCTTTCAAATCCACTTAGTGACTAGTGAATTGGCGTTTTCAATGTCAGAGGAGGAAAGAAAGCACTAAATTCCTTTATTTTTGATCAGGGAAGAGATTCTATGTTGGACACTGGGTTCCTATGCAGGGTTTTATTCCTCCTGTATCCCATATTATAAAATTTGTGGGAGACTAAGATCCAAAAGAGAGATCATCCATCTAGTTCCTCTGCGTATCTTTTTCCTCTGCTTTCTCTAGGCTGCGGTGTTGACGGAGGAATGCCGATTCCGTCAATGGCTGATAAACAGCTTTTCTAGGAAGTAGAAGCCACACGGGACCCTTCTGTACTGCTCACGGAGACCCTACTGGATCCATGGCCCTTCTAATTTCTAGGAGCATACTAGTGGAGCTTTTAAAAAATCCTGTTACCCAAATTCCACCTCACAATCTTGAAATCAGAATGTTAAGGTACTGGGAGAAGGCACTCGTGTTAGTTCACAGCTGACTCAGTGTTTCTTTTATCCTAGCATGATTGATTTAGAAGTATTCGCTAAGCTACCCTAATTCACACCAGTGTTTTCTCGGCCTCATCTCTTCCACCAGGAGGACACTGTCCCTAAGAATGTTGGTCTTCTTTCTGACAACCTGCCATGAATGACTTTCTTTCTCTGTTGGACTCGATTCTTGTGCATCTCCCCGGCTCTTCCAAAAGCAGCCCGAAGTGAATTCAGTACAATGCTCTAGAATGTTCTCTTGCCTGAAATTCAACCCAGTTACCTTTTCGCTGATTCCTACTGAGCGTGGAGACATGGTGATGACCGCGAAAAGGGGAGACGTCTTGATGCCTAAGCACCTCATGTTCTATTCCTTTTGGAAACCTGGCATTAGCTTCTACCTTTGGCCGATGTCTCTCTAGAAAAGTGCCATTCCTGTCCTCCACCTGATGCCAACTACCATGTCCCCCCTAAGGTGGGGGACACAAAGTTCCCGGAAGCCCCATACGGGACTTCCTTTCTCATCTGAGGCTGAGGAAAAACCTGACTCCAGGCCGCCGAGTGTGGCACTCCCAGCCATGACTCAGGTTCTCATTTAGTTTTTGTCCTGGGGGATCTTTCTCCTCTGTTTTCATACTTCTTATTCACATTGAGAAGATGAGGGTTAAGTGTCATCCGAGGTCAGATTCCCTGAAAGACCCAGGAGGAGAATCCTCATGCAATGGCTCATTAAGACAATGCTCCTGGGAGAAAGAGGCCATGGAGTTGTGGAAGCGGGGTTGGGGGGGGCTGGGGGGTGAGGGGGTGGTGGTGATGGCAAAGAAGCCAAGAAACTGTGTGATTTCCGGCAGACTGTTGCGTGTTTGGTGACATGTGTAGATGATGCTGCTCTGCTGAGGAGGCCCATGGGGCCTGCTGCCCCCTTGTCATGAGGAGAGGGGAGAGGGCACCTCAGGACAGCCCCAGCAGGAACACAGCAGAGTTCAGATGCAACCAGGTGATGGAGATGGAAGGGCCGGCAGGGCGGCAGCCCTTGTGGGAAACAGAGATAAGAGCAAACAAAAGAAGCACCAGCTATGGGAGCGAACACAGGAGGAAGAGCACCAACAGTGGTGGAGAGGATGGAGCTGTAATCTGAAGAAGAGCAATTGGAACCCATGCCCCAACAGCACAGATGTGATTACCTCTGCGCCCTAAGCTTGAAGGCGGGAAATCTGCATGCAAGTTGCCCCTGAATGAACTGCAGTTTCCTCTTGATAATCTTGTGTTTCGTGACACCTGGGGCCTTCATGGGGTCAAAGACTTGACACTCACACTGACTGGCCACCGAGCCCTCAGCAGTTTCACCTTCCAGCTTGAGAGTGTGGTTTGTCATGCCCACGGATGCATCCAAACCCAGCTCTGAAAATAAAAGCACATCAACAGGATCCGTTGTCATTCAGGATCTTTCTGAGCCCCTACCAGTAAGACGTCAAAGAAGGCCAGTGGGCAGGACGAGAGAGGCCATCGGAATGTTCACGAGTGAGGAGAAGCCAATGGACACATTTTGATTATTTCCTGTTTTGTTCATCTTTTTTACCCTACCAAGAGGGCCAGGTGGTCAATAGGCTCGCAATGGATGAAAGTGAAATGGGGAAAAACAGCATTGGTAAAAACAAAGAGTTACGGAGAAGAGACAAAGGCAAGGAAATCATGCTGGAAAGAGTCTGCACTATTAGAGAGGATATTGTAGAGATCTCACCCAAGTCAAAGTTGAAGGGAAGCTTTGGGAAGCAACAAGGAATGAGAAAGCTAGGGAATCTCTCCAACATGCCTCAACATATATTTCATATACGTGCATTATGTATAATATACACACCAAATACCCATCTGTTGTGCCATAAGATATAAATGTGTGTATCTGTATGTCCGTATGTACTTAATGAGTAAATGATTACATAGGGGCTGGGAGACATGCAACAGAATATTGTAAGACCCCCTTCTTGGCAGTTGAAATTGGAAAAAATACACAAATTCAAGAAGAATGAGAAAAACTTTTGCAAGAAACAGGTGAGCCTTTAAACATCGAGGAAGAATTACGAGGTGGAGGAAGTGGGAACAACACAGAGTAAAACCATCAGCCTATAGAATGATAGAATGTATTTGCCCCCAATTCATATGTTGCAACGTGATCCCTACTATGATGGTGTTGTGGAGTGAACCCGTGGGAGGCAGAGCCCCCCATTAAAGGGATTCCTACCCTATAAAAGAGACCCCACAGAGCTTCCTCACCTCTCCACCCAGTGAGGACATAACTAGAAGCAGCCACCTGTGAACCAAGCAGGAAGTGTCACCAGGCACTGAATGTGCACCTGTTGGATTGTGGCTCTACTCAGCCTCCAGAACAGTGAGATATTAATTTCTGACGTTAATAAGCCAACCTGTCTGGGCATTTTTGTTATGAAAGCCAGAATGGACAAAAAAAATCTGGCATGGACCCTGGTTTCCTGCTCAGGTCTCTGTGGAAAGTGAGTCATAGAGAGAGGGACTAAGCCAGCAGGTGGAGTCAGGGCCAGGACTGTGGGAGCCAAGGAGAGGTGACAGAGAAGCTAGAGGGAGAAGACAATAAGTACCTCAGTTTCTAAGGCCCTTGTCAAAGCTGTGCTTCCTCAAACACTCACTGAGCTCTTTCTCTCGGGCCTCTCCCTGGTGAGACAGTGCTGCTCCTTTTGTTACCTCCACGTGGGTACTGGATCACCTCATTTCTCAGATGAGTTCTGAGCCTGACAGGGGAGCCCCGGGACACCCCAGGCTCCAGGAAGGGACACGTAAAGGGAGGGAGGGTAAAGACACCATGACCCAGGGGAGGGTTGAAAAGTTCGGTCTTAAGGAAATCTGAACAGAGGTGGATCCTATGAGCAGGAGTCTGGGGAGGAGGCGATGGAGATGAGAGGAGATGATGAGCTGGAGGGAAGATGAGAGAAGAGAGTGACGTGTGCACTTTATCTAAGAGGGTGGCCCCTTATTTCTTTAGAAAAAGAAAAAAATAAACAAGAGATTGTGTTGTGAGTCTCTATTTCCACTGCGGCTGTGAAAGCTTAACAGGGAAAATTGGCTTGAAGATGTGGAAGAGGAGAAAAATTGGCACACGAGCCTCTGAGAAAGCCAGGGAAGATGGGGTCCAGCCAAAGTGGAGCCGGGGGAAAATTGCTCCACCCCACGTGTAACAATGCCATGAAACCATTTCCCAAGCATTAAAGCACCACAGAGACACAAGAATTAGACATTACAAATTCAGAGATGTTATCAAGCAGTGGTTGTTGGATCAGGCCCCCTAAAAATAATGTTGTATCACGCTCCAACTTCGATGGATCGGACACCATTGTCAGGGGTTTCAGATGAAGGTACTGAAGGGAAAATACATAAGAAGATGAATGGCTTGTCCCGTTAAAGAGCCCCTGGACACGGGGCAGAATGGATACTAAACACCAGGCTCTTGCTCACTCCCTGTATTGGAGCATCATGAGATTTGACCTACCCCCATTGTTGCCTCCAGCCACAAGCCTGTGAGTCCAACATAGAGACTAGAGCTTCCTACTTCCCTTCCCTCTCACCTTGGGAGAGTGGCCTTTGGTCCCCAGAACCCATCTTGGCTGCCAGGCTCCAGATGGTGGGGGAGAGGTCGAGCCTGGCTCTGTTGTCACCACGATCCAACTGCTGGCCCAGCTGCAACTGCAGAGAATTGGCCTCCTTGGTGCTGGGCTGTGGCTGTGCTCTTGCAGTTTGCACCTCTGCCCTTAGGAAAGTCAAGTTTCCCCTCAATAGCCCCCGGTGACAGGGCACCTGCATGGGAGCTGAAGCAAGAAGAGATGTCAATGGGATAAACCCCAGTGTTCCGTAGCTGAGCACTCCCAGAACACCCATTTCTGACGTCCCCGCCCGTCTGTGAGATCACCCTGGGAGCGGGCACAAAGGCAGATATCATGTGTGGGAAGATGTCACCATTATGTCTGTGCCTGGGAACGCTGGGACGGCAGGTGCCCAGGCTGCGAAGTCCCAGAAGCAAAAATCACCTCCTTGACTCCAGAGGGCCTTTAGATGGGCGCAGGAACTCATGCTTATTATCCTGTAACCTTCGTCCTATAGCCTACAGAAAACATTCTAGAGAGGCCTGGGGGCACGGGGAGAAGCAGATGTCAGTGTGTACCCGAAAGATAACAGAACAACGGAAGACGTTTGGCCTTGAGGCTTCAGGTACCACTAGAAAAGGGACTTGGGAAAAAGTACCATGGACCAAGTCAGGAGCACCTTTCTTGGCTCTGGAGCCTTTGGAACTTTCTCATGTACAATTTTTGACTGCCCTTCCACCCACCCCACCTGTATGTTCTATTGCCACCCGGAGGAGGCGCTGACAGCTGTAAGGAATGTAGCAGAGGTCTGAGTCCCTTAGGAGATTCCAGGGCCAGAAGTGCTCCAGGGTCAGACTCTGTGGGTCTTCAGGGAGGGCACAAAGCACCCAGTCCCAGCATCACACACCCTTCAGGGAGGTGTGGGCAGCACTCCGTGATCAAACACACTCAGGTTTCCACTGTGAAGGGAGTATGTGTTCTCAGAAAGGGGGCTAACCAGACACTTGCAACACCCTCACGCCAGAGCAGGTCAGCTTCAGTCGGAGCCGTGCCTCCTCCCTGCCATGTGGGCCCTCGGGTGATCTGAAGAGCAAAGAAATTCTGCTAACAATCCAAATACTCTCCCAGAAGGGAAGTCCAAAAAATAGCCCGAGAGGGAACAAATGGGAAATGGGTTTTACTCTGCACGCTTGTGTGACAGGGCCCCCAAGGGGGTCTTGCTCAGCAGGCAGCACTTTTCTGAAGATTATGGAGAGGGGATCGCCTGTGCTGAGGCCAATACCCACCCTAGGTGCACAGGCCACTGATCATTTACACGACATGGTGCCACAGAGAGTAGGTACCTGACTGAAACCATATCCACACGTGTAAAATCACTGATGCTGCACAGAGGGTGCAAAGTACTCCATCCATGGGGATGAAAAACCAGAGCTAGAGCCTTAGCTTCACTGAAACCACAGGGTACAGGCAGGGCTGGGTGCTCAGGATCTTCTATCTAAATGCTACAGAGGGCAGCTCAGGAGCAAATCTTTGGGATCAGCAAAAATATAATAGATGGTGCAAATATGGAGCTGACTGCAAACCTGTGTGGACAGCAGGAGAGATTATAGGAAGCAACGCAACTGGCAATAGAATTTCATGAGTAGCAGAAGACTCTAGTTGATAAAAGAAAGAGGTCTGTTACCCAGGTGTCTCCAGGTGACATAGTGGCGGCTGGGTTTTTGCCTTTTTCCCTCATTTCTCCTCTCTCCTGTCTTGGTACCAATGCCTGCACTGCACAATAGTGAGGGCGCAGGCGGCAGAGGGTAGTCTGGGACAGAAGGAAAGAGAAGTTGTCTGACCCATATGATGCCTTTTCCTATTTAAGGAGGCTCCATACCCAGTGTGGAGCCCAACATGGGACTTGCCTCACAACCCTGAGATCAAGACCTGAGCTGAGATCAAGAGTTGGACACTTAACCAACAGAGCCACCTGGGTGCCCCAGTGTTTTTAAAATTAAATCCAGGAGCAGAGTTCAAAAAAACCAGTATGAGTCTACAAGGCCTGTTGGCAAGCTTGCATCTCTCAGCCTATTTAGGTGGTTGGATAGAAAGCAGAGAGGCTCTCTGGGGCCTCCCCAGGAACTTTCTGGCCCTCACAATGGGAGTACTTACCGTCCACATCAAGACCCAAGAAGAGTTCCTGCTTATCAGATGTGAATGAGGCACTTGTATAAGGCCTGCAGGCGTCTGGCAGGTCATGGCCAACTGAAGGAGTCCAATAAGATTCATCCAGTGAGTCCTGTGGGACTTCATTCTCTTCTGCCACTGGCAGCTCCCTGTGGAGCCTCGTGTTCCAGGGAGTACTGGAAGATGCAAGAAGAAGGTTGAGTCAACAGGGAGTCCCAGCTGGTCTTGGTGGTAGGGAGGAGGGAGTGGTGACAGAAAACAAATGGGAAGTCCCCATAAAGGGACATGAACCAGTCTGCCTCCATCTGGGGCCAGAGTGTGGATGCGCTGGGGATAGATCAGGGAAGTGCTCACAGCAGAATGGGAGCTTATGGGGAAGGAGTTTGAACCACCCAGTGCACAACAGTTACCACATACAGAACACTCAGAAAACAATAAAACCAGCACCAAGACGTTTGCAAACATTTTGTTGAAACTGACAGAAAGCACCATCAGAACCCCAGGCTCCGGCAGCATGGTAGATTCCTAGAAAGCTCCTGTGTCCAAGGCCTACTTCCCTAAATACTGAGGCATGAATTTTTTCCTAAATACTGTCTTTGCCATGAGTTCTTGCCAATGTTGTAATGACAAACTGGCAGAGACAGATGGGCATCTCGGGCTGGACCCAACACAAAGAGAGACTGTGAGAGTGCAAGACATCCTGTGATTGCTTAGCATCCTGCATCAGTGAACTCTATTTTCCCACATTTGAGAAGGATCAACAAAGGGGCCTGCCTGTACGAGTACCATAGTGAAACAGAGAACAGGGCTAGCGGATCATTGTGTGGGTGTCTGAATGGGTGAAACAGGTACGTGTAGCACTGTCTAGATTTCCCTGGATCCGAGATCACCAGATGTCACCACCAAATTAAAGCCCACGATTCTTCAGAGTTACCTGGGGGCATATCTGGCCTTGGTCTTCTTCCTCCCAATAATCATTATGAAGCCTGGTGGCTCTCACTCCCGTCTTGGAGAATTGAAGGAGTCAAAACACATTCATCCGGTGGGTCCTGGAGGATCCCCTTCTTTTCAACTTCCTGCTGCTCCAGGCTGTGGGAGGTAGGACAGGAATGACAGAAGATCGGACCAAGAGGATCCCACACCATGGCTTCCTAAGTGGTTTTGAGTGGAGTTACAGGGAGTGGTCACAAGAAGCGTAGCGGGGGCGGTGAGGGGGGCATTGCCTTGAGAGGGAGGAAGCGATCCATCCAGTAAGAGACAGAATGTGGCTGCCAAGGGATGGCAGAGCAGCGCAGCAGATACTCAGTGCACCGGTCACCGAGGGACTGACTAGGAATGAGAGCCAGCCATCCCAGTATGGTACAGTCCCAACGTGAAGCAGAGATGGAGACCAGGCCAGGGGCAACCACCACGTGCCTGGGTTGTGTGGGCTTTAACATAGATTGATCAGGCGGCTACAGCTCTGGAGTCCTCGCAGACTGGAGAAATTTGTGCCTTCTAGGCACCATGGTATTAATAGTGTCACATGACACTGCAAGTTTGGGTTAAGTGCTTCTCTTGGTTTTTCATTTTGCCGGTTGTCTGCTTACCAATTCCTTTGCTACTCACCTGCCCACCAAGGACCTTAGAGAATTGTGTAGGAAATAGATATGCACCTCTTCCTCGTGTTCATTTACAGGAAAGAATGGGTATTTTGTAGCTACAGGGCATCTTAAGGCTAGTGAATTCATCTTGATCTTACAAGTACCACAGAGACAACAGACGACCAAGTTAACGGGGCCATCCATTGTTTCCATGTCTAGTTTTGCTTCTTGCATCTGGCACGCGAGACTCTCTAGACTTCACTTAGAGTCCTTTCGGAGGCCCTGTGCATTTTTTTAAAAAAAAGATGCTATTTATTTATTCATGAGAGTCACAGAAAGAGAGGCAGAGAAACAGGCAGAGAGAGAAGCAGGCTCCCCGTGGGGAGCCCAGTGCAGAACTCGATCCCGGGACAGCGGGATCACGCCAAACCACTGAGCCACCCAGGCATCCTTGCCCTGTCCATTTTTACCCACACATTACCGGTGCCTGAATACTCATGGTCACCTGGGGGTGAGTGTTTCTTGTTTTTCTTCATCCTCCTCATCGTCATAATTTTCTGCAAATAAATTCAGAAATGTCCTGTCAACTATGTCCCACATCAGCACTAGACACACAGTGGGCTTATGTGTCCCTAAATTCATAAGGACAGCTGCTGCAAACAGTGTAAGGGCAGGTGGGGAGTCTCCTGTGAGCCCAGGACCTTGGAGCGGCCTAGTGCAATCAGGGCCTGCGGCCGCCTTACCTGAACTGAGCTTTCGGGCAAGGCGCTTGGCCAGCCTGCCTCCCTCAGGCAGCTGCTCTTGGAAACCCTGCCCTCGAGAATGCTCAGGGTCATGGTGGGTGAGGCGGTCCTCGAGGTGCTCATTGAGGCGTTCAGAAATATCTGTCCCTCCCCGTAACTTTTGATACAACCGGGTCAGCTCTTTAGCATGATCTTTAATTAGGATATGACATTGCCTAGGGTGGGACAGAGAAAATTTGTAAATGCAGAGTTGAAGCAAAGATTAGAAGAGCTTTTGTGGAGACTTCTGGGAGAACTTCCCCAAGGAGTCCTGGAAGCCGAATTTGGGCATGTGTGTGGCGATCTGCCTGTGGCAGAGAAAGAAGGTAAAACAAGGCCTCCTCTATCAGAGGGCGCTCCTGTGAGCCTCCTTGACATCCCTTGTTACTTCTCTGTCTGTAAAAAGCCAGGTGTCTTCCTAAACACACATCAGAGAGACGTCCCTTGAGCTTCTCACTTAGGGCACACTCAATTTCTGGAAAAACCACATACAGTGCATCATGCACTGAATGGACATGGCTCCACACACAGAAGCATGAACGTAATCACGTAATCAGCTGGCGGGAACTGGCAAGCTCAGGAGAACGGCGGGGTTAAGATGACCGTGTGTTCTAAAAGAAGGGATGACACGCTGTGGTCAGGAAGGTCGTGACGGTGTCAGATAGAAATGAGGGGGCGAACTCACAACATCGTGAACGTGCTAAATGCCATGAACTGTCCACTTGAATTTGATGACGTTGACATGTTTTTTAAAAAGAGAAGCTGGGGCTCTGAGTCACAGGAGTCCAAAATCTACCAATTACTGTGGCCTTAATGGTGTTACAACTATTTGTGTAACGTGCCTGCCATGACCGTTTCTGCCCTTCTCCTGGCCCAGGCCCGTTGCTGCCCCAAGTCAGAGATGCCCTCAGCTTCCCTCCAGCCTCCCACATGGAGCCCTCCTTACCTGAGCTGCTCAGCGAACACCTCTGTCCGCTTCCCCTCCTCCAACTGCAGCTTGTCCCCCAGCACGGGTCCGATGATGTCGGTGAGCTCTTTACACCCTGAGAAACAGAGATGCCTGCCTCAGTGGAAAGCTGGACATGCTGCTGTGCTCGCTGCCTTCAAGGGACGGGGCAGGGTCCAGCCCAGGACAAATGTAACCCCGGCAGCCAGGCTCTGCAGTGGGAGCTCCACGCCTCCTTCCTCAGCCTCCCAACTACGGGGCGTGTGATTAGTCCCCGTTTTAGAGCCGAGGAAGGAACAGCCCCGAGCCACAGGCAGTGACTAGACACGGTGAGTAACTGGTATTTGGTAGAGTCAAAATTCACATCCGCTCACAGCGACCCTGATCATGGCCACTCTAGCAAGCCTTGCAGCCTCTTAAGTAGACACTGAGCAGGGACAGGAAGTAGGCCCCTAGGACGACAGGACTGATGGGTCCCCTGAGCTGGGATTTCTCTGTTGAACAAGTATGCCGAGGGTAAAAATTCATCCAGATGCACTTGTGTGAAGTATAATGCATAAAGCCAGAAGGAACTGAAAGGAATATGTCCAAATCCTAATAAAGTTTGTGATTAGAAGCAGTAGAATTATGAACAGGGTTTACACAGTGCCAGGCTCTGCTCTAAGAGCTTTTCAAGAAATTACTCAGTACTGTGATTCGAAGAAGTAGGTGCCACAACAGTAATAACCCGGGAAGGCTGGCCCAGAGACCTTGCTCCTCACCCCTGTATTGAGGTACCTCCACTCCAAGCTCTCAAGTGATATCTGTTTTCATCATCTTCACAACAGGTTTCCCACAATTTTGTGATTCGTATTAGGAGAGATGTTAACAAAACTTTGCTTGTGCTTTCCTGAAAGCTCAGGAACTCTTCACTTTCCTAAATAGCAGGCTTCAATTATCACCTTTCCCTGCATCAATCTTTTTTCATTTTCCCTCCCGTTGCTGTACTGAAAGCCAGTTGTGAGAACATGACAAAAATTAGGGCTCAGAGCATCAGGATTCATTACATCCCTGCAGCCCCCTCCTAAGATCAGGCAGCTGAGCTCCCCATTTCAGGCTGACTGTGGGGGAGGGCCTACCCCCCACTCTAGCTTGGGGGGTTACTGGGGCCATGGTCTCTCCCACTCACCTTCATCCTCACTTGGCCACGTGTTTCTTGGCCCAGAACTTGACCTGCTCGCCAATCTGCTTCACTGAAGTTTCCCCAGCTTCGGGAGAGATAGATGGAGGCAGCACAGATTGTCTGAAATTCCCTGAGACACCCTCAATCTTACCACTGGGTATCAAATGGTGGCCTCTGTGGGCTCAGGAAGCAGAGCCTGTGCCCAGGTTCCCTCTCAATCTGGTTGATTTCCAGGAGGCTGATTTCTGCCCTTGGATCAGACTGAGGGCCAAGAGGCGCTGCCATGGTGACCAGTGGCAGACGAGGTAGAGCTGGGGACTGGGGAGAAGAAACCCAAACACAGGATGGGTTAAAAACAAGTGAAATCAAGTAAGTTTAATCAGGCCTGAGGGGTGAGGATACAGGAATTCTTTACTTACTATTGGCAACAATTTGGGCAACACCCCAGAGCACTCGAGAGTCGGTAACCACAACAACAAGCTCTGATGCCAGAGCTGAGAGCTGAAGGCAATGCCCCTCGCTCAGACTCCGATTGGAATGGCAGGGGGAGCACCCAGCATTCCAGGTAACGGTCTGCAGTTGCAATAACAGAATTGGAACGTGGTGGGGATCAAGGAACCTTGGGAGCCACTGATACACAAGGCTGCCTCGTCTCCCTGAAGGTCACCACTGATGGGGACCACCCCTCAGCAGCCACTCTCAATAGCTGTCTACCCTTGTGCTGACACCACAGATCCCATCTCTTTCTAAAAGTATATCTCAGCATAGCTCTCATTGTTCATTCTTGTGTGTGGATAAAGTCATCAAGGCAGATATAGTTTCCCAATAAGTTTTCTTTTTTAAAAGATTTATTTGTTTAGTTGAGAGAATGAGAAGAGGGGTAGAGGGAGAGACTCTGACACGGAGCTCAATGCAGATCATGTCCGTAGCTGAAACTCCCCATCAGATCATGACCCTAGCGGAAACCAAGAGTCAAACCCTCAACCAAGGGGAACGCGCAGGCGCCTCACACAGCAGGTTTTCTTAAGGGTTGTCGTGAGGTCATTCCATTTCTCTTTCGGGTAAAATAGGTCTTAGGCTTTTCTAATATGTGAACGATTCCAAAGTCTTAAACTGTCATGATGTGACATGGGTCTTCTCTAGTTTTTTTCACTATTAAAAACAGGAGAAAGACCAAAGGTAGTTTACGCAATTGATTTTTAAAAATATTTTCTGTCTGAAATCTCTCAGTATTATTCGTCCTGCATTTCTGTGTTGTGTAGGTTTCTTTTCCCCTTTGAGAGACCATATATTTTCAATTTTCTTAGTCATACACCTACCTAGGAGTAGAATTGCTGTGTCACATGTAACCCTATGTTCAACTTTTTGAGGAACTGCCAAACTATTTTCCAAAGTAAAGTAACTGCACAATTTTACATTCTCACTAGGAAAGTGTAAGAATTCCATTTCCCTACAACCTTCACAACACGTGTATTGTTTCTTTTT
Source organism: Canis lupus familiaris (assembly GCF_011100685.1). Taxonomy (NCBI): domain Eukaryota; kingdom Metazoa; phylum Chordata; class Mammalia; order Carnivora; family Canidae; genus Canis; species Canis lupus. The sequence continues at coordinate 58,231,328 of NC_049238.1, forward strand.
TTTTTTTTTTAAGTCCTACTGGAGGGGTTAAGTGGGATCTCACTGTGGTTTAGATTTGTATTTTCCTCATGACTAATGATATTGAGCCCCTTTGTGTTCATTGTTTCATTGAAATTATCCTTTAGAACAGCTTAACAATAACCCACAACCCTTGGACCAACTTCTCCAGGATCATGCCTGGGGCTGAAGGTGGCGCTAAACTGCTGAGCCACCCGGGCTGCCCTAAAAATAAAATCTTAAATTTTTTTTTCATAATATGGAGAACCAGGGTGGCTCAGTTGGCTAAGACCCCAACTCTTGGTTTCAGCTCAGGTCATGCTCTTAGGGTCTTAAGATTGAGCTGGGGCTCAGTGTAGAGTTCTCTTGAGATTCTCTCCCTCTCCCTCCCTGTCTGTCCCTCCCCACTGCTTGCAGGCTTGTGTGGGCGCTCTCCCACACTTTCTCTCCTCGCAAATCAATAAACAAATAAATAAAATCTTTTAAAAATTTAAAGAGTTAAAAATAAAATAGAGATTGAGGAAAAGTTTGAAAAGAAGCTAGCTAAGAGGGAATGTGTAGTACAGTTTCACTTAATATGGCCCTGGATCAGTTAAAAGCCAGTCAGTATTCCTAGCTGGGCTTGAAGCTCAAACCCCTCAGCTCCCAGATGAATGAGCTCTCTGGTTACTCAACCAAAGGCAGGCACTGGTCCTCTATGGGGTCTCTCTAACCCAAGCTGCTAGGCTTGGGCTCTTTCACCTTGTCTAATTATATCAGCTCAAAAGACATTGAGCCCAAAAATCATGTCACGGTGTCCACAGCTACATGATATCATAGAATCTGAAATGTGTCAGGGTCAAAATTACCAGACTCTAGCGTGCCCCATTCAGAAGGAAATGCTACATTTCTTTCAGAGATGAGTCAATAGAAAGATGTCATCATCCCACCCAGTATAAACAAATGCTGTTTGGAATGCATTTCTCTGGATCATGTCCCAAAGGCTGACTTACCAGTTTTGGTGCCTATTGGTCCTCACCAAATGCTCCCAGGACTTAGCAGGCTCTGTGGAGTCCCCTTCCACATCAGTGCATGGCCATTCCCTCCCTTCCTCTTCCCACCATACTGTGGGATGCTGGTCCCCATGCCTTCCCCCTGGTGAGTGGGAGACTCACATAACATTGCTTGTTCCTCTGGAAATCCTGTTCCTCCATTCTGGACCTAACAGACACATCATTTGAATCTATCTTCCTTCTCCTTTTGTTCCCTATACAATCTGGGCTCTGATTTCCAGAATATATCCTTAGCATGATCCTGAGATCTACTTTTTTTTTCTCCTTTCTTAAATTGGTTTTCTTTTCACTGCTTAGTTGAAAGAGGTTTGGTGATTTGTTTGGGCTTTTTTATGTATTTTACGTATCAGACCTTCATCAGATATATTCAATTTGCAAATATTTCTCCCATTCTGTAGATTGTCTCTTCACTTACTTGATAGGGTCCTTTGAAACAAAAGGCTTCTAATTTTGATGAAATCCAGTTTATTTATTCTTGGGCTGCTTGTGCATTTCAGAAACAGGCTTCTAATCCTAAATCATGAAGATGTACAACCATATATTCCTCAAAACATTGCTTTTGAATGTGAACTTTCTTGGTTTTTGGTGGATGGATTATTTAATAATGTCTCTTGTCTGTTTTTGATATTTTTCTCAATTGATATTCACATGCCTATTTTCCCTTCTCAGAGCATGCCATGGTCTGTAATAGAGATTTTGGAAATTGTACCTATCAGTATCCTGGCTTTGATTCAGGTGACAGTCCTGGTTATATAGCTGAGCTGGTCTTAACTCCACCCAGTTTCACAAATGGCGCAGGACCTTTAGAGAGGAGTAGTTGATTGTCTCTTTGAGGAACACCTGTCCAGTAGTCCAGATCATTCTAGGGCTAGAATGGACTTTTTCCTCCCCTCCAGACCAAAAGGATTGCAGAGGTTCGATCTAGTCAAGATTTTCATCTATGAAAATAAATAAATAAAAAAATAAAAAAAAAAATAAAAAAAAAAAAAGATTTTCATCTCTGGTCTTAATTGAAACTAGACCTCCTTCAGGGTTTGGGAAAAGTTGCTCAATACAGATTGGTACCTCTCCAATCTTTGTATTATATACACGATTTCTTTCTAGAAAAGGTGAAAGGATATTTATTTTAGAACATCTTATCTGTTCTTTGCCAACTGTATGTGGTTTTAAAAATGTATAGAGGAGAATTCAAGGTCAAATATATTCTTGGCAAAAATTACAGATCATGTATACTATCAAGTGATCATATTTCATCCTATGAGTTATCTTAATACATAGATGTTACCCTTTTCCTGATGAGAAAAGAAAAACCTCAGAAAGAATGCAAAGCCTCCTAAGATCACAAATCTAACAAAGAGAGGAGGGAGCATTAGAAACCAGTTCTGGATGCACCTGGGCGGCTCAGTTGGTTAAGCACCCAATTCTTTGATCTCAGTTCAAGTCTTCTTCTCAGGGTTGTGAATTTGAACCCCATGTTGGGGCCTACTTAAAAAAAAAAGAAAAGAAACCTAACTAGCAGATATCTCATTGGGTTTTCATATGCTTATTAATCATTTGGATATCTCCTTTTGGGATGGGCTTTTTAAAATATTTCTGCTCATTAATATACTAGGTTGTTTCTGATTTCCTTTGTGATTTATGAGTTCTTGATATATTTTGGATGAGTGTTTTGTCAGATATATGTTCTGTAAATAATTATTCCCGGTCTTTCCATTTTTAAAGCATGTCTTATGGTAAGCAGAGGCTTTATTTTTCATGAAGCACAATTAATTGATTTTTTTATGCTGAGTGCTATTGTGCCCTGTTTTTTTTTTTTATTGGAGTTCAATTTGCCAACATATAGCATAACACCCAGTGCTCATCCCGCCAAGTGCCCCCCTCAGTGCCCATCACCCAGTCACCCCAACCCCCCGCCCACCTCCCCTTCCACTACCCCTTGTTCATTTCCCAGAATTAGGTGTCTCTCATGTTTTGTCACCCTCACTGATATTTTCTATTGTGTCCTGTTTTAGAAATATTTGCCAAAGCCAAGTTTATGAAAATATTTCCTATTTTTCTTTTATAGGCTTTGTAGTTTTCACTTTCATATCTCCAATTAATTTCAATGTAAAGTAGGAAGTGTTTGTTAATATTTACTTTAAAAAAAAACAAATCATCTTTTGCTCTAGTACCTTTTACTGAAAAGTCTTTCTTCTCACCAGTGAAGAATATTCAAAGATACATGTATATATACACACACATATATAAAATCACTTAACTGTTCACATGTGGGTATATTTTTGAATCTTTATTCTTTTACTTTGCCATATTTATGTTTACTCACACCATACTATGGTTGTTTAACTACTGTAGCTTTAGAGTGAGTTTTGAAATTAAGCAGAGTGAGTCCTCCATCTTTTTTTTTTTAATTTTTATTTATGATAGACAGAGAGAGAGAGAGAGAGAAGCAGAGACATAGGCAGAGGGAGAAGCAGGCTCCATCCCGGGAGCCTGACGTGGGATTCGATCCCGGGTCTCCAGGATCGTGCCCTGGGCCAAAGGCAGGCGCTAAACCGCTGCACCACCCAGGGATCCCGAGTCCTCCATCTTAATGCTTCTTCAAGATTATCTGGTCTTATCTAGCTAGCTAGGTTCATTAATTTTTTTTTGGTTCATTGATTTTTATTTCATTTTAAAAGTGGCATGTCCTTTTCTTCATAAATACCTACAACAATATTAATGAAAATAATGCTGATTTGATATCCTAACAAAACTGAGTCTTACAATCAGTGAACACGATATCTATTTCTCTGTGTACTGGTCTTCTTGAATTTCTCTCAGCAATAGTTTCTAGGAGTTTTGCATCTGCTTCATTTTATATATTCATAAACATTCAATAATTTTGGATTTTAATCTCAATTGTGTTTTATTGAATTTCATCTTCTAACTACTAATTGCCACAATGGAGAAATACAATAGATTGTGATATCAACTTTATTAAGATATAATTTAGGTACAATAGAGTGCATGGCTTGAAGGTGTACAATTAAATGCATTTTGATAGATGTTACACACTAATGAAACTTCCACTACAGTCAAGATACAGGGCATTTCCACTATCTCACAACTTCCCTTGTGCCCCTCTGTGGTCCATCACTGCCTCTAGCCTCAGTCCCAGGGAATTATCGATACTGTAGATGGTTGCATTTTTAACAACTTCATATAACTAGAAATATACTATATATATATATATATATATATATATATATATATATATATAGTGACACATATATTGTGTCATTTCCAATTTCGGGCAATCATGAATAAAACTATTAAGAATATTCACATGCTGATCATTTCGTAGATGTGTAAATAGCTAGGAATGGAATGACTGTCCTTATATGTATTTTTTTTAATCTTATAAGAGACTGGAAGTCAGCTTTTCAAAGCGGTTGTACTGTTTTTCATTTCCACAGGTCTATGAGACTTCCAGGTGCTTTTTGTGATATTTTCAGACTTTCTAACTTTAGCCATACTAACTCAATGGCATCTACTGTAGAACTGATTTCTTTCCTTCATGACTAATGAGTCGAGCATCTTTCCATGTGCTAATGAACCATTCCTAGATCTTGTTTTGTGAAGTTTCTATTCAAGTCTTTTGAAGAATTATTTTACTGTGTTGATTATCTTATCAGATGACATGATATCTATTCTAGAGTAAGTCCCTTGTTGGAGATCAACATACTTCTATACTGTGTCTTCCCTTTATGTTCTCTTAATGTTGTCTTTTCTCGGAGAGATCTATATAGAAAGATAAAGACAGATAAATTCATTTTCATGTCCTAAGAAATAATTCATTGCCTACTTTAAGCCTGCAAAACCATATGGTTGTGTTTTCTGGAAAATGTAAAAAACACTTATTAAAAAAAACACTTATTAATTTCAGGCTTTGAAAGTTGTTTTTTTTTTTTTGTATTTTAAACTGTTTTAAAGGGTATAATGAGATATAATTTATATGCAATAAAGTGCATATAATAAGTCTCAAGTTTAATAAGTTTAAACATATATATGCATCACCCAGATAATGGATATATCTATCACCCTCAAAAGTTTCCTTGTGTTCCAAGCAAAATTCCTCCTTCACATTCTCACCTCAGGAAACCACTGATTGGCTTTTTTTTTTTTTTAAGATTTTATTTATTTATTCATGAGAGACACAGAGAGAGGCAGAGAGAGGCAGAGACACAGGCAGAGGGAGAAGCAGGTTCCACGCAGGGAGCCCGACATGGGACTCAATCCCACGTCTCCAGGATCAGGCCCTGGGCTGAAGGCAGCGCTAAACCGCTGAGCCACCCAGGCTGCCCTGGCTGTTTGTTACAATAGATTTATTTGCAATTTCTAAGGTCTTGTATTAATGGAATAATATGCTATGTGCATGGTTTTATTTTGATTTTTTGTCCAGAATAATTATCTTGAAATTTACCCATGTTGTTATGTATATGAAGAGATTATGCAAAACCAAGTAGTATTTCATGAGATGGATACACCATAATTTGTTTTAGTTCTTTATCTGTGGATGGATTTTAATGGCTTTCTGGCATTAAAAATGAAGTTTCTAAAAAAAAAAATGAAGCTTCTATCAATCAACTTGTATGAATATTTCCTTTTATCTTTCACTTGAGTGGAATGGTGGTGCCCTATGGTAGGTATAGTTTAATATTTTTAAGAATTTCCCAACTCTTGGGGTGCCTGGGTGGCTGAGTTGCTTAAGCATCTGACCTTGATTTTGGCTCAAGTCATGATCTCATTGGTAGTGAGATCAGTCCTCCTACCCCAGTAGGGCTCTGCGCTCAGTGAGGATTCCGCATGAGATTCTGTCTCTCTTCCTCTCCCTCTGCCCCTCCTCCCACTCTGTCTCTCTCTCTCAAATAAAAAGATTAATCTTTTTTTAAAAATAATTTTTCCAACTATTTTCTAGAGTAATTGTAAAATTTAACATTCCCACCAGCAGTGTATGAGACTTCTAGCTCCTACACATCCTTGCCAATACTAGAAATGGAGATTATTTTAATTTTTGCCATTTTAACTGGCATGTAGTGGTTAAAATTTGCATTTTCCTAATGACTAATGATGTAGATCTTGTCATGTTCTTCTATGTCTTCCATATATATTCTTTGCTGGACTATCTTTACAAATCTTTTACCTATTTTATTATTCTTTAAAGGTTTTATTTATTTATTGGGGGGGGGGGGAAGAGAGAGAGATGGGGGGGGACGGGGCTCAATCCCAGGACCCTGAGATCATGACCTAAGCAAAGGCAGTTGCTTCACCAACTGAGTCACCCAGGCACCCTGAAAGATTATATTTTCTACAGTGTTTTGCTTTTTACATTTGTCAAAAATCTGTTCTCCATATAGGTATTAGTTTATTTTTGGATTCTATAATCCATTTCATTGATCTATCTACCAATGCCAATCTGTTTTGATTATTATAACTTCAGAATAGTTCTTCAAATCAGGTCCGGCTAGCCCTCAAACTTGGTTCTTCCTTTCACGGGTGTTTAGGCCACACTAGGTCATTTGCATTTTTATATGAATTTTAAAATCAACTGCCTACTTTCTACCAAATATATATGCTGAGATTTTGAGAGAGATTGAATCGAATCTATAGATCAAATGGGGAAAATTGATGTTTGAACAATATTGAATCTGTGAGCCACGAGTAAGGAATTTCACTTCATTTTCTGTGCTTTCATTAATTTCTCTGTGAAATACTTTGTAATTTTCAGTCAGACCTATCCTGCAGTATTTCATGTTTCATGCTATTATAAATGACGTCACTTTTTATATTTCAGTTAGGCACTACAATCACATAAAACACCCCAGAGTTTTATAGATTGATGTTAGATCTTTATACAAACCAATGCTTTTCAGATTCAAGCTAGATCTGGCAGTGACCATATCTTTGGAGATTTAGGTATTGCCAGGTGAGAAGAATCTTATTCTATTCACTTGAGGTTTTATCAAAAGCCAAGGAAAAGGAATAACACAACCCATATCAAGTCCTTGGCTGGGCAAATGGTACAAGGAGTCTTGTGGACTGATGTTTACATGTAAAATGTAAAATGTTTTGTATGTTCATTAATAAACTTCCTTAAGAGTAATCATTCAGTTAGCAAGGCTGCCAATTTATCTTGTGGTTAGCTGCAATACCACAGTTGCAAAAATTAGGGGCCAATGTTCTCTCTTATCATTTAATTTTGTCTTCAATAATCTATTCTCAGCATTATGTACTGCCAGAAGCTTTGTAACAGTATGCAATGCTATATCCATCAAACATCATGAGTGTGTGCCCACGTCCGTTTCACCTTATTTTGATGTGATCTGTTAGAAAATGACACTAACAGGCTTAAAACAATGAATAGTGGCAGGCTGAGGGAATTTGGTTGTGTGCCTCAGTTGCCTTAGGAGACATTGTCTCCTACTCTAAATCTAAAGTAGGTGTCTACTCCCATCAGTCTGTAAGCATCAGGTCCTGACTTTGCCACAGGATCTGTAGTCCTTTGTGTCCTTCATTTCCCCAAGGGAGAGTGAATGATCTTTGATCTAAGTAATGATTGGTGTGTGTAGCATAGTTAAGTTACCTCTTCAGTCACTGAACTTAGATTCCTATCACATAAAGCTTGCTTACATGTGTGACTCACAAGATCACATTCCAAGTGGCTCAGGTGACATGTCTCAAAGCAACTAAAGCATCCATTCGCCATTACATGTCTCTCCTAGCATTCACCCTTGATGGGCTAAAACATGGCTCACAGCTTTAAATGTGTTTGATTTATGTTTGTCTAATGGTTTTCTAAAGTCAAATTACCCAAATGACTGTCAATTCAGTTTTCATTTCCCAATGCTCTGCCTATCTGACATGACCCAAGAATCAATGTAAACATAGATTTATTCCAATTTACTTATAACCAATCATTGTGTACATTAGATATAATTCTACACATTCCTTTTTTTTTTACCTGTTTTCTCTTGGATATTGAGACAATATGAGGCTACTTGCTTCTTCCACTGACATCCTGAATTACAATTCTGCTGTCTGGTAAAAAAAAACAAAATTGCTTTACCTTGTTATTTATAAAAGTCATTATAGGATATGTTTAAATCTTCATATTGGTGAGCATCACTATATTTTTAAAAGATTTTATCTATTTTAGAGAAAGAGAGAGTGCAAGCTGGGAGAACAGAGGGAGAGGAGAGGGAGAAAGAATCTGAAGTAGACTCTGTGCTGAGCACAAAGGCCCACTTGAGGTTCAGCCCCGCTATGGAGACATCATGACCTGAGCCAAAACCAAGAGTCAGACACTTAGCTGACCGATCCACCCAGGGATCCCTGTGAGCGTCACTAATAGACAATTATTTGGTTAGGTCAGAGACCAAAATTTAAAATAAGAATTTCATCCTTTATTATTTTTTATATTTTCTTTGACTAGATCATTTCCATTTTAGGTGTTTGCGTGCTGCTGTGCTGATCCCTGGTCTCTCTTAGAAAAGTCACTGTTGGGACACCTAGGTGGCTCAGGAGTTAAGCATCTGCCTTCAGCTCAGGGTGTGGTCCTGGAGTCCTGAGATCGAGTCCCACATCTGGCCGCCTGCATGGAGCCTGCTTTTTCCTCTGCCTATGTCTCTGCCTCTCTCTGTGTGTCTCTCATGAATAAATAAATAAAATCATTTTTTAAAAAGTGACTGTTGCTTCAAGCCAATAGTGGATAATCTGTAAAAGAAAGATTGCAGATCATGGAATAAATGTCCATTGAATCCAAAATTTTGCTAGACATGTTTTCACAGGATTGTATAATGTTACTAAGAGCCAACTTACCTTCAACTTAAAAAGTCCCAAACCTTTTTCTCCACCACCTGGGGGACACTGTCACATTCAACCCAGCCCCTTCTTGTGCCACCTGCCAAGTGATCTGTTTTATTTCATGACTCTACCCGCAGAGTGACTTTCCAACTTATTATGTCCATTAAAGGCCTCCTGTTTCTTGAACCAATGGAAGTAAGTGGTACACTTTGTTATTTGGCATATACATCCATGATTAGGGTCACATTGGTTTCCCCAGAAGTCATTAGCTTCAGTAGTTTTCACCTACTACACTATACTTGACCCCACTGATGCATTATATTCTCTAAACCTTCACTTTCTATGTGGATCCCTGACCCTTTTTATTCATGGCCCACCCAGGCAGCATTCTTTTCAAGTCCACCTCTGTGCTTCTCCTGTTAACTTCCCTATGGTCATAATATAAAGTGTGAAATGAAATACACGGAGGGGACTTACGCCAAGAATTGTAACTTCCAGTATCACAGCTGGGACACTGTCTGAAGTAGATTCTCCAGATGCTTTTTGCCCTAAAACTTTGGGAATCAGACAGCCCAGCACTGACGGTCAGCTGCCATTCATTATCACCTCCCCTCTCATCATTATGAGCCTGTTGTTGTCTGCTATGGATGTTCCAATCTACAGATAACCGAGGCTAGCTAGAAACAGTCATCTTTAAGCTCCCTTTGGGAAAGGTATGTGCATCCTCCCTCTATAACTTCCAGTGTAATAGGCTTTATCCACAGTGGCACAGTAAATGCACTCTTTGAGCTCAACTAATTTAGATTCCAAGTTATCTAGATAAGCAGATTCATTATAGTTTACAGAATTGGATGGGGTAAATAGAGGAGCAAGTCAGAGGTGCTATTTTATTGTTTCTAAGAGTACAAAAGGCATTGTGTTCACCAACCACGTAGGAATCAGAAAGCAAGAAATTTAGCCTCAGATCCCTTACATTCCCCCAATGAACTTGAAAGTTGCTTTCGACTTTCAAGAGGAGAGAGGTCATCACTGGTCATTATGCAAGGATGACCCTAGAAGACTTAGAGAACTTGCCTCTATTTCTCCAGCTGGCCAGAACACAGTCAGTAGTTACTGATACCAGCAGTTTCTTCTGGAGATCTTGTTAGTGTTGATTGCTTTGGGCCAACATGGAGTCTAGGTGTTGGATGTGTCCAAGAGGCTGAAATCTGGGAGGCTTGGGATCATCGGGAGTCATCTAGCTGTTGGAAAACACAGAAGGAAACAAGGACAACAAACCTACCACTACTACATTTCTCATGACTTCTGTTTACCAGGCTGAGAGTCCCATGAGAGGTGGGATAATGTTTTCATCTTTGTATTTCATTTCAAGCACTGAGGAGGCTCTCAGAGGCATTCCTTCCCTGATAGACTAAAAGTGGTTGTAAATCTCTGATTATCTCAACTATGTTCCTGTCGTACATGTCCTGTCAGGGATGCTCTGGTTCCTCTCAGGAGGAGGCAAATCCCCTTCCTTAGAGAGGAGACTGTCCTACATTCTCCATGTCCCATGACACTCACCTGTGGTGAGCTCTGATAAAAATGGAATTCTCCTCAGGGATTCCTCTCAATGGCTCATCTTTTCATTAGGAAGAGATGTCCTTGGCCTAGCTCCCAACCCCATCCTCTATACTGACACAACATCCCAGTTTAGGAGGCCTAAGCACTTTGTCTGCATCTTCCTCTCACTGCTTTGACCTCCTCAGGAAAACCTTACTAATATCTGAATTCCAAGTTCTTAACACAGCCTAAGGAAAATGACACACTCAACAAGTAGTCAACACATATTGTGTGTAAAGCCTTTCACAACCATAAATGCAGAAGAGTATTATTAATATCATGGCTTCAGATGTAAGAGTCCCCCACCCTGCCCCCTCCTGACCTTAGGGCAGAACTATTTTCAGTAAGAATGGACATCTCCAACCCTCATCTAAGCATATTTGATCCCTCTAAGCCTACACTTACTTGGAGGACATCCACCGTGAAGGCAGCTCCAAGGTCAGAGCTGGGGGTCTGGGGCAGAGCCTCATGGTCACATCCATCTCCTCCTTGAATTGGTGTTTCCCAGCAGTATAGACCAACCCCAATTTGTCATGTGGGGCTCCTCGGCAGGTGCACAGCTTCAGTGTGGACTAAGTTACTCTCCCAGCCTTCACTGTTCTGCTCAGGCTGATCCTTGCAGCTTTGGATGCTGCTGTATGCATTTTTCAGTTTCCTCTGATTTTTCAAGACTGACCTTGTCCTTATTCTTACCTCCTTTGGCAACTCCCTACTCCAACACTGTCTCGTTCTTCTTTGGCTTCTTCCCATCCTCCAAACCTGCTGATTTCTGTCTTCCATCTGCTCCCTCAGTTCCCCATTTTCAATGTGGGCTCAGCTCAGGCTCTTGCAGGAAACACACAGAGAAGGGCCCAAGCCAGGTCTCAGTTGCTGCCCTCAGGGCTGCTTAATGGGCACCTCAGTCCCTCATGCACTCAGAAACTGACCAGGAGGAGACTTTGGAGAATTTGAGTAACAACCTTATCTACAGATGAAGAAACTGAGGCCCAGAGAAATTAAGAGATTTTTCCAAACTCCCTCATCACTTGATGGCAGCAGATCCACCACACAGGCCTTGGCTGCAAGCTTCCCTGTGGAGGTACTTAACACACTCTCTGGAACCCACATCTAAATTTCAGGGGATGCTAAAATTAAAAGTTCAACTTAAAAATAAATAAAGAATTTTTGGAGACTTTGGATCAAATGTAGGTATTTCCACTGTTAAAAATACCAGAAAGGGGATCCCTGGGTGGCGCAGCGGTTTGGCGCCTGCCTTTGGCCTAGGGCGCGATCCTGGAGACCCGGGATCGAATCCCACATCGGGCTCCCGGTGCATGGAGCCTGCTTCTCCCTCTGCCTGTGTCTCTGCCTCTCTCTCTCTCTCTGTGACTATCATAAAATAAATAAAAATTAAAAAAAAAAAAAAAGATTTAAAATCTTAAAAAAAAAAAAAAATACCAGAAGGGCTTTTCTGGCAACAAATCTTTTATCACAGTTATATAGTTCTACTATTTATATTCACTTTTAAATCACTGGCTAGTAGATTAGGATTAGAGAACACAAAAGTATTAAGTAATACTTATCATAATCACAAATAAAATGCAGCTATATAATTATCTATAAGATATCTGGCTCCTGTGCCAAAACTCATCTTCCTGAGAGCAGGCACTCTGTCTGCCTTGTTCACTCCATCTCTCCAGTGCCTTCACAAGAGCCTGCTAGGTGAAACATTCAGTAAATACTTGTTAAGCAAATAAATAACAGTTACCAGGATTAACCAACTTACTGATCTCTAGTCCCAATCATATTTCCAATCAAACCCTGTCCTGGGCCTGTGCTAAAGCAATAAAAGCACAGCCTTAAGAAAAGCATGCCCAAGATTCCAATGCCAACTTCACCACATCACATTTGCTTTAGTGGGTGATTTAATTATCGGTTTGAGCATATTTATCTAGTGTATAATACAGAATATATAATACAAATTAGAGCAAGTAACATAAACTCCCAGAATGTTAAACATGAAATGTGAAATCCTGCAGCAGCCAGGGCTCCAGTCCCTGGGCACCAGCTTTGGAGCTATAGGACACCTATATGACAGTCGGTGTGGTGCTGGGGACAAGGCCCAAGAAGCTGCATTTCAGACGAAAACTCCCAGAAGATTTTCATGTACAGAAAAAGCCTAGTTACTAAAGTTACTAAACAAAGAGCATAGAATGGAGACTCTGAATACCCCAGTGCTCCCAAGACTGACTCTGCTTTGAGCCAACCAAGTCACTCACACAAGGTGGCTTTCAATGGGGAGTGGTGACATTTCTGGGAAGGATTCCTATCTGATGTGGGCCCTGCTTCCGTGATTTGGGTTTTAGGGCCTCTACTGCCCTGTAGGTTTCCTCCTCTGCTCTAATCCCTGGGGGAATGTCATGTCTCTCATGGGAGTCATTCCTTTATGAAGACCTCCGTCATTTATTCTCCTCCTGAAGAAGAGATGGCAGAGATCAGTTCTGAGGCTCCACAATTCTAAGCTTCCTCCTAAGCCACTTGGGTAAATGTAAAGAATCATGACAGAGAGAAATCAAGTCAGGGAAGAAGATCCTGGAGGAGTGAGATGGTGAGGGCAGCCCCTCATGGGGGAGAGAACCACAATAAGGTCACTATCAGACCTGTTCAGGTGGAGATGACATTCCAACCATTAAGGGGAGGATACTGCCATGAAGAGAAAAAGGAAGACCCAGAGGCCTTTGAGAAAAAGAAAAATAATAATGATGAATTAAATGAAGATGCAAACAAATGGGAACTCAAAGACAAAGCCTCATGTCACAGAGAATTATTCCTGGGTCTTGAAACCTAATAAGGGAATTCCTGCTGAAGTTTGCTCAGGTGAATTTCCAAATTACTATGGAACAGTGACCTTTTTATGCCTTCCATTTTCTCTCTTTTTGAGTTGGAACCTGAAGAAATGTTATCCTATATCTGTCCCACTATTGCACTTGGGGGGTAGTTTCACAGGTCTACAGAGGAAGGAGACTTGTACCCTGTGCTTAATGGACACCCTCAGGAGTCTCATCCACAGTTGATATAAATGACTTAAGTGCACTTTTGGAATTTTGAGCTGATGAAAATTACTTTTTTTTTTTTTTTTTTACTTTGAACTGATGCTGTCATGGGATGAAACTTTGGGAATCTTAGGGGTAAGGTAAATGTATTTTGCATCTGGAGGGGACATGTAATCCCTGAACCCAGAGGTTGGACTATAGGAAACAGAAGTCTAAAATGCTCTCCAAATATATCTCCCCCAAATCCCTGGAACTTGTTAGACTGAAGAGATATTGCCCCCATGATGATGTTGTTATATGGCATGGCTGACTTTAAAATGGGGAGTAATCTGAGTGGGCCAGATGTCTAATTGAATGACTCCTTAAATATGAGAGTTCTCTCTGGCTGGCAGGAGAAGACAAAATCAGAGTCAAGTATGAGAAGGACTAAGTGCACTATTACTGGTCTGACAATAGAAAAGGCCCCATGGGAAAAAAAATGCAGGCAATCTCTAGAAGCAGAGCATGGCCTTTGGTTGATAGCTAACAAGTAAACAGGGACTTCAGTCCTACAACCATAAGCAAATGAATTCTGCCAGTTACTGTACTGAGCCTGGAAGAGGAGCCTGAGCATTAGATGAAAACATAGCAAGCTGACACCTGTATTTCAGACTTGTGAGGCTGAGCACAGAACTTACCCACACTATTCCAGACTTCCGAATCTACAGGTCTGTGAGATAACAATTATGTCTTGTTTTAAACCACTGCTTTTGTAATCTGCTAATATGCACCAATAAATAATTCAGATGTTTATCTTTATATCTCTATTTTCCTGATTTTTATTTTCATTTTTTAAAGATTTTATTTATTTATTCATGAGAGACAGAAAGAGAGAGAGAGAAGCAGAGACATAGGCCGTGGGAGAAGCAGACTCCATGCAGGGAGCCTGAGGTGGGACTCAATCCCAGATCCCGGGATCATGCCCTGAGCCAAAGGCAGACGCTCAGCTGCTGAGCCACCCAGGTGTCCCTATTTTCCTGATTTTTAAAAAATATTTATTTATTTATTTATTTATTTGTTTGTTTATTTATTTATTTATTTATTTATTTATTTATTTTGGAGAGAGAGGGCTCATGTATGAGCAGGGGAGGGGCAGAAGGAGAAAGAGAATCTTAAGCAGACTCCCCAGTGAGCCCAGAGCACACTACTGGGCTCAATCTTACAACCATGAGATTATGACTTGAGCCAAAATCAAGAATCACATACTTAACCAACTGAGTCTCCTAGGTGCTTGCTAATTTCCTGATTTTTTAATTTTCAGAAACAATATGTTAATTCCTGTAGGAAAAAAATTTAAAAAGCACAGTAAAAATCTTGTGCTTGCTTTCACATGACTTCTCATGACATGACTAAAGGACACTATGAAGAGCATTTCAGGCGCTGGAGAATTATCTCTCTAATGTTACTAACCAAATTTCTGAAAGAATAAAGATGGTATAATACTTAATTCCAGGTAACATCATCTGAGAATTCATCATCTATCACCATTTCGTACAGTAGATTTTTTGTTGTTGTTGTTGTTTAACTCCTTGTTCTCCTGAGTTACAAGAAAAGATTTTATAGCAAGTGCCACTTAGGAGCACAGGAGAACCACTTCAAGAAGAGCAATGGAACAGCCACTATGTGAAGTTCCCCCAAAGTCCAAAATGCATCTTTCTTCTAGTTATCACTAATGTAAGGAAAGCATCCACTAAGAAAAAAAAAAAAAAAAGAATCCACTATAGAAAATCCCATCTAATAAATATTTGAATTTAATGGTGTCTGTTTCCAAATTGTTCCTTTGCTCAGGTGTAGTCATTGTGAGGCAGGGATTGACTGCAAAGAGGCTTGAAGGAATTTGGCAGGGCAAAGAAAATATTCTAAAACTGGACTCTGGTGACAGATAACCCTAAAAATATACTAAAATCATTGATTTATACATTTGCAATCATTGAATTTGTATAATATTGCATAAGCATTCTCCAGAAAAAATAGAACCAATGGAGATGTATTATGAAGAATTGGTTCATGCAATTATGAAGGCTAAGAATAAGAAGCCCAATGATCTGCCATTTGCAAGCTGGAGACCCAGAAAGCCAGTGTTGTAATTTCAGTTTGTGTCCAAATGCCTGAGAAACAAGGGAGCCAATGGTAAAAATTCCAATCCAAGAGCAGAAGACTGAAGTGCCGGCTCAAGCAGAAAGGCAAAAAAGGAAAAAAAGGATCAATTTCTCCACTTTTTGTTTTATTCAGGTCCTCAAATAATTGGATGATACCCACCCATATGATAGAAGGCAACCCACTTATCTGAGTCCATTGATTCAAATGCTAATATGATCTAAAACATCCTCATGGAACACCCCAAAATAATGTTAATCTAAGTACCCTTTGGCTCAGCCAAGTGGACAAATAAACTTAAAATGTTATTGACTTAAAAAAAATCGGGGCACCTGGGTGGCTCCAACGGTTAAGCATCTGCCTTCAGCTCAGGTCATAGTCTCAGGGTCTTGGGATCCAGCCAGTGTTGGGTGCCCCAGGAATCTGCTTGTCTCTCTCTCTCTGCTCCACCCCTGCCTCACTTGTGCTCTCTCTCTCTCTCTCTCAAATAAATAAATAAAATCTTTTTTAGAAAGTCAAACTAGGTTTCTATTCCAACATGAAAAGAACTTGGAAATCCTTACTCTAATCCTTACAAGAAAAAAATGCTAACAAAACTGAAAATCAATGACTCTTCATAGACCAGACAAGTGAGGTCATAGGCCATGTCACCCTCAAAACTAGAGAGAAGGCTAATGCAGGGAATCACAGCTTACTAGGAACAGAAGCTATTGGAGCCAGCAGCTAGCAGAAATCTTCAACAGTAATTGACAAATTGCTAGAAGCTGATTATTGACTAGCTTGAGAGTTTAAAATTCTTGGGGGCATGGATTTTGTGAGATATTACCTCCAGGAACCTGAGCAGGTTCTCATAGTGAAGATTAGGAAAATCCCCAAAGGATTGATACTACCAACTTCAAGGTAATAAAGCAATAAAGCTATAGAAATCCAAACAGTGTGGAATTGGTGAACACACAGACAAATCAATGGAACAGAATCAGAAATAGACCTACATAGAGTCAGCTGATCTTGATAAAGGAGCAAAAGCAACTTAATGGTGAACATACAGTGATAGTATTTTCAACAAACAGTGCTGGAGCAACTGGACATCCATGTGCTAAAAAAATAAAAAGACTCTAGACAGAGACATACTTTTCACAAAATTTAGATCATAGACTGTATAAAACTATAAAACTTCTAGAAGATAACACAGGAGAAAATCTAAGTGACTTTGGGTTTGGTGATGACTTCATAGATACAACCCCAAAGGCACAATCCATGGAAGAAAAAATTGATAAGTTGGACTTCAATAAAATTAAAAACTTCCACTCTATGAAAAACACCACTAAGCCGATTAAAGACAAGACACAGACTGGGAGAAGATCTTTGCAAAACATGTATCTGATGAAGGACTGGTATCCAAAATATACAAAGAACTCTTAAAGCTCAAAGATAAGCAAGTGAATGACTGCATTAAAAATGGTCAAAAGATCTAAACAGATACCTCATCAGAAAAGACAATACAGATGACAAATAAGCCTATAAAAGATGGTCAAAATCATTTGTCATTAGAGGATTGTAAATTAAAACAACAATGAGATACCACTACATATTTATTAGAATAGCTAAAATCCAAATCACTGATAAAAAAAAAAAATCCTGGCAAGCATGTGGATGAAGAGGCATTCCCATTCATTAGTGATGGGAATGCAAAATTGTAAAATCACTTAGAAGACGCTTTGGCAGTTTCTTACAAAACAAAACATATCTTACCTTTGATCCAGAAATCACAGCCCTAAGTATTTGCCCAGATGAGATGAAAACTTATGCTCAAGCAAAATCCTGCAGATGAATATGTATAGCAGATTTATTCACAATTGTCAAAACTGGAAGTAACCAAGATGTCCTTCAATAGCTGACTGGATAAACAAAGTGTGACACATCTATAAAATGGTATTTAGCAATAAAAAGAAATGAGCTACCAAACCATAAAAGACATGCAGGAACCTTAATAATACACAGCATTAAGTGAAAGAAGCCAGTCTGCAAAGTCTACACATTGTGTAAGTAGCTAGCTACAGGACATTTTGGAAAAGGCAAAACTATAGAGACAATAAAAAGATCAGTGATCACCATAGGTCTGTGAGGGGAGGAGGGATAAATAGGCAGAACAGGGGGACTTTTTGGACAGCGAAACTGTTATGTATGATACTGTAGTGGTGTTTTCATGACTTGCATCTGTCAAAATCCATAGAACTGTATGAGTATGACAAAGAATGAACTCTAATGTAAACTATGGGCTTCAGTTAATAATGTGTCAATATTATTTCATCACTTGCAAATGTACCATAATAATGTAAGAATGTATGGGGAAATTGTGTGAGGGAGAACAGAGTGCATATGAACTCATTTATTAATTTATCTGCAAACCTCAAATTGTTCTTTAAAAATAATGTCTACTGATAATAATAAAAAAGTAAGGATGTGACACCCTCAAATCAAAGTGTTAATGGCATCCTGTAATGGTGTGGATAATACTAAGTGTTGAGCCTCAGTAACCTAGAGGCTGACCACTTGGTGATTTTGATGCCTGTGCCTTCAGCCTCTGGCCCCAGCAGTTCTCCTGGAATCCAGATGTCCATCAGCTAGGTCATCAGATGTCATCAGATGTGGACTTTGCACTCCAGATGGCACAGAGGGACCAGAGGCATCTGGTAAGGATGGAAAGAAGCCATGGGACAGGGCAGAACTAGGTGAATTAAGGATGACTGAGACTTGCAGCTGCCCCAGCTGTGCCCACAAAACAAAATGGAGGGGGGGTGATCTTGGAAGGGGGGATACTGAGAGCTCCTGGGTGAGATCACCACTTGAAAGACAAAAGCAGCTGGAAAAGCTTTGGTAATTGAAAGCCAGAAAATGTGTTTAAGTAAAGATGAGAACTTCTGGCGATGGGCTTGAAAATCACCTACCTTTCCACTGACAGCGATAGGTGCTGATTAGACCACAGAGACCAAGTTATTACAAAATGTTGGTGTTGCCATGGGTGACAACTTGCTCCCCAACCCCTCCATCTTCTGCTAAAAACACACTCAAAACCCGCTGGCGCTGGAGACATTGAGTCTTAATGCTTGGCACATTTGGGGGGCACTGATACTAGCACATGGGCATTCAACACCCCATGCCAGGCCCAGGGGCCTCCCTGCCTGCTCCTCTCCTCCCCCTGCTCTAGGTGATGACCAAAGGTTCATGGGACTAAGTCATCCATTTGCCATTCCTCCCTGTGCGTCACCCCTAGCGTTCACCATGAGTTCTTCGGCCAGGACAGGTGCTGTGGGAAGGACACGAATGGGCTGTGCCCCCAAACTGCTGCCTGCTCTCAGTACCTCCAGAGGAGGGCTCCACAGGACAGGGCCTGGGGTCTACTCACCATGCAGCCCCCGTGCACAGCAGGGCCTGGCGCCCAGTAGGCACCCAACAGATGTCTGGTGAAGGACGCATTCCGCGGCAGGGTGCTGGGAGGGACCAAATATTTCACTTGGGCTAATAAGTTTTAGTCCTAGAAGAACCCCCGAATGGAAGGATGGGAAATGCTTTTAAAGGTGGTTGCTGTTTAAAACTTTTACAAGGGCAGCTGAATCATGTAAATGTCCAATCGTGGAAAGGTCTAGAGGGCACCACTTGGAATTGCACGGAGCTCTCCACTCAGGATCTTGCAGCAGCCTCAGCCTGTGAGGACTCTGGCTGGTGAAAGGTTGAAGAAGAGAAAGGTGGGAGCGCGACAACCAGGTGAGAAGAGAGAAAAAACGAGAGAGACAGAGACAGAGATGCAGATATAGCCACTGAGGAAAAAGGCCCAGGAGAAAATGTTATCACCTACCTACAGCGGACCACAGCACTGCAGGTCGTGGAGGGCGCGGGTCTTGCTCGCGGGGTGGGGTCCAGGGGCCGGGGCAGCTTTGCGATTCATGATAGGGAGAGGACTCAGTCCCGCATTGAAGCCGGCAATGCTGTCTGGTTTTACTCTTCGGACCTGGGAGCTCTCCGGGGGCGAGGCTGTGCCCAGCGCCCCTCAAAAGGGCCATTACGTGTGTGCAGGCGCTACGACTCGGCCCGAAGCCCTCGTGCGGGACTCGGCAGGGCTCCCAGGACCAAGCCACGAGTGCGCGGCTCTCGGGCTCCCGATGCGGCCCAGAGGACAGGCGGGGGCGATTTCTTGGTAAGCGCCTCGCTTCAAGGGCACCTTCTTCTAACTGGGAAGTTGGACTGGTTTTCTCCTGACGAGACCTTGCAGCGTCCTAGGTGATGCGGACCCCGGGATGCGGTCACCGAGGGGCCATCAGGAGGCGCCCTGGTCCTGCCACATAAAACGGCTTGCAGAGGGCGAGGCCGCCGCAGGTCTCCATTCCCCGGGACTTCGCCGGCCAGATTTAGTCCTGCGGAACGCGGTGTTGCCCACGTAGGGTCGCCCCAGGCACCGAGTCGCCTTGGATCAGCCTGTCCTGCTCGAGCCTGGCCTCGGCCATGCCGCTGGGGCCACCTCATTCCGCCTCCCTCCCCAGCATGGACCCCCAAAGGGTCCTGACCAGGGAGACAAGTCTTTCTCACCGTCCTCTCAGACTGGGTTGTCCATTCCTACGTTGGACTGGACGGTGGTGGTCTGGAGAACCCGGAGCGAAGAGATGGAAAAGGAGTAAGGAGTAGCCAAGAAGGAAGGGACGGAGGAGATTGGGGCAGCGAGAGAAAATGGGTGTCGAGGAAGACAGGAAAGAAACAGGATCGGAATGGATGGGGGGGGGTCCCGGGAAGTCCCAAGTCCCGTTCTGTCGGTCCCCCGAGCTCCCAGGGCGGTGGGAAGAGAAGGGAAGGAAGACTTCTTTTATTCTGGCAGGAACTTTACCTCCGGGCAGGAGTCCGGGCCTCCAGGCAGAGCAGGTGCACCCGGGGGGCGCGCCCCCAAAGCCCGTCCCTGTCGTTCTCCCGCAAGCGGACTCGATCTGGCTCCCCGGGACGCGAGCCCGGGAGCGGCAGGGAGGAGGTGAGCCCCGGCGGGCCGTGGCGGACGAGGAGCCGAGCGCGAGGTGAGCAGACGCCGGCAGGAGGCGCGTCGCCGGCGCGCGGGGCGGAGGCGGAGGCGGGCGCTGTGCACAGCTCGGAGAGCCGAGGAGGCCCGCCCCCGGCGGTTCCATGGTGTAATGGTGAGCACTCTGGACTCTGAATCCAGCGATCCGAGTTCAAGTCTCGGTGGAACCTTCGCGGGGGGCCGGGCCGCGGCGCCCCCTTTTTCCCCTCCTCTGCAACACCCAGCGAGTGGCACGTGCCCTCTCGGTCCCGGGAAGGGACCGTCCGGGGGACCCCGCGCCGCCCGGGTGGGCGCCCCTCCCTCGCGGCCGCGGCCCCGCGCTCTGCCTCCTCCTCCTCCTCGAAGCCGGGGACCCCGCAGGCTGCTTCTCAGAGCGGCGCCCCTCCGCTCCCCGCCCCCGGACCCTGCGGCCACAGCGGGGACGCCGGGCCGTGCGGCCCCTGGCGGGGTCACCCTGGGGCCTGGGGGGGGGGATGGGGCGGGGGAGGCGGGGGCTGCTGGCGTCAAACCGCGCCCGGCGACCCGCTCCCGCCGCGTCCCGGGACTGCACGCGTCGGCTGCGCGGGTAGAAAACAGCGCGAAGGCGGCGCAGCGTGTCCCGCCGCCGTGGCCGGTGCTGAGATGAGGTTTCGGGTCCCGGGATCGAGCAGAAGGTTGGGTGCATTTCATCTTCTTTTCCTCGGACCCTGTCCCGCCAGCTCGCAGAAGCAGCTCGAGTCTCAGGCCAGGAGGGGCCGCGGTCGTCCGGGACCGTGTCCTTGGGCGTGGGGCGTCTCCGTGAACCCTAAGCTTGGCGGGGAAGGGAGATGCTGGCGGGGACTCCCGCCCCCTGACCCGCGGCCGCCGGCGATGCTCCCCCTTCGTCCTGCCTGGATCTACCCAAGAAGACACCATAGGAAAAGAAGGCCATGATCTTTTCCTTCTATTCACAGAATCTTTGTAGTTTTAAAGTTTCTGTAGATATAAACAGAGTCTCGTTTTGTTTGTCTGCAATGGCAGAGAGCTAGAGACCTAAAAAGAACTAAATATACTTGTGTAGCATAAAGTTAAAGGAATAACACTACCCAACTTTAAGACTTACTAGAAAGCTTCAGTTAGCAAGGTATTGCGGATTAGCGAAGGGATAGACACACAGACCAATGAAACAGAACAGAGGGTCCTGAAATGGGACTAGGGAAACATGTCCTATTGATTATTGACAAAGGTGTAAAAGCAATTCAGTGGAGAAAGTCTTTTTTTTTTTCTTTTCAATAAGCTGTTCGAATAATTGGACATACATGTGAAGAAAAATTCCACCTAAACCATACAGTTTATACAAAAACTAACTCAAAATGGAGCACAGACTAAATGTAAAATGTAGAACTAGAAAATTTATAGGAGAAAATCTTCATCATGTGGGGTTAGGCAGTGTTCTTAAGTATGTCACCAAAAGTTCTAGCCAGAAAAAGAAAAAAATAAATTGTACATCATTGAAATTAAAAAGTTAAAAAAAAAAAAAAAAAAAAAAAAAAAACAGCTAAGAGGGCAGCCCGGGTGGCTCAGCAGTTTAGCGCCGCCTTCAGCCCAGGGCCTGATCCTGGAGACCCCGAATAGAGTCCCACGTTGGGCTCCCCGCATGGAGCCTGCTTCTCCCTCTGCCTGTGTCTCTGCCTCTCTCTGTGTCTCTCATGAATAAATAAATAAAATCTTAAAAAAAAAAAAACAGCTAAGAGAAGAAAAGTTTTAGATTGAGAGAAAAAAATTAATAAATCACAAATGTAACAAAGGCTGGTGACAAGGATATATGAACACATCTTAAAATTAACAATAAGGAAATAAAAATGGAAAAATTAGGCAAAAGACATGAACAGACTTCCTTAAAGGATATAAGTACATGAACATCATTAGATATTAGGGAAATGCAAATTGAAGCCATAGTGAAATATCATTACACATCTACTAAAATGACAGTACCAAGTCTCTGGGATAAGGAGTAACTAGAATTCTCATAACACTGCTGATGAGAATATAAAATGGTATAGCCACCCTAGAGAAGATTTGGCAGTTTCTCATAAAGTTAAGCATGCAGGTACTATACAATTTAGCAAACTTGGATTGCTAGGAAATCTGCCTTAAAGAAACAAAAACTTGAGTTCACACAAAAATCTCTGCAGGAATGCTCATAAAAACTTTATTTGTAAAAAGCCAAAGCTACAATCATCACATATCCTTCAAAGTGTTAATTGATAGACAAAACAGTGGTATACCCACTGGATAGAATATTCCACAATGAAAAGAAATTGTTGATATACACAACTTAAAAGAATCTCAGAGTCTCCATGCTGTATAAGAGAAGCCAGTCTGAAAAGGCCATATACTATATGCTTCCATTCTTAGGACCATCTCAAAAAGATAGAACTATAGCGATCAACAGATTAGTGATTGCAAGGGGCTATGTTTGTGGGGAGTTGTGACAGTAACAAAATAGCATGGAGATTTTTGGTGAGATGAAACTGTTATGTATTCTAATTATGGTGATGACTCTGCAAATCTACATATATGTTAAAATTTATGGAGAATTTGTACCAAAAGAAAAAGTCCATTTCAGTATGATAATTAGGACATCAGGGGGAAGTCATACACTACGGACTGAACAAACTAGATGATGAACAGCTGGGATTTTGTCTTCTATTTTTGGGGGGGGGGGGTATTTTGTCTTCTAACTAGTAGTAGCAAAGAATTTGCTTTCCAAGCCAATGCTGGGTGCTTTTCTTCAATCTTTCCTATAAAGTAAAAAGAGTTGTTCCGGTGCACGGGGGTCAAGCCCTTTTGCTGCCTTTGCCTGGCCTCTCAGGAGTGGGGGGGGGGGGCGAGGGTTAGGACTGGGGGGTGCTGCAGACCTAGCCTCTGGGTGACTGTTGGCCTTTCCTCCAAACGAGGCAGGTCTCTGCTCCTTGTGAGCTGAGGCTGGGAGTTCCACCAGGTGGGACCTTGAAAGTTTAATTCAATTGTTTGCAGTCTCCAGTTTCATAGCGGGAAGTTTCATCATATCATAGCGGCTTTAATGGGGGTTGTTTAACGAGGAAAACAATGAGTTAGATAACAGTGAGTTAGATGATGTCATAACTCGGATTCAAGCCAAGGTTACTAGGGTCGCAATGCAGAGTACTAACCACTGTACCATCACTGTTGGCCAAGGACAACCTGCTGTGCTGTGGTTGAGAGCAATTAACTCACCCAAATAACCTCAACTTTTTAAATTGGTTTTTCTTTCCGTGGCTAGTGTTGGTGTCTCTCGACTTTCTTTTCATTCCTTTGCCCTTTTCTTCTCATCCTCCAGACTGCTCTCACTCTCACCTACCTCCTTCTCTTTACCTCTCCTCCTCATCTTTCTCCCTGTGCCAATCCCATCCCTAGACTGAGGCCACCACACTGTCCTGGAGGGGAGCTCATTGACGTTCTAGGTGGTGTCCTCTAGATGTTTCCATGACTGGGACATTGAGCTGGTTCTCAATCAGCTTCCAGGATAAAGATTTTAAAGAATGGCGGGCTTTCATGTCTTCCCATTCAGGGCATTCTCCAGAACTAAAATTCATAGTCCAAGTGAATTTCTTGGTGCCCTTCCTGTCCCCTCCAGGCCCTTGCAGCTGAACGGACTCCTCCACCGAGCATTTATCGGGCGCCTACTAAGTGTCAGGCAATTCTGTAAGAGAGGGGGTGCATCGTGAGCAAACCCAAGGTCCCTGCCCCAGTGGAGTTCACGACTAGAGGAATTCAGGCGGGGCGGGGGATGGGAGGGTGGGGAGTGCGATGGAGGCAGAACCGACTCTCCTTCTCCTCGCACTTGCGCGCACGCCCGCTCTGCCCACCCAGGGATTTAGGGGGACTCGTGGACTCGTGGATTTAGGCGCAGGACAGGTGAAGTGGAGCAACGAACTGGAAAATGGATGACTTCAGAACGAGAGGCTGCATTGTCACCCTGGAGCCTGATTCGATCCTAGGAGTTCTCCTCTCTTTTGGTCAGCACCCAAATTTGGGTAACCACACGACTCTTGGACTCAGAGCCTTCCGTGCCCTTAGGCTTCTGGAGCAGGGAGGGAGGTTAGGCAAAACAGAAGTGTTGCTTGCACACAGAGAACCCTTCTCTGTACTTCTGTGCAGTGAAATGATTATGTACAATATACTCCCCTCGCCCAGTTTTAATGAGATGGAAATGAGATGCATACACCACTTTATAAGTTTAAGATATACAGCCTCATGACCTGACTTACATATTGTGAGATGATTACCACAACGTTGGTAAATATCCATCATCTCATTCAGATACAAAATTTTTGGAAGGTATTTTTTCCTTTTGATAAAAACTCTTAACTATTTAACAACTTTCAAATATACTATACAGCAGGATTAACTATAGCCGTCATGTTGTGCGTTATATCCCCAGTATTGATTTCTCTTATAACTAGAAATCATAAGATTTTGACCAGGAGCGTGAGCCAATTATGTATATAATACAAATGACCAACAGCCTACAGCTGACCTTGCCAAATGTCTCAGTGGCTCAATCTGTTAGTACCTTTGGCTAACAGAAAGTTTGATGGTTTGAGCCCATCCAGGGATGCTTGTGTTTCTGGAGAAACTGGCTTTCAAAGCCCTCCTGTTTCTCCTTAGGATACCAGGCTTATGTGTGCATCTAATTCCCAGGCACCACTAAAAAAAAGAGTGCCCCTTTGGAGAAAAAGTCTTGGAGCTTCAGAGCACACCTGCCATACATCTTCCCCTACTATTTCTGAGGCTGTTTCTTTCAGTTTAGCGTATTTGGAACATTGTAAATCCCTAAAATGGAGAACAAGAGAACCAGGTGGGACCTTGAAAGGCATATCCATGGTGAAGGCACAGGCTCTGAGCAGGAAACGTATTCAGTCCAAAAAAGTTAATTGAGTTTTCTGTGCCTCCATTTTTACACGTATAATGAGCCACATGGAGTACTTGGCTTATCCAAAGTTTAAATGAGATGTGTAGGGAAACACATAGCCAATGACTCTCACATAACAAATGTTTAATACACATTAGCTCTTACCAGTGTCATTGCCATCAGCATTTTCATTACCTGCTTTGTTCTTTTTAGTTAAGATCCTTCTTGAGGGCAGCCTGTTGGCTCAGCAGTTTAGTGCTGCCTTCAGCCCAGGGCCTGATCCTGGAGACTCAGGATTGAGTCCCACGTCAGAGTCCCACTTGAGTCCCACTTCGGGGCTCCCTGCATGGAGCCTGCTTCTCCCTCTGCCTGTGCCTCTGCCTTTCTCTCTCTCTCTCTCTCTCTCTCTCTCAATCTCTGTCTCTGTCTCTCATGAATAAATAAATAAAATTTAAAAAAGAAAGGACCCTTCTTGATATGAATGAGTCACTATTCAGACTCTAATTGATGGTCATGCAATTGGCTCCTATTTTGTTATCACAAATACTACTGCAGGGAACACCTTTTTACAAATATCTGTCATCATTCTTCTTCTTCTTTCCAGAATCCTGAAAAGGGAATTGTTAGATCAAATTTTGCTAATTCCTGCCTAATTGCCCTGAAAAGAAAATGTAGTAGGTCATATTCCCCACATTTTATGAATATTCTTTTCTCCAATGTTTTGCCAAAACTGGATAGTACTTACCTACCAGTTCGTTTAAACCTTTTTGTGCTAACATTTTTATAGACCTACAGTGGGAAAACGTTCTGTGCAAGACACCAAACCCAGAATTCTTCCATGAAAAGAGCCAATATTATGACTACATAAAAATCTATATTTGGGATACAAACAATAAATTTTAAATTTACACATATGTACGTATATGGCAAAGGAATTATTTTGTATTAGGAACACATTTTTGTCAAAGTTACATATACTCATAAGTTTATTTAGAAAAACAGCAAACCCCCCTTACTATTCCTTGACTTTCAAATTGTAAACATTGTCTCTCTTTCACATACTTCATCATCACCCCCACACCCAAACATGCTTCCTCTTGCTTTATCCTCCAGTACATTTGTATCATAATTTGATAGATCAATTATTATATTATTTTAATTATGTAAGCTTTATAATCAGAATTGGGCCACATAGGATACAGATTGCAGGAACAAAAACCCCAATGTTTTCAGGGACTTTTTTTTCTCAAGTGGATAAATTTGAGGTTTATTTCCTGTCTGATCACCTCCCCTCTACTTTCATATTCCAGGGAAGTACTGGATATGATTGGTTCAGCGTGGGTCATGCCCTCACCTTGAGCCAATGAGGGCAGGGCAGAGCACCTTCATGAACAGTACAAGGAAGACATTATTCAAGGAAGAAGCAATAATTCCAAGAACAAAAGAAGAAAAATGCTGGGGTGTTGAGTAGGCAACAAGAAGGACAAGAAAGCTATATTGCTCTGCAATGCATATACGTAGTAGAGTATGGATCCAAGGTGAAGGGAAAGGATTTTTGAGAGATGTAGGCCTTGGATATGCTTAAATGGGCTGAAGCTATGCACACACATGTGGGACTGCAGAGGGGCTGGATGCTGATGAGGATCTGCCCTTCCTAACCTGAGGAGACTAGTGAGTGTCTTTGTCACCAGGCAGACACTGGCCTTGAACTAAAACAATTCAGGTGGAAAAATACAGGAAAGGGCTTTTCCTCCTTGAAGAAAAGTCTGGAGTCCGGTTTTGGTAGGGAGTGAGGCTATAGCTGGCCTGATAAGGGTACTAAAATCTATGTATAAGTGCAGTTCCATGAAAAGAATCACTTTTACTAGTAAAGAAGGTGCCTGCCATGCCACAGAGAAAACCTGTTGATTAACCCTGACTATTCACTTTGCTCAGTCTCCTGGCCAGACCCCCTACCCACACTTTGGAAAGGCTCAGTCTGCTCAGCCACCACATGTCCTGGCAACCTTCGTCGTTTTGGGTGCCTCCACCCTCTCCAAGCCTGTCCTGCCAGCAGTCGTCCTGGAAGGGAAGAAAAGAGAGGGAAAGGCTACTTACCATTTAGCGCCAAGGAATTCAACAAAGCCCTAACTTGGTTCTTAATAATTTGCTGGTCTATTTACCCTCGGACTCCGACTCCCACAATTAACGAAAAGAGCAAGGACAAACGCCCGGCCCGAAGGTCCCCCCCCCCCCCCCCGGGAGCACTCCACAGGGAGCCGGAGGCGGCCACCCAAGGCGCGGTGACCCCGGGCTCCCGCCTTCTCCTCCCGCCCTCCTGTCTCCCTCCGGGCGTCTCCGCGTTCCCCTTCCTACCCTCCGTCCCTCGGGCCCTCACCGCCCCCCCCCCCCCTCTTTCAGACCCTCAAAGCGAGCCCTTAAATAACATTGGTATTTAGAGTCCTTTCTAACCCGGTGGAAGTTCCAAAAAACTAAGAGAACATTGTCACTAGCTATGAGGTCCTTCGTGACGTGTGACCGGAGCTTCTACGGAGCAGAAGAGAACGAGCGTGTTTCCACCGCATCCCGGGCCGAGGCGTCTTCTCGGTGGAGCGAG
Organism: Canis lupus familiaris; assembly: GCF_011100685.1. Lineage (NCBI taxonomy): Eukaryota > Metazoa > Chordata > Mammalia > Carnivora > Canidae > Canis > Canis lupus. The sequence continues at coordinate 58,259,535 of NC_049238.1, forward strand.
GGGGCGCCCCGCGGGCGGGACTCGGAGCTGGAGGGGTTCCGCCGGCGGCCGCGGGTCAGGGGGCGGGAGTCCCCGCCAGCATCTCCCTTCCCCGCCAAGCTTAGGGTTCACGGAGACGCCCCACGCCCAAGGACACGGTCCCGGACGACCGCGGCCCCTCCTGGCCTGAGACTCGAGCTGCTTCTGCGAGCTGGCGGGACAGGGTCCGAGGAAAAGAAGATGAAATGCACCCAACCTTCTGCTCGATCCCGGGACCCGAAACCTCATCTCAGCACCGGCCACGGCGGCGGGACACGCTGCGCCGCCTTCGCGCTGTTTTCTACCCGCGCAGCCGACGCGTGCAGTCCCGGGACGCGGCGGGAGCGGGTCGCCGGGCGCGGTTTGACGCCAGCAGCCCCCGCCTCCCCCGCCCCATCCCCCCCCCCCGGGCCCCAGGGTGACCCCGCCAGGGGCCGCACGGCCCGGCGTCCCCGCTGTGGCCGCAGGGTCCGGGGGCGGGGAGCGGAGGGGCGCCGCTCTGAGAAGCAGCCTGCGGGGTCCCCGGCTTCGAGGAGGAGGAGGAGGAGGAGGAGGAGGCAGAGCGCGGGGCCGCGGCCGCGAGGGGGGGGCGCCCACCCGGGCGGCGCGGGGTCCCCCGGACGGTCCCTTCCCGGGACCGAGAGGGCACGTGCCACTCGCTGGGTGTTGCAGAGGAGGATAAAAAGGGGGCGCCGCGGCCCGGCCCCCCGCGAAGGTTCCACCGAGACTTGAACTCGGATCGCTGGATTCAGAGTCCAGAGTGCTCACCATTACACCATGGAACCGCCGGGGGCGGGCCTCCTCGGCTCTCCGAGCTGTGCACAGCGCCCGCCTCCGCCTCCGCCCCGCGCGCCGGCGACGCGCCTCCTGCCGGCGTCTGCTCACCTCGCGCTCGGCTCCTCGTCCGCCACGGCCCGCCGGGGCTCACCTCCTCCCTGCCGCTCCCGGGCTCGCGTCCCGGGGAGCCAGATCGAGTCCGCTTGCGGGAGAACGACAGGGACGGGCTTTGGGGGCGCGCCCCCCGGGTGCACCTGCTCTGCCTGGAGGCCCGGACTCCTGCCCGGAGGTAAAGTTCCTGCCAGAATAAAAGAAGTCTTCCTTCCCTTCTCTTCCCACCGCCCTGGGAGCTCGGGGGAATCCTCAGATTTTTCTCTAGCTGCGCGGGCCTTCGGTCGGCTCAGGACCAGCCCGGAGCTCAGGACCGTCCCAAAGTAAGGCCCTGAGGCTCCGCGCGGCTTAAGGCCGGCTGGTCGAATCCCACCAAGCTGAGCCTGGAGCCCCGTTCTCTACTGTCCCTGCCGGGGGATGCGATGCGCCGGGTCTCGCCCCAGCGTCGCGGAGCCGCACAGCGCTCGCAGCTCCGCGCAGAGCAGAACTGCCTGGGCCAGAGGTGCCAGAAAATCCACAGAGCGCTGCGCTGTACTCAGGACCTTGAAATTAAAAGTCAGACCAGCGACTAAACTAGGTGCATGGCAAAGAAAAGAGGGTGTGCTCCTGTCTCCTGGGTACCAGCGCGGGTTGAGAACGCCTCTTAGATAGGGCTTTGAGATTCAGACGGGATAGTCCCCCACATGTGAACATGGCCAGGCAGAAGACTGAGTCATAGAACCCTCAGCCTTCTGCAGCCAGCGCTCTGCTTTTTAAATTTCCAGTAGCACAGAGATGGCCAAAGCTCGCCTGCTCTCATGTTTTCACAACTCATGAGCACCCGGACATTCCTACTAACTCTGGAGCGGCGAGTGGAGAGGGGCAGGGAGATCTTAGACTCGGAGTGAGAAAGGAGGGAAGACTGGGCGAAGCATGCTAGTCAGATTCAGTGGGGAATTGTCAAAGGGCCAGAGCTGTGGTTTAGATCCCGTTAACAGTGGTTAGTTAATCTTATGGAAATTAGTGTGGAGGTGAGGAATAGCCCCAACACCGCCCCCCCATCCCCCCTCCGCATTCTTAAATCGTGTAACTTACCAAGAGACCATATCGTTATGTTCCTTAGGTTTAAGAAGAAGAAAAAAGGACGAAAATAAAAAATGAAAGAAAGATGCTTCAGATGCCAGTGCGGAGGCAATTTAATTGGGGAGGGGGGAAAGAGAGCCTCTTTGGGGAAAGAAGTCTGAGAGGGCGGCAGGGTTCTGAGAAGATCCTAGGGGATAAAGCTGGATCTTCACTCTAGCCAGTTGGGGCAGAGGAAGGAGGTTGGCTGTTGGACTGAGCAGCAGTTTCCTACAGGTGGGTTATTTGGGGATCTATCCCCAACCTCTTACTCTCCTGGAAATGGCCCTCAAAACTACCTTCCCCCCTTGTAAATTTTCTTTGTACTCAGTTTCTAAATACCATTTTCCACTAAAAGACACTAATAAGCATTGTATAAGTGCCTGGTTTGAGGTTGGGAGAGTAGAGCTACAAGGTGAGCCCGGAACATCTTGTGCTCAAGGATTAGTAAGAGACGAGTCAAAAGGTCGCAGAAGCCAGCTTGAAGATTTGAAGAGTTCCCCGGGTCAAACTGAAAGCTATTGGAAGATCAAAAAGAATAAGGATTATAATATATTATGACATTGAATAAGAAAGGATACATGTAGTATTATCCATAGTATACTTACAGAAGAGATGGAGGGAATGCTGTACTTTATAGAATAACATCTATAGTTGTTATAGATGACATATTATAGATGTTGATATGTTATAGAATAACATATTAGTTGTTTATAATGACTTTACTTATTCCACAAATATTTATTGTCTATGTGGTGGGGACTTGTATAGTGGAAGGACAAGACAGATCCTACTCACATGAAGATTATCTTCCACAAGCCAGATATTATATAGATAATTACTAAAAACATTGTAATTATGATGAATGTTAATTATTACTTTTGTGTTCCTTGGTCCAGTTTCATCAGTTAAGGATTGAAAGCTGACTGAGCATAAAAAGTGAATCTATACAGTCCATGAGAATATATTTTTCCTGGGCAAGAATTTTCTGATTTATGTGTCTTAAAAGTGAGAAAACATTGTTTATTCCACAGACCCCTGACATTTTAATACGAGGTCATATGTATGGCATGAGAGCACTAACCTGTGAGTCTTTTTTTTTAATAATAAATTTATTTTTTATTGGTGTTCAATTTGCCAACATACAGAATAACACCCAGTGCTCATCCCATCAAGTGCCCCCCTCAGTGCCTGTCACCCAGTCACCCCCACCCCCCGCCCTCCTCCCCTTCCACCACCCCTAGTTCGTTTCCCAGAGTTAGGAGTCTTCATGTTCTGTCTCCCTTTCTGATATTTCCTACCCATTTCTTCTCCCTTCCCTTCTATTCCCTTTCACTTATATTTATATTCCCCAAATGAATGAGACCATGTAATGTTTGTCCTTCTCCAATTGACTTACTTCACTCAGCATAATACCCTCCAGTTCCATCCACGTCGAAGCAGATGGTGGGTATTTGTCGTTTCCAATGGCTGAGTAATATTCCATTGTGTACATAAACCACATCTTATTTATCCATTCATCTTTCGATGGACACCGAGGCTCCTTCCACAGTTTGGCTATTGTGGACATTGCTGCTAGAAACATCGGGGTGCAGGTGTCCCGGCGTTTCATTGCATCTGAATCTTTGGGGTAAATCCCCAACAGTGCAATTGCTGGGTCGTAGGGCAGGTCTATTTTTAACTCTTTGAGGAACCTCCACACAGTTTTCCAGAGTGGCTGCACCAGTTCACATTCCCACCAACAGTGTATGAGGGTTCCCTTTTCTCCACATCCTCTCCAACATTTGTGGTTTCCTGCCTTGTTAATTTGCCCCATTCTCACTGGTGTGAGGTGGTATCTCATTGTGGTTTTGATTTGTATTTCCCTGATGGCAAGTGATGCGGAGCATTTTCTCATGTGCTTGTTGGCCATGTCTATGTCTTCCTCTCTGAGATTTCTCTTCATGTCTTTTGCCCATTTCATGATTGGATTGTTTGTTTCTTTGCTGTTGAGTTTAATAAGTTCTTTATAGATCTTGGAAACTAGCCCTTTATCTGATAGGTCATTTGCAAATATCTTCTCCCATTCTGTAGGTTGTCTTTTAGTTTTGTTGACTGTATCCTTTGCTGTGCAAAAGCTTCTTATCTTGATGAAGTCCCAATAGTTCAGTTTTGCTTTTGTTTCTTTTGCCTTCGTTAACCTGTGAGTCTTGAAGCTCGTGGGTTTATAAAGGTAGCTCTGCCACCAAGCTGTGGGAGCTCTAGCAAGTTTGCAAGTGTCAGTTTTTTAATCTATAAAGTTAATTTTAATTTTTCTAGTTTTCCAAGTTTCTTATAGAGGAACAGCCCCACATAGTACCCTGGAGACCTTGTATGTACACAGCCACACAGGCAGAGGCTTGAATTGCAGCTAATCTAAGTCTTGATAGAATTTCTTTTCATCTGCTACAACATGAGACGATGGGACACTTGTGAAAAGTTGCCCTAAAGATTACACTCACCTCCCTATTTTCCCTGATAGGCTCTCATGGGATAGGCTATCAATACCTACCAAGTTTTGGTGAGATATGATGCTTTTTGCCTACCCCCCTCAAGGTACAGCTGAGACAATAAAACCATTTAGCTGCAATCCAGAACTGACTCACTCCTTAGCAATGGGTATTTTGCAGCTCAACGGTAGATACCAGTCCCTTTTGTTTTGGTGTATAAGATAGTGGCCAGGAAGCTGGCACATTTGGCTATTCTTTCTTTCACTGCGTATGTAAGAAATAAACTAAATCCAGAAGTGGCTTGCTGTATTTTTGCTGGCTTCATCAGTCAGGCCTTCCTTTGGCCTCATCTTATGTGCTCAACAGTTCTTTCTTCCCCAGTATTCTCTGTGTCTATGATGAACTGAGGTATGTGTTAAAAGGATCATTAATTGCAACCAAGACCGACACATAGTCCCTGGTATATGTGTTTGCTGAATAAATGCTATACTTAGCCTGTGCCCTAAGAACATATAGCTGAGAGATTAGTTAGAAGAAAGAGTATCTGTAGGTTTAGAGAATGAGAACAGCATGCAGAAAGATGAGCTGATGGTGGTGTCTTGATAGCCTAAGTGGGTAGGAATGAGGACAGTCTTCAGGCTAGGATCAGAAAGCTTGAGGAGAAACTAAGGAATGCCTACAACAACATCGAACACCTTAAGGACCAGTCTGGGCAGATCGATGAGGACTGGAAGAGTAATTCACCCTACACTGCACTTATGTAGGAGAACCAAGGAGAACCACAGGTGGACCCGGGGTTCATCTAAACTGTTGGGAATAATCAACTCCGACGAGAGGAGGATATAACTGTAAGACTCTGCTGCACACCTCAGAATGTGACCTTTGAACTCTCTTCACAGTGGATGCCCACCAAATAACTGTTGAATTGGCAGGAATGAAATGCCTGAAGAAGTGCTGGAGAATTTTATCTTAATGGTTCTTCTTTATGGGATCAGGAGGGGCTACAGAAAAGGACCGTTGCATGTAAATAAATAGTAATAATTATATTTTTCTGTATGTTGTGCCCAAGATTGCGAATCCGAGAAACCACCAAGGAGCCGACTTATGCAAACACACGAGGGTTTATTTACAAGCTCGAGCCTGGGTCCAAGTATACCCGACACAGCGGAGCAGGGACTTGGACCCCGAGACTAAGAGGTGTAGCAGCTTTATAGGGGCCAGTGGCCCATGGGATTCGCAGATAGTTGCACAGTCATGTCGATCCACACGCAGGTGACCGATTGAATTACATCTTACCCTATAGTATCCATTTGAGCTGGCCTATTACTTTGGTCAGAATCAGCGAGCAGTTTTGGCGGGCACAAGGCAGGGTTACATTGTTATGAGCCGATTTCTGATTAGGGTGTGCCCAGCCGCTTGACTAGGGTGGGGCAGCGCCTTAAGCAATAAGCAGGTCATGTGGGGGTCATACAGGAGGTGGCCGGTGTAGCACAAAATGGAGTTAGTCCTGCTCTGCTTGTCCAGGGGTAGGGGATTTTTGTTAAATTTCCTGGGTCCCACACTGTACTTTCGGTTTATAAAGGGTTTTATATACATTATATCATGAATATTTATTGAGTAATTAATTTTCCTGACACCGTGCTGGGTCCTGGAGGCAAAGAGGCCAGTCACATTCTCTTTGAGGACTTCAAATTGGTAAGAAATAAATACTCAATACAGTTTTATCAAAATGTGGCAGCTTTCCTAACCTTTGGATATTACAGTGGCATAGAGGAGGGACATGTAGTTCAGGACATGAATATCTTTTGCTAATGAAAAGGTGAAACTGAGAATTTTCAAGGACAATCCCATTCTCATTAGAGTTCACTACAGGAGACTGTCCCGAAGAATGGATGGTATGAGGAAGGGTCTTCTATAAAGAAGCGTCTTTTCTGCATTTTGGAGAGTGTTGAGAATCCCTCAGAGAACTCTTGTAATAAGAATGCAGGTAGCCGAAAGACACACGAATTAGAAAGGAAGAATTAAAATTGTCTCTGTTCACAGATGTTATGATCTTAAATAGAAAACTCCAAAGATTTCACACTCAAAAATTCTGTCAGGAAAAGTGAATTCAGCCAAGTATCAGGATACAAAATTAATACACAAAAATCATTCGTGCTTCTATACCCTAACAATGAACAACTGAAAAAGGAAATGAGGAAAACAATTCCATTTGCCCCAGAAAGAATAAAATATTTAGGAATTAACCAAGGAGGTGAAAGACTTGTTTGTACAGTGAAAACCACAAAACATTGCTGAAGAAATTAAAGAAGACATTAATAAATAGACAGCCCATGTTCATGGATTGGAAGACTTAATATTACTAAGATGTCCATACTCCTCAAAATGATCTATAGATCAAACGCAGTGCCTATCAAAATCCCAAGAACATTTTTTGCAAAAATAGAAAAACCCTCCTTAAATATGGAATCTCAAGGAACCCCAAATAGTTAAAACAACCTTGAAAAAGAATTAAAGCTGGAAGATTCCTCATGTTTTCTGCTATCTAAACTTACTACAAAGCTATAGTAGTCATGGTAATCAAACAGTATGGTACTTGCATAAAGACAGATATAAAGACTAGTGGAATAGATAAAGAGCTCAGAAAAAACACTCACATATATTGTCAAATAATTTTCAGTAAAAGTGCCAAGACCATTCAGTGGGAGAAAGGACAATCTTTTCAACAAATAGTTCTAGAAAAAAATGGATATTCACCTGCAATAGAATGAAGTTGAACCCTTATTTAACCCCATATACAAAAGTTAACTCAAAATGGATGACAGACCTAAATGTAAGATGTGAAACTATAGAACTATTAGAACAAAAGATGGCAGCAGAAAGCTTCATGACATTGAATTTGGCAATGATTTCTCACATATGACACCAAAGGCACAGGTGACACAAGAAAAAAATAGATAAATTAGACTTTGCCAAAATGAAAAACTTTGTGAATAAAAGGACTCTATCATCAGAGTAAAAAGGTAACCCACAGAAAAGAAGGAAGCATATATCTAATAAGGAATTAATATCCAGAAAATATAGAGAACTCCTAAAACTTGGTAAGAAACAAAAACTCAATTTAAAAATGGATAAAGGAGTTGAATAGACATTTCTCCAAAGAAGATATGGTCAATAAACACGTGAAAAGATGCTCAACATGACTAATCATTGGAGAAATATAAATGAAAACCACAATGAGATGCCACTTCACACCCATTAGACTGGCTATTATAAAAAATTTAAAACCCGCCAAACAAAAAACAAAACAGAAAATTCCCAGAAAATGATAAGTATTGGCAAAGATGTGGAAAAACTGGAACCTTTATGTGCTGTTGGTGGGAATCTAAACCACTGTAGTCACTATGAAAAATAGTAAGCTCCTCAAAAATTAAAAAAAAAATTACAGGGGCACTTGGGTGGCTCAGTGGTTGAGCATCTGCCTTTGGCTCAGGTCATGATCCCAGAGTCCTGGGATCGAGCCCCACATCGGGCCCCTTGCAGGGAGCCTGCTTCTCCCTCTGCCTATGTCTCTGCCTCTCTCTGTGTGTGTCCCTCATGAATAAAAAATAAAATCTTTAAAAAAACAATTACAGTATAGTCCAGCACTTCCACTTCTGGGTATAAACCCAAAAGAATTGAAAGCAAAACACAAATAGATACTTGTACATTCATGTTTAGAGTAGCAATACTCACAATAGTCAAAAGTTGGAAGCAACTCCAGGGTCCATTGATGGGTGAATGGATAAACAAAATGTGGTATAAACATACAATGGAACATTATTCACCTTTAAAAAGGAAGGAAATTATGGTACATGCTACAATGTGAGTGAATATTGAAGACATTATGCTAAGTGAGAGAAGCCAATCACAAAGGATAGATACTGTGTGATTCCACTCATGTGATGTACTTATGAAATTCATAGAGACAAAGAAGAGAATGGTGGTTGCGGGGAAGGGGGGAGGGAGGGGGAAATGAAGAGTTGGGGAGAGGGGAAAATGAAGAGTTGTGTAATGGGAACAGAGTTTTAGTTTTGTGAAGTGAAAAAAGTTCTGGTGATGGATGGGAATGATGATTGCACAACAGTGTGAATGTACTTAACACCACTGAACTGTATGCATAAAAATTGTTAAAATGGGGATCCCTGGGTGGCGCAGCAGTTTAGCGCCTGCCTTTGGCCCAGGGCGCGATCCCGGAGACCCGGAATCGAATCCCACGTCGGGCTCCCGGTGCATGGAGCCTGCTTCTCCCTCTGCCTATGTCTCTGCCTCTCTCTCTCTCTCTGTGACTATCATAAATAAATAAATAAAAAAAATTTAAAAAATTGTTAAAATGGTCAATTTTATGTTATGTATAACTGTTTAAGTGAATAATTTTAAAGGGGGGAGGAAGCCAGTTACACCTTTCAAAATAGAACAAAAATAGACATTACCCCAGCTCTTGAGGCACCCTTTGTCTCGAAGCCATCATTTGTCAAATAGCATACAAAGTGCTGTTACAGCAATGTGAATAAAAAAAAAAAAATGCAGAGTTTGAAAAAAAGTGCCCAGTGATGTCTGGGAGATGACCTTATTGACTCTTCTGATCTCCACACCTGCTTCTTCTAATAGCTGAATGACTTGTCTCCTGGACTCTCATATGGAAGAGAGTCTCACAGTCTCCGGCAGACTTCAGCCTCTAGATTCCCCCAGCACCTGAGCTCTGGGCTGGCTCAGTGCAGACAGTACTGCCAAGATCTCCAGGAACTGCTGATGTCGAAGCTAATGTATCTGCCTTAGCCAGTCAGCTGGAAGAAAAGAGAGGCATATTTAATGAGTTATGTAATTGGAGCATTCCCACAGTGATGAGTGATAATGTATCTTCTTCCTGAGAAGCTAACTGCTTTCCAGTTAGCTCTCAGTTTCACTCTGATATTCCCAACCTCAAAGTAAATGCAATCTTCATCATTTTCCTGAGAAGATAGATCTCACTTTTCAGTTTAAAAAAAGCCTGAGTTTGCAACATGGATGGATGGAGCTAGAGAGTATAATGCTAGGCAAAGTAAGTCAGTCAGATAAAGACGAATATCTCACTCATGTGGGATTTAAGAAACAAAACAAATGAGCAAGGGAAAATAAAAGAGAGACAAACCAAGAAAGACTTAATTATAGAGAACAAACTGATGGTTACCGGAGAGGAGAAATGCGGGGAGGTGGGGGAGATAGGGGATGGAGATTAAAGAATGCAATTACCGTAATGAAAAATTAAAATAAAATGAAAGGGAATAACAAACAATTTTTTTAAAAAAATCCTGAGGTACAAAGGAATAAAGTACTGTAGGGTAAAACTGGGATCAAAATCCAAGATTACTGATTTCTACTACAGTCACTCAACTGCCTTGCCTCTCTAAGGAATGTGATAAACTAATCTGTTATTAACTATTTATGCATCTGATTCTGCAAACATAGCATCTTTGCTCATCTATTTTGGGACTTTAACTTAGAACTCAATTCAGGCACTTACTGAGATCCAATGGGTAAAGTGTTGTTCTACAAATTATAAGTTATAGTTATATAGTTATAAGGACACAGAGTTGACCATATATAATGTGTGACTTTAAGGACCTTAAAAGTGTTTTCAACAGAATCTATATATATATGAGAACAGCAGTATCAGGCAGAGATAGGCTTATTCTGCTAGAAAGAAAACAAGATATTTGGAGAAAATTATCTCTTCTCTCACATAAGTTAAGAATCTAACACTCTCCAGGTCTGACACTCACCTGTTTCCCAAATGGATCAGGGTATGTGAGCTTGAGAATGTTGCTGGAAAAATCAAATATTCCATAAGACCCTCTCTATCTTTTCCTGAGCATGTATATGAAGTTATTTTCTTATAGAAGAGCCATAAAATTAAACAAAAATACTTATTTTCTCAGGGACAGAGTCTTTTCTTAAGGGCAAGGTTTTTTCTTACATAGTCTGCTAATCTTTATATTTTACTTGAAGATTTTAGTTCACTGAAATTGAATGTAATTATTGTTATAGCTGGGTTTATATCTACCACTTTATTACTTGGTTTCTCTCTATATATCATCTATTTTATATTCCCCTTTCTATTCCTTTGCTTTCTTTTGGATTAGATAAATATTTTATGTTACTACATTGCTTTCCTATTAACTTGCTAACATTTACTATTCTTTGAGAGCTTACTGTAGAAATATTAACATGTATTGTTAATTTATTATATGTATTTTTAAATATTTATTTATTTATCTGAGAGAGACAGCAGGAGGGTCAGAGAGAGAAAGAATCTCAAGCAGACTCCACACTGAGCATAGAGCCTGAAACACGGCTCAATTCCACAACCCTGAGATCATGACCTGAGCCAAAATAAAAAATCAAATGCTTAACCGAGCCCTCCCAGTGCCCTGATTTATTATATTTTTATACAAAAGATTAGTTTCACAATACTGCTAGAATCTTAGAAAACTGTAACTACTTTTATCCACTTCTCCCTTTTGCATTATTGTTGACAAACTATTGTTGTCAATTCCTGAAGTCATTAAATTTTTTATACCCATGTATCTACTTTTTCCATTCCTCATTCCATTCTACATTGCTATGTTTCCAACTAGAATTCTCTCTTTTCATTATTTCATAAAAATTACTTTTTAAAATATTTTATTTATTTATTCATGAGAGACATAGAGAGAGAGGCAGAGACATAGGCAGAGGAAGATGGAGGCTCCTTGCAGGGAGCCTGATGTGAGACTCAGTCCCAGGACTCCAAGATCATGACCTGAGCCAAAGGCAGATGCTCAACCACTGAGCCATCCAAGCACCTCTCATAAAAATTTCTTTTAATATATTTGTAACATCTGTGCTGGTGTTGAATTTCCTGTTTTTGTTTGTCAAAAAACATTTATTGCACATCACTTTTTTTTTGCTTTTTAAACTTTTTTATGCTTTATTGAGGTATAATTAACACATCATTGACTACATTTATTTAAAGTACATACTGATGTGTATATATATATATATATATAAAGCATCACCACAATCAAGATAATGAACATATTATCTTCCCCCAAGGTTTCCTCTTGCTCTTTTGTAATCTCTCCCTCTCTCCTATCTCTACTATCTCTACTATTCACATACCTCCCCAGGTAATCATTGATCTGATTTCTGGATCATACAATATATGCTTTATGCTCTTTTTCTGTTTGGCTTCTTTTGCTCAGCATAATGATTTTGAGTTTTAACCATGTTATTATGTTGTGGTAGTTAATTTTATGCTGTGGTGGGCTAAGGGATGCCCAAATAGTTGGTAAAACATTATTTTTGTGTGTGTCTGTGAGGATCTTTATGGAAGAGATTAGCATTTGATTCAGTAGACTGAGTAAAGACATCCACCCTCACCAATGTGGGTGGACATCATCCAATCTTTTGATGGCCTGAATGGAACAAAAAGGCAAAAGAAGGGAGAGTTCATTCTCTTTTCTTGGTCTAGGACATCCATCTTTTCCTGTCCTCAGGCAGTGGAGCTCCTGGTTCTTGGGCACTTGAACTTGGACTGAATTATATCACTGGCTTTCCTGGCTTGGGTTTCCATTGTATAGAGAACAGACTGTGGCATTTCTTGGCCTCCAAACCACATGAGCCAATTCCCGTTATATATATTTGTTTGTATACAAACATGTATACATTTACATCTATATTTCCTATTGGTTCTGTCTTTGTGAAGAATCCTGATTAATATTTGCCTATATCAGAAGTTGTTTCCTTTTATTGCTGAATAGTATTTCATTGTATGGATAAGCCACAATTTTTAAATTCATTTGCTTGTTGAAGGACATTTGATTTCTTTTCTGTTTGTAACTGTAACCAAAAATTGCTATGTATAAGTTTTTGTGTGAACATATACTGTCATTTATCTTGAGTAAATAGGAGTAGAATAGCTGGCTCATATAATAGTTGAAATTTTAAAGAAATCACCAAATTGTTTTCCAAAGTATCCGTATCCATTACATTCCCACTAGAGTGTGTAAGAGTTCTAGTTGTTCCACATTCTCATCAGCACTTGACATGGTCAGGTTTTTAAATTTCAGACATTCTAGTGGGCATGTACTGGCATATTTTGGTTTTAATTTCCATTTTCTTAATGACTAATGATGCTTAGTATCTTTCCGTGTGCTTATTTCCCCTTATTATACATTCTTTGGTGAACATTTGTTAAAATGTTTTGCCCTTTTTGTTTGTGTTATTTATATTCTTTTAAAAAATATTTATTTATTTTAGAAAGAGAGAGAGAGAGAATCTCTAGCAGACTCTGTACTGAACACAGAGCCTGACACTCGGGACTTGATCCCAAGACTACAAGATCATGACCTGACCTGAAATCAAGGTTTGGATGCTCAAATGACTGAGCTACCCAGGCACCCCATTTATATTCTCATTATTTAGTTGCAAGAGCTCTTTATATATAATAACTCTTTATATATATAAGAATTTTGTCAAATATATATTTGGCAAATATTTTTTCCCAGTCTGTGACTTGTCTTTTATTTTCAAAAAGTATCCTCTTAAAAAAAAAAAAAAAAAAAAAAAAAAAAAAGTATCCTCTTAAAGGGAAAAGTTTCTAACTTGTAAGGTCTAATTTGTTGACTTTTTCTTTTATTGTTTGTGTTTTTATGTAATATTTAAGAAATCTTTACCAAACCTAAAGTCATTAAGATTTTCTATGTATTTTTCTAGAAATTTTATAGTTTTAGCAAAATTAAGTTTATAAAAATTCTCAAGTTAATTATTTACCCAAATAAATTTTTAATTCAAAAAAAAATATATGCATCCCTGTTTGTTGCAGCATTATTCACAGTAGCCAAGATATAGAAGCAACCTAAATGTTGATAGATAAAGAAGATGTGGTGGGCAGCCCCGGTGGCTCAGCGGTTTAGCGCCGTCTTAGGCCTGGGGTGTGATCCTGGAGTCCCAGAATCCAGTCCCACATCGGACTCCCTGCATGGAGCCTGTTTCTCTCTCTGCCTGTGTCTCTGCCTTTCTCTCTGTCATGAATAAATAAAATATTTTTTTTTAAAAAAAGATGTGGTGTGTGTGTGTGTGTGTGTGTGTGTAATGTAATATTACACAACCATAAAAAGGATGAGATCTTTCCATTTGTGGCAACATGGATGGCCCTAAGAGGTATTAAGCTAAGTGCAATAAATTAGACAGAGAAAGACAAATACCATATGATTTCACTCTTATATAGAATCAAAGAAATGAAACAAGGGAATAAACAAACAAAAGGCAGAATCAAACCTAGAAATGCAGAGGACAAACTGATGGTTGCTACAGGGCAGGTGGCGGGGGGGATGGACAAAATGGGTGAAGGGGAGTGGGAGATACAGGCTTCCAGTTATGGAATGAATAAGTCACGGGAGTAAAAGATACAGCATAGGGTATATAGTCAATGATATTGTAATAATGTTGCATGGTATTAGGTAGTAGTTATAATTGTGATGAGCATAGCATAAGTTATAGAGATGTTGAGTCACTATGTTGTACACCTGAAACTAATGTAACATTGGGTATCAACTATACCCCCAAAATGAAAAAAAAAAAAGAGTAAAGATGGAAAAAGATAAATTATGCTAACAGTAAAAAGAAGAAAGTTGGAGTGGCTATATTAATATCTGACAAAGTAGATTTCAGACCAAAAAATATTACTAGGACCAAAGAGAGAGTTATTCATTAAACCTGATAATGGGGTCAATTATTCAGAGCCCATACAAATTCTAAATGTTAAGCAATGAATAATAGAGCTTCAAATTACACAAAATCAAACTGATAAAACTGCAAGAAGAGATCAACAAATTTACAGTTATTGTCAGAGATTTTAACGCCCTTTCTCAGTAACTGGCAGAACAAACAGACATAATATCAGTAAGGAATAGAAGACCTAAAAATACCATAAACCAAGATTCCTAGTTGACATTTATAGAATACTCCATCCAAGAGAGCAGAGAACATATTCTTCCAAAGTACACATGGAACATTTACCAAGTTAGACCATGTTTTGGGCCATAATACAAGTCTCATTAAAAGGATTCAAGAATTAAAAAAAAAAAAAAAAAAAGGATTCAAGTCATACAAAATATGTTTTATCAAACAAATAAAATATACTTTATTGCTGCAATGGAATTAAATTAGAACTCAGTAACAAGACATATGACATATGGAAAATTCTCAAATATTTAGAAACTAAATAAAACACTTCTAAATATTCCATAGATCAAAGAAAAAGTAGAGGGGATGATAGAACTTCCTTGAACTGAACAAATATGAAAACATAAAATATAAAACTTTGTGAAATGCAGTATGATTTTCACTAGCTATGCCATTCTGGGATGACAGTTCTTTTAGCACTTGAAAAATGTTGTGCCACATCTTCTGGCTGCCATGGTTTTGAGAAGTCTTTTGTCATTCAAATGGTTTCTTTCTTCTATGTGTCATGTCTTTCACTGTGTTTCAAGTGGTTTGTTTGTTCCCCTTTAGTTTTCAGAAGTTTGGCTATGATGAGTTTTATGTATTTCTTTGGGTTTATCCTGTTTAAGATTTGATCTCCTGGAAGCTGCAGATTTATGTCTTTTGCCAAATTTGGGAAAATTTTCAGCCATTATTTTTCTGAGTACTTTTTAAGCCCCACACTCTTCTCTCCTGGGACTCTGATAACAGGCATGTTAGTTTTTATTATTATTATTATTATTATTATTATTATTATTATTGACCTACTGTTCTCTGAGGCTCTGTTAATTTCTTTTTTAGTTTCTCTCTGTTGTTGATTCTGTTGTTCTATCTTCCATTTCATTGATTCTTCCTCTGTTTCCTCCATTCTGCTGTTGAGTCAATCTATTGATATTTTATTTTAGTTACTGTATTTCTCAGTTCTAAACTTTCCATTTGTTTCTTCTTTATATCTTTTATTCTTTACTGAGATTTTCTTTTTCTTTGATGAGACTTCCTTTACTTCATTTGTTTCAAGTGTGTTAGTAGTTGTTCATTGAAGTATGTTTATGACAGCTGCTTTAAAATCCTTGTCAGATAATTTTAACATCTGTGTCATTTTATTGTTTTTATATACTAGTTGTCTTTTCCCATTCAAGTTGAACCCTTCCTGGTCTTGATGTGATAGGTAACTTTTGTTTGAAACCTGGATAGTTTGAGCATTATGTCATGAGACTCTGGATCTTCCTCAAGGCTTTTTTCACTAGATTCCTCTGACGGAGTTAAGGTGAGGGTGTTGGTGGGGTAGAAGTCTAGGTTCTCCACTCAGCCTTACTGACACCCAAGAGGGGACTCTGTGTTAATTCAGGACGGATGGGAATTATAGTTCTCCATTAGGTCCCCCTGATATCCTACACCTCCAGGCTGGGAGGGTAGGAGTGCCTCCTTACTGTTCTCTGAATGGCCTCTGTGTCTTGCTAGGCAGCCGCTTTGCTAGTCCATACTAGAGAGATCAGGGAACTCATCATTGTCTCATTCCTTGCATCCTGAGGTCCCTAGTCAGCCTGCCCTTTTCTGTCTTTCAGGATCTTCTTATGTTTTTGTTTGTTTGTTTGTCTTCTTATGTTTGTTTTATATATAATATCCAAGGTTTTAGGAGTACTTGGAAGAATAGGAATTATTAGTATGTGTTATCCAACTTTCCAGGCAGAAGTCACTCTTTCAGTTTTTTACTGTAAGAAAAAGTCCTTTTTTTTTTTTTTAGATTTATTTTTTATTGGTGTTCAATTTACTAACATACAGACTAACCCCCAATGCCCGTCACCAATTCACTCCCACCCCCCGCCCTCCTCCCCTTCTACCACCCCTAGTTCCTTTCCCAGAGTTAGCAGTCTTCACGTTCTGTCTCCCTTTCTGATATTTCCCACACATTTCTTCTCCCTTCCCTTATATTCCCTTTCACTATTATTTATATTCCCCAAATGAATGAGAACATATAATGTTTGTCCTTCTCCGACTGACTTACTTCACTCAGCATAATACCCTCCAGGAAAAAGTCCTTTTTTGAAACATATTTTCTCTGGGTAAATAGTTCAAGGTGACAGGTTTTGTTGTTGTTGTTGTTTTAGTACTTTAAAGATATTCTTCCACTGTGTTCTAACATGTTCTTTTTTTTTTTTTTTTCAAGATTTTATTTATTTATTCATGAGAGACAGAGAGAGAGAGAGAGAGAGAGAGGCAGAGACACAGGCAGAGGGTGAAGCAGGCTCCATGCAGGGAGCCTGATGTGGGTGGGACTCGATCCCAGGACTCCAGGATCACACCCTGGGCTGAAGGCAGGCGCTAAACCGCTGAGCAACCCGGGCTGCCCTAACCTGTGTTATTTCTGATGAAAACTCTGTTGCATCCTTATCTTTGTTCCTCTTTATATAACTAGTCTTTTTTCCTCCCTTAGGTTTCTTTTACATCTTTCTCTTTATAATAGGTTTTGAAAGATGTGATTGTGATTTGTCTTAGTTTGGTGTTTTTTTAAAAAAATCTTATGCTTGGGTTTGTTGAGCTATTTGGATCTGTGGCTTTATGGTTTTCATCAAATTTGAGGAAAATCTGTCACTATTTCTTCAAATACTTGTTCTGTTCCTCTTCCTATTACCTCTTTTGGGGACTCTAATTATTATGTTAAAGTTTTCCCCAATTTACTGATGTTCTATTCATTTTTACAAGTCTTTTTTCATCCTGTTTTATTTTGTGTAGTTTCTATATCTTCAGGTTTGATCTTTCTGTTGTAGTGTCTAATCTAATGCTTATTCCATTTAGTGTGTTTTTCCTCTAATGATTTGTAGTTTTCATCTCTAAAGTTGAAAATCGTATCTGATATATCTCTACTTATAACGTTCAGGGGCAGCTGTGTGGTTTAGTTGGTTAAGCATCTGACTCTTAATTTCGGCTCAGGTCATGATCTCAGGGTTATGGGATCAAGCCCAGTGTTGGGCTCCCTGTGCTCAATAAGAAATATGCTTGAGATTTACTCCCTCTACCTCTCCCCTGACTCATGCACGCTTTCTCTCTAAAATAAATCTTCAAGAAATATTCAGTCTCTTCTCTATATTTTTGACGTATGGAATATAAAATAATTTTTCCACTTTCATTGTCTGCGATTTCTAACCTCTTGTGTCAGTTCTGAGTCATTTTGAATTGATTGATTTTTTTTTCTCTTTATGGTTTGATCATCCTATTTCTCTGAATAGCTCACATTTTTAAAATTCAATGTCAGACATTGTAAGTTTTGTCTTGATTGGTACAGGATATTTTTGCAGGTTTTTTTTTTTTTTGTATATATTCTTTAGCTTTGTTATAGGATGAGTTAAATTACTTGGAAGCAGCTTGATCCCATGGCTTTTGCATTTGAGATGTTAGGTGAGATGATAGCAGTGTTGTATTCATTTTCTATTGCCGCTGTGACAAATTACAACAAACTTAATGCCTTAAAATGACACAGATTTATTAGTTTACAGTAGTTTATAAATCCAAAATTGTTCTCACTGGAATAAAATAAAGATGTCTGTGTTTTTGTTTTTGTTTTTCTGGAGGCTCCATGGGATAATCCATTTCCTTGTCTTTTCTAACTCTTAGAAGCTATGCACATTCCTTGGCTTCGGTCTTCTTTTTCGATCTTCAAAACCAACAAGAGCAGGTTGAGTCCTTTTCATATTATATCACTCTGACCTCCCTTTTGCACTTATTAGATTGGGTCCATCCACCCGAATAATCCAGAGTCAACCCCTCCCCCCCGCCCATTTTAGGGTCAACTGATTAGCAAACTTAATTCCATCTGCAATCTTAGTTTCCTTTTGGCATGTGATCCAACATATTCATAGATTATGGGAATTAGGACATAGACATCTTTGGAGGGCCATTAGTCTGCCTACCACAAGCATTTTGTTTTGGGTTAATTGTTCCCCAACTAAGGCAAGACTCTGCTGAGTATTGTACTCATTATTCCACAAATTATGAAGTTTACCAGGCTGGTAGGAGCAGAGACTATTCCTGGCCCTGTATGAGGTCTGGGTGCTATTCTCTTTATTCTTTCTGATTGTTCTTTATCTAGACTCAGAAAGTGTCTTTTTGCATGTGCATTGGTCAGTACTCTGCTGAATACACAAAGGAACTCTCTGCTGATTAAGTTCTATCTGGGTATCCTCGGGTGGCTCAGTGGTTTAGCACCTGCCTTCGGCCCAGGGTATGATCCTGGAGTCCCGGGATTGAGTCCCACATCGGGATCCCTGCATGGAGCCTGCTTCTCCCTCTGCCTATGTCTCTGCCTCTCTCTCTCTCTCTTTGTGTCTCTCATGAATAAATAAAATCTTAAAAAAAAAAAAAAAACTCTATCTGTGTGTAGCTCTCTTTCCTTAGTACTCTACCCTGTGCTTCTAGCAGAGTTGGATTCTGAAGACTCTTAGCTCTGTGTCCTCAACTCAGGCAGTTCACCAGCCTGGAAATTCTCAAGGAAGTCCACTTAGGCAATTAAAGGGTGCATTTCATTTGTTTCCCATATTTCAAGGATCACTGTTCTTTACTGCTTGGTTTCACTGAAAACCATTGTTTCATATATTCCGTCTGGATGGCTCATTGTTTTAGGTGGGAGGGTAAATCTAGTCCCTGTTATTTTTTTTTTTTTTAATTTTTATTTATTTATGATAGTCACACAGAGAGAGAGAGGCAGAGACATAGGCAGAGGGAGAAGCAGGCTCCATGCACCGGGAGCCCGACGTGGGATTCGATCCCGGGTCTCCAGGATCGCGCCCTGGGCCAAAGGCAGGCGCCAAACCGCTGCGCCACCCAGGGATCCCTAGTCCCTGTTATTTTGATGAGAAACAAAAGTCTCCTGGTTATTTTTGATTGGATATCAAATATTGTGACTGTTTACCTTGTTGACTGCAGCATGTCTTTGTATTCCTATAGATATTTCTTTTTTCTAAACATTTTATTTATTTGGTAAAGAGAGAACTAGTGCATGCAAGAGTGTGCACTAGTGGTGGGGAGGGACAGAGGCAGAGGAAGAAGCCGACTTCCTACGGACTCTGAGATCATGACCTGGGCCAAAATTAAGAGTCAGATGCTCAACTGACTGAGCCACCCCTTTGTGCTAGCTCTTAAGCATCCCATGTAAGTTCAGACCTCAGTAAGTATCCTTTGGGGAAAAGTAACAATGCATCTGAAGTCCCTCAAGTTTTCAAGTCATCCCTTTACCGCTACATGACACTAAGAGCTTTGTTGGTTTTACTTTATCCCATCAGATATCCTCTGCCTGGGCAAAGTTCAGTCTTCAGTCCATGCGCAGCATCAGCAACTGCTACAGGGAATAACTAGTGATCTCAGTTCATCTTGGACAGTTCTACCTTGTTTCATGAACTTGAGTTCATCTAGACCTGGTTGCTGCTATAGTTCTCTTTTATAGCTAGAAGTTCTAAGCTCAGTCTGGCTATTTATATAGGTAGATCCCCGGATTGTCAAATTCCTCTATTCTGTCCCCAGATATCCTAACTCTAGGTCACTCTCCTAGATAACCTATAAACCAGATCTGCTAATTGGGGGACAAACAGAAACACTATCTTCAGGTTGGCAGAAATGTTTCCATTTGTGGATAAAACAGAAAACCCCAAACATCCAAAATATCCTCAGCCTGTCTCCCGACCCCCCAAAATATTTTCTGAGATCCAACTGAATGCAACACCCTCCCACTACCTGATCTCAACACCTAACTTTTGTGTTGTGACCCAGAACTATTGTAATCTATAATGAAGATTTCTGGAAACAAGAACTAAGCTAGGGTATAGGTCATAGTTTTGAGGAATCAGTCGACCTGGGGTTAAGGCTTCCCCTAAGATCCAGCTACACAGGTCTGCAGTAATCTTGGTGGCTATTTCAGGGGCTTAGTATTCCTACCTGATGTTCTTATCATAATCTATCAGGAAGGTGGGCTTTGGAAGCTGTAGTGAAGTTAAACTAGTTCAGAAGTAGTAGAGAAGTTTGTTAAAACCTGCTTATGGTTTAAACATATCATAAATCATATGGACTTTAGGTCTTCTGACAGAGAACCTTGCCCTGCTCCCTAGGAAGTCAATGAAAAGAGAAAACTCTCATGACAAAAGTCTCCTTCGGAGCACAATTGAGTGCCTGAATAATTCTAACTGGTAGGAGAGCATGGAGAAAATTCATCTTGAGCCAGTGTAAGTGCCCTGGGGCCAAGGAATGTGTTGAGGAAAGAGAGGAGGTACTCAAGACTTGCATATGTTCTGCTGGATGAAGGAGGGGAGAGATTCAGGATGTCTTTGAACATCCTGTGTTATAAGTGACAGGACAGAGGACAAGGGGACTCTGGAAGGAATTTAAGACCCCAGCCAAGTGGGCCAGAGAGAAATGCTTCAGGAAGCACACACCAATGCAAGTTTGGGCTTTGATAGAATTCTGATGCCATGCCATTTCAGTGACCAGGGTGCATGTTTAGGAGAGCATTCTGTCAGAGGCTAGTCCACATCACATCTGGCACTGTGCCTTGTCTGCAGTTAGTTTTTGATCTGCTCCTGGGGGTTGAGGTTAAGGTTTGTTCTGTTTCTGCAACCACCAGTCTTCATCACTTGCCCCACTTCACCCCTTCATACTTCACTTCTCTATCACCTCCTCTACTCTTTTCGCTAACCACTCCCAGTGTCCTTTCTCTGGGTCTCCCTCAAAGAAATTTAACCCATGTTAGATGCTGTAGAGTGGCAAATACAGTGGAGTCTATGTTGTTTTAGGAAAAGTCCAGAGGTCAGCTATGTAAGAACTCTGTGAAATAAAGCGATGGAAGCCAAAATTATCCTGTTTCCATCAAGAACAAAGCCATTCAAGGAGAGTGATTTTCTGTCAGAATGAAGCACATAATCTGCTTTCATATATAGTGAAGTATCTGTCTGATAGTAAGAATAAGTAGGGAGGATCCTCATCCTGGATGTGCATTTGAATCATCTGGGGGCTTTAATACAGATGCCTAGATCCCATATCAGATATTTCCATTTAATTAGGGATGAAGTAGTTGATGGGACATCAGTATTTTTACAGAACCTGCATAGGTGGTATGAATGTACAGATAGGGGTGAAAACCCTTAGTCTAGGGTCTCAGCAAATCTAGCACAGTGTAACAGCTAAGTATGCAGATTTACAGAACATGCCAAATTTCACATCACTGAGTTTGCATTCCTTTAGTTAATAATGGCATAGCCTGGAACAAAAAGAGGAGAAGTAGCAGATGGATGATTTGTGTCCTACACCTACAACTTCTCTCTTTACCCAGAGGTGTTTGTGTGGTTCTGAGACTACCAAAGCAGATAGATCTTTATAATATAATTAGTGACCCATGAAGAACTCAAGTATTATTGCTGTATAATACTTTATTCAACAGTTTTATGGGAAAAAACCTCACATTTCTGTATGTGTTACATCACATAGTCCAGTAACAAATTACATTTGGGGAAAAGCTTTAAAATCCATTCTTGTATGCCAATCCTTTGTGGAATACTGAGAAGCAGCTCTGTACCTCAGCACTTAAAGGTTACAAAAAGCACCATTTAAAGGAGGATTCACGTATTTAATTCTCTTCCAAATTATAGTCTTATTCCCCTTTTATGAGAGCTGCACTCATCCAAAATGCTTCAGTGAAATAATAACTAGCATCCTCCAATCTACCAAAATTCAAACAAGTCTCACATATGGGGCCCAGTGTGGAGATTAGGACTAACTGACATCAGTGAACTTTGGCTGTTCTAAAACTGTAACCTAGGTAAGGTAAATGTTCAGTGAATAGGAACAGAAAAGAAGATGATCTGATCAAATACATAATATAATACTTATGGTAGGTAGGTATCCTTCGACCATTTAACCTGACTACAAAATCCACAGTGTTTGGCATTTCACAGCAATCTTACTGCAAAAGCACTGTGCTACACACGATTAATTCAACTCCAACTAGTGTTGGAACTAATAAAAGACTTCATTTTTAATGAAACAAATCACTTCAAAGCACAATAGAGAAAAGCAAATCAAGACAAAGTCCACATTTGAATCCTATAGGGATTCCATTGCTAAGAATTGGATTTCTTAAGTAACAGACTCTTGAGATTTCTGTCTCTCTTTTCCTTCTTCTTATAGTTTTAAAAAATAGATTTGGCCCTTTTACTCCAAAAATTTGGGTTCACTGCAGAAACAAGAGCCCCTCAACCTTCCACTATGATGGGTGCTTATGGAGAAACAAATGCCTAGATCTAGAGTCTCCGTAACCCCTACCACTCCCAGGTGCTCTATCCCATGGAGCTAGCAGTCCCTGATAGAAGACCACAAGGACTTGGCTGTAAGGATGAGCCCAAATAATGTGCGAACAAACTGTGCTATCTGCTCATAAGCCTATGCCCCGAATCACTAGAACACGAGGACTTAGAAATCTCTGAGAATATTTTGCAAACACATACAACATAGACTATTGCATATCATTGCATATGAGGTCAAAATTTTAAAAGCCCTATTTCCCCAGTTAGAAGCAGAGATTTCTATCATTAGTATGTCTCCTTCATTTATACCCAGATTAATATAAGCACAGTCTGGAGGTAACACTTCATTCCAACTTAACTTCATTTTAGCAGCATACACAGAGTACTGACACTTTGCAAAGGTTTTATCTCAGATCCACTAGGTATACAAGAGACAAGAAATAATTGTAGGGAGGCCTGGGTTTGTATGATTCTCTCAGAATCTCTTCTTGGATTCTTCTTTTACAGGGTTTCTCTACCATATAAGCATTGTTAAAAAAAAAAAAAAAAAGCCAACACTCAAGGCCAGGTATGCCCATAGTGGGTGTTACAGAGTGACCCAATCCCATTCAACTCTAAGCTTCATGCAAGCTAATAACCATGACCATTATCAGCAAAATGACTAACATTTGTTTTAGGTAATGTTTGACCTGAGACTCTAGTAAAGTCAGTTTTACAAACGAAGGTAAAGCAGAATATAGAAGAAAGGGTAGAGACAAGGAAAAAGAGACAATGGGATGCTTTATACAGTAGGTTCTGTACACGGAGATACAAGGATACCAGTATGTTATATCTCATTTAATTAACAACAACAAAAAGGCTATTTTTAGTTCTGAGTTAAGCCTTTAATTTTCTAGTATCTTCCTCAGCTCAGTCACTCTTCCTTTTCCCCACAACCCCCAAATCATGCTGTAGTCCTTGAAGGATTAGCCCTCCTAAAGAGTGATTTTCTAACTCTTCTTTGACTCTGTGAAACTCCTATAAGCAAAAAAACCCACAGAAAAGTAAACTTTTTTTAAAGGCTAAAAGAGCAGGGTTTTTTTTTTTCTGCCTTTATTCATTTTCAAAATCTGCCAATCTCTCTTCTGCAGAAAATAAACTATCCCTTTAACTAACATAAAAGAATGAGTTGGTTATACTCTGGGCTACCTTCCTCTTTCCCTCTCTACCTTCTGGAACTGTTTCTTAGGGACAGACTATGTGTGATAGGGCTTCTCAGGGCCATAGGGTATATTAGCAGGGCAGAGAAGGAACAGTGCTGAAGGAGGCATCACCCAGTTGCCTTTGCCAGTCTTCTTCTATACTGGCTGGTAGGCGCTCATTTCACATTTGGCTGGGAGATTACCTAAGAATTTAGAAGACTGACCCTTTTTGCACATATCCAGATTTGGAAGATATGAAGACTACAAGCACCAAGACCTAGTGTCACTGGAGCCAGAGCTAGTTCACAGAAGCCTCTTGCCTGAGAAACTTTTCCTGTCCCACTCTACTGATACATCTGTGTAAAAATTTTAATACAGAACACATAGGCAATTATACTTCAATACTGTTGACAAGAAATAGTAGTGTAACAAAATCCTCCATGTAACAAGAATTTGAATTCTCCTAAGTAGCCCACTTATTTAATGGGTATTGGAAAAAACAATAGTATAACTAAAGACAATGTAGATCCTGAGAGTACATTAGGATTCGGCCTGGATTTTTAACACACCACTCAAAAAGTGCTTGGGACCCTAAAAGGTTTCCCACAAGAGCTTTTTACTGCAGAAGGGTCCTTGAGTGGCTAAAGCAGTACCTACTCTCATCAGGTAACCCTCAAAGCACTCAGCAATTTACATTCCCAGCAAAACCACCCCAGTGCCCTACTGCCTCCATCCCAGCATCTAAGGTCTACACACCCAAAGACAACTGTATAATCAGCTTTGAATAGGAAAGACAGGAGGTAGCTAAACTGACCTATGGGCGCCCTTTTGGTGTGGCTGGACACATCCTAACAGTCCAGGTATCTATCGAGCATCAAGTTTGGCCTCCTTCAGTGTTAAGTGTTTTGATTTGCATTTATCTGTAATAGAAGAGCCACAGATACTTGGGAAAAAGTTTTATCTCTGAACCCCAAGACTGGACTGGATAGCTACTTTTCATTCCACAAATGAAAATCATTGACCCCACTTCTTCATCAAACACTTTTAAAAAAGAAAAAAAACGATCCCGTTTGTACTTGGTGCAGGGAAGCAATAATGTTCATGGTTAGGAATCCTGGGGGGATTTTCTTGCTTCTTGGCCTATTGAGTCTCTAAGTTGAAGGATCTTTTTAGGGGCACCAAATGAGCCTGAATTTGTATCTAGAACAGTGTTCAGCATAGTGACATGCACAGGGTTGGCCACATTAATGTCAGATTGCAGAAGGCTTGACTACTTACTACTTTCTTGTTGAAGAAAATCTTGGGAACCATTTATCAAGAGCCTAAAATTTTCCTATTCGGTCTCTTAAGAACAATGAAAAGGCATTTTTTAATTAAAGAAAAATGTAGGCACATAAAAATCTCCCAAGGATGAAAGACATTAAAGTTTTCCTTGGTATCACTCCTACCTTCAATGCTATCTGTGAAAGAAAATATGGAAGCAGGGCCAGGCCTGGTGGGAAAACCTATGGGAATGCGCTGGGACAGCCTGAGCCATGATGGCACTAAGCTAAAACAAGGAAGTCAACCTTCTGCACTCTGCCTTTCCTATAATGCTGAGACATATTTTCCTTATTAGGAATTAAAACAAGTGGTAACAAAGTGGCCCAGGCCTATGCTGGGCAGAAAAGGAGACTTTCTGTCAGCCCTAGTCTGTGCTGTAGGTCACGTCTCACATAGCTTTGGAAGAAGGGGTCACTTGCCAGTGAGTTTTGTGTTAGGAAAGGGATAATGATCTGAAGGTTATCAAAGCAACAAGTGAAGTGAAATGAAAAGAAAAAGGGTTCCTGCGGGGCATCTGGTATAAAAAGCACAGGTTGTGCCACATACTCTAGGAATACAGAGAACCCATGCAAGAAAAGCTGCCCCTGAAAGGAGGGCAGATGTCTGGCACGAGCCCATCCCTTGGAAAGCTAAGGTAGCAGTAGAATCTCTACCCAACAAGGATCCTGAGAGTTGGCTCTTCATTCATTCTAGGAAAAAAGCTTCCTTTAATGGTTCTTCCTGCAGCTCCCCCAAACTGGTCTTGGCGAGGCCCCATAGGCAGAGAGAACACATCTAGCTAGGAGGCTTCCATTAACTTTCCTCTCATAGATGTATATATATATGTCTATATATATATATATATAATTTTTTTTCTTAAAAATAAATTCCATGAACTCATAAAGCTCTCGTCTGCAATCAAATGCAAAAGCAGAGCATCCTACTCAAAGGCTCTGAAACACACATATCAGCCTCAAAGCAAATTAGCCTTCCAGTCTTAAGTAAGACTGATCCAGTCCAGAAAGGCAAGGGAGGTGCTTCTCTTAAATCCTGGGAGCCAGGAAGGGATCCCTTCAGATAGGCTTGTACAGCAGAGTAGTGACATACTTCTTCTTGTAGCGATGGGTTGCACTAAGGACCATCACACTGTCCTGCAAGGGAAAGAAAACATGCAGCTAATTCGTTAGTTCGGATGATAAGCGGCTCTTCCCCAGCCATCAGTCCCTCAGTCTGTCACATTTAACAGAGACAGTTGATATTACAGAAACAGGTTGGTTTGGGAGTCAATTCAACTTAAATTCCAATCCTGACTTCTCTATTGTGGCCCTGAGTAATCTACTTATGCCTTTAAGCCTTTTTTCTCATCGTGACAAAGGACAACACCTACCATGAAGGTGGCTCTGATGATTATATGAGAGTATCTGGCACAGTATCTGACACATAATAGGTGAAGAAATATTAGTCTCCTACCTCACTTCTTTCCCCACTTCAAAATTGAATATTGGGCTTAAAACTAGCATGGGAAAAAAAAAATATCCTGACATTAATTTTTAGAAGGAAGTCTAAAATGCAATGAGAAGAAATGGTAGTGATCCTTCCTCCCCACCCATTTCCAAGCCCCAAAGCAGGTCTGATTTCCACTTAATACCAGGGATGGACTTAAAAAGTTCGTTCTAATCAAAAGGAGACTCAGGAATCCCTCTACATCCTTGAACAAAATGGACCCCAAAAACTTCTTTGGAAAGACACTCAATCCGATGGATCAACTCCAAACAGCCTAAACAATCTGACAGAACCAGGAATGGGTCAAGGCCAAGCTGAATCACAGTAATCAAGACCTGGACCTGGGTTAGAACCAATATGAAGAGTAAGAGGTACTCTTTTCCTGGCTGTGTTAGCTCAAGAGTATGACATGGGAGATGGTAGCCCTGTGAGAGTATCAGTTGATAGCCAAGGAGCAGTTACAGGAGGCAATAATCAGTCTGATCCCACGGAGCTCCAGGAAATCCAACTGAGAAACCAATGCATCTTCCCATTTTCCCATATGCTGTATTATCTACAATGAATGCTTCTCAGATTAACCTTCTATGACCAGACTATGCTGGTCATAGCTTAAATATGACAGAAGTTAGGCAGGTAAAAAATTCAACTCCAGGTAGGGTTTGATAGAGATGAGAAGCAGGTGAAAGAAAGACCTACTTGGAAAGACCTGAAGCAGTGATCTCTAGGAAAGAACATGGAATGAGGACAGGAGGACCTCCGTCCTCTCTCTGGTACTTACTGGCATTATGACCTTCTCTGAGCCTTATTTTCTTTTATCTATAAAACAGGGGTTAAAAATAATACTTACCCACAAGGTTATTACAAAAATTAAATTCAGTAATATATATTTGAAAAGTACTACATAATCTGCTAAAGATAGCTCTATCAGTGATCTCTCTAATCAGGATGCACATCTAAGAAATATAAGCAGCTTAAAAAACAATTACTGGGGATCCATCCTAGATGCACTTATTCAGAATCTCTGGGGAGGTAGGCTTTGAATGGTAGTTTTACAAATTTCCCAGGTGATTGTGATGATAATCAGCCTAGTCCAGTAACTACAGAGCTCATAAACCTATGAGCTATAAAACCTCATTCCAAAAGCCAAACCACAAAAACATGACAAGATTGAATGTGTATTTTCAACCCAGACTCTAAAGCATGAGAGAAACTAAAAAGGACTCTAGAATTGGAGGGGACAGAGCAAATTTGGTCACATTTCTCCTTTACCTGGTGCAGAAAACGATGGAGCCAGTGAGTGTATATGACTGAAGAACCCAAAAGCAGCTCACATCCACCTTTAAAAGTCAAATGTCTAAATCACATTCAAGCAGTCTCTGAACTAGAGGATAAACTTGCTTTGTCTGCAAATGAAATCCTAGTGCTAATGAACTCTAATTTAATTGAGTAGGTCGTACAAAGGTTATAGCTATCCAAAAAGAAAGCAGGAAGAAAAAAGTTCATTCAGTCACAGGGCAATTCAGCTAGCCAGAACATCGGGATAGGGACTAAGATTAAAAACAAACAAACAAAAAACCCATCTACTAGTTTAAAAAAAAAAAAAAGAAACTTCTTTTCCTATAATTTGACCATTACAGCCAGCTTTAGCATCAGTGAGGTAGCAGGGCAAGTAACCACCGGAGAACATCTGTTACCCTTGCCTTCCCATTTTGGGAAGAGCCAGGCCCACCACTTACCTTAATGGACAATGCATAGAGATGGTTCAGCATAACATGATTGGGCTCAGGAAGCAAGGCTGGGTCACACTAAGGAGGAAAAAAAAAAAAAATCACTGACTAAGGTTAAATGCACAGTTTTAAAGCAAACAGTTTACTCTTCCTTAGAGCTCTTTGGAACTGTTGAGAAACTCTATACTAGAATATGTATTTCTTTTAAATAATACACTCAACCTAATATATATCAATCATTATGTTCTCATTACAGAGAATTAGGAAATTCTGAGTCCAGGGCAGAAACTCTGTACTTTCGCTTCTATTTATCTCCCTTAACAGAGCTAAAACAAAAATCTTGACCACAACATATATAGATTTGTGTTAAGAGGCAAAAAATAATCTTAGTGGGAATCAAGTAAATTGACTAGAGATGTAAATTATATGGACCAAAAAAACCCAACCCAAACCCCTTATACTCCTTTTGTATATCCCCAGATGGTGAGTGTGCCTTATCTTGTGTTGGAACAGAAGTCCCAGAAATTGATTCTAGCAATCCATGGCTCTGGGCCTAGGCCCAGACGATAACTATGACTTTTGATATCAGTACCTGGACAAGTCACAATTCAGACTTGGAAAAAGGAATCTTTAATGCTATTGATATGTATGATTTATATTCTCAACACAGCTTTGTAATAATCCCAACCTTTAGGATTACTAACTTTGGCTCAAACAGTCCTAGTAACACCAACATGCCCCAGCAATTCTCTTAGGATACTCACAGAAATATTAGTGTCCTTGTTAAGAATAACTTGAAGAAGGTGAGGAGGTAGGATGGGTGGGGATTTGAATCTCTCCTCGGATCGAAATACATACATTTCTTGACCATAAGGCCCTGGGGGAGAGCTGGAAAGGTCTGGAAGATATTTATCCAAATATAAGAGAAAATTGGAGAGCCAGTAAAAATGTATGAAAAAACTGTCACTACATGGCAGCTAATATTAAATATGGTAGAAGTCATCGATCATATACTTGTAACCTGCTGGGTCTACCATGTAAGACAAAGAAAGAGTCTGAGTTATCCTGAACGTGGACCCTGAAATTCTTCAACATGGCAACATGATGTGGAGGTCAGAGGAGGAGATGAGGAGTGAAAGACGTAGGTTCAGAGAAGAGCTACTCTATTTATCAATTGTATAACCTGCGACAAGTCCTTTTACTACAGTCAGTTTCTTCATTCATAAACTGACAATAATAATCCCTATCCTATTTCACAATGTTTTTACAGGAATCAAATGAGTTAGCAGATATGACAATGCTTTGTAAACTGTCAAAAGATGTGAAAAAATTAGTTTTTTCCTTTTTTCCACCCAAGCAACAAACAACAAGGGTATCAACTCTAAGACTGCTGACATTACAATGATTGCAACAATGACGACAAGACTACTAACAATGTAGTAGTTGTTAGGGAAATGTAAATCAAATACCACTCTACACTCATTAAAATGGCTATGATAAAGGACACAATAATAATTGGTGGTGAGGCTGTGGAGAAATTGGAACCTTTTTACTATCCCCATTGCTGGCAGGAATGTAAAATGGTGTAGCAGCTTTGGAGAACAATTGGGTAATTCCTCCAAAAGTTAAAATAAAGCAGTCATAGTCTTGGGAAATGAAAACATATGTCCACACAAAGACTTGACCACAAATGTTCAGAAGAGCACTGTTTATACTAGACAAAAAGTAGAAATGATCCAAATATCAATCAGTTAATGAATGGATAAACAAAATCACATATCCATTCAGTGGAATTTTATTCAGCCATAAAAAGGAGTGAAGTACTAATACATATTACAACATGGATGAACTCTGAAAACATGCTAAGTGAAAGAAGCCAAACACCAAAGACCACATATTGTGTGATACTATTTATATGAAAAGTCCAAAATAGTTAAATCCATACAGATACAAAGTAAATCAGGAAATTGGGTGAAAGAGAGAAGAGAGAAATATCCAAAGTATGCTAGTTCTCTTTCTATATAATTTTGATTCTATATCTCTTGTTCACCAGTTGCTTCGCCAGAATCATATAATGCAAAAACGTAGAGCTGCAAGTGGTCTCATCATTTAATTCAGTATAATTAAACCCTTGTTAACCACTGCCCCACCAGTCAAGAAGAATGTTCACCTTTATTTTCTGAGCTTATATGATGAAAATATTTGCATGATTTTCATAAACAAACAATTACTATACTGCTGGTCTTTTAGAAGCTGCATAAACCACCCTTGTGCCCTGAGATTCTAATATGCTCCACTGAAGCTTGTGTCTCCTCAGCTGAGAATCACTGTGATTCTAAGCCTCTGATTTTAGTGATACGGAACTGAGAACCAGAAAGGTTGAAGACCAGTCTATGACTTCAAAGTTAGTGAGTAGCAGGCTTTGAACACACAAAGGCAAAGTGTGCTCACTGGAAATAAGGTGCCCAGTTCTTTAGATAGTTATAGCCTTTAATGTCGCATACTGAGATGGTAACTGTGGATGTGGTTAGCAAATCACTCTTCTGATGCTGGAGCAAATGTGATGAAAGCCATGGAAAAGTAACATTGGGAGAAACCAAAGGATACAGGTCTTTTCCTCTACCAAGAACATTTTTTTTAACCAAAACTTACAAAACTTCAGTTAACATATACACCACAGAGTTGTGGGGTTTTTGTAACCCTTTCTCCCCAAAGGCTGCCATAGTTAGAGGACTAAATAAAAATATACTGCCAGCCAACCTATCAAACTGGCAGGATTAAACTAATGCAGCTAAACAAGGCAAACTAAACAAAACTAGCCTGGGTTGGGTAAATTGTCAAAAGGTCAATGAAAACTTGAAATATTACCAGAAGTAGATTTTTAAACTATAAAGCACTTTGGTAGCTCATGAAAGAAAGGAAAAAATAGAAAATAAACTGTATCACATGGGGCAACCCCGGGTGGCTCAGCGGTTTAGTGCCACATTCAGCCCAGGGCCTGATCCTGGAGACCTGGGATAGATTCCCACGTCGGGCTCCCTGCATGGAGCCTGCTTCTCCCTCTGCCTGTGTCTCTGCCTCTCTGCCTCTCTGCCTCTCTCTCTCTCTCTGTGTGTCTCTCATGAATAAATAAAATCTTTTTTTTTTTTTTAAGAAAAACTAAAGAAAATCCCTTAAAAAAAAGGGGGTATCACATGTAACAAAGACACACATTCTGCTGAGACTTGTGTTACAGGCGTGGGGGGATGGATGGGGGGGAGAGAGAGAGAGAGAATTGAGTTATAATGTAAAACAAATGTCTTGCTGTAGATCCTAGTTAAAAAGTTTGAAATCATGGGGCACCTAGGTGGCTCAGTTACCCTTTGGCTCAGGTCATTATCCCAGGGTCCTGGGAGAGAGACCTGCATAGGGATCCCTACTCAGCCGGGAGTCTGCCTCTCCTTCTCCATCTCCCTCAGCTCATGCTCTCTCTCACTGTCTCAAATAAATGAAATCTTTTTAAAAAGCTTTTCAATCAAATACACTGAGATTTCTTTTCTCTCAGAGAAGGAGATCTAAATGTTTAGAGGAAAAATATACATATATGTACATATAACGCATATATGATTCAGAAGATTCTTGAGGAGAAAATGAAGACAAAAACCACTCTTAGGAAAAAACTTGCATTGTAAGAAAAACACATTAAGAAAGAGCAAATACTACAAAATTACCTCGACAAGATGTCTCCGAGCTTTCCATTGAATCTAGTTTTAAAGCATCAAACACCTCAAAGTCAGATTTCTTGACATGGATCAAATTGTTAATTGTGCCAAGCTGACTGGTAACCACAGGCTGAAACAACGAATGGAAAACATTCATAAACCCTGTTTTAATTCATCGCTTCCATCTAACTCTCCTATTTTAAAAAATGATCATACTTAGCACCTCCATCTTTAATCAAGAGAGAAATCCTCCAGTGTAGGAGCCCATCAATCCTGACAGGAATGATGTTTGATACCAAAGGGAGTAACAGCCAAAAGAACATAGTTAAGATAATGGCTACCCTTGGAGATCAAGACCTTACCTCTGACGGATCATGAACCCACTGTCCATCCACGAAAAACTTGTACTGGTGCTCTCCCTCAGGGAGGTCTAAGATGGCAACAAAGTCATTATGGCTACAGAAGAAAACACAAAGTTAACAGGCCAAGTTCCTGTTAGAAAACAGAATGCAAATATAAAAACCATGAGACATTCACAACTTCATACCAATGATCTCCCACAATCCTAAGCGATTGTTACCCATGGAATAAAAATAATTTATAGACTCATTCTCCTTATCTGTATCACCTTGAGCATATATTTGCCAGCCCATCCCAATAACTTTAGTTCTTAATTAATATCTGGAAAAGAATAATAGATGTTAATCCCCCAAAATGGTTCACCTTAGTGCAACTAATTTGCTTTAGGAACAGATCCCTCACAAGTGTAAATAAGATAGCAGGTAGCTTCAGAATACAGAAGTGCCTCAAGATACCCCTTCCAAATTTTGGTGAGCCTTTTCTGAAAAAATGACCTATATATAAATGAAGAGCCATTCTGATTAACAAGTAATTCATTATTGCTCTACAAGCAACAATTCACATTATTACCTAGAACATCATGTGTTTTGTTTTAGTGCAGAAGTCACAGCAAGTGGACTCAGCCAGTTACAGATGACTTCCCACAAGCATAGACAGGACTTGTGTTAACACAGTCCTAAAGAATGTACCCACAAAGTGAATAAGTTCCCCTGAGGTAATGATATTCCAATCAGTAAAACATCTCTGACTCACTGAGATTTAAAAAAAAAAAAAAAAAGGTCACAGATGTAGTTATTGGTCACAGAAAATATTCTAGAGAGAGT
Organism: Canis lupus familiaris; assembly: GCF_011100685.1. Lineage (NCBI taxonomy): Eukaryota > Metazoa > Chordata > Mammalia > Carnivora > Canidae > Canis > Canis lupus. The sequence continues at coordinate 58,292,931 of NC_049238.1, forward strand.
CCCTAGCTGGTGAAGAGGAGTAGTCCAGCCAGGTCTCTCTCCTGAGAAGGGAAATCAGGTCCCTACTCCTGGACCCTGTAGACTCAACCAAGAACACTTGTCTTCACCTCTTAATCAGTGGAATCTTGGTGCTCCAATTGTTGAAGGACCCAGAGATGAAGACCTCTTTGCCTCCTTCAGACCATCGGATAACAGTGGGCCGAGCCTGCTGTGTGGGCTTTACGGAGTCCTCCAAATCCTGTTGCCATGATACAAACTCTTTGTCCCCAGGGAGCTGTAAGAAGGATTAGGTCATCCCTAAATTGTGACCCAGGAATTCTTAAAAGGTCACTCTCCTCCCTAGGGCAGAGAGGGGTGCTATGTTTCTGGTAAGAATCAATAATCCTTGAAATTAGCAGCTGAATCAGATTTTGAACAAACTATAGAAAAATAAGTCATCTAGGACCCAAATGGTCAAACAGCTTATGCTCAGGGGTTGACCAAATCACAACCTAACTTTAGAGTCTGCATGTATCACTCACCCTTTCAGAGCCTTCGGATCTCCCTTTAAAACAAGTTGGGGGAGGGGGTGTGCTTACTCCCAGTTACCAGATCAACCCACAGGCAGGCAATTATGATATACTTCTGAGTACCTCTTAAGAGAAAAAAATAAGAAAAAAAGTATGTTTCCATAAAAAGCAATGAACTCGGCCATGTATTTTTCATACGTAAGTATGATCAGCTCTCAATTATCGGCAAGTTAGAGATACTGTAATTCGTAAATAATTAATAAACTTCATTTTAGCTAATAGGTTACAAAAGGACATTAAAAGCATAAAAAAATCATGTATCATTGGTTTCTTAAATTTTGAGAAGTGGTTATAAATCTTGCTCACTCCTGCCAGGTATATACTAATTATTTCAGGAGTGAGGATGAAAACTCTGGACCCTCAAGAAACATCAGATCAAAAACATGGCTTTTGTTTAAGGAAGCTTCCTTTAACAAAAGCCGTTTCAATAGCAAATGAGGTCTGTAAGGATTCTAAAAAGAAAAAACAAATGAACTCCTTATTTAGTTTATTTTCATTACCATCCTTTAGAACAAAAGTTGGCAGAAGATGGTCAGTGAGCCAGATGCTTTTATACATAAACTTTTCTTGGAAAATTGCCACACTCACTCATTTACATATTTATCTACAGCTATTTTCATGCTATAGTAGCCAAACTGTTGTGATAGACACTGTATGGCCCACAAGGTCTAAAATATTTACTGTCTGGTCCCTTATAGAAAAAGTCTACTGATCCCCACTTCAGAATGGTTTAAATGACTTCGGTAAATAGGACTGTACTGTATCAAGTCAAAATGTCACCAAATAAAATAATGTGGGTTAAAAAAAAGGATTAACTTATTCACATGGGCTTTACTTTCAAAATGGCTAAGGTAGTCTACTTTCCATATTGTCTCTCAATATTCCTCAAAACTATACTAATGAGACACCAGTAACAGCATAAACTGAAGTAAACAGAGAATTGAAGGGACTTTCTCACCTTATGTAAGGAAGTGACTTAAGTGAAAACCTTGATCTCCATATTCCTAAAGGAATGCACCTTTGTCTGACTGGCTGCATTAGAATTACAAAAATTTTTACATATGCCTAAGAATAACTCAGATTCTGGTTTACATATGGGACCTAGGAACCTGTTTTTAAAAAGCTTCACAGAGAATATTATTACTGTGATTATGTTAAACAAAGGAAAAAACCTCAACTTTACAGATACATCCTAAAATATTTACAGATAAAATAATATTTGATAGGATGTCTGGAATTTGTTTCAAAATATTTGGTAGGGGGAAGTGGACTGGCATAGGCATGACATAAATTTGTTCAAATTTAATCATTGTTTAAACTGGGTGATGGGTATATAGGAGTTTACTATACTACTCTAACTACTTTGAAACATGGAAAATGTCTCTAATTTTCCATACAGTGTTTAAACAAATTTTAGGTGATTCTAATGTGCAAACAGGGTTGAGAACCACTGACCTAGTCCACTGAAGAGGACTGGCATTTGAAGCAATGTTGACCCCACTGCCACTGTTTCTATGAGTCACTTTGATGATTTAGTATTTTCAATTTCGAATTTGAAAGCTACAAACTATTAACATGCCCGGCTTTGGAAGAAAGCCCTTCCACATATGACATGACATTTCCGTGGCAGGCCTGAGTGCAGCTGACTAGCAGAAAGACCATTTACTCCAAGTTAAATTGTCAGCAAAATCATTATGAAAAGAGGCAAAACAATGAGAACTACAGTTTGAAAATATTTAAGTAAAACAATGAAGGAAGAAGTAAAGAGACTAGATTGAGAACTATAAAATTTTACATGTATAAGAGACCTTAGGAATTATCTGAACCAATTTTCTTACTCACAAATGGCAAGACTGGGGTTAGGGAAGGAAGGAACCAAAATAGGCTCCATTTCAGATGGAGCAACCTGGCTTTTATTCAGCACACCAATTATTGCAGTCAGAGTTTGACAAATACACTGTACTTAAATCCTGAGTCATTGACATAGGAAAAGGGTAAAATTAGGAGGTGGATCACCTTGAGAAAGCTTCTAAGGAAATTCAAAATGACTGGCTAGATGGCCCAAATGCTGAGAAAGAAGTTCTAAAGTGGGAGAAGGAAGAAAGGAATGGAGACGAAACCCCAAGATGGTGCTTTTAACCACCTTCACTTCTTTTTCTGTAGTTATGTTTTCAACTGGGATTCAAGAAAATAAACAGAATCCAAATTTCATGTGCTACCAATGGGGCAAATCATTTCTTTACTCCCTAAAACCCCAATTTGGTGAAAGGTTTGAAGTGATAAAAAAAAAAAAAACATCAAACACACCTGAATCTCCTCAATCCCTCCATTTTTTCTACTTCCTCCCACTCGGACTGCCTGGAGGGATTATTGTTATTTCATGCTGACAGCTCTAAATGGGACTAGAAATATTCGGATGGTAATCCCATTGCAGTCAACTCCATCTAATCTACGGGTGGGCACAAGTTGCCGCTTTTCTGGAAGTCCTTGGATTTGAGAGCAAGGTCTGCCTGCCCGGCAGCTGCGGGTTGTCCGTTTTCAGCGATGGTAACATCACGAATTCCTACTGGAAGAGGAGAAATCCTGGATCGTTTGCTCTCCCAGTTGACCAGTAGCTGGGTGTGAAGAAGGAAGCACCTCAGCCAACCGCAATATAAAGGATGAGATGAACAACTGAGCAGTCAGCCAAAGGAAGTCCTGTACTGATCTCCAAGACGAGGAGAAAGTATCAAATAGGCAAGTGGCTGCTGCTCACAATCCTGCCAAAGGGGAAGAGGATCCGAAGTGCTGGGTTCTTAGAGGAGCAAAAATGATACTGATACCTACAGGTTATCAGAAAAAAAGAAATTCGTTTGCCTACCTCAGGGTAAACCTGAGAAACTGTCTCAGATGATCAGCCACTCAGGCAACCTACCGTCTTTGAAGTTTTCTACCAGGGTCTATAGGGTTTACAACCCATAAACTCATCACTACTCTCCAAGAGGGCTCCTGCCTGTTCGGAAAACCGGGGATGGGTGTGTGTGTGTGTGTGGCGTTGTGGGGGGGGGGGGGGGACGACTCTACAGTCCCCATCGTAAAAATATGGCCAGCAGGTCAGGCGAACGACAGAAACCCCGCCTCTATAGTATTTCGAGGCAGCGCCGCAGGCGTCAGTTACCCTCCAACATCTCCGTCCCCCCCCCCCCCCCCCCCTCCCCAGCCCCATCCCTTTAATTCAGAAAACCGTAACGTAGGTCGGTGGGATGAGGAGGAGCCCGGAAGGGGAGGGGGGCTGGGCCGCCGGGGCGCGCGCGGGGAGACTCACCTTGGGGTCCGGCAGGCTGAAGACGCTGGGGTCGTCCGTACTCCCCACCATGATCTTGTGCTCCTTGCCCGGCGCGTGGCCGCCGGCGCCCTCGGCGCGAGAAGCCTTGGCGCCGTGGCGCTCGCCAGCCACCCGGTCGCTGGTGGTGTTTCCCATGGCTGTAGCTCGAGTCGGGGGCCACCTGCCGGGGCGAACCACGCGGGGCTTTAACACCCGGCGGCCGCGTCAGGGACGCCCCCCGCTCCGCCCCTGCGCCTGGGGACCCGGGCCAGGGAATCCCCGCCCCAGGGAAGCCGTGCCCGGGGTCCCCTCCTTCCTCGGCCTCCGGCAGCGCCCGCGGCCCCCCACCCCCCACCCGCCACCCGCCACCCGCCTCTCGACGCCCGCCGCTGGGGAAACCCGCTTCGGGGAACTCCCCGCATCCCCGCGTTCACTGCCCGGGGGAGCCCCCACCCCAGTCACCTCCCGCGATGCTCTTCCTCCTCCCCTAGCCACTCGCGAGATGGCTGTTCTGCGGTTACGTCCACCAATAAAGTTATTGAAATTGAAGCCGCGCCCCGGGCTGGAGATCCGGGTTTCCTCCTAAAATGGCTACGAGGCCAGGGGCGCCAGGCCCGCCCCGCGCGCGTTCCCTACGGCCGCGCGGCGACGGCTCCCGAGCTCGCGGCCTCTCTAGCCGCCGCCGCCGCCGCCTCGGTGGTGGGCAGCCTCTCGCGCCAGGCGGGGGCGCCCGCTCCGCGTTGGCCTCGGGCTGGGCGGGGCGGGGCGGGGCGCGGGCTCCGCCCACCCGACCCAGAAACCCTGGCGCGGTCAGCCGCGGGCCGGCCTTCCGGAGCAGACGGGCTCCAGGGACCGCAGGGCCGCCTCCCGGCCTCAGGCGCTCCGTACCCGGAGAAGCGGCGCTGCCTCCTTGCCGCCCGCCTCACCGGGCTTCAGGTTAAACAGAACGTTCTCTGGGCAACCCGGACAGGTGGGTTCCTCCAGGGATTTAGAAACAGAATTTCCTCCTGGAATCAGAAGGAAGTAGTGGCGACTGCTTGAGGTACCTTCCAGCTGGCTGCGGTGGGGAGCAGCCTCGACTGGGGCCCCAGTGAGGAAGGAGTAATTAGGCGAGAAACCTTGACAGATGCGTGAAACTGGTCTGAAGAGGAGGAGAAAGCTATTCTGAGCTAAGAAACCGCGAATGCAACGAGCAACCCCAAAAGAAATGCCATTTGAGGAAGACCAACAAGAAGAGAAGGAACAGTGAGAGCAGAAAAGGACAGAGATTGTCCTCGGGTTGGAACGGATCTAGGTTTTTGCTGATGATTAATGGAACGTGTATGGTATTTACTAATTCATTCTTTGTGTTATAATTATGTGCTTTTCCGATTCCCTAGCGGAAACCGTTATCACTCAATGTGTGTGACACAGACCAGCAGCTTTGCCATCACCTGGGAGCTGGCTAGAAGTGTAGAATCTGAGGCTCTATCCTACAGGATCAGAATCTGCATTTTAACAAGATCCTCAGGGGAATGTGTATACATATTAAAGTGTCAAGCACTGCTTTGAAGGCTGGCAGAGAGCAAGTCTAGTTTTGATTCCTCTTCCTGTTCTGCATGCATCTTGTCCGGAGTAAGCTTTTAATAAATATTTGCACAGTGAAGGGTATAATACCGTTTACTACATTTCTAACAAGATAATACCACTTAAACAAACAGCGATGGGGGAATGCCACGTCGTACAAGGCCACCCTTTTTGAATGAACAGCTTTATTTTGTTGAAAAGCTTATTTTTCATAAAAAAAAAAAACCATACACTTAGGTTTGACAAATTCGCTTCTCTGCCTTTTGTCTTTCCTCTGCCCTAGTAAACTCAGAGATTCTCTGGTTCTTTTTTTTTTTTTTTTAAGATTTTTATTTATTTATTCATAGAGACACAGAGAGAGAGAGGCAGAGACACAGGCAGAGGGAGAAGCAGGCTCCATGCACCGGGAGCCCGACGTGGGATTCGATCCCGGGTCTCCAGGATCGCGCCCTGGGCCAAAGACAGGCACGAAACCACTGTGCCACCCAGGGATCCCAGATTCTCTGGTTCTTAACCAAAGACAGTTTGCAGAAAAAAGAATGTTGCGGATAACATTTTTACTGTGACCTTTTGCTCCTCCCTCCAAAATCTCCACTGCCTGGTTACCTCCTTTTTGGTCCCTACTGTTCCCCTCTCTACCACTTCCGTTCATTCTTTCCACTGCACTCTGCAGCAAGGCCTCTGAAGGGAGTAATACATTGAATCTTGTGTATTATTCAGGTTTCTAACCACAGGGTAGCTTCTCTATGCCAAATAATAAATAGGTCCTTACAGTAGTCAAATCAGCATAGCAGAAGCAAACCAGATATTATATTGGCGAGTGGAAAACTTATTAAGAAAAGAAACTTCTTGTCTAAATAGAAATGACTTTTGGGTCATCTCCTTTGGGGGATTACCCATGACATTGTTTTGCTCTAGTAGCATTTATGAGTCAGTCAGTAGTTAATATTATATTGCATATATGGATAGGCATTATGCAACTATGTATAATATGCATAATTATATGCATATTGCACATTCAGGCAGTAATTAACACTGTTATCCTACAGTAATTAACATCCTACAGTAATTAACACTGTAGGATGGATTAATTGCTTCTCTCCAGTCCCAAGTTTTGTTTGTTTGCTGTCACTCCAGTATTTTCTCTTTCCTTTAAGAGGGAAGGAAAAGGAGGTAACAAAGTAACCTGTGGGGGTTCTCTTGATGTTACTGTGTCTCATGCCACTCATTCTCAGATCAGCCCTTCTGCCTGATAAACAGAGGAATAACAGAGAGCGTGGGAAGCATCATAGCACAGTAAGCTTTTACGTACACTGCTAAAGGTGTCCTTCTGAGAGTTAAAGATGTGGAAATGGGAGAAGAGTATACTGATTTTACAGAACTTGATGACAGGGTTAGATTAGGCATCTGGAGGTTTACATTCCCATTTCCCCTCCCATTTGTGGTCAGGGATGAGTAGGATATCTCATCTTGGTGATTTACATTTCAAAAGGCAACCTGATATTTTTTTATAAAGTCAAACGTTCACTTAACATGTAGTTTAGTAATCCCACTCTAAGGTACTTATCCAGGGGCAGCCTGGGTGGCTCAGCGGTTTAGCGCTGCCTTTAGCCCAGGGTGTGATGGAGTCCCACATTGGGCTCCCTGCATGGAGCCTGCTTCTCCCTCCACCTGTGTCTCTCATGGATAAATAAATAAAATCTTAAAAAAAAAATAAGGTATTTATCCAGGTGAAATAAAGATGGATTCACACAAAAACCTGCACACAAAACTTAATTTGTATAAAACATATGTGGATTCACACAAAAACCTGCACACAAAACTTAATTTGTATAAAACATATGTGGCTTTATTCATATTTATTCCCAAATGGAAACAACACAAATGTGCTTCACCTGGTGAATCGATGAACAAAATGTGGCATAGTTGTAAATGGAAAACTACTCAGTAATAAAAAGGATTAAACTCTCCATACACACATGGATGAATTACAGATGTATATGGGGAGTGAAAGAAGCCAGATTCTATTTACATGACTTTCTGTAGAAAGCAGAGGATCAGAAACAGAACCATGCCTTTCAGAAGTTGAGGATGGGAGCGCAGGGGTTGACTACAAAGAGCAGGAGGGAATTTGGGTGGGCGGGGAACGACAGAACTGTGTCTGCCAAAATTTACAGAACTGTACAATTAAAAGGGTGAGTTTTATTGTAAAAAAAAATTATACCAGAGGGGTGCCTGGGGGGCTCAGTCGGTTAAGCATTTGCCTTCAGCTCAGATCATGATCCCAGGACCTCTAGTTGGGCTTCCTGCCCGGTGGGGAACCTGTTTCTCCCTCTCCTGATCCCTCTCCCTGCCTGTGCTTTCTTTCTCTGTCAAGTAAATAAAATCTTTTAAAAAATTATACCTCAATAAGAAATGAAAATTTAATACTATTTTTTTCTTCTTCTTCTTCTTTTTTTTTTTAGCATTCAGCACTTTATTAGTTGTGTTTAACACCCAGTGCTCATCACATCACATGCCTTCCTTAATGCCCATCACCCAGTTACCCCATGCCCTGCCCCCCACTGCCCCTTCAGCAACTGTCAGTTTGTTTCCTATAGTTAAGAGTCTCTCATGGTGTTTCTCCCTCTCTAATTTCTTCCCATTCAGTTTTCCTTCCCTATGATACTCTGTGCTGTTTCCTATATTGTACATATGAGTGAAGCCATATGATAATTGTCTTTCTCTGACTGACTTATTTTGCTCAGCATGATACCCTCCAGTTACATTGATAATGGTAATTGGTGCAAATGGTAAGTATTCATCCCTTCTGATGACTGAGTAATATTCCATTACGTATATATATATATAGATATATATATATATATCTATATATATATGTAATATTCCATTACGTATATATATATAATCCATATATATATATCTATATCTATATATATATATATTCCATTGTATACATAGACCACATCTTCTTTATCCATTCATCTTTCGATGGACACCGAGGCTCCTTCCACAGTTTGGCTATTGTGGACATTGCTGCTATAAACATCAGGGTGCAGGTGTCCCGGTGTTTCATTGCATCTGTATCTTTGGGGTAAGTCCCCAGCAGTGCAATTGCTGGGTCGTAGGGCAGATCTATTTCGAAGTGACTTTTAGAAGGAGGGACCAACTTGGGTAGTTTAGAGGGCTGGAAATTTCAGTCCCACCCCACTGACCTTCAGGAGTAGAGAGGGTCTGGAGGTTGAATCAATTGCCAATGGCCAATGATTTAATCAATCATGCCTATGTAATAAAGCCTTCATAAAAACTAGACAGGATTTGAAGACTTTCCAGGTTGAACATGTGGAGATTCAAGGGAAAGTGGTGAGCTAGGAAAGGGCATGGAAGCTTCACGCCCTTTCCCCATACCTGCCCTGTGCATCTCTTTATTGTTCCTGAGTTATATCTTTTTATAGTAAATCAGGAATCTAGTGAATAAATGGGTTTCCTGAGTTCAGTGAACCACTCTAGCAAATTAATGGAACCTAAAGAGGAGGTCTAGGAACTTCCAATCTATAACCTGTTGGTCAGAAACCCAGGTGACAACTTGGACTTGAGATTGGTGTCTGGAATGTGTGCATATGGGGGTTGGGGACACTTCTGTAGGAAAGAGCCCTTAAGCTGTGGGATCAGACACCATGTCCAGATATATGTCAGAATTGAGTTGAATTGTGAGACATACAACTAGCATCCTAAAAATTGCTTGTTGGTACGGGGAATTATTCCAACTCTGACGTTGGAATTCATGACCAGAATGCTTAAGGACCTTTGCATATTTTCTATTTGAATTATTTGTTTTCTTGCTATTGAATTGTTTGATTCCTTATTTTGGATATTAGTCCCTTGTGAGATATATCAGATATATGGTTATATATCAGATAAATGTTTTCTCCCATTCAATAGGTCACTTTTTCATATTGTTGATTGCTGTGCAGAAGCTTTTAGTTTGATGTAGTTCCACTTGCTCATTTTAGCTCATTGCCTTTGCTTTTGGTATCTAATCCAAATCATTACCAACACCAATGCCAAGGAGTCTGCCCTTTATGTTTTTTTTTTTTGAGAAGTTTTATAGTTTCAGGTGTTAAATCTTTAATCTATTTTGAGTTAGTTTTTGTGAGTGATAAGGTAAGGGTTTAGTTTCATTTTTGTATGTGGATAGTCAGTTTCCCCAGCACTACTTATTAAAGAGATTTTCCCAGAATTTTGTGGTTTTGGTGCCCTTGTCAAAGATTAGGTGACTATATATAGGTGGGTTTATTCCTGGGCTCTCTACTCTTCCTTTGGTCTGTGTCTACGTTTTTATGTAGGTACTTACTGTTTTGATTACAGTAGTTTGAAATCAAGAAATGTAATACCTCCAGTTCTGTTCATCTTTCTCAAGATTCTTTTGGCTTTTTGGAGTCTTTTGTGGTTGCTTTATTTTATATTAAAATAATCTTATTCTGGCCTAGAAGCAGTAGTAAGTTCTTATATTCTGTCTACCCAAAGGAAGAGGAACCAAATTAAAGGGTCCAGAATTTTCCTCACATATTATCATAATTAGGATTTGCACGTGAATTTTATCTTGTAATCTCAAAATTGCCCTGTGAGAGTAGACAGGACAGATAATTATATCTCATTTTATAAATAAGGCTCTGGTTAAATATATAGCCAGCATTTCCTTAAATGATATTTATACTTCATTCATTTCTTGAAAACTTGATGAGGGCCTAGTACCTGCTGGGCTATGTTAGGCAGCCCCTGCTCTGGAATTGCTCACAATCTTGAAATCTCCAAGTGAAGAATGACTATGACTCCAAGTAGGTGTCTAAACCTGACATTTATGGACACATAAATGTTTATAGTGACACTTATGGCTAAACATTCACTGAAAATTTCCTTTTCCGAAAGTGTAAACTTAAATTATTTGAAGAATTAGTATCTCAATTAACATCATAGTTAGCAGGCATTGATTGAGCACTTAATACATATATCACCACATGGGTATTGATTTGGTACAAAGAGACTGTTAATTATAAATTGTTTGACTTAGGGCAAGTACCCTTATCTTTCTAATTGTAAATTTTGTCATATGTAAAATAGAGGATTATGCATGTCATCACTAAATCCTGAGTTATAGTTAGTTGATGACATTATTCCAAGCTCTGTCCTCTGAAGGGCCTAGAGAAAAAATGACACCCAGTAGCTACGAGCACACCTAGCACCTAGTTTTTGGCTTCTCATACCATTCTTTAATAAAAGGAACCAGGACTCTTGGAAGAAGTGGCTGCTTTTAGGACTGGGACACTGAATGTACAAGATAAGTTTGGGGCATCTGGTAGTGCCAGAAAGTGAAGAAGTGCTTAAACCAACCAACCAACCAAACAAATGCCACACAAAAAAACAGTTGGGGATATGTCACAGGGACAGAGGAGCCAATGCAATAGCTCCTAATGGCTAAAGATGGAATAATATGAGCAATGAAATAAATATTACAGTATTGGATTATAACCCAAGTTATAATATAAATATCTGTGAGTCTATGCTGATATGAAGAAATAATTAAATCAGCAAGTAGAAGGGGAAGAATTCTTCCCATACAGAAGAATTCTAAGACATTTATATAGATACCCTTCCCTCAAAGAGATGAAACATAACTGTCAACTGTTTAAGTGTAGGCTGAGTATAGTAATTCCTTCTAAGGAGTACAGTATATTGGGAGGGGGGAGAATAACTTAACATTAGAGAAACATGACAAACACAACTTCAGCCAGTTGATCAAGATTAACATCATCAGTGACAAGTCAGTAGCATGTACCCTTGATATAATGTGATGAGAATAACACTTTACCTCTGTGATCTTTTTCCTGAAAAACTGTACACCCTCATCATGAGAAAAAATATCAGACACTCACCAGTAAAGGATATTCTACAAAATGCTTAACCAGTAGTATTCTTCAAAACTGTAAAGATCATCAAAAACAAGGAAAGTCTGAGAAACTATCAAACATTATATGGTCTCATTCATTTGGGGAATATAAAAATTAGTGAAAGGGAATAAAGGGGAAAGGAGAGAAAATGAGTGAAAATATCAGTGAGGATGACAAAACATGAGAGACATCTAACTCTGGGAAATGAACAAGGGGTAGTGGAAGGGGAGGTGGGTGGGGGGTTGGGGTGACTGGGTGATGGGCACTGAGGGGGGCACTTGGCGGGATGAGCACTGGGTCTTATGCTATATGTTGGCAAATTGAACTCCAATAAAATTTTTTTAAATTAAAAATAAATAAAATTAATAAAGTTTAAAGGAGCCTAATGATGAGGGGTAATTATTTTGAGTGGGATCCTGTGACAGAAGAAAAATCATTATTAAATAAATTTTAAAATTATGGAACTTAGTTCTTTTTAAAGTGTCAAGATCAGTAGACTTAATGATGTACTATAAGCTGGCTAATTGAGTTTATTTTTTATTTTTTGGCTAATTGAATTTAAATTTAAAAAAGAAGAAGAAAGTGTCAAGATCCTGAAAGAACAAAAGACTGAAGAACTGACAAAGATTGGGGGAGAGTAAGGCTACGTAACTAAATACAATATGGGATCCTGGGTTTGAAAAAGGGAATTAGTTTGAAAACTGTTGAAATTTGAATAAGGTCTGTGGTTTAGTTAATAGAATTGTATCAATGTTAATTTCCTTGGTAGTTATTGTAATGTTATATGAAATCTTATAATTAGGGAACCTGGGTAAAGGGTATATGAGAATTCTCCGTACTATTTTTTTTTATTGAAGTATAATTGACTTACAATATCCCAGTAGTTTCAGGTGAACATCAAAGTGATTTGATATTTTTATACTTTATGAAATGATCCCCCTGATAAGTCTACTTACCACCTTTCACCATGCAAAATTATTACAATATTATTGACTGTATTCCCTATGCTGCATATTACAGCTGCATCACTTATTTATTTTATGACTGGAAGTTTATACCTCTTAATTCCCTTCACCTTTTTTGCCCCTCCCAACCCTTCCTCACTCTTGTAACCGATAGTTGTTTTCTGTATCTCTGAGTCTTCTGTTTTGTTTTGTTTGTTGATTTGTTTTGTTTTTTTTTTAGATTCCACATATAAGTGAAATCATACAGTATGTCTTTCTCTGCCTGGTTTATTTCACTTAGTATAATATCCTCTAGGTCCATCAATTCTGTCACAAATGGCAAGATTTCATCCTTTTTTATGCCTGATTAATATTTCTTTGAATATATGTACTACATCTTCTTTATCCATTCATCTATCCATGGACACATAGTTAGCTTTCAAGTCTTGGCTATCGTATATAATGCTACAATGAACATAGGGATGCATTTATCTCTTCAAATAGATGTTTTCATTTTCTTGGATAAATACTCAAAAGTGGAATTGCTGAATCATAGGGTAGTTCTATTTTTAATTTTTTAAAAAGATTGTATTTATTTATTCACGAGAGACAGAGAGAGAGAGAGAGGCAGACACATAGGCAGAGGGAGAAGCAGGCTCCATGCAGGGAGCCCAATGCAAGACTTGATCCCGGGACTCTGGGATCACGCCCTGAGCTGAAGGCAGATGCTCAACTGGTGAGCCACCCAGGCATCCCTGTTTTTAATTTTTGTGAGAAATCTCCATACTGTTTGCCATAGTGCTGCACCAATTTACATTCCCACCAATAGTGGGTGAAGATTCCCTTTTCTCCACATCTTCACCAACACTTGTTATTTTTTATCTTTTTGATAATAACCAATCTGGTGTAAGCCAATCTGATGAATGAATATCAGTTGTGAAGTGATATCTTGATTTTGATTTGCATTTTCTTGATGGTAAATGATATTGAGCATCTTTTCTTGTGCCTGTTGATCACCTATATGTCTTCTTTGAAAATATGTCTATTCAAGTTCTCTGCTCATTTTTCAATCAGGTTGTTTGTTTTTTAGATATTGTGTAAGTTCCTTATTTGGATATTAATCCCTTAGCAGATGTATGATTTGCAAATATTTGCTCACATTCAGTAGGTTGCCTTTGTTTATGGTTTCCTTCATTGTACCAAAGCTTTTTGGTTTGATGTAATCTCATTTGTTTATTTTAGTTTTTGTTGTCCTTACCTGAGGAAGCTGGTCCAAAAAGATATTGTTAAAGTTGACCTAAGAGCTTTCTGCCAATGTTTTCTTTTATTTCTTTGGTTTTAGGTCTTACATGTAAGTCTTTAATCCATTTTGAATTTATTTTTGTACATGGTGTAAGAAAGTGGTCCAGTTACATTCTTTTGCATGTAGCTGTGCAGTTTTCCCAACACCATTTGTTGAAAAGACTATCTTTTCCCCACTGTATTCTTTTCTCTTGTCATAGATTAATTTACCATATATGTATGGGTTTATTTCTGGGCTCTCTCTTCTATTCTGTTGATCTATGTCTGTTTTCATGCAAGTACCATATCATTTTGATTACTATAGCCTTGTGGTATAGCTTGAAATCAAGGAGCATGAGACCTCCAGCTTTGTTCTTCTTTCTCAAGATTACTTTGGCTATTCAAGAGTCTTTTTTGATTCTGTACAAATTTTAGGATTGTTTTTCTATTTCTGTAAAAATTGCCATTGGAATTTTCATAGAAATTGAATTAAATCTGTTTATTGCTTTGGGTAGTATGCATATTTTAACAATATTAATTCTTTTACTTCATGAGCACAGATATCTTTCCATTCATTTGTGTCATTTTTAGTTTCCTTAATCACTGTATTATAGCTTTCAGTCTACAGGTCTTTCACCTCCTTGGTTAAATCTATTCCTAGGTATTTTATTCTTTTTGATGCAATTGTAAACGAGATTGTTCTCTTAACTTCTCTTCTTTGTTATTAGTGTATAGAAATGCAACTGATTTCTTCAGTGTGCAGAAGTCTGTTGCACTTCTATACATCAGTAATGAAGCAGCAGAAAAAGAAATCAAGGTATCAATCCTTTGCAATTGCACCAAAAATAGAAATACCTAGGAATAAACCTAACTAAAGAGGTAAAAGATCTGTACTCTAAAAAGTATACAACACTTATGAAAGAAATTGAAGAGGACACAAAGAAATAGAAAAACATTCCATGATTAGAAGAACAAATATTGTTAAAATGTCTATACTACTCTAAACAATCTACATGTTTAATACAATCTCTGTCAAAATACCAACAGCATTTTTCACAGAGCTAGGAAAACAATCCTAAAATTTTTATGGAATCACAAAAGATCCTGAATAGCCAAAACAATTCTGAAAAAGAAAAAACAAAACTGGAGGCATCACGATTCTGGATTTAAAGCTATATTACAAAGCTGTATTATCAAGACAATATGGTACTGGCGCAAAAACAGACACATAGCTCAATGGAACAGAATAGAAACCCAGAAAGGAACTAACAACTATATGGTCAACTAATCTTCAACAAAGCAGGAAAGACTATCCAATGGAAAAGACAGTCTCTTCAGCAAACAGTGTTGAGAAAACTGGATAGCAACATATAGAAGTATTAAACTGAACCACTTCCTTATACCATACAGAAAAATAAATTCAAAATGGAAGAAAGACCTATATGGGAGACAGGAAGCCATCAAAATCCTAGAGAACACAGGCAGCAATGTCTTTGACCTTGGCCAGAGCAACTTCTTACTAGATATGTTGCTGGAGGCAAGGGAAACAAAACCAAAAATGAACTATTGGGACCTCATCAAGATAAAAAGCTTCTGCATAGTGAAGGAAGCAATCAACAAAACTAAAAGGCAGCCTACAGAATAGGAGAAAATATTTGCAAAAGACATATCTGATAAAGGATTAGTATCCAAAATATATAAAGAACTTATCAAATCAACACCTGAAAAACTAATAGTCCAGTTAAGAATTGGGCAGGAGACATGAATAGACACTTTTCCAAAGAAGACATCTAGTGGCTAACACATACATGAAAAGATATTCAACACTCTCATCATCAGGGAAATGTGAATCAAAATATGAAAATCTTCGGATTGCTTATTTCATAGAGAAAAAAAGAAACAAGGTGATTTGCTGACTGTGAGGAAAGGGGGCAGGTTTGAGGTTTGAACAGGTAAACATGTGAAATAATCAACTAGGAGAGTAGAACAAAGAATTGACTAGAAAAATGAAGTGGGATTGGCAGGTAGCACTGAAGGCCAACTTAGGTTTGGTCATCATGAATTTAAGATGTTAAGTCGGCATAGTGGTGTTTTTCTCTTGCCAGCTGTTTAGTGGAGGAACATAACCAAAGGTAAAATTTATTCAAGGAAGTATGGGGGAGAGGGGCAAAGTAGTTGAGAGTGCATGTAGGGTGTGATTACAATGTTGGACCATGGATTTTAAGCTGGGTAGCCTGGGAAGTGAAGACAGAGTAGATTGATGGAGGTCCCAGTGGAGTTAAAGAACTGAAGGTGTTGGAATGAATGAGCTGAAAAGATAAGAGGTGGTTTTATAGAGTAGGAAATTGAATTTAAAAACGACATTGAGATTTTGGTGATGTTGGAGTTACTGGTAATGACAATGTCTTAGATATGACCATGGGTGTCGGTAGATAAAATGAGGTAGATCGTAAGATCATTTGAGTGAGAAGGTCATTGAATTGAGAGACCAGGTGGCAGAGAGTGTTAAGATCTACTTCAACTCTCATTCTCATTCTTCCTTCCTCCTTAATAATAGAACTTTGATTTTTACGTGGGCACTTTGACTCTTTGTATAAAGACGTATTTCTTAGCCTCCCTGGTAGCTAGATGTATATGACTAAGTTCTTCTAATGAGATCTAAGTGGGAGTGTATCCTAAATGGAAAATTCTAGTAAATCACCTTAAAAGATTCTAATAAACCTCCTACATTTCTCTTTCCTTTTGTGTAGAATGTTCACATAATAATTAGAGCTCCAGCAACCATCTTGGACCATGAGGTAAAAATGATATGCTGAGAGTGGAGCAGAAGGAGGAACTGTGTAGCCGTTCTAGCATCTTCCTTGAGACACTCTTCCTCCAGACTATTTTATATGAGACAGAAATAAGTTTCAATTTTGTTTAAGTCATTGTTACTTTGGGTTTTTCTATTATATTGCAGCTAACCCAAATCCTAATTAATACACTGAATTGGTGGAAATATTACCTATATAGATGTTAATCAACTACAGGAGTAGTTATATTTATAAAGAGAGTGAGGCAGAGAGCATAGTGCTAAAACCTTCCCTGAATGAAGGGGAATAAATGGGAGATCTGTAAATTACTTCAAACAGTAGAGGTAGTAAGTGGAAGAAGGTGGGGAATTTGAGAAGGGAGGGAGAAACAGAAATGAAGATGAAGGAAGACATTTTGCTCCACTCTCTTTCCTGTGTTAAGATAACCATTTATTTATATAAATTTTATATTTTTAAATTTCTTTAAATAAAAAAATTTAGAAGAGGGAGCAAAAGGAGAGGGAGACACAAAATCTTAAGCAGGCTCCATACCCAGCATGTGAGCCCAAAGCAGGGTTCCATCTCACAACCCTGAGATCATGACCTGAGCTGAAATCAAGAGTCAGATTCTTAACTGAGCCACCCAAATGCCCCAATACTTTTTAATTCCTGTGTTTGACTGAGGAAGTAAGTTGTACACAGAACATATAACATCTATTTCAAAACAAACATAATATTAGAGATGACTTACTGACTCAGATCAGTGATGTATTCCAGAATATTTTCTAGGACAACATGCTTGCCCCATAGATATTTCAAAATGGTAAGTGTTCTTAAACTCCTTAATCACTTTTTTATAAAAGTATTAGTCACTATTTATATTTATATATGTATGTGTGTATATATATTAGGATATATTCATGATTACATTTAATCATTTGAAAACATTAATATATTAAAGAATACTCATGTTGAATTTTTTCTTTAATTATTAATGTACTGATGTCTTATTGTGTTTTAGGCAGCACTGGGAATATATAGAATAAATACAAAATGTCTTCCTTGAATTTACTAGTTCAAGGAAGAAAAAGGTGAAAGAACCAATTGATATTAAATAATGTGACAAAAGATACACCAAATAAAATTGAGCAAAATACCAGGTATAACAAGAGCACAGAAGGTCACCTATTTCATATTGGAGATCATCAGTAAGATATTCCTGGAAGATAACAGATGAAATGGATCTTGAATATAAAATAGGTGCTAGCCATCTGGGCAAGTGGAGAATTTATAAAGAGGAGGATACAGCAAAAGAATATTTGCAGAAGCATGGAAAAATACAGCACTTTGGAAAATTCCAAGTAGGCAGTCTGGAGGATATTTATATACTATTATATATTATATTGCCATTGACAAAAGTAATGGGACACAGACCTAGCATATTAAGTAAAATTATCTCATTTATTAATGTACTTGCCATTAATATACCATAAATTTTGCTTGTGGAGACTATTGGCTCAATGTGCTCAGCTACAGGAAAGAACTTAATCTAAGTGATCTTAAGAAAATGTCTCTTTTGACCTTATTTCACCATTTTCTCCTCTGTATAATTATAGCTAATGTTTATTCAGCAAAGAAAACAAAATTGCCATAATAAGTTACATTATGTTTCATTAGCACAACTTAATTTGTAATCAAGGTAAAACGTAGTAATTTATTTTGTAATTTCTTGATTAATTGATTGATTTAAATTCAAATTAGTTAATATATAGAGTAGTATTGTTTCAGGAGTAAGTGATAAATCTCCTGATTTATCTAATCTAATCTTTAAATTAATCTCCTGATTTATCACTTACATATATCACTGAGTGCTCACCACAACAAGTGGCCTCCTTAATACCCATTGCACTACACCTACCTTCCAGCAGCCCTCAGTTGTTCTCTATAAATAAGAGTCACTTATGGTTTGACTTCCTCTCTGTTTTTATCTTATTTTTCCTTCCCTTCCCCTGTATTCATCTGTCTGGTTTCTTAAATTCCACATATGAGTGAAATCATATGATACATGAGTTTGTTTGACATATTTTACTTAACATAATTCACTCTAGTTTGATCCACGTCATAGCAAATAGCAAGATTTTGTTATTTATATTTTCTTTTCTTTCTTTATTTTTTATTGAAGTTCTATTTGCCAACATAGAGCATAACAGCCAGTGCTCCCCTCAGTGCCCATCACCCAGTCACCCCATCTCCCTGCCCACCTCCCCTTCCATCACCCCTTGTTCGTTTCCCAGAGTTAGGAGTCTCTCATGTTCTGTCACCCGCACTGATATTTTCACTCATTTTCTCTCCTTTCCCCTTTAATCCCTTTCACTATTTTTTATATTCCCCAAATGAATGAGACCATATAATGTTTGTCCTTCTTCGATTGACTTATTTCACTCAGCATAATACCCTCCAGTTCCATCCACGTTGAAGCAAATGGTGGGTATTTGTCGTTTCTAATGGCTGAGTAATATTCCATTGTATACATAGACCACAGCTTCTTTCTCCATTCATCTTTCGATGGACACCGAGGCTCCTTCCACAGTTTGGCTATTGTGGACATTGCTGCTATAAACATCAGGGTGCAGGTGTCCCAGCGTTTCACTGCATCTGTATCTTTGGGGTAAATCCCCAGCAGTGCAATTGATGGGTCATAGGGTACTTCTATTTTTAACTCTTTGAGGAACCTCCACACAGTTTTTCAGTGTGGCTGTCTGTACCAGTTCACAATCCCACCAACAGCACAGGAGGGTTCCCCTTTTCTCCGCATCCTCTCCAACATTTGTTGTTTCCTGTCTTGTTAATTTTCACCATTCTCACTGGTGTGAGGTGGTATCTCATTGTGGTTTTGATTTGTATTTCCCTGATAGCAAGTGATGCAGAGCATTTTTTCCATGTGTTTGTTGGCCATGTATATGACTTTTTTGGAGAAATATCTGTTCATGTCTTCTGCCCATTTCATGATTGGATTGTTTGTTTCTTTGCTGTTGAGTTTAATATGTTCTTTATAGATCTTGGATACTAGCCCTTTATCTGATAGGTCATTTGCAAATATCTTCTCCCATTCTGAAGGTTGTCTTTTAGTTTTGTTGACTGTTTCTTTTGCTGTGCAAAAGCTTCTTATCTTGATGAAATCCCAATAATTCATTTTTGCTTTTGTTTCTCTTGCCTCCGTGGATGTATCTTGCAAGAAGTTGCTGTGGCCAATTCAAAAAAGGGTGTTGTCTGTGTTCTCCTCTAGGATTTTGATGGAATCTTGTCTCACATTTAGATCTTTCATCCATTTTGAGTTTATCTTTGTGTATGGTGTAAGATAATGGTCTAGTTTCATTCTTCTGCATGTGGCTGTCCAATTTTCCCAGCACCATTTATTGAAGAGACTGTCTTTCTTCCAATGGATAGTCTTTCCTCCTTTATCAAATATTAGTTGACCATAAAGTTGAGGGTCCACTACTGGATTCTCTATTCTGTTCCATTGATCTATGTGTCTGTTTTTGTGCCAGTACCACACTGTCTTGATGACCACACTGTCTTGATGTCTTGATGATATGGGTCTTGATGACCACAGCTTTGTAGTACAACCTGAAATCTGGCATTGTGATGCCCCCAGCTATGGTTTTCTTTTTTAATATTCCCCTGGCTATTCAGGGTCTTTTCTGATTCCACACAAATCTTAAGATGATTTGTTCCAACTCTCTGAAGATACTCCATGATTATTTGATAGGGATTGCATTAAATGTGTAAATTGCCCTGGGTAGCATTGACATCTATGAAAAGCCCACAGCAAATATCATTCTCAATGGAGAAACATTGGGACCCTTCCTCTAAGATCAGGAACAAGACAGGGATGTCACCACTGCTATTCAGCATAGAACTAGAAGTCCTAGCCTCAGCAACCAGACAACAAAAATAAATAAAAGGCCTTCAAATTGGCAAAGAAGAAGTCAAACTCTCCCTACTTGCCCTGGGTAGCATTGACATTTTCACAATATTAACTCTTCCAATCCATGAGCATGGAATATTCTTCCATCTCCTTGTGTCTTCCTCAGTTTCTTTCAGAAGTGTTCTGTAGTTTTTAGGGTATAGATATTTTACCTCTTTGGTTAGGTTGATTCCTAGGTATCTTATGCTTTTGGGTGCAATTATAAATGGGATTGATTCCTTAATTTCTCTTTCTTTAGTGTCATTGTTAGTGTATAGAAGTGCCACTGACTTCTGGGCATTGATTTTGTATCCTGCCACACTGCCGAATTGCTATATGAATTCTAGCAATCTTGGGGTGGTCTTTTGGGTTTTCTATGTAGAGTATCATGTCATCTGCGAAGAGGGAGAGTTTGACTTCTTCTTTGCCAATTTGAATGCCTTTTATTTCTCTTTGTTGCTTGATTGCTGAGGCTAGGACTTCTAGTAATATGTTGAACAACAGTGGTGAGAGTGGACATCCCTGTCGTGTTCCTGATCTTAGGGGAAAGGCTCCCAGTGTTTCCCCATTGAGAATGATATTTGCTGAGGGCTTTTCATAGATGGCTTTTAAGATGTTGAGGAATGTTCCCTCTATCCCTGCACTCTGAAGAGTTTTGATCAGGAATGGATGCTGTATTTGTCAAATGTTTTCTCTGGATCTATCGAGAGGATCATATGGATCTTGTTTTTTCTGTCATCAATATGATCTATCACGTTGATGCTTTACGAGTGTTGAACCAGCCTTGCATCCCAGGGATAAATCCCAGCCTTGCATCCCGGGGATAAATCCCACTTGTGAATAATCTTAATGGACTGTTGGATCCTATTGGCTAGTATCTTGTTGAGAATTTGTGCATCTGTGTTCATCAGGGATATTGGTCTATAATTCTCCTTTTTGGTGGGGACTTTGGTTTTGGAATTAAGATGATGCTGGCCTCATAGAACGAGTTTGGAAGTATTCCGTCCCTTTCTATCTTTCAGAGCAGCTTTATTAGAATAGGTATTTCTTCTTAAAACATTTGATAAAATTCCCCTGGGAAGCCATTTGGCCTTGGACTTTTGTGTCTTGGGAGGTTTTTGATGACTGCTTCAATTTCCTCCCTGGTTATTGACCTGTTCATGTTTTCTATTTCTTCCTGTTCTAATTTTGGTGGTTTTTGGTTTTCCAGAAATGTGTCCATTTCTTCTAGATTGCCTAATTTATTGGCATATAGCTGCTCATAATATGTTTAAAATTGTTTGTATTTCCTTGGTTGGTTGTGATCTCTCCTTTTTCATTCGTGATTTTATTAATTTGAGTCTTTTCTCTTTTCTTTTTAATAAGGCTGGCTAATGGTTTATGTATCTTATCAATTCTTTCAAAGACCCAACTCCTGGTTTTGTTGATCTGTTCCACAGTTCATCTGGTCTCTATTTCATTGAGTTCTGCTCGAATCTTTATTAACTCTCTTCTTCTGCTGGGTGTAGGTTTTTTTTTTTTTTTTACTTATACTAAAAATTTATTTATCTGAAATTCTAATTTAATTGGGCATCCCTCCTATTATCTCTACCCCAACCTCAAGCCCTCTGCCTCTGCACCCTTAGAACCTACACAAGGGCCTCATCCTTCCCCAGTTCAGGGAGTCAAGAGGATTTTTTTTTTTTTAGGAAATTTTAAATTTAATTTAATTTAATTTTTTTAAATAAATTAATTTTTTATTGGTGTTCAATTTACCAACATACAGAATAACACCCAGTGCTCATCCCTTCAAGTGCCCCCCTCAGTGCCCGTCACCCATTCACCCCCACCCCCTGCCCTCCTCCCCTTCCACCACCCCTAGTTCGTTTCCCTGAGTTAGGAGTCTTTTTCTTCTCCTTTCCCTTATATTCCCTTTCACTGTTATTTATATTCCCCAAATGAATGAGACCATATAATGTTTGTTATTTTCCGATTGACGTATTTCACTCAGCATAATACCCTCCAGTTCCATCCACGTTGAAGCAAATGGTGGGTATTTGTCGTTTCTAATGGCTGAGTAATATTCCATTGTATACATAAACCACATCTTCTTTATCCATTCGTCTTTCGATGGACACCGAGGCTCCTTCCACAGTTTGGCTATTGTGGACATTGCTGCTATAAACATCAGGGTGCAGGTGTCCCGGCGTTTCATTGCATCTGAATCTTTGGGGTAAGTCCCCAGCAGTGCAATTGATGGGTCGTAGGGCAGGTCTATTTTTAACTCTGAGGAACCTCCACACAGTTTTCCAGAGTGGCTGCACCAGTTCACATTCCCACCAACAGTGTAAGAGGGTTCCCTTTTCTCCGCATCCTCTCCAACATTTGTGGTTTCCTGCCTTGTTAATTTGCCCCATTCTCACTGGTGTGAGGTGGTATCTCATTGTGGTTTTGATTTGTATTTCCCTGATAGCAAGTGATGCAGAGCATTTTCTCATGTGCATGTTGGCCATGTCTGTGTCTTCCTCTGTGAGATTTCTCTTCATGTCTTTTGCCCATTTCATGATTGGATTGTTTGTTTTTTTGGTGTTGAGTTTAAGAAGTTCTTTATAGATCTTGGAAACTAGCCCTTTATCTGATACGTCATTTGCAAATATCTTCTCCCATTCTGTAGGTTGTCTTTTAGTTTTGTTGACTGTATCCTTTGCTGTGCAAAAGCTTCTTATCTTGATGAAGTCCCAATAGTTCATTTTTGCTTTTGTTTCTTTTGCCTTCGTGGATGTATCTTGCAAGAAGTTACTGTGGCCAGTTCAAAAAGGGCGTTGCCTGTGTTCTCCTCTAGGATTTTGATGGAATCTTATCTCACATTTAGATCTTTCATCCATTTTGAGTTTATCTTTGTGTATGGTGAAAGAGAAAGGTCTAGTTTCATTCTTCTGCATGTGAATGTCCAATTTTCCCAGCACCATTTATTGAAGAGACTGTCTTTCTTCCAATGGATAGTCTTTCCTGCTTTATCAAATATTAGTTGACCATAAAGTTGAGGGTCCACTCCTGGGTTCTCTATTCTGTTCCATTGATCTATGTGTCTGTTTTTGTGACAGTACCACACTGTCTTGATGACCACAGCTTTGTAGTACAACCTGAAATCTGACATTGTGATGCCCCCAGCTATGGTTTTCTTTTTTAAAATTCCCCTGGCTATTCGGGGTCTTTTCTGATTCCACACAAATCTTAAAATAATTTGTTCTAACTCTCTGAAGAAAGTCCATGGTATTTTGATAGGGATTGTATTAAACGTGTAAATTGCCCTGGGTAACATTGACATTTTCACAATATTAATTCTCCCAATCCATGAGCGTGGAATATTCTTCCATCTCCTTGTGCCTTCCTCAATTTCTTTCAGAAGTGTTCCATAGTTTTTAGGGTATAGATCCTTTACCTCTTTGGTTAGGTTTATTCCTAGGTATCTTATGCTTTTGGGTGTAATTGTAAATGGGACTGACTCCTTAATTTCTCAATTTTCAGTGTCATTGTTAGTGTATAGAAATGCCATTGATTTCTGGGCATTGATTCTGTATCCTGCCATGCTACCAAATTGCTGGATGAGTTCTAGCAATCTTGGGGTGGAGGCTTTTGGGTTTTCTATGTAGAGTATCATGTCATCGGCAAAGAGGGAGAGTTTGACTTCTTCTTTGCCAATTTGAATGCCTTTGATGTCTTTTTGTTGCTTGATTGCTGAGGCTAGGACTTCTAGTACTATGTTGAATAGCAGTGGTGAGAGTGGACATCCCTGTCTTGTTCCTGATCTTAGGGGAAAGGCTCCCAGTGCTTCCCCATTGAGAATGATATTTGCTGAGGGCTTTTCATAGATGGCTTTTAAGATGTTGAGGAATGTTCCCTCTATTCCTACACTCTGAGGAGTTTTGATCAGGAATGGATGCTGTATTTTGTCAAATGCTTTTTCTGCATCTTTTTTTTTAATTTTTATTTATTTATGATAGTCACACACACACAGAGAGAGAGAGAGAGAGAGAGAGAGAGAGAGAGAGAGGCAGACACACAGGCAGAGGGAGAAGCAGGCTCCATGCACCGGGAGCCCGACGTGGGATTCGATCCCGGGTCTCCAGAATCGCGCCCTGGGCCAAAGGCAGGCGCCAATCCGCTGCGCCACCCAGGGATCCCAGCTTTTTCTGCATCTAATGAGAGGATCATATGGTTCTTAGTTTTTCTCTTGCTGATATGATGAATCACATCAATTGTTTTACGAGTGTTGAACCAGCCTTGTGTCCCGGGGATAAATCCTACTTGGTCATGGTGAATAATTTTCTTAATGTACTCTTGGATCCTATTAGCTAGTATCTTGTTGAGAATTTTTGCATCCATGTTCATCAGGGATATTGGTCTGTAATTCTCCTTTTTGGTGGGGTCTTTGTCTGGTTTTGGAATTAAGGTGATGATGGCCTCATAGAACGAATTTGGAAGTACTCCATCTCTTTCTATCTTTCCAAACAGCTTTAGTAGAATAGGTATGATTTCTTCTTTAAACGTGTGATAGAATTCCCCAGGGAAGCCATCTGGCCCTGGACTCTTGTGTCTTGGGAGGTTTTTGATGACTGCTTCAATTTCCTCCCTGGTTATTGGCCTGTTCAGGTTTTCTATTTCTTCCTGTTCCAGTTTTGGTAGTTTGTGGCTTTCCAGGAATGCGTCCATTTTTCTAGATTGCCTAATTTATTGGCGTATAGCTGTTCATAATATGTTTTTAAAATCGCTTGTATTTCCTTGGTGTTGGTAGTGATCTCTCCTTTCTCATTCATGATTTTATTAATTTGAGTCTTCTCTCTCTTCTTTTTAATAAGGTTGGCTAATGGTTTATCTATCTTATTAATTCTTTCAAAGAACCAAGTCCTGGTTCTGTTGATCTGTTCCACAGTTCTTCTGGTCTCGATTTCGTTGAGTTCTGCTCGAATTTTAATTAACTCTCTTCTTCTACTGGGTGTAGGATCTATCTGCTGTTTTTTCTCTAGCTCCTTTATGTGTAAGGTTAGCTTTTGTATTTGAGTTCTTTCCAGTTTTTGAATGGATGCTTGTATTCTGATGTATTTCCCCCTTAGGACTGCTTTTGCTGCATCCCAAAGATTTTGAACGGTTGTATCTTCATTCTCATTAGTTTCCATGAATCTTTTTAATTCTTCCTTAATTTCCTGGTTGACCCTTTCATCTTTTAGCGGGATGGTCCTTAACCTCCACGTGTTTGAGTTCCTTCCAAACTTCTTGTTGTGATTTAGTTCTAGTTTCAAGGCATTATGGTCTGAGAATATGCAGCGGACAATCCCAATCCTTTGATATTGGTTCAGACCCGATTTGTGACCCAGTATGTGGTCTATTCTGGAGAAAGTTCCATGTGCACTTGAGAAGAATGTGTATTCAGTTGAGTTTGGATGTAAAGTTCTGTAGATATCTGTGAAATCCATCTGGTCCAGTGTCTCATTTAAAGCTCTCGTTTCTTTGGAGATGTTGTGTTTAGAAGACCTATCGAGGGTAGAAAGAGCTAGATTGAAGTCACCAAGTATAAGTGTATTATTATCTAAGTATTTCTTCACTTTGGTTATTAATTGGTTTAAATATTTGGCAGTTCCCACATTCAGGGCATATATATTGAGGATTGTTAAGTCCTCTTGTTGGATAGATCCTTTAAGTATGAGATAGTGTCCTTCTTCATCTCTCACTACAGTCTTCGGGGTAAATTTTAGTTTATCTGATATAAGAATGGCTACCCCTGCTTTCTTTTGAGGACATTTGAGTGGTAAATGGTTCTCCGACCTTTTATTTTCAGGCTGTAGGTGTCCTTCTGTCTAAAATGAGTCTCTTGTAGACAGCAAATAGATGGGTCCTGCTTTTTTATCCAGTATGACACCCTGAGCCTTTTGATGGGGTTATTAAGCCCATTCACGTTCAGAGTTACTATTGACAGATATGAGTTTAGTGTCATCATGATATCTATTCAGTCCTTCTTTTTGTGGATTGTTCCATTGAACTTCTTCTTAAAGGGGAATTTTAAGAGTCCCCCTTAAAATTTCTTTTCTTTTTCCTGGTTTGGAGGTCACATATTCTTTCAGTTCCTGCCTGTCTTGGAAGCTCTTTATTTCTCCTTCCATTCTGAATGAGAGCCTTGCTGGATAAAGTATTCTTGGTTGCATGTTCTTCTCATTTAGGACCCTGAATATATCCTGCCAGCCCTTTCTGGCCTGCCAGGTCTCTGTGGAGAGGTCTGCTGTTACCCTAATACTCCTCCCCATAAAAGTCAGGGATTTCTTGTCTCTTGCTGCTTTAAGGATCTTCTCTTTATCTTTGGAATTTGCAAGCTTCACTATTAAATGTCGAGGTGTTGAACGGTTTTTATTGATTTTAGGGGGGGATCTCTCTATTTCCTGGATCTGAATGCCTGTTTCCCTTCCCAGATTAGGAAAGTTTTCCACTATGATTTGTTCAAATACATATTCTGGCCCTCTGTCCCTTTCGGCGCCCTCAGGAACCCCAATTAAACGTAGGTTTTTCTTCTTCAGGCTGTCGTTTGTTTCCCTTAATCTGTCTTCATGGTCTTTTAATTGTCTGTCTTTTTTTTCCTCAGTTTCCCTCTTTGCCATCAACTTGTCTTCTGTGTCACTCACTCCTTCTTCCACCTCGTTAACCCTCATCGTTAGGACTTCTAGTTTGGATTGCATCTCATTCAATTGATTTTTAATTTCTGCCTGATTGGATCTAAATTCTGCAGTCATGAAGTCTCTTGAGTCCTTTATGCTTTTTTCTGGAGCCACCAGTAGCTGTATAATAGTGCTTCTGAATTGGGTTTCTGACATTGAATTGTAATCCAGATTTTGTAACTCTGTGGGAGAGAGGACTGTTTCTGATTCTTTCTTTTGAGGTGAGGTTTTCCTTCTAGTCATTTTGCTCAGTGCAGAGTGGCCAAAAACAAGTTGTATTGGGAAAAGGAGCAATAGAGGAGAGAAAGAAGGAAAGAAAAAAGAGAAAGAAAAAAGAAAAAGGAAGAAAAAAAGGAAAAAATAGAAGAAAAAGAGAAAAAGAAAGAAAGGGAAAAAAGGGGTGGGGGAAGCAATCAGAAATAAAAAAAAAAACACGGGGGAGTTTCTTCTGATTCTGTGTACTTTAAGTCCCTTGGCTTCCCCTGGAACTTGTCCATCTAGCTGGTCTTCTGGGGGAGGGGCCTGTTGTGCTGATTTTCAGGTGTTAGCACTCGGGGGAGCTGCTCTGCCCCCTGACTGGTGTAGGGCTCAGTGGGGGTTGTTTACCCCGTGAAGCCCCTGGAGGAACAGCCCCAGTGGCAGGGGCAGCTCTGGAAACCTGGATTCAGCCCCCGCAGTAACTACTGAGCTCTCCGTCTGCGGGGCCTGGATGCTCCGGGGCGGGGCCGCTGATCTGCTCAGCTCTGGGCAGGAGCGTCCTTGCTGTCCTGGCCCTCCCGGCCTCTGCCTCCCCGGGGGAGGCCGGATTCTGGGCTGTGTCCTGGCGCCCTGTGCTCCGGAGCTTGCGCTGTTGGATTCGCGCTCCCGCCCCGCAGCCCCCTCCGCGGAGCCGCCGCCCGAGCCCCCTCGAGCTGCTCCGGGTCCCGCCGTGCGCGCTGCAGCCCTTAGGGAGCTCGGCGCACTCTCCCGGGGTGCAGGTGTCTGTTAGTGTCCCAGGGAGCCCGAGGGCATCCCCGCCCTCCTGGGTCCTGCTCTAACTCCCTGCGGGTGCCTTTCCGCCGGAAAGATTAGTGCAGCTCCTGCTTCTTCGGGACGGGGCTCTCCTGTCCTGGGGTCACTCACCCTGGCCTCAGCCCGGCTCCTCGCGGGGCCCCTCCCCCTTGGAGGCCTTTTGTTTCTTTCTTTCTTTTTCCCCGTCTGCCTACCTTGATAGAAGCGCGAACTCTTCTCACTGTAGCGTTCCAGCTGGTCTCTCTTTAAATCTCAGGCCGAATTCGTAGATTTTCAGGATGATTTGAAGGTTATCTAGGTAATTTGGTGGGGACAGGTGACTTGGGGACCCTACTCTTCTGCCATCTTGCCCCTCCTCCCGGGTGTAGGTTTTATTCGCTGTTCTTTCTCCAGTTCCTTTAGTTGCGAGGTTAGCTTGTGTGTTTGAGTTTTTTTTCCAATTTTTTGAGGGAGGCATGTATTGCGATATATTTCCCTCCCAGGACTGCTTTGCCGTATCCCAGAGATTTTTAACAGTTGTATTTTAATTTGCATTAGTTTCCATGGATATTTTTAAGTTCTTCTCTAATTTCCTGGTCGACCTTTTCATCTTTTAGCAGCAATCTCTTTAACTTCCACGTGTTTGAGTTTCTTCCAAATTTCTTCTTGTGATTCAGTTCAAGTTTCAAAGCATTATGGTCTGGAAATATGCAGGGGACAATCCCAATCTTTTGGTATCGGTTGAGACCTGCTTTTTTACCCAGTATGTGGGCTATTCTGGAGAAAGTTTCATGTGCGCTTGAGAAGAATGTGTATTCAGTTGCATTTGGATGTAAAGTTCTGTAAATATCTGTGAAATACATCTGGTCCGGTGTATCATTTAAAGCTCTTGTTTCTTTGGAGATGTTGTGCTTAGAATATCTGTCATTTGCAAAAAGTGCCGTGTTGAAGTCTCCCATTATTAGTGTATTATTATCTAAGTATGTCTTTACTTTGGTTATTAATTGATTGATATACTTGGCAGCTCCCACATTAGGGGCATAAATATTCATGATTGTTAGGTCCTCTTGTTGGATAGATCCTTTAAGTATGATGTAGTGTCCTTCTTCATCTCTTACTACAGTCTTTGGGATAAACTTTAATTTATCTGATATGAGGATGGCTACCCCTGCTTTCTTTTGAGGACCATTTGAATGGTAAATGGTTCTCCAACCTTTCATTTTCAGGCTGTAGTTGTCCTTAGGTCTAAAATGAGTCTCTTGGAGACAGCAAATAGATGGGTCTTGCTTTTTTATCCAGTCTGATACCTTGTGTCTTTTGATGGGATCATTTAGCCTATTCAAGTTCAGAGTTACTATTGAAAGATATGAATTTAGTGTCATCGTAATACCTATTCAGTCCCTGTTTTTGTGGATTATTTCTTTGGGCATCCTCTTTCTTTTACATAATCCCCCTTAATAATTCTTGCAGAGCTGGTTTGGTGGTCACATATTCTTTCAATTTCTGCCTATCTTGGAAGCTCTTTATCTCTCCTTCTATTCTGAATGGGAGTCTTGCTGGATAGAGTATTCTTGGCTGCAGGTTCTTCTCATTTAGGACACTGAATATATCCTTCCAGCCCTTTCTGGCCTGCCAGGTGTCTGTGGAGAGGTCTGCTGTGAACCTAATATTTCTCCCCATATAAATTACGGATATCTTGTCTCCTGCTGCTGCAAGGATCTTCTCTTTATCTTTGGAATTTGCAAGTTTCACTATTAAATGTCGAGGTGTTGAATGGTTTTTATTGATTTTAGGGGGGGGGGACCTCTCTATCTCCTGGATCTGAATGCCTGTTTCACTCCCCAAATTAGGGAAGTTCTCAGCCAAGATTTGTTCAAATATGCTTTCTGGCTCTCTGTCCATCTCAGTGCCCTCTGGAACCCCAATTAAATATAGATTTTTCCTTCTGAGGCTGTCATTTATTTCCCTTAACTTTTCCTCACGGTCTTTTCATTGTTTTTCTCTTTTTTTTTTTCATCCGCTTCCTTCCTTGCCATCAACTTGTCTTCTATGTCACTCCCTCTTTCTTCTGCCTCATTAGCCCTCATCGTTAGGACCTCCAGTTTGGATTGCATCTCATTTAATTGATTTTTAATTTCAGCCTGATCAGATCTAAATTCTGCAGTCATGAAGTCTCTTGATTCCTTTATGCTTTTTTTTCCAGAGCCTCCAGTAGCTTTATAATTGTGCTCCTGAATTGGCTTTCTACCTCAAATTGTAATCCAAATTCTGTAACTGAGTACTGTTTCTGATTCTTTCTTTTGTGGTGAGTTTTTCTTTCTAGTCATTTTGCTCAGTGCAGAGTGGCTGTATGAGCAGGCTGAGTCAAGAATATCAACCATGACCTAGGTAAATTTCACCCTAGATGATTCTGCCAAGGTCAGAGACTAGAAATTGAAAACAAAGATCAGAAAAAAATAAAACAAAAGGACCACTAAATTGAAAAACGAATTTTAAAACAAAGTAGTAAAAAATAAAAGGCCAGGAATCCTAAAGAAGAAGAGAGAGAGAAAAAAAAAGGAAAAGAGAAAAAAGGGAGAAGGAAAAAAAGGGCGGTGGGATTGGGAGATGGTGGTGGTGATGAAGTTGTAGTGGAGAGGGAATGTAGTCTACCTGAGGGGTTCTAGAGGGTGATCCTCTTGTTTCTGAGTAAATTAAGTTCTGTATGCTAGAAGACGCTCAGTCCCAAATTTATATAAACCAGAAATATGTGTAGAGTGCCCCAACATTGACCACCAAAACATAAATGAGATAAAAGAGCAGGGCAGAATGGGAATGAGGACCCTCACAGAATGAACCAGCATGGTATACCACTTGGCTCTGTGTGCATGCTGGTCATGAATCAGAAGGTATTAACTTCCGCTATTGTAGAACAAAATGAGGCAGAGAAAAAAAACACAAAACAAAACAAAAAAACATATCTTGTATATCTCCCAAAACTGAATTGACTATGTTGAAGGAAATCTAGAAGTGGAAAATATATCTAGGACCTGTAATTGTAGAAATATGAAAGTCAAAAAGGAGATCTTAAAAATTAAGCGGTGGTAAAATATTATAGTTAAGGTGGGGAAAAGAGAAAAAAAATAGGAAATTTACAGTCTGATATAAAACGAGTTGTACTGGAAAAAGGAAGAAAAACAATAGGAGGGATACTCTCTGGTTCTATATACTGTATGTTCCTCGACTTCCCCTGGAGCTTTCCAGCAATGCTCGGTCAAGAACTTGCTCTTCCCCTGTCCTTCCAGCTGGTCTTCTGGGGAAGGGGCCTGCTGTGCTAATTCTCAGGTGTGTGCACCTGGGGGAGCTGCCCCACCCCCGCCAGGTCCCGGGCTCAATGGGAGCTGCTTACTCCCTGAGGCCTCTCTTCCCTGGCAGCCCCACCCCTCCCAGGCACAGGGTGACACCAGGAGGAACAACAACAGTGGCGGTGGCCAGCTCTCCAGGACTGGAGTCAGCTCCTGCAGTAACTACCCCAGCTCCCAGTCCGCAGGGGCTGGATGCTCCGGGGGCGGGGGGGCGCCGATCTTCACAGCTTGGGGGAGCCCTGCGCCAGGAGCGTCCTCGCTGTTCTGTGCCCTCCCGCCTCCGCCTGTCCCGGGGGGAGCACAGGATCATGGGCTGTGTCCCCGGCACCCTGGGATCTGGCCCCTGTGCTGCAGGAATCGCACTCCCAGGGCTGCGTCTCCCCAAGGCAGCAGGGTGCAGATCCCTCAGCCTGGAGCTGCCGCCTGACCGACATTTGTTATTTTTAATGGCTGAATAATACTCCATCATATATGTATACCACATCTTTACCCATTCATCAGTCACTGGACATTTGGGCTGTTTCAATAATTTGGCTATTGTTAACAGTGCTGCTATGAACATTGGGGTGCATGTGCCCCTTTGAATCAATATTTTTGTATCCTTTCACTAAATACCCAATAGTGGGGGCACCTGGGTAGCTCAGTCAGTTAAATATCTTAGTCTTGATTTAATAATCTCAGGGTTGTGGGATTGAGCCCTGCCACAGGCTCTATGCTGGGCATGAAGCCTGCTTAAGATTCTCACTCCATATTCCTCTGACCTCCCCCCCTCAAATATCCAGTAGTGCAATTACTGGATCATAGGATAGTTCTATTTTTAACTTTTTGAGGAACCTCAATACTGTTTTCCAGAGTGGCTGTACCAGTTTACATTCCAACCAGTGGTGCAAAAGGGTTCCCTTTCTCTACATCCTTGCCAACATCTGTTATTTCCTGAGTTGTTAATTTTAGCCATTTTGACTGCTGTGAAGTGGTATCTCACTGTGGTTTTGATTTGTATTTCCCTGATGATGAGCGATGTTGAGCATTATCTTCTCATGTGTCTGTTAGTCATTTGTATGTCTTCCTTTGAGAAATGTCTGTCCATGTCTTCTGCCCATTCCTTAACTGGATTATTTATTTATTTATTTTTGTATATTTTTTATTGGAGTTCAATTTGTCAGGATTGTTTATTTTTGAGGTGTTGATTGTGATGAGTTCTTCATAGATTCTGGATACTATAACCCTTTATCTGATATGTCATTTGCAAATACCTTCTCCTATTCCATAAGTTGCCTATTAGTTTTGTTGATTATTTCCTTCACTGTGCAGAAGCTTTTTGGTTTTGTTGTTGTTTGTTTTTTTTTTCTTGTTTTTTAGAGAGAGAAAGAGCACTGTGGGGAGAGGGGCAAAAAGAGAGGGGGAGAGAAAGAGAGACTCTTTAGCAGGCTCCATACTCAGCCTGATGCAGGGCTCCATCTCACAGCCCTGAGATCATGACCTGAACCAAAAGTGAGTCAGATGCTTAACTGACTAAGCCAGCCTGATGCCCTTGTGCAGAAGCATCTTGTTCATTTTTGCTTTTGTTTCTCTTGCCTCTAGAGATATGTCTATTAAGTTGCTGCAGCTGAGATGAAAGATGTTGCTGCCTATTTTCTGCTCTAGGATTTTGATGGTTTCCTGTTTTACATTTAGGTCATTCATCCATTTCTAATTTGTTTTTGCATATGGCACTTTCATTCTGTATGTTTCTGTCCAGTTTTCCCAACACCATTTGTTAGAGACTATCTTTTTTCCTTTGGGTATTCTTTCCTGCTTTGTTGAAGATTAATTGACCATATAGTCATGGGTCCATTTATGGGTTCTCTGTTCTGTTCCATTGATTTATGTGTCTGTTTTTGTACCATGCTCTTTTGATTATTACAGCTTTGTAATATGGTTTGAAGTCTGGAATCATACCTCCACTTTGCTTTTCTTCTTCAACATTACTTTGGATATTTGAGGTCTTTTGTGGTTTCATACACATTTTCAGATCATTTATTCTAGTTCTGAAAAATGCTGGTGTTATTTGGTCAGGATTACATTGTATTTGTAGATTGCTTTGGGTAGTATAGACAGTTTAACAATGCTTGTTCTTCCAATCCATGAGCATGGAATGCCTTTCAATTTTTGTCTTTTTCAATTTCTTTCATAAAGTTCTATAGTTTTCAGATCTTTTACCTCTTTGGTTAGGTTTATTCCTAGATATCTTATGGTTTCTGGTGCAGTTTCTTTCTCTTTCTGCTGTTTAATATTGTTGTATAGAAATGCAACAAATTTCTGTACCTTGGTGTTATATCCTGCAACTTTGCTGAGTTCATATATCAGTTCTAGCATTTTTTTGGTTGGAGTCTTTTGGCTTTTCTACATAGAGTATCTTGCGAAGAGTAAAAGTTTGACTTCTTCCTTGCTGATTTGTATGCCTTTTATTCTTTTTGTTGTTTGATTTCTTTTTTTTTGTATATATATTTTTTATTGGAGTTTGATTTGCCAACACAGAGCATAATCCCATGCTCATCCCGTCAAGTGCCCCCTCAGTGCCCGTCACTCAGTCACCCCATCTCCCCATCTCCCCTTCCACCACCTTGTGTTCGTTTCCCAGAGTTAGGGGTCTCTCATGTTCTGTCACCCTCACTGATATTTCCCAAACATTTTCTCTCCTTTCCCCTTTATTCTCTTTCACTATTTTTTATATTCCCCAAATGAATGAGACCATATAATGTTTATCCTTCTCCGATTGATATGCTTCACTAAGGATAATACCCTCCAGTTCCATCCACATTGAAGCAAATGGTGGGTATTTGTCATTTCTAATGGCTGAGTAATATTCCATTGTATACATATACCACATCTTCTTTATCTATTCATATTTTGATGGACACTGAGGCTCCTTCCAGAGTTTGGCTATTGTAGACATTTCTGCTATAAACATCGGGGTGCAGGTGTCCCAGTGTTTCACTGCATCTGTATCTTTGGGGTGGATCCCCAGCAGCGCAATTGCTGGGTCATAGGGTAGTTCTATTTTTAACATCTTGAGGAACCTCCACACAGTTTTCCAGTGTGGCTGTACCAGTTCACATTCCCACCAACAGTGCAAGAGGGTCTCTCATTCAGAACAGAAGAAGAGATAAAGACATGTTGTTTGATTTATGAGGCTAGGACTTCTAGTACTATGTTGAACAACAGTGCTGAGAGTGGAAGATCCTTGTCATGTTCCTGATCCTGCAGGAAAGAAAATCGCTCAATTTTCTCCCATTGCGGATGGCATTAGCTGTTCTTTCTCCAGATATTTTTTTTTTATTGTGAGTGGAAGGAATTATTTCATTGTATCTTTTTTTTAATAAATTTATTTTTATTGGTGTTCAATTTGCCAACATATAGAATAACACCCAGTGCTCATCCCATCAAGTGCCCCCCTCAGTGCTCGTCACCCAGTCACCCCCACCCCCCGCCCACCTCCCCTTCCACCACCCCTAGTTCGTTTCCCAGAGTTAGGAGTCTCTCATGTTCTGTCTCCCTTTCTGATATTTCCCACTCATTTTTTCTCCTTTCCCCTTTATTCCCTTTCGCTATTTTTTATATTCCCCAAATGAATGAGACCATATAATGTTTGTCCTTCTCGGATTGACTTATTTCACTCAGCATAATACTCTCCAGTTCCATCCACGTCGAAGCAAATGGTGGGTATTTGTCGTTTCTAATGACTGAGTAATATTCCATATATTCCATTGTGTATACATATACCACATCTTCTTTATCCAGATATTTTAGGTGTAAGGAGAGGTTATGTATTTTATACTTTTCTTGCTTCTTAACTAAGGTCTGTATTGCTAGATACTTCCCTCCTGGGGCTGCCTTTGCAGCATCCCAAAGATTTTCAACTGTAATGTTTTCATTTTCATTTATTTCCATGTATTTTTAAATTTCCTCTTTAATTTCCTGGTTGACCCATTTATTCTTCAGTAAGATCTTTAACCTTCATGTATTTGTTGTCTTTATAATTTTTTTCATGTGGTTGACTTCAAGTTTCACAGTGTTTTGTTCTGAAAATATGTGTGGTATGATCTCAATCTTTTTGTACTGGTTCAGGTCTGATTTGTGACCCTGTATGTGATCTATTCTGGAGAATGTTTCATGTACACTTGAAAAGAATGTGTATTCTGCTGCTTTAGAATGAAATGTTCTGAATATATGTTAAGTCAATCTGGTCCAGTGTGTCACTCAGAGCCATTGTTTCCTTGTTGATCTTCTGCTTAGATGATCTGTCCATTGCCATATGTGGGGTATTAAAATCTCCTACTATTATTGTATTATTATCCCTGAGTTTCTTTATGTTTGTTATTAACTCTTTCATATATTCAGCTGCTTTCAAGTTGGGAACATAAATATTTAACATTTTTACATCTTCTTGTTGGATAGATCCTTTTTTATTATGACATAGCACCTTTCTTCATCTCTTATTACAGCCTTTGGTTTAAAATCCAGTTTGAGGTAAGCATGGCTACTCCAGATATCTTTTGATGTCCATTAGCATGATAGATGGTTCTCCATCCCCTCGCTTTCAATCTGGAGGTATCTTTGGTTCTAAAATAATCTCTTGTAACTAGCATATCACTGGGTCTTTTTTTTAAATCCATTCTCATACTCTGTGTCTTCTGATTGGAGCATTTAGTTCATTCACATTCAGAGTGATTATTGAAAGATATGAATTTAGTGCCATAATATTACCTATAAAGTCACTGTTCTTCTATATTGTCTCTGGTCCTTTCCAGTCTTTGTTGCTTTTGGTCTTTCTTTCCCACTCAAAGGGTCCCCTTTCATATTTCTTACAGGGCTGGTTTAGTGTTCGTGAACTCTTTTAGTTTTGTTTGTCCTGGAAATTCTTTTTTCTTTCTTTCTTTCTTTCTAGCTGAGTTAGTGATGGATGTAGGGAGGGGGGAGTGGTGGAGGGGAGGGAGGGGAGGGCGGCGGGAGGGAGGTCGGGGGGGGAGGGAGGGAGTGTAGGGGTGAGGGAGGGAGGAGGGCGGGAGACTGCGGACGGAGAGGGAAGGGGCGTCGTAGTAGTCTGCTTATTCTACTTATTGTTGTCTGTCTTCTTCTTATTTCTTCAGTCTTTTCTTATTCGTCTCTTCTTCTTCTTCTTCTTCTTCTTCTTCTTCTTCTTCTTCTTCTTCTTTTCTTCTTTATTCTTTCTTTTTTTAAGATTTTATTTAAGGGGCACCTGGGTGGCTCAGCAGTTGAGTGTCTGCCTTCAGCTCAGGGCATGATCATGGGGTCCAGGATCGAGTCCCACATCAGGCGTCTTGTCTCTCTGTGTGTCTCTCATGAATGAATAAATAAAATCTTTAAAAATTTTTATTTATTTATTTGATAGAGAGTGAGAGTGAGAGAGAGCATGAGCAGGGCAGAGCGAGAGGAAGAAGCAGATTCCCCACTGAGCAGAAAGCCCAAAGTGGGGTTCAATCCCAGGACCCTGGGATCATGACCTGAGCCTTAAGCAGACACTTAACCAACTGAGTCACCCAGGGACCCCTGTTCTAGAAACTCCTCATCTCCTCTATTCTGAATGACAGCCTTGCTAGATAAAGTATGCTCATCTGCCTATTTTTCTCATTAAGCACATTGAATATATCATGCTATTCTCTTCTGGTCTGCCAAGTTTCTGTGGGCAGATGTACTGCTAAGCATAGGTGTCTACCTTGTAGTTTAAGGACCTTTTGTCCCTAGCTGCTTTCAGAATTCTCTCTTTATCTTTGTATTTTGCAAGTTTCACTATGATATGTCTTGGTGTTGACCTATTTTTGTTGATTTTGAGAGGGAGTTCTCTGTGACTCTTGGACTTGAATGTCTATCTCTTCCCCCAGGAAAGCAAACAATTTCCCTTCCTGTGTCCCAAGCTCTTATCAGATCCCCCCCCCCAACCTATCTGTGCCCAGGCCATTGGCATACTCTGTTCTCTTATGTTTTATCTCTGGCCAGCAGCTGGGATTCAAAACTCCAAATCATAAAGAACTCAGCAATGCATGGACCCACTCTCCTCTCCCAGAGTGGAACCTCAGAGCATTACACCCAGCGCCATTCTGTCTCAGAAAAGCAATTGCATGGCCACAAAAGTGCCTGGTGTCCATGGTGAAGCATAGTGAAAAGCTATGACCATGTTATCTGCCTTCTGTGCATGTCTCTGTGCCTGACTTTTGAATGGCTGCTCAGTGGCACCTGGTGGGTCTTTTATCCTTGGAGAGGTAATATACCGTCTTCCAAATGTAATCCAGGAAGGGAAATGTTCTCTCCCAATGTGACTCAGGGGATCCCCACACCACAGCCTCATAGACAAAACCAGTGTACCACTCTATCTTCCGTTCTCTCCTTCTCTCCATGACTTCTCTCTATGAAAAGGGCTCCGTCCTCTCTATAGGACTGTGGATTTTCTCTTCCCCATTTCATATCTCTGAACCTTGCATCTATCAAATTCCCTCCCTCCACAATTGTGCAGATTTTCTTAATCCTCAGATTGACTTCCTAGTTGTCAAAAATGATTTGATGTTGATCTAGCCGTATTCAAGGGATGAGGAGGCCTAGGGTCCCCCTTCTACTCTGCCATCTTAACTCCTCCAAAACATAGTAATTTAAATAAATGGTACTATCCAATAGTTTTCCTCTTTCTGAGACAATTCCACTAGAATGTGGTTCTGGTTCAAATTCTGAACCAAATAAATATATTTCTTTTTTTAATTTTAATTTTTTAATTTAAAATTTTTGGCTCAGCTCATAATCTCAAGGTCATGAGATCAAGCCCTGCATCAGGTTCCATGCTCAGTATGGAGTTGGGTTGGTATTCTCTGCCCCTTCCCCTGCTTGCACGCACACTCTAAAATAAATAAATCTTTGAGATAAAAGGTCAATATGAAATCATTTGATTATAATAGCAATATCTAACATGTGACATGCATCCATGCTCTTTTGTATAATCATATTAGAATCAAATATATTTATTTTCACATCCATTATAACTGCTATTGCAAAGGAAGAATATTGTCTTATTTTCCAAAAGATATACAGAGAACAATTTTGTTTCTTCAGGGGATTCATGGAAACCTACATAAGATTTCATTTCTTCACAAAATGTGTAAAACAAGAGAAGCCTCTTCAGCTTCCATCCCATTTGAAGTTGGAATGCTAATACTTCCCAGTTAGGCAACAGTTCATACCTGTAATCTGGCCCAGAGGTGCTTATTACATGTCTAAAGTAGGAGATATGATTTCTTTCCTATTTATCTATGTGAGCAGATCATAAATATCTCATTAATGTTGATCTTTGACTTTGCATAAGATTCTAAAAAGGTATAGTCACATCACTGTCGTGTTAAATTCTGACCTATTCTTTGCCAACTACTCATTCATCTTCCAGGCCACATTTATTGGCAACCAAAATCATTGGAACATCCTCTGTGCCCTTCACCCATCAAATGGTCCCATAAGTCATTAAACATGGGTCGAGCTATATAGAATATACTAGTGCAAACCCTTGGCCATTCTTCATATACAAATCCCTCATCGCTGTAAATTTCTCTGTCCTGCTGTGTCCAGAATTTTGAACATGTGCTGTTGGCAATCTACTTCAACTTGCTTTCTGTAGGAATCTTCTATCATTAGATCATATTTTTCAACAAAAATTCCAGGAACAAACTGAACTGTCACACCTCCTTAACCAAGGACTACTAGTTGGTACTCATGCACGATGTCTTTTTAAATACTGACATTCAGTGCCATTGAAGGTGCAGTGAGATACACACTGTTATATACAGAGTAACCACCCTCTGATCCAGTTATCCTAATTCTGAGAATCTATCCCCGCCTGCCCCACCGAGGTCTGGGCCTCTTCCCCCTCTTTGTAGTGGCTCCTGCTCTGGCTCAGCAGAGTAGCAGCATCACTGGCTGCACCTCCAGAACACACTTGCCCGTTTAATTTTTACTTAATCTTCTTTTTATGTTCCAGTTCCCATCCAGGATATATTACATTAGGTCATTTATTTTGTTGTTCAGATTGTCTTGTCTTTGACCATTGAGACCACTTTCAGTTGGCTTCTGTATCCCTTTGACATATTCCTATCAGGTTTGCTTTTTGAGCACTTGCTTACTTTCTGGCACAACAATGTGTGTGTGTGTGTGTGTGTGTGTGTGTGTGTGTGTGTGTCTGTGCATGTGTGTAATATAAAGGAAAATTATATAATGGGAAAGTGATATAACCTTTCAACATAATTACAAAAGCAAGGTATGGTAAATTGATGAATATTAGTATACAGTCATCAGCAACTAGGGCTTTGTATCTTGAGTTGTTTTTAGTTCAGTTTCCTACTCACAACTTACTTTTAGCTTGGTTTAGAAGTTAACCAATGATTTTTTGGTAACCTTGCATATTGTAAGTAAAATGAGAGAGTCAATGAATTTAGAATGATACACTTTTTATTTAAAGAGGAAACTGAAAAAAAAATAAAGAGGAAACTGAGATACTGATGATGATATTATATTATCAAAGGACTATTCATTCAAAAAGCTCACATGTTAAAAGAGGTAAATTTATAGGTTAAAAGAAGAAAATGAAAAAGAAGCAAGCAACTTTTATTTTTGAACTAGAATAACCTGCAGATTGCAAAATACTAAGACCATTTTTACAGATGATAAATCACTAGTATCACAAGTTTTAGGGAAGAAATAGGAAGAAGTTGTTCTCACATTTCTGTTCTCTTATGTGTATTCACATTGGGAAAGATTATACTTGCTACTATTGTTCCTTATTCAGATTTAATCTTTCGTTAAATAATAGGCAGCAATGGAAAAACGTATTGCACAACAACTTATTTATGAATATAAACCTGACTGGTATATCCAGTATTATTTTTTATGAAATTCGATGTGCCCAGCAGTTAACACTTACTGAACTTGTGAGACATGAACAGAACAAGGCTTTTATTGATTAGACTCTTATCTAAAATCCCAGGCATTTTAACCAAGTTGAACCTATTGACAGATGCTAGATTATCAGAATGATTCATGAGCCTAGAAAGTTGAAGGTAGTTTTCTCATTGAAAAAATAAAGAAAAAAGAAAGATACATTGCTTAGGGGAAAAGAGATAAAAGGATCAGAATCAGACACACTAGTGAATAGCTAGAAAAATAAAATGATTGTTTATCTTATCTTAGATGTATACAAGACCAATATTTCTCTTATATCTCAGGAGATACACATTTAGTTACAATATTAAAAACAAACAAAATATTGAGCTTCTAATAGGAAGCCAAATCCTATCAGACACAGAATTACATGGAGTAACCCATTTCTTATATAGATATTGAGTGCTCCTCACCATAATATTTGATAAACAACAAAAATTTATTAAGCACATACGACATGTCAAGAAGTCTGCTAAGGACATACAAAGATGACTAAAAGAATACCTGAGCTCATAAATTCAGGGGTTACTGAAAGGAAAAAGTGATGGGTCAGAGAAGGAAGAGAGGGAAATCAATATGAATGAAAGTCTATAATCTCATTGTAGGGAAAAGAGGACAGAGGATTAATGCTTTGGTAAGAAAAACAAAAGATTCTTGGGCAATGTGAAGCTGAGAGTTGTTCAATCTCATCAGATTCTGAAGGCAACTCTAGATCCAGTTTTCCAAAGAAAACTGGAGCAATGACAAATGGACAGCTAAAAGTAGGTCATAATTATAGCAAAGAAAACAACAGCCACCATAAACCTGACCATTGTTATTGTTGAAGTCGTGGAAGTACTGCTTTCAATTATTCTGGTCATCATTGGCTTCCTGATACGATCTTCTGTGCTGAGAATAGCTTTTCGGGCACCATCCCATTTTCCAGGGCCTTGTAGACGATACTGGATTGGAGTACAGGGTCCCCAAAATAGCTGTATTGCCAATTTGGGGTCAGTGAAGGCCAGAGACAGCAGATTGGGCCTGACACCCACCAGATCAGCAAGCTCTTCCATGGTATCTATGTAGTCTCCCTGAATAGTATGGCGTTGGCTCTCCACATACCTGAAACAGGGAAGACAAAAACCATGGCCTATCATCAATTCAATCAATCAGTCAATTATTCAATGCTTCTGAATACCTGTTATTGGTTCCATATTTGGCTAGGAGATGTAGAAAACAGAGAAGAAAGACAAGACATTGTCCCCAATCTTAAGGATCTTATATAATCTACTGGGGGATATAACATATGTACACATGAGGGAGAAAGGAATATAAGACTTTTAATATATTGTATGGTTTTGTATTGCTAAATAGAAATGTTAGAGGAGGGTAGTTAAAATAGAGCAATAAGTCCTTGAAGGATGTGGAGGATATATCTGATAGCAAACGACAAAGTGTTACAAGTCAGGGGAGCAGCAGAGTGAAGGAATAAAGTACGAATAAGTGTGAAAAATGAGCATGGAATATCTATGGGCACTACCTATGGTAAAAGAGGCATGTTGTAGAAAGCAAGGATTGATAAAGAGAGTCAAATATAGCAGATACAGATACAGAAAACTCTGGTGTTATGAGAGTATTCATCACCAAAATTCTCAGACTTGGGATTTTCAATTGTTTTATGAGGGCAGTGGTAGTGGGGTCCACAGACCCAGGGACAGTGCTAATTTGGAATCCTAAAAGGAGGGGGAGAATGACTTATTCTACAAGAGGAAGTGGCTGTCCAAACAGAACCAGATGGAGTGATTACACCAAGTGCAGATTTGAAGAGCTAGAACTTTTTATGAGAAAATATGGTAACAGATACTTGTGGAAGGAATGTGATTTAGACAGCTAACTGAGGGACGCCTGGGTGGCTCAGTGGTTGAGCCTTCTTGCCTTGGCTCAAGGCATGATCCTGTGATGCGGATGGAGTCCCGCATTGGGCTCCCTGCAGGGAGCCTGCTTCTCCTTCTGCCTATGTCTCTGCCTCTCTCTCTGTGTCTCTCATGAATAAGGAAATAAATCTTTAAAAAAAAAGAGAGAGAGCTAACTGATTACTCTTTTTACTTCCCATAAGGAAAATAAATTATAGTAGGACAGAAAGGAAGTAGGAGAAAAGCCAAGTCAAACTAATTGAGATTAGATGGGGAATCCAAAAACAAGGACAGGAAAAAATGATAGAAAATAAATTTGAGGTAGAATCGATAAGATGGAATTCCAGAGGAACTAACAGATGGTCAAATTGGAATTTATTGAAATGGGACTAATTTCATGGAAATGGGACAAAACAGGAAAGAATTTGAGAGCCTCCCCTTATGGATGTTATATTGGCTCAAGGGTCTCTAGGCCTTTATCCTCTAGGCATTTACCCTATAGTAGTTGAGTCAAGAGCTGAGTATTCATGAAGGTTTCACAAACGGGATTCACTGGTACCAGCCTTATAGGGTTGTTGCAAGGATTAAATAAACTCATGTGTATGAAACACTCTGTGTACAAAGGTGATCTTTATATTCTATCTTTGGGGACTGCTTACAGTCAGAAGGTAGTTAGACAAAAGTAAGTCAAAGGAAAGAGAGGAGGAAAGTTGAAATAGGATAGTTTACTGCCAGAAAATCGAGGAAAGAAAGCACTCTATGAAGGAAGAGACATTTAGAAGCACCAAACTCAGAAGTAGAAGAAAACTGGGGTTGGTCATGGATGACCTTCAAGACAGCAGTTGCAGAATTAAGGATGGAAGTTATAATGCAGGAGGGTTAGGAGAGAGAAAAGAGTGAGAATTTAGAGCATATATTATAGAATATTTCTTGTAGAAATTTGGCAGTGAAATTAAGAAGGGAAATAGAGTACCTAGAAAGGATATCAGGGTTAACGTAAGCTTTCTCCTCTTGCCAGATAGGGGAGAGTTATGCTAGTGCAATCAATTAAAGAAGACTACCTCTTTGGCCTTGGAATGACTGTACCTCTGATTTTTCTATAAAAATTTAGAACTTACCATCAACTTCCACTTTGTCCAAATAAAAATCATCCAGTGAATAAATTCAAGTTCTGAAATTCAGATTGCTGATTTACCATGTTTACCCAAGCAACTAGTTGATGTTACCACCTTCCCAAATCACACTCATGAACCACTATGACTTGGGTATGTTGTCACATGATGACAGCCAGCAAAGTAGCCTATACTAATTTATAAATCTACCTACAGATTTGTAACTGGACCATATCTTCCTCCCATTAATTCATTGACATTCTTCCTTTGTTTGGGAGCTCCACTAGCATTTCAAGCAATCCTACCAAAATTAATATACCTGATTTTCTCTCCATGTGCTTTTTCCTACTTGTCTTTTCTTTTAGGTTCTAATCATAGGCTTTTAAATGCTTTTCTCTCCTTTTCCATGCATATTCAAACCACTTGGTGCTATTTCTCCATTTTATTGTCACAAACTATTATTTCCCTTCCCTTCAAAATATAATCTAAATCCTTTAAGTAACACAAGGAAGATTAAATATAATATAATAGGGGCATGTCAGTGGCACAGTTGGTGAGTATCTGACTCTTTTTCTTTTTAAGATTTTATTTATTTATCCATGATAGACACACAGAAAGAGGCAGAGACCTAGGCAGAGGGAGAAGCAGGCTCCCTGCAGGGAGGATGCAGGACTCCAGGATCATGACCTGAGCTGAAGGCAGACGCTCAACCACTGAGCTACCCAGGCGTCCCAAGTATCTGACTCTTGGTTTCGGCTCAGGTTGTGATCTCAGAATGGTGGGATCGAGCCCTAAGTCAGGCTCCATGTGCAGTGCGGAGTCTGCTTAAGACTCTTCCTTTCTCTCTGTCCTTCCCTGCTGCATGTGCTCTCTCTCATATAAGCAAATATTTTTAAAAATTAATATGGTGCAACATCACTCTAATTAAGAGCTAACAAAGTAGAAAATTAATCACAAACCCTCCTGGGAGAATTTCTTACCTTTTATCAATTTTATCTTGAGCCTTAGTTATTTCTGCTTTCATTTCACTTTCTGAGGGCAATGTCTTTAGCCCTAAAGAGGAAAATAAAAATTTTAAGTGTAAAATTACCTCACTGGGAACAAAAATTCTATAATTACTATGCATGGAGAACTCAAAGAAATAGAGGATAATTTTCCATAACCAAGGAGGTTACAATCCACTTGATCACCTTAGCCTATCACCACCACAATATGACATTACTGACAGTAACTTACTCTATTCTACTTTGTCTTTGCAAGATATTTCTCCTATTCTGCCTTCTAACCAATATCTTCCTCCTCCTTAACATCATCTTCCTCATTGGGAAATGAAATAATGGACATGAGGAAATGATAAATCATCCCAAAAGTATGTGAAAAATAAGGAAGTAAAAGGGCAGAGTAGGGGAACCAAATCCACATTTGTACTCTTTGTAACAAAGACGCTTTATA
The DNA here is from genome assembly GCF_011100685.1 of Canis lupus familiaris. Taxonomy (NCBI): domain Eukaryota; kingdom Metazoa; phylum Chordata; class Mammalia; order Carnivora; family Canidae; genus Canis; species Canis lupus. The sequence goes on from NC_049238.1 coordinate 58,337,745, forward strand.
CCACAGAGAGAAAGATGGAAAAATAAACTCTTGATCCCATTTTCTACCAAAAGTCCTATAAAGATAAGTGTTTTCCTATTCTGTTTGGATTCTTCACAATTTCAGAGGCAGTCCATTCCATCTTAAAATGGCAATAGCTGACAAAACAAAAACAAAAACAAAAACAAAGTTGGCATGTTTCTTTTTAATGTTAAGCTGATTTTGTGCAACTCTTTAAGTTTCACTCCTTGATTCTGATTCAACCATTTGAAATGATAATGATAAGCAAATAATATTCTTTTGCTATGGGACATTCTTCAAACATTTGAAGGGAATTCTACAATCTTCCCTGAATCTTATCTTCTCTAGGTAACTCTCTGGCTCCTTAAGTTGTACTTCAGATTCTTTCATCAATCTTGTCTCTCTCCTTTTCATGCACTCCAGTTTCACTATTAAAATATCTTTGGCAAAAAAAAATTTTAAATAAAAAATAAATAATAAAATTAAATTTAAAAAAATAAATTAAATTAAAAAAATAAAATAAAATAAAAGTCTTTGGTTAAGTGCTGACCAGTTTAGAGAGTAACAATTGTTAAGTTATAGGACATTATAATTATTTAATGATGCTAGATATAATCAAGCCTTGTAGAAACCATATCATTCTCCTGACTCATAATAAGCCTACTATCCCAAACCCCAAAGTTTTTTCTCATGTTCTCCTTGCCAAAACTTAAAGAGGGAAAATAAAAGGGGGAAAAGTAGGAATTTGAGAGGTTGATCTTAAACATTCTGGACTAGTCTCTAACCAGGTCTTAATTTTTGACACATCGAAATCAATGGAGGAATATTTTCTCAGAGATCTTATGTCTGCCTCACCTTAGATTTATTACATAAACACCACCAGGCAAAGCATACCTATTTTGGGACAATTTCCCAGGAGATTCTAATATATGTCTACAGTTATAAGTTATTACTTTACATTCACTCAAAAATAATTTTTGAGTACTAATTTTTTGACAGGTACTGTTACAGTCATACATACTGTTTCAGCTATTTTAAAAGCAAGAACATAATTAAACATACCCACTAGGTAGTTAGGTAGTCAACTTGCATGGTCACCTACCTTTAAATACTTGAGTGACCCAGCGTCCTTGCAGCTCTGAAATAGGCATAATGGCACCCAAAGGCTGGATCAAGCCTATGATTGCAAGAGTTGGCTTTTCCAGGTTAGGAGGGAAGACCTTTTTATAAAGGGATATCTTGTTTTTTACTACTGGGACAGAATCTTTAAGAAAAGGGAAGGCAAAGGTATAGCCTGTGGCAAAGATAACGGCATCAATGTTGTCTTCCCTGGAGCCATCCTCAAATATGGCAGCTGTCTCTGTGAATTCCTTCACATTTCCTTTCACCTTCACCAAGCCAGAAATTATACGATTTGGCAGGTCATCATTCACTGTTGGATGCTGACTCAGAGCTCTGTGAATAAAGACCAGAAGAAGGAGATAGGAGAGAAAGGAAAAATGAGACCAGTAACATGTAAACAAAATTTTACTTTGATGAAGATTCTTTCTCTCTTGGTCTATCCATGAAGTTTGGGAAAGGTCTAGCATATACCAGCTTGGCACAGATCAGGATCTCAGAGCAGAAGTTGGGCCCTGGATGGCATTGAAAGAGAAGACATTGGAGAAGTAAAAGAAGAACGGTCTTATCTGAAGAGTATATATATGGTTTCTCAAGGAATAGTAGTAATATTCTCAGTTATATAAGGCCACAGGCCTATAGTTTCTATCCACATATCAGTAAGTCTGGAAAACTGAACTATCTGTACTCTGTTGAGTCTCATTTCTAGTTTCAAAGACCCAAGGGCTAGAATTAGACCATCATTTTCCAAACTGTATAATAAATTACATGTATATAGTAATTTATAAATTGATTCTATATACATTCATTTGAGTCTCACACAAAACCAAAAAAGGAGGCAGAACAGGTGTCATTATCTAGGTTTAGAGGTGAGGAAATTGAGGCCTAAAGAAGTTAAGTGGCTTGCCCAAGGTTACACAGACTAGGATTTTAGAATTTACATGAAAATGGTTTTCTATGAATTTCCTTGGGAGCCACTGAGTCTGTTAAGCAGTATTTTCCAGAAACAGCATAGGATAAAGGTGCTGAAAAAAATAGGATTTCCTTTGTCTTGGGCCTTTCTAAAAATCAGTCTGGGTCCTTGGACCCTTAGTTAACAGGCTCTGAGAATTCTCAGCCCATCATGTTTAGATAGAGCTGGCCTAGCCTCAGGAACATGGCATTACTATCACTGGTTTGTTGCATTTGGTTATGCTTTGACTCTAACCTTTTAGATACAGATTCTGTTCCCATTCTGACCTCATGATTTTATATTTTTCTCCAAACTACTGCTTTTCACAAACCATACCACCATCTACATAGTTGCCCAAGCCACAAAACTGTGAGTCTTAATATCTGGTCGCATGGGCTTTTCCCTTTCTTCACTTAACATCCCCAGAATAGTTTTATCTATTTTCTATCTTATCTAGACTATTAAAATTGTCTTTAGGGCCTGCTGCTCCATCTCCCTCAGTCTGTCTTCTACATCATTTTGGAGTGGTTTTTCCAAAATATATTTATGTTTGTTTATTTTTCAAAAATATATTTATTATTAGTCACTCACTTGCTTGAAATCTTTTAATGGCTCTGGACTGTCTTCATTCCACATATTTTATTTAGCAGAGTATACAAAAGTTTTAATGTACCTGTCCAGTGAGGCTAGAGATGTACTCAATCACTCTTTCATCTTTGTTGTTTTATTATAGTCCAGCCAAACCAGACTACATTAAGGTCCAGAGAAAAATGTATTTTTCATATTCTAAGACCTTGTACTTATAACTAGAATGCTACTTCCTTACCCTATTTACTTGACTAGCTCCTATTATTCCAGCCTTAATTAATTTTGTAATCACCAATGTTATAAATGTATAAATGCTCATTTCCATTAATGGGTGAAATAAATGAGTGAAAGATTGTTGAGGAGCATAGTCTCAAAGTATCACCCCACTGATCAAAGGAAAAAAGTCTTTGCAAAGGAGAAACCTAGGGGCACTTGGGTGGCTCAGTGATTGAGCATCTGCCTTTGGCTCAAGTCATGGTTCTGGGGTCCTGGGATCCTGCAGGGAGCCTGCTTCTCCTTCTGCCTATGTCTCTGCCTCTCTCTGCATATCTCTCATGAATAAATAAATAAAATCTAAAAAAAAAAAAAAAGGAGAAACCTGGTAGGTGCCACCTTAATCAGGTGATCAAATTTAATATCATTAATGCTGATAAACTGATATCATATGAATGCTGGCATGATCCACAAAGAAGGCACAATGTAGCCTATGAGAATTTGTGCCAGAATGTTTAACCTGAATACAGTAAAGGTACAACAACTATGCAAGTCCAAGCTTAGAGCTTTTCTATAAAACAATTGGCTCAATTCTTCTTAAAAAAGTGTATGTCAAAAAATGGTGTCTTTCAGAAGAAGAGAGATTAAAGAGACATGACCATTAAATGCCATGGGGTAATACCTGAAAGGATTCCAGATTTAAAAATAAAAGAGCTGTACATGATACTTTTGGGACAATTTAGGAAATTTGAATACGTGAATTATTAGATAATAGTATTTTATCAATGCTGAATTTCCTGTGTGGTCACTATGTTATGTTTATGTGGGGGAATGCCCTACTTCTTAGGCAATATATGTTGAAGAATGTAGGGTAAAGTGTCTAAGTAACTGTGACTTACTCTCAAATGGTTCAGGAAAAAATATGTATGTATGCATCTGTGGATCGATGGATGCTGAATATACAGGGATTTATCTATCTTCAGAGAGAGGGAGAAAGAGAAAACAAACATAGCAAACTATTGATAGGTGAATCTAAGTAAAAGGTATATAGGCACTCTGTACTTACTGTTTTGTAGTAAGTAAATCTAAACATTTAAAAAAAAAGTTGGGAAAAAGCATTTAAAATCAGCCTCTAGAAATACTTTCACAGTCTACCTCCTTGACTATGTGAGGACTGCCACTTCATACCCCCATAGCACTCCATGTATTTATCATATTCTATTGCCTGTCTTCTCCTTAGAGTATTTAAGGTAAGATCCATTTCTCGAGTCTGACATTTATTTCTTGTGTGACAAATTAATTTTTCTGTCAGTTTTTATATCTGCAAAATGAAGATTAAAAAATAGTACTAACCTTAGAGTTGTTGTGAGGACTAAAGAGTTCATATATGTAACTCATTTACCCATGTGCTTATATTAAGTACTCAGAAAAGTAAGGTGTTATTATTTGTATTAGTATTACTATTAGGTCTTTAGTCTCTATTCTCATGCACAGAATGAGAATTATACTTGGCTCATAACAGGTGCTCACTGTTTGTTGGATGAATGAATGAATGAATGATACACAGCCATCATCTACCATTTTGTTGTTGTTACTGGGTATCATGTAAAAAGAGCTTGTATCTGAGACAATGATAAAATGAATGATGCCAAGGAGAATCATAGGTTGAAGATTACAGATCAGTAGATCTTGGACTTCTAATGGGGCAAGGTAGAAATCTGATCTCAGATCTGCGGATTTTCTTAATGTACGGATAGAAGTAGCTATACTGTTAGCCTGTGTGAACAGTCCTTATTCTTGTGCCTTGGCTATCACTGCCCTGCTACCATCGTGGCAACATACCTGTGTTTAGGCTTTAGACCAAACATTTCATGGTCGAACCTTTGGTTCATCTTTTTCTCCAAAAAATTGTTTATTAGTGATTGACCACAAATCTTCGAAAGAAAATAATTAAATCGAGAAGAGAGTAACACATCAAAAGGATATCCATAGTCTGCTACACGATTGAGGATCCAAGCCCCTCTCCTGGTGCTGAGGAAAACCTGGGGCATGGGAAAAAAATTATTTGCTTTTGCCATCCTCTGCTCATAATCCTTTAATAGCACCTCACTCCCTTCAAGATTAAGTTCAAACTCCGTCTTTTTAGTCCCTGCACAATCTTTTTTTAATTTCTTGCAATTTCCTTTTGAAACACTAAGTATACAATTAAATTAGCACATTCACTAACCAAGAATCTTTCTCTGAACCACCACTGCATTTGTTTAATGTCATTATGCCTCCTTGAAAAGTCACCTAATCTCTTAATTCTCCAAAGCCTTTTTAAGATCAGATCAAGTGTGCCTCCTCCCTAAGACACCACTGACTGTTTTACATGACAATTTTCTCTCCATCCTCTGAGCTTCTCTAGCATTTACCACTTGTCCAACTTATTTGTTTTTTTTTTTTTAACTTATTTGTTTTTTGTCCAACTTATTTAAAATCAAGAAGCAGTAGAGTGGAAAGCAACTGGACATCATTTAATCTAAAACCCTTACAGTCTTTTTTGCTTTTGACATTATTTGCATTACCTAAAAAAACCCACTATTTATCATTTATATTGCTATTAAACTTTTTACACTCTTATTTCTGTCCTGCAAATGTGCTTCCTCCAGGGTGGGAGGTACAGCATACATGTCTTTTAGTCTCCCCAACACATCATCATCATTACTTCCATTGATTGAGAATTGTGGCCTGCAAGTCACTATGCCAGGTCCTTTATCTATATTCTTATTTAATCAATGTAACAACCTCTTAAAGTAGATATTATTATCCTCATTTAACAATGAGAGGCATGAAGACGATGAATAACTTGCCTGAGATCATACAGTTAGTATGTGGCAGAGTTGAATTTCCAACCCAGGTCTGACAACCCCAAAGCTTGTGCTTGAAGAAATGTTTCATTGATTATTTAATGGAAAAACTGCAGATCACTAGTAAAACAACAGGAAACCGATCAGTCTTTATGTGTCCTCTGCTGGCTAAAGTCCACGTTCAGAGCTGATAAAGTTTTGACATTCAACTACCTGGTGAAAGTGTCCCTTTCCATTCAAAACTCTCAGGATACAGTTTCCAGGATTGTAAGGTATAACACCTGCTTTATAGTCTTTTGCGTAAGCTCTCATATAAAAAAGTGATCAGTCTACAGAGGGATAATAATGTACTTCATTCATACATTCTCACTGAGGGTAACCGTATATACTTTGATGATTAAGCTGTTTTACATGTCACAGTTGAAAGAGCATGCATGGTCTCAGGAACACACAGCTTTGTGTGCAGTCTGTATAACTTCTGTTATATAAATATGTGAATAATATAAATGCTCAGAGTCTCAATTAAAAGATTCCCTATGTATAAAGTAGTGACAATAATACATCACAAGGCTGTTGTGAGAATTAAATAGTGTTTTTGCAAAGGGTGGAACATATAGTAAACATTCAATAAATGCTTAATGGCTATCATCATACTTCTCAATTCAGTTTTCCATCTGTACCTAATTTTAAGCAAACACTGTATTTACAAATCCAGATTTATAGGAAAAAAATGTAAGATTGTTTTGTATGTCTTCTAGAACTTTACAAAAGCATTATACCACAAAACTTATTATACCAAAACTTCCCTGATATGCTGAAACTTTTAGGTCCATTAAAATTTTTTTGATCTACAAACAACTTCTAATAAATACAATTTAATATATAAAGCAAAAAGTTAGAACCTGGTAATTGTGTTTCTTTGGCTTGCATTAGTGGTGTGCTGGTGTTGCCCCTGCCATGCAGACATGGTTGTGCTGTGTGTTGTCCCCAGGCTTTCTCAGACACAGCCACATATCTCCACCTACTCTGGATGCTTTGTTCTTTCTTTTTTTTAAGATTTTATTTATTTATTCATAGAGACACAGAGAGAGAGGCAGAGACACAGGCAGAGGGAGAAGCAGGCTCCATGCAGAGAGCCTGACGTGGGACTCGATCCAGGGTCTCCAGGATCACGCCCTGGGCTGTAGGCAGCACTAAACTGCTGCGCCACCCACCGGGTCTGCCCTGGATGCTTTGTTCTTTAGCAATCTAGAGTTCTCCCTGCATGGAAGGCTCAGCTTCCTTATAACTGACCATTCGATAAGCCAGTGATATTAATGTTAAAGATATTAAGGTGATATTAAAGCCAGTGACTCATGCTTTGGGTCACCATAAACATACCTTGCACACTCTTTTATCATAACACCCATACAAATTTTTACCCTTTTTTGTTTATATACCTATTTTCTGATAAAACTTGTTGAATTAATTTATGAAGTAATATATGAAATTACTTTTGTAGCGACAGATGGGGACAATACTGAGAAGAAGTGCTATTGAATGGAGTTTCTGGGTAAATCATTTAACAAAGTTGTGGCATTAAACTCCCATTTAAAAACATTTAAAACATATTTGCGAAGGAACACAGCTTAATTAAAGTTGCTGGAAAACGACCAGACACTTACCTATTGCCAATAAAGTTATTCAGTAAAGACATGAATAACAAGATATAACAATGACATGTCTTTTTCTGGGAATTTATAATGAAGACATTTTCTTCCCAGTTCAAAATCTATGATGCAAGAAAACAAAACAAAACAAAAAACCTCTAGGACATAGAAATTGCTTAAGTATGAATGTCATTCTGTTACCTAACTGTATGTAAAGGCTGGGGTGAACTCCTTGCACATGTGCATGCTACAGCATGGATGCTTTTCATACGTATATCCATGTTCTTTGGAAAGATTAGACTGTTTCCATTTTCAATTGGGGAGTGAAAAGGAAAATCCTATGAGTGCAAAGTCTTCCACTAAACCAGTGTGCTTTCCTTCACATAAGAGTGTGGCACTTCTGGTGGCCTAAACAGGAGCATTCTGAATGCTGCGTTCAACCAAGCAACTGCTTGGTCTTCAAAGTCAGAGGCATACTCAGAAGAGACAGCTGATTGGGATCCTTGGGATTATTTAGTGTGAGGTCAACTGAATGATGGGAATCTAACAGGGAACACTGGCTCCGTCATATCATCATCATAATGTTGCCAACTGAAGCAACAGAGCCAAGCCCTGTTTGCCATTAGCACTGATGGACTACGTGTGGAGGTATCCGTACTCTATGGTGGGTCCACATACAGCTTCCTTGGTGAAGCAAAGTAAATAATTAACTGATTCAAACCTGCTTGGCTGTGTGGCAAATTTCCACAGCCAGATCCCCTCCAGAATTCCCAATGCCAATTATAATGACTCTCTTTCCAGCAAAAATCTCTGGATTCTTATAGTCTCGGCTATGGAAGTACTGTCCTTTGAATTTCTCAATTCCTGAAAGAGAAGGGAAAATAATTATTGGACAAGGTTTGTCTGCTCTCATTTGTCAAACCATTCATTTTGCTGGCATTGTGTAGAGTTTAAGCACACATCTCCAGATAGTCTCCCTTTACTCAACTGCACACTTGCCTTTCTGAATACTTTTGCCTATTTTCTTTTCTCACAGTCTCAGAGCAGAACCTTGTGACTTTCTTATCATGAATAGCCTGCTTACCTCAGGATCTGTTTGTATTTTGGACTTGTAGACTCTCAAATCCACACTGCTGCAGAAAATATACTTTATCTTTTGTTTTTTCATCTTTAAATACCTACTCCCATTTCAATTGGAGTATATATGTTTTCATATACTCTAGAGTATACAGAGTGCTTTTTTTCAAAATGAAAATCTAGGTCAAAGACTATAATTAAATTCTTTATGTTTTCATTTCTTCCTTAGAAACTCAATCTTTGTTTCCTTGATTGCTGAAAAAGTCCTTATTCAACCTAATATGGATCAATTCCATGTTTTCTTTTGATCTTAGAAAAACTAAGGTTGTTTTGAAACCAAAGATAGAGCCCTCTAATTGTTCTCTGGTCTCCAAAATGAATGTTATTTCTATTTCCCAAATGGCAGTAATCAAAGTTATCCCAACATCTTTCAGAGGAACATGTAGAATTAGGATTAGCCTTATCTGTAGGTAGGAATCACTCAAGCCACAATCCTCCCATTCCTCAGAGATCAGGTCACAGGCATGGTTCAAGGGTCTCCTTCCTTGTAGGCTACTCACCAGGAAAGCTTTCCAAGGGTAAGTGAGCATTGGTGTGATGGCCAGTGCAAACCATGACTCCATCAAAAACATGTACCTCCTTTTTGCCTTCAGATTCTGTAACTACCTCCCATTGGCCTGACGTGGAGAAATCAGGCTGCTTCTTCACACTGCACACAGTGGTCTGAAAAGAAAAGTGATAGCTATAGGAGACTAACCACAGCCAATACAGTGGACATCTTCCTTGACATAACTCTCTTTGCAGAGTGTTACACAAGGCTGATATCACATAATAGAGCCCATGTAGGGATATTTGATTTTCATATTCCACACATAAGAACTTTTTGGTCTGGCTGTGGTCAGAGTGAGAAAACTCCCATGAAGTAGGTTAAATAAAATAGTTGGCAGGTTAACATTGCACTCTCCTCTGCTTTTACAAGTGTGCAAACTACTAGTTCTCTTAGACCATGCCCTAAGATGTCATGTGACACTTGAACAGAAAGAACTTGGACTTCTGTGCTTCTAAGACCTTCCATGCACTAAATGCCTATTCCTCTCCTGACCCCTGGACATCTTCTTACCTCAAGTTCTGTTTTCACTGTCTAGTCTTAAACTTGTGACTGAGTCATAGGACTCTTTCTCTTAGAGTATAGAAACATCCCAGTGGCTCATATTTTATGAAAATGAACCTCTCTTTGGCTCCCTTAATGCCCATTTTACAAGTAATTATAAAGAAAGAGGCTGCAAGATAGGATAGTCAGTGGTATAATTTTTAGGTTTTAAAAAATGCATTATTCTGTCCAGCCTAAGGAAACATTAGGAATATGTTCCTATGTAGTTCTAGGGTCTCTGGCTATAATGTCTTGGTGGACTCGGAGATACCACTTCTGTATACCCTAGTCATCCTGCAGTATTTACAGTTCTTCTCCATAATATTCTTGCTTTTACACAGGTTCATGTCTCTGTGTGGATCATCCTTTTATTCCTTCTTCATTTGGCAGATTCCTACTTACCTTTCAACATTTAGCTTATGTATTATCTCTTCTAAGAAAACTTCCCTTGGGCCTATTGTCTCATGCCCTGATGAGTTAAGCACCCTTCCTCTGAGCTAACAATATATAAATCACTGGGCATTTATTACCCTGTGACTCTTTACTTTTTTTGGTTAAATTTATGCAAAATTTTTTATTTTTATATCTCCTAACCATGCTATGAAGTTGGCTTTTTTTGTTTTTATATCTCCATTGACTAGTGTGGTAACAAACTTGTTAAATGTGTTTAAACAAGTAAAAGGAAGTCACTGAGCTATAAATTACTTACTGTGGAAGTTGTTACTGGATATTACCAATTTATTATCATTGTTAAATAGAAAAAACCATGATTTAGCAGAATGATCAGAAGGTAGAAGGTATGGTATATTTGAAAATTGCTAAGAAATCCTAATAGTTCTCATCACAAGGGGAAAAAAAGGGTAGAATATTTAGGCTTTTTTGCCAGCTGTCATAAATATCTGTTCTTCTATGGCCATGGTTAAAGATGATGGAAAATTATGGAAGACTTAACAACATAAAGAAAGCATTGGAGTGATCTAATATAATCATCTTGTTTTACAAACAAGAAAACAAGAGTCATCAAAGTTGAGGAATTTACTTGTCTGAAATCACAAGTTGATTAGTCGTAGAGCAAAGACTAGAACTCAAGTTTTTGTTCCCCAATTCAATGTTCTTCCCCCTACACAAGACTTAACTTCTTGGCTTCCTCAATAACTACCCAATAACTACCTCACTGGGTTATTATCACATAAAAATAATGCATTGGCAAGTACTTCAAAAAGCATAAAAGGGCTAAGCAGTAGCAGACAAGTTGTGGTGGATTCAGAAGTTTTAAGTTCCCATACCCCAAATGAATGAGAACATAAAATAGTGAAGGGGAATAAAGAGGAAAGGAGAAAAAAAATGAGTGGGAAATATCAGAGAGGGAGACAGAACATGAGAGGCTCCTAACTCTGGGAAACGAACAAGGGGTGGTGGAAAGGGAGGTGGGCGGGGGGTGCCTGTGACTGGGTGATGGGCACTGAGGGGGGCACTTGATGGGATGAGCACTGGGTGTTATGCTATATGTTGGCAAATTGAACTCCAATAAAAATAAAAAATAAAAAGTTCCCATACCTATCAATTACCCTCTCTAACTGGGAAAACACTTCCCCTCATTTATTTTATTGCAATCGAATAGTATAGTATAGTATAAAGTGAAGGAATGAAAATATTCTGGCGGTTGGCTTCTAGGATCTGTAGCTAAAATATAGAAAATGGATGCCTGGGTGGCTCAGCGGTTGGGCGCCTGCCTTCGGTTCAGGTCTGATCCCACGATGTGGGATCAAGTCCCACATCAGACTCCCTGCAAGGAGCCTGCTACTCCCTCTGCCTCTCTCTCTCAGTCTGTGTCTATCATGAATAAACAGATAAATCTTAAAAAAAAAAAAAGGAAAGAAAAGAAAATGGACCTTTCCATGAATATATTTCAGGCACACAGAAGATAAAAAAATGGAGTCTTTGTCTGGATAGGATAGATACATGGGCATATTAAATCACTCTTTACATGTAAGCCCCGATCAATGAAGCCATATTATTCATTTATTTGACAAACAACTTTGAACACACACACCCACAATATTCCCTACCTTCAATTGAATATACTTTAGAAGATCAAATTCTTTCGCATACATCCTAAAATATTCAAGGACCTGGGAGTTATGCATGAAGTTGGGATAATGATCTGGGATGGGATAGTCACTGAAGCACATCATCTCCTTAGATGTGTTGATGATCACTGATTTGTAAATACTGGCCCTTCCTTCTTCAGGATTTTCCTGCATTAAATAAGAAGCATACATAGCAACCTGAGAATTAACTTCACAGTTTATAAACAGTCAATAAACATTTGAAAAACTTTTCTGAAAGAAATACCAATTTAAAAAAGTTATACACACACACACACATCCCTCCACATCTCCCAATATTTGTGCCCTTGTGTAGTCTCTTCCCCCTTGAATCTGAGTTGTCTTTGTGACTTGGTTTTGACCAACAGCATGTAGTTGGAATGATACCAAATAGCTTTCAAGAGAGTCCTAAGTAGTCTTATGGCTTCTGCCCTCTGTCTCTTAGGTTGATCTGGTAGAAATCAGCAGCTATGTAAGAAGTCCAACCACCTTAAGCTACCATTCTGTAAGCCCAAGTCAGACAAATGAAGAGCATGTTTGAGATACAGAGATGTGCAGCCAGCCCCCAGAAATTCCATTTATCCCAGCTGAAGTTCTAAACATGTGAACAAAGAAACCATAGCAGATGTACAGTCTCAGTAGTCACTTAATTGCAATGACATAAGATTCCAAGTGAGAACTGCTCATCTGAATAATAGTCTTACAAATATTTTATATATTTCAACACCTCGTTGAGTTTCAAGGTTCATCATACACTGGTGAGACTGCTCTCCAGGAAACATTATACTAACTCCTATTCTCTCCAGCATACGTTGCCATGTCACCTCATTTTTACTCATTTAAAAGACTGTTAGTCGGTGTTAGAACAAACAGAAACTTATGAAATGGGAATGTATGCTGGAGAGTGTAGTTAGTACAATGTTTTCTGGAGAGCAATGTCGCAAGTATATGAAAACCCCTGAAATTTACTCAGCCTTTTTAAGAAAAATTCAGCATAGTAGACAAAGTTATGTTAAATGCTATTAAAGATTGCATTATTTATAGAAAAGAAATAAGCTAAATGCCTGTGATATTGTGACTTATAAGAAATATATGTTTGGTCATTCAGACAACCAAAATGTATCTTTCCTATGTATTTGGTCTTTGTATACATTTTGCATATTTTTGTGGACTTGCCCGTAGTTCCTGACTCTTAGCTCCCCAAACCCTTGGAGTTTCCTATGTGTTAAGAATGATAAAGATGTCTTTTGTTGTGTTAATGAGGTGACTTTAGGAAACTACTTAAGGATAGGGACTGATTGCCAAAGGAGCCAACCAAGGGGCACCTGAGTGGCTCAGTCAGTTAAGTATGCAACTCTTGATTTTTGGCTCAGGTCATAATCTCAGGGTTGTGAGATTGAGTCCCGCACTGGACTCCAGCTGAGTGGGGAGTCCACTTGAGATTCTTTCTCTCCCTCTCCTTCTGCCCCTCCTCACCATACATATGCTCTCTCTCCTCTCTCTCTCTCTCTCTCTCTCTCTCAAAAAAAAAAAAAAAAGGGGGAGCCAACCAAGTGATTAGAGGGCTGGAACTTTCAGTTACCCCACCCCGAACTTTGGGGAGGAGAGAGAGGCTGGAAGTTGAATAAACTGTCAAGGCCATGATTTAATAATGTCATCAACCATGCCTACATAATGAAGCCTTGATAAAAACTGGAAAACATGGAGTTCAAGGAACTTCCAGGTTGGTGAAGCTGAGGAGATATGAAGAAAGTAGGGCACTCCGAAAGAGCACAGAAGCTCTGTCCCCTGTCCCCATACTTTGTCCTATGTATGCATTTCTTCCATTTGGCTGCTGAGTTACATCCTTTTATAATAAACTGGTAATCTAGTGAGTAAATGGGTTTTTCTGAGTGCCGTGAGCCACTCTAGCAAATTAATCAAACCCAAGGAGGGTGCTGTGGGAACCTCTGATTTATAGCTGGTTAGTCAGAAGTACAAGTTACAACCTGAATTTGTGACTGGTAACTAAAGTCGGGTCTGGGGATAGGGGTTCAAGTGGGTGGCCCCTTCACAACTTTAAACTTTAAAAGTACATATTATTGTTTCTTCATTAGAAAAATCCCTATCTTTCATTCCAGAATCACATCAAATGGCACTTCTTTGGAGAAGACTTACCTGTTTTTCCCCACAGAGTCAGATGTCCCATTCGTGTTCAAGCTCTCAAAGGCAACTTAAACCTAACACTGTATTATGACTGTGAGGTACCCGACGATGGGATATATATCTTGTTCTTCTCTGTGTCTCTACCATCTGTATAGTAGCTGATAATATATTGGGTGTTCAATAAATGCTTTGAAATGAATTAATGACTAAACTATGGAAAATGAATTTGGAGATACAAAAACTATAATTTTCAAATCTATGTAGGAACACTGAAAAAGACATATAACTTCTCATAAAAAAGTAATAGTACAAAGTTAAATTCACATTCTCATCACCAAATATATAAAATATGTCTGCATGGGGCAATTGTATACTACCTATGTTCACCCATGTTTATATACTTATATGTTGTATAACCTCTATTCTGTCAGCTGGTTCTGCTTACATTTTTAAAATTTTAAGTCAATAGAACTTGAAAATAGGAAAAACAAGTTCATTTATTAAGGAGGTAGTATCTTTCTTTTGTTTTTGTTGAAATGTTGTTTATAGAACACCCGTTCATGATTTAAAATGAGGAGTCTTCTTGAGACCCTTTCTCTCCCTCTCCTTCTGCCCCTCCTCACCATACATATACTCTCCTTCTCTCTAGCAAACTTAGAGAAAAATTTCTTCAATTTGATTTTAAAAATCTACAAAATACCTACAGCTAAACATCATAACTTAATAGTGATAAAATGGACAATTTTTCCCTTAAAATTAGGAACAAGACAAAGATGTCCTCTCTTACCATTCCTGTTCAACATGTAGAAATCCTAGTTGGTATAATAAGACAAGAAAAGGAATAGTGGCTGTACCAGATTGCATTTCCACCAACAAAGCAAGAGGGTTCCCCTTTCTCCACATCTTCACCAATATCTATTATTTCTTGTGTTGTTGTTTTAGTCATTCTGATAGGTGTGAGGTGATATCTCATTGTAGTTTTGATTTGTATTTCCTTGATGATCAGTGATGTTGAGCATCTTTTCATGTGTCTGTAGGTCTTCTTTGGAAAAATGTCTATTTGTGTCTCCAGCCCACTTTTTAATTGGATTATTTGCTTTTGGGGTGTTGAGTTTAATAAGTTCTTTATAGGTTTTTGGATACTCCCCCTTTATCAGATATGTCATTTGCAAATATCTTCTCCCATTCTGTAGGCTGCTTTTTATTTTGTTGATTGTTTCCTTTGCTGAACAGAAGCTTTATTATTTTGATGAAGTTCTCATAGTTTATTTTTGCTTTTGTTTCCTTGCTTTAGGAGACACATCTAGAAAGAAGTTGCTATGGCCATTGTAAAAAATGTTGCTGCTTGTGTTCTCCTCTAGGATTTTTATGGTTTCATGTTTCATGTTTCACGTTTCTGAATTTATTTTTATGTCTAATGTAAGAAAGTGGTCCAGTTTCATTCTTTTGCATGTTGCTGTCCAATTTCCCCAACACCATTTGTTAAAGAGACTTTTTTTTTCCTTTGGATATCCTTTCCTACCTTGTCAAAGACTAATTGGCCGTATAGTTGTGGGTTTCTTTGTGGGTTTTCTATTCTGTTCTATTGATCTATATGTTTATTTTTGTGCCAGGACTATACTGTTTTGATTACTACAGCTTTGTAATATAACTTGAAGTCTGGAATTGTGATGTTTCCAACTTTGCTTTGCTTTTTCAAGGTTGCTTTGGCTATTTGGGGAAAATAGTATGGAGGTTCCTCAAAAAGTTAAAAATAGAACTACCCTATGACCCATCAATTGCACTACTAGGTTTTTACCCAAATACAAAAATACTAATTCAAAGAGATACATGCACCCCAATGTTTATAGCAGCATTGTCTACAATAGCCAAACTATGCAAGTGTCCATCAACTGATGAATGGATAAAGAAGATGTGGTATATATACATACAATGGAATATTAGAATATTACTCAGCCATAAAAAAGAACAAAATCTTGCCATTTGCAACAACATGGATAGAACTCTAGTTCTAAGCAAATAAATCAGTCAGAGAAAGACAAATACCATGTAATTTTATTTATACATGGAATTTAAGGAACAAAACAAATAAGCAAAGAAAAAAAAAAGAGAGACAGACTCTTAACTATAGAGAACAAACTAATGGTTTGGTAACTGATGGTTACCAAAAGGGGAGGTGGGTAGGAGAATAGGTGAAATAGGTATTGGGGATAGGAGTGCATTTGTTGTGATGAGCACTGTGTTTTATGGAAGTGTTGAATCACTATATTGTATACCTAAAATATTACACTGTATGTTAACTAACTGAAATTTAAATAAAAACAAGCTAACTAGTAAAGTGGCATTAAAGCCCTCCCCAAAAGGAAAGGAAATAAAAGTATACAGATTGGGATGAAGAAATAAAATTATTTTTAGTCACAGATGACACGTTTATGTAGAAAATCCCAAAGAATTTAAAACAACAACAACAACCTGGAACTAATAAGCAAGTATAGCAGGGTTGCAAGATACAAAGTTAACTTTAAGGTATAAAGTTAATTGCTTTCCTATATACCAGAAATGAACAATTAGATTTAAATTTTTTTAAACACCATTTACAATAATACCCCCAAAATGAAATATTTATGCATATAAATTTAATAAAATATGTATAGGATTTATATGCAGAAACTATAAAACACAGACGAAAAAAATCAAGGATCTAAATAAATAGAAAGAGATTCTGTGCTTATAGATAGAAGGAATCAACATTATTAAGATGTCAGTTCTTCCCAACATGTTTTTAGCTATTAGCAACTTGATTCTAAAGTTTATATGGAAAGACAAAAGGCCTAGAAAAGGCAGCTTTGACCTTAAGTATGTATTGCGCATAGTGACTTTCAAAAAGTACAGTATAGCAAGGGGGGAAAAAAGAAGAGTGACTTTACAGTGGTAAAACATGACAAAAACCGTCTCAAGCCAGGTCATCGAGGTTAATATCAATAGTGAAAAGTCATATTTATAGTACTACTGAGATGATGAGAATGGCACTGTATCTCTATGGTCTTCTGCCCCCAAATCCATAACCCCAGTCTAACCATGATAAAAACATCAGAAAAATCCCAACTGAGGGACATTCTATAAAATAATTAATAATCCTTAAAACTGTCAAGGTCATCAAAAACAAGGAAAGTCTGAGAAATTGTCATAGTCACAAGGAGACATGACAACTGAATGTAATGTGGTATCCTGGATGGGATCCTGATACAGGAAGGGCCATCAGAAAGAAACTGAGCAAACGTGAATAGAATATGGACCTCTAGCTAATAACTATTAGTATTGGTTCATTAATTATGACAAATGTATCATATTAATAAAAAAACGTTGAGAGGGAAAACTGGGTGTCATGTATTTCGGGATTCTGTACTATCTTCCTAATAATTCTGTAAGTCTAAAACTGTTCTGAAATTAAAAGTTTATTTAAACATATTTGCACATAACACATTTCTTAAAGAAATTAAAATGAATGAGGGGCAGGCTCATTTTGGAACTAAGATGTTTATGGGGGTAAGAGTAGATATGTTCCTACCTTCTGAAATTTATTTCATTCATTTATTCAACAGATATTTCTAAAGTCATTCTGTAATAAAAACACTATTTAATTTGTCCTTGCCTTCCAGAGGTTCAAAATTGAGTATAAGGAGTAGAACCACACTTTGTAGAGCAGGTCTGTTGGAGTCACGGAGCTAAATGAATCACAGATTTTAGCCCTGTAGCAAAACTCATATATTTATATTCTTTTTCACAGTACTGACACAGCAAAGTGTTTTCTTGTGTCAATAAAAACCATCAAGCTCTTCCAAATACTTGATTGGATCCCAGGTAGTGTTTACCATTGTGTCAACTCACTGCTTTTTATAAAAGAGAATAGGAGCAGAACAGTATTGGGTCAGAAAGTGGAAAAAGAAGCTGCTGCTCCTGGGTTTTAAATTTTCCTACAATCAATTAATAATTCTGCCCTGTACAAATGCACCTTGCTTGTATTTCCTGCCTGAGCACATGATTCACACATTTGAGCAGGAAATTCATACAAGAAAAGAGAACAGGGGCAGTGTTGCTCTTCTGTTCCTTTGACAGACTCAGAATTCCATGGGACAGAAGCTTTAGGACTGTTCTCAACCTTGTCTGCACATTAGAATAATCTAAAATAAACAGTAACATAATGCCTCATCCCCATCCTAGAGGCCCCATTTTAATTGCTCCTTGTCTAATATGCAGACAAAGTTGAGATCTGCTGGTAAGAGGTAGTGTGCAGGCCCCGGAAAGCTCAGGGCATCAGAGCTCATCCCATCAACCTCAAAGTCTTTTCTCCACACATTCTCAGCAAAACTGCAGAATGTTTGAGGACAGTGGCAGGAGTTTATCTATGTCAACAGCATCTAACAAAGTCCAAAGTCCAGTAAACTGGTACTGATTTTGCATGTTATCCTCATTTATCAACTGGGAGAGCTGGGTTTAAAAACTATAGGGCAAAAGTCTCTATATCAGCTGCACAGGGGACATTAGTAATAAAGAGCTTTACTGGTACCACAAGCCAATCACACCAGAATTTCTGGATGGACTAACATTATTATTTGTTAAAATTCCCCCAGGCGATCCTTTAAAGTATGGCCAGTGCTGAGAACCACTGCTCTCCACCCTCTTCTAAGTGGTTTTGCATTTATTTGTTTGTTTGTTTTTTTTAGAAGGGAGAGAGTTAATAAGAATTTTTAAAAACCTAGTCACCTGCTTAATTTATATTGCATTTTGTTTTCATTTTATCTTTTAAATTAACATGCCACATCTTATATTATCCTGTATCCACTTCATATATTTTCTTGTATATGCTCTGTTTTCCAAAGATTTTGTTTTTAAGTAAGCTCTACACCTGACGTGGAGTTCAAACTTACAACTATGAGATCAAGAGTCACACACTCCACTGACTGAGGCAGCCAGGTGCCCCCTAACATATACTCTTTAGAGCTTTTTTTTGTTTTTAAGACTTATTTATTTATTTATTTATTCATGAGATACACAGAGAGAGGGAGAGAGAGGCAGAGACACAGGCAGAGGGAGAAGCAGGCTCCACGCAGGGAGCCCGACATGGGACTCAATCCTGGGACTCCAGGATCACACCCTGGGCCAAAGGCAGGCGCTAAACCGCTGAGCCACCAAGGGATCCCCATCTTTAGAGCTTTACTACTGGGAAAGTAGTTCTCACATCAGCAGCATTGGTGTAACCTAGGGGTTTATCAGAAATTCAGAATCTTAGCAGCACTCCAGATTGAGGAATCAGGATGTATATTTTGGCAACATTACCAGTGATTCCTATGTATATTAAGGTCTGAGAAGCTCTGTTTTGGTATGCTTTAAGGATTTTAAAAATTCAGGTTGATTACAGAATTAAAAAAAATATTTTCCAGCATTAAATACTTATTAAATCCTCAGCATTCATAAAGGGTTTATCATGTTAAAGTTCTTTCACTCATAAAGTAATATTAAAGTATGAAAAGTCAAATGGTATGTTTCACATTAACACTACTTTCCACTGTCACTCTGATGTGTTCACGAGGAGACAAGAACTAACTGAAATCAATGTCTTGAGAACTTATAATTATTATTATTTATAAAGACCTCAAATAACAAACCAGGGGGTGGTAGAGCAGCAGATCTCAGAGGAAGTTCTTTTTATTTTTTAAGATTTTATTTATTTATTCATGAGAGACAGAGAGAGAGAGAGAGAGAGAGAGAGAGAGGCAGAGACAGGCAGAGGGAGAGGCAGCCTCCATGCAGGGAGCCCGATGGAGGACTCGATCCCAGGTCCCCAGGATCACGCCCTGGGCTGAAGGCGGCGCTAAACCGCTGAGCCACCCAGGCTGCCCCTCAGAGGAAATTCTTAAGGAACACAGCATCAGCACATAACATGTTTAATCCAAAATTAATGGATGTTTATATACCTCAGGATCCACATTGTGTAACTGTGGAATATGTGAGAATGAAGGTCTCTATTTCCACAAGGATTCTAAGCAGCCCCTCAAGACATTTGGCCTCTTGAGGATTTATTTATAAAACATAAATATATTTGGCACCTAACACATGTCAGACATCACATTTGACTCTAGAAATACAGGAGTGTAGTTGTACACATGTGTATGTATGTATATAGATGTGTGTAAAATATATTACGTATGATATATAATATAATGGACACAGATGTAGTCTGTCTTAACAGAAATCAGAACGTCATGACAAAATATAGCTTATTGATTTTCAAAGAAGCAGTTCATATGGTGTTGAAATTTTGCCAAGTGGATATTCAGGAAAAAAAATCCCATTTTTAACAGAGAACAAGTTTAAACCGTTTTGCAGAGAGGCTGGAAGTTGAATAAACTGTCAAGGCCATGATTTAATAATGTCATCAACCATGCCTACATAATGAAGCCTTGATAAAAACTGGAAAACATGGAGTTCAAGGAACTTCCAGGTTGGTGAAGCTGAGGAGATATGAAGAAAGTAGGGCACTCCGAAAGAGCACAGAAGCTCTGTCCCCTGTCCCCATACTTTGTCCTATGTATGCATTTCTTCCATTTGGCTGCTGAGTTACATCCTTTTATAATAAACTGGTAATCTAGTGAGTAAATGGGTTTTTCTGAGTGCCGTGAGCCACTCTAGCAAATTAATCAAACCCAAGGAGGGTGCTGTGGGAACCTCTGATTTATAGCTGGTTAGTCAGAAGTACAAGTTACAACCTGAATTTGTGACTGGTAACTAAAGTCGGGTCTGGGGATAGGGGTTCAAGTGGGTGGCCCCTTCACAACTTTAAACTTTAAAAGTACATATTATTGTTTCTTCATTAGAAAAATCCCTATCTTTCATTCCAGAATCACATCAAATGGCACTTCTTTGGAGAAGACTTACCTGTTTTTCCCCACAGAGTCAGATGTCCCATTCGTGTTCAAGCTCTCAAAGGCAACTTAAACCTAACACTGTATTATGACTGTGAGGTACCCGACGATGGGATATATATCTTGTTCTTCTCTGTGTCTCTACCATCTGTATAGTAGCTGATAATATATTGGGTGTTCAATAAATGCTTTGAAATGAATTAATGACTAAACTATGGAAAATGAATTTGGAGATACAAAAACTATAATTTTCAAATCTATGTAGGAACACTGAAAAAGACATATAACTTCTCATAAAAAAGTAATAGTACAAAGTTAAATTCACATTCTCATCACCAAATATATAAAATATGTCTGCATGGGGCAATTGTATACTACCTATGTTCACCCATGTTTATATACTTATATGTTGTATAACCTCTATTCTGTCAGCTGGTTCTGCTTACATTTTTAAAATTTTAAGTCAATAGAACTTGAAAATAGGAAAAACAAGTTCATTTATTAAGGAGGTAGTATCTTTCTTTTGTTTTTGTTGAAATGTTGTTTATAGAACACCCGTTCATGATTTAAAATGAGGAGTCTTCTTGAGACCCTTTCTCTCCCTCTCCTTCTGCCCCTCCTCACCATACATATACTCTCCTTCTCTCTAGCAAACTTAGAGAAAAATTTCTTCAATTTGATTTTAAAAATCTACAAAATACCTACAGCTAAACATCATAACTTAATAGTGATAAAATGGACAATTTTTCCCTTAAAATTAGGAACAAGACAAAGATGTCCTCTCTTACCATTCCTGTTCAACATGTAGAAATCCTAGTTGGTATAATAAGACAAGAAAAGGAATAGTGGCTGTACCAGATTGCATTTCCACCAACAAAGCAAGAGGGTTCCCCTTTCTCCACATCTTCACCAATATCTATTATTTCTTGTGTTGTTGTTTTAGTCATTCTGATAGGTGTGAGGTGATATCTCATTGTAGTTTTGATTTGTATTTCCTTGATGATCAGTGATGTTGAGCATCTTTTCATGTGTCTGTAGGTCTTCTTTGGAAAAATGTCTATTTGTGTCTCCAGCCCACTTTTTAATTGGATTATTTGCTTTTGGGGTGTTGAGTTTAATAAGTTCTTTATAGGTTTTTGGATACTCCCCCTTTATCAGATATGTCATTTGCAAATATCTTCTCCCATTCTGTAGGCTGCTTTTTATTTTGTTGATTGTTTCCTTTGCTGAACAGAAGCTTTATTATTTTGATGAAGTTCTCATAGTTTATTTTTGCTTTTGTTTCCTTGCTTTAGGAGACACATCTAGAAAGAAGTTGCTATGGCCATTGTAAAAAATGTTGCTGCTTGTGTTCTCCTCTAGGATTTTTATGGTTTCATGTTTCATGTTTCACGTTTCTGAATTTATTTTTATGTCTAATGTAAGAAAGTGGTCCAGTTTCATTCTTTTGCATGTTGCTGTCCAATTTCCCCAACACCATTTGTTAAAGAGACTTTTTTTTTCCTTTGGATATCCTTTCCTACCTTGTCAAAGACTAATTGGCCGTATAGTTGTGGGTTTCTTTGTGGGTTTTCTATTCTGTTCTATTGATCTATATGTTTATTTTTGTGCCAGGACTATACTGTTTTGATTACTACAGCTTTGTAATATAACTTGAAGTCTGGAATTGTGATGTTTCCAACTTTGCTTTGCTTTTTCAAGGTTGCTTTGGCTATTTGGGGAAAATAGTATGGAGGTTCCTCAAAAAGTTAAAAATAGAACTACCCTATGACCCATCAATTGCACTACTAGGTTTTTACCCAAATACAAAAATACTAATTCAAAGAGATACATGCACCCCAATGTTTATAGCAGCATTGTCTACAATAGCCAAACTATGCAAGTGTCCATCAACTGATGAATGGATAAAGAAGATGTGGTATATATACATACAATGGAATATTAGAATATTACTCAGCCATAAAAAAGAACAAAATCTTGCCATTTGCAACAACATGGATAGAACTCTAGTTCTAAGCAAATAAATCAGTCAGAGAAAGACAAATACCATGTAATTTTATTTATACATGGAATTTAAGGAACAAAACAAATAAGCAAAGAAAAAAAAAAGAGAGACAGACTCTTAACTATAGAGAACAAACTAATGGTTTGGTAACTGATGGTTACCAAAAGGGGAGGTGGGTAGGAGAATAGGTGAAATAGGTATTGGGGATAGGAGTGCATTTGTTGTGATGAGCACTGTGTTTTATGGAAGTGTTGAATCACTATATTGTATACCTAAAATATTACACTGTATGTTAACTAACTGAAATTTAAATAAAAACAAGCTAACTAGTAAAGTGGCATTAAAGCCCTCCCCAAAAGGAAAGGAAATAAAAGTATACAGATTGGGATGAAGAAATAAAATTATTTTTAGTCACAGATGACACGTTTATGTAGAAAATCCCAAAGAATTTAAAACAACAACAACAACCTGGAACTAATAAGCAAGTATAGCAGGGTTGCAAGATACAAAGTTAACTTTAAGGTATAAAGTTAATTGCTTTCCTATATACCAGAAATGAACAATTAGATTTAAATTTTTTTAAACACCATTTACAATAATACCCCCAAAATGAAATATTTATGCATATAAATTTAATAAAATATGTATAGGATTTATATGCAGAAACTATAAAACACAGACGAAAAAAATCAAGGATCTAAATAAATAGAAAGAGATTCTGTGCTTATAGATAGAAGGAATCAACATTATTAAGATGTCAGTTCTTCCCAACATGTTTTTAGCTATTAGCAACTTGATTCTAAAGTTTATATGGAAAGACAAAAGGCCTAGAAAAGGCAGCTTTGACCTTAAGTATGTATTGCGCATAGTGACTTTCAAAAAGTACAGTATAGCAAGGGGGGAAAAAAGAAGAGTGACTTTACAGTGGTAAAACATGACAAAAACCGTCTCAAGCCAGGTCATCGAGGTTAATATCAATAGTGAAAAGTCATATTTATAGTACTACTGAGATGATGAGAATGGCACTGTATCTCTATGGTCTTCTGCCCCCAAATCCATAACCCCAGTCTAACCATGATAAAAACATCAGAAAAATCCCAACTGAGGGACATTCTATAAAATAATTAATAATCCTTAAAACTGTCAAGGTCATCAAAAACAAGGAAAGTCTGAGAAATTGTCATAGTCACAAGGAGACATGACAACTGAATGTAATGTGGTATCCTGGATGGGATCCTGATACAGGAAGGGCCATCAGAAAGAAACTGAGCAAACGTGAATAGAATATGGACCTCTAGCTAATAACTATTAGTATTGGTTCATTAATTATGACAAATGTATCATATTAATAAAAAAACGTTGAGAGGGAAAACTGGGTGTCATGTATTTCGGGATTCTGTACTATCTTCCTAATAATTCTGTAAGTCTAAAACTGTTCTGAAATTAAAAGTTTATTTAAACATATTTGCACATAACACATTTCTTAAAGAAATTAAAATGAATGAGGGGCAGGCTCATTTTGGAACTAAGATGTTTATGGGGGTAAGAGTAGATATGTTCCTACCTTCTGAAATTTATTTCATTCATTTATTCAACAGATATTTCTAAAGTCATTCTGTAATAAAAACACTATTTAATTTGTCCTTGCCTTCCAGAGGTTCAAAATTGAGTATAAGGAGTAGAACCACACTTTGTAGAGCAGGTCTGTTGGAGTCACGGAGCTAAATGAATCACAGATTTTAGCCCTGTAGCAAAACTCATATATTTATATTCTTTTTCACAGTACTGACACAGCAAAGTGTTTTCTTGTGTCAATAAAAACCATCAAGCTCTTCCAAATACTTGATTGGATCCCAGGTAGTGTTTACCATTGTGTCAACTCACTGCTTTTTATAAAAGAGAATAGGAGCAGAACAGTATTGGGTCAGAAAGTGGAAAAAGAAGCTGCTGCTCCTGGGTTTTAAATTTTCCTACAATCAATTAATAATTCTGCCCTGTACAAATGCACCTTGCTTGTATTTCCTGCCTGAGCACATGATTCACACATTTGAGCAGGAAATTCATACAAGAAAAGAGAACAGGGGCAGTGTTGCTCTTCTGTTCCTTTGACAGACTCAGAATTCCATGGGACAGAAGCTTTAGGACTGTTCTCAACCTTGTCTGCACATTAGAATAATCTAAAATAAACAGTAACATAATGCCTCATCCCCATCCTAGAGGCCCCATTTTAATTGCTCCTTGTCTAATATGCAGACAAAGTTGAGATCTGCTGGTAAGAGGTAGTGTGCAGGCCCCGGAAAGCTCAGGGCATCAGAGCTCATCCCATCAACCTCAAAGTCTTTTCTCCACACATTCTCAGCAAAACTGCAGAATGTTTGAGGACAGTGGCAGGAGTTTATCTATGTCAACAGCATCTAACAAAGTCCAAAGTCCAGTAAACTGGTACTGATTTTGCATGTTATCCTCATTTATCAACTGGGAGAGCTGGGTTTAAAAACTATAGGGCAAAAGTCTCTATATCAGCTGCACAGGGGACATTAGTAATAAAGAGCTTTACTGGTACCACAAGCCAATCACACCAGAATTTCTGGATGGACTAACATTATTATTTGTTAAAATTCCCCCAGGCGATCCTTTAAAGTATGGCCAGTGCTGAGAACCACTGCTCTCCACCCTCTTCTAAGTGGTTTTGCATTTATTTGTTTGTTTGTTTTTTTTAGAAGGGAGAGAGTTAATAAGAATTTTTAAAAACCTAGTCACCTGCTTAATTTATATTGCATTTTGTTTTCATTTTATCTTTTAAATTAACATGCCACATCTTATATTATCCTGTATCCACTTCATATATTTTCTTGTATATGCTCTGTTTTCCAAAGATTTTGTTTTTAAGTAAGCTCTACACCTGACGTGGAGTTCAAACTTACAACTATGAGATCAAGAGTCACACACTCCACTGACTGAGGCAGCCAGGTGCCCCCTAACATATACTCTTTAGAGCTTTTTTTTGTTTTTAAGACTTATTTATTTATTTATTTATTCATGAGATACACAGAGAGAGGGAGAGAGAGGCAGAGACACAGGCAGAGGGAGAAGCAGGCTCCACGCAGGGAGCCCGACATGGGACTCAATCCTGGGACTCCAGGATCACACCCTGGGCCAAAGGCAGGCGCTAAACCGCTGAGCCACCAAGGGATCCCCATCTTTAGAGCTTTACTACTGGGAAAGTAGTTCTCACATCAGCAGCATTGGTGTAACCTAGGGGTTTATCAGAAATTCAGAATCTTAGCAGCACTCCAGATTGAGGAATCAGGATGTATATTTTGGCAACATTACCAGTGATTCCTATGTATATTAAGGTCTGAGAAGCTCTGTTTTGGTATGCTTTAAGGATTTTAAAAATTCAGGTTGATTACAGAATTAAAAAAAATATTTTCCAGCATTAAATACTTATTAAATCCTCAGCATTCATAAAGGGTTTATCATGTTAAAGTTCTTTCACTCATAAAGTAATATTAAAGTATGAAAAGTCAAATGGTATGTTTCACATTAACACTACTTTCCACTGTCACTCTGATGTGTTCACGAGGAGACAAGAACTAACTGAAATCAATGTCTTGAGAACTTATAATTATTATTATTTATAAAGACCTCAAATAACAAACCAGGGGGTGGTAGAGCAGCAGATCTCAGAGGAAGTTCTTTTTATTTTTTAAGATTTTATTTATTTATTCATGAGAGACAGAGAGAGAGAGAGAGAGAGAGAGAGAGGCAGAGACAGGCAGAGGGAGAGGCAGCCTCCATGCAGGGAGCCCGATGGAGGACTCGATCCCAGGTCCCCAGGATCACGCCCTGGGCTGAAGGCGGCGCTAAACCGCTGAGCCACCCAGGCTGCCCCTCAGAGGAAATTCTTAAGGAACACAGCATCAGCACATAACATGTTTAATCCAAAATTAATGGATGTTTATATACCTCAGGATCCACATTGTGTAACTGTGGAATATGTGAGAATGAAGGTCTCTATTTCCACAAGGATTCTAAGCAGCCCCTCAAGACATTTGGCCTCTTGAGGATTTATTTATAAAACATAAATATATTTGGCACCTAACACATGTCAGACATCACATTTGACTCTAGAAATACAGGAGTGTAGTTGTACACATGTGTATGTATGTATATAGATGTGTGTAAAATATATTACGTATGATATATAATATAATGGACACAGATGTAGTCTGTCTTAACAGAAATCAGAACGTCATGACAAAATATAGCTTATTGATTTTCAAAGAAGCAGTTCATATGGTGTTGAAATTTTGCCAAGTGGATATTCAGGAAAAAAAATCCCATTTTTAACAGAGAACAAGTTTAAACCGTTTTGCAGTCAAAAAACCAGAAACCTGATACTCAGGTAGAACGGGGACTTGAACTGATTTCACTGGCTGATCAGTTTTTGGCAAACCTGGCTAGGACACTTTCTAGAGACACCAAATGCACCGGCCATACCCCAGGCCTACGGAATAATAATAATGACAGAGATGCCTGGGTGGCTCAGTGGTTGAACAAGTCTTCCTGCTTTTGGCTCAGGTCGTGATCTCAGGATCCCAGGACTGAGTCCTGCATCAGTCTCCCCCTGCCTATGGCTCTGTCTTCTCTGAGTCTCTCATGAATAAAAAAACCAAAATCTTAAAAAAAATAACTATGACATGTGGCACTTGCTGTACACTTGGCACTGTTATTAGTGATCGACATAATTATCCATTCACTTACTCCCTGCAGTAACTCTATGAGGTGAGTGCTATTATTATCTCCTTAAAGAACACAGAGATCTAATTATATTCCCCAAGGTCACACTGCTCTTAGGTACAGACCTGGGATTTGAACCCAGACTGTGCTCTTAACCTCTATACTATGTTGTGACTAGATTTCAAAAGTATAATTTTATATTAATTACCAAACACTAATTAACAGCCTTTTCAGTTCATGCCCCAGATGAGGCATGGGGGTACTGCCAGGAGGTATTCACTCTAGGACTGAGTAAGGAC
The DNA here is from genome assembly GCF_011100685.1 of Canis lupus familiaris. Taxonomy (NCBI): domain Eukaryota; kingdom Metazoa; phylum Chordata; class Mammalia; order Carnivora; family Canidae; genus Canis; species Canis lupus. Next base: position 58,365,565 of record NC_049238.1, read on the forward strand.
TACTGTCAAATAGAGTTTGTTCCCCTCAACAGAGCCAAGTTGCAAAAGGACTGTCATGGTATTCAACTAGGGATGCTATGAAGCCATTTATGTAATTTTAAACAGAGAGTGAGTGCACGAGTGTGAGGGGCAGAGGGAAGAGAGAGAAAATCTCAAGCAGACTCTGCGCTGAGCACAGAGCCCAATGTGGGGCCCCATCTCATGACCCTAAGATCATGACCTAAGCCGAAATCAAGAGTCAGACGCTCACCTGACTGAACCACCCATGCGCTCGGCTAGAAGGCATTTTTAAGTGGCTGAGCAATGCTATATTCATTTGTACAGAACACAAAACACATCTGAATACCTTAATACCACTCACTGGTTTAGAAAACGAGTTTAAAAGCAAACCCAATGAATGCCTGCCACTTTGAAGTTCAATAAAGGAGGTTGGTATTCTTTGGCATATAATTAGCTTAATCATCTTTTAAGTAGATGATACCTAAACTCAGGAACAAGTCGCAGGGCTGGATGTATGTATTAATAACTCAACTTTAAAACTGAATAAATACAAGGACAAGAAGTACCAGTTGCAGGTGCCCTCTGCCCTCTTCTGAAGACAGGCCCTGGAATAATACCAATTTGATTTTTCAAGGGAAAGAAAAGTTCAAAGCAAAGAAGGCAGCCAGATTTTATATTCTATTCAAGGACAGGATTATTATAGAATTATTTAAATTGAACCAGAATTCAAAGAAAGGAAGAAAAAGAGAGAGAGAGAAGGAAGAGTGAGAGAGAGGGAGGTAGGGAGAGAGGCAGGAGAAAAGAGAAGACCAGAAGGTCAGAGAGAACTGAAAAGGAGGAATCCCTAGAAGGAGTTGTAAGCAAGTATTCTAGACACTAACTAATGCAGACCAGGAGCAACCACTCTAAATTTTCTAACCACTTTACATTTTCTAATGTTTGTTATCTTGTTACACTCTGCCCTCCCCCCAAGATTGTTTACCCTCTTTTAGATAGCAGCAAAACTCATTAAGTGAAAATGATCACTGTGCCATTTTCATTTTCACAGATATCAGTAAAGGACAAACAAGGGATATCTGTGCCCCATTTTGCTGCTAGCCTAGGGAAAGAAAAACCTGAACAGAACCTGAGGTGATGGCTCTGAGAAGAGGTCAGCAGGCTCAATTCTAGCAAATTTGATCACTGTTAAGCCCATCATATTTCCTGACACAAGATAAAATATCTCATTGTTGGAGGAAGTCATCAAGAGGACATGACCACCAGTTGACTGGCAAGCTGGACTCGCAATTGGAGGCTCCTCACCCGTCCCCTGCTCTTGGGCACATCTCCATCAGTGAATTCCACCTGTGGGTAATCAAACCAGTGCTGAAGGGAAGTGTCAATTAGTAACCAGTAACCCTGTCATCTCTGTAGAGTGGTAATTGTCTATATAAATTTCCTGGAGGGCATAGGAAATAGGATAAGCAATCCCAAACTGCAAATGGCCAGTAAAAAAAAAAAAAAAAAAAAAAAAAAAAAAAGATCAATTCATGGTGGATGACAGCACACTACTGAGAACTGAACAAGGTAGTCCCTCCCCATCCATGCAGCTGTGCCCAACACTGCCACCATCTTAGATACCTGGGCCATAGTCCTAGGAGTGTACTATGCTGTGCTGGACTTAGCAAATGCCTTTTCCCAGTATATCCCTGACCACTGACTCACAAGATCAATTTTCGTTTACATGGGAGAGGCAACAATGGGTATTTTGAGTGCTTTCCCAAGGTTGCCTACACAGCCCCACAATATTTCATGGGATGCTAGCCTGAGACCTGCCCCGTTTTCCTTCCCCACATCACTAAAATTGATCCATTACAATGATGATATAATGTTGACACGGGAAGATTTGCCTTTGCTGCAGGGCACCCTGAAGGCTTTGCTGGAGCATATGTGAGAGAGACTATAGGCAGTGAATCCATAGAAAATTCATGGTCAAGGAACTATTATAACATTTTTGAGAGTTGTTTGCTTAGGTAAGAATTGTGTTGTTCCAGAAGCTGTGATCGATAAGGTGCAAGCCCACCCAGCCCCTAAGAATGTGAACAAGATGCCAGCCTTTCTAAGATTTTGGGGACTTTGGAGGACTTTTATACCCTACCTGGCACAGTGCCCCCATTCCTTTTACAGTCACTTGGTAAAGAAAGGGCACATGTGGAACTGGGGATCAGAGCAGCAAGCTGCCTTTGAAAAGGCCAAAATACTAGTAAAGCAAGTTATGGTTCTGGGCCTCTCCCCAGCAGGACTACTATCTGAATTAGATGCGTCTGTGACTCTGGAATATGTGAACTGGGCACTAGCACTAGAGAGGGAGAGAGTACTCCTAGTATTCTGGTCTCAGCTCTAAAAGACGGCAAAAACCTATCTACCACCGTAGAGCACCAGCTCCTATCAGTATACAAAGGACCCCTCCTGGTTAAGCCTCTCACTGAGGAATAGTGCATTGTGCTAAGAACTTCTCTGCCCTTCAAGGGATGGGATGAGAATACGTTCCATTGACCCACCTCTGCCACAGCTCAGATTCCCTCTGTGATGAAGTGACATGCCTATTTGCAGCAGAGGAGCATCCTATCCACCAGCCTACTAGAAATGCAGGTGCTACTATGACCTGTGGAATATGTAGATCCTCCAGATGCCCCTGCCCGTATACCTGTTGTGTTGCTGTAGCCTGTAAGGAGGGAGTGAGGAAATTCCAGCTGATGCCTGGTAAACAGATGGGTCTAGTCAGGGTAATCCCTTCCAGAGGACTGCAGTCACTATTCAGTCCAACAATGACACTATCTGGATGGAAATTGGAACAAAGTACAGTAGCCAGTGGTCTGAACTCAGATCTTGGCTGGTGATCCATCATTCATAAGTTTGGCCTTTACTCCCTTGTTAACTCTTTGTACTGATAATTGGCCTGTTCTAAAGGGATGGAACCTATGGCTTGGACATTGGGAAGCCAAGGGTTAGATGATCGTGAATGAGCCCCTGTGGGGATTAGAATATGTAGAAAGACAGTTTGGTCCACCTATAAGAGCCTGAGGTATAACTCACTATTTTCTAGATCCCTGCTTATAAAGCACTGACATCCCCTGGCAATCAGGAAGCTGATACCCTAGTTTATACTGCCCTTGAACTATAGTGACTCAAGTTAATGCAGTAACAGCATGTCTTGTATGTTCTAAACAAAACCAAACACATCTACCAAGGAATTTGGAGCTACCCATCAGCGTTCTCAATCAGGGAGAGATTGTCAAATTGATTATACTGCCTCCCTCCCTCGGAGTAAAAGTTATACGTATGCCCTGGTTTGTGCAGACACTGCATCTGGCCTAACCCAAGCTTTCCCTGTTGGTGTGTAAACCAGGCTGCTACTGTTAGTGGATTATAGAAGTTGAGTACCATGTATGGATACCCTCATTAGTAAGACATGATGGGTGGGGGTGTGTGGGGGTCCCATTTCAAAGGTCATGATGTGCAAGACTGGGCAAAAGTCATGATGGCAAATGGAGATTCCAGCTCCCCTAGAACCCCCAAGCAGCAGTTGGTAGAAAGGAAAAGGGATATTATAGGAAGAGATGAAATTACTACCATTTAAAAACATTTTGGCCAAGTAGACTAAAGTACTGTCTCAGACTTTAACATGTTTGCATGATCAACCAGTAAGTCCTATTACCCCATATGCCAGACTGGCCCCAGTGCCGTGGCCCTGCTAAGGCACTCAATACTGTAAAGGTATGGAGGTTGCAGAACCCAGACATTGCCCCAGTGCTCACCAAGGATCAGCATGCTGTGCTGTTGAGAACACCAAACTCTGAGAAAGGCATTATCTACTGAAATTTGCAGTGAGAAATTCTGCTGGGATAGGTGAGTTACTTTGTACTCCTGGGTAAGGAGGAACTACTCAATTTCCACTGGGATCCCACTGCCCTACTACAAGCTAGATCTGTTGAAAAGAGGGGGAGAAGATGGGGATTTCTGGTCTGGCATATCCCACCCCTATCCCAACTCACATCTGAGAGTGCTGCCTCCCCTGGCCAACATGGTTGGTATATGTGACCTGGTCAAATTCCTAAAACTGTAGCCACACTAACATCTAAAGATCAGGCCTTGCCATTCTTGTAGCAGAGAAACACCTCCCCATACAAGTTCCTACTAAATATCTCTTTGACCTTAAACTCTGAGGCTCCTTTGGTATCCAGTTACAGGATAGGCACCTGATGGAATTCCTTTCTACAGTGGGTTCATTCCTATGTCCAACAAAGAAATCAATCCAACTGATAGCTATGTGGGCAGCTGCCCCTCTCTAGTTCTTCGGGATTGCCATGGTGAGTATCACTCCTCCAAGAAAGAAACTGAAAGGCCCTAAAGCAGTCCATTAAGGAAGAATAAGCTAGGATTAGCATTCTTGGTTCATCTGATAATACTAATACTCTCCAGATATACTAAAATACTAATCCAGAAACCTGGCCTGTGGCACAGACTATCAATAACCCTGGGCATGGATCTTCTTTTTCTGTCAACCAAACTACACAGGTAGCCCATTAGCCCGCTAACTGGGAGGGTCCTAGAAATGCCATCATTGAGTCAGATCTGGGATGGCTTTAGGGACATGTGAACACCCAGGCATCCCTATGTTGGGAAGAAAAAGTCATTCTAAACAGGATCAACAAAACTGCACCAGGAATATAAGATGGATATCACTGGAACTATGTAGTCAGTCACTCTGTCATACTAAAGTACAATGACTGGTTTGGCACTAACTGGTCATACCACCCAGGTATTTATTAGGTAGCTCCCAAAGGGGTCTAGTGATTGTGTGGGACAAATTTTTGGCCATGGCTCCTACCTAGATGGTTGAACTATTGCGCCCTGGGTTTTCCCTTTGCATAGGAGAGAATTCCCCCCATCCATGGTAACAATATTTGCCAATTTCCCTCACCTCAAGGCTTGATGGGCATGCTGTGTCTTTCACTGACATGGATTATTTGGCTGCTGTCATTGTTTCCTCCATTGGCTCGGTGGATGTTATAGCACATATTTAAGCCCTTAGTAAATTCACCCAGCAAGCATTAAATGATAACCAATAAAACTGGTCCTTACTGAATAATGAAATATCTCTAGTGAGAAAAGTTGTCCTCCAAAACAGAATGGCTTTGGGCACTATTTTTGCCTCAAAAGGAGGCACCTATGCCATTATCCAAACAGAACACTATGCATTCATACCTGAGGAATCTGCTAATATGTCACCTTTACTAAATTACATGAGAACATCTGTGAATACCCTGAGTGATCCAACCCCCAGCTGGCGAACTTAATAAATCAGTGGTTGGGAGCGTGGGGTTCTTGGTGGAAAAACATTGTTTGGGGAATCATTACCTTCATCTTTGTTTTCTTTTGCATGTGCCTACCCTATTGCTGTGGTATCCGACTACCACACAGACAGACAGACACCAAATGGGCCACCTCCATGATAGCAAAACCCCTTGCTTACTTCTCAGGGGACACTGCAGAAAAGGGGGTTGTGTGACATTGTAAAAGCTGGTCAGGAGAGGTGACATGATGGGGGAAGGTCATCAAGAGGATGTGACCACAGGTTAACCCAAGAGCTTGATCCTCAGAGACTTCTTGGAATGTACATTCTACTTGCCTTACTAGTGGGGTGGTGGGGAGACCATGTGGATGGTGCTGATTGAACCCAGTTACAGCCTGTAATATAAAAGTTTTTAAAATGGCAGGTGTGGAGATCTACTTGCCTTGCAGTTGCCCACAACAAGCCTCACATGTAAGTTCCTTTGTTTATTTAAACCTGCCACCTCATGGTTTGTGTGATGGGCACTGAGGAGGGGACTTGATGGGATGAGCACTGGGTGTTATACTATTATATGTTGGCAAATCAAACTTCAATAAAAAAATAAATAAATAAGATAAACCTGCCACCTATCAACCTGGAGTGGCTGCCTCTTTTCTGGGTCTCTCTCTGCCCTTCACGAAGGGGATCACTTCCAAATTACACCTGGGATGCTCCTGAGGTTTCAGACTAACTCTCCTGCTGGGCATGTAGTAGCAGTGAGGGTTCCAAGTATTAAAGAACCAGGAGACTTACCTGGAACCTCCAGAGCCCTCCAATGTCATCAGTCCTTTCAAAGCAGACTGGCTCCAAGCCTTCCTCTAGGCAGCACTTGATAGAGGAGAGCCCGCTAGCACCTCCTCCAATCACAGCAATTCTTTTCTTGGTCATGGTCTCCAGATATCTTCACCAGGCTGGATCAATGTAATCTGTCAAAAAAAAAAAAATGACAAAAGACAGAAAGCATATATCAGCTAACACATGTCAGGAAAGAAAGACCTTGACCATGGCATCCTCCAGATAAATGCCGTGACAAGTGCTTTGGGAGAAGTCAGATTCTGGGGTCCCCCTAACCATAGGGAATTGCTATGCAAGGGATATGGGAGCCCTGCGTCTGAGAGACCAGGAGCTCGAGAGCCCTGCTGTGGTGGCTGCACTGCCTTTCCCGCAGCACCTGGCCGATCCTTCAGCTGCCATCCAGAGGCTAATCTGCACTTTTGGCTCTTGTTGAGGAAATATAAAGCAACAAAGTGTAAACAGCAACAGCCAATGGCAGGGAGCTGTTCCTCTCCACCTCCTTTCAGCCAAAGCCCTGCCACTCAGCGGCACCCCTTCCCTCCCCCAGCGAGACTATTACCTGAGCCAAACCTGCTTTGGGCAGAAAAGAATCCTACAACCTCTGTTTTTGGGTCGCAGTTGCCCGGATGCTCAGCTACCCTCTCTAGAGACAGAGCGACCCTGTGTTTTGGTCCCTCCCCGCTCCAGAGTATGCACTTTGAACTTCCTGCTATCTGCCTTAAAGTGACAAACTCCTCCTGGTGAACGGAGAAACTAGCAACAGACTCAAAGCAAGTCGTGCTCTAAAAGCTTAAACGAAGAACATCTACCTTTCAGAAGATGTGTTAAAACAGATCCCAGTGCCCTCATCTCCGTCTCCACCCCACTCTCACCTCACAGATTGGCTCTTTGGTTCCAGGCTGCTGGCTGCTGGTAGGAATTTACTTAAAACACTGGTGCTCTAAGCTGGCTGCTGGGGTTCAGGGAATTTCTACTTAGAGGAGCTTATAGTTTAGCAGAGAAGACCAAACACAAACAGATACTTTCAATAAAATAGAAATAGATTTTATTTTTAAGATTTTATTTATTTATTCATGAGAGACACAGAGAGAGAGGCAGAGACATAGGCAAAGGGAGAAACAGGCTCCCTGGGGGAACTCTGTCCCAGGACCCTGAGATCCTAACCTGAAGGCAGACGCTCAACCAGTGAGCCATCCAGACATTCCTAGAAATACTTTTTAAAAGTGCTTTCTCAGGGCACCTAGGTGGCTCAGGTGGTTGAGGGTGGGCTCTCCATTTGGTTCAGGTCATGATCTCAGGGTCCTGAGATTCAGCCCCACCTAGAGTTCCTGCTTAGGGAGTCTGCTTCTCTCCCTCTGCCCCTCCCTTGGGTGCTCTCCCTCTCTTTCTCAAATAAATTAATGATTTTTTTTGAAGTGCTTTCTCTCACACAGTCAAATAAGTAATTAAAAACATAAAATATCCACTTTTAAAATAGAATTTAATTTTTTTCAAATATAAAATCATGCAGAATAGGCCAGTGTAATGGATGTAAGCTATCACACACCGAGTCAAAATTAGGGTTTATCCAACCCAGGAGTCTGTTTTGACAGATGTGAGGGGTTTTTTGAGAGATTTGTGGATGCCCACTATTTTTTTAACCTTCTTCCTACTCCCTCAGTCAACTTGGGTCAAGATGGTATGATGTCAGTAACATCAGCCCTGGGTTTTGACCTGCTGGGCTCACCCCCAAAGTATCCTTCATGGACCAGTAATTATCATTTCTCAAGGGCTCACTTGTATGGTTCAAAGAACCTGGTGGGAATGAACCCATATAATTTCTTAGCAATCCCATAAGGCAAGTACTATCATCACCTCCATTTTCCCAGTAAGTGGAAAGGCAAGGATGCAACCCAGGCAGTTTAACTTATAAATGAGTTATTTGTAAATCAGGATAATTTTGAATGCACTCCAGATGCCTAGATATAGGAAAACAGGTGAATACTTTTATAGACTGAATATTAATCTCTCCCTTACTGAATCAATATCACAATTTCAGAACAATGCACGAATAACTTTTAAAACCTAATGTTTTATTTTATTTTTTTAAAAGATTTATTTATTTATTTATGATAGGCATAGAGAGAAAGAGAGGCAGAGATTCAGGAGGAGGGAGAAGCAGGCTCCATGTCGGGAGCCTGATGCAGGACTCATTCCGGGACTCCAGGATCGTGCCCTGGGCCAAAGGCAGGCGCCAAACCGCTGAGCCACCCAGGGATCCCCAAAACCTAATGTTTTATTTTATTTATTTTTTTTTATTTTTTTATGATAGTTACAGAGAGAGAGAGAGGCAGAGACACAGGCAGAGGGAGAAGCAGGCTCCATGCACCGGGAGCCCGACGTGGGATTCGATCCTGGGTCTCCAGGATCGCGCCCTGGGCCAAAGGCAGGCGCCAAACCGCTGCACCACCCAGGGATCCCAAACCTAATGTTTTAAAATGTAATTTTAGGTGGCTCCGGCAGAAGGTCCACGCGGAAGGGGCTGCGCGGCCGGGAGCACAGGGCGCTGGGACACAGCCCAGGATCCGGCCTCCCCCCGGGGACAGGCAGAGGCCGGGAGGGCCCAGGACAGCAAGGACGCTCCTGCCCGGAGCTGAGCAGATCAGCAGCCCCGCCACCGGAGCATCCAGGCCCTGCAGACAGAGAGCTTGGTAGTTACTGCGGGAGCTGAATCCAGGGCTGGGGAGCTGGCCGCCACCACTGTTGTAGTTCCTCCTGGGGCCTCACAAGATAAACAAACCCCACTGAGCTTCACAGTGGCCTCACTGGATAAACAGGTTAAACATCTCTAATGGTTAAACCATTAGAGATGTTTACATGTTAAACATCTCTAATGGTTAAACCATTAGCCAGCCTTATTAAAAAGAAGAGAGAGAAGACTCAAATTAATAAAATCATGGAGGAGAAAAGAGAGATCACTACCAACACCAAGGAAATACAAACGATTTTAAAAACATATGAGCAGCTTTACGCCAATAAATTAGGCAATCTAGAAGAAATGGACACATTTCTGGAAAGCCACAAACTACCAAAACTGGAACTGGAAGAAATAGAAAACCTGAACAGGCCAATAACCAGGGAGGAAATTGAAGCAGTCATCAAAAACCTCCCAAGACACAAAAGTCCAGGGCCAGATGGCTTCCCTGGGGAATTCTATCAAACGTTTAAAGAAGAAACCATACCTATTCTACTAAAGCTGTGCTGAAAGATACAAAGGGACGGAATACTTCCAAACTCGCTTTATGAGGCCAGCATCACCTTAATTCCAAAAAAAGACAAGACCCCACCAAAAAGGAGAATTACACACCAATATCCCTGATGAACACGGATGCAAAAATTCTCAACAAGATACTAGCCAATAGGATACAACAGTACATTAAGAAGATTATTCACCATGACCAAGTAGGATTTATCCCTGGGATGCAAGGCTAGTTCAACACTCGTAAAACGATCAACGTGATTCATCATATCAGCAAGAGAAAAAGCAAGAACCATATGATCCTCTCAATAGATGCAGAGAAAGCATTTGACAAAATACAGCATCCATTCCTGATCAAAACTCTTCAGAGTGTAGGGATAGAGGGAACATTCTACAACATCTTAAAAGCCATCTACGAAAAGCCCACAGCAAATATCATTCTCAATGGGGAAGCACTGGGAGCCTTTCCCCTAAGATCAGGAACAAGACAGGGATGTCCACTCTTACCACTGCTATTCAACATTGTACTGGAAGTCCTAGCCTCAGCAATCAGACAACAAAAAGAAATAAAAGGCTTTCAAATTGGCAAAGAAGAAGTCAAACTCTCCCTCTTCATAGATGACATGATACTCTACATAGAAAATCCAAAAGATTCCACCCCAAGATCGCTAGAACTCATACAGCAATTTGGCAGTGTGGCAAAGTACAAAATCTATGCCCAGAAGTCAGTGGCATTTCTATACACCAACAATGACACTGAGGAAAGAGAAATTAAGGAGTCAATCCCATTTACAATTGCACCCAAAAGCATAAGATACCTAGGAATAAACCTATCCAAAGAGGTAAAGGATCTATACCCTAAAAACTATAGAACACTTCTGAAAGGAATTGAGGAAGACACAAAGAGATGGAAAAATATTCCATGCTCGTGGTTTGGAAGAATTAATATTTGAAAATGTCAATGTTACTCAGGGCAATTTACACGTTTAATGCAATCCCTATCAAAATACCATGGACTTTCTTCAGAGAGTTAGAACAAATTATTTTAAGATTTGTGTGGCATCAGAAAAGACCCCAAATAGGGGAATATTAAAAAAGAAAACCATAGCTGGGAGCATCACAATGCCAGATTTCAGGTTGTACTACAAAGCTGTGATCACCAAGACAGTGTGGTACTGGCACAAAAACAGACACATAGATCAATGGAACAGAATAGAGAATCCAGAAGTGGACACTGAACTTTATGGTCAACTAATATTCGACAAAGGAGGAAAGACTATCCACTGGAAAAAAGTCTCTTCAATAAATGGTGCTGGGAAAATTGGACATCCACATGCAGAAGAATGCAACTAGACCACTCTCTTTCACCGTACACAAAGATAAACTCAAAATGGATGAAAGATCTAAATGTGAGACAAGATTCCATCAAAATCCTGGAGGAGAACACAGGCAACACCCTTTTTGAACTGGCCACAGTAACTTCTTGCAAGATACATCCACGAAGGCAAAAGAAACAAAAGCAAAAATGAACTATTGGGACTTCATCAAGATAAGAAGCTTTTGCACAGCAAAGGATACAGTCAACAAAACTCAAAGACAACCTACAGAATGGGAGAAGATATTTGCAAATGACATATCAGATAAAGGGCTAGTTTCCAAGATCTATAAAGAACTTCTTAAACTCAACACCAAAGAAACAAACAATCCAATCATGAAATGGGCAAAAGACATGAACAGAAATCTCACAGAGGAAGACATAGACATGGCCAACATGCATATGAGAAAATGCTCTGCATCACTTGCCATCAGGGAAATACAAATCAAAACCACAATGCGATACCACCTCACACCAGTGAGAATGGGGAAAATTAACAAGGCAGGAAACAACAAATGTTGGAGAGGATGCGGATAGTCTTTCTTTATTGAGATATAATTGACATATATTAGTTTTAGATATACAGCATAGTGATTCAATGATTATATTGGGAAATGACCACAATAAGTCTAGTTTACATCCGGTAGTTTTGCTTGTTCTTGAACTTCATTTAAATAGAATTATATAGTAGGGGCACCTGGGTACCTCAGTCAGTTGGGCATCCAACTTTTGGTCTTGACTCAAGTCTTGATCTCACGGTCTTGAGTTCAAGCCCTGAGTTGGGCTCTGTGCTAGGCATGGAGTCTATTTAAAAATAAAAGAATAAATAATAGAATTATACAGTATGTATGCTTTGTGCTTGGAATCATTATACAACTTAATGTTTTTAAGATTTACCCAAGTGGTTTTCATGTATCAGTAGTTTGCTCTTTTTTTCCCCTATGAATATACAATTTGTTTATTATTGCTTCTATTATGAACATTTGGATTAATTCACTTTTTGGTGTCATGAAGAAGGCCTTTCATTCTTGTACAAGTCTGTGTGTGTGTGTGTGTGTGTGTGTGTGTGTGTGAGGGAACATATCACTCTCATTTTACTAGTGTGCCTGAGTGGAATTGCTGGGTCATATGTTTAATTCTATTTGAAAATGCAGAAGTTTTCAGAAGTTTTATACAGCTACTAGCAACATAAGGAAGTTCCAGTAGTTACATAGTTTCTCAATCCTTGGTACTGTTAACCATTTGTGTGGGTGTGTGATATTACATGGGGTTTTAAGTTTGAATTTCCCTGATGACTAATGATGTTGAAATTCGTTCTATTTAATTTCTTGGTCATTTGTGTATCTTTTTTTTTTTTTTTTTGCAAAGCATTTGTGAAAATCTTTTGCTCATTTTTAAAAGCTGGGTTGTATTATTATTGAGTTAAGAGTTCTTTGTGTAATCTGCTTACAGATACTTTTGCAGAACTATGCATTTCAAATATTTTCTCCCAGTCTCTGACATAACTTTTCACTTTCTTAATTGTGTCTTTTGATGAGAAGTTTTAAATTTTGATGAAATCTATTTAACAGTTTTTCTTTTATGGTTAGTACTTTTTGCTACCATTTAAGAAATCTTCGTGTATCCTAAGCTCCTATAGCTCCTTGTGTTTCCAGCTAGATGATTTTTAAATTTAGATCTATGATCCATTTTAAATTAATATGAATGGAATAAGTGTAAGGGTCATGGTGAATTTCTTTCTATCTGAATATTGGGTTCTTCCAGCAGCATTTATTTTAAGACTTTTCTTCCTCCTTGAATGGCACTGGTGTCTTTGTATGCGGCATATTGGTCATATACATGTGAACCTATATTTGGACTCTGTTCTGTTACATTGATCTATTTATTTATCCTTCTATCCTTATAACTTAACCCCATTGATCTATTTGTTTATACTTTTACCTATACCATATTGTATTAATTATTTACCCTCTTCTAAAATTTTATATATATATATATTACATTGAATACGTAGACCAACCTAGGGAGAACAGACATCCTAACAATTGAATATTCTAATCTGTAAAATAGACTATCTTTCCTTTTATTAGGTCTTTGATTTCTCTCTGTGTTGTTTCATAAATTTCACTGTGGAATCTTGCACATTTTATTTAGTCTTATGTATTTTATTTTTAAAATCCTATTGTAAATGGAATTATTTTTACATTTTCTTTTTTTTTTAAAGATTTTATTTACTTATTCATGAGAGACACAGAGAGAGGCAGAGACATAGGCAGAGGGAGAAGCAGACTCCCTCTGGGAAGTCCGACACAGGACTCCATCCCAGGACCCCAGGATCCCTGGGATCACGACCTGAGCCAAAGGCAGATGCTCAACCACTGAGTTATCCAGGTGCCTCTTGTTTTTACATTTTCATCTTCCATTTGTTTGTTGCAAGTATGAAGAAATACAATTTGTATATTGACTTTGTATTACATAGCCTTGCTAAACTCACTTGTTACTTCCAGGAGTTTATAGGTTCCTTGGATAGTCTATGTATACAATCAAGTCATTTATGAATAATGGGTTACTGTTTTTTTTTTCAAATTTATTATTTTTAAATTTTTTTCTCTCCTCATTGCATTGGTTAGGATCTCTATTATGGTACTGAATAGAAGTGGTGATGATAGAAATATTCACTATCTTATCATTAAGTGTGATGTGATTTGTATGCTTTAGGCAAATTATCTTATCAAATTGAGGAAGTTTCTATTCTTAGCTAAGAATTTTTATTATGAATGGGGCTGAATTTTATAAAATACTTTTTCCGTATCTACTTACATGATCCTATTGTTAAAATTATATTGATTTTTTACTTTTATTTTTTAAGAAGAGTTTGAGAGAGATAGAATGAGTAGGGGGAGAGGCAAAAGAAGAAGTAGATTCCCTGCTGAGCAGGGAGCCTGATGTGGGGCTCAATCCCAGGACTCCGAGATCATAACCTGAGCCAAAGGCAGACACTTAACCAACTGAGCCACCCAGGTGCCCTTTAAATGATTTTTTTTAATGTTAAGCAAACTATGTCTTTCTAGAATAAACTCCCATAACCATGATGTGTGTAATTCTTATATAACATTGTATTTGATTTGTTAAAATTTCACTTAGATGGAAATTTTTTCCATCTATATTTTAAAGGGATATTGCTCTACTTTTTTTTTTCTTGTAATGTCCTTAATAGATTTTGATATCAAGGTTATGCTGGCCTGTCTGAAAGATTCTGTATAGAATCGTTGATCTTTTTTCTTTAAAGGTTTGGTAGCATTTACTAGTGTAGCCATCTGGATCGATCAGGTGTTTCTATTGTTGGAATGTTTTAAATTATGGTTTTAATTTCATTAAAAGAGAATTATTCAAATTTTCTCTCTTCTTGTGCCAGTTTCTGTAAGTAGTGTTTTTCTAGAAAGTTGCCTATTTCATATAGGTTGTCAAATGTGTTAACATAGTTATTCGTGACATCTTTTTTTTTTTTAAGAGAGTGAGACAGAGAAAGAGAGAGAGAGAGAGAGTGCATGCATGGGAATGAAGAGGGGGAGGGGCTGAGGGATAGGGAGAGAGAATCTTAAGTAGGCTCTATGCCCAGCAATGAGCTGACACAGGACTCGATATCACAACCCTGAGATCGAGACCTGAGCCATATCAAGGTTTGGATGTTTAACTGACTGATCCACCCAGACACTCCCTTCCTATTATTCCTTTAAAATGTGTGGCATCTAGAGTGATATTACCTCTGTCATTCCTAATATTAGATATTTGTTTTTCTCATTCTTCTTTTTCCTTGATCAATTAAGTCAATTTTTAAATCTTTTCAAAGAACTGTCTTTTGGCTCCATTGACATTCTCTGTTCTATATCTCTTTTCTATTTCATTAATTTCTGATTTTATATTTATTATTTCCTTCTTTTTACTTTGCTCTTTTTTTAGCTTGTAGAGATACTTAATTTATCAAATCTCCATTTGAGAACTATTACAGCTACATCCACAAATTTTTGTATGTTGTATTTTAATAACTGTTCCTTTTAAAATATTTTCAAACTTCCACTGTAATTTCATCTTTGATGAATGGATTATGTAGAAGTGACTTAATTTTCACATGATTTTGGTTTTTCTAGATATTTTGTTATTGATTTCTAGTTTAAATTTGTTGTCATTAGAGAATGTAATTTGTATAACGTTAATCCTTTGAAAGTGATTACTAGTTTTATGGCCTAGAATGGGGCATATTGTATTCAATATTTCATATACATTTGAAAAGACTGTAACCTGTAGCTATTAAGTATGGTGTTCTGCAAGTGATATGTTAAGTTGCTTGATATTGCTATTCAAATGTTCTATATCCTCACCAATGTTTTGTCTGCTTGTTCTATTGATTATTGAGGAGACATTAAAATCTCCACATATAATTCTAAATTTTTCTTTCCCATACAATTCTGTCCATTGTTTGCTTCATAAATTTTGAAGTTATGTTGTTAGGTATGTACACATTTAGGATTATGTCTTCTTCCTATGGAATTAATCTTCTAATTATTATAAATTTCCTTCTTTTTTTCATTTCTTCCTTAAAATTTACTTTGACAGTTATTAATATAGCCACATCAATTTTTATATGGTTACTTTTTACATGGGATATATTTTCTCATTATTTTATTTCCAATTACTTAAATCAATTATATATTTTTTTCTTTTTGAATATGTTTAATTTTAGCTTTAAAAATATCATATTTAGTTTCTTTTTTAATTTAAATTTAATTAGCCAACATATAGTACATAATTAGTTTCAGATATAGTGTTCAATAATTCATCAGTTGCATATAACACCCAGTGCTCATCACATCTCATGCCCTCCTTAATGCCCATCACCCAATTACCCCACCCCTACACTCCTCCCCTCCAGCAACCGTCCGTTTGTTTCCTATAGTTAAGAATCTCTCCTGACTTTTCTCCCTATCTTCTGACGACTTCCCATTCAATTTTCCCTCCCTACCCCATGATCCTCTGCATTGTTTCTTATATTCCACATATGAATGAAACCGTATAATTGTCTTTCTCCGGTTGACTTATTTCACTCAGCATAATACCTTCCAGTTCTATCCATGTTGAATCAAATGGTAAGTATTCATCTTTTCCTATGGCTGACTAATATTCCATTGTATATATACACCACATCTTTTTTATCCACTTATCTGTCAATGGACAACTGGGCTCTTTCATAGTTAGGCTATTGTAGACATTGCTGCTATGAACATTGGGGTACAGGTGCTCCTTTGGATCACGACATTTGTATCTTTGGGGTAAATCCCTAGTAATGCAATTGCTGAGTTGTAGGGTAGCTCTATTTTTAACTACTTGAGGAACCTCCATACTGCTTTCTGGAGGGGCTGTACCAGTTTACATTCCCACCAGCAGTGTGAGAGGGTTCCTCTTTCTTCACAACCTCACCAACATTTGTTGTTTCCTGACTTGTTAATTTTAACTGTTCTAAGTGGTGTGAGGTGGTATCTCATTTGGTTTTGATTTGTATTTCCCTGATGTGGAGTATTTTTTTCATGTGTCGGCCATTTGTATGTCTTCTTTGGAGAAATGTCTGTTCATGTCTTTTGCCCATTTCTTTAATGGATTATTTTTTCTTTGGGTGTTGAGTGTGATTAGTTATTTATAGATCTTGGAGACTAGCCCTTATCTGATACGTCATTTGCAAATATCTTCTCCCATTCTGTAAGTTGTCTTTTAGTTTTTTTTTACTGTTTGCTTTGTTGTGCAGAACCTTTTTTCCCCATAGTTCAGTTTGTTTCCCTTGCCTTAGGAGATGTGTTTAAGCAAGAAGTTGCTACAGACAAGATTAAAGAGGTGGCTGCCTGTGTTCTCCTCTAGGATTTTAATGGATTCCTATCTCACATTGAGGTCTTTCTTCCATTTTGAGTTTATTTTGTGTATGGTGTAAGAAAATGGTCCAGTTTCATTCTTCTACATGTGGCTGTCCAATATTCCCAACACTGTTTATTGAAGAGATTGTCCTTTTTCCATTGGATATTCTTTCCTACTTTGTTGAAGATTAGTTGACTATAGAGTTGTGGGTCCATTTCTGGGTTCTCTATTCTGTTCCATTGGTCTATGCATCTGTTTTTGTGCCAGTACCACACTGTCTTGATGATAACAGCTTTGAAATATAGCTCAAAGTCTGGAATTTTGATGCCCCCAGCTTTGGTTTTCTTTTTCAACCTTCCTCTATTTGAGGTCTTTTGTGGTTCCATACAAATTTTAGGATTGTTTGTTCTAGCTTTGTGAAAAATGTTGATGGTATTTTGATAAGAATTGCATTGAATGCGTACATTGCTGTAGGTAGTATAGACATTTTAACAATATTTGTTCTTCCAATCCATGAGCATGGAATATTTTTCCACCTCTTTGTGTCTTCCTCAATGTCTCTCAGAAATGTGCTGTAGTTTTTAGGGTATAGATCCATTACCTCTTTGGTTAGGTTTATTCCTAGGTATTTTATGGTTTTGGGTGCAATTGTAAATGGGATAAATTCCTTAATTTCTCTTTCTTCTGTCTCCTTGTTAGCGTATAGAAATGCAACTGATTTTTGTACATTCATTTTTATATCCTGCCACATTGCTGAATTGCTGCATGAGTTCTAGCAATTTTGGGGTGGAGTCTTTTTGGGTTTTCTACATGGAGTATCATATTATCTGCAGAGTGAGTTTGACTTCTTTATTGCCAGTTTGAATGCCTTTTATTTCTTTTTATTGTTTAATTGCTGAGGTTAAGGCTACTACCATGTTGAACAACAGTGGTGAGAGTGGGCATCCCTGTATTGTTCCTGATCTTAGAGGAAAAGCTCTCAGTTTTTCCCCATTGAGAATGATATTCGCTGTGGGCTTTTCATAGATGGCTTTTATGATATTGAGGTATGTTCCCTCTATCCCTACACTTTGAAGAGTTTTAATCAAGAAAGGATGCTGTATTTTGTCAAATGCTTTTTCTACATGTATTGAGAGGGTCATATGATTGTTGTTTTATTAATGTAGTGTATCGCATTGATTGATTTGGAAGTGTTGGACCACCCTTGCATCCAGGAATAAATCCTACTTGGTCATGGTGAATAATCCTTTTAATGTACTGTTGGAACCTATTGGCTAGTATCTTGGTGCAAATTTTGGCATCCATGTTCATCAGGGAAGTTAGTTTTTAGTTTTTCTTTTTGGTGAGATCTTTGTCTGGTTTTGAGATCTAGGTAATGCTGGCCTTATAGGATGAATCCTTTATGTGTAATTTTAGTTTGCGTAACTGAGACTTTTCTAATTTTTTGAGAAAGGCTTGTATTGCTATGTACTTCCCTCTTATGACCACCTTTGCTGTATCCAAAAGGTTTTGAACAGTTGTGTTTTCATTTTCATTTGTTTCTATGAGTTTTTAAAATTCTTCTTTAATTTCTTGGATGAACCATTCATCCTTTAGTAGGATGTTCTTTAACTCCAAGTATTTAAATTCTTTCCCAGTTTCTTCTTGTGATTAAATTTAAGTTCAAAAGCACTGTGGTCTCAAAATATGCAGGGAATAATCTCAGTCTTTTGGTACCAGTTGAGACTTGATTTGTGACCCAGTATGTGATCTATTCTGGAGAATATTCCATGTGCGCTCAAGAAGGATGTGGATTCTGTTGCCATAGGATGGAATGCTCTGAACATATCTGTGAAGTCCATCTGGTCCAGTGTTTCATTCAAAGTCTTTGTTCCATTGTTGATCTTCTGCTTAGATTATCTTTCCATTGCTGTGAGTGGGGTGTTATTATGTGTATGTGTAATATGTGTTATTACGACTATGTTTCTTTAATTTTGCTATTAGTTGTTTTATATAATTGCTTCCAAGTTAGGAGCACGAATACTTATAATTGTTAGATTTTCTTGTTGTATAGAGCCTTTAAGTATGATATAGTGTCCCTCTTCATCCCTCACTACAGTCTTTGGTTTAAAATCTAGTTTGTCTGATATGAGGATTGCTACTCCAGGCTTCGTTTGATGTCTATTGGCATAGTAAATGGTTCTCCATCCCCTCACTTTCAATCTGGAAGTGTCTTTGGATCTAAAATGAGTATTTTGTAGAGAGCATGTGAATGGATGGGTCTTGCTTTTTTATCCAACTTGATGCCCTGTGTCTTTTGATTGTAGCATTTAACCCACTTACATTCAGACTAACTATTTAACGATATCAATTTAGTGCCCTTGTATTACCTGTAAAGTCCCTGTTTCTGTAGATTGTCTCTGTTTCTTTCTGGTCTAATGTTATTTTTGGACTCTTTCTTCACTTACAGGATCCTCTTAAAATTTCTTGCAGGGTTAGTTTAGTGATCACAAATTCTTTTAGTTTCTATTTGTCTTGGAAGTTCTTTATCTCTCCTTTTCTGAATGACAGTCTTGCTAGATAAAGTATCCTTGGCTACATGTTTTTTTCATTTAGTACCCTGGTCTGCCAGGTTTCTGTGGTTAAGTCTGTTGCCAGTCTAATGTTTCTACCATTGCAGGTTACAGAGTTCTTATCTTAAACTGCTTTCAGGATTTTCTCTTTATCTCTGACATTTGCGAGCTTCACTAGTATATGTTGGGGTACTGATCTATTTTTATTGAGGTGGCTGCCTCTTGGGTTTGAATTCCTGTCTCCTTCCCCAGATTAGGGAAGTTCTCAGCTATGATTTGCTCAAATATACCTTCTGCCCCTCTCTCTTTTTCCTCTTCCTCTGGGACCTCAGTAATTCTAATACTGTTTTTGCTTTGTGCTATCACTGATTTTTTGAAGCCTCTCTTCATGGTCCATTAGTCGTTTTTCTCTCTTTCCCTCATCTTCCTTCCTTTCCATCCATTTGTCTCCTATATCACTGATTCTCTCTTCTGCCTCATTTACCAAGCTGTAAAAGCATCCATTTTAGACTGCCTCTCGGTTAAAACATTTTTAATTTTGGCCTACTTAGAGAATCTCTTAGTGCAGAAATAAAATCTCGTGCCTTTATCTTTTTTCAAGCCCAGCTAGTAACTTTATAATCGTTATCCTGAATTCTAGCTTTGATATTTTACTTATATCCATAGTGATTATATCTGTGGAAGAAAGTATTACCTCTGCTTCTTTCTTTTGTTGTGAAATCCTCCTTCTAGTCATTTTTCCCAGAAAAGAATGAATGAGAGAACAAAATAAAAAATACCCACCATGAGCCAAGCAAAATCATATTAGACAAATCTGAAGAGGTCAGAAACCAAAAAAAGAAAAGAAAAAAGAAAAAGGAGAGAATATAATCTCCCAGGTGGACAAAACAGGGTGATCCACTTGATCCTGGGTATATTTTGGTTTGTTAGAAGACACTAAATCCCAAAATTGTGAAGAAAGTGTAAAATACACACACACACACACACATATAATTGAATACAGTGAAAGGAAGCTAAAAATTAAGAATATATAAACTTAAATGGAAAAATGAAAGTTAAAAACACTTAAAGAGTTGATAATAACTAAATAGGAAAAAAGGAAAAAGAAAAGGAAATGTTTACAATGAAAAAAAATCATGAGAAAAAAACCTGGAATTCTATATACTATTTTCCCCTAGTGCTGGAGTTTTTCAGTCCTGTGTGCTGCATAAATTTGGTATTTGCCTGATGTTCCAGTTGGTCTTCAGCAAAGGGGCCCGCTGTGCTGATTCTCAGGTGTCTTTGTCTGAGTGAAGTTGAATTGCCCTTGCCAGGGGGTCTGGCTCTGTGTAAACTGCTTCTGGAAAAAAAAAAACAAACAAAAAAAAACTGCTTCTGGTTGCTTTATGTGGTTTTTGTTCCCTGAAGGCTTTTTGTACTACTTTAAAGGATGAAAATAACGCTGAATAGTCAGGGGAATATTGAAAAAGAAAACCAGAGCCAGGGGCATCACAATGCCAGATTTCAAGTTGTACTACAAAGCTGTGATCATCAAGACAGTATGGTACTGGCACAAAAACAGACACGTAGGGAAGCCCAGGTGGCTCAGCGGTTTAGCACTGCTTTCAGCCTAGGGTGTGATCCTAAAGACCTAGGATTGATTCCCACATTGGGCTCTCTGTATGGAGCCTGTATCTCCCTGTGTCTGTGTTTCTCTCCCTCTGTGTCACTCATGAATAAATAAAATCTTTTTTTTAAGATTTTATTTATTTATTAATGAGAGACACACATAGAGAGAGACAGAGACACAGGCAGAGGGAGAAGCAGGCTCCATGCAGGGAGCCTGATGTGGGACTTGATCCCGGGTCTCCAGAATCATGCCCTGGGCTGAAGGCGGCACTAAACCACTGAGCCACCAGGGCTGCCCAATAAATAAAATCTTTAAAAACAAAACAGACACATAGATCAATGGAACAGAATAGAGAACCCAGAAATGGGCCCTCAACTCATGGTCAACTAATATTTGACAAAGCAGGGAAAACTATCCGCTGGATAAAGGACAGTCTCTTCAATAAATGGTGCTGG
This sequence comes from Canis lupus familiaris, assembly GCF_011100685.1. NCBI lineage: Eukaryota > Metazoa > Chordata > Mammalia > Carnivora > Canidae > Canis > Canis lupus. The sequence goes on from NC_049238.1 coordinate 58,386,864, forward strand.
AAAAATTGGACAGCCACATGCAGAAGAGTGAAACTGGACCATTCTCTTACACCATACAAAAGATAAACTCAAGATGGATGAAAGATCTAAATGTGAGATAAGAATCCATCAAAATCCTAAAGGAGAACACAGGCAACACCCTTTTTGAAGTTGGCCACAGCAACTTCTTGCAAGATACATCTATGAAGGCAGGGGAAACAAAAGCAAAAATGAACTATTGGGACTTAAGATAAAAACCTTCTGCACAGCAAAAGAAACAATCAACAAAACAAAAAGACAACCTACAGAATGGGAGAAGATATTTGCAAATGACATATCTGATAAAGGGCTAGTATCCAAGATCTATAAAGAACTTATAAAACTTAACAGCAAGGAAACAAACAATCCAGTTATGAAATGGGCAGAAGACATGAACAGACATTTCACCAAAGAAGACAGACATATGGTCAACCAGCACATGAGAAAGTGCTCCACATCACTTGCCATCAGGGAAATATAAATCAAAACACAATGAGATACCACCTCACACCAGTGAAAATGGTGAAAATTAACAAGACAGGAAACAACAAATGTTGGAGAGGATGTGGAGAAAGGAGAACCCTCTTGCACTGTTGGTGGCAATGTGAACTGGTACAGCCACTCTGGAAAGCTGTGTGGAGGTTCCTCAAGATGTTAAAAATAGAGCTATCCTATGACCCACAATTGCACTGCTGGAGATTCACCCCAAAGATACAGATGCAGTGAAACGCCGGGACACCTGCACCCCGATGTTTATAGCAACAATGTCCACAATAGCCAAACTGTGGAAGGAGCCTCAGTGTCCATTGAAAGATGAATGGATAAACAAGATGTGGTCTATGTATACAATGGAATATTACTCAGCCATTAGAAATGACAAATACCTACCATTTACTTCAATGTGGATGGAACTGGAGGGTATTATGCTGAGTGAAATAAGTCATCGGAGAAGGACAGTCATTATATGGTTTCATTCATTTGGGGAATATAAAAAGTAGTGAAAGGGAATAAAGGGGAAAGGAGAGAAAACGAGTGAAAATATCAGTGAGGGTGACAAAACATGAGAGACTCCTAACTCTGGGAAATGAACAAGGTGTGGTGGAAGGGGAGGTGGGCGGGGGGGACGGGGTGACTGGATGACGGGCACGGAGGGGGGCACATGAAGGGATAAGCACTGGGTGTTATGCTATATGTTGGCAAATTGAACTCCAATTAAAAAGTATTCAAAATAAAAATTTTTTTAAAATGGCTCAATCTCCGGTCTCAGAGCTGAAAGATACAGCCCCTCTCCAGTAAATCCTCAGGGAAAAACTGTCTTCACTTTTGTGTGTGCCAAACTCTGCAAACTCCTGCAATTCACACCTATGCCACTACTCCAGAAGAAGGAGGTTCACTGCATTTCTGCCCTTTGCAGGGACCCCGCCCAGAGAGTGGTCACCTGCCTGAGCTGAGCTGTGGTTTGCAGTTTATGGAACACCTGGCTTGCTGACTGTAGTTGGTTTCCGGGCTCCAATGCTTGGCAACTCTGCTGGCTCAGGCAGCCCCATTCTTTCTGTGACCCTGGGGATCCTGAGACCACACTGTCTCACTTAGGATTTTGCCCTAGTTCCCCACCTGAGCATCTTTCAGTTAGGGATGTCTCTCTCACTGGAGCAGACTTCCTAAAGTTCTGATATTGCGCTCAGGGCTATATCACTTTCTGGTACCCAGCTTATGGAGGCTCCCTCCCCTTGCTATTAATCTTCTGATATCTCCCCTCAGATTCATTTCTGTGCACCTCCTACCTTGCAAAAAGCGGTTGCTCTTCTATTTGTAGAATTCCAGTAATTTTTTTTTTACACATCTCAGGTTGGATTCACAGGTGTTCAGAATTATTTGATAGATATCTAGCTAAAATTCAAGGGACCAAATGAAAGGAGATCCCCTACTCTTCTGCCGTCTTGACTTCCTCCTCAATTACTTATGTTAAGGTTTGTTTTTTTTTGTAGGTAGGATATTGTTCAGTCTTTTTTTTTAAATAATCTTACAATCTTTTCTTTTTTATTCTTTAAAGACTTATTTATTTTTTTATAAGTAAGCTGTAAACCCAATGTGGGCTTGAACTCATGACCCCACGATCAAGAGCTTTATACTTACCAACTAAGCCAGCCAGGCACCCCAAGGATCTTTTTCTTTAAAGAGTAATTAATCCTTTTGAATTTTTGTGATTACTGATATGGTTACTGAAAATTGATTTATTTTTAAAATAAAATTTAAAACACATAAAAGTGTTTTCTGTTGTTCCTGCTTTCCTTCAGCTTAATCAAGTTATATTCTAGTTCTTCATTTTTCTTCCTTTATTATCTTTTTAGATCAATTTCTTATATTCTTAATGGTCATTCTAATCATTATAATATGCATTCTTATTTTATTACTATCTTGAATTATTTAACTGCTCCATAATGTAAGAGTCTAATGGTATACTTATATTTTTATCTCCCTTGGATTTTGTATTATTATCATATATTTTACTTTAACATGTTATGAACCCTAAATACATCAACAGTTTTGTTTTACATGGCAGATAGTCTTTTTAAAAGAGTTTGAAATGAAAATTTTAAAAATATCAGTAATATCACATCAAAATATCAAATTACTGAGGGTAAACCTAACAGAAGTGGGGAAAAGTGGGGAAAGAAAGAGAAAATGTGGGGAAAAATATAGGAAAAATTAAAGAAACCTAAATTAATGGAGTGAGATACCATGTTATGAGTTATAAGAGTAAATATTGTAATGATGTCAGTTCACTGCAATTTACTCTTCAAATTCAATGCAATGCCAATCAAAATCTCAATATGTAGGAGTGTGTGTGCATATGCATGTGAGGCTGGTTTCAAAATCTTGTCCAAGACACCTGAAGAAGAACAAGGCTCACCAAAGATGTGCAGATGGCAAAGAAACATTTGAAAATATTTTCCACATCATATGCCATCAGGTAAATTCAGATTAAACTGAAAGTGAGATCATACTAAATTTTATATATATATATATATGATTACCACATTTATTTAAAACATCTATGTTTTAATTATTAACTATAAGCTATGTCTTATAGTTACTGTGTATGTGTGTGTGTCTGTGTGTGTGGTGGGAATGCTTAAGATTTATTCCATTAGCAGATTTAATGTATATAACATAGTATTTTTAACTATAGTCACCACTCTGTACATTAGTTCCTTAGAACTTCCTCATCTTAAAACTAAAATTTCATATCCTTTGACCAATATCTCCTCAATTTTCTCCACCTGGTGGCCCTTGATAACCACTATTCTACCCTCTGTTTCTCTAAGTTCAACTCTTTTTTTCAAGATTCCACATATATGTGATACCATACAATTTTTGTCTTTCTCTACTAGGCTTATTTCACTTAGCATAATGCATTTAGGTTCACTGTGTTTTAAAGAATGACAGGGTTTCCTTTTCTTATGACTGAATAATATTCCGTGTGTATGAGTGATATATATATACACATATACATATATATACACACACATACACACACACACACATATACACACACACACACACACACACACACATATATATCACAGTTTCTTTATCCATTCACCTGTTGATGGCTGATGGCTAACAACAACTAATGTTATTTCCCTATCTAATTATTGTGAATAAACATGGGAGTGAAGGTATTTCTTTGAGATACTGATTTTGCTTCCTTCGGATATATACCCAGAAGTGGGATTTTTGGATCATAATGTAGTTCTATTAATTTCTTGAGGAACATCCATGTTGTTTTCTATAATGGCTCTACCAATTTACATTCATTTTTTTTTTTTAGAAAAAAGATTTTATTTATTCATGAGAGATGGAGAGAGAGAGAGAGAGAGAGAGAGGCAGAGACACAGAGAGAGAAGAAGGCTCCCTGAAGGGAGCCCGATGTGGAACTCGATCCTGGGACTCCAGGATCACGCCCTGGGCTGAAGGCAGGCGCACCAAACCTCTAAGCCACCCAGGGATTCCCCCAATTTACATTCTTACCAACAGTGTCAAGAATTCCCTTTTTCTTATGTCCTAACGAACATTTTTTATCTCTTATCTTTTGATAATAGTCATTCTAACTGGTGTGAGATGATATGTCATTGTGGTTTTGATTTGCATTTCCCTGATGATTATTGATGCTGAGTACCTTTTCCATTTACCTGTTGTAGAGAATACATTTGTCCAGGTAGAATCTTCCAATGAATTCACACAAGAAGCTACTAGAACTAATATGTGATTTAACCAGGTCATAGTGTACAAGGTCAACATAAAAAAATCAGCTTGCATTCCTGTATATCTGCAGTAAAAAATTAGAATCCAAAAGTTAAGAACAGTTCCATTTATAATCGCTCTTCATAAATGAAATAATAGGTATCATTCTAATAGTATATGCAGGATTTGTGTTTTGGAAATTTAAAAATTCTGATGAAAGAAATTAGAGAAGACCTAAATAAATAGTGACATATCCTTTTCATGGATTGGAAAACTCAATATGGCTAAGATGTCACTTTCCCCTAAATTGGCATAAAGATTTAATGCAATCCCAGTTATCATCCTAGCAGAATTCTTTGCAGATATAGATAAGCTAATTCTAAAAGTCTTATGGAAATGCAAAGAAACAAAAGTAGCTAAAACAATTTTGTAAAACCAGAATAAAGTTGAAGGACTTATTACATGTTTTTTTTTTTCATTACATGTTTTTAAGACCTATCATCAAACTACAGTAAAGGAGACTACATTATTGGCAAAAGATCAAGTACATAGATCATGGAACAGAAAAGACTTCAGATATAGACCTTCATAAATTCAACTAATTTTTTAAAAATGAAGGTACAAAGGCAATTCAATAGAGAAAAGACAGTTTTTTCAACAAATGATCCTGGAAAATTAGACCTCTAGACACAAAAAATGAATATTGACCTATATCTGATGTCACATATAAAATTAATTAAAAATGGATAATAGGCCTAAGTGTGAAATGTGAAACTGTAAAACTCTGAGAAGAAAATGTAGAAAATCTTCATGATCTTGAGTAGGGCAAAGATTTCCTGGATATAAAACCAAAAATATTATCCATAAAAACATTGATAAATTAGACTTTGTTGAAAGTTAACACTTCTCAAAATACATTAAGAGAATTAATAGATAAGCCATATACTTGGGAAAAAGTTTACTGATTATATATCTGATAATGAACTTATATGTAGAATATAAGAATTGGGAAAAAAAAGCCCAATTCAAAAAAATTGGGCAAAAGATTTCAATAGGCACATCACCAAAGAAGTTATGTGGATGGCAAAAACTACTAATGAGCTTGTTAGTCATTAGGGAAATAAAAATTAAAACCAAATAGATCAAGTGATTGATTCTTGATCTCAGTTCAGGTCTTGATCAAGAGCCATGCTAGGCATGGGGCCTATTTAAAAACAAACAAACAAAAAAACAGGGGCACCTGGGTGGCTCAGTGGTTGAGTGTCTACCTTGGGCTCAGGTCATGATCCCAGGGTCCTGGGATCAAGTCCTGCATCGGGCTCCCCATAAGGAGCTTGCTTCTCCCTCTGCCTAAGTCTCTGCCTTTCTCTCATGAATAAATAAATAAAATCTTTTAAAAAACCCACAAAAACAAATAGGAAACTATTACACACCTATTAGAATAGCTAAAATGAAAAATACTGACAATACCCAGTGCTGGTAAGGATCTAGAGCAACAGGAATTCTCATACATTCCTGATGAGAATCCAAAATGGAATAGTCATTCTGAAAACCATTTGGTAGGTTTATATTATATAAAGTTAAACACTTACCATATGATCTGGCAATTCTACTTCTACATACTTAGTCTGGAAAAATGAAAACATGTCCACACAAAAATTTGTACATGAAGGTTTTAGCAGTATTATTCACAACTGTTCAAAACTAAAAATAACCAAAATATCCTTCCACATATGAATGGACAAGCAACATGGTGTATCTGTACAACTCAGCAATAAGAAGGAGTGAACTATTTATATACAAACAACATGGACAAATCTGAAATGCATTATGCTAAGGGAAAGAAGCTAGTTTCAAATGGTTACATTCAGTGTATTTCCATTTAGGTGACATTCTGGAAAAGATAAAATTATAGTGATGAACGGATCACTATAGGGGTTAGAGATGGACGGAGAGGGAGAGACTGATGAAGGAATGTTAGAATTGTTCTGTATCCTGTCTGTGGTGTTGATTATAAGAATCTATTCACTAAGACTCACGGAACAGTAAACAACAACAACAACAACAACAAAAACAAGAAACAAACAAACAAACAAAAAACCCAAAATGAATTTGCTATATATAAGTTTTAAAACCATAAATTATGGTTGAAATATATTAGAGGTTGGACTCATCATCTTGGGTCAAACTGAAAGTCCACACATTCCGCAATACAATGGATAGCAGTGCCATAAAATAGGGTGGTTGCTATTTATCCTCTCTGGTCACATGTACACAAGAATTTTTTTAATGTTATCATGTGGTTCTATTTATCATGGAGTCCTTCTCACTCTGAAAACACATTTGTTTTACCTTTTAAACCACACATTAAACACATAATGTGTAGTAACATTTTTTTGTAAGTGGAAATTTTGAAAATCCAAAAGAATCAACTGAATAACTACTTGTACTAAAAAGAGTTCAGTAAAGAGGCAAAATTTAAGATCAACATAAAAAATCAATTTCTTTCCTATATGCCAATTAGAAAAAGCAATAGGATAAAGGAGCCCATTAGGAGTAGCATGAACAACTAAACATTTTCTAAATAAGAAAGTAACATGTGGGTACCTGGGTGGCTCAGTGGTTGAGCATCTGCCTTCAGCTCTGGTCATATCCTGAGGTCCTGGCATCCTGCATCGGGCTCCCCACAGGGAGCTTCTTCCTCTGCCTATGTCTCTACCTCTCTCTGCGTTTCTCATAAATAAATAAAATCTGTAAAAAAAAAAAAAAAAAAAAGGAAGAAAGAAAGTAATATGCAAGACCTATGTGAGGAAAACAATAAAACCTGACTGAAAGACACAAAATATGACTTGATAAATGTTCCCAGGCAGAGAATCTTAGTATTGCAAAGATTATTAAATTTCCCAGCCTCCCAACATTAACTGGTAATGTCATGGCAATCTAAATAATTCCAGTTGAATTGTTTATGGACTGTGATAAGTTGATTCTCAAATTTATTTTCAATACTGGAAAAGAAAATATACAAAAAATGAAAAAGAAAACAAAAATTGAAAAGAAATATTTCAAAACAAACTGCAACATTATAATGATTGAAATAGTGTGGTATTGCTGTAGACAGAGATAGTCTCATGTATGCAAAGGAATTAGTTTGCAGTAAAGATGGTATTTCAAATTATTGGAGGAAAGTACGAATTATCATCTATTCAGGGAAAAAGTTAAAGTAAGGTCCTGATTTTCCAATGTATAAAAAATAAACTCCAGAGATAAATATAAAAACAAAGTTAGAGAAATACTAGGAGAAAATACAGGAAAATATTTTATAATCTGGGAGAAAAGGGAAGCTTTTCTTTAAGAACAGTGAAGGAAAAATTTTACATGTGGACATTCAAAACTTCTGTACACAAATAACACTGAACAAAGGATAAAGAAAAGCTATAAGCAGTAAAATATATTGCAACCTTTTAAACAAAAGATTAAAATTTAAAATGTGTGAAAAGCTTCCATACAACTATAAGGAAAAATAATACATTAAGGAAACAAGCAGAGGATATGAACAGTTCATTCAAGAGAAGAACTTAAAAATGGCCAGTTTCTAAAATAATCTTCAATCATGTGTAACCAAAGATTTAGACTGAGATAGCTGTTTTCCTCATTGCGCTGGAAAACAAAATAAAAAGACTGGTCATATTGAGTATGGGAAAAGTGATGGAAATGCCAACCATATTCATCCACCGTGAGTGGAAGATAAATTGATCAAGCTTTCATATAGAATAGTTTTATCAAAATTGTAAGTGCCCTCTACCCACTGATTCTCTTGCAGAATTTCCTCCAGAAATAGTTGCACATGTGTATAAACAAAAATGTTTATTGCAGCATTGTTTAGGGTATAGCTAAGGTGCTGGAAGCAGATTATATGTGAACTCCACCACTAACTCATTTTCAGACCTTAGGCAAGTTAACATGTTTGTATCTCTGTTTTCTCATTTGTAAAGTGAAGAATAGGCTATTACAAACCGCAGAAGTTTGCTCTGATGTATGAAGAAGATAACATATGTAAAGTGCTTAGCATATGGCTGGCACAGAGAGTTCAACAAATAGTAGGTGGCATGAATAGTGAAAAATTTGAAATAACTTATATATTAAATATTTATATATTGGAACAATCTCAGCAAACACATTTAAAGCTTCAACTCATGTACCAGATTACCTCACATCCATTTGGCATTCCAGTGGCCAAAGCAAGTTACACAGAGTCCACCTATCAGAAGGCACTGAAGTCACATGGAAAAGGGCATAGATGTATAATCATTTTATAGGATATGAATAGCCACATGTGAATAGTTTGGAACAGTAATACAATCTACTAAAGCTGGCTATCCATAACCCCACCACTGAGTATAAAGCCACATTGTGTGTGTTTGTGTGCTCTATTTACCTTTAGAACTTGTATCGTGGACCACACTCATGAGAAAAACACCATGGACCACTTTCTGGTGGATTTGCCAAGCAAATGAGGTTACAATGGGACCTCAACAATGAGGGATGATTTCTAATTTCCTGAGTCTCCACCCCTGAGATGTAGATACTTGAGTGATCACCAGGCTCATTCCCAACTTAAGTTTTTTGGTCCTTCACAATGCCCTGGACATTTAAATTTGTGTTTAGTTCCTTATTAAAAATTATTCAATTTTAATTTCATTTTCAGAACATCACTATAGGGTAGCTGTTATTATCCTCATTATAAATCACATCCTCAGCCTTTCAGAAGCACTTTCTGATTGTTAAAACTCTGATTATGAAGATTAATTTTACAGGCCAATTTTGAGCAGTTTTAGGGGATGGAAGTATGACAACTCCCTTGCATCAATGTTACAACAGTGCATTTCTGAGAAATGCAGATATGTGTGCAATGGGTGTGCTCATTTTTGAAACCTAAGACTCAGGTTTTATGGGGTTAGGGCACAACATAGCTTTGGGCTCTTGTCAACAAGAGCAGGAGAGAATTTTTAGGATTGTATCTTTTGCAAGCAAGATCACACTGTTGAAAGATATTTTTATGTAGGCTGAGTCACGAGAAACATTTTGCTTCATGGTTGTTATAGAAATGTCCTGTTCCTTCTGTGGAAATATGTCACAGAAGTTAAATTCCAGAGTTGGCAAACTCAAAAGCTTTCTGTGGCCAGGGTACGTGGATTGCACAACGTTATATGTTGTGCTTGATGAAGAAAAGAGTGTGAAACTGCACGTGGTAAATTTAATGGCAAGGCATGAGAGCTGAAAGGCATTCAAATAAAAAGAAAAAAAAAAAACAAACCCCAGCTCTGTAATCCAAAACACCTGTGGGAAAATTTTGACCCATGGCTAGTTTATAATCTTTGTCCTCAGAGATTAATTTGATAATATTCCAGTATTATACCCTCACCTTTGGTATTAAAGAGTAGTGGCAACTTTCTAAGCTGACTGGGTAAAGTAAATAAATAAATCTGTAAACCAGATTTATTTTGTTGATATACTTAAATGTGTACTCTCTATATACATTCCCCTGGATTTCTAGCTTTTAAATTTATTATGTGATATTTGATCTGAAAGATGGATAATCATATCAAAAGTCAAGATGAAGTTGTTTTCTCTTTTCTTGGGAGAGAGAAAACTCTTCTATCCTCCCAGTAGAATGATCTTTCCACTTTAGGGCCCTGACCTCAGCCTGGCCTGAGCCCAAAGGTCTAAGTCTACGTACCTAAGAAGAGGTTTGTACAAATTTTCATCTGTGGTCAAAGCTTTTACTCAGGCTTTATTACTAATTCACTGGATGCTGCTAGCCAGTATCCTGCTGTTACCCAACAGGAACATAATGGTCAACAAATAGCTTGTTTGCTAACCTGTGTGTGATCACGCTTGTTTTCATAGGGTGGGCAGATGCTAAGACCCATCAAGCGCATAATCTAGTTACATTAATCTTACTGAATGGCTCTTGCCAGAGGATTTACCTTCTCTGTAGAGTACTAAAACAAATAATTACTATGGTTTCATATTAATTATTTCTTATCTGTTCCAAAAATTAATATGAAACCATACTAATTATTTGTTCATAACCTAAGCAATGAATTTTAAAAGGAGTTGGGGTTAGATTTTATTCTGGCTGTTAGCAATGACTTCTTAGAAACAATGTTGCCTAAGTTTGCCCATCTGGGAAATGTCTTCTCTTGTGCTTCAGGGTTATAATGATCATGGCTCCTGGACTTTAGAATTGTTCTCTAGGCACCTCATTCAAACATCCGGTAATTCTACTTATTGAGTGCATTTATATGCTGACCACTGTTCTATGTACAGATTCAACATATCCCTAAAGTGAAATCCTTATCTTCCTTTCCTCAAACCAGCTGTTATCTCATGTATTCTCTATCTCAGCACTGGTATCAATATCCACCTAGTAATCCAAGGCCGAAGCCCCCAGCATCAATATAATTTCTTTCTTCCTCAGCCCTATATCCAGTCAATGACAGAGTCTCCTGCTGTACCCTTAACAACCTAAAGAATCTTTGCTAACCTTGCCTCAGTGCCTTTGTCCTGTGGTCTATCTTGAACAGTCTTCTTCCTGACTTCACACCACAGGTTCTCATCATTCAGATCTTAGCTCAAATGTCATCTTCTTGATGATATGCTCTTCAATCCACCCTACCTGATTTTTATTTGCTTATTGCCTGTATCTTCCTTTTAAAATATACACTTAATTTAAAATGTAAGTCTAATATAAGTATGTTTTACTTAAATGTCTTGAAAATGAGACTAGTGGGATCCCTGAGTGGCTCAGCGGTTGAGCATCTGCCTTTGGCCTGGTGTGTGATCCTGGGGTCCTGGGATCGAGTCCCATGTCGGGCTCTCTGCATGGAGCCTGCTTCTCCTTCTGCCTTTGTCTCTGCCTCTAGCTCTTTCTGTCTCTCATGAATGAATAAATAAAATCTTAAAAAAAAGAAAGAAAATGAGACTAGTGGCCTCTGTTTCCAGTGCCAAGAGTGTTTGACACATGGTAGGTACTCAGTATTTACAGAATGACTCCACACAAGATTAGCTTCACAAAACAGTGCTTTGGGTTTTTATGAATAAATCAACCCGAAGTTGTCTTTTTTGTAGCTCAGAACTAATCTCTCCCTTTTATTTTAAGGGTAGATGAGAACTGGGAGGGGAGTGGTGGTGGGTGCAATTTTAATTTGAGTTTCCTCAAGATAGAAGCACCAAGGTTAACCTAAATGGGACTAGTATTCTGATGGCATTACCCGGAGAATAATATGGTTCCTATTCTAGCTTTCCTCATCTAATGTGGGGACAATTCTAGTACCTATTTATAGGGTTACTGCGAGGGTCAAATGAGAAAATAAATCCTTGTAAAACTCTTAAGGCAGCACCTCTAACTGCATCATTAACTGCAGTTATTTGGTTATTATAATTTTATAACCGTACACTACTAATTATAAATTACTGCATCATTAATCCACTCAAAGCTGATGTTGTGATGGTGACCCCTAACCTAACACATTGCTTCAATTTGCTCCCCATAATTCACTTGAGAAATGTGGTGGTGATGACGGTTTTCATGATTTTAATCTCCTACCATTCAGAAGTTCCTAATAGTGGTCTATAGCCAACGGGTAAGAGGATTTCAGGGCCCAAACCAGTTTATCACCTGTGCAAACTGAACTGAGCACACCGTCCTTTACATTCTTGCTGTGACTCGCTCGCTGGAGGACTGGGTCCATGTCTTGCTCAATTCTCTAACCCCAGAGTATATATGCACCTGGAGCATAGTTAGTGTTGCTAATAAGTGAATGGCGAGCATAGTCCGACCTCCCGACCGGCCGAATGTAGGCAGTGCTCAACCGCTAAGACCGTGAAAATGAGAGCCTAAGGGTTAACTGGGAGCAAAGCCGGCGCGCAGAACTCGGCGCAGGATACCTCCTCCGGCGGCGGCGGCGGCGGCGGAGGCTGCGCGCTGGGGTAGACCGGGTGGCTCGGGAAGGGAGCGCGCGGGCGCCGCGGGGCGGAGCCTCTATGGGCTGGGCGGGGCGGGGCGCGCGGGGGCCACGGGGCGGAGCCTCTGCGGCCGGGATGGAGCGCGCGGGCGCCGCGGGGCGGAGCCTCTATGGGCTGGGCGGGGTGCGCGGGGGCTACGGGGCGGAGCCTCTGCGGCCGGGATGGAGCGCGCGGGCGCCGCGGGGCGGAGCCTCTATGGTCTGGGCGGGGCGCGCGGGCGCTGGGGGGCGGAGCCTCTGCAGCTTGGATGGAGCGCGCGGGCGCCGCGGGGCGGAGCCTGTGCGCGCTGGGCGGAGCGCGCGGGCGCTGGGGGGGCGGAGCCTTTATGGGCTGGGCGGGGCGGAGCGCGCGGGCGCTGGGGGGCGGAGCCTCTGCGGCCGGGATGGAGCGCGCGGGCGCCGCGGGGCGGAGCTTGTGCGCGCTGGGCGGAGCGCGCGGGCGCTGGGGGGCGGAGCCTCTGCGGCCGGGATGGAGCGCGCGGGCACCGCGGGGCGGAGCCTGTGCGCGCTGGGCGGAGCGCGCGGGCGCTGGGGGGCGGAGCCTTTGCGGCTTGGATGGAGCACGCGGGCGCCGCGAGACTGCGGCCGGTATGGAGCGCGCGGGCGCTGGGAGGAGCGGAGGCGACATGCCGGGCTTCCTACTTGCGGTTCAGAGCCGGAGCCGAGGCGAGGCGGCGCGGACACGGGTGGAGGAGCAGGACCTACAGCAGTGGGGCCTGACAGGTTAGTGGCCCGCGGCCAGCTTCCTCCGGAGCCTGCCAACTCGGTGGGACTCGCTTCTGCTGGGCCGGGGGACCCCGCGCCGGGAACGGGCCTTCGGCGCCTTAGGCGCGCCGTCCTGTGGGATTTTTCCCTGCGGACTCCGGGCAGGGCCGTTCTTCCCCCTCACTGCGGAGGTGCTGGGTAGCCCTTGCCCTCGCCTGCGCCGCGCGGGGTGGAGGAGATTCCGGGTCCGCGGCCCGGCACACCCGCGCCAGAGCCGAGGAACTCGGGAGGGGGAGACCCTCCCCCAAGGTGAAACCTTTGTTTCTGAGGATGCAGAGGACGTCCTGGAGCCCCAAGGATATGAGTTTAAAGTTTCTGTACCGGCAGATTTGGAGGCCTGGCCTGGGGGATTTCGTGAGTTGTCCTATAAGACTGTCAGAACTCGCCTACTTCAGCTTTCTTCTTCATTCACCGTGCACGTACAAGCTCTTACATCATTTCCCATTGATTCATTCTCCCCCAGGACTCTATTTTCCACTATGCAGCTGACAAACAGTTATTAGTCCTTATCGCAGATCGTGTTTTATTTATACCAGTTCTTCCCTTGAAACTTTGAAGCTGGAAAATTGTGCACAGACAGCGAGGGTGACACCATTTCCTGTGGATGGAAAAAGTCAGGCCCTATTTTATTTCCTGGCTCGGCCTTCGCCCGACTCACCACCTAACCTCTCCAATCCTCGATTTTTTTGAATTACAAAGTGGGGAATGCAGTGCAGGCTTTAACTGTATTATAGAAACTTGGATCAATAATAATCAGTGGTGTAGTCGTTAAATTCATTATTTATTCACTGCTACTGAGAGCCACATACAGTGAGATGTTAGGTACCGAGATGAGCAAATCAAATCAACACCGGGCCCTGCCCTCCTGGAGTTTCTACATTGGGGACTGTGAGTGCTTCCAGAAGTATAAACTAGTATTTATTGAACTCTTGTTAGGTACTAAATGCCAAGGAAGTGTGAGGTTTTGTTCATTCTCAGAATGAAACAGAAGATGCATTTCTCTGTCCACCTTAGAAGAGGAATGAAGAAGAATGGGTAGGATACAGACAGGAAAGAGAAAGACCTCTCCTTTCCTGTGTCTCTGAGGCTTTGTGAATGATTGCATCTGTGTCTGTAAGGACTGTGTATCCAATCTAAATAGGAATTTATGGACTGGTGTTTGTGTGGGTATCTTAACATATTTGTGTCTGTTTCCTTGCATGTGTTTTTAGGTGCTTTGATGATGCTTTGAGAACATTTGTGGGGGAAGACTAAATGAAGTGTGCACGTTGATACAGACTGCAAATAATACATTCTTTGTAGTCAGATCTTTCAGCCTTTTTCTAAATGATTTTTGCCTTTAGTATTTTGCATTGGCGGGACTTTACTACTCTAAGCTTATTGTTGTTGGCTTAATTTTTTTCTTTTTAAAAAATTTTCATTATTTAAGGATTTTATTTATGTATTTGACAGAGAGCGAGCAGGTGCAGAGGTAGGCAGAGCGGCAAGCAGAGGGAGAGGGAGAATTAGTCTCTGAGTAGAAAGCCCAATGCAAGGCTTGATCCCAAGACCCTGGGATCACAACCTGAGCAGAAGGCAAATGCTTAACTGACTGAGCCACCCAGGCACCCCTTAATATTTTTCTTCTAGTACAGTTGTGATCGCTTTATATTTAAATTTTTATTTCCATGGAGATATATTAGGAAGAAATTTGACAGTCTTTTTTTCTCTCAAATATGTAATGATTTACCCATTTTTTGAAAAGTGCTAAAGCAAGTATTTTGTTCTGCAGTATCCTTTCTAGTTATTAAAAAACTTTTAGTTGATCTTCTTCCCCTGAAGAGTGTCACAGATACATTCCATACATTCTAGTGAACTTCAGAAACCCAAAATACATTGGATCATAAAGGTATGTTAGGACCGCTTTGTTTTTGGAATAAACAGACTTATTACTTCTTGGTGTTTTTGCGTGCTTTTCCATGAGAGGCATACCTCAGAAATACTGCAAGTTGGTTTGATTAAAGACTACTGCAATAAACTGAATATTGTCATAAAGCAAGTCAAGTGAATTTTTTTCCCAGTGCATATAAATGTTATGTTTATACTATATTATAAACATAACATATTTTATACTTATACTGTATTAAGTGTGCAGTAGCAATGTCAGAAAAACCCAATGTGCATACTTTAATTTAAAAAATCTTTACTGCTGAAAAATGCTTACTCATCATCTAAGCTTTCAGTAGGTTGTAATCACTGATCACAGATCATCATAACCAATACAGCAATGAGAAAGTTTGAAATATTGTGAGAATTACCGAAATATGACACACAGACCCAAAGTGAGCAAATGCTATTGGAAAAATGACACAGACTTGCTTAACTCAGTATTACACACCTTTAATTTATAAAAACAAAACAAAAACGACACAGCATCTGTGAAGAGCAGTAAAGTGAAGCACAATAATATGAGGTATGCCTGTACTCATCCTCCTGAGAAGTGGGCAAGAGAATTCAAACAGCTCTGTGATAGATATAGCTGATGGGCACCCTCACATTTATTGTTTCCCCAAACCCTAAGCCTGCCTTACCACATCCTAGAGGCTATAAAACAAAAGACTACATTTCCCAGACTCCCTTGTAGTTCTGTTGTGCATGATGACTGTGGGAGATTTGGAAGGGGAAATGAAGGAAAAACCACAGTCTGGGAGGGATTTCGGTTTTCTACATTTCCCTTGGAGACTAGACCTAACTTCAGGGAGATTAGGTGGATACTGAACATCCATTTTACTGGCACAGATTGTGGATGAGGTGGGTACAGTCCTGGAGCTGACGGAGTAATGATCTTGTGACATAATGGAAAATACGTATTGGCTCTGCCTTCTGGTTCCCAGAATAGGATGCCCAAAATCCTTGTGATTTCCTGGGTGAGAGGAGTATTTTTTGTTCTGTTGAGGTGTTTGAGTATGTTCCTGGATGGCTTTTGGGTGGGGGCTAGTCACAATAAAGAACAAGCCGAAATTAGAAGCTTGGAATTTGCAGCTCTGTCCCCCATTCTCTTGAGATGGGAAAAGGGCTGAAAATGAAGTTAAATGATCGATGATGCCTACATAATAATGCTTCCATGATAAATCTGAAAAGGGTTGGGAGAGGATAAAATGGGATTGTTTTCTTAGTTTTAATGATAGTTTGTTATAAGTGTGTAGAAATGCAACAAATTTCTGTGCATTTTGCATCCTGCAAATTCACTGAATTAATTTGTTCTAATAGTTTTTTGGTGGCATATTTAAGGTTTTCTGTGTATAGTATCATGTCATCTGCAAATAATGACAATTTTACTTCTTCCTTTCTGATTTGGATTCCTTTTTTTCCCCCTTGCCTAATTGCTGTGGCTAGGACTTCCAATACTATGTTGAATAAAAGTGACAAAAATAGGCATCTTTGTCTTATTCCTGATCTTAGAAGAAAAGCTTTCAGTTTTTCATCATTGAATATTGATGTTTGCTGTGGGCTTATCATATATGGCCTCTATTATGGTTTTTTAAAAATTTTTATTTATTTATGATAGTCACACACACACAGAGAAAGAGAGAGAGAGAGAGAGAGAGAGAGGCAGAGACACAGGCAGAAGCAAGCTCCATGCACCGGGAGCCCGACGTGGGATTCGATCCTGGGTCTCCAGGATCGCGCCCTGGGCCAAAGGCAGGTGCTAAACCGCTGCGCCACCCAGGGATCCCGGCCTCTATTATGTTGAAGTCAATTCCTTCTATACCTACTTTGTATAGAATTTTTATCATAAATGTGTGTTGATTTTGTCAGATGCTTTTTCTGCATCTATGAGATGGTTGCATGATTTTTATCCTTCATTTTGTTAATATGGTATATCAAATTGGTGGATGCTTATCCTTATTCCTGGAGTAAATCTACTTGATCATGATGTGGGATACTTTTAATGTATTACTGAATTCAGTTTTCTTTCTTTCTTTTCTTTTTTTAAAGATTTTATTTATTTACTCGTGAGAGACAGAGAGAGAGAGGCAGAGACACAGGCAGAGGGAGAAGCAGGCATCATACAGAGAGCCTGATGTGGGACTCGATCCAGGGTCTCCAGGATCACGCCCTGGGCTGCAGGTGGCACTAAACCGCTGCGCCACCAGGGCTGCCCCTGAATTCAGTTTTCTAATACTTTGTTGAGGTTGTTGCATTCATGTTCTTCAGGTACATTGACCTATAATTTTCTTGTTTGGATTTGGTATCAGGGCAATATCAAACTTGTAAAAATAATTTGGAAGAGTTCCTCCCTCCTCTTTTTTTGGAAAATTTTGAAAAGAATTGGTATCAATTCTTCTTTGAGTGTTTAGTAGAATCTATCAGTGAAGCCATCTGGTCCTGGACTTTTGTTTTTCAGGAGGATTTTATTTTATTTTTATTTTAAAAAATATTTTATTTATTTATTTATTTATTCATTCATTCATTCATTCATTCATTCATTCATGAGAGACACAGAGAAAGTCCTGGGAGGGGGGGAGGCAGAGACACAGACAAAGGGAGAAGCAGGCTCCATGTAGGGAGCCTGACGTGGGACTTGATCCTGGGTCTCCAGGATCAGGCCCTGGGCCAAAGGTGGCGCTAAACCTCTGAGCCACCTGGGCTGCCCTTCAGGAGGATTTTGATTACTGATTCAATCTCTTTACTAGTAATTGGTCAATTCAGATTTTCTGTTTTTTCAAGTCTTGGAAGGTTGTATGTTTTATTTATTTTTTTTAATTTGAGAGAGAACGAAGGGGAGGGACAGAGGGAGAATCAGACTCCCTGCTGAGCAGGGAGCCCAATGTGAGGATCCATCCAGGACCCCAGGATCATGACCTGAGCCAAAGGCAGATGCTTAACCAAGTGAGCCACCCAGGTGTCCCAGGTTGTATGTTTCTAAAAATGTATTTACTTAGGTTGTCCAGTTTATTACTGTGTAATTGTTCATTGTAGTTTCTTATGCTCATTCGTATTTCCGTGGTTTCAATTGTAATGTCTCCTTTCGTTTTTTTTATTTTTTTATTTTTAATTTGTTATAGAGAGAGAGCAAGTGACCTTGCACACAAGGGGAGGGGCAGAAGGAGAGGGAGAGCGTCTCAAGCAGTGTCCATACTGAGCATTGAGTCAATGTGGAGATTGATTTCATGACCCTGAAATCATGACCTGAGCCAAAATGGAGAGTTGGACACTTAACCAACTGAGCCACCCAGGTGCCCCTCCTCTTTCATGTCTGATTCTGTTTATTTGAATCCTTTTTTTTTTCTTGGTGGATCTAGCTAAAGGGTTGCCAGTACTGTTTATCTCTTCAAAGAACTAACTCTTGGTTTCAATGATCTTTTCTTTGTCTTTTTAGTCTCTTTTTCATTTATATCTGCTCTGATCTTTGTTATTTTGTTCTGTCTGCTAACTTAGGCTTTATTTGTTTTTCCTTTTTCTGGTTCCTTGTAGTGTAAAGTTAGGTTGTTAATATGAGATTTTTCTTGTTTCTTGAGGTAGGCATTTTTCTCTGTGAACTTCCATGTTAGAACTGCTCTTGCTGCATCCCATAAGTTTTGGTATGTTGTATTTACATTTTCATTTGTCTCAAGGTGTTTTTTAATTTTGCTTTTGATTTTTTTCATTGACCCATTATTTGTTCAGTAGCATGTTGTTTAATCATATTTGAGAATTTTCCAGTTTTCTTCTTGCAATTGATTTTAGTTTCACACCATTATCATCAGAAAAGATGCTTGATATTTCAGGCTTATTTTGTGGCTTAACATATGATCAATCCTGGGAAATGTTCCATGTGCACTTGAGAAGACTACATTCTGGTGATTTTGGGTGGAATGTTCTATATATATCTATTAAGTCCATTTAGTCTAAAGTGTCACTTAAGGCTGATGTTTTACTGATTTTTTGTCTGGGTGATCTAACCATTGTTGTAAATTGGGGTATTAGAATCTCTTACTATTCTTGTATTGCTGTGTCTTATTATTATTTCTTACTATTGTATTTTCCTTTTAGGACTGTTGACATTTGCTTTATATATTTAGATGTTCCTATTTTGGGGTGCATAAATATTTGCAAATGATATATCATCTTGTTGAGTTGACCCCTTTATGATTATGAAATTCCCTTTTTTGTGTCTTATTACAGTTTTTGTTTCAAAGTCTATTTTGTCTGTTATAGGTATAGCTATCCCTATTTTTTTTTTTGTTTCCATTTGCATGGTATATCTTTTTCCATTCTTTTACTTTCACTTTGTTTATATACTTATGTCTGATGTGAGTCTCTTGTAGGCAGCATATAGATGGGTCTTGTTTTTTTATCCAGTTAGCCACTCTGTGTCTTTTAACTGGAGAATTTAGTCCATTAATATCTAAAGTGATTATTAGAATGTGTATTTATTGCCACTTTGTTAATTGTTTTCTGGTGGTTTCGTAGTTCTTTTGTTCCTTTCTTGCTTTCTTCTTTTGTGGTTTGATGACTTTCTATAGCGAGTGTGCTTGGATGCTTTTCTTACTATTTTTGTGTATCTACTATAGGTTTTTGCTTTGTGGTTACCATGAAGTTTATGTGTAAAACTTATAACTGTCTACTTTAATTGATGGTAACTTAGTTTTGAACTCATTGTAAAGCTCTACGTTTTTACTCTTCCCTCACTAGCATGTTTTGTGTACCTTATCTAATTATTGTAGTTATGGTTATTTTTACTACTTTTGTCTTTTAATTTTCATCCTATTTTTATAAGTGCTTAATCTACTCCCTTTACTTTTTCCAGTGAGATTTATATTTTTATATTTTTTGTTACTAATTCCTTTCTTTTCAGGCCAAAGAAATCCCTTTAACATGTTTATAAGGCTGGTTTGTGGGTGATGAAGCCCATTAAGTTTTGCATCTCTGGAAAACTCGTTTTTTTTTTCTTCAATTTTGAATGGTAACATTGTTGGGTAGAATACTCTTATTTGGAAATTTTTTTCTTTCAGCATTTTGAAAATATTGTGCCACTGTTCTGGCCTGCAAAGTTTCTGCTGATAAATCTGCTGATTGTCCTAAAGGAGGTCCCATATACATATCAAGTTGTTTTTCTCTTGCTACCTTTAATATTTCCTCTCTGCCTTTGACTTTTGACATGTTAATTAGAATGTACTTGTGGGTCTCTTTGGATTTATCTTTTTTGGAACTTGTTGGACTTCCTGGATGTGAATTTTTTTCCCCCTTTCTTAGGTTAGGGAAGTTTGCTTGTTTTCTTTTCTTTCTTTAAAAATTTTAATTAATTTTTTAAAATTCAGTTAATCAACATATAGTGGCATTAGTATTAGAGGTAGAGTTTAGCGATTTATCAGTTGTATGTAACACTGAGTACTTAGTATATATCACATGGACTCTCTAATGTTCATCACCCAGTTTCCACATCATCCCACACTTCTTCTAGTAACCCTCAGTTTGTATCCTATGGTTAAGACTCTCTTATGCATTGACTCCCTCTCAGATTTCATCTTGTTTTATTTTTTCCTGTTTTCCCCAGTGGTCCTTTGTTTTGTTTCTTAAATCCCACATATGGGTGAGATCATATGAACATTGTTTTTCTCTGATTGACTTATTTTGCTGAGCATGACGCCCTCTAGTTCATCCATGTCGTTGCAGATAGCAAGATTTCATTTCTTTTTTGATGGCCGAGTAGTATTTCATTGTGTATATATAGCACATGTATTTTATTTATCTATCAACAGACATCTGGGCTTTTTCCATAGTTTGTTGTGGACATTTTTGCTATAAACATTGGGGTGCAGGTGCCCCTTTGGATCACTACATTTTTATTGTTGGGGTAAATACCTACTAGTACAATTGCTGGGTTGTAGAGTAGTTCTATTTTCAAATTTTGATGGACATCCATACTATTGTATAGAGTGGCTGTACCAGCTTGCATTCCCATTAACAGTGTAAGAGGGTTCCCCTTCCTCTGCATTCTTGCTAACATCTGTTGATTCCTGACTCGTTAATTTTAGTCATTCTGACTGGTGTGAGGTAGGATCTCATTGTGGTTTTGATTTGCATTTCCCTGATGCCAAGTGATGTGGAACATTTTTTTCATGTGTCTGTTGGCCATTTGTTTTCTTTGGAGAAATGTCTGTTCATGTCTTCTGCCCACTTCTTGACTGGATTATTTTTTTCTTTGGCTGTTGAGTTTAATAAGTTCTTTATAGCTTTTGGATACCAGCCCTTTATCTGGTAAGACATTTACAAGTGTCTTCTGTTCTGTCAGTTGTCTTTTAGTTTTGCTGATTGTTTCCTTGCTGTGAAGAAGCTTTTTATCTTGATGAAGTCCCAGTAGTTCATTTTTGCCTGTTTACCTTGCTTTTGGAGATGTATCTACCAAGATGTCACTGTGGCCAAGGTCACAGAGATTGCTGCCTGTATTTTCTTCTAGGATTTTGATGGATTCTTGTCTCACATTTAGGTCTTCCAACCATTTTGAGTTTATCTTTGTGTATGTTATAAGAAAATGGTCCAGTTTCATTCCCACCAACAGCTCAAGAGGGTTTCCCTTTCTCCGTATCTTTTCCAACATTTGTTTCCTGTCTTAATTTTCACCATTCTCACTGGTGTGAGGTAGTATCTCATTGTGGTTTTGTTTTTTTTTTTTTTTTTTTTTAATTTTTTTTTTTTTAATTTTTATTTATTTATGATAGTCACACACACAGAGAGAGAGAGAGAGGCAGAGACACAGGCAGAGGGAGAAGCAGGCTCCATGCACCGGGAGCCCGATGTGGGATTCGATCCCGGGTCTCCAGGATCGCGCCCTGGGCCAAAGGCAGGCGCCAAACCGCTGCGCCACCCAGGGATCCCCTCATTGTGGTTTTGATTTGTATTTCCCTGATGGCAAATGATGTGAACCATTTCTTCATGTGTTTATTGGTTGGCCATGTATATGACTTTTTTGGAGAAGTATCTGTTCTTCTGCCCATTTCATGATTGGATTTTTTGTTTTTTGGGTGTTGAGTCTAATAAGTTATTTATAGATCTTGGATACTAGCCCTTTGTCTGATATATCATTTGTAAACATCTTCTCCCATTCTGTAGGTTGTCTTTTAGTTTTGTTGACTGTTTCTTTTGCTGTGCAGAAGCTTTTTATCCTATTTGTCCCAATAGTTCCTTTTTGCTTTTGTTTCCCTTGCCTTCATAGATCTATCTTGCAAGAAGTTCCTGTGGACAAGTTCAAAAAGGGTGTTGCCTGTGTTCTTCTCTAGGATTTTGATGGATTTTTCTCTCACACTTAGATCTTTCAGTCATTTTGAGTTTATCTTTGCGTATGATAAAGAGAAAGGTCCAGTTTCATTCTTCTGCATGTGGCTGTCCAATTTTCCCAACACCATTTATTGAAGAGATTGTTCTTTTCCCAGTGGATAGATAGTCTTTCCTGCTTTGTTGAATATTAGTTCACCATAGAGTTGAGGGTCCATTTCTGGGTTCTCTATTCTGTTCCATTGATCTATGTGTCTGATTTTGTGCCGGTACCATACTTTCTTGATAGTTAGAGCTTTATAATAGACCTTAAAGTCTGGAATTGTGATGCCACCAGTTTTGGTTTTCTTTTCAACATTCCATTGGCTATTTGGGTCTTTTTTTATTCATACAAATTTTAGGATTATTTGTTCCAGCTCTGTGAAATAAGTTGATAGCACTTTGATAGAGATTGCATTGAATGTGTAGATTGCTTTGAAAGCATAGGTATTTTCACAATATTTGTTTTTCCAATCCATGAGCATGGGTTTTTCCATTTCTTTGTGTCTTCTTCAATTTCTTTCATGAGTGTTATATAATTTTCAAAGTACAGATCCTTTACCTCTTTGGTTAGATTAATTTGTAAATATCTTACGAGTTTTGGTGCAGTTGTAAATGGTATTGATTCCTTCATTTCTCTTTCTTCTGTCTCATTATTAGTGTATAGAAAAGCAACTGATTTCTGTGCATTGATTTTAGATCCTGCCATGTTGCTGAATTGCTGTGTGAGTTCTAGCAATCTTAGGGTGGAGTCTTTTCAGTTTTCCACATAGAGTATCTTGTCATCTGCGAAGAGTGAGAATTTAATTTCTTTGCTGATTCGGATGCCTTTTATTTCTTTTTGTTCTCTGATTGCTGAGGCTAGAATTTCTA
This sequence comes from Canis lupus familiaris, assembly GCF_011100685.1. Taxonomy (NCBI): domain Eukaryota; kingdom Metazoa; phylum Chordata; class Mammalia; order Carnivora; family Canidae; genus Canis; species Canis lupus. The sequence goes on from NC_049238.1 coordinate 58,410,071, forward strand.
GTACTATATTGACAACATTGGTGAGATTGGGCATCCTTGTCGTGTTCCAGACTTCAGGGGAAAAGCTCTGAACTTTTCTCTCATTGAGAATGATCTTTGCTGTGGGCTTTTCATAGATGGCTTTTTTTTCTTAAATAAATTTATTTTTTATTGGTGTTCAATTTGCCAACATATAGAATAACACCCAGTGCTCATCCCATCAGGTGCCACCCTCAGTGCCTGTCACCCAGTCACCCCCACCCCCCGCCCTCCTACCCGCCCACCACCCCTAGTTCGTTTCCCAGAGTAAGGAGTCTCTCATGTTCTGTCTCCCTTTCTGATATTTCCCACTCATTTTTTTCTCTTTTCCCCTTCATTCCCTTTCACTATTTTTTATATTCCCCAAATGAATGAGACCATATAATGTTTGTCCTTCTTCGATTGACTTATTTCACTCAGCATAATACCCTCCAGTTCTGTCCATGTTGAAGCAAATGGTGGGTATTTGTCGTTTCTAATGGCTGAGTAATATTCCATTGTATACATAAACCACATCTTCTTTATCCATTCATCTTTCGATGGACACCGAGGCTCCTTCAACAGTTTGGCTATTGTGGACATTGCTGCTAGAAACATCGGGGTGCAGGTGTCCCGGCGTTTCATTGCATCTGTATCTTTGGGGTAAATCCCCAGCAGTGCAATTGCTGGGTCGTAGGGCAGGTCTATTTTTAACTCTTTGAGGAACCTCCACACAGTTTCCAGAGTGGCTGCACCAGTTCACATTCCCACCAACAGTGCAGGAGGGTTCCCTTTCTCCACATCCTCTCCAACATTTGTGATTTCCTGCTTTGTTAATTTTCCCCATTGTTACTGGTGTGAGGTGGTATCTCATTGTAGTTTTTATTTGTATTTTCTGATGGCAAGTGATGCGGAGCATTTTCTCATGTGCTTGTTGGCCATGTCTATGTCTTCCTCTGTGAAATTTCTGTTCATGTCTTTTGCCCATTTCATGTTTGTTTCTTTGCTGTTGAGTTTAGTAAGTTCTTTACAGATTTTGGATACTAGGCCTTTATCTGATACGTCATTTGCAAATATCTTCTCCCATTTTGTAGGTTGTCTTTGAGTTTTGTTGACTATCTTTTGCTGTGCAAAAGCTTCTTATCTTGATGAAGTCCCAATAGTTCATTTTTGCTTTTGTTTCTCTTGCCTTCATGGATGTATCTTGCAAGAAGTTACTGTGGCTGAGTTCAAAAAGGGTATTGTCTGAGTTCTCCTCTAGGATTTTGATGGAATCTTGTCTCACATTTAGATCTTTCATCCATTTTGAGTTTATCTTTGTGTGTGGTATAAGAGAGTGGTCTAGTTTCATTCTTCTGCATGTGACTGTCCAGTTTTCCCAACACCATTTATTGAAGAGATTGTTCTTTTCCCAGTGGATAGTCTTTCCTGCTTTGCCAAATATCAGTTGACCATAAAGTTGAGGGTCCACTCCTGGATTCTCTATTCTGTTCCATTGATCTATGTGTCTGTTTTTGTGCCAGTACCACACTGTCTTGATGACCACAGCTTTGTAGTACAATCTGAAATCTTACATTGTGATGCCCCCAGCTATGGGGCATATTCCCCTGGCTATTCGGGGTCTTTTCTGATTCCACACAAATCTTAAGATAATTTCTTCCAACTCTCTGATGAAAGTCCATGGTATTTTGATAGGGATTGCATTAAACGTGTAAATTGCCCTGGTAACATTGCCATTTTCACAATATTAATTCTTCCAATCCATGAGCATGGAATATTTTTCCATCTCTTTGTGTCTTCCTCAATTTCTTTCAGAAGTGTTCTGTAGTTTTTAGGGTATAGATATTTTACCTCTTTGGTTAGATTTATTCCTAGGTATCTTATGCTTTTGGGTGCAATTGTAAATGGGATTGACTCCTTACTTTCTCTTTCCTCAGTGTCATTGTTAGTGTATAGAAATTCCACTGACTTCTAGGCATAGATTGTGTATCCTGCCACACTGCCAAATTGCTGTATGAGTTCTAGCGATCTTGGGGTGGAGGCTTTTGGGTTTTCTATGTAGAGTATCATGTCATCGGCAAAGAGGGAGAGTTTGATTTCTTTGCCAATTTGAATGCCTTTTATTTATTTTTGTTGCCTGATTGCTGAGGCTAGGACTTCTAGTACTATGTTGAATAGCAGTGGTGAGAGTGGACATCCCTGTCTTGTTCCTGATCTTAGGGGAAAGGCTCTCAGTGCTTCCCCATTGAGAATAATATTTGCCCTGGGCTTTTCGTAGATGGCTTTTAAGATGTTGAGGAATGTTCTCTCTATCCCTGCACTCTGAAGAGTTTTGATGAGGAACGGATGCTGTATTTTATCAAATGCTTTCTCTGTATCTGTTGAGAGGATCATATGGTTCTTGCTTTTTCTCTTGCTGATATGATGAATCACATTGATTGCTTTACAAGTGTTGAACCAGCCTTGCATCCTGGGGATAAATCCTACTTGGTTATGGTGAATAATCTTCTTAATGTACTGTTGGATCCTATTGGCTAGTATCTTGTTGAGAATTTTTGCATCTGTGTTCATCAGGGATATTCTCCTTATTGGTGGGTCTTTGTCTGGTTTTGGAATTAAGGTGGTGCTGGCCTCATAGAACGAGATTGCAAGTATTCCATCTCTTTCTGTCTTCTATTTTTCTGAACAGCTTTAGTGTAATAGGTATGGTTTCTTCTTTAAACGTTTAATAGAATTCCCCACGGAAGCCATTCATAGATGGCTTTTATGATACTGAGGTATGTTCCGTTCAGCCCTATCCTGTGGAAAGTTTTAATCAAGAAAGGATGCTGTACTTTGTCAGAATCTTTTTCTGCATATATTGAGAAGATCATATGGTTCTTGTCCTTGCTTTTATTTATTGATTGTTTTAAAGATTTTATTTATTTATTCATGAGATAGGAAGAGACATAGGCAGAAGGAGATGCAGGATCCCTGTGGGGATCCTGATGTGGGACTTGATCCCAGGACTCCAGGTTCACGACCTGAGCCAAAGACAGATGCTCAGGTGCCTTTGTCCTTGCTTTTATTAATGTAGTGTCACATTGATTAATCTGTGGATGTTGAACCACCCTTGCAGTCCAGGAATAAATCAGACTTGGTTGTGGTGAATAATCCTTTTAATGTACTGTTGAATACTATTGCTAGTATCTTGGTGAGAATTTTGGCATCCAAGTTCATCAGGGATATTGGTGTATTATTTTCCTATTTGATGGGGGTATCAAGGTACGCTTGCCCCATAAAATGAGTTTGGAAATTTTCCTTCATTTCTATTTAAAACATCTTCAGAAGACTAGGTATAAATTTCTCTTAAACGTTTGTTAGAATTCCACTGGGAGGCCATCTGGGCCTGACTCTTGTTTTTTGGGAGGTTTTTGATGACTACTTCAATTTCTTTGCTTGTTATGTGTTCAGGTTTTCTGTTTCTTCCTGTTTCAGTTTTGGCAGCTTCTAAGTTTCTCAGAATTCATCAGTTTCTTCCAGATTGCCTAATTTTTGGCATATAGTTGGTCTTAATGTGTTCTTACGATTGTATTTCTTTCGTGTTGGTTGTGATCTCTCCTCTTTCATTCATGATTTTATTTATTTGAGTTCTTTCTCTTTTCTTTTTGATAAGTCTGAGCAGGGGTTTATTGTTTTGGTTAATTCTTTGAAAGGACCAGCTCCTAGTTTTGTTGATTTTTTTCTACTGTTCTCTGGTTTCTTTTTCATTGATTCCTACTGTAATCTTTATTAATTCTCTTCTGTTGGGTGTAGGCTTTCTTTGCTGTTCTTTCTCCAGCTCTTTTAGGTGTAAGGTTAGGTTGTGTGTTTGAGACTTTTCTTGCTTCTTGACAAAGGCTTGTATTGCTATATCCTTCCGTCTTAGCACCGCTTTTGCTGTATCCCAAAGGTTTGAACAGTTGTGTCTTCATTTTCATTGTTTCTATGAGTTTTTAAAATTCTTCTTTAATTTCCTGGTTGACCCATTCGTTCCTTAGTAGGATGCTTTTCAACCTCCAAGTGTCTGACTTCTTTCCCAGTTTTCTCTTGTGACTTAGTTTAAGTTTAAAAGCATTGTGGTCTGAAAATATGCAGGGAATAATCTGTCTTTTGATAACAGTTGAGACCTAATTTGTGACGCAGTATGTGATCTATTCTGGAGAATATTCTATGTGCACTCAAGAAGGATGTGGATTCTGTTGCCGTAGGATGGAATGCTCTGAACATCTATGAAGTCCATCTGGTTCAGTGTGTCATTCAAAGTCCTTATTTTATTGTTGATCTTCTACTTAGATTATCTTTCCATTACTGTGAGTGGGGTGTTGAAGTCCTTTATTATGACTGTATTATTATGAATGTTTCTTTAATTTTGTTATTGTTTTATATATTTGGCTGCTTCCAAGTTAGGAGCATGAATATTTATAATTGTTAGATCTTGTTGGATAGACCCTTCAGTTATGATATAGTGTCCCTCTTATCCCTCACTACAGTCTTTGGTTTAAAATCTAATTTGTCTGATATGAGGATTGCTATCCCAGTTTTCTTTTGATGTCCATTGGCATGATAAATGGTTCTCCACTCCATCACTTTTAATCTGGAGATGCCTTTGGGTCTAAAATGAGTCTCTTGTAGATGGCATATGGATGGGTCTTGCTTTTTTATCTAATTTAATACCCTGTGTCTTTTGATTGTAGCATTTCACCCACTTACATTCAGACTAACTATTGAAAGATATAAATTTAGTGCCCTTGTCCTACCTGTAAAGTCCCTGTTTCTGTAGATTGTCTCTGTTTCTTTCTGGACTATGTTACTTTTGGACTCTCTCTTCACTTGCAGGATCCCCTTTAAAATTTCTTTTAGGGCTGGTTTAGTGATCATAAAGTCTTTTAGTTTCTATTTGTCCTGGAAGCTCTTTTATCTCTTCTATTCTGAATGACAGCCTTGCTGGATAATGTATTCTTGGCTGCATATTTTTCCCATTTAGCACCCTGAATATATCACGCCAGCCCTTTCTGGCCTGCCAGGTCTCTGTGGATAGGTCTACTGTCAGCCTTATGTTTCTGCCATGGTATGTTAAAGACGTCTTGTCCCAAGCTGCTTTCAGGATTTTCTCTTTGTCTCTGAAATTTCTAAAGTTCACTATTATATGTCAAGGTGTTGACTTGATTTTATTGGTTTTTAGAGAGTATTCTCTGTGCTTCCTAGACATGAATTCCTATCTCCTTCCCCAGATTAGGGAAGTTCTCAGCTATTATTTGGTCAAATATACCTTCTGTCCCTCTTTCTCTCTCTTTCTTTTTCCTTAGGACCCCAATTATTTTAATGTTTTGCTTAATGGGTATCACTTACCTTGAATTCTCCACTTATGATCGAGTATTTCTTTATCTTTTTCTTAGTTTATTTTTCATTATTTTGTCTTGTATATCACTGATTCTCTCTGCTGCCTCTTTTAGCATTAGAGCCTCCATTTTTTATTGCATCTCAGTAATAGCCTTTTTTATTTCAATGTGCTCAGATTTTAGTTCTTTTATTTCTCCAGAAAGAGATTCTCTAATGTCTTCTAATGCTTTTTACTGATTCAGCTAGTGTCTTACATTTGTTATTCTGAATTGTAGTTCTGACATCTTACTTATATTCATCTTAATTAAATTTCTGGCAGTTAGTACTGCCTCTTGTTTTGTTTTTTGGGGTGAGTTCTTCAGTCTTGTCATTCTGTCCAGAAGAAAATAGGTGAAGGAGATAACAAAATACAAAAATAGCAATGACCCCAGAAAGGTATACACGAAACAAATCGGAAGAGATCAGAAACCAGAAAAGAAAGAAAAAAGAAACAAGAGAATGTAATCCAACAGGTGAACAGAATAGAGTGATACACTAGATCATGGGTGTATTTTGGTCTGTTTGTTAGAAGAAAGTAGATCCCAAAATTGTAAAGAAAGAAAAAGGTATATATATATATCTATCTCTCTCTCTATATATACTCTTGTATATATCTATATACAAGATGTAAAATTGAATGAAATGAATGAATGAAAGTCAAAAATAAACATATTTAAAAAGTAAATGTAAAAATGGAAATTAGGGATACCTGGGTGGCACAGCGGTTAACGCGCCTGCCTTTGGCCCAGGGCGCGATCCTGGAGACCCAGGATCAAATCCCACGTCGGGCTCCCGGTGCATGGAGCCTGCTTCTCCCTCTGCCTGTGTCTCTGCCTCTCTCTGTGTGTGACTGTCAAAAATAAATAAAAATTAAAAAAAAAAAGGAAATTAAAAAGGACTTAAAAAAAGTTGATAAAGTAAGAAATTAGTTCAAAAGGAAAAAATAACTTAAAACTGAATGTCTAAAGAATCATGGGAAGGAAATCCATTAATTCCATATATTGTTTTCCCCTAGTGCTGGAGTTTTACCGTTTTGTGATCGGCACAAAACTGTGATCAGTGTAGTTGGTATTAGCCAAATGTTTCTGCTGGTCTTCTCCAGGGTGGGGGGGGGGGAGAGGTGTTTTGTGCTGATTTTTAGGTGTCATTGCTCAGGTGGAATTGCATGCCCCTTACCAGGAGGCCAAGCTCAGTGTAAGAGGCTCCAGATTGCTCTATGTGGCTTTTGTTCCTTGAAGGCTTTGTGTACTACTTTCAGAGATAGAAATGAAAATGACAATGGTGTTGCCCTAATCTCTAGCCCTGGAGATGAAAGTTTGTACCCCCTACTCCTCAGTGAGCCCTCACAGAAAAGTAATCACTCTTGTCTCCCTGGTTTCCCTCCACACTCTGTGTTCACGTAGTCTGTACACCAAGCATTTTTATCTCAGGCAGGAGACCCCGTTTTGAGTCTCCAAACTTTATAGACTCCTTTTTCACCTTCCAGGAGCCAGCTTATGGAGGCTCCCCTCCCTAGATTCTATCTTCCCATATATCACCTCAGACTCACTTCTCTGTACCTGCTACCTCTTAAAAAATGGTCACTTTTCTGTTTGTAGAATTGCAGCAATTCTTTCCTTAGCGCTCTAGTTGAGTTCACAGGTGTTGAAAATGATTTGATACCTGTCTACCTGAATTCCTGGACCAGATGAAACTAGAGTTCCCTAGTCCTCCACCATCTTCCTTGAAAACTGACATTATTTCTTTAAATAAGCTTTCTCCCTCCTTTTCTTTCATTTCTCCTTCTGGGACTCCTATAATACTTCTGTTAGTGTGTTTGATGTTGTCTCAAAGGTCCCTTTAAGGTATCTTCATTTAAAAAAAATTTTTTTTTTGTTCTTTGTGCTGCTCTATTTAGGTGAATTCCTCTGCTTTGTCTTCAGGTTCACAGGTATTTTCTTTTGCTTCCTCTAGTCTGCTGTTGAACTCCTCTGTTGTTGGTTTTTTAAATACTGTTTTTTTTTTTTTTTTTTTTTTGCTTTTCAGTTCAGTTAATGTGTTCTTTAGCTGTTTGAATTCTGTTTGGAACTCATATTTTTGGTCTCTATGTTGAAGTTCTCATGTAGTTCATCTGTTTTTCTCCTGAATTAGATAAACATCTTTATGACCATTACTTTGAACTCTTTTATCAGGTAAATTATTTACCTCAGTTTCTTTGAAGTTTTTTCCCAGGAGTTTATTTGTTATTTCATTTGGAACATATTCCTATGTTCCCTCATTGTGCTTATCTCTCTGTATTGATTTCTATGCATAAAATGATAGTCCTGGAGTGCCTGGGTGGCTGAGTCAGTTAAGTGTCTGACTGTAGCTTAGGTTATGATCTCAGAGTCCTGAGATAGAGCCCCATGTCAGGCGCCATATTCAGCGGGGAGTCTGCTTGTCCCTCTGCCCCTCCCCTCACCTGTGTGTGTTCTCTTTGAAATAAATAAAATCTTAAAAAAAAAAAGAATGCAAATATATACAGTTCTGTTGGACTGCAAGCAGAAACCCCACTTCCCTGAGAGCCAGGCAATTTTAAGGTATTAGCTGGGCAGCAGTGACAAAATTCGGGTTTTAGACAAGTATGTAAGCACCTTTTTGGGAGATTTCAGTGAGCTATAGCCGGGAGGCAGAGAGTGCAAAGATGGTACCATCCAGGCTATGTTCCCTGAGAGCACCTTTGTAGCCTCTAGATCGAGCAAAGGTAAAGACCACCCCAAGGCTGTAGTTCCAGGACTAGTAAGAAGGTCTTTTCAGATGTTTCAGTCTCTTGTCTGTTCACTGCTCTGGGGGTGGCAGCATCCCATGTCATTGTTATAGACCTGTGGGACCCCAGAACATAAATCCCCCTAGCCATCAGGCCAGGCAGCCACAGGAAATCCCTTGGGTGGCAGTCACAAAAACCAGTGCACCAGACATGTATAAGAGCTCTGTAGAGGTGTTGGCACTCTGGAGTCACAGAGTGAGAGTGTGAACATAGTGCCTGTCTTCCTAGGTCTCAGGAAAGCTTTATAGTTAGTCAGCCTTAGAGGTGTGTCTGATAAGCTATCCCTCAGGACATAGATATGATAAACTAATAGACCTCTTTCATAGAAAGATTGAGCCCTTGGGCTTGCTGCCTCTTGCCGTGCCCTGGGGGTGGTAGCTGTTTAAGAACTCTCTCTTCATTAGTTAGGAGTCCTCTAAATCCGTGGCTGTAAACCCTGCCAGTCACCAGAGCTAGACAATGTAGAGATGTATCCGGGTAATAGCTGCAAAAATCATGGCCTACCGGAGAAGGATATGATCTTCTTTTTGGAAGGATTTGGTGAATTGGATGAGACTAAGGAAAAGTGCAAAGATTGCATCTACCATATTCTGTTCCCTGAGATCAACTCTGTAGGCCCCTGTAAGTGTGCCAAACCAGAAGCCTGCCTCTCTGGCCAAGTTCATGGACAGGCAAAGAGGCTTTCTCAGAATGACTGGGGGCATGTTTCTGTCTGTTGGCTGTTCAGTGCCCTGAGGGTGGTAGTCTGGCAAGAACAGAATCTCCTATTACTGTCCCATGGGACCCAGCAACACAAGCCCTCCTAGCCTCCAGAGCCAGTCACTCAAGGAGTATCCTCTGGGTAGCACTTGTAGAAACCAGGTCACCAGGAGTAAAAACTAGGGCATGAAATGTGTGTAGAAGCTCCCTTCTGGGAGATATTGGTGTTCTAGAGTATGCAAAGGGATAACGTGAAGATGACATCCACTGAAGAAAGAAAAAGAAGCTGGGGGAGAAAAAGAAAAAAAAAAAAACAAGATAATGCCTGCTTGTTTTAGCAAGGCAGAAAGAGTGCAAGAAGATGGTGCCCACCAGCCTCCATCCCTGGAGAGTACCCCAGCAGGCCCCTGCCCCTCACACAATACTCTACAGTTAAGAAGTGAGTCTTTTTCATAGAAAGGCTGAGCACTTTTCAGAGAGCTGCTGCTTTTCTGGGCCCTGGGGCCGGTGAGTCTGTATGCAGGTCCTTTTAGAGTCGTTCTTCAGTTTACCACAGCCTTATGGGTCTTGCAGATGCCATTGCCCATTGGTCTTTAAAGCCAGGTGTTTGGGGGGCTCCTCTCAGGTGCTGGTCTTTTTTTTTTTTTTTTTTTTTTAAGGTTTATTTATTTATTTGAGAGAGAGAGGAGAGCATGAACGCTCATGTATGTGAGCAGAAGGTGTGAGAGAGGAGCAGACTTCCCGCTGAGCAGGTAGCCCAATTCAAGGCTGTATCTCATCGCCCTGAAATCACAACCTGAGCTGAAATTGGGAGTTGGCCACTCAACCAATTGAGACACTCAGGCACTCCACTCTCAGGTGCTGGTCTTAAGAGTTGGATGCCCAATGTGAGGTGTGAACCCTTCACTCCCTCCTGACTGTGGTTCAGATCACTGGGGGTGGGGTTTATTGTGAGATTGTGTCTCAGCCTTTCCTGCCTTCTGCAATGTGGCTTCCCTCTCTTTTGCCTATGGTGAAGAAGTCCTTCGGCCAGTTTTTAAGTTTTAGGTTTTTTTCCCTACCCTGCAACACAGTTTTTAAGTTTTTTTCAGAGGAAATTGTTCCATATGTAGCTGTAGATTGGTGTATCTTGGGAGGAAGTAAGTTTGGGATCTTCCTATGTTCCAGTATTTTTAAAACGTTATTTAATTCTTAATTACTTTTATTTGTTTACTTTTAATTAGAGTATAGTTGGACACACAATGTTACATTAGTTTCAGGTGTAGAATATAGTGATTCAACTCTATATGTTGTGCTCTCTATATGCTCATTACAAACGCAGCTGCCATCTGGCAGAAGCCTCTATCTCCCATTTCTCTTCACCCATTTTGCCCATCCCCTCAGCACCACCCCTACACTGCCATCTTGAACTGGAATCTCAGTTATCTGAATTTTCTTACCTAGGAATGTGGACAATACCTAGTACATGAGATTGTGATAAGTATCAAACGAGACAATTTTTGTGAAGTATTTGCTGTGCTCTTCCTTGATTTAGCAAGTGCTTAATAAAAATAACTTGTTCATTTTTTTAATGTTCTATACAGTTATATATACACACACACACACACAGACGCATACATACACACTTACACACTGTCTGGTTTCTTTTTTAAAGGTCATGAGTTCATGAGTTTTTGTTAAAGTATGTTTGGGGTCTTCCTTTTCCCCCAGAAAGGGTTGTTCTCGGAAATTGGGTTATTTTTTCCCAAAGGAGAGAAAAAAGAGCAGAAGCTCCATGTGGACTTTTCAGATATTTTCTGCTCTTATGCATTGTTAAATGTACTCCATGCAACATCATTTCAGTTCTTAGCGGGGCTGCTCCTCTATTGAAACAATTTAATCTAGTCCTCTCTTGATTTTTTTTCCTTTAGCACCCCTGGCACACTTAAATGGTTACAGTTAAGCAGCCAGGTGCATATAACCTCCAAGTGTTGCTGTTTGTGGTTATGTTGCATTAGTAATGCCTCTTTCCTAGAATGGAGGAGAGCCAGGCAATGTAGAGGCCAAATCCCAGGTTGACTTTCTTATCTGTCAAGTGGATCCTGTGACATGGAGAGGCTGTTTTAGAGCTTCAAATATAACGATGACTAAAGCTGTTCAAAAAGTCATTTTGGAAGGAAAAAAAAGTCATTTGGAAGTCAGCACATGTTTACATCTGGAAGTTCCTAGCAAAGGATACAGCTGTGTGTTCTTTAGTTGAAGTGTTAAAAGATAGGTTGTGTGTGCTGAGATGGCTGCTTTTCAGATTTGCCATATTTTTTGTTTCTAGGGATTCGTCTACGCTCTTATCAACTGGAGGGAGTCAACTGGCTCGCCCGGTGCTTCCATTGTCAGAATGGCTGTATCCTGGGGGATGAGATGGGCCTGGGTAAGACATGCCAGGTATGTTACTGTGGAGTGACCACTGTTCACGTCCATTGAAATACCTCTTCACAACTCATTACTATCTCCAGCTGCTAGCTACTAGTATGGGTTTTTATCCTAGGAGGTGAAATGCCTGAACCTTTGTTATAAGATCATGGCCTTGGAATTGACTTTTCTAGGTATTGGGATGGTTTTGAACTGTGTCACTTGACATAGGATTGCAATTAATGGGCAGGGTTTTTCTCTATGTAAATATACCTGTCCCCTGGGATCAAATGGACTCTGCCCTCCTTAGCAGTACTTCTGTTTAAATAACTGGATCACTTCTAATATTTATCTCCCTTCTTCAGTAGTTGGTAGGACTACTTCCCATTTCTCTGGCATGCTAGTAAATAAGTGCAGAGGAAGAATCCTGTCTTCTAAAATGCCTCGGCCATCTGGTGGGAGGACCCAGTCTAGAGACCTAGAGGATCAGATGTGGCTTCCTTGGGCATTGATAAGCAGGTGATGTGTTTAGATTGATTATTCTGGTAGGATGATCACCAACACAACCCTGTGTTGACAGATGTCAGTGGTAGGGTTGGATTAAAGTCTAGACACAGACATCTCTTGGGCTAGTCACACAAGGTTTACTCATTTATAGGATACTAAAGGAAGTCAGTACAGTCCAGATATACAGTAGAGGTCACTTGATCAGAAACCATGGACTTAAAAGTTTATACATACCAAAAAGGTTTTACCAGTAAACACCTAGAATGAGTGAAGGTGTAATTGGTTCCTTTAGAAGGTCAACTGCCCCTTGTAAGTCTGACCTCACATACATAAAGATCTAGTTGGAGCAGTTCTGCACAAAGTTCTACACATTCTGTCTGACTACATGTTGGAGACTACTACTTTATCTAAACCAGATATAACTCATTGATCTTGGGGTTATTCAGAATACAAAATGACTTCTGAGTATGGTATCCTCAAGGGCCTCATTTGTCACCTTTAGGTTTCTCAGGCAAATAAATCTGGTTCTAGTACATTGCTAACATGAGAGCTATGGAGCTAGAACAAAGGTAAGGTTACTGGATGTCTCTGGGAGCCAAGCTATGAGACTACGTGGATCGTGTACATAGCCCTCCCTGCCGTCTCCTTTGCTTTGCACATGGGAATCCCTCGGACTTCGTTTGGAGCCAGCAAATTCCACTTGTCCTTTACCTTTCTCCAGAGTGTTCATATAGCTCTACTTTAAGTGTCCTCTAAAAATAATATACCACCAAATTCTTGTTACTAAAATTTTGTTTAGAATTTTTACATCTGTCTTCATGAAAAATATTTGTAGTTCCTTTTCTTAAAATGTCTTTGGTTTTGGTGTTGTGGTAAAGATAGACTCATAGAATGAATTGAGAAGTTTTGTCCTCTTGGTTTTCTAAAAGAATTTGTGTAGAATTGGCATTGTTTCTTCTATAAATGTTTAGTAGAATTCACTAGTGAATCCAAATTAATTTTGTAGATACATCTGGTTTATGGTTAACAAAAGATAAATTTTCTCCCAATAGTATCCTCAGCAAAAGCTAAACAGAATGATTTTATTCCAGGAAGTACTTATTGGGTGATTGCTCTGGTACAACCTGGGCTGAGAAGCAATGGATAGTTAAAAAAGGAGTTTTTTTTTTAAAAAGGAAATTATTTCCATTATAAAATAAATGTAATCTCAGTTAAAAAGTAACTGTCACCCTACAGCCACAACACTCTACCATTAAGTATGAATAGCAGTGTTTTAAAAGGTAGTTTGTATTTTTTAATCCCACATTGTCATTGTGATTATCTATTTTATATTCTTCAGTCATCTTCTGCTAATATTCCATTAAGAGAATTCATCATTAATTTAAATATTCTATAGAAGAAAAATGGCCGGTGTCCCCTCATTTTGTGCTATATTAACCTTGTGTGAACATCTTTGGATATATAGCTTTTTCAGGATTTTGGATTGTAGTTTTAGGATAGATTTTCTCAGAATGGTTCAGCATTTGGGGATGGGGGCTCCTCAAACATTTTTTTATAAAGTGCTATTTTTCTCTGTATATCACAGCAACCTCTTAAAAAAACTCCTAGTTGAAAATATGTATAGCCATGTCCTAAAATATGCCTGTTTGGCTTTATAAAGATTTTTGTTTTCTATGCCTACTTAAGTTTACGAGGTATTATTTATTGTTTGTTTTCCTCATAGAATGTGTGCTCCATGAGAGCTAGGAGTTTTGTCTGTTTTATTCACTGTTATATACTTGAACTTGGAATAGTGCTTAACAAATAGAAGGCGCTCTATAAATGCAGGCAGAAGGAAGGAAAACATTAGGGAAATGGGGGAGGAAGTTAGGAAGGAGAACATCTTCCCTCAGGAGAAAGTGGCAAGCAGCAGAGGCCACCACGTGGGAGTCACATCTTGGACATTCTTGCCTCATGTTTTCAGAGTATTCTTGATTTTGTGCATTATTTGCATTGTTTTTATTTATTTCTGTATCTTTCCTGATTTTTTCCTTTTGCATTACAGGGTTCAATTACATAAATACTGAGCACCACTGTTTGTTAACTATTGATGTAATTGAGTACCATAAATTCCTTTGGCAATTATATATTTAGGCTTATATGATTTCATGTTAGAAATGGAGGACTCTCTCTATGTGTGGAAGATTGTACATTATTTTTTTATACACTAAATCTTCTGTATGAGTTTGTGTTCCCTTCAAGGTCATGGGAACTTTGTGGTTGTTTCGCATGTTGAAATGTGATAAAAACTGCCTTCTTTTTGTGTGTTCCAGACTATTGCTCTCTTCATTTACTTGGCAGGAAGATTAAATGATGAAGGACCATTTCTGATTCTTTGCCCCTTGTCTGTTTTGAGCAATTGGACAGAAGAGATGGAGAGGTACAGAGCAAATGTTGCTGAAATTTTGTTTTTTACATTGATTAAGATTTTTTTTCTGGGTAGTATGTGAAATATACTACCAGCATATTGTCCCAACTAGTGATTTTATTTCTTCCAGAAAACTCAGACCTGAGACATTGTAGGTAGAGAAAAAAATCTGATGGTGGGGAGGGTTCAGTGGATGTTTTTGTTACTGTTTGGCAATTTGAAGATCAGTACTCAGTAAATTTTGCTGAACTAAAGGAGAAACCATCTTTTTCACAGTGACTTGGGAAATAACCAACATGGAAAAAATAATTTTCTCTTTAGAATTAGTACAGTGCCCTTATAGATACTCATCCAGCCCTTCACCTATTCACACAGGAACTTACCTATAGGTTTAATGTTACCCTAGATAAGATTCCAGATCCTAGTACTCTTTCTGCTTGTAGGACATCATGAAGACTTCATGTCCATAATCCTTGAAGGAAATGTAATTTTCCGGATATGTCCTCCCCTTTGGCCCTGCGTTGGTGTTCATCTACCTCTTTTCTTGGATTCAGATTTGCTCCAGGGCTTTCCTGTGTAATGTATGCAGGTGACAAGGAGGAAAGAGCCCGCCTACAGCAAGACCTAAAACAAGAGTCACGTTTTCATGTGCTGCTAACTACCTATGAGGTATCCATTTATTTCTCTATAGCAAGATCTCTTACCTTGGGACCACAGAAGTTGTAGAATCCACTGGAATTAAATTTCACTTTTTTTCGAGACCATACATTTTTCTGGGAGAAAAGTCTACTTCCATTAGATTCTTAGAGAGGGACCATGACCAAAGAAAGTGAAGGATGACCATTGTGTTCTGGATTAGTTGGCTATCTCTCCCTCTTTCCTTGTGCATCAAGGGTGGCACTTGGCCAGTGAATAGAAGGAGCAAGCAGGTGGGAGAAAGGGTTTTGTAGGCTGAGGCATTTCTGTTATTGCAGGATGGAAGTGGAGGACACTCCGTTCCAGTTTCATTTTAAGCTGCTATTCTCTAAGTGAAGACTGAGTCACCATAAGCAAGACCTTTCACTTATTTGTGCCCATATTTTGTTTTCCTTTGAGATAATGCTACTTAAAAATTATGCTCCGAACTTTTTTAACTCGGTGAATGAATCAGACTTAAAACTCTCTTAAACTGCAGGATTTAGCTAAAACAAAAAACAAAAAACAAAAACTAGTTTATAGTATCAGTTAATACTAGTTATACTGTGTCTTTTCTCTTAATTTTTCAGATTTGCTTGAAAGATTCATCATTTCTAAAATCGTGAGTATGTTGCAATGCCTCAGAAACTTAAATATATCATGAGAGTCATGTCTTTCCTTTACGTTTTAGTACTTTGTCTCTTTCATGGTATGTCTGGTATGTCTTCCTGGTTTGTCTTCCACAAGTTTTATTTGCAGGCAAATGACATAACAGGGATCCAGCTCTATAGCCCCTTGCTTATTAGCTGTGTGTCCTTGGGTTATTTAACCTTAGTGAACCTCAGCTTCTTCATCTGTGAAATGAGGATAATTAAATCTCACTTCAGATGGCTGTTGTGAGGATTAAATAAGATGTACATGGTATGTGGTTAATAAATAGATTTTTTTAAATTTTTTAATTTATTTTTATTATTATTTTTAAAGATTTTATTTATTCATGAGAGACACAGAGAGAGAGAGAGAGAGAGAGGCAGAGACACAGGCAGAGGGAGAAGCAGGCTCCATGTGGGGAGCCCGATGTGGGCCTTGATCCCAGGACCCAGGATCACGCCCTGGGCTGAAGGCGGTGCTAAACTGCTGAGCCACTTGGGCTGCCCAATACTAGATTCTTTACATTGCAAATCGCATATCTTCTGTGGACTGCTATTTGGAGATTTTACTATAATATAGGAAGTGAATTATTTGGAATGTCCAAATAATTCCTAAAAATTTTTCCTAGAAATGTCCTAAAGCAGTTTGTGCTATAAAATTCGATTTTAAGGAAGTTTTAAATATACTTTTAAGTGATTAGCTTTCAGGCTTTCATATCAGCTCATAAAGTATAGTAAACTTAGATTTAATTCTTCATACCATCTGATACTTGGGGCAATAATGTTGCAGTATAAAGTCAAGAGTACAGGTTCCAATGTAAATTTTAAACATTAGCCATACTTCAGGTGGATAAGAAAAGATTTATTGACAAGATTTCATTCTCTATTGCATGCGTAGTTATGATGTGGTTAGGTGGGGATTTGCATCTTTATTATTCAGAAACTTTTGTCTTTAAAGTGCTTTATCAGTATTTTAAATGTTAATTCTCATCCAAGTTCTTTGGAGTTGGATTTCTATTTTCATCTTATTTTGAGATACTAAAGGCCCAGTCGTAGATTTCATGATTTCCGCCCTGTATTTTGGTTCACTTAAGTTTTATTTAAGTAAGCACATTGTCTTACTTTTCTTAAGAAGAAAATAGGCTTTCCCTCTTTTTTTCCTTTTTTATTTTATTTTTTTATTTTTATTTTTCAAAATATTTTATTTATTTATTCATGATATACAGAGAGAGAAGAGAGAGAGGGAGATAGGCAGAGGCACAGGCAGAGGGAGAAGCAGGCTCCAGGCAGGGAGCCCTACGTGGGACCCGATCCCGGGTCTCCAGGATCATGCCGTGGGCTGAAGGCGACGCTAAACTGCTGAGCCACCCAGGCTGCCCTCCTTTTTTATTTTAATATCCAACTTAATACTTGTTGAAGATCTATTCTTTGGAAAGATGCTGTTTGGGAGTTGCCAGCAGTGCCAGGAAAGTAAATTATAGAGCTCCCTAACAGGACATGGATTCCACTAGAGGGAGAGGCAGTATTTGGATATCCATAATACAAGGCAAGATGTGGAAGTCTCAAAAGGCTAGAAGATGGGGACATAAATGTTTTGGGGTTCTTAAATTATCCTATATAATCTTCATGAAAACCCTAGTAGTTAGATATTATGTATTGTCCACATTATAGATGAAGAAAGTAAGAGATTAGGTCACCCAGCCAGGGCTACATTGCTAATAATGGCAAATTAGACATCCAAATGCAGCATGCAGTGCTAAGGAGACTTTTAAAGAGATCTTCTGAAAAAAAAAAAAAATAAACATCTGATACTGATTCCAGAAAAAAACAAACAAAACCCCCAGGTACACCTTCTCAAATTATCTAGGTGCACTGGAGTTTCACGTTACTCATCAGAAATACAATCTTTTTATATTAGATCATCCATCTTAAATCCATTCCACATGAATTTAAGAACCTAAGTAATAAAGAGGCATTTATAATGTTGCTAACAGTATGAACCCCAGAGACACAGATTTATTCTTTTGATATACTTGACCAGGTTATTTTGTATATTACTATATCACACACTGAGAAGAGCCAGAAAGTGTAATGTAATATCTGCCCTAAAGAGATTTAATGAGGAATTAAGATTGTGCACATACCAATATGAAAAATATGAAATTTTTTGGATAATAGAACTATGAAATTCTCAGGTCAAGAAGATTAGAAATTCCCTCACCCCACTGTACATTCAGGGCTAGAATTCACTCCACCTCTTCCCCTTCAGGGAGTATCCTTTAGTGTACTTTGGTGTTCTTCCCTCCTTACTTTCACTGAACCCACATCCACCTTCCCTAGAGGCTATTTCATTGAATAAGCTTTTACTGCATGCTTACCAAGTATAAAATTTAAATACCCAATTCTTCACAAGGAAATAGGATCTAAATAGTTTTGAATGCTAATTCTAACAGGCCAGGTGCTTTATTATGGCCACTTTGCCACCTTATCTCATGACCACTGTCTATCCTTGGTTGGACACTTAACTCCTTGTAATTCTTCAGTGCCTCTCCTCCAAATGATACCCAGCAGGAATGATCCCAGCTCCTACTCTCTTTGGACCTCTCCCGCTGGCCCCCAAAATTCTCCCTCTCACTGTCCTTCTTAATAGATAGACTCAATAGGTTTCTGTTTCTATACCTGTTTTCTGGATTTTCTCTGTAACCTCAGAGGAAAAGGGTTTCTTCTTGTAAGGCCAACATCTACTCAAGATCTTTCTCTGATCTTTGATTTCTAGTTCCATAATTACTATCTTTCCAGTGGTCTTTCCAGTGTTCTGTCTTACTTGTATATACATTTAGTTTTTTAAGTCTAAGAACATTGTAATGAGGGGGTGCCTGGGTGGTTCAGTTGTTGAATGTCTGCCATCGGCTCAGGTCATGATCTCAGGGTCCTAGGGTCAAGCCCCTCATTGGGTTCTCTGCTCAGTAAGGAGTCTGCTTCTCCCTCTCCCCGTCTCTCTGCTAGTGCTCTTTCTCAAATAAATTCTTAAAAAAAAAAAAAGGAACAATGTAATGAGATTATAGAATGTTTACAAACAAAAAAAATTTTTAGATAAAGTAGATTTTATTTTTATTTTTTATTTTTTTGTATATTTTTTTTATTGGAGTTCAATTTGCCAACATATAGCATAACACCCAGTGCTCATCTAGTCAAGTGCCCCCCCTCCGTGCCCATCACCCGATCACCTCGTCCCCCTGCCCACCTCCACTTTCCATTGTTCGTTTCCCAGAGTTAGGAGTTTCTCATGTTCTGTCACCCTCACTGATATTTCCCACTGATTTTCTCTCCTTTCCCCTTTATTCCCTTTCACTATTTTTTATATTCCTTAAATAAATGAGACCATATAATGCTTATCCTTCTCCGACTGACTTACTTCACTCAGCATAATACCCTCCAGTTCCATCCATGTTGAAGCAAATGGTGGGTATCTGTCGTTTCTAATGGCTGAGTAATATTCCATTGTATCACATACCACATCTTCTTTATCCATTCATCTTTTTTTTTTTTAAGATTTTATTCATTTATTCATTAGAGACAGAGACAGACACAGAGAGAGAGAGAGGTGGAGACACAGGCAGAGCGAGAAGCAGGCCCCACACAGGAGCACCATGTGGGACTCGATCCCGGGTCTCAGGGATCACACCCTGGGCCAAAGGCAGGCGCTAAATTGCTGAGCCACCCAAGGGATCCCCCCTCCATTCATCTTTCGATGGACACCGAGGCTCCTTCCACAGTTTGGCTGTTGTGGACACTGCTGCTATAAACATTGGGGTGCAGGTGTCCCAGCATTTCACTGCATCTGTATCTTTGGGGTAAATCCCCAGCAGTGCAATTGCTGGGTCATAGGGTAGATCTATTTTTAACTCTTTGAGGAACCTCCACACAGTTTTCCAGAGTGGCTGCACCAGTTCACATTCCCAAAAACAGCTCAAGAGGGTTTCCCTGTCTCCACATCCTCTCTGTGTTGTTTCCTGTCTTGTTAATTTTCACCATTCTCACTGGTGTGAGGTGGTATCTCATTGTGGTTTTGATTTGTATTTCCCTGATGGCAAGTGATGTGGAGCATTTCCTCATGTGCTTTTTGGCCATGTCTATGTCTTCCTCTGTGAAATTTCTGTTCATGTCTTTTGCCCATTTCATGATTGGATTGTTTGTTTCTTTGCTGTTGAGTTTAATAAGTTCTTTATGGATCTTGGACACTAGCCCTTTATCTGATATGTCATTTGCAAATATCTTCTCCCGTTCTGTAGGTTGTCTTTGAGTTTTATTGACTGTTTCTTTTGCTGTGAAGAAGCTTCTTATCTTGATGAAGTCCCAATAGTTCATTTTTGCTCTTGTTTCTCTTGCCTTCATGGATTTATCTTGCAAGAAGTTACTGTGGCCAAGTTCAAAAAGGTGTTGCCTTTGCTCTCCTCTAGTATTTTGATGGAATCTTGTCTCACATTTAGATCTTTCATCCATTTTGAGTTTATCTTTGTGTATGGTGTAAGAGAGTGGTCTAGTTTCATTCTTCTGCACGTGGGTGTCCAATTTTCCCAGCACCATTTATTGAAGGGACTGTCCTTTTTCCAGTGGATAGTCATTCCTGCTTTGTCGAATATTAGTTGACAATAAAGTTGAAGGTCCATTTATGGATTCTCTATTCTGTTCCATTGATCTATGTGTCTGCTTTTGGGCCAGTACCACACTGTCTTGATGATAACAGCTTTATAGTACAGCTTGAAATCTGGCATTGTGATGCCCCGGCTCTGGTTTTTTTGTTGTTGTTGTTTTTTGTTTTCAATATTCCCTTGGCTCTTCAGGGTCTTTTCTGATTCCACACAAATCTTAGGATGATTTGTTCCAACTCTGAAGAAAGTCCATGGTATTTTGATAGGGATTGCATTAAATGTGTGCATTGCTCTGGATAGCACTGACATTTTCACAAATGTTAGTTCTTCCAAACCATGAGCATGGAATATTTTTCCATTTCTTTGTGTCTTCCTCAATTTCTTTCAGAAGTGTTCTGTAGTTTTTAGGGTATAGATCCTTTACCTCTTTGGTAAAGGATACAATTGTAAATGGGATTGACTCCTTAATTTCTCTTTCCTCAGTCTCATTGTTAGTGTATAGAAATGCCACTGACTTCTGGGCATTGATTTTATATCCTGCCACACTGCCGAATTGCTGTATGAGTTCTAGCAATCTTGGGGTGGAGTCTTTTGGGTTTTCTATGTAGAGTATCATGTCATCTGCGAAGAGGGAGAGTTTGACTTCTTCTTTGCCAATTTGAATGCCTTTAATGTCTTTTTGTTGTCTGATTGCTGAGGCTAAAACTTCTAGTACTATGTTGAATAGCAGTGGTGAGAGTGGACATCCCTGTTGTGTTCCTGATCTTAGGGGAAAGACTCCCACTGCTTCCCCATTGAGCATGATATTTGCAGTGGGCTTTTCATAGATGACTTTTAAGATGCTGAGGAATGTTCCCCTCTATCCCTACACTCTGAAGAGTTTTGATCAGGAATGGATGCTGTATTTTGTCAAATGCTTTCTCTGCATCTGTTGAGAGGATCATATGGTTCTTGCTTTTTCTCTTGCTGATATGATGAATCACATTGATTGTTTTACGAATGTTGAACCAGCCTTGTGTCTCGGGGATAAATCCTACTTGGTCATGGTGAATAATCTTCTTAATGTATTGTTGTATCCTATTGGCTAGTATCTTGTTGAGAATTTTTGCATCCATGTTCATCAGGGATATTGGTCTATAATTCTCCTTTTTGGTGGGGTCTTTGTCTCGTTTTGGAATTAAGATGATGCTGGCCTCATAGACCGAGTTTGGAAGTATTCCATCCCTTTCTATCTTTTGGAACAGCTTTAGTAGAATAGGTGTGGTTTCTTCTTTAAACGTTTTATAGAATTCCCCTGGGAAGCCATCTGGCCCTGGACTTTTGTCTTGGGAGGTTTTTGATGACTGCCTAATTTCCTCCCTCCCTGGTTATTGGCCTGTTCAGGTTTTCTATTTCTTCCCGTTCCAGTTCTGGTAGTTTGTGGTTTTCCAGAAATGGGTCCATTTCTTCTAGATTGCTTAGTTTATTGGCATATAGCTGCTTATAATATGTTTTTAAAATCGTTTGTATTTCCTTGCTATTGGTTGTGATGTCTCCTTTTCCATTCATGATTTTATTAACTTGAGTCTTTTCTCTTTTGTTTTTTTTTTTGTTTTTTTTTTTTCTCTTTTGTTTTTAATAAAGCTGACTAATGGTTTATCTTATTAATTCTTTCAAAGAACCAACTCCTGGTTTTGTTGATCTGTTCTACAGTTCTTCTGGTGTCTATTTCATT
Source organism: Canis lupus familiaris (assembly GCF_011100685.1). Taxonomy (NCBI): domain Eukaryota; kingdom Metazoa; phylum Chordata; class Mammalia; order Carnivora; family Canidae; genus Canis; species Canis lupus. The sequence continues at coordinate 58,431,945 of NC_049238.1, forward strand.
GAGTTCTCGAATCTTTATTAACTCTCTTCTTTTGCTCAATGTAGGTTTTATTTGCTGTCCTTTCTCCAGTTCCTTTAGGTGCAAGATTAGCTTGTGTATTTGAGTTTTTTCCAGTTTTTTGAGGGATGCTTGTATTGTGATGTATTTCCCTCCCAGGACTGCTTTTGCCGTATCCTAAAGATTTGGATCGGTTTTATCTTCATTCTCATTAGTTTCCATGAATCTTTTTAGTTCTTCTCCTATTTCATCATTGACCCTTCCATCTTTTAGCAGGATGGTCTTTAACCTCCATGTGTTTGTATTTCTTCCAAATTTCTTTTTGTGATTAAGTTCTAGTTTCAAAGCAGTGTGGTCTGAAAATATGCAGGGGACAATCCCATTCTTTTGGTATTGGTTGAGACCTGATTTGTGACCCAGTATGTGGTCTATTCTGGAGAAAGTTCCATGTGCACTTGAGAAGAATGTATATTCAGTTGCATTTGGATGTAAAGTTCTGTAAATATCTGTGAAATCCATCTGGTCCAGTGTATCATTTAAAGCTCTTGTTTCTTTGGTGATGTTGTGCTTATAATATGTGTCATTTGCAGAAAGTGCTGTATTTAAGTCTTCCAGTGTAAGTGTATTATTATTTAAGGATGTCTTTACTTTGGTTATTAATTGATTGATATACTTGGCAGCTCCCATATTAGGGGCATAAATATTCATGATTGTTAGGTCCTCTTGTTGGATAGATCCCTTAAGTATGATATAGTGTCTCGCTTCTTCTCCTACTAAGGTCCTTAGGAGAAACTTTAATTTATCTGATAGGAGGATTGCTATCGCAGCTTTCTTTTGAGGACCATTTGAATGGTAAATGGTTCTCCAACCTTTCATTTTTCAGGCTATAGTTGTCCTTAGGTCTAAAATGAGTCTCTTCTTAACAGCAAATAGATGGGTCTTGCTTTTTTTATCCAGTCTGAAACCCTTCGTCTTTTGATGGGATCATTAAGCCCATTCACGTTCAGAGTTACCAATGAAAGATATGAATTTAATGTCATCATAATACCTATTCAGTCTCTGTTTTTGTGGATTATTTCTTTGACATCCTCTTTCTTTTACAGAGTCCCCCTTAATAATTCTTGCAGAGCTGGTTTGGTGGTCACATATTCTTTCAGTTTCTGCCTATCTTGGAAGCTCTTTATCTTTCCTTCTATTCTGAATGAGAGCCTTGCTGGATAGAGTATTCTTGGCTGCATGTTCTTCTCATTTAATACCCTAAATATATCCTGCCAGCCCTTTCTGGCCTGCCAGGTCTCTGTGGAGAGGTCTGCTGTTATCTAATATTTCTCCCCATATAAGTTAGGGATCTCTTGTCTCCTGTTGCTTTAAGGATTTTCTCTTTATCTTTGGAATTTCAAGTTTCACGATTAAATGTCGAGGCTTTGAATGGTTTTTATTGATTTTAGGGCAGGACTCTATCTCCTGGATCTGAATGCCTGTTTCCCTCCCCACATTAGGGAAGTTCTCAGCCAAGGTTTGTTCAAATATGCTTTCTGGCTCTCTGTCCATCTCAGTGCCCTCGGGAACCCCAATTAAACGTAGATTTTTCCTTCTGAGGCTGTCATTTATTTCCCTTAACTTTTCCTTGTGGTCTTTTGTTTTTCTCTCTTTTCCTCAGCTTCCTTCCTTGCTGTCAACTTGTCTTCTATGTCACTCCCTCTTTCTTCTGCCTCATTAACTCTTGTTGTTAGGACCTCCAGTTTGGATTGCATCTCATTTAATTGATTTTTAATTTCGGCCTGATTAGATCTAAATTCTGCAGTCATGAAGTCTCTTGATTCCTTTATACTTTTTTCCAGAGCCACCAGTAGCTTTATAATTGTGCTCCTGAATTGGCTTTCTGACCTCGAATTGTAATCCAAATTCTGTAACTGAGTACTGTTTCTGATTGTTTCTTTTGTGGTGAGTTCTTTCTAGTCATTTTTCTCAGTCAGTGTGGCTAAAAATGAGTTTTAGTGGAAAAAGGAAGAAAAGAAAAGAAAAGAAAAAAGAAAAAAACAGAACAAAAAAAAAAAAAAAACAAGGAGGGGTCTTCTCTGGTTCTATATACTGTAAATCCCTTGACTTCCCCTGGAGCTTTCCAGTGCTGCTGGGTCAAGAACTTGTTCCTTCCTCCTCTGTCTTTCCAGGTGGTCTTCTGTGGGAGGGGCCTGCTGTGCTGATTCTCAGGTGTTTGTACCTGGAGGCGCTGCCCCACCCCCTGGGAGGTGCATGGCTCAGGTGGAGCTGTTTACCTCGTGAGGACTCTGTTCCCTGGTGGCCCTGCTTCATCCCAGGCACTGGGTGACACCAGGAGGGGCAACACCACTGGCCGCAGCCAGCTCTCCAGCCCTGGAGTCAGTTCCTACAATAACTACCACAGTCTCCCAGTCTGCACTGGCCTGGATGCTCCCAGGCGCAGGGGGTGCTGACCTGCACAGCTTGGGGGTGCCTGGTGGCAGGAACATCCTTGCTGCCCTGTGCCCTCCCTGCCTCCGCCTGCCCTGGGGGTGGGGGAGTGCAGGATCCTGGGTTGTGTCCCCCCGCACCCTGGGAACTGGGGCCCCTGCTGCTGGAATTGCACACCTGGGCTGTATCTCCCAAAGGCAGCAGGGCACAGCCCCCTCTGCCTGGATCCTCTGCCTGAGCTTCTCCCAAGGCCCCACCGGGCGCACTCTCCAACCCTTTACCAGGATCAGCCTGTGGTCTGGGCATGCTCTCCCCCAGGCACACTTCCTCTGTTAGTGACCCCAGGAGACTGGAGGCTCCACTGCCCCTCCTGCGGTTCTGCCCGAGTTCCCTGCTAGGCGCCTTTCTGTCCAGGAAGAATCCAGTGTGGATTTTTAAAGTTCCTGCTTCTCTGGGACTGAACTTTCCTGTCCCAGGAGGCTTTTGCCTTAGCCCAGCTCCTCGAGGGGCCCCTCTCCCACTTGATTCTTTTTTATTTTATTTATTATTATTATTATTATTTATTTCTTTTTTATTTTATTTTATGTTTTTCCGTCTTCCTACCTTGTTAGAAGTGCAAACTCTTCTCTCTGTAATGTTCCAGTTGTTCTCTCTCTAAATCTCAGGTCGAATATGTAGGGTTTCAGGATGATTTGAAAGTTATCTAGGTAAGTTGGTGGGGACAGGTGACTTGGGGACCCTACTCCTCCGCCATCTTGACAAACTAGATTTTAAACCAAAGACTGTAACAAGAGATGAAGAAGGATACTATATCATAATAAAGGGGTCCAGTCAACAAGAATATCTAATAACTTTAAGTATTTATGTCCCCAACTTGGGAGTACCTAAATATATAAATCCGTTAATAAAAATAAAAACATAAACCTTATGAGGAGCTCCTGCATGGCTCGGTTGGTAAGCATCTGACTCTTCACAAAATAAAAATTTAAAAATCTTATAGCTGTCACTTATCTCTTGCATGGTTTCTCATTTGTGAAAAGGGATACATAATATGTATATATATTTTTTAGTTTATATAGGCCTTTTTATTGCAAGATAATCATAGTATTTAAAACACTAACTAATATTTTGTCACCTATAAGTGGGCTTATTTATTTCCAGCTTTTTGCTATTTTAAATATTGTGGCTTGGAACATATTCATACAAACATATTTTTCCGTATTTTGAATTTTTTTATGCTCTATAGATAGCCACCAGTGACTTCCATAATATATTCAATGGATGTATCTTCTCAAATGTCTGTCTGAAACATTTGATCTTACTCTCTGCTTTTCCATTTTTAAAACCCTTTTTTAGCTACTGTGACATCATTTTTCTTGATTTTTCTTCTGAATTTAAACCTCAGCTCTGCCTGATTTTAGCTTTAGGAGTTTGAGCCAGTTACCTAACCTCTCTGAGCTTTAGTCTCTTTGTTGGTAAAATGAGCAGAATGCCTACTCACCTTATTCTTTTGGAGTAGATAACAGACATAAAGTCCCAACCATGACACTGGGTCTCGCACATAGTAGGTGGTCATAAGAGTTTCCTTTGCTTTCTGTCTCTAGCTCCTTCTTTTCTGCCCCTATGCACAGATCTTTCCTGTCCTAGAAAACAAATTCCCTTAATTTTACTACCTTATGCAGATGTTTTATGTACGTGGCAGGCTTTAGATAAGGCAATTTGAGGAGCACCTGGGTTACATCCAGTTCTTGATTTCGGCTCAGGTCATGATCTTAGGGTCCTGAGATGGAGCTCTGTGTTGGGCTCCATGCACAGTGGGGAGTCTGCTTGAGATTCTTCCTCTCTGCTTCTCCCCTTAATCATGCACATATGCACTGTCTCAAATAAATAAATCTTAAAAAAAAAAAAAGGCAGTTTGAATGTGTTTCTAATAGAGTGGGCTTAATACTAGTCTTCCCAATTAGTTACAGTTTTATGGCTTTTGGGTAGGAGATATATATTTGAGTTACACAAAACTGAAAGCTTGGATTTTTCTCTCACAGCTTCCCTTGGAGTGTTCTTGTTGTGGATGAAGCTCACAGGTTGAAAAACCAAAACTCCTTGCTGCATAAGACACTTTTGGAGGTAAACTCACAGGATAGTCTTAGTTTTTATTCAACTCCCTTTAAAGAAAATACTATCTTGGGCCTGTATAGAGTTAGGTAAGTTGAAAGATTTTTTTTAGTCCGATTTCGGTAGGGCTGTATAAACATTTTGTGAGTGACAGGTAGTACTTAATATGGCCTAACTTCTTGCTCTCATCTTTTATGTAAGAGATGACATTTACTGAAATCTGGGTATCAAATAATAAGATACTACCTCAGTAAAATAACGCTGTATTTTTTGAAATGTTTCAACTCTCTTTTGATCTTCTTCAGAGGGGTAATTCTTTAAAAATAATCCTATTATAACTCTTCTGTCTGCAAGAGCAGATAATGCTGACATATTTTGCCCCCCTCCCATTTACCTTTTTTAAGGATTTGACCATTCACATGGAGTAATGAAGAGACCCCAGTGCATGCCATTGACTATTAGCTCCAGTCTCTCTTGTCTTTGTCACACTTTTAAGTCTTGATACCCTTGATCTCATTCCCTTCCCCCGATCTTTGGCACCATTCTGGCCCGGTGAGAAATGAGAAATGTCAGTGTAGCCTTAGATTTGCCCTCTTTTCAGAGGAGCCCGTGGAACAGCTTGTAAGTAACAGGTACCCTTCTTGTTGACCTTATAAATGAGACCACATATGTGAATTCCTGTAACCATTACTGAAGTTTGGTCCCTGTCCTATAACATCATATCCTGTAACAAACAGTTAATAAATTTAAAGGTGATTTGGAGGAAAGTCTTAGGTCTGAATTCTCAATTCATGGTCTAAAAGTTGCAGTTTTTAGCATTTTAATGCAGGTACTGTCACTGTCTATTACTAGTCCACTCTCAGACGTTATTGCTGTTTCCCAGTGGGGCCCCCTCTGCTCTATGATGTCTTTGGCTTCTTTTAGGGACACTTAACAGTATCTTTTTCCCAAGAGGTTTTCATATAGTAGCTCCTAACCCTATAAGAGACTGCTTCATAAACTATCATGGCAGTTTACTAATGTGTAATGGGATAAGAGAAGAGAAGCCAGTATAAAGGAACCCTGGGTTTGGAGTGGGGAAACCAAGTTCTGTTGCATGTCCCAGAGCCTTTCCTTATTATTCATAGGGAAACTAAGTCTCAGAGGGATTATGTGAGGAATTTCTGAGTCATCTACGCATTCTTTTTTAGGTGAGCTTTGAATTGCAGACAACTGGTTGGTTGGAAAGAATTGCATTTATTGATAGGGGGGCTGACAGATGAGGAGAAGGGTAGTGCCCTTTTCCCCCCTTTATAATACTGTTTCCAGCTTGTTTGTAGAAGTTGGAAACACTTTGTAGTGGAATATAGGGAGTTGGTTATATAATTTATGCAGTGTGCCTCATTTACATTTATAAAGTACATTCACAAAGTAAGTACTGTACCTTGACAAAGTAAGGCTGCCATGAAAGATTATGTAGAAAAATATTTAACGACATGAGAATTGTCTGCAAAATACCTTACAAAAAAGCAGTTTTAAAAATACTGTATACAAAGAGATCATCTCTGGATTTTTTTCACCCAGTTAAAAGTTTTGATGCCAAATGGACACTACTGTGAATAAATATATTAACTCATATGACAGTATAAGTTGACTGTAGTGAACACTAACCCTGGTTATCTTTTTGACTTCATATTCTTTCGTCAACCCAGCTTTTTGCTTGGTGACCACATACCATAAAAAGATGAGTTGATTGTTGAAAGCATTTATTTCTGACCAGTTTCTGTACTTAAATTCTAAGAAAACATTGCCCTTACCAACAAAGCAGGCATGAGTGGGTAGACACTGATTAAACAGTTTTAAAAGAAAACAAAAAAAGGAGTTTGAAAAAAAAATAGTAATAACATTTTCAAATCACTTTTAATTGTGTCATTCTATCTGATCTGACATGTTTTCTTAATACAAAATCACTATCTTCTTATGACCCCCTCCCAAATCAAAATACAGAAACATAAGAATTAAAATAAAAACCAACAATAATTATCTTACTCCCTTGCATATGTTAACATTTGGTATATCTGTTGCCTTTACTGTGTGAAAACCCAATCACATAAATATGCATATATATTATTTTAAAAACCAAAACATACTGTATTTTTATATTTATAAGATATGTTTATCTACACATACGTGTATATATTACCTTACTGTATTCCAGTATTTAAAATAGCATAAACAGGATATGGCTTTCCATTTTTGCTGCATTATTTAACTCAAATGGCATAAGTTCTCACTAAATTCAGTTTAGAGGTTGTCCATTGCTTAACCTAATATCTGTTATTGTTTTTCCTAACCTTTTATTTCATTAGTCTCTTATTCTTCGTGTTCTTATCTGTTGCTCAAAATTTAAAGAATATCTTTCATTTTGGCTTATGTAAGGCCCTGGAACATCCAGAAGACTTGATGTTTTGGATGTGCTGTACTGTAAAGTTTTATAGAAGGATATTCTTTTCGTATAGATCTTGCTTGTCATGGTAGGCCTGATGCTATCTATAGCTTTTTCAAACTGCTTGAATATGTACCATGTTCCTCTGATGCCTCACTAGACTCAGCCATGTGAGTAATAAAATACAGCTTGAATCCTCACTAAGATTGAATAACAAGAGCCATATCAAATATTTTTGTAGTACTTCAGAGTTCACACAGCGATTTTACTTACCTTCTTATAACAGTATCTCCTTCACAGGATTATTGTCCCCTCCTTATTTCCTACATCAGATCTCTAGTATACCACTTGAATCTGAATCTTCTTATTTCGTGTCTTCACGGTCATCCCATTAAAATATACCTCTCTTTGTACAGGTGAAGGTTGTGATGGGGAACTCAGTCTTGCTTTTTAAGGTTATGGATTTTTTACTTTATTTATTTATGTATTTGAGTTCTCAGTAGTCTTCAGTCTCCTGTTGACCGGAACTCCCATCCAGAACAGCCTCCAAGAGCTCTACTCTCTCCTCAGTTTTGTGGAGCCTGATCTCTTTCCCAAGGAGCAGGTGGGAGATTTTGTTCAGCGTTACCAGGATATTGAGAAAGAGTCCGACTCAGGCAAGTTCCCTTCTTAGAAATCATGCCAAGAGGTCTGGGCCCAGAAACTGCCCTGATGCATTGTTCATACAGTGTCATAGGTAGAAAAGAAAGAGAATTGATAGCCAGAGGACACCTTCCAGGAAGATAAAGAGCCACACAAAATTCAGGATAAGAGTCCTGATAAGAATCATGTTATATGATTCTACAGTAGGGCTTAATGGATCATTTTTAGAAGAAATAGAAGGTATCTGCTTCCCCCCACCCCCCATATAACTTCTGTAATTTTGTAGTTTGTTAACTTTCTGTGCTCTTTCCTGAGGCAGAAGGGTATGTGGGTGCTGTAGTCCCAAACTACTCTTCAGCATTCCACAGCACTGCTGTTTCTGTTAACAGTGCACTAAAACCAAGTCTAGGATGAGTGGGTGGTGGAAGCAAAGGAGGGGAGCTGCCCTCGTTTATACAGCTGCCAGTTGCAGTCTTCTTCCTCTTGCACCTTTGCCCCTCTGTCTACCCCTGGACTTTTATCTCAGGATGATTGTTCAAAATAAATGCTAGGCATGCCTACTAGTGGGTATCTATGTACTAAATGAGTATGAGTTGGAAGGGCTTCTCATAGCTAAAATGCCCATACCACAAGCTGAAGATTACCTGGGAAACTTCCTCTGATTGCCCCTATGTTTAGAGTTGACAGATAAAATATATGACACCTAGTCAAATATTAGATGGGACGTACTCCTATTTGTTGTTTCTGTGGAATTTACATTTCACTGCATTCTTGTATTTTTATTTGCTCTATCTGGCAACCCAACATGCAGTGAAATTCTAGTTCAACCTAGTTTTTGAAGTTCATAACACCTAGGGAAGGAACAAGGGAGTTGAAGTGAATATAACTAAGTTTGAATAATAACATTAGCATCCAGCCATGTGACTTTGGATAAAGTGTACTTAACTTAGCTATAAAAATGGAAACAATATTACTTGGTCCTAACTTCTAAGCTGTTATGCTGGTAAATCAGATTAAGTGCAGAAGTATCCTAGAAACAGTAAAACTTCATGCAAGATCATTAATAAAAATCAAGTTCTTTATTTCTAGCTCTTGAGTTGAGAGCCAGTAACAATTTCAGGAGTTGGGAAAAAGAACCCAGTGAAGGAAGAAATACAGTTGACTATTCAATCAGAGGGGTTGACGGCCCCCACATGGTGGAAAATCTGTTATAACTTTTGACTTCCCAAACTTAACTATTAATAGCCTGCCGTTGACTGGATGCTTTACTGGTAATGGAAATAGTCAACACATATATTGTGTGTTATATGTGTTATACTGTATTCTTAACAATCAAGTGATCCAGAGAAAGGAAAGTGTTAAGAAAATCCTAAGGAAGAGAAAATACATTTTACAGTACTGTATTGTATTTACTGAAAAAAATCTGTGTTTAAGTCAACCTGAGCAGTTCAAACCATGTTCAAGATTCACCTGTACTATGAAAAATTACCATACTAGTCCAGCCTGAAAATTTCATCCTACTCTTGTGTTGTTGGTTGTTTTTCTTTGCACAGCAAGTGAACTACACAAACTCTTGCAGCCATTTCTATTGAGGCGGGTGAAAGCTGAGGTAGCTACAGAGCTTCCCAAGAAGACAGAGGTAGTGCTATACCACGGCATGTCAGCATTGCAGAAAAAATACTACAAGGCCATTTTGATGAAAGACCTAGGTAATCAGAGGGCATTTGATTTAGAAACTAAATGAAGTTGTAATGTTCATGCAGAGAAATATTTTATTATCACACTGACTTTGTATAGTAATATGGGATAGAATTTTGTATTCTGAATAATGTTCAGGTCAGCCACAGTGAAACCATTATCTTTACCATAATGCAGACTTTATTGGTTGTTGCACTTGTGAAATTTACCCCCCACCACCACTTGTCCTTATTGCTTAGAAGTTAGTTAAGCGAACACTTCTAGGTATGCCAGTCATGGCTTTCATCTTCCTAACCTGTCAGATATTTAACACATTGCAGAGCTTTTTTGTTGGATCAGATTTACTGAGAGGAGTTGGGAGTGGGAACAGAGAGAGAGAGAGAGAGTAAAACAGGCTGTCATTTTGTGAGTTTCTCCCTGAGTTTCACAACAGTAGTTAAGGGAATTTGTGCAAAAGTAACAAAGTACTCCCAAGTTCATTTTATAGTTAGGCTTCCTTAAAACAAAGTGATAGTTAAGTAAACTTCATGTGGATGTGTTGTTAATTCATGTAATTCAGTGAAATTTAGGAGGTTAATACAAGTTTGAGAGATATATTACTGAATAAATAAGGTTAACTTAGAGTTTTCATTTTGTTCTTTTGTTTTTATTCAGTAGTATCTTTCTTTCTGTCTCTCTGTTTTCAGATGCATTTGAAAGTGAGATGGCAAAGAAAGTCAAACTTCAAAATGTCTTATCCCAGCTTCGAAAGTGTGTGGATCACCCATACCTGTTTGAGGGTGAGACAGTGCCCTTTTTTCTCACATTGCTTTTCATGAACATTTTTGTGGCCAACATCATCGCACAGTTCTTCAAAGCAATTACCTGTATTTACCGTCTAGTTTCATCCCATTTTCTTGTTAATGTTTTATGTTGATGTAATCTAATATATTGCTCATATCCAACTTCCACTGTCCTGTTAGTGTCCCTATGGCTTTGATTCCTCTTTTTTTGAAACTCAAAATTGAGTCATAAATTGTGAATTATATTTGTCTGTCTCTTTATTGTCCTATAATCCAAACATTCCTCAGCTTTTTTTTTTTTTTCCTTTTTGATCTTGTCTGAAATAACAGTTTTGAAGAATCTCAAGGCCATCTTGCAGGTTGTCTCATAACCTGGATTTAGGGATCATTTCTTCATGATTAGATGTCCCATTGTCTTTTTTTTTTTTTTTTTTTTTATGTTAGGCTCCACACCCAGCGTGGAACCCAATGCAAGGCTTGACCTCATGACCCTGAGATTAAAACCTGAGCTGAGTGAGATCAAGAGTCAGACGCTCAACCAACCAAGCCACCCAGGCACCCCTAGATGTCCCATTGTCTGAAACCCACTCCACTGTCAGACTTTCACCACCACCCTTGAACTTTGCAAGTTTACCAGTGATCTCCAGTGGTTGTCAGTTCACATTTTAATTAACCTAATCAAAACCTTTCACACGGTTGATCACTTCTTTCTTGAAACACTTTCTTCCTTTGGCTTCTGAAACAATGCCTTCTCTTCTCCATTTGCCTACCTCTGCTGCTTCTCAGCTTCCATTGCTGCTTCCCCTCCATCTTAGAGATGGTCTGCAAATTTCCTTCTAAGTGTTGCAAATTTTCTTCTAAGCTACTTACTGCACATTTGTAGTGTTTTCATTTTTATTCGAACTAGGGCTTTTTTGATTTACTCTGATGAGTAGCCTTTGGGACACTTCTAGGATCTCTGTGGACATGGGGGTGCTCGAACGGATAGGATCAATGTGGAGAGTTTGCTACAGTCATTTTAAGGGAGTATTTGCCAAGTAACACTAGGAATTGTTTTAAATGTCACAGAATCTTAATTAGGTACATTTCACAATTTTTTTTAAAGGCAGAGGTTATTGGGACATGTAGATTTTGAAAGAAGCCCTTTAGATTATTCTGACAGCCACCCTCCACCTTGAGAATTACTAGTTTATACATCTCAGCATTTGTTTTCTTGCGAGTCTCAGATTTTCAGTTCTCTGACCTTTAGCATATCCTTGTGCTTCCCTTTCCTAGAGTGGGCTTGTTCCTTGGATGGACATTTATTAGGCATATTGGGGTTGTTAGGCTCTATGATTGGTGTTAAGCAGCACCAAGATTGTCATGGAAACAATTTTAAAATGTCTCAAAGAGAGATGAGACTTAGGCCCATTATCAATTAGAAGGAACTTGTCCTCTTGCTATAGTCTCACCATCAGCTTCTCTATTTAAGAAGTCTGCCCGGACCAGGAACACATTATTGGGAGGAGGTTCCTTCTTTTATAGGTGTGGAACCAGAGCCTTTTGAAATTGGTGACCACTTGATTGAGGCCAGTGGGAAACTTCATCTACTGGATAAGCTTCTGGCATTCCTGTATTCTAGGTAGGTGGACTGTTCACATTTTCTGCTCTGAGCTGGTGATTTTTAAAACCAAATAATGATTCACTGATTTCTTTGTCTTTTTTCTTTTTTTCTTTTTTTAAATGATTTTATTTATTTATTTGAGAGAGAGAGAGTGAGAGAGAGCATGAGCAGGGGGCAGAGAGAGAGAGAAGCAGGCTCCTTGCTGAGCAAGGAGCCCGATGTGAGACTTGACCCCAGGACCATGACATGAGTCGAAGGCAGATGCTTAACCAACCAAGCCACCTAGGCACCCCAATTCACTGATTTCTTGAGACTGATTCCAATTTTCCTTTCTTTAAAACCCTGATTCTGATTCCTTCTCTGCAACCACACCCGCACCCTGTCCCATCCCACCTCATCCCCTCCATAATCATCCTTCCCTTTCCTGAATTCCTATAGCACCTAGGGTCCTAATTAATCTAGCACTTCACAATGCACTGCCTTAGTCTCCTGTTTGTTTTGTTTGTTTAATACTTTATTTAAATTCAATTTGCCAGCACATAGAATAACACCCATTGCTCATCCCATCTAGTGCCCTCCTTAGTTCCTGTCACCCACTCACCCCATACCCCTATCTTCCCTTCTGCAACCCTTTGTTTCCCAGAGTTAGGAGTCTCACATGGTTTGTCTTCCTCTCTCATTTTTCCCCACTCAGATTCACTCCTTTCCCTTGTAGTCCATTTTGCTATTTCTTATATTCCACATATGAGTGAAACCCTCTCCAATTGACTTATTTCACTCAGCATAATACCCTCTAGTTCCATCCACATTGAAGTAAATGGTGGGTATTCATCCTTTCTGATGGCTGAGTAATATTCCATTATATATATATATACACACACACATATATATATATATCACATTTTATATGTATATATATATATATATACCACATCTTCTTTATCCATTCATCTGTGGAAGGACGTTGTGGCTCCTTCCACAGTTTGGCTATTGTGGACATTGTTGCTATGAACATTGGGGTGCAGGTGTCCTGGCCTGCATCTGTATCTTTGGGGTAAATACCCACTAGTACAATTGCTGGGTCATAGGGTAGATCTATTTTTAATTCTTTGAGGAACCTCCACACTGTTTTCCAGAGTGGCTGTACCAGTTTGCATTCCCATCAACAGTGCAAGAGGGTTCCCCTTTCTCCACATCCTCTCCAACATTTATTGTTTCCTGTCTTGTTAATTTTCCCCATTCTCACTGGTGTGAGGTGGTATCTCATTGTGGTTTTCATTTATATTTCCCTGATGGCAAGTGATGCAGAGCATATTTTCATGTGCTTGTTGGCCATTTGTATGTCTTCTTTGGTGAAATGTCTGTTCACGTCTTCTGCCCATTTCATGATTAGATTTTTTTGTTTCTTGGGTGTTCAGTTTGATAAGTTCTTTAGAGATCTTGAATACCAGTCCTTTATCTGATAAATCTGCTCTCTGTTTAATTGGCATGTTATAATCTTCTTGCTTCACCTGTATTGTTTAGTTCCACAAAGACAGAGATAGCATCAAGCATTTCTTTTTTAATTACCTGCTGGTATCTTGCATTGAATTGGCACCTAATGACGGCTTAGTAAATATACACCTTAGTTAACCTGTGGGGTTTGGTTCAGAGAGAACTTGGGGGACTCTTTCCCAGTGACATGAATTGGGTAGCAGAAGACCAAGTCACTTCTGGAGTCTTAAAAGGTCCAGCTATGTGTTCAGTGGCCTGGTATCCAGCCTCTACCTGGTCCTCCTGGTCCCCAGTGAGAAGACAAGTATAAAAAAGGTCCAGCTTCCTAAGAATTTCAAACTGTTCCAGGTGAGCCTGAACTAACCATTAAACCTCAGATATGGCAAAACTACGCAACATTAAGAAACGTGTAAACCAAATAATTGCATGCCGTGGTGTATTTTATTGGCTCTGATATATCTAGTACAAGTGTGTTACAAGTGAAGGAGGACCCGTAAATATCTTCTATCCAACCTTTTCATTTCACAGGTACAAAACAGACCCAGAGTGGTCATGTGACTTCTTTAAAGTCACACAGCCAGCAAATGACAGAGATGGAATTAGAATTGAGGTCCTCAAATTCAATACCTTTTCCACACATTTGAGGCTAGAGTCTTGAAGGGGTTTTTCATAATTGTTCCTGTACACACATTGCAAGCTCAGATTAAATTAGTTTTCCTAATGAGACTCCTCTATTTTGACAGTGTCCTATTTCTTTCTTTGTGAAGACTTAAAATGATACCTGGTAGCATGGGTGCTATAGGCTTATCTTTATTCTTGACCTAATTCATTTTGCCTCCTCCTTTCCCTGCCCCCCCATACATAATTTTTAACGTATCATATAGAATATGAGAAGCCACCTGCCCCTTGATTCTCTAAGGTGATACTTCTCAGACTTTTCAACCAATACAGCTGTAGATGAGAGGATAGTGATTTCACACCCCCAAGTAGAGAATGTCTGTAGGTGGATGACCACAAGTTCTTCAAGATTTAGAGTTGGGTTTTGTGCATTTGAATTTTGCATTTTATTATTTACATATTTATTTATTTCGCAGTTAAATAAAAGTGTGTATTTCTTTCCATTAGTAAATTGACATTCCAGAAAGAGGTGCCTTGGTTATCATAGGGCTTTCTAAACCCCCTGGTGCATTGACACATACTCCTGTGAATATATGTATCTGTGGTTTGAGAACTACTACTTTGCAGGATATGGCTACCTGTGGAGTTATTTATGAGGAAGTCTCTACAAATGATTACAGTATTTATATTTCCGCTTCAGTATTCCATTTATTTGTAAACTTGCATTCTTTGGTAAGATTCCCCTGAGGACAACTCCCCTTAAAAATTTAGAGTTGGCAGCTCTTTCTTTTCTCTTTCTTGCCAGGGGCCATCGAGTTTTACTTTTCTCCCAAATGACCCAGATGTTGGATATTCTCCAAGATTACATGGACTACAGAGGTGAATATTCCTTGGCTACTATGTTGGTTAAGCCTTTTTAATTTAATTTTTATTTTATTTTATTTTTTACATTTGTTTTTATTTAAATTCGATTTGCCAACATATAGTATAACACCCAGTGCTCATCCCATCAAGTGCCCTCCTTAGTGCCCGTCACCCATCATCCCAAACCCCACCCACCTCCCCTTCTGCAACCCTTTGTTTGTTTCCCAGAGTTAGGAATCTCTCATGATTTATCTCCCTCTCTAATTTTTCCCACTCAGTTTCCCTCCTTTCCCTCATAATCCCTTTCACTATTTCTTATTCATATATTCCACATATGAATGAAACCATATGATGATTGTCCTTCTCTGATTGACATATTTCAGTCCGCGGAATACCATCCAGTTCCATCCACATCAAAGCAAATGGTGGATATTCATCCTTTCTGATGGCTGAGTAATATTCCAGTGTATATATAGACTGCATCTTCTTTATCCATTTGTCTGTTGAAGGAGATTGTGGCTCCTTCCACAGTTTGGCTATTATGGACATTGTTGCTATGAACATTGGGGGTGCAGGTATCCTGGCATTTCACTACATCTGTATCTTTGGGGTAAATACCCACTAGTGCAATTGCTGGGTCATAGGGTAGATCTATTTTTAACTCTTTGAGGAACCTCCACACTGTTTTCCAAAGTGGCTGCACCAGATTGCATTCCCATCAACAGTGCAAGAGGGTTCCCCTTTCTCCACATCCTGTTCAACATTTATTGTTTCCTGTCTTGTTAATTTTCCCCATTCTCACTGGTGTGAGGTGGTATCTCATTGTGGTTTTCATTTATATTTCCCTGATGGCAAGTGATGCAGAGCATATTTTCATGTGCTTGTTGGCCAAGTGTATGTCTTCTTTGGTGAAATGTCTGTTCACGTCTTCTGCCCAATCCAATCCATGATTGGATTTTTTTGTTTCTTGGGTGTTCAGTTTGATAAGTTCTTTATATATCTTGGATACTATCCCTTTACCTGATATGTCATTTGCAAATATCTTCTCCTATTCTGTAGGTTGTCTTTTAGTTTTGTTGACTGTTTCTTTTCTGGCGCAGAAACTTTTTATCCTGATTAAGTCCCAATAGTCATTTTTGCTTTTGTTTCCCTTGCCTTCATAGATGTATCTTGCAAGAAGTTGCTGTGGCCAAGTTCAAAAAAGGTGTTGCCTGTGTTCTCCTTTAGGATTTTGATGGATTCTTCTCTCACATTAGGTCTTTCAACCATTTTGAGTTTATCTTTGTGTATGGTGTAAGAGAATGGTCTCGTTTTATTCTTCTGCATGTGGCTGTCCAATTTTCCCAGCACCATTTATTGAAAAGACTGTCTTTTTTCCAGTGGATAGTCTTTCCTGCTTTGTCAAATATTAGTTGGCCATAGATTTGAGGACCCATTTCTGGGTTCTCTATTCTGTTTCATTGATCTATGTATCTGTTTTTATGCCAGTACCATATTGTCTTGATGATCACAACTTTGTAATACAGCTTGAAATCCTGCATTGTGATGCCCCCGGCTCTGGTTTTCTTCTTCAATATTCCCCTGGCTATTTAGGGTCTTTTCTGATTCCACACAAATCATAAGATGATTTATTCCAACTCTCTTAAGAAAGTCCATGGTATTTTGATAGGGATTGCATTGAATGTGTACGTTGCTCTGGGTAACATTCACATTTTCACAATGTTTATTCTTCCAATCCATGAGCATGGAATGTAGAAAGTTTTTCCATCTCTTTAGGTCTTCCTCAGTTTTTTTCATATGTATTCTGTAGTTTTTAAGAGTAGATATTTTACCTCTTTGGTTAGGTTGACCTAGGTATCTTATGGTTTTGGCTTCAATTGTATATGGCATTGATTCTTTAATTTCTCTTTCTTCAGTGTCATTGTCATTCTCAAAGGCACATGGAACTTTCTCCACAATAGACCACATACTGGGTCACAAATCAGGTCTCAACTGAATGCCACTGATGTCTGTGCATTGATTTTGTATCCTGCCACATTGCCGAATTGCTGTATGAGTTCTAGCAGTCTTGGGATGGAGTATTTTGGGTTTTCTATATAGAGTATCATATCATCTGTGAAGAGGGAGAGTTTGACTTCTTTGGCAATTCGAATGCCTTTTATTTCTTTTTGTTGTCTGACTGCTGAGGCTAGGACTTCTAGTCCTATGTTGAATAACAATGGTGAGAGTGATCATCCCTGTCATGTTCCTGATCTTAGGGGAAAGGCTCTGAGTTTTTCCCCAATGAGAATGATATTCACTGTGGGCTTTTCATAAATGGCTTTTAAGATATTGAGGAATGTTCACTTTATCCCTACACTTTGAAGAGTTTTAATCAGGAATGGATGCTGTTATTTGTCAAATATTTTCTCTACATCTGTTGAGAGGATCATATGGTTCTTGTTTTTTCTCTTGTTGACATGATCTATCATGTTGATTGTTTTACGAGTGTTGAACCAATCTTGCATCCCGGGGGTAAATCCCACTTGGTCATGATGAATAATCTTCTTAATGTATTGTTGGTTCCTATTGGCTAATATCTGCGTGAGAATTTTTGCATTCATTTTCATCAGGGATATTGGTCTATAATTCTCCTTTTTGGTCTGATCTTTGTCTGGTTTTGGAATCAAGGTAATGTGGTCTCGTAAAACGAATTTGGAAGTACTCCCTCCCTTTCTATCCTTTGGAACAGCTTTAGTAGAATAGGTATTATCTCTACTTTAAACATTTGATAGAATTCCCCTGGGAAGCCATCTGGCCCTAGACTTTTGTGTCTTGAGAGTTTTTGATGACTACTTCAATTTCTTTGCTGGTGATTGCCTTGTTCAGGTTTCTATTTCTTCCTGTTCTAGTTTTGATAATTTGTAGTTTTCCAGAAAGGCATCCACTTCTTCTAGATTGCCTAATTTGTTGCCATAGAGCTGCTCATAATACATTTTTTTAAAGTGTTTGTATTTCCTTGGTATTGGTTGTGATCGCTCCTCTTTCATTCGTGATTTTATTAATTTGAGTCTTTTATCTTTTCTTTTTAATAAGGCTGGCTAGGGGTTTATCTGTCTTATTAATTCTTTCAAAGAACCAGCTCCTGATTTTGTTGATATGTTCTACAGTTCTTCTGGTCTCTATTTCCTTCAGTTCTGCTCAAATCTTTATTGTCTCTCTTCTGCTTGGTGTAGGCTTTACTTGCTGTTCTTTCTCCAATTCCTTTAAGTCTGAGGTTAGCTTAGTACATAAAGTATACTATATATACTCATATATAGTATATATGAGTTTTTTCCAGTTTTTTGAGGGAGGCTTATATTGCAGTGTGTTTCCCTCTTAGGACTGCTTTTGCTGTATTCCAAAGATTTTGAATAGCTGTTATCTTCATTTTCATTAGTTTCCACGTATCTTTTAATTCTTCTCTAATTTCCTTGTTGACTCATTCATCTTTTAGTAGAATGCTCGTTAACCTCCATGTGTTTGAGTTTCTTCTAAACCTTCTCGTGATTGAGTTCTAGTTTGAAAGCATTGTGGTCTGAAAATATGCAGGGGACCATCCCAATCTTTTGGTCAGTTGAGACCTGATTTGTGACCCAGTATGTGGTCTATTGTGGAGAAAGTTCTGTGTGCCTTTGAGAAGAATGTGTATTCAGTTGCATTCCGATGGAAAGTTCTGTATATATGTGTGAAATCTCTTTGGTCCAGTGTATCATTTAAGGCTCTTGTTTCTTTGGTGATGTTGTGCTTATAAGATCTGTCATTTGCTGAAAGTGCTGTGTTGAAGTCTCCTATATTAGTGTATTATTATCTAAATATCTCTTCACTTTGGTTATTAATTGATATACCTGGTGGCTCCCACATTAAGGGCATAAATATTCATGATTGTTAGGTCTCCTTGTTGGATAGACCCTTAAAGTATGATATAGTGTCCCTCTTCAACTTACTACATTGGTGTAAACTCTAATTTATCTGTTATGAGGATTGCTACCCCAGCTTTCTTATGAGGACCATTTGAGTGGTAAATGGTTCTCCACATTTTCAGTCTGGAGGTATCCTTATGTCTAAAGTGAGTCTCTTGTTGGAGATAACATATAGATGGGTCTTGCTTTTTTATCCAGTCATAAACCCTGTGTCTTTTGATGGGATCATTTAACCCATTCACATTCAGAGTAACTATTGAAAAATATGAATTTGGTGTCATATTACCTATTCAGCCCCTGTTCTTGTGGATTGTTTCCTTGGACTTCCTCTTTTCTTTTACAGCCCCTTAATATTTCTTGCAGAGCCAGTTTGGTGATCACATATTCTTTCAGCTTCTGTCTATCCTGGAAGCTCTTTATCTCTCCTTCTATTCTGAATGACAGCCTTGCTGGATAAAGTATTTTTTGCTTCATGTTATTCTCATGAATATATCCTGCTAGCCCTTTCTGGACTGACAGGTCTTTTTGGAGAGGTCTGCTATTAATCTGGTATTTCTCCCCATATAAGTTAAAAGTCTCTTGTTTCGAGCTACTTTAAGAATTTTCTCTTTATCTTTGTAATTTGCAAGTTTCACTCTTAAATGTTGAGGTGTTGGAACAATTTTTATTGATTTTTTGGGATTGATAACAGATTTATTGATTTTATTAATAACAGATTTATTGATTTTTGGGGTCCTCTCTATCTCGTGGATCTGAATGCCTGTTTCCTTTCCCAGATTAGGGAAGTTCTCAGCTATGATTTCTTCAAGTATACTTTGTGGTCCTCTCTCTCTCTCAGCCTCTTCTGGAAACCCAGTTAGACATATATTCTTCTTTCTCAAGCTATCATTTATTTCCCTAAGCCTTTCCTCGTAGGCTCTTAATTGTTTTTCTCTTTTCTCGTCAGCTTCCTTCCTTCCCATTAACTTGTCTTCTATGTCACTCTTTCTCCCACCTCATTAACCCTAGCAGTTAGAACGTCTAGTTTGGTTTGCATCTCATATAATCTGATTTAATTTCGGCCTGATTAGATCTCAATTCTGCAGTAATGAGGTGTCTAGAGTCCTTTACACTTTTTTCCAGAGCCACCAGTATTTTTATAATTGTACTTCTGAATTGAATTTCTGGCATCATATTTAATTCCAAATCCTGTAACTCTATGGCAGAGAGTATTGTTTCCAGTTCTTTCTTTTGTGGTGAATTCTTCATTCTAGTCATTTTGTCCAGTGCAATGTGGCTGTATGAGTGGGCTGTCAAAAATATCAACCATGACCTAAGTAAAGTACACCATAGATGATTCTGAAGAGGTCAGAGACCAGAAAATAAAAGAAAAAGAAGAACAGAAGAAAATAAAACAAAAGGACCACTAAAGTGTAAAACAAATTTTAAAACAAAGTAGCAAAAATAAAAAGCCAAAAACCAAAAGCAAAGAAGAAAAAAGAAAAAGAAAGAAAAAAAAGTAAAGAGAAAAATAAGGGGGGTTCATGGTGGTGGTGAGGAAGTGTTAGTGGAGAGAATGTTGTCTACCTGAGGGGTCCTAGAGTGTAATCCTCTTGGTTCTGAGTCTATTTTCTGTATGTTAGAAGATGCACAATCCCAAATTTATATAAACCAGCAATACTTCTAAAAAGCCCCAACATCAACTATAAAAACATAAACAAGATAAAAGAGGGGGGCAGTGTGGGAAGGAAGAGAGAATATAATCTCACAGAGTGAACCAACATGGTGTTCCACTTTGTTCTGGGTGTATTTGGTCATGTTTTAGAAAACACTAACTTCCACCATTGTAAAACTAAATGAGGCAGCAAAAACAAAAAACAAATACCCATATCTTGTATATCTACCAAAATTAAATTTAATATGTTGAAGGGAATACAGAAGTGAAAAATATATCTAAGACATGTACTTGTAGGAATATGAAAGCCAGAAAGGAAAAAGCTTAAAAATGAAGAGTTAGGGCAACCCGGGTGGCTCAGCAGTTCAGCGCCGCCTTCAGCCCAGGGCGTGATCCTGGAGACCTGGGATCAAGTCCCACGTCATGCTCCCTGCATGGAGCCTGCTTCTCCCTCTGCCTGTGTCTCTGCCTCTCTCTCTCTGTGTGTCTCTCATGAATAAATAAATAAAATCTTTAAAAAAAAAATGAAGAGGTGGTAATATATTGTAGTGAAGGTGGTAAAAGAAAAAATATTGGACATTTTTAGT
Organism: Canis lupus familiaris; assembly: GCF_011100685.1. Taxonomy (NCBI): domain Eukaryota; kingdom Metazoa; phylum Chordata; class Mammalia; order Carnivora; family Canidae; genus Canis; species Canis lupus. Next base: position 58,452,792 of record NC_049238.1, read on the forward strand.
CGGATATAAAAACAAGTCATAATGGAAAAAAAATAAAAGGACCCTCTAGTTCTATATACTATTTTCTCTCAGTCCTGGAGCTTTCCAGCACCGCTTGTTCAGTAAACTTGCTCTTCCCTTGTTCTTCCAATAGTTCTTGGGGGAGGGGTCTGCTGTGCTGATTCTCAGGTGTCTGTGCCTTTGCAGAGATGCCCTGTCCCTGGACAGGTGCTGGACTCAGTATGAGCTGTTCATCCTGTGAGGCCTTTGTTCCCTGGTTGTCCTGCCTCTCCCAGGCACAAGGTGAAACAGAGGAAATTCGAAAATGGTGGGGACCAGATTTCCAGCTCTGGAATCGAGCTCCCCTGGAGTAACTAACCGTAGTCTCGCAGTCTGCATTGGTCTAGATGCTCCTGGGGGCAGGCATAGGTGCACTGATCTGCTTGGGCTTTTCCCAAATGCCCCCGGAGGGCTACGACACTCCAGCCCTTTACCAATACTGGATCTGCAAAGCTCATGGTTTGCAGTGAGCTTTACTCCTCTTATAGTGACTCTGGAATCTTGGGGCTTCACTGCCCCTTCTGCAATTCTCCCGATTTCCCTGCTGAGTGCTTTTCCTTTAGGGAAAACTCCAGTGCAGGTTTTTAGAGTTACTGCTTTTCCAGGGCTGGGCTTTCCTGCCATGGAGGCTTTCCCCACTTGGCTTTAGCCCTGCTAGTCACAGTTCCTCTCCCCCACCTTATTCTTTTTTTTTTTTTTCCTGCCTTCCTACCTTGTTAGAAGCTAAAACTTTTCTCTGTAGCATTCCAGCTGTTCTCTCTTTAAAATCTCAGTTTGAATTTGTAGGTGTTCAGGATGTTTTGAAAGTTATCTGGGTAAGTTTGTGGGACCAGATGAGTTGAGGACCCCTGCTCTTCCACCATCTTGCCCCTCCCTCTGCTTAAGCCTTTTTTAGACTTAACAGTCTAGTAGGTCTGTGAGGAGTAATCTGGGGTGGGGGGTATGTCACAAAGGAAAGAAGTGAAAGAACATTATTCTGAACCAAAGAAAGATTGAAAGTAAGGGGAGAGGTGTGTTACACAAGGATTGACAGCCAGGTAGAGACACATGGGCAGAAATAAACATGTTCCCACTGGTGAATGTGATTTAAAATTATGGGTAGTGGAAAAAATCTGAGTTACAGAAATGTTGAGTGTCTTTGAAAATGTTTGATTAAAAAAAAAAAGAGCTTTTGGTGTCTTGTGACATTTGACAGTTGAGCACTTTCTCAGGATCAGTAGAAAAAATGAAATTACAGAGATTGCACATATCAACTAAGGGTAAGTTTTTTCTATATAAACAATAGGGAATGTAAGTTATTATCTGGGGAATCTGTTTAATATATAACAAAATGTATGTGGAATGATGGGGTAAGGCCATAACACTGATTCACCTTGAGATCAGTGGTGAGGGAGTATCAGCTTCAGACCTTACTGTTTAAAAACATGAATTTGCAGTAGGGTTGTCAGAGCCACTTGATGCCCCAAGTACTACAGTATACCTGGTCCATTGGACACTTGCTGGAAATGCCATTGGTATGTTGAGATTCCCCAGATTCACAAACAGACTCCAACGGGTCTTGGTGATGGATGGAAAACCAGAAGCTTCATTGAAAGGCAGCTGCTGGGCCTTTGGGCAGGCTCACTTGCCAGCGCCCAAGTGCTTGTCTTACTGCTTGCATAAGTAAGAATTCTATCATGCAGAGTTGGAAACTACTACATAGCATGGTTCACATGTGCTTCAGGGTTGGGATAGTCAGAATTGACTATTAACTCCACAAATGCCAAGTACTTCAACTGCATGTACTTAAAATATCCAGAGAGATATATTATGTTGAGTTCTTTCATAAGACAATGAAATATCACCTAAATTTAGATTTTTCCCATGGGATTTGCTTAAAGTAGAGGCATACCTATATACAGAAAGGGACAAAATTAGCATTTGGCTTTGAGCTGACAATGTTTTATTCCCCAAAGAATACATGAAAAGAGTTTCTATTTCTGTTTTCTTTTTCTGTTTGAAGGGTACAGCTACGAGCGTGTGGATGGTTCTGTGAGAGGAGAAGAGAGACACCTGGCCATTAAGAACTTTGGACAGCAGCCTGTTTTTGTTTTTCTCCTGAGTACCAGGGCAGGTAGGCCACATATGTATTGACAAAAGCAGACAAATAGGGGAGACACAGTACTTTTCCATCCCGACAATTAGTATGTTTTCCCTTAATTCTCTGAAAGGTGAGGTTGTTGCCTAGGAACGTAAAAAAAGGGGAATTGAGGGAGTGGCTGTAAGTTAACCCCTAGCATGGAGTTCTTTCCTGTCTAAGTTATCTAAGCTGCCAGCTCAGAGAAGTACGGCTAAAATCAGGGGTTGTTGGAAAATAATTTTAATTTGCTTTGACCACTGACCTGGGGTTGTCCTATAAGATGTCTGTAATTTTGTGGAAAGTTTTATTCACATTCAGTAAAGAACACTTTCCTTGCCAGCTGTGAATTTGGGAAGTGAGATAACAACCTGTCTGCTAATTATCCCTCCTCCATAAGTAGTTCTGGAATAGTGCTGTAGAAGCTTAATTAAAATTTCTTTTTTAAAAGAAGTTGTGATTATAATGAAATTACTAGCTCTTTAGAATTATTTTTAACACTATCTTTATGAGCTAAGTCATAAATATTTTATGTGACATTTATAGTGCTTTACCTGTTAAAGACTGCTTTAAAAGATGCTTCATTCGTTTGAAATCAGTTCTTAGAGATGAAACTATTCTTATGTCATGGAGCAAGTCAACCTTAAATTAGTTTTGCATTTTTAGAATCTTAGTTTCATTATGTTATTTTTTATAGACCTAAATCTTGATGGAATAGATGCAGGAACACTAAAGGGATGTGTGTCCTCTATTAAAGGTAGATCAATATCTTTATAAAGAGAGAGTTCCATCTTACTTAGTATTTATTAAGTGTCTCGTACCGTAAGGGAGCATAAAAGATGTGTTAGGTAGAATCTTGACCATAAGGAGATTGTTTCACTTGTGTATGTCTCATCTCTGTATTACAAAGGTATAATCCCATGTATTTGGCTTCAGTTGCTTCCATTATAGACTGCACCCTGAATCAGCCGTTTATTCACGTTCTCTGTTGTCTCAGCGATGGTCTTAGGAGACACTGGAAGGATCAGGGCAAGTGTATCTTCAGTGTTGGAAAACAGGTCTATTTATGCGTTACTGATTTCATCATTTTCATATTCAGAGTATCATTATGTTTGAAAAGTCTAAAATTAGGACGAGTACTCAGAACCAATCAATACTGAGTAATCTTTTAAGAACTGAAATATTCCTGGACGTGAGCCTTTTTGAAGCACTAATGGTCATGTTTGCCATCACTGTTTAGCTGTAGATTAGCGTATTATTTATTTAACAGGTTTTCCTCAAACTTTCAAATATTTCTGTGATTGAAGCAAGCATATTGCCACCAGGTGGCAGTAATAGCTCACGATAAGTCCTAAACAAGCATGGAGACTGGCTTATTTGTAAAACCTTACATCTCCATGAGGCAGAGCTGAACTGAGATGACATTAACCCAAGAAGAAGATGAAAATTTTTATGTAGCACATGTTAATAAGTTCTTGAGAGATCATTAACGTGCAGTGGATAAAAGCTAAGGCCCTGAAGCCAGACAGACATTGTGGGACTGACTCCTGGCCCTTTCACTTTCTAGCTGTGCGATCTCTGCTAAGTCCCTTGGGTTCTCTGTTTTTATCTATAAAATGAGAATAATAATACACTACTCATAAGGTTGTTGTGAGGATTAAAGGAGTTGAAATATGTAAAATGCTTAGAACAGTGCCTGGCATGTAGTAAGCACAGCACAAGTGTAGCTGGCATTATTATAAGGTATAATTTAACATGTCTCAGTAATCAGTCTTTATTATCACTTTATTCCAAGTTTAATTTTATATAAAGTCTTTAATTAGAACGTTCCTGCCTGACTTGTCTTGAGAGCCAGCCTAGAGTCAGTAGCCCATCTTAAAAGTTAGTTCTTAATTCAGGCTCTTGGAACAAGCCCTTTCAGGCTCGCTTGTTTCAGCAATGAGCTGTAACGACCCCTGGCAAGAGGGAATCCCTTTTGTACTTGTTTCCACATTAATCAAAGACAAGGCTGTAATTTGCTTTCATGGTTCTCTTAATTAATTCTCATCATCCAAAGAGCCTCCTTAGCCATTTTCCTACAACGCTGAAGAAGGATCAGAAAGTTGTCCCATGGAGTGTTCTTGTCCTGTGGTTGGTTTTGTTACCTTCTCTTTAATTAATATGGAAACAGATACAGAAAAGACTTTCTAAAGTTTTTTCCTGTCAGAGGGAGGTAGTTTCCTGCTCTACTTAGGAGTGTAAAATAAATGTCATCCCCTGTTCTCATTAGCTTGTATCAGGGATCTTGCTACCTTAGTTGTAACCTGAGGTGGATATTAACTCCTCTCTTAATGGCGCCCACAGCAGAAGACCTCTTGCGTATTTAAAGCTGTTTTCTTTTGAAAGAGGATGCATCCTCTTACAAAGAGTATCCTAAAACCCATCAAGCCTTTTAAAATTGTTTCCTGGCACTAATTTAAGCATGCATGTTTGCTTCTTGCCCCTGCTCCTCTCATTCTGTTACTTTTGGTAGTTAAATTTTCCCAAGTCGGGCAATATGAGCCCAGGTAGCACTGTTAATCACACAAGGTCCTGGAGTTGGGGATGGGGTGTCAGTTTGCAGGGTGACGCCAATTGTCTTGACGGATCTTATTTTAGCAATCATACCACTGTATGTAGCCTTGCGTCTTTATTATCTGGTTCTGGCCAGCATGCTGCTGATCACGTTCCTTTTGCATTGTTTTCAGGAGGAGTTGGCATGAACTTAACGGCTGCAGATACCGTTATTTTTGTCGACAGTGATTTCAATCCTCAGAATGACTTGCAGGCAGCAGCCAGGGCTCATCGGATTGGCCAGAACAAGTGAGAGATTGCAACACCAGCCTTATTCTACATCCTGGGCTCCTCAGCAGTTCTGGCGTGGGAAGGAAATGAAGAAGCTAGTCCTGTCACTACCAGACTTGGCTTCACTAAAAGCACAAACACTGAAAAGACTAGGAGGAACCCTTAGAAGTTATTTAATTCCTTTTTCTTGAGTTAAGATCTAATTTAGTTTAAAAATGAAGTTATAGAATTGTAGAGTTACGCTAAAAAGATGAATCTTACCCTTTGACCAGAGGACAATTGAGATCCACCAGAGGTTTTCTTCTTCTGTTCCCATCAGAAACCCATTTATGGTCCTCTCCTCATCCCTTCCTTGAATCCCTTGGAAAGCTTTTGTCAGGCCAGATCTCTCTAACAAATGCTCAGGCCCACATAGTACAGTCTCCCTTCAGTTGTACTCTGGATGTGGTATTTTGGGTTGTTTCCTTTTAGGGATATCAACCTTGTGCTCACCCGTGCAGACCCTCACAGCAGATTCCTCTCCTTTGACTCCATACAGGTCTGTTAAAGTTATTCGGCTGATAGGCCGAGACACTGTGGAGGAAATAGTCTATAGGAAAGCAGCCTCCAAACTGCAGCTTACCAATGCAATCATAGAGGGAGGCCATTTTACTCTGGGGGCCCAGAAACCTGCAGCCGATGCTGACCTCCAGGTATAATACATTGCGTTCCCCTTAAGAATGTGTCATGTTGTCAGTACTTTGTTGTCGGTGAGAAAGTAAACACAAAGAACTGGCATTAACAACCAACTCTCCCCAACCATACATTTGTTCCCTGGCCAAACATATCTGCCATGGTATCTACTGCATGCAGGCAAGGAGCTAAAAATGAACATGATATATTAAGCAGAATATGGAATAACAAGGATGGGCTTTAGATCCCCCTCACTTGGATTCAGATCCACACCTGGTCAATTAGTGGCTGTGTAGCTTTGAGCAGATACCTTAAAACCTCTCAGGTGTACTCTGCTTCTCAAAAAATGAGAATACTGGAAGTTACCTCAGAGGATTGTTTAAAAAAATTAGATAAACTAAAGAACTAAGCATAATAAATGATTATGGATCCCATACCTCATCTTTTTTTTTTTTTTTTTTTTTTTAAGATTTTATTTATTTACTCATAGACACAGAGAGAGAGAGAGAGGCAGAGACACAGACAGGGAGAAGCAGGCTCCATGCAGGGAGCCTGATGCGGGACTCGATCCTGGGTCTCCAGGATCACACCCCAGGCTGTAGGCAGTGCCAAACCGCTGCGCCACCGGGGCCACCCCCATACCTCATCTTAACCCTAGACCGTTTGATCACTAATCTTCATAGTCAGAGGAGGGAAAATGAGAATTCAAAATTATGCTTTAGGAAAAATGGATGAACGAATAGAGGTAATTACTTGAAGAAGGGAATACTGGGTAGGAAACAAACAATGACTTGAAGATTTTCTCTTCTGGAAGAAGGCTTTGAGTTATTCTACAGTAACCCCTGCGTTAAAATTAGAACTCATAATATATCTTAAGTTCTTCCATTTTGTCCCGGGGATCATATTCACTAAAATAGTCAGAAGCACTTCAGACAATACTTAGTACACAATAAGCATTCAATAAGTGTTCACATCTGCCTTTCTCTAGGGTAATGAACCTGCTTCCTTCTTTCAGGACTTGAAAATCTTATACCTCTTAGATTTAAAGCCACAACCACACCTTTTATTATTGGATTATTTTAAAACAACAGACTGCTTTCATTTGAAACAAGGGCATTGGGTTGTCACCTTTGTTTTTGGCAACCAAAGAGATAACTAGTACAGTCTGGATGGAGAAGTGAGAAACAGACGTTAGAGCCAGAATGTAACCTTCTGGTATCCTTGAGCTGGGCAAGAAGTCTGACAGAACTCTCTTAAACAGCCGGTGTTGGGAACAGTTTATGTTCCCACCAGTGTTTGGCTCACAAATACTAGGCCATCTAGAGATAACTAACCCAGTCTAAAAGGATAAGATAGGAACTAGAAGCCAAGATATGAGTCTACCTTGATTTGGAATCTCAAAGAGTTAGTGCTTAAGAAGTTGCAAATCTGGAAGTAGGAAGCTAAAGCCAGGGAAATTATTTGAACTGTTTGAGTGGTTCCTATGTCCCCAGGTAGTAGGCTAAGGGTACATTTGAGATAAGGGAAGAGAAGCAGGATAGTACAGTGCCAGAGGAATATCCAAGAAGATTAGAATTGAGAAATGGCCTTCAGGTCTGGCTGTCAGTTGTTAACTTGCCTTTGTAAAGGTGTTTCCATAGAGCGCTGTGGTAGGAACCCAGGTTACCAAAGGAAATAAGTCAGTTAATAGTAGAGGGAAAGTACCAAGTATAGCCGTCTTCTTCCAAGTTTATCTATGGGAGAGAAGCTAACTGAGTCTCTGATGCGGCTGCTAGAAGTGCCCATGAAAAAGATTCTGAGAAGTGCTATATTTAATGCAGGATGTTACTATTCTTTAGGAAAAAAATTGACTAATTTTTCTTGTTGTTATGGAGAATTGTCAAAGTCAGCATCACTGATTTATCACCTCTCTGCTTGGCCACCATCCACCTACTAAATAGCCTTGTCAGTATCATCATGGGGAGAGAAGAATGGCTGACCAACAGAGAAGGAATTTGCCTTGTGTCATTAAGCTACATAACAAATCACTGACATCCCAATATTTGGTTCATGAGAACTAACTGGACTTTTTCGTTTTCTCCATTCAAGTTGAGTGAGATACTTAAATTTGGTTTGGATAAACTGCTATCGTCTCAGGGGAGCACCATGGATGAAATAGACCTGGAGAGAATCCTGGGAGAAACAAAAAATGGCCAGTGGATCTCTGATGCCTTGGCAACAACAGAAGGAGGAGTCAGGGAGCAGGAGGAAGGCAGTAAGTTGGGGGTAAGGGTAGAGCGAATGGCACAGCCACCTGAGTTAGACTTGAGTGAGATTGGTCCCCATAGAAAGTCCTGGATAGTGCTTCCTGGGGCATCTTTTCCTACCCAGCCCTATTCTCATCTTAGGCACGCTGTTTTAAGATTCTTGGTCTAAGAATTCTTCCTAGACTGACTGGAAATTCTCAATTTGTAGCTGAACTTTGAACTCACTCAATGATATTAACACTTGTAGTAGTATCTCAAAGATTCTAATTTGTACTATTTCTGCCTTGGTTGCAAGTATCTTCTCCTTTATTCATAAATCCCACTGTCCTTAGTATGGCACCCTCCACATAGTGCTTGCTTTTCTGAACAGTAGAATGATTTGGTTTTTTTACATTGTTGTTAACACTGGTTGAACATTTATTCTGTTCTTGATCAGAAGTGTGTACTGCATCATGTGTTCTATATCTGTTTTTTCATTTTACCTTCACCATACCCCCATAAGGTGTAGGTGCCACTAATTTTTTTTTAAGTGATATAATACACTTAACCATGAAATGATTTTATCTTTTCTGAATTTGGTCAACATTTGTTCTTTTTTGTCCATTTCAGCTCTGGGTACATGAATTTCTGACTTGAGGTGTTTTTTCACATAGTAGTTTTTGTAAGGATGTTCCTTGCTATCTTCTACTTATATTTGTCTTGCACCTGTGGCAGCAGTGATTCAGTGTGGACCGGGTGAGGTTTGAGAGTCTTATTCTAGACTTTTTAATTCAAGAGTATCTTATTCCACAGATACGCAGATATGTAGTTTCTTTACTAGATGATGCCTCCTTTTTTGGTAGGGGATGGGGTTGGCATGACTTCAGTTTTGTGATTCTCTTGTTTCTCTAGAATTCCCAATTTCCATCACTTGCTTACCTTTTTTGCCATAAAACTGCCAATTTCAATCACTTCCTTTTTTTTTTTTTGCCACAGAACTGCCAAGGGATGTCTCTTTCTCCTCCAGAAGCAGTGCCTTCCCAGATTGCTGGCTGCATGCACTTTCTGGTCCCTTCATTTCAATTCCTTAGTAGCCCATGTTCTGATCTACTGAGTCTGAGATGTTTTGCCCTTATCATTTTCCCATGTAGGGTGTGGCACTATTTTTGGGGTCTGCATCCAACACTGCTAGTCTCTGCCTCACTTTGTACTCTGGTGTGTGCTTAGGAGCTGGCTCTGTTGGCACTTGGATGTTTATTTCTCTATTTACCTCCAAATGGAAGTTTATAATGTTCTCTAACTCCTAGTTTTATAGTAGACATGGATTAGGGGTGGTTTCATAGGGTATATGGAGAGATTGGAATTTACTAGGCAGCTAGTATTATTCTATAGGACACAGATCTTGGACTCTTCTCATATTTTGCTTTTAAATTTCTTAATATTAGTATCCCATCTTTACTCTTTGAGTACTCTTTCTTAGTTTTAATCTCATCCCGTTTTCATAATGTCCTCTCTTGAGACATTTAATATAACTTTTATTTTTATTTTTTTTAAGATTTTATTTATTTGAGAGAGAGCAAAAGAGAGCGGAGCACAAGCGGGATAGGGAGCTGAGGGAGAAACAGACCCCCAGCTGAGCAGGGAGCCTGATGCTGGGTTCTGTCCCTGGATTTCAGGATCATGACCTGAGTCAAATACAGATGCTTAACTGACTGAATTGACTGAGCCACCCAGGCGCCCCACTTTTTTTTTTTTTTATTAAATATTTTATTTACTTATTTGAGAGAGAGAGAAAGCAGCAGGTGCTTTTCAAAGCTCTAAAAGGGGCAGTTGGGTGGCTCAGTTGGTTAAAGCATTTGCCTTTGGCTCAGGTCATGATCCCGGGTCCTGGGATTGAGCCCCGCATTGGGCTCCCTACTCAGTGGGAAGTCTCCTCCTCCCTCTGCCAATCCCCTTGCTTGTGCTTTCTCATTGCTTCAGCCACTTTTTATATTTTCCAAGAGTTATTGAACTTTCCATCCACTATTGTCTCATATCTTTTCAAAATCCCTTTACTGCCATTTAGTGGTTTTAGGTCTCTAAATGGATCCATGTGACTGTGTTTTAAAGTTATACTTGGATTACATGAAATACTGAAGCTTGCACCTATTTCTGCACTCATCTGGATTAATTTCAGCTTATTTTCCTAATGTTACTAGGACAAAATAAAATTTTGCTGTTTTCCAGAAATATAATTTTATTCCTTAGTCAGTGCAGCTGCCAGAAAAGATTTCCTACTTGTATTAAAATTTGGAATCTTGTCTTTGATCAGTGAGTACATGTTCATTCTGTGGTAGATGGTTCCCCTAGCAGGACATAGATGAAGGTCTAGGCCTATGGTCTCCAGCCTCCTCTTGGCTGCAGAATGAGAACAGGGAGTATGATTAAAAATAATATAAATGAATATGAAAGACATTAGTTAAAGCAATTCCAATTAAAAACAAATAAAAAAATAGGGTTGCTTTATCTGGAATGGCAGGGTTTTTTTTAAAAAGCATGTTTATAAGTTGAGAATTGCATGCAATATGAAGCTACATATGTTGATCATATTTGACACTTCCCAGCTCTTTTTTTTTCCACTTGTTGATAGAGCACCTCATTGAAAGCCCCCTGCTGATTTAATTAGCAAATGCCAATTAGAATTACAGCTGGTTGGATTTGGGTATAAGTGTGAAGCAATTGATCTCTTGAGAATGAAATGTTTTGCTTTCATACTCTCCAAAGAAAACATACTTAAAGCTGATTTCATAATGCTGTGAAAATACATTCTTTGGTAATATGTGCTATTAAATATGCTTCACTTTAGAATCATTATCTCACCTCTCTGGTTGCTGATCTTGGCTTGTCATGACTTCTCCATATCAGTGATTCATGATCTTGGCACATCACCCAACCTTTTGGCCTCTGTGTCCTCATCTGTAAAATGGTGCTGTTAATGTAGCTTTACTCTTTTAAGTAGTTGAAAAATCAAATGTGATAATAGATGTGAAAGTGTTCTGATAGCATAAAATACTGTCAAGATTACACTATTTCATTATTGTTATTACTATAATTAGTATTTGCTGGCCTGTTCACTCTCCATTCTTCTATAAACAACAGTAATGCACTGAAAAGAGCATGCTGGCTTTTGAGTCAAAATCTTGCCTTCTTCATTTATTAGCACTAAGAACCAGGGAGTCCCTTAATCCTTGTCTGAGCCTCATTTCTCCCTTTCTTCAGCAGAGTTACTTATACCAGGATTGTGGGGAGGCTCATAAAGTTACTTCATGAAATCTGAAAAGAATAAAAGGGATTATTTTTGTGATTCTCTATTTTCTCACTGATTTCCCACTTGTTCCTTTTATATTATAGAAAAGAGGGGAAAGAGTTAAGTATTAAGTATGTGCAGAATAAAAAAATTATGTTCTTGGTTATCTTTTATTAAGTGATCTTATTATCAATGAGATCTATGCTGAAGAGTGGTGTGGAATTAGTGATGAGTGTGATCCCAGGATTCAACAGGGAGGAGGTATCCAGCAGAAACTTGCAGACCAACTAGAGATAGACCAGAGGGCATTAGCCATGTCCTCTCCTTTAAATAGTAAATGTGTGAGATCCCTACCTGTCACTGTTAGTGGGATCCAAAATCAGTACCTTCATCACAAGCTAGTCTTAGCCCATTTAGAATACAAGCTGTTCTCTTAGTTGCCCTGGTTATTGCTTTGAATAGAATTAATCAATTTTTCTCTAGTATCTGACATTTCTCTTTTGTGTTTTATGTTCTTAGAAAACCATATGTACTTATTTGAAGGTAAAGATTATTCCAAGGAGCCTAGTAAAGAAGACAGAGAATCATTTGAACAACTGGTGAACCTTCAAAAGACCTTTTTGGAGAAAACTACTCAAGAGGGCCGGTTACTCCGAAATAAAGGCAATGTAAGGACTACTCATGTAAAAGAATAAATTCTCCCAAATTCACACCCTTCGAGAATAAAAAAATGATGATGGGAGTAATTTATTGAGAAATAAGTATGTAAATATTTGTTGAAATATAATTTACTCTAGTATAGAACCTATGTAAAAGTTACCATAAATAACATTAACAAGAAGAGTGTATTTTACCATTTAATGCAGGTGAAAGCAGCCCTGTCCATCTTAGCCATCCCAGAAGAGATCACCAAAATGCTTCCAATAATTTATCCCTATGCCACTAAGAGAGGGTAACAGTCATGAACAATATATGTAATGTCCTTGGTATTTGGCACTTAGTATGTGCTCATTAAATGCTAGCTATTATTAAGATAAATCGTGATGTTGAAATACTGTTTGAGAAAGAATTATATAATACATTATAGGAGGATTTCCTTTAAAAATAGTTAAATCCGGGCACCTGTGTGGCTCAGTTGGTTAAGCATCTACCTTTGGCTCAGTTCATGGTCCCAGGATCCTGGGATCAAGCCCCGCATCTGGCTCCATGTTCAGCGGAGAGTCTGCTTCTTCCCCTCCTTCTGCCCCCTACCCCTACCCCCTGCTCATGCTCTGTCTCTTGCTCTCAAATAAATAAAATCTTATAAAAAAAATAAAAATGATTAAACCTAAAATGGCCTCTTGTAGGGTATGCTTTTTATAAAAAAAGGTTACTTTTCTGAAGTACCTGATTGCTATTGAAATTAATCAAATGATGTACTGCTATAACAACCATGTGCTTTGGTTAAGTTTAGAGCACTATCCTGGTCACAGGGCCAATGAGATGTGTAATGTGAACAGTAAATCGAAGTGTCTTGCCACCACTTCCCACCATACAAAGGGGTATGGAGATGCAGTTTTGTGAAATATTAAGCGTGTTGCTGTCTACACAGAATGTGTTCTAGGAGATGAATGGAGCTCATGAAGGGATATGCAGCCTCCAACTTCCCAGTTATAGATCTTGTTCTTCCAGGTTCTCCTCCCAGGCCTTTCAGAGGAATCTACCAAAAGGAAGCGGATTTTGAGCCCAGAGGAACTGGAGGATAGAAGGAAGAAGAGACAAGAAGCAGCAGCTAAGAGAAAGAGACTAATGGAGGAGAAAAAGAGGAAAAAGGAAAAGGTGGAACACGAGAAAAAGTATGTATTATTCAATGATATTATAAAAAAGCTGGTGAGGGTCATGTTTTAAGGATACACTTAATCTGCAGTTGAACACTTTAAAATTGCAGTAAATTTTTATAAAACTGGTAGCTCCTTCTGATAATAGAATATTTTTTTTTAAAGATTGAACTTTAACCCTAACAATGTACTTTTGCAAAATGTCCTGAGTGCCTAAGGTAGAAAGACTTATTCAGTTGAAGTGAGAAGATGTTAAGATTTTATTGTAGCTGTCTGACAAAGAGTAGTTCACTTGAAAGTACCTTAATCTTGTTCTTAAAAACAGGGACATCCAAAAAAAAAAAGGGACATTTGGTGGCTGCTCTTTATTGAAGTATAGTCAGGAGGCAACTAGGCTAGTCAGTAAGACTTCTTGTTGATTTACAAATGAGCAGAATACTGCAATCAGGGTGACTATCTAATTGCATTTCCACTGGGCACTTGGTGTTTGTGAATAGCAGGATGGAGTATGCTCTGAGGGAAATTGTGATAGGCCAGGTTAATTTCCTTTTCTCTCTGGCCTGTTGAAGGATGGTGTGGTGGGAATCCAACAATTACCAGTCCTTCTGCCTGCCTTCCGAGGAGAGCGAACCAGAGGATCTAGAGGACCAGGAAGATGAGAGTTCTGCCCAGCTGGATTATGAAGATCCAGATTCAACTGCCATCAAGTATGTTAGAGGTGATGTCACCCACCCACAGGCTGGGGCAGAGGATGCTGTCATCGTGCACTGCGTAGGTAGGAGAAGTTGTACCGGCCCAGGATGGGTGCCTTGTTCTTTATGGTGCTAAGAACTGGGGAGGAGGAGGCAGAAGCCTGACCAAGGGGTGGTTATGGGGCCTGACCAAGGGGTGATTATGGGTCCAGTGCAGTCCTGCGGTCAAAAGGGGGCACGTTTTAGAATCCAGCAACATAGATTTGACTCTTGGTGCTCTCCTTTAACTGGTTGCATAGCCTAATCTCCTGGGCCTCAGGTTTCTTTATTGGTACAGTTGGATAATTTCCTGTTCTCTGCACAAGGTGTTTAAGAAGGGGGAAGAGACATCTTTTGAGAAAAAGTAAAACTCCAAGCATGTTCCCCCCACTTCTGTGATCTTTGCACTTTTTACTTCCTCTGCCTGGATCCTCTTTCCACAGAGAGCCACAATAAGTATTGTTTAAATGTCTGCATCTCCGATCTCCCCTAAGTGCCTCACATAAAACAGACCCCACCCCCATGCTTCTATTATTCTCTACCCTTTTTCCTACCTTATTTTACTTTATTACATGTATCACCACATACATATTATGTATGTGTTTGTTTCTATTATTGTCTCATTGCACTGGAAAATAAACTTGATGGGAGCAGGATTTTTTTTTAATCCACTGTTGTAACACTAGTTCCTAGAACAGTGTCTGACACATAATACATGCTAACAAATATTTGTAGGATGATTGAATGACTGTAAATAGAAGGTACTAACCAGCTATGTTAGTAGCAGCTCAAATAAGTCATTTAACATTTTTTCTTCCTTACCTGTAAAATGGGAGTTGTATGCTATTGTATTACCAATGCTTTAGTTGTTGTTATGTTACAACTGCTTTCCATCTTTCCTATTATGATAGCCAGGTGTATTCCATAAAACCTAAACATATTTGAGAAGTCTAACCCGTGGTATTCCTGGGAGGCCACATAGGTGTTTCTTCCCTTTGAAAAACCATTCTCCTACAAATCTAGTTGGCATACTTTTTGTGTTTTTGAATTGTGAACTGGAATTTGGATGTTTTTTGTTGTTGTTTTCTATCAGATGATTCTGGTCGCTGGGGCAGAGGTGGTTTATTCACAGCTTTGGAAACACGGTCTGCTGAGCCAAGAAGAATATATGAGCTAGCTGGGAAAATGAAAGGTAAGAATCAAAGCAGAGAAAAGGGGTAGGAATGGAATAAACGAAGAGAGAACACAGGATAGGTATCACATGGGTTATGAAACATTAAAGAGTTAAGAGAGCTAGTTTGGAGTCTCATTAGCTAGTTTTATCATCATTAAACTAGTTTTGTGACTTTGAGGCAGTCTCTTACTCTCCCTGTACCTGTTTCCTCATTTGTAATTTGTGAATAGTACTTGTTCTACCTACGTCATGGGACTATAATGAGGAGAGTGGATATACAGGTGTTTTGATAATGTCAATCCCTGTGTGCGTGTTCAAGTATTGGCATGAAGAGCATTTCATTGTTTACCTCCACTATGACCAACTCACCCCATCTACATAAGGGAATATTTCCAAAAAATGTCAGACCTGTAGGAGAGAAATCAGACCCACCATGAAAGTGCTAACAAGAGCTCAGGTTGAATGTTGAAGAGGAAGAGGTTGTCTTATGAGGTTAGTATACGCTGAGATACAGCACTTCTTAGAGACAGAAGTAAAGATGTTTGGGGCCAGAGGAACTTGGAAGTCTCCTTTGGCATGGAGAAGGAGAAAGGGTACCTTTTATGTGGAAAAATCACAAAGTAGCAAAAGGAGTAAAATTACTATTGTCATTATTTCCTGGGGACTTGAGAGGCCAAGGGAGTTTGTTCAATAGAGAAGAGCCCTTCAGATTCCTCAGATTGGTTTTCCCTAATTCTTCTGCCTAGTTCTCTAGGGTAGAAAGGGATATAAGGACCTAGAAGGAATACTCTTTCTACTAAAATAGCTCACTGACAGAAGATTTAATAGGTTAAAATAACTGAGATCTAGATATTGATTGGGCAGTGGGAAAGCAGAGAATTCAGGACAGATCAGAGCTAGACATCAAGACCGAGGAATGCTTGTTTGGATCCTTGTCTGAAACTGTGAAGGAAGCAGGATGGGAAAATGAGAGGCCAGAGAACAAAGCATGGAAAAAACCTCCACTTAAGAGAAGCAACAAGAAGAGGAGACAGAAGGAATTGTCAACTAAGAGAACCTTGAGAATGAAAGAGGAGAGGATGTCAGGAAGGTCTGCATTGTCAGGCACCAAGTGAGGGTGAGAACTGAGAAAAGGCCTTTGGATTTGCATGACCTTGGAGAGGAGACTGTGAAGATTAAACCTACATTGCAGAGTTAAGGTGTAAGTGTCAATGACAAAACAGGGTTGAGAGGGTACGTTCTTTTTCTGAAGAAGAACTGAATTAGGGTAGATGAAAATGTGGGCTAGAATTACCAGGGAGTGCTTTGTGGAGATAGTGAAAGTAATCTTGGGCCTGGAAAGATAGGTTGAATTTAAGTGGGTGGAGAGAAATGGAAAAAGACCCCTGACTATGTCTCATACTTTTTGATATTCCCGCAACTCCTGTCATTCCCAGTACAGGGTATTGAATGACCCAGGCAGTTACATGGTGAATGTGTTTAGGGAATGGTGTGTAGGCCAGGCAGGCCAGAGGAGGGGGTTGAGGCTGACAAAGAGAGGAGAATTTGATTTTTTTAAAAAGGTTTTATTTATATACTCATGAGAGATATAGGTGGAGGGAGAAGCAGGCTCCCTGTGGGGAACCCAACATGGGACTTGATCCCAGGACCCTTGGATCACAACCTGAGCCAAAGGCAGACACTCAACCACTGAGCCACCAAGCACCCTGAGAGTTTGATTTTAAAGAGAAGGATTTGGACCACATTATAGAAGGTTGCATATGGCTTTTTCAGGGAGATGCCATTCTAAGCAGGATCTTATCTAGTGGATAATGGTTAGTCATTTGGGAGATACTTGGCCTAACAGAGCCAGTAGACTCTTTAGAATGACTTAAAAGATTGGGGTTCAAACCGAAGTACATAAAGCCATAGAATTATTTTAGCACATTTTTCTAGAGCATTAATTTGATTTGATTTGGATGAGTTAGGAAAATGTACAGATAGATACAGATATAGTAGAGTACAATGTTTGAGTGCTTAAAAACAAAGCTAAGACTTCTGAAGAAATTTAAAGTTCATAATGCTCTTCCCTTCACATCCCCAGATGCCTCTAGTTTGCATTCACTCTCCAATGCCTGCAGGAGTACTCTGTAGGTAATATGTAGGGGACATTGAATTGGGAGATCATAAAAATTCAGAAATGAAGAAGATGACATAAGCAATGTTCCTCCTTTTATTCCCTCTTTTAATCAATAAATTAGACATCCATACACAAACAAAAGCATATTGGTAGGTCTTTGGGGACCTAGCACCTTACTCCAAAGGCGCTGCCACCCAGAAGAGACAGACAAACCTTCCTACAGGCTGTGGAAACAGCACAGTTGCCTAGACCCCTCCTGCCCATGTCAGGCAAAAATCAGATGAGTGCTGATGGGGCGGAGGTGGGGGGGAGGGGGTTACTCATGGAAGAGACAGAACTTGCAGAAATCCAGCCTTCCTGTAGGAAGATTCCAGCATACCACTGGAGAAGGAAAAAAACGAAAGAAAGATAGGAATTGGTTGCAGTGGAGGTGGTAAGAGAAACTCTCCTGGTGCCTTTCCCCCAAGGAAACACTGAATGGACTGATGTATTTAATGGAGGTGATCTCCCCTATGGAGGGAAAGGAAAGTGGTGTGAGCTCCTGCTGTCCCAGTTAGATGGAACACAGCTGAAGAAACCCATTTTTCTCTACAAGCACTCAGAGTACTAAGGTGGGAGCTCTGTGACTGGGAGGAGGCAGATCAGAATTTCGAATGGCATCAGAGGGATTGTGTACAACAGGAAGCTCACCCACAAGTCTCTGGGAATGCTACACTCAGGAATTTCCTTCCTGGGTCTACAGGCTCCCCCAAAACACCTAGGCTAAACCCACTCTTCCTGACTCTGCTGCCAGCTCTTTGTGCAGGCTCCCAAATGTGTCTGTGAGACAAGCTCTGGTGGACAGGGAGCACACCTAGAATAGGCCATGGTCATTGGTCAAAGAATAAAACCTCAAACCTTCTAGAATGCTTCTTCTAGAATGCTATTTCCAATAGCCAACCTGGTGAATTGTAACAAGAGCTGACACAAAGACTTAAAAATTTGGTCCCAAGAGAGCAAGAAGAGTGGAGCAGGTATACCTCATGCACAAGGAATAACTTAGATAGTAACAATACTACAGAAGATAAAACTACCTGCTGAAAGTAGTGAGCACAGAGTTAAGGAGGTATCTGCTACTTCAAATGCAAAAGCAGCAGTGCATAACACGAAAAATGTGAAAAATCAAGGAAATTTGGCATCACAGAAACAAAATGACAGTTCTCCAGCAACCAAGCTCAAAGGCACAGAATACTGCAGTCTAACTGATAAAGAATTCAGAAAAGCAGTTATGAATAAACTCAAAGACTTACAAGAAAACTCAAAGGCAATTCATTGAAATCAGAAATAAACCATATGAACAAAATGAGTTCTATTCCGAAGAGATTGAGACTGTAAAACAGAACCAGACAAATTCTGGAGCTGAAGAATTTGATGAATGGGATGAAGAATACAATAGAGAGCAGCTGTAGCAGGGTAGGCCAGATGGAAGAAAGAATACATGACTTATAGGATAGGAATTTTGAAATAACACAGAAGAGATGAAAGAATAGAGATTAAAAAAGAGCAAAGAAAGTACATGAGCTATGGGATTGGATCAAAAAGACAACTATCAGAGTAAGAGAAATATCAGAATAAGCAGTTTTCCATAAAGGGAAGAGAGGGACTTGGGGGCAGATTTAATTTTTTTGTTTGATTTTGTAGAGATTTTATTTACTTATTCATGAGAAACAGAGAGAGAGAGAGAGAGAGGCATAGACAGGCAGAGAGAAAAGCAGGTTCCCCATGGGGAGCCTGATGTAGAACTTGATCCCAGAATCCTGGGATCACTACCTGAGCCAAGGGCAGATGCTCAACCACTGAGCCACCCAGGGGCCCCTCAGGGGCAGAGTTTATTTAAAGAAATGATAGCCGAGAACTTACCAAAACTGAGGAAAGACTTGGACATATAAGTCCACAAAGCTGATAGGTCATCCCATTATCTCAATGCAGAAAGATCTTCTCCAAGACACATTATAATGAAACTGAAAAATCAATGATAGAGAATCTTAAATGAAGCTGGGAGGGTGAGTAGGGGGGAGAAGAACATAACCTACAAAGGACCCTCATTAGGCTATCAGCAGATTTCTCAGCAGAAACTACAGGCCAGAAGGGAGTGGAATGACATATTCAGTGCTAAAGATAAAGACCACCAACCAAGTATCTGGCCAAGTTATCTTGCAGATAAGATATCCCAGACAAAAGCTCAGGGAGTTCACCACCACTAGACTTGCCCTACAAGATGCTGAAAGGAGTTCTTCAAGCTGAAATGAAAAATACTAATCCATAGCATGAAAACATGGAAGTACACAACACATTAGTAAAAATGAAAAATAGATGGAATTAGGTAACTGTAACCTCTATTAGGATGATGCTTTAACCACTCATCTGTAGTATAAAGGTTAAAGGAAAAGAGCAGTAAAAAGAACCATAGGTACTATAAATTGTTAATATGCAACATAAAAAGAGGTAAAAAAGGATAAAAGGAGAGTCTTAATAGGCGATTGAATATAAGTTACTGTCAGATAAGATGGCCTGTTTTATCTGTAAGATGTTTTATGGTAACAACATAGCAAAAACCTAGAGCAGATCCATGAGACAAAGGGGAAATAGACTATACCACCACAGAAAATAACCAGTTTATGAAGGTAGGCAGAAACAGAGGGGAAAAAGAAAAAATGGGAATACAGAGCCACTAGAAAACAGCGAATACTGTGGCATTAGTAAGGACTTCTGTAAATTAACTACTCTAAATGTGAGTAGATTAAATTCATCAAGCAAAAGGCACAGAGTGGCTGATGGAAAAAAGCTAACAAAAAACAGGACACAGCTATCTGCTGCCTACAAGAGATCAACTTGAGCCTTAAAAACACAAAGTGAAGGGATGGAGAAAGATAATTCCATGTGAGTAGGAACCAAAGAAAGTGGGAATAGCTATCCTTGTATCAGACAAAGTAGACTTTAAAACAAAATGGTAACAAGAGACAAGTAAGGTCATTACATGATGATGAAGGGATTAATCCATCAAGAAGGTGTAACAGTAGTATATATGCACCTAACATCAGAGCATCTAAATATATTAAATATTAACAACTATGAAGGAAGACAACTATGAAGGAAGAAACAGACAACAAACAATAGGACTTTTTTTTTTTTTTAGATTTTATTTATTGATTCATGAGAGACACAGAAAGAGAGAGGCAGAGACATAAACAGAGGGAGAAGCAGGCTCCTTGCAGGGAGCTTGATGTTGGACTCAATCCTGGGACTCCAAGATCACACCCTGAGCCAAAGGCAGATGCTTAACTACTAAGCCACCCAGGCGTCCCAATAGGAGACTTTAATATATCACTTTCAGCAATGCACAGATTATCCAGAGTAAAGCATCAAGGAAATGATAGATTTGTACCAAATATTACATCAAACTGACTTAATAGACATTTATAGAAAATTTCATCCAATGGCAACAGAATACACATTTTTCTCAAGTATACATGGAACATTTTTTAAGAATGCATCATATGATAGAGCACAGAACAAATCATAGCAAAATAAGACTGAAATCATACCAAGTATCTTTTCCAACCACAATGGTATGAAACTAGAGATCTTTAATGAGGAAAGTTAGAATATCTACAAATATATGGAAACTAAATACCACACTCCTGAACAACCATTGAGTTGAAGAAATCAAAAGGCAAACCAAAGAATATCTCAAAGCAAATGGAAACACAGCATACCAAGCAGTGATGGATGCTTCAAAAGCACTTCTGGTAGGGAAGTTAATAGCAATATATGCATATTAAATGATATTTCAAATAACCCACGTTTATACCTCAAGAAACTAGAAAAAGAAGAACAAATTAAGTCCAAAGTTAGCAGAAGGAAGGAAATAAAGATCAGATCTGACATAAATAAAATTAGAGACCAGAAAATCAATAGAAAAGATCAGTGACTCTAAGAGCTTTTTTTGTTTTGTTTTGTTTTGTTTTGTTTGTAGTTTTATGGTTTTATTAACACAAATTAGAAGATGAAATCGACAGACTTTTAGCAAGACCCATTAAAAAGAAAACTCAAAATCAGAAATGAAAGAGGAGAAATTATAGCTGACACTGCAGAAAAACGTTTAAAATCCTAAGTCACTATTATGAACAATTTTATACCTACAAATTAGATAATGTAGAAGAAATGGATAAATTTCATAGACACACAACCTACTAAGACTGAAGCAGAAAGAGATATAAAGTCTGAGCAGATTGATAATGAGTGAGGAGATTGACTCAGGTTTTAAAGTGCCAGATGCCTTCATGTATGAATTCTACCAAACATTTTAAGAAGAATTATTGCCAACCCTTCTCAAACTCTTCCCAAAAAATTGAAGAGGAGGGAACACTTCCAGACTATTCTGTGAGGCCAGTATTACCCTGATACCAAAGCCAAGTAAGAACAGTATAGGGAAAGAACACTATAGACCAATATCCTGAAGAATGTTGTTGCAAAAATTCTCAAAAAAAAAAAAAAATACTAGCAAACCATATTTAAGAACTCATTAAAAGGATTTACACACCATGACTAAGTGGGATTTCTCACTGGGATGCAGGGATAGTTCATCATATGCAAATCAAATGTGATACAGTACATTAGTGGAATGAAAGGCAAAAATCACCGAACCTCTCAATAGATGCAGTAAAAGCATTTGACAAAGTACAACATCCTTTCATGATGGAAATCCTCAATAGAATAAAAGAAGAACATACATCAGCATAATAAAAGCCATATATGATATCCACAGTTAACATTGTATTCAACAGAGAAAAATCAAAAGCTTTTCCTCTAAAATCAGGAATAAGACAGAGGTGCCTGCCTCTTCTCTCCATTCTTATTTAACATAATACCAGCAGTCCTAGCTACAACAATCAAGCAAGACAACTTCTTAAAAAACATCCAAATCAGAAAAGAAAAATTAAAATTGTCATGGTTTGCAGATGATGTGATCTTATATATTAAAAGTCCCAAATTCCCAATATGTTGGATTTAATCAATTGGAAAAAGAACTAGTGGATGTAATCAGTCAATTCAGTAAAGTGGCAGGATTGAAAATCAACACACACAAAAGGAAGGAAGGAAGGAAGGAAGAAAGAGAAAGAAAGAAAGAAAGAGAAAGAAAGAAAGAAAGAAAGAAAGAAGAAAGAAAGAAAGAAAATCAACACACAGAAATCAGTTCCTTCTCTGTGTACTAACAATGAAACATCTGAAAAAGAAATAAGGAAAACTATCCACTCACAGTAACATCAGACACAATAAAATACCAAAGAATAAATTTAACCAAGGAAGTAAAGATCTAGATAATGAAAAATACAAGACTTTGTTTAAAGGATTTTAAGAAGATACAAACAATTGAAAGATATTTCACGATCAGAAGAGATAGTATCATTAAAATGCTCATTTTACCCAAAGTCATCTCTGGATTTAATACATTTCCTATCAAAATTCCAGTGGCATTTTTGACAGCAATAGAATAAATACTAAAATTTGAATGAAACCACAAAAGACCTTGAATAGCCAAAGCAGTCATTAGAAAGAACAAAGCAAGTGGCATCACACTTCCCAATTTCAAACTATACTACAAATATGGTACCAACATAAAAATGGACACATAGACCAACAGAACAGAATACAGACACCAGAGTTAAACCTCTACATACAGTGCCAGCTAATATTTGATAAAGGAGCCAAGAACATCCAATAGGGAAAATAGTCTTTTCAGCAAATGATGTTGAGAAACCTGGATTACCACCTGCAGGAAAATGAAATTGGACCCTTACCTTATTCCACTCACAAAAATTACCTCAAAATAGATCAGACACTTAAACATAAGAACTGATACCATGAAACTCCTAGAAGAAAACTTAGGGAAGAAGCTCTTTGAAATTGGCCCTGGCAGTAATTTTTGGGGGGGAAGACACCAAAAGAACAACAGCAACAACAAAAACCTAACAAAATGGAAAGGCAACCTACAGAAAGAGAATATTTGAAAACCACACATTGGGTAAAGGGTTACTATTCAAATTTTATAAAGAACTCCCGACAACTCAACAGAAAACAAAACAAAAAAACCAATCTGATTAAAAAGTGAACAGAGGAACTGAATAGATATTTTTCCAGAAAAAGTGCAGATGGCCAACTGGGACATGAAAAGATGTTCAACATCAGTAATCATCAGGGAAATGCAAATCAAAACTACAATGAAATATCATCTCACACCCGTCAATGTCTGTCATCAAGAAGACAAGAGATAATAAGTATTGATGAGATTATGGAGAAAAGGAAACCATCATTCAGGATCTGTGGGAATGCAAACTGGTGCATTGTGGAAAAACAATATAGAGATTCCTTTAAAAATTACAGTTAGAGCTATCCTATGATCCAATAATCTTACTTTTGAGTATTTATTCAAAGGAAGAGAAAAAACAGGTTATCTAAGAGATAACTGCACTCCAATGTTGATTTCTGCATTATTCACAATAGTCCAGGTATGGAAACAACTTGGGTGCCTGACAACAAAAATGGAAGAAGATATGGACACACACACACGTCCCTTACATGTGGAATCTAAAACAAAACAAAACAAACAACAAAAAAACAAACCAGAATGAAATGGTAGTTACCTGAGGCTGGGGTTGGTGGAAATGGTAGAGATGATGTTTAAGGGTACATTCTTGTACTTAGTAGATAAGTAAGTCCTAGCGTTCTAATACACAGTGCAGGGACTACAGACAGCAGAACTTTATTGCAAACCTTAAAATTGCTAAGAGACTAGGTCTTAATTGTTCCTACCACTAGGAGTGACAATTATCGGATGTGATTGAAATACTACCTAATGCTACAGTGGCAATTGTACTGCAGCATAAGTGCGTGAAATCAGTATGTTGTACACCTTAAACTTACACTATGTTATATGTCAGTTACAATGAAAAAAATACACAATAACAAGTATTATGGCAATTGTACTGCAGCATAGTAAAATCAGTATGTTGTACACCTTAAACTTACACAATGTTATATGTCAGTTACCTCTCAATTAAAAAAAAATACAGTAACAAGTATTATCAGGATGTGGAGAAATTAGAACACTTGCACTGATGGTAGGAATGTAAAATGATGCAACCGCTATAGAAAACAGTATGGTGTTTCCTGAAAAAAATCAAGAATAAAATTACCATATAATCCAGCAGTCCCTCTTATAAGAACTGCAGGCAGAGACTCAAACAGATATTTGTACACACATGTTGCATTATTACACACAACGGCCTAAAGGTGGAAGCAACCTAAGTGTCTAATGGATGAATAGATAAACAGTGCGGTATATATTCATACAGTGAGCTATTATTCAGCCTTGGAAACGAGGAAACTGACACATGCAACAACGTGGATGAATCCTGGGGACATTATGCCAAGTAAAATAAGCCAGTCACAAAAGAACAAGTATTATGTGATTTCACATAGATGAAGTAACTACAGTAGTCTGATTCAGAGGTAGAAAGAGTGGTGGTTGCAGGGGAGATGGGGAGATGATGTTTACTGAATATAGAGTGTCAGTTTGGCATGGTGAAGAGCACTGTGGAGATGGATAGCATAGCAGCATGAAGGTACTTGACACTATTGCACTGTGCGCTTAAAAATGGTTAAGATGGTAAATTTTATGTTAGGTGTATTTTACCAGAATAAAACATTAAAAAAAAATGTTTTTGAGCAAAAACAACCCTCAGGAATGGATCATATGATCCACTGTGATTATAAGGCAGTGACTGGAGTTAAGAGAATGAGAAAAGGTGAGATTGCAACCTGATTGGCTGGAAAAGGAAAGGAGTCAGGGGCATTCACCAGAGCCCCTTGTCAGGGGTTTCTTTTTTTTTTTTTTTTTGTCAGGGGTTTCGTTCCGGAGCGAACCTCACATTCTGTCTGTTGCTCCTTTACTTTACCTCAGACTTGAATTTGGGAGGTGTCCTTTTATTTCCTGTTGATGATAAAGAGTCAAGGAACAAAGGACAAGATCTGGTAAGTAAAAAAAAGTCTCTTATCAAAACTAAATTTTGGCTTACATCATCTCCTTGAAACTTCTGTTCATGTGGGCCTGTCAGTGTAGTAGTCGCAGGGCTACTCTAACAAAACACCCCAAGACTGTACTTTCAGGGATCATTTCTATAGTTTGTTATAAAACACTACCAACTAGGTGGCTTAGAAAACAAATTAATTTCTTTAGTTCTGGAGGCTACTGGTCCAAGATTAAGGTGCCAACAGGGCTAGTTTCCTCTATTGTCTCTCTCCTTGGCTTAGGGGTGGTCGCCTGCTGTCTGTGTCTTCACTTGGTCTTTCCTCTGTGTGTGCACATCCCTGGTGTCTCAATGTATATATCCTTGGTGTCTCAGTGTATATCCATATTTCTTTCTGTAAGCACAGCAGTTAGACTGGATTAGGCATCACCCTAGGGGCCTCATTTTAGCTTACTTGCTTTCTTTGAGGGCCCAATCTCCACATACAGTCACTTCTAAAGTAGTGAGGCTTAGGGCTTCAACATACGAATTTGAGAGGACACAATTCAACCCATAACAAGCAGGTTGGGCTTCACACTCCACCACACTCTCTCCATCCCCCTTGCTTTTGTCCATCATAGTTGCTTTAACATTGTCCCCTAACTTGGCTTGTTCCCTGCGTTGACCTAAGGCAGTCTCCTCCTGAAGAGTGTGGACTCATTTTGTCATTTTATCCTTAATACCTCACACAGTACCAGCTCATGGGAAATGCTCAGGAAACATTGAATAAGAAAACATGACTCAAAACTCCAAGCATTTCCTCATTTATTATGTGAAAAATTGTGTAAAAGATTGTTTAGTAGCTAGCCATAAGCAGAGGGGAGGAGCCGATCTGTATTTCCTCTACCTGTATTAAGATTCTCCTTTGAGGCACCTAGGTGACTCAGTTGGTTAAGCATTTAGCTTGATTTTGGCTCAAGTGATGATCTCAGGGTCCTGAGATTGAGCCCTACAACAGGACTCTGTGCTGAGCATGGAGCCTGCTTGAGATTCTTTTTCCCTCTCCCTCTGCCCCTCCCCCTGCTCACCCTTTTTTCTTCAAAAAAAAAAAAAAAAAAGTTTCACCTTTTCCATCTTAAGTGTCTCTTACTTTACCAGTCCTCTTATAATTCCTGTAAGATGTTTTACTAACCACACTTAACCTGGCTTTCTCAAGGGCTTGAATTCGTATTCAATTATTTTTTTTTCTTCGTATTCAATTTAAAGCCAAATCTTACTGAGAAAAGAAATTTAGAAACCAGGCTGAAAGGGACATATATATATCTTGAGTTTGGTGACTTGTGTGTTTGACCACAAAGTGGCTTCTGCCTATTCAGTCATTTTTTTCAGTCATTTCTAACATGCTAAAAAAAAAAAAAAAAAAAAAAAAAAAAAAAAAAGAACAACACAATGGTTATGGCATAAATGCTCAAGTGACTCAAAACTATTTACAACCGGTTGTGATAGGATGGTAGAGATGTCAGTCCCAGACATTCCCTTGACACTTTGTCCAGTCTCCCCCACTTAGGACAGGTGGGAATTACTTGAACAGAGATGGAATGAGGGTTGGGAGCTGACTTGAGCATCAGCCAGAGGGCTGTATACAGGAACCTGTAAAGTCCTTTCTGCTTCTAAGCCTGAAAAATTCTTTCTCTACTGTTGAGAGTACTTAGGAAAGACAGCATATTTTGAACACTGGTTTTAGCATATCTTAAAAAGAAGAAGAAATGCATGTGTATAAAGTTACTACAAAATAAAACAATGATGATGGAAAATTAAGTCATGAATCTGGTAGGACATGGTTGTTGAGGGCAGAGCATTCAAAGATGATGGAGACAAAAAAAAAAAAAAAAAACAAAGACAATGGAGACAAAGCCCCCCTCTATGGGCAGGTCACTTTGTTAACAGTGCAGCCTTCTCATGTCATTGTCAACCATGTGTTGGTTGTCCTCCTAGTTGGCCTTGATTGTGGCTCAGCACCGTGATCGCTCCAATGTCCTGTCTGGCATTAAGATGGCAGCCCTAGAAGAGGGCCTGAAGAAGATCTATTTAGCAGCAAAGAAAAAGAAAGGTAAGCTTTTCATCTGTGCTCAGGAGTAGATGCGTTTCCGTTTCCAGGCATGTGATAGGATTTTTAAAGGGAGGTGAGAAATGTTAAAACCTCATTCTATATATATGATAAAGGTAAGCCCCCATATAAGAGACCACACAAGTAACCACCACATCATCTTAGCCTCTTTTCCTTCCCAGGTCACTTTTGTTTATCTCTGTGGACTATCTCCCTGCACTGGGGTAGTTGTATCATGATTTTAAAGATGAGGAAGCAGAAGACCAGAGATGTAGTAATCTGGTTAGATATAATTGAGGAATGCTGTTTATCCTATCCCATCCCCTCTTGGATAGCCACACACTGTTCACATTACCAGATAGTTTTCTGCCAAAAGTCAGAGTGAAGTTTTATTTCCATTGTGTCTCAGAGTTTGTTGAACTGACTGACTTGTTAAAAAATCTGTTTATTATGGGGCACCTGCGTGGGTCAATCCATTAGTGTCCGACTCTTGATTTCAGCTCAGGTCATGATCTCAGGTTTATGAGATTGAGCCCTGAGTCCGGCTCCACACTGAGCGTGGATCCTGCTTAAGATTCTCCCTCTCCCCCTCCCCCTCTTAAAAATCTTTTTATCTCCAACATTGATCATATTCTATGTTCATTGTACCTTCTTACTTCCAGAGCCTGTAAGTCTTTTGTGTTTAATAGAATTACTTAATTTTTCATATTATGGTCCCACCCCAGAATATTTTTTTGATATTGTAATTGTATGCTTTGTGTGGGATGCATACCATGATTATATACATTTTGTCTGTTGGAAACCACAAAGTGACTGAAAGTATAGTTGTCTGTTATATATATTTATACTGAATCAAGTTTTTGACAAATGACAACATCATGATCTATTTTTTCCCTCTTTAATAGCAAGTGTTCATCTTCCACGCATTGGACATGCCACAAAAGCTTTTAACTGGTATGGTACTGAACGACTTATTCGGAAACACTTGGCTGCAAAAGGCATCCCAACTTACATGTATCCTTTTGTGATCTTATTAATGTTCTCTCTCAGCTCAGAGAAAATATCTTGCATTTTCTGGTATCACTAATCAAGGCCTGGGCTGCTTCTGCCACATTTTTTACTCTGTCCCCCACCAATGAAACAAAAACTTAAGAAGTACTTTGTAACTGGTACATATCCAGGGAGATAAATACACCCAAGCATTTCTGGGTGCCAGCAAGTAGATTAAAAGGTGTATGAAGGGAGGAGTTCACTGAATAATTGTCATTTGATAACATTGAATCTTTTCACATCAGGTCTCTAGAGATGCTTGAGGCCTGTAGCAAGGCCTAGTTCTAAGAATTTCACTCTGTTTAATTGAATGAACAATCAAACAAATGAGTAAACTATTTTACTTTTGAACCTATTCAGCTTATTCTTAGGATGCATTTTGAAATGCTTTTTGACCATTAGGATATAATTTAGTACTACCAAACTAGTATTTTCTTTGAATGTTCCCTTTGCTGTATCAGTTAGCATTATTTAAACTATTACTTTGAGTCTTAAAAAAAGATAATCACCAGAAGCTGAACTGACCCCCAAGAGTTATAATCATACAGAAACTTCATCTTTTTACTTATTAATTCAGTGTTGTTTTTCAGGACACTTAAATCACCATAAAAACAGAAAAGTCACATTTGATATGCTTGTACAATTCAAACACTATCAGAAAAGTTTTAATAATGAGATAACAGCAGTAATGAGTACTAACAGTATTGAAGAATTTATGAGATGGTGAAAGGGAATTAAGTCATGCTACTTCCAGAGTGATTATTTCTATGATTACTAAATTAGAGAACTAGCAGTTTTAGTAAAGTTGATTTTAAAGTCGTGAAATAGAACTTCCTTGACTCTCCTTATCAGATATTACTTTCCTAGAAGCAGGGTGGCTGTTCTTCATCCACAGTCCTCCTCTTCCCCAAGACAGCTGATGCCTTAGCAGTTAATATTTCCCCAGAGCTACTGAATTAGAGGGTTTCAAAAAGGAGTCCAGATCTGGTGGGCCTCTGAGATACTGTGTTTTCTGAATTCTCATTTTGTTCTCTAGGATGTGTTACTCTGATTCAGTATCAGTAATACAAGGATGCACACCTTAATTGGGAAAGTCCTCTGGCAGTTTGCCAGGGCTCCAGTTTTCATAGCTTATTTGCATAATAATAAATTTTCTTTCTCTAATAGTTTCATTGCTTGCTTTCTCCTCAATCCATTTTTCTTCTCCTCCATCAGACTAATTTCTTTACAGAGGGTTGGGTGTGTAGATTAAGGAGAAATGAAACAGGTTGCTCTGGAGAAGGAAGCACCTTCCTTTTATGCCTTGGGACAAACGACAGGACTCTGAGGGGCAGACCCTGACAAGTGAGATTCCTGATCTAGATGAGTGGAGCCTCTCCTGCCCTTCTTTTCACAGTGTTCAGCATCAAGATCTAGAAGACAAAACATTGGCCTAGAGGCCTGTCTAATGTGACAGGATCATCTTTCCCCCTTTCCACCAAATCAAGTTCAGCTTAAAGAAATAAGGGAATTGTGGAAATGGCACAAAACCAGCACAGAATGACTAGTAGTACTAGGGAGGGCAGGGGCTGAGAACCACAAGAGAATGAATCTTTCAGGGGAGACGCTATATAAACTGTGGCTTTTCATGCTTTTGTACAAAAACCCTCAGTCTTGGCTGACCTCAACCAGCCTAATTTCTGCTGATTTTAAGACCTCAGCACTTCTGCAGAGACCTCTTCAGAAGCCTCTGTCCTGGGCTCTTGATTTCAAGGTGCCTGGCTAGTGGGGCATTCAGAGCCAGGACCAGGACCTTTTAAGGAAGGTGATATCTATAGCACCTGGATTGTGCTGTTCTATTTAATTCCCTCCCTGGTACCTTCACCCTTCGACAATTTTAGCATCTGTGTTGAAAACCTATTAGACCCTAAATTCATGATTCCTTCATTTCTTTTTTCTCCTAAAACTTCTTTCCTTTTTTTAGAGAGAATCTCAAGCAGACTCCATGCCCAGCATGGAGCCCAACACAGGGCTCAGTCTCAACCCTGAGATCATGATCTGAGCCAAAATCAGGAGTCAGATGCTCAGCTGACTTAGCCACCCAGGTGTCCCAAAATTCTTTCATTTTTACTGCCTCTTAACTCGTACTCTTACTGCTAGGCCTTGACACACAGGTTATTATCATAACTTGAACCGTTTTTTTTTTTAATTTTTTATTTATGATAGTCACAGAGAGAGAGAGGCAGAGACATAGGCAGAAGGAGAAGCAGGCTCCATGCACCCGGAGCCTGATGTGGGATTCGATCCCGGGTCTCCAGGATCACGCCCTGGGCCAAAGGCAGGCGCTAAACCGCTGCGCCACCCAGGGATCCCCATAACTTGAACCTTTTGACTGGCATCGTCTCTCCTATAACTAGACACAGAATTGGAACTCTTTAAAGGGAGAATAGTGAAACCTAACCTGATCCACAGGTAAGTGGTCATGCCTTTAGCAGCAGCTTTGGTACAAATAGATATTAGCAAATGCAAAGAAAACTTGATTTGCAGAAGCTGTATGCTCTCCTGGAAAGCTGCGTTCACTTCTGAAGGCACAGGGACAACTATGGATGTTTCTGAACATCTGAGGGAAGCATCAGAGCAGGGAACTCACTCTCAAAGAAAACATAGCTGACCTTTCAGGGGCACGGTTGTTTTGGGGGTAGAGGTGCATCATTATCACCCTGCACTATGTCCTCTATGCTCTAGCCATATGAGATTTTTCCTCTGGATGGAAGCCCTGGGCCATGAATCTTTATCTCATAAGTTGAGCAAAATAATACAGAGGATTAGGAAACTCAAAACACATTCTCCCTTAAATGGGGTCACTTAGTAGTGGCATCCCCCTGCTTTGCTTGTCTACCTCAGCATTTCAGAGTCATTAACACTGCCCTATGTCTTCAAAAGTCTTTCCTAACTTTTATAATACCTTCCCTTTTCCCAAAGAACTGTCATTCTCTGGGAAAGAGAAAAGCTACCTACTCTGTTCATCCCAAGGGTTTTGTTCCCTAACAGCATATTGTGGTGTCTCTCCTGTTTGGATGAGGGCCCCAAATGTGGGGTATTGACAGGTAGAAACCTGTGGGTGAAAAAATAATAATAAATAAAATTAAAAAAAAAAAAAAAAAGAAACCTGTGGGTGGCACAGGTCATGAAAAGAATCCACCTAAGGCAGAACAAAGGTGATAGAAGTTTATTCAATATACTACAAGGGAGCTGCAGGCAGGACAGCAGAGGAGAAACCATCTCTAAGGAAGAAGAGTGGGGGCTGTTTTTTGGTTGTTTTTAGAGGAGGAGGGAGAGGGAGGATCTTAAGCAGAGTCCATGCCCAGTGTGAGCCCAACATAGGGCTTGATCATGACCTGAGCTGAAATCAAGAGTCTGATGCCTAACAGACTGAGCCACCCAGGCACCCTGGTTTTTAAGGGGGGAATGTGAGGAGGTATGGCAATATGTTGAATCTTCCTTTTTTGATAACTGCCTGGTTGTAAGTAGCCCATTGATCAGTGAAGGCCTATGGATATTTTGAGGTGGGTTACCTGATGGGCCTGTCTGTGTTTAGCCAGAGGGTTGCAGTGGGCCCTTTCTATGTTATATCACTCAAGCCTATTTGCCTAAAAGTAGCCTCTACACTTATGCTTGATGCCTTCTAGCCTGCCCCTGTGAGGAAGCTAAGAAGACAGGGTTGTGAGGACAGTACAAGATTTTATTCACTGATGAGCTTCTGTGGAAAAGTTTGTACCTCTACATAAGTATGAAAGGATCCTCATTATCTTAATAAGCAGGGATAAGTCTGTTGAACTTTTTCCATATGTACAACATGAACATTTTCCTGATTTTTAATAAACTATCCTTTACCTTTTATAACAAGCCTATGACTTAATTTTTTGCCCCATCAATCTAAAGTGTATGTTAAGTTAATTAGCCTTCTTTAAGTATAGCTTCAAGGCATTTTATAGCCCCAAACTATCTAGGCCAGTGAGTTTTCTTTGCTATCTACTCAGTATGAACTTGAGCACTGCTTACCTTCCACCATAATCTAACCTTATTTCCCAAAGATGTGTTGCAGTTTCTCACTTGGGCTTTTGCTCATCATGCCAGTTCCTCTCCCTGACTTCCTTACTCCTCTAAACCCCTTCCCCTCTTTCCAGCTCTCCACTGTCCCCTGTCAGGTCTGTTTTTCTTTAAGAATCCAGAAAAAGGCATTTCCTATAATTGTACAAAAATTCAATCTCTGTGTTTGAACTGCTAATGATAATTATGTTTACAGCACATTCTTGCTTGTAGCTTACATTTATTGGTCTATTTACTTAACCCTTGCTGAAACACTAAGGTCTTTGAGAAAGATTTCTCGTATCACACACAGTGATTGGTAGGCACTCCAGTATATCTGTTGAATTGAAATGGTATTGAAATAACTGGCTAGCAATTTGGGAAAAGTATCAGACGTCCCCCATATATCATAAACTCCAGATGGCTTAAGTATTTAAATATAAAACTTGAGAAGACAGAAATTTGTCATTTTTATGGTGTCTGGCTAGCAGCTGCCCTTTGAAGCTTCTCAAAACTTCTCACTAAAATACCAATGGCATTAAGGTGAAGACTCACAACCACCCTGAAAAGAGACAACCAGCCAACCAAATGCCAGAATATGAGAGGAAATGACACTAGCCATAAGGCAAAGTTGAGCTGAGATTTCATTTTAGGAAGCAAAGATGGCTTAAAAACCAAGGACCTTCACCAGTCATTCCACAAGCAGTCATTCCTCTATCCCCTGAGTTACTCTGAAGGTGTCCACATCTGTTCCCAGCCTTTCTTTCTCTGTTTCATTTTTTTTTTTTAAAGATTTTGTTTATTTGTTCATGAGAGAGAGAGAGAGGCAGAGACACAGGCAGAGGGAGAAGCAGGCTTCATGCAGGGAGTCTTATGTGGGACTCGATTCCAGGACCCCAGGATCATGCCCTGGGCCAAGGCAGGTGCTAAACTGCTGAGCCACCCAGGGACCCCTCTTTCTCTGTTAATAAAGTGTCAACCCTCCCCCATCTCAGCTGTCCCCTCCACCCTTCAGAAGAATGCTATTCTACCAATTCCTTTGTGTGTACATTCAATTTCTGCTTTTAAACTGAAAACTTCCCAGAGAAAAAACAAGGCAAGTCTCTCCCATTTAAAAAGAACTCCATTCCTCATTCCTCCTTCCCCTATCACAAACCTCAAGAGTTATCCATAATCATCTGCCATTTCTTCACCTTCCCCTCCACTCTAACCCATACCTTTCTGCCTCTCTATACTTTACACCACCAAGAATCTGTGTTAAGAATACTGTCGAACTCCCAACTCACTAAATCCAGAGGACCATTTTTAGTTTTCATCTTGACCTGTCAGCCAGGCTTAACACTATTGACTGCTTCCCACTTCTTGAAACACTTGCCTTGGCTTCTGTGACAAAGTACTCCTCTGTGACAAAATAATCTCCAGGAATTATCTTCTATCACTTTGTACATTTTACCCCATAATCTTTTTTTAACCTACTGTATTATTTTGCTAGAGTTGCCATAACAAAACCACTCTCTGGGTAGCTGTTGAACAACAGAAAATAATTTTCTCTTAGTTCTTGTGGCTTTGAAGTACAAAATCAAGGTGTCAGCAGATTTAGTTTCTTCTGAGGCCTCTCTCCTTAGTTTGCAAATGGCTGCCTCCTTGTTATATCCTCATGTGATCTTACCTCTGTGTACACTCCCTCCTGTTGTTACTCTGTGTGTCCAAATTTCTTATAAGGACACTAGCCAGATTGGATTAGGCCCACTCTACAGGCCTTATTTTAACTTAATTGTCCTTTAAAGGCCCTATCTGCAAATACAGTCACAATCTGAGGTACTGGGGCTTAGGGCTTCAAATATAAATTTTGGAGGACAATTCTATAACACCCAGCCATTAAATGTTAGAGTTTCTGAAGTTTCCATTTCCAGGTCCCCTTCTTATGTTCTGAATTCTCAAGGTTATTTCATTCATTTATAAATATGTGAGTCCTCTAGCTAGCTCAGCTGTGTCCTCTGAACTCCAAGCCTATATACTCAGCTGCCTACTTGACATGTCTAATGAATATTTCAAAGAGATTATAAATTTACACACCCAAAATTGAGTTAACTCAATCCCTTCCAGTTCTCCCAAATACATCCATTCAGTTATGAGTGATAACTTACACCATGGGCTTGCATATGTCTCTTGAATTCATCCACTTTTCTCCATCTCCACCATCACTTTAGTGTTGACTATCATTATTATCTCATAAGGACAACTGCAAGCCCTTCTAACTTTGACCTTATATTGACATATTGACTCTCACTTCCTTCTATTCTGATCGCCATATTGCAGCCAGAGTAGTCTTAAAGTCAAATCCTCTCATCAAGCATTTTAAAACCTTCAATGGAAAAAAAAAAAGAAAGAAAAAAAAAAAAAAAACCTTCAATGGCTTCTCATTCTTAGGGTAAAAACCAAAATTCTTAGTATGACTTATTTTCTGTATCCATCGACTACATATTCTAAACAATTTGGAAAGAGGACATTCTAGTACCTGACAAAAATGTCAATTTAACCTGGACTCTTTCCTCCAAAATCAACCCTGGAGGAACTAAAAATGGAAGCATAGAATTTAAGAAATACAAACATTAAAAATTCCAGGGTGGATGGAAAGTCTTGAACTGGTGTATAGAGATAGTGCCTTTGTGTGGCTCTGGGAGGCTGTTCAAGAAGAGCTATTCTGATCATGCCACCACCACCCCACCCCGACATTCCCTTGGATCCATTGTTGCGTTCCACCTCCTTACAGAAATTCAAGGCAAGAGCCCAGATAACTACAAGGGTAAAATCAGGGCAGGAAAAAAGACCTGTGGGGCCAATAGATTGAGAATGAGCAGCCTCAAGCACCTACTCCTCTACCCTTTCTCTTCAAATCCACAGAGCTGGAAAAAAAAATCTGTGGAGTGCCTCTCCCCCATATTGTTTCTGTTTGAGAGTTCAAAGGTGAAGCTCAGATCTAAGGAACTGCTGGATAGAGTAACTTAAAAAAAAGATGACAGTGGATCTGTGGCACCTGAGTCTCCCTGCCCTCAGGCTCATTCCCCTCTGTTCTAAAGCTACTAGGGCTGAGGATCTGAATGTCTGGACTGGATCTGGATATCTATCCTCCAATGCACATTAAAAGATAGTCAAACATTCCCAGGGTAATGTAACTATAATAAGACACCTGAGGATTAAAACTGTCTCAACAGAAAAAGTTAACATTAAAATAATATTCAAACAGAAAAACTAAGAATTTACAATATGTAAAATAACTATATTGAAAGACCTAAAGGAAGATCCCAGCAATATGAAAATTATAAAAAAAGAATCAAATGGAAGTATGTGTGAAAAAACTCAAAAGATGGGATAACTAGTAGAATGAATATCTCAGAAGAATGATAGTTAAAAATTAATTAGGTGTAAGACCTTCCAAAAGGAAATGGAAGAATAAAGAAATAGAAAAAATACATTATATATATACATATATGTACATGTACTTATGTATATATACATAAGTATACATACTTATACATATACTTATGTATATATACATATATGCATATATATGTATGACAAGTTTCTCATATTTAAAGATTAACTACTTGAGATTGATAGTGTCCTTGGAAAACTAATAAAAGTAATAAAAAGAATACACACCTTAGAAGAGATAAGAACCCCCTACTGCTAGACATATTATGGTATAATCTCAAAAGCCTCAAAGTTCACCACACACACAAGAAAATTTAAAAACACTTGGCAGAATTATTCAAGTAGGAATAAAACCAGCAGAGGCTGCCTTGGACAACGTACTACATTGCTAAGATGCTTCCCTCATCCTACTTGAAGAACTTAATATATCTGAGGATCTTCTTACTATTCATACAGGTATGAATGACTTTTGGGCTAGATATGAAATCTGTTTGAAGGTTCTTTTAGTATTTTAAAAATAGTACCTCATTGTATTTTTGCATATGCTGTTGCAGGTGAGAATTGGAGGGTATGGTGGGGATTAAACCAAGAAGTGGTCTCTTTAGAGAGAAGCTATAAATATCAATTTAACAACTCCCTTCAAGACAAAACAAAAAAGAACTGGACACAGATTGACATAAAAAAAAAAGTAAACTGGTAGAAGCAAATCAGTATGTTGTTAATCAGTAAATGCAAATACAGTAATGTCCAATTAAAAGACTAAGCTCTGTAACAACATCTTTCTAGATAGGTCTCCTGAGGCAAGGGAAACAAAAGCAAAAATAAACTATTGGAACTTCATCAAAATAAAAAGCTTCTACACAGTAAAGGAAATAAAGACAACCTACTGACTGGTAGAAAATATTTGCAAATGATATATCCAATAAAGGGTTAGTATCCAAAAGAAAGTATACAATTCAACACCCCCCAAAAAAATCCAATTAAAAAATGGACAGGAGATATGTACAGACATTTCTGCAAAGCAGATATACACACGAAAAGATGCTCATCATTCATCATCAGAGAAATGCAAATCAAAACTACAATGAGATATCACCTCACATCTGTCAGAATGGCTAAATAAAAAAACACAAGAAACAAATGTTGGTGAGATGTGGAGATAAAGGAATCCACATGCACTGTTGGTGAGAATGCAAGCTGGTACAGGCACTATGGAAGATGGTATGGAGGTTCCTCAAAAAGTTAAAAATGGGGTGCTTGGATGACTCAGTTTATTAATCATCCAACTCTTGATTTTGCCTCAGGTCAAGATCTCAGGATCATGGGATCAAGCCCCACCTCAGTTACCACACTGGGTGTGGAGCTTGCTTAAGAGTCTATCTCCCAAAAATAAATAAATAAAAATAAACAAATAAATAAAATTAAAAAAAAGATTCTCCCTCTCCCCCTACTCCTCATACTCTATTTCTGTCTCTAAGAGAAAAAAAAAAAAATAGAACTGCCCTATGATCCAACAATTGCACTACTGAATCATGAAAAAGAAATTTTGAACAGACCAATTACTCGTAAGGAGATTAAATCAGTAATCAGAAACCTAATAAATACACATCCAGGACTTGATGGCCTCATTGGTAAATTCTACCACATATTTTTAAAAAATTAATACCAATCTGGGGCATTTGGGTGGCTCAGTCAGTTAAATCTACCTTCAGCTCAGGTCGTGACCTCAGGGTCCTGGGACCAAGCCCCACTCCCTGCTCAGTGGGGAATCTTTTCTCTCTCTCTCTCCCCCTTCCTCTGTTCATGCTCTCTCAAATAAATAAAATCTTTAAAAAAGAAAAAAAAAATACCAGTCCTTCTCACACTCTTTGAAAAATAAAAGAAAAATGAAATACTTCCAAACTCATTTTTACAAGACAAGCATTACCCTGATACCAAAACCAGACAAGAACAAGAAAACTACAGGCCAATATCACTAGTGAGTGGAGATTAAAAAAAAAAAAAAATCCTCAGTAAGATATTACCAAACTGAATTCAAGAGCACATTAAAAGGATCATACACCATGATCAACTGGGATTTACTCTAGAGATAAAATGAACAAGAAAATGAGAAATGAATAAAAGTCATAATCATCTCAGATGCAGACAAAGCATTTAAGAAAATTCAACACCCATTTATGATAAAAACTCGATAAAGTGGGTATAGGGTAGATATACTTCAGCATAATAAAAGTCAAATATGAGAAACTCACAGTTAACATCCTCAACAGTGAAGAGCTGAAAACTTTCCCTCTATGACCAGGAACAAGACATGGATGGCTAGTCTCATTTATATTAGACATAGCATTGGATGTACTTGGCAGAACAGTTAGGCATACAAGTTGGAAAGGAATAAGTAAAACTATCACTATTTATAGGTGACTTAATATTAAACATAGAAAAACCTGAAGATTTCACCAAAAAGCTGTTAGAGTAAATAAATTTAGTAAAGTTGCAGGATATAAAATCAATATAAAAATCAGCTGTGTTTCTATACACTTATAAGGAGCTATCAGGAAGAGAAATAAGAAAACAATCCCATTTAAAATTGCATTAAAAAATACCTAGAAGTTAAAACTAAAAACAAAATCTAGAAGTAAATTTAACCAAAAAGATGAAAGACCTGTACACTGAAAACTATAGGATAGTGATTAAATCAACAACAACAACAAAAAAAAACAAAACCCTGAAGATGACACAAATAAATGGAAAGAGGGCAGCCCCGGTGGCTTAGCGGTTTAGTGTGGCCTTCAGACCGGGGGGTGATCCTGGAGACCCGGAATTGAGTCCCACGTCGGACTTCCTGCATGGAGCCTGCTTCTCCCTCTGCCTGTGTCTCTGCCTCTCTCTCTCTGTCTCTGTGTCTCTCATGGATAAATAAATAAAATCTTTAAAAAAATAAAATAAATGGAAAGATACTCTGTGTTCATGGATTGAAAGAATGAATAATTTACAATGTCCATAATACCCAAAGCAATCTACAGATTCAATTCAATCACTATCAAAATTCCAGTGGCATTTTTCACAGAAACAGAACAAACCATCTTAAAATATGCATGAATAATTGGAAATATGCAATACAAGATATATTTTAATTATATCTTACCAAAATAAAAGTAGATGCTATTGTGCCTACTCTCCCCCATTTACAAAGCAAATTAGACAAGAGACAAAATTTATAGTGGCTTGAGGGATTTGTTTCTGACAAATCTGTATTCACTGCTACTGCACATTTGGTGTACCTGGTGCTTCCAGATTGATCTTTTATTAAAATAAAATTTTCAGGGGGATCTCTGGGTGGCTCAGTGGTTTAGCGCCTGCCTTTAGCCCAGGGCGTGATCCTGGAGTCCCGGGATCGAGTTCCGCGTCGGGCTCCTGGCATGGAGCCTGCTTCTCCCTCTGCCTGTGTCTC
This sequence comes from Canis lupus familiaris, assembly GCF_011100685.1. Lineage (NCBI taxonomy): Eukaryota > Metazoa > Chordata > Mammalia > Carnivora > Canidae > Canis > Canis lupus. The sequence continues at coordinate 58,491,953 of NC_049238.1, forward strand.
TGCCTCTCTCTCTCTCTCTCTCTCCATCTATCATAAATAAATAAATCTTTAAAAAAATAAATTTTTCAGAAGCATGAAAAAAAATTTGCATCAAACTACAAGAGATCCTAAATAGCCAAAACAATCTTGAGAAAGAAGAACAATGCTACTGATGTGTGTTTCCTGATTTCAAACTATAATACAAAGCTATTAGTAACCAAACAGTATGATATTGGTATAAAAACAGAAATACGGATCAATGGAACTGAAGAGAGACCAGAAATAAACCCATTTAATTTACAACAAAGGAGTCAAGGATATAAAATGGTCAAAAGACATTTTCTTCAGTAAATGGTGTAGGGAAAACTGGATAGCCACATATAAAGAATGAAATTGAGCTCCTCCATTACTAAAATCAACTCAAATGGATTAAAGACTAAATGTGAAACCTGAAACGATAAAACTCCTAAAAGAAAACATAGTAGATAAGCTCATTGACATTAGTCGGAGCAATGATATTTTGGGTTTGACACTAAAAGTAAGAGCAACAAAAGCAAAAATAAGTAAGTGGGATTATATTAAATTAAGAAGCTTCTCCAGGGACGCCTCGTGGCTCAGTGGTTGAGCATCTGTTTGCCTTTGGTTCAGGGCAAACAAATCCCAGGGTCCTGGGTTCAAGTCCCACATCAGGTTCCCTGGAGGAAGCCTCTTCTCCCTCTGCCTGTGTCTCTGCCTGCCTCTCTGTGTCTCTCATGAATAAATACATAAAATCTTAAAAAAAAAAAAGCTTCTCCACATCATAGACATCATCAAAATGAAAAAATGAACGAAAACTTATGGAGTAGGATGAACATTTTTGCAAATCACTTACCAATAAAGGGTTAATATATAAAAGTATTCAAAACTCATACAATTCAATTTAAAAAAAAACAATTTGATTTAAAAATGTGCAGATTATGAATAGGCATTTATTCCAAAGATGACATACAAATAGCCAACTGGCATGTAAAAAGATGTTCAACATCAATAATCTTCAGGGAAATGCAAATTAAAGCCATGAAGAGATATTATATCACCTATTAGAATGACTATCATTTTTTTTAAAAAGGTAAGTATTGGTGAGGGTGGAGAACCGGGAACCATTGTGCATCATTGGTGGGAATGTACATTGGTGTAGCTATTAAGAGAAACAATATGGAGGTTCCTCAAAAAATTTAAAAAAACTAACAAAATCCAGCAATCCCATTTCCTGGTATATATCCAGAGGAAATGAAACATAATATTAAAAAGATAGATGCATCCCCATGTACATTGCAACATTATGCACAGTAGCCAAGGTGGAAACAATCTAAGTGTCCATCAGTGTATGAATGGATAGAGTAGGCATGATACACACACACACACACACACACACACACACACACACACACACAGTGGAATATTACTCAACCATGAGAAAAAGGAAATCCTGCCATTTGCTAACAACATGGATAGACCTTGAGGACATTATGCTAAGTGAAATAAGCCCAACAGTGGAAGATTAATACTGCATGGTATCACTGGTATGTGGAATCCTAAAAGAAAAAAAGTTAAACTCATAGAAGCAGAATAGAAAAGTGTTCCCCAGGTAGAAGAAATAAGGAGAATTTGGGTTACAAACTTTCAACTATAGAATGAATAAAGTCTGACCATCTAATGAACAATATGGTGGCTATAGTTGACAGCACTATTGTATTGAAATTTGGTAAGAGAGAACATCTGTCTTCAGCCAGGGCATGATCCCAGGGTCCGGGATCGAGTCCCACATCAGGGTCCTTGCAGGGAGCCTGCTTCTCCCTTTGCCTGTGTCTCTGCCTCTCTCTGTATGTCTTCCATGAATAAATAAATAAAATCTTTAAAAAAAATAGGTGAGGTATCAGATGTGTCAACTAGATGTGGGGAATACTTTTACAATGTATACATATTACAAATCAAAATGTACACTATCATAGTCTTTTAAGTCAATTATATCTCCATAAGGCCATTATAAAGAAAAGAGGATAAACTTAAATAACTTGGGATAAGATTAAATAGATCAGCTATCCCAAGAGATGAGTGAGAGAGAGTTAAACAATATAAAATTTATTTTTGTAGTGGTATATGGAGATAAATGGATTTAACAACAACAACAAAAAATCCTTGAAAAAAAAACTATAGGTACAAGGTCAATGTAGAGGTTAAATTGTCATCAACTCTTAACACTTCTTGCATCCACATCTGTCTCTGGCCTCATCATCAGGATAGTATACATCAACACTCCTAGACTTTGGGTGGCTATGTGACCTGCTTTGATCAATGTAATGTGAGTAAAAGTGATACTCTGCAATTCTGACCTTCAGTCTTAAGGCCTCAGTTGTTTGTATTTGCTTTCTTTCCCTATGCTGTCACCATGTGATGTTCCACTGAGTAGCTGCTGTCCCAGTAGCCTATGCCTTAGAGCCACACATGTGAAATAGAGCTATCCCCAGCTGACCTACAGAACTGTAGTGAGAGGCAGGTCTCCCTCAGCCTAAAGCAGAGGGCTCGTAGAAGAAATAAATGCTTATTGCTGTATAGCACTTAGAGTTTGTGGTTGTTTGCTATGGAGTAAGAGCTTACTGATACAGATAACAAGAAAACAGCCATTTCATTTAACACTTATAGATACTAGGTATAATAAAAATGGAATTTCTGAACTTCCCATTAATTTGATCCCTGAAATATAATATAGTTTGCACATACTTGGGAAGAAGTCAACTAATATTTGGGTTGCCACTAAAGGATTGCACAATGTATGAGATGTGCTATTACTTCCTTTATTATAATAAAATAATGTAGAAAGTATATGCCAAGGAATACTAACAGCAAAAAATTGAGATTGACAAATGTTCATTTTAGTCCAAATATAATTCAAAACAAAGGACCAAAGAAAGATACCTTAAATGAATGAAATCTATAAGAGAAATATAACTATCATTAACTTTATACCTACAATATATCTTATGTGTGTGTGTGTGTGTGAGAGAGAGAGAGAGAGGAAAATTGAGGCAATATTCTCTAACATATCTAAGGGAAGAATTCTAAGATTATCACCACAGATGCTGAGAAAATCTTGGGCAAACTTCAGTAATCATCATAATTTTTTAAAATACTCAAATAGGAATTGATAGAAAAAGCCTAAACATGATGAAATATGAGAGCAGGGGAAGATGGTAGGCTAGGAAGATCTTGAATTCATCTCCCACAGAAACACCAAGGCAACAACTATATGTAACACAACTCACTTGAAAAACAACCTGTTGATTGGAAGAAGAGATCTTTCAGTGCTAGAGAGATAAAGAGAAGGCCACACAGAAGGATAGGAAAGGCAGAGACAGAAACCAAATTCCTAGAGCAATGACCCACAAATGGGAGGGGTATCACAGGAATGGAGGAGTGAGGGGATCAAATCCTATGCTGGGCATCCCCAGCCCTGGGGACCTTCATGGGGAAGACAAAGCACTGTAACATCTGGATTTGAAAAATCGGTGAGACTTGGCTCTGGGAGAGGTGTAGGGCTATAGGAAACGGAGTCTCCACTCTAAAAGGGCCAGGGCACTATAACACTCAGCATGAGACACAGCATAGAAGCATCACTTTAAAAAGTGCTTGGGGTATACATGAAAATTTATTGACTAATTTTAGGATGTGTACCTAAGAGGCAGGGACCTGCAGGAGCTTTCTCCAGAAATGGAAAGGCTGGTGGGCACCATTTTTTTTTCTTGCCTTCCTTCAGCCTAGTGGGATGGAAGAATGTGAGAGCCAATTCTGACACTGTCCCTCTACCTTGATGCACTGCTTGCCCTTCCTGGTGTTCTCGCTGCAGACCCTACCTACCTAACCCATCTATACTGGGTTTGCAGGTAACCCTCTATCCAAGTCTCATCCCACCACATCCAGTGGGCAGCCTCAGGAATGGCATTTGCCCAAAAAAGAACTGCTGTCCTGGGAGTAGGGCACTAGGTTCACCCACCAGTGTCCTGGCAGTAGCTACAGCAGAGTCTCTAACTTAGGTGTGTAACGAGCTATCCCACCTATCAGCATGCCAGAAGTTCTCATGGTCCAGCCAAAATAAAAGATTGCACAAGCTTACACAGGGATGTCCTTGGAGCACCTGGTTTTGATAACAAGCAATTTACACCTGATAAAGAGTTCAAAGTAATGGTCATAAAGATACTCACTAGAGTTTTAAAAAGAATCAATGAACCCAATGAAAACATCAAAAAAAAAGACATAGAAAACATAAAAAAGAGTAACTTGGAACTGAAGAATAATGTAAATGAAAAAATATATACCCTATGGAATCAGCAGATCAGAGGATGCAAGAGAATAAATTAGCAGTCTGGAAGACAGAGTAGTGAAAAGCAACCAAGCTGAACAACAAAAACTTTAAATGAGACTAGGTTAAGAGAACTCTTGGAATGCCTGAGTGGCTCAGTGGTTGAGCGTCTGCCTTCAGCTCAGGGCATGATCCTGGGGTCTTGGGGTTGAGTCCCACATCGGGCTCCCTGCAGCCTGCTTGTCCCTCTGCCTATGTCTCTGCCGCTCTCTGTCTTATGAATAAATAAATAAGTAAAATCTTAGAGAGAGACCTGTTGATAACATTGAGTGTACTAACATTCACATTATAAACATTCCAAAGGAAGAAGATAGAAAGGGGCAGAAAATTCAGTAATAGCTGAAAATCTCCTTAACCTACCTGGAGAGGGAAACAAACATCTAGGTTCAGGAAGCAAGGAGAGCTCCAAACAAGATCTATCCAAGGATGTCCAGACCAAGGAACATAATAAATAAAATGGCAAAAAGTACAGATAAAAGCATAATCTCAAAAGAGAAAAGTAAACCCCATTAGGCTATCAGGTAGTTTTTCAGCAGAAAATTTTGCAGGCCAGAAGAGAGTGGTAGAGCATACCTAGCACCTAAAGGACAAAACCTACAAGCAAGAATACTTTACCTGGCAAGATTATCATTAAGAATTGGAGAAATAAAGTTTCCAAGACAAAAATTAAAGGTGTTCATCACCACTGAAATTGCCTTAGAAGAAAAGTGAAAGGGACTTCTTCAAGTGAAAAAGAAAAGGTCACAACTAGAAGAAAATTATGAAAGGAAAAAATGTCCCTGGTAAAAGCAAATGTACAATAAAAATAGGAGATGTCACTTATAAAGCTGGTATGGAGGTTAAAACACATAAGTAGTAAAATCAATTATACTAACAAAAGCAAGTTAAAGATATATAAAATAAAATGATGTAAAATACAATATCTTCTATGTAAAGCATAGAGAAGAAAAAAATGTAATGTTTTTAGTATGTGTGACCATGAACTTAATATAGAGTGCTATATTCATAGAATGTTATAGCTGAACCTCTTGGTAGACACAAACTAAAGATCTATAATAGATACACAAAAATAAAAGGAAAGGAATTGAGTATGACACTAAAGAAAGTCGTCAAATTCCAATGGAAGAAAGCAAGAGAAAAAGAAAGGAACATAACTACAATAATAACCAGAAAACAACCGGAAAAAATGCAAGTACATCCATATCAATAATCACTTTAAATATAAATAAACCAAATGCTTCAATCAGAAGATACAGGGTGACTGAGTAGATTAAAAAAAAAAAAAGACCCATCTATATCTGCCTATAAGAGACTCATTTCAGAATAAAGTCTAAAGACTTAAAGTGAAGGGATGAAAACTGGTATTCCATACAAATGAAGTGAAAAGGCTGGGGTAGCAATACTTATATCAGACAAAATACATTTTAAACAAAGAGACAAAGAGGGCATTGTATAATGATAAAGGGGTCAATCCAACAAAAGAATATAAGAATTATCAATAACTATTCATCCAGTTTAGGAGTAGCTAAATATACAAAGCGATTATTTATAGACATAAAGGGAGAAATTGACAATAAGACAATAAGGTAGGGAATTTTAATATACCACTTACATCATTAACAAATCATACAGACGAAAATCAGGAAACCGTGGCTTTGAGTGACATATTAAACCAAATATATACAGAAGAGTCCATTCAAAAACCACAGAATACATATACTTTTAAAGTGCACATGGAACAAATTCTCCAGGACAAATCACATGTTAGATCACGAAACTAATCTTGATAAATTTTAGAAGACTGAAGTCATATCAAACATCTTTTTCAGTGACAACAGTATGAAACCAAAAATCAATTACAAGAAGAAAAATTGGAAAAACACAAACCCAGAAGCTAAAAAAAACACATGCTACTAAACAACCAATGGGTCAACAACAATAAAAAAGAAAGAAAAATCAAAAGGTACCTGGAGACAAATGAAAATGGAAACATGGGTCAAAATATTTGAGACAAAGCAAAAGCAGTTTTAAGAGGAAAGTTTATAGTGATAGAGGTCTACCTTAAGAAAAAAGAACAACTTCAAACTAACTTTACACCTAAAGAAATTTTAAAAGGAAGAACAAAGCCAAAGAAGAAAAGGAAGGAAGAAAAGAAGGAGGAACAAGGAAGGAGGGGGAGGAGGAAGAAGAAAAAGAGGAGGAGGAGGAAGAAAGAAAAGAAGAATGAAAGAAAGAAAGAAAGAGGAAGGAAGGAAGGAAGGAAGAAAGGAAGGAAGGAAGGAAGGAAGGAAGGAAGGAAGGAAGGAAGGAAGGAAGGAAGGAAGGAAGGAAGAAAGAAAGAAAGGAGAAAAGAGAAAAGGAAGAGCAGCCACTAATGCCACTGCCCAAACATAGAAGAAAGGAAATAAAAATTAGTGTGGAAGTAAATGAAAAGAGACTAAAAATAAAAACTAAGAGCTAGTTCTTTGAAAAGATAAAGATGATTAACTTTTAGCAAATGCGTCAAGAGAAAAATAAATAAAATAAGAAATGGTGGGCTCTCTGCTCCTCCCCGTTGGACAGACAGCCGCATCTTCTGGTGCAGTGCCAGCCGCGTCCCTGAGACACGATGGTGAAGGTCGGAGTGTACGGATTTGGCCGTATTGGGCACCTGGTCACCAGGGCTGCTTTTAACTCTGGCAAAGTGGATATTGTTGCCATCAATGGCCCCTTCATTGATCTCAACTACATGGTATACATGTTCCAGTACGATTCTACCCACCGCAAATTCCACAGCACGGTCAAAGCTGAGAACGGGAAACTTGTCATCAACAGAAAGTCCATCTCCATCTTCCAGGAGTGAGATCCCGCCAACATCAACTGGGGTGATGCTGGTGCTGAGTACTTGTGGAGTCCACTGGGGTCTTCACCACCATGGACAAGGCTGGGCTCACTTGAAGGGCGGGGCCAAGAGGGTCATCATCTCTGCTCCTTCTGCTGATGCCCCCATATTTGTGATGGGCGTGAACCACGAGAAGTATAACAACTCCCTCAAGATTGTCAGCAATGCCTCCTGCACCACCAACTGCTTGGCTCCTCTAGCCAAAGTCATCTATGACCACTTCGGCATCGTGGAGGGCCTTATGACCACAATCCATGCCATCACTGCCACCCAGAAGACCGTGGATGGCCCCTCTGGGAAGCTGTGGCATGGCAGCTGAGGGGCTGCCCAGAACATCATCCCTGCTTCCACTGGCACCGCCAAGGCTGTGGGCAAGGTCATTCCTGAGCTGAGGAAGCTCACTGGCATGGCCTTCCATGTCCCCAACCCCAACGTGTCAGTTGTGGATCTGACTTGCCGCCTGGAGAAAGCTGCCAAATATGACGACATCAAGAAGGTAGTGAAGCAGGCCTCGGAGGGCCCCCTCAAGGGCATCCTGGGCTACACTGAGGACCAGGTTGTCTCTTGTGACTTCAACAGTGACACCTTTGATGCCGGGGCTGGCGTTGCCCTTAATGACCACTTCACCAAGCTCATTTCCTGGTATGACAATGAATTCAGCTACAGCAACCGGGTGGTGGACCTCATGGTCTACATGGCCTCCAAGAGTAAGAGCCTCCTGGACCACCAGCCCCAGCAAGAACAAGAGGAAGAGAGAGGCCCTCAGCTGCTGGGGAATCCGTGCCCCAACTTAATCCCCCAACACACTGAGAATCTCCTGACCTCCAATTTACATCCCAGACCCCGAGGAAGGGGAGGGGCTTGGAGAGCCCTATCTTGTAATGTACCATCAATAAAGTATACTGTACCCAGCCAAAAAACAAAAAACAAAAAACAAAAAAACAAAAAGACCCCACCAAAAATCTACTAGCTTAATAAATAAATTCAGTGAAGTTGCATAGAATACAAAATATATACCACTTCTATACACTGTTAACAAAGTGGCAGAAAAAGAAATTAAGAAAACATTTCCCTTTACAACTGTACCAAAAAATAATATCTAGGAATAAACTTAACCAATGAGGTAAAAAAAACCTGTACTCTGAAAACTATAAAACACTGATGAAAGAAATGTAAGGTGACACGAACAAATGGAAAGATATTCTGTGTTCATTGATTGGAAGAATTAATATTGTTAAAATGTCCATAGTACCCAAAGCAATCTACAGATTCAAATCCCCATCAAAATACCAATAGCATTTTTCACAGAACTAGAAAAAAATAATACTAAAGTTTGTATGGAACCATAAAGACCCAAAAATCCAAAGTAATCTGTAGAAAACTAAGCTGCGGGTGTCATAATTCCTGATTTCAAGATATACTACAAAGTTGTAATAATAATAAAAGTATGGTAGTGGCACAAAAATAGACACATAGATCAATGGAATAGGATAAAAAGCCCAGAAATAAGTTCACACTTATATGGCTAATTAATCTATGAGAAAGGGGTCAACTTATAGTTGAATGGATAAACAAGATGTGGTATTTATACACAATGGAATATACTGAGCTATAAAAAAAGAATGAAATCTTGCCATTTATGACAACATGGACGGACCTGGAAGGTATTTTGCTAAGTGAAATAAGTCAGAGAAAGAGAGCCTAGGATTTCACTTATATATGGAATCTAAAGAAATCAAACAAACAAAAGAAACAGACTCATAAATAAAGAGAACAACGTGGTGCTTGCCAGAAGGGAGAGAGATGGGGGCATTGGAGAACTAGGTAAAAGGGATTAAGAGGGACAAACTTCAGTTAAAAAATAACAAAGTTACAAGGATGTAAAGTACAGCATAGGGAATAAACTCAGTAAGATTGTAATAACTTTGTATGATGATATGGCAAATACATTTGTGGTATTTTGTAATGTATATAATTTTCAAATCACTATATTGTACACCTAAAGCTAATATTACATGTCAACTACACTTCAATTGTGTGTGTGTGTGTGTGTGTGTGTGTACACCCTCATTCCTACAGCCAGTGTATTTAAAATGAGAAAACACTAAAGCCATTTCTATTAAGGTCAATAACAAAGAAAAAATACCTGTTACATTCTCTACTATTTAATATTACCCTGGAGGTTTTAGCCAATGCAAATAGAAAGACAAAACAATTAGACATTCTTATGTCTAACTGGAAAAGATGATGTAAAACTATCTATGTTTGTAGATAATATGACAGTATACCTAGAAAACCCTAGAGAATTGATGATAAAACAAACTCAAGCAATAAAAAGACCCCTCAGAGTATCAGGATGTAAAATTAAGTACATAAAAATCAAGTGTTCATATATACCAACTATAACTTATTAGAATACAGGAAAGGAAAAGAGCATATCTAAAATAGCAACAAAGGAAGATAAAATACTCAAGAATAAAATCAACATGGGAAGAACTAAGATGGTTACATAGTAGGAGGACCCAAGACTTGCCTTGTCTCTTAAACACAGCTAGATAAATATCAAACTATTCTGACTACTCAAGAAATCAATCAGAGGATTGAAAGGGCAAAAGGTACAACTAAAGGGAGAGAAGAAGCCACTTTGAGGAAGATAGGAACTGTGGAGATATGGTATGGAGGAGAAATGGGTCATGGGTACTACAGAGGGGAGGGAGCCCTGGTCGTGGAGAAAGGCGAGAGTGGAGCTCACAGGTATATGCACAAGAACACTTCCCCAAAGATATTGATGAGGGAAAATAAGACCGAGTGAATTTCATGAGTTTTTGCAATTAGTGGGTCTCTAAGATTAGAGTTTTAGAGGCTCCTGGGGTTGGCTGGTAGATCCCTGAGAGCACTGCTCTACTCCTAGAGAGGACACAGGGAAACAACCGTGGGGCAGACTGCACTATCTGAGGATCACTTAAGGAATCCAGGGAGAGACTGTTTGTACTTTTTGGAGCGCATCTGTGAGAAGTGGCATTGTCTCTCTGGGGACAAAAGAACCAGCAGACACCATTTCCTTTCTGTGCCCCTCAGCATTTGTGCAGAGACACCTGCTGAGGGCAGCTAAGCAGGATACTGGTTGTTTAGCTGCTTGCTCCAAATCCCACACCCCTGCACTCTGGTGTGACAGACCTCTAGGGCCAAACCTGCATTAGTCCCAATGCAGTGAAACCCTTTCCCAGAGGATCAGTGCAGGTCCCAACCAGGCCCCTGAAATTTGGAATTTTAAAAATCAGCAGGTCTGGCTAGGGTAGAGCCCAAGGTACATTGAGCTGCTGCAGGCAGGCAAGGGACTCAGAGACAGGCAGTGTGAAATTAGCGATCTAAAAAAATGCCTGTTCTGCATGAGGGTAAAATTTTTGCTCCTCTGAAAGTGCTTCCCTTAGGGCAGCAGGCATGGGCTCCCTTCTCCAGGGACAAAGGAGTAGGCTAGTACCATTTCCCTCGCCTGCTCCTCAGCATAAACACAGAGCCACCTGAAGGAAACAGCACAGCACCTACACTGGCTGCCTAACATTTACACAAGGTCCCACACCCCTGCACTCTGCTGTTATTGCCCTTCTTGGTCAAGTTTGTCTCACAGCACAGTAGGCCTCTTTCCCAGAAGACCAACAAAAGCCATTGCCCACATCATGTCTCCTGACCAGAGAGTTCTACAAGACTTAAGTTCTTTAAAAGATTTATTTATTTGTTCATAAGAGACACACAAGAGAGGCAGAGACATAGCAGAGGGAAAAGCAGGGAGCCTGATGTGGGACTTGATCCAGGACCCCAGGATCATGCCCTAAGCCAAAGGCAAAAGCTCAACCACTGAGCTACCTAGGAATCCCTGCAAGACTTCAGTTCTAAAGGAAATAGTATTGCTAATAGTACCTTTAGCAAGCAGACGAGGGTACACTTAGTTAAAAATCACCACACTCTGGCCAATGTCCTAACACTCCCTACTGTAGGTAAGGAAAAACTCTGCAGAGAACTGACTTAAGGGATAGAGCAACCAAAATGGAGCACAGAGGGCACGCACCACAAACCAGAGACACTTCCTGAAGCACTGGGCCCTGAACATCATAGAAACTCTTCTTCATAAAGCTATTACTCTCAGGAGCAGGAAAAATAATGGGCTTTCCCAACACACAGGAAGACAGACACCTGGACAAAATATCAAGATGGAGGAATTTATCCCAAAAGAATGAACAAGAAAAGGTCATAACCAGGGATCTAATATAATCAAAACATATAAATAATATTCCTGACCCAGAATTTAAAACAGCAATCATAAGGGTACTAGCTGGGCCTGAGAAAAGCATGGATGACATCAGGGGCACCCTTATCACAAAGATAAGGGACAAAAAAAAAAAACCAATCAGGCTGAAATGAAAAATACAATAACCAAGATGTGAAACTCACTGGATGCAATGACCACAAGGATGGAAAAAGCAAAAGAATGTATAAGTGATATAGAAGAGAGAATTATGGAAAATAATGAAGCTGAACAAAAGAGAAAAAAATTTAAATCACCAAAGTAGACTTAGGTAACTTAGTGACTTCATCAAATGTAATACCATATGTATAATAGGAGTCCCAGAAGAAGAGAGAGAAAAGGAGGCAGAATGTTTGAGGAACTTATAACTAAGAACTTTCCTCATCTGGGGAAGAAAACAGACATCCAAATATAGAAGCAACAGAGATCTCCCATCAAAATCAACAAAAGCAAATGAACACCAAGACATATTGTAGTTAAATTTGCAAAATATAGAGATGAAAAAAATCCTAAAAGCAGCAAGACAAAGGAAGTAGCTAAATTTTAAGGGAAGATCCAAGGAGTTAGCAGCAGATCTCTCCACAGAAACTTGGCAAGACAGAGAGAGTGGCATGATATACTCAAAATACTGGATGGGAAAAATGTTCAGCCAATAATATTCTATCCAGCAAGGCTATCATTCAGAATAGAAAGAAAGAGAAAGAGTTTCCCAGAAAAACAAAAACCAAAGGAGTATGTGATCACTAAGACAACTTTGCAAAAAATATTAAAGGGGACCCTTTGAGTCAGAAGGGAAGACCAAAAGAGATGAAGGCTAGAAAGGAATGAGAAAATCTCCAGAAAATGACAAAAGAAGTAATAGAATGGCACTACATATCTGTTTATAAATTACTCTGAAGGCACCTGAGTGGCTCAGTAATTTAACTGTCTAACTCTTGATCTCAGCTCAGATCTTGATATCAGGTCATGAGTTCAAGCCCCACGTTGGGCTCCAAGCTGGGCATGAAGTGTACCTAACAAACAAAAGATATTTTTTTAATTTAAAAAATTATTCTGAATGTAAATGGAATAAATGCTCCAATCAAAAGACATAGTGTCAGAATAGATTTAAAAAAAGAACACCCATCTATATGCCACCTACAAGAGATTCATTTTAGACCTAAAGATACCTGCAGATTGAAATCAAGGGGATGGAGAAACATATATCATGCAAATGGATGTCAAAAGATAGATGGAGTAGCCATACTTATATCAGACAAACTAGATTTTATTTTTTTATTTATATTCTTTTTATTTGTTTTTTGACAGTTCTTTTTTTTATTTTTACTAAATCAAAGTTTTGATTGTATTAAATTTTATTAACACACAAATATATCAATATGTTGACAAAATATTTGCAAGAACAATAAATATGTGATGCTAAAAAAACTAAAATCAAATGATTAGGGGGACTTTTGTTTTCCAGTTCAATATGTAAGGATCTTGGAAGCAGAAAAACTAGATTTTAAACTAACTTATTATAAAGACTATAATAAGAGATGAAGAAGGACACTATATTATAATAAAGGGATCTATTTAACAAGAAGATCTCAAACTTGTAAACATTTGTGCCCCAATTTTGGGGCACCCAAATATATAAAACAATTAATAACTAACACAAAGGAACTTATTGATAATACTACAATAATAGTAGGGGACTTTAATACCCCATTTACAACAATGGACAGATTAAACAGAAAATCAGCAAGGCAACAGTGGCTTTAAATGACACACTGGACCAGATGGACTTAACAGATATATACAGCACATTTTATCCTAAATGCATTCTTTTCAAGTGCACATGAGACACTTGAGTAGATCACATATGGGGTCACAAATCAGACCTTAACCAGTACAAAAGGATTGAGATCATACCATGCATATTTTGACCACAATGTTATGAAACTTGAAGTCAACCACATGAAAAACTTTGGAAAGACCACAAATACATGGAGGTTAAAGAACATGTTACTAAAAACCGAATGGGCCAACCAAGAAATTAAAAAAGGAAAAAATACATAGAAATGAATTAAAATGAAAACATGAACATCCAAAACCTTTAGGATGTAGCAAAAGGGATCATAAGAGGAAAGTATATAGCAATACATGCCTACCTAAAGGAGCAAGAAATATCTCGAATAAATGACCTAAGTTACATATAAAGGTGCTAGAAAAAGAACAACAAATGAAGCCAAAAGCTAGGAGAAGAAGGGGAAATAATAAAGATTAGAGCAGAAAGAAATGATATAGAAAGAAAGAAACACACACAAAAACCTATAGTAGAACATATCAATGAAACCAGGAGCTGGTTCTTTGAAAAAAATTAATAAAATTGATAAACTTCTAGCTAGACTTATCAAAAGGAAAGGGGAAAGGACTCAAGTAAATAAAATCACAAATGAGAGAGGAGAAATAACAACCAACACCACAAAAATACAAACAATTAGGGATCCCTGGGTGGCGCAGCGGTTCGGCGCCTGCCTTTGGCCCAGGGCGCGATCCTGGAGACCCGGGATCGAATCCCACGTCAGGCTCCCGGTGCATAGAGCCTGCTTCTCCCTCTGCCTGTATCTCTGCCTCTCTCTCTCTCTCTCTCTGATGACTATCATAAATAAATAAAAATTAAAAAAAATAAAAAAATAAAAAAAATACAAACACATAAGAATATTGTGAAAAATCATATGCCACCAAATCAGACAATCTAGAAGAAATGGATAAATTCCTAGAAAAATATAAACTACCAAAACTGAAACAGAAATAGAAAACTTGAACAGACCAACAACCAGCAAAGAAACTGAATCAGTCATCAAAAATCTCCCAACAAAATTCCGAGGCTAGATGAGTTCCCAGGGGAATTCCACCACACACATTTAAAGATGAACTAATACCTACTCTTCTCAAACTAAAAAATAGAAACAAAAAGAAAACTTCCAAACTCATTCTACGAGGCCAGCATTACCTTGATTTCAAAGTCAGACGAAGACTCCACTAAAAAAGAGAACTATAGGCTAATATCCCTGATAAACATGGATGCAAAAATTCTCAACAAAATCCTAGCAAATTGAATCTAACAGTACTTTAGAAGAATCATTCACCACAATCAACTGGAATTTATTCCTGGGCTGCCAGTGTGGTTCAATATTTGCAAATCCATCAGTGTGATACACCACATTAAAAAAAGAAGGATAAGAGCCATCCGATCCTCTCAATAGAAGCAGAAAAAGCATTTGACAAGGTACAACATTCATTGATGATAAAAAAAAGCCTTAACAAAGGAGAAATAGAAGGAACATATCTCAACATCATAAAGGCCATATATGAAAAACCCACAGCTAATAACCTCAATGGGCAAAAACTGAGAGCTTTCCTCTATGTCTAGGAACAAGACAGGGATATCTTCTGTTACTACTGTTATTTAATATAGTACTAGAATTCCTAACCTCAGCAATCAAACAACAAGAAAGAGATAAAAGGCATCCAAATCAACAAAGAAGAAGTCAAACTTTCACTATTTGCAGATGACATGATACCCTATATAGAAAAACTAAGAGACCCCACAAAAAATTACTAGAATTGATACACAAATTCAGTAAATTCACAGGATACAAAAATTGATGTACATAAATCTGTTGCATTTCTATATACCAATAATGAAGCAGCAGAAAGAGAAATCAAGGAATTGATCTCCTTTACAACTAACTGCATAACAAAAACCATAAGATACTTGGAATAATCCTAGCCAAAGAAGTAAAAGTTCTGTACTCTGAAAAATGTAAGACACTCATAAAAGAAATTGAAAATGACACCAAAAAAATGGAAAAACAGGGATCCCTGGGTGGCGCAGCAGTTTGGCGCCTGCCTTTGGCCCGCGCGATCCTGGAGACCTGGGATCGAATCCCACGTCGGGCTCCCGGTGCATGGAGCCTGCTTCTCCCTCTGCCTGTGTCTCTGCCTCTCTCTCTCTCTCTCTGTATGACTATCATAAATAAATAAATAAATAAATAAATAAATAAATAAATAAATAAATTTTAAAAAATGGAAAAACATTTCATGGATTGGAAGAATAAATACTATTAAAATGTCTACACTACCTACCCAAAGCAACCTACACATTTTATGCAATTCCTATCAAAATATCAATAGCATTTTTCACAGAGCTAAAACAAACAATCCTAAAATTTGTATGGAACCACAAAAGACCCTGAATAGACAAAGGAATGTTGAAAAAGGAAACCAAACCTGGAGGCATCCCAATTCCCAGACCTCAAGCTATATTACAAAGCTGATCATCAAGACAGTATGGGACTGGCACAAAAACAGACACATAGATCAATGGAACAGAATAGAGAACCCAGAATTGGACCCACAACCATATAATCAACTAATCTTCCACAAAGCAGGAAAGAATATCCTATGGAAAAAAGGACAATCTCTTTAATAAATGGTGTTGGGAAAACTGAACAGCAACATGCAAAAGAATGAAACTGGACCACTTTCTCACATTTTAAAGAAAAATAAATTAAAAATAGGTGAAAGACCTAAATGTAAGATAGGAAACCATCCAAATCCTAGAGGATAACAGGCAGTAACCTCTTTGACATTAGCCATAACTTCTCCTAGATAGGTCTCTTGAGGCAAGGGAAACAAATGCAAAAAATAAACTATTGGGATTTCATCAAAATAAAAAGTTTCTGCAAGCAAAGGAAACAACATAAATAGACATTTTTCCAAAAAAAGACATATAGATGGCTAATAGACAGATTAAAAGATGCTGAACATCACTCATCATCAGGGGAACCCTATTACACTGTTGGTGGGAATGTAAACTGGTACACTCATTCTGAACAACAGTATGGACTTCCTCAAAAAGTTGAAATTAGAACTATCCTATGATCCAGCAATTGCACTGCTATGTATTTATCCAAAGGACACAAAGATACTGATTCAAAGGGATACATGGACCCCAAGGTTTATAACAGCACTAACAATAATAGCCAAATTATAGAAAGAGCCCAAATATCCATTGACTGATGAATGGATCAAGAGGATGTGGTGTATATATATCTTCAAGAGGATGTGGTATGTATGTGTGTGTATATATATGTATACACACACACACACACACACACACACACACACACACACTAGAATGCTAGCCATAAAAAACAATGAAATCTTGCCATTTGCAATTATGTGGATGGAGCTTGAAAGTATTAGTCTAAGTGAAATAAGTCAGAGAAAGAAATACCATATGATTTCACTTACATGTGGAATTTAAGAAACAAAACAGACAAACATGGGGAGGGGGAAAGAGGCAAACTAGAAAACAGACTCTTGACTAGAGAACAAAGTGAGGGTTACTGGAGGGGAGGTAGGTGGGGGTACAGGTTAAATGGGTGATAGACATTAAGGAGGGCACTTGTGATGAGCACTGGGTGTTATAAGTGATGAATCACTACATTCTACACCAGAAACTAATGTTACACTCTATGTTAACTAACTGGAATTTAAATAAAAACTTGGGGGAAAAAAAAGAATAAAATCAATACGAAATAAGAAAGCCTATATACAAGGAGAAGTGTAAAATAATCCTGCAAGACAGAAAAGTATATTTGAACCAATGAAAACACATTCCTTGTAATTGAATAGGACAAGTCAGTATTAAATGATACTAGTATTCCATAAATTAATATAGAAATTCAATGCAATCCAAGTAGGAATATGAACAAGTGTTTTTTTTCCCCTTGAGCTTTATAGTAAAGTTCATGATATTTAGTATTTAGTGAAGAAAAGCTGAAATGAGACTAAAACATGATAGTCTCTATAAGTGAAAGGATCATGTTACAGTATTTGACAGAGACTTGGAATAGAATGGAAACTCCAGAAACAAATGTAATGAAAATTAGTATATAATTGGAATTCTCAACTTACTGGAAATAGACTTTAAAATAAATAGTGTTGTGATTGGATAACCATTTGGAAAGAGATAAGATTGGAACCATACCTCATACCATACACAAAAATAAATGACAAATGAATCAGATCTACGTGTAAAAAAGGAAAATATATAAATGCTAGAAAAATATAGGAGAATTCTTCTACAAGCTGCGTTTTGATAAAGGCTTTGTAACTATAACTCAAAAATTAAAATACAGTACAAAACAGTTAATAAATTCAAATACTTAAAATAGAAAACCTCATAACAAAAAGCACCATAAGCAAACTCAAAAGACAAGTGATAAAGTAGCAGAAAAATATTTATAACTATCAATAGAGAACTGATGTTATTAATATACAAAAGAACTCTTAAATTGGGATAAAAATGATTTTAAAAATCAGAAAAATGGACAAAAAGATGAGCAGTCAATTCACCAAAATTTTATGAAAATGGTCCTAAAAGATATTTAACCTCACACATGATTAGTGAAACTCAAAACTACCCTTTAAAGCAATTTCTCAGTTATCAGATTGTCATTCAAAAGTCAGACAAACTTTTTTAGAGATATAAGTTAATAGGTATTCATTATATTGCTGGTTAGAATACAAATTCCCCTATAGGGGAATATTTAACAGAACTGCAATCTCACTTCTAGATATTTACCCTGAAGATACATTTCTAATAAGAAATACAAATACATAAGTTTATTTATTTTAGCATTATATTTAGTTGCAAAAATATTGAAGCTGCCTAAATACCCATACATATAATATTGGTTGAAAAACATGGCACAATCATGCATTAGAGTACTCTGTAAACCAAAAAAAGGGAGGGGGCAGATACGTATCTCTAGATCAATATGGAGTGGTTTCTGGCATATATTAAGTGAAAAAATGCAAAAATGTGTATGTATGATTTGCTACCTCTTATGTGAAAAAAGATAGAAGATACACATTTACTAACTTATTTTGCATTAAGAAATCCAGGGAAAAATAAACTTAAAATTGATTACATGAAATGGTTGAAAACGGCAAAGGAATTAGAGATAGTGACATTTCTCCAAGTATATCTTTTAATAGTGATTTTATTTTACCATGTTAATGTTTTATATATTCCAAAAAAAAATGGGATAGGAGAAAAAAATCCTCAAGTTCAGCACAGACAGAAACAAATTAATCTAAGTGTAATTAAAATAAGTTACAATCATTCTGAAGGAAGGAAATAATTATTTTAAGTAACTTTTGACAATAGTCCTTAGTCTAAAATTAAAATAAGTAAATTAATATTGAACTGTATTTGGTAGGCTTGTTTTTAATAGTGCTAAAAGTGCAGTGATTCCAAAACATCTTTGCATGTGTTGTAGAGTTGAACAAATAAGAAATATTTGATATTATTGGGAAGTAGGACTCCCAGACGGAGAATGAAATTACAAGTATGAATAGGGGGAAGGCAAGAAAGAATCCTGCAGCAGTGGACTGGAATTAGAGCTATCAAATACTCAACAATTTAAAATATATAATTTTTATACATTCTATATGAATATATATGATCTTAAATCATATATATAAGAAATTTAATCTTTTATATATTAGAAATGCAAACTTGCAATTTTTTTTTTCAGCTCTGTCTATTGAAAGGGCCTAGAAGTAATGATACTCAGGTAGCAAGGGACAAACATAAAGCTCAGTCCTTGGCTTCTAAATATCTTTTCCTAGTAAAAGGAACCAAGGCTTCTTGAAGAAATGGCAGATTCCAGGGATGGTGCAAGAAAATAGGAAATAAACAGCATTTTGCTAAAAGGACATAGAAGCCAACTTGAAACAGGTCACACAGGCCAAATCTGGGACAATATGAGCATCAACATATATAATGGTACTCACAGATATAAGGAACATATTGATGGTTGCCAGAGGTGGGGGATGCGGTAGGTAATATGAGTAGAGGGGGTCAAAAGGTACCAACTTCCAGTTGTAAAATAAGTAAGTCCTGGGGATATAATGTACAGCATGGTGACTATAGTTAATATTATGAATTTTATATTTGAATTTTATATTTGAAAGTTGATAAGGAAGTAAATCGTAAAAGTTCTCATTACCAGGCAGAGGGTGGTCCAAGACGGCAGCATAAAAATACTCTGAACTCACCTCCTCCCATGGACACACTGAATTTACACCTACATATAGATCGATTCTTCCTGAAGTAGAACTGAGGGCTAAATAGATTCTGCACAACAAATGATAGAGGAACCACACAGAGAGTGGTGGGAGAGACAGAGACAATAGTAATAATGGGAACCCCCCACCCTGATGCAGTGGCTTGCTGTAGGGAGGGATATCATTAAGGACCCACACACAAACTCATCCAGGCTGAGGTACAGTGAAAAAACAGTGGTTGAAAAGGTAACTGGCCTATAAATGAAGTAAATCTATTTACCAACCCTAGAGTGGTCACCAAACAAGCAGGGAACTGCTGTAACTCAGACTGAAGCACCATTATGTCCCCTTTTAACCGTAATAGTACAGGTGGAAATAAGGTCCAGTCACCCTAGCAAGCCTTCTAGGACCCCCCCAAGCATTCCCCTGGCCTTTGGTGAACACCAGCTCAAGTCAACCCCCAAGGTGACCCTGGCATGGTATGCACAGAACCCTCACCCATGCCTGCCCCAGCTCTAGCCATCTTGCCAAGGCAGCTGTGGAATGGCTACTCCACTCCCACGAGCCTGGTGACCCAGGTGCCTGCCAAGGTGGCCCTGGTATGGCACACCCTGGTATCCCCTCCTGACAGTGTCTGCTCCAGTTCCAGCTGTACTGTCAAAGCTTCCAGGCAATGCAGTCTACATAAGGGGTGCTCCTATAAAGCCACTACTTCAGGTGGGAGAGGTAGCTGTTCCACCTAATTCATAGTCAAACAAAAAGAGGAGAAATATCAACACATTACAAATGAAATGAAAGAATAAGAAAAAAAAAAAAACCCTGATGGAATGGAGATGAGTAATTTACCTGAGAAAGAACTCAGAGTAATGGTCATAAAAATGCTCAACAAAGTCAGAAAAAGAATGAACAAGCACAGTGAAAACTTCAAGAACAAGTTAGGAAATATAAGAAAGAACCAATCAGGGTTGAAAAACACAATAACAGAAATGAAAAATATACTAGATGGAATCAATCAGCAGATTAAATGATAAAGAAGAAAAGACCAGCAATCTGGACAGGAAAATCACCTAGTGGAAATCACCTAATCAGAACTTAAAAAAAAAAGAAGAAGAAGAAAAAAGGAAAGAATTTTTTAAAAATTAGGATATTTTGGGGTACCTGGGTGATTCATTCAGCTAAGTGTCTGCCTTCAGCTTGAGTCATGATCCCAAGGTCCTGGGATCAAACCCCATGTTGGACTCCCTGCTCAGTGGGGAGTCTGCTTCCCCCTCTGCCCCTGCCCCCACTTGTGCTTGTTCTCTCTCATACACTCTCTCTCTCGATTGGTCTCTCTTTCAAACAGATAAATAAAATAATTTTTTAAAATGAGGACAGTTTAAGGGACCACTGGGACAACATTAAATGTACTGACATTTGCTTTCTAGGGGTCTCAGAAAGAGATGAGAGAGAGTAAGAGGAAACAACCTTATCTGAATAATTCCTCAAAACTGCTCTAACCTGGGGAATGAAACAGACAACCACATCCAAGAAGCTCAGAGTCCCAAACAAAATTAACCATTTGAACTTTAGCAGCCAACAGTTTAAAATAGACTGCTATATATATTAGTCAATGTCTACGAACCTCATGGTAACCATAAACCAAAAACCTACAATAGATACATAACACATAAAGAGAAAGTAACCCCAACAAAACACTAAAGAGAACCATCAGGAGAAGAAACCAAGAGAAGAAAGGAACAGAAAAGAACTACAAGAACAACCAGAAAACAATTAACAAAGTGGCAATAAGTACGTACTTATCAATAATAACTTTAAATGTAAATGGACTAAATGCACTAATCAAAAGACATAAGATGGCTAAATGGATTTAAAAACAAAAACAAACAAACAAAAAAACAAGACCCATAATATGCAACCTACAAGAGACTTACTTCAGATCTAAAAATACATGAAGGCTGAAAGTGAAGGAATGGAAAATTATAGTCCATATAAAAGGAAATCCAAAGAATCTGGAGTAGCAATATTCATATTGGACAAATTAGACTTTAAAAAAAAAGACTGCAAAAAATGCAAAGGAAGGTATTACATAATGATAAAGGAGTCAATCCAAGGGGAGTATATAACACTTGTAAATATTTGTTTACCCAACATAGGAGTACAAAAATATATAAAGCAAATATTAGCAGGGGACTTTAACATCCCACTTACATCAATACATAGAAAATGCAGACAGAAAAATCAAAGAAACATCGGCCTTAAATGACACACTAGACCAGATGGAATTAATAGCTATATATATATTACATTTCATCCAGAAACTGCAGAATACACTTTCAAGTGCAAATGGATCATTCTCGAGGATAGGTCACATGTTAGGTCACAAAAGAAGTCTCAATAAATTTAAGAAAATTGAAATCATATCAAGCATCTTTTCTGACTACAGTGCTATGAAACCAAAAGTCAATTACAAGAAAAATAATGGAAAAAACACAGATACATGGAGGATAAACAACATGCTATTTAAGAGCCAATGAGTCAATGAAGAAATCAAAGAAGAAGAAAAAATACATGTCAAAAAAAAAAAAAAAGAAAGAAAAAAAAATACCTGGAGACAAATGAAAATGGAAACAAAATAGTTGAAAATTTGGGGAACATAGTAATGGTAGTTCTATAGGGGAAGTTTACAACAATACAGGCTTACCTCAAGAAACAAAAACCTTATCTAATTTTACAACTAAAGGCACTAGAAAAAGAAAAAATGAAGTCCAAGTTAGTAGAGGGAAAGAAATAATAAAAGATCAGAGTGAACGGGAATGAAATGGAGACCAAGAAAAAAAAATTAGAAAAGATCAATGAGATCTTTGATTTTTTTGAACTTTTTATGTAAATACTACTTAGTTAACATTACAGTGTAGTAATATTAGTGTCAAGTGTACAATATAGTGATTCAACACTTCCATACAGCACCCAGTGCTCATCACAAGTACACTCCTTAAAAAATAATAATAATAAAAGCTGGTTCTTTAAAAAGAAACAAAAATGGATAAACCTCTGGCCAGCTGCATCAAGAAAATTTGAGAGGGCCCCAAAAAATAAAACCAGTAATGAAAGAGAAGTTATAACCAACACCACAGAATACAAAGGATCATAGAAGACTATCACAATTATATGCCAACAAGTTGGAAAATCTAGAAAAACTGGATAACTTACTTGAAATGTACAAGCTTTTAAGACTGAATCATGAAGAAATAGAAAATTTAGATAGATTATAAGTAATTAATTGAATCAGTAGTTTTAAAACTCCCCCCAAAAAGTCCATGGCCAGAAGGCTTCATCGGAGAATTCTACCAAACATTTAAAGAAGAGGTCTTTAAATTATTGCTCTTCTCAAATTATTTAAAAAATTAAAGAGGAAAAACATCTTCAATGAAGCTAGCATGACCCCAAACCAGACAGGGACCACTGTTCTAAAGAAAAGATTCACAACAGCTCTGTTTTCTGTTTCAAAGTGGAAAAAAACACCTTATCTATATTATAAAGTAGAAAAAAAACAGGTAAAAACAGAAGAAAAGGTAAATCTACACATAAATTAGGGCAATACAAGCAAAAAAGGAGAATAAGAGAGTAACATCAAATAGGGCACTTACAACATTCAACCTCATTACCTGGGGAAGCCCCATGGAGATAGCCAGCCTGGAGTCTCAATTGAGAGGCCTGAGTAGTGTCCTTCCCCTCAGGTGAGACTTCCAACTAACCATCTCCATAAGGACCTGTTTATAGGACAAATGATAGAGTCTGAAGTTAAACATTTGTTTGCCTACATGCAGTTTGGAGTGAGCTGCATTTTTATATTATCATGTCTACATATTCAAGGAGCCTAGGCTAGGTATGCTTGCCTTCTCTCCTGGATTCCATTCTATGGGGCGAGGCCAGCATGGAGCCAGAGGAGATGTAAGGCAAAATTTATAGCTCTTGATGTTCAGACCAAAAGGGCCAGTTCTGACCTGGAGGCCAGCTAATGTCAACTAATCAGGTTCCCAAGGTCACTCATGCAGCACAAGTCTCAAAAACAACATGCTTTAGCCTGCCAACATACATACAATTCTGGGTGGTCAGTTATTACAGGATGAATCACAGAAACCTCCATCCATACAATACAACCACATACAAACACAGGCACATACATTACATATATGATGAACATACATGTAAAAGTCCTCAGGAAAATATTAGCAAACTAAATTCAACAGCATATTAAAAGCCTTTTAACCCATGATCAGATGGAGGGATTTATTTAAAGGATGGGTCAACATCAATACATCAATGTGATATACCATAAAAAGGGATAAAAGTCATATGATCATCTTAATAGATGCATAAATAGCATTTGACAAAATTGAAATTCAAAATCCATTTCTATACCTATTTTATTGAGAAGTTTTGTCTTAAGTCATGTACCTCAATATAACAAAAGCTATATATGACAAACCCACAGCTAACATCATACTCAATGGTGAAAAGCTGAAAGCTTTTACTCTAAGATGAGGAACAAGACAAGGAAGCCCCTTTTCACTTCTATTCAATACATTATTGGAAGTTTTAGTCACAGCAATCCGGCAAGATATAGATAAAAAAAAAATCCAAACTGTAATTTAAAGTAAAACAGTCACTATTTGCAAGTGATATGAAACTATATAGAGAAAACCCTAAAGACTCCACTAAAAAACTGTTAAAGCCTAATAAATGAATTCAGTAAAGTTGAGGGATACAAAATTAATATATAGAAATTGGTAATATTTCTATACACTAATAATTAGTTATCAGAAAGAAAAATTAGGGGGGAAATCCCATTTACAATTTTGTGAAAAAAGAATAAAATACTTAGGAATAAACTTAACAAAGGAGGTTAAGGACTGTTACTTGGAAAATTAGGACATTGATGAAAGAAATTGAAGATGACACAAATAAATGGAAAGATATACCATGGCCTTGAACTGGAAGAATTAATATTTTTTAAATGTCCATACTACTCAGTGCAATCTGCAGATTTAATACAATCTCCACCAAAGCACCAATGGCATTTTTCACAGACATTGGGCAAAAAATTCTAAACTTTTCATGGAACTATAAAAGACATCAAATAGCCAAAGCAATCTTGAAAAAGAAGAATGAAGTTGGAGGTCTCCAACTCCCCGATTTTACTTTATTTTTTTAAAAGATTTTTTTATTTATTCATGAGAGACACGCACAGAGAGAGAGTGAGAGAGAGAGAGAGAGAGAGGCAGAGACACAGGCAGAGGGAGAAGCAGGCTCCATGCAGAGAGCTTGATGCGGGACTCAATCCCAGAATTCCAGGATCATGCCCTGGGCTGAAGGCAGGTGCTAAACCGCTGAGCCACCCAGGGATCCTGCAGACTCCCCAATTTTAAACTATATTACAAAGCCATCATAATGAAAACAATATGGTATGGACATAAAAATAGACACATAAATCAATGGAATGGAAAAGAGAGCTCAGAATTATGTCCCTGCATATTGATCATTTAATCTATGACAAAAGAGGCAAGAATATATAATAGGGAGAAGACAGTCTCCTTAATAAATGATGTTTGGAAAAGTGGACAGCAAAGGCAGGGCAAGATGGTGGAAGAGTAGGGTCCCCAAGTCATCGTCCGACCAACTTACCTAGATAACTTTCAAATCATCCTGAAAACTTACGAATTTGGCCTGAGATTTAAAGAGAGAACAGCTGGAATGCTACAGAGGGAAGAGTTCGTGCTTCTATCAAGGTAGGAAGATGGAAAAAAAGTAAATAAATAAAAAAGCATCCAGCGGGGAGGAGCCCCGAGAGGAGCTGGCTAAGGTCCCACAGCAAGAGCCCCCAGGACAGGAAAGCCCCGGCTGGAGAAGCAGGAGCTTCACCAATCTTCCCGGATGGAAAGGCGCTCGCAGGGAGCTGGGGCAGGATCCCAGGAGGGGCGGGGATGCCCTCAGGCTCCCAGGGGCACTAACAGAGGACCTGCGCCCCAGGGGGGAACACGCCACACCACCGGCACCAGAAAGGGCTGCAGCATGAGACCGGCAGGGCCCCGGGAGGAACCCAAGCGTTAGTCCTGGCAGCGGATCCGGGCGGAGGGGGCTGTGTGGCCTGGGAGCAGCTCAGGCAGCGGCTCAGGTGGTGCCTCCACGTGGAGGGGGCTGCGCAGCCCCTGGAGCGCGATTCCAGCGGTGCAGGCCCCGGAGCCCAGGGCGCCGGGGTACACAGCCCAGGATCCTGCACACACACACACTCCCCCACCACAGACAGAGGCCGGGCGGACACAGGGCAGTAAGGATGCTCCTGCCACCGGGCGGCCCTGAGCTGTGCAGATATGCACCCCCCGCCCCCAGGCCCCTGTGGATTGGGAGCATCCAGGCCCCTGTGGACTGGGAGACTGCAGTAGTTATTGCAGAAGCTGACTCCAGGGCTGGAGAGCTGGCTGCCACCACTGTTGTTGCTGGTGTCACCTTATACCTGGGACTGAGCAGAGGCCTCACAGGATAAACAGCGCCCACTGAGCCGTGCACCTGGCAGGGGGCTGGGCAGCTCCCCCAGGTGCACACACCTGAGAATCAGCACAGCAGGCCCCTCCTCCAGAAGACCAGCTGGAAAGACAAGAGAAGAGCAAGTTCTTGACCACGCAGCACTGGAAAGTTCCAGGGGGAAGTCCAGGGATTTACAGTATATAGAATACTTGTTTTGTTTTCTATTCCCCCCCCCATTTTTTTTCTTTTTTCTCTTTTTCTTCTTTTTCCAGTACAACTTGTTTTTAGCTACTCTGCACTGAGTAAAATGACTAGAAGGAAAAACTCACCACAAAAGAATCAGAAACGGTACTCTCTCCCACAGAATTACAAAATTTGGATTACAATTCGATGTCAGAAAGCCAATTCAGAAGCACAATTATAAAGCTACTGGTGGCTCTAGAAAAAAAGCATAAAGGATTCAAGAGACTTCATGACTGCAGAATTTAGATCTAATTAGGCTAAAGTTAAAAATCAATTATATGAGATGCAATCCAAACTGGAGGTCCTAACGACGAGGGTTAATGAGGTAGAAGAAGGAGTGAGTGACATAGAAGGAAAGTTGATGGCAAGGAAGGGGGCTGAGGAAAAAAGAGACAAACAATTAAAAGATCATGAGGATAGGTTAAGGGAAATAAATGACAGCCTCAGAAAGAAAAATTTACGTTTAATTGGGGTTCCTGAGGGCGCTGAAAGGGACAGAGGACCAGAAAGTGTATTTGAACAAATTATAGCAGAGAACTTCCCTAACTTGGAAAGGGAAACAGGCATTCAGATCCAGGAGATAGAGAGATCCCCCCCTAAAATCAATAAAAATCGTTCAACACCTAGACATTTAATAGTGAAACTTGCAAATTTCAAAGATAAAGAGAAGATCCTTAAAGCAGCAAGAGACAAGGGATCCCTAATCTTTATGGGGAGAAGTATTAGGTTAACAGCAGACCTCTCCACAGAGACCTGGCAGGCCAGAAAGGGCTGGCAGGATATAGTCAGTGTCCTAAATGAGAAGAATCTGCAGCCAAGAATACTTTATCTAGCAAGGCTCTCATTCAGAATAGAAGGAAAGATAAAGAGCTTCCAAGATAGGCAGAAACTAAAAGAATATGTGACCACAAAACCAGCTCTGCAAGAAATATTAAGGGGGACTCTGTAAAAGAAAGAGGAAGTCCAAGGAAACAATCCACAAAAACAGGGACTAAATAGGTATCATGATGACACTAAATGTATATCTTTCAATAGTAACTCTGAACATGAATGGGCTTAATGACCCAATCAAAAGGCGCAGGGTTTCAGACTGGATAAAAAAGCAAGACCCTTCTATTTGCTGTCTACAAGAGACTCATTTTAGATGTAAGGACACCTACAGCCTGAAAATAAAGGGTTGGAGAACCATTTACCATTAAAATGGTCCTCAAAAGAAAGCAGGGGTAGCCATCCTTATATCAGATAAATTAAAGTTTATCCCAAAGACTGTAGTAAGAGATGAAGAGGGACACTATATCATACTTAAATGATCTATCCAAAAAGAGGATCTAACATTCATGAGCATTTATGCCCAGAATGTGGGAGCTGCCAAGTATATCAATCAATTAATAACCAAAGTAAAGACATACTTAGATAATAATACACTTATTCTTGGTGACTTGAACACAGTGCTTTCTACACTCAACAGATCTTCTAAGCACAACATCTCCAAAGAAACAAGAGCTTCAAATGATACACTGGACCAGATGGATTTCACAGATATTTACAGAACTTTCCATCCAAACGCAACTGAATACACATTCTTCTCAAGTGCACATGGAACTTTCTCCAGAATAGACCACATACTGGGTCACAAATCAGGTCTTAACCGATACCAAAAGATTGGGATTGTACCCTGCATATTTTCAGACCATAATGCTTTGAAACTAGAACTAAATCACAAGAAGAACTTTGGAAGGATTTCAAACACGTGAAGGTTAAAGATCATCTTGCTAAAAGATGAAAGGGTCAACTAGGAAATTAGAGAAGAATTAAAAAGATTCATGGAAACTAATGAGAATGAAGATACAACCGTTCAAAATCTTTGGGACACAGCAAAAGCAGTCCTGAGGGGGAAATACATTGCACAAGAAGCATCCCTCCAAAAACTGGAAAGAACTCAAATACAAAAGCTAACCTTGCGCCTAAAGGAGCTGGAGAAAAAACAGGAAATAGATCCTACACCCAGCAGAAGAAGAGAATTAATAAAGATTTGAGCAGAACTCAATGAAATAGAGACCAGAAGAACTGTAGAACATATCAACAAAACCAGGAGTTGGTTCTTTGAAAGAATTAATAAGATAGAGAACCCATTAGTCAGCCTTATTAAAAAGAAGAGAGAAAATACTCAAATTATAAAATCATGAATGAGAAAGGAGAGATCACCACCAATACCAAGGAAATAAAACAATTTAAAAAACTTATTATAAGCAGCTACACGCCAATAAACTAGGCAATCTAGAAGAACTGGATGCATTTCTGGAAAACCACAAACTACCAAAACTGGAACAGGAAGAGATAGAAAACCTGAACAGGTCAATAACAAGGGAGGAAGTTGAAGCAGTCATCAATAACCTCCCAAGACACAAAAGTCCAGGGCCAGATGGCTTCCCAGGGGAATTCTATCAAACGTTTAAAGAAGAAACCATACCTATTCTACCAAAGCTGTTCGGAAAGATAGAAAGAGATGGAGTACTTCTGAACACATTCTATGAGGCCATCATCACCTTAATTCCAAAACTAGACAAAGACTCCACCAAAAAGGAGAATTATAGACCAATATCCCTGATGAACACAGATGCAAAAATTCTCAAGAAGATACTAGCCAATAGGATCCAACAACACATTAAGAAAATTATTCAACATGACCAAGTGGGATTTATCCCTGGGATGCAAGGCTGGTTCAACACTCGTAAAGCAATCAATGTGATTGATCATATCAGCAAGAGAAAAAACAGGAACCATATGATCCTCTCAATAGATCCAGAGAAAACATGTGACAAAATACAGCATCTATTTCTGATCAAAACTCTTCAGAGTGTAGGAATAGAGGGAACATTCCTCAACATCTTAAAAGCCATCTAAGAAAAGCCCAAAGCAAATATCATTCTCAATGGGGAAACACTGGGAGACTTTCCCCTAAGATCAGGAACAAGACAGGGATGTCCACTCTCACCACTGCTATTCAACATAGTATTAGAAGTCCTAGCTTCAGCAATCAGGCAACAAAGAGAAATAAAAGGCATTCAAATTGGCAAAGAAGAAGTCAAACTCTCCCTCTTTGCAGCTGACATGATACTGTACATAAAAAACCCAAAAGACTCCACCCCAAGGTTGCTAGAACTCATACAGCAATTCAGCAGTGTGGCAGGATACAAAATTAATGGCCAGAAATCAGTGGCATTTCTATACACTAACAATGAGGCTGACGAAAGAGAAATTAGGGAGTCAATCCCATTTACAATTGCACCCAAAAGCATAAGATACCTAGGAATCAACCTAACCAAAGAGATAAAGGACCCATACCCTAAAAACTACAGAACACTTCTGAAAGAAATTGAGGAAGACACAAAGAGATGGAAAAATATTCCATGCTCATGGAGTGGAATAATTAATACTGTGAAAATGTCAATGTTACCCAGGGCAATTTACACATTTAATGCAATCCCTATGAAAATACCATGGACTTTCTTCAGAGAGTTAGAACAAATCATTTTAAGATTTGTGTGGAATCAGAAAAGACACCGAATAGCCATGGGAATATTAAAAAAGAAAACCAAAAAAATAAAAATAAAAAAATAAAAAAGAAAACCATAGCTGGGGGCATCACAATGCTAGATTTCAGGTTGGTCAAGCTGTGGTCACCAAGACAGTGTGGTACTGACACAAAAACAGACACATAGATCAATGGAACAGAATAGAGAATCCATAAGTGGACCCTCAACAATATTGTCAACTAATATTCAACAAAGCAGGAAAGACTATCCACTGGAAAAAAAGACAGTCCCTTCAATAAATGGTGCTGGGGAAATTGGACATCCACATGCAGAAGAATGAAACTAGACCACTCTCTTGCACCATACACAAAGATAAACTCAAAATGGATGAAATATCTAAATGTGAGACAAGATTCCATCAAAATCCTAGAGGAGAACACAGGCAATACCCTTTATGAACTTGGCCACAGCAACTTCTTGCAAGATATATCCATGAAGGCAAGAGAAACAAAAGCAAAAATGAATTATTGGGACTTCATCAAGATCAAAAGATTCTGTACAGCAAAAGAAACAGTCAACAAAACTAAAAGAACCTACAGAATGGGAGAAGATATTTGAAAATGACCTATCAGATAAAGGGCTAGTATCCAAGATCTTTATAAGAACTTATTAAACTCTGCAGCAAAGAAACAAGCAATCCAATCATGAAATGGGCAAAAGACATGAACAGAAATCTCACAGAGGAAGACATAGACATGGCCAACAAGCACATGAGAAAATGCTCTGCATCACTTGCCATCAGGGAAATACAAATCAAAACCACAATGAGATACCACCTCGCACCAGTGAGAATGGTGAAAATTAACAAGACAGGAAACAAAAAATGTTGGAGAGGATGTGGAGAAAAGGGAACCCTCTTGCACTGTTCGTGGCAATGTGAACTGGTGCAGCCACTCTGGAAAACTCTATGGAGGTTCCTCAAAGAGTTAAAAATAGATCTGCCCTACAACCCAGCAATTGCACTGCTGGAGATTTACCTCAAAGATACAGATGCAGTGAAATCCGGGACACGTGCACCCCGATTTTTATAGCAGCAATGTCCACAATAGCCAAACTGTGGAAGGAGCCTCAGTGTCCATCGAAAGATGAATGGATAAAGAAGATGTGGTCTATGTATACAATGGAATATTACTCAGCCATTAGAAACGACAAATACCCACCTTTTTCTTCGACGTGGAGGGACCTGGAGGGTATTATGCTGAGTGAAATAAGCCAATTGGAAAAGGACAAACATTATATGGTCTCATTCATTTGGGGAATATAAAAATTAGTGAAAGGGATTAAAGGGGAAATGAGAGAAAATGAGTGAAAATATCAGTGCGGGTGACAGAACATGAGAGATTCCTAACTCTGGGAAATGAACAAAGGATAATGATAGGGGCGGTGGGTGGGGGTTTGGGTGACTGGGTGATGGGCACTGAGGGGGGCACTTGGCGGGATGAGGACTGGTGTTATGCTATATGTTGGCAAATTGAACTCCAATAAAAAAAATAAATAAACCAAAAAAAAAGTGGACAGCTACATGGAAAAGAATGAAAGTGGACCACTATCTTACACTATATACAAAAATAAATTCAAAATGGTCAAAGACTTGAATTTAAGACCTAAAACCATTCAAGTTCTAGAAAAAAAGCTAGACAATAAGCTCTTTGACATCAGTCTTAGCAATATTTTGGGGGGCCAGTCTCCTTAGGCAAGAACAACAAGAGCTGAAATAAACAAGTAGGATTACATTGAACCAAAGATTTTGCATAATGAAGGAAACCATCAACAAAACAAAAAGCAACTTACTAAATGGAAGAAAATATTTGTCAATTCATACATTTGATACAAGGTTAATATTAAAAATATATAAAAAGTCACACAACTTAATGTCAAAAAGCCAAATAACTCAATTAAAAATTGGACAGAAAACTTGAATAGACATTTTTTCCAAAGAAGACACACAGATGGTAAACAGACACATGAAAAGGTGCTCAACATCACTATTCATCATGGAAATGCAAATCAGATATCACTGTACACCTATCAGATTGGCTATTATCAAAAAGAGAAAACAAAACAACAACTCAAGTGTTGGCAAGGATGTGGAGAAAGGAACTCTTTCTTGTACACTGTTGTTGGGAATGTAAATTGGTGCAGTCACTATGGAAAACAGTTGAAATATTCCTCAAAATATTGCAAAGAGAACTACCAAATGATCCAGCAATTTCACTTCTGGGCATTTATCTGAAGAAGAAAAAACAACAATTTGAAGAGATATAAGCACCCCTATGTTCATTGCAGCATATTTACAATAGCCAAGATACGGAAGCAACCGAAGTATCCACCAGTAGATGAGTGGATAAAGATGTAGGGTGGTATGTGTGCGTGTGTGCAATGGAATATTACTCAGCCATAAACAGGATGAAATGTTGCCATTTACAGCAGTGTGGATGAATCTAGTGGGTATTATGTTAAGTGAAATAAGTAAGACAAAAAAATACCATATTATTTCACTTCTATGTGAAGCCTAAAAAACAGAAACAAAGAACAAGGGTGCCTGGCTGGTTCAGTCTCTAGAGCATATGACTCTTGATCTTGGGTTTGTAAATTCAAACCTCACATTGAGTGTACAGATTACTTAAAAATGAAATCTTTTTTTTTTAAAGTAACAAAACACAGTAGTGCCTGGGTGGCTCAGCCATTTGAGTGGCCAACTCTTGATTTTGGCTCAGATTGTGATCTCAGGATTGTGGGATCAAGCCCAGTGTCAGGTTCTGTGCTCAGCACAGAAGTCTGCTTGTCCCTATCCCTCCCTTTCTTCCCCTACTACTCTCACTCATACACTCTCTCTATATATAAGTACATAAATAGAATCTTTAAAATAAAAAAAAACACAAAAAAAACACAAAGAAACTCAGACAAGGAAATAAACTATTGGCTACTAAACTGTTTAGGGCAAGTGAAATAGAGGAAGGGGATCAAGAGGTACAAAGTTCCAATTATAGAATAAATATATCATGAAGATATAATGTACAGCAGAGGGAATAGAGTCAATAATATGGTAATAAATTTTGTATGATGATAGATGGTAACTAGACTAATTATGAGGATCATTTTGTAATGTATACAAATACCAAATCACTATGATATATACCCCAAACTAATAGGATATGATATGTCATTTATGCTTCAATTTAAAAGTTATCCTCAAAAGAAAACAATTGTAACTATATTTGGTGATGGATGGTAACTAAATCTGGTAATCACTTCACAATATATACATACATGAAAACAATATGTTGTACATCTAAAATGAATATATTATATTTCAATTTAAAAATAAAGAGCATATAAATAAGTAAATAAATAAATATGGTAATGAATTAAAACCCATTAAGTAAAATAGGAAATTTGAAGTTCATACTAATGGTAATAAACAAACAAATTTCCAGTAAAATGTAAAAGGAATAATAGAGATAAAAAAAAGAAAATAACCATTTTGTAAAAATCATAGAATTGAATCAAAAGAAAATCATCAATGGATGCTAGAACTAGTTGCTGGAATTTCAAAAAGGAACATAGTCACTAAGTATCTCTCCACAAATTACTTACTAATAATAAATCAGGAAATGATAAATTTATGGTGGTGGAATCTGACAGACACAACCAGTATCAGTCAGGGTTCAATCAGACAGGCAGAGGGAGCTGAATTTCTGAACTGGAGGATTGAGTTCTCTCCACACCCAAGACTGGAAAAGCTTCAGGAAAATAAGAAAAGAGGCTTCTTCATAGTACCTTGACTGGAGCCAGACATTAACCTGCCTCACTGACTCACAGGAGCAGAGACTCTAATGCCTTATATTACTTGTGAATCTTCCACCACGTAAGGCAGATAAATATAAGCCAATTTAAGGAGACAAGAGACAGAACAGCACACCTATGAGGGACTAGCATCTAGCAAGAAGGAAGAATACAATCTTTATTAATTACAACAGCTAGAAGACATTAACAACAGTTTGAACAAAAAAAATAGTTAGAACATTCCCAAAACATTTCCTGGAACTAACAATATGGTTTATTGAACTAAAAATTCACAATAAATGAATTTTAGGGTAGGATAAGACTATAGAATAGGATGGTCTGGAAGATTAAGTAAAAGAAATACCCCCAAACTTAGAAGTATATTATATTAAAAGATGGCATACCGGGATCCCTGGGTGGCGCAGCGGTTTGGCGCCTGCCTTTGGCCCAGGGCGCGATCCCGGAGACCCGGGATCGAATCCCACATCGGGCTCCCAGTGTATGGAGCCTGCTTCTCCCTCTGCCTGTGTCTCTGCCTCTCTCTCTCTCTCTGTGACTATCATAAATAAAATAAAAATGAAAAAAATAAAATAATTTAAAAGATGGCATACCTGCTAGTAAAATTATTGGACTCCAGGAACAAAGATAAGTCTTATAAACTCCCAAAGAGAAAGATCAAGTTTTTCTCAAAGGGAAAATAATGAGATTTGTTTTTGTTTTGTTTTTTTTTTTTTTTTAAATAATGAGATTTGCATCAGACTTCTCACCTGTAACACTGGAAGCTAGAGTGTAGTGTAATAGCATTAACAGCATTAACAGCCAACCACGAGGACTATGACCTAAGAACCTTAAACCCAGCCAATATAATCATTTGCTTGTCAGAGTGAAAGAATATTTACAAATACTAAGGATTTCAAAGATCATATCATCAGCATAATAGATTTAAGGGTAAGACTTGAGGAAAGGCTCTAAACCAAAGAACAAATGAATCAAACAGAGATTTCACAGTAGAATGTGATGAAGATACAGCAGAAAGAAAAAACGATACAACAAATTTTGATCTCTCTCTTTCCTCCTCCTTGACAATACCCACCATACATGTATATTTAAATCTAAATGAATTGTGATCATTTTTAAGAATGACCAAATGATCATTTGAATGATATTGGCAGTGACATAGAGACAGGCTACTCTTGTACATTTTTCATGGAAATAGGAGGTATTGCAGGCTTTTTTGAATGCCATCTGACAATATCTGTTAAAATTTAAAGTACACATACCCTTCTACTGCACATTTCCAATCTTTAGAATCTAGTACAAATATGTAAGGCTATGTTTACACATATGCATGCACAGCTGGTTTTCATCACTGAACACTGAAATGACTATGCCATTTGTATACAGGTGGCATCTGTTCTGTTTGAGCTAGTGAAACTTATGGCTGGTTGGGTTCCATGTCATATCGATTACTATTATTTCTAATATCTAGTTAGGACAAAGTTAAGGTAACAATATTATTTCTTATTCTAAATATTTCCAGAAATCAGAGTGATAATGTCTATTGCTAGCACACTGCTAATAATCACTTTAATTTCTGCCAATGCCCACCCACACACATACACATACATACATATACATATGTACATATACACATGTGTCTATTATATACTAGTGATATTAGAAACATCAGGCGATATTAGGACAAAAACATACAGTAGTTTAACTACTGTAGTTTAACTACAGTAAACTATAACACCTTTTCATATATTTACTAACCATTTGGACTTGTTCTGTTTTCTATTTGCTTTTTTCTCCTATTAATCTATTTTTATTTTAGCTTTCTACTTCTTTTTTTAGGTCAAGTTTTTGGTAATTATTATTTCCATAACAATAATCTATTTCCTTTGTTGTTATATGGTTGGGCATTAATGACATAAATATAAGGGGGGATGTATGTATATAGAGTGGTAGTAGCAAAAAAAACCCACCAAAACCTGCAGGTAAACTGAATGTCCATTAATAGAGGATGAACGGTCAAATAAATGATACATCCATATTGCAAAACATTTTGTAGCCATTTAAGAGTTTTATACTATTTATAAAAACAAGATAAGTAGCTGTAGCAGAAACTGCTAGTAGGCAACTCAATATGTCCATTCTTCCTTCTTCCACTTCCACTTCCTTTCTTCTACAGAATGCTTTATACCTGGGATGTGTCTGAGAGTGAGTGTGAGGGCGAGCATGTCTGAGAGGGCATACGTGTCTGAAAGGGCATATGAGAGTACAAAATGTATCCACTTAAACAATTACAATTACAGCTGCCTTGAGTTAAAAGTGGTGATGCCACTAGGTTCTGACTGATAATATTGTAGGAAGAAGTTGTTGGGTAGACTTCTAAGTAATTGAGTCTAAACTTATGCTCCCATCATAGACAATTAGACAACTGGACAAAATGTTATGGTTTTTTTTTTAAGTTTTTAAATTGGATAATAGGAAGATAATATTGGATATTAGGATAATAGGAAGCTCAGAACTATGATCATTGAGAGAAAAGAAATAAATGAAGTGAATCCTACCACACCTAAACTTTCTTCTTGGACTATGGCACAGGAAGAAAACCTGAACAAAGCATGGAAAATTCTAACAATAGTAACAAATTCAGAAATGAAAGAAATGATAGAATTAGCAGGCAAAGATGTTAAAAGAGATTATAAATATGTTCATATGTTCAAAAAATGTAAAAGAAACATGATCATAATAAGGAGAAAAGTTGGAGATTTAAGAATGAACTCCTAGAGATGACAAACAAAATAGCATAAATGGAAATTTTACTGGATATGGTTAATAGCAGTTCAGAGACTACAGAAGAAAATATTGTTAAACTTGAGGACATAAAAATAGAATTTCTTTTCTTTTTTTTTTTTTCTTTATTTATTTATGATAGTCACAGAGAGAGAGAGAGAGAGAGAGGCAGAGACACAGGCAGAGGGAGAAGCAGGCTCCATGCACCGGGAGCCCGACGTGGGATTCAATCCCGGGTCTCCAGGATCGCGCCCTGGGCCAAAGGCAGGTGCCAAACCGCTGCGCCACCCAGGGATCCCTAAAAATAGAATTTATCCAAAATGAATCAAAGAGAAAAAAAAAAAGACACCCCCCTAAAAAGTTTTCAGTGATCTGTGGAAAAATGTTGAAGTTACAGTATATCCAAAATTTTTGTCTTTCTTATTTGAAAGAATGAGGCAGAAAAATATTTGAAGAAATAATGGCTTAACAGTTTCTTTCTGGAAATCTATAATCACACAGAATGAAGACTATCAATGAATTCTAAGACACATACACCAAATAACCCCAAGGCCTAACACAATCAAATTACTGAAACCAGAAAACTGACCAACTAGGAAAAGACACAACACATACATAGGAGCAACTAGAAAAAGGCATTGTACATATCAGATAAGAAGTTTTACAGGTTTATCATTAGAAATGCTCTAAGTTACAAAAAAAAAAAAAAAAAAAAAAGGAACAACTTCAAGTCCTGAAAGAATAAAAAACCCTTTCTACATAGAATTTTCTACCCAGTAAATTCATCCTTCAAAAATGAAGACTAAATAAAAACTTTCTTTCCCAAATAAACAAAAGCTGAGAGAATTTAGCAGTGGTAGCTTTGTGTGACAAGAAATATTGAAGGAAGTTCTCCAGACAAAAGGAAAATGATGTTACTTGTAAATCTGTATCTACACAGAGAATTGAAGAATGCTGGAAATAGTATATATATATGGATATATTTTAAAAGTCCAAGTAGTATATATATGGACTTTCCCCCTAATTTTTAATGCTTTAAAAAATTGTATTTATTTATTTGAGAGAGAGTGGGAGGGAGGGACAGAGGGAGAGGAAGAGGGAAAAGCAGACTCCCTACTGAGTAGGGGAGCCCGATAGGAGCTCATTCCTAGGATCCTGGGATCATGACCTGGGCCAAAGGCAGATCTTAACCAACTGAGCCATGCAGGAGCCCCCATTTTTAATGTTTTTAATAGATAATTGATGACTAAGAGCAAAACAACTTAGTGTGGTTCATAATATACAGAAATAAAAATATATGAAAGTAAGTAATACACAGGACAGGAGAGGAAAAAATATATATGCTACTGTAAGTTTTTTCAAATTATATGTGCAGTGTTCTATCATTTAAAGGTAGACTGTGATAAGTAAAAGATGTGTATTTTAAACTATAGAGCAGTGTTGGCAAATGAAGGTTTGTGTGAGCCACACATATAAATTGAAATTTTCTTTCAGCTACACTAAAGATGTAAAAAGAAACAAAATTAGTTTCAATGATATATTTAATTTAAACCAATGTAGAAATGAGCAATGGAAGAAATGCCCTGAGGAATCTTCATTCTTTGACCTGGAAGATTTGAGAGTCCCCAGTTCTTGAGGGGGGAAATGATAGAGTAGGCAGGTAGCTACACATGAACTAGAGGCAAGGACAGTGATAAATATGTTGCATATTAGAAGTCCAGGGACACAACATCCTGACCTTGTGGCTTCTAAGACCCTGAGACTAACAGACCAAGAGCTTCAAGAGCAGAGTATGCACTCTCCTCTTCCACATCTACTCCACAGTAACCCATGGACTTATTATAATGCATTTGCATTGTGGGTATAGCCCCCCAATGGGGAAAGGCTACCATGACTGTTCTGGTACAAACTTTGTAAGGTCAACCCCCCGCTCCAATCTGTGGAAGCAATCCCCCAAATGATTAAAAGCAGCGTCCATTAGAGACCACCCTGTCCCTGATGCATGACCCTGCTCACATAAAAGGAGAGGAACCCTCCAACCTCAGGGCTGTTGCCATCTCTGGGCTTACCAACTCTCCCACTTTGAGAGTGGGAGACTCAGACACTGATTTCTGCTTTCACTTTGGTCACCATCTCTAATTTTTATGACCTCTGTTCTAAGAGCCAAGACACATGCTTTTCATACTGACAATTTCAATATGTAATCCATACAAGAGATTATTAACAGGATATTTCACATTTTTACATATTAAGACTTTGAAATCTGGTTGAATACTCTACTATACATCTCAATTCAAATGATAAATCTCCATTTGGAAACACATGATCTGTATTTGGATTTAATAAAATATACAGTTGAAAAACAGATTCCCATGCCTAAATTTTTTTGAAACATGCTTAAAATTTTCCAATAACTGAATCAACTATCAGTTTTTAAACAACTAAAATGAGATACATTGGATTTGCAGTTTCAGACCCCAAAAAAGAAAAAAATAAAAGATTCAGAGCTTAGAAATAGTCACTCTCATTCTTATCATAAAGTAAAAGCTAATCAAATCAGTGAAATTCAGTCACTTATCTTGGACCCATTAGAGAAATGAAGTTTCAGGGCAAACTTGCCACATTGAAATCTGGAGAGATACAAGTACAGAGAATCACAGCCAAGATCTGCTTACCTGCTTACCTTACAAACTACTTTTAGACAATAGGCTTGAGCAATGGAAACTTGAGCAAGGCAAAAGGATACACAGTGACCCCCTGGCTGATTACAGACAGGCCCATCAGGTAACCCACCTCAAAATATTCATAGACCCCAACTGACCAAAAGGCTATTTACAACCAGGCACAGTTATCAAAAAGGGAATATGCCATAGTTGCCATATCTCCTCATCTGCCCTCTTTAAAAACAGTTCCCACTCACTGCCTTGTGGGAGACAGCCTCTCCTCCACTGTCCTGCCTGCAGCTCCCTTGCAGTGTATTCAATAAATTTCTATTGCCTTTGTTCTGCCTCAGGCGAATCCTTTCACTGTGTATACCACTGGCTTCCACCCAATTGTTAGCCCACATTTGGGGGTTCCCATCCAATTGAACAGACACCACACTAAATGGTAATTTTGATGAATTGGTGGAGGTTGGGTGTGACCTAGTATGAGAAAGAGAAACTCCTGTGGTTATAGTCTTAAAGGTGTCTCTCCTTCTCTGTAGGTTGCATCCCCCAAAACTCCACCAGGCTTTCATAGTGAAGAGCCAAGAAAAAAATTTCCTCAAAGCTCTGGCAGGGGGGAGGGGAAAAGTAACCATTTTGGAATATGCCCTGGGCATTCACCATAATAAAGACCTACTCTTCCAGGACAAAGCTTTATCAGAGGTTTATCCCATCTAGAGAATAAAAACAATTACCCAACTCCAGACATGCCTGGGAAATTCTTTATCACTCCTTCTATTCTGAATGACAGCCTTGCTGGATAAAGTATTCTTGGCTGCATATTTTTCTCATTCAACATGTTGAATACATCATGCCACTGTCTTCTGGCCTGCCACATTTCTATGGACAGATCTGCTGCACACTTAATCTGTCTTCCCTTGTAGGTTAAGGACTTTTTCCTCCCTGCTGCTTTCAGGATTCTTTCCTTTTCTGTGTATTTTGTGAATTTGACTATGATATGCCTCAGTGATGGTTGGTTTTTGTTGAATTTAATGGGAGTTCTCTTTCTTCGACTATATCCTTCCCTAGATTAGGAAAGTTTTCTGCTATAATTTGCTCAAATAAACTTTCTGCTCCCTTTTCTTGCTCTTCTTCTGGGACTCTATGATATGAATGTTATTATGCTTTAAGGAGTTGCCAAGTTCCCTAAGTCTATATCTTTCTAACTTTTCAGCTTCATTATTTTCCATAATTTTATCTTCTATATAACTGAATCATTCCTTTGCTTCATCTATCCATCTATCCTCGTCATGGCATCCATTCAGTTTTGCATCTCAGCTACAGCATTTTTAATTATGGCCCAACTAGATTTTAGTTATTTTGCTCTTCTTTCTCCAGTTCCTTTAGGTGCAACGTTAGCTGGTGTATTTGAGTTTTTTCCAATTTTTTGAGGGAGGCCTGTATTATGATGTATTTCCCTCTTAGGACTGCTTTTGCTAGGATCCCAAAGATTTTTTACAGTTGTATTTTCATTAGTTTACATGCATCTTTTTAATTTTTCTCTAATTTCCTGGTTAACCCATTCATCTTTTAGTAGAATACTCTTTAACCTCCATGTCTTTGAGTTTCTTCCAAATTTATTTTTGTGATTGAGTTCTAGTTTCAAAGCAGTATGGTCTGAAAATATGCAGGGGACAATCTCAATCTTTTGGTATCATTTGAGACCTGATTTTTGACCCAGTAATGTGGTCTATTCTGGAGAAAGTTCCATGTGCACTTGAGAAGAATGTGTATTCAGTTGCATTCACATGCAAAGTGCTGTAAATATCTGTGAAATCCATCTGGTCCAGTGTATCATTTAAAGCTCTTGTTTCTTTGGTGATGTTGTGCTTAGAAAACCTGTCATTTGCAGAAAGTGCCATGTTGAAGTCTCCTACTATTAGTGTATTATTATCTAAGTATGTCTTTACTTTGGTTATTAATTGATTGATATACTTGGCAGCTCCCACATTAGGGGCATAAATATTCATGATTGTTAGGGCCTCTTGTTGGATAGACCCTTTAAGTATGATATAGTGTCCCTCTTCATCTCTTACTACAGTCTTTGGGATAAACTTTAATTTATCTGATATGAGGATGGCTACCCCTGCTTTCTTTTGAGGACCATTTGAATCATAAATGGTCTCCAACCTTTCATTTTCAGGCTGTAGTTGTCCTTATGTCTAAAATGAGTCTTTTGGCTACCCTACCACCCAGCAATTGCGCTGCTGGGGATTTACCCCAAAGATACAGATGCAGTGAAAAACCGAGACACCTGCACCCCAATGTTTATAGCAGCAATGTCCACAATAGCCAAACTGTGGAAGGAGCCTTGGTGTCCATAAAAAGATGAATGGATAAAGAAGATGTGGTCTATGTATACAATGGAATATTACTCAGCCATTAGAAAGGACGAATACCCACCATTTGCTTCAACATGGATGGAACTAGAGGGTATTATGCTGAGTGAAGTAAGTCAATCAGAGAAGGACAAATATTATATAGTTTCATTCATTCGGGGAATATAAAAAATAGTGAAGGGGGTTAAGGGGAAAAGAGAGA
This sequence comes from Canis lupus familiaris, assembly GCF_011100685.1. Classification (NCBI taxonomy): domain Eukaryota; kingdom Metazoa; phylum Chordata; class Mammalia; order Carnivora; family Canidae; genus Canis; species Canis lupus. The sequence continues at coordinate 58,533,840 of NC_049238.1, forward strand.
AAATGAGTGGGAAATATCAGAGAGGGTGACAGAACATGAGAGACTCCTCTGGGAAACAAACAAGGGGTAGTGGAAGGGGAGGTGGGTGGGGGGATGGGGTGACTGGGTGACAGGCACTGAGGGGGCACTTGACAGGATGAGCAACTGGGTGTTATGCTATATGTTGGCAAATCAAACTCCAATAAAAAATATACAAAAAATTAAGATAAAATGAGTCTCTTGTAGACAGCAAATAGATGGGTCTTGCTTTTTTATCCAGTCTGATACCCTGCATCTTTTGATGGGATCATTTAGCCCATTCACGTTCAGAGTAACTATTGAAAGATATGAATTTAGTGTCCTTGTATTACATATTCAGTCCCTGTTTTTCTGGATTATTTCTTTGAGTTTCTTCTTTCTTTTACAGGGTCCCCCTTAATATTTCTTGCAGAGCCGTTTTGGTGGTCACATATTCTTTCAGTTTCTGCCTATCTTGGAAGCTCATTATGTCTCCTTCTATTCTGAATGAGAGCCTTGCTGGATATAGTATTCTTGGCTGCATGTTCTTCTCATTTAGTACCCTTTATCTCTAAGAGTTCTCTAGTATCTCCTATGCCTTAAAAAAAAAAAAAAGATTTATTTATTTGAGAGAGAGAAAGCATGCATGTGCATGAGTGCCGGAGGTGGGGCAGAGAGAAAAAGAGAGGGAGTCTTTTAAGAAGACTGAACACTGAGCTCAGTCTGACATGGGGCTCAATCTCACAACCCTGAGATCACAACCTGAGCTAAAACCAAGAGTTGGACACTTAACCAACCAAGAGTTGGTCTGTTTGTTAAAAGAAGCTAGATCCAAAAAATAAAATAATAAAATAATAAAATAATAAAAATAAAATTTGAAATTAAAAAAATTAATGTATAATAAAAATAAAAAGGAAGCTAGATTCTAGGTGTTTTGGTCTGCTTATTAAAGGAAGCTACATAATATATATTATAACTTTTTTATTATATAAGCTATGTATAATATATAAAAGTTATGTACATAATAAAAAATATAATTTAAAATTTAAAAATAAAAATAAAAATGAAAAGGAAGTTAGATCCTATTTCCCCTAGCACAGAAGGTTTGCAGCACTCTATGATCAGTTGACTTGGTGCTTGCAAGGGGTTTGTGCTAGTCTTCTAGAGGAGGTGACTGTTGTGCTCATTCTTAGGTAGAATTGCCCCAGTGGAGATACTTCTACAGGGCTCAGGTGGGCAAGGCTTGGTGTAAGCAGCTGGTCTCCACTTGGTGGCCCTGTTAACTCATCAGTGCTGATGGATGGCTTTGCCCCTGCTCTGTCTTCCCGTGGACAGAGAGTTTGGGCCCACCAGTCTTCAGAAAGGCTTCACAAAAGAGCAGTCATCCCTCAGAGTACCCAGCTTCCGTTAGATCCCTGCCTTCATTCTGTTTGAGCTATCTGCCTGCCAGGCAGCTCAGCATGCCTGTTTTATCTCAGGCATGTGGCTGGTTTCAAAACTCCAAATTTTAGGGGCTCACACAGGTGCAGATCCATGTTGATCTCTGGGAGAGGGTCTTGTAGCACTTCTACTGTTTGCTGGTTTGTCCCTAAAAAGGGGTCACTGGACTGCACAGCAGTTTGGAGTTTATCAAACAGCGTAGGAGAAAGCCAGCACCCAGAAGCTCTGCCCTCAGCCAGCTCCCTCATTCCTATACTTGGGAACAGTGCAGCACAGCACATTGATGCCACCAGTTATTTTGTCCTACTGCCACTCCCACTCCAATGCACTCCAAGCAGGGGAACTTTCTCCCACACAAGGGATCCTCAGACCACATTGTCCATGCCTAGGTCTCGGCCCTCTTTCCCCATAAGAGCATTGCTAAGCCATCCAGGCACAGACTTCTAAAACTTCAGATTTTGCTTCTGCTTATAATAACTTGGGGGTAGTCTCCCAGGGCTCCCTCCCTTTTGCAGTTTTTATCTCCCCCAAATCCACTCTCCACAACTCCTACCGTCCACCAGGTGGTCATTTTTGTACTTGTAGATGTAGAGTTTTGTTTTCTAAGTCCTCAGATCTATTTCTTGGGTGTTCAGAATGAATAATGATTTATTAATGATTTATTATTTAATAAATTAATTATTTAATTAATAATTAATTATTTAATTATTTAATTAAATTAATAATGATTTATTATTTATCTACCTGTGTTCAAGGGAGAAGACAAGCTTAGGGTCCCTCTGCTCCTTTGCTATCTTAACTCCTCCCCGAACGATTTTCAACTCCAGCCACCTTAAGCTTCTATCACCTATGGGGAAGTTAAAGCACAGTTGTGGTGGTTACAGTCTAGAAACACTGGCTGAGATTTAATCACAAGTTTATAGAATGTTTCTCCTCCCCCACACTTTATTACCACATGAATAGGGCTCCAGAATAACAACAGCGGATTATAGTTAAAAGAGCTACAAGGCATAGTCAATATTTAAGGAGGAGAGAAAAACTAGGGCAGTGGAATCTGAAGCTTCTGGTACCAGTAACTACAGCAAAGAGTAAGCAGCCCAAATTCTAGCTGGAGTAACATAATACCTCACACTAAAGGCCTTTTACCTATATCCAGTACAAAGGTCTGGCTTTCAATTAAAATTATAAGATACACTAAAACGTGCATGGGTGCACACTCACACACACACACACACACACACACACACACACAATTAAAAACAGTCTGAAGAGACAAAGCATGCCTCATAACCAGACTCAGAGATGACACAGATTTCGGAGTTATCAAGCAGGGAATTTGAAATAACTGTGTTTAATAGGTTAAGGACTCTACAGTAATAAGTAAAAAACATCCAAAAGCAGATGGGTAACATAAGCAAAGAGAAAGAAACTGTAAGACAACCAACAGGAAATGCTAGAAATCAAAAACACCGTAACAGAAATGAGGAACGCATTTGATGAGCTCATCAGTAAAGTGGACACTGCCAAGGAAACAATTAGCTTGCAGAGAAGTCAGTATGATACCTATAAATCTCTGCCATTTCAGAAAGTTATAATATGTGCTCAGTGTAATTTCTAGGAGATTTTTAAAAATCTCTAGGGTTTTTGATATTTAAGCATATTCTATACTCAAAGTAATAATTGATTCATAAAAGCTACTAGCAAAATGTTGACAGCAGCACATAATTTGTTCCTTTCAAATTGCTTATCACCAAGTTTTTCCTTCAGAAAAATAGTGGTGAACCAGGAGACAAATGAAACTGCAGTCAAGTGACCTCACCTGAATCTAAGTATCTTTAAAGAACCGAGATCATTTAACTATTCTCTATTATCCTTGGGCACCAGGGATTATTACTTCTAGTTTATTTTGAGAAAACAGTTAAGATAAGGGGCTCCAGTACACTGTAGGCAGAAAATCTAGTTCTCTCTCAATGGCCTGCACTTACTCCAAGGTCTCCTCCACTCTGCCCATGCATTTGTTATTACCCACTCCCTTCTCCTCTGCAAATCCATTATGGTTTTGTAGGAAAATGTAGCATTGTTTCCTGAAGTTGTGAACTATGCATCTTTCTTTGGCTTTAAAATATCAGCCATGTAATAATTAAGATCCAGAAAGCCACTGAAGGGAGATCGCACCTACAAAAATCCCCGGTGCCTATCTTTTCCTTCTTCTTTCTTGGTCCTGCTCAGTTATCTCGTTGGCAGGCAGCCGCCTGTGAAATGTGCACATTTCCAAGCAAATGGCTCCAGGAGCTCATAATTGCTGCCAAACGTGTGTGGATTTTAATAGCCCATTTTCATTAGCCTTGTGTGAAATCACCTGTCTCTGTGTTGTTACCCAACTTAATTGTCAATTATGGTGATTAAGCTTGGCTTTCACTACCATTGCTGGTAATCATTAGTATTATCTCTGAGGCTGAACGAAGGGAAAAAAATCATGCCAGAAAGAAGTCATTTTGTAGGTGAAGGTGAATATTTTGGTGTCAGTGAATGAGGTGGCATTTTTCTTTATTCAGTCTGAACCAAATCTGAATCTAGCTGTCATTTCCAATCTGCCTTTAGATGTCTTGAGACAAATCCCCTCTCTTCTCTCACTTGGTTTCCTGTCATCAAGGAGGGGTTCCTGATATTCATTCCCTTCCAATTCTCTAGAAATATGCACCATAACTAATTAGGAAACTCAGTAAGATAATACCTTAAAGTGCTTTCAGCAATGTTGAGGTTTCTAAGTATAAGTGGAGTCCTGAGACATTTTGGGGGTGGCACAGAAAGTACGGCCAGTGAGAAACTTAAAATTTTGATTGGTTGCTGATTTTTTTCTGTTTTCATGAGCCCCGTTAAATTTTGAACACCTTGCCTTGGCTTCTTATATAGAATCATCTAATTGTCTTAACTAATCATTTACTTTTTCCTGGAATTTGGAATGAACAACAATGAAAATCAAATAAACCATCATTTCTTCTCCTCCTTTACACATTTTAATTTAGTAAAACACCCAAGCCTATTTCTGTTATGCTTTTATGGGATTTCAGGATATGACAGAATAATGAAAGACATTTTAAAAAATGATAGTAGATATCATCTCTAGTATTTGACTGCAATGTGTGCCCCCAAGGTTTTCAACACTCTTACAATTTGATGGTTTCCTTGATCTTTCCAAAACACTTTGAGGAAATGAAGGGATTTTTTAATTCTAATTTAATGGGAAGAAAGAAATTAAGTCATGAAGGCTTAAGGGATAAGAGTGAATCAGTGTTTGCTGTCCTGTGGGATAGAGAGGGAATAATCCCATACCATCCTTAATAAAAACATTCAAATCCATAACCTGGCAAAGACCCTCTGGCAAGTCTAAACTGAGGCTGGGAAGAATTATAAGGGAATTAGCTTTCTGGATAGTTCCTCTTCTCTTCTAATTTTCCCATTCTCACTGTTATTTTTATTTTTATTATCCAGTTCTGATTATTAACAAATACTTAATGATTACTTAGCTTCTAAACCCTCTGTACTCAAAATTACTGTCAGAGTGTCTCCTTAAGCTTCATGGTCACCTACCCATTCCAGAGGACTGGAATCTGAATTATTATGGGATTTTCTAATTTCTATGAATATGTGTTTCTCTTGGGATATGAAATGTTATTTTTATTTTCCAAAAAAAGAGAATATAATTTAAAATACCACTTAGGAATAAAGGAGGTAGACAAAGTACAGCTCATATATTTTTTCTTCTATGAAGCTTTTGCTAGCCCTTCTCCCAAGTCCCCAGGACAAATAAATTACCCCCTTTTCTATGTTCCCACTCTCCTTTGTCCTTACATGGGTTACAGTGTGAGCATATTTTATTATATATATTTTTTTGTTGTGTAGCCCAAACTTGTTGTCCTCAATTTCGGTAAAGAGAGAGCTTCTTTTTTAGCTGCTGTATAAGTAAAGATAAGAATGATGAAGGAAAGAAAAAATTCAAACACTCAAGAACTATGAAGGATGAGTTCCTGATAGAGAACTTACAGGGTGCCTCACGGTGAACTGATTCAAAGGAGAATAAACTGCTTTGATCACTTGATTATGCTATGAAGGTTGAATGGTTTCTTTATTGGACAGCATTCTCCAAATTCATGGAGATCCCATGTAAGCTTGTGAATGCTTGTGCTTTGTGATAGAAATGCCCCTGGTATTTCTTGTTTTCCCTACTGTGTGTATATCTCCTGTTAGGATAAATTCTGTGTTGTATTCATTCTTTCCTGTCACCCAGCACAGTGACTGGCACAAAAAGGACAGCAGCAAATGTTTGCTGAATAGGCTCAAAGTATCATATTCCAGCCCCATAACTCCACAAATCAGTTTTGAAATCATAGTTAAAGGAGAAATAATACAAGATATTAATTTTCTTCCTTTACAGTTTGCAACCTTACTGTGTATTCAAGGCAATGAATGAAACAAGGCATGCTAATATTTGTTATTAGGATCTCAAATTCCAACTGACCTCTACTCCTATTTTTCATAGAACCTATGACTTCCCTCAAAAGGCTGGCAGGACAAGAGAGATGGCTATTTCTAGACCTCCTTTAGCAATTCTTTTGTGCTCATGGAATCTGTTTCTTTCTGGTTATTTAAATTAGAGCTGCTTTTAAGATTTCAGCTCCCAGTACAAAGTGCGCCCAGCATATCCTTGCAGAAGTTCCCTGATTCAGCCATCTCTGCCAGTTGGGGTTTTTGAGGAAATGAACCAAAGCAGGCAGTGGTTGCCATGGTGATCAAGTCTCTATGGAGTGAAGTCAGGGGAGCATCCATTTGAAGGAATGGAGGAACCATATTCAGTAGAATTGCTATCCAAGAATGAGGTCCTGAAAAAGGACTGGGATCAGAGCTGGGAGTGGGGATGCCTCAAGGAGTGTGGAAAAAAATTGGAATAGATACTGTGAAGAATGTATCACAAAGTCAAAAAGCAACGAGTGAAGTGATTGTCTGAAAAACAGTGAGAGTCTAGTCCAGGAGAAATTGCATGTATCAGGGTGGACCCTGAGAGTATGGCTTTGTGGTTACTCACAGAAATCCTGAGCAGCCTGGGAGTGGCAACAGAGTAAACAGACATAAGGAATTACCCAGGGCTGGGTATTGGCAAAGAAGATACATGAAATATATGTGGATCAAACACACCTGTGAAACATAAACACACCTCAGATTACTAAGAACTACACTATCGGAAGTTTTTGCTTAAATAGTTTGTCACAGAGTGAAAAGAAGTACATTTGTGTGAAACTTAAGTGTGATAGAAATGAAAACCTTTTCTTTTTCTAGTAATAACCCCTAAATCAAAGGGTTATTATGAAAATAAATTTTAAAATTTATTAGTAGATGCTGACAGATTGCCTAGTATATAATTTATGTTCAGTAAATTTTTGTCTAGGAATTTAAAAAATTATTCTCAGATTCCAACTCATGTTCAGTCTTAAGCCATAGCACTGACAGCACTTCTTCAAAGAACTCATAGCCCTTAAAAAGATGTGATGAATGAGCTAAATAGTCCTATAGGGTAACTTAGAAACAGCAATGTTGACCTCTGTGAGATAGTCAAAACCCCTCTTAGCCTCTTTCTGAACACTTCCTTGCATCCTGCCCTCTCACAAGGTATTTGGGATCCAAGAAAACTCTCTCCCCTAAAAAAGAGTCCAGATTTGGATTGGCTAGCTGCCAGCAGGTGAAGTTCTTGAAGAGAACAGACTCAGCCTACATGAATGTGGTGTTTCCTCTTCTCTCCTTTTGCTTCCTTCCTGGGGAAGGCCCCACCATCCTTCTTTCTGTTCTCCCACATGACTGCAGGAACTAGAGCTCAGGATTAAGAACCAGGCAGCAACAGAAGCCAAGTCTGTAAGTCCACATGGGAACTGCAGCAGAGACTTGTCTTTTCCTTGTTATCCATTATGGTTGTCAGAACGGGGATTGAAGATTGGATTTGTGGAAGGTGCAAAGAGCAGGTCCAACAGACTACTTTCTTTCCAGGTCATTCAAGCCAACTTAAAGAAAGGACCTTTCTCAGCTTAGGCCCCTGGAATTTGGGAATTAATCTACAGGTATTACACAAAGTTTCTTTACCTTTCTTTGGTTTATTTTGTCCTTTGTCTGTAACTATCAGAATCTTTTAAATGGAGAGGTCATGGGGCAGGGGTAGGGTTTGATCATCCCTGAAACTTCTGAATGAAATACCCCTTTAATACAGTATCAATGTCACTCCTTAATAGGATTTCCATTTCATCATGTGCAATACCTGGTCCAATATCCATCCTATCCTTTCAACCTCAATTCTTTCATCAATAATTGAGCTGTAAATATTGCTTTAATCTCAGCTATTAAAGGGGAGTTTGAACTATGCATTACTATATGTATTTTTTAACATTTTGCCCACTATTTGGTAAGTAATTTGAAGGCAAACATCATGTCCTGTTTATTTTTTATGCTTCAAAGCACTGATTTCATGTCTCTTGCATAGTAGCTTCCTTTTTAAAATTTTTATTATTTTATCTTTATTTATTTTGTGTGTGTGTGAGAGAGAGAGACAAGACGAAAGGTAGACAGAGAGGGAGAGAATCTCAAGCAAGGGTTAATCACACAATCCTGAGATCATGACCTGAACTTAAACCAGGAATCAGACACTTAACTGACCCAGGGACCCCTGCATAGTAGCTTTCTAATACCTGTTTATTGTACCAGAATAAGAAATTCTCAAAGTTGGAAGAGATCTGAGAGGTCACAGGACATAATCCCACATCCAGGGATGAATCTCCTCTCAAACCTCTAGGGCAAGTGGTATTCAGCCTCTCCATAGATGTTTCCAGGGATGAGGAGCTCGCTGTCTCACAAAGCAGCCCATCCCATTGTTGGACAGCTCTCCCTGCTGGAAAGTGCTTCCTTATCCTGTGTTGAAATTTGTCTCCCAGTGAGGTTCACTTATTGTGCCTTTTGCTGGACTCAGAGCCACACGTATTCCATTCCCAAATTTGTCTCACAGCTCTTCAAGTATTCAAAGCAGCTTTCATGTTATCTGGGTTTGAATATCCTCTATTCCTATATACGGTCTTCAGAGGAAAGGTGTTTCAAGATTCTGTATTTCTCCTGTGGGGGCCTGATTGGTCAAAATTTCTCATAAATTGTAGAGCCTAGAATGAACCCCATACAACAGTAAGGTAAAAACGGAAGAAAATACAGTGGACAAAATTTCTGCTCATGTAGGTATGAACACAGCTTTTCTGTCACTGACTCCAGTGGAAACACATACTAATATAAACTGCTTTGAGTATAGTCCCACCTATAGCAAACTTGGAAGCTGGGCTAGGAGACCAGGTAAATGGCTTCATATTAATCCTTATTAATTGACTGTCCCTATTGATCAAGCCTGTTGAGAGGTTTTTAAATCCTGGTTCCATTAATATTATTCCCTTCTTCAAGTGTTGTAAATATTACATGAAATAATGCATGCAAAGTGTTTAGGGTACCCCACACATAGTAGGTATTTAATAGTAGTTCATATTATTGAAGCGAACTTAATGATAGGTTGTACTGGATAAGTTCTAAGTTTTATACTAGTTCTGGCAATTCTAGGATTTTATTATTTTTAGGATAAACAGGTAATTTGGAACTCCTGTTTCTCAGTTTAATATTCAGTGTAACATTTTTATTTGGTGCATGCTTTTATACCCTGCCTCTAACCTAAAAGGAGTAAAAGTAACGGGACAAAGGCAAAACACTCCTTACCCTACCTCTACGCCCAGGTTAAGTAAATAGTAAGGTCATCAGATCAATAAGTGTCACCAGCAGTAAGTTCTTCACTAAAGGAAAAGACTGAGAAAATACACAGAAGCATTTATCAAGAATGATTAAGAAGCAGCAATTTCAATGCTGGGAATGAAATTGGAAAATATAAATAAAACATGATGCCAAAGAGCATTTTTGTATTTAATGCAAATTTGAGTCAAAAATGAAATGAGTTGGGAAGTTTGGGTGGCTCAGTGGTTGAGCATCTGCCTTTGGCTCAGGGCATGATTCCAGGGTCCTGGGATCCAGTCCCACATCAGGCCTCCCACAGGAAGCCTGCTTCTTCCCTCTGCCTATGTCTCTGTCTCTCTCTGTGTGTCTCCCATGAATAAATAAATAAAATCTTTTTAAAAAATGAAATAAGTTAATATTTGTAGGTACATAAAATGAGTTAAATATAGCTTTCAGGAGTAGCTTTGAGCTGATTGTGTTATTAGGGCTCGGAAAGCTGCTATCAAGCCAGTAGTGCCAAATTTCTCACAGTGTGACTCTAAGCCTCTGCACATCACAATCATGTGAGGTGCTTGTTTAAAATGAAGATTTGGGGGTGCTGGATGGCTCAGTCAGTTGAGCATCCAACTCTTGATTTCCATTCAGGTCATGATCTCAGGATTGTGAGACAAGCCCCATGTCAGGCTCTGTGCTGGGCATGGAGCTTGCTTAAGATTCTCTCTTCCTATCCCTCTGCCCCTCCCCTCCTTTAAAACAAAATAAAACAAAATAAAATATTCCTAGATATTGTCCCAAACCACTGAGTTGAAATCACTGGAGATTGGCCTGGGAATCCGAATTTTAACAAACTCTTCAGTTGATTCTGGTGTACACAAAGGACTGAGAATCTCCATAGTATAGCAAGGGTTCAGAGGGTATAGGACACCCACTGCATGGAGGAAAGAGAGGGAACTTCACCACACCTACCTTCACACACACTCCACTATCAGCCTCAAATCACCCTCTGAGAAGCTATGTACCTTGAAAGCCTCATTCATTCTGGACCATAGGAGACACCATACAGAAAAATTGGCATCTTCACAGTCATCATACCTTTGGAATGTCTCAGCAAGATAACCTACCCAGAAGTTAGCTAATTCCTGAGAGGCCAGAGAATCCCCCAGCAGTGCTAACCCTGTATACCCAAAAAGCACTTATAAAAATTAATTATCTTGAGTTCATTGGAATTAACTTCCTTGATCACAATTTGGGATTGTGTACCTGATCCACTGGAGCTCAGAGCTGGGTCATGTTTGTCCCATGCAATTCTGCTGTTTTGGTCAGTAGGAACAGTGATAGATACCTTACCTAGGCTGTGACAATCAGATCTCCTCGCCTGGGATTTCGGAGTTCCATCTGAAGTTGGTTACAATTTGCTAACTTATTTGGTTAGAAATAGAATGCATAAATTTGAGATCTGTGTCCACTCTGTGGACAAAGGAACAGAGAAAACTAATTGTAGAGAAGATCGAGATATGATGTAGAGATGAGATGTGTTATATAGATTGAGATAAGAAAAAAGCAAATGGGCAGAGAGAAACAAAGACAATAGTTCTTGCTGCCAGCCTCTTCCTCAGGTCCTACTGCATTTCTTACTATTGGTTTCATGAGGAATCTCTGCATCCTTCTACCAAATTTTCCTGCACTCATTTTTTTTGATAATATACAGATTTAGGGAACTTTCTGTTACTTTCACCTGAGGAGATTCTAATTAGTTAAGCCCATTTTGCCACAAAACCATTTATCCTTTCTCACCATCCAGTATTCAATCTTGTCTTGTTATCTAACCCTCCACTCACATCTCTGTGCCTTTGCCTTTATTTCCCACAGTGTACAGGTAACAGAAAGAGAACGACTGTCAAGATTTCTATTATAATATTCTTCATTTTTTTAAACCAAAAGCAAAAATTCTTAAGTAGCTAGCATTACAAAGTATGTGGCAAATACAAGATTCAAATAAGTCAAACATTTAAGTAAATATAAGAATCTTTCTCACATTATCTATCACCAATCAGTCTAACCCAGATTTGTGTTTTCAGGCTTTGGTAAAAATTTCCTTCTAACTCATTCGAGTTCTTATTTGCTTTCATTACTGGAATATTTTACTGAGATCTATCAGGGATTTCGGGAGATCATGGTTTCCAAATTTACCTGTCGGACACTATTTCTCTCAGCCACAACCACAAGTGACTTCTTTACCCTACTTGCCTACTTGACTATGAGGCCTAAATATAGAATTGCTCTGCCTTCCTCTATGGTTCTTCTGCTCATCTTTCCTTTACTTCTCTTCCAAACAGCATAAGTGAAAAAACAATAATTAACTACATTAATTGTTTATGTCAGTAGTGTAAACCTCTGTGACTATCTTTTTCATGATAAGGGAATAATATTTTACTCTCCTCTGAAAAAGAATAGGAACTATTTCTCTTCAGAAACAGCTTTTTCTCATTAGGAAGCCCTTAATTTTGCACAAAATGATTTTTCATAGCAATTGCTCTATGAAGTTGTTGCAGAAACAAAGTGCTTTAGTTAAAGGAACCATGTGCCTTTTCATATGAAACAAGCTTTGGGGAAAAAAAACATGGAAATTGAAAATTTGGCAATGCTTTATAGCAAATATGCTCAGTAATTCCATTCTACCACAATCCTCCATGAAGAAAGTCAGATGAACACTCATGTGCCATGATCACATCACATCACATCACAGCTTTTTTTTTTTTTTTTTTTTTTTTGGTTTCTAATTTCATTTTTCTCCTTAACTCCAGAAAAATGCAGAGATATCTAAGACGGCCAGCAACATGTCTAGTTGAGCCACTGACTCACTCCACCCTTGGGAAGCTGATTAGATTCCTCTGCATCTAGGGTCATTTATTTATGGCCACGTAGGATGCCTCCTTTTCACCCACTCTCCTACATTCAACGTTCTTTCCTTGGAGTCCCTATCTCCCATGTGTATCACAGAATCACAGAATGAGTCCATGGGGGACATGATCCACAGGTTTTCCACAGTTGCCTGTACCTACCTTTTTAGTTATTAAACTGAGCCAAATAATTCCAGAGGAAGTGAATATCAGAAGGAAAACCCTTTCTTTTCATTAATTCAGCAGAGGTCCATGTTTTCAGAATACAGTCAAAAGTTCCTTGCAGAGCCCCATTCTTTTTCGAGTAATTTATATTTATTATTTGATATTCTAGTAACTTAGTCTCTTTCCCCTTATGTTTATGTAGGGGGGATACTTAAGTAAGAATAGATAGAAATACCAACAATAGCTAGTATTTACTGAGTACTTTATGTCCCAAACTCCACGCATTATTCTTTTAATTTCCCAATACTGATGTCAGTTAAATACTATTATTATCTCTATTGTACAAATGAGGAAGCTGAGGCTTATATAGTAACCTATCCAAAATCAAATAATTGTTATAACTAAGACGCAGACCTGGGATAAGACCTTTACTTTATCCCCACTCAGCTCCTTCATAGCCTCTGGGTGGCATAACCCAAGAAGATACAGCAAGAGGTAGGGCAGGGGCTCTGGTTCTGCCCCACAATATTTAGGCTTTTCTGAACTGGGCCACTTGGAGAAGCGGAGAGTTTTGCACTATTATTTAAGAGTAAGGCAAACAAAGGAAACCAGGAAGATAGATAGGGCTCTTTACTACTTACCCAAGGCTGGTAGTTTCAGTCATACCTTTGTACTTCACTTACTCTGGGGGTGGGGAGTGTTTAAAGGTTACTGTTAAATTTTATTATGTTTTGTTTTTGCAGAGACCTTATGCATAATCTGCTTTTGAATCTCCTTTTTCAGTTGAGGGGTTCAGAGAAGTATGATGATTGTTTTACATTCATAAAATATATTAATGACATACAGGTACAGTATGAAAATTACCCAATCCTAAATCCTTATGGGAATAATCTTTTCCCTGACTTTGTAGGTTGGAGTTAGCTACTATAACATGGAGGGCAAGGTAGAAAAGTGTGTTTCTATTACACATTGCTTCAGAAAAGCAAATGCCTTGCCAACAATGCTGATTCACTGCCAAGTTGCACAATTCTGAAAGGAATCAATTGAGTTATCCTGGGCTCAATCTTTAATCAGCCCCTCCCCTTTTATACATACATATTCATCACTTTTATCAGAAGATAATCCATTCTGGAAAGGCAGCTGCTTTCTAAATAAATTGCTGTTTCTTAGCAGCTGAATCCAACAGGCTGTTTTTCTCACTTCAGTGAATTTGTTCTGACAACAGTGCATGCCAGTTATTTGCTCTTTTTCTTTCATGATTTGGTTTTATTATTAATCTATTCATTATGTTTATTGGCTCTGTCCATTATTTGAGAGCCTCAGTGCATATTTACAAATGCAATAAAAAGAGACAGCCTGAGCCATGGTAGCTTATGGTCTAATAGGCAATCCAGACAGAAAATGATACTTCTCTCTTCTACCTCTGACTAAAAGTATATGTATGGGTAGTTGACTATTTGACCAGATTAGCTAATACAGTATGACCTAGTCAGATAACCAGATAATGTAAAGAAGAAAGTGATTTGCTTTATTTTTCCCCCACCTAATTAAAATTCAAGGGTTAATTGTTATTTTTTAAAATTATTGAGATCTAATTTACATACCTTAAAATTCCCTCTTGTAAAGTATACAATTCAGTGGTTTTTCATGTATTTACAAGGTCATGTAGTCATCACCACTATTTAGTTCCAAAACATTTTCATCATGCCAAAAGGAAACTTACCCATGCAGCCACTCTTCTCCATGCTGGTCCCTTCCCAGTCCATGGTAACCACAAATTTACTTTCTATGTCTATGAATTTGCTTATTTGGGACATTTTATATAATGGAATAATATAATATTTGACCTTTTGAGTCTGACTTCTTTCATAATATTTCATAATGTTTTCAAGGTTCATCTATGTTGTAGCATATACCAGTATTTCGATCTTAAAAAAATTATTATTAAGGACTTTGATTTTTAGAGCAGTTTTAGGTTCATAGGAAAATTGAGAGGAAGTATAGTGGTTTCCCCTTATACTCCCTGCTCCTACCTTCACATACATAGCCTCCTTCATCATAAACACCCCCCACCAGAGTGGTGCATTTGTTGCAATTGATCAACCTACATTAACACAACATAATTAACCCAAAGTCCATAGTTTACACAACAATTCACCCTTGGTTTTGTACATTCTATGGGTGTGGAACAAATGGATAATGACATGTATCCATACAGAGTGTTTTCACTGTCCCTGAACTCTTGGCAACCACTGATCTTTTCAGCATCTTCATAGTTTTGCCTTTTCTAGTACATCATGTAGTCAGAATCATACAGTATGTAGCCTTTTCAAATTGGCTTTTTTCACTTAATAATAAACATTTAAGATTCCTCCATGTATTTTCATGTCTTGATAGCTGATTTCTTTTTAGCTCTGAATATTTCATTGTCTAGATGCACCAGCATTTATTTATCCATTTACCTATTGAAGGACATCTTAGTTGCCTCCAAGCTTTGACAATTATGAATAAAGCTGCTATAAATATCAGTGTGCAGGTTTTTGTGTGGACATAAGTTTTCAACTCCTTTGGGTAAATACCAAGAAGCATGAGTGCTGTATCATATGGTAAGAGTATATTTAGCTTTGTAAGAAACTGCCCAACTGTCTTCCAAAATAGCTATATCATTTTACATTGCCACCAGCAATGTATATGATGAGTTCCTATTGCTCCACATACTCATCGGCATTTATTGTTGTCAGTGTTCAGAATTTTGGCCATTCCGGTGGGTGTGTGGTGGTATCTCATCGTTTCAATTTGCATTTCCCTGATGACACATAAAATGGAGTGTCTTTTCATATGCTTATTTACCATCTTTATACCTTTTTTTGGTGAGGTGTCTGTTAAGGTCTTTGACCCATTTTTTAATCAGATTGTTTTCTTTTTGTTGAGTTTTAAGTATTAGGAAGATTCCCTCTGAAAGAGATTATAGAGAATTGGTATAACTACTTCCTTTATTGTTTGATTGAATTCACTAGTGAACCCATCTGGTCCAAGCACTTTCTGTTTTAGAAGGTTATTAATTATTGATTCAATTTCTTTAATATATATAGACTTCTTCAGATTGTGTATTTCTTCTTGTGTCAGTTTTGACAGCTTGTGTCTTTCAAGGAATTGGTCTGAAAGAAACTAGATTATCAAATATGTGGGCATGAAGTTGTTTATAGTAATCCTTTATTATCCTTTTAGTGTCCACAAGACCGGGAATGATGTCCCTGCTTTCATTTCTGATTTTAGTAATTTATGTCCTCTCTCTTTCTTAGTTTGGCTAAACGCTTATCAATTTTATTGACCTTTTCAAAGAACCAGCTTTTGGTTTTGTTGATTTTCTCTACTGATTTCCTGTTTTCAGGGTCAATAATTTCTGCTCTGATTCATTTCTGCTCTTTTCTTCTGCTTACTTTGGACTTAATTTTCTCTTCTCTTTCTAGTTTCCTAAGGTAGAAACTTGGATTATTGATTTTAGATGTTTTGTTTTTTCTAACATATGTATTCAATGCTATAAGCTTCCTTTAAAATGCTATCTTCACAGCATTTCAAAAATTTTGATATGTTGGTTTTCATTTTGATTTATTAAAAATATTTTTAATTTCTTTGAGATTTTTTCTTTGGTCCATGTATTATTTAAAAATGTATTGTTTAATCTCCACATATTTTGGGATATTTTGGCTATCTCCTGTTTTCAATTTCTAGTTAATTACATTGTAATCTGAGAGTAGACATTATCTGATTTCTATTTTTTAAAATTTGTTATGTTTTATGGCCCAGAATGTAGTCTATCTTGGTGTATATGTCATGTGAGCTTGAGAAGAACATGTACTCTGCTGTTGTTGGATGATACAATCTCTCTATCCTGGACAACTTTAATGGTATGTTCTATAGTTTTCTAGAAATCTTTTAGGTACCTACAAGCACTCCTCTCTTTACATCTTGCATTATCGGTGTTGAAGAACTTGCTTTATCTTCTCTATCAGTGCATAAGTTCTTGACGTCAGGATTTATAACTGATTCAATACTGTATCACCCTTGGTACTTATCCCAGGACTTTGTGCCTAGTAGGAGCTCAATAAATATCTGCAAAGGGAATAAGTGGTTTCTTCCTGCTTCCACTCCAACAGAAGTTCTTGCCAAGTTTGTATAGAACTTAGCATTTATATTAGAGACTCATCCCAGCAGAGTTGACATTCTGGTGCAAAATACCGTCACCAGTGGTCAAATGGACATATTACTTCTCATTAAATAATGAATGACTAAAAGATGACATATTCCCCTAGTTTCTTCCGCACTCTTTCTTTCCAAGCCAACCTCCAAAGAAATTCAGACATAATTTCTGTGAAAAAAAATCTGTCCAATGCAAGCCATGTAGATAACTGACCACCTGATATTTTTGGTATGAGGCTTATCTTAACCTATATGTGTTTAATGTCACTGAGAATCCCCAGGTATAAGGGCTAAAGAGTAATAGGTCTCATTATGTTAGTTTTACCATAAAACTGTTGTTGAGGAGTAGATGGAAATAACAGGATACTTTATGAGAGCTCTGGGCTTCTTGAGCTCTCTCACGACTCCTAATGAGAGCACAATCACAAAATTATTATGGGGAATTTTTTTCTTCAACCAATAAAAATGACACATTTTTCTGAGTCTGAACTAGAAAACAACTTTTGCATGTCCCTGCTGTCATTTACCTGCACATGGTGCAAGCACTTATTTTTGGTTCTTAATGAAGGCACGGAGCTTCTAATTATTTAGGGATGTTGTTAAATGAGTTTCCCAGTGACTTGGTGTCGCAGGAGAAATCTTTTAATTTGCACACTCCTACCACTGATGTATCTTGCAAACAGTGACTATTTAACAATCCCCATTGCCACTCATTTGCCACTGCTACTCCAACTCAATGACTTTGAAAGTTTTAATAGTGCCCAATGAAACTTTTAATTGCCACTGATTAGCGTTTAGGCTTCCTGAGACAGACTGTTAGGGCTTACAGCCAGGCTCTGCAAAGACATGACTGCAGAGGTCTTGGATGAAGAACATATGAAAAACAAAATCATCTCTGTCTTCCCCTACCTCCTTTATGCATAAAGGGATCATATCTATTTTTGAAGATCTGCTGACTTATTTTTGGTTTTTATTTATTCTCATCTCAGATGCCTGTTAGAAACCCATAGCCAGAGCAGAAAAGCAAAGAACATAATAACTTCAACCTAAATTCTGACACTATATATTTATAGTTTAAAAACTTTAACCTACTTCTTTGAACCCAAGTCTCATCACCCCTGATTTACCTTTCATCTCTTTTAGAACCAGACCTTCAGTGGCAAAGCTAATGTCAGAATGTGAAAGTTACTACATTCCACCATATCAAAATCTTATTATGTAATCTATATTTGATTTGGAATAATTGTGGGTAATGGAACTAATAAAATGAATTTTTTAAGATTTTATTTATTTATTCATGAGAGACAGACAGAGATAGAGAGAGAGAGAGATAGAGAGAGAGACAGGCAGAGGGAGAAGCAGGCTTCATGCAGGGAGCCCGACATGGGACTCGATCCCTGGTCTCCAGGATCAGGCCCTGGGCTCAAGGCGGCGCTAAACCTCTGAGCCACCCGGGCTGCCACCTAATAAAATGAATTTTAGGAAAATTGTAGGCAATATTAATGGAGCAGAAAATAAATGGAGGAAAAGGGATAGGGCATGTGTTTTCCTGAATGAACCACTGTTGAAGCTCCAGATTCAGTGAATTTCTTAGCATCAAGGAAATAAAATTGGAGAAACTAGAAAAATAAATTTAGGTGGGATCTGTGGACATAGGGAAGTGGAAGAGTTATGTTCTTGTTGATTTACAGGGAACTTGCCTGATTATAGATATGCCCTTTACACTGATCATTTTTGTAGTTCTTTCAACTTTTTATGGTGATAGAGTTTCTATCATGTTTTTCTAAAAAGTTAATTAGTTTTGCTGTCCATTCTTTCTCATTTGTTCTTTAAGAGACCTGGAAATAATTTAATGAAAACATTTTGGGAACTCCAGTATGTACATTTGAAACTATGAATCAAAAATTCATCTACCATATTTTCCTTTAAGTTGCTCCATTAGTTAATTTCAATGAATGTTTAGAGAATCACTGGTTATGCATTTGCTGAACATGAAAATCATCTGATTAATGATAGCATTTTTGGAGTACTATTTGAAATAAAGATTTCAGTATTTCAGGCCTTGGACTATCAATTTGTTACAATAATAATAGTCCTCTTTACAAATCAGTTTCTTCTAGTCTGTGATTTTTCCATATGCACTTTTTCTTTTAAGGCCCAAACCTACCTGGTTCATGGAATGACTTACTGCGGTAGGTCAGTTTTTCTGGGCTGTAGGACCCCTGTTGCTTCTCCTTTCATACTTTTACTTTTACATTTGCTTTTCTTCTACTCTACAAAGCAGAACAACATATGCCTCATACACCCCAAATCTAAATAAGCTCATTGCCTCAGGGTACCAAATGAAGAGGCAATTTACAATATTGAATTAGGCAAATCTTCCTTTTCAAGTTACTTTAATGTGACTCTCGGTCTTTCACACGGTTTCTGTTAAGGGGGGAACTTCACATTAGACAGTGTCATTTTGACCCATGTTAGGTGTTATAAATTTAGATCTGTATCTGCCATGATCATCTTTAGTTAAGACAGGATGATCTTAAATAAATTTTTAAGTAATTCTAATGAAACTACTCTAGTGTATCACTGAGTTAGGAGAGATGATTTCAAATCTTGGCTTAATTCCTCATTAGCAATGTGATCCAGGGTAATATAATGTCTATATTAGAGATTGCAGCAGAAGCGATGACAATTTTTCTTCAATACAACCTCATCTCCTCAATTCTGGTCAAAAACATATCTTTTCTAAGGGTGAGTCTCAAGGAGAGCATCAGTAAGAACTAGGGAAGGCAGCAAAGCAAGGCTGTGTTTCATTCTTGAGAAGTCTGTATATTTTGTGTATTTATCTAACTATCTTAGAATAAAATATCATTAGATGACTGTCATGGGGATGCATAGTAATATGTTTATTTAAATTAAGTAATGAGGTCACATTTTTTTTCTGATTTGGCTGATTGAGTTGAAAATGAAAGCTGACATTGTCAACTAGATTATGCAGATATTTACCATAAATTGAATGAGGTGGATATCAAATCATAGCTCTAAGACCTTGATAAAAACACATGATAAAATAAAAGCATTTTATAAAAAAACATTGTATTACAAAGATGTATTAAAATGAACAGTAATTTGATTTCTGAATCTTTTCTGAGTTTATTGAGTAAAACAAATACTTTTAAGTGGAAGAGTAACAGGCATAATTAGTAGTAATTGACAAGTCTTAATAAAGTCTTTTTGAGATACTTCCCAGAAAAAGAGAAAGTGAATGACTGCAATGGCTGGGTAATAAATCATTTTGTAAGTCAGGTGATTTCCAATTCTTTGCTTTCAACTACAGTTAGGTATTAGCTGATATACATTAATATAATTGATTATACAATACTATGTTATTTTGATATATAGCTTAGAAGGAATAAAAGACTTGAGTGACAGTGATAGAGCAAAACTCTCTCCATTTTCAGCCACTTATTTACTTGAGCTTCATTGCTTAGCACTAGAAGTTATGAAAACAAAAAGTAGGAGTAGAATTGATAGTTTACTCTATTTCAATCTAGTTATAAGTAATAGTGGATACATGAACCAACTTTTTAAAACAAGTCCTATTTCTGATGAAAGTGTACTTATATTTAACAACATATTTCAAAATATGAAATAAATTTCTGTTTTGATGAAGTATGTACTGCTATTTTTTATGATAACTCAATCTAGAAGAAACTTTTTAGTACTTAGAGCTTTATGGTGATGGAAAATTTTTAAAAATTAATTTAAATTTATATACTTCAGAGAATAAAGTATGTTACATTTAGATAAAATTCTTCTAAGATGCAAGATTTAGAGGAAAGTTAAATGTACAAATCTCCAACTCTTAAAGAAGAGCATGTTTGTGCAGTTTTTAAAATGCATGGCACAACAGGGATGTCCACTCTCACTACTATTGTTCAACAAAGTACTGGAAGTCCTAGCCTCAGCAGTCATACAACACAAATAAATAAAAGGCATCCAAATCAGCAAAGAAGTCAAACTCTCACTCCTTGCAGACAGCATGATTTTCAATGTAGAATACCCAAAAGACTCCACCCCAAAATTGCTAGAATGCATACAGGAATTCAGCAAAGTCGCAGGATATAATGCACAGAAGTCAGTCACATTTCTATACAATAACAATGAAGCAGAAGAAAGAGAAATCAAGGAATTGACCTCATTTACAACTGCACCAAAACCCATAAGATGCCTAAGAATAAATCTAACCAAAGAAGTAGAGGATCTGCACTCTGAAAACTATAGAACACTTATGAAATAAATTGATAAAGATACAAAGAAATGGAAAAACATTCCATGCTCATGGATTGGAAGAACAAATCTTATTAAAATGTCTATGCTTTCCAAAGAAATCTACACATTCAATGCAATTCCTATCAAAATACCATCAACATTTTTCACAGAGCTAGAGCAAATAATCCTAAAATTTGTGTGGAACCACAAAAGACCCCAAATAGCTAAGGGAATGTTGAAAAAGAAAACCAAACCTGGAGGCATCACAATTCCAGACCACAAGCTACATTAAAAAGCTGTAGTCATCAAGACAGTGTGGTACTGGCACAAAAACAGACACCTAGATCAATGAAACCGAATAAAAAATCCAGAAAATGGACCCACAACTCTATGGGCAACTCATCTTCGAAAAAGCAGAAAAGAATATCCAATAAAAAAAAAAAAGACAGGGGATCCCTGGGTGGCGTAGCGGTTTGGCGCCTGCCTTTGGCCCAGGGCGTGATCCTGGAGACCCGGGATCGAATCCCACATCGGGCTCCCAGTGCATGGAGCCTGCTTCTCCCTCTGCCTGTGTCTCTGCCTCTCTCTCTCTCTCTCTGTGACTATCATAAATAAATAAAAATTAAAAAAAAAAAGACAGTCTCTTCAAATGGTGTTGGGAAAATTGGACAGCTGCATGCAGAAGAATGAAACTGGACTGCTTTCTTACACCATATACAAAAATAAACTCAAAATGGATGTGAGAGAGGAATCCATCAAAATCCTAAGGGAGAACACAGGCAGCCACTTCTTTGACCTTGGCCTCAGCAACTTCTTGCTAGACATGCAAAGGCAAGGGAAGCAAGAGCAAAAAAGAACTATTGGGACTTCAAGATAAAAGGCTTTTGTACAGCACAGGAAACATTCAACAAAACTATAAAGATTTTATCAAGCTCAACACCTTGAAGCCAATCTTTTTAATATGCTGTTGGATTCAGTTTGCTATTTTGTTGAGAACTTTTGCATCTATATTCATCAGGGATATCAGCCTATAGTTTTTTGTTTTTATGGTATCCTTTCTTAGAAAAAATATTTCATTTAGATTCAATTGCCAACATATATTATAACACCCAGTGCTCATCCCATCAAGTGCCCTCCTTACTGCCTATCATCCAGTTACCCCATTCCCCTACTCTCCTCTCCTTCTGCAACCCTTTGTCTGTTTCCCAGTTAGGAGTCTCTCATAGTTTGTCTTCCTAATTTTTCCCCACTCAGTTTCTCTCCTTTCCATTATAGTCCCTCGCTTTCACTATTTCTTATATTCCACATATGAGTGAAATCATATAATTGCCTTTCACCAACTGACTTATTTCATTTAGCATAATACACTCCAGTTCCACCCATATCAAAGCAAATGGTAGGTTTTCATCCTACAGTTTCATCAAACTGTGGCTCCCTCCACAGTTTGGCTATTGTGGACATTGCTGCTATGAACATTGGGGTGCAGGTGTCCCATTATTTCATTACATCTGTATCTTTGGGGTAAATACCCAGTAGTGCAATTGCTGATTTGTAGGGTAGCTCTATTTTTAACTTCTTGAGGAACCTCCACACTGTTTTCCAAAGTGGCTGTACCTATTTGCATTCCCACCAGCTGTGCAAGAGGGTTTCCCTTTCTCCACATCCTCTCCAACATTTGTTGTTTCCTGTCTTGTTAATTTCAGCCATTCTCACCAGTGTAAAGTGGTATCTCATTGTGGTTTTGATTTGTATTTCCCTGATGTAAGTGATGTGGAACATTTTTTCATGTGCTTTTTGGCCATGTGTATGTCTTCTTTGGTGAAATGTCTATTCATGTCTTCTGCCCACTTCATGACTGGATTGTTTGTTTCTTTGCTGTTGAGTTTAATAAGTTCTTTATAGATCTTGGAAATTAGCCCTTTATCTGATAGGTCATTTGCAAATATCTTCTCCCATTCTGTAGGTTGTCGTTTTGTTTTGTTGACTATTTTATTTGCTGTGCAGAAAATTTTTATCTTGATTAAGTCCCAGTAGTTCATTCTTGCTTTTGTTTCCCTTGCCTTCATAGATGTGTCTTGCAAGAAGTTGCTGTAGCCAACTTCAAAAAGGGTGTTGCCTGTGTTCTTTTATAGGATTTTGATGGATTCTTCTCTCACATTTAGATCTTTCAACCATTTTGAGTTTATATTTGTGTGTGGTGTAAGAAAAAGGTCCAGTTTCATTCTTCTGCATGTGGCTGTCCATTTTCCCAACACCACTCATTGAAGAGACTGTCTTTTTTCCATTGGATATTCTTTCCTACTTTGTTGAAGATGAGTTAACCATAGAGTTGAGGGTCCATTTCTGGATTTTCTATTCTGTTCCATTGATCTATGTGACTGCTTTTGTGTCTTTTTGTGGTATCCTTATCCGCCTTTAGTATAAGGATAATTCTGGCCTCATAAATGACTTTGGGTGTATCCCCTCCTCTCCAGTTTCCATAGAATGAGTTTGAGATGTCCTCTCTTCTCTATTTTTAAAATGAGTTTGAAAAAGATTAGTGTTAATTCTTCTTTAAATGTTTGGTAGAAGGGTCCCTGGGTGGCTCAGTCAGTTGAGCATCTGCCTTTGGCTCAGGTCATGATCCTACAGTCCTGGGATTGAGCCACGTATTAGGTTCCCTGCTCAGTGGGGAGTCTCCTTCTCCCTCTACTTCTTCCCTTTCCCCTGCTTATGCTTTCTCTCTAAAATTAAGTTAAATTAAATTAAATTAAATTAAATTTAGATTAGATTAAATTAAAATCTTGAAAAAAATGTTTGGTAGAATTTACCAGTAAAACGATCTAGTCTGGGATCCCTGGGTGGCTCAGTGGTTTGGCGCCTGTCTTTGGCCCAGGGCACGATCCTGGTGTCCTGGGATGGAGTCCCACATCAGGCTCCCGGCATGGAGCCAGCTTCTCCCTCCTCCTGTGTCTCTGCCTCTCTCTCTCTCTCTCTCTCTCTCTATATATATATATATATATATTTCTATCATAAATAAATAAATAAATCTTTAAAAAAAACATCTAGTCTTGTGCATTTCTTTGTTGGAAGACTTGGGATTACTGATTCAATCTTCTTATTCATTATTGTTCTGTTTATATTTTCTATTTTTTCATGAGTCAATTTTTGTAAATTGTATGTTTCTAAGAATTTATCCAGTTCTTTTAGGATATCCAAAATGTCAGCCTATAGTCATTCATACTAGTCTTTTATGATCTTATATGTTTCTATGGTATCAGTTCTTATGTCTTCTTTTTCATTTCTGATTTTATTTTTTTGAATATCTCTCTTTTTTCTCAGTTTGGCTAAAAGTTGTCAATTTTATTTATTTTTTTTAAAAAGCTCTTAGTTTTGTTAATCTTTTCTATTATTTTCCTGGTCTTTATTTCATTTATTTCAGCTCTAATCTTTATTGTTTCCTTCTTTCTTCTAACTTTGGCCTTGTTTGCACTTCTTTTTCTAGTTTTTTGAGGTATAAAGTCAGGTTCTTTATTTGAAGTCTTTCTTTTTTCTTAATATCTGCATCTGTTGCTATAAACTTTTCTCTCAAAACTGCTTTTTCAGTGTCCCATAGGTTTTGATTTGTTATGAATCCATTTTCATGTGTTTTGAGATAATCTTTGATTCCCCTTTTATTTTCCTCTTTGATCCATTCATTGCTCAGGAGTGTGCTGTTTAATTTTCCATGTTTTCTCTTGTTGATTTCTAGTTTATACCATTTTTGTTGGACAAGACACTTGGTATTATTTCAGTCTTCTCAAATTTGCTAAGACTTGTTTTGTGTCCTATAATATCTTTGAGAATATACCATGTTCGCTCAAGAAGAATATGTATTTTATTTTATTTTTTTAACGATTTTATTTATTTATTCATGAGAGACACACAGAGAGAGGGAGAGGCAGGCTCCATGCAGGGAACCTGATATGGGACTTGATCCCGGAACTCTAGGATCACGCCCTGGGCTGAAGGCAGGCACCAAACTGCTGAGCCATCCAGAGATGCCCAAGAATATGTATTTTAGTGTTGGATGCAATGTTCTATATTTGTCTGTTAGGTCCATTTGGTCTAAAGTGTGGTTCAAGTCCAACATTTCCTGGTTGATTTTCTGGCTGGATAATCAACCCATCATTAAAATTTGGGATATTGAAGTCCCCTACTGTTAATTTATTGTTGTCTATTTCTCCCTTCCTTTCTCTTAATATTTGCTTAATATATTAAAGTTCTCTGATGTTGCATGTGTATATATTTACAATTATTATAAGGTCTTGATGAATTGACCCTTTTATCATATATAGTGATCTTTGTTTTTTATTATCATTTTCAGCCTAAAGCCTATTTTGTTTGATATTAACTCATCATGCTTTTTTAAATTTTTTTTAACTTTTATTTATTTATGATAGGCACACAGTGAGAGAGAGAGAGGCAGAGACACAGGCAGAGGGAGAAGCAGGCTCCATGCACCGGGAGCCTGACGTGGGAATCGATCCCGGATATCCAGGACCGCGCCCTGGGCCAAAGGCAGGCGCCAAACCGCTGCGCCACCCAGGGATCCCTCATCATGCTTTTTTATATTTATTTTTTGGTGTGCACTTGCATGGAATGTCTTTTTCCATCCCTTTACTTTGAGCATATGTGTGTTCTTAAAGTTGAAGCAAATCTCTTATAAGCATGATTAAATCTTATTTTTTCATTCATCCAGCTATACGATAAATATATTGATATATAAAGACCTACTACTGATATACCCATATTGATATATAAGGACCTACTAATGCAAATTAATGTTTTTAATTGCTTTCTGGCTATTTTGTTGTTCACTTGCTCCTTTTTTTCTCTCTTGCTGCCTTCCTTTATGAATTGGTGATTTTCTGTAGTGATTTGCACTGATTCCTTTCTCTTCATCTTTTATGAATAGACTATAAGCTTTGCTTGGTGATTACCATAAGACTTACATAAAATATCCCATAGAATTAAATCCAGTTTGTTGATAGACACTTAACTTCAGGGATTCCTGGGTGGCGCAGCGGTTTGGCGCCTGCCTTTGGTCCAGGGCGTGATTCTGGAGATCCAGGATCGAATCCCACATCGGGCTCCCGGTGCATGGAGCCTGCTTCTCCCTCTGCCTGTGTGTCTCTGCCTCTTTCTCTCTCTGTGTGTGACTATCATAAATAAATAAAAATTTAAAAAAAAGAAACTTAACTTCACTTGCATACCAAAACTTTTACTCCTTTTATATTTTTAATGTCACAATTCACTTTTCAAATATTATGTATTTGTTAAATTATAGTTGCTATAGTTATTTTTAATATTCTTGCCCTTTAAACTTTATACTACATTTTGTTAACACACCATAAAATTATAGTATTAGACTTCTGAATTTGACTATACATATTTTTCAAGTGTTTTGTATATTTTTGTATGTTATCATGTTACTAATTAGCATCTTTTTATTTCAGCCTGAATAAATTCTTTCAACATTTCTTGTAAGGCAGGTGCAGGGGTGATGAACTTCCTCAGATTTTGTTTTCTGGAATCTATCATTCATCTCTAAAGAATAACTTTGCTGGATAGATTATTCTTGGCTTGCTTTTGTTTTCTTTCAGCACTTCAAATATATCATCCACTTTCTTCTGGTCTTTAAGATTTCTGGTAAGAGGGATGCCTGGGTGGCTCAGTGGTTTAGCACCTGTCTTTGGTCCAGGGTGTGATCCTGGGGTCCCGGGGTTTGGGTCCCACATCTGGCTCCCTGCATGGAGCCTGCTTCTCCTGCCTGTGTCTCTGCCTCTCTCTGTGTCTCTCATGAATAAATAAATAAAATCTTTAAAAAATTTTTTTGATAAGAAATCCACTGATAACTTAATGAGGGTTACTTTGTAGGTTACAATCTTTTTTTTCACTTGCTGCTTTCACGATTCTTTGTCTTTGATTTTTCACATTTTTATTACAATGTATCTTAAAGATGATAATTTTGGATTGAAATAATGGGTGATCTATTTGCTTCTTATGCTTAAATATCCAATGCTCTCTCCAGGTTTGGGAAGTTTTCAGCTATTATTTCTTTTCTTTCTTTTTTCTTTCCAGCTATTATTTCTTTAAGGAACTTCCTGCTCCTCCCCCTCTCCTTCTGGAATTCCAATGACTTGGATATTGGGTGTTTATTTTTTAATTTATTTTTATTTTTATTTTTTTTATGGTATCCGATAGGTCACATAGGCTTTTTTTCACTCTTTTTTGTTCTTTATTCTTTGTTTTTTCTCTGACTGAGATATTTCAAAGTTTCTATTCTCCAACTCACTGATTCTTCTGCTTTACCTATTCTGCTGTTGGTGCTGTCTAGTGCATTTTTTATTTCATTTACTGAATTCTTCAGGTCCAGAATTTCTGCATTTAAAATTTTTTTCTCTTTAATTTCTCATTTTATTTGTGTAATATTTTTTTTATTTCATTGAATTGTTTTTCTATGCTTTCATGTAGCCTATTGAGTTTTCTTAAAATAGCTATTTTGAATATTTTATCAGGTAAACTGCAGATGTCTTTGAGTTCAGTCACTGGAAGATTATTGTGAGCTTTGGTGAGGTCGTATTTCTTTGATTTTTCATGTTCCTTGGAGTTTTGCACTGCTGTTTTCACATTTGAAGTAGCAGTCACTTTCTCCAATCTTTACTAACAGCCTTCAGCTGAGAGGTATCTTTTGTCAGTCTAACTACAGATTCTGGGATTTTCTCTGACTTTGAATGGATAACTTCCTCACACAATTTCTTAAACTTGTATGTCTTCTCTCAACTCTACAATACATGAGGCTAATGCCATCAGCAGGAACCACATCCCTTTAATGTCCTCTGATGTTTTTATCTGACTCTTTTCCAATCTCTTCCCTTCCCCCAGTCATGGAGCATCTCATTTAATTTTCTGAATGCTGTAGGAGAGAAATTAGTTTCTTTAGAAGCATCCTGAACAGCTGCAGAAGCCATGCACTCACCACTTTCTCTTTCCCCTGTGGAAGAGAGTGGGCCAGCCATTTTAACCCTATACTCTGACACTCTCAGGAAAGAGTAGTGCTGGCAAAATCAAGTCATTCCTCTTACTCACTCCAATGCATCTAAATTCACTTTTTTTATCCAATGGAATGCTGAAACTTTTTTGAAAACTTGGATTTCCATAAAGGCACTCTTATCTATTGGTATCTGTCCATGTCCATGATCTCTGCTCCTAGACCATGACTGAGAGGGGATGGAGCTAGTTCATAGGCTTTTGTCAGTTCCACAACCTGTACTGAGGTCTCTCTGCCTATTACCCAATGCAGAGTTGGATGAGAGTCCTCCAAGGTCCTTGGCATATGGTGCTGGATCACATGATCCCTACAACGCATTTTTGTTAGGGGATGAATGCCAAATTTTTGTTGTGTTTCAGAGGGGGAACAAAACCCAGAGATTTATGCTACCATGATGCTAATGTCTGTCATGATCATCTTTAGCTGAGACAAAATTATCTTAAATAAAATTGTAAGTAATTCTAATAAGATCACTATAGTATATCACTGAAATAAGAGAGGTGATTTAAAATCTTGGCTCAATACTTATTAGCAGTGTGGTCCAAGGATAATTACTTAGCCTTTCTAAGCCTTTCTTCTTACTTCAAAGAGAAACTAAAGGGTATTAAGATTTCCCCAACATCATGTCCCTACCAGCCACATGCCTGACTCCATCAATACTCCAAGAAAGAGAAGTTCATCCTAAAGCTGACCCCTTCTCATATACTTTAAATTTGACCACGTCTTGTCTTTCTCAGGAGCTCTGCTTCATCAGTTATCCCTCCCACTCTCTCTTACCCAGTCACTGAAAATCTATGGAGTTTTCCCATTCAACATCTAGAAAGCTTAAGTCTCTTCCATATTAAAATTGGAAAAACAGTCTGAGGAAGGAGTATTCTCACAATGTACTTTGGAAAGTATAAATTGGCATTTCCCTTCTGTAGAAGGAGTTAGCAATTTGGGATTGAAGACTTTAAAAATGGATGTATAATTTGGTTTGTCAATTTCAATTGTAGAATTATATGCCTAGGAAATAATCTAGTGTACATGTATGTATGTATGTGTGTATGTTATACAGGGATGTTCATCACAGCAATGCTTACATGGGGAAAAATTAAAAACAATTTAGATGTTCAACAATAGATTTATTAAATTAGTTATTATTGTGCCATTTAAAGTCATGGTTTATTTAATTAGAAGGAATTAAGTAAATCATTAAATTTGTTTGGAAATTACGTTATTACATTAGAGTAATTAATTAAAATGGAATTTATTTAAATGAGGAAATATTTAAATACATGAGTAGAAAAAGTCAGATTAGGGGAACCTGGGTGGCTCAGTAGGTTGAGTGTCTGCCTTTGGCTCAGGGCATGATCCCGGGGTCCTGGGATCGAGTTCCACATTGGGCTCCCCACAGGAAGCCTGCTTCTCCCTCTGCCTATGTGTCTTCTTCTCTCTTGTGTCTCATGAATGAATAAATAAAATCTTTAAAAAATCAAAAAAAGAAAGAAAAGGTCAGATTATAAAATTATACATACATATATATGTATGTGAAATTGTGTGCCTGTGTATGACATATACTTATATACATAGCTTGAGGAAAAACTTGAAGCGTATATCTTTCTCGTGGTTAGCCCCTTCTGGGTGTGGAATAAGAAGATTTTTCTGTTTGTGTTTTGTTATATTTTCTTCATTTACTACAGTTAATATACATTTATTTCTTAACCCTTTATCTTTCTCTAGCTGACATACACAAAAGGAAGGAAACTGGAAGAGCCCAAGAGTAGGCAT
The DNA here is from genome assembly GCF_011100685.1 of Canis lupus familiaris. NCBI lineage: Eukaryota > Metazoa > Chordata > Mammalia > Carnivora > Canidae > Canis > Canis lupus. The sequence goes on from NC_049238.1 coordinate 58,563,450, forward strand.
TAGAAGATGAGAAATTTCAATAAATTTTTAGAAATAATATAGTAGGGTTCTGATGTAGAATAACTTATTTTTTCATCTCTTTATGTCAATGGCATTCAAAATTCTTTTGTTTATGAACTATTTAGTTAGTTTTGATGTTTTTCTTAATCAGCCTTATTGAACTATTTTTTTTTTTTTTAAGATTCATCCACTCACTTTAGAGAGAGAGAGAGAGATTGAGGAGGGTTAAAGGGAGAGAGAAACCTTAGAAGACTCCTCACTGAGCTCAGAGGCTGACACGGGGCCTGATCTTAAGACACTGAGTTCATGACCTAAGCTGAAACCAAGAGACAAACTCAACTGACTATGCCACCCAGGGATCCCTATTTGTAAACTATTTAATAGCACTTTTGTGGTTTTCAGAGATTATTTCTAGCAACAGATTTTTTTAATAAAAAAATTTATGCAGAATTCTAAAATAAAGAATAGTTAAATGAAGAGCTGTTTCATTGGTGAGAACTCCTGTTCACTCTTACTGCCTCAGAACTCTAGGCCTGGGAACATGGTTTGAGAAATATAACTAGTGATTAGCATGAATTGAAATGATTTATTTATATCTCTTACTGACTTCCTCTTTAGTAAAATGTGGTTTGTTGTACTAGGTATTTAGCTAATCATTTTTAGAGTGGTTAATGAATGAAGATAATTTTGTATTCTTATTATTTGTATAGTAGCTTTCATTAAAGATATATATAATGATTTCAATTGACTCATGGGTTCTGAGAAGCTTTTGAGGATGTCTCAATGTTACCACAGATGCCTCACATTTGATGGGAAGCATTATGGAAGAAGTACTGACCTGGACTGGAAAACAGGAGACTTAGATTCTTGTTTGGGCTGTAACCAGTCATGTAACTTGAGCAAGTTGTTGGATTTCAATTTCTCCATCTCCAAAATAAAGCTCTTGAATTAGATAGTCCTAGCCTCTTCTAGCTCTAATACTATTTGGTAATATCTCTTTTTCTAGCCTCACATAAGCCATATCCCAGTTACTTTATGTGCCAGAGATAAACCAATGATGATAAAGTCTGGTAAATCACAAGAAAGACCAAATGAATTATTTATTCACATGATTAGAACTGACACAGAGAAACACCCATAAGTTCTCACCGGGATAATCTTCAGAATTGTACATGTAAATATTATTAGCCACACTTATTTTTTTTAATTTTTATTTATTTATGATAGGCACAGAGAGAGAGAGAGAGGCAGAGACACAGGCAGAGGGAGAAGCAGGCTCCCTGCACCGGGAGCCTGACATGGGATTCGATCCCGGGTCTCCAGGATTGCGCCCTGGGCCAAAGGCAGGCGCCAAACCGCTGCGCCACCCAGGAATCCCCCACACTTATTTTTATAAGAGGAAAAGGAGCTCACATTCAAAAATATTATGAGATTAACTGGTACGGCTTCAAGGACAGGGGTACTTCTATTATCCCAGAATAAGCTGGATAACATAAATTAATTTTCTGTATGTTGGGAAAGTATTCCCTTGAATGCCAAAATATTTCAAATTTTTAAGTGTTTTCATAAATGATCTTCTAAAAATAGACTTTTTCTGCTTTCTTAAACAAAATAGGTAAAATACAATTCAATACTTTATTGATGGCAGAGGGTTATCTTTTTAAAAAAATATATCCTCTATTACAATATAGTGATGTCAGTAATCACTAATGGGGTGTCTAAGGAAATATGTTCCTGGGCTGGTGGCTCAGATTGTTCTGCTTAATAAAGTAGTTGACTCTCTCACAAACAAATAAGAAAACATTCCATGTTTATGGATCTGAAAAATTATCGTTGTTAAAATGTTCATACTACCCAAAGCCATCTATAAATTCAAGGCAATCTCTACCAAAATACCAATGGCATTTTTCACAGAAATAGAAAAAATAATCTTAAAATTTGTATGGAACTACAAAAGACCCCAAATAGCCAAAGCAATCTTGAGAAAGAACAAAGCAGGAGGTATCACACTTCCTGGTTTCAAACTATACTACAAAACTATAGTAATTAAAACAGTATGGTAGTGGAATAAAAATGTACACATAGACCAGTGGCCAATGGAACAGAATAGAAAGCCCAGAAATAATCCAGCACATGTGGATTATTTGCAACTAATATTGGCAAAGGGAATCTAGAACAATCAATGGGGGCAGCCCCGGTGGCCCAGCAGTTTAGTGTTGCCTTCAGCCCAGGGTGTGATCCTGGAGACCGGGATCAAGTCCCACATCAGGCTCCCTGCATGGAGCCTACTTCTCCCTCTGCCTGTGTCTCTGCCTCTCTCTCTCTGTCTGTCATGAATAAATAAATAAAATCTTAAAAAAAAAAAAGAACACTCAATGGGAAAACAATAGTCTTAAACAGTACTGGGGAAACTGGACAACCACATGCAGAAAAATAACATTGGAGTCTTATCATGTCACTCACAAAAACTAACTCAAAATGTGTTAAAGACTTCAACACAAGACCCAATACAGTAAAACTCTTTGAAGAAAACACAGGAAAGAAACTCTGACATTGCACTGGGAAATGATTTTTATTTTAGATATAACACCAAAGCACAAGCAATAAAAGCAAAAATCAGGTGGGAATATGTCAAATTAAAAGGCTTCTATGAAGCATAAGAAACAATTAACAAAATGAAAAGGAAACTTTAGAATTGAAGAAAATATTTGCAAACCATATATTGAATAAGGGGTTAATTCCAAAAAAATATAAAGAATGGATACAACTCAATAACAAAAAATTAACAATCCAATTTTTAAAAATGGGCAGAACTAAATAGACATTTTTCCAAAGAAGTCACCCAAATGATCAACAGATATATGAAAAGATGCTCAACATCACTAATCATCAGGAAAATGCAAATCAAAACCAAAATGAGATATTTCACCTATTAGAATGACTATCATCAAGAAGATAAGAGATAACAAGTATTAGTGAGCATGTGGAAATAAGAACTCTTGTACACTATTGATGGGAATGTAAATTTGTTCAGCTACTATGGAAAACAGTATGTATGTTCCTCAAAAAATTTAAAATAGAACTACCATTTGATTTAGCAATCTCATTTCCAAGTATATATACCCCAAGGAAGTGAAAACAGGATATTGAAGATATTTGTACTCCTATGTTTATTATAGTACTTTTCACAATAGATAAGATATGGAAACAACACAAGTACCCTTCAACAGATGAATGGGTCAAGAATATGAATATGAATATATATATATATATATATATATATATATATATATTTCAACATTAAGAAAGAAGGAAATCCTGTCATTTGCAACAACATAGATGGACTTTAAGGGCATTATGCTAAGTGAGATAAGTTAGAGAAAGATGCATACTGTATGATACAGTTACATGTGGAACCTAAAAAAGTGAAACTCATAAAAACAGAGAGTAGAATGGTATTTACCAGAGGCTGAGGGATGGGGAATTGGGGGTTATTTAAGGATACAAGCTGGGAACTGGTAGATAAATAAGTCCTGGAGAGCTAATGCACAACATAGTGATTATAGTCAACAATACTGCATTATAAACTTCAAAGTTGCTAAGAGACTGGATCTTAATTTTTCCCACCATGAAAAGGAAATGATAATTGTGGGACTTGATGAAGTGTGAGCTCTATCACTTGATAGAGGTGTTTGGTAATCATATTGCAATATAAATGTATCAAATCAACCTGTTGTACACCTTATACTTACACAATGTTATATGGCAATTATATTTCAATAAAAACGAAAATAAGAACATAAAATAGTTTTCCCTGTTTCTAAAGTATTTTTGACTCTTACCTTGTTGTCGGACTGTCAGCAGTTGCACTTGCAATGAGCAGAGTTCTACATTTCTTGTCAGCTTTTATCATTTTTATTTTGGTACAGGAAGTGGTTATGGTGGCAGGGGATTTTCATGGCCTTTAAAATTTTTTTCTGTTTCTCAATTGTGTTATGGATATAGGAGGTTTTGGGGAACTTAATTTCCAGAAAATAATATGTAACTGAATGTCTTAGCTCAGGTTGCTATAATGAAACACTATGGACCTGAACAACAGATATTTAATTTCTCATAGTTCTGGAGTCTGAAAAGTCCAAGGTCAAGGTGCTGGCAGATTTGGCCTCTGGTTTACAGATGCCTTTCTTCTGACTATATCCTTACGTGGAAGAGAGAGCTCTGATCTCTATTCCTCTTCTTATAAGGACAGTGATCTCATTACGAGGACCCTATCCCCATGACCTTATCTAAACCTGATTACCTTCCTAAGGCTCACCTCCATGTACCATCAAACCTCCATATACCATCACAATGTGCCTTCTCATATGAATTTTAATATATGAACATTCAGTCCATAGCATTGAGATTCCATGGTATTTTTGTTTCTTTTTATCCCAAGAAAAGTGATGAAAGTAACTCAGCATGAATAAGGCATCAATAAGATATACAGTATTTTATATCCTGACTCAATATAAAAAGGGTAGGAGAATAAAAACTTGAGATACTTTTCTATTAGAGAAGCTAAAGAAAATGTTTTAAGAGTGGAATGATTTTTCTATTGATTTCTAGTTCCTTGCTGCCTCCAGACATCTTTTTAAGGGCAACTTTGAATCATCAGGAACAGGCGCAAGCTGTCTTTTCTAATAGAGACTACATTAGATGAGGCAGCAGGGAGATGCAGTGTGCTAGAGCACACAATATGTCAGCCAGAAGGCAATATCTAATTTCTGTATGAGTGATACAGTTATAGGAGACAGAAGCTGGCATTCAAACCTAGTCCTGACTCCAAGCCAATAAAGGGTACTTTCTACTGGAACATGTTACCTTCACAGACATCATGCCCATCCTCTGTGAGTCCTGGGAGGAGCTCCTACACACACACACACACACACACACACACACACACACACACACTTTCTTTCTCCAAGTTTCTTTTGTAGTAACTCTACAGTTAAGCTTTAATATAGAGAAAATTAGTGTGGGCAACCTAAAGTCAGGGACAAAGATGAACAATTTAATTGTAGCTTCAGCCAAAATGAAAAGAAGCAAAACAAACAAACAAAACAAACAAACAAACAAAAAAAAACTATTTCTATGGCTCCCAATAATGAACTGAAAAGAAAAAAAATTCTGTTAAATCATTTTGTACATAACTCTATGTTTTTCCCTCGGTAAGTTGTTTATACCAAGAAGTTATTTATTTCAGAGTAGTAGCAAACTCAGGAACAGTGAATTTTGAAACTTACTTCAGATTATATACTGCCAAATTTATAGAGAGCAGAGAATAATTTTTGTCATCTCTTTTATATGTCTGTCACTTACCATCTCTTTATGTCCCAATTTTCATCAAATAAGTCCTTTCTATATGACTACTCTGACCAAAAATTTCCAAATGAATATTGCTGCCATCACAAATTTCCTCTAGGGAAGAAATATAATGGGGATAAAATTCCCATATTAAATATATCATGGGTAAATAAATAAAGGGAAAATATGCATATAAATGTGATATAGTCTCTATCTCACTAGAAAAAAAATCACTGAGATAATTTACATATGTATATTATAATATGTATATGTATTTGTATATGTAAAATAATATTTTCTGTAACTGGGTAAAAATTGCCAGCATTGTTGGTTTACATGACAATGTGATTAGAATAACTTATACTTTGTACCTTTGCTGATTATACAACTTTGTAAATATACTGTGTTGATCAGAAACTTAAATACAGAACAGTTTTTATAAAAGGCAAGATCAGACCAGCTCTAGATCTAGTGATAACTTAGGGAAAGTCAGACAAGAGATAATTACTTTCTTCCCAAGTCACCAACTTTTGACTTTTTCCATAACCTGATTCAAGTTTTCTGTACCGATCATACTCTCTTCCGCATCTAAACAGTTTATCTTTCTTTTAAAGCTTGACACAATTTAACCAAGACCTTAGGCCTAGAAGACAGGTACAGCTGAGTTTGAATGAAAGCTCCAACCATTCACTAGGTGTGTGATCTTAGAAGTTCTTTAAATTCTTTGATTCTGGGGTACCTGTGTGGCGTAGTAATTGAGAGTCTGCCTTTGGCTCAGGTCATGATCCTGGGGTCCTGGGATCAAGTCCCACATCAGGCTCCCTGTGTAGAGCCTGCTTCTCCCTCTGCCTATGTCTCTGCCTATGTCTCTGCCTCTCTCTGTGTATCTCTCATGAATAAGTAAATAAAATCTTTTAAAAAAATTCTTTGATCCTCAGCTTCCTCACCCATATATTGGGTATAATAGTATATTATTATATCATGTATTGTTGTTAGCATTAAATGATATAATGTATATGAGATACTCAGAATAAGGCATGGTATATGGTGGGTATACCATAATTAATAACTATTACCATTTGCATCACGAACAAATAGGGGTAACTAACTTTTCCAATTAATCTATGATGCTTATAAGTGAAGTGCCATGTCATTTAGCTTTTCAGATTAATTACTGAATTCTGGAAGCTTAGATAAGTGTATTGAGCACTTGAAAAGGGCACTGCTATGTCTTGATTTGTCAAATTTACATGGAGTTGTTCCCAATGTCAGCCTCAGAGAATAGTCTGCTCATTAAAGAGCTGAAACAAGTCTGATGTTCTAGAAAGCACTCTGAATTTGCAGTTTCTTCTGCATCACAGAAAAGTTGATGAAAATATGAAGTGAGAAACACGGCATTTCCGGTTTCAGAAGAATAAGGTCATTGGGTAAGGGTAGTTACTAATAATCTCTAAAACCTAATATGACCAAAACCTATGACTTGAAAAGCTCTAAGAGAGTAACAGAAAGGTTCTAACAGAATGTGACAATTGCCTACATTGTCCTCTAGATTGCCCCTCTCCTTCCCAGGTCACTATCACCTCCACTCACCACTTTTCCCAGTTCTGTGTATCCTTTTCTCCATTGATATTAATTCTATCATCATGCTTTCTCCTCAGGAGAAAATGTAATTATTTCTGTGCCCAGCAAGGTAGATGCTCAATACATGATGATCACTAAGTTCTGAAAGCAGACAAATAAAAATCACTCCTTTTAGCCTTCTAAAACCCACAGAACTCTAAAATGCTCTCTTTCATCTGGAGGGTAAGAAATAAGTAATGAAGAAAGGAGTAGGTTAAGCTACACAGAGGTATACATATCTAAAGGCGTTCTAAATACATTTAGCTTAGTCTTATCTTTAGTCAAACTGGCAAAGCACATGAAGACACATCTCCAGGACTGAATGGCATCCAACTGTGCATCTGTAAGTTTTATAGGACTTCAAGGATAAAAATGAGAGATCAGACCCTATTCTTGGACCATGAGGTCAGAGAAGTATATATGTAATCCTCACTTATAAGAAAGACTCCAATGGGGACCAATTGGTGAATCCATACAGGAAAGTTGAACAAAATTAGACAATTCAAGACTAAAACAAAAATAAACTATTTAACCATGACAACATAGTTCCTGGAATCTTCAAATAAACAAATAGATAAATAAAAGAAATAAAACCCAATGGACTTGTTTTTATTTCTTCCTGGGTTTTCTTTCTTTTTTAAAAAAATATTTTATTTATTTATGCATGAGAGACATAGGGGCAGAGACACAGGCAGAGGGAGAAGCAGGCTCCATGCAGGGAGCCCAACGTGGGACTGGACCTTGGGTCTCCAGGATCATGCCCTAAGCTGAAGGCGGAGCCAAACCGCTGAGCCATCCGGGCTGCCCTCTTCCTGGGTTTTCGACCTAGATACAGGATAGGTAATTGACACATTCCATTGGAGCCCTTCTGTTACTCTTTTAGAGTTTTATTTTTTTAATGAATTTTTAAAAATTTATTTATTTAGGTAATCTCTATACCCAATGTGGGACTCAAACTCATGACCCTGAGATCAAGAGTTGCATGCTCTGCTGACTGAGCTAGCCAGGCATCCCTCTTCTAGAGCTTCTTGAGCCACAGATTTGGTCATATTAGATTTTAGAGATTATTAGTAACTACACATACCCACCAACCTTGCTTTCTGAAACCAGTATCTTTGGATACTCATTTAAATACTCAAAGATGATTTGAAGTAGAACCATAATAGGTTGGTGATGATGGATTGTTTTTTGTTTTTGTTTAATAATCTGATACCAGCTCCATAAATAAAGAATAAAGATAGGCACATCACTGGATGAAGAATAGTAAGGCACAGGATCACTCAGGAGTCCATACTAGGACAGAGACTGTGGAATAAGTTTACAAATGACAGTGAGGGAGGAGTACACAGCAAAGTCTCAGATTCCAAGACACACAAATCTGTCTAGATAGTGGAGAACCAACCCCAGGTGAGACAGACTGCAGAATAATCTCAGGAGTCTGTGTCAGTAAGCAGAACCTTAAGAGATATTATAATAAGTGTGAGAGAAAAACAATGAACTTAGAAATAAATAATCTAAAACACACCTATAAAAAATAAGACTCTCCATTATCAGATTGCACTCAAGAAAAAGACTAAGAGTCATTACAGATTGACCCTAGAATATGGGCCCAATATTCTACATTAGCCAAAAAGGCCAAAAAATGAAAAAAAAAAACATTAAAATTATGGAAACAAAGCTTTGGTATAGTTCTGCTTGAAAAGACTTATGTACCTCTTGCTGCTCTGCCTCAGAAACAAGTTTGTCATAACTTGAAAAGGCCTGGAGAAGAAGAGTCCAAAATAAGTGGAGGTATTGGAAATAAAAAGAGTCTTTTGTTTAAGGTTAGATTTGGACTTTCAGTCTGAAAATGAGAAATTTAATGACTTGGGAGTAATTAAATCTACATAATAATAAGTAACGTGAATTAGGTGAACAGAGATTTGCCTACTTGTTACCTCAAAGTTCCAGGACAGGGAAATGGCAACTTTTGAAACTAATAAAACAAATGCCCATGAGGTATGTCTGACAGGAACTATAAATGCACTTCAAAGGTTGAATAAATTATTACTAATAAAGATCATCAAGGACTTTAAGATAAATTCACCTCCCGGAATTAAGATAAACTCACCTCCTCCAGAAGGGGCAGTAGAAGTATTTTCTTGACTTCTTTGTTGGTAAGAGAATTCAGGTATAAATAGGTCAATGTTCCCAAACAGCTCATGAGTTAGAAAAGTTTGAGAACTACTGATATAATAACAGAATTACCTCGAATTCATTCAGCATACCACTTTTTATCCCTCTTTCTATTTCATATCCAAGTACAGTAAAAACAACTTCCAGTAATGGTTGTTCCCCTCTGATTGATGGCCAGAGGTCAGGACTCTCCAGCAATTCTGATGAATATATGTAACTTCTTGGTTCATCTCTATTGTTTCATCTTAAATTCTGCAAATGAGATGATGCAGATGAGCAGTGCTGCAGTTCCTTCTCATTTGCATTTTATTAGCTTTATGACAGTTTCCTTCTTGCATGATATTACCTAATTACATCCTTCAAAGAAGCACTAACATATCCCTCTTCACTTTCAATTATTCACTCCAACGAAGGGAATCATGAAACACCCGCTGTCTCCCAGAAAATCCACCCAGCACTGGGTCGCTGTGGGAGGGAGATGATGTGAAGGAGTGGGACCAAAATTCCAATCAAGTCTTACAGAGAAGCCTGGCTTTGGCCCTATTTCCTTTCAAGTCAACTTTTTAGCCACATAAGAACATAAGTCTCATAACCATATACATTCAGATAACATTACCCAACTTTATTGGTCATGTGATTTACTGGATTTGTTACAAGAACAACTTGTTTGAAATAGTTTTGGAATGTTTCCCAAAACATTCCCAGTCAATCAAAATGATTCCCATTTTGAATCATCCACAAAGATGATTTTCCTAATATTTCAAAGAAAAGATTATAGTCTGAAAACTTCTGAAAAGAGAAAATCCAGACTGATTATAAGTGCTGTGGCAATTGGTGTGTAACTTCCTAAGGGATTTACTACACTTTTTACATATTAATAATCTGTTTTATATAAAATTTTCCTTCTTTGCACCTCTTCTACCTTGATGGCACTTTGCCTTTACTCCTTGGTACTCAACCCAGGGGTCCTACCATACTAGATTTCCCTTTTGTTCCATTTATTTTTACCTTATTCGGTTAGCATATCCTGGTTCTTGCAAGGAAGAATTTGTTACAACTTTTCATCAATTTATGTCACCCTTTTTCATTCTGTTTACGTACACTTCCTTTAAGTATTACTTTGTTAGGATAATAAGTTTATCATTTGCTGCACTAAGTCACAGAAATTGAGTAGTAGTAGAAAGCACACACGAGTAAAGATATGGTTGTACTTGATGGTTGTATAACTGTCCTTTTAACTTCTCTAAACTCTAGTGTTCTGATATGTAAATTGGAGTCAATAATGTTTAGTCTGTCTTCTTTACAGGATTTCTGCAAGCCTGTTAAATGATTCTATGCTACTTATTCATATCCTTCATGATTTGATAGCTTTTAGTCATATAATTTTTCTTCTTTAATCTTTTCAATCTTTCCAGTTTGCCTCCTCATCCCTCTGCTAATTTTTCTTGTCCTTCACTTATCCCATTTTCTCAATATTGAGGATCAGCTATCAGAAATTCACACACTGTTTCAGGGGCTATTGTTTTTGAGAGTACTATATTTCACTTCTAGTTCTCTCTTTGTTGACCACTAATATTTTATTTAAAAAATTAAATCAGGGGGACCCCTATGTGGCTCAGCGGTTTAGCGCCTGCCTTCCACCCAGGGCGTGATCCTGGAGTCCCGAGATTGAGTCCCGCATTGGGCTCCCTGCATGAAGCCTGCTTCTCTCTCTCTCTGTTACTGTCTCTGTCTCTCTGTCTCTGTCTCTCTCTCATGAATAAATAATAAAAAAATAAAATCTTTTAAAACATAAAAAAATTAAATCAGTATCAGAATGAGTCTTTAAGCTAAAAATAGGTCTGTCCTACGACCCAGCAATTGCACTGCTGGGGATTTACCCCAAAGATACAGATGCAATGAAACGCCGGGACACCTGCACCCCGATGTTTATAGCAACAATATCCACAATAGCCAAACTGTGGAAGGAGTCTCGGTGTCCATGGAAAGACGAATGGATAAAGAAGATGTGGTTTATGTATACAATGGAATATTACTCAGCCATTTGAAAGGGAATAAAGGGGAAAGGAGAAAAATGAGTGGGAAATATCAGAAAGGGAGACAGAACATGAGAGACTCCTAACTCTGGGAAACGAACTAGGGGTGGTGGAAGGGGAGGTGGGCCGGAGTTGGGGGTGACTGGGTGACGGGCATTGAGGGGGGCACTTGATGGGATGAGCCCTGGGTGTTATTCTATATGTTGGCAAATTGAACACCAATAAAAAATAAGTTTATAAATAAAAAAATGAGTCTTTAGAGAATAGCTTCTAATATCTTCCAGAAACTTTTATTGGGCTATACCAAATATAAAGAATAATATACTACTAATTCACCTACACAGTGGCAAGAACATATAAGATGTTTCTGGAATCTATCTCAATACCTGATTCTTTGCTCCCTAATAAAGTTCCACACCATTCTCAGACTTAGAGACTTAATTGTGCACCATCTATTATGCTATAGAAAATTTAAAGATGTAAAATGAGATCAGCTCAAGCACAAGTCCTTGGTATATCCTCAATCAAAACCTCTCCACCCAAAGGATGCCTTGGAGGCTCAGATGGTTAACTGTTTGCCTTCAATCTAGTCATGAGATCTCTGGGTCCTGGAACAGAGCCCTATATGCAGCTCAGTGGGAAGTCTGCTTCTCCCCTGCTCTCTCTGTCTCTCTCTCTCTCTCTCATAAATACATAAAAATCTTTTTAAAAAACAGAACAAGACGAATACAGCACTCCTTTACTCATCTCTTGCCAATGTCAAAATGCCAATAGTTAAAATGCCAGTACAGTTTGCGTGGGTGCTGCACTTACACATAATCTTGTATTACTTTGTGTAAATTGTTTATTTTCCTCCAGTGATTCTTCTAGTCGGATCATTCTCTGTCATGACAATAAAGCACTCATGGCAAAATTGTTTTCTAATTCATATGTTTTATTATATGAATGGTGAACTGCAACTGGCACAGAGCTCAGGTATGTAGAGTATTCACCATTTCTGAATGAACACATTTCCATTACCTCTACACTAGCACTTTCAAGGTGGCTTTAAAATATAAGGGAAGATCTTGATTTAATAGATCTACTGAGGTATAATTCATATACAATAATCTACACACAGTTAAAGTGTACAATTTGGGATGCCTGAGTGGCACGGTTTGTTAAGTGTCCAACTCTTGGTTTTGGCTCAGGTCGTGATCCCAGGGTTGTGGGATAGAGCCCCACTTGGGCTCTGTGTTTGGTCAGAGTCTGTTTAGGATTCGCTGTCCCTTCTCCCTGTACGTCTTCCACCCTAAAATAAATAATTAAAATTAAAATTTAAAAGGTGTACATTGATGATGATTTTGATATATGTATACACCAGTGAAACCATCACTACAAGATGAATGATATTTTCATCACCCTTAAAGGGATTCCTTTTGTTCCTATCACTCCCCCAAATCCCTAGGCAAACATTGATCTGCTTTTCCCACTATATAGTCTTTTCATTTTTTATAATTTGATATAAATGTAATTACACAGTACTCTTTTAAAAAATCTGGCTTATGTGATATATATATATATATATATATATATATATATATATATATATAAAATCTAGATTTAGTCTTTTTTTTTTTTTATTTTTTTTGGTCAGGAAAGTTTATTTTAACTATCTAAAGCAGTAATGCTTTAGATGTTACTTAAGTGCCCCAGACAGGATTAACAAAATTAAATGTTTCTAAATTACAAATTTAGCTCCTGTAGGAGCCTCAGAAATTAAACAGAAGAAAACAATCCCCCCTCCCAAAGGAAGTATGACACACACATTTTGAAGAAATCCCAATGTTTCATGCAGTGGTAGGCAACCTGTAAAAAGCCACCCAAATTCACACATTTCTACACCAATCATCATCAGAAAAAAGTCCTCCGTAGTCAATCTGTACATCCAAATGCATTTGAGAATCTACACCTACGTTACATTATTTAATGTTATATACATTTATTACCCACCCCCCTTGTTTTTAATAATTTCTTATGTAAAACCTTCATTCAAACCCAAAAAAGATGTAAGACTAACTTGGGAGAAGGAAAAAGATAATCACTTTAGACATTCAGCTAAAATATAGTTTATCTAAATCTCAAAATGTTTAATAAAAACAAATATCTTCTCCATTTAACACTTTGCTTTCTAACTGTACAGTAAATTGCATTGTAGAGAGTACACCTCTATCTTTAGACTGTATCTTCTTTGGATGGAATTAAGATGGAACTGAATAGTTTTAAGATAAATAAATGGGAAGTTGGTCCAACTAAGATGACAGCAGATATGTTACATGCAGGATTTAATATTTTTTAATTCTCTCTTCAAAAAAAAAAAAGGATGCAGTTCGATTGGGGAGAAAAAAAGCAAGTCAAAAAGAACCCACATTCAATATATAAATATATATATATATTTATATATAAATATATATATTTATTATGGGGCATTAATAGGATGATCATGGCAGTAAAAATAAGAGAAAAGAGTAATCTTTCTGGAACATCATTTTTCAATACACACACACACACACACACACACAATGAGATATTACCAGCCATTAAAAAAAATGAAATCTTCTCATTGCAACAACATGAATGGAACTAGAGGGTATTTTGCTAAATGAAATATCAGTCAGAGAAAGACAAATATGTGATTTCACTCATGTGCAGAATTTAAGAAACAAAACTGATGAACATAGACGAGGGAAGGAAAAATAAAATAAGATGGAAACAGAGAGGGAGACAAATCATAAGAGCTTGTTAACTACAGAAAATAAACAGGGTTGTTGGAGGAGAGGTAGGAGTGATGGGGTACTGGGTGATGGACATTAAGGAGGGCACATGATGGAATGAGCACTGGGTGTTATATGCAACCGATGAATCTCTAAGTTCTACCTCTGAAACTAATAATACACTATATGTTAATAAAATTGAATTTAAATTTAAAAAAATTTTTAAAGAGTCTAGCTTCTTATACTCAGCACATTTTGAGATTCACCCATGTTATATATATCACTAGTTTGTACTTTTTTGTTCTTTTCTTTCTCTTCATTTTTCTTTTTCATATTAATATTCTAGTGTATGGATATGACACAATTTGTCTAATCATTCACCTTCTGATAAACATCTAAGTTGTTTTCAGTTTGGGGCTTTTACAAAGATGCTATAAATATTCATGTGTTAGTCTTTGAGTGGATATATGTTTTTGTTTCTCTTGGGTAAATATATACGAATGTGTTTACTTGGTAGTATGGTAGATGTATGTATAACTCTTTAAGAAGATGCCAACTGTTTTCTAAAGGAGCTAAGTCTATGGACCATTACAGGATAATGTCTATTTTTTTTCCAATTTTTATTTAATAGTTAATATATGGTGACATATTGGTTTCAGGAATAGAATTCAGTGACTCAACACTTACATACAGCACCAGTGCTCATCATAACATGTGCCCTCCTTAATACCCATCACCCATCTGCCCATCTCCTCACCCCCTCCCTCTGTCAACCCTGTTTGTTCTTTTTTATTCTTTTTTTAACTTTATTTTTTAAATAAAATTTATTTGAGGGAGTGTGAGGGAGGGAGAGATCACAAGCAGAAGGGAAGGGCAGGGGGAGAAATAGACTCCCCGCTGAGCAAGGAGCCCTATATGGGACTTGATCCCAGGACTCTGGGATCATGACCAGAGTCAAAGGCAGGCACTCCATTGACTGGGCCACCCAGGCAACCCCTTGTTTGTTCTTTGTCTTTAAGAGCCTCTTATGGTTTGTTTCCCTCTCTCTTTTTTCCCCTCCCCTCCCATATGTTTGTTTTGTTTCTTAAATTCCACATGAGTGAAATCATATGGTATTAATCTTTATCTGACTTAGTTTACTTAGCATTAATACATTCTAGCTCCATCCACATTGTTGCAAATGGCAAGATTTCTTTCTTTTTGATGGCTGAGTAATATTCCTGTGTGTGTATAACATCACATCTTTTTAATTTATTTATCAGTATATGGAGATAACTTTAATGTAGTATACATAAATTGTTTTGGCTATTGTAGGTATTTTAAATGTCCATATAAATTTGAGAATTAAATCATCAATGTCCACTTAAGAAAACTTATTATTTTGATTGAGATTGTGTATCATCTCTAAGAAAATTTGGGAATAATTAACATTTTAACAATATTGAGTCTTCCTATACATAAATAACTCCTCAACTTTGTTCTTTTCAAAGTAGTTTTGGCTATTCTGAGTCTTTTGCATGTTTATGTAACTTTTTTTTAAAAATTATTTATTTATTTATTCATAAAAAACAGAAACCTAGGCAGAGGCAGAAGCAGGTTCCCTGTGGGGAGCCAGATATGGGACTCAATCTCAGGACTCCAGGATCATGCCTTGAGCTGAAGGCAGACTCTCAATCACTGAGCCACCCAGGCATCGTGTGTCTATGTAACTTTATTTATTTATTTATTTTCATGTAACTTTTAGTAACTGCTTGTCAATTTCTGAAGAAAATGTGCTGGAATTTTGAGAGGGATTGAATAAAATCTATAGATTAATTTGGAAAGAATTGTCATCTTACTAGTGTATCTTTCAATCCAGGAACATTGAATATTTCTCGATTTATTTAGATGTTTTATTTTTTAATTTTTTTATAAATTTATTTTTTATTGTTGTTCAATTTGTCAACATATAGAGTAACACCCAGTGCTCATCCCGTCAAGTGCCCACCCTAGTGCCGGTCACCCCCACCCCCCGCCCATCTCCCCTTCCACCACCCCTAGTTCGTTTCCCAGAGTTAGGAGCCTTTCATGTTCTATCTACCTTTCTGATATTTCCCACTTATTTTTTCTCCTTTCCCTTTTATTCCCTTTCATTATTTTTTATATTCCCCAAATGAATGAGACCATATAATGTTTGTCCTTCTCCGAATGACTTACTTCACTCAGCATAATACCCTCCAGATCCATCCACGTTGAAGCAAATGGTGGGTATTTGTCGTTTCTCATGGCTGAGTAATATTCCATTGTATACATAGACCACATCTTCTTTATTCATTCATCTTTTGATGGACACCGAGGCTCTTTCCACAGTTTGGCTATTGTGGACATTGCTGCTATAAACATCGGGGTGCAGGTGTCCCGGCATTTCACTGCATCTGTATCTTTGGGGTAAATCCCCAGCAGTGCAATTGCTGGGTCATAGGGCAAATCTATTTTTAACTCTTTGAGGAACCTCCACACAGTTTTTTAGACCAATATCCCTGATGAACATGGATGCAAAAATTCTCAACAAGATACTAGCCAATAGGATCCAACAACACATTAAGATTATTCACCATGACCAAGAAAGATTTATCCCTGGGATGCAAGGCTGGTTCAACACTCGTAAAACAATCAATGTGATTCATCATATCAGCAAGAGAAAAACCAAGAACCATATGATCCTTTCATTAGATGCAGAGAAAACATTTGACAAAATACAGCATCCATTTCTGATCAAAACTCTTCAGAGTGCAGGGATAGAGGGAACATTCCTCAACATCGTAAAAGCCATCTATGAAAAGCCCACAGCAAATATCATTCTCAATGGGGAAACACTGGGAGCCTTTCCCCTAAAATCAGGAACAAGACAGGGATGTCCACTCTCACCACTGCTATTCAACATAGTACTAGAAGTCCTAGCCTCAGCAATTACACAACAAAAAGACATTAAAGGCATTCAAATTGGCAAAGAAGAAGTCAAACTCTCCCTCTTTGCTGATGACATGATACTCTACATAGAAAACCCAAAAGACTCCACCCCAAAATTGCTAGAACTTATACAGCAATTTGGCAGTGTGGTAGGATACAAAATCTATGCCCAGAAGTCAGTGGCATTTCTATACACTAACAATGACACTGAGGAAAGAGAAATTAAGGAGTCCATCCCATTTACAATTACACCCAAAAGCATAAGATACCTAGGAATAAACCTAACCAAAGAGGTAAAGGATCTATACCCTAAAAACTATAGAGCACTTCTGAAAGAAATTGAGGAAGACACAAAGAGATGGAAAAATATTCCATGCTCATGGATTGGAAGAATTAATATTGTGAAAATGTCAATGTTACCCAGGGCAATATACAGGTTTAATGCAATCCCTATCAAAATACCATGGACTTTCTTCAGAGAGTTGGAACTAATTATTTTAAGATTTGTGTGGAATCAGAAAAAACCCCGAATAGCCAGGGAATATTAAAAAAGAAAACCATAGCTGGGGGCATCACAATGCCAGATTTCAGGTTGTACTACAAAGCTGTGGTCATCAAGACAGTGTGGTACTGGCACAAAAACAGACACATAGATCAATGGAACAGAATAGAGAACCCAGAAGTGGACCCTCAACTTTATGGTCAACTAATATTTGGCAAAGCAGGAAAGACTATCCACTGGAAAAAAGACAGTCTCTTCAATAAATGGTGCTGGGAAAATTGGACATCCACATGCAGAAGAATGAAACTAGACCACTCTCTTGCACCATACACATAGATGTTTTAAACGTCTCTCAGCAATGTTTTGTAACTTTCAGTGTACAAGACTTGCATTTCTTTTATTAAATTTATTCTTAAACATAGTATTCTTTTTAATTCTTTTATGAATGAAATTATATTCTTTTTTAAAAAGATTGTATTTATTTATTTGAGAGAAAGAACAGGAGCAGGGAGGAGAGGCAGAGGGAAAGGGAGAGGCAGACTCCCCAGTGAGCAGGAAGCACAACATGAGGCTCAGTCTTAGGACTCTGGACTTTGTTTCTTGTGTAGATTTGAGTTGCTCTCTAGTGTCCTTTTTTTTTTTTTTTTTTAAGATTTGATTTATTTATTTAACAGAGAGAGAGAGTGAGCATAAGCAAGAGGAATAGTAGCAGACAGAGAGAGATGGAGAAACAGATGTGGGGCTTGATCCCAGGACCCCGAGATCATGATCTGAGCCAAAGGCAAATACTTAACCAACTGAGCCACCGAGAAGCCCCTCTAGGGTCCTTTCTTTTAAACCTGAAGGACTGCCTTTAGTATGTCTTGTAGGACCAGACTGCTTATGATGAATTATCTCTGCTTTATCTGTGAATGTCTTTATTTCTCCTTCATTTACTATTTTGAAATAATTATATTCAAAGGAGTTGTATTTATAATACAAGGTCTATAATGATATCCCCTGTGACATTGCTGATGTTGATAATTTGTGTCTTCTTTCTTTCTTTGTCAGTCTTATTAAGTTTGTCAATTTTATCACTCTTTTCAAATCACCAGCTTTTCTCATAGATTCTTCTCAACTATATCCTGTTTTCAGTTCTATTGATGTTTGCTCTGATCATTATTTCTTTCCTTCTCCTTGATTAGAGTTTATTTTACTCTCCTTTTTCTAGTTTTTCTTTCTTTTTTGGTGTGTGTGGTGTATAGTGATAGTTTAGATTAATAATTTTAAACATTTCCTTTTTCCTAATGCAAGTATTTCGTGCTATAAATTTTTTTTCTCAGCACTACTTTCAATGCATCCCAGAAAGTTTGGCATTTTGTGTTTTTAGTTTTGTTCCATTCAATATATTTATTAATTTCCTTTGAGACTTCTTTTGCTCATGAACTATTCAGAAACATGTTGTTTGGTTTCCGTTTCCCAGTGTTTGGAGACTTTAGTGTTATTTCTGTTACTGACTTCTAGTGTGATTCCATTGTGGAGAGAGAACATACTCTGTATGATTTCAATTGTTATAAATGTAATAAAGTTTGTTTTATAGTATATCATGATGTATATGCTCTGTGGTCACTTGAGAAGATGGCACATGTTTTTGTTGGATGGAGTGTTCTTTAATTGGACAATAGACCCCACTGGTTGATGACATTGTTGAGTTCTTCGAAATCTGTGCTGATTCTCTGTGTAGTTGTTCTGTCCATTATTGAGAAATAAATATTGAAGTCTCCCACTATAATTGTGGATTTATTTATTTCTCCTTTTATTTCTATCAATTTTGTTTAATATATTTCAAAGATCTGTTTTTTTGGTGCATACACACTTAATATTTCCAGGGGATAGATTCTCATCAAGCTCATCAAGATATAATGTCTTCCTTCCTCAATTACTGGTATCTTTTGTTTTTTGCTCTGAAACCTAGTGTTAATATATCCAATCCTGTTGATTTTTTTGATATTGGCATGGTATATTTATTTTCACTTTTACTTTCAACATACCTTATTGTTATATTTAATGTGAGTTTCTTATAGACATATAGTTGGGCCATTTGTTTTTTAACCTAGTTTACCAATTTCTGTCTTCTGTTGGTATATTTAGTCCATTTAAATTTATTATACAAATCAATATATTAGAAATATAGTGTGGTATTTTATTTTTTATTTCCTATTTGCTCTCTTTCTTCACTTCTTTTTTTTTTTTAATTTTTTTTTTAAATTTATTTGTGATAGTCACAGAGAGAGAGAGAGAGAGGCAGAGACATAGGCAGAGGGAGAAGCAGGCTCCATGCACCGGGAGCCCGACGTGGGATTCGATCCCGGGTCTCCAGGATCGCGCCCTGGGCCAAAGGCAGGCGCCAAACCGCTGCGCCACCCAGGGATCCCTCTTTCTTCACTTCTTTGGAGTTCTGCTTCCCCATTCCTATGAATTACTTGAACATTTTTAAAATTCCATTTTGATTTATCTATAAAGTTTTAAATGCATGTCTTTGTAAAACATTTTTAGTGGCTGGTCTAGGTATTATATATACATAACTTTTGTTATAATTATACAGTTCCTTGAGGCTCTATTAATTTTTTTCAGTCAGTTTTCTCTCCATTGTTCAGATTGATTACTTTCTATTGTTTTATTTGCATATTTTCTGATTCTTCTCTCTGTCACCTCCATTCAGCTATTGTACTCATCCATTGCATTTTAAAATTTTTGTTATTGTATTTTTCAGTTAAATTTTTTTCATTACTTTTTTCTTTGTATCTTCTCTTTTTTGCTAGGTTTCATTCTTCTCCCCACCCCCCTACCCCCCATTTATTTTAGGCATTTTGTAATTGCTTGGTGTGGTGGTTTCATGATGGCTTCTTGAAAATCCTTGTCAGAAAATTATAACATGTGTCATCTTGGTATTGGTGTTAATTGATTGCCTTGTCTCATTAAAGTTGAACTCTTTAATAATCTTTAATTTTGTCATATCTTGACAAGATAAGTCATATCTTGGGGTATGATAAGTGAGTTTCTTTTTTTTTTAAGATTTTATTTATTCATTCATGAGAGACACAGAGAGAAAGAGGCAGAGACACAGGCAGAGGGAGAAGCAGGCTCCATGCAGGGAGCCGGACATGGGACTCGATTCTGGGACTCCAGGATCACGCCCTGGGCTGCAGGCGGTGCTAAACCGCTGAGCCACCCAGGCTGCCTGATAAGTGAGTTTCTTACTGGAATTTGAACATTTGAGTATTGTTATGAAAATCTAGATCTTATTTAAACCTTTATTTTCACATGTCTCCTCTTACACCACCCTAGAAGAGGCAGAGTGCTGCCTCATTACTGCCAGGTGGGGAAGGAAATCTAGGTTTTCCACTTGCCTTCCATTGGCACCTGGTAGTGGGTAGGGGAATCCTCTTTACTTCTAGGAAGGAGTAAGAGATCTGGCTCCCTACTAAACTTCCACTGATACCACCATAGCTGGGAATCAATCATGCCTCATTACTGTTCCTCACATGAACTTCACTGACACTATGGTTGGTAATCTTGTGTGGTGGTAAAGTCCTGACTCTCCACTTGGCCTTCTCTAACACAATCCAAGAAAGGTGGGGAAGGGCCCTTTATTACCTTTAAGTGAGAGTGGAAGTACAAGATCCTCACATTGTCTTCACTGATACTGCAAGGAATAGGAACTAGACAGTGTGCAATTCTATTCTCCCCATTTGGTCTTTCCTGGGCAGGTGTGTGGTTGAACCTGTTTCTGTCTTCATGTGCTGCACTTATCTGGTCTTAGACTGGAGAGAACAGGTTTTTGTTTTTGTTTTGTTGTCTATACCCACTGGTATTCCTGGGTTGCCAGAATAATATAATATAATTCAGGTATATAAGACAATATAATTTCAGGTATATAAGACAAAATTAAAACTCAGAGAATTTGCTGTCATATATTTCCTCAGGTCCCAAGGTTCCTAGGCAGTCTGCCTTCTCTCCACCTTTTAGAGTATTTTAATGTTTTCTAATATAAATGTCCAGGTATGTATATACAATGGAATATTATTTAGCCACAAAAAGAATGAAATCTTGCCATTTACAACAACATGAATGGATTTAGAGAGTATAATGTTAAGCAAAATAAGCCAGTCAGAGAAAGACAAATACCAAATGATTTCACTCATATGTGGAATTTAAGAAATGAAACAGACAACAAATTAAAAAAGAAAGAGAAAAAAAAGAAAAACCCAGACTCTTTTTTAAACATTTAAATTCAATTAGCCAACATATAGTACATCATTTGTCTCAAATGTAGAGTTCAACAATTCATCAGTTGTGTATAAGACCCAGTGCTCATCACATCACATGCCCTTCTTAACATCCATCACTCAATTACCCCATCTTCTCCACTCACTTCCCCTCCACCACCCCTCAGTTTGTTTCCTGTAGTTAAGAGTCTTTCATGGTTTTTCTTTCCCTCTGTTGCTTACCGTTCAGTTTTCCTTCCATTCCTCAATGATCCTCTGCACTATTTCTTATATTCCACACATGACTGAAGCCATATAATTGTCTTTCTCTGACTGACTTATTTCACTCAGCATAATACACTCTAACTCCATTTGCATCAATGTAAATGGTAAGTATTCATCCTTTCTGTTGGCTGAGTAATATATCTATATCTATCTATCTATCTATTATCTATCTATCTATCTATCTATCTATCTATCTATCTATCTCTATGTTTTATATATATAAAACATCCTTATCCATTCATCTGTCAATCGATATCTCAGCTCTTTCCACAGTTTTGCTATTGTGAATATTGCTGCTATAAACATTGAGGTGCAGGTGCCCTTTTGGATCATTATATTTGTATCTTTGGGGTAAATGCCTAGTAGCACATTTGTTGTCATAGGATAGCTCTATAAAAAACAGATTCTTAACTATAGAGAGCAATTAGACAGTTACTAGAGGGTATGTGGATGAGGGGGATGGGTGAAATAGATAAAGAGGATTAAGAGTATATTTACCACAATGAGTACAGGGCAATGTATTAAATACACATCATATGTATGATGTATACCTGAAACTAATATAACACTGTAAGTTATATTAGCTATACTGTATGTTAACCACACTGGAATTAAAATAAAATGAAATGAAATAAAATAAAATAAAATAAAATAAAATAAAATAAAATAAAATTCATGCACAGAAGAAATATGTCCATGGCTTTAAGCTCTACTTAATGAAAGGTATAAGGAAAAAGTATACTTCACCTTTTTTTTTTTTACTTCACCTTTTGAAGTTAAAATTTCCATATCTTTTATTCTTTTTTTTTAATTTTTTTTATTTATTTATTATAGTCACAGAGAGAGAGAGAGGCAGAGACACAGGCAGAGGGAGAAGCAGGCTCCATGCACCCAGAGCCCGACGTGGGATTCGATCCCGGGTCTCCAGGATCTTGCCCTGGGCCAAAGGCAGGCACCAAACCGCTGCGCCACCCAGGGATCCCCATATCTTTTATTCTTAAGGCAATATTGCTTGTTATGAATATAGAGTTCTTCATTAACATTTTTTTCTTTCAGAACTTTGAATATGCTATCCTACTGTCTTGGTGCCTTATAGTTTCTGATGAAAAGTCAGCTGTCAGTCTTATTTATGATCCCTTTGTATGTGATAAATTATTTTCTTCTGCTACTTCTAAGATTTTCTCTTTGTCGAAGACATACAGATGGCCAACAGACACATGAAAAGATGCTCAACATTACTAATGCAAATAAAAACCACCTTTCAGAATGGGTAGTATCAAAAATATAAGAAATAACAAGTGTTGGCAAGAATGTAGGGAAAAAGGAACCCCCATACACTGTTGGTAGGAGTGTAAATTGGTATAGCCATTGTGGAAAACAGTATTGAGGTTCCTCAAAAATTAAAAATAGAAATATTTTATGATCCAATAATTCCACTACTGAATATTTACACAAGGAAAACAAAAACACTAATTTGAAAAGATATATGCACTTCTATATTTATTGCAGCATTATTTATAATAACCAAGATATTGTTCATTGATAGATGAATGGATAAGGAAGATGTGGTGTATATATATATGTACATACACACATACACAACACACACACACACACTATGGAATAATAAAAAACGATGAAATCTTGCTGTTTGTGATAACATGGATATACCTAGAAGGTATTATGCTAAGTGAAATAAGTCAGACTGACAAAGACAATACCATATGATTTTACTTATATAGAATCTAAAAAACAAGCGAATTAACAAACAAAAAGCAGAATCAAATCTATAAATACAGAGAACAAACATGATTGCCAGAGGGGTAGGAGCTGGGAAATGGGCAAAACAAGTGAAGAGAACTGGGAGATACAGGCTTCCAGTTATGGAATGAATAAGTCATGAGAATAAAAGGCACAGCATATAGTCAATGATATTGTAACAGTGTTGTAATTATAGCTATACTTATGATGAGCATAGTGTAACATATAAATTTGTCAAATCACTATGTTGAATTGAAACAAAACTAATGTAACATATGTGTCAGCTATACTCAAATTTTAAAAAAATTAAAGATGATTTTCTCTTTATCTTTGTTTTTCAACAGTTTGACAATAAGATGTCTAGGTATGAATGTTTTTAGTTTAATTAGAGTTTCTTGAGCTTTTTGGTTGTGTATATATTAGTTTCCCAATGCTACTGTAGCAAATTAGCACAAGTGTACTGGCTTAAAACAACTCTGGAGGTTAGTCTGAAAAGTGTTTCAGTAGGCTAACATTGAAGTGTTATCAGGGCTGTATTTTTTCTAGAGGCTGCATATTTTTCTACAGAGAATCATTCCCTTTCTTTTTCAAGAGACTGACTGTATTTCTTGGTTTGTAGTACCTTCCTCTATCAACAAATTCAACAATTGCCAGTCAAATCTTTGTCACATGGCATCCTTATGATATTTCTACCTCCATCTTATGGATCCTTATGATTACATTAGACTTACACAAATAATTCAGGATAAAGTTCTCATCTCAAGATCCTTAATTACATCTGCAAAATCTTTGTTGCCATGTAAGTTAATCTATTATGGGCTTTAGTGATTATGTACATGGACACCTTTGGAGAGCTATCATTAAGTCTATCACAATATAAAACAAAATTTTTTAAATCAAATTTAGAAAATTTTAGGATATTTTGTGTTTCATTGTAGTTGTTAAATATTGGACATATTAAGGTTGAAGGTCTTGTAACAACTTGGAATCTGATCCTCTCTGTGTCACCCAATTTCACTATATTGTTTTTCTTTATTTGCTGTTTCTTGTTTCATGACTTTCCTGAATTAGTTCTGTAGATTTTGTACTTCTTGAAGTATGCAGCCACTGAGTTCTCTGATTCCTTTTTATTTTTTATTTTATTTTATTTTATTTATTTTTTTTAAAGATTTTTTTATTTATTCATGATAGTCACACACACACAGAGAGAGAGAGAGGCAGAGACACAGGCAGAGAGAGAAGCAGGCTCCATGTACCGGGAGCCCGACATGGGATTCAATCCCGGGTCTCCAGGATCGTGCCCTGGGCCAAAGGCAGGCGCCAAACCACTGCGCCACCCAGGGATCCCTCTCTGATTCCTTTTTAAAAGTTCTTGTCTTTATTTATAAGTCTAGGTTCCTAGGAATTACTCCCTTGGTCAGTTTAGATTTGTGATCAGCCAATGATTGGTCAGACTATTTATTTAAATGATCCAGGAAGTCTTCCACCTTTTATCATAAAGATTTGTGTGTGAAGGCAAATCTTCAAATCTAAGGTAATTTGCAAGTTAGCTGTAGTTTTCACTTTGTGCTTACAAAGGACTACAAGGTCACCCAAATGTAAGCCCCGTCTGTTTTTTCCTGTTCTTGCACATTTCCCCATGTATGCGTATGTGGTCTTCTAGATCCTCAGGAATGTCAGAACTTTTCAAATTTCCCTGTGGTTTCTTTTCCCTAAATTTCCCTTTCAAGATTTGGGCCAGATTTTTTGTTATGGGCAGAATTGTGCCGTCTGTCAACAAATTCATATGTTGACATCTTAACAACTTGAGAATGTGACTGTATTTGGAAATAGGGTCCATAAGGATGTAATTCAGTTAAAGTGAGATCATTAGAGTGGAGTCTAATCCAATATGGTCAGTTTCCTTATAATAAAAGGAAATTTGGACACAGACATTCACAGAAGGAAGACAATGTGAAGACACAGAGAAAAGATGACCATCTACAAGCCAAGGAGAGAGGCCTCAGAAGAAACCAACCCTGCTAAAACCTTGACTTCAGACTTCTAGCCTCCAGAGTTGTGAGTAAATATATTTTTGTTTGTTTAAACCATCTAGACTGGTACTTTGTAATGGTATTCCTAGAAAACTAATACATTCATCTTTTCCCCCAACTAAATCCATAGCCTCAACTAACTGCAATGTCAACATTTCCAGTTGATTTCTCTTGTTTTCCATAACTTCTATAAATAGAACTTTTTCCATGGAGCTGGACTTCAAGCTGGGTGAAATGTTGATACTGCCCCAAGAATGGGGTTTTCCCAGGAAGCTTCTGAAAATATTGCTAAAATATTGACAGTTCTCAGAGGATAGGGCATTTCACAAAGCTCCAGACAGATCAGTTGCCTCTACTGCTGCTGATTCTTGACAGCTACCACCTTGGTGCTGAATGGGTGGGAATAGTTGCAATTAGAATGCCACAGACAACATTATTCTTATGAAGTTCAGTAGTTTTCCTTGAATAAATGTTTTTTCCTTAAATAAATGATTTTTGGGTTATTCCATGCTTTTGGTAAATTTCTGAAGTCTAAAAAGGTTGCGTTATATTGTTTTGTCAGTATTTGTATTGCTTTTGTTGGAAGAGGATTCACTGAAGTCTTTTTTTTTTAATTTTTTTAATTTTTATTTATTTATGATAGTCACACAGAGGGAGAGAGAGTGAAAGAAGCAGAGACACAGGCAGAGGGAGAAGCAGGCTCCATGCACCGGGAGCCCGACATGGGACTCGATCCCGGGTCTCCAGGATCGCGCCCTGGGCCAAAGGCGGGCGCCAAACTGCTGCGCCACCCAGGGATCCCTCACTGAAGTCTTAATGCTGCCACTCTGAAAGTCTTGCCCCTCACCTTCCTTTTGAAAGATATTTTTGCTGGATATAGAATTCCAGATTTACAGTTCTTTTTCCTCTTTCATAAGTTTAAAGAAATTGCTCCACAGGTTTTTTGGCTTCCACTGCTCCAATGATAAGTTTGTTGTCATTTTTATCTGTTTTCCCACATGTAGTATCTTTTTTTACTAGTTGCTATTAAGATTTTATCTTTACCACTGGTTTTAAGCAATTTTATTATCATTTTCTTAGTGTGGTTTTCGTTCTTTGCTGTCTGCTTGGAGTTTGCTGAGTGACTTGAATCTTTGGGCTAATATATTTCATCAAATTTTGGGAAATTTTGGCCAGTATTTTCCCACATGTTTTTGTCCTCTTCTCTTTCTGGGGCTCTGATTACAAGCATAGTAAACACGTGTTGTCCCAAAGTTCCTTCATGTTCTGGTTATTTTTTTTCAGTCTTTTTCTCTCTTGATTCATTTTGAATAGTTTCTATTTCAATGCTTTCAAGTTCATTGATTTTTTTTTTGCATATAATCTGCTATCAATACCATTCAGTGTATGCTTCCTTCATATATTGTTATTTTTTTGTTTTAGAAGTTCAATGTTATACTTGCATACATAAAAAGTATAAATTTTAATTTTTAAAATTTTTAATTAAATTTTAATTTTTAAAAGATTTTATTTATTTACTTGATAGAGGGACCACAAACGAGGGAGAGAGAGAGAGTACACACATGAGATGGGGGGAAGAGCAGAGGATAAGGGAGAAACAGACTCCCTGCTGAGCAGGGAGCCTGATGCAAGGGTCATCCCAGGACTCTGGGATCATGGCCTGAGGTAAGAGCAGATGCTTAATCAACTGAGCCACCTAAGTGCCACTTAAATTTTAATTTTTAAATATATATCAAATGCTTAAATTTTTCCTTGTCTCTTCTTATCATGTGCATGGTTTCCTCTACCATTTTGAGCTATAAATGCACTTATAATAGCTTTTTAAATGTCCTTGTCTAATAAATCTATTACTGTGTAATTTCCAAGTTTATTTTCAATAATTGATTTTTTTCTTCTTACTAAACATTGAGTTTCTTGCCCTTTTATATGCCTGATAATTTTGGATTAATGCCAGATGTTGTAAATTTTACATAGGTGTTTGGTGAATTTTTTTTAGTATAGTTGACCTTTGAACAACATGGGTTTGAACTGTGTGGGTCCCCTTATACACAGGGTTGTGGGGTTTTTTTTAATATAGTACAGTAGTGTAAATGTACTTTCTCTTTCTTGTGATTTTTTAAAACATTTTTTTCTATAGGTTACTTTATTATAAGAATACAAAATATGTGATATTATGTTACCAAGAAGTCTTTCAGTCAACAGTAAGCTGTTAGTAGCTAAGTTTTGGGGAGCCAAGTGTTATCTGTAGATTTTCAACTGCATGGGAGGTTAG
This sequence comes from Canis lupus familiaris, assembly GCF_011100685.1. Classification (NCBI taxonomy): domain Eukaryota; kingdom Metazoa; phylum Chordata; class Mammalia; order Carnivora; family Canidae; genus Canis; species Canis lupus. Next base: position 58,591,429 of record NC_049238.1, read on the forward strand.
CACCCTGAACCCCCATGTTTCTCAAGGATCAACTGTACTTCTTTAAGTATTTTTGAAACTTGTTCTTGGACATAGTTACTTAGAATAATATGATCTTTTTAGGACTAGCTACCAATTTTTGTTACATGGGTTCACAATAATCTTTTGTCTAGTGCTAGTTTTGCCTCTTTACTAAAACAATATCCATCTGATGATTCCATGTGTGGCAAAGATTATTTAAATTCTGATTGGTGGAAACACAAACTATTCCTAGCCCTGTGGGAGCTCTGGATCTTATTCCACCTGATGCTCTCTAAAGATCTTTCCTTTGGCTGTCATGCTCTAATTAACATTCTGCTAACGAGCTTAGGGGAATGCTGTGTGGATCTCTAGATCTCTCTATATGTGCATCTCTCTCCTCTCCAAGGCTTTGTCACATAAATTCTAGGTACCTTGATCTCCTTGAACTCTGAATTTTGTTTCAGTACTGAATGGATATCACTGAACTCTGCTTTTGTATCCCTTCCTTGTGCTGTGTCCCAGAAACTTTCTTTTTCTTAATGAACAAAGGCATTCACAGAGTTTACCTCACTTATTTCCCTTCTATCAGTGTTCTCTATCCCATACTACCTATTATTCAATATCTGAAACCATATCTCCTTTAATTTTGCCCAATTGTTAAGGCAGAAGGGCAAATCTGGTTATTGTATCATGGCTAGAAGCAGAAGTATCAAAAACATGATTCTTAAAATGCCTGGTTGACACCTGGGCTGATATTCAATGATAGGGGAGTACAAAAATGGCTAGGAATTAATTTTGTTGCTATTTAGGTTAAATGATCATATAAAGAAGACATTACAATAAATGCCACAGAAATAAAAAGGATTGTAAGAAACTACTATGAATAGTCATATGGTAACAAATTGGACAACCTAGAAGAAATGTATAAGTTCCTAGAACATACAACATACCAAGAGTGAATTAAAAAAATGAAAAAAAAAATCCGAACAGACTAATTACTAGTAAGGAGATTGAATCAAAAACTTCCAAAGAACAAAAGCCTAGGAGCAAACAGCTTCACTGGTGAATTCTACCAAACATTTATAGAATAATTAATACCATTCTTCTTAAACTCTTCCAAAAAATAGAAGAGGAGGGAGTGCTTTCATATTTATTTACGAGGCCAGCATTACTTGCTACGAAAACCATAAAAGGACTCCCCAAGAAAAGGAAATTGTGGGTCAATATCTTTGATGAGAATAGATGCAAAAATCCTCAACCAAATATTAGCAAATTGAATTCAATAACATGTCAAAAGGATCATATATGATAATCAAGTGGAATTTACTGCAGCGATGTAAGGATGGTTCAACATCCACAGATCAATTGATGTGATACACCCTTTAACAAAATGAAAAATAAAAATTATCTGATCATCCAAATAGATGCAGAAAAAAATCAATAAAATTCAAAATTCATTTATGATAAAAACTCTCAACAAAGTGGGTATAGAGGGAATACACCTCAGCCTAATAAAGGCCACATATGACAAACTCTCAGTTAATATTATACTCAGTGCTGAAAAGCATCAGGAACAAGACAAGAATGCTTATTCCACTTCTATCCAACTAAGTTTTGGAAGTCCTAGGCAGACTAATTAGGCAAGGAAAAGAAGTAAAAGCCATCCAAGTTGGTAAGGAAGAAGCAAAACTGTCACTATATGCAAATGACATGATAATATATATAAAGAAGCTCTGAGAACTCAACCAAGAACTAATAAACAAATTCTGTAAAGCTATAGGATAAAAATCAATATACAAAAATCTGTTGCATTTCTATACACCAATAATGAACTATCAGAAAAAGAAACTAAGAAAACTATCCCAAGGAGTGGGAAAAATTAGAGAGGGTGACAAAACATGACAGACACCTAACTCTGGGAAATGAACAAGGGGTAGTGGAAAGGGAGTGAACAAGGGGTAGTGGGCAGAGGTTTGGGATGACTGGGTGATGGGCACTGAGGGGGGCACTTGGCAGGATGAGCACTGGGTGTTATACTATATGTTGTCAAATCGAACTCTAATAAAAATATATGTATATATACATAAAAAAAGAAAACTATCCCACTTATAGTTGCATCAAAAGGAATGAAATACCTAGGGATTAATTTAACCAAGGTGAAAGACCTGTACTCCAAAAACTATAAGACATGGATAAAATAAACTGAAGAAGACACAGGTAAATGGAAAGATAGTCCATACTCATTGATTGGAAGAATGAATAATTTACAATGTCCATACTGCCCACATCAATCTATAGATTCAATGCAATGTGTATCAAAATCCAATGCATTTTTCATAAACATATATACACATGCACACAATGGAATAATATTCAGACATAAATAAGAAGGATATATTGCCATTCACAACAACATGGTTAGTTCTTGAGGGCATTATGCCAAGTGAAGTAAGTCAGGCAGAGAAAAACAAGTATTGTATGACTTCACTTATATGAGAAATATAAAATAAAACAAAAACAATTCATAGATACAGAGAACAGATTGGTGGTCGCCAGAGGGGGTAAGTGGGGTGGGTGAATGAAATGAGTGAAAGGAGTCAAAAGGTATAAACTTTCAGTTATAAAATAGATAAATCCTGGGGATAATGTACAGCGTGGTGACTAAAGTTAATAATATTGTATTGTATATTTCAAAGTTGCTAACAGTGTATGTCTTAAAAGTTCACGTCACAAGAAAAAAATTGCAACTAGATATGGTGGCAGATATTAAATAGACTTATTATGGTGATTATTTTGCAATATATACAAGTATCAAATCCTTATGTTGTACACCTGAAACTAATATAATGTTATGTGTCAATTATATCTCAATAAAAAAAATGAAAATTTAAGTATAAACCTTTAATCCTAATATAATATTCAGAAGCTAAAACAGTAAGGAGTATAGTTAACTCAAATTCAAGTCTCTGCGCATAGATATATGATAAAGACTGAAGAGGTTTTGAGCACTCCAACTGCAAAACCGTAACAAGTTACCACAAGTTTAGCAGCTTAAAACAATGCAAATTTATTATCTCACCGTTCTGTAGATCAGAAATCTGGGTACCACACGGCTTGGCTGATTCCTTGGCTTAGTGTCTCAAAAGACTGAAATCAAGATGTCAGCAGGGCTCTTTCTTTTCTTAAGATTCTACAGGAGAACATTTTTTAGGCTTATTCTAATCACTGGCAGAATTCCATGTGGCTGTAGGAGATAATCCCCATCTCCCTGCTGGGTGCCATCATGGGTCTTTCTCATTTTCTAGAGGCTGCTTATAACCACTAGTTACTGGCCCCTTTCATAGGTAGATTGGATCTCTCTTGCTTTGAATCTCTCTGACTCTTCTCTCTGCCTCATCTCTCCTGCTACATCTCTTCACTCTAGTTGGAGAAATTTGTCTGCTTTTAAGGGCTCAACTGATTAGGTTTGGCTAACTCAGATAAACCAGGGTAAACTCCCTATATTAAGGCCCATGGTCTTAAATGCATTTGCAAAGTCTATTTCACCAAGTAACATGACATGCTCACAGGATCCAGCAATTAGGAAATAGACATCTGAGGGGGCCATTATTTATTTTACTAGATCAGTGTATTGACTAAAATCCTCATCCTATCCTTGACTTTTATACTCCAAGAAGGCAGAGGGATAAACAATTATACACTTGGGAGACCTCTGAATTTCTCACCTCTGCTATTACTAGGTTTCATCTTAAAGACAGAATAAACAGATACCAAATATCATCACAAAATATCAGGGCTGGAAGGAATGCTATCAATCACCTAGTCCATCCTCTTATTTTACAGATGAGAAAATTAATGTGGGGAGACAGGAAGATGCTTTGACTAGTTGATGGTAGAGCTGAATATTTATTTTAGATCTACAGATCTTTGCCAATATGTAGTTTCACTAATTACCTGACTAGGCATTTATCTATCCTTTCTAAGCTTCAGTTTGTTCATCTGAAAAATGGGAATAATAATGATCTTTACTTCTCAAAGATGTTGCAAGAATTAAAGGAAATTAGTGCATGTAAAGTACATAGTGCAGTAACTATACCTGGTATTTAGTAAGTGCAAGAAATGTGATCTATCATTATTGTTGTTGTCTTTACTATTATTTTATGAATCAAGGGTGCATCAGCATATTGGCACCTTCTCTTGACTGAACTGATTTGATAACTGAGTAATTTAGTTGAAGCAGTTGTGAATGTGAGACTTTTATGTTATATCACTGCTTTTTCAATGTGATCCTTCTTTTTCTGCTTGAGTGACTTGAAAATTTAGATGGGTGAGAAAATCTATACTACCTAGAGTGAAACTTTATTTTAAGGTGATAAAAGCATATATAATCATGTCCATTCTCTATTTTAGCAAATCTGGTCATGAATGCATTCATAAAACAAATTTTTTTGAGTGTCAATTATGGTCCAGGTAATATAAATACAGAGATGAATAAAACAGACATGATGATCCTTAGGATGCCTGAATAGCTCAGTTGGTAGCATACATGACTCTTGATCTTGGGGTTGTGGGTTTGAGCTCCATGTTAGGCATAGTGATTATTTAAAAATAAAATATTTTATGTATTTTTTATTTTTTAAAAAGATTTTATTTATTCATGAGAGAGAGAGAGAGAGGCAGAAACACAGGCAGAGAGAGAACCAGGCTCTATGCAAGGAGCCCGATGTGGGACTTGAACCCTGGACCCCAGGATCAAGACCTGAGCTGAAGGCAGATGCTCAACTGCTGAGCCACCCAGGCATCCCCAAAATAGAATCTTTTGAAAAAGGTTCTTAAAACAGACATGATCCTTACTCACTCAGAGCTTATTGACTAGAAGAAACTGACATTCAATGAGTAAATAAGTATGTAAATAAAGATCACTACAAATTCTTTGAATGAAAATAATAGGATGAATATAAGATATTTTTAAAGACCAATACTAAATTGGAGGTCAGAAAGAGTCTCTGAGAAGTAACATTTTAGCTGAGACCCAAAAAAGAGAAAGCATTAACCATGTGGAGAGTGTTCATGTGGTTGGCCATGGAGATGAAAATAAATAAGCAGATTTGAAGAAGAGGAAGAGGGTGAAAGAGAGAGGGGATGAGAGGGAGGAGGTTTTGCTCAAAGGGTAGATATGGGCAGATGATAAGAGAAGAGACAGTCTAGAGATGATTTCAGGTTTTTGATGGAATTAAAGAATATTGTTAGAAGGAAGTTTAGAGGCATTAGGTCTAATTTTATCAACTATCTGTGCTGCATGAAGTTTCATATGGTATTGGGCTTTTTAAATTTCCAATTTCAGAAAAAATCTTATTACATAAAAAAAAAGTATGATAATAAAATCTACCTGCCTCCCTGAAGGATTCTTGTGAAAATCTGCCAGAAAATGTAGTTGTAAAAAAGAAAAGAAAAGAAAAGAAAGCAGATACAATTGTATTTGTTTTATGAGAGAGAAATAAGTGAATTTAATTACAAAACAGTTGCTTGAGGTGGAGCTGATAGAGCTGGTAAAATTAAAAGATCAGAAAAGGCAAGTCAAAAAATAGAAAATAATACTTTATTCTTAATACAAACAGTGTATCATTTGAATCAATCTGGACAAAAATGGAGGAGAAATAACATTTTTTAAGGGCAACTTGAAATGGGTGCAGTGGCTTAATGGAGAGACTTAAGTGTTATAGGTTAACTATGTTCACTGATCTGCTATTTAATACTTAATCTTAACAAAAACTTTGTAATCCAGGTATTATCTCATCTTAAACATAAACAAACTCAGGTTTATGGTAGCTAAGTAAGTAGTTCAAGGTCAAGGTTAACAAGTGACAAAGCTATGATTTAAACTCAAGTCTGGGGTGATTCCTGGGTGGCGCAGCGGTTTGGCGCCTGTCTTTGGCCCAGGGCGCGATCCTGGAGACCCGGGATCGAATCCCACGTCGGGCTCCCGGTGCATGGAGCCTGCTTCTCCCTCTGCCTGTGTCTCTGCCTCTCTCTCTCTCTCTGTGACTATCATAAATAAGTAAAAATTTAAAAAAATAAAAAATAAACTCAAGTCTGGGAATCCCTGGGTGGCTCAGCGGTTTAGTGCCTGCCTTTGGCCCAGGATGTGATCCTGGAGTCCCGGGATCAAGTCCCACATCAGGCTTCCTGCATGGAGCCTGCTTCTCCCTCTGCCTGTGTCTCTGCCTCTCTCTGTGTGTGTCTCTCATGAATAAATAAATAAAATATTAAAAAATAAATAAAATAAACTCAAGTCTGTCAAACTCCTAAATCCAATTGCTTAGTTACAGAGGCTGGCAAACTTTTTGTAAAAGACCTGAAATCAGTTTAGGTTTTGTAGGTCATATGGTCTCTTTCTCAGCTATTCAATTTTGCCACCGTAGCACAAAAGCAGCCATAGATGATATGTAAATGAGTGGGTGTGGCTGTAAGCCAATAAAACTTTATTTATAAAAGTAAGTTGATATGCTGGATTTGGCTGCTGACCTCTGGCTTACACTAAGGAAGAGAGATAGTTTAACAGTTTCTATGGAGAATGGTGATGGCAAGATACACAGAGCCTCATTTAAAGACAATCCACTAAGAAAATTATTTCAGATGCAAGTTAATGAACTTTCATGTTTCTTAGAATTCACAATGGTTATGTCACAGCCTAGCATACATTCGCTGTTCATGGTAAAGCAGAATGGGAAGACACTAATTAAAATTCTAAAATAATCCAGTTCCAAATGTGTCTTTCTCCCAAAGAGAGTTTTTACTGGAGTTACTGACTAAGAAACTGAACAGTGTGTGTTTGACTTTTTTCCTTTGTATTCCCTTTATCAATATTTTTTGAGAGGTAGTACTAGCCACAGGCATCATGAAGGAAAAAGGGGAGACAGAGGGAGGTATGTTCACAGGCTTGACAATATACTGAATGAAATAACTTCTGAGGCTTCTAGATTGGTGGTTTGTCATAATTAGCCTGTGATAATCGATAATCATAAGCTTCACACAGCAAGTAAGGTGATCAGTGTATTCATTTTCTATTGGCACCATAAAAAATTACCACAAACACAGCAGTTTAAACACTCACTTCTATGAGTGTGAGTCCAGGCACAGCATGGCTCAAATGGGTCTTCTATCTCACAGAAGTACAGACACAGCATGAGCATGACTCAAGCTAAAATCAAGGTGTCAACTAAGATGGGCTCTTCTTTAGAGATTTTGGGGAAGATTACCCTTTCATATTTATTAAAGTTATTAGCAAAATTTAGTTTTTTTGTGATTTGAGAACAAATGTTACCTTTTCCTTAACATGTTCATCTTCAAGCCAACAACGACACCTGGGATTGTATTTGTGATCCAAATTTCTGACTTCATCTTCTGCTCTGCTTTTAAGCGTGATTAGATTAGGTCCACCTGCATAATCTCCACATCTTAAAGCCATGTGATTAATAACCTTAATTACTCCTACCAATCCTTTCTGCCACATAATGTAGCATATTCATGTGAGTAACACCAGGACACAAAGGTTATAGAAGATATCTCACACTTAGTAAGTCAGAATTTGTTATTGTGACTTTTTTCCAGGGAAGAGGGAGTTTGGGAGAGAAAGTATTTGGGTTCTAATTTAACTCATTAGCTGTTGTTGTTTTAGTGTTAGTGCTGAAGACTGAACTTTCTTCCTTTTAACAAAAGTCTTACGGAGTACATATAAATTAAAGAAAGAAATAATAGAACTTATAGACTGGTAGACTCTTAGCCAGTCTAATGGCTAAGAGTGATAGGCATGACAAATACACAGGACAGAGGAAAGGAGCACAGCAGTGAGGGGGAGTGCATATATTCCAGTCTCAGAGTGTTGAAGAGGTTCTATTTAGAAGAGGTTCTATTTAGAAGAGGTTCTATCTCATCCACCAAAGGATGAGAAAGACTTAGCTAGTTTGTCACTGTATCTCATTGTCTTTTGGTTTTCTTCCCTAATTTTCACTTCAATTAAGAAAAAGCTTAAAGAAATGGAAAATTGAACTGTGGTCACTGCATTTATCTTTCCAGGATTTCCCAAACCCCCTTAATTACAAAAGCTATTCTTCTTGGTCTTCTTGATCATTTATCTGATAACTCTTCTGGGAAATGCTTTCACATTAACAGAGATCAGAGTCAGTCCTGTCCTCCACACTCTACAGTATTATTAGCAATTTGAGCTTCTTGGACATTGGCTGCTTGTCTACTACCATGCTGGTAAACTTATTCCAGAAGAAGACTATGTCATAGGAGGGCTGCCTTTCCCAGCTGTTCCTATGACCTGTGCTGAGGAAATCTTGTTGGCTACTATGACTTATGAACACTATGTAGCCATTTGCCACTTTCTTCACTGTCTGCTGCTCATGATTCCAAGGGTCTGTGTGTATTGGTTGACTGGAACTTGGCTGTATGGGCTAAAGAATTCTGTGACACATTCAGTGCTAGCAGTCACATTCACTTTGTGTGAGCTCAACCAGATCAGCTACTTTCTCCATGATTTCCTACTGCTCGTGGAGCTCTCCTGCTTACATTTCTTTCAATGAATGTGTGCTCCATATGGCAGCACAACCATTGGCCTGAACCCTTGCCTGTTTACTGCAATGTCTTAAATGCTTATCATCCCTACCAGGCTTAGGATGTCCTCGGGACAGAAACAATGCCTCTATGTGGACATTCCACTCCACTATGGTGGTGGTTTTTTTAGGGACAGCTGACTTCAACTATAGCAACACAGTGTAGGCTACAACCCAGAAATGGACATCCTTGTTTCTGTGATTTTCTGTGTTGTGACACCCCGCCTCCTTGTGGAACTCCATCATCTACAGTCTGTGTAACAAGGAGGCCAAGGGTGCCCTGAGGAAGCTTGCTGGAGAAGGTGGATTCTGTAGTAATATCAATGAATAGATCAACATTTTTCATTCTGCATAATTTTTCATTCTTTTTTTTTTTTTTAGAAAAAGAGAGAGAGAGCAGGGGGAGGGATAGAAGGAGAGGGAAAGAATCCTCACACAAACTCCCCACTGAGTGTGGAGCCCAATGTGGGGCTAAATCCCAAGACCTGAGATCATAACTTGAGCTAAAATCAAGAGTTGGATGCTTGGGGCACCTTGGTGGCTCAGTCAGTTAGGCATCTGACTCTTGGTTTCAGCTCAGGTCATGATCTCAAGGTCCTGAGATCAAGCCCGGATTGGGATCTGCACACAGCATGGAGTCTGCTTGTCCCTCTCTCTCGGTCTCTTCCCCTCTCCCTGTTTGTGTACTCTCTCGCTGTCTCTCTTTCAAATAAATAAATGAAATCTTAAGCACCTGACTCTTTTTTTTTTTAACTGAGCCAACCCAGCACTCCCAGAATTTTTCTTTCTTTACAGTTGATCACTTTTATTTATCTAATCCTTTATTTACTTTATTAAAGTACCACATTTATTGATTTTTAGACCAATTAAAAAGTTATATGTATTTAAGATGTACAAGATGATAACTTAATATACATGTACATAGTAAAATGGTCACTATAGTTAAGCTAATGTATCAGCTCCACATGTAGTTACCAATTTTTATGTGTGTGTGAAAAGACCACTTGAAATTTATTCTTTTAGCAGATTTCCAGTATTCAGTACCCACAAGTTCTAACCAAAACAACAACAACAACAACAATAACAAAAAACTAGTACTGAAATTCATTTGCATATGTCTCAAAGAGAAAAGAAACTGATCTCCTCATTGTATGCTGGGCAAAGATGATTGCCATGACTTTAATGAATACGTGAGAGAATTGTTTTTCATTTCCAGCAATTTCTATTCAGGCTGTTGCCCTTGAGTTGTATTTGTACTCTGAGGAATCTCAAAACAGCTGCTTAGAGAGAGATTACATGTTTGCTCCCAAATGGTCAGTCCACAAGCATTTATAAATGTCCATTCTAAAAAAGTCAATTTATTGAGAGATCAAAGAAAGATTTTTGACTCTTGTATTAGTCAATGAGTATACTCAAGGCAGGTCCTGGAATGGTAGGTCTCCGTCATGATCCATGCTAATTGGTAGCCTGTTCTACCAGGAGGTATCCTTTCCACTCTGGGAAAGAACTAGAGTAGAAAAAAGGAAGCCCTGCCACAAAGTCAGAAATCCAAAGCTTTTGGCAAAAGTTAGTGCAAAATAGTTTATTTGCTATCACAATTGAGAAAAACTCTGCCCAGTATCAGAGTATATCTACTTTTTAAGAGCATGTTATAAAATATTGTACATATTTTCATTACAATTTTTATATTTATGTAATGACATATGTTAAATATCATTTTAATGTTTATCAATGTCTACAATAGTAATAATAAAACTAGAACTGAAATGACTGAAAGATTATCAACCTGAACACCTGGAAGGTGCCTGAATTTCTTAAGTAAGATAATATGAGAGGAAAATTTGTTCATGGTAAATAATATGTAATGCATAATATTACTTCTACTCTATAATTTTGACAAGCAAGACAGAAAGCAATATTTCAGGCAGAAAGTATATCTCCCATGTGTTCATTATAGTATGACATTAAGGACACAAAATATTTGGTTAAATAAAATATAATTACATTTGCATAACTCGCAGTGTAAACTTTTTTGTTCACCATGCCAGGCATTCTCATATTTATATTACAATTCATTGATGTTTGGGAGGTGTCTTACAAGTGATTTATTAATTAGCATAAAGCCCTGAAGTTTATGAGTCATATTGACTGGTTCTGCCCATACTCAAGGAAAGGGGATTATAGTAGACCTGTGTACCAGGGGGGAGGATTTTTGGGTATCATCTTAGAATTCTGCCAACTATGAATGGTGACTACCTTTCATCTTTCCTGTTACTTGAGTCTTCCCATAAAGGAGTAACCTTTTCATTTGTATCCCATATGTTGTTACAACAATCATAGGACTTTTAGACAAAACTATGAAGAAATAGGAAGGAAGCTGGGATTATTTGTAAACTGACTTCTTTATATGGTCAATTTTATATGATATAAACAAAAAACTAGGACAAAACACCAAACTATTCACAGTGGTGCCAGGCAGAATGTGGTGTGAAGGTGAAGATATTTCACTTTCATTTGATATGCCTTGACTTGAGTACATTTTTCAGAAGCATATGCTTTTTTTTTGAAATTTAAAATCCCATAAAATTTTTAATTTAAAAAATATTGTAAGATCTCCTTGTAACTCCCCATGAATCTATAAATATTTCAAAATAAAGAGTCTTCTAAAATGTAAAAGGTAAATTATTATATAAAATTTGAGAAGTATCTATTAATCCATCCATGTATTTATCTCTAACATAACATTAAACCAGGAATATTTCAGTCATGAGGAATGTTATCGCAGAGTGTGCCCATAAATGTTAAATGGGGATTTTCCTAAGGTAAGTAAAAACTAAGGATACTTTGATTTATTAGGTCTGAATATGGTCCTATGAATATGAAAATTCCAAGGTCTTAATAATGCCATGTTTTCAGATGTGTAACAACATTGGCAGAACAATGTAATACTGAGTCTGAAAGGAACTATACAAACAATTCAAATAATCTTCACCTGAGAACTGAATCGATTCTCTGCAAGAGATGTAGCAGTCTAGAGTTTGCTTGATTATCTCTCATGATAGGATCTCATTATTCTCCATGTATTATAAAATTCTTGCATATGTAGTCAAAATACATTTACTAAACCAAGAAATTGCAAAACTAAATAAAATAAGGGAAGAATAGATACCAGGCCAATTAAGCACAAGGGTAAGGGGATTTCAGTTCAACATAAATTTGATAATTTGGCTAAGTGGATTACCAAGAAATACTTGAACTGAAGCAAGAAAAGAGAATTGTGAGCAAGTACCACATCATTCATATATTAGTATGGGGGGAGTATGGCTCAAGTAGTCAAAAGAGACTACCAGGATAACCTTTTGAAGATTTGAACTTTTTTCTCACTCCAAACAGAACTAATAATAGCATTTACACTTTCAAGTTATTTTGAGAATTCATGGCGCAATCATGAAAAGTGCCTAGTTCACAGGACATGTTCAACTAGCATTAAGTGGGAGGCAGTGATGGTGTTAACAGTAGGTACAAGAGGATAAGAAAACACAGTGCCCCACTTTGAGGTGGCCTTGACCAGTTAATTTCAAATTTGGTAGGAGGGTTTCCAAAGTGGAACGGGTGAGAACAGGGTCCTCTTTTCATTATCATCATAGTATGAGATGAAAGAGACTTCCATCCAATTCACCTGATGTAAATACACATGATGTATATGCACATTAAAGTTTGAGAAACATTTGCCTATGTAATACTTCTGAATATTTTATCTGGCCCTAGATACCCATGTGATGGGGAACAATACAAGCAGAAATCTGGGCAAAGAAAAATAGCCTATATTTCATAGCAATAAACTAACTTTGCCTTGAATACCTCAAATATTATGGACTTTCTTTTGAAAAAGTTATTCTGAATACTCTTACTAATCATAGTGTGTGTGTGTCTGTCTGTCTGTCTATCTGTCTTTTAAGTAGATAAGCAATTTACTGGGCAAGATGAAAATTATATTCAAAAATTTTAATCATTGCTTTGCATTATTGAAATATAAATAGATGTTTTCCCTATATCCTCTAAGGTTTTCACAATCACACCAATTACCCTGATTTATATTATACTTATTTTGTTTCCTAACCCTAAGGTTAGTCAGCAAAACATTTCATAAGTGCTAATTATTATTACCTAATGTGTGTCTCTTTTCATTATTTAGTTTGGTTAAATTCAGGTATGTAAAAATGTTGCCTCTTTCCAAAGTAACTCATTGAGTTTTATTTTTTAATTTTTAAAATTTTGTTTAAATTCAATTAGTCAACATACAGTACATCATTAGTTTCAGAGGTGGCGTTCAGTTACTCATCAGTTGCATATAACACCCATTGCTCATCTTATCACTTGCCCTTCTTAATGCCCATCACCCAGTTACTCCATTCTGGGTTTTGTTTTATTTTTTTGATTAGGTAGATTATACTGAACTTATTTTAATCCGCAAAGAAAAACATATCTCTTTTAAACTAAATTCAATAGGATTTATTTAAAGTTAGATCTTTTTGTGTATAGAGTAAGTCTATAAAATCTCATCCTTTGTCCTTTTTTTCCTACAAAATACAGCCTCACTTAAAAGTGGAGAGAAAGGTCATTATCATTAAGCAGAGGGTTTAAGACTAAGATTGCCTATTCATATGCAATAGCATGTAAATTCCAAGAGACAAGTGTCCGGAGTATCACATAAACTGTAGTATATAAGCGGTGTTTGTTAATGGTGAGTTTTGATGCTGCTGCTGCTGCTGCCGCTGCTGATGTTACAGCATTCTTATCATATACAAACAATGTGAACATCAGGAATATAAAAAATGAAACAGATGTCACTCCTTACTCCATCTTCCTGGCACACACTTCCTGGCATGTGTGTGTGCATATGTGTGTGTGTGTGTATGTATGTGTGTGTATAGTGCCCCATCAATATGTCCTTCAGGAGTGGACTTCATATTTTAAAACAATTAAGCAGTATATATGACCTTAGAGACCATATTTTTAAAAATCCTTAAATATTTCAAATTCACTTCTACACTTTAGTTATACACAGATCATGCATCAAGTTCTCTTTGTGGGACTACCTTCAATGAAAGATTTCATTTTTTTCTATGAATAAGTCTAAGTATTTACCTATAAAAGAAGTATTTTACCTCTATATTTTCAATATGGTGAACTAATAGAAAATGCCTATCACTGATTTTTAATGAAGTGAAATCTATCTATGCAGTTGACAGAGAAAATAAATAGTACACATGTATTACATAAAGGTTTTCTAAGGACATACAGATGGCGAGGTCAACCCTAATGCTGCTTCACTGTGAAGTGATGCCCACAGCTAACCTAGAGAGGGTGATAAATATAGATAAACCTTCTTGGACACATCTTCCATCATACTCCCTGTGAACTGTGGGGATTATGAGAGTCTCACCTTAGACTTCTCACTCCATCTATACTCTTTGATTTCATGTATATCTATGGATTCAACAGCCACCTTCATAACAGTGACTCCCAAATCCATTTCTAGACAGGTCTACCCTGTCTCCTGAGGACAAATCTTTTTTTTCAACTGCCTGTTGGGCATTTCCACATGGATATCCCACAGGTACCTAACACTCAACATTATCTTAATCCACTATCTTCTCTCCCCATACCTGCTGTTCCTCATTTATTTCAGGTTTTAATTAATGATCCATTCATGCCCTCACCATGACCTCACCACCCGTTATATTCAAAGTGCTCCAGGGCAGCCCGGGGGGCTCAGAGGTTTAGCTCCACCTTCAGCCCAGGCGGTGATCCTGGGGTCCTGGGATCGAGTCCCACATCAGGCTCCCTGCATGGAGCCTGCTTCTCCCTCTGCCTGTGTCTCTGCCTCTCTCTCTGTCTCTCATGAATAAATAAATAAAATCTTAAAAATAAATAAAAATTAAAAAAAAAAAAACAAAGTGCTCCAAACACAGCTCCTTCTCTGTGCACTATTGTTTCATGGATTTCCTCCAACCTTCCAAACCCAAAGCTTCAGTTACAGACCATTTTATTTTTATCTGGTTTTAGTTCTCAGACTACTCTCTTGGACGGAACAAAGGCATTCTAACTGAAGGCACATGGATTATAAAGGACTCTGAATGAAAATAGGTTTCACAATTATATGACTCCATTGAAATGACACGAAGATTCTGTGCATGGGTACCTATATATCTCTAGATCTACAGATATTTAATAAGTTTCTCAAAGCTGAAAATTTTCTGAAACCCAGATGGTGCCTGCTTCCAGTCTGCCCTCACCTAGAATGTGGTCTATGGGCCATTGTTGATATTCTGCAATCATTTCTGCCCATTCTCATACCAAAGACTGGCTTCCAGACAGCCCAGATATCTAGACTTCCTGCTGCCCCATAAGGGAAGGGAATATATTTTTTGAGACCCCTGTTGGAAAGTAGCTTAGGTTTTTTCTAAAGAGTTTGGTCAGAGAACAGATCTGACACAGCTTCCACATGCCAATCCTGTCCCCTAAAGGCAGATGCCTCCCGTACACATTCTCTGGGTTAACTAAGGAAGTTGTGTTTGAAGTGAAAACCACTAGGCTACTTAGAATTAATGGTGGAGTTTGCTAGCAACCAGCCAGAATTGACCTACCAACCTCATGCGACTAACAGGAATTTCTAGGGTTTGGGGGTACATCTGTGGGTAAGGGGTCTCCCAGCAAAGCTCAGAACCCTGCAGCCTTCCTTCCTCTAGTAGCATCACAGTGCTTAGGGAAGTTCACTAGTGTTCCAGAGACCTCTGGGTCCTTTCTCCTATAAACATAAGGACAACACAAGTACTCTGAGTTTGGTTATCCTTGGCTGGATGAATCCATGTGATCTAATTTACTCAGTATTTCTGCCACCAACATTTCCTGGAATGCCAGTGTGCCATTTTTCGCTTAAGGGACAGTACACACATAGCATCTCTCCTAATAAAACACACACACACACACACACACTATACACATATATACACTATGATCATGACTTTCTTTTTGTTTTTAGGGTCAGATCTTGGAGGACTTTGGTTTGTTTTTGCTTATGCTTCTTATTTAAATTTTACTTAGTTAACATATAGTGGGATACCGGTTTCTGGAGTAGAATTCGGTGATCATCACTTACATACAGCACAGAGTGCTCATCACAACAACTTCATTCCCTAACACCCCTTGTCCATCCAGCCTGTCCCCCTACCCACCTCCCTCCAACAACCCTCTCTTTATTCTCTATTGCTAAGGGTCTTTGATGGTTTATTTCCCTCTCTTCCCTTCCCCTTCCTTCTCATGTATTTTCATTTGTTTTCTTTGTTAAATTCCACATATGAGTAAGATCATTTGGTATTTGTCTTTCTCTGAGTGATTATTTCACTTAGCATAATACACTCTAGCTCCATTCTTTTATCCGTTTCATTGCAAATGGCAAGATTTCATTCTTTTTGATGGGCGAGTAATGTTCCATTATATATATACATATTATATATATATATATATATATATATATATATATATATATATATATGTATATATATCCCCCACATCTTCCTTATCTATTCATCAGTCAATGGACATTTGGGCACTCTCCATAGTTTGGCTATTGTTGATAATGCTGTTATAAACATTGTGTCCATGTACCCCTTCGAATCTGCATTTTTGTATACTTTGGGTTAATACGTAGTGGTGCAGTTGCTGGATCACAGGATAGTTCTAATTGTAACTTTTTGAGGAAACTCCATACTGTTTTCCAGAGTGGTTTCACCAGTTTGCATTCCCTCCACGAGTGTGCGAGGGTTCGCAACACCTGTTGTTTCTCGGGTTGTTAATTTTAGCTATTCTGACAGGTGTGAGGTGATATGTCATTGTGGTTTTGATTCGTATTTCCCTGATGATGAGTGTGATGGTGAGCATCTTTTCATATGTCTATTAGCCATCTGGATGTTTTCTTTGGAAAAATATCTATGTATGTCTTCTGCCCATTTCTTGACTGGATTATTTGTCTTTTGGGTATTCAGTTTAATAAGTTCTTTATAGATTTTGGATACTAACCTTTTATCAGATATGTCTTTTGCAAGTATTTTCTCCCACTCCATAGATTGGCTTCTAGTTTTGTTGATTGTTTCCTTTGCTGTGCATAAGCTTTTTATCTTGATGAAGTCCCAATAGTTCATTTTCCTTTTGTTTCCCTTGCCTCCAGAGACATGTCTAGTAAAAAGTTGCTGTGGTCGAGGTCAAAGAGGTTGTTGCCTGTGTTCTCCTCTAGGATTTTGATGGTTTCCTGTCTCACATTTAGGTCTTTCATCCATTTTAAATTTATTTTTATGTTTGGTGTAAGAAAGTGGTCCAGTTTCATTCTTTTGCATATTTCTGTCTTGTTTTCCCAACACCATTTGTTGAAAAGACTGTCTTTTTCCCATTGGATATTCTTTCCTCTTTGTTGAAGATTAGTTGACCAGAGTTTTGGATCTAACTCTGGGTTCTCTTTTCTATTCCATTGATCTATTTGTCTGTTCTTGTGCCAGTACCATACTATCTTGATGACTGCATCTTTGTAATATAGCCTGAACCCTGGAATCATGCTGCCTCCAGTTTTGTTTTTCTTTTTCAGGATTGCTTTGGCTACTTGGGGTCTTTTGCAGTTCCACATAAATTTTAGGATTGTTTATTCTAGCTCTGTGAAAAATGCTGGTGGTATATGATAGGGATTGCATTAAATATGTAGATGGCTTTGAGTAGTATAGATAGTTTAATGATGTTCATCTTCTAATCCATGATCATGGAATGTTTTTCTATTTCTCTGTGTCTTCTTCAATTTCTTTCATAAGTGTTCTATAGTTTTCAGAATACAGATCTTTTACCTCTTTAGTTAGGTTTATTTCTAAATATCTTATTGTTTTAGTGCAATTGCAAATGGGGTCGATTCCTTGATTTCTTTTTTCCTGCTGCTTTATTATTGGTGCATAGAAATGCAATAGATTTCTGCACATTTTTATATCCTGCAACTTTGCTAAATTTATGTGTTATTTCCGGCAATTTTTGGGTGGAGTCTTTCAGGTTTTCTACATAGAGTATCATGTCATCTGCAAATAGTGAAAGCTTAAAAAAAAACAAAAAAAACAAAAAAAACAAATAGTGAAAGCTTAACTTCTTCCTTGCTGATTTGGATGCTTTTTATTTCTTTTTGTTATCTGATTGCTGAGGCTAAGACTTCCAGTACCATGTACTTTCAGAAATAGTAATGGTGAGAGTGGACATCCCTACCTTATTCCTGATCATAGGGAAAAGGCTCTCAGTTTTTCCCCCATTGAGGATAATATTAGCTGTGGGTATTTCACATATGGCTTTTATGATGTTGAGTTATGTCTATCTATCCCTACTTTGTTTAAGGTTTGTATCAAGAAAGGATCCTGTATTTTGCCAAATGCTTTTTCTGCATCTATTGACAGGATCATAGATTCTTATCCTTTCTTTTATTAATGTGATGTATCACATTGATTGATTTGCGAATACTGAACCACCTCTGCAGTGCAGGAATAAATCTCACTTGATTGTGGTGAATAATTCTTTTAATGTATTGTTGAATTCAATTTGCTAGTATCTTTTTTTAAATATTTTTATTTATTAATCATGGGAGACAGAGAGAAAGAGAGAGAGAGAAGGGGGGGGCACAGAGACAGGAAGAGGGAGAAGCAGACTCCATTCAGGGAGCCTGATGTGGGACTCGACCCCAGGACTCCAGGATCATGCCCTGGGCCAAAGACAGACACTCAACCGCTGAGCCACCAAGATGTCCCAATTTGTTAGTATCTTATTGAGAATTTTTGCATTCATGTTCATCAGGGATATTGGTATGTAATTCTCCTTTTTAGGGTCTTTGATTTTGGAATCAAGGTAATGCTGGCTTCATAGAATAAGTTTGGAATTTTCCTTCCATTTCAACTTTTTGGAACAGTTTGAGAAGAATAGGTATTAACTCTTCTTTAATTGTCTGGTAGAATTCCCCTGGGAAGACATCTGGCCCAGGACTTTTATTTTTTGGGAGATTTTTGATTACTGATTCAATTTCTTTGTTCAGATCTTCTATTTCTTCCTGTTTCAGGTTAAGTAGTTTGTAAGTTTCTAGGAATTTGTCCATTTTTTCCAGATTGCCCAGTTTGTTGGCATATAATTTATCATAGTTTTCTCATAATTGTTTTACATATCTGTGGTGTTGGTTATGATCTCTCCTCTTTCATTCACAATCTTATCTACTTGGATCCTTTCTCTCTTCCTTTTGATAAGTCTGTCTTGGGGGTTTATCAATTTTATTAATTCTTTTGAAGAACTAGTTCTTAGTTTTGTTGATCTGTTCTACTGAGGGTTTTTTGTTATTTATTTCTACTATAATCTGTATCATTTCCCTTCTCCTGCTGGCTTTAGATTTTATTTTCTGTTGTTTTTTTAACTCTTTTAGATGTAAGGTTAGTTTATGTATCTGACACTTTTCTTGCTTCTTGAGTAAGGCCTATATTGCTATATACTTCCCTCTTAGGACTGCCTTTGCTGCATTCCAAAGGTTTTGAACTGTCGTTTTCATTTTCATTTGTTTCCATATATTTTTTACTTTTTCTTTCATTTCCTCCATAACCCATTCATTCTTTAGTAGGATGTTCTTTAACCTCCATGTATTTGAGGTCTTTCCAATTTTTTGTTGTGGTTGACTTCAAGTTTCACAGTGTTGTAATTTGAAAATATGCATGGTCTGATCTCATCCTTTGGTACTTCTTGAGGTCTGACTTGTGACCCTGTATGTGATCTATTTTGGAGAATGTTCCATGTGCACTTGAGAAGAATGTGCAGTCTGCTGCTTTAGAATGAGATGCTCTAAATATATCTGTTAAGTCTATCTAGTCTACTGTGTCATTCAAAGCCATTGTTTCCTTATTGATTTTCTGCCTAAATGATCTGTCCATCGCTGTAAGTGGGGGTGTTAAAGTCCCCTACTATTATTGAATTAGTATCCATGAATTTCTTTCAGTTTATTTTTGATTGATTTATATATTTGGGTGCCCCCAAGTTTGAAGCATGAATATTTACAATTGTTAGATCTTGGTAGATAGACTCCTTTATTATGCTATAAGTCCCTTCTTCATCTCTTATTACAGTCTGTGTTTTAAAAATCCAGTTTAAAAAAAAAGGGGGGGCATCCTGGGTGGCTCAGCGGTTTAGCGCTGTCTTCAGGCATGATCCTGGGGACTCGGGATCGAGTTCCACATCAGGCTCCCTGTGTGGAGCCTGCTTCTCCTTCTGCCTGTGTCTCTGCCTCTGTGTGTGTGTGTGTCTCTCATGAATAAATAAAAAAATATTTTATTTATTTATTCATGAAAGACAGAGAGAGAAAGTAAATAAAGTCTTTTTAAAAATCCAGTTTGTCTAAGTATAGCTACTCTGGCTTTCTTTTAATGTCCATTAGCATGATAAATCATTCTCTATCCCCTCACTTTCAATCTGCAGGTGTCTTTAGGCCTAAAATGAGTCTCTTGTAGGCAGCATATAGATGGATCTTGGTTTCTTTTTATCCATTCTGATACCCTATGTCTTTTGATTGGAGCATGTAGTCCATTTACATGCAAAGTGATTATTATTGAAAGATTTGAACTTAGTGCCATTGTTACTTGTAGAGTTGGTATTTCTGGTGATGTTCTCTGGTCTCTTCTAGTCTTTGTTACTTTTAGTCTTCTTTTCTCCCCTCATAGAGTCTCCCTTAACATTTCTTGCAAAGCTGGTTAGAGGTCATCAACTCCTTTAGTTTTTGTTTGTCTGGGAAACTCTTTATCTCTCTTTCTCTTTGCTATTCTTGTCTGCATATTTTTTGCATTCAGCATGTTGAATATATTAGGCCACTGTCTTCTGGCCTGCTACGTTTCTCTGGACAGATGTGCTGCAAACCTGATCTTTCTCCCCTTGTATGTTAAGGACTTTTTCTCCCTTGTTGCTTTCAGGAATCTTTCCTTGTCTGTATATTTTGTGAATTTTACTATGATATGCTTTGGCAATGGTTGGCTTTTGTTGAATTTAATGGGAGTTCTCTGTGCTCCTTGGATTTTATTCCTATATCCTCTCCCAGATTAAGGAAGTTTTCAGTTATAATTTTCTTGAATAAATCCTCTGCCCATTTTTCTCTCCTTTCATCTTCTGAGACTTTCATGATGTGAATATGATTCCATTTTATTAAGTTGCTAAATTCCCTAGGTCTACCTTTATGATCCATTATCTATCCCTCTTCTTTTCAGCTTCATTATTCTCCACAATTTTATCTTCCATATCACTAATTTTTTCCTCTGCTTCATCCATCCTCATTTTTATGACCTCCACTTGGGTTTACATTTTGGTTAAAGCATTTTTAATTTTGGCCTGACTAGATTTTAGTTCTTTTATCTCTAAGGGATTCTCTAGTGTCTTTAATGTTTTTTTCAAGGCCAGCTAGTATCTTATAATTGTTTTAAATTCTAGTTCAGACATCTTATTTATATTTGCATTGATTAAATCTCTGGCTATCATTTCCTCCTATCTTTTGGAGTGAATTCAAGGGAAAAGATAAAAAATTAAAGAAATGAAATAAAAATATAAGTAAATAAATAATAAAAATTGAAAAAATTAAAAATAAAATACATAAAGGAACCTAGACACTTGCTGTGTTTTGGTCTTATTGTTATGAGATGCTTGTTAGAAAAAAGGTAGAAAGAAAGAAAAGAAGAGAGGAAAAGTAAACATTAAAAAATAAAACATGATTTCACTCATATGTGGAATTTAAGAAACAAAGCAGGTGAACATAGGAGAAGGGAAGGAAAATAAAATAAGATAAAAACAGAGATGGAGGCAAAACATAAGAGACTTTAACTCTGGGAAACAAACTGAAGTTGCTGGAGGGGAGGTGGGTAGGGGTGGGGTAATTGGATAAGGGGACTTACGGAGAGCACTTGATGTAATGTTACACGCAACTGATGAGTCACTGAATTCTACCTCTGAAACTAATAATACACTATATGTTAACTAAATTGAATTTTTAAAAAAATTTTAAGGCTATTCATGAAAAATATGTATATATAAATAAAAAAATTTTAAATGCTATTTCTGTATCCAAACCACAAAACTGACAAAAACAAAACAAAACAAAAATAAATAAATAACAAACAGAAAACCTTCAAAGGGCTTGGATCCTGTTTCCTCTAGACCTAAAGTTTTCCAGCACTCTATAATCAGCAGTCTTGGTGTGGGTGAGGGGTTTGTGGTATGGTCTTCTGGGGAAGGGATTGGCTGTTGTGGTTCTCAGATGAAATTGCTTTAGTGGAAATGTGCTTGTAGGGGATGGGAGTGAGAAGTGGGTAGCAGCTCCATTCTCCACTTGATGGCACTATTTAGCTCGCTGAGGTGGATCAAGCTGGTGGGTACTGGGGAGAAAATGACTTTGCTTCATTCCCTGGACTGCAGAGCAGGAAATGAGCACTACTCTTTAGTGAGCTCTGACAGACACACAATGACCCCTCCTATGTCCCTGGTTTCCCTCAGATCGCAGCTTTCACTCTGTGTCAGAGCTGCCTGCATGCCCAGTGGTGCAGCACTCCTGTTTTATCCCAGGTGCAGCTGTGTTTCAAACCCTACACTTCAGAGACCCCTGAGGCACTGACCCACACTATTCCTCTGGGGGAGGGTGGCCATACAGCCATTAGAAGCTCATGGTAAATTGCAACACACAGCCAGCAATGGAGTTTGTAGCCCTTCACTGGCACCTTTGTTGCTATACTGCTGGGTGGGGCAGCTCAATAGTGCCCACAGAGTCTTTTGCCTGTGAAGAGGCTGTGCTACCCATCTCAAATGCACTCCAAGCAGCAAAATCATTTCTCCCTATGTGACCCTGGGGATCCTCAAGCTATCTATCACTGGGTCTCAGCTCTATTCCCACACCAGAGCAGCACTCAGTTCCCCAGAGGGCAAACCCTGGCTATGTCACAAACCTCTGAAACCTCAGAATCAGCATTCTGCTGTTTATAGAAAACTGGCAGTATTGTAGCCTTTTCCTTTTCCCCCTCAACAGTTTTGAACAATAGTTTCCTTGTACAATCCCTTGAATGTGCTTTTGCTCTTTTTTTTTCTCCATTCTTTTTCTCTCTTCCTTCTCTCAGGCTACACAATCTTCCATCAAAAACCCCTCCCTGGAAAGCACTCACCACTCTTTTCTCCCACTGATCAACTTTGCACAGTCTCTACCTTCCACCAGTTATTTTTCTGGTTTGTGGATGTGCAGCTTTGTTCTCTAATACTTCCAATTGATTTATTGGGTGTTCAGAATGATTTGATATTTATCTAGCTGTGTTTGAGTGAGGAGGCAGGCTTAGGGTCACCCTAATTGTCCACCGTCTTACCTCCCTCCTTCTGTGAGCATGACTTTTCATCTGTGGTCAGGGACCATGGGACCACCAACCAGGTTCACTTCTCCAAATGAATTATTGTGAAGCAAGTTATATTTGTATATGCTTGAATGGTCAAGATTTTAGGCAGGGGAACAATTTGAAGGGAGTTACAATAGTCTAGGTAAAGGTGATATGGTACTGAACTGTAATTGTGGTAGAGAGAAAATAGAAAGATAGAAAATGGGAAAAAATATTTAGGAGGTCTTAGTGATTGATGGATGTGGGTCTGACCATATTGAAATGAAAATTGTAAATAAAATACCTCCTGCTTTTATCTCTTCCTTATTTTATTTTTAAAAAGTTAATATTTCACATGGTCCTGAGTGACTCAGTCAATCAAGTGTCTGACTCTTGATCTCAGCTCAGTCCTTGATCTCAGAGTCATAAGTCAAACCCTATGTTGGGCTCCACACTGGGCATGGAGACTATGTGGGTAGGTGAGTAGGTAGGTAGGTAGCTAGATAGATAGAAAGGTGAATATTTCACATATGGTAAAATGCAGGTAAAGTGTACAGGTTGATGAATTTTTACATATATATATGTACCCATGCAATCACTACCCAAATCAAAATATACATTTCCCTCACTTTAAAAAATTATTGGGATACCTGGGTAGTTCAGTGGTTTGGCACCGGCCTTCAGCCCAGGGCATGATCCTGGAGTCCTGGGATCGAGTCCCACATCAGGCTTCCTACATGGAGCCTGCTTCTCTCTCTGCCTGTATCTCTGCCTCTCTCTGTGTGTGTTTCTCATGAATAAATGGATAGAATCTTAAAAAAAAAAGTCCTTAATGCTTCTCTCCCATCAATGTCATCCAGAGCATAGTAATGCTCACTTTATCACAAGAGATTAGTTTTGCCTATTTTTGAAATTTTTGAAAAATTTTTGAAAATTTTTGAAATTTTTGAAATTTTTTTAAATGGAAAATACAGTACAAATTCTTTTATATCCACCTTCCTTCATTAAAAAAAAGTATTTTAGATTCATCGGTGTTTATATATGTATCAGTATTTTAAATAACTGTATAATATTCTGTTGCATAAATATACCACACATTCATACCCATTCCCCTGTTGATAGGCATACTATTTATTTCCAATTTGTACTATGTGTACAAATTAGTAAAGTAATGTTTGGAACAGTATTGTGCAAATCACTTTGTCATCATATACACCCACTTTTCTTGGATGTATACTTAGGAGTGGAATTTCTGGGTCATAGAGTAACTGTATTTTTTACTTTATTAAAAACTTTCGGGACGCCTGGGTGGCTCAGCGGTTGAGCGTCTGCCTTCAGCCCAGGGCGTGATCCTGGAGTCTCGGGATCGAGTCCCACGTCGGGCTCCCTGCATGGAGCCTGCTTCTCCCTCTGCCTGTGTCTCTGCCTCTCTCTCTTTCTCTGTGTCTCTCATGAATAAATAAATAAAATATTTAAAAAAAAAAAAAAAAAAAAAAAAAAAAAAAAAAAACTTTCAAATCTTTTTAAAAGGTGGTTGTATAGACTTCCAGTTTCAACTTAGAGATTTAGAAAGCTAGAAAAAGTTTTGCTTCCAGTATTACAACAATAACCATAAAGCTGGACATAATGCAAATAAATGACTTTTCTTGATCCCATTAGGAAATTGAGATTTCAGGGAAAACACTAAATAGAAAACTGGGGAGATATAGCCTCTTACAAGAGGAAATAAGATACAAGCATTTTTTATTTAACCTGGAGCAGAAACCATCGTTACCATATAAACTGATAAGATTCAGCTTCTTTGGGAATTTAATGAATTGTTAAACACTAAATGTGGGCTAGTATGAGAAAGTTAAATCCCTGGGGGCCATAGACAAGAAGGGTTTCACCATCTTTCTTTTCCTCCAATAACTCCACCACATAATCATAGTGAAGACCAGGAAATATTCAAATGTAAAGGAACTGTCTGGGAGAAGACAGTGGGAAGAGCAGCAATTGTTGCCAAAACTTCTTTCAAACTCATTTACTACATTTTTCTTACAGAAGTAAAACTGTAATCTGCAGGGCAAAAACAACAACAAAAAATGTCACCTTAGGGCACTGTAGAGGAACATTGCAGCTGGAGGAGGGGCAGAGACAAAACATTTCCCCTTCAGGGTAGGACAGGAATATATGTTAGGCCCAACACCTACAGCTCAGGGAGAGGCAAGGCCACACTCCCAAGACACAGATTCACATTCCCTAAGACTAAGGCTTAACCAGAACATTTGAGAATAGCTCTCTCCTGTTCTCCACCAGCCCACTATCAAATAATAAATAAAACTAATTGTTGATTACCGTTGGATAATCTTCATGAAAACAGATTATCTCTCAGATTTAGTAATGTAAAAGAAAAATCCAAAACCAAGCAAGGATACTAGAGAAATTTGAAACCTGTGGTGCACTGAAGATAACTATAGCAATAACAAACCAAATTCAGCCCAGCTCCTCACTAAATTAATTCAAACTCCTACACTAAAGGCCTAGAAGAAGGGAAGACATACTCATCTCCAAGCCCCATCCCCCTCACACACATTTAATTCAATCCCTACTGTTCTATCCAACATTTCCTGTTTCAATAAAAAAGTTACGAAGTATACAAAAAGGTAAGAAAAAGCAATCTAAAAAGACAAAGCAAACCTCAGAATCAGACTCAGATATGACAGAGACATAGAAACTATTGGACAAGGAATTTAAAATTACTGTCATTAGTAGGTTAAGAGATTCAATGGATTAGGTAGACAATGGGCAAGATCAGAGAGGTAATTTCAGCAGAGAGATAAGATCAATAAGAAAAGATCAAATGGAAATGCAACAGAGAGGGGCACCTGAATGGCTCAGTGGGTTGGGTGTCTATCTTCCACTTGGTGGTGGTCCCAGAATCCTGGGATTGAGCCCACATCTTCCTCCCTATTCAGCAGGGAGCCTGCTTCTCCCTCTCTGTCCACCACTTGTACTCTCTATTGATTAAATAAATAAAATCTAAAAAAAAAAAAAAAAAAAAAAAGCCAAAACAAGTGGGGAAAAAAAACAAACAGTGACAGAGTTAAAGGATGGTTCCTCTGGGCTCATCAGGGAACTTGAGAATGCATTAAAGAAATTACTCAAGCCAAAACACAAAGAAAAGTGAGTTAAAAAACAAAACAACAACAACAAAAAACCCTCCAGAATATCTGAGATCCATTGTACAATACCAAGCATATACATTATTGGAATTCCAGAAGTAGGATTATAAGAAAATGCATTTCAATAAATGTAGAAAAATCATTTGAGAAAATTTAACATCCATTCATGATAAAACTTTCATTAAAGAAGAATGGCTCACAACTTCCTTAACCATTAAAGACAGCTTTTAAAAAACTCTATACCCAACATCATATTTAATGGTAAAATACTCAATGCCTTCCCCCCCCTAAAATCAGGAATAGGCTAGAATATCCACTCTAGGCTATTTCATATTGTTTTAATTCACATTTACCTAATGTTGTTGTATCTTTTCCTAAGTTATTGGCTATTTAGATGTAGTGTTTTGGGAAGTGTTTGTTCATGTCTCCCATTTTTCAGTTGGGTTGTTCATTTGCCTTTGGTGTTTCTGTTATTAACTTATAATTATTTAAAATACATTATGGATATGATGCCTTTATGGGATAAATATGAATATTTTCCCAGTCTCTAGGCTGCTATTTATCTTTAATAGTGTTTTTTGAATAGCAAAAGTTATTAATTTTGATGAAGTAGGATTATCATTTTCTCCTTTAAGGTGGGAGTCAAGATTCTTTATTTTTCATGTATGTATTCAATTCAGATATATATGTGTGTGTATATATAAATATAGAGTTGCAATATATAGTTCCTTTTAAAAAAAAAAAATTTCATTGGGACACCTGGGTGGCTCAGCGGTTCAGTTGAGTGTCTGCCTTCAGCTCAGGGAGTGATCCTGGGATCTGGGATTGAGTCCCACATAGGGCTCCTCCTGGGGAGCCTGCTTCTCCCTCTGCCTATGTCCCTGCCTCTCTCCCTCTGTGTCTGTCATGAATGAATGAATGAATAAATAAACAAACAAACAAACAAACAAACAAACTTAAATAAAATAGAATAAAAAATATTTCTTTACCGTATTGAATAGCTTTGGTAGTTTTATTGAAAATCAATTAACCATATATGATGTGGGTCTATTTCTGGACTCTGTTCTGTCCCATTGATACATTTGTCTTTTCTTGCAATAGTGCCATGCTATTTTAATTACTTAAAATTATACTAACTCTTGAAATATGGAAGTGTAAATTCTCCAGCTTTATTTTTGTTCTTCAAGATTATCTTGGTTAGGGCAGCTCAGATGGCTCAGCGGTTTAGCGCCACCTTCGGCCCAGGGCGTGACCCTGGAGACCTGGGATGGAGTCCTGCATCGGGCTCCCCGTGAGGAGCCTGCTTCTCCCTCTGCCTGTGTCTCTGCCTCTCTTTCTATGTCTCTCATGAATAAATAAATAAAATCTTAAAAAAAAGATTATCTTGATTATTCTTGATCCTTTGAATTTCTATAAAAATTTTAGAATCAGCTTTGAATTTTCTCAAAAAGAATTACTGAAATTTTTATTTGGATTGTATTAATCTATACGATAATTTTTGTTTATAATTCCTCTCAGCAATGTTTTGTGCTTTGCAATGGAAGGATCTTGTAAATCTTCTGTTAAATTTATTCCTATATACTCATTGATAATTTAAGCTATTGCAAATGGTATTATTTTAAATTAAATTTCCAGTGTTTATTGATTACAGAAATGTAATTGATGTTTATATATTGACCTTGCTTCCTGTGATTTTTAAAATATGATTTTGGGGATCCCTGGGTGGCGCAGCGGTTTGGCGCCTGCCTTTGGCCCAGGGCGCGATCCTGGAGACCCGGGATCGAATCCCACATCAGGCTCCCGGTGCATGGAGCCTGCTTCTCCCTCTGCTTATGTCTCTGCCTCTCTCTCTCTCTCTCTCTCTCTCTGGGACTATCATAAATAAATAAAAATTTAAAAAAATTAATAAAATATGATTTTGTTAATTCCTTTTGATTTTATACAAAGTTATGATATTTGTAAATAAAGGCAGGTGGACATCTTTCTTTCAAATAGTTATATCTTTTACTGTTCTTCTCTTATTGCACTGGTTAGAACCTGTAGTATAATTTCAAGTAGAAATGTAGGAGTAGACATCCTTGTTTTGTTTAATATATTATGCAAAATATGTCACAATTAAAAATGATACTTTGTGTAGGATTTTTGCAGATGCACTTTATCAGATTGAAGAAGTCCTCATTTATTTTGCTTGTTGGATTGTTTTTATTGCAAATGGGTAATGAATTTTGTCAAATATGTTTTGCCTCCTTTATTCTATTAATATGAGGATGGCAATGATTTTTAAATGGAAAATAGGCTATATTCCTGGAATAAACCATATTTGTTCATGGCATATTATCCTTTTTAAGTTCTACTGGATATGATTTAATACTATTTTGTTCAGAATTTTTGTGTCTATATTCATGAAAGATACTAGTTTGCAATTTTCTTTTATTGTAAGAACCATATCATGTTTTGGTGTCAGGATTATGCTGTTATTGTAAATCAAGTTGGAAAGTATTCCTTCTATTCTCTGAAGGGTTTTTGTAATATTGTACTTTTTCTTTCTAAAATGTTTGGTAGAATTCACCATGAAACCATCTGGACTAGAGTCTTCTTTTTGGAGGAATTTTAAATTATGATTAAATTTATTTTAATAGAAATAGTACTATTTAAACTTTGTTTCTTTTTTTAAAGATTTATTTATTTATTCATGAGAGACACAGGTAGAGAGAGAGGCAGAGACATAGGCAGAGGGAGAAGTAGACTTCCAGGAGGAGCCCTATGTGGGAATCGATCCAGATTCCAGGATCATGCCCTGAGCCAAAGGCAGACACTCAACCGCTGAGCCACCCAGGCCTCCCTAAACTTTGTTTCTTCTTATATCAACTTACTTCACACATTTTGAAAAGTTATGCTTTTCAAGAAATTTGTCTAAGGTGTCAAATTCAATGGAATAATGTTGTTACTAATATTTTATTATTTCATTAATGTTTGTAAGATCTATAGTAGTATCCATTTTTTCATTCCTGATTTTTATAATTTGTATTTTCTCTTTTATTTCTTGATCAATCTTACTTGAGATGTATCCATTTCCTTAGCCTTTTCAAAAAACCAAACTTGGCATTATTGATTTCCAGTTAGAGTCTGTTTTCTATTTTATTAACTTCAGGTCTCTATCTTTTAAATATTTTATTTGGGCTTAATTCTATCTTCTATTTTTAACCAACAAGTTAGGAAAACTTCTATTCAATAAGGGTGAAAGTCTAGATATTTTATTTTATTTTTTTTTCTTTTTAAAAAAAGACTTATTTATTTGAGAGAGAGAGTGAGAGTGGGGTGGGGAGGAGCAGAGAGAAAATCTCAAGCTGACTCCCTACTGAGTATGGAGCCTGACATGGGGTTTGATCTCATAATCCTGAGATCATGACCTGAGCTGAAATCAAGAGTTGCACACTTAATCAACTGAGCCGCCCAGGCATCCCTGATTATTTATTTTAAACATTTTTAAATACAGGCATTATTTGCAATGATGTGAATGGAGCTACAAAGTATTATGTTAAGTGAAATAAGTCAGTCAAAGAAAGACAAATACCATATGATCAAACTCATGGAATTTAAGAAAGAATTTAAGAAAGAAAACAGGATGAACATATGGGAAGGGGAAATGAAAGAAGGGAGAGAGGGAAACAAAGCATAAGAGATTTTTAAAGATAGAAAACAAACTGAGAGTTGATGGAGAGAGGTGGGTTGGGGATGGGCTGGATGGCAGATTGATATTAAACAGGGCACTTATTATGAGCACTGGGTGTTGAATATAAGTGATGAATCACTGAATTTTACTCCAGAAGCTAATATTGCACTGTATGTTAACTCCCTAAAATTTAAACTTTAAAAAAGGCATTAAAAGCTATAACTTTCCCCCAAACACTGCATTAGCTGCACGGCCAATTTTTTGATTTGCTGCATTTTCATTGCCATTACATTAAAAATATTTTCTATTTTTCTTTTGGGTTCTTTGACCTATAGTTTGTAGAAGTGTTTGCTCAATTTCAAAATATTTGGGGATTTTCAGATTTCTATTTGTGGTTAATTTCTAATTCAATTCCATCATGGTCAAGAAACATACTCTATATCATTTCAATCTTTTTAAATGTATTGAAACTTGCTTTCTAGCCCAGTATATGGGATACTTTAGTGAATGTTCCTTGTGTATTCAACTAGAATATTTATTCTGAAATTATTGGATATAATGTGCTATAAATGTCAGTTATGTCAAGATGATTAATTGTGCTGTCTAAATATTCTGGATTACTGAATTTTCTGTATATTTATTCTATAATTTTTAATGAAAGAGTAATATTAAAGTCTTCAATTATGACTGTGAACTTGTCTAACTCTTTTGTCAATATTTTGAAGTTCTGTTATTAGATACTTTTATAATTGTTATGTCTTCTTGATGAATGGATCCTTTTATTACTATAAAGGATTCCGGTTTACTTTTGGCAATCTATCTTAAAGCCTACACATCAACTTTTTTTAATGTTTGCTTTTAAATGATATATTTTTTCCCATCCTTTTACTTGGAACATATTCAAGATCTTTTTTTTTTTAATTTTTATTTTTATTTATGATAGTCACAGAGAGAGAGAGAGAGAGGCGCAGAGACACAGGCAGAGGGAGAAGCAGGCTCCATGCACCGGGAGCCCGATGTGGGATTCGATCCCGGGTCTCCAGGATCGTGCCCTGGGCCAAAGGCAGGCGCCAAACCGCTGCGCCACACAGGGATCCCCATATTCAAGATCTTATATGTAAAGTATAATTCTTGAAAAGAAGATACAGTTATTTTAAAATCCAGTCTAACAATCTCTGTATTTTTATTGGAATGTTTAGTTCATTTATATTTTCTGGTATTACTGACATGATTAAGTCTAGTATTTTACTATTTGTTTTCCATTTGTCCCATCTGACCCTTTGTGCCTGCTTTTGAATTGAATTTTTATTTGTCCTCTGTCAGTTTTTGGATATGCTTTGTATTATTTTTTAGTGCTTAATCTATGTATTTTATTATACTTTATTTACTTAATACAGTCACCTTGAATTAATATTTTATGATAATGTATAGTGCAAGAACACTACAAAATATTTTACCATTTTCTCACCCAACCTTTTTGTTGCTATTGTTACATATTTCATTTCTATGTTACAAATTCTCCAATGCAATTATTATTTTCTCTTTAAATGGTTAGTCTTTTAAAATTATTTTTTAAATGTTATATTTTCCCAGTAATTTTTAAATTATTTTTTATTATTCCATTTCAGACATGAACCCTTTTATTTCAATCCTTATTTTAGACATGAAAATATTAAGCAAAGAGAATAAATAACTTACCTAAAGTCTCATAACCAAAGGATTACAGAAGTGAGTTTTGATCCCAAGAAGTCTAACTCCAGAGCTCACAATTTGACCACTGTAGTAGGGTTATCCATCATTAATGCATTTGGAATAAACTGCAAGGCTATAGTTTGCAAAGGCCTTTCTATAGCCTTGGATGGTGCCCTAGAAATCTTACTAAAGTAAATTTTACTAAAGTAAAATATTTTCTCATAAAAAAAGAAAGCTCCCAAGCAGTGTATTTTAAGATTTGGCAAATATAGATTTCTTCTCAAAGCCATGTAAAATAATATGAACTTCATTTGATAGAGAATGTAGGCCAGTGAAGGACTTTAAGGTAGAGAGAGGCTAGATATATTTTAGGGTTTAGAGAGATCACTGCTTTCAACAGGACAGCATCTGAGAATTTGATTTCCAGTTTAAGTTGATTGAACAGATTTGTAGGGATGCTGTCCTTCAGGTTAACAGAGCAAGGTTGATGATTAAATAATTTGATATTTAATCCAAAGTTTGGAGAGACAAATTTGGGGCATATTTCAAAGCCAATCAAGCAACATATGTCAGTTGGGGTTCTAACAAGATAGCTTTTGCTATAATTGATAACTTATATGAGATAAATAAAAATAAGCTAGGTTTTATCTTTACTTTGGTACTAATGAGGATTACTTATCATATAAAAAGCCAATGTAGGTGCAAGATGTTAAAATTCCCAAAGTGTAAAATTTTCTACTCTAATGATTAAAATAGACTGGCACGATGGACTGATATTCACAGTCGAGAGAGATATATGGAAGAATAATTAAGATTAAGTAGGCAAAATGGAAGAGAATTAGGCTAGATTTTCTCACAGAAAGCATAATGAATTCCATAATCACCTTAAAATATAGATTTAACTACTCATTCAACAAATATTTATTGAGCGAGAGCTGTATGCCAGGTTTTCTCTTAGGTTAGGGATAGAAGATGACCAAAACTGAGCCCCTGGCCTCACAGAGCTTATGCTACAAACAGAAGTGAGTAGATCAATAATTTCATGCCAAGGGTAGCATAAGTGCCACAAAAAGAAGTGAAGCAGAGTAAGGGGATAAAAAGTGATGCGACTGCTATTTTATATAGAACTGTCAGAGAAAGTATCCCTGAGGGGGTAACAGTTCAGGAAAAACCTCAATGAAAAAAGGAAATGGAACATGTAAATATCTGGGGGAAAGTTTTCTGGTGAGGAAATAGCAAGTACAAGCCCTTGAGATGGGAAGGTGTTTGGTGTAGTTAAAAACAGAAAGCAGCTCTGTGTAGCTCAAGCTAAGTGGACAAAAGGGAAGAAGAGTGGGAAGTAATATCAGAGAGGCAGTCAGACCTCTCTGATATCAGGCAGGCAGTCACATAGGTTTCTTTAGGCCAAGGTGTGATCTTTAGATTTCATTCTATGACATGGAAAGACATTGGAGGGTTTTGAGTTTAGGAGTAGCATAATTTAGCTTACATTGTAAAAACTCACTCTGGCTGCTGCTATGTGGAGACAGATTAAGTAGGAATGGGGATGGGAAGAAAGCAGAAGTCTGTTGCAGTTGTTGATGCAAGAAAAAGTGGTGGCTGGGACTGGGGTATCAGTAGTGACTATAGTGAAAAGTGATCATATTTATACAATTTGGAAGGCAAAGTCAAAGAAAATATTTTATCTTGAAATATTTTTGTATGTATTAAAAATAATAGCAAACACCTTTCCATACAAGGCATATTACTTATATTACTTCATGCTACTTGTTTTCCCACTTGTATCCTTTATTTTAAATATTTTGTCTTAAAAGTAATTTAAAAACCTTTTTTAAAAATTACACATATTAAACAAATAATACAAATTTATGATGTAAAAAATTTAGAAAGTACAAAAGATTACACAGAAAGACTCAAGAGTTCTTCCAATCTTTTCTGGAAGCAACTGCTTTTATCAGTCTCCTGGATAGCTTTCTATGCAATACTTCAGGTTACTTCTTCCAACAACCCTGGTGTAGGCACTATTAACATGAGAATGCAGTCAGCGAACTGGGAAAAAGAGGAATCAGTTGACCTAGCCACCATTTACATCTAGTCAGCAGAAGTGAGATTTGAATCCACCTCTATCTGGCTCAAGATATCTCACCTCCAAGATTGAAAAAGGTACAGAAATCATAGTTCAATGGCTGTGAACCTATCAGAATGGATAACAGAAAGCTAGTTATTGTACCAATTATTTTTTTAGGAAACATTCAGTGTGTAAGCATAAATCTTGGTGTAGTAAAGTTTACTTTAATAAGGTAATAAGATGTCTTTAATGGTAACATACCTAAGTAAATATGATTACCTAATTTCATATTAATCATATCATATCATATCAAAATTTTCATATCTTTTAAACTCTAAAAAGATAAATGATCCAATTGATTAAAGAATCAGTATATTTTAGGGGCACCTGGGTGGCTCAGTGGTTAAGCGTCTGCCTTTGGCTCAGGGAGTGATCCTGGAATCCCCAGGATTGAGTCCCAGGGTCAAGTCCCACATCTGGCTCCCTGCATGAAACCTGCTTCTCCCTCTGCCTGTGTCTCTGCCTCTCTCTCTCTCTCTCTCTCTCTCTCTCTCTGTCTATCAGGAATAAATAAATAAAATCTTTAAAAAAAAAAAAGCATCTAACTCTTGATTTCAGTTCAGGTTGTGATCTCACAGTCATGAGATGGAGCCCTGCGATCTCTCTCCCTCTTCCTCTGCCCTTTCTTTCTCTCTAAAATAAATAAGTAAATGTTTAAAAATTAAAAATAAAATTGTGGTAAAATATACACAATATTCATTGTTTTAACCATTTGGGAGTGTACAAATCAGTGACATTAAGTATATTCACAATGTATGTAACCATCTCTTCCATCTATACCCAAAACTTTTCATCATCTTCAACAGAAACTTGAACTTGGAACCCATTAAACAATAACTCCTCCCAATTCCATCCTCTTTTCAGCCTCTGGTAACCTTTACTCTACTTTCTGTCTCTATGAATTTGCCTGTTCTAGGCACATGATATAAAATAAATCACACATTATTTTTCCTTCTGTGTCTGGTTTAGTATAATGTTAGCATAATGTTTTCAAGATCCATTCATGTAGTATACATTAAACTTTTTTCCTTTTTATGGCTGAATAATAGCTCATCATGTGCATATACCACAGTTTTGTTTATCCTATCGTTGGTTGATGAACACTTAGGTTGTTTTTGGCTATGTGAATAATGATGCTATGAACACCAGTATACAAGTATCTGTTCAAGTACTTGCTTTCAATTCTTTTGGATAGGTACCAAGGAATAGAATTGCTGGGTCATATGATAGTCCTGTTTAATTTTTTGAGGAACTGGCAAACTATTTCCCACAGTAGATGCACCATTTTACATTCTTATCAGCAATGCATGAGAGTTCCAAATTTTTCATACCCTCACTAACATATTTTATTTTCCATTTTCTTCAGTATAACCATCCTGATAGGTGAAAAGTGGTACCTCATGCTTTTGATTTGCATTTCCCCAAAACTAATGATATCAAACATTTTTTCATGTTCTTATTGGCCATTTGTATATTGTCTTTGGAGAAATGTCTATTCAAGTCCTTTGCTTATTTTTTAATTGAGGTCTTTTTTTATTACGGTTAAATCGTAGGAGTTCTTTATATATTCTGGATATAAGTCCCTTATCAGATATATGGTTTGTAAATATTTTATTTTATAGGCTGCTTTTTTGCTTTCTCAATAGTGTATTTTGATAACACTTTCTTAATTTTGATGAAGTACATATTATCTATTTTTTTCTTTTGTTACCTGTACTTTTGGTGTCATATCCATAAAATAGTTGCCAAATCCAATAGCATAAAGATTATCTCCAATGTTTTCTCCTAAGAGTTTTATAGTTCTAGCTCTTAAGTTTAGATCTTTGATCCATCTTGAGTTAATTTGTGCCTAGTGTAAGTTAATTTTGTGCACTTCATTCTTTTACATGAAGATACGGTTTTCCTAGAACCATTTGTTGAAAATACTATCCTTTTCCTTATTAAATGTTAATTTTCAACTTTTGTTGAAAATCAATTAACCATATATGTGAGAATTTATTTCTGAGCTCTCCATTCTATTTCATTAATTTATATGTCCATCCTTATGCCAGTACCATACTGTTTTAATTACTATAGTATTGAGTAAGTTTTGGAGTTAGAAAGTATGAGTCCTCCAACTTTATTCTTTTTCATAATTGTTTTGGCTATTCAGGGCCCCTTGCAATCCAATATGAATTTGAAAATTAACTTTTCCATTTTTATGGAAAAAAAGATACTGAAATTTTGATAGACAAGGCATTGAACCTGTACATTACTTTGGATAGTATTAACATCTTAACAATTTAAGTCTTTTTATCCATGAAGTTAGGTACATTTTATTTAGTTATATCTTCTTCAATTTCTTTCAGCAATGCTTTGTAGTTTTTAGTGTACAGAACTTTCATTTCCTCAGTAAAATTTATTGTAAGCATTTATTACATTAGATATTATTGTAAATGGAATTGATTTCTTAACTTCCTTTTTGGATTGTTCATTGCTAATGTATAGAGACATAACTGATTTTTGTATGTGCAACGTTGCTCACTTTGTTTATGAGCTCTAACAATATTTTTGTGGATTCTTTGACATTTTCTATATATATAGGATCATATCTGTGAATAGAAATAGTTAACTATTTCTTTTCTAATTTTGGAAATTTGCTCCTAATATTTTATCTTAATTCCAGTAGTGTTAATATACAGTGTTATTAGTTTCAGGTGTATAATATAGTAATTCAGCAATTCCATACATCATCCAGGGCTTATCCTGACAAGTGCTCTTAATATTTTAAAGCTATAAATAGAGATCAAGATTTATATAACTGCAACAGCAAAAAAAAAAAAATCACTACAAATGTATACACTGAAACATAGTACTTGCTCTGATTCAGAGGTGATTGAATTCTTATTTATATCTTTTTACATTAAAAATTGTTTGCAATGAAACTATTTCTTAGAAAAGGTGAAAGGAAAAAATGAGACAAAAAGGACAATGATAGGAAGTAAATATTACTAAGATGGTGGGCTCCCTCTAATGTAGAATTTAGTAGTTTATTGTTGTGATTAGCCAACTTTAAAATGTACCTTAAACATTAAACCAACATTTATTTTCACCCACCAGCAGTTATGTAAATCCAAATCCATGGGAGATCCCTGTGCCTGAGCTGGCTGGATTTGCTGAGCAAAAAGTTGTGGTCTCTCTGAAGACTCCTGCACACCTCCATCCACAGCCCAGACCATTCTATATCCAATATTATTTGATATTAGCTTTCAAGTTAACATGCCAATTTGAGGTCCTCTTTGTACATTATCATTATGGCTTTTGTTTTTCTCATTGTTTTGTAGCTATGATACCATTTGAAATGAACAATCAAACAGATGCCACTGAATTCATCTTCTTGGGATTTTCCAACCACCCCAAACTACAGGGCTTGTTTTTCCTGGTTTTCTTGATCATTTACCTGACAACACTCCTGGGAAACATGCTCATAATAACAGCCACTAAAATCAGCCTTGCTCTTCATACTCCAATGTATTATTTCCTCAGCAACCTGAGTTTCTTGGACATCTGCTATACATCCACCACCATCCCAGTCATGCTGATGAACTTCTTCCGCAAAAAGAAAACCATCTCATATGAAGGCTGCTTTTCTCAGACTTTTTTCCTCGTGACATGCACTGGCACTGGATGTGTTTTATTGGTTGCTATGGCTTATGACCATTATGTAGTCATTTGCCACCCCCTTCAATATCCGGTCCTCATGAGTGTGAAGGTCTGTGTTGTGTTTTTTTTTTTTTTGGTGATTGAAATCCATAGCTGTGTGGGCTGGTGAATTCTGTGATACACACCATGCTAGCAGCCACACTCACTTCTGTGGGCCCAACCAAATCAGCCACTTTCTCTGTGACATCCCATTGCTTCTGGAGCTCTCTTGCTCAGACACCTCTCTCAATGAGTCTGTGCTCCATGTGGTCAAGGCCATCATTGACCTGAGCCCCTGCCTGTTTACCAGAGTGTCCTATGTACTCATCATCTCTGCCATTCTTAGGATTCCCTCTGCTCAGGGCAGGAACAAGGCCTTCTCTACCTGTGTATCCCACCTTACTGTTGTTGTGATCTTTTATGGAACAGCCAATTTCAACTATGACAGAACCAACATGGGGTATAACCTGGACATTGTTATCCTGGTTTTTGTACTTTTCTGTGTTGTGACCTTCA
The DNA here is from genome assembly GCF_011100685.1 of Canis lupus familiaris. Taxonomy (NCBI): domain Eukaryota; kingdom Metazoa; phylum Chordata; class Mammalia; order Carnivora; family Canidae; genus Canis; species Canis lupus. Next base: position 58,629,342 of record NC_049238.1, read on the forward strand.
TGTTGAACCCCATCATATACAGTCTGGGAAACAAGGAGGCCAAGGGTCCCCTGAGGAAGCTAGCTAGGAAAGGTGGGTCCTCTAATAAGATCGGCAATTAAATAAAGTTTTCCTTCTGGAAAATTTCTTGCTCAATCAAAACATGACCCTTCTAGCTGCAATTATAACAGTGTTCTCTATATAGGATCTTTTGACAACCATAATGCCCCATTTCATAAGGACAAACAGCTACACCTATGCCAAGCATTTCACATACCGTAATCTCAAATGTCCTGTGTTCTCCAATCCACTGACAACTGAGAATATTTTCATAATCCATTATCCCTGAAAAAACCCCACCTGGTACCCACATATTTAAAAAAATCATTCCCCATATTCTCCCAATTTAGCAGCACTAGACAACCACTAATCTGCTCTCTGTGTCTATGGATATCCCTATGCTGGATGTTTCATATAAATAAAATCATATAGTATGTGCCTTGTATGTTTGGCTTCTTCACTTGGGATGTTTTCAAGGCCCATCCATATTGTACCATGTATTGGTATTTTATTCCTTCTTATTACTAAATGATTTCTATTTTATAGATATGCCACATTTTATTTATCCATTCATCACTTGATAGACATTTTTGTTGTTTTCACATTTTGGCTGTTATGAACATTTATGTACCAGTTTTTAGTGAACATATATTTTTATTTATATAGAGTTTATACCTAGGAATGAAATTCCTGGATCATATGATAATTCTATATTTACCATTTTGAAGAACTGTCAAGTTGTTTTCAAAACAGTGGCACCATTTTACGTACTAAGAGCAGTATATGAAGATTCTAATTTCTTTGCCTCCTCACCAACATGTTATTATATGTTATTTTTATTATACCCATCCTAGTATGTGTGAAATACTATATCAATGTGATTTTGGTTTGCACTTGCCTGATGGATAATGATTCTAAGGTCTCTAATCAGCACCACTTCTGTACTTCTCCTTCATATATGAAAAAACTCATGTTGCTAATGGAGTGTTTGAGCTTTAGACACTTAACTCTTTTTTAAAAAGATTTTATTTATTTATTTATTCATGAGAGACACAAAAAAAGAGAAGCAGAGACAGGCAGAAGGAGAAGCAGTCTCCCTCTGGGGCCCCAGGATCATGACCTGAGCCAAAGGCAGATGCTCAACCATTGAGCCACCCAGGCGTCCCTAGACACTTAACTCTTGACAGGATCCAATGTTTTTATCCTAAATTTTGGTGAAGTAAAATACTACAAGATTTTCAAACTTACAAGTGACCTACAGAGCTGTTTGATGGCTCTGCTTTTTTCTTCTTTAGAACTCCATATCAATAATGTCATGAGCACTGGTAGGACCAGAAATCTGGAGACACAAAGACAAGATGTTGGTGGGGAAGAAAGGAAGCACCATGTCTATGTGAGCAGCCCTAAGAGAGGGTTAGAGCCAACTGAGTAAGTTGTTAATACTGTAGCTCCAATACACATGCACTGGCAGAGCATACAGTATGGAGACATTCAAATCTGAGGAGGAAACTCCCCATGCTGCATGGAATCCAACCCAATAAGCTCACACCCACACTTACCTCTCTTCTTCTTGATGATAATGAGGAGAAGCCAAGTTCCTAGGCTTCTTGCCACTGCTAGCAAGAAATAGAATAGAAATCTAGTACTGAACTTTGCTCATCAATGTCCCCAAAGAGAAAAGAAGCTGCTCATTGCATGCTGGGAAAGATGATTGCCACAATTTTAATGAATCCAAGAGAGAATTAATTGTTCATCACTTCTATACTTTCTTTTCAGGCTGTTGCCCTTGAATTGTGTTTGCACTCTGAGGAATCACAGAACAGCTGCTTAGAGATTACATGAGTATTCTCAAAAGATTAGCCCACAGGCATTTATAAAAGCCCATCCTATAAAAATGAATTCATTGAGAGATCAAATAATTTTCAAATCTTGCATTCCACAGTGAGTATACTCAAGGAATCTCCTGGAATGGCATATCCTTCTCATGAGGCATATTAGTTGACAGTCTGTTTGTACCAGAGAGTATCCTTTCCATTCCAGGAACTAGAGTAGAGAGCATCAAGCTCTACTAACAAAGCCAGAAAGGCTGGCTGGCTTTCTTTCTTTAAGTTTTATTTATTTATATGAGAGAGAGTGTGTGTGTGTGTGTGCAAGTGAGGGGAAGAGCAGAAGGAGAGGGAGAGGGGAAGTAGACTCCATGCTGAGCACAGAGCCCCTCCCAGGGCTCAATCCCACGACCCTGAGATCATGACCCAGCCAAGACCAAGAACAGGGGGCTCAACTGATTGAGCCACCCAGGCACCACCAGAAAGGCTTTCTGTGAGAGTCAATGGTAAGTAGTTTATTTAGCATCACAAATGAGAAAACTGCCCCGTGTCAGATACATTTATGTGTTAAGAGCATATTACAAAATGTTGTGCATATATTCATTACCGTTTTGATGGCATTTATGTAATGACATATTTTTGATATTTTTTCCATGCGTATCTCAATTTCTACAATAGTACTTATACAAAGAACCAGAGTAGAATTACTTTAGCAATTACCTACTCCAAAACCTGAGGGGTGCCTAAATTCCTGCATGAAATAAAATGATTGAAAATTTTGTTTATAGTAAATAAAATGGAATGGAATGCAATGTGATAGGCCTCCATTTTTCACAAACAGGACATAAAGGAAAAATTTTCAGGGAGAAAGCATAGAGACATTTTTTACACGATACATTATAATGTGCTAATAGGCACACACAAAATATTTTTTAAGTTAATATAATTAAATTTGTATAATACTTCTATTTGGAAACATTCACTAGCTGGACATTCTTTTATTTTTTTAAGATTTTTATTTATTTATTTGAGAGAGAGAGAGAGAGAGAGAGGAGAAGGGGCAAAGGGGGATGGAGAGGGAGAATCTGAGAATCTGAGCTCAGAGCTCAATCCCATGACCCTTAGATCATGACCTGAGCCGAAACTAAGAGTCAGTCACTTAACCAACTGAGCCACCCAGGTGCTGCCACTAGCTGGACATTCTTATCTTTATATTGCAACTAATTGATGTTTGGGAGGTGTACTACAAGCAATTTATTAATTGTAAGCTAGCCCTAAAGTTTGTGAATGATTTCCTTTCCCCACAGTCCCTGTGTTAGGAATCTCAAAGATTCAAGGTTATTCCTATAGAATTTCATTCTCACTCATTTGCCTTTGAGAGGATTTATTGACTGGGAAATAAGCAGAATTGCTGCTATTTGGTTGGAAACAGCCAACACCACCACAAAGTCTCCACTGAAACTACTGCTCTATGGGAAAGAAGAATGTTAAGATAGGTACAGGCCAAAGGGCCATGGTGCCACATTTAATGTCCCCACAGGCTGTTATTTTTCTCAGATCAGGAAGATGTTTGCATCAAAACTGCTGGACCTAAACGTTCTCCTAAGTTCAGCAGAATTGTTCCTTCTCAATTTCTTTTTTCTCTGTGGACCTGACTAAAGTGCTAGATTTTGTACTTTTCCTGTTCTAATGATTTCAGTCTGGTTTGTTAGTAGATTTTATGTCTCAAGGTTTGGTTCCCCATTCAGCTTTACTAGGCAGGGGGATCAGATGCCACTCGGGGTATCAGGCTTCATGACGGCAAGGTCAAGGACCTCACGTGCCCCTGCTGAAAAGGTGATTGGTGAAGCCTAGCCCTTTCCCATTCTGACAATCACATGCATAAAACGAAACTCAAATTTTAACAATGGCTTTATACTGTCCAGAGGATAGGCTAAGGGAAGGATGTGATTTCCTATGAGACCCTTACAGAGCCACCGTCTTCTCAAATCAAAGATTAAATACATTGGTTAAGAGATGCTGATCTATATCATGTTTAAGGCAGAACTGATGTTGAGAAATCCTAGCCTGGTGAACACCACATGCTCTCATGCTGGGGCCACCCAGGGAGAGGGACAATTGGTGGAAAAGTAGTCAAGAATTTGACTCTTTTTTTAAAGATTTTACTTATTTATTCATGAGAGACAGAGAGAGAGAGGCAGAAACATAGGCAGGAGGGAGAAGCAGGTTCTATGCAGGAAGCCTGATGTGGGGCTGGATCCCCTGACTCCAGGACCATGCCCTGAGCTAAAGGCAGACACTCAACCACTGAGCCACCCAGGTGTCCCAATTCGACTCTTGTTATATGCAGAATTCCAAGAAATTGGTTTGACTGGTGTTGACTTTTGTTTTTTTAGTTTCTTTAATGCTGGTTTGGCCGAATTCTCAGGAAATCCAAAACATATAGATATTTTCCCCTGTTTGGTTTTCTTTCTCTCATTCTATGGAACATCCTCTGCAAAACCGTTAATTGAAAAGATTATGGCCTTCAAAGTCAGATAGACCTGGGTTAAATTCCATGCTTACTTAAGTAGCTGTGCAAACTTAAGTATCAGTTTCCTCACCTGCAAATCCTAATAAATACTTTCTGGTACACTCATATACAGGAGCTACTATTATATTTGGGATTGTTGTTACCATTATAGGGCTTCCAGACTGCACCATGCAGGGATGGAAAGGAAGCCAGGATTGTTAAACTGTCTTCTTTATTTGGTCATGATGCATGCAATTTAACAAAGGACTGGAAGGACAAACATCAAAGTGTTAACAGTGGTGCTAAGCAGAGTGTTTTATGAAGGTGAAGATATTTCATTTACTTTTTGTGTACTTTTGACTTATATGAAAGTTTTCAGAGAACATGTACTACTTTTGACAGTAAAAATCCCCTATATTTCTCATTAAAAATGTAATGACATACTCTTTACATTTCCTTGCAATTTCTTACATATCTATAGTTGTTTCAAAGTAAAATTTTTGAAATCTTTAAATAGGATAAATAACATAAAATAAAGGAACTTATATATTATGTGCATATGTAACACAATACTAGAGCCAACTAGTATTGGCTTTCAGTCATGTGAAATGTTTATCATCCTAGAAGATGTCCCTAAATGGTAGAAGGGGATATCCTTAGGATCAGTTAATATTAAGGAGTACATTGTTATATTGAGTCTGATCCAGCCACACCAAATATGAAATTTTCATGGATTTTCTCATACTATATTTTCAGATGTACAATGACATTGGTCGAACAATAAAATCTCAGGGCTGAAAGGAACTATTGAAACAATTTGAAAGATCTTCACTTAAGACCTCCTCTCTGCAGGAGATATAGCAACATAACCTTCATTTGAACATCCCCAATGATGAAATCTCCTTACTATCCATTATAAAATGCTTGCTTATCTAGTCTAAGTTCAGTTTGTGAAACAAGAAGTTGGAAGGTTAAAAAACAAAGAAATAATCCATGTAAGACTTTTATATGTACATTTACACATCTCAATTAAGCAGAAATGTGAAGAGATTTCAATTCAAAATGCCAAGTAGAGTACAAAAAAAAAAATGCTTGGAATGAATCAAGTAAGCAGAGTTGTGAGCAGCTACCTGCATCATACATTAGTGTGGGGAGAGAAGGTTATTCAGTGGTCACAGCTGAGACTTTGGGATAATATTTTGAAGCCTCCGTTCTCTTGTCTGCAAAATGGAGTTAAAAATATTTATAGTTTAAAGTTGCTTTGAGAATTTTGGGGGGTGATCCACAAAGAGTGCCTGACACATAGCATGTGCTCAACAAGAATTAAATAAGAGGCATAGTAATGGGATTTATAAGATGTAAATGGATGTGTGGTTTCAGACAAACATGAGAGGAAGAAAACCTGGAGTAATTCAGGAGAAAGAACCAACTCTGGGCATCTAACCTCCATGCCTTTGGTTCTCTGCTCTCTCTACCTCAAATGCCTATTCTGCTAGAGTCCACAGCAATACCATGTCTTTATTTTTTTTTCCTTTGAAATTTAGACTTTTCTTGACATCAGTTTTATACTTTAGGCATATAAAATCAATAAATTGGATAGATTTTTAATATTAAAATATATAGTTGCCAAAGAAGGGTTTTTTTTTAGATTTTTAAGTTTTTATTTTAATTCCACTTAATATACAGTATTATATTAGTTTCAGTCTTTAAAAAAACTTTTTATCTCTACTCCCATTGACATTCTTTTATGTCTACTCCTATAGACGTTCTTTATGACCCTTCCTAATTTATCAACTACTTATTGAGTATACACTCTATACCAGCCCCAGACTAGTTTTTAGCACAGACCTGAAAAGTCCTGATCATGACCCCAGGAGCTCATATTCAAAATGGAATGAAGGGATTGGATCAAGTAATGAGTCTCCTATTCCTAGAGCTGTTCAACCAGAGGTTGTATAACCAAAGATGAGTTTTTAAGAAAATAATTGTTTTAAAAGTAAACAAAATATTACAAAGCTTTCTGCCTCATACTACAGTTTATCTTCCCATTAGATTGTAAGTTTGGAGAGGACAAGAATTTTATCTCCTTTGGATTTCTTCATAATACCTAGTCTAGAGCTATATTAAGCCTTATGAAGGAACTAAATTGGTTTGAATTTAAAACTACCCACTACCAAGATAAGACTGTTGGAATACTGAAAGGAATTGAGAATTTCACAGTTTGAAGAATTTTATAGCTGGAAGGTTCTTGCATATCGAAAAAGGTAGTAATTTGTCTTCCCAACTCCTTTTCCTTTAGGAGAGGTAAAGTATAAAGGGCTAAAATGCTAATGCTGGAATGAATTTTTAAGACAGAATGTAGGCTTTTTCTTGGTAAATTTGTTACGAAAGGACTTTTAACCTATTGTTTAGAGGTTAGGGCAGCTCTGACTGTTAGGTGGGAATAGCCTAGACTCTTGGCACTGAAGCTTGGTCCTTGGACCAGTAGCCTGGGCATTACCTAGGACCATGTTGGAAATGCAGGTTATTTACATGCACATTAAAGTTGGGGAAACCCTGGCCTACACAATGATCTCTGATTATTTCAACTGTTCCCAGGCACCTGTATTACAGGGAATTGTATAATAGAAATCTGGACCAGGTGAAAATAGCTCGTATAATCCATAGCAGTGAATTAACTTTGCCACAAGCATGTGAAATCACTTGGATTTTCTTTCAGATACATTTTCCTGTGTATTGATATTATGTATGTGTGTTTGCATGTGTTATTTTAAGTAGATCAGTGATTTACATGAAAATTAGATTTAAAAATGTTCATCATGGTTTTGTGTTATTGAAATAAAATATGAATAGATGTTTCCTTTATGTGCTGTAAGGGTTTTCACAACTATACCAGTTGCCCTGATTTAGTTTTTCCCCACTTTGTTTCCTTTGAGCAAATAAATTCCTTAAGGTTAGTCAACAAAACATTTCATTTATTGCCAAAGAAAAAAATTTTTTTCTCTTTTAAGACCTCTAGGCTTATTTTTCACAATTTATATTTTTAAAATTATATTTAACTTCAGTACCAACTTTCCATTGAAATTTAAATACTTTAGTTCCTCAAGGGCCTAAGATTTGGAATTTTTAATGAATGTTGTGTTTGCCTTTTACTCATGTGCCTTGAATTATTAGAATAAAAGATAAAATTGCATGAGCTTTGAAGACTATAAAGCACTTTACAAATATATCATTATCAGGTGACAAAGTATCATTTTTAAAAGTAATTATGATTAGAATAAGGAGTTAAGATGGTGTAGGAGTAAGGGATCCTAAGTTCATCTGATCCCTGAATTTAGCTACTTATCATAGTGTTCTGAACACCTGCAAAATCAGTTAGTGATCTGAGAAAGAAATGCTGCAATTCTACAAATAGATGTGAATCAGGGGTAATATATCGGTGGATACAGGGAGGGGAGGGAGTGAGCTTAAGGAGGCTACTGCAAAATAGTACAAGCAATAGAACATGAAATCAGAACTTTCAGAAGTCTGCTATGGTGGAGAACATCCCTGGCTAGGTGCTCAGATGGCAAAGTGGGGCAGAATCCCAGATGGGACAGCATGGTCTCAGGATTCCTGGGATCACAAAAAAGAACAGGGGTGCCTGAGTGTAGCAGAGCTCCCTGGCATCCCAGCAGTGAAACTAGCTGATAACAGTGAGTCTAAGTGCCTGCTTTCTGCTCTGAGTTGCCATAAATTGCAAACTGCTACACAGACTGGTGACTTCTCTCCAGGCAATGGCCCAGCAAAAAGTAGAAGTGCAGAAAGACCCCACCCTCCATCCCCTAGGAGGAACAGCACTAGTCTGCACTGCAGGAGTCCATAAAGTTTGGAGACTCAAAACTGGGTCACATGCTTGAGATAAAAACCCTTGGTCACAGGCTGGGTGAACACAGAGTTCAGTCAGAAACCAGGGAGACAAAGTTAATTGACTACTTTTCTGTAAGCCCTCACAGAAGGGCTTACTGAAGAGTGGGAAGTGCAAACTTTTAACTGGGGCTAGAGATCGGGGTGCTGCCATTTTCATCCCTTCCATCAGTACTGAAAGCATGTTGAGAGCAAAACAGCACCACATAGTGCAATCTGGAGCTTCTTACACTGAGCCCGGCTGCCTGGCAAGTGAAGCACAATTCCACCAGGGCAAGTACACTTGAAAATCAGCTCAGCAGACCCTTTCCCCAGAGCAGCAGAACCAATTTGGTTAGCACCAAGTTTACCAATCATAGAGAACTGCAAAACTTCAGCTCTTGGGGAAACAGTATGTAGCATTTGTGGGTTTTTACATTATTCTTTAGTATTTCAGTTTTACTTTTTTCAGCTTTTTATTCTTTTTTAATGTTTCCTTTTATATATGTTATATATATATTATTTTTTATTTCCTTTCATTGTATTTTGTGGTATTTTTGTGTATATGTGTGTGTGTGTGTGTGTGTATAACCATATATATATGGTTTTTTTTCTTTCCTATTTTGAGATCTAGTTCTTTTAAGAAACAGACCAAAATACCCTCAGGATCTAGTTTATTGTTTTGTTCTGTTTTACTTCTTATATGATCTTTTCTTATTTTGTTTTGTTTCTGGTTTCTTCTGGTTTGTTTTGCCTGTTCTTTTCTGGTGTTGTTATTTTTGTCTTTTCTTTCTCTTTCTTTTGTTATTTTCTGGATGTAATGATGAGATGGAGAAACTCACTTCAAAAGAAAGAATAGGAGGCAATGCTCACTTCTGGAGATTTAGTCAATAGGAGATAAGTAAGATGTGAGAACTAGAATTCAAAACAATGACTATAAATACTAGCTAGGCTTTAAAAAGCATGGAACACACTAGAAAATCCATCACTGCAGAAATTAAAGAACTAAAGTCTAATCAGGCAAAAATTAAAAGTGCTATTACTGGCATAAAAAAAGGACACTCTAACAGCAAGGATAAATGAGGAAGAGAGAGACCCAGTGATATAGAAGATAAAGTGATGGAAAATAAAGAAGCTGAGAAAAAGAGAGAAAAACAATGACTAGGTTAGATTACAAAGGGAGACTTCAAAAATCAGTGATACCATAAAGTGAAATAATATCCAGATAATAGAGTCCCAGAAGATGAAGAGAGAGACAGAGGGGGAAGAAGGCTTATTTGAACAAATTATAGCTTATAATTATAGCTTATAATTTGTTCTAGAATTAAAATTATAGAACTTCCCTAATGTGGGGAAGGAAACAGGCATTCAAGTCCAGAAGGTACAAAATAGTGAAGCTTGCAACTTTCAGAGATAAAGAGAAAATCCTGAAAGCAGTTCAAGACAGAGGTGCTTAACCTATGAAGGTAGAAACATAAGTCTGGCAGCAAACCCATCCACAGAGCCCTGGCAGGCTAGGAAAGACTGGCATAATATTTTCAATGTGCTAAATGGGAAAATATGCAGCCAAGAATACTTTATCCAGCAAGACAGTCATTCAGAACAGAAGGAGAGATAAAGAGTTTCCAAGACAAACAAAAACTAAAGAAATTTGTGATCACTAAGCCAGCTCTGCAAGAAATATTAAAGGGGATCCTTTGAGTAAAAGAGAACCCAAAAGCAGTAAAGATTAGAAAGAAACAGAGACAATATGCAGAAACAGAGACTTTACAGGTAATATAATGGTTCTAAATTCCTATCTTTCGATAATCACCCTGAATGTAAATACATTAAATGCTCCAATCAAAAGATACACAGTATCAGGGCAGCCCCAGTGGCGCAGCCCCGGTGGCGCAGCAGTTTAGTGTGGCCTGCAGCCCGGGGTATGATCCTGGAGACCTGGGATGGAGTCCCACATCGGGTTCCCTGCAGGGAGCCTGCTTCTCCCTCTGCCTGTGTCTCTGTCTCTGTCTCTGTCTCTCTCTCTCTCTCTCTCTGTGTCTCTCATGAATAAATAAATAAAATCTTAAAAAAAATAAAAAAATAAAATTTGTATGGAGCCAGAAAAAAACCCAAATAGCCAAAGAAATGTTGAAAAAGAAAACTAAACCTGGAGGCATCACAATTCCAAATTCAAGCTATATTACAAAGCTGTAATAATCAAGATAGCATAGTATTGGCACAAAAATTGACACATAGATCAGTGGAACAAAATAAAGATCCCAGAGCTTGACCCTCAACTCTATGGTTAACTAATCTTTGACAAAGTAGGAAAGAATACCCAATTGAAAAAGTTTCTTTAACAGATGGTATTGGGAAAATTAGACAGCCACATGCAGAGGAATGAAACTGAATCACTTTGTTATACCATACATAAAAACAAATTCAAAATGGAAGAAAGACCTACATGTGAAACAGGAAACCATCAAAATCCTAGAGAACACAGGCACCAACCTTTTTGACCTCAGCCATATTACTCAGGCATCAAAAAGAATGAAATTTTGCCACTCGCAATGATATAGATGGAACAAGAGGGTATTATGCTCAGCAAATTAAGTCAATCAGAGAAAGACAAATACCATAGGATTTCACTTATATGTGGATTTTCAAAAACAAAACAGATGAACATAAGGGAGGGGAAAGAAAAATAAAATAAGATGAAAGCAGAGAGGGAGACAAACCATGAAACCTCTTAACTATAGGAAACAAACTGAGGATTGCTGGTGGGGAGGTAGGTTGAGGGATGGGGTAACTGGGTGATTGGCATTAGGGAAGGCACATAATGTAATGAGCACTGGGTGTTATATGCAACAATGAATCACTAAATTCTACCTCTAAAACTAATAATACAGTATATGTTAATTATATTGATTTTAAATAAAGAAGAGTTTTTAAAAATAAAATAAGATAAATAATAATTATGATTATATGAATTAAACTTTTGGTGCCTCTGTTTCTTGATCTACAAAAATGGGTATATTAGGTTGTCTTATTAGTTGTGAGAACCAACTGAGTTAATATTTATTAAAAAAAAACTTAGATAGAATACATATAAAAGGCTAGCCCAAATAGGGATTTAATAAGTAACAAGTTAATTATTATCTAATGTGTGTTTCTAAATCCTGGTTCAAGAAGGTAAAAATGTTGCACCTTTTCAAAGTAACTTGTGTTTTGTTTCATTTTTTTATTGGATAGTTATACTAAACTCAATTTAATCTTAAAAAAAAACCCCACCTTTTAAAAACCTCATTAAGCAAGATTTTTAAAAAGCCAGACAATTTTGGTTTTTAGAACCAGGGTAAGAAAACTTACTCTTAAATGATTTTTCCTATGAAATCTTTCCCACATGCTTGTGGAAAATGAGGTCATTAGTATACAGCAGAGGGTTTGAGATGGAATATTGCTTATTCCTATGTAATAGCATGTAAGCTCTATAGAGGCAAGTGTCTGTATTAAAGTGTAATGCATAAATGGTGCTTATTAATGATGGATTTTTATCATCATGATTATGATATTGATGAGGATAATTGTGTTGATAATTGTTCTAGACTGACAGAATAAGCATCAAGGATTTTTTGTAAAAATGGATTGGATACTACTTCACACCCCACTCTATTTTCCTGGCTTGTAAGAAAATAGTCTAGCCAGTCAGACCAAGGGAAACATTTTACTGTGGTTCTGTTTCCACATAAATACTGTGTATTTATAGTATATCCCATGAATATGTTCCTCAGGGAATGACTTCAAGTAATTAAAAGTCAAATTTTAAGGCCTTTATAGAAAAGCAGCAAGTAATAACTTTAGAAACCATATTATTTAAAATCTCTAAACATTGAAAAATCAGTTATAATTTGGATACCCAGAGACCATACATCAGTTTCTCAGAGTAAACTCTTAGGGAACCATCTTCATAAAGAATTTTATGTCTTTCTATAAATACATCTAGATATCAATTTTTTTAATGCATCAACACTTAAGTTTATTTTTTTCTTTTCACGTTTTTATTTAAATTCCAGTTAGCTAACATACAGTGTAATATTAGTTTCAGGAGTAGAACTTAGTGATTCAACACTTACACACAATACCTGGTGTTCATCACAAGTTCACTCCTTAATCCCCATCACCTATTTAATCTTTCTGCCCACCTCTTCTCCAGTAATCATCTGCTTGTTCTCTATAGTTAAGAGTCTGTTTCTTTGTTTTCCTCTCTTCCTCGCCATGTTCATCTGTTTTGTTTCTTAAATTCCACATATGAATTAGGTCATAAGGTATTTGTCTTTCTCTGACTGACTTATTTCACTTAGCATAATATGCTCTAGCTCCACCCATATCATTGCAAATAAGTCATTCATTTTTATGGCTGAGTAATATTCCAATGTGTGTGTCTCATTTATATATATATATATATATATATATATATATATATATATATATATATATATAGTGGGGGGGGTCTCTCTACATATAGACACACATACATAACAGTATCTTCCTTATCCATTCATCAGTCAATGGACATTTGGGCTCTTTCCATAATTTGGCTGTTGTTGATAATGCTGCTATAAATATCAGGGTGCATGTATCCCTTTGAATCAACATTTTTGTATCCTTTGTAAATACCTGGTAGTGCAATTGCTGGGTCATAGGGTAGTTCTATTTTGAACTTTTTGAGGAACCTCCATATTGTTTTCCAGAGTGGCTGCACCAGTTTGCATTCTCATCAAAAGTGTCAGAGCTTTCCCCTTTCTCTGCATCCTCACCAACATCTGTTGTTCCCTTTGTTAATTTTAACCATTCTGACTGGTGTGAGGTGATACCTCATTGTAGTTTTGATCTGTATTTCCCCGAAGATGAATGATGTTGAGTATCTTTTCATGTAGACATCAATCTTTAAAAAAAAAGATTTCATATCTACCTTTTTGATATCAGGAGTTCAAAAATATGTCACTTTAATGACTTCATCTGTGTAGTTGATAGCAAAAACAGAAAATAAAATACACATAATAACAGAATAAGGACTTTCCAAGAGTACTCATAGATTCCCAACTCAATTCCAATATTGAATTAATGTAAATCAATGCTAATAAGACTTAGGCCGAGGGCACCTGGATGGCTCAGTTGATTAAACCTCCAACTCTTAGTTTCAGCTCAGATCATGATCTCAGAGTCATGAGACTGAGTCCTGCAGGAGGCTCTGTGCTGAGCATGGAGTCCACTTAAAATTTTCTCTCGCCTTCTGCCCCTCCCCCAGCTCATGCTCTCTCTGTCTCTAAAAAAAAAAAAAAAAAGACTCAGGTGGAAGCAATGCCTACAACTAACCTAGACAAAGTAGCAAGTATTTTTTACTCTTTCCTGGATATTTTACAGTCTTCTATTACATTTCTTGTAAGCATCCAGTATCACAAGAGTCCTACTTTGTGCTTTTTTTCTCAATATATCCTCTTTGGTTGATTTTGTGTACACCAGTAGCTTCAAAAACCACCTTCAAGGCAGTGACTTCCAAACCTAAACCTACAGTTCTAGCCTGTTTCTTCTTCTTTTTTTTTTTTTTTTTTGTAATAGTTTGGACAATTTTTTTTAATAAATTTATTTTTATTGGTGTTCAATTTACCAACATAGTTCTAGCCTGTTTCTTGAAGACAAATCCTTTATCAACAGCCTGTTGGGATTTCTACATGGATATCCCACAGGTACCTGTCATTCAACATTACTCAAATCTAATCCACTGTCTCCTCTCCTCATACCTGCTATACTTCATTTTTTTCCTGTTTTATTTAATGATCCCTGCCTGCCCAAACTGATTCAGTGTCCTCATCATCCATCAACCTCAAAATGCTTCAGACACGGCTCCTTCTCTATGAACTGTTGCTTCAGGCATTTTCCCCCAAACTCTAAAACTCTGCATCTTTAGTTACACAATATGTCATTTTGCTCTGGTTTTAGTTCTCAGAATACTTTCCTGAACTAAACAAAGGTGTTTTAATCTAAGGCACATGACACCTTAGGGACCATGAGAGTGGGTTTCTCAATTTGCAATTACATAAAGATTCTGTGCATGTGAATATATGCATTTTCTGGAACCACAGATTTTTATCAGTTCCTTAAAGCTGATGCTTCTCTAAAGTGCAGGCTATTACCCTATTTCCAGTCTGTCCTAATATAGAAAGTGGTCTATGGGCCATTACTGATATTCTACCATCATAACTGCACATTCTCACACCAAAGCCTGGCTTCCAGGCAGGCATCTGAGCTCTCTGCTGGCCCATGGCAGGAGAGAGGATATATTCTGAGGTCTCTGTTGTAGGAGCACTAAGTTATTTTTGTTCCCAAGGACCTTGTCCAGAAAGACAGACCTGACACAGCTTTATACAGCCTACACTGTGCCTCAGATGCAGCTGATGCCCTGCTACCTCTTCTGGAATAGCTAATAATATTGAGCTTGAAGTAAAAATCACCAATCTACACAGTGCTTGGCTGGTTCAGCCAGTGGAGCATGAAACTCTTGATCTCAGGATTGTGAGTTTTGGCCCCTCATCAGGGGCAGAGTTTACTTTTAAAAAAAATTACCATGCTACATAGGATTAATCTGTTAGAACTAGGCATCACCCAACTAGATTTGTCCCCATCCACCCCTTGCAACATAACAAGAATCACTAGAGACAGGAGATACAGCTATAGGTGAGAAGGCTTCTAGAAGAACTCTGAATCCAACAGTTTTCCTAACACTAGTAGCAGTGCAGCTCTCAAAGTTCACTACTATCCCAGAGATTTCTGGGTCCTTTATTATGTAGCCACTAGGACAACTCAAATACTCTGAGTTTGTTCTCCTTTGGCTGGGCAGACCAAATGTTGTCTACTTTGCTTGAGATTTCTGCCAATAGTATTGGCCTGGGATGCCAACTTGGATACCCCATTATCCATGGTACAGTATCCTCAGATTAAGTTCCCTCCCCTAGTAAAATATATGTATATGTGCATGCCGATCACATTCATTCTTCAAAGAAAAATATTGCAAATGATATGATTTGTAAAAAGCAATGTGTCCTGAACTGTTATTGTGGTAGAGGAAATGTAGAGAGACACAAAAATGGAAAAAGTCTTAAGTCTTAGTAACCTAAAAAATATTTAGGTCTGGTTCTGACTAATACTGAGATGAAAATTTTATTGAAAAATTGCTTTTCTCTTTTCCTATCTTATTTTTAAAATTGAATTATAATTCACATTTAGTAAAATGCACAAATCTTAAATCTGTACAGATTGATAAATTTAAATATGTATATAATACATATATACATGTAATACATATATATATTATATATATTACATATATAATATATATATATGATATGGAACATTTACATCAACCCCAGATAATTCTTTCATGCTACATTTCAGATAATACCACTCCCAATCCACAGAAGTAATCAGAAGTAATTCTCTTTCAATAACATAGTCTGATTTTTCCTATTTTTGAACTTTATTTAAAAGAAACACATATATATTCTTTTGTGTCTGGCTTCGTTCATTCAAAACAATGTTTTTTAGATTCATCAATGTTATTATATGTAATCAGTAATTTGTATATTTTTTTAAATAACTATGTAGCATTCCACTACATGACATATCACAATTTGTTATCCACTTTTCTGTTGATGGGCATACTATTTGAGCTATTATGAAAAATATTTTTTGAATAACCTCATAAAAGTCTTTTTGTGAACTATGCATCCATTTTCTTAAGACTATGCCTAGAAGTAGAATTGTTGGGTCACAGAGAAACCACATGTTTAAATTTATTAGAAACTGCCAAATAGTTTTCAAAAGTGGTTATATGGACTTTGAATTTCAGCTTGTAGATTTAATGAGCTGCAAAGCATGTTGCTCCCATCATTATACCAACAACAAAAACAGGAATTTTCTTGAACCCATTAGGGAACTGAGGTTGCAAGGCAAACAACTAAAACAAAAATCTGGAAAGAGAGGCAACCACAGGAATGCATGTGTGTGTGTGTGTGTGTGTGTGTGTGTGTGTGTGTGTGTGTTTTAACCTAAGGCGGAAACCACCAAATACCTTGTAAACTGATAAGAAGACTCAGTTTAAAATATTTAATAAATTATTAGAAGCCAAGAATTAGCCTCTACTAAAGACTAGCATAAAAGTGTGAAGTCCCTAAGGGCCATAGAAAGAAGGTTTGCAACCTCTTGCTTTCCCTTCATGAACTCAACCAGGTGCTCACAAGGAAGCATTCTTAGAAAGCTTCCCTAATGATGCTATTTGAGGCAAGCAGGGGTGAAGGACAAATAATGGGGAAAAGGAATAACAGCAGCTGTCAAAACTCCTCCAAGATCTATTTCCTGAATTTTTACTATTGAACAAAAGCTACAGTCTGGATGGGCAAAAGCTATAAAAACTGCCACCTTAGGGTACTGTGGAATCCCATTACAGCTCAGGAAGGGGACAGTGGCAAAAAAAAAAAAAAAATTCTGCTCCTTAGGGGTAGGGAGCAGGAATATATGCTAGATCCAGCTGTACAGCTGGAGGAGGACTTGATCACTTGTGAAGGCCACATCATCAATATCCATGTTCACAGTATCTAAAATTAAGGGTTAACCAGAACCTCAGAGAATAGTTCCTTCTGTTCCCTACCAGCTTACTAACAAGCGTTAAGTAAAAATAACAGTGGAATATAGCTGGGAAATCTTGAAGAAATAGATTATCTCTATAGAATAGGGAAAATGGAAAATACAAAGTTAAGGGAGAAGAACTGTGGGTTCACTAGTCCCTACCCTAAAGACAAAGTATCGTTAGAGTAATTTGAAGCCTGTAGTGCACTCAGGATGGCCATTGGAAAAACAGATTAAAACTCAGTCCAATTAGTTATTAGATTAACCCTCACACTAAAGGTTTAGTATAAGGAAAGGTATGTTTATTTCCAAGCAAATAAATTTATACTTCAGTATTTACTATCCTGTATGTGTCCAGCTTCCAACAAAGTTATAATGCATACAAAAAAATAAGAAAAAATGAATTCTGAAGAGACAATATAAACATCAGAACCAGATCCAGATATGAGAGAGATATTAAAACTGTCAAAGAATTTAAGATAATGATTAATAGGCTAGACTTTTTTTAAAGATTTTATTTATTCACGAGAGACACAGAGAGAGAGAGAGAGGCAGAGACACACACAAGAAGAGGGAGAAGCAGGCTCCATGCAGGGAGCCCAACATGGGACTCGATCCCAGGTCTCCAGGATCATGCCTTGGGCTGAAGGCGGCGCTAAACCATTGGGCCACTAGGGCTGCTCCATAGGCTAGACATTTTAATAGAAAAAGTAAACAAAATACAAGATCAGACAGTTAATTTCAGCAAATAGATGGAAACTATAAGAAAAGATCAAATGGAAATGTGAGAAATAAAAAACATGATAATGAAGATGAAAAATGCCTTTAACAGTTTCATCAGGGGATCCCTGGGTGGCGCAGCGGTTTGGCGCCTGCCTTTGGCCCAGGGCGCAATCCTGGAGACCCGGGATCGAATCCCACGTCGGGCTCCCAGTGCATGGAGCCTGCTTCTCCCTCTGCCTATGTCTCTGCCTCTCTCTCTCTCTCTGTGACTGTCATAAATAAATAAAAAAAAAAATTAAAAAAAAAAAAAAAAAAAAACAGTTTCATCAGTAGACTTGACACAGCTGAAGAAAAATTGGTGAACTTAAAGATAGGTCAATAGAAATTACCCAAGTCAAAACACAAGGACAAAAAAAAAAGAGAGAGGTTAAAAAAAGGGAAGAAGAATGAAGCATCCAAGAACTATGGCATAATATCAAACTGTTTAACATACACATTATTAGAATCCTAGAAGGAAGAGACAGAACAGAGCAAATATATACATATTTGAGGAAACAATGGCTGAGAATTTTCCAAAATTTATGACAGATTGAGAAGTTCAGAGAACACTAAACAAGATTCATACAAAACAAAACCCTAGGTATATTATATTCAAACTGCTGGAAGTAAAGGCAGAAAGAAAATCTTGAAGGCAGCTAGAAGGGAAAAAAATCCAACTTGACAGAGACCCATGAGTAAAAATTACAGCAGACTTCTCATCAGAAAGTATGCAAGCAAGAAGACAGTAGTGTGGCATTTTTAAGGTGCTTTTAAAAAAATCTATCAATTCAAAAGATATCCTTCAAATATTAAAAGAAATAAACATTTTTTTCAGACAAGCAAAAACTGAGGGGGTGCTTTACCAGCAGACATACTCCAATTGAAATGTTAATGAATGCTCTTCAGGAAAAAGTATTATGGTATAGGTCAGAAACCTGGATCTTCGTTTAAACAAAAATGATAAGCATTAGAAGTGCATTAAATAAATGTTAATGTATTGGGTTGAGTATTATCTCTCCAAAATTTATGTCTACTGAGAACATCAGAATTTGACCTTATTTGGAAATAGTCTTTGAAGATGAAATTATTTAAATTAATATAAGGTAATACTGGATTGGGTGGGCCATAAATCCCAAGACTGGTGTCCTTACAATAAAAGGAAAGGACACACAAGGATACATATGAAAAAAGTCCATGTAATGAGAAGCAAAGATTAAAGTGAATGCAGGTACAAGTTGAGGAACAGCAAGGATTTCCAGGAGATACAAGAAACTATGAAAGGGCAAAAAAAGATTCTCTCTTAGAGCCTTCAGAGGGATCATAACCCTGCTGATGCCTTGACTTCAAACTTGTAAGCCTCCAGAACTGTGAGTGGATATTTTTGTTTGTTTCAAGTCCCCAGGTTTGTGGTAATTTGTTATGACAGCCATAGAAAACTGATACGGTAAACTAAAATTCACTTTTATTTTAAATTCTCAAAATTGACAGTTTAAGCCAAAAATTGCAACAATGTAGTACATGTTCATAGCATATGTAAAAGTAAAATATGTGATGGTAGCAAATAGGAAGAAAGGGAAAAATTAGAAATATAAGGTCTTACAACAACACTGAAGTGGTATATAAAGGTAGACTCATATGCTATATATTTTGTAATTCCTAGGACAACACCTGGAAAAGTTTACTAGAAGGTAAAATAATAAGTATATAAGTGAGATTTAAAAATGAATCATAGGGACGCCTGGGTGGCTCAGCGCTTTGGCGCCTGTTTTCAGTCCAGGGCCTGATCCTGGAGTTCTGGGATTGAGTCCCACGTTGGGCTCCCTGCGTGGAGCCTGCTTCTCCCTCTGCCTGTGTCTCTGCCTCTCTCTCTTTCTGTGTCTCTCATGAATAAATAAATAAAATCTTTTAAAAAATAATAATAAAATAAAATAAAAATGAATCATAAAAAATACTCACTGAATCATACAGAGACAGAAAAAGAAGCAGCAAGTAACAAAGAGTAAATGGAACAAATAGACAACAGCTAGTAAGATGGTAGGTTTCTTTTTTTTTTTATAGTTTTTTTTTTTAAGATTTCTATTTATTTATTCACGAGAGACACAGAGAGACAGAGACAGAGACACAGGCAGAGGGAGAAGCAGGCTCCATGCAGGGAGCTGGACATGGGACTCGATTCTGGGTCTCCAGGATCACGACCTGGGCTGAAGGCGGTGCTAAACCGCTGAGCCACCCGGGCTGCCCAAGATGATAGGTTTCAACCAAACATCTCAACAATCACTTCAAATGCGAATGATCTAAACAACAGTTAAAAGGCAGAGATCGTCAGATTGGATTATTTAAAAAGCACTATCCAATTATATATTACCTAAAAGAGATTCATTTTAAATATAAAGAGATAAAAAGTGTTAAAAGTAAAAGGAGAGAAAAAGATATACTATGTAAACACTAATCAAAATAAAATGAGGTGGCTTAAGTAATTTCAGACAAAATGGACTTCAGAAGAAGAAATATTATCAAGTATAAAAGAAATATTACATAATGATAAAGAAATAAAATCTTTGTGTCTGCCTTCAGCTCAGGTCATGACTTGATCCCAAGGGTCCTGGGATTGAGCCCCACACTGGGCTCCTTGCTCAGGGGGGGGTGTCTGCTTCTCCCTCTTTGCACTACTCCCTCTGCCCCAAACCCGTGCTTGTGTGCACACTTTCTCTCTCAAAAAAATAATAAAATCTTTGAAAAAAGAAATCAAATCTCCAAGAAGACAACATCTTTAATGTGTATATGCCTGAAGAAGAGCTTCAATTGACAGATATGAAAGGAAAAATAGATGAAAGTACAATTATACTGGGACACTTCATAGCTCCTTTCTCATTAATTGAGAGAACAAGTAGGCAGAATATTAGTAAAGATATAGATGATCTGAACAACTATCAACTAGTTTGAATAATATTTATAAAATACCCACCTCACAAGGCCAGAGTATACAACATACTCTACTCAAGTGTACATGGAACATTTACTAAGAAAGATCATATTCTGAACTATGAAAATTTTTAATTTAAAATAATAAATGTCATATGAGACATATGCTTTGACCATAATGGAATAACACTAACAGAAAGATATTTGGAAAAATCCCTAAATGTTTGTATATTAATCTGTATACTTTGCTTTTTAATATATATTTTTTTATTGGAGTTCGATTTGCCAACATATAGTATAACACCCAGTGCTCATCCCGTCAAGTGCCCCTCTCAGTGCCCGTCACCCAGTCACCGTCACCCAGTCACCCATCCCCCCGCCCACCTCCCCTTCCACCACCCCTAGTTCGTTTCCCAGAGTTAGGAGTCTCTCATGTTCTGTTACCCTCACTGATATTTCCCACTTATTTTCTCTCCTTTCCCCTTTATTCCCTTTCACCATTTTTTTTATATTCTCCAAATGAATGAGACCATATGTTTGTCCTTCTCCCTCGGTGTCCATCGAAAGATGAGTGGATAAAGAAGATGTGGTCTATATATATATATACAATGGAATATTACTCAGCCATTAGAATCCGTATAATTTCAAATAACTCATGGGACAAAAAGAAGGTCTTTTAAAAAAAATTATTTATTTATTTATTTATTTATTTATTTATTTATTTATTTATTCAGATAGAGAGAGAGAGAGACAGAGACACAGGCAGAGGGAGAAGCAGGCTCCACGCAGGGAGCCCGTCGCGGGACTCAATCCCGGGTCCCCAGGACCACACTCCGGACTGCAGGTGGCACCAAACCGCTGCGCCACCGGGGCTGCCCCAAGAAGGTCTTAAAGTAAGTGAAAAAAAATGTTTGAACTAAACAAAAATTAAAACACAGTATATCAAAATTTGTGGGATACAACAGAACTAGGTTTTAGAGGGAAATTTATACCATTTAATACTGACATTAGGAAAGCTTATCTCTAAAAATCTTAACCTAAGCTTCCACCTTGAGAAAGTAGAAAAAAAGAGAGAGTATGTTAAACCCAAAGCAAACAAAAAGAAAGAACAATTAGAGAATAAATCAATGAAATTAGAAGTAAAAAAAAATCAATGGAACTAATAACTATTTTTAAAGAAAGTAATCAAATTGATAAACCAAGACTGACCAAGTAAAAAAAAAAAAAATAGAAGACATAAATTTCAGTGTCAAGAATAAAAGAGGAGACATCAATACTGGATAATTACAGAATACTATGAGTGACTCTGCTCAGTTCATAAATTCAATAGTATGAAATGCACCACTTTCCTGAAAGAATTCAAAAAATACCAAAACTCACTTGAGATAACCCGAATACTCCTATGTAAGTTAAAGAAATTAAATTTGTAGTTTAAAACCTTTCAGAAAAATGAAATCCAGGCCCACATGATTTCTGTGTTAAATTTGACCAGGACTTTAAGGAAGAAATCATATCAATCCTACATGGTCTGTCCTAGAATATTAAAGAGGAAAGAAACTCCCAAAATACATTTTATAAGACCAGCATTACTTTGATGATTGATAACAAAACTAAAGACATTAGAAAAAAACTATAGACAAAAAAGAAAAAAAAAAAGACTCCAACCAACCAAAAAACAAAAGGAAAAGAAAAAGAAAATCTATAGATCAGTATCATCCCCAATGAACATAGATGTAAAAATCCCCCCCAAAATATTAGCAAACTGAATCCAGCAATATATGTAAGGATAATATATAAAAATCAACTGAGGTTCATCCCAATGCAAAGGGAAAAAGACTCTCAAGCAGGCTCCTTGCTGAGTGCAGAGGAGTCTGACCCGGCGCTCCATCCCACATCCCTGAGATCATGACATCAGCCAAATCAGGAGTCAGATGCTCAACCACCTGAGCCACCCAGGGGCCCCTGCAATTTCCATTTCTTTTTCAGTCTAGGAGGCAAGAAAGAACAAGCTCTTGGGACAGATAGATGTATGTTGTAATCTTATGTCTGCTGCTTTACTAGATGGAGACAGTGGTTAAATTAGCTGATCTCAGTTCCTTAGTTTCCTCATTGTTTTCTGATATTAATAGAGCCCTTGTGGTTGTTGGAAAAAGTAATATGAGATAATACAAATCATGTGCCAGGCATATAATTAATATGTGCTCAATGCCCTTTACCAGTTTATAAATTTTATGTCTATTCCTACTTTACTGATAGTTTCTATCATGAATGGAAATTGAATTTTGTCAAATGATTTTTCTGCCTTTATGGAGATTATAATGTATTTCCTTATTTAATCTGTTAATGTGGTAAATGACATTGATTGACCTTTTGAATTTTGAACTAGACTTGCAGTAGAATGGACAATTTGATATAAAATTGGTACTCATATTAATATATTTTCAGAAAATATGTGAAGTTTGAGAGTAAATTTTGGATTACTGAAATTTACCTTACTGAGGTAAACTAAAATTACCTAAGTATATATGATTGGTTAAAATTTCTCATATCTTACAAAACCTAAAATACAAATGTTCTTATTGAGAAAAATGAGATCAATTTATATAAAACAAATAAAATTTTATCCTGAAGAAATCAGAGATGTTCACAGATAATTCTGTATGAAAATTTTCATTCTAGAGTTTATAATAGCAAATGGAATAAAAGAAAACTAATATTCAATCAAAAGGGGGATATTAAATTTATTTTGTATGATAGAGTAAAATATATATGTGGGAATCGGTGCTCCTGATATTTTAAGCCTGTAAGTAGAAATCCTATATATCTTTTCATATATAGGAAAAGAAACTGGAATGGAATGCACCTATTGGTGCATTGGCTATGTATGGTTCTATTCTCTACTTCTTTCTGCATTTTCTTAATTTTTCACAGCTAAATTTTATTACTTAATAAAATGTTTTTTAAAAAAAAGAATTTAATACTGTGAAGCATATAATGTTGGGAGGAAGATTTTGCAGAACCAGATAGAGATGAGCTTACTTTAACACAAGGACTATCAGTTTATTGTAGGTTTTGACCAAAGCTCCATTTATTTTCACACACTAAAAGCCACACAAGTATTTGTGGGAGGTCCCTGGACCTGAACTGGCTGGATTTATTTGTTGAGTAAAAAGTTATGGTCTCTCTGAAGACTTTCCTACACACCTCACTCGACAGCCAGACCATTCTATATCCAATATTATTTGATATTATCTTTCAAGTTAACATGCCAGTATGGGGTCCTCTTTGTACATTATCATTATGGCTTTTGTTTTTCTCATTGTTTTGTAGCTATGACACCATTTGAAATGAACAATCAAACAGATGTCACTGAATTCATCTTCTTGGGGTTTTCCAACCACCCCAAACTACAGGGCTTGTTTTTCCTGGTTTTCTTGATCATTTACCTGACAACACTCCTGGGAAACATGCTCATAATAACAGCCACTAAAATCAGCCTTGCTCTTCATACTCCAATGTATTATTTCCTCAGCAACCTGAGTTTCTTGGACGTCTGCTACACATCCACCACCATCCCAGTCATGCTGGTGAACTTCTTCCACAGAAAGAAAACCATCTCATATGAAGGCTGCCTTTCCCAGATTTTCTTCCTCGTGACATGCACTGGCACTGAATGTGTCTTATTGGCTGCTATGGCTTATGACCGCTATGTAGCAATTTGCCACCCCCTTCAATATCCGGTCCTCATGAGTGTGAAGGTCTGTGTTTTTTTGGTGACTGGGTCCTGGCTATGTGGGCTGGTGAATTCTGTGATACACACAGTGCTGGCAGCCACACTCACTCTCTGTGGGCCCAACCAAATCAGCCACTTTCTCTGTGACATCCCATTGCTCCTGGAGCTCTCTTGCTCAGACACCTCTCTCAATGAGTCTGTGCTCCATGTGGCCAGTGCCACCATTGGCCTGAGCCCCTGTCTGTTTACTGGAGTGTCCTATATACTCATAATTTCTGCCATTCTTAGGATTCCCTCTGCTCAGGGCAGGAACAAGGCCTTCTCTACCTGTGCATCCCACCTTACTGTTGTTGTGATCTTTTATGGAATGGCCAATTTCAACTATGATAAACCCAGAGAGGGTTACTCCTTAGACATAGATATTCTGGTCTCTGTGCTCTTCTGTGTTGTGACCCCCATGTTGAACCCCATCATATACAGTCTGAGAAACAAGGAGGTCAAGGGTGCCCTGAGGAAGCTGGCTGGAGGGTATGTGATCCCTGGCAATATTAGTGTCTAGATCAGTGGTCTTCAAACAGATATGAAAAATTTCTAAGATATTTGTAACATACAGAGTTTTAGAGTCTGTATCCAGATGCTCATTTCCTACATACCATTTCCCAAAATTCATCTTTTTCTCCTCTCTTTCCACGAGTACTCTTTTTCTACTTTGCAAAGTCATGATGCATCAGATATTTTGTGTTAGTACTCAGTACCATCTTAATCCTTCTAAGTCCTCTCCACATCCTAAGGCTGAAATCCTGGAAAGATTATTTCTCAGGTTCCCTTGCCAACAGGGTTCCATTTTAAATTCTGCCAATATAAGAGCCATACACAAGAGATTAGGAAGGGAATATAGAAGAAATTGTCTTCTTCTGGATCTGGTAGTAGTGACACACTAGCACTGCAGTGGCAGAAACAGACTTCTAGGGGTCATTAGGTGATGTTTACAATCTCCTGAAACAGCTGTTCCTGAAACATGAGATCACACAAGTATGAAATGACTGTCTCTCTATAGGGAGACTAGAGGCTTCCATGAAGAGGGTAGTATAACCTGCCTTCCCCCTTTTCTGTTTGTCCAGCTTTTCCAACGCTTTTATCACTTATTTCCTGTGTTAAATTCTTCTGGGTTGAAATATCTAGATTAGTTTTTAATTTCCTCCTTGAACACTAGCTGCTACAGCATTTTATATCAGGAGTTATTCTAAGAATGTGACCCTCAAAGTTTAGAAGTCTAGGGGGCACCCAGGTGGCTCAGTTGGTTAAGCATCTGACTCTTGATTTTGGCTCAAGTCATGATCTTGAGGTTGCGGGATCCAGCCCTGCACCAGGCTCTGTACTTGGCATGGAGCCTGCTTTAAGATTGTGTCTGGACGTCCCACTGCCCTCTCTTTAAAAAAAAAAAAAAAGATGTAAGTCTGGATTGTATATCTGATCTGATTGAGTTTAAATATTTTGATGACATCATAGCGAGTGGAAAATGGGAATCTAATCATTCATAGTGTGCAATAACAAAATGGCTGCTTAAAATTATAACAGACACTGTCTGAAATAAAATGTCTATTGGAAATCATACTTTGAAATACCAGTTACTACTATAATACTACAATTGACTTTTATGATGGGAATGAAAGCTACAAAATCATTTACTAACTGCTATTACTGATTGCAATGGGAGGTTTATAGGAAGAAGATGACAGGCTCAGGCATTTAAATTTCTCACTCAAGGTAAGGTCAAACAACCAAAAAATCTTTTATCTCTCAAGCCTGGTGAAGCTTAATTCAAAAAAAGAATCTGATTTTCTGGGTTGCATAGTTACAAAGTAAATCGTAAATCCATAATTTCTCCAGGTCTTTTATGTGGCACTTAGGACATTGACTTGGGAATGAGTGGTACTCTGATCATTAGAATGGGGAAAATATAGTGGATTTAGGTAAATCTTAAAACTTTAAACCCCTAAATCTTTGTTAAATTTCCCTGACATCAGAAGTAGCCCCTCCTTCTCTATGGAGAAAATTAACTTTCCCTTAGTTGAAACTCTATAATGACCTCACCTGAGGCAATTGTCTTACAAGTAATGCCAATTCTCTTTAAGATTATCACCTACCATCTTTCATTATCTCTAGACTAGACTCTTAAGGCCCAATTCCTGAAGACCTCAGGCTGATAGCACAGGGTATAACCCAGGAGATTATAATGCTCACACCAAAATAAAATGTCAACATTTTACCATTTTTTATTGGTAAAAGCCTTGAGGATATGTATGACAATGAATTATTAGGGTGCCATTCCAGAGGACAGAACATATTGCTGGATCATTTTGAATATATTCACATGGGTTCATTTCCTAGAAATTTTTGGTTCAGGGTGTTATCTTGAGCAGCTAGAAGGGGCTCTAATAGGTTCTTTGGTTGGTTAACTGAAACCTACACTCAATGATGGACTACATTCAATAAAATTAAGATGCCAGGATATTCCTGACATAATGTAAATCATGGGATCCAAATCTTCAGGGAAATAAAAATGTTCAATTGATTTATTTTACATCACCCTCTTACCCTAGACCCACAAGTACTCAAGGAGGGAAAAGAATACTTTCCCATTACCGAAAACTTCTGCAAAATGCATTGATAAAGGGAGCACCAACATCCTTATAAAGTTTGTAGGGGCTGTCCTCTGCAGCCTGGGAATGACACTAGGAGATGGCATCATTGAAATGGGCTCCCTTATTTCAGTGGGGATAGTGGGATCCTGAAGTGATAGAAGTCATGTGGTTTCACAGAAATCAGAATATTTTAATCTGTAGAGATCTTTGGCAATGGCTAAATGATTACATTATCTCTAGATACAAAATGAATGAGTATCTTACTAAAATATTATCTGTTCAGTATAATAAGAAAAACCCAAGTCCAGTAACTAAAATCATTAATTGAATCATTATAATGGAAAGCTACCCTCACTCAGTTCTCAGACCTTCTGAACCAACAGATTTAATGAGGTTTGAAGGATCTGTGGAATTTGCGCTGCCATATAAAGCCCTTGATGCCCCAGTAGGAGAATTACAGTATCAATCCCCTAGAATATAGAACAAAGCCATGCTCTCTTCTGAAAATAACTCTTATCCCTTTGAAAAATAGCTGCTGGCTGCTATTGGGTAAAAGAGACTGATCATTAGAATGGGATACAATGTAACAATGTGATCTAAACTATTATCTTAGCTATATGTTCTCTGATCCACCAAGTTACAAATGTGGATGAGATAGCCTCATCATCAAGTGGAAGTGATATATATAATATCAGGTTCCAAATACTCCTGAAGGTCCAAATTAATGACATAAGCAAGTGGTTTAGACTTTCAAACGCCTTACCTTACAGTGGCGCCTCCCTCAACACATGGATTTGGGATACTAATCCTTTATCAGATATGTCATTTGCAAATGTCTTTTCCCATTCCATAGATTGCCTTTTAGTTTTGTTGATTGTTTCCTTAGCTGTGCATAAGCTTTTTATCTTGATGAAGTCTGAATAGTTCATTTTTACTTGTTTTCCCCCTTGCCTCCAGAGACATGTCTTGTAAGAAGTTGCTGTGGTCAAGGTCAAAGAAGTTGTTGCTTGTGTTTTCCTCTAGGATTTTGATGGTTTCCTGTCTCATATTTAGATCTTTCATCCATTTTGAATTTATTTTGTGTATGGTATAAGAAAGTAGTTCACTTTTATTCTGCTTCATATTGCCGTCCAGTTTTCCCAACACCGTTTGTCATAGTACTGAAAGTCCTAGCTTCAGCAATCAGACAGCAGAGAGACATTAAAGTCATCCAAATCAGCAAGGAAGAAGTCAAACTTACACTATTTGCAGATGGCATGATACTCTATGTAAAAAACCTGAAAGACTCCACCCAAAAATTTGCTAGAATTTAGTAAAGTTGCAGGATATAAAATCAACATACATAAATCTGTTGTATTCCTATACCTCGATAATGAAGAAGCAAGAAGAGAAATCAAGAAATCAATCCTATTTACAATTATACGAAGAACCACAAGATACCTAGGAATAAATCTAACCAAAGAGGTAAGAGATCTATACTCTGAAAACTATAGAACACTCATGAAAGAAATTGAAGAGGACGCAATGAAATGGAAAAACATTCCATGCTCATGAATTGGAAGAAAAAATATTGTTAAAATGTCTATACTACCCAAAGCAATATACACATTTAATACAATCCCTACCAAATACTCACTAGCATTTTTCACAGAGCTAGAACAAACAATCCTAAAATTTGTATGGAACCACAAAAGATCCAGAATAGCCAAAGCAATCCTGAGACTCATGTGGACATGTGCTACATTCTAAAAGAACTACTTGAGCTTTCTACCTTCTACAGACAGAAACTTGAGGAATATGTGTAGGACCAGAATCTAAGTGTGTGGGATAATGGTGGAAGGAATATAAAATCAGATCAGTCCAAATTTATTGATATGGTCTCAATAAGCAAAGATTCTGCATTTAATGTTGCAGCTTCAGAAATTAGAAAGGGCTCTGTTTGGCCACTTGCTGAAAACATAAACCTTTAAAGGTGACCTACAGTACATGAGTTAGAAATATAAGACCTACCTTGGTTTAATCCCTTTCTTCACAGAAAGGGATTTGAGGGTTTTTAGAGTTTGAAATGTTAAAGTATGTTTGTCATTTAAAACCAGCTTATCCATCCTAGAAGGGTCCAGAAGATATACCTTTCACCATAACTGTAAGAAATAAATTTGTGAGAGAAGCCTCAGCCTCCTTTAAAAGCTCTGTGATTACTCTTCTTTGTAGGCCAGAATGTACAGGAGGAACTGTGGTTATTGAATTGGGAAACCTAAATGCAATGGGAATAATTGGTTCGATCCCGGGGCACTTTACCACCAAAGACAAAGGGCACATGGTTATCATAATGGAGAGAAGAGACAAAGCAGCAATAAGAATAGTTTGATTTGCACAGGGCTAGTTGATCATGGTGGCCCTAGAAGTGAAATAGATAAGCTACTAAATTGTTACTTGGTCTACATAAGGAGAAAATTTCTAGGTCAGGTGGACATAAGCCTAACTTCATAAAAATCAGAGTCATAGCCCCTCAATCAATTCCCAGACCTGAGGCACTATATAGAATCAGAACCTCTTGAAAAAGGGGAGTCCAGTTCTCCTTGAGGAAAAAGACTGGTAATTTATACTATTAATATTTCTCCCAGTTCCCCCCGCCCCAAAGGAACAATGGCATTTTACTAAAGTAGCTATACATTGGGGAAAAGGAAATAATCAGACCTTTCAGGGCCTCTGGCTCTGAACTGATGTTAATTCCAGGAGACCCAACACATTGCTGTGGTCCATCAGAGTATGGAAATCAGGTGATCATTGTGGTTTTAGCTCAGGTTTGTCTTATAGTGGGTCCCCAAGCCCATCCTGTTGTTATTTACCCAGTTCTGAAATTCACAGTTGGAATAGACATATATAGCAACTGTCAGAATTCTCACACTAGTTCCCTGACCTGTGAAGTGAGGGCTATTATGATGGAAAAGACCAAGTGGAAGCCACTAGAACTGTCTATTTACAGAAAAAAATAGTGAAGTAAAAGCAATACTACATTCCTGAAGGGATAGCAGATTAGAGCTCTTGTCAAGGACTCAATGAAGGAGTGGTGATTCCCACCACTCCCCCCATTTAACTTTCCTACTTGGCTTGTGTAGAAGACAGATGGATCTTGGAGAATGACAATGGATTATCATAAGCTTTACCAGGTGGTGATTCTAATTGCAGCTGTTGTACCAGCTGTGGTTTCCTTGCTTGAACAAATTAACACATCCCCTGATACCTGGTATGCTGCTATTGATCTGGCAATGCTTTTTAAAAAAAAAAATCTATTAATAAAGACCACCAGAAGCAGTTTTCGTTCAGCAGGCAAGGCCAGCAATATGCCTTCACTGTCCTACCTCAGAGGTACATCAACTATCTAGCATTGTACCACAACTTAGTGTACAAGGATCTTGATTGCCTTTGCCTTCCACAAAATATCCTGGTCCATTACATTGATGACATTATGCAGATTGGACCTAATGAGCAAGAAGAAACCACTCAAGACTTATTGGTAAGACATTTGTGTGTCAGAGATAAGGAAATAAATCTAACAGAAGCAGAGGCCTTCCACCTCAGTAAAATTTCTAGGAGTCCAGTGGTGTGAGACATCTCATAAGATGAAGGATAAATTGTTGTGTCTTGCCCCACCTCTAACAACAACAACAACAACAACAACAAAAAGGCACAAAGTCTGGTAGACCTTTCTGGATTTCAGAGGCAACATATTTCTCATTTGGACATGTTACTCTGGCCCATTAAACCAATTGATCTTAAAAGCTTCTACTTTTGAGTGGGGCCCAAAATAAGAGAAAGCTCTACAACATGTCCAGGCTGTCACTGAAAGCTGCTCTGCCACTTGAGCTATGTAATACAGCAGGTCCAATGGCACTTTAAGTGGCAGCGGCAGATAGGGATGCTGCTCTCTGAAGCCTTTGACAGAACATAACATATATGAGAACTATAGCAACCATGCTTAATTTCTTTCTATTTTGCTCCCTATATGAGCATATATAAGTAGGTATTTTCTCCCTTCCTTTTCTTGCTATTTTTTATAAAGAATGTCAGTGGGCAGCTAATTCAATTATTTAGCCTTTAGTTATAGAATATCTAGAATGAATTGTGACTAAATTAGAAACAAAACTTACCTAGAAAAAAATATGACAGGTGAGACTTTGACACTGAAATCTGAAAAGGAGGGTGAGAGTATCCTTGTGTGGGGGACAATCATTTCATGTTACTCTGAGTCATTAAATTATTGCTTAGAAGTTTAAGTTGGAGTTCAAAGGTGTATGTGAATTATTTACCAAAGGGATAAACTATGCCAGATATGTGACTTGGCACTCAGAATCATCCTCATCATTCTATGCTCTCTTCTGAATTACTGGAGCTAAAAATCTGAAGACTGAACTTCTAAGACTCCCTTGCTACTGGAGTTCTGTTTTAGGTTCAGCCAATGAAAACAGATGACAAACCATAAAGCATAGGGAAGGTAAAAACCTTTTCTTCTGACTCTGGCAGTCAAACGAGATTACAGACTAGCACAGGATCTTGCAGTAGTGATATCAACTATAGACAAACATAGGATCAAATGAGCTCCAGCATGGATGGTAGCAGTTTATTACATTTCCTAACCTCTGGGAGATATTGTTTTCCTTCCTCATGTGCTCCTTCAATGTTTCCAAAATTCATTGAAATGAGTTCTCCATATTAAATGGCTTTCTATTTGATATATCTTCTCTTTCTCTGACTGATATAAAAGAACTACTCTCACCCTTTCTCAATCTTACTATGGTGCATAATCCCCAGGGTGTGGTAACCTCTTTTTTTTAAGATTATATTTTTTAAGTAATCTGTATACTCAACATGGAGTTCAAATTTACAACCCCAAGGTCAAAAGCCGTGGCTCTACTGACTAAATCAGCCTGGTACTCCTGTGATAATCTCTTTAGATCCTAAAAAAATGTAATATTAGACTCAGTGGTAACAATAATTTAAAAATTAAATAATTTAATAAAAATTAAATTAACTTTTTAGGAAGTTAATTATTGAGAGAGACATCTTCATGCATGTAGTGTTTTATTCTCATTCAGTCACATAAGAATGGGTCTTGGGCCTGAAACACCTCCTTATCAAGATATAAAGAGCCCATAGAGCCTAAGCTGGGCTTACCACCTTGTGTGTGAATATTTTTCCCTTCTTCAAACTCAGTGTGTGCTCTTTTGTTAAGCTTAAATGAGTATCTTAATGGCCCTCAGACACACTCCCAGCTTTCAGTGTTATGGACTTCATGGGGAGAGAAAGAGGTCCTACCTCAAGCACTGAGAGAGGTACATGCAGGTAAATTGCCCTGTGTCAGTTATGGAGAAAGTTCCACTGACTATGAGGGATTAATGCTTCCTACTGCTATTGATCTCACTCTGTCTCTTCTCCTAGCACATGTTGCTCCTTCCAGTTTTTTTCCAACACTTTAAAAATGTAGTTCTAGGAGGTGATCCAAGATGGCAGCATAGGAAGACCCTGAACTCACTTCTTCCCACAGACACACAGAATCTACACCTAAATATAGATCAATTCCACATGAAGAAGAACTGAATGCTAATTGAACTGTACCTGC
Organism: Canis lupus familiaris; assembly: GCF_011100685.1. Taxonomy (NCBI): domain Eukaryota; kingdom Metazoa; phylum Chordata; class Mammalia; order Carnivora; family Canidae; genus Canis; species Canis lupus. Next base: position 58,661,950 of record NC_049238.1, read on the forward strand.
ACACCAAAGGATGCAGGAACGACACATAGAAGAGTTGGAGGGACAGGGACATGGTAGCTACAGGAACCCTATTCCTATATGATGACCTGCAGTAGGGAGGGATATCACTGAGAAGGCCTCATAGACTCACTCGCCCTGGGGACAGCAAAAACAAAGAAACACACACATACACAACCAGATATCCACCCTCCCCTCCAAAACAACAACAACAACCCAGCAATTTAAAGACTATAAGTGAAGGAAATCCATTTACCAACCTCAGAGCATTCACCAAACTGTGGCAGAACTGCTGGAACTCTATCAGATTGGAGGTTCTGGCAAATGCCATTCTTTACATTCTTTTTCCACCTTGACAGTATAAACGGGAGCAGGATCCAGGCACTCTAGCCAGCATGCTAGAGCTGCCCCAGCAAGATCCAGGCCCCTAGGCTGCATCAGCTGCAGCCATCAAACCAATGTGGCTCCCCACTCATGCCCACCCCAGTTCCAGCCATCACACCTTGGTGGCTCTGGTACAGTCTGGTCCTCTCTAGGACCCCCAGCCCAAGACCACTTCCAGCTCCAGTGATCTCACCAAGGCAGCTCCAATACAGAATGCCCCAAGATACCCTGGCTCACATCCATTTCCACACCACCTCCAGCCATCCTGCTATGGTGGGTGGCCACAGCATAAAATGCCCCAGTACCCCCACAGCCCACCCCCACTCCAGCTCCAGCCCTTCTGCCAGCCAAACAAACCCACAACTAACATTATACTCTGTGATAAAAAAGCTGAAAACCTTTCCTCAAGATCAGGAACAGGACAAGGATGCCCACTCTCACCACTTTTATTCAACATGGTATTGGATGTTCTAGCCACAGCAACTAGGCAAGAAAAATAAATAAACATTCAAATTGGAAATAAACTGGTAAAACTGTCATATATTCAAATAATATGATGCTATATATAGAAAACCCTAAGATTCCACCAAAAAACTATCAGAACTAATAAATAAATTCAGTAAAGTTGCAGGATACAAAATTAAAATACAGAAATTATTTGCATTTCTATACAGAGTAATAAGCTATTGGAAAGAGAAAGTAAGAAAACTATCCCCTTCACAAATATATCAAAGAAAAAAATATCTAGGAGTAAATTTAACCAAGGAGGTTAAATACCTCAGCCTTGAAAACTAAAAGGCATTGATGAAATAAATTGAGGAAGACACAAATAAATGGAAACATATTTCATAATCATGGATTTGAAGAATTAATTTTGTTAAGATGTCCAGATGGCCTAAAGCAATTCTACAGATTCAATGCAATCCCTGTCAAAATACAATGGCACTTTTCATAGAAATAGAACAATAATACTAAAATTTGTATAGAATCACAAAAGATCCCAAATGAAAAAAAAAAGACCCCAAATGGCCAAAACAATTTTGAGAAAGAACAAAGATGGAAGTATCACAATGCCAAATTCCAAACTATCTACAAAGCTATAGTAATCAAAGCAGTATGGTATTGGCACAAAAATAGACACATGGATCAATGGAATAGAAAAAAGAATCCAGGAAAAGCCCATGCACATATGGCCAACTAATCTATGACAAAAAAGGTAAGAATATACAATGAGAAAAAAACAGTCTCTTTAATAAATGGTATTGGGAAAACTGGACAGTTACATGCAAAAAAAGAAGGAAATTGGACCACTATCTTACACGAGATACAAAAATAAATTCAAAATGGATTAAAGACTTGAATGTTAGACCTGTTGCTATCAAACTCCTAGAAAAAAATGTAGGCACAAGCTTTTTTTTTTAATTTTTATTTATTTATGATAGTCACACACAGAGAGAGAGAGAGAGAGGCAGAGACACAGGCAGAGGAGAAGCAGGCTCCATGCACCAGGAGCCTGACGTGGGATTCAATCCCAGGTCTCCAGAATCGCACCCTGGGCTAAAGGCAGGCGCTAAACCACTGCGCCACCCAGGGATCCCCAGGCACAAGCTTTTTGACATTGGTCTTAGCAATAGTTTTTTGGACCAGTCTACTCAGGAAACAGTAATAAAAGCTAAAATAAACAAATGGGATTACATAAAACTAAAAAACTTTTACACAGTGAAAGAAATCATCAACAAAACAAAAGGCAACCTATTAAAAGGGAGAAGATACCTGCAAATAATATATTCAATAAGGAGTTAAAATCCAAAATATATGAAGAACTTATACAACATAACATAAAAAATAGTCTGATTAAATATGGGCAGGGGTGTTTGGGTGGCTCGGTTGATTAAATGTCTGACTCTTGATCTCAGGTCAGATCTTGACCTCAGAGTTATGAGTCCATACCCCACATTGGGCTCCATGCTGCACATACAGCCTGCTTAAAAAAATAGGCAGAGACCTTAAATAGATATTTTTCCAAAAAAGACCAATGACTAATAAGTATGTGAAGAGATGCTAATCATCGGGAAGTGCAGATCAAAACCACAATGACATATCATCTCACACCTGTTAGATTGGTTATTATCAGAAAGACAAAAATAACAAGTGTTGGTAAGGATATAGAGGAAAAGGCACCCTTTTACACTGCTGGTGGGAATGTAGATTGGTGCAGCCACTATAGAAAACAATATAGAAGTTCCTAAAAGAAAAAAAATAGAGCTACCATGCAATATAGCAATTTCATTTCTGGGTATTTATCCAAAGAAAACAAAGATACCAATCTGAAGAGATATATACACTCTTGGGTTAGTTGCATCATTTTTTACAATAGCCAAAGATATGGAAGCAACCTAAATGCCCATCAATAGATGAGTGGAACAAGATATGATATACACACATGCACGCGCATACACACATACACTGGAATATTACCTAGCCATGAAAAGAACAAAATCTTACTGTCTGCAAGAACACGGATAGAATTAGGGGGTATATGTCAAGTGAAACAAGTCATACAGAGAAAACAAATCCCTTATAATTTCATTTATAGGTGGAATATAAAGTACAAAACATAATGAATCAGGAGCATGGACATGGGGCAAAATATAGGAGAGGAGGAAGGATTGCTCGAACAAAACACAACAGAAACAGACTTATAGATACAGAAATGTTTTTTAATTTCCTAATATTTTGTGATTTTCCATTTACTTTTTTTGTTATTGATTTCTAGTTTACTTTCATTGTGATCAGGTATATTTTATGTAATTCCAATAACAACGAGAGAGAGAAACAAATCATAAGAGACTCTTAATGTTAGAGAACATACTGAGGGTTGATGGAAGGAATGGGTCAGAAATGGGCTAAATGAGTGACAGTATTAAGGAGGGCACTTATTATGATGAGCCCTGGGTGTTATATATAAGTGATGAATCACAAAATTCTACTCCTGAAACCAGTATTACGCTATATGTTAACTAACTAGAATTTAAATATAAACTTGAAAAAAATTATTAACACTTATTTTAAGTCCCACTTACATGGTTTATTTTGGCAGAAATCAATGAAATAGAAACCAGACCAATTAAGCCAGGAGTTTGTTCTTTGAAAATATTTTTGTACTCAATGTTTTTTGTGATTTTCTTAGAATTTTTTAGACCCAATAGTAGTACCCTAGGATTTTATGTGCACTCAAAATGAATGTTTTTTCTGCAGTTATTGGGTAAAGTGCTTTATAAATATCAATGTCATGAAGTTGTTCAAATCTTTAAATAAAATTATTAACTTGTCTATTCTCCTTTCATTCTGTTAATTTTGTTTCCAAAGTAGATATTTTTAAATAAAATTTGTTTTGTTGTATTTTTTAATTGAAGTAAAATAAATATGTAACATTATATTAGTTTCAGGTGTACAACATATTAGTTTGGTATTTGGGATGCCTGAATGTCTCAGTAGGTTGAGTGTCAGACTCTTAATTTGGTTCAGATCACCATCTCAGGGTTGTGAGATTGAGCCATGTGTAGGGCTCCATGCTGGGCATGGAGCCTGCTTAAGATTCTCTCTCACCCTCTCTGTCTGCCCCTCCTCACATCTACCCCCTACACATGTTTCTCTCTCTAAAATAATAATAATTATTAATAATAATAATAATTTGAGGGACGCCTGGGTGGCTCAGCAGTTGAGCATCCGCCTTCGGCTCAGGGCGTGATCCTGGAGTCCCAGGATCAAGTCCCACATCGGGCTCCCTGCATAGAGCCTGCTTCTCCCTCTGCCTGTGTCTCTGCCTCTCTCTTTCTGTGTCTCTCATGAATAAATAAATAAAATCTTTAAAATAATAATAATAAATTGATATTTGTATACATTACAAAGTGATCAACACAGCAAGTCTAGTTGTTATTTGTCACCCTACAATTGACCCCTTTCACCTTCTCCACTCATTCCCATAGTTCTGTTAATTTTGCTTCATGAAGTCTGAAGCTGTAATTAGGTGCATAAACATTTTTTAAGATAACCATCACCAAAATCTCATTTTACCAACATTTTAATCATTCCTAAATGATCCCTAATTTCATTTGCAGTCAGTTCCCATTCCCATCTCCAGCCCCAGGCAACTATTAATTCCTTTTCTGTATATATGGATTTGTCTATTCTGGATATTTCACATAAACAAGATCACATAATATGTGGCCTTTTGTATCTGGCTTCTTTCATTTAGCATAATGTTTGTAAGGTTCATATATGCTGTAGCATATGTCAGTAGTTCATTCTTTTAATAGTAAATAATATTCCATTGTAAAGATAGGCCACATTTTATTTATCCATTAAGCATTTGATGGACATTTGGATTGCTTTCACTTGGAGAATAGTGTGAATAATATTGCTATTAACATTCATGTACAAGTTTTTTCTTGGACATATATTTTCATTTTGGGGGGGCACATCTCTAGACATGAAATTTCTGGGTCCTTTTGAAGCATTCCCAGGCTGTTGTCCAAAGCAGTTATATCATGGGGCACCTCAGTGGCTCAGTCAGTTAAGTGTCTGACTTCTGCTCAGTTCATGATCTCAGGGTCCTGGGATGGAACTCCGCATCTGACTCCCTGTTCAGTGGAGAGTCTGCTTGACCCTCTGCCACTCCTCTTGCTTGTACTCTCTCTCAAAAAAATAAATAAAATCTTTTTTTTTAAAAAAAAGGTAATGAAGCAGCTATTGCATTTTACATTCCCACCAGCAATGCAAGAGGTTCAAATTTCTCCCTATCATCATTAACAGTTATCACTCTTTTTGATTATAGCTATTCTAGTGAGTAAAAAGTGGTTTTGTTTTGCATTTCTCTGATGACTAAAGATGTGCAACATCGTTCCTTGTGCTTATTGGTCTTTTGTATATCTTCTTTTGAAGGGTCTACTCAGAAACTTTGCTCATCTTTTAATAAAGTTATTTGACTTTTTATCAATGAGTTGTAAGAGTTCTTTGATACATTCTAAGTACAATTCCTTATTAGATATTTGTTTGCAAATTTTTTTCTCATTGTCTTTCACATTCTTTTTTTTTTAAGATTTTGTTTATTTATTTATGAGAGACACAGAAAGAGGCAGAGACATAGACAGAGGGAGAGGTAGGCTCCCTGCAGAGAGCCCAGTGTGGGACTCCATCCCTGGACCGGAATCACTCTCTGAACCAAAGACAGATGCTCGACCGCTGAGCCACCCAGGAGCCCCTGTCTTTCACATTCTTGATGATACCTTTGAATCACAAAATGTTTTAATTTAATAAGTCCAATGTCTCAATGTATCTATTTGTGTTTTTTTGCATTGACTTTTGATGTCAAATCCATAAAACTAAAAGGGTCATAAAAATTTATTCCTTTGTTTTTTTTTTCTAAGAGTTGTATAGTGTTAGCTCTTACATTTAGGAATATGACCCAAGGGCAGCCCCGGTGGCTCAGCTGTTTGGCACCGCCTTCAGCCCTGGGAGTGATCCTGGAGACCTGGGATAGAGTCCCACATGGGCTCCGCCCAGGGAGCCTGCTTCTCCCTCTGCCTCTCTCTGTCTCTGTGTCTCTCATGAATAAGTAAAAATAAAATCTTTTTTTAAAAAAAAGAATATCGGGATCCCTGGGTGGCGCAGCGGTTTAGCACCTGCCTTTGGCCCAGGGCGCGATCCTGGAGACCTGGGATCGAATCCTATGTCGGGCTCCCGGTGCATGGAGCCTGCTTCTCCCTCTGCCTATGTCTCTGCCTCTCTCTCTCTCTCTCTCTGTGACTATCATAAATAAATAAAAATTAAAAAAAAATAAAACTATAAAAAAACAAAAATAAAAAAAGGAATATGACCCAATTTGAGTTAATTTTTGTGTACCTTACTTACAAATCTTAAAAATGATTTTTTTTTATTTCAAGTTTTTATTTAAAGTGAAGTTAGTTAACATATATGGTAAAGTTGATTTCTGGTGTAGAATTTAGTGATTCTTCATTTACATATAACCCCTACTATTCATCACAATAACTGCCTTTCTTAACACTTATCACCCATTTAGGCCATCCCCTCATCCACCACCTCTCCAGCAACCCTCAGTTTGTTCTCTATAGTTAAGAGTCTGTTTTATGATTTGTCTCCCTCTCTTTTTTTCCTTTCCTCTATGTTCATCTGTTTTGTTCTTTTTTTAAGATTTATTTATTTATTTGAAAGAGAGCGAGCAGGGGAAGGGGCAGAGAGAGAGAATCCTCAAGCAGATTCCCCACCAAGCACAGAGCCCAACATAGGGCTTGATCTCACAACCCATGAGATAATGACCTGGGCTGAAAAGCAAGAGTCAGATGCTCAACCGAATGGGCCAGTCAGGTGCTCCTCATCTCTTTGGTTTCTTAAATTCCACACATGAGTGATATTATATGGAATTTGTCTTTCTCTGACTGACTTATTTCACTTAGCAGAATACACACTACCTCCATCCACATCATTGCAAATGGCAAGATTTCATACTTTTTGATGGTTGAGTAATATTCCATTGCATATACATACCACATCTTCTCTATCCATGGACTATTGTTGATAATGCAGCTATAAACATTGGGGGGCATGTGACCCTTTGAATTTGTATTTTTGTATCCTTTGGGCAAATACCTAGTAGTATAATCGCTCAGTCATAGGGTACTTCTATTTTTAACTTCTTGAGGAACCTCTATACTGTTTTCCAGAGTGGCTGCACTAGTTTCCACTCACCAACAACGCAAGAGGTTTCCCTTTTCTCTGCATCCTTGCCAACATCTATGGTTTCCTGTGTTGTTAACTTTAGCCATTCTGGCAGGTGTGAGCTGGTATCTCATTGTAGTTTTGATCTGTAATTCCCTGATGATGAGTGTTGGTAAGCATCTTTTCATGTGCCTGTTAGCCATCTGTATGTTTTCTTTGGAAAAATGTCTATTTGTCTTCTGACCATTTCTTAACTGGATTATTTGTTTTTTGAGTGTTGAGTTTGATAAGTTCTTTATAGATTTGGGATACTAATCCTTTATCTCATATGTCATTTGCAGATGTCTTCTCCCATTCTGCAGGTTGCCTTTTAGTTTTGTTGTTTCCTTTGCTGTGCATAGCTTTTTATATTGATGAAGTCCTAATAGTTCATTTTTGCTTTCATTTCCCTTGCCTCCAGAGACAGGTCTAGTAAGAAGTTGCTGTGGCCAAGGTCAAAAAGGTTGTTGCTTGTGTTTTCCTCTAGGATTTTGATGGTTTCCTATCTCACATTTAGGTCTTCATTTATTTTGAATTTATTTTGTGTGTGGTGTAAGAAACTGATCCAGTTTCATTCTTCTGCTGTCCAATATTCCCAACACCATTTGTTGAAAAGACTGTCTTTTTTCCATTGGATATTCTTTCTTCTTTGTTGAAGATTAGTTTACCATCTGGTTTTGGGTCCATTTCTGGGTTTTCTATTTAGTTCCATTGATCTATGTGTCTATCTTTGTGACAGTACACTACTGTCTTGATGACTAGAGCTTTATAATATAGCTTAAGGTCTGGAATCATGACGTCTCCAGCTTTGCGTTTCTTTTTCAAAATCGCTTTGGGATTTGGAGTTTTTTGTGGTTTTATACAACTTTTAGGATTGTTTGTTTTAGCTCTGTGAAAAATGCTGGTTGTATTTGATAGTATTGCATTAAATGTATAAATTGCTTTGGGTAGTATAATATTTTAACAATATTTGTTCTTCCAATCCATGAGCGGGGAATGGTTTTCCATTTCTTTGTGTCATTTTCAATTTCTTTCATAAGTTTTCTAGAGCTTTCAGAGTATAGATCTTTTACCTCTTTGGTTAGGTTTTTGTGGGGAAGGAGCAGAGGAGAAGGGAGAGAGAATCTTAAGCAGGATCCATGACCAATGAGGAGCCTGACCCAGGGCTGATCTCACAACCCTGAGATCATGACCTGAACTGAAATCAAGAGTCAAATGCCCAACCAACTGGTTAGGTTTATTGCTAGGTATCTTATGGTTTTTGGTGCAACTGTAAATAGGATTGATTCCTTGATTTTTCTTTCCACTGCTTCATTATTGGTGTATAGAAATGTAACAGATTTCTGTATGTTGATTTAATATCCTGCAACTTTGCTGAACTTGTGTATCAGTTCTAACAATTTTTTTGGTAGAGTCTTTCAGGTTTTCTACATAGAATATCATGCTGTCTGCAAAGAGTGAAAATTTGACTTCTTTCTGGCTGATTGGGATGCCTTTTATTTCTTTTTGTGTCTGATTGCTGAGGCTAGGACTTCCAGTCCACTATGTTAAATAACAGTAGTGAGATTGGACATCTCTGTCTTGTTCCTGACCTTAGGAGAAAAGCTCTTTCTCCCCATTTCGGGTAATACTAGATGTAGGTCTTTCATATATGGCTTTAATGATGTTGAAGTATATTCCCTCCATCCCTACCTTGTTGAGGGTTTTTATTAAAAAATGGATGCTGTATTTTGTCAAATGCTTTTCCTGCATCTATTGAGAGGAACATATGGTTCTTCTCCCTTCTTTTATTCATGTGGTATATCATGTTGCTTGGTTTAAGAATATTGAACCACCTCTATAGCCCAGGATAAAAATGGTATTCTATAAACAAAACCTATTTGTGAGCTGGAAACTGCCTTACATGTGATCTTTTGAACAACACAAGATTCACTTTGACATTAACTGTGATGCATGGGAATATGTCAAACTATCTTGACACTTTTGTTTTGGGGGCCAAGCAGGTGAGTGGTTCTTAACAAAATCTAGTGGTAGTTGTATGAGTTTTTTTAAAAAAGAGAGAGAGAGACTTTTTCTTCAGGTTCAAACATTAAAAGAACAACAACAAAATCCAGGTGAGCTGCAAAAGTTGAATCCCAAAACAATATTTCTATTTTGGATGGCTGTTGGTTATGCCTAGATTTTATACAATTTGCACACCTCCATTATGACATTTCTGAGGTCTCCTGATACATATCATTCCTCCTCAGTAAGCAGAAATAGCATAAATTATTATTGGTGTCTGCATTTTGACATCTAAATTTGACACTATCAGATGTTTTTGCCTTAGTTTTGTTGCAGTAAAGTATTGTGAGATTATCTAAGCCTACTGCCTTTCTTTTGACCTAGGGGCATAAGTTTGCCCTGAAGAGCTCCTGGGTTTTTTTTTTTTTTTCTCATATTCTAGAGGCAGTTGATGTTAGTAGCAACTCACTGGCAATGTCAAGCAGAAGACTGGGGGAGCTATGAACTACAGGGAGCTATAGGGAAGACAGAAGGTGTAGCATTTGGGAAAGCAGTTTCAATCAGAGCATAGGTTGGTACTGAGAAACTGGTGTATTGTTGGAGTCATAGCTTTGAAGGACAAGACACAGGTCAGTCTAGGTTGGTGAGTCAAAAGAAAAGGAAAGGCATGATATGGAGTTTAAGAACAAGGTCTCTGTGCAAGGACTCCAGCTCAAGTGAAGGAAAAAGCGCATCTGTAGAATCTAAGTAAGTGGTTATGATTCTAAAATGCAGACAGAAGAGCAAAACCAGCTACTTACTCAATAAATACAAAAGAGAGTCTTGTTTGCATATATGGCCATAGGAAAAACACGGAAAGTGTTCAGACTGGCCATTAGGGAATCAGTAAGGAAGGGAGTCCAGAAAAGCAGGAAATAGTAACTTGAGATTTAGAACCAAACTGCCAAAGATAGTATAACAAAGATTTGTCTGAGGTTTCTGAGGGGGCAACTGTGTTTTCTAATTTCTAGTACTCCAGTGCCAAAATTGACCTGATATAAAACAGGTACTCAGTGCATATTGTGGAATGAGTAAATATTCATAATAGGATTAAGTTCCCTGCTCATAAGCTTAGCTTAAACTCTTTAGTGTGGATGTCTAAGGGTTTTAATTTATTTTTAATGTTTTTAAAAATAAACTCTATGCCCAATGCAGGGCTTAAACTCATGACTCTGAGACCAAGAGTTGCGTGCTCTACAACTGAACCAGCCAGGCCCAGGGTGTCTAATGAGTGTTAGATATACACAGTTCTTCAGAAAGAGGGAGGACTCTGCAAATGACTAAAGTTGGAAAACTTGGCCTAGAGGGTGGAATCACTTTGGCCCACTGAAGAGTATTCACTGTCAGTGCCCAGTCAGACACATGGTGGTTAAAATGAAGAAGCAATGCAATAAAGGTTGGAAAGTTAAGGAGTGGCCTACCATGCCAATCTCTCTTCTTGGGGCACAGAAGGAAAACTGCAGGTGTGCTGAAATGGAGAGCTATATCTGCTCACTGGGTACTTAAGATGGCAAAAGAAAAAAAAAGGACTTCTGATCCCGAAAATAACAAATCAGAGGATAATTTGAAACCAGTATTAGGGACACCTGACCCCAGGGGTCGTCTTCTACTCTTCAGGAGTAATTGATTTGAACCACTCAGAAGAACCAGTAAATTCTCAAACTTTTCATGATATCATATTTACATTGTATAAACATCTAGAATGATAATAAAAAGTCATGATTAGTAGAAACCATAAGAGTCATCTCAACAGATCTGACAGTCCAGCCTCTGGAGCCATCTCCAATGATGAGGAGCTCACTACTCCCTAAAAGTTATTAAATATTTGCTCAGATTAAATTAGTGAAATAAGGACTTGAAACGCAAAAAAGTAATACAACAGCAACAACAAAAACAAACATAAAAATTAAACCTTGGGGTGCCTGATTGGCTCATTTGGTTAAACATCTGACTTTTGATTTCCTCTGGGGTCATGGCCTCAGGGTTGTGAGATGGTACCCTGTGTTGGGCTCTGTGCGCTGGACACAGTCAGCTTGGGATTCTCTCTCAAATAAATAAGTAAATCTTTAAAAAAATAATAAAATAAAATAAAATAAAAATCAAACCTCTATGCCAACAAATACTTGATTCAATTAAACATGAGGATGATATTATTACAATTCAATAAAAATTTCTCAACTTCTCAAAGGTGCTAATCATGCAAAAGATTCATTGGGGAAACTTTTGGATTTACAAGTAAACCAAATAAGTTATGAATGAAAACCTAAGCTACTGACACTAATATGGAAAATTTAACCCCCTTAGATTACTCAACAGAGATTTCATATTTTGACAAAGCAAATTTTTATTTCTTATTTATGGTCTCCAGACTTTTTGGGTTTCACCACTTACATTCAGCGTTAAGAGTTGTTTAATTTTAACTTCAGTATCAAGTTTCCATTGAATTGTAAATATGGGGATCCCTGGGTGGCTCAGCGGTTTAGCACCTGCCTTCGGCCCAGGGGACCCACATCACATCGAGTCCCAAGTCAGGCTCCCTGCATGGAGCCTGCATCTCCCTCTGGCTGTGTCTCTGCCTCTCTCTCTCTGTCTCTCTCTGTCTCTCATGCATAAATAAATAAAATCCTTTTTTTTTAATGAATTGTAAATATGTTAAGATAAAAATAAATAAATAAATAAATAAATAAATAAATAAGTTAAGATCATTAAGGCTTTGAGATTGGAATTTTAATGAAAGCTTTGTCTCTTAATCATGTCTTAAATTCTTATAATAAAGAATAAGAAGTGTACCTTATTTTGCATATATGCTTTGGATACCTCAAAGTACTTTAAAAACATCATTTTATAATCAGTTAATATAAAATATTATGGCATAATTATAATAACTTAATCCCTTTCTGTCTTGAATTTCACATTTATACAATGAGTACAATAATAGCACTATCTCATAACTTGTGTAAAGATTAAATAACTAATACATGTAAAGCAATTAGAACAAATCCTGGCACCTAGGAAGTGCTCAAAAAGTGTTAAATATTTTTTATAGAATCATATGTATCTACACTCGTAATACAATTTGGAATATCTGGCTTGAATTCAGTCATATGAAAATGTATATTTTCAAATTAATAGCATGGGTTTTACTTGTGGATTTGTTGGTTTATTGAACTCAATCCAAAGATGGCAAGTCATGACAGAGGATAAATACATAGCATTGACCCTGGAATCTGACAGCCTAGGTTTGTTTCCAAACCATGACACCTATTAACTGAGTGAACTTGGGCACCTGATTTATTTATTTGGCATCTCTCTGTGTCTCATTTTTCTCATTTGCGAGAGGGGGTCATTAAAGTATTTATATCATAAGGTTGTTGTGAACCGAATTAATAACTGAATTAATATATGAGGAGTATTTAGAACAATAAGGTGTGTGTGTTTACTACTGCTACTAGGTCTACTGTTCTTTTCCAGGGCCTGTCTACAAGTAAATGAAGTTACATTTCAAGGCATTTAAAATAAGTAGTGTGAACAATTCCAAAAGACAACCAACTTTCACCTTTGAAAATTTATGTTCTTTTTGTTAAACTTGGTTATTCAAGAATTAAGTAGTGTTTCTTGGAGTGCTTTTTTTTCTACAAATATACCCAAAAGAAGTTAGGATATTTAGTTGGGATATCCTATATCATGAGATAAATTAATATACCAGTTCCAAGGTAGGAAGAATTTGAGATTCACCTACAGAGAAGATGAAGACCACAGAAAGCTGTGCCCTCATTACAAAGAGATTTGTTGCAAGTACGCACAGATTCCTAACCCATTTTAGATGTGGATTTACTGAAAAAGCAATGCCTGAAACTTGAGGATTTTAGTGCTGGCAGCCACTCTGGAGATTGATGTGAGCATCTTGGAGTCCATTGCAGATCCTTCCTCAACAAATTTTTCTCCCTTTTAAATATGTGAAGACTCCACCCTTAACTTCCTTTTTCTCATTCTAACTACCCTTCCTGGCACATTTCACACATAGCAATGCCTTTAGCTTCCACCTTTATGCCAATGATTCATACTGTTATCTTCAGCCTTTCTCTTGAGTACTAATCCTATGCTTTTAATTGCTGATTGAGAACATTCTCATGGATAACCTAAAGCACCTTAAATTTCCAAAATGATTCCATTATCTTCATTCTATCCATGCATCAGTTAGTGGCATCCCCTTACTGCTGAACTATCCAAATTGATTCAACAAATCCATCCCCACTCATAGGCTCCAGGATACTCAAAAATCACTCCCTCACTGTGAACTATTACTGTGAAGACCTTCTACAGTCTCCAAAACCTCTGTCTTCATAGATAGACCATTTCTTTCAAATATATTTGGATATCTGTCCACCCTCCAGATCTAAGTGAGAAATTTCAAATGCCAGGATCTACTGACCACTAGGAAAAAAATCAATGGATTTTGTGATTTTGAAATTATGTGTAAAATTCCATGAATGTAGGTAACTTCATTTTTCTTAGTCCTTGGATGTCATCTGGTCATTAGAGCACATCATGATCCAGTTAAGGCTGACAACCTCAGGATATTTCCTTCCAAATGTCCTCCACTTCCCAGTCTTCCTTCCTCCCCTTAAAGATGCCTCACTCCTATACCTAAGTCTGGTTTCCATGCAGATCCCTGGATTCTCTGCTGGTCCAGAAAGGGTAGAAAGATATTCTCTGAGGCTCCTGTTGCAGAAGTATTTGGTTTCTTGTTCCCAAAAACCTTGTCCAGAAGGGCCTGACACAATTCCCACAGCCAAGTTTTGTACCACAGAGGCAACTGATTTCCTGTCACCTCACCTAATACCCCCAGAAACAAGCTGGGAGCCTGACAGCAGCCTCCTAGAGTTGCCCCCAGTTACAGGTTGTCCTTGCAACCTGTCAGGAACCTCCAAAGATAGAGATGCAGCTGCTAATCAGTTATTACCCTCAGAGCTCAGAATATAAGTACCCTTTGTTTTTTAGGATTTTATTTATTTATTAATGAGAGACACACAGAAAGAGACAGAGACATAGGCAGAGGGAGAAGCAGGCTCCCTATGGGGAGCCCCATGCGGGACTTGATCCCAGGACTCCAGGATCATGCTCTGAGCTGAAAGCAGACACTCAACCACTGAATCACCCAGGTGTCTCTCTAAGTGCCCTTCTTCCCTCAGTACCTATGCAGCCCTTGGAAATGTTCACCAGTGTTCCAGAAACATTAGGAACCTTTATACTGCAGCCATTCTTATATTGAATCCTTCTGAGCCTGTTTATCTTTTACTTCTGCTGTTTATGATTCATGATCTGACCATAAACTAGAGTATCCTTATCCATCATTTAAGTTTATATCTTATCCCTTTGCTTATGGAGAGAAGTGTTCTCCATAGGTTATAGAACAGCCCATGTACACACATCACCATCACATTTACTCACATACTCACACATATGCTCATATATACCACTGTGGTTTTGCAATCTATCTGTGGCCCATGGACCAAGCAAATAGACTCACTGCTCCAAACAAATCATTGACTCTTACTTTTGAAAAAGTCTTCAGTTCTTACGTACATACACATGGACATCCTACTGATCTTTATAAGAAAAATAATGAAGATCAAAGATCTGTTAGGAATCCTTGGTCACCATACAATCATCATCTGGGACCATTACCAGTTCCCATGAGCATAAGCCTCCAAGGCTTTTCTACAGACCGTACCATTCTTTGTGAAATTAGATGCCCAGGATACCTTTTACTTCATCTTCATCTAGGCAATAGACAACCTTTCAGATATGTCTTTATTGGTGTGAGTTTATCATGATGTCCTCTGGGTTCTGCAATAGTCCAACCAATGTTCTTATATGATTAACAATATTTTGAATGACCTTGTGGTAGGGTGTGCTTATAAAACATGCTAATATACCTACATTGACATCCCATGACCTTCAAGCAGCAGTTAATCACCTATTTTGTAACTGCGTCCAATTCAATTGGAAAATAATTAAGAAATTCAAGGTAGAGATTCTGGATACACTGTAATTAGCCATGCAGTATGTGTTTATTCATTTACTATTGCTGCTGTAACAAATTTAGTGCTTTAAAACAACACAATTTATTATCTTCTGGTTCTGAAAGTTAGACATTCTAAAGTCAAGATGTCAACAGAGCCACATTCCTTATAGAGGCTCTAGGGAAGAAATTGTTTCCTTGCCATTTCAGCTTCTATAGACCACATATATCCTTCAACTCACGGATTCTTCCTTCATCTTCAAAGAACAAATGACCTGCAAACAACATGGAGGTTAGGGACAGTGATTCTCCATTTAGTCAAAAATCCACATGTAACTTTTGACTCCTCCAAAATTTAACTAATAGCCTATTGTTGACCAGAAGCTTTACTGATAACATAAAGTCAATTAATACATATTTGGTGTTATATGTATTATATCCTGTGTTCTTACAATAAAGTTAGCTACGGAAAGGAAAATCTTATTAAGAAAATCATAAGGAAGAGAACATTAGAGTACCATATTGTAAAAAGTTCTCACATAAGTGGACCATGCAGTTCAAACCTGTGTTGATCAATGGTCAACTGTGAATCATTCTAACCTCTGCTTCCATCATTCCATCTCTTTTCCCTAACTTTGATCCACTTGTCTCCCTCTTATAATTTCATGATTACATTGCATGTACCCAAATAATTCAGGATAATCTCTTCATCTCAAAATTCTTAATTTAATCACATCTGCTAGTCACTTTTGTCATATTAGATAACATATCCACAGATCTGGGGATATGGGACAAAGATGTCTTTTGGGGGCCATTATTCTGTCTGCCATAGTGAACAAAGTGACAGTTTTATTAGGATTTGTTTCCCTTCCTCCTGTTAATAAGTGTGCTAAGTATTCCCTGGGTTCACTAGTTACTACCAGCAGCTCATTCTCTAGTTTACCACACTGAAATCTACAATACTGACCCCTCTCAGAAGAGATTAAGAGTTTTCTTATAGATAGAGAATGACGTAGTGTTTCAGCATATTTCTCTCTCCCTTGATTAAAGCTTGCTGTCACTATGCATGGCTTCGTTGGTAGCACCACATGTCTTCTGCAGGTGAATTTCAGTCTCCCCTCTGTTTATTTTTTTCAGATTTTAAATGCTAACCCAGTTAAAAGTTCATTATCTTTTATATGTGGGTTCATTGTGCTGGACATACTGTTTGAGAGCAATAAGTGGGTTGGTCTGGCTGCAGCAAAGTGAGAGAGAGGGACACATATTTATTTATACATTTTATTTTCTACATCTTATTTATACATTTTATTTATGTGTTAAGCAGTTGATAGACATATTTTTCTACTTGTTGATTATTATGCTTCTCTGAACATTTATGTAAAAATTTTTGTGTGGACATATGTTTTCATTTCTCTAGATATATACATGGAGGAGGATTGCTAGGTCATGTGGTAACTAACTCTGTTTACTCTTTCAAATATTTTTGAAGACTGCCAAAATGTTTTAGAAAACAGCTGTACCAATTTATATTCCCACCAGCAAAGCATGAGGGTTCCAATTTCTTCACATCCTTACCTTATTATCTTTTTGATGGTAACTATTCTAGCAGGTGTGAAGTAGTAGCTCATTGTGGTTTTGTTTTACATTTCTTCGATAGCTAATGATGTTGAGCATCTTTTCATGTGCTTATTGGTCATTTGTATATCTTCTTTGGAGAAATGTCAATTCAGATCCTTTTTAAATAGTGTTATCTTTTTATTACAGAGTTGTAAGAGTTCTTCATGTTTTCCAAATATAATTTCCCTAGTCAGATCCATGTTTGCAAATATTTTCCCACATTCTATAGATTGCCTTTAAATTTTTTTTCATTAGTTTCATGTGTATAGGATTGCCTTTTCACTTTCCTGTTGGTTTCCTTTGAAACACAAGTTTTTCTTTTTTTCGTTTTCTTTTTTTAAAATGTACTCATTTTATAGAGAAAAAGATCATGTAAGAATGGGGCAGAGAGGAGCAGAGGAAGATGGAGAGAATTCCAAGCAGATTCCACGCTGAGCAGAACCTGACATGGGGCTGGATCCCATAACTCCAGGATTACCATCCGAGCTGTGACCAAGAGTTGGTCACCCAACCAACTGAGTCACTCAGGTGCCCCAAAAGGTTTTCAGTTTTATAAAATCCAAGTAATATCATTTTCTCTTCTATCATATGCTTTTGGTATCATATCTAAGAAAGTTTTACCAAACTCAAAGCCACAAAGATTTATTCCTATATTTTATCTAAGTTCTTTACAATTTTTGCTCTTACATATAGATCTATGGTCCATTTAGAGTCAGATTTTTGCATGGTATAAGGTAGGAGTTTAGCTTCATTCTTTTGCATATGGATATTCAATTGTTCCATCAGAATTTGTTGAAAACACTATTCATTCCCTATTAAATTGTCTTTCACTCTTATTGAAAATCAACTGAGTATAAGTAAAAAAGTTTGTTTATAGATTCTTATTTCTATTTCGTTGATCTATATATCTCTCCTTACACCAGTATTATACTGCCTTTATTGTATCTTTACAGTAAGTTTTGAAATCAGAAACCATGAGTCCTCCAACTTTGTACTTATTTTTCAACATTATGTTAGCTACTGAGTCCTTCACACTTGCTCACTAAAGATTTTTTTATAAGGGGTGACTGGGTGGCTCAGTCACTTAAGCATCAGACTGTTGGTTTTTGGCTTAGGTTATGATCTCACGGTCTTGAGACTGAGCCCCACATCAGGCTCTGCACTCAGTGGGAAGTCCGTTTGAGACTCTTTCTCCCTTTTCCTTTGCTCTATCCCCCATATGTGCTCTCTCTCTCTCTCAAAATAAATAAATAAATAAATCTTTTTAAAAATATTAGATTATCAATTTCTGCAAAAAAAAATCAGATGCGACTTTAAAAGGAATTACAGATGGGGGGGAGGAGCAAGATGGCGGAAGAGCAGGGTCTCCAAATCACCTGTCTCCACCAAACTACCTAGAAAACCTTCAAATTATCCTGAAAATCTACGAATTCGGCCTGAGAATTAAAGAGAGACCAGCTGGAATGCTACAGTGAGAAGAGTTCGCGCTTCTATCAAGGTAGGAAGACGGGGAAAAAGAAATAAAGGAACAAAGGCCTCCAAGGGGGAGGGGCCCAGGAGGAGCCGGGCTGAGGCCGGGGCGAGTGTCCCCAGGACAGAAGAGCCCCGTCCCGGAGACGCAGGAGCTGCACCGACCTTCCCGGGCGGAAAGGGGCTCCAGGGAGGTGGAGCAGGACCCAGGAGGGCGGGGATGCCCTCGGGCTCCCGGGGACACTAACAGCAACTGCGCACCTAGGAGAGTGCGCCGAGCTCCCTAAGGGCTGCAGCGCGCACGGCGGGACCCGGCGGGACCCGGAGCAGCTGAAGGGGCTCGGGCGGCGGCTCCGCGGAGGGGGCTGCGCGGCCCCGGGAGCAGCTCGGCCGGGCTCGGGCAGAGGAAGAGGCTCCGTGCGGAGGGGGCTGCGCGGTTCCAGGAGCAGCTCGGAGGGGCTCGGGCGGCGGCTCCGCGGAGGGGGCTGCGGCCCGGGAGCGCGAATCCAACAGCGCAGGCTCCGGAGCACAGGGCGCCGGGACACAGCCCAGGATCCCGCCTCCCCCGGGACAGGCAGAGGCCGGGAGGGCCCAGGACAGCGAGGACGCTCCTGCCCCAGCTGAGCACATCAGCGGCCCCGCCCCGGAGCCTCCAGGCCCTGCAGACGGAGTTCCTGCCGGAGCTGAATCCAGGTTTCCAGAGCTGCCCTGCCACTGGGGCTGTTCCTCCTGCGGCCTCACGGGGTAAACAACCCCCACCGAGCCCTGCACCAGGCAGGGGCACAGCAGCTCCCCCAAGTGCTAACACCTGAAAATCAGCACAACAGGCCCCTCCCCCAGAACACCAGCTAGACGGACAACTTCCAGGAGAAGCCAAGGGACTTAAAGTACACAGAATCAGAAGATACTCCCCGGTGGTTCTTTTTTTGTTTGTTTGTTTTTGTTTTTGTTTTTGTTTTGTTTTGCTTTTTGATTTGTTTCCTTCCCCCACCCCCTTTTTTTTCTCCTTTCTTTTTCTTTCTCTTTTTCTTCTTTTTTTTTTTTTTCGTTTTTTTTTCTTTTTCTTCCCTTTTTTTTTCTCTCTTTCTCTTTTCTTTCCTTCTTTCTCTCCTCTCTTTTTCTCTTTTTCCCAATACAACTTGCTTTTGGCCACTCTGCACTGAGCAAAATGACTAGAAGGAAAACCTCACCTCAAAAGAAAGAATCAGAAACAGTCCCCTCTCCCACAGAGTTACAAAATCTGGATTACAATTCAATGTCAGAAAGCCAATTCAGAAGCACTATTATACAGCTACTGGTGGCTCTAGAAAAAAGTATAAAGGACTCAAGAGACTTCATGACTGCAGAATTTAGAGCTAATCAGGCAGAAATTAAAAATCAATTGAATGAGATGCAATCCAAACTAGAAGTCCTAACGACGAGGGTTAACGAGGTGGAAGAACGAGTGAGTGACCTAGAAGACAAGTTGATAGCAAAGAGGGAAACTGAGGAAAAAAGAGACAAACAATTAAAAGACCATGAAGATAGATTAAGGGAAATAAACGACAGCCTGAGGAAGAAAAATCTACGTTTAATTGGGGTTCCCGAGGGCGCCGAAAGGGACAGAGGGCCAGAATATGTATTTGAACAAATTCTAGCTGAAAACTTTCCTAATCTGGGAAGGGAAACAGGCATTCAGATCCAGGAAATAGAGAGATCCCCCCCTAAAATCAATAAAAACCGTTCAACACCTCGACATTTAATTGTGAAGCTTGCAAATTCCAAAGATAAGGAGAAGATCCTTAAAGCAGCAAGAGACAAGAAATCCCTGACTTTTATGGGGAGGAGTATTAGGGTAACAGCAGACCTCTCCACAGAGACCTGGCAGGCCAGAAAGGGCTGGCAGGATATATTCAGGGTCCTAAATGAGAAGAACATGCAACCAAGAATACTTTATCCAGCAAGGCTCTCATTCAAAATGGAAGGAGAGATAAAGAGCTTCCGAGACAGGCAGCAACTAAAAGAATATGTGACCTCCAAACCAGCTCTGCAAGAAATTTTAAGGGGGCCTCTTAAAATTCCCCTTTAAGAAGAAGTTCAGTGGAACAGTCCACAAAAACAAAGACTGAATAGATATCATGATGACACTAAACTCGTATCTCTCAATAGTAACTCTGAATGTGAACGGGCTTAATGACCCCATCAAAAGGCGCAGGGTTTCAGACTGGATAAAAAAGCAGGACCCATCTATTTGCTGTCTACAAGAGACTCATTTTAGACAGAAGGACACCTACAGCCTGAAAATAAAAGGTTGGAGAACCATTTACCATTCGAATGGTCCTCAAAAGAAAGCAGGGGTAGCCATCCTTATATCAGATAAACTAAAATTTACCCCAAAGACTGTAGTGAGAGATGAAGAGGGACACTATATCATACTTAAAGGATCTATTCAACAAGAGGACTTAACAATCCTCAATATATATGCTCCGAATGTGGGAGCTGCCAAATATATAAATCAATTATTAACCAAAGTGAAGAAATACTTAGATAATAATACACTTATACTTGGTGACTTCAATCTAGCTCTTTCTATACTCGATAGGTCTTCTAAGCAAAACATCTCCAAAGAAACGAGAGCTTTAAATGATACACTGGACCAGATGGATTTCACAGATATCTACAGAACTTTACATCCAAACTCAACTGAATACACATTCTTCTCAAGCGCACATGGAACTTTCTCCAGAATAGACCACATATTGGGTCACAAATCGGGTCTGAACCGATACCAAAAGATTGGGATTGTCCCCTGCATATTCTCGGACCATAATGCCTTGAAATTAGAACTAAATCACAACAAGAAGTTTGGAAGGACCTCAAACACGTGGAGGTTAAGGACCATCCTGCTAAAAGATAAAAGGGTCAACCAGGAAATTAAGGAAGAATTAAAAAGATTCATGGAAACTAATGAGAATGAAGATACAACCGTTCAAAATCTTTGGGATGCAGCAAAAGCAGTCCTAAGGGGGAAATACATCGCAATACAAGCATCCATTCAAAAACTGGAAAGAACTCAAATACAAAAGCTAACCTTACACATAAAGGAGCTAGAGAAAAAACAGCAAATAGATCCTACACCCAAGAGAAGAAGGGAGTTAATAAAGATTCGAGCAGAACTCAACGAAATCGAGACCAGAAGAACTGTGGAACAGATCAACAGAACCAGGAGTTGGTTCTTTGAAAGAATTAATAAGATAGATAAACCATTAGCCAGCCTTATTAAAAAGAAGAGAGAGAAGACTCAAATTAATAAAATCATGAATGAGAAAGGAGAGATCACTACCAACACCAAGGAAATACAAACGATTTTAAAAATATATTATGAACAGCTATACGCCAATAAATTAGGCAATCTAGAAGAAATGGACGCATTCCTGGAAAGCCACAAACTACCAAAACTGGAACAGGAAGAAATAGAAAACCTAAACAGGCCAATAACCAGGGAGGAAATTGAAGCAGTCATCAAAAACCTCCCAAGACACAAGAGTCCAGGGCCAGATGGCTTCCCAGGAGAATTTTATCAAACGTTTAAAGAAGAAATCATACCTATTCTCCTAAAGCTGTTTGGAAAGATAGAAAGAGATGGAGTACTTCCAAATTCGTTCTATGAAGCCAGCATCACCTTAATTCCAAAGCCAGACAAAGACCCCGCCAAAAAGGAGAATTACAGACCAATATCCCTGATGAACATGGATGCAAAAATTCTCAACAAGATACTGGCCAATAGGATCCAACAGTACATTAAGAAAATTATTCACCATGACCAAGTAGGATTTATCCCTGGGACACAAGGCTGGTTCAACACCCGTAAAACAATCAATGTGATTCATCATATCAGCAAGAGAAAAACCAAGAACCATATGATCCTCTCATTGGATGCAGAGAAAGCATTTGACAAAATACAGCATCCATTCCTGATTAAAACTCTTCAGAGTGTAGGGATAGAGGGAACATTCCTCGACATCTTAAAAGCCATCTATGAAAAGCCCACAGCAAATATCATTCTCAATGGGGAAGCACTGGGAGCCTTTCCCCTAAGATCAGGAACAAGACAGGGATGTCCACTCTCACCACTGCTGTTCAAAATAGTACTGGAAGTCCTAGCCTCAGCAATCAGACAACAAAAAGACACTAAAGGCATTCAAATTGGCAAAGAAGAATTCAAACTCTCCCCTTCGCCGATGACATGATACTCTACATAGAAAACCCAAAAGTCTCCACCCCAAGATTGCTAGAACTCATACAGCAATTCGGTAGCGTGGCAGGATACAAAATCAATGCCCAGAAATCAATGGCATTTCTATACACTAACAATGAGACTGAAGAAAGGGAAATTAAGGAGTCAATCCCATTTACAATTGCACCCAAAAGCATAAGATACCTAGGAATAAACCTAACCAAAGATGTAAAGGATCTATACCCTCAAAACTATAGAACACTTCTGAAAGAAATTGAGTAAGACACAAAGAGATGGAAAAATATTCCATGCTCATGGATTGGCAGAATTAATATTGTGAAAATGTCAATGTTACCCAGGGCAATATACACGTTTAATGCAATCCCTATCAAAATACCATGGACTTTCTTCAGAGAGTTAGAACAAATTATTTTAAGATTTGTGTGGAATCAGAAAAGACCCCGAATAGCCAGGGGAATTTTAAAAAAGAAAACCATATCTGGGGGCATCACAATGCCAGATTTCAGGTTGTACTACAAAGCTGTGGTCATCAAGACAGTGTGGTACTGGCACAAAAACAGACACATAGATCAGTGGAACAGAATAGAGAATCCAGAAGTGGACCCTGAACTTTATGGGCAACTAATATTCGATAAAGGAGGAAAGACTATCCATTGGAAGAAAGACAGTCTCTTCAATAAATGGTGCTGGGAAAATTGGACATCCACATGCAGAAGAATGAAACTAGACCACTCTCTTTCACCATACACAAAGATAAACTCAAAATGGATGAAAGATCTAAATGTGAGACAAGATTCCATCAAAATCCTAGAGAAGAACACAGGCAACACCCTTTTTGAACTCGGCCATAGTAACTTCTTGCAAGATACATCCACGAAGGCAAAAGAAACAAAAGCAAAAATGAACTATTGGGACTTCATCAAGATAAGAAGCTTTTGCACAGCAAAGGATACAGTCAACAAAACTCAAAGACAACCTACAGAATGGGAGAAGATATTTGCAAATGACATATCAGATAAAGGGCTAGTTTCCAAGATCTATAAAGAACTTATTAAACTCAACACCAAAGAAACAAACAATCCAATCATGAAATGGGCAAAAGACATGAACAGAAATCTCACAGAGGAAGACATAGACATGGCCAACATGCATATGAGAAAATGCTCTGCATCACTTGCCATCAGGGAAATACAAATCAAAACTACAATGAGATACCACCTCACACCAGTGAGAATGGGGAAAATTAACAAGGCAGGAAACAACAAATGTTGGAGAGGATGCGGAGAAAAGGGAACCCTCTTCCACTGTTGGTGGGAATGTGAACTGGTGCAGCCACTCTGGAAAACTGTGTGGAGGTTCCTCAAACAGTTAAAAATATACCTGCCCTACGACCCAGCAATTGCACTGTTGGGGATTTACCCCAAAGATACAAATGCAATGAAACGCCGGGACACCTGCACCCCGATGTTTCTAGCAGCAATGGCCACTATAGCCAAACTGTGGAAGGAGCCTCGGTGTCCAACGAAAGATGAATGGATAAAGAAGATGTGGTTTATGTATACAATGGAATATTACTCAGCTATTAGAAATGACAAATACCCACCATTTGCTTCAACGTGGATGGAACTGGAGGG
Organism: Canis lupus familiaris; assembly: GCF_011100685.1. NCBI lineage: Eukaryota > Metazoa > Chordata > Mammalia > Carnivora > Canidae > Canis > Canis lupus. The sequence continues at coordinate 58,686,134 of NC_049238.1, forward strand.
TATTATGCTGAGTGAAGTAAGTCAGTCGGAGAAGGACAAACATTATATGTTCTCATTCATTTGGGGAATATAAATAATAGTGAAAGGGAAAATAAGGGAAGGGAGAAGAAATGTGTGGGAAATATCAGAAAGGGAGACAGAACGTAAAGACTGCTAACTCTGGGAAACGAACTAGGGGTGGTAGAAGGGGAGGAGGGCGGGGGGTGGGAGTGAATGGGTGACGGGCACTGGGTATTATTCTGTATGTTAGTAAATTGAACACCAATAAAAAAAAAATAAAATAAAAAAAAAATGAATAAAAGGAATTACATTGACTCTATAGATCAATTTAGGATATAATACCATCTTAATAATTTAAATCTTCTGATACATGAATGTGGGATATATTTCCATTGATTTAACCTTCTTTAATATATCTTTCCATGTTTGCAGTTTTCCAAGTGTATATTTGATACTATTTTGTTCTTAGTATAAGCATTTTACATCAATAAATATCCCTCGGTTATTGCTTTTGCCAGATCCTATATATTTCAGTATTTTGTATCTTCCTTTTTATTCATCTCAAAGTATTTTCTAATTGCCCTTGTGATTTCTTCTTTGATTCATTTGTTACTTAGGAGTATGTTGTTTAATTTCCATATATTTGTGAATTTCTCAAGTGTCTTACTGTTATTGATTTCTAATTTTATTATATAGTGATTGGAGAACATATTTTGTATAATTTCAATCCTTTCAAATTTACTGAGATGTGTTCTATGGCCTGGAATATGGTCTATCTTGGAGACTGTTCCATGTGTACATGAGAAAAATGTGTATTTTGCTCTTATTGGGTGATATTATGGACTGAACTGTGTGCCTCTAAAGTCCATGCATGAAAGCTATAACTCCCAATTTGAATGTGTTTGAGATAAGGCCTTTAAGAAGATAAAGTTAGATAAGGTCATAAGAATGGGATGCTAACCTGACTGGTGTTCTTATAACAAGAGGAAAAGACATCAGAGTTCTTTTTCTCCATGTGTACACAGAAGAAAAGCCATAAGAGGACATAACGAGAAGGTGGGTTTATACAAGCCAGAAAGAGAGGTGCCACCAGAAACCCAGTTCTCTGGCACCTTGATCTTGGACTTCTAGCCTCCAGAACTGTGAGAAAATAGATGTATGTTATTTAAGCCATCCAATCTGTGGTACCTTGTTATGGCAATCCAAGCAGACTAATACAGGTGGAATGTTTTATATATATTTGTTAGATCTTGTTAGTTTACAGTGTTGTTCAAGTCTTTTACTCCCTGGTTGATCTTCTACTTAGTTGTTCTAATTATTATGGAAAGTGGGGTGTTGAAGTTTCCAATGACTACTGTTGAATTATTTATTTCTCTCTTCCATTATCTAACTTCTGTTTTATGTATTTGGGGTTCTGTTATTAGATACATATATGTTGGAACCTCTATTTTAACAATTACTTGAGTCAAAAATCTTAGAGCCAACTTTGACTTTGTTCTTTATATCACATTTGATAGCAAATCCATCAGCAAAGCTTGTCTTCTTTAACATAAATATATATATTCAGAATCCAACTACATTTTACCACCTCTACTACTACAGTCTAATTCAAGGGATTTTGATATATGAGTATGGAGTTCAGCAAAAGAGGAAAGGAATGAAGATATAGATTTGGAAGTCATCAGTAGACCAATGTAAAGGCATAGAAATGAATGAGAAAACATAGGGTGTGAGAGTCCCTAAGAAAATAAAAAGATTTTGATAACTGAGCTCTGTGCAGTCCAATATTTAGGGTTCAAGAAGATGAGAAGTGTCTTAGTCCATTAGGCTGTTATAACAAAATACCACATATTGGGTAGCTTATAAACAACAGAAATTTTTTCATCACAGCTCTGGAGGCTGCAAGTTTCAGATCAGGGTGACAACATGATCAAGTAAGGGCTCTCTCCCAGGTCACAGACTACTCCATATAGACTTACATGGAGGATCTTGTACTAGAGCACTAATTCCATTCATGAGAGTTTCACCTCCCAAAAGCTCCCATAATATTGGGTGTTTAGATTCTGACATGTGAATTTTGGGAGGAACGCATTTAGACCATAGCAAGAAGCTATCAAAAAGACAGAGAAGGATCATTTAAGAGGAGAATCCAGAGTATTGCCTTATAGCCAAAAGAAACTAAACAATTGCTTATGTCAAATAAATCAAGAAAGATAAGTTCTTGGAAATGATGATTGGATTTGGTTACATGGAAGTTATTGGAGACTTGTACAAGGTGGCTGTTTGATGAACTGATAGAAAGAAAAGCTTAATTTACATAGTTTGAAAGATAGTATATGGAAAGAATGTGGAATTAGTGAGTCAGTTTGGATAGTTTTTATCACTCTTTTTAGGGTTTTTGTAAATGGAAGCATAGAGATGTCCTTCCTCTGAGCTCCCTTAATGCTCTAGGAATTTCTCTTTCTCATTGGGCCCATTTCTTACTATATATAACTGTTAATGTGTCTGTCTGATAGTCAACAGAGCAAAGTAGAAAATTCACCTTCATTGCCATGGGACCATTATCACAAATATACATCACAAATACAAGGCAGAGAGGAAACTGTCCATATGGAGGAACACCTAGCCCCATCTAAGAAGCTCAGAAAACGCTTTCAGATGGATGCATTGTCAGAATTCAGTATTAAAAGAAGAGTAACATTTGCCAGTCAAAGTAAAATGAAAGCAAAAGCATTCCAGACAGTGAAAAGCCATGAGCCAAAGAACAAAAGGGTGAAAAGAATTGGTGTTTGAAAGATCCCCATTTGTACTTTGAAGTTGAAAGCATTTTTGGATGGATTATTCTACATGGCCTACTGCTAAGTGCTTTCTAGGTATTATCTGATTTAACTTCACAACAAATTTATGAGGAAACCACTACTATTAAAATTGTCTTTGGGGTACCTGGGTGGCTCAGTGGTTGAGCATCTGCCTTTGGTTCAGGTCATGATCCTGGGGTCCTGGGATCAAGTCCTGCATCAGGCTCCTAACAGGGAGCCTGCTTCTCCCTCTGCCTATGTCTCTGCCTCTTTCTGTATGTCTCTTGTGAATAAATAAATAAAATCTTTTTTTAAAAATAAAATAAAATTGTCCTTATTTTACAGATGAAGAAACTAAGGCAAAAGAAAAGAACCTTTCTAAGGTCACAAAGCTAAAGGATGGAAGAACTGGATTGGCCTGAGTCTTTTCTACCTTAACCACTATGATATCTTGACTTGCATACTGCGTGAAGGTGTTTGAATTCTACAGAGCTATTGTTCTCAAAATTTGGACCCCAGACCAGCAGCAACAACTTCACCAGGTAATTGTTGGTAGTTCACATTCTCAGTCCCTACCCAGATCTACTGGATCAGAAACTAGACAAGAGGCCAGCAATCTGTCTTTAAGGAGTCCTCCAAGTGATTCTGATATGCACTGAAGTTCGAGAACCACTGTTACAAAGAATGAGGAGCCCCTGAAGTACTTCAAGCTGAAAGAAGACAGAATCTATTTTGAGTTGTAGAAAGATCATGGTAGCAAGGCAATAGCATTGTCAGAATGGTTTCCATTTTTTTTTATGTTGATAAGACAGAGTTTATAAGTGTTACTCTTCAGTTGCCAAGCAAGGTTACATTAAGAAACTTAATATATTCATTTGTTTCTCCTGTTACTCAGAGAAAGAAGTTTTAGGTATTTTTAACTAACACACATAATGTTCACATGGGGTCAAAACTGAGTAGAATGAACTGTGTCAGCTCAGTAGGAGGAAAACAAGGTCCAGTTCAAAGAAGAACAAATAGAATGGTAATGGTGAAACAACTGATATGGAAGGTAATACTTAAAATCCGAACATATGTCACACTTCCTAGTTTAAAGATCAAAATATACATGATGACTGATAATAGCTTTCTATTATCAGGAGGGATACATCGGAAGACTAGACAAGATAGGATTAGATAAAATAGAAAGGAATTAAGCTAGACTTTGCCCAAAAAGATGCACTGGATTCTAGAATCACTTGAAAAAATGTATATTGATTTACTTGTTCATTCTAGCATTTATTCAAGAAAATGTATTGAGCACCTTTCAGTATGCCAGATATCATAGTAGGCATTAAGACTGGAGAGGTGAACAAAATTGGGGAAATCGCCAGGCCTCACAGAATTTATCTTCTGGTTGGGAAGATAGAAATTATATATACATCTTATTAAATGTCAGACAATGGTTAGTGTTACAAAGAGAAATAAAAGAGACTAAAGAGACAGCAAGGGGTTCTTTTATAGTTGGAGAGGTTAGAGGACCCCTCCCCAAGGAGATGACATGGAAGGAAGGAAGAAAACAAGACAAAATTGTGCAAATATCTAGGGAAGAAAATTCTAGGCAGAGGCAACAGCAAGTGAGAACATGCTTAGTAGCTTTCTTACAAACCAATGTTATATATGTGTCTTTATTTCATTTTATTTATAATAATCATATGCATCCTTTCATTATAACCATTTTATAAGAGCATCTGAAATATCCTCTTTGCAAAATTGTACTATTTGATACAGTTTTATTATCCATAGTAATCAAGTTGTACTTTAGATTTCTAGATTTATTCATTGTATATAGCCATAACTTTCTAACCTATTGACCAGTGTCTCCATTATTTCCCCTACCTCCCCGACATTCATACCACTGTTCTACCCTCTGCTTCCAGTATTCAACTTTTTAAGATGCCACATATAAGTGATATCATGAAGTTTGTTTGTTTGATGTTTTATTTTCTGTGCCTGGGTTATTTTACTTAACATATTGTCCCCAAAGCTCATCCACATTGTTGCAAAAGACAGTATGGCTTTCTTTTTAAAGACTGAATAAATTTGCATCCTATATAGGAAAAAAGTGGCAACATGTTTGGTGTAGTTGCAAACAACAAGTCTAGTGTGCATGAAGCCAAGAGAGAATAGGAAGAGTGATAAGAATTAATCCCTGAGTACTTAGGGACCAGATCATATGGGCTTCAGAGACCAGGATGTTGGAGGCTTTTTCCTGTGTGTGATGAGAAAGCCCTGGTAGATTGAGCAAAGGACTGAGACAACAGGATCTGTATCTGACTTACAATGGGGTTACACCTCAGTAAGCCCATTGTAAATTGAAAATATCATAAGTCAAAATGCATGCAATACACTCAAACTACTGAACATCATAGCTTAGTCTAGCCTACCTCAAGTGTGCTCAAAACATGTGAGCCCACAGTTAGGCAAAGTCATCTAACAAAAAGCCTATTTTATAAAAAAGTATTGAAGATCTCCTGTAATTTATTGAATGCTGTACTGAAAGTGAAAAAAAAGAGAATGATTGAATGTGTACAGAATGCTTATAATTGCATTGGTTTCTCACCCTTGTGATCTCTCGTGGACTGGGAGCTATGACTCCCCTGCCCAGCATCATGAGAAAGAATGACACTGCATATCACAGGCCCAGAAAAGATGAAAATTCACAACCTGAAGTACGGTTTCTACTGAATGCCTATTGCTTTCACATTACTGTAAAAGTTGAAAAATCTTAAGTTTAATCATTGTAAGTTGGGGACCATCTGTATAAAGTGTCATTCTGGCTGCTGTAAGGAAAATGGACTAATAGAGGCAAGAGTGGAGACTAGGAGGTTAGTAAGGAGGCTGTTGCACAGTTGAGGGGGCAGGTAATGATAGCCTGGACTAGGGAGTTAGCAGTCTATCTGATGAGAACACATGTGGGAAGCATTTGGAAGATAGTTCTGAAGAGTATATGTATCTTAAGAGATTTTTACATGGACTAATAGACAATCAGATTTGATCCTTCAAAAAAAACCATATGAGGTAGATACTATAATCTTTATCATTTAGACAAATAAACTAGAAAAAGATTACAGAGATTACTTGTCCAGGATCAGAATGGCAAAGCCGGGATTCAAATCTACCTGGTACCAAAGCCTGCTCTTTCCACTGCAGTTCACTAACTCTGAATCTAGAATAGTTACATTGGGAAAGAACCCAATGTTGGCTCTAAGTTTAAATGAATAAACTAATAGAAAGTTGGTGATCAATTGATTCCTCCCTTAAGAAATACAAAATATCAGGCTCCCTGCATGGAGCCTGCTTCTCCCTCTACCTGTGTCTCTGCCTCTCTCTCTGTGTGTCTCTCATGAATAAATAAATAAAATCTTAAAAAAAAAGAAATACAAAATATTTGACAGAGGGGAAATCTTAGTTGAAGAACAGCTTTATCAGTGAGGAAATATATAAAATAAATTATCCTAAAAGTAACATGTTGAATAAAATTTCTGAATACTTATAAACTCTAAAAAGAGAATCAATCTTAGAAAGATAAACTCCATACAAAACAAAAATTCCTCCCCTCCAAAAAATTTCAAGAAATTTGTTATAAAGCACAGAACCAAACATTTATCTTGAAGAAATTAGCAAAGAATCATATACAATTATATAAAAGATGCTTATCATAGTGCTTCTATAATGACAAAATTATGAAAACAACCTAAATGTTCAATAATATGAGATTAATTAAGTACATTTTAATGTATACTTCCACACAATATAATGTTTTGTAGGCATTGGAAATTGTACATTAAAATATATTGAAAGCTATAGAAAATGTTTGTGCTATGACATTAGTAAAAAAAAAAGATACAAAATAGGGTATAAACTAAGAACTCTATTTTGTTAATCTATAGATATATATACAGCCATAAATAGACACAGAAAGAGAATGGATGAGGGGAGAGGGGAAGAGGAAAAGATAATAAAAATAGAAAGAGGGCAGGTGACATGAGGGCACTGGATGTTACACGCAACTGATTGATTATTGAAAACTATATCTGACGGACACCTGGGTGGCTCAGTCATTGAGCATCTGCCTTTGGCTCAGGGCATGATCCCAGGGTCCTGGGTTTGAGTCCCACATCAGGCTCCTTGCAGGGAGCCTGCTTCTCCCTCTGCCTATGTCTCTGCCTCTCTCTCTGTATGTCTCATAAGTAAATTAATAAAATCTTAAAAGAAAAACTACATCTGAAACTAATGATATACTATATATTGGCAGATTGGATTTAAATTCAATTCAGTTTAAACTGAAAAGAAAGAGAAAGAAAGAAGGAAGGAAGGAAGGAAGGAAGGAAGGAAGGAAAGAAAGAAAGAAAGAAAGAAAGAAAGAAAGAAAGAAAGAAAGAAAGAGAGAAAGAAAAAGAAAGAAAGAAAGAAAGGAAGGAAGGAAGGAAGGAAGGAAAGAAAGAAAGAAAGAAAGAAAGAAAGAAAGAAAGAAAGAAAGAAAGAAAGAAAGAAAGAAAGAGAAAGAAAGAAAGAAAGAAAGAAAGAAAGAAAGAAAGAAAGAAAGAAAGAAAGAAAGAAAGAAAGAGAAAGAAGAAAGAAAACGAAAAAAGGAGCCTCTGAGTGGCACAGTTGGTGCCATTTGACTATTAGTTTCAGCCCAGGTCATGATCTTGGGGTCTTGAGTTTGAACCCCACATCAGGCTCCAAGCTTAGTGAAGAATCTGCTAAAGTTTCTGTCTCCCTCTCTCTCTGCACCTCCTTACGCTCTCAAATAAGTGAATAAATCTTAAAAAAAAAAAAAAAAAAAGAAAAGAAAAGAAAAAATACATTGAAATAAAACTGATTCCATGGGTGGTAAGCATCTTTTTGGTATTATTTTTATCTATAAATACTTATTATTATTCATAATAATAAAAAGACATTTATCTAAATAAATTTAATATAGTGAAGGCAATGGAAGGAGGGAGGTTTTTTTTGTTTGTTTGTTTTTTTAATTTTTATTTATTTACTTATGATAGTCACAGAGAGAGAGAGAGAGGCAGAGACACAGGCAGAGGGAGAAGCAGGCTCCATGCATCGGGAGCCTGATATGGGATTCGATCCCGGGTCTCCAGGATCGCGCCCTGGGCCAAAGGCAGGCGCCAAACCGCTGCGCCACCCAGGGATCCCAGGAGGGAGGTTTTTGCATAGCTAGTGAGAAATGAGCTCACTCTAATGTGGAAATTCATACAGGTTTGAATGAAGTCTGTATTCGTGCTTACCCTCTGGCAGACACAGAGGCTCACACAGGAGGTGCCTGGGCTCCAGCTGGCAAAGTCTGTCTAGTAAGGAGTGGTAACTGTCTCCCTGAAGACAGCCCTGCACGCTTCCTCCACAGTCCAGGATGATTTGCAACCAAAATCATTTGACACAATCCACAAGTTTACAAACCCATTTGGGTGTATTTTATTACAGTTTATTTTTCTCATTGTTTTGTAGCTGTGAAACCACTGGAAATGAATGATCAAATAGATGTTACTTGAATTCATTTTCTTAGGATTTTTCCAACCATTCAAACTACAACGCTTCTTCTTCCTGGTCTTCTTGGTTATTTACCCAGCAACTCTCCTAGGGAACACACTTATAGTTAACAACCACCAGGGTCAGTCCCAACTTCCACACTATACTGAATTTTTCCCTCAGGAACCTGAATTTCTTGAACATGCTACATGTCCACTACCACGTCAATCTGCATTGAACATTCCACATACTTAAGGCCAATATCTGCTTGATCTTCTCTCATTTTCCAGAGATGGATATTTACAAATAAACTAAGAAATCTACCACATGCCCTGCCTGAGAGGCTGTTGAGTGTAAGTACTTTAACCACCCACCTCCTTAGGATTGCTTTATCCATTACCATAACTTTAAAACTTATATGTCTGCAACTCTCAAATTTATATATCTGGTCTCTTGAGCTTATAACTTACAGACGTGATCGCCTACTGACAGTTCCTTTTAGATGTCTAATAGGCATCATAAACATACTATGTTCAAAATAAAGGTGTTAATTCCCCCCTTCCCTTTATCTTTCCCTATATTTGTTTTCTACCATCATTCAATTCCCAAATCACACAGAGCAGTCAACATATGACTGAGTCCTGTGTTTCTGAAAAAAATCTCATCGACCTTCCCACAAACCAGGGCCTCACTATTACCAGCTCTTACTCACATTCCAGCACTATTCTTTCAGTCATCTTTCTGATTCCACTCTTATTTTGCTGCAATTTGTTTTCTACAAGATAACTAAAATGATATTTTGAAAATATAAACTAATAATCACATACTCCTCTGTCTTCCCTCAGGAAAAAAAGAACCACTTTCTATGTGTATTTCTCTTAGAATGAAATAAAATATATACTCCTGAGGTTCCTCATCTAATCATGTATGGGTAAGAGGATATGTCATCAGAAATTTTTTTAATGTAAAAATATCAGAAATAACCATGTCAGACATTGGACAAAATGTAGTACAGGGATCCCCAAGAAAAAGAAAACAAAGTAGGCTCTACTATTTCAAATCCTCCTGCCAGAAGGTAATTTCCCAACTGCAGTGCAGGAAGGAGAATTCAAACAAAGCCCGGTCTCATGAGTCCATCTCATTCTTTTGAGGAGAAAGAGGAGGGAGGTCAAGAACTCTGGAATTTGTGGAGCAAGATAGTCAAAAGGAGGCAGTTATACAGAGAAAGAATTTCAGAAATTTACATTAGCATCCCCTTGAGTCTTTGAACGCCAATTCATGCATGCATAGGGAGAAACTTCATGAAACTAGGCAAGAATCACCTCTAGGGAAGACTAATTACCAGGCAGATATAAAAAACAGTAAGCCAAATTATTCCCAGGTCTAGATATCATTCTAATTTCCACAAGGTGAAGTGTAGAGACATCACTGACACACAAAGCAGTCAGTAGAGATACCAAAAGAGCCATACCTTAGAAGTGTAACTCAATTTGGGGCTCTGGCTAGCCTAGTCAGTAGAGCATGGGACTCTTGATCTCAGGGTTGTGAGTTCAAGCCCCACATTGGGCATGGAGCCTATTTTAAAAAAGAATAAGAAGAAAGAAATGTTAAATTAGCCCAGAAGGCTCCTCTAGACCTGTCTTAAAGACTTTCATGACCTTGAAAGAATCAAATTGATGTGCAACTAAGCTGATAGAAAAAAAATCATTCTTTAAAGAAATGTAACAAAATATAGAACTCAAGAATATAAAATTCATTACTTCTAGCATCCAATTAAAAATTTACCAAATGTAAGATGAAGGAGAAAATACAATTTCAGGACAAAAACAGTATAAACAGATCCAAAAATGACAGAGATGATATACTTAGCAAATAAAGACATTATAGTGGCTACTATAAATATGTTCCATATGTTCAATAATGTAAAAGAAAACATGAACATAATGAAAAGAGCAATGGAAGACACAAAAAAGAACCAGATAAAACTTCTTCTAAAGATAAAAAATACCACCTCTGAAAGAAGATCACTGTGAGACTAATATGAAACTAAAAACTACAGAAGAAAAGATCAGTAAACTTAAAGACATAGCAACAAAAATAATGCAAAATGAAATACAGAAGGGAAAAGGCTGGGAGAAAACCCAAAGCTTTAGTAATTTGTGAGACAATATCAAGTGATCTAATTCACAGGTAACTGGAATCTTTGGAGAAGAGAGAGAAGGGGAACAGAAAAGGTATTTGGAAAAACAATGGCCAGAAATCTCTAAATTTTATGAAATTATCGACCCACACATCAGGGAAACTCAGTGAACTACAGGACACACACATATCACCACTTAAGTACATCATGATCAAATTGCTAAAAGAAAACAATTTTGATAGAAATTTTTGAAAGTGGGCAGCCCAGATGGCTCAGCGATTTAGCCCCTGCCTTTGGCCCAGGGTGTGATCCTGGAGACCGGGGATCGAGTCCCACATCAGGCTCCCTGCATGGAGCCTGCTTCTCCCTCTGCCTGTGTCTCTCCCTCTCTCTCTCTATCTCTCATGGATAAATAAGTAAAATCTTAAAAAAAAGAAAGTTTAAAAAAATTTAAAAAAAGTTTTGAAAGTAACAATAAGAAAAGACACATTACGTACAGAGACACAAAGATAGAAATTATCATGGATGCCTTGTCAGAAACTGTGCAAGCCAGAAGACAATAGAATAACATCTTTAAAGTTCTAAAAAAATTGTCCATCAGCAAACCTATATCCACTGAAAGATATTTTTCAAGAATAAAACTGAACATATTTTCACTGAAATTACCACTAGGTGTTTCCCAAGAGGGTTACAAGCTCCTGAAAGACAGATCTTCTGTATGCACATAATAAGCCCTCAAAAAATGTTTATTCTTGAACCAAATTACATTTAATTGTTCAATTGATTTTATGCTTACTTTATGCATTATATTCATATATTCATATACATGTATTTCTATTACAGAAGTGTAGATAAAAATAAGTATGATAAATGAAAATTATAATTGCATTTTTATTTATTTTTTTAAAGATTTATTTATTTATTTTGAGAGAGAGAACACACTTGTACAGAGCAAGGGGTAGAAGGGCAGAGGGAGAGGGAGAAGCAGACTCCCCACTGAGCACAGAGCGCCCACAGGACTCAATCTCACGACCCTGAGATCATGACCCCGAGATTATGACCTGAGCTGAAATCAAGGGTCAGATCCAAACCAACTGAGCCACTCATGTGCCCCTTAATTTCACTTTTAAAGAAAAAGCCTCTCTTCACTGTGAGACTAGTTTAAGGAAAAAACTCCTGGGAGAAGCCAAGATGGTGGAAGAGTAGGGCTCCTCAACTCGTCTGGTCCCACAAACTTACCTAGGTAACTTTCAAAACATCCTGAACACCTACAAATTCTACATGAGATTTAAGAGAGAAAACCCAGAATGCTACAGAGAGAAAAGTGTTTGATTCTGACAAGGTAGTAAGGTGGAAAAAAAAAAAAAAAAAAAGATGGGGAGTGGAGCTGTGGCAAACTGAGCCAAAAGGGAAGCCCCAAGGAGCCAGGTGAAAGTGGAGCCATGGCAAGCTAGACCAAAAGCCCAGACACAGAAAGCCTGGGCACAAAAGTCAAGCCCTGGATAAGCAAGAACTTTATAAATCTGCACCTGAGTCTTCCCTGACTGAAAAGTGCTCAGCAGGGAAATAGGGCAGAATCGCAGGAGGGCAGTGAAGCCTCAATATTCCCAGAGACACAATAAGAGTAGGGTGCCCAGGGGAAAGTTCACTGCAAACCACAGTTGGATCTCCATAAAGAGTTGGAGTATTGCAATCCTCAGAGCATTTGGGAGAAGCCCAATGGCTAAGCCTGCCAGTACTGGAGCTCCCTTTACCCTAGAGCCTGTCAACAGACAGAGGCAGGTGCCCTCTGTTCCCTTAGGGAGAGGCAGACCCTGGGTGGGACAGGACAGGAGTAACTTTACTTCCACTGGGCACCCTTCAAATTGTGCAGATCAAGGCACCTGTGCTTGCCCCCAGGAGCATCTAGGCCAGTGTGCACTGAGAGACTGCGGTTTGGTACTTGCAGGAGCTCTTGGTTCCAGAGCTGGAGATCTGGCCACTGCCATTTTTAAAAATTTTCTCTTCTTTTTGCCTTTCACCTGGGATAGGTGTGGCCTGCCAGGGAACAAAGACCTCTCAGCATGAACAGCTCATACTGAGCCTGCACCTGGCAAGGGGCGGGGTATCTCTCTAAAGGCACAGACACCTGAGAATCAGCGCAGCAGACCCCTCCCCCAGAAGAACTGCTGGAAGAACATGGGAAGAGCAAGTTTACTGAGCAAGCGGCACTGGAAAGCTCCAGGACTGAGGGACAATAGTATATAGAACTAGAGGTTTTTGTTTGTTTGTTTGTTTTTCTTTTTTTTCATTAGGATTCATTTTTATTTCAGGTTAAAAATTTCCAATATTTTTTCTCTTTTCCTGCCTTACTACAATATTTTACCAACTCTTCATTTTTAAGCTTTTTCCTTTTTGACTTTCATATTTCTACAATGACATGTCTTAGATATATTCTTCACTTTTGGCTTCCCTTCGATGTATTCAATTTAATTTTGCTAGATATATGAGTTATGGGTATTTAGTTTTTGTTTTTTCTGTTTTGTTTTGTTTTATAATGGTGGAAGTTAGTACCTTCTAACACATGGACCAAAATACACCCAGAACCACGTGGAACACCATATTAGTTCATTCTGTGAGATTATATTCTTTCTTCCTTCCCATTCTGCCCCCCTCTTATATCTTGTCTATGTATTTGTGGTCAATGTTGGTTTTTTTATATAAGTGTTGCTAGTTTATATAAATTTGGAATTGAGCATCTTCTAACACAGAGAACAAAATACACTCAGAACCAAGAGGATCACCCTCTAGGTCCCCTAAGGGAGACTATATTCTCTCTCCACCACCACTTCCTAATTACCCCCCCCTCTTTTTTCTTCTTCTTTGTTTTTTTATTTTTGTTTTTTATTCTTACTATTTTGTTTTAAAATTTGTTTTTCACTTTAGTGGTCCTTTTGTTTTATTTTGTTCTATTCTTTTTTTTTCTGGTCTCTGACCTCTTCAGAATCATCTAGGGTGTATTTTACTTAGGTTGTGGTTGATATTTTTTACTCTGCTCACTCACACAGCCACTCTGCACTGGAAAAAATGACTAGAAGGAAGTATTCACCACAAAAGAAATAACCAGAAGCAATACTCTGCCACAGAATTGCTGGATGTGAGCTTAAATACAATGTCAGAAATACAATTCAAAAGTACAATTATAAAGTTACTGGGGGCTATGGAAGAAAAGCATAAAGGACTCTAGAGACTTACTGCAGAATTAAGATCTAATTAGGCTGAAATTTAAAATACTTTAACTGAGATGCAGTCTAAACGGGATGCTCTAACTGCTAGGGTTCATTAGGTGGAAGAGGGAGTTAGTGACATAAAAGACAAGTTAATGGAAAGGAAGGAAGCTGAGGAAAAAAAGAAAAAAACAATTAAGAGCCCACGAGGAAAGACTTAGGGAAATAAATGATGGCTTGAGAAGGAAGAATATTCATCTTATTGGGATTCCAGAAGAGACTGAGAGGGAAAGAGGATCACAAAGTATATTTGAACAAATCATAGCTGAGAACTTCCCTAATCTCGGGAAGGAAACAGGCATTCAGATCCAAGAGATAAAGACAAAAACCCGAATCAATAAAAACCATTCAACACCTTGACATTTAATAGTGAAACTTGCAAATTTCAAATATAAAGAGAAAATTCGTAAAGCAGCTTGAAACAAGAGATTCTTAATTTATATAGGGAGAAATATCAGATTAACAGCAGACCTCTCCACAGAGACCTGTCAGGCCAGAAAAAGCTAGCATGATATATATTGGGTACTAAATGAAAATGCAGCCAAAAATACTTTATCCAGCAAGGCTGTCATTCAGAATAGAAGGAGAGATAAAGAGCTTCCAGGGTAGACAGAAACTGAAAGAATATGTGACCCCCAAACCGGCTCTGCAAGAAATATTAAGGAGGACCCTGTAAAAGAAAGAGGAAGCCCAAAGAAACAATCCACAAAAACAGGGACTGTATAGGTAATATTGTGACACTAAATTCATATCTTTCAATAGTAACTCTGAACATGAATGGGCTAAATGATTCCATCAAAAGACGCAGGGTTTTGGACTGAATAAAAAAGCAAGGCCCATCTATATGCTGTCTCCAAGAGACTCATTTTAGACCTAAGGACACCTCCAGACTGAAAATGAAGGGGTGGAGAACAATTTACCATTCAAATGGTCCTAAAAATAAAGCTGTAGTAGCAATCCTCATATCAGATAAATTAGGTTTTAAACCAAAGACTGTACTAAGAGATGAAGAGGGACACGATATAATACTTAAAGTGCCTATTCAACAAGAAGACCTAACAATTATAAATATTTATACCCCTAATGTGGGAGCTGCCAAGTGTATAAATCATTTAATAACCAAAGTAAAGAGATACATAGATAATAAAAACATTAATAGTAGGAGACTTCAACACAGCACTCTCCACAAAAGACATCTTCTAAACAGAATATCACCAAAGAAACAAGGGCCTTGAATGATACACTGGACGAAATAGATTTCACAGATATATAAAGAACATTCCATCCTAATGCAGCTGAATACACATTCTTCTCAAGTGCACATGGAACTTTCTCCAGAATAGACCACATGCTGGGTCAAAAATCAGGTCTCAACTGATACCAAAAGATTGGGATTGTCCCTTGCATATTTTCAGGCCACAATGCTTTGAAACTAGAACTCAATCAAAGAAGAAATTTGGAAGAAACTCAAACACATGGAAGTTAACGAGCATCCTACTAAAAGATGAATGGGTCAACCAGGAAATTAGAGAAGAATTAAAAAATTCATGGACATTAATGAAAATGAAATGCAACCATTCAAAATCTTTGGGATACAGCAAAAGCAGTCCTAAGAGGAAAATACATCGCAATACAAGCCTCCCTCAAAAAAATTGGAAAAAACTCAAATACGCAAGCTAACCTCATACCTAAAGGAATTGGAGAAAGAACAGCAAATAAAGCCTAAACCAAGCAGAAGAGAGATAATAAAGATTAGATCAGAACTCAATGAAATAGAGACACCATGACCAAGTGGGATTTATCCCTGGGATACAAGGGTGGTTCAACATTCTTAAAACAATCAATATGATAGAGGATATCAATAAGAGAAAAAACAAGAACCATATGATTCTCTTAATAGACGCAGAGAAAGCATTTGACAAAATACAGTATTCATTCCTGATTAAAATTCTTCAAAGTGTAGGGATAGAGGGAAAATTCCTCAATATTATAAAAGCCATTTATGAAAAGCCCACAGTGAATATCATTCTCAATGGAGAAAAACTGAGAGCCTTTCCCCTAACATCAGGAACACAACAGGGATGTCCACTCTCACCACTGTTATTCAACATAGTACTAGAAGTCCTAGCCTCAGCAATCAGACAACAAAAATAAATAAAAGACATTCAAATTGACAAAGAAGTCAAACTCTCCCTCTTCACAGGTGACATGAT
Organism: Canis lupus familiaris; assembly: GCF_011100685.1. Classification (NCBI taxonomy): domain Eukaryota; kingdom Metazoa; phylum Chordata; class Mammalia; order Carnivora; family Canidae; genus Canis; species Canis lupus. The sequence goes on from NC_049238.1 coordinate 58,702,074, forward strand.
ATTATATATAGAAAACCCAAAAGACTTCACCCCAAGATTGCTAGAACTCATACAGCAATTCAGCAATGTGGCAGGATATAAAATCAATGCACAGAAATCAGTGGCATTTCTGTACACTAATAATGAGACTGCAGAAAGAAAAATTAAGGAATCGATTCCAATTACAATTGTACCCAAAACCATAAGATACCTAGGAATAAATCTAACCAAAGAGGTAAAGGATCTGTACTCTTAAAAACTACAGATTCACTCAGGAAAGAAATTGAAGAAGCTGTAAAGAGATGGAAAAACATTCCATGCTCATGGATTGGAAGAATAAATATTGTGAAAATGTCTATGCTACCCAGAGCAATTTACACGTTCAATGCAATCTCTATCAAAATACAATGGACTTTCATCACAGAGTTGGAACAAATAATATTGAGATTTGTATGGAGTCAGAAAAGACCTCAAATAGCCAGAGGAATATTGAAAAAGAAAACCGATGCTGGGGGCTTCACAATGTCTGATTTCAAGTTGTACTGCAAAGCTGTGATCATCAAGACAGTATGGTACTGGCACAAGAACAGACACATAGATCAATGGAACAGAATAGAGAACCCAGAAATAGACCCTCAACTCTATGGTCAACTCCCCTTCAACAAAGCAGGAAAGACTATCCACTGGGAAAAGAACAGTCCCTTCAATAAATGGTGTTGGGAAAATTGGACATCCACATGCAGAAGAATGAAACCGGACCTTTCTCTTAGATCATACACAAAGATAAACTCAAAATGACTGAAAGATCTAAGTGTGAGAGAAAACTCCATCAAAATCCTAGAGAAGAACACAGGCAACACCCTTTTTGAACTTGTCCACAGTAACTTCTTGCAAGATACATCTATGAAGGCAGGGGAAACAAGAGCAAAAATGAACTATTGGGACAAAAAGGATAAAAAGCTTCTGCACAGCAAAAGAAACAGTCAACAAAACTAAAAGACAACCTACAGAATGGGAGAAGATATTTACAAATGATATATCAGATAAAGAGCTAGTATCCAAGATCTATAATGAACTTATTAGACTTAACACCCAAAAAACAAAAAATCCAATCATGAAATGAGCAGAAGACATGAACAGATATTTCTCCAAAAAAGTCATACACATGGCCAACAAACACATGAAAAAAAGGTCCACATCACTTGCCATCAGGGAAATACAAATCAAAACCACAATGAGATACCACCTCACACCAGTGAGAATGGGGAAAATTAACAAGACGGGAAACAACAAATGTTGGAAAGGATGTGGAGAAAGGGGACCCCTCTTGCACTGTTGGTGGGAATGTGAACTGGTACAGCCACTCTGGAAAACAGTGTGGAGGTTCCTCAGGAAGTTAAAAATAGAGCTACTGGGGATCCTTGGGTGGCTCAGCAGTTTCGCGCCTGCCTTTGGCCCAGGGCATGATCCTGGAGTCCCAGGATCGAGTCCAGCATCGGGCTCCCAGCATGGAGCCTGCTTCTCTCTCTCCCTCTGCCTGTCTCTCTCTCTCTCTCTCTCTCTCTCTCTCATAAATAAAAATAAAAAAAATAAATTTAAAATAAAATAGAGCTACCCTATGACCCAGCAATTGTACTACTGGGGATTTACCCCAAAGATACTGATGTAGTGAAATGCTGGGACACCTGCACCCCAATGTTCACAACAGCAATGTCCACAATAGCCAAACTGTGGAAGGAGCCTCGATGTCTATCAACAGATGAATGGTTTAAAGAAGATGCGGTCTATATTACTCAGCCATCAGAAAGGATGAATACCCACCATTTGCTTTGACATGGATGGAACTGGAGGGTATTATGCTGAGTGAAATAAGTCAATCAGAGAAGGACAATAATCATATGGTTTCACTCACACGTGGAATATAAGAAATGGTGGAGGGAAAATGAGTGGTAAAAATTAGAGAGAAAGACAAACCATGAGAGACTCCTAACTCTGGGAAATGAACAAAGGGTTGCAGAAGAGGAGATGGGTGGGGGGATGGGATAACTGTGTGACAGGCACAAAGGAAGGCACTTGATGGGATGAGCATTGGGTGTTATACTATATGTTGATAAACTGAATTCAAATAAAGACAAAACAAAAAAGGAAAAAAAGAAAGAAAAGACCAAGAAAAAGATAACACACATTATATTTGTAAAAATGTGCTCTGTGCTGTAAAATGCTTTAAAAATGATAATGGGGGATCCCTGGGTGGCGCAGTGGTTTGGCACCTGCCTTTGGCCCAGGGCGCGATCCTGGAGACCCGGGATCGAATCCCACATCGGGCTCCCGGTGCATGGAGCCTGCTTCTCCCTCTGCCTGTGTCTCTGCCTCTCTCTCTCTCTCTCTCTGTGACTATCATAAATAAATAAAAATTTTTTAAAAAATGATAATGGTATGTTTTCAAATTAATATTTGAAAAAAAAGAAAAAATACTCCTGAGTATTAATGTGGAAAGCCCTCTGACACAGTTTTTGGAGAACTAGAGAGTCTAAGTTTCTCAGTTTAAATAATAACTTTTACCTGATTTTCTTAGCATTTCTGTGTGTCTAAATTGGTTGATAAACATCTATATCTGTCTGGCAACACATTACAGCTGTACCCTTTTCATTTGAGAACAAAATCTGCACACTTTTAAAGAATGGATTGTTTTCTCTAGGATTTACAATAGAATTAGTTTCACTTATCAGCCTATCAGTCTGGTGATCAATAAGCTCACCACCCAATACGTTAGTAAAATAATAAAAAATCTCTATTTTTCTGCCCCACCAAAATTCTTCTCAAGATGGCATCCCCTAGTTACTTACTAAATTAGTAATAATCAGAGAGATGCCTAGGTGGCTCAGTTGGTTAAGCATTTGACTCTTGATTTTGGCTCAAGTCATAATCTCAGAGTTGTAGGATCGAGCCCCATGTTGGGCTCCACAGTGGGCATGGAGCCTGCTTGGGATTATTTCTTCCTACTTCTCTCTCCACCCCTCCCCACCAATAATCAGAAATAATTAGTATCTTAAAATAAGATTCTACTTGGCAATAATTATGAAAACTATTTGCTTTTTCTGACTAATGAATGATTATTAAAAGCCCAATTAATATATATGTGAGAATCAAATACCATTTTTAAGACTACTCTCTATATAGCATTATATTAAGTCACATAAATAAGTTATTGGTAATTGAAAAAATAAAAGTGAACAGACAAAAAACAACTAGAAGGATTGATCATCAGCCAGTCTGAACAAGAAATGTTCAAGAAAAATTTTCAAATATAAGGAAACGGATACAAGGCAAAGATTGGATTTCTACATGCAATGGAAATACTGGAAATGGATCTATAGGAGTAAATATTAAAACAGGGGATCCCTGGGTGGCTCAGCGGTTTGGTACCTGCCTTCGGCCCAGGGCATGATCCTGGAGTCCCGGGATCGACTTTTGCATCGGGCTCCTTGCATGGAGCCTGCTTCTCCCTCTGCCTGTGTCTCTGCCTCTCTCTCTCTCTCTGTGTGTGTTTCTCATGAATGAATAAATAAAATCTTTAAAAAACAATAACAAAAACTTTCTTTGTCATCTTTTTATTTCCTTCAAAGATAATGAACCATTTAGGGCAAAACCATTAACATATTATGGAGTCTATAGCAAACATAGAGATAAAAATCTGTGATGCCAGCAGCCCAAAGGATGGGAAGAGACTACAGAAAGCATCCTGTAAGGCTCAGACATTATTTGTGAAGTAGGATAATAGCATCCTAAGGTAGATTATAAAAAAAAAGTGTGTTATAAACTCTAGAGCAACTCCTGACAACAACAAAAAACATAGCTAATAAATAGTAGTAATGAAATGGAATTAAAATCTGGGCATATGGTAAGTATATCTTTTTAAGAAACCACCAAACTGCTTTCCAGAGTTAGTTGCTGTAGTCTGCACAACCACTAGCAAAATATGGGCATCCCAGTTGCTCCACATTCTTGCCCATACTTGTTACTGTCAGTATTTTTAACTTTAGCCATTCTATTGGGTATATATTGATATTTCATTATGACTTTAATTTTTGGCTTTCTCAGAGCTCAAGAGATAGAGAATCTTCTCCTGTGCCTGCTGGCATTCATATATCTTCTTTTGTGGAGGGTCTATTTAAATTTTCTGCCCATTTTTATTAGATTTTCATCTTATTAGAGTCACAAGTTTTCTTTTTCTTTAAGATTATTTATTTTATCTTTTTTTAATATTTTATTTATTTATTCATGAGAGACACGGGCAGACGGAGAAGCACACCGCAAGCCAAAGGCAGACACTTAACTGCTGAGCCACCCAGGCATCCCAAGATTTTAGGAAGAGAGAGTGAGGGGAGAGGGGCAGAGGGAGACAGAGAGTCTTCAGTAGACTCCCCACTTAGTGAGGAGCCCAACGTGGGGCTTGATCCCATAACCCTGAGATCATGACCTAAGCTGAAATCAAGTTGCTTAACTCTCTGAGCCACCAAGCACCCTAAGATGTCTTTATACAGGTCACACACATTTTGTCAGATATATATACTGTGAATATTTTCTCCCAGTGTGTGGCTTGATTTTTCATTTAATTAAGTATTTTATGAAGAGGAGACATTTTAGAGGTTTGGAATTTTGATGAAGTCAATTTTATCATTTTAAATGTTTTTGTCTTATTTAGTGTCTGAACTAGGAAATCTTTGCCTACAACTGATTTACACAGATTATCTATGTATTCCTCTGGAAGTTTTACAACTTTACCATGCTTAGGTCTACAGATAAATTTGAATTAACTCTTGAGTATAGTGTGAGGTAAGAGCTGAGGTTGATTTTTCTCCATATGGATATGGAGAAGCTCAGACACAAAAGAGTGCATTCTGTATGATTGCCTTTATATGAAATTCTAGAAGAGGGAAAGCCAATCACTAATAATAGAAACAAGAAAATGGTTGCCCAGGACTAAGGATGGAGAATATTGGCAAGAATGAGAAAGAAGGGAAGACTTTGGGTACTACAAATTCTTTGTTTGGATCCTAATTGTGGTTACTTGAGGTAACCATATTTGACATTGTTTAGCTCAGTAAATTGTATATTTCAAATGAGTGTATTTTATTATATATATAGTAAATATATATAATATCCTAAGGGCACCTGGCTGGCTCAGTTGGTAGAGCATGAGACTCTTGATCTTGGGGTCATGAGTTCAAGCCCCATATTGGGCCTAGAGCTTACTTAAAATATACATGTATATATTATATCTCCTATATAATACATATTATATACCTCAATATAATAATATATAAACTATATATAACAAACATATCCCTATATATAATATATACTTTACACCAATATATAATGTAATAATATATAAGTAAATTATATATAAGCAAAATATAATAATATATGAGTAAATTATATAATATAATAACATAACCCTGCCTCTCTCTAGCCTTACCTCATACCAACTCTCCACCTAGCTCCATCTTCTCTTTGATCTGCTACTTCAGCCACAAGGGGTCTCCCTTCTTCAACAAAGCATGACCTTTCCTGCCTCCAGGCTTCTGTACTTGCTGTTCCTTTAGCTAGAGTAATAATGCCTAGCTATTTTGATGTCTGGCTCCTTGTCATTCTTAAGATCTTACCTCAACGGTTCCTTCCCATGCCATTTTAATATAGCCACACCTCACCCTAACACTCCCTTTTTGACTTGGCTTGGCTTTCACAACCTAGTGAAGGCGTGATCTTCCAAATATGACTGAATGTTTTTGAGATTCTGTGTAACAATAATTTTACTTTTTAATTTCAATTAGTATTCCATTGTATAAATATCCCACAATATTTTTATCCATTCACTTTGCTGATAAAAATTTGGGTCATTTCCAGTTGAGTCTATTAGGAACAAAACTGCTATAAACATTTGTGTATAAATACTTTGTGGCCATGTTTTTCATTTCTCCTGCAATACTCCCACTCAGAAGAGAAGGCTATTTGCAAAGTCTTATGTACAGCACACTCTTAATTATTTTATTCTGAACTAAAGCGCTTTAGGTGGGGAAAGATTAATTAGCTTTAAATGATACACAAATAGTAATATTTAGATATGCAAGAGCTATCCCTCTTGCATAGTGGGGGGGATGGGGAGAAATTTATATATTTAGTCATTTTTCTTAAAAGTATGGTCTCACAATTTTATCTGTTGTATGACAGGATAAACAAGCATTTTAAATGTCACTCTGAAAAGCAGTAGAGTTCCATATGAATATTTACTGAAAAATGAATAAATTATGGTATATTCATACAATGCAATATTAAACAGGATGTGAATAAGCTAGAGTTACATGCAATAACATTGAAAAATATTTCTTTTTAAGAGTTTTTTTTATTGAACAGGTTATAGAAGAGATTTAGTCAAAAAGACCAAAGCACATGTCATTATCAGTCTCCTCTGATTCTTCTTTCTTTGCTTCCACTTTCTTCTCCTAGGTGGAAGCAGCCCTGGTGGAGGAAGCAGGACCTCCTGCTGGTGCAGGGCTAGCTGCTGGGGTGGGTCCCCCAACCCCTATGTTGCAGATGGGGCTCCCAATCTTGACATTGGCCAGGGCCATTGCAAACAAGCTGGGCCAGAAAGGTTCAACATTTACACCTGCTGCTTTAAGAAGGGCATTGATCTTATCCTCTGTGACCATCATCTCATCATCATGCCGGATTAGTGTTAAGCAAATGCAGGTAAGCTCCAAGAGGGAGGCCATGGTGTGGGCAAGTGGTGAGCAGGTACTGCTGGGCGTGGTGCTAGTCACTAGATCAAGTGAGGGCCTCACCCCAGTGTGGCTTGAGCTTCCTTGGAAGGACTGAGCACCTTAGCAGCAGCCGAGGAAAAAGAAACATGGATAAATCTTAAATCTTATGAGGAAAATCATCTTATATTTTAGGTTCATCTTATATTTAGTCATCAATGGTATATATGTTTTCTACTTTTCATTAAGGGAGTAGCACATCCATAGGCCCTAACTAAAGAGTAGTCCTGTACAGTGATGACATAGCATGTCAACCCTCCCACCCCCCACATTACACACACATAGTTTGGACAACAGATATATGTCTGCCCTAAAAGCAACCAATCCATAATGAAAATTAAGACATGCAATCCATGCTCAATAAAATTAAAACAAACACATGCAATCTGTGCTCAATGGAGTCCATGCTCATTATGAATGCCAGAGGTAATAACAAATTCTGTCTTCAGGATCTTCTCAGCAAAGGTATATCTAAATGAGGCCCTGAACAAAAACATATGCAAATATGGCTGAGACTAAAAATGAAATTTACTGACTCACATCACTAAACTAGACAAAGGGAAACAAAGTATACTTTAGAATAAGATATATAACCAGGATTAAGTATAACAAGCCTAAATGTGCATGCATTTAATAACAGAACATCAAAAACTGACAAAACTGAATGGAGAAATCAATAGATCCATAACTGTAGTAGAGATGTCAACACCCCTCGCAATCGCTGATAGAACAATTGATGATGGTAGTCTTAAAAACCACTATGCCAAGGACTACACTGACCACCATTTATGAGGCTTTCATGCCCAGTGAATAGACTGGTGATCTAATTCCAAAATTCTTTTTTGGAGTCTGTTTCCTAGGAACATTCTCAATGTTTACTATCTTAGCCATATTCCTCAGTAAACAGATCTGAGACAGGGACCAATGTTGCAGGACCCCACCTGTATTGAGAGTGAGAGAAGTAAGGTGGAGCAGACAAAGAAATGATCCAGTTTTGAGAGAGGACTCAGTTGATCCCATGTGAAGCAGAATAACTCTTAAGAGTAGTCTCAAATTGAGGCAAGGGGTCTTTGTAGCTCCCACATCAAGCAGGCAATGGAAGGGAGATGCCTCCAAGGAGAATGTTACCTTACGCCAGACAGCTTCTTTCAACTGAGAGCAATTCTTAGGTAGGGGCTTTGCTATGAGCCAGTGAGACAGGAGACTCAGTCCTAAAAGGGGATGTGGGCAGTGCAGCATCCCATTTGCTACAAAAGATCTGAAGCTTAGTAATGTTACCTTTGAGATACCTATCAGACATCTGACTGGAGATGTCAAGTAGCCAGTGGAGTATAAGATCTTGGAGCTCAAGAGAAAGGTGTGGGCTAGAGACAAATTTGGAGTCAACAGCATTTAGATGACACTCTAAAACTGTAAAACTAGATGAGATGACCAGGGAAATAAGAAAAGAAGTAGTTCTTGGGGGATGCCTGAGTGGCTCAACAGTTGAGTGTCTGCCTTTGGCTCAGAGCACAATCCTGGAGTCCCGGGATCGAGTCCCACATCAGGCTTCCTACATGGAGGCTGCTTCTCCCTCTGCCTATGTCTCTGCCTCTCTGTGTGTCTCTCGTGAATAAATAAATAAAATTTTTTTAAAAGTCCTTGGTGGGGGGCTCCAGGTGCGCGGGTGCACCTGGCCCTCCAAAAAAAAAAAAAAAAGTCCTTGGTGCACTTCCAAATGAAGAGGTCTGGAGGAAGTTGAGGAACCAGTCAGTGAGGGAGTAAGAAAGCTAAAAGTCTGTTACCAGGAAGCCAACCACAAGTGTTTCCAGGAGGAAGAAATGACCAATGATGTCAAGTGCTGTAGATATTTCAAGGGAGAGGACTAAGATGTGTCCATTGGATCTAACCATGTGGCAGCCACTGGTGATCTTGACAAGAGCAGTTTGAGTGGCGTAGTGGAGATGAAAGCCTGATTGGTGTCACTTTATGAGAGTATGGGAAGAGAGGAATTGGATGCATTAACAATGAGGCATTTGCTATAAAAGGAAAAAAAGAAATGCAGTGCAACTGAAAGGGGAATAGGGCTAAGAAAGGCAAGGGAGAAAGAAATGAAGTTTTTCAAAGATAAGAGAAATGACCGAATGCATATAATGAAAATGACTGGTCACACAGGATAACTGATAATGTGGGAGGAAGAAGGAATAATGCTGAGTGATGGCCTTGAGTGGGATCTGGTGTACAAGTGAGAAAGTTGGTCTAGTTAGGAGTGTAGGTCCTTTAACTGGAGGCAGCATATGTGGGAGTTGGTAAGAGTATTGTGGAATACTTTGATTATTCCAATTTTCTCTGTGACATAGAAAGTACTAGGATTGGCAGAGAGTGCAGACTGAAGAGATGCTAGACATTTGAGGAGAGAAGAGTAAATGGAAGAAAGATGTAGTTTGATAGCTGGGCAGCATTAATGCCCACTTGAGGTCTGTGGTCATTAATTTAAAGGGACAGTGATGAGCATGACTATTTCCTCATTGCAGCTATTCATCCATAAAATGGGAATAAAATCATCGCCTCCCTCCTTGGGTTGTTTGGAGGATTTAAGGAGTCAACATTTTCATACACAGCATCACTTAAGTGTTCTTATTATCCTGTAGGGTACATTGTTATGTACATATCTCAATTTTTATCACAAATGAGTTGACTCAAAAAAAAAAACAAAAAACAAATGAGTTGACTCATAGAAACTCAAGGTTAAAGACCATTGAGCCCAACCACTCAATTAATACTTGAATTATATCCACATTGCTATTTAACCTTTGCCTGAGTTGCTCAGGGACAGCACATGTGCTATGCAGTCATTTCATCTCTGAACAACTGGGGAAATAAGGAAATCTGCTCTGTAGTAACTTTCACCAATGTCTACTCATTTAGGCCACACAGAAGAAAGTATTCCTGTATATGTGCCTCTCTCTTCTATAAGTGGTCCTGATCAGGTTTGGCCATAGATTGGACAGCAGTCCACATAGCCACCCTGGACACTCAATATGCTCCCAACCTTGCCTTCTTTATTAGCATTCACAGAAAAAAACATTTCTCCTTTTTAATTCTTCTCACCTCCTGGAGCCACATTCCTGTCAAAATTTCTTACTTGGTTATCTTGTTCATCTCCTCAGTGAAAAGTATGTGTGTGATTTGCTTTTCCCTAATCTAGAACAATTCTTCATTACTGTGTTCTGGAGAACTTCATAAGATCTCAGTGGTTATTCCATGAAAAATAGTTTTATGTAGTCAAATAATTTTGGAAAACTGCAGACATAATTAAACACTTTTCTCATGTAGAAGTATGCTAACACATACTATAAATTCCCCGAAGGCAGCTGTAATGCATTTCCTAAACGTATTGGTTAACAAATGCATTTTGTTGTGGTTGCTTCTTTTCTGGGACTAGCACTCCATAGAGCAACCTTTGGGAAGTCTCGTCCAGGGAATTTATTTCAAACCTAACTAAAATACCACATATAAAATATTGACTTAGATTAGTTTATTGTAAAATTACATAAATATGCACAATCATAAAAATAGGTGTAAACTCCACTGCTTATGCATACAGCTCTCATATAAGCAACTATAAAACCAAATCAATTTACAAATTAAATATAAGCAAACCCAATAAAATTCAAATTGACCACATTAAGTTAATGTAACATGTAGTACTGTTTTGTTTAAGCAAAATCACCAATGCAGAGCTTATTGATAAAAACATAACATCTTATTATTAACTCGGTTTTTCTGACTTTGTGCACGATGGACTTGCATTTGAATCATCATATCTTTACTGATGAATTTATTTTTTAGAAGTGGAGCTTATTTAACTCCAGATTTATTCTTGGATGGGTCAATCAATGTAAGGGTGCATCCCTCCCAAATAAAAAACTATAATTTTTAAAAATTCTTTTAAGCAAATTGGGAAGTATTGTTGCATATTGACTTATTTTCTGCTGTTGAACTGTAATAAGTTAGTTTGAACAAAGCATACAAGGAAAACACTTAAAATATGAGTACCATACAAATGCTGTACTCACTGACATGCACAGATTCTTTCAAGTTTGACGTTTCTATTTTTCTCTGTCACATGGTAGTGATGAAAATTCTCCCAGTCCTTTTACTCTCCTGAACTAGCAGAAAATCTCCGTCTATAGATGATTTGGAGGCATTATCTGGCCTTCACTTGGCAGGAATGTGATCACAAAAAGAAACAAACCCATGCAGAAAAACTAGGGGGCCATGTTCAATTTTTAAGAGAATCATCATAACTCAGAAAATGCTTATATTCATTTTTAAAGATTATTATAAAAGTGGAACAGATCAAGGGAAAATAGAGATTAGGTGCTGCTGAAATGCCTACATTGCTCTTTGCAGAGAAAGTCAGTCCACAGCCTTTCTTCTCAGCAGAAGGATGAAGAAAAACCACTCAGCCAGAGTCTCCAGTTCCAGCTGTTCTCCTCTATGGTTCCTTCTCCTTCCCCACAAACGACAGGAAAGGAGCGATCAGGTATGTTTTGACATTCGTTCACACCAATGTGCTACCTCTCTTGGCAGTTTTAAGACTTTTAATCCATTATTGTGGAAGGAAAGACTTTCCCCTCTCACTAAAGGAAATTCAAATTCAGACTCCCTGGACTGGAGGAGGACACTGGATATGGGGATGGAGAGGACACTTAAGAGTGACTCTTTCCTTACAATATAAGCTATACTTAGGAATGAAATTGAACAGAATACAAACCTAATCTGAAATCTAACTTGCACTCACAGGTTAAGCAGGTGACCTGGAGAAAGCTGCTACTACATTAATCTCCCTCAAGACACCCTCAAGTCCCTTCTTCCCAATGTCCTCCTCTGGACCACAGCTGTCTCTGGCGTGAGGCTCTCTTTGTGTCTGCCTTTCCTCTTTCTGAAGCCTGTCAGTCAAGTCTGTCCCATCCCACCACCTCTTCACCCAGGAAGGGAAAACATGCTCTAGGACCCCATCTGCTGTGAGGATGGGAGGCCCTGGGTTGACATGGAAAAGACATGAAGGTAACCTCGCCTCAAGAGAATTCCAAAAGCTGAGAAGTAAGATGCATGCCCTTTGTCTTTTGTGTGTGGCAATAATAAAGATACTAAGATGCTAAAGATTAAAAATACAGAATATGGTCTCCAGGTACACACTGATGTTTTTTTAGCTATAAGAATGGTGAGCAGTGCTGATCAGCTAAATGAAAATATGTCTTGAGGATTTTCCCTGGCTAGTAACGCCACTCATTCAACTGGATTTTCTGATCTGAAGAGCTCTAAATGGCCAATATTCCAACGAAGTCAGACATGGCAGTATTTTTTTCTTTTCTTGAAGAGAAGAAAAAGAAAGAACAACATTACCATAAACTGGGATTAAGAACATACAACTTAAATATTTCATGCAAGACATGTTCCTAACTTCTTTCTGTGTAATGTTCATTGTTTTTCCTTCTCATTTTTACTTTTTTTTTTAACTTTTCTTCCTCATGCTTTCAAGAAATATTTATTAAACCCCTTTGATATGATAGGCTCTTTGCTAAGTGTCTCAGAGTTCAAAGATGAAAGACTGGTCTCTCCTCTTAAGGGACTTTCAGTCTAGAGGAGGAAACAAGCAATAAGCTAAATAGCAAGACAGCAAATAATTGCAATATGGGACCATTCCTTTACTTGCTCCAGGCATCTACTTTCCTATTACCTCCACAGAACAAGGCCCACCCTGTCTGCTAAGATTCTATAGTCCTTTCTGCTTAATATTTTGCAGAGAAGGGCATTTAGTGTATATGTTTGTGATAACGAAGATATAGACCTTTATATAAGGGCAACCAATCCACCTATCGATTGCAAGCTCTTTGTGCAGGGCTTGTATCTAACTGTCCACTTCATACACCAGGCACTTCACTGGGAAGGAAGTGTAGTAATACTCCCCTGCTGCCACCTGGTGCTTTATTTACACTAAGTTGGGCTCACAATAGTGGATAATGCAACTGAAAATCATTTACCACACTCAACTCTAAAATGAAATCCCAGCCCCCCCCCACACACACACACACGGACACACATGAATACACACTCCCCATGCACACATATACACTTGCCCTCATTGCTTCCATCTCTGTTAGCCCAAAGCAGGTTTCTGGGAAAGCGTATTCGACTAAGACTAGAGAATGGCGCTAAGGTGCCATGACTGGAAAATGTTTTTCCTCTGGATGACAAAAATGCCTGCTGTGATGATGAACCCAACTGTAGAGTCAAGAGTTAGTGAAACAAACTTTGGCCATCAGCTTGTCTGTTAACTCTTTGCCAAATATTTTTTAACACTGACTTTACGACAGCCATAAATGAAGTCTCTGGGGGAATCATTGGTGGACAAGATGAGTATATTCTCTGATCTAAAGGGGTAGAAAGTCCTGTTAACTCTTAACAAATAAATAAAATACTATCAGGCATGCATAAAGGCTAGCAAGAACATCAAATATGGGGATGTGACTAAGGTGCTGCTTCAGTGAAGTGGCCAGGGATGGCTGCTCAGAGGTCACATTTGAGATAAAGAGGTAATATTGATGGGGAGAATGGAGTGGCCATACCAAGATCTAGGAGAAGAGAATCGGAGACAAAGAAGCCCACACAGTTCTTTAGAAGAGAAAGACTGTGGTATCTTCGGAACAGGGGAAGGCCAGGGTGGTCAGAGTAACATGAGGCGAGTGATGGGCAAGTGGAGAAAGGCGAGACTGGTGAGAGTGGCAAGGTTAGATTGTGAGATGCTTGCGGGACAGCAAAATAAGGCCTTTAGATTCAATCCTACATGCAAAGGCAGAACTGCTAGATGGGTTTAAGCAAGGGGGTGCTCTGCTCTGCTTTTATGAATGATCATGGAGGATGGATTATAGGGAAAGTGTGGAAGTCTGAGACCAATTAAGAGGCTGTGGCTGTAACCTAGATATAGAGAGGATGATGTGTGTTCCAGCAGACAGTGGAGATGGGAGAAGTGTCAGCTATGAGATATATTTTATAGGTAGAGCCTAAGGGTTTATTGAAATTCTAGATGCAGGGATATGAGTATAAGAAAGGAATCAAAGAGGGCTTTCAGAGTACCTAGGTAGTTGGTGGTACCATTTGCTAAGGTGAAGAAAGCTAAGATGTGGGAATATATTTGTGAGTAGGGAATCGATGGTTCTGTTTGGCCATGTTATGTTTGAAATATCTGTTAGACTTCCAAATGGAGTAGACAGGCAGCTGCTAAATCTGGATCTCAGGGAAAACATCCAGTGCAGATGTGGGCATCATCAGCATGCAGGTAGTACATGAGGCCATGTTTGCTCCCCTTATTCTGCTTTAGAGCTTCAAATAATACCCTTACCTAATATCCTCTATCCCAGCTCTCAGAAAATCATGTTTCTATTGGCAAGAATAGCAAAGTGAAAGATTGAATGGGGTGGTAAAATCTGCCATCCTAAAAAAGAAGCAACTCCAGGCACATACATAAGATGTCAGGCTTTGCAAGGGCTCTACTATCGAACCCCTTGTGTTGTTGGTGAGGAGTTCTGTGTGCAGAGAGGTGAAATGACCAGTGATGTCTCATAGCTGGTGTACACAGCAGACCCAGACCTTGAAGATACTTGTGCTTGCTGGCTACCACAGTCCTCTCAGCACTCCCTCTGGCTGCCAAGATGGCCTGATGGTATAGAGTTGGTGGGATGCACACAAGGTCAGGTATATGTACATCCCACAAATGAATGTAAAATGAATATTTTATTTTTTAAAAGATTTTATTTATTCATGAGAGACACAGAGAGAGAGAAAGAGGTACAGACACAGGCAGAGGGAGAAGCAGGCTCCATTCCATGCAGGGAGCCTGACATGGGACTTGATCCCGGGTCTCCAGGACCATACCCTGGGATGAAGGCGGTGCTAAACCGCTGAGCCACCCGGGTTGCCCTAAAATGAACATTTTAATCCATATTTGGGATTTTCATTCTTTATCCTTCAAGAGTGAGAGTTCCAGATATAGCATAGAACAAATAGGACCAAATGTTTTTAAAAATAGCAGTACTCTGGAAACCAGTCTGTTCATCTCTGTCTCTAGGGCTCCTCCAGAGCCCCATCATCTGTCTTGGTCATCAGAGAAGGCCTTAGGGCACCTAGCTGCCAGATGCCCTGGGAGTTCACATCTGCCCTTTGTGAATATGGCAACAGGAAGGTAAGGCGCCACTCTGTGTCCTGCAAAGCACCGCTAGAGGGCTGCAGAGACTAGCAGTGACAGGTACCGCTGGCTGGCCAGTGAGACCCAAACAGGAGAACCAGTCATCATCACCTTGTGGCCCCACACTCCCTCCTTTTAGGTGAGGGAAGAAATTGGAATCTCAGAAAGATGAAGGCCACCGACTGGTGAGTGACAATCACAAGTCTATCACAGGTCCTCTGGTTCACAATTCAGTGTGATACAGCAGCAAGTGCATGGGGTTTAGAGCCAAGAATCCCTGGTTTTGCTGTGTTTCATTTTGTGTAGTTGGTCAAATTGCCCAACTTGCCTGAACATCAGTGTCCAGGTCGTATTAT
The DNA here is from genome assembly GCF_011100685.1 of Canis lupus familiaris. NCBI lineage: Eukaryota > Metazoa > Chordata > Mammalia > Carnivora > Canidae > Canis > Canis lupus. The sequence goes on from NC_049238.1 coordinate 58,717,460, forward strand.
GGGTAATAGTGTTCCTGCCATGCCATGTATCATGTTAGGTCAGTAAGGCAGCAGAGTTGAGAGGCCTGCCGCTTACTGAATGTTTGCCAAAACCCCAGGACTTCCCCTCTTCCTGCTGAGGCCCTGGTTCCTCTCTGAGCTAGCTAGCTAGCTCCTATCCTCACGAAGCAACCTTCAGTAATCAACCCAAATGGTCTCGCCTGTTTATAATTCATTGCTTCATAGTGAAGTATGTAAGCAGCACTACCGAGCACTTAACAAAACATAACAAAACCATAGGATATATATATATGTGTATGTGTGTGTATTTATATATATAAAAACATATATACACGTATATATATATATATATATATATATACACATATACATATACATATACACACACACACACACACACACACACACACACACACACACATAATTAGGAGGCTGGAAAAGAGCCTGTCTTCCTTGTCAGTGTCCTAGGATTTGGATCCCAGGATCTTTTCACCCACCCCCAATCAGTGGATGTTTGTTGAATTTGTTCAATGTACCAAGGAGTATGCTGGGGATTGAGAACACTGGGGAGGCCTGTCCTCAACACTAACCACCATTCTTTTTTTTTTTTTAATATTTTATTTATTTATTCCTGAGAAACACAGAGAGAGAGGCAGAGACACAGGCAGAGGGAGTAGCAGGCTCCATGCAGGGAGCCCAATGCGGGACTCGATTCCGGGACTGTGGGATCACGACCTGGGCTGAAGGCAGAGGCTCAATCGCTGAGGCACCCAGGAGTCCCACTAACCACCATTCTGCTCCAAGCATTGCCTATATCACCTTATTTATCTTAGCTCCTTTCTTCTCAAGACAGTCCTCCAGGTCAGGCCTCCTTGGCTTGATTTTAGAGATGAGGACCAGAGAGGTTAATTAACTTGTCCAAGTCCTACCAGCAAGTAAATGGCAATGCTGGAGTTTAAGCTCAGCTCTGCCTGTGCTTTTGCTGCGCCCCTTTTTATTGAGGTGCTTGCCAAAAATGAGAATGTGGGAAGTGCCATAAAAAGAAGGCCATGCGGAGTCTTGAAGGGAGTGGCTGCTCTGGAGGAAAGCTCAAAGTAGATAGGCCTGGAGGCAGGAAAAAGGAAAGAATTCCTACATACCTATTTGCAGTAAATGTGATGTACTGAAACATGATGTAGTTGGTATATGAGAGAAGGACACACACACACACATGCACGCCCACGTGCACGCACACAAGCATGCCTAGGCTGATTGAATTCTCTAAAAGAATTCTTGCTGGAAGGAAGTAGGAGTCAAAAGCTGAAGTGAAGAAATCCAAAGTTGGAGTCATAACGCCGATGCACTTCACGACCAGCTCACCCAGGAAATTAATTTCACGTTGAGTTGTTCTATTACAAACCCTGACTGAAGTGTGTCCACAAGGTAAACAACGGGAAAGCCTCCAGGAGCTTCCCTAAAGCATGTAACATAGCCAGAGGCTGACCTGACCTAATTGGCAGAAGTAGATCAGAGGCCAGGGAAACCCAGTTCTTTTCCACCGACCACAAGCTTGGCCAGCTGCCACTTAAGGATGCCATCCCAGTGGCCACACACAGCAGCTGCAAGTCTACCCCTACCCTAACCCTCAGAGGTGCTGCTCACGGGCACATCAGTCATTGTGAGCACCTTCTGAACATGAGAGTCCAGATGCTCTTGCAAAGCAGTTCTGGAAATAGCCAGGCACCTGAGTGTAACCTGATACAGGAAACATTCCATCGGATACAAAGCATACTCCTCCAAAAGGCAGGGAGAGGAAGTCATAATTAGAATCATTCATTCATCCAGCAGAACTGAGTCTCCAGCTATGAGCCAAATGTAGTTCTCAACCCTGGCTGGACAGAAGAATCACCTGGGGTCTTTTAAAAATACCAACGACAGGGTTCCACCCAAAACCAATTAAATAAGACTATCTGGGAATGAAGCCCAGGCCTTTGTATTCTTTAAAAGCCCTCTGGATGATTCTTATGTGGTAGAGAACCACTGCATTACATATTATATACAACAAACAACAAAATCACTGATCAGGCCTCAAGGAACTCACAGTTCCACAGAGCCCTACAGTTCGCAATGGGTTTTTTCCTGCAGGTGACCTTGATTGATCTTTACAACCAGCCTGTGTTAAAGTGAAAACCACAGGCCCAAAATGGCATCACTTGGGCCAAGCCAAGTCACCAAACCCCAGATTTAATACCTAACCTAACTGCAGTTCCAACCTTCCCAGAAATGTTAAGCCTTAGCCTGTCAAACAGGAATTTTCTGATAAACACCAGTGAAGTCATCTGTCACAGGGGCCTTCTCCATCTCCTAAAGGAACATGAAGTAATCCACCTAATAAGACCCCTGCCTTTCGCCCTGGGGGAATGTGCCCTTGCCTGGAACAATCTTTTTTTTTTTTTTTTTGCTTATAACTTTCTTCACTGTCCTTCCTATAAAAAATCTTCCATGTTCTACATCTTGAAGCATCTCTATTTGCTACACAGGATGCTGCCCACTTAATGAATTGTTTAATGAAACCAATTAGATCTTCAAATTTACTCAGTTGGGTTTTGTTTTTTAACGCCTGGGAGGGTGTTGTTATTGCCCATTTTGCAGATGGTGTAGCTGAGGCTAAGAGGGAGCATACATGCCCAATGTCACGCAGCAGGTAAGCACCAGAGTGGGCACAGAAACTGGCTTTTCTGATTCTAAGACTCTTGCTCCATGTCACTGAGCAATGCACAGAGGAATTGGACTTGAGGAGAGGCTCAGTCCATGTTGTAACTACACCATGGCAGGGGTCAAGAACCAAAGGAACACATAGAGGCAAGTATTAGATGGACCTACTTGTCCCAGCAAATGTCCACTAACCAGTTAATGTCCATCAGTGTTCCTATAACTGTGTCTATGTTGATCAACTGCTTGTTTATTTAACCACTTTCATTAAGGACTTTTCTCGGCAACAGAGCCTGTGGCCAGAATAGTAAGTAGATACTTAAAAGATCACCTTGCCAGTCTCAGCGTTGGTCTTAGGATATACTAATGACCCCTAAGAAGAATACAATTTATTGCACAAATTCTTAGGTTGTGAATGGTAGTACCAGCAGTTTTGCTGATTTGCTGGCCATGCATTAATGGTCAGTAGGTGTTTGAGGCGCAGCCTGTGTTAATAGAAAGAGGGAGACAGGTGCAGCATGTGGCTAATCTCAGAGGCTTTGAAATCTAATTCCCTCTCTGGGTGGTGGTTTAGCCTTATAAAACCTTTGCCTCTTTGGGTTACATACACGCAGTTTTGCCTACTCCAGAGTGGGCTATAACATTTCCAAGGTGGCCTCAGAAATACTGAGTCTGGTTTTCTAACGTTCTTTGGGAAGCAGGAATTGCTACTCTTCATGAGCAGATTGACTAGCCCTGTGCAATTTGGCTTGAACTCATCTCTGACCTGCTCTTCCAGCCACTCTTCTTCACTCCTACTGTCCATCACTAATAAAATGCAACCCTCTCATTTTGCAAACAAGGAGACTGCGATCTTGAAAGAGACCTGGTCGGAGCCAAGTGAAGAGTGGTAAAGCTAGGACCAGCCGAGTGTCCAGGCTCCACCCTCATGCTCGGTCAGCACAGAAGCAACCAGGACTGACCAGCATTTGCACGTGTAGATCCCATTCCAAAGTCTAACTAGAGAAACTCCGTTTTCAGCCTCATTTAGACATAATACAGTACTCAACTAGGCTCATTTTATTTATTTCTAATTTTCCTTAAATGCATTTTAAAAAATAATCTCCACACCCAATGCGGGGCACAAACTCACAACCCTGAGATCAAGAGTTGCATGCTCCAAGTGGGCCAGTCAGGCTCCCACTCTACCAGGCTCATTTTAGTGGCCCTTATGCATGGGTTCAACCTTAGGCAACATCACAATGTAAGCAAAGCTTGTCTCACAATCCCTCACCTGTTTCAGGTCAAGAATAAAAAACTTCAATATGCTAATATGTATTACTAATACCTTAATATAGGCAAAACCCATGTTTTTAAAAAAGGATTTCACCTTCTAAGTCAGCTATACTTCAGTGATGAAGGAAGGAAGGAAGGAAGGAAGGAAGGAAGGAAGGAAGGAAGGAAGGAAGGAAGGAAGGAAGGAAGAAGGAGGAAGTTAGGGATGTTAGGTAGGTAAATACCTAAGCCGTCCGTATGCATTCCGAATCCTTCCTTCCGGAACGGACCTCCCTCCCTCCGCCCTCCCCAGACTCACTCCTCATCCCTCCCATCCCTCCCTCAGAAAGAAGAAAGAAAAGAAAGAAAGGAAAGAAAGAAAGAAAAGATAAGAAAGACCCATTGGGAGAAGAATCCAAAAAAATAAAAGTCTAACAGCCATAGTCTTGGTCTGTGATACCTGTATTCAGACCTTCTTGGCTCCTTCAATAAGCATAAAAGTAACAATAATCAACATACCAGTATGTTCCAGGTGGTATAAAATATGCTTTTATATATATTTAATGTTTTACCCCATGTATAGCAGATCTTACTTTTTCTATAAGCAGATGAGGAAATTCAAATGCAGAGTGGGTAATAGCTTGCACAAGTTCACACAGTGAATAAGTACCTGAGCCAGAGTCAAGTGTGCCTGCTCAAAGACAGGATCTTTGTACCACATACATAAACCACATATATTCCTCCTCTTGAACTGAGGTCTTATATGAACAAGTGTCCAGAAACTGTGGATGTGGCAAGGCCTGCACACAGATTCAAGGATGCACAAGGGAGAAAAGCACCAGCCTCTAAGGGCTGAACATCTTGTAGTTCTCTTCTAATTCCCACCGCCCACCCCCAGCCCCCAACACTCCCATCCTAACCATTCATCTCCTTGTTAGTCATAGACCCTGGAGGGTGTGAGGGAAACACGCAGTTTGAGCACAGCCTGGCCCAACCCGGGAATGGAGCCTGATGCCTGTGACATTCATCAACTGGTTAATTTCAGAAAGGCATCCATTTGCACCAGCTGCTTAAAAAGCTCTCTGCCCTCAGGAGATGCTCAGCCAATCACAGCAAAGGCAGGGAGTTTTTCTGGTAACCATGTTCAACCTGGTGTCTGCTGCTTGTTTGGTTGTATAATTTCACTGGAGCTCAGGAGAGTGGAGAGTACAGTTAAAATGAATGATCTTATTTCCTTTAAATTATTATTCTTATATTTATGGCTTACATCCATCCTTAATGCACATGTGCCCTATTAACCTATGATCATGATGATGATGGTGATGGTAGTGATGAAAATGACTGCTATTGCTCTTTATATGGTGAGAGATGCCTGGCTGTTTCTGACAGATTCTCTCCAGGTGGCTTTATCTCATGTGTGTGTGTTTGGAGGGAGGGAGGAGGCAAAGTCCCCACAGGTCTGGAATCTGCTCCTGAACTCTTGTCAGTTCAGTTTCCAGCCTCAAGTGAGAAATTCCTTTTAGAAGTGATTGATTAACCAGAATGCAAAAACACTCACATAGAGAAGGACAGATTCTTCACCAATCCCCAGAATTAATTCTTAGGTCCCAAAAAGAGATCAAATGCTTTGTGATCACAGATTTGGAATAAAAGGCATGGGATGTCCTCAAGCGTGCAGGTGGGGACTGTGGAGGGCCAGCCCTTCCTCTACAGCTAATATTTATCAAGGTCTCTCATTGTGTCAGGCACTGGACAGGAATGATCTCAAACTCTGCAAGAGACCTAAGAGAAGGGTGCCAGTTATCAACCCCATTTTGCAGGTGGTAAAGCAGAAGTTTGAGAGGTCAGCTTACTCATTCAAGTCCAGGTGCCTCTATCCACAAAGCTAATGCTCAACCACCTGCACAGTCCTCTCTGTAGGGTTAGGACTTCTTAAAGAGCTGACATTTGTTCATTATAGGATCACCTTCTCCCTTGCATAGTACTGGAAACTTCTGATTGATTTTTGCTTACATGTTCCTTTTTACGGTCTCTATGTAAGCCAACTGTCTGGCTGCATTAGATAGTTTATATTTTTGTTTTAAACTCAATGGTAGAGGGGCACCTGGGCAGCTCAGTTGGCTAAGTTGCCTATTCTTGATTTCGGCTCAGGTTATGATCTCAGGGTTGTGGGACTGAGCCCCAGTGGGCTTCGTGCTCAACAGGGAGTCTGTTTGAGATTCTCTCCCTCTACCTCCCTCTGCCCTTTCCCCTGCTCATGTTCTCTCTGTCTCTCACTCTCTAAAATAAACAAATACATCTTTAAAATAAATAAACTCAATGGTAGATTGGAAAATGAATTAAAAATCAGGCAAAAAATATGTATAATATTTTGTAATATTATGTAAAATATGTATAATATACCATCAAAAAGTTGATGGTAGAAGAGTGGAGTTGGGGGATAACATAATATGCAGATGCTGCATTCATTCATTTATTCAACAATAAATCTGTGCTGAATACCTACTGTGTGCCACCAACTGAGTCCTAAGAGCTGACAATAAAAGATGAACAGGACTAGTCTATGCCCTCAAGCTTCCCACAGTATAGCAGAAGCAGGAATGGGAAACATTAATGATTCAATGTTCAGGGTGTTTGGAAACAAAGGAAAATGTATGTCTTGACCTTGCCAAAGTCTCTGGGTAGGGAAAGAGGTCTGGGAAGACTTCATCTATCTTCTATTAACACATTAATAACAGCATAAGATCAGTTGAAGAAGTTCATATTTTAAGTCCATGCTTAGGACAAAGATGTCTTACTATGGCAAGTTTAGCTGATCCTTGAACAGTGCAAGTGTTAAGGGTGCTAACCCACTGCACAGTCAAAAACCCACATATAACTCTTGATTCCCTCAAAACTTTACTACTAATAGCCTACTATTGGCCAGATATCTTAAAGGTAACAGTCAATTGACACAAATTTGCATATTACATGTATTATATACTGTATTCCTACAATCAAGTAAGCTAGAAAAACGAAAATGTTATTGAGAAATTAAGGAAGAGGCTTTGTGCAGTGGCAGTATCATAGCCAATGAGGTTTATCCAAGACGCGATTATTGCTAATAGAAATTAAGGAAGAGAAAATACATTTATAGTACTGTACTGCAAAAAGCCTGCATGTAGCTTAACTGACTGGGTGGTTCAGTCAGTTAAGCCTCTGACTCTTGATTTTGGCTCAGGGCATGATTGCAGGGTTGTGAGATACAGTCCCATGTCAGGCTTAGTGCTAGGCATAGACCCTGCTTAACATTCTCTCTGTTCCTCTCTCTGCCCCTCCCCCTTTCTAAAATAATAAATAATAATAATAAATAAAATTAGAAAAAAAGCCCTCATGTAAGAGGATCTGCACAGTTCAAACCCATGCTATTCAAGGACCAACTATATTTAGAAATATTAGCTTAGAATTAAATAATAAGATATGCTGAAGAGGAGTTAAAAATGATAATAAACTGAGGCACCCGGGTGGTATAGTCGATTGAGAGTCCTGCTCTTTGTTTCAGCTCAGGTCATAATCTCTGGGTCCTGGGATCAAGCCCTGCATCGGCTCCACACTCAGCATGGAATCTGCTTGGGATTCTCTCTCTCTCTCTCTCTCCTCCTCTCCCACTCTCCCCCTCCTTCCAGTGCTGTCTCCTCTCTCAAATGAATAAAGTCTTTATTAAATAATAATAACAAGCTAACAAGTATGAAATCAAGCACTAACCTAAGCTTTTTTTTAAAAAAGAATTTTATTATTTACTTATTCATGACAGACACACGGGGGAGGTGGGGAGCAAAGACACAGGCAGAGGGAGAAGCAGGCTCCATGCAGGGAACCTGATGTGGGACTCACTCCCAAATCTCCAGGATCACTCCCTGGGCTGAAGGCAGAGCTAAACCGCTGAGCCACCCAGGCTGCCCACTAACCTTAGCTCTTTACATGTATTAACTCATTTAGTCCACACTAGAACCCTAAATTCTAGTAAGTATGAATACTATTCCCATATTACAGACTAAAAAACTGAGTCACAGATTGATACAGAAGGCCAGGTGATACTCATTAACTATGATGTATCTGGGTACTAAGATTAGAGCAAGGGGTCAAGAGGAGACATCAAATTTGAATTAGAACAACACTGCCACATATTAGTTCTATAGACTTGGGTCTTCACAGGTAAAGTAAACGGGCAGGTAGATAATTTCTGATTTGTTTTCAGTGTCAAACCCTAAAAATCCTTAACTTTGTTTCTAATGGAATAAAATAAGGAAGGGCAAGAGATGAGAAACAGAGGAAAGCAGACTAAGACCATCAAGGCTTTGGGAGATGCCTCTGGATCTTCTTAAAACCTGTACCCAGAAGGTAACCTAGAACAAAATGAATGTATGAAGGAAAGAACTTGTAGAGGATAAATGAAAAGCTCACTCAGAGATAGAAAAAAATTACTGTATACAGTATAGCAGAAAAGAAAGTAGAAGCATAGTTCATGACAAATCATCAGTGGGAGGGCAGCCCCGGTGGTGTAGCGGTTTAGTGCCGCCTGCAGCCCAGGTCGTGATCCTGGAGACCCTGGATCGAGCCTCACGTCAGGCTCTCTGCATGGAGCCTCCTTCTCCCTCTGCCTGTGTCTCTGCCTCTCATTCTCTCTCTCTGTCTCTATGAATAAATAAATAAATAATCTTTTTTAAAAAATCGTCAGTGGGAGAGCCAGGGGAACATGACAAGCAGACATGGATGGCCACCCATCACGGTAGGGTTGCAAGATCATCAGTTCTGGCATCAGACTACCTCAAGTTTGAATTCAGGCTCTGCTACTCTGTAGTGTGACCTTGGGCCAGTCCCCCACCCTCCTCTGGGCCTCAGTTTTCCTCATCTATAATATGGGGATAATATTAGTACCTTCCTCACAGAGTTGCTGACCAATAAGCTGAAATAATACACGTGTGGCCCTAGAATGTGGCAACGTGCTCTATGAGTTTAGCCATTGTTATTAATCCCAAACCAGTGGGAGACAGACAAGTAGCATTCCAGTCTTTTCATCATATCTGGCCTGATTATTCCTTGACAGAAGTTGTAGCAGTGGCAAGAGGCCAATGTGAACAGTCGATGAAGAAGATCCCTGACGAATGCTAAAGAACTGAGACTAGCTTTATGGAGAAGCAAACATCAAGGCGTGAGTCATTATATGTATATGTAGGTGCATGAAGGCGCTCCCTCAAAAATGCCAGCAAATTGTACCTCTTCATCTCATTTCAGGGCAGATGAGCTTGCTTCACGTAGGAGGGAAGAATTTCCTGATAAGGGATTAGGTATAGAGTTCTAAGCAAGAAAGGGTACCTATTTCCTACTTTGGGGGGCTTAAAATATAAATACATACATTCTTACCTTGCTGAAAAGGGGGCTTAGCCAAGGCCCAGGGGTGACTGGTAGATGATTCCCTCCAGTTTTTAGACCTAAGAACCTAGCATTGAACCCATTCTAGTGGTTGCTTTGATTCTATTTTTCTCACACTCAATCACCCCTGGAGCTGAGCACTTACTGTGTGCCAAGCATCCTTCAAGGTCCCACATTTCAGTTATATTCCAGACCCCTTCTCCTTGCTGGGCCTTTCTGAAATACAGTTGTGCACATGTGCATTCAGTTCCCATCCAATCTCCATTCTTGTCCATCCTCCAGGAGCTCATTTCTGACACACAAGCACATACTCAAGTCAGCCATAATGTGATGCACTTCCCTCGTGTCGTGTCTGTGCCTAAGGATGGGCTGGTGGAGACAGTGTGATGCAGGTTCAGACACTGAGAGCCTCCCCAGAGTCTGGGTCTCCACATTCACTCCTAGCAAGGAGGGCCCCAGAAATCGTTAGTGCAGTGCACGGACTTCCCTCAATTTCTCAGGTGCTGAGTAATGGGGGTAAATTAAAGAGAAGAATCATATAAATAGACCACTTGAACAAATGATCATATTCACACATAGGAAACACAAGAGCAAATGAGAACAACAGGGGAACCCGGCACTAATGAGACCGGAAGGCTGTTTCAGTTTCTGGGCTCTGCTCTGTGGTGTTTTGAAAGGGCAAAGCGACTCAGTTGCAGGAATGTCCTGGGGGAGAGAATCCCACCAGGACCAGCTATTATTAAGCTGTCATGGAGGAGGTGGGGAAAGGCTGATGTGTGGACTGTTCTGAGAACAACCCAATGCTGGGTCTGATCAGAGATCATCCTCTTAATGCTGCCTGGTTTTTTTTGTTTGTTTTGTTTTGTTTTGTTTTGTTGGGTTTTTTTGAGAAATAAATGCCCAGGGTTACCCTGCATCTTTGCAAACTCCCCAGCAAGCCAGCCCCAGTCTGGGCTTGTGCTTGGGCAGAGGCGAGAAGTGTAATCTGACGCCACCACCTGCTGGCTGGCTGGAGGGCTGGCTGGAGGGCAGTAGGGAAGGAAGGCGGTTGTTTGAGAATCTTTGTAAAGGCTTTGCTTCCTTCCCGTCCCTTCCCTCTCCTCCCACATAATTGCTTATTCCTCTGGCAAAACCCTGATCCTCAGGGCGCAAGTTCTCCGCGTATAAAAGAGGGGTGATAACATTTGTTACCCACTTTTTCGATGTCTTGCAAGGTTTCATGTTCTAATAGTTATAAAGCATCTTGAAGTTCAGCAAAAGGTGACCATTTGTAAACACCTTGAACGGTCATTGACAACTGATATTTAGTGAGCAGAGACTCAGGACCAGAACGTGTGCTTGATATTATATGTCATCCCCTTCAGGCTTCACGATGCCTTGGTAAGGAAGGTATTGCTATCTCTACCTTTCTGGCAAAGAAAGAAAAAAAAGCTTAGAAAAATGAAGTAACTTGTATACATTTATAGAAGTAAAAATAGTCTGGCCCTAAAGTTTTCCCAATATATGGTTCAGCCTTTCCATGTACTTTGGATTGTGTCTCCTTGGACTTTCTGTTCATTTATCCAAAGACTATCCACTGTGTGCCAGGTATTCTTCATGTTATGTTTTTGTCTCCTCTATATCTGTGTGTATGTCTGTGTCTGCTTTTCTGTATCTTCCTCTGTCTCTTGGTCACACACACACACACACACACACACACACACACACACCCTGAGCCAGGTGGAAGGCAGCCGGTTATGGGTGGCCAGTAGTTCTGGGCCCTACCCCACAGAGCTCTTCTCCCTGTCCTCCTTCCCCCAATCCTATTCTCATCACACAATTCCCAGAGACGTCAGTACCTGTCCCCTGCTAACAGGGCCCGTTTATGACATGAAGCCAGCAATTTGGAATCCTGCATCCCTGGGGTGAGCCTTCCTTGGCAAGATATGAAGAAGTTTGTCCATTCATTGTATGCTACAATTCATTTGACAATAAATCGTATATTGCTTTGTGACAGCTCTCCTGTTGTTGCTTTAACAACTGTTTGGGCCTTAGAATCTTCCACATCCTTGTGTCCTGTTCCTAGAAGCAGGAATCATGTCCTGTGTCTATTTCATCAACATCGCTACATATGTTTGACACATGACAGGCATTCAATAAATATTTGTTCACTTTCTATCCAATTTCCTCCCCTCCTTGGGTCTGCCCGATTACCTCTCTTCCCACTCTCTGTGCTTTCCTGGAGGCTCCTCATCCCCTTCCTTTCTAGGCTTTTCATTCCTTCCCCTCCTCAGGTAACTTGGCATGGAGTCTCATTTACTTGCTAAATCACCTTCTTTGGGTCCCATAGGTGGAAAACAAACCAAATTTGGAATCTCCTGATCTCTAAGTTTTGGTTACTCTAGGATAACAGAGTTTGCTGGCTACACGACCTTGACTAAGCCACCACATAGACTCTTATGGGCATCTATGTCTCCCCATAGTCATTGTCTCTTGTCCTCTCCCCCACTTGGACCATGTAAAGGGACATCCCTTGCAAAAGTCATTAAGGTCCTACCAAAGCTTAATGCAACAGACCATTTTCAGCCTTTTATTTTTACTTCTCAGCGCATTTGTCCTTACTGACCAGTTTTTCATAAACACTTCCCTCAGCTTTGATGACATCACTTTTGTCATACCTTCTGGCTTCTCTGGCTGCTGCTTCCTCTCATTATTATCATTCCTACTCTTATTACACATAATTAACATAATAGCTAGCATTAATTGATGCTTCTATGCACCAGGAGTTTACTAAACTTTCTAGCTACTGTTCTGTAAGGTAAGTACTATTGTTGCCCCAATACAGAGAGAGACAAAGGCTCACAGGGGTGACACACTTGCCCAGAGACAGATGGCCAAAGGTGTCTGATTCCAAAGCTTATTCTCACAAAAGAAACGAGACACTGCTCCATCTCATTTGTAGTTTCTCTTCTCTTCACTTTTAGAGCTCCTTGGAGCTCTGGCATGGGCCTGTCTCTCCTCTCTCTGTCTACCCTCCCTGGACAATCTCACTCACTTGACTTGGTAACCATCCATATAGAAATACTACTACATGCCTACCTTCAGCCCATGCTCTTTCCTGACCTTCAGACCTTTTTCTCCAACTGCCCATGCACAGGACAGTGACATATGAGGTCTCAAACATGACATGTTACCTTTCCCTCAAAACCTATTCTTCTCCCTGAGAGCAAACTCCCTCTCTCAATAAAATCACATGATTATCCATCAATTGCCCAAGTCAGAAAACTTAGTGTCCTCTGTTTTAAATCTTACTCATCTTCCTTATTCACCTTTCTTTCTTTCCAAGGGCCTTTAAGACTTGGTTCCTGCTTCTCTTTCCAGCTGTATTTCTCCTTTTAAAATTTTTTTTATTATTTTTGGGGGTGCCTGGGTGGCTCAATCAGTTGAGCAACTGACTCTCGATTTCAGCTTAGCTCATGATCTTAGAGCCCTCTATGCTCAGCAGTCTGTTGGAGATGAACTCCCTCTCCCACTCTCTCTACAACTCCCCTGCTCACACTCTCTCTAAAAAATAAATAAATAAAATCTTTTTAAAAATTAAAAATAAATAAAAATCTTATTATTTTAAGTAATCTCTACACCTAATGTGGGGCTTGAACCCACAACCCTGAGATCAAGAGTTGTACACTCTACCAACTGAACCAGCCAGGCCCCCCCAACCGTACTTTCTCTGATTCATCCCCATTCTTCACCTAGCTGTGATCACCCTATTGCAGTTTCAAGTTGAGCCAATTACTTCATCACAATTACTTTCCAACTGTTGATGTAGTTCCGTCTGTTGAAGTATCTCGAGGATCCAGCATAGTGCCTTATACATCAAAGGCTCTAAAAATAATATTGAATGAATGAATGAACGCAAAATAGAGTTAATTATAACTACTTCTCTGTTATATTGGGTAATTGTGAAAATTACATGGAATAGTATTTGCAATTGTACTTTGTAAGCTATGAAATTGTAGAATCCTTGCAACAATAAAAAATTATGCATGGTTGATCTTTTTCAGAATCCCCACCTTCTTTCTGGACCCACCATCTTCTCAATAGTCAAGAAATCATCAAAGTCCTTCTGGGGACTCCAGCTGAGACTAGCCCCAAGCCCTTTGCCCATGGAAGTTCCCTTGGATCCAGAGCTGCTGATTTTGCATTCTGCACCATCTCTGTCAGTTCCATCCCGAACATGGTGCAATTGGCAGCTGCTGCCAAAGCCTTATTATACTCACCCCTCCACACCCACAGCTTGACTCCAGCCCAATTCAATTTGGTTCTTTAGGTCGATTCTCCCCACCCTAAGGAGTATTAGTGACTGTCTTGCTAGCATCTCCATTCCCAAACACCCTGGAAGTCCCTCTTGCTTTCATTCTTTCCAGAAACTTTGGGAGGAGGGATATCTTGACCATAGATTCTCCTGGCCATGGAGAAGATGATTTGGAGAGGAATAAAATGCTAATATAGTTTTAAAGCACACCCTTAATGGCTGGATTCAGGGTAGAGAGGTTGGAAGGAATGTGAGAAAAGGGAGAAAGGTAGAAACGAGGGGTAGATGTGAGGGTGAGGAGCTGCTGGGTGGGCAGGAGAGGGACTTAGTCCTTCTTGGGCATCCTCAGGAGGCAACAGTCCATTTCAGCAAAGCAGGTGTCCTCTCTGGCCCGCTGCAGAGGTGGGTGTCCCACTGTCATTTAGTGTTATCCTACTCAGGGCCTATGTTTGATCTCTTATGATTTGATTTACAAAGAGATTTATTCAGAATCATTCCTGACCTTAGAGGCCAAAATCAAGGGTAATCTCAGGTGATTTTGTTTTAATCATCACCAGGGGTACATTTTGGGAAGAGTAATCCCTGTATCGTCTGGTGGTTTCAAATGATGAACAACCACAACAGCAACAACCCCACTGGCTCATTCACATAAGATGGTTGTGTAAATGTGCCCTCTTCTCCTGGCACCTTAACACCTGCTCCTTACACATCCTTTGTGACTACTTGAAAACCACCCTGGATGTTCCCTAACCTGAGGTTATATGTATAAACATATGAGGAAAAAGCAGTTAATGTGATCTGCCCTGGACCATCCATGCCAGGAATGGACAAGCTCTTAATTCCATAGGAGACTGTTTTTTTTTTTTTTAAGATTTTATTTATTTATTCATGAAACAGAGAGAGAGAGAGAGAGAGAGGCAGAGACACAGGCAGAGAGAGAAGCAGGCTCCATGCAGGGAGCCCAATGAGGGACTGGATCCCCCGTCTTCAGGATCACGCCCAGGGCTGAAGGCGGCGCTAAACCCCAGCCACCGGGGCTGCCCTAGAAGACTGTTTATTTGGAAATCTGGAAGCATCTAAATGCTGTGCGTATGTTAAATTTCTTTCTCTTTTGGAGGGGAATTAATCTCTCTAAACTCCAAACAAAGTGCTGATTGGGGTCTCCAAGTGAACAGTCTTCCCCTGTGGCCACCTGCATGCAGGTGCCTTCCCCTCAGCCCCTTATGCCTCTCTTTTGGCATCGCTGTGCAGAACCTCTTTCTGCAACTCAGCCTCATCCTGGCCCAGAAGCAGCACTGCTTGTATGACACTCAGGGTGCTAAGCTTACCTGTGCTTTTCCCTGTTTTTATTGGGCAATTTGGGAAAGTGACAGAACTGTCATAATGTGTATGTTGAAGTCTCTGGGTTTTAAATTCAACAGAGAGAAAAGGAGGGGGCTCATGAGGGTAACAGACACATTTTATCACTTTTCAAGATATTAGTTCTGGAGCCTCAATTTTTTTTCACCCTCCAAAAAAAAATCCCTGCATAACAACTAGATAGAATGATGAGCGGTGACACCTTGGAAGGCAGCCAGTCTCACACTAACAGTATTAGAGAGATAATATAATTTTAGAACTGGAGGGGCCTCAGACCTGATTTAGACCAACGCTCTCATGTTAAGATAAGGACAGTGAGGCCCAGGGAGGTGTTCTGACTTACTCAAGGTCACATGGGGAATTTGATCTAGAAATGGTTCTCTGGCCAGGCGAGACCACTCTATCCAGACTCAGGCAGGGTGAGTTGCAAAGGCAGGGTCCATGCAGAGGGCTGGAGGGAGGTAGTGGGAAAGGAAGGGAGCGAGCAGGGCACTGGAAGAAAAGAAGCCAGGAAGGGTCACAGAGAAAGATATTTTAGAAGCATGATTTCACTTTTTTAAAAGATTTTTTATTTATTTATTCATGAGAGACACAGAGAGAGAGAGAGAGAGAGAGAGAGAGAGAGGCAGAGGGAGAAGCAGGCTTCATGCAGGGAGCCTGACGTGGGACTTGATCCCAGGACTCTAAGATCACGCCCTGAGCTGAATGTGGCACTAAACCACTGAGCCACCCAGGCTGCCCAGAAGCACAATTCAAATGCAATGGTCAAGCCTGAGACATCTGGGCCTCAGAGGTACCAGAGGGGCCTGGAATGGGCAGAAATCAGACACGGGGAAATTCACTGGGAGTCAAAGCAACCGGAAAAGCAGAGTCAAAGCGGCTGATTTACAAACAGCACAGGGCTCTGCATACAGAAGATGCAGCTGCAAACCCAAGGACAGCATTTAGATTTATGGAGTGTGGATAGGACTTTTGGTCAGCATCAGTCACCTCAGCCCTGTGAATCACAGCCAAATCTAGATGAGTTGTATTATTGACCATGATAATAGGAGGATGAATGGTGGCTATGATTGCCTATACTGCAATCAACCTTTTAAGATGGCTAGAAATTTTAATCTGGCCAACCCTTGGCCCAGATAATGATGTCCCAGAGACACAGCAATAGTCTGAGTAGGAGCAGCTTTAGAGACAAAGGCCACCATGTACAGCCCTATGATGGAGGGGCCCACTTGGTCATGAGTCAGAACCCAGGTTAACACAGACCTTGGTTGGAGAGGTGTGTGTGTGTGTGTGTGTGTGTGTGTGTGTGTGTGTGTGGTGGGGGGAAATGGGGAGAAAGACAGCAAAAGCTGGAGAATGGAGAAAACCGAATTGTCTATTTTCATCTCATGGATTCAGAAGCCGCCAATGATGCAGAACCCAAACGCTAGTGCTACTGATGCTCAAATGACAAACCTCTAAACAATTTCATTGCCAATATATTCAGATTTTTGTCACAAGTCTTGACTAAGTCACTTAACTTTGCTATGTGTCAGGCTAAATCAACACAATCCCAAAAAAACATCTGGATGAAAATGAAATGCCTCTGTCAGTTGTCTGGGTGTTTTGTCTACCTGACATCAAACAGCTGGATTCTTGTAAACATTTGGATGATGCACTGAATTCTTCATTTTTCATTCAGATCACAAAATCATAAACTCTCCAGCTTGGCAGGAACTTAAAGGTCATCTAATCCCTGATATTTGGCGTAGCCTCAAATGACCTGTTTTGTATTATTGTGCAAATCAAACACTGAGATAGGGGTATGTGTTGTGTCTAATTATACATATTGTATCTTATTTAAACACATGTTTATTTTAACATTTGTTCTCCTTGGCTGTTTAATTGAATTGTAAATGAATCACTTACAGAGTAAACTGGATTATTATATGTATGAAAATACAATGAAATCCTGTAATTAGCCCAGACTTGATTTAAGAAAAAAAGCTGCAGGTGCATAAATGTGCATGAACCTTGATGCCACACTCAGCATGAAGCCAAGAGACTGCATGAGTTACCTTCACTCCTGAAGCTACCTGCTTAGCTTGAGAGAGACAGCAGTTTGCAAAGAAGTTTGCTTTATCTCTTTTTTACTTCCTTTCTTACGGCTGCCATTTAATGAGCTTGAACCAGGTGTCTGTCCCTAGACGGAGACTGAAACAGAGTTAGGGCAAAGGACTGTGAAATTCATTAACTCCACAGATCTGTTTTAGCATCTGAATTTTTCTCATCCAGCTGGCCAAGGCTGCAAGCCACCCCACCCTCTCTGCATTCAGAGAATTCCTTTAAAGACATTCACCCGGCGTCTGAGTGGCTCAGTTGGTTAAGCGTCCAACTCTTGGTTTCAGCTCAGGTCATTGTCTCAGGGTCCTGGGGTTCTGGGGTTCTGGGATAGAGCCTGGCATTGGGCTCTGTGCTCAGGGGGGTGCCTGCTTGAGATTCTCTCTCTCTGCCTCTGCCCCTCCACCTTCCTCACAAACACATGCTCTCTCTCTCTCTCAAATCAATAAATAAATCTTTAAAAACTAAAAAAAAAAAAAAAAAAAAAAAAAAAACAGTTGCCCAAATGCAGCTTCACAGAGAAGATGAGTTAAGGAAGCTTTCTCTCCCATAGATTTGGCTTCTGGTCTCAAGTCTGTATTTCATTTCTCTGACAGTCTGCATGGAGCTTTTCATTTTTCACAAGTGGTTCTTTGAGCCATTGACTCCTTTGTCCTGCTAGGCTCCATAGAAATGGGTACAACCAAATTAAGATATAGGAGCAAATGAGGAACACATTCCAAAACTAAATAATGTGTACACTGAGTTAAAATGATGGTCTGTGGAGAAAACCAAGCCAGAAGGTTCAGCAAAAGGAAGAAAGGATGAAATGAGATCATGAGTCAATGAGGCAGGGAGATAGAAGAAGACTGTTCTGGATGGCAGGAGATGTAGATAAGGTGGTTCTTATATTTGCAGTGATGAAAGCTTCTAATAGGGTGGAGGGAAGGTGAGAGCAAATTAGTCAGGCAGCCAGCTGTGTTTGTGGGTACCCACTGGGCACAGAGCGTTCTTAGTGGGGAGGTGGCCAGGCTGTAAGAGACCTTCCTGAGTGAGCTTAAAAACTAGTAGAGGAAACCCCCATAGCAAACAACACTTCTGTGAACTTAAGAGAAACCAGAACCATATTAAATAATAAAGAGAACTACAATCTAAGCAGGCAGTCATACAGCCACATGTTCAAAAAATAACTCAAGCAATCTAGATAGGATAGGTTTAATACATATGTATGTCAGAGTTAACATTTATCGAGTACTTACTATGCAGTAGATATTGTATTAAGCACTTTATATACATCTTATATATGGGAAATGTGGACTAGCCTGGGAAATATAAACATCAAGTAATATGCCTGTTCATTTTGGTATGAAATGAAAGAAATGAAAGGATATAGGGAGGAGGTGTAGGAACAGATTTTGGCATTCCAGGATTTGACATAACTAGCAGTAACTATCAATGAGCAGCCCTTAAAGTGCAAGAAATGGATTAATGTATAATGTGCTCAGATCAGAATGACTTACATTGGGCAATGATTCTCTCTTAGCTTTGGGGAGAAAATTTCACTGCCCACTGTTTGCATCTCAATACAACTTCACTGTGCTATGTATTTCATTGAATTTAGTCATTCTTCTGAAAGGGTGTTCTACTGCATTTTATGGGGGAGAGTATAAACTATTGTTTTAACTATGAAGACTTGCAAAGACCTTATGACATACACTTCATAAAGGCAAAGGATCTCCTGATTTTACAGAGACGTTGAAGTCCCCTGTTGGCTATGGATAAATTCTCCTATGTCTCTCTGGGGGCTGGCTCTAGGTCTGTACGTGCAGTTCTATTAGAGTTACTGCTGTGACAGCTTTGTCCTTCTTAAGTCTCCTGGGGAGCAACATCTCAGGATCATTCAGGGCTTGGAAATGGGGAACTGTAAAATGTATTTTGGATTGGCCAATCTTTGCTTCAAAAGATACCTGGCCTGGACCTCTGGTTCTCTCTGTGCTGAAAGGACTAGACCTTGAGCTGTTCTGTTCCTTGAATGAGGGTGGCCATGTTCTCTACAAGAGCCTGCTTTCTGCTCTGTAATCTAATGCATAGTCAACTCCTGATAGAATGGCAGCCAATCTGAACGTTGTCAAATAAACTCAACAGAAGTGATGGTTAAATAGGGCAATAATGTTCTTGTAGAGATTTGAACTGATAGACTCCAAAAAAGAATCAGTCAGTACAATGAGAAGCATTGAGAAGATGAATGCAGAAAAGCAGCTGGAAAGAAGGCCTGGTCATGCTTGTGATGAACAGTACAAAGATGAAGGGACCACCTCTGGGATGGGATCCTCCCAGGACCCTATCAGATGTTTCACTCACTGAAAGGTCACTGTTGCCAGATCGTCCTGTGACATGTCTCTCTCCTATTGCCCAGTAAGCTCCCGTAGACTGAGGCAGGCTGAAGGGGTGTCTGTTCCTGGAAAAAAAAAAAATATGCCAGGACTGTCTACTAATTAAAGATCATCCCAACAGTGCTCCTCAAAGTGCAGTCCAAGGACCAGTGGAATCCCCCCACTGTTCCAATGTGCAGGAACCAAGAACAGAAAGTGAGAGTAAGCATTTGAAACTTTACTAGGAATTTGACTTTGCTCCAACATCCAGTTTTATGGCTGTTGAATAATAATGATAATAAATTTGAGCTTGCGTTTTATAAGACTAGGGTACATGTCTGGGGCCTCAAAGATGTTTCCCTAGGTCACTTCTAGAGTGAGTAGATTTCACTGCATTTTTCTAGTAATTTATTTTTACTGTATTTTACAAAATTATCACTAGATGAAGGGCTGTAAATTATAAACAAAACAAAACTTAAAAACAAGTCCATAAGTATGGTTTTGTGAAACTCTGATTTTTTTGAATGTCAGTACATGTACACACACACACGTGGTTTTGTAAAAATATACAGCAGTGCAAGGAACCTGGGATCCCCATGTTTGTTTGTAAAATATGTCTCTGTTTTTTTTCATAAGTATAGGAAAAAACATGCACATCACTGGAAAACTATGTAGTATCTGTAGAAGACCCTTTGCATTATCTGATTTTGATTCTCTGGGATCCGTTTTATAGCTCTCTAAACTAGTAGATAACAGATAGCTTTGCAAAATAATTCCTGTCTATAGATATGCAAATTTTGCCGCTTCAGGTAGAGGTTCAGATGACTCCCATATCCCCGTGGAAGAAGTTTTGCCTCTTTTTGCACATTCATTTCAGTATTCTTGATCTAGAAACAGGTCTGCTCTCTTTGGATTCTCTTTGAACCAGTTGTAACATCTGCCTACTTCCCTCATTGATTGAGTTAAATAAAATCTCTAAGAAGGTGCCTGGCTGGCTCAGTGGGTGGAACATGCAACTCATGATCTCAGGGTCGTGATTTCAAGCCCCATATTGGGTGGAGAGACTACTTTAAAACAAAAAGCAATAAGGAGTGCCTGGGTCGCAGTTGGTTGAGCGTTTGACCCTTGGTTTTGGCTCAAGTAGTGATCTCAGGGTCGTGATCTCAGAATTGTGAGATGGAGTCCCTTGGGTTCCACACCCAGCTCGGTCTCTGCCCTTCTCACCCGAGCTCTCTCTTAAATAAATAAATCTTTAAAAAATTTTAAAACAAAAAGCAGTAAAGAAAAAATATGCAAAGAAGGCATGAGCATTCTAAATCTGTATGAGGGAATCCCTGGGTGGCGCAGCAGTTTGGCACCTGCCTTTGGCCCAGGGCACGATCCTGGAGACCCGGGATCGAATCCCACATCGGGCTCCCGGTGCATGGAGCCTGCTTCTCCCTCTGCCTGTGTCTCTGCCTTTCTCTCTCTCTCTCTCTGTGTGACTATCATAAATAAATAAAAAATTAAAAAAAAAAAATAAATAAATCTGTATGAAAGTCATGAGTCTACCTTTTCTTGAGAGTGATCTTTTAACAGAAGTCATGGTAAAACTTTCATGCCACCATCAGACTGTGGTGTTCATTGAGACAGACTGGTGTTCACTCTGGTGAAATGGGACCCCTTGATAGAAAGCAAAGCCTGGGTACCCAACAAGGCTGAGGGGCTTCTGCCTGGGTTCACTTTCTGCAGCTGCCATTACAGGAACTGAAAGGGATTTTGATTGTGAAAGACCTTTGTGAAAGACCAGGAACTGTCAATGATTTTGATTGCTGCCTCATAATATCCTTCCCATGCCTTATTCCTGTGATATTTTAAAATACACATCCCTTTTATTATATAGTTCAGAAAATGTCAAGATGCAATTGAAGGTAGACTAGGTAAATTAGAAGTATAAGGCTTCAGAGACAGCAAGAATGAACACCAGCCTGAGAATCAAACATCTAGATGTTAACCCAGCATGATCCCTAATTAACTATATGATCTTAAGCAAGTTACTAACCTCTCTGGGCCTCAGATTCCTTGTCTGTACTTTGACCTAAGGTAATATCTTGGGGTTTGTGTGTGTGTGTGTGGGGGGGGGGGGGCAGTGTTACTGGAGTAACAACAGTTTTTTTCAAAAGAAAGCTTGTGAACAGTCCCAATTTGCAAAACAATGATGGGCACTCTCTCCAGTTGGGTGTCTGCTTGGTTTCAGCTCCCCACACTATGGCCTGCTCTAATTACAGAGGCACCTCAGACCCCAAGGATTCTGTAATAGCACAGCCTCAGAGACAGGGAACTCAATTGCACTAAAGTTCTTCCTAATGCTATGATGTTACAGTCAATTATTTTGTCTCTGAGTTAAACACATTTTAAAAATCCTTTGCAAAGTGTCCCACCCTTTCCTTCCTTGCCCCACCCCCACCCCCTTGCCGATTTCCAATTTTAGTTCTGACCTTTAGAGTGGTCTCCCATCCTCAGTTCCTGCAACCCTTAGGATCCACCCCATAGCTCTAGTTCAAAACATATCCATTGTATTCTAATAATCTGTTTAATTATATGCTTCCCCCACCAGCCTGTGAGTTCCCTGAGAATACAAGCCATGTCACCTTCATTCTGGGCTACCCCTCTGTTCTCAGTATACACCCCCTGGGTTCTCTCCTCCACCCCAACAGTGACCTCCTGCTCAGAACTCACCCCTAAACCTTAGGCTCACGTGTGCAGCTACCTGCCACACAATTCCACTCATAGGCTATGTTCAAAAGCAACATATCCAGGGGTGCCTGTGTGGCTTAGCCCACTAAGCATCTGCCTCCGGCTCAGGTCATTATCTCAGGGTCCTGGGATGAAGCACTGCATTAGGCTCCCTGCTCAGCGGGGAGTCTGCTTCTCCCTCTCTCTCTCTGCCCTGCTAATGCTTTCTCTGTCTCTTTCTCATGCATGCTGTCTCTCAAAATAAATAAATAATATCTTTAGAAAAAAATAAAAGCAACACACATCCAGAACTGGACAGAGCTTCCATTCAGAATCCTCACCCCATCCTATAGTCCCATCTTGACGAATGGTGCTGCAATCAACCTGCTGCCTAACACAGAAATCCTGGATATCTCTCTTTACTTCCTTGCTACATCCAACCAGTCACATGTCCCTCCGATGCCACCTCCTCTGATTCCTGGCTCCATCTGCCTCTCTCCATTCCCACTGATGCTACCTTAGTATCCATGACCACAGGGATAATAACAGATAATTTTTTTAAAAGATTTTATTTATTTATTCATGAGTGACACAGAGATAGAGAGGCAGAAACACAGGGAGAGGGAGAAGCACGCTCCATGCAGGGAGCCCGATGTGCGACTCAATCCCGGAACTCCAGGATCACAACCTGGGCCAAAGGCAGGTGCTAAACCACTGAGCCACCCAGGGATCCCAATAACAGATAATTTTGATAGTGCTTTTGGGGTGCCAAGTGTTGAATGTATGTATGCATTTAAAAAGTGAATTAATTAATTAAGTAAACCCTCTTCATTCATTTAGCTCCTTCAATGTTCATGTCTACTTGGTAGGTTAGTGCTGTTAGTAGTTTCATTGGATGGTTAGCAAATTGAAGCCCAGAGAGAATAAATAACTCTCCAGAGCCCAAAAGTATTGGAGCTGGAACTTGAATCCCATTTTCTCAAATGCTAATACTCTAGCCCTTGACCATTTCATGAAAATTGAAATATGGCCTGGTGTTGTGTCTCTACCACCAGTCTTGTCCTTTTAAGTCCTTTCTCCATTCTTCTAGCTCAGGGCATTTTTAAAAATAGAAGTCTTATCATGTATCTTCCACTTAAAACTCTTCATTGTTTTTCCTTTGCCTTGATGTAGTACAAACCTGTTACCAGCTCACCGAGCCCTCCCCAGTTTGGACCACATTAACCTCTCTGGTCTCTTTTCTTGTCACTGTCACCCCTGGTTTCAGTCACATTGAATCATTTGCAGTTTTGAGCACAAATCTCACAGTGTCTTCCATCTGTACCCTCTATACCTCCTTTGGTCTTGTGCCTGGCAAATCCTCTGCCCCACCTCTTTACCCAGCCTGCCCCTAGTCGCACTCCAGTGCTCAGAAGTGTTCACCACTAAGAAGCGCTGTGTGAAGCTCTGTGTGACCCACTCCCATTCCCAGAGCCCCATGGATTTCCGGACACTTGTGCTGTTACTCTACATTGGAAGTGCCTGTTTATTTGTCAGTGTCCTCCACCAAAACAATCTCTCAGAGGGTGAAGACTGCTTCTGATTTATACAGTGTCATACTTCGCTGTAAGTTGGGTTCCTCAGAAGCAGGGGAGGATTCCTGGCAGATGATTTATTGAGGGAGTGCTTTCAGGTGAAACCCATAGGAATGAGGGAAACCGAATAGGGCAAGGGGAAATGTCTAGCCTCAAGTTGGTCCCAGAGGGAGTTCTGGGTCTTGCTGACAGCACAGATTGTCCCACTTGCAGTGAGCAAGAGGGTTAAGCTTTTATCCCTAGCTTTTATCCGCTTGGCTATTGGTTGCTGGCAGCCCCCAGAGAGAGAGTGTGTTTGTGTCAAGGACATAACCTGGGGACAGTGCTTCTCCCCTACAGGTCTCTAGAAAAGGGTGCAGCTGTGAGTCCTTCGTGGCTAGCAGGTGGGTACACCCTCCACATAAGAGGATGTACTTACACACCCCAGCAGCTGGAATGTAGCTGGCCATCTCACACTCAATAAATAACAGAGGAATAAATGACATAACTTTTTCATTCATCTTTTTATTTCTTATTTGTTCTGGCTTAATGATTTTTCTAGTGAATTAAATCCCCTAATCTTTCCAACCTTGCTTTTATTTAAAGCTCTCCAGTGTTTTTCAACCTTCCCTGAACTCTAACCATTTTACAGGGTTCCCAAACTTGAGTAACTTTAGTTTCTCACTTAATGTGTTTCCTTAAGTACTAGCCAAATATGTGCATGACTATTAATATTTCTACAATTTAATTAGTTGTTAAAGTCCGACTGGTCCCCAGTCAGATTGTACACATTTCTTCAAATCCAGTAGGATTTGTGGGGGGAAGTTTTCTGTCATACTGGCAATTGTGGGAAAATCTAATTTTTTAAAATTTGATTTTTTCAGATGTATCTATTTGAAAAAAAGAGCAAGTGTAGGGGGAAAGGAGCAGAGGGAAAGTGAGAGAGAAACTCAAGCAGACTCCACATTAAGGGCAGAGCCCAATGTAGGGCTCAATCCACAACCTGAGATGAAATCAAGAGTTAGACAACCAACTGTGACACCCAGGTGCCCTGACAAATTTGATTTTTAGACCATTTGTCTAAATGATTTGCTCCAGAATATCTACATATATCTTGCTTGGAGGTCCACCCAAATATATCTGTCAGTTCTCCATAATGTATATATGTGTTATTATGAGTAGGGGCCTTTACCTAGCAGTTAGCTGCTGCCTATTTAAATGGCCTAACATCAACAGCTGCCTCCCTAACTGGGAAGATAGACAGGCCCTCTGTGGAGGGAAGAAGTTATTCCAACAAGAAGGTTCCCTTCTGCTCAAGAGAGCCAGGGCCCTGACTTTGTTCCTCAAAGACATTTTCTCTCTGGGGGAATTCAGCCCCATCAGACTCAGCCAAAAGTTAAGAACCTTCAAAGTAGAGACTGGCTCTTGTTCATCTTCACATAAAACTAGTAATACTTCACACTGCTTAAATGTACTTTCACATATAGTATCTCATTTGATCCTCACAGAAAGCACTGTGCACAAAGAATTATTGGTCCCATTCTACCCATGAGGAAACTAAGACATCTAGAGGTCAAATGACTCACCTAAGGTCACATAGCTATTAAGTGGTAGGGCCATGACTCAAACCCAGGATTTCTGATGCAAAATGTGATGGTCTTTTCAGGGCACCCGCCCTGCATAATGTGAGGCTGGCATGCCATATGCCCGCATTAGCTGTTTGTTGGGTTGAATTACCTATGGCTTCTATTATTCATGTTTGGGGCTCCCCTTCTTTAGCCTAGATAGCAAGGAGTACATGATGGGCTAGTCTGTGTCGGTTGAAGCATTGGGCCAATGAGGTCAAGGTCATTGGTTCCATTCTCAAAAGACCAGTTACTTCTGTCTCAAGATAGTAGCAAACTTAGTTCTAGGATACAGACCACTCCCCTAATTAGCCATTTGGCAAAATAGTTTGAATAGACAGGGCAAATCCATCTGTACCCTCTATACCCTCATTCTAGGGAGCATGGAAAGGAAATCTTAATATTTTTCTTTTTTTCCAGGAGAATCAGTGGAGTTACCCATAGGAGCCGCTGGGTCAGTATTCAATGACTCGAGTGGATCTAGACCCAAAATGTTTCTGAAGGAGGGGGTAAGCCAGGCTAAAATGAGAACAGGGGAAAAGGAAGAAATGACCAGCTGGGACATCCAGTCCAGCATATGTCAGGCCTTTAATTAGGAGGTCACAGGGTACATTTTCTGCTAGAGATAACTTGAAGATTTTGAGAAGTAGGAAAGTACCATGGATCCACTGGCTAAATTTTAAATCCAGAATCCCAAATAAAACCTTCACCCAAGTTCACATCTTCCATTCCTACAACTTAGCCTATAGTGACAAGAAAGAGCAAACGCTTTCTAACAAATGCTTGAAAACTGCAGAACCGGGATCCCTGGGTGGCGCAGCGGTTTGGTGCCTGCCTTTGGCCCAGGGCGCGATCCTGGAGACCCGGGATCGAATCCCACATTGGGCTCCCGGTGCATGGAACCTGCTTCTCCCTCTGCCTATGTCTCTGCCTCTCTCTCTCTGTGTGTGTGACTATCATAAATAAAAATTAAAAAAAAAAAGAAAACTGCAGAACCTTATTGCTAATAACATATATAACCATACGATTTAATGAACACGATTGACAGGCCTGTTGTACATCCACCACTCTACAACGCCCTGGGAGTGGAATGCATGAAGCCTCTGCCCTTAAGTTCTCATCCAAGGAGTAAATTCATGGTAGGGTGTATTGTAGAGCACAGATCAAACAAAAAATAAGTGCTGATTGGTGAACGTGCTCTAGGAGATTAAGGAGAAGATCTGGCTGTGACCAGATTCCTTTGGGAAATCTTCATGGAAGAGGACTGAACAGAACTGAACTTTAAACTTTGTTGGGACCTGATTCTGAAAGCAGAGGGGAGTGGAAAGAGAACTCCTCTTGGGAATCCAGTGCCCCACCTACATTCTTGGGGCCGCTTTGCTATTTCAGCCACTGCTGCGGCAACAGGCCACAGGCAAGCAAAATCTGGCAGCAGTGCAACTTTCAATACACTGGACAGCACTCAGTTTCCCTTCCTGGCATCTCTGCCCTTGCTGCCTGCAGGAACCTGCTCAGCAGATCTGCTACACATGCAAACCTGGAAGTGTGTGGAAGTTAATACCCCACAAACAGCACTTGATCAACAGGGAACAGAAGGAGTGGACTCAATGGGGAACAGCACTGATCAACAGGAAACAGAAGGAAAGGACAGATACTTCCCTTCCACCCTGCAGGCTGCCAAGTCTGAGATGCATTAGACAAGGTTCCTCAGAGGTTCCTAACTAAGATTGAGTTCTGGCTGCCCACAGTGATGATCAGATACATCAAGTCTGCATGGACTGGCTTCTCTTTCTTTGCTGTTTCAATCTTTACAGACCCCCTAAGCACCCAATCCTATTTCTTAGAATCACTTCCCCAAATTAACCACCTGCACACAAACTCTTGTTTTAGAAATAATCTGGACTAAGGTTAAGATTGAGCTTGTTGCTTTTTCTCCACATCCCTGAAAAGTAGCTGTTCCAGAGACAGGAGAAAGTCATGCAACATGACATAGGGATGGAAGTGCCAAATCCCTCTACCAAACCTCCCAGATCCCTGATCTACCCTGTCTTTTGGCTTAGTCCTGCATGATTTCACTTCATTGAGCTCCCTGAGGCTTGAATGATGGAGAACCCCACATCTGTGTGGTACAGGACATTTTACTGAGGTGAAGCGGCCAAACCCTGTGCCCTCCCCACCCCCACCATTGTCCTTGAAAGCTGAACAGGGTTCTTGTATTCCTAGGCCCAGGATCTTGGAAAGAGAGAGAGAGAGCTGAACATCAGCTTAACTTTAGCACCCTCTATGGGACTCTTGTACTTACCTCCCTAAGTCCCCAGGTCTCCACACTTCCCAGGACCCCAGCCCATCCAGGGATTGGCACTTGATCAGGCTTCAGACAGCCAGGCTCCCCAGACCACTCAGCCCCACAGTGCCCTCACCAGAAAGCATGCTCAGAAGGGCCATTAAACTGGCTCACTCTGATCTTGGTTGGCAATAGGCCTGATCCTCTCTGAACATAGACAATGTTAAGTTTTGTGCCTCACAAGCGAAATGTGATAATAAGAACTTGGGGAGGATCTCACAGGAATATGAGTTTGAGAAAATGATCTAGACTGAATGCTGAGAGGAACAGGGTGATTCAACTCAGTGAGGAGGAAGGATGTGCACGGTGCCAGTGGTCCCAGTGGCTCAGGCCGACTGACCCAGACCAGAGGAGTGGACCACGAAGGTTTGAATTAGGTGGAGAGGTGGGGGAGGGAAGATTGTCAGGGAGGCAAAAGAGGAGAGGATGACTAAGTAGGGTTTCTGGTAAGATTAACAAGACTAACAAGAGTTAAGATCACTTAAGGATGAATAGAGCAATGTCCAGTGAATAATGGTGGAGGGCTTGTTCTCCTCAACAATATCTCCAGCCCTGAGTGATGCCATCAAGCTAAATTTTATCCATGTGTCTGGAAGGTGCAGGAGAATGATATGGAAAGGAGGGAAGAGAGGACAGCAGGAAAGGCAGAGAAGAAGGAAGAATGGCATCCGGAATTGCTGGTGGTACTCTTCCAGTGTTACCAGTCATCCCTACGAGGGCCTTTGATGTGGAACCTATTCAAGAAAGCAGTATGGGGATCCCTGGGTGGCGCAGCAGTTTGGCTCCTGCCTTTGGCCCAGGGTGCGATCCTGGAGACCCGGGATCGAGTCCCACGTCGGGCTCCCGGTGCATGGAGCCTGCTTCTCCCTCTGCCTGTGACTCTGCCTCTCTCTCTCTCTCTCTCTCTCTCTGTGACTATCATAAATAAATAAAAAAAATTAAAAAAAAAAAAGGAAGCAGTATGGCCTACGGTTAAGATTACTGGCCTCAGAGTCAAACCTGAGAGTCCCAGCACTGCTTTATATAGGCCAAACAACCCTCAGGCCACATGTACTACCCAGCCACAGTGTCCTCATCTAGAATGGAAAGTCAGTGAGGACCAGGACTTTGCCTTATTCACAGTGATATTCCTGCAAACTCATAGGGCACCTGGCAATACCTAGTTGCCGAATGAGTGAAGAAACCTATGAAGTGGGAATAATGTGAGCACTACTCTGTAGGCAATTAAACATCACAATAACAACATGCTCACTAGAACCAGGCTCCTTTCATCTGAATCCAGACTCAGCCACTTCCCCAATGTAACAGGTCAGTGAAGGTTACTGAATCTCTCTACACCTCTCTGTGCCTCAGTTTCCTTATCTGTAAAATGTAGTAAAAGATAATAACTACATCTACCTCAACTGGTTGTGGTGCAGCTTAAAACAAGTTAATACACATGAAATGTATAAAATAGTGCCTGCTTATGTATTTGTTAGTTATTATCATTGTTACAAGGCTTAATGGATAAAATGTTTGGCATTTTGTGTTTTTATTCTATACCCTCCTGGATGATTCACCTCTCTGATGACAAAATATAATCAGATGTTGCTATTAATATGAAATATTTTAATATGAAAACATTTTAAAGCAGATAGCTCATTATCTGCCACATTGCAAGATCTCCCTACATATTAGGTGTTATGGTTGTTGCTCTTTGCTTTTGTTGTAAGAAAATCATTTTGACCCTACTGGATCTGTAGGCCGATAATAAGGCCAGAGGTTCATCCTCAGGATCAGCTTGGAATGGGAGCAGGCAGTGGCACGCATTAACGGAGGAAAGATCCCCAGGAAAACTGCTGTTGCCATTGAATAGGATGGAGTAGTGGAAACTGAGCTGGTTGTAATGTGTCGCCGCAGGCTAGAGAAACAGCCTGAACAAGAGCAGAACAGGAGAAAAACAGTGATGTGAAGAAGTACAGACACTGAGTAGAACTTGTTGTAATTCACCAGACCAATTTCTTCTTCTGTCCAGTTTGTTACTTCCATTACTAGTCAGAGAGGCTGGTTCAATTCCTCAAGAAGTATTTACGAAATTTGTACTATTTTTTTTTTTCCAGCATTGTGATCAGGGTTGTGAGAAATAGAAAAAATAGAAAAGCAGTTATAAGGCAGCCTTGGCTCTTGGGCTTACAATCTCCTGCAGAGACAATACAGTAGACAAAAAAACTAAGATCATTGGGATCCCTGGGTAGCTCAGCAGTTGAGCGTTTGCCTTTGACTCAGGTCCTGATCCCAGGGTTCCAGGATCGAGTCCCGCATCAGACTCCCCATCGGGAGCCTGCTTCTCCCTCTACCTGTCTCTGCCTCTCTCTCTGTCTCTCATGAATAAGTAAATAAAATCTTAAAAACAAAATAAAACAACAACTAAGATCATCTATGAGTACATCCCTAAATGGACAAAACAGGTAACTGCTATAATACCTTAAGACAAGGGAGACGTTGATTTATTTTTGTTCATCCTTGCAAACGCTCATTTGCTGACTCGTTTAATAGACATTTACTAAGCAGCCACTGGGCTGAAGGTCATAAAGGATAGGAAGCTACTACATGCCTGCTTTCAAGGAACCTGTACTTTAAAACTGGTAGTGATCTGTTTGAGAGCAGTTCCAATACCACGCAGAACACCGTCATGTTTTAGAGGCTTGCTCAGTGTTAGCATTATCAGATGTGTCTGAGTAGTCCTGTGTGGCTTTCTGAGGATGGTGGAATTTGATTTGATTTGAAGGCTCTGTATAATGCACACATATGGGGGTAGGGGATGGGATGCCAAGAAGGAAACTCGAAGAAGTGGAGATGAACATGGTTTATATTTTGTTGATTCATCGATTCATTGAACAGACTTTATTTTCGGAAATATCCATTATGTGCCTTAAAGAGGAAAAAGAAATTGTTCCTTCCCTCTCAATGTGTAGTCTAATGGGGGAGGCAGACAGCATTTTTTAAAAAGTATATGACTGTATGAGAAGTGTAACAATAGAGGTATGAATAAAGTAGCAGGCAGAAGGCTGTGATGAGGTGAGGTCTCAGTGGGTGACAAGGGAGCCAGGACACTACAGGCACAAGGGACAGGAAATGGAAAGCCTCCTTAGGAAGCACATTGCAGGGCAACCCGGGTGGCTCAGTGGTTTAGTGCCACCGTCAGCCCAGGGCATGATCCTGGAGACCCAGGATTGAGTCCCCATGTCAGTCTCCCTGCATGGAGCCTGCTTCTCCCTCTGCCTGTGTCTCTCCCTCCCTCTCTCTCTCTACCTCTTTCTCTCTCTGTGTGTGTGTGTCTTATGAATAAATAAATAAAATCTTAAAAAAAAAAAAAAAAAGGAAGCACATTGCAGAAGCCAGTGTATAAGGGTAGATGAAGAGTCATGGGAAATCAGGTAGATTGGTAGAGATCATATCATAAGGGCACTTAGAGGACGTGCTATGGAATTTAGGTTTTATTCAGAGGACAGGGCAATTAGTAAAAGTTTTCAGGGGAAATCACCTACCACATTTACATTTTGGAGAGATAATGATAACAGTGTCTTGTACTATTTGGGTGGGGCCAACTGGGGTTTATAAACCTCAGCCTCACAATAACCTTTATCATCTCCAGAGAGATATACAAAGTTGGTCAAGTTCACCCAAGGAGTAAGGAACAGAGGAGGCTTTTCTGTCTTACCCCAATATGCTGCTACCTCTCTGGCTGCAGTGTGGACAGGATGGGAAGGGAAGAGGCAGAGCTGTGGTCAGAATAAAAGATAGTAAGACCAGAGCGAAAGCAGCAGGGTAGACATGCAGAGAAAGAGACAGAGTTCAAAATTATTTAAGAAGTAGGCTTTCCTGGGCACTGAGTGATTAGACTAGACATGGGAAGAAAAGTGGGGAGAGGCTAGGATGACACCCCAGGCTTCTACTACTACAACTGTGTTTCTTGTGGGGTCATCCATGGGGGAGGAGCTATAGGAAGTAAGGGAGGTGGGTATGGAGGTAATGGGTGAGGCAGTTGTGGGACACCCAGTGACGGCCCCAGTGAGTGAGGGATAGACCCAGCAGGAGTCAGGAGCCAGGCAGGGCTGGAGGAAGAGACAAGCAATCTGTCAGACCAGCCAAACGGGCAGGGCCGATTAGACTGTAGAGAGCCCCGATGACAGAATAACATATGGATTCGAGTTTGAAGGCAATAAGGAGTCACTGAGTCCCTTTGATGAGGGAAGCAACATGGTCAGTAACAGCTTTTTAAATGTCAAGCCTCGAACGAAAATATCCAAGAACTAAAATGGAACTTATTTCTATCCTCCATTCTACTCTGTGGTGAAGGTAACACATCAGGAAGGAACGGTCAGCACCTCCACACTCAGGGTAGTGCATGGGGCTTAGCAAGCACAGGAGAAGGAGCTGGCACTTGGCTGGTGTCCCCCTCCACGTGGTGCCCTTGAGACATTATCCATCATCGTTCCTGAGGTCTGCAGGCCTGCTCTGTGAGGCTCCCAGCCATGTGCACCTCATAAGGACGGTGAGGGCTCTCCTGGTGAAAGGCCAGAGGAGTCCCAGGTCCTCTCTTTGTTTTTCTTATTCCTGGTACCACCTGGTCACTGAAAGGTAAGAGATGAAAGAAAATGTTGGGCAACGAAATGGAGTAGCGAGTATTGATATCTTGAGATACTATCCTGCCACATAATAAAAATAATATTTTGGGAAAACCAGTTCACAACATTGGACAGGGTATAGTGGAGTGAGGAGAGCCTAGAGGAAACAGGGAGACCGCTTGAGAGGCCACCAAGGCCATGTGGTATTGTATGGACCATATGCAGTTACTCTGGAACAAGATAGGTGAACCATGTGGGTCCACTTATATGCACTGAGGACAGTACAGAGAACTATAAATGGATTTTCTCTTCCTTATGGTGTTTTAAATAACATTGTCTTTTCTCTGGCTTGCTTAACATAAGGGAACTGTGTATAATACATATAACATCCAAAATATGTATTAATCAACTGTCTATGATATCAGCAAGGCTTCTGGCCAACAGTTGGCTTTTTGGGGGAATCAAAAGTTATACTTGGATTTTTGACTATGCAGAGGCTTGGCACCCCTAACCCCCACGTTGTTCCAGGCTCAACTGTAATTTATAATGGACTTTCCCCTCCATTTGATCCTCACAGGGACTCTGTCAGTTGGTCTTATGATCTGTATTTT
The DNA here is from genome assembly GCF_011100685.1 of Canis lupus familiaris. Classification (NCBI taxonomy): domain Eukaryota; kingdom Metazoa; phylum Chordata; class Mammalia; order Carnivora; family Canidae; genus Canis; species Canis lupus. The sequence continues at coordinate 58,750,376 of NC_049238.1, forward strand.
ACAGATAAAACAACAAAGAGAAGTTAAACAGATTAGACAAAACCTCTTGTTAGCTTAAAACCTTGGTCTTGTGTTGAAAACCTTTGAGAGAAAGAACATCCCTTGTGCATTCCCCACCCATGCATATCCCACATCAACTCGCCTCTCTGGGACCATGATGTCTAAACATCAGAGCCTAAAGGCGCATGTGGAGGCTCTATCTTGAGAGAAGATCCCACTGGGAAACAAGGCTGCAAGCCTTAAAGCATTCCTCGGGGCTTTGGAAGGGACTTCCCACAGAGAGCTGCTTCCAGCCTCACACACAGCCTTCTGCGGGGCCCCTATGTAAATTCTCTGTAAGATTCAGTGTACTCTGGGCTCTGACAACCATCCTCTGATCCGTACTGGATGAATCTCGGGTACACACGGTCAGAATCGAAGCAGCAGGTGTGGCTGCCCTGGCGCTTTGAATACGAACTTGTTCAAATCACGGAGCCTCAATAGGAATAGTTTTTCAAAGGAGTGGTTTATAATTTCTCATCTGCAGCAGGAGTGAGGGGGTGGATTGGGAGGAGGAAGGAGGAAGTGCTGTTGGGGGAGGCAGGCAAAGAGACACCTTCCGGGATCAGAACATCAAAGATCAAAGGAGGCGGGGGGATCCTCACTTCTGGAGATGAGAGGCCTGGGAGAGAATGCCTGAGTAGGTAAAGGAGAGAAATGAGATGTGGCAGGTGGAGCCCTCTAGAGAGAACCAGAAGAGGTTTCTATTTCCCCACAGGAGTCTGGTATTTGGGGCTCCCTGGCCCTGCCCTCAACCTTTGCAGCCACCTCCACTTCTTCCAAGCTACCTACCGCTCCTAATCCCCACCTTTCTGGGCCTTCCTCCCCCACAGCACCCTCTCTTCCTTTCCTTCTATGGTTTATGCATTCCTACCCCATATGTGCACTCACCTGGGTTACCCTTCCTGGATGACCCCCTACCTTCACTCTCTGTCATTGATCAGAATCAAATTTAAATGCAGAATGCCTTGTAAGTTGGACTTGAATCCAGCCCTGATTCCCCATTACCTACACCATGCTTCTCAGACTCCAGCTCGCATCAGAATCGCCTGGGGTGCAGGGGGAAGCTTTTTAAAACAGAGTGATGGGACCTCCAGTTCCAGATTCAGCAGGTCTAGGATGGGGCCTGAGAATTTACATTGCCAACAAATTCCCAAGTGATGCTGATGCTGTGGTTGAGGACCATTAACCTGTATCATTCATGTGGCCTTAATCATGCACTGCCCTGTATTGATACCTTAATTGAGTGTGTATATCATGCCCCCCAGATGAAACTGAACCATTCAAAGGTAGTGGTAAGTACTTGACTGTGTATCCTACTCCTCACCTTACCCGCCTCGTTGCAGTACCTAGCTGGAGTTTTCTGAGCAGGTACTCAGACCCAATGTAATTTATTAATTGGTATGAAGGGTTAGTCTTGATTTTTAGATAAAATTATGAAATAGTTTGTCCACAGGAGCCTCCCATGTTCCCCTCCTTTCCTTGACCAATTTGTTTCACTCACCCTTCCTCCTCCAGGTTGAACCAGAGCCCCCAAACCATATGACTATCTTACAAACCCCAAAGTTCTATCACCCGTCCCTTGGAGCCTATCAGCAATTTTTTAAAATATTTTATTTATTTATTCATCAGAGAGAGAGAGAGAGAGGTAGAGACACAGGCAGAGGGAGAAGAAGGCTCCCCATAGGGAGCCCGATGTGGGACTCAATCCTGGGATCCCAGGATCACGCCCTGAGCTGAAGGCAGACACTCAACCACTGAGTCACCCAGGCATTCCGGAAATAATAGTTCTTATGCCATGGGGTTCTTGGGAAGTTTTTAAAAAATTTATTTGAGGGCAGCCCGGGTGGCTCAGCGGTTTAGTGCTGCCTTCAGCCCAGGGCCTGATCCTGGAGACCCGGAATTGAGTCCCATGTCAGGCTCCCTGCATGGAGCCTGCTTCTCCCTCTGCCTGTGTCTCTGCCGCTCGCTCTCTCTCTCTGTGTCTCTCATTAATAAATAAATAAAATCTTTTAAAAATACAAAATAAAAAATTTATTTGAGGGACGCCTGAGTGTCTCTCATGAATAAATAAAAGAAATCTTAAAAAAAAATTATTTGAGAGAGAGAGGGCACATGAAAGTGGTGGGAGGGGCAAAGGGAGAGAGAATCCTCAAGCAGACTCCCTGTGGAGCATGGAAACTGATGTAGGGCTTGATCCCATGACCCTGAGATCAGGCCCTGAGCCAAAATCAAGAGTTAGATGCTTAACCAGATAAGCCACCCAAGCACTCCAGGAAATGTTTTTGAGATTTTATCTATCTATTATCTATCTATCTATCTATCTATCTATCTATCTATCTATCTATCTATCTATCATCTAAGAGAGAATGCATGCACAAGTGTGTGCATGTCTGTGAGCAGGGGAAGGGGCAAAGGGGGAGGCAGGTGGAGAGAGAATCTCCAGCAGACTCCATGCTGAGCAGGGAGCCCCACACAGGGCTCAGTCCCACGACCCTGAGATCATGACCTGAACCAACACCAAAAGTCAGATGCTCAACTGACAGAGCCATCCAGGTGCCCCAGGAATTAAGTAAGATGATATATACCTAAAGCACTGAGCACTATGCTTGGCACATAGTAAGCAGTCAATATAAGGTGGTTCTTTTGATGTTACTATTGTTACTGTTCTGTAAATAAAGTTTGCCATAATTCACATCTCAGAAGTGACCAATACTGATAGCTCTTTACATATTTTTTCGGGTTTCGTTTCTATATCTCTATCTCTATGTCTTTGCCTCTCCCTATATATGATATGGTGCCCAAAATATGTATACTATTTCACATATTTGTTCACATAACAAATATTCTAGATGATTCTCAAAACAGTCCTACAAAGTACATATTAATAATACAATTATAAAATGGGTATTTGATATACCCTCTCTGAAAGTGACATCTTCACATCCCAAATGTTCAAAGGAAATCTCTGGAGGCTGGAATATAGGATATAGGTCAGCAACCTTTTTCTGCAAAGGGCCAGATAGAAATAGTCTAGACTTTGCAGATCATAAGGTTTCTGTTGCAACCACCTAATTCCATGGTTATAGTATGAAAGCAACTATAGATCATATGTGAAAGAAAAAGGGTGACTGTGTTCCTATACAACTTTATTTGTGGAGATCAAAATTTGAATTTCATATAATTTTCATATGCCATGAAATATTCTTCTTCTTTTGATTTTTTCCAACCATTATTTTATTTTATTTTATTTTATTTTATTTTATTTTATTTTATTTTATTTTATTTTATTTATTTTATGTTAAAGATTTACTTATTTATTTTAGAGAGAGAGAGAGAACATAAGCCAGGAGTGGGGTCAGGCAGAGGGAGAAGAGAGAATCTCAAGCAGACTCTGTGCTGAGTAGGGAGCCTGATGTGGGACTTGATCTCAAGACCCTGAGATCATGACCTGAGTGAAACCAAAAGTCAGATGCTTAACTGACTGAGCCACCCAGGTGCCTCCAACCATTATTTTAAAATGTAAAAACCATTCTTAGATTGTAGACTGTACCACACAAAAATGAGGCAGGTTGAATATGGCCCGTGGGTCATAGGCAGCACACTAGCTTGCCATTCTGGAGTGTAGTGAAAAATCAGAGAATGTAGCGTGGAAGTAATACCTTCACATGCCCTTCCTACCTTCTCAGTAGGAAGTATCTTTTTTTCTGACCAAAATGCATTATCCTACCAAATCTGTTAAATCCTACTCAAGGTTTAGATCACACACTACATCTTCTGTGAAACCTTCCCAAAATTCCTCTGAAGAAAGAAATGCTTGTTTCCTCCCCAGATTCTCTTAACACTTCTTTTATAGTACTACATATATACTTTTCACCTACCAGAATCCCTACTAGGCCTCAAACTCCTTGTGAGTTCGATTTATTTGATGTGCATCCAGAACAAGTACACTGCTTGGCATCTAAGAAGGGTTGAACTGAGTTCCTGAGCTTCAGTCTCTCTTTTGGGGGCAAGAAAGAGAAACCCATTAGCACTAGTCTAGAGGGGAGACATGCAGGGGGTTACTTAGAATCAGGAACTTTTTAAGGAACAAAATTCAGGAAGCCTCCACCAGAGCTAGAACCGTGGTTTAGAAGGCAGACAGCCAAAGACTCTCTCTCTCTCTCTCTCTCTCAGGCCATGTGGACTCTCCTCTCTATCTCTCCAAGTAGGTTGATTTCATTATTATTATTATTTTTTTTTTTAACTCAGGATTTCTCTCAGTTCAAGAGCTAAGAGAGATCAACTAGCTTCTGTTAAGTCCTAATTAAATTTCTCAGATAGAGAATGTTACTGGCCAGGGGAACTGGTTGCATAGTATAAACACAAGTGCTAGAGCTTCTCTGAGCAGGTAGCCTGGGGATTATTCTCCATGAATGGAGGGAATGTGTTGGGCAGGTACCTCAAAATGCATGTAGTACCTGGGTGCCTGGCTGGCTTAGTCAGTAGAGCATGTGACTCTTTTTTTTTTTTTTTTAAGATTTCATATATTTATTCATGAGAGACACAGAGAGAGGGAGGAGAGAGGCCGAGGGAGAAGCAGGCTCCATGCCGGGAGCCTGACATGGGACTCGATCCCGTGACTCCAGGATCAGGCCCTGGGCTGAAGGCAGCTCTAAACTGCTGAGCCACCAGGGCTGCCTAGAGCATGTGACTCTTGATCTTCAGGGTCATGAGTTCAAGCCCCATGTTGGGCCTACTTAAAAAAAAAAATGCCTATGATCCCTGCTGGCTTTCTTTATCCCAGGATGGCTGGCATTGTGGTTACTGGTAAGCATCTCTCTCTTTTCCTCTATCCAGACAGCACTCTCCTTTAGAACACAGACAGTTGTACTCTGTTTTGGTGGCACCAGTCCAAGCACAGTGTTTTGCACACAACAGGTAATAGCAAATGCTTATTGAATTGAACTGAAAATACCACCTTCTATTTGGTCTTTATTGCATCTTTCAACTTTATGAAAGGTACACATTCCATTGCTAGGCATAGGACGTGGCATAAAAGATAAATTTCCTTTTCCTGGCTTCAGTATTTTTTTTATTGAATTGTCTTTAGCTCAGGTAATTGCATTATTTCCATTCCAGGTTTTCAGAGGTCAAACAACCTCAGGTCCAGATGTACTATGAATGCAACTATAATAGTTTCAGAGCAATTATCTCCTTCCAGCTCTGCAGGGCGGAACAACTCAAACTCAGAAGCCAGGCTAGTAAGAAATCCTTTTATATGTACCCCTCTCAGAGTCAGCCCAAAGTGAACTCACAGCCACTTAGAGCAGAGAATTACGTAGATGTGGCCGGTGGCCCAGGTAGCTGCTGCCCGTGCTGGCTTCTAAGTCGGCCTGGGAGCAGCAGAGTGTTTCAGATCATACCTGAATCCCTCTGCCATGAACCAAGGCCAGGGAAACCCAGTTTCCGAGGTCGATCGGGGAGGCAGCCCTTTCCTAGCTGTCTCCAGAACTGCTGGAGAGTTTCTCTCCAGCGTTATTACAGCTCCTCTGATCTGCTCCCTTGGGGGAGAAGTTGGCTCATTGTTTACCAAAACCCGTTGCTCCCACCGGTAGCTCTGCTGCCTCTTTCAGTTCTCATGAGCTGCAAGCTTCATACAGAAGCAGCTCTCAGGGAAGGCGCATTACAGATTAAGCCCTCGACTTTATGTGCCTTCCTCGCCTGGGCTAACATCAATTCCTCAATCGTTTCTCAGGGCTTTCTAAGCTCCCTTCCACATCCTGCTTAGAGGAGATGGAGATGGGACAAAGTGGCCTTTCTGTCCCACTGATATGCCAGTTGTACTATTATACATATACTTTGTTCCCAAAAGACCCTCTACAACCTGCACAGTTGGGGTGCTTAATAATGCAGATCCAGGCCCATCTTTCCCCCACACGACTGTATTTGGGGGCACATACGTAGGTGCCGTGTCTCCTCGTGACATGCACACGATTTCAAGTTATCATCAGTTAACACACTTACGTGACAATTATAAATATGAATCAAATACATATGAACTTGAGCAAATCTCTATCCTTCACCGCTTAATTAGGATCTACTAAAAGCATTCATAGGTCTTTTGCAACAACCAAAGAGCTTTTTCAGAAAGTTGCCTGGAAAAAAATAAGATGAAAGAACTGCTTAAAAAATGGTGTGTTAAAAAAAAAAAATGGTGTTTTAGGATCATGGGGCATTGAATCTGGTGGCTGCTTCCAGAATGGTTATCCTCTCAACCACCCTACATGGAGCCCATTCTTCTGATTTATTGTAGTTTAGTTAGAAGGAAGAAGCTATATTCATTCATTCCATAGGAGAGAGGATTTCTGTTCCTCACTACATGATGATCTGTTTCCACCTGCCATCTCTCCCTGGAGCTCAGTAATGTGAATCTCTTGTTAATATATATTTTCAAACTTAAGTTGTGCTTTCTGATATATTTTGCCTATAAAATTGGAAGTTCTTCACTTTCTGCACCTCTCTTAAAGTTTGTAGGGAAGCATATTACAGTCTGTGGATTACCTATATGCTTTGTTCTTTCTCCTATACTGTACCTGTTGGACACTTAATGCTCTTCTTTGACCTGAAGCTCAGCTGAGAAGAGAAGATGAAATTTAGACGAATAATTTTTAACTTCTAAAACACAAGTCTAGCGGTATCTGGGTGGTTTAGTCGGTTAAGCATCTGCCTTCGGCTCAGGTCATGATCCCAGGGGCTCCCCACTCAACAGGGAGTCTGTTTCTCCCTCTGCTCCTCCCTTGTTCATGCATGCTCTCTCTCTCTCTTTCTCTCTCTCTCTCTCTCTCAAATAAATAAGTAAAATCTTAAAAAAAAATACAAACACGAGTCTGCCATAATGCTTTTCTGTGATGCTTGTACTCTACTCTGGATTACTTTGAGGGATCTTTTCAAGTAGTATTTTAAAATAATAACATCATTTCTCTAAGATGTTCTGTATAGAAGATATTTTCCTTGAGTGCTTATGTTTACAGACTAACAGTTCACGTGGGAAGCTAATAAAGGTAAAGCAAATGATGATGCAATTAGTATGTCCTTTCAATTACCTGTGGTTCAGAAAAATCAATGGCAAGATAGACAAATAAAGAAGCAGTAAAGAGCAGGAGTTGTGGGCCAAACAGAACCACACTTGGGCACTTTATATTTATGAGCTGTGTGACCACGGGCAAAGCACTTAATCTCACCTAGTCTGTGAAATGAGAACAAACATAACATCTAACATTTGTTGGTTGCTTTTCATGTGCTGGGCACGGTGCTAATTATGTCACATGCATTCATTATCTCATTTCATCCTCGAAATAATCCCATGAGGAAGGTACTATTAATATCCTCATTTTGCAAATGAAGAAACTGAGACTCAGAAAGGTGAAGTAATTTGTCCAAAATCATAGAGTGATTGTAACTCACTGTAACTCACACCATGCCTATCTGGCTCTAGAGATCAAGTACGTAAGTACTGTGTTGCTGTGGTGGGAACTCTTCTTCTAGGGTAAGTTGTGACAATTAAATGAGATACTGCACATAAAGAGCATGCCTGACACAGAGTAGTGCTCTTATTGTTACAGATTTTTTACCTATTACTGGCTAAAATTTGTAGAGTGCTTTACTCTTAATAAAGCCTATTGACACAGTAACTCATTACTTCATGATACCTTGCGAAGTATAAACCATGTGGCTCAGAAAGGTTAAAAGCCTTGGCCAAGGTCATTTAGTTTATAAATACATCACACTGGGACTCATATCTTTTAATTCCAGAATCCAGCAACTTCACTCTGCCTTTTAATCATGGCGGGGTGGGGAGGTGGCAGGGGGCGGGGAGGTAGCTATATTTTTACGTGGTGTAATTTATTTAATTTATTATTGGGAGAAGTGGCTATTTTTAGATCATGTGTTATTTAAAAACCATGTTTTAAATGGAACTTAAGCCCCATAGTGACCCCATAGAAACCTATTGTGAGCATGTGCCAGATGCAGGCAAAGGGAAATGTGGAGGAAGATGAAGCCAGGATCCTTCTTCCTTTATTTTTTTTATTTTTATTATATTTTAAGATTTTATGTTTAAGTAATTGCCACACCCAATGTGGGACTCTGACTTAGAACCTTGAGATCAAGAGTTGCATGCTCTACTGACCAAACCAGCCAGGCGTCCTCATCCTTCATCCTTTAATTCCAGACTTGCCCCCATACAATATTTTTTTAAAGATTTTAAAAATTTATTTATTCATGAGAGACACAGAAAGAGAGGCAGAGACACAGGCAGAGGAAGAAGCAGGTTCCTTGAGGGGAGCCCAATGCAGGACTCGATCCCAGGATCCAGGGATCACACGACCTGAGCTGAAGGCAGATGCTCAACTGCTGAGCCACCCAGGTGTTCCGCCCCAGTACAGTTTTGAAGCTATTTCCCTTTATTATGTCCCTACCTTTTCATAGTTTATGCCATCTCCATAGTTTATGCCATAAGGGGTGCTCCCTTATCTTCTCTTCAGTCCCCATATCAGGCCTGCCTTACATCAAGACTCCTCTCAATTCTAAAACTATCTACTGGCTTCCCCTTTTCACTTCACTCTGTAACCTAAATGATTTTTTTTTTATATGAATTAGGTATTCAGAGGAAAGTAGCTTGATGAAATAATTCACACTAATGTATGAGTGGCTGATTTTCCTTATCCCCTCTAGAGGCGTTTGCTTTTTTAAAAGATTGTTAATATTGCAAGTGTATTTGTCATTGTTGGGAATTCCAGCAGCGAAACAAAATAAAGTGAAAAATAGCTATGACGTGAAAGGTATTTTTGAAGAGATGTGCTATAATTTGAGTAGACCACCCAGGGAGGGTCTTTCTTGCTCTATCCCTTTACGCCATGACCCTCTCCAGCACACATACACACGCACACATCCAAACACACATCTCATCAGCTACCTTGGCTTTTAATCTTTACTCCATCAACTGGACACTTACCAGAATGATAGCATTTTCGTTCTGGTGAGGGTGCTAGGTCTAATGGCATCAGCTCATTTTATAATTAAGGAAACAAAGCTCGGCCAGAAGAGCCTGGTTCACATCCCCATGAGTGGTAGACTGCCACCAGAATCCAGGTCTACCCAAGGATTCAGGGCATCTTCTTCCACTCCACACTTAGCATTCAGAAGTCTCATAAAGTACACCGAGAAACACTCCTGCAGTAACCTCGATCACTTATCTACTTGAATTTTCTTTTCTTCCCTCTTTGGACTTGGCAGGTAGAAGCCCTCAGTGCTGGAGGCGAGAGTCTGACTTGGTGTTCCTCCCAACATGTTCTGACCTGGAGGCTGGGGAAGCGCCTTCCTCTGCCAGGTGGGACTAAGGAGGAATTAGAGACTTGGGGCTATTTGGGGGCCTGGCACAGGCTTCTTCAGTAGCCCCTTGTGGAGATGCCATGTGAAGACACTAGGATTGTTATTGCCCCTCTCTTCTTTCTCTCACTGAACATTTAGATTTTCTCTCTCATGATTGGAAGGGCTCCCTGCTCCCTCCCACCACCACAGAGCTGCAGCAGATGGGTAGGTGGGGGGAGAGCCTGGTCTCTGGAGAGGCAGGCTGCCCGAGGCCCATCTCAGCCAGCGCTTCCTGCCTGAGTGAACTTGGCACTTTAACAGACCTCTGTGTCTCAGCTTCTTCATCCAGAAAATGGGAGCAGTAACAGTTTATACCTTATGGGGTTGTTTACTAGATGGAGGAGCTTAATAAATGTCACCAGCTGTTATCATCATCATTATCATCAACACCTTGTGGGTGTTTTTAGTCCGCTTTTATTTTTTTAATGAAGTGAAGCCTTCCTGGCCTCAGCTGCCTTTCTCCATTGCCCAGCAATCTCTAAATCGTGTGGTTACTAAAGGTTAAGTTGACCCTTCATGCAAGAAGGCCTCATTGTGTATGGTGAATCACCGTCACTTAGAAGTGGTCGGTGAGTCAGCAGTTATTAGGGGGAGGTCAGAAGGTTCCCTGGCTCAAAGTGAGAGGACCCAAACAGCAGCCCTGGGGTATAGAAGGAAAACATCCATTTGTATGGCGAGTGGGGTATTATGGAGAACCGAGCTATGCAGGTCAGAGGACATAAGGCGATGGGTAAATGCTGGGGCTTTGGAATCACACAGATCTGAGTCTGATTTCAGCTCTACCCTCACCTTGCTGTGTGACTTCAGGAAATTTATTTAACCTCTCTGTGCCTCACTTTTTATCATCTGTAAACGGAGATGGTCTTAATAGAAATGACTTCATGGTATAAATGCTTGGGAAAGCGCTAAAAATTAAGTAAATACTCAATCAAAAGTAGTTACTATTCTCACAATCAGCAAGAATTAGAGTCAGGATAGACAGTTTTAGGGATCAGCATAATGGATAAGCAAACCAAGGTGTAAAGGCAGCAGGAACAAAGATGTATCTTTGATGTGGCGACTGTTAGGTCCGACAAGACATTTAGCTAGTATTAAGGGTAAAAAGTCATAATTTATTCCCTGTTGCACCCCTATGAGGGAGTGTTGTGTGTTCACATAATTTGCATTTTGTAGAAGATTCTGAGAAATAGACTCTAAGCTACCTTTCTGCAAGAATACAGGTCTGGTTTAGCTCCAGTGAGGAGTTAAGCTTCCCTTCAGGTCCTGCAGGTGAAGGGGCAACTTCCTGGCCTGGGCAGGGGAGACCTTGTCAGGCTGTGACCCCACAACGTACTAAAAATATGAATGTCACATTATCATCCTGTCCTTCTTGATCTCAGTTGGCCCTCCTGATTTCATGCCATCTGCAAATTTGCACATCCTTTGTGTTCCTTTTTGCTCACATTTTATGCTTTCCTTTGCCATCTCATTCTCCCCCTGCATGTTTCAATCTCTGGGCTTCCATTTTTCTTCTTCTTTTAAAAATGTGGTGTTTTTTTTTTCTCTCTCTCTCTCTCTGTCTCTCTTCCCTCCTTTATACCCCCACCTTCCTCCTCTCTCCACACCAATCAAATTCCTGCTTGCTTCATGCCATATTCATTATCCTACCTCATTCCCCCTCATTCCTAGAAAACAGCTCGGTGGAGACTCATTCACCCTCCCCCTGCAACTCGCAGTGCCCACCCTCCATAAATTCCAGCCGCCTGGCAATCAGTAACTTCAGCATCACACTTCACAGCTCTCAGAGTTTACACTACTTGTTACTACTCTCCTTGCTACTGCTCTCTAGGGTTTCTGAAAAAAAAAAAAAAAATCCGCTTTAAAAATATCCTGGGTACAAGTTGAACCCACAGTTAAAGTTTACTCGCACATTCACACATTTCATGGATTTATTTTAACTAGTAGCTCAGGTCTCTGCTCAATTATGCAGTGAAGAAAGCCTGGAGCCTGGGGAAACCAGTTTTTCTCTACTCTGGAGAAGAAAGGCACCTAAAGATGCAACAGAAACCCCAGAGCTGGATTCACCTTCTCTCTTATCTCCCAGCTCCCCCCACCTCAAGCTGATGGGATCTTGCAGTTGCGTTTGGGGTCATTTATTCAGCTCTCCCTGGAGCTCAGGCTGCCTCCCCGGGTGCGTATGTGTGCACACGTGTGTGGCCACTGCTGTTTCTCCAAAGGGCTCACCTCTCTTCTGCCATTTTACCAGGACACGGGAGGCTCTCCCGCTCTCCCGCTCGCTCCCTCTCCCTTTCTCTCCCTGCCCCCAGCTCAGCCTAGGCTTTTTCCTGCCTCTTAACTCCACCAGTGCAGCAACTAGCTGAGCTGCTTGGGCGCGCGCGCGCGCGTGTGTGTGTGTGTGTGTGTGTGTGAGAGAGGGAGAGAGAGAGAGAGAGAGTGTGTGTGTGTGTGTGTGTGTGTGTGCGTGTGTCTGCGTGCGCAGCTAGGCCAAGCCTGTGAGCCTGCCTGTCACCGGAGAGTTTTAGTTTGCATTCAGAAGAAAGGAGGAGGGGAGACAAGGGGGGGGGGGGAGAGGGGGGGGGGGAGGAGTGGGGGGGGCGCCGCCGAGAAGGGAGGGAGAATGTCTTGTTTGTGGCTTGTCAGCAATTGCTTGAGACAAGCTTCCATGTGTGAAAGCTACTTGGCATGAATGCCTGGGCCGTACCAAGTGTCACCGCAGCAAGAGGGGGAGGCAGAAGAAAAACAGATCAGACCAGAGCAGACAATAGGCCCCTAAAGTCTTCCCCCTAAGTTGCTTTGATGTTGTCCTAGTGTCTTGATACCAGGAGGCCAGGGATTGCAGGAAAAGGGTCTTTTTTGTCTTCATTCACTTTCCCCCCTCAGTTTGTGACATGATTCTCCAGAATTTCTCCTCATAAAAAAGGTAAGAGCCCTAACAATCCCCTCCTCGGTGGCAGGCTCGCTCGCCCGTGCCTGCAAGTGGGGGTCTCCTGCCTGCGCTGCTCAGGGGGAGCGCCGGGGTCCTGCCGCGGGAGCCGTGGCCCGGCCCCTGGAAGTCCTGCGAGGCGCGCGGGGCTGGGGACGGCCCCTCTTTCCAGGGAACCCCGGGAACACGATCCGTGCCTCCGGGTTGGGGGGGAGAAGGGGTGGATGGAGAGGGGTGGGAGGAGGGTGCGAGGGTGGAGGTGCGAGGGGGAGAAAGAGGGAGCGGGAGAGAAGCCTGGAGGAGAGGGGAGCGGGGCCGAGCCCGGGGCCGAGCACCCGCAGCCTGGAGCCCTCGGAGGCCTCGCCCGCCCGGAGCTGCGGTTCGGAGGCTGAGCCAGGGCTGGCCGGGCTCCGCCGGGCGCCTGCACGGATTGCAGCGAGCTTTGTGTGTGTGAAGGGCTGTGCGCGCGCGCGCGCGCGTGTGTACTTCCCCCGCACTGCCCTGGCGCGCCTCGTGAAGGGGAGGTACCCCAATCCTCATCCCCCCGAGCCCAGACTCCCAGGCAGAGCGGAGAGGCAGGCGAGACGCGAGAGCAAGAGAACTCTGCCGCAACGCAATCCAGAAACTTTTCCAGTCTCGGGGATTTCTCTGCTGATAGATACTGTGAAGGAGTTGTGCGGTGGGGGGCGGACGGGGTGGAAGGGGGTGGAAGGGGGCGAGGGGGGGCGGTGCCTCAGTTTCCCCGTCTGTACAATCCAGAGAGCCGAGTGGGGATGCTGCATGTCTGCCTGGGATTTGGCGAAACAGAACAGATCCTTATGTCTAAAAGGCGTGGAGAAATCTTCAAGCTAGAGATACTGTGGAATCACCAAGTACAAGTGTTATCATTATTCTTGGTCATCATCATCATCATCAAACCATCATTAAAGACACCCCGAGACAAAAAAAAAAACGGGGAACACAGATCAAGTGTCTGAGCATTTCTAAGGAAACAAAAAGCCTTTTTCCACCTGTTGGCTTCTGTCCTTTTCTCTTGTGTCTTTTCGTTAGATTTATTGGCCGATTTGTACAGAGAATGGGGTGGGAGGGGTTGGGTTTTCCCCTTTCCTCCTCCCTTGTACATATTTTTTTTTTTTTAAAGAAGGTCAGTGTAAGATGCTTGAAAGAGAAAATGTGCCTCCTGTTATAGTAGTTTATTCAAGTCCTTGTGTTTTCTGCCGCTGGCAGGGCTTGCAAACACATCTGTAAACTCTACCTTGGAGGTTAAAGATTTTTATTGTGGCTTTTAGAGATTAAATGAGATTTATTTACAATTGCTGTTTATCAGAGAGTAAATATCTTACTGTGTGTGTGAGGGTAAGAATGTGAAGGCTCTTTACTCACTGGTGGTTTTGTGGATAAAACCTTTTGCTTTTTAAAGTGACATCTTGAGAGATGGGAATAGAAGGCTAAAATCAGTGCCTAATACTCTAAATTTTTTTTAAAGAAAAAAATGTCTGCTGATTTTCTTAAACTGTGGATTTCCCCTCTTCTCTTCTTACACGGTGATTGCTTCAAGGCTCTTAGTTGTAGCTCTCTGAATTCTCTGGGGGAATTTCGCTTTCTTACCTAATTCCAGGTTTGCTGTGACTCTGCTAGTTGTCCAAAAAAAATCTGCAAAAGTCTGGGAGGCTGTGCCTCCTTCCATTCTAACTGCAAATGTTCATCAGACTGACTCCCTGTTATAGCTAGAGATTGAAGCAATGGGCCAGCCCTGGTTGAGAATATTTATGTTCTTCCGTTGGAAGCCTGGAGAACCTGACTTCTGGGTATGAGAAAGGATGAAGGCAAGATATTAATTGGCCAGGATCTGGCAAGAAGCACCCTCCACACACACACATAATGTTTTGTTGGAATAGAACTGAACTTCATATTTTAAAACTTAATTTTTTTCCCCCACTTTGTAAGCAGAAGATCTTACCATGGTTTGTCTCTGACAAGGTTTCAGGTTCTGGATGTCTTCCTAAAATGTTAGAATTTCAGAAGTGCAAGGAAAAGAAAGGTTATTCATCAAGTTTTAAATGAGGACACCAAAGCCCCAGAAAGACCAGCAGTGATCTGAGGGGCTCAGTGCAGCTGTGGTAACATCCAGACCACACACTGGGGTGTGAGTACTCCGAGGGTTGTCATGCCAGCACCCTTACCTGGCTTCCACACTACATCTTGTACAGCCTAGCACTTGGGCCTGCCAAAAAGACAGGCACCTTTTGAAATCTGCTTGTCGTGCTGGACTATGTAGCTGTACATTCAGCCCTGCTTGTGACACATGGAGCAAACATGGCAGCCACGTGTCACAGCGTGAGTTCGTGTGAACTCATGTATTCACTTGCTTATTCAAGTGATGTTTTAGGGGCTATTAACTATGCACCCACCACCTTGCTGGGCACTGAGGACATAGGAAAGAACAAGGCAGACGTGCCCTTGCTCTCAGGGAGTGTAGCATCTTGGTGTAATCAACATTAACCACATAGTTAAATTAGTAATAATAATAACGATACTTTACACTGAACAGCATGCAGATACTATAATAGGACAGAGGGGCAGCCCCGGTGGCGGTGGCGCAGCGGTCTAGCGCCGCCTGCAGCCCACGGCGAGATCCTGGAGACCCTGGATCTAGTCCCACGTCGGGCTCCCTGCATGCAGCCTGCTTCTCCCTCTGCCTGTGTCTCTGCCTCTCTCTCTCGCTCTGTATCTCTCATGAGTAAATAAAACAAAATCTTTAAAAAATATATATATAATAGGACAGAACATAAAGTTGTATAAGTGATTGTCCTAAATTTGTAACTAGGTGTAAGCTCACTGTCCTTTCCTCTTAGCACATTGCTGTCCCAGCCAACACCCATTCCCCTAGAGGCATTCCTACTCACCTAGAGGCCCAGTGTTTCTAAAGACAGTAAACAGCCTCCCCCCCCCCCCCCACCTTCTTCACACAAGGCAACGGAGACACAAATAGTAACTATTAACCCTTTACACTTGTACTATTAAATAATTCCACATACCTTGTAAGGTGGCTTCTGGAGCAGTCATCTGGGTGATTCACATTAGCTCTAGCCTTGGCACATTGTGAAACTCTAATGGGTATTGGAAGAGAGTGGTTCGTGAGGCTCTTGTCTCATTTCACTTACTCCTTAGTTTCTCCAGTTGTTACTAAACACTTAGCTGCAGGAAACTCCACCATTATCACTGTCATCTTGAAATTCCAAAGACAATAGTGTAGTAAAGGGCTTTTCCCATTTCTCCTAACAAGGACACATTATCTATAAAGGGGGAAAAAAAATTACAGCCTCTTAATCTTACCACAGTCCCATTTTGTTTGGGTTGTTAAAATCTTACTGGTTTGATCTACCAAAGTAGGAGCATCCTCCATCCCCATTTTGGTCTTGGATGGAGAGAAGGTATGGTGGAAATGCTGGGAGTTTCCATGCTGGTTGATTTGTGTTCATGCTTGTATCATCATTTTCTACATTGTGTGTTTCCCTAGTACTCAAAGGAGAATTGTCTTCAGTGGTGTCAAGCTATCTTTTTTTTTTTTTTTTCTAGACTAATTTAGTAGTTTAAAGGGAAGACAGACATGCCCACCTACACAGAAATCATAGGTTTGGTGCCTATACTTTGGGAACCTACACAGGTCGTGTGGTTAAATCGTGTGATGAGCAAAATAAGAGTCATTTCTATGTACCCAACGTTGTTACTCAGTGCAGTAGCGGCCCACATTGTAGCAACAGCCCTACCCAGAGCTTGCCATAGTCATCTGCATTTGGCACCTGTGGCCACTGCCTTCTCCTGTGAGCTGTATGACTTCATTTGCAAGTATTTGATCATTTCCGACACACTCTGCCCAACCCCCAATGTGTTACTCACTGGGGCGCTGCCTCTGGGGGAGGCAATCTGAGTCGGCTTCTTCTTCAGAAGAGCAATCCGAAGAGAGGAGTGATCCAGGAGTGATCCGAGTGGGGGAAGCTAAGATGTGGATAAAACAAGGATCTGGTGGAGGGAGAAATTGAACCAGCTGGGGAGCCAGACAGCAGCAATCAGGTCATCTTTAACTCTGGGGGAATAAAAATGAAGACTGATCACCTTTTAAAAGGTGCATTGTGTGGATTCTGTGTGTAAATAAAAGTGGAAGAGCCCCTAGTCCTGTTGAAGGTAAAACCAACACAACATGTAGAACATCCCCCAAACTTCTTGGTTACAAATACGACTTTTGCATGTAGGTCTAGTGAAAGGAATTGTGTGTGTGTATGTGAATGTGTGTGTTTCCCCCCAAGAGACATAAATATAAGATGTAAAATGGAAATTTTCTCCATTTCTTTTAAGCCTTGACATTTTAATGCACTTTAAAATATCTGCTCAGTCCTCTCTTATAATAGCCCTGTGAATTAAGTAATATCGTTATCCTTCTGTTATATTTGAGTAAGATTATGTGACTCACCCAAGGACTCACGAGAAAATAAGGGGCAGGATGGCTTGATATTCTAGCCAAATTTATTCTTTTCTTTAAACACTTAGGATTTAGAGTGTCAATCAAAAAAAGAAGGGTCCCCAATTCTAGTTTAATCATTACATGTTTTTTTACAAGTGCATTGGACAGCTTCTGGTTTTGGTTTTGCCCTTCTATGACCTAGGTCTCCCTATTCTGCACCTCTGGACCTCTTTCAGAATGAGGGGCTGAGCTACATCATTTCTGTTTCCTTCCTGTAATTCCGCATTTCTCTAACTCTATGAATAGAATGTTCCATGGATCTGGTCTTTTGGTCACCTTATACAAAGCCCAGTTCAAGAAACTGTGGTTCCCAGAGGGGAGATGTTGTAAGTTTATGTATGTAGGGGATTCATTCTTATATATCTGAACTATGTTGGCATTTTGAAGTGAAAAGCACAATAGGCAAAAGTGGGATTTTAATTTATGGATTGGAAAGAATTGGCCAGTCAGCACATAGGCACATGTGCAAGGAGACTAAAGAACCATTTTCAAAAGAATAGGCTGTTTTGAATGCACATCTTCCTGTATAATAAGTATGAATTGGAAATGGATGGGCCCTGGGTACATCTCTTAGCTTCACTGTTCTTACTGCTTTCTCACAGAAACTGAGTTCCTTTTTGTACTGTGCTTACAGATTGTTTTGAGGGTGCAAGGGACCAGTTTAAGCAACTGTAGTGCTGATGATACATGCTATGTGTTAAGCACTATGCTTTGGGGAATGACAGGGCTACTGATCATCTTTATGATATGCAACTCCTGAAGGATGTTGCTGAAGACTTGCTGATATGATGTGTGATATATATATATATATATATATATAATGTATATATACCTTTAGATGTGAATGATAAACTGCTTCTGAAATGTGGCCAAAAGTGAGACAGGCAGGGTAGAGAGTGAATGATGTTTTTATTAATCATGTTTGTATGAGTAGTTCCAGACGCTATTCACTTAAAACTGGTTAAGTCTTTGGAAAGATATAATTTAAAAATTTGGTAGCTTTTTATGTAATTTTCTGAATTCAGAGTAAGATCTTCTACCATGTTTTACGAATATCATCTTGCTTGTAGCAAGGAAGACTGGTTCAAGGCTGCTTTGGGGATTAGTAAACCACTGTCATTCTGAATTGGTCTTATTTCTGTCTGCAAAAAAAAATGTAACATATAGTTAGTTTATAACTGGTGGAGGGAATTTGGAAGACTATAAATAATAATTTTTTGACTTATACTCTTCCTGTATTCCTGGTTGCTTAAAATTCCTAACATTGGATATCTTGCTTAACTTCATAAAATCCTAAGAAGTAACTACATAGGAGAACTATATTACTGACTTTATAGATGGGAATATATGAACAGGCTTGTGAAATGATATACCAGCAAGCATTTTTTGAACATAAGAACATACTCTATAGAAATATGTGAAATGTGGTTATTAATTAACATCAAACTTATAGGAAAAGAAAAGCATATTCTATGTATTATTGTTGCTAATCTAACTTTTAATGATCTCAGTAATTATCAAAAATATTTTTATGTTGTGTGTTAACTACACTGGAATTAAATCAAAAACTTTTTTTTTTAAGTATTTTTATGTTAGTCACTTAAAGGTTCAAAATGCGATTAATCAAAAGCTTTGAGGAGCTCTCAGTAATTTCCATGAAAATCATAATTGTTCTTTTCCTTAAAAAATGAATACGCACACTCAAAATTAATAGTAATGGCAGTTGAAAGAAGCCAAGCCATCATTTGCTCAGAAAAGAAACTTGGGAAGCCTGAGGTCACTTTATTTTGTCTAATACTGGATACATTGTACCTTCTGTTACCTTGGGGCTTGTGTGGTTAGTGTATGATTGAAGAGAAAAATTTTGCTTAAGGTATATGAATAAGGGACTTTTTGAATGTGGGTCAAGGGCATACCTGCCTTTTCTAAAGATGCCTGGATGGGTGGTTTAATGTACATTTGTACATGTACATTAAAAGTCCATGATATACTGGGGTATTTAAGTCAACCATAGTCTAAAGAATGCAGGGTTTTAATAACTGTGCTAGTGCCCGGGCTTCTACCTTTGCCTGGACATCCCTCTGCCTCATTTGTTCCAAGCCAAATCCTACCGCTCCTTCGAGACTTATCCTGGGTATTTCTTCTGGGAAGCTTCCTAGACCCCATCTCTGTTTCACCACCTCTTGGGCTGGGTGAATGCTAATGTGGCCCTTACCACACTGCACTGGAATCAGCCACCTCGTGCTGTGGGCTGTAGCTCCTTCTGAGTTTGGGACTGTCTTTAGTTTTCGTACCCCTACTGCCTAGCAGAGGATGAAATAAGAGCAGGTGGTCACTAATTGCTGTCAAGTGAATACATGGTACACATTGAAATGTAGCTTATTAAGAAATTTAGCTAAATACAAAAAGAAAGACATGTAAAAATCTTAAACTACACAACCTTATGTCCCTTCTTATAAAAGGAAATTTTTTTTTTCTCAAAGATTTTATTTATTTATTCATGAAAGACACACAGAGGGAGGCAGAGGCACAGGCAGAGGGAGAAGCAGGCTCCCTGTGGGGAGGCCCAGGTGGGACTCAATCCCAGGACCCCAGGATCACACCCTGAGCCAAACAAAGGCAGACACTCAACTGCTGAGCCACCCAGGTGCCCCCAAAAAGGAAATTTTTAAAGATATTCACCCTTCTCCCCCTTTGCAAAGACTAAATTCATAATAAAGTACTTTGAATATCCCTGAATCTTTCCTTTTCTTATGCTCAGCTTTTCTCCCCTAAAACTTGTTAGTTTCTCATTCTTGGGCCTTGTGGTTCCCATAAGCTAAGAGTTTACTTTTTAGGTCAAAGGATCATAGGTGATAAATGAGTGGTGAAGTTTGCATTGATATTTAGGTAGGAGCTGGATGGAAGTTTTTTCTATCTCAGAAATGAAAAATAAAGAGATCTTTGAAGAAGTCTGGATAATCAGAGGATAGTAAGGTGAATGCCTGACTTCCAGGAGTCCGCAGCTGTGACCCACCAGAAACAAAGAAGGGGACAGTACAATTAACCTTTATTTTCTAAAGAAGGTTTTAAGTGCTGAACCCTCTGGAAAAGGCCTTCTGGTCACAGAGAACTGACTCACTGTAGTTTCCTCGAGGAAAGGGGGGATTCACTGTGAGTGTGCTTACAAAAGGGACCTGAAGTTAGAACTGGAAGTTTTCAGGTCTGGAGGTAGCTCTAGGGGCAACCTCTTCTATATCAAACCTTTCCTCTCACAATGTGTTGCTTTACTTGGGCTCCTTTTGCTACGTGCTGGTTTGGTCTTCTAGCTGGACTTTGAGTAACCTCTCTCAATCTCATAACTTTTGCTTACACCTGCCATTACTTCCTTGACTTGCCAAGACTGCCACATCCAGAACCCTATCTTCTCCACCCTCTTTCCCTTGTTTCTTCTTCATGTCTTCTTTCCTTACATTCTTTCAATTGTACTTTTTCCTGATAATTGCTTCATTCTCTCAGATTTTTCTAATCCAGATACCTGAGAAAGAATCCAGTAACCCAACTCATTTTTTCATTGCCTTCTTCTAGGTCCCTAACCAGCTTTGCCCAAGGGTCAGACATGCACCTCTAGCCCAGAGGGCTGTGGGTGGGGCAAGGGGTTGTTACTTGGTATAAAACTTTCTTTTAGTAAGAACTATGGAAGGGCCATCTTCCCCTTCGTGTAGGCGGTGACAATATATTTGATATATCTAATATATCTATTATGGAAATATAAGAAATTAAGGATAATCAGATTATTAAAAATTAAACTGTTTCATAGTTGACAGTTAGTAGAACAGAGATAAGAAGACTGTGGGAACAAATAGCAAATTTATAACCAGGAAAGAAATTGGGAGAGGGAAATGTGTTAGAGTTAGTTATTAGATGAGTGACATAATTTCATGCATTTATTAGAAAGCAGGAGTGTGTGAATATTGAAAGTGAGACTATATTGACTCAGGTTCCAGAGGCTGTTTTAAAAAGCAAGCATAATCCCGAAACTGGAGGCCAGGATGGGGATAAACAGGAATACTAAGCTTCTTAGGGAGCCTCTGCCCATTCTTTTTTTTTTTTTTTTTAAAGAGTTATTTATTCATGAGAGACACAGAGAGAAAGGCAGAGACGTAGGCAGAGGGAGAAGCAGGCTCCCTGCGGGGAGCCCGATGTGGGACTCGATCCTGGATCCTAGATCCTGGGATCAGGCCCTGAGCCCGAAGGCAGATGCTCAACCGCTGAGCCACCCAGGTGTCCCTCTGCCCATTCTTCTTGCCTGTGTTTTCTTTCTCTGCTTCCTATTCTGCTCTTGATCCCTCTTATGTTAGCTTCTGGAGCAATCTGTCATGAACTAGTGATATGACCTTGGGCTGGTTATTTATTCTCTCTGAAACTCAATTTACTCATCTGTAAAATAGGGATAATGATTATTATTTCAATAGCTTAGTATAAGAATTAAATTAGATGGCATAATATATTTAAAGTGACTGGTACACATTACCTAGGATGTAATAGGTGCTCAGTCAATTGTAGCAATTATTCTAGCACACAGGAAGGAAGGAAACATTGCCTGAACAATGTGTTAGGTAATATTTTGCTTGTTATATCATTTATTTCATGTGAGAATCCTGAAGGACTTGTACTGTTATTTCTACTTTAGGAACAAGGCTACAATTTTAGTACTTAATTGAATCTTTGCTATGTGCAAAGCACTGAGTTGAACCCTTTCATGTGTTGTCTTATTTAAGCCAAGTTAGAGGCTATTTATGTTTTTCATCTCCTGGTTGAGGAAATTGAGGTCTAGAGAATTTAACTTGCCCAAAGCCGTATAACTAGGAAGAGACAATGAGAACTTGCATATAACTCCACCTGAACTGAGGTCCAGCTCACTCCAGAGTTTTCCAAAGTCACGTAATGGATGAATGTGAATATGACTGAATCAAGATTCAGGTCTTGGGTGGGGCAGTGCTTTTGCAGTTCACTGACTGACAGACAGATGAGTAGTAGGAAGACATACACACTTCTGCTGCATCTGAATCTGAATGCTGTGATTAGACAGACAAGGGCAAATTTTGGAAGGAGGACAAAGGAAAAAAATTTTAATAATTAAAATATGTCAAAATAGGGTCTCTCAGACCTGATGAAATGATTTAACCAGCATGTGTTGAATGTCTACTGTGTGTCAGGCAATAAAAAATGACCTTGGCATGGTGGGATGCAAGGCAAGTAAGGCTGAATTCCTACCTGTAAGGTGGTTTCATTCTGGTGGAAAGAGATAGGAGACTTGCACAACTAATAAAGCATATAGCAATGGATCAGAGAACTGTGGTAGTCAAGAGAGAGAACAGTTACTTTTTAAGGGACTGGTGATTGAAGGAACTGAGGAAGGGGCACCTGTGGCTAAGTGGTTGAGTGTCTGCCTTTGGGTCCCAGATCAAGTCCTGCATTGGGCTCCCTGCTCAGCACAGAGCCTACTTCTCCCTTTGTCTGTGTCTCTGCCTCTCTCATGAATAAATAAATAACATCTTAAAAAAAAAAAGATGGAACCGGGGAAGGCTTCATTCAGGAGACAATATTTGCAATGGTCTTCGAGGTGACAAATACAGAAGTACCAGAAACCTTCTACAGTTTCTACAGTTTCCTTCTTCTTTGTATGAAGTAGCTGATTATTGTGGTAACATATAGACAGTAGTGTTTTCCAAGGTTCTTTGACCAAATGTGGAGAAATATCTATTCTTATTAATGATAAGCATATATTTCCATTTTCTGGTCTGCGGTTACCTGTGTCTCTATTGAAGGAGCCAGAAAATGGAATCCTGTTTTCTATACATTCTAGGTTGAAGATCTATAATCATCCAGCAGTCCAACAAGAAGCTAACAAATCCCTCAAGTGGCCAAATGCCCCAGTATCAGCTTTTGGGTGTATTGTGTGGTGTTAAGTAGTACTAAGGTACTGGCAAGTGGGTCATTCATCCATTTAAAATTTGGATTGGAGACTTTAGTCTGTGGTTGGGAGTTCCCAATTTTTCTTGCATGCAATACCAGGTTTTCTGGAAAAAAAATTTTTTTTTTTTTTTTTGGATACAGTCTCAATTTAAAACATTCTGCCTTGTCTTCATAAGTATATTCCTGATTGGTAACCTATGTGTTCTGTTATTTAAGGTTGATAATTAAATTGAGTTTCCATGGCCTGAGCCTGTTTAAAGACTCCTGTAGACATCTTCTGCTTGCAGGTTTTGTCCACTTGAATGAGAATGTATGTACTCATCTTTGCAGTGTAAGGTAGAAACCTAGCCAAGAGCCTTTGTTTTGGTTTGGTCTTTGCGTGATGTCTCCTTTTTTCTAAACTCTGTTGATGGACATTATATTCATCCTTCCTTCAAGGCCTGGCTCAAATGTCACTTTTCTTACAGTCTTTCTCAATTCCTAGAGCCTAAGGACTGCCTCCATCCCCAAAGAGTCCATATTATCTTGTTCTTTTTTTGATGTGATCATAATAGCTACACATGTTTAATAGCACAAATCCCTTAATAAGTGATAAACAAGAGGGCAGAGATGTAGGCTCCATTCACCTATAGATCCCTCTAAACACCCAACATAGCCCTTGCCCTACAAGTGGTTGGTGCTCAAAGATGTTTACTAAAATGAACTGAATTGAAGTTTGGGTTTTGTTGGACTGGCTTTGGGTATGGTAACATTGAAGTTTGAGCTCCAGTTCCTTTTTGGAAAAGGATGCTTAAAAAAAGGCTTTTAACTGATTTTAGAATGAAAGAAACTGTGTAGTATAAACAGTAATTGTAACTATTATTAATAAACATCATTAAAATAGCATGAACTGATAGAAGTACTTCCATGCTTGCTTTTGCTGGCAGTGTGGGCAGGCCTGACAAACTAACTGGTCTTTTCCATCTGTAATATCTATGATTCTTTGAAATTTTATGTAGACAAGTGCAAGCTAATGTACACTGGAAGGAACAATTGAAACAGCTCATACTCACTGATGGGCTCTGAATTACTCTACTTGTAAGTGCTCAGGAAAAAGATCTCAGATTCATTGTGGATTGCTCAATGGAGACATCTGCTTGCTGTGCAGAGGCAGCCAGAAGAATGAATGAGATATAATAGGCTGTATTAACTTTGAGAATGGGATAAAGAATGATGCAGAAAATAATATAGTGCACATAATTTGGCATTGACTATTTCTGTAATTACAATAAAACATTTTAATGATATACATTGATGTTATGACTTCACCTTAGAATCAGAATTCGGCATTGGGTCCTTTCAAAGAAAACAAAGCAGAAATACAAAGGATCCAGAGAAAAACAACAGACTGTCTCCAAGACATGCAAAGGATTTGCCTATAATGAGAAACTGAAAAGACAAGGAGGTTTTAATTTGGATAAGGGGGGGACGATGACATTGTATAAATTTATTTAAAATTAATGGAAGTTTCAGAAAATTGCTAGAGCTAGCTTCAGATTATCCTCGGTAATGGAGGTCAGAGATGGGCAGGATAATTGAAATCCCTGATAATCTCCAACCCTCATTTTAGCTATTAGTGGCAGCATCCTGTCCTATGAAAAGTTTTAATAAATGAACAAATACAAGACATTGCAACACAGGATTTGTGAACTAAATGACCCAGGAGAAAGGCTGCCAGTTGTGTTGAGAAGCTCACAATTTGGAATTAGGTGACCATGGGTCTAGTCCCTATTCTTTGTCCAATCTTGAGTGATACACTTGACTTCTATGAGACCCAGTTCCCTCATCTGTAAGATAGAGATAACAGTAATATTTATTTTATGGTTTTATTGAGAGAACCAAATGAGCTCATTGGAAGTGGTAGGTGAGTTGTGATATTTGATACTGAGGGCTGGTTGTTAAGAGTACCTACTTTCCCATTTGGTTTGCTGGTCTCAAGGGCAGACATGGCTCCTGGCACCTGGAAGATTACATCACACCTTCCCTTCTCTTGAACTTTCTACGGTTTATGTTCATGGTAGGAGATTTTTAAAAGATCCTTCATCTCCAGGATCTTCCACAGACTGTCCTACTTCCTTGCTCCCAGAAAGCCTTAAGATAATTTTGCCATGTTTTTATTAACACATGATCATTTAAAAGTCATCTCCTGTAATTTTCACAGCAGCCCTTTGAGATGTAGACTGCAGTTGTCTTCATCTTCTAGAAGCGGACACTGAGGCACAGACAACTTGCTTAAGGACATATAGTGATGGCTGATAGAGTTAGACCTGCATTTTCTTGCCTCTGGATGGATTGACGTATTCTAGAAAACTGACTTATGTGACTATACTGATCCCTTCCCTGGGGAGTGACTGGCCTTTCTTAATTCCCAAGGAACTTGTACTCTACCCTTTGCACACAATTCAGGACTCATGTCCTCCATAGAGCCTGTCCTAAGCCCTCTGTTACCCTGGAAGAAGTCATCTTGTCTGCCTCAGCACCCTGTATTGTAACTTTTAACATACTTTATGTTAACAGTAGAAATCCTTGTACCTTATGCAATTAATAGTTGCTAATTAAAAAAAAAAACTAGTTGGAGATTTAGTTGAACAAGGAGTTAAAGCAGGAATCATATAAACTATGGAATCATTCTTTAAGCTTTTATTTCAACTTAAAACATCCCTCAAGTTTTTGATGTAAGGCCAAGGCCTCCCTTGTCTTTTGAGTTTCAAGTCTCCCATTAGAGCCCTGCATCCTATTTCTCATATAAGCCACTCCTCCAAGGCTTTTGCAATCATTTTGTCTTGGTTTCTTTTAAAGTGGAGCAAGATCTTAAAGACATTCTGTGAGGCATTCAGATTTTTCCAGGTTTTTTATGATGTTACAGGTGGCTCTCCCACACACAAATCGACAGCATGTGTTTTTAGTAACTCACCTTAATGTGCCTTTCCCAGACATTCACTTTAGATCTTGTAGAAACAACTTCTCTCTTTTTTATTCACATTCCTTCCTTTAAGTAAGTTTAATTAAATTGTGTAATACCAATGATTATGGTTTTGGGGAACAAACAATGAGTTTAGGGAAAAAAAACATGCTGACTTCTGGTGAACAGACAGCTCTGCTGTGGCAATAGCAGAGTGCAGGCATTCTAGAGGAGCCTACTACTGGCTATGATCATCCCACATTGTGGGCCTTATGTCTTTACATTTGCAGAGGGAATGGAGGCCATAGATTAATTAGTTTAGTGTCCATCACTTAAGAGAGCTTCTGCTCAGGATGGCTGCTGTTCCATGTCTAGCCTAGAAGATGAATTTCTTGAAGGCCTAGCATTCATCTTTCTAGCTAGTCTTAGAATCTAGCACAGGGATGGCTATATAGTGAGCCCTCAATAAATGTCAGCTAATTGGCCAACTAGCCATACCAACAGAACAAAACTCAACTTTGCCACTGAACATCTGCTGCTATGAGTACTAAGCAGCAATCAACTGTCCAGAAGTTGGGAGAAAGAGGGAAGTAGGGAGAAAGGAAGAGCCAGCAAGTGAATTTCTAATATTAATATAAGGTAAGACAATGTGTACCATTAAATAGTTAACGTAAGGCGGCTATAAAGAATTGGATTTTTGTGTCATATGTAATTAACCTGGGTAACTCAATAACACAAAATAACATTGAGACAAGCATGCTTAATAACATTTTATAAAAGACAAGATATGTTCTTACGTGAGGAAAAATCCACACTTAACATCACAGTATCTGACTACAAAAAGCCTCTCTGGTGATTATGTTCAGGGCCAGCCAGGTCATAAAAAAAATTTCCTCTACTGACATACAGTTGGAGTGTGGAGTTTATTATATGCTTCTTGTGACAAAGTAAAGCATCTTGAATTGAGCACCAGAAAAGGAAAGAAGGCAGGTCTGAAGAGTATTGAAGTTGACAGAGACATTCTGTGGTAGGTGATTGGTTTGGAAAATGGTGGAGACTGCTGGTGATGACAGGGATGTCCTCTTTCCTAAGATAAAGTAGGCAAAACATTTAGCCTTGTGCTTAATAAATGTTGGAACCAAAATAGACTTAGGAAGCAAAGTCGGAAAATCATAGCAAGTTTGTATGACCATAGAAAATAGTATGATAAAGAAAAATATATATGTGTGTGTGTGAATACATATATGAAACTATTTGTAAAAGCATATAGAATGTATGTCTGTGTAGAACAGAGATAATGCTTCATTTGAGCATTATTTTCACAATGAGTATGAACCTTCTCATTAATTTTCCATTGTGAGAATCTGTAGACCAGTTCCGATTATTAATTCTTAAGGACCTCCCTGTTTCTCAAGAGGTTGTGAAGCCATTGTCTAGCAAAGGAAGAAGGGAATTAACATGGCATTGAGCGCTCATTGTGTGCCAGGCATTATGCTAAGTGTTTAATGTATGTTATCATATGCCTTTGAATATAAGTTGTCATTGATTTGTGTAAGGTCCACATTACTTTATGTGCAACTATGAAAGAAAAAAAACACTCTCAATTAAACTATGGCACACCACCACCATTAAAATGGATCTTGATTTCCTAGCTATTAAAATGTGAAGAATATCCATCTTAGAATCAACGTGATATGGTATCTCATTTAATCCTCCCAACAACCCTTGAAGTAAGTATTAATACTGCCAGATGAAGAAAGTGAGACTCAGAGAAGTCAAGCAGTTTGCGTCAAGGCAAACTGAGGCAAGTGTCAGAGCTGGAATTTGACCCAAATTAGTGTCTGAGCTGGAATTTGACCCAAATTAGTGTCTCCAAATTCAATCCCTTTCTCTCTTTTTTTTTTTTTTTAAGATTTTATGTATTTATTCTTGAGACACACACACACACACACACACACACACACACACACAGAGGCAGAGACACCAGCAGAGGGAGAAGCAGGCTCCATGCAGGGAGCCCGACGTGGGACTTCATCCCAGGTCTCTAGGATCAGGCCCTGGGCTGAAGGCGGCTCTAAACCGCTGAGCCACCTGGGCTGCCCCCAGTCCCTTTCTCATAGTCTTGTGCTGCTGATTGAAATCAGTGCTTGCCCCCAAACTCAGAGATTTTTTAAAATAAAAAATAGAAACGTTGTATTCTAAAAACATTTACCTTTGGACTTATCTCCCAAAGATGTTTCCCCGGGGGAAGACTGTGAGTGACACTGGGATCCATGATGGCCATGGATTTCTAAGGGTAGAAGGAAAATTTTAGTTCCCCTGGCTAGTCTCCCATCTGATGTTTGAAACCCCGATGATAACACTCCCCCAAGGGGCCACATGGCCTCTGAGAATCAACAGCAGGACAATCACTGGATTACTTGGACAGCTCAGTGCACCTGTTGTGAGCGCTGCTTTCATCTGCTTCCTAGTACTGGTTCTATCCTGGAAATATATAGAGTTGGCCTCACTGTCTTAACCCCTTGTGGCCCTTCCCATATTTGAAACAGCTATAAGGGACCCTGTAAGTCTTCTTTACTCCAAGTTGAACATTCCGAGTTCTTTACAGGACACAGTCTAGAAATTTTTCTCTCTGGCCATCATACTGAATGCTCCCAGTTTCTCTATGTTCCTTTTACAGAGAGGCATTCAGAATTGATCATTTTGCTCCACAGGAATGAGAATGATCATCTCCCTTGCTTTAGGTACCGTACCTCTCTTGGTATGACCTGCAAGTACATCTGACTTTTCCAGCACCTCATCAGAGAAATGTAAGCTCTCTCTTCCCTGCTCTTTCTCCTTCCTTACTTTCCTCTCCTCCTCTTCCTTTTTTTTCCTTCCTTTTTTTTTTAAACACATGCTGTTATGTAGGCAACCTGGAGTTTGTAATTTATATGTTGGACTTAAGTTGTTCTGCTTTCATCACTTTGAAAGTTCATTTTGTTAGAATTGACATTTTGAGGATTTTTTTTTTTACTTTGGCTTTTTGTTTGTTTTCATTTCATGGTCATGACTCCCAATTTTATAACATCCATAAACAAAAACATTTAAAAATGTTTTCTATAGTTTTAACTAAATCACTGCTGTACGAATTGAGCATGACAGGGCCAAAGACAGAGTCCTCTGGGAAGTCATAGGAAATCTTTTTTTTTTTTAAAGATTTTATTTATTTATTCATAGACACAGAGAGAGAGAGGCAGAGACACAGGCAGAGGGAGAAGCAGGCTCCACGCAGGGAGCCCGATGTGGGACTCCATCCCAGGTCTCCAGGATCACACCCCAGGCTGCAGGCGGCGCCAAACCACTGCGCCACCGGGGCTGCCCAGTCATAGGAAATCTTAAGATTTTTTATTTTATTTTATTCATGATAGACATAGAGAGAGAGAGGGAGGCAGAGACACAGGCAGAGGGATAAGCAGGCTCCATGCTGGGAGCCCGACGCGAGACTCGATCCCGGGACTCCAGGATTGCGCCCTGGGCCAAAGGCAGGCGCTAAACCGCTGAGCCACCCAGGGATTCCCTATAGGAAATCTTTTAGTTGTTGAGTTACCAAGCCACAAGCCATGACCTTTTATTATCGTGCCCCCCATATGTCTCTATCTAGTCTGGAAGAATATCAGGTGTTTCACATGCACCATCACACATAACCTGGGTGGTTACATGCTCCTCTTTTATAGCTGGGCAAACTGAGGCTCACTGGTGAGGGAGCTTGCCTGGGATTGCCTGTTTGCTAGGAGTAGACTGGGATTTGCACACAGGATTTCCTATCCCATCTGCTCTGTGTGGCTGTACCCATTGTGAATTACTTTGCTGAGATCCAGAGATGCAAATATTACCTCATTTTCCTTAGTTACAGGAGAGCATTTCTGACCTCAAAGAGCAAAATATTATAGTAGAAATGCATTCTCTTCCTCCTTTTCCTGGAGAACCGCAGGCAAGAGTGTGGATACTTCACTCCTCCCTAGGGATAGGACTTAAGACCATCGCCTTCCCTTTGACCTCTCTTAGAGTAGATGTAAAAATAATGTTTGAAAAGGACTTCTTGGATCTTCTGGGCAATTTGAGTAGTTGGGTTCTGAAGGTGAGGAACTAGGCACAAAGAAAACAGATTTTTAAGATGGTGGTAAAAAGTTGTTTACTTAAACTCTTGGTAATAAAGTCACACACACACACACACACACACACACACACACACACACAAAACCAGAGTTAGAGAGCCTTGCTTTTTAGGACATGCTACAAAGAGTTCATATTTTATAATAAATTACTATGAAGTTTAGGGATGCCTGGGTGGCTGAGTGGTTGAGCATCTGCCTTCTGCTCAGAGGGTGATCCCCGGGTCCTGGGATTGAGTCCCATGTCAGGCTCCCCACAGGGAGCCTGCTTCTCCCTCTGCCGGTGTCTCTGCCTTTCTCTCTGTCTCTCATGAATAAATAAATAAAAATAAAATATTTAAAAAATTACTATGAAGTTTAGAAAGGACAGAAAAACAACATAAATGATACAGGGAACTACTGCTGCTCAAACCACAACTGGTATCTAGCTTGTTGGTAGGCAAGAAAGTGTGTTTGGCATAGTTAGGATCCATGAGGGGCAGAAGCCCAGGGGGAAGTAAGCCATCCTGAGGAAGTATCAGCTGCCACATTTCTCTCTCATTGAGGGACTGATCTTTGGTGTATCCCTGAATCTTCTAGGAGGAGTCCTGTTAAATATTAAGAAGTAATGAAAACAGGTACCATTGCTTCATGAGAGCTTCATGATTCTCAGCTATAATTAATAACAGATGGTTTGCAATGAAACAATGCACTAACAGTATGTATAGCTTAAAAAACAAGGACCAGGCAACTGGGGGGCTCAATCGGTTAAGTGTCTTCCTTCAGCTTAGGTCATGATCCCAGGGGCCTGGGATCAAGTCCCTGCATGGGGCTCCTTGCTCAGTGGGGAGTCTGCTTCTCCATTTCTCTTTCCCTCTGCCTTTCCCCCTGCTCGTGCTCACTCTCTCAAATAAATAAAATCTTAAAAAAAAATCAGGGACGCTTGGCTGGCTCAATAAGTTAGGCACCTGCATTCAGCCAAGATCATGATCCCAGAGTCCCAGGATGGAGCCCTACACAGGCTGCCTGCTAGGCCCTCTGCCCTTCATTCTCATTCTCATGGTCATTCTGTCTCTCACACTCTCCCAAATAAATAAATAAAGTCCAAAAAAGAAAAAAAAGAAAATATTTTTAAAAACAAAACAAAATAAAAAGGACAGCTAGTTATCCCCTTTCATAAAGAGAGTCAAGGTCAGTGCATGAAACAAAAGATAGTAGTGAGGAAATGTTGCCTATTTGCTTCCCCAGCAAATGTACCCATTTCCTACATTAATAGAGGCCTTTTCTCTGTGAGGAAGTTCATTTAGTATCTTTCTTCCAAAACAGAGTCACTTAAGATAAATGAACTTACAACACAATTGATTGAGGTAAACCCCAACACACTAATTCAGTCTTTCTGGAATACTAATATACTCCAGTGAAGAATTAGGGAATTAGATGAAACTTTTATCTCTTTTTCTGCAAAGGAACTGCTCAACTCAAAATTAATTGCTAAGGGAAATGGTTCTACATTATTTCCCATAAACCTACCTTGGGGACTGAAGGACTGTGGGTAGTGGGGAACCCCAGACATGGAATCTATGTCCTAGGGCACTGCTAACACAGTGCATAATTTTCAGCAACTCCCAAGTGACTTTTTCTGACATCCATTCCATGTAAAACAATGGAAACCTATTTCCATGCTTATTTGTGTTTCCCGGGAGCCCTTAGATGCCATGGTGAAGATGAAAGGACTAGACCCTTTTTCTTACTCCCTTTAATGATTATTCATAATTTTCTAAAATCATTTCATGGAGCAATGCTGCCTGAAGATGAATTTTAGGTCTATTTGTCTATTTATTCATTTGGTCATTCATTCATTCCACAAATATTTATTAACTACATCTTAGCAGAGATCTAGGGACTAACGAGCATAAAAAATGAGTAAGCTTCAGTCATCATCCTCAAGGAACTAAACATTTAGTAGAGGAGTAAGACACGTATGCAGATAGCTGTATATAAGAACAATATAATAAATGCTTTAAAAAGGTTCAGATAAAATCCCGTGGGAGGTTCACATCCAGTCAGAAAGAATAGGGAAAGCATCGTGAAGATGATATCATTCGACTCCAGGGATAGAGCGGTTACAGGATCTCAACAGAGGCAACTGGAGGAAGCATCCGTTCAGACCCAGGAAACCACACAAACAAAAGCAAGGCATGTTCTGAGAAGAGCAAGTAGACGAGTTTGGCCAAAGCATAGGAGGGAATTGTGGAGAGAGGCACAGTTCAGGATATATGCTGGGGGATCTCAAACACTGGGTTAGAGAATTACATTTTAGTTTCATGGGCAGTGGGAAGCCATTGAAAGTTCTCAAGCAGAGAAGTGATGTAGGCAGATCTTTAGTTTGGGAAGATTTATTTGCTGTGGTATGTGAGGTGCGTTGCATGCAAGGAGAGTCCAGAAGACTAAGGAGAGCTACTGAAGTATTTCTGGTGCAAAGGGCTGAGGACTGAGATTAGGATGATGGCAGTGGAAATGCAAACGGAGGTTGAGCTTCAGAAACACTAGAGGCAGTTTGGCAACAGATTGAATAGGGGTGGAGACACACACACACACACACACACACACACCAGCTGGCAAAATGGCGACACTCCTAAGAGAAACTGGGAGCATGCACTTGCACACTTTCACTGACGTGTTGGAGCAAGGGGATGGTAGGATTAGGAGTAATCTTTTTAAAAGGCAGCTCAGATCTCCTTGCTCCCCTGCTGATAATATCCAAATGGCCCTCCACTGTATTTAGAATAAAATCCAAACTCCTTGCCACAGCCCAGTGTAAGTTCCATGTGAACTGGCTCCTGAGCTGCTCCAACCTTATCTCTTGGCACTCTCCTCTGCTTCCATTGGCCACCTTGCCATCCCTCAGATGCACCAAGTTCATTTCTGCCTCAGGGCCTTTGCTTTTACTGTGCCCTCTGCCCACAACACTCTGCCCTCAGATCCTCACCTGACTGGCCCTTTCTTGGCAGTCAGGTCTCAGCTTAAATGTCATCTCCTCATAGAGGCCTTTCCTACCCAATCAATTATCATGCCCTTTGCCTACAGCCACCCTTTATCACATCATCCTGCTTTTTATTCTTCACAGCACTTCCCATAATCTGAAGTGATCTTATTTATTTGTTCCCTTTGTGTATGTCTGTTCCGTTCTACCAAAAGCAAGCTCTAAGAGTGTGTCTTGTTCACAACTGTAGTCTGACTATTAGAACCACGTAAAACACATATGAGGTGTTTCATGAGTAGTTGTCAAGCAAATAAATGAATGAGTGAATGCGAATTCTTTTGGGAGGAATGTTAGCTTTTTATGCAGGTGTCACATTCAGGTAGAGATGGGCAACAAGGACTTGGGTATGTGGGGTTAAAGGCTGAGAGAGGGCAATGTATTACATTTGTCTTACAGGAGATGAAAAGTCAGGACAAGTCACTTGCTGGGCATTTTGAGGAAAGGTATCTTTTCACTGCTTCTGCCTCAATCACCGATTTTTTTTTAAGATTTTATTTTTATTTATTCATGAGAGACACAGAGAGGCAGAGACATAGTCAGAGGAAGAAGCAGGCTCCCTGCAGGGATCCTGATGCAGGACTCAATCCCAGGACCCCAGGATCATGCCCTGAGCCGAAGGCAGCTGTTCGACCAGTGAGCCACCCAGGCATCCCTCGATCACTGATCTTAACTTCTAGTCTCCAACTTAACCTACAATGTTCCAATGAGTGTCTTTTGTCCTCCAGGACTGTCTACTTGGCAGACTTAAGCAAAAATGCTACCTTGTCTGAAGTAGTTTTTTAAATTCCTGCTTCAGAATTGCTCACAGAGTCTGCAGCACCTTAATAATATTGTGAAATATTAATAAGTACTATTCACTAAGCACTTGTGCCAGGCACTATACTAAGTATTTTCAGAAATTGTCTCACCAAATCCACCTCAAAACCTTATAAAGTAGGTAAAAAGATTCCCCAGTTTTGTGGTGAGAAACTGAGACCCAGAAACATTAAATCCCGTGAGCAATGTCAGATCTGAGGTTCCAGTGCTGTCTGAGGGACTCTGAAGCCTGCATGCTTAACTGCTGGTCAGTGTCTGTGGTGAGAGAGAGAGCTTGTGGGAGTGAGGGAAGGGGGTGGGAATCTTTCTTTCTTCAACATGAATGTGACTTTGGGAAACATCCAGGAGCTGTAGAACAGAATCCTGGTTATGCCACTTGATAGATGTGTGATCTCAGATGGGAAACTTTCTCAGTAATAAAATGCTGCTGCAAATGCTCCTCATAGAATTGTGTTGCCAGCTATAATCTGTAAAATGCCTGGCACACAGTGGGACTTCATTTTGCACTCCTTTCTTTTTTTTTTTTTTTAAAGATTTTTTTTTTATTTATTCATGATATACAGAGAGAGAGAGAGAGACAGAGAGACAGAGAGAGAGAGAGGCAGACGGAGAAGCAGGCTCCATGCAGGAAGCCTGATGTGGGACTCGATCCCAGGTCTCCAGGATCACACCCTGGGCCAAAGGCAGGCGCTAAACTGCTGAGCCACCCAGGGATCCCCCGCACTCCTTTCTTTTATCAGAGAACTAACTCTTGATTCGTTCAGGGTTTGATCATCTAGTTGGTGGAAGAGCGAGTCCCTTGCTTTTTCCTCAACTTTCTTATTCTTATCCTGTTATATAATTTGTTTCCACTTCTGTGATGAAGTTGGGCAAGAGGAAGAATTGGAGGTTGTACTGTGTGAGAAAGGAACTAGAGGAAATGCAGTCTGAAGTGATTGCTTCAGATTTCTACTTCATTTTTGTTTCAAGCCTGTGATCTGGGGCAAGCACCCAGGTCTCAATTTCCTCATCTGTAAAATGAAATAATATTACTTGTCTTCTACATCGCAGGGTTGTTGTGAGGATCAAATTATAGCCTGAAAGAAATTTGGAGAACATAAAGTTATATACAATTGTAAGGTGTTCTTATCATTGCCATCATTACAAAATGAGAGTCCATCCTTCTTTTTAGAAGTTCTGAAGCAATAATAGTGCTCTGTTTGTAAATTGCCCAAATTAAACTCGTGCCTTTCTTTATTCTTCAATTGAAACAATTCCCAAACTACTCCCTTAATCTTTTATCTTACTTAAAGTTCTGGCTTAAAATGAGGTTGATATCTGCCCTATTCCATCCCTATGGTAGCCAATATCTACATGTGATCATTCATATTTAAATTAATTAAAATTAAGTGAAATTTAAAATTCAGTACTTCAGGGGCACCTGGGTGGCTCAGTCAGTTAAGCATCTGCCTTCAGTTCTGGTCATGATCCCAGAGACCTGGGATTGAGCCTGAGCCCGCCTGGGGCTCCCTGCTCAGTGGGAAGTCTATTTCTCCTCCTGCCCCTGCCTTTCCCCTTGCTTGTGCTCTCTCTTGTTTTCTCACTGTCTCTGTCTCAAGTAAATAAATGAAATCTTAAAAATAAGTTAAAAAATAAAATTCAGTTTTTCAACTGCACTGGCCTCATTTCAAGTACTCAGTAGCTATATGTAGCTAATGGCCACCATATTGGACAGTGCAAATAGAGAACATTTCCATTTTGCAGGAAGTTCTAATGCACAGCACCATGGCTGATTTTTCCCTGACTTCCATTTTTCCATGCTTTCTCTTAATGCTATAGGCATGATGAAACCAAGCTAGCTGTTCTTCAGATGAGGACCTTGAAACCCAATGTACTTGCCAATGCCTATATGATAGAATATCAAGAATTATAAGAATGTTTGCATCATCTATTCCAACTTCCTAATTTTACATATGAGAAAATTTAAGCCCAAAGAGAGTGAGATCACTTGCTTGAACCCATACAACTCTTTAATGGATTTCCACTGCTTTTCTCACAGTGGAACTGTGGACTCAAGAGTAATAGAGTAGGCTGATATTCCTTTTGCAGGGCTGCTAATACCATCCATCTCAGCAGAAAATATGCCTGAGACAGAATTTACAAGTAGCTTGCTATTGTGATTTGGCATCCTTTTCCTGCCTGGCCAAGTGTTGCAGGTGAGCCCCCACTCTGTCATTGTGAAGGTGTGTTGGAATACACGTCCATTGTGAAGGTGTGTTGGAAGCGAACACGTCCTTCCATGCTGCCTCTAAGTTACAAGTGTCCTAGAAAATGGTTGCTTTGAGAACCAGAGTATTCCATGTTTCCATAATTTGAATAAATTTCCCAGATCAGCTCAAATTCCCTGAGATTGGCTTCACTTCATCTTTGCACTTATTTAAATCATGAAATATTGATCTTTAAGCAAACTGCTAGGGAATTTAGAATGGGGATGATTATTTCCCAGAGGTATATGCAATATAGATGTAAAATGCTAAACAGCATGTGGTACATAGTAGGTGACCAATAGATGTTTGATTCCATCCCTCCAGCTTCGCCTATTTCCACTCCCATCCTCACCCCAGCAACCAGCCCTTTCCTAGGTAACTGACACAACACTTGCAATCCCCAAGTTGCTAGAACTTCAAACTACTGTTTTTCAAAAATCTTATCCCCTCTGATTAATCTTCAGTGAGCACCTACAATCAAGGGCCCAGTGTATTCACAGTTTGTAAAGGTATGGGGGGGAGCATATATTTTTTAAATTTACCATCAAGACAAAGGATCTGGTTGGTTTCAAGCATTTCTAGAGACAACAGGGTGCATTTGAAGTAGGAAGTGTGCCAGAAATTTCGCACTGTGTGGTTGCTCTATCCTTCCATATATGTATGTGGATTAAGTAGCATCATCAGTAAGTTTAGGAGGAGAATTCTACTCTAGGCCTGCTTTTCACAATCATAGATAGCTTATTTCCAAAATATTCTAATTGTATTGACATTTCACACATTGATGTATGCCTAAGGGAAATCCAGGAGGGAAAAACAAAATGGAACCCATTCATTTATTTTTGAGTCAAGTAAAAGCAAAGAGAAAATACTTCATTTTTAAACACCAGATATGCTCAACAATTAATGATACAACAATCAATATTTTCTTAAAGCATCGAACTTGGAGTATAACTGACCCTCAGTTGGGAATAAAGCCTAACTCTGTTAGAGGGAAATATGGGTGGAAACAATGAGACCATAAGAAGTGAAAGCCTAAATCCGTTCTCCTCCTAGGACTCCCACCTCCACTCCAATGTCAGGAACCTATCTCTCCTTCCTCCCAATGCTGAGATCTACTTTGAAGGTGGCATTGCTAGTGACCCAGCAGGTCCGACTGCCTTTCCACTCTGCTACTGGCTATCTATCTCAAATTGTGCTACGTTTCAGCTCTAATACTTGTACTTTCAAATTGCATGCAAACTGCTCCGCCATTCGCTTGCACACACAAACACCAGCAAAATCCTTGACAAAGCAAGCTGCATTCTCTTAAGAATGGAAGCCCTAGCATATCAAGCGTTAGATATGCTAATGATCCCACCTACCTCTGTAGCCAAAGCCTTATCTTTTTAGAACCCAAACTTTTGTCTCATCCCAAGAGAGTTGTAGTCATGTTGCTTTTCCCCAACATGGCTCTGTAATAGGATTGAAATGTCTTAGGGCAAAACTGTGGTCAAATGATCTCATAAGAGATGTAATTCCACAGCTCTGAAAGACTTTAAAACCTGACAGAGCAAATTCTTCGTTACAAATGCCCTATTGACCCACACAACACAGAATGCTGGACTTTGTGGCACTGGGAAGTTTCAGAGTTGTGACAAGCCACAAAATACCATTTGGTCCAACTTCTAACAATGCTTAAATGCCTTTTCTCATTAAATTTCTTACCTGGGCAATGCTGAACCAGAAAGATTGTTGAGGGGAAAAAAGCAAAACCAAACAAGATTCTTAGTCATTTCACATGGATCCAAAGAGAACAAATATTAATAGTTTGTGATTTCTTATACTCCTACCTGAGGGAGAGGCTTGTACTTTTTTTTTTTTTTTTCAAATATAGAAAGGGCTCAGATGGAAAAGGAGGGCAAATTCAAGAGACTTGTTAGCAGTCTCTTATCTGCAACCCTCTTTCCCACAGATCTTCCCAGAAGATACGGTAAAGACATTAATTAGACTTGAGGACATCTTTGAAGAAAGACCTCCTTCTGTCTAGGCCCAGAGCAGAGGGCAGTCCAAGAAAAGAGGCATTTCTTTATGTGTATTATTGTATATGTGCTTACGTCTTCCTCATGGCTTTCTTTCTTTTATTTTTAATTTTTGTTTCTTTATTTTTAAGTAATCTCTACACCCATCGTGTGGCTTGAACTCACAACCCTGAGATGAAGAGTTGCACGCTCTACCGACTGAGCCAGCAAGGTGCTGCACCCATCGCATGGCTTTCTTCTTCAACTGTCTCATCTCCCTCACCATTCTCATCATTCATTTATTTATCCAGTCATTCCCTGAGTACCCACCACTGACTGTGTCAGGTGCTAAGGATCCCTCTCTAGAAATCATAAAATAAATGCCTTCCCTTCTGGCAGTGTACTGTGTTGTATAGCAATGAATAAACAGTCCAGTCTAAAGTGGCAAAAATTATTAATAGGAGCCTAGAGGAGGGAACGTGACTACTGGGCAGCTGGAGGAAGCAAGGGAAGGAGAAAAGTCTTATTATTTTTTTTAAGATTTTATTCATTCGTTTGTGAGAGATGCACAGAGAAAGGCAGAGACATAGGCAGAGCAAGAAGCAGACTCCTCTTGGTGAGCCTGATGTGGGACTCAATCCCAGGACCACAGGATCACAACCTGAGCCAAAGGCAGATGCTCAACCACTGAGCCCCCTAGGCACCCCTGGAGAAAACTCTTAGATGGAGCTTTACAGGTCTAGAAGAATCTTTTGGGTGAACAACTGGGGAAGAGAGGTAAGCAGAGGAAAGGCACCTCGTAGGAGGGAACAGAAAGTTCAAGGTCATGGAACCATTTGAGAACCAAGTCTTCATAGTGAATAATGATTTAGCTAAAAAAAAAGTAGTGAGTGAGAGAAGTAGAGAGGTGATATCAGAGATGCCACAGTCAGGGAGAGAACCAGAAGAGGCCTTGGGGAGCTGACAGTGCAAATCCTGCAGACTCAGGCAAGGTATAGGCTGGCAAGTGCTTCTTCCATTTGACAGTTTGAAGCCATTTGTGACCTAGGTGGAAGCAGCTGATCTGAAGTAGGAAAGGTGGGAGATTTGCATCCTCATCTTCTTTGGGGCAGGGGTTGTGTTTTCAAGTTCTTACTATTTAGACGCTCCACCTTTTGCTTCTCTTCGTCATCCTATTCCTTTGCCCATCCCTGCTCCTTCATACACCATTATTGATTGATTGCTATCCTAAATTCCAAACACAGTTTCAACTACCCATAGACATCTCTCTCTCTTTTTTTTTTTTTTTTTCCCATAGACATCTCAACCTTGATCTTCCACCTTGAGCAAAATAAAACACATTCACTTTCATCTAAAAAGCCTGAGTCTCCTCCGGTATTCCTTTTCCCAGTTAACTCATACCACCTTTCATCCAGTACCTGAAGCCAGAAACCTTGGACTCACTGAATTCTTTCCCTCACCTTCTACACCCAAATGGTCATGAGGATCTATTGACTTCACCTCAAAAATGTCTTCAAATTTAGCATTTTCTTTCTCCACCTGGTACCGTGTATGTACTTCTTTTAGGATTTATTTCATTCCATCATAGTTTTGTGTATGTACATACTTCCCCCTTTAAATCCTGAGATCCTTGGGTGCCTGGGTGGCTCAGCATTTGAGTGTCTGCCTTTGATGCAGGTCGTGATCCCAGGGTCTGTGGATCGAGTGCTACATGAGGCTCCCCTCAGGGAGCTTGCTTCTCCCTCTGCCTATGTTTCTGCCTCTCTCTGTGTCTCTCATGAATAAATAAAATCTTAAAAAAAATAAATCCTGAGATCCTTGATAATAAGGTTGTTTTCCTTTATTTAATCTTATGCCTCTGCCCCTAGTACAGTGCCTGGCACCCGGCTGATGCTCAACGCATATAAGCATCACTGAATGAATGAATGAACAAGATCTTTCCAGATGTGACATTTGCCTTCCTGTCTAGAAGCTTATGGAACCATTTTTGTGTCTGTGGTTCTGACCTTTCTGCTCTCTGGTCTGCCTGCCAACCTACCTCCTTCACTTTAGCTCTAGTTGGATGACACATGATTTTGAGGAAGAACAGATGCATGAAACCAACCAGTTATGAATTTGCCCCTCTCCACTTCTCCAATAGAGGTAAACATTTCTCAGATAAGAAAAATGATAGATAATCCAGTCTTTAGGGGTGGAGATGTGGATAATTACCAGAGTAATCATTCCTTCATTGCAGGACTACTAATTTCTGAAAGCTATGTCTCATTCAGAATAGGAACCAGTGTCAGTGGAACAAATGAATAAATGAATGAGCAAAAGTTTGAATGCAGAAGAGAAATGTGAATCAGACATCCAACTTCAAAATTTTTTTAAAGATTGGTTGATTTTGAAAGAGAGAGAGTGAGTGGTGGGGAGGAGCAGAGGAAGAGGGAAAGAGAGAACCTCAAGCAGACTCAACATGGGGGGCTCGATCTCACAACCCTGAGATCATGACCTGAGCTGAAATCAAGAGTTGGATGCTTAACCAACTGAGCCACCCATGTGCACACCCTAGACTTCCAACTTTGAAGAAGAACCGCTTTCATACCTCCAGGAAAGATTAGCTTTAAGGAAGAACCATTTTAAATTTGAGCATTATGGTGAAGTTCTTGCTAGAGACAGTGTAGCCTTTCAGCCCCCCAGTTGTGCCATCATATTCTTTTTTTAACAGATACTTGACATGATAGTGGATAATAGTTTCAGGACAAGCATATTCCATAAAGGGGATTGGGTATTGTGTATACACTGTGTATTGGCATACACAGTCCCGAATTGGCCCCATTTGGGGTTTGTCCTGGCCGATGGGGTACAAGGACAGGACATAGACTCCCTAACAACTGCCTCAGGTGACTTCCTGGTACCTCTGTCCTTTGCAGGAGTCAGTCTTGGATTTCTCAGAGTCTCCTATTCATGGGGCCATTTCTGATGCTTACAAATGGGAGGCCTTGTTTTTTGGCAGCTTCATTGACTTTTCCCCACTAAAGCAACAAATGTAAAATGTTTTTGTTTTTCTTTTGCCTGAGAGGAGGAAAGCTGGTATGTTTTCTCAGGCAACTATCCCAACATGCTGTCTTCAGAGGAGCGTGGTTGTGTAAACTTTCTGGGCCACAATTTTCTCATTTGTCACGTGAAAGTGGTTGGTTGACTTACCCACATTCTTCCTTAGATTGCTATGCTATGATTTGGGGGTTCATAATATTTCCCTCACCACTCTCACCTCTCGGTCTGACATGCCCTAGCAGCACAGGAAACTGAGTTATCTCAGCTGTGTTACGGAAACAAAACTGATATATTGAGACTCTGTATTAACACAAAAGACAAAATGAGAACCAGGAGAATGGCACAATGATCCTTCTTATAAAAGGTTTCTTCATTTTGTGAAAACATTTATTTATTCATTAATATATGTATTCATTTTTCATCCTCTTAAGTTAATTGCTTGTTAGGTTTTTTTTCATTGTTGTTGTTGTTGTTTTATGTAAGCTCCACACCCAACATGAGGCTCAATCCTGACATCAGTCACAATCCTGACATTAGTAGTCGGATCCTGACATCAGTAGTCGGATGCTCCATTGCCTCAACCAGCCAGGTGCCCCATGCACCTGTTAGTTTTTAAGGCCTGTGCTAAGAGGCTGCTTCCTGCTCTGTTTCAGGATTCCTCATAAGTTGCTCCTCTAATATGTCACACTGGGGTTCCCTGGGACCAAGGACCCTTCCCTGAGTCCCTCACTTGTTAGGTCTGCCCATGCTCTGAGTCATGGTAAGGAACTCTGAGCTATGGTAAGGAACCATGGTAAGGAACCATGATGTAACACATGAGGAAGGAACTCTTAGCTCCTATAGGTGTTCATCCATATAAATCCATCTCCAGCAAAGTAAAGGATGGAGGCAGGGAATACCACAGGTGTGTTATTTGCAGCTTAGGTACAAAGCTCTTGGGCCATCCTGCCCGATGAGCCACCAGAAACAGTCCCTGGCAGAGGCAGATTGGTACTCCATCTCAGGGAAGCTGCCAGCGCATCTCCTATCCACCACCCTGTATACATGGGGCCCACCCAGGTGCCCCTGCATCACAAACGTTACTAAGCATATCCCACAACTAGAGACAATTACTGGGTGAGAGGTAATAACTCACTGTTATGTGACATCTGCAGTGTGCGATCAGTTGTGGTGCTCGTTATCTCCTTACCACTCTGAGGTGAAGAGGATTGCTCATATTATCCCCATTTTATGTAGGAAGAAAGTGAGGCTGCTGGTCCGAGACTTCAGTGTTTTGATTCCAAATCCAGTATTCCTTCTTTCTCCTTGTGCTTTCTGACTGGCCATCACTGACACTCCCACCCTGCAGGCGAGGGACCAACTTGACACCTCCCCTACGCAGAGTATTTTAGGCAGGCAAGGGTGGTTCAGGATTTGTCAGTCTCTCAAGAATTAGCTGCAGACAGAGATCCTCTTTCCATCAATGCCAGGCCTCTGGGTTGGGAGGAGCTCAGTGATCTGGACATTGGGGCAGGGTTCATCCCCAGCCCCACCCCGGGTGACACTGAGGTCCCTGGTTCCTCCTTCACAGGTAAAAAAGCACCCTTTTCCCTGTGTCCACTCCCATTTTCCCCCCAGAGAGACCCTGGAGTGATGGGAATCAGAGCCAGGGACTGCCTTGCCCATAGGGTAAGGCTGTAGGAATCCTCTAGACAGGAGTAGAAAAAGAGTCCAAGCTGCAGCAGGTTACCTTCTGAGAACATGTCACAGGTGGAATGCTCCAAAGGCAAGAGACCTTCACATATCTGAAGAGGTGTACAAACTTCCTTAGTTTTGCCCCTAGGTGCCTGCACTGAAACTCAGTACTCTATTCATTGGCTTAGTAGACATTTATTAAACATCTACTTTATCCTAGGCCCTATTCTAAGTACTAGAGATGAAACCACACAAGACAAGGCGGTCTTCCTAGAGTTCACATTCCAGTGGGGCATAGGCCAGAGGCTAGATTGAGACCAGACTTTTGCTGCAAAGGCTCCTAAGAGTCAGGTGACAGATGTGTTTCCATCCTAGCTTTTTCTAGCATCAATAGAAATCATTTCCAGGATAGGCTGTAGCTCAGATGGCTCAGGAAATTCTTGACCTGAGCTGACCATAGATGACCAGCCAGTATTGCTTTGTGATCTCATTAACACTTCTCTAGAAGGAAAGGTGTACAGGTTGAAGATTTCAGTCCTCTGTAATACTTAAGAACAGAGGTTTGGGCTTTGTCTATTGGTTTTTGTTTTCCCCGAAAGAGCATTCCAGCAAAGAATATCTGTGTTGTGTATATGTACCCACATATTTGTGGAGTCTTTTATTAGACTGTATAGATAAGAGAGGACCAGAGAAGCCCTAGAATGTTTTTCTCAGAGAAAAAAAAAAAAAAAAAACCAAGTGCTAGAGCCCAGAGAAGATAATATAAAGATTTTCCACAAATAGGTTGAAGTTAGTTCCATTGTTGTGAAAAGAGTTAAAATATATAATTCTGATAGGGAAATGTTTGTCACAATATAGGAATTCTAAGGCAGGTAGTTTAATGAATATAAGTTTGTCAGGGTGTTGGTGTCAGGGGGCATCTTATTCTCCCTAGGATGAAGCATATATTAGACATGCAATAGAGGGTGCCTGACTGGCTCATTTGATAGAACACGCGACTCTGGATCTCCGGGTCATGAGTTCAAGCCCCACCTTGGGTGTGGGGCCTACTTAAAAAAAAAAAAAGAGAGAGAGAAAAGATTCACTCTTTGTAGGGGCACCTGGCTGGCTCAATTGGTAGAACGTGTGACTCTTTATCTTGGGGTTGTAAGTTCAAGCTCCACATTGGGTGTAGAGATTGCTTGACAAAATCTTAAAAAGAATAAAAGACCTCTTAGTTGAGGGTTGCTAGGTAAGAACAAGGTTGAGGCATTCACCCACAGGACAGAACCAGAGGTTCTTAGCCAGAAAGGACCCTGGAGATGTCAAGTGGAAGGGAGAATAAGGCAATTCAATGTAATATATATTAAGAGGGTAGGCTATGGAATGAGTCCTGGGTTCAGTTCCTGACCTTGCCCTTTTATAACAGTGAGGGTTTTTGTTTTTTTCGGTTTTGGAAAATTATTTATTTCAATCTGTTTCTTCATCTCTAAAATTGGGGAATATTACTTAAAGGTTATGTCCAAAAATTCATGTAACCTGGCTCAGTACTAGAGTGAATGGCATTTTCCAGGCGGGAGAAGTGACTTGCTCAAGTCACACAGCTAGTTAGACAAACTGGAAAATAATGAGGATCCCCAACTTCCTGTCATGCGCTTTCTTCTACTACCACCGCACCAGGCCAGAAAAGAGAATCAGGACAGGTAAAATGTAGGCTTAGTTGAGAAGTGAGTATTATGGTGCCTTGAAGACATAAAAAGAAGTCCCTGTTACTTACTGAGGGCAGCTATGTGTCAACCACTATCCTGCATTCCAGATAATTCTTACTAATCTTCACAGAGACACTACACAGCACTGTTATTATCCCTGTGCTAGGGATGCAGCTCTGAATTGTAGGTGTAATAAATAATCTCCCCAAACCCAGATCTGTCTGACCAACCTCCAAACCTGTGACTTACTCTTAGCCATAAAGGCTGTGGTAGGAATACCGAGATGCAGGAAACAAGTCAAGGTGAGCGGGCTCTGCGAGGCTGCTGAGGGATCCCCCGCTTCCTGCTGTCACTGCTTTTGGTGGCTGCCCTTCTTGAGATTGTGATTGTCATTTGTGGAAAGACACGGTGGATTTGAGTGGACACTGTTTTTACATTATATGTTCAACTGTGTAGGAGAATCTGTGTAGACAAATGAAGATCCTGCTGCCATCTGGGACCAGAATTCCAGGGGAACAAGCCGGCTGTGCACCTTGATGGCAGGGGATGGCATTTTATTTC
Organism: Canis lupus familiaris; assembly: GCF_011100685.1. Taxonomy (NCBI): domain Eukaryota; kingdom Metazoa; phylum Chordata; class Mammalia; order Carnivora; family Canidae; genus Canis; species Canis lupus. The sequence goes on from NC_049238.1 coordinate 58,795,367, forward strand.
CAGTGTGAAATGCCAAATAGTCCAGGAATGATAAAATCACCCTCGTTTTTCTTATGAACTCCTAGAAGTCATCTTTGTTGGTATAAATGAGATCATTTAGCCTAATTAGTTCCAAGCTTAATTAGCAGTAATTATCCCAACATGGGAGTAATATCCAAGCAGGAAGTGCCGAGTCCTCGATTAGATAGATCTCTAATTGGTGTTACAATATTGTAATTAAAGCGTGTTTGTACGCCTCTGCCGCAGCACGCGATTTGTTTCATGTCTGATTAAACAGGGAGACCCAGCAGCCTTTGAGGGGGCCAGGATTTCAGATCTGACTTATAGAACATGTTAACCCTGTGACAAAAAATATGGGGGGGCGGTGGGGAGGATTGCCTTCATGGTCATGGTGAGTGTGCAGCCTTGAGCCTTCCTGCTCAAGGCTGTGTGCTTGATCTACTCACCCCTACTGCTGCCACGCAGCGTGTGTGGAGGAACTGGAGCATTTAGCACAAGGGCCGTTTTGTAAGCTTCACACTTTTGAGGCTGCCTCATAGGTTACCCGGAAGAGACTCTCCAAAACAACCAGGCAATAATAGCTATCATTTATTGAGCATTTACTATGTGCCAGATACGGCACTAAATGCTTTCAATATCAAAATTTATTCAGTCTTCAGAGAAAACCTCTGAGATTACTAATCCCTGTTTTACATACAAAAGCCTGAAGGTGAGGGAGTTGCTTCAGCAAGCTAACTGCAAGGCCACCCTCCCAGGTCCCATCTCAACCATCAGTCTCCCTCCAGAAGGTCACCTCTGACCCTGAGACCAGGTACCCTCCCCCCCAGAACTCCTCCTAGTTTCCCCTCTATAGCTGTATTATAGTTTTATGCTCCATCCGCCCCTGCTCTATGCCCAATACTCCAAACCTAGCGAAGAGCCAGCAGAGGACAGGTGTGTAACAAACAGGCGTTAAATACATTGGCAGAATAATAAGCCGGGTGATCAGAACTCAGCTCTGTGTGCTGTTTAAAATCCCAAAGTTAAGTTTCTAGGTAGTACACATACAGTGAACATGTATTTTGGTGAGGGATAGAAGAATATATTTTCTTTCTTTTTTCTTTAAGATTTTATTTATTTATTTGAGAGACAGGGTAAGCAAGCGAGAGACAGAGAGAGAGAGAGAGAGAGCACGCGAGCGCATGAGCAAGGAGAGGGGCAGAGAGAGAGGGAGAAGCAGACTCCATGCTGACTGGGAAGCCAGAGGTGGGGCTTGATCCTAGGACCCCAAGATTATGCCCTGAACTGAAATCAGACACTTAAGTGCCACCCAGGTACCCTGAGAATGGATTCTTTCCTCTCATTTCAAAGTGCTTTCTTACAATTTTGCAATAGATCCCTTAACCATTCACCATATTAATCTATTCAATGCTTCATCTTATATTACAATGTAGAGATTTTTGTCTATATTCAAAAAATTAATAATTAGATCTAATAAGCACAAGAGAATTTGAGTAAATAGAATTTATGTGTATTTGGGACACCTGGGTGGCTCAGTGGTTGAGCATCTGCCTTCGGCTCAGGTCGTGATCTTGGGGTCCTGGGATTGAGTCCCATATCGGGCTCCCCTCAGGGAGCCTACTTCTCCCCCTGCCTATCTCTTCCTCTCTGTGTCTCTCATGAATAAATAAAATATTTTTAAAAAATAATTTATGTGCATTTATACATCATTGGATTCTGCAAATTTTTAAAGATGTGATTAGCATTTTCAGAATCTGAAATTTAGTGGTTCCCAGCTATGGTTTTGGTGCATCTCAAGAATGTCTGGTTATTTCAAATTGTGATCAAAATTCTCAGAAATTATTATTTAATTCTGTATAATTAATATACAGTGTTATATTAGTACAATATAGTGATTCAACAATTCTATGCATTACTCAGTGCTCACCACAACAAATGAACTTCTTAATCCCCATCACCTATTTCATCCATCCCCCTACCCATCTCCCCTCTGGTAAACTATCAGTTTGTTCTCTATGGTTAAGTCTGTTTTTTGTTTTTTGTTTTGTTTTGTTTTGGTCTCTTTTTTCTTCATTTGTTTTGGTTCTTATATTACATATATGACTAAATCATATGGTATTTGTCTTTCTCTGACTTAATTCACTTAGCATTATGCTCTCTAGCTCCATCTATGTCATTGCAAATGGCAAAATTTTATTCTTTTTTATGACTGGATAATATTCCATTGTATATATACACTACATCTTCTTTATCCATTCATCTATTGATGGACACTTGGGTTGCATCCATTCATCTATTGATGGACACTTGGGTTGCATCCATATCTTGGTTAGTGTAAATAATACTGCAATAAACATAGGGGTGCATTTTCTTTTTGAATTAGTGTTTTCATATTCTTTAGGTGAATACCCAGGAGTGGAATTACTGGATCATATGGTAATTCTATTTTTTATTTCTGAGGAATCTCCATACTGTTTTCCACAGCAGCTGCACCAATTTACATTCCCACCAACAGTACATGAGGTTTCCTTTTTCTCCACATCCTCACCAACACTTGTCACTTCTTATGTTTTTGATTTTAGCCATTCTGACAGGTATGAGGTGATATTTCATTATGGTTTTAACTTGCATTTCTCAAAATTCTCAGAATAAAACAAAATTAACTTTGCTGCTGGGGTGCCTGGCTGGTTCAGTTGTAAGAGCATGAAACTATTGATCTGAGGGTCATGTGTTCAAGCCCCATGTTGTGGGCATAGAGCTTACTAAAAATAAATAAACAAACAAACAAATAAAAGATAGATAGATAGATAAATAAATAAAAAATAGACCCTATGGTGCAACTTTTGAACTCTGCTGGATGTTTAAAAGAAAATATGACACATGATGAATAGTGGAGGAATAAGAAGCAGGTTAGATCAGTATGGAGCCAACACCTTTAAAACTTCGGAAATCAACTATTTAATCTTGGTCACTGCTAAAACATTTAGGAGATAAGAAGCTCAAAAAGAATATTTGTTTATTTTTTAAACTTTTTTGTTTCTATTTTTTTTAGAGAGAGATTATAAGCAGGGGGTGCGGGGAGCGGGGAGGGGCAGAGGGAGAGGGAGAGAGAATCTCATACAAGCTATCTGCTGAGCATGGAACCTGACTCGAGGCTGGATCTTAGAACTCTGAGATCATGACCTGAGCTGAAATAAGAGTCAGTTGCTTAACCGACTGAGCCACCCAGGCACTCCAAGAATATTTGTTTATTCATTGAAAATCTTTTAAACATATTTTTTGCAAATGAGTAGATGCTACACGAAGTATAAAATTCACAAAGTGTGTAAATACCATCCCTCAGCCACTTTAGAACAACCAGTTTTGCATATACCTTTCTAGAAATATTCTATGTATATGCAAATATATTATTGTTTTGAAAGACATTATTTCTTCCCTTTTTTTTCTTTTTTAGATTTTATTTGACAGAGACAGAGCACAAGTTAGGGGGAGCAGCAGGCAGAGGGAGAAGCAGGCTCCTTGCTGAGCAGAGAGCCCAATGTGGGGCACTGAAGGCAGACACTTAACTGACTGAGCCACTCAGGTGTCCAAAAGGCATTATTTCTTGACCAAACACTATAGCACACACTGAATCATAACAGTGAATCAGCTCACTTCATAGTCTAGGCAGAAACAGGAAGGGAGAATGAGAAATTCAGTGCGTAGAAACCTGAAGCGCAAAGCTCTGTCAGTCTATTTTTTAACAAAGCTATTACTAAACACTGGGATGATATTTTGAAATTCGAATGGTACTAATGGTACTGGTACTAATGGATGAGAAATGCTGCTTGATTTATGACAATAATGACATCATCAAGGGTGAGTCCTGAATCTTCCTGGCTTTTTCTGTTCTCTTAGGATGAGGTTTCCCCGGGGCTGTTTACTTAGTACCAGCAAAATGAGGCAGAGGGAATGGGTTCCAGTCACTGTTAGCAATTTAACTTACTGCTGGTCTCTGTCACTAAAGGAGTTAGGGGAGAAAGTGAGAATGAATTCATGCAAATTTTGCACCTCGAAAGAGAAAAGTTTCTTTATATAAAGATCATCACCATTACATTATTCATTACATTATTTTGTATGGACAGGACTAGGTGTGTATCTTGGAGGACTATTTTAGTGTCAGAATAATCCACTAAGCTTCCTGCAGTATTGCACTAATAGTTGGGAACTTTTTTCACTTTTGAATTACCAGAAATGATCTGACCATGATACTAAAATAATTGGATTTGCATTTATACAAGTAACAGGCGAATGAGGTTAAAATTGTTGGGGTATGAGTATCTTATGATGCCCAAGGAATATCTGGCCAAGGTCATCATCAGCTTACTATAGTTTATATTTAGAATTTATTGAGACCTACACATGCTAGGCTTTGAGGAAACCTGGTGCCCCGGGAACTAATAAATAGTCTTAAGTTATTTATCATCTCATTTTGTGTATCAAAGACTTGCCTAGAATCCCTGTGGCTTTCACCAAGGGCTCACCTTGGATGGAGATAGACTCTGATGCTTCTTTTCTGGCTGTGGAAGTCTCTCTTGACTCTGAGTAGACTACATTCTCTTCTGAAATGCTGTGGAATGTTCTGGAAACATCATCTAGGACCACAGTCTAACCTTTGGTCTTTATTTTAAATACTCTCCTCCATGACACCTGTAAACACATTTATAGTTTGTGTCCCAATTTTTGGCTTAGAGAATATAGCCACTAGAGCTGGAACAAAGTGGCTCTAATTTGGGACCTGACTTTTTTGACTTCCTTAGTGGAAAAGTAACTTTTTGCCTTGTTTCGCTGGACCTTGATCTTTTCGTTTGTAATAGGATGTTGGGCCAGTCTCTAGGGTACCTTTTGTCTTTGGGATTTGACCATTATGAGCTTTGGGACAGTGTTTCCAAAGTTTTTTGTTTGTGTGTGTACATTTAATGTTTTCATGATATCAAGCTCTGAATGAATATGGCTATAAACAATATGACAAATTAAGACATTAGATCTATAAGGACAAACTCCAAATATTTTTGAGGTAAGAATTAATTGATTGTTCCCTTTTACTCAGCTTAAATCTAGAAAACCTTCCTCCTCTGTGATGCTTCAATAAATTTTGAGTTCTCCTTCTCAAGGTATATCCATTCCTGGTTCCCGGCGGGTTTTTCTCTGCCTTCACAATATTTCCAAGAGTCTGCTTTTCTCCTCCCCCTGGCTCATAACTGTGACTTACTTCAGTTATTCCCCTTCTACCATTAATAAACTTAGTAGTACTGCTCGTCCAGGGCGGAGACCGTGAGATACTATTATTCATCTTATTGGGCTTCCTCTCTCTGTGTCGAGTGCTTTGTACGTATTGGGCTTTTTGAAATGGTTGTTGATGGAACTGAACTTCTGACAATTCCTACCCAATCACACCCTTCAGAACTTCTTCCAAAGAAACCTTTCCGGACTAACTCAATTCAGACTTTGCCTTCCCTTTATTTGTATGCCATGATACATATGTACATGTGGCTTTTATCATATGAACTTGTGCAGTTATTTGCCCTAGTTCTTCCTTTTGGGACACAAGTGAAATATGAGAGAAAGGTCCTCAGTCTTGGAGTTAGAAAAATTGGGTTTTGCTTCTGCGGACTTACTAGATGCGTAGCCATGGACAGTCACTCAGCCTCCCCAAGTCTCAGTGCTGGTGTTGTTTCTGTTTAACCTAAAAGAGGGAGAGAGGGAAAGGATGAGGATGGATCTAATGATTCTCGCCTTAGGACCCTGATTTTTGGCATAGTGGCTCCCTAACAAGATGATAAACTTCTCAAGGGCAAAGATTTTCCTTTTTCTACAATTTGGAATAGCTAACACTGCTTGACAAAGATGGTACTTAGTAAATTCTTCCATAGAAAATGACTGTTATTCTACCCCTTCAGGCAAGAAAGTTAAGTCCACGAGTGCCCGTGACCTGAGGCAGCTCTTGGATCCACTCTAGAAAATGCTGTTCTGGACTCGGCCATGAGCAGCTAAGACCAGCACACCATGTTAGTCGTGAAGTGGAGGGGTATACCTCACAGCTTTGCCTTTTTAAGTAAATGTGTTTATGGTTTGTGCTGCTTTCCTCAGTAAGATCATTTCCTTACAAGTAATGAGAGCTGTGTGTGATATGGTTGAAATCCTGTCCCTCGGCTGAGATGGAGAAGTCACGTGATGCTGAGTGGGGCCCATTATCCCAACGGCACTCACAGGAATGCTAAGTCTGGCAAATATTAACTCGGGAACCACAGCAGCAGTGAGGAGACAGCTGTCTGCCCACCTTCCTGAACCTACCATTTTGGGGGTATTTTCTGATTTTCCTTTCTGTGGCTTGGGCATTGCATTTATTTCCCCTTTCATTCATTTTCTTTCTCTCCAAAAAGACAAAAACAAAAATAAAACACACACACAAAAAAACTAAACCAAAACAAGATTATATTTCCTCCATTTGTTTCCAACTGGAAACCCTGACGTTCTCATTCATTTTGGAGCAGGAAGCTTTTCCTCTTTTGCCTAAGTGATGTACATACACTTATTCATCCTCTCTGCCTCCAAGCTGCAAGCCTGGGCATTGGAAGAACTCTGGAGTCTTCCAGAGGTCTCCTGGAACAGGGTCCCATGCAGGCTGCTATAGAATGGATGGGTTGTGAGAGCAGCTCAAAACCATTCCTATGTGCTGGAGACGCTTTCCTCGGAGGAGGAGAAGCATATGCTCTTTATCCATATGGCAGAGAAGGGAGTGACATATTAGGTGGGAGAAAGCTAACACACATCTGAATGGATGTAAAGAAACAACTTATAGCAAAAAGGGAGGAGTTGTGGTTTAGGCTAAAACCACAAAGGAAGTGAAGGACGTTACCACCTTCCTCTTTGTGGGTAGAAGATTCTCCTTTGGCTCATCTCATGGGCTCTCTGAGACTGAGTCTTCCTACAGGAATATGTTTATTGCTCCTGCTCTTCTAGAAAAGCACCATGAGCAATGGTTTATGGTCCTAGAGAGTTTGGGCTTGATTTTTAAAGCATCAACATGCCTTAAAGCACCCCCATTTTCAAACCTGTTGTCCCAAACATGCTTCCCTTACTTTAACTAGAAGAGCAAAGAATTAAAGATCTCTGGGAAATGAACAGAAGAAAATATATATATATATATATATATATATATATATATATATATATATATATATATTTATGTAGTTGTGTTGTCTTAATAGCAACCATTTATTGAGGACATATTATTGCTAGGTATTTTCCTTATATTATCTCTGAACTTCCAAAAGTTCTGAGAGATGTTTTATTATTCTCATTTTTAGAGGTGAGAACATTGAGGCCAAGAAAAATAAACTTAAGCTATGATCTTGAACCTTGAACTCCAGTGTGTTTGATGGTAACATTTGTGCTCTACCCTGCCTCTTCTTAAAATCTGATTTTAGTATTTCAGCCACTGATACTGGAAGCTTGGAAGTAAGATTTGAGACCTGCCTCTGCCCCTTATTACCTAGATGACCCTGGGCAAATTATTGAATCCCTCCAGGCCTTATCTGGTTATGTCTTAATGGATATGACAACTGCTTAGGTTGGGAAAAGTCCTCCTTATTGGCCTCTTCTTACACTTAACTGAAGCAACCAATATAAAGGTGTAGCAAATCGATCGGCATACAGTAAACTCCTCAGAGGATAGCCATACACTAATTGTATACCCGTCAGGTTCTAGACCAATCTGTGAAATGGTTGAAGTGTGCTTGAGGGAAACATCCCTCTCTTTAAACTACTCTAACTCCTCTCTGTCTCTCTCTAGCAAAAAAATGCTTCCAGGTGTAAATGGCTATGCAATACATGGGAAGAGAGAAGTCATACCTCCTCCACACTAGAACAAAAGAAGCAAGCCTTGGTTGTAGAATTCTAATTTTGTCCTAAAACTTGAGGCAAAAGCTGTTTTGTGGTTTATTGTTTGGGGGAAGGTGGGGGTGTTGGAGGTTAGGAACAAGAAGCCATCTGTGCCCCCCGTCACCCCCAGCCCCACTGCACACAAGGACCCAAGGCAGCCTTTTCATCTCGTACTTCTTTTTCTGGATATGTTCAGTGTAGGGGCAGTTGTAGATTCCAGGTCTCAGCTGCTTTTGATCAGAACTTTTTTTCCCCCTCCTGTGGTGATTTTGCATGAATTTTAGACCCTGGCGACTTTCAGTTGCCTGGGTCTGGTTTTCATTGCAGATTTTGTCAAGATTTTACATTTAGGTTGCATTTGAAAGGCTTTTTTTTTTTTTCCTTCTCTCACTATTCTGTGTGAACTTAAGGTTTGGGACTTTTTCCACCAGTTTATTTTATTTTAAATATAATATTAGTGTACTTTCTTTTTAAAAAGATTTTATTTTTAAGTAGTCTCTACACTCAAGGTGGGGCTCGAACTCACAACCCCAAGATCAAGAGTCACATGCTCCACCAACTGAGCCAGCCAGGCGCCCCAGTGTATTTTCTTAATTACAAAAGTAATAACTATTCACTGTAAAGAATTAGAACAAAAGAATAAAGAAAAATGTAATCACCCGCAAACCCAGCATCCAAGACTCTATTCACATTTAATGCATTTCCTTCATTCTTTCCTCTATGCGTATACATGTTCCTATGTAAATTGTATTACATGTTTTGCAAAACTAGGAAATAGACATTTTGTCTTGTTTTTTTTTACCTAACTTTATATTGTGAGCATTTTTTGTATGTCATATATGTTTTTTCCAAAAGATTTATAGCTGCATAATATTTCACTGTATGAATGTATCAGATGTACTTAAACCATCCCCACTCTGCTCAATGTTGAGAAGTTCTTTGTATAAATTTCCGAGTTTCCCCATTTCCTTTTTCCTTATAAATTATTCCTAGGGAGTGAATTATTAGGGCAATTGGGGAAAAGAATATGTGCTTTTTTTATTTAAAGAAGTATTCGTACCTGCTTATTATAATACCAACCTGTGCATAGCCTTTACAAAGTTTCTTGATAAAAAAACAAAACAAAACAAAACAAAACAACAACAAAAAAACCCCACAAAGTTTCTTGATATATAGTGTCAAGTTGATTTCCAGAAATGTTGCTCTAGGACAGGGAAAACAATACCCATGGGCCAAATCTGTCCCATGACATGTTTTTGAATGATTACTAATGGTGATTTTTACACATTTACATGGTTGGGAAAAATCAGAAGAACAATATTTTATAACACGTTAAAATCATATGGAATTCACATTTAAGTTTGCACAAAGAACGCATTTTGGGGACACAGTCATATTCTCTCAGGTACATGTTGTCCGTGGCTGCTTTCACCCCACAGTGGCAGAGCTGAATACTTGCAACAGAGATTACCCTTTACAGAAATAGTTTGCGGAAACAGTTTGCTGACCCCTGCTTTTCCTACGTCCTCCTACGAACTACCAATGGGATTTTCTTACTCTTTGTTAATCTGAACAAGTCAACAAATACTTAGAAAGTCAGTAACCATATGCCAGGCCATCACAGAAAATACAATTGCTGTTTCTTCGATTACTAGTTAGAATGAATGTTTTCACAAATTCAAGTGATTTTTTTCTATCAATTTTCTGGGTGTGTGTGTTAAATGGTAAATTTCAAAATGTTAAAAATTGCAATGTCAAATTTCAACCCAGGCGTTTTTTTCCTATTGCTTTATCTGAGTTTTTTCTATACTAATAAGAGTAATTTCTTTTCAGTCATATTTGTTAAAATCCTATTTGTTGGAAATACTTTGTTTCCATTAGGTCATTGGTCTTCTAGTTTTATGATTTTTTTTTCACACGCAGAATTTTACATTTTTACGTAGTTAAATCCACCAAATTATTTATTTATTTTTCCTTTGGTTTTATTCTAAGAATATCTTTCCCTGTCCACAAGGTCAGATAAATATTCATCTATATTTTCTTCTAGATTTTTTTAATTGATTCATTTTTATATTCATCTCTTTAATCTCTCTGATTTATTATACGATGTGAAATGAGGATCTTAAATTTTTTCCAAACAGTAAACAATTAATTATGCCAACAGTATTTCTTGAGTAATCCTCCCTTTTCCTTACTTATCTGTGGTGCCACCTTTACTAAATTCTAATGTATCCTGGGATGTGTTCCTGGCCTACATTCCAGTTCTCCATGTGTGTGTATGTATATGTTTTGTTGTTGATTTCTTATGGATGTCCAAATCACTGACAAGGTCCGTACGGTAGACAGATTTTAGTTGGACTTTGGCATTATATTTTTTTCTTTCTCTGGTGTGTTATTCCTTTAACGATGGTAAATTTCAGTAGCATCACCCCTCTCATGGTCAATTTGTCAGGAAAGCAGCATAAGCTTATCTCCTAAAAGTAAACAAATGGTAAGAAACCTTCCTACCAAACGAGAGGTAAAGGCCAGAGCCAGGCCCCACACACATGTGACCCATGAACCGTAGTACTTATTCATAACCACTCCAGGTGACAAAGGCTTTAGCTTTTGTAACCTAGGAGGTTGGAGGTTTTCTACCTGAATAGTATCAACTGGCATAAAAAGAGCAAATCTCTGGAAGGGGTTCCCAGAAGAGCTGTTACATGATGCACAGTCCCTAACCTTCTGTTAACGGCTCACCCCAACCCGACCTTGGTTCGCAGTGGAGTTATTTCATTTACCAGGTGTGAAAATTGGATTTTACCACAGAGGAGGGGAATTATTACCTATCAGGTCTGCTCTTTAGGGGAGCAGAGATTGGTGTGGGATTTATTAAGAGATGTGCTATGCATGGAACATACCATTAGAGATGTGTTACTTTACAATGGATTTGCAATCTTTGTCATTTTAGGAGTGCTATTTTTTTTCTTTTACTTTTTCTGCCTGACAGCCTTCTTTCCCTTGTAGATTGCACGCATCCTACCTAGGACCTGAATATTTTATATGGCACCATTCTGCCAAGAGAGGGACCTCAAGGGTGTGACAAAGAGTGCAGCATAGGGGGATGGTGGGTACTGCCTGCAGTTTGGGTGCTATTAGTCACACATAGATACTTAGAATGGGAGGTGGGATGATAAAATAATTTTCTGCAGTCTGGCTCAGGCTCTCCGTTTGATGGAGGTATTAGGGTCACTCAGACTCTCTAATAAGGGAATTCTTGAAAATCAAGAATTTAGATCTAATTACCTTCCTATTAGAAGCTATAGACAGCCTCGAAGCTGGTACCTGGTTAGCCACATCTGTTTTTGAAAAAAGACACCTTGTTTACTATCATGGTGGAGGAGGCGGCTGGATTTATTATTATTTAGCATTTCTAGCACACTTTGTTCTTGCTGAGTGTCTTAAACTTACTTATGTATGTATATTGGTTGCTCTCCAGCACTCCCATGAGATGAGTGGGTGATAAGTTTTATTATCACCTGCTCTTCCAAAGAGGAAACGGTAGCTCCTGAGAAGAGCAGGGACTGGCCTGGGTTTACAGCTCAGAGCTCCTGTCACCTTGTTGGGGTTCCCTCCACAAACCGGTGAGGAAGGCCGGCCCCGCAGCCTTCTTCTGCCCCGGCCCAGTCTGGGCGGGCCACCTGTGTCTCCTCCTATATTCCACTAACCACAGTGTGCCCTCACTCAAACTAAAAATCAACAGTGTTCTCAGCCTGTGACTGTGCCAGAGCTTTCCATCGAAACACACAGCCTTCCTCACGCAGGCGCCTCTCTCCCCTGCTTTTCTGGTAAAGGTCCTGCTGTTTTCCTCATTGCCCAGCTCCAATCTCTGGAGTCCTGCGTGACTCAGCCCCTCCACCCACTTCAGTTGCCCAGTGAGCCATGTAGGTTCTGTCACCAAACGTCTTTACATTTGCCCCTTCCCTCCTCTTCCCTGCGCCGCTGTCGCCGTGATCATCGCCACTGCGATGATTCAGGCCCTCGTGACTCCCCACCTGGACCCCTGTAATAGCCCTTTCCTGGGTCCCCACACTTTCCATCCTCAACCCTTCATTCCCCGAAAGCTTCTTCAAGCGCCGTCGGCTCGGCAAATACCTTTCTCCCCTCGGGGTCCATTCTCCGCAGCGCCGCAAGGCCTCCAAGGGGAGCGCAGATTCTTAGCCCGCCTTCCCGTTTGGCCTTTTCTCCGGCTCAGCCCCTCAACGATTCTCTGGCGCCTCAAGACCACCTGGGGCGTTTGGAGGACAGGCTCCAGCCCCGGTGCGTGGGCTCGAGGGCGAGGGACCCGCGCGGCGACCACAGCGCCCCGCCCCGCCCCCTCCAGCCAGGTGTGCGCCGCGCGCCGCCTCCCTGCACCTGGCACCGCGGCCGCGCGGTCCCTACCCCGCCCTGCGCGACCCGCCCCGCTGGCGGTGTCCCCGCAGCCCCAAAACGCTCCCCCCCCCCGCCCCATCTCCATCTCCACCTGTTGACGTTTAATGGTTTAATGGCCCAGCTCAAATAGGAAGGCCTTCCTCCATGAAGACTTTGCCTGGTTGCTCCAAAGGAATGGGGTACAGATTCCTCCGCGTTAAATTTAAGATCCTTTCGCAGTACAACTCGGTTTTACAATTGCAGACCCGTCTCCTCCCAGGTGCCTCGGCTACCCCGAGACTCTCACTTCGGATGCGTCCCCAGAGCAGGCCCTCCACCCTCACCTCTGCCAGGAATGCCCCTCCCCTCTCCCTTCCCCCATCCTATCTTTTTAAAACTTTTCCTACTAGGCTCAGCTCCTGTGTCACTTCCTCCGTACCACGTTCATCACAACCCGCAGTCTTTCTAGACCCTCCCCTGCCCCCACTGACGCCCCCTCCTCTGGGCTTCGCGGGCCCCGGGTGCCTAACGGAGCTCTCAGCCGCCTAGCTTGCTTGATGCTTTACCTGCTGAACGCAACCCTAGGCAGTGAACTTGGCCAGCGCTGGATTCTGAGGTTCATACTCAGTCAATCCTGGAAAGTGCTTGGAGTCTCTTTCCTCCAGGCCTTCTCTTCCCCTGGACGCGCTTTGCTCCTCGCACTTCTCTGGGGCCATTTCTCTTCTTCTGTCTTTTCTGCACTTGTTTTATTCCTTCCACTAGATTGCAAACACCCTTGAGAGGAGAAACCTTGGAGGATTTCACTCCCTATCCCTGAGCCTGGTTTCTTACCCGTGGCAGGAGCTCAATAAATGTTTGTTTAATTGAATTGTAGGGTGTTGTGCTCAGCTAGCTGCTAAACAATCCCATTTAAGGGGTTAACTAATAACACTCGGAGAAGTTCTTCTCCTTTGGGGACATTTGCATTTTAATGGGAATCTTAAAAACCCAGAGGAAATGTTGGCTAATGGTGGGATTGCCTGCTTTGTAGGGAAGCTCATTTTTGGTGGTTCTGGATAGAGACTGGGGTGAGTTTTTCCAGTCCTGGAATTTTTCGACTTTTTTGTGACATGGACCTGCCTTGGGCTGTCTGGTGAAGCCGATGGATGGAATTATGACTTTAAAAAATACATAGCCTTACAAAAAAGAGTTATACTGAAATATGATCAAAATATCAAAAGCATCAAATCTGTGGTGTACTAATATATATGCTTCTTTATTAGAACATTAATAAAAGTTCTACTGGCAGATTTAATAACTACCATAATGTTGCATCATCAGTGATGAGTATAAGCAATATTTGGGATATCTGCTACAACGGTAAAGTGATAACAAAAATATCTGTGATTCTTATCAGTGAAAAAGTCCTAGATGGCTCATGCCACCTTGATCTATTGCCTATGTTTGTATTTGAAGGCAATGATAAATTTGAGTTAGAAGTTAGTGAAAGTAAATGTATCTTTTTTCCTCTATCCAAAATCCAGCCTTAGGCTCCAGGTGAACCTGGGATTAAGAGTCTGCTTAGCTGCCCCTCATAGTGTGATGTGAGTGGGGTGGTCCTGAAGTTGGGGGTCAATGTTCCCAATCCTGGGCTTCTTTCTCTATACCCTGCTGTCTCTACCCTGAGCTCCCAGATTCTTTTTTTTTTTTTTCTCCCACTTTATTTCACAACCAAGGACAGTGGTCTAAATTTGTTTCATTTTCACCGGAGATGTGAAAGGAGAAACAAAAAAGGGCTGTCAGGCCTTTGGGGAAGGAGAGGATCTTTATACCCTAGCCTAGAAGGATCCCTCCCCAAAGTTCTCAGCCTGGGAGGGGGCAGAGGAGGATGGGTCACTAGGTTCTGAGTTGAGAAAGCAGTTGCCAAGTTTACCTGAGACTCTGCTGGCTCCTTCTAAATTCAGAAGTCGATATGGAGGCCAAAAAGCCTGATTCTAGGGTTGGTCCAGCATAATATCCACCCTTTTTGGTGGTTAGTGACTAAATGAAATGTCATTGCTCTCAAAACACCACACTCCCTAATGCTGATGTTATTTCTAATTCAGGTGAAAGTATTTGTGCAGTTCTCTTTTTAGCATCAAAATACAGAGAATACATTCAGTCCATTTCCACTTATCCTTGTGTATTTTAGTCACTTAGAGGCAATTTTCCCCCACATAGACTGACCGTGCTGTTTGCCATGCCTTGGGGCACATACCTCTGTGCTCGGTGGTACGAGCTTAGAGAATATAAGTGAATTTTAATATTAGTGGGACGAGTTGTTACCAAGGTGAACATCATTATTAGCCACCGCAGTTTTCCCTGCCCCTGGTGGTAGTGACACCAAAGGTTTTATTCTTGACATCTTCCTTTTATCTTGTGTGCCTTTTTCCTCCGTGAACTAATTCATTTATATTGCTTCAGCTATTTTTTAAAAATTTTATTTATTTATTCATGAGAGACATAGAGAGAGAGGCAGAGACATAGGCAGAGGGAGAAGCAGGCTCCCTGCAGGAAGCCCAATGTGACACTGTCCTGGACTGGGATCACCCCCTGAGGTGCTCAACCACTGAGTCACCCAGGCATCTCTATTGCTTTGGCTTTTACCTCTGCACCTGGCAGGACATCTCCACTTCAGTGTCCAGTTGTCACCTATAATTCTAAAACAACTCTTTTTTCTTTCACAAGCTAGCTTCACTTTAGGTAAAAAATAAAAAGCTTTATTGAGATATGATTTATGCACCATAAGTTCCCCCATGTTAAGTGTATAATTCAATGACTTTTGTTGTGAATTTAGTGTTGCACAACCAACACCAAAATCCAGTTTTCAAATATCTGCTTCACCCCAGAAAGATCCCTCATGCCTGTTTGCTGCTGATCCCCATTCCTGACCCCACTAATCTGCTTTCCATCTCTATAGGTTTGCCTTTTCTGGACATTGCATATAAATGAAATGATGCCATATACAGTCTTGTGCATCTGGCTTCTTTCACTTTGCACAGTGATTTTGAGGTGCATCCATGTTATAGTGTGTATCAGTACTTCATTCCTTCTTATTGCTGAGGAATACCACACCAAGTTTTATTTACCCATTCATCAGTTGATGTACATTTGGATTATTTTCACTTGTTGGCTGTTAGGAATAATGCTGCGATAGAACATTTGCATATAAGTCTGTGTGGGCCTGTTTTTATTTCTTAGGTAGACACCTCAGAGTGGAATTGCTGGGTCATATGGTAAAATGTTTAACTTATTAGGAAACTACTGAATTGTTCTCGAAGGTAGATGTACCATTTTACATTTCCACCAGCAACACTCGATGTCATCTGTCTTTTCTACCATAGTCATCCCCAGTTGGCATATAGTATGTCTCCCTGTGGACCAGTGTCATTTTTAAACCACTCTTGTTTCTGACCACAATGCCCACCACCACTTCCACCCATTTTAGGCTTGAAACCAAACTTCAGCTTTTCTTTCTTCCTCTTATGTTCACATGCTTCAGAAGTGAGCTGCTACAGCCTTCCCCAGACGGCACCTAGATGTGCCACCTCTTCACTGTCCCCTAAGTTACTCTGTCTGGGTCTGCATCACCTCACACCTACATTTCTGCAGCCTTCCAGCTGCTCTTCTTGCCTTCCTGGAGCTGCAGAGAGATTGTTAGAGGGCATGCATGGATGTGGAAACTTGGGAGCTGTGCTCCTGTCCAGGAATCACATTCCTTGAATGAGTTCTGCAACTTATCTGAGGCCAACCTCTTTCATTAAATTTTTTAACCTCTGTGAGCCACAGTATCTTCATGTGCAAGGTAAGAATGATAACAGAGCCTATCTTACAAGATTGCTGTAAGTCAACCATACAATCCACGTGAGGCCAGATGTATGGGGAGCATTTGGTGCTGCCTAATATTATTTTAGTGATTATTGTGACTGTTATTATTCATTATGATCGATGTTGGAGGTATCTTATGAAACTCTCACATGGTTATCCTACAAGGATCAGATGTGGCTGTGAATATGAAAATACTTTGAAGAATGCCATACAAATTGCAGCAGTGTTATTTTTACCCAGTTTTTCCCTTGCCCAAGGAGAGAGGCAGTGTGAAATAGCAGCAAGAACACAGGCTTTGCTGCCAGCCTTGTGTTCAGTTCTGGACTGTGCTGTTTAATAGCTGTGAGGCTTGGCCAAGTCATTCAATGTCTCCATTTTGATTGTCTCATCTGTAAAGTGGGTATAACTCTAAATCAAGTTCTGGATGATCCTGTAAAGAAGACTGCCTGTTCCACAAGCAGTGTTTGGTAAACTATGATTTTTGGTGTTGTTTTTTTTTAACCTCACAGTATATCATTCTTGCATACTTTCTTTAAATTATATTCTTTGTGGGACACCTGGATGGCTCAGGCAGTTAAGTGTCTGACTCTTGGTTTCAGCTCAGGTCATGATCTCAGAGTCAGGAGACCGAGCCCCACATTGGGTTCAGTGCAGAATCTGTTTGGGATTCCTTTTTACCTCTTCCTCTGCCCCTCCTCACGCTCTCTCTTTCTCTCTCTCTAAAATCAATAAATCTTTAAAAAATAAATTATATTCTATGTAATGAATTCCTACCCTATTTATTCAATTGTATTTTGCCACTGCATCCCAATACTTGCACTAAGAGAGGCTGTACTGTAGAAAGCTAAGAGCTTTCAACTCAGAATGACTTGGATTTTCGTCGTAGCACCCACTTAGCCACATGATTTTAGAACAGTGACTTCTCTCTCAAAGTCCCTGGTCCCTTGGGACGCCTGGGTGGCTCAGTGGTTGAGCATCTGCCTTTGGTTCAGGTCGTGATCCTGGATCCTGGGATCAAGTCCCACATCAAGTTTCTGCAAGGAGCCTGCTTCTCCCTCTGCCTATGCCTATGTCTCTGCCTCTCTCTGTGTGTCTCTCGTGAATAAATAAATAAAATCTTAAAAAAAAAAAGTCTCTAGCCCCTCAACTGTAAAATGGGAACAACAGTTCATACTTTGTGGGGTCATTGTGTGTATTAAGTGAGATGATATGACTATAGTCCTTAGAATATTGCTTGGCACATGCAAATACCAAATGCTCAGTAAAGGACAGCTCTCATGATGCTTGTTCTCATCATTACTATTGTTTTCTGTCCACACATGCTGTTCTCCTTTGAGTCTCTTGCTTGGCCCCTGGGACACCATCCCCTCCTAGAACCACTCAAATCCTATTCTTCAAGGCCCAGTTCAACTTCTGATGCTGCAAGTGATCGCTCCAGACTCTACTCATTGCTTTTTTCTTTTTTTTCTGGAAGTCCAGAGTTTGTCTCATGTCTGTCATATCTGTAATAAAATTTAGAAATCAATCGTTATTAAACTTTTTGTGTTTTCTCAACTGGGCTGTGAGATTTCTGACAAGGACTATTTCTTCACCCCCCCCCCTTTTTTTTTAAAGATTTTATTTATTTATTCATGAGAGACACAGAGAGAGGCACAGACACAGGCAGAGGCAGAGGGAGAAGCAGGCTCCATGCAGGGAGCCCAACGTGGGACTCAATTCCAGGTCTCCAGGAAAACACCCTGGGCTGAAGGCGGCACTAAACCACTGAGCCACTCGGCTGCCCTTTCTTCACCTTTTAAAAAATATTTATTTTGGAGGGAGGGAGAGGGAATTTTGGAGGGAGGGAGAGGGAGAGAGAGTGAGAGAGCACGTGCACAAGTTGGGGAGGGGCCGAGGGTGGAGAGAGAGAATCTCAAGCAGACGCCCTGCTGCACACAGAGAGAGCCCAGAGCCCCAGTCGTGGTGCTCATCTTAGGATCCTGAGATCATGACCTGAACCTAAATCAAGAGTTGGACGCTTAGCCGACTGAGCCCCTCAGGCACCCCTATTTGTTCAGCTTCTAATGAAATTGTCACTCTACTTAATTTGGCACTATGACACATATTAAGTGCTTATTCATTTTTTATTAATAAATAATAACTAAGAAAGCAAACATGTAAAAGTCATTACGAAATCTTAAAGCTAGGGATTTCTTGACTACTTGTGTAGTCTCCTTCATTGACATGATTCAACATTGATCCTGAGTGAAATTATTTATTCTGAAACACAGCACAGAGTAGAGAAAGGGGCAGTGGATGGAGAGTCCCCAAATCAAGGTCAGTACTGTTTGTTAAGTTAGTAAAGCATGTCTTTACTGACACAAATGACCTTGTTTTTGTTTTCTTCATTACTTCTTGGCATCTCTCTCCAATCCAACCCTTCTTCCAGTCCCAGAGGACCTACTGCCCTCAGAAAACCTGGCTTCAATTCCTGGGGAAGGTTGTCCATGCTTCAGAATTAGCCTTTTCTTTCTTCCCCACAATATTTCCTCAGTACAGTTAAAAGTTAAGGATGATAGATGTCTGGCCAGATGATTATTAAAATAAAACAGGGCTAACCCTTTGTTGTGTTACCCTTCTCAGTGCTCCTAAAATCTCTGCCTAAAGCCAATCCCATTGTGGATAATCCAGAGATGATGAAATATATTAATAACTAACATTTATTGGTTAGGCACTTACTATGTGCGAGGCATTAGTCCTACGTGTTGACATGTAGTTGCTCATTTATTCCTCATGCTACCCTGTGAGGAAAATATTATCGATGTTCCACTTTATAAAGTAAAAGACTAAACCCTAGAGAGGTCAAATAATTTTTCTAAGATCACACAGCCATCTGACGGCAGAGCTGGGATTCAAAGCCAGGAGATCTGATTGAGGGCCCTAGAAATGACTCTGTTGAATCTTGAGTCTCCCCTTATAAGCATTCTAGGAAATCAGAAGAGCCAACTTCATGAGAAAAACCTAGATGTCATCATCATAGCTGTCATCATCATGACAGCAGGCAAAGGTTGTGCCATTGTGTGCAGGGCGCTGCATAGAATGCTGAGAAGACAAAGGCGTCTGGCCCCACTGCAGGTCTGGATCAACACGACCCCGGACTCCTTCATGTTGCCTCAAATGCCTCCACTTACATGAAGCAGTTGCTGCTCATCTCACTCAACCCCCTCTAAAATGTATCTCCTCTGATTGCCATTTTACTTTTTGCCTCTGCTCTGCCACTTATTTATTACTTTCTATCTTGTATTGTGGTTATTTATATACATTGTCACACAGCTGAGCCTTTGCACATTGCTGAGTCTTTTGCCTGACTGACTCCTATGCATTCTTTGAGATTCTGCTCAGGTCTCGTTGAGTTCCCTGACTCCCCTGTCTGGATTAGATGTCTTTCTTCTGTGTGCCCCCAAACACCTGGTATTTATCCATTTCATAGCATTTATTATAATTGATTATAAATGTTCACTTGTCAGTATTCTTACCTAGCTTGATCTCAGGTCCCAAAATGAGGGGACTTGTCTTACACTTATTTGAATCTTTGGTACCTTGCATGATACCTGGCACTTACTGAATTCCCCTTTCCCCAGCACATCTTTTTTTTTTTTTTTAAATGAATGAAGCCTCTGTATAAGTCTGATTAGATTTTGAAGACAAAGTTGGATACTTTGGGTACTTGATTCATTTTTTGTACTTCCTCCAAGATGTCCTGCACTTAGTAGGTGCTCAATAAATATAGCAACTACTAAGTGACTGCAAAATGCAGAGAAGTGTACAATTTTGTTCTCAAGATAGAGGGCAAGACTAGGAACCACCTTAAGACTACTTTTTTCTTCTTTTTGAAATTACTTTGCTAGTAAATTGCAGTCCAATATGCAATCAAACCCAGGTCCAGGTGATTCTAAAGCCAATATTGTTCCTGTTTAACCACACTGTTGATCTTAGGGTAGAGGGGGTCCTATAATATATTATAAACAGGTCTTTTAGGAAGGTCTGTCTGGAGAAGGAGCATGGAGAATTGGCTGATTCAGGGAGAGGCTGGAGGCAGGAATGACCATTTAGAAGCTATTACAACAGTCCCAGGTTGGGACCAGAAAACAAGAAGTTGATTGAAGGAGAAATTTGTGGATGCAGGTGACTGAGAAGAGATTTAGAAGAGATAAATAGATGGAGGATTTTGAAGTGAGGATTATGCCAAAGTTTTGAACCTAAGCTACACTTAGTGTGGTGGTCATTTCACTATATATATATATATATATATATATATATATATATACACACACACACACATCAAATCATTACATTGCATACCTTAAACTTATACAATGTTATATATCCATTATATATCAATAAAATTGGGGTGTGTGTAGGGACACAAAACCAGAATATCATTGAAATTCAAAATATAAGAGATTCAGAAAGGAAATGATATTCATTGGATGCTTTGGGCAATTAGGTTTGGCCATGTTGAAGAGAGAATTCTTGCAGAATGGTTGGGTGATTTACAGAGGAGGAAAAGGATTTGTGATAATGTAGGTTACCCTTTGGATAAATTGAGAATAAAAAAAAAGGGAGAAAAGAGTATTGGAATAAGAAAGATTTTACAAAGGGTAAATAAATGGAAGACATTACCAAACAAAAAACCCCTTTAGAGGTGGGGTGAGATGACAAGATAGGTCTTGCAATGTAGAAGGCATAGTGGATAGAATTTGGAATAATTGTTGTGGGAAATGATATAGGAGGTTATGAGGATACACAAAGGGGTTGCCAAGTAAATAGTAACGAAGTTCAGTTGAATTTTCATCACCTGAATTTTGGTCGGGGCCTACTTTCTTTGGTTTTGTGGTTTTTTCTAGTAACAACGTCTGGCAGCCCAGGAGGGAAAACAAAAATGTGGGTTGATTTCTTCCTTACATATCATCATTAGGAATTGCCACTACTGGAATGATGGGTGGCCAAGGATTCCAACAGGGCATTGGAACAAATGAAAGCAGCTGGACACAAACCATGGAGGTGAATCAGGCAGCAGTAGTTGGATAGCAGTACCAGAGAAGCTGGCGGAGAGGATGACTGTGGGAAGTAGGAGGCATCCTCTATGAAAGGTAGAACCCAGAAAAAAAGAAAATAGGTGGATCTGAAGGGCGGCATTCTGAGAGAAATGTCTGGAAGAAGAAAATGACATGAAATGTAGAAATACCCAGAATTATTGTTGGGAGCAAAGTGAAGAGTAAAATGAAATAGTAAATTAGTGGGATTTGAAGAGGAAAGGGGGCATGAGACTATGAGGACAGGTGTGAAGAACTGGCATGAAGATGAAGGGGGTTTGGGGAGAAGTGGTTGGAGCACACGGAACACCCCCGTTGCTTCTGCTTAAGCCATGATGGGCTCCTGGAGAGGAGGATCAGCATTTATACATCAATGATTTAGGGCTCAGGAACTAGCAGGCTGAAAGTCACAAAGCTTGACTTTGAGAAGGCAGACAATGAGGATGGGAGACACAATCATTCAGGTTTGAGTGTGAAAACAAAAGGGAAACAGGGATGGGAACTTTTTAAGGAATCTGAGGGTCAAGTCACAGATCCCAGCCAAGCATTCACAGAGAGGGTGCCTGTAATTCCCAGATTGTTGGCAGCAGACTTGTGGTGACACAGAAGGAGACCCATACTCACATCAAAGTGCCAGTGGCCCCAGGAGGAGCTGCCAGAAGGAAGGCAGTGGGGAACATTGATTTCTCCCTTACAAAGAGACACGCAGCCCTAAATTTTCCCGGTAGGGATAAAGCTGGAAGACTCCCCACTGACTTAAATGGACTGGTGAAAGCTGGGGTAGGGCGATTTGTTTCTTTTTCATGGGCACCCTAACAAAGAAATGGTTTCTTGGCTATTTTCTTACAGCATTGGGCAATAGGACTGTGAAGGTCAAGACGCCCTTCCATCCTAACCCTTCACTGTCAGTCACAAATGACTCTCTTGGTGGTATTCCTTTGGGGTTGAAACTTGCCCACGTTGGTTTGGACAATGACGTAGTTGAATTGGTAAGGAACAGTATAAGCAGCAGGAAATTATGGACAAACCGAGGGCTTTAACCAAGGCAAGAATTCGGTGGGGGCCTCTTACAGCCCTAGCACCAACTGGCTCAACCTGTTTGATTCTTACTTTCTTCATCAAGAGGGTAGAACTTCATGGGCTTTGCTGCAGTGATAAATATTAGTGGGAATGAACAAACCACGGGAGTTAGAACCAGGCTGAAGAGTGTTGGACTTAAATTCTACTCCCTAAAAATGGACATAATCTCTGCAAGTCATTAAACCTCTGTGTCTTAGAATTCTCCTCTGTAAAATAGGATGGGGTTTCTTCCAACCCTAAAATTTTGGGGTAAATTTATCAAGAGCTGAGGAAACAAACATTTTGAAAGCAGAATTTACAGGCAAAAAAGACTGGAG
This sequence comes from Canis lupus familiaris, assembly GCF_011100685.1. Classification (NCBI taxonomy): domain Eukaryota; kingdom Metazoa; phylum Chordata; class Mammalia; order Carnivora; family Canidae; genus Canis; species Canis lupus. Next base: position 58,818,000 of record NC_049238.1, read on the forward strand.
GCAAACTTAAATAAAAGATTCTGAGATTAGCTGAAGAACCAAGAAGCCAAATTTATACCATCCATGTTTGCATCACAGTAAGTACTTCTCATCAGCATGAGAAGCCAATTTCAAAACGGAAAAAAAATCAAGCCCAGGTCTCTTTGGCGTCAAAAGCCTTTATTTTTAACAATGTTACCATTTGGATCAAAAAATGATTTCTCCTAGAATTTCTAGAGTAGCAGAAACAGTTTGAAGCGTTTATTTACAGGATGCTTTTAAAAATGATTTCATCATTATCCATTAGTATTTACGTGTAGACAGCATGCTAGAGCTCTATACAGCAAAAGAGAATTCTTTCTCAAGTGAGATGGAAATGAATGGAAGTTAGAAAATTCAGAAGACAAAAATTCTAGTAAAATAAACTATTTGATAAAATAAATAATATTTTGAAATGCAATTCTATCCCATGTGCAAATGTTGCTAAATTTACATTACTACGGAGACTCTAACCTTTAGGTTTCATGACTTCTAGCACACTTTATTCTTAATATTATTCCCCCTTTACCCTAGTGTTGCATGTTTAGTATTCATTTACGCTTTTCTTCTGTTCAGTAAATAATTTTGAATTTTGACACATATCATGGAGGGTGTAAAGCCTAGTAAAATGGTTAAGACGTTTTAGTATGTGTATTGTTATAAGGAGCTTGTCTTTGAGGTTTCCGAGTAGAAGTGATGTGGTCTGGAACACTCCACTCAGGAGCTTATTTTGGTAGTGGTTTTCTCTTATAGGTACGCTCTGTAAATCCTTTCTTTCCACCCACAACTGCAATCCCAAATGTTTCTTGCATATTTCTGCGTTTAGCTGTCTTTCCCTATGTGCATACCTTACTTTTTCCCTCTGCTTTCTTTTACAGAGGTTCTCCCCTATCACCAAAACTTGACAAAAAGCATTTTAATTATTTCCCGTTTGGAATCCTTCAGCCAATCTTGGGCTTATATTGTTTAATGCGTACTATCATGTTTTTTTTTTTTCTTTATTTCAATCACCGGTCATAATGTAAGACAGAGAAAACATCTTGCTATGAAAAAAAAAAAAAAACGTTTTGCACGGGATCTAGGCTGCGGAGACATAATATAGAAACTTACATGGTCACTCAAGAATTTTAAATGTTTTGGAAAGCTTTATCGCTCAGGGTTCTCCTGCACCATCCTTTACAAGCTGCACCATTAGTTAAAAGATTGCCCCTTGGGCAAAGGTTTCCTATTTTATAGACAGGGAAACTGATACAGCATGAAGTAAATCCTGGTTAAAACTATGGGGGGCAGAAGCAAAAGCAGAAGAAAACTTCTCTACTTCTCTTGGCCGTGTCGCCTGTGTCTTCAGGGGGAATACGCAGCTCATCATAACCTAGGCAGTCTCCACTTAACTGACTCAGAAGGGCTGTGGGGCCAGTGCACGTAGTTGCAGAAACCTCTTAGATCGAGCCTCTCCAAAGCACAAACACAGAGACGTAATAACAGTGTGTTCTGGGGAGGACCGTCAGTAGACAGGTCTGTAATAACAGTTGGTCACGGCAGCAACAAGGGCCACTAAGATAGAACAGGAGTAGCCAGAACCTGAGCCTTCCTCAGCAGCATGCGTGCACCAGGATGCCGTCATTTTTCCTTCCGAGGAAAAGTGCAACCTAAGGGGTTACCTTCTCACGTCCCCGGGGACCGGGCCGGGGTGCCTGGGTTTCGAGCTCTCTCTCCAAAGCACAGGCCTTCCGAAGCCATTCGAGGATCTGGACCGGAGGTCCTCTAGGGCACTGGGTAGCGGTGCGTGAGCGGGGCTGGGCTGGGCCCGACGGGGAGGGAGAGACCCTGCGACAGCCACCGCGTCCGCAGGACCCCGGCGAGGGCGGAGACGAGGGCACCCCCGAGAGGGGCCTGCTCCCTTTGGGGGTGGGGGGGGAGAGAAGCCGGCAACCGTGAGCGCGGTGCACGGATCGTGCGGTGTAGACAGGGGGCCGGGGAGGGTACGGGGAAGGCCGATGGCGTCCTGGGACTGTGCGGAGGTTGCCTGGAAGACTGAGCACTAGGCCGGCAGCAGGGCAGCGGGAAAGTGAGGGAAAGACCCCTTCCTTCCTTTGGCAGCTTCCAATTCTTTCCTGTCAAAGATGGCCAAATTCCACGCTGCCCTGCCCCCCCCCCCCGCGTTTTCTGCAGGTCCCCTTGGGTTGCTCCCCCGTGCTGCGGCAGCGGTTGGGGGGGTCCGGGTGCCTCGAGGACGGTGCGGGGAGCAAGAGGCCCGCCCCGGCCGCGTCTCCCACCCCGCCGGCCCTCCGGGAGGTTTAGTTGGGAAAGGGGCTCTGCCGCTTTAAGGCGGGGAGTGGGCGTCCCCTCCGGCCGGGTGACGGACCGGGGCGGGGACCCGGTGGGCGTCTCCATGCAAAGCAGGAGGTCGTGCCGGCGCTGGGCGGCCCCGGAGGAACGCGCTCGGGGGCGGGGCGAGCCCGGGGTGGGCGGGGCGCAGGGCGCGGGGCGGGGCCTCCCCGGGAAGGCCGGGCGGGGCGGGGCGGGGCGGGGGCGGAGGAGGCGGCCGGTCGGTACCACTGCGCGCGGCCCGGGAGGGGGACGCGGGACCTTCCCGGGGCGGGGGGCGGGGGGCGGGGCGGGCCCGGCGCCGAGGCGGGGAGGGGCAGGCCCGGTGCCCCGGCCGGGCGGGACGCCGGGGCCGAGGAGGGGGCCCTTCTCGGCTCGCGTCCGAGGCGGGGCCGGCGGGACCTTCCGTGGCGCGGTGCGGCTGGGGGAGGGCCGAGGGGAGGGGAAGGGGCGGGCCCGGAGGGGGGAGCCGGAAAGGGGGAGGCGCCGGCGGACAATGGAGCCTATGTGTGCCTGCGGGAGTGGGACGGCGCCGCCGCCGCCGCCGCCGCCGCCGGGGGGAGACGCTGCGCCGCCGCTGCCGCTGGCCCCGGCCCCGGCCCCCCGGGGCTGAGAGCCGCGCGGACCGGAGCCGCCTCCCCGGCCCCGCTGCCGTCCCCTCCCCCACTCCCGCCCGGGGGTAAGTGCACCTCGCGGGGAGGGGAGGGGGGAGGGGGAGGGGGAGGGGCAGGGCCGGAGCCGGGGGCGGGGGGCCCGGGGCCGCGTCCGCGTGTTTTGAGCCGGCTTGGGGGTAGGGTGGCCGCGGCCGCCGGGAGCCGGGGTGGGGGGGAGGGGAGGCAAGGGGCGGGGGTCGAGGTTGCGGATGTGAGTGCGCGGAGTCTGGAGAGACCTGTGGGGGAGGAGGGGGCGTCCTCTCCGAGCGGTGGGAAGCGACCGCGGCGTCTCCGGATTTTTTAGAGGTTGTTTCCCAAGCGGTGCCTGGGAGGCTGCAGGAGGAGATGGGACGGTCCCAGGGTCCGGGGATGAAGGGGCTTTGGCGGGGCGAGACCGAGAGCTAAATAGGGGGATTCGGGTCGAGTTTGGTGGGGTCTGTGAAGACCTCGGAGGCGGATAGAGAGCCAGAGGGGACTTTGCAGGCCAGTGACTTGTTGAAGGGTGAGGGGAAGTGAAAGCTAAGAAGGGTGTCTGAGTAGTAAAGGGCTCCAGGAGGTGAGGTGGTGATGTCTAGGTCACTGAGTCATTGTGGGGGTCGTGGACACACCAGTGATTTCCAAAGTGGAACCCTAGTCATTGACCTCTGAAAGTTGCAAAGACTATTAAGATGTCACTGGTTCGTGTTGGGGGAGCCTGGTGAAATGGAGATATCCTAAGGAAAACAACAGCAGGGTTGGTTAGGTTCGGAGGGAAGGGCTAGAGGCCTGTAATATTGTCGCTGGGGGCCTTACCTGAAGGCTCCCAAGCCTGAAGGAGGAGGCCTCGATCTGTCCTCCAGGGGCCCCGGTCGGTGCTAGAGAGGAGGGACTGAGAGCCAAAATCACAGTGCAGTAGGGGACTGAGAAAGTTAGTAGACAAGGCAGAGAGATGGACATAAAGTATCCCTTGATGGAGAGAGCCTCTAAGGTGGGATGGAACTGGAGTGAAGTTAGGCAAACACGGATGGATCCCGGTCAGTGACTGTACGGCAGTGACTTTAGTGGGAAAGTGATATGGTGGCTGTGTAGAGAGATACATTTTGGTCGGTGATGTGTGGTGGATTACCGGCATTTGAAATATTCAGGAATTAAGTGTTTGTTCTTAGACCAGAGATTTGGACTCTCCTGCACAGAGCACAAAATTATGAATCGGAAGTAGCAGGTGGGAAGGATGAATAGTAAAAGAGTTGAGAAATGGGGTTTGGGAGAGCAAAAGGATATGGTGGGTAACAGTCATATGTGGGTTAAGACCCTTTGACTCTCCATGGAGACTGCATTGTGATTGTCCTGTTGATTATGGTTTTGTCTTGATACTAGTGATTTGGGAAATTTTAGCAAGGAGTTGATGTTACTGTGAATAATGTTTTTGGTCCTCAGTACAATTTTAAGAAGTTAGTTAGTCCTTAGTAACTATTGAGAAAAGACCCAAGCTATTGAAGACAGAGATGACTTAATGAAAGCAGAAGTTAGTTAGATGACATAAGGATGCTTTGAAGAATGAGGATTCCAATAACTGGTGGTTTGAAAAAGAAGAGAAAACTTAAGGCACAGTTGGGGCAGAGGTGACATTTCGTAGTTTTAGGACCTTGGATCTAATGGTATTAAAACCATTGTAGTATTATTTTGTAATAGGCGTTGAACATAAGATGATCACAGTTCCACAAGATACAGTAGGTAGATAAGGAGGTCATGGACTGAAAAATGAAGGAACAATTCCACACCGTTCTCTTCTAAGAAGGCAACTAACTTGTATGTAACGTGGCTTTTGAGCTCAGGACCCCTGACCTAGATTTTTAGATGACTAGCATAGGTGGAAAAAGTACTATGTACATTGGAATTTATTCTATGGGATATTAGCCCCATAGCCTTCAGAAGTGTCTGCTTTTGTGAATCAAAAGAAAATGCTCTCTGGCTTATGGTGGGGGGTTGGGGGGACATGCAGAGGTTTCACAAACTTTATAATCAACTGAATATTTGATCATGGTAATTTGGTATAGTGGAGCCTTGAACTTGGAATCAGGAAACTGGCTCTCCCATTGATTTATGTGACTTTGAACCAGTCTTTCATATTTATTCTCCAGTCTTCCCATTTATGAAGTGGTGATACCACTGCTGTGACCACTCATAATACGTTGCAGCATTTAACAAGTAAATGCCTATCTACAAAGTGCTTTGAACACTTCTGAGAATGAGGGATTATGTAGCCCAACATTTTTCTCACTTCTGAAAGACTACTCTCTCTCAGGAGCAGACCAAATTCAGCTTTTGTAACAATTATGGCAGCACCGTTGATCAAGGAACAAAAACGAGTATCTTATGCGTCTGTCTTGTTCTATCACCTCGGCTTTGGTTTTCTACTAATTTTGAAAGGTGATACCTCTTCCCTATTTAGTAGGAAGGTAGTGATAGTGATGACAATTGTAGAATGTAAGAAAAGGTCCCCATGGGAAAGTAGGAATACATGTGCTGTGAATGCTCACCTAGGCTGGTGCCCACCTAGGCTGATGCCCACCCGAAATTTAAGAGACCTTGGACATATTATTTGGCTTCCTGGTGGCTTAATTTTCTTCCAACTATGAAGTAATATTGGAATAAATTACTTGTCTACCTTGGTGACTATGATGTTAGAGTCTATAGGAGGTCACCTGGGTGGCTCAGTCGGTTAAGCATCTGCCTTTGGTTCAGGTTATGATTCAGGTTATGATGGTCAGGGAAGGAACCACATGTCAGGCTCCCTGCTCAGCGGGGAGTCTGCTTCTCCCTGTGCCTCTCCCCTTGTTCCTGCACTCTCTGTCTCTGTCTCTCTCTCTCTCTCTCATGCTCTCTCTCTCAAATGAATAAAATCTTAAAGGAATCTCTAGGAACTTTATTTGTTCTCGAACAACTTTCTTTGTTCTTAACTTCCTCTGTCCTACATACCCCTTTGGCAAACTAACGAAGTGTAGGACGACTTTTGAGAATTGTGTTTTTAAAATGCGTAAAAGAGAACATGTAGACTTACAAGTGACATGGAAACAGTTATAAAAATGTTAAGCGATTATGATACAGTAATTTATCTGTTTCCTTCTAACACATTAAATAACAGAATGTAGCTGCAGGTCTAACCATATTGTAATTTTGAAGTAGGGATGACTGTAAATATTGTGTTAGATCTCTGCAACAAGTGTAATGTGACATGAAAGTGTCCTGTGGTTTGTCTTGGTGACAGTCACAGGATTGCTAATACTATCACTGGTTGTTACCTTCCTCTACAATTGAAGGCAGTGCTAGCTTCTGCTAGAGGTGAGTGAGGGTGAATGAAGATGGAAGTTTTCCCCAGTAAGTTCACAGCTGTCACTAAGTCTCTCCACAGACTCCATGTGAGGCAGTGGATCCCACGTTAAGACCTCCTGCTCAAGACCAACTGATTTTTGAAAGTTAAATTATCTTATGGCCACTTGTACCTTAGGCTTTGCAGTATTTCTTCAGCATGTCCATCACGCTTAACACAAGGGCATAAAGAAGATATGAAATAAAAGTTCATTTTGCAACCTTTTGATGACTGTTCTTGGCTGTGGAGCAAGTTAAAAATAATGATTAGCATGAGGCTTAGTGTCTGGTGGTTTTGCCTTTCTAAACAGCCTTGGCTTCAATGGGATGGATTTGGGCTACACTGCTCTATCTTCTTGCATTTTGAGTTTTAGTGGTTTTGCCTTCCTTCCCCATTTTTCACCTAATTATTTTCTTACTGCTCCTTCTAAATACTGTTTTGGCCACAGAGCACCGGGGAATGGGTAGTTTTCTTTGCAATTGGTGTGAATTGGGGTATGAACTTCTCTATTCTTCTCATCCCTGTAGGACTGAATGTGGGGCTAGCTGGTGTCACTCTACTTTGACCTAATAACTCCCTTCTGTTTGGGAGGCAGAGATCATTCTTGGAAAGTTCTTCTGTGTCCCAATGTAGAAGAGAGAGCAGATTGGACATCCTGAAAGGTAAAAGAACCTGATGATGAGCATATGACTCCTGTGATTCAATCTGGAGTATGTTGGATGTTTTTTTCTGTTTCTGTAGGGTCTCTTGTAAGTTAAAATCATATTTGTTCATTGCTATAGCAGTTGCAAAGGCAAAAGTCATCAAATTAAATGCAAGTCAAAACCATAAACATGGTTACCTTCTACTTTCTATAAGCAGGGACTTCCGTAGTAGTTCACCTCGTGGGAAAGGCAGGTGGTGAGAAATTAAACAGGTATTTAGCATGTCTTCATTGGTTTGTGTAAATGTGAGGCAAGGGTAGCAAAAGTTATGCTCCAAGCTCATTATAACCCCTGGATCGCCCAGCGTTTCTTGAGTTTCTCCCGGATGTTGGGTGCTGAGATGATGACCCTTTCCTCAAAGGGCTCTCTGTCTACACATAACAGGGATACAGTTTTTTAAGTGTCATAATAGCATTGTGACTATAATGCTGTAGGGCCCCAGAGTACGTTCCTAGGGACAGTTGGGAATCAAGGAGAATTTCACAGAGAAGGAACATTTGTGCTGAAATCTTACTTTGGGGGGTGCCTGGGTGGTTCAGCAGTTGAATATCTGCCTTGGGCTCAGGTCGTGATCCCAGGGTCCTGGGATCGAGTCCTACATTGGGCTCCCCATAGGGAGCCTGCTTCTCCTTCTGCTTATGTCTCTACCCCACTCTCTGTGTCTCTCATGAATAAATAAACAAGATCTTAAAATTTTTTTTTTACTTTGGATAGCCATTATTTTAAATGATAGAAATTCATTTTTGAATGCTTTTGTCAAGACTCTTTAGTTTGATATAAGTTACTTGGTTGCCTAAAGACTTGTTAGCCCCAAGGACAATAGAGGCATTTCAACCCTTGCGTGTGAAAACATCCTTTAGTATTTTGTAGAGACCCGGGCTTTCTGTGCATGCACATGCTCGTCGTACAGTTTTCTTTTCTCCACATGTTGGGGAAAGGTTGGTTCTTTCTCTTGTGTACTTTTGCTGAGAGGAAGCCTGTTAGGAGTTGGCGTGCCAGAAGTTAAGAATGAGCTCGGTTTGGAATCCTGTGGCCTTTTAGTTCTACATTCTAAGTTTGATACTCTGCCTTTTATGGAGTAGTGGTCATAGCATAGACATGAACTTTGTTAAACATGACATCGTTGCAATAAACTTCTTAGAGCAGGAAAGTGGGAAAGGATGATTGGAGCAATTGAAATTGGACTCATAGAAGTGATTCTGAGCCTAGTCAGATTAATTGTGAATTTATTTACAACTTTGTGGCAACCAAATAGAGTTTCCTTTTAAAGATTCCAAAATAATTTGGCTTTAGGACAATCTGGAACTTGGTTCTTCCTTGCAATTTTAAAACTATACAATCTGAGCAAAGGGGGTCAGTGATATAATTCTGTTTTACAAGGACCAGTGTTAGAATTTGTCCCGCTTGACCAGTAGCTTGTTTTATTGACTTATCCAGCCCCGTTCAACATAGCGTTTTGCACACAGTAGGTACTGAATCACAGGAAATCATCTGGTCAGGTTGTTCGGCCCCAAGTTCTCCCCAAAGCATGTGAAAATACATTTCCTTGCTGAGTGCTTGCTGTGTGGGGTTATGGTTGCGGGTAGGGAGGACTGCAACTGAGTTCACCCTGTGAATTCAACAGCACATCTGCACTTTTGTCTCTTTTTCCTTCCCAGTCAGCTCCAGTTCTCTGTACTAATGAAGAATGGGCAGAAGCAAATGTGTGAGGGGTTTTTTTTCCTACTAAATGCCCAGAAATTTAAAAAGTAGAAACATTGATTTTCTTTGCCCTTCGTATTTCCCAGTCTCTGAAAGTAAAACATTTTGTTGGGGAGGAGGGAAAGTCACAAGGGCCTCGAGATGTCTCCAGATTGGATGATACACTCATTAAAAATTGGAAGTTGATTCCCTTTACATGGGGATGACAACTGCTTCTTAATCTAGCATTCTAGAATACATAGGAAATCTGTTCTTTCCTTAAGCTATTCAGTAACAAGACATATAGTTGATTTTTTAAAAATCCATTTATAAGTTTTTTTTCCTTATCCTCATGCAGGTGAGGGCACCTTTGAGAAAGGGGTTCCTGGACTCCTCCCACTCCTCACCTCCAGGATGAGCACTGCAGTATCGTGACCCTTGGGGTTTTGGTGAGTAGCTTGACAGATAGTAGCATTAGGGAACCTGGCTGGTTTAGAAAGATGATCTTGGGGAAAAGCTTCAACTTTTATTCAAGAGAGATTTTTTGAGCAAATTCCCTGTGCCAGGTGCTACAGTAATACTGGGAAGACAGGGCTGACCAAACCACTCTTGGTCCCCGCCTCGCCTTTCTGAAGCAGAAATTCTGAAGCCAAGATTCCATTCATTTGGCAAAAATATTCAAACTCAATATGGAGGGTTGAGGTGAGGGAGGGACTTGTCCTGAAAACTCCTGTGTTTGCTGCATGAGCACGTGGGTGGGTGGAGGTGCCATTTTCTATGGTGTGGAGGACCGAAGGACAAATACTTTGGGGAGTATTTGTCTGGAGATGAAGAACTCCCCTCCCATCTTGTTTAAGTTTGAGACTTCTAGGGAGATGTCAAGGCGGCATCTGCGTGTGCGGGTCTGCGGGCAGAAGCTGAGCTGGGAATGGGAATTGGAAGTTGTTGGCTTGGAGAGAGCATATGGGATGAGAAGAGAAGAGGTCCCAGGATTGAGTCCTGAGGACCTCTGAGTCGTGGAGCTTGAGTAGACAAGGGGCTGGCACAGGGGCCAGACAGAGTGACTTGGCGACGCGGGAGGACATCTAGGAAAGTGCAGCACCATGGAAATAAAGAGAGGAGTGTTCAAGAAGGAAGCCATTGGCCAGCAGACTAAGAGATGGAGTAAGGTGAGGTTAGAACAGTGGCCAGTGGTGACTTTAACCAATAGTGGTTTCTGTGATTTGGGTAGGGATTTGGGGGTGGAAGTTGGTTTAAAACGGTGAAAGGGTGAATGGCAAGGAAGGAAGTGAAGACCATGTGTCTTGTTAACCCTGTGGAGAAACCTGGCTCTGAAAGGGAAGAATAACATGCTAGGGCTGGACTTTGTTTTCCTGTAATTTTGGGTTTGTTTTTATTTTTTCAATGCTGGAAGAGACTACCACATGTCTGAGTGGTGATTGGAAATACGCAGGAGTAGCAGGGAAAGCCAAAGGACAGAGTGAGAGCTCTCAGAAAGCTGGAAGGGATGGGACCTAGACCACACGTGGTAGGCTGACCTTTGAGGAAAACTGGACTGTTTTTTCTAGTTCAGGAATAGAGAAGAAGGAGAGGATAGGTACTCTGAAAATAGGTTGGCACATTTGGTGGTGAGCATGTCACATCCTGCCTGGTGACTTCTTGTTAAGTCCTGGGCAAGACCATGCATTGAGAAAGGGGAGGAAAGGCAGGAAGGGGACAGTTGGAGATGAATAAGATATGAAATAACATTCAGCGAGATGAGCCAGTGTGCTGGCTAGAGAGTAGTAGTCATCATAGTCATAGTTAACCCGCATGTTCATGCTCTGCTGCCGAGCACTATATTTTGTGCACTGGCTCCCCTTGTCCACCAAGTCCCATCCTGAAAGGTGCCAGAGTGATGACGAGCACAGCCAGGGCGCCTGGCCCAGTGCCAGCTCTCCCACTTACTGGGGTATGGCTAACTCAGGTGTGATCCACCTTGTGCTCCGGCAAACAGCTAAATACTTCTGAGGCCCAGTTTCCTCATCTCTCGAGTGGGGAGAGTGGCATTATGGTCTGTGAGTTTAGTATGCACAGACAGTGCTTAAAAGAGTGCCTGACACCTACTTCGGAAGAATGTTAAGTAAGATCTAAGAAGAAAAGGGAGAAACGTTGAATAAGTAGATCTTAAAGTTAGGAGATTTCGTTATGTGGGAGGAAAAAATCTCTCTGTGGCTGTAATGAAGCATCTTCTGTGGAACAGCTTTTCCAACCTTTCAGGTAAACAGGTGAGTACCACCCTGCAAATGGAGGAGCCAAAGAGCCTAATTCTAATCTTTGGGAATATATGATAAGACACTCGGTGGATTTTTTTTTTTTTTTTTCTCAGCCAAGGCTAAGGCAAGGGTGACTTAGTTCAGCAACTCCCCTGGATCTTGGGTTGAAAACCCTGCATCTTGTTCCCTGTCATCACTGAGTCCACATGCTTGTTTCAGCCTTCCGTGCTCTCTCTCCACCCATAAAGTTATGATGAAGAGGTGGCTTCGAGGAAGAGCAGAGTCAGGGAGAGCCAATGGCAAAACCTCAGAGAAGCCACACACACCAGTCATATGCACTCTGTCCATTCATCTGTAAAATGCCTGTTGCTCCAGGTTGAGCAACTTTCGAGAATAAGAAACTGTCTGTAGGAGTACTTTGAAATACAAGTGTTATATGCTCACAGTATTATTAGAAATAATCATTGCTCCTGACTCTTCAGAAATGCCTGGCAGATTGAGGTGATTTGGTATTTGTAATAGGTTTTGAGTTCCTTTGGAAAAAGAGTGCAACACAAATGCCAGGTGTTTCCGTTCGGGGAGAAGCTTGAGTAAGTCACAGAGGGTCCAAACACATCTTAGTACATCATGCTGAGTATTAGAGACAAGCCAAAGAACTTTTTTTTTTTTTTTTTTTTTTTTGCCAAAGAACTTTAAAACAGGATTCTTGTCTTCAAAGAACATAGTCTTCATAGGGAGATGAAGCATAACACATAGGACTATTCAGTATGCCATATGATCGAGTGCTCGAATGTGTGATGCAGACAGAAAGTACCAGAAGTTCTAGAAGGGGACTATCTAGGTGGTAACTGCTTTTCTGTTCCTGATATAAATGTTTTCTGATAGCTTTGTCCATGCAAGATTCATTTGCTACTTCTATTTTACCGGTGTTTGCTGATGTTTGGTGAGAGGTCACAAAATTGTGTATGATCACGTCTGTCAAATTTGACAACTGCAATCAATTTTATAGTTTAAACTGGAGAAAAAAAAAAAAAAAAGCTGAAGGTGGTGGGGGATGAAAATACAACCTTAAGTATAATCAAGACCAAAATGTTTTTTAGGATGTTTTCTCCTAAGGTCGGCATAGAAACATTCTGTAACATTTTATTCTAGTTCTTTTCCCTGACTTCATTTAAAAAGAAAAAAATGCAATCGTGTGTACCAAGAACCTCCACCAATTCCTTTCAGCGGCTCAGGTTAAATAGCTGGGACTATTGCACTTTCCAAATGAAAAAATGGACATTTCACACTTGGCAGTGATCCTGCTCAATGCCAAAACCTGGACTAGAACTACTCTCCTTTGTCCAGTCCTGGAGCCTCTCAAGGTGCCTATATATAAGCTGGAACACCTGAGCTGCTTCTAATTCCCTTTGGTTCTTCAGGCACTAACTAATCCTGCATCTGGCATCTTCTTCCTTCAGCCCCATACCCTAGCAGCAAGATCACAGGAGGAGAGGAGGGAGTTGAGGAGACTGTGGTCACCAGAAAACTCTATTGGGAACTTCCCTGGAAGGAGCAGTGACTGAAATTGTACCTTGGTTTTCCCTGAACTAGTCTAGGCCTCCTTAAGTAAAGGGCTTTCTCATTTGTTCTCTGGCTAGGTTTGGGAGTATTTTCTTGACCTTTATGCGTCGAATTAGCCTTGCAAATTGGCTCAAAAAATATCTTAGCTTTCGAAGCTGTTCTTTTACCTTCAGCATTATGGATCATTCCCATGCTTACCCATGCCTGTGGTCCCTGTCATTAAACAGTGAGAGCTCAAGACACATCCTTGGCATAATTTAATAGAAAGATCATGGAAGTCAGGGGGCAGAACTGATTGTATTTGGTATTGGCTCGATAGCTGGTTTCAGGAGTACCTCTTCCAATGTCTCTCCATCCTGAGGCCCTGAGAATGTAAACACAGATTAATTTGTTTCATGGTTGGGAATCGGGATGGGTTTGTTACATTTCAGTGCCATCGTTTCCCATCGGAGGTGAAACACCAGACAGTTGCTTTGGATTTGGAGTAGTACCCTTTGGTTGCAAAGCATCGTTTTGAAAAAAGAAAAACTCAAGTTTTTGACGGGTTTGTATTTGAAAGTAGAGAAATGTAAGGGAGAATATGTGCCTGAAGATAAAATGTTTTTCTCATGTGCTTACAAACGCCTGGTACATGATACTTGGTGGGAGGCTCAAGTGCTTGGCAGAAAATCTTGTCACTCTTCAGCTGCCTGAGTGCCAGAGCATGAACATCGCTGCTCCCTTAACCCTGTTGGAAGCTGAGGAGTGATCTATCTGCCACATCCTCGAGTTGGCTAGTGCTTTAACTTTGATCCTGTTGTAAGGGTGTTTTGTGTCTTTTGTGTTTTTGCTCCCAACCCTTTTTGGGTGGCCTTTTCCCGTAGTGTGCCCTGGAGATGCGAGATTTTCCTTTGGCAGCAGGAGGCACACACCCAGAGAATGCTGGAGCTGCAAGGGGAAAGGACCCACTTCCACAGCAGAGAAAAACAAAGAGGAAAAAGGCATACAGGTGGCCAGCGCTAAGGGACGCACCCAACAAGCAGCGGGCCGCTACCACTGCCCTGAGCAGCTGCTTCTGTTGCTGCCCGAGAGGAACTCGGTGAGCCCATCCCTGTTTGTGACTGCAAGCTCAGGATTTCAATCAATGCATTCCAGTAACCCTAAAGTGAGGAACTCCCCGTCAGGAAACACACAGAGGTAAGGGCTGGGGCCTACCCAGCTGCCCCTTGGGGATTGTCATAGGTGGACCTCGAACTGTCACTGAGGGAACAGTGTGTTCAAGCGGAAGCAAGTGAACCCAAGTGGGGAAAGGAAGAGAAAACAGAGAAGTAAATAGTGTTAGAATAGTAAACGGGCCACAGTGCAATCAGACTTTCTGTTAGAGTTTTCTATTGTTATTCTTTTGCCAGCTGTTCTTTGACTGTGCTTCTTTACCACCACCTCCCTCCCAAAGCACAGAGGAAAGGACCTTAGAGCCCACCCAATACGATGTACTAAACCAAGGCCTGGGATGGTGACAAGGCCTTAGGTCTTAGGACGAAAGGACCAGCCCCTAGTCCCCCGCTGTGAAGTGTTTTCCTGTGTTCCACAGTACTTAAATTGATATGTGTTTTTTAAAGATTTTGTTTATTCATGAGAGACACCGAGAAAGAGAGGCAGAGACATAAGCAGAGGGAGAAGCAAGCTCCCTGCAGGGAGAGCCCAATGCGGGACTCAACCCAGAACTCCAGGATCATGCCCTGAACCAACGGCAGACGCTCAGCCACCCAGGTGCCCCTATTTTTAAAGAGAAACAGAGGGAGAGAAAGCATGAGCAGGGGGAGGGGCAGAGGGAGAAGCAGACTCTCTGCTGAGCAGGGAGCCCAACTTGGGGCCTGATCCCAGGACCTCAGGATCATGACCTGAGCTGAAGACAGACACTTAACTGACTGAGCCACCCAGGTGCCCCCAAATTGATATTTTTTAAAGAATTTTTTCCTCATCCTGTGGGGTTCCAGTTAGTGTATGTGCTCTGGTGCACAATACTGCTTGTTGGAGGGATTCACATCCGACAGGGTTTCCCTAACCCTCCACTCACCAGCGGGTTTCCTCTCATGCTCTCTGGGTCCTGCCCGTATTTTCCAGCAGGGAAGCTAGGCTCCCGTTGTTACAGTTGTTCCCTGTCATCAGCCGGGGTGGGTAGTGTTTTGATCTTAACGATGCCTGTTTGTTTACTCTGAGCTAGTCTTAGTGTGAGAGTGAGTTCTCTATGTACATAGAGACCATTGTCCTTTACTGACAGAAGCCCTAGAGATGGGTCCCCACGTGACTGTAGGATTCCCGAGCCCAGGCAGGCCTGATCCTCCTCTCTGTCAGCTCCAAGATGAGAGCAGGGCTCGAAGGATCAAGGAAGTGACTGAGGTGAAAGGTGGGGTGGTCCCTCAGTCCTTTGCATCTCCTTGACCTACTCTAGGAACTGCTTCTCCCTGATTTGGGCAGACCAGCTGGATCCGGCGTCTGATCTCCCTTTGTTATTTGTCTCTTTTAGTAGCCCTAAGTCAAAGCAGGAGGTGATGGTCCGTCCTCCTACAGTGATGTCCCCATCTGGAAACCCCCAGCTGGATTCCAAATTCTCCAATCAGGGTAAACAGGGGGGCTCAGCCAGCCAATCCCAGCCATCCCCCTGTGACTCCAGGAGTGGGGGCCATACCCCTAAAGCACTCCCCGGCCCAGGTGGGAGCATGGGGCTGAAGAATGGGGCTGGAAATGGTGCCAAGGGCAAGGGGAAAAGGGAGCGAAGTATTTCCGCCGACTCCTTTGATCAGAGAGATCCTGGGACTCCAAACGATGACTCTGACATTAAAGGTATGTCTATAAGATCTTTGAGACTCAGAGGGAAGTAGCTATTCCCGAGGGAAGGCCTCTGACATTGGTGGATGCTGGAGAGCCTCAGAGCAGCCGAGTGGGGAGAGTAGGTACCAGGTTCAGGAGTTGTCGCAGCTTGTTAGGGTGGAACTGCTTCCTCTTGTTTTCCCACTCCCTGAAGAATGGTCTGGGACTGCCTCGTGGAAGAGTTCTTGCCCTTCAGGATGCACATGTTCCGGGGGTGATGGCAGGATGTCTCTCAGTCCTCACCACGTTCTTGGGGATGTTTCTGGCTTCTGTGCTGTTTCTCCTTCAGTCTCGAGCTCCCGTTTGTCTATGCCAGGGGCCTACACTGGAGCAGTTTTCCCGGCATCTCTTATTCTCCTCTGTCAGTTGAACTCTGTGAGACTGGGGTTCTCTCTGGTTACCACTTTGCCACTAGGCATGAGAGGAAGCCCTGGCAGTAGTGTGGGTCTGTCACAGCTGATTCCCGTGTGGCAGAAACGAGAGGTGACATGTAGTAGAAACGGGGGAGGCACCAAAATAGAGCTAGGCAGGAGGAATATGGGGCCAACGGCTGTGGCTTCAGTTGTTTTCCCTCCTAGTTGAAAACCAGAAACCTTAACTATGGCCAGAGTGTGAAGTCGCATTCCAGGGGTGGAAGTTTGACACCCCCCCCCACTCCTTCCTGCCAGCCCACATTAGAAGTAAGAACGTGGGTGATTGCTCCCCCATCTTTCCTTCCATCCTCAGGTATTTGTGGGAGGCCTGCCATGAGCGCCAGCACTATGCTGTGCGGTAGGGGACCATGGTCACAAGATGCAGCTGCCATCCCCAAGAATTTGAGTGAACCCGGACTGCAGATCATTAAACAATTATGATAAAATGTGATAAATGCTGAAATAAGAGGATTTGGGGGCTGTGGTTTCAACTCACTGGGGCATCTAGTCCAAGAGGTTCCAAAAAGGTTTCCAGGAAGGAGGGACACTTGTGCTAATGTCTGAAGGGTGCGTAATAGACAAGTAAGGAGGTGGAGGGAAAGGGTGCTTAGTGCTTAGTAATTTTGTCATTTGGGGAGAAGCGTTTTGGAATTTTTATGAGTTGAAGAGGTTTTCTCTTAGCAAGGTGCTTCCTCCTTAAAATTCTCAAGGTGGGTTTGTGTTGTGGTGCTGTAAATGCTGGCAGAAGCAGCTTTTTCCTTTCTCTGACACCACTCTTCTCATTCTTTTAGAATGTAATTCTGCTGACCACATAAAGTCCCAGGATTCCCAGCACACACCACACTCGATGACCCCATCCAATGCTCCAGCCCCCAGGTCTTCCACCCCCTCCCATGGCCAGACTACTGCCCCAGAGCCCACACCTGCTCAGAAGACTCCCGCCAAAGTGGTGTATGTGTTTTCTACTGAGATGGCCAATAAGTAAGTTCACAGCTGGGTCTTGCTGTTGGCAGGGCTTGTGTGTTTGGACGCCTGAGTTCTTATTCCCACTGAAGGTTAATCCTTTTTTCCCCCACATGTGTTATATCACTTGAAGTTAACAGTACAGAAAGGGGTAAAATAAAATAAAATACAAAACCTCCTGACCCTCTCTCCCCAGAGGCAACCACTGATGATACTTCTTTGGCTTTCCTTCCAGAAGGTTTTTGTGCTTGTAAGATACAGATCTTTTTCAAACATAAAAGAGATTGATTACACAGTAGCATCTAATTTAGCATTCTCTTTTAAATAACACAAGTAATACTTGTGTCTGTCTTAGAATGATTAGAAAATATAAATAACTAAAAAGAGAAATATGTCTGGAATAGAGATAACTACTGTGAATGTTTTGGCACCTATGTTTCTGATGGATGGGTCAGCAGATTTTTTTTGCTTACTTAATTTATACAAAATGTGAATGTACCCTACATACAGACAGAGTGAATTTCCACAGCCTTAGTTTATTATTATGTGTTGAGAGAGTTCACGTTTGCTTTTCATGTTGGGGTTTTGAACTAGGATTCTATAAAACACCTACCACAGTGTATTGGTTGGAAGGAGAAAATCTTGGGGTTTTTTAATGCCTCTTTTGAGATTTTGCTAATAGCTATCATTAGATTCCAGAAGTCTGATGCTAAATGATAGACACAAATAATGAAAATTTGTGTTTCTTGATTCTTACTCAACATTTCTGATGGCTCTCTACACAGAACCACCTTCCTTTCTGCTCTTACAAGTTCACTCTGGGGTTAAAGTGTTTTTGCAATTACAGGTAGTGGAGTAGAAGCAAATCCTAGTGTGTGCATCTCTCTTGTCTCTGCAGAGCCGCAGAAGCTGTGTTGAAAGGCCAGGTTGAAACTATCGTCTCTTTCCACATCCAGAACATCTCTAACAGCAAGACAGAACGAAGCACAGCCCCTCTGGTAGGCCATTTTGGAAGTGGAGTGTGGTTTAAAGGCTCTCCAGTGCCCATAAAGGTGGGAGGTAGTCTCGATGGTGTAAGCTGCATCCCGGGCATTTGACCTACTTATGGTATTATGTGGTTTCAGGCAGATCATGCCGTACTGGCCTTTCCTTTAGCAAGCAGGTAAACTGAGGGATTACTAGGAGAGAAGGACACAGGATAAAACAGGAGGTATATGAGGAGATGTCCGATTTCTTTCATGTAGCCATCCCTGGGAAAATCTGAATTCAAACCGTGTGTACAGGGCAGGTTTTTAACAGCTAACAAATGCTCTTGAGTTAGTTGCAGAGCAGAAGAGGAATGACTCAAGCCTCCGTACTGGAGTACATGCTGCTAATCTGCTAATTAGAGTCTCAGTGACTTTCAAAATGATTCTTCCTTACTTCAAAGTGAGAGGACCATTAAATACTTTTAATTGCTTGATATTTCCAAAATTCCAATAAATATTATTGTGTCTCCTGTCTGGAACTTAAGTACCTACCATAAGCCACGTTAGAAAAAACGTGCAGTGGTTGCTTGAATCCATGTAGCGTTCCACATGGAACCACAAGTTGTTTCTGTGATTGGCATTGTCAGGGCATCCTGCCAAATGCTGCTGGGACACTAAGAGGTTCAAGACACAGACCTTGCTTTCAGGAAGCATAAAATCTAGTACTAGTACTGGGTGTAGTCTTTGATGTGGGAAAAGTTAAGTGACAATAAATGAGTCAAATGACAAGTCAAGATAAAACAGTGACATTTTTGTCTTTGTCGTGGATCAACAAAGTTCCTCTCCATTGACATAGCAGAGCTTGGGTTTTCCTAGACTTAGAAAAGGCATTTCACATTCTTCGTATACCTCTGCTATTCAAGAAGGGAGGAGGATGGACGTACATGATATTTAAAATGTATATATATCTTAGTTTATGCTTAAATATTTTATACACATGTATACATAATATTTAAAACTTTTATCATCCCAGGATGCACAGGGTACATTGTAATGCCAGCCAGTATTTCATTGACTTGGCAGCAGATCTTATTAGGGTTTGCATCTCTACCTTCTCTGGTGCTGAAATGAGTCAGAAGTGGTGTTAAGGATGGAATTGGGAATAATCCAACGACCGTTGCTCCAAATCTCAAATCAAAAGGGTGGCACTAAACTACTACTTCTATCCTGGTCACATGACACGAAGTCGGTGCCCATCCCAAACTAACCGACCAATCGAACCTGGCCAACAAAACCAAACCTAAAATGGCACCAGGAGGAAAAGGAAAGTGACCTCCACACTACAGTATGGGAGTCAGGGACATGGGAGACATGTTGAGCATGTGGAGTCATGCAGGTTCAGCCAGCCTTCCCACCCCAGTCTCTGTGTGCAGACATATGTGCACGGGTACCTGTGAATGAAACATTTATATACATATTCACAGAACAGAACACGTGAAGATAGTCTTTGTGTTTATGCAACACAGACTGTTCGATGCAGAGATACACATGATTCGTGTACAGATTTGCACACAGGAAAGCCTTCCAGAAAGCAAGTGGGGAGGTAAGGAAGAGCCTCAGGGGTTTGGAAATACAGACAGGATTAAGTGAGCAAGTAGGAACAAAGGAACACCCAAAGGAGGGTACATGCGGCTAGCTGGAGGCTGGCGAAAGATCCCCGAGATGGGGTTTGTAGGCTGGGCCCCTCTGTGCTTCTGCAGTACCCCCGACTTGGGCACCGCCAGCAGTGCCAGAGTTTAGACCCAGGGTACGCGTCCTTCTTCCGCACGCAGACAGCATCCGTGTCCCCGCAGGTGCATGTGCTTTCACCCAGGACTTAGTGTAGCGTCGGTACTTAATAAATAATAATGAGGCTGTCATCTGACCTATAAAAAGGGCAGTCTGCTGTCTATTGGAAAGAACAGATCAAGAGACACCGTGGGCTAGATAGCCTCAGATTTCCCCACAGACGCTTCCTGCTTACGGATTATCTTACTACAGTTAATGTACAAGTTCTTATCGAATATGGAATCAGTGATCACAAACTGAAAACAGAAACCAGAGCTATCAGGCCCCCTGGAAACTCAAGGAGAGGAGTACTGTGCTAGTCACCATGTCAGAGAAGACTCTCACTGGAACGGCGTAGCCTTCCCTGCTTCCTCTGGCTGCTAGAGTACAGAGCTGTCAGTGACAAGTATATTCCCTTGCAGCTGAAAACATCAGACCTCTTGACTGACAATGAGGAGCCTATATACCTAGTTGTACTTTCGGGGAAAAGAAGGGTGTTAGGTACAGCCTCCCACATACCAAGAAACTAATCTCTCTTTGAATCAGAAATACACAGTAGACATGTGATATCAAACCTGTTCCTCGAAATAGATACTCAAATATATTCACTTTGGCAGAGTGGCTCTCCCCTGGCATGCTTATAAAGTTATTGAAACATAATCTTCAGCAAGGGAAAGACGATGCCATTTGACAGGAAAGTGGAAGAAAAAAATCAGAACGTCTCCATGTCCAGACTGGGGTTGTACATGGGCAGTTTCTGCAGCAAATGTCAGAGTAGATTTATGTGAACTGGGACAAATCCTTTATAACATGTTTTGCTTTTTTAATTGCCTTTCCATACCATTTACCAATGATTTTTAAAATCTTGTTTATCTTCAGAACACACAGATATCTGCCCTTCGGAATGATCCGAAAACCCTCCCACAACAGCCCCCAGCTCCAGCCAGCCAGGACCAGAATTCTTCCCAGAATACCAGACTGCAGCCGACTCCACCCATTCCGGCACCAGCACCCAAGCCTGCTGCACCCCCACGTCCCCTGGACCGGGATAGTCCTGGTGTAGAAAACAAACTGATCCCTTCTGTAGGCAGTCCTGCCAGCTCTACTCCACTGCCCCCAGACGGTACCGGGCCAAACTCGACACCCAATAACCGAGCAGTGACCCCTGTGTCCCAAGGGAGCAATAGCTCTTCAGCAGATCCCAAAGCCCCTCCGCCTCCTCCAGTGTCCAGTGGAGAGCCCCCCACGCTGGGAGAGAACCCCGACGGGCTGTCTCAGGAGCAGCTGGAGCACCGGGAGCGCTCCTTACAAACGCTCCGAGACATCCAACGGATGCTTTTCCCCGATGAGAAAGAATTCACAGGAGGACAAAGTGGGGGACCCCAGCAGAACACTGGGGTATTAGATGGACCTCAGAAAAAACCAGAAGGGCCAATACAGGCCATGATGGCTCAATCCCAAAGCCTAGGGAAGGGACCTGGGCCCCGGACAGATGTGGGAGCTCCATTTGGCCCTCAAGGACATAGAGATGTGCCCTTTTCTCCAGATGAAATGGTTCCACCTTCCATGAACTCCCAGTCTGGGCCCATGGGACCTGACCACTTGGACCATATGACCCCCGAGCAGATAGCTTGGCTGAAACTGCAGCAGGAGTTCTATGAGGAAAAGAGGAGGAAGCAGGAGCAAGTGGTCGTGCAGCAGTGCTCCCTCCAGGACATGATGGTCCATCAGCATGGGCCTCGGGGCGTGGTCCGAGGGCCTCCTCCTCCATATCAGATGGCCCCAAGCGAAGGCTGGGGGCCAGGGGGCGCGGAGCCCTTTGCCGATGGGATCAACATGCCCCACTCTCTGCCCCCAAGGGGCATGGCTCCCCATCCCAACATGCCAGGGAGCCAGATGCGCCTCCCTGGATTTGCAGGAATGATAAACTCAGAAATGGAGGGGCCGAATGTCCCCAACCCAGCATCTAGACCAGGTCTTTCTGGAGTCAGTTGGCCAGACGATGTGCCAAAAATCACAGATGGTCGAAACTTCCCACCTGGCCAGGGTGTCTTCAGTGGTCCAGGCCGAGGGGAACGCTTCCCAAACCCCCAAGGATTGTCCGAAGAGATGTTTCAACAGCAGCTGGCAGAGAAGCAGCTGGGTCTCCCCCCGGGGATGAGCATGGAAAGCAGCAGGCCCAGCATGGAGATGAATAGAATGATCCCAGGCTCCCAGCGACACATGGAGCCTGGGAGTAATCCCATTTTCCCTCGAATACCCGTTGAGGGCCCTCTGAGTCCCTCCAGGGGTGACTTTCCGAAAGGAATGCCCCCACAGATGGGCCCTGGTCGGGAACTTGAGTTTGGGATGGTTCCTAGTGGGATGAAGGGAGATGTCAGTCTAAACGTCAGCATGGGATCCAACCCTCAGATGATACCTCAGAAGATGAGAGAGGCTGGGGCAGGCCCTGAGGAGATGATGAAATTACGCCCAGGTGGCGCAGACCTGCTGCCCACTCAGCAGAAGATGGTGCCCCTGCCATTTGGTGAGCACCCCCAGCAAGAGTACGGCATGGGCCCTAGACCATTCCTTCCCATGTCTCAGGGTCCAGGCAGCAACAGTGGCTTGCGGAATCTCAGAGAACCACTTGGGCCCGACCAAAGGACTAACAGCCGGCTCAGTCATATGCCACCACTACCTCTCAACCCTTCCAGTAACCCCACTAGCCTCAACACAGCTCCTCCAGTTCAGCGTGGCCTGGGGCGGAAGCCCTTGGATATATCTGTGGCAGGCAGCCAGGTACATTCCCCAGGCATTAACCCTCTGAAATCTCCCACGATGCGCCAAGTCCAGTCACCAATGCTGGGCTCACCCTCGGGGAACCTCAAGTCCCCCCAGACTCCATCGCAGCTGGCAGGCATGCTGGCGGGCCCAGCTGCTGCTGCTTCCATTAAGTCCCCCCCTGTCTTGGGGTCTGCTGCTGCTTCGCCTGTTCACCTCAAGTCTCCATCACTTCCTGCCCCGTCACCTGGATGGACCTCCTCTCCAAAACCTCCCCTTCAGAGTCCCGGGATCCCTCCAAACCATAAAGCACCCCTCACCATGGCCTCCCCAGCCATGCTGGGCAGTGTAGAGTCAGGTCAGTATGCTTGCGTCCTCACAGCAGTTGCACCTTGTAGCCGGAGATTGCAAAAGCCTCATTTATGTACTTTAAGAAAACTGGTGTCCTAATTTGATTATGCAACCGGAGGAGGTGGCCTTTGCCGAGACGGACGTATCCGAGGCCAGGTGCGTGATTGGTGCTTCCGCGGGGTTACGCACTAAGTATCCAATCCTGGCAGAGACACACAGCTCTTAGTGCAGAATGTGTTTGTCAGGTAGGACTGTTCAGAGGAAGAGGGAGAATGGGACACGTGTCACTCCACAGAATAATTTACATTTGCACAGTGCACGTGGGTTGGTGAAGTAAAATGCCTCGGACAGTGGGTAAATATGACTTCTTTCAATACTAGACCTGCCCACTTGAAGGGGGCTGCCCTCGTGTCCACAGGCCCTGAGTATAATCGTAAGCAGAAAGGGGAGGCTGTTGAAAGACTTTAGTGGTTCTCATAAATACATGCTGACCACAGAGACAGTTACCCAAAACCTTCTCCTTGGTAGACTGCTGTTTTCAGAGATCAGCTGCAATTTCTCAGCATTTTCTTCCTGGGGGAAGCTCTGGCTAATGATGGTGGTTTTGTGAATGGGGCCGGAGGTGGTCAGTGGAAGATGAGCGTCGAGGTATAAATACTAGGTCCATGTGGTCTCTGCTTGAGAAAAACTAGACTCAGAATAAGATCGAGGATGTATCCCAGCCAGCTGAAGCGTCTCTCTCCCAGTTGGGTAGCGGATCACAAGAGCAGGACAGTAGAACCAGCCTCCTCAGAACTGCTCAGTGCCGACGTTGTGGTTGTGGAAATTAATCAAGAGCGTGTGTATAGGGTGACGCAGTTAGCACCTGGGGTTGAGTCGCTGGGCCGGCTCCACGGCGTCCTAAATACCTGAGTGGAATTCTGAATCATGATCGGCAAGGGAGAGATCTGCTTATTTTGCATTCTTTTCAGTGAAATAGTTGTCCCTACACCATGCCCTTCCCAAGCTTGAGGTTCTGTCTCTACTGCATTCTTGGTGTGTCTTCATGTCTTCTGGTGCATTGCATCCCTGTCACACTGGTCACCCCTCTGCACACACACACAGCTTGACCAGAAGACTGATGATTTGTGTTCTGGGTCTAATAACACTGTCCTGTTCATCCATCTCATTCTTGGCCTTGCTAGTTCATAATCATAGGCCTGATAGCCTTTAAGAGGAATCTAATTTCCTGCCCATTCTTGTTTTATTTTGCTTTCTTGTAGGCGGCCCCCCACCCCCCACAGCCAGCCAGTCTGCCTCCGTGAACATCCCTGGAAGTCTTCCCTCTAGTACACCTTACACCATGCCTCCAGAGCCAACCCTTTCCCAGAACCCGCTGTCTATTATGATGTCTCGAATGTCCAAGTTTGCAATGCCCAGTTCTACCCCTTTATACCACGACGCCATCAAGACTGTGGCCAGCTCCGATGACGACTCCCCTCCAGCACGTTCTCCCAACTTGCCATCAATGAATAATATGCCAGGTAAGAAATCAGGAAGCTAGGATACTGAGCGAGTGTTAGACAAAAGAGAGAATTCTCGCATGCTTTTCAGCCGGCTGCAGACCCCCAATGGATGGAAGCGGCACACGCTGGGAAGTACCGTCAATAGAATCAAGTGTCTTAACTAGAGGAAGAGAACGTGAACAATTTTGTATTCATTTGATTCAATGTGTTTGTTAGAAAGCAGGTTTCCTTAGGATTCTTACAGTTTCCTCAAAGAAGTTCTGATGCTTCTGTGTACCTGGATGGGTACTTTTTTCCCTTTTGAGGGGGTGGGAGGGCAGTGGGGGTCCTCCTGGAGAAATACTGAGAGGTGTTTCTTTTTAACATGCAGATCGGAGTGTCTTTAATTCTCAAGTGTTTTTCTGGAAGGGCCGCCTCCAACCACTAAGCAGCCACAGGATTTCAGACAGGGCACAGCCTGTTTCCTAGCACCATCCTCACCATACCTGGTGGTTATTCTGTAGAGACACCAACTACTTAAATGGCTTAGGGACTATAGTAGAACCGGCATGTTGCCTTCTTTCTGATTCTTGGATTTGTAGGGCTAATCCTCTCTGTCCAAAGAGGACCGTTCCTAAGTGATTCAGACAAATTCGTTTCATCTATGTTCCATGCCTCCCATGAAGAAGGCTGAATTGATTTGCTTATATTAATTTGTGACTTTTCACACAGACTTTCTTCCTGGCTATTTTCTACATACCCTTACGTTGTAAGGTTTACAACATATGTAGTCTGAGTTTAAGACTCAGAATATATCCTCTTGTAGGGCTGTTGGCCTGTACGCTCCAAAATGTATTTTAATCTCGCTGAGGGCAGGGATTTCGTGTTGTATGTTTTCCCAGCAGAGCCCCTTGCACATTTGATACACAATGATCTTGTTGTTGTTAATTGGGTTTATGATAGTTTTTCTAAAGCTGCTCTTGGTTAAGGTGATTCCTTTGATATCTTTATTTTTCTAGGAATGGGCATTAATACACAGAATCCTCGAATTTCAGGTCCAAACCCTGTGGTTCCGATGCCAACCCTCAGCCCAATGGGAATGACCCAGCCACTTTCTCACTCCAATCAGATGCCCTCTCCGAATGCCATGGGACCCAACATACCTCCTCACGGGGTCCCGATGGGGCCCGGCTTGATGTCACACAATCCTATCATGGGCCACGGGTCCCAGGAGCCTCCAATGGTACCTCAAGGACGGATGGGTTTCCCCCAGGGCTTCCCTCCAGTACAGTCTCCTCCACAGCAGGTTCCGTTCCCTCACAATGGCCCCAGCGGGGGGCAGGGCAACTTCCCAGGAGGCATGGGTTTCCCAGGGGAAGGCCCCCTCGGTCGCCCCAGCACCCTGCCCCAGAGTTCAGCAGATGCAGCACTTTGCAAGCCTGGAGGCCCCGGGGGTCCCGACTCCTTCGCTGTCCTGGGGAACAGCATGCCTTCGGTGTTTACAGACCCAGATCTGCAGGAGGTCATCCGACCCGGAGCCACTGGAATACCGGAGTTTGATCTGTCTCGCATTATTCCATCTGAGAAGCCCAGCCAGACACTGCAGTATTTCCCTCGAGGGGAAGTCCCAGGCCGTAAACAGCCCCAGGGCCCCGGACCTGGGTTTTCGCACATGCAGGGGATGATGGGTGAACAAGCACCCAGAATGGGACTGGCGTTACCTGGCATGGGAGGTCCAGGGCCAGTGGGAACTCCGGATATCCCCCTCGGGACAGCCCCATCCATGCCAGGCCACAACCCAATGAGACCACCAGCCTTTCTCCAGCAAGGCATGATGGGACCGCACCATCGGATGATGTCACCAGCACAATCTACAATGCCTGGCCAGCCCACCCTGATGAGCAACCCAGCTGCTGCCGTGGGCATGATTCCTGGCAAGGATCGGGGGCCTGCTGGGCTCTACACCCACCCTGGGCCCGTGGGCTCTCCAGGCATGATGATGTCCATGCAGGGCATGATGGGACCCCAACAGAACATCATGATCCCCCCACAGATGAGGCCCCGGGGCATGGCCGCTGACGTGGGCATGGGTGGATTTAGCCAAGGACCTGGCAACCCAGGAAACATGATGTTTTAAGCTGCTAAGATTGGATGTGCCGATCCTTGTCAAGATGAGATTCCAGGTCCTGCGAGCTGCTTTGAGGGAGTTCCAGGAACACCGTTGGTCATGCAATAGGAGAACAGAGACCCGAGGGCTGCTTTGGGGGAGGGGGGAACTTGAGAATGTATGGATTTACCTGAAAACAAATGATTCATTTAATCAACAGGTGTGTTTTTTTTAAGATTTATTTTTTAAAAATTATTTTTGTGGACTTGGGTATCCTGTGATGGCACCTACTTTTGGGAATCTGTAGCTGTGCTTTGAGAATTGCCATCGGTCATGTGTTGCACCGTTCTCTGTATGTTTACGTCCTTTGGACTGGCTTCTCCCAGGATTCTTTTCTGGTTTTGTTTTTTGCTTTGGGCTTTATTTTTTTGTGTACTGTACTATATTGTAAAAGGGATTTTAGCAGAGACTTTAGTCTTTGGGACAAGAGGAGAACAGGAATGCTGGGCTGTTTACTTTAGGTGGAGAATCCATCTTCAGACCTTTGGACTATTTTCTTTCAACTCCAGTGTATAGAAAAAAAAAAAAAACCAAACTACGACCTCAGAGCAGAGTATTAATGAAAAGCACAAAAAAAGGAACTAAGTTCAGCGAGGGGTGGGGGGAGGGGGGAGATTTTTCTTTTTAAAAATAATGAAACTTAGGACGTTTGTTTTTCAGTTCGAGTGCTCTCCGCACTTGTCTGTCTCTCCCAGTCTGCAAACCCACCTTCACATTTTTCTCTCTTCCCTCCCTCTCCCTCTCCCCTTGGTTGAGTGTTTCCTTCCCCCCACAGCCTGCCCGCCACCGAGGACGACCTCTGCTTTCCTCTTCTTTCCCTTTGGCAGCTGCAATACCCGGTGTTTCTTGGGGGAAGTAAATCTAAGGAAGCCTCGCCTTCCAGGCCAGGTGTCGCCCAGGCCCGGCTCCGGCTCCGGCTCCGGCTCCGGGAGGGAAAGGCCTGTGTTTGGGATGCTCGGTGGGCTGCTTTTCCCTTCTCTTCCCCAACACGCCCTCCCTTCCCCACCTTGTTTTCTGTTCTCCTTTTATTAGGAATTCCCAAGTGAATTTTATCAATGTGGGAGTGGAACAGATGCTAAAAGCTATCCAGGATTTTGTTTTTGTTTTTAATTTTGTGGTTCCTCCCTTCCCTCCCCTCCCATGCGTAAAACGTTCTGTGTAACCTCCATTAAATTTGGTACAAAACCACTCACCAGAGCTGTGGTGTCAGAAAAATAAAATATATTGTTTCTTACAAAATTGAATAGCCTTTTGTGTTCATTTCAGTTCCGGTCTGCTTAGTGCTGGGCATGGTAGCTGCCACACGACCCGAGGAACACAGTGGCTTTGCGTCCCAGCAGGTGGATGAAGGTGAGGGGAAGCCTGCCCAAGTGCCTGCCTAGGTGGAGCATCTTCTCTGGGTGGTTGAGTAAGAACCACTCGAAGATTTGTCCCGGGACCAGTCCTGTCTCTGTTGTGAAGCCTAGTGGTGGGCAGAAGAGCAACCCTGGCCCCCGGCGCTGAAATTTACCTCTCGGGGTAATGAATGGTCTCTACCAGGAATTTCTGGGAGAGCCAGTTAAATGGTGTGAAGCAATTCAGGCCAAGGGTATATTTTCACTCATTTGCAGAAGCTCTGAAGTGTCCCTGAATCTTGCTAAGGTAAAACATGACCACTGTGCCTGTGAGTCGGGGTTTTCCCCAGCCCGTGGGGGTGTCCCCTGCCTCGCTGCCTGCCGGCGTCCCCACTGTGGCCCCATTCAGTCTGGGCACGGCTCATCGCCCACCACTCGTGCCCTCGTTGGGCAGTGTGCATCCTGCAGGCCATGCGTGTCTCTCTGCACTTGAATTTGCCCTGGTGTGTGTATTGCTTCACGTCCTAGGTGGTTTTGGCTGAGTGACTGGGCGTCTGGGTGTGAGTTTGTTCACAGGTGAGAGAAGAAGGGAGGAGCAGCAGGTGCAGAGTCATCTGCAGACAAACTGGTACAAATTGGGCTCTGCTGGCGCTCTACAGTCGGAGTCCTTCCTGTGCCTGTGACGGTTTCTGCGATAGGTGTGTTTGAGAGCCAATTTCTCTTCCACTGTTGGCTGCCCTGTCATCTCAGAAACACAAGAGCCCCAGGCAACAAAAGTGAGATGACTGCTGCGGCACCTCCCCCACCAGTCACCTCCACGTGTGCTCCTGCTAACCTTGGAGGGCCTAAACGGTATGTGGTGTAATCATCTCCTTTGCAGAGGAGAAAGCTGAGCTCAAGTTTAAGAATTCAGGCACAATCGGATCTATTCAGATGGCCCTGTGTGGTGAACATTTTATGTTAGGAGAGTAAAATGAGTGTTTTGTTCCATAAATTTAGCCGTCTTCCTCGGTTCTCATTCCTCAGTTCTCTGGCTTCGAAGTTTATGGAAGTGAGCAGGGAAACATCTAAGCACGGGGAACGTGAGATGCGAGCCCCAACCAAGGAAGGTTGGGCCCTGGCATCTGTCCACTGGACTGGCTTCTGGGTGGCCCTGCTCCCGGCTGCACCTGACAGTGCTGTGGTCCCTGTTCAACTGGCCCTCGGAGGGAGCCCAGAGCCAGCTGGAGCGGCCCGGTGGCCCCTGCTGGGAAAAGCTGGGGATGTGGCGCTGCTCGCTCGGCCCCCTGCTGGACAGCATGCAGCAGTGCGAATGAGCTGTCCACTGCCCTGAAGTGGAGTTTTGAAGAGACCCCTTCATAAATCATTCATTTACGTTGTCAGCAGATACCAACAACATTTCATCATGATGATATCTGATAAACTGAGTTCGTTTGGGGTTTAAACAGAACAGTTTCTAATTTACTAAGAATGATGTGAAAATCACATTTGAGAGGCTTGATACTCCCATGTCGAGAACTAATTTTTAAAAATTAGCAAAAGGTTGATAAAGATATTTCTTGTTAACATAACCCTGTGAAAGCCCAGCCAGTCTCCCCCAAATTGGGGGACTGAGTGAAGGAAATGCAATAATGATGTGTTTACTTCATTTCAGGGGTTAAGTGGTGGGGTGTGGGTGAACTAAAAGAGTTTGTGTTGTTTTTCCTAAAGCAAAGTGAAATAAAATAAATTTTGAGAAAATCTGTACTTCTAAATGAAAATAAATTACTGTAGGGGTCTTATGAGGGGTGAGGCGTGAGAAAATAGAAATTCTAAAACAAATTTTTACAGATTTTAAAGCTACTCTTAGAAAAAAAATTGAAAAAAAAAAAAAAAAAGGGATCCCTGGGTGGCGCAGTGGTTTGGCGCCTGCCTTTGGCCCAGGGCGCAATCCTGGAGACCTGGGATCGAATCCCACGTCGGGCTCCCGGTGCATGGAGCCTGCTTCTCCCTCTGCCTGTGTCTCTGCCTCTCTCTCTTTCTCTCTCTGTGACTATCATAATAAAATAAAATAAAATAAAATAATAAAATAAAATAAATAAAAGAAAATAAATAAAATAAAATAAATTGATCCAAAATTTTTCCCAGCCTCCCTACTCTCCTGCTGTCACCAGGGCCAGCTTCCATGGCTACATGTGACCTGTGTAGCTGCCCTGGGCTGAGGCTTGGGCTGCTGAAGTTCTCAATAATCTGGACAGGGGAGCCCACATTTCCATTTTTCACACCCCCTCCCTCCCAGGTCATGTAGCCAGCTCTGGCTATGGTAAACTAGAGAAATCACAGCACCTCCACAGCGGTACTGGGCTCTTGGCCTCACTCTTCTTCTTCCTTCTCCCCAGTGGCAGGGGGGTACCCCAGGTAGGGTGGTGGTTGTGTTCCGTTTAAATGGTCTCTAGTCATTTCCTTTTCCTTTTCTGAGAACTTTCAAAGTGCTGAAAGGACAGGGAAGCTGTATTCAACACAAGGACTCACTTCCTCAGCAACTACCACCTAGGGAGCACCTACTGTGTGTCTGGAACTGTGCTGAGGCTGGGATGAGGAAACAGGTGCATGAATTGATCATGACAGTGCAGTCCGGTCGTTGCTGTGGTGATGGCTCAAAGGGCCGAAGGCCAGAAAGGAAGGTGCCACGAAGCCTCAACAGGAAGATGATTTTTCCTGGGTGGAAGGCAGGTGGCAGGCATTTAAACAGAGGAAGTGGGCGCAGTAAAGGCACAGTAAAGGCCAGGAAACTGGAAGGGTACTATAAAGGAGGTGGGGTAATAAATGAGCAGAGGGAGGGAGGTCACAGGGAGCTGGGTGTGGCCCCCCTAGGAGCCTGAAATTCATCAACGTTTTAAGGGAGGGATTTGAGTGATCATTTTGGCAGTTCAGCAGGAGGAGTGTACTGTGGTGTGGGAGACAGGCTGGGGGTGGGAGGGAGAACGCAGGAAAGTCACTGGCAAAATCCTTCAGCTCACAAACTCATCTCTTTTGCTTTAAAAAACATTAAATTGAGTTGTATTTTCTGTGCTGTTTAAAGAACTTGAGCCTTACCGTCACATTCTTTTCTCCAACCCAGACCAGTAATTGTTCAAAGTCACCAAGTCACAGCATCTTAATTTGGTGGTAAAATTCTCACAACACCTCTATAGCAAACAGTTTGTAAAGCACAGAAAACAGTCTGTGGCCAAACATTTTATGTTGGAGGGAGTTAAATAATAAACTAAGTTAAAAAGAAGGTATGCTATGAGGACCAGAGGAATAAAAATGATCTCTCTCTTTAACATGGCTCTTTATCTGGTTTACTGTAATAGGCGTGATCTGTTTTCTGCTTACAGGTGTCCACACTCTTAACTTTCTGGCTCAGTGCTCAGTTGTGCTTGGCAACCGGTGCTGCTAGAGGAAGAAGGTGAGTATATGATCACAGAGAAGATAAAGAGAAGATTCAGAAATTATTTCCTTACACATATTTAAAGCATGGAAAAATGCAGCTATTTCACCAAACACAAAAGAACTCAATTTCTCCTTGCAAAATACTCCCTCAGAGCCCAAAGCAATTATAAAGGACCCCGAGATTCCAAAGAACAGCTTGAAAAAATTCAGCCCCAGCAAAGTGCAGGTCTTCGCTGTGGTGGGGAGACAGGGACAGGACAGGACTGGGATGGTGCTCGGCTCTGGGAAGTTTGGTTCTTCCTACCGTACAGCACAGCGTGCTCACAGCTCCAGGCTGGCCACCCACTTCCTTTCCCCAGTGTCTGGAGCTAGAGTTGAGGACAGAAGGAAGTTACAAATCTCAATGTTATTCAGTGTCTACTTAGTTAATGGTCAGGATGGATTGATGTTTTTAAGAATCTTTTTTTTTTTTTTTTTTTTTTTTTTTTTTTTGCTGCAGCCCGAGTTCTTTCTGTTAAAGACCCCTGGGAACTTGTGTTTATTTCTCATCTTTACCAAGCTTCACGAAGGTTTCTTTCCCCACTTCTCATACAGAAACCTTCTGTGTGCTTCTTTCCCTGGAGACTCCTGCCCATCCTCACACATCGATCTGATCCAAGCACGAGTGTTCTGCTCTCAGTGGTGCTGTAAGAGCTCTGGAGCACAGGCTTCTGGCTTCTTGGTTCTTAGTGTCAAATGCAGCCGAGCAGAGCCTAGCACCTTGCTAGAGACTGAGACATCACCACTGCCTTCAATCCAAATGTATTTGGTTACAGGGAATCATGGATTACTGTGATTTATTTTGTTCTCCAACTGCAAAAGTTCTCCCAGGCTCTGGTGAAGTTCTTTATTCTAGCTGTCAGTACTTGTGCTATTAAGAATTTTTACACACACACACAGATTTATTTATACAAGTGTATATGTACCTTTGATTATACTAAGGTATGTAAATAATTAAATGCCAGTTTTGAAACGTCAACATGCTGCCGTGAAGATTAGTTTGTTTTTTCCTTGTTGATGAAGCTGAAGAATCCCTAGAATTCTCTTCATCCTTGTTCTCAGTGCCTGCAGGAAAGGCATTTAAAATATAATCTTTGCTACCTAAAAGTGTAATAATACCAGTAAGGAAATACAGGGATCATATCCATAGAAAGAACCAGGCATCACTTGGCCCAGGAAAGAAAGGATCTATCGCACTGTGTAATGGAGTTCATGGTCTCAGCAAGGACCTTTATAAAAAGCCTTACTACCACTTAATCAAGAAGCGCTGAGCATCTACTTCATATCCTGCACTGTGCTGGGCTTAGGGGAATCTAAGGAAGGTATGTATGGTAGTTGCCTGCAAGGAATGTACATACATTTTAGTGAGAAGATACATGGTAGCAATGAGTATGGAGTGTGACCATTCTCTGCATCACCATATTCCATGTTCACATTACACGCTGACTTAATTACTGAATTTGCCAATAAAGACAGACTAGGGCCACATAGAATGAAGTTACTGGTCTTGTGATTATACCTCCGATCCCCTTCCTGCATTACTAATCTCTCCCCTTGCTTTCAGTCATTCCCATCATCATGCAAACAGGCCCTTGACTTGGTCCCAGGCCTTTTGCCTATTCTTCTAAGTCATCCAGTCATCATCTGGCTGCTAATAGCTCTAGGATTTCTATCTCACTCTCTGCCTTTTTGTAGGACGTCTAGATTTTCAGTCAACTGGCACCATAACACTGCTTTGTGAGATTCTTTCAGGCACTTCGAACTTACCTTCTGAATTTCCCCCACATCAAACCTCCATAAATGTTATAGGTCCAACCACCTGCTTCTCAGATCAGACACAGGCAGTCAGTCATTCATAATTCTTTACTCCTCACGTAAAATCATCAGCAAACCCTTTTATGTCTATTTCCAAATATATCTTAAATCCATCTACTTCTCTCCATTCCAGTTCAAGTTACCATCTTTCACCTGATCTATTACATTCATTTCTTTTTTTTCTTAACTTTTTATTTATTTATTCATCTAAGCAATCTCTACACCCAACATGGGGCTCAAACTTACAACCCTGAGATCAAGAGTTGCATGCTCTTCCAACTGAGCCAGCCAGGCGCCCCTACCCCCCACATTTATTTTTTTCCCCACATTCATTTCTTAACTTCTACTTCCACTCTTGCTGTTCTTCAGTCTACTCTCCACACAGTAGCCAGAGTGATCTTAAAAAGTTGAGTTTATATACATCAGTACCTTCCTTAAAGATCTTTAATGGCTTCCCAATACAATTCTAAGATCCTTCACATGGCTTACCAAGCACCCCGGCACCTCTCCAGTTTCACTCCATGCCCTTTCTATCCTTATTCACTATGCTCCAGACAAACCATTCTAAGTCCAGTATCTCCAGTGTGCCAAGTTCTTCCTCTTGTTTCTGGAATCACATACTGGTTCCTTGGGCTAGCATGCTCTTGACTCTAGCTCTTCCTAGTGGCTGACGCCTTCACCTCTTTAGGTCCCAGCTTGTTACCTCCTCAGAAAGGTCTTTTCTGATTATCCATCAAAACACCCACCCATCCCCAACACACACACACACACACACACACACACACACACATCATTTTGTATCACAACATCCTATTTTTGTTCCTAACAGCATTGTTTATTCTATCTCACCCACTCCATGAAGTCAAGAAATGGATTTTTCTTATCACATATTCACCAGCATCTAGCACAGTGCTTACATTCTAAGAGGAATCAGTAAATATTTCTTAAATGAATGAGAGAAATGAAGGACCCATGTGAATTTGGGTGGCCAGGAAAGATTTCATGGTGGTTGTGATACATGAGGCAGTCCCTATAATAAAGCTGGGGGTGGAGGACCCAAATAACACAAATGATGGAATGGACGTAGGGAAGAACAGGGGAAGATGATCAGACCAGTTGACACTAAAGGAACAGCTGCACTAAAATAGTCTTTTGAGTAATAGAATGAAATTGAAAAGAAAGAGAAGGAAGAATGGCCCCAAAAGCCAAGAAATCTCATCTTGATGTGGGAAGCTGTAGAAACCACTTTTTGGTGTAATCGGGGAAATTACATGATAAGATAATTACTGTATAAAATGGGTTTGACAGGGGCATGCAGAATGGATTGAAGCAGGGGACAGCCCAAAAGCTGGGAAAGCTGACTGGTGGCATGCAAAAGTCCTCCAGTGGAGGAGGACAAGGAGGTGAGGCTGCTGGCAAAGGAGAGTGAAAGGTGGAGCCAAGAGAGCTGTGAGGGAAGAACTCCCAAGATTTCATCAGATACTGGGGGGAAAAAAGAAGGAGGAGTCAAGATGCCAAGATTTTGAGACAAAGAAACTGAAAGAAAGAATCATGCACAGTGTTGGAAAGGACAAACCCTCTGCTCTGCAGTAGTCCCGGCAGGTGGGCCATCCAGTAACAGGAGGCCATGCTATTGAATGTCATTGGTTCCAATATTTAGAACCACAATGAATCAAGCTTCTTTTAGCTTTTTGTCCATCACAATTTCACCCTTATGAGTAAATACAAAACAAGGACAGTCCTTAGTTCATATGCCAGCCTTTCAGATATTTGAAAACAGCTATTAGGTCCCTCCTAATTTTCTTCTTTCCTGGCTAGTCCCCTTCCTAGCCCATCAAACAATACCCACGAAGTCCCAAGTTTTGAGTTCCCTAACAGCTCCCATAGTTCTATTCTTTTTTTTACAGTTTATAACCTTCTTGAATGTATACTGCTAAGAACTAAAGACAGTATTTGGTGCCCTCGTACTC
Source organism: Canis lupus familiaris (assembly GCF_011100685.1). NCBI lineage: Eukaryota > Metazoa > Chordata > Mammalia > Carnivora > Canidae > Canis > Canis lupus. Next base: position 58,852,908 of record NC_049238.1, read on the forward strand.
TCTGATCAACATAGAGCACAGTGAGACAATTGCCTCCTTTTATCTAAACACAGTTCTTCTAAAAGGACAAAGTTTACCTCCCTGCCTCCCGACCCTCCCCCTCCCCCGCTGCTCTTACTATGGGATTACTTTGGAATTTTAGGAAATGAAAACCCCAAGATCTTTTGCATGTAAAACAAGTCATTACTCCTAATTCCATATATTTTTTGCTTATTTTTTTATCTTGAATCCAGAATTTTACAGTTAATTCCTCTTTAATTTCAATGCTAATTTTGACCTATCATTCCAGAATCCTAAAGTCCTTAAAAACCTGTTCTAACATCCTTTGCATTGGTTCTGATTTTTGTATCAAGTATGTTAAGACTTTCATCCAAGTGATGAAAGGTCCCAGAATAAAATCCTGAAGTTCACACTATAGCTACATTTTTAAAATCCATTTGTTTTTATTGTGGTAAAAAATAAAAAAATACATAACAAAATTTACCACTTTACTAAGTGTATAGTTCTGCAGTATTAAGTACATCATTCTCATGCAGCCATTATCCATCTCCAGGACTCTTTTCATCTTGCAAAACTGAAACTCAATACCCAATAAACAATCATTTCCCATTTTCCCCTTCATCCAGCCCTGGCAACCACCATTCTATTCTCTGTCTCTATGATTTTGACTACTCTAAGTACCTCATATAGGTGGAAACATATGGTATTTGCTTTTTATGACTGGCTCATTTCATTTAGCATAATGTCCTCAAGGTTCATCCACATGGTAGCATGTGTCAGAGTTTCCTTCCTCTTTCAGGCTATATAATACTCCACTACATGTATTTAGCATTTTATTGATCCATTCCTTTGTCTATGGACACTTAGGTTACTTCTATCTTTTGCTATGGTGAATCATGTACACATGTGTGTACAAATATCTGTTTGAGTCCCTGCCTTTACTTCTTTTCTCTTTAACTATTTTTCCCCTAAACTTATTTTAACTTCTTTTCAAATCTTTTTACTTCTTTAACTACAGAGGTGAAATTGCTGGATCATATAGCAATTCAAAGCTTAAATTTTTGAGGAACTGCCAATACAGTATCCCACAGTGGCTATATACCATTTTACATTTCCAACAGGAATGTGCAAGGGTTCTACTTTTTCTACATCCTTATCAATATTTGTTATTTTCTGGGTTTTTAATTTTTATTTTTTAGATTCTATTTATTTATTCATGAGAGACACAGAGTGGCAGAGACATAGGCAGAGGGAGAAGCAGGCTCCCGATTGGGAGTCTGATGAGGGACTCAATCCTGGGACCCTGGGATCATGACTTGAGCCAAAGGCAGATGTTCAACCACTGAGCCACCCAGGTGTCCCTTAATTTTTATTCCTTTTTTCTTTCTTTCTTTTTTTTTTTTAAGATTTTATTTACTTATTCATGGCAGACACAGAGGGAGAGGCAGAGACACAAGGCAGAGGGAGAAGCAGGGTCCATGCAGGGAGCCTGACATGGGACTCGATCCTGGGTCTCCAGGATCACACCCTGGTCTGAAGGCAGCACTAAACTGTCGAGCCGGGCTGCCCCTTAATTTTTATTTCTTAAAAGATTTTAAGTAATCTCTATATCCAACATGGGGCTCAAACTTAAAACTCTGAGATCAAGGGTTGCATGCTCTACTGATTGAGCCAGCCAGGTACCCCTGGGTTTTTTAAATAATAGCCATCCTAATGAGTGTGAAGTGGTATCTCATTGTAGTTTTGATTTGCATTTCGTGATGACTAGTGGTGTTAATCATCTTTTCATGTGCTAAGGGACTATTTGTATATCTTTAGAGAAATGTCTATTTAAGTCCTTTGCCCATTTTTGAATTTTATTTGTGTGTGTGCATGTGTTTGTGCATTGAATGGTAGGAGCTCTTTATATATTCTAGAAGCAATCCTTTATCAGAAATATGATTTATAAAAATTTTCTTTCATTCCGTGGACTGCCTTTTTACTCTACTGGTAGTGTCCTTTGATATATAAACGTTTTAAAATTTTAATGAAGTTTACCTTGTCTATTTTTTCTTTTTTTGCCTGTGCTTTTGGTGCTGTATCCAAGAAATCACTGCCAAATCCAATGTCATGAAGGTTTTCTTCTAAGAGTTTTAGTTAGAGCTAACCTTAGACTGACATCAATTCAGTAATTTATTAATTTTTAAATGTACTTTTGCAATCACTTATAAGCCTATTACCACCCAGCTCACATTTTACATCTACTTATTAAGTAACTGATTCTTTTATTTTTTTAGTCAGAACGTACAAAACTAGGAACTATGGATACAGCAGCAAAATAGGCATGATTGTATCCTGTCCTCATCAAGTTCATAGTCTGCTAAAAAAGTCAGACATTGAACAAGTCATTACAAACACAGGTATGGCATGACTGAGGAAAAGGAAGTTGCCGACATGAAGACTAAAAAACATTACCTGGAAAGGTTTTTATCAAATTTCTTGGGAATATTTGATTTATTGGTCTGTTAACCAAACAGAAAAGAGATAGTTTCACTAACTATGATTCCTAATGCTGATTACTGCTTTCTTTCCTAAGTGCTCACAGACTTTTACTTATTTAAGAGTCCACTCTAGATGCTACTGGGGACAAAGAGCCCTTGATCTTCAGACTCTGGAGTCTCTCATTTTATGGATTTTGAAACACTAGGACCACATTTGCCTTTGTATTTTGGTTCTCTGAAACTAAAAATCCAAAAGTATCTTAACTTTTCCTAGACTGTTCTCTGAAGTAACATCTAGAACTTCTTTTGCTATCTCACAGCATTATGCATCTGTATATGAAGATCTGAACTCATTTCTTTTTACTTCACCAAATGATTTATTCCCTTTTCCCATATTTGGAAATCCCTTATGATCCCTCAGACAGTTCCTTCTAGAGCAAGCTTCCTCCTTTCCCCCAGCCAGCCCCAGTGGTTCACCTTTACATGCTCTGGGACTAGGACAGGAGGTAAGACATGTGACTGTTTCTTCACTGGGAAGGATCTGAACTCATTAAAAACAACCTGGCACTACGTAGTCACCTACGCTTTCATCCATCCCAACAATGTTTGGCCCTTTTGGCTTGAAGATTGGTTCCATTCCTAGGAAAGACTTATTAGGGAGGAGAGAAGGATCTGGAGTTAAATGGTTTCTTTTGTTGTTCCTCTATTAAATCCTTTTCCCCAGATACTGGGCCTATTTTTTACTTCTTATTTTCTCAGAATGTAGCTTAGAGGCCTTTAGCTTTCCCCCCTGCCATACCTCATCCAAGCCTCTGGTATCATGGGTAAAAATTGGGGAAGTTGGGAGCCAGTGTTCTTTGGGGTTGAGGAAGTGCTAAGTATGAAGGGATGATGTAGCATCTATGTGCAGACAACTGGACATAAGGGCAGGGAGGGTGAGAGGTTTGGAAAAGCTATGGAAATATGAATTCCTCCACATGGAGATGAGTGTGGATTATTTCTCCATGGAAGTAAGAGAAGAGAACCAAACGGAGGGCAAAGAACTAAGTCATGAAGGACTGGCACAGTCAAAAGTGGGGGAAGAAGTTCCAGCAAAAGAAACTGAAATTTATAGTATAAGAAGAAACCCTAGAAATGACCCTAGTCCACCTCTCTCATGTAACTGATGGGGAAATGGTTGTCCAGATAAAGAATCAATCACTGAAGTAGCTACAAAAGTATAGAGTTACCCCTGAGGGGGTGAAAGAGTGGCTTTTAAGAAATAGGAGGTGATCCACAAGGCCAAATGCTACTGAGGAATCAAGAAAGGTGAGAACACTAAGAATCGTTCTCAAAATTGATCAACTGATGCTGTGGTCTCCTGGAGGGCATTTCTGGTAAAGAAATGGAAGGCAGATGACCAGGGAAAAGGGTCTGAGTATAAAAGAGACTGGGGGCCATGGAATTATACACACTCAGTAGGTTTGGCAGTACTAGTCAAGAGAAATAGGATGATAGGTAGAAGGAAAACAGAAATAAAGTTTAAGATCATGGAAATATTATTTTAAGAGAGGAAGAGAAGAACCAATTGAATGGCAGGGACTGAGGATTCAAGAGAACTCATGCCATCCTTGGCAGAAAGATCACAAGAAGGAGGTAAAGAATCAGAGCATGGTGGAGGTAAGCTTTGGAGAAAGGAAAATACCAAAAGGAAGGAGGCAAGCAAAAGGAAAGCAACACTCCAGAGGACAGATGTGGGGATGTGGACAGAGATCAAGCTGACCCTGAGGTCAAAGGTGGGAGTCTGAGTCCTGCCTCTGCCTCCTACTCAATTATTGACTCTGATCTCTCTGAGCCACCTGCTTTAAATTTCAGTGTCACAGAGTTTTTGGGAGATGGATATCAGATAACATATGTGCATATGCCTAGCACAAGCTGAGTTATCAGAGCATTTTTGAGATTTACCTCAGGCTTGCAATGCAGAGATCTGAAATGGCTGTTCTATTGAGTAAATTCGAAAGCTTCACAGATGTGCTGGCTGGGCTGTTAGAAGATTCTAGCTGGAGCTGGGAACTGTTTCTTCTTTCAGAAGGGAGACCCACAGAGCCTTCTTGTTGCTCTCCTGGCACTGAAAGTTCACACAGAAAAGCCTTGGAGAAAGCTGCACCAGAGAGGAAATTCTAAGATGGGATGATGGTAGCAGCAGGACTAAAGTATTCCCTGGCACATCCAAGCCCAACTGGCCCAACATGATGGATTTTTTTAAAGGGTTACAGTGAGGTCACCAGATTCTCAGGCGCTTCCCTCTTCCTTCTTTAAAGTTCAGAATCATCAAATTAGGGGACCAAACCCCATCCCTGACCACATAAAAAGAAAAATGAGGCCTGCCTCTGACTCAGACTTTTCATAAAGAATGAAAGATGCTGTGCAATCAGAGCCATAGATTCTCAGGGTGGGTGGAGACTTTAAAAGCCACTTATTCCAGCTCCTGGATGGTGTATGACCCTTTACAACACTCTAGCTAAATGCCAGTGTAAGCTCAAAATCCTCCGTGACAGGATTCTTCTAAAGTAGCCCAATTCATCTATGGCCAACTTGGATTATTTCACAGATTTTCCTTATATGAACCTAAAGTCTGTATGTCCCTATAGCCTACACACTGGTCTGAATGTGGTCTTCAGCCCCTTTGATCCCTCCTCCTTGATGGTCCTTCTCCAGTTGGCATGTTTGCTTATTTCTGCTAGCAAATCTGGCTCCCACATCTGAGCACAGTTCTCTGGGTGTGCTCTGAGCTGTGCGGGATGGAACAGGACCATCACCTCCTTCATTCCAGGTACCACAGCACATTTAGAATTTTGAGAAACACATCATACTATTGATTCACACTGAACAACCTTATTGTGGGCAATTGATTTTGAAATCAAGAACTTTGTATTTATTCCTAGTAAGTTTTATCTCATAATATTTGGCCCAGGATAAAAAAAAAAGATATTGGCATGGACATATCAAATATATCCATCATTTATTCACTCATTCATTCAGCCATTCAATAAGCTATTCTTCCTGGTTTTATGTCTTTAGTAAGTATATCCAGCCTGCACCCTCTGGTTATTCAGTTGTATTTTTTCCTCAAACTATTAAATAATATGTCCAAATGGGCAGAGGCCTAGAGGCCTACCAGACAACACAAAACACTTCTCTGAAAAAAGATTGACTACTGAATTGGTTACTTTATTAATTTAGCAAATACATTCAATAAATATGTATTGATGCCCTACTATGTGCCAGGTCATGATCTATGTGCTGAAGAAACGTCCAGCAGTGAACAAGCCAGACAAGGTTCCTGGTGATTATAGGGGAGGGAGACATAGCATAATAAAAATAAAAACAAAAAATAATAATGGCTGACATTTATTGAGCATTTCCTATGTGCCAGGCATTGTTCTAAACACTGTACATGTTTACTCTTCACAAGGTCTTGTGAGGTAAATACTATCATTATTCCCATTTTCTAGATTAAGAGTCCTGAGACACAGAGGAGTTAAGTCACTTGCTCAAGATCACACAGATCCTAAAAGATGGAGCATCAACCTAGGCAGTCTGGCTGTAGAGCCTGTGTTAGCCACCGGGCTTCTGTTGTACCTCTACAAAAGTAAATGCTAAATTAAACATACACATAAACGCGTAAGGAAATATTCCACCTGAGAGAGAGTCATGTTTAAGCTGAGGTCTAGATGACAAGCAGGAGTCAATATCACAAGAATTGAGGGGAGAACAAGAGGCAGGGCATGAGGCTGAGGGGTGAGCAAGGGTCCTGTCATGTGGGGTTAGGTAATACCAGGGATTCAACTAGTTATGAATATACATAACTGTTTCAGTATTCAACCTACACATACCCATCTTGCCCACAAATATACAGTGAATGATACCTTACCCCTACTCTGTGATACAGGACCCTTCTTCTGGCCAGTTCCCTTCCAGCTGTCACCATCAGTGTAGCACAGCAAGATGCACTCTGGATGCACAATCAGGACCCAGAATCCATTACAGTTCCTCCATGCTATGTGACCTTGGCCAAGTCACAGCCTCTCTGATTCTTCAGTTTCTGGGGATTTTTCCCATTGCTCATTCCCAGAGTAGAACCACTAAGGTACTGAGCATTTGGGGATACTTCAACTTAGGGAGCAATCACTTATCCTTTCCCCTTCCTGAGCTCTTCCGTCCTCATCTCCATAGGGCCCAGGTAAGCTGTATCTAACTTTATGCATCTGGCTTCAGTTACTAACCACTCCAGGGACTGCTCTCTCATCTCCCAGAAGCCCTGCTGGTTTGACCCCATCAAGTTCTACTTACCCAAGTGTTATACAACCCTCCCCTTAATTACACACTCAATCAGTTCCTTCCGAGCTCAGCAATTTGTGGTCTCTGGGCATCCCCGGGCTGCTTTCCTGGATGTAGCTCCCAGGCTGGGCCTTGGCAAGCCTCTGAAGTGCCGACTCGGTTTCTAAGGCCATGGTGCCCAGAGCTGAAAGCCTTGCTGCTATTTCACACTCTATTTCCTTCCAAATTAATTCTCTGATGAATACTGTCCTTTGCAGTGATTCAATGCAGGCCATTTCCTTACATCTCTCCTTTACCTTTGAGACTTTTAATCTCTCTTGAATCCAGATTTTCCTCTGCGGAAAGCCTGCCTCAGAGAAAAATGCCCTGCTTTCCCAACCAATATATACAGCCCCACCACCACTGGCCCCAATCTCACAGCATTCATCCTTTACTGGCTAAGCTAGGCTATATCTTTGATTTTTTTTTTTAAGATTTATTTATTTATTCATAGAGACACACACAGAGAGAGAGGCAGAGACACAGACAGAGGGAGAAGCAGGCTCCATGCAGAGAGCCTGATATGGGACTCGATCCAGGGTCTCCAGGATCACGCCCTGGGCTGCAGGCGGTGCTAAACCGCTGCGCCACCAGGGCTGCCCTATATCTTTGATTTCAAAGCACATACCTGCCTTCTCTAAAATACTTGGCAGCACAAGGAGTGACTCAAACTTCTGGACTTATGGGGAGCTGCTGAATTCTAGTTTAAGGCCCAAACACATGAAGATGCAGATTCTAAGTTTGCACTTGAGCAGCTACCATGTTCCGGATCTTTCATATAGTAATTTTGCTTTCACTCTCTACCACTTGCCCCCTCCCACTCACAGAGAGCATCCTCCTTCTCAACATACAAATGAAGAGAGGCTCTGAGTTGTCCAAGGTCACAGGGCATAGGAAAGGGGTAAGACTGGAATCTAAATCCCTGACTCTTTACTCCAAGGTAGATGCTTCTACCATCCCATAAGTGGCTGAAACTCCCCTAAAATAGTCACTAGGATCTTATCACCAATGGCACAGTATCCAGGACTGGATGCCCATGCCTTAGGAACCCTCAGAAGAACACTCAGAACACTGCCTGAGGAACACTCAGAAGACGTTTTTTGAGCAATAATACAAGCAATGCCCTACATTTGTATAGCACATTTCTCTTCACGTTATTAAGTGTATGACATACCTAATCTGTGAGAACCCTGGGATGATTCTGTGAAGGAGACACTATATTACAGTATCATTTCACAAATGAGGATATACTGCTTGTTAAATAGCAAGTTAACAGATTTACCCAAAATCACACAGATGGTACATAAGGAAGTAGGACTTGAACTCACAGCCTGTGACTCCAAGACCAGTGCTCTCTCAAGTTCTGGCACTAGTTTGGATCTTTACTTCCAAAATGGGAGTTTTGGGACATTCTACTCACCCCCCTACACACCACCCCGCACTCCAAGTCCAACCTTCAGGGAAGCTTACATTTCAAAAGCCAGGTAGAGAAAAAGCAGTCCTGGGAAGACTAGTTGTGTATTGAGGATAGTGCTTTTCAGCTCTCTCTCTCCCCACCTTTACTTAGACAGGAACCAGGTTCCTAGAAGCTGGCAGTGTGGACTGGGAGGGTCAGGACTGTGAGGCCAGTTCCCTCGGCCACCAGGAGGTAGGGATTGAACAGAGCAGAGCCCTCTTCCTAAAGAACTCCCCAGCCAGGCAAAGGAACTCAAGACTTTCTCTTAGCAACTCCAGGGTACACAGGGAACCTCAGCTTTAGCCCCAAGGTTGAAGAATGATACTTCCCTGGCATATAGTAAACAAAATAGTTGCTCTTAACTCCTCCCATCATCCTTTGCAGATAGATGGACAGCACCCAAAAGGATTCCAGCTGAGGAGAAGGGGTGCCAGGTACCACTTGCAAAGACCTGAGTTGCTTACAATAAATACAAACAGGTCAGCATGCCAGGTCCCAGTGCACTGAGGACTGGGGATGAGGTGAGATGGGGACTCTGTCTTCCTCCTTCTCTGCAGGTGGGCCCTTCAGAGTTTTGAACACCTTATGTCCTTTTGAACCGTCTACATGAAACTATTAGAGAGGTCTCAGCACATAAGAGTGACTGGCCTTGTCTAATGACAGTTATTTCATCTCAGTGCCTGCCAGAGCCAAGAGCTCTGTGAGTAAGATAAGCCATGTGGCCCCAGGGAGGATCTGTCAGGTGAATTCCTGTTGAAGTCAATCTACCCAAGCAAGCCTGGGTATGTGGGAGAAGAGTGACCACTCTACTCTATCTTGGGAGGCCCTAACTTTGGCCATCCAAGGAGAGACCCATGCTGCAAATCCTTTTAACCTTACAGCAGACATTAAGAGAAAAGACTCAAGGCCAAGGGCAGGTTAGGAGTTTATTTTATTTTTTTTAAAGATTTTATTTATTTATTCATGATAGACACACACACACACAGAGAGAGAGAGAGAGAGAGAGAGAGGCAGAGGGAGAAGCAGGCTCCATGCAGGGAGCCCGATGTGGGACTCGATCCCAGGTCTCCAGGATCACGCCCTGGGCCAAAGACAGGCGCTTAAACCGCTGAGCCACCCAGGCTGTCCAGGTTAGGAGTTTATGAAGTGCTTTTCACATCCATTCTCAGGAAGATTGTCAAGTAGGCAAATATTAACATCCCTGTTTAATAGTTGGGGAAACACAAGTTCAGAGAAGTTAAGTGACTTGCCCACTGCCACATAACTGGTGAGCAAGGGAGCCAAGGTCCCTCTGTACACACAGGCACACTCCCCCCGGTAAGGGATAATAGAGGAAGCACTTCTGCAGTGAGGGGAGCTAAAAAGCACACTCCCAAAGCTTCCTACAAGGTGAAGAACCTGTCACAGCTCAGAATCTAGAGGGGAGAAATAGCAAAAAGACTTTGAAGGCCCTTACATTTACTCAATTAATTCTCACAAAAACCCTAATTAGTAGGTATAATCATTTCCACTTGACATGAAAGGAAAAACCGACTCAGAAAACCCTGTCCAGGGGTCACAAAGAGGCACATAGTATTGCCAGAATTTGAACCCCCAGAAGCTGGCTTGTTTTCCCTTACTCCATGGTTCCTCCTGGTGGTGAGTGGGGAAGAGTGCACAGAAGCCACCTTTGTACCAAGCAAAGGGAGTTCAGAATCCATTCAATAAATCTTTGCTCAAGTCCACTTTGTGCCAAATCTTGTACTTGGCTCTAGGAACACAATAATGAACAAGACAGATGGCCCTCTACTGAGAGACAAGTAGAAACATGAGAGGTATCTCAATGAGCAGGGATTAGGTGGGCAAAGGGTGTGTCAGGGGATAGTGAATATGTACTGAAGTCCAGAGACCAGAGGAGTGGGATTTCCTTTTTCTAAAACAGTTCAGTTTGGCTGGAACGGGGCAGGGTGGGGGTGTGGGGATGGGTAATGTGTGCTATGTGAGGGGGTGTGAGGGATGAGGCTGGACAGGTAAGCTGGGGAAAGGTCTAAAAGAGAAACAAAAGGCAAGAAGGGATAGGACTCATTAGGAAGTCACTTAGTAACCCAAGAGGATAATTATGGGCCCCAGGATAATAGTGACAGAAGGGATGTGTTCATTTATTCAACAAATGTTTGAGTGCTAGCATGTGTTAGGCACTATTGGTGTTAGAGGCATATCAGTCTGTCTTTATGGAGTTTGCATTCTATCAAGAAAAAAAAGCACATCAAACATTGATAAATACTATGGTCAGAGAAAAAAAAACACAGGATTAGGTTGATTGGTTGATTAGGGCTGCCATAACAAAATACTACAGAGCTAGTTGCTTAAACCACAGAAATGTATTTCCTCACAGTTCTGGAGGCTATAAGTCCCAGATCATGGTATCAACAGGATTGGTTTCTTATGAGGCCTCTCTCCTGTGCTTATGGATAGCCACCTTCTCCCTGTGTCTTCACATGGTCTCCCTCTGTGTCGGTGTCCTAATTACCCCTCTCATGAGGATCCTTATAAGTCACTGGATTAGGGCCCACTTATATGACCTCTTTTTACCTTAGTTCTCTTTAAAAGCCCTATCTCCACACATAGTCACATTGAGGTACTGGGAGTTATGACTTCAACATATGAATTTTGAAGGGACATAATTCAGCCTGCAACACAAAGTGACAGAATGTAACTAAGGCTGGAGGTAGAGGGAAGAGAAAGGCCTCAAATATTTTACGTAGGATAATATGGGGAGGGCCTCTCTGAGATGGAACTGATCTGAGGTGAGGACATGATGCAGGGCTATGTGGCATGAGAACAGCCAGATGGCTATTGCAGCTGGAGGATGAGGATGTCATAAAGCCTTGATGACTGGCTCTTTGAGGTGGGAAGCTGGGGTGAATTCTGAGCAGAAGAGTGACATGATCCAACCACATTTTAAAAGCACCTATGCTGAGAAGTTGGGGGAGAAGGAAGAGCAGAAATAGTAAGAGATGATGCTAAGACTAAGTAGCAATGGAAATCTTGAGAGGTGGTCAGCTCTGGATACAGTTTGAAGAGGGACACAATAGGATTTACTGATGCATTAGATGAAGGATATGAGAAACAAGGGGGAGGCAAGGGTAATTCCCAAGTTCTTAGCCCAAGCAACTGAAGGAAGGGTGGTGCCATCTACTTAGATAGGGAAGCCTGTGGGAGAAGTATGTTTGAAGAGGCAGGAGAATTAAGAGTTTATCGTGGACAATGGGAAGTTAATATAAATTAAATATATTAAATATCCACGTAGAAATGTTAAGTAGACAGTTGAAAATGACATGAGAATTCAAGGGAAAAGTCCAGGTTGAAGGTATAAATTTAGGAGGCATTATGTAAAAATATTTTAAACTATGGAACTACTTGCAGGAAAGAATATCCAATGGAAAAAAGTCAGTCTCTTCAACAAATGATGTTGGGAAAACTGGATACCAACATGCAGAATGAAACTGGACCACTTTCTTATACCATACACAAAGATAAATTCAAAAGAGATCAAAGACCTAAATGTGAGACAGGAAACCATCAAAATCCTAGAGGAGGACACAGGCAGCAACCTCTTTGACCTCAGCCATAGCAACTTCTTACAAGACATGTCACGGGAAGTAAGGGAAACAAAAGCGAAAATGAACTCTTGGGACTTCAAGATAAAATTTTCTGCACAGCAAAGGAAACAATCAACAAAACTAAAAGGCAACCTACAGAATAGGAAAAGATACCTGCAAGTGACATATCTGATAAAGGGTTAGTATTCCCAAACCTATAAAGAACTTCTCAAATTCAACACCCAAAAAACAAATAATCCAGTTAGGAAATGGGCAGAAGACATGATTAGACACTTTTCTAAGGACATCCAGATGGCTAAGAGACACATGAAAAGATGTTCAACACCACTCATCACCAGGGAAATACAAATCAAAACGATGAGATACCACCTCATGCCAGTTAGAATGGCTAAAATTAACAACACAAGAAACGACAGGTATTGGTGAGCATGCAGATAAAGGGGAACCCCTCTTGCACTGTTGGTGTGAATGCAAGCTGGTGTAGCCACTCTGGAAAACAGTATGGAGGTTCCTCAAAAAGTTAAAAACAGAACTACCCTACAACCCAGAAGTTGTACTACTAGGTATTTACCCAAAGGATGTAAAAACACAGATTCAAAGAGGTATATGCACCCTGATGTTTATAGCCACATTATCAATAATAGCCAAACTATGGAGAGATCTCAAACATCCATCAACCAATGAATGGATAAAGAAGATCTAGTATATATACACAATGGAATATTACTTAGCCATCAAAAATGAAATCTTGCCATTTGCAATGATATGGATAGAACTAGAATGTATTATGCTAAGTGAAGTCAGTCAGAGAAAGAAAAATACCATGTGATCTCACTCATGTGGAATTCAAGAAAGAAAACAGATGAACATATGGGAAAGGGGAAAAGAAAAAAGGAAAGAGGGAAACAAACTATAATAAACTCTTTACGATAAAGAACAGAGAGTTGATGGAGGCAGGTGAGGGATGGGCTAGATGAGTGATGGGTATTAAGGAGGGCACTTGTAATGAGCACTGGGTGTTGCGTGTAAGTGATGAACCACTGAAACCTACTCTAGAAACCATTGCACTGTATGTTCACTAACTAAAATTTAAGTAAAAATAAATAAAAAATAAAAAACAAATGAACACATAAAAAGCAGAACCAGACTTATAAAAAAATAAACTATGAAACTGCTTGAGATCATGTAGGGGGCTGTGCATAGGAGAAAATGTAGAGAAAAGATCCAAGGACTGAGCCCTGAGATACTCCAACACTCAGAAATTAGGAAAATGTAGATTCAGCAAAAATTAAGAAGTTGAGAAGTTGGAGGAAAACCAAGAGAGTATTTGTCATGGAAGCCAAATGAAGAAAATATTCCACGACTACTGATGAGAAGCTAAGACTGGAAATTGGCTGTTGGATTTAGCACTCAGAGGTCACTGATGATGTTGACAAAAGCTGTTTCCATGGAGTGGTGGGGTGAATACTTAATCATAGTTGGTTCAAGAGAGAAAGGGAAGAGAAGAATCAGAGATGGCAAGTATAAACAACTCCTTTCAGAAGTTTTGCTGTAAAGGGGGAGGTAGCATAATAGTTCAAAGATGTGGGAAAAAATTTCAAGACAGGAGATTTTACGGCATATTTGTATGCTAATGGGAATAATTAGGGTAGGAAGATGAGAGTAACAATTCAGAAAAAAGATAATTGTAGGAGTCTCAGTGTAGAGCTGGAGGTTGGTCTTGGATAGGAGCATGGATGGTTCATTCTTAGTAAGAGGAAGGAAGGAAGGTCTTATAGGTGAAGAGAGTTGGCGGTAGTCGGGGGCCGGGATATAGGATTCTCTTCCATTGCTTTTACTTTCTTAGTGAAAGTAGAAATATAGTAATTAGTAGAGTGAGGATGGGGAGGGACAGTGGTAGTCAAATGAAAAGATGTGGATAGACTGAAACAGTAAACAGGAGAGACTTATAGAACTTAACTGATTAGACATGGAAAACGTGGGAGGAAAAAGACAAGGATGGATTTCTGGTTTGACACCTGAGTGGATGGTGGAGTGTCTTTCATTCAGATACAGAAGGCTGAGGGAGGAGGTCTGAGAGGAGAGGGGGGTTTGATTCTGACACAGAAAATTCTGTGCCTCTGGGACATCCAAGTGGTCATGAGTGTCTGAAGCTCAGATGAAAAAACCTCAGGCAGAAAAGTAGGTCTGGGAGTTGTCAACATAAAGACGGTTAGAAGTGGACAAGTTTTTTGACTGCTATTTTCCCGAAGAGGTAAAGACATTGGTGGTTTAAGATCAGTGCAAGTTTGAAAGAGATTCTGGGGAAGAATAAGAAAATTGATAAGGAATAGGAAATAGGGAGACCATCTGGTACCCCTGGGGCCTGGTAAAGGTGGAGTTCATATTCTGAGAGTGATTCCAGCCCTCCACTGCAGAGCCCTCATCCTTGCTCCTGGAGCTACAGCCACCAGAAGCCGAGTGTCTGTCCTGCATCTTCCAGGTGGGTCTCCACAGCAGGGCTCCATCTCCTGACCAGCAAGGTCCCCTGACCTTCAAGCTTACTTTCTACCTACACATAACACCCTTTCCCCCTTACTTAACTGGTTAATTCCTATTCACCTTTCCTACCCAAATCAAGATGGAACCTCCCTAGAAGCCTTTCTAAACTGCTCCCTTTAAGTCCCTGCCAGCTGGGGCTGGGGGATTTCTTCTCTGTACTCAGATAGCCCCTGATACGCCTTATCATACAGTGAAACATACTGCATTTTCATCACTGACTTACCTGCCTCTCCCACTAGGCTGAAACAACTTGAGGACAGACCCTGTTCACTTTTATAATGCTCACTACTTAGTAGGTGCTCAATATATGTTTGCAAAATGAAGACAGGAGAAAATAACTCAAGTCCCAAACCAACATTTCCGCAGGGTCATAATGTCCCCAGCATACATCATGGCAGAGGCGTCTGGCCATAGAAATCAAGCCACAAATAGGAAATACTTCTTTGGCTTCAACATAACACCTCTCTTCCTTTCAAGAAGAGACTTCGTAAACCTACTAGAAAGAAATAATACCCTTGCTAAAATACATTAACCCTTGTTCCTACCTTCCCCAAATATGACACACAGAGGCAGTGTGTATAGGCATTTATTGAAAAACCAACACCTTCTGTTTGTATAAATCAGTCACTCTCCGTTTCCATCACCTGTACTTGAGAGCAGAGTGTGTGGTATTTTTCTGGGCTCAAGGTGTAAACTGACAAGGTGTTTAAGAACTTGTCCAGTGGACAGAGCCGGTCAGGACAACCTTTTGGCACCTGCTCCTGTGGAAGAGACAAAACTCAGCGGAGCCACTAAGGACCCTGGCCTGCTATTTTCTCCCATGCCCAAACATCTGAGAGGCTTTGACCCAACGGTGTGTGCATGCACACATATAACAGCCAAGGAGGCCCCACTACCCAGTCAGCTTCTAGAGTAGGAGTACCACGCCCTGCTTGGTCACGCAAGTACTGCTTGTTGAATTGACTGGGGAGACACAGTCACATTATACCCCAAGCTGGAAGGGCGAAAGGTCTAATCGCTAAGGAGCGCTCTAGCATCTGCCCTGGGCAGCAACTTGCTGAAGCAGCCAAAGCACCCACAGCTCTGAAAGCGTACACTGCCTCCCAAAGACATCATCATTAATTTTCAAAACAGGCCTCCCGGTCAGGATATTACATCCTGGCAGAGACACTCAGGGGAAGAGGAAGGTGGTCCCGTTCTTAGGAGTCTGTAGCAGATGTGTGAGAAGGCCCAGGTCCTAGCCTGCCACCTATTTCCAGTTCTGCCTCATCTCTGGGTCACAGCTATGAGTCATTCCATTGGATCCAGAGAGCTGACCGTACCAAGGAGACTCCATTGAGCCTGAGGAGGGAGGCTTGGTGCTAAGACCGGAGAGAGGGGCTGGAGGGGCCTAGCTACCACCCAGTTGCACCTCACAGGTCTTACCTCCCCACGGTAATAGAGCTGCACAAACCACTCCTTAGATTCCTGGTGCTGATAGAGTTCCATGGTCAGATCAACAGCAAATGGGGGCCATTTGTGGTCAAAAATCCCCAGGGTGATTAAGAGAGGCATGAGGGTCACATCATGAGCAGCATAGAGGTACAGCTTTCTGCAAGGAGAAAACAGTCCTCCACAGTCCTTTACCTCAGGACTCTGGAGGCCAGGATGCTGTCTGCCTCCTTTAAGTAAAAAACAACACTTGCCTCAAAACCAGGTAACATCTAGAAGTCAGTTAGCCTGGTATAAAACTTCTTTGATGCAGATGGTGGGGAGAAACCTTATTCCCACCCCCATGTTTTCATGAGGAGGGATCCCCACCAGAGCAGCTCTCTTGGGCCCTTCCTGCCCACCTGCTTGCCCGCCCACCCACCTACTTGCTCCTCCCTGGGTGAGCTTTAAAGTAGAAACTGAGCATGTGTGGCTTGGCCCTACCTCTCTTCTCTCCTTGGGAGCCGCCTGTCTGTGGCAAATGTTCTTCCTACTTACAGCTGTGTGATGCGTTTAGCGAACACACTCTCCTCCTTGTTAGCGAGGCTTGTAGTTTGAGGGAACTAAGCTCATTTTGAAGGCATATTAATAAGCTTGTTCGGCCTTCAACACATTCTCCAAATGGCTTTAATCGTAAGAAAGGTGCCATTTTAATCTATATCTGCTTGTCCCTTGTATCTATCTCTTAGGAAAGATCAAGGATTTTATGTGTTGACTCCTAAGCTAGAAGACTAGCATTGCATCCTATAGTATTCGACAGATAAAAAGTCAAGGGGGGCAAGGTAGGAAGGGCCGGTTAGAAATGTATTGTCATTGCAGGTGCTGTGAAGTATAGGGAAGGGCACTGGCATATCTGCTATTATAAATCTGGCCCAAAGTTCTTGAATGTTCCTATTACCTCACTGACCCATACTATTCTGGTGCTTGTGAGTTTCTAGCTATTTTACGGTCTCTCTCTCTCTAAAGAAGGCAGCCTACAAGAGTGCTTCTCCAATAGTAGGGTGCATACAAATCCCCTGAGGATCTTGTTAAAATGCAGATTCTAATTCAGTAAGTCAGAATCTAACAAGCTCCCAGGCAGCAGTGAAGCTGTTCATCTGCAGACCACACTGCTCAGCCAAGTGCCTAGGACATACAACATTCTAACTCTGTGCCTCTTCCAGGCACTACAAAAGTGGTGATGGAAGTTCAGAAGCTAATTCCAACATTTAAAAATGCCTAGTGGATATCATACCCTTCTAAACACTCAGTGAAGGTGTTCAAACTTAACAACCTATTAAGCTGTTATATCAGTGTGACATCATAATCAGCTACTCTTTCACATGTGTTCAATCAGTAAAAAAAGAAAGAAAGAGAAAGGAAGGAAGGAAGGAAGGAAGGAAGGAAGGAAGGAAGGAAGGAAGGAAGGAAGAAAGCAAGAAAGAAATTTAGAGTTCTTTCTTGCTAACATAAAAATTTCAAATTTCAAACCATGGTGGGATGGGTGCAGCAGGAAGAAAGGTAACGATGTTGTAAACATCTTTAGGACTCATGACATCTTCAACAGCTACCTTCAGGGACTGACAACCTGGTCCTTGCCCCTCCAAAACCTGGGTCCCCCCTCCTTGCAGCCAGAGGCCCCCCTGTCCTCAGCTGCACAAAGCAGGATTACTGTGGCAGGTACCTGGTCTTGTCTGGGGGAGTGGCAGGATCCACGACTTTCAGCAGGTTGCTCTCCAGGATGTGGAGGAACGGGCCTACTGCCATCTGAAGGCTTTCCCTATGGCGAGTAAACAACATTGAAGCAACCAGTGGGCACCAGCACTCAGGAATGCAAGTTGGTTCTGCCCTAAGGACCTCCTGAGCTGAGAAGACAAGTAAAGCCTGAGGGACAGAGACAGGCAGGAAGGGGAGAAATGGCGCCATCTTCAGTTTGAGTGTTCCCTGTGCACGAAGACTTCCAACAATACAAGCACCAGGATATGGACCTCCTATGAAAACAACTGCGATGGAAGTGGTAACCAGGATAAATCATGAAGAACTAGTCCTTCAGGTATAAAAGAAGAAAGCTGGGAAGGACAGGGTGTAAGTGGTTTCCAAGAATTCCAGAAGGCCCTTAGAAAAGTGATCAGAATAAATAGCATCCTAATCCATGCTTCCCAGAGGCCAATTCTCCCTCTTTGGAGTTTAGACCATAAGGACATGTCTTATCTATTTGGTATTACACAAAGTCCAGCAGTAGTGTGCACAGGGTTGGTGCAGTGGCTCCGTCACTTTCTTTTTTTTAAGATTTTATTTATTTATTCATGAGAGACACAGAGAGAGAGAGAGAGGCAGAGACACAGGCAGAGGGAGAAGCAGGCTCCATGCAAGGAGCCTGATGTGGGACTTGATCCAAGGTCTCCAGGATCACGGCGGCGCTAAACTGCTGAGCCACCAGGGCTGCCCATCTCCACCACTTTCACCCTCAGGTTTGCCACCTTATCATCACAAGGTGGTTATCGCAACCCCAAAGCCTGTCATCTCACAGTGGTAAACAAAGCAGGCAGCTGTGCCAATAAGTGGCAAAAAGGCTTGGTTTTGGTGCCTCTTACCTTTTATCAAAGAGGAGGAAAAGCCTCTTCCAGAATTCCCACAGCCCAATCACGGACTAATGGGAATGCGGTTGTCCTGATTGGCTTAGGCCAATCTTCTTTCGTGGTGACAGGGTAAATAAATGACCGCCTTTATAAATCAAGGAATGTTGAAGCAATGGGTGAGGAGTAGGCAACCAATACCGTATGCAACATATACTTTCCAGAAGAATGTACACAGGCCAAGCCAAGCTGGATGGCACTGTGAGGTCATCTAATTTGTTCTTGAAGAAACATCAGTTTTATGAAAGCAGGGCTAATTTAAATAGAAAGAAGAATCAGATCTTATTTAAAATGCTTTACACTGGGAGAAAATAAACTCTGGCCATTTTCCAAATCCAACCCACTTGCCTATTTTGTAAATAAAGTGTTATTGGAATATAGCTGTGCCCATTTGTTTGCATATCATCTATGGCGGCTCTCATGCTACGTGGTCAGAGATGAGTAGCCGCAACAGATAATGCATGGGCTGCGAAGCCTAAAATATTTACCAAATGTGTGTGTGTGTAGGGGAGGGCAGTGACAATTTAGGCTGGTGGGGACACTTCAGGAACAGATGGGGGTAAGGTGGTAAGTCATAGTCAGTGGTGGCAAGGTGTATGGCATGGCTGGAGCCTTCTGGATGCACTGACTCTGAGTGGGAGAAAAGCAGCCAGAGGTTCTTACTCTTATGTAACAGGTCCTGAAAATTCTTGAAATATTAGCCACTTTTTTTCCCACTCATCTCCCCAGGACTGATCCTCTATTACCCAGCTCCTCCTCTACCAAGTTACCTATTCTCAGTGCAAGCCAAATGTTCTTAATCTATCAAAGAAAGGTGTTTTCTTTTAAATTTGGTAAGAAACTCTCCATTCTGGTAGACAAGAAACAGGCCTTCTAAAAACAGATCCCAGGAACGCAAAAAACACTCAGGACTGATAGGTGATCTGGCCTAAGTCCTGGCTCTGCCTTGCTCGCCAAGCCTAGGTGAGACAACCCACATCACTCAAGTCCAGTTTCTTCAGCTCTCAATCCAGGACGTGGACACTGTCAGGGATAATGACATCCCCCTCATAGCGAGAATAGGAAAATGACTTGTAATTTGTAAACTAATGAACAAAGTGGGCAGTCATCATTTTTCTGTTAGCTGTCCCCACCCAAACACCCAAACCCTTTGAAACTTAAAGTAAAAGGGGGAAAAGTCAGTGATTATGAGAAACTCAGTGGTGAGTGGTGGCTCCTGGTTTTGTATAACAGTGAATGGAAGCACCCAGGTCACCAGTCCCAGCTCCAGAAGTGTAAGGACTTAAAGCTGAATCCATTCAATAGGCCAGCAGAACATGGTGATTTCTACCTCAGCATATATAGAGACCCAGCTGGCAGGTGTGAACAGGCCTGGTGAACTCTCTTCCCCACATACTGGGAGGCCTGGCCAAGCATGACTTGATGCCAGCAGCTGAAAGAGACTCCTCACCTGTCTTCCCCTTGGATAACATACAAGGCTGTGTCCACAGCTCTCTGCTCAATCATCCGTGCAAACCTCTTCAGTGTGGGGCAGCTCAGGAGGCTGTGCACCTGAAAGGACCACAGGGACAGTTTTACAAAGAAATGCTTCTCATTCACTGAGTTTGGCAGCTGATCAGCTTCCACAGAGCTTTTGGGAGCCTGTCTTCTCCTGGGGAGGGGTCTTAACAGCTCAAAAACCTATCCCCAAGGCCCTTCTGAAGCAATTCTTAGAGATCTGAAGGCCCAAGGAAAGAAAGAACGCTGTTTTTCCTTCCTTTCTGATGGCTCCTTACCTACTTCAAAATGAAAAACATTTGAATTTTTTAAAACCATAAAAAATAAGTAAATAAAATATAGAGTGCAGAATTCATAAATTTCTACATGACTTTCATTTTCCCCAAATGGATTTCTAAAAAGTATGCCATGTAAATACTTTATATAAACCCTCATCTTATAACCTTACACCTATTTTACCCATAAGCATGGGGCATTTCTGCCTTCTGGGGACACTGTCATCCTGACAAGAGAGGGAAGGAGGATCCAGGTTATACTACACCTTTAGGAGTCTAGCTTTTGGATCTAGAGAAGGCTTTCCCATTGTGTGGTCTTCAGTATTTATTAGATAAAAGATTCTATGGCTAAATAAGTTTGGGGAAAATAGATTTAAAGATTGACCAGCTTCCTTTACATCTTAGATTCTTTAATACGCTGCTGTGCACATAGACTCTCCAAAAAGTGATATAATGGGGATTCTAAACTTTTAGACAATCCCTCCCTACACATCACCCACCCAGCCCCTGCCTGCTCATAGTATACACACTTATATCACAGGTATTCTGGAGAGCACACCTCAAGAAATTCTGATCTACAGTTAAATATCCATGCGCCTAACGAAGTGAGGAGTCTTCCCTGATTGTGCCCTATTACTCAGTTCCCACACCCATTCCACCTGCAAGTCCTACCACAGTTGCCTCCACGCACTCCCCTCCACCTGGTTCTAACTCAGGAGCCAGCCTGTCCAGGTGCCTATCCCCAGATCCCCCACCCCCAGGGCTGGAGGATAGTCATCCAACCTGCTCGGCAGCCACATTGTCAAGTAGGCTGAAGAAGTCCACTCCATCATTACTGGTGATGCCCATCCCTTCCTTGACCTTTTGCAAATCCTCTGAGATTCCTGGCTGCAAAGAGGCAGCCTTCCTCCGTCCTCTGCCAAAAAATAAAAAGTAATCCCATATATTGTAGAGTAAAGTATATCTCATTTATCATTTGGGATTTTATTTATTGCTCAATAACAAGACATTGGGATTAGTTGGTATTATTCCCATCTTACACGAGTCAATTGGGGTTCTATGAGTTCAAATGACTTATGAAAGTAAGTTAGCAGGTACCAGGGCTAGAATAAAAGCCTGGATTTCCAAATTCCACTCTAACATTTTCTTCTATTATACCAAGAACAATACAACCATGGCCTAGGTCTGCTTGAAAACAACATTCTCTCTCTTCTGTGGAACACAGTCTTCACACAGCCCTGAAACATCTGAACACTATAAAGCGTCAACAGCTCAAGCCAATCTATTCTATAGGGCAGCAAATTAGTAAGAGAAGGAAAATCTGTGTCTTCTGCTTGCCCACCTGGATTTGCAGTTCAACCGCTGGCTTAATCATCTTTTACTTAACCTGTCAGTGTCTTCATCTGCCTCTTCTGAGAGCCCACAATGGTCAAGATGACAATGGTTTATAAAGGCAAACTCCACTCAGGCTGTACATACCATCTCTCCAGCCCAGCACGTGGCTATTCTTAAGCTTGCTGTACCTTCACTATGAGTTTGTCACTGTGAACAAGAGCTTCTTCATTTCCTGGACAGCAATGTCAGGCCTTACTGTAAAGCAATCCTTCCCGCCCCTTATCCACCAACATGGTAAGCCTAGGCAGGCTCTGCGTTCAGGCAGAGTCTGCCAGCAAAAGTGGTAAAAGGCTGTCTGTTCCCCACTGATGAGCAAGAACCCAGGACAATTACCTGGTTCTTTCCTGCAGGTTCCAGCAGTTTTGGTAATTGGGGTATAAGACTTCTGAGCTTGCTTCATCAGTGTGGATGATGATGGGTCCTGGAAGGAAGGTGAAAGCACAGGCAAAAGAGACTTCAGCTTGTTCTTCCCAGCATCTACCCATTCTCTTCTTCTCTGGTCTGCTTCAGGGAACAGATCATCAGGGTTATTCCGTAAGGACAATAACTGCCATCAATATGCCCTGGCCTTGCCAACAGCCAACAGAAGGTCTTCTATGGTCTGAGAAATGGAGAAAGCAAGTAGCAGCCTTGTTCTATCTGGCACAACCCCTCCTATTGGGCCATCTATAGACTAGAGCAGGCACAGACTTGGATCAGACCAGCACTTCCCTGACCCATTCCAAAAGATTCCTGAATAAAGGCACTAGCAGCACTTGTACATTATAACAAAGAATGGGCTGTCCCTGACTCTATCAGAACTAGGTGACTTTCTTGCTTTTCAAAGTCCCATCCTATAGACCAAAATGGTGACTTAGCACATGGCAATCTAAGAAAAGTGACTACAAGGTCACAAATCCTGTCAGCCCCACAGCCTTGCCCAAAAGGGAAGTCAGGTTTCTAGGTGAACTGCCAAGAACCACACACGTTAGACTACAAACAATGTTTCTTATATAGTTGATCCTTGAACAACAGGGGTTAGGGTCACTGATCCCTACCCCTTACAGTCGAAAATCCATATATAACTTTCAATTCCCCAAAAACTTAACTACTAATAGCCTACTGTTGACTGGGAGCCTTACTAGTAACATAAATAGCTGATTAATCCAGATTTTGTATGTTATATGTAGTACATTACTGTATTCTTACAATCAGGTAAGCTAGAGAAAAAAATATGATTAAGAAAATCTTAAGGAAGAGAAAAATACATTTACACTTCTGTACTGTACTTATAAAAAAAAATCATGTGTAAGTGTACCCATGCAGTTCAAACCCTTGTTGTTCAAAGATCAGTTGTATACTTCACAGTAGCTCGCTACTGCTCAGAGCTCACAAGTATCTTTATCCTCTTTCATCAATACCCAGAGAAGGTGCTCTTATACCTTCCCATGCTTTGCCCTGTGCCAGACAGGTACATAGTGAAGGTTACAGACTGGTAGCCTCCCTTTCTACATAACTCAAGCCTGACCTTCTCTGATAGCAAAAGAAAGAGCCTCTTCAGCAGCTCTCTGGAATTCACTGAGGTCAATATGTGAGGTGATTAGATGAATTTTTTTTTTTTAATTAGATGAATCTAAGCCCCAAAGAGCTAGTATTCTCAAACAAATTATTCATAGTCAAAACTCCAGTAGCATATGGTAACTTTACTAAATTCAGACACCACTTTGTTGATCAAATAATCAGGGGCTCTCTCCAAATATATGTCCTCTGAGCGACAGAGCATAAAGGTGAAGAGTGTAGATTCTGGAACCAGACTGCCAGACTTTGAATCCCTGTTTCACCATTTACCAGCTTTGTGTCCCTGGGACTCTCTGTGCCTTAATTCTCTTATTTGTAAATTAGGGATAATATTACTTACATCATAGGGTTATTACAAGAATTAAACAAGTTAGTATATACAAAACTATTAGAAAAAGGTTTGGTACATGGTCAAATTAGAGTCCCAGGATATTTGGGTCCAGTGTCTAGTGATGATAAACCACTTCCCTCTCTGCTGGGAACAGGAGGCAGTCTCGGTCTGAGACCTGCCCATAGGTCAGGCTGTCTCCAAGAAACAGCTTTCCTATTCCAATTGTACTTTTGGTGTTTCTGAGGAGAGGGCATTTGCCTCTTAAAAGCTGGGCAAGTAAGAGTTTTCAGAGGCCAGGCACTGTGGACAATTCCAAAGCTCAGGGGCTCCTAGGAAGTAAGAGGAAGCCCATTCTGTTTGCTTTATGTTACTTAGATACATGCTGTTTGTGTTCACTAGCCAACTGTAGCTGGAATTAGCAGCTGTACCCAAGCCGGAGTGGGGTAAGGCCAACCTCCTCTGGCCTGGAGGTTTCTATTATCTTACATAGTTTATTTTTCTAAAGGCTGATGAAAATCTTGTATCTATTTGAGATACTGCTAAAGAAGCTAAGCAAGCACCTTTGCCTTATGGCACCATTTTAGTATTTTGATATTGGTGAGGTCATGTTGACATGAAACTCAGACTGGCAATTAAATGTAAATTTGCATCAAGTACAAATGACAAAATGCAGCTCCATTTGATAGTCAAAGGGCCTCAGTACATGAGGTCCATGAGGGAAAATAACAAATGTGGTCCCTTGGTGGTGAAAGGTTGGGTACCACTAGCTGTGATCATTCACTAGTTGAACATGTCAAAACCCAAACACAACAGACTTTCTCAATGAGGAAAGGCTGAACAGAATACTATTAATACCATCTGGGTCATGCTGTGGATTATCATCACCACCAGAGCAACAGTAGTAAGCTGGGGTCCCAGCAAAGTGTCCCTCCTGCCCTCCTTCCTTTTCAAGCAGTGTCTTACCTAAGCAAAAAGTCCCCATATGTTTCACAAGACCTGACTAGGGTTGCCTCATGCAGCCTATGTAGCAGCTTACGGGGAGAAGTCAGGAGCCAGAGGCACATCAGTATGGCTGATGCGTCACTGCAGATGTGTGGGTCAGAGTGGTAAGGCAGCAGAAGGCCAGGCAACAGAGGACTCATGAGGATAGGTACACCACAGAAACCATGTACGTAGGAGAGGAGAAACCAAAGGAATGGGCACCAACAAAGAGGGCAAGGAGGGCTTTGGAAATAAGAAAGCTCCTCTGGGATAGGGGCTAACTTCTAGACTCCAAATTCAAACCTTCTTTCTGACATTGGAAAAGCCCAGCCAGCAAACACCGGGTAGACTCCAGATTCCGATATATATTAGTGGAACGGACACTGGAAAAAAAAAAAGGTAGAGACATTCATAAAAGGACATTCATATACTACTTTATCCTACAGAGTAGCTGAGAGGCTTTAAAGATCACATAAGGGGAGCTACGGGGGTGGGAAGAATCTCTGTGGGATGGCTGCCCCAGGGAAGGGACCTGAAAGCCAATGAATGTCACCTCCATTGACCACATGTTCACAGGATCCTATTATACAAGGGTAACGGCCCCGAACTATGTTGGGTGAGAATGGGAATCATCTGGGGGGGGGTCAGTACAGGTTTCTTAATGCTTAAGACCTTCAAGTGGGTGCAGCATCCCTTTTTTGAGTGACTCACAAGACTTCCAGTGGATTGAAGGTTGGCGAAAGAAAGGGGATGTCCTCCACATAGTTCTTCCTCAGCCTCTCTCCTAGGGCAAACATCTGCTGCATGCCCACATTAGTGAGCTGTCCAGCAAACATGCCCCCCTAATATGGGGCAGAGAGATAGAGAAGAATGAAAATACCTCATAGCCTGCTAAACTCAGCCCAGAGAAAACCATGGAAACGTCACAGTGAGCTTCCCAGAGGAGGGAAGCATTGCTCACCTTCAGTTTGGTCTCACGGTATTGAGAGTCGAAAGGAGAATGCGGTTTTGGGCCACCAGCTAGATTGGTGATGGTGTAATCAAACTGAGTATGGGGTGGGACCTCTAATAGCTGGAGATTCCACTCTGCCTGTTGTGACCACAAAAAACAACACATTGTTTAGAAGTTTCTTGAAACTTACAGCAGTAATATCCAGCAGCACTTGGAAGACATAGCTGGAACCACAGACACTAGCTAGACCCACAAGTTTCACACAAGGAAAAAAGCTAACTCTAGAAAAGACCGTAATTTAGTACTCCAGGGATCCTTAGCCCAAGTCCTATTACTGCTCCACTAGTCCTCACTGTTAAGATGTTGCTCTGGCACTGAGCCCAGACTCCAATAAAGGAGAGAAATGGCCGGAATGCCTGGCATGCAAATACTTGGTAAATGAATGAATGAATGAACAAATGAATGAATATAATATAATGTCAATGAGCATACATTTGTAAGAATTCCTTAGGAATCAACCTGCAGGTTTCTATGCATCCTGCCCTCAAGGGCTCTACTTAACATCCCCTGTAACTACCACCTATTTCCCTTCCTCTCACCCAGTTTCTCAAGCAATTGGTTGCCCCCTAAGAAACCTTCACTTCTTCACCATCTTCCTTCTCTCCTTAAGAGAGATCTGGCTCCTGCTCCACTGTACTGTAATGGTTTCAAAATATCACAAGTAGCCATATGTCTCAGAGCTCCAACTGCCCATGAAACTCTTACACTCATTGAGTCAGATGTGATGACTTCAATTTTAAAAACAAGTCTTTTCTTCTTTCCATATACCAGCTCCTCTTCCCAACATATTATGTGTCATTCGCAATGATACCACAGTTATCCTAGGCTCCAAAACTCAAACCTCACTCTTCACCCACTGCTCCACCAGTCTTGCACTAAACTCTATTGATCGCTGTCTAGAAAAAAAAGTCACTCCCGAAAGTCTTTTATCTCACTGTCACAGTGTAAAATCTTATTACACAGATTATCTTCCCCCTCCACCCCCATGAATCCTACTAAGTCATTTTCATCATATCAATAGCTTTTTTTTTTTAAGATTTTTTTAAAGAGTTATTTATTCATGAGAGACACACAGAGAGAGGCAGAGACACAGGCAGAGGGAGAAGCAGGCTCCCTGCAAGGAGCCCGATGTTGGACTCGATCCTGAATCCCAGGATCACGACCTGAGCCAAAGGCAGACACTCAACTGCCAAAGGCAGACACTCAACTGCTGAGCCACCCTTGGTGTCCCTGTCCCAGTTCCTCAATAGTTTTTTCCTAATGTTTCAAGCGATAAGCACTTGGCATTCCAGGACTTCTCTACCTTGGCTCAGCCCCTGTTCCCAGCTGTACTGTCACTATGCCTCTTTCCTCCCCTCCCCAGACCAGATCATGCCCACTACTTCCTCTGCATCTTCTTTTAGCTTGCTTCTCCCTTGCTTGTAGGGACTCCTATCCCTACTGTCCATCCATTTTCTCTTCAAGGTCCAGTGATAGCTCAAGTCTTACTTTTCATCAGTGACTACTCCAGCTTTTAGTGGATTGTCTTCTTACCTGAATTCCTACAGCACTTAAAATCATAAGAACCATATTTAAGTCAATTCCTAACTACTTTGTTTTGTTTTAAAACTAACATTTGAAAACTTCCCTATGTCATGCATCATTATATTTATCTTGGTCTCTCCCAGAAATTCCCAGGAGAGCAGCACTGGGAATGTCAGGTTCCTTTCACACAAAGGAAACCCCGATTCTTTCAAAAGGCTTTGTCTCACTCCCACCTGTAGCCAATCCCCCAAACCTGAACCTCTTCCCCCAGGGGTGCTACAGCAACTGATATCAGAAGACTAGGTGTTCAGAGCACAGACCTTCTTCCCAGTGTCTTTTAATCCCAGTTCCTTCTTTCAGAGTTCTGACTCTATAACCTCCCTGCATAAATCCTTCAATGACTCACAAATACATGATGGCCCTTGCCTCCCCCCTGCCCCTACTTCAGCATTTCTTCCCTGTCCTACACACTTAGTCTCTAGCCATATAAGTTTGTTTCCTATAGCACCATCCTCACACTTCCTGGTCTTTCAACCTCATGTTTCTTCTACCTGGGATTTTCTTTCTCCTTTCATCTGGAAGGATTTCTGCTCATTCCACAAGACAGCTTAAATGTTCCCAGAAGCTGTGACCATGGGCCCATGCCCTCAGCCTCAGTGGCTCTTTTGGTAGCCTTTACCAAACGGTATTAGAAGAGCTCCATTACAAGTCCGCCCTGCTCAGCAGTCCTGCTCTGAGAACAGACTGGGTTGTCTATTTACCCCTGCATTTTCAAGCCCCAGCAAAGAGCTTGGCACACAGTAGGTACAATTAACAGTTCCAACAATTTGCCAGACCTTTGTGGAAGATACAAAGATGGAAAGAATATGACCCTGCCTTTTCTGGATTTTTAAGTTAGTAGAGAAGGCAAGCTAGACAAGCCTAAAGATAACTGTTCAGGAGAAGCACACCACTTCTAATGCTAACAGACAAATTCCTCCCAAGGGTCCTCATAAAGAGGATAGAGTAATATAATGAACATCTTTTCAGTAGTCACAGCAATGAGTTCTATGGGATTGTTTCTCATAGTTTCCTCAACACAGAATGATGACATCTCACCAAAGCACATTTCTGTGAAGATAATACTATACTAGGATTGATATGCTACATTCCAGAGGTAAAAGAAAAAATCTACATAAAAATAACAAAACCTTTCTGGGTGTAGATTTCAAAATAAAGCAATGGGCAGCGGTTGGGGGGGTGGTGGTGGTACTCAGTTAGTTAAGCATCTGCCTTTGGCTCAGGTCTTGATGGCAGAGTTTGGAGATAGACCCCCATGTCGGGTTCCCTGCTTAGTGGGGAATCTACTTCTCCCTCTCCTCCTCCCCCTGCTTATGTGTGCTCTCTCTCTCTCACACAAATAGATAAAATCTTTAGAATAAAGCAATGGTTTTAAACCTTGGCTGTAGACTGGCATCACATAAAAGTTTTTTTGTTTTGTTTTTTTTAAGATTTTATTTATTTATTCATGAGAGACACACACAGAGAGAGAAGCAGAGACAGACGCAGGCTCCACGCAGGATGCCTGACATGGGATTCGATCCCAGGTCTCTAGGATCACGCCCTGGGCTGAAGGCGGCACTAAACCGCTGCCCCTGAAAAAAAGTTTTTTAAAGAAACTGATGCCTGGCCCCATCCTGAGCTCGTCATATCTGGATATCCTGGGGTTGGTTCACTGTTTAAATGCTATCTAGTCCAGATAATCCTAACGCTTTACCAGAGAGGCTGTTGCCATGTATGGATGCTCTAGTCCAATTAAATCAGAATTTCCAGGAGGGAGACCGAGCATTAGTATTTTTTAAAACTCCACTGAATCCAATGTCCTGCCAAGAACGAGCAGTTAAGAACGCTGCTCCAGAGGAATGGATGGACTTAGACATATCCTTCATGCACTGCTTCCTGAATACTGCTTCTCTTAGCTGAGCTTTGGGTATTAAGTAACAATGAGACTGACAATATGATTCCCAGCTTGCCTACATTATCAAATAAAAAGGAACCCAAATCCCTTAATCAATAGTGTAGCTAAGCTGGACTTTGTTTTATAAAAACGGAAGAACCTGCCTGAGTTGGAGGCCATCTTGCCTAGAGGTGAACTGAAGGAAATCTGAAAGCAAGGACACATTTATCTTGTGAATGTGGACTTGGATCTAATCTAATGATCAGAAAAAATAACCAATCAAGTTCCAAAGCTTTATTTCTCAAGCACAGCTAAACGAAGACAATTCAACAGCCATTCAAGTCTAAAAAAAACAACTCCATAAAAGATCTAACTTTCTGGGTGCCTGGGTGGCTCAGTCAGTTATAAGTTAAGTGTTTGCCTTGAGTTCAGGTCAGGATCCCAGGATCCTGGAATCAAGTCCTGAGTTGGGCTCCCTGCTCAGCAGGGAGTCTGCTTCTCCCTCAGCCACTCACCCCCTATTTGTGCTCTCATTCACTCTCTCAAATGAAAAATTAAAAAATCTTTTTTAAAAAATCTACTTTTAAACAATGCTACTTTCTGAAGATCTGTGAGATAACTGAATGAAATGACTTGTCACTTTTGTTCATCTATAAACCAGTCACAAGTCTGTATACATCTACCAAAGGCAATTTTAGTTTTAGAATTGTTGCCAGGAAATCCCTTCTGACTACAGTTAATAGCAGAACCAGGAAGATCAGAAAAGCCCAATAACAACTTCTATCAAAGTGGATCTTGAAAAGAAAACCTTAGAGAAAATATCCAGAAACAAGTTACAGGAAGCTGATGACACCCGCTCACAGCCTAAATTGAAAGAGAGCTGGTTCCACCCCTGGTTTTGTTTTGTTTAAAGATTTTATTTATTTATTCATGAGAGACACAGAGAGAGAGAGAGAGGCAGAGACACAGGCAGAGGGAGAAGCAGGCTCCATGCCGGGAGCCCGACGTGGAACTTAATCCCGGGTCTCCAGGATCACACCCTGGACCGAAGGCAGGCGCCAAACCACTGAGCCACTCAGGGATCCCCCATCCACCCCAGGTTTTTATGCACACAACTTTATATGAGATAATCAAAGATTATCTAATGCATTTGCCTGAAGTCTGAGAATGTGAGGAGGCAGGAGAGGTAACATGCCTTCTCTAATTGCAAAGCAAGGACGTGGACTTCACATGCTTCTTATTTTGAGGCTACATAGAAGACTAATGATGATGGCGTTCTCCTGAGCTACAAACTGCCTCTTCCAACATAAAGGCAGAAGGTACCCTTCACACACACACTGACTCAGGATAAAGTCCTAAAAGAATCTAAATGTTTCTCAGCCCCTTAAGGGAGGATATATACTGTACAAACTAGGTCCAAGCCTAGACATTCAGACTTTTATTCTCTTGCTACCACTGATAGCTTTGTCTTTAACATGAGTCTTCTACCCTTATATGTTATTTTCCAGATTTTCTGTAACAAGAATAAATGGAGGAGAGTGAGTGCACATGAGATGTGTTAAGTACAAAAATCATAAGGAAAATTTAGTGACGTAATACAAAAAGGCAGAGTAAGAGATTGAAAAAGCATCAAAAAGAAAGGAAGGGGGGATCCCTGGGTGGCGCAGCGGTTTGGCGCCTGCCTTTGGCCCAGGGCGCGATCCTGGAGACCCGGGATCGAATCCCACGTTGGGCTCCCGGTGCATGGAGCCTGCTTCTCCCTCTGCCTGTGTCTCTGCTTCTCTCTCTCTCTGTGACTATCATAAATAAATAAAAATTTTAAAAAAGTTTAAAAAAGAAAAAAGAAGACATGTATTTAAAAAAAAAAAGAAGAAAAAAAAAGAAAGGAAGGAAGGGAGCCCAGGGAAGGAGGAAAGGAGGGAAGAAGAAAAAAAAAAGAAAGAAATTCCAATACCAAATAGAAAGTGGTATAAACATTCAGAAAGGCTAACTAGAAATCTGGTAATAGAATTAAGTGCCTGCCAAAATGTATTTATTTATGTGGGAAGTGCTTTAAAAGTTTGAGTTCATGTAAAAAAACAAAACAAAACAAAAGTTTGAGTTCATGCGTGGGCAGCTTTAAAAAGTAGATTTTCAGTTGTAGGGTGTGAGGACACAACTCTAAGGGTTTCTGGAAAGCCAACTATGATCATGAAGAGTATGATAAATATCAGGTTTGGACATCCGTTGAACATGCTCCAACATTAAGCTGGAGGATCAATAATGCAAAAGCAGTCCACAGTTAAGTGTGACAGCTAGGGGCCTGAGGATTTCAGATTGCCTCTTTATCCTCATTGGGAAGCCAGTTCTTCAATTACAGGCCTGCCTGCTGTCAAAGGTCAGAGACCTTCACTGCTTCTCCCCAAAAATCAAATCCAGGAAGGTTAATCACTTAAAAAAATTAATTATTTGTGCTTTAGTCATAATTATCCTCACAATACCAGTTAGATCTTGAGACACAGCCACAAGACTAGCCAATTTAAAAAAAAAAATCCCTTCCACAAAAGTTTTAGACACCCAAAATAGTAAAGGAGAGCCCCAAGATACAGCACTTAATTGTAACAACAACAACAACAAAGCCTTCCATTTGGATCCCAAATGGTCCAAAATGGCAAACCCTGAGCAAAAGCTCCTGTAAAATCTGTTCCCAAAGATGTTGAGCTCTGTTAGCCACTGTGATCCCAGTTACGGTGGTTCCTGCAACTCTCCACAACCTTCAAAACCATCACACAGAAATGCACTGCACTTCTGTTCTCAAGTTCACCCCCAATACCTGTTAAAATGCAGAATCTCCAGCCGACCTCACACCTGCTGAATTAGAATCCTCATTTTAACCAGATCCCCGGGGCGATTTAACTAACAAGCACCCTAAGCAGCGCAGTGCTGCCAGCTGTGCTACACCACATCCAGGAGGGGCACAACTGGAAGGTCCTCGAGGAGGAAGGGGACCTCGGGGATCCCAGGCCAGGACCTCTGCTCAGAGCTGGGGGCGGAACTGGCTAAGGCAGTTTTCCCTTGGTCTGGACCCAGCGGGAACCCAGCTCAGTGAGAGCAAAACTCCAAAGGTGAGAGGTCGGTCGACCGCACGGACCCCCGCCGCAGCAGCCCCCGCCCAGGCCGACCTCTCACCTGCTGCTTCTGCGGGAGCGGCTTGAGGGGGCTCCGCGCCCCGTGTCGGAACACTACTTGCACCATTTTCAGCTCCAGCTGACTCCGGTCGACAGGCTGCCGACCGTCAGGCCCCCGCGGCTCGGCCCGGGCCACCCGCCGCCGGTGGGCGCAGTAAGCCAGCGCGGCGAGGACGCCCACCGGGACCCACGTGCGCGCGCTGAAGACCCCGGCGATCATGCCCGCAGCCCGCGCGGCCCTCCGGGGTGAGGCTGCACAAGGCGAATACACACTCTCCGCCCGCTGCGGGGCTCAGCGGCCGCCTCCAAGGTCCCGGGGACCCGCGGGCGCGCACATCCAGCGACTGCTGCGCCTCCCGGCCCCAGAGGGAGCCCCCAAGCGGGAGCCGAGCGGGAGAAGCGGAGGCGGGAGCAGCGAAGACTCCCTGGGAGTTTTGACTCGGGTCGGGGTTGGCAGCTCCCGCTCTGCTCCTTATCTTTCGCCCTCCAGGGAACCGTAAACTGGGACTCCAAGTTCGGCCTCCAGGGCTGGGAAGGCACGGGAACCAGCCCTGAGTTCCTCGACGGCACGCACACCACTAGATTCCACTTTGTCGTCAGCAAGCTCCCACAGACCTCTTCACCCATCCGAGGACTGTCCCAAGTGGATCCGCGCATAGGAGCCTGGGAAAACGAGTCCCGAGGTGTCGCCTGCTTGGAAGGTCTACGTTTTGAGAACTACAACTCCCATAAGGCTGCGGGCGGCGGGCCCTGGGCTGGAGGAATTCACTCGCACGGGACCTTGGACCTCGCTCTCAGTCCCAGCGGGTGCAAGTCTCCAGGACTGGGTGCCCAGTGTAATATAGGAGCAAATGCGCGAGTCTTCCTGGCCGATGGGGTAGGAAGAGGGAAGGCTGGGATAGATTTGGGGGGCAGAGGGGAGTAATTTAAGGAGTGTAAGAGATTTCCTTGAAGTCCTGGAATCGACGGTCGCTGAAACTAAGAGCCCAGACGCCTATTTACTGAGTGATTACCATTTGCGAAGGGCGGCACTAGGCATTTCATATTCAATCTTCACCTACTCTACCCCTTCTAATTTTAAAGAGGGCTGAATTGTCGCAAACATGTAGAACTTTAAGCTCACTGATGTGTTTACTCACATCCATAGTATTTCTTGTGGGAAAATCCGGGTCTTGCCTGTGGGTTTCCCAATGACTAAACACCTTAATTGACATCTAGTAGCCACCTGCTGGTCTGGTTTCCCTTGCATATAGGGTTCCCCAAGCCTGTGTTCCAGATCTTTGCAACAGGACACAAAGGAACCAGCTGTGTTTATGTGAAGGCAAAGGTCAAGTTGAGAGGAGGGACATTTGGGAGAAGAGTCAGAATATATGCCCTCTAAGCCAGTTCTTAATTCCTTCTAAATTCTAGTCCTGGATCAAACTGGACCAAATGCGAAGAACAACATAATTATGGAGTATGACTCCTGGCCTGGATCTAAACTTGTTCACCAAGCTAGACTGTTATGAGTACCCTACTATGGGGAAATGGTCATTTTGGAACATTGCACATTGTCCCCGTTTTCCCACTGGCCTAGCCCATGGATGGACTCACTCTTCAGAGTCTTATTGTGCATCCTGATGTGATTATAAACCAAAGACTGTTTTTCTATAGCCTAAAGAAGGCATCAGGAGTGCCAGACAACACTGCTTCAGAAACCATGTAATGACATGTAATCCCAGTGGTTGGAGAGAGCAGTTCTCAATAGTTCAGCAAAAAATATGGTGCAGCTTTTGTGCAGAAAGACCTTGGGCCCTGAGCACTGGATGTTTTAGCACATTGGAGCAGCTTTAAGGTGATGTAACATTGGCATCTGGGTGCCAATATCTTTGAGAGTAATTGACAGGCCACCCTAGAACACACCATGCACTCTGGCAGCCTCAGCATAGATTTGTCTCAAGCATTCTGAGCAGCACCTTTGACCTGCATGAGCAATAGCAGGGCCTCATCTGGACAGGACACACATGTGTGGTTGGGGTCACTCTGTTGGGGATGTCTCAGCAACAGATCTCTGTAGGAAGCCAGAGCAGATAAGGTTGGAAAAGGGATAGATTCCATGTGGTAGTTGAGAGTATCGTCAGCACATATAAGACAACCCTTGGGGAGTCCTATAAATATTTAGTATGTGATGTATGGTGGTGCTGGTAGTGGTAGTAAACTGCAGTTGAAAGAAAAGGATAGAAATCCTGAAATCATTCTCTGGGGATGGCCCCAGCAGAGGAGGGACGAGGTGGACAAATTGAATGACTGTTGTGCTCTGGGTTTTACCATCAGGCAGGGATAACTTGGAAAGCCAACCTCCTCTCACCAAATTGTGTGCAGAGGGATTTACTATGATGCCAAAGTTTGGTTTTAATCATGAGATTAGATAAGAAACAACCACATTCACTGTTTTATCTGCAATAGTAAGCACAGTGCCTGGCTTATGGTAAGTACTACATGAATACTTGCTGAATAAAATTATAGGATGTATCACAGGAATGTTGTTGAGGACCTTGTCCATTTCATCACTTATTGCCCCTTATATAAATTTCCTCCTGAGAAACTTCTTTAAGAGCAATATGTTAGCATTAGAACAAGCATTAAAAAAATATGAAGATTCATTTTCCTTCATTTTTGCCTTTGTTGACAGGAAGCTTGGAGCCTAATTTCAAACTTAACTACGGCAAATATTTAGGACCTAATGGCCAGTATAACTGGGGTCTTTCCTTCCAAGGTATCATCCTGGATTGGAAGAGAGCAAAACTAGGGAAAGGACAATTAGGAGGCTATTGCAGCATTCTGAGTATTAGTTAACAGGAGAGCGAGGGAGGAAGGAGTCAAGGATGACCCTTAAATTCCTGGCTTGGGCAGCTTGCAGAGAGGATGCCATTTACCTGGAAGGAAGTTGAGTGGCAGTTACCAAGGTAATTTTGAATATATATGTTATGAGGTATCTTTGAGGCATCTAAGTAGAAATGCATTCTACACAATTGATCATGTGGCTCTGTATCTCAGAATAAGTTGGACCAGAAATGTATATATGGGACTCTTCTGCACATAGTGATTAATTGAAACAGGCATGGATAAGTTTCATGGGGTGAGTGGGGAGAGATGGGGGGGAGCAAGAGAGGGCTAGGACAGGACTCTAGGAACACTATTTAAGGAACAGGCAGAGAGGAAAAAGCCTGAGAAGGAGAATGGGAAGGAGCACAGAGATGGGAAAAAAGAGTTAGATACAAAGGAAGCCAAGACAAGAAATGTTCCAAAGAAGAAAATGGACAACAGTGTCAAATGGAACTGGGGGGTCAAATAACATATGGACTGAGTATCTCCATTGGACTTAACAACAAAGTAATTCTGGGTCATTTTAATGAGAGTAGTTTCAGGGAAATTGTGGGGTAGGAACTAAGCAGAAGTCGGCAGCAAATGGGCAATCAGTATAGACATCTTCAAGAAGCTTAGCTAAGAAGAGGTGAACGAGTATAGTAGCTGGAGGTGTTTGGTTCATGAAATTAAGGGAGAATTGTCTGGAAGATGGGAGAAGTGCATACAGTCGACCCTTGAACAACATAGGTGTGCACTTATACATGGATTTTTTTTCAGTAAATACAGTACTATAAATGTGTTTTCTCTTCTTCATGATTTTCCTAATAACATTTTCTTTTTTCTAGCTTACTTGACTGTAAGAATATGGTACATAATACACATGATGTACAAAATGTATGTTAATTGACTGCTTGTGTTATCAGTAATGCTCCTGGCCAATAGGAGGCTATTGAGATTAAGTTTTGGGGGACTCAAAAAAGTTATATATGGATTTTTGACTGCGGGTGCTGGGAGAGAGGGGTTGGTGCTCCTAACCCCATGTTGTCAAAGGGTAAACTGTATATATATTTAAATGTTGATAGAAAGAAGGCTCTAGATAAGGAATGGTTAAAAATATAAGAGACAGGATAATAGATCAAGTGAAGTGCTTAGGAGGGAAAAACAAACTCAGATGTCATAGGTAGCCTCAGAAGGATTGAAAGTACATATTTTCCATGTTGACAGGAGGGAAAGTAGAAAGACCAGGTATTTATAGTATGGGAATCAGAGGGGTTTTCTTTTTCTTTGATGGTTTCTTTTTTCTGCAAAATCAGTATGTGTGTGGGAAGGGTGCTGGGCCTAATGCTTTTGAGGATTTGAGGACTATGGGGAAGTGATCAACCATAGGAGCGCCTGAGTGGCTCAGCTGGTTAAGTGTCTCCTTTCAGTTCAGGTCATGATCTCAGGGTCCTGGCATTCAGCCCCCACCCCCCCCACCCCCCACCAATCCCTGCTCAGTGAGGAATCTGCTTCTCCCTTTGCTCACTCCCCCTCACTCATGTGCATGCTCTCTCTCCCAAATATATAAAACTTTTAAAAAAATCAGCCATAGACAGAAGGGTTATGTCTTCCATTAAAGGTCACCTCCTTTATTAAGATAGGAAAGAAGGAGGTAAAGATACACTTCGAGGCAGGAAAGATTGAGAGTTTCACCTCCAACAAATTATTTACCGCAATGATCTCTCCAACAAGCTTGGAAAAGAGAAAAACCATCAGTAGTAGTAGTAGTAGTAATAATAATAATAATAATAATAATAATGTCAATTATATATTAATTATAAATGTATAATTATATAATTAGAAGTGTATAATTTCCTTGAATATCATTTAGAACTCTTCCTGTTGCATGTGGCAGAAAACTTGATTCAAGCTGCTTTAAGAGAAAAGAAAGAAAAAAAGGAATTGATTAGTCCACGTTATGGAAAACTTCAGAACTGCCTCAGGCTTAGCTGGTAGAAGCGCAGATAACATTAGTTTCTAATTTAAAAATGGGCAGATGACGTGAATAGACATTTTTCAAAGAAGACATACAGATGGTTTCTGGTTTCTTTTGCAGCCTCCAATTCATCTCTCACTCTGTTGCTTTTCTCCTCACACTGTCTGGTTATTCCCAGGCTGCCCATGGGTGGCACAGTGGCCCTGGCAGTTTCATGCTTCCCCACTCAGCTAACTGGAAACAATGAGTTTTTCTCCCTTTGTGCAATGGCCTCTGAGCCATTTTCCAGATTTGGAACACATGGTTAATTTCTGGCCATCCCTGGAGTTGAAGGGGAAGTCAAACCCACCCAAACCATGTGAGCCATGAGGGCTTCAAGCAGTTCTTCAAAAGAGACTCAGTGTTGGTAGCAAAGAGAGAGTGGATGATGAGGGGACATACATATGCCTTCCATGCCTTTCTCTGATCTTTCCTCCTCTCATTAATCAACCCCTGCGCATGTTGCCAGAGGCTCTCAGTGAAGTGTACCTCTGTACATCTTTGTCATTTCCTTGTTTAAACATGTTTATTGGCTCCCCATTGCCCGCAGAATGATTCACAGTATCAGTATTCCATGGTCCACTACTCTAGTGTCCGTGGTATTTTATAGTCCTGGAATACTGGTATTTCTATTGGTGTCATACCTTCATTTTGGAGTTTATAAAAAAAAATTAATCATTTGTGTCTTAAGACATACCAGAGATAAACTTCATTAAAATTTTGAGTCAAAATATGGGTGAGCTTATTTAGAAAGCTGTCTTCTATACTTCATCAAGCTTCAAGCAAAAGAAGAAAGTAGCAACTACCAAAGCAAAGCTTCTAGTACAGAAATAATTCTTGTCTATTACAAAAACCTTCCAACAAATGGAATATGAACAGAGCCCTATTGGTATCAATATGGTGTCTGCATTAAAATCTCTATTTATATAAGACAAGATAGGAAGTGAAGACAAATGAGGAATACTTTTTTAAAAAGATTCATTTGTTTTGAGAGAAAGAGAGAGAGCAAGCACATGTGTGCTGGAGGAGGGGAAGAGGGAGAAACAGAAGAGCCTGCTGAATCGTGAGCCCCATGCAGGGCCTCAATCTCAGGACCCTGAGATCATGACCTGAGTTGAAATCAAGAGTCAGATGCTTAACTGACTGAGCTACCCAAGTGTCCTGAAAAATGTTTTTTATGAAGATATATATATATATGGCTTGTTATAAAAAAAAAAAAAACATGTTGTTTCTGCAGAGAAACAAACATTGCCCACGCCCTTAAATTTCCCCAGAATTATTACGCAGGAGATAGGACTGTTCGAAGATAATGGGCTAGAGAAAAATATTTAAGAACAACTTACAATTATCTCCTTATCGTTCCCTTAACTGGTGTAAATTCAG
The DNA here is from genome assembly GCF_011100685.1 of Canis lupus familiaris. Lineage (NCBI taxonomy): Eukaryota > Metazoa > Chordata > Mammalia > Carnivora > Canidae > Canis > Canis lupus. Next base: position 58,891,350 of record NC_049238.1, read on the forward strand.
AAGGAAACTTTCAGCAACTGAAAAGGTTTTCACTATTTAATGGTGACATCATCCAAAGCCTAAGAACACTTTAAAAAAATCATTTTTAATCCCAATTAACCTTTCTTTATGGAGTACTTACTTTTTATTACATTTAAAATTTTTATTACATTATTTTTATTACATTTACAACATTTTATTTTTATATTAGAATATGTTGAATAAATATTTAGTATATTTATATTTTACTTATGATTATGAATTTTTGTATTTGAAATGTATTACTTTGTTTTACTGATCTCAAGTACTTAAAATTCATTATGTAAAATAAATACCCAAATAACACTGAAATTTTACTTTAGTATTTATTTTATTTTATTTTAAGATTTTGTTTATTTTTATTCATGAGAGACACAGAGAGAGAGGAAGAGACATAAGCAGAGGGAGAAGCAGGCTCTCTGTGGGTAGCCTGATGCAGAACTCGAACCCAGAACCCCAGGATCACGACCTGAGCGGAAGGCAGACGCTCAACCACTGAGCGACCAGGTGTCCCTATTTATTTTTATTTTTTTTAGATTTTTTGAAAGTAATCTCTACACCCCATGTGGGGCTCATACTCACAACCCTGAGATCAAGAGTCCCAGGCTCTATGGACTGAGCCAGCCAGGCACCCCTTTACTTTGTATTTAAATGACTCTCTAATTTGGCACTGGAGGTCCTTCCGATCAGCCCCTTGTCTATATTTATAGCATCCTTCATACCTTCCCCATCCATGGGATAGACGTGCTTATCTATGTCTCCTTTTCCAAAGAAAGCTTGGATCTGGCTACCTCTATTCTTTTACTGGAGGCTCCTTCTCCTGTTTCTGCCTATAACATTTTCATTGAACAAGCCCAACTGGTAGAATGGAATCTTAAAGCAAATTCATTTTTGACCCCCACTGTATCTTTACATCTGCACCAAGGATTCCATCTCTTCCTCACCCCTAGAAAAGACAAAGCTTGTCTCTCAGAGGTAATAAGTACTCAGTCAATTTTAAACTCACAAAATAAAATGGCAATCAGGAATTAAAATGACAGTCCCAGAGAAGAATTAGAACTTGAACCTTGAAATTTCTCCCCACCTCCAGCTTGGGCTGACTATAGGCTAAAAGTCTGATATTTGAAGGTGGGGTCTCTTTCCTCCTCTCAAGTTCCTTCTTCTCTTCTTCCATCTTACCTGTTTCTGACCCCTTCAGGGTTTGGAGTTTGGGTGGTGGGGGCATCAGTAAAGGGGAATTAGGGAAGGGAATTAGCACGATTCTTGGTTGATCAGTACTGTCAAAATGATCAAACTGGTGCTGTCTGGACTTTGCAGCTGGTTCAAGCTGATTGCTCTTTTAGGGACTTCATGGGTTCCCAAGAGACCTTCCCTTTCCCCATGCTTCTGCAGCCCAAGGTATGGAGCAGCAGTTCACCTCCAGCTTGCTTCTGCTGAGGCCCCGACCCCTGTGGGAGGTCATTTTGAGCAGAGGCTAAGCAATACCACACTGACTCCCATTCCCTCCAGGACCTTCCCTGGTCCCCTGGAAGGAAGCACTGTTTGCCCAGGTGGACTCTGGGAGTGCAGCTCTTTCCCCACACCTCAGCCCTCTGGATTGATGTTTCTCAAGTGCATGCCAGGTGGCAGTCCTTTGTGCCTCAAACTGCCAGAGACTCTCATTAAGCTCTGCAGGTGGTTCCATCAAAGTCCTGCCCTTTGATTTGAGGTAAAGAGCAGATCTCTCTCTCTCTCTCTCTCTCCTTCTTCACCCTTGGGGTAGAATTCTTCACACCTAGTAGTTCTCTCCAAGGAAATCTTTTTTTCAAAAGGCTTACTCTTTCCAATTCAGTGGCCCTCTATGCCATCAGTGTGGGTGACAATTTAAGAGTTACCTGCCTCTCTTCCCCCACTTTTTGTCACCTACCTTGAAAGTGTTTGTAGTTTGGTCCAACACATAGCTCTGGTATGTGCCTCAGCAGAGGCTTTCATTTTCACATCTTGCTACGTCCCTAAAGCTCACTTTCATGCCTCTACCTCAACAAAATCTTCACCATCACCCCCAAGGTAGTCAGTTTTTACTTCACTAAACTGTTAGGCATGGATCTTCATCCCATTCACATGGCACTTATTTTCTACTTTGTATCGTAGATACAGGCATATTTTGGATATATTGCAAGTTTAGTTCCAGACCCCCTGCAGTAAAGCGAGTCAAATGAATTTTGGGGTTTCCTAGGACATACAAGAGTTATGTTCACACTATACTGTAGTATGTGAAGTGCTCAATGTAAAGCTCAAAGTGCTTTTAAAATATACATACTTTAAAAATGTTGCTAAAAAATGCTATCATCTGGGCTTTCAGCAAGTTGCAATCTTTTTTGCTGGTGGAGGGTCTTGCCTCATTGTTATGGCTGCTGACTGACCGGGGTTGGTTGCTGAAGGCTGTGTGGCTGTAGCAATTTCTTAAAAATAAGACAACAATGAAGTTTGCTGCTTGATTTATCTTTCTTTCACAAACAATTTCTCCGTAGTATGCGATGCTGTTTAATAGCATTTTACCCACAGTAGGACTTCTTTCAGAGTTGGAGTCAATCCTCTCAAACCCTACTACTGTTTTGTGAATGAAGTTTATGTGATATTCTAAATCCTCTGTTGTCATTTCAGCAGTCTTCACAACATCTTCACCAGGAGTAGACTCCATACCAAGAAATCACTTTCTTTGCTCGTCCTAAGAAACAATTCCCCACCCTTTCAAATTTGATCATGAGATTACAGCAATTCAGCACATCTTCAGCCTCCACTTCTAATTCTCATTCTCTTGCTACTTCTAGCAGTGAAATACCTGTAGTTACTTCTTCCCCTGAAGTCTTGAACCCCTCAAAGTCATCCTGGAGGGTTGGAATCAACTTCTTCCAAATTCCTGTTAATGTTGACATTTTGACCTCTTACCATGTTCTTATCTGGGATGACGAATTTTCCAGAAGGTTCTCCATTGACTTTGCCCAGCTCCATCAGAGGAATCACAATCTATGGCAGCAATAGCCTTATGAAATGTATTTCTTAAATAATAAGGCTCAAAAGTTGAAATTATTCTTGACCCATGGGCTATAGAATGGATGCTGTGTTAGCAGGCATGAAAACAATGTTAATCTTATTATACATCTCCATTGAAGCCCTTGGACACCCAGGTGCATTGTTAATGAGCAGTAATATTTTCAAAAGGAATCTTTTTTTCTGAGCAGTAGGTCTTAACAGTGGGCTTAAAATACCATGTTGTAAACAGATGTGCTGTCAGCCTGACTTTGTTTTCCCATTATCAGAGCTCGGGCAGAGTAGGTTTATCATAGTTCTTAAGGGCTCTAGGATTTTCAGATTGGTAAATGAGCATCAGTTTCAACTGTAAGTCACCAGCTGTATTAGCTTCTAACAAGAAAGTCAGCTTGTCATTTCAGGCTTTGAAGTCAGGCATTGATTCTCCTCTCTAGTTATCAAAGTCCTAAATGGCATCTTCTTCTAATATAAGGCTATTGTTTAGTGCAGCCACCTCTGTTAATTATCTTAGCTAGATCTTCTGGATAACCTGCTGCAGCTTCTACATCAGCACTTGCTGCTTCATCTTATACTTTTATGTTATGGAGATGGCTTCTTTCCTGAAACCTCATGAACCAACCTCCACTAGCTTCAAACTCTTCTTTTATAGCTTTCTCACCTCTCTCAGCCTTCACAGAATTGAAGAGAATTAGGGCTTCGCTCTGAATCAGGTTTTGGCTTTCAATGTCTTCCTTACTAAACTTAATCATTTATAGTTTTTTATTTAAAGTGAGAGACATGGGGGCAGCCCAGGTGGCTCAGCGGTTTAGTGCCGCCTTCAGTCCACGGCGTGATCCTGGAGACCTGGGATGGAGTCTCACGTCAGGCTCCCTGTATGGAGCCTGCCTCTCCCTCTGCCTGTGTCTCTGCTTCTCTGTGTGTGTGTGTCTCTCATGAATAAATAAATAAAATCTTTAAAAAAATAAATAAAAATAAAAAAATAAAGTGAGAGACATGTGATTCTTCCTTTCACTTGAACACTGATAGGCCATTGTGGGGTTATTAATTGGCCTAATTTCAATATTGTTGTGTCTTAAGGAATAGCAAGGCCTGAGGAGAAGAAGAAAGATGGGATGAATGCTCAGTGGGTGGAGAAGTCAGAACACACACAATGTTTATAGATTAAGTTTGCCGTCTTATATGAGTATGGTTCATTATGCCCCAAAACAATTACAATAGTAACATCTGAGATCACTGACCATGGATCACCATAACAAATATAACAATAATGGAAAAGTTTGAAATATTTACAAGAATTACCAAAATGTGAGACAGAGAAACGAAGCAAATGCTGTTGGAAAAATAACACTGATAGACTTACTTGATGCAGGGTTGCCACAAACTTTCAACTTGTAAAAAACACAATATCTGTGAAACACAGTAAAATGAAGTGTGCCTATATTTATGTATGCTTATTTCCGCCAGTAATTTGTAAGTTCCTTAAACGTGGAGACCAGGCATCTTTCATTTTTATATCACTAAAGTCTTACCCATAATGTTTGGATAATATTTATATATCCAACCAATAGATTGCTCAATATTGCTTGCACTACAAAGTTTTGGAAAGCAGGCAATATCTTCCATTCAACCTATGTTTATTGAATATGTGTTGACTTTCAAGCCCTGTGTCCTGTCTAGGAGGAACTCACAAGCATCAGAGGAGGCTGGTATATTACAAAAAATTTCATGACTCCCCAACAAAGGTCTGATATAAAGGCTGTGCACAGGAAGGAGAGGTTAACTCTAACTAGAAGGCTTGGAGACATCTTCATAGTTGGAACTATCTGAAAATTTTTTTAAAAATTATTTATTTATTTATTCATGAAAGACACACAGAGAGAGGCAGAGACATAGGAAGAGGGAGAAGCAGGCTCCCTGCAGGGAGCCTGATGTGGGACTCGATGCTGGCACTCCGGGATCACGCCCTGAGCCCAAGGCAGCTGCTCAACTGCTGAGCCTGATAATATTTTTTTTAATTGAGCTATAACTTATATATCATAAAATTCACCCTTTTAAAGTATACAATTCAGTGATTTTTAGTATGTTTGCAAAATTGTGCGACCATCACCACTAATTCCTGACCATATTCATTACTCCCAAAGGAAACCTCAAACTCATTAGCAGTCACTCTCCATTCCTCTCTTCCCCTAGCCCCTTGCAACCATTAATCTACTTTCTCTGTGGATTAGCCAATTATAGAAATTTCATATAAATGGAATCATCTAATTTGTAGCCTTTTGTGTCTGGCTTATTTCACCTATCTGTAATGTCCTCAAGGTTAATTCACATTGTAGCACGTATCAGAATTCCCTTCCCTTTTAAGCCAAATAATATTCCATTTGTGAAAATACCACTTCATCCATCAATAGGTTATTTCCACTTTTTGGCTATCATTAATAATACTGATACAAACATGGGTGCACAAATATCTGTTCAAGTCTCTGTTTTCAGTTCTTTTGGGTAGATACCCAGAGTGGAATTGCTGGATCATATGGTAATTCTATGTTTAACTTTTTTGAGGAATTACCATAATATTTTCTAAGCCATTTTATATTCCCACCAGCAATTCACAAGTAATTCAACTCCTACACATCCTTGCCAACACTTATTTTCTGTTTTTTCTTTTTTTTTTTTAATTTTTATTTATTTATGATAGTCACAGAGAGAGAGAGAGAGAGAGAGAGAGGCAGAGACACAGGAAGAGGGAGAAGCAGGCTCCATGCACCAGGAGCCCGATGTGGGATTCGATCCCAGGTCTCCAGGATCGCGCCCTGGGCCAAAGGCAGGCGCTAAACCGCTGCGCCACCCAGGGATCCCTGTTTTTCTTTTTGTTTAATTATAATAACCATCTTAATGAGTGTGAAGTAGTATTTCATTGTGGTTTTGGATTACATTTCCTCAATGACTAGTGACGTTGAGCATCTGTTCATGTGCTTATTGGCCACTTGCAAATATTCTTTGGAAAAGAATATATACAAGTCAAAAAGTTCATTTTTGAATTCTATTGTTTGGGAATTTTTTTTTTAATATTTTATTTATTTATTCATAAGAGACACAGAGAGAGAGAAGCAGGCCCTACGCAGGGGGCCCAACACGGGACTCGATCCCAGGTCTCCAGGATCACACCCTAGGCCAAAGGCGGTGCTAAACCGCTGAGCCACCGGGGCTGCCTGGGAATTTTATTTTATTTTTTTGTTGAATCATAAGAGTTCTTTTATACTATGGATATCAGTGCCTTACTAGATATGTGATATGTAAATATTTTCTCCCATTCTGTGGGTTGTCTTTTCACTCTGTTTTGATACACAAAAGTCTTAAATTTCGATGAGGTCCCAATTTATTTTTTTCTTTTATTACCTGTGCTTTTGATGTTACATATGGTAATCACTTTTGAAATGCCACTGTGTTTGGAAGAACAGTGCATTGTAAGTCATTAGAATATGTGTGCATAAATGTGTTGGTCATTTTCTAGCCTTAGCCAGTTGTAGAAGAAAGAGAGGGAGCTACCTGAAGGAAAGTCTGGGGTAGGATGTTACAATGAGTGAAGGGATTTTTGTCAATATTAGAGCAATGCTGTCTGACAGGAACAAGGGGAGAGTTGCTGGCGGGAGAGAGAGATGTGTTAAGAAAAGGAAGCGCTAATGTTACTTCATTCACAAATTGGACCAATCTTAGATGAAATGGCCTTATTGAAGTAGGGAAAGCAAATGTCATGAAAAACCTGTACAGTGCTTGTACTAATATTCCTCACAGTCATCTCCTTGGCTCTGTGAACTAGGGAAGCATGCCTTATGTGAAAGCATTATAAAAATACTATAGAAGATGGTATTGTTATTAACTTTTGTTTAATAATTAAGCATGTAAAATGGGAAGGTAAGAATTTGGACCAAGGAGGGAAGTAGTAGATACAGAAATGCACTATCTAGGTCTCCCTTCCAGGAAAGACTTACTGCCCAGTTGCAGGGAGTGTTATCAAAAGGAGCCTCCAGCTGTTAGGTCCTTCTCATTCTGCTTCAGCTACAGAAGCTACTCTTCACCTGAGGTCATGACCTTCTGCACGCAGCCTACACTTAGTGACCGAGAAAGGTCAGGCCATTTTGACCCAATGTGGAACCATCATGTGGGCAGTGCTTGCTCTAACGCTCCTTTAGTGGGGTGGCAAAAGTCTCCTCAGGTCTGTACTGCAATTTAACTTCTTTTAGGCCTCCTTCCTCTCCCTTCCTTGCCCAAGCATTGATCCTGATAAATATCTTCTAACTGAACTGCAACTCAACATCTGCTTCTGAAGAACCCAAACTGTGATGAATGTTAGTAATGATCTAACCTGGACTCTATTTTTTAAGTAACAGAGGCATTTTTTACAAATTCAAAATTATCCTCATTTCTTATAGAATGAGGCAAATGTGTAAATAGGGAGAAAAAAATCACTTATAATGTTGTCTGCCATCTTTGGAACCATTTCGCATCATGTTAAGTAACTATTCTAACATTTGGGTTAACATCATAATTTACTTATGCCTGTTTAAGCATTATTAGTTTCTTCTTTTATTTTTAAGTTTTTCCTCAGCATGAATAATGCTAGAATGAATGTCTTTGTGCATAAAAGTTTTTATGTGTTCTGAATTGTTTTCTTAGTATACATTCCCAGGATTACTGAGTTAAAAGGTGTGCCATTTTAAAGGGTCTTGTTGGATAATTTTACAAAGAGTTGAGCCAGCTTTTACCATTATCAACAGTGTACGATAGAGCAATGGGATGCCGATTTCAGTGCATTTTCCCTATCATTTCATAGATGAGATAATTATTGGTTAAATAGTCATTTGTGACAGTGTGGACTCTCCTGAATCTTAGATTAAATTGGTTCTCTTTTGGGCAGCCCGGGTGGCTCAGCAGTTTAGTGCCACCTTTGGCCCAGGGCCTGATCCTGGAGACCCGGGATCGAGTCCCACATTGGGCTCCCTGCATGGAGCCTGCTTCTCCCTCTTCCTGTGTCTCTGCCTCTCTCTGTGTCTCTCATGAATAAATAAATAAAATATTTAAAAATAAATAAATACATAAATTGGTTCTCTTTTGCCCAAATGTCTATAAAACCCCAAAGTGTAAAGCAGTTCTTCTCATCAGCTTACCAGTGTTCTTAATTCTCAGGCATGAAATGCTAATCCTCAGAGGATCCTTTTGTGGTGAAAGAGGTATAGATGTGATGGTAAATGTGTAGAAATTCCTCCCTGGGGACCAATTAGAGACAAATCACAGAGGGTGTGGCCTTGAAAAGTATTAGCTAAGCAGAGACTGCAGTGGTGGGCAGGCACCCCTAAACTAGGTGGGCCCCTTGTTTCCATCACAGTGCCATGTGCATATGATAGCAATGGACCCAAAACAAAAGAAAATTTGGGACACCCACACAGTGGTGTTATTTCACTTTACAAAATAGTGATATTCTGTAGCACTGCTCCATAGCCTTCTCTTTTTTACTTAATATATCATAAATTCTCCATGTCATTAAATATGTCTATACGTGATTTAAATAGTTTGTATTAGGCTAAACAAAATATGTAGGTTCTGAAATAGTAGTATTTTCATTTTAAAGATGAAGAAACTGATGTGCAGAAAGTTTTACAAACTTGTACAGGTCCCACAACTAGTAAGTGGAGGAACTCCCACTGAACTGTAGTCACATCCAATTCCAAACCCACGATTTTTCATTATACTGTGTTAACCCTCTAGGCATAAAAAATTAAGCCCAATACCAACCCTATTCTTTTGATTATCTGGCAGAAGCTCTGCAGAGTGGGGTGTCTCTATAAGCAAGCAGAGAGGTAGAAATGCAGCCCCAACCACCATCCCCCGAAATTTTTCTATTCCTTTGGAGTTAATAAGCTTAGAGCAATTTAAATTCAGTTCAGTCACTTAACTATTAGGCCCTGGGAACACACAATAAACAGGGATTCCAGTTTGTTTGTTTGTTTGTTTGTTTATTATTTATTTTTTATTTATTTTTAAAGATTTTATTTATTCATGAGAGACACAGAGAGAGAGAAAGGCAGAAACACAGGCAGAGGGAGAAGCAGGCTCCATACAGGGAGCCTGACATGGGACTCAATCCCGGGTCTCCAGGATCATGCCTTGGGCGGAAGGCAGTGCCAAACCGCTGAGCCACCCAGGCTGCTGCCGGGAAGCCAGTTTAAACAGCTTTGTCTGCCTCAACACATTTCAAAAGCGAGGGCAAAGGGGAAACAAGTTAGGGCCTGGCACTCTGTGTGCCTACCACACACTCCCTTCCCAACCAGAGAACACTGCTGGTTCCTCCCATGTGTATGCTCTGCTTCTGCCAGAGACATGGGGCCTAATAATAGTGGAACACATTTGCTCATATGTTAGATTCTTCTTGACACCCAAAGGAAGCCTTTCTCTGGTGTTTAGTGATGAAGATATCCCATCATATACTGATGTTGTCTGAGACCCCAGTTCAGATAGGATGGAGAATTTGCCTCTCAGAGAAGGTGGCTCTGATTTCCACTAGAGGGCACTTGATGCTGGTTCTGGGCAAAGTGCCATTCCTGGGGGAATTGGAAGTCCTTCTGTGATCACTGGCTGTCAGATTCACAAAAAACTCCTGGTGCTTGGTTTGTTTGTTCTAGAGAATGATTGGAGAGGGTTTCCTTGGCCAGCTAGGAGAGGAGGAGAGAGTGGTGGGAGCATTCCCTACTGACTTGGCTCTCCTTAACACCCCACCCCCCACCCCAGCCCCGCCTTGCCTCCAGGACCTGTCCTTCAGGGCAGCAGGCCCTCCAGAGAGTGGAGGCAAAAGGGTATCACCTGCCTTCAAGAGCAATAACAACAACAACAAAAAAAAAAAAAACAACAAAAAGAGCAATAACTGTGCACAATGCCATTTGGAGCCTGCGGTGTTTGGAGGAGTAGATTAACCATGGAGGGGTTGTGAGAACTCCCAGTTCAGAACACAAAAGAAGGAAGAACAGAACATTGAGATGCAAAGATTTATGAGGGAGAAAGATTCACTAAGGAAAGGAAATTGGAAACCAAGGAAGCAGAATATTCAAAAGACAGCCATGCACCATGCATAACAATGAAGTTTCCATGACTCCCTTTGGCTCAGGCCAGTTTCCTTAATAATTTATATAGCAACTCTTCTCTGCCAACAGGTGTGTGTGGGGGCTTTGCAAATGTTTCCTCATTGCTCCTTTCTCTGTCTCTGAGAGGAAGTTCAGGGTGTCCAGAAGGCTTTCCTTTGGGTATCCAGATGGAGAAACAGGCTCTGCGTGCCTGCCATTTGCATAAGGTAACAGAGTGAGACAATGGCAGCTCTGGGACCAGCAGGCAGACTTCCTCATCAGTGCCATATGGACAGCTCCGACGTCCCTCAGGCACCTCAAGAGAATGGGATGGGGCTGAGGAACCCAGGCAAATGTCAGTAGATGAGTGGACTTTGAAATGAAGGTACATACTCAGACTGCACTGGATTCCTTTGCAAAATGATGCCATTGAGACCTCATCTCTGGTTGGGTCTTGTTCAGTTGATTTCTGATATACTGAGTACTCATGGCATGCTCTCTCTACTACCATTCCCCTAGTCCAGTCTCATTCCTCTCCATACCTGGACTTGCAGCTAGTTTTCCCTACCTTCACCCTCTCCTTGCAGTTGGAACTGTGCACACTGCTGCCAGAAACATCTTCCCCAAATACCATTTCTACCATGTATGTCCCTCCTCAGATAGAAAACCTCCTAAGGTGGAACTTGTAAGCAAGGCATATCAGTCCTGGAGGTATGCTTTGTTTGACTATGTGATGTTTTAAAAGATATTGAATTTTTTTCCAACATTGAACAGGGAGGATTTTAGATAAAAATCCAAATTAAGCTTTGGGGAAAACCTGCATTTCCACACTGCAGTTGACTGAAGCAGGATAGGATAGTATCACTGCCCTCAGATAGGGCATGTGTTCTCCAGTTCATTTCTGTCCCTACCACTCCCCTATGTACACATCTCCCCAGCTTTACTGCTGAAGGTGACCTGTCTGGATCCTGTAGACTGGATTTATGATTTTTGTTCTATGGGAAATCCTGACTCAGAACAGAGAGTTACCAAAGGGGTTTTCAGCTTCAGGGTCCTCATGCCCAGTGATGATAATTCCATGTCTGGCTTTAAAAGACACACACACACTACAAGTGGATATTGCTTCTTAGCCAGGCAGTGGCACTAAGGATAGAAAGGAGAGGTTATTTATTTATTTATTTATTTATTTATTTATTTATTTATTTATTCATGAGAGACACGGAGAGAGAGGCAAAGACATAGGCAGAGGGAGAAGCAGGCTCCTTGCAGGAAGCCTGATGCGGGACTTGATCCCCAGACCCGGGATCTCTCCCTGAGCTGAAAGTAGATGCTCAACTGCTGAGCTACCCAGGTATCCCAGGAGGGGGTCAGTTATAAAGAGGGATTATTGAACTGTATTGTAAAAGCAATACAGTTTAGTAATTTGATTATGGGGAGTGAGGGAGAAAAAGAAGACATGGATGTCTCCAAGATTTCTGACTCAATAACTAGGTAGATTGTGGTGACATTTACTAAGAAGGGAGCCCTTGAAGAGGAGCCGGTTTGGGAGTACCACCAGAGGGAGAGATGCATTAAACAATTGGATCTCTGACTCTCCTGCTCAGGGGTGATATCTGGGCTGAAAATAAAGTTTTCAGAGTCACCAGCTCTGAGGTGGTTGAGGAATCCATGAGAGTGAACACATGATCCAGGCAGGGGATACAGTCTGAGAATAGGCCCAAGGTCAGAATATTAGGGAACACCAGGCAGAGGAAGAGTCAGCAGGAAACTGAGAAGAGAGTCTTCTTCTCATAGTGGCATGGCAATTATTAGGAAAAGCTGGAGTCTCAGAAGCCCAGAGAGAAGAGAACTTCTGAAAGGTTATGGGAAGAAGTCACTGTTTTGTTTTCATAAAGCAATAGTTGGAGGGGTGGAGGCAGGAGGCTTATTGCTGTGAGTTCACACATAAGTGGGAAAAGAGTGGAAATGTAGACACCAACTATTCTTTTGATAAGTTAGGGAGAAGGAAAGAAGATAAAACGTAGTTCAGAAAAACTGCAGAATTGGAGAGGGTGTTCTTTTTTTTTCTTCACGTGGAAGAAGTGTGAGCATTTTGACATGTTGCAGATGGCAGTGAGGAAGGAGAGGATGACTTTAAGGGGTGGGAAGTAAGCGTGAAGCAGAGCCCAGGACAGTACAGGTGGGATACAGAGCACATGGCCAGTTTGAGAGTGGAGAAGGGGACCATTCTCACCTGCTAGGTCTAGGGAAAAGAGGAGGAGAAGGTCGCCAGTGAAGAGGTGGAAAGTGGGAATTCAGGTTTGATTGCTTCAAATGTCTTTGAGGTTGGAGGAGAAGTAGGTAGCTGAAGGAGAGGATTGGGGTGTGGAATCTGTGGCATGGAGAGTGCTGTTCTTTGGGAGCTCTATCTGAGCCCCAGAGGTAGTGGCTGCTCCTTATATCTGCTCTTCTTGTATTCTTTAGAGTTTCCTTTACTTCTTTAAAAAATTGTTTTGGCCATTTTAAGTGTACAATTCAATAATTCTTAGTGCATTTACAGAGCTGTACAGCCAGAGTCACAATGAAATTTTATCAACATTTCCATCACCCCATAAAAATCCCTCATACCCATTTTTAGCCAATCCTCATTCTCTCCCCAGCCGTAGGCAACCACTAATCTACTTTCAGTCTCTTTGGATTTGTCGGTTCTGGAAATTTCATAGAAATGGAATCATACAATATGTGGTCTTCTGTCTCTTGTTTCTTTCACTTAGCATAATGTTTTCAAAGCGCATCCATGTTGAGCATGTTTCAATATTTCATTCCTTTTTATGGTTGAGTAATGGCCTACTGTAAGTATCTATCCCATTTATCTATTTATTCACAATTCATTTGAGTTGTTTCAAGATTTTGGCTCTTATGAATAATGCGACTCTGAGCATTCATGTTCATGTCTATATGCACATATATTTTCTTTTCTCTGTGTAAATACCTAGGAATGGAATCACTGGGTTATATGGTAAGGTTTTTTTTTTTTTCACCTTTTAAGAAATTGTTTTTCAAGGTAGCTGAACCATTTTCCATTCACCAGCAATGTATGAGGGTTCCAGTTTCTCCACATCCTTGCTAACATTGGTATTATCTGTCTTTGTTATAAACATTCTAGTGATACGAAGTGGTGTCTCATTATGTTGTTTTTTGTTTTTTTTTAAGATTTTATTTATTTATTCACGAGAGACACACAGAGAGAAAGAGGCAGAGACACAGGCAGAGGGAGAAGCAGGCTCCTTGCAGGGAGCCTGACATGGGACTGGATCCCGGGTCTCCAGAATCAGGCCCTGGGCTGAGGCGGCACCAAACTGCTGGGCCACTGGGGCTGCCCTCATAGTGGTTTTAATTTACATTTTCCTAATGACTAGTGATGTTGAGCATCTTTCTATGTACTTATTACCATTCATTTATCTTCTTTGGTGAAATATCTATTCAAATCCTTTACCCTTTAAAAAAATGAGTTGTATTTTTCCTTATCATTGAGTTATAGAGGGCTTCTTTACTTAGGTAGTGCCTTGTTATTCTAATCCACTGTTATAGTTAATATTTCTTCATATGAAACTTCGCCTGTTCAAATTACTATGTGATATCTCTATTGCATTTTGATTTATACACATCTCTACTAACATCTATTCTCTGATAGACTGGTAGGAAATACTCAGAAAAGAAATAAGAAAAAGAGAAAGCTTTGGAGCTAGGCAGATGTACGTTTGGTTCCCAGTTTTTCCACTTATTTCAATGTGGCCTTAGACCAGACATTTAAACTTTATGAAGTTACATGTTATCAACTATAAAATAGGAAAATAATGCCCCCCTCACAGGATTTTCTTAAAGATCGGGGATACATACATAGCTTATCACAGAGACTGACAATTAGCAATAACTCAATAAATGATAGCCAACCACAACAGCAGCAAGTGGTCAAGAACCGAAAATAAATCTTAGGGTATTCTGCAGCGGAGAGTATTATTCAGTCAACTCACATTTGATGAAAAGATCCTTGTTGTTATTTTGTGAAAAATATCCTTAACTGGCACCTGAGTGCTCCTATTGTTGAAGAGATGTCAAAGAGAGAGAGACCAAGCGATGGCTCAGGAAGGTCCTCCTGCCATGGCTGCACTGTGAGAATTCATCAGGAATATGGAGTGTAATCTTTAGCTTCACAGGGCCCATTTTATCACTACCTTTGGCGTGTCCAAGCTTTTGAAGTCTGACTCATGCCAACTCAATTCACATAGCTATTTTAACCTTTAGGCTCACTAGAGTGATTCATTCTTCCAGGGGTTGATCAGTTACTAACTGTTATGAAGGTTAGAAAACAGTTACTTATTTTCATGTTCAACTGACTATATTTGAAGACACATCCTTAAGCTAAAATGATCAAGTTTATGTTGAAAAAGCATAAATGACAACACATCACAAGCACCACTGCAGTGCTTGTGGTGATAATTTAGTTTGCAGGTAGATTTGGGCATTTCCATGTATTCATGTTTTTTATGTAACGTTTTGCTGCCTTGAACAATGTTAGAACCAGAATCAGGAATAGACACAATGAAGGAGTCAAAAAGAGGTAATAGATCGCTAAGTAAAGAATGGACCCTAATGTTGATGGCTGGACACTGTCAGCTGGGGACTTGTAGCAGTGTCTTTACTCCCGGGTGGGGAAGCTGGAGGGTGCTTGAGAATACCTTCCTCTTGTTCTGAAAGGGTCTTTTTAGTGATCAATGTGGTGGAGGAGATGGAAGTATCCACTCATTGTCCTTAGGGAAGCCTGCTTCACACATGTTAAGTATGCTATTTAGATCTGTTTTCTGGAGTGTGATCTATTACCCACAGTATTAGGACATTTTGCATTTGAGCCGTGAATTCTGGAAATTGTGCATATGTGAAAGGTATGAGTAGGGTTTGCTCACACAACTGCTCTCTAAGGCCAACAGGCCAGGTTACAGCAGATGTGACACACACGTCTGATAAGTTCTTTGCTTCACACCAGAGAACAAAATGGAGAAGGTCTGGACTCTGTGAATGGTGTGCCATTGATTTTATTTAGTACCAAACAGGCCATTTTTTTGTCACAAACAGGGGCCATGATGTGCCTTGTATGAGGATGAAGTCAGAGAGACAAGGAAATGAAGTGGGCTTCACACTGAAGAAGGGAAGGACTTGAATCTCCCGGAAGTGGGGCCCAGGTTCCCGACATGCAGATGTAATGACATCTGTTAGCTACTCTTTCTGTTGTATGTCTTTTGTCCCAAGGGCATTTATTACACATTTTGACCACTGTTAGCCATGTTCAAGGAGTTAAAGAATATGATTATGCTGGTACGCTTTGGGTGGCTCAGTGGTTGAGCCTTCTGCTCAGGGTGTGATCCCAGGTCTGGTGATTGAGTCCCACATTGGGCTCCCTGGGAGGAGTCTGCTTCTCTCTCTGCCTATGTCTCTGTCTCTCTATGTCTCTCGTGAATAAATAAATAAATAAATGAATAAATAAATAAATCTTAATTAAAAAAAAAGAATATTATTATGCTCACACTTAAGGTACAGTGTGTGGAGTGACATGCCCCTCCTGGAGAATCAAGTTACAAGATGACAAGAGGTAAAAGCAGGGTCTTAACCCCTTAGGAGTCTAGAGCAAGGACTTTGGCTGAGATGACATGTGACAAACAGAGAATCTATGGAACAAGTAAGTTTATCTAGTGACACTTGAGGTGCTTGAGAAGGTGAGACTAATAAAAGGCTGGATTTCTGCAGCCACAGAGGACAGGGGCTCAAGCTGGTGTCATTTGGGGATTAAAGGTCAGAGAATTTGAACACTTGTGGGTTATAGAAATATTAACATTTCCATACCATAGGGCTAACAAAATCACTGACACTATCACAAGCAGAAAGATAATCCAAAGGTAATATATATGATCTGGATTTCCAAACTACTGTTAATAAAGAACACAAGAATGAAATTTCATTTATTTTCTCCTCTCTTCTCTTGCCACTTGGTAATCTGTGTGGGATCAAATAGTCCTTGCTCATGCTTCTAGAGGTCCCTGTGCTCCCTGGAGTACCTCCTAAATGCCCATCTTGCTTCATGGTTCCCACATTTGACTAGCTCTGATACTCTGCCCTGATTGAATTTCTATTTTTTACTTTTATTTTGCTCTTCTTTATTTACCACCCTGTGATTATTAAGAACTGGCAGTCCATTCTGACTTAGATTTTCAGGGTATCCTCAAACTTTTAGTGGCCTTTGATTGTTCTCCTTACCTCCTCCTTTCTTCCTTCTCTTCCCCATTCTAGAAAATGATTTAAGGTATCTGTAGAGATAAGTTGGTCAAGATAATATATTAATTTAATTTATTTTATTTTTTTAAAGGTTTTATTTCATGAGAGACACAGAGAGAGAGAGAGAGAGAGGCAGAGACACAGGCAGAAGGAGAAGCAGGCTCCATGCAGGGTGTTGTGCCCAAGATTGCGAATCTGAGAAACCACCAAGGAGCCGACACCGATGCAAGTGCATGAGAGTTTATTAGCAAGCTCGAGCTTGGGTCCAAGTATACTCCATACAGCAGAACAAGAGCTTGGACCCCGAGACTAAGAAGCACAGCAGTGTTATAGGGGCCAGTGGCCAATGAGATTGTAACATACCAGAAAGTTGCACAGTCATGTTGGTCCACACGCAGGTGGCCAATTGAATTACGATTCACCTTATAGTGACCATTTGTGCTAGCCTATTATTCTGGTTAGAACTGGAGCGCAGGTTTGGCGGGCAAAAGAGGGGTTTTCATTCCTTGGCTGGTTAAAGGTCAGAGGTCCCGCATTCCTAAGTGTGCTGGTTTGATAAGGGTGTGCTTAATAGCTAAACTAGGGTGAGGGAGTGCCTTAAACAATAGGCAGGTAGTGCGGGGGTGGGTGGGTGGGTGGGGGCTCGTAGGGGGGTGGGGGGGGGTAGTGTGTTTACATGAGATGGCGGGTGGAGCCCACCATCCACAAAATGGAGTTAGTCCTGCTCTGCTTGTCCAGGGGTAGGGGATTTTTGTTAGATTTCCTGGGTCCCACATTCCCCCCTTTTTCAGAGGATCCTTTGCAGAACCCAATCATAGGTCCTGGGCCCCTGTTGACAAAGGCCATGGTCTTAATTTTTCTCGGCCTCTACACAGGGAGCCTGACGTGGGACTCGATCCCAGGACTCCAGGATCACACCCTGGGCTGAAAGTAGGCTCTAAACCACTGAGCCACCCAGGTGTCCCAATAATATATTAATTTAAAATATTAAATTAAAAGTAGATGAATAAAAGAAAGGAAAAATGAGGGTGGGTAATGAGGGGGATACAAATGTATATCCCTTAGAGTCCCAATTCTTGGTCCACGCTTGATGGAGATCATTCAGAAAGAGGAGAGTGAATCAACTTCCTGGTCACAGGGGTAATGGAATACAAACAAGTCATACCAACCTATTCCTGATACTAAAACCAGAAAGAAAAATTTTCTGAAAGAATGTCCTAAAGGAGATCACATAGGCCCTCACCAACAGCAACAATTCTTAAGGTAGGCACTGGGGTGAAACTCATTAGAGGTGAGCACACCAAAACTCAGTTCATTAAAAGCAGCTCTCCAGGGAGTCAGTCAATATGTCTGCTGGTCTAGATTTTAATAGATGTTAGATGGTGGTGAGTATGAGACTCTTCCCTCAGGAGTCATGCATCTACTCTCCTGTGTTTCCTAGCAAGCTCAGGACTCTGTCCCATAATGGTTCATTGCACTGTGTGTAGGATGGCTTTTGACTTTGTTTCCTGAGTCCTGCCAGCCCAGCCTTCTACTGCTTATGGCCTGGCTTCTAGGCTCAACCTGGGTTGCTCTCCCATCTCTTCCCTGTCAATCCTTAAAATTCTGGCATATTCATCTATTCTTACTGAAAGTGACCCCTTCTTCGCAGCATCTGTGCAGCCTTGGGTGGGTTCCTCATCTTTTCCAAGACTTATTTTCCCGAACTATAAAATGGGCTGTATCTATGACATGGTTTTGACATGAAGACTCCATGAAATAGATAAAGCCTCTAGAGCACAGTGCCTGGCAAATAGGAGACAAAGGAAAAATCTTGGTTCTCTTCTTCACTAAGATAAAGCATTTTTTAAAAAGAATTATATACTTGTTAAATATAATGTGTTGCTTATTTCATGTAAAATTGTTTTCTTCTAAGGAGACTATATGTTTCAATTTTCTAAGCCTTTCCTCACCTCAAATTACAGATCATAGTGCTTTGAGCATAGTAGGAATTCAATGCACATCAATTAATGATTTCAAATGGAATGATTTGAAAGGGAGGAGCGGAGAAGGATAGAGGACAAACCCAACACTTCATCTGAGGGTATATATGGTGGTCAGTTAAAGCCATGGCAGGACATTGTTCCCAAGGTACCCTTGTATCATTTTCTAGAGCTATTTCCCCTTTCAGTATGGTTGAGAGACAGAACAAGACCGAGAGAGACAGAGAGAGACAGAGACAGAGATAGAAGTGTGGGTGGGAGTAGAAGGCAGGAGGAAGCTGCAATTGTCTTTTTTCTCTCCTCATTCAACTTCACTAAATAACCCAAATATTTTAATAGCCCTATTTTCTCAATTCTCTTGCAATTTAGCTCGAGGGCTTTGGTAATGCACAGTTGTTAGCACATTAAGGATTTTTTTTTTCTTCAATAAAGAAATGCTATGTGTTTGAATGAAAGTCACATACAGAAGGAATTCAGGGTTTTTTTTTTTTTAATCTTTATTTATTGTAAAACAATTCTCAAACATGAGTCAAACACTCTCCCCACCCCTTTCTCCCCCAATACTGTGTAAGGAGACTTGAAGATAACTCATGGTATTTCAGGGAAAATCAGCAGGCTATTTAACTTAACCTAGATGGGTCTTCATAAAGAAATATCCTCCCCTCAGTTTATAGCACAAAGTGGGTGTAGGAGGGTCCAGGGTGGAGGAGTTGAGTGGGCCTATGCCTTTAGGGAGCTCAAGCATATCAGAGAGTGTCAGAACTTTGAGGGCAGCTGGTCATGGGTTTGATTTTGAATGTGACTTTACTAAGCATCAAGGAAGAAGACCAGGAGCAGCTGGAGCTGGTCCTCATTTTAATAATGGGATACTTTATAATGTCCCAAACTGAAACACTTTCCTGGAAAAAAAAAAAGGCCAGACAAATGTACCAATTCAATCCAAGGATGCTGTATAGGGTGAGAGGAGGGATGGTTTTGAGTATAACATTGGATGATGATATAGAGCATGATATCCCTGACAGTAAAACTCAGAGGGTTCTCTGTCTTTGCCTGGTTCTGACCATTTTGAACACCTGCATATTGATTTCAAAAGCCAGGTAAGGTCCATCCAATCCAGACATCACTCTCTAACAAGAACTAAAAAAGTCTTTTTACCTCAGCATTTTATGAAAATGGAAGAATTAGGTATGAATAAGCTCACATTCTGGAATTAGAATTTCCTATATTTTACCATATGGCTAATGCACACATAAATGCACACACAAACTGCAAAAGATATAAAGTAGTCTTGCTATGGTACTGGTAAAAGTCCTTGAGTCAGGCTGAGAGAATGACCTGTGTTCTTGTCCAATTCATAATTCTCTTATTCTAGTTCTGTAGATTCTCTTCTATGTGCCATGCCATTTTTTTTTCTAAATAAGAGGCCATACTGAGATGTGTCTTTCTTTCCTGTCTTTTTTTATATGCTGGTTCACTTTATGCACAGCTTTTATCAGTCTATTTCCAAGAAAATTGCTGATTTCTCTCTTTGAGGAAGGACAAACAATCAGACAAGAGTTGTCACCAGCATGTTGGCCTGCCTTCCTGAATCTGCAGTGTATACTCTGCCTTTCTGACTTTGGTGTAGATGAACCCTCTGTCTTTTCTCCAAATCCAGATCCTGCACTTGGACCTTCGATCCCATCCCCTTCCACCTACTCAAGCACAATGCTCCAGAAATTCTCCCTGTGCCTGTTTAACTTACCCTCTATTGTCAGCATGCCCACATGCTGGTATTCTCCCATCTAAACAATAAATCTTTTCTTGACCCCACTTCCTTCCACAAATACATCCCATTTCCCTGTTCCCCTTTACAGTAAAACTCCTTGAAAGAGTTGCTGCCTCCAATTTCTTTTTCCCATTATTTCATAAACCCACTACAAACAGGCGTTCATCTCCATTAAATCACTGAGACTACTTTCCCAGGGTCAACAGTGACTTCTATGGAGCTAAATCCAGTAGTCATTTCTCATTTCTCGTGATCAGCCACTGCCTCTCCCTCATCACCTCTCCAACCTTACCTCCAACTTTGCTCCCTCTCTCTCCACTCCATGCAGCCCTACTGTTCCTCAAATCTTCCAACACTCTCTCCCCAGGCCTTGGTACTGGCTGTTTCCTCAGGCTGGGATGCTCTTCCTCCAGCCTATCTCCATATTTCACTTAACGCTCTGCTCAAGTGTTCTGTTTTCATGGAGGCTTACCCCAAACATCCTACTTAAAATTGCAGTCCCCACCCCACCTTGCTGTCATTACTGGTTCTCCTTTGTCTTAGTTAACTATTGCTGCATAACAAATTTCCCCAAACTGAGCAGCTTAAAACACCAATAGATATGTCTTATCTCTCACAGTTTCTGTGGGTCAGGAATCTGAAGTGCTAGGTGGGTCCTGGCTTGGGTTGTTCCTTGAGGTTGCAGTCACACATCACCCCAGGCTGCAGCAGTCATCTGAATGTTTGACTGGGGCTGGAGGATTCATTTCTAAGCTGGCTTATGCACCAGACTTTGGGCAGGAAGCCTCAGTTTCTCCCCACATGGATGTTTCCCAGGGTACTTGAGTATGCCTTGTGACATGGCCACTGGCTTTCCTCAGAACAAGTGATCCAAGGGACAGCCAACAGAAGCCACATCAATTTTAACCTAGCCTTGGAAGTCACACCATCTCTTCTGCAGTATCCTGTTCATCACATAGGCCAGACCTATTCAGTATGGGAGGAAACACAGGGAGGTGGGATCACTGGACACCATCTTGAAGGCTGACCACCACACCTTCACTCTATTTCTTTCCATACTACTTACCACCTTCTGATAAACCATATCATTTACCTATTTCAGATGTTTACTTTTGGTCTCCCCACTTTGGGATGTAAGTTCTGTGAGGGCAGTGGTTTTGATCTGTTTCATTGAGTATTATATCTCTTGTGTCTACACTGTGTCTGGCAAATAGTAATAAACACTCAGATATTTGTCAAATGAGCAATTGAATATAAAGCTCTGTAAAATTCTGTTTACCTGATTATTATTCTGGACCAGCTTCTCTCTCTTAAATTGCAAAGAGCTGCAGCTTCAGCTGACTCTTTACACTTCTTTGAGCATTCGGTGACCCATCTTTGTTTTCTGACCCAATCTATTTAGTGCCTTTGCTGGAGTGAATAACTTCCTGATTGAGATCTGAGCTAAAAACAAACTCTCTCCCGTTGGAGCACACCCCTCCCAACACCACCACCTCTATACACACTCCCACAGTAAGTAAACATTTTTCTTTGACCATTTCATGCCTGGTAAGTATATACATAAAAGTGTAAGGTCTCACAATATCTTCTCACTTAGTGAGGCCTAGGTAGCTAAGGAAGGAATGATGTTAAATAGAAGGAACAAGTCAAAGGAAGGAGCTCTGGGGTTAGGAGGAGCTGCAAGAGAACCAAGGGCACATGGTGGCTCTGTTCTGTGGTCTAAAAGAGGAATTATTAGCATCTGGGTGGTGATCCTGCCACCACAAGGGTTCAGAAATTACTGAGAGGAGAAGCAGCATGTTTCCTCCCTGCTGCGTCTTGGCAGTGCCAGCAGGCAACTGAGGTGATAGGAGACATGCTGCTGCCTTAGGAGGTGGGAATCCCAGTTGAGGACAGTGATGAAACAGCAGGTGGCAGGGCGAGCTGGTGAGCACTGGCTTTTCCTCTGTCCACAGCTGTTCCCTCCCTGTGCTCTTGGGCCTATCCTAACTTTCTCTCACATGCTCTTGCTTCAGCCATTTCCCCATACACATTCCTTGCTTCTTTCTTTACCACAAAGTTTTCCCCCTCAGTCTGCAAATGTGATTAGCTCTCCCCTTTCCTAAAAACTTCTCCTCTCTCCTCAGACCACTTTTTCTCAGATCTTAGCCACCTTCTAGGTAAAATAAACATACACACAAAACCACATTCCTTTTTTTTTTTAAGATTTATTTATTTATTTATTTATTCATGATAGATGTAGAGAGAGAAAGAGAGAGGCAGAGACACAGGAGAACGGAGAAGCAGGTTCCACGCCAGGAGCCCGACGCGGGACTCGATCCCAGGACCCCAGGATCGCTCCCTGCGCCAAAGGCAGGCGCCAAACCGCTGAGCCACCCAGGGATCCCCCCAAAACCACATTCCTTTATCATTTGGTCACATTTCCAACCACCATTTGCCTTTCCTTAGTAAACGTATTAAATGAGCTGTACATATTCATCAATTTATTAAGTTATTAATTTATTCATATAAGCAATTTATTGAGGACCTACTACATATAATATATTGGCAATTAAGCAATGGAGTATGTTTTTAACTTTTAAGGAGCCCTCTGCCTAACAGGAGACACAGATAAGTAAACAAATTAATATAATGTGTTAAGTACAACAATATACTGTCAGGAAGTAACATGAGAGAGTCATTAATTAGAGAGGAGAGACGCAGGAATCAGAGATGGTTTTCCAGAGATGTAGTGTCTGAACTAGATTTTGAAAGACAACAGATGAATCTAGGGCTGGGGAGTTGAGGGAAACAGAGACAATCTTGGAAACTGAATAAGAGATACTAGCCAACTTAAATACACAGATGACATTAGATGATGGAAAACATACATGAGTTGGCAGCATGAAGATCATTGGAGGACTTTGCAGATGTGGTTGGAGTGAAAAGCATTCCAGCGTCCAGAGTCTGGGAGAAATATTAACATAATAGTCACCAGCCTCTTAGGATTGGTATGACAATTAAATGAATTAATACAGGTAGAGTGTCAGTGCCGGGCACACACTCGATTAATAGGCAGTAGAGCCAGAATGCATATTCTTATCCTTGGATGCCAATCACATGTTCATTCAATTGCATCAGGAAGGCCTAGAAAAAGGTTTCCACATTCAGAGACCTCTTGAGTAATGGGAAGAGAAGAGCTATTGAGTAGGGCCACCCGAGGCCACTCAGAGAACTTCTTGCCCATTCAGAAGAAGCAGGCTCTGAGTTCTCTGTGCCTGACATGGCCTCCCTGACCAATTATCCCCACATGGCTTCCTAGTCTGACTCCTTCAAAGAGGAGGATGCCTTGTAGGGTAGGGCTGAGGCCAGACCTTACCTCCTGACAGCCCCAAGACATCCCTGCTCCCCTCCCCACTGCACATTGCATTTGGGGAGCTTTGCTGAGAATAGATGAGCTATAGCCACTGCAGTTTTGTTGACTGCCCTGCAATGGGGAGGAAGTATTCTCCAGGAAGAGAGTTATGGGAAGCTCCTGGACACCAGTCCAGGAAAAATGAGCCCACACTGACTGAAGAGTACAGCAGATTTTGTTCAATTCCTGACCTGGGGACAGTCTCAGATGAAGGCAAACGTAGCATATTTATGCTAAAAGTTTAAAAATGCCATTCATAAAGAAGAAAGAAAAACCACCCCTAATCATACCACCAGACAGAGATGACCACTGTTAGCATGTGGGGTAAGTCCTTTCAGACTTACACTGGCTTTTTCCACTTAATATGCAAACTTTATTTCATATCAATAAATATACTTTAAAATGCATCACTTTATTTTTTCATGAAGATACAAGGTTTTTTTTTAACTTTTTAAAAGTTTTAATTGTAATTCTAGTTAGTTAGCATACTGTACAATATAGTGATTCAACAATTCCATACATCACCCTCCAAATATACTTTAAGTGGTCATATAATATTCCTGTGAATCAACTAAAGGAGTGAATGGAGCAAGAAGGCATGGTTTATGCAATCTTGTATTTGAATGGAGCAAGAACGCATGGTTTATGCAATCTTGTATTCTATTTCATCCATCTCCCACCACATAGCTCCTTCAGAGACCAAATTCTCACACCTTCAGTGTATCTCAAACAGGGCTTTTCCTCCAAACCATTTCCTCCTTCCAAATTCCATTCTTCTGGCCACCCCTACTCAAAACCCAAGAGTCACTTTTTCTTCCTTCCCTTAACATCTGCTTGTCACCACATCTTATAAATTCTTTGCAATACTTTTTCACTCACCCCGTCCCCTTTTCATTTCTGTTTTCTGTTTACCTGAGGCCCGAACACTTTAACTTATACCTAATTACAAAATTCTCCAGCTTCCTGCAATTGCTCCTTAATATATGTCTCTGCCTTCTCTGCCTTATCTCTCTCTCTCTCTTTCTCTCTCTCTCTCTCATTTATTTCTCTAATTCATTCTGCAGAATGCTGCCATATTTCAAATACTACTCAAAAACCTCCAATCACTTCAAATTTCCTTTTTCAAAAAGTCTGGTGGGGCACCTAGTTGGCTCAGTTGGTTAAGCATTTATCTTTGACTCAGGTCATGATCCCAGGGTCCTGGGATCGAGCTCTGTATCTGGCCCCTTGCTCAGCCAGGAGGCTGCTTCTCCCTCTGCCTCTGCCTGGCACTCCCTCTGCTTGTGGTCTCTCTCTCTCTTTCTCTTTCTTTGTGTCAAATTAATAAATAAACACTCTTTAAAAAAAAAAAGTCTTGCATTTGTATAGTGCATCTCATATCATTTCTATTTCTGCAAATAAAGTATACTTGGTAACATATAGGAACATATTATCCTATATAATCTAGAAATACCTGTCAACCTCAATATCTAGCCCAATGCTTGACAAATGGTAGCCACTTGATAGTAATGAATGTATGAATAAATGCATGAATGAAGTGCATTCTATTTCCCACTGACTTTCATAATGAAACTGGAGTTTTGTCTTTTCTAGGTTAACATTTAAAAGTTAATGGACAGACTTAAAGATCTTGATGAGGAAGAATTTATATGGTGGATAAGCATGAGGCATTGCACTGAGAAGTTTAGTGGTAGGAACTTTCCATCAGTTTTTTTTTTGTTTTGTTTTGTTTTTTTTAAGCATTCTAGAGTAACACTTGACAGCATAGTCAAAGCTGGCATCTCTAGTGCTCTTCAATTTCCTTCAGGTGACTGGAATGTCTGTCAACAGCAACTTGGAGGTAAAGTTAAAATATTTGGTTTTGACTCTAATCAATGTCAGCAGTGCAGAGAGAGGAAGAAAACCTCCCATTCAGTGAGGGTCACACACAGGTGACCATAAAACTGATGAGTCCTATCAGTACAGCATGATGCTGAACTTCGGAGTGAGAGTACTTGGAACATACTACTGTCCCTCCCTGAGCCTGATTCCTTATCTATAAAATAGAAATAAAACATACCTACTATGTATGGTGTATAGAGGAGTAAGTGCGGTTGGGATGTGTTTGTGCTAGCACATAGTAAAACAGTGAAAAAAATAACCATTACTATTATATTAGTCAGGGTTCTCCAGAGGAACAGAATCAATAGGATATATGAGATTTATTATTAGGAACTGACTCACATAGCCATGTAGGCTGGCAAGTCCAAAATCTGCAGAATTGATGTTCCAGTTCAAGTCCCAAAGCCAGAAGACTGTTGTTGAACCAGGAAGGGCCAATGTCCCAGTTTAAAGGCCATCAAACAGAAGAATTCTCCCCTACTCGGGGGAGGGTCAGCCTTTTTTCTTTTTCTTTTTAAAAAAATTTTATTTAAATTTAATTTAGTTAACATATAGTGTATTATTAGTTTCAGGGATAGAATTTGTTGATTCATCATTTGCATATAATAACCAGTGCTCATTATATCAACTGCCCTCCTTAAGGCACATCACCCAGTTTCCACCATGCCCCACCCACCTCCCCTCCAGCAGTCCTCTGTTTCCTATAGTTAATAATCTCTTATAGTTTGCCTCCCTCTCTGTTTCCATCTTACTTTGTTTTTCCTTCCCTTCCCCTATGTTCATCTGTTTTGTTTCTTATATGTCACATATGAGTGAAATCATATGGCATGTATCTTTCTCTGACTGGCTTATTTCACTTAGTGTAATACCCTCTAGTTTCATCCACGTCCTTGCAAATGGCAAAATTTCATTCATTTTGATGGTTAGTATTCCATTGTGTGGGGATATATATATCTCCTGCATCTTCTTTTTCCATTCATCTATTGATGGACACTTGGGCTCTTTCCATATTTTGGTTGTTGTGGGCATGGCTGTTATAAACATTGGGGTACATGTGCTCCTTGTGTGGTATCCTTTAGATAAACACCTAGAAGTACAATTGCTGAGTCATAAAGTAGTTCCATTTTTAACTTGGTGAGGAACCTTCATACTGTTTTCCTGAGTGGTTGCACCAGTTTGCATTTCCACCAGCAGTCTAAGAGGGTTCCCCTTTCCACATCTTTGCCAACATCTGTTGTTTCCTGAGCTACTCATTTTAGCCATTAGGGTCAGCTTTTTTTCTAGTCAAAACTTCAGCTGACTGGATGAAGCCCACTAACATGATGGAGAGCAATCTGCTTTACTTAGTCTACCAAATGTAAATATTAATTTCACCAAAAATACCCTCACAAAAATACCCAGAATAATGTTTAACCAATTAACCGGGTAACCAGTGCCCAGTTAAAACACAAAATTACCCATTATAATTATTACCAGTGATAATATATTGTGGATGGAGAGTGCTATAAGAGTAGATCACAGGATATTGATCAGTCAGGGTGGCAGTGTAGGGTAGGCCTTGGAGGAAAGGATTGATGAAGGCTGCCTGAAAGTTATGGAGTCTAACAGATTGTGCATCATCTGAGGGAAGATGCCCATTCAACAAAGAGATCTGGAGCTCAGGGGGAACTGCCAGGAGGTAATCAAATGAGGGGAGAGAGTGGATGAGATTAGTCAGCAGTATATAAGTAAAAAGAGGAGAATGGAGCCTAAAGAATACAGCATTTTACAGGCAGCCAACAGAGAGGACTAGCTAAAAGAAAACTGTACTGAACTAAAATGTTCCCCCAAATCTAAGACCTGAGACAAATAAATGTCTTTTTCTTGGTCTGTTCTATCAATTCAAAGATCTGAAAGTGAGTTTTCAAGCAGCTGGTGCTGCTTGAACAAAACTATAAGCATACAGGGGTGAGGCCTTTGTGATATTTGGCTCTGGCTGTAATTATACCTTACTTACCTGTTGCAGGCTCCCCAGCTCTGGTCCAGATTTCTAGGAACCACCATTAGGTGCCCAAGACAAGGGGCAACCTCGTAGGTAGTCACCTACATGGAATGATTTGGGAAGGTCTTTCTACCTTAATACCACCCCTGCTAGTGCCTGTAGCTATTCTTCCATCACAAACTTCTTGAAAGGGAAAAACCATTTCCTATCCAATAGAAAAGGCTGAAGAGAGCTGGCTCTGTTTCTAAGTGGCTGTATAATCGAAAACCAGTCACTGCCTTCTCCAGGACTTAGATTCCTTCTTGGTAGAATGAGGAGATTGACCTTGATGAGCTTTAAAGTCCTGTCTTTCCTTAATCTATGAATCAGACTGTAAACAATTGAATTGTCTCAGTTAATGAATTTGGATTTTTCCATTTGGGCTAGAAAATCCTACCAAGAGAGGCAACATGTTATAAGATAAAAATATTTCTGATTGCGGAGTATAGGGTTTTGTCAAATTAGAGGTCCTGTAGGATTTTGGGGGGTGAAGGGAAGAGAAAGAGAAATAAATACTCTGAGTAGGGAGCACCACTCACAAGAATAAGCCTGTTGGGTAAATAGGGCTTGGGGTGGAGATAATGGAATAAAATCCATCCCAGCTAGTGGGGAATCTTGGAATCTTAGAAATCTCAAGAAGCAAGTGTGTCCCCTATACAATTGGTGGTCATTCTGCACCTTTGCATTTATTTCTTTTTATCTTCCCTGGCTGTCTACCAAAACACATGCCTCCTGACCCCATCCCATAGGGCCAGTGATTTGCCATCATGAGCTGGCAGAGTGAGAGGCTCCCATTCTCAATGCCCCTTTGATGAGGAAACCTTGCTTCTAGGAAACAGAAGCCAACTTTATTCTTGTCCATTGGACTTCCTTCAGCCACCTCTGTCAGTCATCCCCACCAGCCCCCTGAGCTCCTGTCCTGAGATCATTTCGCCAGGACACTTGGGCTTCACATCACAGCCTGAGCAGTGGGTGTCGCTGGTCTCCAGCTTTTCCTGCTCTTGGGTATCTGCTTCATTCTCCTCCCTTCTGGGTGTGGTATACTCCTACCTCTCTGCACCATCCAGTGATTTTAGGAAAACCAGGAAGCAAAAACAGGGTTAAAGGAAGGCAACTGATAATATTCTAGTGTGGAATGTTTAAAAGCACTGGTCCAGGAAATAGAGGACAGGTGCTCCCTGACCCTGCCACCAACTAGCCATGTGACCCAAGCAAGTCTTTCTACCCTAGTCAGTTTCCTTTTCTGGGTTGTAAAGTGAGAGTGTTGGGTGAAATCAGTAGTTTGCAAACTTTTCACCACCATGGACCTCTTTTATTGTTTCTCTCTGCATGGACTTCATGTTTTGAAGGATTTATCTTCCTCCAAAAATTTTCTGCATTTTAAAGAATTTATTTTGTCATTTGTAATTAATCAGAGACTTTGATCATCAAGAGAGAGTTTTATAACCCTGAGTTGACAAAAACCTAACTAGAAGCAAATATAAATAGACCAGACTTTTTATTTTTTATTTTTTATTTTTTTTAGACCAGACTTTTTAAAAGAGGTTTTATCATATGTTCCCGGTTAAGTGCATAATTTCCACTGGACTTTTTGAAATATTAAAGATAGCTCTGGCTTTATGGTTGTCCCTTTAGTATATTCCTGAGCCTACAGTTTCTGAGCTGGAACAAGTTGGCTAGGTGATCTTTAAAGTACTTTTTACTCCAAAAGTGCTTTAAATTTATGACATCTTTACGCTGTAAATGGGCTAAAATAAAATGGGCTGGAGGCTAGAGGTCCAACCAAAAGAGGCATGTGGGGGCTAGCTGTGCTTCTATGTACAATCAACCTTCATCCATTTTGATACGATGATTCAAAATTGCTCTTACTTTCACATGGGTTGAATGAAAGTCTACCTTTGCTAAGTTTATGAAACAGGTTTGCTAACCACAATAGCATATATCAAGTCTCCCAGTAGCTTGTCAGGGTAATATTAGGGCAGGTACAGAGTTTTCAGGCACTTAGTTTCCCCAAGCCCATAAAAATTATATCCTCATAATAAATAATTTTGATTATCTTAAGCATCATAAGTTCCCTGGAATTACATAGCATTATATAAAACCATGTATTAATTGAGCAAATAGTTTTCAAGGCAAGAACCATGATAGGCATTGCTGGGAGGGCTACAGAAGTATATAATTGCATTTTTTAAAAAAAACATTTTTTAGCAGGAATACTTTGTCAAATAGTGAGTATTACAGAGGCTTTGTTCCCATTCTCACTTCTGGGGAAACACAGAAGAGAGATGAGTAAAAAAGAGAATGAAAGAGAAAACTGGGAGAACTAGAGGCTGTTGCCAAAGAAGCAGACCCAACAAAGGTGTTAGGACATCTGGCTTCTGCTTCTTGAGGCTGGGGTCAGTTTTGACCACAGCTGTAGGGCATCATTAGTAGAGGTATAAAAAGAAATACTTAATGCAGACCAGAAATTCTTCAATAAGTCTATTCAACAACTACTTATTGCCTCTCTACCATATGTCAAACACCATGTGCAGTCCTTGTCTTCCAAGAATCCTGAAGCCAAAGGAGAAGTCACATAGGGAAATAGACATCCCTGGATGAAAAGTGCCACAGGAGTACCAAGCAATGCAGAGAAGAGAATGGTTTTTACTGTCATGAGTTATTAAGGCCACCTTACAAAGGAAGTGATCTTGAGGCTGGCCTTGAAGTAAGTTCTAGTCTAATTACTAAGGGCATTTAGGCACAGAGAGACACATGGACAAAGCCGTGAACATTCATAGACAGAGGTGGCCAGACTTGAAGGGAGGGTGAATGAGGGTGAAAAATTAAAGATGGGATAGGATTAGTCCAGATTAGTGTTCCCCAGATGGGGAAGAATCTAATATTGTTGTAGGCATCACTTTACTTAAAATATTTCAGGATATTTCCTCCAGGACTCAGTAGGGCATGACTCCCAGTTGACTATCCAAGACTATGTATGAGTAGACAGACATTCAGCAATCATGAAAACCATAATTTATTTATTTGTTTGTTTGTTTTGGTTTTTAAGGTTTTTTTAATGTTAGTTTTGTCATTGTATTTTATTTTAATTTTTAATGTTAATTCCAGTATAGTCAGCATACAGTGTTATACTAGTTTCAGATGTACAATACAGTAATTCAGCAGTTCCATATATTACTCAGTACTCATCACAAGTGCATTCCTTAATCCCCATCACCTACTTCCTCTATTCTTTCACCCCTCTTCCCTTTCTAACTGTCAATTTGTTCTCTATAGGTAAGTGTCTGTTTCTTGGTCTCTCTCTTTCTCTTTTCCCTTTGCTCATCTGTTTTATTTCTTAAATTCCACATATGAGTGAAATCATATGGTATTTGTCTTTCTCTGACTGACTTATTTTGCTTAGCAAAATATTCTCTAGCTCTATCCATGTCGTGGCAAATGGCAAGATTTCATTCTTTTTTTTTGTGGTTGAATATTATATATATATAACACCTCTTCTCTATCCATTCATCTATCAATGGACACTTGGGCTGCTTCCATAATTTGGCTATTGGCTGTTGTAAATAATGCTGCTATAAACGTATATACATAGGACTGCATGTATCCCTTTGAATTGGTGTTTTTGTATTCTTTGGTTAAATACACAATAGTGTGATTACTGGATCATAAGGTAGTTCTATTTTTAACTTTTTGAGGAAACACCATTCTGTTTTCCACAGAGGCTGCACCAGTTTGCATTCCCACCTACAATGCACGAGGATTCCTTTTTCTCCACGTCCTTGCCAACACTTGTTGCTTCTTATGTTTTTTATTTTAGCCATTCTGACAGATGTGAGGTGATATCTCATTGTAGTTTTGATTTGCATTTCCCTGATGATGATTGTTGAGTATCTTTTCATGTATTAGTTCACCTGTATGTCTTCTTTGGGAAATGTCTATTCATGTCTTCTGCCCATTTTTTAATTGGTTTATTTGTTTTTTGGGTGTTGAGTGGTATCAGTTCTTTATATGTTTTGGATACTAACCCTGTATCGGATATATCATTTGCAAATATCTTCTCTCATTCAATAGGTTGCCTTTTAGTTTTGTTGGTTGTTTCCTTTGCTGTACAGAAGCTTTTGATTTTGATGTAATCCTAATATTTTATTTTTGCTTTTATTTCTCTTGCCTCAGGAGACATACCTAGAAGGACGCCTGGGTGGCTCAGTGGTTAAGCACCTGCCTTCGGCTCAGGATGTGATCCTGGAGTCCTGGGATGAAGTCCCACATTGGGCTCCCTGCATGGAGTGTGCTTTTCCCTCTGCCTCTGTCTCTGCCTCTCCCTCTCTGTGTCTCTCATGAATAAATAAATAAAATCTTATTTTTTTTAAGAGACATACCTAGAAAAATGTTGCTATGATCAATATCAGAGACATTGCCTATGCTCTCTTTTAGGATTTTTATGGTTCCACATCTCACATTTACGTCTTTAATCTATTTTGAGTTTATTTTTGCCTAGTGTAAGAAAGTGATTCAGTTTCATTCTTTAGCCTGTAGTTGACCACTTTTCTCAACACCATTTGTTGAATAGACTCTTTTCCCATTGAATATTCTTTTCTACTTTGTTGAAAATTAATTGACCATATAATTATGAGTTTATTTCTGGATTTTCTATTCTGTTCTATTGATCTGTGTGTCTATTTGTGTGCTAGTACTATACTGTTTTGATTACTACAGCTTCATAATAGAACTTGAGGTCTGGAACTGTGATATCTACTTCTTTCCTTTTCTTTTTCAAAATTACTTTGGCTGTTCAGGGTCTTTTGTGGTTCTGTATAAATTTCAGGATATTTTTGTTCTAGTTCTGTGAAAAATACTGTTTGTGTTTTTAAGGATGCATTAAATCTGTAAATTGCTTTGGGTAGTACAGACATTTTAACAATATTTGTTCTTCCAATCCATGAGCATGGAATGTCTTTCCATTTCTTTGTGTTGTCCTCAATTTCTTTCATCAGTCTTTTATAGTTTTCAGAGCACAGATCTTTCACCTCTTTGATTAGGTTGTTTCTTAGGTATCTTATTGTTTCTGGTGCAATTGTAAGTGGAATTATTTCCTTAATTTCTCTTTCTCCTGCTTCATTATTAGTGTATAGAAATGCAACAGATTTCTGCACATTGATTTTATATCCTGCAAGAAAACCATATTTTAGATCTTGACAAGTGAACAGGCAAGAAGTTCTGTTTAGAAGCATTTTTTTTACTTTGTCTTTTAAAAAATAATCTTAGAATTCTTATTAACTATCCATTTTTATGTAATATAGGACATAAAAGTATATTTGAAAATTGAACATGCTTCAAAACTGTCACAGGAAATGTCACTATGTAGAAACAGTTTATGCCATCAAAAACATTTATTTATGTGTTAATTAATAACTATGTGTTGCTCTCCAAAGACTTTTATCATTGGGCCTGTTAAGTATATGGGAAGAACAAGATTACTCTGTTTATAATAAGATATGTAGGGATCCCTGGGTGGCGCAGCGGTTTGGCGCCTGCCTTTGGCCCAGGGCGCGATCCTGGAGACCCAGGATCGAGTCCCACGTCGGGGTCCCGGTGTATGGAGCCTGCTTCTCCCTCTGCCTGTGTCTCTGCCTCTCTCTCTCTCTCTGTGACTATCATAAATAAATAAAAATTTTAAAAAAAATTTAAAAAATAAAAAAATAAAAAAAAGATATGTAAATAACTCAGTAAAATGTTGTTAATGTCATGGATAATTATTAAATTCTGATAAAAAGGTATATTTTGAACTATGTATGAGTTAAATAAAGGGGACTAGATTGTAGTGTGTGTTGTGTGAGTGTGGTGTATGTGTAAGGAAGAAAGGGAAGAAAAGGGACAGAGACACATTGCAAAGAGAGGCTTGGAAAGTAAGTTTCTTGAGGTTACTTCGTGAAATCAAATGCCAATTAAAGACTAAAGCAAGAAAGATACATAGAGGGAAGATTTCATGAGTTAGTTAAAATGTTAGTTTAAGAAAGCCAATGCAAGAAAACATACATAAAACCTGCACAACAGTGTGTGTCTGTAATACATATGGTATACAAAATATGCATTGCTGAATTTGTATACTGTGCAATAAATATTTATTAAGCATTTGCTGTATACCAGGCACACACATGGTATTTCTTCCTTTCTTGGCGTTTTTACTATATATCTCTGCACTCAACAGAAGAAAAGTGGTAGAATTTTCTACAACGATTTGAACGTTTTCCCACAATGATTTGAACATTTCCATGGGCTATTTTTTACATTTTCAAATATATCAAATCAGAATCAGGGTGTAAATATAAATGAGTTTTCCCGAAATCTCCAGTGGCTATTTTGTGAATGAGTGGTGACATCTTTTTTCTCAATCCAGTGCCCTTTCTCAGAATTTAATTTGAAACAGACCACTTTATTTATTTATTCACTTATTTTCTATCGGCCATCAGGGGTAGTGAATTGACTTGTTCACACTCCTCTGTTCGCGGCTCCTTATCACCGTTAGTTTATTCAAAAACCTTTTAAATTGTTAATTGTCTTTTTCCCTATCCCAAGGATCCCTGTCCCATACTGTTTTCCCTTTTGTTCCCTCTCCCTGTCCCACACTGCTCCTGTGTTTTTAGTGTATGTCCTTTCAACTCACTATCCATACACTTATTACATAGAGTGGGTCTCACTGGAGGACTGTCCAGAATGTCTGTCCACAGACTGAGCTGAAGTTAATTTGACTTTGTTTTGCTAGCAAATCAGGAAGTGAGCAAAGCAGCAATGCAAAATGCATACACAGAGGAAGGAATGTGGGTTCTCAGTGGCTCCCCAGTGCCTGTCTTATTCACATTATGGAGACTGATCTGTGAAGTTTGGTGGTTTCAGCATCCCCAAACGACTAATGAATTCCCCAGATCACAGGAGGTCAGAACTATGGGCTCACTGCCTTAGGTCCCTTTTTGGCCTAGACAATTGCTATCAAGCTTAGCAATAACATTGCTTTAGACAGTCTCAGGCCCATCTGTAGATTCCACCACTGTCTGTAAGGGAGCTGGGGTGGGGCTGGTCAGGGCAGGGGCGGGGGGGGCGGGTGTGCAGTTTCGCCTTGAAGTGAAAGGTTTCTGTTTGGTCATTAAAATATTCCTCTTTCCAGATGTCTTCCTGGATTTTTATCATGCTATCCCCTTTTAAAGAAGAGACAATGAGTTTTTGTGGATTAATATTTAATGAACCTCAAAGTTTGACAGAAGTCATGTGATCACCCATGATCTGTTTGACATGAGCTTTTGACCTCCTGGGCTTCCTGTATGTCTGTGAATGTGTGTGTTCACTGAGATCCTTTCCAGAGAAGTTCTACAGGACCATCACAGCATTAACACTTCTCTGTGTGTGGTACTCTTCTGCATGTAATAGACAGCTTGAACACTTCTTGGGGAAGACACAGAAACAGAAGCAGAATGAGGACTACTATGGGCTGGGAAAGCATTATTTTTAAGCTCTTTGTGTTGAGTCCATTTTCAGCTCTGTCAGCACCCCAGGAAGCACTGGGCACAGCCACTCTGACTCTTGGAAACTGAGCTGAGGGCGCGGCTGCTGTGGGAGCTGGTGTTAGAGTGTGACTGGATGGGGTCCAGTCTCAGCTGTGCTTGTGGTGACAAGGAGATTGCCATGTCCACTCCCTTCCTATCCTGACTGCTCCCTATTCACTGAGCTTGCCAACAAAATATCCCATCTTGTGGCTTCCTGAAGGGAGTGAAGGATGTGGAGAGGCCACAGGAGGAGAGGCTGAGGAGGGTTTGCATCAGCCTTGTCGTCCATGGTGCAATATCTAGTGCTGGCTCAGGTACCACACCCACAAGAGCACACAACTCACACTCAGACCCATGAGGATAAGCACACGGGTGACTTGGGCAGGTAGGCACTCCTGGGAGTGCCTCTTAATTTCCTGTTGTTGTTAAGAGTCAGGTGACCTTGGGAGGGGTCCAGCTCGGCCCTCTTGGGGTATCTTAGACTGGCCCACAGAGGTGACTACCATCATGAGAACTTGGTGGCCATCTACAGTCTGCTACATGCAAGGTCTTCTCTGGGCCACAGGCTCATGTCAGACCACAGCAAACCCCTTGCTGGCCTGAAACAAAAGAACACTTACAGGTGATCATTTTTCCATTTTATGCACATGAGAGCGCTTTTCATAAATGATGTGGCTTAAAGGTGCCTTTATTTTTAAGTCAGTTTTAGGGAATTTCACATACCAAATCCATTGACCTAAATGAACATTAACCAGATCCCACTTCCTCTACTGGCTGTGTGACCCTGGGCAAGTTATTGAAGCCTCTGTTTCCTCATTTATGAAATGTAAATAAAAATAGTTACTCCATCTCAGAGGGTTGTTGTGAGGGTTAAATAAGATCTTCTAAGTAACACCCTCATCACAGGGCCTGCCTGATATATCCACTACTCAATAAATGTTTATTCCCACTATGATCTTTACTTAGCACTGTTCCATGCTTTACAAGAGATACTGCACCTGCCATGTAACTTCACTGTGAGAGAGGTACCATTACCTGCCATCTTATGAACACCCTGTGCAGAGAGATGTTGGGCTTAACAGGGCCACAATGAAAAGCCAAGCAGCTAGAACTCGGTAAAGGCTTCCTTGCAAGCCACTGGCACCCAGATGTGTGGGCTCCCACCAGCCATCAGAACCCTATATCCAAATAGCTGTAGTAGACGGAACACTTCTAAAAGTGGCATAAAGTGATTGAGAAAAAACAAGGGACCTATCAATGGCAACAATTACAAAATACTGTTTAACTTATTGCAAAAATATCTGCACCGTGGGAGAGGATGAAACATGGGCAGACAACCTAAACCAGTCTATTCGAAAGGACAAAGGGGGCACATGGAGGAGAGCAGCTTACTTCAGGAGGGTCTTCTGCTGAGACTTACTCCCTGCTCTCTAGGGCCTCCTTCTGGGACACCAGTGGGCTCCCAGAGCCACTCAGACAGATACCTGGGGGTGCTTCTAATGTTGTCCCTTGCAAGCACGTCTTCTCTGAAGCTTCTTTAGTGTCAGCTTCCTCCTCTATAAAATGTTGGGGGGTGGATTAGCTGACCTTAAACAGTCTTTTTACCTCTGACATTCTCCAAGTCACCTAATTCAGTATATAGGCTCTTCTCAGCTGGCAAATAATTTTCAGTGAACATTTATCCTATATAAGTGTCCATTCCAGCCAAGGACTCCCATCTCTGAAGGAAGCATATGAAGTCCCCTCTTCCCCTTGATGCTGAGGACATTTAGGCACCCACTTACAAACACTGGAAGTTCCTGAGACTCTCCTTTTCTAATATTTATGCTAGCAGAGGGCACAAGAAACTCAGTACTTCTGTCACTGTGGTGGACCTGTGCAGAGAACAGGATCTCCAAGCCTGTGTTGGGGCTGCCCTTGGCAGAGACAGCATTCCATATTAGAATGCAGAATGCCTTTTTCTACTGGAATCAGATTTTAAAGGCTGCTTGAGGTCTGTAATGTTCAGGTACTATAGTTAGGTACATTGTGAGTTTAATAGGCTCCCGTGGACTAGCCTGGAAGCCTCCCTCTCCTGTTCATAGGTTTCTCTGAAATAAGCCTGTTAAGTTTCAACACATGTGGTTCAGGAATACAACCTATCTGTACACCGAGGACTGACTTGTACTTACCCTCATTCTTAACCTTTCAGGATTATGTCTCCCACAGACTCTGGCCCAGAGCCCTTGCACAGAGACAGGATCAGTAAATTATTTCAGATGGCTACTGTTTCTCTTAAATAACCATTCTGCTCATTGCTAAGTGCCTGTGTTCCCCCAAAGTCTTCATAGACTAAGCAGCATGTCAGCATCAGATGATAGATCCAGAGTGGGAGCAAAAGGATTTAAGCCACATGCTGGGTAAAGTCCTAGTGTTATGATATTGACGCCATGCCTATCCCCAAATCGCCAGCCTGGCTCCACTGTTAGACATAACACTGGGCTGGGAGGGGTGCGGGAGATTCTTGGCCTACTCCGTGTTTCTTATCTAGTGCTGACCTCACCTACCATAGAACAGGGCTAGGAAGCATGTGGGTCTCCAAAGTTCAGAGTAACCTGGGTTCAGCATGGCTGTTCTTAGTTTTAAAAATTTCTATAGAGTTATCTACCCCCCAAAATGTATAAGCTCTGCTAACCAATACAGGAAATTCAACTATATTTTGTTAACTCTGTTTTTGCTTTCTTAAAACATGGAGCATAATAGGAGAAATAGACATTTATAAATAAACCTGACACTAAGCAGACAGATAAGTGCCAGACCAGATACACTAGATATACAAACACAGTGACTTGAGAGACTATTTCAGAGGATCTTAAAAGGGTTTTTGAGGGGCACGAGATTAGAACTAGGCCTTAAAGAGTAACAGATCTCTGGCAAAGGCTCTGAGGGAAGGTAAGGGGTGCTGGAGAGTGGAAGGAGAGTAAGTGGAGGGAACAGCGTGC
Source organism: Canis lupus familiaris (assembly GCF_011100685.1). Taxonomy (NCBI): domain Eukaryota; kingdom Metazoa; phylum Chordata; class Mammalia; order Carnivora; family Canidae; genus Canis; species Canis lupus. Next base: position 58,929,380 of record NC_049238.1, read on the forward strand.
ACCAGCCAGGAAGCAGGGAAGTGCATGCGAAGCCACAGGTGAAGGTAGGGGTAGTGAGGAGAAAGCAGGAAAGGGAGGCTGTAGCATCACTGTGGAGGAACCAGGCTTAGGATACCTGAAGGAGGCAGAGGTATGTTGTGGCAGGTTTGTGTTTCAGGGAGACCACCACAACCTCAGAATGGAGGATGGGCTCATACAGGGGGATGGAAGGTGAGCGCCAGTAGGAAGCTTGAGTGAGGGCCTAGGTGGAATAACTGGGCATTGAAACTCAGGTGGGACAGAGATGACAGGAGGGAAGGGAAGGTTGCAAGAGACATTGTAAAGTGCTTATTAAAAGGTTTTATAGTTCAGATACAGGTCTCTTTAGGCTAATTTTATCTCATAAAATGAGATGGCCACTATCCTTCCAGGGTCTCTTTCGTGAGATATTCCTCTGCTCAGAAAGTTACAGTGGTTCCCTATTGCCCATTGGATCAAATCCAGGCTTCCCATTCCGACCTTCAAAGTTGTCCAGTAACTGGATCCTTCATGATTTCCTCTCCACTGTCATCTGCAAATGCTAACATTGTAAACACTGTAGTTCTGTTTGGGCCAAGACAATCTGTTCATAATCTCTGGCTCTGCCTGAATCCCTGACCCTCAAGGCCTCTCTCCTCTCAGCTGAGGCCACCTGACACCCTGCATCTACACCCCTACATATATATATATATACAGGTGTAAAAGCTTAGTTCAGCCCAGCCTCCTTGGTATAATACTAACATGAGGTAGGATTGAGTTCCAGGTCCTAGATCTGTTCATTGTGTTCTTTCTCCTGGGGCTCTCTAGGCCTCACATTGTTCTTCCCTGAGTATAACGGAAGGGATTCTTGTGGCTTGTCTAGGCCCACAGGAGGAGAGACAGAGGAAGAGCAAAGTGGGTAAGGCTCAGCCACACATTTCTCCCTGTTCCACAATTCATTTGGGAATGCTCCATTGGACGAGTTCTGTATGTGAGTTGATAGAGCATTGTATTTGAAGTGTTTCACACTACAGGGGACCTACACTTGGCCAACCTCTTCTTAGTGTAAAAATGGAGTTCACAGTCAAAAATACTTGCTCTTTCTATCTGCTTCCTAGTCAGGTGCCTACAGGGGCACAGGGCAGTGGCTTAAGCATGAGGGAGTAGGAGCCACGGCCTTGGAATTTACCCTCAGTCTGTTTCTGGGTACAGCAGTTGTTCAGTACAACTTATTTTGAGAGACTCTATAATCCTTGAGTCAGAAGGTGGTGACTTTGTGAATCTATATCGGGCAGGAGGTGGCAAAGCAATAGCGGATAGCCATGATGGGGATGTGGTATGTGGTAGTATTAGTGTATTAGAGTATTAGAGGATGGAAGACTCAGACAACCTTCCTTCAGAGAGCCTGGGATAGGAAAATAGACTTCATCACTTCCATCAGGTGCCCATTCTTCCCTTGCAAAAGTCCTATGAGGTACTTCTTTTTAGAAGTCAAACTCGACTTCCCCAAAACACCTGCTCCTGACAGACAGTGTCTATTTCAAGGCTTATTTTTAGCCAGTTTTAACTCCACCCAGCCCTGTTCCACCCTCTGCAAAATTCTAAAGAAGCAATAGATTAACAATGGGACCAGGCATCAGGCCCCAGAGTTTGTCTTATCAGGGGGAAACACCTAGAACTTCCATAATCCCTCCTCTCCCACCTCTCCACGAAGAAAGGGTGACTTTTCCTTGCTTGGCCAAAAGGAAGTGTGGCTACTTGTATAGAGGGGTGGTGGCAGCTTGCAGAGTTCCCTGTCCATACTTGATTGCCAGTGGTAGGTCTGCCCCAACTCGACTGCACCTAGTAGGCAAGCCCTGTTTTACCTCACTTCCCCCCATTGTGTGTCCTCTGCTCTCTTCCTAGCTGTAGGCACACACCATATTCATTCATTCAGTGAAAGCTGGGCACGGGCCAAGCAGGCAGACTTCCAAAGTGCCAATCCATAAGGGTTGTATTACTGGGCTATAAAGCATCACTGAGTATAATGAAATGAAAGAAAATATGTTTACCAGTGCATCTTTCAAGGAGAGTGCTAAATTTATTTCACTCATTTACCAAATAAATGTTTAGTTGTACCTATTCCATTCATTCAATCAATAGATATTTATTTAGTACCTTAAATTACATGCCAGACACTGGTCTAAGCACTGAGATACAGTAATGAGCATAAAAAGTTTTCAACATGGTAGAATTTATATCATAAAAGGGAGACAGACATACACTAGGATCTTAGGTCAAGGATCTTAGGTCCTCACAAGCCTACACTGAAATGATTTGGGTTTAATGATCTATTAATGAAGTGGAAATGGAAGGTGGTGGGAATAGTATAAATATGAGACCTTGTGGGATAGGAAGAATCAAACCATCTGGGCCCTAAACAGTGGGAGTTGAGACAAAATATGTGTGTATAACAAAGGTCCATTAAGATTTCAGTTACATAGACTTAGTCTATGGGAAAGATCAACTTCAACCTCCACATTCAAGCTTTTGCTTCAGATGGCCTCAGGATAGGCTCCAATGAGTTGACAGAGGCATGAGGATGAGAAAACAGAGAAATGAGGCAGTATCCAGGCTTATGTCTAGGAAAGTTTCTGGGTATGGCTACAGGCACATGAAATCGACTAGAAGCCTACTGTTTTTGAGAGGATATTGCTGTCAGACAAATCATGATCCTGATTGTGAAAACAAAACCAGAACTAAAACAGAACCCCCCCCCCCAAACACCTTATAATATAAAACTCTCAGGCTTCTAAATTTGCACTAGCTGGAAGCATGCTGTGAATGCTATATAGTCCTGACTCAGCAAAGCTCACTTCAGATAAAGCCATGGAGGAAGGGATCCCTGGGTGGCGCAGTGGTTGGGATCCCTGGGTGGCGCAGTGGTTTGGCGCCTGCCTTTGGCCCAGGGCGCGATCCTGGAGACCTGGGATCGAATCCCATGTCGGGCTCCCGGTGCATGGAGCCTGCTTCTCCCTCTGCCTATGTCTCTGCCTCTCTCTCTCTCTGTATGACTATTATAAATAAATTAAAATAAATAAAATAAAAGATTTTAAAAAAAGCCATGGAGGAAAATGGACATGGACCAGTCTTCCAAAGGTGTACTCAGGCACCAGAAAGAACAATGGACAAGGATATTCCTCCAGAGATCAGAATTAAGGTCTAGTCAAGGAATTTCATCCTCACACAGTAGAGCAAATAGTCTTTACTGTACCTACCCAGCAAGATTTTATCATTGCTGTGGACAAGTGACTGCCCTTTACTCCCCATTCTTCCCTTTTCTGAAATGGCATTTTATTATGGCTTTCCTGTTCCTGCCTCCATATTGTATTTTGAGTTGTGGTTAGTGGAGAGAAGATACTTGTCTTTGGGTCTATTGATCAGATGAGTGGAATAGGTATAACCAAGGAGATACATCTAGACTTGCTAGAGATTGATTACTGTATATTACCCAGAAAGCCGGAGCTGGATATAGTGACTGGATGAGATTGTGTGCGTGTGTGTGTGTGTGTGTATGTGTGCATGCTAAGTGTGTAAGTATGGAAAGAAAGGTATGTACTAATATTTGATGACTAGTCTACCTCTTTGGCAGGCTGATAACATTAGACCTAGATGGTTAGCTGTCTATCCAATAGTCATATAGTATGGGAAGGATGTTGGGGTAGACTACATTTCCCAGCATCCCTTATATTCCTATTACTAGCTATCACCAATGGAATATGAATAGAAATGATGTGTATCACTTCCAGGCTGGGACTTTGAAGAAGGTGATGGGAAATATCCACATTTTCTTCTCCTGTCTGCCATCTGAATGTTGAGAACTCTGACTTTCTAGGGAATGCTATAGCCACAAGATAGCTCTTATACTCCAGAGAAAGGAATGCTGAAACCCACCCATATAAAACATGTACATTAGACATTACTTGATCAAGAAATAAATATAGATTGTGTTAAAGCACCATTTGGTGGTGAGGGGGTATACAAACTAGCATTATCATAATGCTAGAAACAACTTCATGTAAGATTTCATGACACTGAATCAGACATTCATTAAGGCCTTAAGTGACATTCCTGACACAGTACCTCATGGCAGGCAGACGCAAAAATGCATATCTAAATAAATACCAATTTCAGTGAGAACCAAAATTGTTGCCCCCTCCACAGGAAAAGGATTTAACATAGTCAGCCTTCCAGGCAAGTGCTGAATTGGTACCTCTACATCATGGTACCATACTGAGGGTTCAAAGTTAGTCACTGCTTCTGGGAAATTGAATACTCAGTAGTGATGGCCAGGCAGCTTCTGTGAAGGAAAATGCATGTTGCAGCCTGTCTATAGGCTGTGCCACTATGCCACTATGATGTAACTGTGCCACTATGTAACTGTGCCACTATGATGATGTTCATAACCCCATTGATTAAATACTTGGATGACTGGGAAAGAGGCTGATTGACATTCACAGTGCAAGATATCTTGTATACTGTTTGAGAGTCTCCTGCACTATGGACATCTTTGGGAGAACATTCCCATGGAATAATATATGTTCACATCCTGGACCCATGATGATTGGTCCATTCATGTGCTACTTTCCCAAAAATGCTTTGTCACTACTCCCTCACTTACCCCTTCCAAGTCCCTATTTTTCCAAACCATTGGTCACTGTCCAGGAGTTGGCTTAGAGCTAGATCTCAGGCCATTTCTCCTTTCAGACAAAGTACCACTTAAAGCTCTGTACGATGGAAGGATTTCTCTCCTCTACAGTCCTTCAGAGCCACCCCTTAAGTAGAACCATAACACTATAGGAGTCCTCTTACTGCTGATGCCAGCATATTGAGCAGATCCATCTGTAAACCAGGTTCTTTTAGGCTAGGATTGAAAGTGGGAGATACTGCAATGGAAATGTGCTCCCTGAGTTCATAAGAGATGATGGGACCCTGAAGTAAGAGAGGCAATGTAGCAGCACTTAGCTCTCAGAGGCAAGATGGGCATGATTACCATAAAGGGCATCCAAGCCAGGGTCTAATCAGCAATTTTGGCCCACAGGAATCATTGTAAGCTGATATCTAAAAAAGGAAGTTAGAAGAACTCTACCCTCCCTCCTGGAGCTGTATGCAAAAATGAGGTATCTACCAGTGGCTAAGGAAGAAGAGTCACCTACCCATTAACCTTTATGATGAGTTCAGGGCTTAGTATGACTATTTTCTCAGACCCTGAGTCTTGAGGCATGCCCCAAACTAAAGATCTGCTTTGGTGCTGTGCATCAAAACTGCTCCACAGGGAGGTCATCATAGTAGAGGAGAGAATATGGGACATGCCACAGAATGTGTAATGAAAAATTGATTGTGGTGATGGATATGTAAGCTTAAATAGTCTAAAAGCAATTGAATTATACACTTTGGTGTATAAGTGTTAAGCTAATGGTGCATCCCTGGGAGCAACACAGAAAAGCAGCTCAATACATTCCTTCTTGACCTGTATAACCAAAGGAACTCTAGGTCTAGAAAATGTAAGCCTGACTTGAATTACCACAGTAGAGAATCTAGGTCAGGATCAACTCAAAGACCCAGAGCCCACTGAGTGGAAGGAAGACAAAGATATTGCCACAGTATGTGCTACAAATCTTTCCAGCCTTTCCCAAGTGGGCCTTCCTATAACTATTTCCCAGGCAACTGTACACTGTGGGGGAAGGAAATTTCTAGACATTTTCAGAGATTACTGAACACTGGCTCTGAGCTAAACCAGGAGGACCCAGAATACCACTCTAACACATAAGCCAGGGTGGAATCTTTTGGGGAGGTATGTTATAAGGCATCAGGGTAGGTGGTATCAGGGTTTTTAAATAAAGGGTATCAGGATACGAGGCTTTACCTCAGGCTTTCTGCCTGACCAAGATGGTAAGAAGGAAATACATGGAATTTGGGGCTTTGTTCATATCACAATAGTCCCAGTAGATCACAAACACATCCCATTTCCCCACCATGTTCCTGAGTATATACTGGGAATGAAGATACTAAAATACTATTTGAAGTGTATAATTCAATAGCTTTTAGACTATTTAAGCTTTAAGCTTATATTAAGCTAAGCACCACAATCAATTTTTCATTACACTTTCTGTGGCACGTCCCATATGCTCTCCTCTACTATGATGACCTCCCTATGGAGCAGTTTCGATGCACAGCACCAAAGCAGATCTTTAGTTTGGGGCTTGCCTCAAGACTCAGGGTCTGAGAAAATAGTCATACTAAGCCCTGAACTCATCATAAAGGTTAATGGGTAGGTGACTCTTCTTCCTTAGCCACTGGTAGATACCTCATTTTTGCATACAGCTCCAGGAGGGAGGGTAGAGTTCTTCTAACTTCCTTTTTTAGGTATCAGCTTACTCAGGAATTCTGATTCAAACCCATTGCCAGGAATGGGGCTACCAACAGGAACACTGGCCTTTATTTATCCTTGCTTGGGTATCAAAACTGTAGTTTTGATGATGTTTATGTATTTTCTCTTTCTGTGGATCATGAGGCTCCAGTCCTTGCCTAGGTTCTTTCCATATATTTTCTTCTCCTCTTTTAGGGTGACAACTTTATTTCTGGTTCATGAAGAATTCTCTTTCTAGTGCTTTACATTTAAATGTTCTATTTATCATATGTGATGTGGAATGAAAGTGTGAGGTTCAGCCTATGCTCAATCCACCCCATTGCTATAGAATTGGTAAATGCTTTTCCAAACAAACTTCTGGCAGTCTTCTCAGATGCTCAAGGTGTTTATCCTATCCTCAACAACCCAGGATGCTCCCAAAAGCATCCCCTATGCTTTGTACCATCATCTCTACAGAGTAGGTTCTCTGGAAGCAGAAGGTTTTTGCAGTCTTGATGCAAGACCCCTGTGGAACTGAAGGACTAATCTTATCTTTCCAATACACTTACAGGCCAGAACTATTCCTGTCCTTTAACTCACTCATTAGCATAAGAAAGTGTGTGCAGGGGAGATGGGTGGGATCTCATCGTGGGCTGCTATCTACCTGCGTCTACAAATACCTCCCTCTCTGATTTTCCAAGACAGAAGGGACAGAAAGAAGCTCATTAAGGTCATACCTGGAGTGGAACAGAGCACCAGACTAGAAGGGAGACATGTGATTTTAACTGATTATATCATAACTAGCTCTGAAGCTAGTGGAAATCGCTTTGTTGTCTTAGCTTCTATGGGAATAATTATAACAGCAGTTTATTATGGCACATTGCTTTCTTTTTTCATTCATGTAGCATGTATTTCAGAGATAGCCTGGCCCATTCTAGTCCCAACTCTACCACTAACTCTAAATCACTTGATGACTAAGGGCAGCTCACACATGATGGGAACTCCATGAGTACAGATTTTAACTAAAAGAAAATTTAGAAGTTGCTAACAGAGCTATCCGAAGATAGGCTGGGTAGTCTTGAGAATGGCATAATAATAGCTAACATTTATTTAGTAATCATTTGGTATTAGGTATTATTTGCTTAAATTACTTTTCATAGCAATCCTATGAATTAGATACTATCATACCATTTCATAGAGGAGAAACAAGAGCTCAAAAACTAGTGTAAGTAGAAAACTGGGCTCTGACCCCACATCTGTGAAATCAAGCTAACTAATCCTAACCATTTTGCTGTTTTGCCAATAGATGTGCTCAGAAAAACCTGGATAACTGTTGGCAGGCAGGGGAGGGATCACAGCTTCAATTAGGAGGTTGGGCTGGGTGACTGCTCAACACTGAATTTCTATAACTCTTCATTCTCCAGGGCTCAGTTTCCTGGAAAGTAAGACTTGAATTTGATTGCTAGAGGCTACTTTCTGTTTTAAAAATCCTATAATACATGTGCTAGAGACAGAGGGTGATAGAAAGAAATGTCATATATACTCTATTATGTTGCAAGGTTTAGTTGGGAAGACAAATCATGTGTGCATGAACCGAGCTGCCCATGGCCCAGTGCTCTGCTGGATTGGCAGAGAAAGTCAGCAGTATAGACAGAAAGTGTTGGAAGGAATGAGCAGAGGGATTGGAATGGCAGGGTCTAAGTGGGTGCCAGGAAAAGGAAACAGAAAGTGTGCATGTTTGAAAAGCCAGGCATGCTTCTTGAAAGCTTAGCTGCCATCTGAGCAGTTCTATCCATGCCCTGACAGCTCCCAGCCCCTGAAGTCAGAGGGTACCTTTCAGTCTTCCTAACCAGCCAAACTGCCCTGGCCTTTCCAAACTCAATACCTCCTCTCCTGGTCTCCTGATGAAGGCTGAGAGAAAGGCCACCATCACTTTGGCTGCCTCCCACCCCCATAAGCCCTTTAGGTGAAGGGCTGCTATAAATATTAAGATAAGAGGCCATTCCAGGTGTGTGTGTGTGTGTGTGTGTGTGTGTGTGTGTGTGTGTGAGAGCAACTTTTTATTTTCCCCAAATCTCGAGACTGTTTTAGGGATGGAGAAGAAGAAAGACAAATTAGTGATGGTGATGTCTTTGATTAACTGGGGAAGAGAAAATAATTTCTTTCTATACTTTTAATTTGCTTTCCTACTAAAAAGTTGAACAAAAGTAGGAGGTTGTTATGATTTGTGGATGGGAGAGCAGACTTGTCCTGGAAAGAGGGACGTAGGGGCATGAGAGCAGCAACCAGCGTGGATATTTCCTAGGCAGAACTTCCAAAACCCCTGCTTGGGAAAGGGGAACTCTTTGGATAAACCATTGTAGATTCTCATGGTATCTGTTGGAGCATGGTTACATTTTCACACTAAATGGAAGTTTCCATCAGTGCTGTGCACAACCAGTACAAGGAGTAGAAGGAAATGCCCTTTGGAAACTAGTTTGTAGATAAAGCAAGGCAGTGAAAGACAGTATGGAATCCAGGGAAATTAAAGTGAATGACTTTGGTTCAACCTGGCAGATGTTTTCTGGCATCTTTTGCCTACCCATCCCTGCCTAAATGCTGTGAGGCACAGAGTCTTAGAGGTAAGATCTATCCAGGCAGAAAAGACTAACACACAAGAAACTATGGGAATCTCTATAAATGCTGAACAGAAATGCCAGGATTTTTGACCTACATTCCTATGCTGTACTTGTTCTAGAAGTGAAGTATTGCTACTAACCTTGACGTTCCAGGCTTGGTCTGAATGCTATATAATTTTGAGTTGAGTGAGGACAGCTAGAGTTCAAGTAAGAATCATTGGTTCAATCAAGATTCCCCAGGGAGCAGAGTCTGAGGCAGAGACTGATGTGCTAACACTTTATTAAGATGTACAGTTCCAGGAGCAAGAGTGGGACCAAGGGGAGAGAGGCAGGGAAGGAGGCAGAGCCAATAGGGAGTTATATTATGGAGCTGGGCACTGCTAAGTAGGCCCAGCTGTTCAATCTAAGTTACTATACCCTGGAGAAATGCTAAGAACCAGGTCTCAGAACCACCGGGGTGGTAGGGATGGGGTGGAGGAAGCGCTTCTGTCCACTCCTGGTCAGAGGTTTGCCCTTTATTACACAGATTAATCAACAGTTCTGGGTTGTTCATTTGTTGGATAGGTGCTGAGGAGAGTTCTACCACTGTGTCAGTAAGGGAAATCTGGAGGGGTGTCAGATGCACCTGTGTAAGGTTGGTCCTCACCCATGGGCAGCTGGAACAAGAGGCAGGTGGCAAGAATATTCGAAGTGATACCAAAAAAGGGATCTACAATACCCATTGTCCTTCTACTGTATAATAATCACCGTCTTACCACAGATTTCCTCCCCAGGCCCTGGCGCTGCATGAGGTACAGAGCAGACCCACATTATATTTGTGTTAACTAAATGAATGGAATGAATTTTGTTGAAATAAATAAATAAATGGTCACACAGACCTGAAATCACTTCATTATCCCTGGCTTCCTTCTCCTACCACCATCCTCACCGTATACCTAGTTCCCATGGTTGAGGCTCTGTCTATGTTCTCTCATTTCATCCCTGGTTCAAAAGGGAGCCTCATGGTTGACCACAGCCTCCCAGCCTCCAGGGTCTATTCCCTGCAGCCCAGGGATGCAAGCTCCTGCCTCTAGTCAACCTCAAAGGATGCTGATCATTCATCCCACTCCCCAGATGCCCAAACAAACTCAGTAGTTCCTTACTGTCTACAGAGTGAAAGGTACACTCAAGCAATTTCCACAAGTGCACTTCCCACCTCCTGGCCTCATCTTCCCCTCCTGGTTCCTTGTAGCTCCTGGAACATACCATCTTATTCATCTTTCACAGCCAATTTCAAATGGCACTTACTCTATGAAGCTTTTCCTGCGAATATTTCCCTCTCCCCAGGTCCTCACCTTGAACTGAGGGCCTGCACTGCCATTCCTCTAGCCACATTCAGCTTTTCCCTTGGAATATGCAATGGTTCTCTTCTCCTACTGGGTCTGAGCACCTGGGGGCTCTCCTATGGGTATGCTCTTGAGCCGTCCAAACAGGGCCGGCCTGTGAACCTGACCTAATATAGAGCAAGGGCTTCCCACACTCACTCCAGTGCTTGGCCACATCCAGAGGTGCAGCTGGCTGACCATCTACTGTCTCAGAGTCAGCAGCCACAACCCTATGGTGGGTGCCTCCTGCTAATCTTATTCCATTTAAGGGTGGCACTCAGAACCCAAATAAAGACAGATTTTCCCAGGCATGAGAACTGCGGAAATGAAGAGAGGCAGCTCCCAGCAGTCACCCCAAGGGAGCACCAAATTTAGCTTGAAGGTTGAACATAAATACATTTAAAATTTTTTAATTATAAAAATAACATGATAACATTAAAATAGTTTAGAAATAAGGGAATTAAAGCATTCCCACAGATCCGCTGTACTGGCACAACTGCTTTCATTTTTGTTTGTTTCTTTCAAATCTTTGTTCTTTTAATTTTTTTTCAGGTCACATTTAACTATTTTTTTATTTAAATTCAATTAGCCAACATAAAGTCCATTCTTAGTTTCAGATATAGTGTGTAATGATTTATCAGTTGGGCATAACACCCAGTGCTCTTCATATCATGTGCCCTCCTTAATGCCCATCACCCAGTTACCCCATCCCTCCACCCACCTCCTGTCTAGCAATCGTTAGTTTGTTTCCTAGAGTTAAGAGTCTCTCATGGTTTTTCTCCCTCTCTGATGACAGTTTTCCTTCATTCTTTTAAGTGCCTACTTTACACATAATAATCGTGGTATGGGTACAATCTTGTATCTTGCTTTTTTACATAAAAATATATGATAAGCACTTAAGAGAAGCATGCTGTAGACAAAGAGATGAGTGTTTGAATCACACTTCTGCCACCAACTAGCCCTGTAGGTTACTGAATCTGTTTCCTTATCTGGTAAGAGGGCGGGGGGGGGGGGGGGGAGGGGGTCAAATGACCTCATAGGATTATTATAAGGATGAAATGATAACTCATAAAGTTAGCACAGGGCCTAGAAAATAACACTTAACAATTCCAAGTTTGTTTCATAATTATTACCAAAATATACGGGGTAGTTTTTTTTAATTGATTTTTACCCAGCTAATGGCATCCTAAACAGTTTTGACATTGGTTTCCAAATGTACAGTTTTGGCTTAAACATTGTAAGCTTAACCCGCTCCAAGTAATATTTTGATCCATTCAAAGAAAAGTCCCAGGAAAGCATACAACAACTTTCCACCCTCATCTGAATGCCCACTATTGTTTGAAGGCAGGCTATGGGATTTAGCTAGGCCGGGCTGCAGAGCCCAGTGCAAGAGCTCTCCTGGGTGGCTTCTTGCACAGCGGCTCTCCAGCTCTCCGGCTCTCTCCGTTTCTTTCAGAGGAAGCCCTTGTTAGCAAGTAAATGTGCCCCATCCTATAGGGCCTTGAGTCAGAATAATGGAAAATCAGCTAGGTTAAAGGGCTTAAGCCTTGTTTCCTGCCCATGACTTCCCAGTGCTGTGTTAGCCTTCCCTGTGGTTGAAAGAGGCACCAACTTGGGATGATTTCAGAGCAGTATCAGATCCACTTGCCAAAAATCATCTCCCCACCTACCACAATGCTTGATGAGGTACCTGGAAGTCTCACTATTGATCATTCCTTAGATTTATGACTTTGAAGGCATCTAGGAAGTCATATATGTTGCCGTCAATAAATGTATTTAGCAACACCTCACTGTAATTCTGATAATAGTCACCCATCTTGTACTCTGTTCAAGACTCTGTCCTGATGCATTGCCTAGTAACCCAGTCCCTCAGGTGAAGCTGAGCTTTGCCCATGTCAACCCTCTTCTCTGAGTCTGGATGCCCAACTCCAAAAAACCCAGATCAGGGCAGTTACCCTGCTGCCTGGAGTCTTGCACAACTTCTGTGGTCTGGCTTCCGTGCTGCTGTGCTCTTCAAACTTCCTCACTGACCCCACCTCTGTGCACTTGATGTCTCATTGATTTGACTCCTTCTGATGCCAGGACTCCTCCAGACCACACCCCTGCTGGTTCTTTCCCAGCCCCCTCTATTCAGTCTTCTGCCCACCAGCCTGGACTCTAGGCAATGGGCCCAATTTAGAAGGCCCCACGCACGTTACAAGAATCAATTATGGTGGAAATAATAGTTGCAATGTCAAATAGCGCTTTTTAGAAAGTTGACATATGATATTTAGTTGTTTTAATTAAGAACTCCCTTCTTTTCTTTGAGTAAAGAGACTTTTACTGAAATAGTATGTGTGCTTTATAACAGTTGGTGCCACGTGGTGTTGTTTTAAGTGCCGCTTGAATTCTTTGTCTTTCAAGATTGTTGGATCAAACTGAAGTCAGGTCACTTGTATTCTGGGGTTTTCTGGAAGAAACTTGGGTTCTCCTCTGGGTTGTTCTAGTCATCATTGGCTGGCATCTTCTCAGCTGTCAGATCTCACTCAGCCTCAATGATACTTCCTTAATGCCCATCCTCTCTGAGGAACGTCCCTCCTCCACCTTTGTTAGCATCTTTATCTGTTTCCTTCTCCGCACTTATCACAATTTGTAATTATTTTGTTTACTTACTTGTGTTAGGGCGTTTTTCCTATTAGACTGTAAGCTCCAAAAGACGGGAATCATATGTTTTATCAAATCGCATTCCTGAAAACTGACATAGTGACCAGTCGAAAGTGGGTGCTCAATAGATGTTTATTGAGTGAAATTTTTCTCTTTTCCAACTGAAAGAACAATAAAAAAAACTATAGATCCTACTCATTTCTGATGACCGTCAAGTAAGTAAGGAGAGGAAGAACTATTCATCCCATTCTATTTACATATCTATCATTTGTAAATTCTTCTCATTGTTCAATCCTTGGACCCACCACAGGGACTTCTGGTATCCACAGGAGGATTGGGAAGTGGGAAGCTTATTTTCAGCACCCCCTCCAAACTCACTGTTTTCTTCATCTGCATATCGTGAAAGCAATCCTTCATGAGACTTGCGAGGTGCCCAGTGCCCTCATTCTTCTGTTTTTCTGCCTGCTGGGTAAATTTGCTATTAAGAAGAAATCTGAAATTCATTCATACTATGATTCTTCATAAGAGTGTTATTAGCATTTAAGCACTGAGATACTTTAACCACAGTAATGAAACACTCGTGGTAGAAATTCTGATCTTATCTGGCACTGGAGGGAAGAAATTAGGAAAGGGGACTGCAGGGGCCTACAACCCAGAGTGTGCTCACCATATTACCACACAGCTAACCCTCCTCAGTGGTGAACTTTTAAAGGGAAGAGGAAGAGAAAATGAGAGCAGATACATGAGGTTGTAATCATACTCACTGTAAAATAAGTCCCTTAGCTTTTGCTGTCTGGGTGTAATACAAATTGTTAAGTGTTAATAGCTATGTTTATAAAACCATGAGATGCACTGCTTCTTTTCTAGGAGAAAAAATGGATCTCAGATGCTTTTTCCACTTGAACGACTCAGGCACCTCTGGGCTGAACACCTTGCCCTTGAACAGATGCCAGGTACACCCCGAGTCTCAAGTCTGTTGTCATAAGAGGTGTTCTATGATCTCCTTGCAAGCACTTTAAAAGAGCTTTCTTGCCCTGATGAACAACACTGATTGGTAGTTAAGATAATACAAAATTCTGCACGTGTTCCCCAGCCTCTGTTTCTCTAGGAAATAGCACCCATGTGTTGCTCAAGGGCTAGGTGGTCCCTTGACCCTTTGTTTGGAACAGGAATAATTTCTCCCCTTCCAAAGAGATGTGCTCTCAATTGGAGAGGCCAATGAGAAGCTGCCACTGTCATGGAAATTTCTTGGGTCTCAGTTTCCATGTCTGTAAAATAGGAACACCAAGAACCAGTTGACAGAGTCATCCTTGAGGTCTTCCCTTGTCTAAAACTCCACCCTCTTAAGGCCGGTCAGGTGTTGTCTTCCATGTGGTTTTGTCATACTTTCATTTCCTGGAACCTGTGGTTCTTAGAATGGATAATAAATGAATTCTCATTTAATTCTATTCCAATTGTTTCCTCTGCCTTAATCTGAGTTGATTTGACCTGAGTTAATCTGACCAGGTAGATGTGAATTCCATAAGGGGAAGTTGTGGAATCATCTATAGACATTCCAGGTTTTCAAATACAATGTATTCAACATAATAATGAAAATAATAAAGATAATGATGACAACAATGTCAGTGATTACCATTTAGTGACATTTAATGACATTTAGTGACAGGCACTCTAATGAACTCTTCACAGTTTCTCATTTAACAACCCAACAATGGGCAGCCCCCTTGGCCCAGCGGTTTAGCGCCACCTTCAGCCGGGGGTGTGATCAAGTCCCACGTCAGGCTCCCTGCAGGGAGCCTGCTTCTCCCTCTGCCTGTGTCTCTGCCTCTCTCTCTCTCTCTGTGTCTGTCATGAATAAATAAATAAAATATTAAAAAAAAAAACCAACAACATATATATTCTGAGCCTCAATATACAAATGAGAAAAGCAGGGTTCAGAGATTAAGTAGCTTGCTGGAATCCAGTTGTAAATTAGCAGCTGGGAGTTTTTAACCCTTGCATGCCTAATACCAAAGCTGTTTGCATTACTGATTGAGGGGCCGAGTCTGAGTGCTTCCCTACCCCACAAAGTCTATCATCCTTCTTTCTTTCTTTAAAAAAGATTTTATTTATCTATTCATGAGAGACACAGAGAGAAGCAGACACACAGGCAGAGGGAGAAGCAGGCTCCCCACAGGGAGTCCAATGTGGGACTCGTTCCCGGGGTTCCGGGATCACACCCTGAGACAATAGGCTCAACCGCTGAGCCACCAGGCGCCCCGCCATTTTTTTTCAAGGTCATGGCATGGAAGGGACACAAAAGAGAAATATGTACAGGGCCAAATTTTATTAAGACAAACTACATATATTATTTCCTGTTTCATTCCTGAAAGTCCCCATCACCAAGGACTGATCTCACAGGATTTTTAATCTAAGAACATTCATTTCACAAAACTCATTTCAGAGATGGAAGGAGAGTCTTTGTTTTGTTTTGTTTTGGAGACAGTCTTAATGCCAATGTCAGACAATAGATAAAAAGATGTCCTCTCCAGGGGCCTCTGATGACCAGTCATTCTTCCCTAAATGGCATCTGGGTTAGTCCCATCTACTTCTCTACCCTCATCCTTTTCTCCACCCACCAATAGCAGCCAAACATCAGCAGAGGGGCCTGGAGATGGGCAAGGGGGGCAGAGGCTGAGCCTCCTGAGCTTTCACTCTCCTCTGTCCTCTCCTCTCATCTGTGTAGGCCAATGCCACTGGCAGTAGTGAGGCTCAGCCTCTCCACCAGCTTCTGGAGGTGAGGGCAGGAAGACACAAGTTCATCCAAGGTTTTCTTTCCTTATTTCAAACTCCCTTCACCTTCACCCACTCTATCAGTGTACACACACACACACACACACACACACACATGCATTTAAAAAAGTAATCATCTCCCTTTAAATCTCAGTATCCAATTCTAAGCATCCTTTACTTTCATCCAAAATGGCAACCACCCCATTATGGATGGACTGAACAAAGAAAGCAGGCCAGTCCCTGGGAAGGCAGGGCTTTTCCACAGTCTGCAGTCACCACTGCTTTCCAGCAGTCTCATTAGGAGTACCAGGGAAACATAGGAATCTCTGTGCTCTTAAATGAGGCCCCTGCTAAGAGAGCTGGAGACTCCCTTACTGCTTCCATGCCCCTGCTAAACTCTCCAGGGAGAGAGAGATTTGGGGTCTCCATAGCTGTCATCACACCTCCTCTTGGCACTCTAAGTTGGCAGTCAAAAAGGGAAATAAATAGGAGGGAAAAACAGTTTTCCAGTATTTTCTCTTTTTTTTTTATTTTTATCTTCACAGCAGAATTATTTTTTTCCCAAAGGGAATCTGAGAAGCACAATGCCCTCTTTGTTTTAATAAGACCTGGGGAAATTCCAATGGCCTTCGTGACTGGTGATCTGGTCAGGATCTGAGAAAGGACGATGGCTTCTTGGGCACTCTGGTCAATAAGGTCTTTCGGGGAGCAGTGGGTGAACAGCTAAGGGAGAAAGGGATGGGATGGTTTCTATCATCAGGTTGAGCTGTAAAAGAGCCTCAGGATGACAGGTGGTGGCAAGGATTCCAGTGGAGCCTGTGTATATAGTCACTCTCTGGGGGAGCTTACACCCCCATGGGCTAGTTGTCACCCTGGCAGAAGTAAAGGCTGCAGCATCACCAAGATGGGACATTTGCCAGAGGTACATACCAAAGCACTTGTAAAGTTGAGGCTGCTGGTCAAGTTCCAAGGATGTCTTTTTAAGTAAGACTGGGTAGAGGGAAGGCAGCCAAGGACAGCCCAAGGCCACCTCACCGTCACTCAGGATTTAACCCATTGAGACAACAGATTCAAGAGCACATCTACTGTAAGGTCCTTGATCGATGCTCTTTATTGGCTGGGAACTTTGGGCTATTACTTGCAAGAAGAAGGGTGATCAGGTCAAGGAAGCTGTAGAAACTTGGAGACCATCTGGTATGTGGTGGCTGGTATGTAGAGAGCCATTCTATCCTTCTGGCTATCCCTCCCAGGCCAGATTTACCACTGTTCCCTTTTCTTCCTCTACCCAGTTGACTAAAGAACCCAAAAGCCTTCTACACACACTGAGTAGAGGATGGGAAGGGACAGCAGCCTGAGAGGGAAGCCATGTTTCTGCCTGCATTCACAGAGCCCTGGTCCTACCTTCTGGAATAAATGAGCAATGCCATTGGGACTTGAAGCCCAAAAGGAACAGAGCAGGTATGAGAATGAGAGATGGGGTCAGTAGGGATACATCTTCCCTCTCTGAGCTTCCTTTGTTCCCACCTGGTCCTGGTTCCCCCACATTGGAGGGTCACACTGATAGATCATCTGACCTGGCCTTGCTGCTGGCCTTGCTGAGACGGCGCTTGTCGCTCTGATAGCCATGGGGAAGGCGGTGACCTGGGGAGGCTCCATTAGGTACCTCAGGCTTCTGGGCATAACGGATATGAATGAAACCCTCCCCAGGAATTGGCTCCTGGCCTTGCACCTGCTCAGTGGCCAGATTGTCTGTGTTCTGCTGGGAAGCCATCTTGTTACTGAAGGGATTGAAGAATTTCCCCCCAGGGCCATTTTCCAGACACTGATTGAAGTCAGGGGGTGGTGTGCAGTTCTGGACTATGCCAGCCGAGGGTCCAGGAAGCTGACACTCAGCCATGCCCTGCCCAGACTTGACAAAGCGCTGTCTGAGCTTCTTCCAGCCCAGGTGGTAGAGTTCAGCCAGGCTGAGGAAGAGGGATAGTGCAGCCACAGCCAGCATGAAGACAATGAAGACATTCTTCTCTGTGGGCCGGGATACATAACAGTTGACGGGGTGGGGGCAGGGACTCCTGCGGCAGACATGCAGTGTGTCCAGGAAGATCCCATAGAGAAGGTACTGGCCCACAATGAAGGCCACCTCCATGGTAGTGCGGATCAGGATACTGCAGACATAGGTGTTGAGCAGAGTGCCCTGGAGGACAATCCTTCCATTCACTTCTTCCCAGCAGGACAGCTCTGCCTTCTCGGCCACTGGGTACTCGTAAGAGCCAGCGCCCCGGGCCTCTTTGGCCCTCTCAGCCTCCCGCAGCTTCCGCTTCTCCTGCATGCGCACCGTGTGCATGGCGTGGCCCATGTACACCAAAGATGGTGTGGACACGAAGATGATCTGCAGCACCCAGTAGCGGATGTGAGAGATGGGGAAGGCTTGGTCGTAGCAGACATTCCCACAGCCAGGCTGCATGGTATCACACTGGAAATCTGCCTGCTCATCCCCCCAGGATGACTCGGCAGCTGTGCCCAGCACCAGCATGCGGAATATGAAAAGGACAGTGAGCCAGACCTTGCCTATCACTGTGGAGTGCTTGTGTACTTCCTCCAGGAACTCGCCCAGGAAGCTCCAGTCACCCATCTTGGCTCAGCAGCAGACGGCCCCCGGGACTTCTGTAAAGGGGACAGAGAGAAAGAGAGAAGAGGAGAGGGATGCTTCTGCAAAATCTGGAGGTCCAATCATGCTCTAGGATTCCACTGATCCATTCTTTAAGAAAGTGCAGCTCATGAGTCAAATTCACCTAAAAAGCTCTCTTTTTTTTCAAACCAGCAAAGGTAAAAGGAAATATATTAGAAATTGTCATGTTAGCAAGATTAGAGTGTGATTCCCACACTTGAATGGATCTAGAAATCAACTGAAGAGCATGTTAGTGTGGGTTCTATGCTGCTACCTCCAGAGAGTCTACTTTGGGAGATCTGGGGATGCCCCTGGAACCAGGATCTGCCCCAAGCTGCTGAGGTTACTGTGAGGCAGGCAGTACAAAGACCAAGTCTGGAGAAACACTGGTAAGGTGGGAAGCACATAGGACTGCTCGCTGCCCTCATGAGTCGGGCTGTGTGTCTCACTGAGTCTGCATCCTTGCCTGTAAAAGGGGGATGGGAAACAGCTGCATCAGAGTTTTGAGGGTAAAATGAGATGCGGTACATGGGTACTGAATCATAACTCAAATATTCATTCCTATGTTTGAATGGCTGAGGTGAAAAAGAATTATTTTGGTCCAGAAGGCAGAACGAGGTGAAGAGGAGGAAGTGAGGGTAGAGTTAGCAAGTTTGGCCTCTCAGAAGGCATCTTCTAACCTTCAGAACCATCATGAGCTATATTGGGAGGTGGCGAACAAAACCGTGTTGGGTCACACCAGCTCTGGGTGCTGCAGACGAGTGCTCAGATTTCTCCAGCTGGCAGGCAGCTGGCAATGCCCATCTCCAACATCGCAGTGCAATGCAGCCATTCCTGGTGTATGACTTGCCTTGTCCTTCTGCAGAAGATCCCTGCGCACAGACCTGCTCATCCAGAATAAATGCCCCAGACCATTATGTCCCATACAGAACCTTCTGTCAGCAGGCTGTTTCCTGCTTCTTTAGCCTCATTTCCTGTCTGTCCTCATTAGTTCCTTTTTTTCCCCCCACCATGCCACATCCTGGAAGATTCCCAGGTGCCCTCTTCGAAGCCCTCCTACATGCCCTCTTACCCCTCAGAATTTAACCCTTATGGCTCCCTCCAGTGCTCCCTGCTCCTTCAAGCTGAGCCTGTCAGCTTGTCCCTGTGGTGCCCTAGGGACCCTCAGTTCCCTCCTAGCACTTGCCTTCTTGTTTTGTGGCCCCCTGTCCATCTGTGTTCTTCCAGTAGGGGCTCCTTGAGAACAGAGATTGCCTTTTCCTGTTTCATCATCATCACCTGGCCCAGAGCCTGACCTGTGGAGTGGGTGCTTAGTAAATCTTAGTTGAGTGAATGAAGGGTGGCACACTCTGGTGTGACAAATCAGTTCCCTAATCCTTGCCTGCATCCCATCAGCAAGGTGAAAAGGCCAGATTTCACTTTCTACACTGCGGTTAGATCTGGTCAAGTATGGCAGGAGTTTGACGTAAAGGGAGTACTCTAGAAACTATTTTTCCATTCCTGGATAAATGGAAGGTTCCTCACTGGAAGTCCCCTCCCACACACACCCCACCACCCCCCACTACTTCCTGCCCATGGACAGAGCTATGTGAGCCAAGATGTCTCAGGCTGTTCTCAGAAATGCCAACCAATGCCAATGTCCTGAGGCCTCTGAATCAACTCTTGAATCTCCTACCTCCAGAATTCTTACTTAATGAGCAATAAGTGTCCTTATGGCTTAAGCCTCTAACCAATCCTAACCAACGGAATGACGAAAGAAGAAGAAAGAAAGAAGAAAGAAAGAAGAAAGAAAGAAAGAAAGAAAGAAAGAAAGAAAGAAAGAAAGAAAGAAAGAAAGAAAGAAAAGAAAGAAAGGAAAGTAAAAAGGAAAGACCTGAACATAAATATTTCCCTCTTGCAATCATAAAACCTCAGAATCTAATGGGACCTTAGATATTATCAAGTTCAAGCTTTGGCCTTTACATCTTTGCTGCCAATGTGCCCCTGAATCCTATCTGAACATTTTTTAGGCAAATGAGGAAGGACAGGGTAGGGTGCCATATTTCTCCGTGCTGGCATCCTTGATTCCTGAGTTGATACCTTGACAGAGACCAGCCTCCTGGTGCTATCTTTTCCCTGCCCCGGCTTCCCAACCCTGAGAGTCCACACATGAGTGGAAAGGGATTTATCTCTGTTATCCTCCATATCAAAGACCCAACAGGTGGTGAGGCCTTTCCTCTGGTTTGTGATCAGACATCTGCCCTTTCCCTTAAGTGGTGAAGGGTCCCCCTCCCTTCTGCCAAAATGTGGAAAATTGTGGTGTTTGCTCAAAGGGAAAATGGCTGATTAGATAAGAGTTCACCATCTGTCATCTCTTCTAGGCACGTGCATAGTGTTCAGCATCTTCAGGGTCATCCACACAGAGACCAGGATATGCTGAGTGTCTGAGAGAGGGGAGGGGAAGAAGAGGAGGGAGAGAAGGGAAGCAGAGGGAGAGAAGGGAAGAGCAGGAGCAAAAAGAAGGAAAAGCAGAAGCTGGGAATGGAAAAAGAAAGACCAGGTAGTGGTTAGGAGAAGACAGTTTGGGGGTAGCTAAGGGGAGTTCAAATCCCTGGTAATATCTCTGAGCTTGGAGAAGTTACTGGATCTGTATCTCAGTTTCCCTAACTGCAAAGTAAGGATACTCTTATTTAGTTCATCAAGTGTTACGAGGTGATGTATAAAAAGCACTTGGCACAGTGCTCAGGATGTAAGAACTAAAGAATAAAAGGCAGGCTTTACTAGCAAAGAAAGTGTTTGGGGAGGACAAGAATGGAGGAGGAAGAAAGAAAGAGTAGAGAGAAGTGCATTACAAGGAAGAGAGAAACACGGGGAAGACCAGAAGGGAGAAAGTGAAAGGGAAACAGAAATGGAAGTAAAAAAGAAACAAAAAGGAAAAAAGAGAAACAAATGTCATATTCTTCCAAAATTTGGGGCAAGTTTTCCAATCCCTGCAGTCTTTTCCCTTGATCTTCTGGCTCTGCCACTCATTCCTTGCAAGTCCCCTGGGAGGTCTAAAAATAGGGCCAGGCAAAGAATGTGACACTCTGGTCTAGTCTGCCAAGAGGCTTGATTGCTGACCCCCTCACTTGTGGTGCAAGAAATCCCACCTGGAAGAAAGGTACCAGAAAGGAACCCTGTGGAAGAGGAGAAAGACGGTTATATCAGATAGGCTGCCTCATGGGGAGGGAACAAGAGACTAGCTGACAGGGTTGGGGGGTAGACCCCCCCAACCGTGTGCCCTGGTGGCAGGAAATAGTGTGCAGGACCTCCCATTTGTGACTTCCTGGTTGACCCAGGTGAGGTCAGAGAAACTTAACATTGCTACCATGTACCAGCTGCTCAGTTTATAATATGAAAGTCAGTTTCCCGGCTACACTGCATCTCTTTGAGGCCCCTACAACCTCAGCCAAAGAAATATGTAGATTAAATACCCATTGAGTTTACTGGGTGTAGAGCGTATAAAATGCTTTGTAGATTATTATCTGTTTCTTGGCAGGAAGTGTGTTAGGAGGGGCAAAGGAAGCTGCCCATGCCATGAATAAATTCTATTAAATACAATGGTCATAATATACCTCACTGCTTTAGCTGTGATCTTCACTGGCTTCCTACTGCTTATAAAGTTCAGACTCTTTAACTTGTACTTGAGATCCTCCACAACACAGCTTCATCCTATCTTATTCCTTCTCCACTCACATACCCCACACTTAGGCTGCATGACTCCCCATACATGTGTACATGGCCCACACCATCTCACTTTTTTGTCTTAGCTCCTCATTCTCCCTCTGTCTATAGAGTCCTTCTTCTCTTTCATTCATCCATTTAATAGGAGTGGTTACCAGGTGTCATATAAGGCACTGAAGACACAGCAGTTAAAAAGACAAAGAGTCCCTGACTTTACTGAACTAAACTGCCTTTAAATCCCTTAATGGAGGGGAGAGATCAAACACATTGCAGAAAAGCATCATGTGTGTTAACATTAAGGAAGTATAGGGTGCTATGGGAACACATGGCAAGAGGTTGACTCTGACTTAGGTTGGGGGGCCTCATTAGGTCAGGGCCCTCTAAGGAGCCCTGGGTAATTGAATTCTACAGCGCTTTGCAACTGATACAAGTTCTGAAACTCCAAGGCAAAAGAGATGGTCCCTAGAACCCATATGAGAATATCCCTACTCTGTAGTTTCTTCACTCCAAAATCTCCAGCATCTACTGTCAATGTGTCATATCCTGGGACAAAACAAACACTTGGGAGAGTCACCAGGGAACTCATTTGGTAATAGTGACATGGTGCTTAGACAAGAGGGAAAGGTCCAAAGGAAGACTTTTGTGTATAATGAGCATGGATCATTTTATTCCCTTACTTTGTGTATTATATGACTACAAATAAAATTCAGGTACCTATCTTCCCAATCTAGTGTTAGCATCGTTGCCTCCCTACACAGACAAAGTTTTCAATGAAAACCACCTTAGAGGTTAACATAAACTCATAGCTAGGACCTCCTCCTCTGACCCCCCAGATCTAGGTAGAAATGGAGAAGTCTTTTCTCAAATTGATCTCAACCCATTTTGGTCTCCTAAATTATAAAGACTCCAAATTACCATTCAGGATGTAGGATACATTCTCACTTATACGTGGCCTTACACCAATTTTCCAAAATTTTCTTTCTATCAGCCAATCCACAAGTACTTTATTGAGTCCCTGCTATGTACCTACCACTGTTCTGGGTACTGAAAATAATACCTAAGAGGTATCAGACCTGGCACATATTAAGAATTATTCAATGATATCTATGAAATTAACAAAATCAGGCATGATTCCTGCCCTCAAGCATTTAACAGCTTTTCCCTTCAAATAAGTAATTGACTTCTTAAAGTCAAAAGCCCTGTATTCTACTTTGTATTTTTATTGCATTAGGTTCTCACATTAGGTACATAATAAATGCTCTGTTAATGACTGAAAAAATGTTTGATCTAGCAGTAAGATTGCAAAGTGATCCTAGGGAGGATCAAATCGTCCTTCTTAAGTCTAGCAAAAAAAAGAAAAAGAAAACCTTACAGGGCATCTGGGTGAATCAGTCAGTTAAGTGTCCAACTCTTGATTTCAGCTCAGGTTGTGATCTCAGGGTTGTGGGATGGAGCCCTGTGTTGGGCTCTGTGCTTGGTGTGGAGCTTGCTTAAGATTCTCTCCCTCTCCCTCTGCCCCTCCCCACCTCTCTCTCTCTCTCTCTCTCTCCCTATCTAAAAAAAACAATAAATAAAACTGTATACAGTTCAAGATGTGCTTCTCCTCCCTTCTCTTGTTGACTTCAAGACGACCATATTTGTTTTGTTCGTGACCGAATAGAACATAGAGACACTCAATTTTTATTGTTAAATGGAGGAATCCTCATAACCACTTTGTGGGGTGATGGTTATTGCCTCTGTTTTTGCAGAGGAGACATCTACGAAGGTAAGAGATTTGCTCAAAGAAATGATGATGAATGGAGGTAGAAATTAGACCACTCCAGAGTTTCTGATCAAATCTGATGCACACCAGAAAGTGCCCTCCATCTTTCCTCTGAGGGTGGAGCCCATCAATTCTTATGTCTCCCCACTTCAGAACTTCAAGAACTCCTTTGTCCCCTAGGGAAGTGCGTTATTTGAGACATGACTGCCATTTAATGATAAGACCTGGCGGTCAGCTTTTAAGCAATGAAGCAAATATTTATGATGCTCCCTTGATATGACCATCACTGGGTGGGAGCGCTGAGGGGGTTATGGGAAAGTACAATTCAGTTCACCTTCACAAACATTTACTGAGTGTCCACTTATTTGCTAGAAGTTAGGGACCCAAAGATCAGTAACACTCTATGTTGAAGGAATTCAGTGTCCAGTGAGGGATATAAACACAACCAAACTTGCAAATATATTGGGTTTTCCTGAAGAGGCAACCCCTGAGTAGGAGTTAGGTAGAGGTAAAGTTTGTAGAGGTGAGGAGTAGAGGGAGGTGCAGGAGAGATGGGGGCATTCCAGAAAAAGGCAACCACATAAATAAATCCACCAAGTGAATGAAAACCAGCATGGTTTTAGAGGACAATGAGCAAAACAGGGAAGTAGTCTGCAGAATAGGATGGAGGGCTTTGGAGGCCATGCCTAGGAATTTAGAGCATTTCTCAACCCCTACGATAGACCATGTTCAGTACATGACTTGTTCCTGTGGGCAGACCCTTATGGTACACAGCCCTCAAATGGGGTGGGGACATAAGGCACGGCCCAGTCAATAATCACCCTGCTGGTGGCAGCCCTTTAGTAGTAGCTGCAGCCTACACTAGGTAGGCTGACAGGTGCCACCCAGTACACTCCTAAAACAGCACCCTGTCTCTCCGGCTCAAGAAAGCATATTGCAAGTGAGCAGGGAGCTACCAGAGGGATGCCTTGAAAATTCTCTTCCTTTTATTCTATCCTCTGGAGCCACACATAGCACTTTTTCTAATTTCTTTGCCTCCCACCCCCACCCCAGGTCAGCAGCTGGGCCTTGGACTGAACTGTAAAACCATTAGGGTTTCAAACACATAATGAGAATTATTTGCTCTACTGACTGTGTATTATCTCTCTAACTCTACCCTAAGCTCCTTGAAGACAAGGCCCATGTTTGTTCATCATTGTAGCCTTCCCCTAAGTCCCTGGACCCCCCTTTCCCTCTTAGTGCTTAATACTGTGCCTTGCGGGATCCCTGGGTGGCGCAGCGGTTTGGCGCCTGCCTTTGGCCCAGGGCGCGATCCTGGAGACCCGGGATCGAATCCCACGTCGGGCTCCCGGTGCATGGAGCCTGCTTCTCCCTCTGCCTGTGTCTCTGCCCCTCTCTCTCTCTGTGACTATCATAAATAAATAAAAATTAAAAAAAAAAATACTGTGCCTTGCACCTGGTAGGCTGACTCATGCACTTTTAAAAATCAACAACAGTAAACGAATTACAACATTCAGCTCACTCAAAACATCTAATGTCAGTAGATGGGCTCCCTAGGATGTGACCTTTGGGACCTGAACAATGACTGTGGTGACTAGAACACTGGAGAGACAGAAATCACTGAGCCTTCCTTCTGCCCGAAACAGAGTCCTCGGCTCAGCCAAGCAGGACTGGGTGTATCTAGAACAGAGACACATCTGCTCACCATGGACTATTTCTTCCCTACCTTCTCCCCACAGATCACTGGGGAGCTCACCCAAGTTTGTCAAAATTAGATTATAAGACCACTCCACAGAGTCTGAGTCTAATTCTGGACAATGACACGTGTTCTGTACATTATCTAACAGATCTCTGGTTCTCAATAAAGGTTGTTATTTACAGTAATAATAACAGCACTCTGGGCCCATGTTAGAATTCCACTCCTGACACAATGGAATGTGGTACAGAGCAGGGTTGACTTGCTTCCCAAGTAAGAGAATTCTGTTGTAAAAGGACCCAAAGGGCCTCACTTAAAGGATCCTTGGACAGAATATCACGTGAGTGCAACCCAGTTCAGAAAGTATTTATTGAGCTCCAGTGCTATGCCAGACATCAAAGGTGGCTTTATAAAGTAAAGCACCAAATATAACATCATCTCAGAATTCCTTTGTAACTTATTCATTAATATACATCTTTCTGATTTTCCCTCCCCCCAATAGTTTCTCACTAAAATGGGGAGAAATAGGGAAGATTGCAGAAGAAAGAGGTCCATTTCTCAGCTCCATTTCCCAGTTTATCTTAAGTTACATAACAAGAAACAAATCTCGGTGATAATGATAATAATAAAATTAAACTATTGAGACCTCTTTGTTTGCCAGACATTCTATGAGTTTCTTGATATATTTTTTCTCATTTGATTGTCCCCTTTATACGGGCTCAGAGAGGTTGATTAAGCAACATCACTTGAGGGGGACTTGCTGCTAAGTGGTGGAGTTGGAGACCAAACCCAGCTCTGATCTTGTCTGACAGCAATACCCCTGCCTTAACAACTGTGCTAGATTCTATCTAAATAACCTAAAGTTCCTTTTTTTAAAAAAAAAAAAATCTTACCAGAGGCTGGCCACTTTGACAGAAGGTGAGTGCTGCAGGTGACTGACGGAGTTGATTTGTAAGTGCTTGGGGGGTAATTCTCACATTTAGAATTTCTACTCTTTTCCTGACTGAGGTTTGGGGTAGCCTCAGGGGAAACAACTAGGTAGGTGATACAGCTACAGCTAGTGAGCTAGGCCTTATGGTCAACTTTCTCAGAAGTCCAGTGGGGGCTTGTACCCCGGAACCTTGATCACTGAAGAGGAGAGAGGGAGACTGAGATGAGAGGAGACAGATGGAGAAGATGAAGTGTCACTTTTGTTTTCCTTTGACTCCAGCCAATGGCAGATAATTAACCTCTCCCAATTACATTATTTTATTCTAGCAAGGACAGAGTGGTTCACTCAGAAACACCCAGCTAGCAGACAATGGTTTCAAAGCCAAGGAGGTGAAAGGGAGCAAAGTGGGGAAGGAGAATTATGCTGGGATAAGTAATTTTCTTGTTAAATTGTTAGGAGAAGAAATACTTAACTGGACATGAGTAGGAGGTGGTGGCAAATGGAAATATTCGATTTTAATGAAATATTGAGAGGTTCTTATTAATTACTCCTAAGAGGTTGATTAAAACCTATGCAGTTATTAATGAAAATTATATTTATGAGACACTTAGGTTTCCTTATTATTATTATTCTTTATTATTTCCACCTTCCTGTCATAGATTCATAGTATGGTGGAGCTGAAAGGAATCTAGACATTAATCAAAATCAATCCTTTATTTTAATACAAGCTGAAGACCAGGGTCCAGGGAACTTAAGTAATAGTGATAACAGATAGCACTAAATTGAGTGTTTTCCATGTGTGACACATTTACAACTATACTTTTAACCTTTATATTAACTCTGCTAGGAAAGTAGCTAGTATCCCATTTCACAGCTGAGAAAACTGAGGCTTGAAGGTCAAGTAACTTGTAGAAAGTCACACAAGTGGCAAATGCTGCATAAGTGTCTTGCAGTTGGTGTGCCTGACTCCAAAGCCTACCTTCCTGCTGTGTCTCTAAAAGGGGAAGAAAATCAAAGAGGCCCTGGCATGGACAGCTGGTGACAAACCTGTGACCTGAGTTCTGCTTGGTCTCTTAGCTCCCCAGGCAGGGCTTTTCCCACTCTCCCTTAAGAGGCCCAGGGTTTTCCTTTTAGCCCCTGGCTTATTGGCTAGCCATCCCTTGCATATGCTGTTCCTAGAATTAATGATTCCATCGAAGCCCTCAGCCCACAGTGGTCAGGATTCCCAGACTCTTCAGCATCTGCCACCATTTGGCCAGAATTCACATATAGAAAGTTATTTCCTTTTTTAGCCACTAAGTGCTCTTGGCTGCAGCAGTGTCTACTGCCGGTTTTTGGCGGGCCAAACAACAGGCTCTGGTGTTCCATTGATGTCAAATTGTAACAAGAACAACTGAAACAAAAATCAGAGGTGGGCCCCCTGTTTCCTACGGAATAGTGGGATTCAAACCCTGCTTCCATGCTCCAGTTGTGCGTCCTTAGGCAAGTCACTTAGCCTCATAGTTTCCTCCTCATCTGAAAAAAGGGAATGTTTATTCATGGGGATTAAACAATATGTGGACGTATGGAAGCGCCCAGAACAGTATCCGACACATAGTAGACACTCAATATGTTAGTTCCTTATTTTCTAATGTTTCCAGTAAAGACTCCTCTCAAGTATGATCCAACTAGCCAACCTGATGCAGAATTTGGCAGTGCAGCAAGCTGGTTAGGGTGACACAACAAGGATGCTCACCAGACACTGGGTGGGGGAAGGTGACTGTCAGAGGTGAGGCAAACACGGGAGGTGGGGAGGATATTAATTTCACTGTGCATTTGTTATTTCACTAGGCATTCAGACCCTGGGGGACAAGAGTGGAGAAGAAGGGAGGTACAAGTCTCCACTCAAATCAGGCCCCTCTTATTCTTGTCATTGGTCCAGAGTGGTTCCAGACTTTTCTAAGTCAAGTCTTTGGGCCTGGAGATAGACTGCATACAAGTCCATACTATAAAATGTGTGCTTCGTGTAACTCCTGCCTTCTGAAATGCTGCAGCACTTTTGAATCTGATCACCACGCAGTCCAAAGGCACATCCGGAAAGTAGGTGTGAAGCTGGTTCAGTTCCTCTTGGTAGAGAAACTGGTCACTTGCGGAGAAGGGCCATCCCAACCGCTAACCACACCTGGCCTCTCCTGAAGTTCTGAATCATGAAGATGCCAGGATGGATTTTCCAGATTTTCTGGAAGTGGGACACCAGGGCGGCTCAGTGGTTGAGTGTCTCTCTTTGGTTCAGGGCATGATCCCAGACTCTGGTATTGAATCCCGCATGAGGCTCCCTGCATGGAGCCTGCTTCTCCCTCTGCCTGTGTCTCTGCCTCTCTCTCTCTCTGTCTCTCATGAATAAATAAAATCTTAAAAAAAGAAAAAGATTTTCTGGAAGTTATCTGTGAACAAGAGCCTTGAAAGAGGGGCTCTTTCGAGTCCCAGCTGTTTCTCTGTGACTCTAGATGAGACATTCCCCTCCATGAGCCTCAGTTTGCTCACACGTAAAAGAAAGCAGTCAAGCTGGATGGTTGCTAGCTCTAAGTGGCCCTTTTAGCTCTAAGTTAGAACATCTAGGGGGTTTGTGACTTGGCCAATTGTGATAATATGGCAAGTTAGTGGCAAAGCCAAAAGACAAAGCTATATTTTCTGACCCCACCTCCAGCTTAAAGATCAACAAAAGTAGTCCCAGAAAACAAAATCTGTGGTCATAAAAACCAAGCAGTACATTCTTAGAATTACATGTCATGGTGAGCCTTCACTGTGGGAAAGTTTTTACATCAAATGAGAAATGGGCTGAGGACTGAGAACCAGGCAACCTGAATTCTACCCTATTGTTCTATTGTTCATTGAGCACTTAATATATTATAGCCATTTTATTTTTTTTTTGAACCTTCTATTTATTTATTTGAGAGAGAAAGGGAGAATGAGAGAAAACACAAACAGGGAGAAGGAAAGGGAGAAGCAGGCTCCCCACCCAGCAGGCAGCCCAACTCCGGGCTCGATCTCAAAATGCTGAGATCATGACCTGAGCCAAAGGCAGCCACTTAACCAACTGAGCCACCCAGGTGCCCCTATAGCCATTTTCTTTCTTTCTTTCTTTCTTTCTTTCTTTTTTTTTTTTTTTTTAGATTTTATTTATTTATTCATGAGAGACACAGAGCTTATGTCTGTGTCTGTTATGACTCCATGCAGGGACCCCGATGTGGGACTTGATCCCGAGTCTCCAGGATCATGCCCTGGGCCGAAGGAAGCACTAAACCACTGAGCCACCCAGGGATCCCTTCTATAGCCATTTTAAATACAGGTTTCCTCACTATCCAAAAAAGTAGAGTGTTCTATGAAGCCATTTGTAAGCTGAAATGGCATAAAACGAAGAAGCAATGACCATTTCATAAAAGTGAAATTTCCACCAGTGAAAGCAGGTACTGTAACATAGGTCTTTTGTAAAACCGAGGTGGGATAAAGCAAATGTTGGTTAGTGGGGAAACCTTCGTTTTATTTTACATTATTTTATTTAATCTTTATAAAATCTTACAAGAAAGGCATTTATTAATCTCTTTGGCAAATAAGAAACTGAGGCTCAGAGATATTAAATAATTTGCTCCAGGTCACACAGCTGAAATTCTAACCCAAATGTGACTCCAGATGCCCAGGCTCTTCCTTCTGCCCAATTCCTGAATTAGATAAACTCTAAGATCCCTCTGTGCTATTTTAATACCTCTGATTCTGAGACCTCCTGAGTGCCTTTCTTTATGAAGGTGACTGATTTTTTCTTGCCCAGGGTTTGCTAACATCCAGAAACAACTGAATCACAAAGTGGCATCAAGCTATCATTCTCCAAGAACCCGCAGCTTCTGACTATAGAAAGGGAGTCAGCGGGGAGATTTGAAGCTTCCTGGAAAAATGGGCATCTCTCACCTTTGGAGCCCCCAGGAGGCCAGGCTGCACTGTGGTAACCCTGCCGGCCGAGAGACCAGAACCCTCCACCACACTCACCCCCCCAACAGCCAGCAGAGACGATGAGGAGCAGGTGAGCAAGTAAATGTTGCTGCCAGGAAACAAGGTGGTAGAGATACTTAAATGGAAGAAACAGGGAGGCCTAGGGAGAAACGGAGGCTCAGAAAACACAGCTGAGGATGGAAGTCAGAGGGGCCTGGGTGTGAGTGAGCAGAACAGGATGTTCTCCCAACCAAACTGACCTGACTCACTGCGTCATCCCTCGTGCGTCACTTTTCTTTTCTAGACTTTGTTTTTACTGTTAGTCAAAGAAATGGACAGGCGATCTAATGGGCCTCTTCCAGTCCTAATGGCCTAAGCCTTTTGGCAAGGATTAGAGCGCGGATAGGAGTCAGGCAGCTAGGAGACAAGAACAACAACCACTTTCAAGAGCCCAGCAAGAACATCCATGGGGTTCTAGGCCTGTGGCAAAGCAGGACAACACAATTGTGTCACTGCTGTGGCTCGATGAACTTTATGTACCTGGGTGAAGGGATGGCCAGAGGGTACCAGTTTGGAAGCCAGGGAACACACCTCCAGTTCTTCTCTGTTACGCACACCGTGATCAGGAGACTGCTCTTTGGCAGCTGCTGAGTAAGGAAAATATGTGGAGGGACGCCAGGGAAGCAGGCTCCAAACAGCCCTGCTGCCTTGGGGAACCTGCTGGAAGGTGGAAAGTTCAGAGCTGTCCCTAGGGAGCAATGAATCAGGTTCTCGAGCTGAGCCGGAACTCTGGAGGCCTTGGGCGGAAAAGATGAAGGCCCACTGGTATGAAAGTCAGGCTGGGGTGCCTATAAATACCAGCTGGTGTCCCCAGTGGTGAGCCATGCCACCTGGCAAACGAGGATACTACACCTCCACATACTGGTTTTGTCTCCTCTCCAGTTTTGCTAGATTTCACCTGGGTCTCCTGACTCCCTGTCCAGTGCTCTTCACTCTGTCCTTCCTTGTCTCTGGCCAGTCAGACCCAGTGTGCCAGAGCCCTGTGAGATGCTGAGGAGGAAACACCAGGAATCCCTCCACATGATGGCATACTGGGAGGGGGGATCAAGTTAAAAGTGAACAAGAGCACAGTAAAGATGTGAAATCTTTGTGTTGAGCTTCCCTTTTTCATGGTTTTTCATGGTATATTTGAGCCTAAGGAATCATAACCTTGTACGATGTTACTGCTGAACAGAACTGGAGGGATCTTTCCACTTCAAACCCCTCATTTTCTTTTTCTTTCTTTCTTTCTTTCTTTCTTTCTTTCTTTCTTTCTTTCTTTCTTTCTTTCTTTCCTTTTTCTTTTTCTTCTTTTTCTTTCTTTTAAAGTAGACTGTACGCTGGAGTAAACTCACAACCCTGATATCAAGACCTGAGCCGAGATCAAGAGCGGCATGCTCAACCAACTGAGCCACCGGGGTCACCTGCAAACCCCTCATTTTCTAGATGAGGAAACTGAGGCCCAGAAAGGGGAAGTGTCTGGCCCAAGGACACACAGCCACTCACGGCACCATAACCCAGGTATCTCAACCCCCAATCTGGGTTCTTTCGCCACTGGCTCACAAGAAAGGTCAGGTTGCTAACAGAAACTTTTGTGCCCTGCAGCCATCTACCTCACCCTGTACCCAGGAGGAAAGGCGACCATCAGTGGGCATCTCTCTCCACTTCCACTCTGGGTCTTCACTAGCCTCCTTCCCCCGACAGCAAGAGTGCGTGGCGGCCAGATTGCTCAGAGTACACAGCGGGGACATGATACTCTGCAGGAAACTAAGCAGGGAATATTTTTAAACCACCCAACATGCCTTAGGGGGGAAAAATCAAAACACTCCCGTAGATGCTGCAGAAAGCATTTCAAAAAAGATTCCAAGCCTAGAGGAAGCACAGTAAAACACTGATGGTTTTTGTTTTTAAAGGGCCAATTCCATCTTAACCAAACTTCTTGGAAATGGACCGCTGAGCTGCTTGGAAGATGCCCCTGGAGGGCAGCAACTCGCCAGAGGTAGACCCACTCCAAGGGCCCTCCACTCATATTTCTACAGCTCCTTATAAATCAAGTGAGTAATTTCTCTGCTGCTTCACAACCATCCTCCTCAATATATCCCAACCTCACTCTCCCAGTGACTAGTAGGGATAGAGAGAATAAGCCCCCAGGTACAGAGAAGGAGCTTTGTTGTTCTCCAGCCTGCAACTCCAGGCTCTCTCTTCTGGCTCCTTCCCATCAACTGGTAGTTTCATCTCTTAAAAGCAAATCTATCCTTACCTTTTCCTTGGTCCTCCTCTCTGGAATTTCCACAGGCTTCCCAGCCGCCTCCTCCACTGCCCACTCTTCTCAGCTCTCAGCCTGTCAGTTACTCTCTCACCCCCTTTTGACTCTGTGTCTGTCGCCCTCCCTCCTCCCACTCTTCCTACTCTTTCACTCTCCACCCCCTTCCCCCAGGTCCCTCCCTCCCTGCTCTCCCACTTGCTCTTAGAATCTTTGCTCACTTCAAAAGTTTTCTTCCCTCTACTTCCCTGCAGTCTCTTCTCACTGCTCTTTCTGGAGGAGACAAGGAGACAGAGATGTCTTTCCCACCACTCCACCGCCCTCCCTCCACTGTCATTGTCACCACAGTCCTGGCACCCTCCTTCTCCCTGGCGGGTGGGGGGGCACGCCACATTACCTCCCTAGGCTCCACAGAGCCTCCCAGGTTCCTCTGGCCATCACTGTCTTGGGGCATCAGGGGAAAACTGGCATTACCCAAGAGATCTCTTTTCTCCATCCTTTTCCTGCTGTCAGAGAAAAAGAATGTTCCTTCATGGAACAGGTCTTTTTGGGACCTCCACCCTCCAGCTAGCATTGGAAACAGTCTCACAACTCACAACTGCCAGCACCCAGAATAGACACTGGGGGTAACCAGAGAGCTCCAAAGGACAGAGAGAGGGCATTCCCACTGACCAGGATCATAAGCCTCTCTCCCCTTTCTCAAAAGGAAAGAGAGCGCCTTCTATGTGCCCAACACTGTGCTAGAATACATATATATTCAATTTTTTAAAATTTATTTATTTATGATAGTCACAGAGAGAGAGAGAGAGGCAGAGACACAGGCAGAGGGAGAAGCAGGCTCCATGCACCGGGAGCCCGATGTGGGATTCGATCCCGGGTCTCCAGGATCGCGCCCTGGGCCAAAGGCAGGCTCCAAACCCCTGCGCCATCCAGGGATCCCTATATATTCAATTTTTATTTCACTTAATCATTCCAGTTTCCAATTCTACAAGGTAGACATTCCTACATTTGAGGATATTCAATCATGGTAATCCAGTTGGCAAATGGTAGGGTTGGGATCAGAAGTTTTAGTCAAAGCCAAAATTCACTTCTGTGCTCCTAGAAAAGCATACAGGTTTCTCAGCTGGAATCCAGTGGATGGAAGTAAGCTTATCTCTTATAAGATCATATATCACAGGTAAGCAAATTTAGAAACTGAGAGGCACCTTTCCCCTCAAGCTCGCCTCATTCTCAATTCCTTAAATTAAGCACTTAGATGGACCCAGTGGGAGTGTGACAAATATCTACAACAGAGGTTGCTGTAAGTGGACTGAACAGAGACAAACCAATGACCAGGAGCCCACATGTTATGACATCAAGAAGAAATCTGCAGAGATCATCTGGAACAGCCATGGAAAGTGAGGCTCAGAGAGTCGAGGCCACTTGTCAGTGTCACGCACAGTAAAGTAGGTGGCAAAGGCAGAACCAGAACCCAGATCCGTTCCTTTGCTCCACATCATCACCATCACAAATAGCACTTTTCACACACATTCCAACATTTGGCAAAAGCTGTTTGTTTCTTTAGTGGGTGATATTTTTCATGGGTGAATAAGCTTAGGGTCGGCAAGAGGGGAAAGAATGTGGGGCCAAATCTCCTCTGTCCAGGGAGGCAGCAGCCCTATTGAAAACAAATTCTGGATTCTGGATCCCTTAGTCAAGTTTCTTTTTATTCCTTTGTAGCATCAGAGCAGAGTCTGGGGCTAACTTGTCTGGGTTTGAATCGGCAGATCTCTACCACTTACTAGCTCTGTAATACTGAGCAAGTTAACTTAACCTCTGTGCATCTCAGTTTTATAAACTGAAGATAATAACTACCTCCTAGGGTTGTCATAAGGACTAATGAATATGTGTAAAGCACTTAGGACAATGTCTGGTGCATGCTAAATGCCATGATGTGATGTCACTGCACAATCAACACAATACGATAGCAGTCTCTTCCTGCCTGTTCTTACCATGGCTGGGCCAATCTCCTAGGATAGAATTTATCATGTGAAACCATAGAGAGCTCTGATAATACCAGTTTCTTCTCCACAACAGAGATTATCCCTACACTATGGCCTTGTCCCTATATCCCAGTCACTCTATGATACCCAGGGGCTCCTGGAAACACATTATTATCTCCACCCAGAAGATTCGCTACTTAAAGAACGCATAACTCTCAGTTGAAAGATAATCTGGCGCAGCGGTTTAGCGCCTGCCTTTGGCCCAGGGCGCAATCCTGGAGACCCAGGATCGAATCCCACGTCGGGCTCCCGGTGCATGGAGCCTGCTTCTCCCTCTGCCTGTGTCTCTGCCTCTCTCTCTCTCTCTGTGTAACTATCATAAATAAATAAAAATTTTAAAAAATTAAAAAAAAAGAAAGATAATCTGGGAGCAGGGAAGATTCAGTGAAGTATTAATTCCTATATCACTGCTGATAGAAGAAGAGGTGTTGCCTCTTCTGGCTTACATTGGTTTACAAAGAGGTCTTACCCATTAAAAAAAATAAGACCAAAGTCAGAGAGGATCTGGAGAGGAAGTCAAAGAATTGGTCAACAACACCTGTAAGGGAAAGGCTGTAGAAGAGGATGGCAAAATAGGCTTCATTCAACATTTACTATGTGATAGGGTTTATGTGAGGCACTCTTCACCTTCTTCTACTTGGAGATGAAAAAACAGAGGATGACCTTCTAAAGATCATATGAACCATCTGTCAGGGTCTCCTGGATAAGGATTTGCTGGCCACTGTGGAGCAGCCTATGCTAAGTATGAGAGAAGGGCCATTTTTTTGTCCACAAGAAGCTGGCATTCTAGTCAGCTATGTAGACAAAACAATTAATATAAATGGCAGTATTCAATATGTATTTGTGCTCAATGCATGATGATATAAAAAAGTTAGGTGAGGAAAAAATGTTTTGGAAAACAGGTTCATATGGTATGATTTCTTTGTTGTGTTTTAGTGAAGGAGAAAAGGCAAGGCACATTTATTAAAGGCCTTCTATGTACTGAGCATTTTCACCTCACAACACTACAAGGTAGATAGAGCATTACTATTTCTGTATTATAAAAAAGAAAATTCAGAGAAGTTTTGTAAATTGCACAAGATTACTCAGTTAATAAGTGGAAAAAAGGCACTTTCTCACCATGGCTATAGAGGAATTCTCATGAAACCCGCTCTGGTCAGAGCGGAGGGCACAGGGCCCTCCAGGTGGGAGCAACAGGCCTGCAGATGCCACAAGAAGAATGGGCTCCAACGGCAAGAGAAACCTGTATTTGACCATGACGATGAAGGTGGCATAGCTCCATCTGAGATTTCCAGACAGAGGCAAAATCACCTTTGTACAAGTCTTTTAAAGGTGGCATTTTGAAACTACTTCTTTTTTGCTTCTCCTTAGAGGCGAGAGGGCAGATGAGGAGACTTTTCAATGTCCCCTCTACCCAATGAATCTCTGACTCCCCAAGTTTCTTTCCTAAGACACTGTAGTCCAGATGTTTAAAGATCCCCCTCCCTTAGAATCTACAACCATAACACATACAAATAAGTTCTGTCAGCATCTAATTATGAGAGTGATGAGTCCCCCATGCCTCACTGGAGGTCATAAAGAGGTAATTGGAGCCATGGTTAGTGGGCTGAGGTCACACTTCTCTGCCGGTAGAGATACAGACACCACAGGCACACGCCGTCCCCTTTAAGACATTTGCTTTCCAGATAGTGGCTAAAATGGGCAAGAACACCCTGTTCCAAGAAGCAAAAGAAACACAGACTTCCTTGCCCCTGGTGCTTTGGTCTATGAATCTACTCTCAATACATCTCAAATTTTAATCCCAAAGAAAAGCTCAAAGTCACATCCATACCTTTTGTTGGGCTTAAGGCAGATGGGATCTTTTGGGATCCCAAACGTAAGAACTCTTTTGTAGTGAGTGTGGGCAAGTGGCCTCTATGGACAGACGTGAGAAGAGGAGCGAAAAGTGGAGGAATCCAGTATCAGCCAAGCCTGACTCTCTCCCACTAAATTCAGGGCATGAAGGCAACAGCTGGATGCAGCCTCACTGGAGTTCTGGAGTCCCTGGACCAGGGATTTCATTTTATGACAAAAATAAGACCTTTGTCTAGGAGATCTTGGGATGGCCTTTGCCCTCTAGATCTGAAAGGAAGTCCTTGAAGGCAAGAAGACTGTGAATTTGATGTTATCTTGGTTATTATATCATTATATGCAACATCTAGAGTTGCAATGAATACCTTGAGCACACTTCTTTTTCCTCTAAAAAATTATGCATCCTTGGTCTATCCCCACCTACTCACCTCACAAGAACCGAGGAAGACTTGCTTCTCCTTTTTCCCCTTCTCCTTTTGAAAAGTGTTCTCAGTCACACCCAAGGTATGATACTAGGTGGTATATTGGCAACAATAATAAAATACAAGGTCAGGAAACTTTCTACCAAATATGCCATTAACTCAGGTGCCCTCAGACAAATCATGCCAAAATAGAGGCATTTTCTTGCATATAAAATAGAGATGCAAAATCCCATGCCTGTCTTGATAATTTAGACAATAATGTTCAAAACATTTGAACATTTTGAACAATAATGTTCAAAACCTAATTCAACAACAAAGTTTACACCTCCTTCTAAATTAATGTCCAGCTTCAACATTAGCTACTAGGGTCAAATTATTATAGAAGATAAGAGTCATTTAGAAGATTAAGATTATTCCATTTCTTCAAAGTTTCATGTCACATTCAGTCAGCTAAATATTCATGGTAGAATGGATAGGACTTGGGTCAAATAACCTTGTGGGTAAGAGTACTTGGGTTCAGATCTTGGCCCTACCATTCAGCAGCTATATGACCCTCTTTTGCCATGTGGAGAACTATTTGAAACCCTAGAGTTGGTAGGGAGATTATTGTAAGCTGAAGACATTTGAGATTCATCAGACACAGGAAGAAGCCCTGTTGGAACTTCCTTTATCTGACTAAAAGCAGCAACTTCTGGGAAATGAGGCTGCCATAAATCCCCTCTTTGGAGGGAGTTGCATGGCCATGAAGAAGACAGAAAGACCACTGCACCTGCATAAACAAACATTGTCACAAACTTTCTTATCTCTCATTTGTTCTAAAACCTCATTTGTCTTTCCTAAAGAAACCAATTTGTTCTTCCCATAGAAGCCTTTTCTCCCTCCTCCCTTTTCACTACTAAGTTTAACCTTTAAGCTTTTAGTGAGCTAGCTACTTTTGTTAGTTTCCCTATGCATATGAATAAACCTCTTTTTCCCCTGTTATCTATCTTCTGTCACTTTAATTCTCAAGCCTCCAATAACTGAACATAAAGGGTAGAGGAAATTTTTTTCTGCCTGGCAGCCTCATCTGGCTTATTTTTAAAATGAGAATAATATAGTAACTATGAAACTTAGAGGTTGGTTATGGAGGCTGAATGAGATATATATCATGTTTGGAATGTAGTGAGTACTAAATAAATATTCTCTCTCATATATATAAATACAGATATATATACATACCCATATAGATATAGATACATACGGGCAGCCCGGGTGGCTCAGTGGTTTAGTGCAGCCTTCAGCCCAGGGCCTGATTCTGGAGACCCAGGATCCAGTCCCACGTCAGGTTCCCTGCAGGGAGCCTGCTTCTCCCTCCCTATGTCTCTGCCTCTCTCTCTCTCTCTCTCTCTCTCTCTCTCTCTCTGTCTCTCATGAATAAATAAATAAAATCTTAAAAAAAAGATATAGATAGATACATACATACATACATATAGCATATAATGAATCCTGCATCTGTTCTGAAGATTAAAATTAAATAATAGAGGGGAAACTACTTTGAAAGAAATAATCATTTGATAAATGATTAACAATGGGAACATGGTGTTATCATTATTATAGCTATAACTATTATGCCCATCTTCATTGCCTCCTTTGAACAAGGCCACCAGATCTGGCCACATAGATTGTACACTACAGACATCCAAAGGTGTCATTCAAATGTAACCTTCCCTTTGTACCTGAGAGCACAGAACAACTGCTTTTCCAGGTGACACTACACTTCCCTCACAGCATCTCCCTCCAAAGTCTGAGGAATAGCACCTACCCTATAGAGTCATTCATTTGCTAATCATTAATTCAGTGAAGGTAAGCTGAAGACATGCTATGTGCAAGGACAGGGCATACAAAGGTAAAGGAGACGCAGGTCCCTGCCCTCACCTTGACACTTCCCATGGGTCCTGAGCAGCAATAAGTAGAATGCAATGTAGTGAGTGTAAAAGTGGGCATGTGTACAAAATGGTACAAGTGTGTTACATAGCTCCCCTTTTATGGTTTAGCTTTCTGTGGTTTCAGTTACTTGTGGTCAGCTGTGGTCCAGAAGCAGATGATACCCCTCTGACCTATCATCAGAAGGTCAATAGCAGCCCAACACTATGTCACAGTGCCAACATCATTCACCTCACTCCATCATACAGGCATTTTATCATCTCACATTACCACAAGAAGGGTAAGTACAGTACAATACTATTTTGAGAGAGAAACCACATTCACATATTTTTGTTTCAGTATATTGTTATAATTTCTCTATTTTATTATTAGTTAATCTCTTAGTTGCCTCATTTATAAATTAAACTTTATCACAGTTATGTATGTATAGGAAAAAACATAGTATACATAGGGTTTGGTTCGATCCACAGTTTCAGGCATCCACCACTGGGGGTCTTGGTACTACTATCCCTTGGTAGTAAGGGGGCACTACTATACCAGGTTTCCTTCTTAGTGATAGTAGTAGTGGGGTAGAGGCAGAGTGGTTAACAACAGCAAAAAAATGAGAAAGTCTACTTCTCTTCAAAAATAAAAATTCCCAGAAGCACCATAATAAAAAAAATTAACATGTCTCTGTAATGGGGCCCACACTGCTAGAGAAAGCCCGTGGGGAATCTTCTTTATTGACAAAAAGGGACTGGACACTCTGTTGAGTGTTCCCCAAATCTTTCTGGCAGGAGGAAGGTTCAAAAATAGCTCTCCTAACACTGGACCCAACCCAACCCCAACTTTGGAGTATGTGGAGGGGGAAGAGGAAAAGGGATGGAGATCTATCACTTAAACCCCATCTCCAGTGAATTTCAAATATAGACTCTTATCTAACATGAAGACTCAGTTCTCAGATGATGGACAAAAATCTGTCAACTTTAGACATAAGGCTTCTCTTTAGATCTACATGTCTCTCTCAAAGAGGCCATAACTCAGAGTCAGAAGACTGAAGATGGACCCTCAACCTTGTCCGTTACTTGTTGTGTAATCTTGGGCAAACCACTGAGCCTCAACATTCTCATCTATAAAATGGTTATAACATTGTCTTCACAAGTTTGTTCTTTGGACATTATACACCATTATTATTATTACATGCCAAGGAATGGAGGTAAGATCTCAAGAGAGAAGCAAAGGCCCAGAAGTCCCTTCCATTCCCATTTGGGGTTTGCATCCCCAGAGCTGCCTGCCCACCAGCCTCTAAGGAGCCTCTGTAACTTGTTACAGAAAGGTAATCTTATCCTGGAGCATTGTGCTACCAAGCTGGTGAGCTCAGCCCTTCCCTGGCTCCAGCATCTTAATTTGTAAAGAAGGAATTCTGAGGCTATCAGAAAGGAAGTCAAATTGTTTTCGGAAAACAATAGCCAAGTAACTACAAGTCATTAGCTTCCTCCCTGGGGCCTGAAATCAAGCATGTCTGGGTAGCTAAAAGGACTGGTAGCACTGTTTACTTAAAGACCTCTGGACAAGGCCCATAAATTAATTCCTGTGCATGACTTTCTGGAATGAGAGGAGGTGAGTCATGGAAATGGGAGAATGTCTGGGAGCGGAGAAGAGATTTCTGTTTCTTCAGAGCACAGCTAAATCCCTAATGCTAGCCTGTCTCTCCTGTTCCTCAGGGTGAGGGGAGAGTTTCATTTCGTTACAGATATGTGCCCTGTGGACATCTGCCTTTCAAGATGACCCTTAATAAGTTTCTTCCTAAAGCAGGAAACAAACAAACAAACAAACAAACAAAAACCAACTCTGTTCCTTGCCTTCCCCCTGAAGGCCTCTGGGAAGCTAGATGCTTCTCAGGCAGGGTGTTCTAGAAATTTCTGTGGACAGGCATTCCCTCAGTGACAGGAGCAGACCAAAGTTATGATCCAGAATCATGACTTCTTAGAGGGTTGTCTCTGCCACACCGATCTCAAGGACTCACAAATAACAAAACACTGGAGCTTGACAAGAACTTAAAGGGCGACTACGTCAGATGAGGACACTCAGGCCCACAGTGGTGAGGCAGCTTGTCCAAGATCAGGAGCAGAAGCCAGATCTTTCAAAGAATTGAGGAAATCTGGGGACTTCCCTTAGGGCAGAACAGACCAATTAACTGATAACAGATCCTCTGACCTCTGCTGGGTCTCTTAGCTGAAAGTCCCTGGAGTTTAACCTATTAAGAACTAAAGAAAAACACCTCTTTGCGTCCTGATACAGCTTGTCTCCAAGATCTAGTGATGACTCTAGATCCTGAAGGGTTTTGAGAGGATACGTAAAACTTTTGCTCTTAAACTATTTTTAAACACCTCTGGCCAAATCATGAACTTGCTGATTTGGACTTTAGCCAAAGGATCTTCTATTACATGCATGGATCCCTAGAAGATTTATGGTGAGGTTCATGGGGCCTAGGAACCCCTGCATTCATACACAAAATTTTAGGGAAGAGGGACCACAGTCTTGATCTATTCACAAAGCATTCTTCATCCAGATAAAGTTAAAGATCACTGCTCTAGGTTGAGAAGTTCAAGAAAGGTTATTTTTTTACCAACCTCCAAGGTAATTGAAATGGCTGATAAATCTAACAGAGGTCAACATGACCTACCCTTTCCCTGACCTAGAAGCCTCTTATCAAACAGGTTGAAATCTGTTGCGCAGATATGAGGTGAGCTTCTCAGTCCAGTCTTCACCTGTTGGATATGAAAAGGCCCTCTGAGATCAGGTCGTCCATCCCTTCCTTTTATAACTTGTAAAGCCACACAACTACCAAAGGCCAGCACCTAACTTTAATCATGCCAAGGTCAGCACTCTTTAAGCTGCCTCATAACATTTCCTAGTATATATTAATACTTGGGGTGGGGGTGAGGAGATCACACAATAGCTTATTATTCTACAATTATGGAAATTAGGAATTATGGAGACTGAGATATACCACAATATGCCATCTACAAGGTGGAGACTAGGAAAACCAGTGATATAATTCAGTCTGAGTCTGGAGGTCTGAGAACTAGGGAAGCTGTGATGTAAGTTCCAGAATCCAATAGCCCAAAAATCAGGAGCTCCAATATCCAAATATCCAGGAGATGGATGTCCTAGCTCAAGGAGACAGAATTTGCCCTTCCTCTACTTTTTTGTTCTTTTGGGCCCTCAACAGATTAGATGATGCCTGCCCAAATTGGTAAGGGAAGAGGATCTCTTCACTTGAGTCTACTGAATCAAATGCTAATCTCTTCTGAAAACACCCTCACAGACACACCCAGATATCATGTTTCACCAGTTATCTGGGCGACCTTAGCCCAGTCAAGTTGACACATAAAATTAACCACCATAATAAGAAAAAGAGTGCTAGGGAAGACATAAATCACTAGCATAACTAGTGATCCCTGGGTGTCTCCAGCCAACTTGATCAATGAGAAGTAAAAATTTGTTAGTGGTGCCAATCTCCAAGAACCCTTCAGTCTTGAAAACCCTTTGACTAGGTGCTGGGCTAACAAATGCAGCATAAACCAAGGGATTTGTCCCTAAATTTGCAATCTTTCACAAACTAATAGGGATTTTTCAAATACTTAGTGAATAAAGAGGAAAAGGCCAAGTAGGTCTCCAAACTGAAAACAGCTGTGTCCTAAAAGCCCCAATGTAAATTGGTGATGTGCTATTTGGAGTACATTTTCCTGTAGAAATAATGTTGTAAAGTGTAGGTAGCTTCCCAGGCTAGACCCTAAAAGCTTATTTAAGGCATAATGTTGCTTAACTACAGCGCTGAGAGTACTGGAGACTCTAACAACCTAGTTAAGATGGTCTCAGGATGGGAAATAATGATGCCAAGTACTGACTAGGGACTCCAGGAATACATCCCCCTCTCTAGAGTTTCCAAAGAGTCTCTATCCCACACTACACTGAGGCTGGCATCTTCCTGCCTCCTTC
Source organism: Canis lupus familiaris (assembly GCF_011100685.1). NCBI lineage: Eukaryota > Metazoa > Chordata > Mammalia > Carnivora > Canidae > Canis > Canis lupus. The sequence continues at coordinate 58,972,405 of NC_049238.1, forward strand.
TCTTCACAGAGAAGGGAAATAACATATACTTATCTCCTAATTTTGTTAATGAAAGAACTGACCCCTTCCACAATATCTCTTTCATAAAGGAATCTCTGGCCCCAGTCACAAATAGAAAGCTTTATTTTTTCTAACCCTTCTAGTGTTTTCCAAGTATCAAAAGTAAAAGCATATTATGCTTTTTGGTAGTACAGAAAAAGTGTAAACAGGACTTAAAATCCCCTATAATCACTGTTAACATATTGATACCTATTTTTATTCACCACATTTGTATCATTAAAATTTTTTTACAAAACTGAAATTGTATTATGAACATTGTCTTGTAATCTGATTTCCTTTCACTTAACAATATGTCAGGGACATTTTCTATGTTGATAGATATACATCTTCTTCACCTTTTTAATGATTATCAGGAGTATAGTGAAGGAAATGGCACCCAAAGGCAAAACAATCTGTTAATCTGTTTGTGTCTTTCTGTCTAGAAGAATGTTACCACTACACTAGAATTTGCAAAGACTGACACCTGTGTGGTACCTCCTAGACTGGTATGTCTCCTATTTCCCTTGTTGAGTCCTTGGGTTACACAGTTTCCTACTCTTTGGATTTACCAACATTCATTTCACTCCCTGTTATTGGGCATTTCAATTTTTTGATACTATAAATATCACTTGTTGAAGGTAAGTAGTACCCTTTTGAATTTCTAAAATAAAGTAATTTGTGCTACTAACATATTCCCTCTCTGCCCCGAGTGAGTTACTCCATGTGATTCTGAGCCCTCATTTCAAAGCCTTGCAAACAGCTCGTGGGAAAAAGCAGAATTTCTGAACAATTCAAAACAAAACAAAAAATACTAGGCTCCCTATCAACCAACCCCTTCCCCACCACATGTAAAACACAAAAGGAAGTGGCTGGGTGAGTGGTGAATAAGTAGAGATAAGAGTGACCTTGACAGAGCCTGAGAAAACTCTGCAAAAATCTTGAGAAGGGATTTCTATGGGGAAACATGGGTAGAATTTTAAATCCTGAGCAGCTAAACAAAACTTTGTCAAAACTCTTGCCTCCTCCGTGGGGCCTGCTGCTCCCAAAACAACTATCTCCTGTGCCTCTTGCCTCCAGCCCTGCCCAGGGTTCAGTGCTCTCCAATGTATCCCTGGAATTGAACAGCAGCTCTGCCCATGGAGGCGAGGACATGTGCAAGACACAAAGGCTGATGGAACAGTGAGAGCCCAAGGAGAAAAGTGCTGATCAGGGACTTAGGAGACCTGAGCTCAGGTCCTAACTGACACTTAGAGTCAAGTGAACTTGAGAAGTCACTCATGCTCTTTGGCCCTCAGTTTCCATATTGGTAAAAAGAAGAGATTGAGTTAGATTACAGTGACTGTTCCTTCCAGTTCAGTGTCTATGATTCTAGACAATTGGTTCTCTCTATACCAAGCCAAAGCTTGGAAGAAGCTAAAGTTTGACTTGAATGCCCAACTTTATATGTGCTCTTGTAGTTGTTCTCTGGGTAGCACAAAATATGTCCTTAGACCTTTTTTATTCCAGCTGGTGGCACTGTATTGAAAACTCAAGGTCATACCAGGTAAGGAGAACAGAAGTAAGCAAACACTTGGAGGCGTGTTTCAATCAGGATGGTTTCAGCTGACAATAAGGGAAAGCCCAGGTGCTTCCAATCACACTGCCACTATACTGTGGGAAAGTAGAGGGTATGTTAATGGCAATGGATGGCCTACTCCTTACTTATCCATGTATTTATTCATTTGAAAACCCCACTGAGTTTAGTACTGTGTTGGGAACCAGATGTACAAGTGACTCAAACATGACATCTACATTAAAAGTCACCAAAACCTAAGGTGTCATAAAGTGTCTGGGGTGCCCAGACCCCTCTGAGAGCCAAATGAGTGGTGTTGCCAGCCAAGAATTCCATGGGTATGGAGAACTAGTTGGAAGAAAAATGGTGTCTTGGTTTAGCTCGCCATGTCTAGGAGGATATCCCTATATCTAGATTGCGGAGGCTGGGCAATACATGCTGGAAGTTGATGGCAGAGGCTATAAAAAGGATCAAGGTGGAGCTCTGACCTTGAAGGAAATTGAAATGAAATTAGGAACCTTGCCCGTTGGCATCTATTCACCCTATACACAAGGGTGCAGAGAGAGAAAGTCACATTCTAGTTCTGGCTTATTAACCATGGATGTGCAAGTGGCCTTATCATGATGGTTGAAGCATATACCTGACCTGAATAGGAGGGAACCTTGACGGGTATGACTGTCAAACAAATGATAATAACAGAAGCAACAATACTAACACAGTGCCAGACAGTGATCTAAGTCCTTAATACATGGTGGCTCATTGAATCTTCATAATAACTCAGTATAAGTACTAGTGCCCCCATTCTACATAGGAGGGAAGCAAGAATAGAGACTTTGTCCAGGGTCACACACTGGTTAGTGGTACAGCTAGGATTTGAATCCAGGCAGCTGATTTCAATGTCTGTGCACTCAACCACAAAATCAACTACACGACAATGTGAGAAATGCCACAGTAGAGCTAAAGTCAGAAGGCTGTAGGAACCGAGAATGGGGCAAGTCACAAAAGTGCCAGGGGAGCTCCACAGAAGGAAAGACATTGTGGTATGTCTTGAAGAGTGAGTAGAAGCTCTCCAGATGGAGAAATGGGGAGAAGTACATCTCGGGCAGTATGAGACAGCATGAGCAAAGGCATGAGGTAAGAAAGAGAGATGGCATTTTTAAAGACCACTAAATAATTCTACATTGTTAGACCAAAAGGTATGTGGGAACTTGGCTTGTAAAGAAGTCAGAGTTTAGGGCCAGATTTTTAGGAGCTTTGCAAGCCACGTTAATTTGTTCTGGAGAGAGCCAAACAACGGGATGAGTCAGGATTGTTTTCCAATTTTCAGGGACTCACAGGATGATTTCTTAGTTGCCCTATCTTGGATCACACCCAATATAAGATCACTTCTGCTTTGGCTCCCTGCTCCCTGCTTTTAGCTTCCCCACCCCCAGCAATTAGAGGCAGAGCTCAGGGCCAAGAATTTCAGTCTTACTCCCAGTCCAGGGCTGGGTGAACACATAGTTGCTTGAAGGCAGAGCTGGGCAGAACACCACAGTAGTCTTTTCCCATGGAATCCTGGGCTCCTCTCTCACCCTAAGACTGCCCAAATCCAAGAAAATCCAAATGGAATGGCAGCAAATAACTTATTTTCTTTAGAATCTCCATAAAGAGCCCTAAGAATAAGCACCTTCATCAGAAGGCTCCCTTGGACTTTGTAAGTAAAGGGATAAATAGACATTATATCTTGATTCCTCCAACAACACATCTTCCAATTCACCAGTCAATTGTCATTCTCTCGAGGACACCCCTGCAGCCTTACTAAACATCATGCATCTTTCAAGTTACTATGTTTCTACATCCAAAAGTTTCCCCTACTTATAAGTAGAATAGGCTAGACCTACTTATAGGCCTCAGGCCACCCGGTTCTTGGTGTCTCTGTGACCATTAAGAAAGAAGCTACTGGAGGTCCTGTGGCCTCCAGGGCAGAGTAACACACTCACAGCAACAATCCAACAGCAGCCCCAAAGCCCCAAGGTATGTCAGAAAGAACTCTGAGCTCAACTCAAATGCAAGCTCTGTCACTTGTGGCTGTGTGAATGGGCAAGATCCCCTTAACCTCTTCAAAGCTAAAGTCCTCATTGTAAAACAAGTATTCCTTTTATAAAAAGACTGTTCTGCCCGGGACAAATCCATCCCAATATTGTAATGAACTAATGTGTTCCAAACCACAAAGTGCCATGCAACCTATATTATTATCAGACTCTTGCTCTCCCATACCATGGGAGAGCTCTTCCAATGAGTGGAAACTATTAGGGCTTGCCAGTAGCATGTCAACAACCAGGAACAGCTTAGCATGGAGCTGTGCCCATAATTGTAGGACAGAACAGGCAAAGTGCAGGAAATATGTCAGGTCAGCTTCTGTATAAACCAGGGTGGGGACTGGTAGGGGAGGCGGGAAGTTTTTCCCACTGCTGTTGTTCCTGTATGCCTTCATGCCCATTCTCCTCCTGATCGCATCTCTATCCCCAGGCCCAGGTAGTGAAGTGGTGCTCAAAGACTCTAGAGTCCAGAAGCTGTTGGCACAGACCATCCCCAGGGGTGGGGGGAAGCCCTATAAGAGGTTTATTTGTGTTTTACTTTTGATAAAGTAATAAGGTAGACAAGTCAAAGACAGATTTGGATCTTTCTAGTTTGATCAGTTGAGATCACAAAGAGGGGCTTGGCCTGATGGGAAGAAGTCCACAGGTAGGACAGAAGGAAGTCAGGCATACTGAACCCAGAGGAAAGAGGGACATGAACAGAGCATGCTGGTATTTGAAAGACTGGCCTAAGAGGAAGATCTGCCTTATTCGGGGCAGCTCAAAAGAGTGGAGCTAGGATCTATGGTAGGAACGAGGAGAAAGAGGATGGTTAACATGAATTTAATCTTATTGGAAATCGAAGTGCTTCACAAGTATCACGACATCAAGTCTTCACAACGATACCATGAAATGGTTACTATTATTACCTTCTATTTTACAGGTGAAGAATCCAAGGCATAGAGGCTAGACAACTTGCCCAAACCACATAGTAAGTAAATGACTGAGCCAGCCTCCAAAACCAAATGTTCTAGCTTCAGAGTCCTATAAAAGCTTTCTGCCTAGTATAAGAAAGGTACTTTCAGAGGTTGTCAATTTAAAAAAGAGGGAGCTGTTTTATGGGAGTATTTAGGCTAAGGCTAAGGAGCCATTTTCATGGGATGCTTTTTTGGCAGAAAGTGTGAGAAACCAAAGCTTCCACTTTAGGCTTGGGGAGGAGGGAGAGAGAGGCTGGGGGTGGGGGAAGAAAATGGAAGGAACATGAGAGGAAAGATGGAGAGGAAGAGGAAAATGAGGAGGAGGGGGGGACATTTGTTGGAAGAATGTTGGGAGTGGAATGCAGAATAAAAAAAAAAAAAAAAAAAACAACAAAAAACTTCTGAAGATTCAGATTTGAGAACCAGAAGGACTGCCTAGGATCCAGGGAACAGGAACGAATTAACCATTTCTTTGGGGCACAAATACCCAAATAAATTAGCTCTAATGGATTTCTGTCTTTTTGCCATTCTGTGAAGGATTCAAATTCCAGGAAAGAACATTCCTTCAGCCTAGCCTTGGAAAGATTGTTTAAAAAAAAAAAAACACTAATATTCGTGGTGTGTTTATTTTCTACCAGGCACTGTTATAAGCACTATATTTACACACATTTTCTTATCACAATAAACCTATGAAGAGGATACTATTTAGTTAAGAAACCGAACCACGGAGAGTTTGAGTTAGCAGTCCAAATGAGCACAGTCTAGTGGCAGAGCTGGGATCTAAGCCGAGGCCATGTGGTGCCACCATGTCATGCTCCCCCTAACATCAACAGGGAAAGAGCATGTCCCTCAAAGCAGAATTTTTTATGCTGATGAAGGAGGGGTATGGATGTGAAGAGATAAAACCCACAGATGTTCTCTTATTGCTTCGTCCTGTTAGAGGAAAAAGGGAGGACTCCTGAGGTGACTTCTAGCCAAGAATTCGACATTCAAGTCTCTGTGCTTACCCTCTGACCATTGCAAGGGGAAGATGAAAGCAAGCTAGGAGCAAAAAGAATTAAATAACAGATGTAGAACAATGAAGTTGTTAGATATCTATAACAAAAAGACCGAATGAAATGCAGATATAAGAGAATTAATAATTTCTGAACAGGAAACCCCCAAATGACAAAATTCTGAGGGAATAAAATCCAAGCCTATAAAAGCTAACTCGAAAGACAACAAAGGAAAGATTCCAAATACGGAAGAACTTTGAGAAACTGAGATCAACTGGAGAAAAGCAAAAGCCAATTTCTCACAAATACTAAAGACGTGATGTGAGGCTCTAAGTATTCTAAGAGGCTAGACTCCACTGAGGTTCAGGATGAGAATTTAGAGTCAGGCTGCTGGGGTTAAATCCTACCCCCAGCACCACCACTTGTGGTGCCTTGGGAAAGTTGCATGATCCCTCCGGGTTCCAGTGTTCTTACATGTAAAATTGTAATAATGCCTATGTCAGAGGAAGGTTGCAAGAAGAAAACAAAGTGTGAGAATGTGTTAAGCACAGTGCCTGGCACAGAGCAGGTGCTTACCAAATATTAGCTAGTGGGCCACTATTTGTTAGCTCCTACAGGCCCAACAGTCTTGGGACAGCACACAGGGACCCCTTGGATTGGAGCCAGTCCCTCTTGGATTGGAATCACAAGTAGCAAGCCTAGAACAGCAGAGATCTGGACCAGCATAGGAAGCCAAGGAAGTCAGTGCTGTGAACAGATGAAGACAGGCATGGAAGGGCCCTCAACAGATAGATGCTCAGGGTTAGGAGAGGAAATAAAATCCTCATCTAAGAGTCCAGATGCTGGAGGGCCAGAAATGAGGCTCTGGAACAACATTCCACCTGAACTATAATTGTAAGAGCTCTTTGTATAACTCTCAGAAAACCCCTTTGAGATCTCCCAGGAGTCAAAGAACAGAGCCCTGGGCTGGCAATCAAGAGCCATTCTGTGGCCACAGGTAAGTCATTTATACTTTCAGGGTCTCAAGTTCCTTGTCTGAAAAACCGGGGGTGGTGATATCCACCTCAAATCACTACAGTGCAGATTAAATTAGGTGATGCCTGTAAATCTCCTGGCACATGGTAGATGCCGAATAAATAATAGCTTTCCTCCCTTCCACCCACTGTTATAAAACAAACAGTTATACATTAAACAGGGAGTCTGGTGGGGGCAGAAGAATAAGGTAAGTGGCTGCTTTTTAAACTTAATTTCCAGAACATTCCTGTGTTCCAGCAAATCCATCTCTTTGCCAGTCTCACAGTCTGGAATGACCTCCCCATTTCATCCTATCCCACCTTGTCTAGCAAAAATATTTTATCCTTCAAGGCCAAGTACAAATATCACTACCTCAAGGAACTGTTTCTGGAAATTCCCTCAGCATGAGACTTATTCTCCAGTTTTGCACGTATATCTCTCTGCTGTATGCTGTAATCAGCTCTTGAAAACAGAGACTGTCTTATACACTTTGTTATTATTCACAGTCTAGGCTACATCATGCATTTTTTTAGCACCTTACTTTCATGGGTTCTAGGGAGCATCCTGTCTGGAGTAATACCTAGTACCTCCACGTTGGCCTTACCAATACTCCATAAGAACAGAGGAGGGGCTTATCTAGTTGGGATATTTGGGAACAAGGATTGGGCATGCAAGGCCAACTTGATTGTTCAGTACAGTGGCTAGGGTCCCAAATACTGGTAGGGCCACACAAAAAAGTTTTGATTTCTTTTAAAATCAGAAGAAAAGGGGCAACTGGGTGGCTCAGTTGGTTAAGCATCTGCCTTTGGCTCAGGTCATGATCCTGGGGGTCCTGGGATGGAGCCCTACATCAGGCTCCGTGCTCAGTGGGAAACCTGCTTCTCCCTCTCCCTGTACCTGCCCTTCTCCCTGCTTGTGCTCTCTCTGTCAAGTAAATAAATAAAATATTTTTAAAAATAAAATTGGAAAAAATCTTTTAGGTTGGGTCCAACAAAAAATTATTTTTTAAGATTTATTTATTTTATTCAGAGAGAGTGAGAGGGACAGAGAGAGAGAATCCCAAGCAGAGCATGGAGCCTGACAGAGGGCTCAATCCCATGAGATCATGACCTGAGTCAAAATCAAGAGCCATACACCCAACTTACTGAGCTACCCAGGCACCCCCAAGAAAACATGTTAAAATGTAATGCTAATAAAGAAATGTAATGCTAAATTCATCCTTATGGCAATGCAAATATAATTTTTAGTATTTGTTATGGAGGAGGGGACCTCTGAAGGCAAAAGTGCCTATGACCCATAAAAGTCATGATGCAGCTCTGTGGGCATGGGTGACCCTTACTCTCTCTTCCTCATAGGGAGCTGTCTGCCATCAGTAAGCTAGCATTTAGCCTGCTCCTTCATGCTCACCATTGGACAGGGGTATAGCTATGTCCAGCATTGCTGGGTGACTGGGAAGAAAAGCCCACTGCTGTTACATACCATAGGCTAAGCCTTGACCCTTAGGCTCATCAGTAATAAATGTGATATATTGATGTCTTTCCACCTGGCTGCTGTGCCATTCTCGCCTATTTTTCCAGACTTGGATAGAAAAGGGGATGTCTTTTATTTGAACACCTGCAATCATTGTATCAATCCTTTAAGTGACCTTGTCAGGTAAATATGACCCTTAGTCAACAGATGAAGAGAATTTTCAGAATTGAGTCAAGGTCGGTTAACAAATGGGTTTGGAACCCTGTCTTTTGGACTCCAAGTTAAAGCTCCTTTCTGCCACTACATTAAGAAATTGAGTGTTGAATCAAAATGGCCAGAGGATATTTACCAGGCCCCACAGAGCTTGGTTGAGTCTTTCCCAGAATCGTTAACTTGACAATTAGAAGCTCTAGCTGAAACCTTTGACATTTGCCATTCCTTTAATAAACGCTTTATAAAGTTCTAAATCCATTTTCCTGCCATGAAGACACTTCATCTGTTGGAATATATTTTGACACTCTCTTCTGCTATCTTTATAGGAACAGACTGGGGGTAGGGGTTCTTTATTTACTAAAGTATTTAGGATATAAATATAATGTTTGATTTTCATGGAGACAGACATAAATATGAATAATAAGGTACTTCTTGAAATTAAACTTCCATTCCAGGAGGCCAACACTCAGGATTAGCCCTTTCTACTATGTCTGGTCTGTAATTAAATTTCCCCACTAAGAGATGGAAGGGAAAGAGGCTTTGGGGATGAAACTGACACATGGCTGTTCTTCTGCCATTATTCTTGGAAGATTCTGTTTCCTCTCAAACCAAAACCCAATAGATCAGGGGCCTCAGATATTTGCTAAAAGAAATGTTGTGGGAGAAAGGAATCTCCCACTTTCTTTGCCAGATGGAATTCCAAGATTGTTGGGCAAGATGAAGTAAAGGATTTGCCAGAGGAGAGTCCTTAATTTCCACCTTGGATTTGCATGCATTTCTGCCTCACCTTGTTGCTATCCACCAACCCCAACTAATTGTGAAGCTTGGCTCACCCAAGTGCCTGCAGTTCCTTCACAGCAAAGATTCAGACAAGATTAAGGCAAGCCAGATTCTGTTTTCTAAGCTAGGCTTATGTTCACAAAACATTCTACAAGATGGTTTTGCAAATACAGGTGAAGCATCTGAGCAGCCTAAGTTAGCTCTCTTTGCTGTAAGTGCCATAGACTTTGCATTCTCCTCTCTCCCTCATGTTTCATACACACATACACATTACTCTTCTTCGTCCTTTCTTCCTGTTGGACTGTGAGCTCCATGAAGGCAGGGACCATGGCTGTCTTGTTCACAGCTTTGAGCTCAGTGTGTGGCTGTAGAGAACACAGGTTAAGAACATGGGCTCAAGGGGAAGATAGACCTGGATTTGAATCCAACTGAGCTACTTAATTCATTGTAGGACTTACAGAAAGTGACTCCCTATTAGTCAGTATTCTCATCTGTAAAATGTGGGTGATAATAGTTCCTAGAAGATTAAATTAGCTCACACATATAAAGCATCCAATTGTTTTGGCCCCTGGTACTTTATAAGTGCTTATTTAGTGTATTTTCACTACTAAATGAGTATTTTGAGTAGAATTTTTAAAAACGAGATTGAGCTCAGGCAAGAAGAATGCAGAGGACTGGCCTCATTAAGGGGGATTCTTCTCCAGCCCCCTGGGATATTGCCTGATTGGCTTCTGGGGTGGGAGTGTCCTCACCAAGGAGGCCAATGAGCAGATCCTAAACAGTCCCAGGAGGAATAGCTCCTGCCATGCTCACCTTCCCTCTCCTCCTGCCCCTACTCCCACAGCAGTGGGAACTGAGACCCTTTGTTCAGTGAGACTCCTTGTTCCCGAGAAGAACCTGATCCAGAGCAAGGGAGACAAGTTCCACTGTGGAGGAAGTGTGCCCAGGTCTCTCACCTGCCCCGGGTGAACATCTCAGTCTGCGAGGCTATCAGCTCAGAGCCTGCCCCTGCTTCCCGGGTTTGTCCAGCCCTCATGGCTCTCCTGATAGTCCCCTGTGGGAACGGCTACCCTCAGAGGCCTGGGGCAGGAGTGCAGCTGAGAGGGGGGCTCTCTTTCAAATAAAGACTGGTGGTTGTGGGTGTAGGTGTGTGTGTCATGGGAGGGGCAGACTAAGATGGGGGACCTATGTAAGGGTGCCCCATATTAACATATTGAAAACTCCAATACAAATGTGATAAATTGAAGTTTGGGGGGAAAGAAAAGAAAATGCAAAGAAATGTGTTAAAGCACTCGATTGTCCTCAAAAGGCTAAATTGTCTCCACTCCAATCATAAGACTACAATCAGTCCTATGAAATGTTCAAGAAGCTCTAGAACTTAATTACAAACAAAAGTCTCTAAAGCATTACATTTAAAAACATGCACTAGGGACGCCTGGGTGGCTCAGTGGTTAAGCGCCTGCCTTCAGCTCAGGGCGTGATCCTGGAGTCCCGGGATCGAGTCCCACATGGGGCTCCCTGCATGAAGCCTGCTTCTCCCTCAGCCTGTGCCTCTGCCTCTCTCTCTCTCTGTTTTTCATGAACAAGTAAATAAAATCTTTTTTAAAAAATGCGATAAACGTTTCTTACCTTAGGAGATTTGGGGTATTCTTTCTTTGTTCAGTTACTACATCAGATATTTTGTTAGTTTTTCCTTTTGATGATTTTATCTTTATACCAATATCTGAGTTAGTGTCTTTAGATACTCTCCTTCTCACCATAGAAAGGGCTTTTTTCTTCTGATTATATATATAATACATACTCAACATAAAAAAAAATTCACAATACATAAGCCATAAGGAAAAAAGTAAAAAATTCACCTGAAATGCCACTACCTTGAAATAATAACTATTAACATTCAATGATTATATATCTATGTAATCTATACATCAATATTTATATTTGTATAGATATGCAGACACATATGTGACTTTTCATAAAAGTTGTAGATTTTCAAAAATTATGAAGACCTGTATTTTCTTCAGTGCAGTGTTCTATATATTCCTGACACAAAGATCTAGGAAATAGGGTGGTGTCTGATATGTATCTCAGTTTTATCTACCTATGTATAACTAGATATATGTATCATAAAATATCTATAAGCAAGTAGAGATTTGTATGGCTAGCTATATACAACTGCCTAAATAGAGATCAGCTTATATGACATGTGCATTTTTTTTGGCATCCTAATATGAATTCCTACATTGTCAACCAATCATCCTGTATGTATAACAAAGAATATGATCCATTTTGTTCTTTTATAAGTTTCATATATAATTTGTGATTTGTTACTTTAAAGATTAACCTAGCACATGTCACAAGGCAGTGGTAACATGGCATATATACAAACCTGAGATCATGGGGATCCCTGGGTGGCTCAGTGGTTTAGCGCCTGCCTTTGGCCCAGTGTGCGATCCTGGAGTCCCCGGATGGGGTTCCGCGTCGGGCTCCCGGCGTGGAGCCGGCTTCTCCCTCTGCCTGTGGCTCTGCCTCTCTCTCTATGTTTATCATGAATGAATGAATGAATGAATGAATGAATGAATGAATGAATCTTTAAAAAAAAAACTCTGAGATCAGGAGATCTTATGATCAGGCTCTAAACCTAGGAGACTGTTTGAAATTCAAAATCCAAAGAGTGATCGCAGCTCAAAGTAGAGCAGAACACAGGGAAAAAATGTCAACTCTGAAAGGAAACTGTGAGATCACCTACTGCAAATCACTCACTTTAGGAATGATGAAACCAGAACCCACTAAAGTGGACAGCATATCTAGTGTGGCTGAACTTCTACTGCTTTCCTGAATCATCACCCCACCTCTTTCTATCAGATTTTTGTTTCCCATTACATGTGGCAAAGCTGGTTTTCTTTTTTCCCAAAGCACATTTGCCCAGGAAATACTTGCATCTGTTTAATTCAGACATTTTCAGAGATTGAGTCAGAGGTGGAAATAGAGGAAACACGGTCCCTGAGAAATCAGATTTCATTATATCTAGAAAGGGCAGACAAGGGTAGAGGAAATAATAGTATTATAACAATTCTAACAATAGCAAGGCTGTGCAGCACTTACTGTGTTTCAAACACTGTCCTCCTACTTTAAATATTAATTTAAGCAAATAATGTACATATATTCTCAGATCCATACAACCACTCAGTGAAGCAGCCACTCTTATCCCTCCTCTCAGGAGGAAACTGAGGCATACAGAAGTTAGGAGACTTTCCAGGATTATATAGCTAGGGAGTGGCGGAGCCAGGATTATGAACTCAACAATCCAGCTCTGAATTCCAGCCTCTTGAGGACCACCCTGCATGGCCCCGCCCAGGGGCAGGAGCACAGACGTGCTGCAGGCGTGTAGCTGAGATGGTGGAAACAGAATTAATGAAGCCCTTGCTTTTGTCACCCCACATGCCTGGCAAGAGTGCAGGCGATTCCAAGGGCAGTCCTGGCCCCTCTCTCAGTTTACCCTGCCTGGGTCTGAGCCTCCTGCCCAGAGCTTCTATAACTGTTTGTTGGCCCTTTCTTGGTTCTTTGCTCCTTGTTTGTTTTTTATAACATTGAGTGAGAAGATCTTAAACATATGCAAAATTAGTCAAAATAATAAAATAAATCCCCATGTACCCAGGTCCTACCAACAAATGTTTTTAAAAACTATATTATTAATTTCATTTTTCACTCTTCTAAAATATGTTTCCATGTGTTGTATAACGTGCTTGTATATTAACACCTCATGTATTTTATAATTTATGGGTAATTAAATGAACGTACATTGCAGGGCCTGGTTATATGGCTATTAGTGATGTCAGGACATAACTGACGTGTCAAAGCGGAAATTGAGCTGGAATATCTGGGTCCTGGTTCTGGCTCCACTGCTCACTAGTGGAGTGAGTGACCTTGTACAAGTCACCTCCCTTCTCTGAACATCATCCTTCTCATCCATGAAATAGGGCTGGTAATTCTATCTACCTCTCAGGTTTGTCATGTTCAGGAATATGAAGAGCTTTACAACAGTATTGAGCCACATAAAGGTGGAGAGCAAATTAGACTAATATGAGGTGGATATCTATGGCACCAACGCTGAAAGCTGAAATCCAAGGCCAGGAGGATCAATTTGGGGATCACACCAGGAGGCATGAAGTGGAGAACCAATTGCTAACCAAAGTTACCTAGGTGGGCTTTATAATATGGCCCCTTTGTCCCTCCTGTGTATTTGAGGCAGCTCGAGTCCTAGCTGGGTGCAGGATCACTTCAGGTCAGCTGGTGCCTTTTGAGCCGCAGAGGTCATGGGATGACCGAAGAAGGGAGGCTGGGCCTCGTTTTATCTCCTCAACCCTCCTTTTTTGCAGCCTAGTTGGATGTCTCCTTTGGCTGACATCTCTCCAGAATCTTCGGTGAGGAGTTCCCTACTCCAGTCCTAGCCCACAATATGGTCATCCCCAGTTACCTTGCCAGCCAGAGGGGATTTAGAGAAAGCCTTTCTGTTTTTAACACTGTGGATTCTATTGTTTAAATCATATTATAATGTTTGCCAACTTTCCTCTGACACTGCCTTATTAGGCAAGTGACTGCTTCCACTCTACCTCCAAGGACACAGAATGGGCTGGACTGGCCACCTACAGTAAGTAGAGTCAAGATGTCACCAGGGCTGGTTTCCACTGCCAGTGGAGAGAACACAAGCACACTATTGTCTCTTGATGGCCACACTGCCACCAGAAGACACCCTGCCCCACCCACTGCTGCCCAGGCTGTCCCCAGCCTCTGCAGGGGGATCAGCACCCCCCATTAATGTTCCCGCCCAGCCAGGCCCACCACTTATTTGAGGTAACAGACCTCTGTTCTGAGAGTCTCTTGGCCTCTCACAGAGGAGACACAGTGAAACAAATATAGTCCCTCTGAATAATCACAAGTCAGAGGAACAAATAAACACAGACAGACCAGCTGCCACAGCACAAGGAAGCCGGGAGTAATTGAACTTGTACACATTTTATAAGCCACTTGGAGAATATTTTTAAATTGGGATATTTCTGCCCTCGAGTCCCCCTGGGGACTTTGCTCATGGACATGCCTGACGCCTGAGAATGGCAACTTTCCACCAAGACTTATGTGTTGGGGTTACAAAGGCCACATACTCTGTATGTTTCCCCAGTGATCAAGGCTGGCAGAAACCAAAACGGCTGCAACAGGACCCAGGGAGCAGTCAGTTATATGGGCTCAAGGCTCTGGGCAGCCCATTGTTGCCATATTGGGGTATGAGATTTTTCTCCAACCCCAAATAAGGATGAACATACATCCTCAAGTATGAAGATTGTAGCCTGGGCTATTCAATCCATGACCCCATTACCGCAGGTGTTCATTTCTGCATGTGTACTCATTTAATGCATATTTATATCTCAGTTCCTGAGAAATTACTCAGCTCAATGCAAACATGACAGATGGAAAAAACAGCCTTTTGGGACTTAAAGGTTTAGGAGCTGCCGTGGCATGTGTCACAATTTTAAAATGCGTAATTTAAAAGGATCGTTTTCTTTATTATCACCAGAAGATGCTTAGTAATTACACTTGAGAAACAGTGTTCAACAGTACATTTCTTGAGCAACTACAGTGTCAGGGAGGGTTTACCAAGGTTGATAGACACAGTCTAGCCTTCAAGGAGTCCGTAGTCTAGTGGGACAAATAGGCAGATGAACCTATCGTTCTAATACAAAGAGAGAAAAAAATACTTCTAGGGAACTAGTATAATGTCTGTGAGTGCCAGAACACAGTGTGCATGGAGTGGGATTTGGACATTAGGGAATGCTTTGCAAAGGAAGTAAGAGCTGAAAAGAGGTAAGGCTAGGGAAGGGAGCAGAGACCAAGTTGAGAAGAAACCAATGCAACTACAGGGTAAAGAGGTAGTATGAGTGCTGCTCTGAAAAAATAAAACAGCACTGCATACTTGCCCTGCAAATGCAGCTTCACCATCCATTTCCTAGGCTTGCTTATTCCAATCAGACTGCTACCTGAAGACTCTCCAACATAGAAATGCTAGAATTTCCACCAGGTATATGCCTCATGGTGAGTTTTCTTCAGTATATGATGAGAGCCACAGTAAAATTTTCAGCAGAGGATAGACTGGTCTTAACCAGTAAATCTTTCCCCCAACAAACCACTGGTGGCACCTCTTGGAAATCTGGATCTTCAAGTATGCCACATGGATCTCGGTTGCCTTAATGTGAATTAGAAAATGTCCGCCTTCTTCAAAATGCTTTAATTGTCAGAGAAGCATTGCAATATATTGCTTTCATTGGAACAGATACTTTACTGCCACCTGCCAGAAAATAATCATAATATACAAATCTAGAATGCCTAAAATGTAAACGGAATCCCCTTAGATATGTCATCCAGTGCAGTGTTCAACCTGTACAACCATACATGGCAATCCTACCTCAGAGAAGGGCCAATCCATCTGCTTTGTTAAAAATGAGGCTGCTAAAAAAAAAAAAAAAAAAAGGCTGCTAGAGACAGGCAGAGATCCAGTGTGGCAATGTTGGGGAGGAGGAAGGGTCCCTGCCAGGTGGTCCATAAAAAGACATAATGAACATAGACACTGTCCTTTGCCTTCTCTGACATCACCCAGCACTGAGGGTAAGCCTGATGTTGGGTCCTGGGAGCAATCTTTCCCTATAGGTTTTTACCCCTTGTCCACACACCTCCACCTCCACCCCACCATTTGTTGTCTAATACCTTTTGGAGACATCCTCATCTCCCTCAGTTTTTGCTCAAATGTCACCTTCTCAATGAGGCAGATTTTACCACCTTCTCTAAAACTGTAAACCCCAGCAACACCCCTCACACAAATTCTCCAGATTTATACACCTTTTGACATACTATGCATTTAATTTATTTATGATGCTTATTACCCATCTCTTCAAATAGAATGTAAGCTCTGTTAGGATAAGGGCTTGATCTGTCTCAAATCACCACTGGATCTCCAGTCCTATGAACAGCACCTGACACCATACTTGGCACTCAGTTATCAGCTAAATGAATTCCTTGTCTTCCTTTTGGTCACCACCTTGCCTGTTTCCGAGGCCTACTCTCTAAACTTTGCGGATTGTGGAAGCTCTTGTTCTTCTGACTCACAGTGTGATTCACCTAAGACCTAAGGCACCACCCTGCACCCCCATCAGTTTTACTCCCTGGAGCAAGGTGCTGGGCCCTATTAAAATGTCTCTGGGAGGAGATAGTATGCTAAATTAAAGTCCAACACCAGTACCTTTGGTTGGATACTTTGATGAGATTCCTTCCCATTACAATATGACTTAACAATAGCTATTTATCAAGTAGGCATTAAATTCCCTATTTTATAGATGAGAAAAGAGAAGTTCAGAAACATTAAGGAGCATGCCCCAGTCCCACAGGTAGAAAGTATCAGACCCAGGATTCAAATCTAGAATTGTCAGTGCCTAAAATGGGGAGTCAGCTGGACATGTAGCTCTTCTCAACAGTGGTGCTGTCAACTGAATATTTGTTTTTTTTTTTTGTTTTTTTTTTTTTTATTTATTTATGATAGTCACAGAGAGAGAGAGAGGCAGAGACACAGGCAGAGGGAGAAGCAGGCTCCATGCACCGGGAGCCCGATGTGGGATTCGATCCCGGGTCTCCAGGATCGCGCCCTGGGCCAAAGGCAGGCGCCAAACCACTGCGCCACCCAGGGATCCCTGTCAACTGAATATTTGATATGATTGGTTCACACCAGAAATTCATAATCAACATTAACCAAGTGGGCCCTATTTTTCTCTCTCCATTACACACAATTTCAATGATAAATCATTTTCATCAAGGCAGATGGTTTCATATCTGGGGAATTGAAAGCAGGGAAACCAAAACAGAATCTGTCACTGTTTAACTTGAACTTGAGAAAAAGATGGGATGGAATAAATTTCAGCCACTCAGATACTCCTTTGAGTAGGTTTGCTTTTCTCTTTTCAGTGAAGTGACAAAGCAGAGAGCTATATTGTGAGCTGTACCCTGATTCCTTAGCGCTTAGCCATTTGTTCAGTGCTTAAAAAAAGAAAAAAAAAGTTAGAGACAGGTGGGTCCAGAGGAGGCACTAGCCTTAGAGAAATGGTCCTAAATGGGCATTGTGGAGAAGCTGTACCAGGGATAGCACCAGGCACCCATTATTCATTGACTGAACAATGACAAAGTACCTGCTATCCCAGATTTAACCGGAGCACACACATACAAGAATATGCTTTGTTAAGAACCAGGTCCTACCCAAACTAAGCTCTAGAATCAGGACCAAAATGGTTGTCAGGTCCACAGGGTTCAGATCCAACATCTGGAGAGTTGTGAAAACATTAAAAGGGTTAATTTCATCCTTGCTGGAGGTAGAGAAATGTCTGTGGTTTATTCTATGGTAAATGGAGAACTTAGTTATGTACAGGTGCAAACACCTCGCAGTGAAAGCCTGTTGGTAATGCACAACCCCCCTTCAGTAAGGAATCAGTGACACCTCCTAGCCCTCGGTACCAAAGGACCACCTCAGCATCTCAGTGGTTCCAGATTTCTTGTCTCTTTTCCCTATCCAGATTCTGCTGATCCTTTCCCATGTCCCACACTATGCTTATCCCAGAACGACCTGGGGGCAGGTCACTTCCTCATGTTATGACCTCATTCTTACTTTCAGGAGAATCTCAGCATCTTTACCTGGTTTGGTCTGCACATACACTGAGTACAGAGAATGTAACCTCACAGTTAATAAGGTCTGGATCCCCTCCAATACATGTGACAAACCGTTCGCTGGCATCCCTTCATCATCTTCATGTCTCTCCCTCAGCTGCCTGCCTTCTGCTCCCGGTTCTGTGCTGCCCTACCTGTAATGTAGCAGTGGGGAGAGGCCTTGAAAACCTCTTGCAAAAAGAATAATTGGCAGGTTGGCCAGAGCTGAAAATGGGTCCCATAACTGGAATATAAACTCCATGTGATTACCATTCCCCTTTGACCGAGACCACACGGGACTTCATTTCTGTTACCATTTCATGTCCCAAATTTTATGACCCAAACAGGCTGTGCATTGAGCTCTGTGGCTACAAAGATGAATATGATCCACCTCACCCTTGGGGGATTTCACAGTTTAGCTGAGGAGACAGTAAACAGATGATGACAATCCAAGGTGGGAAGGGCTTATTCCCTGGGGCAGTAGGAGGAACCCTCTGAGCCAACGATGAGGAAGAAGAAACTTTGCAGTGGCCTTAACAACACATGACTTAACAATAGCGAACACAGTCCCGCCTAAGACCTGACAACTGAGTGCAATTCTAGCCAGAGATTTGAGCTGCCCTCTCTCCGAGCTGCCCATGTTTGTCTGCATTCAGAAACAAAACACACTCTAGGAGGGTCTCATTTCCTGATATTCCTGACACCCTCCCTCAATAATTCTTAACTGTTTAGATGGTGAAGTCAAGAATGCAGACATGTAAATAAAGGAGTTTTTCAGAGAGGGGATGTTTCTGTAAGCTGGAGCGCTGGCTAGACAAGCATCAGGACAACTTGGTCCTTAACACACACTGGGAAAGCTGACAAAGATGACATTGAGCCCCTAAGTGATTCTCAGACCAGGACTGGGACCAGCAGTGACTGTGCATGGCCAGTCTCCACCCAAATCTGGTGTCACAAAATGACGTAGGTCTAAACACCAGCATTCTTCTTAAGACAAAGGAGTTAATGGGAGTGACTCTTCATTTCCTCTGCATTTCTATAGATTACTGGGAAATTGGAATCCATCTGGGAAACAGTAGCTCTGCCCCTGAGTTATGTTTTTATTTTGAGAAAGCTAATCAACTTATATGAGATAGTCTTCATATGAGCATGTTAATGCTAATAGAGGTTAATGCTCTTTCCTACCTCCTTCATGGTATTTAATGAGAATGCCTAGACATGAGCATTAGGTAAAGTTTGCATGAAGGGTTTATAACAAGAAACTATGAAAATTGATGCTGATCAGTTTATGTTCATCCTCTATCTATGATGTTAAGTGATTGAAACAGAAGAAGCACTTGGGTTCAGATCCCAGCCCCACTACTACCTACCTACCTGCATGAACAGGCTACCTCTTATCTTTGACCCTCAGCTCATCCATATGGTAGCAATAAAATTATTCACTTTGTAATTGTTTTCATTGTTCATTCATGTATTCGTGCCATGAATACTCATTGAACACCTACAATGTGTTATGCAACAAAAGGTAGTATACCTTTTGGGTTAAAAGCATGAACCCTAGACCCAGAATATCTGGATTGCCACTTACTAGCTGTATGACTTTAGGCAAGTCATTTAACTTCTCCATACCTCAGTGTGCCCATGCATAAAATGGATATAACAATAGTATCTACCTCATAAGGTTTATATAAACAATACACTTCTTAACCTATGTAAAGTGCTTATGATAGGGCCTGGAGCACAGCACTTTATAATACTAGCTATTTTTCTAAGTACTGCATTCCTGATTGAAACTTACATTCCATAGGAGGTAAGAGCAAGAGTCATAAATAAATAAACTATTTAATATGTAAAAAGGTGATGAGTACTGAGGGGAAAGAGCAGGAAAAGCAAGATTGTGCAGGGAGTGCATTGCAATCTTTAATGTGGTAGTTAGGGTTAAGTGTCGTTGAGAGGGGACATTTGAGCAAAGAATTGAGGAAGGTAAGGGTGTGAGTCAAGTCTGTATCTTGGGGAAAATATTGTAGCAAAGAGATTAGCTGGTACAAGAGCTCTAAGGTAGGTGTACACTTGATGTGTTTGAGAATAGTGAGTGCAGAAGAGAAAAAACTCTCTTGTATCCTCTTATATTCAGTTTCTGAGATATTGCAAATTAAACTGACAAAAGACAGATCAACAAAAGAAGAGGCAAATAAATTTTATTTGATGTTAATATTTTAACTTTGTTTTAATGTATACACAGGGGTCTTACAGAAAAGGAAATAAAAACCCAAAGAAATGGTTAGGCCTGAGAGCTTAAATATCATTTTAACAAAGAGCAATAAATTTGTGAAGTACCAAGACACAGAAAAAGGATTTGGGTTTGGAGGGGCAGTAAATGGTGGGAAGATAGATATAAGAGGGAAACTAATGGAATATAAGGGTTATTTCAGTAAGGTTTATTATGCAGATTCAAGTTGGTCCCACTTCCAATATGAGTTGTCTTCTCTTCCAAGGGGAGATTTATGCCCTGCTTTTAGGCAGACAGAAAGAGGACAGAGAGCTCATCCTGCAACTGCTGTTTTTCAATTGTCTGCAGCTCATAATATACATGCAAAAAAATATATATGCCATATTTGGGAGGGGACATATTCTGATTTCCTTCATAAGGAAGACAGTGTGACTAGAACCAAGTAGGGGAGGGCAAGAAGCATAGGAGATGACGTCAGAATAACAAGACCAGGTAGTGTCAGAACACCTCATAGGCCGTTAAGAGGACTTTGACTTTTGCATTAAGAGAAATAGAGAGCCACTGCAGGATTTTGAGCAAAGTGACATGGTCTGACTTATACTGTCTAAAAAGATCTATTTGCAGTGCCTGGGTGACACAGTCAGTCAAGTGTCCAACTTTTGATTT
Source organism: Canis lupus familiaris (assembly GCF_011100685.1). NCBI lineage: Eukaryota > Metazoa > Chordata > Mammalia > Carnivora > Canidae > Canis > Canis lupus. The sequence continues at coordinate 58,993,137 of NC_049238.1, forward strand.
CTACTCAGGTCATAATCTCAGGGTCATGAGATTGAGCCCAGTGTCTCTCTCTCTCTCTCTCTCTCTCTCTCTCTCTCCCTCCACCGCTCCCTGGTTGACTCACACACACTGTCTTTCTCTTTCTAAAAATAAATAAATAAAATATAAAAAATAAAATAAAAAGATCTATTTGACTGCCATGTGATAAAACAGACGCAAGAAAGACCAGTTAGGAAGCTGTTGCAATAATCCAGGCAAGATATAACAAAAGTGATAGCAGTGGAGTGGTGAGAAGTGGTCAGATTCCAGACATATTTCAAAGGTAGAACCAATAGAATTTGCTGAAGGATTGGATATAAAGGAAAGTGGGAGGAATGACTCCACAGAAACATACAACTGCCATCTACTGAGATGAGGAAGACGAATTGATGGTGCAGTAGGTTTGATTGGAGGGATAGGAATTTGAGATGTTTATTAGATGTAGATATGTCAAGTAGCTAGTTTGCTATACAAGTTCAGGAATGAGTGAAGTCACCAAGGAAGTGAGGATAAAGAGAAAAGAAGACCAAGGACCAAGCCATGGTTATACCAATATTAAGATGTCAGAAAGAAGGGGAAGAATTCTCAAAGAAAGTGAAAAGGAGGAAAATCCAGAGAATGTGATGTCCTGGAAGGCAGGTCAAATGTAGCCTACAGGTCATTCTAAGATGAAGATGGAAAACTAACCATGGGATTTAACAATGTGGTTGATTAATACACAAGACTTGGTCAGAGGAGTACTCAGTAAATATCAACTCTAATTATTACCCCCATTAGTAGGCTTTATCAAACACCCAATTATATCAGCAGCTCTGCTCCCATCCATCTGCCACTCAGGGTAAAAAGCTGGGTTTGCGTGAGTAGAGCTAGATCTAGCAAGCACTGGACCCAAGGGACAAGGTATTGGAATCCCACAGGGAAAGTGTGGAAAACCAAGCATAAAGAACCAAAAGGAGGAATTTGAGTAAGTCAAGCTAAGGGCTGAGGGTTAGAGGGTCAAATCAAGGATAAACAGGGTATGAGCAAAGTGGCCCTGGGAAATCTCAATAAAATTTCTGATTTGGCCTCTGTGGCCTTTATGGGCTGGTGAGTTCCTGCAGGGTCAGGTAGTTTTGTTTGTGGTCTTGTTTATTAAAGTATAATGAACATGTAATGTTATACTAGTCTCAGGTGTACAATATGTTGATTCCATAATTCTATACAGTATTCAATGCTCACCAAAATAAGTATAGTCACCATCTGTCACCATACAACATTATTACAATATATTGACTATATTCCCTGTGCTGAACTTGCCACCTCTGTGACTTCTTTATTTTATAACTGAAAGTTTGTACCTCTTCATCATTTTTATCTATTTTGCCCGTCCTCCACCTACCTCTCCTTTGACAACCACCAGTTTATTCTCTATATTTAAGAGCCTCTTTGTTTGTGTGCTTATTTATTTGTTTTGTTTTTTAGATTCCACATATAAGTTAAATCATGTGGTATTTGTCTTCCCCTGACTTATTTCAATCAGCATCATTACAGGGTCAGGTGTCTCAAAGAGCCAGAGGCAGGAAGATAGTAAGGCACAGGCCTTTCTAGTCCTCCCTCTCTTAAGACAAAAAACAAACAAAAAAAAACTTTTTAAGATTTTATTTATTTATTTATTTGAGAGTGAGAGCGAGAGAGAGCATGAGCAGGGGCAGAGGGAGAGGGGGAAGCAGACTCCACACTGAGCAGGGACCCCAATGCGGAACTTGATCCCAGGACCCCAGAATCATGACCTGAGCCAAAGGCAGACACTTAACTGACTGAGCCACCCAGGTACCCCAACCAGAAACAAAATTAAATGCAGAGTCTTATTATATGGCTCACTATACATAACTTATATGTCATTGGCTAAGTCGTGTGCCTGAAAATAACAGTTACTAACCCAAAGCACACCAGACCATGAAGCTCTTCTTGTTCTTGTTCCTCATACTTGATTCTTAAAGGACGGGTAGCCTCAGGAATATATGTCCAAAGTCAGTCTATGTTGTGAAATTTGGGGGTTGGAAGTTGCTTCCTACCCCCTGAATCCTGCTCACTGCCCCCCAAAACTCTCTCATTTCTTGGCTCTTATCTGCTTGGGGTTTTCCAGAAGACCTGGTCTCCCATTGTTTTGTTTTGTTTTTTTTAAATTAACGATTTTATTTTTTATTTATTTTTTTTAAGTTTTTTTTTTTAATTTTTATTTATTTATGATAGTCACACACACACACACACAGAGAGGCAGAGACACAGGCAGAGGGAGAAGCAGGCTCCATGTAGGGAGCCCGACGTGGGATTCGATCCAGGGTCTCGAGGATCGCGCCCTGGGCCAAAGGCAGGCGCTAAACTGCTGCGCCACCCAGGGATCCCGGTCTCCCATTGCTAAAGCAAGGATAACTAAGGATTGAATGATGTCATGTTTGCACTTACAGGATTTAGTACAGAGCCTGGCACATAAAGTGTCAGGAAATACTTGTTGGTGTTGCGAGTACTGTCAATCTGTTGTTAGGAGGCAGAGATGCCTGGAAAGAGGAATGCTTTAACCTTGACTCCTGGGGCAAAGGAAGGCTTTTTGAGAAGCTGCTCAGTCAGGGTGGGAACACACAGGAAGCAATAGGCAAAAAGGTGTCAGGAGACTGAGAGCTTCAGAAACACACTGTCAATAAGTCTGCACCAGCATTGCTGTTCTAACTGAAGCAGTACCGTATCTACAAGTACCAAGGTGTGGTCTTAGGCTCTGACTTTGTTGGCATTTTATCCTGCTGAATTATTCACCAGGTCATCAGGTAGCACATCTGTTCTTCTTCTCCAGCCACTACTTTCCACCTCTCACAGCCCCTTGCAAACCTCACTTATAATTTAGACTTCAGTAAAACCCAACTCCTTGTGGTTCTCCAAGGACACCTGTAGTTATTGCCTCAACATCTTTGCTGTGCTATTCCCTTCCCTGCCCCTGCATCTGGCTGTCTTCCACTCATCCTTCAAAACTCAGCCTAGGTGTTATCTTCCCCAAAAACCTTCTTAATCATTCTTTCCAAACTGAGCACTGAGCCTTCCTCTGTGTGACCACAACACTGTACTTACTAATTTTATAGCACTTAGCACTTTTAATAACATGATCTGTTTACACGCTATCTCCCACTAGGTTTTAAACTCTTCCAGCAAAATATCTTACCTGTCACTCTCCAGCCCCAGCACAGTGGCTGCCACATGGTAGTTGCTCACCAAATATGGCAGTATATATATTTATAGGACAAAGACAAAAAACAACAACAACAACAACAACATGCATTTGGGAACAAAGAATGGGGAATAAATAGCCAAGAGATTTTCATATATGTTTGGAAATAATAAAGACAAGAAAGACCAAACTTTCTCTTGTTATTTGAAAAGATTTCACAAAAAAAGGTAGTTGCTTATAGCCATTTGGAAGAAAATGAGAGACAGAGCGCATTTCAGCAGTAGGTGTGGAGTGGAGGGGTAGTTGTGGGAGAGGAAAGGAAGAAGAAAGGAAAAGAGTCAACAGGGCTTGAGAGGGAGAAAGAAGTCCAGCCTTACTCATGGGGGTGGGGGTGGGGTATCTTAGCAACTTCAGTGTCCATTACTCTCTCCCTGCAGAACACATGTAAAAGAAAGTGGCACATGACATGTGGAAGGAAGTCAGTTGGATCTACATTAGAGTGTTGCTTCTTGTCAGTTGTATAATCCTGGACAAGGTGCTTGAATTTTCTGGGCCTCCATTTCCTCACCTACAAAACTGGGTGAGAATACCCACTACACAGGGAAGTACTGGTGTGAAAATGAAATGAAATAATATTTGAAAGTGCTTAGTTAGCACAGAATCTGATCTTTTTGGTCAGATTTTGCTGCAACAACAAAGAAGCCCCAAATCTCGGTGGTTTACAACTATAAACATTTCTTTCTTGCGGACTGGACTCCACTGGTTTCCCACTTGGCTTCTCATTCAGTAGCTCATGAGGGAGGAGCAGCCACTTTCTAAGGCAAGCTGTTCTCACAGTAGAGAACGACTCCGAAGGGGACAAAGCCAAGCTATGCCAGTACATCTAAATCTTAACTCTGACATGTCTGCTCATGTGACACCTATCAAAGTAAGTCCCATGGCCCAGCCCAAAGCCAGCGGGTGGGATGTCACCTGCAGAGAAGCATGGCAAACACAGGGGAACCACATAATTGTCAACAAATGAAGCAGCCTACCACACACGGCCTTCCACTGGCCACTGCCTTTGAGTCAGAAGATTCACAGGTACTTGGGAAATGCAAGCAGTCTTAGAGAAGGATGGAGATGTACTGTCCAAGGAGACAAAAGAAAAAACATGGCTATGTCCAAACCTATTTCCACTCCAACCCCACCCCTATGCCATCCCTTTCTCCACTCACCTGCTTCATTGTTCCGAATTCCCAGCTAGGGTAAAGAGTGGAAAAAAGAACCAACTGTTTGAAGGGGTTTATGATAATATGTCATCTGTTAAGATCCCTCATTTCTTACTTCTCTTCCCCTCATTCACTTCCTACCAGGCAAGCTGGCCTCCATGAATCCACTAAGCATGTTCTCACCTCTGGGCCTTTGCACTTGTTAGTCCATTTTCCTAGAATATACTTCCTAAGTGTCTGTATGACCTGCTCTGTTACTTCTTCAGGTCTCTGCTCAAATGCCATCTTGTTGGAGAGGCCTTCTGTATCAGTCTACTTGGGATCCCACAGTGAAATACCAGATAGATGGGATGGGTTAAGCAACAGAAATGTATTTTCCCACAGTTCTGGAGGCTGAAGGTCAAGATCACAGTGCCAGCATGCTTGGGCTCCAGCAAAAGTTCTTTTCCTAGTTAGCAGATGGTTGCCTTCTCCGTGTGACCTCGCCTGAAAGAGAGAGGAAGAGTGTAAGCTCTCTAAAGTTTCTTCTTGCAAAGGCCCTAATCCCATCAGACCAGGTCCCTGCCCTCATGGCCAATTTATCTACCAAAGGCCCCATCTCCAAATACCAGCACATTGGGTATGGGACCAACACATGGGTTTGCAGGGACACAAACATTTAGTTCACAACACCTTCCCTGATCAACCTCAGTAAAATAACAAACTTCTTCCCAACCATCCACCCACCCCCCTTTCCCCTTACTCTGATTTACTTTTTTTCTCCATAGCATTTATCACAATATGACTTATTATATGTTTACTTATTTTTTTTGTTACTTATTATCTATCTTCCTCTTTTAGAATATAAGCTCTATGAGAGCAGGGATTGTTCACTGCTACATCTTTAGAACAGTGAGTGACTCACAACAGCTAGTCATTCAATATTTGTTGAATTAATTCCTTGGGTAAATATATGCTGTAACTTTATATAAATTAATCTAATTTAATCCTCATGGAAACTATATAAATATATATATATGGTATTTTTGAGCCTCATTTAATGGTGGGAATATTTACAGAGAGTTAAAAATAACTTGCCCGGGGTCACACAGCTTGGGGCTGCCAACACTACCACACTCCACAAGGAGACAGGCCCTTTAAGCTGCAGCTGAGACACGACAGTGCTTCTTCTGCTTTCCAGGACCAGAATGACAGCATGGAGAGGGTCTCCTATACCCTATGGGCCAACAGAGCCTCATTCCCTGGCCACTCTGTTTCCCAGGGATGGTGATGGGTAGAGAACAGAGTAGCCTCCACTGGCAGGTTGGTGTTGGGGAGAAAGTAGAAGGGGGCCACTGTTCACTGTGTGTGACAATGACCAGCAGGAAGAGGATGAGCTTGGAGCACATTAGCAACACTTTTTTAATGCTTCCTCATAATTTCTTCTGTGTGCAGCATCTCTAATAATATGCCACAGCCTGTATTATCTCCTCAGAGTTTCCCTCCCTTCCTCTCTTGCTCCACATAGCTTCCCTCCTGCTCAGGCCCAAGAATGTTGTCCAGCACTAAAGGCCTTAAAGAGGCTGCATTTGTCTTTGACCCTCTCTGAACATGCTCACTTCTGGATGCAGAGGGAGACCCAAGTACTCCCCAGCCAATGATGGCCTTTTTTAAGGCTGACACATGGTTGCTTCATCCTCCATTGTCACTGGTGGCAAGAAATTGTGTTCATCCCTCCCTCTCCATGCTCCTTTTCCTTAGGGCCTTTCCCTTGTTAGATGCCACCAATAGAGAACTATAGAAATAGGAAATCACCATTATTCAACTATAAATAAATTTGATATGGATTTATTGAATACCACCATGATACTTCCTAAGTATCCACAGAGCTCACAGTGCAACAGCCCCCACCAGAGAGCCCCATGCCTTTCCTTGGATGTCATTCTATGGGGAGCTGCCCACCTGGTCCATGCACAGAGACCACTAAAATGACCAGATGCACATGCGAGATCACTTTGTCTCTCATGCTGATTCTTCACCTTCATTGAACTTGCAGGGCCAAGGGAGCCTGCAGAAGCAGTAATCACCCAGAACCAGCACCTCTCCCCAGTGGGTCCTTTCAAGGGCCTCAGAGTGGCCATGTCCCTCTCTTCCTCTGTCAACTGTTCTTTGACCCTCTAGAACACTATTTTCTGAGCTGCAAATTACAACTCATTAGTGTGTCATGAAATCAATTGAGTGGGCTGCCATCTCCATTTTTAATAAAAGAAAAGAAAAAAGAAAATATCAGTGTGCATTGCATAAAGGGTAAACGTTTTGCAAAATTTTGTTTTAGTTAAGTACTCTGTGTGTGTGTGTGTGTGTGTGTGTGTGTGTGTGTGTGTGTGTTGAGTATTCTGGGTTGAGTATTAAGTGTATTTTTTTGCTGGGCTTATGACACAATATGCTCATAAAAGAACAGTAACTATTACAGGCTGCAGCAGAGGATCTTCCAAAGCCAAGACTGATGCTACCCACTCAATAAGTGCAAGCTGGGGGTTCCTGAATTGTGGGCTATGAACTCTGTGGGGGGTTCCTTGCCATCTCTTCTCAGGGGTGTCAATGCATCTGCAGAGGGATTTGATTCACAAGTGAGCCTGAGCGGAGGGTTCAACAGTCTCAGAAGAGGAGAATCCTGGATGCTGAGTGCAAGGATAATGCTAAGGGGCTAGAGGCAGCAGCAAAAACAGGGAGTCTGGTGCAAAATAAGATAAAAATCCAAAGAGGAAGGTATAAGTCAGGCTTTCAGCATCTAGTGAATGTTAATACAAAGTACCATGTTAGGCACCATGGGGCATCCAAGAAATAAGAAATGCTCTGACTTTTATGAACCCATAGCACAACAGAGTTGAAAGCTAGGCAGATCTGAACAGTATAGGCAACATGTGCAAAATAGTATGTTAATTAAGAGTAGACTGGCAACTGAGATATCCTTCAGTAAGTGAGTGGATAAATGAACTGTGGCACCTTCAGGCAATGGAATATTACTCAGCACTAAAAAATAAATGAGCTACCAAGCCATAAAAAGACAGGAAGGAAACTTAAATGCATATTACTAAGTGACAGAAGCCAAATGAAAAGGCTACATATTGTATGATTCCAACTAATGACATTCTGGAAAAGGCAAACTATGGAGATGGTAAAAAGATCAGTGGTTGGTGAGGGGAGACAAAGGTAAATAGGTGGGGCACAGAGGATGTTTAGGGCAGTGAAAATAGTCTGTATGACATTATAATGATGGATATATGTCATTATACATTTGTTCAAACCTACAGTACATACAACACCAAGAGTGACCCTAATATAAACTAAGGACTTTGGGTGACATGATGTGTCAATATAGTTTCATCAGTTATAAAAAATGTATTGCTCCAGTGGAAGGTGTCAATAATGGGGGAGGCTAAGCATGTGTGGGGGCAAGAAGTACGTGGGAACTTGCTGTACCTACCACTCAATTCTGCCGCGCATTAAACACTGCTCTAAAAAATAAAGTCTATATTTTAAAAAGAAAAAGAAGGAGACCTCTTGGTTATAAACTATAGAGTGCTGGAAACAGAGTGTGTAGGCAGGAGGGATTTGAGCAAGGCTCTGAGGGATGTAGAGTTTGAATGGAGGGAAGGAAGGGCATTGGAGATCCAGGGAAAATGGAGCCAAGGCTGGGTGCCACTAGTCAGTGTGATGGGTTCTTGAGATTATGCTGACATTACTGTAGCTGGAACACATAGATTTTTTTTAAAGATTTTATTTATTTCTTTATTCATCACACACACACACACACACACACACACACACACACACAGAGGCAGAGACACAGGCAGAGGGAGAAGCAAGCTCCCTGCAGGGATCCTGACATGGGATTTGATCCTGGGTCTCCAGGATCACACCCTGGGCTGAAGGCGGCGCTAAACCACTGAGCCACCTGGGCTGCCCCAGAACACAGAGATTCTGAGTAGAGGCTGGCTTCAATAGGGTGAGGCAAGATTATGGGAGGTCAAGGAAATGGATTTGATATTGTAAATAAGATAAAAATCTAATATAACCCAAATGTCAGCTGCAGGAACACCGACCACTTGAAATCCAGATAAGATTGACTTGAATCTCTATTCTACATCCTGTGGAAAATTCAATGCTCTCCCCAACACGTCTACACCTTCACAGAGCTGTGGTCTCTGCTGGTTCCAGGATTAGTTCAGTTTATCAATGTTCACCTCCCAGCACATGTGGCCCCTCTTCTCACCCAGAAGTGAAAACTCGGTCCGTTCCCTTGATTGATTCACACCCCCTACAAATCCTACAAGGCCTTTGCTGACATTTTGAGGAAAATGAAGAAAGGATTTACCTTATAGCAATGCTAATGAATTACAATTTAATAGTAAAAAGTCCCTGTTCTTAAAAGGTTCCTCTGCAATTTCCCCTGAAACCCCAGGTTTCTCCCATCTAAATTGCTGAGCTGCTCCTCATACAGCCCTTTCCTCCCTCCCCCAGGCCCTGCTCCTGTCTCACACAGAGCAGTTTGGTGATACTTGGGTCTTCTTGTTTCCTGCCCACCTCATGATCCTGCTTTCCATCCCCAAGTCTATCCAGGGATTTTCTTAAATAAAGTTGTTTCCTTCCTTTTTTTTTTTTTTTAAATACTTTATTTATTTATTCATGAGAGGCAGAGAGAGACAGAGAGAGGCAGAGGGAGAAGCAGGCTCCATGTAGGGAGCCTGACATGGGACTTGATCCCAGGACTCCAGGATCACACCCTGGACCGAAGGCAGGTGCTAAACCGCTGAGCCACCCAGGGATCCCCAGTTGTTTCCTTCCTAACAGAAATTCTTATACCAGCTATTAAGATTTTTGTAAATCTGCTTCATAAGAAATGCTTCATAAGAAATGTTATAGGCAGGTATAAACACCAGCCTAAGAGGTAGAGAAACTGAATGCAGAGGACAAATAGGAGAAAGGACACAAAAAAGAGGGTGTGAAGATGATTTTGAAGTTTAAAACATTGTCAAAGGAAGGAAAAGAAATGGAGGTTAAGGAAACCCACCCAAGTCACATTTATTTTCCAGAATTTTCAGAGTTGGTTCTTTGAACTTCCACAACGAGACTGGCAGGAAGAAAGAATTTGGAGAAGGGAGTCACGCTGACACGTGGATGTTGAACTTCCAGCCAAAAGGTAAAATGAGACATCTGAATCCTGCTTGTAATCTGCAGTATGATCTCATTTAAAACACTTCCTGTTCTGGGCTTCAGTTTCCTTATCTGTACAGTAAGAAAGTCAGACTAGAGATCTCCTTTCGCATAAACTCCATAATCAGACCTTAACCTTATGTTTACAGTTTATTTGGTTTGATTGCTTTTGCAGGCTTCTTATTAAGAACAGAAGGAGGCATGCGAGAGGTCTACAATTGTGAAGTGGGGAGAATGGGGACTTCTGAAAACATGTGGCACTTAAGAGTCTGGGAATGTTGGCACATTAGCTAAAATGTTGTGTACTTATTCTGGTAGAGCTGTACTTTAATAGAAGATAATGATCCTCAGCAGAAGTGGACACCCACATTCTGAAGCTCAGCTCCTCAGGCTTATAGAAAGCTGGGAAAGGTGGTACACACTGTCACAAATAGGCCTATCATTCTAATGTCACTAACCTCACTTCAACTTCACACATCAAGAAGGGAAAAACCCAATCACTGAATTGTTAGTCTTGAAAATCCTAACCTCTAAACGGTTTCTCAAAGTATGTGCAGTTAGTCCAAAAGGTGCTCAAAAACCAAAGAGAACCTTTAATCAAATGTTCTCAGGAAGCACAATCTACCATTTAATTCTTTCTCAGCTAAACACAGTGGAGAAATGTTCTCACCCTTAAAATCCATAAGAATTATCTGCAGTGCTTGGAAGAAATGTAGTCACTCTGATGAAGTGCACATTGTATTTAGAGCACACATCTTACCTGTCTTAATTTGGGCTGCTGTAACAAATACTATAACCTGGGTAGTTTGTCAACAACAGAAATTTATCTCCCGTAGTTCTGGAAGTCAGGGATCGGTGCTCAGGTTCTGATGAAAGCCCTCCTCCGGGCTGCAGACAGCTGATTTGGCCTTGTATACTCAAGTGGCAGAAAGAGAGCTAGGTAGCTCTCTAGCCTGTTCTCAGAAGAACAATAATGCCATTCATGAAGGCTCCAGCCTCATGACCTAATTATCTTCCAGATGCCTCCCCTCCAGATATTGTCACATGGGGATTAAGATTTTAATGTATGGATTTTGAGGGGACATGCTCAGTCCATTTCACCAACTCTTTTCCCTCCTTCCTAACAGAATCCTGATCATGATCAGATAATCCTCATCACAGCCACTGGTGTCATTCATTAGGCTATTCAGAGTAAACCCAAATCATATTCAAATCATATTTTGAGAAATTCAGCTTTAAATCTATGGCAAACAACCCAGCTGTATGGGGAAAACCATGTTTCCATGAGATTGATGATCTCAATGGATTCAGGTGGATACCTCATGTGCCTTGTGCTTACCAGATTTGACTGTCAATCTAGCCTTTGTACGAAACTCAACATATCCTCTACACTTAAAAATTTCTCTTCTTTAAAGTTATTTATGATGGCTTAACATCCTAGGAACTAAATAGCTGGAAATGTTGGTTATAGATGTATTTTTTTCATTCTATCCTTCCAGGGTAATGTGGGAGGATTTCCTGAATTCCACACTACATCATGGAGAAAGTGCACAGTAGTAAAGTTATTTTAGAATCTCAAGACTCTCTAGGGGCTAATCCAATCACTCAGTCCCCATCTATTGATCTAAATAACCTCAAAGAACAGTGAATACTGCAGCTGTTCTTGCTTGGTAGGATCACAGAGCCTAACTTCCTCTCCTAAGCAAACAAAGGCCAAGGATTCTGACCTGTGTGGTCCTTATACAGCTTGAGCTGGCAAGGGAGGGAGGCAGCTGCAGCTGGGAGCATTGAGTAAATGGGGAATTGAGGTCAGCATTTGGGGGCGAAAAAGGGCCCAAGACTCAGAGGCAGTCCAATAAAATGTCCACAGTAGTCTAGAAAGAAAGACGAGGCAAAGAGACTGCAACCTGAATCAATACCAGAGAGAGTAAATGAGAGATTGAGATGGAGTCTCTCTTTTAGGGGAACCTGTGGTTTCCCACATGTGTGAGGAAAAATAATTCTTGTGTGATGCCTCTCCTCTCATTACTTCATTCTTAACACTTCTGATCACCACATGTGGCAGGTGAGGGGTTTCCCACACCAAGTAATTCTGTGACATCAGTTAGGTATCCTACAATTTAACTCAACTGTGACACTATCCACCTGGACATGGCATCGTATTCCACAGGTTAAAGGCACAGTCTTACAAGATTACCCCCACCACCACCACCATACCAATCACAAGCCCACATTGATACCTATGTTTCTGGATGACCAGCTGTAAATCAGGGGTTCTCACAATCCGCTTCTTGGGTTCAATTAATTTGCTACAGTGGCTCACAGAATGCAGGAAAACATTCTACTTACTCGATTACCAGCTTATTATAAGAGGATATAACTCAGGAACAGCCAGATGGAAGAGATATGTTAAAGTCATGAGACAAGGAGGCCTTTAGGCTGAGGTGGCTCTAATGCCTTGTAGTCTACAGAAGCAAAGTAAGCAAATGGGAACCTAAGCAGGAGTCAATTCCGATAAATGCCTTAAGATTAAGAACAACCAATCACAAACAGCCAACTTGGCTTTCCCAAATTATCATCCCACACCTTAAGCTATAGCTAATCAAAGAATTTCCTTGCTTGGCTTCCTAGTCTTCTCTATAGAAAGCTTGTCCTTAGCTCCTAATGGAGGAGCACTCCTGACCAATTCTGGTTTGGTATTGCCCAATTTGATGTTTGTTCAAATAAACCCTGAAAAATGTTAATATGACTTAGTTTATCTTTTAACAGATGGTTAGGACAAGGAATGTGGGAAAAGGCATGGGGCTTCCATGTACTCTTCAGGCACTACAACCACCCCACTCCTCATATGTTTACCAACCCAGAAGTTCTCTGAATGCTGTCCTTTGGTTTTATAGAGGCTTCTTTACATAGACATACTTGATCAAATCATTGGCCATTGGTGATTGATTTAAATCCCAGTCCTTCTCCCCTACATCAGGTAGGTGAGTGGAGGGAAAAATTTCAATTGCCTGGTTGGTTTCCAGGCCCCATCCTCAGGAGTTTCCCAGAAGTCACTTCATTAACACAAACTCAGGTGTGGTTCAAAGAGGTTTGTTATGAATTTTTAAAAGACACCTTTGTCATACTATCACTTAGGAAATCCCAAGGGTTTTAGAGACTCTGCACCAGACATGGCAAAGACCAAATATACATTTTTATTATAAGCCATAATATTATACCACAGAAAATGAAGAACTGTTGATAGCATTAAGCCAATTTGTTGCAGAGAAAGGGATACCATAACCTGCTTAGTAAATGCATTTGTCTCCCCCCAAACTGGTAAGAAGTAAAGATTCAAATCTTCTGTGTGGTATATATGAAAGATGGCAATCTTGCTGGAAGGAGGCAGAAGGCAGAGATAGGAGATCACTTTAAAACTCCAAATGACCCTCAGTAATGCACTATATTATCCTGCCACATCATGGAGGAGAACCAGCTCTATCTCCAGGGGGATTACCATATTTTACTGCTTTGTAGCACCACACTATGGTGAATTTACATCTCTACCAGTTGAATCCAGTTGAGCTAAGCTACTTATCAAATGACTCGCTTTGACTTAGAAAGCAGGAAATAAAACCAGGACTATCCCTATGTAGAGGCAAGGTCAACAGGCATCTCTATAGACATGGCATGGGGAAACAAGGGAATTAATTTCATCCTTTTCAAATGTCTTACTTTAGACCATTATTCTTTTGCAATGAAAATAATGAAGAAGATACTATTGTCCTTCCTTGGTATCCTCTTTTCATAAAGTCTCTCTTGAAATTCTTCCTTCCCTAAGACCTACAATCCCACCAGTGGAGACTTGTTCCTTTGAATTAAGTATTGCCCTCTCTTGCCCAAAGTTTAAAATGTAAATACCTCTGGGAGAAGTAACACATTACATCCCTATTACTTTTGTATAAATGCATTTAACCCAGGTTTTCCTCTTAGTAGAAAGGCCTGAGCTCCTCTAGGGCCTGAGAAATATGAAAGAGGAACACAGAACGAGGCCTGGAGAAGAACAGAATGTATGGGGTAGGTGAGAATGGTGTTCAAGTACACACTGGCCTCTGTCCCAATCTTACTGAGGTCTGGCCGTGAATAAAACCAATAATAATTGCAGTCACTTTTATTGCTCATTTTGTGAGACTCGTTCCTTCTTGGTAAAACTCCTTTACTTGAAGCTATTATCCCTTTGTAATTAAAACAATATATTGTAATCTCCACTTGGGATTCCTTTGTAATGGCGTGGATAATATGCAATGGCACTCTAAAAACTTTTATTTAGTTTCTCTTGAGTCAAAGCAGAAGCTTCCAGCAAAGATTTATTTATCATGGTTAAGTCCAAAGAGTTATCTCAGACAACTCACATGCAAGATATGGGAGCCCTGGGGGAGATTCAAAGCTCTGTTTCTGGTGTGAAGGAGGTGCAAATATACGACCATCTCAGAAGCTGTCACAGAGCCAAATGACATATCACCTGTAGATTTCCTAGAGGAAGATCCAGGCTATGACACAAGTAGGGCAGAGAAGGAGGGCTTCTCCCTTCTAGGCAAAATAATCTTTCCCTTTTTTTTTCTTCTACTAGGAAAAAGTAGTGTCTTTAAAATTACATCTTGTAAAATGAAATTTTGAACTTAAAGAATCCACTGTTCAGTCTTTTTAAGGGGCACCAATGGGGATGGGAGCTCAGAGTCCTTATCTATAAAGTAGATTCATGATGCTGACTTCAGAGGGTAGTTCTGAAATTAGATGAGACTCTGTATGAAGTACTTGGCCAGAGCCACACACAAAAAAGCTGATTCATGGATATTAGTTTCCTTTCCAACTTCTGTTAACTGACTGTAACCCCAGAACTTATTTGGGGGCACTACCATGCCAAAACTCCTATTACATTCCTGACTTCTCCTACTCTGCCCTAAACTCTATTTCTGATAAGGAGATGCCTATTATAGGGAGGGGGGGAAAAGATTTTGATTTCTTAACTGTCCTATAATCATATTTTTCAAAACAAAAAATTGGTTTGATGTCACCATATGGGTGATAGGCAGTTTTTTTTCCTCCTTCAGATATGTTAACTTATTTATATGAAAAGTCTTCCAAAGGCAAAATGATTAAGCCACATTCAGTATATATTCAAAAAACTATCATTTTGAAGAATGACATTACATTTTTTTAAAAAAGCATATTCAGAAAAAAACAAAGTCCTTGATTGACATTGGGACTGTATGAGACAGCACAGTCATCACAGACACCCTTCTTCATTTGCTAATCACTAAGGATTGTGAGTGTTGGATGCCAGCAATGCTAGGTCCCCAGCGCCTGCCATGGGTTGACCTTTCTTTGCCAAGCAGCTGGGGACACTTTGGCCCTTGGCCATGTCCGCTGCCATTTCCTCAGACCCACAGATCTTGTGACATACACTCTGAGTGTTACTGAGCTGACATGCCTGGAAAGTGGTCAGTATTCAAGTGATGGGAATGAAGAGAAAAATCCTCCAAAAATAGGAACATAAACAGATGCAATGTTGAGAAATAAGTCAAATTGCTGTGTCATTATTTTGTTTTCGGTGGTTTAATGCTATAGCTCGTTTTTATGTTACGTCTTACACTCCTTAGTGAAGGTAGAAAGACTGGTTATTCCCATTCTCTTCTCCCCTACCTTTCCTACCGTCTCAGATATAAACTGCTTAAGGACAAGGACTGCATCTTCCAATAAATAATTCAGCTGGAAAATACTCATTCAGTGAAAGACATAATTACATCACCCATAAATTTGACCCCCAGTCCAGGCTGGGGGACCTGTGTAGTCATCTCCCCTTGGTTAGCACTGTCCTTCAGAGAGCTAATCGCCGAATCCACAAAGAATTCTCTACAGCTGCTTTCTCTTCCTCAGATGGAATGGCACCAGCTTGACAAGACTAAGAAGCACAGTGGTATCCATCTTGGCTGGGTCAATTCTGAAATCCCCCCCATTCACTGGACCAGTCTTATCTATAGCCAGGAGTTTAGCAAAATATGTCTCAAACATTTTTCTTCATGTCTTCTTCTCACCATCACTGGCTGCCCTCCCCCGACTTCCACCAGTGCCCAAGATCCTACCTCTCTTTATCAGAATAAACTCTTTGAGAAAAATTGTATTGGATAAATATATATCAGCTAGCATCAGTCTAAAGGTGTAGGTCAGCTCCTGCCTCTACCAACTATACTCCATCCCCTTAATTAACCATTCTCTCTCCATTCTTAGCCCTGCTCCACTTCTCAGACCCATCCCAGGATAGGTGGGTTGGTTACAAACAAGCACAGACTTTGGAGTCTAGCTGTGTGACCTTGAACAAGTCACATAGCCTTTCAGCAAAATGGGTACAATAAATACCTACATCTTGGGGTTACTGTCAGGAGTGGAATAATATATACAAAGGGCTTTTATACAAGGCCTGAAAACATGGTACCTGCCCCCCAAAATATGACTATATGCATTACTTTTGATTAAGCAATCTTAACCTTCTTGCCCTTACCTCCCCAGTTCTTGACTCTTACCTCAATTTGGTCTTTCACTTTGACCATTCTCTCCCTGAATCTGCAGCTCTTTGAGATCAGGATCTTAATCTGTCTCTAGCCCCTGATATATAGGTCCCCATGTCTGGCAAAAAGTGAGTGCTCAAGAAATACTGAGTGAATGGTGGGACTGATATTCTGACTTAGATAAGGCATGGCAGGGCTAACTCCTGGGCTCCTTCATCATGTCCTGAGTTTCAGCTCCTCTTCAGCTGGGCTTTTGATCCTTTTTAGTTCCCCACTTCTCCTGAGAGGACTAAACATTTCCTCCACCAAGGACTTTGGAGTCCTATCCCTGAATCCCATTTCAGGCTGGGCCAAGACCCAAAAAAATTCCAGGCATCAATTGTCTGCCCCAGATTCTACATGGCCCACTTGCTAAGGGGTGGCTTAAATTCAGTCTTTTTAATATCCATCAGCACCTCTCCCACTGATATGGACCATGGTAATTTTCTTAATCTTACACGAAATGTGAATGAAAGTATATTTCAAAAGCATTGCTTTGTTTATTGATTTACACTATACCATCCAAGTAAAAATAGTGCTTGCTATGCAAAAGCAGCTTTAAGATAAGAATCCCAACATCTTCGCCAACCTGATTTCTCTCCCTAAGTGCCACAAATCTGGAAATTCTGGAGTCATCACTGGCCCTACCCTTTGGTCACTGATAGGCCAATTATGGTAAATGGGGACTAAGGCTGCTCCCCAAGCACTGTCATGCTCAAAGGCTGGTTTAGAGTAGGTGCAGAAGGCCTAGTTTGCTGAAAGCAGACAGACTGGGATAGGTGGAGGAGGTTTCCTCCATCCATGGGAAACTACCCTAACCTTAGGTCTTGCTTCCTATGACCTACCATTGGCCTCCAGTCACTCTCATCTTCCTTGTCCAGTGGGTAAGGTGTGCATGAAAACAGCTGTAAAGGGCCTTCAGCTTGAGTATTGCTAGATTCCCACTCACAGAGCCCTTCCCACATGGTAGACTTTTTTCTAGCCAGAAAGGGCCTTCTCAAAGCCACAAAAGCCTCTCCAAGGCGTGGAGAAGGCCTACTTCAGTGTGGGATCTAAGACCTCCTTAACTGCTATGCAGCTCTCCCTGCCTGAAGCTCCCTTCCTGAGTTGTCCTGGGTCACCTGCCTCAGACCTCAGGGCTCCACACACACGTTGTAAGCATTCAATCTACTTGAATAATAACACACAAAAATAACCTCAGGATGGGAACAGTGGTAACAAGTCATTGACTACAAAATCTTTCCTATAATTTCATACTAACATGCTATCATCAGCGATGGCAAGGACGACGGCATCCATAATCAAAAAGGCAGAGCCTGCCCTGGGAAGATGGCTCATTATCTCCACTAATTACTTCTGTGCTTTTGTTTAAGCCATTTCCCTGCCTGGAAGGCCTTGCCCCTATCGCCTTCCATCAATTAAAGTCTTACTCATCCTCTAAGACCCAACTCATATGCTACTTTCTCCAAGAAGCCTTTCCTAATCCTCCAGTTAGAGTTAATTGCTTCCCTTTCAATGTTCCTATGACATTTATTATGTAATATTTTATATCATATTAAAATGTTCTATGATATTTATTACATAATATTCCTGTCATTATATTAAATGTTTATTATATAATATTTATTATACAGTATTCCTTTGTCATCATATTAAAATGTTGTCATAATGATATATGGAAGGTGATTAACGCACTGCCTAGCCTATAATATGGCTTTAGTAAAGAGAAGCTACCACTAAGATTTGGATTTATACTCTTCATCTGGCCCAAAAGTTTGAAAAGTACAGAGTTTGAGGAAAAAAACAATTTCTTAGGCAAAATAAAACATAAATCTAGCTGTTCCAGGAACAATCTGAAAGAACATACAGACATAGGGTATACCCCTTGTTTCTTCTTCTGTTGGAACACACATTTCATTTTGTCCAAAAGACATCTCTCATTCCAGCTATGCTCAAACTCAATTCCACCTGAATACTTTTAAGTACCAAGCTTTATCAAATAGCTCTCATATATCAAGTTCCTATGTGTAGCAGGCCATAGGCTAGATGCATTAACATTCAGTTAATCCTCCTGAAAATAGAAAAGTGAAAATTTACCCAAAACGCAGTTAATAAGTAGAATATTTGAGATTTCAAACAAGGCCTAACTCCTAAGCCTGGTCTTACTGTTGTGCTTTCCTGCTTACTTGTTGGAAAGTTTTCCTAAGTTTTGTATTTTAGGTAGAAGCTGAAAGCTCCACCCATAGCTGTGAATTTTATCCTTTGAGATCACCAAAACATACCTAATCACCTTCCACTTTACCAGCATGCAAATAATTAAAAACAGGTGGCCTGACTCCAAGCCGTTTCTTCTCCTGGGTCAGCAACCTTCCGCTGTTTGCTCTCCTACAAAGTGGCCCCAGAATCCCTCATAGCTGGATCCCCACCTCTGGACATGTTTCAGTTTGTCCCTGTTGTTCTTTAAGGGCAACACTCAGAACGAAGAACACTCAGCAGGTGTGGCCCTAGGCTCAGTGAGGCAGGCAGAGCACAGGCACACTGAGTCCCTACTTCAGGGTAAGTCTCCTTCACCTGTGCTCAAGTTATGCCAGGTCACCTCGGGTCTCCACACTACACATACAATTGGCTTTTTAGGGCTAAGTGTATGACTTTCCATTTATCCCTATTAAATCCCACCTTGTTATACCCAGGACATCGCTTTAGTCTGCTGAGAGCATTCTAAATCCTGATGTTGTCATCCAACGTAGTTGCTAACTCTCTCAGCAAATTTGATCACTATGTTCTGTGAACCCATCCAAGTCATTAATAACAATGTTGACTGAGACCCCCGCAGCAAATGACTAGAGACCTCCCCGAAAGTTGACACTGATTCATTAATCATTAGTCTTTGTTTGTGATGGTTCGACCAATTACAAATCCACTTAACTGTACCAGGCTCACAGGTCTATATCCTGCCTGATAACCCCGTCAACAAAGGAAATGAGCTTAGTCTGGCATAGCTGGTTCTGAGTGAGCTCCTGTTGTTTTATGAAGATTAGTCTGGCGGAGCGAATCCTGGACCCACACTGGTTCTCCTGATGGAGTCTATACATAAGCTAGGAGTTGCAATAACATGATAAATCACCTGTAATCACTCCCAGAACTCTAACAGGCCAGAGCTCCCAATTACCTCCCCTACACAAAACAAAAAATACTTAAATGTAAAGACCAGCCTGAAGGTGGATTGCAAAATTTATCTTTGGTTCTCTGACACATTGCTCTGATCCCTTTCCTAGTATGTGGTGTCTTCTTTTCTCTACCCCAGATGAATCCTGTGACCACCTGAAACCCTCTGACATCCCAAGGTTCCCCACCTTGGTGCCTTATCTCATTCCTGCCCTTCCTAAATGCCCTCAAGCCCAAAATTAACTTTTCCTGAATCACTCCTCCCCATCCTATTTTCTTAATGTACTGATCTCAGACAGATATAAAGGAAAAAGCAACTGGGTTGAAAGAATTCATGTTGAAGTATGAACGATTAATTGTCCTGTAAGAATGTTGGTATTTTTGAAACAGAAGCAGTTAGCACCAAATAATCTCTAGGTGGTGAATGAGAAGCCATGTGATAAAATTGGAGTAAAGAATTGCAAGGAGAATTGATAATCTCTTTTGTTGGGGAGCTCTTGTATTAGTCAAGGGTCTTGAATGCAAACAACAGAAACTCACTCTGATTACCTTAATCAGAAAGGGGATTTAGAAAAAGTTTCACGTATTATCCTCAGAACTGATAAAGAAGCTTGGAAGTGAGACAGAATCTAAGAAAGGCTAAGCAGCCAAGAACTTGTTCAGATCACACAACAAAAACAGGCTGTCTAGAAGGCTATGGCAGGCTCCACTGCTGATGGACTCTTGCTGCTACTGGACACTCAAACTAAGTCTCTAGGCATCTGAATCTCTGCCTCTGCTGCCTAGAAGGGTTTCAACTGCCCCAAAGGTTCAAGTATCAGGGTCAAAACATCTATTGGCCAAGCCTGGACCACATTGCCACTACCCAGTGCCAGGGAGCAGGAAGATGGCTACTTTCCTCTCCTTGGCTTTCCTAATGGGACATTTGTCCTTCTCACTCTCCCCTATTATTTTAGGATTCAGAAGTAGAGCATCTTAGAGCATGAGGAATGTCCAGTAAGATTCCTAGATCTCCTTAAGTTTTACCATGTACTTTTACTGAGAGTCTGCCCCTGGGTTTACCCCTCCTATAGCCATCTGTGGAGGTTGGAAAGAACTTGATAACTTCAAGTCATTGAAGTAGTACTATCATAATGTAATTCTCTTACCTGTCACTGCTCCCAAGCACGGCAGCCAGAACCTTGACAAACCACATTTTGTTTACATTTTTAAAAACTTTGTTAGAATATAGCACACATATAAAGAAGTACATAAATCACAAAATGTATAGTGCTATGAAATTTCACAATGTGAACATACTTGTTCAAGAAATACTGTCAGCACCCTGCATGCTCCCCCATCTTGTATCAGTCCCTACCTCCCAACGTAACCACTGTCCTGACATCTAGCATCGTAGATTTGTTTTCCCTGTTTTTAATTTTAAGATATGGAATCCTATAGTTTTTATTTTTTTTTTGACTGTCTTCTTTCAATATTTTGTTTCTGAATTTTATCCATATTGTTGGGTATGGTTGACCAACCACTTTCAATATTACTATTTCAATAGTAATTTATTGCACTAGCTGACTATCCCCAGGGGCCTTGGGAGTTACAGATATCATATACTGAGGTCAGCTCAGAAAGCAAAATCTTTAGACATTTGTTACATTCGCAAGAAATTTGGACCCACGCTTAATGAGTTGTAGTATACTTGAGGAATACCACCTTCCTGTTATAATGTGCTAAACTCAGGTTATTATGAGTAATAACAGTAGTGATAAAGATATAAAGGATACCTTAGATCTAGAAATGTGTTTCACATGAGTTTAACATACTCTACAAAACGTCCTCTTAGTTCCTGAAAATGCTTGCACCAGAAAGAGAATTTAACTTAACACATAGTTAAAGGACTTGGTTTATTTGAGAGTATTTGGAGTGCATGGGGTGTTGGGCTTGTTTTGTGACAGACAAAGGCTGTGCACTTGGACATGGCCGAGTGAGCCATCCTCCTGCCCAGTGCAGTGGTCTCCAAACACATAGGTGATTTGGGGTAGACTGGGCTTGAGGAATCATGATAGCAAGGAAAGGGTTACTGATGCAGCTAAAGATCACAAAACAGGTTTACAAAGAGACTGCTGTTGGAGATAAGGAGATGCATTAAGAGGGGCTGGCCACGGGCAGGACAAGGAACGCCAGTTGATCAGACCTAAAACATTTATGCTCTCCCAAAAATGTGCTCCAGAAAAGCAATCTCCGTGGAGAAACAGGTTGAAGATTAAATTGCACCTCCCTGAGATACCCACAGTCATTTGATAGTGCACTTGTGGGGTAGAGGGATCTAGAGGTGAGAAGCCACAGGGAGGAAAGGAATGGCTAGCAGGGCTTTGTGGGGAGAAGAATTCCTGACTCTCAGCTGTTTGTTCTGTAAATGGAAGAAGTACTTTGCATTCCATAGGTCTCTGAAATAAAGCCTTCACTTTGAAAGACTCTCTGTTCTTGATTAACTCATACCGATGAGACAAAGAGAAGTTGCTGCAAGTCTTGAGAGTCCCCAGTTAGTGAAGAAGGCAGTTAGGTGACAAGTCTGAAGCCTGGCTGCTGGCAGAGGAAAAAACCTGAAGTGCCCAGCTAGCCTCTCCCCAGCCCTAATGTTCCCTCTGTTTCCCATCCCCAGTCCAGCCCCGGACTCAGAATCTTGTTCACAACTGGATGGGAATGAGGGCAGGGACAGTAACATAGAGAGGAAAAGGGAGAAAGGAAAAATAATCAGAAGAAAGAATCTGAGCAAGAAGTACAAGTTGAAAGAGACTGCCAGGATTAGGAAGAAAAAGGAGTGTGAGAAGGGAGGAAGGAGACATGTTAGAGTCCTATGTCCACTCTTTCCCCTGAAAACCATGAACTTCCCCAGTGTGAATGACAGGCAAAGGGAAGCCATAAAGAGACATTGCCAAAGGAGTAGGCAGAGGAAGGCTCCTATGGGCTGAGAGATGAACTTCTGATTTTACACTTCACTGAAGCATTCATTTACATTTGTCTGTTGAAGTCCTTTTGAAAAAGAAACTTGGTGTGGAAGGCTGAGTACCTTTCAAATAAGGTCAAGAATCTCAACAATTATGTGTATCTACATGTGTCAGACATTGTTTTAGAAGTTGCAGGAGATATTAAAATGGGACAGAAGAATGTCTCTGTCCTCTTACCTACCAGGGAATATAGGACAGGTTATGTTCAGGGCCACAGGAAGGATAGATACCAAATAAGACATTGAAGACCGGCAAAGGGAGAGAACTCACCCTCGTAAAGTGAGCAAAGATTCTCCCAAAAGAAAACTATATTTAAGAAGAGCATGGAAAAATAGAGGGTGGAATACTAAAAGCCAAAAGGAGAAAAGCTTTGTGCATGTTTGAAATGTGTAGCCAAAGCTTAGAGGGCTACAAGGAAATAGGGCCAGAACGAAGAAAAGCCGTACAAAAAGGCATTTGAATGGCAGAGTTTGGGCTTTATTTAATAAGCAACAGGGAGCAATTGAATGCTTTTCCACAGGAGAGTTTCCATGGTCAAGTTACATTTTAGGAAAAGTGATCTGGACACGGTGTAAGTGATTGTGATGGCAAGGGGCTGGAAACAAGGAGTTCAGTTAGAAGGCTACTGGTATCATCTATGGAGGAGTAATAGCTAGGCTTGGGGTAATGTAAATGGAAGGACAGGATAGATATACATATATTTTTTAATGTTTCATTGATAAAGTTCATAGAACTTAGCTATTGATTAGGTAGAGTTGGCACAGGAAAGGGAATAGTGATTCCAAGGTTTGTGTCCAGAGCTGATAGAAGCATTATGGTGCCATTAACACAAATAGGAAAATCAGACAGGCTCAGCAGTGTGTGTGTGTTGGAGGGAGGGACAAAAGGCAAGGAGAGAGCTTAGTTTGGGGATGTATTGAAATGTTAGTAGCATTTCTAAATAGCGTAGGAAGAGGTTGAAAGGTGGAAAGTAATTGAGTTGCAGCTGAATACATAGACATAATTACCATCTTCATAGCAATAGGAGAGGCTGAAATCACCAAAAATTGAAATGCTAACACAGCTGAATGCTCACTGTACATCAGGAGCTGTCATTATCCACAGGTACAGAGGCACAAAATTAAGGGTTAGAAAGATAAAGTGAACAAGGATCTGAACTCAGGTAGTCTGACTCCAAAACCTGCGCTCTCTGCCACTAGGCTTGACTGCATCTCAAGTCCTGACAGAGCAAGCTCTTGGGGGGTGCAGTGAATGGTGAGGAAATGGACACAGCACGTTGTGAAAGAAAAAAAAAAAGACACCAAATAACCAAAACCAACAGAACAGAACACAGGAATGGCAGGACCATGGGAAGCAGATATAAATAAGCCTAAACAAGTTTCTAAGTCTGGGAGATCCTGAAGAAGAGCCCAGGACAGGCCAACTAACATAGAAGGCTCTGGATGAAGTGGAATTAATAGACCCAGGAAAAGAGTTAGCCTGGGCAAGGAAGATAAAAACTTCTCTGGAACCAAAGAGGAGCAAGAAGGTGGAAATACAGAGGAATCTTGAGTAGAAGCTGAGAGATCTGAGGAAGGTAGCTGTTAGGGGTTGAATTGTGTCTCCCCCAAAAGATGCTGAAGTCCTAACCATTAGTACCTGTGAATGTGACCTTATTTGGAAATAGAATCTTTGTAGATGATCAAGTTATGATGAAGTCAGCAGAATGGGCCCTAGTCCAATATGACTGTGTCCATATAAAGAGGGGAAATTTGGACACAGAGACAGCCACAGAGCAAATGCCATGTGAAGATGAAGACAGAGATTGGGGTGATAATGTCAACAAGCCAAGGAATACCAAATATTGCCAGAAGACCACTAGAAGCTAGAAGAGAGGCACGGAACAGATTCTTCCTCACACTCTCAGAAGAACGAAGTCTGCCAATACCTTGATCTTGGACTTCCAGCCTCCAAAACTGTGAGAGAATAAATTTTTGTTGTTTAAGCCACCCAGTAGGTGATGTTTTGTTATGGCTGCCCTAGCAAAAGACAATGGCCTTGACCTTCTCAGCAAGTGGAAGATGTGTCCTTTACATCACACAGCCTCTGTAGAGAGAAGCTGCCAGTTCAATCTAGGGCCAACCGGGGTGCTGGTGAGTAGAGATCATACTCTACCGGCAGCCCTTGGCCAAAGTTGAGGAGGAATCAAATGGGAAAAATCTTCTTCTCTTCCCCCTCTAGGGATTAATGGGGCAACTGCTTTCCCTATCTGGCTAGACTCCCTGAGGTGCAGGAATGGGAGGTGGGTGCAGTCTCTGAGCTGACCACAATGGAAGCAAGAGCCATGCATGCAAAGGGTCTCTCTGAGGTAAACTTATGGCTGTGATCTGGGCTCCAGCAACACAGGCTCACTCTGGAAGTGGTCTTTTTTTTATTTTTTAAGATTTTATTTATTTACTCATGAGAGACACAGAGAGAGAGGCAGAGACACAGGCAGAGGGAGAAGCAGGCTCCATGCAGGGAGCCTGACGTGGGACTCGATCCCAGGTCTCCAGGATCAGGCCTTGGGCTGAAGGCAGGCGCTAAACTGCTGAGCCACCGGGGCTGCCCCTGGAGGTGGTCTTTAACATAAGATTGTTCTCAGAAGATACTGTAAGTTACATATGCACCCCTTGAAGTGTTGTTCTGAGACTGACTTTTTTATTTGTTTGAGGAGGAAAGGGAGGAATTAATTTTATTTTCATGTAGCCTATGAGTCTGCTGTCCCCAGTAGCCCTACTGGTCAGGGACTGTGTATTGTCCCTGTGTATGTGGGGACATACACAGTTGACATTGTGTATGTCCCCACAGTGCTTAACCAGGACCTGGCACATAGTTGCTACCCTGAAGAACAGGGAGAGATCATGTGAGAGCTTCTATAGTACTTAGAATAAGGATGATCATTTTGAGGAGAGCATGTTTCCATGTTTTTTATTGCAAATGCAGATTCAGAACACTGAAACTCATTCAGAGAGAAAACTAAAGCTCACCCAATGTTGAGAACTTTCTAACACTATTTCTACCACCTTCCAAGGTAATGAGCCACCATTCTCTTCCATTTATGTGGTACAATCATTTTTTTTTCATGCTTAGAAAAAAAAGGATTATAACAAAATAGGGAGTATTCAAGAAGGAAAATACTGGAAGGCAGAATTTTTAAAAGCAACAACGCACTAGAAGCCTGGAGACTGTTTAAGCACAATTGACTGACAGCCCACAGTGGGGGGGTTGGGGAGAGACAAAGGAGAGAGTATGAAATGGACTGAAATATCAGGCACTTGAAAAACTTCTGTTCCCTGACCAATCAGCAGAATATAAGTGAAAAATAGCCCAAGGTGAGGGAAAGAAAGGGAAAGTTGAAGGAAGTGGACAATTAGAGGTAAAGTAGAAACGAGGTAATTAAATATATATAAGGTAGAGCTTTGCAAAGAACTCTTAAATAAATGAAATCAATCCATAAAAGGGAGGCACCTAGCTAGGAAACCACGGAGATCCACTAACAATGATTCTACAGCTGTATATAGCACATACCTCAACCTAGAGAGAGAGGCAGGAGTTGCTCTTTCCACTTCACAGGAGGGAAAGCTGAAGTTCAGAGATGGTGTGTGATTTATTCAAAGTCACACAGCTAATAAGTGAAAGAGCCTGATCTCTAGCACTCAGAATGGAAAAGGATTTAGTTCACAGACTGAATGAATAGTTTACCTTCTTCTTATCTAGAGAGGTGATAAAGAGTCTTACCTCTAAATTTTCCACTAAAATAGACAAATAGATATATTTTCCTCACCTTGCAGCAGCAAATTGTAGTTAACACATGGTTTAGGGAATCTGATCTAGGCTCCAACCTTAGCTCTTCAACCTACTAACTAGAGACCATGATCAAGCTGTTTAATCTCTCTAAGCTCTGTTTCCATAACTGTAAAATAGCAGTAATACTTCCTACAATTATTTTGAGTGGGGAAAGAAACATAATTAGGTAGGTAACCAATTGCTAATATTAAGTGCTT
Organism: Canis lupus familiaris; assembly: GCF_011100685.1. NCBI lineage: Eukaryota > Metazoa > Chordata > Mammalia > Carnivora > Canidae > Canis > Canis lupus. The sequence continues at coordinate 59,019,534 of NC_049238.1, forward strand.
AGTTTTTCTAGTAATAAAAATATTTGTCTATTGAAAAAGTAAATTTTAAAGTTTTTAGAAACAAAATCATAACTTACTGAAGAGTGTGCTCATTTTATTCTAGCTACCTACACCTGAGCCTGGTGTCAGATCATTCTACCATAAAGACACTACAATGGTCTTCAGATGTTAGGAGCAGAATTACTAGGGATGGGGATAAAGTGCATCTAAAGGGCTTGGCAAAAATAAAATAATAAAATAATAAAATAAAATAAAATAAAATAACAACATAAAATAACAACATAAAATAAAATAAAATAAAATAAAATAAAATAAAATAAAATAAAATAAAATAAAATAAAATAAAATAAAATAAAGGGCTTGGCAGGCATAAACGGGAGTGGCAAAGTCACACCTCACTGACCTGGAAGATGAGCACCCAGTCCAATCCCCAGATGCTGTCTAATAACCCCGGACCAAGGTTATCCACACTACCCAGCACCTGCATGCCACCCTCTGCAATCTTTAAGTGGCCTTGTGAAGTAACTACTGGTATTAATCTCTTTTCACAGGTGTGAAAACAGAGACCTATAGAGATTGAGTAATTTGCCCAAGATCAAGTTAAATTGGAATTGATCTAACTCCCAGTTCTGTGTTCTAAACCCATGGATTTCATGAATTAGTAACTTTAAAGTTTAGAGATACGGAGTTTCCAAATCATGTGACAGATAAGAATATAATTTCTAAGATATATCATTCATGCATGCATTTATTCAATATGTATTCATTGATGTCTACTATGTCCCAGGCACTGTCTTAGGGGCTAGGATGCAGCAATGAACAAAGCCAAGTCTCTGCCTCCTGTCATGGTCATTTATCATGTTTTGCTACCAAGGATGTTTTATTACCAAAAAGATGTTTAAAAGATGTGTTATTATAAAAAGCATGAGAAATAGTAACACTGTACACAGAGAGATAATAGAAGTCCAAACATAGAAATAAGAATAGGGGCACCTGGGTGGCTCAGCGGTTGAGCATCTGCCTTCAGCTCCAGGTCATGATCCTGGGATCCTGGGATCAAGTTCTGCTTCAGGCTCCCTGCAGGGAGCTTCTCCTTCTGCCTATTTCTCTGCCTCTCTTTCTGTGTCTCTCATGAGTAAATAAATAAAATCTAAAAAAAAAAAAAAATAATAATAATAATAATAATACAAAACACAAGAAAAAGGATTGGAAATAATAATAGCAAACAGGAAAAATACCAAACACAGGAAAGAAGGCTGTTTTAAAAGATAGGAAAGAATTTCAGAATAAAAGTAAGTTCTTCCTATGAAAAGCTATCTAGAACCTATGCCGATAAAACACAGAAAAGTACAAGATCAATTTTTATTTTATGGTACTAAACTGTATATTATTGATTGCCAGTTTGAAGGTTTATATTGATCAGTGCACTAGGGTGTCTGGGTAGCTCAGTTAAGGTTAAGTGTCTGAGCATCAGCTCAGGTCATGATCCCAGGATCCTGGAATCCAGCCCCACATCAGGCTTCCAGCTCAGCACCCATGCTCTCTGTTACTATCTGTCTCTCTCTCTCTCTCTCTTTCAAATAAATAAAATATTAAAAAAAAAAAACAGTGCACCAGTAAGTGGACATTGATAGTCCAACTTGTTTTGGTAGCTCATTTCAAATCACAGTCTTTTTTTTTTTTTAAAGATTTTATTTATTTCATGAGAGACACAGAGAGAGAAGCAGAAACATAGGCAAGGGGAGAAGCAGGCTCCTCCCAGGGAGCCCAATGTGGGACTCTATCTCAGATCCCGGGATCAGGCCCTGAGCCAAAGGCAAATGCTCAACCATTGAGCCACCCAGGTGTCCCGAAATCATAGTCTTTCTAGAAATTTGTTTCTCATGTATCTATGCACCTAAAAAAGGAAACAATCTTCTAACCCTGTGTCTCAATTTTGGGTAAAACAAGCATTTCCCCACCTCCTACCTCACCATTCTCCCTACAGCTGTAAGAGAGACCAGGGCCCAAGAGAGGGCAGGGCCCATGTCCAGCCGGTTGGGCCGTGGGTATCTGACCACCCATCTAGCAGCAGGTGGGCATTTATCCAAAAGGGATGCTGCAGATGGGTGAGGACACTTCCACAAAGACTAGCAAGGTCTAAGACTCTGCCAGGGAACTGCCCCAAATTTCAGTTCTTCAAAGATTCCATCTCTCTCTTCAGTAGGCCCCCATGAAAATGCAAATATTTCTGGGATGTTAAGCTATCAGCCAACACTTTCCTTATCAGCCACAGCACCTTTGTTATCAGCAAACACCCTGGCTTAAATTATTTGACAACTTTCCAAGTGTGTGTGGGAAAGAAACCCTGCTTTGTCCCCCATAGGGGGAGGTGAAGAGTGGAGATATGGTTTGGAGAATGCAAGGTGGGAGGAGAGAATAGTTACAGGAGGACCAAAGATAGGTCCCCACTACCTTGACATCTTTTCTACTGGCCCTGCACTCATGGGAGAGGGGCAGAGGGAGGGTGGGAAGTGTGTGTGTGTGTGTGTGTGTGTGTGTGTGTGTGTGCGTGCGCACGCGCACACATAATCTGTGAGCCAACTTCTAGGAAGCAGACAGCAAGTTCTGAAAAAAGGATTGCAGGCAAGTTTATGAGGCCTGAGCAGAGCACACAGGCTCTCAAGGGATGGCTGATCTGTCATTCAATGGACTCATTAAAAAAAAAATCACAGCCAGCTGCTTTCCTAATACCCAGCTGGTTCTTGCTTCCCTTCTAAAAGGCCATTTAAAAATGTACCCTTATCCACTCCAGATCACTTTAAGCACTTAGTAAGTAGTTACAATATGACAAAGTTGTTGACTGGTATGAGATGCTAAAAGTTATAACCGTTCTGGGTAGCTGGGAGCAGTGAGCTCTGGCCAGTGCAGGGGGTTGCAGTGTACTGTTGTCAGCTGCTGACCATTGAACCAGGTCCTGCTCCCCAGGCCACACCTTCCAGCTGTAGGCTTAATGTAGATGGTATCCGCTCCTTCTCTCCATCAGTGGTGTCTACAGGTGTTTACTCCCCCTAGCTCTTGGTGTCATTCATTCCATTTGTTTTCTCCTAAATTCTTCAAGGAATTTTCCATCAATATGTCTTACTGTGGTTTCACAGATCATGAAAAAGGCAATCACTTATTAAAAATAACATTTTAAATACCATTTAGTTCTTCAGATAAGTGGTCACGACAAGATAAGGACAATGATCAATATACAAAATTATAAACATAATGTCATCCCAACACTATAAAAATAAAGCATTACACATATACAAATCTAGGAAATGAAGATAGAAAATACACCACAATATTAACATAGTTCATATAACACTGGTTATCTCCAGGAGTTGAGGTTGAGAGTGACTTCTATTGCCTTTCCTCAAATCCATCCACTTCTCTCCAGATTCCTTGCCATCACCTAGTCAAGTCACTATCATCTCTCACCTGGACTTCTACAACAGCCTCCTAACTGGCCTTTCTGTAGCTATTTTTGCCAATTCGTTCACCACATAGAATCAAAAGTTATCTTCTTCAAATGTAAATCTGGGGATCATGAAGATAGGGTAACAAACTGGCAGCAGCTGCCGGCTCCTTGCATGAAACCCAACCCTGAAATGACAAAGAAACAAGAGTGAGTTTAATGGACCCAATACTTATTGCAAAAACTATTGTTTGTATGCTTGTTTTTTGGTTGGTAGGAAGTCCAAAGTTGGTTAGATCTTGGGGCATGTTGCAAGTTCAGAGAATGGCAGCCTAGAGTAGACAAGGGATAGAAACTTTGGATGGTATTTTAGTTTCCTATCGCTGTATAACAAATTACCACAAACATAACTTACAACAACAAACATTTATTATCACCCAGTTTTTGTGGGTCAGGAGTTCAGACACAGCTTATCTGGAGTCTCTGCTCAGGATGTCACAAGGCTACAATCAAAGTGTCTACCAGGCTCCATTTTGTTCTAGAGCTCTGAGTTCTCTTCCAAGCTCATCTTCTCATTGCTAGAGTTCAGTTCCTTGTAGTTATAGGACTAAGATTACTGCTTTCTTGCTGGCTGTCAGTGAGGGCTGCTCTAAGCTCCTAGAGATCCCCCCAAATAACTGTCATTGGCCTCCTCACAAACTGACCACTTCTTCAAAACCAACAGGAGAACCTCTCTCTCACTCCCTCCATCCCTCTCCAGTCTGCGAAGATGGGATGTTATAAAATGTAAGGTAATCACAAAAGAGATCACCTCATCATATCGCAGGTCCCACTTACACTCAAGGAGAGGAAATTATACAGGAAGAATTCTGTCTTCCACAGAATTCTTGGCCCCCTGGTCCCCAATGATTCATGTTTTTTCCACATGCAATATACAATCACCCCTATCTACTATAGGTTGAACTCTTAACCCCCCTGTACCTAAGAATGTGACTGTACTTGTAGACAGGTCTTTAATGAAGTGACTAGATTAAAATGAGGTCATTAGGATGGGCCCTAATCCAATATGACCGGTGTTCTGAAAGAAGAGGAAATTTGGGCACAGGCAGGTGGAGAGAGAAGACCATGTGAAGACACAAAGGGAACACAGCCATTCATCAGCCAACAAGAGAGGCCCTCAGAATAAACCAACACTGCTGAACCATGATGTTAGATGTCTAGCCTCCTAAACTGTGAGAAAATAATCTCTGTTGTTTCAGCCACCCACTCTGTGTTACTCTGTTATGGCACCCCTCATGGACTAATACACCACCCCATGATCCTTATCCCAGTGCATCATAATCAAAATCTTATCATCTAAATCTAATTCTTATCACCTCATTAACTCAAAGTCCAAAATCTCATCATCTAAATCAGTGCTGATGAAGATCCTAGGTGTAATCTATGCAATACAGCACTTGGGATGCAATTCCTCTCCATTGAAAGACCTGTGAAACTAAAGAGAGAAGGTATCTGCCCCAAACGCAATGGTGTGACCACCTTAAGGATGATAGCTATCAATAGTCTGGCTCAAAAATTGGGAAGATAAGAGGTAAAAAAAAAAAAAAAAAAAGAGTCCCTGGTCCTTCACAGTCCTGACATTCAGCCAGGCAAATAAATGTTAAATTTCCTTGATTCGGTTTTAAGGCATGGGGATAAATTCTGTATGGCTCTCCACCCTCTGGACACTGTGTTCTGCCCTCTGAGCCACCCTTCCTCTTCCACAAAAGATAGCCCATGTTGTAGCAAAGTAGTTTTATTAGTCTCCTTCCTGCCAGGAGCTTGGCGTCCTCACCTAAGCCTGACACAGGGAACTGGAACTAGAATAGAGAGAGGAGAGCATCTTTGCAGGTGAGGGGATGGCCTTAAAAATGGGAGATTGGTTTCACACTGGGGAATTATTGAGGGGCATTAGTCAAGTAATTAAATATGCTATCAATAGTGAGAGTCAGATTTCTCAACATCAGAAAATGGAATTACAATTACAGAAAAGCAGAAAATCAGAATGAATTCTGTGATGTTGAATTTGGAGCTAGCAGTTTGCAATATACATATTAGATATGGAAATAAATGTAGATATATAAGCATGTATATGTATACATACATATCTTTCCTAGTTCTTTCTGGTGAGAAGTCTTGGGAGTCTTGCTTATTAGCCATAAGCACACCTACTCCAACTCCTGGTTTCTAAATATTATTCTCCACTTAAAAGAAGTACGGCTTCTTAGAGAGATGTCCAAGTTGAAGGCTGGGGCAGGGAAAGTATAAGATGATCCTATAAATTATTTTTTTGCCAGAGGCAAGGAAGTACTCAAAGAATGATAGAGATACACAGATCTTGAAGATTTGTCTCTTCAGCCACCTTGAAGAGACTTCCACTGAGCAAATTGGAAACAATTTGAGTATCAGAATAAATAACAATTGTAAAAATCTGTAATTCTTTAAGAGGGAAACAAACAATGAATCCTTATAGATATAAAATAATACGTGAGTAAATTAGCAGTTTGTTGGGGTCTAATAGGATAGTTACATAGTTTCGTATTTTTCCACACATAACCGTTTATTAATTACAAAGAGAAAAGAAGTAACTTGAGACTGGAGAAGCCTGAGGGACATCATCTTAATAAACCAAAGTTAATGCCAATTGGTAAGGGGAAAAGTTGAAATTTGCACCACCTGGTATGATGCACTGAGACTAACAGAGCATCATTTCTGTGTTTTCCTTCCAAAGAATTCATAACCTGAATCTAAGACAAGAAAAGAGGATAAATGCCTAAATGAAGAGACATTCTACAAAATAACTGGCCTACAATCTTTAAATATGGCAAGGGACATGACAGTCAAAGAAAGATTAAAGAACTGTCCCACACTGAAGTGAACCAAAGAGACTTGGTGCATGTAAACTGGGGTTTTGCACTGTATCTTTTAGCTGGAAAAAGTACAATTGCAACACTTAAACTTTGAGTGAGATCTGACGGCAGTAATGCTTCAAAGTTAATTTTCTGATTTTGTTGACTGTATTGTTGGTATATAAAAGAATGTCTTTATTTGTAGGAAATACCAAGTTAATAAAGAATCGGACTGGCTATCTTTTCTCAAATGATTAAGGAAAAATAGTCACTTCTATAGTACTTTGAGAGTTTTTGGAACCTTGTAATTCTTTCCAAAACTGCTTAATGAAAGATATACTCTCAAAAAATAGGCTGTGGTCTACCTGGCAGGGTGTCCTCCATCTCTGCCTTGTGGGCCCTCCCCAAACAGTGGGAATGGAAGACAATAGTTTCTTGCTGATCTCACGCTGTGGAAAGGAGCTGCTATTGTCAGCATAGCAGCAGCTGACTGTGGCTCAAGATTTTTCTGTCCACATTTCTGTATTAACTTCACTGACAAATCATTCTCACAATTCTCAGAAGATATGCCCCATCTGTAATATAATCACCAAATCAAAGACCCAGGTCTGACTAAAATCTCTCCCATTCTTCAGACTACAGATCTCTGTCTGTCCCTGAATCTTTCTAAACCAACAAGGCGTCTGGGTCTCTTCAGAAATAGATTTACTTCCTATTATATTATGGGGAATGTTGCTGACTTTTACATGAGATTTCCTGCTTTCTCTCAGCAAGTGACTAAACTGGTTACAGCTAATTCTGCTGGGAGGTAACCAGCTGTTTTTGCACAATCCTGCAGCCATTTCCATGAATTAACTTGGGAGCATTGCAGACCCTTGAAAAGCAGCATAAGGCTCTGGTGCCTGACAGCTTTAGTAGGATTTAGCAGCCTCAGCAATGGACTGAATATAAAGAAACATAAAATCTATTAACAGCTGCTCCTGATATTGTCCGTGTAGACTTGGGTGAGATTAAAAAAAAAAAAATCTCTCTATCCTTGTGGGTAATATGATGATACCACTAGCCCATACCTATTGTCAAGGTGTGTGTGAGGATAAACAGAGTGTACTTAGAGTCTTGAGTTCTTTATTAAAATAACATCATATGGGCACCTGGGTGGCTCAGTGGGCTAAATGTCTGCTTTTGGCTCAGTTCATGATATCAGGGTCCTGGGATAGAGTCCTGCATTAGGCTCCCTACTCAGCAAGGAGCCTGCTATTCCCCTTGCTTGTTTGTCCTCTCTCTCCCAAATAAACAAAAATTTAAAAAGAGAGAGAGAACATTTATAGTCATATTGCTGTATTTATTCAGTGCTTAAAAAGGAGAAATTTTAAGCCCTAGTTCTACTAAATATAAGAATTATTATTAACAATTACATTATAGGTAATAAGATTGTTTTTTTTTTAATTTTTATTTATTTATGATAGAGAGAGAGAGAGAGAGAGGCAGAGACACAGGCAAAGGGAGAAGCAGGCTCCATACACTAGGAGCCCGATGTAGGATTCGATCCCGGGTCTCCAGGATCGTGCCCTAGGCCAAAGGCAGGCGCCAAACCGCTGCGCCACCCAGGGATCCCAATAAGATTGTATTTAATCATTTGTTTATTCAACACATATTCATTGAGTACAGACACTATGCTGGAACAAGGATGAAGCCATGAATAATAGCTCTTGGAGCATAGAGTCTAGTGGGAAGATATGCAACTAGCCAGCCCTCACAAGTGCAGGAAGGGACAACTAGAAAAAAAACTGTTCCTCAAAAAGTTAAAAATAGAACTACCATATGATCCAGCAATTCCACTTCTGGGTGTCTATCTGAAGGAAACAAAATCACTGTCTCGGAGAGACATATGCACCCCTAAGTTCATTATAGCATTATTTGCAATAATCAAGACATGGAAACAACCTATGTGTTCATCAATGAATGAATGGATGAAGAAAATACGGTGTTATGTATGTGTGTGCATACACACACACACACACACACACATATATACATGCACACAATGGACTATTTTTCAGTTATAAATAAAAATGAAATCCTGCTATTGGGGACAGCGTGGATGAACCCTAAGTGAAATAAGTGAACACTAAGTGAAATAAGTCAGACAAAGAAAGACAAATACTCTAGGATCTCACTTAAATGTGAAATCTAAGAAAAACTCAACTCACAGAAACAGAACATATTGATAAGGGGTGGGAAGTGGGGGAAATGGATGAAGATGGTCAAAAGGTACAAACTTCCAAATAAGTACTGTGGATGGATGTACAGCTAACAATACTATACTGTATATTTAGTAGTTGCTAAGAGAGTAGATCTTAAGAGTCTACATCACAAGACAAAAATGTAATTAGGTGTGGTGAGTGATGTGGTGATCATTCTGCATTATATACATATATCAAATCATTCTCTTGTACACCTGAAATATTTACAATGTTATATGTCAATTACATCTCAATAAGACCGGGAACCAGACTGTTTTAACTTCAGTGAAAATGACTATTATCAGGCAAGTAAAAAAAGAAATCATGGGTCTGGGAGTCAGAAGAGGATCTGGAACTGAGTTCTCCTACTTATTGCTACATGAACCTCAAGAAATTACTGAACTCTGACAGCCTTGATTTCATTAGGCATTCTCTGAAAATCAGCACAGCAACACCTGCACACCCTCGTTCATGAGATTCTTGGGAAACCCAAATGAGATAATCAATGCAAAACCACTTAGAAAACTCAAGAGATACGAGTTTTGCAGAGTCTTTATACAACATTTGAGCGTGGTTGTTTTTGTTTGCCCTGGCCACTCTGGGTGGAAAGAGTCAGGTGGTACAAATCCTTACCAGAGGTGCCCTTGTCAAATCCTACCAGGTACTGTGGGGATGACTGTACCCAGACAAAACAGATCCACCACTGCTTGACTCTGTCCACTGGTCTCAGTCCTGTTCCGTTCAACATTTTTAACAAGAAATTGGATGAAAATACAGGAAGACATTTATCAATGTAAAGCACAAGTGAAACTAAGAATAGAAAATACAAAGATTGACAGAGTCAGGATCCCATCTCTCCAGGATAACAAGATGAAATATAATTAAGATAAATGTAAAGTCCTGTATTTAGAGTCACAAAAATAACTGCAGAGCAGCACAAACAAAAAGACCGGAATATTGCTTGACTCTTCTTTCGGTATTTCACATATAAAGTGTTCTACTATTCACAAAGTGCTTGCCTCTCATTTAATCACTTAGGAAGTTAGCTTTTGTGAATCTGATATGTTAGATAAAAATTTACTTTGATTTATCCTTTTGATTGCAAATTCAGTATTTCCTTATTTAGGCTTAATGAAATCTGAGTTCACGGACAGCACCAAGTATAGCTACATCCTAATCCTTGTCATACCTAGAAGTGTCAATGGTGTGTACTGTGCCCAGGATTCAACAATGAAGCATAGCTGAGGCTAGGATGAGACATAACATTGCCCCCTTAAACTCAGAATCCTACCTTCTCTGCAATCTCCATCTCTTCTAAGAAACTTGTCCCAGTCTTCTCAGCTGCAATTAATCTGTTTTTCATTATAGTCCGTATACAGACAAATGTAGGTATAGGTGTCCATATATACAGAACTGTTCATCATCTTAAATTAAATTCAGTTATTCTGCACCAACCAACTCACCCACCCCACATTCAACTCTAGATTAACAAAAACAAACACACACACACACACCTTACAAATCTTCAATACTCGATCACAGAGATTTGCACATTTTAGGTACTCATAAATATAAGCAGAATTGAGTGATGATAATAGAGTCCATTCTTTGCAGTCACGCTGACATTTGACTTACTGTTTTAACTGTTTACTAAGTTCCATCCACTTACTTTGACCCCCCCCCCCATATTTTGCTTTGTTTTTATTTTCAGCTTCAAAATGGGCATATAATAGCCACCTTATAGAAGATTCTCTGAGTACTAAATGCTAGCAAAATTCATAGGTTATATAAATACTAGTTCCCTTCACCCTTCAACTGCTAGCTCATTGGCTTGACAGAGGTCAGGAAAAGAGTTTCTTTAAATGGAATAATAAGAATAAGACACCCTGACTAGTCTTCCCAAGTTCCTGTAGAGAGATCAGATATCAGTGGCTTCTGGTCCCCAACTGCCCATAGTCCTTGCAGACTCTCCCAGTGCCTGACTAATCCCTAAAGTCACAGAAAGGCAGCTGTTTTTCTATAAGTCAGCCATGCAGGGTTATTTGGGAAGCATGGGGTTTCTTTCCCCTACCGCTGCCCATAACAGCATTCCATCCGCACAGACCTGGACTCTTGGACCTCACAATTGTTTGCAATTCAGCAAATGTTTCACTGCTTACTGTGTTTCAGAAACTGTTATAGGGCCAAAAGAGATTTAAAAGTTGATTTGATTAAAATTACCCTCAAGGAACTCAGTCTACTGAGAGTTGTGGAGTATACTTCTACAAACTAATCTCCCACAGAGCAGAATGTGATAACAGCCAATAAAGAGACATGCCCTGGTGGGGGAAGGGAGGGAGGATTCCCTAGGACTCCAAAGTGGAAGATCTACTCTAGATCTTGTTAGGAAAGGCTCCACAGGGAGAGCGGCACTTGAAATGCACTTAGAAAGATGAATAGGTAGCTATGGGGATAGAGAGGGCATTTGGGTGGAAGGGATACCCTAAGGAAAGGCAGAGAGGTGGAAAATAATGGGAGGTATTCAAGTCACAGCCAGCACACAACTTGGGCAGAGCTAGGGCATACACAGTGGAGTAGCAAGTCAAGAAATTTGGTATAGTAGGTAGCTTCTGAAATGGCTCCTAGTGGTTGCTTCCTGATATTCATACCTTCCTTGTGGAATCCCCATCTCTGACCCCCATGCAATAAGGCTATAAAAGACTGGACTGACTCCCATCTTGTTCCTTCTGTCTCTCTTTTTCTCTGTCTCTGTCTCTCTTTCTCATTCATTTCAGTAAAGCCAGCTGCCATGTTATGAGGCACCAAGGCCCTCAGTTCAACAGCCCACAAGAAACTGAATCCTACCGTAATCATTGGGTGAACTTAGAGGCAGATCTTTCCCTAGTTAAACCTTGAGATGACTATGGTCCCAGGTGATGCCTTGATTGCAATCTTATGACAGACTCTGAGGTAGAAGACCCAATCAAGCCATACTCATCCTCTAGACCCACAGAAACTGTTAGATAATGAATGTATGCTATGTTGAGCCATTAAGTTTGGGGATAATTTGTTATGCTGCAGCAATAATTAAAGTACTTAGAAAGGATTAGAGACAAATTTTGGAGGACATTCAGTAGCAGACTGACACAACTGCCCTATGACTGATATGTTTTGCCTATATCTACTGTAATATATATCAAATGTGAGGTATTAAAGGAATAATGATATGACTAGAGACAGGTTTGTCAAACACACGATGTGGCAGGAGTGCACAAGAGGAACATGGAAAGACTCTCAAGTTTAGAAAGAACTTTTGTGTAAATTAAGAAATTATACAAAACTGTTGATGGACCCAGAATCCTATGATGAGGAGCAAAGAAGACTCGAAAACCAGGGGCTGGGATGCCTGGGTGGCTCAGCAGTTAAGCATCTGCCTTAGGCTCAGGGTATGATCCTGGAGTCCCGGGATTGAGTCCCACATCGGGCTCCCTGCATGGAGCCTGCTTCTCCTTCTTCCTCTCTCTCTCTCTCTTTCTCATGAATAAATAAAATTTTTAAAGAAAGAAAGAAAACCTGGGGCAATGGAGAAGAGAGGGAAGACAGGCAAGGCATTAATCAGACTTGTATGGTCTTAACTGTAGATGGAATGTGGGGGTGCAGGAGAGTAGGAAATTAAATGAAGATCCTAAAGAAAAAAGACTAGAAAGATAGAAATATGGAAACGTTATTTACAGAGATGAAAGAAAAGAAAGTTTTGAAAGGAAGATACTGAATTCAGCATGGGACCTGTTGAGTTTGAAGTGCCAGTGAAGCATCTACACAAGTTTGATAGTCAAGGCTGAGGTTGAAGCCAGAAGTTCGGGGAATCACCTATATAAAGCTCAAAACCTACTCCTAATGGGAAGTAGGGTTATGAGTCACAGCTCAAGTGACCCAACAACAACCTTAACACAGTGAAGGTGAAGCTGGAGCTCAGGGATCATGGTCATACTCCTTCATGTGTTGTCAGGGAGCCTGGCATCTTGCTGGGAGAACCAAGGGGCTAGTCCAAATGCATCTGGACCCTGATAAAGGGATACACAATTTCCTGCATGAATATACCAAAGACTAGCCCAGGGAGTAAGGTAAAGTCTTCAGGTCTCATTCCAGAGGCCCCTTCAACATGAATGCTCATGTTCAAGTTGTAAAAAAGGTGGGGATGGAAGGTTATCTTACACAAACAGAAAGTTAGAATGGTGATTTCTAGGACTGGGTGAGGGGAAAATGAGGAGTTGCTTAATGGGTACAGAGTTTCAGTTTTGCAAGATGAGAAAGTTCTGGAGATCAGTTGCATAACATAGGAGTATACTCAACAATGCACTTAAAAATTATTAAGACAGTGAAGCAGAGCTCACTAGAGGAGCAGTTTTTTTGGTGGTGGTGGTAGAGAGGAGTTGATCTTTTTTACCTCCTGACTCTGTGATCCTGGTCAAGCTTCTTTAAAGCTGGTCCTGCTGATTCTTCCATCTCAAAGTGTGGCACATCTACACTTTCCCTTTTGTTCTCCTGCTTCCCCCTGAATCTAGGCCCCATGCCACTTGGATGATTGTATACTCCTAGCTGTTCCCCCTGCCTCCCTGCCTCCCTGCCTAGAGACCCTATACACTGCCCCAGATTGATGATACCAGAACACCACTTAGCACATGACTACCCCAACTTAAGAAGACTCCACTGAGCCATAATTAAATCCTGAAGGAGCCCTCTGGGCTAGTCCATCTCTCCACTTCTTTCAGGCTCTCTCCTCTGCTGAGTCCCAGACATGCACCATGATTTTGCCCAGTGCCTCTCTGTTGCTTGCACTCTCTGCACTGCTCATGCCCCCCTGTACATTTATCCACCTGTGGGTGGCCTTTCAGACACAGCTCAGTGACTTCTCATCTCTATGAGGACCTCTGCCCTCTGTAGCTATACCTTTCTTCATACTATAATATCTTTTTTCTCTATTAATCATTTAATCATTATTATTCATTATTGATGACACCAAAAATTATATAAGCTCTTTGTTGTTCACTATGTGCTAGGTACTTTACATACTTACACTTTACACATTCTTTAATACTTACCATTAATCCTTACCAAATTTCCATGAAATAGGTATTATTAACATTATTTTTCAAATGAGGAAACTGAGACCTAGAGGGGTTATACAACTTACCTAAGATCATACCAGCCAAGAAGTGGTCAAGCTGAAAATCAAATTCAGGCCTATGGAACTCCAGAGCCTATGTTCTTTTTATATTATGTTATGTAACTTCTCACTCATTGTGTCATTATTAAGTCAGCAAATAATCACAGTGCGCCTATTATGTGCCATGCATCGTGGTGTGTTTCAAGATGGTCAAGGATAAATTAGACACAGCCCAAGCTTCAAAGAGCATTTCTTTTGTTCTGTATTTTCTTTCTGTCTGAATGCCTGTATTCAGTGGACAATCTTTTCCAGCAGACGGTAAGTGTGTAACATCAAGGATGGGGATTTCTCTTAAGCACTGCTATATTTTCATTATATAGCACAGTCTCTAGCACATAATAGATACTCAAAAAATATTTGTTGAACAAGTGAATAATGAGTGAATGAATGAAAGAATATTAAAAGAGGCCAAGGATGTAGAAGGAGAGAAGGGGGAGCAGGCCAAGGATAAAGCCCTCCATTTCCATGCCCCAAGATTCCCCAGGGGAACAGCATAAATATAGCAGTTTGAGAGCAAGACGGAATTTAGTGCTATTGTCACTGCTTAGCTGATGGATGAGAGTCAAATCGTTCCCATGTTGGCTATCTGGCCCATATGACTGACTGATAGATCCTGTACAATGTCCCCCGCTTCCACACCAGGAAGAGAGGACTTCAGGTCCAGGGGTCCCAAGTTCAATAGCCTTTTCTTTTTTGCCTTAAAAAATTGCTGAGGCATGAGATAGTTCCGTTCTCCACTGGCATCTTTGCACTGTGCCCAGTGAAACAATCATATCACATTCAGGAAGGCAATAGCCAGCAAAGGCAGGGAAACAGGAACCGTCCCCACGGATGTCCTCCCGGGGGAGACAGCCAGGGGCTGGGAACAAATGCTGTGTGAAAAGGAAAGCCAGACTTCACCAGTGGCTCCAGGTTGAGGGGCTGGCCCTTCCCAGCATCAAGCAGGACCCTCAGCCACAAATCCGGGAACAGCATGTTATTCTTAAACACACACACTTTAACTTCCCTACCCCCAGCCTCCCTAAACACACCTTAAAGCTTATGTGACATCTGAACAGGGAGCTTTGTACTGCAGAGCTCTGAACTGCATTCCTACTCCTTAGCCCCGAGGCCAGGCCCTCACCAGAAAAGCATTCATCTTCCTCTCCAGTCCATCTCCAAAAGTCCAGCAGCAGCCTGGGGGCTCTGCTCACTGTCTCCAAACATGTGTCAAGCCCAATCCCACTCCAATCCATTCTTCTCTTCCCCATCCACACACTCCCTTCCCTTCCTCTCTGATTAGCAAATTCTTCCCCTTGGGTCCTTGACCAGAGCATCTCAATCAGAGTCACCCTCTCTCACTTTTGAATTCCAGCAGCACTTCCTGTGTAAGTCAATGCTCCTAATCTTTTTCACGGAATAGAAAATAAGAATATTTTCTTATTGGCTCCCTGGAGTAACACATGGAGATGATCTTAGCCAGGGCAACTAGCCCAGGGACTCCAGATGCCTGCAGGATGAGGGGAACCAATACCTCAGATGTGCCTGTAATCAATTCAAGGTCAAGGAGTGCTGGGAAAGCTCAGGTCTATATGCTGCTTGACCCTGTTCTAGAGCAATCCTACAAGCTGGAACAAGAAGGGAAGTAAGTATATATGAAAGTCCTTGCCTTAAAGCACTTCCATGCTAATTGAAGGAGCAGAAGATGCCTACCTGTATAAATAAACACACACATATTCATTTTTAAGTTCTTTGTGTAACATAAAGAACATAGTCTTTGCCATCAAAGATGTGGAAGTTCAAACTCTGGCTTTGCCACTTACTTGCTGTATGAACTTAGGCAAGTTAATATTACCTCTCTGATCTCACCCTTTCCATCCATAAAATAGAGATAATAATGCCTATCTTCATAAGGTTGTGTTTTCTTAAAAAGATTTATTTGTATATTATTTTAAAGGTGGTGGAAGGGTGGAGGGAAAGAGCAAGAGAAACTTAAGAGGACTCTGTACTGAGCACAGAACCCATACAACACTGAGATCATGACTCTGAGATCACAACTGGAGCTGAGCAAGAGTTGGATGCTTAACCAACTACATCACCCAGATGCCCCCATAAGGTTGTGTTTTCAAATCACCTTTATTTTAGTGAGGCATAACTAACACACAATAAAGTTCACCCATTAAAAGCATACACTTTGCTAAATTTCCACAAGGGTATATAGCCATGTAATCACCACTACAATCGAGATATAGAACATTTCAATCATGCAAAAAAGTTCTGCCAGCTTCTTTACAGTCAATCCCCTCCCTACATTCCCTGTCCTCTGACAGTCATGGGTCTCGTTCTCGTCACTGTAATTTTGCCATTTTTTTAGTTTTTCATATAAAAAAAATTGTACAGTCATAGTCCTTTGTGCCTGGCTTCTTTAACTTAGGATAATTCTTTTGGAATTTGTGTATATTGTGTGTATCCATAGTTCATTCCTTTTTATTGCTGAATAGAATTCCATTGTATGGGCATACCATGATTTGTTTATGCATTCTCCTGTTGATAGACTCGGGTTATTTACAATTTTTGGCTTTAACTAATAAAGCTGCTGTGAACATCCTTACACAAGTCTTTTTTGCCAACATGTTTTTATTTCTTTTGGGTTAGCATCTAAGAGATAAATTGCTGGATTATAGAGTAGGTTCATATTTAACAGTTTTTCTTCAAGTTTTAAAATTCCAGTTAGTTAACATACAGTGTAACTTTAGTTTCAGGTGCAAGATATAGTGATTTATCACTTACATATAGCACCTATTGCTCATCACAAGGGCCCTCCTTAATACCCATCACCTACTTAGACCATCCCTCACCCACCTCCCCTCTGGCAACCCTCAGTTTGTTCTCTGTAGTTAAGAGTCTGTTTCCTGGTTTGCCTCTCTTTTTCCCCCCCATATGTTCATCTGTTTTGTTTCTTAAATTCCACATATGAGTAAAGTCATTTGGTATTTGTCTTTCTCTGACTGACTTACTTCACTTAGCATAATACTCTCTAGCTCCATCCATGTCACAGCAAATGGCAAGATTTCATTCTTTTTTATGGCTGAGTTATTCATATATATATGTATATATGAATATATATATATACACATCTCACATGCATATATATACATACATATATACATATATGCATATATATACATACATCATATATATGTATATATGTGTGTATATATATATATATACATCTCACATCTTCTTTATCTGTTCATTAGTCGATTGGACTCTTTCCATAATTTGGCTATTGTTGATGATGTAATCCCTATAAAAATACCACCAGCGTTTTTCACAGAACTAGAATAAACAATCATAAAATTTGTATGGAACCACAAAAGACCCCAAATAAGCAAAGCCATCTTGAAAAAGCAAAGCAAAGCTAGAGGTATCATAATTTTGGACTTCAAGTTATATTGCAAAACTATAGTGATCAAGACTGTGTAGTATAGGCACAAAAACAGACATAAATCAATGGAATAAAATAGAAAACCCAGAAAGGACCCACAACTAAATGGCCAACTAATCTTTGACAAAGCAGAAAAAAAAATATCTGATGGGAAAAAAAGACCGTCCCTTCAACAAATGGTGTTGGAAAAACTGGACAGCCATATGCAAAAGAATGAAAGTGGACCACTTTCTTACACCATACACAAAAATAAATTCAAAATAGATGAAAGACGTATATGTGAGACAGGAAACCATTAAAATCCTGGAAGAAAATACAGGCAGTAACTCTTTGACCTCAACTGTAGCAACTTTGTACTAGAAATGTCTCCTGAGGCAAGGGAAACAAAAGCAAAAATAAACTGTTGAGACTTCATCAAAATAAAAGGTTTCCTCACAGTGAAAGAAACAATCAACAAAACTAAAAGGGATCTTTTCTGGTTCCATACAAATTTTAGGATTGTTTATTTCAACTCTGTGAAAAATGTTGATGATATTTTAATAGGGATTGCTTTGAATGTGTAGATTGCTTTGGGTAGCAGAGACATTTTAACAATATTTGTTGTTCCTCCATGAGCCTCAACCTACAGAATGGGAGAAGATATTTGCAAATGACATATCTGATAAAGGATTAGTATCCAAAATATATAAAGAACTTATAAAGCTGAACACCCAAAAAACAATAATCTAGTTTAGTAATGGGCAGAAGACATGAATAGACATTTTTCCAAAGCAGTCATATACATGGTGAACAGACACATGAAAAGATACTCCACATCACTCATTATTAGGGAAACACAAATCAAAACCACAATGAGATACCACCTCACACCTGTCAGAATGGCTAAAATTAACAACACAGAAAACAACAGGTGTTGGCAAGGATGTGGAGAAAGGGGAACCCTCTCATACTGTTGGTGGGACTGCAAGCTGGTGCAGCCATTCTGGAAAACAATATGGAGGTTCCTCAAAAAGTTAAAAATAGAACCACCCTATGATCGAGCAATTGCACTAGTAGATATTTACCCAAAGATATAAAAACACAGATTCAAACGGATACATGCACCCCAGTGTTCATGTTTAACTTTTTTAAGGACTTCCAAACACTGCTGCAAATTTGACCACCAATGTATGCAAGTTCCAATTTCCCTTTTTCATTATAGCCATTTTTAAAAGATTTTATTTTTAAGTAATCTCTACACCATACGTGGGGCTCAAATTTACAACCCCAAGATCGAGTCACATGTTCTGCTGAGACAGCCAGGTGCCCCTGATTGTAATTATTCTGGTGGATATGTACATAGTGTTATTTCATTGTGGTTTTAATTTGCATTTTCCTAATGACTAGTGATGTTGAACACATTTTCATGTGCATATTAGCCACATATATATCTTCTTTTGTGAAGTGTTTATGCAAGCCTTTTGCCCATTCTATTTGCTGGATTATCTTTTCACAATTGATCTGTAAGAATTCTTCACATTTATCAGAAAGAAGTTCTTTGTCAGATATAAGTTTTACAAATATTTTTTTCCTAGACTATGCCTGGTCTTTTTATTTTAATGATGTCTTTTAATGAGCAGAAGCTTTGAATGTTGATAAATCTAATTTGTCAATATTTTTTCTCTTTGATTAGTGCTTTTTGTGAGCTAAGAAATATCTTGTGATGCCAAGGTCACAAAAATATTCTCCTATGTTTTCCTCTAGAACTATTATAATTTTACCTTTTATGTTTAGGACTATGATCCATCTCAAATTAATTTTGTATATAGTATGATGTAAGGGTAAAGATTAATTTAAAAAATACATTTATCCTGCTGTTATATCACTATTTGGGGAAAGATTATCCCTTCCTCTACTGAACTAACTTGATAATTGGTCAAAAATCAATTTACCATATATGTGTGAATCTCTTTTCTGTACTCTATTCTGTTTTATTTATCTAATTTGTATGCTTCATAGAAATTACTATATTATAAAATATTAATTACTATATTCATGTAATCAAGTAATGGGAATTCTCCAAATTTATTCTTTTTCCAGATTGTTTTGACTATTTAAGTCCTTTGCATTTCTACATAAATTTAAGAATCAACATGTCAATTTATATTTTTAAGAATCCACTAGGATGTGATTGAGATTGTACTAAATCTATAGATCTATTTGTAGAGAATGGGCACTTTTCCCACATTGATTCTTCCAATCTGTAACCACAATATATCTCTCCTCTTGTTTATGATTTACTTAATTCCTCCCAACAATGTTTTGTGCTCAGTGTTGACATTTTGCACTTCTACTAAATTTATTCCCAAGCATTTTGTTTTTTATATTATTGTAATATTTTTATATTTAATTGTCCAATTTTTTACTGCTAGTATAAACAAATATGATCAATCTTTGTACAATGACTTTATATCATCTGATTTTTTAAATGCACTTGGTGGTTCCAGTACAATTTCGGGTGGGGGAGAATTTATGTTCCTCAGCATTTCCTGAATACACTGTCATGCCATCTGAAAAAAAAAAAAAGACAATTTTACTTCATCTTTCTCAAACTTTATTTCATTTGTTTCTTTTCCATATTGTACTGGTTAGGGTCTTCCATACAATACTGAGTAGAAGTAGTGAGAACACTTGTTCTGATCTTAGGAGATACGCACTCAATATTATACTATTAAGTATGATGTTAGCTATAGAATTTTTCATAGATGTTCATTATCAAATTGAGGAGGCTCTATCCCTTTTCTGGTGAGCATTTTAATCATGAATGAGTATTGAACATTTTCAAATATAGCTTCTTAAGGTGAAATGTAGATCATTGATTTTAAACATTTTTACTTTTCTGAAAAAAAAGAAAAAAGCTTTAAATGTGCCTTCAAGTATTTCTTTAGGAGGAAGGGCAAGACAGCATAAGAACATGGGACCCTGTTTCATCTGGTCCCTTGAATTTCGCTAGATAATTGTCAAATTATTCTGAACACCTATGAATTCAACCAGAGATGTAAGAAAAGAATTGCTGGAATTCAACAAATAGAAAAGCAGCCACTTTTTGCAAAATAGGGGGTGTGGAGAAGTGAATCTGAGGGGATATTTCAGAAGATAAACTGCAGTGGGAGGGAGCCTCTATAAGCCAGCTATCGGAAAGTGATAGCAGTGGAGCACAAAATCGGAATTTTTAGAAGTCTGCTCCAGTAAAAGAAGTCCCTGCCTGAAAGATGCTCAAGTAGTAAAGTGGAGGGATCCCTGGGTGGCGCAGTGGTTTGGCGCCTGCCTTTGGCCCAGGGCGCGATCCTGGAGACCCGGGATCGAATCCCACGTCGGGCTCCCAGTGCATGGAGCCTGCTTCTCCCTCTGCCTGTGTCTCTGCCTCTCTCTCTCTGTGTGACTATCATAAATAAATAAAAATTAAAAAAAAAAAAGTAGTAAAGTGGAGCAGAATCCTAGGTAGGACAGCATGGTCTCAGGATCCCAGGGTCATAGAAAAAATGGGGTGCCTGAGTAGGCAGCATTCCCAAGCATTCAGCAGGGGAAACCATTATGGTTAGTGAGCCCAGGAGGGAGCTCTCAGCTCCAATCACCATAAACTGGGAACTGCAGCATGATTGGGCAACCACTCTCCCTGCAGGGGCCCTGCAAAGAGCAGAAACACAGTGGCCCTCCACCTTCCGTCAGGAGGATCAATGGGGTCCCACACCACAGGAGTCTGCAGAGTTTGGCACACACAAAAGTGAAGAATGTTTTTCCCTAAAGGTTTACTGCAGAGAGGAGACCATACTCTTTCAGCTCTGGGGCTGGGGGCGTCAAGGTGAAGCCATTTTTTATTTTCATCCTCTAAGGAGGCACAGGAGGCACAGAGAACAAAAGAAAATATAGAGCAACCAGTAACAGCTTACATGGAACCTGGCACTCTGGCAAGGGCAATGCAACTCCACCCAGGCAAAGACACCTGAGAATCAGCACATCAGACCCCTCCCCAAGAAGACCAGCTAAAACAAGAGGTGAATACCAAGTTTACAGAGCACACAAGACTGCAAAATTCCAGGGCTAGGGGAAAATAGCATATAGAATTTGAGGGGTTTTTCTCATGATTCATTTATCTTTCTTTTAAATTTTTTCCTTTTCTTTTTTTAAATTTCTTTCCTTTTCAATTAGTTTCTTATTTTCATCAACTCTTTGCTTTTAAGTATTTTTTTAACTTTCATTTTTTTACATTTACATTTTATAGATATATTCTTCATTCTTGACTTCCTTTTGCTGTATTCCTTTTTATTTTTGTGTATATGTAAGTTTTAGTTCTTCACAATCTGGGGATTTAGTGTCTTCTAATAAACAGACCAAAATACATCAAGGACCAAGTGGATCACCCTGCTTTGTCCACCTGAGAGATTATATTCTCTCTCCCTGCCCCTTTCTTTTCTTTTTTTTTTTTCTTTCCTTTTTTAGTTTCTGGCCTCTTCAAAATTGTCTAGTGTGTATTTTGCTTGGGTCATGGTTATTTTGTTCTCTCATTCATCTATTCTTCTCTGGGCAAAATGACTAGAAGGAGGAATTCACAACAAAACAAAGAACCAGAGATAATACTCTCTGCCACAGATCTAATTCGTATGGATATAAGTAAAATGTCAGCGCTGGAATTCAGGATAACGATTATAAAGTTACTAGCTGGCCTTGAAAAAAGCATAAAAGACACTAGAGAATCTCTTAGTACAGAAACAAAATCTAACCAGGCTGAAATTAAAAATGCTTTAACTGAGATGCACTCAAAATTGGATGACCTAACAGCTAGGGTAAATGAGGCAGAAGAGAGAGTCAGTAATACAGAAGACAAGTTGATAGAATGGAAAGAAGCTGAAGAAAAGAGAGAAAACAACTAATGGACCATGAAAGGAGGCTTCAAGAAATCAGTGAAGCAATATTAGAATTAGTGGGGTCCCTGAGAAAGAAGAGAGAGAGGAACAGAAGGTATATTTGAGCAAATCATAGCTGAGAACTTCCTCATCTAGAGAAGGAAAGACATTCAAGTCCAAGAGGCAAAGAGGACCCCTCTCAAAATCAATAAAAATTGATAATATATAATACTAAACATATAATAGTGAAGCTTGCAAATTTCAGAGATAAAGAGAAAATCCTGAAAGCAGCTCAAGACAAGAACTCCTTAACCTACAGAGGTAGAAACATCAGGCTGGCAGTAGACCTGTCCACAGAGACCTGGCAGGCCCAAAAGGGCTGGCATGATATATTTAGTGTACCAAATGAGAAAAACATGTAGCTAAGAATACTTTATCCAGCAAGGCTGTCATTCAGAATGGAAGGAGAGATAAAAAGCTGCCTGAACAAACAAAAACTAGAATTTGTGACCACTAAAACAGCCCTGCAAGAAATATTAAAGGATATCCTATAAGCGATGAGAGACCGAAAGTAACATAGACCAGAAAGAAACAGAGACAATCTACAGAAACAGGGACTGTGCAAGTAATACAGTGGCACTAAATTCATATCTTTCAATAGTTAGTCTGAATGTAAATGGGCTAAATGCTCTAATCAAAAGATATAGGGTAACAGATTGGTTAAAAAAGCAAGACCCGGGATCCATGGGTGGCGCAGCTGTTTGGCGCCTGCCTTTGGCCCAGGGCGCGATCCTGGAGACCCGGGATCGAATCCCACGTTGGGCTCCCAGTGCATGGAGCCTGCTTCTCCCTCTGCCTGTGTCTCTGCCTCTCTCTCCCTCTCTCTGTGTGACTATCATAAATAAATAAAAATTAAAAAAAAAAAAAAGCAAGACCCATCCATGTGCTGTCTACAAGAGACTCATTTGAAACCTAAAAACAGCTGCAGATTGAAAGCAAAGGGATGGAGATCCATTTATTATGCCAATGGACATCAAAAGAAAGCTGGCATAACAATCCTTATATCTGACCAATTAGGTTTTAAACCAAAGACTGTAGTAAGGAATGAAGAGGGACACTATATCATACTTAAAGGTTCTATCTAACAAGAAGATCTAACAATTATAAATATTTATGCTCCTTACTTGGGAATGGCCAATTATATAAACCAATTAATAAAAAACTTAAAGAAACACATTGATAATAATACAATCATAGTAGGGGACTTCAACACCCCACTCACTGCAATAAACAGATCATCTAAGCAGAAGACCAACAAAGAAACAAGAACTTTGAATAACACACTGGACCAGATGAACTTCACAGATATATTTAGAGCAGCCCATCCAACAGCAACAGAATACATTCTTCTCAAGTGCACATGGAACATTCTCCAAAATAGATCACATACTAGGCAACAAATCAGGTCTCAACTGACACCAAAAGATTGGGATTATTCCTTGCATATTTTCAGGCCACAATACTTTGAAACTTGAATTCAATCACAAGAGGAAATTTGGAATGAACTCAAACACTTGGAGGTTAAAGACCATCCTACTAAAGAAGGAATGAGTCAGCCAGGAAATTAAAGAAGTTTTTTTTTAATTCATGAAAACAAATTAAAATTAAAACACAACTGTTCTAAACCTTTGGAATACAGCAAAAGCTGTTAAGAGGGGAGTACATGGCAGTACAAGCCTTTCTCAAAAAATTAGAAGTCTCAAAAACACAAGATAAATTTACACCTAAAAGAGTTGGAGAAAGAACAGTAAAAAAACCTAAACCCAGTAGGAAAAGAGAAATAATAAAAATTAGAGCATAAATCAATGAAATAAAACCAGAAGAACAGTAGAACAGATCAATGAAACTAGAAGTTGATTCTTTGAAAGAATTCATAAGATCAATAAACACCTAGCCAGACTTATCAAAAAGAAAAGAGAGAGGACACAAATAAATAAAATCATGAATAAAAGAGGAGAGATCATGACCAACACCAAAGAAATACAAACAATTTTTAAAACTTGTTATAAGGGAGATCCCTTGGTGGCTCAGTAGTTTAGTGCCTGCCTTTGGTCCAGGGTGTTATCTTGGAGTCCCAGGATCAAGTCCCACATCAGGCTCCCTGCATGGAGCTTGCTTTTCCCTCTGCCTGTGTTTCTGCCTCTCATGAATAAATAAATAAAATCTTTTTAAAAAACGTATTATAAGCAACTATATGCCAACAAATTAGGCAATCTGGAAGAAATGGATACATTCTTGGAAACTTATAAACTACCAAAACTGAAACAAGAAGAAATAGAAAATCTGAACAGACCCATAACCAGCAAGGAAATTGAAGCAGTAATCAAAAATCTCCCAACAAACAAGAGTCCAGTGCCAGATGACTTCTCAGGGGAATTCTACCAAACATTTAAAGAAGAAATAATACCTATTCTACTAAAGAAGTTTCAAAGGATAGAAATGGAAGGAAAACTTCCAAACTCTTTCTATGAGACCAGCATTACTTTGATCCCAAAACCAAACAAAGATCCCATTACAAAGGAGAATTACAGACCACTACCCTTGATGAACATGGCTGCCAAAATTCTCACCAAGATACTAGCCAATAGGATCCAACAGTACATTAAAGGATTATTCACCACAACCAACTGGGATTTATTCCTGAACTGCAAGGATGGTTCAACATCCACAAATCAATAAATGTGATACACTACATTAATAAAAGAATAAGAACCAGATGATACTCTCAATTGATGCAGAAAAAGTATTTGATAAAATACAGCTTCTTTCTTGGTTAAAACTCTCCATAGTGTAGGGATAGAGGTAACATACATCAATATCATAAAAACCATCTATGAAAAGCCCACAGTGAACATCATTCTCAGTGGGGAAAAACAGAGCTTTTCCCCTAAGGTCAGGAACACTACAGGATGTCCACTTTCACCACTGTTCAACATAGTACTAGAAGACTTAGCCTCAGCAATCAGACAACAAAAAAAAAAAGTAAAAGGCTCTAAAATTGGCAAAGAAGAAGTTAAACTCTTACTCTTTGAAGATAATATGGTTCTCTATGTGGAAAGCCCAAAAGACTCCACCCCAAAATTGCTAGAACTCATACAGGAATTCAGCAAAGTGGCAGAATATAAAATCAGTGCACAAAGATCAGTTGCATTTCTATACACTCAGATAGAAGAAAGAGAAATTAAGGAATCAATACCATTTATAATTGCACCAAAAACAATAAGATACCTAGGAATAAGCTGAATAAAAGAAGTAGCAAAGGATCTGCATTCTTAGAAATGCAGAAGACTTATGAAAGAAATTCAGGAAGACACAAAGAAATGGAAAAACATTCCATGCTCATGGATTGGAAGAACAAATATTGTGAAAATGCCTATGCTATCCAGAGCAATTTCCACATTCAATGCAATCTCTATACCACCAAATTTTTTCACAGAGCTGGAATAAATAATCCTAAAATTTGTATGGAATCAGAAAACACCTGAATAACCAGAGGAATGTTGAAAAAGAAAACCAAAGCTGGTGGCATCACAATGCCTGACTTCAAGCTATATTACAAAGCTGTAATCATCAAGACAGTATGGTACTGGCACAAAAACAGACACATAGATTGATAGAACATAATAGAGAACCCAGAAATGGACCCTCAAATCTATGGTCAACTCATCTTCAACAAGGCAGGAAAGAATATCCAATGGGAAAAAAGACAGTATCTTCAACAAACGGTGTTGGGAAAATTGGACAGCCACATGCAGAATATAACTGGATCTTTTCTTACACCGTACACAAAGATAAACTTAAGATGGATGAAAAATCTAAATGTGAGACAGAAATCAATCAAAATCCTGGAGAAGAATGCAGGTAGCAATCTCTTTGACCTCAGCCACAGCAACTTCTTAGATATATCCCCAAAGGCAAGGGAAACAAAAGCAAAATGAACTATTGGGACTTTATCAAGATAAAAAGCTTTTGCACAGCAAAGGAAAAAGTCAACAAAAATAAAAGGCAACCCACAGAATGAGAGAAGATATTTACAAATGTCTTATCAGATAAAGAGCTAGTATCCAAAATCTCTGAAGAACTTATCAAATTCAACACCCAAGAAACAAACCAGTCAAGAAATGGGCAGAAAACATAAACAGACATTTCTCCAAAGACATACAAATGGCCAACAGACACATGAAAAAAGGCTCCACATCACTTGCCATCAGGGAAATACAAATCAAAACCACAATGAGATACCACCTCATACAGAGTCAGAATGGCTAAAATTAACAAGACAAAGACAACAAATGTTGGTGAAGATGCAGAGAAAGGAGAACTCTCATACACTGTGGGAATGCAAACTGGTGCAGCCACTCTGGAAAAGTGGCTTCCTTTTAACTTCCTTAAGAAGTTAAAAATAAAGCTACCCTACAATCCAGCAATTGCACTACTGGGTATTTACCCCAAAGATACAAATGTAGTGATCCAGTGGGGCACCTGCACCCGTGTTCACGGCAGCAATGTCCACAATAGCCAAACTATGGAAAGAACCAAGATGTCCACAGACAGATGAATGGATAAAGATGTAATATATATATATATACATATATGTGTGTGTGTATGCATAAGGTAATATACAATGTATATATAATGGAATATTACTCAGCATTAGAAAGAACGAATACTCACCATTTATATTGTTGTGGATGGAACTGGGGGGTATTATGCTGAGCAAAATAAGTCAATCAAAGAAAGACAATTATCATATGGTTTCACTCATATGTGGAATATAAGAAATAGCATGGAGGATCATAGGGTAAGGGAGGAAGAAGTGAATGGGAAGTCATCAAGGAGAAAAACCATGAGAAAATTAACTATAGGAAACAAACTGAGGGTTGCTAGAGGGGAAGTGGTTAGGGTATGGGTTAGTTGGGTGATGGGCATTAAGGAGGGCACGTGATGTGATGAACACTGGGTGTTAATACGAAACGGATAAAATATATTTTTTATGATTTTATTTATTTATCTGAGAGAGAAAGAGAGAGTGTACAAGCAGGGGGAGCAGCAGGGGAGGGAGGAAAAGCAGACTCCCCATGGAGCAGGCAGCCCAAGCCTTAGGCAGGTACTTAAGTGACTGAGCAACTGATAAATTGTTGAACACTACATCTGAAACTAATGATGTACTATATGTTGGCTAATTGACTTTAAGTAATAAAATAAATTTCCATTTAAAAAGTTATTTTTTCAGAAGTATACTGACATTTTTGTTTCATTTTCCAATTTCTCTTATGATTTTTTCTTTAAGACATGGGCAATTTATGCATGTGTTGTTATATTTCTAAGTATTGGAGGATTTTTCTAGATACCTTATTGTTACAGATTTCTAACTTAATTTTACTATAGTCAAATATATTCTGTAAGATATTAATCTTCTGAAAGCACTATCAGTTATTTTATGCCCCAGCCTATGGTCCAACTTGGGGAATGTTTGCTGAGCACTCAAATGTTTATTCTGCTATTACAGGGTAGAATGTTCTATAAATGTCAGTTAAGTAAAGTTGTTGATTGTGTAGTTCAAAACTTTTTATCCTTACTAACTTTTTAATTTACTTGTTCTATAAATTAGAGAAAGTTATTAAAATCTCCCACTATAATTAGATACTCGTCTATTTTTCCCTATAGTTCTGTCACGTTTTGCTTCTGTTATTAGATGCATTTATATTTAGAATTGTTATGTCTTGGGACGCCTGGGTGGCTCAGGGGTTTAGCGTCTGCCTTCAAGCTCAGGGCATGATCCCAGGATATGGAATCGAGTCCGACATCCAGCTTCCTGTGAAGATCCTGCTTCTCCCTCTGCCTATGTCTCTGCCTCTCTCTCTCTCTGTGTCTCGCATGAATAAATAAATAAATCTTTAAAAAAAGAAAAAGAATTGTTATGTCTTCCTCGTGAATTGACCCTTTTATTATTGCAAAATGTCCCTCTTTAAATATGGAAATATTCCTGGACTTTAAGTCTACTAATACTAATATAGCCACACCAAGTTGCCTCTATCTAACTGTTTATCTTTTCCTGTATATGTATCTTGTATTCAAGCTCTGTCTCCTCTGGATATCATTTACATGCCCTTCTGAAAATCTATCTTTTAAGTAAAATGTTTAGTCCATATTTATTTAATGTAATTATTGAGATCATTAGGTATAAGTCTACCGTCTTGCTTTTTTTTTCTACTTATCCCATCTGGATTTTCCCCTCTCTATTTCTCCTTTCCTGACTTTTTAGGGTTTTTTTTTTTTTTAATTTATTTTTTTGGGGGGGGGGGTTTAATTGAACTTTTCTGGTATTCCATTTTATTTCCTCTATTGACAGTTAACTTGTATCTTGAGATTTTTTTCTTAGTGTTTGCTCTAGACATTACCATAGGTTTTGTTCATTTGTCATAATCTACTGAGAATATTGTGCACTTTACATGAAATGTGAGACTCTTGCAAAACTATACTTCCATCTGCTCCTCCATCCTTTGTGTTATTGCGATATGTTATACTTCTACCTATATCATATACCCTACAAGATATTCTTGCCAGTTTTAAGCAGTCACTCATCCCTTAAAGAAATTAAGAGGAAAAACGAAGGTAGTGTTGTATACTTACCTACATATTTACTCTCTGCTTTCATTCTGGTAGATCTGAATTTTCATCTGATATCTTCCTTCAGCCTAATAACTACTTGTTAGCATTTCTTGTGATGTAGGTCTGCTGGCAACAAAGTCTCTTAGCTTCTATTTATCTGAAAATGTCTATCCCACCTCATAATTTAGGGATATTGTCACAGCATATTGAATTCTGAGTTGACAGGACTTGTTTTTCTTTCCACCTATGAAATATATCATTCCATTTCTTCTCACCTTCATTATTTCCTGTGAGAAGTCAGCTCTAATAGATTTTTTGTGTGTCCCAGTATGTTGTGTCCCCTCCCAGCTCTGGCTGCTTTTAAGTTTTTCCCTCTTCATTTTCTTTAGTTTTTAATTGGTTCTTAAAATACAGTTGACATATAATGCTACATTAGTTTTAGGTATACAACAAAGTGATTCAACAATTCTTTATGTGACTCAATGCTCGCCACAGTAAGTGTAGTCACCATCTGTCACCATACAGTGTGACTATATTATTGACTATATTTCCTATGCTGTACCTTTCATTTCCATGACTTATTTACTTTATGATTGGAAATTTGTACCTGTTAATCCTCTTCACTAGTTTGTCCATCCCCACATTCACCTGCCCTCTGGTGACCACTTGTATTTAAAAATCTGTTTTTGTTTGTTCATTTGTTTTGTTTTTTAGATTCCACATATAAGTGAAATCATATGGTATTTGTGTTGCTCTGTCCAATTTATTTCACTTAGAATAATACCCTCTAGATCCATCCATGTTGTCACAAAGGGCAAGATTTCATCCTTATTCATGGATACATAATATTTGTGTGTGTGTTTGTGTGTGTGTGTGTGTGTGCATTGTGTATCCCGCTATGCCACATCTTCTTTATCCATTCATCTGCTGATGGACACTTGGGTTG
Source organism: Canis lupus familiaris (assembly GCF_011100685.1). NCBI lineage: Eukaryota > Metazoa > Chordata > Mammalia > Carnivora > Canidae > Canis > Canis lupus. The sequence continues at coordinate 59,049,241 of NC_049238.1, forward strand.
CTTCTATATTTTAGTTAGTGTAAACAGTGTTGCAATAAACATAGTGATGCATATACCTTTTCAAATTTGTGTTTTCATTTGCTTTGGGTAAACATCAGTGAAATTCTGGATCGAATGGTATTTTTATCTTCAATCTCTTTGAAGAACCTCCATACTGCTTTCCACAGTGGTTGCATCAATTTACATTCCCACCAATAGTGCATAAAGGTTCCCTTTTCTCCACATCCTTGCCAACACTTATTTGTCTTTTTGATACTAGCCATTCTGGTTGGTGTTAGGTGATATCGCATTGCATTTTCCTGATGATTAATGACATTGAGCATCTTTTCATGTGTCTATTGGCCATCTGTATATCTTCCTTGGGTTTTTTTTTTAAAGATTTCATTTATTTATTCATGAGAGACAAACAGAGAGAGAGGCAGAGACACAGACAGAGGGAGAAGCAGGCTCCATGCAGGGAGCCTGACGTGGGACTCGATCCTGGGTCTCCAGGATCAGGCCCTGGGCTGAAGGCGGTGCTAAACCCCTGAGCCACCCGGACTGCCCTATATGTCTTCTTTGATAGAATATCTATGCAGGTCCTTTTTGCCCATTTTAAAATCAGATTGTTTGTCTTTTTGGTGTTGAGTTGTATAAGTTCTTTATATTTTTTGGATATTAACCTTTTATTGGATATATGATTTACAAATATCTTTTCCCATTCAGTAGGTTGCCTTTCCATTTTGTTGATGGTTTCCTTTGTTATGAAAAGGCTTTTTATTTGGTATAGACCCAATAGTTTATTTTTGCTTTTTTTCCCTCTTGCCTGAGGAGACATGCCCATAAATGTGTTGCTAAAACCAATGTCTATTACTGCCTGTGTTTTATTTTAGGAGTTTTATGTTTTCGGGTCTCAAATTTAGGTCTTTAATCCATTTTGTGTATGGTGTAAGAAAGTGGTCCAGTTTCATTTTTTTGAATATAGCTGTCCAGTTCTCCCAATTCCATTTATTGAAAAGACCACCTTTTCCCCATTATTTATTATTGCCTCCTTTTTTACAGATTGACCATATAAGTATGGGTTTATTTCCAGATTTTCTCTTTATTTTTTATTTTCAGCAGTTTTACTACAATTTCCTCCATAGGACTTGCACTGATGAACATTGAAAACTGGGTATGTTCAGATTGAAGATTAAATCTCTTGAAACATTTTTTAAAATACTTTGACCTCATATTTTCCCAGATAAAGAAAGCAATGAAGGCCTTGGTGAGTATTGAAATTAGATATCTAGAATAAAAAGTTGAAAAAACAAAGCCATGAGAAAAAATTAAAGAAATATTATACTAGAATATAAGAAATCTGGGAAGAATCACGAAGAGAAAATGCACAGATATCTAACAATAATTAAAATGATCTTCAAAAAGATATGTGCACTTCCATGTTCATTGCAGCATTGTTTATAATAGCCAAGATATATAAATAACCGAAGTGTCCGTCAATGGATAAGTTAGTAAATAAATAAATAAATAGATAAATAAATAAATAAATAAATTGTGGTATGTATACAATGGAATGTTATTCAGCCATAAAAGAAAGAACAAAATCTTGCCACTTATAACAATATGGTTGGAACTTGAGGACATTTTGCTAAGTGAAATAAGCCAGACAGAGAAAGACAAATACCTATGATCTCTTTTACATGTGGGATCTGAAAAACAACCACAAGCTTATAGATATAGAGAACAGGTTGGTAGTTGCCAGGGGTTGGGTGGTGGTGAAATGAGTGAACTTTTTAAAGTTTAAGTAAATTGATTAAAAAGGTTTTTTAATATTAAAAAGATTTTTTAAAATTACCTTATGGTTGAGTAAGTCTGCTCCTACATATGTAACCAAATGATTTGAAAGCAGGGACTCAAAAAGAGGGGGCAGCCCTGGTGGCACAGCAGTTTAGCTCTGCCTGCAGCCCAGGGTGTGATCCAGGAGCCCAGGGTGTGATCCTGGAGTCCTGGGATCGAATCCCACATCAGGCTTCCTGCATGGAGTCTGCTTCTCCCTCTGCCTGTGTCTCTGACTCTCTCTCTCTCTCTGTCACTCATGAATAAATAAAATCTTTAAAAAAAAAAAAAGAAGGAGGAGGAGGAGGAAAAAGAGTTCTTAGAAATTAAAATACAAAAGCAAGAACAAAATAATTCAATAGAGATATTGAAAGATATAATTGAAATGTATCAGAAAGTAGAACAAGAAAACAGACATAAAAATAGAAGACAAAATTAGAAGATAAATTCGGGATGTCCAACTCCTGATAAATTAAAAGTTTTGGAAAGAAAAAATATGAAGGAGGAAATCAGCAAAGAAGTAATACCAGAAAAGTTCCCCAAATTGAAGGACATAAAGTTCCAGATTGAAAGGACCCACCAAAAATCTATGCAATGAATTGATTTACAACAAGCACATCATTGTGCAGTTTAAGGGTGGTGGTGATAAAGACAATATTCCTGGATTTCCCTGGATAAAAGAGAAAAGAAGAAAAATGCGGAGCAACCCCAGTGGCTCAGTGGTTTAGCACCGCCTTCAGCCCAGGGCCTGATCCTGGAGACCCAGGATCGAGTCCCACATTGGGCTCTCTGCATGGAGCCTGCTTCTCCCTCTGCCTGTGTCTCTGCCTCTGTGTGTGTGTGTGTCTCTCTCATGAATAAATAAATAAAAGCTTTAAAAGAAAAATGCAAGATACTTTTTTAAAGTTCAGAAATCATGTGACACCTGAGTGGCTCAGCTGTTGAGCGTCTGTCTTTGGCCTAGGGCGTGATTCTGGAAGTCCCAGGATCGAGTCCCACATTGGGCTCCCTGCATGGAGTTTGCTTCGCTCTCTGCCCATGTCTCTGCCTTCCTCTGTGTGTCTCTCACAAATAAATAAAATTTTTAAAAAATAAATAAAGTTCAGAAATCAGAATAGTAATTACATGTCAAGGGATAATGGACCAATGTCCTCAAAATTCTGAAGAGAAATGATTCCAACCTAGAATTGCATTTCCAAGCAAACTATTGATTGAGCATGAGCTAGAAAAAAAGACATATTTGAACATGCCAGTCTCCTGGTATTTGGAAGTCTCCCAAAGATGTCTGGAAAAAATGTAATATACACAATCAGAATTGTGAGGAAAGGGGGAAAATGTGTGTGAAAAAAGGATAATGTTAAGAAAACTATATTCTTACCTTCTATTGTGAAATAGTGAGATAAATACCAGAAGAAATGCCTAATTGTCCCTGGAAAGTGGGACTTAGAGATAGGATATCTGTTTTTCAATCTAATCTTAAAGTACAAAGTGAATTTAAAAATATGTCCATATATTGCTTCTAGGAGGGACAATAACTAAAAATTACCTACCTGACTTGTATGATAGGCAGTGCTGTATGTTCAACAAGATGATTTTCTTTTTCTTCTGCATAATTGGCTAAACTGGACTTCTTGTTAGGGTGGAGCTACATACATGTGAGTGGAAGCCACATGTGCTCTTTTCAGACCTGACACATAAAACTCTGCAATAAAAAATGTTTAATCAATCTTTTAGCTCTACCTAAATAAAACTGATTTTAGCAACCAAAGTTGTTCAATAATGAAAGAGACTATCTCAAAGAAGTGAGTTACCTGTTGCTAAAGTATTCAAATAGTATTAGTAAGACTCCCTATGAAGAAGCTGGAGAAGATGGTCCTGTCTTTGACATAGGATGAGCTAGCCAACATCTATGTTTTCATCAAACTCTAGTGTTCTATAGCTCAATTTCAGAATTTTGGGGTTCTATTCATTCATTCAACAAATACTGAAAGCCTATTATGTGCCAAGTACCGGGGATACCATAGTGAGCAGGAAAAATTTACCCAACCTGGAGGAATTTACCCACCTAGCAAAGGTGTGAGAAGAAATCAATCTGAACTCTAGCACAAAGATTTAGATTAGTTCTAAGGAAGGGCTTGCTTAGCTGTTAAACACAGGAGCTTTGTGATTTATCTTTCTTATAATTTTTTTTTATGATAGTCACAGAGAGAGAGAGAGAGAGAGAGAGAGAGGCAGAGACACAGGCAGAGGGAGAAGCAGGCTCCATGCACCGGGAGCCCGACGTGGGACTCGATCCCGGGTCTCCAGGATCACGCCCTGGGCCAAAGGCAGGCGCTAAACCACTGTGCCACCCAGGGATCCCTAAATCTTTTTAAATAGGAAAGATCCTTGTTTATCTGAGATGGTTTAAAATATAATCAAGTAATGCTTATAGAAAGAGGAATGAACTTGATAGTCTGGAAATCTTTCCTAGTCTGGTGAACCAATTATTGTCTGAACACATCTGGGAATATGTTATGTCAATACTTAGACCATTTCATTCAAAGTCTTCATGTGCATTTCCTAATCTTAATTAAGCAAAGATTAGGAGATGAATGGATCTCTTTCCCCCATTAATTAGAAGGAAAACTGAGGCAAACATGATTAAATGATTGTCCAGAACCAAGGCTGAACTTACCATTGATATTGATTAAGTAGCTACTATGTGCTGTGTATGCATTGACCTATGTACCTTAAGTATATTATTTATTCCTTTGAGCAACACAAGGGGTACATATTACAATTCATAGTTTGAAATTAGAAAAACTGAAACTCAGAGAGTAAAAATAACTTGCTGGTAAGCAGCAAATTCAGTATTCAAACCCAGATCTGTCTGATTCTAAAGCCTCTGCTCTTAACCACTATACTGTAGTATGATCATACACAATGTATATATAGCACCTGGGTTTGTAAATAATTCCTTAGGCTCTGCTAGCCAAGAAACATCCATGGCATACTCTCTCAATAAAGACTCATCTTGCCCCAGAACCTGTAGGGTCCTAGTTATGAAGGTTATAGAAGGTAATGGCAGGGCCCCAGGCTTCCAGGGCTAAGCAGCATGTCTCCAAATGATAGCTGCAGTGCTCCTGATGAGGAGATGGATACTACTGCCAATTAAAGTATTTGTTCCAGCTGGATCTAGCCTCCTCCCAGGGCTATAAAGCAGAAAGTTAACCCCCAACTGGGGCAAAGCCATCTTGCCTTCCGATGCCAGGATCATCCTGTGATTTGCTGGGGAAGATGTTTTCCCACTTGATAATTGGATATTAAAGGGTTATCCTTCTCACCAATTCTATAGGAAACCGCTGACATCCCCTTTATAACATGCTTCAAAATATTTTGGAAGATACATCCAACTGGAGAAGGCAGAGAAGAAATCCCTCAGAAGTCAGACACTAAGCACTGCTATGTCCCTCAGGAAGCCTTCCCAAATCCAGGTTGTGCTTTGTATTACACTTAATTGTATGCTGTCTTATAATGTAATAATTAGTGTATATTTCCAACCCACTACACTAAAGTGCAGCTTGTTGAAGCAGACTTTGGAGACAGATAGACCTGGATTCAAATCTAACTGGAACTGGGCAAGTTGCTGAATTGCTGAATTTCTCTGAATTTCTCTGAATCTCCACTTTCTCATATTAAAATTGAGTTAACAATATCTCCCATTAGAGGGTAATTCTTAGGCCTGAAAGTCCTTAGAGCAACTGACAGTTAATGGGCATTTGTCCCAGGTTTAGTCACTATTTGCTGAATGAGGAGAATGCTCTGAACTTGGAATCGAAAGATCTGAGTTTTAATTCCAATTGACTGACTGTGTAACCATGGTCCAAGAGCTTCCCTTGGATGGACCTCAATTTCCTTACTCATAGTATAGAGTTGGTAATACTTACCTCATCTGACTGAAGATGCATTAAGCATAACTGTGCCAAGTACAGTGGTTCTACACCGTTTATACATTAGAATTAGAATGTTGGGAGCTTTTGAAAAATATTGATTTCCAGCTTTACCTAGGTCATAAAAAAAAAACTCTGGGGCTGAGGTGTAGGCAGTATATATATTTCCAGAGGAGTTTCTAGTAGCCAGACAAAGCTGAGAATCACTAGTTTACATAGTGCCTGACACTCTACAAGCACCAATAACTGTTTTTCCTTTCAGGTAGAAGTGATGATGATAAGGGAAATTTCCTAGAGGGAAGACAGGATCCCTATTCCTAATTCATTCCACACAAATCCTATTACTTAGAAATTCAATATTTATTATTTAAAAAATAGAAATGCTGCTAGGATGGCTATATTTATAAATATTTACAATTTAAGCTAGAAGAACTCTTTAAAAACATCTAGTCCAAACCTCTCATTTTGTAGATAAGGAAACTGAGACCCAGAGAGAAGAAGTGATTTTTCCTGTGTCACATAGTGGCAAAAACACAAGTCTGCAGATCCCCCAAACTGCTATTGTGGCACTGGATAATAGCATTTTCCTCAAGCTACTAAGTGACAGAAGGCAAGGAAGAAGTCAGACTCAGTCATTCAACACATGCACAACCCTTATGCAAGATACTGTAATAAGTGCTGTGGTGGCAGGGATAAATCAGGTAGAGATTCCACTTTGATGGAGAGATTACAAATTTCCTGAGAAGAAGAAAAGGAGGTAGTCGGATTCTGACTTCACTTTCTTTGCAGTATTGCCTTGGGCCTGAAGTGGGAGGCAGACTGACCACTGGGTCATGACAAACCAACCTCATGCTACCGTGAGTAACTAACTTTAAGTTATTGTTGTTATTGTTGTTGTTGTTACTTATATTCTTAATATGATATGAACTAATAAGCCAAGTACTGTACAGACCAATCTTTTACTGCCAAGCTCAAAACAGAGAATTATCTGGAAAATTCACCTTTGAAATAGACATCATTGAGCCTTCAGCTGTGGCAGACCAACTTGTACAGACCAACCCTCATTCCAAGAACAGCCAGAAGATCTAGATAAACTATTTGAAAGAAAAACATCAATTGGAAGATTCAGTGAATTACCAAGGCAGCAAGGGCTTAAAGACAAAGATCTCTGCCATGGCAAAGGGGAGTCCAGTGTTCAGCTTCACTCTTCTCCTACAGACATGTGTTGATTCATAAATAGTGAAGCTGGGAAACTGAGCTTCATAAATTCTGGGAGGCTGAGAAACTGAGCAGAGCTGTTGGCAGCCTTACAAAAATTGAGGTCAGCATCCACCAAAGAGGAATAGCTCTGATAACACCCTTGATTTTCACTTTGGACCTCTAAAAGGCTATACTTTAAGTGTAAATGTGAACTAGAAATAGACAACCCCTCAAAAAGAATAAATTTCAGTTTTCAATGAGCTCATTTATAGACTGGATTGAGATAAATTGTCCCTAGACTGATTGCTTGCTAGAAGCAAAAGTATATATCTTCTGAAGTAAAATTACATTGTTAAGAGTCTCAAAACATCCCTTAAATGTTTTATACACAATGTCTAAGATTCAAACAAAAGCGAGACCAAATTTCTCAAAAACAAAAGGGAAAAAAAGAAAATAGAAGCAGACCCATGAGAGATTCAGATCTTGATGTTATCAAACTATAATAGTTGTGAGTAATATGTTCAAAATATAGATGAGAAACTCTCTCCAGAGTACTGGAATCTATTTTAAAAAAGAATCAGATGGAATTCTGATTCCATCATTTGGAATTCCATCATTTGAAATTATAAATAAATACAATAATTTAAATTAGGAATTAAATACAATAATTTAAATAAATTAAATAAATAAATACAATAATTTAAATTAGGAATTCAATGGAGAGGTTTGAAAGCAGATTAGATACAGCTGAAAAGTGTGTTAGTAAACTGGAAAAAATAGATCAATAGAAAATATCGAGAGGGAAAGAGAGGATGAAATAGAAGAGCATAAGAGACATACAGAACATGGTGAAAGGTGTAAAAGATATGTAATTTAAGACCTGATGGAAGCAAGAGAAGAAATGAGGAAGAAGCAATATTAGGAGAGGTGAGAGGTAACAGGTGAGAATTTTCCAAAACTGATTAAGGCATCAATCCACATATTGGAACCTCAGTGAACACAAGCAGCATACATACATAACCAACCCATAGCTAGACACATTATGGCAAAACTGCTAAAAACCATGACCAAGAAAAATCTGTAAGAGCATCTGGGGCCACGGGAAAGGGAAGGGGAATTAAATCACATTATCCAGAAAGGAACAAAATAAGACTGGCAGATGACTTTCCAACAGAAGTTATAGAAACCAGGAGGCAATGACATATTTAAGCTGCTGAAAGAAAATAACTGCTAGCACTAAGAAAAAAACACTGAAGTTATCCCAGATGGTAGGTTGGAGATACAGAAAGGAAAAAAAGGCAACAGAAATTGTAAATATGTTGATTATTCTAAAGAGATAGTGCATTGTATAAATAGTGTATCATGTAAAGAAACCCCAATTCCCAAAGCTGCTTGTCTAGTGGAGGCAAAACCGTTATAGTAACCCAGGTAATGATTGGAAATGCTTCCACATTTCTCAACCATCACATTTGAGCTGTCTTCTCTTCTTTTTTTTTTTTTTTAAGGTTTTATTTATTTATTAGAGACAGAGAGAGAAAATATGAGCTGAGGGGAGGGGCAGTAGGGAACCTGACACGTGGCTCAGTCCCAGGACCTTGAGATCATGAGCTTAGCCAAAGGCAGATGCTTAATCAACTGAGCCACCCCAGGCACCCCGTGCTGTCTTCTCTTCTTAAGCCACAGATGAATCTACTCTCTAACCATCAATACTAAGTTTTATTATTATTTGTTAGATTAGTTTGTCTTTGACCAAGATCTTTTAATCTGTTATAATGACTCTGTTCCAATACATCTAACCGTGCTTTCCCCAACACACTATATATAAAAAGCTGTACAATCTTTGCCAGCATAATTCAAAGAATTCTGGTCTCAGCATCTAACAATATGTATTTAAAAATGAAAAGTCTTCTGTCTTCTTCATCTCCACTTGTTTTCTGCTCCTGCCGTCAACTCTGTTGGACGCTCTGGTACACTCGGATCTACTTCAGCACCACTTGAATTGTCTAATCCTGAGTAACAGCCACAGCCATTTTTGGTTTCACCCAAATGCAAACCTTTCTTCAGGCTAGAATTAGGCACAGTTTTGACAGTGGAGTTCAGGCTCGTCTGTTATATATGCTCTTTCAGTTTTTCAAATCTAGAGTTGCTAGTAGATCATTATACTCCATTGGCTAGTCTATATGCTAGGTATCCAAGATTTAGTGGGACCAAATGTTGATCCCTTTCATTGGTTATTTGCCCATTTTGTTGTCTTTCTAAATAGTTCAACTCACTGCTTGCTGATATTGAGTGAGACAAATTATATGTATTCATTCATTCAACAAACACTTTTTGAGCACCCGATACAGTAAAATCCTGCAATGACATTGAATTAGAATTAAGACAATTGTAAGTTGATTCCTATCCTCCATCCAGCCCCCATTCTTAAATGTAGCCATCTAAATTTCTTATTACTTGGGGGAAAAGAGAGGGAATGTCCAAGAGAGAAGGCAGGACGGGAAAAATTTGTGCAATAGTAGACAAATTTGCCTTTGAAATCAGAGGAGTGGAATGTCCCAGTATCCCTACCTACCTATTTAGGATGTGCCAACAAATAGATAACACTAGCCAGGAGATTTCTGGAATCACTCTTCTTGCCCTGGAAATTCAAACAACAGGATCCAGAAGCATCCATCAATATTTAAGCTAAAACAGACAACTGCCACCAGGATTTGCCAAAACACAGTCAGGTGGTGATAAATTTCAATGGGAACTCCCTGCTGGCTAGCTGCACTGAATGGCCCCAGTTATCTCATTAACCTAATTAATTTGACTTCTCATTTTTTTTTTTAGCGAATTTATGGACACCATTTAATCAAGGATCAGCAAAATTTTTCTTAAAATTAATTTTAATTAATATGCCCTCAAGGAACTTACATTTTATTGGAGGAGCTAGCTAAGCTAACTAATAATCACATGTAATTTAATAAATTCCATAACAAAGGTATGAATAGGATGGGATCATCCCAACCAAACAAGAAGATAACTATTTTTCTTTTTCCATGTTTTTCAAGAAATAAGATTGATCAACTTCACTGTAAACACTTCCAAACTTTGAACAGGTTGTCAAGAATGATGGGTTTTAGATCTGTGTTGGCCCGACAGATAAGTACATTGAACAAATACTACAAATGGATCAACCAGCAGCACCTACTGCAGTAGGGTTTGCTTTCACTGATTATATTCAGTGTTATGATTGCAGTGATTATTATCTCAATTGTTCTTTGTGTGTGTGTGTGTGTGTGAGAGAGAGAGAGAGAGAGAGAGAGAAACCTAACATGGGGCTCAAGCTCATGACCCTGAGATCAAGACATGAGCTGAGATCAACAGTCAGCCACTTAACCGACTGAGCCACCCAGACGCCCTTGTTTCAGTTGTTCTTAAGTTAAAGTTAGAGCCACACTAAGTCCATTCTTAAACTAAGCTAATTAACTTCTAGGCAGGAGTAAACACTAACTCCATTGGACTATGCTAGTGAAAAAAAAGACCAGTTTAAAGAGGTTATGAAAAATCATTAAATAATGAGAGAGAGAAAAGATCCCTTTAGGACCAAAACTTTTATGTTTCTAAGAATAGAAGAAATGGCAATAGACAAAAATCACACAATTGGAAGGTTAACATTTTATAAGGTAACTGAAGAAGGCTGTCTGAGGCTGATTTCTTATGGACAGTACAAAGACAAAGGAATATCCGAGACCAAAATCCCTGGACACTAATCTTCTCAGTGTTCTTACCATGCTGTCTCTGCACAGTTCTTTCACTACCTCTTTTTTCCAATCTCCTTCAGCAGTCTGCCAAACAGCAGCCGATTGGTCTGGTTATTTAAAACAAACAAACAAAAAAAGTCCCATCTCAGGAATGGTTACAATGGGGTTTCAAAAGAAAACAATTTACAAGCAAAAATTTACAGCAGGAAACATGAAGGAACTGGGTTATGCATAAACCCTAAGACATATCTCCCAGGGCCCTCTTCCTTAAAAGGTTGGATCTAATTACACAGGGAGCTATGAAGAGGACCAAGTTAGCATGAATGACCCACAGCGCTTCAGGTTACTAAGATTGAAGGACAAGGGCTAGGGAAGGACTTTGGTGTCTCTCTAAACAAAAATAACTCCAGCTTGGCAAGGAGCTATGTGTCCCTTTTTTTTTCTGTGATCCTATGGGTCCTGGTCTCTTTAATGCTCTTTTTTTATTTGCCAGTTACACATCTCAGTTTATTTTCCCCAAGCCCTCTCCTGACTGATTATACTTCATCTCACACTTTAATGGGCATGTGAGGGTACAGGATCTTCCACCCCTGCCTCAGAGCAGATGTCTTATTTCTCAGACTTTCACACTAGGGTCCACCCAATAAAACAAGCTGAACTTAAAATGATGTAAGATCTGCTTCCATCAATCCCCAGTTTAAAGCTAGTTGTAGAGCCTCTCCACCACCACCACCACCCACTCTTGTTTCTTTATCAAGAGAAAGCAAATCCTGTTACCAGAGTCTCAACTTCAGCTGCTATCTCTACCTGTATATTCTCCAAAGGACATTTACCGTGGCATAATGGGAAAAAAAAAAAAAAAAAACAGGCTTTAAAGTTTAGGGGGGCCCAGGTATAAATTCAGATTCTGCACTTCTTAGCACTGTGACCTTGGACAATTAAACTAATGTGTTTAACCTCCATTTCCCCATCTGTAAAATGGGAATAAAAGAGCTACTTTATAGGACTTTACAGGCTGACTAAATGAAATGATGTATTTTGTAAAAGCACAAGCTCTTACATGTGTATTTAATAAGTGCTATTAGAAAAGAGACTCTTCTGTTTTATGTGGATAACATTTTCATTTCTCATAATAACATTGACATTCACATGCACGTATGTCTAACTCTTAGGATATAACTGGTAAATTAAAACTACATCATGCCAGTCCCTTACAGAATGAGTCACAGACAGTAGCAGACCTTCTTGCTTCTAGTTTTTGATCAAGGAGTTTCTGTAGTCTTATTTCTTGTCCGATTTTCAACCAAAATGGATGAGGAATAAAGCCAGACCAATTTCTCTGCTCCAGTAATTGACAGAGCCATTTCCCAATCTATTCCTATCCATCTCTGAGGCTTTTCCCACTTACCATGTAGTGTCTGGAGAAGGACGTTAGCCTTCTTCAAGAGAGAAAGTTCCAGCAGAAACAGTGGTCTGAGATTTAGGCAGGAGCAAACTTGTGCCCATTTAGAAACTAACTGTAAATCCAAATGAAGCATGGAGTAGGCATTGCTTCATCTTTAATAGCACCTCACAGTTTTCCAAGGACTTTCATGTTTCCAACCCTCCAGGAAGGCCAACTCTTCATTGTATGCATATTTTGCACTCTGAATGCCTGCTTCACTGAGACAATATTAATTCAAGGAATGCTTATGTATATTATTTGTTCAATGCCTTCCTCCAAGAGAATGGGGACCATGTCTAGCTAGTACAGCAGTGTCTTTCCAGCTTCTAGGCAAACACCTGGCACAGAGTTAGTCCTCAAATATTTCTTGAATAAAAAGATGTTATAGCACACATAAGCCCATCACTCTCTAATAAAATATTTGTAACTGAGCTAACAGGTTTAGTTGAAATATGAATTTACTGCCAAACAAATACCATGACATTTTCCGAAGATCTTTTTGGATAATCCAGGTTACCGCTCCACCGATAATCAGCAAAGGACTGCCAATACCCCTAACTCTCACTGCTAATGAATCATCATCCCATTTAAGAAGCCAGGAGAGGATTTTCTTCCCAATTCCATTTCATCAGTTTTACCTAAACAGTTGTCAGCCTTAATAGGACTGAAATAAGAACACTTATTTCTCCAGATTAATCTTTTCACTTTTTTAGAAAGAATGATGGCACATTGCCCTCATTCTGGTCTTCCTATTCTTCAAGATCCTCCTCCTAGAAGACAGTGATATATTTTAGAGATTCTCTTATCACAGTGGCCCAGGACCTAGAAAGCATCTTGAAATTCATAATATATATATTTTGAAATGTTTAGGAAAATTTCAGAGCTTTCTAGATTGTTCTTTCCTGATTCCCACCCACAGTATTTTCTTTCTTTGTTTTCCTTAAAATTTCCTTTTTGGAGACTCTAAAAATAAATTAATATTCAGGGAGGTGTGTTAGGGCCCTGAGATGTGCTTTATTCCTGGTGTTACCCCTGGTTTACTGTATCTCTGCCTAAGGCTGCCAACACGGTTGAATGACACGTCAAACACACTGTCTGTGACCTATTCTGTTTGGCAGTGCCAAAAGCTGCTTTGATTAATTTTTATTTTTAAATGCAATTGGTGTGTGGGTGAAGTATGGATCCTGCCTTTGCATGCTTTGTGCAGAGCATATAATCCACCTCTTTCAACTATTTCTCCACTTGCAAAATTGGTATGACCATATAATCTTTCTCTCCGCATTGATATACAGTAAAAGAAAAACTATCCAGGACCATGGTCAAAAGGTGCCAGACTAGTGCCTCAGAATGATCTGTTTTCTGATCTCCCTGCTTCATATCTTGCATTTCTAACAGGCTTCTCTCAACCATGTTCTGCATCCCTAGCCCCAGCATTTATCAGTTATACAAGCCACAAATACAGATTCATCTTAGTGTACACTAAGTCAAATGAGAAAATAATTCTCCTAAAACATTCATCACCGTACCCCAGAGCCAAATACAGATCACTCATGGATAATCCAAGCCACACCTCTGCAGGCTATGAGGGATACTCTCCTCTTTGGATACTTACCATCTATGTGCTAGGAACTGTTTTCAGGGCTCCATAGGTATTAGCTAGCCAATCTTAACAAATAGGTACTATTATTAAACTGTATTTTATATATAAGGCAACCGAGGCACAGAGAGATTAAATGAGTTGTTTGCTATCACACAGGTAGTAAGTAAGTGGTAGAGTCTCGATTTTAGCCAGTTGGCTTAGCTACTACACTGTACTGCGTTTCAAGATAATGATAGTGACCATTTATGTGCCAGCTGTTGGGCCAAGTACTTTACACAGAGCTATCTGATTAAATCTCCATAGCAATCATCCTTATTTACAGATGATAAAACTGAGATTTCAAAGAGTTAATTTGCCAAATACCACATGGCCAGTAAGTGGTAAGTTCAGAGCCAGGCTGTCTGGTTATAGAGCCTGAGAGCAAAGAAAATACTATACCATGTTGAAAAAGCGAACAATGAACTCCAGCTACAGAGTCTTCCATGCAAAGCCCCCTCATCTTTTAAAAGGACATGAAATTGTGCCTACTAGATCTAGTAGGCAAAGAAATTCCTCTTAAATCCCCACTTTAATAGGTTTGCAGACAGGCCAAGGAGGGAATGAACTCATGAGTAGGAGCCTGGAGGCTCTGTTGATGCAGGCCATCACACTGGCTTTTGATCCTCTTGCAGGCGTTCAGTTGGCAAGTCCAAGGCAGGCAGCTCCCCCAAGAGGAGGCCCCCTACCAACTACCTTCTACAGCCCCAAGAGCTCCACCCAAACCTGCCTCCAGCAACAGAGGCTTCTGGTAATGGTAGCAAGCAGCTAGAGGAGTAAATTTCACACAATCTCAGCTATAACTCTTAGAATGGACTCTCCTTTTCCCTAGCCAGAAGGGCCCAAGAGTACTGCCCAAGAGTATATCTCTTGGGCCTCTAATCTCTGAGGTCAGAGCCTGCCATCTGCTGAGGTTCATCCTTTGCTTTGGCATCACATGAACCAACACTACACAATATACTTTTGCCCTTTTGTAATCAAAAAATTCCCTCAATACAAGCAAGGATACAGTCAAATAGTGCAGGAGCAGAGGAAATAGGGCAGGCCTGGGAGAGGGAAGGGGAATATAGCAGAGAATCTTGGGACTCTCAGGTTTGGTGATTTGGGGAGCCATGAGAAACAAGGTAAATATTTCACTGATGAAAGGAGCTAGTGAGTAAGAAAAGAAAAGGAGAGTGAGGGATACTCTCTGGGGTACCTGCTCTACCAGTTCACTAAATAGAGTGAGGGAGGGCAAGCAAGTATGGTCCCACAATAAATGGTCCCCTAAGTTAAGGCCAGCCTTTGCCCCTTTGCATTCCCATCCTCTCAGCCACTGACATTCAAACCATGCCCTTCTATTCCGGCGCAATGAACAGATTTCACACGACTCAGAGGCATACCTGAAAGCAGCCTCTTTCTTGGCCCACAGTCTCTTAAGACGTCCTAAAACAAAAACAAAAACCCTGCATGGAGCAAAAGAGAGACAGCATCGCCCCCTAGTGATGTGAGGACTATCTTGGTAGACTTCTGGATGCTTTCATGGGCTGCCCAGGTAGAGGCACAATGCTGGAATGGAAACAATCTCCTTAGAAACTCTATCACATGGCACATTTTGTCAGATAGTGAGTTCCCCCAACATCATCACCATGTCCCCTCCAACCCTCCCAGCCAACTTCCAACTCCTGAGCTAGACCCGTCTGCAAATGCCTGTTTTGAAGACAGGTTGCCCCTATAAGAAAACATGTAGCAGATTAGAACTGGGGAGGAGAAGAGAACTCTGATGTCTTTGTTTCCATTTCAGTCCATTCTGCCAAGTTGAAGCAGACTGATTTTCATTTGTCTTAAATCCAAAGGAAAAAAAAAAAAACCTACCTCTTAAACCAAACACCATCACATATGTACCCCTAAGGAATAATGAACTGCCTTTTTAGGCAAAGGAAGAAAGACCTCAAGAACCATTGCCAAGCCCAGGGTGCATTAAGAAGGCTGGGAAGAACTTTGTTGACTGAGGAAATGTCTGGGTCTCCAGCTCAAAAGCCAGGAGAGTAACATGAAGTTCCAAGTGCCTAAGTCAGTGAGGTCCCCACTGAGTGGCACTACCTGCTTTCCCTGGAGCCCTCGACAAACAGGCTATCTTCCCTCTGCACTGCCTCTCTGAGACTATCTGAAGCTTTGCCACCACACCGGGGTCACTCCCCTCCCAGCAGTTCCTCTGCCACTCATGAGAGGAGGGCGGGCACCAGAGGGTGGTCAGGGCACAGCCAGAGCAGCCCCTACATCAGAGCACAGAGCCTGGAGTCTCAACTCACCCTGGCCAACACAGAAGCAGGGAGGGAGAGAGGCAAAAGGAGCCAGCCTGTTTCCATAGATACAGATTTCAGTTGCATTTTATGACAGCCATGCCAGGCTGCCTGGAGAGGCATTGTTTGGATGCCTGGGGACCTGCTCAGAAGGAAAATAAAGAAAGAAACAATTAAAAAAAATATCTAAGTGGTTTTTCTCCCAGTTTTGGGTCAAAAGCCATATCTGCCCTCTAGGGAGCTTCACATTTAGAGTTAAGAGAGGAAGGTACCTGCCTCCCTAGAGCCCTGGACTGGCTGAGCAAAGCTGGCTATGAACTGCATTTACCACTACTAGGAATTTGGAGGATTTAGAATTCCCCTTCTGCTTTGTCAACACTCTTCTCTATCCTTTGCCAGCTCTCACACTTAAGGTAAAATGGAACTTGTCACCGCCATATCCCCCTATACAGTTTGGAGGGGGCACATTTGAAACTCCATAGCTGTGATAATGTCATGAAGGTTAGATGTTTCTTCCCTAGGGCTCCCACACCCTCTATTTACATGTCCAGAGTCCCTTCCTGCCTGTGAGACTGTAAACTGGCTTTGACCTATTTTGGTGGACTATCTAGAGAAAAGGGGACTATCTGTAAAGAGGCTGGCCTCAGCAAGTCACATCAGCAGCACAGAAGTTGAGAGAAATCCCAGCTTCCTCAGTAGCCACAGGACCTAAGGAAGTACAGGACCCTGGGGTAGCAAGTCTTTGGGAAATGGGCAGCCTCTTCCCAGTGTCACCTTGGAGGGTGGGAAGGAGCATAAATTGGCCAGGGACCTAAGCCTCTTCAGCTCAGCATATCACAAGTGTAAGCAAATAAAGACCCCAGTTTCAGGGGTTGGAGGTACCATTTCATGGAAAAGACTTGGGATGAGGCAACTGGAAGGCAACATCCTACCTCAAAAGTATGCCCTGGCACACCTTGGCAGGTAAGTCTACTGCTTAGGAAGTGGCCAAGGTGAGTGAAAGAGTGTGACAATTCCATTTCTGTTTTTAGGGGAAAAGTAAATCTTCTAGTTTTTTTTTTTTAAGACCTCATGCCCAATGGTCCAGAGGCTGTCATGGTTCCCAAACACCGTGCTGGCTGAGGACTGATTACTGTGTCTGCAATTACAAGGAACAAGAACCACCTTCCCACTTCCCAGCCTCTTTTTTCCTGTGGCTTTTTCCTCCTGGAACCAGGTGGATCCCTCCCCAAGTATTTGCCCATTTGAGAAAGTTCACCTTCATTAACCCGAGGAGCCCTATCCTACCCATCTCAGGGACCCTCAAAAGAAAAAGAGAATCTGGTCTCAGAAGAGGAAGAAAATATAAAGAGATTGTGTGTGTGTGTGTGTGTGTGTGTGTGTGTGTGTGTGTGTGTGTGTGATTTCTGGCAGAGGTCATTTATAGCAGGGTCCTTACCTTTAGGTGCAGCCTGAGCAGCTCTAGACTCCTAATCCCAAATCACTGAAGGTCACTGTTGAAATTACTCTTAGAAGCAGGCCACATCTGGGGCTTCTCTTACAGCTGCCATACAATCCACCCCCTGCCCCACCCCTGTGACCTTCATGATGGCTACTGCTGGTGCTGGTGCTTGTGCTTTGAGAGGACAGGGCTTACCCTGATCTCCAGCCAGCAGCTCAGCCTGGAACATGGAAAGAACTCCCCTTGTTCCTGGACTAAAACCATCCACTCCCTGGAACATTCACCTCCCTTTCCAACTGGTACCTCTTCATCTCCTGCCATCTCTCTATCTCTCTGTTCATCATTCATTCATTTATTCATTCCACAAAGACTCAATGAGTTCTCTCATTTGCCTGGCCTTCCTAAAATGGATATGAGAAAGACACATTCCCTGCACTCACAAATCTCATAGACTGGTAGAGGAGAAAGACTCAGGAATGCACTCTTGAAATCTAACCTAGATGGGGCAGAGAAGAATTCCTGAAGGAGGTAAAGCCCAAACTGAGCCTTGATGGATGTGTCAGAGCCCGGGAGGGAGGTTCAAAGTATCAGGGACTGCATGGACAGAGGCATGGAGGCAAGAATCAAGGTGCCATGTATAGGGAATTGAGGATATTACAGCTGCTAAGGGTCAAGAGCAAAGTTATGAGTGGCAAAATATGGACTGGAGTATAGGCAAGCTTCAGACAGCAGAGGATCCTCTGTGATATGATAAGGATCCAAGCTGCATTCTGTATTGATTCTTAGCCTGAGAGGCAGAACTACAGGCACATTGCTCCCCCTTGATTTGAATGACGTATTTCATACCTTTAATTCAGAGTAAGGTTGAACTTGAAATTAAAATGTTACGCAGAAAAAAAAAATTAAAAATTAAAATAAAAAGCAAATAAAAATTTTTAAATGAAATAATGCACAGTATCTCTGCATACAATAGCAAGCTACAGAAAAAATTGACGTATGGGAAGGACATGATCAAGTTTGTGTTTCAGAAAGATCTCTCTGGCTTCTGGGCCCTACTTGGAACCATTCCTCAGGGCAGTCCGTTGCCTAAGAGAAGCTCTGACAGCAACAAATGATTTATAGCAAAAATGAAAGCTTCTTTGTTACATCTGTAATAATTGTTGCTAAATATATTTCATTCATAGGGGAAAAAATGAAGTGGGGATCCCCTTTCAGGACTTGGACTTCAGACCCATGTTCGCCAGCCGTCTGTGTTGATACTGCCATCTAGTGGTGTGGGTGCAGCATAACCCCCCTGAGGTACCAAACTTGCTTCTCAACAACCTTTTTGTCATGTTTATTTTGTAAAATTCTGTATTCTCTTATTTAACCTTCAAAGCAACTCCCAGGTATATCTCATTGTTTATCCATGTTACAGTGAGGAAACTGAGGGATGGACAGAAAACAATACTTGTTGTGAGTCTTCCTTGGACTGGGAACCATGGTAGATGATACACATGAGATTGACACCGTCCCTACTTCAACGACGGAGAAACCGAGTCCCTGGTGGAGAAACCAACCAGACTAAGCCACAGACTGAAGTTTTCCAGCTGCCAGAAGCATGTTCTTCCCAATGAAACTGGTCAGAGTCAAGCCTCTTACTTAAGTCAAAAAGAAACCAAGTGGTAAAGGATTTAAAAAGAGGCAGGCTTTTTTTTTTTTTTTTTTTTTTGAATTTCGGGGTAATTGGCCCAGACCACAAAGGAAAGGCAAAAATAAAAAGAAATAGAAAGAGGAAAAGATGTCCTCCCCATAAAAGAGTAGACAATATGCCTGTGAAAAAGAAAATAATAATGTTTATCCTCTCTCTCCACCCATGCGTGTGGTATCTGAATAGAAGTACAGATTAGGCATCCAAAACCATAAAGAGGCAAAACAAAACACCTCCAGGAAGCAAAATGACACAGCCGATCCTTGGGTTTGGTTTTCTGATTTGCAAATGGAATGGGCCCTGGAAAAGGATGATGATGATGAAATCTGTGGCCAAAGGTACCAAGACAATGAATGCAATTTACATAATTTCTTTCTGATTAAAATTAAAAGTCCATGATAGCCAAAACTCAGAGAATAGGCAAGGTTCATATTGTTCTGACAATTCAGTTTTTCAGAGATCCAAGCTTAAATGCTGAACTGAAATGGAATCTACTCTGGCAAATTTCTTTCCTAACTGGTCTTCTGAATTTTAATGAAATGTAGAAGCCTTTCTAAGCCAGGCACAACGTGGAGAAACTGCAAGTTTTTTCATGACAGATTTGATTAGATAAAAATATAAATCCCCTTGTACAACAAAACACACAAAAGCAAATTTACAAGTCATCATATGAAAAAATGTTACAATTCTTATGACAGAGAAATATTAGCCATAGTCTACAAAAAGAGTTTATAAACCAACAAGGAAAAGGCAAATAACCACCACCACCCCTCAAATTAATAAAGGATAGGAGGAGTAGGTGATTCAGAGAAAAAGAAATGCAAATGGCTAGTAAATATATGAGTCATCCGATAATCAGAAAACTGCAAATTAAAATAAAGAATATCTCCTGTTCGTCTGTTGTCAAAAAAAATGTAAAGAGGGACAATAGCTGGTGATGGTAAGGATAGATCATGAAGTGCCCATTCACACGCTGTACTGAGTGTATAGTCTGGCACAGTCTGTTTTGAGAGTAATTGGTACTTACTGACTTTTAGGTCACATCCACCTTTCGAGCAATCAGTTCTACCTCCAGGGATACATCCTCCAAAACTATTCCTACATTTGCCCCAAAATATGTACATATAGATGTTTATCATTTTTTGAAAGTTTGTAATAGGGGCACCCAGGTGGCTCAGTGGTTGAGTGTCTGCCTTCGGCCCAGGGCATGATCCTGGAGACCTGGGATCGAGTCCCGCATCAGGCTCCCTGCATGGAGCCTGCTTCTCCCTCTGCTTGTGTCTCTGCGTCTGTCATGAATAAAGAAAATCTTTTAAAAAGAAAAAAGAAAAAAGAAAGTTTGTAATAGCAAAAAACATGTAATAGCAAAAAACAACCTAATGTCCTCCAGCAGAGAACAGATTGAACAAATTTACAGGATGTCCTTACATGGAATACTATTGCAGGCATTAAAATGATCTATACTGGGATGCCTGGGCGACTCAGTGGTTGAGCATCTGCCTTTGGCTCAGGTCATGATCCCGGGGTCCTGGGGTCAAGTCCCACATTGGGCTCCCCTTGGGGAGCCTGCTTCTCCCTCTGCCTATGTCTCTGCCTCTCTCTGTGTCTCTCATGAATAAATTGATAAAATCTCTTAAAAAACTGTACATATACGGCAAAGCTAGTGCGATATATTAGGCATATATTGTTATGTATATATTAAGTGTACCTTTAAAAAGCAAAAAGCATCTGGAAGGACACACACCAAACTGCTAAGCGTAGTTGCAGTGACAAGAAGATAGGAAGAAGGAGGTAAGCAGGGATCTTTACTCTTTATCCTGCATGTCCCTACCTTGCTTGACTCTTTTCATTGTACAAGCATTCATGCTATACGTTTGTCATTTAAAAAAATATATGGATATGTACAAAGTGAATTACTGTATTTAGAATATATTTGCAGTTATGTGGGGTTTTTCAGAACAACAACAAAAAAAAACTTTTTTAAACACCCAAATGTTAAGTGATTAGCACAAAGACGGGAGACCCCAAATGTTCTGAAAGGTCAGCACTGTAGAACTGATTCTCATAATTAAAGGTGACAGCATGGACAGCCAGAGCAAACATGGGCTTTGGAGTCAAGCAGATCTGGTTCCAGTACTCACCCTGCCCCTTTCTTTCTGTGACCTCAGGAAAATTACTTAACCTTGTGGAGTCTCAGTAAAATGCAGACCAAACTGCCCACCCCTTGATGTAGGTACAACTGCCAATACCATGCATGAACAAAATTTTTTTCTCCCCTTCTCATTTATGATATTATATATGTAGGATGGGCTTATATGGCAGCTGAGAGGGAACTGCAGGGAACTCCACAAGTTGTTTGTTTTCTGGATGGACTCAAAGAAATGTTTCTAGGGCTTCGCAGGGGAGGCAGGGTGTTGGGAAGTGGGGAGTGGGAGAGGGCCATAATACAAACATTTTGGGCACCAGGGCCAGCACAACCAATTCTAGTAGCCAGGCCTACCTCAAGCAGTGGTTCTAAAATGTTAGCATGCACCAGAACCATGTGAGGGCTTTTTAAAACAGTTTACTATTCTCCACCCTCAGAGTTTCTGATTCAGGATGTCAGGTAGGGCTCGCTCCCCTAACAAGCTTCCAGGTGATGCTGCTGTTGCGGCTGGCCTAGGGAACCCCAGTTTGAGACCCACTGACTTACAGCATCAATAACTGCTCCCACCCCAGTGAATATGAGGCTGCATCAGCCTCTTTCCCTACACCTCTTCTGGAATGTTCTCCCTGCACCCCCCCCCCCCCCAGGCAGCTAGAATGCCAGGACACTCCCTAGTCTCAAACCCAGCCAATGGCCAGTTTCTGCAGCCTGAGTTCTCTCATTAAGGTGATGGGGCAGCTGAAGAGAACCTAAGACTTTTAGTGGGGAGAGGGGAGGCATTGGCAGGAAGGGGTGAGTGCCGAGAGGCAGATCTAGCCCTGGCCTGGGTCCTGCTTGCTCTGCGTGCTCAGCACAAGGACAGGAAGTGTGTCCCCCTTCTGCCTAAGCAGATTGGAAAAGATAACTTTGTTAGCAGGAGAAGCCAGGGCCAGGGGTCGTGCTCTATAGAATTGGCACAATCTGCTCTCATGCATGAGCTGCTCTGTTCAATAGAGTGCCCGGCCTTGTCCTGACAACCGTCTGTGCGGGAAATCCTCTCCCCAGTGAAAGTGACCCCTGTCCCCCACTCCAGCCCATCCCTTGCCCCTCAGGGCACAGGAGCCCTTGAATCTCAGCCAAATGGCTGTGATGAAGAAGAATCTCTGGCTCACAACCAAACTGGCCAGGGAGGAGGGACAGACAGGGCCACAGCTTACCTCCAGGCCTCTCCAGGTGGTGCAAGCAAGGAAAAGTGTTGATCCCTCTGCTGGTTAAACAAAGAGCCCTGGCTCTCCTTCAGGTGGTAGCCAAACCTTGTTCCTAATAGTGATGACGGCAGTTACTCTTTAGCAAGTGCTCACTGAATGTCAAGTACTAAACTCAATCTTATGCATATTGTTTTATTGAATCACGGTGCCTCTTGCCATTTTTCACAGGAGAAAACAGAGGAGGAGCTGAGGACAGTCAGGTGAGCAACGCCAGGTGCCGATTGGGGTGGGGGGGGCGGGGATGGTGATGGTGAACGGATCTCATTCCAAAACCTGGCATTTCATGGTTTCTCTGTTCCTGTTCCTAAAAGACGGAAGCCACAGCCTCAGGTAGGCTCTGGTAGGCTCAGGTAGCCTCAGGTAGGCTCTCGTAGGCCAGACCCCCCTCCTCTGCCAGGCCCTTATCTCCTTGAGCAGACGGGCATGAGGCTTCTCTGTGCACTCGGTGCACTAGGCATCACTGCAGGGCTTGTGCTCCATCCAAGTTTGTGCTCCCAGCACAGCACCAGGCACACACTGACAACTTCACAAAAGCTTTGCGGCAGAAGAGGAGGGCAAAGTTCCACGTTGGAGGCTGGGTATCTCATTTCTTGGTATCATCGAAGTTTTAAAGATGAACAAACCATATGTAGATGAAATAATCAAGAGACAGAAATTACATTTCCCAGCCGATCCTGTCTACACCCACTGTTTCAGCCACACCTAGCCTGCCTGCTGCTGAAAGGCTTGGCCTGGCTTGTTCTTCCCACTACACCCTCACAGAGCTCTCCCTCACCCTCTTTATTTTTTTTTTTTAAGATCTTATTTACTCATGAGAGTCACAGAGAAAGAGAGAGGCAGAGACATAGGCAGAGGGAGAAGCAGGATCCTAGCACCCCAAGATCACGCCCTGAGCCCAAGGCAGACGCTAAACCACTGAGCCACCCAAGTGCCCCCCTCACCCTCTTTAAAGTGTGCTCAAACCTCACCTGCTCAGTGAGGTCTGTGTGAGAACCACCCCTCTCCTCTAATTGGCTCTCTCAATCCCTCCCATCCCCTCCCACCTCCGAACTTTTTCGTTCCGAGGTAGCTCTTATCACCTCCTAACCTACTGTGTAATTCCCTGAGTTATTGTGTTTAAAGAGAATCATCCCCTCCCCCCATCAGACCATCAGCTCTGCTATGGAGGGGATTTTTGTTTTACTCACTGATGTGTCCGAAATACCTCCTACGGTGGGAGCTCAGAAAATGCTTGTGAAGTGACTCTCCAAACATTGCCCACGAAGTCAGAGCCAGGCCTCGACATTCAGGGAAATGACCCAATTCACCCACAGCCCCTGGCCCTGGGTTTCTCAGAGACTCATTCTCCCTTGCACACACAAGCAGCTGAAAGAGAAAGATTCTGTGCCTCCTAATTCCAGTCACTGAGATTGACTGATAACAGTCCCCTCGGGCCCCATACAGCTGTCTGCCTGCCCTCCTGCTCACAATAGGATTTGCCGGGTTCTCCCTAAAGAGGCTTGCTGCTTAGTGAGTCTATACCCCTACATAGAAACATCCAGAGCCATGGAAAGTTCCTGGGCCTCAGAGCTGTACCACAACCTCAGGATGTCATTTCCACCCTGAATTGGTTTCCCCACCTGTAAAACGAGGGATGGAGGCCCACAATTTCTTCTGGTCTTTTCCAGTTCTGACATTTTCCCTGTGGGAGGGGAGCATGTATGATCTTAATCAAGCCAACCCATGATCCTGGGGCACAGGACACAGACAGATTCAGAGGGGGGAGGAGATCACAGTGAACATAACTAACAACTGGACAGGGATTCACAGCATTGCATGGGTTAGATCAATAGCCACCATCATTATTATCAATAGCCAACACCACCTTTTCACAAAAGAGGAAAGGAGGTCATTATCATCTCTCTTCCATAGATAAGAAAACCAAGACACAGAGAGACTGAGCAAACCGCTTACAAATAGAAACTGAAAGGGCCCCACCCAGAGCCAGGCCTTCCCACTGAAAATCCAATGGTCTCCCCACACATAACTGTTTCACTGCTTCCAAAACATACCTTGAATAGAATGCCACTGTTAGATTATCCAAAACATCAATGCTCTAATAATCCATACTACAGAACAGAAAAGTGGTATTTGCATTCAAATGTGGTTAGACCCCGAACTCTAGAGCTTTATTTACATCAAACAATAGAGCCACCACAAGAGGACTTCCTACTGAAAGACCTGAAAAACCGACTCTAATTGCTGCTTCAAACACCTCTCAATAACAGATGAGCCTAAGATGATCCTCTCTCTCATTTTTTTCTTTCTTTCTTTCTTTCTTTCTTTCTTTCTTTCTTTCTTTCTTTCTTTCTTTCTTTCTTCTTTCTTTCTCTTTCCTTTCTTTTTAAGAACTCATTTATTTATTCATGAGAGACATAAAGAGAGAGGCAGAGACATAGGCAGAAGGAAAAGCAGGCTTCCTGCAGGGAACCCAAGGGACTTGATCCAAGGACCCGGGGAATCACACCCTGAGCCAAAGGCAGACACTCAACAACTGAGCCACCCAGCTTCCCCTCCCATCTCTTTCAAAATGTTCCTCGAGAGGTAAGGGATTGAGTGTGTTTTCAAAGACTACAAACAGAAAAAGTGACAACAAAAATAATTCAATCAAGTGGGCACTATTAGCAGAGTGTCTTCAACACCAACAGAATAAATAAGCAAAGAAAGCTAGATTTGTCCAAACCTGAGAGACTATAGTTGGTTCAGAGCCGTGATGACATTCTTTATTTTTCCAGACTCAATCACATCCTCTATGACCATCTCTCACAAAATGATGTCAGGAGGTGGGGCTGCTCTATCACAAGCCAAGTTAGCCTGGAAAGCCCTAAATGAGAGAAACTCATTTGAAAAGAAGTCTGTAGTTTCTGGAATATCTCAGAGAAAGCACAAGCTCCAGGAATCAACATTTACCAAATGCTCTCAAAAGAAACACTGGGTTTCCTTCCCTCTCTCCTCTGACTTCTTGCCTCACTGATATTGGAGAACAGCCTTGGCCAGTTGTTTTTAAATGAGGGATTCTCTAGAAGGCTCTGTCCCAGTTAGAGTAGTCCTTCAAATTTGAAGTCTGAAAGAAATCAGAATTCTAAAGTAAGTAAGATAGTGAACATTATAATACAATTGGAATTGGAGACTCATACAACTTTGGTACCATCACCCTTCCAATAACCACCATCAAAATGTAATATTTCCATAACACCAGAAAGGACAGGAAATGAAGGTTGAGAAGAGGCAAGCACTCAGATTATTTTTTTCCGGTTTACTCTCAAAGTTGCCTTCCACTTAGTAATCATATATTATAGATTTCCTAAAACAATCCCAGTTCCAACTATTTTTGCTCCCTTATTTCCATACATAAACTTACATAATAAGTTTGGGATTTGGAAAATGTGGTCAAAACAATCATTTTTCATATCAATGTAATGGTCAGTCCCAGACAATGGGAAGAGGATGGGCCTCGGGGAGGCAGAGAGCATACATTCATGCCCTCAGAGCTAGCTTCCCGAACATCATTCCTCATTAGGCCACACACAGGCATTTCATCCCGGAGCTTCTTGATAATGTAAACCTCATGCCCCCATTTTGCAGTTGGAGGCATAAGAGTCTAAAACTGTTAGCTGACCCTGCATAATCAATCTCCCTGACTCTGCAGCTTCTCAAAAGTATTTGTAATTATGAGTAAAACAAGGTGGGAAATATTCTATTGACAAATGGCACCAGAATTCTTCGGAGTATTAAGGCTCCTTTCAAAGGAAGAAACTTTGAGACACAAGAACAAACCCCGAGTAGAGGATGATAGATCAATCTTTGTAAAGGACTTAACTGCTCTTTTTGGGGGGAGGAGGCGCTTTGGCACAGTCTGACTGGGGGCAGGGGGATGCACATAGGTGACCTCTTACTGTCCCTACCTAGGGATTCTCTAAGCTGACGATACTGGGAAAATTGCCCCAGCCTCAGGCCCTCTGGAGAGAAGCCAAAGGTTTTCTGCAGTAGAGGGCCAGTCTGCTGCTAAAAGACACTTTTGGAAGCTACAGAAGCCCATCTAAGCTTTCCCACATCAGCTTTTCCCCACCCTCCTCCCCTCTGTGCCCAACACAGCTCTCCCATTCTCTCTCTCCTATTGTTTTCCAAACATCCCTCCCTTCATAAAAGCTGTCTGGCTGGGAGCTTAAAATATTGCTGGACAGTAAAACCTACCCATCAGTGCCAATCCAGTCATATCTGCTCAGTCATGCAGCACAGTAGGGGCGGGATAGAGAAGTGGGAGGTGGGCTTTTAGGTGCCAAAGGAAAGAGGCCAAAGTTGCCATTTTGCTGCTGAGCGCCAAGAGAGAAAGAGAGCGCATATTTCTCCGGGGGACCCTACTCCTACTGGCAAGTTTTCCTTGGGTTATATTGGTCTGTAGCCTTCCCCCCTGCAACCCCAGCTTCTTTTCCAGCCTAATCTAAGGGCCATATCTGGGCTTCTATAAAAGGAAAAATGTTGTCACTGAAGTTCAGTCTTGGGTTGGACAGGCTGGACTTAGAGTCCAGTTCTGAAAACTCTCTTGGAATTGACCTAAGAGTTGGCAGAGATTTGGGAGGGAAAGGAATGTAGCAATGGGGAAAGGGGAAGGGAGGTAGATGCCCAAAATTTAACCACAATTTGACTTTTTTTTAAGATTTTCTCATTTTTCAGAATGAATTAACATGCATCCAGGAATCCTGAGGGACACAGAACAAGTATTTCGTATTTATGAGTTTTGCACTTTTTTCACTTGACCTCTGTGATAGGAGTAATAGTAAAAACTACCGAGGGCTGTGGGTGTAGAAGGCTTCATGCTCCGCATTTTCAATGTTGGAGCATTTAATGTCACACAAGAACTGGTCTAGCTGAAGACCATAAACGTCTTCCTGGGAGCAGGCTCTGTCGGCCCTCTTGGAGAGCCGCTCTTTAAAGTGGCTGCTCTAGAGACATGAATGGAAGTACATTTACACTCTCTTACCAGCCGGAGTGGTAAGTGGCCATCTATTCCTTCAGAGAGCTGGTTAACAAGGACGTAAGTGTGTCATTCTGCCTCTTTGAAGGCAAGAGAAGACTATACTTTACTGGAAATTGCCCTGGGCTTGAAAAACTGGAAGACCCAGGCTTACATCCCTGTTCTGCCCCCAGCTGATGAGCCCCTTTGGCAGACTTATTTAACTTCCCAATCTGCCTTCCTGTTAATGGAGGCTGAATGTGCCTGGTTCACGTGTTCTCAGTCATTCTCTAGACCTGTCAGTTCTGGTCCAAGATGAACCTTTCAGCAGCCTGTAATAATAATGTAGTAAACTATGTAGTCAATTTTTCACCAATTTAAATATGTTTGATTTAAAGGACTTTTATTCTGAAAATACGGCTTTTCTACTTTTGTAGTATGAAAATTCCCCATTTACAAAACGATGGTGAATACAGACTATAGTCATAATTAGTGATTTATTTTTTAAAAGATTTTAATATTTACTGAGAGAGAGAGAGAGCACGCAGGGCAGGGGAGCAGTGGGAGAGGGAGAAGCAGACACCCCACCAAGTGGGAATCCTGATACAGGGCTCCATCCCAGGACCCTGAGATCATGACCTGAGCTGAAGGCAGATGCTTAACCAACTGAGACACCTAAGCACCCCCATAATTAGTGATTTAATATGTTTCTTATTTTTATGTCCTTGCTTGGCAAATTAAGAGTTGGTAGCCCTATGTTGGTCACTCTATTCTGTTGTTCTTATACTAGTCTGTGAAGTCCAATTCTGAGAACCACTGGCCTAGTTCACATGGTTGTTATGAGGACTAAAACAAGAAATGGAAGAATTATAAATAGACAAGGGGTACTCAAATACAAGGCATCATTTTAATCATTACTTAAAACTGTAATCCTCTGGTGGGATATTCTGGCAGATACCCTGAGGGTGGAGGCTTGACCTCCACTGGTTTATTTTCTATCTATAAACAGATCTATAAAAGATCTGTTCCTCTTTGAAGAAAAGAGAAATATTCTTCCTTTGGTTTGGATTACTCCCTGCTCCAGTGGAATGAATAGCTTGTTTGTATATACTCTGATCTGACTTGCTTTAAGCATAATTTTCATTGGTAGAAGTCAGGGACCCAACGCACTTACCGTTAGCACCTCTAAAGCTTCTCTTAAAAGCATAGATGGTCAGTTTCAACAGCAAGGAACTGGAAAGATTTTGTCCTAAGTTATTTTCTCTCCTTCTATTATTATGAAAAACTTTGTAACTAGACATTAAAACACACACATGCACACACACACACACATACACATGATCAATCCTGGTATTGGAGGGTGGGGTGTAGAAGAACACAGCTGTGTTTGGCTTTAGTTTGGAAATTACCGATGGGGTGGTCAGGAGGCTCTTCATA
The DNA here is from genome assembly GCF_011100685.1 of Canis lupus familiaris. Classification (NCBI taxonomy): domain Eukaryota; kingdom Metazoa; phylum Chordata; class Mammalia; order Carnivora; family Canidae; genus Canis; species Canis lupus. The sequence goes on from NC_049238.1 coordinate 59,078,250, forward strand.
TTCCATGAATATACGCCATGACATTACCTATCAAGAATCATTGACCTTCCCTGTTTGTTTATACAAAACAGTCCCTTAAAACAGCTAGTTTTGGATCAATTTACTATCTTTTTTTTTTTTTTTTTTTTGGCATTTAGCATTTCTTTGCAAGTTCTCAGTCTCCCCACTGCTAACTCCAGCAAAGAAGGCTGCAGTTCCCTAGACTTTAAGTAGTACTGGTACTACATGTGTGCTATATGGTACTACATGAGATTGAGAATTTCAGATTTCAAACTATTAATGTTGGTCCCATGCACCGGTATTTATGAAGCACCCACTCTGTGAAGGTCTTTGTTTTGTGTCATTATGATTCACAGAAGATGAAGACAAAATGATCCCTGCCCTCCAAGAGCTTTTGATTCTCAAAGGCAGAAACAAGACTGATAGACATACAGTCCTGAGAGTGTGTGCTTACCCCACACATTCATTAGGTACATAAGTGAAATACACACAGAAACCCCAAAGGACTAATATAGTACAATACAAAGACCATGTCAAAACTGAGTTGATGTATCAATGAGGATAAGACATTAGCAACACTAGATTCAGAGTATGTTAAAGCCAGACTTGATCTTATAGGAATAAGTTATACAAATTGTTGTTTTCACATGAATGTTAGTTTGAACCATGTGATAAGAAACTTGGGTTTTCCTGGCTCTGCCACCAAAAGGATTTATGCCTTGGCTGTTTACCTGATTTACCTGTTTACCTGATTCCATCTGCCAAAAGGCAATGGAAATGGCTGCCTCTCATTACAGAGCAAGCACTAGATTTAAATGCACTTGGAGGAGTGTTAATAGTAGAAATGTAACTAGATGCATGTGACTGGGATTCTGAACAGCTGGTTCTGAGTAGAGGAGCCTCTCCCACTCTCAGTCCCCCATTCCCAAGAGAGCTACAGGTGCTCTTGCCTGCCCAGGAGGAGAGAAGCTGCTGTTGGATGCCCTACCTCATTGGGAGTTTCTAGGGCTCCAAGAGGAGCAACACCCTCTGCTCTTCAACTAAAAGCAGACAGCAGTCGTGCATACCCTGAGAGCACAGGTCAGGCATTGCTCATGCCTGCAATCACTGTCTGCCACCAAATACTGTCTGGCCAGGCTCCAAATGACAGGTTGAAAGGTGGCTTTAAGGTGCCATTTTGTTTATCTTTTCCTAGCAATGAAAATCACACCTAATTTAAGATACCGCTTATCATCACCCATTCAACTGTCTAACAAATTTCACTCTCATTTAAAAGTGGGCTTTGCCCCTATGAGCTTCCGATCCCAAAGGGTGGGACATGACTGAGAGAAGCCCAGAGTAGCATCTCCAGCATGAACTCTTGCCCTGGTCTAAGAGCTGTGATGAGGAAACACTGTAATTCTAGAAATGTTCAGGCTGGAAGAGCACCTGCTACAGGCTGAGGTGGAAGGGGTTGGTTTTTTTTTTTCTTTTTTAAAGTATATATATTTATTTATTTAAGTAATCTTTACACCCAGCATGGGTCTTGAGCCCACAACCCCAAGATCAAGAGTCCCATCCATGCTCCTTGGACTGAGCCAGCCAGGTGCCCCAAGGTGGAAGTTCTGATCATAATCCTTCATAGATTAGCACATATTTGCACTGGGTGAATGTCCCAGTTTGCACACCCCTGTCAGTTCAATCCCATGTGCATTAGTCATTGCTGTTGCTAGGGGCGTTATATGCTGTCATGTTTAACGGTATTTTTTTTCCTGACCAATTTTTAGCTCTATTAAAATATCCTCATGTTACAGATCCGAAAACCTTTTCATTCTGTGGGACACTAAAAGCGTCTCAGTGGACCTTCCTCACCCTATAACATGATTCCTCCCTGAAGCACTCTCCCCATTCTTTTGGATTTTTATATTATTATTATTATAAAAGAATATTGCTGTTAGTTTGTGAAGCTGTTAAGAATGGTTTCCAGATGTCAACCTAGAGAAGAAAAAACATAAATTAAGAGTCCAGGAGTTGCAGAATTGTGTAGTTCTGATCGAAAGCAATGTATCTCCAGGGTGTAGTGGAAAGAACAGACTTTGGGACCAGGAAGACAAAACTGCTGCTATTTAACCATCTGATCTTAGTTTGTTTAACCTTTCTGAACTTCAGCTTTCTCATGTGTTCAAATCAAATTGGTTAAACATGTTTTGAGCTTTCACTCAGCTCTGGGCTCTATGAGAGGCACTGAGTATGCAGCAGTAAATAAAATAGGCACAGTCCATCGCCTTATGAAGATTATAGCCTAGCAGTATCAGATTAAATAAAATAATGTAATGTCAGAAGGCTGTCAAATAGATGTTGAAAAAATATTTCTTTCCTCCACTTCCCTCCAAACACAGGATCATTATACATTACAACACAGTCAAAAGTAAGATGGCTACAGACAATTTTACACATCCTAGAATTTTGGTGAGGGCCCAAACACCCATGGTATAGGGTATTCTTTCCTCAGTGTGCTTCTTGAAGCTTAGTTTAGCTTGTGGTCTTGATTTAAATCCATGTAAGCATAGGTTTCTATTTACGGTCAACAGTGAACTCTTATTGGGGTGGAATTCAAGGAATTATATCTATATTGCCTCATTTATCCTTTCAGACCACCACTTGCACAGTGTCCAAGAACAGGTATTAGCGTTAAACCCACTTTGCAGATGAGGAAGCTAGTGGAAGCAGATTCTTGGGGCGTTCTTGACTCCTCATCCTAGCCTACACAGAGGAAGCACTCCACAGGAGCTGTTTCGGTGCTCAAGCACATTCTGGCAGCTCAGAAAGGAGAGGGACCCCGAGCGTTAGCGAAGAGGGGCCACTGGGGATGGCACCGTGGCCGCTCAGCTCTTGCCTTCTCCCTCCTCCAGGTGGGTGAGCAATGGGTGACTGGAGCTTCCTGGGGAACATCTTGGAGGAGGTGAATGAGCACTCCACAGTCATCGGCAGGGTCTGGCTCACGGTGCTGTTCATCTTCCGGATCCTCATCCTGGGCACGGCCGCCGAGTTCGTGTGGGGGGATGAGCAGTCCGACTTCGTGTGCAACACCCAGCAGCCCGGCTGCGAAAACGTGTGCTACGACGAGGCCTTCCCCATCTCGCACATCCGCCTCTGGGTGCTGCAGATCATCTTCGTGTCCACGCCGTCGCTGGTGTACGTGGGCCACGCGGTGCACCACGTCCGCATGGAGGAGAAGCGCAAGGAGCGCGAGGCCGAGGAGCTGTGCCAGCAGGCGGCGGGCGACGGCGGCGACAGGGTGCCGCTGGCCGCCGACCAGGGCAGCATCAAGAAGGGCGGCAACAGCAGCAAAGGCGCCAAGAAGTTCCGCCTGGAGGGCACCCTGCTGAGGACCTACATCTGCCACATCATCTTCAAGACCCTCTTCGAGGTGGGCTTCATCGTGGGCCACTACTTCCTGTACGGTTTCCGGATCCTGCCCCTCTATCGCTGCAGCAGGTGGCCCTGCCCCAACGTGGTGGACTGCTTCGTGTCACGGCCCACAGAGAAAACCATCTTCATCCTGTTCATGCTGTCGGTGGCCTCCGTGTCCCTCTTCCTCAACATCCTGGAGATGAGTCACCTGGGCCTCAAGAGGATCCGGTCTGCCTTCAAGAGGCCGGTGGAGCAGCCCCTGGGGGAGATCCCTGAGAAGTCCCTCCACTCCATCGCTGTCTCCTCCATCCAGAAAGCCAAGGGCTACCAGCTGCTGGAGGAAGAGAAAATTGTGTCCCACTATTTCCCTTTGACCGAGGTCGGGATGGTGGAGACCAGCCCACTCTCTGCCAAGCCTTTCAGTCAGTTCGAGGAGAAGATGGGCACCGGGCCCCTAGGGGACCTGTCCCGAGCTTACCAAGAGACCCTGCCTTCCTATGCTCAGGTGGGAGCCCAGGAGGGGGAGGGTGAGGAGCAGCCGGTGGAGGAGGGGGCCGAACCAGAGGTGGGGGACAAGAGGCAGGAAGCTGAGACAGTGAGCACAGAGGGGCAGGAGACCATGGCTGTGCTGGAGGGGGAGAAAGCCGAGACTCCCGAGGTGGGGAAGGAGGGCGAGAAGGAAGAGCTGCAGGCTGAGGTTTCAAAGCAAGGGCTGCCCGCAGAGAAGTCACCTTCACTGTGTCCAGACCTGACCAGGGATGACACCAGACCCCTGAGTAGGCTGAGCAAAGCCAGCAGCCGGGCGAGGTCAGACGATCTAACCGTATGAAGTGGTGCCAAAGAAAGAAAGAAAGAAAAGAGGACACCCGAGCTAACATAGGGCAAGATGAAACCTAAAGACACCACCATGATTTGAGTCTTCTGTCCCTCCCCTCACACCCGCCCCTGGTTGGACAGGCGCTGCGGGGGCACAGTACTTGCTGTGCAACTAGGAAACCACATTTCCCATATAAAAGGATGACCAAGATAAACCCATTGTGCCATCAAAGTTCCCAGTCTCGAATGACTGCCCTGCCCCTCTACCCCAACTACAATGGGGAGCTCTGCTTTCATCCCCATTTCTCCATAGAAATCCCTCCAATCAGAACTGTGGTTGCCTCATAGCTTTTTGCCAGTCATGACTCAAGCTCACTAGCTCAGCCAGATTTTTATCACCCCAGCACTTCCCTAGCAGACACCACATGATCACATATCAGAGGGGCCCAAACTCAGATGCCTATGGGATGCAGGCAGCTGCTTTAACCTGATGGGGTGGACCTGTTCTAATGCCACGGGACGTCTAGGGTTGTGAAGATTGGGGGGCTCTGCTACTCAGTACCAGGCACTGATTACTAGGCAGTGTTACCTGACTGTCTGATTTTCCCAGAGAAGCCAGAAGTCCAAACTTTTCAGTGAAATTTTTAATATTGCCAACTAATTTTTAAATATGCCGTGTGGGCCAAACAAAATGTGTACAAACCAAATTTAACCTATGGGGCACCGATCTGCAAGATCAGCCTATACTGGTGAGCCCAGCTTTCCTATGGAATTATTCATATTATTTATGGCTCCCAAATCTCATCTCACCATTTTGGAGTGTTTGGTTAAAATCATCAGTCCAGGGGATACCCAATATTCTCACTGGCCTTTCTTTTGGGTCACTGTAACCCCTGGGTTCTGATTCAGTTTTATCCCTTGAATTGGTGGGGATTCTGCCTTGGGTACCATAAAAGAAAGAGAGCAAGACATTCCCCCTCTCCCTGAACTGAAAGAGCCTTGTGAGTCTGGTCACAGTTTTCTTCCCTCTCCTCTTCCAATATCAGCGGTCAGCCTGAAATCCACACCCCCTTTCATCAGGGGATGGGAGCAAGCCAGTCTGAGCCAGCAGATAACCTGCCCACTGGCCTGTCTTGAGGAGAGTCAGCTCTCAGGCCTTACCTAGACACAAGATGTGTACAAAGAGGACTATCACAGTGATACTAGGGAGAGCCTCTTACAAAGTGGGAGCTCCAACAGTCAGAATCCCAAAGTCTAGTCCCAGACCAGGCCTCATCCTGGAAGGGTCATAGAGACTAAAGGTAACAAGGGGGATCTCGAAGTTCTCCTACCCCTTACCCTCACAACCAGCCTTCCTCAATCATAGAGCCCAGTCCAGGGAAATCCTCAAGTATAAGTACATATTCCACACAGGGAGCAATTTTTACCTGGAGCCAAACAGTTCCCAGAGCTGTGGGACAAAGTGACAAAGTGAGAACCAAGATGATTTCTATAAACCAGAACTACGCTTCATGGGCTGCAGTGCCAAGGCTAAGGAAGGAGGGATAGAAACCAAAATAACATGGCAGAGATCTGGACAGGGGACTACCAGGGAATCCAAAAGAAGTACCCAGAAAACTGCCTTCATTCTATCTTTCCCCCAGCCAATACTATCCCAAAGTACATGCAGATCCCTTGTGCTACCCTCTGGTTATCCCCTTCCTTTTTTGATAATCATTCTAGATATGCTTTTCCAGAGCAAAGCCTCCCCCAAAACTATTCCTCTCCAAGTGACAATATTCCCATTCCTTAGTGCCCCATTCCAAAACAAAGTGGTCTAAAAATTAAATTCATCCTAAGGTATGATTGTTTGATAACTACTCTGGGAAATTTTACATTTTAAAAGACAGCCTAAAATGTATTTTACCTAGGTTAATCCAAAGTGACAAACTTTCAATGAAAGAACGTATCAGGCAGGGGGTAGTTGAAGAGAAGAGATACATTTTAGCTCAAAGAATGTGACTTTCTTTCTGGCCACTGCTGGAATCTGCCCCTTGCCATCAACATTATTCCACCCAGACCTTCCGGATGATGAGACAAGTAGCACAGTCACAGGCCTCAGAGACTGTGTCACTGTACTCACCCCAAAGGCCACACTATTGCTCCTACAGTTTTACTCCCGAAGACTCATTTTTAAGAAGATATAAACTCAGAACCTGAGAATAACTTATCACCAGAATGGAGTGTCCTGTCTCAACTAGGACCTAATCCGAAAGAGAAAAGGAAAGGAGAAGTGCACCCTGCTCTAAGTGAAAGCTGCTTGGTGCTGTTTAGAAGCGGTTGCAGAGGCATGGGTGAAGGCTGCTGGTCTCCTTGTCTGGGCTGGAACAGAAGCCTGTGAGTGAGTGTATCTCCTTGGATGAAGCAGCATCCTGCCTCACTGTCTGTACCCACCCCCCACCATGGAAGTTGCCATTTTTCCTATTAGTCTTCCCAATAAAAGAGGAAGACTATTTGGGGAGAAATTGACCCAGGCATCAAGAGACCAGGATTTTTTTTTTTCTATTTCTGCCATTTAGTAGCTGTGTTACTGTCATCCCTCTCTGTATCTTGGTTTTCTGTCTACAAACTCAAGATGGTATTCATGACCAACCTACCTCCAGGGGTATCATAAGGATTAATGAGTTGGCTGCCAAGTCTAGAGGCTGCTGAGTGTTGCCACTCCTTGAAAGATTCCTCTAGCAGCAGGGAGACCAGGAAGAAAGGGAGGTGGGTGGTTTCCATCCCACCCTCTCAAGCTGCCTTGAAGTTACCTAGTGAGAGTTTCTCAATATGGAATAGACACTCTAGAGATCAGTTTTCTCAGAGAAGCAAAATCTGGACCCCATGTGTTTAGTATGAACCTGAGGCTCTGTGATCTTGAGAAATGACTAGAGGACAGATTGGTGATTACTCTCATCCTCTGGAAAATGTCCCAGGTTCCATTCACAGGCAGCTGTGGGTCCGTGAGTGCTCTTACCTATACAGCTGGATTTCTCAGTGTCTGTTTTGAGGCAAATAATTGTGACTGACTCAGGATTAAAAATCCCACCCTGGGCTCCATTAGATACAGCTTTAAATCCTACTCCTGGTCCTTTCCTTGTTAGACTAAAACCCTTATGGCACGTAGACCTGTTGATAAAAAGAAGCAGTGGACAGTTGGATATCCAAAGTATAGCTCATTCCAGAGAAAAAGAGCCAGTCACTTACTAGCAGCTATAACACCTCCATCAGGGGAGGTCTGTGACCAGGAGGGACAGAGTTACTTGCAGTTCAGTTAGAAACTTCAAACCTGGCTCTGTAATCCCCAGGCCTAGTATTTGGGGCATCAAAAAAAAAAAAAAAAAAAAAGCCTATCTGCTTTTCACCATGACTTCATCACTTGCCATACAAGTGACACATCCAACACAAAATATATAAATACTCTTAAAGGTCAGGTGACCTGGGGATAAGATTTCCCACAAACAATGAAGTTCAACTCAGAAGTTTGGCCGCCCCTTGTGATTCTCAGGACCCCAAGATGTCACTTACCTGCTCCCAATGATAATCTTCCCTAGGTTAATTGGGGGTAGCAAACGTTGCCCCTCCTTCACAAGATGGAACAAGTGGATGTATATCCAGGAAACACAATGAGCATACTAGAAGAAAAAAGGGGGTGTTTTTAAAAACTCATTAATTTGGAAATAAAAGGAAAGGGAGGAAGGCCTTATCCAAATTTGTAAGAAGTCCTTACTGTTAAACGTATACTGAAGCAATGACACTCACCACTTTCAAATACTGCACAGATTGTTGACTAAGATCTTGACAAAAAGTGAGCTAATAAGTAAAGTGAAGGAAGCAAATGAGGGGGGATATGGTCAATATTTCTGTAGTCCTGAATTCCTAAGAATTACACTATGAAAACAGAACATTTTTAATCATGCAAGAATTCATTGTTCGAGGTGGTGCTACAGATAGTCAGCCTCCTAGGGCTCCTGTGTGGAGATACACCAGCCCCTGAGACCCTCTCTGACTCATGGCAGAAGTGACCCCCTGGCTATTGAAAGAACTATTTGCAGGAACTCCTTGGTTTAGCCATGTGGAAGACCTGGGGCAAGGCTAGTGTGGGCAGTTGTTCTTCATGAGTTCCTGAGGAGGGTCATCAGGTCATGGTCAGGGTGAAAAGGCAGCATACCTCCCCCACCCCAGGAGATCCCATCCCACTCCACATATTTCCTCCTCTCTCCTTCCCCAGATCCAAATTATCCCCCCATGTATACTGTGTACAATTGACCACACAACCCAAGTTAGCAAAGTTTAGACAAAAAAGATTTGCCAGGTTAGATGGAAAACTCCTCCACACGTAAATGGAATCTGTAAAACAAAGTAAATGTGTGCCTAGAAGTGATACTGAATAGTCAGGGAGGCTTTCCATTCTTGTAATTATCATATTTTAACAAAACGTGTAACTGGGAAGGAAGGAGGAAAAGGAAACAAAACTCTAGGTTCTGCAGTTAGAGAAGATGAAAGGAAGATGTTTATGAAAGACAAGTCACTCTCCACTGCCCTAGACACTGCAGCTCCCAAAGTTGGCCACCAACGTAGCAGTGGGATATACCATAAGCTCCAGTCCCACTTTCTTCTGGAAGTTCTTGCTCCAGGGTGGATAAAGAGAATTCTGGAAGAATACGTGAAGTTTCCTGGAGGGAAAACTTGATGGCTTTATTGCCTTTTTCTGCAAAATTTTCCATCTATGATAGGATTAGTAAAGACTCAGCTAAGAAACACGTTCATAACAAACTTCCTAGGGAAGTCCATGGCAAGGGAAAGAGGCATTATTGGGATTGTGTCCTGAATTCTCCAACCCTCTGCATTGTTATGTTAGAGCTAATAGTCACATGTTAGACTGTTACAAAACAAATAAAACTAACTTGACTTTTCGCCATCTTTGTTTTTTTCTTTTGACTTGTCAACCAAGCTAGACTGTGAAGAGACTGCTCCCCTTTCTAGTTATTCTTCCTTTGGAATTAAAGGATTGGGGAAAAAGAAGACTGAGGACTGGGGAGGGGGGCAGTGGTATTCTGATAAACATTCCACAACCTGCTCTCTGAAGAGTAAAGAGGTCCTGGTGTATAGTGTTTGCACTTTCCTTGGTGTAAATGTTCCTACCATTGACCACTAATTTCAGGCTCCCAACATGATGTCGCTGAACAGACAGCTGAGGAGAGATGTATAGTAACACAACCTTATAAAATATTTCCATCTTACCATAGCTACAAATAACCCATTAGGACAGATAACAGTAAAATAATTAAGAAGTGATGAGCTTTGAGTATTTATTACCCTGTGTTTTATATTTAAGTTTATGTAGTTTGTTAATAATGACTGTACTTAACTATTGGCTCACAAAATTCCAGGAAATTTAGCAAATGATTCTTATGGGCCAGTATAAGTCAGTTCCAGCTCACCACTGGGTAGAATGGAGGAGACTCTGATTCAGAAAGAACATGAAAACTCTCCTTATCAATTAGATTTGGTCACTTCATTCTCTCTCTTTCTCTACACAAAAATCAGGAAAAATAAAAAAGTATATACTTGTTTGGCCTTATGGGAAGAGGCAGAAGAATAGGGTTTGTTCTCTTCCATGTCTCTGACAACTATAGGAAGAGTTGAAATTACTTATTACAGGTCAAAATAGATAACTCAAAATAAAATTGGCCCAAAAATTCTTCCTGGGATTTACCATGTCACTTCTCTGCTTAACATCCTTCAATAGTTCTTCATTATATACCCAATAAATTCAAAATTCCTCAACACAGCTTACAAAGCTTTTATAACTGACTTCAACCCACCTAGATAGTACATCTGTTTTAAACTGTTCTCCAATCTGTTCTCCCTTCTCTGATAATAACATCTTGATTTTATCTGGGGGGAAATACACTTCCTCAGTTAGAGACAGTCTTGGTAGAGCTCTAAGTAATGTTTATCCACTTCTTCTGGTCAAGGCTCAGGTCTTTTTTACCCAAAGGGGCCAATCATACCCTCTTCTCCCTTGAATGCAGATCTTGAGTGAAGTAACAGAGAGACTGCAATTTGACTGGAATTCATTCATCTTGACAGAATCCCCTTGAACAGACCCACAACGAGTTCCTGCTTACTTAGATTTCTGGGCCATGCCTGATTTCTCCTTTTTCCAGATCCTGGACACTAGCCTCCCTTCAGTTTGCTGAATGATCCCAGAGTCTTGTTTGTTTGTTTTATTTAGCTTAGCCAAAATTATTTCTATTGTTTGCAAGGCCTTGATTGTCATACCAGCTTTGTAGCCTCATCTCTCACATCCACCCACATGCATCTGTGCTCCCAACCTTCTGGAACCATTGGCCTATCCTTAGTATAGACAGGCCTGGCCCATGGTGATGAATGAATTCCATGATGTTTCAGGACTCTGCCCTGGCCTGCCTTTTTCTCCATGGTCAGCTCCTTCTTACTCTTCAATATTCAGCTCAGTTTTCTCCTTCTTTATGAAATTCCATGAACTTCTCACACTACAGTTAGCTGCTCCCTCCTTTGTGATCCCTCAGTATTTATGTACACTTCTACCATAGAGTTTATCAAATTGTTTTATCTCCTTTTCTCTCATCTGGCTGCAAGCAATCTTAGGATAGAGGTTTAATCCTATGTAACTGAATATTCTTTACTTAGCAGAGCTCCTGGAACATAGTAATGTTTGGTGAATGCATGAATGAGGACTGAGACATCTCCCATGCAGGAAGGAAATAATTGGCCAAGTGCTCCCCATTACCAAATGGGACGTACTGTAAGCTGGCACTACATAGGAATATATCTGAGGAAGCGATTCCCTAAAGTCCCAGGGGTTCCAGGCTTGAAAGCAAGCAGGCTTGCTTTGTCATAAATAAAGGAAGGAGGAGAAAGAGATTTTTATCTGAATTGCTGGATGTCATCACCCAGAACAAACTTGGAAGTCATATGCTGAAAACAGCAGTCAGAGTCTTTGAATGATTGTAGATCAGAGGACCTTCCCATCCCTAGCAATTTCTAATTGGACTTTTGAACTTTTAATTAAATTAAAAATAAACTTTATTGTGTTAGTCCTCTGAGCCCTCAAGATTTATCTGTTATAGGATCTAGCAAATACCTTATCTATTTAAAGAAACTGAGATTAGATGTGGTTTTAACAAAAAACCTAAAATTTACTGTTGCTTTGACTTACCAGTTGAACAGTGAATGGTGAAGAAATGAAAATCAAAGGTACAAGGTTAGAGCTCCAGGCTATGCCATGTAAATATTTAGTGAAAATGTCACCTGTGATGATTGATGTATTAGCTATTTATTGTTGAGTAACAAATCACTCCAGAAATTAATGGCTTAAAACAACAATCAGCTTTTATCATCACTCACAGTTTCTATGGGTCAGGAATTCTGGAGCAGCTTGAGGTCTCTCAATAAGGTTGCAGTCAGATATTGACAAGGGCCTGCACCTGGGGTGATAGGATCGACTCACTCACATGGGTACATGACTAGCAAGTTAGTGCTGGCAGGTCGGTTGCCCTTGGGTCTGTTTGAGGGTCTCGTGAGCTGGTGGCTGCTTTCCCCCAGAGCAATTGATCCAAGAGATCAAGGAAAAGTTTCCATGTCTTTTAAGATCTAACCTTAGAAGGCACATACCAGTAATTACTTCCATCATATTCTATTGGCCACTTTCCCTCAGACCATCCAACTCCCATGGAAAGAATGAACTATCAAGGAGCAGGATTTGAGGTAAAGACATCAAATATTACTCCTTTTTCTTTGTTTTAATGATTTCATTGTACATATGTGTTTTAATCTGCTTCAAATGCTCTTGGAAGTAGGCAGGATTTGAATAATGCTAATCCAAATTGCTATGCAGTTGCCACCATGAGGGGAGCTTTTAGCTAAGAATAGTGTGCGGTCATGACTCTTTTGGCCAGAACAGAGTTTTGAGAGGCTTTCCCCAACTCTAGCTTGTTTTCTCTAACACTCAGCTTTCCTGAAAACTGGTCAGTTTTTCTAATTCATTCAGGTTTTCCAGGTATATTTTTATATTTTTCTCACTTGCTACAGCTATCATCTCTACAGGTGGCTGGGACTATAGATTGAAGAAAGAACAAGGATCAAACAAATGTGAGTTGAACCACTTACAAATCACTCCAGAAATTAATGGAACAAATATAATGTAACCTAAAAATCCTCAATCGTGTCTTTAAGCCAGACACAATGACAAGAGATGGTCTTATAGCAGTACAACAAATATGAATATCTGTAATGTCTCTCAGATCAGAACTTCAACTTTCCTCATCTTCTTTTTTCACAATTGTATCAGACTGAAGCCATAATTTCTAGGACAACTCTGCATTATTCTTGAATTGCATACTAATTGTCTTCCCTTTAAATGTTTTTTAGATCCTCATTTATCCAGTAGTCTTTCTAAAAACCCCGTTGAGCTAATTACTGTGTCTAATTAGGTTCCACACATATCCTGGGACAGATGAGACTCTCATCTTTACATATGAGTAAGAGACAAGGAAAATAACAACAAAGAGACGGCTAACAACCTAGAGAAAACAGAGAATACCAAAAGTAAAAGAGTAGCATAATTTCAAAAGATATTTACTTAAAAAATAAAAGTAGGCTTAAAATCTGTTTTGTACACTCAAAAAATTTAAAAAAAACATGGACTCTGTAAAGCAAGAAATGAAACAGAAGATAATAAGATAGACTGAGTTGGAAAAGGATTGGGAGGGGTAGTAAGCAAAGCCACAGCAGAATTTAAGAATAAAGAGCAGAATTAGCAACACATAAACCCAAATCAGTACTGTAAACAATTGACATCAGTAATTTTCCAAGAGGAGGCCAAGAGGAGGAACAAAAGGATGAAAATTATCACAGAGGAGATAACAGACATGGAGAGAAGGCCATAGAAATCCAACACATAAATATGGATCCTCCTGAGGACAAGGGAACCATAACCATCAAAGATATAATGAGAGAAAGCTTCCTTAGAAAGTCTGATAAAAGACCCGAAATCACAAATTGGAAGGAATTCATCATGTCCCAGGAGAAAAAAATCTAGACAAATTTTGATTTGCAAGTATAAAGACATAATCCTACCAAAGTTAGAAATATAAGAAAACAACCCCTGCTATTGTTTGTGTGCTGCTGATTACCAGCTATGTTTTCACATTCTTGTCTGTTGTGAAGGTAGGGTATGATCCCACCCTGTTCATAGAGGTGAGGGTTTCTGTGAAGAAAATGGATATTTTGATGTCAAATCCTGAAAAGAGAAAGATTCTAGGGTAATAAAAGAGGACTTGGAAATAGGAAGAAGAGGGAGCTTTCTCCGTCTGAGCCTCATTCACCTAGGCCTGGAATCCAAGGAGTGACAATGTGCTCAATATGCTTCTAAAAGAAACAGAAGAATCTTGTCTACCATATAGAGAGGCAAGTCCAGGACTAAGGGAGTTAATGACTTACTGTATGCCAAGATCTAAGAATAATATCTGGCACATAGTAAGCACTTGGTAAATATTAGCTATTATCACCATCATAAATATTATTCTATGTGATAAAATAACTGCCATAGTCTTGCAACATATGACTAGCAAAGTTTTATTGTTAAATGCTATACCTTAGACTTTGCTGGGTTACAGAGATTTAAGGGAAGGGTTTGTGCACTTGGTCTCAAGGAATTGAGAGGAGGGATCTCCTTCCTTTTAGAGGCCATTGTTGGTCATGGGAGTTGGTAATAGCTCTGATACAAAAGAGAAGCTAAGGTGAGGACAAAAAAGCAAGACTGGCTCTCAGTTTCAGCCATCCCTCCCTGTGTTTTGAAAGGTGAGTCAGTTGGACATAAATCTAGTGTAAAGGTTTCTAGGCACATTCTGCAACCAAAAGCAAGGGGTAGTAGTTCTTTGGGTCACTGGGGCCTGGTCTTGACCTGGAGACAGGTGTTACAGTAGGGAAAATCCTGAATGGTGCCATTCAAAGCTTTGCACAGAGCTGGGGCCAGTGGGACTGCATACCTTTTCTCTGCTATGCCAAGGTCACTGAGACCCTGATCCCCACCATGCATCCCAGTAAGCCACCAAGGTAAACTGCCTCGATATGCTCTCCCAGAATTCTGCACTATCACACAGCCTTGAATCTCAGTTAGATGAGATTCTAATTCATTATGTGTAGGTGAATGCCTACGCAGTAGCACCTGTGTGAGCATCTACCTGCATCCCTGATAGATGTAGCCAGGGACACAAAGTTCTCTGGTTTGACTCTCCCATAGTAGGGCTACCTCCATGGCTTCCTAGCCTTCTATCTAAACATCTGACAGGTAGTTTGGGCAGCTTAGTATGGCAATTCAATTCTAAGAAAGAGAGACACCTTCCCTCGTGTGTAATACATTTGTAAGTCTCAAATTACTCAGATTGCAGTAGTCTAAACACTCTGGCCCTCAGTGCCAGTGTACTCAAGTCTATGCTTCCGGGTACGGGCTGCAGCTGCTCCCACGCTGGGTCATTGCTCTCTGCTAGTGCTACGAGAGTATAGGAACTACAGGACTAGCTAGAGCCCTAGAGCAAAAGGGTAAGCCTCACAGCAGTGCATTAAGCCTTCATGCAATGAGTATCCTCCGATGCATGAAGTAGTGATTCAGTCTATATTTGTGCAACTCCAAGGGAGGGGGAACTATTTCCTAAAATAATTCATCTTCAGACCCTTAAAGAATTATCCCTTGTTTTAAATTAAAGCTAGCTTCATTTAACATCCAGTCCTTTGTCTTACATATACCTCCAGGGGCCATATCAATTCTACCCATTCTTTCAAAGACAACTACCATGTTCCTGAGTCTCCTTACTTCAGCTCCTTCCATCGGTCCTCATCTGGTGGCTCAACTCTGAGCATGCTCCAGTACATCTCTGTGCCTCTTAAGTGTAGTACGAAGAGTGCAGTAGTCCGAGTGTGGGCTGGTGGGTACCAACTACAATGAGATTTATCACTCTCTTGTTATAGACGGTGTGCTTTTTTTGGTTATCATATCAGAATTTCACTTGGTTAGCTAAATTTGCTAAAAAATATCATCTGCCTTTCCACTCTTCCTCACCTGTAATTAAGCAGTTGTTTGTGCATCGCCAGGTAGAAGTCGTACCATTCAAAGCACAATGCCTTAATTACGATTTAGCTCACTATAATAATCATCGACTTCATCCTACTAGGCATGATCACTACCCAATGGAATTACCACTTTAGATGTTAGCTCAGGCTCCACCACCTTCGGCCCCAGAAATGAAAAGCTACCGGGCATTACGTCAGCTCGGGGATTTTCGGACCAGCGAATTCCGGCCCGCGCGTTTTAGCCAGGCCGCCCTTTGTTAAGCCCCGCCTCCAGGACGACCTTCCTTGGCCCCGCCCCGAAGCCCGGCGGGGCCGCCGATTGGCTAGCTGGGGCGCCAATCCTAGCTCCGGGGCGGGCAGTGCCGGATAGAGCCGCCGATTGGCTAGCTGGGGCGCCGCTTGATGGCGTCGGGCTGGGGCGCCGCTTGATGGCGTCAGGCTGGCCCGCCGCAGTCCCGGCGGTGGCCCGGGGGCGAAGGCCTCCCCTCTGAGAGGGCCTGCGACCCCAGCTTGCTGCGGCTACGGGGGGCGGAAACTGGAGGCACAGGCCTTCCCTACACTTCGCCATGAGTTTCCTGATCGACTCCAGCATCATGATCACCTCTCAGGTGAGCTACTGCCTCCCTCCCCAGAACCCCTCAGCCCCTCTTCCGTGAATTGTCTTCTCGGGGTTTCGGAGATGCCGGCTGACCCAGGGTCTGTCTCGCCCTTCTCGTCCGCCGCCTAGGCCTGCCTCTGCCTCATCGGTTTCCGGAGCGCGGGGAGAGTGTGGGACCTGCCCTCATAGCGGCCGGCCGCGCCCTCACCCCGCCTCTAGCTCCCCGCTGTCTCGTCCACTTTGGGGACAGTCACGGCGCCTCGGTGCTCAGAGCCGCTGCCTCGAAAAGAGCGCGGTCCCCGAAGCGCCCCCGAGCTTGTGGACCGCGCCGCTGACCCGGGAAGAGTGGTTCCGGGCGCGGAGTACGCAGCACGCCAATCGCAGCTGGCTCCCGGGGACACGTGGGCACCTTACTGGATACTTGGCAGATTCTCAGTCCAGATTGGCAGCACTTTGCTGTGGTCAGCTCAGAGATCTTCAAAGTACTGTAAGGTTTGGTTTGTGCACCAACACCGCATCCTTTCGTCCTTTTTCTGCTGCCCATGCTCCTCGGATCTTTTTCTTGACCCTCCTTTCTGACCCAGTGGGCACCTTCATTCATTCCTGCAGTCAGCCGACTTTTATCCACCATCGTATAAAAACTCTTGTGGGTACAAACGCAAATAAACACTAACTGCTTGTTCCATAGAAGCTTTGTTCAGGAAGCCTCTTGCTTTTTTAAAAATTTAAGTTCAATGAATTTACGTACAGTGTATTACTAGTTTCAGAGGTAGAATTAAGTGTTTTATCAGTTGCGTATAACAGCCAGTGCTCATTATATCACGTGCCCTCCTTAGTGCCCGTCACCCAGTACCCCATCCCTCCCATCTCCCCTCCAGTAACCCTCAGTTTGTTGCCTATGGTTAATAGTCACTTATGGTTTGTCTCCATCTCTGATTTCCTCTTATTCTTCCCTTCCTTTCCCTATGATCCTCTGTTTTCTTAAATTCCACATATGCGTGAAATCATATAAGTGTCTTTCTCTGTTTGACTTATTTTGCTTAACATTATACCCTCTAGTTCCATCCATGTCATTGCAAATAGTAAGTATTCGTTTTTTATGGCTGAGTAGTATTCCAGTGTGTGTGTGTGTGTGTGTGTGTGTGTGTGTATCACATCTTTATCCATTCATCTGTTGGTGGACATCTGGGCTCTTTCCATAGTTTGGGTATTGTGAACATTGCTGCTATAAACATTGGAGTACAGGTGCCCCTTCGAATCACTATATTTGTATCCTGTGGATAAATCCCTAGTAGTGCCATTGCTGGGTCATAGGGTAGAAGTCTCTTGCTTTTACTGGTTTTCATTGTTGAGCTACTCTGGTTTTTTGTTTTGTTTGTTTGTTTTTCTTCACAGCTTTTACTGTAGCACTAATACTTATGTAATTATGAATTTATTTTTTGATGTCCTGTTTTATCCAAGCCTTAATTCTGCCCCCCCCCCTTAAGTACAAGTACTAAACACAATTATTTGCTGGCCAACTGTTAATATTTGTAGAAGCTCAGATTATCTAATCATTGATTTTTTTCCCCACTCTCCCAGTAGTTGAGTATATTTTCTTGCTCTTTTTTTTCAAGCGGCAAATGACAGAAACAGTTCATCTTGAACTGTTCAAATGAAACTAAATCTTTGACCCAGTTTTCATATTCCTTCATCCAAATGCTTCTGTCTTTGGAACAAAGCACTGTCCGTGTCTCTTGAAAAACTTTAATTATGGCATTTTTAGAAAGTATGAAACAAGGAACACTCTAATAAGATAACTTTTAAATTTTACCCTTAATATAGTTTTCAGAATTGTTTTTATTGGCTCATAATATTCAAATGTATTAACACACAAAAATCTGGACTCATAATTCTCTTGCTTTTCTAACTTTTCTTAGTCTTTTCTAATTTTTTCAAGGCTAATTGCCCTTTCTGACAATTCAGGTTTGTTTTTAGCCCAACTACCACCTCAAGAAAAATGACAATATTTCAGTAATTTTATTTTTTCACTCAATTTTTTTTTAAAGATTTTATTTATTTATTCATGAGAGAGAGAGGCAGAGACACAGGCAGAGGGAGAAGCAGGCTCCATGCAGGAAGCCTGATGTGGGACTCGATCCTGGGACTCCAGGATCACGCCCTGGGCTGAAGGCAGGTGCTAAACCGCTGAGCCACCCAGGGATCCCCTACACTCAATTTTTAACGGGAATGTGAATGAGGAGATTGGCATTGCATTATAGCCTCTAAGATTTTTTAACATGGATATAATTGATAAGTTGATGCAAAAAAACAAGTAGCTTCCTGATTTTTTTTACATTACTTTAACTTTCATATGTGCTTTCACACACAATATTAATTTTTTTAATTTTATTTATTTATTCATGAAAGACACACAGAGAGAGAGGCAAAGACAGGCAAGGGAGAAGCAGGCTCCATGCAGGGAGCCTGATGTGGGACTTGGTCCCGGGACTCAGGATCATACCCTGGGCCAAAGACAGGTGCTAAAGCACTGAACCAACCAGGGATTTCCCAAAATTTTAATACTCTTTACAAATGAGGAATTAAGACCCAAAGAATCGTTTGTGTTGACTATTCTCTGCCCATATATTTGTGTAGCTACTTCATCATTATTTTGGTATCAGTAAAAATGTCAGTTTAGAGAGGTTTGTCCTGACCTCCTACGCCCAACACAGTAGCACCCATTCCAGCCACCTTCAATCTCATTTTCTTGTTTTATTTTTTTAGCCTCTATCACTATTATTTATGTCTGTTTGATGTAAACTGCATGCGGTCCAGATTATTCTCTTTCTTGTTCTCTGCTGTATTCCCCAGCATCTAAATCAGCTGCTGAGGGGATCTTTGGGTGGCTCAGTGGTTTAGCGCCTGCCTTCGGCCCCGGGCATGATCCAGGAGTCCCGGAATCGAGGGCCACATCAGGCTCCCTGCATGGAACCTGCTTCTCCCTCTGCCTGTGTCTCTGCCTCTCTCTCTCATGAATAAATAAATAAAATCTTAAAAAAAAAAATCAGCTGCTGATATGCAGAGGCCCAGTAAATATTAGGTAAATAGTTAGTTACGTTAGAAACCCCTCTTCCTCATTTTTCCTACTTTGTGTGAACTCAAAGATTTATTTTAAATGAAGTCTGTGGGGCGCCTGCCTGGCTTCATCATAAAGCATGTGACTCTTGATCTCAGAGTTGTGAGTTTGAGCCCCACATTGCATGTGGAGATTACTTAAATAAAACCTTGTTTTATTTTTTTTTTTTAAGATTTGTTTATTTATTCATAGAGACACAGAGAGAGAGAGAGAGAGGCAGAGACACAGGCAGAGAGAGAAGTGGGCTCCATGCAGGAAGCCTGACATGGGACTTGATCCTGGATCTCCAGAATCACGCCCTAGACTGCAGGCGGCACTAAACCGCTGCACCACTGGGGCTGCCCAAAACCTTATTTAAAAAAAAAAAAAAAAGATTTTGTTGATTTGACAGAGCAAGAGAGCACAAGCAGGGAGAGCAGGAGAGGGAGCCCAATGCAGGGTTTGATCCCAGGACCCTAGGATCATGACTTGAGCCTAAGGCAGTTCCTTAACTGAGTGAGCCACCCAGGCGCCCATTAAATAAAACTTTAAAAAATAAAATAAAATAAATAAGTAAATAAAATAAGACTGGGGGCACCTGGCTGACTTAGTCAGTAGGGCATGCATCTGCTGATCTCAGGGTCATGAGTTTGAGCTCTATGCTAGACATAGAGCCTACTTAAAGAAATAAAATTAATTAAATAAATAACTATTTCAGACTTCATTTATTTTTCTTGAGACAATCAGGTGTTTGTTCCATTCCCCTCATAATTTCTCTGAATCTTTATCACTGTGCTCAAAGCCCCTTTTCCATCCTCATCTCTTGAACTCTTAGCAGATGACCTTGCCTCCTACCATATCAGTAAAAGTGAGGACAAAAGATGGTCTCACTACGTTCTAGGTCTTAGTCTAAGCAGTTATATATGTCTGCCACCGTTCCCAGCTGCCTTCCTCCCCTGTCAGAAAATAAAGTGCCCCTTAGTCTTTAAGGTTGTCCTCTCTATCTGTACCTTTGATCTTTAGCATAACTTATGTAAAATGCTTAAAAGCAGAAGCTTTGGAATCAGCCATACAGACTTCAGATTTGATCCTATTTTGACAATTATTATCAATGAATTCACTTCTCTAAACCTCAGTTTTCTCTGAAATGAGGATAATCACACATACTTTAGATTTTATGATTTAGTGAGATTATAGTGCTAAGTATTTAGAGTTCCTGGAATATAGTAAATGGTCAATAAAGTATAGTTGCTGCTAATCAGAGTAAATTATTAACATCATCAGTTCAGTTTCCCTGTTAGTTTTCACCACAACTAATTGGCCATAAGGAAATTTTATGTAAAAGATAAACTCCCAAAAAATAAAATGGAACATTCATTTAAAAGGACATAATGAAATGTGAAAAATGAAAAGCAAAATTAAAAAGGTTTATTTGTGAAATACAAAGTATTTGAATACATCCAAATGTGTAGTGTAGGTTCGTGGTGATGCTATACCAATAAATGAATTTAATTTGTGGATTGTACCTAAGTCGTTCATTCATAGCAGTATACTTTTTTTTTTTTTTGCTTGTTGAGTTGTCTTCTCATTTGATATCACATTTTCTTTTTCTTTTTTCCATAGAATTTTTTCCTTCATTAAGAAAAGTATCATTTTCCAAATACTGGGATTTGTACATTTGTAACTGATCTTTGCAATGCACTGTGAAAACCTTCCACAATACTGTCTGTTCTTGGTGCATTGTCACATGCCCCTTGAAGATGGTGACTATCTTTCTCATCTTTGTATCCCCAGCATTTAGTACAGCACATGTAAGTTATCACTAAAAAAATTGAAGTTGAGTGTTCTTTAAGAACAAACCGTCTTTCACTGTGGACCATTTACCTATTTAGCAAACGTTAACGGAGAGCCTGCCATGTGCCAGGCATTGTGCAGGAGCTAAGAATACAGATTAGCATTCAAATATCCTTGTCCTCACAGAGTTTACAATCTAATGTCTAAGAAAGTGTGTTTAAATTGTACTTTGCAAAACTGTGTGGCAGGTGCTTTGGAAATACAGGATAGAACAGGATTATATAAAAAGAGCGACATATCTTTGAGAGGTCAGAGAAGGCCTTCCAGGGGTAGTAATTAAGTTAAGACCAATAGAGAATGGAGAGAAGTTCCTGTCAGAGGACAATGTCCATAAAGTTCTTTATGTGAAAGAGTATTGTGTCTAAAGACCCATAGGCAGTTCCATGTGGCTGAAAATATGAGTTTGATGGACAGGAGGGACACAGCAAGAGGCTAGAGGAGCCTTCTAAACCATGCTCAAGAGTTTGTGCTTCCTCCTAAAGTTCATGGGAAGGCATAAAAGAATTTTATTCTGAAAGTTCCCAACCAGTATAAGAAAAGGGGAGTTTTGGGGCACCTGGTTGGCTAAGTTGGTAGAGCATCTGACTCTTGATCTCCAGTTGGTGAGTTTGAGCCCTGCATAGGGTTTAGATATTTAAAACAAAACAAAACTGTTTAAAACCCTGGGTGGCGCAGTGGTTTAGCGCCTGCCTTTGGCCCAGGGCGCGATCCTGGAGACCTGGGATCGAATCCCACGTTGGGCTCCCAGTGCATGGAGCCTGCTTCTCCCTCTGCCTATGTCTCTGCCTCTCTCTCTCACTGTGTGCCTATTATAAATAAATAAAAATTAAAAAAATAAAGTTGTTTAAAAATAAAACAAAAAAGAAGAAAAGAAGAGCTGTGTCAGAGTG
This sequence comes from Canis lupus familiaris, assembly GCF_011100685.1. Lineage (NCBI taxonomy): Eukaryota > Metazoa > Chordata > Mammalia > Carnivora > Canidae > Canis > Canis lupus. Next base: position 59,100,037 of record NC_049238.1, read on the forward strand.
TGTGTGCCTGTACAGAGGATTCTGCTCACCAGTAAAAAACAAACCAGCTTTTAAGAACACTGAACAGTGCTATCATGTGGCTACTATCTCTGATGCCAGCTTGAATCAAAACTGACAAAGTGGGATCCTGCAATCTCTTGGTTTTACACTGAGAAGGAAACCATTTTATATGGATCAGGCAGGATTTTGGAGAAGATAGGAAAGTTCCGTGAAAGAAAATACATTTAAAAAAATCAGTTTTGGGGCACCTGGGTGGCTCAATGATTGAGCATCTGCCTTCGGCTCAGGTCGTGATCCTAAGGTCCTGGGATTGGAGCCTGCATCTCCCTCTGCCTGTGTTTCTGTACCTCTCTCTGTGTGTCTCTCTTGAGTGAATAAGTAAAATCTTTTTTTAAAAAAAATCTGCTTTTCTATCACTTTCCTTTTTTTTTTAATTTTAACTCCTTTCCCATAAAGTTTTATTTTTTTAAATATAAATAGGCATCTACTCGGTGTCCATCGAAAGATGAATGGATAAAGAAGATGTGGTTTATGTATACAATGGAATATTACTCAGCCATTAGAAATTACAAATACCCACCATTTACTTCCACGTGGATGGAACTGGAGGGTATTATGCTGAGTGAAATAAGTCAGTTGGAGAAGGACAAACATTATATGGTCTCATTCATTTAGGGAATATAAATAATAGTGAAAGGGAATAGAGAGGAAGGGAGAAGAAATGGGTAGGAAGTATCAGAAAGGGAGACAGCACATGGAAGACTCCTAACTTTGGGAAACGAACTAGGGGTGGTGAAAGGGGAGGAGGGCGGGGGGTGGGGGTGACTGGGTGGCGGGCACTGAGGGGGGCACTTGATGGGATGAGCACTGGGTGTTATTCTGTATGTTGGCAAATTGAACACCAATAAAAAATAAATTTATTATTAAAAAAAAAAAAGAAGGTGTAAATGCATGCTTTGAGTTTGTGTCTGTGTGTTGTGATATCTGACCAGGGATAATAAAACCTGTCTTTTATACCCACAATAAAAAAAAAATATATATATATATATATATATATATATATATATATATATATAGGCATCTAATGTAAAGAGCAAGTTTCACTGGCTCATTTTTTGATTTACTAGCTTCTCTAGCTAAAATGATAATCATAAGATTACAGGAAAAAGTATATACTTTCATTTTTGCCTAACTTAAACAATGTTCTTAAACATGGATAATTTCAAAACTTGAAGAGCATTTTAACATCTTCTTCCAGTGTTATGGACTTTAATAAGTAGATCTTATATAAGTGGATCTGGTCTTTAATCTCTGAAATAAGTTAACTGGTTAGCAGACCTTTTATCTTAAAATAGTCTGTATTGGGCACTTCTCAAAAGATAATATGTATTAATATTCTATCTTCTTTCTCTCCAGATACTTTTCTTTGGATTTGGGTGGCTTTTCTTTATGCGCCAACTATTTAAGGACTATGAGGTAAGAGGAGATCATTTTGATTATGAGTCTACCAAATGAATTTAGATTGTTGTAAAATGGGCAAGAATGGGGTACCTGGGTGGCTCAGTCAGTTGAGTGTCCAACTCTTGGTTTCGGCTCAGGTTATGATCTCAGGGTCAAGAGATCAAGCCCCCTGTTGGGCTCTGCACTCAGCATGGAGTCTGCTTGAGATTCTCTCTTCCTCTCCCTCTGCCCCTCTCCCTTCTTGTGTGTGCACTTTCTCTCTCTCTAAAATAAATAGATCTTTAAACATAAAAATAAAATAAAATGGACAAGAAAAATGCCTCTGTTCAAGGAAAGTCATGATCACTTCCAAGATAGGAAGTTTTAGCCAAATGAGTACTATATAATTCTTAAGTTGGAGAATATGATTAGGCTTAGTTGATGTTAAAAAAAAAAAAAAGCAAATCCTATGTAGCCCAGGAGCAAAACTGACATGCCTTAGTAATATCAGTATAGTAGACAGTTATTTTTTGGAAGAGAATTTCACTTACAGTGTCTCCTAAATGTTCTCATTTATTTAGGTATCTGACCTTCAATGTTAAGGACTAATCTTACATCCTAAGTTAATACCAAAATCTTAAGTCTAACCTGGTTCTTAAGCCTTGAGTTCATAGAGGAGTACCTGGGTAGCTCAGTCCATTAAGCATCTGCCTTCAGTTCAGGTCATGATCCCAGGGTCCTGGAATCAAGCACCACATTGGACTCCCTGCTCAGCGGGGAATCTGCTTCTCTCTCTCCCCCCTCTGGTACTCTCTCTCGCTCTCAAATAAATAAATATCTTTTTTAAAAAAGCCTTGAGTTCATACAAACACCAACCTAGACTAGACATTTCATAATTAATCCTCACTTAGTAATAATAAGCTCAATGGTTGTAGACTACTTTTAGATCATTCTAGATGTTCACCATTAAACCTCTCTAGGGAGTTTGGTTTGTTGTCTGAAAGAGTCCAGGATTCTAGAGATTCTGCTCTGCTGGATACTTTAAGCTCTCACCACCACCACCGCCCCCCCCCCCCCCCCCCCCCCCCCCGCCCTGGGGTAGGTTCCAGAACTGGTTTGAGGTCTGCAGAGTATTGAAGAAACTGTTTTAGCACAAACCTATATATATGTAATAAATCTGTCCTTTTTATGTCAGTGTGCATCAGGAATTCTGAGTGCTGCTTCTGACCCTGTCACTTCATCTTGTGCTTTAAATGTTTCATCCACAAGAGGATGATGGTAGTAGTGACCCATAATTTAAAAATACTACCTACTTCCATCTATCTTTTTAGCTCCAGGCAAGTTTATATTAGGGCCTCATTTCCAGTGACTTGAGAATTTTTTCATTAAGTTTTCTGACTTGTGACCAGATTATCAATTAAATATTTCATGCAAGGAAATGACTTGTGTTCTCTGTTTGACTTTTAATAGGTACGTCAGTATGTGGTACAGGTGATCTTCTCTGTGACTTTCGCATTCTCTTGCACCATGTTTGAGCTCATCATCTTTGAAATCTTAAAGGTATTAAATAGCAGGTGAGTGAGTACTAATTAGCTCTTCTTGTGAAGATACCTGTGTGATCAATCAGGTGGAAGCCTTAACCTGAGTTCCATTGTTGAAAAATCCATGTTTTAGTTTAATCTCAGTAACTAAAAATCATAGCAAATATGTATCCCAGTCACCAAATAACTGGTTTGACACAGATTGTGAAGTAGACAAAAAAAAAGGTCTAACCATAGCTCTGAGGAGTTGAGATTGTGGCTGTGAGAGCCTGGGTTCCAGGCTTCATTCCTAGAAGTTTTATTCTTCTCAGGCTATTCTTTGAATCCTGCTAATGGCCCTTCCTCCAAGTTAGTTATGTCTGGGCTTCTCTGAAGTCTGAACCCAGCTTTCACTAACTGAAGTTACCTTTGTTGATTTCAGGGGCATGGTCAAGTCTGTCTGAACTTAGTCTTCTTTATTTATTTATTATTCCTTTTAAAAGATTTTATTTATTTATTCATAGAGATGCAGAGAGAGGGAGAGAGGCAGAGACACAGGCAGAGGGGAAGCAGGCTCCATGTAGAGAGCCTGATGTGGGACTCAATCCAGGGTCTCCAGGATCACGCCCTGGGCTGCAGGTGGCGCCAAACCGCTGCGCCACCTGGGCTGCCCAACTTAGTCTTCTTTAAAGCATATTTTAAAAGCAACTCCTATTCCCCTCCAAATAACAAACCTATTGTTTATTAGACAACCTGTCCAAAATATTTCTTGCTTGTTAAACTACAAACTTGAATTTTTTTTGTTTTTTTGGGTTTTTTTAAGATTTTATTTATTTATTCATGATAGACATAGAGAGAGAGAGAGAAAGGCAGAGACACAGGCAGAGGGAGAAGCAGGCTCCATGCAGGGAGCCTGACACGGGACTCAATCCCGGGACTCCAGGATCGCACCCTGGGCTGAAGGCAGGTGCTAAATCGCTGAGCCACCCAGGGATCCCCCCAAACTTGAGTTCTTAAAGACCATTGTTTGTGTGTGCATTATATCAGCTATTTTATGATGACTTTGTAGTTTTTATCACTGCATGGAAAAATCTTTTAATAAAGTGGCATTTGACTCTATAGTCAGGAATCAGTGCTGAGCTAAGTTGTATAACTTACTTCAGACTTGAGACTTACGGAGAGACTGTATTCTCAGATTCATTTGAGAATCAGAGTTGATAATTAATGTCTCTTGATGGATAAATCAAGAATTCATAGCATGTTAAAACAAAGTATGTCCTGACTCTTATATTAAACTAGTTCTTTAATAATCAAAACCTTTTTTAGATAAGCAAGATACAGGTCATATGACTAATGAGAATAGACCAACATTCTTTAACTTGCTAATTACAAATAATAAATCAGGGATCCCTGGATGGCTCAGCGGTTTAGTGCCTGCCTTTGGCCCAGGGCGTAGTCCTGGAGTCCCGGGATCGAGTCCCAGGATCCCAGGATTGAGTCCCACATCGGGCTCCCTGTGTGGAGCCTGCTTCTCTCTCTGCCTCTCTCTCTCTCTCTCTCTCTCTCTCTCTGTCTCCCATGAATAAATAAATAAATAATATTTAAAAAACAAAAAAACAAATAATAAATCACAGTTGGGAACTTTGCTCTCTAACCAGAGGTCATCAAGTAGTTCAGTAAAGCGCTAGATAATAAACATTTGAGGCTTTGTGGGTTATACAGTTTCCATAACAGCTACTCAGCTATGCTGTTGTAGAGTGAAAGCAGCCATGGGTGATGTATAAACAAATAGGTGCGGCTCTGTTCCAGTAAAATCTCACTTATAAAAGCAAATGTTAGGTGGTTCAGTGGTTTAGCGACGGCCCAGGGTGTGATCCTGGAGTCCCGGAATTGAGTCCCACATCAGGCTCCCTGCATGGAGCCTGCTTCTCCCTCTGCCTGTGTCTCTGCCTCTCATGAATAAATAAATAAAATCTACCTCTCTCTCTCTCTCTCTCTCTCTCATGAATAAATAAAATCTTTTTTTAAAAAAAGGCAGATGTCAAAAAAGTAAAATAAAAGCAGATGTCTGGCAGGTAATAGTTTGCTGACCACTTATCTAAGTGTCCAAAGAAAAGACTATGGCTCAAATATTCTACACCCAAAATTGTGTTTGGTAGGAGATGTCTCCAACTTTTAACTCATTTATAATTAATTCATATAGTAAGACACATCACTCAGTTACTTTGATATATATTTCTTAAATAATTTATCTTAAAGAATATAGGAAGTTGCATTGGTGAAATCTGGTTGTTATTTGGGTGCTTTTGGGGGGCTTCTGTTTGTATAGACTAAGACATATTCAGTTACACCTATTTCCTTCATACTAACATTTGGCCCTGCTGTGTAACAGAGTAAAAAGTTGTCAGTAGATCTAGACTAAATGGTATTGGCTTTCCGTAGCATAGCTTTTAATGAATAGCTCTTTGTTTTATGATGCCTGCCCGTCCATTTTGAGGGGAACAATTTTGAGGGAAAACAATGAAACTCGTTTTCATGTTTCTCTTGAAAGAATGTTGTTGAAGAAAGACCTTGTTAATTGCCTTCACATTCTCTTTAGTAAATCTTTGGAGAAATTTCATTATGGTCTTGGTAATAATTCAGTAATAATAAATCACTAATAATTATGTTTCCTTGAAGCAATTGGTTTTCCTATAGCACTGTCACTTACATTTAACTGATCAGATTTTCTGTTTCACATCAACCATTGGGAAACTTCAAGCTAAATTTATGATCCACTCATATCAAGTTTTTAGAACTCTGTGGTGTGCATTTTCATAATAGTCATCAGGCCTGGCCTGCTTTTATACCTATCTTTTCCCACTTTCTTACAGTTAATTTCATCACCCTGTATTTTATATATCCTCATAAGCCACTTAACTACCTAACTCTTTGAAGACCCACGTGTAAGTTTAAAATCTGCAAATACAAAAGACAGCATCAATAAAGTGAACAGATTCCCCAAGAACGAGAAAAAATTTTTGTAAATTACTTATCTGATAAGAGACGTCTGTCTAGTATATATAAAGAACTCTTAATAGTTCAATAATAAAAAGACAACACATTGAAAAATGGATAAAAGATCTGACTTGGCATTCCTCCAAACAAGATACAGATGGCCAGCGGGTCCCTGGGTGGCTCAGTGGTTTAGCACGCCTGCCTTTGGCCCAGGGTGTGATCCTGGAGTTCCGGGATCGAGTCCCACATCGGGCTCCCTGCATGGAGCCTGCTTCTCCCTCTGCCTGTGTCTCTGCCTCTCTCTCTCTCTTTCTCTTATGAATAAATAAATAAATAAATAAATAAATCTATCTTAAAAAAAAAAAAAACAGATGGCCAATAAACACATGGAAAGATGCTCAGCATCATTAGCCATTGGCAGGGAAGTGGCAATCAAAACCACAATGAGCTACCACTTGATACCCACCAGGATGACTATAATCAAAAAGACAGTCACAAATGTAGGCGAGGCTGTGGAGATTTGGAACCCTCCTATACTGCGGGGGAGAATGTCAAATGGTGCAGCCACTCTGGGAAATAGTGGCAGGCCTCAAAAAATTAAGTAGTTATCACATGACCCAGCAGTTCCACTCCTGGGTATATCCCTAGACAGAAATGAAACATGTCCACACAAAAGTTTGTACCCAAATATTCATAGCATCACTGTTTATAATAGCTTAAAAGTGAAACAATCCAAATGTCCAGCAACTAATGAATGGATAAACAAGATGTGGCATATCCATACAATTGAATGAATATTATCTTGCCATAAATAGGAATGAAGTATCAATAGATGCCATAGCATGGGTGAACCTTGGAAATATGCTAAGTGAAAGAAAGCAGACATAAGACAACGTGTAATGTCCAGAATAGACAAATCCATAGTGACAGAAAATAGATTAGTGTAGGAAGTTGGGAGAAAAGGAGAGCTAATGGGAACAGATACACTATGGAGTGATGAAATACTCTAAAACGTATTTTGGTGATGGTTGCACAACTTTGTGAATATATTAAAACCATTGAATTATTTATACCTTAAATAGGTGAATTATATCTCAATAAAATTGTTTAAAAAAATCCACAGATGGGCGTTGGGCAAAATGGGTGAAGGGGAGTGGGAGATACAGACTTCTAGTTACAGAGTGTGTTAAGTCAAGGGAATAAAAGGTATAGCACTAAAAAAAAAGCCCTAAAATTTTTTTTAATCAATTCATAAAATACAGTTTATAAGCAGTAATAAAAATAATGATGTAAAAGAAATATTTAAGTCTTTATAGTACATATTACTATTAACACTTATTTTCTTTTAATTATGAGACTCCCAGTGGTAAGTGAAACGATAGTCATTCTACTACTGATAGTATATGTTGTTATGTTCTTATACACTGCCTATGAATATAACTAGAGCATTAACATTCTCATTTGGATAGGTAAAATTCTTAGGAAGTTAGGATGTTCATCTATACGTTTCAGAACTCTAAAATATATTCTTTAACCTCTATAAACAATCAGACAGGAGCTTGCTTACCTAATTGAATGGGATATATTCGGTATTGAGTTCAAAGAGCAAGAGATCTTTTAGAAAACTGAAGAGAAGGAAAGTTCCTGCCTTCTTCCCCTCCTATTGATATTCTTTGATATTTATTTCAGTTCCCGTTATTTTCACTGGAAAATGAACCTGTGTGTAATCCTTCTGATCCTGGTTTTCATGGTGCCTTTTTACATTGGCTATTTTATTGTGAGCAACATCCGACTATGTGAGTATTTATAATCGTGAGTATTTTACCCTCTCGTGTCAGCACATAGATCGAAATGAGGATTTGTGGGGATTGAGGCTTTGGAAAGCTCCATTTCTATGTAACTTTCAGTAGCAACTGTTGTTTGGGGTGCCTCACACACAGCCTCTTAAAAAGTTTGGCATAAAATCAATGTTGAATAGTTAGGTAATTGGTGCTACTACAGCTATACTTCTGTCTCTACTAGAATATCCCCCTTAACTCAACCCCCATCTTAATTTCAGCCAAATTCTTCTTACAGTGATTAGGATGCTTTCTCTAAAATCTGTATTACTCCATCACTCATTTGCCAAGTGAACAAGCCAGTCAAATATTAGTTAGCATGATTCCATGTACGTAAGTAGAGCAAGCTCTGAAATACATATCTATTTAACCTCACAGTCTCTCTCTTCCTTCCTAGTGCATAAACAGCGATTACTCTTCTCCTGTCTCTTATGGTTGACCTTCATGTACTTCTTCTGGAAACTAGGAGATCCATTTCCTATTCTCAGCCCAAAACACGGTAAATGTCTTATGTGGTGGGGAGGGGGAAATAATTTTTTTTATCATTTTCTAATTTTGAAAAATAATGACTATTTATAAACTTCTGATTATGGCACATATAACAAGTTATTTCTCTAAAAACAGTCTGGTTGTGGTTTTTGTTGTTTTTGTTTTTGTTTTTTTTAGATTTTTTATTTATTCATTCGTGAGAGAGAGAGGCAGAGACACAGGCAGAGGGAGAAGCAGGCTCCATGCAGGGAGCCTGACATGGCACTCGATCCCGGGTCTCCAGGATCACGCCCTGGGCTGAAGGCGGTGCTAAACTGCTGAGCCATCCAGGCTGCCCAACAGTCTGGTTTTAAATTGAATTTCCCTTCATTCTAGGAAATACCAAATGCTGGCTTTGGAAACTACTTCTGTGATTTTAGAGCAGGCAGTTTTGACCTTAGGTTAGTGAATGAACTTCAGGAGAGCAAGAGGTAGGGGAAGTTGTCTTTAACTTAAAACTTCTGATATTGTATGCAGAATTATGGGGAAATATTTGTATGTTTATTTGGAATTAAAGTATCCATAAGCTTTTATAAGACTCTGAAAGCAGTCAGTGACCCAAAAGGTAAATGACCACTGCTCAAGTGATGATATATGTTGTCTTTAGGGAGTATATGTAAAATTTGGGAGAAAGCAGTGACATAAAACATAAAAATAGTAGATAAAGAAAAGCTTTCTAGGAATCAGTATGTCTCCTTACACAAAAAAGTTCATTTTAAATACAAGAGCAGGGGCACCTGGCTGGCTCAGTTGGTAATGTGTGCAACTCTTGATCTTGGGGTCATAAGTTTGAGCCCCACGTTGGGGGTAGAGATTACTTAAACAAATAAATACTCAAAAAATATATTTAAATATAAGAGCAAATCATAGAGCCCTAATTTCTGTGCTAAAAACCATGAATAGTAAAGTGTCAGCTAAAAGCCCTTCCAGAACTACTTCAGAAATATATATGTGAATATAGATATATATGCCATCTGTAAGGAATATACTGGTACTTTGATACTGGAGATTTTTTTTTTTAAGATTTTACTTATTTGAGAGAGACAGAGATAGTGAGAGCAGGATCAGGGCAGAAAGGGAAAAGCAGGCTCCCTCCTGAGCAGGGAGCCCAACATGAGGCTCAATCCCAGGACCTGGGATCATGACATAAGCCAAAGGCAGATGCTCAACTGACTGAGCCACCCAGGCACCTGGAGGTTTAAAAAAACACATACATCTATTCATTTTACTCTCATGCTGTATCAGGATTCTTATAGCAGAAAACAGAATCTACTCTAACAAGTTTAAATCAGAAATTTATTTCAAGGCATTAGGGAGTTTATAGAATTTTTAGGAAAGCAGGACATCAAACTTAAATGCTGCATAGTGAAGAGTAACATACAATCATACCACAGTAGTCAACTGGTTAAAAACCCCACTGAAGTTGTCACTGCCCCTGGGGACCTGTGACATCAGGGATCAGATAGAGGACCTCTGCTCCAGTGGCCGCAGATCCCAAGTGCTGTCCACACTCCCATGTTAATTCACTTCTACATTTGAGGTCTCACATAGGCATGTGAATTTGATACAGCCCAGGTACATTCAGAACCTTAGCTTCAAGGAAATCTGGGAAAGAATATTTGGCTTTCTAGATTCTGTAATACAAGAAGACCATGCTAGAAAGGAATCAGAGTGAATGTTGAGTAAACCAGTGTCTAGAATCTACCATGAATCCATTTGTGTCTACTCCTTGCCTGAAGCAGGGATCTGATGGAAAGAGGTTTTGAGATTATGCTGCAAGAGGATCAGAGAAAATGCACAATTTTAAAAATCATATGCAGGGGTCCTTGGGTGGCTTAGTCAGTTAAGCGTCTGCCTTAGGTTCAGGTCATGATATCAGGGTCCTGGGATTGAGCCTGGTTTCGAGGCTCCCTGCTTAGTGGGGAGTCTGCTCCTCCATCTGTCCTTCTCACTGCTTGTCTGTGTGCTCGCACGCACTCACTCTCATATAAATAAATAAAATCTTTAAATAAATAAATAAAAAGCGTATGCACTATCCTAACTTTTTTTTTTTTTTAAGATTTTTATTGATTTAATCATGAGAGAGAGAGAGAGAGAGAGGCAGAGACACACAGGCAGAGGGAGAAGCAGGCTCCCTGCAGGGAGCCCGATGTGGGACTCGATCCTGGGACCCCGGGATCACTCCCTGAGCTGAAGGCAGATGCTCAACCGCTGAGCCACCCAGGCGTCCCTATTCTATTTTTAAATTAGAAATAGCTATTATGAAATTTCAAATAACATTTAAGAAGGTCAAAAAAGTTAAACACAGGCAGCCCCGGTGGCACAGCGGTTTGGTGCCGCCTGCAGCCCAGGGTGTGATCCTGGAGACCCGGGATCAAGTCCCACATCGGGCTCCTTGCATGGAGCCTGCTTCTCCCTCTGCCTCTCTGTCTCTGTGTGTGTGTGTGTGTGTGTGTGTGTGTGTGTGTGTGTGTGTGTGTCTCATGAATAAATAAATAAAATCTTAAAAAAAAAAAGTTAAACACTAGGTTACCAGAAACATTCAAACTATTAGCATGGTCTACGAGACCTTCCAGGACCTGACTACTGCTGTCTTTCTCTCTGTGTCTGTCCTATAGCCCTACTGAATTACTTGAAGTTTCTAGAGCTGTTCTGTTAGGACATTCCTTCACCTCTTGTTTATCTAGAAAATGCCTATTCTTGCAATATTCAACTCTTGTCAATTCCTCTTAAGATCTTTTAGGCCATCACTAGGAGATATTAATTGTTCCCACTTCAATGTACTTCTCTCACCTCTAACCATTATATTACTTGTTACCTTTTCTGACTTCCTCATTATCTCGCAAGCTCCATGAGGAACTTGGGGTCAAAATCTGTATCTTGTCTTTGTATCCCCTGTGTCTAGTGTGGAACCTCGCACATAAATGTTTAGTGCATGTTTACTTAATCAGTGAATAAAAAAAAAAAACAATTTCAGGCTCTCCAAGGTAGTAGAAGAGTTTAAGAATGTAACACTCTGGATAGGAATTTAGGGTTTGCTAATATGATTAGCATGCACATGTCCATGTAGGGAAGGATTTGGAGTAGAGAGGCCTTGACAATATAGCTCTCAATATGAACTATTTCAAATAAGCCCAAGAGAGACAAATTCGTAATATCAGAAACGAGGCACAAGAATGATAAAAGGCCCCCAAAGCTGTTTACAATGATAGCACACACGTGCAGCCCAAAGACAAGACTCTGATATCTGTCTTCAGCTTTTTCCTTGTGAGCAGTGAGTTCACGTGACCAGTGTAGCCAGACCAAGCCTCAGGAAAGATGAAGACCATCACATCTTTTCTATCTTAGTCCTTTTTTTTCCAAATTCTATAGAGATATTGTAAAGAAGACACTGGGGGGAAGAACAAGGAGATAGTTTTAGTTTTAATCTTTCCTTTATGCTCCAGGAAATAAGCATTTCGATTTTGCATCTGGTGTCTAATTGACTGGACTCAGGGAAGTAAGTAGGAACAAAGTTTTAGGCAATGGATGAGAAGCAGCCAGGCTTACCCTGCCATCCTTGAGCCTTTCCAGGACTATCCCAGCAACCAGTATGACTTATTACTGTAGAGACCACAAAAAGACAGTAAGACCTAATTCTTACCTGTAATGAAAAGATGTCTGTAAAAGTACTCCTTGTGCAGTGCCTGAACCTAGGAATGTTGGAAGGCATTCCATAGTGGAAAAGAGTAAGGGAGGCTAAGAAAGTACATGAAGTGCACAAAAATTAATAAAAATTAAGTGTATGCCACTTCATCCATCTGTCTTTCCATTTATTAGCTAGAAAAACAAGTAACAATTGACCTTAACTTCATAGAAATGCTAGGATTAAATAAATAGTATCTTCAAAGTTTTAGACCAAGAAAAGATATTTAATAAAGGGACATCGCCTTAAAGGGAATAAAAGTAGAGGGGACATTTTTCTAGTTTCTTATGTTTAATAACCTGTATTAATCCCTTGGGCTTTTTTGTTACTAGATGAAAATTATATACCTACAGTCTGTAAACATTTGCTGAACATCTCCCATGTGCCAGGCAGTAAGAAAAACAAACATCAATAAGACATGATTTCTTCCTATAAAGAGGATGTAAAGAGGTATGTGGGAAGTAGAATCAACAGAATTTGGATGAGGATTTAGTCATTCATTTAACATTCCACAAATATTTTTTGAACACCTAATTTTACTTTAAGTACTGGAGATACAGCCATAAACAAAACAAACTTGGTTTCTGCCCTCCTGAAACAGCCTTTGGTAGGAAGGATTGAACAGTAAATATATAGACAAATAATTGCCAATTGTGATCATTATGAAGGAGCAAACAGATTACAGTGATAGACAACAATGCAGATAATGATGTAAAATTAGATGCAAGTGCCTAGTCAGCCTTTCTGAGGAAGTATTTTAAGCTGAGATTTAAAGAACAAGACCAAAGATAGACCCAGCAATGGCAACAGCACAAGACACATGTAAAGCCGTGAGGCAAAAAAAAACAAACAAAAACAAACTAGTGTATTCAAGGGGAAGTAAAAGACAATGGAGACTAGTGGTATAGATTTTTCTGTTTTGGTGACTAGATGGTTGATGATGTCATTCTCTAGGATAGGTTATGCAGAAGGAGGAGGGTAATTCGAACTTGGGATATGTTGAATTTGAGTTATGCACATCCAAGTGACGTTCAATGTGCAGTTGGATACACAAGTTGGCAATTTAGGAGAAAGGTATGGACTTATTAGTCCTCCTGGAAATAACTCCAGGAATCTAAAAATTTAGGCACCATTAGCTAAATGCCATAGATGAACCTGGGGAAATAGGCAGAATTACCCATGGAAAATGTATAGAGTGAAATGATGGAGGATTCTGGCCCATTCTGAGCAGAGAAAGACCAAGAAAATAAAATAACTAGAGAAGTAAAGGGGATGACTGAGGGAAATGGTGTAAAAGCTAAGAAAGGAAAATAATTTTAAATAGTATCACAAAAGATTAAACAAAGATCAATTCCAAATGGATTGGAAATATCATTGAATTTTGCAACCAGAGGAAAATTTGTGACCATATTACAGTAATGGTTAAGAGTATAGGCTGTGGCGCTTGGGTTTGAATCCTAACTCCCATTTACTAGCTGTGTGGCCTTAACTAAGTTACTTACCCTCTCAGTACTTCTATGTCCTCATCTGTAAAATGAGGTTTTTCGATAATACCTGCCTCATAGGGCTATATCATGAGGAGTAAATGAGTTAATACTGCTTCAGGCAGTGCCTAGTACATAACAGGTGTTTGATGGATATTGCCATTACAATTATTAGTGAAAGCAGTTTTCTTCAGGTAGGAGAATGGGATGAAAGTTGAATTGCAGCCAGTTGATGAATTAATGGAGGTGAAAAAGAGGTGATAGTAAGTGTAAGTTCCTTTCAAGAAGTTTGGCTGCAAAGGGTGAAATAGAGGATTGACAACTAGAGGGAAACTTCAAGGCTAAGGACAGACTTTCTTCAGAAGGAGACTTGAAACTGAAGGAAAGAACCAGCAAGGAAGAAAAGATTGAAGATAAAAGAGAGAGGACAGGTGATGGAACAAGATTCTAGAAGAGGTAGAAAAGGAATAAGATCAAAGCACAAGTAGAGAAGTCTTAGCTTCTTGGCTCAAGCTTACTCTTGTTAGGAGGGAACAAGTTGGGAGGATGATTGCAGTTGTGAGTATAGTAGAGTGAAGAGAGTATATGTCTAATGACTTCTGTAATAAGGACATTAGCTAAGGAGGGCAAAGACTGGGAAAATGAAGTTTATCTACTGGGGTGGGCGGATGGCACCTGGTGGCTCAGTCAGGTACATATTCGACTCAGTCAGGTACATATTCAACTCCTGATTTCAGCTTAGGTCATGATCTCAGGGGGGCTCCGCACTCCTCGAGTCTGCTTGAGATTCTGTCTTCCACTCTCCCTCTGCGCCTTCCCACCCAATGGTTGTACTCTCTCTCTCTTTAAAATAAAAACTTTAAGATTTTGTTTATTTATTTATTTGTTTGAGAGCAAGAGCACGAGCAGAGGTGAGGATGTGGGGGCAGAGGGAGCAGACTCCTTGCTGAGCAGGGAACCTGACATGGGGCTGGATCCCAGGACCCCAAGATCATGACCTGAGCTGAAGGCAGAACACTTAACTGACTGAGTCATCCAGGCACCCCTAAAATAAATAATCTTTTTTTTTTTAATTTATCTGCTGAGGGGAGTGGGAAGAGATGGCTGACCAAGGGCAAGAAAAGGGTTCCTCAGTAGTGTCATAAGCTCTGTTAAGACTAAGACCATAAATCTGTAATAGCACCAATATCCGAATGCATTCTACCAGTTTTAGCAGCTCAGGCAGAGACGCAGGGAAGATGGAGTGTCAGATAGATCCAAGATTGGGAGTTTTCAGGATCAGCGCTTCAGAAGGAGGAGAGTCAAGACAGAGTCCTAATGAGAGGAGTTGAAGCAAGCAAGTGTGGAGTTCAGGCTCAATGAAGAAAAAAATGGAAGGTAGGAAAAACCAAAAGACCATAGAGACCAGAGGTCACAAAGATCTCTGAAATGGTGTAGTGGAAACACAGGAGCCGGAGGACTGGAATGTTGGAATTTCAATTTCAAACTAACAAAATTCCTGAACGGCAGCCCTGGTGTTAGGCCAGAGTGGATAATGCTGAAGTGGATTCCATCCTAGAAATAGGAAGTGAAAACAAAACTAGTTTTGTCCTGTGATTCCAAACTTCCTGGCTTTTTCTTCAGCATTGCTTTCTCTCGTTTATCCCAAATATCAACAGCATGAATTTTAACTACTAATTTTCAGCATTCTCAAATAATAGGAAACAAGTGATAGTTAGAATACAACTGATAATTTAAAACTCACATGTCTGCCTTGAAAATACTCATTCATGTATGTATTCAGCTCATTTGTTAGATGCCTTATATGTTTATTGACAAAAATGAATAAGACATAATAAATAAGCTCATAAGACCTAAAGAGCTTATGATGACCTAAGGGGGAAATGTATATATTGATGGTAAGTATAATGGAAAGGATTACCTGGTATTTATACTTTTCCAGCAGATTTACTTTCCTTAATTTTTTTTGCCCAACTTTTACTAAAAGTACTTTGTTTTGTTAGAGTTGACACTACCTTGAGTAAATAAACAGTCAAAAAGTATTTTGACAAATATTATTTTAATATTACCATCACCCAGTAATAGAGATGATTCTGGAAGCATATGGGAGAGGAGGAAAATCAATAGACTTTTATACATATATAATGGACGATGTACATACTGCTAATAAAAAATTTGGCTTATTTAGTATGTAATGGTTGATTTCTGTGATGTTTCCTCTTGCAGTGCCATTTTGTCTTTTTCACCTGACATTAAGGTGCTTTGATGTTTTTAGGGATTTTGTCCATAGAACAGCTCATCAGCCGAGTAGGTGTGATTGGCGTGACTCTCATGGCTCTTCTTTCGGGATTTGGTGCTGTCAACTGCCCATACACTTACATGTCCTACTTCCTTAGGTAAAAAGAATGTCTCTTTTCTTTTTTCCTATTACTTCATGAATACGTGTGTCCTATCGTGCCATCATCATTAATACTTAAATATTAGATCCGTGACACTGCCTTTTTATTCTTTCGCTCTGTCCTATGGACATTGTCCTAGGAATCTCTCAAAATAAATAAGTCTTATCACTTAGATTGTTTGCCCTTTAATTGTCCTACATTCACTGATTTTAAAATGGTTATTTTAGAGTGTCTGAGTGGCTTAGTTTTTTGAGCGTCCAACTCTTGATTTCAGCTCAGGTCATGATCTCGGAGTTATGAGATTGAGATCGAGCCCCCTGTCAGGCTCTGCACTCAGTGGGGAGTCTGCTTGAGATTCTCCCTCTCCTTCTGCCCCTTTCCAAGCCCACAAGCATTCATGCACATTCTCTCTCTCTAAAGTAAAAAATGTTTCTAAAAAAACAGTTATTTCAATCAGATCCTCTTTACTTCCTCTTACACTTTTTAAAGGCACATTTCTTGTGGACAGCAATGTTAGCTAATCCCTACTTCAGTAAATCAGCTCCTCCTAAAAGTAGAAAGTAGAAGACCATATGCCAAATTGCAGGTGTTCTTATATGTACATCGTAAGTGTCACTGGATCAAAGCTAAGAAAGACCATAAGAGAGCCAGTTACCTTCCACTGCCCTGAGACTGCAAAACTTTTTGCTCTCAAAAATGACAGCAGTGCTCACTTCGGCAGCATATATACTAAAAATGACAGCAAAAGCATTTTTGCTTTTTATAGTCTATAAAAAGCAAAAATGCTTTTGCTTAAATTCTCTAGAAAAAGGTCCTTGAATTACTAACAACTGAGGTTGATATGTTTCTCCAGCTGCTTTGTATTTATTATGCCCAAGGATGGATCCCAAAACAACTGCTAACAGTTTGTGCTTCTTATAGAAATGTGACTGATGCAGATATTGTAGCCCTGGAACGGCGACTGCTCCAAACCATGGATATGATCATCAGCAAAAAGAAAAGGTAAGATGTCAACACGTTAAAAAACTTGTCCTTAGAATTTTTCGACAAGAAAACATGACTTTGAATTAGGGCTAACAGGGAATTTCATCGTACTCGTTTTTATAAGTTAAGGTACCATCAGAGATTTAGTGTCTAGTCTTGCGTGAAAGAAATTTTCAAATTCCACTATTTCCTGACTTTAGATAAATTCTCTTGAGATAAACTGTTAAAATAACTTTTACATTTGAAGGTATTCTTCACTGGATACTTTTAAAGTCTATTGTCCTACATTTTTACAAGCTTTTGCATCCATGCCTAGTATCAATCTTTCAACTTCCTTTTCTCCAACTACTTAAAAAAAATCCTTCAAGACTTTTAGCTGTTGTCATTTTTATCATTTAAGAAGTACTTTTACAGTGTATGCTTTTAGAGTGGCCTTTCTAGAAATCTTTTTTTTTTTTTTTTAAGATTTTATTTATTTATTCATAGAGATGCAGAGAGAGAGAGAGGCAGAGACACAGGCAGAGGGAGAAGCAGGCTCCATGCAGAGAGCCTGACATGGGACTCGATCCCGGGACTCCAAGATCATGCCCTGGGCTGCAGGCGGCGCTAAACCGCTGCACCACCAGGGCTGCCCCTTTTCTAGAAATCTGTATCACAGTGGGTTACAGCCTAGGCTGTAGATTCAGACTATCTGAATTTGAATCCTTGGCCCACAATTTAGTGTGGCCTTGAGGCAATTACTTTATGTCTTGGTTTCCTCATCTGTAAAATGGAGATAATAAGTTGACATGTAGAACTCTTAGAATAGTGAACAGTACAGAGCTAAGGAAAACTATTGAACTTACTAATAGTCTCTGGGGGACAATCATTAGGTTTTAGTGCTTTGTCTTTATTCATTCATGTATTTTCATTCTCTTAATAACTATAGGAAGCCTAATTTATGCTAGGTATTGCACTAAATGCTGAACTCATAGAGATAGAATGAGGAATGAGATAAGTTACCGGGGTACCTGGGTGGTTCAGTCTGTTAAGCATCCGTCTTCGACTCAGGTCACAATCCCAGGTCCTTGGGATCGAGCTGTGCATTGCTGAGCAGGGAGCCTGCTTCTCCCTCCGCCTCTGCCCACCCCACCCTACCTCCCCAACCCAAGCTTGTGTTCTCTTTCACATGCCCCCTTCCAACAAATAAAGAAAATCTTTGAGAAAAAAAATATAATAAATTACTGTTTTCATGAAGCTCATTAGTGTGCTTTTTTCAAAGTTGTATTCCCCGGGCAGTCCCGGTAGCCCAGCGGTTTAGCGCCGCCTTCAGCCCAGGGTGTGATCCTGGAGATCCGGGATCGATGTCAGGCTCCCTGCATGGAGACTGCTTCTCCCTTTGCCTGTGTCCCTGCCTCTCTCTCTCTGTGTGTCTGTCATGAATAAATAAATAAAATCTTTAAAAAAATAAATAAACAAATAAAGTTCTATTACCCAAATAAAAACAGTGGCATAGAAGTTTTAAATTGCATGAGTCTTGGGCACCCTGGGTGGCTCAGTGGTTTAGCACTGCCTTCAGCCCAGGGCCTGATCTTGGAGACAGGGATTGAGTCCCACATCAGGCTCCCTGCATGGAGCCTGAGCCTGCTTCTCCTTCTGCCTGTGTCTCTGCCTCTCTCTCTCTCTCTCTCTCTCTCTCTCTCTGTCTCTCATGAATAAATAAATAAAATCTCCATAGTCACGTCAAAGAAGGCTTAATGTAAAAAGGTAACAATAGACTATAGAAGATAAAGAGGGCCAGACTGGCCAGCTCATTATTTGTCTCCACTTGTGTACATTTGTACTAGGATATTGAAAGTAAATACACATGTTGTATATACATTTATTCTTTGCATTTTGTTTACATTCATTCTATACGGCTTATTTTACATAAAAATGTGAATGTAGATTTAAAAGACATAACAGTAAGAGCTACATTATTCAATACTGAAAGATAATTATAAAGGAATAATACTATTTTGGTTCCTGGGATTATTCTCTCATTTACTATATTTCTCGCATTCATACGGAGAGATGAATGTAAAGATATGAATGACCCCTGTCAAGTATGGATGTACATTTTTTACAGATTGTATTTATTTATTTGACAGAGCGAGCGTGCAGGAGCAGGAGGAAGGGCAGAGGGAGAGGGAGAAGCAGGCTCCCTACTGAGCAGGACCCTGAGATTGCGGCTTGAGCCAGAGGCAGGTGCTTAGCTGACTGAGCCACCCATGGACCCCAGATGTACATTTTTAAAAAATGTTTTATTGAGGTATAGTGGACATACATTATGTTCAAGTATACACTACAGTGGGGATCCCTGGGTGGCGCTGCGGTTTGGTGCCTGCCTTTGGCCCAGGGCGCGATCCTGGAGACCCGGGATCGAATCCCACGTCGGGCTCCCAGTGCATGGAGCCTGCTTCTCCCTCTGCCTGTGTCTCTGCTTCTCTCTCTCTCTCTCTATGTGACTATCATAAATAAATAAAAATTTATAAAAAAAAAAGTATACACTACAGTAATTGAACAATTCTATACACTATGCAATGATTACTACAGTAAGTGTAGTTATCATCTGTCACCATGCAGTGTTATTAAAATATTATTGACCATATTTCCTAGGCTGTACTTTTCATCTCCATGACTTATTTATTTTATAACTGGAAACTTGTACCTCTTAATTCCCTTTGCCTATTTTGCCCATCACCCCCATCACCCTCCCCTCTGGCAACCACCAGTTCTGTGTATTGGAGTCTTTTCCTGTTTCATATGTTTATTTGTTTTGTTTGTAGACTCCACATAGAAGTGAAATTACACGGTATTTGTCTGTCTGACTTATTTCACTTGGCATAATACCCTCTAGATCCATCCATGTTATTGCCAGTGGCAAGGTATCATCTTTTTTTTTTTTTTTTTAAAGATTTTATTCATTTATTCATGAGACTCACAGAGAGAGAGAGAGAGAGAGAGAGAGAGGCAGGGACACAGGCAGAGGGAGAAGCAGGCTCCATGCAAGGAGCCCGATGTGGGACTCGATCCTAGGACTCCAGGATCACGCCTTGGGCCAAAGGCAGGCGCCAAACCACTGAGCCACCCAGGGATCCCCAGGTATCATCTTTTTTAATGGCTCTGTAATATTCCTCTGTGGGTATAGTGTGTGTGCGTATGTGTGTGTATACCACATCTTCTTTATCCATTCATCTATCGATGGACAGTTAGGTTGCTTCCCCCTTGGCTACTGTAAATAATACTGTAGTAAACATAGGAGTGCATGTAGCTTTTCAAATTATTGTTTTTGTTTTCTTTGGGTAAATACCTAGTAGTGAAATTACTGGATCCTCTGGTAGTTCTGCTTTTAATTCTTTGAGGAACTCTATACTGTTTTCTACGGTCATTGCATCAGCTTACATTCCCACCCCTGGTGCATGAAGGTTCCTTTTTCCTCCACATCCTTGCCAACACTTGTTACTCTTATTATTGTATCCATTCTGACTGGCATGAGGTGATATCTCATTATGGTTTTGGTTTGCATTTACCTGACTAGTGATGTTGAGTATCTTTTCATGTATCTGTTAGCCATCTGTATGTCTTCTTTAGAAGAATGTCTCTTCATGTCTTCTGCCCATTTTTAATCAGATTATTTGTCTTTTTGATGTTGAGTTGTATAAGTTGTTTATATATTTTGGATATTAACCCCTTATAAGGTACATCATTTGCAATTCAGTAAGTTGCCATTCAGTAAGTTGTCTTTTATTTTATTGGTTTCCTTTGCTGTGCAAAAACTTTTTATTTTGATGTTGTCCCAATAGTTTATTTTTGCTTTTGTTTCCCTCAGTAGAGGAGACATATCTAGAAAAATATTTCTAAAGTTAATGTCCAAGAGATTATCACTTGTGTTTTCTTCCAGGAGTTTTATGGTTTCATGTCTCACATATAGGTCTTAATCCATTTTGAGTTTATTTTTGCATATAGTGTGAAAAAGTGGTCTAGCTGCATTCTTTGCATGTAGCTGTCAGGTTTTCCCAGCACCCTTTATCAAAGAGACTATCTTTTCCCTTTGTATATTCTTGCTTCCTGTGTTATAGATTGAGTATTTAAGTGTGGATTTGTTTCTGGGCTTTCTATTCTGTTCCATTGATCCATACTGTTTTTGATTACTGTAGCTCTGTAGTATATCTTGAACTCTAGGACTGTGATACCTCCAGTTTTGTTCTTTCTCAAGATTGATTTGGATATCTGGGGTCATTTGTGGTTCCATACAAATTATAGTATTACTTGTTCTCATTCTGTGAAAGAGGCTATTGGTGTTTTGATGGGGATGTCATTGCGTCTGTCTGTAGGTCGCTTTGGGTAATATGGACAGTTTAACAATATAAATTCTTCCAATCAGTGGACATGAAATATCTTTCCATCTGTTTGTCTTCTTCAATGTCCTTTATCAGTATTTTATAGGTTTCAGAGTACAGGTTTTTACTGCCTAGGTATTTTGCTATTTTTTGGTGCAGTTGTAAATAGGACTAGTTTTTCTTTCTGTAAATAATTTTACTTCTTTCCTATGATTTTGGATTCCTTTTACTTCTCTTTTTCTTGTCAGATTGTTGCAGTTAGAACTTATAGTACTGTGTTGAATAAAACTGATTAAGAGTGGGCATCCTTGTTTTCTTCCTGATTTTAGAGCAAAAGCTCTCAGTTTTTCACCATTGAATATGAGGTTAGCTGTGGGTTTTTCATATATGACCTTTTTTACGTTTAGATAAGTTCCTTCTGAAACTATTTTGTTGAGAGTTTTTATGATCAAGTATTGAATTTATCAAATGCTTTTCTATTAGGATGAATATATGATTTTTATCCTTTATTTTGTTCATGCGGTGTATCATGTTGATTTTGTGAATACTAAACTGTGTTTGCATCCTTGGAGTAAATCCCAATTGATTGTGGTAAATGATCCTTTTAATGTAGTGTTGAATTGAGTTTGCTAATGTGTTGAGGATTTTTGCATCTATGTTTATCAGGGGTATTGACCTGTAGTTTTGTGGGGTTTTTTGTAGTGTCTTTAGGTGTTTTTGGTATCAGGGTAATGCTGGCTTTGCAGAATGAATTTGGAAGCCTTTATTCCTCTTCTATATTTTGGATAGTTTTCATAGTTAACTTTTATTTGAATATTTGGTAGAATTCACCAGTGATTCCATCTGGTCTTAGACTTTTGCTTATTGGGAGGTTTTTTTTTTTTATTATTATTACTGATTCAGTTTTGTTGCTAGCAGTTGATCTGTTCAGATTTTCTATTTCTTCCTGATTGAGTTTTAGAAGATTGTATGTTTCTAGGAATTTATCCATTTCTTCTAGGTTGTCCAGTTGGTTGGTTGGCATATAATTTTTTGTAGTAGTATCATATAATTTTTTGTATTTCTTTGGTGTCAGTGGTTCTCTTTATTTCTGGTTTTATTTATTTGGGTTCTCTCTCTCTCTCTCTTTCTCTCTCTCTCTTTCTCTCTCTTTTTTCATGATGAACCTGGCTAAAGGTTTATTAATTTTGTTACCTTTTCAAAGACCCAATTCTCGGTTTCATTTATCTTTCTATTTTCATTTTTTAGAGTCTGTTTCATTTATTTCTGCCTGGTCTTTATTATTTCCTTCCTTCTACTAAACTTGGGCTTTGTTTATTCTTTCTCTAGTTCATTTAGGTGTAAGGTTAAAGTGTTTAAGATTTTTCGTATTTCTTGAGATAGGCCTATATTGCTATAAATATCCCTCTTAGAACTGCTTTTGTTGCATCCAAAAGATTTTGGATGGTTGTTTTTCCATTTTCATTTAACTCTATGTATTTTTTTGCTTCCTCTTTGATTTCTTAATTGACCTTGGTTGGTTAATAGCATGTTTAGCCATTATGTGTCTCTGTTTTTTCCAGTTGCTTTCTTGTGATTGATATCTTGTTTCATACCTTGCAGTCAGAAAAGATGCATGTGATCTATCCTGGAGAATGTTCCATGTCCACTTGAAAAAAGCGTGTATTAAGCTGTTTTAAGGTGGAATGCTCTGTGTGTATCTGTTAAGTCCACCTGGTCTAATTCAGAAATATTGTTTATTTATTGATTTTTGGCCCAGATATTCCATTCATTGAATGTAAGTAAGGTGTTAAAATTCTCTAGTATTATTATATTACTGTCACTTTCTCCATTTATGTCTGTTAACATTTGTGTATTGAGTTGCTTCAATGTTCTGTGCAAAGATATTTACAGTTGTAATATCTTGTTGGATTGATTTCTTTATCATTATCATTATCATGCCCTTTTGTGTCTCTTGTTAAAGTCTTTGTTTTAGAGTCTGTTTTGTCTGATAAGTACTGCTACCCTGGCTTCCTCCCACCTCCCGTCCCCAGCCCCACCCCGCTCTTTCATTTGCATGGTATATGTTTTCCAGCCCTTCACTTTCAGTCTGTATGTGTCTTTGGGTCAGAAGTAAGCCAAGTAACCCATCTGTATGCTGCCTACAGATGGGTCTTGTCTTATTTTTACCCATTCAGTCAATCTATGTCTTTTGATTCAACCATTTACACTATTTACATTTTAAAGTGATTATCGATAGGTAGGTACTTATTGTCCTTTTGTTCATTGTTTCCTGGCTATTTTTGTAGTTCTTCTGTTTCATCTCTTACTGTCTTCTTTTGTGATTGATGACCTTCTTCAGTGTATGCTTGGCTTTCTTTCTCTTTATATTTTGGTTATCTCATATACATTTTGGTTTTGTGGTTGCCATGAGGTTCATATATAACATCCCAAGTATGTAGCAACCTGTATTAAGTTGCTAGCCACTTAAGTTCGAACATATTCTAAAAGAAAATTTTTTACTCCCCACCCCCATTTTATGTATATGTTGTCATGTTTTATATCTTTATATTCATCATTTTCTTCTATTTAGGGAGGGCCTTTTTTTTTCACTTAAAGAAGTCCCTTTAACATTTCTTCTAAGGCCAATTTAGTGATGATGAACTACTTTAACTTTTGTATGTCTGGGAAACTCTCTCCATCAATTCTGAATGATAACTTTGCCAAGTAGAGTATTCTTGGATGTAGGGTTTTTTTCCTTTCAGCACTTTGAATACATTATACCATTCATTTTTTGTTCTGCAGAGTTCCTGCTGAGAAATCAGCATCATGATAGCCTTATGGAGTTTCCCTTGTATATTTTGCTTCTTACTGCTTTTAAGATTTAATATTTGAAATTTTAATTACAGTGTGTCATGGTATGGACCTCCTTTGGTCCATCTTGTTTGGAACTCTTTGCTTCCTGGGCCAGAATGTCTATTTCCTTCCCCAGGCTAGGGAAGTTTTCTGCCCTTTCTTCTCTCTCTCTCTCTTATTCTGCGACGCCTATAATGTGAGTGTTTCTTTTCTTGATGTTTTCAAGAAATCCCTTAACCTGCCCTTATTTTTTTAATTCTTTTTTCTTTTTGCCATTCAACTTAGGTGGCTCCCATTACCATATTCTAGATCACTAATCCATTCTTCTGCATCCACTAATCTGTTGATTCCCTCTAGTATATTTTTCGTTTTAATTATTGTATTCCTCAACTCTGGTTCTTTTTATATTTTCTTTCTTTGTTGAAGTTATCACTGAGTTCTTCTCTCCAGTCTGGTAAGCATCTTTATGATCAATACTTCAAGTTCTTTATCAGGCATATTGCTTGTCTCCATTTCATTTAGTTCTTTTTCTGAGGTTTTGTCTTATTCTTTAGTTTGGAGCATATTCTTCTTTCTCTCCTTTTGCCTGCCTTTCTGTTTTTGTTCTGTGAATTTGATGGAACAGCTACTTCTCCTAAAGTTAAGAGAATGCTCCTCTGAATGGTCACCCTCTTTGTAGGTTGTGTGTAACTGGTAATTTTGGTTGACTGTCTGGAGCTGTGACTAGCATGGGCAGGGGCTCTTGGAGCACTCTTTTCTGCATCTGCCTTGGTGGGATTTTTAGAGCTGAAGTGGGTGTGGGCTAAGATGGTCCTGGGCCTCTGCAAAGACAGTGCCTTGTCAGGACAGCTGAAGCTAAAGTGGGTGTGGGGGGGGTAGGGGGGTGTCCTAGGCCTCTCTCTACAGAGGGCCCTGGCAAGACAGCTGAAGCTGAAATGAGTGCAAGTGAGGGTGTCCCAGGGCACTCCATGCAGGAAGCACCCTGACAGGTGGTTGCAGCCAAGGCTGGCACAGGCCAGGATGCTCTACTCAAGTGGTGCCCTGGCAGGACCACTGGAGCTAAAGCGGGCACAGGCCAGGGGTTCCCAAGGTGCTCCACACAGTCAGTGCCCTGGCAGGGAAGCTGGAGCTGGACTGAAGCATCTGTGAGCCAAGAGGTCCCAGAGTACTCTGCACCAGGGGAGCTCCAGCAAACCATCTGGAGCTGAACTGGTATGGCCCTGGAGCATTCTAGGGTGCTTTGCACCTGTGTCTCCTAGTGAGATGGCTGGAACTGTAGTGAACACTGGCTGGGGTGTCCCAATGTGCATTGTTTTGGGGCTGCCTTTGTGGGACAGCTGGGACTCACTGAGGTGGTGGTCTGACTGGGGTGCCCAGATAGTGCTTCTATCTGTACTATCAAGGTGGAGGGGGAACATAAATTGTGGTGCTTGCCAGCCCCTCCCACCCGGAGGTAGTTCCAGCAGCTCCCCTGCTGTCTGGTAGGGTTCTAGAGCTGGCTCCTTTATATTCTTGTTGCTATTCTAAACCACAGCTTTTTTTTCTGTGCCTCAAGGCAGACAAATCTGCTAATGGTCCTTTAGTACTATTCCTTCCCCCTGCCCAGCCTCCCCAACCCCACATTTCACAACATTGGGGGTGGAGGGTTCCCTTTAATACCGAGTCTCCATTTGTTTTGCCATTCTCTATGTGGTCTATCTTTTGTGCAGAAGCTGTTCAGTCACCCTTAGTTATTCTTCAGGAGGAATTGCTCTATAAATAAGTGTAGATTTGGTGTGTCTATGGAGGAGGTAAGTTCAGGGTCTTCCTCTATCGCCATCTTCAACCTTTTCCTTGGATGTGTACTTTTTAAGCCATTTCATCATAATGGTTAGGAATTCTTTTCCTGTGGTTGGGAATTGGCCTTGATCCATACATGTATCCTATAGGTTTTTGTCTAGTCAGAATCTGGGATGGTTTGTGGTCCTGCAGTAGATCTCATTAATTTGAGTGGCTCTCAGAAGAGTCAGCCTCCCAACTTGGCCAGGTGTTAGCCCACTTAGCACAGCAGTGGAGCTAACAGGGCAGATAGGCAGCTAACATGACAACACTGGGGCCCTTGGAATTCATACTAGAAAAACTATTTTCACAACACTCATAGTTGAGAGGAGTAATGGCCAGAAAACCATTTTTAATGTAACAGCAGAGGGCCATAGTGAGATGGCATATAAGAAATATAACATCTGTTATGTGCAAAAGAGTTGAAAATGAGGGTGGGAAAGAGGCACGCTGTGTTCTCGCTTGGAACACTAAAAAGAAGATGAGGTTTATAGTATTTAGAAAACATTCATCAAAAACCTTGTTCAGTTAGTAAGAACATGATGGTTTAGTGATCAAAACCTTCAGTTTTTTTCAGGTTGAGAGAATTAAGTCATCTGTTACATTGTTTTGTTTCTCTGTTGACTTAGGTATTTTAGCTTTTGTTTTAGGTATTAAAGTTTATATTCACAAATAATATTAATACGATTTTGAAATTTTGGTTTTCTGGAAGATAGAAAATACAGCTATGCAACTATACCATGGTATAATGAAAAGAACTTAAACTGGACACTTTATAATAAGCGTGTTAAGTGATCTTGAACAAATACTAGACTGTCTTAGTTTCCTCATAAAATGACAGGGTTGACTAAAGGGTCTCTAGGATTCCTTCCAGCCCACAAATTCTGAAGTTATAATTTTTCAGTTTGTAACTTACAAAAAAAAAAAAAAACTAGAATATTATAACATGTAAAAGTTTAATGCATGCTATTACTATGAAGAAAAAAATCTTAACCTGTACTCTTGAGTTGGGATTTTTTTTAGGTTCTCTTTTGAAAATTTGTAGGGATGGGGCAAAAATATATTCACTGATAAAATTTTAGCACTAGCCACAACCACCCTCAAATATGAGAACTAGCAAAGCATTTAGAAATTTTGGAGAGATCCCTAGAAACAAAGGGACCAGAGAAGGGATAAGCCTTAAAATCTGACTATAAAATCTTTTCTGATTCTTTGTTGACCACTAACCTACTCAGGCTCAGCAGAGACCACCAGAATCAAGCTAAAAAGAGAGCAGCTGGATGCTGAAAAAACTGAGTAGACATTAGTTGCTGCACACAATAGGTCTGACCATTTCACAGCTTGAGCCCAGGGAAGTTAACTTTTTTATTAGAACAACAACAACAAAGTCCTCAGAAAAACAAAACAGATTTCATAGTACTGCAACATAGTATCTACGGTGTTAAGTTTTCAGCCAAAACTTACTAGACATACAAAGAAATGGAGCCCTGCAATCCATATACAAGATTAAAAGCAGTTCATTGACACTTAACTAAGTGGGCCCAGGTAATAGATTTAGCAAATAGACTTAAAGCAGCTATTATAAATTCTAAGAAATGAAGGAAAGCATAATATTAGTGAATAAAGCATTCCAAAAAAAAAAAAAATGGAAACTATTTTTAAAAGAAAACAGAAATTCAAAAGTTGAAAAGTACAGTAACTGAAATGAAAATTTTATACATAGGGTTAGCAGAAATTGAGATAGTAGAAGAAAGAATCGAGTTGAAGACAGATCCATAGAAATTATTCAGTTTGAAGAAAAGAGGGAGAAAAGACTGGGAAAAAACGCACAGTATCTCAGTATAAAACAAAGTCAATTCAACATGGAGTTGGAGTCCTAAAGAGTGAGAAAAGCAAAAAAGCATGTAAAGAAATAATGGCCAGGAACTTCCCAAATTTGGCGGAAAACATTAATTTACAGATCCAAAAAGCCTAAAGAACCCCAACTAGGATAAAAACTAAACTACACCGAGGTTCATTATAGTCAAACTGCTAAAAGATACAGATAAAAATATCTTGAAAGCGACAAGAAAAGAATGATATATACAGGGGAACTAATGTTTGTTTAATAAGAGTGTAAGGTACAAAATAAATATACAGAAATAAATTGTATTTCTTTATACTGGCAGTTCGATACAGTATCAATTACAATACCAATTACATTCACTCAAATGAACTACTCAGCTGAGTCTAACAAAACATGTACAGGACTTACATGCTGAAAAAGATAAAATGCTGTTGAAAGAAATCAAGTATCTAAATAGAGAGGCTGGACACCTGGGTGGCTCAGTGGTTGAGCATCTGCCTTCCGTTCAGGGTGTGATCCCGGAGTCCCAGAATCAAGTCCCACATTGGGCTCTCTGCATGGAGCCTGCTTCTCCCTCTGCCTATGTCTATCTCTGTGTCTCTCATGAATAAATAAATAAAATCTTTATAAATAAATAAATAGGCATAACCTGTTTATAGATTGGAAGGCTCAAAATAGTAGAGATGTTAATTCTCTCCACATTGATACACAGGTTTAACATATAGCAACAAGATTTTTTGTAGATCTACACAAAATTGTTCTATTATATGGAAAGGCAAAAGTACTAGAATAACTAAAAAAATTTGGAAAAAGAACAAGATGGGAAGAATCAGTCTGATTTCAGAACTTACTGTACAGCTATACTAATCAAGACTGTGTGATATTGGCAGAGATATAGCCGTATCAGTGGAACAGAGTTGAGAACTCAGACCAACATAAGTATGCCCAACTAATTTTTTACAAGGATACAAGAGCATTTCAATGGAGAAAATATAGCTTCTTCAGCAAATGATGCTGGAGCAATTGAACATCCATAGGTTTCTTTTAAAACAAGTAATATAAATCTCACATACAAAAATTAAACCGTAAAACTATAACTTAGGAGAAAAAAAAAACATAGGGATCTAGGGCTAGGCAGAGTTTGTGACACCAAAAGCATACTTTATAAAAGGAAACATTGGTAAATTGGACTTCATCCATACTAAAAACTTTTGCTCTGGGAAAGACTGTGCTCAGAGGATAAAAAGACAAATTACAGACTGAGAGAAAATATTTGCAAACTACATATCTGGAAAAAAAAACCCTAAAGTATATAAAGAACTTTCAAAATACAGAGTTAAAAAAAAAAGTCCAGTTAGAAAATGGGCAAAAGACATACAGATATTTCATTACAGAGCATATACAGATGGCAATTGAGTACATGAAAAGATGTTTTAACATCATAAGCCATTACAGAAATGCAATTAAAACCACAAGATAACCAATATACACATACTAGAATGGCTAAAATAAATAGATGACACCATATTCTAATAAGGATGCAGAGAAACTGGATCACGCATACAGTGCTGGTTAAAATGTAGTAATAGTAATTCTGGATCAGATTTAGCAGTTTCTTTAAAAATTAAACCTGCAGCTACCACACAATCCAGTGAATTGCATTCCTGGGCATTTATCCCAGAGAAATGACTTATGTTCACACAAAACTTGTACATTAATGTTTATAGCAGTTTTACTTATAGTAGCCAAAAATGGAAATAAGCCAGATATCCTTTAATGAATGAATGGTTAAACAAAATGTGGCACATCCATACCATGAATACTACTGAGTAACAAAAAGGAATGAACTATCAATAAAAGCAGCCTGGATGACTCTAGGAAATTATGCTGAGCAAAACAAGCCAATCCATAAAGGTTGTATACTATATGATTCTATTTATGTAACATTTTTGAAGGGGCAAATTAGAAATGGAAAACAGATTTGTGGTTGCTGGGTGTTTAAAGAAGAGTTGGAGGTGAAGGGGGGAAATGGGCTCCACAAGGGCAACGTGAGGGATTCTTGTAGTGATGGAAACTTTCTTTATCTTGACTACCAGAGTCAATACCCTGGTTGTAAAACATACTATAAATTTACAAGATATTTCCACTGGGGAAAGCTAGGTATAGGGTACTTGGGATCTCTCTATTTTTTTAAAATAACCACGTGTGAATTTACAGTGATCTCAAAATATTTAATTAAAAAAGAAGAGTAATATCTAAATACCTACTTTTCTGGTTTCCGTGAGAAACAATAGAAGGGCATGGTTAAACCACAGTAGACCTTTTCAAGCCTCTTGACTTGCTACCACCAAACCTCAGCCAGGTGCATGTATTTTTCCTGACTGTGGGGTTTTTTAATGGCATTCAGCTAATAATGAATAGATAATTTCTCAATCTGGACTACCCTTGTTATAAAGAGGCAATAGGGACGATGATCACAGTAGGTGGAGGTAGTGATGATAGTGACAAAAAGTTCAATATAAAAGTTACCAACTTCTCTGGTACCTCATACTATTTTTTTCCTTTTTTTTTTTTTTTTAACCATATCTCAGGAAGTTTGATATTGTTACTGTTTCTTTTAAAAATAGATATTAATTTTCATCTGCAACTTCTTCAATAAGAACAAAATTGATTCAGAGTTCAGTGATGAAATTAAAAGTGAAAGTCAGTTGTTTAAAACAAGGTTATGCTTGCTGTGTGGATAATCTTCACTTTGAGTGGATTATACCTTGCTGCCAGTTATGGGGCCATGATACAGTGTCAGTCACCTTTTTATAGTCAACCAGTTCCACTCCACAGCTGGTCATTGCGTTTGTTGTACTGTAGACATTAAAACTAAAGATAATAGAAATGGGTCTCTGTTCTCTCTCTCCCCAGTGCCTCTCCTTTAATCCAGCAGGGTAAACTGAAGTGAACCTTTAAGCAAGTGAGATAGAACCTTTTCCTTTTCATACACATGTTCTAGCTTTTCTACCTATGAAGATGGGAAAACTAAGGGTTATGAGTCTTGCCAAGTCAGAATCTCCCCAGGCCTGAGCCTCTTCTTAGTTGTTAATTACATTTCCAACAATGCTGAGTTACAATGAATGTATGTAATTAAAGAAAAAGACAGCTAAAACTAAGAGCTCTATTTCATTCACTCAGTATCCAGGCAAAAGTCATTTTGAGGAGGAAACAGTTAAGTCAGCATGGCCCAATACACCTAATATTTTTTTTTAATTTTTATTTATTATTTATGATAGTCACAGAGAGAGAGAGAGGCAGAGACATAGGCAGAGGGAGAAGCAGGCTCTATGCACTGGGAGCCCGACGTGGGATTTGATCCCGGGCCTCCAGGATCGCGCCCTGGGCCAAAGGCAGGCGCCAAACCGCTGCGTCACCCAGGGATCCCTACACCTAATATTTTTATTATTTATATCATTTTAACCTGTGGCTTAAAGAATCAGCCTACAAAATACTATTTGGTACCATTGGTATTATTTTACATTGGTTCCAACAGGAAATATTAATGCAGCTTCTTCCTCCTTGCCACTTATCTCTCATGTCACCCAAAAATCTCTATCTTCAGTTCAGTTTTTCTTTAGTTCTACTTCTCTGTTACACTTCACGTGCTTTATTTTAGGCTGGTAGGCCGTGACCCACTACACCCTTGAAGTAACCATTTATTATGTACAAGAAATCTTTCTTTTCCTTGCAAGGCCCTTGCAAGGCCCTGTTCTTTTATTATTATTATTATTTTAGATTTTATTTATTTATTCATGAGAGACATAGGCAGAGGGAGAAGCAGGCTAGGGACCCTGGTGCAGAACTCGATTCCAGGACTCCGGGATCACGCCCTGAGCCAAAGGCAGATGCTCAACCACTGAGCCACTCAGGTGCCCCCTCAAGGACCTTGTTCTTAACACCAGTGCGGTAAGCTGGAACATGCCAGCAACTGCTACTGAGGCAGTGAGGCCTCCATACACTGAAAGGACAAGAGGAAGGAATAGTAAGTTTCTTGGCTTATTCAGTAGTTGGTGGGGGGAAGGGATAGCATTAGAGAATGATGTTTTAGAAGAGACTAAGTGCATGTGATTTTGCTGGATTTACTTTTTGTTCTTCTGTCTGCTTTTGCAAAGGAAAGAAAACATTTCTTTTTTTTTTTTAAGATTTTATTTATTTATTCATGAGAGACACACAGAGAGAGGCAGAGACACAGGCAGAGGGAGAAGCAGGCTCCACGCAGGGAGCCCGATGTGGGACTCGATCCCGGGTCTCCAGGATCACGCCCTGGGCCAAAGGCAGATGCTCAACCACTGAGCCACCCAGGCATCCCGGAAAGAAAACATTTCTTAGTTCCTATCTGAACCTGGTCCTTTAGGTGTGTTAACTATTTTGTCCTTAAATAATGGTAATAGTTATTAAAATATACATAGTGCTTTGTAGTTGACAACATGATTTCTTATGATTACCCATCCAGAGATGAGTAAATAGAAACTCTGAAGTCTCACAGCTTCTCAGTTAGAGCCAATCTCCACATTTATTGTCTTCTCCAAATTCTGTGCTCCTTTGCCTAGGCCACATTGCTGCTTGGGAGTGTGTAGTTTCCCCTCCGCTGTGAGTAGTGGAAAAGCAGGACTTCAGACTTTGCATTCTTTCCTGAACAGCTCAGCAAGAGAAAGGGGTAGTTATGAGACTAGAAGGTAGATGAGAATAGACTATGAGGGTCCAAGCTCCCTTCCTGAGGTTTTATCTTTTCTTTCATTTCAGGATGGCAATGACACGGAGAACTATGTTCCAGAAGGGGGAGGTGCATAACAAACCATCAGGATTCTGGGGAATGATAAAAAGTGTTACCACTTCAGCACCAGGAAGTGAAAGTATCCTTTATTTATCCCTCTGTTTGATTCTTTTTTCTCAACTCTGGACCAAGGCCAGAAGAAAAAAGTAGTATTGGGGTGGTCTCTCCTGAGGTACCTGACTGCATCAGAGTCCAGCTGGGCAGGGCTAGGCTTAGGAAATACAGAGTCATCTTTCCAATACCCCTAAAAGATCATAAAACCATTGTCCTTGAGCTAAAAAAGTCCCAAAAGTCACTCTTTCCATTTTATAGATAAGAAAATAGACCCAGAGAAATTAAGTCACCCTGTGGTTTGTGGCAAAGATAGGGCCTCCTCTTGGTTCTTTCCCCTGCACTATTCTGTTTCCCAGGTGTGAACAAGCAGCATAAAACACAATGGCTAAAAACACACACACACATACAATGGGTCCCTAAAATGGATGGTTTGTGTATGTATGGGATGGTAGGGACCTGTTTTCTAAAGCAGTCAGTATTTCTAAACACATTTTAAGCAGCGCTGTATCTTCAGTGACTTTTGATTTAAAGAATCAAAGAGACTGGGTTAATGGACTAGTCCTGGCCCAGCTGGTTGCAGTGTTAAACTGATGCCAGAAAAAAAAAAAAAAAAACTGATGCCTAAATAGAGTAACAAAATCTCTCTGTGACTACCAGGCTCTTTTTTTTTTTTTTTTTTTTTTTAAGATTTTATTTATTTATTCATGAGAGAGAAAGAGAGAGAGAGGCAGAGACACAGGCAGAGGGAGAAGCAGGCTCCATGCAGGGAGCCCGTCGTGGGACTTGATCCCGAGTCTCCAGGATCAGGCTCTGGGCTGAAGGTGGTGTTAAACCGCTGAGCCACCCGGGCTGCCCCTACCAGGCTCTTAAGTCAAAACTCTGGGGCATTGGGGGGTGGGGGGGGGGGGTGCTGGTGTAAGATAGCATATTCTTGCTTCTTTCTCTGGCCTGAGGAAGCACAAATTCCCTTTTGCTTCAACTGGAAGAAAAGGATATAATCTGTTCTTGCTATAAATTGTGGCATATCTTTCTGGTGTCAAAAGTAGATAAGAATTAGACCAAAGAAAGACAGGATAACATGACTAGGAGAGAGAAAAAAAGGTTTACATTGAATGCATTTAATCCAAAAACATTTATTTCACGTCTCCTATTTCCAGGCAGAATCCTAAGGGATAAAATGATGAATAGAGGGCAGCCCGGCTGGCTCAGCGGTTTAGCTCCCCCTCCAGCCCAGGGCATGACCCTGGAAACTGGGGATTGAGTCCCACATTGGGCTCCCTGCATGAAGCCTGCTTCTCCCTCTGCCTCTCTCTGCCTCTCTTTCTGTGTCTCTCATGAATAAATAAATAAAATCTTTTAAAAAAATATGATGAATAGAGTATACTCTCTCTCCTCAAAAAGCTGGCTATCTAATCATGGGAGAGGCAGACTTGAAACTTAGTTACACCCTGTTGTTTGCCTGGACCATGTGAGTAGCAGCCACTACTGAGAAAGGAGCTGAAGGGCACTTGGTAATTTGAGTACTACTGGCATACCTAATACATACCTCAGAGATGTTACAGGTTTGGTTCCAGAACATCACAATAAAGCAAATATCACAATGAAGCATTCAGATGAAGATTTTTGGTTTCCCAGTATATATAAAAGTTATGCTTATACCATATCTTATTGAGTGTGCAATAGCATTCTTTAAAATATATATATCTTATATTTATATATATTTTATATTTATATATATATATATATATCCCGTGTGTGTGTGTGTGTGTGTGTGTGTATAAAATACTAACCATCATCTGAATTTTCAGTAAGTGGTAATTACTGATCATAAATCACCATAACAAATATAATAATGATAATAATAATGAAAAAGTTTGAAGTAAGGTGAGAATTACCAAAATGTGACACAGAGACACAAATGGTGCCAATAGATTTGCCCAACATAGGATTGCCACAACCTTCAATTTGTTTAAAAAAAAAAAAAAATCTGCGGAGGGCAACAAAATGGGGTATGCCTCTAGTGAGAAAAATCAGAGTAGGGAGGATTTGTATCAAAGTGGATCTTCCAACTTGGGCTATCTTCAATATTTTTATTACTTAAAAGTCCATAAAAACCAAAGTAGGCTTAAGCTATTTTAGCAACAATATGTCAAGTCTAAATGGAGAAAGTAATAGGATCTCACTGAGTTCTTTGCAAAGTAGCATTAGTGTAATGGAAAGAACAGGCCTTGGAGGAAGGCAGATCTGACTTTGCATCCACACCTATTAGCCTCATGACTGAGCAAGTTATTTGACTCTGAGTTTTGCTTTCCTTATCTACAAAATGGGTGATAACACCTATCTCATGAGACTGTTGGGAGAATAATAGAAAATAATGTCTGTAAGAACCAAACAGGGTCATGCTTATAAATCCCAGCCTGTATTAGAACTCAGTAATGTTAATTCCCTTTCCTAATAATATATTTATTCAGATATTTTAGGGAAAAACTATGCTATTTTATAGTTACCTGTGTAACTATTTGAGATTTCAAGGTTATATTTGACTTACTCTAACCAAATCAAAGAAAAACAACAATGAACAGAACCATCTGTCTGAGCCACTTGAACTAGTGAAAAACTGAGTGGTATGTGTTTGATAATGCTCTTGCTGGAGAAGTTTTACACACCTGTGTTGGAGATTGGGAAAATTGCTCTGAAGGAGTACTGTTGGCCAGTGAAGCAGGAAATTGAATAAATAGGTAGTTTCTAGGATTACTCTAGGAGAAATCAAAAGCATATGCTTTCTTCATTGCTATTTCTTGAAACTTCCTTATGATTTAAACCTTGATGCCCATTTTGTGCCAGATCTTACTCTTATTCAACAGGAAGTGGATGCTTTGGAAGAACTAAGCAGGCAGCTTTTTCTGGAAACAGCTGATCTATATGCTACCAAGGTACAGATTAAGGAAATGGAAGTGCTGTTTTTACCAGTCTGATTGAAAAGAGAACAAGATTTAGATTTAGTATCCTCTATGGCCAAGCTGTGCAAGAGAGACCTCATAGCTCTAGTATCAGCCATGAAGCATTAGGAGTCAGCATTCTTCATGACATTGCTCCTACCCGTAGCAAAATTCTTACTGGAACACTCTCAATAATAGAAATTATTGGGGTAGTCAAGAGAGGTTTTTCAACATCAGAAGGTGGCACACACTACTTCTACTGATTCAGGGTCAATATGATAACTCTTCTGATTGCTTTTTATTCCCTTATAAATTAGTAATATTGTAAGAGCAGTGCCATGATCTAGCCATGTTTTAAAGGATCCAGATCAAGTGGCACCTGGGTGGCTCAGTCAATTGAATGTCTGACTCTTGGTTTTGGCTCAAGTTATGATCTCAGGGTCATGAGAATGAGCCCCTTATTAGGCTCACACTGGGTGTAGTGCCTGCTCAAGATTCTCTCTGTCTCTCTCTCCCTGCCTCTCTCCCTCTCTCCCTCTGCCCTTCCCCCTGCACCCTCTCAGCTCTCTTTCTCTTAAAAAGAAAGGAAGGGAAGGGAAGGGAAGGGAAAGGAAGGAAGGATCCAGAGCAAGAAGTGACCTAATTGTAAGAAGTAACTTTACAACTAAAATACAATTTAAATAAGCAAAATCTAGGGGGATCCCTGGGTGGCTCAGCTGTTTGGCATCTGTCTTTGGCCCAGGGCGCGATCCTGGAGTCCCGGGATCGAGTCCCGCGCCGGGCTCCTAGTGTGGAGCCTGCTTCTCCGTCTTCCTGTGTCTCTGCCTCTCTCATTCTCTCTCTACATCTATCATGAATGAATAAATAAATAAATAAATAAATAAATAAGCAAAATCTATTAG
The DNA here is from genome assembly GCF_011100685.1 of Canis lupus familiaris. Taxonomy (NCBI): domain Eukaryota; kingdom Metazoa; phylum Chordata; class Mammalia; order Carnivora; family Canidae; genus Canis; species Canis lupus. The sequence continues at coordinate 59,136,486 of NC_049238.1, forward strand.
TTAAGTTCGTTTGAACTATTTTTATACTTTTCAAGGATCACTTCATAGGAATAGCCATATAAGATAGAAGTTAACATGGGCCTTGAAGACAGACCTGGGCCTAAATTCCCCAACTCACTGGCTGTGTGACCTTGGGCAAATTATCTAATCCCTGTAAGCCTCAGTTTTCTCATGTGTAAAATTAAGATAATAGAACATATAAGAGTTGTTATAAAAATTAAAGTAGATAATGTATGTAAGGGGTTTATCTTAGTATCAGGCTTAAAGTAAGCATCAAGTAATAAATATTGCCCACTAGTATTATTTTAATATTAATATCACGTGTGGGTTTTTCACCCTGGCAAAGCAGTGATTTCATAGAGGCAAGAATGTTTTGGTTGAGTATTAGTTTACATTTTGCTGAGACTAACCATGTTTTGTTGTTTGTTTCTCTCAGGAGAGAATAGAATATTCCAAAACTTTCAAGGGGAAATACTTTAATTTTCTGGGTTACTTTTTCTCTATTTACTGTGTTTGGAAAATTTTCATGGTAAGTATATTTGTTTTAACTATCAGGGTTTAGGTTATTTTCCCTGGTAATGACAGAAAGAAAAGTGGGTTTGACTGAGGCACAGAACTGAATACCAAATTCAGTTGAGTCAACAGAGAATGCTGCCTATCACATGGCCGAGCCTAACTCCTACCCCTCTCTTTTTTAGATCACCTAGAGGGTGCATTTTCCTTCAGTCAGATATCATTAATAAGGCCATAGCTTATAAATTATATGAAGGGAATACGAAAGTTTCTTATACTCTGCTTTCCCTATTACCCTTGAATATAGCTATGTGACATAATCCCTACCTTCAGCTCAGAACAGAAACCACCTCTCCTTTTTAATCACCTGTATATATCTTAAAAACTTCAATCCACGGGGCAGCCCGGGTGGCTCAGTGGTTGAGCGCCACCTTCAGCCCAGGGCCTGATCCTGGAGACCCGGGATCGAGTTCCACGTCAGGCTCCCTGCATGGGGCCTGCTTCTCCCTCTGCCTGTGTCTCTGCTTCTCTCTCTCTCCTGTGTGTCTCTCATGAATAAATAAATAAAATCTTTAAAAAAAAAGTTCAATCCAAAGTAAATTGTATAACTAAAACATATTTCTAGAGATAAATTCATCTTATGTGCTTTTAGCTCTTATTCTTTCGTGGCTCTCTCTTAACGTTCTATTCTTTATGTGCATTTTATGTACATTCTTGTGACTCCTCTGTAGATATTCATGGATTTCAGTGTGATTACAGAAAAGGCTGAACTTTCTGGTTCTGTGACTTCCCTACTAGAGCTGTGTTTGCACAAAGAGGAGCTTTGTCAGCTTGTTAATTTTGATCGATAGAGATAAATGGAAAATTCTGGATTTTAATGGATCTAACATTATAATAAATTGATGTCAGTACCTATTCAGAGAACATTTTTAAATTTTGATTCATTCAAGTTGAAGATGATAAGTGAAGATCATATATGTTCAATGAGCTAAGCTACTAAAAAGTTTTTCTTGAACTATAGCCTTAAGGGGAGCATATCATTTTATCAGCTTTATTGAGGTATAATTGACATTCACTAAACTGCACATATTTAAAAGGTATAGTTGGGTAAGTTTTGACAGAGGTATACATCTGTTGCAACAGCTATCACCACATTTAAGATAGAGAACATCATCCATCCATCACTTCCAAAAGCCCTGTAACATATCTCTTGCAACCCCACTCAACCACCAATCTGTTGTCATTATACATTAGTTTATATTTTCTAGAATTTTATATAAATGAAATCTTAAAGTAGGTATCCTTTATCTGTCTGGAAGTTTCTACTCAGCATAATTATTTTATGTTTCATTTATGTTATTATGTGATCCTCATTGCTGAGTAGTATTCCGTTGTATGATTATGCCACAGTTTATCTATTCACCTGCCAATGGGTATTTGTTTCTGCTTTGAAGATATTATAAATAAAGCTGCTATGAACATTTGTGTGCAAGTTTATATGTGGACATATGCTGTCTTTCCTCTTGAGAGAAAACACTTAGGTGTAGCATGGCTAGGTCACATGACAGATGGATGTTAAACTTTTGAAGAAATGGCCAAACTTTTCCAAAGAGACTGTACATTTTACATCTCCACCTGCATTGTTTCAGTATTTGATTTACTCCACATCCTTGCTGACATTTTATAGTCAGTCTTGTAAATTATAGACATTTTAGTAGGTATGAGGTGGTATTGATTAATTTGCATTTTTCTAATGCCTAATGGTGCTAAACAACTTTTCATGTGCTAATTTGCCACCTGTATATTTTTAGGAGGAGGATAGATCTATTCAAATTTATTGCCCAATTTTTAAATTAGGTTTTATTGTGTTTTGCAAGTTTTTCACTATATTCTGGAAACCTTTTATCAAATATGTGATTTTCAAATATTCTCTCTCAGTCACTGGCTTAGCTTGTCATTCTCTGCACAGTGTCTTTCTAAGAATTGAAGTTCTTAATTTTGATGAAGTCTAGTTTATCTCTTTTTTTTTCTTTTTTTATCTTTTGTTTTCTATTATGGGTTATGCTTTTGGTGTTGTACCTAAGAAATCTTTGCCCAACCTGACTTCATAAAGACTTTTCTCATGTTTTATTCTACGAATTTTATATTTTGAGATTTTTACATTTAGGTGCATGATACATCTGGAGTTCATTTTCTCAGACGATGTTGGAATGTGGATCCAAAGGATGCCTGGGTGGCTCAATGGTTAAAGGTCTGCCTTTGGCTCAGGGCGTGATCCCGGGGTCCTGGGATCGAGTTTTGCATCAGGCTCCCTCTGCCTATTGCCTATGTCTCTGCTTCTCTCTCTGTGTCTCTCATGAATAAATAAATCAATCTTTTTAAAAAGGGAAGGGGGGTAGCCCCGGTAGCGCAGCGGTTTAGCGCTGCCTGCAGCCCGGGGTGTGATCCTGGAGTCCTGGGATTGAGTCCCATGTCGGGCTCCCTGCATGGAGCCTGCTTCTTTATCCCTCTGCCTGTGTCTCTGCCTCTCTCTCTCTCTCTCTCTGTGTCTGTCAGGAATAAATAAATAAAATCTTAAAAAAAAAAAAAAAAAGATCAGTTTGATCTTCTTGAAGCTTATTTTAAAAATAATAAAATTAAATTAAAAAATTAGAAATTGGGCAGCCCCGGTGGCGCAGCGGTTTGGCACCGCCTGCAGCCCGGGTTTGATCCTGGGGACCCTGGATCGAGTTCCACGTCAGGCTCCCTGCGTGGAGCCTGCTTCTCCCTCTGCCTGTGCCTCTGCCCCTCTCTCTCTGTGTCTCTATGAATGGATAAATAAAATCTTTAAAAAAATTAAAATTAAATAATTAATTAAAAATTTTAAAAAAGGAATGTGGATCCAAGTTCATTTTCTTCATATAGATATCCACTTGTTCTAGCACCATTTGTTGAAAAGATTATCCTTTCTCCATCGAATTGACTTTACAGTTTTGTTAAAAACTAATTGACCATATATGGACAGGTCTGTGTCTGTACTCTGTTCTTTCCTTTTTTTTTTTTTTTTTTTTAAGATTTATTTATTTATGATAGACATAGAGAGAGAGAGAGAGAGAGAGGCAGAGACACAGGCAGAGGGAGAAGCAGGCTCCATGCAGGGAGCCCGACGTGGAATTCCATCCGGGTCTCCAGAATCGCGCCCTGGGCCAAAGGCAGGCGCTAAACCGCTGCGCCACCCAGGGATCCCTGTTCTTTCCTATTGATACATATGTCTGCCTTTATTTATGCCAGTACCACTCTGGCTTAATCACTGTAGCTTTATAATAAGTCTTGAAATCAAATTGTTTAAGTACTCTAATTTTGTTCTCTTTTTTAAACTCATTTTGGCCATTCTGTGTCCTTTGCATTTCCATATGAATCTTAGAACCAGATTTTTAATGGTGCTAAATACAAAAATACCTGCTGAAGTATGTACTAGAAAGTCACTAAATCTTCAGATCAATTTGAAGAGAAGTGACAATCCTAATATTGAGTCTTCTAATTGATAAACAGTGTAACTTCATTTATTTAGATCTTATTTAGTTTCACTCAGCAATGTTTAGTTTTTAGTGTATAGATCTTTACATCAACTTTATCTCAAGTACTTAATATTTTGATGCTATTATTTATAATATAATTAAAATTATAGTTTATATTTTTATGATTTCAGTTTCTGAGTATTACTAGTATATAGATATACAATTGATTCTTGTCTGTTGATCTTATATTCCACAACCTTGCTAAATCCCCTTATTCTAAATGCTTTTTATAGATTTCATTGGATTTTTTATACATAGACAATCAGATCTCTGAAAACAAAGACAGTTTTGCTTCTTTGTTTCCTATCTGCATGCCTTTTATTCCTTCCCTTCTTTTCCCTTCCCTTTGTATCCTATATCCCATCTTTCTTCCTTCTCTGGCCTTATTGCACTGACCAAAACCTCCTGTAAAAAATTAAACAAAAGTGTTAAGAGCAGTCATCCTGATCTTGTTAAATACAGGGTTAGATAGGTACCCTTTATCAGGTTGAGGAAGTTACTTCTATTTATAGTTTATTGAGTGTTTTTAATCATGAAAGCGTGTTTGTTTTGGACGGTGCTCTTTCTGCATCTATTAAGAGGATCATATGACTTTTTAGTCAACTAATATAGTGAATTACATTGATTAATTCTTTAATATTAATCTGGCCTTGAATTCCTGTAATAAACCTTACTTGACCATGGTGTATATTGTTGGGTTTAATTTGCTGACATTTTCTTAAGAATTTTTGCATCAATGTTTATGAGGAATATTGGAGTATGGTTTTCTTTTCTTTTTTTAAGATTTTATTTATTTATTCATGAAACACACACACACACACACACAGAGGCAGAGACACAGGCAGAGGAGAAGCAGGCTCCATCAGGAGCCTGACATGGGACTCAATCCCGGGTCTCCAGGATCACACCCCAGGCTGAAGGCGGCGCTAAACCGCTGAGCCACCGGGACTGCCCTGGAGTATGGTTTTCTTGTAATGTCTTTGGCTCTGGTGTCAGAGCAATGCTAACCTTAAAGGTTAAGAAGAATTCCTTCTTCCAATATGTGGAAGAGTTTATGTGGAATTATAATTTCTTTCTTAAATGCTTGGTGGAATTCACCAGTGAAGGCATCTGAATCTAGAGTCATCTTTGCAGGAAAATCATTTAACTACAGATTTAATTTCTTTAATAGATAATAAGGTTTATTCATGTTATTTGTTTCTTGAGTGAGCCTTTGTAGTTTCTGTCTTTTTGAAAGAATTTGTCCATTTTTATTGGAGTTGTCAGTTTTATTAGCATACGAATGTTCTTAATATTCCCCTATTATCCTTTTAATATCTGTAAAATCTGTAGTAATATTATCCCTCTCCTCTTTTTATATAACAACTTTATTGAGATATTCACAACAAAGCAATTCACCTGAAAAGAAATTCCCATTAGCAGTCATTCCTTATTTCTCCTCCAGCTTTAGACAGGCACTCATCTATTTTATGTCTCAATAGATTTCCTATTCTGGACATTTCATGTACCTTGAATCATACAGTATGTGATCTTTTATGATTGGCTTCTTAGTAAATGTTTTTAAGGTTCGTCTATATTGTAGCCTCTATCAATACTTCATTCCTTTTTCTGGATAAATAATATTCATTCCATTATATAGATATACCTCATTTTATTTACCCATCTATTAGTTGAGAAACATTTGCGTTCCACATTGGCCATTATAAATAATGCGGTTGTGACCATTCATATATAAATTTTTATGTGGATATATGTTTTCATTTCCCTTAGGTACATACCTGTGAAAGAAAATTGCTAAGTCAAATGTCAACCTTTTGTTTAACCTTTTGATAAACTGCCAATCTGCCAGGCTGTTTTCTGAAACAGCTGCACCAGTTTACATTCCCACCAACAGCATAAGAGTTGCTATTTCCCCACATCCTCACCAACCCTTATTTATCTTTTTATGAGAGTAATTCTAGTGGATGTGAAGTGGCATCTAATTCTTGGTATTGGTAATTTGTGTCTCTTTTTTCCTGATCAGTCTGGATCAAGATTTATCAATTTTATTGAACTTTTCAAAGAACCAGCTTTTGGATTAATTGATTTCCTATATAGTTTCTCTGCGTTCTATTTTATCAACTTCTGCTCTGGTCCTTATAATTTCTCTTCTTTGGCTTATTTTGGGTCTCCTTCTAATTTTGTAAAGTCCAAGCTAAGATCATTGATTTACAACTTTTAATATAGGTGTTTTCATTTTATAACTTTCTTGCTAAGCATCTCACAAATTGCAGTGTTTCTGATGTGTTGTGTTTTTATTTAGTTCAGTTCAAAATATTTCTAATTTTTCTTCTTTGACTCATGGGCTATTTAGAAGTATGTTATCAAAAAAATATTTTATCAAATATTTGGGGACCTTATTAATATTCTGTAATTGATTTCTAATTTAATTCCATACTTAGTATGATTTGAATCTCTTCAAATTCATTGAGACTTGTTTTCTGTCCAGAACGTGTTCAACTATGGCTAACATCCCATGTACAATTGAGTAGAATGTGTATTCTGCTCTTGTCGGTTGGAATGTTGTATGAATGTCAATTAGGTCAAGTTAGTTGGTATAGTATTGCTGAAGTTTTCTCTCTTTGCTAATTTTCAGTCTATCTTATCAGTTATTGAGGGAAGGGGTGATAAAATTTCAAACCATTGTTGTGGATTTGTCTTTTGTTCTATCAGTTTTTGCTTCATGTATTTTTTTTTATCCAATTGTAGTTAACATACAATGTTAATTTCAGGTGTATAACATATCAATTCAATAATTCTATACATTACTGAGTGCTCACCATAAATGTAGTCACCATCTGTCACTATACAATATTATTATAAGATTATTGATTATCTGCTTTATGCTGTACATTTTATCTCCATGACTTATTTTATAACTGAAAGTTTATGCCTCTTAATCCACTTTATCTATTTCACCCATCCCTTCACTCATCTCCCCTCTTGCAACCACCAGTTTATTATTTGTATTTAAGTCTGTTTATTTCTGGGCAGCCCCAGTGGCACAGCGGTTTAGCGCCGCCTGCAGCCCAGGGCGTGATCCTGGAGACCCTGGATGAATCCCACTTCGGGATCTCTGCATGGAGCCTGCTTCTCCCTCTGCCTGTGTCTCTGCCTCTCTCTCTCTCTGTGTCTCTATGAATAAATAAATAAAAATCTTTAAAAAAATTTTGTTAAGTCTGTTTATTTCTTTGTTCATTTGTTTTGTTTTTAAGATTCTGCTTATAATTGAAATCATGTGTTATTTGTCTTTCCTTGTCTGACTTATTTCACCCTGCATAGTACACTCCAGGGTTGTTGCAAACAGCAAGATCACATTCTTTTTATGGCTGAGTAGTACTCCATTGCATATATACACCACATCTTTTTATCCATTCAACTATCTATGGAAATTTGGTTTGCATTTGGAAATTTGGTCTGTATCTCAGCTATTGTAAATAATGCTGCTGTAAACATAGAGGTGCATAAAGCTTTTTAAATTCCCAAATCATATTCTTTTGGTAAATATCCGGTAGTAGGATTACTGGATCATATGATACTGTTCTATTTTGTTCCATTGATCTATATATCTGTTTTTGTGCCGATACTGTACTATTTTGATTACTACAACTTTGTAGTATATCTTGAAATCCAGGACTGTGAGACCTCCAGCTTTGTTCTTTTTCAAGACTTTTGGCTATTTGGGGTCTTTTGTGGTTCTATACAAATTTTAGGATTATTCTAATACTGTGAAAAATGCTGTATAAACATAAGATAAGGATTGCATGAAATCTGTAGATTGCTTTGAGTGGTATGGACATTTTAACAATATTAATACTTCCAATCAGTAAGCACAGAGTATCTTTCCATTTGTTTGTGTTGCCTTCAATTTCTTTCATCAATATTTTATAGTTTTCAGGGTACAGGTGTTTTACCTCTTACATTAAATTTATTCTCAGATAATCTTTCTGGTGCAGTTGTAAATGGTATTATTTTCTTAATTTCTCTTTCTGGTTCTTAATTGTTAGGGTATAGAAATGCAGCTGATTTCTGTGTATTAATTTTGTATCCTGCAACTTTATTGAATTCATTTATCAGTTCTAATAGTTTTTGGTGGTGTTTCTAGGGTTTTCTGTATTATCATGGCATCTGCAAATAGCAAGTTTAACTTCCTTTTTCTGAACGCTATTTCTTTTTCTTGTCTGACTGCCGCACTAGAAATTCCAATATTCTGTTGAATAAAAGTAGTAAGAGCGGACACCCTTATCTTCTTCCTGATCTTAGAGGGAAAGCTCTCAGGTTTTCACCAATGAGTAGGATGTTAGCTATGCATATTTCACATATGGCCTTTATTATGCTGGCATGTGTTCCTCTAAAGCCACTTTCTTCCCTCTAAATCTACTTTATCATGAATAGGATAGGATTGTAGTTTGAATAGGATTGTAGTTTGTCAAATGCTTCTTCTGCATCTATTGAGATGAGCAAGTAGTTTTTATACTTTATTGATGTGGCTTATCATGTTTGATTTGAGAATATTGAAAAACCCTGCTATTCCTGGGATAAATTCTTTTTTATTATTTATTTATTAATGAGAGACACACACAGAGAGAGAGAGGCAGAGACACAGGCAGAGGGAGAAGCAGGCTCCATGTAGGGAGCCTGACGTGGGACTCGATCCTGGGTCTCCAGGATCAGGCCTTGGGCTGAAGGCAGCGCTAAACTTTTGAGCCACTCAGGCTAACCCCCTGGAATAAATTCTACTTGATCATGGTGAACAATTTTTTTTAATATATTGTTGAATTCAGCTTGCTAAATTTTGTTAAGGAATCTTGCATCAATGCACATCAGAAATATTGGCTTATAGTTTTCTTTTTTTGTAGTATCTGTCTGGTTTTGGTATCCGAGAGATGCTGGCCTTGTAAAATGAATTTGGAAGTTTCCTCCCTCCTATTTTTTTTTAAATCCTCTGAGAAGAAGGATGCCTGGTCGGCTCAGTTGGTTGAACATCTGACTCTTGATTTCAGCTCAGGTCATATCATGGGTCATGAGATCAAGCCCCACATTGGGCTCTGTGCTCAGCGTGAAGTCTGCTTAGGATTCTTTACTTCCTCTCCCTCCATCTCTCCCTCTCCCCCCTCTAAAAGAAATCAATAAATCTTTTTTTAAAAGTTGTTTGAGGGACACCTGGGTGGCTCAACGGTTGAGCGCCTGCCTTCAGCTCAGGGCGTGGTGCCAGAGTCGTGGGATCGAGTCCCACATCAGGTTCCCCTTGAGGAGCCTGCTTCTCCTTCTGCCTGTGACTCTGCCATTCTCTCTCTGTGTATCTCATGAATAAATAAATAAAATCTTTTAAAAATAATAAAAATTTAAAGTCATTTGAGAAGAATAGGTATTGTCTTCTTTATTGTTAGTAGACTTGACACACAATGTTACATACATTAATTTATTTAAGGTGTACAAGTATAGAAGATCTTTCCATTTGTTTGATTCATCTTCAGTTTCTTTCATCAGTGTTTTATAGTTTTCAGAGTACAGATCTTTCACCTCTTTGGTATTAACTCTTTGTTAAATGTTGGTAGAATTCACCTGGGAAGCCATCTGATCCTGGGCTTTTGTTTTGGGGGAGTTTTTTTATTACTGATTTCTATTTTATTACTAGTAATTACTAGTAAAATCTGTTCAGATTTTCTATTTCTTCCTGATTCCGTTTTGGAAGATTATGTTTCTAAGAATCTATTTCTTCTAGGTTGTCCAATTTGTTGGCATACATTTTTTCATAATGGTCTCTTATAATCCTTTATGTTTCTGTAGTGTTGTCAATTGTTATTATTTGTCCTCCTTTATTTCTGATTTGATTTGAGTCTTTTTTTTTTTTTTTTTTTTTTGAGGAGTCTGGCTACAGATTTATCAATTTCGTTGATCTTTTCAAAGAAACAGATTCTGGGTTCATTGATTTTTTTTTTTCTATTTCATTTATTTCTGCTCTAATCTTTATTGTTTCCTTCTGCTAGCTTGTCTTTGGTCTTTCTCTAGCTCTTTTAGATGTATGGTTAGGTTGTTTACTTGAGATGTTTCTTGTTTCTTGAGTTAGGCCCATATTGCTATGAAACTCCCTCTTAGAATGGCTTTTACTGCAACTCAAAGACTTTGAACTATTCTATTTTCATTTTCATTTGTCTCCATGTACTTTTTTGTTTCCTCCTTGATTTCTTGGTTGACCTATTCGTTGTTTAGTAGCATGTTACTTGGCCTCCATATATTGACATTCTTTTAGATTTTTTTCTTGTGATTGACTTTTAGGGTCATACCAGTCTGGTTGGAAAAGATGCATGATATGAGTTCAGTCTTCTTAAATTTATTGAGACTTGTTTTGTGGCATAAGTTGTGATGTATTCTGGGGAAAGTTCAATGTGTACTTGTAAAGAATGTGTATTCAATGGTTTTTGGATGGAATGTTCAGTATGTATAGTATATAGTTCATCTAGTCTAATTAATGCATTGTTCAATAAGGACCTGTCTTCCAGATTGCTGATCCAGTCTGCATCCTCTAATCGTTGATTGCCTCTAGTGTGTTTTTTTTTCTTTTTTTTCAGTTATTAAATTCTTCATCTCTGACTGGTTCTTTTTTATATCTTTGTTGAAGTTCTCATTGGACTCATTCATTTTCTTCTTAAGTCCAGTGAGTATCTTTATGACCATTACTTTAAATTCTTTATCCAGGCATATTGCTTATCTCCATTTCATTAGATCTTTTGCTGTGATTTTGTCCTGTTCTTTCATTTGAGACATATTCCTTTGTCTTCTCATTCTGTCTAGCTCTCTGTTTCTGTGTATCAGAGGCTCAGCTCTGACTCCTGGTCTTGAAAGAGTGGCCTCGTGTAGAAGAAGACACCAGAACCAGGTGCCCCAAGGGTGCCTCCTATATGGGTAGCATGCACCCTACTATTGTGGCTGAGTTGCATTTGCCTTAGTTGGCATCAGTGACCTGCTTTGCCTGCTGTGGGCACCCTGGGCAGGGTTTGGCCCCTACACACCCAACTAAGAGACTCAGCTATTAGAACTGTGGGCACACTGATGTGGAAGGTTCTCTCTCTCTCCCCAGGGCTGTAGTCAATTTAGAGTGGTGTGGGTCTCTACTCAGTCTGCTTGCAGGCTGTGGTGGGGCAGGAACTGTTTTAAAGAGCCAACCCCTGAGGCAGGCAGGTCCCGAGGTGAAAGATGGGGCAGGGCATGTGGTGCCAGCAAGATAGGTAGAGAGTAGTATTAGTGCTGGTTCCCACAAGCATCTGGCTGTCTAGGCTGGGGAGGAGAAGAGAAATGGTGCCCACCAGCACTTTTGTTCTTGAAGTCTCCTGAAGAGAAGACTCCCTGCCCCTCCAGCACATGTTGAGATTAGTAAATGAATATCCTTCGCATATACCCAAGCACTTTTCAAACAGCTATTTCTATACTCTTAAGCCAAGTTATTTATTCTAAATCTTTAAGAGCAGGGACTAGTTTTCTCTTGCCCTCTGACTCTCCCAGAATTAAGCCCTACTAATTTTTAAAGTACCTAGACTTAAGCCCTGCTGACTTTAAAAGCTCCCAAAATTAATACCTACTGGCTTTCACAGCCACATGTTACTGGGAACTCATCATCTCACTGCCAGGGGTGTCTAGCTTGGGATCCATCCTCTCTACTTCTCTGTGCTTGTAGTGTCCCTCCTGTTTTTGGTTAGTCTCAGGGGGTTTGGCTCCCAGGTATGTAAGCCCCTCCACCCTTTTCAATATGGCTTCCTCTCAACAGTTAACTGTAGAAGGTCTGTTCTGCCAGTTTGCAGGCTGTTTTCAGACTTGCACCGAGGTAGCTGTTCTCTTGATGTGAGAGAAGGTGAGCTCAGGAACCTCCTATTCCACCATCTTCCTGACACCCCTGCTTCATGTATTTTAAAGTTCTTTTATTTGGTACATATATCTTTAGGATCATTTTGTACCCCATTTTGTATCATTTCAATAAATGATCCTTTTATTGTTCTGAAATGACCCTTTTAATCCCTGGCAATATTTTTTACTTTGAAATCTACTTTGATATTAATACAGACCTTGCAGCTTTCTCTTGATTAGTGTTAGCATAATATATCTTTTTCCATTCTTTTACTTTTAACCTATTTGTATCTTTATACTTAAAATGGTTTCTTGTAAGCAACATATAGTTGGGTCTTGCTTTTTTTATCCAATCTTATGGTCTCTGCCAGTTAATTGGCAGGTTTAGACCAGGATTCAGCCATCTAGAGCTCATAGGCCAAATCCAGCCACCACCTATCACTGTACATAAAGTTTTATTTGAACACAGCCAAGCGCATTCATCCACATACCATCTGGGGCTATCACTACGGTGATGGAGTTTGCCAACCCCTAGTTTAGACTATTTACATGTAACGTGATTATTAATATGGTTGGATTTAAACCAACTGTGTTGTTTTATGTTTTTAATTTGTCCTATCCTTTTTTCCATTTTCCTTTTTTTCTGCCTTCTTTTGGATTAATTGGGTATTTTTCATAATTCTATCTAATCTCTTGTTGGCTGTAATTCTCTTTTCATTATTTTAGTGATTGCTCTTAGAGCATTCAGAAAATAGAGTGTGAATGACCCTGGAATTCTTGATTCTCTTACTCAAACTTCATCCACCAGAATGTTACCCATCTAACTTCCGTGAAATTAAGGTGTATATACCATAGCCTTTTCTCCCTTTATTCTTTACAGAAAAGAACAATAGGGTCTGGATAAGGACTTTTGTTTGTCTATATGTGAATAACCAAAATAAATGTCTTATATATGATTTAGATTGAGAGTAGAATTGCATTTTTAGGAACATCCCACCTATAATATATGTTATATTGATTCATTATTTTAAGTCACTTTTTGAAATAGTAATTATTGAGATGCTCTAATATAAAGGTCCATGTCTTTGCAGGCAACCATTAATATCGTTTTTGACCGAGTTGGAAAAACTGATCCTGTCACAAGAGGCATTGAGATCACTGTGAATTATCTGGGAATCCAATTTGATGTGAGTTGTATCAAGATCTTAGTTTCTTTTTTATCTGCTGTAAATTAAAATTGTTAAGATTCTAATTCCTTACTTCATTCTGCCTTTGTTCTTCACTCTCCTCTGTTTTTTTGACATATTCATATGGCAGATTTGTTAAGGACATAAAACCATAAGTGATAGCTGGTACTTATTACTGATTATTATTATTATTATTATCAATGCTGATTATTTCTGTAGCTCCTCCTCTGCTTTTCTATAGCCAGCTTCCCAGCCCAGTTTTTTCCCCAAATACTGGGTACATGAGATCTCTGATGCATGAGATTTTCAAATCCAAAACTCACCTTTGATTCCTCTAGTAGAAAATTAATCACTAATTAGTGTTCCATGTTAGAAGTGAAATCATGCCTGCCGTAAAAAGCTATCAATTAATGTGAACTTTGAGCTAAAGATGGTAACTGTAACCTGTGCCTGTTTTATAATATCACTATTGTTAAACACACTTTTTTTTTGTATATGTTTTTATTGAGTTCAGTTTGCCAACATAGAACATGACACCCAGGGCTCATCTTGTCAAGTGCCCCCCCCTCAGTGCCCATCACCCCATCCCCCCGCCCACCTCCCCTTCACTACCCCTTGTTCATTTCCCAGAGTTAGGAGTCTCTCAGGTTCTGTCACCCTCACTGATATTTTCCACTCATTTTCTTTCCTTTCCCCTTTATTCCCTTTCACTATTTTTTATATTCCCCAAATGAATGAGACCATATAATGTTTGTCCTTCTCCAATTGACTTACTTCACTCAGCATAATACCCAGTTCTATCCATGTTGAAGCAAATGGTGGGTATTTGTCGGTTAAACACACTCTTGTCCCAGTTTAAGTTTAATGTCTTTATTTATAGAAGAATATATTTTCCAAATACGTGCATGCGTGTGTGTGTGTGTGGCCAGTGAATCAGCACTTTGGTAGTAAGACCAGAATCATGCTATGATTCTAGTAACAGACTGCATGCTACCCCCAGCCATCCATCTCAGCTGGATATTCTCCTAGTAGCTAGATAAAATGAAAATTAAACACAGGAAATTGAGCTTCAGTCTTTGAAAAACAACTCAAAGCACATGTTTTTTGATGATAGGTCAATAGTGTAAACTTTTTCATGTGAAGGAGCATGGTATCTTTCCTCCAGGTAGTTTATAAATTCTACCATAAAAAAGGCTTCACTATTCTGCATATGTGTTTTCTTTTCCTCTTTTAAAATTCTTACTGGTCTCAATTATTAAAGTGTTCTTCTTCATCAGTGCTTTCTGAAGCTATTTAAGTTGCTGTAGTGTCTGTATATTTCATCTATAATCCATCTGTATACTCCACGTATAATACCTTTTAGATGTTAGTAGTAGCAGTTCCCCCATAGATACTTTTCAGACCTGAATCCAGCACAGGGTCCCACAGTGAAGCAATCCAGGAGAAGAAAACTGTACTATCATGTAATTCAAGTGAAGGTCAACTGTTTATTTCCCAGACCATAGCTGAGAATATTTACATAGTCTTTCATTATAAAAGAAAAATTTCTCTAAGTTTTGGATGATCAAGGGACTATCATTCATGGATGTCAAAAATAATTTAGCTGCTAATTTCCTTCTAATCCATGCTTTTCACTTAACACATTGAAGCTGTGTCATTGGTTCTGTCTGTTTCTTCAAATTGACTGGTGGTGTTTTCATCACTTCACTGCACTTGCTTGCTTCCATCCTAAGTTTTGATTAAATCTTCTTAGAAAGCTATCCACTGCAGTCTTCCTAGGTGCTGTAGTTGCCCCTTACTCATTTTCCTCCCACCCTAAATTTTTTTAAAACAGGTAGGGCCTAATGGAGTTCTCTCAGTCATGTAAGTGATCAGAATAGCCTTCACATGTCTCTCAACAGAGATTTCACACACACTTCTCCTTCCTTTTATGGTGGCAGGTGAAGTTCTGGTCTCAGCACATTTCCTTCATTCTGGTTGGAATAATCATTGTCACATCTATCAGAGGATTACTGATCACTCTTACCAAGGTATGTTGTATCACTAAGTTTAAATGGCTTACTATTTGTGATATTTCGTGTGACACCATGAGATAATTTTACCTAATAGAGATTTCAACCTTCTGAGATCTTACATAACAGTTCACAAATATTTAAAAGACCTGCAATAAAGTTTTTTAAAAGTGAAACTGTTATATAAACTGATGTTGATGGGTTTACATAATACACCAATCAGTTGAGTGCATTTACCAAAGGTCATAGAATGAGATCATGGTCTGTTTGTTCACTGATACCGCATCGGCACCTAGCAGTAGAAACTAGCACATGGTAAGAACTCCAGAGATACTTGGAATGAACAAACAAGATACGTATTTGAGGTTAGGGTAACTTTGAAAGTCACTTGTAAGGAGGACATATAAGTAGGAGAATCAGAATATTTGACTGTTTTCTGATCAACATAGAAAGGCTTTACGGAGGCAGAGGTAAATTTTCTCTTAGAGAAGAGGTGTAGGGATCCCAGTATCCAAGAATTGTTTGAATGAAAGGAGTGAAGAGGTTAGGAGGAGAGAAGAGGAAAAGGGCTCTCCAGGCATCTAGCACAATTTTGGAAAATGCTCAGGAGCCTAGTAATAATTACAAGGGCATGGAGTGGCCTGGAGTAATCTGTTTTAATGTTTTATAGTGATATGAAAGTCATGTGTATCACCTAGTTTCTGAAAAATTTGACAGCTATTGGAATCCTTTCATGTCATAATGTAATTCTTAAAACCACCAGCTGTCCTTCTGGGGACATTACAGCTAGATCCTTTGCTCTCAGTCTCTTTCTCTTCTTCACGGCATTAATCTTATCAGTTGTTCTGTACTGGATTATTTGTGTGGAAGAGAAACTTTTAATTAAATGTTAACTATGGTACTTCATGTTCGTGACACAAGAATCTAGCAGTGCTGAATGAATTCTCCCTTTCTTGACAGTTCTTTTATGCCATCTCCAGCAGTAAGTCCTCCAACGTCATTGTCCTGCTATTAGCACAGATAATGGTACGTTTCATGAACTAGTTTTATGCTTATGACTGTAAAATACCAGAAGTGTTTATACTTCTATGTATTTTAACAATTCCCTTTGGCCCTTCACCACATTCAGAGTGACTTCTGGATTAACTTACAGGGCATGTACTTTGTCTCCTCCGTGCTACTGATTCGAATGAGCATGCCTCTAGAATACCGCACCATAATCACTGAAGTCCTTGGAGAACTACAGTTCAACTTCTATCACCGTTGGTTTGATGTGATCTTCCTGGTCAGTGCTCTCTCCAGCATACTGTTCCTCTATTTGGCTCACAAACAAGCACCAGAGAAGCATATGGCACCTTGAACACGTGCCTGTTACAGACTGCGACAGGCCAATGGTGTCAGGATTTGGATGTAAGAGGAAAAAATGGAGGGGACCAGGGCGTAATCTTTTTTAAACAATCAAAATGCTGAGGTAGCATATTCTACCCTCAGCTTATGCCTTCCTCCTCAGTGGATACTATGATCATGAGTAGCATTACCTAGAACATGAGAGTGTGAAGTAAACTCAAGCTAGCACTCAGCAGAGAGCATTCCATGGGGGTTTGAAGCTGGTGCAGCATCGGGACAAAGAGGTGGGAAAAAGCCAAGAAACTAGGTGGTGGGAATACACTGGAACCTGGGGAAAGGGGCAGTCACGGGTAGCTGTGCCAGACACCCAGATTTTCTGTTCAAGGCTCACAGGGAGGAGGTTATGGCTTTCCCTTAAGATCGACTATCATTAAAATCAGATTGTAACTCTTTGGCTTTAGCTTCATTTTATCAAGGGTAGCTTGGTGTAGTGTGTTTATGCAATCTAACATGAGTTGGCATTCCCCTGCCAACCCCTGCCCCATTAAAATAACCAACAGGTTCTCTGTTCTTGTCTGGAGATAGGACAGTGTGCTACTGAAATCGATTCTACTGAGAGCATTCAGGTATATCATCTTTATTGATTTCCTTTTAAGTTAGTATCACCTGAGAATGAATTACTGTACATTTAATTTGCTGATGTTGCCTCGTTTTTTGTTTTTTGTTTTTTTCCTTCCATCTGCCCTTCATGCTGTGGGGGTAAAACAATGAATAACTGTTAACTGGAATAAGTCATTTTCCTATCCTAGACCCTACTCTCTCATCTGTCAAAGCACAATGCTAGACAGTTTATAGAACACTGCGAAATGCAATTTGTGGAAAGCCATCCTGAGTTTTATTACCAGGAAGTCTCTAAGATCTTATGCTGAAGTTTACTGTGGTTTGGGTTTCTAGAGGCAAAATGAAGGGTAAAGCATAAAAGCAAGTTTACAAAAAACAAAAGCACTATTAAGGTTTTATCAGCTAACAGGGAAGATTCAAGTATACTCGAGAGGCATTTTTAATGGCATCTATTTTAGCAATCACAACATTCTTACAAAAGCATAATTTTAATAGGCTTATCTGCTCAGATATTTTATAGCAGCTCTCACATATACAGATTTATGAATCATCTTTAGTGCACAAGAAGCCTATAGAATTAAGAAATATCATATAGAGAAATGTAGTGAAGTTGAAGCTTGAAAGAGATCACATGTAAAGAATCTGGTTGCTGCCTTAAGTTGACCATAAATAAACCATCTATTGCAATAGTCACCCCCAAGACAAATAACAACAGAAGACAGTCAAACATGATGAAGCGGTTCCCAGAGGAGTTCTTCTCTAATAGAGACAGTAAATGGGTGGCAGCTCATTCCTCGGGAAAGGATTTGTACTAAATACCCAGGAACAGCTGTCAGCCAAAGCCATTATTTGCTTTCATCACATCTCTGTGTCTTCAGAATTGGAAGAAGAATGTGAGGCTGTACTGTGAGCCTGTGCAAAAGAAAACAAAGGATCTGTAAGTGCGAGAGTGTGAATGTCAGCAGTTGAATGACTTAAGGCAGGGAGTAGAGTCACTCACTAGAAGCCAGGTAACCTGAATTTCACACTTGGCTTTGTTTCTACTTTGCTGTTTGACAGTAACAAATTTCTTAATGTCTGTATCTCTTTTCTATAATTGCCTAGCCCTATAACTGACTTGCTATAGAAATAGAGAATTCTTTAAAGACAAGTAGAATGCTTTCTTTGCTAAGCAATCAAGAATGGAAGGTCAATGGCTATTGTGTGTGCTATGGTCTAAATGTTTGTATCTCCCCAAAATTCATATATAGAAATACTAATCCTAAGGTCAGGTGATATTAGGAGGTAGGACCTTTGGGAGGTGATTGGGTTATGAGGGCAGAGCCCTCATGATTGGGATTAATGCCTTATGAAAAAAGGTCCCCCCAGGGCTCCATATCCCCGTCTACCATGTGAGGACATAGCAAGAAGTTGGCCATCTCCCACCTGGATGAGGGGTCTTCCCCAGTCACCAGATCTGTCAGTGACTCAATTGATCTTGGACTTTTCACCTTTTAGAACTGTGAGAAATAAATGTGTGTGATTTATAAGCCACCCAGTCTATGGTCTTTTATTATAGCATCCCAAACTAAGTGTGTATTCATTAACAAGTAGTATTTAATTTATATGACCAATCTGTAAAATTAATGTAAATGGAGTAGAATTAAATATAACGGAAAGAAGAATGACATAAATCTTTTGGAGTTTTGGCTTTGCCGTTCATTTCCTTTATGAACTTGACAAAAATATAAAAGACTTATCAAGGAATTTAATCCAGAGTAATGCTTTTTCCTATTAATAAAACATACATACCTGCCAATTATCTTAAAAAGAATGTCTCTAACCACTACCATTCAGTTTCAGGCTTACCATTATTAACCAGGCACTGTTTGAAGCACTTTAATAGTCTTAGTTAATAGGAAACAAACAGGGTTGCTGGAGGGGAGGTATCTGGGGGGGATGGGGTAACTGGGTGATAGGCATTAAGGAGGGTACGTGATGGAATGAGCACTGGGTGTTCTATGCAACTGATGAGTCATTAAACTCTACCTCTGAAACTAGTAATATACTATATATTAATTGATTTTAAACTTAAAATTTTTTTAAATTAAAGAATAGTTAATATAATCCTAATAATCCTATAAACTATTCTTGGTTTACAAGTGGGGTAAGTGAGGCAGAGAGAAAATAAGTCCATTTGCCCAAGGCTGTTAAGTGACAGAATCAGAATTTGTACACAGTCTGATTCAGGTTCTTCTGGTGGTTCCATTATAATTTTGATAAACTTTTATTAATTGATTTTTCTCCAGACAGTTACTGTCAACTCCATGCTATGAAAAAGAAGCTTGTCCTCATACCACTTCCTCTCCACCAAAATAATTTAACTTGCTTGTTCTCTTTGTAATTTTCCAGTATTCTAGGAAATGTGTGGTCAACACAGACCTGGGGTGTACTTATTAAGGACTTTATCATACCCTGATAGGTTAGATCACTAAAAGAAGTCTGTCATCACTCACTCGTTCTTTTGCCACATGTGACTCGAGCTCTGGTTCTGCCAGTGTTTCTTCTTTGGAATCAGGAGTTTCATCCAGTGGATCAGCCATGGAAGAAACAACAGGGATTTTCTTAACCTGGAAATAATCATAGGCCTTCTTTCCACAGACCAAGAGTGTGACATTCTTCCCACTGCTCTGGATTCTGTCTACCACCTTCTCATAGGGTTCATCCACCACCTTTGCTCCATTCACTTCAATGATGATATCTTCATCCTCCAACCCTGCCAATTCAGCAGGGCTGCCCTTCTGTACCTATGAAGAGAGGTTCTAAATTATCACTTCCTGACATGGATAAAGGAATTTAGTTTAGCTTCCCTTCAGAGGAGAGAGGAGTTTGAAAATGTACTCTTAACCATGTTATTTCTCCCTAAGGTACATAAGAAAGGTGCTCTAATGCTTTTCCACTTCTGAAAGATTCAACTTCCGTTCTCAAATGAATACCACGGTAGGAGGGGTCCGACATGACAGCACAAAAAGACTCTGAACTCACCTCCTCCCACAGACACCAAATCGACATCTACATAAAGAGCAATTCCTCCTGAAGAACTGAGGGCCAATTGAGCAGCTTTTACACAAAAAAGAATAGACCACAGAGAGAACAGCAGAAGAGATGGAGACACAGTAATGATGAAACCCCCACCCCTGATGCTACAAACTACAGTAGGGAGAGAGACCACTGAGGAGTCAGCACACAGTTTCCCCAGACCTGGGGCACAGAAAAATAGTAGCAGTTTAAAGAGCAACTAGAAAAAAAAATAAATAAATAAAAATTAATTAATTAATTATTTAATTAAAAAAAAAGAGCAACTAGACTAATCGAAGAGAACCAGTTGACTAACCCGAGAGCATCTGCCAAATGGTAGAGAAACTGCTGAAATTCTCAGGGGCACAGGGTATTAGCAAGTACCACTGTTAACATTCCATCTCCACCTTGATAATGCAAGATAAGCCCAGATGCTCTAGCCATCCTCAACAAGCCCTGGGACCCTAGCCCACACCAGCTCAATGCAGGCCCACTATGGCACACACCAGGACACCCTCAGCTACCTCACCAAAGCAATCATGGCATAAAGCACTCCAAATCAGCCCAGCCCATGCCTGCTTCAGCTATGCCACCAGAGCTGGCTCCACCCAAAGCTACTAGGCACCTGCAGTCTACACTGGGGACATTTCTACACAAGATCACTCCTTTAAGACAGGAAGATGTAGCTGTTTGAGACAAAGGAATATGTTTCAAATGAAAGAATAAGACAAAACAAGAATTGAACAAAATGGAGATAAGCAATCAACCCGAGGAAGTTCAGAGTAATGGTCATAAAGATGCTCACCAGACTTCAGAGAAGAGTAAATGAATTCAGTAAGAACTCAAAGAAATAGAAAATATATTCTTTATCTCTGATTCATTCTTTTTTATAATTAAAATTTAAAAATACATAAGAGGGAATTAACAGATGATACAGAACAAATCTAGTGATCCGGAAAGACCAGTAAGCACTCAAGCTGAACAACAAAAAGAAAAAAAATTTAATTGAGGTTAGGTTAAGGAATCTCTGGGACAGTAACATTCATGCCATAAGAATCCCAGAAGGAGAACAGAGAAAGGGACAGAAAGCTTTTTTTGAAGAAATAATAACTGAAAACTTCCCTAATCTGGGGAAGAGACAGACGTCCAGGAGAACCCCAAGCAAGCTGAACCCAAGAAGGAACACCAAGACCTATAACAATTTAAATGTCAAAGATTAAAGATAGAGAATCTTAAAAGCAGCAAGAGAAATGCAGCTAGCTACCTATGAGGGAAATCTCGTAAGGCTATCAGCTGATTTTTCAGTAGAAACTTTGAGATTATATATACATATAACATATAGACAAATATATGCCATTCCCCCTCTGGCCTGCAAAAGACCAAAAGAAAAAAACCTACGTGCAAGGATGTTCTACCCAGCAAACTCATTTTCAGAACTGAAGGAAAGAGACAGTTTCCCAGACAAAAGTTAAAGTCACAACCCCTAAACCAAACTTACAAGAAATGTTGAAGGGCCTTCTCCAAGTGGAAAAGGGCATAACTAGAAGAAAATTATGAAAGGAAAAAATTTCACCAATAAAAGAAAACACGTAAAGATAGTAGATCAATCACTTAAAATCTAGTGTGAAGGTTGAAACACAAAGGTAGTAAAACCAATTATATCAAATAAATAAATAAGAGATTTACAGAATAAAAAGATGCAAAATAAGACACATTAAATGTGGAGGGGAAGGAATAAAAATATAGTACTTTTAGAATATATTTGAATTCGGGATGCCTTGGTGTTTCAGTTGGTTAAGCATCTGACTTTTGATTTCAGCTCAGGTCATTTTCTCAGGATTGTGAGATCAATCCCTGCATTGGGTTCCATGCAGGGCATGGAGCCTGCTTAGGATTCTCTCTCTCCCTCTGTCCCTCCTCTCCCATACTCACTTGTGCTCTCTCTTAAAAAAAAAAAAAAAAAATATATATATATATATACACACACACACACACACACACACACACACACACATACATACATATGTTTGAATTTAAGTGACCATCAACTTAATATACACTGTTATATATTTAGGATGTTATATAGGAATGTTATATAGTAACCATAAATCAAAAACCTATAATAATACAAAAAATTAGAAAGGAATCCAAGTGTAACATTAAAAGAAAGTCATCAGTCATAAGGGAAGAGAGCAAAAGAAGAAAGAACGTCATCAGTCATGAGGGAAGAGAGCAAAAGAAGAAAGGAATAGAACTACAAAAATACCCAGGAAATAATTAACAAAATGTCATAGGTACATACCTATCAACTACTTTAAATGTAAATGGTCTAAATGCTCCAATCAAAAGACAGGGTAACTGAACAGATATAAAAGCAAGATCCATTTATATGCTGCTTATAAGAGACACTTCAGGCCTAAAGACCCAGGCTGAAAGTGACAGGCTAGAAAACATTTACCATGCAAATGGAAGCCAAAAATAAAAACAAAGTAGCAGTGCTTACATTAGATAAAATAGATTTTAAAACAAAGACACTGGGGCACCTGGGTGGCTAACTGGTTGAACTAGAAATCACAAAAAAAAGTCTAAAAAGAACACCAATAGGGAAGCCCAGGTGGCTCAGTGGTTTGGCGCCACCTTCAGCCCAGGATATGATCCTGGAGACCTGGGATCGAGTCCCACGTCGGGCTCCCTGTGTAGAGTCTGTTTCTCCCTCTGCTTGTGTCTCTGCCTCTCTCTTTCTCTCTGTCTCTCATGAATAAATAAATAAAAATAAAAATAAAATAAAATAAAAAATAAAAAGAACACCAATAACATGCTACTAAACAATGAACGTGTCAACCAAGAAATCAAGGAGGAAATAAAAAAATAAATGAAGACAAATGAAAACACAATTCAGTCTTTGGGATGGAGTAAAAGCAGTTCTAAGAATCTCATAGAGCTACTGCCCTACCTCAAGAATCAGGAAAAACCTCAATTAAACCTTGTGCCTAAAAGAACTAGAAAAAGAACAAAGCCTAAAGTTAGTAGGAGAAAGGAAATAAAGATCTGAGTGGAAATAGAAACTAAAAAAAAAAAAAAAATAGGAAAGATCAGTGAGGGATGCCTAGTTGGCTCAGTAGTTGGGGATCTACCTTTGGCATAGGTCGTAATCCTAGGGTCCTGGGATTGAGTCCCGTATCAGGCTCCCCACAGGAAGCCTGCATCTCCCTCTACCTATGTCTCTGCTTCTCTCTGTGTCTCTCATGAGTAAATAAATAAAATCTTTTTTAAAAATCAATGAAATCAGGAGCTAGTTCTCTAAAACTGTATACCTTTAGGCAGATGCAGCAAAGGAAAAAAAGAGGACTCAATGAAAAATGAAAGAAGTTATAACCAACACCATAGAAATACAAGGAATTGTAAGAAACTGTTATGAAAAATTAGAAGCCAATAAACTGGACAACATTCCTTCTTGCCACTTTTATCCAACATAACAGTGTGAGACTTAGCTGCAAGGATCAGATAAGAAATAAAAGGTATCCAAATTGATAAGGAAAAAGTAAAATTGTTATTATTTGCAAATGACATATTATACAAAGAAAACCCTACAGACTCTACCAAAAACTATTAGAATAAATGATTTCAATAAAGTTGCAAGATAAAAAATTAACACAAGTCAGTTGTGCTCTACTACTAATAAAGTAGTAGGAGAAAAAGAAATTTAGGAAGTAATTTTGTTTACAATTGCACCAAAAAGAATAAAATACCTAGGAATAAACTTAACCAAGAAAGTGTAAGACCTGTACTCGGAAGACTTAGACATTGATGAAAGAAACTGAAGATGACACAAACAAATGGAAAGACATTGCATGCTCATGTTTGAAAAAACAAATATTGTTAAATATGTTCATACTACCCAAAGCAATCTATAGATTCAATGCAATTCCTATCAAAATACCAACAGCATTTTTCACAGAACTAGAACAAATAATATTAAAATTTGTGTGGAACCACAAAAGAATGCCAAATATCCAAAGCAATCTTGAGAAAGGAGAACAAAATTTGTTATACCACAATCCCAGATCTCAAGATATACTACAAAGCTACAGTAATCAAAACAGTATAGTACTGGCACCAAAAAAATAGATCAATAGAACAGAATAGAGAACCCACAAATGATCCCACACTTATATGATCATTTAATCAACAAAGGAGGCAAGAATATACTGTGGAGAAAAGATAGTCTCTTCAATAAATGGTGCTATGAAAATTGAACAGCTATATAATGACCACTTTCTCACACCATACACAAAAATGGTGAAATATAGAACGAATACGTCATGGGATAAAAGGTAAGACATAGGGAATATGGTCAATGATACTGTAATGTTGAGTGCTGACAGATGATTAGCTACACTTGTGGTTGAGCATAGCATAACATATACAGTTGTCAAATCACTATGTGGTACACCTAAAACTAACATGTCAACTATATTTCAATAAAAATAAATAAGTTAGACAACCTAGAAGAAATATATAAATTCCTGGAAACAGAATCTTCTAAGGCTGAGTCAGGAAAAAATAGAAAATCTGAGCAGACTAGTAACCAAATTGAATCAGAAATCAAAAACCCGGGATCCCTGGGTGGCGCAGCGGTTTGGCGCCTGCCTTTGGCCCAGGGCGCGATCCTGGAGACCCGGGATCGAATCCCACATCGGGCTCCCAGTGCATGGAGCCTGCTTCTCCCTCTGCCTGTGTCTCTCTCTGCCTCTCTCTCTCTCTCCGTGTGACTATTATGAATAAATAAATTTAAAAAGAAAAAAATTAAAAAAAAATCAAAAACCCTCAACAAACAAAAGTCTAGAACTAGATGGCTTCACAAGTGATTCTACCAAACATCTAAAGAAGAGTTAATACCCATCCTTCTCAAGGTATTCCAAAAAAAACAGAAGAGGAAGGAAAGCTTCCAAAGTCATTCTACAAAGCCAGCATTCTACAAGACAAGTTTTTGATACCAAAACCAGACAAACACACCACACACACAAAAAAATTATACATCATTATGCCTGATGAACATAGATGCAAAGTCCTCAAAATAATAACCAACCAAATTCTACAACACAGTAAAAAGATCATTAACCATAATCAAGTGGGATTTATTCCAGGGTAGCAAGAATGGTTCAGTATCCACAAATCAATGTAATACACCACATTAACAAAATGAGGGTTAAAAATCTAATGACCACCTCAATAGATGCAGAAAAAAACATTTGCCAAAATTCAGCATGATAAAAACTCAACAGAGTAAATTTAGAGGGAACATACCTCAACATAAATAAGTCTCTATATGACAAACCCTCAGTTAACATCATACTCAATGGTGAAAAGCTGAAAGCTTTTCCTCTAAGATCAGGAGTAGACAAAAATATCCACTCTTACCTTTATTTGATGTGGTACTGGATGTCCTAGCTACAAAAATCAGAAAAGGAAGGGTGCCTGGTTGGCTCAGTTGGTTAAACTGATCTTGGTTTATTTCTTGGTTTCCACTCAGGTCATGATCTCGGGGACATGGGATCAAGCCCTACTTCAGACTCCAGATTCAACAGGAAGTTTGTTTGGGATTCTCTCTCCCCCTCTGCCCCTCCTCACCTCTTTTTCTCTCTCTCTCAAATAAATAAATCCTTTTAAAAAAAATCAGAAAAGGAAAAGAAGGGTCATCAAATTAATAAGGAAAAAGTACAACTGTCACTATTTGCAGATGACATGATACTACATGTAGAAAAACCCTGAAGACTCACCAAAAACTATTAGAGTAAGTGAATTCAATAAAGTTGTAGGATACAAAATTAGTGTACAGAACTCTGTAGTGTTGGTGTGCACTAATAACAAAGTAGCAAAGAAACTTAGAAAACAATTCCATTTTGGGGCACCTGGCTGGCTCAGTCAGAAGAGCATTTGACTATTGATCTCAGGGTTGTGAGTTCAAGCCCTACACAGGGTGTAAAGATTACTTAAATAGGGTGGTGGAAGGGGAGGAGGGCGGGGGGTGAGGGTGAATGGGTGACAGGCACTGAGGGGGGCACTTGACAGGATGAGCACTGGGTGTTATTCTGTATGTTGGCAAATTGAACACCAATAAAAAATAAATTTATTATTAAAAAAATAAATAAATAAAATAAAATCTTAAAAAAAAAGATTACTTAAATAAAACTTTTTAAAAAGAGAAAGAAAAAGAAAGAAAGAAGAAAGAAAATAAATCCCATATATATTTGCATCAAAAAGAATAAAATATCTAGGAATAAACTTAACCAAGGAGGTTAAGAAGGAGCTTTGAAAGACCTGTACTCTGAGTTAAAATGTCCATACTACTCAAAACAATCTACAGGTTCCATGCCTTTCCTATCAAAATTCCAATAGTGGTTTTCACAAAACTAGAACAGAAGGTCCTAAAATTTGTATGGAACCACAAAGATCCTGAATAAGTAAAACAATCCTAAGAAGAACAAAGCTGGGGTCTTACAATCCCAGATCTCAAGGTATACCACAAAGTTACAGGATTCAAAACAGTATGATACTGGCACAAAAATAGACATATAGATCAATGGAACAGAATAGAGAGCCCAGAAATAAACCCATGCTTATATGGTCAATCAGTCTACAACCTTTGTTGTAGATTGTAGGCAAGAACATACAACAGTGTCTTCAATAAATGCTGGTAGGAAAACTGGACAGCCACATGCAAAAGAATCAAACTGGACTACTTTCTTACACCACATACAAAAATAAAATCAAAATGGATTAAAGACCTAAATGTGAGATCTGAAGCCATAAAACTCCTAGAAGAAAACATAGTAATTACTCTGACATCGGCCGTAACGATATTTTTCTAGATCAGTCTCCTTAGGCAAGGGAAGTAAAAGCAAAAAAGAAACTATTCTGGCTATCTCAAATAAAAAGGTTTTGCACTGCAGAGGAAATCAACAAAATGAAAGGGCAACCTACTAAATGGAGAAGATATTTGCAGATGATATATCTAATGAGGGGTTAATATCCAAAATATATAAAGGACTCGTACAACAACAAATAATCCAATTAAGAAGTGGGCAGAAGACCTGAATAGGCATTTTCCCAAAGAAGACATGCACATGGTCAAAAGACACGTGACAAGATGCTCAACTTTATTAATCAGGAAAATGCAAATCAAAGCCACAATGAGATTATCACCTCACACTTGTTAGAATGGCTACTACCAAAAAGATAAGAAATAAAAAGTATTGGCAAGGATGTGGAGAAATGGGAATGAACCCCAGTGTGCTGTGGGTGGGAATGTAAATTGGTGCAGCCACTATGGAAAATAGTATAGAGATTCCTCAAAAATTTCAAAACAGAACTACCATAAAACCCATTGATTCCACTTCTGGGTATTTTCCCAAAAAAAAACAAAACACCAATTTGAAAAGATTTGTGTCCCCCTATGTTCCCAGCAGCATTATTTGCAATAGCCAAGTTACGGAAGCCACCTAAGTGCCCATGATGGATGAATGGGTAAAGAAGATGTGTGCATGTGTATGTCACAATGGAATATTACTCAACCATAAAAAAGAAGGAACTCTTGCCATTCACAACAGCATGGATGGGCTTAGATAGTATTCTGCTAAATAAAATTAGTCAGACTGAAAAAGACACATGCCTTATGATTTCACTTATACATAGAATCCAAGAAACAAAACAAATAGACTCACATCCAGAGAATAAAACTGGTGGTTGCCAAAGGAGAGGCAGATGGGGGATATGGGCAAAATAGGCAAAGGGGATTAAGTACAAACTTCCAGTTATACAATAAATAAATCACAGGAATTAAAAGTACAGCTTAGGGAATATAGTCAACAATATTTAATAACTATGGTGACAGTGGTAACTACACTTACTAATGATGAGCATTTGTAATATATATAATTGTTAAAACACTATGTTGTACATCTGAAAATAATAGAACATTGTCAACTATACTTCAACTTTTTAAAAAAATTATTAAGATCATCAGAAGAAAAAATGAGTAGCATTGCAATGGTTAAATACCTTATCATATGTCTTCTGGGTTGAAGGCATTAATTAGATTTCATAGGTTCCCTTTCTTCATTCCCAACTTGAGAGCTATAGGGATAGACTTCGCACTGTCAGTCCCTATAGGCTAGGGACGTTATGCCAAATGCACAAAAGTAAATAATTATCACTCTCAGAGCTGATAGTGACTGTCAAGTACAGTCATGTTGATTCACTCTACTTGATTTGAAAGTATCTAAAGACAGTTAGGTGTTTAAGAAAAACAAAAGATGTGAGCTTAGGATGTACTACTCACTATCTTAAAGGGTACGGGACCATGACATTTCTTTAAAACCAAGTGAGACCCTCAGTGTAGGTCTTCAATGCAAACTTTTTACTAAGCCATGGATGAGTGGGAGAAACTATGGCTCTCCTAAGTGTGACTGTGGTCAGTGGGCTGCTGGAACCAGATTACCATACCTCTTTGATGAAGGAGCCTGGCTGACCCTGAATCGCATTTAAGTGGAAGCCATAGCCATTTTTGCCTTTAACCAGCCTGCAGAGCTTAGGCTTATGATTTCCTACTTCCTCTGTAGTATCTGAACTTGAAACCTCTGGAGGAGCAAGAGTAGGAGCTGGAGCCTGCTTGACAGCACCATTAGGCAGTTCTTGACTTTGATAGTAGAGAAATGGAGAAAAATGAGCCTTTTGAAAATAAAAGGGGAAAAAAAACATTAATTGTAAGTATGAATAGTTATACTTTATTAAATGTGGTAGCTTAATTTACAAGGTATCATACATGTTCCACAACTCTGGCAAATACATTTGATTGGGGGCAGTAAAATTTCTCTACTACCCCAACCAGGAAACGTATGAAGAAAGATTGAGCTTGGCTATGGAGTAATATGTATAAATATGTAAATAAATGCACATACACATAAAATAAAAGCAGTATAGAATGTTGCATAAAGATTCAAAAATAAGTTTAAAAAATTGCTAGTTTCTTTTGACTTTGTGATAGTAAGCAAGTCACTGACCAACTGTAGGCAGTCTCCCTGTGGGAGATTACACACATCAAGGGACTTGCTCTGTAGTTCATGCATAATAGGTTCCTATAGCCCTTCCTCTTCAGTAAGATGGTCTTCAGAGCTCCTTAAACACATCAGAGAAAGTGAAACAAAACACTATTTTTATCACCATCTTAAGTACACACAGTAATTTGTTGTACTCATTTTACTATTGTAATCTTTAGCTGACACTTGTTATGCCAAACTCTTCACCAACTTTTTTTTTTTTTTTTAAGATTTTATTTATCCATTCATGAGAGACACAGAGAGAGAGAGAGGCAGAGACACAGGCAGAGGAAGAAGCAGGCTCCACGCAGGGAGCCCAACATGGGACTCGATCCCAGGTCTCCAGGATCACGCCCTGGGCTGAAGGCAGCGCTAAACCGCTGAGCCACCCTGGCTGCCCTGTTCACCAACTTTAAATACTTCTACTCCATCTCCACTCTCAGACCATCCATGTGAAGAAGGGAATGATGGTCTTGAATACAAAAGAGACATAGAACAGGAAACATATGACTGATTTTTTAAAAGAATTAAGAGCTTAGTACACTGTGGGTTTTAATTGAGAGAATTAAAAGGGTAAATTTGGGTATGGTAAGAGCTGAGATCAGCAATTAAATTGCTGCCCACGAGTATACAGGACATTTGTTAGGCAATGAGTAGAAAATCAAGCAATTGAAAGTGAGTACAAAAAAAAAAAAAAAAAGAAAGTGAGTACAATGTGTGCTCTGCCCCAAGTCACACTGTTCAGCAGCCTGGTTAAAATTAGGTTGGGGTCCTCTGATTATCATCTCTCTAACCACAAGACCACATCTTCCTTCCTAAGCAAGAATAGCACAGCTAAGAACTTCCTAGGTACCCAGTTCAACTAAGTTTCAGACATTTCAGTGATATATTTGCAAGTGTCCCACATTTCTTTCTGTCTTTAAAATGTGGAAAGTTATCAGTGACTCTTCACATATAGAAATACTGTTGAATCACTATCCAACACGCAAATCAACTGTAAGTGATAGTAGCAGCTAATCTTGAAGACAAGTACAGTAATGTTAAACACTTAATGAGTTTTTATTCACTTTCAAATATTTGAGTTAGGCATTTGTTTTATTCACTGATAGATCTCAAAGATACGCCCACCCCCACACACTCCTGTATGGAACCTACTTTAATTTTTTTTCAAGATTTTATTTATTTATTCATGAGAGACACAGAGAGAGAGAGAGAGAGAGAGAGAGAGAGAGGCAGAGATACAAGGCAGAGGGAGAAGCAGCCTCCATGCAAGGAGCCTGACGTGGGACTGGATCCCGGGTTTCCAGGATCATGCCCTGGGCTGAAGGCGGCGCTAAACCACTGAGCCACCAGGGCTGCCCTGGAACCTACTTTAGAGGGGATTTGGAGAGGAGGAGGAAGAAGATGGGGATAGGTATCTTTTTAGATCAAAGTTCTCTTTTATATTAACCAGAACATTATTTACATCATTGTCATAAATTTAGGAGGGACTGGAAAATAATTGGTGCCTGAATCCCCTTTACAACAGCCAGATCAGGAACCTCCTGACTTCTGCCTGAACTATCCACCACCTGGGAAGTCACCACTCAGCAAAAATGGCTCCCCCTGTTCCTGGCAGCTTCAGTGGTCCTAAGCCAAAAGCTAGCTCCCTATGTAATAGACTTCTGAATTCTTTTATATGTATATATTTACATATATATATAAATATAAAATATATATACATATACATTTATATACATATAAATATATATATTTATACACACACTATTTACCACATTTTTTTAAGATTTATTTATTTATTTATGATAGACATAGAGAGAGAGAGAGGCAGAGACACAGGAGGAGGGAGAAGCAGGCTCCATGCTGGGAGCCTGATGTGGGACTTGATCCCAGGACTCCAGGATCACGCCCTGGGTCAAAGGCAGGTGCCAAACTGCTGAGCCACCTAGGGATCCCCTATTTACCACATTTTAAATCCATTCATTTGTCAGTGGATACTTGGGTTGATTCCATCTTTGGGCTAATGTGACTTAATCTGTGGTCTAGCATATGGTCTATTCTGGATAATGTCCCATGTGCCCTTGAGAAGAATGTGTTCTGTTGTTGGGTAGATGTGCTCTGTATTTCTGTTGGATCTAGTTAGTTTCTTTTGTTCAAGTCCTTGAGTTCCTTATCTTCTGAGTGGTGGCTCTATTCACCATAGAGAATGGGATATTGAAATCCTCCAACTATTATGATAGAATTGTGTATTTCTACTTTCAAGTTTGTCAATTTTTGCTTTATGTTTTTTCCAGCGTCATTAAAGTATAATTGACAAATTGTATATATTCAAAGTGTACAGTGTTATTTGATAACATTGTGATGTGACCACCACAGTCAAGGTAATTAACATATCTATCACCTTACATAGTTACCATTTAGCCTTTCAAGTTACTTGAGGATATTCTCCTTTCTTCCCCAAAGCCTATGCTTATTCGAGTTAAATATTCACATGGTGATTTCCAAAATCTCTGCCCTGATTACCTTTCTTTTTTTTTTTTTTTTTTTTAAGATTTTATTTATTCGTTAGAGACACAGAGAGAAAGAGAGGCAGAGACACAGGGAGAGGAAGAAGCAGGCTCCGTGCAAGAAGCCCGACATGGGACTCGATCCCAGGTCTCTAGGATCACACCCTGAGCTGCCGGCTGTGCTAAACCCCTGCGCCACTGGGGCTGTCCCCCTCCCCCCGGGACTTGCCCCCCCCCCCCCCCGCCCCGGGGGGCTGCCCCCTGATTACCTTTCCTGACACTGGTCTTCTTATAGTCATGTTCTCAGAACTGGACACAGTGTTGACTTAACAAACATAACATTTCTATGTGCCAGGTATTATTCTGAATGTTCTAGATATTACCTCATATAACCCTTCATAGTAGCTATCCCCCATCTTACCACTAAGGAAACAAGCACAAGGAGCGTAACTTGCCCAAGATTCCATTACTAGTCACTTCAAGTATGGTCTGAATAACTCAGTACAGTAATACTATCGTCTCCAAAAGCCGAGTGTCAGTTAAGGTAACTTTAAATTGCCTTTTGGGGATGGGGGTAGCTATTTAGAGTATCATCAGGTTTCTGGTCTTTTTTTTTTTTTTTTTTTTATAGTCCTCAAATCAGGTCTCACCATTTGGTACTCATACAATTTAGTTTTAAGTTAGTTTAGTACCTGAAGCTTATTCCTGTTTAAACTTAAACTTATTAGTTTTTATTCTTCTATCCTGACTACATATTTTGAATATTATAATCTCTAGTAAATTAATTACCCATCAACACATTAAGCCATTTGTACGAGTTAAGTATGTTAAACGTTTTCCAGGTCTCCATCCAAATTTGGCAGTAAACTAGCTTATGATAAGAAGTATACCACTGGAGACATCTATTCAGATTGACATTGTTCCAATACGAATTATTCTTCAGGTATGGTTGTACAACTACCTAAAAAGCCATTAATTGTTCTATCATCCAGTTCACTCTTTAATCTTCTTTACACAAGTATCTTGAAATAGCTAATCAAAATGTGCTGAGAATGTATATGGTATAATGAATTAAAAACTTGGGTTTAAATACTGGCTGAGGTATTTAAAAAAAAAGTTTAGAGAGACTAAGAAATTGGTAATCTATAAAAAGGAGCCAATGCCACCCCCTATCATATTCCTCCCTCTGTATCAGTTATGTACATTTAGATGCTTCCATTATTGTGTTATCACATGGAACAAGTCCATCTTTGTTCATCTTTGTGACTGTCACCTAGCAAGACAGATTAGGTATGTAGAAGGTCCCTAAATGTTTGTTAAACTAGACTGAATACCTCAGTTCTTGTGATAAAATTTAAAAATTATTAAAAAGCAAAATATGCACGTTAACACCTGTTGTGATTAAAAGTGGCAAGCAAATAAGGTTAGTTTGATCCTAAGGTTAGTTAGTCTTGCTGAATCCATGTTTCTCTTTCCTTGCTAAGGGCTTAGAAGCTATTTAATAATACTTTCTAGGCTTTTATGTGGGGTTAATGGAATTTATTGGTCTATAATTTAAAATCCAATTGTTTCCTATTTGGGAAAGTTAGTGCTACATCTGCCTATTTCCAGACTATTGTTCATAGATTTTTCTCAGATCAACAAGAGTAATTCTGTAGTTATATTTGCAAATTCTTTCAAAATCTTAAATTTAAGGACTTAAAACTCATGTACCAATCACTTGGCATTCTCTTATGACTACCAATTTGAACTTCAGTGCAGTCTTAATGAGGATTGTTATGCCCTTCCAGTTTGAAAATCAAAGTGGTAACCTAGCCAAAGTTTGAGACTTGAGTGAATTGACCCAACCTTAATGCATGAATATGCAGCCTTAAATTACTTACCAGTCTGTACATGTTGTCCGTCTCTTTGTCTACCACCAGCAGCGAAGTCTGATCTCCGCCCTTTCTAATCATTTCCACCACACTGTCATGATCCAGGGATTCCACAGACTCGCCGTTGACAGCCACCAGCAGGTCATTGTTCTTCAAGCCAGCCTCCTCTGCTGGACTTCCGGAATCTATGTCCTTGATGACTTGACCTAGCCTCCCAAAAAATTAAACTATCAGAAAGACTTCTAGATTAAACTGAGGAAGTTCTGTGGGAGCCCACCACTCTAATAAAATGAATTTGGAAGGTGTGCTGAATCCTACTGCCCCTCCCACTGGCATCCAAGGATGACAATAAACACCCTATCCAGCCTCATCCCCTGCCCACAACTTACTCCACGAACAAACCCAACCACTACCAATGAAAGGATCTTACAGAAAAGAATCATGTTGTTACTAAAAGTGTGTGAGATTCAGTCTTGACAAAATAACATCCTAAGCATTAAGAATCAGCAAATTCCCAGGAAGTCAGTGAATATCTTTGTGCCCATACATCTTACGTAGAAGCTAAGCTATTAAAATGAGGAAGAAGAAAAAAGAACGACACCAAAGAACTCAGAGCCTAGGAAACACATGCTAGCATTTTAGTAGCGATTGGGTGTATTCAACTGTGAATGTGCTTGTATGTGTGTGCCTCAAGGATGTGTCTTTACCCTTCCTCTCCTGACTTGAACTGTCTTCATGAGATGCCTTCAGGTCTCTCACATTTTTTTGTCCCTCCCACTATTTTGAGAAGTTCCAGTTTCACTTTTCCAGCTAGCTGTTGGGCATCTCCAGCTAGGTAGCCCATAGATCCCTCAAATGTAACATATTCAAACCAAAAGTCATCTTTGCCCATCTCCCCCATCCCAAAGCTCTTCCCCTTGCTCACTTGTTCATGGGAGCATTATCCCCTCAGTTACCAACAGTTAGCATCAATTATTCCTCAGTATCCACTCCCCATATTCTAATCAACTGCTAGGTCATTTGATGCTACCTTAATATTTGACACATTTCTTCTCTGGTCCCACTTCCTCTACCCTAAATGCATATGGTATTAGTTCTGGCCTTAAACTCTACTGGACTATAGCACCTTACCAACTGCTCTCCCTGTCCCTAATCCTTGCCTTCTCCAATACAGATCTGCCTTCAGATTCATCTTTATGCAACATCTAACCAAATTATTCCCTGGTCCAGCAGCACAAGCGTGGGCTTTAGAACTGAACAGACCTGGGGATCCCTGGGTGGCGCAGCAGTTTAATGCCTGCCTTTGGCCCAGGGCGCGATCCTGGAGACCCAGGATCGAATCCCATGTCAGGCTCCCGGTGCATGGAGCCTGCTTCTCCCTCTGCCTGTGTCTCTGCCTCTCTCTCTCTCTCTCTCTCTCTCTCTCTCTGTGACTATCATAAATAAATAAAAATTTAAAAAAAAGAACTGAACAGACCTGAATTTGATCCCAGTTAAACCACAACTATTTGTCCTTATAGTTACTGTATCTTCTCCCAGCCCTCAATTTCAGAAATTCTTCTTGCAGAATTATTAGGAGTACTTGAGATGTGTAAAGCCTCCAAGATATGGTAGGCTTAATTTTTTCTTCCTACGCTGTTGAAAAAACTTTTAACTCCACATAAACTACAGAGCCAGGTCCAAACTCTTCAACCTGGCCTTAAAGGCCCTCATCATCTCTTTCCAACCTTCCTTTCCAATGTGACTTTTTGTGTCATGCATTAGATGCCAATCAAACTACGCCCATGCTTCCCTGCTTTGTTCACACAATCCTCATGGAACGGGCTTCGTTGTCCCCATACCATCTACTTGTCCAAATTGTATTCACACTACAAAGTCTGAGCTCAGGTGCTGTCTCAGGTGCTGTATGAGGCCTTCCGGTTCTTATTTAGTAAGAAAAATGTGCTCCAACTTTGAATTCCAATTGTACTCTACCCCATATGACGGTGCTCCTCACCACTCACCTTCTGTTATATGTGTTGTATCTCCTCTACTAAATAGTGGGCTCCTTGACTGAAGAATCCCTGTTTGATTCTCTTGGTATTATATAAGGCTCTGAAGATATTTTTATATAATATGAATCAAAATTAATATTTGACAAATTAATGTAAGTATACATAATGAGAAGAAAATATCAACGTCTAGAATGACAGTTTGCAAATGGCCTGAACCTGCATTCTTTTATGTCTTCAGCTTCCCAAGAAGGACCTTAGCTCTTTCCTTGTTGAGTTACAAGGAATCAGAAAGATTCCCAATTCTATTTGATTTGATTCCCAGATCCCAGCCGACACCCCTGTCTCAGATCTAGTGGTGTATTGGAGCTGGCTCACATAAGCTCATGAGAACCAATTCTGTTCAAGACTTTTCAACTTTGCATTCTGTGACAGAACATTGGTAGCTTGAAATCAGATGTATTGGGAGTACCCACACCACAAAAAAAAAAAAAAATCAACAAAAGCTAGAAATCAGGGTGCCTTTTTTGTCCAAGAGAGCAAATTTACAACATACTGCTGCCCAGATCCAAAAGTCTGCCTTATCATTCTGTTGAGGAAACCTTCAGATGCCTGTCATGCTCCCCCTAGAAAATGACCCAGCTATATTCTTTAATCTCTCACCGTACCCTCATGCAGCTGGTAGGGACTCAGGGGCCTAACAGAAGCCTGGAGTCAGATTGGGTGAAGAATTACATGGTGACACCACCAAGTTTTCTGCTCTACTAGTGCCTTACCTTTCTGTTCTGGACCTGCCCTCAGATAGAAACCATAGCCATTGCCTCCCTTCTTCATCTCTACGACCCGAGGCTGGCGGGGTAGCAGTTTCAGGCTGGCTGTTTCTCTCTTGAATTCTATCTTCTGCTCAGTATGGAGCTTGTCAGTCTCCTTGTCCACCAACAGGAACATGACATGGCTTCCGGAGTTCTTCACCTACAACAGCAGACACAGGTAACCCCATGGCCAGCTGCAAGAACAATGCTGGAAAGTAGGAAAGTCTCTGCCTGGAAGCACAGTCTCTAGATTCAATAGAATATAGAATGTAAGTCCCAAGTTAAACTGTGATACTGTTTCCTACCATCTCACTGATGTTGATCTATCTCCACATCCACAGTTGTGTTTCCCTTTGTTAAGTATGACCTCACCCACACAGGTGCTAACTGAACCCAAGTGAGAGCTAGAACTCCAAAAACCCAGACAGGTACTTAAGTGAGGTACTCAAGTCTAGAAAAGGAGTTTGGAAAAGCAAGTAAAGGTCTACTTTGAAAAATTATTCTACCAAAAGAAGACGAAGTTGGTCAGTTTTCAAGGTTCCATATTATCTCAAAGGAAAACCTCAGAGTGTTATCCATGTATCATGGAACCGTGCTGGGACATAAGATTCGGGGTAACAGGTCTTCCAACACTCCCCATGTGTAGCTCTATATTCATAACCACAATTGGTCATCTGCCAGCTTGTCTTAAAACATTTTAGTAAAATGTTTTTACTAAAACTGATTTTATTATAAATTCAGAGGGGTCTCCCAATCAGGTACAGATAAGATCCAAGAGATAAAGTTAACGATTCTTTAGAATACTTTTCTCCGAAAACCTGAAACTAGTAAAGGCCTTATTCCAAAACCCTATCTTAACACTGCTGATACCACTAGTGAGTCTGTTCATTCTTAATACAAAGGGTTGGTTAACTTCTCATCGTTATATTCCTCCCATCATAAACTACCATTCCTGTTTTCGTGTCACTTCTAATAAGAGTAGAGTGAAAAGTAAGTATCCCTATGGGCTATACCTTTGCAACCACTTCCTCATGGCTGGCATCTTCTACATTCTCTCCATTCACTTCAATCAAGTGATCACCTGCCAGGACACCAGCTTTCATAGCCACACCTTGAGGTGTTATATCAGTCATGTACACTCCCTTTTTCCCTGAAAGGACATGGATAAGCATTACAACCCTATTACACAGAAAGTCCAACAATAAAGGGTTTTCTCCCAATAATGTAATATACAACTTCTAATTTTATGGCTAACTCAAATAGTTAGCTTTTATGGCTTCTGATCTAGAATTAAAATTATGGCTCCTAATACAAAGCTTGACACAGACATTATTCAGTTGGTTCTTATTGATCTGAATAGAATTCCTGAGCCCAACTAAATGCAAGGAAGGAATCTCAGAGGGCAGTGGCCTCTTGAATCAGAAAGCACCAAGCCATACCCATGCTGTATCATTGTGTCTTACTCCCGTTCTTCATATTTGTGGAATTAGAAGGTATCTGTTCCATTCTGTCCTCTTTAATTAGTACTATCACCAAGCATCACATACTAATGAAGTCACTAAATCTCACTTATGCAGGCCTAAGAGCACAGAGGCACAGAAGGGAGAGGATGTACACACATATACAGTCAGGTCTGGATTACTGGATGGTGTGATTTAGGTGCTTCTTATAGAAATGCTGTCAATTCTTTCAAGATACTAATACTACAACCTAGGCAAAAGGTAGCTTCATAATGATGAAATAAATCATTTGTAGGGAATAACAGTATAAACTGCTGCCTTAAAATTTCTCCTGTTACCTTGTTATATATTTGTCATGAAGAAAACATTTTCTTCAATAAGCTAATTTTAAACCATTCATTATGTATGTTAGCACAAGGGTCAAATGAATAGAATCTGAATTATTATTTTTTTCACCATTTTGCTGATAATGGACTTCTAAGAAATGCCAAGCTTCCCTTGACCACCTACATCATTATGTTTAATAACAGAAAAACTTGAGAAATACCTCTTATAGCTACTTTATATCTCTTGCTATAGGTTAAATAAGCCTTGGAAACAACTTTATTTATACTCTTGTTCTGCTCTTTATTACTTACCCAAGACCAGTGTTTCTCTAGTATCAGAAAGAATGTGGGAGGAGCAACATTCAAGGTGGAACCAAAAGGCTAATATAGCTTCTATGGCTCCAACCTAAATCCCAGAGACACCATTACAGAACCACAGTCAACTGAGCAAAGGTCAGCGTACATCTCTGAAATCCTAGAAACAGAGCTTCTAGTACTTCCTGATGATTGGGGCTTTTCAAATCACTATGTACCTCTCAGAAGTCAGGGACACATCTCAGAGCAGTTGAGGCTGGGCCACAGTGGAAGGTACTATTTCAGTGTCACAGGAGGGTGGGGATTAGTATAGCATCCTTGGCAACTATAACAGGGCCTGGCATATCAACATACTCAAGAATGTGTTGAATAAATGATCACCTGAGCACTCAGTAGTAAAAAGATATCCTTATTCAAAAGTAGCTATTATGAAGAATCTTCTTTTTCTTGCCTTTTATTCCCACTTCTCCCCTCCACTCTCACCCTCAAGAAGTGAGGAAATAATAACAAAGGATCGGCGGTCCTCTAACCCCCTGCCCTCCAAGGCTCAGCCTAACAAACACTGGGGGACAGAGTGCCCAGTGGTCCTCCCCACCCTGTGCTGGCTCCAGTGTTTTGATTCCTCATTGCACAATTGTCAAAGCAAGGGAAGGTCCAGGGAGGGAGGGAAGAAGGGAAAGAGGGAGGGAAGGAGGGGGAAGGAAGGAGGGAGGGAGGAAGGGAGGGAGGGAGGGAGGGAGGAGCTGCAGTTGGATAATCACAGCATCTGAAGATTTCGTCAAAGAAGTCATTAAACAATTATATCTTTCTCCTGAAAATCCTACCCTCAAGCTCACCTTGGACGGTTTTCAGAGAGAAGCCATAGCTGTTCCCTTCCTTCACCAGGTAGCAGAGCCTGGGTTGGGTCCAAGTCTGTGCTCCTTCATTCACCACGGGGGACAGTTTCTCATCATTCAAACTCTGCTCCTTCTGATTTTGACCCAACTCTTTCAAGTCTACCTGTTTTTTCATTGCTTTCTCATAGGAATCCCCATCCAGGACTAGTAAAGTCACTGAATTCCCACTCTTTCTGACCAGATCCACAACCTAGAAGGAAGAAAAAGATAACTTTAACCAAGAACCCCATCAGCCACCATAGAGGATGTTCACCATCTGGCTCATTCTGGGGACCTAGAGATTCTGAATGCTGACCTCTGGAGCCCAAAGAGTCAGCAGGTAGTGCTCCAGCCATCTGTACCCCATCCCTCCTAAGATCTAGGTGCTGATTGGAGGGGGCAGGGCTCTAGCACTGGTGGAACCTAGAGTGGGGCCCAATCCCAGTTGGACTAATGGAAACAGCATGGTATATTGAAAAGAGCATCCACTAGGAGGCAGGCAGAACTGGGATGTCAGACCTTCACGTGTGTTCACTGCATGAACACATTAGCATGCGTTCTCGGAGCCTCTGAGCTCTCTTCTGTGAAGTGGTGATATGTAGCTCATGGATTGTATTCAACAAAATAAGGAATATGAAATTGCCTAGCATGGTTCCTGGCATATAGCAAACATGATGCCTATTGGCTCTGACACTATTCAATCCAGGAATACTTTTATAGTTTCCAGTTAATTTGGAGGGGATTTGATTAGCACGCAGAAAGTATAGCCATAAAGGTGTCTGCCTTGCCAGTGGCAGCCGGGAAATCTCTGATGATCCCAAAAACTAATCAGCAGAGATGTGGAGGCTAGAGATTTTTCTTTTTTAAGATTTTGTTTATTTATTCATGAGAGACAGAGAGAGAGAAAGAGAGAGAGAGAGAGAGAGAGAGGCAGAGACACAGGCAGAGGGAGAAGCAGGCTCCATTCAGGGAGCCCGACGTGGGACTCAATCCCAGGACTCCAGGATCAGGCCCTGGGCTGAAGGCGGCACCAAACCGCTGAGCCACCCGGGCTGCCCAGGTTAGAGAGATCTTAGAAGAAGAACCCCAGATGTCCCACTCACCTGCATATGCTCTTCCTTGTCCACAAAGACACCATTGATCCTAAGAACTCGGTCTCCATCCTGGAGGCCCGCCTTCTCTGCTGGGCTACCCTTCTCAACCACCCGGACCAGGTGGCCATCAGTGTCCTTCTCAATTCGTAAGAAGAAGCCATAGCTTTGCCCTTCTTGTTTAGACAGCTCACATTCTCGTGGATGGAAGGTGGAAGCCATTTCTGGAATGGGAAACAAATGAATAAACCCATGGGAAAGAAAAATCTACTAGGAGAGAGAAGCTTTGTCCTCCATCTCTCATAATCCTATTCTTCTAATCACGCTAAACCTAGGCCATAGCAACACTGGGAGGATAGAAGGCTGCCTTCCAGGACTTGCTAATGATTTCCAAATCTATTTCCCCAAGGATGTCCTTTTTACAGGAGTTTCAGACCCACGTATTTGGCTGGGTCTTGGACAGATTTTTCAGTCTCAGTAACTCCAAAACTAAATTCCTCTTTGTCCCCCTGATCTAAAGAAAGTAGGTCTTAACATCTGACCTAAAAATTTTAAGAAATTCCAAGCCCATTTTCATTCAAATATTTGGAGAGCCTCCCAAATACTAGGCCTTGAGGATAAATCTGCAGACAAGACGGAACTATACTTTGCCTCTCACATCAGAGAGAATATATTTTTACAACAACACATGGTGAATGATACGCTAGGGAAAAACAGAGTGATAAAGCAGAATATAATAAAGGGTGTTGGAAGTAGGGACTGGGATGAGCAGAATTAAGAATGGCTTCCTGGAAAAAATGACCTTCTTAAGACCTGAAGGACTAGTCAGAGTCAAGTGAGGTAGGACAGGATCAGGAAGGCTTCAAACAATTAAAAACAGAGAAACAACCCCTTCAGAGCTGGCCTGATCTATTGGAGAGGAGATGAGAAAGTGGTTGACCAGGAGCCCTGAAGTTCTAGTCAGAGCAGAGTAGGGATGGCCCATGGAGAAAGGACTCCTGTGGCCGGGTCCACTTTCTCCTGCCTGAAGCAGCTTCCATTTCCATCCCTCCTGCCCGTCCTTTTGCCCCACTTCTGGAGCAAGGTCCTGGGCCACAGAAGAAAGGACAAGTGTAAAAACCACCAGCTGGGCCTTTGGCACCCAGTTCCCATGGGGAAGGCTCCTGCCAATGTCATCAATCCCTCCTCGCTTAAGCATTTTCTTTTATAGGTGAATAAGATTGGAGGCCAGAGCGCCAGGTGCAAGGCAGACGCCCAAAAGCAGAAGGCTGGACTCTGCTGGTTATATTACCTACAGGGTGAGCCTTGTGTGTGGCTCATCACAGTTCCCTACCAGGAAATCAGAGAATAAATTGTCTGTGCCTTCCCTCCTGGATGGACAGGAACAGATGACCATGTAGGGAATGGATGGTGGGGTGGAGGAGAGAGGGCAAAGTGCTCCAGGCTCCCTAGAAGCCACAACATGGTGATTCCAGAGCCATCTCTGACCTTCTTGCCCACAGAGACATACAGTACAAACTGGGCAGAAAGGCTCCCGCTGCCTGACAACCTGGCCATTGCAGATAGTAGTCTTAGCAGAGCCTCCCAGCCATGCCACCAGAGGTACCAACAACTAAGCAGTCAAAGAAACAAACAAACAGACACTGTTTCAAGTGATCTCTGGCCAAGGGCCCAGGGCCTGAGCCCTCCCCACTGCATCTCCAGGGAAGAGAAAAATAGAACTACAATCCTGTGGTCATTGGCCACCACCCCTGGCAGAGCTTAGCAGCTCTCATAGCATGACCCTTCACCAGGAAAACACCACTTTGGGAAGAAATGGGGAAGGATAGTGGGGGGAGGGGACTGGGCATCACCAGAGGTGGTGGGGGGGCTTCCTCATGTGCAGGCACCTGGGATCCCTGAACCTTTACTTCTCTTTCTGCTTAGCATCTGACCTGCATGTATCAGTTCCATTTTCCAGCTCAAATCTACATCTATCCCCAAACTCACCTCTAGATCCTTCTCAATGTTCAGTTTCATAGGGTTGAAAATTGAAAAATACCAAAGCCCTCTGAAATTTGGGGGTAATGATGGAGAAACCTTAACCATGTCCTACAAAATCTGCAACATGTCCTTATAATCAAAATAAAAACCATTCAATGCTGTGTTTTCATCAAAAGAGGAGACAGTCTGCCATCAGCATATGCATGCTCGTGTCTAAGGCACCCTCCCCTAAAATTTAGCAATCTTACACTCTGGGTGTAGCCACAGGATCATAATCTCTTTCTCTGAAGATCTGTAAGGATAGAAAGTGAACCTTGCTAGCCAGACTAGTCTCATGTTTATCCCAAGGGGGAAGGGATAACATTTTCCTAGGTCTCAACAGAGACACACAGGAAAGACAGCTCTATTTCTTGGCAAAACCCCAAGTTGTTTATTTGTTTGGTGAAAGTTTTCAAACAGCCAGACAGCAATCACTCAGATCTGAACTTACGTGTTTGAAGCCTCGGATGCTGGCTGGGAAACAGCTGCCACTCTGAACCCCCTGCCCCCTCCTGCCACCACATCAGCCCCTCCCCACAATGCAGCCCATGAAGGATTAATGACAGTGCCCACCCCACACTGATGAGATATTTAACACCTTCAACCACAGCAACAGAGAAAAGCAGACCAAAACCCCAGAAGCCGGGCCCTCCCATGGGGCCCTTGGGTCCCTGAAACTATTTCCTTTGACATCTTGCCAAATAACAATTCAACTAGGATCCCAATGCCTGGGCTCTGGTCCAGCTCCAGACCTGGATCCGTCTGGTGTTACACTGGCCCCTAAGTCAGGGGTGGGACCCATGACTTTAGCAAGACTATCACTGCTTTGTGACAAAGATGCCTGGGACTCTGGAACACAGGGCCTCATGGGAAAGATCTTTGTATTTAAGGATACTCATTCCTGTTTCCTCACCCCCAACCCCATCTTCTGCTTCCTGAGAAAATCCAGATTGGACCCCTATGGTGGACAGGTATTTAACTAGTGAAGGTGTAAGGATTTCTATAATACCATATGAGCAATCATCCAATGCTGGAATCCATTAAATCTTCAGCAGCCTTTACCCCCAGTTCAGATAGCCAAAATAAAATACTGGAAATAAAAGAAAGCTCTAGGCCACTGCTGAGCTCTGGGAGGAAAGTCAATTCTTGGCAACAAAGTTGCTTGTCTGTGGGAAAGAGAACAAAGTGCTGGCTAGTGGACAACAAAGACTCAGAGCTGAGAGGCAGAGATTTTTTTTTTTTTTTAAGATTTTATTGATTTATTTGAGAGAGAAAAAGAGAGAAAGCATGAGCAGGGGGAGAGGCAGAGGAAGGAACAGACTCCTTGCTGAACAGGGAGACTGACCAGCAGCTGGATTCCAGAACCCTGAGATCACAACTTGAACAGAAGGCAGATGCTTCACTGACTGAGCCACCCAGGCATCACTGTCCCCCCAAGATGTTTTTAATCAATCTTAATTATTCATCATACCTTTAGACTCCACCTTCTTCCAAAGGAATTAGATTATTGCTACCAGGAAAGAGAATAACATGCTACCGTCAAGAAGAAAAGTTCTGCACACTTTAGAAGTTGGGAAGGCAGGACAATGACAACAGAGGTGTCAGAGACTTGTGGATGTGACCAGAGAAGAAAGAATTGAAGCCACTGGGCTATTTTCCACAGGAAAGAAATAGCTGATGAGACTCAGGGAACTCAAGGCAGGCTAAGGTTTCTCAGCTCCCAGGCAGCCACCAACCTGTGCCGGTCTCTGGCCCCAAGTCAGCACCACTCACCAGCAGCCTGCACACAGGACAGAAGTCTGAGCCAGAAAAAAAAAAAAAAAAAAAAGAAGAAGTCTGAGCCAGGAGCTGTTGCTGAAGGGAGCATGATCTACATAACAAGACCCAAAAAGCCAGGAGAGTTCAATTCAGTTGGCCACCACTGAGAAGTCATCTCATTGTCCCCTCTGTTTGCGTGCATGGGGCTGGTGGCTGTGGAACTCTCCTTAGCAGAACTAGCTGGGAAAGCAGGGAGACTCCATTCAATTGATTCCAATGTCACTGGGACTTGTAGTGAAGTATGCCTGCCCTGACACCTTGCACATCAAAAAGTTCTCTGTTCTACCAAAAAAAAAAAAAAAAAAAAAAAAAAAAACACTCAAATAATCTGATTTTTAAAAATGGGTAGAGAACCTGAACAAACATTTTTCCAAAGAAGACATTCAGATGGCCAAAGAAAACTGCTCAACATCACTAATCAGGTAAATGCAAATCAAAACCAGAAGAGGTATCCTGTTACACCTGTCAGAATAGCCAGTTTTATAGATATATATTATATATATATATGTATGTATATATTACTCAGCCATTAAAAAGAATGGGATCTTGCCATTAGCCACAACATGAATGGACCTAGAGGGTATAATGCTA
The DNA here is from genome assembly GCF_011100685.1 of Canis lupus familiaris. NCBI lineage: Eukaryota > Metazoa > Chordata > Mammalia > Carnivora > Canidae > Canis > Canis lupus. Next base: position 59,181,441 of record NC_049238.1, read on the forward strand.
AGGAAAATAAGTAAAAGAAAGACAAATACCATAACATTTTCCATTATATGTGAAATCTAAAAAATGAACAAAGAAGAAACAGCCCATAAATACAGAGAACAAATGGATAGTTGCCAGATGGAAGGGTGTGGGAGGATTGGCAAAAGGGGTGAAGGGGAGTGGGAGATACAGGCTTACAGTTATGAAATGAGCAAGTCATGGGGATGAAAGATACAGCACATGGGGCACCAGGTGGCTCAGTTGGTTGTGCGTCTGCCTTTGGCTCAGGTCATGACACCAGGGTCCTGTGTTCGAGCCCCATATTAGACTCCTTGCTCACTGGGGAGCCTTCTTCTCCCTCTTCCTCTGCGTGCTATCCCCCCTGCTTGTGCTCTCTCTCTCTCTTTCTGTCAAATAAATAAAATTTTATAAAAAAAAAGAAAGGTACAGCACAGAGAATATAGTCAATAGTATTGTAATAGCACTGTGTAGTGACAATTGAGCACAGCATAACATATAAAGTTGTCGAATCACTATGTTGTACACCTGAAACTAGTATAACACTGTGTCAACTATACCCCAATAAAAATAAATAAGAAAATTCTCCATCCCATAATAATGGTTATAAGTGGAGATTTCTAATAAAAACTATCATAAAGGGATGCCTAAAGGGATGCCTGGTGGCTCAGTAGGTTGAGTAACTCACTCTTGATCCTAGCACAAATCTTGATCTCAGGGTCATGAGTTCAAGCCCTGTGCTGAGCTACATATTGGGCATGGAGCCTACTTAAAAAAAAAAAAAGCAACCTATCTTAGGCATGAATACTCATAAGTCTACCCACTGTAGGAAACAGGGGTGGGAGTGAAGAAATTTAAAGCCACTTAACTCATCAAAAATCTATGATCTAACAATATTTGAGAGTCTCAAGGTCAGTGGGAGCCTGACAAAAACACAAAGAGTTTCCCAGTACAAAAGTGAACATTTCCCAATACAAAAGTCTCTGAAACATTCCCTACTCCAAAACAGAGTTATTTGTCTAACACCTGTGAGCTTCCAGGTATTATTTGGTAAAGGAATCCTGAAGTTGCTAAACGAATCCAGGTATTATTTGGTAAAGGAATCCTGAAGTTGCTAAAGATCAGATACAACACAAGTCAGTAGAGAGCAAATTCTTCTGAGGAAGGAAAAGAAAGGACAGCTCCTAGAAAAGTAAAGTAAAGCAAGAATTATAGGATCTTCATTTATCTCCTCAATCCTGGGAGTTGTCCACTCATGCCCAAAGGCACCATCTGGTTTTATCTGAGCGAACAGAAATATTTAGCTGAAACAGTATAAATCTATAGGCCTTCAAGTGATGCCTGCAATAATAAATCACTTTGCCATTTGAAAACTCACTATGTGTCAGGCATGGTACAGAATCTCACTGAACCCTCACGTTCACCTTACAGATTTTATTTTTCAATTCCCAGTGACCCCCAGAGATTTGTAAAAATAAATGCTTATGCCTCACCTCAGATCTACAGACTCAACCTCTCTGCTTGAAACCTGAACATGCCCATTTTGAGAAACCACCCCCTCCACTAGCTTAAGACATTTGTGCTTAAAACCACCCCTTTCTGCTTCTAACTGCTGTTTTCTCTCCTCAGTCTTGGGATAATACCCTCATTGGGTCAGAGAAGAATGTCAAGGTTGGGTGAACTATTAACAGCTACCTTAAGCTCACCTTTACTCAACAGGAGAAACCAAGGGGGCAAGTTAGGAGAGGCCCTTGCCACACTATGCAGTCCTTGGGATCCAGCTCTGATTATAGCCAATGCCCTGGCCAGCAGTATAGAGGGTATGGTGACCTTAAGTCTGTGCCTTGCGCCTCCCTTCCCAAGTCCCAGTTTTGAGCCAGACAAACAGAATCAAGCAGATGAAAAAAAACCTTGAACAGCTTCCATGTGTTCTTTATTCTAGGAATTACATCTGTGGGGCCACTCCCCATCCCCTAAATCTAACCACCTTAAAAGCAGAGGCCATGCCTCCTCCCCCATCACCCTGTGGGTAGAGTTTCAAGTTCCATTCATATCTGAGGCTCTACTGGTCATCCTGTGAGCTCCTAAGGAAAAGTAGCACCTGCCAGCTCTACCTCATGGTTTCTTGTTCCCTGCCAACCTCTTCCTCCCCTTAGCTTCTTCAGTTAACATACTGGACTGGGTAAAGTCTATCTAGGATCATGAACAAAGGTCCTTCAACTTTCTCTTGAACATCAAGACCTATGACTCCAAACCTGATTTCATTTGTCCATGCCACCTTGGATTGGCTCACATTCAAATGCAAAACACTCATAAGTGGTTGATGGAATAAAGTTGAAAACCACTCTATTCTCAAGGGACTTTATAGTTGAATAGAGGTGAAGGAAAAGTTTTAGTACAAAAATAGCTACCAGTATGAACAGAGGATAAATATCATAAGACTTCCAACATGGAACAAATTCAAAAAAGCTTCACAGATTAGGGAGGACTTGATGTAGACCTTGACAACAGATAGGTAGGATTTCAGTATGTATGCAAATAGGAAGAAACATTCTAAACAGAGAATGTGAACATCAGGTATGGAAGTGGGAACGCTTTTGTGTATGATTAAAGAAGAGTTAAAAACTCAACATGAAAAAAAAAAAACTCAACATGACTGAAAGCCAACTTTCTGTCATGGTGACACATTAGACTGTAAAGGCCTTGAATGCCAGCCCAAGGATCTGGCCTTCGTTTGGTGGTCAGCAAACTCCACTCAAGGCTTATGAGCAGAGGAATGACAGGACCAGAGATGGGCTCCAAGAATAGCAGGTGGGATGAACTGGAGCAAAGGTACACTGTGGGAAGTCCAGGTAAGAGACTGTTTTTTTTTTTTTTTTTAAAGATTTTATTTATTTATTCATGAGAGAGAGAGAGAGAGAGAGAGAAACAGGTTCCATGCAGGGAGCCTGATGTGGGACTCGATCCCTGGACTCCAGGATCACACCCTGGGTTGAAGACGGCTAAACTGCTGAGCCACCTGGGCTGCCCAAGAGACTGTTGTAATAACCCTCCTCACATGCAGCAAGGCCTGGACCAGGATGGCAGCTGTGAGAGTAGAGTGGAGGTGACAGTGGCAGAAGAACTACAGTGAGGGTGGATTGTATCAACTCTTCAATCCCGTTCCCTCAGATTTCTCCATGACAGGTGGCCACAGACGGGACAGTTTTCATAACACAAATGTCCAAAACACTTAGGTGACCAGTGAGCAGGACATACAACAGATTTGCGGCCCCCAGCAGTGTCAGGGGTCCCTGGTCCTCTCCCTAACATAGGCTTCCCTTACTCACATGCTGCTTGCTTGTGGCCTCTCCTTCATCAGGAAGGGGCCTCTGCTGCACTCGGTGGCACATGCACAGTAAAGTCTGCTGAGGCCACAGCTCTATTTGAACAGAGTTCTGAGTTTCTGTTCAAAATTATTTCTGTGTTTCTGGCTCTTCTCCGTTCTGAGCTACAAGGATACTACAGCCCTGGAGCCATCTTCTCATTCTGTCACTGCTCCATAAAGGTCATTTGTTACTTAGATTTGCTGCCTTACCTCAGTGTTTCCTGCTGATCCACTCTGACATCTTTCCTATTTTCAACCCTAGACTCCCCTTCTGTATGGACTGAACTATATCCCTCCCAAAATTCTTAATGTTGAAATCTTAACCCTTGAGGTGACTATATTTGGAGATAGGCCTTTAACAAAGAGATAATGAAGGGTAGGTAAGGTCACAGGTTGGGGAAATAATCTAGTAATCCTTATAAAATGACAAGACACCAGGAGTACATGCACCCAGGAAAGGCCATGTGGGCGCATGGCAAGAAGGTGGCCATCTGCAAGCCAAGGAGAGAGGCCTCAGTCTTCTGCCTGCCAACAGAAGAAATCCTGCCAACATCTTAATCCTGGACTTCCAGCCTCTAGAACTGTAAAGAAATAAATTTCTGCTGCTTATGCACACACACGTTCCACCATCCAATCTATGGTATTCTTGTTATAGCTGCACAGAGACTAATGCGTCTTCTACTTGGGCTGGGTGTTGCACAGGGAAGGGGTCAGAAAACCAAGCTCACTAACGGAAAAGTGACACCATTAAAACATGGTGTCACCATGACAAATGCAACAGCCACATTTGAGATGGGCTTAAATCAGAGGACTTGCAGAACATCCTGCAGGTAGATAGGAGTGTGGCTGGAGCTCAGGGACAATGGATTGGGTGTGCACCACAGAGTTAGGTGAAACCCACCCCCCAAGTAGGAACATGGAAAGATGGGGGCCCAGGATAAGGCCTGGAGTAACCCTATATCCAGGCAACCAGAAGAGGAAGCAGAGAAGGAATAATCAGAAGGCCAAGGTTTTATGGCATAGTCAAACTAAAAGAAGAATTTCAAGATTGAGTGATTAGCAAGGCAAAATGACGTCATTACAAAGTAAAGAGAATGAAAACTGAATATGTCACTAAGCTTAGAACATGGAAGTCCAGGACGGAGAAGGCTCGAGAAGCTAGTAATAGAGGCAATGAATCTAGACACATCTCAAAACAGATGACAGAGAGAATCGGGATAGCAGCTTGAGGGGAAAGCAGGGCTGATGGTTTTATTCTCACGGTGAAGAAAATGAGCAGTATGTTGATGTATCAGGGAGGATACGAGGAGCATAGGAAATGGGTTCCACCCCGATGGGATGGAATATTTCCACTGGGGCAGAAGTTTTTTAAAAAATGAGATAAAGAGGAAAATAAAGTCACTTACCTCAGCTTCAATTCTTCCCGCAGAGTAACTGACACAAACCAGGAACTCTGAGGATATGGACCCAAATGTCCAATGGGCTCAAACTGACAAATCGCTGAGGGTGCCCAAGAGAGGCCCGTGGATTTGCTGCTATTAGCACCAAAAGACAGCTGCTGGGAGGTAATAGGAACCCAGAATGCCAGATCTCCCAATTTCTCAAGAGAATCTGGAAATCCAGCTTTATGCAAAATGTCACCACTGTAAAAAGCTGACAGCTATTTCAATTTTTTTTCTATTTCAAATCTTTAAGAAACTCCATGTAAACTCAACAGAATTGAGACCCTGAGCTGGCAGTTTATAACCACTGGCCAAAAGGATTTCCAATAGCCACAGCATTGTTTCACTACAATGAGTCAACAAATCGAATCCATTTTTCTAAGAAACAGCCTAGGGTGATTTTTTTCCCCCATTAGATATATAGGTAGATCTCATTAATTGATAACAGACCAATCAGAATGGCTTCTCAGGGCTTTTCTCACCACAGTGTCCGCCAAGAATAGAAGGAGAAAGTAGTAACTTTTATCCTAATTTTGGGTTTGACATGTTTAAAAAACAGAAGGCTCAGAGATGAGGATTTCTATACATACGATGAGCACAGAGCTGGAATGTTAGACCAACATGAGTTGGCAGGTATGAGAAGACAGAAGGTAGGGCTGGAGAGATAAAGTGTGTTAGGGACTGGTTCAGCAGGATGAATGGGGAGAAGGAAGAAGAGACTGAATGAGTAGTTTCAAAAATTAGGGGGGTCACCTTAAAAGTCATCTTAAAAGACCTGTAGAACAGAGTAATTTCTAGTCATGAAAAATCTAAAAGAAATGTCTAGGTGTGTAGCTGCTGTGAAGGGAATCAGTATTTTTATTCCATTGTCCCACAATCATTTGAGTCTGGGTAAAGGACATCACTAAGAACAAGCGTTTTAGAGATAACCCAGTTTGTAATTCCAGCATCACCACTGACTAGCTGTGAGAGCATGGGTGACTTCCTTAACCTTGAGCTGAAGACAGAAGTACACCTGGAATAGGAAATGCACACAGTGAAGGTTACTTAAGATTGACTATGTAAAGCATCTAAGCACAGTATCTGGGGCAGAGAAGTCAATACATGCGCATCGTCTTCCTGTCCTCTGGTGGGAGCCCCGATGCCATGGGAACCCCTCTTTCTGTGAGAACACTTGAGCAGTGTTTCCAGTTTTCTCTCTGAAGCAGACTGGAAGGGATGGGCTGGGGATCCCCAGGCACCTTGATCATCAGGCCAGCGATTCTCTACCTGCTGCTTGCAGTCCACCCTTATAAAGTTAGCATTAGCTGTCAGAAAAGTCAGGGCTGCAGATCTTGTTCCTCATGAAACAAAACTCATATAATGAATTCAGATTTCTCTGAACCCAGAAGTATCATGTAAGCCTGAAAGCCAGGGAATTGCAAAAATAGAACCAAATACCATATATCAAGGAAGTATAAGTTTCTTGGGAGCTTTTATAAAACTTCAAGACTAAGTGGGTCAGGAGGTGCCACCCCTGGAAGCAGCTGAGCTCTAACTGGTGTGTGTACCAGGTAACCAGCACAGGGACCAACGAACAGAAAGGTAGAGCAGATAGAATGAGGAAAGCGTGACCTTACATACGGAGAGCTGCTCCGGGGATGGACCATGGTAGCCAAGGAATAAGTAGCGAACAGGCTCATTTGCCAGGAAGCATCATTGAATTTCCAAAAGATTAAAGAAAGGGTATGGAAAAAATGCATTCTGTTTGGAGGCAGAAAAACAGAAGGGTGCTGTCAGTGACAGACAACCAGGTACAATGACTTCATCAGGAAAGGGGTCCCAGGGACTGTCTTCCATCTAGGATGCAGCAGGATTATTCTACAAACATGGTACCCAACTGCTAGTCACGAACACTATGGATCCAGCACCATCTTATCTAATAGTTGGGAACCAATGGTGCAGTTAAGTACCAGACCACAAAGAAAACGGTCTCTCCTCAAAAGGCTCTTATGTAACCAACACTCAAGCCATGAAAAACTACACAGCAAAAACTTAGCAAGACAGCAGGTAAATAATGTTTAACCCTAGTCATCGTGACTGTGGATAGATATTTGACTGTATAACTAGGATGTACCATAGAGGAAATTATTTCCGTTTCATCAAGTCATGAGAGGAAGATAGGGTGGGAGCCCAGGGTAACATTCAACCTGGATGGTATTCACTTTGCACTGAATTCCTTGCTGGTCTATAAAACCCTTGGAACTTCAGCAAGGAGAAGGCAACATTCCCAGGAAGTTTGGCTGGGCAAATCGCACATTGTGCCCTCACAGAGAATGCTGTTCCTTCACTACTGGTGTGCATCTGTGTAATTAGACAAGCAAAACACTAGATTTCTGTCAGAAAAACACAGTTGGTATAGACTATGAGAGATTAAGTCAGCACCTGTGAATGGGCCAAGAATCCCTGCTAGCCGTCGGCCGTGACCAAGGGCCTCCTTGTGCCCTCCTCTTGCCCTGAGCCGGCATGTCCACCTTCTTTCAGGGCCAGCCTCAGAGCCTCAGACATGCAGTTGCTTCAGACAGCATAAGAGGAAACCCATTGTGTCGCAGCTGGTATTGACTGATGTCTCCAGCAAGGAAGAGATAAAGGCCATTCAATTTCATCTTTCTTCAAAAACATTTCACCTAGAGCAGATCCTATGTCTTTGCTGCAGATAATACATTTAAGGCCACCTGGATCCCTTCTTGGAGAAGCAAGACCTATGGAAACTCAAACACTCAAGTGTATTCATTTTAAAGAATTAGTGTCAAAAACAGAAGGATAAGTGGGGCCCTAAAATATGTATTTGCTAACTTTACTTTCCCATTGTCACAATTACCATTTGGTCTTAGCCAGCAAGAGATTTCACATGTGGGAAATTAATGAAGTGCATTCCATTGAGCATTATGTGGAAAAGAATGATCCCAGGCCCAGTGAGTAATTCTTATTTCTCGTTTATGATAAGGAATGAATCTGCTTATCTCAAAGTTCATTTGGCCTGCCAGCGCTAAATACTACCCCCCAACCCCCAGGCATCATGAATGATACTTTGTTCTATATGGCAGGACTCTGGGCTGGAGGTCAAGGTCTTTCACACTTGACTTGCTTACCTAAGAGTTCTGCAAGCTGGGAGAGAGACAGAGTCAATATTTTGTAGGAACAAAGATGCCCTTAGAGAGGATACCCTTTTGCTGCTGGTAAAGCTGAAAAAAACCTGAAAATAGCCAAACCGTCCTGAGATTTGGCTGGAACAGAGCTATCCCCTCAAACTGGCATCTTGTTCTACAAGACCTCTTGACCTTGCTTTTCTACACATTCATTGTTTACGTATGTTAGGGAGTTCTCCCGCCTCCAGGCTCTCCCACTCACTGCCTTGAGATCTTGCCGTCATCATGTCAGGTTCTAAAACAATCATTCAAGGGGCACCTGGGTGGCTCAGTCAAGTGTCTGACTCTTGATCTGGGCTCATTATCTCAGGGTTGTGACATCCAGCCCCATGTTGGGCTCTGTGCTGATCATGGAGCCTGCTTAAGATTCTCTCTCCTCCTCCTCCTCCTCTGCTCTCTCTCTCAAAATAAATAAAATAAAATATAAAATAAAATAAAATAAAATAATAAAATAAAAATAATAATAAATAAAAACAAAACAATCATTCAAAAAGCAGAATCCAGACTCCCTGCTCAGGCTATGAGCCTCAGCATAATCCAGCCCTACCTCATTACCCTAGGCTCCTCAGCAGACACCCAAATGGCCTATTCATAGTCACCCACACCCAGCCTACCCTTGGCTCATGCCACCTGCTCTGCCTGGAGTACCTTCCTCGCTCTGATTACTTATTCATAGTAGATCCTAAGTAAACATTCTTTCCAAGTGATGAATTAAAAACCTACCCATTTTCAAGGCTCAGTCCAAATGTTAAGTTAAACACAAATCCTTTCCTGACCACCACAGTCTGAAGGCATCACTTCATTGTCTGAATTTCAAGTATCATTTCTATAATCAACAAGTTATATTTTGTTCCTACCATGGGGCAGACAGATACCAAGGCCCTAACCAGACAAGACACTGTCCTGCCCTCACAGAGCCCAGGAGTGCAGTGGGGAAAGTTATAAACATAATTACCCAACAGTGGCATGAGTGCTGGAATATTTAAAAGAAAATGTCTTACTATTGTTATACATATTTACTGAGCTCTACCAAGTGCCAATCACCAGCCTAAGGTGCCTTTCATGAGCTTACATTTAATCCTAATGGTCCATTCCACAAGTTAAAAAAAAAAATTCTACAAAGTTCAGTTGATTTCCCATAGCTATCTGGTTAAGCCCCAGAGCCTAGATTCAAACCCACTTGAGTCTGGGTTCCTTCCACCATCTCCCCAGCCTCCCAACCGTGAGGTATATGCTGTGTTAGGAGACACAAGTAGTTAGACTGGAAGGACCGAAGACACCCTAGGTAAAAGGAACAGCACAGGTGTGTTCAGGAATGGTGAGTGGTTCAGAAAGCCAGAGAATAGGTATACGTGGAAAGGAAGAAGCAGGTCAGGTTAGACTGGGAAGCACCGTAGGCTCATTCCTACAGATTATGGAAGAGCTTCAGTGTTTGTGTCACGTGAGGCTTAGAGCCTCAGAAGCTGGAGGCCATCTCAGACCAAGAGCAAACTGTATAGCTGCCATCAAGTTACCTAGCGGTTATCCTTCCTATTTATCACAACTCTTTGCCACTGCCTGGGCTCCTTCCTTCCTGGGGTCATGCTTATTGCAAAGTTGTCTGAAGATCATCAGAACACTAGCACCTATGGTGTGCAAGGCCCTACGTGCCTTCTCCCATCTAGTCCTCCCAACACTACAATGAGGTACTATTGTGCCCATCTGATGGGGGAGGACAAAGAGTCTCAGAGAAGAAGAATGTGTCTGCTTGCAGTGCAGGCTTCCAGTGCCGATGCCTATGCTCTTCATCACTTAGCCACGACCACCAAGTAACAGGATTAAGAAAATTTGGGCAGTTCCTCACGAAACACAAAGGACAGATGTTGCTGAGATCTTGAGGAAACATGCCTAGTTGAACTACTCTTATCAAACTCCTATGCAACAAATATGAAAATCATTTAACCAAGATGTGACCAGAGACGCACATCTCCCACATGATCAAACCCAGGATCTTAGATGATCTGAGAGTATCAGAGTTCTTAAGCATCCTCTTCTTAAGAGCAGTTTATCAAAACACCATGATTCTATCCTTTCAGCTCATTCCCTGCCACACTAACTTCAATTTAACCAAATATCTAAACATCTACTCTATGCCAGGTAACATCCTAAGAATGAGGATTGCAGCAGGTAACACAAAGGACAAGATCCCTGCTCTCCTGAAACTTGACATCAGGCAAGGGTGACAAGTAGAAAGTAAACGAGAGGACTTCTGGTGACAAAGGCTATGAAAGATGGAGATGCGGTGGTGGGACAAAGGGAGAGGCTGGCTTGGAGAGCCCTTCCTGGGGAGGTAACATTTGGATTCATACTCAAATGACAAGAAGGAGTCAGCCTTCCAAGCTGCAGGATTATGAGGTCCTCATACTTAAAGTTCCAGTGGGCTGGAGAGGATGTTAGCAGTGATCTAGTCCCAACTCCTGATTTACAGAGGAGTAAAGAGAGGCTCATTGAGATGCAAACACCAGGACAAGGTGCCCCAACTGACTGCAAGCCTATTTCTTCCCACAGATCCTTTGGACACACACAGGAGATGTACATGCCTTACATTTGTGCCTCTAATCCCCTCATCCTGTTTATAATTTTATTTTCAGCACAGCCCTGGGGAAAGAGAGGCCCTCACTGATAGATGGTGAAATTGAAGCTCCAGTTGGCTGACTTGTCTAATGGTCTGTCACTAACAACCAAACCACAGCCTAAGCTCTTTGCATTCCAGTCCTGTGTCCTTTCCCCTGGAGGAGAGGGAACTGTCTGGCCAGAACACAAGACATCATTACTAGCAGCTTCATAGTTTATGGTGCAAAGAACATGCAAAAAAGCCAAAGATAAGAACAATTTACTTAGTCATAACACACAAACTCAAAGTCCCTGAGTTATTTGCCGCAGGAGAAAACATGTGACTACAGGTGACTAGACAACCAGCTCCTGTGACTTCTGGATACGGAACCGAGAGCAAGCACGTCGGTGCAACATTGCAGAGACAGCTGAGGAGGAAGGAACCAGCCCAGACCAGAAAAGTCTTTGGCTGGTGAGCCCTTAGACGAATTTCATATTTAAGTCCCTTGGACTCTTCTGCTTAGGAAGTGGCCAGGGGTTCTCTAACCAGGCTGCACACCAGAATCATCTGGAATGTTAAAGAAACAAAAATTTTCAGACCCACACAAGATCCAAAGAATTATAAACTCCAAACGGTAGAGCCTGGGGAAGTTGCTTTAAAACTCAGCCTAGAAACCCACTGTCTTTTCTTCATTTCTTAGTGCTATAACGTGATGAAAGGAGGAGGTGTCTGTTTTTATTATCCAGTGGGAAAATTAAGTTAGGTTTTATTCTTTAAGGGCTGCTTCCAGAAGAAAATCTCTAAAACACAAAGCCCTTGCCTACTGGGGAGCTCCGAGGAGTATATCCCTGGTGACCTGGGAGGTCTTTTGTCACACTCCCTTTTGGCTGCACATCAAACTCCCAGGCAACCCTTGGAAAGCTTTTTCTGGTAAATCAGTTTACCAATTCCTTTGTGAAGCAGACCCTAACCTGCAAGGGTCAGACATCACAAGCAGAGAGAACCTCAGAGTGTGGCCCATACCTACCCCACCGACCACCACCACCATCATAAAAGGGCCACTGGCTTCCCCATAAGCCTCCCTTCTGCCCTGGACAGCCAGCTACTGCTTGGAAAAGGAGAAAGGAAAAGAAAGAAGGTGGTTCAGGCCCAAGCAGCTGGCGCCCTAAGTCAGAGGGACAGAGTCAGTTCTTACCTGGAACTGGGAAGAAGAAGAGCCAGTCCGTTCTGGAAGTTCTCTCTCTGCTAGTGAGCTCCAGTCTTGGAACTCACTGGACTTTGAACAAAGATTGATTTAAAAGCTGATGTATTTAACAGCGACCTGTGGTCTGAGTTCAAGTGACCTCTGTCCTGCTTCCTGCCAGCTGGTGGGCCCTGAGCAGAGCAAAGCTGAGACATCTGCAGCAAGCCCAGTGCTGGGCCCGCCTGCTTCACCCCATGGGGACGCTGTTGCTCACCTGCCCCTCCCAAAGAAGAGAAAGGAGAGGAGGGAAGGGGCAGCTGAGGAGGAGGAGGCGCCTCTGCCTTCTTTGCTTTTCTCCCTTGGCAGATGCGTCAGTCACACCAACCAACACTCAATGCATTAAGAAGCTCCACTGTGCCCTGTTCCAGGGTCAGGGCTTGGGGTACCACCTGAGCATCCTCACCCATTCAGGCCTCCATGGGGAGCAGGAACCTCTGTGACCCCTACCTAGTAGAAGGCCTGTGTGCCAACAAACCACAGTAAATGGAGCAAAACCCCTCAGGCTCCCTTCTTCCTCCCCTGGGAGTTTTTACCTACATGCAAAACCCTGGTCTTATTTCCCAGACCTCTCCTCTTCTTACATGTTCTCTCTTCACTCCCTTCTGTTACCTGAGGGTACTGTGTTCTATTCTCTAACCTAGTAACAATTGTCTTCCACTGCCACCCACTCAGAGCCTCTCAGGCAAGCCCAGCAGGGGAAGGTGGAAGGCATTTCCACAAGCTCCTCAGCATGGCTGCCTGGGCAGTGGGGAGGGGCCCCGTGTTCGGCCCCTTGCCCCAGCTGCCCTGGAGCAGCAGCCGATCCCATCAGCAACACCCACACAGGCAGACCGAGAGCCAGGCTTCTGACTGACCTGGGTTCTCAGCCCACACTGGAAATCAGGGCAAGAAATTGCTCTAGGCAGTAAGGCAAAGCAAACCCCAAACTGAGGACAGGGTGATCTCATCCTCCTCCACCTATGCTGGGCTACTGGTCTTGGCTGGGCCTTAGCTTTTCCCAAGAAAGGCCTGGCCCAAGCCAGAGGGTAAATGGTCAAAAATGATAAACATCTGAGCAGCCAACTCAAATCAGATTATGTCCACCTGGATTGCCATGCCCCCTGGGCCTCCTGTGTCTCTCCCTAAGTGGCGAAGAAGAATGGAAAAATCTTGATTTAAGATTAGGATACCTGTGTTCAAATGTGACTCTGCCATTTCCCAGGTGTTTGATCTAGAGTAATTCATTTCTAACTCTGAGTCTCACTTACCTTCGTCATCTGTAAATAATTGTTATTATATTGTTTTTAGAGATTTTTAAAATATTGAGTCAAAAGGTCTCTCACTTCTGCCCATAAATCCTAAAAGTTCCCTCTGGAGCCACTCTGAGTCTATTCTACACAGCAGCTCTTCAGATATTTGAAGGCTGTTATATCCCCCATAAGCCTTCTTTTCTCTGGGATTCAATGAATGTCCCTTATTCCCTAAGGTGATCTGCCTAGGCCATGACTTCAGGTCTTCCCCCCCCACCCCGGCTCCCAGACTCTAAAGGGGGAAACTTTAAGGTGAGAGAATTGTTCTATATCTTGAGTGTGGGAGTGGCTATGCAACTGTCTAAAATTATCAAACTTCATCAATCTATACACGTAAAACAGGTGAATCACATGGCATGTAAAAAATACTTTAATTGCTAAGAAGCCTAAATCAGTAATATTTATTCTTGACACTTCTAAAATTTAAAAACTTTGGAGTGACAAAAAGAAAATAAAATAAAGACAGCCCTCACAGCAGAGCATATTCTCATCAGGAGACTTCTCAGACTTCCCCTTCATCCCAGCACAGATGGAGAAATAGCCACAAGGTTTGAACCTATGAATGGAAAAGACCTTGAAATGCAGAGAAAGTAGGGTGCCTCGGTGGCTCAGTCGTTTGAACATCAGACTCTTGACCTTGGCTCAGGTCCTGATCTCAGGGTCTTGGGATCAAGTCCTACATTGGGCTCCACTCTCAGAGGGGAGTCTGCTTGAATTCTCTTTCTCTCCTTCTCCCTCTGCCCCTCCCACTGCTCACACACACTCTCTAAATAAATAAATAAATAAAACTTAAAAAAAATAAATAAATGCTGGGACGCCTGGGTGGCTCAGCTGTTGAGCACCTGCCTTCAACTCAGGATGTGATCCTGTGGTCCCCGGATGGAGTCCCACATCGGGCTCCCTGCATGGAGGCTGCTTCTCCCTCTGCCTATGTCTCTGCCTCTCTATCTCTCATGAATAAACAAATAAAATCTTAAAAAAATAATAAACTCAGAGAAAGTTTTGGTTCAAAATCAAAGAGAAGGGCAGCCCCGGTGGCTCAGTGGTTTAGCGCTGCCTTCAGCCCAGGGCGTGATCCTGCAGACCTGGGATCGAGTCCCACGTCAGGCTCCCTGTGTGGAGCCTGCTTCTCCCTCTGCCTGTGTCTCTGCCCCTCTCTTTCTCTCTCTCTTTCTCTGTGTCTTCCATGAATGAATAAATGTGGATTATTTGCATGATCTAGAAACACTAAAGCAAGTTACATAAAATGACCCTGTTGTTAGTGCCTTTCTTCATTATTCTAGGGGTATGGAGAGGTGCTACCTCACAAAAACAAAAGCAAACCCTCCACTAGGGCTGCCAAGGATTCCTAGAGAAAAAGTATAAAACTATCAAAATTATTAATGGTAGAGTTAGGATTCAATACAGCATTTGTTTGATTTCATGCTCATAAGCCCATGCCCATAACTCTTACCTACATGCCCAGCGTTTTTATCACTGCATCCCAAGTGCCTGGAATAGAAGCCTAAATTATAGCAAGCTTTCAAAAAATGAAATTGAGAAAGGAGTGAAAAGATGCATTTCATTTTGCCAGCTTGGTTTTTATCTGGCCCTTTCACTAGGAATGTAGATTTTTGAGGGTCTAATCTCCTATCCCAAAGTGATTCTGTGAGAACAAATTGCTTGCTTACTGTTTTTTCAGTTTCCTCTTCACCTCTAGACCTTAGAGATTTCTTTCCTTTCTTCTAAGTTTAACTCTCTGTTGAAAAAAATACTTGATATATTTAACCAGCATTTCTATGGACTTTGTAGAAAGAGGATTTTCAGGTTATCTAGTCTGCCATGTTTCCAGAAATAGTTCTATCACTTAGCAGTTACTTTTCTTCTCAAAGCTCCAGCTTTTTGTTTTATAAAATATAGATAATATTAACAATCTCATAGGATTTTTAGGAGACTTAAGTGAGAAGACTTTTGTAGATCACCCAGAACCTAGTAAATGCATAAATAAATACATAAATAAATAAATAAATAAATAAATAAATAAAGCAAGCAAGCATATAATAACATTATTACTATTGTTTTTACAAGTCATGCTCTCTTGATTTATGGGCACATATTGTACAGACAAGCTCATGCAAATAAACAGGCTAGGAGTACACCTTGGGCAAGTCAGGAGTTCAGGATGTTTGGGGGCATTATGGATGACATTCTTGCAGACCCATGATGCATCATTCTGTGCAACTGATCAGAAACAGAAAACTGCAAAGACTTCCCAGTGCTTCCCAATACTTTCCCACCATGTCACACAGAGAAATTAATAGTTGTGTAGTTCCCTAGGGTAAACAGATGAGGCTTCTCAAGACTGGAGTGACCCACCTAGGACCAGCTGCCCCAAGCTCTCCCAGACTCCTCAAAGGTTAAAGGGATTGATATTTTGTCACACTCATAGGAAACGATAAAACATTATTGAGAGCAACTAAAGAAAATTTAAGGAAATGAAGATTATACCATACTCATGGACTAAAACTTCAGCACTATAAAGATGTTCATTCTTTCCAAACTGACTTACAGATTAAGGTATTTCCCCATCAAACTTCTTGCAGAGCACATGTGTTTATTTATTTGGTTGGGGTTTTTTGGTGGAGGTTGACATGCTAGTTCTGATAAATAAGACTAAGGAAGCCCTCCTGGGTAACAAGACAGTGGAGAGACGGTAATTATTACAATATGCTTGGGCACCAGATGGACAAATGGGCTAATTGAATAAACTAGAAACCCCCCAAACAGACCAGTACAAATAAAAACAGTTAATTTATGACAAAGAACACAGGGAAAGGTTGGTCTTTTTCAATAAATTGTTCTGGTGTATTCCTTTTGGTTTTGGTTTATTTCATTCACTGTAATTGTGAGATACATACCTATTGCTCTGTGTAGCTAGAGTTCTTTTTTTTTTTTTAAGATTTTATTTATTTATTCATGAGAGACACAGAGAGAGAGAGAGAGAGAGAGAGAGAGGCAGAGACACAGGGAGAGGGAGAAGCAGGCTCCATGCAGGAAGCTTGATGTGGGACTCGATCCCAGGACCCCAGGATGATACCCTGGGCCAAAGTCAGGCGCCAAACCACTGAGCCACCCAGGTATCCCCATGTTCATTTGTTTTCATTCTAGGATTCCAGTTATGCAAGGCCCAAATGTCAGGCAGAACTTTGGGTGATGTCTCTAAGGTGTTAGAGACCTAAGGATAAATAGAAACACTATTCTGATTTTTTAAAAGATTTTATTTATTTATTCATGAGAATACACAGAAAGGAGAGAGAGAGAGAGAGGCAGAGACACAGGCAGAGGGAGCAGCAGGCTCCACGCAGGGAGCCCGACATGGGACTCGATCCCGGATCTCCAGGATCACGCCCTAGGCTGAAAGCAGCGCTAAACTGCTGAGCCACCAGAGCTGCCCTCTATTCTGACTTTTGAGATGCTGGCAACATTCTAGCTCTTGAGCTAAGCAGTCGTGAATAGGTGTTTATGAATGATTAAATATTGAGCTATGTATTTTAGTTTTATGCATTTTCTCTATATATTTCACAATTTATAAGGTTAAGAAAAAAGAAATTTTAAAAAATATGTGTAAGACATACTGGGGTAAACAGAAAAAGCTCTTCAGGGCTGAAGGTGACCTACCCTGAGGGTTTCAGCTGCCCTGAATCCTGCCTGGCCTGTCCAAAATTGGAAGGGATCAATTTCTTGGCATTACCTCTACACCTTGGCCAGGAATCTGATCTCTCCAACTCAGGCTTTTTGTTTTTTATTTTTTGTTTTGTTGTTGTTGTTGTTGTTGTTTTCACTGCAGTAAAATACATATAACATAAACTTACCACTTTAACCATTTTTGAGTGTATTAAGTACATTCCTATTGTCATGCCACGATCACTACTATTCATCTCCAGCACTTGCTCATCTTCCCAAGCTAACACTCCATGCCCATTAAACAATAAATGCCCATTTTCATCTGCCCCTAGGTCCTGGAAACCACCACTCTAACTCTGTCTTTATGAATTTGGTTATTCTAGGTATCTCACATAAGTGAAATCATACAGCATCTGTTTTATTGTGACTGGGTTATTTCACCCAGCAAGCGTCTTCAAGGTTCATCCATATTGTAGCATGTGTCAGAATCTCCTTCCTCTTGAAGGCTGAGTAACATTCCATTGTATGTACACACCACATTTCATTTATCCATTCATCTGGCGATGAATTTGTTACTTCCACCTTTTGGCTATTGTGAACATCGGTGCTATGAACACAGGTCCCCACTTTCAGTTCTTTGGGGTATTTACCCAGAAGTGGAGTTCTCAGATCATATGGTGATTTTACGTGTTTCTTTGGCACTATCCATACTCTTTTCGCACTGTTGTACATTCCTGCCAGCAGCACAAAGTTCCCAATTTCTCTACATCCTCACCAATACTTGTTATTTTCTGATTTTTTTATAATAGTCATCCTAATGAGTGTGAGGTGACATCTCATTTGAGTTGCATTCCTCTAAAAATTATTGCTGTTGAGCATCTGGTCACATGTTTATTGATCTTTTATATATCTTCTTTGAAGAAATGTCTGTCCAAGTCTTTTGCCCATTTTTTAATCTGCTTGTTTGAGGTTTTTTGTTATTGAGTTGTACTGCCTCAATTTTTTGACTGAAAATGAAACAAAGACCCAGAGAGTTGAAATGACTTAGCCTAGGTCACCCCAGCTTCATAGAAGAGCCATGGCTACAACCAGACGCTTTTATCCCCAAGGCCGAGGCCCTTTTCTCCTCCACCTGGGTATGAAATTCCAGCCTCCGATCCTCACATCTGAGGTCCATTCCTGATGCCCTCAAAGTTTTACTCCAACTTCAGATCTGATCATCCCTGTCTTACCTTGTCGCTTTAGTAGTTCATTAACTTGAAGCCTAGCTTTTTAAGGTCCAGTGAGTTTTTGTCCCTGTCCTGAGTCAGTATTTATGACGGTCCCTGCCCCACATTTGAGTCCCCATGTTACTCTGGCCTCATCTACCACCTGAAGAGGCATCCTGTGTAGTTTGCATACCTTTGGAGGAATTTATTAGGCCAGGGTCCAGATGCAGAACTGAGATAAATGTTTTACAGCAGTGCAAGCAGTGCAGGCCACTCTCCTCTGCTGCATGGCTCACTGGAGCCCCACATGACTGCTGATCTGAACTTTCTCGTTTTCCTCAGCACCCAGGTGGCAGGTCAAGGGAGGCCTGAGGACCCCTAGAGAGCTGTGAATTATTAACACTTGCAAGCTGGCTGCAAATGATACTTTAGTAGTCATTCCTTTCCTTCTTTTTTCGCCTGAGGGGAGCAGAATACACAATACTTTTGTACTAAAAGGAAACTGTGGTACGGAAGCAGGACAAGCCATGCCCTGGGTTCCTGCATGGGCCAAAGTCTGGGTACTCTCAGAGGATGGATTTGCGTCTCCACCTGCCTCTTTCCGACAGACACAGAAGCAGAAGGAAATCTGGGACTTAGGAAATCTGGACCCTTTCTCAGGGGCCCCAGAGGGACAAGCTTGGGAACAGGAGGACAGCAAGGGAAAGTGCCAGTCACCTCAAGGCCACAAACTCAGTCTGAGTCTACCCCTCACAGAGAGACTGGAGACCAGCCTACCCAAGGGGAAAGGACCAGTGAGAGAGAATCAAGACTAGGAGCAGCCTAGTGGCCCTAAGTCTGTGACATCATCTAAAAGCCACCCTTGCCTCAGTGGCAGTCAGTGAAGCACCCGACTCTTGATCTCAGCTCAGGTCTTGATCTTAGGGTTGTGAGTTCAAGTCCCACTTTGGGCTCCACATGGGGTATAGAGCCTACTTAAAATAAATAAATGAATGAATGAATAGCTAGAACTAAGACACTCCTGCTTCAAAGTATTTCCTCCTCCAGGATGGTTCTGGTGCCTCCTGACATTCCAGGTTTTTTTTTTTTTTTAGAAACTTTAGAAGCTTTATTTAGATTGACATTCCAGTTTTGAGCGCAACCTTAATCTATGCACACCCTGTTTTTTCTCATTATTGAGAATTCTAACATGCCAGGAAGATAATAGCAATGTTTGCCTTCATGATCCACTGGAGAATGTACATTTTCTTCTCAGAAGCCCAAGTCAGAACAAGGACAGTCTCATCTGATCTGCCTTAAGGTGGAGTGCGGCCTCCATGCCCAGCTGGTTAGAGGAGTACCTGCGATTCCATCCTTGGCAGGGATCGTTTGCTAAATACTATATTTTACCTTTCCCCTAACCAGCCTGGAAATATCCTGGAGGACAAACTGTTAGTCCCTGATTCCAAGAAATAGGCATCAGGAAGGCCTGAGGTTCCCAGGAGCTGGGGGAAGGCTGAGAAAGTGCAGATGTCACAAAGTAAGGGAGGCTGGTTTCCTCAACGCCTGTGGCCAAAGACAGCCCAGCACTGGATTCACAAGCTGCTCTCAGCAGGTGAGAAGGAGAGGGAGGGGGCATCAGTAGCTGTAGGGCCATGTGCTGTATGATGTCAGTGTCCAGGAGGCAGTGTGACCCTGAGCTGCAGAGAGGAGCCTCTTTCCTGTTTGTTCACACAGCACAGTGTGGTTTCTGGTAGGGTGCAAGGGCATGCTAGCCCAGAGGACACACAGGAACTGTGACTGGAGCCATTTCTGCCATCAGGCTGTGTCCCGGAGAAACTCACATTACCCCTGTGCAGATCTGTGGGTGGAGAGGGTGGCAGCATTTGGACTGCTGAGCCAGCGGTCCTCTGGGCCTGGTCCTCTGTTAGCACAAGGCCTGACATGGCTGGTGTCCTCAATGACCAGGGAGAGACAAGACAGACTTGCTAATGCACCATAGTGACTGGAGCAGATTTTCTCTGCCTTCTATTTAAATGGACAGAACTTTAGGTCAGTATTCCTGGTAAGCCATTCACTACAGACTGGAAATTAGAATTGAAACTGAGAGAGATACTCTTCCCAAGGCTTGTTCTGTCATCTTGATACTCAAACCCCTGCAGCTACCACCTGGTCTCCATCATAAAACAGCCCTGACTCCCTCCTCATATATTACCTAGGACTCTGGGCAAGAAGCCAGTGGGGACAGTGGTCGGGGATGGGGACTGAAATACCTACACAGCTAAGTGCCTTCTGGCCCGGAAGTTTGATTTCTTTCCAGAAAACTGTTGGCTATGACAGAGGGGTCAGTTCATCTTCTCTCACCAAGCCCCTGGAGTTAAGAGGGGCTGAGGCCAAGGCAGAGAAGGGTATAGATCCTTCAACCTCTGAGGTACTGCCTCACAGTCACCTGGCTGCTGACTGTCACACCAGTCACGAAACAGGGGCAAGCCCCACGTCCAATAAAAAATAAGGGGTGTTCTCCCCAAACAACACCCTCACAACCTCACACACGTAAGAGCCATATGTGGATGCAACCAGGTAAACTTCAGGGGGGAATGCGACAGAATGACAAAATTTTCCCTCTGCATGCAGACATGGTTCCTGGCTTCCTCATTGCCTAAAAGCCCAATATGGTCAAGTGAAATGTGGAAATTCGTCACGAAAGTTAAAGCCATCTTTGATTGCAGTGACCAGACGAGTCTCTGACTATGCTATGCAGATGGCAGGTCTGAGCCCCACACATACTTGACAAGGGAACCTGACAAACTAGATTACATTCAGAGAGAGTGACAAGGCTGAAGGATATATTGACACTGCACCATAAGGAATAGTTGAAGGAGCCAGGGACATTTAGCCCTGAAAGAGAAATGTTAGCTAGTAGGATTAACTTTCTTCAGAGATTTGATGGACTTCCATGTAGAACGGGAAGTTCGGTAATGACAATAACATTTATTGAGTACTATGTGCCAAGTACCACACTGTTTTACATGCATTTTCTCATTGAAACTAGCCATCAATCCTGTGACAAGAGTGTTATTATCATGCCCATTCCACAGAGGAGGAAATTAAGAAAAGTTGCATGACTTGCCCAAGGCCATCTACTAAACAGTGGAGTCAGAAGATGAATCTCGCAGTCTGACTCCTGTGCCTATGACTTAACCACCATCCAGACACACGTTCTGTGTGGAGCCCTCAGAAGAATGGGGAGCAATGGTTAGAAGTTAATGGGAGGCAAATCTGAAGGCAACATGAGGAAGAATTTTTAAACTGGAGGTGTTCAAAAAGAATACTGGGTGGGTGCTCTGGGTGGTAATGAGCCACACACCACTAGAGAGATGAAAGCAGAGTCGGCAAGAGGTATTGCATAAAGCAGTTTGCAATGAGCAACTCAATAACAGTAGCACCTAGGAACTTGTTAGAGACACAAATTCTTGGACTCCACTGCCAACCTACTGAATCAGAAACTCTGGGGCAGGGCCTAGCCATCTGCATTTTAACAACTACCTGGTGATTTTAATATACACTCAAATTTGAGAACCACTGGCATAGAAGTTTCTGCACCCTGCCAGGGACTGAACTAGACCTCACAATTCTACAGAAGCAAGATAGGATTTAACATCCAACCTGATCTTCTTTTAATGTTGAGCACTTACTAGTAATACCTTAAACATAATGTCCTAGTTGCTATGCTGTGTAATTCGCTTCATGTGCCTTAGATATCTAAAGGCTGAGAGGATAAATATGTGGGAGGCTGTGGGCCAGGGGCTGCCCCTGAAGCCTCCCAATGGGAGGCAGCCTATATTCCAGCCACTTCAGTTGCTTCACTGGTTTCCAAACAAGCCTGTCAAGTTATTCCTATAACTGAAAAATGTTTACCCCTTCCTTTGAAATCCTACCCTCTGTAAAAGTCCAATTCAAATGTTACTTCGTCCACTAAAGTGCCTAACAGTGTCTGGCACAGGGGCAGTCTCCATTTCCTCCTCCTCTCCTTCTCTTCTTCTGGGCTTCCTCTCACTTGTGGGTGCTTATGGCACATTCGGTCTCATCCCGCACTTTGTTCCTTTCAACAAAGCATGCTCTCTTTGAGAACAGGCCAGCTGGTGCTCAGTCATGTCAACCCCACAGAGCCTAAGACACAATAACATTCAGTGACGAGGGAACAGAGGCAGCATTTTATAGAAATCATGTTCACAGATATTTGCACGATGGACAGACACACTCTGACTGGTGAGAAGGAAGTCCTCTGCCATTCAGTTTCAAGACTGAGGTCTTTGCAGAATTTTGAGGGTTTTGCAAACAACCAGTGTGAACACATAGGTGTCTGCTGGTGCTCAAGGGGCCCCAACCTTGCAGATCCACAGTTTTATCTTCGACTCCTCTTCACATTCAACATCCTCTTCATTGTTGCATAGCCTCTGGCTAATGAGAAAGACTGGCTGTCATGGTCAAACTTGTGGGTGTCCACAAGTGTGAACAAATCTCTATTTCAAAGAACAGAGAAGCCATAAATTGATCACTGTTGTAGGGACTGGGTTAGCAAATACAAGGCCCTGTTCAGCAGTTCATGTCTGTGGGGCCAAGTGTCCTATGGCTGTGATGGACTAGTTCTGTGCCCAGGATGATGGTGAGAGACCTGTAGATGGGAAGAGAGTCTCCCCACACCCTCAGCAAACACTTGACAGTGGTTTCCATCCCCCAGGAATCCACACATTCTATTGCAAAAGCTGAGAAGTCTAACAGAATAAGGAGATGGGGGCTGATGCCCATCTCACCTGATAACACGATGACAGCTTTGGTGGGGCCCTTGAAAGGACCTCAAACACTTACCACTCTGTGGTCCTTAGGCCTCAAACTGGTGGAGCCCTTGAAAGGATCTCAAACCCTAAAGCACTTTACTGGTCTAAGGACCACAGAGTACTAAAAGCAGGAATTCCCTGTCCACATATGAGTGAAAGTGACTCCAGATTAGTCATGAAAAATTTCCCCAACCTCACTTCTTATGACACCCCTTGGGCTCTTGGGCTCCATTGGTTGACAATCATGCTGGGTGTTCGTTTCAGAACCATGGGGCTTCCTGTTGTGCTGAGTCCCCTCTGACATGGGGCCTGTCCCAGCCTTGCAGAAGTTAGAACCCAAAGCTTTTCATTCTTAGACCAATGCTCTTTCCACCAAAGTGCATGACACTAGAATTCAGGAGTAATCACTGTAATCTCCCTAGTCACCAGTGACCAAGGAGGAACAGAACAGAACAGAATGGAAATGGATCGAGGTGCGGTCAGAGGTGCGGAAACAAGGTCAGCAATCCACCCGCTTATCCCTCCATACAGGACCATTTGGACTGCCCCCCGCTCCATCTCCCATGCCTCCCCAGCCTCCCTCACAGCCCCACCATTCTCCGCCTTCAGCCTGGAGCTGCTCTCTATTCTGTCCTGTCCTTAAGCAAAGCCTGCTCTCAGGAAAAGACTTGACACCCTTCTTCATACTTGAGAGCACATGCTGTCCTTATATCTTCTAGTCATTCTATCATCAGTCTTACCCTTATTATGAATTACCAAGTAAAAAATCTGTCACCCAAGGTGAAGAAAACAATTTTAAAGGGTGCTTTTTCTCAGCCCTCTCAGCAGATAGTCAGATAGAGTCTGTCTCTATTACACAAAATAAAGTAAAAAGAGAAGGCAGCAGAGGATAAGGTGGAGAAGAAAAAAAATTCACAGTGGGGGTGGAGGAAAGAGAGGCAGGAAGACCCTTGACTGCTACAAAAACCCATGCTGTGGTTTTCAAAGAACATATATACCAGTAATGAAGGTGTGAGCAGTGACGGAAGTGGGAGATGACCGAAGAATAAGTCAGAGGCTGAGAGCTCATTCAAAGTGCCTTCACCAGAGCCCCCAGCCTGAGAGCAAGAAAGAACTTCTGTTCTGAGGTAATGAGGCCCCCTGGGGACCTGGGATCTGGGAGCAGGGATGGGACAGTTGACAGAACCACTCAGGTAAGGACAGGCTTCCAGTGAGGTCCCTGAGAAACTCTGATTTTTGAAATGACCTTTACCCTCAGGAGCCTGGGAAAGAGAAGTGTTACTGTGCCAGCTGGGCTGCCATGCTCGTTCTTCCCCAGTAGGCTTTCAGGGATACAGGTACCATTCTGACACTTATCTTACATGGGAAAGAACCGTACTGTGCATTCATAGGAGGGAAATCCAGGTGAGTTTCTTCAAGTAACATACTTGATGGAGCATAAATCTCTTATGTTGTTCTAAGTTCTCCAGGCCACTTTTTTGGTTCAGTGTTCATGGGGGATGAATGACAAATGGTCATTCTTCTCAATAAAAAGGAGATAGTCACTAGAGGACAATTACCAAGTTTTGGATCAGCTCTCCTCTGGATCCCTCAAAGCCTGTCCTGGGCTCCATGGAGCTTCAGGCTGGTCCTGTGAGGCATGCCTGAGGGAAGTTTACATCCTAGATGTATGCTCTGGGGGTGATGCCAACAAGAGAGGCTTTGGGCCAACTGGCATGTTTTGGCAGAGTAAATGTGAGAATTCTAGGATGAAAATAATGGTTTAGAAATAGTTTTCCATGGGGTACCTGGGGGGCACAGTTAGTTGAGCATCTAACTCTTGGTTTCAGCTCCGTCATGATCTGAGGGTGGTAGGATCTGCTCGCATCAGCTCTGCGCTCATTGCAGAGTCTGCTTAAGATTCTTTCTCCCTCTTCCCCTGTCTCTATCCCTCCCCCTTACTTTCTCTCTCACTCTCTTTCTAAAATGAATGTGTAAATCTTTAGAAGAAGAAGAGGAAAAGGAAGAAGAAGAAGGAAGAGAAGGAAGAAAGGAAGGAAGATAGATTTTTTTTTTCCTATGAGTTTCAGAGTTATGCACCTTAGTGGAAGATCTTTCATCTAGAAATCAGGAGATCTGGTTGCCTCAGTTTCCCTATTTGCAAAACAAGGAAACTATTCTACAGGTTCTTAACTGGGGGTCCATTCATGGGATTTGTGAATCTGGGGGAAACATTGTATCTTTATTTCCACCAGTCTCTAGCTGAAAGTTAGCATTTGCTTCAATTATGAATGTAGGCAACAAACTACAATAGAATTTGCCATCAGTAGAAATCAGAAATGTTTTCAAATCTCATTACAGTTGTTACAAATTTCTCAAAATGTCACCTATGCTCATCACTACTATGAAGTTATGACAATTACTGATGTTAGATCTAAAGAAGCACTTATACTATTCTATCACATGTTCTTCTAATGTTTGAACAACTGTTTTGATATAATTTGTTTCCTTTGTTATCCTTTGTATTTTATTTTATTAATTCATAAATATTAATGAGAGAGGATCCACAGGCTTCACCAGACAGCCAAAGGTGGCTGTGGTGCATTTATGCTATGGTTCAGAAACCCGGCTCTGTATGTCAAGGGGTTTAAGAGCCACAAGTCTGAGAAAGCAGTCAAGAGCTCCAAGGGCCTCCTGAGGCTAACTTCAGTTTACTTACTAATCTGATTCTATTAAGGAAGCTGGGGTTGTAGTGGTTGGTGAAATCTCATCTTTGGGTCCGGGGTGTCTTTTTTCAGCTTGGTGGGAGATTTGCAAACAAGTATCTGCAAACAAATATTTGTGAAGCTGATTGCAAACCTTCCAGCTCCTCTGAGAGGCTAGATCTGGGCTTTAGTAGCAAAAAGAATAGCCTCTTCCTTACCATCTTGTACCTGCCAGAGATGATCCACACTCCCCAGAAAACTCTGGGCACAGATTCATGTTTCATTTAACTATCACAATATTTATTCACAGGAGCAAGCTTTAAACACAAGAGGAACGTGAGGCTGAGCAAGGTTAGTAACATGCCTGAGATCACATGAAGCTTGGATCTGAATCTGGGACTCCGGGTGCCTCCCACATATAAGGTCAGGAGAAGGAGGGTATTTATCTCCAGAGGCACATCCTCAGAGTCCATAGGTCCTGGGCACCAAGCACAGTTCAGGGGCCCCGAGGAACGCTGAAAGATGAGGATGCCAACCTAATCTGGATCCTCATTCTTGCCAGCCCTGGGGCTCACCACATCTCATGAGGAAGAGGAGACCTGCTTCTAGCTTGTGGGCCCCCCAAACCCCACACTTCCCTCCACAACACTTCTTCCCGCTATGGAGGGCCAGTTGCGACTCTAGCACAGGCTGTGTCCCCAGGACCCACCAGACCTGATCGTGCATCCCTCACACCTCCAATACTACTAGTTCAGGCTTTCCCCTGCAGCCGGCCTGCCCGCCCTGCCCCAGCACCGGGCGGGCTTCTCCAGGGCGTCTCCGGCTTCAACTGGAAGGCAGCGCCCTCTAGCGGTCAGGATGCAGAAGCCGCGGTGCCTGCTCTAACGGGCCCTGTCTGCATCAGGTCAGGGAGCTACCCCTCCAGGCTCCAAGGTCACCTACTCCAAAAGCACCTTTTCCCCCATTGCCACCACCTGCCCCGGGCCTCCTGAACGTCCTACGATCAACTTACACGCACAGCTCGGCCCCGGGTACCGCGAAGCCCGGCCACTCCTGCCTCAGCAACAGTGAGCCTGACCGCCACCGTGCAGCTCTCTTCTTGGAAGCAGTCCTTACCCCGCCCCCTCCCATCCCGCTGCACCAGTCCCTCAGAAGACACGCCTGGAGAAGGAACATGACCTTCCCAACATCTCACAGCTAGCTACTGCATAGCCGGGGCTGGAAGCCAAATCTCCCCAGCCCATTCCCCACCTCACCTCACCACAGGCTAGGAAACATCTGTCAAGGCCCAACTGCACCCCCGTCTTGCAAACTTCAGAATTTCTCTTTTCCTATTCCTCGATATGCTGTATGACTTTATTATTGTTATCACAGCCCTCCTTGAATTGCAAGTGTTCCTGAATAGCTGGATGGCTGTGAGAAATGAGGGACAAAAGACATGCATCTCCAAGAGAAAGACCTGCATAACTTGGGAGTTAGAATCCTAGCTCCTTCACTTAGAAGCTGTGATTTTAAGCTACTCACAATGTCTAAGCTTCCATATGCTTGGGAAAAGTGACAGTTTTTAAAATAACTCTAGTAGCTGTGTTTTATAAGAACTAAACACAATTGTGGATATGGATGTGTTTGGAACACCACAAATTGCCTCAAATATGAGGAAGCATAAAAATAATCATAGCTAACATTCACTGAGCTCTTACTCTACACCAGCCACTATATTGACATTATATCATGTAAGTAGTTTATATAGGTTGCCTCCTTTAACCCAAAGAACCCTGGAAAGAGAATATTATCATCATTTTATAGCTCAGTAAACTGCTTTTCAGAGAGGTTGAGAAACTTGCTTAACATTAAGCAGCTAGTAAGTGCCAAAGCCAGATTACATACCTGTCCTTCTGACCTAGAGGCTGCAGAGAACCACTGAGATAGTCTGCCTCTATTTTAGTCACCTTTCTGTGCACTATGGTGCCTGACACATCATAGTTGTTCAGTGTTTGTCAAATATACCCATTTATTAAGGGCTGAGCATAGTTCCTGCCCCAGGAGCCTAAGAAACTTGTCTGTCACACAACTAGTAAGTTTCAGGACCAGGTTAGACACAAGTAGTCTGCCTCCAGAATCCATGCTTTTAACCACAAATCTAGGCTAAATGAATAATTGCAATTCTTCACTATCTTACTTTTCAAACCAGATAATACTTTGTAGCTAGACACAAAAGGTATCACTAAACATTCAATGTTTCATTTCAAGAGTCAGCAGGATATTCTGGTGGAGACACGGAATAGCATGAAAGTATGACAACACAGGAGAGGAAACAAGAGGTCAAGATGGCTAGAGCAGCAGCACGAGGGGTCAGATCACTGGGATTTTTCATTAGGATTTAACAAATTTATAGATAATACAGGGAAAATTAACAATTTTCTTTATATTTTCTTTTATGTTCTTTAATAGCACTTCAAAGGTTTTATCCTATAGATCCTAATAGAAATCTTGTTACATTTTAAATTCCTGGGCATTTTATGGGAATTTATTGTTATTGTCACTATCAGTGGGATTTTTTTCTTCTATCATATTTTCTAACAGTTATATCTAGGAAAATTAACAATTTCACATGTTTATAAGTGAGTACCTGATTAATTTTTATGTTGTGTTTTCTATATTTATCATTTATATAAATTATAAATACAATTTTATAATTATAAATTTATTATTTTATATAAATATTCCATACTATGGATATGCCATAATTTATTCAACCATTCTCTAATGGGTCTTCACCTTTTTCTAGTTTTTTGGTATTATAAATACTGTTGCAGTAGATATTCTTGTACATATATTCCAGCACACTCATGTTTTTATTTCTGTAATATAGAGCCAAAGTTATAGGGCATATTTTCACCTAGAGTGAACTATTGTACCTATTTCCTCAGATCCTCAGCTTTTCTAACTCTTTAGCTTAAGGTAACAAAAAATATGTTATCATTTTTAGTTCTACTTACATTTATGATATTTCTTCTTTCTTGTTCATAATTTTCACTTTCTTCTTTTTTCCCTATATTCCACTAGTTTATTTTTTTTAAGATTTATTTATTTATTTGAGAGGCAGAGAGAAAGATAGTGTGAGTTGAGGGAGGGGCAGAGGGAGAGAATCTTTCAAGCAGACTCCACTCAGTGGAGGGGCTCGATCTCATAGCCCATGAGACCATGACCTGAGCTGAAACCAGGAATCGGGGCTTAACCAACTAAGTCACCCATGCACCTCTATTTTATTTTATTGTGGTTTCCTCTTACAGTGCTGTGAGTTGGAATTTAAAGGATGAATAGTTTATCAGGCAGAGACAGAAGTCATCTCTGGAAGAGTAGACAACATGGGCTGAAATTGGCACCTGTGAAATAGCTTGGGAGTATTCGGTGAATTGTGTCTTGGATTGGCTAAAACAATGATTGGGGGGTACAGGGAGGAAGCACTAGACTATGAAGGAATCCCACCAGGGAGTATCATTCTACCACCACCTCATCTTTGCAGCATGTCCTCAAGATACAAAGGCCTGATGAAAACATCTCATTAACCCCACCCCAGCTTTCAGAGCATAGGAAGAAAGTGTATCTGGTCCTTTGAGTTCCTGAAGACAGTATCAGCCTTCTGCTTTCTACCAGTACTCACAGAGAGGTACTGAAGAGAAAGAAGAGTGGGGCTGGTTCTACCAAAAGATATTAGTGGTTAGCCAGTAGGAAAGACAAATACCAACTACATGAAGTCACTGAAATCTTTTAAGTGGGGAGAATGTCAGATTCAGATCTGTATTGTTGAAGGTTTGCTTTTTCAATATTCTGAAGTAGACAGCCTCCCCATCCTACAGATAAGGAAAAGGCCAGGTGAGGACCTGAGACAAGCCCAAGAAAACAGAATCATCAAAAGTTGGAATCAGAGTTTCCCCAGGTTTTCTAGGTTTAGGAAAATTTAAGAAATACTATGGAGGAAAGGAATGCAAAGTATCCTTCCCTGAAAAGAGGAGATATCTGTGAAGATTAAATGATTTAATGCATATAAAGTACCTGATATGTAATAGGCCACTACAATTACAGTGGCTTTCTCCCTGTCCTCAATCTCATTTCTAAAATTTTTCTTTTATAGATTACACTCTTGCATATAAATCTATAATTTGAAAAGATTATTTCAAATTAAAATACTTTCATAGGGTAAAATAAATCAAGCAAAAGAGTAATGAAATGAGAAAAAAAAAAGGGCTCCTTATATTTATCTGCCTCCCAATCCACAGGAACCACTCTTCCCCCTCAAATTTCATCACTTTTAATATTTTCCACTTAACTCATGGATACAAGAACAGAATGGTGGTTGCCAGAGGAAAGGGGCCTGAGGGGTGGGTAAAATGGATAAAGGGGGTCTGGAGGTACAGACTTCCAATTGTGAAATGAACAGGTCATGGGGATGTGGTGTGCAGCATGGTGACTACAATGAATGATATTGTAGTGCACATTTGAAGGTTGCCAGGAGAGTGGATCTTGAAAGTTCTCATCAAAAGAAAAAATTTTTTTGGTAAATTTCCATGTGATGGATGGTGACTAGACTTACCGTGGTGATCATTTCACAGTGTATACAAGTGTCAAATCATTACTTGTATACCTGAAACTCATATGATGTATGTCAAATTATACCTCAATGAGAAAATTAGAAATAACCAAAATGCTCACTGGTTGGAATCCATGAGAATAAATACACATAATTATTAATACTGTGCAGCAGTTTTTATAAAGGGAAAGCTGTTTATGTTCTGAAATGGAATGGTCTCCACAGGACAAACTGGTAAATTAAAAAAGCAAAATGTAGAACATAGCACATTGTATACTATCATTCATGTTGTTATTGATGTTTTTCACAAAAGGAAAAATATGTAATCTCTTAAATATGCAGAGAATATCTCTAGAAGCATCCACAATAAGGCAACACTGGTTGACTCTGGGAAAGGGCAATAGATCACTGGGGGTGAGAGTAAGAAGGAAACTTTTAACTGTACACCTCTACTCTTTGAACTCCATGAATGTAATTACCTACCCCCAAATTTATAAACTACAAAAGTGTTTGTTTTTAAAACACTTAGAGAGGATTTTTAAAAATAAAAATATTTATTTTATATGCATAGCTCTGCAATTTGCCTTTTTTGACATAGAATTCTATATTATTGATCTGATCCCCCTTCAGGCTCATATTTAGAGAACTCATTCTTTTTAATATATACTATTCTACTGTATGAAGGAATTATGTAACCATTTCCAACTGATGAAAATTCAGGTGTTATCTTGATTTTGCTTTGGGTTCAGTTTGGGGTTTTGGACATAAGAATTTTTCTTAGCTAGGATTAGAAGATATAAAAGGTAAAACAATAAAAACATTGGAAGAGAAGCAGAACTCCAGCTTGAGGGAGACTTTCTTAAGCAATACAGAGAACACAGGTGACTTAAAAGAAACGATAGATGCACTGTATTTAACTACATACAAATGCGAATTTTCCTGATGGAAAGAAACATCATTCAAGAGACAAACAATGAATCGAGAGAAAGTATTTATTAAAAAAAAAGTCTGACAGGGTAATATCTCTAAATAGAGGAAAAGTGATTTTTTAAAAAGTTGACTTTGAAAAAAAGTGCAAAGAATATGAACAGGCAATTCACAGAAGAGGAAATACTAATGACCAATAAATGTATGAAGAGATCCCCACCCTCACTAATCATGGAAATGCAAAATAAGACAACAGTGAGACCTAATTTTTTATTCATCAAATTGGCAAAAATGTAAGACAATATTCAGTGCTGACAGTGCATTCTTGTTGAACATCTGAATCTCAACCGTATTTCTGGAAAGCAATGTGATTATACATATAGAAAAAAAATTTACTGTTCATATTCTTTGATCCAGTAATCCAACTTAATTTGGAAAAAAATATGTGAAAAAATAGGCTTTAGTGTCTCCCTATGTCTCTTCCCTCTTTTCTCCTTTCTTCTCTCCAGTACACCTCACTTATTAACTGTCTCACTTCCATGCCAGCTGGGCTCTCAGGCTCAAGCCTTCTTCCACCTCACTCTAGCCAACTTGAGCTAGTACCGGGAATGTGGAGATGGTCTTGGAGCCCTGGAAAGCCTTGTCTAGGAGTCCCCATGTGCTTTCAGGAACGTGAGGCCAAGGACATCACTGGAGTCAACATTTCCTGCAAGTTCCTGTGTCTGCTGACAATGTACAGGACACTGATGGCAACTGGCAGAGGCTCCTTGGCCCTGGCCATTCTGCTGGCAACTATGGACATCCAGCTTGGTGGTGAGGACAGGCCGCCCATCCACATATCCCTATGGCAGGGACAGCCGTTAGGGAAAATCCTGAACTCATGAGGAGGAATGGATCCCAAGGTTTTTTTCTCTGCTGGGGAAGAAAGGGATCCACTCCCTCTTGACACTAACAAAAAGGGTGAAAAAGATAGCTTTCCTCTTTTTGTTAAAACTAATACTATTGCCCTCCCCCATGAGACATTCTGCTTCTGCTATGTGTTGCTAAGAGCCTGGTAATCTGCCCTCAGTCTAAGATTCTTTCAGGACCTTATACATTCAAAATTTATGAAATCTAGGCCTGAGATCCACACACTGCAATATGTATCGACTTGGGATGCCTGGGTGGCTCAGTCAGTTAAGAGTCCAACTCTTGATTTTGATTCAGGTCATGATCTCAGGGTCATGAGTTCAAGGCCCGCATCAGGCTCCATGCTAGATGTGGGGCCTGCTTAGGATTCTCGCTGTCTCCCTCTGGCCCTCCCCTCTCCTC
Source organism: Canis lupus familiaris (assembly GCF_011100685.1). NCBI lineage: Eukaryota > Metazoa > Chordata > Mammalia > Carnivora > Canidae > Canis > Canis lupus. The sequence goes on from NC_049238.1 coordinate 59,213,761, forward strand.
TTTCTCTCTCAAAAAACAAAAAAAGAATTATATATATATCTTTAGCAACCCATTTAACCACTATGTACCTCAGTTTATAAAATAAAAACAATAGTACGTGTTTCTAGGGCTATACCAAGGATTAGATGTAGATAAAAGCACTTTAATAAAGGTCCTATACAAGTTCCATTTGGAGAGTAGAAATAAAATATAAACCTTCTCTGAATTGGGGCGCCTGGGTGGCTGTCGGTTGACCACCTACCTCTACGCAGGTCATGGCCTCAAGGTCCTGGGACCGAGCCCTGCGTTGGGTCCCCCACTCTGCTGGGAGTCTGCTTCTCCCTCTCTCCTTACCCCTCCTCCCAACTCTCCCTCTCTCTCTCAAATACATAAATAACATCTTTAAAAAAATAAAACATTTCTGAATTAATGAATAACTGGGATTGCAAGGTCTCCCTCAGACATGGGTATAGCCAACAGACCACTCTTCTAAAAGGTTGGTGTTTAATGTCTATTGGGCAGCCCCCACTTCTGCCTTGACATTTCTACATGAGTGAATTTAGTCTGCCATAGATACCCAGCTTTTCATGGCTAATTCTTCCCCCTTCCCATTCTAGGGTGCATCCACATCCACAGCTCAATGTACCAGAAAGGGAAACAACTAAGCCTGACCTGTACTTTGTGGTATAAGGCAGAAGAGGCTGAGGGGGTTATAGTGTTTTTGTGCAAGGACAGGTCTTCGGACTGTTCCCCTGAGACCAGCTTGAAGCAACTGAGACTTAAACGGGACCCTGGGAGAGATGGTGTCAGTGAAGTATCATCTCATTTGGTGTTCACCATAAACCAAGCCACACCATCAGACAGTGGGACCTACCAGTGTTGTGCCAGAAGCCAGAAGCCAGATATCCGCCTTCAGGGTCACTTTTTTTCTGTTTCAGTCACAGGTGAGCTCTGACATCCCACATGCCACTAGATGAGATAGTAAGCAGGGTTGATAGCTGGAGACAGAAATAGTTACTTCAGGTCCTGGATAGGCAGTCTCCTTGAGGGAAGAGTCCCTCCTATTACTCAATCATTTCCCACCAGTCCCATGGGCAAATGCTCACAGCATGAATACAAAAGCAATCTTGTTTTGTCTTTTATTTTAAAAATCTTACTGAGGTAAGTCATTCCATTTTTGTTGACACTGAGACTGGGTTACATGGAGGTAAAGTGATTTGTTCAATTTGTCTCACTGACCAGTAAAGCATATAGAAGTCTGGAATTTAGGCTTCCTGATTCTAAATCAGAGATCTCTCAGAAATATGGTTCTATTTCTAAATATAGACACTGAGACAGAGATGGATTTGAGATAAAATGGATGTTGTCTTAAAGAGCATTTAGTTGTAAGAAAGAGAAAACCAATCAAGCTGCCATAGGTTAAAAGGAACAAATAATAAAGCAGGAATAAAAGAATAAAGCCCTCATGAGATCCAGGTTCTGGCATCAGAAACTAGAAAGCCAACAGAACCTCAATCTTTCTAGGGCAACAAGGCCTCTCATCTCTGCATATTTCCTTTATTTTGTCCATACTCCCCTACTCTGTTAACCACTTTGACAAAACCTAAATATAATCACTCCAGCCTCAGCTTTATAAATGACTTCCTCATATACCCAGCAGTGACTCCTGTGTTTCTATATTTCTATATTTCCAAAGGAGCAAGGCTTCAAAACAGAGAACTATATTCTAATTGGAATTCTATACCCAACCAAACTACCAATCAAATGTATGTGAAGAAAGAATAAAGACAACAAACATGCAATAACTTAAAAAAAAAAAATTGCCCTCCGTGTGATCTTAAGAAGCCACCAGAAATGCTTGAGAAAAACAGGAAAGCGAATAGATAGAGTGGCTAAAATGGGATCCAGGAAAGTAAGGACTCTAATAGGGGATGGGATATAAGGAAATTCTAGAATGAAAAAATAGGCAATTAGTCCAAAAGGAACAAGAGAAAGAGGGCTCTGGAAGATCTCAAGGAGGTAAAAACAAAATTGATAAATCATCTTTCTAAAGACCTCTGACACACTGGATAAAGATTTAAAGATATGGCTATGGAAAATTCTGCTTGGTTAAAAAAAAAAAAAAGGTGGTTATCATCTCTAAAGAAAACACTAAATTTTGCAAAAGGAAACCTGATCATGGCACACAACTTGGCTCTGTAATAGGTAACATTTACAGAATCCGAATTACATTAAGCATTAATTTAACTAAAATGTGTAATACAATGATTTATTTGTGAAAGATGAAGAGAAGGGGAAGCGGATAGAGGTTTAAGAGAAACATATAAAAAAAATTTAAAAAAAAAAAAGAGAAACATATCCTTATTTTTAACAGATAATGTCTAAACTTTATCATCAAGAAGTGGTAATATAAGCATACTATTTAGGAATACCAGTGAAACATCTCAGAGTTGACAGGGGTTATTTCTGGGGAATAAGCCTAGGAGGAAAAAAAGGAGACTGCTATTATTCTTCATGAACTTTCAAATACTATTGTATATTTTAAGAAAACTAGAAATAAATTACATTCCCTCCCAAATAAAAACTTAGCCCAGAGCCTTTTAACAGATGTTGTAATCATCTCCTGTGCTTAGCCATTAATCCACATTTTCTATGTCAGTCTAGATTGATTTCATTTTCTTCCTTGCTACCTGGGTCTTCTCCTCTGACCTCGTTACAGCATCTAGCACTTCCATTCTCTCCTTTATCAAACTCCCATCTCTGTTGGCTTCTGCAACTCTCTACTTCCCTGGGTTTTCCCACCTTTCTAGCTGTTCTTTCTCTCCTTCTCTGCCTCCATTTCCTCCTCCCACTTCTCAAACATGAGAGAATTCATTTCCCCAAGACTCATTGCTTACTTCTCCAATCTTTTCCCTACCGTTTCTCCTAAGTTCTCACTTACCTTCATGATTTTTAACCAGCATCTTCTTGCAAACTGACCCACAAATCAACTTTTCCAGCCCTAACCCGTTTCCTAAGTTTCAATTTAATATTTTCACTGATGACTGAACTCCTAGCTTCTGACTGCCTTGCCATCTCCTCAAACCTATCCTGAGACCCGTACCTCTGCCCATGATTTACAGTTGAAATCTTGGTGTTTTTCTTTTCCCCATCCAGTCAGTTACTAAGTACAACTAGTTCTCTCCACTTTCATTCCTTTCTTTCCAAAGGGGTTTTCCAAGTCTTCATCATCTCACACTTAAAATATTCCAACAGTCTCCTGACAAGCCCCTTGAGATCTGACTGGGTCTTGTTCATCTTTATATCTCCCCCCACACCTACCTCACAGCCTGGCACTGAGCTGTTGCCTTAAAAATGATCCATCAACTCTAAATATTATTTCTCCAAACCAAGAAGCCACCTGACCTCTTTCTAAAATGCTACTTTGTACACGCCACACTACCATTCAATTTTAAAGGCTTTTCACTATGGGACAGTCTAACTAAATTGCTTTTGCCGAGCATGAGAAGCTCTATAAAATTTCATTCCATTTATGTGAATACTGTTTCAGTTGATCTCACCAGTGGAAACTCTTCTATCATTCTTCTCACACTTCTTATATTGATTGTGCATGCCATAGGCACAGTCCTAAACTTGGAGAATAGAACGGGCGGAGCAGTAAAACCCTTACTCCTTATAAGCTAATCTATACATAGTCTATAATCTAATCACATTCTCTTAATATGCCCTAAGCATTTCTACTTGTGATGGCTCTCCCTAAAATTCCTATCTCATCCTCTCAGTATATTTAAGTATTAGAGTCAGCACATATGGATGCTCACCAAATGCAGAGATGACAAGTCTCCTCTTGGAAGATGAAACTAACAAAGCCGGACAGGTAACATATAATACCAGTAAACGTCTACCATTTACTAAGTGCTTACCGTGTGCCAAGTATAGTGCTCAATGATATATAATTTCATTTAATCTTCATGGCCTTTTTGAGGTTGCCGCCGTTGTTGTCAAGTGAAAAGTTAGCTCTAAGGTAATTTGGGGTAAGTTTATTCAGCTAGTAAATGGTGGATAAAAATCCAAAGCCTGAAGTTGTTGTTGTTGGGGTTTTTTTTTTTTTAGATTTTATTTATTTATTCATGAGAGACCCAGAGATGCAAGCAGAGGGAGAAGCAGGCTCCCCATGGGGTACCTGGTGTGGGACTTGATCCTAGGACCCTGGGATTAGGACCTGAGCCAAAGGCAGATAGATGTTCAACCACTGAGCCACCCAGGTGCCCTTAAAGCCTGAGATTTTAACTAATGCTAAACTTGACACACTCCAGAAGATGGTTTTTAAATGAGGGGGCACCCAAGTCTGAAGTGACCATTTCAGCTGTCTAACAAGACTTTAATGTTCCCTCAAGGTAAGCCTGCTTGCATCTCCAGCATGACACAGATTCTTTAAATATTTTTTGCTGCTTAAATACCTCATCATCACTACCCATAAATGTAAAAAATACTTGGACAATAAATTGTGCTGAGAGCTATCCCTGGATATCAAAAAAGGTATTCTGGGATGATGCAAAAGGAAGTGTTATGATTTCTGAAACCCTCCTCTGATCAACTGATTTTCTTTTGACTCAGAGACAGGGAACTACACAGAGGAAGGACTGAAACATACAGGACAGCCCGAGTTCAATCACAATAAAGGCACTCTCAGTTCAGGCTTCCTGCAAGAAAAAATCTGGGTGATGCTGGTCACCAGCCTAGTGGCCCTTCAAGGTACGTTCAGAAGACACTTAAGCACCTCAGGCAATGAGGCTACTACACCTCTGACATCTTGATTATCCTTCAGGAAGAGAGGGGTAGAATGGAGGCCTGGAGTGGGAGAGGGAAGTGCTGTTCGAGCCCTGGCTGTCTACAGGAAAACATTAAATCAACATGAGGGCAGGGCTGGTCCAAAGGGATTTGAGAATTTATACTAACTAGAGGAAGATGGATGAAACACATTTCTACTGGATAAGGAGGTTAGACCTATTAGGAAAGAAAGCTTTTAGAAGAGGGAAATAAATACAGCTGCCTCTACTCACTGGGTAACAGATGTTTGCCTATTACATGAAGATGAACAAGGCAAGAGACAGACTAAGTCTGGAGGTGGGTTTTAAACATGCAACTCCTGGGCAAAGGGTGATGGTCAGATTGAGTAAAAAACACTTGTAGGTGAGTCCTCTGAGTATTAATATAGATCATGGTTTTCCCTAACAGATAACAGAGATTGAACTTACAATGATTTACCACTACATTTTTGCATAATCAGTAACTAATGCAGCTTTTTACCTGTCCTTGGTATTAATTCCATTTTTTAAGCTTTCCTCTAATCAATAACCACCACTGTTTGCATGCCACCAGAATGTAAGCTCTATAAAAGCAGACAAAGCAGGGACTTTGTCTCATTTACCCCAACAGGCACATAGTAAGTTCTCTTAAGCTCTTAATAAATTTATTATAGAATTTGTATGATGGGCTAGGTTTTACATATGGTGATTCTAACCCTATATAATCCTTCCAGAGAAACATTCCTGATTACTCATCAGGAAACAAGCACAAAAAGCTTACATGCTGCTCCAGTTCACAGGAAATAACACAGGACCTTCTCACTCTAAACTGTCTGCTCTCAGTAATTACCTACTATCTGCTAAGTACCCTTTCTTTCAACCTCTTCACTACCCTCCTCATTATGAGATTGCTTCCTCCCCTTTCCAGAAACAGGACCACCTGACACTCCCTTATTGCAGCTTCTTTCTTAACTGCAAACAATCAAAAGAAAACAGACCTTATTTGTGATCCTTGGCAAAACCTGCCACATGTAAGCCTATGACAATTGTCAGGAGGAAACTGGTAAATACCAAGCAGTCTGACCCTTTAGACCTAATTCTTTATTGAATCTAAATTCCCTCAGATGGTTAGCTACTCTGTTAGAAAAATAAATTGTATTTCTTCATAGAGAAATAACAACTCTGAAAAAGGAAATTGAATCTAACCATGCAATCTGACCACTTACTACCTGACTCCTAAGTTATGCGAGAGCAAAAAAATTCCTCAGCTCGTTCCCCTTTCCAATCAGGTGAAGAGAATGAACTTTTGATAGTTGATGCTTTTTATCCTTCTCCCCCCAACTCCAGGCTTAGCAGAACTATAGAAGAGGTAATGTTCAGTAGAACAAAAGGTGACACATTTTGTCAGGCACAAAGAGATCACGTAGATCAAGTTATGATGCTTACAGGTGATCAAAAGGATGAGGGAATTTCCTGGTTCTCTGGGCTTCCCTCAGCTCATGAAAGCACCTTGAGTGAGTACCCTTGTCCTATCACTGTGTCAGCCTCCAGTGCTACACATGGAAAATCTACCTGGAATGTTTTGGATGGCATCTATTTCTTGTTTGATTGTCCTACCTTCCCACAAGAAGACAACAAAGGTTGGCTTCCTCCCCTCTTCCACCAGGACCAGTCAGATTTACTAGAGGTCACAACTGCAACTTTAGCAGTAAGATACAACTCATACAACCCCTTCCTTTTCCCCATTCCCTCCCTAGTCATCAGGGTCAAATGACGAATTACATCAGGTATCTAAATTGTATGGCAGTAATACAACTTTCCTTTTTCTCTCTACAGCTTTTGTAAGCCTCGTGCCAGAACTTTAAAGAAAAGTTACAGCAAGATAAACTTGACTCTTTAGCTTGCTACCTTTCACATTACAACATACACAGAGAAGAAAACAGCACAGAGGAAGAGATGCTAAATATGCCAAGAATCTGGGGAATATAAGGTGGGACAAATGAATGTATTCCTTGAACTCTCCTTCTCACTGCCACAGCAAGCCTGTCCTTCTTCTCACCTCTGTCACCAGTTGGGGAAAAAAAAATAAACAAACAAACCTGCTTTTCACAAAAGTGGCTGGTGGACAGTTCTCATTCAAATATTGGATAAGTATGTGTTTTTGTACCCAAGAAAAAGTTTTCCCCCCTCCTCCCCCACACAGTAAAATAAAGCCAAACAAAATAAGAACACCAATTTTTTTGGAAGAAATTTTTATTTAACATTATAAAGAAGAGAGAAGAAACCAGCAAAGATAGGTATGCTAGGAAAAGACAGCCAGAGCCAGTGACTGACCTGGCATGAAAATGAAGAAATGGGGATCCCTGGGTGGAGCAGCAGTTTAGCGCCTGCCTTCGGCTCAGGGCGTGATCCTGGAGACCTGGGATCAAGTCCCACATCGGGCTCCCTGCATGGAGCCTGCTTCTCCCCCTCTGCCTGTGTCTCTGCCTCTCTCTCTCTCTCTCTTTCTGTGTCTCTCATGAATAAATAAAATCTTTAGAAAGAAAGAAAGAAAATGAAGAAATGGAGAGACCTTGGCATTCAAGAGCTTCCTCACAATGGCTGGACAAAGAGGAAGCTCTGTGTGCCCAGGTGCACAGAGCATAATCAGCTTCAACCAAGTACTTGTCAGCCTCTTTGGTCATATCTCTTTCCTTTTAAATAAATGCCCAGGGCGGTATCTGCAGCCTTTACTTTTCTCCTAAATTAATAAATCCTCTTCTTTCTATTTGGACAGATGACCTCTTGTCATAGTGAAATGCAGGCAGCAGGGGAACTACATGAATAAAGAAGTTAAGACCACAGACAATTTAACTGCACCTACAGGGCAAGCCATCAAAAGAAACAGACACCTTACCTGTGATACTTGGCCAGAACCTGCCAAATGTGGGAGCTAAGGTTTGTGGGAAGAGAGAGAGAAAAGGCTGAAAAAGATGGGTTAAGACCCCTATTAGTGATGGCACTGACCCTCAAACTAAGGACTTTTTGGGTTTTCTGCCTTATGGAGGTAAAAAAAGACTAGGTATAGAGTCAAAAAACACCTGGATTCAGTTCTGTGTCCTTGGACAAATGAAGTTTTGAGATGGTGTTTCTGTCTACTTATCTTTAAATGGTATCTTGACTACTCTATCTTCTGTTTCCCCAGGGTCACTCTAAGGATCCAATCTAAGACTCTAGATTTTAAACCCACAGCCATTTGAATTCCGACTCCAAAGTCTCCAAAGCTTTCTCCATTAAATTATGTTCACTTTAATCTTTCTCTGTTTTATGTATGTTTTGTGTTTCCAACTAAATTTTAAGCTCATATGGGTGGAGATGTCTTTTGCTTTTTACTATTCAAAGAATCTTCTGAAATTTCTCAACATTACACAATCACTGGAAGTCTCACAAAGAAGCCACATCCTACTATAGAAAAGGTTTCGTCCATTGTGCTACACTAATTATAGTTCACACATAAAAATTTGCAAAAGGATACATGATCACTGTTCAAGCTTATTAAGACATTCAAGAGCATTAGACTATTAGCTCTGACTTGAACTAAGCAGAATAAACAAAGCAACAGTTAGTCAGAAGTCCCATTTCTAAAGAATTTGTTTTATGTATTCTGCTTATCTCAAGACTTGGTTAAGCAGAAATGTGAAATACTTATATCCCGGCTTTAAAAATTATTGATACCACTGATTTCAAATAAGCCTACAAATTTCCATGCAGGTAAGTTTTCTGAACACATGTCTTAACCTTAACCCATATGAGTGATTCACAACTCACACATGGAATTTGAACCTCTGTGGCATGGAGTTATCACAAGGAATCTGTATAAGCACTATTGTTAATCTAAATAAATATATCAATATTTCTTACAAATATTTATATACTATATTTCAACTGGATGCAGATTATGGTGTTCCTGGATAAAGACAAATTGATTTAAAAGCATTACTGAAGGATGCCTAGCTGGCTAATTTGGAAAAGCATGCGACTCTTGATCTTGGGATCATGAGTTCTTGGGCTCCAGGTGGGGTGTAGAGATCACTTAAAAAAAAAAAATTCCTGAAATCACAGCAGCTTTCTGTTGTGTATTTTTTCATCAAAAGATACTAAAAATATACCTATCATCCTATTGTGAGGAGTCTAGTAATTTTTGGACCTTGAAAACAGTACACCTTATTAGAAAAAGTAAAGGACCACACGCCTACATCCCATGAGTCACAGATATCCAGCTGAAAGAAGAAAGACAATAAACGCAGATTCTACTTCTGTGGACACCAACTAAGTGCAATTTGGCAAAACTTCATAAAGTTTATATGCATATAATCTTACAGTTGAATGCCTATAATTCCATATATCTGGCAGGTATGAGAGATCAAAACCTCATGTCCTTTGGTTAAAACAAGGGATCTACCTGGATCCTAGATAATATCTCCAGTTGTACACATTGTATTCTATACATTGTACTTTAAACCCCTGGAGCAGTCCTGTGGTTCCCAGCCTGGGTGCTAAGATGCTGACATTACTGTTTCCTACAATTTCAGCCCACAGGATGGCCACTTGGGATATGTTCTCTTAACTTCCTGCCTCAGAACTTATGTGAGACTCATTCTGGAAACTCTCATTAATAGTACACTCACCAAACTCCCAAATCTCTGTTGGTTTATTCTGATGAACAGCACTTTTATCCTCCAATCTCCCCATCTCAGAGACTAAAGAGGGCTTTCCCTCTCATGCTACTATCTGCTTCTGTGGTATAATTAGTTGACCATAAATACAATTATCTATTTACATATTTTCTAGATAAGTGGAATTATAGGCATTCCACTCTTAGATTATATACACATAATATTTGATTATATACATATATATTTATATATAATTATTAGACCTCTCACAACATGATAGTTGTATTTTTGGTACCTTTGGATAAAAAAATGCGTAACAAAAAGCTGCTGTGATTTCAGGAATGCTTTTTTTTTTAAGTAAGTTTTTCTTTTTTTAAGTAATCTCAAACTCATGACCCCGAGATCAAGAGTAGCATCACCCCTGCTCCTCCTTCTCCTAAAATCTGTCTTCCTTCACAAATGTCAGTGGCCTGCCTAGATCAGCTCTAAAAACCAACTCTGAAGAGCTCCTCCTTTCCAAAAGCCCCAAAGGCTGTTCTGCTGTTGTTTAAAACAGATACAAATTAGGATTCCCTCCTCATTCGTTTTTAAGACTGACATATTTAATTTGTATTCCTTGAGGAAAGAGCATGTAGACACTAGAGTGAAAGAAAATGAAACATGCAGGTCAAGAGAGAAGTTAATTTGATAACAATAATTTATAAAAAAAATTAAAAAGCAATACATAGTTGTATTTATGTTCAACTAATTATACTACAAAAGCAGAGGATGATGGTTATCCTCAAAACCATTTTTTTTCTCAACACTTAGAAATGACTAGGCTTTTACCTCCAGTGAATCCCTTAGCCACACACCATATAGCAGGGTGTCTAGTTGGCAGCAAAGCCAACAATGCCTCATAACAGACAATTATGGAAACATAAGGGTCTGAGGTATATACAGTAAGAGACTCAGACTGAGACTCCAGCCCTCTGCTGTACCTACTAACTTCATCTCAGTGGCTACTATATCTTTCTTCCTCTACTGTGAAATATGCATATGTGTTGTGTCCCTGGACACATACATATTCACACACATGAATGTGGAATACAAAGACACAAACGGGAATTTTTTTTTCCTATTAGCTATTAAACCAAAGTGAGAGCTGTTAGGAAAAAGAAACAATTTCTTCCCCAGAAAACTTTCTTCTAACTTGAAAATTAATTATTGGACCAGTGAGAGTACTGTTCAAAGAAAACAACTAATAAGCACTTGCTCAACTGTTGAAAATGTTGACAACTAATATTTATAGTAAGCTAAGGAAACTATTTAATTTACAGCCATCCCTACATCTCCTATCTAGAGTAATTCCTTTTTCTTACAAATTAGAACATTGTAAGGAAAAGTCCAGGAGCTACAGCAACAGGGACAAAATGCCATTTTGGATTTTCCATGTTTCCCAGCTTTTCAGAGAACTGGCAGTAGGAACTTTGAGGGAAAATGAATTTTTAAGGCCAGAATTATTCTTTCTCTCTGCTCCCGATTCAGTAGCTTAGAAATTTTAAAGATGTTGGAAATCTCAGCTTCACCACTCTGTTCTTTCCACCTAATACCCCAGTCTGTCCAGCTGGATTACCCATATGAACCTGAGTTAGACTAATCTGAAACTACCTGAGAAGCAATGGTCACTTGGAAGCCAGCAACAAGTTGCCCTATATCACTTTCCCCAACTTCTAAATTTACCAATCTCTAGGAGGTTTCTCCTAGTTACGTGCTAACAAAATAGTTTTCTTCCCTCTAATTTCAAATTATAGTGGACAAAGGGAAGATAAGACAAGACATTCATGAATAAGAAAACAATCTGTTGGGGAATCCGGGTTGTTCATTCAGTTAAGCGCCCAACTCTTGATTTCAGCTCAGGTTGTGATCTCAGGGTCATGAGATTGAGCCCCACATTGGGCTCCATGCTGCATGCCTGCTTGAGAGGTCTCTATCTCCCTCTCCCTCTGCCCCTACCCCTGCTCCTATGTGTGTGCTCTTTCTGTAAAAAAAAAAAAAAAAAGAAAGAAAGAAAGAAAAAAAAAGAAAGCAATCTGTTTAGCTCTGCATACCCAAAGGCCTTTTATTTTGAATGTAAAGGCCTCAAGTATAAGGGCTCAAGATCTGAAATTGCAATTGTTTCTTATCCTCTTTGACAATCAGGGAGAGTTAAATCATCTCTCTTTTGAATCCTGTTAAGGCTCCAGATTCCTGAGTCTGTAAACCTTCCAACTCTAAAGGAATGAACACCTGAAAAAATCCAGGCTATGCAGACCTTTGCCTTGAGCGCTATATCTAAAACTTTGAAACATTTAAAAGCAAGACATTCCTAGAAATAAACTCAGCCATGTTCTGATGTTAGGTCAATGAATCTGCAATGTTTCCTCCTAGAATGGGAGGCATCTCAGACTTCCAGGTTAATATAGGTTAATTAAAGAAGAAATATAGGTATATTCCACACAGCAAATTGGACCTCGTTCCCGTATACATTTCTCCAACCTTTTAACCCTAGTACTAAGGTCTCTAAGCAGAGCAGACATTTCTCATAGAGACACACTGTTTATTTGGCAAAACTTAAGTGGAATGGGTATCACTCTGCTGTATGCATTTCTATTTCTTCTCCTGTATTGATTAATTTTATGTGTCAACTTGGCTGGACTAAGGAGCACCTAAATATTTGGTCACAGATTATTTTAGATGTCTGTGATATGAGGATATGTTTGATAAGATTAACATCTGAATAGGTAGACAAATTAGAGCAGATTGCTCTCTGCAATGTCAGTGGGCCTCATCCAATCAGGTAAAGGCCCAACTAGGAAAAAATATGACACTCCAGCTACCAAGGGAGAACTCCTTTTGCCTGGTTGAGTTAGGACATTAGTCTTTTCTTGCCTTTGGACTCAAACTAAAACACTGGCTTTTCAGGGCACCTGAGTGTCTCAGTCAGTTAAGCATCTGCCTTTGGCTGAGGTCATGGTCCCAGGGTCCTGGGATCAAGCCTTGCATCTGGCCTCCTGCTCAGTGGGGAGTCTGCTTCTCCTGCTCTCTAATGCTCTCTTTCTCACTCAAATAAATAAAATATGTATTTTTAAAATACTGGTTTTTCTTGGGTCTCAAAACTTCTACCAGTTTTTGGATTGGAATTTATACCACTGGCTCTCCTAGTGCTCAGGCCTTTGGAATCAGACTAGAACTACACCATAAAGCTCTACTGGCTGGTTGACTGAAAAATCTTGAAACTTCTTAGCCTCCATAATAACACAAGTTAATTCCTTATAGTAAGTCTCTTTACACAGACAGACACACACACACACACACACACACACACACACACACACACACACTCTCTCTCTCTCTCACCTTATTGCCTTATGGATTCTGTTTCTCTGGAGAACCCTACTATATTCTTTAACTTAAATTAAAACCTGGAACTCCCAAGATGCCTCCTAGGAAGAAACACTATAGAATCATTATGTGGAAAGGGTACAGGAAACAGCAAAAGGAGCCTCATGTCCTCTATTAGAGCACAAAAAAGTGAAGAAAATTTCAAATAACTGAGACTGACACTATTTGCCATTCTGTGTATTGAAAAGGTAACTCCCTATCTAGTACTTTGCTTCTGACCTTTTGTGAAGCTATTCAGATCTGTTCTAGTTCTCTAGCTTTCTAGTTGTAGTAAAAATACAACCGTTTGTCCTGACATCTCCAGACTCTAACAGGGAGGGAATAATTTCCAGCTGTCGTAATTTTCTGAGACAGTAGACACCCTTCTACTTGAAAACTATAATGTGCTCCAACTTCAGCACGGCCTTTCGCCATTTATGTAGTGGCCACTAAATATTCAGAATATACCTCTCACTCTTCCCAAGCTTCTTGATCTCACCCCACCCCCACTCCCACTAAAAACCAATGTGTAGTTTTGGGCTACACATCAATACCCATAGTAAATAGCTCACCTTCTCCTAAGAAACAATCTCTGTGGAGGTATAACATGAGAGGCAGAGGAGAAAACATCCTTTATTCCCTCTGGTGCCAACATGAATCACACCTTATGGTCACAACTTTAGAGGCAGGCTGTTAATTCAGCAAGCCACTCTCCCCTTTCTTTCTTCCCTCCCCTATTCCTTTATCCTCTACCAAAATACAAAGATATCTCTAACCCCTTTCCTCACCCCCAAAACCTGTATGATAGTCAACAAAAACTGAGGAAAGACTCCTAGTCAAGAAAGAGACTCACCAAAGAGTGGCCTTTTTGTTCTAATCATTCCAAACTATGAAGGGCTGATGTGACCAGAAAAATGGTGTCCCCTGTTACCCTCTATGGTACGCTGACAGTGGTTATGTGTCCCCATCATTTCCTTTTGAGACTTTGAAGTTCCAACAACATTCTTGATCTTCTTCATTTATTCAACTTTAAACACTTAAATGCTTCAAAGAGCATGTGCATGTGCAATGAGACACTGTTAGGCTGAAAATAGAAGGCCCACCTCTCCAAGGCCAAGCTGTTTCAGGCATGATCACAAATAATCAATTTGATTCCAAGTACAACCAGAACCAAGCAGAACAGAAAGATTTCAGAGATGATAAAAGGGCTTAAAAAATTAAAATGAGACAATGTGAAATCTCAATTCCCGAAGATGAATGAATTACTAAAAACAGTAAACTAAATTGGCTGTAGAAGCAGTAATGAAGTAATTCTATTTCTAAGGGAAATTATTTTAAGGTCTCCATGACAAAAGGCAGTAAACAATGAGTCGGGGGTCATTAAAAAAACTTCAGAACCAAAGAATTCAAATATCTATCCTTCTGTGCCTGTATGCTCCCCAACTCATTTCTAAAAAGGAACCAGAATCAGATTCCCACCAACATAAGATTCCTAAGATGTGTCATGTTAGCTTCTGCAGAAAATGCACCTTGTGAAGTAGTCTTTAAAAATTAAAATGAGAAAACCAAAGAGTACAATGATCAGCCACTTTCTCCTCCCCATTGTAATTTTTCTTTGATTTTCTGAGGATTCAAACAAAACAAAATCATTAGTTTCGGATTTCTGAATTAATCTGATCTTGCTTTGTGGCTAATGTGGCCAAGAGTAGATGCTTTTGTACAATTAAAACAGAAAGACTTTAAACAGCAGGACTTTAGGGCTGTGGTTCCACTGCATCTACTATAAAATACACAAATGGTAGGCTGGAGGTTAGAGAAGGAGGTGGAAACATCCACTACAAGAGAACATGACAGATAGTGGGACCCTAGCTAGACTTTAAGGTAAAGTGATTCTATTCTGGCAGGGGAAACCCACATAATCAAGTTTCACACTTATAAAAGTATCACTCTGAATTCAGGAATAAGAGGCATTTGGTTGTAGATACAATTCCATCTGCAGATACTAACTTTAAATTTAGAGAAGAAAAACACTCACTGCATTAATATTATGGGTTGGGGTTTCTTATGCAATTCCTAAATCCACCTACTATTTTTTTGTTTTGAAACAATTGACAGCTGTGATAAGACTACCACAGCCCTGGCTCAGATGCAGGCTTTAGCTTCAGAAAGTCCATCGGTCATGTAGCTGGCTGTCACTGCTATATCTGTTGCTTGCAGAGGCCTCAGAGCTCTGGGTTTGCCGAGTAGAGTCCTCACCATTTAAGCTCTTCCTACATACAGGACATGTGTCATGCTGAAACAGAAAGATATCAGTCTATATAATTAGCCTGACCTGAGACCTGTAGGAGCTAAACACTTAAGAAACTCTGAGAGCTGGCAGGTGGAAAAACAAAAAGGGCACATATTCTCACACAGTGCACACTGGGCTCAAAGGTGTAACATTAGGACATCTTCCAAACAGAACTTTAAACAGAAATGACAGAAAGAATTCTAGGCCAGCAACTTAACAACAGCTACCACACATCACCAAATAGAACTAATCAGAAACAGTGACCTGAGATGGTCTATAGTAGTGGTCAGCAAACTTTCTATGAAGAGACTGGTAATAAATATTTTAGACTTCACAGGCCATACCACCTGTGTTGCAACCACTCAACTCTGATGACACAGCACAAAAGTTGCCACAAACAACTGTAAACAAATGACCATAGCTGCGTTCCAAGAAAACTTCATTTACAAAAACAAGCGGCAGGCCCAAGACCTGTAGGCTATGCTTTTGTAACCTCTTGTTAGAGAAGTTCCAAACATACAGTGATGATCTAAAAACTGTTAATGGTGCCAGTAGGAATTAGCCAGGAACTAAAATCTGCTCTGCTTGTCTCTATTAACCCCAAACCATCCCCACACTGCCGAAGCTGTGACTGGCAGAGATGGCCTATCACACATGACAGCTGTCTATACTCACCAGTTCTAACCATGGTACGATACAACTGCTGTGGAAGAAGTGGTTGCAGGGTAACTGCCGGACTTCCTCTTCAACTGTGTAATCTTCTTTGCACACTGGACACTCTAAACCCATATCTGTTGGAGGAGGAAATGCCTTCTAAAGTGAGTGAGCAAAAAAGGAAGAAAAAACCAGTCCAGTGTCTTTAACTTAAGTAACATGTAAAGAAAAAACAGAAAGCGCATCCTAGGTGGAAGAGGTAGAAAGCACAAATTTTATTTCAAAATGGGGGAGGAGGTGATAGCAGACAGGGACATGAATGGGCTTTAATTCATTAAGGCCTACACAGAAACTACGTAAGGCCTACTTTTCAATGTCAAGACTTGGAAAAAAAAATAAATTGGGGCTTAGATATCTATTAAGTAAAACAGGAAAAACATCTTCTCAGACATGTGATAGCCTTTTGGCAGTTTCTACATAGAGTAAATACAGGCAATCCATCCACCACAACCAAGGGACACTTCATGGCAATCTTAGCAGTTCCCAATCAGCGTCTCAAGCCACTTTTACCCTGCTATTTTCCCCATTTCACCTCCTCTTTCAGTGTGGTTATCCTAAAGCCCTCTGTACAAGTTAATTAAAAGCTGTACCAGGGGGATCCCTGGGTGGTGCAGCGGTTTAGCGCCTGCCTTTGGCCCAGGGTGCGATCCTGGAGACCTGGGATCGAATCCCACGTCGGGCTCCCGGTGCATGGAGCCTGCTTCTCCCTCTGCCTGTGTCTCTGCCCCTCTCTCTCTCTCTCTCTCTCTCTCTCTCTCTGTGACTATCATTAAAAAAAAAACAAAAAGCTGTACCAGGAGGTGGTGCTATAGAACTGCAAGCTCAAGGATAGCTTAGGCTCCAAGTCCAGAGACAAGAAACACTCTGTGAGGAAATGGCTACAAATTAAATTGGGAGTATGAGGCAGCAAAGTCTGGTTTCCCAAATCTGGCTAATACCAGCTAGTGTCTGTCTCCAGTGGCCAGGACATGCTATGTACCCACAGCAGTCAAGGACTTGGAGTAGGGCTATACTTAATAGATTTACTCCTTCCTCTCCACTTTTCCCTGACACCTTTACCTAAATTCTAGCTTTTATTTCTTATGTCTGGTCTACTGGAATAGCCTTCTAGGTAGTATTCTTGACCTTAGCCTTCAGCCCTCCAAATTTACCTAAGCTTTGAAACCAGCTAATTCTCCCTAATATTGGCTTTACAGAAATCCTCAGCTCATCTTTACTTGGATTCCCAGCTGGTACCTCAAAATCAAAAGTTCAAATTTAAAATAACACATCACTTCTGTACACAAACCAGGGCCCACTCACAATTCCCCAACCCCTGATAGATGGCAGCACAAGCGCTGTAATTCCCAACTGTGAAACCTTAGAGTCCTCTTTGACCCTTTTCCCTCCTTTATCCTATTATGCAATCAATGACAAAAGCCTTTCTTCAAAGCGACATTGAGCCTACACTTCCCTGTTAGCACTGCCACCATCACCTGCGCCCCACCTGGATACTGTAGCAGCCCCTTAAATCTCTGTTTCGGCTTTTTTTGCCTTCCAATCCATTTCAGGCACTACCTCCAAACTAATGTTCCCTAAAGACCAACTAAATTCCCTCAATCCTCCACTTGGGGAGCTATGAAACTTGCCTCCTATCTAAAATATCCAGCCCTAACTACTGTGCCAATTTCAAGGTCCACTCAGACAAGGCCCAACCCTTCCTAACCAGTCATACCTCCCACTACTCCTAAACCAGATTCTATTTCAGGGCTAATAAAGTCACTCTCCTTATACCTGATTCAGATACCATGTCCATGCTGGTATACCATGATACCAGCTCCAAAGGGTGAGCATGTCAGCTCACATTGGTTCATACTTACCCTTGAATAGAATGACCTAAGATGGCTTATCTTGTCTTTAAAATCTTCTCTAACTTAAACTGGAATTTGTGGGGGAAGAAACTCTTAGTTCAAAATAATGTTCCTTGTTATTAAATTCCTTCAATGCTTAAAAATAAGATAATATCTATATCTAAAGTACCTAACTGTATCTGACAGAGTAAATATGAGACAAATTCCCAGCCTCCTACTTTTTCTCTTTCTCTGTATCACCTGCTCAATACTTTTTTAAATACTGTTTTCTCTAATCATCTAGTTGAGTTTTGCTTCCCCTGGTAAGATCTTCAAGAAATCAAGTCTTATCTTGTACCTCTTTGTTTCCTGCATGGCACCTAGAAAAAGGACATGGTGGCTGTTGAGGAAATAACTTACTTGCTGATAAAAGAAATTCTCAGCTTTTAACATCTGCAGGCCCCTAGACCCCCAGGGAATCTATATACTTTAACATTTACCAAGATCAAAATGACCACAAAACCTCAAAGCATGAGCTCTATTTCTGCTCTGAGCATATACTGTACATCTGCTTTGTTAAAAATAATAATAATAATAATAATAATAATAACCAAAAAGGAGCATCCCAAACATAAGGATAAGGAAAAAAAATTCCCTTGTTCCCGTAAGCTTCAAGTCATATAGAGATAAAGTATGTAACTTTCTGAACTGTCCTTTGCTATATTTAAAAAACAGGGGTGTCTGGCTGGCTAAGTCAGTACAACATGCAACTCCTAATATCAGGATCATAAATTCAAGCCCTATGTTGGGCATGCAGCCTATTTTAAAACCAACAAACAAAACATATATAACCCTTCACCAAATGGTCTTTCCCTGGAGCTCTTTCTTCTTTATGAAGATTGTGCAACCTGGCAACTGTCTTAACTTAGGCTTGAATAAAACTCTCTTCCTTTCTCTTTGCAATTTAAAAAAAGGTTTATCCACTTTGCATCAACATGACTAACCCTAATGAAAAGGTAGACACCTTCCATATATGACATCTAGGTAGAATTTTAGGAGTGCTAAAGCTTCACTTGAAGATCTGCAGTATAGGAAGGTGCTGGAATTTTTGAATAGAGATCAGAAGTTAACAGAGTAAGAATAGAAATGAACTTACCAACTTGTTCCTGAGTTACTGTCACTGTTGGAAGAGATGTGATCTTTTCCTTGTCAGCTGGGGGAGGCCCTGTGTTTTCCAGTTGTCCTAAAAGCTACAAAAAAGGAAACAGAAAAAGAAGAAGTGGCAGATATCCCACTATCCCTGGGGAGGGAGCTGCTCCAGCTGAGAACAAACAATGCATATATTAGAAAATGTTAGTTGCTCTTACTTCTGCAAAGCTCTGAGAGGCTTGGGTTTCCCCTTTCCTGCTGCCACAACTCTCATAATTCCTTTACAATTTCAGAGTGACATTCGTAAAAGTCTACAGACAAACCTATCATTGCAAGGCCCACCTCCAGGCATAAAGCAACTTCAGAGGCAGCAAAAAGGTTGTGATGTCAGGAATAAAACTACAACCGAACAAAAGGTAATACTTAATTGGTCTAAAAACTTCATTCTGCTAGAAGAAAAAAAAAGGTGGAAGTATGGAAAGTAGCATAAAGTAAGCCAAGAAATAGGTAAATTACTGCCTACGAGAAGATTTGGATATAAATGACATGCTTTCTATTCTCAGCATTCCACAAGGGAAATGAAAAACCAATTAAATTAAAATAAACATAAATATGTGGAAGCAATTATATATGGCATGGGAATACCTTTTTCTCTGCTTCCTTCCCCTACTTTGCTCCATCTAGCAGAAATCCCTGCTTCAACATGTGAGGAGACCCTCCTTTTTTGTGTAGCATCTATTAATAGGATCCTCATAGGACTGAACAAGAGGTCAAAAATACAAAATACTGTTTGTTATAGGAGAAGTCTTCCCTTCTCTGGAGGTGAAGCCGTCTCCTAGAAAGTCCCTAGGACCTAAAAGGTACACGGATGCTGAACTAAACCCCATAAACCGTTTATCCCCTCAGTAAAATCGAAACCCACAAGCTCAAAATATTAGAGAAAGCAGAGTGACTGCCATTTTAGAAAGTAGCAGAAGGAAAGCAGGAAGCCTGTGGAGCCATGAGACACACTGAACAGACACCCTCAAAAGGCAGCTCCTCACCTGGGTTACAATGGCATCAAGCCCTGTCTGACCCCAGGCATAGTCCCCAGGGTTGGAGTGCAGCATCCCGCTCCTATACATGAGATGAGACAGACAGCATTAGATAGAGTGATCAGGCTCTGCCTTACACCACAGAAAAAACTGGCAGATCCTGTTCTCTCTCAGAGCTGGAAAGTCACTAGTTCCCTAAAACCAAGTAGCAAAGAATTAAGGTCAAACAGTCTCTTATCCAGAAGCAGTCTCTTATTCTCTTAAGTAAGGAATTTTTACTTAATCGAATAGAACATAAAATGTGAAGCTACCTAAAATACCACATGACACACCAGAGCAAAAAGAGTGACTCATTGCCTATTGGCTAAGAAAAGTTTGTCTTCTCTGTGCCCACTTACAGTAAACATAGATGGAGCTGCTTTTTAAGGAGAGTTTTCCCTTTGTGACTGGCCAAAATCTACAGCAGACTTCCCTCATTCTAAGAGGCTGCCCATAGTCCTGGACAATGAGGAGCTTTCAAGTAGAGAAATAGCCACAGAAGTCTGATAGCAACTTAGAGCAATTACAAAAGGGACTTGGCAATGTCACTTTCTGGAGCTGCCGGTGCACTACCCTGGATGACAGATGTCCAGACTCTTTGGCTGGAATATGTTAAAAAGAAACAAGAGGCTGGAAAATAGGGTAACTGTGTGGGAGGACTGAGGTCCCTGTGAGCAAAGGAGACTTCTGGGGCAGAGTCAGAAGTGGCATGTAATTGTTCAGACAAGAGGAAATTCCATCTTAACCCCTTCCCTACTTAAGTGTCACTCTGATACTGAATTACAGCCTTTGTTTCTTCTGACAAACCTTCTTACTTTGAGAAAAGGAAGTTAAGCAATATGTTTTTAATTTCAGAAATTCTTAAGGAATACAATCTTCCCATATGATCTACAGAAGAAACCTGCAAGTCCAGATACCAGGCGTGGTGGGGACCATCTCATTCCCCTCTCAACACAACTCTCAGACCAGAATATGAACCAAAACCAACACATCCAGTGCCGAGACATCCTGTGGGACTAGGATGGCCCTCAGGAGACTGAACAATAAAAGATAAGTTCTGATTAAGTTTGGGCTCAGCAAATAAAGACAATCTAACACTCTGCCAATCAAACTGTTATACTCACCTATGTAGCTCTTGTTCTTTCTTGCAATGGTACAGATACCTAAAATGCTGCTACTCCAGCAAAGTAAGACAGAGGGTAATTAGTTACTTACCAGGAAAAAGGATGTGAGGATCCAGGAATTGCAGAATTTGCAAAGAATCCTGCAAAGATCTGTTGAATTATTCTGTTGGAGGAAAAAACAATTAGGTAAGACAACAGACCAATGACAGTATTCTACAGATATATACAGCTGGCCAATCACCAACTCCTTCTCCAAACCATCCATGGGTTTTCAATGACCATTATACAGTAGATAACACCAGAAATCAGTCAGCTACCTGGTAAAGTGCTATTTTGCTATTATGGCTATCTTCTGAGCTCTGTGATCTTATGTATTAATAGATTTTTTGGCTTGAAAGGGACCTGATTACATGGTGTAGTTTTCAAACTATGTTCCTTGGATCTCTGGCAGCAACACGAGGCTGCGATCTGAGCCCATCCTGTAACAACAGTAGTTCCATTTTCATGTGTTTTACACATTGGGTTTCTGTGTAAGATACTATTCAAAGAGCCCTTTAAAAAATATTTTTTGAGAATAATTCCATTTTACTCACATTCATCAACGTGCTCTATTGGCCCTCAAAAGATGTTTCAAATGCCTATAACACAAACTCATTCAAACACATACACACCTGACACTTGTCACTCTGAACACTTAGGATGGCACATCTACCCAGTCCTTTATATTAGGAAGTTGATCTTTGTTACCCAAAGAGATAATGGGCAAAAGAAAAAGACTGAAGAGGGTGCCTGGGTGGCTTGGTTGGTTAAGCTTCTGCCTTTGGCTTAGGTTATGATCCCAGGGTCCTGGGATTGAGCCCTGCTCAGTGGGAAGTCTGCTTCTCCCTCTCCCTCTGCCTCTCTCTCTTGTTCATACTCACTTTCTCAAGTAAAAAAAAAAAAAAATTTTAAAAAGGACTCTTTGTAAAAAAGAAAAAAAAAAGACAAAAAATGTTTCTCCTAGATCTCTTTGTTTTGTGAATGATAGGCATTTTCTCCAGCTTTATTGAGATATAATTGACATGATACATACTTTTAACCCCCTGGTTCCCACTTATCAGGCCAAGCAATAGAATAGTGGCAGTAGCCAATATTAGACTCTCTCTATTCCTAAAATTCAACAGTAGCTAACTAGACTGTGTGTTTTAAAATATGTCCACAGGGATGCCTGGGTGGCTCAGAGGTTAAGCGTCTGCCTTTGGTCTGGGGCCTGATCCTGGAGACCTGGGATTGAGTCCCACATCGGGCTCCCTGCATGGAGCCTGCTTCTCTCTCTGCCTGTGTCTCTGCCTCTCTGTGTGTCTCTCATGAATAAATAAATAAAATCTTAAAAAAAAAATAAAAAAAAATATGTCCACAAATTATTTTATGATCCTCCTTTGAGTATAGGCTGGCCTTAATGACTTTTTTTTTTTAATTGAGGTATAATTCACATGAACATTAGATTAGTTTCAGGTGTACAACATGATTTGACATTCATATATAATTGTAAATACCACCACAATAAGACCAGTTAACATTCATCCTACATGCTTATAAAATTTTATTTTCTTGTGATTTTAACTCTTTTAAGATCTACTGTCTTAGCAACTTGCCAATATGTAACATTAACTATAATACTGTAGTTACCTATAATTAACTGTAATGAACTATAATATCTTTGCAGTTTTAGTTTGCATTTCTCTGATGCTGTGGTCACCATGCTGCACATTACATCTCCACTATTTATTTATAACTACAAGTCTGTACCTTTTGGACCCCTTCATCTATTTTGCCTACACCCTACTCCCTACCTCTGGCAACCACAATCTATTCTCTTTATCAATGAGCTTTTTTTTTTTTTTTTTTTTTAAGATTCCACATATAAGTGAGATCACATGGTACTTGTCTTTCTCCATCTGACATACTTCACGTATTACAACGCCTCAAGGTCCATCCATGTTGTTGCAAATGGCAAGATTTCATTTCTTTTGGCCAAGTAATATATGTGTGTGCGTGTATCTGGTGTATATTCATACAAATCACATTTTCTTTATTCATTATCCATCAATGGACACTTAGGCTGTCTCCATTATTATAAATAATACTGTATTAACATAGGGGTGTATATATCTTTTTGAATTAAGGTTTTCAATTTCTTTAGATAAATACCCAGAAGTGGAATTGTTGGATCATAGTTTTATTTTTAATTTCTTGAGGAATCTCCATACTGTTTTCCACAGTGGGTGTACCAACTTACATTCCCATCAGCAGTTCACAAGGGTTTCCTTTTCTTCACATCCTCGCTAACACTTATTATTTCTTGTCTCTTTGACAAGAGCCATTCTAACAGGTGTGAGGTGACATTTCACTGTGGTTTTGATTTGTATTTCCCTGCTTAGTGATGTTAAGCACATTTTCGTGTACATTTTGGCCATCTGTTTGTTTTCTTCAGAAAAATAGCTATTCAGATCTTCTGATTCATTTTTTAATCAAAACAGTTTTCTTAAAAAAAAAAAAGGTTTTCTTTTTTTGGTATCACATTATATGAGTCCTTTCTATATTTTGGCTACTAACCCCTTATCAGATCTGCAAACTCTCCTATTCAGCAGGTTGCCTTTTCATTCTGTTGATGGCTTCCTTTGTTGTGCAGAAGCTCTTTAGTTTGTTAACTTGTCTATTTTTGCTTTTGTTGCCTTTGAAGTCAGATCCAAAAAATCATTACCAGACAGTCAAAGAGCTTACTGCTTATGTTTCCCTCTAAAAGGTTTATGGTTTCAGGTCTTACATTCAGTCCATTCTGAGTTAATTTTTATGTATGGTGTAAGAAAGTGGTCCAGTTTTCCCAATGTCACTTAAAGAAATTGCCCTTTCCCCATTGTATATTCTTGACTCCTTTGAGTTTATTTCTAAGTTCTCTATTCTGTTCCATTGATTTAGGTGTCTGTTTTTATGCCAATACCATACTGTGACTTACTTCTTAACAATGGAATATGGCACGATAACCTGTGACTTCCAAGATTAAGTCATAAAGAGCACTGTGGCTTACTCCTTGCACTCTCTCTCCAATCATTTTTTGGAAAAGTGGCATGGCACGCAATTCTGCAAAGTTCCATATGATAGGGTACTGAAGCTTCCTCCCAACAGAACAAACTTGCCAGAATATGAGTAAATCTCAGCTGATCCTTCATGTTACTGCAGTAATAACCAATGTATTGACTATAAGCTAATAAGACACTGGGCCAGAACCATCCAGCTGAACTGCCCCCAAATTCCTGACCCAATGAACTTATGAGATGATTAATGTTTGTTATTTTCAGCTACTAAGCTCTAGTGTAATTGTTACATAGCAATGGAGGTGTGTTTGATACCTGGAGGTGTGTTCTAACAAAAACCTAAAATGTGGGAGTAGATTTAGAACCCAATAGAGTTGGAGGGACTTTGAGGAAAATATCAGCGGAAGTCTGGGAGCTTTGACGAAATAGACGCATGAAGGCCTTTGAGGAATTTATGGGTGAGAGCTTAAGTGAGAAAAATCTTCTTGGAAACCAGAGGGAAAGGGATCCTTGTTATGTAATTGCAAAAGCTGCTGCCTGCCATAATATGTAAAGTAGAAGGTGTGGCTCATGAACTGGGTGATAGTCTAGCTAACAAGATGTACAGACAAGAATGCTAAAGGTACCTCTAGGCTTCTTCTTGCTGCTTACATTAAAATGGAAGGAAAGAGGAATAAATTAAAGGATAGTTAAATTTTATTTTTTTTTCAATTTTTTTTAAAGTAATCTCTACACCCAACACAGGGCTCAAACTCACAATACCAAGATTAAGGGTCACGTAACTCTTCCAAGTGAGCCAGGCAGGTGCCCCAAAAGGGAAGGATAAACAAAAGGGGAGTTAAGACGAAATAATTCTGAAAATTCTCAGCTTCTCAAGATGGTAAACGATACTAAAATTAAGAAATGGGTTCCAAGGAAAGATTAAACAAATCCAGGGCACTCACGAAAGAAAGTGGTTAATGAGGAACCTGGAATACAGCTTAAAAATTATTTGTTAAGACTTCAGAAAGATCTGTATAGCCTAAAGAACTACTGAGTTAAACAACTGGGCTTCCAAGAAGCTTAAGGGTGTTGTCTTAGTCCCCATGGGCTGCCGTAACAAATTCCCACAAACCATATAGTTTAAAAAGAAAGGAATTTATTCTTCTATTGTTTTGGAAGCCAGAGTCTGAAATCAAGATATTGTTAGGGTTAGTTCCTTCTGGAGGCTCTGAGGGAAAATCTGTTCCATGCCCCTCTTCTAGCTTCCCAGCAATATTTGTGTTTTTTGGCTTGTGGACACATTAACCTCTGCCTTGGTCTTCATGTGACTTTATTTCTTGTGTCTACTGTGTCCAAATTTCTCTATTCTAAGAATACTAGCCATTGCAATTGGGCCCACTCTAACCCAACAGGATCGCACCTTAACTTGATTACATCTGTAAAGACCTTATGACAAATAAGGTCACACTCACAGGTAGTGGGGGTTAGGACCTAAACATAACTTTTTGAAGGATACAGTTCTACCCATTGCAAGTACTGCCCCTCAGCAATCCCAGCAGAAGCCCAAGGGAGAAAGGAGATTATCTGGAAGAGATTTGTGGGTGCGGCTTTTGCTTATGGTATGAATCTCAGTAACATCCATGAGACTCTGAATTTTAAAAAGAAACACTGCCAGATTAAACTGAAAGGTACAGAGGTAAAACAAAATGAAAAGAAGTCTCTTGGCCCTCAAAATTCTACTGGCAAGAAGCAAAGGAAACTGCGCAGCTGCAAATCTGGACTACTTTTCATGGAAAGAAAAAAAAAAAAAAGATAACTCACAGGGTGAAACCAAGAGCCTAGAATGAGGAAACAAGAGCCACAGAGCAACATTTCCGTGCCAAAAGAAAACAAAGTCCTAATCAAGAAACTTCCACTATTTATCCAGATAACATCAGAATTGCTATGAATCAGTGACTTCTTTGTGTCTCCCATCTTCTCCCTTTTTAAATAGGAATTTCTATACCTATTTAGTATACACTTCCCATCACTCTATGTTGGGTGAGTGAGGGGCTGAAAACTTGTTTCTTTAATTTGTAAGTATTCATATCAAAAGAAGTAGTACTTGAGGAACTATACCCAAGGAGCCTCATCAACACTTGGACCTAACAACTGGATTTCAAGTTGATGCTATAAAGGGACAAGGCTTTAGGTGGGTGTTGGGAAGATGTGAGTATATTTTGCACATGAGAGAACCGTAAGTAATTTGTGGCCAGAGGGTGAAATAAGGTAGTTTAAAACATGTCTACAAATTTTTTTAATACTTCTCCCTTCAAGGAGTGGAGTTTAATTCTTCTCCCCTTGACTGTGGACTGGACCTAGTGTCTCACTTCTTACTGACAAAATATGGCCGAAATGACAGTGTTTGGCTTCCAAGATCAGGATATAAAAGGCATTATGGTTTCTTCCCTTTTCCTTTCTCTCTTAGATCACTTTATTCTGGGGAAGACAGTGGTCAAGTCACAGGGACACTGAAGGAACCCTATGCAGAGATCCACATGGTAAGGAACTAAGGCCTCCTGCCAACAGCTATGTGAGTGACTTATCTCGGAAATAGATCCTCTAGCCCCAGTCCAATGTTCAGGTGCCTGCAACCACAGCTGACATTTTGATTACAACAAACTCTTTACCAGAACCACCTACCTAAGCTGCTCCCAAATTTCTGACCCTTAGAAACTGTAATAGATGTCTGTTGCTTTATGCTGCTTAATTTTGGGGTAATCTGTTACACAGCAATAAATAATATACCTTCTTGCTTGCTAATAACTGGAAAAGCAAAATTACCACATGCTTGAACTAACCAATAAGTAAATGGTAATAAACAACTTTGAGAGAGAGCCTAGTTCCTGACTCTGTAGCTGACCCTACATAAATAAATGCTTAGGGAGTTGCCAGGGACACCTTGGCTAATGAGCTGCTGATTCCCCTCTCTTGGCTGCTTACTTCCTGGAAGTCAGATGCTGGTTCCATACCTCTGCAGCAGAAACAAAGAGAGGCTGCTCAGGGTGGACTCAGTAAGTGTAAGAGATGTTGTGAGGAGACTGTCTTCAGCTGATAAATGCAGTACTTACAATGAATTTTCTTGTTGTTAAAAACATAAAATATTGTCTTGTCAAAGCAATAGGTAGCTAAAATGGGAGTGGGTGGGAGGGTGATGTGTGTATTTAACCCACAGGAGAGAAAAACCAATCCATACAGTCTAGAGGGGAAAATACAAGTTAAGATGAGATAAAAGACTTTATGAGTTTCCAGAGATGTTCTCTCTCTAGGTTTTCTTCCTTGTTCCTTGGTTGTCCTTTCTGTCTCCTCTGTTTATTCATCTTTATCTTCCAAACTTCTAATAATCAGGGCCTATGGCTCAATTCTCTGATCTCTTCTACTTTCTATATTGACTCTTCTAGCAATTTCACCCAGTTTTATAATTTTAAATCCATATACAAAGCCACATTTCCAAATTTTATCTCACCCAAGATCTCTGCCTACTCAATACCACCACTTGAATGTATAATAAGCAGCTCAAACTTATTATGTCCCAAACTGAACTCTTGTATTGTCTCCCCCATATCTGTTCCTTCTAGTGTTCATTTCAGCTGATGGTGACTCCATTTTTCAAGCCGCTCAAACCAAAAACCTTAGTGCATTCTTAACTTTTTTTTCATCCATAGCTTTTCTTTCTGTTATATCTCATATCCAATCTGTCAGCAAATCCAATTATGCCCACTGTCAAACTGTATCTAGAATCCACCCATTTTTCCCTACCTCGTCCAAGCCACTGGCATCTCTAGTTTAGATTAATGCAACAGCCTCTTAAATAGTTTCTCTGTTTCTGCCCTTGCCCCTGTACTCCTTGCAGCCCCCCATTCTATTCTCAACATAGCAAATAGAATGATCTTTTTTTTTTTAAGATTTTATTTATTTATGCATGAGAGACACAGAGAGAGAGAGAGAGAGAGAGAGAGAGAGAGGCAGAGACACAGGTAGAGGGAGAAGCAGACTCCATGCAGGGAGCCCGACGTGGGACTTGATCCCAGGTCTCCAGGATTACACCCTAGGCTGAAGGCAGCACTAAACCACTGAGCCACCTGGGCTGCCCTAGAATGATCATTTGAAAACTGAAATTAGACCATGTCATTTCTCTGCCCTAAACTTTCCACTGGGTTTCTATCTGCATTCAGAATTTAAAGCCCTTACAGTAATCTACCAGGTTCTACCCAATCTGATATTCTCCTCCCCATCCCCACACCCTGCCAACTTCTCAGTGACCTTATCTCCTATTATTCCCCCTCTCTTACTCTGCTCTAACTGGCCTCTCCTTGTTGGCACATTCCTGGCTCATTCCCTCACTTCATTTATGCCTATTCAATCAAGCCTTTGCTGATGACACTTTTTGAAAGTTCACTTCTCCCACACTCCCCAATCTTCCTTCTCTACCTTTTTTCCCCATAGCATTTACTACTGCTTAACAGTTTATTGATTTAACTTATTTTGCTTATCTGATGTCCCCCCCTTATTTTTTTTTTAGTTTGTCCCCCCCTTATTAAGCTTCACAAGGGTAATCAACTTTTAACTATTTTGTTCCCTACCATACAGTCAATACCTGGAATAACACCTGGCAAAGTAATATACAAATGTCTGTTGAATTAATTAAAAGACCCCAAGACAGGGCCCAGAAATACACTGAAAGGTATATAATCTATTAAGATAAAAAAGGGGGATGACAAAATAAGTATGATTCCATTTCAATTATATATATGAAGGAATCGTATGTTAAAAGTTTCACAAAATTATACATTAAAGTTTAACTGGCTTTTCTTGTTGCCTTTTTAATTTAAAGAAAAAAACTAATATTTTTAAATAATCAAAGAAGTCAATTCTCAAAATGTGAGTAGTGATCAGTGGTCAGAAAACTATGGTCTCAGAATCTCCTTCAGGGGAACATATTTTAGGAAGCAAACCTCAGATGTACCCTGTCCTACAAAAGTGATTCAGAGACAGCTGATCAAAACACCAGGCTAAAACATAAAAATAAAAAACAAATGTTAAAGGAGTTAAACACACTAAAATAAAGGCAGGTCTTAATGTAATAAGTGCAAAGTAATGGGTAATAACCTCTATGAAGTCTGGAAAGTATGATTGTGTTGGTGTTCATCCAATATAGACAACTGACAAATATAAATATTTTGCCATCCTAAAAAAAACATTGTTTAAGGTGAAATATGAATAATTCCTTAGACTTGTCACAATTCTACTGAAATTGCTCCTAAAGACTATACAATCTGTTTATTCTATACATACCAAGCAACCATCGGATTGCTTTTAATTTCTTGTTATCTGGGAAATTCAAAGATAGCATTATGTAACAAGCAGAAATGAGCTTTCCAGTCACTAAAACAGAATACCCCCAGTTGCAAATTAATAAATTAGTCTTCTGGCACAGGTCAGATTCATTTAAGGTTAGATAAGATGAGCTAGTCTATTCAGGACCTGATTACATCTGGAGAAACTATCATTTGAAAGCTGCAGATTAGAGGACAGAGTGCACACTTTAGGCATGCCTACAAGTATTTGCAGAATGAATGAACAATGTGAGGCTTACCTTTCTTTACATTTGCAAAGAGGTTTCATTCATGTCATTAAAAAAGCCAAAGAAAATAGATCTCATTTCAGGGTAACTCCCTAAATTGGTGTGAGGACACATTAATAATCCCACAAAGGTAATTAATCTCTGACATCTGATTTTTTTAAATGACAAAGTACTCTGTTTATAGTGGAATCAGTGGAATGAACAGGAGCCTGAGATGTAGCCCAGGGAACCACCAGTTGAAAGCCTGATGAGCAAAATAAAAAGCTACACTCCTCAAATCAATAGGACAAACTATCATTAGGAAGAAAACAAGATAAAATCTAATCAAAAAGCAATCTATAGGGCATCGGGGTGGCTCAGTGGTTGAGTGTCTGCCTTTGGCTCAGGTCATGATCCCGGGATCCTGGGATGGAGTCCTGCAGCAGGCTCACCACAGAAAGCCTGCTTCTCCCTCTAACTATGTCTCTGTCTCTCATGAATAAATAAATTAAAAAAAAAAAAAAAGAAATCTATAAAATAGAACTTGTAATGTGCTTTCAAAACACTGGGTGACACATAATGACAACTACTGTAAGGGAGTAAGTATCACATGGAAGAATCAGGGTAGACCTACTAAAGCAGGCAGAATAATATGATCCATAGAGAATATGACTAACAAAGAGATGTTGTGCTCCATTACATGAGGGAAAGGGAAAGGAAAGTGAACTAAAAACTTGTAAGTACTACTTCCTGACATAATGTGCTTTGGAAGGAAAGTTTTTGAGAAAATTAGGGAAATGTTTAGTTCTTTTTTTTTTTAATTGGGAAGATTATATGATACTGTTAGACTGATTTAAAATATTTGAAACATATATAATCCTACCAAATAAAAATATCATTAGTGTGACATCCTATATTTAACTGGCTCCAATATTTAACTGGCTTTATAATCTCAAACAAAATACCTAACGATTCTATACCTCAGTTTCTACTGTAAAATGGAGATTCACAGTAACTTCTCCATAGGGTTATAGTGAGATTAAACAAATTAACATCTGTAATACACTCAGAGTAGGGCCTGGCACAAACTCTTAGCTATAATTACCACTAATACATATATTCCATATACCACTTAGAAACATGATTACAATTATCCATTCATTCAACACAAATATATTCAGTATCCACTAAAACAGACACTACCAGAAGCTGGGAATAGAAATGAATACAACAGCACTCCAGACCATTAACCCCAGAAGTAACTTTAAAGGTTGTAAGTGATCTGGTCCATCAAAAGATGGCAGGCCCAGACATGTAATTTTTTTTAAGATTTTATTTATTTATTAGAGATACAGAGAGAGAGAGAGAGAGAGAGAGAGAGGCAGAGGGTTAGAAGCTGGCTCCATGCAGGGAGTCCGACGTGGGACCTGATCCCGGGTGTCCAAGATCACGCCCTCGGCTGAAGGTGGCGCTAAACCACCGGGGCTGCCCCCAGACATGTAATTTTTATCAAATCTTTAAGGAATAGATAATTCCTGTGTTACTGAAACTGTTAAGTGTAAAAAACAAAACAAACAAACAAAAAACCCCAAAACAGCAAAATTTCCCAGTTCGTTTTATCAAACTAACATAATCCTGATACTAAAATGTGATAAAGACAACATAGCTCAGCCCCGGTGGCGCGGCGGTTTAACGCCGCCTGCAGCCTGGGGTGTGATCCTGGAAACTCGGGATCGAGTCCCACATCGGGCTTCCTGTGTGGAGCCTGCTTCTCCCTCTGCCTGTGTCTCTGCCTCTCTCTGTGTGTGTCTCTATGAATAATTAAAAAAAAAAAAAAAAAAGGCAACATAAAAAAAATTACCCTTATGAACAGATGTGAAAAAAAAAAGATTGGGAACAAATCAATGCCAAGAATATATTAAGTTTAATGCTTCTTGACAATGTGTTTTTATTTTTATTTCTTTTAAAGATTTTTTTTTAAGATTTTATTTATTTATTCATGAGACACACACACACAGAGAGGGGCAGAGACACAGGCAAAGGGAAAAGCAGGCTCCACGCAAGGAGCCCAATGCGAGACTCGATCCCGGATCTCCAGGATCACACCCTGGGCTGCAAGCAGCGCTAAACCGCTGCGCCACCGGGGCTGCCCTATTTTTATTTCTTCTTTTTTTTTTTTTTTTATTTTTATTTATTTATGATAGTCACAGAGAGAGAGAGAGAGAGGCAGAGACACAGGCAGAGGGAGAAGCAGGCTCCATGAACCGGGGGCCTGATGTGGGATTCGATCCCGAGTCTCCAGGATCGCGCCCTGGGCCAAAGGCAGGCGCCAAACCACTGCGCCACCCAGGGATCCCCTGAGGCCCCAATTTTCAAAATGAAGAATACAAGTCAGCTGCCGAGAATTAGCTACCAGATTGGAAATTTGGAGTGAATTTTGGCAGAAGTTCAAAATATGTCCTGAGGGGAATTGCAAATTAAAAGACTAATCAAACGCATTGACAGTCTAATGGAGATTAAATACACTTTGCCAGCTCCATGGGCATCAATAAGCATATTTAATGATTTTCCTCCAGCAGTACTCAGCCATCCCTTAGGGGAGGAGCAAGGAAAAGCAGACCACAGCACTGATCCAAAATTGGTAGTTTAGTGAGTGGGAGAAAACAAGTGCACAAAAGGTAAAATTTTAGATGAACTGTAGCTGAGGAGTTCAACAATGGGGTCCATGTCAGATAGAGAAAGGAAAGTAATTTTCATGCAGTTTAACTGGCAGAGGTTTGCCTCTGAGCATCAGATATTGTTATAATTGTCTAAGATTTTTTGGCTTTTGTCCTGGACAATCCTATTAAATCATATTTCCTATATCCTATTATTGTCCTAAGAAGAAATGTTTACAACTACTTTTGAAATTCATAAGACATGATATGAACTAATGGACAAATAGATCGACAGATATGTGATAAAGCAAGTACAGTAAGCTATTAACAGTAAAATCTAGAAGCTTTATGTATGTGAAGGAGTGTAGGCTCTAGAACAGTACTGTTCAATAGGCCCTGCTAAGATAATGGAAATGTTCTATAATCTGTGCTATAAAATATGGTAACTACCAGCTATCTGTGGTTACTGAACCTTTGAAATGTGGCTACTGTGATTAAAGAATTTTGAGTTTTATTAACTTTTAATTAATTTAAATTGATATAATCCCGTGGCTAGTGACTGCCCTATAGCACTAGATTCATATATCCCTGGATTCAAACAAATCCTGGATCTACCACTGATCCAAGTTATTTTATTTCTCTCTCAGTTTATTCTTATATAAAATGAGAATAGCAGGGGCACCTCGGTGGCTCAGTCAGTGAAGCATCTATCTTTGGCTCAGGTCATGATCCCAGGTTCCAGGGGACCCATATCAGGCTCCTCAATGGGAAGCCTGCTTCTCCCTCTCCATCTGCCCTTCCCCTGCTTGTGCACGCGCCTCTCTCTCTCTCTTTCTCTCAAATAAATAAAATCTTCACTTGATCTTAGCCAAGAGGCCAAGAAGCAATTCAAATAAATAAAATCTTAAAAAAAAAAAAAAGGATAGCAATAGCAAAAAAAAAAAAATAGCAACTACTAATTTATATGTATTAAATAAGATAAGCTGATAAAGAATGAAGTACCATCCTATGCTTATGGCAAACATTTTTAAAAATTAATGTTTACGGGGGGTGGGAGTGAATGGGTGACGGGCACTGGGGGTTATTCTGTATGTTAGTAAATTGAACACCAATAAAAAATAAATTAAAAAAAATTAATGTTTATTATTCCTACAAAATGGGCTCTATGAGATCAAAAGCCAGCATCTATTTTGCCCACCACTGTATCCCTAATGTCTAATACAAGTCTTCCAGCATAAAAGACACTGAATAAACATTTGTTGCATGAATGTTTTTACAGTCACACGACTCTGTATTTATTCCTATTAAATTTTGTACTAACTCCATTGCTCCAATCTGCTGAGGTCTTTTTGAATCCTAATGACATCCCATATATTGGATTTCCCTTTTAGTATCTTCTGAAATATTGAAAAACAAATGTATAACCTATATATTAATCTGAGACAATAAAATTAACCAGAGACCTGTATCATTAGTTTTAGCATCCTTTAATTTATCATCAATTCTTAACTAGTCGCAGTTAAGAAACATTCAGTTTAACTTCACCTTCATTCTGTTTATATGTATCTCTATCTTGTCCATAAAGGTAACAAGTATGAGAACCTTATAGAGATTACATCATGCCAATATGTCCTTTGCTGACACTACCCTTAAAGAGAACTTAAAGAAAAAACTCACCCTTCAATAGCTGGGGATCTATCGGGACGAGTACTTCCTCGCGATCTGTATCTTCGAGTCATTGGCAGCCGCGGAGGCCGACTTGGTCCCCAGAAGTCAGTGTGAGTTTGGTGACCCCTCTCATTGGTTCTATTATCTTGGTCCAGTGGATTGCTACTTAGAAATGGTCTAAAATCTGGAAAAAACATCGTGTGGTCCAAATGCTCCCAGAGCTAGTAAAAACCAGAAATAAACAACATGTTACTGGTTTAAAGATCAGAAGAAAGAGGAAATGGTAAGAATAAATACTGAAAAAAGAGAGGAAAAATTTCTGGAACAATTTTTAACACTTTGAAATTCAGAAGCTCCAAACTTAAGAAGTATACATTTCCCCAATTTCATGGAGGAGAAAATAGAGGTCTTTCAAGTGCAGGCATCGTGTGTGTGTGTGTGTGTGTACACATGTGGAGGAGGGGCACTTACATACTGAGAAACTTAATTTCCTTCATACAGAAACAAGCCAACAGCTGGATCCTTTCCTTAACACTGAGCTCATATCCACATGCTTCTGAGCAGTTTCCCCTTCTGAAGTAAAAATGTGAGCCAGACATGATCACGGATTTCTGTCCTAAGCACAATCATTTGGATCTTCATATTCTTGTGCTTTGTCACAAATAACATCCACATTTTTACTATATAAAATCTAAGATTTAAGTAAAATGGATGTATTTACACACTTTTTAAAAAGCATAATTACCACAAAGTGGAGACAGAGATCTACAAAATACTTCTATCGACCTAGAAGCTGCATCAGAAAGGGGCACTGTCAAAGTGCTGCCAAAGCAGTACAGGAATGTCTGGTAAGATTATTCAGTTGTATGTATTTTATTTTATCATTAAAAGGGTGTTGTTGGGGGGACACCTGGGTGGCTCAGCACTTTGAGCATCTGCCTTTGGCTCAAGTCATGATCCTGGGATCTGGGATCGAGTCCTGCATTGGGCTCCCTGCATGGAGCCTGCTTCTCCCTCTGCCTGTGTCTCTCATTGAATGAATGAATGAATAAATTAATTAATTTTAAAAAGGGTGTTGTTAGGGATGTGGGGAGAAGAATGGGGATTTGTGTGTTTGGAATTATTTAACAGGGGCACCTGGGTGGCTCAGTCGGTTAAACATCTGCCTTTGGCTCAGGTCATGGTCCCAGGGCTCTGGGATCGAGCCCCACATTGGGCTCCCTGCTTAGCGGGATCCTGATCCTCTGATCCTCCTCCCTACTTGTGCTCTCTTTCTCTGTCTCAAATAAATCAATAAAATCTTTAAAAAAAATTTTTTTAAAAAGGAATTATTTAACAAAGGATGAATGGAAAAAAACCAACCACCACTAAAATAATTTAAATTTTATTTATCAGTACACCAGGTATTTTAAGAGTTCCATAGAACACTACTTATTTCACTTGGTCCAACCAAGAACATAATCCTGGTCACATCCTGGTCTTTTTGTTTTGTTTCATTTCAAAGTTTTAAGTCAAACAGAAAAAGGTTTTATGTGTATATAATAACAGGGACACAAAACTGCTCAGCATATTATCTTAGGTCTTAAAATCCTCATAGCCTCTCTGCTCCAAACTGATCGTTTCTTCCAGAGACCCAAACTAACAACAGTCTCCTCTAGAAACACGCAGGGAAGGGGTCAGTTGCTAGCTACATGTTAAAGTTGAGCCCACTATGGTCTCAACTCTAACATCCAATACTTTGTCAAATAGAATTCTTGAAATTAAGAACTTTGTTTAGTTTTGTCAATAACGTTGTTTTTTCCAGTTTACATTTTGATTTTTGATTTTCAAGGATGTTTCCTCCCTTTTTAACTAAAAAATACACAGTAAACATATTACAAAAATGTGAACACAATATAAAATAGGAAATGCAATACAGTCTCGATTCATTCAGCCATGACCAATCTCTACCCCTAATCTACCCTCCTATCCAGGGGTTAATTTGGTGTGTAGAATTCCAATCTTTAACACACACACATACATTCTTTCATTCAACACATGCTTATTTAGCATGTACTGTGTTCCAATCACTTTCTGGGAACTGTTTAAGATATAACAGTGAATAAGATGTTACCAAAAACAAAAAACAAACTTTGCCCCAAAGGATTTCATTTTTAAGTGGGAAAAGATACTATCCCTTCCCTCAAAGGGAAGGCAAAGGAAACTGTAGATATTAGGGATAAAAGCCATACAGGAAAAAAGGCTTGCACTGACTCAGAACACACAAAATCCTATCATTCTTTTCAATAGCAGCATAATATGGATGTTTTATATTCTATGTTGTCTTCAACATCTTTATTATATCTAGTATTTGATACATGTAAAACATAATAATTGAGGCATAAGAAAATAAAATATAGGGATGTCTGGGTGGCTCAGCGGTTGAGTGTCTGCCTTCAACTTGGGGTGTGATCTGGATATTCCAGGATCGAGTCCCATATCAGGTTCCCTGCATGGAGCCTGCTTCTCCCCTCTGCCTGTCTCTTTCTGTATCTCAAATGAATAAACAAATAAAATCTTAAAAAAAAAAAAAACATATACCCATGTAACCATCTCTTAGTTCACATCATTAAAGCCACTGAAACACTGTGTGTCCCTCCGTGCCCCAACCTCCAAAGTTAACCACTACTCACAATTTTTCATCATCCCCTTGCTTTCCTTTATAGTTTTATTAGAAATGTATATATCCCTAATAAGATGTGACTTGTGAATTACGGAAGTGCCTTTTGAAAGCACTTTCTTTTTTGGTTGCACGTACTGGTGCATTCATTTTCACATGCATTTTTATACTGCACTTTTTAAAATATTTTCTTCTCTCAATAAATATCTAGATTGAAAAATAAATAAATAAATAAATAAATATCTAGACTGTTTCCAGGTTTTTGCTATCACAGCCAGTATGAACATTCATATATGTGTCATTCTGCTGTAAAGATAGAAGAGTCTCTCCATTTAGCGGTCTGTACAACTTTATATGGTTTATGTATCTTCAACTTTACTAGGTAATGCCAAATTGTTTTGCAAAGTAATTATCAATTCACACATCCACCAAGAGTTGCCATTGTACCAAATCCTGGCAAGCACTAGATGTTACAGGGCTTTTGTTTTTGCTTTTAGTTTTTACCAATCTGCTAGCCAGAAAATGGTATCTCATTGTAAGGTTTTTGTTTCTGGTGTATAAGAATAACTAGGAGGGTTTATTTAAAATGCATATTCTTTAGCCCTACTCCAGAAAGTAAATTCAATAGGTCTGCAGTCAGTCTGAAAGATTCCCTTGAGCATTTCTTGTATGGAAGGTCTATCAGCAATGAAATCCCTAAAATGCTGTTTATCTGGGAATGTCTTAATTTCTCTTTCATTCTTAAAAGATACTTTTGCCAGATTTTGAATTCCTGGTTGGCAGTTTATTCTTTCAGCACTTCAAAATGTCATCACTGACTTCTAGTTTTTAATATTAATCCGACCTTGAATTCTTAGAATGAATACAAGTTGGTTTATAATACATTGTTGCATTATTTTCTGGGGTTTGGGTGAATTTCTGCATCTATGTTTATGAATGAATTGGCCTCTAATTTCCGTTTGTGTACTATCCTTGTCTGGTTTTGCTATAAGGTTATCCTAGCCCCATGAAATATATCAGAGGAAGCATTCTTTTTCATAGGGACATCCTGTAGCACAGAAATAGAATTACTGGGTATAAGCACTTTATTTTTTTATTTTTATTTATTAGACAGTGAGCACATACACAAGTGGGAGTGGGGGGAGGAAAAGGTGGGGGAGAAGCAGACTCCCTGCTGAGCAATCCTAGGTCGCGGAGATTATGACCTGAGCCAAAGGCAAATGTTTAACCAATGAGCCATCCAGGCACCTCAGTATAAGCATTTTAAATTTTGTTAGATAATATCAAGCTACCCTCCAAAGGGCATATATATAACAATTTATACTCCTATCAGAGTATAAGAGCTTACATCGTCTTGTACTCTTGCCAACACTGTTTTTAAATAACTTAAAACTTCTAACATTCAATTGGATGACAGAAAAATATGCACACTAAAAAAAAAAAAAAAACATCAATAAGACTTCTCTAAATGCTAATGAGATAAAGCACCTTTTCATTTTAACTGCCATTCGTACTTATCATATCAGACTTATTTTCCTTTCTTTTCTGGCGACAGCCCCCCTCTAGTAAAGATCATGGTCTGAAAAGTGGTCTATAACACAAAGTTTTTCTTGACCCCAAATTCCAAAGTAAATGCAACATTTAAATATCCAAAACTATACTTGCCTTTAATAAGTGAAAAATTATGATCCCCTCCATGTTTTCCATCATCCATCTCATTTACATAACTATAGGAAATGTACAATTCCCTGACTATGTGAATAAAGTTCCACAAAGCTTGCTTACAGAACTCTTCAAAGCAATCATTATAATTAACGTAAAAACTATGTATTCAAAATTTTTGACTAGAAGAAAAATCAAGCACCAAGATCATAATATCAATAATCTGTATTGATAATTATGCAAATTGTTATCACACCTAATACATGTGAAATTCTGAAGGAACCCAAGTTTAAAATCAGCTTCAGGAACACCTGGGTGACTCAGTGGTTGAACGTCTGTCTTCAGCTCAGGGTGTGATCCTGGGTTGGGGAATGGAGTCCCACATCGGGCTCCCTATGAGAAGCCTGCTTCTCCGTCTGTCTATGTCTCCACCTTTCCCTCTGTCTATGTCTCTGCCTCTCTCTCTGTGTCTCTCATGAATAAATAAAATCCTTTAAAAAATAAATAAAAATAAAAGCAACTTCAACATCAGCATGAGGCATTTTGCTACTTGTTTGGAAGCCGCAAATGTAATAACCACAGACAAATAATAGCAATCAATGTATTTGTCCCAAAATAATAGTACTGCCTGGTCACAGAACACAGGATAAAAAGCACACTACATAAATTTATATCAAATCATCACTAAGTATATGAACAGCTTCACGTCATTTCCCTCTAAGAAGACTTAGAAAGTATCAGAAAAAAAATAGTTCATATATAAAACTGGGTATTTAGAACATGGCTTACATAAGTAAAATCAGAGAATACTATTACAAAGTTTTGGTAAACATCCAAATGTTTCAGAGAGACTGTTTATTTGACAAGTTTTGCTTGAAAAACTGAAATGTTACTCTGATGGGAGGTAAAAAGACAATGCTTCTGAAAATACATGTGAATTATTTATAGATTTCAATATTAAAAACAGGATGGACAATACTTTCCATTTAGCAGAATTTGCTATTAGCTAACCATGATCACACTAGCCTCTCTTAAAATATTATGGTCTATTCTTCAAAAGCTAAACAGAGTTACCATAAGACCCAGCAACTTCACACCTAGTTATTTAAGAAAACATATGTTCACACTAACATTTATACACAAATATTCCTTATTCATAACAGCTAAATAGTGTAAACAACCAAATGCCCACCAACTGATGAGTGAATAAACAAAATGCAATACTATATCCATACAACTAAAATATTATGTAGCCATAAAAGAAGAATAAAGTACTAATACATGCTACAACATGGACGAACCTTGCAAAGAATATGGTAAGTGACAGAAAACGGTCACAAAGGTCACATAATGTATGACTTATACAAAATGTCCCAAATAGGCAAATTCACAGAGAATTTTAGTAGTTGCCTAGCACTGGGAAACTGGGGAGAAAAAAGGAGTGACTACTAATAGATACAGGGTTACTTTTGAGGGTGATAAAGAAGTTCTAGAATTAGTGGGGATGGTTGTACACTGTGAATATACTAAAACCACTGACTTGTACACTTTAAAAGGTTAAATTACAAGGTATATGAATTATATCTTAAAAAACATTATAGTCTCACAGAGATCAGAGATCAATGAATTGAGAGTACCATTTTGAAAAGGTTCACAAGCAACTTGATGAAAACATTAAATCAAGATACGGAACACTCATCACTTCTAAAAGTTTTCTAGTGTCCCTAGGTAATCCCTTCCTCCTGCCTCGCCTGACCCTAAGCATTCACTGGTATTTCTCTGGTTTGCATTTTCTAGAATTTTGTATTTTCTAGAATTGCATGTAAAAAAAGATCACATTGTACGTACTCTGGCTTCTTTTACTCAATTATTTTGACATTCATCCATATTTTTACATGTATCAATGGTTTATAGTGAGTAGTATTCCATACACTTTATATTGCTAAGTAGTATTCCATAATATGACTATACCACAATTTGTCTATCCACCTACCTTTGATGGATGGATATTTGGGATGTTTCTAATTTTTAGCTATTAGAAGTAAAGTTGCTGTGAACATTTGCATACATAATTATAGGTGCACTTTTTTTAAAAAAACAGCTAGTGTGTTTTTTAAAGTGATTGTACCATTTTTACAGTCCATTTCAGTTGTTCCAACAGCCATTAGTAAGGGTCAGTCTTTCAAATTTTAGCCATCCAAGATAGTTGTACAGTGGTATTTCGTTGTGGTTTTAACTTACATTTTCCTAATGATTAATGATGTCGAGCATTTCTTTCTTTCTTTCTTTCTTTTTTTTTGATGTTGAAAATTTTTTGCGCGCTTATTTGCCATCTATGTATCTTTTTTGGTGAAGCGAATTGTTCAAGTCTTTTCTCATTTTCAAAAAATGGGTTGTTTTCTTATTATTCTATTTGAAGAGTTCTTTACATAGCCTGGATACAAGTTCTTTATAAGATAAATGATCTGAAAATATTTTCTCCCAGACTGTGGCTTGTCCTTTCACTCTTACTTAGAAGAGTAGAAGTTTTAAATTTAGATGATATCCAATTTATTAATTTTTCTTTTATGGATCATGCTTTTGGTGTCATATCTGAGAAATCTTTGCCTAACCCAAGGTTATAAAGATTTTCTCCTGTGTTTTCTTCTTCAAGTTATATAAAGTTTTACATTTAGGTCTACTATCCATCTCTTGAGCTAATTTCTATATACGGTTTAAAGTTATGTATCTAAGCTCATATTGTACTGTTAATACACAAATGT
This sequence comes from Canis lupus familiaris, assembly GCF_011100685.1. NCBI lineage: Eukaryota > Metazoa > Chordata > Mammalia > Carnivora > Canidae > Canis > Canis lupus. The sequence continues at coordinate 59,254,850 of NC_049238.1, forward strand.
TTCAGCATTTATTTATTTTAAAGATTTTATTTTTAGATTTTTATTTTAAATATTTATTTTAAAGATTATTATTTTATTTTAAAGATTCTATTTATGTATTCATGAGAGATACAGAGAGAGAGGCAGAGACACAGGTAGAGGGAGAAGCAGGTTCCCTGTGGAGAGCCTGATGCAGGACTTGATCCCAGGACCCCAGGATCACGCCCTGAGCTAAAGGCAGACACTCAACCACTGAGCCACCAAGGTGCCCCTCTTTCAGCACATTTAAGAGGCCATTCTTTTACTACTGGATTGCCTTTGTACCTTTGTCAAAATCAGTTGTCCATAATGTGTGTGTTTCTGGACTCTGAGTATTCTAGTCTTTTGATCTTTGTGGCAATCATCACAGTCTTGATTACTGTAGCTTTATAATAAGCTCTGAAATCAGTAGTATTAGTCCTCTAACTTTTTTCTTTTTTTTTTTCAAAGAAGCTTTAGCTATTCTACATACTTTGCATTTTCAAGTGTATTTTAGAATCTGCTTGTCAATTTCTATAAAAAAAGCTGCCTGGGATTTTTACTGGAATTACATTGAATTATAAATGACATCCCAACAATATTAAGTTGATCCTGAGTGGGGCATATTTCTCTATTTATTTAGCTGTTCTTCAATTTCTCTAAGTAACATTTTGTAGTTCTCCTGTTCAGATCTTATACATCTTTTCTGAAATTTGAAGTATTTCATATCTGTATACTGTTGTAAATTTTTTTAACTTCAATTTAAAAGTTGAGTATTTTTTCAACTGTTGCCAATATGTAAAAATGATTTTGTATGTTTTTGTTATATCCTGTAACCTTGTTAAACCTTACAGATTCCATCAGGTTATCAACATAATATGCCAACTGTGACTAGACAGTTTTATGTCTTCCTTTCCAATCTGGATACCACTTATATCTGTCTCTACCTATCTCTTACCTCATACACCGGCTAGAACCTCCAAAAGAATGTCAAATACAAGTGATAAGAAAAGACATTCTGGTCTTGTTCCTGATTTGCTAAAAAACACTGTGTTTCACCATCAATTATGATGTCAGTTGTAGGATTTTAGATGATTAAGGCTGTTCTCATCTATTTTAGTTTGCTGAGAGTTTTTATCAAAAATTGATGTTGGTGCACCTGGGTGGCTCAGTCAGTTAAGCATCCAACTCTGGATTTCAGCTCAGGTCTTGATCTCAGGGTTATGAGATCAAGCCCCATGTTGGGTTCTGTGCTGGCCGTGGAGCCTGCTTAAGATTCTCTCTCTCTCCCTCTGACCACCCCCCTGTAAGTGCACGCTCTCTCGCTCTCTCTCTCAAAAAAAAAAAAAAAAAAAAAGCTGATATTAGATTTTTGTCAAATGCTTTATGGGCATCCAGTGAGATGACTGTATGGTTTTTATGGTGTACCATGGTGAATTATGTTATTCGATTTTTCAAATGTTGAACTAACATTCTGAAATAAATTTCACTTCTGAACTAAATCCCATTTGAGCATATCTAACTCTTCTTATATACTGTTGTGTTCTGTTTGCTAAAATTTTGTTTAGGGCTTTCACATCTATGTTCATGAGAAGATACTGGTCCATAGTTTTCTGTTCTTGTAATATCTCTGTCGGGTTTTAAGGACTAAGTTGCTTTTATTTTTTAGAATTGGGGGGGTTAAGTTTGTTTAAGTAATCTCTATACCCAATATGGGGCTCAAACTCACAACCCTGAGATCAAGACTCACATGCTCTTCTGACTGAGCCAGCCAGATGCCCCTGCTAGAATTTTATTTTCAAAAAGTGTTTGAACACAATTGTTTAACAAATCCACCAACATAACAAAACTGATCTTTGGGCCAATAAATAAATTTCCACAAAATTATAAAGTTTTTATTATTTTTAGTATAACTTTTCACAAGTATCCCATTTTGGAAGATAATTATATGGTTATTATATGATTATAACGGCTGTAGATGCATTCTACCTTTAATCTGTTATCGGCAGCAGAGTTAAATGGAATTAGATTAGCAGCTCCAAACACCTCTTTATCTTATTTTGAAGTGTGTATGAACCCAAAAGAACTTTTTAGAGAGGCTCATTCTTGATGCTTGGTTTTTAGATACTGAACACCAAAACTATATCTTCATCTTGAGATAGTTTTTATTAACAAACAGGCAAAGAAGTATGGGGATCCCATGTACCACAGAAACAAAGCTTCTACTTAGAGGTAAGTGGAAGGTTGAATAAAATTATTGTAAACCTAAAAGCTAAGAGGACAATTTAAAAGACCTATACTGAGTGCCTGGGTGGCTCAGTCAATGAAGCATCTGCCTTCAGCTCAGGTCATGATCCCAAGGTTCTGAGAATCAAGCCCCATGTTGGGGGGTGGGGGAAGTCCTCTGCTCAAAAGGGAACCTGCTTCTCCCTCTTTCCCTATTCTCTCTCAAATAAGTAAATTCTTTTTAAAAAAATTAAAAATGAAAAAAAAATTAAAAATGGATGCCTGGGTGGCTCAGTGGTTGAGCGTCTGCCTTTGGCTCAGGTCGTGATCCTGGGGTCCTGTAATTCAAGTCCCAAGTCCAGCATTGGGCTTCCCATAGGGAGCCTGCTTCTCCTTCTGCCTATGCCTCTGCCTCTCTCTGTGTGTCTCTCATGACTAAATAAACTTAAAAATAATAAAAAATAAAAGACCTAAAACTTTAAAAGGTCTCCCAGAAATAGATTTGTTTAATAAATTAAGGAAAAACTGGAAGAGTTTTTTTTTAAAAAGAATAATAAAACAGTAAATGATTATAAGAAGCAGAGAGGATAACTGAAAGTAAGAAACTCATCCTCAAATCAACTCAGGGGTGCTTGGAATATAAGACTTAAAAGTAAATGGAAATTCAGAAGTTTTATAATATACTGCCTAGGCAAGAAAGGGCCCTCAAAAAGAAATCTCAAAACTATGGTTGCAACCATGGCAAATTCCTAAATTTTACCAAAATACAGAGCTCAAATGCCATTCACAAAGAGAAATATGATATACAATCCCCTATTCCTCCAGTAATATAAACACTGCGCCACAAACAATTTCTTGAAAGGTACCTTTTCCCAAATGAGTTTAAATTTACAAGCCATGAACTCTGGGCAACTGGCACTCACTGACCAGAAAACTGGCAAAGCTGACACCAAGAATATTTTTTTACCCTTCTTCCTTTAGTTATCATTAAGTTTGTGGTCCTTGCTTGACAACAGCATTATTGGTGTGAACTTAGTATGCACTCAATTATGGAAACAGAGTTATTTTTTGAACAACTGTGAAAAGCTCAGAAGTTTTACTTGACATTTCCAAACTGACTGGATATGAAGCATGTACCGTGAAATGAGCCTGTTTAAGTCTTCATACTAAAAAATGAAACATATGAAAGATTTGGTTGAATTAATTCAAACTCTAACATTCAAGCCAGGTTGCAACTGCTCAAAGAACCCAAACTCTACCAGGGATCTGAGTGCAAGCTCTCTGGTTGAGACTGACAATAGCAAAACATATAAAGGATGGTTAGCCTGGAGAAGAATGATTTATAATCTTTAACTTCTTTTTACTAGATTGAATAAAGCTAAATTTTTATATCCATCTGTCTGGCTTCTATAGATTCAGAGGTGGAGAGAAGAGATACAATCAACAATCAACTATAACATATAACCAGACATGTTTAAGATAACAGTTTAATAAGTACAGTACAAACATAAAACAATATGAACTCATAAAATTTATAATTCTTTTAACTACAAAGAGACAAAAAAGATGTTTGACATAATCCTATTAAATGTTAAAAAGCAGAGACACAATATGGTATACTCTGTGAATGCCTCTGAAAACCGTTATGTAATCATGCATGCAAAAAATGTAAAATACATGCAAAAACATAAAGCTAAAATAAGATAATGAGGACACAAATTTTTCATTTTTAAAAAATCTTACTATTGTTATAGAATCTTTTGGTACCAATGACTCAAGATAAAACCTGAAAGGAAATGTGTGGAGAAAAGGAACGCTTGGAATAGTGGGACTTCAGATGTTTTTAATACCTTTTTATTGTCATTATAATGCTACATCGTGTACCAAAACAAATTTTATTTAGGGGCGCCTGGGTGGCTCAGTCAGTTAAGCATCTGCCTTCAGCTCAGGTCATGATCCCAGGGTCCTGGGATATAGCCCCAAATCAGGCTACCTGCTCAGTGGGAGTCTGCTTCTCCCTCTCCCCTCAGCTCGTGCTCTCTTTCTCAATTGCCCTGCATTCCCTCAAATAAATAAATAAAATCTAAAAAAAAAAAAAAAAAGAAAGAAATTTTATTTAAATAAACATAAACCAGACTGCTCAGAGCACCCTACCCTCTTGTGGTATACCTGGGAGTTCTGTTTCTAGGAAGCCATCTATCTATATTCTGCTAATTGGAGGCAGCAGCCACAGCCACTCTTGCACTGAAGTGATCCATTTAGGTAAGCTGAGACTCTAGGATCAGATGTCTCACAGGTACAAGGTCACAGTCAGAAGCTTTCCAGTAATCAATGAAACCCTCAGGTAGACATGGGCTCAATTCCCCAGGTTACCATCAGGAACCTCTATACAGCAATAGCCTTCCTTTCTATAAACTGCTAGCAATATTTTTAGATTCATTCTCCAATGACCCTCACATGATACTCAAAGTTCCCATTTAACTGGTAACCCTTCTCCCATCCTCACTCCAACTTCACCCACTCTATCTCCCCACCCCAGATCCACTTATAAAAAAATTGTTTTAAATCAATACTGATTTTGTTAAAAGTTTTGCTTGGACTAAGGCTCTTCTAACATATCTAGTATTTTAAGAATTCAGAAAATAAGCTCTTCTTTGTACAAGCAACCCTGGCTGAAGGAAAACAGAACAAAATTGAGTATAAGCTTTTGCTGAAATTACAAACTAAAATGTGGAAAAGGAAAATAGCTTTAGTTTCTATTCATAGTTTTGTAAGTGTTTTATCCAGGGACATGAGTATAAAACCTTATAGCTTATGAATATTATTTTGAGGTAGTTTTTCTCACCTCATTCTATATCTAAATTCAATCTTTGCTGTCAGGTTCCAATACCCAATGTCTTGTTTTAATTTCCCCATGAAGGAGTTTTTTTTTTTTTTCCTTTCTTTATTTTTTAAAGATTTTATTTATTTTACACAGAAAGAGAGAGCGCACAAGCAGGGAGAGCGGCAGGGAGAGGGAGAAGCAGACTCCCTGTGGAGTAATGAGCCCGATAAAGGGTTCAATCCCAGGACCCCATGATCATGACCTGACCTGAAGGCAGACACTTAACGAATGAGCCACCCAGGTGCCCTAGGGTTTTACCTTTTCCATGAAGTTTTAGTAATGGCTAAAATATGTTAAAACTCACTGCATGGAAGGCACATTGACCTACATACCTAGCATGTATTAATTCATTTAATCCTCACACCCCTATGAGGTAGATATTACTTTCCCCAATTTACAAAGAAACAGATTCTCAGTAATTCTGCCCAGTTACATAGCCAGTTAAGTGGTGGGCCCAGGATTGAATGCAGGCAATCCTGCCCCAGGCATACTACTATGTCATTGGACCTCTCCTCCTAAACACTTTAGCCTTTCCAGAGACTGGAGCCCACCAATCTCTCCCTTCTACTGTACTTCTTACATACATACATAATAAGCTTATCACACTCTATAATCTTTGTTGTTTTCTTATTTGTTTCATGTGTTGGCACTTGTTCCACAAGTACATTTTTAAGTTCCTTGCAGGCAAGGCAACCATAACATTTGCTTCTTGCCCCTACTTCCAGCAGAATGCTGTATATAAAACATTCAGCTAAGAAGCTGATTGATTTAAATCCCTGACAATTTCTATAATACCATAAAGACAAATTCTTGGGACTCCTGGGTGGCTCAGCAGTTGAGCGTCTGCCTTTGGCTCAGGTAGTGACCCTGGGGTCCCAGGATCGAGTCCCACATTGGGCTCCCCACATGGAGCCTGCTTTCTCCCTCTGCCTGTGTCTCTGCCTCTCTCTCTGTCTCTCATGAATAAATAAATGAAATTAAAAACAAAGATTCTTTTCTATTTTTTTTAAATGCAAAATATAATTTAAAAAGGAAAAAATGACATACACAGGCATGATGACAAGGGAATTCCACAGAGGGAAAACTGGGCATAATCTTGCCCTTGCTATAAACTCTAAGGGACAAGAAACCACAGGCTATGACTCAGCAAAATTACTTTAACACCTGAAGGATAACTAATGCCATCAGTGACAGACTTAGCATTACTAAAGTTAGGAAAATGACTACCTGCATTTATTTTTCTTCTTAATGCATCTCCCCTGGTGAGTCATATCTATAAAACTGACAGACCAATGTTTTTTCCATTTCTTAAGAGAACTAACATTTACAGAAAATCAAATGAAGTTTCTTCAGCATATGTATAATCAATAAGTGACAATCTGTGTTATCAGGAATAGCACACACGGGGAAATACATAATAAAATCAGAAAGGCTTCCAGGCCTGGGAAGCATAGTAAATTTTAAATAATGTTTTTCAATCCATCAAAATGAGAAAATAAAAATGGGAGTTCAAAGACATGAAATGTTTTGTAAAGCACACTCTAATTGGCTCATGTATTAAGGCACCTCAGAGTTAATAAAAAAAAAAAAAAAACTTAATACTGGATATTAAGAAGTACACAGACATAAGTAAAAGAAAATACTCAAACATTTTGTCATGCTTCCTGGCTATAATTCTAATAACATATAAATCTGGGGGGCCATAGGTCTTAAGATAATTTTCAGAGGATAAAGGAGAGCAGCTTAGGGTTTTATGAGCTCCTTAGTGAATACCAATTGTCTAATGCACTGCTAATAGTTTTAATTTACACACAAATAAATATCAAAAAATTCTGCTAGCTCTTAGCTGAGATATCTCTAGAAAAGACTAATATGATTCTGAAACACACGCACACAAAATCATGATTATGGGATTTAATTTTTTTTCTTTTAGTATCTATTAGCTTTCTAAAGCCAACCAAGTTGTGTGGCAACAGAAGCAAAATCAAACCAGTGTTTCCTGTAGGGTGAAATAGATGGTCTGTCCTTTATGGGGTATGGTCTCTAAATGATTAAAAACAGAGCATTTAATGCCACTTACTTGTACAATTAAAAATGGTTAAAGAAAAAAAAAAACCACACAACAAAAACTAGAGATTTTAAGTCAATGACTAAAACAAAAAAGAAAATTACTCTGAATTTAATGTAAAAGGATTCCAAGATGCAAACTAATACCTTATTTTCAAATCATAGTTAAAAATTTTTTCCCCAAAAAATAAAGACACTACATTACATATAGAGTTAGAAATTAATTACAGGTCTCACCTTGAGATCTGGAAGGCAAATAAATACCATATCCTTAATCTAGCCCTCAATTCCAGTCATACCAAACCACCATGTTTGTTAGAGGCAATCTCCAAAATCCAGTACCTCTGTGTAAAGCTGAATGTGACTTCACTTACAACTCAATTCTCTTCTGCTCTTTACTTGGCTGTCACATCACCAAAGCACAGTGTATAGCACTGTATTTCACAAATAACACAAACTTTTTTCATAACACACACACAATTAAGGAAGTTGAATACACCACCAGGTTTACAACAGCATAGATCAAGGAGGTCCTCTCTTAATCAAGGGTTTACCAAAAGTAACATACCAAAGGCCCAACTACTAAAAACACAAAATCTTTCTAAGAGCTACTCTTGTTCACATTTTTCTTATACATTCTGATGTTTTACTGCACTGGGAGGTGAAAATCGTCATGATTTTAACATCCATCCACCCATGACCTACAGAATCCCTACAGTCAAAAGAAAACTTACCTCTGCAAAATGTGTTGATGTGCTATTGTCTATCCGGCTGCCACCACCACCTAAAAAACTGAAGAGAAAAAGGAATGAGTACTGATTCTATTCCTAGGAACAAGCTTCCCTCCCAGAAGCTATATATAGAATGGTACAATGAGAACAAAGCCCAATAAGGAAAAATAAGTCATCCCAATGTGACACCTATGAAGGAAATTATGAAGAACTGGCATGTAGATTAATCTATGAAAAATATTATAACAAACTACAAAATCAAGTATAAATCAAGTGAAAAATTGGAAAGTGGGGCCACCATAGAGTAGGAAGAAGGACCAAAGCCAGTATGCCATTTAAATTTGACCTAGCAGAGAAGATAAACATTTATTCTCCAGGAGGCAAAGAAATGAAACAAGATTCTCAAAATAACGTTTCACTAAAAAAATCATTCAACCATCAGAGGAACACAGCATTTGAGCCTACTTGATCCCATGCCTACTTGGGAATGATTAAATATAGTACTACAAGGGGTCTAGTACTATAGTTATTAGCACATTATAAAAGATCTCAATAAATATTTTTTCTTCTGATAGTTTATCCTATTTTTTTATTATCCTACCCATCCTTCAAGGCCCATCTCAAATGCTACCTCCTCCATTCACTAAGTCTTTTCTGAACTCATCAACCAAATAAGGATTCACACCCCTCTGCACTGACTCTGATTCTAAATTCTACCTTATTATAAATATCTAGAATTTGTCTCATCCACTTCTAATGCTCTCCCTCCTTTCATAAATATAAATCCAGAGAGTAAGGACTGTATTAATACCACAAATATATATGAAGTGTTTACTGTGTGTCAGATATTGTACAGAGCACTCATCACTTTTGAAAACCCTAAAATGTCATATCCTGTAATGATAAATTGAAAATAAAGGTTGTTGAGTTAATGTTGAATGCATCAACAGGGGCACCTGGCTGACTCATTTCGAAGAGTATGTGACTCTTGATCTCAGGGTTCTAAGTTTCAGCCCTACACTGGGTGTAGAGATTACATAAAAAAAAAAAAAAAAAAGATGTGTAAACAATAAATAACAATAAGAACTATTCTTGGAGACTGGGGAGAAATATTAGGTCCCGTTGTCCCATGAAATCTGCAAAAAAAAAGAGAGGAAAATGGCTAACATTTTGTGGAGAAAGGAATGGAAAGAATAGATATCACTTTTACTTCAAGAGAAAGTCTATGAACATGTACACACACTCACCCCAAATACAAGTCTACAAACTACTACAGATAGCTTTTATTTTCAGAACACCAGTGCAGGCACCAGCTCATTGAGGAAACAAACACACTTTGGTTAGTCTGGAACCAAAAGTGAAAAAGCAAAGCTAATGCCATTCTCTATGCAGTCATGCTCAGGCCTTTTTCACTAATTAGAAACCATTTAACACTTGCATTTGTTTCAGAAGTTAAAAACACTTCAAATGTAGAACAAGCCCAGAAGTACTGGCACATTTATGCTAAACAAGTAAATAATTTAACTACCACTGTGTATCCATTTTATCGCTCAAGCCTAACCAGACAGGCTTCCGGGCTCCTTCCTGCTTTTTACTACATCATTTCAGGAATTCATATATCCTTGGTAATTAAAGCTATCAACTCTATCTTTTACAGTTCTGCTCCCCCTAAAACTTCCTCAGTATTCCCTTTCCTTAAAATTCTTCCATATTTTAAAAGTTAAAGAAAGGGCTAATCATAGAGAAGGGATAATAAATACTACCACATTACAAAGCTTAAGAAAACTTACAAGATGCTCCTCTGATCAAAGTCTAGCAGCATATGAAGCCCATTTTCCAATATTTACATGTAAGGACCGCCTCTCATTAATTTTTACCACTAACTTCTCACCACTGTAATCTCTACGTATTCAAATCAGCAAATGTTTATGAACTTTATAGAAAGGGAATACCATGCTAACTCTAAGCTACTGATTCTAAGAAAAAGATTTCTTCAACCATTTAAAACACTGATCTTTCAAAAAATATAATCTGTACATTTGAGTATTTGCTACCAATAGCAAACAGGACAACCTCTGACCTACAAAGGCACAAATAAAAGAATTAACTCCAGTGAAAGCAGGATCCATAAAATTCATAGTTCCCTTCCATAAAGAGACTCATCCTGCAGTTAATTACTATCTACATTTATAACCATACTGCATACAGGGCTAAAGAAGCCAATATTACCACTTAAAAAGTTAGAAAAAAATAATAAGCACATTAACTGCCTCCCAACAACCAATACGCTCTTTATTTAACACATGCAGAGGGATCCCTGGGTGGCTCAGCGGTTTAGTGCCTGCCTTTAGCCCAGGGCATGATCCTGGGGTCCTAGGATCAAGTCCCACATCAGGCTCCCTGCATGGAGCCTGCTTCTCATTTCTGCCTCTCTCTCTCTCTCATGAATAAATAAAATCTTAAAAAATAATAATAATAACACATGCAGAGCATAAGTGTTTGAAGTATTTGATGCCATTATGACAGCACAAATAAAAAGCTGCCCCCAAATTAGCACGCCATTCATACAAAATTGCTCATTTTGCTGTCATGCTAATCCTATAGTTTTAGAGCTGGTATTGCGTTATTTAAAACCAAGATTATTAGATCACCATGTATTTGTACCGAACTTGATCCCATGCCATATACTGCCCCAGAAGCTCCAGTTCATTTATATGTATAATTACCAATCATTAATAAAGTTAAACTAATAGTACATACTGTAAAATGTGTAGTTTTTCCTGGTTGTGGAAGGGACCTTCAACTTTAGAGTCTGCCAACAGCAATAGTAAAGGAATTATTTACCGCCATTAAAATCTCCAAAGTCACTCCAAGATTAAAAGAAGCTTCAGATTCTTTCTATCCAGTCATATTTCTTCAATTGTCCAACCACTGCCTAACCATATATCCACAAAAGAACAAATGTGCCATTATGTTCAGCCAAAAAAAGCCATCCTACCAATGCTATTCTACTTTTCATTAAGTTTTATAGTCTTATTTGTATTAATCAAGAATACAAAATACTATCACTTTCAGAAATAGTTCCCCCTTTTATAAGTTTTACATCTTTAGTAAGTAGTACATCATAATTTCAAGCATTATGAACCCAATGAATATTATAGCGATAAGATGGCATAAGTTTGACTACCGTAATTTTAGTATGAATTAGGACCCTGAGGCTTCCTCAAAGCAGTTTCCCTGGCTAGACTAACCTTATTAGATATCTTTGTCAGAAGTCTCTCCCCAGCCAACCAATGAGGTATAACAGAGATTTACCTTTAGGCAACAGAGTGGTCATTAAAACCACGCAATAATCTAAAAGAACACCAAAGATTCAGAAAATAAGTGAAAACTTACGAAGAGTTACTTTGATATGGATATAAAATTTTCAAAGGAATGCCACAATCAGAAGCAGTGGATCTCATCACACCCATTATCACATCTTATCCCAAATTTTCCCATTTTTATTACCCTTCTTCATTCCCTTCCTCCATCTCTCTCTCTCTCAGCAGAGAGCATAAGTTATAAAACACATTTTTTTCTATTCATTCAGTCAATGCTGATAGAAAATAACTTTGATAAAAGAATGCCAGATTTATTCACAAGCTTGTACAATACCTGGAATCATCTGTCACTTCTTCAATAAAGCCTGATTCACATCTGGGACAAATATATTCCTATAAAAAAAAAAAAAGAAATAAAAGTCTTTCATTAGAAAGCTAAGCATGCAGTTTCTAAGTAATATGCAGTATACAAGCTGATGCGATGAAATGTCAATGCGCCAAGGATAGTTCTGTTTTTTGTTTTTTGTTTTTTTATCACACTCTGGCAAATAAATTCCCTAAGAAGTTTGCAGAATAGCTTCATAAGAGGTTTCCCCTCCCCCACAAGAGTTTCCACTGGGAGGGAGAATGTCAGATTTTTGTTTTTTAATTTGGGTTGATTTTTTAAAAACTGGAATAAATTCATGATCTAATTTTCTCTTCAAATCAAATGAAAAATCTCCACTCATTATCAGAGCAGTAAACGATTATAAAATTGACAGATACAAAAACTGCTATTTTTTACTATTTTGCATGTAGGAAATACAAACTGAATCACAGTATAAATCAATTGGTAGACTAGGAATTTACAGTGAAGTTTCACAATATCTCTAATCCATTTTTTGACTACCAACAGTTCCAAATAAAACAGTATTCTCAGGTATTTAACAGAAATATTAATTCAAATAACTGGAACAATTCCATTAAATCAGCTTCTAACTCCTTCAGTACCATGACTCTTTCCTTTTCTTTTTTTACAATCCTGAGGTCTTTTATTTTCTTTATGTTTACCATGCCATGAATTCATAGGGAATGAGTTCCAGCAGTTCAGGCTCCTTTCCATTGGTTCTCACAAAGTGTGCTTCTTTGAGTGGGGCAGGCTGGCGCTTCAGTTGAACCCAAGTACCTTTCTCTTTGGCTTCCTTCTTTTTCTGATCATTTTCCTTCACACACTTCAGGAAGCCATCTTGGCTCTTTGAGTGTTTAATATGTTCAATGCAGACATTAATTCTCTTGGCAAAAATCTTGCCCTTGTTTGTTTACAGCAGTGCCAACAGCATGCTGAGTAACACTGTAGACTCTTCCAGTTTTGCCATGGTAACATTTGTGGGGCATTCATTTTTTAACCGTGCCCATTCCCTTGATGTCCACAATATCACCTTTCTTATAGATTCCCATGTATGTGGCCAAAGGAACAACTCCATGTTTTCTAAAAGGCCTAGAGAACATATATCGGGTACCTCTCCTCTTTTCCTTTGTGTTAGTCATTTTGGCGAATTACTGAAAGATGGCGGTTCTGGCCAAAAGGCTGAATCTTTCTTTTAAATAAATATCAAGCATTGGCACTGATAAGAAAGAATACACTTTAAGGGCTCCTGGGGGGCTCAGTCATTAAGCATCTTTAGGTCAGGTCATGATCTCACGGTGGTGAGATCAAGCCCCCAGTAGTCTGCTAGAGTTTCTCTCCCTCTGCCCTTCCCCCAGCTCAGTTTGTGTACTCACTCATGTGCTCTTTCTCCAACAAATAAATCTTAAAAAAAATATATATATATATATACTTTAGAGACTGTCTTATCATACTTTTATTTTTTTACCATCCTAAAGTATTTTTTATCATCCACTTATCATACTTCTAAAAAATATATTTTAACTACCTATTAAAATAGATCTAGGGCAGCCCAGGTGTCTCAGCAGTTTAGCGCTGCCTTCAGACCAGGGTGTGATCCCGGAGACCTAGGATCAAGTCCCACGTTTGGCTCCCTGCATGGAGCCTGTTTCTCCCTCTGCCTGTGTCTCTGCCTCTCTTTCTGTGTCTCTCATGAATAAATAATATCTTTTTAAAAAATTTTAAATAAAATAACATAGATCTAGAAAGACATCTTCATATCTATGAATAAATAAAATCTTTAAAAATTCTCTTTGCCCCTCCCCTGCATTCTCTTTCTCTAAAAAATGAAATAAATAAATCTTAAAAAAAAAAAAAAAAAAGAGGGGCACCTGGGTGGCTCAGTGAGTTAAACAGATGCCTTTGGCTCAGATCATGATCCCAGGGTGCTAGGATCAAGCCCCATGTCAGGCTCCCTGCTCAATGGGGAGTCTGTTTCTCCTTCTGCCCCCTGCTTGTGCTCTCTCTCGCTGTATCTCTCTCTCAAATAAATAATAAAATCTTTAAAAAAAAAGAGAGAGAGATATAAAGAAAAAAAAAACAATCCTTTCCATCAAAGAGATTAGTTTGGTGAGGATATAGTCAAGCCAAGAAAGAGTAAAACTTCATAAAATAATTGCTATAATTAATGCATACTGAGAATATAAGGAAAGGCCAGGGAAGGCTTTCTCTGAAACAGTGACTTAAATTATTAGTCTGTTTGCTCCATGAAAAAAGGAAATTATGGGCTAATGATCATAACAATAGAATATAACATGCATGGAGGTTGGAGGGGAGTGGTGTGAGTGTCAATAGGCAGGCAGGGCCCAGACTGTGGAAAATTTCAGATTTACCGTAAACTTTAACCTATGAATCAGAAGCTATCAAACTTTTTTCTCTGGTATACACATGAAGGCTGAGAAACACTCATAACAGGCATACTATATGCTCTAGAAATAAAATAATCTGGAGACCACATAAATCCCTGAGCCCCTCCCTCTCCTCTTTCATCCCCCACCCTCCCAGGTAGCAGTAACTCTATCCCTTTCTCTCCTGCTAAGAAAGTTTATCTGAGTGCAAATGAGACTGATTTTAGAAGGCTAACGTTAAACCTTTTCTAATGTCTAATGTTAAGAAAAAAAGGAATCAATTACAAAGTGTTGTAATTTGTCCCAATCACAGGCTGCGCCCTATGATTTCCTCCCTCTCCCTCTTGCTCATTCGCAAAACTTTAAATATTCCCTACGTGGAACAACTCCCAAATGTGTATCTCCAACCCAGACCACGTTTCTGAATGTTTTTTCTCTCTCTTACTTACACACAAACACACACACATACCCTCAAGATATGGCATACCAGTTCACTCATACAGGAAACTTGGGAGTCATTCCTGACACCTCCCTCTCCACTATCTTCCAACATCCAACCATCAAATCTGGCACTTGTAGCTCAAACACATTTCTCAAATCTACTCCTTGTCTACTGCCACACTCTTAACCTAAGCCAGCACCGACCGTAAACACTGAAATACATTATCTTCCCTAAGTGTCATCCAACTTCTCTTCCAGCATTTTCCTATCTTTTCTGCATACTGAAGTCAAAATGATCTTTTTTATTTTTTATTTTTTTAGAATGATCTTTTTTAAAACATAAAAATGGGGCAGCCCAGGTGGCTCAGCGGTTTAGTGCCGTCTTCGGCTCAGAGCATGATCCTGGAGACCCGGGATCAAGTCCCATGTCGGGCTCCCTGCATGGAGCCTGCTTCTCCCTCTGCCTGTGTCTCTGCCCCCACCCCCTCTATGTCTCTCATGAATAAATAAAATCTTTAAAAAAAATGATAAAATAAAACATAAAAATGGACCATGTCATTCCCAGCTTAAAACTTTCCACCTCTTTCCCCAAACACTTTGTATAAAATCAAACTCTTAAACATGACTTACAAAGCCCAGTTTCGGCTAGTCTCTATTCAACTGGCCCACATCACTTCAAGCTATTCTCCCTCCCTCAGTATAGTCCAACTACATGGGCCTTCTTTCAATTTTTCTGACTGGTCAAGCTCCTCGTGCCTCTAAGTTTCTATGTATACTGCTTCTATAACTGAAACACTATTTCCCAACTTTATTAAGGCAAGGAATTTCTAATCCTCTAGCCGCCATTTTAATACCATGTCAGAGAGTCCTTCTTTCATCACTGAATCTAAAGTGATCTCCTCTTAGTCTTTTCTTTTTTTATTGAAGAATAATTGATATAAGATATTAGTTTCAGGTATACAACATAGTGATTCATATTTGTATACATTATGAAATTATTATAAGTGTAGTCACCATACAAAGTTGTTACCATTATTGACTATATTCCTATGTTGTACTTTTTATCCCTGTGACTTATGTTGTAACTCTAAAATTGTACCTCCTAATCCCTTTTACTTATTTTGCCCTTCTGATCCCCTATTATTTTCTTCGACGGCACCTTGTTCATTACTTTATAGCACTTATCACAATATGTAAATATATATATATATATATATATATATACACACACACACACACATATTTTTTTTTAATGTCTGTCTCCAGTAAGCTTAACATTTCATAACAGCAGGGTGCAGATTCATTTTGTTTACCACTATATGCCTATAAGAGACAGGTGTTTGGTATTTACTGGCTACGTGAACATGAAATTACTTGTCATACACGTCACAAATAAGAGTCAAAGTACCAGAACCCAGAACCTGATACAATCAGAAAATAGGTGGAGTGGAAATAAAGAAATAAAATGAAATTATGACTGGATCATAAGATAGTGGAGCCTGAGAGGTTTCAGAGGAAGAACTGTTCTGGATGATAACAAACTTCAAGATATAGCTGTAGGAGGAGGTAACTAAAATGGAGTAGGGATGAAGGTCTTTAGAGTTAAACAGTCATCTATACTGATACTGAACTTCCAAAATGATGTTAAGAGATGTGGTGGAGAGAAAATAATTTCAAAAGGCAGATACCACAATTAGAAAGACAAAAAAAAAGGTTCTGAAGCAAGAATCATGGTGACTTAGAGTGGAGAAATGTACAAGTCTTCTCATAGTGATCCCAGGCATGGTTATAAGAACCAGGCTGTCAGCTACCACAGCTGCTTCAACAGAACAGGACACTTTAGAAGTATAAACCAAATTGTGGAAGTACCACAGAGTTCCACCTATCCCTAGGTACTCCTTCCACAATCAAATCTTCCTATATAATTCTATTTTAACTACAGGGAAGAGAACCACAATTCTTTCTAAACGCATTGTAAATTATTCTTAATAAAAGGTTTGTAAGAATTGCTTCAAACTAACCTGGAGACATGATGTTGATTTAGGGTGGAGATGAATGAAATAAGATTGGCTTGAATTCATAATTATTAAAGCTGTGGTTTAATAATATGATATGATAATATGTGGATTTCTCGGGATCCCTGGGTGGCTCAGCGGTTTGGCGCCTGCCTTTGGCCCAGGGCATAATCCTGGAGTCCCAAGATCAAGTCCCACATCAGGATCCCTGCATGGAGTCTGCTTCTCCCTCTGCCTGTGTCTCTACCTCTCTCTCTGTGTGTCTCTCATGAATAAATGGATGAAATCTTTAAAAGAGAGAGAGAGAGAGAGAGAGATGGGATTGGGCAACAGAGCAAGAGGGAGAGAGAATCCCAAACAGACTCCACACTCAACGTGGAACCTGACTCGGGACTTGATCCCACAACCTGAGCCAAAACCAAGAGTTGGACACTTAACCGAATGTGCCACGCAGGCACCCCCATATGCTCTTCTGCAATATGACTTTCTACTCTACCCCATTTGAATCTAGGGTCTCTAGGACTTCTCTGGCTGAAAGAATACTGGGCCAGTTCCAGAGGAACCCATTAACTAACTGCCTGACAGCTTCTGCCTCTTGACTCTTTTTTTTTTTTCTTAAATTTTTTATTTATTCATGATAATCACAGAGAGAGAGACAGAGGCAGAGACACAGGCAGAGGGAGAAACAGGCTCCATGCACTGGGAGCCCGACGTGGGATTCGATCCCGGGTCTCCAGGATCGCGCCCTGGGCCAAAGGCAGGCGCCAAACCGCTGCGCCACCCAGGGATCCCTGCCTCCTGACTCTTAACACCCTGAGCAGCCACTTAAGTCTGGGCTACTCTGCTGGACAGAGAGGCCATACTGAGACATCAGACAAGGATTGGACTGAAGAGGAATATATCAGCTTGGAGGTCCAGTCCAGTAGAGCCTTCAGATGGCTCCATCTCCAAGCACTATCTGACCATAACTGCATGAAAGATCCCAAGTGAGAGCTGACTAATTGAATTCTGTAAATCCAGACACATAAGAGATAATAAATTACTGTGGTTTTCTTCTTTTTATAGATTTATGTTTTTAGAAAGAGAATGCAGGGGGCAGGGCAGAGGGAGAAGGAAAGACAATCCTCAAGCTGACTCTCCACTGAGCACAGAGCCCAATGTGGCTCAATCCCAGGACCCTGAGATTATGACTAGAGCCAAAAATCAATTAAGAGTCTGCCACTCGAGGGATCCCTGGGTGGCGCAGCGGTTTGGCGCCTGCCTTTGGCCCAGGGCGCGATCCGGGAGACCCTGGATCGAATCCCATGTCGGGCTCCCGGTGCATGGAGCCTGCTTCTCCCTCTGCCTGTGTCTCTGCCTCTCTCTCTCTCTCTCTTTCTCTCTCTCTCTCTGTGTGACTATCATAAATTAAAAAAATAAAAAAAAAATTTAAAGAGTCTGCCACTCGGGATCCCTGGGTGGCGCAGCGGTTTAGCGCCTGCCTTTGGCCCAGGGCGCGATCCTGGAGACCCAGGATCGAATCCCACGTCAGGCTCCCGGTGCATGGAGCCTGCTTCTCCCTCTGCCTATATCTCTGCCTCTCTCTCTCTTATTCTCTCTCTCTGTGTGTGACTATCATAAATAAATAAAAATTAAAAAAAAAAAAGAGTCTGCCACTCAACAGAATGAGCCAACCAGGTGCCCCAATTAATTATTTTTAAGATGTTAAATTTTGGGTGATTTGTTAGGCAGTAACAGAAAGCGAGAACATTGCCCAACTATTGGAAAAGAGCTTTGAATTTTGGTCTTTCTCTCATATTCTTTTCACTACACCACATTGATTAAAAAATAACTATGCTTTTAGAGAAAGTAAAAGAAACTATAATTTCCTGAGGACAAGAAGAAAAATTTATGGTGAGGCCAAATGAGGCCTTGGAGAATTCAGCAGCCATTCAGCCTCCCCCCTCTCTTATAGGGGAGCATAATCCTGATAAACATACAACTCAAGGTTGGAAACTTTCAATCTAACAAACTCAGAAATCTAATTTAGCAGACCAAGAGAAGATCTGTCTCTCAGAAAAAGATTGACATAAAAACCAAATTCAGAGGGCACCTGCATGTGGTGATCCCGGCATCCTGGGATCCAGTCCTGCTTCTTCCCATCTATGTCTCTACCTCTCAAAAAATAAATAAATAAATAAATAAATAAATAAATAAATAAATAAATAAATAAAATCTGAAAAAGAAAAATTCAGAGGCCACGTATATAAAATCTGAAATGCTGATTTACTTAATTTCAATGAAAAAATAATTATCAAGTGGCCCATTTACTTTTACTTTCAACACAATATTTCTCAATAAACAAATCTACCTGAAAAGCATTATAGCATAGAGAAAATGTTTTAAAATCAGATTCTAAATTCTCATATTAGATATGAGGGGAACTCACATCAACTTTCTGAGACTCAATTTCCTCATGTGTAAAATGGAGATGCTTGCTTCACTGTTGTATACTGTAAAGATTAAGATGTTTGCAAAATACCTAATTCAGTAACTGGCACATTACATAGCAGATATTTAATAAATACAGCTATTATAGTTATTACAGATTATAATCACTTGCTACATAAGAAGAGAATCTTATATCCACAATAAAACATGTGGATATATAGCTTGTGTCATCACGCTACAATAAATAGCCTAATATACCCATCCCCACCATGAGCATAAACCAAATCCTCAAAATCAAGGTCCTGGGATTCCTCTCCCCCTGGGCAGTACTGAGAAGAGCACAGCTAATGTATGCCTCTGACTTTCCACTCTTTCACTGTTGACCCAAAATTCCCACACCTTCTTCTAAGAGACATGCTGTTTCTCCTCATAGAATATAATAAATTACTTGGCTATGTTTTTTTAGTTAAAATCAGTTTAGTTGAGGCCTATAATGAGATACAGCCAGATTGGATTTTCAGTGCTTACTTCAAGTCACTTCTAAGGACAGCTACTTTTTACATTTTAATTTTCCCAAATTTTTTCCAGAGGTAAACTTAACTTTAATTTGGGGGAACGTCCGTGAATTAAGGTAAATTTGTAGAAGGGTCAAAAAGGAAGCAAACACAGTCTCTACCTCTACACTCCTCTCACAACCAGGCCTTAGCCTTAGAATCATCCTAATATATTCAGATATTTAGATACAGAGTTTTGAATTTTAAGTATAACGTGTTTGTGTTAGAAGAAAGGAGGAGGGGTAAATCAAGGATAACATTAAGCACCCATCTATGTCTGGCACTATGGAAATCTCTCTCCTCTGTTTTAACATTAACACATCAAATCATCACACCAACCTCCCCACACCAAAATACTGCCAATATATATAGTTCCCATAGTCACAAAGTCTTATAAAAAAAAATTCATTAAGTCATTTCTATCATTTCATCTGTAAAAGAGAAGTATAACAAACCTGAGTTAATTACTCAGAATCATTGCAAATAGGAACCTAGTTATTTGCACCAAACTAAACTGCTTTCCCCCTAGGGTCTAAAAGTTTATTGTATAAAACTTTAGTGAAGATATTTAGTAGCAGGTACACTTGAATGAACTGCTTCAGAAGTTCCACTGCCTGTTCCATCTAAAAATACCCACAAGCAGAAATATTTTTCACTGTTAATAGTCTGAATCAGGAACAACTCCTTAAGTATAGCCTAGCCCTGATGCTTACTTACCCACTTAGAAGAACAGCACAACATTGCACCTGGGAGGCACTTGGATGGCTCAGTTGGTTAAGTATCTGCTTTCGGCTCAGGTCATGATCTCAGGGTCCTGGGATCAAGCCCAGCATGGGACTCCCTGCTGAGCAAGGAGTCTGCTTCTCCCTCTCTTTCTCTGCCCCTCCCTCCAACTTGTGCCTGCTCACTTTCTCAAATAAATAAATAAAATCTTTTTTAAAAAGGTGCATTTGGAATACTGAAGACAACATGAAAGGGTAGTTATATTTTTTTTTAAGATTTTATTTATTCATTCATGAGAGAGAGACAGAGACATAAGCAGAGGGAGAAGCTGGATCCTTACAGGGAGCCCGATGTGGGGCTCGATCCCAGGATCACTCCCGGAGCCGAAGGCAGATGTTCAACCACTGAGGCACACAGGAGTCCCAAAAGGGTAGTTTTAATGCATTATTTTCTTTTCCTTCCTACTGTTCAAGGGATCAACTAGCAAAAAATGTGAGGTTTTGGCAGGACAACAAGCTACAAGCCAAGACTTATTTATATCAAGTCCCGCACTGAAATGTGCATACTCTTGAACTTTATGCAAATTTGTATCCAATATTTATTCATAACAAATTTTTTTTTTCTGTGAATAGACTTTCTACTTATTTGCTAATTTTCACAGCTTTGCTTCTCTACAAGTTCACTATCAGTATCTAAGTATTTTTTTTCTTTTATCTAAAACAGAAGCCTAATTATTTACCCCAAAGACACAAATGTAGTGATCCAAAGGGGCACCTGCATCCCAGTGTTTACAGCAGCAATGTACAGAATAGCCAAACTATGGAAAGAGCCCAGATGTACATTGACAGATGAATGGATAAGATACGGTATACATATGCAATGGAATACTACTCAGCCATCAAAAAAATGAAATCTTGTCATTTGCAACAACGTGGATAGAACTAGAGAGTATTATGCTAAGCAAAATAAGTTAACCAGAGAAAGACAACTACCATATTATATCACTCATATGTGGAATTTAAGAAACAAAACAGAAGACCATAGGAGAAGAGAGGGAAAAATAAAACAAGATGAAATTAAGGAGGGCATATGATATAATGAGCACTGGGTATTATATAAGACTGATGAATCACTGAACTCTACCTCTGAAACTAATAATACACTATGCTAATTAAATTTAAACTAAAAAATAAAACAAAGGCCTATTTTATGTCTTGTCTGACAGTCAAAAACTAAGATCACAATGTTTATAATCCTCTCCTTCATATTCTCTTTTTGAGTATCACCTGTTCAGAAACTCCTTCCTGGAAAAATTAGGAACACACTCTGCTTAAAATACATCATATCTCCTAGACCAGAACCCACCACATGCTGAATTTCATGCCAGCTCATATCTGTAGGTCAAAGACACTGCTTTTGTCTAGAGACCTTTTCCATAAAACCTCTATGATTATTTCTTTTCAAACCAAAATACACTTCTTCCCTTTTTTTTTTTTTAAGATTTTATTTATTTATTCATGAGAGACACACAGAGAGAAGAAGAGAGAGACAGAGACACAGGCAGAGGAAGAAACAGGCTCCATGCAGGGAGCCTGATGTGGGACTCGATCCTGGGGCTCCAGGATCATGCCCTGGGCTGAAGGCAGGTGCTAAACCGCTGGGCCACCCCACCCAGGGATCCCACTTCTTCTCTTTTCAAAAGCATCAAGTGAACCCCAAAACAAACAACAGAATTCTAGAGTTCTGTTTCCAGTTCCATCATTATCTTCATGGTCTTTATAAAGACCTATTTCTTCATCTGTAAAACTAGAGCACAAATGTTGTCCTCATTTACTTGTCTCCCACAACTCTCCTTCAGGAAAACAAGAAAGTCTCATTCATGTGGACAACTACTCATTTAAAAAGAAGATGAGCGGGGCAGCCCGGTGGCTCAGCGGTTTGGCGCCACCTTCAGCCCGGGGCCTGATCCTGGACACCCCGGATCGAGTCCCACGACGGGCTTCCTGCGTGGAGCCTACTTCTCCCTCTGCCTGTGTCTCTGCATCTCTCTCTCTCTCTCTCTCTTTGTGTCTCTCATGAATAGATAAATAAAATCTTTAAAAAATGTTTAAAAAAAAAAAAAAGAAGAAGAAGATGAGCTCTTTCCGCCATCTCTCCAAAGCGCCACAATGGTGCGCATGAACGTCCTGGCAGATGCTCTCAAGAGCGTCAACAACGCTGAAAAGAGAGGCAAGCGCCAGGTTCTTATCAGGCCATGCTCCAAAGTCATCATCCGATTTCTCACTGTGATGATGAAGCATGGTTACATTGGTGATTTTGAAATCATCGATGATCACAGAGCTGGGAAAATTGTTGTGAATCTCACAGGCAGGTTAAACAAGTGTGGAGTGATCAGCCCCAGATTTGATGTACAACTGAAAGATCTAGAAAAATGGCAGAATAACCTGCTCCCATCCCGCCAGTTCGGTTTCATTATACTGACAACCTCAGCTGGCATCATGGACCACGAAGAAGCAAGACGAAAACACACAGGAGGGAAAATCCTGGGATTCTTTTCTAGGGATGTAATTCATACGTGCAAATAAAATGCCTCAATGGAAAAAATAAAAAATAAAATAAAAATACAATAAAAAAAATAAAAAGAAGATGAAAGTTTCCTAAACTGGAATTCCAAAAATCTTAAGCAATTGTTCCCTTGGTTATTTATCAGAAAGAAAATCAGTTTACAAAAAAAAAGAAAACATCAGGCTACAGTTTTAGTGTTATACAAAGATATCTATACAAATTTAAGTACTGTTTGAAAAGCTGTGATTCAGTTCCAGGCCAATAAAACTGCTCTGGTTTATGGTCTCACTCCCTAAGAATAGTAACATATACAACCTTCATCATTTTGTTCCTTCATTCCAGGCCATGGCTGAACACTGATAATTATCAGGGGCTCTAAACAGAAGTGTATAATCAACCAACCTTCTTCAGCACACTTTGTAACAAGAAAGAAAATCAGGTCACACAGGACAAAACATCACTTGATACAAGCTTGATGAGATGAACAAGATGCCAAATTTTCTAAGAAAAAAACAGACTAAACTAGAAAAATTATCAGAGAAAAAGTTAACTTCATATGACACAATACAGTCAGAATAGATTTTGTTAAAATGTTCTGTGCTTTCTCCCACCAGAGGCAGCAAGAAGGAGAACAACCCAAGGGCATAGATTTAAAATGGTAAATGATCCAAAAAGTGTCTTTAGTTCTGATGTGTCCCACCAGTTTAGAGGATAACTTTTATCTTCTTGCATTCAGCTTAGGCTAACAGAATCTTCTTACGTAAATTGACAACATTCATTCTCCCAGAAAACATTTGAAGCTCTACATTCCAAGCATTGTGGAGAAAGAAAAGCGTGCTTGGTAGGGAAAGAAAAATTAATTTGGGATTTAAAAATTAACTGAAATCATGTACAAAGTGTATGTTCTAATGAAATCATACTTAGGGAAGTAAAGGCCAATAAAACGAACTTCTCTGAGTATCCTAATCTTAGGTACTTAGCCTTGAAATAAGAACTGAACAGTATTTCAGAAGACCCTAAGTGGTTAAAAGTAATGAATCTCGGGGCAGTGCAGGTGGCTCAGCGGTTTGCCACCTTCAGCCCAGGGCCTGATCTTGGAGACCCCGGATCCGGATAGAGTCCACGTCGGGCTCCCTGCATGGAGCCTGCTTCTCCCTTTGCCTGTGTCTCTGCCTCTCTCTCTCTCTCTCTGTCTCTCATGAATAAATAAATAAAATCTTAAAAAAAAAAAAAGTAATGAATCTCAAGTTTAAACAAAACTGAACTGGAAGCATAGAGAAACAAACCAACTGTATGATGTTGGGCAAGTCACACTTCATGAGAATTAGTACCTGGAACATAAATTTTTCAACAAATTATAGATTGTAATAAACTCCTCTGAGCAATTTTAATGTGGAGCATTTCTCAAACCATGTTCCAAGATACTAATCAGTATCTTAAGACTAATCAATCTCTTCAGAAAAAGAAAAATTAAATCTGGAAAAGGCTGGGTTAAACAATATTATTAAGTGTGTTGCCTTACTGAATGATTTTTCAGAAGCACTGATATGCCATTCTGGTTGGTAAAAGGGGAAATGGAGGAATGGAGACAGAAGATTTAGCATTTAACATTCTACCATGATTCTGAATTCATAGTTAAGTCTCCTAGCACACAGTTTTGAGAAAAACTGACTTAGACTGATCTCCAGATTTTTAGATTCCATAAAGCAGTTCAATTTTACAGCTTTTATTTATTTAGGTAATCTCTACACCCAACGTAGCGCTCAAGCTCATGACCCAATGATCATCTTCCGACTGAGCCAGCCAGGCATGCCAAAGCAGTTCAATTTTAAAATTTAAAAATTAGGGATCCCTGGGTGGCGCAGCAGTTTAGCGCCTGCCTTTGGCCCAGGGCGCGATCCTGGAGACCCGGGATCGAATCCCACGTCGGGCTCCCAGTGCATGGAGCCTGCTTCTCCCTCTGCCTGTGTCTCTGCCTCTCTCTCTCTCTCTGTGACTATCCTAAATAAATAAAAATTAAAAAATAAATAAAATAAAATAGAGATCCCTGGGTGGCGCAGCGGTTTGGCGCCTGCCTTTGGCCCAGGGTGCGATCCTGGAGACCCGGGATCGAATCCCACATCGGGCTCCCAGTGCATGGAGCCTGCTTCTCCCTCTGCCTGTGTCTCTGCCTCTCTCTCTCTCTCTCTGTGTGTGTGACTATCATAAATAAAAATAAATAAATAAATAAAATAAAATAAAATTTAAAAATTAAGTACACAAGATTGTCAACTTTTGTTTTACCAAGTAAATACATTAAAAAAAAAAATCAAAAAAAATCACCAGATAATATCACCATCACTTCATTTTAAAAGTGTCATTTTAAAACCAAAGATAGGAATAAAGAAGACTTTTAGATTACGTTAAATGACAGACTTCTAAACAAAATAATTCAGCACTGTCTTCCATTCTACCATGTGCCCATCAAGCAATCCCTGAACCTCTTATGTATACCTCTTCATCAAAATACAATAGTACAAACAGTCCATCAATGAGATAAGAGATAAGAGAACTTTACAAATATGATCTAATTCACATCAGGGACTTTTGATGTATTTACTTGGTCAGTAGAGATCACATACAGGCTGATAAAAGCAATCATTGGACCTTTACAAAGTAAGAAAATAATGAGTTAACTAAAGAACTTTAAAAAATAAAAGATTAGTGGGCAGCCCCGGTGGCCCAGCGGTTTAGTGCCGCCTTCGGCCCAGGGTGTGATCCTGGAGACCCGGAATGGAGTCCCACGTCAGGCTCCCTGCATGGAGCCTGCTTCTCCCTCTGCCTGTGTCTCTCTGCCTCTCTGTGCCTGTCATGAATAAATAAATAAAATCTTTAAAAATATAAATAAATAAAATAAAATAATAAAAGATTAAAAATACATAAAAAATAAAAGATTTTATAAAAATAGCACTGAGAAAGAAATTCTCCCAAGTCAAATTTACCTGTCACAGAATCCCAAGTCTTAAAAAATGAGGTTTTACTTTATTCAATCAACATTAATTATCAGCATTAAGAGTGTACTGTTTTGTTTCATTTAACAAAGGCAAATTTCAGCATTGCCTTATATTATGATGTCCCCAATCCTAACATTTTCAAAACTGTTCATTATCATAAAACAAGAACAGAGTTTATAACTTACAAAGAGATTCATTTCAGAAGTAAAATCTATATCCCAGTAAGAATAATTCAGTGAAAAAAATAATAATAAATAATACTTCAATGGGTATCACATGATCTTTGTGGGAAAACTATAGAACAAAATTCCTTCACACAGAGGTGGTTCAGTCAGTGAAGTGTTTGCCTTCTGCTCAGGTCATGATCCCAGGATCCTGGGATCAGGCCCACGTGGGGCTCCCTGCTCAGCAGAGAGCCTGCTTCTCCCTTTCCCAGCCACCCATTTATGCTCTGTTTCACTCTCTAATAAAATAAACAAAACCTTTAAAAAAAAAATTCCTTCACACAAAATCCAAAAATACCAGGTCAAATCACTAACCAACAGAGAGGAATAAACACAACTGCCTCATTTTACAGAAGAGGAAAACTAAGGCACTTGAAAGACTGAATAATCTGTTTAAAAGTTAAAATGAAACTTTTTTTCTCACAATGCTATATTATTTACATATAATAAATAAAACCCACTTATAGAAAGGTCTGATAACAGTTGCAAAAGGAGGGCTAATGGTTAGTTCTATAGCTTGCAGGCCAGTTTGTTTATTCTGAAAGTCCTATCCTTTTAAACAGATCTCAGACCTAAAATGGGCAAAAATGCATTCGCTCTAATATTAAGATAATCACTTAAGATTTTTATTTATTTATTCATGAGAGACACAGAGAAAGCAGAGACATAGGCAGAGGCTATACACACACACACACACACACACACATACTATATAGTAGGCTCCCTGTGAGGAGCCCGATGTGGTACTCCATCCCTGGACCCAGGATAATGCCCTGAACCAAAGGCAGCCGTCTGCTCAGCTGCTGAGCCACCCAGGCGTCCCAAGATAATCATTATTTTAATTTTTAAACAGAAAGTCAAAAGGAGGAGGAAATATTTAAAACCTCAATCCACTACTCATTTATCCCAACATTTTATGAATCTCCTTACTTCTCGACATAGTCTTCCTAGTACAGCCCCTAACATATAGTAGGCACCAACAGTTCCTGAATAAATGCAAATACAGTACTGTTACTACTACACGATCTAGTGCCTATATATTTTGATATTATTATCAAACACAAACCGATTTCTAAGCGCTATACTTCACAAATACAGTATACATGTGTAACTGTATATTTTCAAAGAAAATATCCAGACTCAATTATACTCAGGAAGAGAAACAGACATACTTCTGGAACCTTTTTATTTTATAGCAATAATGTTGCAGGATGAGATAGATCTACCTAATGAATTGATTAAAAACCTTGAGAACTCAATCTGCTCATCTAAAGCTGACTGTATGTTAAAAAGAATACCAAATCTCCCTTACTGAATCAGCACCTACACGTGGCACAGAAAAATAAACCAGTAATTTTAGTGATTGATAAGGCTGAAAATTTTAGGGAATTAAACACTTTTATGATTCTCACTTGTCAATATTACATCCAACCACTTATCTTTTTTTTAAGATTTTATTTATTTATTCATGAGAGACACAGAGAAAGAGAGAGACACAGAGACACAGGCAGAGGGAAAAGCAGGCTCCACGCAGGGAACCCGATGTGGGACTCGATCTCGGGACTCCAGGATCACGCCCTGGGCCAAAGGCAGGCACTAAACCACTAAGCCACCCAGGGATCTCCCATTCCAACCACTTTTTAATCTAAAACATATAAATTAAGCCTAGCAGTGAAAAATAATTTGCTGATTTTTTTTTGTTGTTATTTAACAAAAAGTAATTGTATCATTATCAATACTTTTCACACTACATCAGCAATGGAAATTAACAGCAATTTTTTCCAACCAATAGGCTTAAGGTATAAAACTTCCTTTCCTCAACCTAACTAATGCCTCTAAACATTCAATAGTGACCAAATTACAAGATCAGAACCTAACAGATTAATTAAGTTTGTCTGAGAATAAAATACCTCACACTAACCACTTAAATTACAGAAGCTTCCCGAGGAGCAGCTAATAAGTTCCATCCAACAAATTCAGTTACAAATGATTACTTTGCTTAAAAAGTCAATCAGGTGTGGGGCACCCAGTGACTCAGTCACTTAAGGGCCTGACTTTGGCTCAGGTCTCAGGTCGTGATTTCAGGGTACTCCTCGCTCAGCAGGAAGTCTGTTTGTCCCTCTGCCCCTCCGCCTGCTCAGGCTATCAGGCTAGCTCGCTCTCTCTCAAATAAATAAATAAAGACACTCAGCTGCTCATAAGGAGAGCAAGTAACTATGGGAAGCTCCTCTACTTATAAACTGTCAGATATAGAAACAAAGCTACATTCCAAAAACACAAGAGGTTCCATTTTGTCCAGCCCCTAACTAATGGTAAGTGGTCCATCAGACCACTGCTTTGAGCCAAACTTTAATTCAGTAGTCTACAGGTTTGTGTTTTGTTTTAGGATGTTTTATGAACACTAGTACCTCCATGATTTTCAACATGTATAAAAGCAGAAAGTGGTAAGAAAAACCTACATTTAAAATTCCTTCGTTCAACAAATACTTTAATGCGTACTATGCACCAGGCACTTTTCTAACTCCTGATGAAAAAGGAAGTAGTAATAGTAAGAGTGGTAAGGAAATGAGAAATTTAAAGGTATACAGGAGAAATTGTCTAAAGAAAAGTAGACCAAATCTAAAGGACAAACTCTGAATCTTGCAACATGTGGAAAGTATTGTACTAACATAGGAAATAATAAGAGAAAGAGGGATCCCTGGGTGGCGCAGCGGTTTGGCGCCTGCCTTTGGCCCAGGGCGCGATCCTGGAGACCCGGGATCGAATCCCACGTCGGGCTCCCAGTGCATGGAGCCTGCTTCTCCCTCTGCCTATGTCTCTGCCTCTCTCTCTCTCTGTGTGTGACTATCATAAAATAAATAAATACATTAAAAAAAAAAAGAGAGAGAGAAAGAAAGAATAAATGATAAAATGTGTGTCTCTATGAATAAATAAATAAAATCTTTAAAAAATAAAAAAAAAAAAAAAGATTACACAGCTCCATTTCTCTGAATGCTCATTCAGGCTTCCAAGAGGTGCACCTCAATATTATTTTACAGTAGTACATACTAAGGTAAACAGAGGGTCGGGTGACTCAGCTCTAGTCACCTGAAATACCAGAACAAGAATTGATAATTCGGGATCCCTGGGTGGCACAGTGGTTTGGCGCCTGCCTTTGGCCCAGGGCGCGATCCTAGAGACCCGGGATTGAATCCCATGTCGGGCTCCCGGTGCATGGAGCCTGCTTCTCCCTCTGCCTATGTCTTTGCCCCCCACCCTCTCTCTCTCTCTCTCTCTCTCTCTCTCTGTGTGACTATCATAAATAAAAAACAATAAAAATTAAAAATTAAAAAAAAGAATTGATAATTCGATTCACCCTCTCAGCCTAAGAGTTTAAAGAAACTAAAAGTTTAAACACAAAATCTCCTGAGCTCATGAAACTTCCAAAAGAGCTATAAGAGAAATAAAATCTGATTAATGCTAAGATGAACTATAAAGAAACTAAAAGTTAGCATGTGTCTGCTTTTTGCTTTGTTTTCAAACTGGAACTTCCAGAAGCCTTACTAAGTTACAAGCGGTGTTATTACCTCAATTAATTCTCAACTGACAAAAAATTTGGATACTTTTCTTTTAGAAGTTGCCCTACAATGTGTAACTTGAGAGGAGTGATCCAATTCCTCTGGGCTCAGTAACCACAAGGGGAGAAAGTGACCCTAAAAGATACAGCTATAATGGAACAGCAGCCACTAACTACTGTTCTAAATAATCCCTCCCATCAGGGCTTTGGCTAAAATTATATGGTCTCAATTATCTTAACTGAAAATTATCCTAGGATCCCAAAATTAGAAATCAAAGCTACATTAGAACAAAGCTTTACACACCATGGACACAAGAGGACAATCTCTTTATCCTGCTATACCAGGGTTCTTCAACCTCACCCCTATTACTGTTTGGGGCCCAATAATTCTTTGCTGTAGGGGGGTGTCCTGTGCAATGTAGCATGTGAGCAGCATCCCTGGCCCCTATCTACTAAATGCCAGGACAACTCTCCCCTTCCTTGCAATTGTGACAACCAAAAATGACTACAGACATTACCAAAAGTTCTCCTGGGGAGAAAATTGATTCCAGTTGAGAACCACTGCTTTATGCTACCTCCTTCATTGCTCATTAATAAGCTGTGAAAAGATGAAAAAGAAGTCAGCATCCACAGGCTTATTCTTAGACCTCTTCTAATTTGACTATAGAGAATGAGAAGCAATCCGCATCTTCTTTCCTCTCCTAATAAGATGACTGTCTGAAAGACCTTAGCATTTTCTCCCTGAATGTACGTAAAGGTCATAAAAAGCCAAGTAGGGATCCCTGGGTGGCGCAGCGGTTTGGCGCCTGCCTTTGGCCCAGGGCGTGATCCTGGAGACCCGGGATCGAATCCCATATCAGGCTCCCGATGCATGGAGCCTGCTTCTCCCTCTGCCTGTGTCTCTGCCTCTCTCTCTCTCTCTGTGACTATCATAAGTAAATAAATAAAAATTAAAAAAAAAAAAAAAAAAAAAGCCAAGTAAACATAAAGAAACACAAAGTGTTAGATTCCAGTTGGTACTTCCCAAAAAAAGTACAAGGGGTTTTATCTGTAGTGAGTTTAAAATTTTTGTTCTTCCTCATACTGAAAAAATCCCAGATTTCCCCAATATATACATATTTATATATCAGTAATTTTTTTTAAGATTTTATTTATTTATTCATGAGAGACACAGAGAGAGAGAGAGAGAGAGAGAGAGGCAGAGACACAGGCAGAGGGAGAAGCAGGCTCCATGCAGGGAGCCCGACGTGGGACTCGATTCTGGATCTCCAGGACCACGCCCTGGGCCGAAGGCGGCGCTAAACCGCCGAGCCACCCAGGCTGCTCAGAATTTCAAGGCCAGAATCACTTCACTCTTCTAGTTATAAGAATATATACTTCTGGGCAGCCCGGGTGGCTCGGCAGTTTAGCGCCACCTTCAGCCCAGGGTGTGATCCTGGAGTCCCGAGATCGAGTCCCACATCAGGCTCCCTGCATGGAGCCTGCTTCTCCCTCTGCCTGTGTCTCTGCCTCTCTCTCTCTGTGTCTCTCATGAATAAATAAATAAAATCTTAAAAAAATAATAATAGTTTTTAAAAAAGAATATATACTTCTTATTTCTAGATCCTGGCAGGGAATATATTTACCGACACTACATATTCTTTTTTTTTTTTTTTAAATATGGCTTTTATCTTGTCAAGTTACTCACTCATAGAGACAGAGAGGGGGGCGGGCAGAGACACAGGCAGAGGGAGAAGCAGGCTCCATACCGGAAGCCCTACGTGGGACTCGATCCCAGGTCTCCACGATCACACCCCAGGCGGCAGGTGGCGCTAAACCACTGCGCCACCGGGGCTGCCCAACACTATATACTCAAACTTCACATGGTAGTATCTATATTTTGTGCCACTGGAACCAATTTGATAAAGATCTCACAACACTAAAAAGCCACTACTTTTAAATATAACTACTGGATATCCAACTTGTCATATCATTCAAGCAATATTTAATAAGCAACTGCTACACAGTACCAGAGAGATGCTAGATAATCAAGCAGACTTTTTAGCTGGGGAGTCACAAATAGCAGAATATAAGATATCGAATAATTAAAACTTCTCCCGTCCAGCTCAAATCACTAAATTCCTCCCCCCAAGTTCAATAACACTACTAACATTAGTTGGACACTGCTCTGTGATCTTTCTATGAATCATGCAATTAAAAAGTGAGGTCAGTGAGCTTACAGTTTTAAGAGTCACAAAGTCTTTAAGAAATGTACTTCAAGGGAAGTCTGGGTGGCTCAGCAGTTAAGCGTCTGCCTTTGGCCCAGGGTATGATCCTGGAGTCCCAGGATTGAGTCCCACATGCCAGGCTCCCTGTAAGGAGCCTGCTTCTCCCTCTGCCTAGGTCTCTGCCCCTTTTTCTCTGTCTCTCATGAATAAATAAATATTTTTTTAAGTACTTCAAAAAAAAAAAGTTTAATTTAAAAAATGTAATTTTTAGCTACTCTTATTATGAGGTAGAGAGTTTTCCCAGATTTGGGGTACCTGCATGGCTCAGCTGGTTAAGCATCTGACTCTTGGGTTTGGCTCAGGTCATAATCTCAGGGTCTTAAGATCCAGCTCCTCCTCAGGCTCCTCATTGAGATTCTCGGTCTCTCCCTCTGCCCCTCCACCCATTTGCAAGCACACAAACACTTTCTCTCTCTTTAAAATAAATAAACAAATAAAATATCTTTTTAAAAAGAGGTAGTCTTCCTGTATTAGTCATTACAAGCAGAACACAATGATCATCACTTGTACAGCACCGCACCTGGTAAAGAACCAAAGCCAATGACGTTACTCACTGACAAGGATGACATTTTATTAAATCAAAGGTGATAGAATAAGGAGATGTGAGAGAAGCTTATTAGTTCCTTTGGGCAGAGTCTCAGAGTTAACACCCTGGCAGTCCTTAATTAGACTTGTCTCTGGTCTGGATCTGGATACTCTGATCTCCATAAAATACTTAGGAATCACCCTAGTCTCATCAATATCAAAAGTAGTTTACTCTGCACATGATTTTCTCACCCATTTAATGAATACTCTACCAGATACAATCTCAGGTAATATTCTCTGTCCTTGATTTAAAAGGAGGGCAGGGTAGTGTGGGGATGGAATGACACCTTTACATTCCATGACACAACCTTCTATGGTCATCCCTTAATACATAGCATAGTATCTCCATCAGTTTGGGCTTCACATTATCTCACAATAGGACAGTCAAGTGAGGTAGAAGATTCTGCTGTGTTTTGAAAATAATTTTAAGTTACCCAAAAATACACAATGCCATTTACCCAATCATATGTAAACTGAAATCCTAAGGGTTTTAAAGCATGTAATAGGGCAGCCCCGGTGGCTCAGCGGTTTAAGCGCCACCTTCAGTCCAGGGCGTGATCCTGGAGTCCCGGGATCAAGTCCCACATCAGGCTCCCTGCATGGAGCCTGCTTCTCCCTCTGCCTGTGTATCTGCCTCTCTCTCTCTCTGTGTCTCTCATGAATAAATAAATAAAATCTTAAAAAAAATAAAATAAAATAAAATAAAATAAAGCATGTAATAAGTCAAATTCTCTTTACTAAAATTATTTTCACTGTAAATAGGAAAATACTTTTCAATAAGAGAAAGAAATTCCTAATCAATAGTTACTTCTAGAATAGAGAGTCTTTTTTTTTTTTCTTTTTCTTTTTTTTTTAATTGGAGGCAGGGGAGAGGTAGACTCCCTGGCTGAGTAGGGAGCCCAACACAGGACTCCATCCCAGGACCCCTAGGATCATGGCCTGAGCCAAAGGTAGATGATTAACCAACTAAGCCACCCATGTGCCCAACAGATTCTTTTTTGATGTCTAATGATAACAGTAATGGTAACAGTACCACTAAATATATTTTCATTCTAAAATTCTCTTCTTGCTTGATTTCTCATTTCTTTGTATCTTTATTCTAATGACTCTCTTGTTCTCTTATCTAGGAGGATCCAAACCAAAGACACACAAAGTTAAAATGGATGGATCAGGATTTAGCAGTAAGACGTGTTACTTCACCAAATTAATTCAACTGAATTTGGCTTAATCTACATAGCATTAGGTGTACTCTCTCTCAGAAGTTATAACCAAAATTATTTTTTTTAATACAGACATTAAGGTTAGTTGGGCATGTAAATCTTTCAGAGTAGTACTGACAAGAAAAACAATAAACAGCAACCTAAGGAGAGTTTCAGGGCTGAACCACTGGGTAAGCTATTGCTATTGCCTGCACACACTTCCAAACATATCAAGAAGGGCTATACACTAGAATTGAGGAAGAAATAAGAGTTCCAAAACCTTGCATCTTAATCCCAGTGAACAGCACTATGATTCTATGGGGGAATAAACTGGTAAAAGATGAGATGGCTCTGAAGGAAGCAGTCCTTTCCACTGACGGAGTCAAGAAACCCACCTAGCAAAAGCTCATTAAAAGCTGACAGTAAAACTCAATACTCCACCTCTGGTGTTCAGAGTTCTTGTGATCCAACTAGCACAAGAGTAAGCACCCTTTTGAGATGCAAATTAAATCAAAACAAAGAAAAATTAATTCCAGATAACCTGGGTTGGCTACCCTCAAAAAGACATCTGGTTTCCCATAACATTTGTCCAATTCAAGAAACAATGAATGCCTACTGTACACTGAGAACTTATAGTGAAGGAATCTCAAGTTCACATAAATTACTTTCATAAAACTTTCAACATTTTCCTATATGTATGAAAATCATATTACTGACTTTCCAGGGTTTGAGTTGGTTTTTCAATAGCAGTCAGATTTGTCCTGAACCAGATACTTACTGACCTGATCATTCTTACAACGAACATGTTCAAGGTGACAGCTTAGGCTTAAGGATCTAGAAATGGCCATGAAACATGAAACTTACTGGCTCATATATGAATCAAAATTATAATCTTGACCTCATTGCACCTTTTCCTAAAAATGCATGACAACAATGATTTTACTAAATATTTCCTCCTTCTCCCTCAATTTACTCTTTTCTACAGCAGTCTGTGCTATTCTCAATTTGAATTCTACCTATCCTTCAAAACTCAATTTAAATCCTATCTGAACTGTAACTTCTTCCCTGCACATCACCAATGCTACCGTATCCCTCTCTCACTAAACTCTTAACCACATACTATATCCACCCTATTCATGTATATTGTTTCTTTTTCCATGTTTGTCTTGTCTTTCCGACATAATTATGAGGTCCTTGAGGGCAGAAACCATATATTCCTTGGTATTGTCTCCAGGACCTTCAGATGAGAACCTTGTATGTATGCAGTATTCAACTTAGACATCAGGTATGACAGATAATAAACAATACTAAAAAGATCAAGAACTTCTCTTGGGATGCCTGGGTGGCTCAGTGGTTAAGCGTCTGCCTTCGGCTCAGGGTGTGATCCCAAGGCAGGGGATGGAGTCCACATTGGGATCCCTGCATGGAGCCTGCTTCTCCCTCTGCCTATGTCTCTGCCTCTCTCTGTGTCTCTCATGAATAAATAAATAAAATCTTTAAAAAAAAAAAAAGAACTTCTCTGGGCATTAAACTAAGGCTTATAAAAAACTCCTACCACATCTTTCAAACTATCCCTTTTCAAGAGCACGAAGTGGGGACTTGAGATGTTAAGAAGATATAATAAGTTGTGAAAAGTTAGACTTATTTTTAAAGGCAAAGTGAATAGCACTTAAAGATCAGAAGACTGCAATGTTCAACAGGGCATCACATTCAGCATGTCACTAGTTACACAAGTACTGGCTGAATTCAAGACCCTCCTCTCTGTGGTTAAAGAGAGTTCTGGAGGCTCTACTGTCCACTAGCAAAAGAAAAAACAAAAACAAACAAACAAAAAAACAAAAAACAAGACACCAAGGCACCTGCTCTTCTTAGCACTGAAACATGGCAAAAAAACCTGCACACACACAGAGCTGAACCAGCAGGCAAAAGTAACATAGCACATAGATGAAAC
Organism: Canis lupus familiaris; assembly: GCF_011100685.1. Classification (NCBI taxonomy): domain Eukaryota; kingdom Metazoa; phylum Chordata; class Mammalia; order Carnivora; family Canidae; genus Canis; species Canis lupus. The sequence continues at coordinate 59,290,353 of NC_049238.1, forward strand.
TATGACCCTGGATGGGGTGGGGCAAATGGAAAGAAAATGCCCTAAAAGCATGAAAAAGCACAACTTTTGGTGAAGAAGCTAAAATACCATTGAGGCATGTATTCACTAGACTCCATTTGTGTTTCTAGAAACTAAGACAGGGATCCCTGGGTGGCGCAGCGGTTTGGCGCCTGCCTTTGGCCCAGGGCGCGATCCTGGAGACCCAGGATCGAGTCCCACGTCGGGCTCCCGGTGCATGGAGCCTGCTTCTCCCTCTGCCTATGTCTCTGCCTCTCTCTCTCTCTCTCTCTGTGACTATCATAAACAAATAAAAATTAAAAAAAAATTAAAAACTAAGACATGCATGCAGACACATTTAGTAGGATTTCTCACAGGCTGTATCTGAGACACAGTAAATACAGAGGTGGGTTGTTATATAGCCCCCCTGTCTTAAGGCTGAGGCTGGATAGTTCCAAGAAAAAGAACAACCATAACTAATTCTAAAGATGGCTGGCCAAGGGTAGAGTCTACATTCACTCTTGTGGGTCTCCCTGTAGTAGCTTATAACCCAACACACAAGAGCTGGGTTTGGAGGGTTGTAGCTGGCTAGCCTGCTGTAGAAGCACATTCTTCACAACGATTGCACCACTCTCCAGGGGCTAACAGACAATCTGGCAGAAACTGGTGAAAACCAATCTTATGTCAGAGGAGCCAGTCCCCAGCATTCTATCATGGGTCTTTTTATTAAGTGAAGAGACAGAATCGGGGAACGGGGCGGGGAAGGGAGGTGATGCTAAAACACGGGCAGCAGGACAACATGTCCTGACTTCTTCCTAAAGCCATTTCCTTCAATAGTGATAGGACGGACAAGGCAGTCTGCAAGTCATTAGCACACTTGTTTTCACTTTCACAAGAACCCTGGAAACCACTGAGGAGCAAAATCCTCACCTCCCCACAGTTACCTTCCAACCCTCTCTCTCTCCGCGCTTTCTTCCTTCCTTCCCTAGAGACAAGCGAACAGGGACAACCCTCAGCAATCCGCTATTTGGCTCCCCTGGGGATTGGGGGGCGGGGGTGTCCGATTAAAAGTGAAAAAGGCCGTAGAGGAAGGTGAGAAGTGCAGAAGATATCGAGAGGGGGGAAAGAGAGGTCATTGTGGGATAGAGACAAGGTAAGAAAGAGTGAAAGAAAACTAAGGGGAGAGTTGTCAGAACTTGCTGCGAGAGGAAAAAAAGATGAAGCGACGCAGGTGAAGGGCCGGGTGGGAGCGAGGGGCAGGTGGAACATCCGAAGGGGAAAAGGGCTGGGCGGGAGCTCTGGAGCCAGGGCCGGGACGCCCAGGATTTGGGGCCGGAGACCAGAAAACAGCGGGCAGCGGGCATTTGGAAGGCTGGTGTCAGAAAAATCCGGGCTGTGCGGGGCGTTGAAGACCCCTTCGGGGACTGCGGGGCGAAGGATCCCCGCGGATGCCCAAGCGCAGGGGCCACGGGGCTCTTACCGGTAGTTTGGGGCTGACCTCGCCCTTGCAAAAGTGGCAGAAAAACCGGTGCGCGGCGACAGCGGCGCCTGCGCCCGCGCCAGCCGCGGAGGCCTCCGCCATCTTTCTCTTCCGCCGCGGCCGTCCGAGAGGGCAGCGGCCCGTCCCCCGCCAGGCCGCTACCTCCGGGCTGCGGTCGTCGCCTCGGCCGCCGCCGCTTCCTAAGTGCGGCGGGCCGCCGGAGGCCGCGTCGGTCACGTGAGTCGGCCGGGCCCAGCGAGCCGGCGGCGCGGACGGCGACCCCGCGGCCCGCCTCCCGGCACCAAAGAGGCGCAGGAAGGAGAGTCCGCCCGCCGCAGCCTGCCCGCCGGCTCCTCAGACAGCGGCTCGCCGGTCCTCCAGCTTTCCAGCGAGAGGAAAGAAAGAGCGTCACCGGAAACCACCGAAACTCCGGGGTAGAGCGGCACGCGTGGTTCCCCTTTCCCTCCTCCTGGCTGCCCGTCCGCCTGCGAGGGAGGGCCGTGGGCTCCCCCTCTGCCCCGGCGGCCGGTGGGACCCGCAAGAAGCCGCATTGTTAGATTGCGTTGACCCCGAGGTTAGTGGAAAATGCTCCCCTGACGAAGCGGCCCTGTCTGTGGACCAGGGGACCGAGTCTGGAACGGGGACCTGCGTGAAGGGAGTGAAGAGCCGGGAGCTAAGTAGGCTCCCTGGAAGTCCTGTTGCAGGATGGGACAGGGTCCGGGATGCTTCCCCAAGCACATGCGGATGGGAATATAGAGCTGAGAGGCGGAGACTTGGCCTCTGGGGATTTGGGAGACTAACTGAACAACTCGATGCTTGGTAGCCCTTGGGATAATAAGTAATTATACTTTAGGGTCAGCTGTGTCTGTTTCTGTGTATGTTTACTTTCTCAAGGAGTAGAAATTTCAGAATTAAATACTGCCTTTCAGACAACATACTTCATCTCCTGTTTGAAACACCCAGTTGAGAAGCTTTCCTTTGCCTCCTTTTCTTCTTCTAAGTTGTCATTTCCTTTATGGACTGAGGTGACACTACCTGTTCATTCCCAACGGCCGTGAACAGTGGCCTTAATTCTTCCAAGCAATGGAGTATTGAATCTAAAGTCCGTGACATCGCAAAATCATCTACACCCAACTTTTAAAGAAAATTAGAATCACTCATAATCCCATTAAAGTAAATTTGACATATAGTCTTCCAGTCTTTTTTTCTATGCATTTTTCTTGCGGTTTTGTTTGTTTGTTTTTCATTATGATTTAATTGTCCTCTACGTTTTGCTTTGTGACCTGCTTCTTTCACTTAAGGAACAATTTTCTATGTTCATATGTATTATACTTTGTTTTAAATGGTGGCTAGTATTCCAATGTATGGGTATGCCATCATTTATTGAGTTAATTCCTATTGTTAGACATTCAGTTGTTTCCAGCATATCAGTATAATAAGGGAAATTACAGTGACTTTTATTTTCTTGAGACAGTATCTAAAATGAAATTTTTTAAAGATATACTGTTAAAATTGCCATCTAGAAAGTACACGAATTTGCACTACTTCCAACAAAAGAGGAAAACTATCCATCATATGGCCTTTTTTCCCTCTAGCTCTGAGACTTCTCAGTACAATGACTCAAGCAGAAATTAAACTTTGCTCTTTGTTGCTACAAGAGCATTTTGGAGAGATTGTAGAAAAAATTGGAGTCCACCTAATCAGGACTGGCAGCCAGCCACTAAGAGTAATTGCCCATGACACAGGAACATCACTGGATCAGGTATGTGTGGACGGCATTAATTTGCTTTCATTCTTTATCTACCTTTAAATATTATTCCTCCCCACCCCACAAAACAAAAAAAGAGAGAAAGTCTGCCCTAGGATCAGAACAGTGTTATTTGGGGAATGAGGGGGGGATAAGATGTAGGCCTCAAGGTTCTGCTCTCAAGGTATTCCTGGTTCATCATGGCTTCTTAGGCAAATCTTTGCTCCTAATATGCTACACCTTGCTTATTCATAATAAGTCTATTAATCTCAGTGCTACCTTTAAGGAATAAGAATAACGGAGGGGAAGTACATTGTACTTCGAAAGGTTTTTTTGTTTTGTTTTTAGAGAGAAGCTGTGCACACACACACATATTCCGGCTAGGGTGAGAAAGAATCTGAAGCAGGCTCCACCCTCAGCCTTTGTCTTGATGTAGGGGCTCTATGTCAAAACCCTGAGATCATGACCTGAGCTGAAATCAAGAGTCAGATGCTTAACCAACTGAACCACCCAGGTGCCCCACATTATACTTTGAATGATCAGAGGAAATGAGTGTCAGAGGGAGGAATCTTACTGTTTTCTTCCATTCACATGTGATTCTTTTTTTTTTTTTTTTAAGATTTTATTTATTTGACAGAAAGCACAAGCAGGGGGAGTGGGAGACGGAGAAGCAGGCTCCCCGCTGAGCAGGGGGCCCCATAAGGGACTCAATACCAAGACCCAGGGATCACAACCCCAGCCAAAGGCAGACGCTCAATCTCTGAGCCACCAGGTGCCCCTTGACATGTGATTCTCAATAGCTTATCCAAATGGAGGGAGGGAAGAAGCACAGAGATCCTTAGCCAGCTCTTAGTAAATTATTAGACAAAAATTGGCAACAAAAATGAGCTATGACTTCAGATCTTTTCTTTCTTTCTTTTGCGTCCTATCTAGGTAAAAAAAGCCCTCTGTGTGCTTATCCAACATAACCTGGTGATATATCAAGTGCACAAACGTGGTGTAGTGGAGTATGAAGCCCAGTGCAGCCGCGTATTGCGAATGCTTAGGTATCCCCGGTACATCTATACTGCCAAAACACTGTACAGTGACACCGGAGAACTCATTGTTGAGGAGCTGCTATTGAATGGCAAAATGACAATGTCAGCTGTTGTGAAGAAAGTGGCAGACCGGCTCACAGAGACTATGGAGGGTTAGTACTGTACTCATAGCTGTTAGCAAAAGCGTAGATTGGCTGGCTGCAGGACTGGAACTTCAGCTAACTTAGGCAATCTCATCTGCCACTTTCATCCTGTTGTACAGATGGCAAGACCATGGACTATGCTGAGGTATCAAACACATTTGTGCGACTAGCAGACACACACTTTGTACAGCGTTGCCCCTGGGTGCCTGCCACTGAGAATTCAGACCCAGGGCCACTGCCACCTGCCCCCATTCTTGTGATCAGTGAAAAGGACATGTACCTGGTTCCAAAACTGAGCTTGATCGGTAAGGAATTTTGACCCCTGAAACTATGATTTGCCCTGGTTGTGGATTCTTCTTCAAAGATTGTTAAATTAGTGAATGAATCGATCAAGCAGTTACCAAATATTTACTCTATGCCAGATACTGTGGTGTAAAATGAAAAAACAAGTCCCTGACCTTTTGGGGCTTAAGACTAATATAAAAAAGACTTGAGTTACATTACTCAAATAATCAGATAGATGTATAACTAAGAAACTGATTAGTACTATGAATGAAAAGTATGAGATGTTATGAAAATATGTAACAGGGAACCAAATTTTTCAGGATTTAGAGCACACGCTTCTCTGAGAAAGTAGCAGTTGAGCTAAGATTTGAAACAGAAGCAGGAACTAACCAGTGAGGTAATGTATGAAGGAGTACAGAGGATAAATATTTTTACAAAAGGAATAGTGTACAATGAGAAAAAAATAGGATATTTGAGGAAGTAAAAGATGGGTCAGTGTAATTAAGGCATGGTGAGCAAAGAGAGCCATGAGATGAGGATAGAAAGATAGGGGCTAGATCATACAAGACGTTATACAGACAGCATCTGTTCTTTATCCTAAGAGCAAAGGAAAACTACTAAAGGATTTAAAGGAAGTGACATGATCTAATTTGCATTTTTAAAAGATTTTCCTGCTTGTAGATAGGATAGGGCAAAGGTAAAATGTAGACAAACCCAGTGAAAAATTAGATACAGAAAGGGTAAAGGAGACAGAAGTACTAAATGACATTTGTGTGTCTGACTTGCATGTGGGGGGAGGATGAATGGTCCTACTCACTGAAAGGAAGCGTTTGGAACAGGAACAGTTTGAGGTAGAAAGATTAGAACTTTCTTTTTTGAATATGTTGAGCTTCAAATGACTTCATCATTACTTCGAATTTCTTGGAGCTCCTCAGCCTCCCCAGCCACTTTAACCTAGAGGCAGCTGGAGATGTCTTGGGATAGAGGGAAACCTGCTCTCAGATTCAGTGATTTCCTGTCTTCATATGAGATGTAGCATAACTGTTTGCCTGTTTTATTTATCAGGGAAAGGTAAAAGGAGAAGATCATCTGATGAAGATGCTGCTGGGGAGCCCAAGGCCAAGAGACCAAAACACAACACAGATAACAAAGAGGTAATGGGGCTTAGGGGTCCTCACCCTAAGGCAAGGCAGAAAGATAACAAAGGTAACAGGCCCCAAGAGATTTACAAGGTCCTTGATTGAGAAGTAGTAGGATTAGGGATCCCTGGGTAGCACAGCGGTTTAGCACCTGCCTTTGGCCCACGGCGTGATCCTGGAGACCCGGGATCCAATCCCACGTCGGGCTCCGGGTGCATGGAGCCTGCTTTTCCCTCTGCCTATGTCTCTGCCTCTCTCTCTCTTTCTCTCTCTCTCTCTCTCTGTGTGTGACTATCATAAATAAATAAATAAACATTTAAAAAAAAAGATTTATAAAAAAAAAAAAGTAGTAGGATTAGTAGGATTATGAACTTCATTCAATATTGACCAAGAATGAACTAACAAAGTGTAAACTCCATTACTTTCTCCTTTCTGAGGCTTCATCATTAAACAGAGGTCAGATCTTATGCCAAAAAAGGGCCTTCTGTTTTCTCTCTGAAATAAGAGGCAAGGTCATGTGCTGAGAGTGGGAAGAGAGGGGTAAATAGAAAATTTAAGGATACTGGAGAAGAGTTCAGATAGAGAAAGATTAGGTAAATTCAGAGGTGAGTTTAAGGGATGCCTGGGTGGCTCAGTGGTTGAGCGGCTGCCTTTGGCTCAGGGCATGATTCTGGAGTTCTGGGATTGAGTCCTGCATCAGGCTCCCTGCATGGAGCCTGCTTCTCCCTCTGTCTACGTCTCTGCCTCTCTCTCTGTGTCTCTCATGAATGAATGAATGAATGAATGAATGAATGAATAAATAAATAGAGGTGAGTTTAGAGAATCTGAATTGGGTATTGTAAATTTGTGTCATCAAGGCCCTGATCCACATGATTGAATGATTTTTTTTTTTCCACCCCACGTGGTTGCTACTGAATAGGAAAAAAAATAGTGAACAGTTAAATCCAAGCTCCTCGCCAGAAAACTCTTCCCCATATTCACGGTATCTAAATGTTTCTCTCTAATCCTTTTCTCCTCCTCAGCCCATTCCAGATGATGGGATTTATTGGCAGGCCAACCTTGACAGATTCCATCAGCACTTCCGTGACCAAGCCATTGTCAGTGCAGTTGCCAACAGGATGGACCAGGTGGTATCTAAGTGGGTGGGACGGTGTCCCAAATCAGGAGCATTCACTTATTTGCCAGATGTAGCCATTGGCATATAGCCAGAGTCAGCACAGTGGAGTGAATTCTGAATTGTAGTTCACTTTTCAAACCCAGACCAGCAGTGAGATCGTGCGGACTATGCTTCGGATGAGTGAGATTACTACTCCCTCTACTGCCCCCTTCACCCAGCCGTTGTCTTCCAATGAGGTGATCTTCATGTTCTTGTACTACTTTTCTAACAGACTGCGGATGTGATGATTCTTATACACAGAGCCTGGGATTAGGTTGAGATCTGAGCCTTTGAAAGAGTTTTTATTGTTTGAGGTGGGACAGGGATTCTCTTCAAGTGTTAGGTACTGAAATATTGGTCTCTGGGGATCCATCCTTAAAAAACCTAAACCATTCTCCTAGCCAAAGTACAGCTATTCCCAGTTGTTCTAAGAATCCACTATCTGGAATCTGAGAACCTTTGTTGGTACTCAGAACATCATTTGGCTTCTTGTATTGCTTTTGTTCAGTATACTAGTTTTATGTATCTTAAATTTGTTTTTAGTATATCTGTTTCTTAAAATATAAATATTTAATGTACCAAATACATTTTATTTATATTCTATTTCATAATTATATTTATCCATATTATAGTTATATTTTCAGTTCATATTATTTTTAAAATTTTAAACTTATAACAAAAATTTCAGGTTTTTTTTCTTTCAATACAGTAATTATGTGACTTCTATTCAAACAATAGAAATGTATAATTTTTTCAAGTTGTAGCCCCCTATATTTTTAGAAATGGCGTTCAAGTTCTATATCTTATTGTGGGTGGTAGTTACAGGGATATACATAATTGTCAACACTCATCAAACTGAACCTCTAAAATCTGGGCTTGTTATTATATGTAACATACCTCAGTTTAAATATATATATATATAGTTAGGACACCTGGGTGGCTCAGCAGTTAAGCATCTGCCTTCTGCTCAGGGAGTGATCCTGGAGTCCCGGGATCGAGTCCCACATCGGGCTCCCTACATGGAGCCTGCTTCTCCCTCTGCCTGTGTCTCTGCCTCTCTATCTCTCTGTGTCTCTCATGAATAAATAAATAAAATCTTAAAAAAAAAAGTTTAATAAATAAATATGTATATAGTTTCATGTGATCCCAGCCACAGGGATTCTTGTTAATAGTTTGATACCTAACTTTATTCAGACCTTTTTTTTATGTATAGTCTCACATTTAAATAGATATATGTATTTTTTTCAGCAAAAAAAAAAAAAAGAATTCTACATACTGTTCTAAAGTTGTTTTTGTGTGTGTGTGTGTGTGTGTTTTTTTTTTGTTTTTTAAGAGAGAGATTTTATTTATTTATTCATGAGAGAGGGCTTCCCATGGGCTTCCCACTGGGAGCCCAGTGCAGGACTTGCTCTCAGAACCCTGGGATCATGACCTGAGCTGAAGGCAGATGCTCAACCACTGAGCCACCCAGGCACCCCTAAAATTGCCTTTTTCATACAACAGTGTATCTAAGCCACCTTTTTCATGTCAGCATATATAGATCTTATTTTTTATGACAGCATCATGTTCCACTTAGTAGCCATGTTGTACTTTATTTTAATCAATTCCTTATTATTGTACATTTGGATTGTTTCTAGTTTTTTTACTCTTACAAACAATGCTACTATGTATTTATGTATTAAACATCTATATTTCAACAAAGTCAGCAATTCTAAGTTCCCAAGCCCATTTTTACCTTCTCTTTTTGCTCCATAGATCTTCAGATCTCTGCCTGTTGGCTATAACATCTCTAAACAAGTTCTTGATCAGTATCTCACTCTACTGGCAGATGATCCAGTAAGTGTTTTGCTTCCTTTTTGGGGTTTTGTTTTTTTTGTTTTGTTTTGTATTCCTTTTTTTCCTGCTGTGTTTACAATTTATTTCTGCCACTGAAACCTGGTATCCTTCTGTAGCCTCATTTTCTACCTAGCCCAGCTCAGACAGTTTCTCTACCATCAGCTGATAGGAAGGCTATCTGCTACAGACTTTTGGCCATATTTGCTCCTTTGGAAACAGAATCACTGGACTTGCCATCCAGTTAACTCTCTCTCTTTCTCTCTCTCTGTGTTTTTTCCAATAGCTAGAGTTTGTTGGAAAGTCTGGCGACAGTGGTGGAGGAATGTATGTCATCAGTATCCTTACCAGTTATTTCCTTATAGTCAGGCAGCCTGAACTAAGAAGAAGAATGGTGACTTATGAAATAAAAGATTGGATAATATTTAGTATACTAAGTAAGTCAGAAAATTGAACTCATACATTGATGATAAAGAAGTAAAAAGGACTTTGAATTAACCGAATTTTAGTTAAGCAAAACCCTGTTTTAGGAATAAAACTAAGATCACAGTGACCAAACCAAAACATTACTGACCATAACCCTCTACATGAAGACCTGCATAAAGCTCTAGGATCCCTAGCCACAGCCACTCTGGAGTCTGTCGTGCAGGAGAGGTAAGAGTGTCACCCTGCTCAGGGTTGGGGCCATTTTTCCACACTTCATTTGGATAAGCAATTTAATCATTATGTAAGCACCCCATGTAGATACATCTTGGTGCATCTTGCCCGTTTTTCCACTGGACTGCTACAGATCCCATCCACTACTGCTCTACTACTTAACTCCCAATGGTGCCAATTAACCAGCCTTCCTAAAGCCTTTACTTATAAATGCAGGAACTCGGGTACTCAAATGAGTCAGCAGTTGGTGACTCTTTTATGATTAGCAGTACCATCATTAATCTGTGGAGTTGTGAAAGAAATCTCTGACCACTGTTCTTCTCTCTGGTCCTGGCTCCATACATGGAAACAGAGCAACTGCCATCTGTGACTAGGAGCTAAAACTAATCTATGTCATGCCATTTGCTTTCTTTATTCCTTTCCAGGTTTGGGTCTCGTTGTGCCAGAATATTCCGTCTAGTTTTGCAAAAGAAACACCTGGAGCAGAAGCAGGTAGAAGACTTTGCAATGATTCCAGCAAAGGAGGCAAAGGATATGCTTTATAAGATGCTCTCAGGAAATTTCATATCACTCCAGGTAACCAGTAGCATAACAATCACCAACCAGTGGAGCTGGTCAAGGGTGAAAGAAACTTCTGAGGCAAACCTCCTGAACCTCAAACAAACTCTCACTTCAGCTCTAAGACAGAAAAAAAGATTAACAGAGACCTAGCAAGCACTTGAAGAGAATAGGGAAGCCTTTTTTTTTTTTTTTTTAATTTTTATTTATTTATGATAGTCACAGAGAGAGAGAGAGAGAGAGGCAGAGACATAGGCAGAGGGGGAGAAGCAGGCTCCATGCACCGGAAGCCCGATGTGGGATTCGATCCCAGGTCTCCAGGATCGCGCCCTGGGCCAAAGGCAGGCGCCAAACCGCTGCGCCACCCAGGGATCCCCCTAGAATAGGGAAGCTTTAAGTGGCCTTAGTTAAATAGAGGCACCTCAAGAAATCACCCCAGAATTCCCTTTTTCCTTAGCTCCTACTCCTTGTGATTTGTCCTTTCCCCAGGTGTTAAATCTATTATATAGATTAAATCTGCCAACATCATCTATTGGGTCCGCAAAGCCAGGTAGTATGCCCTATGAGGAAATAGACAGAATGGATTTGGGAGACAGAATCACAGTTCTGCTGCTGACCCAGTTACACTGAGCAAATTATCTACCGTCATTTTTTCTTATCAATACAATGGTGATGGGTGGTGGTAATAAAAATAATAGTTTGTCCTAAAGATCAAATACAATCTACATGGCACATAAGAGTTGCTCAGTAAGAGCAGCCTGGGTGGCTCAGCGGTTTAGCGCTTCCTTCGGCCCAGGGCATGATCCTGGAGACCCAGGATTGAGTCCCATGTCGGGCTTCAAAGCATGGAGCCTGCTTCTCCCCCTGCCTGTGTCTCTGCCTCTCTCTCTCTCTCTCTCTCTCTCTCTCTCTCTCTCTGTGTGTGTGTGTGTATGTGTGTGTGTGTGTGTGTGTGTGTGTGTGTGTTTCTCATGAATAAACAAATAAAATCTTAAAAAAAAAAAAAAAGGTTGCTCAGTAAATGTTAATTGCCTTCTCCTTCCTCCCCACTGAGGATGCTGACAGTCAAGTAGAAAAAGCTCTGCATGTGGCTGATTTTGCTATAAACACAGATGCTGAATGACTGGGGAAGAGGAAAGGTTGAGTTGCTCTGGATGGAACAAGTGTTTACCTTGCCATTTTTTGAAGAACAGTGTGATTTCTCTTTTTCTTTCTGTGGACAAATAGGAAATTCCCAAAACCCCAGACCATGCCCCATCCAGGACCTTCTATTTATATACTGTGAACATCCTATCAGCTGCCCGAATGTTGCTGCACAGGTGCTACAAGGTAATTTCTTTGGACCTTCTCCCCATTTCCTCCACACAGAAGAGTCTAACTCTAATGCCCCAGTTAGCCGGTACAAGAGCTACTTAAATAGAACCATGTGCATTTCTTGTCTTCTCTTCCCTCAGAGCATAGCCAACTTGATAGAAAGGAGACAATTTGAAACCAAAGAGAACAAGTGAGTAGCATTTTCAGTTGAGTAATTACATTTTTCAAGGTCAAAGTCTTAAGGGAAATTTCATATGGAAATAGAAAACAATAGAGACAATAACCAGTCTAGTTGCATTGAATTATTGGCTTAGGTTGACCTAAATTGTACATTAGTCTAAACTGTTCTGATGTACCCCCAGTGAAATAATTTTGCAGTTAAATTTATTTAAAAAGGCAGTAAAAGTTTCTGGAGTGAAGTCGTATTTCTAGTTAAACTTGTAAAGACTGTTCTTGGATGGTGGCAATATCCACTTTGATCAGGAATGTGGAAGAAGAGGGAGTTATGCCTTAGGGCTGATGGGTACAAGAATCTCCAGAGCTAGGGGACATACCTCAGAGTTGTGTTTGTCTGACAGGCGTCTACTAGAAAAGTCTCAGAGGGTAGAAGCCATCATTGCATCTATGCAGGCTACAGGTGCAGAGGATGCACAGCTCCAAGAAATAGAGGAGATGATCACAGTCCCCGAACGCCAGCAGCTAGAAACCCTGAAGCGCAACGTCAACAAGTCAGCATCATGAATCTCAAACCTATGTTTCAAAACACCTTCCAGACAAGTCCACCTCCATACCCAGCCACCCCTCCAAGTTCACCCAAGCAAACCTAAACTCACTCTCTTCTTTCCCGGCTCAATTGGCAGAATTTAATCCATCTATTTTCTTAAGCTTAAAAACTCTGAAAGCATTTCAGCTTCTACTGCCTGCTCACACACTCTTATTCACCAAGTTTATGGATTTAACTTGAATAATGTGTCTCAAATCTGGCCTTTTATCTTGGTCCTCATGCAGGCCCTCATCACTTCTTTCCCAGACCTTTGCCATCACCTCCCCTTTCAAACCATCTCTCCATTTCAAACCAAGTAATGCTCTCAATGCCATTCTCTATGGCCTCTAACCTTATATATGCTAATGAATGCTCAATCTGAGCAAATGCTTTCACTTTTTCACTCAGGTTGGATGCCAGTGAGATCCAGGTGGATGAAACCATCTTCCTGCTGGAGTCCTATATTGAGAGCACCATGAAGAGACAATGACCCAGAAGAAGAGCCTTTCTCAGAAAATCTGAGGAGATTGGAAGGAAAAATAAAGGAGGTGCCTAGGTGGCTCAGTTGGTTTAGCGTCTGCCTTTGGCTCAGGTCATGATCCCGGGGTCCTGAGGTTGAGCCCTGTATTGGGCTCCCTGCCTGGCGGGGCATCTGCATCTCCCTCTGCCCTTCCCCCCTGCTCCTGCGCTCGCCCTTTCTCTCTCTCTCTCCCTCTCTCTCTTTCTCTCCCCCACCTCAAATAAAAATAAAAGAGGTGCCTGATGCATTCTTTGCAGTTGGATACATTGCAGATTGTTCTACTGAAATGCCCCTCTATCCCTACTGCCCAGAATACACCAGAAAGAGTTTAATATGTTTTTTTAAAGTTTGCTGATCCTGTCTTAGGCCCATCACTGTATTTTCCCCTCATCTGATCTTGGCAGGGGAAAGAACTTTAAATCAAATAGATTAATAATCGATCAAATGCATCATTTCCCATCAAGAAGTCAGCCAAGGAGGGATCCCTGGGTGGCGCAGCGGTTTGGCGCCTGCCTTTGGCCCAGGGCACGATCCTGGAGACCCGGGATCGAGTCCCACATCGGGCTCCCGGTGCATGGAGCCTGCTTCTCCCTCTGCCTATGTCTCTGCCTCTCTCTCTCTGTGACTATCATAAATAAAAAATAATAATAATAATAAAAATTAAAAAAAAAAAAGTCAGCCAAGCCTGTGTTTGAACATCCCTGGCAGTGGAAGAAACTTCTTCCTAAGCAGTTCATTCTATTCTCAAAAGGCTACACCTTTTCTTTAATTTGTTAAATTGTAATCTGCCACACACAAACAGTGTAGGGAATATGTAGGGAAAGACAACCACACAGAGGGGAATAAAAGCAATTTTCAGGGCTAGCAGGTGGACTGGCCCCAGCATTCACACTAGAATCTATGGATAGAAGCCACATTTGCCAACTCCAGGCTTCCTAGCACATCTGGAACTGTACATATAAGACACTTAGCACAATGCCTGGCATATGGTAAAGCCCTCAAGAAGTCATTGCCTTCCTCTTCTCCATGGTTTCTTAAAAGCTGCAATTCTAAGTTTTCTCTCTCCGTACCATGGATAGATGATTAATATAGTTGATGTAATTTGTCCCAGCAGCTTCCACTCACTTAAAACAGGTAGGTGCTGTTAAAATCTCTTCAATTTTGGGACACCTGGGTGGCTCAGTGGTTGACTATCTGCCTTTGGCTCAGGTCATGATCCTAGGGCCCCTGGGTTCAAGTGCTGCATCAGGCTCCCCACAGGGAGCCTCCTCTGCCTATGTCTCTGCCTCTCTCTCTCTGTCTCTCATGAAGAAATAAATAAAATCTTTAAAAAAAAACATAAAATTAATCTCTTCAGTTTCCTCTTAGCAAAGTCCATTCTCTGTAATTCATCAAGATTAATGAACCAATCCAATTCACCAATTAAATGCCAACTAATTACTAGCCATTATACTGGATATAATACAACAAGATAAAAAAAGATACCGTCTCTGCCTTCAAGCCACTCACCATTCTTTACTAAGCACCTATTATGTGCCCTGGACTGGGCTAGGCTTTAGGGATACAAAGATGAATAAGCCTTGCTCATATAACCTAGTGGGAGGAGATAAGTACAAGGAAGTACTGGGGGGCTCTGTAGAAAAGTATTATATACAGAGAGGCAGGAAAGGGAGAGAAAGTGACAATCTGTCTTTTAAAAGATGAGGATTTGTCAGGTGGAAGCAGAAAGGGATCCCAGAATGAAGCAGAGCCTGGTTCCAGGAAGAACTGCATATAGGATGTGACTAGAAAACAGGGCCTAAGTCCTGCCAGCATTGAAGCTGGAGAGAGCACGAGCAAGGGCTGGAGGGGTCCTTGCTATACCGTGCTTAGTAGCCTATTCTCTCCGGAGCAGTGGGAAGCAAGACCATGAGCCTTGTGTTTGAGAAAGATCACTCTGGAAGTACCCTAGAGAATGAACTGGTAAGAGAAGGACTATTTGAGACTGGCAATATTGTCTCAGGCGGAATATGAGGAAGGCTAGGAACCATGGAGGCTAAAGAGCAAGACATGGATTTGAGAAAGTTCAAGGAGGTAGAATCTAGGGCACTGGGTTGCCATTTGTGTGAGAAAGAAGGGGTCAAAAAGGTTTCCCGGGTGTCTGGCAAGGAGATGTGATGAATTCGAGGTGATGCCTCCTACAGCAGGTAGGTGTGCAGAGTGGTTCAGCCCCGGGCTGGTGGGAGGTGACATAGGAGTTGAGAATCATCCAGTCTGCTTCCCTCTCCTAAACCGAGGAGAGGGGAAGAAAAGGGGCTGATGAGGACCCAGAGGCTTTTTTTGTCATTTACTAGCACGGCCCCACGGCTGACCCGCGCGGCTCTGCGGGCTCCCGGGGCGCACCGAACGCCCGGCTTCCCCGACCCCGCCCAGCGCTCCGGGGGGCGGCGCCGCTCGGCCAGCAGGGGGCGCCGGGCGGGCGGCGGAGCTGCGCAATGGCCGCCACGCGAGTGCTGCTGCTCCTGTCCGGGCGCGCGGAGTCGCCCGGCTTCGCGCACAGTGTGTGTCGCCTTCTGGGCGCCGGGCCAGGGCTTGGGCCGTGGAGCACGCACTGCGGCTTGAAGCGAGGACGACTCGTCCTTTCGGACGGGCCACTCCCGGGCGCTTCCACCAGGCTTCCGCTGCAGGTCGGGAAGCGGGGCCCCGGGGCAGGTCGGCGGGAGCTGGCGCGAGAGGCCGGGGGGCGGGCAAGGGCCGCCCAGACTCGACCTCCTCCTCCCGCGTCGCGCGGTGCTGCCCGTATTAACTCAGACGGCCACCCCCGCCAGCGGTCCCCGTTCTGCCCTTTCGCGGCGCTGGAGCAGCAGTTCGGGGCTCGGGCGGCCGAGCTGCCCACGAATCGAGGTGTGGACCTGGGTGTGGCCGTCATTCTGCAGTCCAGCGACCAGACTGTCCTGTTAACCCGAAGGACGAGCACCCTCAGCGTTTCTCCCAACCTCTGGGTACCCCCAGGTGAGTGCCCTGAGAACGAGATCCCCAAGTCCAAGGAAGAGGCTCCTCACCCAGCAGTGCTATTCCCAGTCTCAGGAGGGCAGAGAGGCAAGCCCAGAAATGCAGTAGGTCCCCTCTTCACAAGGAGTGCCGGTGACCTCCATGACCTCTATGCCCACCGGAGGAGGGGCAGCGCCAACAGTGCCCGGGGGTTCCTGGCCAGGAACACCGCCAGTTAACCGTCGCTCCCACTGTTGTTGCAGGTGGTCACGTGGAACTTGATGAAGAGGTAACCCATCTGCTAACCCCACCTTCCCCCTGCCCTGAAAGCAGAGGCCTCTGTATGGACTGAGAGGAGCAACAAAGGACCTGGAGGGGTCAGGCATCAGCCTCTCCCACCTGCCCTCTCTCTCTCTCACAGCTGTTGGACGGAGGTCTCCGAGAGCTTTGGGAGGAGAGTGGACTACAGCTGCCCCAGGGCCAATTCTCTTGGGTCCCTTTGGGGTTATGGGAGGTGAGACAGGAACCTGTAAAAGGTCCCTTCCTTTATTTGACCAAGAGCCCTCAACAACCTGGAATCCACCAAAGCCTATAGACCAGCCAGACACGCCTTGGCCACTGGGGAAACGACTGAGTGTGGGTGGGTGGTTTGGCGTCCCCAAGCCCACAATCCCCACCTGTGTCCCTCCCACACCATCTCTACCCTCCACTTCTTTAGCTGTCTTTACAAAGTCTCAAAAAGAGAGAGGAAGTTCTCATTTTTTGCTGTATTCTCTCTTAGTCTGCCTACCCTCCTAGGCTCAGCTGGGGTCTCCCCAAATACCATCACATCATTCTCTATCTACTCGTGGTCTCCCAGGAGTCACAACAGCAGCTGCAGGTAGGGCTGGCAGTGTAGGAAGGAAATGCCGGCTGAGACCCAAGCAGAAGGGTTCTGTGACTAAGGTGGTGGTGGTGGGGGGGGGGGGGGGGGTAGCATCAGAGATAACCAAGAAATCCAATAGCCTCTCCCCTTGCCCCTGCCCCAAGTCTATGTCCATTCCACCTGTGCGTAGGCTGTGATCAAGAACAGGCCTCCTAGGGAGGCCATGGCTAAGGGGTCTACATGTCTCCCCAGGCCCGGATCCAACCAAACCCAAGTGAGGTGAGTGCCTTTATGTGGCTGGGACCAGATGTAGCAGCTGCAGTGGCTGCCACAGAGGATGGCACAGAGACACCCAGGCATCTGCCGCAGGAGCTACCACCCTCTGTCCTGTAAGAGCTTTTGCCTGACCCTCCAGCACACCAACACATACTCATTGAGAAGTTCAATTTCTAACTCCTCCTTGGGGTAGGGGCTGTGGGGGTGTGTGTGGCGGATTTTGTGTTGTGGGAGTGTGTTGGCCAGCTGATGATGAAAGGGGCACAAGAGATCAAAGACACTGTCCATCCAACTCCAAGGGTTCCTGCTCCAACTGGCTAGTTCTAACTGGGCTTGAGTCCCACTCTCCCAGAGGGGCAAATCATTTAACCTTCCTTGAACCTGTTCCTTTCTGTGAAATGAGGTGAACATCCACCCACCCTTCTGCTGTGGTTGGGAGGGTTCCATGAAGAGGGCTAGGCCACAAGGCACAATCCAGACAGGAGCTGTTACTATGCAGTGCAGTGGAACTAGAGGAAGATGGAGGAACTCGACCTCTGGCCTTGCCTATGTCTACGCTGCTGCGGACAACCCCAACCACAGCTGAAGGCAAAGAGAGGGTCAGCACTGGGACCAAGTTTGCCCTCCGGCTCTGGCTGCAGCATCTGGGCAGGTAAGGGCAAAAGACTTGAGGGTTCTGCAGCATTGGGTTGAATGGTCTGGGAGGGAGATGGGGGGGGGGGGACAAATGCTCCTGGAAACCCCCAGTGGGACACCCCTACCATGTGCAAATGGACCCAGGGCCTGCAAGGAAGAACAGAACATGGGGCCCCTGCCCCCAACCCAGGGCTCTGGAAAACGAAGTACATAATCCCCTCCTCAGCCCACCTCCAAGACACTCCCAGACATTCACAACCTTTATTATGGGTAATAACTTTGCTACAACTTTGAGAATAAAAAGTAAAATTACAACATAAGTCCTAGGCCCTGGAGGAACCTGAAAAAGGAGAATAGGGAGGGCATGAGGGTCCTCCCACCTCCCAGGAAAGGTGCAGAATGAGCCAGACCGAACCACGAGGCTGTGGGCCTCTCCAAGCTCATGCCCCAAGCTGGTCAGCATATGAAACATTGTGAACTTAAATATATAAATAGAGAAAGACCTGGGTAATTGGCCAGGCCCTGCTCCCAAACCCCCTGGGGATCAGGGCTAAGGCCTTATCTCCTCCTCAGTCATACTGGGAAGTAAGGAGCAGGGGAAATCATCTTTGGAGTATTTTGGTTTTTCTCGTTTATGTACAAAAAAAAAAAAATCTGCAACCCAAAATAGAGTTCTCTGTCCGTGTGTCTGCCTGCCTCAGCTTCTCCACTTGTCTGTTTGGCCAAAGAGAACGGAATGGACACGAAGAGACAATGGCTGTGGGGAAGGAACAGAACCATAGGTTTGGGGAAAAGAAGGCATCTAGGGGACAAGAGAGACGCCCTTGCTCCACGAGGCTCTAGCAGATTCGGCCCTTCCCCCACCTCACACCCCATCCTGTGTGCCTCCCACTGCCTAGGTTAAGGTACCCAGAGGAATGTGCCAGCCATCTAAAGAACATTTCCAAAAATAGAACCCAAATGTCCTTAAAAAGAGGTTAAATATTAACCCTTTGGGTGCTGGCCTTGTCAGGCTGAGGGAAGGCCAAAAACAGGTATCCATGAAGGTCTTTCTGACCTTTGGCCAAAGCCCCCTGGGAGGTCAGAGTGGCCAGGAGTCCGGACCCACAGCGAACGTGCTCAGTGTTGGGTGGCAGTGAAGTTTCCATCATCCGGGGGACTTAGTCCAGGGAAATGATATCTGACCGGCAGCCAGTTAAAGAGGGACCCGCGGACAAGGCTCCTCCAGGCCCCTCCCTCAAGGGCCCCCCAGGGGCCACGATGCTACTGACGCGGCCAGAAGGGGGTGCTGGAGTGCCGCTGCGGTGAGAGCTCCCCAATGTGGGGGTGAGTGGGCCCAGGAAGTGGGAGGGCGTCCCTCGGTACTGGAAAAAGTGGCCAAGGGCATCCTGTTCATCTAGCGAGGTGATGACGGAGGGACCATAGTGCTGGGGGGAGGCAAGGGCACAGTTTCAGATTTTCCCCTGACTTCACCTGCCTCCCAATCACTCATCTCAGAAATATCCCAGGATAAATCAAACCCTCTGGATCCCCAGGTATCCTCTGAGAAACAGGAGAAGACTCTCTCTTTCCCCTACTTCCCTGCCCCACCCCTACCCTACCCAGACTCCCTGCCTTGAGACAGCCCCTCCAGCTTGCTAGGTTCTTGGCCTTGTGGGCGTCTGAAATGCATGGAATGTCCGGCTGGGGCAGGCATGGCACTCAAGTGCACAGGGGTGCGTGGGGGCGGGGGAGCAGTCAGGGGCAGAATTCTAAAAAGTCTGGAGACAGAAGAGTAATAGGGGATCCAAGAGACATGGGTGAGAATCTGAAGAAGCGCCAGTAGGGCCTAGGAGGGAAATAAACTACCCTCCCACCCCACATCCTCCTCCTCCAGCCCCTGCCTTCCCTCACAGAGCAGGTTTAGGTCTCAGGGGAAAATGACAGGTGGGGAGGGGCCCCTTAGTGCCTAAAAAGGACGTTTCAGAGATCTGACATCTTCATGGGGGCAGGGACCACTTACCTGACTCTCGGTCTGAAGGAAAGAGAATAAATCTAAACCTGATAGGAAAAGAAAAACCAGAATCAATCTCCTGTCTGACCCCTTCACAGCCAAAAGCAAAACAAAACAAAAAACAAAGAAGCCCCTTGCAAGAGAGCCAGAAGGCTTTGAAAAGGAGCAGGGGTTCTGATCTGGTTTGGGGGCAGATGTGGAGGGTACAGCCCACCTTGTGATCGGTGTCCTACCTTGGATATCGGCCCCCAGTGGGAAAGCAGGTGGGTACTCATGTAGCGGGAGACTGGACAGGAAATCCCCACCCAGAGTGCCCATAGCAGGGCTCCGGAGCACCGAAGATGGCTGGTGACCAGATGTCAGGACTCTGTGAGGAGAGAGGAGGAGCTGGGGCAGCCAGCGAACCACAGATGCCCTCACCCAGCTCAGCCTCCTGAGTTCCCTCTCTGCCCCAGGGTCTGTCTGGGGCTCAGAAAGCATTCGACTTCTTCTTCTGCCCCTTCTGCTGTGGACTCAGCCTATCTCCTCCTACCCTTTGCTTCCAGGTAGAGCCGGGATGGCAGCCGAAGTGACAGGACAGTGCTTTTTGGTCGGGGGCAGGTCCTCCTCATCTGATGAACTCTCTATTGTCAAGTCAATAACTTCAACCTTCTTCTTATTCTCTGATGGATTGCCCTCTTGGACTGGGCTGTACTGGAGGCCTGTGGGTGGTAAGAGGACTGTGTCTCAGAGAAGAGGCCATCAGAGATGTAATTCAGATGGGGGACAGGGGGTCACTCACCATCCAGCCCATACCCTGGCGGGGGGCAAACCTCAGATGCCTCCTTCTTGGGTTTCATGGGGCACCAGGATCCATCTTCCATGAACTGGATTTCATCACAATCCGAACAGGAATTAAGTATCTCCATGAATAAGCTGGGGGAAGGGAAGAGATGAGAATTCATGGGGCTAGGAGATGGCTGGGAACAGTAGCCAGGGAGTTCTGGGACTCACCTTCCTGAACCTGTTTCCTCATCTGTAAAATAGAGACATTATTCACCCTATTCAACTCTCTTGAGTTGTTGGAAATAAATAAATGGGATTCCTGGGTGGCTCCGCGGTTTAGCGCCTGCCTTTGGCCCAGGGCATGATCCTGGAGTCCTAGGATCGAGTCCCGTGTCAGGCTCCCAACATGGAGCCTGCTTCTCCCTCTACCTGTGTCTCTGCCTCTCTCTCTCATGAATAAATAAATAAAATCTTTTTTTTTTTTAAAGGAAAAGAGTAAACTAAGGTTTATAAAAGGGCTTTTAACTTTAAATGCTAAGTTTTACAAAAAATACATTCTAAGCACGTTTCATATAGTACTTGTGACAAGACAAAAGGGACAGAGATGCAGAACTCCATAAACCGTCTCAAAGAGGGCACTAAGAATGAGGAGAGGACCATAATTTAGGCTCTAGATGGGGGTTAGGACCAGCTAGACCAGTACATCCAGACCCTCAAAAGAACTTTCCTGCTGGGCTCAGTGGGGAGGTCAGGTTCTATGAGATACATTGTATCAGTTCAATACATTGACTCTGCCACTTACTAACAATCAGAACTTTAAGCAAGATAATCTAAGTCTCAGCTTCCTCACCTGTAATAACCATACTCCTCTCACAATGTTAATTATGAGGATTCCATGAGATGAGGCATGCAGAGTGCGCAGCACGATGCCTAACGCAGTAAATCCATACTGTTAGAAATATATACAGTTGACCGTGAACAACATGGGGGTATGAGCACTGATCCCACACGCAATCAAAAATCCATGGATAGGGGCACCTAGCTTGTGCAGTCAGTTGAGCATCCAACTCTTGATTTCGGCTCAGGTCATGATCTCAGGGTCGTAGGAGAGAGCCCCTATGTCAGGATCTGCTCTAGGTGTGGAGCTTGCTTAGGATTCTTTCTCCCTCTGCCCCATCCCCCCTTCCCCCCCCAAATACACATGCCCATTCACACTCTCTCTCTAAAGGAAAGAAAGAAAAAAAAATTTTTTTTTTTTTAAGGAAAGTCTTTACATCTTAAAAAAAAAAAAAAAAAAAATCCATGGGACGCCTGGGAGGCTCAGAAGTTGAGTGTCTGCCTTCAGCTCCAGGTGTGGTCCCAGGTCCAGGGATCAAGTCCCATATCTGGCTCCCGGTGGGGAGCCTGTTTCTCCCTCTTTCTATGTCTCTGCCTCTCTCTGTTTCTCATGAATAAATAAAATCTTAAAAAAAAAAAAAAATTCCGGGCAGCCCGGGTGGCTTAGCGGTTTAGCGCCGCCTTCAGCCCAGGGCGTGATCCTGGAGACCTGGGATCGAGTCCCACGTCGGGCTCCCTGCATGGGGCCTGCTTCTCCCTTTGCCTCTCTCTCTCTCTCTGTGTCTCTAATAAATAAATAAATAAATCTTTAAAAAAAAAAAAAATCCGTGAATAACTTTTAACTCCCCCCAAAACTTTTTTTTTAACCAGAAGCCTTACTGATAATATCAAGTCAATTAATATATGTCATGTGTATTACATACTGTATTCTTATAATACAGTAAGCTAGACAAAAGAAAATATTAAGAAAATCATAAAGAAGATATATTTATATTTGCTATACTGCACTGAAAAAAAACTCTGTATATAAGTGGACCCATGTTCAAGGGTCAACTGTATATTATAAAAGGACTGATAGGTTAAGAGTTGGGGTTCAGGGCAGCCCAGGTGGCTCAGCGGTTTAGCGCTGCATTCCACCCAGGGCCTGATCCTGGAGACCCAGGATCGGGTCCCATGTTGGGCTCCCTGTGTGGGGCCTGCTTCTCTCTCTGCCTGTGTCTCTGCCTTTCTCTCTGTCTCTCATGAATAAATAAATAAAATCTTAAAAAAAAAAAAAACGTTGGGGTTCATGGGAGGGGAGGGAAAGAAGGTCTCCTGATACATAGATGGGGATTCCTAGTGGATGTCCTAGGTAAAAGGAAGCAGAATGCAGAGTGACCCTACCCATCAATGATAAGAGATTCATAAGGAGCTTTCTTGTCACACACAGGACATGTCCATGTTGGCTTCTTTTCATTCATTTGTAGATAAAGGGCAGCATCGAAGCTCTGCAGGTGGGCGCAGGTGAGGGCACGACAAGGGACTGTCAGGCGCATCTTCCCTAGCTGAGAAGAGACAAATTCTCTGCTCAGAGTCCCTATATTCCCGGAAGTCTCACTCTGGTAGCCCTAGGAACCCTCAACTGGGTCCAGAGTTAAACCCAACCTCCCTCCCCCTTCTCATCTCCCTTGTACCTACCGGGCACATGAGTGACACCCGGAGACTTGTAGTGGCCACCTCACTGTCTGGGTCAGCGGTCAATTTCTCCTTGACTGAAACAAGAATGAGACCAGAGCCATGGGGTCAGCAGAGCTGGAGATGAAGCCTAGGAGGTGGTGAGGCCAGCAGCAGATGGCTCTGGCTGAGAAGCAGCTGGGTAGAGTGCCTTTGGGGGCCAATGGGATGTCATATGGGGGTGGTCTTTGAGGCCAGTAGGATATCACATGAAGACTGGGTGTGAAGGAGAGATTTCTCCATCCCTGAAGATGCTTAAATAAAGCTGGGTGACACTTTGGCAGAGATGACTTAGAGGGAACTGAGGCATAAGAGAGTTACATTACATGATCCTTAAGACTCTTCCAGTCTAAAGAAGCCATATCCCAGCAGGGCTGGAGACAGGGTCTGTGAGGTGCAAAGCAGATGTATAACTGAGAATGCAAGGATATCACTCAGTGCCTGGGAGTCCGCTAACTTCTCAACCATGAAGATTAGTAAGGGGATAGGGGGAGGATTGGGGTTCAGGTGAGACGTGAGGGATACTTGTCACAAGAGGGGAATGGGTTTGGTTTTAAAAGCTGGAGGACCAGGAAGACTTGGATCCAAATCAGAGCGGGAAAGAGGGGCAGGATGTTACTTACTCAGTGCCCGAGAGTGGTCTGGGTTCCGGATACCCTTTGCTCTCAGTTTTTGTAGAAGGGTCCCTGCAGTCAACTGCCTCACCAGGTACACAGACAAGGAATAGTTCTACTTGGAGGTAGGGGGAGACAGTTAGCCTCTGCTCTGCTCCTCGCAGCCACCACCACCACCACCACCACCACCACCACCACCCCAATCCTTTGTCCCATGAGGATCAGAGACAACGGGTTAAGGCAGAAAGACCCATAAAGAGGAAGATGTTTTCCCAACCCAGGACACTGGACGATGCCCCTCACCCCCTGCAGGCTTCTCCAGGCTCCCTGCCCCAGCCCTGCTCACCCGTCCAAACTCAGATGACCAGTTGACCACGATGGTGTTGGGAACAGTGGCTGAGAGTCGAGCCAGAGGTGTGATGTTGATGGGGCGGCTAGGCCTTTTGGGCTCAGCCCCATTCTTGGTAGGAGGAAGGTAACCCTAGGGAAGGGAGGGGCTGGTCAAGACATCTTGTCTCAGGTTACTCACTTCCTGGAAGGAAGACCAGCTCACTCACTGACCAGGGACATGGGGACCCATTCAGTGACTCACAAAACTGAAGCACTATCTAGGGTTGTGTGTGGGGTTCATTCCTGGGGAGAAAGGAGAGCTTATTTATTGACCAGGGAAATAGAAACCCACTCACTGAGCTCCTGAGGAGGAAGAATAGGGTTGCCCCACTACTTCTAACTTTCAGCTCTGAGGTCATCACTTCAGAGAAATCTTCCCTGAACCTTTGGGTTGAACTGATGTGCTTCCTCTGGGTTCTGACAGAACCCTTGTGCATCAACCCTATCTTAGTATCCTCTAGATTGTATCCATCACTCAATACGCTGAGTACCTACTATGTACCAGGCACTGTGCTACACACATCTCTTCATTAATACGTTTGTATTTAACATTTAAGAACTGAAAGAGGGAAGGGGTTACTGCCAGAAGAAGGGAAGAGCATTTACCGGCAGGGGGCACAGTTTCCCATTGACCTTGACAAAGAGGTTGGGGGGAAAATAATCCTCCTGGGGGCAGCTGGTCTCACAGAGACAGAATCTGGTAAGAGAAGAAAAGATGAAAGGGTGGGGGAGGTAGTCTCTTGAGTTGAAGCTGACAGAAAGGCAGGGAACCTCAGTCAGCCAGTCACAGATCTCTGTATCTGTAGCCCTCAGCACCCACAAGAGTCCCAGGGTCAGGGTGGACGTAGCACAGCAGGGCTATCTCCTAGCAGTGTCCGACATACCCTTATTTCATTCCCACCCCCAGTGGAAGCCCAGCAGGGAAGGAGGCGGGAGGATCAACTCACCTGAGCTGCACCTGGATAGTATAGTCACATTTAGCTCCTGGAAGAACCTCTCTATGACAGGGAGGAGAGGGAAACATGTCAGGATGTGGCCCCCAGAGGGCCAGGCTGAATAGACAGAGAAACAGTTACGTGTCCCAGAGATAGAGAAGAGATGCACAAGAGAATGAGAGATGACACAGGTGCAGAAGGATGGACAGGCAGGAGACGAGGACAGACGAGAAGAAAGGCAGAGAGCAGAGTCCCGGGATAACCACCCCAGGTCAGAGGTAGGAGGGTGGGAAGAGAGGTACCTGGATGTGAGAATCTGCTGCACTTGCTGGGGTGTGAGGGCAAACGTAAAGTGTGCCTCTTCAAACCGCTGGCTAGAAGTGGACGCTGAGGATACAAAGGAGCAGTTACTCCTGAGCCCATGACAGGCAGCCACAGACGCTACCCCCATCCCAGGCCACTGATCCCACAGGACTAAAGCCCAAGGCTTGGGCAAGAGGTAAGATTCAGGAAGATGGAGGAGGCAGAGCCATACCGAGGGTGGTGGGCCGGATGAGCTCCCCATAGACTTCATAGAAGGGCAATGGTTTCATGGTAACATCAGGGTGCACAGGCTGGGGCAGAGGAGGGTGCATGTCCACCTCACGCTTGGGGCCCAGCAGCGTGCCAGGGGCCAAGAGGGCAGGGGGAATGGGAGTAAGAGGGCCAGGGGAGCCGACAGGAGGGGGGCCAGGGGGCAGAGAGAGGAGGGAGAGATCAGAGGGGCCCAGGGTCTTCCGGGGAAAGCGTCGGCGATAAAGCTCCTTGATCTTCATCTGGACGCTGGGGGCACAGCTGGACTTGAGCAGGTGCAGGGCCTTGGCCAGGAGTTCGTGCTTTCGTCCACTCT
The DNA here is from genome assembly GCF_011100685.1 of Canis lupus familiaris. Classification (NCBI taxonomy): domain Eukaryota; kingdom Metazoa; phylum Chordata; class Mammalia; order Carnivora; family Canidae; genus Canis; species Canis lupus. The sequence continues at coordinate 59,315,865 of NC_049238.1, forward strand.
TGTTCCGGCCAGCAAAGCCCAGCAGAACCTGAAGCTCAGACACCCGGAAGCTCATCACCATGTGCTGCAGAGAACAGAGACATTTGAGAATACTGCCAAAGAGGCAGTGCCTCCCCCGCCCCCCTCCCCAAGAGAAATATGCTTTGCAGCCAGTGATTACAGCCGGACAGCCAATCTGGCCAAAGGGACATCTCAGTCCCATTCAGCAGCCCTCAGGTCAACCTTACCACTGCCCCCCCCCCAGAGCCTGAGTAACCCTATCTCCCCGTGCCTGTAAGCTGGCCAGGTGGGGCAGGGTGCAGGCAGCAAGCCATCCACAGGCACACCTCCGAGTCCACTGTGGCCTCCTACTTCCAACCCTGCCTTGAGCCTAGACGCTCCTTTAAGCAGCTTATCTCCTCTCCTGCCCTTTCTCAGACTCTCAGACCCAACCCAGCCTCCTGGAAAGAGGGTAGGAGACAGGGAGAAGGAGGGGGAGAAGAGGAATCAGGCCAGACAGCCCCACAGGGAAGAAAGGGGGCAGGTGGCCAGAGGATTGTGCACCATGGCACACCCCTCCCAACACTTCAAGCCACCTCAGCTATTTTCCCCAAGCCTCTGAAGCGTCTGTGGCCAGGGTTTTCAGGTCAGGGTTCAATGCTTGTAACTTCCCCCCAAATCCTTTGTAAGCATCAACACCTTTCCCTCAGTCCTATTCTTCTAGGAGATAAGCGACCAAAACTTGGGGCAAAGGGGTTCATAGTAAATCACCCAGTCCAGGGTTACTTTCTTGTTTACCTGTTTACTCCATCTGCCAGGAACTAATATCCTGTTTCTCTCCTACATAGAGAAAATAAGTAATCCCCCCCCCCCCCATAGCCGTGGGAGAGGAGAGGGCTAAGCTGTAAGCAGGGGCCCTGGGGAGATGAGAAGGCTGGGGCGCCTTCCCAGCCTGGGGGCAGACCTGCAAGTTCTCCTGGGGCAGCTGGACCCAGGGACTAGCCCGCCAAAGACTACGGCTCCATTTCAAAAGGCAGAACAAAGCCAGGAGGCAGGGGGATGAACCCAGTGGTTTTTTTAAGGTTCTGTGAGATGTCCTCCGATAGGGGTACCCTCAAGCCTGTGTGGCAGTAGGCGGGCACCACACGCTCGCTCTCTCGCAAAAGGACACCCTCCGTGACTCCCCGGGAGCCCTGTCACGGGCGGGCTCTGCCAGCCGTCCACGAGTCGCCCCCTCCCAGGAGCCTCCCTGGCTTCGGGCCCCTTTTGAGGAATGCGGTGAAAAACTGGCCCATCTACCTTTCTCCCACCCTCATTTCCTCTGTCCGGTTTTCAGTTCTCCGTTAGCTTTGTCAAGAACGTCCCCTTTCCATCCCACAGCCTCACACTCCTGTACCTAAGCCCAAAGACCGATCCACCAGGGCAGCGGCTTCCTCGCCGCCCTCGAACCCGCAGCCCGCGCGGCCCCGCCCCCGGGATCTCCGCCGCCCGCGGTGCTCCCGAGGCTCGGAAGCCCGCGGCAGCCCCAGAGCTGCCATCCCCTCGGCGGCACCGCGCGGGCGCCTCCGCACCTCTGCCCGCGTCCCAGCCCCGCATCTGCCCCCTACTGTCGCGTCTCGCGGCCTCGGTGACTCGCCCCCCGCGCCCCCGCGGCAGCTGGGACCTCGGCCTTCCTCGGGCACCCGCCCCGACCACCGAGTCCGACCCGTACCCCCGCGTCCCCGCCCCCTGCGCCTCGGCCCCCGACAGCGGCAATTCCCCTCGGCCCCACCCCTGCATCTGCCCCGCGGCCCCGCCCCCGAGCCCGTGGCAGCCCGGTCCGCTCCCGCCGCCGCTCGGCTCCCGCTCGGGCAGCCGGTCTCCGCCACGTCTCCGCGCCCCCCGCCCCCGCCGAGCCCTCGGCACCCGGGCTCGGTCGCCTCCCAGACTCGGCGTTCCGCGGGCGCAGTCCACACGGGGCTGGGGGAGGGGGCCGGTACCTTTAACTCGCCCAGCTCCGCCATCTTGAGACATCGCCGGCGCCCGAGCCCGAGCCCGAGCCCAGGCCCAGGGACCGGCGCGCAACTCCCCACCCCGGCGCCCGCCGCAAAGGCCGCCTGCTCCGCCCCGCCCGGCCCCTGCGCCTCCCCTCCCGGCCCCGCCCGCCCGGCTCCGGACAGGCCCCGGCCTCGGCCCCTCCCTCCGCCCGACCCAGCCCCTGCGCGGCTCCGGCTGGGGTGCCAGAGCGGAGGGTCCCCGGGGGTGAGGAAGGGGAGGCGGGCCCGCAGCGCCCGAGGGAGGGCTCTGCCACGCCGGGACTGGGAGGGGGTGAGCTTTTAGAGAGCCAGAGACACTTGAAATACGGGGGGAAAGTAGCGAGAACTGCTCAATCTTAGAGAAATGGGGGAGGGGTGGCGAAGTTGGAGCAGACACCGTCATCTCCTCCTCGACGAGTTTAACCAGCTCAAGTCAAGAGTTCTACCAACTCGGGGAACGGGTGAGATCTGACCCGCTTCGGAGAAGCTGTGCAGTGGTGACGGTCAGGACGGCTGCTCTCGATTCCTCGCCCCCCACCCCCACCCCCACCCCCACCCCCACCCCCCTCCCGGCCAACCAACTACAGTGCTGCCTGGGGTCCCGCGGCAGGACTCAAACTCCGCAGCAAAAAAGTTTGGTGCGACGAGCGGGACTTACCAGCACAGCTGCGGGGAGCGGGGAGGGGGCTCGGGAGGCTCGGAGGGTGGGCCGGGGAGGTGGGGGGGCTGCAAGGCTGGAGGTCGGTCGGTCCGGCAGCTGGACGCTGCAGCGGCAGCTCCGCCCGGACGCGAGCTCCGCCCGGCCCGGCGCTGGGGCTGGGGCCGCCCCCTCCGGGTGAGCCCGCCAGGACCGCGGAGGCGGGGGCGGGGGCGGGGGCGGGGTCGGAAGCGGGGAGGGGAGGGGCTCCGAGACCCGCGCCCGGAGCTTAACTCCTTGAAAGGGTGCGTGAGCCAACGGGTGGGAAGGGAGGACGTTCTGGGGACTCAACCTGCTCACTGTTGCTCCGGCCCCTTGCGCTGCTCTGCCCGCCCGGCGCGATCATGCTGCGAGGAAGGCCGGGCCGACTGGGATTTGGCCGCCTGAAGAGGTTCCTACTTGGAACGAGACTCCTCTCCCTGGGGGAAAGCCTGGGCTGCTAGAATCTAAAGTGGACCTAAGCCCCAAGTCTCCCTGTGGTCCCTCACCCCCTACCCCAAATACTCAGACCGTCGCCGGAGACCCCACGCCTTTGGTGGGGCTGAAGGTGAACAGAGGGGAGGTTTTCTTCCCAAAACAGTCGTCTTTCTGCCCGTCTATGAATTGCCTACTTTTCTTCCAAAGCCTTTGCCCTTCCAGAGACCCCATTCTCTTTAAAATAGGGATCCCTGGGTGGCGCAGCGGCTTGGCGCCTGCCTTTGGCCCGGGGCGCAATCCTGGAGACCCAGGATCGAATCCCACGTCGGGATCCCGGTGCATGGAGCCTGCTTCTCTCTCTGCCTCTCTCTCTCTCTCTCTCTCTCTCTCTCTCTCTATATCATAAATAAAAGATAATAATAAAATATATATATTTACTTATTCATGAAAGACAGACACAGAGGGAAAAGCAGGCTTCCTGCCGGGAGCCTTATGCGAGACTAGACTCGATTCCCGGGGTCGCAGGATCATGACCTGAACTGAAGACAGATGTTCAACCACTGAGCCACCCAGGCATCCCCAGAGAGGCCATTCTCAACCAGGCTGATCACTCACATGCAGGTACCAATTCAAGCACCAAAATTAGGGCAGTTTACCCAAACTACATACTGGAAAAACTCAGCATTTTAGGTTAGTTGGCTGGGACCTAAGCCATTATGTCATTTGTTCAACAAACATTTGAATGCTGTTCAGAGATTGTTAGGTGCTGAGGAGATAAAAAGCTTTTCAGGAGCTCTTGGTCTAGCAGTGGCAGCAAGACAGTTAAACCTATAATTGGCATTAAAATAATAATAAATAACATGAATAACCCTCTCATATAGCTTAAACCTTCAGTATAATCCTTCCCATGAGACCCTACCCAAGCCACAAGAATGAAGGTACCAGCCTAGCAACCTCCTCAGATACCTGTTGAATTGGACCATGACCAACTACTTTGTGGATTTTGTCCATAGGGAAGATGTGTACCCTCTCCTGACACTCAGGTTCTTTCCCTGTTGCTATACTCCCTACTCCCAGGTAAGACCAAGCTAAACTCAAGCTCAAGTATTTGATTCTAAGTCTTAGCTGCCAGAGTGTCTAGGTGGCATAGTTGGTTAAGTCTCTGCCTTTGGTTCAGGTCAGGGTCCTGGGATCAAGCCCTGCAGTAGGCTCACTGCTCAGCAGGGCGTGTGCTTCTGCTGCTCCCCCTACTTGTTCTCTCTGTCAAATAAACAAAATCTAAAAAAAAAAAAAAAAAAATACCAACTGCCCCTTCCAACACTTGAGTTTTCATCAGGCCCAGAGCTTGTTTTTTGTTGTTGTTGTTGTTGTTGTTGTTGTTGTTGTGTTCAGTCCTCTAGGTCAAAAGTTACTATGAATTAGTTTGTATATCTCATAGAAATTTCAGTGATTTGGAGAGAAGGACGATTGAGAGGATAAAAAAAGAGAAGGGGGGATTCTTTGGGAGTGATAGATAAGTTCATTATCTTTTTATTAAAAAAAGATTTCATTTACTTATTTGAGAGAGAGAGAGCACGAGAAGGGAGCAGAGGCAGAGAGAGAGAGGGAGAAGCAGGCTCCCGGCTAAGCAGGGAGTCCATGTGGGGCTCAATCTCAGGACCCCAGGATCTTGGCTTGAGCTGAAGGAGGATGCTTAGCTGACTGAGCCACCCAGGGGCCCCAGATATGTTTGTTGTGTGATGGTTTTATGGGTATATACATATGTCAGAACTTACCAAACTGTACACTTTTAAATACATGCATTTATTGAATGTCAATTATTCTAACTCATTAAAGCTGTAAAAATGTAAAAGTAAAAAAAGAATGTCAACCTCAGCTTGAATCCTAATGGTTTTGTAAAGGAGGGCTCTTTTTTTTTTTAAGATTTTATTTATTTATTCATGAGAGACACACAGAGAGAGAGGCAGAGACATAGGCAGAGGGAGAAGCAGGCTCCTCTCAGGAAGCCCAATGCGGAACTCGATCCCAGGACCCCAGGATCACCACCTTAGCCAAAGGCAGATACTCAACCACTGAGCCACCCAGGCACCCCAAGAAGGGATCTCCTTTATTTTTTTTTTTAAGATTTTTATTCATTTACTCATGAGACACACACACACACACACACACACACACACACACACACACAGAGGCAGAGAGACAGGCAGAGGGAGAAGCAGGCTCCATGCAGGGGGCCCGACACGGGACTTGATCATGGGTCTCCAGGATCACACCCTGGACTGAAGGCGGCGCTAAACCGCTGAACCACCAGGGCTGTCCCAGGGCTCTCCTTTAATAGTTAATTTGAAGTTGTGAGTTCCAGCATCCCTACAGGATCGCTGAAAAGTAGGAACTAGGGTGCCTGAATTTGATCCTGTATTCCAGCTCAGCAAGGACAAGAATCTTTTAATCTTTTCTGTGGTGCTCACTCTCTATCCCCAGTGCCTGGCCCATAGTAGACTCATGAAATATCAGTTTAATGATTGAATGTTATCAAAGGAGGGAAACTGCAAATCAGGACCAAGTTCCAGATTGAAGGCATTCAAAGACATAGTCTGACCCCATTGTGGTGACCAAGCTTTACCTACTCCTACCCATATACTCCTACATGTGAAGCCTGAGGGACGAGGGGGGAGAGAAACAGGAGTAGGAAGTCCCTACTTAAGTCCCATTAGACCAACAGCCTGGGAGGAATGGGGGGGGGTGCACACAGTAGGACTAGAGTTACTTTGGGAAATAAAGATTTGTTTATGAAATCAAGGATAAATTTCAGGGTTTGGGGTTGTTGGGGTAAGAGTTTATGGGGTTGTATAAAGGAATATTGTTTGGGAAGCCCGGGGGATGGGGAAGGTTCCATCCTGTGTTAGCATTAACATCACTGACCATTCCCATAGCTCAGCCATCCTAGGATCAGCTTTACCAAAGCTGCTTCCTGCCTCATACTTGAACTTAGCCAAATAAGCTCCACCACCCCACCACCACCACCACCCCCCATCTGGACCCTCTCAGTTTTTTCATTCTTCCCACCCCACAATCCATAAATAATAAGGATTCTAACAGTCCTTTTATATTCTTTGGTAACTCAAAGAGCAGGAAGGAAAAGAGGTTCTGTTCCCCTTAATGGCAATGACTCGGATCTTTCTGATGCTCTTTTCGGGCAGCTGTACCCTCTTTCCCCATCAACCCCTCCGGTCCCCATTCTTCCTGCCTCAAAGCAGTCCTGTACCCAACCACATAAATCCCAAAGCTGACTGTCATCTTCTCTAGGATGTGATCTACACAGCTGCTCTCTTCTGGGCCAAACCCTGGAGCGGGCCCCCTATCTTCCGTTGCAGCCCCTCCCCAGTCTTCTTTCCACCCGGTCAGGCTCTTTACTGCCATACTGTGGCCTCCTCCGACCCAGCAAAACCCAGCAGGGGGTGGGCTGGGAGAAGGAACAGGGAGGGATCCAAACCGCAGTTCCAGATTGGGGAGGAATTCACTGCCTGGTGTCTCACCTAGCAGTCTGGCTGGTGGAGGGACAGGAAGGAGAGGAGACCCATGGGAAGTGGCCAAGAGAGGTATATTTTTTTTAGTCTGAGAACAGAACGGGAGCGAAAAAGCTAGCTCTGAGTATCCCTTCCCCCCTTTCCCGGGAATCAGACTTTGCATCCCACTTTGTACCTGGGCAAAGAACACAGACCATGTGAGCCCCTGTGCCTCATATCTAGATGCATAATTTGACACACAAATATTTTAGACTGTACAGCATGAAGAAAACCCAAGTCTCTCAATCTCTCCTCCTTAAAAAAGATAGTGGACGCAGGAATCACAAGATATAGAAAAAAGAAAGAGACAAATTTGAGAAAGAGAATATCAATCTCCATTTCTACAGAGAGCTGTTTTTCAAACGTGGGTCTTGACCCATTAGTAGGGGTATTTTGAGAAATATTTTTTTCCATGGAATATAATAGCAGAGAATATTATAAAATGAAAACAGTAAGGGTAAATACTATTTCAGATATATGCACCACCATATAGAGTGTATTTCTTACTGTGGCTCATAAAGTTTGAAAGCTGCTGACTTTTGGGGCCATTTGTGATAAAAAAAAAAAAAAAAAGGAATAAGAATGAAAAAGACTCCTTCCCCCACTCCCCTTCCAACAGAGAAAACCATGACACCCAACACCACACTGCCTCCTGCTTTATTTTCACAGAGCTGGCCTCCATGTGCACCTTCTCTGGTCTCATCCGTGATGATTCCAGGCTTCAGGTTCTCAGGTCTGGGCTCCATACTGTCAGGTGAAACCCCACCTACCCATCCTCACCGCCTGCCCCCTGCCCTTCTCCACATCCTGGTGGAGCCTCTGGCAACCAGGGATGCTCCTACTCCCTGAAAGAAGATATTCAAGGGTGAAATGCACACACATCTCCTCAGTCCCCTCCCACCCACGCCAAGATGCTAAAGGGCATGTCATCTACCTGGACTGGAAAAAACTGCCAGCTGAACAGGGGTGGCAAGAAGAGTCAGGGGTGACTGCTCTCTGAATGAGTAGTGTGTGAGCGAAGGAGAGATTCTGGAGTTCATGAGGTCCCACCCTGGCAAACAACTCCCTGCCACTCTGCCACCATGGCTACTTTTCACTGGCATCTCTAGCCTGGGCCTTAGGAGAGCCATTCAGCAAGTCTTTTTAGTCCCCTGCAGTGTACCTGTTCCCTAATTCCTGCTTCTACCCAGTGATTCCCCAGATTGTGTCTTCTCAACTGACTCACTTCAAATGCTCTATGCCCCACAGGGCTCCCCAGTGTCAGCCACAACCACAAGGAGCCAAAGAAGACTCCAAATCCCATCCGTAAGTCTCTCTCCCCAAGTCCTTTCTCCAGGTTCGTCCTTCGTCACCCTGATCCACAACTCACCACAGACAAATAGCACATCCCTCAGGGCACCAGCTGCCTTACTCTTCCTGGATGCTGAGGATTCGCAGCAAGATATTGTACACATCTTGTTCCATGTAGCCCTGTAAGTGGCAGGAAGGAAAGAAAAGGGGGCAAAGAAGAGAAAATGGGGAGAGACAGGCAAGGGAACATTCTGTGGTTTAGTGGAATGCTATTTACTACGCACCCTGGTTTACAGTGTGTGACTTCTCTATGGCTGTCTCCTGGTCTTTACAAGGAAGATAATAATGTCTACTTTCTGGGACTGCTGTGAGGGCTAAAAAGCCAATGACTATGAAGCAGAGCACCTGATACAGGATAAATGTTCTGTTCTTTGTAGTTACCATTCTTCCTAATAAAGGAGCAAGCCACCCAGCTCTTCTTCCTTGGTGAGACATATTTAGCTCAGGATGAAACTGAGAAAGGGTATAAGGGACAGGAAAAGGCCTTTCAGAGAGTTCACAAAGGATCAGGGAATTGGCAAGGAGGGGCAAACACTCTCTCCCCCTCACATTCATGCACATCCTCTCTTGATCTCTTGATCTACCTAATGAGATCTAGACACCTGGCACTGGAACATCTAAAGTCCAGCTTTCCAAGAAATGACAGGTATGTGCAGGTAAGAGGAAGGATCTCAAATGTAACACCCCCTGCCCAGCACTCTGTCTCTACTTCCTCCCTTGCTCACCTGAGCGGCATTCAGCAGATGGTTCCTGTAGGTGGAGATGATCTCTTCGTGGTTCTTCTGGGAATCCTGGGAGTGAGCGTCAATGAGAGATTATGTGCCCACCCTAGCACACCCACCCTGACACACACAGTCCCTCATGAGGAACAATAGAATGAACTGGTGAGCTGTTGGTAGGAATGCAAACTGGTGTAGCCACTCTGGAAAACAGTACAGAGGTTCCTCAAAAAGTTAAAAATAGAACTATCCCTATGGCCCAGCAATTGCACTAATAAGTATTTATTCAAAGGATACAAACATAGTGATCTGAAGGGCACTTGCCCCCAATGTGTGTGGCAGCAATATCCACAATAGCCAAACTATGGGAGGAACCCAGATGTCCACTGACAGAAGAATGGATAAAGAAGATGTGATATGTATACAATATAGAATACTACTCAGAATACTACTCAAAAAGAATTAAATCTTGCCTTTTGCAATGAGCCAAACTATGGGAGGAACCCAGATGTCCACTGACAGAAGAATGGATAAAGAAGATGTGATATGTATACAATATAGAATACTACTCAGAATACTACTCAAAAAGAATTAAATCTTGCCTTTTGCAATGACATGGATGGAACTGGAGGGTATTAAGCTAATCAAAACAAGTCAGAGAAAGACAAATACCACATGATTTCACTCATATGTGGATTTTTTAAAAGATTTTATTTATTCATGAGAAACAGAGAGAGAGAAAGAGAGGTAGAGACACAGGCAGAGGAAGAAACAGGCTCCATGTAGGGACCCTGACGTGGGACTCGATCCAGGGTCTCCAGGATCAGGCCCTGGGCTGAAGGCGACGCTAAACTGCCGAGCCACCCAGGCTGCCCTCATATATGGAATTTAAGAAACAAAAGAGATGAACAGGGCAGCCCGGGTGGCTCTGGCTCGGTGGTTTAGCGCCCCCAGGGCATGATCCTGAAGACCCCGAGATCGAGTCCCACATTGGGCTCCCTGTGTGGAGCCTGCTTCTTCTCCCTCTGCCTGTGTCTGTGCCCCTCTCTCTGTGTCTCTCATGAATAAATAAAAATTTTTTTAATTTTTTAATAAATAAGATCTTTAAAAAGAGAGAGAGAGATGAACATAGGGGAAGGGAAGGAAAAATAAAAACAGAGAGGGAGGCAAAATATAAGAGACTCAACTCTAGGAAACAAACGGTTGCTGGAGGGGAGGTGGAGGGGGGATGGGGCAACAGGACGATGAGCATTAGGAGAGCACTTATGGAATGAGTATCGGATGTTATATACAACGGATGAATCACTGAATTCTATTCCTAAAACTCATAATACCCTATATGTTAATTAAAATGAATTTAAATAAAAATTAGGGGGCAGCCCAGGTGGCTCAGCGGTTTAGCGCCGCCTTCAGCCCAGGGCGTGATCCTGGAGACCCGGGATCGAGTGTCATGTCAGGCTTCCTGCATGGAGCCTGCTCCTCCCTCTGCCTGTGTCTCTGCCTCCCCTCCCCCCACCGCCCCGTGTCTCTCATGAATACATAAATAAAATATTTAAAATAATTAAACAAAAATAAAAAAGAAGAATGAAGTGATCAGCTCAGTCTCCCTTAGCCCACCACTGCCCAGCCTGGCCCACTGCGTGGCCAGGCCTCTATAATTCCCAGAATCTTTCCCACACGTGCATCACTTCCATTGGCCACTCTTTTCTCTAGCAGCGTCTATTTCCCTGAGGGCAGAACATACCTGCAGCTGCAGAGCAAGGTGAGCATTTTCTCCCCGAACTGCTAAGACCTCCTCTGAAAGCTGCTCCAGCTTCTTCAACAACTCCTTGATCTGAAGCCACCAAGAAAGAAAGGGAACTGAGGAGGCCCAAGTCATTCCCCACTCCATACCACCCAGGGTCAAGGTCAACTTCCTTTTAGTGGATATGTACTATATGCCAGATACTTTTAACACTCAAGAAAGCTCTTCTTCTGTTCTGAGGAGAACAATGCTTCTCTGAGGGAAGTATTAGTATTCACATTTTGTAGATAAAGAGACTGAGTTAAGTGACTTGTCAAAACTATACAGCTAATAAGTAATGAAATAATGATTTGAACCAAGATCTCCTTGAATGCATGGTCCATGCTCTGAAGTATATACTCCCTATATGTTTTTTATATCATTCTACATTTGAGCATGTACACAACTTTTACTAAGACATCCGATTTCATCGATTTCATTCATTTCACAGGTAGTTCTAAAATTACTAAATTCGTTTGGAAATTGATTTTTTAGAATTCATTAGACATGTCTCCTAGAAGCATTACACTGACTTTGGGAGGAATCATTGGAAAACTCTGGTTTCTAACAGCGGTGTGTATGTATGTATGTCTTATTTATTTATTTATTTATTTATTTATTTATTTATTTATTTATTTATTTGCCTTGGTTTTCTCTTTGCCAGTGGAAATCTTTTGTAGAACTCACTCTGACTGAAGTGGGAGGGGAGAAGAGGAGCTTGGGGCTAGTCTACTTTTCCAAACCCATGGGCCCCCAAGTGACCTCCCCAGAACCCTAGCAAAACCACAACAACCCACCATATGATCAGGCCTCTTCCTGGGCTAATCTTTTGAAGCGAACACGTTAATAAGCCGCAGTACTCCAGGGCAGGGGCTCGCTAGCGCCGACGGCTCGGCTTCTGAATGCTGAATCCCAAACTTTAACACGGAAGCCCCGTTGTCTCTGCTAGTTATACCTTAGCCTCACCTCGCTCGGATCCCGACCCCCAAACCCCGAGACCCGGGGGAACACGGTGGTCCTTGCGAAGGCCTTGCTGTTGCGCTCAAGGTGTTCATCCGGCTAAACCAAGCTGGATGCACGTTAGCGGACCCCGAAGCACCCCTTGTCCGATGGTTGCCCGGCCGGCTCACCTTGGCCTCCTTGTCCCGGCAAGCGCCGATGAGATGCTCCACTTTGTCTTTGAACCGCTCGGCCGTTTCCTCAAACTGCTGGGAGCGGCCGCGCATCTCGCTGGCCCTGCGCTCCTGCTCGGCCGCCCGCGCCGCCAGCTCCCCGCTGCGGCGCCGCTCCTCGGCCACGGCCTCGCGCAGCGCCCCCGCCTCCCGGCACGCCGCGTTGTACTTTTCCAGCAGAGCCTTCAGCTCCTGGCCCCAGGCCTGGGCCTGGGCCACCAGCGACCCCCGGGTCTTCTCGTGCTGCCTCAGGCTGGCGGCCTCCCGGGCCCTCAGCTCGGCCACTTCCTCGGTGGCTTGGTAGAGCAGCTGCTTCAGCTTCCCGATCTCCTGACTCTTCCCGCTCATCGTGGCCTGGACGGCCCGCAGCTCCTCCTCCAGCTTCCCCAGGTCTTGCTCCAGAGCGGCCACCTCGGGGGGCGCCGGGGCCTTGGAGGAGGCGGCCGGGCCGGGGGGCCCCCGCAGCTGCCGGTTTTCGTGCTCCAGGCGGGCCAGCGCCTTCTGGCCTTCGCGGTGCCGCTGCACCAGGGCGCGGAGGCGGGCCCGCAGCTCCTCCAGGGGCTCCGCCGCCGCGCGCCCCGTGCTGCCCTCACCCACCAGGTCGGGCGGCAGGGAGTCCCACAGCCCCTGGAGGCCACTGGTCTGGGAAGCCAGGCGCTTCCGCAGTTTCTCGGTGGCCTCCTTCTCCAGGGCCAGTTCGTCTGTCAGCAGCCCCACACTCCGCCGCAACTGCATGAGCTGGACGTGCGCCTCGGGCTTGGGAACGAAATCCCGCTGCAGCCGCTGGCTCAGGGACTGCAGCTCCCCCTGCAACCGCCGCCTCTCCTGCCCCAGCTCCCCCAGCTCCTCCAGCAAGTTAGTATTGCTCAGTCTCAGTGCTGCTACCTCCTTCTCCAGCTGTCCCTGGGCCAGACCTCCTCCTCGCATCTGCTCCCCTCCAGGCTCCCCCGGGGCCCCGGGAGCCCTCTTCTGCCCGCCTTCATTCTCTTTGGTGATGGTCGCTGGCTCTGCCTTTGGGGCTCCCTCGCTGGGCTCCTGGGCAGCAGCCTGAGGTTTCACCTGTAATCCTGCCTTTGCCCGATCCAGCCTCACCAGCACCTGCTCCAGCCTGGCCTCCATCTTCTCCCAGGCAGCTGCTGCAGCCTCAGCCTGGGGTGTCCCCAGAGCTCCCTCCAGGACCCGTCTTGACAGAGCCCCCCGCGCAGCATCCTTTTCTCGCCACACCGCAGCCAGCTCTTCCCTCAGTTGTAGTAGGAGCTGATTCATGGCTGTTGTGCCCAGGGGTTCAGCCACTGTGCCTGTCGGTTCAGCCCCTGGGGCCCAGGGCCTCTCTTTCTGGCCGCCACATGGCTTGTCAGTATGATCAGGGCCAAGGGCCTGTCCACCGTTGGTGGTCAGCTGCTGTCCTGTGGCTTTCCCAATGGTCTCACAAGTTGGGCTCTGGGGTGGCTCTTGTTCTTCTGGTGGGAACCTTCTGGGGGCTTCATACTGAATCTCCCCTGTGGTTGAATCCTCAGCCTTCTTAGAAGCTAACACCAAGTTGGCTGGGGCTACAGCTGCTGCCTGCTGCCGCTTCCTTAGCTCTTGAATGCGCTGAGCCAGCAGGCCCAAGGGACAGCCATGCTCCATACCATCTCCTCCAGGCCGGAGACTAGAGCTCTGCCCTCCTGGAGCTCCAGGCTCTTGGGATAGGAGGAGCCCCAGCTCATGCACCTGCTCTCGAATATGGTTCTCCAGGCCCAGGTAGGCTGCAGCTTGAACCTTAGCCTCTTCAGTCTTTTGCACCAGCTCCTGCTCCAACTGGGAAACCTTCCTCTGCTCCTCTTCATACTTCCACCTCCACTCATCTGAGCATGGGTCTTCCTCCTCCTCTTCCTCCTGCTCCTCCTCGGGCTCTGCTCTGCATGGGCTCTTAGGTGGAGAACCCACGTGAGGCTCAGATGGAGAGGCCTACATAGAAAAAGGAATAGTGAGTTAAAGGCAGCAGCTAGTCTAGCCCCGGGAGGGCCTTTCCTCTCTTAGACTGTCTTGTTGTCCCCAAAGATCACTATTTGGGAGATGCCCCAGTGGGATAGCCTGGGGTGGGTCAGAAGCAAGAGACACATAGGGTCTTACCTGGGATGCAAGATCTGGATGTTGAACAAGCCCCTGACCTATATGAAAAAGCATGGGGAAAATGAAAGTGGAGACAGGTCTTCTTCTAGCCCACGCTTTATCTCCAGACTTCTTTCCGTTTTTCTTTTCTTTTCTAAGATTTTATTTATTCATGAGAGACAGAGAGAGGCAGAGACATAGGCAGAGGGACGAGCAGACTCCCTGCAAGAAGCCCGATGTGGGACTTGATCCCAGGACCCTAGGATCATGCCCTGAGTCAAAGGCAGATGCTCAACCGCTGAGCCACCCAGGTGTCCCTATCTCCAGTTTTTTTCTGAGAGGAACAGCCCCCAATGTGATGACTCTTCCCACACACATCTTTGTGGTTCCAGGAGCCACTGCTGTTGAATGGGTCCCCAAGTATCTAACATTCCTGGTTCCCTTAGCCCAGAGATAGGCTAGCTCATTCATTTTGTTTGCTCACTTATTTAATTGGACGCTGTGCCAGGCACTGATATAGGCACCAGGACCTCTGGTAAGCAGAACAGCCATGGCCTGTCATCTGGGGGGGGGGGGGGGGGGGTTCCGGTCTAGTAGGGAAGATGGAGATTGACTCACAAATCACACAAACAAATACACAATAACAACTCATAAATGCTAGCAGTAGTATAAGCCAGAGTTGCCTTCAGAGAGACAAGGCTGCATTCAGGAATTTTGTGACCATACTTTTGGGATATTGGGGTCATTTCACAGTAGCAGCAATAAATAAGTAAACCCTCACCTAAAGTGACAATTATTTTTCAGAGGGATTATTTCTATGGGAACAAATGGCATTCTAAGAAGCTTCTTTGATCCTAAGAAGAATTTTGAAGTTACAAAAGGGACTCAGCTTTACCTCCCCGCTGCCCCCGGCGGTTCAGAGCCTGCTGCAGCAGCTGGCACAGCACTTTGTCTTGTGTGCAGAGAGCGTAATGCAGAGCGCCGTGCCCCATGCTGTCCATTGCCCCTGCATCTGCTCCATGGCTCAGGAGCAGTTCGGCCACCTCAGCGCTGCCTTTCTCACAGGCCAGGATCAGAGCCGATCTGTGGGTTGGGACAAATCTAGGCATAGGCTTTCCCCAGGAAATCCAGGAGTCCTGGTTCCAGGAATTGCACTCCTGGAGTCAGATCTCACTCAGTGTGGTGAGGAGAACCACAAACCAACAACAAAAAGCATTAGACCAGACCAGAACTTTCCAAATGCTGTTTCTTGGAGCTGCAGCATCAGAAAGCCCAGGGCCAATTAGGAGGGCTCTATTTTCAACTACTGTATATATGGAGGTTCTGCATAAATTCCTTTTTTTTTTTTAAGATTTTGTGTTTATGTATCCAAGAGAGACACAGAGAGAGGTAGAGACACAGGCAGAGGGAGAAGCAGGCTCCCTGCAGGGAGCCCGATGCAGGACTAGATCCCAGTACCCCAGGATCATGCCCTGAGCCAAAGGCAGACGCTCAACCACTGAGTCACCCAGGCATCCCTCTGCATAAATTCTTCATTGGAAAAAGGATTCCATTGCTTAGAGGATAGTTTGAAAACCAGTAAATTGAACTAATGGATCCAGAAGAATGGATTCTACTTCCACAGTCATCTATGCCAGGAAAATGGTGGTGGTAGCAACTGAATAGGAAAGTCTAAGGAAAACTTTCTCAACTGCAAAACAGCAGCCAGAGCTCTTCCAAACAACTGCTCAGAATGAAGGAGGTTCCTGAGAAAACAGAGACCAATCTTCTTTCTTCCCCCAAACACACACATACACACACAGACATACACGTACACATGCACATGCAGACACATTTGCCCCGGGGCTCCTTTCTAGAGTGGCCAATGTCTGGATTTGGGATGGGGAGATAGAGAAGGCTCACTTGTCATCCTTGTCTGTGACATTAACTCGGGCACCTCTCTGCAGTAGCTGTGAGCAGATAGCTGCGTGACCACCCAGCGATGCAATCATCAGGGGTGTCCGTCCATCCTGCACAGATTGTGGGAAGGAAGTTCAAGAGGAGCCCAGGGGAGCCAGGGGCTTGACAATTCTACCAACTGCCCTCTCCCGACACGTCTCCAGAAAAAAGCCCAGATCCAGGGGCAAAATTCTCCTTTCTGAAAGGTTAGAAGCTCTCCAGAAGATAAGGACTAACCTCTCCATGAGAGAAAGGAGGAGGAGTGGAGGGAGAAGGAAGAGGAGATGTGCATAACCCCTGGTCAACAGAGCTTAGCTAGTCAAGCTCAGAGAGAACAACAGCCTCCCTGTGCAGGGCACTGCCCAGCTGACACTCACATTATCCAGGACGTCCAGGAAGGCTTCATGGTCACACAGCAGGAGCACACTTGACGCACAGCCAGAGGAGGCTGGGAGGGTTGAGGGATGATTGGGTTAAGGAGAAGCAGGAAGGACACCTACTCAGACTACAGCCCCGCATTCCCTCCAACCATTTTAGCAGTCAGCCCTGGTCTACCCTGCTCTCCAAATGTTGTCCTCCCCTCCCTTCCAGCCCCCTGGTTCCTACAGCCCTGTTTCCCACCAGCCCCTTGGCACACACCTGCCCAGTGCAATGGACTTCGGTTTTCTGCATCCACAGCATCTTCATTGGCACCATGCTGCAAAGAGCCACCAAGGGAGGCAGCATGGGGCATGGTAGTACCATCCTTATCACATACCCACCCTGTTGAGTCATCAACTTCCATAGTACTATGGGGAGGGAAAGGAGGACCTTGGCTCTGGCCAACTACTAGGCAAGCCCAGTCTACTCCTTGCAGAGGATAGGCAGCCTTGAATTTCAGCCCCAGTTCTTAAACCTAGGGCCTAAGAAAAATCAGATTATAGACAAATAGGCACATTAGGGAAAATGACTTCTGAGTCCATGACCGGTATCTTAGGATCATAATTGGGGAACTTGGAAAGGTCTGGAAAGAACAAAAGCAGAACAGCCATTCGCCCAGTGACCTGTTGAGCTATGCCTCTTGGACTTTTGGAGACCGGCTTACAGATTGTCCGCGTGTCATTTCACATATATATTTCTCTTAGTGCTCCCAGATTGCAAGCTCCTTAAAAGCAGACAGTGGAACACTGGATTAATTTGAACACTCCTGTCCTCCTCTCACTTGCCCACCTGCTGGGTGGTTAGTCTCTGCAGGGGCTCTGCCAATGGCATGTGGATGACTGGCAGGCAGTCCCCGGGAGCTCTGCTTTATAACCTGCCCTCAAGGGCAGCATTAAGTGTGGTGTCTGCCCATAGTAGGTGTTACATAAATATCTGTGAATTAATGAATACATGATGATCAGCTCTCTTACTTGGGATGAGAGGGGTCCTGTTGACCAAACATTGCTTGTGACCAGAAGACACAGAAGATTTAGAAGATTCTGGGCCCATTTCTTCCCTTCACAAAAGTAGTATCAAAAGGGTGCTCTTACCTGCAGCAGGACCTTGACACATTGTGGCTGGCAGGAGATGGTGGCCAGGTGCAGGGCAGTGCTTCCTGGAAAGAGAAAGAGGGGGAGATGGAAGGTGGGTGGCCCCACGCATGCCGATGACTCACAGGGAGGGAAGGCAAGAGACGCACAGATAATCAGGGGGAGATTAGAGAGAGAAGCTCTCAGCCACACAGGCCTGAAATTCCTGTTCCCCCAGTGCCTGGAACCTGTGCTGGAGGTGGGAGTGGAGGTGAGGTAAACCAGCTTGCAGGGAGAGGAGCCCCCGGAAGGATGCTGGCCAGAACTGATGGGGAGAGGAGTGGGAGACCACAGTTGGAACCTCCAGCAGTCAGCCCTCACCGCTGCTCCAATGAAGGGAGAGACCAGCAGTGCGGCCCAGCGCAAGACCTAACTCACCGTCCTCATTCTTGCTGTTGATGTCAGCCCCGTTTGCAAGCAGTATAGTTAGACATTCTGTCAGGCCTTTGGAGGCTGCCAGATGGAACCTGCTGGAATCAAGGCCAAGGGGCAGAAGGATGAAAGGACCAGCGGATGAGGGATACAAGAACCTTCATAAACACTGCCTGCTATGCTTCTTCACCCCAAAGCCAATCCCAAAAACAGACGGGGAAGTTCCCCTAGCCTGACTTCCTGAGGAAAAGGCCAGAGGAGGCTGGAAGCCAAAACAGAAATAAGAGCTACAGGTCTCAAGCCACCTAGACAATCGTGGGGTGTCCAGCGAACATGGAACTACCTGTTGCTCTGACCACAGGACCCTTAATAGCCTGGACTGTCATAGGAGGAGGCAGCTGGAGCAGACAGAAGGCTGGGTGGAAGGGACGAGGGATAATCTCCCTCCTGGCCTCACCATCCCACCTGGCCAGCTGATGCTCACGGCTACAACCACTTTGTTCCTAATTTCCCAAGCTACACACCCTCCTACTTGTGCAATAAGTAAACACTGTATTTAGGGAATGTATCAGTTTTCTGTTTGTTTCATGGGCTTGATGTCCTTTTGTTTTGGGGGCTTCCCCGCCAAGGTTTGTCAATCTGGGCCATGAGACGGATGGGACTCAGAGACGCTATCTCTCCCCTCCCTGTTTGCAGCACTTGATCCGTAGCAAACAATGATGGATATGTTTGCTGATTAAAACAAAAAAGGCTCTGGGGCTTTAGGCATTCCCTGGTCCTACCTCATATCAGGGTTGGAGGCTTTCGAAGGGAGCCACATATCAAGGGGGGCCCGGGAGGGCTTACTTACGGAGACTGGCCGTTGGAGTTCAGCTTGGTGGGTCGGGCAGACTTCCTTGAGGCCAGGGCAGCCACGCGTCCCACATCCCCCCGCTGCACCGCCTCTAGCAGCTTCTGATCACGGCGGTTCCATCTCTCCACCTGGTCCAGGGCCACAGATTGTATGAACACAGGGGGGTGGGGGTGGGGTAGAAAAAGGAAAGGAGATGGTTAGGATGTCTGGCCAGGGAAAAGAGACCTCTGCAGGCCACCGAGAAACTACTGCTGGGTATTGCCTGCCCTGGACCAAAAGGTACTTGGACTAGTGGATTAAAAATCGTGTTCTACAGGTGCCTGGATGGCTCAGTGATTGAGTGTCTGCCTTTGGCTCAGGTTGTGATCCCAGTGTCCTGGGATCGAGTCCCACATGGGGGCTTCCCTTGAGGAGCCTGCTTCTCCCTCTGCCTGTGTCGCTGCGTCTCTCTGTGTGTCTTATGAATGAATAAATAAATAAAATCTTTTTTAAAAAGTCATGTTCTAGCACTGAGGGCAGAGTTTTTCAGATGTCCTTTTTGTTTTTGTTTTTAATCATCATGTGATTATTGTTGTTAGGTGCACCAGCTCAGAGCAATCCTAGCCATGACTCCTTTCCCTTCTGCTCTCTAGGTCTTGCTGGAGCAAGCTGAGCCACGCTGACCACTCCCTTTTGGGCTCACATTACCTCTCACCTCCCCATGCTGCTCTGCTTCTTGTCCTCAGATTTATGAGAGATCAAGGCATCTAGCTTCACATTACAGCTAGGAGTCCAAATATCCAGCCATACCATCCAGTCTTTTGGCTGTGGGCCCCAAAACTGGGAGGGAAAGCAGAGTTTCTCTCTTCCCATCTCGTTTCTATGTCCTTTAGTTGATTGCTCTTCCCCTTCCATGGCACAACCACCCAAAGGCAAAAATAGGTCTCTAGCTAGGGTTGAGGAAGCAGCAAGAGGCAGCTCTCCTGCTCCTCCCTCCCCAACCCTCTCTTCTCTTTTCTCTGGCAGGGAGCAGCTGTCCCAGGCCACAGCCACACCTGGGCATGCATTGTTCTATCATTCCAGCTTGCCTTTTGAGGGTGGTAGGGTAATTACAATAATTGAGGTATCACAGGGTGTGAAAGAGAGAGAGAGCTGTGTAAAAACACCCAGGGCTGAAGGCACAGAATAGCCTGATTGGATCCAGAGAGGGGAAGGGGAAGGAAGACAGGATGCAAAAATCTGTGGGACGGTGGAAAGGGTCCTGGATGAATATTTTGTCAGCAGTCCTACTTTCTCAGCTATGTGACCCAGAGTAAGCGATTGAACACCTCCGTTTCCTCATCTATAACATGTGGGAAATAATAACTACCTCATCATGTTGTGAGCATTAAATGAGCTAACCTCATATGAGGTATATAAATTCTCTTCATAAACTGTAAAAAACCATACTAGTGCATGGTATCCTTATAACCAAACAGGAAGCAGTGAAGGATTGGTGGTGGCACATCACATTTTATGAGGTATAATCTCAACAAGAAAGAGGCTTTGGGAGGAGGTGGGAAAAAATAGGTTCTATGGAAGCCAAATAATTAATTTTCAAATACTGTCTACCTAGCCAGGGCAAATTATGTAGCAAAATCAGGGAAGATTTGAAATGCCCAAGCCATAAAATGATCTTGGGCTAGATGGATGATAAGGTAATACTCCGGTCCAGCACTTGTAATTCTTCATAGTCATTTCAAGTGCTGTTTCCATTAGCCTCTCCACATCCCCAGAAAGGAGTTAGGGCTGATATTATTTGATCTATTTGAAAGCAGAAGAAACTGAAGTGTGCTGAGGTTGGATAATTGTCCAGGTTCACATCACAAAATAGGGGTAAAATTGAAATTAGAACCCAGGCCACCTGACGGGCCCGACCTGGTTCTCACCAGCAGACCACATATACTATGACAGAGCCCTGGAGGAAGGTTTACTTATTACCATGCAAACAGTCTAAGACTGCCTCCAGGCCAAAGCCACCCACCCTCGAAGCTATTCCCTACACAGAGAAGAGTCTCTGAACAGGATAATTCTCAAAAGACAAAATAAGCCAAATGACTGGTCCACATACCAAACAGATTCTAGAATGTAGGAACATGTTATCCAATGTCCCTTAGGGACCAGTTACCCTCAGAAAAAGCAGAAAGCTATAATTATACCTCCACCACAGGATGCTGCCATCGGTTGACCTCTAATCTGAGGTTCTCTGTTTAAATCCTGATTCTAACACTTTCTATGCTGGTGAATTTAAGTATGTAACAACTTCTCCGAACTTCAGCTTCCTAGTGATATAACACACCACAAAGCACCTAGCACTGTCTGCCACAGAGTCGGTGCACAATAAATGCTGGGTCCAATCGTCAACCTTCCTAGCTTTGCTGGACACATTTTGGATGTACCAGCAATTCTGAATTCAGAGTTCTTCCCCCAGGGAAGTGAGAGGAAGGGATCTTGCTTGTATCAGCCAATGTATAACAGCCAGACTATAGAGATGGTAAAAGTGCTTCTTAGCAATGTAGAGACTTTTCTTTCCAACTAGACAGCTCTAAATCTATCCGATTTATTTCCTATAATCTTGTTACACTAAGAAGATTTTAGAATAGGTGGAAATTCATCATGGTCAAACCTCTGCAGAGCTAAGATGGAGAATAGAGGGATGCTTCCAAATTCCAAGATCCAGTCCTCGGAAGAGAGGCACTGGATCACCATCACAGCCTCAAGAGAAGAATCACCACATTAATCAGCAGACTCAAAAACAAGGATAAGCTCTGTATATATGTAGCCAAGATTAGGGGGCTTTTGTAGGAGTAATTGCAGCCTCTCCTTATCTCTGGCTGGGTGCCTATAAGCATCCTATTGAGATGGAACCCACCAACAGAAGAGAAAGAGTAGCTACCATTGTAGGACAGGTGAATGGATATAGAAAGGCTGCCCTAGAGGATCCAGGAACTGACTCTCAATATATATATTTTTAAATGCAATGGACATTCCTCTAAGTTGATTCCAGTAAGCACTGGCCAACTGTTCAAAGCTATTTTCTGGTCCACTTCCTACATAGGCAGGTAAGCTAATATATAAGACATCCTCAAAGGCATCCTCTATTTGACTAAAATAAAATGAGATTGTAAGAGCTGGTGTGTGTGTGTGTGTGTGTGCGTGTGACTTCCTAAATTTTGGATAACTTAGATTAATTTGAAAATGATCACTGATCTGTCAGTACTGGTCTCAATCAAAGGATGCAGGGCTCTGGCCCTGGACCCAGGGGCGGGAGTGAGGACAGGCAGGGGCAATCCTCTGGTATGACTGGGAAGCCAGGCTTTGGGAGTGGCCAGGAAGGCTGTTGCCCTATTTCTTTGACAAAGGGTTCAGAGTAGTTAGCCACCCAGGGAGTGGAGAAATTTATCATAAGGGTGAGGAAGTTTCAGGAGGAAACAATTTGCAGCTGACACTGGCCTATTTTTAACCTTTTTGCGATCCTATCCCGACTGAGAAAACAGCTCTTTCCAGCCAGATAGTTCTAAATCCACACAATTTACTTCCTATAAGCTTGTTACACTAAAGAGAGTTTAGAATGAGTGGAGATTCTTCATGGCCAAAACTCTGTAGAGCTGGGGTGAAGAACAGAGGGAGAGATATTTCCAAATTCCAACATTCAGCCCAGTGCTCACTCCACCACCTTGGAAAGACTGGAGCCCAAGGATTGGGGAATAGGATAAATGAAATAATCTCCCATTCCTAAGGGCAGGCAGACTCCACAGACGTGAAAGGGAAGGGCAATGCGGAGGACTCTCAGCCACTAAGGAAGAATCCGTGTGAATAAGAAAATCATTAACAGTTAAGATGGAGTTTCTGGTACCTGTTCTAGTCATCCAGTAAATGCATTTTGATTGGTTGATCTGTGCGTGGAGACCAGGTGAAGAAAAAATCCAAGTGGGACAAGAACAGGCCTCAACAGAGTCCCTACTCTTGCCTCATAGCTCACTCACTTCCAGGCTTCTGCGGCCTGCCCGTGAAGAGTGAGCTGAGCGTTTCTCATGTTTGCTTATGAATGACACTCCTAAGTCAGGTTCAGTTACATCATATTCCCACGGGTCATTGGCTACCTCACTTCTAAATGAGCCATCATCCCAACCTCCCCAGAAAATGCCATCCCCACATAGGAGGTCTCTCTCTAAGAGATCTTCAGGGAAGAGACAGCTACACCCTCTCTGTGCCCCACCTTCTGTAATCTATCTCGTGTTGTGTTCTGGGAGAATGTGGCGAGAAGAGGGACTTCTACTGGGAGCTCACAGAGTGCATCTACTCTATCCTCTTCTACTGTCACCTTTCCCCAACTCAGTCCAGAGAAGCGGAGAATACAAGCCCTAAGCAACTGGGAGGGTTTAGAATGAAGGAAGATTCTGGGGAGAAGAAGGCAGAAGGCCTTTGACTTGCCCAAGAACCAGTCTGATAACCAGACACTGCAGTGAGCTGGCTAGGGTGGATTCTGCAGGCAACTTACCCAGTTTCTTGGGGAGCAGCCAGACAACTATGCCTCCTCTGCCAGTGCCTGGGAGGATGGCGGAGTGCAAGACTAATCCACAGAGAGCAGGCAAAAGGAGGTTGGGGCAAAAGGGGGAAACGTGGTGTTGAACAACCACTGGAAAGAGAGGGGCAGCAGTTGAAGGGGGAACAGGAGGAGGCTGCACCTGTGTGGGAGCACCAATTGGAAAGAGGGTTGGAGTGATGTCAGAGAGCCAGTGGTGCTGATGAGAGAACAGGAGTAGAAGGGGTGAGGGGGCAAGGACAGAGAGAACTCTATGAAACAGGACTAGGGGAAGGCACCGGCCTGGGTGTTTGTTGGGCCAAGAGGAAATAGTAAGGACAGAGCCCTACGGGCTGGCAGGATTGTGAGGACAGGTCAGGGCTGAAAATGAGGCCTTGAGGCAGGACTTGGGAGATAGAGCAGGACCTGGGACTGAGCAGGGGCTGGGGATAGAGCAGACGTTTGGAGGTGTTCAGTCCTGGAAGACAGCAGAAGTAGACAGGACCTTCCGGGAGGGGCAGAGCCTGCAGGAAACATTTCAGAAGTTGGGGGTGTACATGCTAGGAGGACAAGAAAGGGCCAAGGGGAAGGAATTTGGGGAGAGCACAGGTTAGGAAGGCAAGTCAGAGGCGAGGAGACAGGGTCTTGAGGAAGGCAGGGCTGGCAGGCTGCACTGCGGGAGAGGAAGCGCTGGAAAGACCCATAAAGAGAAAAGGCGACGGTGCGTGAAGATGGGACTCAGGACTTCTGTCACCAGGGCTTGCCCAGCCCCATCCTCCCAGACATTTTGGCACCTACCGCCACCTGTGAGCTGGAGCAGGAGAAGAAGCGCTTCATGGCCGGGGCCGGGGCCACGGGGGGAAGGGGACGCGCAGAGAGCGGGGCTACAAGTTCCCGAACCCCGGGACTCGGCTGCGGCTCCGCGCGAGGGAGCTGTCAAAAGCAAAGTGGGACCCGCCCCAGGACCCGCCCCAGGACCCGCCCCAGGACCCGCTGGGCTCAATCAGATGCAAGAACCCGAGAACTGGGCTTCAAACTCCTCCCCTGGCCCTGCCCTAGTCTGACGTTGCAGAAGCCAAAAACCTGCAGTCTTTGGCTGAGATTTTGGACGAGGTGTCAAGCCTCGCCCTCCAAACCAAACCCGCCGGCAGCTCCGACCCGCTCGGGGGGAGAAGGTACCGCTCGGGCTCAAGCGAAAACTCCTCCCGCAGCCCCGCCCCGCCCCGCCCCGCCCCGCGGGCTCAGGCGCCCCCGCCCCCGCCCCCGCCAGCCGCCGCTCCAGGCGCCGCTGCTGGGCGGGTGGGGGGCGGCCAGGTCCGGGATTCGCTGGGTGTGCTGTGGTCTTACCAACTGTCACATTTAACCGCTGGTGACGACATTTTTATTATATCAAGAGCTCTCTGGCCCGCTTAGTTACCTCTGCTTCCTTCCTCCATTCCCTAACCAAAAACCCAAGCACCAAAGAGGCTTTGAAGAAGGAAGCTTGGAAACCAGAGGAGATTGTGGTGCAGAGCGGGGGGGGCTGAGCACGAATGATGCATGACCCTTCGCAACCTGGGAAATAAAACCTGAGGGAAGGGGGATCGGGCCTCCTATTGTAATGCAACCCCTAAGTTGGAAAATAGCAGAGGGGGAGGAGAGAACTCTTTATTTTAGGCAGCCCCTAGCTGAAATAAGCCCCACAGAACTGTCTTCCCTATTTGCACTGCCCTTTAAATTCAGATTCTCAGCAATTCTTGCTTGAACAGCCAGTTGCACCTAACTAGTCTGCCTGTCTCGTCCTTTTGATGAGGGACAAAAGTAGAAAAATATTCACCTTTAGCCCAGAAGGCTTACCTATAGCCTGCATCGTTTTGATTATGATCAGATAGGTGACGGTTGCTACATTTTTTTTAAAGATTTTATTTTTATTTGTTTGAGAGAGAGAGAGCACAAGCAGGAGGAGCAGCAGAGGGAGAGGTAAGCACTTTCCCAACTCAGGGATCGACCCCACCACCCTGGAATCAGGACTGGAACTGAAGACAGACACTTAACCAACTGAGCTACCCAGGCATCCCATGGTAGCTGCATTCTCAAAGGGTCTTACAAGTGCCTGTAAATCTCATTAATAGTTAATATAGAAATGAATGATAATCACCAGGGGAATCTTGTGAAAGCAGAGATTCAAAGAAGACATTTAAGATCTAGTACTTCCTGCTTGTCTATTCCCCCTTGAGCACTAAGCATATAACCATCAGCTTCTCGAAGCAAAAGTGCAGCTCTTCTGCCCACAGGTCCTATCCCTGTGCTACTTAAATAAACTTACCAAGTTGCACTGTACATCATCTCAAGAGTTCTTTCTTGACTATCACTCAACGATCCCACAACATTTTTGGTGACCTGTCTAGGGACAATGAAGTGAATACAAGAGTGCCCATGCAACTTAGTAAATCTTCTCCCCTCCCCCAGTGTGTTTCTTACCTGTTCTTTTTCTTTTTCAGAGATGTCCTAAATAGTATGACCCTTCAGAATGTGTCTTGGCCAAGTGCTCAGGAGAGGACCTCTTGAGCATGGCTATACTACAGTGAGGGATAGAGACTCTTGCTATCTGGCTGAACACTATTTCCTGGTCCTAAAGACATTGGGCTCAGAAATCAGATTCTCTTTATTTTTCCTGTTCTGTTAAGACATATATTCTTGTTAGGCATGGGACAGCCACATATGTCTTTAGGACAGCTGCCAATCTCAAGACTCCAGTGTAAGGTTTCCCCCTAAATAATAAGGCATGATCTCTTGATGAACATAAAAATCCAAGATACATCTGACTATGTGCTTCCCAAAAGCGACTGGTTGGAGCTATTACCTAGTTGGGGCACTCACCCAACAGGGGACTGCTTCCTTGGAACTGGCTTATAGATAAAGCTCAAACAAAATTGCCTAGGGGCATCTGGATGGCTCAATTGATAGAGCATGTGGCTCTCCATCTCAAGGTCATGAGTTCAAGCTCCATGTTGGGCATGGAGCCTACTTAAAGAAAGAAAAAAAGAAAGAAAACAGGAAAAGAAAAGAGAAAGTTGCCCAGATTAGATAGGAGTTCCATACTTTTGTTTTTTCATATCTATCATTTTGTCCTCACTCATAGGTTGTTTGGTGTTCTCCATCCTGCTCTCGGATTGAACGTACTTCTAGCTTAGATATATGATGCTTAATATGATATAAAATAGCTGCCCTTTCTTAACAAAGGCCTGGACCTCTAACCCATCCATTAATACTGGATCTAGAGGTTTCCAATTGGTACTATTATTGGTCAAATATATAGGCTCCCCCAAAATGGAAAGAGGCAGCGCCAGTGTCTGCATCATTTGAGTCCATTCACCAGCACCTGCTGTAGTCTGCAATGGGGAACTGAGGGGAGGTCGACATCCCTTCTCAGGTAATACAAAAGTGTCAGAACAGTCAAGAAAAAAAAACATCTCCCCCCACTCTGAACCCCAGGAACCTCCATCAATATTCCTGACAGGATGCCATTTGGAAGCCAAGGGGGATTTTGGTAATGGACTTCTAGTTAGTTCATGTGCTCTCCTCATTTGTTTTGTAGGAATTGACTATGGGTTCAATTTCCTCAATCCTGAAAGATTCCCCTATGCCCTGTCTCCTAACACACTGTAGTCAATTTGGACAACAGGGTTTAAAGAACCACCTTATCTTCTTCTATGATAATGCATGTCCTCAATATTCTCTGGAGAATGATGAAAAATGGCCCATTTATGGGTCCTTAAACTTCAATACTATTTATTAGTTAGACCTTTTTTGTGAGTGTCAAGGAAAGCGGACTGAAATCCCACATAGTCAGGCCTTTATGGCCCTGTACCAAAATCCTGATCTATTCCATACACCATTAGAGGGCCCCAGGACACCCCTCTCCTCGCCCTCAATCCACCATCAGCACAGCTGCCTGGAGCCCTCCGACTCCTGTTAATCCACCACTTGCCTGTGTTCTATCACGTTCTCTATGTGTTCCCCTTTGACTCTCTCGTAAACACAGGTTGCTGCCAAGATCATGTACATGCCTCCCTCTTTTTCCTGAGTCACTTGTTTCCCATCTGTTTGCTTTCTCTTTTGTGTAACAGAAATATATCTTGAGGGCAGCCCGGGCGGCTCAGCGGTTTAGTGCTGCCTTCAGCCCAGGGTGTCATCCTGAGACCAGGGATCTAGTCCCACAGCGGGTTCCAGCATGGAGCCTGCTTCTCCCTCTGCTTGTGTCTCTGCCTCTGTCTCTCTCTCTCTCTCTATGCCTCTCATGAATAAATAAATAAATAAAATCTTTTTTTTTTTTTTTCCCAAGAAATATATCTTGAGACTGCTGGATGAATGTTGAATGTTGCCTGACTCTTGTTGCATGGGGCGGGGAGTGGTCCCCCTCGTTCACTTCTGGGTTAATGGCTATGATAACTGGAGCCAGTTGTCTGTGGTTAGTCTATCTTGTGACAGGGACCTTGAGGAATATTCTCAAGCAACTGCCAAAACTCCTTTTGTATCCAGAAGGTTCCCTGTCTTCTCTGGCCCCACATGGGCCGTTTATTTTCACTTTTTTTGGTGTAAAGAAAACATGTGTCTGTTCATCTGTCTGAGCTGTTGAACTCTAGAACCAGGAGTCCCCTTTCTCTGCCTTTTGGGCTTTTACCCGCCTTCAGCCTTGATGGCCACACCTCATCTCCACTATCTCCACCTCCCTCTTCTGTTTCTGCACCGCCTGAGCAGGGCTTGCATAACTGACTTCTCTAGTGTTCTCTGCGTCTCCAGTGCTCACCATTGGCTTCTGCTCCTCCTACCCTTGCAATCAAGGAGAGGACAGCACCCCTCCTTGGACTTAAATGGCCCACTTAGATTTCCCCACAGGTGCCCCAGCTAAAAATTGACACTGACTTTTGAGTTGAAAAAAAGTGAAAAGTCACAGTGACTTTTTAAACAAATTGACTGACTTTTAAGTTGACCTATGTGCAACATACTCAGTACTTAAGCTAATGTAAGTTTGTTAGTTATGTAGACATGTCTTTAGTTATCAGCATTAAATAGAAAACTTTTATTCTACCAATGATTGCTAATGGTCAAATAAGCTCATGTTCTCTTTCAATTTGTCCCCAAAAATGGGTTAAAATGACAGTAAATTTTGTCTGTCTCAAAAAGTTCTCATGGGTAATTGTTAAAACAGCTTTCAAAATCTTTCCACCTGAAACCTTGACGTTTTGCTCAGTTAAATGATAAATTGTATTGAATTCATTGGATATCTAAATCTTTTCCAAATGAGATAAAATATTAAAGCATTGATTATTGAACATAGATTTACCTGCTTTGCCTTCTTATCACAGAGAAACTGAGGATAGTGAAGTCTCTTGGTAAATGTACTTTATGCTTTATTGAAATATTGTTCTATGGGAAAACATGTTTTTAGAAATTATGAAATATACTCATAGATTTCCGATCTAAAGAGTTTTGGTGTAATAGTTCACAGTTGGTTACTACTTAATTTTCACTGGAGACTAAGGTTTCTAAAAGTTAAAATTCTGCTAAATGTAATTAGGACTGATGGAATGAAGTAACTCTGTAGGTGGGAAAATAGGAAATATATAAGGAATGGAAATACATTTTGTTGAGGGGAAAAAGAAGGTAATTCTGTCTTAAAATGAGACTCCTTGTTTAGAGAGAAATGGCTTAGGACAAAATCTGAATGAAGTATAAAGTTGTACAAGGTTTCTAAAAGGAGATTTTCAGGGAAAGAATTTTTTTTTTAGTTTTTTTTTTTTTTAACTTTCATCCATGCTCTTCTTTTTATTTCTATTTTTTTTGTATATTTTTTATTGGAGTTCAATTTGCCAACATATAGCATAACACCCAGTGCTCATCCCGTCAAATGCCCCCCTCAGTGCCCGTCACCCGTCACCCCGTACCCCTGCCCACCTCCCCTTCTACTACCCCTTGTTCGTTTCTTAGAGTTAAGAGTCTCTCATGTTCTGTCTCCCTCTCTGATTTTTTTCTAATATTATCATTTAACATGCTGTTTTCTTGCAACCAGGTAATAATTCCGCACAGCATTTCTTAAAATAACACAAAATATTGCTTCAGGGACGCCTGGGTGGCTCAGCGGTTGAGCATCTGCCTTCAGCTCAGGGCGTGATCCTGGAGACTCAGGATCGAGTCCCGCATCAGTCTCCCTGTGTGGAGCCTGCTTCTCCCTCTGCCTGTGGCTCTGCCTCTCTCATGAATAAGTAAATAAAATCTTAAAAAAAAAAAATATATATATATATATATATGTATATATTGCTTCAAACTTCTAATGTGTTTTGATATGCTTGGTTGAGCAGAAATAGTCCACCTTGTCTTTTGATTTTATTTTTAAAGATTTTACTTATTTATGAGGAACACAGAGAGAGGCAGAGACATAGGCAGAGGGAGCAGCAGGCTCCCTGCAAGGAGCCTGATGTGGAACTCGATCCCAGGACGCTGGCACCACGCCTTGAGCTAAAGGCAGGCTTTCAACCGCTGAGCCACTTTTTTATTTTATTTTATTATTTTTTAAAATATTTTATTTATTTGAGAGACAGAGTGAGTGAGAGACGGAAAGAGCACATGAACAGAGGCAGAGGGAGTGAGAGAAGCAGACTCCCTACTAAGCAGGGACTCCAATGTGGGGCCCAATCCTGGGACTTCGGGATTGTGACTCAAGCCAAAAGCAGACACTCAACCAACTGAGCCAGCAGGTGCCCCCACTTTTTGATTTTATAATCCTACTGTCTTTACAGAAAGAACTAGCTGCAATACAACAATCTTTCCAGTTGAGCATTTAGTGATTACTATATATTCCTTAATTTGCTTAGGTATGCACCATTTGTCAATGAAAATTAGTGTTTTCTAGAATAAAAAGGAAGCCTTAGGGCAGCCCAGGTGGCTCAGCGGTTTAGCGCCGCCTTCAGCCCAGGGCGTGATCCTGAAGACCTGGGATTGAGTCCCACGTTGGGCTCCCTGCATGGAGCCTGCTTCTCCCTCTGCCTATGTCTCTGCCTCTCTCTCTGTGTCTCTCGTGAATAAATAAATAAAATCTTTTAAAAAAGGAAAAAAAAAGGAAGCCTTATGTTTATCAGAAAAGATCAGTGCAGGCACCTGTAAGAGTGAGATGAGAAAGAAAATCTCAAGGTTCCATATTGGCCTCTGAATAATCTCATAATCTGGTGACTAGATCAATTTTTACAGTTCTGCGAAGGTCCTCCTTTGTCTCTCACTTATGAGTTTTATTGTCGTGGAAGGTATAGAGATTCCGGAGCCAGACAAATCTAAGTGTTAATCGCACATTCACCACTACATGTAGTTGTACAGCATCAGGTACTTTGCTTAGCCTGGGCCTCAGTTTCTTCACTTACACAACGTAGACACTACTCCTTTCCCAGCCCACTTGTTGGGTGTTGGGTTGATAGATGGCATGGAGGTATGGAGCCTCTTCTATGAGGTTATTCCTGACAGGCTCCTGCCATACTGTTGATCAGACTCCTTTTATGTCCCATCTGCACCTGACAGGTGACTTCTATCATGGCAAAGATGAATAGCATGTGGTTCCTGCTCTCAAAAAGTTTATAATCATCAGTCAACCAAAAATTCTTTTATATAACCTTTTCTCTCTTGGGAGACAATTTTACTTGTGGTCAGGACTAAGCTTGAAATGAGTGGATTTTAAAAGTACACTGGTATAAGATTGAAATTTTGCTTTTCAGGGGCATGGGTGGTGACTCAGCTGGTTAAGCATCCGCTTTGGTTCAGGTCATGCATGACCTCAGCATCCTGGGATGGAGTCCCACTGGCAGCAGGTTCCCTGCCCCTACCCCCTACCCCACTTGTACTCTCTCTCTATTGCTCACTCTCTCTCAAATAAATAAATAAATAAATAAATAAATAAATAAATAAATAAACTTTAAAAAAAGAATCTGCTTTTCTCTTTGTTAAAAAGAGCAAGTTTTCTTGGCTTGTTGGCTTCCTCTTGATAAGAAAATGTAAACAGAGTTTTTTTTCTCTTTTCTTTTTCTATCAGCCCAGAAAAACCAAAGCTTCTATGTTTTCTCTTTGATTACCTAAGAAATTAAAAGATCTCAGTGTTAAAGGAGCTTACTAACAACTATAGAGCTTCCTGTAGAATCCTTTATTGCCCCCTTGGTTAAATGTTAGTATTAAATTTATAACAGTCTGTAATCCTTTTTAGATATGTGCCTTAAAACTTTCTAAGATTTTTAACACACTTCCTGAGATTTAAATGATAAATGAAGTTTTTGACTAGTTGTTAGACTTTTTTATTTGGTGTGTTAAGTGACACTGGAAGCACTGTTAAAGTAATAATGATAAGCATTAGCTAGCATTGTTCTGGTAAATGCTAGAATTGTTCTAAAAATTATACAAATTCCTTAAAGTTTTTGTTTTTAAGATTTCGAGATAGAGCCTGCGTGAGAGAGCAAGGTGGGGAAGAGAGGGGCAGAGGGAGGAGAAGCAGACTTCGAACTGAGCAGGGATCCCAGGAACCCCTGGGATCTCAGATCATGACCTGAGCGGAAGAGACAGATGCTTATCAGACTGAGTCACCCAGGTGCCCCAAATACAGTTTCTTACAACTCTTATTTGAAACATTGCTGGTTTTCTAATGTTTGCTCCTCCAGATGAATGAGTTTTCTATTAAAATATCCATAACTTATAGGAATATGATAAAATACTTTTTTATGAACAAATTTTTTAAATTTTTTATTTATTTATTTTTTTTATGAACAAATTGAAGCAATTTTTCTCCCTACCTAAACCTTCCAAAAATCAGAAACTCGTAATAAGTATTTTTTCTTCCATGGCAATTACAGTTATTTGCATTAGTTCATAAGAATCTGTTCTCCTTATAACAGGACACCATTGGAAACGTTGGTAGTATTACCAAGGCTTTAGCTGAAATGTCATGTTTGAGAGAGACATGCATAGACAGCTTTAAGGAACTAAGGTTGACTTTATGGAGCCAATAGAGCCTCTTGGAAATGGTGGCCTGATATCTTGCTCACAGAGTTCCCAACAGTCTTATCATGTGAGTAAAGAATGTCACTTCCTGGCAAGTGCAGGAACCTCAGGATATTTTGGGGACCTCGAGAAGAGGAACATACCCAAATCTACAGGTATTACAGGCAAGTCTGATGACATTTATTTGGATTGGCTCTGGCCTCCAGAGGCCACTAAAAGTTCAAGCTAGAGATTCCTTATAAAAAGTTCCAGCAAAGCAAATAAAAAAACAAAACAAAACCCTTACAAGATCAATCACTATTCTTGCTGAGCTTTTGTAAATATTGAGGCCAAGTTTGTTAAAGCTGGACTGATTTTAAAGCCGAATTAAAAATAAATAAATAAATAAATAAATAAATAAATAAATAAATAAATCCGAATTAGGGGACACCTGGGTGGCTCAGTGGTTGAACATCTGCCTTTGGCTCAGGTCCCGATCTCAGGGTGCTGGGATCAAGTTCTGTGTTGGGTTCCCCTCAGGGGGTCTGCTTCTCCCTCTGCCTATGTCTCTGCCTATCTGTGTAAATAAATAAATAAAATAAAATCTCATTTATAAATAAATAAAATCTTTAAAAATTAGTCTTGATTTGACTATCTCTGGAAATAAGGGTGAATTTAGAGAGAAAAACTGTTTCAGTAATACATCTTTTTTTCAATATTAGAATCTAGTTTTGATTAATTGTCTTCAAATATCTGTTGTTTGCCTAAGCTAGACAACTTGAGGTAAACTGCAGAGAGATTGTGATCATAGCTCATAAACAGAGAGCCTTTCTGCTTATTACTCTGTGGGGATAATAGAAGGGACCTCATGGACATATGATTATTTAAACAACTGGACAATGGGATGGAGTCCCCAACAATTGTGTAACTCAGCTGTCACCTTAATCAATTCTTTGTGGTTGGGATAACAAAATCATTTCTGGGATGCCTCGGTGGGTCAGTGGTTGAGTGTCTGCCTTCAGCTCAGGGCATGATCACAGAGTCCCGGGATCAAGTCCCTATCAGGCTTCCTGCATGGAGCCTGCTTCTCCCCCCTTTGCCTATGTCTCTGTGTCTCTCTCTCTGTGTCTCTTGTAAATAAATAAATAAAATCTTAAAAACAAACAAACAAAAAACAAAATCACTCCTTAAAGTCAAAGCATACGCCACTCCATGGGGTTAACTATGAACTTGTGGAGATAATGGATGGCCCCACCTTCTCTATAACTGGATTGAAGAATGCACTTGGGGATGCTCTTATCTCCCAGGACAAGTTATCTCCCACTTGCTAGTGATTTCTCATAAGTAGGATATTGCTAAGGTAGATGTCAGGCAAAGAAGGCTTCTTAATGGTTTTATCCCTTAGCCATATATGTCCTGGGAGCCACCTCTATTGATATAAAATGCAAGTAAAAGCATTGGCCAAGTATACATTAGTCACCTTTAACCAAACTCAACAGGAAGTCACTCCAATACCAGAATATACGGGGATATTTCTACTACTAAACAGAATGTTTTGGGATGCCTGGGTGGCTCAGTGGTTGAGCATCTATCTGCCTTTGGCTCAGGTCATGATCCTGGGGTCCTGGGATCAAGTGCTGTATCCGGCTCCCCAAAGGGAGCCTGCTTCTCCCTTTGTTTATGTCTCTGCTTCTCTCTGTGTGTCTCTCATGAATAAAAAAATAAAATAAAATAAAAATAAAAAATAAAAAGAATGTTTCTTTGCCTATGATGTTACATGGGACTCTCCAGGCCATAAGAAGATTTTCTCAGGGATCCCTGGGTGGCTCAGCGGTTTAGCGCCTGCCTTTGGCCCAGGGTGCAATCCTGGAGTCCTGGGATAGAGTCCCACATCGGGCTCCTGGCATGGAGCCTATTTCTCCCTCTGCCTGTGTTTCTGCCTCTCTATGTCTATCATGAATAAATAAATAAAATCTTAAAAAAAAAGAAGATTTTCTCTTATCCTCAAACTATCAAAATAATTTTTTTAAATGTTTTTATTTATTATTTATGATAGTCACACAGACAGAGAGAGAGAGAGAGAGGCAGAGACACAGGCAGAGGGAGAAGCAGGCTCCATGCACCGGGAGCCTGACGTGGGACTCGATCCCGGGTCTCCAGGATCGCGCCTTGGGCCAAAGGCAGGCACCAAACCGCTGCGCCACCCAGGGATCCCCTCAAAATAATTTTTTAAAGATTATTTATTTATTTGAGAGTGTGAGAGCAAGAGGGAGACTCCCCAGTGAGCAGAGTCCAATACAGGGCTCAATTCCAGGACCCCAAGATCATGACCTGAGCCGAAGGCAGATGCTTAACTGAGCCACCCAGCTACCCCTCAATCTATCAAAATAGATAGGCTCATGACAACAAATTCCCCAAGTATGTAGTTCTTCCTATCAAGGCACCCAGGAAAGATTATATGAGGTATAGGATGGATATATATGGCTTACTCCCACAATAGGACAATTAAGCCAAAAGACCCTTTTATGCTGGGAGAAGAAAAACCATACCCTTGATTCATGGTCCAATAGTACTTGCCAAATGGGATGGCTCCCCCCACCCCCCCTCAGAAGCCAGTGATTTTACCATCATTTTACAGGCAACCAATTGGTTTGCTACTGACTAGACAAGGTAACCAGATGTCAGATGGCTAGCGCCTAATGGAACACAATGGTTATGTGGGCCAAATTTGTGGCCATGGCTTCCACCAGGCTGGATTGGAAGATGTACTTTGGTTATGCCTGGATTCACAGCCGTAACACTAAAACTAGCACAAGTCCAGTTCATCTTCCATATCTAAAACAATGATAGACACGATCTGCGTTCCATTGGTATGACCATCTGACATCTATTTGTCTTCCATCAAAAGTTTTAGAAATTTCATATGGTACATGGAAGCCCTTGATAAGTACACAATTAAGGCCTTAAATGACTCTCAAAATAGCATTGCATTATTAAACACTAAAGTAACTCAAATGTGTAAAGCAATTCTACAAAATAGAATGGTATTAGATATCTTAACAGCAGCACCAGGAGGAACAGATGCCATTATTTAAGTAGAATGTTGGGTCTACATTCCAGATTATAACAAAAATATAAATAACCAAATCAGGCTCTTAAAGACTCTACATTATCTTAAAGACCTTAATGATTGGTTAAATTCCTGGTTGAGAGGTAGACTAGGTCAATCCTAAAGGATCTTATCACACTTCTTATTTTTATTATAATAAATATATAAATGAATCCTAACATGTTGTCTCTTTTGCTTTGTTCTCTCCTATTGTTGAGATACATGTAAAGAGTTCCTCACTCCTTTGTCCAGCCAATAGATGATTCTTAATACTCAAAACAAATTCACCCCAATGTACCCTCTAGACTCTATAGCAATGGCCTTCCGTAATAGTTCCTTGTAGGGACAGCTTATGATCAATTTCGGTCCACAAGCAGGGACATCTCTATAATTCTTGTCACTGTGAATAAGCTACAGAAGATGAGCCCTTTGCCTTTCAACAACCTTAAAGATTTAAGGACCCAAGAATGGTCAGGGGGAAATGATGAGGGATAGAAGCAGAAAAATGTTCACCTTTAGCCCAGAAGGCTCACCTATATGTCCTGCATAGTTTTGGTAAGGATCAAATGCATGCTGGTTGCTACATTCCTTTTTTTTTTTTTTTTTGGTTGCTACATTCCTAAAGGGTCTCATCACTGCCTATAAATCTCACTGATAGTTAATATTGAATTGAATGATAATTACCAAGGAAATCTTGTGAAGGTAGTTTTACAAGTACAAATGTGAAGAAGATCTATATCTTACACTATATCTATACTTATGATCTAATACTCCCTGCATGTCCCCTCCTCCTTGAGCACTAAGCATATAACTGCCAGCATCATTTGGCAAAAGCACAGCTGTTTCTGTCCACAGGTCGTATCCCTGTCCTACCTACAAAACTTACTAAGTTGCATCACACAACTTCTCAAGAATTCTTTCTTGGAGCACCTGGCTGACTCAGTAAGCCATGTGACTCTTGATCTCAGGGCTGTGAGTTCAAGCCCCATGTTGGACATGGAGCCTACTTAAAAAAAAAAAAAAAAAAAAAAAAAAGATTTCCCTCTTGACCATCATACTCAATGATCCCTCAACATTTTTTCTTCCCTCTAACCAGAGCCACCACTTAAAGGCAGACAAAAGCCAAAAATCTACCTTCTAAATCTCTGAATCCCTCAGGTGGTTGTGTGGCTCATCAGGAGCTACACCTTGCCTTCTCCAGTCTCATCTCTCACCACATTCACAAATAGCCCAATGCTCCAGCTGTTTCAATCCACTACAATTCCCTTTCTGAGTAGGGATTAATCCTTTCTGGAATGCCTCCTCTCATGCTTGCTGGCCCCTGAAGCCAATTTTTTTTTCCTGTAACTATTTCCTGGGGCACCTGGGTGGCTCAGTGGTTGAGTGTCTGCTTTGGCTCAGGTCGTGATCCTGGGGTCCCAGGATGAGTCCTGCATCAGGCTTGCTGTGGGGAGCCTGCTTCTCCCTCTGTCTATGTCTCTGTTTCTCTCTGTGTGTCTCTTATGAATAAATAAATAAAATCTTAAAAAAAAAAGATTTCTCTTACATCTCTGCCACCCCCCCAAAAAAAGTGTGTCTCTTGTGAGTGACACACTTCTAATACTATGCTATGTTGTATGTCAACCACCTTTCTGTATTTGCCATTATTTTTTTCCAAGTTTGTTTTTCCTACTAGACGAGGCTCTTTGATGGTAGGAGTTGTATTTTATATTGTTCTCATTGCCTGGCACATATTAGCTGCTTAATGTCTGGTGAGTGAATGAACTAAAGATGAAGGAGGGAATGAAGAAGCAACGAGAAGAAAGGAAGGCATACTCCTGTGTCTGAGGAGACCCTGCTGTTTCTACAGTGGCTTCTCAAACTGGCTCTGCTTCAGAGGCTTGTTTAAGAATAGGTTGGGTTAGAGAAAGTCCCACTCTGGAGCTGAAGGATAGAGAAGAACAGGATCTTTAGGTGGGGAAAAATACTTAAAATGTTCTTTTAATTAAATGGATAGAGAATTAAATGAACCAGTCCTCAAAGAGATGCATCTCCCTTTTGGTGCTGACTGGGAATAAAGAGGGAGATCTGTCCATATAACCATGGCCTCTGTTCCAGCCTCAGAAAACATGCTCCATAAAGGTTGATCAAGCGATAGCCTATATGAAGTGCACTAAGGGTCACTATAGACTCCCCCTACTACAAAAAACTCACCAGCGTGCCACAGAATGTCGTCCCTGCCTATTGGCCAGACCAGCCACCATTTTTGGAGTTAGACAAAGAGGGAAAGAAATGGTCTTAAGCACACATGTTCCTTGAAAGTACTAGAAGAATACTAGATGTCTAAAAAAAATCAAAGATATTTGATTTCTACCATTGGAAACTTCTAATTATCTCCTTAGTGGGCATGAGGGCTTCAAAGGGAATGAGGCGTAGGATGAGATTTAATGGCGGGACATGACTTAAGGAGCACTGGCTATTGTGTAAGACTGATGAATCACTGAACTCTACTTCTGAAACTAATAATACACTATACGTTAATTGAACTTAAATTTAAAAAAAAGATTTAGTGGCAGGAGACAATAGCACATAGGCAAAACAAATCTTCAGGACTTGTATGAAGTAGGAGTGGGTCACTAGATTAGGGGCACCACTTAGTGCTTCGATATACATTCTGACTTAACCCTCACAATACACAGCAAGGTAAATTATTTTATAATAAAATATTTTTATAACAACAGTTATCCTTTATTGAGTACTTAGTATATGCTTACTTTACTTATCTCCTTTGGCCCTCACAACCCTAGGAAGTTTAAAGTCAAGAAAGCCAAGACTTAAAGAAGTTAAATCTGTCCAAGGTCAAACAGGTTTTAAGTGGTATAGCTGAGATTTAAACCCGAGCCTCAGGGTAATTATGACTTGTCCAAGGCCGCACAGCTAATAAATGGCAGACCTGGGGTTTCAATCTAGGCCTACAACTCTGTAGTCACTTAGGTAGATGAGGATTGCAGGCTAGAATACATCTCCAGTGGGAGAATCACAGAAAACATTTCAATTATTTTATGACTTTGCCTTCCAGAAACTCAACTGTATAAGGTCTCAGGTGGTCCAAGAATTTCCCTCTCACCATTCCTTGAGCCATCCATATCCTTGGGAACTCAAAGAGAATCAGAAATCATTTGACACTGAACTTTTTGTTCTGACCAACTGATATACCTGTCCACCCTGCTAGGAAACAGAGACAAAGTCCTGTGCAAAAGGCCAGAGACATGCCAAGATAAACATTGTGGCCAGGCCTCAAGAGCAGCCCTGGAGAACAAGTTCTGTGGCTGCCAGTCAATTGCCCAGTCAGGCCTCCTCTCTTCTCAGCTCAAAACTGGTACTGATTCTTCAAATGGCCGTCAGAGCCAAGCCTTAGAGACCAATAATAGACCTTGGTGTCCAAAGTCTTGATTACAAAGAAATGTAAGTTACCCAGTTGTTGGTGAAAATCTAATTCTCTCTACTACTGGCCATGACCACAAAACGGGAGGAGAGGTGGTGAGGTGACCCAGAGATAGAAATTGGGAATTTCCAGTAAATATCAGGCAAGGCTGCCAAACTCATTCCACCAGAGAAGCCCTACAAGGAATGCCTACTGTTGCCCCAGAAACATTTTCCTAGAGCCACACAACCCATGCTAAGTGAGTGAGGGCTTACTCCCCAGAGACCTCCTTCCACCTACTTTGGCTTCTTCATTAATGTGGACCTGACTAGTTTAGATTCCATGGAACTGCTGCTTCCCAAAGCCGGTGAAAGGGTTTCCAACTATCAAGAAGTCATCTCCCTTCTCTCTTGTTTCTAAAAGGTGGCCCCAAAGAGGGCTCATGAGTAGGTGAGGCCCGCTGAGAGAGGAGAAAACACTGCCCACAGCTATTCAACTCTCCATGGCCAGGACCAAAACCCTGGGACTTTTCTCTGCTACTCCAGCTCTAGCCACCTGGGGGCCCCTGGCTCCGGAGAATCAGGCACTCAACCCTGGCTGTGCTCCCAGGGATAGCTGAGAGTTGGGAAACCCATGCCCAGCAGGCCCCGGGGCAGCTCAGTTTCACAGGCACCTGAGGGCGGGCTAGTGCACCATGAAGTCTCAGGTTTCAGGGGGATGGCGGTTGCCCGTCTAAAAGCTTCTCTGTTCCTTGGAATTGTACAGAATGTCTCTTGTGGCTTTTCCTCCTCCCTCCTTTTTTCCTGTTGACTCTCCCCATCCGGCTCTCTGAATCACCAGACTCCACAGGAAAGCAGCAGATGTTGACTTTACTTTCTGAAGCCAACGTCAGCTCCCTCTGTGGAGTATGGAGCAGGCAGGAAGGTGAGACTCCGGGAATGGAGGAAGATAGTCCTCATCCTTTCCAAACTTGAGGGAGGATGGAGGGGGATTCTAAAAGGAGTCAGGGAGCTGTGGCAAAAAAAAATCTTGGTTCCTGGGGCTAAGGAAAAAGGGGCCCCAAACCAAGGCCCCAGGGTTGGCTGTAGAACTGGGATCACGAAGCGGGAAGTACAGGGTGAAAGTGTTTCTGGTTTTGGTGACACCCTTTCTCGTCTGAGGTAAGGCCTCATCTCTTCCAGCAGCATCCTCATGACTCAAAAGTCAAGTCAGGCTGTAGGTCTGGGGAGACAGTCTAAAGGCTTCTTCTTGTCCATCTGAGCCCCCAAACCTTGGCTCTTATGCAAGTCTTTTGGAGAAGCTGCCAAGGAGGACTTTCTAGGGCGTTATTCTACATTCATTGCTCCAATTTCCCTTCTCTTTTTTCTTCCTCAGGGATTTTCTTACGGGTAAAGAAGCCAAGCTGTAGAGGAAGAGATAAGAGTCATCGCCAAATGTCCTGCCTGGGGACCTTGCCAACAGCCCTCAGACATATCTGAAATCTTCACTTTTCTTCTGCTTCCAAAAATGAGATTCTAGTTTATTTTATTTGGCTTAGATTAATCCAACCAACATTTGTAGACTAGAGTGAAAGAGATCCAGGCAGGACACCCACAGCCTACTTAGCTGGCCAGCACAAATCCAGTTCCCCCAGGTCTAATCAAGGAGCCCTAAACTCATGGGCACCATGCCCCATATTTCCCACCAAAGCAGTGCTTACCTTCCAAAGACAGAAGACAAGGAGAGCAAGTAGGAGAAGCCCTCCCAGGACACTGCCAATAAGGATCCATAGGGAGATGAGGACAGGGCGGGTCTGAATCACCTCCAGCAGGCTCTGTGTGGGGAGGAGAGCTGTTTGGTACTTGTACCCTTTGTCCCAGCTAGCCTCACTTCCCATTATTGGGGTGACATAGAAGAATAAAAGAAAGAAACTGAGGCAGGAATAAGGCAGTCAGACCCAAGCATCCTGATTTATCACTTCCAACTCCCCAGCTGCTGCCTAATGAGGAGGCCTGGCTTCTGAAAAGGCCTCCAGGTGCCCTTGCCCAAATCCCACCCTCACTCTTTCCACTGCTCTCAAACTCAGGCTCCTATCCCACCTCACTCCAACGAGAGGCTTCAGGCAGCCGTAGGACACTGC
Organism: Canis lupus familiaris; assembly: GCF_011100685.1. Lineage (NCBI taxonomy): Eukaryota > Metazoa > Chordata > Mammalia > Carnivora > Canidae > Canis > Canis lupus. The sequence continues at coordinate 59,356,535 of NC_049238.1, forward strand.
CCTCCTTAGCTCCCAGCTCAAAGGTGCTGACCACCGTCAGAGACTTGAATTTGGCCTGTGGAACAAGTGGATTGGAAGACATTTAAAGTGAGCCATCATCAGGTGATATGGTCTTAGAACCCCAACAGCAAAGATGAGGCTGGTAGGTACAATTTACAACATCTTCCAGACCAGAAGAAAAGGTTGGAGACCAATGGAGAAAGAGAGGAAGGGTGATAGATGGAAAGTCTCTGGCCCTTCATATGTGCTGTTTGCTCTACGTGGTATTATTTAACTCCCCTTTCTTTGGCTAGCCCCTACCCTTCCTTTAGGTTGAAATTTAGATGTCATCCACTCTGGAAATTAGAGAAATGTTTCCTCCTAACCCTCATCACCCTGGATTAGGTCTTATTATTCTGTTTACTTCTCTTTTACCACTGGACTATAAGGTCCTTGAGGTCAAGAGCTGTGTCTTACAAATGTATGTGTTTCTAGTGCCCGGTGCCTAGCACAGTACCAAGTACACATGAGTTCCTCAAGAAAGCTTTATTGAGAAAGTAGATAAATGAATGAAAAAGGATACTGAGGAGAGATAAAGAGAGAACCAGACTTAGAGAAGGATGGTATCTCAGACTTTCCCATAAAATATACCTACATCCCAGGGATCTTGTGCTATTCAAAGTAAATAGCCCCTAGTGAGAAATAGCTGTTATAATTAAGATGTCATTTCCCTGCTCAGAAAGTCACACTGACTGCTGACTGCCTATCATATTTAAGTTTAATTTCATCTCCCTAGCTTTGGAGAACTTTCATAACCTAGATCCCTTTAGCTCTACAATCTTGCCTCCCATTACCCTCCAATACTTATCATGCATATAATATCAACTATTTATTTACTTGTTTAAGAGAAATGCATTGAGTCACCATAATGAGTTAGGCATGGTGCTAAGTGTTGGGGACATTCTCCTCAGTATCTACCTAATACAGGTCCGTTTATATAGTAGGCATGTGATAGATTATTAACTGTTGGATTTAGATATCCTATAAATGTTGGTTATTGCCATAGCACCAAGGGATGATAAACAGAAGAAAATACAAGGATAATAACTACCTTTAATGAATCCATCTCCTTATTCATTTATTCTTTACAACTCCATGAAGTAGGTATTATATTCCCCATTTTAGAGATGAAGAGAAAGAATCAGAGAGAGATAAAATAACTTGTTCAAGGTCCAACAGATAGTAGGAGGCAAAGCTAGAACTTGAACATGAGTCTATTCCAAAGCCTATGAAGTTTCAGGTAGGAGTGGAAAGATGGTAGTAGAATAAAAGATTTTAAAAGAAAAAAAAAGAAAAGAAAAGATTTACCCTCCGGAAAAATTCATTGTGAACCAGTCTCAATAGTCCAACAGAGACCTCGGTCCCCTTTGCCAGTCGCCCAAGATGGCACCTCACGACCTGACACCGAGTGTTGCTCCCATTCTGCCAGAAGAGAGAGACAGATCAGGATCTTGGAGTGGAAAAATCGTCTATTCCCCACCCCAAGTTCTATTCCCTGCCCCAAGGCTCTGAAGTTTACTGCTCCCCTCTGCATTCCCACTCTGGACATCTTCTTCACCTTCTTGTGACTCATACCAGTCTGTTCATGTACTGAAACTCCTCTGGGTGCACAGGGGGCTGTGGAGGCTCGGTCAGGTTCTGTACTGTGCAGCTTGCCTAGAGGGAGATGCAATGTGAGAGACCCTCTTGATGGCAAGAGGCCAGCCATTCCAGGCTGAGCAGGAACATACTCCCACATTCTGTGGTTCTTCCCTGGGAATCCCTTTCTTTCTCCTCAAACAAGCCACATGTGTTAAAGAAAGGTCTTCCAGAGGAAGAAGCCCTGAGAGCGGTGACCCAGCAGATGGGAGGTTAGGTAAGTTCACCAGATAGAGATGGCAGGGATCCATCCACCCTTAGCCCAGACTCACATTGTTAGTGACGACTTGAGACAATGACAGGAAGTAGTTGCCCCCATGGGCTACAGCTGGAAGGAAGGCTGAGATGATGAGGCCACTGACCACATAGCAGCCAAGGTTCTGAACCTGAGAGGAGGATTGGAAATGGGAAGAAGTGGGAGATAGAAGATCCTTCCTCTTCTGTCCCTTTACTCTAGATGCCACTGGAAATCTGAGAGAGACTCCCCTCCTTTGCTCAGGACTCCTCCTCCTCCCCCTCCCCCTGCTCATGCCAAAGCCCCTCCAGCTTCTCACCCTAAGAGTGGTTTTGAATTCGGGACCCACTGGGAGGGTCCCATATGGGTGAACCTCATAGCGGTGCAGAGTGGACTCACTGCGTGGACACCAAGTCAGGAGGTACATGGTCACAGCCATGACACAGACACAGGGGCACATGATCAGCACACAGACACGGATTCAGGGAAGGCAGAGCCAGCACATGGATAAAGAGATGGGTGTACATAAAGAAGATCGAAATGGGACATGACGTAGACTTGGTACAAACTTTATGATCACAATACATTCTCCCCACCCCAGCTTCCCTCCCCAGGGCCTTGAGCAAAGCCCTATACCTAGGATGCATAGGTATACCTATACCTAGGAAAGTAAGATGTTTAAAAGTTTCAACTTGAGTGGGACTCACAGTAAAAAGATGGAGCAGCCCAAGAGTTTTGGGGGAAACACTGAAACACATGGAAGGAAAGGGAGGAAACATAGATTATGAGCCTGGGGTCAGAATGGGGTCATAGTGGGGAGCTGAGCCATACCTGGAGAACAGGAGGTGGGGCTCATATTGAATGTAGGCTGAGATCTGGGCTGTGTTATCTTGAAGGGTCCCGTTTTTCTCCAGGCTATTGCTGTAGGGTTAGGGGGAGAGGCTCACATCCTAGTCCCCTCTCAGACACCCCTTCCCCCACAAGACCCAACAGGAGAGGCCTGGGAGGAAGTTTCCTTTGTTCTCACCTTGAAGCAGTCAGCCTCACAAGGACCTGGCTCAGGAGGGAGGAGCAGCTAAACTCAAACTCCAGCAGGAAGGTCACCTGGGATCATATGGGGTCATGGTATATTCCTATTCATGAGGCCAGTAGAAGAACAAGAGCCCTTGTGTACCTCCTTCCCTAAACTCCCAGGCCCCACAGACTCCAGCACCTGCTCTCTCAGAGCCTCTTTCTCATTCTGGGCCCCCATTCACCTTGGCTCCAGTCCGAAAGACAGGGTGAGCCACACTGCAGAGCCGGACATGAGGGGAAGGGGCTGCACACTCCACCTTCACTGGGCTGTCCCTCTAAGAGCAGAGGAAGGGGGATGGGGCTGAAGCTGAGGCTGCAAGTGCTCTCCCACCTGCAGCCTCTGAACACTGAGCTTCCCTCTGGGCCTTCACAGCCCAGGCCCATACCCCTGTCTTCTCCTTCCTTTGGCTCTGACTCCTCCTAAACCACCCTCCATCCAGGTACCTGAGACGTGAAACTGGCCAGATGGAGGTTTCTGGAGAAGCTGAGACTCAGGCTAGTGTTGTAGGCATTTTCCTTCCTGTTCTCCAGAGTTGCTGACACCAGCACTTTCTGCCGACCTCCTCGAACCACGAATGGGTCCCTCCTAGGAGTGGTGGATAAGGGGAGAGCCCACGAGTTGAAAAACTGCCCAAAACATCACTTCTGCTTTCCTGGGCAACACACAACCCTCCAGCTCCCTGCAAGCTCCTTCCAGTCTGCTTCAGGTCACCCCAGTTTGGCCAGTTCATGTCTGTCCTACCTAGAGCCTCTGATGTCTACACTGGCTTGAAGCACCAGGTCTGTGATGCATTCATTGTCAGGGCCACAGTCCTTTGAGAAGGGGACCTAGAGGGGAAAGAAGGGGCTAAGGCCTGGTAGGAAGGCAAGGAGAAAGAAATGGAATTAGGGGAAAAGTGAAAAGAGAAGAGCGGGTGCCCAGATCAGATTTTGCCACAATATCAGGTCTCCACCCTCCACGCCTCTTGAAGTCACTGAGAAGGGCAGCATCGGGACTGAGAGACAGGGCTGGGCTTGGCACCACTGACCAGCTTTTGTATGGAGGTGGGTGAGCCCTCATCCAGCACAGGCCCTGGCTTCGTGGTGTTGTCCAATGCAAAGGTCACAGTCAAGGCCAGTGGCCGGAGGTAATCTGAGGTATCCTGAGGAAAACCAGAGTCAAGGATCATGGGGAGCCAGGGTTAGGGGTACAGCCCAGGCCCCATGAAGAATGTGATTGTTATAGTGATCATTTACCCAGCACCTTGCCTGTGCTGGGTACTGTCCTAAGGGTTTATCAATACTATTACATTTAATTCTACTCCCACAGTATAGGTGTTATTAGTGTCTCCTCCTGTCAGGCAAGGAACCTGAAGTTTGAAGGTTGTGTGACTTGAAGTAGACCAGTGGAGCTAGGCTTCAAACCCAGATCAGCCTGCTTCCAGAGGCTGAACTTCCTGGCTTTCTTGCCAATATAGCCAGAATTCCTCCTCCCATCAGTCCTCTCCTTCCTCCCAGGCCCTGATGAGAAGCACTTACTGCCCCTCCTCACCAGCACATGGAAGCGCAGCTGCTCACAGGTGACATTCCCTACGCTGAGCTGGAGCCTCCGAGGGGACAGCCTCTGGCCAGAGCCATCAAACACAGCCCGCGCCCCTGCCGTCCACTCATCTAGTGATGCTGTAAACCGCAAATCTGGACAGGGCAGGCAGGAACGACAGTGAAGGGGGGCAGGCAGAGACCAAGGCAGGTGGGGCTGAGAGTTGCTTAGGACGCTCCTGCCACTCACAGAATCGGCGATTCCAGCGGCCAGGAGTGCGAGAGGTCACTTGGAAGCAAAGGGCCGCAGAAAGGCAGGCTGCCTCTTGGCCTCGCCGGCTGCAGTTCTTCTGAACCACACTGATGGCTGGTGGGGTCACCTCCAGGGAGGGGCCCAGGTGCACAATGGGCCGGGAGCTGGAAGCAGGGTGGGAAAGAAATCCTAGCAGTAAGAGGAAAGCCCTGTGAAAAAGGCAATCCCCAGTGTTGGCCTCCCAGAGGTCAAAGAAAAGAACAAGGGGCTAGATGTATATGTGTCACCCTCCCCTGAACCTTCCAGTGGGAAGATAATAGCTGACATTGAAGAAATACTTGCCATGTGCTAGGCACTGTGTCAAGATCTTTACCCGAATGTGGCATTGGATCCTCACAACAAGCCTATGAGGTAGGCCCTACGATCATTCCCACTTTAAAAACTAGGAAATGGGGACGGCTGGGTGGCTCAGAGATTGGTCGGCTGCTTTTGGCTCAGGGTGTGATCCTGGGGTCCTGGGATCAAGTCCCACATCAGGCTCCCTGCATGGAGCCTGCTTCTCCCTCTGCCTCTCTCTCTCTCTCTCTCTCTCTCTCATGAATAAAGAAATAAAATCTTTAAAACAAAACAAAAAGAACTAGGAAATGGAGGAACAGAACAAGTTGTTCAAGAAATACAAATCCAAGTCTGACTCCCAAGCCCTTGCTTTTAACGGCCACGCCACGCTGTTCAGTCTCCAGAGCTGGGACCTCTCACCTGAGCAGGACAGCTGCCCCTTGGGCACCCACAGCCACATCTACCAGGTCATCTCCATCCAGATCCAGCCGGCCATCCACACTACGGCCAAAGTAGCTGAGGGCCTGTGGCATGGAGATGGCAGCAATCCTCTGAGAGGAAGAGAGGGGAGACTGAGCAGGGACTCTCATGCCTGGTGACCCAGGCCACCCACCAGGCACACAATAAAGAATAAGAATAAGAAGGAATAAGAGAAATTAGCTTGTGTTCAGGAGTCTCTAATACAGCAGCCTGTATCCTACTGTACCACCTCAGCTTTTTGACTACTGATAAAAAAGCACTTGTCCAGTTTGTGTCTCAAGGTCAGGGAAACATGGAGGAGCAAGGAGCATGCCCTCCACTCCTCCCACTTCCCTTCCTCCCACCCATGTCACTGCTTTATCTGGACACTCCTGACCTGGGCAGGACGGGGCCTGATTCCACTCTGGGTGCCATGATATAGGTACAGGGCTCCGTGATGCCCATCCTCCAGGGGCGCCCCCACAGCCACATCAGCAAAACCATCTTGGTTCAGATCAGGAATGGCACCCATGGCAAAGCCAAACCGAGCATCCTGGGGGGGTTCTGGCTGAAGCGTGCCCTGGAGTGTCAGCAAGGACTGCTGGTGGAGGGAGAAGAAGACAGAAGATGCTGGCTTGATAGTCCCAAGCTGTCAGTGAGCCCGTGAATGGAGGCGCCTTCTTTCCCTTCTTTCCTCCACTCCCCCAAGACAAGTTCAAGGGGATCCCAGCAAGTCTCACCTGCCCCACCAGATACACATAAACACGCCCCGTCTCCTTATTCTGGGGTCCCAGGAACATGGGAGCAGCCACAAGTAAGACATTGGTTGTTCCATCCCCATCTGTATCCAATGGGCAGAGCTCACTGCCAAAGTAGGAACCAATCTGGGGAATGGTGGAGAGTGGTGACCCCAGAGAAAAGACACAAGGTGATTATGGACAAATGAGAAGCATCTACCAGCCTGCTAGTCTGGTCCTCACACCCTTTGCAGATTCTGCCAACCAGAGTTCAGCAAAGACTTTTTGGGCTCCTCTCTTGACCCTTCCCTTTCCTCCCCACAGCCTGAAGGTCCCTCAGGATCCGAGGGTCCCACCCTTCCTTGGATGTCCTACCTGCTCCCCCTGGAGGCTCTGGGCAACCCTCACAGCCCCATCTTTCTTAAGCTGGAAGGCGATGACCTTTCCTCTGTGTCTAAACCGAGGAGCCCCTGAGAGAAAGAGGCGGCGTCCACCCCGCAAAAGCATGGAGGAAACAGAGTAACCTAGAGGTGGGCAGGGAATCAAGGGCGAAAGGGAAAGCAGATGGGGTCAGAGTAGGAGGGTTCGCCAAAGGCACAGGAGGAGGTTCCAAGGAGAGCAGCAGATTAGTGAGAAACTGCTCATACCCCCGCACGGGTGAAACATTTCCTCCTTGTCCCCCAGCCCCCTGCAACCCTCTGCTACTCACCCAAGTAGGCTGCATGGTTCTGGAAAGCAGGGGGGAACTCATCTTCCAGGGCTGTCCGTGGGGGGAAAAGGTGGTGACCCTCTTCGAGCCACAATACAGAGCCCCCCCAGTCGTAGGCCCCCACCATTCCAAAGAGAATCCCATCCTGTATGGCAGAAACAGATGGGGTCCCTTGAAAAGACATCAGGAAACAAGAAGTAAAAACCCCAGGAGTGAGAAGGCCACTAAGAGTACACTGGGGTCAGTTGGAAAGGCATGGGAAGGTCAGCATGTGCACCGGTTAAAGGAGCAATCTAGAAGAACCCTGAGTTGAAGTTGCCCGAGTCTCAAGTCTCAGGTTGGGAGAAGTCAAATGTTGAGAGAGGTCATAGTGGGGTCAGAGTCTGTCCAACCTTCAGCCGATGAGTGGAGAAACCAATCTGAGACATTTCCAGCCCGAAAGAGCTTTCATTTTCTCCATGGGACCCTTGAGCAAGAGAAAATATCAAGGCAGTATCAGGGAAGACATTTCCTTCAACTTACTGAACTCCCCACAGAACCCCACCTACACCCACAGCTCCCCTTCCCCTGTGCCCCATTTCTCCAGGGTCATTGTTACCCTCGAGGCCAAAAATCCGGTCTCCCAGGGCGTCTACAATGTCAGTCAGTGCAGCTTCATCTGTGACATTGAAGAAGAATCTCTCATCTGGGTCATTGGCAATCATTCGGATTTCCCGCAGGAAGGAAGTGGGGTCTCGCTGCCTCCGGAGATAGTGGCCAAGGACCTGAGGTCAGGAGAGCCAGGTGGGGTCAGCTAGCTGTGTGGAGTGGGATGTTAGGGCTGGCACAGGACACAGCCAATGAAAATGAAGGAGGGGCAGCATAGCTGATCTCTGGGAAGTGGTTGATGTCCATTTTCTTTGAGTTCTCTGTCCTCAATGTCACCACCCCCACTCCATCCTTCTGAATCCAGGGCAGCGTCTCACCGCGATCCCATAGCGGGTCACTCTTCCAGCCTCACAGGCCTTTAGTGCAGCGGGAAGCTCCTCCCCATCGTGTGACTCTCCATCCGTGACAACCACCAGTAGCCTGGCAGCCTCTGGTCGGCCACCACGGGACAGACTGAATCCTTCTGTGCTAAGAAGAGAGAAAAAAGAGTGAAGTGTGATCACATGTATGCAGACACACACACACACACACACACACACACACACACACCACTGTCAGCAGTTCACCGAGGTCAGGCATCTTGCCTTTCAGACCATCTCCCTGACAGTGTCTGGCATGGGGACCGGCACACGGTAAGAGCTGCAATGTTTGAATGTCAGAGAACACATAAAGCAGCATATCCTCAAAGCAAATATGTGTAAAATCCATTCATTCACAGATTCATTCAGCAAACGGCACACTGAAGAGAGGACACATACAGTCAGAGGATGTAAAATCAAGGAGAGTGGTCAGGACAAGGGAGTCTTCCCAGAGATGAGTCTTCAATCACTTTTGGCAAGTGGGCTAGGATGTGAGTGGTGGAGACCCTGAAGGCCAAGACCAAAGGGAGAGTGGAGAGAGAGAGAGAGTTCGGTCTACAGAGATAGCGAAATCAGAAACATGGAAAGACACAGACATCAACAGTTTGAAGAATGTGTTGAGAAGGGCATGCAGTGACAGCCGGCTTAGCCTTCCCCACCCACCAGAGTGTGCACAAAGAAAAGCATGCCAGACATCTTAGAATGGACGCCCTGCGCTCCAGACCCTCCCCTAAGCCTTCTAGGCCCTCCTCGCTCTGGCCTTCCAGGCTCCCCTTCCCAATGCCTCACCAGGCCACCAGGATTGCTTGGGCAGTCTTTGTTTCTCGTCCTTCTCGCCGACTCAGGTTCCTTGCTGCCCTCACCACTTCTTCCTTGGTTCGGAAATCTCCCAGGGACCACTCATGCACAGGGCTTTCCCCATACTGCACCAGTCCCACCTGAAATTGAAGTGTGTACTCACCTGGCATGTGTGTACTGAGGGTGAGGAGATGGGTGCTTGGATACTACTGAAGACACTACCTATATTCACCTCCTCTCTCCCCGTGTCTCCCTCTCCAAGCCCATCCAAATGGCCATCTCTTACCTGTACTTGCTCTGGGTCAATGAACAGTCTCCCTACCAGTCTTCGTAGGAAAGTCTGAACTTCAGACCAGGGATAGATGCTATTGGAGCCGTCCAAGACGATGACAACATCCATGTAGGTGGGACAGCCTAGGAGGAGGGGTGTTCTGATGAGGAACAGAGGTGTAGAAGGATACTGGGCATGAAGACAGCAAGGGAAAAGGTCACAGGAGGGCATTCAAACACTTTTTTTTTTTTTTTTTTTTTTTTTAGGCACTTCCGAACATGCAAGGAAGGTAGTATGCCAGGCCCTGGGTAAATGAAGAAATGAATAAAAGAGGGGTTGAGCATGCATACAACTTACAAGAGGAGGAGGAGGAGAAGAAGAAGGGAGGAAGAGGAGAAAGAGGAAGAATTTAAGTATTAGGTAAAACAGAGCACCGCGCTGTAGGAGAACAGGAGGGGCAGCCTGACGGTGGGGAATTGAAGGAGGCAGCCCTGAAGATGTTTGAGGAGAGGAGACTATAAGAAGATGCATTTACATGGAGAACACTTTAAATAAAAGGACACAGAGGTATAAAAATAGATGACAAAGAGGAGAATGGGGAGGGAACTGCTATGGCCAAGGTACAGTGTGTGGAGGGACAGAGTGACTTCACTTTATGGAGTCTTGATGCCCTGGCAAATAGTCTGAATTCAAATCTGTTAGGAGACATGGAACCTTTGCAGCACATCAAGTAACAAGGAGGAAAGCTGTGTGGGCCACCTGCCCAGCATCTACCCTATTGCCCCATCTTTTCCCCCCCTGCACTGGGTGCTGGCTCACGTTGTGCGGTGGGTGCCAGGCTGCCCTGGGGCCGGAATGAAGCATCTACGCGGGCACATATCCCAGAACTGAAGACAGAGGAGCCGCAAGCACGAGACCAGAGAGGGGCACAAGCCTGGGGATAGGTAGAGGAAATATTGCCCCCAGGCGTGGGAGGGGGGCATAGAAACCCCTCCCCGAGATTCCCCTCCTTTATCTCTAGGGTTTCAAACTTTTTTTTTGGGGGGGGGTTTCAAACTTCTTGACCACTCCACATAGACCCATCTCCCTCACCATACCGCCCTTTTCTCTGCCAAAATCCTTCAGAGACCCCTTTCCTTAGTCACCATGAATCCCCCATCGTTGTCTGTCTCTAGCAGAGACATTCCCAGGTGCATATTCACAGCAGGATGAGATGAATTTCCCAGTGGATAGTCACCTGGTTGGAAGGGGGTGGAAGAGAATGAGATCATGGGGTCACACGTGGAGTTCTTGAATTTAGGGTGATTTGGAAAGAGGATGAGGTCAGGATCAAGTCAAAGACAGAGTAGTGGGACATGGGGTTGAAGGTGAGGTGTGAGGGGTCAAAGGTCCTAGCATATCAGGTTAGGGGCTAGGAGTGGAAGAGTGAGGCACCGTCTTACCCAAATGGCCTTTGGCACATGGAGCACTGTGGGAGCCCCCGACAGGGCAGCGATAAACATCCCCCCTTCTGTCTCCTGAAGGCCCATCCCAGGGGGCGCCCACCAGCATCCTGGGAGGAAAACATGAGTATGAACTTTGTGTGAACATGACCTTTGAGATAGGACAGAGGGAAAATGCATGGAATAGCAAGTCCCGAACCCCAGCCACTTCCAAAAGACCAGATTTCTTTAGATTCCCATCTGTCTCGCCACCCTCTTTAAGATCTCTACCACAGTCCCAACCCCATGGCCCTCTGGTGTCTTTCCTCACCATCGACGGCCACCCCCGACATGTTGTAAGACACTATATCCAAATTCTGCCTCAGGTGGCCCTGGGAAGAGGCGCGGGTGATGCACATCCAGGTTAAAGGGGGAGCACAGACCTGGGAGGCAGGATCAGAAGAGTAGCAGGCAGCAGTCAGAGAGGCTAGTGAATGACTGGAGAGGCACAACCAGAGAGAAGCACGAAGGGAACGTCTTGATCTCAGTCTATCTCCCTGTTTCTTACTCACAAGTTGTCTTGGCCTCTGTCAATACCTTGTACTCAGAGCCTCCAAGCAAGGATGATCTGCTTCCTGTGTTTGGGTCCAGATATCTAACCTGTGGCCCTCTGCCATGCTGGTCACAGCTGTGTTTCCATTCCCACCCCTGAAATCTCATTCACAGATATGTCTGGAAGGGTCAGGTTCCTCTTTTGCACATCATTCCTCCTACACATCCTCCTTCTGAAGCTGCAAGAGTCATAGAGGGAGAGGGGCCTTTCTGCAGCCCAGAACAATTGTTCCTTCCAGATTCTCCCCCAAACACAGGACCCCAGAGAGGACAAGAGGAGGCTAGTGGGGACTGCATGGCAAGGTCTCCCGTCTGTCTCTTCATGACTCCCAGAGTCACTGTCACACTCTCAATCTGTTTCTCCACTGTCTAGATCTGTGCATGATTCCAGCCCTGAAAACCTCAGTGGTAATTAACTGGGTGGGGCCACTCGCCTGCCCACACACATGGTTTGCAACCATCCTTACCAAGGGTCCCATCACCCCAAAGTTCCCCACAGCCTGCTCCTTTCCTAACTCATCCACTCTCCCAACTGCTCCCCGCTTACTTGCACTTCTTCCATAACTTTCAGCCCACTCTAAAGACACCCCCTACTCTTGTCCTGGCTGATTCTCACCCCCCACCCTACCCCAATCCCTTTAAAATCAGATCTGGTATGGGGTGCCTGGCTGACTCAGCCAGTAACCACACTATTCTTGACCTCAGAGTCGTGAGTTCAAGCCCCATGCTGGGCATAGAATTTACTTAAAAATAAACAAAATTTAAAGAATTTAAAGAAATCAGAGCTGGTATTTTAGGAAACAAAGATTACAGGGCACTAGTGAGGAAATCGTCCAGGCCTCTGGTCCCTCCCATGGTTCTTCCTTGTCTGGCTCTCTCCTTTCAAACAACCTCCCCTCAGGCCACACCCACCCCTCCCCCCACATCCCACCACCAATAGCTATAAGCTGTCTTAAACCATGTTCCTTTTCAGAAAGGTGTTTTCTGTGTGAGCCTTTTTGCATCCGGGAAACTGGCAGGGCTCTATGACCAGCAACTGTAGCTCATTGGTTAGATAAACTGTTCTCACCACAGAGTTAGTTATGCCTCAGGCTCCAGAGGAGCTCCAGAAGTTGGATGGAGGATAATAAGAATCAGACTAGCCACGTGGAAGGTCACATCCTTCTTTTTGGTCCACTCACTCTTCTGGGGCTTAGGATAAAGATTTTAGATAACTGGACACCAGTCTGACACAAGGCCCTGCCTATCTCAATACTCAAGCACTCCTGTGTGGGCATAAAAATGAAGACACACACACATACACACAAACACACACACGTATACGCACAACACACAGACACACACCGTGCAGAATCAGTGTTAACTTTTCACTCTAACTCCCAAAGATTTTAATCCTAAAAGGTCCCAATGCCAAACAACCCATACACCTTTCTCCCCAGCAGGAATGGAGGTCAACCTCCCTCACCTGTCAGGAACACCACGGGCAAGAGCAGGTGAGGGATGAGGGGGAGTTCCATGCCTGGTTGTTCTCTGTCCGTTATGAGAAGTCCTCTGTGCCTCTGTCCCTCTCCTTTTCTGTTTTCTTTACTTTCCCTCCCATCCTGCCCCCTCCCACTGGCAGCTAAAAATAAAATGGGAGGAGTAATGGTGGGAACACCGGGGAGCCCCAGACCAAGGAAAGGAGAACTGAGCCATCTTAGCCTCTTTCCCTGCCCCGGTACTGCCCCCTGGAGGCATCATCTCAATATCCAAAGAACACAATTCTTGATTTCTGCAGTTTCTCTCTCCTTTTTCCCCTATTCTTTGGTGTTGCCAGGCAGTAATGCTTTCCTCAGCTTTGGAATAGATGCTAGGCGTGGGAGACAGAGACTTTTTTACTTCTTCTTCTTTTTTTTAATCTTTTTTTTTCTTTAGTTTTTATTTATTTATTCATGAGAGAGAGAGAGAAAGAGGCAGAGACACTGGCAGAGGGAGAAGCAGGCTCCATGCAGGGAGCCCGACATGGGACTCAATTCTGGGACCCCAGGATCAGGCCCTGGGCTGAAGGCGGTGCTAAACCGCTGAGCCACCCAGGCTGCCAGACTTTTTTACTTCTTAATCTTATTTATCTCACCCTGGGATATGGAAAATGAAAGAGCTGGTGACAGTGATATCATTTCCCCTCCCACCCAGGGGAGTCCCAACATGTGAACACAGCCAGCCCACAAACCAAACCTTGCCAGTCTCATTTCACTTAGTTCTGTCTGTGACTCAGCCTGTGCTGCCTTGCAGCATCATACCTTTTGGAAGGACTAGAAACTATGAACTGGTGTGGGGTGTGTGTTGTGGAATCCGTAGAATTACTTGAATTATTAGACCCCATCTTCTTTTTTTTTAAGATTTTATTTATTTATTCTTTTTAAAAAATATTTATTTATTTATTTATTTATTTATTTATTTATTTATTTATTTATTCATGAGAGACACAGAGAGACAGAGGCAGAGACAAAGGCAGAGGGAGAAGCAGGCTCCATGTAGAGAGCCCAACATGGGACTCAATCCCAGGATCATGCCTTGAGCCAAAGGCAGATACTCAACCACTGAGCCGCCTAGGCGTCCCTAGACCCCATCTTCTTAACTAGACTATAACTTCTAAAGTTGGGACCACGGAGCTTCTTAGCTTATTGTATCGCTACCTCTTAGTATTATGCCCTGCATAGTGTAGGTGCTCAATAAAAGCCTGTGGGTGATGATACTACTGGCTAATCCCATGGAGAACCCACACCCTGTAACAGGAATTAGAGACCTCTAATGACCAGAACACACAGGACCAAACCAAACATCGATGAGCAAACTGATCTTTAATGTGCTGACCTGGAAGGCTTGCTCTTCATTGTGGGCGTGGCCACAGCTATTTACACAGAATCACTGTACAATATTTACAGCAAGATGCTAGACACAGCATCCTTCTGGATAGGCAAGGAAAGGGTGAGAACAGGCTCGGGAATAAAGCCCTGAAATAAAAGTGTAAGCAGAAATCTGCAGATGTGAGTAGAGGGAAAAGGGCCAAGTCAGGAGGGAGGCTGGTGAGGTAGACATAAAGGAGGAAGTACCAAATCATCTCTGGTGCATGAGGAGAGAGTCCACTGGGACACAGAGTCTCTAAAATTATGATTTGGTGGCATCGGAAGGGGTAAATCTGCCACAAGTCACCTTTGTGAGGAGAAAGAAAACAGCAGTTAGAACTTTACAGACCACACCTTCTACCTTCCCTATCAAAAAAGTAATTCTGCTGATTAAATTCCTAGGACAGCAAATAGAGAAGATTAAAAAAAAATGCAGAGACAGAATCTTAAATAGACTTAAGAGACACAAAGTAAAAGGGGTCAAGGGAGACAAAGACATTGCAATGAAGGAGGAAAAAACAAAAGCTCCAGAAGATCCAAATGTTAGAATCATCCCATTGATTTCACAAGTCCCTGTTCTTCACCTCACCTTCCCCAAAGCTCCTCCCTCTACCCCTAAATCTTGGGATTTTAACTTTAACCAATGAGTACAATTAGAATGAGGCTGGTGCACTTGGGATGATCTAAGATTCCATCTTACCAATTCAGATCCCCTCCTTATCTTGTACCAGAATATCAGGGCTTGAGTCGTAGCCAAGGGCAGATTAGGGTAAGAATAGACAGGATGGAGGACACGAGGCCACAAAGCCCCACAATCCCAGGGCCACAGCGCCAGAGGCCTAGTTTGTCCAGTGGAATGAAAAGATCACAGGCATTTCTGACCACATCCAGCAGAAGTGGGGGATGACCTCGAAGAACCCGAGCTAAGAGCAGGACTCGGAGCTGTAGCTTAAGAGCTAGTTGAGGCAAACCTCCTCCTGGAGTCCCTGGACCCCCAGGTCCTGCAGTTTCAGTTCCTCCCATGGCTCCTCCTCCAGAGCCCTTCAGCCGCCGGCCATAAGCTGAAGACTCTTGTTCCATCAGTAGGCGAATTTCATAAGCATCACGGCTCAAATTCATGATGAGGGAAAACAGATAGTACCTGAGACAAACAGGCCAGGAAAATCAGTAAAGGCACATATAGCCACTTAGCACATCAAACAGAACACTTAAACATTTTCCCCCCATGGTGCAAAGGAATTATACATTAAAACACCAGCAGTAAGTGCTATTACCCACTATTAGGAATGTCTTCCCAGCTTTCTATAACTAATCTGCATTTACATGTACCTTAAGGTCCTGGCTTAAAATCATGAGCATCATCAAACCTTCCAAGAACAACCTCAAATTTCACTTGTCCGCTTGGCAACCCATTAGCACACACACATTCAACCTGAACGATAATGTAATGATGGAAATGTTTTCGGAGAACAAGCTTCAGTGGTTTCAGAGACTGGAACACATTGTAGATCTTTTAAATCCCATCTTTTTGTTAAAACAAACATAAACAAAAAGTGAGGCCCAGAAGTGTTAAGCAACTTGTTAGATGTGTTAGACTTATTAATTCCTTAAGAACAGTCTATGTTTGGGACACCTGGCTGGCTCAGTCAGTAAAGCAACTCTTCATCTTTGAGTAATGAGTTTAAGTCCCAAACTGTGTGTAAAGATTACTTAAAAAAACAAGCAAACAAGGCGCCTGGGTGGCTCAGTCAGTTAAGTGTGCAACTCTTGGTCTCAGTTTAGGTCTTGATCTCAGGGTCCTGGGTTCAGGCCCCACACTGGGCATGGAGCCTACTTAAAAAACAAACCATTAAACAGTCTATGCTATTGTTGTTTTAAAGATTTTATTTATTTAAGAGAGAGAAAAAGAATCTTTTTTTTTTTTTTTAAAGATTTTATTTATTCATGAGAGACAGAGAGAGAGAGAGAAAAAGAGAGAGAGAGAGAGGCAGAGACACAGGCAGAGGGAGAAGCAGGCTCCATGCAGGGATCCCGACGCGGGACTCAATCCTGGGTCTCCAGGATCATGCCCTGGGCTGAAGGCGGCACTAAACCGCTGAGCCATCCAGGCTGCCCGAGAGAGAAAGAATCTGAAGCAGACTTGCACTAAGTACGGAGTCTGAGGTAGAGGAGGAAGGGGCTCGATCCCACAACCAATTAACCAACCAGGAGATCAAGACCTGAGCCGAAACCAAGAGTCGGATGCTAAACTGACTGAGCTACCCAGGCATGCCAACAATCTATGTTTTTTTAAGTCCACTCTGACAATAGTGGTCTGAACTCAATATAATTGTCCTACCTCAAAAAACACCTCCTGAATCCAATCACATTTCTCTTATACCACACCAGCACAGTCTCAGCCACCAGCACCTCTTACTCGAACTACTGCTTTAGTTATTTGATTGGTCTCTCCATGGCCACTCTTGTCCCCTATCCCCCAACAATCTAATTTCACATAGTGAATCACACCATTACTCCCCTTCTAAACTCTCCACGGCTTTCTTCCTATCCCATTTAAAATGAAATTTAGGGGTGTCTCGGTGGTGCCTTAGTCCAAGCCAACAACATCTCTTGCCATATTAGGGTATCTCCTCTTTTGCCCTACTGCAATCCATTTTCCACTGCAGCAAGAGAGATGTTCTTTAAACACAATCTGAATCATGTCACATCCCTATTCAGAACCCATTGTACTTAGGATAAAATTTAAACAAAACTAACCCAAAAATCCTACATTGCCTAAGAGGCCTTGCATGAACGATCTGGTCCCGTCCATATCTCCAGTTTAAACTTATGCCCTTCACTCAATACTCTCCAACATGCTGGCTTTCTTTCTCTTTCTCTAATTCCACAAAATCTTTTTTGGTTTAAAGCCTTAGAATGGGCTATCTTCTGTTTGAGAAGGTCTTCTCTGCTGCTGTTTGCTTTGACTAACTTCTATTTAGACTTCAAGTCTGAATGAAAACGTTACTTCTCAGGGATGCCTGGGTGGTTCAGTGGTTGAGTGTCTGCCTTTGGTTCATGGTGTGATCCTGAAGTGCCCGGACCGAGTCTCACATCAGGCTCCCTACAGGGAGTCTGCTTCTCCCTCTGCCAACGTTTCTGCCTCTTTCTCTGTGTCTCTCATGAATAAATAAAACCTTTTTTAAAAAATAAAATAATACATTACTTCTCAAAGAGTTTTCAGAAGTTTTGACCTTTCAATCAAAATCAGCTCTCCTTGTTATATATCTTATAACACCCTGTACATTTCCACAAATACCTGGTTTGGTGAGTGTCTTAATATGACTCCCCCAGTAGACCAGAAGCTTAGTGAGAGTGGGAACCATATCTGACTCTGTGCTTTATTCCCTGACTCATAGTAAGCGCCTCCTAAATATTTTTAGAATGAATGAATGAGCAAGCAGTGAGAGGCATAACCTGTGGCATAGATAGCAGATTTAAAGCAATATAATGTCTTATCTTGCCCAATCTTAGTCATTCATCATGGAAGGGCATCTGTTTTCCATCTGCCTCCATTCACTATTCTCTGGTAGTTTAAAATCTAAATGAAGACCGGAAGCCAAGTGATTAAGATGTGTATATTCTGGGAAGACCCTGAAAGATCTTTCTCTCATAAAAGGCAAGCTATACAGTATGAGAAATACAAAAGGTCTTGTAGGATAAAAGGATATCAAACCTGAATGAACGCTGGGCCCACTTCTCCTGATCCACGCGAGGGGCTAGTCCAGATTTTCCAGCCCACAGGACATTGTCACAGGCGAAGTACAAGGCTCGATTGAGGTGACTAACAGTGATGCAGAATCTCAGGACAACATCTGATAAGTGCACAGCTCGTTTGGCTGACTCAAGGGCATCTGCTGAGTTACCCAGGCGTAGAACTTGTGGAGATTACCAAGGAGAAGCAAAGATTTGGAAGTAGAGGCAAATAGAGTGAGACGCAGAGAAAGAGGAAACAAGTAGGTGAAAGTCCAGCAAGTGACAGAAACAATAATTACAATTTTTTTAAAAAAGAAAAAAACAGTTCAAAAATATTTTTTTCTTCAAATTTTAGTTAATTTATATCCCAGTTTGGTTTTCTCAAACTTGCCCCATTCTCTCCAATCCTTCATTAGTCTCTTACCCCTGCTCTCTTCTCTCAATCAAGAGGCATGCAGAGGGTAAGTGCAGAGCTGAAAGAGGGGGAAGAACTGACAGAGAAGGTCAACAATGGGAAGAAAGGACTAGGAAGAATAGCTGGGGATGCAGTAATAAAAGCAAAAGCACGGTTACTTACGCTTTCTTCCTAGGCTCAGATGACCCTCCAATTGTCGAATTTGTTTCTGTAACTCAGGACTGGCCCCGTGTTTCTGCAGTGCATGGCCAAGAAGGGAGCAGGCATACTGGGCGGCCCTGGAGGAGAGGCCAGCAAGGTCAGGTGGAGACGTCCCTAACCTCCTCTCAAAATTGTCTTCCAAAAGGAAAGAACTGACTTCCCTTTTCCCCAGTTTGAGGCCATCCCCTTTTCTCCTCATTATGCCCATCTCTTACTGTTTCTCCCTCAGGCCAGGGGAAGGGAAGGCGTAAGGATAGAAAGGCGCCTAGAGAAGGGGTTGAGGGGCACTACTTGTAGTTGAGAAACTAAGAGATCTGGCGATGATGAAGTCTGAAGGGGACCGCGACGGCAGCAGAGGGTCCATCACAGGCACAGCAGGGTGAGCACGGACGGGATACTGAGGGAGTGGGGGCAGGTGGAGAGCAGATTACTCTTCAGAACAGGTGAACCAGGGGCTTTCAAGGCCCTTTGGCAGAATCGAGATCGGAAAACAGGGCGGAGGCAAAGGAGTTCCCGGATGACAGCAGCATGAGGGGACCAGGGAACCTGGAGCCGGTCAGCTCTGGGGGTAGAGCCTGGCTACCCATCGCGGGGAGAATGCCCCTCACGCCACCACCGCCCAGTGAGTAAGGTCTTGGTCTCATATGGACATGGCAGCGCTGAGCGGCCTCCCCGCTGGACCACTCGTGCCTCAGTTTCCCCATTTCTCGGCAGAGCAGAAACGAATCATCTCCCGACCCGCTCAGATCCGCGCCTGGCGGTCCGTCCGGG
This sequence comes from Canis lupus familiaris, assembly GCF_011100685.1. Classification (NCBI taxonomy): domain Eukaryota; kingdom Metazoa; phylum Chordata; class Mammalia; order Carnivora; family Canidae; genus Canis; species Canis lupus. The sequence goes on from NC_049238.1 coordinate 59,375,649, forward strand.
CCCCCGTAGCCTGAGCTGACCCTTTTTGACCCCCGTAGTGTGAACGGACCTCGCCTCACGAGGATCTTCTTCTGTCCCCACCCCCACCCGTGTTCGGGCCGCACCTACACAGCCGCTCCCGAGCCTGGCTCTGAGCACTGAAGCGAACCCAGGCGTCCATGACAGCGACAGCCCCGGCTCCGTAGCTCCCGCCTCACTTCCGCCCCACTTCCCGCCCCTCGTCACGCTTCCTGGACGATCAACGGTGTCTCGCGAGGGACGAATATCGCCAGGAAAGAGAGCGAGAGAGGCCGGCCTCGGAATTTCAGAACGAGAAGCGTTGGTCTCTCAACCACCACCGGCGTTTTGGAGCGTGTCTCTGTCAGAATATACTCGTATTGGATGGCCTCCATTTCCGAAGCACGCCTCCTCCGGCGGTACATTCTTTAAATATTCTGGACCGGGGGCGGGGCTTGCAGGTGTAGGGGCGGGGCAAGAAGGCACAGCAGCATCTATCCTCCGCGGCTGGAACGGGATTGACCCCCGGAAGCTTCCAAGACACGCCCCCCCAGCCCCAAACACACACGCACACGCGCTGCGGCTGTAGGGGCCAAAGAAGTCTATGGAGGTAGAAGCCAGTACCAGATCCCTGTTCGCTGCAGGACCCTGACAGTTGGGCATGTGACCTCCAGGATATAGATGGAGTCCCCGGAGACAGAAGCTTTAGTGGACCAAAGATCCTAATAAGGAGGACGAAGAATCAGTGGACAAAGCTAACCTCTTCATACTTATATCTCATCCTCCCATCCCTTTCCCTTCCAGGTCACCATGTGTGCAGGCAATGGCACCCCTCAGGGGTTAGCAGCGGGGGAGGAGGTCTGGGCAGGATAGGGAGTAGAGGTGGAGGGCTCAGAGCTGCCCACCTTCTCAGCTGTGCCAAGGTCCGAGTGGGAGTGACCATTGTGCTGTTCATTTCTTCAGCTGGAGCGAACCTGGCCACCCTGTGGTCAGTGACCCGGCCACAACCCAGTCATCTCCGCCCCTCCCACATACAACTCTTTGCCCACTTTGCAGCTGCAGACTCACTAGTCACTTTTGTGGTTATGGCCCTAGATGCCATTTGGAATACCACTGTCCAGTGGCTGGCTGGGGACATCGCTTGTCGGACACTCAGGTTTCTGAAACTAATGGCCACATATGCTGCAGCTTTTCTGCCAGTGGTCATTGGACTCGACCACCAGGAGGCTGTACTCCACCCACTTGGACCCCGCTCAGCTGGAAGGAAACTTCTGGGGACGGCCTGGGGACTTAGTTTCCTGCTCACCTTGCCCCAGGTGAGTGACTTCTTGGGACTCAAGCCTAGACTGGACAAGAATTTGGGTACACAGGAGTGTCTGGAGTCAAGTAGTGTGTTTGGCCAGTGTTCACTGATTAATCCTCAGAGAGCCTCTGTTTTGCAAATTAAGATCACTGCATGTTAATCTGTAGCTCTATTAAGAGCCTACCTCTTAAAAGCAGTACCCCAGGTGCGGGTACAGGTACACCTGCCTGGGTAGCTCAGCAGTTGAGCATCTGCCTTTGGCTCAGGTCGTGATCCTGGGTCCAGGGATGGAGCTCTGCATCAGGCTCCCTATAAGGAGCCTGCTTCTCCCTCTGCCTCTGTCTCTGCCTCTCTCATGCATAAATAAAATCTTAAAAAAACAACAGCCCCCCTAGCTATGCAAACGCTTAACCGACTGAGCCACTCAGGCAGCCAGTCTATGCCTCTTTAACTTTGTTTTGCTATGCTTGGCTCCCATCTTTTTGCATCCTCCCAGTTCCATCTTCTTCAGGAGACCATTGCAGAAAACTCTAGGGATTAAACATTTATGAAGGCCTATAAAGACAGTGAAATCAGGGGCTTTGGTTAAAACTCTGTGGAAATTCACTCTTCCATTCAATAAATAATGTACATCACCCCAGGTACATTCAAATGCTCTATCAAGGATTGAGCAGCAAAGACCTGCCTTCAGTAAACTTAGACTTAGTGCAAAAGACATGTTAGTGTCCAATTATAGTACAGCATGCAGTCAAGCATTATGCTAAAAGTAAGCATAAGGGGCTAAAGAACACTGAGGATGTTTCACCCACTCTTGGTTAGGGAAAACTTCTCAAAGACGTTAAAATTGATTGTTAAAATGAGAGAGGTGTCAGACAAGTTAAAGCAGAAGGAATGGGGATCCCTGGGTGGTGCAGTGGTTTAGCACCTGCCTTTGGCCCAGGGCGCGATCCTAGAGACCCGGAATCGAATCCCATGTCGGGCTCCCGGTGCATGGAGCCTGCTTCTCCCTGTGCCTATGTCTCTGCCTCTCTCTCTCTGTGACTATCATAAATAAATAAAAATTTAAAAAAAATTTTAAAAAAAAGCAGAAGGAATGCTGGGGAGGGTGGAAGGTAGAGGAATCAAAGTGGTTGCAGCTAAAGTTGAGGGCTAGACAAATGGGTAATGAGCCTGGATGGGAAGGAAGAGCCAGATTACAGATATTCAGCTTGTACTTTATCCTGAGGGCAGTGGAGAGTCATCAAGGTAGAAGGTGGAGAGTGACAAAGATTTGTATTTTTTCACTCTAGCTTTATTATGAAAACTAGAAAGAAAACGGAGCATCTGGACTTGAGTACCAGTTATCAAATCTCAAATATTGACAATGAACTAGAAATTTAGGGGAAGAAAACAAAATATGAAGCAATTCCTATAAGACCAAAATCAAAATCACCACCACCCTCTGAAGGGAAGTAGAGCAGCGTCTTGGGGACCAGGATTAGGATATTATCTAGAAGGGGCTCTAGAATGATAATGCATTATAGAATCAGATTTAAAAATTGATCCTTAAATCCTCAAATATTAGAAATGTAACTACAAAGTTAGTCTGATTCTAGTTCTAAGACAAAAAATAGTGCTTCCAACAATGTTGCAAACAGGACCTCTGCTACCCAAAGCATTAAAAAGCAGCACTGCTTCCTCAGTGCAAAAGGTATTAGTTTATATGAAGCAAGTTTTAGATGTGGACTGGGAGGTTAGAAGCCTGCTTTCGTTGTTCTGTTTTTTTCTGAGTCTAGGCTCTACTACTAACTCTAGCTATAGGACTTTGGCTAAATCACTTGAAACTAATGAGCCACAAGATATTGTATAGTTTTATCCTTTCTTACATTCTGACAACTGCAATCTCCATCTGCTTCAATGGCAAACTGATGACATTACATATGCAAAAGGTGCTATTTTTGGTTCCAAATTACCATCCTCTTGTATAAATTCTACATTGCCCATATGTTGTATTTAAAATGTTAATACTGCTCCAAGGACTAATAGGTCAATTAAAAAAAAAAAAACCAACCTTTTTATAACTGTGGTGTTAGTGTAGTGAAGGAGTACTGGAGTGGTTACAAATTACCTTTGAAGGCTCAAGTTTCTAAATATCACTAGTAGAAAGGAAGGTTTCTGTGGTAGGTGGAAAATTGCATATAATAGGGGGAAGGAAGAGAAGAAACAGGGCTACAGACCAAGCTCTTAAGTCCAGGAGCCTTGCCTATTTTAAACTCCTTTTCACAATTTGTCAGCTGTATCTAGGTACAGTGCAAAACAACCAAACCACCAAACAAAACCCCAGAAATAAATGGAACCAAGACAGGGGAACAAGAAAGACCACTTCCCAGCTAGCTCAAGAGTAGCTGATCATATCTCCAAGCTTGCGTTTATAAACCTGTATGTCTGTGGCTGATACTATTCACCTTTCCTAAAAGTCCCTCAGGCCTGCTGAAATCACTTTCCCAATGCCTTAGCTCTAGGAACCTGACATCCACTAGGCTTGCCTTTTATCAAACAGTGACTCAATCTGCCTTACCTGAACCAAGGTACTAACCCTGAAGCTCTAAACTGAAAAATATTCTAAGATTCAAACCCCAAACTCAACAAGTTACCAAAACGGGGGAGGAGCAGCCAACAGCATTTGGAAAATGTTAAATTTTATTAATATTGTTTCACTGTTATAGTTATTGTACATAAGACTATTTACTAAAGGTCACTTCACAGAGTGGCTGCAAAATGGCCTGAAATTTTAGCAGCACCCATTTTATACAAAAATTCTTCCACAGATTTAGACACATCAGAAAAATCATTTCAGCTAAAAATGTTGGTGAGGTGGCAGAAATATTCTTTTGCAAAGTGCAATGGACTTTAGAATGGTACTTGAGAAGGCAAGATTCCTTAAGTCCCAGGATTTAACAAACTTAAATGATTAGCTACATAGCCTAAGGGGAAGATAGGAATTCTCAAGTTTTTAACCTTTTAAATATGGCACTATGGATGGACGCAGCACTACACAGCTCTGCACAGAAGGAAGGATGAATTAGAATTCTGTGACTGGAGGGAAGGGTGAAGGGGGACCAGTTCTAATAGTCCTCAAACTCCTCTCTAGCTGTTCCTGTTCCACACTGTCCACCAAGCTGGCCCAGTCCCCTTCACTCAGTGTGTCACCAAAGGCAGCTTTGATGGCAAGAGATCACCTATAACCTCTTCACCTTCTGCTGCCTCTTTCTGCTGCCACTGACAGCCATGACCATCTGCTATAGCCCATGTCCTCAGTAGTGTGTCTGGTCTCCAGACAAGGAAGGGGAACTATGGTGAGACTACAATCCTTGGGCCCCAATCCATACCCTAAAAACTACTGCTTCTAGCCTGACAGCTATCAAACCAAAAATGGTATCATAACCATACCCCAGTACCTGATGCTGCCAGTATTTTCTAAATGCCTTCAATTCTAACCAGCCTCTAGCCACCCTCTGAAGCTGAGTTAGCTGGGCAAGGATTAAGGAGAAAGGTGATTAGTATTCTGCTTTAGTCTTAGACACCATCAAGTCTTCAAGTAGACTTAGTAGCTTCATAGAACACCACACCTCAATCAAAACCTCTTCTCCAGCATGTCTGTCATAATCCCTGAGGCGGGGGGGAGAGCATATATTCCCAGTTGGGGAAGAAGAGGATTTGCAGCATTACCACCTATTTGTCATATCCTCTTCCCTGTATCAGGAGAGCTCCAGCTCATCATCTCTGCCTATTCATCTGTTCACCCTACACTCAATTCAGAAACTGAGTGATTCTGAATTTGAGTATGTTTTCTAAAATCCCAGCCCCTGCCAGTGAATTTGCCCTCCGCCGCTCCTTAGACAACCGCTCCTGTGTACGTCTGCAGGCCCTGCGACTGGCCCTGCTGGTCTTGCTGACCTTCGTCTTCTGCCGGACACCTTATTACCTACTGGGCCTGTGGTACTGGTTCTCTCCCACCATGCTAAATGAAGTCCCCCCCCAGCCTCAGCCTCAGCCACATCCTTTTCCTTTTCGGCCTTCTCAATGCTCCTCTGTATCCTCTCTTCTATGGGGCCTTTACCCTTGGCTGTCAAAGAAGGCACCAAGAACTCAGTATAGACTCTTCTAAGGAAAAAAGATTCTGAGAGAATGCCCTGACAGGAAATGCAAACCCTTAGACAGCTGGAAGTACAAACAAATGTGGCAACAGAAAGGACAGGAGAAACAAGAGACATTCCTATAACATCCATTTGCTCAGACAGAGTATACAGGAACAAAGTAACTAAGCTTTTATAACACCTCACTTCTACCCCTGCTCTCTTAGCTTCTAAGAAAAAGAAATACTTTGACTCTGAGACTTGAGATATCTAATGTAGAAATTCACACAGAATTGAGTCCTTAGAAGTATCCTCATAGTGACCCATACTACCTTACTGTAAATAATGCTTCAGAGCTTGCAATGTTAGAAAAGGAAAGTAATTTTAAATGTACAAAACAAAAAATGGGACATTTATTCATAATTCAAAAAAAAAAACCCCACTAAGTAGGATAAGAGATTAAATATAAACAGTGAGTTCCACCTCAGCCCTATTTCTCCAAGGCTGCATGGTCAAAGAGAATCTCTGGAGAGAACATCTGGACAACAGAGGACCTGTCAGCGCCGCCTCCTGTCTGGACTCCTGCTGCGTCTTCGGCCACCTCTAGGGAAAAGGAAGGGTCCATCAGGAACATAATACAATGTCCTTATTCTGTTCTGCTCATGTTCCCTTCACCAAGATAGTTTGCCCTCTCCACTTTACCTCCTCTTGCCCTTTGGCGGACCCCGAACAAAACACCAGTCCACACTGATCGGCTGTCCCATCAAATCCTGGCCATTGAGTCCCTCCATAGCAGCCTGGGCTTCCTTGTATGTTTCATACTCAACTAAAGTATATCCCTGGGATAAGTGAAAAGACAGATCAAAACCCTCATATTCCAAACACTACTGAGCATCTTCTTCCTCAGATCTAAACTCATACTCAAATAGAAATATCTATAGACTTTATACAACAGATGTACATCATATATCCTTACTGTGTATATATTCAAAATATGTTTCCATCTCTTTGCTGTGTCTGACAAAATCAATTTTCTTTTTTTTTTTTTTTTTTTTTTTCAAAATCAATTTTCAATCTCATTTATTTCAACTTTGCTCTTTGGCCAATCAGAGAAAACATGGGAGAACTACCAAAGCTGTCTAAAGGTTGTGAGGGAAGAGAGGCAACAACAGTAGGATACCTTCAAGTATCCTGTACGCCTGTCCAGGTTGAGGTGGATATTTTTTATCTCCCCATATTCTGCAAATTTGTCATGGATGTCTTCTTCGGTGGCTTCCTCATGGACTCCAGTGACAAAGAGAATCCAGCCTTCAACAGCTGTTGGGGAAGGGAAGGAGGTTTGTGCACAAAAGAAAAACTTCAAGCAAGATCACAAGAGTGGATTAAGGTATCTCCGACCCCACTCCTACTGGGTTTTATTTCATAGGTCCATAATACACTAGTGTCCATCTCACTTACAGCGTTGCGGTCCGGGTTCATCTCCATCCTGCTCCACACTGTCATAATCCTCACGCATCCGCGCTCGAGACCCTTCTTCTATATGGAACATACAAGAGATCACCAGAAATCTCTTCTACCACTGTTCCCCATGAGTGTGAATGGGGACTCCAAAACTCGTAGCTGTCGCCATTCTACACCATTTTCCCCACAAACACTCACCGGAGCCAAAGCCGCGGCCCTTCCGTTTCTTTGCCTTTTCTTTCAATTTGTGGATGCTCTCTGGATCCCCAGAAGTGAAAGAATGAATAACAAAAATAACAGGTATTTACAACAATAGTCTCTTTACGGAGGCATTATCTGAAAGCAGCCCCACCACCTCCAGTCCCATTTCCCTCCCGGTCCCGCCCCCATTCCTCCCGAAGGGGGCGCAGTCTCTAATCCAATCGAAACTCAGTTCTACTCCCAGCCGCCCTGCCGGGAAGGGCAATTATTTTCCTATTACTCCCTTCTTTCGCACCTTCCCGGCTTCCCGCAGCTGCCTCCACTGTCCTCACCGTCCCCATCTTCATCCATGGCAAAATCCTCGCCCCCAGCCTCATGAAGGTCCAGCACGTCCGCCATCTTGCCTGCCTTCTTACTCTCGTCGGTGCCGCTCAGGCACTAGGCACCTCGGGAAACTGTCGCGGAGGGGAAAGGTCACTAGTCAAGCTGACCAATCAGAAGCTAAATCTAAGTCCCGCCCCCGGCGCGGTGAAAATACGCAAAAGAAGGCGGGCCTAGTTCCGGAAGATGTCGGAAGTGCTCCTGTAGCCATCTTGAGCAGGTGGCGAGCTGAATGGAGTGGTGCTCTAAGGGACAAGCTAGTGGGTAGGTGCAGGCAGCGGCTTCCTATTAATTAGGGCAACCAAGGAGAAATACTGTAGTCAGCGAAGCACAGCCCAGTTTCTCTATTAGAGGATTGTTTTCTGTCTCCTTGGACTCCATAGGAAATGGAAGTTGAATTTTTTTTCTCTCTCAAAACTTCTAGACCCGTAACCTGTTTTGAGGAGCAGCTAGCTGGGTCTGTGATGGAAACATTTTTAAAATAGTTCATTCAGCAATGCTAGCTCAAAAAGCCGAGTCTGGCTCGTACTGCAGCGGCGAATTTCTCTTAAGGAAGCTAATCTTGTGAATTAGGATTGCTGAGACGGCTATCGGCTGCCTTTTTTTTTTTTTTAAGATTTATTTATTTATTTTATGATAGACATAGAGAGAGGGGCAGAGACACAGGAGGAGGGAGAAGCAGGCTCCGTGCCTGGAGCCCGACGCGAGTCTCGATCCCAGGACCAAAGGCAGGCGCCAAATCGCTGAGCCACCCAGGGATCCTACCCCTCCCCCCCCCCGCTTTTTTTTTAAAGATAAACTCTCAAACTCTTCCCACCACCTCCAGGAATTTAAAAGAAAAAAAAAAATTAATGGCTTTCAACAAAATGGGGACTTTCAACAAAATGGGGACTCCGGCTTCTTTGGGAATGGTGTAGGTATTTCGTGTTTCAAGACCCATATTGCCCGCAAAGTTCGGAATCCTGATGTAGGCCTTCAGCAATAGTGGACTGCAGGTTTTCATATTATTTTTTTAAATTTTTTATTTATTTTTAATTATTTATGATAGTCACACAGAGAGAGAGAGACAGAGACACAGGCAGAGGGAGAAGCAGGCTCCATGCACTGGGAGCCCGACGTGGGACTCGATCCCGGGTCTCCAGGATCGCGCCCTGGGCCAAAGGCAGGCGCCAAACCGCTGCGCCACCCAGGGATCCCCTTCATATTATTTTTTAATCGAACAGTTATAATGTGTGTACCTAGTATTAGAGAAGGTGCTGGCAGTAGAGGAAAAATAATTACATTATCAACAATTACTTTATATAATTACATTATGATAGTGACAATTGCTATCACTAAGTGCTTAGGAAGTTTATAATAGGACTGGGAGCAAGAAGGCTTCCATTTGAACTGGGCCTTTAAGGCTGTGTAGTTTCCAGGTAAAGCAGTTGTACTGAGACTAGGAGGCACTAATTCTCCACAGTAGGTAATGTGATCTTTGGAAAAAATCAGCTGGTGATATCATTGCCCAAAACCTTTATTATTACACTTGGAATAAAATTAAAATACCACCTGCTCTGCCTGTCCCCCAGTGACTTCCATCACCAATTTTCCCTCCCATTAAGTTCTCTCTACACTTTTCAACTATGTTGTCTCTTTCCCATCTCAGGACTTTTGCAACTTTCTGCCTTTTATGCTCTTACTCCAGCTCTTCACATGGCTCGTTCAACCTCATTCTTTAGGTCTCCCTAAAATACTACCTCACCTGAAGGGTTCTTCTCTACTATCTTCACTATTTCCTTACCTTGTTTCCTTTCTATCTTGTTTATTGTCTGCTTTCTCTTTAGAGTGTAATCCTTGTGGCAGAGACTCTTATTTACAAAGATATCCCTACGGTTTATTTTTTTTTAAAGATTTTATTTATTTATTCATGAGAGACACAGAGAGAGAGAGAGAGAGGCAGAGACACAGGCAGAGGGAGAAGCAGGCTCCATGCAGGGAGCCCAACGTTGGACTCAATCCCAGGACTCCAGGATCAGGCAGGCCCTGTGCTGAAGGCAGCGCTAAACCGCTGAGCCATGCGGGCTGCCCTCCCTACAGTTTAGAACAGTATCTGGCTCACAGACACACAGACATTTGATACATACTGAAGGAACAAATATCAGAATGGCAAGAAATTCTGTTTACCTGATGCTACATGGCTAGGAAATAAAGCTGGAAGTACAGGTTGCTGCCAAAATGTATGCCATGCTAAGGATTTTGGAATTTTATCCCGTAGGCAATGATTTCTCGATTTCAGGTGTTTGAGTGTTCATGATTTTTCACAATTGCAGATAGCCCCCATGCTGTCTCTTGATTAGTATTTTTCCTTAAGTTGACTGACTTATTAAACAAGCTTATAGTGAATTTAAGTATCACTGCCATAAAGGTAAAATCTATATTTTTTTCTATTACAGTTTCAGATTAGAATATAAATGAAGATGAAAAATGTTTGCCCATCTACCACCTAAAATGTCTCAGATAATACCAGGGGTTCACATATAAAACTTTGGGGAATGCTGCTAAAGACAAAAATAGTTAAGTGATGGTTTAAGCATGATAGTGGTACACTACCAAGTATTTTAGAAAGAAGTCTGACAATAGTGTGGAGGATGTTAAGAATGAAGACAGAGCTAGTTAGGACGCTATTACAGTGGTCCAGTCCAGAGATGATAAATGATTGAGAACTAAGGCAGTAGATATGGACAGGACAGATTAAGTAGTTTATATAGGAGGGGCACCCAAGTGGCTCATTTGGTTAAGTGTCCGGCTCAGGTCACCATCTCAGGGTCCTGGGATCCAGCTCTGTGCTCAGCAGAGTCTGCTTGAGGATTCCCTCTCGTTCTCCCCTTGCTCCATCCTTGCTCAGATTCTCTGTCTTTCAAAGAAATAAATCTTTTTTTTCCTTCTGATTAGATCATGGTAGGGAAAAGTTGAGGATGGATCTAAGATTCTAACTTAGATAGTTGGGTAGATAAGAATCTGAATAACAGGGGCACCTGGATGGCTGTGTGGGTAAGCATCTGCCTTTGGCTAAGGGTGTGAGTCCCACATGGGGCTCCCCTAGAGGATCCTGCTTCTCCCTCTGCCTATGTCTCTGCCTCTCTCTGTGTCTCTCATAAATAAATAAATTCTTTTAAAAAGTCCTAATAATAGATTTGGGGAGAAAAAAGAGGAGCATATATGAAATAGCTTTTATTTTGAATATGAGTTCAAAGAGCTTGTGTTAATACATTTAGGTGGTGATGTCCAACATGTGGAAATATAGATGTAAAAGCTCAAAACAGTGAAAGAAATAGATTTGAGAATGGTATGTATTATAGAGTTGAAGTCACCATGGTGGGTAAGATTGCCAGTGGAAATGCATAGAGCTTCAGGTTGTGATCCCGGGGTCCTGGGATCGAGTCCCGCATTAGGCTCCTCACGGGGAGCTTGCTTCTCCCTCTGCTTGTGTCTCTGCCTCTCTCTGTGTATCTCATGAATAAATGAAATAAAATAAAAATAAGATTAAAAAAAAAAAAAGGAAATGCATAGAGCTTGAGAAGAAAGGACCAGTGAGAAAATCTAGGCTCCTGAAATATCTGGAGAAGGGGAGGCAGAACGCCTTCCCCCAACAGAACAATCTTATTTCTACTACCCGAAAAAACACTAATCAAAATTCTTTTAGTGTACTTGTAAAAGAAAGGGTCATTTTAGAGCTCCTCTGACATATAGGTCTCAAGAAAGAATCAATCTGGCTCACTAGACAAAAATCTGTTTTTAATTGTATAAAATTATACATATAAAATACATAGGAAGTACTAAAATGGTAAGTAAAATCTTTAACAATGAAAGTGGACAGATAAGGGAACAATTTTTCTCAAGTTCTTTGGGATCTTACTGGTTGTTATTTGAGAAAAATAATCCAAGAGGTGCAAGAAAAAGTTCTTCCCATAACTTACACCTCTTCACACTTCCCAGAGAAAGGAGCATAGGAGAAATGAGAGTTTATGATTTCTGGATTATAAATATCAATAAAAGCTGAATAGACATACCTACTATTTAATGTAGGAGCCTCTACTCCAACTCTATATGAGCTTCATGGTATACAGACATGGGGCTTAGAGAATTCAAGGAGGTCCCTTTCAAACACTAAAACAGTTGCTAGACTCCTTACTGCTGATCCCATATGTACTGGTCACCAAGATGATTTCAAAAGCAAAAAAGCAGACTTTCATCTTGTCCCTATCTAGTCCAAAACAGTAAATTGTGGCCTATTTCCTAATCTATTTCTAAGAACAAAGTGTATCATCATTAAATGAAAAGTCCAATTGCAGAAACATGAAACTCCCCAAACACATTTTAGAAAGTGCACTGAACTATCATACAATATAAAGGAGATTATAGAAACAAGGGGAAAATACATCTTTGAGAGACCTAGAAAATTTTCTCCCAAAGAGAAATGCTTTAGCTATACTCAAGATCATTTATCTCCTATTTCACCCAGGAGGGGGTGGGGGGAGGGAGTCTTAAAAACACAAATATTTAAAAAAAAAAAACAACAAAAAAAAACACACAAATAGTTGATCATCAAGTCTCTTTGCCCTCCTGCAGTCTCCCAAGGTTCCAATTAGGAAGTGCCATAATGCCAGGCTCATTTCCCTGATGGACTCATGTTCTCAACATGCAATCAACATGGAGAAAAGAGAAAAAACTGAATTTATGGACATCTAAGGTGGCAACAGCAGCAACTTTGAGGGAGAGAGAGAGGAACATAGCCTTCACCAAACAGGACAGCTGTTTCCAAAGAGCAAAATGATGGGAGGAGAGAGAGTAGGGAAATATGTTTTCCCTTTTACCAATCTCTGCAGGCAGGAAGGTCTAAATACTGGACTCAACTAAGCTGGGTGAGCACAGGAGGAGGAGTGAAAAGGGAATGTTGGAAGATAAGCAGCTTCAACCCTGATCCCTTCTGGAGCACAGAATACATCAAGAAAGCTAGTTTACCAGCGTGGTATGGTATCTATGCCCCAGAGGCATTTAGGTGATAAACACCGATGGACTGTGTTTCTAATTCCTCTCCTCTTTCTGGGAAGTTCCTCAGGAATGATTTTAACAATAAGACACCAAATTTCCACTTCCTTCCAAATAATAAAGGAAGCCTCAAAATGAAGTACCACTTGAAGTCAGAGGAGGAGTAAGATAGTGGTGGGGAGTCTAGGACAGGAAATACCTAGTTACTGAAGAACAACTCAGTACCAAGTAGGCTTAGATCAAGATAACAAAGCCAAAAGCTTCATACTCATACCCTGTTTGGAATCCATGAGAAAACAGGATAAGGGTGAGTGTGGGGCACATAGTCCTTATTCAAACTCCCTGTTATATGATAAGAACACTTTGTCAATCACCTTGTGCTACTGAAATGACTACAGAGTTACCAGGAGTGTTAAGAGCCAACAAAACTCTGAAGACAGCCTGCTCTTCTTACAAAGTGGAGTGGCAATGTTTCAAATGAAACTACATCCAAAAACTAGAAGAAAAGGGATCTCTCAGCAAATAGGAATCTGAGTGTAGAATTTATACATATATATATATATATTTATACATATATATATATATATTTTAAAGTATAAAATATATATATATGTAAAAGTATAAAATTGAGGAAGTATGTACAGAAATAAACTAAGTCTTAGAAAAGACATTATAAAAAAAGGCCTAGAGAGGATGGGGAGTATATGAGTGGATACCTAGCAGTTGGAAGAATGCATATTGCCCAACTGCCCAGCAGCCAGCAAGAGAATATCTTTCTTCTCCTTGTGGAAACGCAGCTCCTTGCCTGCCAGCCGGGCTTCATCCAGCTCCCGCTCAGTAGAGGCCAGCTCTCTAGACAGTGCCCCTGGCACACTTTGCTCCCGGCTCACCCAGTCTAATGCCATTTGGTGGCGAATATCATCATCCAGAGCCCGGTGTGAATAATGAGCCAACACTTCCTGGAAGGGGAGAGGAAAAGGAAGATCACTGACAAGGTCAGGGTTCATACCCCATTGACCCAACAGGACTAGGAACTCTTAGCCTTGGTGTCCCTAAGTGAAGTGAAGTTAGCACCCGCGTCCTCTAAGGAGGTTCTTTTTTTTTTTTTTTTTAGAGATTTTATTTATTTATTCATGAGAGACAGACAGAGAGAGAGAGAGAGAGACAGAGGCAGAGGCAGAGGGAGAAGCAGGCTCCATGCAGGGAGCCTGACAGTGGGACTTGATCCCTGGTCTCCAAGATCAGGCCCCAGGGTGAAGGCAGCACTAAACTGCTGAGCCACCGGGACTGCCCTCTAAGGAGATTCTTAAGGGAAACTTCCTGGTGGGTGAAGCAAGGCAGGCAAAAGAATCACAGCTAAGATCTTAATAAGAAAGATAGGAATGAAGAGGGCACTTTAAGTGAGGCTTTCAGTATTCACAAACTGGTAACTATAGGCCTGCTTATTTCTTTTTTTTTTTTTTTTTTAAAGATAACCCATCCAGGTTTCTTTTGTTTTTAATTTTTATTTATTTATGATAGTCACACAGAGAGAGGGAGAGGCAGAGACACAGGCAGAGGGAGAAGCAGGCTCCATGCACTGGGAGCCCGACGTGGGATTCGATCCAGGGTCTCCCGGATCGCGCCCTGGGCCAAAGGCAGGCGCCAAACTGCTGCGCCACCCAGGGATCCCGGCCTGCTTATTTCTAACAGAACAGCCACTTCAACATAGTCCTCCTGCCAGACTCTTCTCACCTATAGGACCTCTTACCTGACGAGAGCACTGTCTTTCCCTCATGGCCTTAAGGCTGCCATTCCAGTGCAGCAGTTGAAAAACTGTCATTAGTTCCTGGGGTAAGAAAATATGAAGTGTCAGGACAGTGATTTTATATTGAGAGGTTGCATCAGAATTACATGGGGAATTTTTTACAAAATGTATTTATGTGAGTACCTCATACCAATTCTGATATGCCCTTTGGGAATGGAAGGTACTTACATTTTAAAAAATAGGACACATAAAAAAAATAGGACACATATAAATATATATATATATATATATATTTATAGTAGGCGATGTTTTCAAATGAAACTATATATATATATATATATATATATATATATATATATATATATATATATATATGTATTTGCATATGTTGATCCATGTTATTAGAGCCAGAGAAGTACTGGAATAGTACCTGGAACTCCAACATTGACTTGCCCTTATTGGATTCCAACATGAATCGGAAGGCACCAATCCCTGTATTTGGGTTGTCAGCTTCCTCCCTGTTGCCCTGTAACAGAGGAAAGGAAAAGACAAATAGATTTCCAATTGGTATTATCACCTCAAGCAGCACTATCCAGTAAATATAATGCAAACCCCCAACCTAATTAAAAATGCCGTGGATGTCTGGGTGGCGTCTGACTTTTGGTTTAGGCTTGGGTCATGATCTCAGGGTTGTGGGGTCCAGCCGTGTAGGGCTCTGCACTCAGCATAGAGTGCGCTTGGGTTTCTCTCTCTCTCCTGCCCACCCACCCTGTGCACAGTGCAAGCTCCCTCTCTCTGAGATAAAAAAATCTTTAAAAAATAACATTTCCTAGTTGTCACATTAAACAGGTAAAACTAATTTTAGTAGCATGTTTTATTTAAGCTAATATATTCAAAATATTATTTTGACTATAGTTAGCATAAACGTTTTTAATGAAATATTTTACATTCTTATACTTAGGGTTCCAAAATCTGATGTCTCTTTCATGCTTACAGTACATCTCAATTCATACTAGCCACATATGAAGTGCTAATAGCTACATATGGCTGGTGGCTATTCTGCTGGTCAGCATAGACCTAGAAGACTCCAGAGTCATCACACATATTAACACAGGAGACAGAGGTCAATCTAATTTTTCCTATCTTACAAAGAGGGAACATTGGACATAAAAAAGAGTCTTGATTTAGCCAAAATAACAAAATGAGTTCAGCATATAGAATTGGACTAGCCTAAAGGAAAACTGGGCAAATGCATCTTATTATATTCTTAAAAGATTTTATTTATTTTTAAAAGATTTATTTATTCATTCATTCATTCATTCATTCATTCATGAGAGCCACAGAGAGAGAGTCAGAGACACAGGCAGAGGGAGAAGCAGGCTCCCCACAGAGAGCCCAATGGGGGATTCGATCCAGGGATCCGGGATCACACCCTGAGCCCAAAGCAGACACTCAACTACTGAGGTGTTGAGCAGCCACCCAGGTGTCCCAGAAGATAGTAAGTTCTTAAAACCAAAATTGGGAAAAGCAGAATTTAAGCTCCATTTTTATTTTGGATTTATTTCTAAAATTCCATAAATCTTGAATCAAAGGTTTCTAGATCCCAAAGAGACACAATGAAGGAGGCAAAATATCAACAAAAACATAAACATACACATAGAATCAGTGACTGAGACATAGGAAGCATGTAAAACACAACATCGCCATAGAATAAACAGAAAGGGGTACACACAGGAAAGAAAACAAGAACTCCTGCTCTGTTTCCCAGTGATTTACAAGACTTCCCAACCAGCCAGTTCTTCCAAACCCCATTCTCTTTTCTTTCAACTCCCAGTAACTTACATTGAAAGATGCCAGGGCCTCAGAGACACTCTTCTCAATGAACTCATCAGTGATTCTTCGGGAAGGATGTTCATTAAACACAGAGTTCATCAGTGCAATCTTTGCAGCACTCCTCCGGGCCTCAGCTTTTGTGGGGCAAAACTAGGCAGGGCAGAGAGAGAAAATACATATGTCCGTGTGTCCGAGAAAGGGGAAGGAACGCTGGGAGTGAAACACTGGGCTAGAAGACACTTGGACAGTGTTTGGATAAATCAGTTTGTTCAGCACACCCTCCAAAGTTTGTATTGTAAAATGGTTGAAGCATTTGGAAACATAATTTTCATTCAACATCCTGAAGTCATTAAGGAACTGGAGACGGCGATAGCTCATACCAAATTGAATCCAGAATGAAGAAGGCTGCTGAAGTCAGCATTATAATCACTGGATATAAAAAAAAATACCACAGTTTAAACTGTAGACAGAATTAATTACTCAAAAGCCAGATTCTGACCAGCCTGTTCAAAATCTGCAACTTGTTCTCCTGTTTTGTGCATAGGCAAGATTTGTTTTCATCCCTCTAGATAGCCTAAGAGTAGAACAAATCTGTGTCTAGGTTGCTTCTGCAGAAGAGACCTCTACTCTCCACCAGAAGCACCCATCTGGGATTGTTGGGCTTCACTTTTAGCTTCGAGCAGGCAGTTCCCCCAATAATGCAGTGAGTCAATGACCTATCCCTGAACAAAGTCCAAGGTCTGAAGAACGAATTTATAGTCTTTTTCCCCCATTAGAAGCAAGGAAGAGAGGGGTAGGAAGGGGAAGGAAAGCTGCTTGAACAAAGCAAGTAAAACTAAAAGTTAACTCATGTTTTTTACATTGAATCCAACATAGGTATCATAGAACAAGTCTGATTTTCAGAAGTATTAAATCCTTCAACCTCAAATCCCCAGACACCATAGCATTCCTTCATAATTCATCATCACTGGCGACCTCAAAGGCCTCTGTGCCCTCTGTCATTTATGATTAGGATTTACAGGAAAGGAAGAAAGGAATGTTACAGTTTTTAAAAGTAGATCACGGGATGCCTGGGTGGCTCAGTGGTTGAGCATCTGCCTTCTGCTCAGGGTGTGATCCCAGAATCCCAGGCTGGAGTCCTGCATTGGGCTCCCCGCATGGAGTCTGCTTCTCCTCTGTCTGCCTATGTCTCTGCCTCTCTCTCTCTCTCTGTCATGGATAAATAAATAAAATATTAAAAAAAAAGATCAGGATATGTTTGCTAATTAACTACCCTTAGTATCAATAACTCCCAATTTCCTTTAGCTAACAGGTCTCTCAGGATATGGTGCTTGGTGCATTAACCCTAAGTCATCATCTTCAATTTCTCTATTCGCTGGTCTGTCTCTACTCACTAGCCTGCTGCTTATTCTACAGTATGGTGCTATTCCTGAAAAGTCATCCATGAAGAAAACCAGCAGGAGAAATTTCACCTGCCAAAATGGGTATAAAAAAGTACAAGCTAAAAGAGGCCAAGATAGATAATTCTATTCTTTGGGGGAAAAAATCAAATTACTATAATGGTCCAATTATGGACATCACCATAAAATTATCAAACCCTTACTCAACAGTAAGATATGGTGAGAGAAGAGAGGAGAGATCTTATTCTCTACAAGAGAAAGTATAAACATTAGTCATCTTGGGCATATATTTATTTTCTTGAAATGGCTGGGGTTCTGAGGTAAAAACTTTAGTTACCATATTTGAAATGAAGTCTCCTTAGGATTTTTCTGTGTGTGAGGCAGGAACTGAACTACAATGGCCCTCATTCACGCCACGTATTTATTAAGTGCCTTCTCTTTGCTGGGTGATGAGTTGGTAGTAAGGATTTAAAACTGAACAAGAAAGAAGACACACACTATCTCTGCCTCCATGGAGCATAATCCATCAGGTGAGATAATCAATTATGATATGTTGTAATAAGTGATATGGGGCAGCCCGGGTGGCTCAGCGGTTTAGTACTGCCTTCAGCCCAGGGCCTGATCCTGGAGACCCAGGATCGAGTTCCATGTCAGGCTCCCTGCATGGAGCCTGCTTCTTCCTCTGCCCGTGTCTCTGCCTCTCTCTCTCTCTGTGTCTCTCATGAATAAATAAATAAAATCTTCTAAATAGGGATCCCTGGGTGGTGCAGTGGTTTGGCGCCTGCCTTTGGCCCAGGGCGCGATCCTGGAGACCTGGGATCGAGT
Organism: Canis lupus familiaris; assembly: GCF_011100685.1. Taxonomy (NCBI): domain Eukaryota; kingdom Metazoa; phylum Chordata; class Mammalia; order Carnivora; family Canidae; genus Canis; species Canis lupus. The sequence goes on from NC_049238.1 coordinate 59,393,943, forward strand.
CCCACGTCGGGCTCCCGGTGCATGGAGCCTGCTTCTCCCTCTGCCTGTGTCTCTGCCTCTCTCTCTCTCTCTCTCTGTATGACTATCATAAATTAAAAAAAAAATATTCTATATAAATCTTATTTATTTTTAATAAAATCTTTAAAAAAATAAGTGATATGATAAGGGAAGTTCAAGGTGCTATGGAAGCACATGGCAGGGGTTATAACTTTGTCTAAGGGTTATTCAAACCATAAAAAGAGAAAAAAATGTCTATTCTCTAAATTCCTGTTCAGACTCTAGTTGACATTTCAGCAGGCTACCTTCCTATGGGGAATGTAAAAAGTCCATCTTTGATGACAATATTCACACTAGTCAATTTTTTTAAATAAAAACAATCCCACAGCATTTACTGTCCTCTGGGACTAACATAAAGGTAATCAAAACAATGCAAACAAATATTTTAGAACTGCACTCCCAACAAAGGACATCTAAAAAAACAAACTACATGGCCTTCTCAAGAATTCTTCACTTCATTGATTGTTTCTAGTTGGAGACACTTTGGAGCAGGGTAATATTATCTCCTTATAGTATGACCCTACCCCATTGTTTTCCTGACTTTGTTTTAGAATGAATCTCTTCGGGCAGCCTGGGTGGCTCAGCGGTTTAGCGCTGGCTTCAGCCTAGGGCATGATCCTGGAGACCCAGGATCGAGTCCCACATCAAGCACCCTGCATGGAGCCTGCTTCTCCCTCTGCCTGTGTCTCCGCCTCTCTCTCTCTCTCTCTGTGTCTCTCATGAATAAATTAAAAAAAAATAGAATGAATCTCTTCGGCATCAACTAATAGGAGGCTGGCTCATGTACTCGTCAAAACCAATGATACACCCCTCTATCTTATGTTCACTTGCTCACAAGCCACACCTGAATCCAGGATCTATTGTGCAAGTATCTAATGATGAGGTTGATAGGCTGCACAACACCTTCTGCACTTTTTGGCCCGGGCCATGGTATGCCACGGTCCAAGCTGACAAAGTCCACTAGTCAAATTTCTTATTACTCTATAATAGCAACCACTCTTCATACATCACAGTTCTTTCAAATAATTGTAGAATGTTAGCACTGGAAAGACTTTAGAAATAAACTAACCTATCTCCTTCATGCTATAGATGGGGAAACTGAGGCCCAGGGAATTTATCTGACTTGCCCTGCTGGCAGTGAGGGGAATGAGAATTTGGATCTTCTAACTCAGATGAGCACTATTTTCACCATACATAGTTCTTCCCCTTTGACCTCTTAAAGAACTCAAACACTACTTTCTTTAGTAATTGCCTATGAAAAAGTCCTGGGGGTAGGGAATATTATTTTGTGTTCTCAAAAGAGATGGCAGGAAGTTGGACAGATTAGAACATGGGGAAGGTGCTGGTAGTCTGACACACTGAGTAAGGGCATATTCATCATCACTCCAATTCAAAGTGGATGTGAGTTTTTACAGGCTAAAGAAAGGCTAAATGAACCTCAGATGCTTACCAGAATGATCTGCCCAGAATTGGTTCAGGCCCTCAAATATGTGATTTCAGACAGAGATTTAATGGCCAAAGTGATGGAGAGAACCACTACTAGCAGCTAAGCATTTATCTTTGCTACTGCCACCTTGGAACTCTTACCTGGAAACTCCCAAAGCAGCTTCCCCCAGGCAGAGTGACGTAACAGACATAAGGAGGGCTGTTGGAGGGAACCATCTCATAAACCACCAGAGCCCCATTCTTCAAGTCTGCCCCACGGGACTGCTTCATCTGCCAGAATTCCTGAAGTGCCTCCACCACATTCACTACAAATAGAGAAGCAGTTAAATTCAGCAGTGAAAACATATCCAAAGTGGTTCTGTGCTTCAGTACGGTATCTGCAACCTGTACCTCCATTAAGAATCTAACCTGCCTTAGTTCCCTAACACCATTTAAATACATTTAAATTAATAAACCTAGACTGTGATTAAGGGGTTTGCATAGCAAGACCAGAGTATGCCTGGCCTCTCTCCACCTCTCTGGTTCACATTTCGATTAGTCCTGAACACCAAAGCTGAGTAACTTGAATACTGGAGGCAGAGTTTCCAGGTTAGCAGACCATTATCCCTGCTTCATGAAGTGCAAGTTGATCATTCCACAATTGGTCAGGTGGCCTAGAATAATAATTTCCAGCACAATAAGAAGTGCATTTACTGAACATTTCCTGTGTGTCATGCACAGCTATCAGGGCTTCACCTATTTAATCACAAAAGCCTTATGAGGCAGGTACTTTCATTATCCCCATTTTACAGATGAGTGAAAATGAGACATAGGGAAGTTAAACACCTTGCCCAAGGATGTAACAGCTAGAAAGTAGCAGAGTAAGAATTCAAACTTAGGCTATCCTGGTTCCAGAGTCAATGTTCCTAAACTTTGAGCAATCCTGCCACTCACAGAAATGTGACAATGGCCCTTTTAGCCATCGTCAAGTCTATGCTTCAGGTGAGCAAACCTATAGCCAGAGTCCTTTTCCATCCTGGAATATTATGTATATGTACACACTAGACTGTGTGTGTGTGTGTGTGTATGTGTGCATAAATTTGTCTTCTGAGGAGTTCTCTAGGTAAAAGAAATTTTGGGAGGAACTGTATATTGAGAGACACTCCTTCACAGGTCTTTTGTAATCCTTTTCCATCTTGCTAGGTATGCCAGGGTTTGAAGGACTTGGCTGCTCTTTACTTGGGTCATTTATCATGACTGTTTGCAGCAAGAAACCTGAGGGATGAGATAATGTCTCTCTCTAGGACAAAGAACAAGCCTGCTCTCTGCTTGTTAGGAAATGGCAGAAAGCTCAGCATTCCTCTTCTGTAATGCAACCTATGGCCTATGCAAGCATGGACCTTAGCCCTTCACATCAGACTTAGGAGGCAAGAGAAACTGATGCAAACAAATCTGATGCTTATGCTACCTGCTGTATTATGAATAAGAAGTCCTTTGTCTCTGACCCAGAAGTCTCTTGACTTCTGCCACCATTTGTCAAACAGTAACCGGCTAACATATTAGGATAAAATCAAACCCCAGACTCAAAACACTGTATTCCATAATAGTCCCCTTGTCCCCCAATACTTGGCTCAATCATTGCACAAATATGTATTGAGTACCTACTCTGTGCTAGACTACGTGTTGGATGCTAGGCCATAAGAGCGAGCAAAATCATACCCTGTTCCTTTTCCTTATGCAGTTTACAGCCTAAAGAGGGAGAGAGAGAGATTAACCAGAGGACCTCGAGCAAATGAAAAAGCGCTATAAAGGAGTTTGGTAAATGATAGGAAATGTGATAGGGGCATCTGACCTCGTTAAGAAGGTCAAAGACAGCCATCCCGACAAAGTGATATATAAATACAGATATGAGCACAAATTCACTAGGCAAAAAGGTGAGAGAATAGGGATCTGAACAGAAGGAACAACCTATAGAAAGGCTCTGTAGCAGCAGAGAAGATGGCAAATAAAAGGGACCAGTGTGTCTTGAGAAGAGAGAGTGAGGGAAAGTATAACAAGATTAGATTGCAAAAGTTAGCAGGGATGAGACCAAGTGGACCTTGCAGGCCACATCAGAGTACTGGATTTATCTTAAGAGCAGTGGGAAGCCATTGAAGGGTTTAAGACAGGAGGATGAAATCAGTTTTCTTTTGGAAAGGATCACTTTGTCTGCAGGGTTCCCAATATTTCAAGTGACTTTTTATTTTTATTTTTTTAAGATTTTATTTACTCATGAGAGACAGACAGAGAGAGAGAGAGAGACATAGACAGAAGGAGAAGCAGGCTCCCTGCAGTGAGCCTGATGTGGGACTTGATCCCAGGACCCTGGGGATCACGACCTAAGCCACATGCAAATGCTCAACCACTGAGCCACTCAGGCATCCTTCAAGTGGCTTTAATAAAGGACTCACAATAATAAATGATCACATGCATTCTCCAATATCCTCCAACATGACACTCTCTACTCTTAGTTATGAGGACTCATTCATTCTTTCATATTGTGTTAGTTTAGGTCTGCCAAGGAGAAGATATCAAGATTGGATACACAAGCAGATTTATTGGGGAGGAAGTAGGAGAAGGGAGAGGCTTCAGACCATGCTAAAGGTCTGACAACTGTAGAAAGGGTGTGTGGGAAGGAAGGAGATCTGCATGTGAGAATCTCCGTCAGCAGTGCAGTTCCAAGAAAGGTTTGGCCAGGCCAGTAGGAAGTCTACAAGCCAAAGGAAATCCACATCAGGATGTGCCTGAGTTAGTGCCCATGCTGGGCTCAGTCACTGGCTGGGGGCAGCTTGCACGATGTGTGGCTTCAGTGCAATGTGGTGGTGGACACAGAGGGGACGGCAGCTTAAGGCTGTCAGGCAGTTATGCCCCTGCAGCAGGAGACTTGAACAGCACATTTGTATGGCTGCTACACACACATTAAGCAGAAATGTGAGCACATAATATGTACATAGCTCTATTCTAAGCATTAGAGATGTAAAGATGAATAATACACATTGCCAGCCAGCGAGGCATTCAAAATCTAGTGGCCAATAACTGTTATCTCACCTGCTCTGCAACTGAAGCAAGCCCTCCATGTATCAGCTGGAGCTTGGATGCCACACAAGCTCTTTCCTAAAACCCTATATTTAACTGACTTTTTACAATGTTCATTCTTCCATTAAAAGGCAGCATGAAAAGGAAACTCTGTCTTTCCCACCCTTAGTTTTGGCAGGGGCTCTTCAAAGGTCACTGCTGCCCAGAAAGCTTAGCCATCTTTGTTCTTTCCATTGAGATCTTTTCAGCCCCAGTTCCCTCTCTGAGACAATTTAGCACAATGCGCTGGGTGACAGCTTTCCTGACATGCAAACAAGGGAGAATATTGAAATAAAGAGAAAGGGGAGGAAACCATTGTAACTGGGAAGGTCCTATTAAAAAGCATGTATCCAAAAAAAAAAAAAACAAAAAAAAAAAAAAAAACAAAAAAAACAAAAAAAAAACAAAAACAAACAAACAAAAAAAAGCATGTATCCAGTCTACATCCAGTTAAATCTCTCTTGGCACACAGTACAGGACTATTTTTTAATGATTACTCAAACCCAAAGGAAATAGGGAGTCTTGTTTTAGAAATGGACAAAATTGAAAATTGTGCAAAATGATCAGGAGAAAAGCAATAAATTGTGATCCACGTTTGAAACTGTTCACAGACTCATTGATTTTTAGAGGTGACAGGTATTTTGGAGATCATCTAGTCCAACACAGGTCACAAAAGGGGAAATGACCTGCTTGTGGTCACATGCTATGGCAGAGCCAGGGATTGAATGTAGACATCCCGATGCCAATGTTCTTTCCAATTTGGGGATCTTAACCCAGCATCCAAGATCAGGTCCATGACTGAGCTTCATGGGAGATCACAAGTCCCCTAAAATGCACAGTGAAATAGTACATGTGTGTAGACTATAGGGGGGGTGCCCATAGTTTTATCAGATTTTCAGGGAGGAACCATGCACCTAGTGGTTTACATGAGGATGGTTGAAGAACTGTGAGGTGGGAGGGGGCTGGCAGTGATTAAGACATACACATGTGACAGCTACAATTGCTTTTTAGTAGTAATTGGAAGATGCTGGGGTAAAAGACAAGCAAGACCAAGGTTCCAAGGAATATTTAAATGCTTGCCCCATGATGTTGAACAATAACAAAAAAGAATAATTCTGGTTTGGGTCCTTCGGAGATAAAATACAAATGTCGAAGTGCGATGAGAGATACAGATGAATCTATCTACCATACAGTGAAATCATTAAAACAACACATTAGGGGCACCTGGGTAGCTCAGTCCATTAGGCAGGAGGCTCTCAATTTCAATTCAGGTCATGATCTCAAGGTCCTAGGATCCAGTCCCTTGCGTCCCCCACATAGGGCTGAGCTCAGCAGGGAGTCTGCCTGAGATTCTCTCTCCCTCTGCCCTGCCTCTTCCCATGCACATGCTCTAATAAATAAATAAATCATTAAAAAAAAACCAACACCTGAAATTACAATAAAAAAAACTTTATGTCATAGGGATGCCTGGGTGGCTCAGTGGTTGAGCGTCTACCTTCGGCTCATGGTGTGATCTGGGAGTCCTGGGACAAAGTCCTGCATCGAGCTTCCTGCTGGGAGTCTGCTTCTCCCTCTGCCTGTGTCTCTGCCACTCTCTGTGTCTCTCATGAATAAATTAAATCTTTAAAAAAATTGTCATAAAAATAAATACAATTTTGTGGTGAGGGAGCACGGATAAATAGCTAATGCAAACTGATAGGTGAATGGGAAGGTTCTCGGTGATCAAATAAGATAGCGAGAATAGGCTGGCCCTGCTTAATTCACATTATTATGAAGACAGAGAAGCTGGTTAACAATATTCCATCTGGGATCCCTGGGTGGCGCAGCGGTTTAGCGCCTGCCTTTGGCCCAGGGCGCGATCCTGGAGACCCGGGATCGAATCCCACGTCGGGCTCCCTGCATGGAGCCTGCTTCTCCCTCTGCCTATGTCTCTGCCTCTCTCTCTGTGACTATCATAAATAAATAAAATTTAAAAAAAATAAAAAAAAAAACAATATTCCATCTGACATTTCCTGTTTCAACTTGGGGAAACAGGATGGCCCAGTGCATAGACTCATTGGAAGGGAGGAATTGCAAAATGACAGTGACTTTGGGCGAGGACTATAGGAGGCTGAAAAGTGCTCCCTGCTAAGATGTCCATGCCCTAATCCTTAAAACCTGTGAAGGTTACCTTAGGTGGCAAAAACTTGGCAGATGTGATTAAGGATTCTGAGATGGGGTGATTATCCTGGAGTATCCGGGTAGGGACTAACTGCAATCCCAGGGGTCCTTACGAAGGGGAACTGATAAAGCACAGAAGAGGAGAGGACACTGTGAACATGGAGGCAAAGATCAAAGTGATACAGTCACCAGCCAAGGAATGCTGGCAGCCTCCAGAAGCTGGGAGAGGCAAGGACACAAATTTTCCCCTAGAGCTTCTGGAGGGGGCACAGACCTGTTAACACCTTGATTTTGGCCCAGTGATACTGACTGTGGACTTCTGGCCTCCAGAACTGTGAGAGAATCAATTTCTGTTGTGGTTAGCCCCCAAATTTGCAATAATTTGTTAGAGCAGCTGCAGGAAACTACTACAGAATCTAATCCAATATTCCAAAAATTGGAAATATTCAGACTACCAATTTAACTCCACAGTCACTTGTAGACAAAGAAGCTGTCTGTGATTCCGAGGAAAAAGGAACAACAACTAAACAGAAAATATCACACAAGTTTCATTTGTTCAACTTGGTGCAGTAGCTGGGCAGCACTTCCAAGCATGTCAACATACTGTGATATAAAGAGAGAGCAGTAATTCAAAAACTACACATTTAAGGAGCGCAGGGCAGAAGCTCCAGACCAAGGAAAGTGACTTGATCAATCATGCCAGTGTTAGAGATTGTCAGCTGTCAAATATTAGAAAGGGACCACAGGCCATGTGTAAAAAGGGACAAAGGAAATGGGAATGTGACGAATACCTAGCATCTGCAGTTCTCCAAGGGTTTCCAAATGCATAATAACAGCAACTACTCACTGAGTAGTACTAACTATGTGCTGTGAGGCTTACACTCGTTTTCTCATTTAATCCACACAAAACTATCAAGGTAAGTTTCTAATAGACATTTTTTAAAAAAGTGAACAAGTTAAGGCACCTGGCTGACTCAGCCATCAGGGTGTGCAACTCGTGATCTCAGGATTGTCAGTTTGAGTCCGATGTTGGGTGGAAAGATTATTTAGCAACAAAATCTTAAAAAAAAAAAAAAAAAAGTAAACAAGTGAAGGCACAGGCCACAGTGGTAGACCCAGGATTTAGAACCAATGTTTGTTTCAAAGCTGACCCTTTTTCTATTGCCCTATCCTGCCTTATTGCACCATTAATCCTCACACATACTTGTGAAGTGGACTGTGAGCTCCATGAAGATGGGGACTGAGTGTCTTGTTCGCCATGGCATCTGGTGATCAATAAATATTTGTTGAATGAATGAAGTAGGTGGGGCCTAGAGAGATTAAGCAGTTTATTCAAAATCACACAGCCACTGTTTGACAGGATGAGGTTCTCTGATTGCAAACCCTATGCACCACAAGCTGATTAAGATCCTACAGCATACTGAGTTATGTGTGTATCTTAGGTGGAGCTTGGTGTGTGTGTCGGGGGGAGATATAGGACAAACAGGTGAAATAGCAGAAGAGTTTTCTTTTGTGTTTTTAAATAAATGCTGAGGTCCTACATGGGTACAGGTAAACCTAAAGGTGGAAAAGGTGAATTTAGAGCAGTCAGAAAGAAGGTAAAGAATGTGAATTGAAGATGATACAGTAAAGCATTGCTGTATCAGATAAAGGTCTAGGCAAAGATCAAAGTAAATTATATTCTGAGGGAATAGAGCCAGCCCCCAAATACCATGCCATCAGTCACAAGGGTATGTGGGCACATGCCAATGGCAGTTTTGCCTATTAATCGAAGCAGAATAAGTGATTCCATGTGGTGAAGGGCTTCTGAGCCAAATCGGCAGAGATTCTGCTTGCCTGAAGCTGAACTATCTGCCAAACTCTCCCAAAGTACTGGCTGGACATCCAGACTGGAAATGAGAAACTCAGGAATAATGAGGAGTGTGGTGGGAGCTAGGGAGGTTGGAGGAAGGAATTGTCACAGAGTCTGGAGCCAGGGTGATTGCTCTTTGTCAGTAAAATCCCCTTGCTCCTTCATCCTGTCTAAGGAAATGAAAAAGTTTTTACAGGACACTCAGTTTGGATGCCAAACCAGAGGCTCTCTAGGTAACACAGACAAGAAAAAGGGTACACTCTTATATAATTCTAATAAACACCTGTAAGTTTCCAAGAGGAAGGGTTCAGACTTAAGGAACTGCTCCTATGCTCAAAGGCAAAGACCTTCCATTGATCTCAATTTTAAAAAGACTGGAAGCAGCAGGACAATAGCTGACGACAGTTCCATCACAAAACCCTGTTAAATCTAGGAATTATATGAGACAAGTAATTATATTTCCCCATGATGAATTTCAGAACACACATTTCTGAATGTGCGTTTACATTCCCAGCACTTAGCAGAGTGCCAGCCCCATGGCAGGAGTTCAAAATGTTGAAGAACAAAAGGAATCTGATGGTAACCGTATCGTTGGGCACATATAACACATCGAGCTAAAAATCTGTTTTCCTTGGAATCTTTGCGTTTACACTGTCTGGGTCTAAGAATGAGAGAAAATGAGAATGAGACATGTTCTTTCCAAGGAAATATGAACCAATAAATTTGAGGTAATATTCATCATTTTTTAAGGTACCTATTACGTGCTAGGTGCAATATCTCATTTAATCCCCCTCAAAACCCTTGGGGAAACTGAAGCGTGGTGAAGTTAAGTCACTTCCCCAAAAACACAGCAGGCAAGTGACAGAGATTTAATTTGGGATTCAATCCATGCTTGTCTGACTCCAAAACCCGCATATGCTCTTTTCATTACACTTTCACAGGAAGAAAAAAAAAAGTCACTACTGTCCATAGAGAAAGCCCTACAACCTTTCTCTGTATTATTGTCCAACTAGAAGGTTAGAGATGTAGTCACTTCCAGGTCAGGCAAGATTTAACCAAACAGAAAGAAGTGATGTCTCAGGAATTCCAGACCTAAATTCTATATCCCACACCCCTGACTATTATTGTGTCTTGTTACACTATAAATCTGGAGCTCAAACTCAGGAAATTCTACACTGATTAAACAAAAACAACAAAGAAAATCCTCACATTCCCCTTCTCAGAAACCCCAGAAATTAGGCATGTGTAAGAAGAAGATTTTTAATGGAAATAGGTTTCTGTCTGGCTCATTTCCACAGAATTTAACATTGAGTGAGCCAAGGCCTCGGATTTATCCTCAGTTCCTGGGCAAGGGCCAGGAAAACAGAGCCAGACAGAGAGACCAGAGTTGTGAGGCTCCATACTAAGAGACACCAAAGTGAGGTACTAAGTCACAGGAAGCTGGTTTGGGCTCAATAGTATAGTTCCACCTTTAAAAGCACAATTATAAGTGACTTGTGAAGGCACCACCTAATACCCCAGCAAGTCTGATGTTGCATTGGAAATTTCAGAGTGAGAATAAGTAAGAAAAGAATTCAAAGGTCAAGATTAAGGAGATGGAGGGGCACCTGACTGGCTCAGTTGGTGGAGCATGCGACTCTTGATTCCAGGGTTATAAATTCGAGCCCCACGCTGGGTGTAGAGATCACTTAAAAAAAAAAATTAAAAATCTTAAAAAAAAAAAAAAAGGTTAAGGAGGTGGAGTAAATTAATGGAGGAGCCCAGGAGTTGTGGAGATCAGAGGAAAGGGTCTGGATGAGAAATATCTTGGGTATGAGATAAAGGATAGGACCCTACACAATGGGGACTGGTCCTCAAAGGCAAAGGGATGTGAAGGTATTAAGCTACAGGAAGAATTGCATTTCTGAAGGAGAAGAGGCTGGGAAGAAAAGATGGCTGTGTTTGTAAAAAGGAGTCCTTGGAGAATATAGTAGTAACTCAATAAAGGGGAGGAGGTGAGAGGTGTGTATGAGCTGTGCCTCTGTATGTGTGTGTGCGTCGCTCAGAAGGAAACTCCCCAAAAGGAAATGCATGTGCGGGCTCTGCGCCAGGAAAAGCGATCCGGAGGACTATGGGAGCAAGGCTCCTTCCCAGAGGGTGTCCCGTAGGAGGCCAGACCCGCAGACTCACCTCGGCCATAGCCCTGCGTGTGCTTGGCGAAGCTCCTGACCACCGCCTCCACGGCCTCCCGCAGCACGGCTGGGCTGCCGGCGGCGCCGGGGGGCAGCGGCAGCCCGGGGGCCCCCGACAGGAGCAGGGGCGGCGGGGGCGGGGCGGGGGGCGGCGGGGCGGGCGGGGGGCCTGCGGGGGGTGTGGCGGCGGCCGCCGCGGCCCCAGTTACCCCGGGCCGAAGCGCTCGCAGCGTGCCCCTGCCGCCGGCGCCCACTCCGGGCTGCAGCCGCTGCGCTCGCATCGTCTCCATCCCGGCCGCCCGCGGAGCAGCGGCCCGGAGCCTGCCAGCCTGGCGAGCTAACGGTCCCAGCCAACCCCGCCGGCGAGCGCCCGAGGACTGAGGCGGCGCCGCAGCCCAGCCGTCAGTCAAGCGGGGGCGGGGACGAGCCAGGTCCTGTGCCAATCACCGGAGTGGGCGGGAGCTGCCGCGCTCCAGCTCCGCCATAGGCGAGCTACTGAGGGGGGCGGAGTTCTGGGCAGCCAATTGCAAAGAGAAGAAGCGGCATCCTTTATAGCCGAGCCGCTGAGCTTGGGCGCTTCTTTGGGAGTCGAGTGGGGAGCCCTGGAAGACCAGCCAGATCCCTGGGGCGAAGCGTGTAGAGGGCGTGGGGGGAGCGGCGGGGAGACAGCCTGGATGCCAAGCTGAGGAGAACTGTAGGCAGAATGAGAGGATTCTTAGGGGTCATTTGTCCCATGACTTCATTTGATAGATGTGGATGAGGAGACAGATAAGTTATGTGACTTGTCCAAGGTCACATGCAATGGGCGGTGGAGCCAAAACAAGGAAAAGAATACATTTAATGAGCATATACTTGCTATATGTCAGACACGACACAATGTACTTTAGTGCATTGTCTTACCGAATGATCACAATGACTAGAGTTTATTATTTTACAGATAAGGAAACGGACACTCAGATAGGCTAGATAAATTAACCAAAATTAAAGCTAGAAGATGGCACAGAGGGGTTCAGACATAGGTCTTCTGATTCTCAATGTTTTGATCTTTCTGTTATACTATACGTCATTAGGTAATTTTCTGATTTTACCTATTCTAAATTGGGGGAACCTGTGAGGAGTGGAATGGGTTGCTCCCTTACCTCCCATTAGAGTAAGGGAGAATTGGAATATATGCAGAAACCAGAAAACTAAGAAGTCTAGGGGCAGATTAAAACAGCTACCCTGGGGAATCCCTGGGTGGCTCAGCGGTTTAGTGCCTGCCTTTGGCCCAGGGCGTGATTCTGGAGGTCCGGGATTGAGTCTCACGTCAGGCTCCCAGCATGGAGCCTTCTTCTCCATCCTCTGCCTCTCTTTTTCTCTCTCTATGTCTGTCATAAATAAATAAATCTTTTTAAAAAAAACAGTTACCCTTGTTCATAACCTGTCAGGCTGGGTTCCTCTGATTACTCTTACACAGATACACACTATGCATAATTTGTCAGTTGACCATCATGCCATTTTTACCTAGGTGAGGTTATGCTAGTTTTCTCTCTCTCTTTTCTCACTCTGCAGTGACTCGGGTTGGGGAAATAAAAGCCAGAAGTAAAAAAAAAAAAAAAAAAAAAAAGACCTGGCTGGCTCAGTCAGAAAATCATGCTACTCTTGATCTCGGGGTTGTGAGTTCAAGAGTTCAAGCCCCACTTTGTGTGTAGAGATTACATAAATAAATAAAAACTTTTTTAAAAGAGTAGAAAAAATGGATGAAATGCACCTGGTGAGATGAAAATTAGAACCCAAAGGAATAACTGGGAATGGTCATGAAATAAGAAACTTGAAAGAGGGATGGAATCTACTCGGGTATATCTGTTGATGGTGGAGAGAGGTAATTTTTGTAGGAAGTACTTTTGTAGAAATCTTAAAGAATTTGAGGATGGACATAGGGGAGACTGGGTCAATGAAAGCCTGTCAAATGCCTTAAAACCTTCAGGACACAGGACACTTATCTTTTCTTCTGCAATCATAGTTGGTCAGTTGGTCCCCCACAAAGGTGGCTGGAACCTCTAAGTATCCCCTAGATCATTATAGCTATAGTTAGCATCACCCTCCCTCCCCATTCCTCACTCCCCACACCCCACACCCTCAGGCAGAAGTGACAAAACACAGACTTCTGAACACATTTATTTGATATGTCAAGTGGAGAGAGGAGTGATTTAAGATTACTCCCCACTTCTACCTGTGGGGGTGTTCATAAGCTCAGACAGACAGAAGAGCAGCATAGAGCCCATGACCCACCCCTGGGAAAATGAGACAACCTGCTGTATTGTTTGGGGGAATGAGGTGGGATTAAAAAGCAGGAAGTTGAGAAGTAAAGCTGAGAGCAAAAAAGACAGCAGCAGAACTGAGGCTGGGAGTTGCTGCAGGAAAATCCCAAGGAGAGTGAAGAAGATATTCTGAAAAGTGGTTAGGGCTGGAAGCAGGGTGTGAACAAGGAGCCAGGCCTGGAGAGAGAAGCAAGACCTACACAACAGGATGGGATATCCAGGAAGGGGGTAGAGTGTGCAAAGTCATGAACGGGCTGTGTTGCAGGGCATACATGGAAAGTAGGGGATTGCTTCTGCAAGAGGGCAAAGAGATTGGAGACTATCCATAGGTAGGGGTTCCCTACTGCTTCTGAACAAGTGCAAGTGACTTTGGGACCCAGTAGGGGCCCTAGCACAAGTGGCCCTGTGTGTGCCATCCCTATGAATGGGTACACAAGTATCCCATATGCATGTGAAGTGACCAGGACATGAATGCACGTGTCTATACGCCCAGTAAAGAGAGTACTTACCCTTCCCTGCGAATAAGAGTACTGTGCTTGTGGACACTTTTTTTACCCATGTGTGCGTGCACCATGCCCAGGAGCACATGCAAGAGACCCCTATGTCCGTGGTGTGTATGTGTGTGTGTGTGTGTGTGTGTGTGTGTGTGTGTGTGTGTGAGAGAGAGAGCTGGTTCTGCCACCTGTCCCATCAAGGCCCTGATCCCCACCCTCCTCGGCTCCTCTCACTCCTCTCAGCGCCCTGGCTCCCCCGGCCCGCCTAGACTCTGGAAGCCCCCTAGCAGGCGGATCTGCTCAGTCTGCATGGAGTGGCGCCTCACCAACTTGCGCTTGGTCCTAGGAGAGCCTGGCGCCCCCGCATGGGGAGGGGCGGGCAGAGAAGGCGCCCGACCTCCGGGTTGGGGGCGAATGTCGGGGATGGGAGGGTGGGGGCTGACGTTGAGCGGGGGCAGGAAACCAGGCCGCGTTTGCGCAATGTGGTCCAGGAGCAACGTCCCCGAGCCCCTCCGCTCCAGCAGCCCGGGACTCCGCCTCCGTCCGCTGAGCGGAGACACAGCCCCGGGCAGACTCTCCTGGGACTGACGCGGGGAGGGAGCCGAGCCCGCTGGAGGGAGGGTCAGCGGGGAGGCGCTGTAGCGGCGGCGCTCCAGGGCCACGCGACTGCACTCCGGCGAGTCGGGGCACATATTCCCGGGGGTGTCGAGCTCCACCGGCTCCATGCGGCTCAGTTTCTGCCTCAGCCCTGAAGGGGGACCAGACTCCTGAGCTTCTGGCGCAGTGTTTCGGCGGGACAGAGGACCCCCACCCGTCACTTTCTCCGCCCACGGGGGCGGGTCCTCCGGGCCCTCAGTGCTGTGACGTCTGGACAGACGGGGTCGACCGGTCAGAGTCAGGCCGTTGAATTCCGCGGTCAGGCGCTCGATCCCCGGCCTCCCTTCAGCGGGCGGGACCGGTTGAGGAGGGGCCACTAGGCCCCAGGGCTCCGAGTTGAGCCTTTTGAGCGGTTTTGGAGGGTGACGGGGCGGTTTGGGTAGCGGCTCAGAAGGGGAGGAGTCATCAGGGGGCTTAGGAAGAGGGAATTCGAACACGTCCCGCTTCTCCTCTTCTTCCTGAGCGCGAGGAGACAGCAACCCCCGTCCTCCTCCTCCTCCTCCCCCTGCCCCTCCTCCTCCTCCTCCTCCTCCTCCTCCTCCTCCTCCTCCTCCTCCTCCTCCTCCTCCTCTTGCAGTCTGCAGTTGGATTTCGGAAGGCGACGTGCAGACCCCGGGGCTAGGAGGAGCGGGAGCGGGGTCCTCCACCCCCGGGGACGGTGGGGAATTGAGATACTGCCGTGTCTTCTTGGTCCCGGAGGGTGAGGTGTCGGTGGTGATGATGATGACCTCCGTGCCCTTGGCCTTACAGGCGTCCAGCAGCGTGGCGAGGGTCTCGCGGTCTCCGCGGTCCAGGGCGTGGACGAGCGCGGAGGCGCCCGCGTGATCGCGCACCGAGGGGTCCGCACCGTGGGCGAGGAGCAGCGAGGCCACGGCGGCGCCCCCACCCCCGGCGCAGGCGTGCATCAGCGCCGTGCGCCCCAGGCGGTCTGCGATGTTGGGGTCCGCGCCTTGCTCCAGGAGGTAGCGTACCATGCGCGCCTTGTTTTGGGGGTCGTCGTAACGGGCCCGACAGGCCGCCATTAGCGCAGTCTCCCCCTGGGCATCACCCTCATTCACGTAGGCGCCTCCCTCCAGAAGCAAACGGGCCAAGCGTAGCTTACCCTGACCCACCGCCCGGAGAAGAGCGTGGCCCTCGGTGTGCAGCATAGCTGCGGCAGGGGCGAGAGCACCAATGGAGCCGGGACTGGGGCCCGCCAAGGCTGTCTAGGGGCGTGGGGGTGGTGGCTGGCGGAGGCCTGGGGGCTCAGTGGCGAAGCCAATCCCTGCGAGAAAGAGAGAGAGAGATTATTGACGGAGTCAGGCAGGGAAACTGAGGCACCAGTGGACGGATACGGCGTGGGGTGATCTCTACGGCACCGGCACACAGCCCTTCCTTTATCTCATGCCTTTGAGCCGCCCCCTCCCCCCAGCGCATGCCTAAGGAGGTGGGAAGGGTGCACCCGCAATGAAGGACGAGCGCGCGTGCAAATGCGTACGTGCACGCGCAGGGATACCGCACCCCCACCCTCACCCCACGGCTTATCAGACCTTTCCAGCATCCCCCTTTTCTTACCCGCACTTGGAATACCCCTTCCTAGGATGCTGAACGCCACCCACCCACACACATGCACCCATACATTCACACACATAATTCCCATTCCTAACCTCTTTTAGGTTGCCACAGCCCCAAAAATTGAGTGGGGGGAGGGAAGCAGCTTGCATTTGGGACCTAAAACGGGTGGGGGGGGGAGAATTGGGGGTTTCTTTTGCCCCTGCTAGGTTCCCCATCACTCCTTGCTCTTTCCCTCCCAGGCTATGCGCCCAAATAGGTACCTGAATGTCCGCAGCATCTCCGCCGGGCCAGGACTGAGGCCAGGGCCATGGGGCAGCCTGGGTGGCGGAGCTGGGTTCCCGGGGGCCCACATGGCGTGGGGAGGGGCACCCGGATTCCCTTGGTGTCAGTATCTGCGCCCGGGCACCGGATCCTGGTCCCTCCTCCTGGTGCGCCCCGGGCACGGCGCCGGCTCGGGAGGAGAGAAACTGGGGGGGGGGGGGGGGGGCGGAGCTCTGCTTTGCTATTTATAGCCTAGTCTCTGCGGGTGGGGGCGTCGGGCACCAAACCGTTCCCCCACCCATGCAGACATAAAGCCTGAAAACCTAGAGGCTCCAATCCTGACTTCTCTTGCTTAGCCGACCTCCCCTCATCCCCAACAAACCTAAATGTTTTTTATGAGACTCCTCCGCGACCCAGACTGGGACCATCCCAATTCTTCGTTGAGCAGAGCCCCATTCTCCGCGCTGGGTGTGTTTAAGCGCGCCTGTGCGCCAGATCTGACCTGCCACACACAGCACATGGCACACTGTGCAGAGGTGGAGAGAGGCGATTGGGATCCCCAGCCAGGTCCATACTGCGCAGAGAGAAGCAAGAGATCTGGCTGCCTCCTTGCAGTTTACATGTCAGGGAGAGCTGGAGCCAGACACAGCGCCGTACATTCTCACTCTATCTCCCCCAAAACGGAGCACAGCACAGATACACTTGGACCTCAGATCCCTTGTACAGACTTCAGATAAGTATGAGGAGAGTGGATATATGAGGTCATTTTAAGGTATACCATGGGGCATTCCCAGATGCTTTCCTCCCCATATTCTTGGAGGGGAAGAGGGAGAAGGAAAAGGGGGCAGAATCTTGTAACACATCCCTTTCTCATTGCATCTCTTTACATTCAATCTTGCTTAGACTCATTATTTTTCCATGTTGCTTGGAGGTCCTTGTCCAATCACTCCTTAAGTCTTCTCTGCCTATTTGTGGCAATCCTAATTGGTCTCTTCTGCTGCCTGTCTCTGCCTCTCCTAGCCACCTGCCCTATCTCCATGGTTACCATAGCTTCCATCTGCATATTTTAGGAAGGAGTTTGTGTCCAGCTGGAATGCATGAGGGGAAGTGGAGAATGAGGAAAAACATCCCAAGGATTTGGAAAACTCACCTGAGATAATTGAGACCAGAAGATACTAAAGATACTAAAGACACAAGATACTAAAAATAATGTTCCTGGAGAAGGAGAGGGAGAAATATTGCAGGGAAGCTACCCATTTTTCCTAGCTACCATTTACTAGACACCAACTGTATGCTAAGTACTTCACATACCTTATTTCCAATCCTCACAATATTGTAAGGTAGGAATCTCCTTGTTATAGGTGAAAAAGCTGAGGCTTAGTAAGGTTAAGCAAGTTCTCCAAAGCTTCATAGCTCTGTTTCTGTCCTATTCAAAGACTGGGCACTTGCCACTACACCTACAGCCTTCCAAGTCCAGAGGCTTCACTCCCAGCAACATTTTCTCTGACGTCTGGGATTATTTTCTTGACTAACTCCTACATTTTTATCACCACTCTGAATTATTATTGCTCTGTTTCTGGAGTTGTTTTGTGGGGGTTTGTTATGTGTGGGTGTGAAAGTAGGATTCCTTTCCACCACCACCACCCCCCCATCCACACTTGCCACCGTGCCCCCTTCACCAAGGGCTAGGAGGAGCTGGAAGAAAATAGAAAGTGAGGGAAACACTGGGCTTTGTCCTACTTCCCCAACTCTGGTTCTCTGATTCCTAATCCTTCCTTCCCCAAACTTTCCTCCCATCTTCTCGCAGACATGACAGCAACGCACAGGGAAAAAATAAAATTAGAAAAGAAGTATTCATTTGTGGCGCTAGAGGGAAGCAATGTAGGATTAGTAGGGAAGGTCGGAGTCACGGAGGAGAGGCCAGGCTGTGAAGCCCATGTCACAAAAAGGCTGATCCCTAAAGAACCAACAGATCATTTATCTGGGAGCTTCTTCAACAGAGTTCCTCGGTGAGATCTAAGTGTCAGGTTCCCTCTGTGGACTCTCGCTAGCCAGCAGTTCCCCCATTTGAGATGAGTTCGGAAATAACCGACTCCTCGTTGACTTTGCAACCCCATCTGCCATCACGCTGCGCGGGGCTTCCCAAGCCTGGGTTCAGGCTGCCTCTCCCCCTCCCTGCCTCTCTTCGGCTTCAAGTGGGCGGATCTCCCTCCTCGTCTTCTCCTAGATTGGCCGGGAGGACGCACCAATGGGGAGCTCTGAGAGGCGGACCTACAGCGCCACCAGCTAGAGGAAGACCAGCAAATTTCAAGTTGGCTGCGACGTGGGCTCCGCGTGGGGGAGGGGCAGCAGGTAAGGCTTGGTCCTGGGGGCTCTGACCTGGTCCAGTCCCACACCTCCCGAACTAGTTCACCAGGGCCAAGCTGCGAGACAGACAACGCTTTCCGGGAGGCTGCTGGATCCAGCCCCCTCTGGTTTCCTACTCTTCTTCCCTTTCCCTTAAGGGCTCCTATTGCTGTACCGATTATATATACCAGAGAACTGCAGTTTTCTTTCATGCATACAGGAGAGATATTAAAGCACAAAGTGTGGAAGGCTCACCTTGTATTCCTGACTCTTTGCTACGGCATCAGCTTCCCCTGAATCTATTAATAATATTTCCTTGTCTAAGAGTCTGACGAACGCCTGTTACCTATCAAGACTCAGCTGAAATATTACCTCCTACCTGTAGCTTTCCTCGACTGCCTTTTTTCTTCTTTTCCTCCTCCTCCTCTACTTCTTCTCCTTCTCCCCCCCCCCCCCCCAATAGCCGTTCCCCAGTCTGACGGTAGTATTTACGCATACCTCCATTAGAGCACTTACTGAGCTCTCTAATGTTTCTGTTCTGAGACTATAAGATTTTGCAGGCAGGTTCTTGTACTTAATAGGAAGTGCCCAATAAAGGTTAATTGAATGGAATTGGTTGGGAAGGCAGAATTTAAACTCCTAACGTAATTGGAGAACAATTAATAAAAGACAATTAAAATGCAATACAGTAATCTAATTAAGATCTCTTAAATTAGTGGTTTGTGATATAATAGCACCCATAGGCCAGAAAAGGGAGAAAGCTAGGAGGACTGGGATGGTAAGGGGAGACTTGATAAATCACAAGGTCTCAAGTGTGGAAGAGCTCTCAGAAATCATGTATTCATTCATTCATTCATTCATTCAACAAATATTTATTGAGCACCTACTGTAACCCAGACACAGCTAGACAGTGGGGATCATAGTGAATCCTCGACTTTAGACATGCATCCTTACTCTGATAAACTATAGTTAGTAAATTGTTACCTCATTTCTATTTTAAAAAGGACTTCCTACCTCAATTTGCAGGTCATTCCATTTTTGATATTTGTTCTTCAATTAATGTCCAAAAAATATTCTAAACAAATATGTAGTCAACGAAATGCATTCCTTACTTTCATTGTAAAAGAGGGAGAGCTGTCCCAGTGGTAGCATTCTTAAAAATAAAGAAAACTATCCCTTTTGGTTTCTGATTAAAGAACTAATATGTATTTATTCTAGAATATTTGGAAACTATAAAGGTATAAATAAAAATGCCTATTCTAGAAAATTTGGAAACACATAGTGTATAAATAAAAATGCCTATTGTTTCATGACCATGATCTAGTGATAATCATTATTATTTTTTAAAGATTTTATTTATTTATTCATGATAGACACACAGAGAGAGGCAGAGACATAGGCAGAGGGAGAAGCAGACTCCATGCAGGGACCCCGACGTGGGACTTGATCCTGGGACTCCAGGATCACGCCATGGGCTGAAGGCAGGCGCTAAACTGCTGAGCCACCCGGGGATCCCTGATAACCATTATTATTACTTTAATATTTATCCTTTCGATTTCTTTTCTGTATACATATGTGTGTGTGTGTATATATATTACATAAGTCAGGCTATACAACAAATACAATTTTATATCATGTTTCCCTCCACTTTATATCGTGAACATTTTTTGCCTTTAAATATTATTTGAAAAAAATATTATTTGAAGTCATTTTTCTTTCTATATAATAATCTAAAATGGATATTTGATTTTTTTTTTTTTTTACCATTCATTTTTCATTGGCCCATTTAGGTTATTTCAGAAGTTTTGCTACCATGGATAGTTCTATGGAACCATCCTTATATATCTGATTTTATATATGATGATTTCTTTAGGATGGATTATTTTTAAAGTGGGACTATTGGATTAAGGCTATGAACATTTAAAAGGCTGTTGATTCAAATGGCCAAATAGCTCCCCTGAAAGATTGTGTATAAACACAATCCTTCCAATGAGGTATGAGAATGTCCATCTCAAAAAAACCTGGCAGCCTGATTATTTTTTAAGTCTTTGTCAATTTAGTAGGTGAAGGGCAGCCCGGGTGGCTCAGCGGTTTGGCGCCGCCTTCAGCCCAGGGTTTGATCCTGGAGACCAAGGATGGAGTCCCACATCAGGCTCCCTGCATGGGGCCTGATTCTCCCTCTGCCTGTGTCTCTGCCTCTCTCTCTGTCTCTCATGAATAAATAAATAAAATCTTTAAAAAAATTTTGGTAGGTGAAGAGCAGTTTTATTAATTACTCTTTTGTCAATTGCCTATTAGTGTCCTTTGCACTTATTCTATTGGTATGATTTTTTTCATTTGGATTTCCATAAGTTCTCATATAATGAGTATTAACTCTTTGTCTTATTTATCACAAATAGAGCAAATCCTAAGTATTAGAGTGCTCTAGGCTTCAGCTTCTGGATCTCTTCTTTCCTCTGTTCACATCTACCCTGTTAGGCATTCCACCTAGTCTCAGGCCTTGAAATATTTGTATATTGATAACTCCACCAGAATGTAAGCTCCATCTTACATGGGCAAAGCAGTTTTTGTTTTGCTCACTGCTATATCCCTAGCTCTTGGAACAGTGTCTGACATATAACAAGCACCCAGTAAATATTTGTTGAATGAGTTAAGATGTTTTTATTATTATTCCCATTTACAGATGAAGAAACAGATTTAGAGATATTAAATAAACTGCTGGAGGTTGTATAGCTAGGAAATGACAGAATTCAAATTCATGTTCTTTTTTTTTTAAAGATTTATTTATTTATTTATTTATTCATTCATTCATTCATTCATTCAGAGAGAGTGAGAGAGAGGCAGAGACACAGGCAGAAGGAGAAGCAGGCTCCATGCAGGGAGCCTGATGTGGGACTCGATCCGGGACCTCCAGGATCACACCCCGGGCTTCAGGCAGCGCCAAACCGCTGCGCCACCGGGGCTGCCCCAAACTCATGTTCTTAACCACTACATATACTGTCTTTGTATGTTTTGTTGAAGCCTGCTTCTTAGTAATTTCTACCACAATATAGCACAGTCAGTATCATATATATGAGATGTTATTTGGGGGAAAGGCAGTATAAGGGTGAGCTCTAGGGAGGGTTGATGATAAGGAAAAGCTGTTTGGGACCAGATTATAGAAGACCCTAAATATCTCAAGAATTTAGACTCAATCACAATCTTTAATAGAAGAGACACACCGTAGATTCCTGACCCAAGTGAAGTAGAGATGGATGGTTTACAGTTTTCCAACCACCAGTTTATTGTCTCAATTAAATAAAATTTTGTCTTCCTTTTACCCCATGTCCTTGGGTTAGTATCTAGAAGTGGAGTCTTTTCTTGACTCCTTATTGCACCACAATCAAACCAGTTATCATCCCCACTGCTAGACCTGGGTTTGTCAGGTGAAAAGATACCTGAACCAGTTGGTTAGAGTGTCTTTTCCTTTGAAAGGGCCTGAAGACATGCTCATAAATTCTTTCTCCTTCTCTAGTGTTGTTGAAACATCCTTTCTCCCCTAATATGTTCTTTCAATCAGATCACAGTTTAATCTATTAACTAATAGCCATTTTTCCTTACATTTTTTGTTGGACCTAAAACTTTGCAAATTCTTCAGACACACATTTTTCCACTCCCTCCTTCTTCTGATATATATTAATCTCATCTGCTGTTCTGTTGCTATATTTTTAATTATTATTTTTCTCTTATTACAAAAGCAATACCTATTCAGTATAGAAAACAAACTTTAAAATACACAGAACCCCCCAAAAATGCAAAACCCTATGACTTCAAATTAACCAACATTAATTTTCAGTGTGTATCCTTTAAGAACAACTTTTTTTCATCATAAGTGTGTATGTATGTGTTTGACAAAATAGATGATCTTATACATATTTCTAAATCTTTTTTTTTTTTCATGAACCAGGGCATTTTGTTGAGCCATATATTTCTTGTTTAGAGTATTTGCTGGATATTAATTGAAGAACAAATATCCAAAAATGGAATAATATGCAAAGTGAGCTAGAGAGCCCTCTTACTAAAGATGTTTAAATTTTTTTTTTTATGATAGTCACAGAGCGAGAGAGAGAGAGAGAGAGAGAGGCAGAGACACAGGCTGAGAGAGAAGCAGGCTCCATGCACCGGGAGCCCGACGTGGGACACGATCCCGGGTCTCCAGGATCACGCCCTGGGCCAAAGGCAGGCGCTAAACCGCTGCACCACCCAGGGATCCCAAGACGTTTAAATAGAAACTGGAAAACAACTTACTAAATATGGTTTATCAGAGGAAGGATACATGTCTAGAGTAGAGGATTCACTATGATCTCCATTGTCTAGCATTATGTCTGGCATATAGTAAATGCTCAATAATTATTTGTTGAATGAATGATTACATGATTTCTGAAGCTCTTCCAAACTTGAGACCTTGTAATGCATCAAGCCTCCTCTCACCATCCCAGTCTTCCTAGCTTTCTCCCTTCTCTCATCATATTAAGGGTATGTACCCTTACTAGCAACATAATTTAATATTGTTGATTTTGACCTTGGTCACCTAACTAAAGTAGTGTTTGTTTAGTTTCTCCACTGTAGAGTTAGTTACTCCCCCCTTTCCAAAGCTGAATTAGACAAAATTCCCTATGTATAGCCTACACTTAAAGACTGAAAAGTTGGGATACCTGGGTAGCCCACCGGTTGAACATCTGCCTTCGACCCAGGGCATGATCCTGGATGGAGCCTGCTTCTCCCTCTGCCTGCATTGAGCCTGCTTCTCCCTCTGCCTGTGTCTCAGCCTCTTTCTCTCTCTCTCTCTCTGTCTCTCATGAATAAATAAATAAAATTTTAAAAAGAATAAAAAAAAAAAAAAAATAAAGAGTGGAAAGTTATACTCGTTATACTCTTTCTTTTCAAGGTGGAGTCTACATAATTTATTTGGAATCCTGTACGAGAGGTTTGTCTTTTCTCCCCCATAACTTATTTAATCGCTTATTTATATCAGTATGGACTTGTGGATATTTATATTATACTTTAGGATTATAATCTAATACTACTTTATTTTATTTCATTGTCAAATTCTTCCAGCTTTGGCCATTGGGAGGTCTTTCAGTTGACTTTTGTGCCCCTTTGACATAGCCCCACCAATGTATGCGTGTTGTAGTTTTGAGTACTTCTTTGCTTTCCAGTACCAGAATATGCTTCAGGCTCACCTTATATGTTTCCTTCCCAACCCTAGAATCAGCCATTCCTCCAAGAAGCCCTGATTCCTTTTGTTGGTAAATGGTATTAGAGACCAAGATGTGGGTGCTAGGTGTGCTCTTTGTCACTGGAATATCATTTCTTGGAAGTTTCATTTTCATTTGGTAACTTTACCCTCCATCCTGTCTGCTTCTGACTGGCCCCTCAAGGTTGGTGACAAGAAGCAGAGTTCAGTCTAGTAGTAGAAGAAACTTGCAGTTCATCAGAGTTGGTCACTATGGGATGGGCGGCCTTGGGGAAGAATGAACACCCTCTCAATAGAAAATGCCACTGGAATTTGAATGACTAAGAACGTACAGAGTGGAGTACTGCATTGGGAAGGGGTTTAGACTACATACTTCTATCGGTCCCTCCAATTCTAAGATTCTGTGCTTCTCAGTGGTATTTCAAATAATAATAAGTTGATTGTAATGATTCTCTTCACCCCTACCTCCCACCACTGACAGTGAGACTGATGACTGACCTCTCCCTGTGCCCCTACAGTGCCTGGCACACTACCTTTTCCATAGTAGATGCTTAATAAATGTTTTGCTAAATTCACTGCATTAGCTTGAATTGGGGCCCAATTGGGTGTAGAAAGCCAGGGAGAGAAAAAGTTCAAAGATTATATAGAGATATGCAGATGGTGACAAATATCAAATTATCTTGGGGATGGAAGGAAATTTTGTCCAAGGGTCTAATCACTTTCACCTTAAAAAAAAAAAAAAAGATTTATTTATTGGAGAAAGAAAGAAAGAGTGGGGCGGGGGTGGGGGGGTAGAGAGAGAGAGAGAATCCAAGCAGACTCTGCACTGAGTGTGGAGCCAATGCAGGGCTCCATGACCCAGAGATCATGACCCTGAGATCGTGACCCGAGCCAGAATCAAGGAGTCTTAACCAACTGAGCCACTCAGGCATCCCTACTTTTCTTTCTGTTCTACAGTTATACTATATTGCAAATATCTGTCCTGTTGGGATCATATCTCATCCATATCTGTATTTCCAGAAATACCCTCCTTGGTACAATGCCTTCCCCACCAAAATTTGTTGAATTATACTGGCTTTTTGGATCTTAAGGAGAAAAAATTGAGTATCTTGTACCTCCCTGGCTTCCTATCATTCTACTATACTTTTTGTTTTTGTCTTTATCAGGTTTTTCTCACTGGATCACTGAATACCCAGGCCCCCTCCACCATGGCCAGTCGGGGTGGGGGCCGGGGTCGTGGCCGGGGCCAGCTGACCTTCAACATGGAAGCTGTGGGCATTGGGAAGGGCGATGCTCTGCCTCCACCCACCCTGCAGCCTTCTCCACTCTTCCCTGTGAGTGTCTCCCCCACTTGTGTGCCCCTGGCTGACTGTATATGATCCTGGATTCCTCGTGGGCCACTATAAAACTCATCTTGCCTCTTCCTGTCTCTGTGCTTCCAACCCACATGGGATGTTTTCTAGGCAAAGTAGTTTCTTACACTCCCAGCTCCCCAGCTTTCAAAATGCTGTGTTGTTCTCCCCATTTTTCTTTGGCCGTCTGTTCAGTGGGAGCATTGGATTGCATGAGGGGGAGAGACCCTTCTAGGTTTGTACTCTAGTGTTTCACCCCCGCCTGAACTGACCACTGCCCCTGTTTCCTTAGCCCTTGGAGTTCCGCCCCGTGCCTCTGACCTCAGGAGAGGAAGGGGAATATGTCCTGGCACTGAAGCAGGAGCTACGAGGGGCCATGAGGCAGCTCCCCTACTTCATCCGGCCAGCTGTCCCCAAGAGAGGTCAGTTGGAATGTTAGCATCATGTTCTGAGTGCCTTTCATGAGCAGTGTCCTAGACACAGCGCCATGGAGGGCCAGAGAGGCCAGAAGAGGCACAGGAAGCTCACTGTCTAACTGGGGAGATGATAACAATTACCCCTGCCTTTGAAAGGTATTATAGTATTCGTGGTTTGTTCTGAGTCTCACAACAGTCTTAGGATAGTAGGAGGTTAAACATCAGGGTGCTCATTTCATAGGTATAAGTGAGATACATCAACATTTTTAACAGTTTGGATGTTACAAGCACCAAGCAATAAGAAGGGAGGCTAATGCTGGGTGTCTGAGAAGCCCTCCTAAGGTCAGCAGGATTATGGAGAGGTCAGGGAGACCAGGAGGGACCAGAGAAGGGGAGTCTCTTAGGAGGCTTGGGATAATGGCTATTCACCAACAAGTGTGCAAGTGCAGTGTTTGAGTATATTGACAAATAGTGCTTTCCAGTTGAAGCCTTAGAAGCTGCAGCTCAGGGGTGAAAGGACTTGCCTGGTAGCCCTATTAACAGAGAGAAAGGGAAGACTGAAACCCTGATCTCTTGCTCTTTAGTATATTTTCCCATGAACCAAACTACCTCTCAGTATGGCTGTGCCTTTGGGTTAAGGGAGAGAACAAAAACATTATAATTTGGGGTGGCAAAGGGACAAGGTAGAAGAGTGTTGAAGATCCTCACTGAAGCTGACCACCTGGGCTCTGGGTTTGGGGTGAAGGAACAGACAATGCATGCTGAGTATTGAGAGGGCTGGGCCCTTAGGAACAACCCTGTTCTAGGGCTCTGAAAGGATAAAACTTTGACCCTTGGCCTCTAACCCCTCAGATGTGGAGCGTTACTCAGACAAATATCAGATGTCAGGGCCGATTGACAATGCCATTGATTGGAACCCTGGTAAGTGATGGCCCTTTCATTGACTGCCTTTTGGCTGCCAAAAGCCACCAACCCATTCACCTTTCTCTGTCCACCTCCTCCTCCCCCACTCTACTCAGTATTTATAAACTGGAGTCCTAGTTGTACTACAAAACACTCTCAGACTCTACCTGAAAATCTATGAAATAGCCCCTCTTCCCTGGAGGCATCCAAACCACAGTTTTGTTCTCAGTAACTTTGACCCGACCCCTTCCTTCCTCACCATCATCCTGACTCTTACCTTTCTTTAAAACCAATTATTCATAGGAGACCCCAGGCAGGGTCTTTCTGACTTTTATGTCCCCACTGTTCCCAGATTGGCGACGTTTACCTCGGGAGCTAAAGATCCGAGTGCGGAAGCTACAGAAGGAACGTGAGTGTATCTGGGAAAAGGAGGCAGAGGAGAGATTTCCTTCATCAGCTGGAGGGCAGAGGCTGTCTGTGGTCTTGCCTGCCCTCCCAGTTTCTAACCGGTTCCACCCAGTATTGTAGCTGGATGCCATGGTGGCCACATGAGGGCAGCAGAGTGACATTGTCTCTGCAAGAGCTTTCTAATAAGCTCTAATAAGCTAAAAAAGAAGTTTGCTAAAAAAGAAAAAAAGAAGTTTGTTCTAATGGTTCACCTTTTGATTCTTTGGCCAGGGACCACCATCCTAATCCCCAAGAGGCCCCCTAAGAACACAGAAGATAAGGAAGAAACAATACAGAAACTGGAGGTAAGGGGGAAGTGTGCGTAGAGACCACCTGGACCCCAGTCCCATTTCCTGCCCTTTGGCCCATGTGTGCCTCACTCTTTTCCCTCCTCTGAGCTGCGTCTGAGTTTCTCCTTCTATTCATCTCCATGTAAGACCCTGGAGAAGAAGGAGGAAGAAGTGACTTCAGAGGAAGATGAGGAAAAAGAAGAAGAAGAAGAGAAGGAAGAGGAAGAAGAAGAGGAGTATGATGAAGAAGAACATGAAGAGGTGAAAGCGCTCTCCTTCCACCTTTAGGTCCCCTCTCTTCCTCATAAGCTCTGTGGGTCTCAACTCGGTCCTCCAGGGTTGTTCTCTCTAGAGGGTAGGAGAGCCAAAGGACATGTGCTATAGAGAATAGTGGCCTCCACTTCATGTGTCCCTAGGTTCTTCTAAAGAAGAAACTGTATAAGAAGGGACTTCCCAGGCCTGGGATGGTTTCTTGGGGAGGGGGGGAAGGAGAAGGCCCAAAGCATGCCTGACTTTGATTCCTTTTTGTTCTGTTTCAGGAAACTGATTACATCATGTCGTATTTTGACAATGGAGAGGACTTTGGGGGTGACAGTGATGACAATATGGATGAGGCTATATACTGAAGAAGGACCCTGAATGATACCCTGGACCTTCGGCTCTTTCTTGATTTAAGATAGAGAGAGTAACTGTGCCTATTATTTGGCTTTATGGACAGGCAAAGCATTTGCTTAGAGTCCAGAGAAACTCTTTGGCCCTGGAGACAGAAGTGAAAAATGATGACGGATAGCTCTCTTTTCTACTCTTCCTCTCCCTCCACCCTTGTGTCACCTCTCTTAGCTTGGGAAAAGGGCAAAAGACCAATGTCTGAATTGTATGAAAGAAAGAAGGGTCGAAAGAAACGAGTTGTTAGAGCTGAAACAGCTGTACATGTGTCCCCACCCACTTTTTTTTCCCCAGCCACTTTTTTATAGTGAAAGATCATTGAGGGTGTGTGCAGTTAGGAGGCGTAAGGCCAGTTTTATATTTTTAAATAAAATGTTTTTATCTGTCTCTCTGTCCAGGGTGAGGCCTGGTGGGCGAGGCCTTGAGGGAAACGAAGGTTGCCTAGCTAGGCCATTCTTTCCTTATCCATCAGAGTCCAGTGTGACACACTGGGGGGTGCAGCTTTCCTGTCCTTTACCCCTGCCCTCCCACTCCCATGTAGGACACTCCCAATCTAGCCCTGCCAGGGAATATTCAGGAACTCATCGCTGAGGCTGTGCAGAGTGAGTAGGAGAGAATAGCCTCATGCCCTGAAGACCCGCTGGCTTCTGAGCCCCTGGTCCTCAGGCCATGGGACACAATTGTCTCTTTCCATATGTGGACACGGCCCTCTCTTTCCCACACTTGACCTTGATCTTGTCCTTGTTTACAAGGAAAGATTACAGCTATTTTTGTGAGAGTCAAGAAAGCCAGGTGCAGGGAGGGAGGAGGGAAGAGGTGCTGATTCTTCCTCAGCACACACCCTCTTCCAGGCATGGGGGATTCCACATTGAAAGATAGGTCTCTGAAAAGGGAATCCCCATTCTCTACTTCCAGAAGCTGCTTTATGGCTGACTTGCAGCTTCTCTTTTGGTTCTTCCTTTGTGGAATTTAGTTAGCCTTTCCTACTGCCTTCTTGGGGTAGAGGGGTAGGCGGTATTACTTTACAGGAAGTAAGGAGGGTGGGGAGGAGGGGAGTGACTTAGGGACACTCATAGCTCTGAGAGATGCTTTCTCGCCCACACAGCTCTCCCTGGGGTGAGGTCACTTCCCTACGCTCTGATTGGCTTCCTATGAAGCCCTCGATGAGCTGATTGGTTGCAGCCACTTGACATGCAACAGTCACGGGCGAGCTGCGTGTCCAGAATAGGGACTGAATAACGAGGCAGGCACCGAAAGCTGGTATGCTGTCATAGCGACCCTTCTAAACAGTTGAAAGTCCTAAAGAGGGGATGCAAGAGAACCTTCAAGAAATTTTCCAACCATATTCAGGCAGGCAAACTGAATCTTCAGCTTCAAGTGATAGAGATTGGCAATGTCATGCTAGATATTTCTGACCCCATTGTAAAAAATGGATAGAGGCTGTGACTCCATTGAGGGAAAGCACCTTGAAACCCTGGTGTGGCCATGGTAATAGATGTTAAGGTAGAGGCAGCCAAGAGAACAGAGGAGGAAGCCGGCATTGAAAGAGAACATTCCAGAGTTACTGAGCAATTTGCAGTGATCTGTGTGTTTCCTTTTCTAGCTCTCCAAGGTGCTTGGTGAGTGGAATGGTGGGGGAGGGACCAAGGGACCTGTTACACTTTAGCCTGTGACTGTGGCTGTGGAGAAGTCAGCAAGAAACAAATGTAAAAGACACTGAAAAATCTCCTTTTGCCTCCTGTCCTCCTCCTCCACATATACCAGTCCTAACCTAACCAGCTATCTCTGTGTCCATGTTGGGGGCACAGCCATCCCCCCAAATCGCACCTATTGCCAACCTGAGACTTTAAAAGAGTGGATACAAGATTCTAAACAGTAGAGGAGGATGGGAACACACTCCTGCTCCCACCTCTACATACACATGCATCTTTTCCCCTTGAAAAGGGAGAAAGGAGGGCAAAGGTGAGAGTGACCACTTGGGTTCAGTTGTACTGCCTCAAAAACAAAGTGGCAAAAAGATCAGACCATTCTTGGATTCTTTCCTATCTGGCATCCTGCCACTCTTGGCAGGTGACCTTGCTGAACAAAGCCAGAGACATGGGATCTAGCAACTTCCCCAGATTCCAGAACTGTTCCAAGCATAGCTAGATTGTTTCCATTGACCTCTCCCCTACTTTCCATAGGTTCCCTGAGCAGGCTGAGGCTGAAGTCTAAGGTCTAGTAACCAATCACAAGTGCTTATATCCCAGGAAGACCACCTGAGAGGTTAAAGGTTGAGCATCTGTTTGCAAACATTTAGAGAGGACTGCACAGTGCTTGCTCAGCCCTGTGCTACCCCCTTGCCTGCTAGGGCCTGCTTTATGTTGAACAGATTGCTCCCATACCCACAGCCAGGCCCATGCTGGCCTCCGGCTGAGGGGGGTTCTCTGGCAAGAATCCTACCCTTCACTACCCTATGTTCCATCCATAACTTCTGGTCCCCTCCTACCTTGGGCAGGAAGCTTTAGAGTTGGGGTCTGCAAACTCCACAGGAACCCAAGTGAGGTGAAGGAGGGCTGAATGGAAAACCTGGATGCAACATGTTGTTGAGAAGATTGGGAATGGAGACCCAAGAAAATTGGAAGGTCAGATATCAGGTAGATAGGGCCCCTGTGGTGTAGTGAGGAAAAGACACTTATTTCCCTCAATTCACTTTTATTGCTATTTGAACTTTGAAAGGAAGGAAGGGTGGCCTATAGGCATAGGCTGGTTGAGATTAAGCCAAAGGGAAGGGCTGCTGTCTCAACTGAGCAAAGCAGTAGTTATGGTCATATGTTTATGGAGTTATGGTTTATGGGATTTCACCATTCCACAGCCTTGTGCCTTGGGAAAGTCACCACAAGTCTGCAGGCCTCACGCATGGGACAGAATTTGGATTAGAGATCCACTATGAATCCTTCAAAGCGATGCCGATCCACCTGCCAGAGTCTAAATGGTTTTGAGAACAAAGGTCAGGATGTGTCCAGCTCTTGCTGAGCTCATTCCATTCTCTGGATTTCCCCACCTATTTTCAGCTTGGGCAAGCTAAACATACCTCAGGCATCTAGCCAGTCCTTTCCAAGAAACTGCCTCAGCCCCAGTAGCAGGAGGATCAGCAATTCTATCAACTATTGAGGGAGGTGATAACCCCTGCAGGAGAGTTCAAGGTCACAGTCTGCAAGTCAGGACTCAAATCAAACCATTTGATGGAGAAATTTCTGAATGAGGAAGGGGCTAGTGGGGGCAGGGCTTCTTTATCTCTAGGCATTTTGCAAGTCTGGCCAGAGGACAGAGAAGAGAAATGAGCTAGACAGGAATAGCTCAGTTAGCTAATTGGGCCAGACAAGTATAACCCCTTCTCCAGTGACCTTTCCCCTACTGAGCCCCACTATCTCCTCAAGGTCATTTGGGATCAGAATGCTGAAAATAAGAAGTTCTAGTATCACCTCAGAAAGCCCTTTGCTGGGATCCCTGGGTGGCGCAGCGGTTTGGCGCCTGCCTTTGGCCCAGGGTGCGATCCTGGAGACCTGGGATTGAATCCCATATCAGGCTCCTGATGCATGGAGCCTGCTTCTCCCTCTGCCTGTGTCTCTGCCTCTCTCTCTCTCTGTGACTATCATAAGTAAATAAATAAAAATTTAAAAAAAAAAAAGCCCTTTGCTTTATCTCCAACAGAACTTAATTTGCTGTTTTGTGTCTTAAAGGGAAGGAAGGTTCTCCTGGCCAGCCTAAGGGGACTCAGTGGGAAGACAGTGATCGGCTCAAACTGCAGGACCTGAGAGGCTAAGGCCCAAGACTTTTAAGACCTTTTTAAGGAGCAAGGGTCCTCAGACCCAGGCCTGACCAATGCAGGGAGAGGCTGTGTCCCCACGATCTCTGAGTCTGGGACTATTCCCTATTCTCAAAGCCCTCCTTCCTAGATCCTCAGCTATGAACCAAGCTTCCCAAAATTTGGACCCCCGCCTCTCCCTGAATCTTCCCCATCCTGTGAGTCCATCTTTCTTGGTATAAAATGGTCAAGGGAAAACATCCAAATCCTGTCTTTGACCTTCTTTGTTACATTCAGGGCAGCATTGATAGTACTAGAAGAGGAGGGAGATTAGTTAGACCTGTCTTCACCTTACCAATGAGGGTGGTCATGGTGAGGGATAAACTCACCCAAGTCAGGGACACAGATCTGGAGTATTTCCTATCTTGGGGAGAGAAAAGATGAAACCCCATTTGGACAGGGAAAGAAGCCTGGGACTCATCTTCCTTCTGCTCCTCTATGGCGGGAGATGTAGCCATTCTGGAAAGGAGAGTCCCTCATCTAAGGAGGGCAAGGTAACTCTTTTACTTCATTTTTCTGAGGCACTGGATGGTAAGAGGAAGTAAAACAAAGATGGGCTCAGTGGGAGAAAGGGTAAATGCTGAGCAGCCCTTTTCTCAGCCTTCCACTTCCTGTCCCCAAGCCTCTCTCCTGGCCCTTAAACAATCTTTTCCATCTGACCATACTTGGCTGCTCTTGGCCCCTCACCTCTCCCTTACTTGGCCTGGCTCCTGTTTTGAGACTTGCTTTTCTCTGTGAGCTACCACTCTAACACCTGTCCAGAGACATCAGGGATGTCTACAAACTTCCAGAGGCTGGACTAGGCCTGGTCAGGAGGTGGAACTTAGGGCCAGAAAGAGCTTATCACTCAGTCTTATTGTCTTTTATATTCTTTTCCTCTTGTTGACTCTCTTGCTCCATGTCTTTCTTTCCATGTCTCTCTTTGCTTCCTGCTTAACTTGGGTTATTTATGGGTGATGCGGTGAGAAATATTTGGAGTTGCAGAATACACACAGTACATCTTCCAGGCTGGCAATTTTACTTTTAAGATTTGGTGGAGGAAGATAAAATTATTATGTTAAACTACACAAATATAGTGTATGTTATTAATTGAAAGGTGCACTCTTTATACATAAAATAGGTACTTCAACAACATTTTAAGCTTCTGACAGGCTACTTTGAGGGTTCCAGAAGCTCTGAGGGAAATGGTTCATTCTCCCTAATCTTAGGGGTCCCCTCAGAGGAAATATTTGAGAAGCTCTACGTAGAGGTAAGAACTTAAGAGAAACCTAAATACCACATACAGGAGTCAGGCAGGTATAAAAGGGTAAAGCAGGTGAGTTTGAAACAACAGGGAGTGTGAGACAACAAACTGGCAAATGAGAGCCTGTCTGGTCCCTTTGGCTCTCTTGGGTGGACGCCATGAAGGAATGCAGGCTGCTTTTTAAGAGAGGCCAGAACAGTAGAGTTTGGTGAAATCTGGTTTTGAAATGTTTACCACTAATTCAAATTTTTAGAAAGAAACTGTATAGGTTTCTAAATCTTTTTTTTTTAATTTTTTATTTATTTATGATAGTCACAGAGAGAGAGAGAGGCAGAGACATAGGCAGAGGGAGAAGCAGGCTCCATGCACCAGGAGCCCGACGTGGGAATTGATCCCGGGTCTCCAGAATCACGCCCTGGGCCAAAGGCAGGCGCCAAACCGCTGCACCACCCAGGGATCCCGCTGTACAGGTTTCTAAATGTCTGCAAGCTGATTCCACCAATGACCCTCTGGTTTGCTGCCCCTGATCTCAACTAATATTTCTTCTACTTTTATATGAGGCTCATCTTAGCTTTCAAGATCTCAAATTCTGTTCCCAAGGGTTCCAGAGCAGTGAGGTGTGTGAAGTTGCAAGGGAGTTCGGAGCTCTCCTACAGGGTAGCTTGAAGAACTAGGGCTGAAGAGAAGTCTCTTGGTACCACTAGCAGACTTCTTTCTTCAAGAGAAGCAAGGCAGCCATTGGCCACAGACTGACCACCCTTTCCTTGATCTACAGGGATATGGTGCTAAAAACATTTTGGGGTCTTGCACAGAAAGCAAAGTTTCCTTAGAGTTGGAAGGTATGACAGGCAAGAAAAACCACGAATGGAGTGAAATTGGAGAAGGAGAGACAAAGGAGACAAAGGAAGGATTCATTTTGAATGGGGCAGAGGAAAGAGGAAGTCAGAATTTAGACAGGTGAAGTAGAGAGGGAGGGTCTTCAGCCACAGAACCATATAAGGGAAACATAGTTCTCACGCCCCTGGCCCCCACCTCACCTCCCAGCAACTGAAATCCTTCCTCTGTCCATCTGTCCAGAAAGTTAAAAATATCCAAGCTGGGCACCTGGCCAAGCCCGGACATTTCCAAGAACCTGTTTACTGACCATTTGATTGACTTAGAGAGGTAGTTAGCAGCTCCATCACCTCAATGAAGAATGAGAGTGGACCTTGCTTGACATCCCAGGACTCAAGGCACATGAGAGTCAAAATCCTGGACCCTTGCTCTTTCTGTTCTCCTCTTCCCAGTCGATTCCGTTGCGACTGACTGGAAGATGGAGATGACCAATCAACTGGGAGTCAAAAATTCCAGCCTTCAAAGCCTGTTCATTCTTTTCTCCTTACAGAAGGGGCCCAGGAAAGAATACAGCAGGGTCAAGCCAAGGGAAAGGTCAAGACAAGACAGAAATAGCCTAAACAGGCTAAATTGGGCCTCAACAGAGGGCTCACCTCCACTAGCTTTTGTGCCACTCACTCTAGTCCATCTAAGGAAAAAAAAAATTGAATGGGATGCATTACCTTCAAATAAGGAGTCTGAGAGTTCTTTGTTGTGTCACATTGTTTGCGCAGCACTCTCTGTTCCTCAGTTTATGACTCTAAATGGTGGGAAGCTTTCCTCCGAAGTTGTATACTGAAAAGTTAAGAAAGCTCAGTTAATTTCCAGAAGGTGACAGGGTTAATCCAGAGGCTGGTGAAGCATTCCCCGAGTATGAGAGAGAAAACTCTAGTATTCCCTGAGCTCTACCATGAGGTGCTGGGAGTGTGTAGAGGGCCTGTCCTGGTCTGGAGATGGGAGTCCCAACCTCTTCCCTACCACAATTAACTCCAGGCTGAGTCAGCTTCCATACATGGACTTCTTCTCATGCTGTTTTGTTCCCTTAACACGGGAAGGGAATCAAGAGGAGCAAAGAGAGAATGGCCTTACTTCTGCTAGGTCACAGAAAAAGAACAATTTTGGAGACATGCCTGGAACTGAACTAAGGTGGTAGTGGATACACCTCTTCTTTTATTTTAAATAGCAAGCACTGGTTTGCCATTGTTCTAACACTTCACATTTATTTTTAAAACCCTCACAACAATCTTCTTTATTTATTTTTTAAGATTTTATTTATTTATTCACGAGAGACACAGAGAGAGGCAGAGAGAGAAGCAGGCTTCCTGAGAGGAGCCTGATGTGGGATTCAACCCCAGGACCCCAGGATCAGGGCCTGAATGAAGGGCAGACACTGAACCACTGAGCCATCCAGGTACCTACAACAATCTTCTGAGATTTCAAGATATCAAACCATAGCTCTGAAAGCTTAAACAAGTGGCCCAAGCTTATACAGCTTGTTAAATGGTGGAATTAGGATTGGGGTTTAGATAGTTTGACTCCACACTGTATTATTTCTCCTTAATAGTATAAGAAGCCTGATCCCTAAACTTTTTCTAGGCTATAGAAAAGCCTATTGGGCTGGGATCTGCAGCCCTGGACCTATAGGCACTCTGCAGGGTGGTTTGCAAGTTAGGAAATGGAGGTGAGGGCAGCCCCGGTGGCACAACGGTTTGGCGCCGCCTGCAGCCCAGGGCGTGATCCTGGAGACCCTGGATCAAGTCCCACGTCAGGCTCTCTGCGTGGAGCCTGCTTCTCCCTCTGCCTGTGTCTCTGCCTCTCATTCTCTCTCTGTGTTTCTATGAATAAATAAAATCTTAAAAAAAAAAAAAAGGAAATGTCAGGCTCTCTGTGTGGAGCCTGCTTCTCCCTCTGCCTGTGTCTCTGCCTCTCATTCTCTCTCTGTGTTTCTATGAATAAATAAAATCTTAAAAAAAAAAAAAGAAATGTCAGGCTCTCTGCGTGGAGCCTGCTTCTCCCTCTGCCTGTGTCTCTGCCTCTCATTCTCTCTCTGTGTTTCTGTGAATAAATAAAATCTTAAAAAAAAGAAAAAAAAGGAAATGGAGGTGAGTGAGGAGGGTAAGAATAGAGAAGGAGACAAAAATTTCTGCTCTTCTAGTCCAGAACTGTTGAAGTCAGGGGGCTTGGGACAGGGATTTCAGCCATTGGAGGGTCAGTAAAATATTTTCCTGATCTACCTTACGTATTCCATAGTCTAGAGATATATAATCCAAGGAAAGAATTCTAGGAAGGGGTCTGTAGGCTGTTGAGAGAACCGGGCAAAAGATACTCCTTCACCCCTCTCCAGACCCTTCAGCTCCTATATGATTATTTTTGTTGACGAGGTGCTCAGACAGATCTCTCCACACTTCTCCCTCCCAGAGGCTCAGCCCAAATTACACCCTTGTGTTTTCAGTCTGTTCAGAGGTATCAAGGTAGCCAAGGACCCCGGTTGTGGAAGTACCTGCCCTTTCCTTCTTAATTTTACTTTCTCTAGCTCTTTTCTCCCATTAGTTCGTTTTCTTGCTGTCTTCTCTCAGGTCTTTGTATATCAGGTTGGACCTAATGAATAAATGATACTAAGAACTGGATCTCCTCTAACGGCTCTACATGTAGGTTTTGGTTCTTTAAAAATTAAAAGGCAGAGGCACCTGGGTGGCTCAGTGGTTGAGCATCTGCCTTTGCTTCAGGTCATGATCCTGGGGTCCTGGGATGGAGTCCCACATCGAGCTCCCAGCAGGGAGCCTGCTTCTCCCTTTGCATGTGTCTCTGCCTCTCTCTCTTTCATGAATAAATAAATAAAATCTTTGAAAAAAAATTAAAAGGCATATGAGAAGAGCACTGGAAAGAATGACCCCCAAATCTACCCGCTTAAGTAGCTGGGTCAGTACCCAGGGAAGTATACTTAAAGGAGCCTCTCTGCGAAAAATGTCCTGAGTTAAGTTAGAAGTTGTGTGTAGAAGGTAAAAGAAAGTCGGAGTGGAGCCTTTTGTGCTCTAAGGGAAGGATGAGTTTCCTCTGAGTGAATAGCTTCTTTCCTTCTTCATATTTTGCTACACTGCTCAAGATGGTTGTCACTAGTCACACATGGAGCTAATTAAATTTAAATTAATTCAACAAAAATTAAAATTCAGTTAATCAGTCACACCACCACATTCAGAGCTCAATTGCCACTCCATCATCACAGAAAGTTCTATTAGACAGTGCTGAGTTTGAGGCATTATGGTATCAGGAGAGGATGCATATGCTCTGGCTGTTAGAAAATCAGATCTCTAACAGAACTTAGGTGTAAGTTATCTACCTTCTCCCTGCTATCCTCTTCTCAGATCTTGTCCCATTAGCCAGGCTGTTTACAAGAACAGTCAGGCTTTCTCTCCATCTCTTCCTCCTGCCCTCTGGCCTGCTCTCCTCCTTGCCCCACCCCTCCAGTCCCTGGAAAACAAGCTGGGCAAAAAACTTTCCATCAACTTTGACCTAGTTTTCTGGTCAAATTCAGGGGAAAGGGGAGGAGCCACTAAACTCTTGAACAGGTAAGAAAAGGAGGCAGCTGAGGTATGAGTAGAGTTACTACAGCAACAAGGAGCTAGAGCCACATACCTTGGGAAAGAAAAAGAAGAAAAGAGAGAAGAAATAGCTCCTGAGAATTAAAGACAGATGAACAAAGACTGAAGTAGGAAAGAATCTTTTCAATCTCACCTTGTGCTCAATTCACACTGATTTTATGAACTTTCAGGAGTCTGAGATTTGGAATTAAAGCCAACCCCCAAATACCCAAATAAGGGCCAGGACTAGATCTGTCTACAAAAGTTTAAATAAGCCAGAAACCAGAAAGTACATTAACTACTCTGCAGTCTCAGGGTTGCTCATCCCCATCTCCCCCTTTAAGAGTAATAAAAATCATTTCAGGTAGAGGGGCAGTTGTGGTAACCATTTATTGTTATCACTCTATAAGGAATAGGAACTCCAGAAGCATGTCCTAAGGGATGATGGTGGGGTTAAATATTCAGCAAACATTTGCAGTTACGCTCATGTGTTTGATAGAACTGTAATAGGAACATAGGAGATGGTAG
Organism: Canis lupus familiaris; assembly: GCF_011100685.1. Classification (NCBI taxonomy): domain Eukaryota; kingdom Metazoa; phylum Chordata; class Mammalia; order Carnivora; family Canidae; genus Canis; species Canis lupus. Next base: position 59,431,713 of record NC_049238.1, read on the forward strand.
ATGCCCTTCAACAAATACAAGTCTAGAGCAGCCCCGGTGGCTCAGCAGTTTAGCACTGCCTTCAGCCCAGGGCCTGATCCTGGGGTCCCAGGATCAAGTCCTGCATCAGTCTCCCTGCATGGAGCCTGCTTCTCCCTCTGCCTGTGTCTCTACCTCTGTCTCTCATAAATAAATAAATAAAATCTTTAAAAAACAAATACAAGTCTAGATCCTTAAGTCCTGAATAATTATCTTCTATCTTACTGTATACAAGCCAGGTTTAGCCAAAAGTAAACTCTACGATGAAACCAAACTATAAAATAGGGAGCCATAACCTTTCCTTTCAAATCCCATCACCAATGTTTGTGTATTTCAAGACCTCATTTTATTTTTCAAAAGATTTTTTTTTAATTTTATTTATTCATGAGAAACAGAGAGAGAGGCAGAGGGAGAAGCAGGCTCCTCACAGGGAGCCCGATGCAAGATTCGATCTCTAGACCTTGGGATCAGGCCCTGAGCCAAAGGCAGAGGCTCAACCACTGAGCCACCCAGGAGTCCCTATTTTTCAAAAGATCTTATTTTTAAGTAACCTCTGCACCCAGCGTGGGGCTCAAATTCTCAATTCTGAGATCAAGAGTCACATGCTCTCCTGATGGAGCCAGCCAGGTGCCCCAAGAGTTCATCTTTTAAAAGTCATGCACTCCAAAATTGAAGGCATTTCATCATGAGTATCTACAGGTGCAGAGAACTAGCCTGTACCACTAGACTGTCCCACTATAGTTTAGTTCCTTGGAATTAAGATTAAATGTAGCTCAAATTCCTTCCCTTTTCACCCCAACCCCCACTCTAACTATAGTCATTAGGGCCTTGTATCATAGGGAGTGTTTTCTCCACAGGGTATCCCAAACTGTGAAGTAGTAGGGGCAGGCTCCTTCAGGCACACTTCCTAATAGCTTCAACACCATCTCACAAGAAAGCCATTTTTTTCATGAAAAAACTTTTATTTTTATTTTATTTTTTTTACAAAGAATACCCCCCACTTGGGGTGAAAATATATCTGGTTAAGTACAAAATATAGTTTTTATCATACAAAAAGATATACAATTAAAAAACAAATGAACCACCTTCAGCCGACATACTTTCTCAGAAAAGGGTGGAGCTCAGTGCTCTGACACAGGACAGTGAACAAAGTGCTAAGGCTGAGGGTGACTGACCAAGTGCTAGGGGCTGCAGTGAGAGGGCTGTCGACATCCCTGCCTCCTAACATTGGGAAGAAAGGGAGCCCTGGGGGCTTTGGGTGAAGACACTTGCCCTCTCATTTCTCAAGGCAATGTCTGGAAGCTCTGATCACAGTGCTGTGGGCATCAATCTAGAGAGTTCCTCCTTCGGTGTGGAGAAGTCACAGTGGGCAAGGCTGATAGCAGCAACCCTTCTCAGAGAATTAGTGTCAGAATCACAGAATTCTGTACACTGGGACAAAGTCTCAGAAGTGAGGAATAACACTATATTTTTTTGTCATTGTGCTTACCCCTAGAAACATAGTAGACCAGATTTAGCTTACTTTTGATATAGGGAAAAAACAAAAAAAAAAAAACCACAACCCAAAATTTGACAGGAACTAAAGTGCTAAGAATGATCACCTCAGAATCCATTCCAAGGAGTCACATGAAAAGAAAAACACTCTCCCACATGAAAATGTTTGTCAACAGGAGAACACAGTGCAAAAGGCTCTAAAAACAGCTTTTAAGACCTTTGGTGGGGCATAGTTACAACTGCTTTAAGCCAGATTAAAGCACATTCTAAGCAAAGACAACCTTAGAGCTGCTTCTCTTTAAGTCTTGGGAAGAAGCTCTCTCCAAAGTTCAAACCAAATCTGCTCTGGAAGGTTTTTTTCCCCCCCGTAAGTGTACAAAGGGCAAACGATTTTGTCCTAAAAATTTGGCCATGATTTTTTTGTTTTCCTAGTTTGCTAAATTGGCACCAACATTCAAGATATACAATCTCCTCCAAAAAACCTGGGGAAGACCACATCAGGAGGCCACCAAGATTTGACAAAATTGGGATGGGCCGGAGTTTTTCTAGCGTGTTTTTAAACCCATCCAGCAGACACTCCCATATCACAACTTCACATCATCTCGCTGGCTGAGGATGTGTGCGCACCATCATTTAAGGTCCTGGAGATGGCCTGCTGAGCACCTCCTACACTGGGGAGTCAGAGGCTGGGGTGGACCCATACCCCAACTGTAGAGACTGTTCAGTCTCTGAGAAAGTAAGAGTCCAGGAAGAGAGGCAGAAAGAAACATGTTAAGTACAGCTGCTTCTTTTCTTCCACAAGTTCACTGCACATTGTTGTTGAGGATGGAGGGATCCACCTGGAGTGGGGGGAAGAGAAACAAAAGAAACGATTATTTTAGTTTGGGTAAGAACTAAAACAACCACCCAGTTTAGCAGTCCTTCCCATTCAACTTCCTGTAAGAGGCTTAGAGGACAATTTGTAAAATGGCAATGATCACCTCTGTGTAAGTCGGTGGTGGCATGAACTTGAACTCAGGAGCATACATAAAAATAGGGCTGTCTTGGGAACCATCTGTGTCATCTAGTAGAGGAGTAGTGGGGCTCTCCAATCGGTGATCTTCAGGAATGATATCCATATAGCAAGGAGGAGCTAGAGAAAACATAGGCATAAGAAGTTTGGCCAAGAAATGCCTGACCGTCACAATTTCACAAACCCAAGCAGGTCAAAAAGGAAGAAAAAACATTAGGTCTGGCTCACCTTCTGGGGTATCGGGAATATTGAGATCTATCCAACTCATTTCAGAGCTGGTTCGACTGGCCATGCTCGATGTCCGACTGCTCAGACCTGATCTGCTACCGATTACCAGGGGCAGATCAAGGATGACCTTCTTGGAGCCAGGAACACTAACATAGATCTAGAAAGGAAAAATGACAGTTAGTTAGACTAGAGGTTTGGAGAAATGACTATTTTGACAGATGAACAATTTCTTGGACTCCATTCACTCACCAATAAGGAGTATTCAACTCGAAGGATGTTGCAGCCCAGGATAGAAGGCCTGATCTTTTGCACCCGAAGGCTCTTGCCACGCCACGATGCACAGGTTCCTGAAATGATGTGATTGCCTCTGACAGATGACAACTTCTGTGTCAGCACTTTGGTTTGACCATTGGCAAGGTAAGTGTGGCGTGCTACTATGGCAGCTTTGGGAACCATGATGCGCGAACATGTATTTTCAAAGTCAGCATGGATGGAAATTTCATCACCTAACAATGATAAAGACAAAAACTTATTAGCTGACGCTTAATACAATTAAGGACTTCTACCCCTATAGCCTGCCCTCACTCCCAAACCCACAGTTCCTGTTTTATCAGACTACCTTTTTAATTAAGTTTTTACCTTCACAAAATCCTTTTCTGTCAATTCGGGCAGAGACAGACACTTGTCCATCAGGAATAAACATGCAGGAAACTTTCTTCTCCTTTTTAGCAGACACAGGAGCCTGTGTTAAATAGGGGTAAAAAGACATTTTGAGACTTTCTAGAGATCCTTCTCTTTTTTCTTTCTACTCCTTACCTAGAATAGGCAACTTTCCCTCCCACCTTGGTAATCCATTTAGGACTGGATCCCCTGAGGTACATCAGTCTAATGCCTAAGACACTTGACTTACGACTTACCATCCCCGAAACCCAAGAAAACATAATTTTTAAATGAACCTCACCATTAAATCAGGAGTGTTGACATCCACTAAATCCATCACTTCAAAGAATTTCTTTGTCTCTTGAGTTGGCTGGCTGGGGCGATCAAGAAAAGCCTTCACCCAGTAGTCTACACACCCATATTTTCCTTTGAAAGATGTTCCCAAAGGCCTGTGTCAAGAAAAAAGAAGCAATCTAAAACTGTTCTCCAAGAACAGGTGATCAAAGGTGGCGAATTTTAGAGATAAGAAAGTCCAAAGATGCATTTAGTAGACACCTACCCCTGAGGAAGCTCAAAGCCGAACTTGTACTCGTATTTGTTTCCAGGTCTCATGATCACCATCTCATTCTCACCTGAGAAGAAAGAAGAAAGAATAGCCCATCAGGTTTCTTGTTTCACTTCAAATGCATCTGTGTGATAAGGAATTCCTGGGCAGCATGCAAGTCTATTGCAGGTCCCCTATTTTCACCCCCTTCTGTTCTTGAGAGATCCTGATGCATTTCGTTGGGCAAAAAGTTTCAAAGCCTTGCAATGATGAAAGGCTCAACCAGGGCAGTGAAGCTACTACCCTCTCAAACCGGAAACGAGCGAAGAATATGCAACTTATGCACACAGAAAACCTTTAAATAGTTAAGGCAGCATACCTCAGGATCACCTTCAGAACAGAACACTGTAAGAAACTGTACAAATCACCCCCCCCCTTTTTTTAGGAGTCTGCAAGTTAAAACTAAAAAAGGAAACAACATACAAGTCAAGCTACTCAACCTTAGCAGCTTGAAATATTCAGCATAAGCTGCAAGCATTCGTTTCAACTCTATTCTCAAATCAGCTTTCACCCTCCCGACAAACAACGGGGCCACTCACCTGTTGGCTGGTCTTCCAGGAGAAGCGTGTCTTCGAAGCGCAGGTATTCAGAGGTCTGTTTGCACTGTTGGGATCCCTGCATCCACAGGACTTTGGCCACTCCGCAAGCCAGGATCCTGACAGCTTTAACTCGAGTCACTTCGCACACCTCCACGACCACCCGGCCGGCCACTTTCTCCCCGCTGCCATACACCTTTTCAGGGTCGTTAAAGACCACCTCAAAAGACTTGATTTTCTTGAACATCACCATGATTGGCTGGGCTGCCTTGACAGTTATAAACGGGGGGGAGAGAAAAAACAAAACTCCAAATCCAAAAATGCTCTGCAAAAAAATTATTTCACTCTTCAACTCTCCGCTAAGATTTCAAAAAGATTTTGGAAAAAAATGTAAGCTGTGGGTGATGCCGAAGGATCCCCGGGGGAAAAAAAAAAAAAATCAGCTTTCTGTTCTTTTCTCCGACAGCTGGAGGAGCGCCCCGACTCTAGGAGAGCCCGAACGGCCCACCCCGCCAGAGGAGACGGAAGGAGAGTTGCGGGGAGCAGCCGGAAACTGCTTTATATAGTCGCCCGGGCTCGCCCGGCCACGCGAGCGCTAGCCCTGAGGCTCGTGCTGCCCTCGTGCACAGCCCTCCCATTGGCTGCCCGCCCCTTGTTTACCAGGAGCCCAACCAATCAGCGAGGCCGCAGCGGCGCGTGGACACGGTGTGCTCCTGGCGGGGAAAATGGTTGTTGTGCACGGCAGCCTCGCCGGGAGGAGGGAGCGGAGGGGCTGCGGGGCCGCCTCCCTCCGCCCGAGGACGCCCAGGGGAAGCCCGGAGGGAGCGGGCCCTCGCGGACCCTAGCATTTATCACGGGGGGTGGCCGTCGGGGGGCGGGTGCAGATGCTTCTGGGGTGGGAGCAGCGTTTGAAGCGAAAAGAAAATGTGCTTATGTGGGAATTTCGTGCCTAACCTCAGCCAGTGCAATAAATTTAGAGGCGACCGTTTATTTCCGGCTCACAAGTCGCAAGTCCGGTGAAAAATAATCCCTTAACTCCAAGAATACTTCAGAATTGGGGCAGAGGCCAGGGAGCTTTGGTGTGACTGTTGAGGAAGAGCCCCTTTGTCTTTCTCTTGCCCCCGGGTCTCTATCCAAACCCCTAAATACCGTGACAGAAAGGGGAACTTGTCACAAATTGTAAAGCTCTTCTCCGTCGTGGGTGGGCAGCGGTCCGGGGCGCTGCTCGGCTTTCGCGCTCCCTTTCCGGCGCCCCCGAACCTGGAAGCCCCTGTACCCTCTCTCTCCGTTCGCTCTGTTCTCCCTGGAACGGAATCAGGGCGTGTTCACATCCTGTTCCTTTCCCCCTCATCTCTTCAGTTTCTACCTGCAAAGTTGGGGGAACACTTTGTTTCTATTCCCCCAGTTACCAATATATTACTCTTTTAGTAAGGTATGTACTTGAAACAAGATGCTTCCCTCGTTTCACTTTCCTCCTCAGCTGCTTGCACTCTTCCTTGTCTTCATCCCCTCTGCAACTCACCAAATCAGAGGCGCATCTCTAAATCCGTAGCCCACACTCCTCACAGCCGAGTTAAAAGTTCTCTTGTTTATATGATCAAAGTGTCAGTAAAGAGATGGCTGCATTCCTGTTTGAAGGAAGAGTTTCCGTATCTTTTAAAAGTGTTTTTCTAAGCCCTTTATTTTAGAAATCCCAGTGAGGAAAGAAGACAAAAGGATCACTGTATTCAAGCTAAAAGAGACCCTGACTGATCACTCTTTATTGTCATTTGTCAGATTCCCCCCTCCCCCCAACCTGGCATGAGATGCCTTAAGGACCTGACTCCTGAGAAATTACTCATAAATGCAAAAACAAACAAACTTGCAGAGATAAAGGCACACATGGACGCACCCTTTTTTTTTTATTTTTATTTTTATTTTTTTTTGATTCTTGGGCCTCTCCTGTCTGTGTTGAAGTATCAGGAGATTTTTACCTCATTTTTTTTTTGTCCTGGCAAGAGGAAGACAGTGTTTCCAAGATTGAGATGGGGAAGTAAATAAGACGTATGTGGGTGTACAGAACTCTTATTCTCAGCAAAGAATGCTATCCATTGCAATTAAGGATCCTTCTTCCTTCTTCATACACCATAACTGGGTTGACACCCTAAGGCTAACAAGTTACAACTCAGCACCGCTATTAAGCAAGCCCAAGACTCAGGCGTCAAAACTCAGTTGGAACACACACACACACTATCCACCACCACCCCACCCCCGGGAACAAAAAGGGGAACATGTTGATCCTTAGGATGTGAGTTTGAGGTGGCACTGTTTTAGAAACCCAGTCAACAAGACCTGAGTTGTTTTTCAGTCAATCGACAATATTGATTGAATTATCAGGAGCAGGCAGGGTAGGACTCTCACCAAAATAGTTTTAAAAACTCAAAATTGTGGCTTCTGAGAGAACTTTCAATTTGATGGCTATGAAAGTGTACATAAATATGAAACATCAAAATGTTTACAAAGAATTAAATGGGGATCCCTGGGTGGTGCAGAGGTTTGGCGCCTGCCTTTGGCCCAGGGCGCGATCCTGGAGACCTGGGATCGAATCCCACGTCGGGCTCCCGGTGCATGGAGCCTGCTTCTCCCTCTGCCTATGTCTCTGCCTCTCTCTCTCTCTCTCTCTGTGTGACTATCATAAAAAAAAAAAAAAAAAAAAAAAGGAATTAAATGAGTCAGGGGCGCCTGACTGGCTCCCTTCGTGGACTCTGTGACTGTTGATTAGGGGTTATAAATTTGAGCCTCGAACTGGGTATAGAGACTATGTAAAAATAAAATCTTAGAAAAAGAGAGATGAATCAATATTGTTAAACTGTGGGATATGTAGCTACATAGATTTTGAGGGGAAAGGAGGAGAGGTGGATAAAAATAGATCAGGGTGGTTGGTGTTGATTCTGGACATCTTAGGGAAAAGGGAATGCTGATATTTATTTGAGCACATCTAGGAAGGGCTGAATTTTTTGAGCTTTTAAAAGTCAAGCAATTCTTACTATAAATTTCTCTTTGGGATCAGGGTTTTTCTTTCTTTTCCATTTTGTAGAACTCAGTACAGACCACTTGTTTGCTCTGTGCTATGTCTGGGTTCCCTTAAATGAGAGAAAACTATTTAGCTTTGGCAATAAGCAGCTGCCTACCAGGCCCCTGGCCAACGCATGTTCTGAAAGGAAGCCCTTGGACAGAGTTGTTTATGACCTTTCACCTTATAACCCGGTATTCCGATAAAAAAAAATTTTGCTCCCTGACTCTTCTTTTTCAGTTCCTGAGTCAAAGGAAGAAAAAAAATCTTGTAAGTTCCTGTCCTGCGAACAGGGTACAAGCACATGTGAGGTGTGGGGGTGGGAGTGAGGAGGGCAGATCCAGGAAGAAGAGCAAGTCCAGGAGTTTTGCAAGTGAGATCATCTCTACCTGGGTCTTCCCCACCCTCTTCTACCTCTCTGCCAATAAAAAACCAAATTGTGATAGTTGTTTGTTTTACTGGAGTTGGTTGAGTAAAGTCAAAGCTTTCAGAGAGAATTGTCTTCTCTATTCTGTTGCCAGTGAGAGTCAGAGCTGGTTGCAGTTCTCTTTTCCTTAACTTCTGGCCTGAGGAACATTTAGAACTCTAGAGCCTCATAGTTCCTAATGCAAAACAAACCCCTTTGTCACCTCCACCTGTGGACTTCCATTCCCTTTCCTAACCTATCAGGTTTTCCCATTTTTCCCCTAGGCAATGTTAGTTTGGTGACAAATAAAGGTGGAAAGGAAATGTGGAATTCCAGGCTGCTCAACTGTGTGCACCTCCAAGTCGTTAATAAGGTTACATTAATAATTGTATAGCATCTTAGAGTTCAAAGTGACTTTTTTGTCATTTATTGAGCACTATAATGGACCAGGTCCTTAACATAACTATTTCAATGACATCTTATTTATAAATGAATCTGTCATCCTCTTACAGAAAGGATTTAAGGTGAGATTATTTCATTGACTTCTCACACTAACTCTGTGACTCAGGGTTGATTAAGTCAGGCTCAGAGGGTTAAGTAATTTGCCTGAGGTCACAGATTTTGTAAAGAGAGCAAGATCTTGAACCCAAGTTTGTCTGGTCTAAAGTACGAACTCTTTCTTTCTTTAGGATTTTTATTTATTTATTCATGAGAGACAGACAGAGACACAGGCAGAGAGAGAAGCAGGCTCCATGCAGGGAGCCCGATGCGGGACTCGATCCCAGGACTCGATCCCAGGACTCGATCCCAGGACTCCAGGGCCGCGCCACGGGCCAAAGGCAGGCGCTAAACTGCCCCGAACTCCTTCTAATGCGCTATCCTGCCTCTCAGTACTTCAACACATTCTATCTTACTTGATCCTTGCTGTAAAGGATTCAGGGCAAGACTCATAACATCTTAGAGTCAAAGTGGACTCCAGCAGTCTTCAAAAAACAACCCCCCCCCCCACACACACACTCACACACACACATGCCCTAGGACAAACAGCTAGTACCTGGTGGAGCCATTCTCCAAACCCAGGATTCTTAACACTTAACTTAGAACTCTTGTCTCTAGGATGCTTTCTGAGAAATCTTGTGTTTTTTCATTTAGCTTAAATTATTAAAAATACCTTATCTGGGGATGCCTTGGTGGCTCAGTGGTTGAGCATCTGCCTTTGGCTCAGGGCGTGATCCCGGAGTCCCTGGATCCATCCAGTCCCATATCAGGCTCCCTGCATGGAGCCTTCTTCTCCCTCTGCCTGTCTCTCTGCCTCTCTCTCTCTCTCTCTCTCTCTCTCATAAATAAATAAAATCTTTTAAAAATAATACCTTATCTGGAAGCCCACATTTCATGTTTATTGGAGTTTATTTTTCTACTATATGGAAGAAAGAATGGACATCTAGGAGTTGCCCAACTTCAGGGAAAGATGGGGAAAAGGAGCTTAATTTATTCAGGATTTCTGTAGACTCATTTAAGATACTTCTTAAAGTTGACTTATTATATCAAAAATGTATTTCCCTTCTCATGCTATCACTCCTCTGTTTTCTTTCCTTTAGTATTAAAACTTTTTAAAGATTTTATTTATTTATTTATTTATTTATTTATTTATTTATTGAGACACACAGAGAGAGGCAGAGACATAGGCAGAGGGAGAAGCAGGCTCCTCCTAGGGAGCCCAATGTGGGACTCTATCCCAGACCCTGGGATCATGACCTGAGCCAAAGGCAAATGCTCAATCACTGAGTCACCTGGGTGCCCCTACTATTAAATTTCTTAAGAGAATAACTTATACCAGCTTTCTGCATTGATTAAATTTGTCCCTTTGTAGTCTGACTTCTGCCTCCACTAAAATAGTTTTCTTCAAGGTTTCCAGAGGAAACCAGAGTGGTTTTTTTGGCTTTATTCCCCTTGGCTCCTATATAATTTGAAAACTGCCATCTTTTTAAAATTTAGACATTCATCTGGACTTTTGGACTTTCTCCTTTTCCAGCAATTTCTTTTTTTCTCTGTTCCTGAGAGCTTTTCTCGAGGACTTGTCCTCGGCCCTCTCCTTTTCTTCCTTTAAGCTTTGCTCTTCAGTTTGCCCATCTGTACATCATTTGTGTAAAATTTATACTTTACCTTTAGCCTGTTTCCATAGTTCCAGGTGGCATCTCAAATTCAACTTGTCCATATAGAATTCATAATCTTCCCTGTGTGCTCAAAATCAGTCCTTCCCTTTGTTTCTTTTAATGGAACTATTCTACATTCTCCCAATTATCAAGGCTTAAAATCCAAGAATTGCTTTTGATCCCTTCCTCTATGACATTCCCCACATCCAAACAATTGCCAAATTATATGGAGGCCATCTTTCCAGTGTTTCTAGAATTTACTTCTTTATTATTCCACTGCCAGGACTCTGATTCATGTCCTTATTACTTTTGCCCAGATTGTTTTATTTTATTTTATTTTATTTTATTTTATTTTATTTTATTTTATTTTATTTTATTATTTTTTCATGAGAGAGAGAGAGGCAGAGACATAGGCTAAAGGAGAAGAAGGCTCCCTGTGGAAAGCCCGATGTGGGACTCGATCCCAGGATGCTGGTATCACAACCTGAGCTGAAGACTGATGCTCAACCACTGAGCCATCCAGGTGCCCATTGCTTATATTATTTTAATACCTTATAACAGATCTTTTTGCTATAATCTATAGACCACAAGGAGATTAATCTAACAATATTGAATTCCTGTCTTCCTGTGATGCTCCGAAACCCATTGACTACTGAATCAAACCCAAATGCTTCAACCTGGCCTTTAAAGCCTTCACAAATTGGCCTCAATCAAACTTTCCAGTCCCATTTCCCATACTTCCTCATATATGTACTCTATACCTCGGCCAAACCTGAGTACTCACTGTTCCCCAATACATCCTCCTCTGCCTTTGCCTCTTTGGTCGTGTTTTTCTCTTTACTTGGAATGCCTGCCCTTCCTCCCCCATCTCTGTGTTTTGAAATCCTACCCACTTTTCCGTAGACAGCCAAATGACTTTTCTTCTATGAAATCTTTCTTGATTCCCAATCCCCTCATCGTTCACCTTGTAACTAAGTAGAATTTTACTCTCTTTTAAGTGTTCTGCGACACAAATGTTACTTATATTTCTCATATAAAACCTACATATGAATTTCCTTTTCTCTCCGGGATAATGAATTCCTAGAGAGCAGAAAGTATACCTTTTTAATCTTTGTGTTCCTTATAGCATCTAGCTGAATACATTTCATAGGTTAATATATTATTAAATATATTGTGTAAATTAGCCTGTTTATTAAATTTAATTTGGTAGATTGGGGTGTGTCTCTAATCAGAAAGTAGTATTGTTTCTTATCAGTGTTAGACTTTAAACTTCAACCTCACGTCCTTCAGCTGTACTGGAACATATATAACCAGTGTCTCCTCAAAGCCTGTGGCCCAATTGTATATCAGAGCAAGGGTGGTAAGGCAGTGAGAGGCAATGGTTTGTTTTTCTTTTTTTTTTTTTTTTTTTAATTTTTATTTATTTATGATAGTTACAGAGAGAGAGAGAGGCAGAGACACAGGCAGAGGGAGAAGCAGGCTCCATGCACCGGGAGCCCGATGTGGGATTCGATCCCGGGTCTCCAGGATCACGCCCTGGGCCAAAGGCAAGCGCCAAACCGCTGCGCCACCCAGGGATCCCCTGGTTTGTTTTTCTGAGGGGAAAATTGGACTATGTTGATGTTTATAAGCATGAGAGACACAGGACATTGTGTGCTTAGCCCAACTTCCTCTTTTCTGAGAATTTTTTTCTTACACAATTCAGGAATCCATTTGGTTCAGCCCTGCCACCCAGTGGATGGACTAATGTACTGTCAAGATCCTTAGTCCAAAAATTGTCTCAAATGCACTGAAGCTCTTCTGACACCTGAAACCCTGAGTGATGAAGATATTTCTTTGTAAGAAGGAGTAGAGGAAAGAATATGATATTCATGACTGAGTGGAAGAAACTATATATATATATATATTTTAAATATTTTTGTTTATTTATTCATGAGAGACACAGAGAGAGAGAGAGAGACAGACAGACAGATACAGGCAGAGGGAGAAGCAGGCTCCATGCAGGGAGCCCGATGCAGGACTCAATCCTGGGTCTCCAGGATCACGCCCTGGACTGAAGGCGGTGCCAAACCGCTGAGCCACTCGGGCTGCCCAAGAAACTATATATTAAACCAGTTTTCTATTTTTTATCCAGACTGACACTTAACAATACTTTCGTTGTTAATAGCATTTTATTTATTTATTTATTTATTTATTTATTTATTTATTTATTAAAGATTCACTTACTTATTCATGAGAGACACAGAGACACAGGCAGAGGGAGAAGCAGGCTCCATGCACCGGGAGCCCAACGTGGGACTCGATTCCTGGTCTCCAGGGTCGCGCTCTCGGCCAAAAGCAGGGGCCAAACCACTGCGCCACCTAGGGATCCCCGTTAATAGCATTTTAAAGTGTATACAGAGCTATTTACACGTGTGCATTATAAGGCAATTGCATAAACATTTGATTCTCACTAAATAGGCAGGCAGAACTTTTGCAGGAGAGAATATTGTGATTCAGAGAGTTCAAGTGACTTGCCTCAAGGTCCTACAGCTAGGAGAAAATTCACCTGACAGCGCTGAAAGATCTCTCTAATAGTCTATCTCTGCTTCTTTTTTTTTTTTTTTAAAGGGTGTTGATTTTTTTTTTAAGTTTTATTTATTTATGATAGTCACAGAGAGAGAAAGAGAGGCAGAGACACAGGCAGAGGGAGAAGCAGGCTCCATGCACCGGGAGCCCGACGTGGGATTCAATCCCAGGTCTCCAGGATCGCGCCCTGGGCCAAAGGCAGGCGCCAAACCGCTGTGCCACCCAGGGATCCCTATCTCTGCTTCTTAAACAAAGAAAATTCATCTCCTTTGTAAAGATTTCTCTGATTTCTACAAACAGATTTAATTGCCACCTTCTTTGTATCCCTACAGTATGTTGGACATACTTCTAAATATCATTAATATTTATCATTTATCTTATAATTATCTGTTTATCTGTCTGTTTCTTCCCACCTAAATCATGCTTCCCAAAGGTAGGAACCATGTTTGTCTTATGGCCTGGCATAACTTAGGTGCTTTAAAAATTCTAAACAAGAGTCAAAATCAATCAGTAGGGTTATTTTAGCCTGATAAGCTAATGTGTCGATATAGAGCCCATTGCTCATCCTGATTCTTGTCTGTTCTCCAACACCGATGGTGTTGTGTTCCCCTGAAGCTGTAGGGCTTGACTGTGGGAGGTGCAGGGCTATCTCCTCCATATAGAGAAAATACCGCAGCAGAACATTTTCTGTTGTAGATGCCATAGTTTTCGCAAAGGGCCTGTCAATTCTTGGCTGGGGTAAGGTGGGGTGAGAGGGAAGGATGAAGAAGCTGATTGGTTTTTTAAAATTCTTACAACTCGTTTCTCAGAGGTAGGAGTTGAAGAAAAATGCTATATCAAAGACCGATTACATGAAGATGTGGTATATGCATGCAATATAATGTTACTCAGCCATTAAAACAAAAAAGATATATTGCCCTCAGTGACAACATGGACCGACAGGGTATTATGCTGAGTGAAATAAGTCTGGCAGGGAAAGATAAATACCATATGATTCCACTTATATGTGGAATCTAAAAAAAAAAAAGAAATGAACAAACGAATGAATGAACAGACCCATAAATACAAAGAACAAAATGATAGTTACCAGAGGGGAGGGTATGAAGATGGGCAAAATGGATGAAGAGGAATGGGAGGTACAGGCTTCCAGTGATGAGTGAATAAGTCATGGGGATGAAAAGTACAACACAAGGAATATAGTCAACGATATTGTATAGTGTTGCATGGTGACAGATGGTGACTACCCTTGTGGTGAGTATAGTACTAACCTATAAACTTGTTGAATCACTACATTGTATACCTGAAACTAATGTAACATTGTGTCATATATATAATGTATATATACATATATATATAGTTTTATATGTATACTTATATGCAGTTATATGTAGTTACATATATAGTTATATATATACATGTGTATATATATAATTGATGTGTATATATATATATGTATGTATACATATATAATTGATTCTTTGAACCAAGAGCAGAAAATGATTCCAAAATCATTAGCCCTGTAGTGAAGGCAGAGTCCCGTTATCCTGCCTGATTCCCCTTTCACTTTCTCAAAGCCCACTCTCCATTCACATACAAGTTTTATCTCAGGAAACATACGTACCTTATTTCTTCCTATTGGGAAGGATGATGAATAATTGGTTTGGGAGTAGGCAGAAAAACTGAGGAAGGTCTTTTATGTTCTATGCGTTGCCTTCTTTCCTTTCCTTTGTGCTGGTGCAGTTTCCTGGCACTGATTTTGGGAACCGTGATTACTGGACCACGGAAATTACCTGTTTCCTTGAGAAGAAGCATGGGAAAGAATTTGCCATCAAGCATACAAGGTGGGTGAAGTGGATAGGGAGGTGTTGAGTGGACCTAAGAGGTGGCTGAAGTGGCCACAAGTTAATAAGTTAAGGGGAAAAGCTCAGGACTGGCCAAGGCAGGAATGCCCTCCCTTTCAAAAATCAAAATAACATAACATAATGTAGTTTAAAGTCACAGAATATTTAGAGCTTACACAAAGAACGTCAGTTCTCATGCCCTCCTACTGAGACATTCAATAGAGTCTCTTCCAATTCTTTTAGCTTTTTTATCTGGCACTTACTTCATATTTCTCTTATTTTATTTCTTAATTCACAAATAGTAAACATAGCTTTTGCTTTTTTGTTATAGTAATTGGAATGTCGTCTTTCACATCATGTTGTAGATCTGCCTTCTCCTTCCTCTGTTCCCTCATCCTCCTGATAGTTATACAATTTGTATATCAATACATAGTGTTTGCATTACTGTTGCCGTGTAAATAATATCCACTGTGGAGCCAAGTAGTGTATTTTTATTGTTTTCTGTCTTGAACAACCCTTTGTTGTGAGGTTATAATAATTTATGTAAATAATGTATTTGTTTAACTGTGCCCCAT
The DNA here is from genome assembly GCF_011100685.1 of Canis lupus familiaris. Classification (NCBI taxonomy): domain Eukaryota; kingdom Metazoa; phylum Chordata; class Mammalia; order Carnivora; family Canidae; genus Canis; species Canis lupus. The sequence continues at coordinate 59,446,860 of NC_049238.1, forward strand.
CTCCAATTTATTCCCAAAATGCTTATTCTGTCAAATGTTTGTTAGACTTTTCTGTCAAATGATCAACATATCTAATAATCTAAGAAATCAAATTTCTTCTTCTGGGACACTTGCCCCAGCTCCACTGAGAATTCTTTTTAGTCACCATCGCCATCTGCTGACTGTTGGTGGAATGGAAAGACGGAATTATGAGGTGCAGGGCTGGTATTTTTAAGCCAGAAAATGTCCTTACTATGGTATTTGACCTTTGGAATGACAATCTGGAGGAAGGAATATGTCCCTGTGATAGGACTAGAAAAGAGCATATAAAATCTTGAAATATTCTCTCTCCCTTATCCCGTCATCTTCTTCTTTTCTGTGTTTTTCTAGAAGAACGAGTTTGTTCTAAAATTCCTTGTGATGCTGTGGTCATTCTGAACCTTTGTCTGATCCAACAAAGGAAAAACGAAAGATGGGTTACCTGTTTTTTGTTTTGTTTTGTTTTTTAAAATTACAGCTTCATTGGGTATAGTTGATGTAAGATAAACTACACATATTTAAAGTATATAATTTCAGGGGCTCCTGGGTGGCTCAGTGGTTGAGTGTCTGCCTTTGGCTCAGGGCGTGATCAGGGGGTCCTAGGATCAAGTCCCACATTGGGCTCCCCACCGGGAGCCTGCTTCTCCCTCTGACTATGTCTCTGCCTCTCTCTGTGTCTCTATGAATAAATAAATAAAATATTTTTAAAATGAAGTATATAATTTCATGGGCTTTGACATATGTATACCCATGAAATTGCTGCCACAATCAAGTTAATGAACATGTTGCTCCTAAAATTTCCCCTTGCCTCTTTGTAAACCATCCCTCTCTCCCTTAACCCGTTCCCAAGCAACCACTGGTCTCCTTTCTGTTGGTGTGTATTAGTTTACATTTCCTAACACTTTATAAAAACAGAAACAAGCAATATATACTTTCTACTTTCTGTTGTTGTTTGGCTTATTTGCTTGCATGATTATTTTGAGATTCATCGTGTTATGTGCATTAGTAGTTTATTTCATTTTATTGCTGACTGATATTCTATTGTCTGGATTTGTCACAATTGATATATCCATTCATCTGTTGATGGATATTTGAGTTGTTTCCAATTTTTTTGGTTATTACAGGGAAAACTATAATGAATATTTGTGCTTAAGCCTTTGTGCTGACATATGCTATCACTTCCCTTGGGTCACTACTTAGGAGTGGAATGTTTAGATCATATGGTAGGCGTATGCTTAACTTTAATTCAAAGAAACTGCCAGACCATTTTTACAAACTGGTTGTACCATTTTACATTCTCACCAGGATCTTGTGAGAGTTCCACTTCTTGCCAATACTTGATATGGTCAGTCTTTTTAATTTTAGCTATTGTAGTAGTTGTGTAGTGTTTTCTCATTGCAATGAATCCGATTTGCACTTTCCTAATGACTAATGATGTTGAGCATCTTTTCACGTGCTTATTTTGACCTACTCATTTTTAAATACTTCACTGGTATTTAAACAGGGCTGACCTTAATTTTGAGCAAAGGAGATGATATTACATGACAGGTACCATAGAAGAATCTCATTCACCAGTTGGCTATGAAATTCTTAACTGACTTGAAATTCCCACACCTGAGGGATAAAGTTACTCTTTTGAGTTAAGAGAACCAATATAAGGAGCGGTTTCTACAAAAGATGTTTTGAGGAAAAATGAAGGGACAGCCTTGGATGTTTTCTCCCCCATTTTCTTCCATTAGAACAGATTGTTTTCTAGATTAGCCTCGGGTCATTTCAGAAAGTATAGAGAGTGTGCTTTGAGGGTATGGCAGAGTGGCTGTAGTCCTTAGAGGAGATAGAGAGGGAGGAATAGGGGATGAAGAACTGCAAAGGAATTTGAAGTGGCAGGCCAGATAGTACACCCTGCCTGGTAAGCTCTGGGGGAGTTCAGGGGGTGTATGGCCAGGTGGGTGAGACTAAGAGAAGAAGAGGAAGAAAAGTGTGAACACTTGACTAGGTCAGGAAAGGCAGGCCCCAGATAATGGAGTACCAGAAGGGGGAGACTAAGACCAGAAACAGGGGGGCAATGCCGAATATAAAAAGTACCTGCTTCATAGATTTATTCAGAGCAGCGTTTGTTACTTTAGAACATCCTAGATTAGAACAGCTTCTATCCTCAGTCTTCTCTTCTACAAACTAGATTCCTTCAACTTTGGGCTTTTGTGTCCCGTTGTCCCCCCACCCCCTGCTTTCCCAGCATTCCCTTTGGGCTTCATGTAACAAAAGAAGGATGTTGCTTAATGTGGAGGCAGCCACAGCCACAGCTCACTTCCTTGCCCACCTACCTCCATAACCAGAATCTTCAGTGGCTGTTTCCTTGACAACACAGTGTAGTGATTAAGAGTTAAGGCTCTTGGAGCCCACCTGCCTGAGTTGAACAATTATTGTCAATTAATGAATTAGTTAGTGTTCAACCATTTATCAGCTGTAACTGTGGGCAGGTTGCTTAATCTTGCTCTACCTCAATTTCTTTATATGAAAGTAAAGATGAGACTATTAACCTTCCTTAGAGAGTTGTGAAAATTAAATGAATTCATATTTTAAAAATGTTTCAAACATTGCCTGGTAGGTTTCAAGCTCTCAAGTGTTAGCTATTAAGTTAAACTCCTTAGACCACTTTCAAAGTGCCTCTAATTTGGCCTCTTCCCACTTTCCATTCCATTGCTTCCTATCTACTTCAAGTTTTGCTGGTTTCCTCACTGAAGCATGAATCTAGGCACAGCTCTAGGTGGGTTTCTTTGCCCTGGAAGGCCCTTAACAATTCAAATCCTACTCAATCTTCAAAGATCACTTCAAATCCCATCCCTTCTATTGCCTCTTATTATTATTTCTTTAGTTCTCATCAACTATCTTCCCATCTGAATTCATAGCACCACAGAATTTAGGGAATGATTGCACACTCATCACTTCTTCATGTGAATCAGTCTTTTTCCTGAATAGCCTGTAAACATCCTGAGGGGTGGAAGTAATACCTGATTCTGCTGAGCCCTCTTTCAATGGAGTGAATACATTGTCTTTACTCCATTTCAAGCATCTGTAAAGAGATTCAACACAGGCAACAGAAGAGCATGTGAAGAATTCATAGCTTTATTTTTTTTTAAGATTTTATTTATTTATTCATGAGAGACACAGAGAAAGAGGCAGAGACACAGGCAGAGGGAGAAGCAGGCTTCATGCAGGGAGCCTGATGCATGACTTGACCCCAGGACCCCAGAATCACTACGGGAACCAAAGGCAGACATTTAACTACTGAGCCACACAGGCATCCCAATTCATAGCCTTAATAAAGATTAGTTAGGGGTGGGAATGCTAGCTTCTTTCCTATCTGTGCCATTCTCCAAAGGCAGAGTTTTCTTTCTCCTAAGATCCAGACAACCCCTATTTCATTTCTGAACCAAGAAAGAACACATCTTACTCACTTTTATTTGTCAAATAGACTCCATCCTTAATAATTTCCTCCTCTTTCCATCTTCTAAGAGAAAATATCGTTACATTTTTAAATCTCTCATAGGTAAATGATCATGTCTTCCTCTTCCAACTCTTTCCTCTTGAACAAGTTTTCTACTGGTCATCAAGCTTCTAAGTTTGTTGGGGTGATTTCAGGAGTAGCTAGACTAGAACAATCGCTTATTATAACTGGGCCTGGGAAAATTGACGAAGAGCACTTATAGAGATCTAGATTGCAAAAGCTTTGCCCAGAATCCTTATTCTGTGATCGTTTCAATCCTGGACTGCAGCCTTATCTGACTCTGGTTAAATGTCATTATTTCAGGTGTCTTTTTTTTTTTTAAGACTTTATTTATTCATGAGAGACACACAGAGAGAGGCAGAGACACAGGCAGAGGGAGAAGCAGGCTCCCTGCAGGAAGACCTGTGTGGGATTCGATCCCGGGATCATTCCCTGAGCCAAAGGCAGACGCTCTATCACTGAGTCACCCAGGCATCCTTTTCAGGTGTCTTCTAGTTCCCAATGTTCCCTTCACTGATTTCTTCATGTTCTTCCCTGTCTCTAACCCCTGATCATTTCTGCACCAGCCACAGGGTTGCTGGCCTAGTTACTGAATGCAAAGCCACAGAACAAAGAGCCCAGACATGAGTGAAGCCAGGAGGGTTCCTGAGGAAAGAGGAACCCCAGCATCTGAGGGGAAGAGGTGCAGTTTTTCTAAGTCTGGCAGGAAAGCTCGGGCATCCTCCAAAGCTGCCTGAGCTGCCATAGTGAAGTTGGGGTCACCAGAGATCAAAACATCAAAGACACAGGAATGGAAGTAAGCATCTTCAACTGGCAGCCCTTCCTTGCACAGCTGTTTAGCAGTATCAATGTTTATAGCTCCCCGACGACTGCGATCTGAGCGGGAGAGTCGCTGACTTGGGGGGCACCCCCCGACACAGAGCTGCAGGTCCTGCTCAGCTGAGAAGGCCCTGGCCACATCCTCTGCTACCTTGATGGAGAAGGAGAGCTGCCCGGCTGATTGTCGAATGATTATAGTTGTGCCAATATAGGCAGCTCGGATCTCCACGTGATTCCCAGGGTTAGCAGTTCGAATGGACAAACTTGAACCCCCAGGTCGGTGGCCTCCATTGATAGAACCATCTTCAAAGGCTGCTGGAAGATTGTCCACCTCAGCCTGGTAGACCTTCTGGTCAATGCATTCCTGCATGTTCTTAAATATAATGGTGAGCTGTGAAGGCAAGCAGGAAACAGTTCATTTTGGGCTCAGTGCTTCCTCCACTTACCACAATCAGCCCTCCACCAGTCAGGGATCTGATCAGGGCAGAGACGCCAGGCTTACTGCTGGGGGCGGGGGGTGTCTACCCCCACTCTGATCCCTTCTCTTGGTGCTCTAGAATTGCCCCAGCCCCACTCCACCCCTCCCTCTCCTTTCTGGTCTCAATCTCAGCAACTCACAGGGGAAGGGAGTTTCCCTCTCTAACTCCTCAACCTAGGACTCCTCCACTCTCCTCTCAACGTTCTCTTGTGTCTTCTGCATCTGCGTGACACTCCCAGCCGGGGAAAGTGACTTGAGGAGCAAGTTCTTGGTGGGAGGGGGTGGCGGGAGATGCGGGAGCAGTCAGGAGGAGAGGGAATAGCGAGCGTCTCTGCGGAACCGTGGGGATGGGAGGGAGTGGTACCGTGGGGCGACCGTGACGGGGCCTGGAGGAGCTGCTGAGTCCCTGACCTTCCGCGTGGCGGTGGCGTTGGCCCCCGATGCCACGGGGGAGCTGGTGGCCTGGACAAAAAGGAAGTCATTATCCAGCAGGGGCCAAGCTCCCTGGACACGGCACGTGTGAAAGTGGTGGTGGAAGCTGCGCACGTGGGGGTCCCCGAAGGAGGCGCAATGCAGGAAGCCCGGGGGACGACCGTGCAGCCGGGAAAACTGGCCTTCGTAGTCACAGGGGTCCGGGGCTGGGGGGCCAGAGGAGCGGACAGGGCCCGAGCCCGGAAGGGCTGGGCCGCGGGGCGGGGGAGGGGCCGTGGGGCCCTGGCGGGAGCAGTTGTGCTGGATCATCAGGTCTTCGATGCCGTGCACGGCCGAATGGAAGGCCAGGTCTCCGCGGCAGGTGCGGGCGGTGCGCCGGGTGCAGAGAGCGTAGGAGCGGAGGGCTCGGCACAGGCCGCCGGAGCCCACGGCTCCACCCCGGCCCCCAGCTTCTGCCCCTCCTCCTGCTCCTCCAGCTCCTCCAGCTCCTCCAGCTCCTCCAGCTCCTCCTCCTCCTCCCCCTCCCCCTCTCCTTCCTCCTCCTCCTCCTCCTCCTCCTCCTCCTCCTCCTCCTCGAAGCGCTCCCGGTGAACCCCCACCTCTAAGGCTCAGGGTGGATGATACATACTCAGCATTGCAGCGGAGGATCTTGCATTGAGAGTGAGCTGAGGACAAAGGGAGAGGATTGTGAGATGGCTCTTGGATCCCCACTTAATTCTCCCAAATCTGATGAAGGAAATTTCAGCTGCTCCTAAAACCCAACTGATCCCAAGTTCCAGTCCAGTCCCTGGTCCTCAGCCCCCAGCTCCCTAGTTCCTGTGTTCACTACGTCTTGCTAAAAATGTGTAAGCCCGCTAGGTCTCTTCTCCCTACGGATCAAGCGCTTTTCCAGTGTCCTTCCCCAAGGCGAATGGGAAATAAAATATATATCTATTTGAGAGCCAGGCGAGTGACTGGAACTCTCCAGCACCTGTCCCTTCTCTACACACATGCTCACCTGCCCACCCTTGCACAGCAGAGGACCCTCTAGGTTCCCCAGCCCTTCCCTAGCCCTTCCTTACCATGTCCACAGAGAAGGAGCAGGAGGGTGAGAGTGCTTAGAGTTGGGGGGCTGCCATGGGGAGACCAGCCTGGATCCCCCATACCTATGCGGCCAGGTCCCCCCAGGCTCCGGCTTTTTCCAGCTGACGACCCTCCTACCTAGTGAATTTTGACCGGACCTCCTGTAAAGGACTGAAAAAAGAAACTTGGCTGGGCATGGGGAGAGAAAAGAGTCGAAGATCATTCAGGATTATATGAAGAGAATCTGGGAAGATCAGGAAAAAGGATGAGCGGTCGGGAGTTTGGGGAGAATAGGGCTCTCCCAACTGTAAGTGTGGCTGTTAAGCCTCTGTGCCTTGTTCTTGTGGCCACTTTCAGGTCCCTTATGCAACACCCTGAGGTGGGGGTGGAAGGAAGGTTGACTAGACTGGCGGGGGGGGGGGGGGGGGGGGCGCGGGCAGAGTCCACTGTATTGCCCCATCCTGAGCTACCAAACAGCAGAATGTCAAAAAAAAAAAAAAAAAAAAAAAAAAAGGAGGAATTGTGGGGATGGATCAGACCCCAGTCATCCCAGTGGGCTCCTCAATATAATTAGGATTTAAAAATATTTCAAAAACACACCTCTTATTTGCTTCTCCCCATCCAGAGGGGACACTCTCCAGGGGTCATTCATTTCTCTTCCTCCTTTGTGTCAGAATGTTTTAGCAAGAAGGAGTGAGGGTGGAATACCCATTCCCTCTTTAGAACATCAGTATTCAAATGAAAAGGGACCAATCTCTTTCATCTGAGACAGCTAAGATTATAATCCCTCTCTCTCACAGAATAACGGGATGCAAACCAAGCATGCAAATCCATTCTTGTGTGTGTTGAGTCCACAGTTCTTGCATTTTTTTTATTTTTCCAAATCTGACTGAAGAATCACTCTTTTCATCTTTCCTTTGCAAATTCAGAAGTTCTCAGTCTTGCAGAGGACAGGCCTTGGGGCCTTGGGGCCTGTCCTCTGCAAAACTCCTCCTGCAAAACCCCTCCTGCCAAACTCCCCATTCTTGGCGTAAGGGTATGATTGGGGTCAAAGTCATGCAGGAGGGAGAATAGGGTGGGAAGACTGGAGTGTGTAAATAAATAATTTACAACAAGACATAGCCCCTACCCTTGGAAGCCCAATGTGAAGGTCACTGCCAAGTAGGGGCAGGTAGAAGGGTACCAGTGACTAATCATCTGAGGCTAAATCTGGCCATGGTGAGAAAACTACAGAATAGGGCATATAGGAAACTCCTAAAACTTCACCAGAAGTCTGAGGCAACAGAGTAAGGAGAGAGCTAAAACGGCCAGAGGAGAGACAGAAGATGAAACTTCAAGAGGCAAGTGGCCAGCAGCCAGAAAGAAATAAGACAGGAGGAGAAATGGAGATGGGGCACCTTGGTATGAAAAGAGATCCTAGCTTTTGGACTAGAGACATTCAAGTAGGTGTCATAATTTTCTGAAAGTCTAACTTCATTCCAAAAGCGTATTAAAGGAATTGCAATTTCATTTTGACTTACTGTTTCCAGAGGACAAACATTACTCTGATATCCAATTCTCCAGCCATGACTGCCTACTCTGTCGGTCAGCTCCAGCCAGGGGATCCCCCGTCTTTCTCCATGTCTCCCCCAGGTCCCCAGACTGGCTGCAATCTCACTGAGGTTAGGGAACCAGAGAAGATTTGGGTGGGGGGAAGGGGAAGTAAATGGCTGGCCAGAGTACTGGACAGCTGAGCGGGGGAGGGAGGTGGCTACTGAGTTGACTGTTTTAAAAATAGCTAAGTCCAAAATTCCAGGAACGTCAGTGGCGGTAGGGTGTGGGTTGGGGGGATGGGGAGGGTAGAAGGATTAGAAAGAATATGGAATATAGAGTGCCAAGTGGGGAAGGGGCGACAGAAATATTATAGGCAAGTCAGATATCCACTTCCAGGTTATGTGACTCTAGTCACTGCCTACTCCAGGCAGCCCTCCAGCATTCTCAGTAATGAGCTCCCAGCCTTTAAAAAGTAGAGTGGGAAATTACACTCTTTCTTTCACCGCTTTCATCCCTGCTATATTGAAGATTGCATTTAGTTTCTATTGGTCACATCTAGAAGGTAGGTGACTTCAGATAGGGTCCATAGCAGAGGTAGTTCACACCCCTTCCCCCATCTTTGCAGAGTATTTCAGAAGGACTAAAAAAGCCAGCTGTCCAGTGGAGAAATCCGAGCTCTGAGTTGCCTAGGTCTGTTTCAGTCTACCAGAACAGATCCTTGCAGCTGTCTATCCCCCTGTCTCCTCCATTTCATTCTCTTAGTTTATACAGTAATTCCTCTTCCTTCCCTCTTAACCAATTCACACACAAAATATAAGCTCCCTAGTTGTTAGAGGAGGAGGCTAACAGAGGCAAAAAGGTGAAGAAGGAATAAGAATAGAGTTTTTTGAAGGTTATTAATCCACAGCGTTGGGGGGGTGGATTGGGACTTGGAAAGATAAAGTGAGATAAGAAGAGATTCAGAAAGATACTTTTGTGGAATAACATAATCTTGTGACCTTTTAAGATATTGCAACCAAGGAATTTAGCCATATCTTATTTTTGCAGTTATAGGCATCTGGGATCATCATCTTATATTTGCCAAGTGAAGTGAACACAAAGCCTGATTCCAAATAGTGTCACTAAGGCATTTGCTTAATTGGTTTGCATTTAATTCAGAATCTAGCAGTCTGCACAGTACTCTTATTATGCATATATTTCTGAAAAATTTAGATTTCTCTCAACCACATGAGTCCATAGCACAAGGATTTTATTGCAAAAATATGAAATGCCAACCAAACTATTCAAGTGACTTTAAAACACGGTAATTTGACTATGACATCCCAAGTGGGATTTACTCTAGGGACAAAAAGAAATGCAAAAATATTTTCAAGTAGTCATATTGTTGGTGGTAGTATTGGTATTGTTATTGTGCAACTATTGTGGGTGGTAGTATTGGTATTGGTATTGTGCAACTATCATGGGTGTTATTGTGCAATTACCATTGTAAAATAAACAAACAAGGATTAATGCTAGCATCTTTGTGAACCAGGATTTTTGGTGTAGAATAAGGAGATGCAGATTTATCATTGATGAAATTAAGTAAAAACTCTGTAATTCTGATTTAAATTGGAAATAAAACTGTGAGCTTGAGGCATATTTTATCCTAAAACATTTCCTAGCTTATGCTGATAAGGCCTAGAAATGATAACCCAATGGCCATGCCTACATCCAAATTGAGCTTTCTAAACACCATTTCCCACTGAAAGGAACTCATTAGAGAAATGGCTCATTTCAGGTATGAGTGAGGAATTGTCCAAGCTAAGCAAGGAAACCTTCAAAAACTATTAGGATTGCATCAGAAGGACTCAGAAACAACTGAATAGTTTGCACTGGCCAAAGATGAGACAATTTGAGTGTCAAAAGGATACTATTTGCGTATTTGATATGTTCAACTATCGTATTTGTATCAAATATGTTTAAATCTATGAGTTTCCAACAATACTTAAAAACACAAACTCCTTACTGGAGAATGCTAGGGGATCAACTCATTATTTTGAAAACTGCTAGTAATTGGAAAGAATCAAACGTTTATCCTATTCTTACTGTGGGAATTCAAGATGAGGGGGAAATTTCTCTTTATAGAAGTTTTCTAGCAGATAACTGAAAAAGGAATGGCATAATTAGAAAATCTACATTTATAGTTCTCTCTTCTAGAATTTGGGCCTCTTTTGGATACTTCTGAACTAGAGTTTAGCATAGTAAGGGCCAATTTTGGAGTGAATATTGCCAAGAAGCAGAGTTATTTCAATGATTGGGTATATACTTGGGAGGCAAAAGAACTGAACAGGGATTGGAACTGAAACTGGTTAAAACAACGACAAAAAAGCAGCAATTACTCATGTTAGTCAGAAGAGGGGATGATTCCTCATTTTTGTGGTTGCAGAGGGTCTTGTCTGTATTTTATTCCAAACTCAGTTGTGGAGAGTCTGATAAGCTGAGAGATAATAATTATCAACCTTGACTTCTATACTCAGCTTAAGTATTATTCCAGAATTAAAAATAAGAAAAACATTTCAAACAAAACAAGAGCACCAATAAATCCACATCAAAAGAACCATTAAAAAGATTTACTAGCAAGAATGATTTTGAGCAAAGAAGGATGGATTAAGGTGAGAGAAGGAATGGTAAACAAAGAAATACATATGTGATTGAATCTAAATACTGAATACTGTATGTTTAAAAATGACTGCCTTGGCAGTAAACACAATAATAACACATAAAACAGAATGGGACTTGTAATTAAAGCTGTTTGAGCTTTTCATATTGTTTGGGAAGAATGTGTCAAAACTGATTTTATGCTTTAATTAATATTTAAGTCTGTGTTGTAAGGGTAGGCACCAAAATAATAGAAAACATAAAGGAGGAAAAGGGAATTAAGATAACAAAACAAGACAAAAACTTGATCAATCCAAAAGAAGACAAGAAAGGAGAAAAAAAGAAAAGAAAACGTGTACATTAAATCACAATAATAATTCACAATCTAAATTTTAAAACTGGGGAATTCTCACTGCTCTGTAGATATGATTTTGGAGAAAGGAAGGGTTGGAAGCAAAGTCCCCCATCCAGGACTATGACTGTGGTCAGGAAACAGTGAGAAGTAGGCAGTGTTGAGACATATTTTAAAGGTAAAGCTACAGGACTTTTTGATGCTCAGATGTTCCCAGGACTGATTTTTACTAGTTTTGACAATGACTGATTTTTGAAGTAAATGAGATCATTTCTTTCATGATTGTTTTCTTGTAAGGCCTTAAATTGCTCTGTTTTCTATAATTCCATGGCCCTTGACAGGAAAAGTTTCCCAACTCTTCAAGAAGATGGCCACTAGTTCTTTGTTGCACCCCTCAGGATGATTCAGAACATGGTTCAAGTCATTTAGATCTTTCCCATCCCATTTACAGACCCATCACCTTTACCCCTTTGGGGTCACCTCTACAATACTTTTAAGTTACTGCATGGTCCTTCGGGGTTACAAAGCTGTAAAGAAGCTGCACCAGGAAAGGTAGTGGAACCAGCTAGATAACATATTATTTGTACTAGCGTGAAAAATCCCACCCGTGGCTAAGAGGTGAGCAACATTTGAAAGCACAGACAAGGTTAAATGACAGGAGAAACACAGCAAGAGGATGTCGTGTGGGTTTTAGAAATGAGTACAGAGAATTGTCATGAGACACATTAAAATGGATCTACCTGGACAAGGGTACTCATCATAGTAGAAATAGTTTATCGTTGATCATCTACTGGTACCACATGCTATGCTGAGTGATCTGATGATAGCATTAATAATCCTTACAACAATGATGAATGGCAAATATTAACCGCATTTTATAGAAGCTAAAGCTCAGAGAGACCATCTGTCAAAGGTTATTTAATTCAGGGATGCCTGTGTGGCTCAGTAGTTAAATGTCTGCCTTTGGCTCGGGTCGTGATTCCGGGGTCCTGGGGTCAAGTCATGCATCAGGCTCCCTGCATGAAGCCTGCTTCTCCCTCTGCCTGTGTCTCTGCCTCTTTCTCTGTGTCTCTCATGAATAAATAAATAAAATCTTAAAAAAAAATAAAGCTATGAATTCTTCACATGCTCTTCTGTTGCCTGTGTTGAATCTCTTTACAGATGCTTGAAATGGAGTAAAGACAATGTATTCACTCCATTGAAAGAGGGCTCAGCAGAATCAGGTATTACTTCCACCCCTCAGGATGTTTACAGGCTATTCAGGAAAAAGACTGATTCACATGAAGAAGTGATGAGTGTGCAATCATTCCCTAAATTCTGTGGTGCTATGAATTCAGATGGGAAGATAGTTGATGAGAACTAAAGAAATAATAATAAGAGGCAATAGAAGGGATGGGATTTGAAGTGATCTTTGAAGATTGAGTAGGATTTGAATTGTTAAGGGCCTTCCAGGGCAAAGAAACCCACCTAGAGCTGTGCCTAGATTCATGCTTCAGTGAGGAAACCAGCAAAACTTGAAGTAGATAGGAAGCAATGGAATGGAAAGTGGGAAGAGGCCAAATTAGAGGCACTTTGAAAGTGGTCTAAGGAGTTTAACTTAATAGCTAACACTTGAGAGCTTGAAACCTACCAGGCAATGTTTGAAACATTTTTAAAATATGAATTCATTTAATTTTCACAACTCTCTAAGGAAGGTTAATAGTCTCATCTTTACTTTCATATAAAGAAATTGAGGTAGAGCAAGATTAAGCAACCTGCCCACAGTTACAGCTGATAAATGGTTGAACACTAACTAATTCATTAATTGACAATAATTGTTCAACTCAAGCAGGTGGGCTCCAAGAGCCTTAACTCTTAATCACTACACTGTGTTGTCAAGGAAACAGCCACTGAAGATTCTGGTTATGGAGGTAGGTGGGCAAGGAAGTGAGCTGTGGCTGTGGCTGCCTCCACATTAAGCAACATCCTTCTTTTGTTACATGAAGCCCAAAGGGAATGCTGGGAAAGCAGGGGGTGGGGGGACAACGGGACACAAAAGCCCAAAGTTGAAGGAATCTAGTTTGTAGAAGAGAAGACTGAGGATAGAAGCTGTTCTAATCTAGGATGTTCTAAAGTAACAAACGCTGCTCTGAATAAATCTATGAAGCAGGTACTTTTTATATTCGGCATTGCCCCCCTGTTTCTGGTCTTAGTCTCCCCCTTCTGGTACTCCATTATCTGGGGCCTGCCTTTCCTGACCTAGTCAAGTGTTCACACTTTTCTTCCTCTTCTTCTCTTAGTCTCACCCACCTGGCCATACACCCCCTGAACTCCCCCAGAGCTTACCAGGCAGGGTGTACTATCTGGCCTGCCACTTCAAATTCCTTTGCAGTTCTTCATCCCCTATTCCTCCCTCTCTATCTCCTCTAAGGACTACAGCCACTCTGCCATACCCTCAAAGCACACTCTCTATACTTTCTGAAATGACCCGAGGCTAATCTAGAAAACAATCTGTTCTAATGGAAGAAAATGGGGGAGAAAACATCCAAGGCTGTCCCTTCATTTTTCCTCAAAACATCTTTTGTAGAAACCGCTCCTTATATTGGTTCTCTTAACTCAAAAGAGTAACTTTATCCCTCAGGTGTGGGAATTTCAAGTCAGTTAAGAATTTCATAGCCAACTGGTGAATGAGATTCTTCTATGGTACCTGTCATGTAATATCATCTCCTTTGCTCAAAATTAAGGTCAGCCCTGTTTAAATACCAGTGAAGTATTTAAAAATGAGTAGGTCAAAATAAGCACGTGAAAAGATGCTCAACATCATTAGTCATTAGGAAAGTGCAAATCGGATTCATTGCAATGAGAAAACACTACACAACTACTACAATAGCTAAAATTAAAAAGACTGACCATATCAAGTATTGGCAAGAAGTGGAACTCTCACAAGATCCTGGTGAGAATGTAAAATGGTACAACCAGTTTGTAAAAATGGTCTGGCAGTTTCTTTGAATTAAAGTTAAGCATACGCCTACCATATGATCTAAACATTCCACTCCTAAGTAGTGACCCAAGGGAAGTGATAGCATATGTCAGCACAAAGGCTTAAGCACAAATATTCATTATAGTTTTCTCTGTAATAACCAAAAAAATTGGAAACAACTCAAATATCCATCAACAGATGAATGGATATATCAATTGTGACAAATCCAGACAATAGAATATCAGTCAGCAATAAAATGAAATAAACTACTAATGCACATAACACGATGAATCTCAAAATAATCATGCAAGCAAATAAGCCAAACAACAACAGAAAGTATATATTGCTTGTTTCTGTTTTTATAAAGTGTTAGGAAATGTAAACTAATACACACCAACAGAAAGGAGACCAGTGGTTGCTTGGGAACGGGTTAAGGGAGAGAGAGATGGTTTACAAAGAGGCAAGGGGAAATTTTAGGAGCAACATGTTCATTAACTTGATTGTGGCAGCAATTTCATGGGTATACATATGTCAAAGCCCATGAAATTATATACTTCATTTTAAAAATATTTTATTTATTTATTCATAGAGACACAGAGAGAGGCAGAGACATAGTCAGAGGGAGAAGCAGGCTCCCGGTGGGGAGCCCAATGTGGGACTTGATCCCAGGACCCCATGATCACGCCCTGAGCCAAAGGCAGACATTCAACCACTGAGCCACCCAGGAGCCCCTGAAATTATATACTTTAAATATGTGTAGTTTATCTTACATCAACTATACCCAATGAAGCTGTAATTTTAAAAAACAAAACAAAACAAAAAACAGGTAGCCCATCTTTCGTTTTTCCTTTGTTGGATCAGACAAAGGTTCAGAATGACCACAGCATCACAAGGAATTTTAGAACAAACTCGTTCTTCTAGAAAAACACAGAAAAGAAGAAGATGACGGGATAAGGGAGAGAGAATATTTCAAGATTTTATATGCTCTTTTCTAGTCCTATCACAGGGACATATTCCTTCCTCCAGATTGTCATTCCAAAGGTCAAATACCATAGTAAGGACGTTTTCTGGCTTAAAAATACCAGCCCTGCACCTCATAATTCCGTCTTTCCATTCCACCAACAGTCAGCAGATGGCGATGGTGACTAAAAAGAATTCTCAGTGGAGCTGGGGCAAGTGTCCCAGAAGAAGAAATTTGATTTCTTAGATTATTAGATATGTTGATCATTTGAGGGAAAAGTCTAATAAACATTTGACAGAATAAGCATTTCGGGAATAAATTGGAGATGGGGCACAGTTAAACAAATACATTATTTACATAAATTATTATAACCTCACAACAAAGGGTTGTTCAAGACAGAAAACAATAAAAATCCACTACTTGGCTCCACAGTGGATATTATTTACACGGCAACAGTAATGCAAACACTATGTATTGATATACAAATTGTATAACTATCAGGAGGATGAGGGAACAGAGGAAGGAGAAGGCAGATCTACAACATGATGTGAAAGCCGACATTCCAATTACTATAACAAAAAAGCAAAAGCTATGTTTACTATTTGTGAATTAAGAAATAAAATAAGAGAAATATGAAGTAAGTGCCAGATAAAAAAGCTAAAAGAATTGGAAGAGACTCTATTGAATGTCTCAGTAGGGGGGGCATGAGAACTGACGTTCTTTGTGTAAGCTCTAAATATTCTGTGATTTTAAACTACATTATGTTATGTTATTTTGACTTTTGAAAGGGAGGGCATTCCTGCCTTGGCCAGTCCTGAGCTTTTCCCCTTAACTTATTAACTTGTGGCCACTTCAGCCACCTCTTAGGTCCACTCAACACCTCCCTATCCACTTCACCCACCTTGTATGCTTGATGGCAAATTCTTTCCCATGCTTCTTCTCAAGGAAACAGGTAATTTCCGTGGTCCAGTAATCACGGTTCCCAAAATCAGTGCCAGGAAACTGCACCAGCACAAAGGAAAGGAAAGAAGGCAACGCATAGAACATAAAAGACCTTCCTCAGTTTTTCTGCCTACTCCCAAACCAATTATTCATCATCCTTCCCAATAGGAAGAAATAAGGTACATATGTTTCCTGAGATAAAACTTGTATGTGAATGGAGAGTGGGCTTTGAGAAAGTGAAAGGGGAATCAGGCAGGATAACGGGACTCTGCCTTCACTACAGGGCTAATGATTTTGGAATCATTTTCTGCTCTTGGTTCAAAGAATCAATTATATATGTATACATACATATATATACACATCAATTATATATATACACATGTATATATATAACTATATATGTAACTACATATAACTGCATATAAGTATACATATAAAACTATATATATATGTATATATACATTATATATATGACACAATGTTACATTAGTTTCAGGTATACAATGTAGTGATTCAACAAGTTTATAGGTTAGTACTATACTCACCACAAGGGTAGTCACCATCTGTCACCATGCAACACTATACAATATCGTTGACTATATTCCTTGTGTTGTACTTTTCATCCCCATGACTTATTCACTCATCACTGGAAGCCTGTACCTCCCATTCCTCTTCATCCATTTTGCCCATCTTCATACCCTCCCCTCTGGTAACTATCATTTTGTTCTTTGTATTTATGGGTCTGTTCATTCATTCGTTTGTTTGTTTGTTCATTTCTTTTTTTATTTTTAGATTCCACATATAAGTGGAATCATATGGTATTTATCTTTCCCTGCCAGACTTATTTCACTCAGCATAATACCCTGTCGGTCCATGTTGTCACTGAGGGCAATATATCTTTTTTGTTTTAATGGCTGAGTAACATTATATTGCATGCATATACCACATCTTCATGTAATCGGTCTTTGATATAGCATTTTTCTTCAACTCCTACCTCTGAGAAACGAGTTGTAAGAATTTAAAAAAACCAATCAGCTTCTTCATCCTTCCCTCTCACCCCACCTTACCCCAGCCAAGAATTGACAGGCCCTTTGCGAAAACTATGGCATCTACAACAGAAAATGTTCTGCTGCGGTATTTTCTCTATATGGAGGAGATAGCCCTGCACCTCCCACAGTCAAGCCCTACAGCTTCAGGGGAACACAACACCATCGGTGTTGGAGAACAGACAAGAATCAGGATGAGCAATGGGCTCTATATTGACACATTAGCTTATCAGGCTAAAATAACCCTACTGATTGATTTTGACTCTTGTTTAGAATTTTTAAAGCACCTAAGTTATGCCAGGCCATAAGACAAACATGGTTCCTACCTTTGGGAAGCATGATTTAGGTGGGAAGAAACAGACAGATAAACAGATAATTATAAGATAAATGATAAATATTAATGATATTTAGAAGTATGTCCAACATACTGTAGGGATACAAAGAAGGTGGCAATTAAATCTGTTTGTAGAAATCAGAGAAATCTTTACAAAGGAGATGAATTTTCTTTGTTTAAGAAGCAGAGATAGACTATTAGAGAGATCTTTCAGCGCTAAGTCAGGTGAATTTTGTCCTACCTGTAGGACCTTGAGGCAAGTCACTTGAACTCTCTGAATCACAATATTCTCTCCTGCAAAAGTTCTGCCTGCCTATTTAGTGAGAATCAAATGTTTATGCAATTGCCTAATAATGCACACGTGTAAATAGCTCTGTATACACTTTAAAATGCTATTAACAATGAAAGTATTGTTAAATGTCAGTCTGGATAAAAAATAGAAAACTGGTTTAATATATAGTTTCTTGGGCAGCCCGGGTGGCTCAGCGGTTTGGCACCGCCTTTAGTCCAGGGCGTGATTCTGGAGACCCAGAATCGAGTCCCGCATCCGGCTCCTTGCATGGAGCCTGCTTCTCCCTCTGCCTGTATTTTTGCCTCTCTCTCTCTCTATGTCTCTCATGAATAAATAAATAAAATCTTTAACAAGGTTATCTAATTCAAACCTAAATTTATCAGCCCCAGAAGTCAATACTTTTGCATTATAGCATCTTCTATAGATTCCCAGGCAGATCAATGTAGATGAAGAAAAGAAAAAAACAAAAGATACAGATTTATTTATTTTTAAAGATTTTTAAAAATTTATTTATTCATGAGAGACACAGAGACACAGGCAGAGCAAGAAGCAGGCTGCATGCAGGGAGCCTGATGTGGTGGGACTTGATCCCAAAACCCCGGGATCACACCCTGAGCCAAAGGTAGACGCTCAGCCCTGAGCCACCCAGGCATCCCCAAAAGATACAAATTTAGAGAGGATGTGAGAGATAGTACACCAGAGAAAACAGTCCCTAGATCTTCAAATTAGAGTGCTGGCTAGGAGAATGAGCCTATCACTGAGGATGAGAAAGAGACAGGCTGGCATCCAGCTTTTATATACCTAAGGAGTTCAAAAGAATTCTAATATACGGGGCACCTGGGTTGCTCAGTGGTTTGGTGCCTGCCTTTGGCCCAGAGCATGATCTTGGAGTCCCAGGATTGAGTCCCACATCAAGCTCCCTGCATGGAGCCTGCTTCTGTCTCTGCCTCTCTCTGTGTCTCTCATGAATAAATAAATAAAATAAAAAAAAGAATTCTAATATATTTCAAATATATTAGAAATAAATTCTAAATTCTAAATTCAAATATTTAGAAAATATTTAAGAAAAATTTGCCTTTTTTGGCAGCTTGACGTTTCCTTTGAAGAGGTGATGAGAATTCTACAACTCATTTTCTTCCTCACTGTTTCAAAATTCAGAGGAAAATATAATACTCGGTTACAGTATTTATATAAGCTTGGCTTTTTGTTATATATTTTGTCTTTTCTATAGCTTTTGAATTTTCTATGTTTTAAAAGATTATTTATTTATTTATTCATGAGAGAGAGGCAGAGACACAGGCAGAGGGAGAAGCAGGTCTATGCAGGGCAGACACTCAACCACTGAGCCACCCAGGCGTCCCTTGAATTTTCTATTTTTATGTTGGTTGTCACGTGTTATATTTGTTTTGGTTACATGTGAGGTGTTGCTTACCTTTTTGTAAGTCTCTATAAAACTCTTTTGGATAAATTAAAGTTAAGGTAAAAGCAAACCAAATATTTTTGGAAGTCTAGATTTAAATGTAAGTTAAATAAAAACCTGTTCATTTTTCATAGCTTGGAATTTTACCATTTTGCTCACTTGAAACTAGTACATAAAGACATACTATTTACTTTGTACCACCTTTACCTACATGTTTGGTGTTTTTATCATTTCCTGGAAAGGTGAAGAAAGCAGTGCTTGCATTTCCCTGCATTAAGAAGAGAATTCCAGGGATGCCTGGGTGCTTCAGTGGCCAAACATCTGCCTTTGGCTCAGGTTCTGATCCAGGGTCCTGGGATGGAGTCCCACAGCAGGCTTCCTGCAGGGAGCCTGCTTATGTCTCTTTTCTCTGTGTCTCTCAAGAATAAATAAATAAAATCTTTTTTTTTTTCTTTAAGAGAGTTCCAAAAATAAAATGCTTGTAAAATCCAAGACTGCTGATGCAGTAAAAAGACAGGTTTCCTTTGGTTGAACTTATTAGGGCATTGGCAGTGTGAGATTATTTGGGATGGAGAGTTTTTATAAATCTATGGTTCTCAGGCAGCCCCGGTGGCGCAGCGGTTTAGCGCTGCCTGCAGCCCAGGGCGTGACCCTGGAGACCCTGAATCCAGTCCCAGGTCAGGCTCTCTGCATGGAGTCTGCTCCTCCCTCTGCCTGTGTCTCTGCCTTTCTCTCTCTCTCTCTCTCTCTCTCTCTCTCTGTCTGTCTCTATGAATGAATAAATAAAATCTTAAAGGAAAAAAAATAAATCTATGGTTCTCACTTTGGGTGATCACAAACTCCTTCTGAAAATTGAATGAGAGATATTAGCCCTGTTCTCAAAAGAAAAAATTCTCAAATATGTGCCTTGACATTTTAACTACAATTTCTTGGTGGGGGGGCGGGTGTACATATACCTCCTGCTAGAGGGCTGGAAGAGACATGACTCCTTCACTGTGCAAGCACTGAATCCTGGCCCCCAGACTACCAAGGAGCTTTACTATGGATAGTGGTGAGAGTGAGGTAGATAGATACTTGAGTAAGACTGTCAATACCCACCTCAAAGCAACAATAGAACCATAGGAAGATTCTGCTCTTCCTGCTCCAAGGATGTTTCACAATGGCTTTGAAGTAATTCTATTCTGGACATCAAGTAGTTCTGAAAAATATTTGGGTTGCTAAAGAGTATCCATTACAGTATATGCCCTTACAGATTTAGTTTTGTTTATTTGATTTATCTTAATTTCTGTCTTGAGGTGTTGTAGAAGGGAAAGCCCTCTGTTAACTATTTGGATAAGAACTCAATTGTGTCATGTTGCTGTAAAATGTTTTTATGTTTTAGTTTCCCTACCTTCTGGTGAATAATTAGGCACACTATTAAAAACATTATTTTTTTACAATGGCCCTGATTATGTTTGTCAGCCAGCTACCAGTGGCCCCTGGCCTCCTGAGAGCTGCAGGTCTTCTAACATCTGAAAAAAGGATTATTTTCCTGATTGAGAAGGTGAATGTGAGTAACTATTAAGGGTAGAACAGAGGCAGTGAAAGTAATAAGAGAGAGAGATTAAGGTTCAGTTGTGATGGAACATAATAAGATGTGTCATAGGGATCTTTTCCCTCCCTTTTTAGCCCATTCTCTGCCCACCTCCCCTCTAGCAACTTTCAGGTTTTTCTCTATAGTTAGGAGTCTCTTATGGATTGCCCCCTCTCTCTTTTTTCCCCCTTCTCCTATGTTAATGTTTTATTTCTTAAAACTCCACATATGAGTGAAACCATATGGTATTTGTCTTTCTCTGGCTGACTTATTTGGTTTAGCATAATACCTTCTAATCCAGTCACATCATTGCAGATCGCAAGATTTCATTCTTTTTGATGGCTTAGTAATATTCCATTATTACATCTTCTTTATCCATTCATCAGTCAATGGACATTTGAGTTCTTTCTATAATCTGGCTGGGTTTTTTGTTTGTTTTTAAAGATTTTATTTATTTATTCATAAGAGACACACAGAGAGAGGCAGAGACATAGGCAGAGGGAGAAGCAGGCTCCCTGCAGGGAACCCAATGCAGGACTTGATACTGGGACTTCAGGATCACGCCCTGAGCTGAAGGTAGACACTCAACCACTGAACCACCCAGGTGTCCCTATAATTTGGCTGTTGTTGACAAGGCTGCTATAAGCATCAGGGTGCATGTGCCCCTTTGAATTAGTGTTTTTGTGTCCTTTGGGCAAACAGCTAGTATTGCAATTGCTGGGCTATAGGGTAGCTCTATTTTTAACTTCTTGAAGAACTTCATTCTGTTTTCCAGAGTGGCTGCACCAGTTTGCAAGAGGGTTCTCCTTTCTTTGTTTCCTCACTGACATCTGTTGTGCAGTTAAATCTGTTAATTTTAGCCGTTCTGACAGGTGTAAGGTGGTATCTCATCATGGTTTTGATTTCTATTTCCCTGATGATAAGTGATGCTGAGCATTTTTTCATATGTCTGTTGGCCATCTGGATGTCTTCTTTGAGAAAATGTCTATTCATGTCTTCTGCCTATTTCTTAACTGGATTATTTGGGGTTTTTACAGGGTGTTGAATTTGATAAGTTCTCACTTATCAGAGGGCTGCCATGCGTGCTCTGCTTGGCGTGGGGTGCCCTGCTGCCCTTTGGGACTGGGGTCCGGTGCAGAGAGCCACTCCTCCTGGGAAACGGGGCGTCGCTTGAAAGGGCCCCCCCACCACACAAGGCATGTTGGTGGGGAACCTGGTGCTAAACCATTCCTGGACAACCTGCTTCTGCGTCGGGGTTTCCTATGAGCAGCTCCCTCACTGCAATCTATTGAAAGTCAGCCCTCGACACAAGGGTTTGTAAATTTTTAAAAGGGAAAAAAAAATTTTTTTTAAGAATTTGATAAATTCTTTATAGACTTTGGATACTAACCTTTTATCTGATAAGTCTTTTGCAAATATCCTCTCTCATTCCATAGGTTGCCTTCTAGTTTGTTGATTCTTTTGCTGTGCAGAAGCTTTATATCTTGATAAAGTCCCAACAGTTCATTTTTGCTGTTGTTTGTCTTGCCTCCAGAGAGGTGTCTAGTAAGAAGTTACTACAGCTAAGGTCAAAGAGATTACTTCGTGTGTTCTCCTCCTGTGTTCTCCTCTAGGATTTTGATGGTTTCTTGCCTCACATTTAGGTCTTTAATCCATTTTGAATTTATTTTTGTGTATGGTGTAAGAAAGTGGTCCAGTTTCATTCTTTTGTATGTTGTTGTCCAGCTTTCCCAGCAGTATTTGTTGAAGAGACTGTCTTTTTTTTCCATTGGATATTCTTTCCTGCTTTGTCAAAGATTAGTTGACCATAGAATTGTGGGTCTATTTCTGGGTTCTCTATTCTGTTCCACTGATTTATGTGTCTGTTTCTGTGCCAGTACCATACTGTCTTGATTGACTATAGTTTTGTACTATAACTTGAAGTCTGGAATTGTGATGCTTCCGGTTTTGCTTTCCTTTTTCAAGATTCCTTTGGCTACTTGGGGGTCTTTTGTGGTTCCATACAAATTTTAGGAGTGTATTATCCTCTGTGAAAAAGTGTCAAGGGGATCTAGAGTGTAAAATAACCCAAATCTTTTAGGCTTCCTCATCTTCAGTGTTTCTCAGGGGGGGGTTCTATTGACATTGTGGGCGGGACAATTCTTTGTTTTGTGGAACTGAACAGCCCAGTGCAGGCCAGTTAGCATTTTTGTCTCTCCTCTCCTGCTAAGTGCCATTTTTATGTCCAGTCAATGTAAAATTTTAAAGTATCCCTGCATATTTCCAAAGCCCCACCCCACCCCAAAGGTGATACCACTCTGGTTGAGGAAACCTAGATATTCTCAATCCCAAGTGGTTTCACATTACCATGACCTAAACTGGCTCAGTAGAGATGTTTTTACCTTATGGACCATCCTCGCTTTAGAAACAGTCGTTTTTGGTTTTGAGGGTTTTGTTTTTGTTTTTGTTTTTGTTTTTTAAAGATCAAAGTGGCTTCTTTATTCACCAATTCATGAGTCAAGCAGCATCCCTCCAGCAGACAGAAAGATAGAAAGTAGCTCCAAAGAACTGTTTAAAATGGGAGAATTTAAAGGCACAGGACAATAGGGACAAGGAAAGAGTGGAGGACCACATCTTTCTGTGGAGGAGGGAGGGATCTATCAGGCGTATTACCTCACTAGGCTGACCAGGAAATTCTAGACTTACTATCTGAAAATTACAACCTTGGGACAGGTTGAAACTAGTTAGATTAGGATTTTTGAGGGGTTTCTTTGTTTTTGTTTTTGTTTGTTTTTGTGTGTGTGTGTGTGGAGCTCAAGGACATGACCTTCCCACTACTCTCCTATAAGAGAGATGGTTGATTCCTTTTATTTTTTTTTTAAGATTTTATTTATTTATTTGAGAGAGAGAAGGAGCAGAGGGAGGGGCAGAGGGAAAAGCAGACTCCCCACTGAGCAGGGAGTTGGATGTAGGGCTGGACCCCAGGACTCTGGGATCATGACCCAACCTGAAGGCAAGCATCAACCAACTGAGAAGGCCCTCGTTGATTCCTTTTAATTCACATACTTAGCTTCTCTACAGAGCCTCCCAAGGACAGGACCACACAAACTTAAACCTCAGCTCTACCTTCTACCCCCTTTACCCGTAGAATTTGGATTTCAAACCCACACTCCTAGACTTGTAGGGGTTTCCTACACCCCAGTCCAAACAGAGCAGCTCTGTTTTAAGTTGTTTTAGATTCTGGGATTTGGGGTATGCTTTCATTAAGAAAAAAGAGTTCTATTGCTTAAGTGGATTGAAAAACCAACAGATTATATGTTTCTAAGTATCTTATTTGGTGCCAAGTCTTTATAATTACGGCTCTTCCCTTGTCCCCTCATTTGAGGAGAACTTGGAATCTGAGTGGGCACTCGGGACATTTATACTGGTAAATTACACAGCAGGCTATCTCCTCTGTATGTCAGGCATTTTAGGTCTCCTGGACATAGATTATTGAAAATTATCAGAACCCAGGAGATAGTATAAGGGGAGCTTGGATTTTTAGTTATACAGTGGTGATATCCACCTAGACTGTTCCCTCAGAAGGCCTTTGGGTGTTTCTGGTTGATTCCTGGACTCCAGCATACATAGGCTCCTCTGTCTTGTGAAGAACTCTTGACATACTTATCATGATGTTGTGGATAAAACAAATCAAACTGGTAGGAGAATTTATCATGAGAAACAAATAGTAATTAAGGTTGATGATTGATACCCTGTGGGTTTTTTTGTTGTTGTTCCCAGACATTTATTGCTAATCAGGCAAAGATTTCTCAGTTATTTAGGCCTGGACTTTGGCCACTGCTCTATCAGGAATAATGTCTGTTATTCCCTCCAACTGTTAGTTTTTTATCTCCTTCCTTTGTTCCATCTTAGATTTGGACTGTATTAATTAGCCAAAATTAACCTGGATCCTGGTGCCAAGCCAAGGAATATTCTCAGCTGGTTGAGAATTCTTCAAGCATCGATCAAGCACCTCAAATTTCCTAGAAATATTTGGTAGGATTAAGGCCTTATTACAGCCTTGCCATGGAGACAAATATACACAAATGAAAAATAACAATCTAACGCAAGATAAATGTAATATAGTGCTTAATGGAAAAAAGTACTATTTGGTGCCTGAAGCAGCACCTTTTAACTTGGGTTGCATGCTATATTCATCTGGGGAGGTTTACAAAATTCTGATGCTCAGATTATACCTCAGACCAATTAAATAAGAATTCCTAGGGGTGGAACCCAACCACCAGGATTTTTTTGTTGTTAGTACTCCCTGTGTGATTTCATGTGGGGCAAAGTTGAGAACCTCTAGTCTAAAAGGATGATGAAGACAGAAAAGTCCATGCAGACAGGCATTTCTGTGGACAGTAGGAGTTGAGATTGTTGCCATCTGGCATTATGTGGGAAAATCTGATTTCAGGAAGGGGTTAGGAGCTCATAGGGATCTTTAAGCCCAAGCAAAAGAGAATCTCAAACAATTTGGAGAGGAGCTCTGAATTCTACTGCTGCCTTTGCTCCCAGTGGGTAACAGTGTTTTCAGAGTTTCTTCACTCCCTCTGGTGGAATTAACTGTACTTTGTCCCATTCAATTCTAGTTTTTGTGTGTAAAATCCTTCTGCTCTTCAATTAAACCTTTTTTGTTTCTCTATAAAATTTTTAATTGTGGTAAAATACACATAAAATAAAATTTACTATCTTAACCATTTGTATTTTTTATTTTTTAAAAAAGATTTTATTTATTCATGAGAGACACAGGGAGAGAGAGAGGCAGAGACATAGGCAGAGGGAGAAGCAGGCTCTGTGCAGGAAGCCCAATGTGGGACTCAATCCCAGGACCCCAGGATCACACCCTGAGCTGAAGGCAGACGCTCAACCACTGAGCCACCCAGGCATCCCTTAACCATTTTTAAATATACAGTTCAGTAGTGTTAAGTACATTCATATTGTGCAACTAAATCTCCAGAACTCTATCTTGCAAAACTATACTCATTAAACATAAACTTTTCCTTTTGAGATAATTGTAGCTCTATATGCAATTATAAGAAATAATACAGAGATCCCATGTACCCTTTACCCAGTTTCCCCCAATGGTAACCCTCTGGGAAACTATAGTACAATATTACAATCAAGATATTAACATGGATGCAGTCATGATATAGGTCATCTCCATCACAAAGATCCCTCATATCGCCATACCTTCTTCCCTCCCATCTCCATCCTTACCTTAACATTAGTAAAATCTAATCTGTTCTCCATTTCTATAATTTTGTCATCTTAAAAGTGTTGTATAGACAATCATATAGTGTATAATCTTTTAGGATTGGCTTTTTTCTCTCAGCATAATTCTCTGGAGATTCATCCAAGTCATGTGTGTATCAGTAGTTTGTTCTCTTTTATTGCTGAGTAGTATTCCATGCTGTTGATGTACCACAGTATGTACCACTTGTCTATTGAATGACATCTGCCTTGTTTCAAGTTTTTGGCTATTATTAATAAATCTGCTATAAACATTTGTGTACAGATTGGATGTGTGTGTGTGTGTGTGTGTGTGTACAGGTTTTGTGTGAACATTAGTTTTTATTTCTTTAGCATAAATGTCCAGGAGTGCAAATGCTGGGTCATATGAAAATTGCATCTTTAGAGATTTTTTTTGTCTGTTCATTTAATAAACTGCCAAACTGTTTTCCAGGGTGGCAGTGCCATTTTACATGCTCAGAAGCAATGGATGAGTGATCCAGTTTCTCTCCATTCTCACCATTTGATGTTTGTTGGATGTCATTTCTTTTTAATTTTAGCCATTCTGATAGGTATGTAGTGATATCTAATTGTGATTTCAATTTATATTTTCCTAATGGCTAATAATGTTGAACATCTTTTTATGTGCTTATTTGCTATCTGTATATTCTTTTTGGTGAAATGTCCCTTCATGTCTTTTGACCATTTTATCATTGGATTTTTTTTTCTTTTACTGTTGAGTTTGAGAGTTCTTTATATATTCTAGGTAATGGTAATAGTCCTCTGTTGTATATGTGGTTTGCAAATATTTTCTCCCAATCACTGCTTGTCTTCTCATTCTCATAACAGGGTCTTTTGCAAAGCAAATATGTTTAATTTTGATAAAGTGTTATTTATTAGTTTTTCTTTGTATGGATCATGCTTCTGGTGTCAAATCTTTGACTAGTCTTTGCTTATGAAGAGCTATCTTTTTCTTTTGAAAGTTTTACACTTACACTTCACATTTAAGTTAGTTATCTAGTATGAGTTAGTTTTTTAAAAAGCTATGAAACTGAAGTTGAGAGGTTTTGTCTTGTTTTTTTTTTTGACTCTTGATGTACAATTTCTTCAGCAATGTATATTGAAGAAGCTATTCTTTCTTCATTTAATTGCTTCTGCACCTTTGTAAAAAAAATCAGTTGGACATATTTGTGTGGGCCTATTGCTGAGTTTTTTATTCTGTTTCATTGATCTATATATTTATCCTTCTGCCAATACCACATCATCTTGACTACTGTAGTCTTGAAAATGGGTATGCCTATTCTTCCCACTTAATTCTTCTTTTTCAAACTGTTTTAGCCATTCTAGTCCTTTTGCCTTTTCACTGAACTTTTAGGATAATTTTGTCCATATCCACAAAAAAACTCTTGCTAGGATTTCTCCTTCACTGTTGTTGTTGTTATTGTGGTAACATACACATAACATAAAGTTCACAATTTTAACATTTTAAAGTGTAAAATTCAGTGGCATATAATACATTCAAAATGTTGAGCAGCAGTCACCACTATCAAGTTCCAGAGTGTTTTATCGCCCCAAAAGGAAACTCTGTATCCATAGGAAACTCTGTATCCATTACTCAGTCATTCCCCAACATCTGGCAATGACTAGTCTGCTCTCTGTCTCTATGGATTTGCATATTCTCAGCATTTCCTATAAATGGAGTCATATAATATGTGATCTTTTGTGTCTGACTTCTTTCTTTTAGCATAATGTTTTCAAAGTTCATCCATACTGCAGCCAATATCAGTACCTCATTCCTTCTTATTGTTCAAACAATGTGCCATTGTATCTACCTACTATAGTTGTTTAACAATGCATTTATTGATTGATATTTGGGTTGTTTCTACTTTGGCTACCATGAATAGCATGCTGCTATGAATGCGCATGTATAGGATTTCTTTTGAGTATCTGTTTTCAGTTCTTTGGGGGGTATAGTGTACCTAGGAGTGGAATTACTGGATCATATACTATGTTTAATTTTTTGAGGAACTACCAAACTGTTTTCCACAGCAGTTGAAACATTTTACATTCCCACCAGCAATGTATACGGGTACCAATTTCTCCTCATCCTCACTAATACTTGTTATTTTCCATAATTGTAGCCACCCCAAACGTGTGAATGGTATCTTATTGTGGTATTGACTTGCATTTCCCTAAGGATCAATGACATTGAGCATCTTTTCATGTGCTTGCTGTTTGTTATGAAGATCTTCTTTGGAGATCTCTATTCATTTGCTCATTTGAAAATTGGGTTGTCTTTTTGTTATTGAATTATATTCCCTTTACTCTTTTTAAAAAAGATTTTATTTATTTATTTGAGAGAGAGAGGAAAAGCACAAGTGGGAGGGGGAGGCAGAGAGAGAGGGAGAAGCAGACTCCCTACTGAGTAAGGGATCCTGATGCAGGGCTTGATCCCAGGGCCCTGGGATCATGACCAGAGCCAAAGCAGATGTTTAACCAACTGAGCCACCCAGGCACCCTCCCTTTACTCTTAACGGATATTTTCATTGGATATAGGAATCTGGGTTGACAGTCTTCTCTTTCAGTGCTTGAACAATTTTGTGCCACTTTCTCTGGCCTCTGTGGTTTCCGATGAGAAATCTGCTGTCATTGTTTCTTCCTACAAGTAAGGTATTATTTTTCATTGCTTTCAAGAATTTTTCTTTGTTTTTAACTTTCAGTAGTTTGACTCTGATGTGTCCTGGCATGAATTTGTTTGGGTTTATCATTTTTGGAGTTTGCTCCGCTTCTTGAATGCCTAGGTTTTATCCCCCTGCCAAATTTGGGGAGTTTTCAGCCATTATTTCTTTTACAACTTTTTTCCAGTCCTGTTCTTTTTTTCTTCTCCTTCTGGAAATCTGACGTACAATAAATCTGTTGTTATAATCCCACAAGTCCCTGAGACTCTGCTCTTTTATTTTCCCATTTTATTTGTTTTCCATGTTAATTTTTATTGTTCTATCTTCTAGTTCACTGATTCCTTCCATTGCCCCCTTCCTCTGCTGTTGAAGCCATCTACTGAGATGGTTTGGTTTGGTTATTGCATTCTTTAGTTCTAAAGTTTCCATTTAGTTCTTCTTTATATCTTCTGTTTCTTTCCTGAAATTTAATTTCTCTCCTGGGACTTTGTATTTCTTTATTTGTTTCAAGCATGTTTGTAATTGCTGATTGAAACATTTTTATGACGACCGTTTAAAATCTTTGTCAGAGAATTCTAACATCTATCATCTTAGGTGTGATTTGTTTTCATTCAGTTGAAGATCTTTCTCATTGGTATGAGGAGTGCTATTTTAATAAAACCTGGACATTTCAAACTCTGGATCTTATTTAAACCTTCTGTTTTAGTTGGCTTTCTCTGATACTACTCTGGCAGAGAAGTAGGGGTGAGTGTTTTGTTACAGCTAGGTAGGTGTGGGCTTCTGGGTTCCCCACTCAGCCTCCACTGACACCTGCAGGCAGGGCTTCTCATTACAGCTTAGAGGAGGGCAGGAGTTTTTCAGCTGCCCATTAGGCTTCCACTGACACTAACCTGCTGGGAGAAGTAGGAAGGCCTTCCTACTCCTCCCCACATGGCCTCGAGGGACAGTGGGGAAAGAAGTTGGCCTTGTTATCACTGGGTGCTGGAGAAAGTGCTGACTCTTTACTTTGTCTTCTCTGGAAGCAATCCAGCAGAGAAAGGAAGGTGCACTTCCTAAAAGGCCTGGTGAAAGAAGTCTAGGCATTTCATTCAACCTTTACTAGTGTGTGTAGGAGTGAGCCACACTCTTTCTGTGGTGTTTGACTGGAGTAGAGTAGTTATTATCTAGAAGTTTTCTGTTTTGCTAGGCTGCCTCTTTCCTGGTCCTTTGGCTAGAAAGAACAAGCTTTTGTTGGTTTGGTTTGGTTTTGTTTTTTTCCTTTGGCTGTCCCTACTGGCATTTCCAAGTTGCTGGCTTCTTCAGCACCATATCTGGGATACATGAGACAAAAAGAACACTCAGGGAAATCACCAATGTGTGGTTCCTTAGGTTCTGAGGCCCCTACCTTGTCTACCTCCTTTTCTCTGCCTTTCAAGTCTCTTATGTTTGTTTCATATGCAATGTCCAACGTTTTAGTTGTATTAGCAGGAAGAATAGGAAAAAGTACATCTACTTAATCTCCCTTGATCCATTTTCTTTTATTCACTAGTTTTTTTTTTTTTGGTTTTCCATTTGATTATGATGTTTTTAAAATTAATTTATTTAAGTAATCTCTATACCCAACGTTCAACTCAAACTCACAACCCCAAGATCAAGAGTTGCATGCTCTTCCAACGGAGCTAGCCAAGTGCCCCCTGATTATGAGCTCATTAAGTATATTTTTGTGACTTCAATACCTAGTCTGGCACATGATCTGTAAATGTATGGAAAAAGGAAAAAATAAAATAGAACATGGAGTGAATTGAATGAATCGCCCTCCTCCCTCATCCATCCTTAGATGTATGATGTCAGAAGAGGAGGAGGCTTAAGCCTGTCCTGAATGATGAGGCTTCTCCTGCTATTTTGATTTTGAGAAAGGTGGCTACCACCTCGAGCTGATACTTTCTTTCCTGGGTTCTCATGTGTTACCAAAAATTACTAGCAAGTGACAGAATAATAGATAAAAAATGGACTATTGACCAGAACATAAGAAGGTAGATTTCCTCTGACATAAAGAAATAAATTCTCTTACCCAACCCAGGTACAATTCCAAAATGTTGCTCTGAAAGTTACTTTTTTTCAGCCTTGAGGAATAGGTTGCTGTTCGGTGGGAAGAGAGCTGGAGTAAATAAGTGAGCTCTGTTAGGCTCCATGGTGACATATGACAACAGGATTACTAGTTTTTGTGAAAATAAATATCTAGCATTTAGTTACTCTTCTCCCTAAATTCTGGCATTTAAACCCATAGGAAAGGTGGAGATTGTATGCTTTTCTTAAACACTAACAAATTTTAACACTGATACTTTAAAAGCGAAGCAAAACAAAAGTCCCACAAACACCCCATGTCCTATCACTCATTTCTTCTGTCAGGCCCTGCTGACATGCATACATCGTTGGTGATTCAATATTTAAATTCACCTTTTCATTCATTATTAAAAGTATTTTCTGATGTTAATGTGGAGGGAGATAGCTTTTAAAAACTTGTTTAAAAAAATTTCTGTTTTAACTCAGGTGCAAAGAGTTAATCACATTATAGTCATCTGACAAAAAAAAAAGAAAGAAAGAAAAAGAAAAAAAAAAGAGGCCTGAGAGGAGCCTTTTGTTTGTTTCATTCTTGTTTTTCTCAATTTTTTTTTTAAATTTTAAACCTACAGAACACTTGAAAGAATAAAACAATGAACACTTGATTACTCCTCACCTTGATTCATTGTATTTTGTTACATTTGCTTTCTTTTCTCTCTCTCATATAGTTAAAAAAATAATTTATATACATTGATGGGTATGATTTAAAAGTCTCATTCATTTGGGGAATATAAAAAATAGTGAAAGGGAATAAAGGGGAAAGGAGAAAAAATGAGTGGGAAATATCAGAAAGGGAGACAGAACATGAGAGACTCCTAACTCTGGGAAACGAACTAGGGGTGGTGGAAGCGGTGGGCGGGGGGGTGGGGGTGACTGGGTGACGGGCACTGAGGGGGGCACTTGACAGGATGAGCACTGGGTGTTATTCTATATGTTGGCAAATTGAACACCAATAAAAAAATTTATATATATAAAAAAAGAACATATATGTAATAAGAAAAAAAATAATAAAAGTTCTTTCAGTGGAGGCATGCACCTCATTTCTTTTTTCCTCCTTTCCTCCCACTCTCTTCATATAAAAATTGTAAAGCTCCAAACCCATGCCCTTCTCTTTTGATTTTTTTTTAATTTTTAAATTTATTTCATTTATTTATTTTTTTCCATGCCCTTCTCTTAGTCTCCCACCGGAGAGGTAAGCTCGGGTCGGGCTGACCACCAAGGTAGGCCCAGTGACTTTCACTTGTCTGTAATATTTGTTTTGGCCAACAGAATTTGGTCTAAGTTCACAGACAAGAGTAAAGCTGCAATAAGATCAGGATTTCCTAGCTTAGTCACAAGACAACCTTTCTATTTCTTAAAGAAAATTTCCTGGTCAATTGGACAAAGGTCCAGATGAAGATCTTTACTTTTCTCCTGATCACAATTCAGGAAATCATTGCAACTACACGAAACGAGAGTTTCTTTTCTCTCTGTCTCTCCTGTGGTTATTTGTCTCTGGTCTCGGGGACTGTGACGGTGTTAGGATCATCCCTCAGCTCTAGGAGCCAAGCTTCCGGGTTCTCTCGCGGGTTTTCTAGATTCAAAAAATAAACGCGAAGAGGCAATTTCGACTGAGGAAGGCCCAGTAAGGCAGATAGAATAACATACAGAACAAGAAGGGTTAAATGGAAATACATATTCACCATGATATAGTTTTTATCAGCAACTTTCTTCAGCTTCCCTGGTGGTCTAGTGGTTAGGATTCGGCGCTCTCACCGCCGCGGCCCGGGTTCGATTCCCGGTCAGGGAATGACGTTTTTTAAAACTATTCCACAGAATCCTTTTAATAATTAACATTGTTTCTCCTAGTCAATTCCCCCATTGGTCCAAAGCTGAAATATAGGTAACACAGAAATATACGAAGTGAAAGTTGTTCACAATTCTACCAACCTGTTAACTGTTGACGCCCAATTTTAAAAACAGACCTGGAATTACGTTATTCAGACTATTTTATTACCAGGTATTTTTTTTTTTGGGGGGGGTTATTACCAGGTATTTTTAAAGTTAATATATTTCCAACACTTGCCAATGGAAATAAACATTCGTCATTAACGTCTTTTAATTTAATTTAGTTTTTGAAAAGGTAATATATTTACATAATTTAGGATTCAAATATGCAAAGGATATAACTGACAAACCTAATTTTGACCTCTTCCATCCTGTTTCCCTCTAATAAGGCAAACAATGTTATGTTTCATATCTATAATGATGTAAATATTTTATGCAAATACAAGTACATGCCTAGATATTTATATATTTAAATATGCTCCCCCCTTGCACAAATGATAACGATCGATACACGCTTTTCTGCACTTTGCCTTTTTCACTCAACAATATATTTTGAAATATATTAGACAGATTGTATGTGAATATTAGGCATTAATTTCCTCATTCTTTTTTACGGCACATAGTATTTCTCATAGCACAATTCCATTGTATTGATGATATTCCATAATTAATTGAACCAACTTCCTTTTAATGGACACTTAGATTATTTCTAATCCTTTGCTACTACAAACAATGCTGCCATAAATAATCTTGTATGTAGGTCATTTTGCACGTGTGGAATAAAATGCCCAGGAATTGAAATACTGGTTGAAAAGATATGTGTATTTGTAGATAGATATTGCCAGTATGCCTTGCATCAAGGTCATCCCAATTTACACTCCCACCAGCAGTGTATAATGTATATAGAATTAGAACAAAAACAAAACCAAAAAAACCTCATGTGGGTTTTCTTCAAAGTGGATTTAATCTAACTTATTTCTGGAATTTTAGTCCCTACCCCCTAAAATTTTGGCTTTACCGATAACAGTTTGATGAACATTTGTGTAGGTACATCTTTGTGTTTATCCCTATTTCCTTAGGATAATTTCATGGAAGTAGAATTACTACCTCATACCATATGCTAAACTAATTAAAGAATTAAATTCAAGAGTAGAAACAATGAAAAAGCTAAGAAAAATACATAGTTATCTTAGTATGGGATAGAAGACTTTTCCAAGACAAAAACAAAAACGGAAATGATAAAGGATAAAACTTAAGTGAGACTACGTAACAGAAAATTGCCCATTTAAAACTCCTATAAATAATATTAAAAGTCCAATGACAAAGTAGTATAAATCAGTAATATCAATATAAAGAATTAATAGAAAAATAGACAAAGCATATGACTTAGTAATTCTCAAAACTAATACAAAAAATCGGTAAGTCTGAAAAATGGTCAACCTCAATAGTAATAGAATAAAAGCAAATTGAGATAAGACTTTTTATCCTGCACTTTTGTGAAGGTGGAAAGCATAACGAGATCCCGCTGACTGATGTGATATGGTAATAGCGAAAACAGGTGTTATCGCCACCTAGCAATTTGGCGATATGTATTCAAAGTTTTAAAATGCGCATGCTTTCTCATTTGCAATTTTGCCTTAATGCATTTGCCCTGTGAAAACACTCTGAAATGCCTAATGACTCCCTCAGGGTAGCCTTCACTCCTTAACTGGATTTCAGACGCCCCCTTCAAACGACAAAAGCTAAAGCTAGAATTGGCTTTTTTTTAAACGTGTGAATCCATAAGAAGCCGCCAAAGAATTTTTAATATAATCATAGGAGAAATGCTAGAGAGCTTCTCTTCTACGTCCTCCTTTCGCTTTGTGTTAGTAATCCCCTAATACAGCTCCCGGGGAATTGCATGACCAAGCTCTGCACCAGATACTCCTCATAATGAAATCGACCCGCGCCTCCCGGCACCGCGTTGGTGGTATAGTGGTGAGCATAGCTGCCTTCCAAGCAGTTGACCCGGGTTCGATTCCCGGCCAACGCATCTGCTGCCCTCCCTTTTACTCCCCCATATTCGAAGTCCAATTCAGTAAAGCAGTGGGGAAAGGAAAGCCTTTTGATCATCCTTGCGTTCTAAGATTACTGGTTTTGGGGGAGTCTCTCCTAAAAAAAAGCCTCCGGGATGTTGGCGGCTGCAACCCTCGGCCAAGTTCGTGTGCTGGGTTCGGCCGCTGGGGTCGCACCACCGGTTTACGGTAACTAGCCTTTGGGGACCTTTAGGGAAGTGTCTGAAACAGAGACTGCTCGGATTTGTTTTCCTAAGTCCTCAGATGTGACTCGAGTTCACTGAGAAATCAGAATAAAGAAGTCAGCCCCAGGGGCCGCAGCTCCCGAGACAGCGCCACGTCGCTTGCAAAGGCGAGGGCAGCGAGAGGAACGAGAGGAGGGCCGCTTCCGGTCCCACCATTCTGGGGACAGGAGCCTCTACTCCAGGCCACGAGCTGGAGGTGCAAACAGGGAAATCCTCGGGGCGGCTTGGTTCTTTTGGGAGGAGGGAAGAGGAGTTCGGGGGTGGGGGTGCTGGGATGGTCCCCGGCCGCTGCCCCGCCGACGGACGATGCTGGCGCCCGCACGCGGGATTCGAGCTCAGACCCAGATTCGGGGATGGAGACATCGAGATTGTGGAGTGGAAACATTTGTTGGGCGTTTTGAGTGATGCAGACCGTTTGAATCGGGCAGATGACACGGCCGCTCGTAAGGGGTCCTGTTAAAGGGCTAAAATTAAGCCGCAGTGTGTCGCCTGGCGGGTGGCGCGCCGTGATCGTATAGTGGTTAGTACTCTGCGTTGTGGCCGCAGCAACCTCGGTTCGAATCCGAGTCACGGCACATAATGTCTCCTTGGCGAGCCTGGCGTTTTACTTCTATTTTACGGTTGAAAACAGTTTTACTCTCTTTTGGTTCTAAGCAGGCTCCCTGAAGTGCAATCCACGAACTGGGTGAATTGCTTTTGTTCCGCTCCTTCCGAGGCTCGCCCACCCGAGGCAGACTCACCTACCCAGTTCTGGCAGCGACGCGCTTCAGGGCGGTGTAGGGGGCCTCGGGGTTGCCACCAAGCCTGCAGACGAGAGGATCCTTCGCTTCTGACTCTGAATTCAGCGCCTGTACCGGACGCGGGAAAAACGAAGAGTTGGGAGCGCAAAGTGAGATCGCCTGGCGCTCTGTCTCCCCTCTGACTTGAAATCTCGCTGGAACGTTCACACCTAATAAATACAGTCTTTTACTTAAGCCACGCAAGATTTTAGTATTTAAAAACAAATTCGTGTCCTCAGTGATGCGTCCCTCAGCCCCACTTGCACCCACCACCCTGGGTCTGCAGGGTTTAGGACGAGAAGCCAGGGGCTGGATTCCCAAGGTCCGGGGAGAGCGAGCCCCCACGCCCCACCTCCCCGGCTGTCTGCGCCTCTCATCCCCGGGCCCTCGCGCTCTTTCGCCTCCTCCTCAAGGGTCCGCACGCCTTAAGTCCGGCTGTCAAAGCAGCCCGGTCCACGCGGACTTTGCGGAAACACGGAGATTTTAGGCCTCCTAATTCCCCGTCTTCTGGCCCCGCGCAATCCCCATCACTCTCTCCAAGCCTCAGTCCTGGGACTGCAAAGCTACTATTGTGTTCACAAAATCTTAGAGCCAGAGGGCTTGAAAGAACGAGTAACTAGCGAGTATATGGACCTTGCGGCCTGTCTCTCCAAAGAAATGATATTTCTAAAGAGAAGCCAACCGACCAGCGCCCGGCTAGCTCAGTCGGTAGAGCATGAGACTCTTAATCTCAGGGTCGTGGGTTCGAGCCCCACGTTGGGCGCGAGCACGTTTTTTTAACTATTCAGTTCCTATCAAATCCTCTGTTGACAATCAACAATTATGAACTTATAAAAAGTCATTGCGGCCACTATTGTTTTAAACTTCCGTAAGGTCTTCCAGGAATCTTCTCTATTCCCTCCAAATTGAGGAAAAATAAGGAATCCGAACCGGGGATCCTGGTCATTGATACAAGGATCCCTGACCTACTGCTGGGGGGAGAGGAGGCTTCTCCGGGGGGCGAAAGTGTCAAGAGCTGGAGCTCCTGCCCCCGGGGGTCCCCCTACGTCCTGCTGCGACTCTGCTCCACCGAGAAGACGCCTTAGGACAGGACGGGATGGAAACACTCTCCTCCTCTTCCGCTCAGTGGTGGGAAATTTTGGATTCACTTCTCGAAGGCCCTTCTTAGCTAGTTAAAATGTTCTCCACTAGGTGCCAAGGAGCATCTGCTTTTGCTTTTCAGGTTTTGAAGCGTTCACCAGCCTCAAAGGGCTGTGAAATAAAATTCGTTTACTAAGATCTCGAACCGGGGGGAAAAAAGGGGGTTCCCTGGAAAATGATCTGGGGAGGCGGAGGAGGGACGCGGAAGAGCCAGGGAAGGGAGGGCGTGCGCCGACCGCAGGCTCGAGTGGGCGGGGCGCGAGGGGGCGCGAGGGGGCGCGAGGGGCGCAGGCGCGAGCGAGCGGGCAGCGGGGTGGGGTCTGGGCTGCGCAGTCTCTGAGCGTGCGGCCGGGCGCTCTGCAGCGTTGTGCTCGCTGGGAGGCCTTTGTTTTGCTCCGCAAAGTCTGAACTTGAACCAATAATTCTAATCATCAGTTTTGAATAACGAAGTAGGTGTTTAGGGAAAAATAATGGTCAGTGAATATCATGGCCTGTATATAAGGGTAAATTCCAAATCAATCAAAGATTTAAATGGTAATAAAGAACACTCATGATGAGAACCAGCTGTGTATGGAATTGTTGAATCACTAAATTATACACCTGAAACTAATATAACACTATGTTAACTGGAATTAAAAACTTGGAAAAATAATAAAGAGGAACATAAAAGTTCTTGTAGAAACATGAAACGATTATTTATCATGTTGGGTGTGTGTGAAAAAAGCTGTTTATGACATAAACTCAGAAATCTTGAGAAAAATATCAGGTCATTTGACTACATAAATCAAATGATATCCGCATAAGTCCAAACACAAACAACAAATTTGAGAAATATTTGCAACTCGCACTGCATTAAAAATCCTCCATTTTAAGTTCATGCATTGGTGGTTAACATCCTTTTCACTGCCCTAGTTGTGAACTCACATCCCAAAACAGCTGAAACCCCTTGATAACAAACGCAAATCGCTGGACTCTAACTTCCCCTTCCTGTCTTCTTCCTCACCCACAACCTTGCTTCCCATTCTCTCCATACCTCTCTTGGTTTGCTTTCCGTGGACCCCACCCAAGACCCAGTAGAGACTTAGGTCCACAGGTCCTCCTGTCTCTACTACTCCGCCTGTGAAATTGAGCACCCTGCTGGTTATGCCTCTATGTGGCCCTGTGCTGCACAACATGACCCCCCTCTTTGGGACTGTGAGTATAATAAACTTCTTCCTTTCAAGCCTGTTTCTCTTCTCCTGTGGCTGCACCAACTTCACCAAACCATACCCAACATCTGCATTCTTAGAACATACATATATACAAAAGACTGGTTTTCCTAATATTTACAGAACTACAAACCAATAAGAAATAAGCCAACAACCCAATAAAAATAGCAAACATATAAAGAATAGAAAATATAAATTTCTATTGTTCATAAAGAAAGATATTCAACATTCAAGGGTAAATTGGCCCAAGTTCTACAGGGTGCCTTTTAAACAACATCTATCAAAAATTTAAATAAGCTTTTTTAAAAAACTTTTTAAATCCACATTTAGAAATTTATCCCATGATATACCTACACGTTTGAAATTAAACATATACAAGGTTACTCATGGAACACTTTTCATTAAGTAAAAGAGTGGAAACCTCTCTAAATGTCCACCAGTCTGGGGAGGGTAACCAAATATACAACTAAATGTACAACTGTACAACTAAATATGGTTCCGCTAGCTGTAAAAAAAAAAAAAAAATGAGGAAGTTCCTGATACTCCAATGCGGTGTGATTGAAAAGAAATGGTTGTAATATTTTGCAGCTCCTCCCATCAGGAGGTGGAGCTTATTTGTCTCCCGTCTGTATCTTGGATTGGCTCTATGACTTGCTTTGGTCAACGTTGGCGCCGTAGTAAACCTGATGCAAACACAGGCTTGAAAAATGCTTGCACTTTGAGGATTAACCTCCTTTTGTTGCCTTTGGAATCCTAAAATCATGATCTGAAGACCCTCAAGCTAGTCTGCTGTAGAGATCACAAGGAGAAAAAGATTCATCCCAGCTCTTCTAGGCAATTCAACTATGCCTCAGACAGATGATTGAGCCATCCATCCTTCAACAGCCAGCCCCAAATTAGTTGGCTCAGAACAGAAAAACTTCAACTCACGGAAGCACTAAAAAGTAACACATTATTGTTATTCTAAGACAATAAGTTTGGAATGGCTTGTTATACAGCAAAAGCTAACTTAAACTCACAGAGATATAAATCAAGTGAAGATCCCAAAGTGAGGAATGATCCTATAACGTGCAATCATTTGTATCAAAAGGGAAATAATGGTAGTTGCAAGAGATATACACTTTTACCTGTATATACATAAACCTCTCTGGAGGGATACACAAGAAATCCAAGTTCCCCTATTGAAAGGACCATTCAAGTTCCCAGTATAGTGGCTAAAAATAGACCAGTTTCAAAACAGTAGGGACAAAGAGGAGATGCTGTAAGCTTTTGGGAAGGGAGATGAAAGAACAGTTTAATGTAAATAGTCAAGAATCAGAGTGACATCTGCCTTCCCTACAATGTTGATACCCTCCAGTATATAACCATCAGGAACAAACTTGTAATCAAAGTTGGATTTGGCCCATTGCAACAAAGGAGACAACATACACCATGGGGAACTGTGGGGGCAATTCTACCTTTGGAAATCTTAGTAACTTTTATTCAAAAAGTGGGAGGAGTGGAACAGAGCCAAATGTGAAACTGTAAAGAAGTAACAGTAGCTATTAGTGGTTGAGAAAGGAAGAGGAAGGTTGGTTATTTTATGTGGTTTGGACTGTGTGCTGTTCATGCTCAGACATGATCACTGTGGGCATACTGGCCATACTGACTCCGGTTTTGGCCGGCATTTTGATTTGTCCTTTTGGTGCTCTTTCTATTGTTATGTTCTTCAAAAGCCCCTGCTCCCCCAGATGTCTTGTGATCTCAGAGGAGACAAGAGCACCAAGAGTACCTTGATACAAACCTCGATAACATAGTTTTGGCCTCCTGATGCACAGATGTCGGCAGGAGGTCTGTTAATGTTAGCTAATGATCACAATTGTGTGAACACTTGGATCTCACTGTTAGGGTCTCCCTCAGGTCCCATCTCCTTCCAATCTGTGAGTGAAGGTCTGGATTTTTGTGGAGAATAGCTGAGCAGCTGACTGGTGGGCCAATTCCCCACCCCCCAACCCTGTCAGTTAAGTTACCCAGTATAGAAACTGTAAACTGTCGTCTGATTTGTCTTTCCAACTCAAAGTGCCTTCTCAGTTTGGGGGATGCTTTACAGTTCTTCTGCCTCCGAACAATCATGAAGTACTTCTTTTTTTCTTTCTTTCTTTCTTTCTTTCTTTCTTTCTTTCTTTCTTTCTTTCTTTCTTTCTTTCTTTCTTTTCTCTCTCTCTCTCTCTCTCTCTTTTTTTTTTTTTTTGCTTTGCTTTGCTTCATCGTGATTATAGAGTGATTTTATCTGATGTTGGTGTTCTGGGAAGTTTCCTAGTTTTACCAGGGAAACAAGACAGCCTAGGTGAAAAATATAAGGGAAAATGATTTCACCCTAACATTCTCTATTTAGTAAAATATCAATTAATGGATATAATACAGATATGGATATAATAGACATTTTCAGACATACAATGTCTCCAAGAGTTTAGTCCTTAAGCAACTTCTTTACAGAAGTTATTGGAGAATATACACCATAAACAGGAAGGAAGGAATGAAGAAAGGAGACCACTTGCAACCCCTGAAGCAAAGGACCTAACAAAAGAGGGGCAATGGAACCCCCAAGCTGATGGTGAAGTAAAGGGAGGTATTATGACAGCTGTCAAGTAGTCCAGACTAGGGGCAGCCCCAGTGGCCCAGCGGTTTAGCGCTGCCTTCAGCAGAGGGCCTGATCCTGGAGACCCAGGATTGAATCCCACAACAGGCTCCTTACATGGAGCCTGCTTCTCCCTCTGCTTTTCTCTCTCTCTCTCTCTCTCTCTGTGTTTCTCATAATAAATAGATTTTTAAAAAAGCAGTCCAGACTGGAGGAGATAGGAATGTGTCAGGAGAGATTTCTTGAAAAACAAACAAAACACAACTATGTGTGTTTCAATGTGTCAAGGGGAGATTTACAGAACTGGAAAAAAACCGGTTATAACCTAGTAACAAATGCATGGAAAACTAAGCAAATGGAAAAATAAGGTAATTGTTAGTGCCAGGAGAAAATGTTACACAGAAATTGATCACATTTAATTATGAGTTATATAAATATATATACATACCTAGGAGATATATATGTGTATATAAAATCTCTATACTTGTATCTATATATCTATATATTTATTTATTGGAAAGAGAGAGAGATAAATTTTTATTTTAAGGAATTAGCTCATGTGATTGTGGAGGCTGTTCAATCCAAAGTCTTCAGGATAGGCCAACAAGCTGGAGGCCCAGGGAAGAGCTGATGTTGTAGCTCTAATCTTGGAGCGGAGTCTGGAAGCAGAATTCCTCCCTCTTTGGGGGACCTCAGTCTTCTTCCCCTAAGGCCTTCGACTGATTAGCTGAGGCCCACTGTCATTATGGAGAATAATCTGTTTTACTCAAAGTCGACTGATTTAAATGTTAATCTCATCTAAAAAATACCTTCACAAGAACATCTAGACTGATGTTTGACCAAACATCTGGGTACCTTGGCCTAGCCAAGTAGACACATAAAATTAATCATCACAATTAGGAAGATAGGGAAGTGGGAAATGTGTGTGTGTGGTAATTGTAGAGGGAGTAGGTGGAAGAGAAAGTACCTAAAACTAGAAAATGAAGAATTGGGATACCTGGGTAGCTCAACAGTTGGGCATCTGCCTTCGGCTCAGGGCGTGATCCTGCGGTCCTGGGATCGAGTCCCGCATGGGGCCTGCTTCTCCCTCTGACTATGTCTCTGCCTCTCTGTCTATCTCTGTGTCTCTTATGAATAAATAAAATCTTTAAAAAAGAAAGTGAAGAATTAACAATATTTGTTCCCAGAGATGGAAATAACCAATCAATTTGATCTCTGGCAGTGAGCTCCCAGGTGCTTTTGTGGCACATTCTCTGAGGCTTTCTGAAAGCCAGCCCTGCTGAGGATTAAGGGGGTTTCCCGGGACTTCCCAGCTCAGCTCAGCGCAGGATTCCTGGGCCCCACTGGGGAATGTAATCACTGACAAGATGGTGTGGTGTCCCAGCAATATCAACAGTGGAGACCCATTACTAGCCTGAATGGGCAAGGGGAGAAAGATGTTTCTGGAACCTGGAAAAGTGATCGTTGTAGCTAAGGCAGTAGTATAGGGCCATCAAACAACAGCTCTGGCTTTTGAAGCATAGCAGAGAACACAATCACTGTCAACCTGCAGAAAATAATCACCCTGACCTCATAGTCTTCCTGCCCTGCCAACCCCAATCCATGCCTCCCATGGGCTGTAGCTAACAGGAAGCCAGTGGGCAGAGGAGCCCCTTTATGTTCAAAAAGATTAACTTTCTGGGGCATATAGTAAGGTGGATAATGGTGAGAATGGATCTGAAGCAACAAATACAGAGTACCAAGCAAATATGGCTTTTTCATTCTTGAGGTTTTAAACAAGTTAATAGACTTTATTTCTTGGAGCAGTTTTAGGTTGACCGAAAAACTGAACAGAAAGTATGGAGTTCCCATATAATCCCTCTCCATCTGCCTAGCTCCCCTGTTATTAATACCTTGCACTGGTGTGGTACATTTGTTACAACTGAACCATACTGATAGATTATTATTAATAAAAGTCCTAGTTTTCATTAGGACTCATGCTTTGTATTGTACTATTCTATATTTCTGAGATTTTCATTATAATTTCATCATTAGTTGAATTTTGGTGTCAAATAGGTTTTTTCAAAAATATTTTGTATTGGGGCACCTGAGTGGCTCAATGGTTGAGTGTCTGCCTTTGGCTCAGTCATGATCCTGGGGTCCTGGGATCAAGTCCCGCATCAAGCTGCCCTCAGGGAGGCTGCTTCTTTCTCTGCCTATGTCTCTGCCTCTCTCTCTCTCTCATGAATAATAAATAAATAAAATCTTTTAAAAATATTTTGTATCTCCTGAATTATTTCATTTATTTGAGCATATCTGCTTGTTCTCTTTAGACCTCTATGATGTCTGGACTGGAGCCATATAAGTATTTCTTTCCCTTAGATCATTATAAACCCTAGGTTAAATTTTCCTCCCATCTTTGTCAGAACCCTATTTTCTTATGAGAGCTTTCCAACTTTATTAGAACAAAGTATGTTTTTCCTACCATAACTGGATTTTCTTTTCCACAAAAATACTGGCAATGTGGCTAGAATCTTGAAGTGTAGAAATCTTTTTAAGATTTTTTTTTTTGGAGGTAGATATTACTATCTGTTTTTAGCTCAGAGCAGACAAGCAGATAAGGAAAGAAAGAAAAAATCCTGTGGAACTTATGGATCATGATGCTTTAAGAACTTCTGGATCATTATGCTTAAAAAATTTCCCAGAGAGGGATCCCTGGGTGGCTCAGCGGTTTGGCACCTGCCTTGGGCCCAGGGCATGATCCTGGAGACCCTGGATCTCCGTCGGGCTCCCTACATGAAGCCTGCTTCTCCCTCTGCCTGTGTCTCTGCCTTTCTCTCTGTGTCTCTCATGAATAAATAAATAAAATCTTTAAAAAAAATTTTTCCCAGAGAATGTGGCTTGCCCACGGTGTCAGAGGACCAGCTGTCATTGTGGGTTAACGGCCTGCCCTGTGGCTTCAGCAGCCATAGGCAAGTTTGAGTTATAGCATGTAAAGATAGCCTGTTTCATCTGAGGTTTTTAATCTATACTTACAAAATAGGTGGTTACTTTGTTATAAAAGTAATAAAGCCATACTTGTTGACTTTACTGAAAAATAAAATTGTTTATAAAAAACAATCATTAGTATACATTTTGCCTTTGGGAACTGGGAGCTTGAGCAAAGGAAATAAGAATTTTTTCATGTATCTCTCTGTAATCCCTTTTCTGTTCTCTCTCTCTCTCTCTCTCTCTCTCTCTCACACACACACACACACACACACACACACAATTCCTCTAGGAGGAAAAGATCAAAGAACTACAGAACAAGTTCTACTCCCAGAACTTTTTTTACTTGACATTTTTAAGTATTATAAGCCTTCTGTTTCCACTTCTCTGGTACGATTTTTTAGCAGCACAATTGGAATCCTCAGATCAACTTTTTAGCTGGCTCTGTGGCCTGTGTCCCTGAATTCAGTCTGGCCCCATTGCTGACCACACAGAATGGACAGGGCTGAATGTGACCTGCTTCCAGTGAAGATCTTCACAGGCTACTTCGTGCTCACTTCAGACAGACCAGAGATTCCAGAAACTTCAAACGCGGTTTGTTCATGAGTATATAAATGGCCACAGATTTATATAATTGAACAGTGTTTTCACTTTTGAAAGTAAGTGGGGCCAAATAAGAGGTAGCGGGATAAGGTGAAAGGTGGACTGGGATATCTTTGCCAACTCTCAGAAGAATCCAGGTCTTAATCTTAGCTTAGTTTTAAGGGCTTCAGGAACTAGCCAAATATGAGGAGAAGCAGGCCAGATTAGGATTTCCAGAAATCAATATTGGGAGCCTCTTTTTCTACATCCTGCAATGTGAGCTAAATCCATACTCCCTTCTGTAGGCTGTAAGTCTGTCCTTGAACATAGTTATTTGTAAATGAGTTCTTTTAAAATCATTAAAGCAATTATAGGTAAAAAAAAAAAAAGTGACTATTCTCAAGTCTTCAATCTGGCCACTTTATATGAAGGGACTTTTAAAAACTCAGGAAATGCCTCTTTATGTTCCCACTTGTTACGGATTGAATGTCTGTGTTCCTCCCAAATTCCTTTTTTTTTTTTTAAGTTTTTATTTATTTATTCATGAGAGACACACAGAGAGAATGAGAGGCAGAGACACAGGCAGAGGGAGAAGCAGGCTCCATGCAGGGAGCCCAACGTGGGTCTCGATTCCAGGTCTCCAGGATCACACCCCATCCCAGGTCTCCAGGATCACACCCTGGGCTGCAGGCGACACTAAACCGCTGCGCCACCGGGGCTGCCCTCATCCCAAATTCCTATGTTGAAGCCCTAACCGCAGTGTGATAGTATTAGGAGGTAAAGCCTTTAGGAGGTAAATAGGTTTAAATGAGTCATGAAGGTGGCATCCCATGATGGAACTAGTGACCTTATAAAAATAGGAAGAGTCACCAGATTCTC
Organism: Canis lupus familiaris; assembly: GCF_011100685.1. Lineage (NCBI taxonomy): Eukaryota > Metazoa > Chordata > Mammalia > Carnivora > Canidae > Canis > Canis lupus. The sequence continues at coordinate 59,491,549 of NC_049238.1, forward strand.
CTCTCTCTCTGCCCTCTGAAGATCCTCTGAGAAGGTAGCCATCTGCAAGCCAGAAAGAGGGATCTCACCAAGAACTGAATCTGCCACCCTCTTTACTTTTGACTTTTCAATCCCCAGAACTGTGAGAAATATATGTCTGTTGTTTAAGTCACCAAATCTGTGGTATTTTGATATAGCAGCCAGAGCTAGGACACCACCCAAAACCTCTGAAAAGATCAAAATAAGATTTTAGAAATCTATATGAGAATGCATCCCCTATTTCTCTTTTCTATGAGAAGTTTCCTTTAGCTACTTGTTCACCTCAGCTCACCAGACAAGGTTTTATAACAAGTGTCACATACCAGTATTAAAACAGTTCCACAAGATCAACAGAATAGCCACTATCACTAAATTCCCCCAAATAAAATCCTGAGAATGCAGTCTCTCCTCTTGGTATGTAAGAAAAATTTTAGAAGACCCATTATCTGAAGTTTCAATCCTTTTTAAAAATATTTATTTATTTATTTATTTATTTATTTATTTATTTATTTATTTATTTATTTGAGAGAGGGAGCCAGCATGAGTGGGGTGAGGGACAGAGGGGGAAGCAGACTCCTCGCTGAACAGGGAACCCGGTGGACCCTGGAATTTCGGGATCATGATCTGAGCCAAAGGCAGAGGCCCAACCAACTGAGCTACCGAGGCACCCGTCTGAAGTCTCAATCTGATGAAAATTTTAAACATCTCTCCTTTCCAATTTTTATTTGGCTCAGGGCCACGGGTGAAGGCCCCACTCTGAAAGGTGAGTTCTTGGTTCTTCTTCCCCAGCAGAAGCCTGAGCTCCGTGTCCAACAATTAAGGAATGTTTGTATATACAATAATCCATCCATACCATGAAAAGATATGCACTTGTTTAAGATGAAGGAAATAACAGAAGTGGTGATGAGATGCCATTGAAAAGAGTTACAGTAGCTAACATTTAACAAACATTTATTAAGTGGTCAAATGATTTATGTGCATATCTCATCACAGTTTAAATTAACCCATGAAGGAAATAGTCCTATTTGTCCCCTCTTATAGACAAAGAAATCGAGGCACAGAAAATTCATGATTTGTTCAAACCACGTGATGGAAGAACCAAAATTGCCACCCGGAACTAGGGGCTTCACACCCAACAGAAGATGGGTTTGTTGTTCTCAATTCTTGGGATTTTCTAGTTTCCAGGATGTGCAGTTGTAAAAACCCAGCTTCGGGAACTGAGGAATTCTGCAGCGCCTCTGGGATAAAGCCCAGAGGCGGGCTATTGAAAAAAATACCTTTGCTGAAAAATTCCTTCTTTTAGGCTCATTTATGCAACTTCAGTCTTCGGGCAGCATACTTGGGAGTGTGCTTTAGCGCGGACAGAAGGCCGGATGCTGCTCGTAAAAGAGACCAGACCGTCCCTGGGTGGGCTCGAACCACCAACCTTTCGGTTAACAGCCGAACGCGCTAACCGATTGCGCCACAGAGACACGGAAGCTCCTTCTCCTAAACCCATTTCCTGATCTCAGAAATTGCTTTTCAGCCTCTGGCTGGGGCCCTCCTTCCCATTCTTCTACCCCGGAGGCCGGAGGCGCGGGAGGCACTGAGGCCAAAGGGTGGTGTCACCGGGCGTGTCTGAACGTGAACACCGGCCGCAGTCCCGGGGAGCGCGGGGGGCGAGCCGCTGCCTCCCCGCTGCCTCCCCGCTGCCTCCCCGCTGCCTCCCCGCTGCCTCCCCGCCGGCTCCTCGCCGCCTGCACAGCCCTCCCCGCAGCCTCTCGGGCTGAGCCCGTCCGCCCTCTCTCGGCCCCCTCGGCCCCCGCCGCTAGAATGTGGACGCGGCAGGCGGGACTCGGGCTCGGCTCGCGCTGCGCCCCGCGCCCCGCGCCCCCGGGCAGGCCGGGCACCTAGGGGCCGCTCGCTAAGCGCTGAGTGAAGGGTCCGTGGTGCAAGGTGGGGGCCCGGGCAGCCAAGGGTCTCAGTGGGGGCTTTGAAGCGCTTAGTCCTACGAGGGGCTCAGGAAAGGTTTCTCAGAGGCGGACGCGCGCTTTGTCCCGGAGCTGGTGGGGAAAGCCCCGACTTCGGACTGGCGCGCACCGGGACGCCACCGAGCTCCGCACCGGGCCCGCCCGGTAGCCTCCGTCCCGCGTGGTCGGTGCGGGGCGTGGGTGCGGAGGGTTGGACCGGGAAAGGCAGAGAAGGGAAGGAGGCGGGCGGGCGGGCGGGAGACCGCTAAAGGAAACGACCAACGGGAAACTGAAAATACCGATTTTCCTACATTTCGATCACCCGCCACTGGCCTCCTCTTTGGCGGCCACCGCTCCGCAACCGTGTGCGGTTGGTGCTCTCCCCTCCGAAGAGACATTCGTCTTTTAAATGATGGGTTTAAAGACGGCACCGCTGTTGGAGGTCACCCTTGGGACGCAGCAACTTCCCGAGAGTGGGCGTGAGGGCCGCTGGGGGGCGCATCACCCCGGCTCACAGCCGCTGCAAACTTCCGCCCCGCCCCGCCCCGCCCCGCCCCTGCCCCTCTCCCCCAGCCCGGAGCAGCCCCGCCCCCACCCCCACGCCCCGGGGACCTGGACCCGCCCCTCCCCGCGCCTGCGCCCTGCAGGCCGCTGCTGACCGATGGGACGAGCCGTCTGCACATCTAGCAGATCCGCTCTCCCAGGCCGATGGAGAACTCTAAGGAGCGGGCGTCCGACTGACTGATCCTAGTATTATTGCCGGAATAAACTGAGTAATGCTCGTACTGAGAGTAGGACGCTGACAGCTGTAGCTTGAATTCCACATAAATAATGCTGAAAGTTCGCTATAGTTTTGTACCCATTTGCGGGCACCTTGTAAGCACGCATGCCCTCAGATATTTTTTCTTTATAAATGTATCTTATAATATTCTATTTATTGATATGTATGTTCCTTGGAGTCTCCATGTATTTCCCCAACAGCCCCCAAAAGGAGAGGCGAGCCCGCGGGGCTGGGGCACAGAAAGTGCACTCGGCACCATGTCAACTTTCACCTGTGCCTTAAGAGCTTGCAGAAAAGCGCCCACATTGTCCTGGAGGGTTGGGAAATTCTGGTAACAGGGCTGAGGAGGTGAGAGGATCCGTGGTAAGACTCGGCGGCACCCTCGGGATGGAGTGAAAATCCTTTTATCCCGGACGTCCTCTCCGTGGAAGTCGGGTTCGGCCTGGGCGGGAACCAGCACCGGGAGAGGCCGGAGAGGGCTGGAGTTGCGCGGCAGCTGGGCCCCGCCTCGGCTCGGCGCTTTCTGTCCACTCCGCTGGTCCCTCCTCGAGCTCAGGAAGCCGGAAGATCGTAGGCCTGGATTGTGAGTTAGTGCCCATCCGCCGTGGGCCGCGGGAAATCCATTAAACTCTCTACAAACCTATTTCCTGACCAGCAACACGCTGAGGCTGCCTTCGCTCTTGGCTCAGATACTTTACCTTTGGGCAATGATCCCAGCTGCTAGGGAAAAAAGAAGCGCATCTACTTCGCGTCGTCCTGCTAGCTCAGTTCGTAGCGCTCACGACTTCTAATTTTAAGGTCTTGAGCATCGCCCAGCGTCCAGTGCATTTTATTTGGTTGTCATCGGGTTGGGTCCCCGCCGTGGCCGGTGCTGAGTGGGTCCTTGCCGGGGCCACTAGGGGCGGGGGGCGCCGCCCGGTCCCTTGGAACTCGGGTCCCGGGAACCACTCCTTTTTTTTTTTTTTTTTTCAGTTTGGATCGTAAAGAATAATGATGCCCAGTTGATTCACTTTCTCTGAGACTGGCGGGACCCAAGATTCTTATTTTTTGTCCCCCCCCCCCCAACTCTAGGATTGTCTTGAGTCGGGGCATGGGAGGTTGACTGCATCAGCTCAGATGCCAAGCTCAGATGCTGCCTCTCTGCGGCTATCAAAACTATGGGAAAAGGCACAAAGACAACTGAATTTTGAAAGTAACTTAATTCCTTTGTAATTTTAAATGTTCTATCCATTAAAAGGCTTTATTCCTGGGGCGCCAGGGTCTGAGTCAATTTCAGCTCAGGTCATGATCTCAGGGTGGTGAGATGGAGCCTGGTGTGCGGCTCCTGGCTCAGCTAGGAGTCTGCTTAACATTCTTCCAACCTCTGCTACTTTCCCCTTCAAATAATCTTTAAAAGCCTTATTCCAAGAAGGATGTGCAGGTTTCAGCAGATCACAAAAAGAGTCCTCAGTAGAAAAGAGGTTTAAAATCTGCATGCTTGGGAGAAAAGAACTGGTGCACCCAGGAGCTCGGGTGGGGAAGACAATGGGAAGGAAGATTCAGAACAGAGTGACAAAATTGGAGAAGGGAAGAAAGAGACACATTCCAAGGACTGGTCCCCACTAAGGACAGCTTATCTTTCTGAGCCTCCTTTCCCACCGTTGTCTTTTCAGGGCATCCTCTCACTCTTCCACCCAACGGATTCTGGGAATTCTAGCATTTTCTACTAGGTCTACTAGGCCCACACAATGTTCCCTCTACCAGGACCAGGTCTGGCACCTTACAGTTGTCCTTTTGCTGATCCTCTCTTTTGTGGACTGTAGGTAAACCAAAACCTTATCTTTACCCTCTCAGGGACTCCAAATGGGCCTGAGAATTAAGTTGACATAAGATAGATTAATAGGAGAAAAGCACATTGATTTTTACGTGTACATAAGAGGTCCGATAGGAAAATGGAAAATTCAAAGAAGTGGGTAAGCCTAAGTATTTTTATACTAGGTTGAACAATTGAAGCAATTGTGAAAAAGCGAAGTATATGGGAAGATTAAAGGAAGATAGGAGTTATTTTAACAAGGTCTGTACAGATTTCTCTGGGCCCTGACTTTCTGTGTCACATGACAAGAACTGTTTCTTTCCATCTGGTAGAGGGAGGGCATCTTTCACATGGGAGTTTATCTCCTGCTTTCAGGAAGGAAAGGGGAGGTCAAATCACTCTTCTTGAACCTGCTGTTTTCCAAGTACCTTGAGCTCAAAACAATCCTTATGTCAAAATGGCATATTTTGGGGGTGGCGTATCCTGCCACCCTTCAAGTTAAAGCATGGGAATATGACCAGAGAACAGGATAGGTAGCTCAGATCTCCTTGTGGTGCTGTGGGGTCACCATGCTAAAAGTGAGTTCAGCAGTCCCAGATTATTCTTAGTTTTTGTTAAAGTAAAAACAAAATCATAGGGCTAGGTCATTTGTAAATGTGGAAAATAATATTAAAATTATTTAGAAATCAGTAATCTATTTTATCTTTTTTTCTATTTTATCTTTTTAAAAATGTTTCAAAGCACTTTAAAAAAATTTTAATTAAAAAAACAATCATCTCTATACCCAATGTGGGGTTTAAACTCACAACTCAAAATCAAGAGTCATATGTTCTACTGAGTGCGCCAGCCAAGCACCTCTAAAATCCTTCATTTTATTTTTATATTTAGATTTTATTTTTAGGAATGCCTGCGTGGTTCAGCAGTTGAGCATCTGCCTTTGGCTCAGGGTGTGATATCGGGGTTCTGGGATCGAGTCCCACATCAGGCTCCCTGCATGGAGCCTGCTTCTCCCTCTGCCTATGTCTCTGCCTCTGTGTGTGTGTGTGTGTCTCATGAATAAATAAACAAAATCTTTTTAAGTAATCTCTACACCCACCTTGGGGCTCAAACTTATAACCCCAAGATCACATGTTCCACCAACTGAGCCAGCCATTTAGGCGCCCTCATCTTTAAAGGTACTCGCAGGAATTCAGGGCTTCTACCCACAACTATAACATAGCAATACTACCAGATTGGTCTTCTTGCTTTAACCAACCATAAAAATGCCCAAAATATGTGAAGCCCCTGTTTGCAGACACTGGCCAGAGGTAGTGCAAGACTGTGATCCCCTGAGAGAGGGGTGGGAAAGCCAGAATCTCAGCAGAGCATGGTGTTCACACTGAACTTCGAAGGCAGAGATCAAAATTAGGGCAGCTGAAACGAAGGGAATCTTCAGAGTAGAGCATCAGAAAGGAGAAAAGAATTTAGATGCCAGTTTTCAGAAGTCTGCATTGGGTCCCCTATAGGTCATTTTAATGAGTGTAGGGCCACTCATGCGCAGAGAGCTACTATCCAAGGCTTACCAGATGACAGATGCCACAAGATGGAAAACAGAAGAGATCTTAGAGATTGGCACTGGCAACACTGGGATTCAGGCCTTGTTAACTCTATCATTCTGAGCATTCAGCTGATACTCCAGAAATGCTCTGTTTTAGGTGTGAAAACCACACCTTAGTGTAAGGCTTACTCTTGACTCTCCCTAACAAATATTAAAACCAAGCCCTGATAAGATTAACAGAGGAGCTGGGCTTTCCAAGTTGAGTCACACCAAGTTAGAGAGCTTTGAGAAACACCTTGGACTTTCCAAAGATCTACCTAAACAAAACATAAATCCAGTGCTGCACAAATTCGAGGTCATCAGCTAGTAATCAAATTGCTCAGTGGGGCAGCCCCGGTGGCGCAGCGGTTTAGGGCTGCCTGCAACCCAGAGTGTGATCCTGGACACCCCACCCGGGGTCGAGTCCCACCTCAGGCTCTCTGCATGGAGCCTGCTTCTCCCTCTGCCTGTGTCTCTGCCTCTCTTTCTCTGTGTTTCTATGAATAAATAAATAATTTTTTTAAAATTACTCAGTGGAACAAATATTGATACTCTTCGGAGAAAGATATCAGAATCTGGATTCTTTTAATGTATCATTCAAAGTGTGGTATAAATAATAAAAACCATAAAGAAATAAAAAATAAGATAAACAAAAACAAAACAATAAAAAGTACAGACATATGAAAAAAAATGAGGTCCATTTAATTCATACTTAAGAGAAAAATAGCAGTCAAAAGAAACCAACTCCCAGATTTCCCAGATACTAAATTTAGCAGACTTCAACATACATTATATGTATGCATTATATATGTATATTTTATATAATTATATAAACAATATACATGAAACAAAAGGACTATACAATGTCATTGCGTATCCTAGTTTTCTTTTTAAAGATTTATTTATGTATTTTGAGAGAGAGAGAGCACACCAGTAAGAGGGGTAGAGGGAGAGGGAGAGAGATTCAGAAGAAGGAGACTTCTTGCAGAGTCTGAGACCACGACCTGAGCCGAAAACTGAGAATCAGATGCTTATCCAACTGCTCCACCCAGAAGCCCCTGTTCTGTGTTCTTCTTTTTAAGATTTTTATTTACTTGTGAGAGACACAGAGAGAGGCAGAGACATAGGCAGAGAGATAAGCAGGCTTCCTGCAGGGAGCCCGATGCAAGACTCGATCCCAGGATCCTAGGATCACGACCTTAGCCAAAGGCAGACGCTCAACCCCTGAGCCACCCAGTGGTTCTGTTTTCTAATAAAGAATCTCACACACAAAAATGGAAATCATAAAAAAGAATCAAATGGGAATTCTAGAACTGCCCAATGGGCACACAAATAAGCAGAGATGCAGATTCTGCTTGGTTTCCACAACATGGGTGCCATTCTCCGTGACTAATCTGGCTACAACCACTACTGAGTGCCCAACAGCCAAGAGCAAAGAACAACCAGCCTATGATATGTTATCAGTCCCCAGTTGGCAAGCAGGGAAGTTATTAGCACAGGGCAGCTGGTTGATCACAAAGGACCTTTGCATCATGGGAGGGGCAGCAATTTTGTTCTCACTGGAAAAGATACTTTTATTTTTTATTAAAGATTTTATTTATTTATTCATGAGAGAGAGAGAGAGAGAGGTAGAGACATAGGCAGAGGGAGAAGCAGGCTCAACACAAGGAACCTGATGTGGGCCTCAATCCCTGGATTCCGGGAACACACCCTGAGTGGAAGGCAGACGCTGAGCCACCCAGATGTCCCAATACTCACTTTTATTATGGTTTTGCCTTCTCTGCCTGCAATGGTTCTACTAAAACAACCATTTTGTGTGTACTTCCAGAATGCCTCTTCTATATCATGAAACTCCAGACAGTATTGCTGCTGACCAAGAACTCATTCGTTTGACAGTTGCCCTGGGTTCACGCTCACTCACCAGTTTTACCCTGAAGAAGCTAACCTGATGGAACGTGTTTTTGAAAATTCAGTTTCAGTGCCAGCTGGATGACAATGCCTTGAGGAGCCAGATATTTCACAGGAGGGTCTATACCCTAAATTAGCAACCAATATAAGGAGCTGTTCCTGGAAGGTAGGAAATGGGAGTGGTTCCTCTCACTATTACCACTAAGGATATACTAGTGAACATTTTGCTTCCCACCCACCTCTGTAACTTTGGGATCTGTTGACCTAGAAATCTTAGTTCCCAAGAGAAAAATGCTTTCACCAACAGGTGCAAAAATGGCTGTATTGAAGTGGACACTGAGCCTGCCCCCTGGCCAATTGGAGGTCCTCATGACAGGGTGTCAACAGGTAAAGAAGGTTACTTTACTAAGTGGGATGACTGATCCTGACCAGCTGGGTTGCTACTACACAATGGAAGTAGGGAGGAGTATTTGAGGAATGCAGGAAAGCCCTTGGAGGACTCTTTGGAACTCATTGCCCTCTGCTTAAAAGTCAATGGAAAACTCCAACAATCCAGTACAGGCAAGACAGAAATGGTCTGGAGACTTTGGGAATGAGGGCCTACAAATCACTACCAGGCGAGAAACCTGTTAACATTGAGGTATGGTGCTTGCTGAGGGCAAAGGAAATATGGAATGAATAATGAATGAAGAAGACAGTAATAAATACCTGTGACAGTTGCAGAAGTGAGGACTGTAATAGATATGACTATTTCTTGCTTATTTTGATGTAAATATTTTTGTGTATGTGTATATTACTCAATATTTTTCTTTCCTCTTCCATCCCACTACCAGCTAACATAAGATGTATTGATAGTAGTAAACTTTTAATCTAAGTATTTAGATGAGGATATCAAAGGGGGAATGAATGTGATTCAACTGGAAAAGATTTTATTCTTTTGGAGAAAGTTTTGGCCTGTTTTCATTGTTTGAAGAAAACACGATTTTCCTATTGTCTTTATTTGAAAGTTAAGAATGGTTTTAAAAGGAGCAAGAGGAATACCACACAGACAACAAGTCCACAAGAGGTGAACAATGGTGGATTTGTGTCAGTTTTCATTCCTAAACTGGAAGAACATTTCCCAGATTTCCCATCCCTGCAAAGTTTTGCGCTAGCTGGACATATTGATTTGGAAGGTGGAAATAAACAGAAGTGGCTGCCATATTCTTCTAAAACTGAGCAGAGGTCACCAGCTCACACGTGCAACTTATTGCTGGTTTATCTTATGGGCATGTGGTGGCAGGAAGGCTTGCAGCAACTACAATTCCCACCGCATCTCTTTTAGGGCTTCCCTGCTCCCTGGGCCTGCTGGATGTTTAACTCCTTGACAGTAAGTGCCAGCTGGACATTCCTTTCTTTAAGGTTGAGAGTTCCGAGTGCTGAGAGACTGAGACAACTTCTACAACTATCCTTTTTTTTTATGGGGTTCACTGTTCCACTTTGTCCCCTGCAAAAGTTGGCCCAGGATCCCAGAAAGCTTTGTTGAATCCTATCTTATGCAAACTCCTATTATTAGTGAAGCCCTGGGATGCTTTTGGGACACCCTTTTTAAGAAACCAAATATGGAAAGTTCTAAAGGAATATAGTTATCAGCCGGTAAAACCAAAATAAAATGACAAGGCTTTTCCAAAAAGCACACTTTATATCGCAGTTCTAGATTAATGGAAGCAAGGTCTACATAAGACTCCTGGTTTTTTGAGTTGTGTAAAAGCTGATCTTCATCAATGTTTAGCAACCTATAGTGAACATCAAGTAAAATTAAAGCTTGGGTGTAAGATATCAAACTGAAAACAGTGGCAAAAATGTATAAATTCAAAAGCACAATATAGACACTGAAAAAAATTTAATTTATATAAATCTGAGGCACCTGTGGCTCAGTGGTTGAGCCTCTGCCTTTGGCTCAGGTCGTGATCCCGGGGTCCAGGGATTGAGTCCCACATTGGGCTCCCTGCATGGAGCCTGCTTCTCCCTCTGCCTATGTTTCTGCCTCTCCCTGTGTCTCTCATGAATAAATAAATTTTAAAAATCTTTTAAAAAATAATTTATATAAATCTATTGTTTTTCACAAATTATCAAGGGGATACAAGGACATTGTGGATCAGAAGTGAGCAAGATAAGACAACATCCTGGGAAAGAGACTGGCAAACACAACTGCCCACAGCTGCCAACACTGGACCTGGTTGGTTTTCTTATGAACTGCAGTACAATGTAAGGGCATTTACAGATAGGGAAAATCTAAAATTCTGCACCTTCAGCCTGTAGGGAACCTGTGTGTCTGGCAGGCTACTGATGCCCATGTGCCTTTTTTTCAAATGATGCTTTACAAAGTGTGGAGTAGAACACTTAGGATTACAAAGGAAACAGGTTCCTTTCAAATCCAGTTTTCTTTGTGATTGCAGCACTGTGTGTGTCTATTAAAATTCATTAAGCTTCACAACTCGTGGGGAAATCTATTCCATTTTTGAAAGTCAGTTTTATTCACAGAATATTTCATTAATTTCACTTTCAACCCTTAGATGTGGGAAAGTGTTTTGTATTTTCTTTTTCTAGTCCCTTTCTGGAACACATATTATTCTGTAAGCAGAAAGAGTTGAGGGTCCTCAGAAAAAAGAAAGCCTAGAGGTAGCTTTCCTGACACAAGAGAAGGCATTTTGTGTTCCTGGCTATTTTCCGTGATCTATGATGCCCTACCTCTCCACTTGCCTAAGCACACTTCTCCGGAGAACTTGCTAGGAGGTCTCAGAACTACAAAGAAATGCAAAACTTTCAGTAGTTAAGGATTTTAAGAGAATTAAAGGGAGTGCAAAAACTGACAGTCTCTACCAGGCTAGGAAATAGCCTAACCATCTCAGAGACAATAAATCAGTGGTAAAACTCCCAGTACCTTTTCAAAAGTAAGGGAGGCCCTGCATTCGTTACCAGGGATAAGGAGCCCAAGAATCCACCCAGTATGCCCATAGCCCCGTCCCCTTGCCAATTACCTCTGTTTCATTAAAATGAAAAGGCAGGTGCTCAACCATTGAGCCACCAGGTGCCCCCTTTCCCTACTTTTTTAATGCTCTCTCTCCTTCTTCCAAAACCTTTCTTTTGTTTCAACTCAGTGGAGCTCCTCTCTACTTGCTAGATGGAATGCTGCCTATTCATGAATTGTTTAATAATAAAACTAATTGGATCTTCAAATGTACTTGGTTGAATTTAGCTTTTAAACAGGTATTAGGGTAAAGTTTGCCTCATAGAATGTGCCCAGAAATGTTTTTTTGTCTTCTATTTTCTGAAAGATATTGTAGGTGATTGGTATCATTTCTTTAAATGTTTGGTAGAATTCACCAGTGAAACTACCTAATCTAAGTGTGGTTTTGTTTTCAAAAGCTTATTAACTGCTGATTCAGGGACACCTGGGTGGCTCAGCGGTTGAGCATCTGCCTTCAGCTCAGTGCGCGATCCTGGGGTTCTGGGATCGAGTCCCGCATTGGGCTCCTCGCATGGAGCCTGCTTCTCCCTCTGCCCATGTCTCTGCCTCTCTTTCTGTATCTCTCATGAATAAATAAATAAAGTCTTTTTTTAAAAAAATTGCTGATTCAGTTTAGGCCTATTTAGATGATCAATTTCTCCTTGTGTGAGTTTTGGAGAATTGTGTCTTTTGAAGATTTGGTTCATTTCATCTAAATTATCAAATTTGTGAGCAGTTGTTCATTATAGTCCTTTATTATAATTTAATGTCCATGGAATCAGCACTAAGGCTCCTTCTTTCATTTCTGGTATTAGTAATTTGTATCTTCTCTATGTCTTGTTTAGTCTGGCTGGAGGGTTGTCAATTTTATTCATCATGCCAATGTACTAGCTTTTGATTTCATTGATTTTTCTCTATTAATTTCCTGGTTTTAATTTTATTGATTTCTGCTCTAATTTTTATTATTTCTTCTTGTCTGCTTACTTTGAATTTAATTTGTTCTTTTTTAAATTTCTAAAAGTGGAAGCTTAGATTATTGATTTTAGATCTTTCTTTGCTAACACACACATTCAATATTATTAATTTCCCTCTAAGCACTACTTTTGCTTCATCCCACACATTTTTCTTCTTAAGATTTTATTTATTTATTTGAGAGAGAGATAGTGAGAGAGGAGGGGAGCACTCAGGTAGATGGAGGGACAGAAGTAGAAGCAGACTCCCCACTGAGCAGGGAGCCTGACTCAGGACTGGATCCCAGAACCCTAGGATCATGGACTGAGCTACAGGCAGACACTTAACCAACTGAGCCACCCAGGTGGTCCCATATCACACATTTTTATAAACTGAATTATCATTTTCATTTAGCTCAAAATAATTTCTCTTGAGAATTTTTCTTTGACCCATATATTATTCAGAGTGTGCTGTATAATCTTCAAATTTGGGGTTTTTCAGCTATTTTTCTGTTACTGATTTCCAGTTTCATTCCATTGTGATCTGAGAGTGTGTATTGTATTTCTAGTCTTTTAAATTTGTTGAGATGTGTTTTATGGTCCAGAATGTGGTCTATCTTGGTGAATGGTCCATGTAAGCTTGAAAAGAATGTGTATTCTACTATTGTTGGATGAAGTAACATATACATGCCAATTAGATTCACTTGATTGATGTTATTCAGTTCAATTACATCCTCACTGATTTTCTGCCCACTAGATTTGTTAATTACTAATAAAGAGATGCTGAAATTTCCAAGTCTAATAGTAAATTTGTTTATTTCTCCTTACAGTTCTATCAGTTTTTGCCTTATGTATTCTGATGTTCTGCTGTTAGGCACATACTCATCAAGCGTTGTTATACCTTCTGGATAACTGACCCCTTTATCATTATATAATGCCACTTGTTATTATAATTTTTCTTGCTCTGGGACACCTGGGTGGTTTAGCGGTTGAGCATCTGCCTTTGGCTCAGGTCCTGATTCTGGGATCTGGGATCGAGTCCCATGCTGGGCTCCTTTTGGGAGCCTGCTTCTCCTTCTGCCTATGTCTCTGCCTCTCTCTCTCTTTCTCTCTCTGTGTCTCTCATGAATAAATAAATAAAGTCTTTAAAAATATTTTTTTTCTTGCTCTGAAGTATATTCTGAAATTAATAGAACCATTCCAGTTTTCTTTTGATTAATATCAATATGGTATATCTTTCTCTATGTCTTTACTTTTATTTTTTTGTCTTTACTTTTAATTTATCTGTGTCTTTATATTTAAAGTTTCTTATAGACAACATATAATTGGGTCTTGTTTACCACTCTGATAGTCTCTGTTTTTTAATTGATGTATTTAGACCGTTCATATTTAAAGTAATTATTGATATAGTTGAATTAATATCTACTATACTTGTAACTGTTTCTATTCATTGCCTTTGTTAATTGTCTCTTTCTTCTTCCATTCTTTTTCAACCTTCCCTGGTATTAAGTGAGCATTTTACATGATTCTATTTTCTCTTCTCTCAGAATATCACTTATGTTCCTTTTAAACATGTTTTAGTGACTGCCCTGTAGTTTGCAATATACATTTACAAGTAATCTAAGTCAACTTGCAAACAACACTATAAGGTTTCATGGGTAGTACGGGTCCTTATAACAGCATTCCTAGCTCCCTCTACTGTCCCTTATAATGTTGCTGTCCATTCATTTATTTTTTCTACAAGGTATAATCATCAAATGCATTTTTGCTATATTACCATTTTGAGCAAATTGTCATCTGTTAGATCAATTAGCAATAAGAAAAATAAAATATTTTATTTATTTTCATTTATGCCTTTTCATTCTATTCTTTCTAATGTTCTTCCTTTTTTTTTGTTCTTCCTTTCTTTATGCAAATATGAGCTTCTGACCTATATCATTTTCTTCTCTGAAGAACTTCTTTTAACATTTTTTGCAAGGCAGATTTACTGGCAACAAAGTCCTCAATTTTTGCCTGTCTCAATGTCTTTATTTCTCCTTTACTTTTGAAGGGCACTTTTGTAGGATACAGAATTCTAGTTGGTGGAGATTTTCTTACAACACTTTAAACATTTCACTGTATTCTCTTCTTGCTTGGAAGGTTTCTGAAGAGAATTCTGATGTAATACTGATGCTTGTTAGTCTATAGATAAGGTGTTTTTTTTTTTTTTTTTTTGCCCTTCAGGCTTCTTTCAAGATGCTTTGTCTTTGGTTTTGTGCACTTTATGAGTGTTATATGCTGCGATGGTTAATTTTCTGTGCCAAAGTGGCTGGGCCATACTGTCCAGATATTTAGTCAAACATTATTCTGGATGTTTCTGGGAAGGTGTTTTTTAGATAGGAATAACATTTCAACCAGTGGACTTTTAGTAAAGGAGAACTCCCCATACTGCGGGTGGGTCTCATCCAGTCAGTTAAAGGCTTTAATAGAACAAGCAAGAAGGAGCTCCCCCAGCAGGCTGCCTTTAGACACCAACCACAACTCAGTCTCCAGCCTGTTGTGCTGTCTTACTAGGTTGGATTCATCAAGCTTCTACAGTCCCATAAGCCATCTTGGTATAAGGAGTTGTTCTAGAGGAACAGAATCCTAAGAATGTCTTTTATTTTTTTTTAAGATTTTATTTATTTATTTGTGAGAGACACAGAGGCAGAGACATAAGCAGAGAGAGAAGCAGGCTCCCTGCAAGAACCTGATGTGGGACGCGATGTCGGACCCGATCCAGGGACTCCAGGCATCCCCTAAGAAGGTCTTTTAATTCGTTCTGGAGTTTCTGGAATTGGCCCTCTGATCTGATTAACTTAAAAACACTAAAAACTCTATTCCACTAGTAAAAACTGCACTGGTAGTCCATGGCACGATGTGGCAATAGAGATGTGCAAAATATCACTGAATATTCCTACTCAAGCACTTAGAAAAGGCAAGTATCTGGGGGGACTATGTATATGATACCTTTGAACATTTTTGTCAAACTAACAAGTATAATGAGATTGGCTCATTCCATTATCAAACAGAAATGGTATATACAAGGGACATCTGGGTGGCTCAGTGGTTGAGCATCTGCCTTCGGGTCAGAGTGTGATTCCAGGATTGACTCCCACATTGGGCTCCTCGCCGGGAGCCTGCTTCTCCCTCTGCCTATGTCTCTGCCTCTCTCTGTGTTTCTCATAAATAAATAAAATCTTTACCAAAAAAAAAAAAAAAGGGAGAGAAATTGTGTATACAAGATAGGGCTCAAGTAAGCCCTGAAGGTACAAGGAAGTTACTCAAAGAAGTGGCACAAATGCCCACAGTCCCCATTCCTGCTACACTACCTTTTCTCTCACAGCCCACATCTATGGCCTCATGGGGAGTTCCCTACAGTTTTCGTGGAAAAAGAAGACTGGAGCCTTGTTTACAGATGGTTCTGCATGACTTGCAGGCACCACCCAAAAACAGACAGCTATAGCACCACACCTGCTTTCTGGGACAGCCTCGAAGGACAGTAGTGAAAGGCAACCCTTCCGGTGGGTAGAACTTTGAGTAGTCTACCTGGTTGTTCATTTTACTTAGAAGGGACATGTTTGAAAAATTGGTGACAGGGAAGTCTGGAGAAGAAGTGTGTGGATAGACCTCTTAGAATGAGTGAAAACATGAAGATATGTGTCCCAGTTGAATGCTCACCAAAAGGTGGCCTCAGCAGAGGAAAATTTTAATAATAATGTGGATAAGATGACCTGTTCTCTGGATAGCAGTCAACCTCTTTCCCCAGCCACCCTGTCATCACACAATGGGCTCATGAATGGGCCATGGTGACAGAAATGGAGGTTATGTGTAGGTTCAGCAACATAGACCTCTACTCACCAAGGCTGACCTGCCTACAGTTCCTGCTGATCGCCCCATCTGCCAGGAGCACAGACCAACACTTAGTCACCATTCCCCAGGGTGATCAGCCAACTACCTAGCAGCAGATCAATTACATTGGGCCACTTCATTATGGATGGCACAGTCTTTTGTTCTTACTGGAAAAGACACTTACTCTGAATGCAGATTTGCCTTCCTGCACACAATGTTTCTGCCAAAATACTATCCCATGCATTTGTAGAATGGCTTATCCACCCATATGGCATTCCATGCAGGATTGTTTCTGGTTATGAACTGAATTGTGCCTCTCCAACCACCAAATTCAGATGAGGATGCTTAGTTCCCAATGTGCTGTTTGTGGGGATGGGACCTTTAAGGAGGTAACCAAGGTTATATGAGGTCTGGTGGGGCCCTAATCCAATAGGACTGGTGTCCTTATAAGAAGAGGAAGAGAAAAAAAAAAAAAGAAGAGGAAGAGACACCAGAGTTAGCTGTGTATGTGTTTGTGTGTGTATATGCATGTGCACACCCATGCACAGAGGAAAGGTCCACATGAGGACACAGAAAAGGCAGCTCAGGAAGGTAGTCTTCACCCAACAACCCTGTTAGTACCATGATGATCTTTGACTTTTAGCTTCCAGAACTGTGAAAAATAAACCTCTGTTGTTTAAGTCACCTGTCTATGGTATTTTGTTATGACAGCCCAAGCTAACTAATACACTTTAAAAAAATATTTAATTTATTTATTCATGAGAGACAGAAAGAGAGAGAGGCAGAAACATAGGCAAAGGGAGAAGCATGCTCCTTGCTGGGAACCCGATGCATAACTTGATCCCAGGACCCCAGGATCACGACCTGAACCGAAGGCAGACACTCAACCACTGAGCCACCCAGGTGTCCCCAAACTAATACACTTCTGATCAAGGAACTCACTTCACAGAATATGAAGTATAACGGTGAGCCCATGCTGGTGGAATTCACTAGTCTTACCATGATCCACACCATCCTGAAGCAGCTGACTTGAGACACCAGTGGAAAGGCCTTCTGAAGACTCAGTTACAGTGCCACTGGTTGCAATACCTTGAAGGGTTGAGCAAGATTCTCCAGGAGGCTGTATATGCTCTGAATTGACATCCAGTATGTGGTACTATTTCTCCCATAGCTAGGATTCATGGGTTCAGGCATCAAAGAATAGAAATAGGAGTGGTACCACTCACTAGTACTTCTAGTGACGCCAGCAAAACTTTGGCTTCCTGTCCTTGCAGCCTTGTGCTCTCCCATTTGACCTACCTTCTTTTCTGTATTACCATGCTTTCCAGCTCAGCTGTGCAGTTCTAATCATAGAACCAGTAATATCAGCAGGCTTGCAAACCCTTAGCCCCACCACTAGGCAAGTGTTATAGGATTTGACAGGACCGTCCTTGTTTGGTGTTATAGACTGAATTGTGCTCCTCACTGTCACCTCAAATTCTTATGTTGAAGCCCTAAACCTCAATGTGACTGTATTTGGAGGTAGGGCCTCTAAGGAGGTAATTATGGTTAAATGGGGTAATAAGAACAGGTTCCTAATCCAATAGAACTGGTGTCCATGTAAGAGGAGGAAGAGACACTAGAGATCTCTCTCCATGCACAGAGAAAAAGCCATTCAAGGACACAGTGAGAAGGCAGCCTTCTGCAAATGCCAGAAAGAAGTCTCATCAGAAGCCAACTCTGGTCTTCTGGCCTGTTGTTTAAGCCACTCAACCTGTGCTATCTTGTTATTGCAGCCCAAGGAGACTAATATAATACTTAGTAACCAGGTTGTATTCACTTAATCTGGCTACATAAGGGAAAGTATGTTTAGAATAAGCATTATCCAATTTCATGCTATGAATATCATGTCTTTTGCACTGACATTGCCTTCCTTAGTTACACATATATTTATGCCCGGAGCAGCTGGGAACCACAAAATCAGGCAAGATGGGAAAAAAAAAATTGGATGAAAAAGATACAAAGTTTCTTACATCCTCCCATCACCTTCAGACCTTAGAAACTTTTTCAATGAAGTCCATACTTTAGGTACCCTCATATTCAGTCTGAGTACACAATCATATAAGCACCTAAGTCAGTTTTTCCAGCTTCAATCTCACGTGCTTGGAGAAACAAGCATTTCAATTACCTATTCCCATTTCATTGAGACCACTGTTCTAAGGGTGATGTGTAATATTGCATCTCATCTAAGGGTGATAAAGAGACATAATATTATGTCTCTTTGTCCTTTTTCCAAAACCACAATGTCATCTTCATTCTGCTGTTCTCCTGATTTGACCACAAACTGGAATCCCAGCAACTCTTAACAGCCTCTAGAAAATCTGACCTAATATAACCCCAATCTCCAACTTGTACAAAGGGAAGTATGGTAATTAAGGAGAAAGAGCTTCATTACCAAAACTCGACTATAGCTGTGGATGATAATTTTAAGTTTCAACTGGTCTGTAGAAGGTTTCTGTTCAGCACTAAATATACAGGCCTGTTCATTTGCAAGGATCTTCGTGGTGCTCATTATCCCCACCTAATGGCCTCATGACAAGTTGTCATCAGTTGAAGGAACTGATGTGGTATACTAAAAGGAAATTAGTTCAGAAGCAGATGAAAAGACAAAGGTTTCATAAAAAGGAAGTGTGACTCCACATGTGCTTAAGAGATAGAAAAGTGTAAGAGAAAGTTGTTTCTACTTGGACAAGATAAAGCTGGATGATCTACCAAAGCATGCCTGTGTTGAGTCCACCAGAGAGCTGAGATTGCAAAACCACTTGGTAAACTGAAGTCCAAAGCACAATAAACCTCTCAAAGAGGCACATGCACATGAACCATATCATCTCCCACAGATAATGAAAAGGAAAGATGGCAGCCATAAAAGCTGTGAAAAAGAAAAGTAACTGAAATTTTAACCATTTCTTAAAAGCTAAGTGTGGGCTATCATGATAGTTTACAATCTCAGAGGCTCATAAGAAAAGCAAGCTTTTGCCCATTTTTCAAGGTTTTTAAAATATTTTATTTATTTGTTTAAGAGAAGGAGCATGGGGGGGGGGATGGTGTGGGAGGGCAAAGGGAGAAGGAGAAGCAGGCTCCTCGCTGAGCAGGGAGCCCAACATGGGGCTTGATCCCAGGACCCTACTAGCTAGGCTCATGATCTGAGCCAAAAGCAGATGCTTAACCAACTGAGCCACCCAGATGCCCCATCAGGTGTTTTTCTCAGACTTCCACTAAGGCCTCTTAACTGCCTCTGGAAAATCTGGCCTAACATAACCCCAATCTCCAAATTGTACAGGGTGGGGTAGGAGACTCCAGGTTGCCTCAGGGGTGTAGGCATGCAGATCATGATCTACCACTGGCACAAAACCCAGTCACTTCTCTCATTTGAAATAAAAGTCACCTACCATTGATGTTGGAGCAAGAAACCCTGCCTACCCTTGGTTTCAGGTATTGGTCCACTCCAGTGAGGGGTTAACCCGGGCTGGGGCAAGGGGCTGAGGAGAAAGAGAGTGAGGAAGATGGGAGAGATGAGAGATACAGCAGTAGAATTGGAGGAGGAATAGAGAGGAGGCAGGAGGAGTCAATAGAGGCAGAAGAGGACTTACGTTCCTGGGCCGTTCTGTTCATAACAGCACCCGCGCCCCCAAATCCCCACCTCTCACCTTCAGCTCTCAGACCCCACAAGGACAGTCTCTCCACCCATCGCAGTTTCCAACCTCATTTGTTCCTCTCCCCACTCCTTGTCAGAGCCTGGCTCTCTGGGTTTCCCCACCCTTCTGTGATCTCTCAACATCCTTTCAACAGATTTCTTTTCTTCTGAAATCAGCCAGAGTCTATTTCTGTTCCTTGCAGTCGTAAACCTTAACTCATCTTAAAGTTCTGGAGGAATGCTTTGTGATGGTACTTACTTCTCAACTTTTTCATTTTTTTATTCAGCTCTAAATATACAGGCCTATGTTAATTTCCACTTCATCTTCTCCTCAAACTTTGAGGAGAACACCTTCCTCTTCCTAACAAGAGTAGCCCCTTTGCCTCCTTCCTTGATTCAAGCCTTATCCATCTCTAGAAACAAAATAACTTCCAGAGCACTGGGCATCTTTCTGACTCTGTTCTTCAGCCAGTGGCTTTTTTCTTTCAATATCAATTTGTTGTTGTTGTTCTGTGTATTGGGTAAGAGAAGGAATGGCTTTGGGATAAAATAAAGAGGTAAAGGGGAATGAAATACACAGATTGTTATTTTGAGATGTAATGTGGATTTATATATATTATGTGTGTAAATATTTAGTGTGGTGGTATTTTGTGTATATAAGTAATGTACACACTGTAAGACACCTTGGGTACACATACCCTGTGGCCCAGTAATGGGTACTCTTGGGTACACTGATACATGTTTTTTTTTTAAGACGTGAAGTTTCTAGGTCATAATATATCGAGAAATTGGAAGGAAGTTGACTTGGCCAAACTCTCAGAAAACAGCCTGTGAGTGTCTAAGAGTCACAGCCCTGCCTTGTGGCCTCAATGGCATGTGGTTGATTTTGAGTCAACGCAAGTGAGTTTGGTCTGATTTGTCTGAGTGTTCAGTGTAAACCTTAAACATGGCTGATTACTTTGTATTGTGGATCTGACGAATATAGAAACATAAGAAAAACTTACAATAGCAGCAACAACAAAACCCAGAAGTGTATGAAAAAAAAAAAGGAAGGTTCTCCTGCCTCCCAGTCCCACTCCACTGCTGACACATCTTTACATATTATACCTAGGAGTCGGTGGTGGCTTTGGAGTGTGATGGGTGCTACGTAGCCAAGGAAGTCCCAAGTCTTGCCTTGACAAATCATCTGCCCTCTCTGGGCAATGAGAAAAGTGTGAAGGCAAGGAAGAGGAAAAAACTGTACTACTTGCAGAAATGTCACCTCTGGACAGGAAACTCTGGATAAAACTAGGACAGAATATGTGGTTTATGAGCTCTTCCCTAGCCCTAGGCCCAGAGTGGCTTTACTTTGTTTTCTGAGGTGGAAGTGACATGAGAGAATTCAATCAAAGGAGGGGGACAGAGAGAAGGCAGGACAGATGGCCACCCAGGTCAACTGTACTCTAGTCGTGTCAAGTTAGTAGGAAAAATACTTGGGGTTATGTGTGGGGGTATGGACGCTAAATCCGTACTTACACTCCTCTAGCAAGGGATTGCCTGCTGCCCTACATGGGTTCCATGGTGTAATGGTGAGCACTCTGGACTCTGAATCCAGCGATCCGAGTTCAAATCTCGGTGGGACCTTTCCCTTTAACCGGAATAAGGGTGATTTTTTTACTGTGGATGGGCCTTTTGGGTCCCAGGAGCACAATCCAGGGGACCCGCGCCCCCTTCCTCCCCCTCCCTCGCAGCCGCATCCCCCGCGCTCTGCCTCCTGGTCCTCAGGAATCGAGGACCCCGCAGCCTGCTTCTCAGAGTTGGGGTTACCGTGGGGCCTGTGGGGCCTCCGGAGAGGGGGTGTAGAGGCTGAAGCTGCGGCCTCTAAACTCTCCACCGCGAGGGGCTCCC
This sequence comes from Canis lupus familiaris, assembly GCF_011100685.1. Classification (NCBI taxonomy): domain Eukaryota; kingdom Metazoa; phylum Chordata; class Mammalia; order Carnivora; family Canidae; genus Canis; species Canis lupus. The sequence continues at coordinate 59,512,942 of NC_049238.1, forward strand.
GCCGCGTCCTATAACTGCACCCACTGTCTGAGAGGCAGCTTGTGAAGCGGGTGCTCAGTCTCTGGAGGCTGTTTTGTTCTGAGGTTGATGGTTCAGAGACCTAAGCTGGAAGTACAATGTGGGTATTTTTGAACCAAGAAATTGAAACCTTATTCCCTTTTTATGGAGCTGGTCAGATGAGCTAATAAAGTCCGGGATGCTCCCAGGCCAGATTGCAGTTGCTAAGAGAGCATGACTTCACTCTCCTAGGAGGGGCCACAGCCACTGAAAAGCGTCACTGGTGCCACTTGAATAAAATCAGTTTTCATCACATCCAGTCTTCAGGTAGTATCGCCTCCCCAATACAAGACACCCTATGAATGATTTTATGCGAAGTGCCATTTCCCAGGGTCTACAAGCTAAAATGTGCTTACTCACTGACTCCTTTCAACAGGACCATCTCCTATCAGTATCCTCATTTTCCATCTGAGAACACTGAGAAAGGAAAGGTGAAATAACCTGTCCAGTCACTCAGCCAGTGAGTGGGATTTGAAAGCAGAAATTGGAACCCAAGACAGCCTGGCTCCAGATGATAGGCTCAGAACCACCATGTTTACACTCCTCCTAATTAAAAAAAAAAAAAAAAAAAAAAAAAGGTAAAATACTTGACAAGAAATATAAGTCTGTGTATTTATTTTGAAAAAATACCTAGGGGAATCATGCAACAAGCATAAACCTATCCTAAATATCCTTATGACCCCCACCCCCTGCCTCTCAAATACCCTTCTTACCTAATGGCTGCTCCTGCAAACTCTCCAACTTAAACACACTTTGTGCCACAACCAGGTGTTTCCTCCCCTTAAAATTTTCCTCCCACCTACCCCATACCTCTTCCATATCTATTCTGTTCTTTCACTTCCAGGACGTTCATTTTTTTATATTTAAAAATATGAAAAATAGGGGTCCTGGCTGGCTTAGTCAATAGAGCAAGTGACTTGGCCTCTGTGTTGTGAATTCAACTCCTACCTTGGGCATGGAGCCTATTTAAAATAAACAAATAAATGAAAAATACATAAAGAAGATAAGCTGTCACCCCTATTCCCACCACCTGGAATTAACTACGTCTACCATCTTTACTTATTTTTCTTCAAATCTATTTTTTAAGTTATTCTAATTTTTTGCAAAAGTTATACACGTTTATTGTACAAATGGCAAAATTCAAATGATGCAGAAAATGCATATATGTAAAATTCTGAAACATCTTAAAATCAGAAATAACTTTGTATACATTAGGTAATTATTAATGGAGTTACACTTGGTATATTTATAGTGAAAATGATATATTTATAAATATGCTTTTATAAAATTGAGCTCTTATAGGTCTATTTTTATTTGAAAGTATTCAATTTAATAGGGCATGAACTTAACTGAAGAAAAGAGATACAAAACAAGTATGAAGGAATTGTTGAATGTTCAATCAAATTGTTCACCACATGAGATACTTTTCTAAAAGAACTCTCCAAGGCTAAAGACAAGAATAATAATGAATTAAAATTAAGACAGTAAAATTTGAATGATTTCTTATTTTTAAAATCAAATTTCTTAACATGCAGTTTTGTAAATAATACAATGCATTCATTTCAAGTTTGATGACTTTTGACAAGTGGGTGCACCCTGTAACCATTACCCCGTTCTAGAAAAAAGAACGTTTCCATTGCTCCAAAATGTCTTGTATCCCTTTGCAGCCTATCCTCGCACCATTCCTCATGCTAGGCAATCAACGATCTAGTTGTGTCATTATGAATTAGTTTTGTCTGTTCTAGAAATTCACATAAATGGAACCATTTATGTATGGTACTCTTAGTATGTACTCAGCATGATATTTTTGAGATTCTTATTGTTGCCACATATCAGGAATCTGTTCCATTGCACTGAAGAGTCGTATTCCTTTGTATGAATATATCACAATTATATCCATTCACTTCTTGATGGACATTTAATTATGTTTCCAGGGGCACTTGGGTGGCTCAGTGGGTTAAGTATCCAGCTCTTGATTTCGGCTCAGATCATGATACCAGGGTTGTGAGATAGAGCCCTGTGTTGGCCTCTGAGCTGGGTGTGGAGCCTGCTTAAGATTCTCTCTCTCCCTCTGCCCATCCCGCTCCATTTCTCCCTCTCTTTAAAAATAAAATGGTTATGTTTCCAGTTTGGGGACTGTTATAAACATGTTCCTTTTTTAGGCATATGTTTTATAAATTCCATTTAAAATTTAATTTTTTAATACTAACTTATTTTGTGAATGGATGTTACACTCACAAATACAAAATTCACTCAAATGTTACAAAACTCTTAAGCAGAAGTCTACACATTTTTCTTTATATTTCATAATTAAGAGGAAAAAACCTTATTTTGGATCTATGCAACAATTCTTCTTTGAGGTACTTAATATTTTCATATGACATTTGCAAAATTGGCCTAGCAACAGAAGGAACTGGCCCAAGGTCAAACAAAAGGCAAATAAATGGTGGAGCCAGGACTGAAAGGGAGGCCTCCCAGAGCCTGTGCTCCTAACCACAAACTGAACCTAATATGTCTGTAATAACAACCTTGGTGTTTGATTAGGCTTGGAAATCAATATCCAAGTGCTGTATCGGTCTTCTGTTTGTTCAGAAACATTCTGATCAGGAAGCATAACGGTGCTGACAACTGAGGCTGGGAAATCCGTTTAACACTCTAGAAACCCAAGTTTTCTCATCAGTAAGGCACACACTGAAAGTTGACTTCAGTCTTGGTTCAGACTTTTTAAAAAAGATTTATTTATTTATTTGAGAGACAGAGAAGGGGGTGGAAGGGGTCGTCAGAGGAGAGACCATCCTGAAGCTGACTCCTCACCGATGACTGGGCTCCATCCCAGAACTCTGAGATCATGACCTGAATCGAAATCATGAGTCTGACGCTCAACAGACTGGGCCACCCAGGCACCCCTTGGTTTGGACACTTTATATTTGTTTATCCTGCTGCTGGGGAGAAGTTCCCGGCTCTTCTTCATCAAACTAGATCAGTCTATAGGACGTAAGACTTTCTCTTTCAGTGTCCTGGATACTCAATAGGCATTCCCTGCTTTTTAGGTGGTTTTCTTTGGACCTGCCCTTTTGTACCATCTCTTCCCCACCTCCACTCCCAACACCTTGTGTCATAGGTGGTCTCAGTAACTTCTGGGCTGAACAGATCTTAATATTGTTCCTAAGGTGGCCAATAGGGAGGTGTGATAATCATTTGGGACATGGCCATGACTTTGTTTGGCTAAGTAATTTCTGTTTGCCAGGACATTGTGGATTGGAAGTGAACAAGGTAAGACAACACCCTGCGAAAGAGACTAGTAAACACGACTGCCCATAGCTGCCAACACTGGACCTGTTTTTTTTTTTTTTTTTCCTGGTTGGTTTTCTTATGAACCAGTTTTCATTGAACCAGTTCAATTTAAGGGCATTTTCAGATAGGGAAAATCTAAAATTACCTCTGACAATTGAAAAAAAAAAAAAAAAAAAAAACCAACCTGTTATTTACAATTCCTACTGCCATTTAAGAAGGAATATTAAGGAAGCTTCCTAATTTGCCAAGCTACTGAAGCATGTCAGGTACAAACTGGAGGTTTAGAAAGAGCTATTATTTTTCTATATATGAAAGTATTAAGAGAGAGCCTGAGAGAAGAGGTGGGAGGAAGAGGAAACCGAAGCCAGAAATACGAAGAAGCTGCTTTGGGGTAGGAAGGATGGGTGGGTGCTGTCTTGGGAACTGGCTAGCCATGGCTGTAAGGTGTAAAAGCAAGACATTAATTAAGCAAGGCAGCTAATACTTAAAAAATGAAGGCTAAGGCAAGATTAGATATTTAAAGGACAGGAGATGGGAAGACAGCTTAGTTGCACCTCTCACAAGATAAGCAGATAAGACACTGGTCACCATTCACTCCCAACACCCTTTATTTTATGTTCCTGGAAGCATCACAGGGCATTCAACCAAGGTTCAGGTCTGACTTGTGTGGACTCTGTGTCCAAGACCCGGATGTCAGGGGCCGCTTCCTTGCATAGAATGAGAGTATGTGACATTTCAAGTAAATCAAGACACATGGGACACCTGGGTGACTCAGCGGTTTAGCGCCTGCCTTTGGCCCAGGGCATGACCCTGGGGTCCTGGGATCAAGGTCCACATCAGACTCCCTGCGTGGAGCCTGCTTCTCTCTATGTCTCTGCCTCTTTCTCTCAGTCTCTCATTAATAAACAAAGCAAAACAAAACAAAAACAAAACAAAACAAACAAAAAAACAAAACAAACGCCCAAGACACAAATTGACCCGTTGCAGGCAGCTTTTACCTTGCACTTTGAAGTGAGAGCGCCTCCTATCCTAAGACCCAGCAAATGTTCCTTGGACTCTGTTGTGAAGAAAAGCAGCTGGGTAGAGAAGTACACCTAATTCTGAGATATGGGAACAATGCTAGATTTAACCCCACCTTCTCCACGTGGGGTTAAAGTGAACAACCTGAAACATAAACCAGCAAGCAAAATATTCCACCAAGAAGGAGCCTGAGTGCCCACCAAAAGATGGATGGATGTGGTCTATATATACAATGGAATACTACTCAGCCATTAGAAACGACAAATACCCATTTGCTTCGACGTGGATGGAACTGGAGGGTATGATGCTGAGTGAAGTAAGTCAAGGACAATCATTATATGGTTTTACTCATAAGGGGAATATAAAACTAGTGAAACTATTTCACATAAAAAATAGTGAAAGGGATTAAAGGGGAAAGGAGAGAAAATGAGTGGGAAATATCAGGGAGACAGAACATGAGAGACTCCTAACTCTGGGAAACGAACAAGGGGTGGTGGAAGGGGAGGGGAGCGGGGGGTGGGGGTGACTGGGTGACGGGCACTGAGGGGGGCCCTTGACGGGATGAGCACTGGGTGTTATGCTATATGTTGGCAAATTGAACTCCAATAAAAAATATGCATATTAAAAAAATTAGGTTCATAAAAAAAAATAGCTGCATCTACTTGAAAACAGAAAATAAAAGGTATCTTCCCGCGCTATTTCTTTGTACTGTAGAAACCAAGGGAAAGGGCCAACACATTACCAGCCCCCCACAAATTATACAGCCGAGTCTCCCCACATTTGAGGAAATCGCAGGGGTCGGCACATCCTGAGGGTAACAGACAGAACTCGCTCTGGGAAAACCACCTCCCCGACTGTATCTCCCCAACCAAGGAAGTAAAACTCGCGTTGCCCCGCGGCCCAACACACCCTCACACGACCTACACTGTGCACACGCTCGCTTTGCTCCCCGCGCCTCTCAGCCTCCTTGGCTCTCTCACACCCGCAACACACGCAGCTTCGACCAACACTCCCAGACTCCCTCCCGCACCTCCCGATACTGTCTGTGGGCCGCAGGGGCCCCGGCGGTAGCCGCGCGAGGCCATATTTATCCAGGACCCGCCCCGTCTGTGACGTCACGGGAGCGGCCCCACCCCCGCCCCTTGCCCCGCCCACTCCTCCCTCCTCCTGCGGCGTCCCGCGGACCCAGCGGCGGGCGGCGGGCGGGGGGCGGGGGGGGGGGAGTGACGCCCGCCTCTCGCTCCTGCGCTCCCGCCCTCCCACCCCCACCCGCTGCGGCGGAGGGCGCGGGGTCTGCACCTGCAGCCTGCGGGGAACCTGCGTGTCTGTCCGGCTGCTGACGCCCCCGTGCCTTTTTTCAAATGATGCCTTACGAAGTGTGGAGTAGAACATTTAGGATTACAAAGGAAACGGGTTCCTTTCACATCCTCTCAATTATTTTTGTGATACGGGATCTCAATTAAAATTTGGAAGTCAGACCCTGTCTGTCTTTTGCCTCCTATATTTTGGTTACTTTTTCACGATTTCTACTCTTGGCTCAAACTGGTGCATAAGCACTTAGGCCTAACACTTTTTGGGTCTTTATTTTTTTAGATTTTCTAATATGGCGCTAACACATTTAAGTATTAGTTTAGTTTAGTTTCTCTGTAATAAGTTTCTCTGTAATAAGAAGCCAAAAGTAGATAAACCTACTACTTAGGAATTAACGTTTTAGTATTTTGGCTGTGATCAATTAATTGTAAGCACCACTGCACTCGGACCAGCCCGTTTTAGTATTTTGTCGTATTTGGAAATGATCTAGATATTTATTAAATTTAACTTCCTGTTTAACCTAACTTAGCAAAACTGTAAGGTTACCAAAAAGATTTGGGAAAACTATTTAAGCTGACACAACATGAATTTATTTGGCTAGTAAACTCCAGTAGAATAAAAGTTTTATATTTAATGCTGGAACTCTAAAGATGTCTCTTTTAACTAAACCATCAACCTTAAACTAGCTTTTATAATTTAGTATTTTTCCAGATCATATAAACTTGAAAAACTCTTGGGTTAGTTTTTTTTTTTTTTTCTTTTCCTTTCTTTTTTAGAGAGGAAGGGATTGAAGGCAGAGAGAGAGGGAGAGAGAGAATCCTAAGCAGGCTCCACTCACAGCATGGAGCCTGATGTGGGGCTGATCTCATGACCCTGAGATTTAGACCTGAGTGGGGAGGCGACAGATCTGAGCTGAAATCAAGAGCACCAACCAGGCACCCCAATTTCTAGGTTTTCAAACCAAGTAAATAGAGCTCTTTTATAAATTAATTTTAACAATACTGTGGCCTCTGGGTAGCTTAGTCGGTTAAGCATCTGCCTTGGGCTCAGGTCATGATCTCAGGGTTTTATGACAGAGCCACATGTCGGCTGGCTGCTCAGTGGGAAGTACTCCCTCTGCTGCTCCCCTTGCTTGTGTGCGTACTCTCTCTGTCAAATAAATAAAATCTTTTAAAAAACTAAATTAATTTCAACAATACCATCCAAAAGTAGAAAAATATTTGACATTTACAATATATATACAGACACACACAGATGGGTGCGAAGACTCTATAGTTACTAATATTTCTAGAGATTTTATGATTTGTATTTGTCCCTGAAATTAATTTTACGGAGACTGTGCTAGACGTTTGGGCATCAAGTCCCTTTTGGCAGTTTGTATTTTATGTGGCCTCTCCCTTTTTTTCTCTCCTTTAGTCTCAGGTGATTGTGGGCTGTGTTTACATTTCAAAGACATAAGATGCGTAACTTCAAGGGACAGAGAAAGAATCTAAGTTTCTCCAAGAAGGACTTTGTTTTTTTAAGGCAAATATTTTACAAGTCTTTTTCAGATAAAGAGGGGAAGTGTGGGGATTGGGAAGGAATACGTGAATTCTGAATTGCTTCTAAAACTAACTTTTGTTTTGCAAAAAGATACGTAAGGTAAGGACAGTTGCTATCAGTTTCTCAAAGATTGGGTTTTAAGTTAAATGACACCTTTGGCTGAGCCACCTATCCAACTACATTATCTGCTTTGTTTCTTTCCCTCTGGGTACAGGGTTTTAATTTTAAATATTTCTGGCAGTATTGAATAACCCTCCTTGGGTGTAAGCTGGGTCCCTAAAGAGGGTGCAAAGGATATTACCTTTCCAAAATCCAAAGTCACTCTCAAAGGCAGCCAGACAAAGAACCAATAACTTGTATGCCCCAGGCAGACAAAAAGCCTAGCCCAGTAAGCAAAACCAGATGAACAAGAAGACAATAGCTATCCCAAGGAAAGAAAGGATCACTATAATGGGTTTGGATTTGAAAAGAAAGAGACAATGTGAAATTTTATTTTTCCTCTCTCAGTTGGGCACTACAGATAGAGATTCAGAACTGATTCTGGTAAGAATTTTCACCCTTCACTGGCTTCTGCCAGTTTTTCCAGGATCCCCTCTGCAGGCTCTAGTATCTACCAATTTCCCCAGGTCTGTTTAAAGGAATAATACAGCAGTTTACCAGAAAATCACTCATTTTCATCAACTCTAGGAGGGGCCCATATGGTGCCCCCCTTTGAAGGTAGGTATGGAAGTGTCTATAAGGCCATCGAATTGGAGGACTTTTATTTACAGTTGTGTAGTGTTTTCAGAGTGGAAAAACAATTCAGACAGAGGATTAGTAAAATGAGTACCCAAAGGAGTATAGAGGGGAGCAATAATAGTATAGTAGTTACAGCAGTGTTACAGTTTTTTGTTTTAGGTATCTATCTATCTATCTACCTATCTATCTATCTGTCTATCTATCTATCTATCTATCTATCTATCTATCTATCTAAAAGATTTTTATTTATTTATTTGACAGAGAGAGAGGAGGAGAGAGCAAGTGAGCACAAGCAGGGGGAGCGGCAGAGGGAGAGGGAGAAGCAGGCTCCCTCTGTGGAGCAGCGAGCCCCATGTGGGGCTCAATCCCAGGACCCTGGGATTATGACCTGAGCAGAAGGCAGACGCCCAACCAACTGAGCCACCCAGGTGGCCCTCATGTACCTCTTATACCCTTAATTTTCCATGAGCCCTTCGCAATGAATCTTTCAATGAACTGGAAGACTTCTGGAGGCTTTTGCTTGCCAATTAAAACAGGTATCCCATTCTGTTTAATTTGACAACCCTTGGGCAGTCCTGGTGGCTCAGAGGTTTAGCGCCGCCTTCAGCCCAGGGTGTGATCCTGGAGACCCGGGATTGAGTCCCATGTCAGGCTCCCTGCATGGAGCCTGCTTCTCCCTCTGCCTGTGTCTGTTCCTCCTCTGTTCCTGTGTCTGTCTCTCTCTCTCTGTGTCTTTCATGAATAAATAAAATCTTTTAAAAAAAATCTACAACCCTGACTTTTAAATACACTTCTCAAACTATCTTACCTATTTGGAATGTTCCACATCTTGGCCCTTGTAATCCCAAGTTGTTTTTAGTAAAATTTTGCCATTTCTACAGCTAGTCACACAGCTCCTGGTACCAGAGTTTTCAGATGTAAAGTAAGCAGGTGTGCCAGAAGGTGGCGTGCTTGACTCTTCAGAATTTCAAAATCCTATCCGCTAAGCCTTTGTTCACCCAAAACAAGACAAACCAGGGCACTTCAACACACCAGCGGTAACCTAAAGAAGTTACTGGCAAAGGGAAGGCCCTGCACACCACCGGCAATTCCCAGCGTGGGCAAAACCAGTAGATTCCAGTAAAATGGAGAGTGGACAGAAAATGAGCAAAGGACCAACCTGCAATCCTAGCAAATGGAAACTGTGGACTGGAAAGGACTCCAACCTGGAACTGCCCAGTGGACTGAACCAAGGGCTAAGGATTGCCCCTCTGGCAGAGCCTCCTGTCAGTCTAGACTACCCGGTTACTCTTGGGCTGGAAGCTACCTAGATTCTTAGTAGCTCGAACTGAAGTAAAAAAAGAGAAGCTCAAAGCAAGAGAGACTTACCCATAGTCCTCTGAAACGGCAAGACCCTGAGCTCAAAGGACACCATGCTTGTTTTTCACTGTCCCTGAAAGCCACCAAGAGTTCACTTTGAATCCCTATGCTGCACCAAATCTGTTAAAAATACCAAATTTAAGTTTGAGTTTAAATAGAACAAACGTTTTTAATTTTTTATTATTTTTTTAATTAATTAATTTATTTATTTATGATAGTCACAGAGAGAGAGAGAGAGGCAGAGACACAGGCAGAGGGAGAAGCAGGCTCCATGCACCGGGAGCCCGACGTGGGATTCGATCCCGGGTCTCCAGGATCGCGCCCTGGGCCAAAGGCAGGTGCCAAACCGCTGCGCCACCCAGGAATCCCAAACAAATGTTTTTAAAGACAGAGAGAGGGCATAAAAATAAAAGAAAGGAATTTTTGAGCAAGAAATGCATAGTTTGGGCAAGGCTGCCCCCTTAGGAAGAGAGAGAGGGGTCTCTCAGTGAAATTCCTAGTATTGACCAGGAAATTCCAGATTGACTGGTCTAAGGTTACATTTCTGGGAGGTTGAACTGCAATTAGATTAGGTAGTAAGTCTTGTCTTACTGGGTTGGGGTCTCAACCTAAGTGATACCATTTGGGCCTGGTTTTCTTTTTAACATACTATTGAGGAGTGAACTGGGGAGACCCCAAGCCCTGGGGCCTCAATCCAGCCAGTCTTGAAGAGAGGGAGAGAAAGAGTGAAGAGTGACAGTGAGAACCAGAGCAAGAGGGAACAGCATGCCTTAAGGGATGGGTTTCTATCTTTTATTGACAGTTGTTAACTAAGGGGTGGAATATTTAGTACCTGGAGTAGGAAGCCAGGTTTCCCAATGTTTTTTCTTACTTTAGTCAGAGGTTTCCTGTCATGGCATCCGCCAGGCTTGGGCCTGTCTGTTTTGATCCAGCTTCTTGTGGAGCACGGTCAGGACAGGCCTCTGACCTTCCCAGTAGCCGCCCATGACTTCCTCATTGCTGACCTAACTGCCTACTCTGGCAATACCTAAACCAGACAAATGATACAGGAAGTTGAACTAGTTTGGGCTGCTAACCAGCTCCTCAAAAATCCACCCTGGATTTTTCTTATAGAAGCAAGAAAGAAACATGACCTACAAGAATTATAAAAAATTATAAACCTCCATTGAGACTGAAGGCTATTTTGAACTGTTGTGTATGGAAGGTTGATGTTCAGAGGTAGCAAAGAGACAAGATGGAGGAAAGTATTGTAAGTTCTGCTCTTGCATCTCACTCCGATGGCACTGTCTCAATCATTTCTTAACCCTTCAAAAATGAAATTATCAGTGGCACTTAATTGCCAAAGGGACAGGTGCAGTTTGATACCCTGGACCCACATAAGCTTTGTTGAGGAAAATAGATGAAATGTCGACAAACCTGATGGACCCTAGGATTTCTTTTTCCAGAGTCTCTTCCTCCAAAACTCCAGAGCCAATGATTGGAATGGCCTCCCCTCAGGGCTGCTTACCCATCCATAAGTATAAGCATAAAAACGATCCTCTGAGTAGAAAATTTCTCTGAAGGACTATAAAACAATAATGATGTAAATTATTTTATTGTAAGTGCTGCTCTACACTCGGGCATTCATCCTTGATTTTACCAAGACCACCAAAGACAGGTCCACCTCTACTGAGTTCCTCTCATCTCCCTGTGGATTCTTCTCCATCGTCTCCCCCTTCCTGGGAACCCTAATTCCTTCCCATCCACTGGGTTTCTGACAAACCCTGCAGCTTCTCTCTATTTGAGAATTTCATTTCTTGATCCCCACTCCATAGTGAGACATGGTCCAACGATCTGTCCAAGTCCAGCATGTGAATCAGTGACCAGATGACTCTTTAGATTCCAGGAACCAGCAGGAGAAAAAATAAAAGTAACACTGAATTTAGACCCAAATACTCAAAACTTCAGAGACCCATCAGACACACCTACCACTTGAAGGACACAGCCTCTCTGAAGTCCCAGGCGCTAACTGGAGAGGTTTAGTTCCCACTTTCCTCCCCTAATGTGCCAGCTGTTCCCTGAAGGTCAGAATCTCTAAGGGACCTAACTTGCCTGAACAACAGATAGTTCAAAGCAAACCTACTGAACATTGGCTGGGATTTGAGCCCAGGCCTCCCAAGGGGGAGGCCAGCACCCTACCACTGAAACACCAATACTGTCCAGTGATGTGCTATACTAGGTCAAATCAGAAAGAGTCAAGGGGAAGGACTTCGAAAAAGCAACTGTCAACTAGATTTTCACAGTGCTCTCTTTGAACAACATAGTCAAAAAACAAAAAGACACCCAGAGCAAAGGCTTGCATAAGAGATTTAATGTCAAGCAATGCTATGAAGTTTTGACATTTGAATCTAAATATAGGATTTGAAAAAGCCTAATTCTAAAGTAAGCTCTTTACAAGTTGGTAACAGATCTCTGTAGAGAAGCATCAAGATTCATCTTGTTTCTTGTCTCTGGTCCATATCTATCATGGACCTGTGGAAAGTTGACTCCTTTGCTTGCTGACACATTCTCTTTGCTCACCCATTGCTTTGTATCTCCCAAACCCTTTCCTCCCACCCTGGGGATGAACACCAGTTCTTTTCCCCAAGCAGGTGTTCAGTATCCAGTGATGGTTCAGGAGGCTAGACTGGTGGGCGAGGATGTGTCTGACTTAATCCAGAAGATCTGGGTGATAACTGAGTTTCTCTCCTTCTAGGCTTCTTTGGAGTCCCTGGAAAAGGCCAAGGATTGACTCTTGCTTTTAAATTCTTCTGCCAGACACAGACCTCTATAAAATCGAATAAAAGAAAAATTTTCCAATATTTCCTCCCTTCATCATATGCTCTGACCTGGCCACCCAGAAAGGCTAGTTCAGAGAAGTATCCCAAATTTACATAGATACTCAACCCTCCTTAACTGTGAGCTACTCACACTGACTCCCTTTACTCCAAGGAAATGGGGTAAAAAGTTATTTTTACAGTGGAGAAGCCTAACAAACACTACCTCAGCTAGCTAATCAAGATTAACATCAACAGTGGTAAGTTATGGTAACAGTACATATTGTTAAATAAAGTTCAGGGATACCTGGGTGGCTCAGTCCATTGACAGTCAGATTCTTGGTTTTGGTGAAGGTCATGATCTCAGGTTTGTGGGATCAAGCCTTGGGTCTAGCTCTGGGCTCAGGAGGAAATCTGCTTCTTTCCCTCCTCCAACCCCAACTCCCATGTGTGTGTTCTCTAAAATAAATTAATTTAAAAAAAAGTTCAACCAAGTAAAATTGAAGACAGAATTGGGGTTTGGTTTGTTTGTATGTTTTTGCATTTCTTCTATGCAGAATTTTCAGTTTCTTCAGTTTTTTTCTGGGATATGTTTTTCTTCTGTGCAACCTTCTCTTCTGGTTTAGGAACAATCTTCTCTTTTTCAATAACGATCATCTCAATGTGGCAGGGAGAGCTCATGTATGGGTTAATCTGGCCATGAGCCCTGTAAGTTCTATGCTGCATCTTGGGGGCTCTGTTCACCTGGATGCACAAAAATGACTAGAGAATCTACATCTAAACTGTTACGTTCAGCATTACTCTGCATTTTTAAGCATACACAGTAGAAGTTCAGTGCTCCTTCTTGAGCCACCTAACCTTGTGTCTAGCCCCACTGTCTGGCCTGGACAGGCCTACCAAATCCAGTGACAGAATGGCACACACTCCTTCTGCAAAGTGACATCTTTCAGATACTCAGTGGCTTTTCGGATATGCATCCCCTCCCCTCGACGGCCTGGGCAGTTTCACAGGTGTTCTTAAAGTGAACACGGAGGCTTGAACCTTTTGATTTGCATGATTTTGTAGGATTTTCTGGATCAAGTGATAGCGAACAATTTTCAGAGGTTACCTCATGCTGCTTCAGGGAAGAGGCTTGAATTGGCTTTTTAAAAAGATTCCTTAATCAGGCAGCATCTCAACCAGCAAGCAGAGGAGGGCTCTGCTGGGCTAAGCAAAGGGAAGTTTTGTTGTTGTTGTTGTTGTTTTAAAGACTTATTTATTTGAGAAAGAGAGGGGAGCCGTGGGGAGGGGCAGAGCAAGAGGGAGAGTGAATCCCAAGCGGACTCCACACTCCGCGCAGAGCCCCAATGCGAGCGGATGCCATGGCCTTGAGTTCACCACCCTGGGATCAGGACTTGAGCAGAAACCAAGAGTCATATGTTTAACCAACTGTCTCACTCAGGCGCCCCCTAAAGGAAGTTTTTAAAGACAAAGAGAAGGCATTAAAAAAAAAAAAGAAAGACAGGCAGCCCGGGTGGCACAGCGGTTTAGCGCTGCCTTTAGCCCAGGGCATGATCCTGAAGGCCCCAGATCGAGTTCCATGTCGGGCTCCCAGCATGGAGCCTGTTTCTCCCTCTGCCCCTGTCTCTGCCTCTCTCTCTCTCTCTGTCTCTCATGAATAAATAAATAAAATATTTTTAAAAAAGAAGAAGAATCAGCAAAGAATGTATTATTTAGGCAAGGTTGCCCTCCTAAGGTAAGAGAAGGGGGTCTACCAGTAAAGTTCCTAGTATTGACCAAGAAATTCCATGTTGACTGGTTAAAGGCTACATTTCTGGGTTAAAACTGCAGTTAGATTAGGTAGTAAGTTTCAGTTTACTTACCTGGGGCTTTAACCTAAATGATGCCATTTGGGGCCTGTGGTTTCCTTTTTAACAGTACCCATAATACCAAGTGATAAGAATAGTACTTTACCTCCCCAAACCCATAACCCCAATCAGATCATGAGAAAAACATCTGACAAATCCCAGTTGAGGGACATTCTACAAAGTACCTGACTTGTACTCCTGAGAATTTTCAAAATCATCAATAACAGGAAATCTGAGAAACTGTGACAGTCAAGAGGACTGTAGGGAGAATATAATGGGATCTTCTAGGTGGAATCCTGGAATAGGGAAAGGTCATTATGTAAAAACTAAGGAAGTCTGAATAAAATACGAACTTCAGTTAATAATAATGTATTCATTCAATTATGACAAATGTACTCTTCTAATGTGAGATGCTAATTGTAGGGGAAACAGAATGCAGGGTCCATAGGAATCTTCTGTACTATCTTCTCAACTCTTCTATAAATCTAAATCTATTCTAATACAAAGAGTAACAAAAAAAAAAAAGAAAAGGTCAGTCCAATTGTAAAAGTCATTGTCATGAACAAAACACTTAAAATATCTTCACAAAAGATTTCTTTATGGCCAAGGAGCATAAATAAATAAATAAATAACCACGATTAATTAATTAATTAATTAATTAAAATACCATGATAAATCATTACATACCTATCAAAATGGGTAAAATTTAAGAGACAGAACACTCATGCTGACAAAAATGTGTTAGCAACTTTATCTCTTGTTGCTGGTGAGAGAGTAAAATAGTTCAACCATTCTGGGAAACTGATAGATCCTAATAAAGTCAAAAATAAAAATATCCATAGGTGCCTGAGTGGCACAGTTAAGCAACTGACTCGGTTTAGGTTCAGGTTGTGATCTCCAGGTGGTGATCTCAGCATTGTGATCTCAGGGTGGTGAGATCAAGCCCCATGTCGAGCTCCATATTGGTTCTGTGCTGGGCATGGAGTGTGCCTGGGATTCTCCCTCCATTCTCCCTCTACTCTTCCCCACCACATTCTCTCTCTAATAAATAAATAAATCTCTTTAAAAATATACAAATATCCCATAACCCAGCAATTCTACCACTAGGTTTATACTCAAACAAAATGAACATAAAAGTGCACAAAAAGATTCCTACAAGAATATTCATAGCATAAACCCTCATGTGATTGCAAAAAAAAAAAATTCATAGCAGCTTTATTCACAATATCCAAAACCAAAAATAGCCCAATTGTCCATCAACTATATTGTATTCACACATTGGAATAACACTCATTGATAATACCAAAACGGTCTAGTGATACACATGACAAAATGGACGCATTTCAAAAATATTATGTTGCGTGAAAAAATATATACACAGAAAGTATATTCGTTTATGAGAATTTCCAGAAAAGGCAAAATCAGTCTGTGGGTATATAAATCAGAATAGTGATTGCTTCAATGGGGATGGGGTGAGGACTGACTGTAGTAAAAAACAAAATTTAACTGCTAAATTTGAATTTTTTAAAAAAGATTTTATTTATTCATTCATGAGAGACAGAGAGAGAGAGAGGCAGAGACATAGGCAGAGGGGAAAGTAGGCTCCCCATAGGGAGCCCGATATGGGACTGGATCCGGGGTCCCGGGATCACACTCCGAGCTGAAGGCAGACACTCAACTATTGAGCCACCCAGGCATCCCAAAATTTGAAGATCTAATTGGCTTTATTAAGCCATCATGAATCGGGCAGTATCCCATGTAGCAAACAAGATGCTCCAAGGAATTGTACAAAATGAAAGGTTTTTATAGGAAAGAAGTTATTAGCCAAAGAAAGGAAAGTTGTACTGTATGTTTTTACCAGAAAAAATAATTTCCAACCCTCAGGGACAGAGGCCAAGCTATTAATTCAGGTATCTCATGAGTATGGTTTGTTCTGGCACAAATCAATAGTCAGGTTTGTAGAGCCAGAGAGTTTTTTGCAGGGTAGAGCAAGAAGGTATAATAAGGCTTCACCATTAGCAATGAGGGTCACAATAAAAAATAATATGTTAACCCAGGAATTAAAATTTATTCCTAATAACAGGCCATTGTTAGAAGAACTTAGATAAAAATAGATATTTTGGCTAGTATATGAGTTTCAGGCAAGATAGACGAATTAACAAGTAAGAGATTCAGTCCATACAGCAAATAACCTATGAAAGCAGTGACTTTTTCAATATTACAGAGTTTTACCACCAAAGGAGTCTTACTGTGTGTAATATAGCAACAAGCATTAGCATACTTACTAGGACAAATAAGAGCCCAAATACCTCAATCCAACAGTACTTCATGATTAATTCCCCAAAGAATCTGAAGGGTGTTCTCCAAATTAAAATGCCAAATATAAGATGATCTCAGGGTGGTGCAGAATTCTTCATTTCATGCAAATAGGTCCACAAGAAGGACACATGTTACACATACTGTCATATTACTTCACAGAAAAATAGATAAAGGAGCTTCCCCCAATAAAATTATTATGAAAAGTGTTACCAAAAAAATACCAAGTTATTGGTTAAAAAAAAAAAAGACAGTGTACCTGTCAATTGTGCAGCCCTATAAATATATCTTCTGCCATATTGTTTCATGAGATTTCTATGTTTATCAGCTGCACAGTGGGTCAGGTGATGAGTCATTTCCATCAGGTGTCTTTTCACAGACTGTGGAAAGACAGGTTTCTTGTTTGGGCCATATAATAAATTAGTCTGTGGCCTGAACCTACAACTGTTGTCAGCCCAATATGATTTTTCTTCATGGGATGCCCTAGATTGACCATCCTTGAAAAGGAGTTTTAGATTTTCCTTCAGGAGTTAATTAATATTGCCTATGAGGATTTTGGTTTTGCTAGATTTTAAGGCAGTGGTCCTTGCTGCTTGATCAACCAAAAATTTGTCTTTGCTTCTCCTGAGTCTAATTTTTTTTTTCCTGAGTCAAATTTTGAGTGTCCAGAAACCTTGATAATGGCCAAGACAGATGCAAGTTTGTAAAAAATATCAAAAGGTTTTTAGACACTTGGCTATGAATTCAGATTATGATCAATACTTAATAATTATGTATTTGACCACAGTGACAATAAAATATTTTAAAGACAAATACCAAGAGGCTACATAGTTGAGCATAACCCATAAAAGCCCTGAAAAAGCACAGAAAATTATTTTGATAAAACACAAAATCTTTGCTTTCCTTTTTAAATCTCCTCTCAGGTTGCAGACCAATAGTACAGGAAAACTTTGTCCTTTTAGCGGATGAAAGAATATTAAGTTTTAGTTTTACAGTATGAAATTCATTCATTTTTATAGATTCATCTTGACATTGTTTTGTTAGACTGGGAATGACAGAACAGGCAGGGGCAACAGGATTCCCATATTGTTGAAGAGGGTTGCTCTAAGTTGAGTAAGCAGAATAAAGATTTGAAAAATAGAACAAGTTCTGGACAGATGGCAGATGGTATAAATATCAAAGAAGCCATCACCAGAATCCCAGCCTTACAAGTAGTTTTTTAAAATGGGGGAAGTTCTTTTATTGTATTTTTTTTCATTTTAAAACTTATCTTTTTGGGGCATCTGGGTGGCTCAGTGGTTGAGCCACTGCCTTTGGCTTCTGTTGTAATCCTGGGGTCCTGGGATCAAGTCCTGCATCAGGCTCCCTGCAGGGAGCCTGCTTCTTCCTCTGCCCATGTCTCTGTCTCTTTCTCTGTGTCTCTCATGAATAAATAAAATCTGAAAAAAAAAACTTTTATAAAAAACAATGTATTTTTTTTACTATAGAAAATTTGGAAAATATAGGGACACCTGGGTGGCTCAGTGGTTCAGTGTCTGCCTTTAGCTCAGGGTGTGATCCCAGAGTCTGGGGATCGAGTCCCACATCGGGCTCCCTGCAGGGAGCCTGCTTCTCCCTCTGTCTGTGTCTCTGCCTCTCTGTGTGTCTCTCATGAATAAATAAATAAAATCTTAAAAAAAAACAAACAAACAGACTCCTCCAGAGGCATAATGAGCGTCCCTCTCTGAGCAGTCACCCACCTGATCCCTAAGAAAGGCCATGATCTCAGAGGAATCCAAGATGGCAGAGAAGTAGGAAACTTATATTTTGTCTGGTCCTAGGAATTGAGCTAGATAGCTATTACATAATTCTGAACACCAGAGAACTCAACCGGAGATCTAAGAATAGAATGGCTGCAACTCTACAAATAAAAAACCAACCACTTTCTGCAAGAATGACAAGACAGAAAAACTAACCTCAAAAAAGAGAACAAGAGTCAATACTGACTTTCAGGGACCTAATCAGAATGGATATAAGTAAGGGGTCAGAACTAGAGTTCAGAACAACAATTATAAAGATACTAGCTGGGCCTGGGTGCATCTGGGTGCCTCAATCAGTTAAGAGTCTGCCTTTGGCTCAGGCCATAATCCCAGCATCCTGGAATCGAGCCCCTCCCTGCCCCTACCACCCATAGGAGTCTGCTTCTCTCTCCTACTCTTGGGCTCTTTCTCAACTCTCACTCTCTCCCCCACCAGATCAATCAATCAATCAATCAAATCTTAAAAAAGAAAAACAACAATATTAGCTGGGCTTGATAAAAGCATAGAAGACACTAGCCAATCCCTTCTGGGAGGAAATAAAAGAACTAAAATCTAATCAAGTTGAAATAAAAAAGGCTATTAATGACATGCAATCAAAAATGGAGGCTCTCACTGCGAGGATAAATGGGGCAGAAGAAAAAATTAGTGATATAGAAGATAAAATGATGCAGAATAAAGAAGCTGAGAAAAAGAGATAAATAATAAGCAGATCACCAGCAGAGAATTCAAGAGATAAGTGATACCATAAAGCAAAACTATAGTGGAATAATTGGGATCCCAGAACAGGAAAGGGGGATGGCAGAAGGTATACTGGAGCAAATTATAGCAGAGAACTTTCCTAATCTGGGGAAGGAAACAGGCATTCAAGTCCAGGAGGCACAGAGAACACTCCTCAAAATCAATAAAACAAGGTCAACACCTCAACATATAACAGTGAAGCTTGCAAATCTCAGAGATTTGGCTTCTGTTGTAATCCTGCTGTCAGAGACAAGCAGAAAATCCTGAAAGCAGCTCAGGACAAGAGGCTCATAACCTACAAGGGTAGAAACATAGACTGGCAGCAGACCTATCCACAGAGACCTGGCAGGCCAGAAAGGACTGGCATGATATATTTAGGGTGCTAAATGAGAAAAATATGCAGCCAAGAATATTTTATCCAGCAAGGCTGTCATTCAAATAGGAGAGATAAAAAGCTTCCAGGACAAACTGAAACTAAAGAATTTGTGATCACTACACCAGCCCAGCAAGAAATATTATAGGGGGTCCTTTATGTGAAAAGAGAGCCCAAAAGTAACATGGACCAGAAAGGATCAGAGACAATATACAGAAACAGTGACTTTACACGTAATACAATGGCACTAAATTCATATCTTTCAGTAGTTATTCAGAATGTAAATGGGTTAAAGGCCCCAATCAAGAGATCCCTGGGTGGCTCAGCAGTTTAGCGCCTGCTTTCGGCCCAGGGCACGAACCCTGGAGTCCCGGGATCGAGTCCCTCATTGGGCTCCCTGCATGGAGCCTGCTTCTCCCTCTGCCTGTGTCTCTACCTCTCTCTCTCTCTCATGAATAAATAAATAAAATCTTTTAAAAAGGCCCCAATCAAAAGACATAGGGTATCAGATTGGATAAAAAAGCAAGATGCATCCATATGCTATCTGCAAATGACTCACTTTAGACCTGAAAACACAACCATATTGAAAGTGAGAGGGTAGAAAACCATTTATCATGCTAATGGACATCAATAGAAAGTGGGGATAGCAATCCTTATATCAGGAAAATTAGATTTTAAATCAAAGACTGTAGTAAGGGAGCAGCCCAGGTGGCTCAGCGGTTTAGCACCGCCTTCAGCCCAGGGTGTGATCCTGGAGACCCGGGATTGAGTCCCATGTTGGGCTCCTTGCATGGAGCCTGCTTCTCCCTTTGCCTGTGTCTCTGACTCTCTGTGTGTCTCTCATGCGTAAATAAATAAAATAGAAAAGAAAAAAAAAAAGACTGTAGTAAGGGCTAGGGATGAAGAGGGACACTATATCATAATTAAAGAGTCTACTCAATAAGAAGATCTAACAATTATAAATATTTATGCCCCTAACTTGGGAGCAGCCAATTATATAAAAAATTAATAACAAAAAAAAATTAATAACAAAATTAAAGAAACACATTGATAATAATACAAAAATAGTAGGGGACTTTAATACCCTACTCACACATAAAAAAAAAATACCCTACTCACACAGTGGACAGATTATCTAAGCAGAAGATCAACAAGGAAACAAGGGCTTTGAATGACACACTAGACCAGATGAACTTCATAGATATATTCAGAGCACTCCATCCCACAGCAACAGAACACACATCCTTCTTGAGTGCACATGGAACACTCTCCAGAATAGATCACACACAGGGTCACAAATCAGGTCTCAACTGGTACCAAAAGACTGGGATCATTCCCTGCATATTTTCAGACCACAATGCTTTGAAACTTGAACTCAATCACAAGAGGAAATTTGGGAAGAAATTGAAAGACGTGGAAGCTAAAGAACATCCTACTAAAGAATGAATAGGTCAACCAGAAAATTAAAGAAGATTTTTAAAAATTCTTGGAAACAAATGAAAATGCAACTGTTTAAAACTTTTGGGATGCAGCAAAGGTGGTCCTAAGAGGCATGCATATAGCAATACAAGCCTTTCTCAAACAAGAAAGGTCTCAAATACACAACCTAACCTTATACCTAAAGGAGCTGGAGAAAAAAACAGCAATAAAGCCTAAACCCAGCAGGAGAAGAGAAATAATAAAGATTAGAGCAGAAATCATTAAAATAGAAAACAAAAGAGGGATCCCTGGGTGGCGCAGCGGTTTGGCACCTGCCTTTGGCCCGGGGCGTGATCCTGGAGACCCGGGATCGAGTCCCACGTCGGGCTCCCAGTGCATGGAGCCTGCTTCTCCCTCTGCCTGTGTCTCTGCCTCTCTCTCTCTCTGTGTGACTATCATAAATAAATAAAAAAAAAAGACAAAGAAAATAAAAAGAAAACAAAAGAACAGTAGAACAGACCAATGAAAGTAGGACTGGTTCTTTGAAAGAATCAATAAGATTAATAAACCTCGAGCCAGACTTATCAAAAAGAAAAGAGAAAGGACCCAAATAAATGAAATCATGAATGAAAGAGGAGAGATCACAAATAACATTGAAGAAATACAAACAATTCTAAGAACATATTATGAACAACTATACACCAACAAATTAGACAATCTGGAAGAAATGGTTGCATTCCTAGAGAAATATAAACAACCAAAACTGAGACAAGAAGAAATAGAAAACCTGAACAAACCCATAACCATCAAGGAAACGGAAGCAGTCATCAAAAAGCTCTCAACAAACAAGAGTCCAGGGCCAGATGGCTTCCCAGGGAAATTCTACCAAGCATTTAAAGAAGAATCAAAACAAATAAACAAACATACAAAAAATAAAGAAAAATCAATATCTATTCTTCTGAAGTTGTTTCAAAAAATAGAAATGGAAGTAAACTTCCAAACCCTTTCTATGAGGGCAGGATTACCTTGATCCCAAAACCAGACAAAAACCTGAGAGGAGAATGATAGATCAATACTCTGATGAACATGGATGCCAAAATTCTCACCAAGATACTAGTCAATAGGATCCAACAGTACATTAAAAGGATTATTCACCTCGACCAAGTGGGATTTATTCCTTGGTTTCCAGGGTGGTTCAACATCTGCAAATCAATGTGATACACTACATTAATAAGGGAAAGGACAAGAACTGTATGATCCTCTCAATAGATTCAGAAAAAGCATTTTACAAAGTTCAGCATCCTTTCTTTACTAAAACTCTTCACAGTGTAGGGATAGAGGAAACATACCTCAAATCTTAAAAGCCATATATGAAAAGCCCACAGTGAATATTATTCTCAATAGGGAAAAACTGAGAGCTCTCCCTCTAAGGTCAGGAACACAACAGGGATGTCCACTCTCACCACTGTTTTCAACATAGTACTAGAAGTCCTAGTCTTAGCAATCACACAACAAAAAGAAATAAAAGGCATCCAGATTGGCAAAGAAGTAGTCAAACTCTCACTCTTTGCAGATGACTTGATACTCTATGGAAAACCCAAAAGACTCCACCCCAAAATTGCTGCTCATACAGGAACTCAGCAAAGTGGCAGGATATAAAATCAATGCACAGAAATCAGTTGCATTTCTATACACTAACAATGAGACAGAAGAAAGAAATATTAAGGAGTCGATCCCATTTACAAGGTCACCAAAACCCATAAGATATCAAGGAATAAACCTAACCAAAGAGGCAAAGGATCCATACTCAGAAAACTATAGAACACTCATGAAAGAAATTGAGGAAGACACAAAGAAATGGAAAAACAACATTCCATACTCATGGATTGAAAGAATAAATGTTGTTAAAATGTCTATGCTACCTATAGCAATCTATACATTCAAGGAAATCCGTATCCAAATACCATCAACTTTTTTTCACCGAGCTGAAACAAACAATCCTAAAATTTGTATGGAACCAGAAAAGACCCCAAATAGCCAATAGAATGTTGAAAAAGAAAACCAAAGCTGGTGGCATCACAATTATGGACTTCAAGCTTTATTACAAAGCTATTACAAAATCATCAAGACAGTATGATACCAGAACAAAAACAGACATCTAAATCAATGGAACAGAATAGAGAACCCAGAAATGGACCTTCAACTCTATGGTCAACTAGTCTCTGACAAAGCAGGAAAGAATATCCAACAGAAAAAAAGTCTTTTCAACAAATAGTGTTGGAAAAATTGGATAGCCACATACAGAAGAATGAAACTGGATCATTTCTTCACACCATACACAAAAATAGACTCAAAATGGATAAAAGACCTAAATGTGAGACAGGAATCCATCAAAATCCTAGAGGAGAACACAGGCAGCAACCCCTGTGACCTCAGCCACAGCAACTTCTTTCTAGATACATCTTCAAAGGAAAGGGAAACAAGGACAAAAATGAATATTGAGACTTCATCAAGATAAAAAGCTTTTGCACAGCAACGGAAACAGTCGACAAAACCAAGACAACTGCCAGAATGGGAGAAGATATTTGCAAATGACCTATCAGATAAAGGGCTAGTATCCAAAATCTCTAAAGAATTTATCAAACTCAACACCCAACAAATAATCCATTCAAGAAATGGGCAGAAGCCATGGACAGACATTTGTCTAAAGAAGATATGCAAATGGCAAAAAGACAGATGAAAAAATGCTCCACATCATTTGTCATCAGGGAAATACAAATGAAAACCACATTGAGATTCCATCTCACACCAGTCAGAATGGCTAAAATTAACAAGTCAGGAAATGACAGATGTTGGTAAGGATGCAGAGAAATGGGAACCCTCATACACTGTTGGTGGGAATGCAAGCTGGAGCAGCCACTCTCAAGTAGATAGTGAGGAACAGTATGGAGGTTTCTCAAAAAGTTGAAAATAGAGCTATCCTACGACCTAGCACTACTAGGGATTTACCCCAATTATACAAATGTAGTGATCCAAAGGAGCACCTGCACCCCAACATTTATAGCAGCAATTTCCACAGTAGCCAAACTATGAAAAGAGTCCAGATGTCCATCGACAGATGAATGGATAAAGAAGACGTGGTATACACATGCAATGGAATATTAACCATCAAAAAAAAAGAAATCTTGCCATTTGCAATGATGTGGATGGAACTAGGGGGTATTATGCTGAGCAAAATAAGTTAATCAGAGAAAAACAATTATATGATCTCACTCACATGTGGAATTTAAACAAAACAGGGTCATAGAGGAAGAGAGGGAAAAATAAAAAAAGACAAAACTAGCAAGGGAGACAAGCCATAAGAGACTCTAAACCATAGGAAACAAACAGGGTTGCTTGAGAGGAGGTGGTGGCAGGAAAGGGGACCTGGAAGATGGACATTAAGGAGGGCATGTGTTGTAATGAACACTGGATATTTTTTAAAAGATTGTGTTTTGTTTGTTTGTTTATTTATTTATGGGAGACACAGAAAGAGAGAGACATAGGCAGAGGGAGAAGCAGAGTTCCTGCAGGGAGCCAGATGAGGGCCTCGATTCCAGGACCCCAGGACCATGACCAGAGCCAAAGGCAGACGCTCAACCACTGAGCCACCCAGGCATCCCAGCACTAGGTATTTTATAAGATTGACAAATCACTGACTTCTACTTCTGAAACTAACAATACATTATATGTTAATTGATTAAATTTAAACTAAAAATAAATAAATGTTTAAAATGAATGAGAAGTAAATCCCATGAAAATTCAAAAAGAAAGAAAGAAAGGAAGGAAGAAAGGCAACGACCTCAACCAAAGGAGGGAAGTCCGTATCTAAGAGGGCTCAGTGCAAATAGAAGGCTTTCCATATACAGGCAGTGAGCACAAGTCTCTTGTGATTATTACTACACCGGATTCCGGAAGACACTGGCCCTGCCATGCTGAAATCACCCCAGGTCCTGCTTCTGAGAGCAAGCATGTCAACCTAAAATCGTCAGGAAGCAATAATTAAGCAAGAGTATTTATTTGGGATCAAATAATTGCCTTTTGGCATACACATATTTGATTAGCAACGCTAATAGTTATTTAAATATTTTAGTTGCTTAGTGAGAATTTTTTAGGCTCTACTCTGCAACGAGTTCAGAGTCCAATACAGGGCTTGAACTCAAGACCTTGGGATCCAGGATATGGTGCATTAATCCCCAAATGTCCTATAATAAGAACTTTTGATTGGTGTTGATGGCAGAAAGCTAATTTTGACTAATAATTGATTGCTAAGACTATCACTAAGCAAAGTCTCTTCCTATGGCAATTTACAGGTTTTTGGAATCAGTTCTCATAATATTTGGGGTTTGAGGCAATTGAAAATTTCCTGGTTCCGGAGGCCTGAGTGGCTCAGCGGCTGAGCGCCTGCCTTTGGCTTAGTCAGGATCCAGTCCCACATCCGGTTCCTTGTGAGGAGCCTGCTTCTCCCTCTGCCTGTGTCTCTGCCTTTCTCTCTCTCTCTGTGTCTCTCTCTCTCTCTGTGTGTCTCTCATGAATAAAAAAAAAAAAAAAAGTTCCTGGTTCTACCCAGTGGAGAGGTGCTTAAAGCCCATCTCCTTAATGGCTTCCTGGCTCATTTTAAAACCCCTTCACGCAAGTGGCCCAATTCCATTGCATCTTTCAGATTTTTTAACAACTGGAAAGGCGTTCTAAATTTCTGGACTAATATAAATTTTCCCTAATTTTATCTGGATACCAGTTACTTTTAGCAAAATTCACTGGACTGTGGACTTAAGATTTGTGTACTCTATGTTCAATCGTTTACTGTTCAAAAAAAAAAATTGGGGTGGAGGGAAATGTCATCAAATTAAGATTTTATTTTATTTATCAGATTTTATTTAAAGTATTCAGTTGGAGTGCGAACTCCCATTTCATCTCATTTCTTTTTTGGTCTAAGAAGGTCCCGCTGTTTGAAATATCTCGACGAGAAAAATGACTGTAGCCTCACCATTCATTTTTAGGAAGATATCAACGCCGGATGGCACGTCCCTCACCTCCTTCCAGGCCTGGGGCAGTGCAGCATTTCAAGATGCCTGTGACTCAAGGGTGCACCGTGGGGTTTCCCCTTGTCTGGAGCAGCACCCCGGGAGTCACAGGAAACCGGGAAACCGTGCTCTTGAGCCTCTGGCGAGGGGCGCCCCTCACGCAGGTTTTTATCCCTCGCCACAACCTGACATATTGCTTTGAGGGGGATTGGAACCGAGCTTGCTAAGAAGTACGAGGCAGAGTACCCACAGAGACCCAGAGACCCAGAGACCACAGAGACCCAGAGACCCAGAGACCACAGAGACCCAGGGCCGGGCGGCCTGCAGCTGTGTTTTGAAGTTCTATCTAAAAGCCTTCGGGGACGCCTGGGTGGCTCAGCGTTTGAGCATCTGCCTTTAGCTGGGGCATGATTCTGCGGTCTGGGATCGAGTCCCGCAAGGGGCTCCCTGCACGGAGCCTGCTTCTGCCTCTGTGTCTCTAATGAATAAATATCTTAAAGCAAGCAAAAGTAACTAAAAGCTTCTATATTTTGCTGGGTTTTGTTTTTAACTTGTTTACTCACAGAGAGAGAGGCCGAGGGAAAAGCAGGCTCCACGCAGGGAGCCCAATGTGGGACTCGATTCTGGGTCCCCAGGATCACACCCCGGGCTGCAGGCGGCGCTAAACCGCTGCCCTCGTTTTGTTTTGTTTTTAAGAGAGCTCCAGGTCTACGCAGGTTTTGTTCTTTCGGGGTCTCTTTTTCCTTCCTTCCTCCTCATTCAGCTACGTTAAAACAGCCATTGTCCTCTCTCCAGGATCCCGCCCTTACCGCTTGCGCAAGGCCGTCTAGGAGGTCTGGTTGACCCCGGACGAGCCTCCTCAGTTTCTCGGCCTCCGTTCGCCACGCTCCTGTCTCGGGACGTTTAGGCGACCCCCGCCCCCCACCTCTGCTCCCCTCCCCCCGGCGCTGAGCTCGCCTGCGGGGAAGCTGCTCGTGCGGAGCCCCACGTGCGGCTGGCGCGCGGCGGCCTTTCCTGCTGCCGGCGCTGGAGACGCTGCACAATGAACGGTGACAAGTTTGAGAAGTTTGAAAAAGAAATTTCAGCTTTGAAAAGCTTTTCATTATTCCCATTCACGGGGCTCTTCGGTTCGTCACGGGCCTAAGAGCTAAAGAGGACAATGGAATTCATTCAACGAGCCCCAGTGGAGCGTCTTGGTGAAGGTGGAACCTGCTCCCCGCATGGGGACGCAAGAGCGATCACTGCCCTCGTAGAGCTTCCCTGCCTGGCACAGGACACGAAGAAGGAAGCCACCTCTCAGGTGACGAACACGCTGCGTGGGCTCCAACTCCTAGCCCCCGGTTTACCGAGGCTTTGGAACTTACACTGCCTGGTGGTGGGCACGTCCCCGAGGTTAGTAGGTACTCACTACCTAAGAAGGCCCGGGGTGCAGAGCGCCCTGTGTCTCTGTGGCGCAATCGGTTAGCGCGTTCGGCTGTTAACCGAAAGGTTGGTGGTTCGAGCCCACCCAGGGACGGAGTGAGTGCCTTGTCAGACTTTTAATTCAGTGCTGCACCTGCACTCTGCGTCACATAAAAACTACAGTACCGGAAGCTGGGTCCCAGCCAACTCACAGAAGCTCACTCTTAAAAGCACCCACCTCCCCAACCTGATTCCCTTACAGTACCTGCTGGGCTGTCAGTTTTATAGCTCTAAACCGAACTCCTCAAACAGATATAAGAACCCAGATTCCAGTGGGTAAAATTTTTTCTATTCTGCCCTGAAAGAGTGGATGAATAAGTTACACTTTAATTTTTAAAAAATAAAATCTAAAATTGTTTGCAAACATTTTTCTAAACTGCTGACTTTGGGAAGATTGTTCTTAAGGGTACTTACATTTTTTTAAATTAAGACTTTGTTTTTTATTAAAGATTTTTATTTATCCATTCATGAGAGACACACACACACACAGAGGCAGAGACAGGCAGAGGGAGAAGCAGGGTCCCTGTGGGGAGCCCCATATGAGACTCCTTTCGGTGACTCTGGGATGGGATCACGCCCTGAGCCAAAGGCCTATGCTCAACTGCTGAGCCGCCTAGGCCTCCCAAGACTTTATTGTTTTTTAGAGAAGTTTTGGGTTCACAGCAAATTGAGGGGAAGGTACAGAGATTTCCCATATACTTCCTACCACCCACCCCATGTATAGACTCCCTCATTGTCAACACGCCCCAAGGAAGTGATGTATTTGCTACAACTAGTGAACCTACATTAATACATCATAATCACGCAAAGGCCATAGTTTATTGGGGTTCACTCTTGATGTTGTACATTCTGTGGGTTTGGACAAATGTAAAATGAAAGCATTATGGTATCACACAAAGTAGTTTCACTACCCTAAAAATCCTCTGTGCCCCCTTTCTGGCAACCACTGATCCTTTTAGCTTCCACAGTGTTGCCTTTCCAGAATGTTATATAGTTGGAATCCTACAGTATGTAGCCTTTTCAAATATCCTTCTTTCACTTAGTGATACACATTTAAGATTCCTCAATGTCTTTTCATGGGTTGGCTACTCATTTCTTTTTACTCCTGAGTAATAATTCATTGTCTGTATGTGTCACAGTTCATTTATCCCTTCACCTATTAAACGACATCTTGATTGCTTCTAAGTTTTGGCAATTGTGAGTGAAGCTGCTCTTGGCATCCTTGGGCAGGTTCCTGTGTGGATGTAACTTTGCAACTCCTCTGGCTAAAAGCAGGGAACCTGATTACTGGCTCACATATTAAGAATATTTTTAGTTTTGTTAGGAATTGCCAAACTGTCTTCCAAAGTGGCTGTACCATTTTTAATTCCCTCCAGCAATGAATGAGGGTTCTGTTGCTCCACATCTTCGCCAACATTTGGTGTTGATGTGCTTCAGTTTCTTCATGTGTAGCATGAGGTCAACAATGGTAACCTGTCCCCAGGAAGTGCCTGGATTTGGTAATTGCTCTATCAATAATATTGTAATCAGTGGAATCCTCATCATAATTATCCTCTGCATTTTTTGGACAGAAGCATTTCTCCCATAGTATATGTAATATTTATTTTACCTCTTTCATATTGCTTTTGCAATTAAGTTGGTTTTATGCTTTTGTGATTATGAAATGTAAGCACCATCATTTTTGTACACCTATCTTTGGCTACCTGTGCAGGTGTTTCTATAGTGTACAAAACTGGAAGTGCAACTACTATATTATAGTATTCATATGCTTCCAATTTTAGGAAATCCTGCAAACTTGCCTTCCATAGAAGCAGTATCAAATTATATTCCAATTTCTTTCCCAGCCTATCAATGTCCCTTTCTTCATTTACTTGCGAAGACAACAATCTTTCTGAACCTCTATCTATGATATTCTGATAAGGGAAGTGGTACCCTCCTGACTTAACTAAAGAGCAGGTACAACGGAGGGACATTGTGAACATTACAGAGGCATTCTATTGCATATGTTGGACAGCTAAACTTTCAGGATGCAGTCATTGAATACAAAGTCCTCGAATTACTGTCATTGTTTTCTGTAGTCAGCTGAATCTAGGGCAGAGGGCTCAGGGTGATTGCTTTGCTTCCTCCCAAGTAGCTTATCCAAGGGGAGAAAAATCTGACTCCAGATGGCTTTTCTTCTTTTTAAAAAGGAATCTTGGGGGCACCTGGCTGGCTTAGTTGGAGGAGCATGTGACTCTTGATCTCAGGGTCTTGGAGGTGCCTGGCTGGCTCAGTTGGAAGAGTATGTGACTCCTGATCTTGAGATGGTGAGTTTGAGCCCCATGTTGGCTGTAGAGATCACTTAAATAAATAAAACTTTTAAAAAAGGAAATCTTGGTTTTGCTTTTATTTGATGACAAGACTCTAATGCCTGTTCTCCTTGCTATGCAGTGGTGAGTTGGCATGCACATAACTGTCTCTGTATTTTTCCTTGACAGTTTTGTCTTGCTGTGTCCATAAAAATGAGCCCATCTGAAACATATCCTAGAATATGTTTATGTTATTATGAACATATCCTAGAATATGTTCAGTAGAATCCTACCCTTGACTGGCTCCTCTTACACACCTGGACCGTGTTGCTATTGGCTCAGTTCTTCTGTTGAATCTCATGAACGGCAAGTGAGCTTCTTGCCTTTCATACACTTAGTCGGGTGATTGGAAAAGTTTTTTTTTTTCTTTCTTATTTTTGCATCATTATTTCCCTCTATTAGCAGGCATCAGTGCATGATTTTTTTAAAGATTTTATTTACTTATTCATGAGACACACAGAGAGAGAGAGAGAGAGAGAGAGGCAGAGACATAGGCAGAAGGAGAAGCAGGCTCCAAGCAGGAAGCCAGATGTGGGACTCCATCTGACACCCTGAGCCAAAGGCAAATGCTCAACTGCTAAGCCACCCAGGCGTCCCATGTTTTAATTCTACAAAATCAATTCCTGAGGCTAATCTTTGTTGAGTGGTAGTTGACAGAGATCTATTCCCTGTTAGGTAGATGACAACTCATGTAGCCTGAGTCTTTTTGATTGTCTGTTGTGCTGAGGATTCTGGTCGGTATTTTCTGGCATTTGAGATTACAACAAGTTGTTCACATCTTGTCCTTCCAAAATTTGGTATGAACCTAATACTTGTCAATACTTGCAAGAGTGGAATGCCAATGATAAGGATGATCTTCATCCACAGTGATGTCCCTGTAGGAACTCTTGGCTTTAATAAACTGCTATATCTAAAAGAGATCTTAGCACAGGAAGAAAACAATTTTTTTTAACTTGCAAGGGGCAACCTTCTTTGATTGGAATACTTAGGTTTCTAAATAGTTGAAAAAATGTTAATGTCCATTAAGGATTGTATTTTAAATCAGAGCACAAAGTAAGGAAAGACATTTGTATCATAACAGACAAGAAATTAAATCAACAGCATGTGCTTTTCTGACAAATTAATATTCATTACCACTTTCTATAATTGTAAGTTTGGCTTGATAAAAATGGATGAAAGCAATGACTTCAGGCACAGATCTATCACCTGGAAGAGACTGCCCTGTGAGACTCAAAAGGGTATCACAGAATTACTCAGATTATCAGCAATGGGGATCCTTCAAGGAGGTCATTTTGCTTAATCATTTTCTTCTGTGTCCTTCACTGTTAACCCTTGTTCATAGATTCTATTGGCCTTTGTTTCCACATTAAATGCTGTTACTTACCACACTTGGGAATGCCCACTAGTCTGATGGAATTCTTCCCTTTTATACATATTTTCTTAGAAACAAATCAGTAGGGGAATCCCTGGGTGGCTCAGTGGTTGAGTGTCTGCCTTCAGCCCAGAGCCTGATCCTGAAGACCCGGGATCGAGTCCCACATTGAGTTCCACATGGGGCTCCCTGCATGGAGCCTGCTTGTGTCTCTGCCTCTCTCTGTGTGTCTCTCATTAATAAATAAATAAATAAAATCTTAAGAAAGAAAGAAATCAGTATACTTTTTCTTCCTCTGCAGAGAAAAAAACAGATTAGGCCTCTAAACATCTAACTAGTCAGGGTAATCATAATCACTTATGTAAATTTATACTTACGTAAATTTAAAATAAAACTAAGAATGTCTAGAAAAATGTTATTGTGTATGCTTTAAATGTGATATTTCCTTTATTTTAATTTAATATTATTTATTTTAATTATTTTTTCATATAGACTCCACCCCCAAAGTGGGGCTTGAAGTCACGACCCTGAGATCAAGAGGCCCATGTTCTATCAACTGAGTCTGCCAGGTGCCCCTAAAGGGGATATTTCCTTAAAGAAAAATTTCAAAATCATATCCTTGGTGTTATGCACTGCACAGCTTCTCAGACCTCAAACTGCCACCTTCATTCCTTGTCACACATTGATTTTTTTTTTTTTTTTTTTTTTGCGTGGTGCTTGCTTTTATCACAGCAACCACCAAAATCCAGTTTTGTGAAGATATCATTGAAGAGAAAGTAGCATAATCTAATGTTCATGAATTTTATTGCATGTAAAATACATCTCAATAAACCTGACTTTTAAAAAGACTGACAATCACAAATGCTGACAGGATGAGGAGCATTGGAGACCCTTAATTCTGGAAAGAGTAAATTCTAAAAATTTTGGAAAAAAATTTGGTCGTGCCAACTAAGGGTCACATATTCATGGTCATATATTGTAGCCCAGAAATACTACTTTTAACTACATACCTCAGTCCTGTGCTGTCCAGTATGATAGACACAAGCTACTTGAAGCTACTGAACACGTGAAATGTTGTTAGTATCACATGTTGCAATGACAGTATTTTTGGTGTAGTAGGTCTATTACAATAATAGTAAGATAGATTTATCTCTTTCATTTTACTTTTTAAAATGTGCTAGAAAATTGAGAATTATATGTGACTGGCATTATACTTCATTGAAATGGGCTGTCCTAGAGAAATATATATGGCCACTGAGAGACCTATCAAAGAATATTCATATCAATCCAAAATATCATAAATTGGAACCAACTCAAATGTCCAAGAGCAGAATACATATATTGAGATACAATTCACACAAGGAATATGGAAACAAGAAGTACAGAGAAAACATGGATAAAAATCACAGACGTGATGTTGAGTACAAGTCAGACCAGTGCTTCTCTCCCAACAAAAATGATTCAATTTATGTGAATGTAAAGGGCAAGAAGAATTAACATCTATTGTTATAGGTAGGGGTTATAAGGAGGGGTGTGGTATGGAGATTACTCTGTGAGACCTGAGATGGGAAAAGACATGAGAAAGATTTCTGTGGCCTGTTAATGTTCTATACTTCAATTGGTACTACATCAGTAGTTATTCAGGTTGGCTTACATTGGTAATGGTTTTGTAATGGTACAGGTTTATATTTAATACATCTTGGTTTAAAAAAGTTTGGGGGAAAAATAAAGTTTGGGTGTGGGGATCCCTGGGCGGCTCGGTGGTTTGGCACCTGCCTTTGGCCCAGGGTGTGATCCTGGAGTCCCAGAATTGAGTCCCGCGTCGGGCTCCCGGCATGGAGCCTGCTTCTCCCTCTTCCTGTGTCTGCCTCTCTCTCTCTCTCTCTCTCTCTCTCTCTCTCACTGCCTATCATAAATAAATATTTTTTAAAAAATAAAAAAAATAAAAAGTTTGGGGGTGCCTAGGTGGTTCAGTCGGTTAAGCCTCTGACTTTGGCTCAGATCATGATCTCAGGGTCCTGGCATAAAGCACCACATTGGGCTCCCTCCTAAGCAAGGAGTCCGCTTCTCCCTTTGCCCTCCACCCCCCCTCCATAAGTAAATAAAATCTTAAAGATATGAAAGAATCTTTCTTTCACAAAGGAAGTTGGGGAGAGGGGAGTCACCATACTCATTCCACGACTAAACTTTCAAAAACTTTTGGAGCATTCACAAATGGCTTGGGTGGCTCAGCAGTTGAGGTCTGCTTTAGCTCGGGGAGGGGGGGGTGTCGGCCGGGTGGGGGGAGGGTGGGTGATCTTGGAGTCCCAGGATGGAGTCCCACATTGGGCTCCTTCCATGGAGCCTGCTTCTCCCTCTCCCTAAGTCTCTGTCTGTCTGTATGTCTATATCTCTTTCTACCTCTGTGTCTCTCATGAAAAAATAAATAAAATCTTAAAAAAAATAAAATTCAAACAGTTATACTTTGTCCCAGTTCTCAATAATATGGGGGAGGGAAAAATTCCCTTTAAAAAACAAAAAACAGGGCAGCCCAGGTGGCTCAGCGGTTTAGTGCCGCCTTCGTCCAGGGCATGATCCTACAGTCCCACTTTGGGCTCCCTGCATTGAGCCTGCTTCTCCCTCTAACTGTGTCTCTGCCTCTCTTTATCTATCTCTGTGTCTCCCATGAATAAATAAATAAAATCTTAAAAATAAAAATAAAAAGCAAAAAACAAATAGCCGAAAAGTTGATCTGACGGGTTGGTCAGCTTCACCAGAATGAACTGTCCAGACTAGCTATTTGCTGGCTTTCAGCTCATCTGTCTGCCAAGGAAAGGAAAAAAAAAAAAAACAACAACTCCCCATTCTCGAACCTTCTGTGTTTGTTTGTTTGTTTGTTTTTTTCCTTTCTGCTCTCTTTCCCATCTCTCTTATAAATCCTGGCTTTGTCTTTGTTTAATGACATTCTTATAACTGTTCCAATTTCTGTAAGTCAACAATGAGAGATAACTCATTCAAAATCTCTTTACTACTAAGATTGACATATAATTTTCATATTCATCTCTGTATATACATCATAGCTCGGAGGTGGAGATGCTTCTGAGGAAAATGTAGCCATTGGACCATCCCAAGACAGATCCTTTCTAGTCTTGAAACAAAGCCAGTTCCCAATTAGAGGGTATGGTTCACATGCCCACTGTAATTTTCTCTGTCACTCTCCATTCTGGTCCTTTGTGTCCCACTCTCAGCTTCTGGTGGATCTGAGAGACCTGTTGTTTGCTTTGCTCTAGGATACTCTTTCATTCTGGGACAGACTTGGGGAGTGAAGGGTATTGGCATCCAGAGTCAAAGCTCCTAAAGTGCCAGAGCTTTGCTGGCAACCTTTGGTTCCCATCGAAGGCCAAGACCTCCCCATCACTATTTAAGTCCTACCTCAGAATTGTGTCTTTACTTGTCCATCACGACCATTGTTTCTGTGGCTTCCATTTTTGTTCTGCGGTCTTGGCTGTGCTATAGAGAAATTAGCTTTGCAAAATTGAGTAAAAATGCTGCTCTTGGAAATCAAACGCAGTGACCTGGGGAAGGGACAAAAATTCTACCAGAGACCCTCAATGGCTGACATGACTCTCTGATTCCTTGCATCAATCACCTAATCCACACAGAGATTGCATGGCTCTGTATGGCCTCCTGCCAGCAAGAGCCTGGAGTCATGCTCTTGTCCCAGGAACTTTCAAAAACAAGGAAACTTCTGCACCGTACAACAGTGGACCAACACAGAGCTTCAGCAACATCAGTCAAACCCGGGAGGAAAGGCATGAAGCCACCACCTGGTGGCTGGCCGAATGACCAGCCAAGGGACTGAGACCCCATCTGTGAGAGAGCAGGACTGGCTGAGGCTCCCTTGACTCGGGAAGGTGTATGGCTCTGATGAGGAAGCAGAGACAGCTGGGGACATATGGTCCCTAGGGTTGAACTGACGTTCAGCTGTACCTAGGCAGCTGAAAAAAGCCCTCGAGAATTGTTACTGGGGGCTCCTGGGTGGTGCAGTCCATTAAGCATCAGACTCTTGGTTTTGCCTCAGGTCTTGATCTGTTGGGCTCTGCACTCAGCAGAGTCTGCTTAAGACTCTACCTCCTTCTCCCTTGGCACTTCCCTTCACGCATGCTTGCTTGTGTGTGTCCTCTCTCTCTCTCAAAGGCATCTTTAGAAAGAATTATTATTAGATGTGAAGTGTCATTACTTTGCTTACTGCCACAGAGAAATAAGGCAGATGATTTTATGGTATGATGATTATTCTCTAACCTGTGTTATCTCTGCTCTAGCCACTGGCCACGTGTAGCTATTTAAACTGAACTAGGAAGTACAAAAAACAAATTTGAAACTTCGCTTTCTCAGCACTAGCCACAATGCAAGCACTCAACTGCCATATGTGTCCAGTGGCCTCCGCATTTGAAAATGCACATCTGGCTCTTTCATCTGGTTTGTCAGTTGCACATAAGATGATTTTATTTCAAAGTCCTGACTTCGTCTTCACCATTAGATTCATTTTAGTCCATCTGGTACATCCCTAGCACCAGCAGCTCCTGTGTCTGTACTGATCTCTTGGTTTTTCCCTGAGCTTTATTTGAGGGGAGGGCTCTCTGCTTTTCCCTTGGCTGCTAAAGAAGCCAGCATGTCATGTTTTCCCTTGGCTGGCAAAGAAGAACCATTCCATGCCCTGGCTACTGCAGGGCAGTGGTAAAACCGGGCATGACCGGGGTTTTCTTGTGTTGATCATTCCAGCCCCAGCATTGCTCTAGGTTACTGTAAGGCTGCCTCAAGGGAAAGCTTGTGGAGGCTCCTGAGCTCTGCTGATTACCTCTGTTCTTAACCATAACTACAAGATTTTTTCCTTTTATGTAATTTTATAGTTACATCCTGTTTGTGCCAATGCCTACTGGTGTTAGAATTGTGATGCTGATATACAATTAATTTTTAAAATAAATTTACTGCATAAAAGATGTAAATCAAAGTATGGAAAATATTACCTAATCGATGCTAAAGGTCCATGGATGTGGCCAAATATGGAAGTGCTATGTTCATTAATGAACTTTGAAAAGCATGGTTCTGTCTCATCTTTATGGGATACCCTCCCTTCCGCTTGTCACTCCAAAGCACTCCCTTTGCCCTAAGTCAGTAGGCAGGAGTGCTCAGCGTCTGTCTCCTCTACACTTTGAACACAAAAGGCAGTCTTTTTTTTTTTTTTTTTTCCGTCAAGCTTCAAGGGAGCTTCCATGTTCAGACCATTAAGAAGAGTCGGGATTTAGAGAGAAGATGACTGGGAAAAATTAGAGAGGGTGACAAAACATGACAGACTCTGGGAAATGAACAAAGGGTAGTGGAAGGGGAAGGAGAAGTGGGCGGAGGGATGGGGTGACTGGGTGACAGGCACTGAGGGGGGCACTTGACGGGATGAGCACTGGGTGTTATACTATATATTGGCATATCGAACTTCAATAAAAAATATTTTTAAACTTTAAAAATTAAAAAAGAAAGAAGAATCGAGATTTAATAAAAAGTCCTGGTTGGGACATGTGATTGCATGGTCTCTGGAGCCATGGAGTCTGTTTCGGGGGAAGACTAAATTGCTGTGTGTGTTCTTTCTCCTTTATTTCACCAAATGATTCTCAGTGTTTCGTAGGCTTTACTTTGAATCTTCTCTCTCTCTCTCTCTCTCTCTCTCTTTCAAAATCAGGGAGGTTAAGAAAAAAAAAATCAGGGAGGTTGGGCAAGAAGGAGGGGAAGCAAATCTTGGTGAAGTCTTCTCAGTTAACACTGGCAGGATGGTCAAGCCCAATGGCTCTGGAGGCAAACTGCCTGGCTCTGAGTGCCAGCTCTCACCATCCCAGGGCTAGGGCCCTTTGAAAGTCAGCTCGGCCTTTCAGTGTCTGGGTACTCACACCTGCAACGAAGGGTGGTAATAAGCTACGCTATCTCAGGTCGTTACGTGGACTAGACAAGTTATACACGGTACAGCACGGAGGGACGTTGTGCTGGTAACACAGTGAAGCTCTGAGAAAACAGTTAATAGTATTATAATTAAGACTTTTCTTTCCACCTAACTGCACCACTGCTGACTTTCGACATTCCCCAGAATAAATGAGGAGTATTAAAAGGTTTAGTTGGCCTCTTCCCCTCCATATTGGTGAGTAGCACTTGGACAACCGGTTACTTGATAATTTTGATGGTGATTTAACTGACAGTGGAGATGGCATGGCAGGGAACTGGATCCAACTTCATGAAATCCTTGTAGCTTGGACAACCATGATGAGATGGTTTAGCTCATGGAGGACAGTCTTCTGCACATGCTTCTAGCAAGTGCTTTTAATATCCAGCCAGGCTTACCCTAAATATTATTAGAAAATTTCAAATATGCACCAGTGATCCCCTCCTATTTTAAGAAGAGGGAGAAGGAGAAGAAGAAAGAAGAAGAAAGAAGAAAAAAAGAAAGAAGAAGAAAGAAGAAGAAAGAAGAAGAAGAAGAAGAAGAAGAAGAAGAAGAAGAAGAAGAAGAAGAAGAAGAAGAAGGAGGGGGAGGGGGAGGGGGAGGGGGAGGAGGAGGAGGAGGAGGAGGAGGAGGAGGAGAAGAATTATTATTTATCTGGAAGATGTAGATTTCCTCTTTCAGTGATGATGGAGTATTTGTAGTAAACCAGTATTCACCCTGAAAGGCAAGAAATAAAAATAGATAACAAGATAAAAATTTTCATCAGAGAAACAGAATCAATCATATTTTTTCAGGTCTGCTGTGAAGCCACAGAGAGACTCCAAGGCAGCCCACCCAGTAGAAACGGCCCTGCCCTCCGCAGTCACGGCTATGCCACTCGTGGGCTCTGTGCCACTTAGAACGGTTTCTCGCACTTCCTTTTCATCCCTCCGTTCCAAGGCCTGGATTTCTCTGGACACTGTTCGACGGTAATGGCCACAGGCCTCCTGTCAGCGGCTTTAAAGCAGCCCAGGCAGGAACCCAAGGGACCACTTTTGCCCAGAGGGTACCAGAGTCTCCCCCTTCATCCCAGAGGACCGCGGAGGAGCGCACAGCGAAGGGCTGGGAACCGAGGCGCTCAGGGCCGGGGCCGCGGGGCCCGCGGGGGCG
This sequence comes from Canis lupus familiaris, assembly GCF_011100685.1. NCBI lineage: Eukaryota > Metazoa > Chordata > Mammalia > Carnivora > Canidae > Canis > Canis lupus. Next base: position 59,550,908 of record NC_049238.1, read on the forward strand.
GGGGGAGCCGGTCCCCGGGCTCCTGGGAGGATTCCCAGCCCCGAGCGCTGACCGCCCCGCGGGGACCGCCCCGGCGACCGCCCCGGAGGGCGGGTGACCCCAAGGGGGCGGCGGGGGCGCCTGGGGCTCGGACGCAGCTGACCCGCCCCCCCTTCTCCCGGAAGGGGGTCCCAGCACTGGGGTCCCTCCAATCGGATCTGGAAACCCTGCGTTGGATGCGGATCCCGAAGCCGGACTGCCGAGGCCCCCAGAGTCTTGGGCGCCCGGGATGGTGGAGACGCGGAACCCCAGCCGGGCCGCTCGGGGCTGCGGTCCCCCGGCCTGCAGGCTCGCGGGTGCTCCCAGGGGCCTTTGCACTCGGCAAAGAAACTGGTGGGCAGAACAGTAGTGGCAGCACCAGGCTTTTCAGGGTCCTGGCAGAGGGCGCCGCCGGCGGCCTGGTTTCCGTAGTGTAGTGGTTATCACGTTCGCCTCACACGCGAAAGGTCCCCGGTTCGAAACCGGGCGGAAACAGCCCTCTTTCTTACCCCAAGTTCTATTCTTGCTCCAAACACGCAAAGGACCATGGGCTCGGCCAATGGGGCCTGGGCCTGCTTGCGCAGCTCCCTTTGCCATTCAGAAATAAACAAACAAAACAAACCTCACGCCTGAGGCTGGATGGGGTTCTGCTGCTGCCTGAAAGACTCAGACGCGCCAGCACTTAACAACCTGACTGGCCTCCTTGGTCTGCTCCCCCTCACGCTGGAGATCAGGCCAAGAAGAGCACACAGGGCAACCTGGACTTCAGGTTACTTTTACATCCAGAAGACCCCTGATCTGCTCCTCTGGCCCTAAGTCTCCTCTACAGGCTGACGGGTGCTATGGTCTGAAAGCCAACACGTTCTTCCCTGTGCAGCAACCTTGGGCAGCAACCTTGGCTTTCCCCCCAACCGCCCCCCCCCCACACCCCACCATTACTGAAAGGTAGATTTCCCTGTCAGAACTATAGAAAACCAACTGCACCTGGGACTCAAGCCAAAGATGCGAAGATTAAGAGCTTTGGGCTCCACCTAATGAGCCCACGGGGACGCCAAAGGAGCCTTTCAGGTACCGTCCTCAGGAGGGCCCTTGGACTAGTTCGAGGTCATGAAGTAGAGGGACTCTGCTCCTTGCCTGCTGAGAGCCAAGGCCGCCCCTTACTCCTAAGGAAACGGAGGCTCAGAAAGAGAGCATGGCCCTGGCTCTGCCACACACAGGGCTAAGCTAGACCAGAATGCAGCACAGGCCAGTGCCCTCGTGGTCAGGCCTCAGAGCCCCAGGTGTGGCTGAGGCTGGGAGAGGTGAGGAGCAGGGGGTAGGGCTGGGAGCCATTGGCAGCTGGATTCAGCCCTGGGCCCATGGGACACCTCCCCACCCCGCTGTTGCTCTCTCTGACTGGGAAATCTAACCTTTATTTTCTGGGTTTTCATCTGCTGGCGCCAAAGCAGGGGTCCCTTTGGGACTACACTCTGTCACTCCTCTAAGGCCAACAAGCAAACTTTGAAACATACAGAACAAGTTGCAGGGGTGGTAATATACTGTATCCCTCCCCTAAGTGCACCAGTGAACATTTCCCCGCATTTACATTCTCCCTCCATCCTCATATTTACAGACTGGACATCATTTGAAGGCACCTGGCAGACATCTCCAGACAATTGGTTAGGCTGCTCTTGCTCCCTCCCTTGGGCAATGTCCCTCCAAACCGGCATGACCTTTCTTCAGAGGCCAGGGGAGGGCTTTGTCCTCTGGAGGAGACCGGCTTGTCCCTTCAGGAACCAGACATCTCTTGCCTCCAGGCTGCAGAGAAGCTTCAGGCAGGTGGAGTGTTATTTGCCTCTTCCGGGATAGTGCAGGCCAGGTGTGCCCTGTGCTTGTAGGAACAGGATTAGGTGTCCATGCCCCCAGCACCGCCTGCCCTCTGGGCTCCTTCTGGTGGGCAGTGGGTCTAGGGTCAGCCTGAGCTCTAGAACCTTCCCACCCCGGGGAGAGACCCTTCAGGGAAGAGCAGCTGCCCCCTTGGCTCCTGCCCTCCTGGCTCTCTCTTCCCTACAGGGATCTTAGAGGGTCCTGGCCCAGCCAAAGTTGAAGAATCCTTTCCTGGGGTGGGAGGGGGAAGGGAGCAGGTGGAAAATTCTCCAAAGGGAAGGGAAAAGTTTTCAAGAGCTTTCTGGAATTATCTGCATTGGTGCTGTCAGGTAGGTGGCTGCCCTGTGATGATGGGGCTTAGTCTTGTCCTGGCCTTGAGTTGGTCCCAGCTCCAGTCTGAGTCCAAACAGACACAGGCAACCTGATTTGAGGTGTGTATTCAATTGTGCCTCTCCCCAAAGTGGGGTAGTGACGGAGCTTCTATTTCTGGGACCCCCACTGGGGGTCCAAAGATGCTATTGATGGGGTTTCCTTCCTTCCTTCCTTCTTTCTTTCCTTCCTTGTTTTCTTCCTTCTCCCTCTTTCTTTCCCTCTCTATCTTTCTCTCTTTCTTGCTTTCTTCTGGTGTTATTTTTAAGTAATCACTACACCCAAGGTGTGTCAGCTAGAGCTCACAGTCCTGAGATCAAGAGTGAAGAGTCCCATGCTCTACCAAGTGAGCTAGCCAGGTGCCCCTCACATTTCCTTTCCCGCTGAATCTGTGACTCAGGGAAGGAAACAAAAACAAAACCAAGAAATAGTTTAGCTGTAGATAAATGAGTCGTCTCAGTGCTAGGTACAAGAACAAAACATCAGGTGGACAGTAAGGATGAATCTCAAATACTTAAACACTTCAAAGGATTTTAATATTTTCTATATAATGGCACAGAAGATGTATATATCATGTCATATTTCATAAAAGGACTCCTAGTGTGCATCAGATTGGTTTGATGATTTTGATCTAAAAACTGCTTTATGTTGCCTTCTAGATTTACTAATAATGCAGAAAATATTGGTAGATATTATTGTAGTTTACACAAGTCTTGGGCTTATTTTCTCTTCAAACTCCTAGGGACACTTAGCTGCCTAAATTTCCTCTACTGGTCTAACGAACACGCTTTCCTTCCAATACTATTTAAGAGCTTATACGATACCAAAGTATGTATTTCAGTAAGTTACATATATGATAAAATTTAATGGAGATTAAGTCTTATAATTCTGGCCATCATACTGACTTGTTATTCTTACAGTTTGGGGGGGGGGGTGGGGACGGCGGGTAAACCTTTTAAGGTATCTTATATGAATCCGAACATGCATTTCTCCATTATTTGTCAAGTCAATCTGCAATTTCAAGGTCTAGTGTCATCTTTAAGTTCTTCCAATGATATTAAATTGGAGGAATGTGAAGAGGTAGGAGATGGCTTGGAGGGAGGCTGGTAAGTTACAGGTGTGTGCTGCTATGAAGCCTGAAGCGGTCGCTGAAATAACAAAAGAAAGAGTTATAACTAACCCGTCAACAGGGAAAAACAAATTGGATGATATAGGAACCGTGGAAAGACTATGTTAGAGTAATTGCTCTTCCGGGCCTCTACCCTGCAGAAATATTTGTCAGGTGGCCAAAAATATGTGCACGAGAACGAGGATGACAGCCGTTATCTGTAACCATAAACACCTAGGACCAACTTACCGGAAAGAGTATAAGGAAAGGGACAAAGGATGGCAGCAACTGCACTGTTAAAAGGCATTTAGAGGGTTGCAGCCCTTCGAGGATTTCCGGATTCTCAGCCATGGGTTTTCCTCCTCCAGAGTCCGCGATGGCCTTATGGCCGGCCTCGGCCTCGGCCTCGGCCTCGGCGTCAGCCCTCCGGTGGTGCCCCCGCCAAAGGACGTTTTCTAGGTTCTAAAAAGGCCGCCTCGTCCCTGGGTGGGCTCGAACCACCAACCTCTCGGTTAACAGCCGAGCGCGCTAACCGATTGCGCCACAGAGACCTGCGGGCAGTCCCCGCCCACGTCCCACTAGAGAGCGAGCTGTCACTCGGCGCTAGGGGGAGCCACCCGCCTTCCGTCGGCGGCGACCGGGCAGGGCGAGGCAGACGTCCGCGGCTCCCGGACGGTTCCTCCCTCCTGTCCCTCCCTCACCCACCTTGGGTGCCGGTGGCGCTCGGCTCACTCCCCTCCACGGCGGTCGGAGCTGGGGAGCTGCGGTGGTGCTGGAGGGGGTGGTCAACAGGGGCAAACGCCCAGGGCCGCGCGGGGCAGCGGGGGGAGGGGGTGGGGGCGAGGTGGCGCGGGCCGCCGGACATCCCCAGGACCCCGTGCCGAGGCTCGGGCCGGATGGGGGTCAGGAGATGGAGGCTGGGGGTTCTTCGCCGCGCATCGGCGTCGAGGGGAAGGGGAGGTGTATCCCCTCCCCAGGGTGGTGGGCCCGCAGGGGACGGCGGCAGCAGCCCTGCGGTTTCTTCGGAAGGAACGCGGCGCCGTACCTGGAACGACTTTGCGTCCAGAGGCCCCGCAGCGGCGGCCGAGCCCGCGGCCGGAAGGGTGGCGCGCCGTGATCGTATAGTGGTTAGTACTCTGCGTTGTGGCCGCAGCAACCTCGGTTCGAATCCGAGTCACGGCACTCTTCCCGGGCGCTCGCCGCCTCTCCCTTTTACCTGGCGTGGAAACCCGCCCGCGGCGCTGGTCCCGGGGAGGGGGGGGCGCAGACGGCCCGGGGCGCCAGCAGGCCTTCCCCCGGAGCAGAGGGAAACTCCTCAGTGCACTGACCCGGGCACCGTCTCCTTCTGAGTCTGAGCGCAAGGAACCTGAAGAAATGCTTCCCCCCGCCCCCTTGGTGGTTTTTTTTTCCCCTGCAAAAAGCTTTATTGCCTCCATTTGGTCCACGTTTTGGGAAAGGGCTCCAGGATGGTTAAAAAGCTGCCTAAGTGGCTGCAGGGCCTAAGGTTCAGGCACAAACCCTGGCACGGGGGGGGGAGGGGCTGGGTGTGCCAGAGGAGCCCCTCAAAGCCTGCTGGTCTCCAGAGGCTCCTAGTCGTGCTTGAGAGTGAGCCTTTCGAAAAGACAGTCGCCCAGCCCAGCCTGGGGGGGCAGCTGCGGAGGTTAGTCAGGTGGTCGCCCATCTTCCTGATGAGTTTTACCTCCTCATCTAGGAAGTGGTTCTCCAGGAAGTCACAGAGAGGGGGATCCGCGCGGGCAGAACCCAGGCCCCGAATCACCACAGTCGTCGGCCCCCGACCGGCCTGCAGGGAGCCGCGGGGCCGCAGTGGCCCGGAGGCGGCGTCTCCGGGTTCCTCACTGCCTGCAGGAGCTGAGAGGCCCGAGAAAACTTCCGGTCGGATTAGCGACGCCTCCTCCGTAGACCCGCTGAGCCGCTCGAGCCCCGGCTCCGGGGAATCCGCTTCGGGGCCTTTTTCAGTCAGTTCCTGGCTGGCGCCCTCCCTACCGTGCGCACAGTAGCGCCTCCAGTGACACCGGCTACGCCCTCCGGGACTGTGAGATGCCGGCGGGCACACACCCCCACGCCACAAGGGGTTTATTCCTCAGGAGACCCCCCGAGGGATCTCGGTCCCACGTCTTGGCCAAGACTGGGGTTTCCTGCCTGTCCTCACAGCTTGAGCCGCGCTGCTGGGAGAGTGGTGAGCGGTGCTGCCTCCGCGGGATGCGAATAGCCAGCGTCCCTGACGGCTGAACACGCGGGCACTGTCTTAGCGCTTTGCTGGCCTGCGTGTCTTCTTTCCCCACGGAGCTGTGCCATGGCCTCTGCCCCCCTAAAACACGGGGGCCAGTTGGCAGGAGCTCCTGACACATTATAGTTACAGGTTTGGGGATTTGCTCGCCTGCTTGTCTTGTCAGATTCGTCGTGGGAACATCGTCGCCCTGTCTGTGGCTTGCTGCTTTCACGGTCTTGCTGGCCTCTGCAGGAGCAGATATGCTTACGGTTGATGGGGTCTGATTCATCAGGTCTTTTTTTATATATACACATTTTCCCTGGGTCCTGTTTAGTAAACCGTTCCCTGCCAAGGGAACCTTTCCTGGGACTTCGGAGTCCCAAAGTCTCCTCAAAAACTGCTTTAGACCGTCAACCTCTATGTCTCATGAGGCACCTCCAATTAATTTTTGTGTGTAGTGTGAGGTAGAAATAAAGCTGTTCTCCCCGCCCCCAAACATTGATCCTATTTTCTTTCCACGAGGACATGTTTTCATTGAAAGCGAACTCACCGGGTCAGCTGTTCGGCAGTTTCAGGGTCTCGGTCCATTTATCTGGTTGTGTCTCCTGATGCCACTGGCACATTGCGCGGTCCGAAGGGGCTCAGAGTCGGTCCTCACGTCGGTAGCGTAGCGTCAGCCCCCCCCCCCCGCCCCCCGGGTCTGTGCGTTTTCACACAGCGCAGTACGTTTTGAAACGACTAACTCATCAGACCGTCACCCAGACCCAGACACGCGTTCACTTCATCCCTCTCACCTCAGGGTGGGGCACGTCCCTCTCCCCGCCCCGTCCCCCAGGGGTCTAAGGGCCTCTCTCGTACCGAACCGCCCCCCCCCCCCAAGGTGAATGAGGCTCCGGTTGTCTGCAGGGCGGATGAACAGGCCCAGCGTCGTGGGAAAGCTACAGGGGCCGCAGGTTGTGGCGGAGACCCGGGGTCCAGCTGGGCCGCCCGGCCTTCCTTGAGGCGGTCTCCGTCCGCGCGGCTCGGCGGCCGCGTCCCTCGGGGTCCTCCGGGCGATGCCCCCCCCCCCCCGGGTCTCACGCCGGCGCCTCCCCTCCCGCGCCCTCGCGGCTCCTCGTGTCCGCCCGCGGCCGCCTCCCAAAGGTGCGTCTCCGCGGCAGCCCCGAGGTGCGGCCGGACGTGTGGACCTGGCGGGGCTCGGGGCCTCGGGGCCCTGGCGCGTCTCCCGCGGGCTCTCGTTTGGAGACACGGGGAGGGCATGCCATCCTGAAAGGGCTCCTGGGAGGCCGGGGGACCTCCTAGAGGCCGGACGCCTCCCCCAGCGCGGGGGAAACGGTCCCTCCCGTGGGAGGCCCCCGGGAGAGGGAACTGGCACCGTCTCCCTGGTGGTCTAGTGGCTAGGATTCGGCGCTTTCACCGCCGCGGCCCGGGTTCGATTCCCGGTCAGGGAATCACCTTTTGCCCGTCGCGCGAAGGGACTTTCTTTCCTCTCCGGAGGTCCGCGCGGTGTGCGCCCCGCCCCGAGTCTCCAACTTCCGCGGGCCGGGCGGGGATGGGGGTGGCGGAGACGATACCGGGCCCCTTCTCAGGGCGCACGGTGCTTGCTGCCCTCCAGTCAACCGCCTGCAGAAGCGGCTTCAGAGGCTCCCCGGCGGCCAGCTCGGGTATATGCTCCGCCGCAGAGCTTCAGATCCTGCGGGGATGCCCCAGGGGCGCAGATCCGGCTCTGCTCCGAAAAACTGAGCTCCGGGGGCCAAGCCACGTCGCGGTGTTGGTGTGCACCCCGGACAGCGGCCGGTGGGCCCAGCTCCCGCAGCTCGGCTCTTGCTGAGCATAAAAGGCTTGCTACGCGTTCGCGCGTTCGCGTTCGGAACAGGCGCCTGGACCCGACGGCCGCGAGAGTTGGGAGGAAGAGCCGCGGTGGGAGGGGTGCGGTCCTCCTCCAGGGCCGTCCCATTCGCAGATTGAGCGGTGTAGGGAAGTGAGGTTACTGACCCAACAAAGGCAGCAGGTGAGGTGTGCACAAGATGGAAAACTCTTACTGCTTCCTTCAGCCGAAGGTAAGAGTAAACATCAACACCAGGACATCAAAAACGATGATACCGCAGGCAGATCCCACAGTTTCTTCCGGGGCCGTTGCATTTAAACCTTGTAGACTCTTCCCAGGCGCTGGGCATACTTTCCCATTTTACCTTTGATACTGACTCCGAACACCTGTGGGGATGAAAGCGACGTCTATCCTGAAGCACGAAGACAGCAGCGGGGCCCGGGGAGGTCTGTGCACCCAGGCTGCAGACGCAGCAGGTGCGGTAGGAGACGCGGCAGCGCGGGGGTGCGGGGCGGGGCCGTTGGATGCGGTGGGTGCGAGCGGCTGCTGAAAGGCGGACGGTCTAGGCGGCGAACTCGTGGATTCAGGTGAGGCGGGGGCGGAGGGGGGTGAGTAGCCTGAAGTCTTTTGGGAAGCGGTTTGGAGGAATGGCGAGGGTTGAGTGGCGATCAAGTTGGTGACCCTGTGCGTCTGAGGCCGCTAGCCGGTCCTCCCCCCAAACCCCCCGCGGGGGTCCTAGGATTCTGAGTGTGGGTCTTCCGGGGGAGCTCCGTCTGGTGCATTCTGGCTGCTCTTGCCCCCTGCGGGTCCCTCGAGCGTGGGGGACTCAGCTGCACGAATGCTGTGGGTCGGGACCGGGGCTGGCGCTTTCCCGCGACGTCTCCCAGTCCCGGACTGATGCCGGCTCTTCCGTGGCGTCACCCGGTTCTCCTCCTGCCTTCTCGGGCCGCCCTGCCACTTCCCTTGTGCCCGCGCTGGTGACCGGGAGTCGCCGAGCTCAGAGTTGGCGGACGCCTATCACCGGCCTCCTGCTGGTTTTCTTTCCTTAGCAGCAAAATTGCGATGGTCCCGAGAGCCTTTCCGGAAACCCTGGGGCTCGCGCCCTCCCCTCTCCCACGGGCCTAACCTTGGGCCGAGAGTCCCAGAATCACTCGCCCAAGTAAGTGAGGTGTTTTTGTTTTGTTTTGTTTTTTTGCCCCCTGTGTGCTTTGCGGATCTTTCCTCCTGGGGTTGTCAAACGGAGGGCCAAACTTGCTCCTTTCCCCTTTTGTTGGTTCATACTCAGACCCAGGGCTTGTGCGCAGTGTGGCATCGAGAGGCTGCTTTTGAAGAGACGTTCCGCGGATGGAGCGTGGATGCTGTATTGCAGGTGAGACCACCTGGCTCTGGCAGGCCAGCGGGCAAGCCGGCACCGGAGGTTCTCGCAGGCTTCCTTCCCTGGTGTTTCACTCCAAGAAGTCCAGGAATTTTAAGTCCATTCCTGTCATCCTGGGTAACCTAATGGTAGACTTCTCAAAGTAAGAGAATACAGGCTATTTCATTTTCGATTGCAAAGTCTTTTTGGTGTTCGTTTGTATGTTTTTCCTTAAGCTGGTCGGGATCTTTGAGAGAGAGAGAGAGAGAGAGAGAGAGAGCCTAAAGGTAGATGGCAACCTTACCACTAACATTTGCAGGTGCCAGTGCAAAGAGTAAAAAAGAGAGGCAACAAAGCTCCTTAGGCTGCTGGGTGGATTGCCAGGGTAGCTTATTTTGTCTTCTATTCGTGGTCCTCGAGGGCCAGGAACAAGGAAATCGACTTCTCAGTCCCAGGCTCGCGCTAGAAGGATTATAGCAGGTCCTCACTACAATAAGGTGGGATTCCCAAGGTCTAACTAAGCCCTTGGGGGTAGGGGTGATCATATCTAGTCCTGCCCCTTCCGGTCCCAGGGCTCTTTGGACAAGGCGGCCTTGGCGCTACAAATAATATAAGGAAAAGGAATGTTGAAAAAGCCCTTGAGAATAAATAAATAAGGAAGGAAGCCCAGAAGCCAGCAGGCACCTGGCTGGCTCACTGGGTAGACCATGGGACTCTTGATCCTTGGGGTTCTAAGTTCCAGCCCCACGATTGCGCGTAGAGATGACTTAAAAATAAAATCTTTAAAGATGAAATAAAATACTTATAAGCCCCTGAGGAAATGTGGCCACGGGCTTGACCTCTAGTGAATTTAGCCTTGAGTACACATAGCCCGGGTAGTATGGGAAACCTTAGGCCATCAACTTGTTTCCCAGTCTTAACAAACCCCAAGAGCCTGCCAGAGGATGACATATTCTAAGGAGAACATATTCATCCTGGTGCTGTAGGGGTACCCTCCAATGACATTTATTTCAAGAGAATCAACTAGCATCTCAAATTCAGTTATGAGACATAAGAACAAAATCTCATGTATCTGGAATTTTAGAGATGCTTCTATCAATCCTTGTATCAAAGCAGACATGACGACGGAAATTAGGAAATAATTCTGAATCAAACAAAACTGAAAATACTACAGCTACTGCCCATGAGGTGGCAAAACCAGTCTTCGAGGACAATACACAGCTTTAAATGTAAATCAGGACGATTAGGGCGGATCCCTAATGAGCTAAACCTCCATCTCAAAAAGTTACAAAAAGAATGACAAGAACAGCAGAAGCAGATGGGACCAGAAATGAAATAGAAAAGCAGGAATTTGAAACTTAGAAATAAATGTTAAAATTTTAAAAAGAAATAAAATGAAAAAAGAACATTGGAAATAAATATACAAAAGAGAAAAATGAACGGTTGGATCTTTGAAAAGACTGCTCTGATAAAACCGGGAAGAGGAAAGAAGGAAGTCACGACTATTGAACTGCTAGACATAAGGAAACAATACGTGAATATCATAAACACGTGTATGCCAACCAATTAAAGGCTTTAGAGGAAATGTAGGTATATTGCCATAGCGATTTGGGCAGGGGTGGGGAGGAGGACTAGTCCCTACAAGCTTCACATTAAAAAAAAAAAAATTAGAATTCAAAAGTCTTCCAGCAAAGAAAGCTCAAGGACCAAAAAAGTTCATTAGAAGAAGTGACTCCAAAAGCAAAGAAATTCTAAAAACATCAAAGAGCGGCAGAATTCCCCAACTTGGTGTTATGAGTTTGGGTTGAAACCAAAAACTCCAGAAAGGCAATTTGTGAGAAACAGAAATGAGAGGCCCGACTTATTGCTGAATATCCATAGCTTCAAAAATTATTTAAAATACTGAATCGCGGGGCGCCTGGGTGGCTCAGTAGTTGAGCATCTGCCTCTGGCTCGGGTTGTCATCCTGGGGGGAGAGGGGGTCCAGGGATTGAGTCCCGCATCAGGATCCCCACAGGGAGCCTGCTTCTCCCTTTGCCCATGTCTCTGCCTCTCTCTGTGTCTCTCTTGAATAAATTAATAAAAGCTTTTTTAAAAAAATGAAGTACTGAATCAAGATATATATTTTTAAAATATGTCGTGATGAAATTGGTCTTACACCGGGGAAACAGTTGGTTATCATTAGAAAATAGAGTAATTCATCACATTAACGACTTAGAGAGGAAAATCATAATCACTAAAAACACAGAAAAGGTGTTTGAAAAAATTCATTATCAGCTTATGATTTTTAAAAGCCTCTTAGCATAACAGGAATAGAAGGAGCAGCCCTAATCTGCTAAAGGGAAGCTTCCAAACTAAAAACAAACAAAAAACCTTCAGCGTGTTAGAGTTGATGATAAGATGACCTTCTCCACCACCACCCTACCAATTAGGAACCATCAGGAAGCAGACAAATAGGCCCCCTGCAACCACTTCTCTTCCCCACTGTGATGGAGATCTTAGCCAGTAAGAAAACGCAAGAAAAGGTATGAGAAGTGAAAATGAAAAATGAATACTATAATTATTTACATCTATGGAATAAGTTACTAAAAGCATTAAGGAGAATCGAGTTTCTTTGATATGTCCACAAATAGAATCAGAGAAAGCGGGCTAAATTGAGGATTCAAAAAACAAAGGAATTAAAAACATTATAAATGTTCAATGATTATAGCATATAATAATTCGATCCCATGTAGGAGGTGGGGGGGGGTGGTTGACAAGGGAGGATGAAATGTGATCCCTATCTCCACCATAAGCAAAATCACTTCTAACATGGATCAGGCACCAAAATGTGAGACGATAAGGCAGATGATTTTAGTTGGTATTAATGTAGCAGCGTATTCCCATGATCCCAAGCGTAAGCAAGGATCTAAAAAATAAGACAGAAAGACTAATTCTTAATGAAGAGGCTGAATCTCTGTCCATCACAACACAGAATCGAGAGTAAAAGGTCAAGTCACAATTTGGGCGAACTTATTTGCAGTCAGCATAATCAACTGGTACCGAAGATACTTAATGAGATCTTGCAAAACAAGAAGAAAAAGTCAGACCTATAGGAAAATCACCAAGGTTGGGAAAGAAACAGGGAAAATTCAGCTGGCTAACAAATACATAATGGTGCTCAAATTCATTACCCCTAAGGGCTTTCACAATGAAACCCTAATGATAGAACACTACAGAGAGGAAAAATAACACCACCACCACTAAGGATTAAATGGGAGTAGGGGGACACTTCTGGGCGTCTCAGCGGTTGAGAGTCTGCCTTGGGCTCAGGGCATGATCCCGGACTTCCCAGGATCCAGGGAAGCCTGCAGGGAGCCTGCTTCTCCCTCTGCCTTCTCTCTGTGTCTCTGATGAATAAATAAATAAAATCATTAGAAAAATAAATAAATGGAAGTAGGGGATGAGGTAGAAGGTTATGACCCAGTAAAGCATGGGAGTGATACTATTTTACCTCTTCATCTGTGTGTAGATTACACAGGCGTGTGCGTTGTAATCTTTTGTGATATGATACATACAGGTTCTGTGCACTTTACCTTATGTTTGTTACAATTTTTCAACAACACCCCCTCCCCGCCAGCCTCAGTCCTCCCAACCCCCAGTCCTCCCCAGGCCACCCCCAATGAATGACAGAGAGGATGTTGTTGAGATTCCAAGATTTTGTTTCAAGAGAAAGATGTGGACATTACTCTTTATGACATACCTCCAAAGACAACCCTATGCAGACCAGGCCCATGAAGTTGACTTTTGGGTTGATGTGAGCTCAGAGACTGCTCTCCAAGAACCAACCCTAATTGAAAATACCTGTAAAGGCTAAATTCCTTTAGTCCTATTATTGGAATACTCTGAAAAGGCTACTGTAGGCAGGAGCCTCCTTTGCTTTCTCCTTGTTTATTTCACAACTCTTTTTCCTCCTCTCCCTCTCCTCTAAGCTTTCCAGAAATTTCTCCTGCAGTCCTGTCCTTGTGGGTCTCCTCCCTGCCCCCCCACCCCCACCCCACCAACTTCCTCCAGCTTCCTCCTTGAAGATGGAGAAGGAAGAGGGGGAGGAAGGGGAGACCGCCTGAATAGGAAACAAGCATCTCACAGGCCAGGAAGAGGGGAAGGAAAGGAGGCAAGGACAATGGGTCTCAGCAAACAGTAAAGGGGAAATTTGGGGGATGGTACAGCCCTTAAAACCTTTACTCCACCCAGTGAGTGAGTCATCCATCATTTCCTTTACATGAATCAGAACTCCTCCTCCCTGCCCAGACCCCCACCATCTAAATCCCAATTCCTGTTTCCAGAGAAAAGTGTGTATCACTGTTCAGAATGTATTCATTAAAATTTCGGATTTCCAAGAGTTTAAAAATAATGGCTGAAACAACTTCTGTGGTTCTAACGTAGTATCGCCATCATTCTATACTCAAAGGTACAAGGACATCTACGGGAATAACAAAATTCTTGAAATTGAACAAATTTCAAGTTATTTTTAAAATTTTTAAAGAAAAATTGTGTCTATTTATTTGAGAGAGAGACAGAGACAGAGAAGGAGGGGGTGGGGGTTGAGAGAGCCTGAGCTGGGGAAGGAGCAGAAGGAAAGGGAGAAGCCAAATCCCCCTGAGCAGGGCCCCCCAGGCGGGCTGGATCCCAGGACCCCGAAATCACCACTGTGCTCAGGGCAGCCGCCTTAACCAACTCAGGCGCCCCTAAAATCAAGTTTATTTTTTTAAATGGCAAGGGGGGAACCTCCTCCAATGTCACTGATCTTCGATTTTAAGCTATTGTTAGGCAGGTGAATCCTCCAAAGATTTTCCGGTGAAAATTAATCACCCGACGTGTCTAACGCAGTGGTGCCCTCGAATCCGAATCCTTTCCGAGGAGCTTCCAAGAGCCAGAAAACAAACCCGGTCAACAGTCCCCAGAGTCTTTAGTTCCTTCTCCCTTTTTAAAAATAGACTCTCCGGGCTGACACCTGTTGGGGCGCATCGCCCGGCCGGCGGCCTCCTCCCGGGGAAACGCGACGCGCCCGCAGGAGGAGCTCAGGCCGCGGCGGCCGCCGACGGCAACCAGCTGGGCGGCAGGTGTGGGGGCGGCGGCGCGACCGGGGGCCTGGGGGCGCAGCTCCCCTCGCGTCCACGCGGGTCCCTCTCCGCCTGCCTCTGCCTTCCTCGGGCGGCCGGCGCTGCCGACCTCCCCCCTCCCCCCCGGGGGGTGTCTGCGGGACCCCGCGGCAGCTCTCCTCCGGGGACCTTCCTGTCTCCATCCTCGCTCGGTGGTGGTGAGACGTGGACCAACAGGCGACCCCAGGCCCAGCACGCGCATCAGTGACCCGGTGGCTCTTTGGGTTCCGTGGGTCCTCCAGGGCTGGAGGCTGGAAGTAACTGTGGTCTTAGGTCCAAATGGTCTACACCGCAACCCCCGCGGAGACACCTGCTCGTGGCAAGGTAAGAACTCGCGCGTGAGGTGGTTGCTGTGCCGCGCGCCAAATGCTCTTCCACGTAGGCCCAACCCCGGTGTAGATCGACTCCTTATTGCTCATGGATTCCTCTCCTCAGAGTTGCCCTGAGGACTTGGGGTCTCATTTCCCTGCTCCTGGAGGCCAGAATCACGAAATCACGGGACTTGCCCTGTGTGACGGGAAAGCAAGGAGGGGACGCCTGGTGGGAGGTCACAGGTCTGGGTGGAATAAAAAGACAAGCGAGGCAGGATGCATTGACCGGGAATCGAACCCGGGTCTCCCGCGTGGGAGGCGAGAATTCTACCACTGAACCATCAATGCTGCGCTCGGACAGCTACCCCGGGTAGGTCGGTCTGTAGAAAGAACTTCCAGAGTGACCCCGGGGTGGGGCGGAGGAAACGAACACGCTCCACAACAGGTCTACGCGGTCGTCTTTGGAAGACTGAGCTAACAAACCCACAGGCACTCGAACCAAAAGCTTGAGAAGGAGACTTCCATCAGACAACAGCACGACGTGGTGTTTGAACCAAATAGCAAAATCAGCTGTTTCGTTGGCTCACCCCACTACTCTGAGAAAGGCTCTTTCCTACTGTACGGCAGAGCCCTGCAAGAAAACGTTGGGAATTCATCCGGACCCCTTGAGGACTACCCCAGACCTTCAACCCTCAACCTCGGGCTGTCACCTTAGAGAGTCTGACAAAAGTTGCCTCGCTTGCCAGTTTAGGCAAGTGAAATCTCTAAGGGGGTGGGGGTGGTGGTGGACGGGGAGACGCAGAAGCAGATTGGAATTAGAAGAAGGAAAGCCAAAAAAAAAAAAAAAAAAAAAGAAGAAGAAGAAGAATCTCTCTATGCTTCAAGTCATCAAGGGACCAATATGTGAACAGTTCAACCATCAATAGTTTTCTAAAAATCAGCCTGCTCCTTATATGGTCAATACGCCAAGGCGTGTGCTTCATATGCATCTCAGAGTCAGCAAATGCAGCAGGGATTCCAGTTTAGGAGATTAGAGTCTCCCAGGATCGATTAGTTATCCATCACAAGCCTACTATTAATCTCGTCAAAATTATGATACAACGCATATCCATCGAAATGCTTTGAACAGCTGAAAAGGCAAACGCGCGCAATTGTTATCATGATCACAAGACTGACTTCTAGTTCTTGTGCAAAAGGACGGTTCGAAAGAATTCATTCCATTGACCGAAATGCATCCCTCCATCAGCTCTGTTTTGATTCGGGGGCTTTCCTTCTTCTTCTTCTTCTTTTTTTTTTTTTTTGGCTTTCCTTCTTCTAAGTCTCCTTCTCAAGCTTTTGGTTCGAGTGCCTGTGGGTTTGTTAGCTCAGTCTTCCAAAGACGACCGCGTAGACCTGTTGTGGAGCGTGTTCGTTTCCTCCGCCCCACCCCGGGGTCACTCTGGAAGTTCTTTCTACAGACCGACCTACCCGGGGTAGCTGTCCGAGCGCAGCATTGATGGTTCAGTGGTAGAATTCTCGCCTCCCACGCGGGAGACCCGGGTTCGATTCCCGGTCAATGCATCCTGCCTCGCTTGTCTTTTTATTCCACCCAGACCTGTGACCTCCCACCAGGCGTCCCCTCCTTGCTTTCCCGTCACACAGGGCAAGTCCCGTGATTTCGTGATTCTGGCCTCCAGGAGCAGGGAAATGAGACCCCAAGTCCTCAGGGCAACTCTGAGGAGAGGAATCCATGAGCAATAAGGAGTCGATCTACACCGGGGTTGGGCCTACGTGGAAGAGCATTTGGCGCGCGGCACAGCAACCACCTCACGCGCGAGTTCTTACCTTGCCACGAGCAGGTGTCTCCGCGGGGGTTGCGGTGTAGACCATTTGGACCTAAGACCACAGTTACTTCCAGCCTCCAGCCCTGGAGGACCCACGGAACCCAAAGAGCCACCGGGTCACTGATGCGCGTGCTGGGCCTGGGGTCGCCTGTTGGTCCACGTCTCACCACCACCGAGCGAGGATGGAGACAGGAAGGTCCCCGGAGGAGAGCTGCCGCGGGGTCCCGCAGACACCCCCCGGGGGGGAGGGGGGAGGTCGGCAGCGCCGGCCGCCCGAGGAAGGCAGAGGCAGGCGGAGAGGGACCCGCGTGGACGCGAGGGGAGCTGCGCCCCCAGGCCCCCGGTCGCGCCGCCGCCCCCACACCTGCCGCCCAGCTGGTTGCCGTCGGCGGCCGCCGCGGCCTGAGCTCCTCCTGCGGGCGCGTCGCGTTTCCCCGGGAGGAGGCCGCCGGCCGGGCGATGCGCCCCAACAGGTGTCAGCCCGGAGAGTCTATTTTTAAAAAGGGAGAAGGAACTAAAGACTCTGGGGACTGTTGACCGGGTTTGTTTTCTGGCTCTTGGAAGCTCCTCGGAAAGGATTCGGATTCGAGGGCACCACTGCGTTAGACACGTCGGGTGATTAATTTTCACCGGAAAATCTTTGGAGGATTCACCTGCCTAACAATAGCTTAAAATCGAAGATCAGTGACATTGGAGGAGGTTCCCCCCTTGCCATTTAAAAAAATAAACTTGATTTTAGGGGCGCCTGAGTTGGTTAAGGCGGCTGCCCTGAGCACAGTGGTGATTTCGGGGTCCTGGGATCCAGCCCGCCTGGGGGGCCCTGCTCAGGGGGATTTGGCTTCTCCCTTTCCTTCTGCTCCTTCCCCAGCTCAGGCTCTCTCAACCCCCACCCCCTCCTTCTCTGTCTCTGTCTCTCTCTCAAATAAATAGACACAATTTTTCTTTAAAAATTTTAAAAATAACTTGAAATTTGTTCAATTTCAAGAATTTTGTTATTCCCGTAGATGTCCTTGTACCTTTGAGTATAGAATGATGGCGATACTACGTTAGAACCACAGAAGTTGTTTCAGCCATTATTTTTAAACTCTTGGAAATCCGAAATTTTAATGAATACATTCTGAACAGTGATACACACTTTTCTCTGGAAACAGGAATTGGGATTTAGATGGTGGGGGTCTGGGCAGGGAGGAGGAGTTCTGATTCATGTAAAGGAAATGATGGATGACTCACTCACTGGGTGGAGTAAAGGTTTTAAGGGCTGTACCATCCCCCAAATTTCCCCTTTACTGTTTGCTGAGACCCATTGTCCTTGCCTCCTTTCCTTCCCCTCTTCCTGGCCTGTGAGATGCTTGTTTCCTATTCAGGCGGTCTCCCCTTCCTCCCCCTCTTCCTTCTCCATCTTCAAGGAGGAAGCTGGAGGAAGTTGGTGGGGTGGGGGTGGGGGGGCAGGGAGGAGACCCACAAGGACAGGACTGCAGGAGAAATTTCTGGAAAGCTTAGAGGAGAGGGAGAGGAGGAAAAAGAGTTGTGAAATAAACAAGGAGAAAGCAAAGGAGGCTCCTGCCTACAGTAGCCTTTTCAGAGTATTCCAATAATAGGACTAAAGGAATTTAGCCTTTACAGGTATTTTCAATTAGGGTTGGTTCTTGGAGAGCAGTCTCTGAGCTCACATCAACCCAAAAGTCAACTTCATGGGCCTGGTCTGCATAGGGTTGTCTTTGGAGGTATGTCATAAAGAGTAATGTCCACATCTTTCTCTTGAAACAAAATCTTGGAATCTCAACAACATCCTCTCTGTCATTCATTGGGGGTGGCCTGGGGAGGACTGGGGGTTGGGAGGACTGAGGCTGGCGGGGAGGGGGTGTTGTTGAAAAATTGTAACAAACATAAGGTAAAGTGCACAGAACCTGTATGTATCATATCACAAAAGATTACAACGCACACGCCTGTGTAATCTACACACAGATGAAGAGGTAAAATAGTATCACTCCCATGCTTTACTGGGTCATAACCTTCTACCTCATCCCCTACTTCCATTTATTTATTTTTCTAATGATTTTATTTATTTATTCATCAGAGACACAGAGAGAAGGCAGAGGGAGAAGCAGGCTCCCTGCAGGCTTCCCTGGATCCTGGGAAGTCCGGGATCATGCCCTGAGCCCAAGGCAGACTCTCAACCGCTGAGACGCCCAGAAGTGTCCCCCTACTCCCATTTAATCCTTAGTGGTGGTGGTGTTATTTTTCCTCTCTGTAGTGTTCTATCATTAGGGTTTCATTGTGAAAGCCCTTAGGGGTAATGAATTTGAGCACCATTATGTATTTGTTAGCCAGCTGAATTTTCCCTGTTTCTTTCCCAACCTTGGTGATTTTCCTATAGGTCTGACTTTTTCTTCTTGTTTTGCAAGATCTCATTAAGTATCTTCGGTACCAGTTGATTATGCTGACTGCAAATAAGTTCGCCCAAATTGTGACTTGACCTTTTACTCTCGATTCTGTGTTGTGATGGACAGAGATTCAGCCTCTTCATTAAGAATTAGTCTTTCTGTCTTATTTTTTAGATCCTTGCTTACGCTTGGGATCATGGGAATACGCTGCTACATTAATACCAACTAAAATCATCTGCCTTATCGTCTCACATTTTGGTGCCTGATCCATGTTAGAAGTGATTTTGCTTATGGTGGAGATAGGGATCACATTTCATCCTCCCTTGTCAACCACCCCCCCCCCACCTCCTACATGGGATCGAATTATTATATGCTATAATCATTGAACATTTATAATGTTTTTAATTCCTTTGTTTTTTGAATCCTCAATTTAGCCCGCTTTCTCTGATTCTATTTGTGGACATATCAAAGAAACTCGATTCTCCTTAATGCTTTTAGTAACTTATTCCATAGATGTAAATAATTATAGTATTCATTTTGCATTTTCACTTCTCATACCTTTTCTTGCGTTTTCTTACTGGCTAAGATCTCCATCACAGTGGGGAAGAGAAGTGGTTGCAGGGGGCCTATTTGTCTGCTTCCTGATGGTTCCTAATTGGTAGGGTGGTGGTGGAGAAGGTCATCTTATCATCAACTCTAACACGCTGAAGGTTTTTTGTTTGTTTTTAGTTTGGAAGCTTCCCTTTAGCAGATTAGGGCTGCTCCTTCTATTCCTGTTATGCTAAGAGGCTTTTAAAAATCATAAGCTGATAATGAATTTTTTCAAACACCTTTTCTGTGTTTTTAGTGATTATGATTTTCCTCTCTAAGTCGTTAATGTGATGAATTACTCTATTTTCTAATGATAACCAACTGTTTCCCCGGTGTAAGACCAATTTCATCACGACATATTTTAAAAATATATATCTTGATTCAGTACTTCATTTTTTTAAAAAAGCTTTTATTAATTTATTCAAGAGAGACACAGAGAGAGGCAGAGACATGGGCAAAGGGAGAAGCAGGCTCCCTGTGGGGATCCTGATGCGGGACTCAATCCCTGGACCCCCTCTCCCCCCAGGATGACAACCCGAGCCAGAGGCAGATGCTCAACTACTGAGCCACCCAGGCGCCCCGCGATTCAGTATTTTAAATAATTTTTGAAGCTATGGATATTCAGCAATAAGTCGGGCCTCTCATTTCTGTTTCTCACAAATTGCCTTTCTGGAGTTTTTGGTTTCAACCCAAACTCATAACACCAAGTTGGGGAATTCTGCCGCTCTTTGATGTTTTTAGAATTTCTTTGCTTTTGGAGTCACTTCTTCTAATGAACTTTTTTGGTCCTTGAGCTTTCTTTGCTGGAAGACTTTTGAATTCTAATTTTTTTTTTTTTTAATGTGAAGCTTGTAGGGACTAGTCCTCCTCCCCACCCCTGCCCAAATCGCTATGGCAATATACCTACATTTCCTCTAAAGCCTTTAATTGGTTGGCATACACGTGTTTATGATATTCACGTATTGTTTCCTTATGTCTAGCAGTTCAATAGTCGTGACTTCCTTCTTTCCTCTTCCCGGTTTTATCAGAGCAGTCTTTTCAAAGATCCAACCGTTCACTTTTCTCTTTTGTATATTTATTTCCAATGTTCTTTTTTCATTTTATTTCTTTTTAAAATTTTAACATTTATTTCTAAGTTTCAAATTCCTGCTTTTCTATTTCATTTCTGGTCCCATCTGCTTCTGCTGTTCTTGTCATTCTTTTTGTAACTTTTTGAGATGGAGGTTTAGCTCATTAGGGATCCGCCCTAATCGTCCTGATTTACATTTAAAGCTGTGTATTGTCCTCGAAGACTGGTTTTGCCACCTCATGGGCAGTAGCTGTAGTATTTTCAGTTTTGTTTGATTCAGAATTATTTCCTAATTTCCGTCTTCATGTCTGCTTTGATACAAGGATTGATAGAAGCATCTCTAAAATTCCAGATACATGAGATTTTGTTCTTATGTCTCATAACTGAATTTGAGATGCTAGTTGATTCTCTTGAAATAAATGTCATTGGAGGGTACCCCTACAGCACCAGGATGAATATGTTCTCCTTAGAATATGTCATCCTCTGGCAGGCTCTTGGGGTTTGTTAAGACTGGGAAACAAGTTGATGGCCTAAGGTTTCCCATACTACCCGGGCTATGTGTACTCAAGGCTAAATTCACTAGAGGTCAAGCCCGTGGCCACATTTCCTCAGGGGCTTATAAGTATTTTATTTCATCTTTAAAGATTTTATTTTTAAGTCATCTCTACGCGCAATCGTGGGGCTGGAACTTAGAACCCCAAGGATCAAGAGTCCCATGGTCTACCCAGTGAGCCAGCCAGGTGCCTGCTGGCTTCTGGGCTTCCTTCCTTATTTATTTATTCTCAAGGGCTTTTTCAACATTCCTTTTCCTTATATTATTTGTAGCGCCAAGGCCGCCTTGTCCAAAGAGCCCTGGGACCGGAAGGGGCAGGACTAGATATGATCACCCCTACCCCCAAGGGCTTAGTTAGACCTTGGGAATCCCACCTTATTGTAGTGAGGACCTGCTATAATCCTTCTAGCGCGAGCCTGGGACTGAGAAGTCGATTTCCTTGTTCCTGGCCCTCGAGGACCACGAATAGAAGACAAAATAAGCTACCCTGGCAATCCACCCAGCAGCCTAAGGAGCTTTGTTGCCTCTCTTTTTTACTCTTTGCACTGGCACCTGCAAATGTTAGTGGTAAGGTTGCCATCTACCTTTAGGCTCTCTCTCTCTCTCTCTCTCTCTCAAAGATCCCGACCAGCTTAAGGAAAAACATACAAACGAACACCAAAAAGACTTTGCAATCGAAAATGAAATAGCCTGTATTCTCTTACTTTGAGAAGTCTACCATTAGGTTACCCAGGATGACAGGAATGGACTTAAAATTCCTGGACTTCTTGGAGTGAAACACCAGGGAAGGAAGCCTGCGAGAACCTCCGGTGCCGGCTTGCCCGCTGGCCTGCCAGAGCCAGGTGGTCTCACCTGCAATACAGCATCCACGCTCCATCCGCGGAACGTCTCTTCAAAAGCAGCCTCTCGATGCCACACTGCGCACAAGCCCTGGGTCTGAGTATGAACCAACAAAAGGGGAAAGGAGCAAGTTTGGCCCTCCGTTTGACAACCCCAGGAGGAAAGATCCGCAAAGCACACAGGGGGCAAAAAAACAAAACAAAACAAAAACACCTCACTTACTTGGGCGAGTGATTCTGGGACTCTCGGCCCAAGGTTAGGCCCGTGGGAGAGGGGAGGGCGCGAGCCCCAGGGTTTCCGGAAAGGCTCTCGGGACCATCGCAATTTTGCTGCTAAGGAAAGAAAACCAGCAGGAGGCCGGTGATAGGCGTCCGCCAACTCTGAGCTCGGCGACTCCCGGTCACCAGCGCGGGCACAAGGGAAGTGGCAGTGCGGCCCGAGAAGGCAGGAGGAGAACCGGGTGACGCCACGGAAGAGCCGGCATCAGTCCGGGACTGGGAGACGTCGCGGGAAAGCGCCAGCCCCGGTCCCGACCCACAGCATTCGTGCAGCTGAGTCCCCCACGCTCGAGGGACCCGCAGGGGGCAAGAGCAGCCAGAATGCACCAGACGGAGCTCCCCCGGAAGACCCACACTCAGAATCCTAGGACCCCCGCGGGGGGTTTGGGGGGAGGACCGGCTAGCGGCCTCAGACGCACAGGGTCACCAACTTGATCGCCACTCAACCCTCGCCATTCCTCCAAACCGCTTCCCAAAAGACTTCAGGCTACTCACCCCCCTCCGCCCCCGCCTCACCTGAATCCACGAGTTCGCCGCCTAGACCGTCCGCCTTTCAGCAGCCGCTCGCACCCACCGCATCCAACGGCCCCGCCCCGCACCCCCGCGCTGCCGCGTCTCCTACCGCACCTGCTGCGTCTGCAGCCTGGGTGCACAGACCTCCCCGGGCCCCGCTGCTGTCTTCGTGCTTCAGGATAGACGTCGCTTTCATCCCCACAGGTGTTCGGAGTCAGTATCAGAGGTAAAATGGGAAAGTATGCCCAGCGCCTGGGAAGAGTCTACAAGGTTTAAATGCAACGGCCCCGGAAGAAACTGTGGGATCTGCCTGCGGTATCATCGTTTTTGATGTCCTGGTGTTGATGTTTACTCTTACCTTCGGCTGAAGGAAGCAGTAAGAGTTTTCCATCTTGTGCACACCTCACCTGCTGCCTTTGTTGGGTCAGTAACCTCACTTCCCTACACCGCTCAATCTGCGAATGGGACGGCCCTGGAGGAGGACCGCACCCCTCCCACCGCGGCTCTTCCTCCCAACTCTCGCGGCCGTCGGGTCCAGGCGCCTGTTCCGAACGCGAACGCGCGAACGCGTAGCAAGCCTTTTATGCTCAGCAAGAGCCGAGCTGCGGGAGCTGGGCCCACCGGCCGCTGTCCGGGGTGCACACCAACACCGCGACGTGGCTTGGCCCCCGGAGCTCAGTTTTTCGGAGCAGAGCCGGATCTGCGCCCCTGGGGCATCCCCGCAGGATCTGAAGCTCTGCGGCGGAGCATATACCCGAGCTGGCCGCCGGGGAGCCTCTGAAGCCGCTTCTGCAGGCGGTTGACTGGAGGGCAGCAAGCACCGTGCGCCCTGAGAAGGGGCCCGGTATCGTCTCCGCCACCCCCATCCCCGCCCGGCCCGCGGAAGTTGGAGACTCGGGGCGGGGCGCACACCGCGCGGACCTCCGGAGAGGAAAGAAAGTCCCTTCGCGCGACGGGCAAAAGGTGATTCCCTGACCGGGAATCGAACCCGGGCCGCGGCGGTGAAAGCGCCGAATCCTAGCCACTAGACCACCAGGGAGACGGTGCCAGTTCCCTCTCCCGGGGGCCTCCCACGGGAGGGACCGTTTCCCCCGCGCTGGGGGAGGCGTCCGGCCTCTAGGAGGTCCCCCGGCCTCCCAGGAGCCCTTTCAGGATGGCATGCCCTCCCCGTGTCTCCAAACGAGAGCCCGCGGGAGACGCGCCAGGGCCCCGAGGCCCCGAGCCCCGCCAGGTCCACACGTCCGGCCGCACCTCGGGGCTGCCGCGGAGACGCACCTTTGGGAGGCGGCCGCGGGCGGACACGAGGAGCCGCGAGGGCGCGGGAGGGGAGGCGCCGGCGTGAGACCCGGGGGGGGGGGGCATCGCCCGGAGGACCCCGAGGGACGCGGCCGCCGAGCCGCGCGGACGGAGACCGCCTCAAGGAAGGCCGGGCGGCCCAGCTGGACCCCGGGTCTCCGCCACAACCTGCGGCCCCTGTAGCTTTCCCACGACGCTGGGCCTGTTCATCCGCCCTGCAGACAACCGGAGCCTCATTCACCTTGGGGGGGGGGGGCGGTTCGGTACGAGAGAGGCCCTTAGACCCCTGGGGGACGGGGCGGGGAGAGGGACGTGCCCCACCCTGAGGTGAGAGGGATGAAGTGAACGCGTGTCTGGGTCTGGGTGACGGTCTGATGAGTTAGTCGTTTCAAAACGTACTGCGCTGTGTGAAAACGCACAGACCCGGGGGGCGGGGGGGGGGGGGCTGACGCTACGCTACCGACGTGAGGACCGACTCTGAGCCCCTTCGGACCGCGCAATGTGCCAGTGGCATCAGGAGACACAACCAGATAAATGGACCGAGACCCTGAAACTGCCGAACAGCTGACCCGGTGAGTTCGCTTTCAATGAAAACATGTCCTCGTGGAAAGAAAATAGGATCAATGTTTGGGGGCGGGGAGAACAGCTTTATTTCTACCTCACACTACACACAAAAATTAATTGGAGGTGCCTCATGAGACATAGAGGTTGACGGTCTAAAGCAGTTTTTGAGGAGACTTTGGGACTCCGAAGTCCCAGGAAAGGTTCCCTTGGCAGGGAACGGTTTACTAAACAGGACCCAGGGAAAATGTGTATATATAAAAAAAGACCTGATGAATCAGACCCCATCAACCGTAAGCATATCTGCTCCTGCAGAGGCCAGCAAGACCGTGAAAGCAGCAAGCCACAGACAGGGCGACGATGTTCCCACGACGAATCTGACAAGACAAGCAGGCGAGCAAATCCCCAAACCTGTAACTATAATGTGTCAGGAGCTCCTGCCAACTGGCCCCCGTGTTTTAGGGGGGCAGAGGCCATGGCACAGCTCCGTGGGGAAAGAAGACACGCAGGCCAGCAAAGCGCTAAGACAGTGCCCGCGTGTTCAGCCGTCAGGGACGCTGGCTATTCGCATCCCGCGGAGGCAGCACCGCTCACCACTCTCCCAGCAGCGCGGCTCAAGCTGTGAGGACAGGCAGGAAACCCCAGTCTTGGCCAAGACGTGGGACCGAGATCCCTCGGGGGGTCTCCTGAGGAATAAACCCCTTGTGGCGTGGGGTGGCTGCCCGCCGGCATCTCACAGTCCCGGAGGGCGTAGCCGGTGTCACTGGAGGCGCTACTGTGCGCACGGTAGGGAGGGCGCCAGCCAGGAACTGACTGAAAAAGGCCCCGAAGCGGATTCCCCGGAGCCGGGGCTCGAGCGGCTCAGCGGGTCTACGGAGGAGGCGTCGCTAATCCGACCGGAAGTTTTCTCGGGCCTCTCAGCTCCTGCAGGCAGTGAGGAACCCGGAGACGCCGCCTCCGGGCCACTGCGGCCCCGCGGCTCCCTGCAGGCCGGTCGGGGGCCGACGACTGTGGTGATTCGGGGCCTGGGTTCTGCCCGCGCGGATCCCCCTCTCTGTGACTTCCTGGAGAACCACTTCCTAGATGAGGAGGTAAAACTCATCAGGAAGATGGGCGACCACCTGACTAACCTCCGCAGCTGCCCCCCCAGGCTGGGCTGGGCGACTGTCTTTTCGAAAGGCTCACTCTCAAGCACGACTAGGAGCCTCTGGAGACCAGCAGGCTTTGAGGGGCTCCTCTGGCACACCCAGCCCCTCCCCCCCCCGTGCCAGGGTTTGTGCCTGAACCTTAGGCCCTGCAGCCACTTAGGCAGCTTTTAACCATCCTGGAGCCCTTTCCCAAAACGTGGACCAAATGGAGGCAATAAAGATTTTTGCAGGGGAAAAAAAAAAAAAAAAAAACCACCAAGGGGGCGGGGGGAAGCATTTCTTCAGGTTCCTTGCGCTCAGACTCAGAAGGAGACGGTGCCCGGGTCAGTGCACTGAGGAGTTTCCCTCTGCTCCGGGGGAAGGCCTGCTGGCGCCCCGGGCCGTCTGCGCCCCCCCCTCCCCGGGACCAGCGCCGCGGGCGGGTTTCCACGCCAGGTAAAAGGGAGAGGCGGCGAGCGCCCGGGAAGAGTGCCGTGACTCGGATTCGAACCGAGGTTGCTGCGGCCACAACGCAGAGTACTAACCACTATACGATCACGGCGCGCCACCCTTCCGGCCGCGGGCTCGGCCGCCGCTGCGGGGCCTCTGGACGCAAAGTCGTTCCAGGTACGGCGCCGCGTTCCTTCCGAAGAAACCGCAGGGCTGCTGCCGCCGTCCCCTGCGGGCCCACCACCCTGGGGAGGGGATACACCTCCCCTTCCCCTCGACGCCGATGCGCGGCGCAGAACCCCCAGCCTCCATCTCCTGACCCCCATCCGGCCCGAGCCTCGGCACGGGGTCCTGGGGATCTCCGGCGGCCCGCGCCACCTCGCCCCCACCCCCTCCCCCCGCTGCCCCGCGCGGCCCTGGGCGTTTGCCCCTGTTGACCACCCCCTCCAGCACCACCGCAGCTCCCCAGCTCCGACCGCCGTGGAGGGGAGTGAGCCGAGCGCCACCGGCACCCAAGGTGGGTGAGGGAGGGACAGGAGGGAGGAACCGTCCGGGAGCCGCGGGCGTCTGCCTCGCCCTGCCCGGTCGCCGCCGACGGAAGGCGGGTGGCTCCCCCTAGCGCCGAGTGACAGCTCGCTCTCTAGTGGGACGTGGGCGGGGACTGCCCGCAGGTCTCTGTGGCGCAATCGGTTAGCGCGCTCGGCTGTTAACCGAGAGGTTGGTGGTTCGAGCCCACCCAGGGACGAGGCGGCCTTTTTAGAACCTAGAAAACGTCCTTTGGCGGGGGCACCACCGGAGGGCTGACGCCGAGGCCGAGGCCGAGGCCGAGGCCGGCCATAAGGCCATCGCGGACTCTGGAGGAGGAAAACCCATGGCTGAGAATCCGGAAATCCTCGAAGGGCTGCAACCCTCTAAATGCCTTTTAACAGTGCAGTTGCTGCCATCCTTTGTCCCTTTCCTTATACTCTTTCCGGTAAGTTGGTCCTAGGTGTTTATGGTTACAGATAACGGCTGTCATCCTCGTTCTCGTGCACATATTTTTGGCCACCTGACAAATATTTCTGCAGGGTAGAGGCCCGGAAGAGCAATTACTCTAACATAGTCTTTCCACGGTTCCTATATCATCCAATTTGTTTTTCCCTGTTGACGGGTTAGTTATAACTCTTTCTTTTGTTATTTCAGCGACCGCTTCAGGCTTCATAGCAGCACACACCTGTAACTTACCAGCCTCCCTCCAAGCCATCTCCTACCTCTTCACATTCCTCCAATTTAATATCATTGGAAGAACTTAAAGATGACACTAGACCTTGAAATTGCAGATTGACTTGACAAATAATGGAGAAATGCATGTTCGGATTTATATAAGATACCTTAAAAGGTTTACCCGCCGTCCCCACCCCCCCCCCCAAACTGTAAGAATAACAAGTCAGTATGATGGCCAGAATTATAAGACTTAATCTCCATTAAATTTTATCATATATGTAACTTACTGAAATACATACTTTGGTATCGTATAAGCTCTTAAATAGTATTGGAAGGAAAGCGTGTTCGTTAGACCAGTAGAGTAAATTTAGGCAGCTAAGTGTCCCTAGGAGTTTGAAAAGAAAATAAGCCCAAGACTTGTATAAACTACAATACTATCTACCAATATTTTCTGCATTATTAGTAAATCTAGAAGGCAACATAAAGCAGTTTTTAGATCAAAATCATCAAACCAATCTGATGCACACTAGGAGTCCTTTTATGAAATATGACATGATATATACATCTTCTGTGCCATTATATAGAAAATATTAAAATCCTTTGAAGTGTTTAAGTATTTGAGATTCATCCTTACTGTCCACCTGATTTTCTGTTCTTGTACCTAGCACTGAGACGACTCATTTATCTACAGCTAAACTATTTCTTGGTTTTGTTTTTGTTTCCTTCCCTGAGTCACAGATTCAGCGGGAAAGGAAATGTGAGGGGCACCTGGCTAGCTCACTTGGTAGAGCATGGGACTCTTCACTCTTGATCTCAGGACTGTGAGCTCTAGCTGACACACCTTGGGTGTAGTGATTACTTAAATATAACACCAGAAGAAAGTAAGAAAGAGAGAAAGAAAGAGAGGGATAGAAAGAAGGAGAAGGAAGAAAACAAGGAAGGAAGGAAGGAAGGAAGGAAGGAAGGAAGGAAGGAAGGAAGGAAGGAAACCCCATCAATAGCATCTTTGGACCCCCAGTGGGGGTCCGAGAAATAGAAGCTCCGTCACTACCCCACTTTGGGGAGAGGCACAATTGAATACACACCTCAAATCAGGTTGCCTGTGTCTGTTTGGACTCAGACTGGAGCTGGGACCAACTCAAGGCCAGGACAAGACTAAGCCCCATCATCACAGGGCAGCCACCTACCTGACAGCACCAATGCAGATAATTCCAGAAAGCTCTTGAAAACTTTTCCCTTCCCTTTGGAGAATTTTCCACCTGCTCCCTTCCCCCTCCCACCCCAGGAAAGGATTCTTCAACTTTGGCTGGGCCAGGACCCTCTAAGATCCCTGTAGGGAAGAGAGAGCCAGGAGGGCAGGAGCCAAGGGGGCAGCTGCACTTCCCTGAAGGGTCTCTCCCCGGGGTGGGAAGGTTCTAGAGCTCAGGCTGACCCTAGACCCACTGCCCACCAGAAGGAGCCCAGAGGGCAGGCAGTGCTGGGGGCATGGTCACCTAATCCTGTTCCTACAAACACAGGGAACACCTGGCCTGCACTATCCCGGAAGAGGCAAATAACACTCCACCTGCCTGAAGCTTCCTTGCAGCCTGGAGGCAAGAGATGTCTGGTTCCTGAAGGGACAAGCCGGTCTCCTCCAGAGGACAAAGCCCTCCCCTGGCCTCTGAAGAAAGGTCATGCCGGTTTGGAGGGACATTGCCCAAGGGAGGGAGCAAGAGCAGCCTAACCAATTGTCTGGAGATGTCTGCCAGGTGCCTTCAAATGATGTCCAGTCTGTAAATATGAGGATGGAGGGAGAATGTAAATGCGGGGAAATGTTCACTGGTGCACTTAGGGGAGGGATACAGTATATTACCACCCCTGCAACTTGTTCTGTATGTTTCAAAGTTTGCTTGTTGGCCTTAGAGGAGTGACAGAGTGTAGTCCCAAAGGGACCCCTGCTTTGGCGCCAGCAGATGAAAACCCAGAAAATAAAGGTTAGATTTCCCAGTCAGAGAGAGCAACAGCGGGGTGGGGAGGTGTCCCATGGGCCCAGGGCTGAATCCAGCTGCCAATGGCTCCCAGCCCTACCCCCTGCTCCTCACCTCTCCCAGCCTCAGCCACACCTGGGGCTCTGAGGCCTGACCACGAGGGCACTGGCCTGTGCTGCATTCTGGTCTAGCTTAGCCCTGTGTGTGGCAGAGCCAGGGCCATGCTCTCTTTCTGAGCCTCCGTTTCCTTAGGAGTAAGGGGCGGCCTTGGCTCTCAGCAGGCAAGGAGCAGAGTCCCTCTACTTCATGACCTCGAACTAGTCCAAGGGCCCTCCTGAGGACGGTACCTGAAAGGCTCCTTTGGCGTCCCTGTGGGCTCATTAGGTGGAGCCCAAAGCTCTTAATCTTCGCATCTTTGGCTTGAGTCCCAGGTGCAGTTGGTTTTCTATAGTTCTGACAGGCAAATCTACCTTTCAGTAATGGTGGGGTATGTGTGGGGGGGGCGGTTGGGGGGGAAGCCAAGGTTGCTGCCCAAGGTTGCTGCACAGGGAAGAACGTGTTGGCTTTCATAGCCATAGCACCCGTCAGCCTGTAGAGGAGACTTAGGGCCAGAGGAGCAGATCAGGGGTCTTCTGGATGTAAAAGTAACCTGAAGTCCAGGTTGCCCTGTGTGCTCTTCTTGGCCTGATCTCCAGCGTGAGGGGGAGCAGACCAAGGAGGCCAGTCAGGTTGTTAAGTGCTGGCGCGTCTGAGTCTTTCAGGCAGCAGCAGAACCCCATCCAGCCTCAGGCGTGAGGTTTGTTTTGTTTGTTTATTTCTGAATGGCAAAGGGAGCTGCGCAAGCAGGCCCAGGCCCCATTGGCCGAGCCCATGGTCCTTTGTGTGTTTGGAGCAAGAATAGAACTTGGGGTAAGAAAGAGGGCTGTTTCCGCCCGGTTTCGAACCGGGGACCTTTCGCGTGTGAGGCGAACGTGATAACCACTACACTACGGAAACCAGGCCGCCGGCGGCGCCCTCTGCCAGGACCCTGAAAAGCCTGGTGCTGCCACTACTGTTCTGCCCACCAGTTTCTTTGCCGAGTGCAAAGGCCCCTGGGAGCACCCGCGAGCCTGCAGGCCGGGGGACCGCAGCCCCGAGCGGCCCGGCTGGGGTTCCGCGTCTCCACCATCCCGGGCGCCCAAGACTCTGGGGGCCTCGGCAGTCCGGCTTCGGGATCCGCATCCAACGCAGGGTTTCCAGATCCGATTGGAGGGACCCCAGTGCTGGGACCCCCTTCCGGGAGAAGGGGGGGCGGGTCAGCTGCGTCCGAGCCCCAGGCGCCCCCGCCGCCCCCTTGGGGTCACCCGCCCTCTGGGGCGGTCGCCGGGACGGTCCCCGCGGGGCGGTCAGCGCTCGGGGCTGGGAATCCTCCCAGGAGCCCGGGGACCGGCTCCCCCCGCCCCCGCGGGCCCCGCGGCCCCGGCCCTGAGCGCCTCGGTTCCCAGCCCTTCGCTGTGCGCTCCTCCGCGGTCCTCTGGGATGAAGGGGGAGACTCTGGTACCCTCTGGGCAAAAGTGGTCCCTTGGGTTCCTGCCTGGGCTGCTTTAAAGCCGCTGACAGGAGGCCTGTGGCCATTACCGTCGAACAGTGTCCAGAGAAATCCAGGCCTTGGAACGGAGGGATGAAAAGGAAGTGCGAGAAACCGTTCTAAGTGGCACAGAGCCCACGAGTGGCATAGCCGTGACTGCGGAGGGCAGGGCCGTTTCTACTGGGTGGGCTGCCTTGGAGTCTCTCTGTGGCTTCACAGCAGACCTGAAGAAAATAAGATTGATTCTGTTTCTCTGATGAAAATTTTTATCTTGTTATCTATTTTTATTTCTTGCCTTTCAGGGTGAATACTGGTTTACTACAAATACTCCATCATCACTGAAAGAGGAAATCTACATCTTTTAGATAAATAATAATTCTCCTCCTCCTCCTCCTCCTCCTCCTCCTCCTCCTTCTTCTTCTTCTTTTCTTCTTCTTTCTTCTTCTTCTTCTCCTTCTCCCTCTTCTTAAAATAGGAGGGGATCACTGGTGCATATTTGAAATTTTCTAATAATATTTAGGGTAAGCCTGGCTGGATATTAAAAGCACTTGCTAGAAGCATGTGCAGAAGACTGTCCTCCATGAGCTAAACCATCTCATCATGGTTGTCCAAGCTACAAGGATTTCATGAAGTTGGATCCAGTTCCCTGCCATGCCATCTCCACTGTCAGTTAAATCACCATCAAAATTATCAAGTAACCGGTTGTCCAAGTGCTACTCACCAATATGGAGGGGAAGAGGCCAACTAAACCTTTTAATACTCCTCATTTATTCTGGGGAATGTCGAAAGTCAGCAGTGGTGCAGTTAGGTGGAAAGAAAAGTCTTTTTTTTTTTAATTTTTAAAATTCTTTATTTATTTATGATAGTCACACAGAGAGAGAGAGAGAGAGAGAGAAGCAGAGACATAGGCAGAGGGAGAAGCAGGCTCCATACACTGGGAGCCCGACGTGGGATTCGATCCCGGGTCTCCAGGATCGCGCCCTGGGCCAAAGGCAGGCACCAAACCGCTGCGCCACCCAGGGATCCCAAAAAGTCTTAATTATAATACTATTAACTGTTTTCTCAGAGCTTCACTGTGTGACCAGCACAACGTCCCTCCGTGCTGTACCGCGTATAACTTGTCTAGTCCACGT
The DNA here is from genome assembly GCF_011100685.1 of Canis lupus familiaris. Classification (NCBI taxonomy): domain Eukaryota; kingdom Metazoa; phylum Chordata; class Mammalia; order Carnivora; family Canidae; genus Canis; species Canis lupus. The sequence continues at coordinate 59,582,488 of NC_049238.1, forward strand.
AACGACCTGAGATAGCGTAGCTTATTACCACCCTTCGTTGCAGGTGTGAATACCCAGACACTGAAAGGCCGAGCTGACTTTCAAAGGGCCCTAGCCCTGGGATGGTGAGAGCTGGCACTCAGAGCCAGGCAGTTTGCCTCCAGAGCCATTGGGCTTGACCATCCTGCCAGTGTTAACTGAGAAGACTTCACCAAGATTTGCTTCCCCTCCTTCTTGCCCAACCTCCGTGATTTTTTTTTTCTTAACCTCCCTGATTTTGAAAGAGAGAGAGAGAGAGAGAGAGAGAGAAGATTCAAAGTAAAGCCTACGAAACACTGAGAATCATTTGGTGAAATAAAGGAGAAAGAACACACACAGCAATTTAGTCTTCCCCCGAAACAGACTCCATGGCTCCAGAGACCATGCAATCACATGTCCCAACCAGGACTTTTTATTAAATCTCGATTCTTCTTTCTTTTTTAATTTTTAAAGTTTAAAAATATTTTTTATTGAAGTTCGATATGCCAATATATAGTATAACACCCAGTGCTCATCCCGTCAAGTGCCCCCCTCAGTGCCTGTCACCCAGTCACCCCATCCCTCCGCCCACTTCTCCTTCCCCTTCCACTACCCTTTGTTCATTTCCCAGAGTCTGTCATGTTTTGTCACCCTCTCTAATTTTTCCCAGTCATCTTCTCTCTAAATCTCGACTCTTCTTAATGGTCTGAACATGGAAGCTCCCTTGAAGCTTGACGGAAAAAAAAAAAAAAAAAAAGACTGCCTTTTGTGTTCAAAGTGTAGAGGAGACAGACGCTGAGCACTCCTGCCTACTGACTTAGGGCAAAGGGAGTGCTTTGGAGTGACAAGCGGAAGGGAGGGTATCCCATAAAGATGAGACAGAACCATGCTTTTCAAAGTTCATTAATGAACATAGCACTTCCATATTTGGCCACATCCATGGACCTTTAGCATCGATTAGGTAATATTTTCCATACTTTGATTTACATCTTTTATGCAGTAAATTTATTTTAAAAATTAATTGTATATCAGCATCACAATTCTAACACCAGTAGGCATTGGCACAAACAGGATGTAACTATAAAATTACATAAAAGGAAAAAATCTTGTAGTTATGGTTAAGAACAGAGGTAATCAGCAGAGCTCAGGAGCCTCCACAAGCTTTCCCTTGAGGCAGCCTTACAGTAACCTAGAGCAATGCTGGGGCTGGAATGATCAACACAAGAAAACCCCGGTCATGCCCGGTTTTACCACTGCCCTGCAGTAGCCAGGGCATGGAATGGTTCTTCTTTGCCAGCCAAGGGAAAACATGACATGCTGGCTTCTTTAGCAGCCAAGGGAAAAGCAGAGAGCCCTCCCCTCAAATAAAGCTCAGGGAAAAACCAAGAGATCAGTACAGACACAGGAGCTGCTGGTGCTAGGGATGTACCAGATGGACTAAAATGAATCTAATGGTGAAGACGAAGTCAGGACTTTGAAATAAAATCATCTTATGTGCAACTGACAAACCAGATGAAAGAGCCAGATGTGCATTTTCAAATGCGGAGGCCACTGGACACATATGGCAGTTGAGTGCTTGCATTGTGGCTAGTGCTGAGAAAGCGAAGTTTCAAATTTGTTTTTTGTACTTCCTAGTTCAGTTTAAATAGCTACACGTGGCCAGTGGCTAGAGCAGAGATAACACAGGTTAGAGAATAATCATCATACCATAAAATCATCTGCCTTATTTCTCTGTGGCAGTAAGCAAAGTAATGACACTTCACATCTAATAATAATTCTTTCTAAAGATGCCTTTGAGAGAGAGAGAGGACACACACAAGCAAGCATGCGTGAAGGGAAGTGCCAAGGGAGAAGGAGGGAGAGTCTTAAGCAGACTCTGCTGAGTGCAGAGCCCAACAGATCAAGACCTGAGGCAAAACCAAGAGTCTGATGCTTAATGGACTGCACCACCCAGGAGCCCCCAGTAACAATTCTTGAGGGCTTTTTTCAGCTGCCTAGGTACAGCTGAACGTCAGTTCAACCCTAGGGACCATATGTCCCCAGCTGTCTCTGCTTCCTCATCAGAGCCATACACCTTCCCGAGTCAAGGGAGCCTCAGCCAGTCCTGCTCTCTCACAGATGGGGTCTCAGTCCCTTGGCTGGTCATTCGGCCAGCCACCAGGTGGTGGCTTCATGCCTTTCCTCCCGGGTTTGACTGATGTTGCTGAAGCTCTGTGTTGGTCCACTGTTGTACGGTGCAGAAGTTTCCTTGTTTTTGAAAGTTCCTGGGACAAGAGCATGACTCCAGGCTCTTGCTGGCAGGAGGCCATACAGAGCCATGCAATCTCTGTGTGGATTAGGTGATTGATGCAAGGAATCAGAGAGTCATGTCAGCCATTGAGGGTCTCTGGTAGAATTTTTGTCCCTTCCCCAGGTCACTGCGTTTGATTTCCAAGAGCAGCATTTTTACTCAATTTTGCAAAGCTAATTTCTCTATAGCACAGCCAAGACCGCAGAACAAAAATGGAAGCCACAGAAACAATGGTCGTGATGGACAAGTAAAGACACAATTCTGAGGTAGGACTTAAATAGTGATGGGGAGGTCTTGGCCTTCGATGGGAACCAAAAGGTTGCCAGCAAAGCTCTGGCACTTTAGGAGCTTTGACTCTGGATGCCAATACCCTTCACTCCCCAAGTCTGTCCCAGAATGAAAGAGTATCCTAGAGCAAAGCAAACAACAGGTCTCTCAGATCCACCAGAAGCTGAGAGTGGGACACAAAGGACCAGAATGGAGAGTGACAGAGAAAATTACAGTGGGCATGTGAACCATACCCTCTAATTGGGAACTGGCTTTGTTTCAAGACTAGAAAGGATCTGTCTTGGGATGGTCCAATGGCTACATTTTCCTCAGAAGCATCTCCACCTCCGAGCTATGATGTATATACAGAGATGAATATGAAAATTATATGTCAATCTTAGTAGTAAAGAGATTTTGAATGAGTTATCTCTCATTGTTGACTTACAGAAATTGGAACAGTTATAAGAATGTCATTAAACAAAGACAAAGCCAGGATTTATAAGAGAGATGGGAAAGAGAGCAGAAAGGAAAAAAACAAACAAACAAACACAGAAGGTTCGAGAATGGGGAGTTGTTTTTTTTTTTTTTGTTTTTTTTTTCCTTTCCTTGGCAGACAGATGAGCTGAAAGCCAGCAAATAGCTAGTCTGGACAGTTCATTCTGGTGAAGCTGACCAACCCGTCAGATCAATCTTTTGGCTACGTGTGAATGCTCCAAAAGTTCTTGAAAGTTTAGTTGTGGGATGAATGTGGTGACTCCCCTACCCTCAATTTTCTTTGTGTAATACCTGCCAGAGTCCTTCCTTTGGCATCTCTGAATTATTTAAGCCTAACTGCACCCCAATCTCCATTAGGATTTCTCAACTTTACCACCACCCTTGTTGAGTCATAGTTATTCTCAAAAGAGCAGACTTGACCATGAACACTTTGGTCTCTCCTTGACACACCTGTATGTAACAGTTGGGTGTCAGCTTAAGGTAATGGCTGTGACCAACACAGAATTAATTAGACAGCAGATAGCAGAGGAAAACCAAAAATCTGAGGACAGCAAAAATATCACAACAAATATTTTCAACTTACTTTGCCTCCTTGCCTTGTCCAAACCAGAAGTATCAACTTCAACTTTAACATAGCCAAGTGGCTTTAAACTTTTATTTAAGATTTCCTTATGGGGTATGGGGCTTGCAGGGCAAAAGGAGATGCAGACTTCTCGCTTAGGAGAGAGCCAGATGCAGAGCTTGATCCCAGGACCTTGAGATCATGAACTGAGCCAAAGGCAGAGGCTTAACCCACTGAGCCACCTAGGCACCCCCAAATTTTTTCAACCAAGGTGTACTAAATCTACAGTATAAAATCTGTACCGTTAAAAAAACCTTACCAATGCAAGCAACTTGAATAACTACTGATGTAGTACCAACTAATGTACAGAACATTAACAGACCACAGAAATCCCATGACTTTTCCCACCCCAGGTCTCACAGGGTAATCTCCATCCCACACTCCCACATCATACCCCTCACTTGGGGAGATGGGGAGGCTGTTACTTAAGAGTTAACTGATGTCGGGATCCCTGGGTGGTTCAGTGGTTTAGCGCCTGCCTTTGGCCCAGGGCGCAATCCTGGAGTCCCGGGGTCGAGTCCCCCCTGTCGGGCTCTTCTCCTTCCTCCTGTGTCTTTCTCTCTCTCTCTCTCATAAATAAATAAATAAATAAATAAATAAATAAATAAATAAATAAATCTTAAAAAAAAAAAAAGAGTTAACTGATGTGATTTGGCTAGGACCCAGAATCCAGTCATGCAGATTTTATGTGAGGCAGTGTGCAGGTGATACACAGGGCATGGAGTTAAAAGTCAGGCACTCCATCTCTGGGTGGGCTTTAACCACCAACCTTTCAGTTAACAGCGAAACACACTAACCAATTGCACCACAGAGACTTTATATTGTGCCTTTCCCTTGATATCATAGGCAGTTGTCACTTGCACCCAGGATGTTCTGCTGCCCATCCACTAGGAAAACCACAAATTCTAAAGCTCCGCAAAACAGAGCTCAATCACGTTGCCTGGTTTGAAATTGGTGCACTTGAGGATTCTGAAACTAAAAGGGCAACAGAACCGTTTTGCCACAACCTGCTCCTTTCCTGCCTTATTGCCAGCACCTGCAGAGACCCCAGGGCTGCAATTCCCAGGACCTGAGCTCTGTGGGTCTTTGGGAAACTGAAGGCCTGTTGTGCTCCCGGGGTGGCTCTTTCCATTGCTGTGTCTTCACCCAGTGATGAGAGTTTGCCTGCCCTTCCAAGAGGCCTCTGCTTTTGTTTCCTGTGTCTATCAAAGGAGTCCATGAAGGCAGAGGTCATGGTGATGGTCGCTCCTGTCTTTTCCCCAAGAACACCTCACCAGGAAGCTCTGTTCAGACTTGTTGGATAAATTCTCCTTTAGCTTCTAGTCCCTTGAAGAACCCTAAGAATGAAAAGTCTTTCAAGGCAGAAAGTTCTTTGTAAAAAGCCTTTTTTTGGGTTGACTGCTTAGCTTCCCATACAGCAGGTAACAGGAAAGGTCTACTGTGCATCCTCTGTACTAGAGCTCTCCAAGCCCAGCTCACCAGCTCAGTGTATTCATAGAGGTAGATGGAGTCCATCCCTGGGAGTGGGGAAGGAAATATCAGCAGGGGTGGGGGAAGTGGTGGGAGTCAGAAAGGGAAACGAGACCTCCTAGGAGGCTTGTGTGGGGTGGGGGCAGGGAGGAGTTCAGAAGCTGGATCCAGAGAGGTGAGAATTGTTCCTGACGTAACAGAATGGGGGAGAAGGGTCAGGGCTGGTGTGGGAGAGAAATCAGGAGGGAGGAAAAGGGGGAGAAAAGTAGGGAGGGAGAAAGAGATGGGGAGGGAATGTTAAGAATTTATACTTCTGGGAAGTCTGAGTGGATTAGTGGTTAAGCGTCTGCCTTCAGTTCAGGTCATGATTCTGGGATTCTGGGATCAAGACCTGCTTTCAGGCTCCCTGCAGGAAGCCTGCTTCTCCCTCTGCCTATGTATGCCTCTCTGTGTCTCTCATGAAAAAACACACAAATCTTTAAAAAAAATTGTACTTCCATCCCTCTGTCACTTGCCATTTTCCTCTTCCTTTTCTTCCCCTCCCTATAATTGAGGAATCCTGATATAATGAAGTCTGAGAAGAAAGACTTAAGTAATGCATGCTCCAGAGGACCAGCTCTTGGGTGTAAAGATGGTTCTGCTCCTAGGGGGACTAGTGAAATAGATACAAGGGATTAAGAGTACACCTATCAGGAGGAGCACTGAGTAAGGTATAGAAATCTTGGTATAGAATACTGTACACCTGAAACTAATATATAACACTAATGATACTTCAATTTAAAAAAAAGAAAAAAATGGTTCTGCCCTTGTATGGCTTTGGATAAACACACGTCAAGTACCTCATTCTTTGTTTTGTAAAATGGGACTAATTAAAAGCATTCTATTTCATTTGTCGTCAGATGTGCTGGGATTTACTAGATCATTCACGTTAAAAGTATGAATGAATAAGTATGAATGAAAAGTATGAATGAATATTGTCATCCTCTGAATCTTTTGACAACCACTATCCTTGTTTATTTTGAAGTGGGTTTTTTTTTTTTTTAAGGTTTTATTTATTCATGAGAGATACAGTGAGAGGCAGAGACACAAGGAAAGGGAGAAGCAGGCTCCCTGCAGGGAGCCTGATGTGGGACTCAATCCCAGGGCCCTGGGATCACAACCTGAGCCAAAGGCAGATGCTCAACCACTGAGCCACCCAAGCACCCACATCCTTATTTATTTCACTTAGTTTTGCTCTTTCTAGAAATCCCTATAAATGGGATCACAGGACTCTGTGATGTACTGTATGTTGATGTCTGCTTGTTTCTCTCAGCATGTCTTTGAATTTTATCCATGTTATTGTGTATATCTGATTTTTTCCCTTTTTATTGCTGAGTAGGATTCCACTGCATAGAAATTCACAATTTCTTTACCATGCTCCTGATAATGGATATTTGGGTTTCCCATTTGAGCTGTTGTGAATAAAGCTGCTATGAACATTCTTATTACTAGGATTTTTGTAGACACATTTTTTCCCCATTTTTCTTGGACAAACACCTAAAGGAGGGTTTGATGGAACCAAAGAGGAAGAGGTATATGTTTAATTTTATAAGAAACTGTCAAAATATTTCCCAAAGTGGCTGTATATTTTGTAGTCATGCCAAGAATGTAGGAGAGAGAGTTCTAGTTGTTCACAAAAATTCTCTCCTTGACTAAACTCTGATCATTTTGGCAGGCCTTCAGCAAGAGTCCCTTGGGTTGATTTAGCCAGAATCTTCCCCCTTACTCCTGACATTTTCTTAGTAATTTTTTAAAATAAATTTTTATTTATTTATGATAGTCACACACACACACACACAGAGAGGCAGAGACTCAGGCAGAGGGAGAAGCAGGCTCCATGCACCAGGAGCCCGACGTGGGATTTGATCCCTGGTCTCCAGGATCCCGCCCTGGGTCAAAGGCAGGCGCCAAACCGCTGCCAAACCACCACCCAGGGATCCCTCTTAGTAAATTTTTGCTCACTAACCCTCACTGCTTCTGCTCTAGGCTATACATTCCCACTCTCCCTTGTATTCGGAGTTGAGCCTGGTCTCATCTTGCCATGGAGCCAGGACAGTCAGAGATGAGGATTATGAAGAAAGACTCGGAGTCTCACTGAATTTTAATCTGCGGGACAGGGGACCGAGCCTCAGATTTGGATTTGGACTCAGACCGAGGCTGAGTCTCCTCCAGCTTTTATTAAGAGAGCTAGCAGATTGGCTATAGGAATGATTAACTTTGGGGAGCAGAGAAAAACATGTTTACTTCAAAGGGTAAAAGAATAGGCTATTGACTCAAGGAAGGGGAGCGGAGGAGCTGTATCAGGAAAACAATGTGGTCAAGAATCTGTGTGGGGACTCAGGACCTCCCATATCCCCAGAGTGCTGAGGACTATGAGATTCAGTTCTCAGATAAACTCTGCAACTGGTTCCCCACATCATCTACAGCAAAACCCCCTAATAGTAGTCCTCCTGAATAAAGCCTGCCTCACTGTTCTTTAACAAATGTCATGAATGATTTTTTATTTAATTCTTAAAGATTGTATTTATTCATGAGCGATACACAGAGACTCAGACACACAGGCAGAGGGAGAAGCAGGCTCAACTGCTGAGCCATCCAGGTGCCCCCAGGAATTTTTTTTTTAAATGATTTTATGTATTCATGAGAGACACACAGAGAGATGCAGAGACATAGGCAAAGGGAGAAGCAGGCTCCTCTGAAGGAGCCAGATGTGAGACCCTATCCTGGGACCAGGATCACACCCTGAGCCAAAGGCGGATGCTTAACCGCTGAGACACTCAGGCGTCCTTCTCATGAATGATTTTTTTAACATAGTTCCACATCTTTACCAAGACTTGGTGTTTTCAGACTTCTAATTTTATTTATTCTACTGAGTGTAATGATATCTCAATGTGGTTTTAATTTCCATTTTCTTGACAACTAATGATACTGAGCACTCTTATAATAAAGATATAATAGTCAATAAACACAAATCTTTATTTCTAAAGTGTCTGTTCAAGTCTTTTCCCCATATTTTAAAAATGCATTGCTTGATTTTTAAAAACAAACTTTAGGAGTTCATAATATATTCTGAACACAGGTACTTTGTCAGGTATTTTTTTTTGAATATTTAGTCTCAGTCTATGGCTTGCCTTTTTCCTTTCATAATGGTGTCTTTTTGAGTAGATTTTCAAAATGCTGATAAAGTCTAATTTACTATTCCCTTCTCTTAAAATAAGTTTTTTCTGTGCCATGTGCTAGGAATATTTGCCTACTTGGCTCACAAAGATATTTTCATATGTTTTCTTCTAAGAATTATAATGTTTTGATCTATGAGTCATAAAAAGTTAACTTTTGTGACTTTTATGAAGTAGGAATAGAGTTTTCTTACAGCACCACTGGTTTCAATAAACCAACTCAATGGTTAAAAGAATGTTAAGTCTTTATTGAAAACTGACCATATAAGTAGGAGAGTCTATCTCAGGCCTCTCAACTAATTTCCATTTGTCTATATTATTTTTCTTATGCTACTTCCCACTGTTTTGCTTAGAAGAGCTTATAGAAAGTCTAAAGTTAGGTAGTACAAGTTTGCCAACTTATTTATTTGTTTTTAAGAGAGAGAAAGCAAGTGAGGAGGGGCAGAGGGAGAAAGAGAATCTTAAACTGGCTCCATATCCAGCACGGAGCCTGATCTCACAACCTTGAGATCATGACCTGAACCAAAATCAAGTCAGACGCTTAACTGACTGAGCCACCCAGTTTGCCAGTTTTGTACTTTTTTTTTGCACAGCTCAATACATTTTGAAATATGCATATTCTTATGTAATCATCACACAGATCAAAGTATGCTATTACTTTCCCTTCTCACTTTAGTATTGTACCAAGCCTGTACATGTACTGGTTGATCTGAAGAGAATAAATCTTCAGTTGTCTGCCAAGATGATGGAAAGGCACAATGTCTACAATACTTAGCGTTTACTCTGAATTTTTTCTTGAAGTAAACATTAGTTCACTTTCAAGGCCTTTTAATTATTTCTGCTCAGGAAAAATAATGTGTTATTTAAATTTTCTGCTTAATTCTAGGGAGAGTGTCTCATGGAGAGCCTCATTTGCTGGGTTGATTTGCCAAATGAGGTTGCACGGTGACAACTACAGGAGAGTGAAATTTTTTTTTTTTTTCATACAAAGGAAGATGGGAGTGAGGTTTAGATACAGTTCCAGAATAGGCTGGAACGAGTAAACTGATTTTAGGGTTTGGCTATGAATATCACATTTTGGATAAAAGGAGGCTGGATGGGGCAGCCCAGGTGGCTTAGCGGTTTAGCACCGCCTTCAGCCCGGGATGTGATCCTGGAGACCGGGGATCAAGTCCCACGTCGGGTTCCCTGCGTGGAGCCTGCTTCTGTCTCTGCCTCCCTCTCTCTGTGTGTGTCTCTCATGAATAAATAAATAAAATATTTTTTAAAAAAAAGGAGGCTGGCTGGTTATTTATATATATGAGAGGAAGATTCTAACAGAAATATCAGATATTTAAAGACTATCTATGATACTTTATCATTGATTCTTCTTTTCCATCTGTGTAAAAATAGCAAAAAGTGGACTTGATGTACTCCTTATATATTTTTTGAATGTATATTTAAGTAAGTTCCACAAACAATGCATTGAAAGTAAGAGAGGCTTAACCTGAGAGTCAAGTCTACCAAGCTGAAGTGCCCCTACGTGTGTGACATTCTTAGTTTTAGTTGCTGTGGTGTCTCCTGTTGGGATGGGGGACCCCAAATGTGGGGGCCTTACTGATGGAGGCAGAGGGCCCAGTGGCACAGGCAGTAAAAGCATTCATTTGAGGCAGAACAAAAAGAAGATTATTGAATACACGGCAGGGGAGTGGTGGGCAGGTCACCAAGCAGAGACTGTGGGCAACCCAGGCAGTGGGTGGGGGCTGTATTTAAAGGCAAAAGGTGGGATCCCTGGGTGGCGCAGCGGTTTGGCGCCTGCCTTTGGCCCAGGGCGCGATCCTGGAGACCCAGGATCGAATCCCACGTCGGGCTCCCGGTGCATGGAGCCTGCTTCTCCCTCTGCCTGTGTCTCTGCCTCTCTCTCTCTCTCTCTGTGACTATCATAAATAAATAAAAAAATTAAAAAAAAAAATAAAGGCAAAAGGTGAGAAGGTATGGCGACTATGGCATTTTCCCTTTTTCAGTAACTGTGCCTGATTGTAAATAGCCCATTAGTTAGTTAGGGCCTATGAATATTTCGAGGTAGGTCACCTGAGGGCCTGTCTGTATTCCGCCGGGGGAGGGGGGAGGGGTGTATAGCCGGCCCTGGGCCCTTTCTACTTTCTATTGGTCAAGCCTGTTGCCTAAAAGTAGCCTCTACAGTTGGTTTCTCGGGTTTCCCCCACACCTGGAAGCCTGCATTCAAAGCCCATCAGGAGCCATTTCCTTTGCTAGAATATTTTAAAGTACTCTTCCGTCACGGAAGTGCATTAAAGATACACTTCCCAGTTGCATTCCTGGAATCCACAGAAAGCCCCGGGAGAGATGGATCAGGGGCGGGTTCCTCACTGACCGCCAGGCCGAGGCTCCCCCCAAGACGGGAACGACACTCACCTTCGGCAGCCACGGGACCCCGGTTTCATCTTCCGCCGCGTTTAGAGAAGGAAATGGCCTGCAGTTGTTCCTTCCCCTCGGCTCTATTTCCACCTCTCCCCTTCCGTTTCTCCCAGAGCGTTTCGGGAGCCGAATATGGGACGGGACCTCGGGGGAGGCGGCCCCTCTCCTCCCGGGCCCTCGGGCCTGGGCGTCTGGGCGGCTCCGGCCGGCCGGGACGTTACCGCCCGCGGGGGAGGACGCGGGGCCGCGAGGGCCGCAGGGGGCGGGGGGCGGGGGGCCCGCGCGGGTCGCGAGGGCGGTGAGGTGCGTCCGCGCGCCCCGCGCACTTGCGCGTCGCCGGCTGCGACACCTTGAATCGCCGCCGCCCGGAGCGGGTCCGCCGGCCGCACGCGGGGGTGCGGGGCTCGACCCGGCGGGAGCGGCGGCGCCGAGGGGGCCCGGCCCTGTCCTGCCCCTCGAGGCCGGCCCGGGAGAGGCTCGTGTGACGCGCAGCGCCCAGGACTCGGCTCCGCGGCGGCCCAGCCGGCGGTCCCCAGGTTAAAGGTCGCAAACCCTGCAGTCTTGGCGGAGCGGCGGTCGCGAGCGGAGTCCTTCTCTCCGCCGGCGTCGGGACAGCCGTTTGCCGGAGACCGACCGCAGGGAGAGCGCGTGGCTCCGGGACCGGGGCTGACGAGAGAAGCCGCGCGGTTTCCGACACGGCGGGTGTGTGGCGGGGAGGGAGGCCGGCGTCCGAGCACGCGGTGCGGCCCGAGCGTGCGGAGCCTCAGCGGAGGTGGGTCGGCAGTGCGGGGCCGCAGGTTGTGGCGGGGACCCGGGGTCCAGCTGGGCCGCCCGGCCTTCCTTGAGGCGGTCTCGGTCCGCGCGGCTCGGCGGCCGCGTCCCTCGGGGTCCTCCGGGCGAGGCGGGGCCCCGGGGTCTCACGCCGGCGCCTCCCCTCGCCACACTCGTCTACTCTGCTGAGGAAAAGAGTTGATGAAAACAGACCTACACAAACGACTTGAGTCTAAGAGCTTTCCTTTCCCAGAGTCTCCTCTAAACCTCCCGAGCGAGTGATTGTCATGGCCTGCCCCCAGTGCTGCTTACCCATAAGCATTAAAATGAACCTTCTACCAAAAGTCTTGCTTAGGGGGGTATAAAATAAACAGGAGTGACAAAAATATTTTAGGGCCTACTTCCACAGAAGAGTCTGAGGCCCCTTCTCTGTAGCATCCCTCAGATCCTCGCTAATTCCTTTGCACAAATCTTTCCTTAGGCTGCTAATGCCTCCCCAGTCATTATGGTGTCTGCTGGGCCCCGCAGCTTCTCTCCTTCCTGGACCTTCATTTCTTGATACTCCCGAGTGAGATGCTGGTCGGAGGTCAGCCCAAGACCCAGATGCTAATCAGTGACCCATAACGCCTTAAATTCCAGATATCTGCCCTCGGTAAGGACAGAAGTAGCAATGGCTTTGGTTTCAAGTGTTCAGAATGACCCACCATACTTGTCTTTTCAAAGACAGTTCTGAAAAATCCCTTGTTTAGACCTCAGCATGTTCTGCTCTGGAATTAACCTAAGGGGTATAGTTGCCTTTTTTCTTTTCTAGTGTTGCCTCCTGAGTCTCACAACCCTGTAATAACCTGTCCTGTTAGTGCCATAGATAATACAACAGAGGGCACTGGACACATAAAAGTGCAAGGAAAACACTCCTTTGACCACAAATGGAACCCAGACCTCCCACATGGAAGCCAGAATTCTGCTACTGAATTCAGAGATGTTTGTTTCTCAACTGCTGCAGTAGGTCTAATCAAAAAGTGTCTCAGGAAGGACTTTGAAACAGCAAGTCTCAGATAGCTTTCCACGGCTGTTCTCTTTGGAACTGGTAGCACATAGAAAACACCTGCAGCAGAGGCTTGACTAGGGGATTTATGTAAGGTAGCTCTATAAAGCAATGGCACTCAAAAAAATCTAATTTGAGGGACGCCTGGGTGGCTCAGCCATTGAGCATCTGCCTTTGGCTCAGGGTGTGATCTGGGGTATCGGGATCGAGTTCCGCATCGGGTCTGCATGGAGCCTGCTTCTCCCTCTGTATGTCTCTGCCTCTCTCTGTGTATCTCTCATGAATAAATAAATAAAATCTTCAAAAAATATATCTAATTTGAAAGAGCCTAATTCTGGGAGGAAATCTCTTTCCAAAGTAGATAACAGACTTCTAGAAAAACATCAGAAAATAGGACACCTGGCGGGCTCAGTCAGTGGAGCATGTGACTCAATCTCACATGTTGTAAATTTGAGGCCCATGCTGGGTGTAGAGATTACTTAAATTCTTAAAAAAAAAAAAATTAGTTCAGACTCTTGTGTCTGGTCCTAAATCTAGTGTGGACCTATGGAAAGTTAATTTCCTCCTTGGCTAAAGCAGTCTCTTTGCCTTCCCATTGCTTGGTGCCTCCCAAACCTTTCCTTCCATTTTTTTCACCAGTTCTTTAGACAGTGAAGGTTCAGGAAGCTGGCTCTGAGTATGTGCTGAGTTACTCAGGAAAACCTGGGTGATAATTGAATTTCTCACCTCTGAAGCTTCTTTTGAGTGTCTAGAAAAGACCAAGAATCAAATAGTGCAGCTTTTAAACTGTGATGTCTTTAAGCTTTTATTTATTTATTTGACAGAGAGCACAAGCAGGGGGAGTAGCAGAAAGAGAGGGAGAAAGGGAGAAGGAGAAGCAGGCTCCCAACTGAGCAGGGAGGCCTATGCAGGCCTGATGCAGGGCTCCATCCCAAGATGCCCCAAAGACCCCAGGATCATGACTTGAGCCAAAGGTAGACACTCAATCGACTGAGCCACCCAGGTGCCCCTCAAACTGTGATGCCTTGCAGAAACCTATACAGGATGAATAAAAAGTGAGATTCCAAGATTTCTTTCCTTTATCTCACCATCTTGGCCACAGAAGGCAGCCAGGGAAAAACAATTTGACATTTCCTGTAGACACTAGAATATCACTTCTTTAGCCAATTTAAAAGCTTCACCTTGCCCTTTGTCTTTGTCTGAGAGTTATATTTTCACTTACAATGCCTTAAAATTAGCCTGGGACAGACTTGTACTGTTCTTAATATATAGCCCTTGTCTGTCTAACACACTGCCATAGCTGGAATTTATTTTTACATCCAATTTGAGAGGATTTGAATCCATCATAATTAGTTGTATTTAGTGTTGGTTGGAGATTGCTGACAGTTGTTTTCACTTCTACCCACCTCATTGTGTGATTTCTGTTGTTAAAAACAAATTTCTTCCTGCCTATTTTAACTGGTCAAATATTCAGCATTTTTTGAAATTCCATGTCATTGATGACCTATGGATTTTCTTAGATCCTAGGGGCATAGGATAAAGATAACATTGTTCGTTAGTTCAGAACACATGGTGGCAATTGGGTGCTCTGAGCAAGGCCCTTTCCTCCTTCTCTCTTTTTTCTTTTTTTTCTTTTTTAAGATTTTATTTATTTATTCATTCATGAAAGACACACACACAGAGAGGCAGAGACACAGGCAGAGGAAGAAGCAGGCTCCATGCAGGGAGCCCGATGTGGGACTCAATCCCCAGTCTCCAGGATCAGGCCCTGGGCCCAAGGCAGCACTAAACCGCTGAGCCACCCGGGCTCCCCCTCCTTCTCTTTCATTATTAGTTCATCTCCCATTCCCTTCTCCACCCCCAAAAGCATACACTCTAATGAGTGTAGTATAGGTCCTTTTATTGTAGCTTCTCTTTGTATATTTAAATGTGTTTGTCTTTAAAAAAAAAACATGGTCCCCATTTTAGGGGGATAGATTAAAACCACCATTTTTTTTAAATAAATATTTTATTTAAGAAAGAGAGCATGCACAAGCAAGGGAGGGGAAAGGGGAGAGGAACAAGCAGACTGTCTATTAGTGGGGAGCCAGATGTGGGGTTTCATCCCAGGACCTTGAGATCATGACCTGAGCCAAAATCAGACACTCAACTGAGCCACCAAGGCACCCTAAAACCACTTTTTTAAAAAAAGATTTTATTTCTTTGATGAAGAGAGAGTGTGTGAGCACTGTTCTCCAGTCCTTCCAAGATGAAATCAATAGCTTTCTAGTATTTTTTTCTAAACTGAACTCTAATTGATATAAAAGATTAGTCCGCAGATCTTTTTTCTTTTCCTAATCTTTCCTATTAGCACGATTTTCAATATCTAGCTCATTATATCTTTCTGGTGCACAGAATACTGTGGCCTGTCTCTTTTTATTATCTTTATTTTCTCTCCTCACATTTATAGGCATCTAATTTGTTCCCACGTCCTGGACACTACAAGTAAAGCTAAAAAGATCATCCCCATTCATACCTCATCATGGAATCACACAATTTCTCTGTGGTATACACATAAGGGTGGGATGTTGGAGAACAGGATGTGTGCACACTTACTTTCACTAAATGCTGCCAGGGTGCTCTCAGTTTGCTCTTGCTAGTGGTGATGCTGGTTTATTTCCCAAGTGTGGAAAAAACACAGCAATATATATGGTGGCTTAAGACTGAGTTTGTGGTTGCTTTGCCTGGGTCTTACTCTTCGAAGACAAATTTCCAAAAGTTTGCACCACCCTCACATGTTGGTTCCTAATTATCAAGGTCCTGAAGGCATCTGGACCACGCTAATCAAAGGAGTAATCAACCAGGAGCAATCTTCTCTCCCTTGGCTATTGGGACCATACTGACCCTGAGAGATGATGGAAGAAGATTTGCAGGGCCCAACTGCCAGGAACTGACTTTAATTGAGGCAATGGGAACTATACTGTGTTAGCTTTGAAACATGGATTCATATTGGAAGAAGGAAGAACCTCTGCCAGTGCTTAGAAATTAGAAAACAGGGACGAAAGCAAGTAACAACCCTGGTGTGCCTTGACCTTCTGGCTTCAAGTCAGTTCTCTAACAGCTGAAATAAATAAAGGCCACTAAAAATCCCTCTAAGGAAGCTCCCATGGAAGAAATGTTATGGAACTTGGTCTTAGAGAGGTTCTTAGGAGTCAAGTCTCCAAGGTGTCATTGGAGCATGGAGACCTTTGTACAATTTTAGATTTCAGACCCTGGCTGGGAATTTGTAGCCTCATGTAGTGCAGCTCTCTTTTAGCTGATTCTTTCCAAACCAAACTCCAAAACCAGAAGGGCTCTCAGCATAGTTGGCACCTATGGAGTCACTGAGTCCTGAACCTGAACTATTGGGAATGTTATGAACTATGCAAGGAGCCTTGAGTTCAGACCATTGGTAGTTCAGTGGCAGTAGCCGTGGCTTCATGTGGACTACCTAGTTTTGATTCCTGGCCAATGTATTTGTTTGCTGTTCACTCTAACACAGTTCATTTGCTGCCTCTGCAGAGTATCAGTGGGAATCTTTATTGTGTATACAAGATTAGAACAGTAATTCTTTTTACTACTTCTGTTAGACTGTTTATTGTACAGGTTAATCTGGTCTATGTAGAGATCTAGCAACTAGAAGCTGTGAAACGAAAAAAATATGGAGAACCTGGCAATGATTTTTGAAATAAAAGCATTAGGGGCCAAGTTATGATTCTGGAAGGATTAGTATTCTGATTGAAGTATAACAAGTACTCTTCCAGGTTATATCTTTCAAGGTGGGGAGTTAAGTTCTGGTGTGATTCTGTAGTGTAGAATATTTAGATACGATATCCTTGGCACATTTGCCTACACCTCTGACTGATCCAGACAAAGTATCATGGTCACCATTTAACCTTGATTTGCATACTTGGCCTTGAGCTGGTCACCTAGTAAGTAGCTTCTTCCTATGCAGTGGGGTTGAGGTACTGAACCTCCAGGAAAAGGAGTAGCTCTGGGGTAGGCCAGATACCCCAATAATAGTAAAGATGTCATGGGTCCAGGGAAGGGCAAGGATTTTATGCAGTAACCACATATTGCGGACAGGAAGATGTGAGGAGTGTGCTTGGACCTTCCAGGTGGGTGAAATTCAGAGTCTAGATGAATCAGAATCCTGTGGCTTCCAGTAACACCAGCTGCCTGTACTCAGCCTCCCTCAGTGGTGACTTTGGCTCCAAAGAGACGTAGAACGTGCAAAAAAAAGAGAAAAGGCTGAATGATAACTGGCAGTTATGCCTCCAAATCTAGATAGACATAGTAACATGCAAGTACAAAACAGAAGAGAAGGATGCACAGAAGCAGTGAGAGTCTGTCTGAATCTGTATGGCAGATATTATAAATGCATTAAAAAATTATCAGCTTATGATTTTAGGTACCACTAATTATGAAGTTGTAGGATCAAGGACTTGGTTTCTCTGCCCATGGCTCCCTCCATCTTCAAAGCCAGCAATGAGGAGTTTCTCCCTCAATGAATCCCTGACAAGCTTTGAATCTCTCTGACTTCTCGGCTCTTTGACCTCTAGACCCAAATTTATAGGGTCCATGTAATTAGGTCAGTTCACCTGGATAATTTCCCCCATTTTAAGGTCAACTTATTTATATCTGCAAAATCCCTTTTGCCATATAACATACCAGAATTATGCAAATAGCAATCATAAGGAAATTGGAATGACTATACTAGTACCAGACAAAAAAGACAGGGGACTTTAAAACATAAAAAATGTTATGAGAGGGGCACCTTGGAAGCTCAATCGGTTAAGTGTCTGACTCTTGATTTCAGTTCAGGTCATGATTTCAGGGTCTTGGGATCAAGCCTTGGATCAGGCTCTGTTCTTAACGGGGAGTCTGCTGCTTGAGATTCTCTCCCTCTGCCCCTCCCCCCAGCTTGTGTGTGCTCTCTCTCAGAAAAATAAATAAATTTTTAAAAATTTTATGAGAGGGCAGCCCCAGTGGCACAGCGGTTTAGCGCCGCCTGCAGCCCAGGGCGTGATCTGGAGACCCTTGATCTAGTCCCACGTCAGGCTCTCTGCATGGAGCCTGCTTCTCCCTCTGCCTGTGTCTCTGCCTCTCTCTCTCTCTCTCTCTTCATCTCTATGAATAAATAAATAAATTCTTTAAAAAAATTTATGAGAGATAAAGAAGGATCTTTTATAATGATAAAAAGGTTAAACCATGAGGAAGTTATAATACTAATAAAAACATTTGCATCTAATAGTCCTAAAACACAAGAAACCAAAACTGACAGAATCAAAGAGAGAAATAGGCAATTCAACAATAATAGTTGGAGGGATGCCTCGGTGGCTCAGCAGTTGAGTGTCTGCCTTTGGCCCAGGGTGTGATCCCTGGATCTGGGATCAAGTCCCACATTGGGCTCCTTGCATGGAGCCTGCTTCTCCCTCTGACTATGTCTCTGCCTCTCTCTCTCCCTCTCTGTGTCTCTCATGAATAAATAAATAAAATCTTAAAAAACAAAACAAAACAAAACAATAATAGTTGGATACCTCAATACCACACTCTGAATAGTAGGTAGAAAACCAGGCAGAAGATCAATAAATCAATAAGGAGATTGAAGACTTAAACAACATGACATAACAGACATCTATAGAACACTCCACCCAAAAAGAACAGAATAATACATTTTTTTCAATTGTACTTAGAATATTCAACCATACACTAAGCCATAAAAAAAGCCTCAATACATTTAAAAGGACTGAAATCATAAAATTTTGAGATATCTCACAAGCCAATACTATCACATAGTCCAGTTCAAGTTGGCAAGTGGGGTAGGTAGGTTGTCAGGTCATCTTTCACTTTGTCATGAATGTTCAGTGACACATATGGAGGTGGCCATTGTCATACAAGTATGGGCCACTAGCCTGGAAAAATGGGAAGAGACAGATACTCCAGAGAAGTTTCTCTAGTGTCAGACTCACAAAACCTGAGGGAGAAATGGCTCCGTAGGAAGTAAGGAGGTGTCAGGGGATGCCTTGCTCTCCTAACTGTGCCTCTCTTGAAAACTTCAGCCTCTACATCATGAAGTCATTGCACAGGAATGCTGTGAATCACAACCAACCACCATCCACCCACGACCTGATTTCTACCTTGTTCTGAGAAAACAACTGCAAGTCAATATACATGGGCCAACACAAACTGTCAGTGTTCTGCAAAAACTACTCTGGACGTAAAGGATACAATTAGTTTATAAGTCATCCCAGGGTGGCCACTACATGCATTCAAAGACCTATACAAAAACTCTTTCATGACTTTGACAAATGGGAAAGATACCCTGTGGAGCAAGAATAAAATTCATAAGTGACAATCTCAAAATATGTATATAGAGATTAAAACACAAAGCAACCCACACAGGTAGGACAGGGCTAGGAAGTAGGGAAGTCAAACTTGACTTCAAGTGTTTTGAAAAGTCAGTATGCTTCCCCAGGACATAACCCTGGACTATGGCAGGAAGAAAATTCAGACATGAGATAAAAATCCTTACAGTTATTTACACATTAAATATTCTACTCAGAATTTTTTCTTATAGTATTAGACTAATATGGAATAAACCTAGAGAACAAAAGAACACCAAGAGTATCTAAAAGTTTTAAATTTTTCATGAAGGAAAAGTGAAGTGACTTCATAACAGTCTTTAAGACAATGAAATAATTTGGAAAATTATTGATTCCTTCGTGTTTTCTATGCACTTAAAGGAATAAACAATGAAAATATGTTTAAATTTAGAAAGAGATAAGTTTGTGGTATCAGCACATGGACATACAAATACTGAGAGTGGCTGCTTAGGGCTCGAGGGTGGTCCTGTCAGTGGTGACCTTCACAACAAACCAGGTGGCCTTGTGTATCAGCATGGCCTCAGCTACTGGAAGGCAGTGGCATCTAAGATTCCATGACACTCCCCACTTTCTAGTTCTGTTATTGTGACTCTGAACAGTTACCAGGCAGGCTGGATGCTCTGTCTGGCACTGTTAACAGAGCCTGAGTGCAGGCAGTGCCCTAGGCTCTGAGCTCTGGCCTTGTTTTTGTGGTTAAGAATTGTTACAGCTGTGGAATGCTTACAAAGTTTAGCCCCAAAGTAAGTATGAATTACATCTGTATACTCTTGACCTGTTTAAGTCCATTTTTTCCCACTTAATGACACTGCAAGGTATAATTTACAAACTATAAAACTTACTATTAGCGTTGTACAGTTCAAGGATTTTTAGTAATTCACCAGGCAGTGCAACCATCACCATAATCTATTCACTTGTTTCTAATTATTTGTTTGGGTTTCTGCTCCCCAGGTTCTGGCTCTACTTCTACCACCACAAGCTTCATCATGGCAGAATCGCTCACCACTTTCTCTGATCCAAGGACAGAAATAAGCAGCCTGGAAACCAATCAGTACTTGTGCTCCCAGCTGGAAAAAAACGAACAGAACTTCCGAGACCTCACAGAGAGATTCCTCACATCCAGGGCTACTGCTTACATCTTGGCCAACCAGCTGCAGAAATATAGTAAGCCCTATGGGTTCACAGTCACCATAGTGATAAATGATTGCCTATCTTCCCTAGGAGAAACTAAACACTCTACTTTATTCTTCTCTCTTCATCAAAATAAATCTCATCCTGACCACAGTCCTAGGAAGGTAGAAGTGAGTATTTTACCCTCAGTTTGCAAAAGATGGAAACACTGAGGCAGAAAGGGATAAAGTTTACAGAAGCACAGAAGCTAAAATCTTGGTTCCGGCACTAAGCTGTCTTTTCTGTCTCAGGAACATGTGTCAGATTCTAGAAACATATAGCATCACTGTTGGCTTAATTAAATCTCAGGATTCAATTCCAACTTTTACTAAGTACCCATTTGCAAAGCATTATACTAGATGCACTAGAAGTGTACTAGTTAGTATTCTCTTCCTGCCTTATAGGAGCTTAGAACTATCTGTTCCCAACTGAACCACAGATACCTGGAGATCAGAACATCAGTAGCAGACACAGAGGGAAGTTCTTATGCCTGGAGCAAGATTTTTTTCCCTACACAAGTTCTAAGAAGCTGTTCCTCACACGCTGGTGATATTGAAAGTATTTCCAGGAAAGTCAGAGACTCTGTAACACCTTTTCAATCTCTCCCTGAATATGAGCTTTGCAGACAGCAAGCTAGTCCAGGATCTGGACTTTGAGATGTGTGGCCAAAATGAGAATGAGGCTAAGTGGGCAAGGCCTTTAGTCCAGCAGACCGGGTCAGTGTAGGAGCTGGCCCTTCCGTCTCCATGCTCAGTTCTCACATTTGGAAATCCTTGGACAATTCCAAAACTGTTGGTAATGGGGCCCGCAGGAAGCTATAGTGACTGAAGGAAACATGATGCAAGTGAGGGCACATGAGAGATAGGAATATTAGGAGGATTCTTGCTGATATTGAAGTTGAGTTTGCTTCCAAATTTCTACAGTTATATTTCAATAAATCAATGGGGGATAAAATTTGCTATCCAACTTACTAGACATGGAGAAAAATTAAAAAGCCTACTTATTAAAGAAAAAAGATGAGCTTTGGGGTATGGAAATATAAGTGTTTTTTTTTTATTAACATCATTCATTAAAACCACAATTGTAAGACAAATTTTTTGAAGCTAAAGAAGAAAAAAGATATCATCCTAGATCTCGGTGTAAAGATATTACAGTGCAGTGATTAACAACAGCATGTATCCTTGCGTCAGACTTCTGGGTTAAAATCCAAGTTATCCTCTTTATACCTCAATTTCCTCATCTCTAATGGTAATAAGAATATTTACCTTTTTAACTAGTGGTGATGACAGCATGATGATAATTCTTGAAAAATCTACTAGACCAGTGCCATGGAAGCACTATGTATTAGTTCTCCCTCTAATCTAACACAACACCTGGTAGCATTTGAACATGTCTTTCAGATATTTCCCCTTCATATACATATTACACAGTTGTATCCAGATAAACTTTGAAATCTTTGAAATATGAGGATTATTGAAACTCTCAACATAGGAGGACTATCAGTCCTATAATCTTCGGAGGTCTAGGGTGCCTGGGTGGCTCAGTTGATTAAGCAGCTGCTTTTAGCTCAGGTCATCTTCCTGAAGTCCCTGGATTGAGCCCCACCTCTTCCTGCTCAGAGGGAAGTCTGCTTCTTCCTCTCCCTCTGCCCCTCCCCCTGCTCATGGTCTCTCTCTCTCTCTCTCTCTGTCTCACTTCCTCACTCTTTGTCAAATAAATAAATAAAATCTAAAAAAAAATCTTTGGAGCCTTCCCTCAACACACAAGAAATCACTACTTCATGTCCCAGGTTAATGGTTTACCTAAGAGCCTACGAGGCTTAGGCTTAGTAAAGTGGCCCAAGATTTGGAGCCAGACCTCAATGTGAATTCTGACTTGTTTCCTTCTAGTTTAATAATCTTCAGTAAGTTACCTGCCCATGAACTTCTCTATCCTCATATCTCAAATGCCATGTTGAGGAATTTGATAATAAATTGTAGGAGATTGAGGAATGAGATGTGGATATCGGAGTATGGAGCTTGGTAATGGAGTTATATTTGTACTTGGGATGGACCTTGCCTCTTCCATTGAAGGCAGTGACTATAGCAGCATGTCCAGCTTTCCACTGAGGCAAGTGTGTCTATTTTCTCAGAGAATGAAGAGTACAAAGCCCTCATTGACCCCATGCTGGAGGAGGAAGTGCAGTTTGGCAGGGAGCTGGCAGAGAAGATGAAACCATCTGCAAGACTTGGGTAAGGAGGTACCTGTGGGAAAGTGTGAATTACTATTTTGAAGTGGGGTAGCCCAGGCTGCTAGTATAAGGAGCACATTCGTCCAAGGACAGAAACAGAAAAGTACATGGTAGGCACAGAACTAGATAAAGACAACTGTGGGGTTATGGGAGTGAGTTGGTAGAGTAGTTAAGTCTCTGGGGTCCTTCCTTAAATAGCATATAAATAAAATGGAGACAGATGCCTGAGATAGAATACTAACAATGTGGCTTCCAGCTGTGTGACTTTGGGCAAATTTCCTTAACTTTCCTACATCTCAGTTACCTCAGCTATTTCATCTGTAAAATGAAAATATGAACAGTATCATAACCTTCAGAAGGTTATGAAGATTAAATGCATGATTACAAGTTAGAACCATCTCTGACACATATGGAGGTCATCTCAACAAATATTTTCTGTAATTATTATGCTTTTATTTTTTTTTATAGGTATGGTGGTTGTCATTAATGGACTAGCATTTTCTACCACAAGAGATATTTTCCAAGCTTTCCAAAGTGCCTTTTCATGATAAAAATGTTTTTCCTTCTCAACTTTGATTTTTTTTCTAAGTATCATACTATATGAAGTACTAACTGGTAGGGCTATTAGGTAGATAGATAATCAAGCAGCTGTTGTATAGAAAATAGATTATTAATGTGCTGAGGACCAGCATTGTTTATCCTCAGAAGGGTTTCAAATACAGGGTGGATTGTGGCATTCAAGATATCTTTTAACTCTGTTGAAATTAAATCTGAGAAACTCATTAAACCTACTAAAACAGAGATAATTGTTTGCAGGAAGCCCAGGTCTGGAGCTTCTGTTGCTCTTTAGTCTATGCCTTTACCAGCTCTGACACTTTATAGGAACTCTGTGGAATAGAGTTTGAAAGACAATCTGTAGAGTATCACTTAGTAGGACAGCAGGGAGGAGATTCAGGCATCAGATGAGGTAGATGACTATAAATGTCTAGTCCAGCTTTAGGATTATGTGGTTCTAAGTATTGACTGAGTGCCTACCTGTGTTATACACTCTGTTGGGTACTGTAAGTTGGGTAGTATGTGGCACTGTCTCTAGCTTCAGAGAGCTCACATTTTAGATTAGAATCCATGTAGAGTATTTGTATAATCATTAGAAAATGGTGAAAACCCATTTAGAGTGATGTAATTGTTGTTACTTGGAACTTTATTACTCTTTAGTGTCTTCTTACTTATTATGGTTTTTTTTTTTTTCATTCTTTTTCAAAGAATGCTGTCCTTCTTGACCCTTTCATGGATTTTCTTTTCATCCTTTGAGTCAACACCACATCTACCTATCGAATACTTTTATATGAGGTTTGTGTGTGTGTGTGTGCATGTCACTTTCTGCATAATGCTTGATGATATATATTCCATGGAAATGGATGTGGGCTTAACTGAGAAACTGAAGGGGCATCTTTTCAAAGTAAGGTTAATGAAAAACAAAGAAACAAACCCAATGCTGTTTCCTCATTCCCTCTGCCACAGGCAAGTCCCACAACTTGTGTAAGAATTCAACTTGGGAAATTCCTTAGGGGCATTCTATGAGATATCTCTGCTGAAACTTCCGTAACCTATGCACTGTTACCTTTTACTTTTCTTTTTACTTTAGGAAATATGATCCCCTAATTCAGGCTCAGGCCCAAGAACTGACCCACTTACGACAGAGGATACAGGAAGGGAAAGGTGTCTGTTACCTTTTTATTCAGCATACAAAGAACACGGTCAAGTCTTTTGAGGGCTTCCTCAGGAGCACTGACATTGCTTCCTACCAGGGGCAGAGATTCTGTGAGCAACTGGCCCAAGGAAGCCAGCTGGCAGAGAGCCTAGCCAGCAAACTCACCACTGGTAAGTTGGCTTGCATGCTACGGAGACCTTTTAGATCCTCACATAAGTAAGTCTCCATGCTTCAAAGACTCTAAGAGTGACTTTTTAGCCAGATGTCCTGCTGTTTTGTGCTTTTTCTCAGCCTATTAATAGTGATGCTATCAGGTAGAAATACCTAGTCACTCACCTGGGCCCAAGGTGAACCCTCACAGGTATTTCCTCTTTCTTTTAAGGATTATTGATTTACATAAAAATAGTCCACTGTAGCCTCAGTTCTGTGCGCTTTGAGAAATGCATACAGTAATGTAAACAACACCATAATCAAGATACGGAACAGTTCTATCACCACTAAAAGTTTTTTGTGCTTCTTTGTAGTCAACTATTGTCTCCTGCCCCAGTTCCAGTCCCTGAATCTGTTTTCTGTCCATACAGATTTTCCATCTGCAAAATGTATCAGTAGTTGGTTTCTTTTTTTAACTGTTGAGTACTATTCCATTATATAGATATATCAGTTTTATTTATCTGTTCACCCACTGAAGGGCATTTGAGTTATTTCCATTTTGGGGCAATTATGAATAATAGCTATAAAGATTCACATACAGATTTTTGTGTAAAAATACATTTTCACTGCACTTCACTTCGCTTGGGTAAACATCTAGGAGTGGGATTGATGGGTCATGTGGTAAGTGTATGTTTAACCTAGAAGAAACTGCCAAACTGTTTTCCGATGTGGCCATCCCACTTCAAATTTCCACTGACAGTGTGGTGAAAATTTCAGTTGTTCCCCAATATCAACTTTCGATATTTTGATATTTTTAGGTTGTTGTTCTTTTTCTTTTTCTTTTTCTTTTTCTTTTTCTTTTTCTTTTTATTGTTTCAGTAATTTAGTAAGTGTGGGGTATATGGCATTGTGGTTTTAATTTGCATTTCCCTGATGACTAATGATTTTAAGGATCTTTTGATATGCCTGTTGACTCTCCTTGTATCTTCGGTAAAGCCAGTGTTCAAACATTTTGTTATTTTATTTATTTTATTTTAAGATTTTATGTATTTATTCATGAGAGAGACACACATACAGAGAGAGAGAGAGAGAGAGAGAAAGAGAGAGAGAGAGAGAGAGGCAGAGACACAGCCAGAGGAAGAAACAGGCTCCCCACAAGAAGCCCAATGCCGGACTTGACTTCGGGCCTTGGGATCATGCCCTGAGCTGAAGGCAGACACTCAACTGCTGAGCCACCCAGGGGTCCCACACTTTGTCATTTTAAAATTGAGTTGTTTTCTTATGATCAAATCTTGAGGGTTCTTAACATTTTTTGATACAAGTCCTTTTATGGGATATTTAATTTGCAAATATTTTCTCCCCATCTATGGCTTATCTTTTCATTCTCTTAATAGTGTCTTTCAGAGAGCAGAATTTCTTAATTTTAATGAAGTCCAACCTATGGATCATGCTTTTGTAGTTGTATCTAAGAACTCCTTTTGGAAAACAAGGTCCTTCACCTTACCATATATATTTTACAATTAGCTTGTCATTATGTGTTTTTTTTTTTTAAAAAAAGCAACAGCAACAAAATCTCCCAGAATTTTGAGTGGCATTGCTTTGAATCTATGAAAAGTTTGAGCAGAATTGACATTCTTAATCATACAGAGTTTTCTGGGGCCCCTGGGTGGCTCAGTCACTTGAGCATCTGACTCTAAATTTTGGCTCAGGTCATGATCAGGGTTGTGGAATTGAGCCCTGTATGGGTTTTCTCTCCTTGCGCCTCCCTCACACAGTCTCTCTCAAATAAATCTTAAAATAATATTGAGTTTTCTAATTAACAATCGTAGTGCCTTATCAGGTTGAGGAAGTTCCCTTTGGGGTTTTTTATGTTTTATTTATTCATATTTGAATGAACAAATGAATTTTTTTTTTTTGTTTTATGTTAGTGACTGCTGACAACAGGGGGAAAAATATGTCTCTTAATGCAAACATGAATAGGTATGGTCCAACCAAGAAATGTTTCCAACTGATTTGAGGAAATTCCTTTTTATTCCTTATTTTCTGAGAGTTTTATTTTGACTAGATATTGAATTCTGTCAAATGCTTTTTATTCATCTATTGAAATGATTATATGTTTCTATTATGTTGAATATTTTTGTAGTGTACTCTGGATATTTTGAATATTGTAAGACCCTGGGTCCTGTTAAAACCCTCTGGAAATTAAGTTTTGGGACAATCAGCCCCATTAGGTTCAACTCCAAGTTCTGTCTCACCTTCTATAGTCAGTAGTTCCAATGTCAGGTCGTGTTCAATGCTTTTGATATGCTGTTTGGGTCTGTCCAGCAAATATGTTACTTGGTTTAGTCTGGAGTAGGTGGTGGTTTGTGTGGTAATTCAATTCTCTAATCCTTTGTCATGATTCATTGGGTCTATTCTACACATACTCAGTTTGGGGATGAGCCCTGGGGCTTTTGTCATCAGCTCATAGACCATTTTTCAGCCTCTTTTCTCTCTGGTATTTCTTCCATACTTTCAGGTTCCCAGGAGTCCCTTTTCCAAGTTCCTCTGTTCAGAAAAATTGAGTTCTCTCAGAGATGTCTCTTCATACGTTACGTTGCAGTTCTGCATAACTTTAAGAGCAAGGAGGCAAGAAAATTGAGAAATAGAAAATAAAAGGGAGCACTCTTCACACTTTTTAGGCAAGAGGTCCTTTTATCCTGTTTCTTTTGATCAGAGAGCTAGATTCTCTCCTGTGGGTTAGATCACTGTTAGCTGCCTTGACAATAAATGCAGTTCTGCAACTGGGCTGGTCTCTAGGTGAGGTCAGGAAAGAGGAGGGGAAAAAAAGGAGGGAAAATTCTCTCCATACACTTTGGCATGCATAGGTGCCTTTTCCCAGTCATTTGGTTAGAAGAGTTAGGTAGTTTCTCCTGAAGTTTTTGCTCCTCAGAGACTGCAGTGAGTTCTTTATGAGAGCTTAATAGGACACACAACCATGGTCTAGCCACCAGTTAGCTGTGTGGCAAAAATGAAGGTTACAGCTGGAGAAGTCCAGAAAGTAGCCGAGCAAGTATTCTATGCACTGGACAAAAGACATTTTAAACTTTTTGAAATAAAATCTTAAAAAAAAATAAACTTTTTGCCTTGATGTCAGATGTAGCAGATGTCATAGTGATGATTCACCACACTAGGAACACACTGTCCAGTGTTACTCAGGAAAGCCTGCCAGGCTACTTCTCTGAAGACACAACCTAAGCCCTCTCTCAGAGCATTCTGAACAAACATGTAGAGTATTACATTTCTGGTCATATAGGCCCTCATATTTGTAATGTGTGAAATGGGATCTGCTCAATTTCTGACTAGCTGTTTCTATTTTGTGATTCGCAGAAAGTCACAATGATAAGAAGGATGGAGATAGACAGGAGCCACTGGCACCCAGGTAACTCAGTGATGAAATGATAATGGAATGGTAAAGTCGTAGAGAAGACTCCTGAAGCAAGAGACCGAGAGGCCAAAGTCCCAGATCCAGGAAAAAAACCCCTCAGAAACTGCCAATTGTACCTATTTCATTCATTCATCGTACAGTGATATGTCCTTTTAAACAATGTTGTTTATTCTCTGGTTCTTGTACTGGTTACCATTTCCTAGTAATTCATCAAGTTTAGTTAGCTGGAGTTAGTCTGACCTAAAGGCAAAGTAGCCAGAGATCCCTGGTTTCTGTACTCTAAAAATCCGTATGGTAAAAAAACAAAACAAAAACAAAGCAAAATATTGTCTCAGAAGCCAGGATACAATGGACCATTTCATATTATATTAAGCAAAAGTTGTCTGCAGCATTTTCAAACCACTATCCTAGGTCTGCACATGTCATGAGTGTATTTGAGAGTAGTTTAGTCTACTTCCCCATCTGCCTGTGGTGAAGTCAGCACACTGAGCTCTGGCTGCTCCCTTCTACCCAACTCTAGGCACACTAAGCCCAGTCAGAAGTGGATTGTTATGCTCTCTCATCTGAGTGGCCTCTTGGGTTTCTGGCACTCTTCCAGGAGTGTCGGGTGGGACCAGCTGTGAAGCTGTGGTTCCAGGTTGCTTTAGTTTAATCTCTTGTCTTATCTCCTTCCCTATCACCACATCAGGCTCAGCAGGGAGCTCCAGCAAGAAGTGAATGAAGTCCTGGAAGACTCACTAGATGAACGGTATTTGACTCATTCCAGTCGCCGTGACTCTCACCAACCTCGCAGCAGCAATGCCTTCCTGTCTGATGTGCAGGAAGCCAGCTCTGCTGTGGAAGTCACCAGTGAGTACTCCCGTTATAAAGAAAATAAAACTCCAACACTGGAAGAATGGAGAATAAAACTCCAGTAACTTCTACATGCTTAGTACCTCTGTCTAGGCTGAATGAGATCATCTCTGTAGGCAGGCCCCAAAGATTAACCTTGAGAAAGGGATTAGGCTGAACACAGACCTGGGACCAAGTTTCAGATACAGGTCCCTGGTGAGTCAGGTAATATACATTGCTCCTGGTCTACCTCACCTCAGTCACTCTGGCTCCCACTGGCATTTACAAACTGATGGACTCCAGGCAAAAACCAGATTGAGAGTTAAAGGGATCATGGCAGATTCTCTGCCACTACTTCAGCATGTGTATAAAATCTAATAGACCTTGTCTAAAATGAAGCATCATAGCTTTCAGGGAATGTCCTTGCTAATTATAGTTCCTGAACAGTGTCCCTTAAGCTTTTCTAACTGAGAAATACAGTCTTTTTTTTTTTTAAAGGTTTTATTTATTTATTCATGAGACACACAGAGAGGCAGAGACACAGGCAGAAAGAGAAGCAGGCCCCATGCAGGGAGCCTGATGTGGGACTTGATCCTGGGACCCCAAGATCATGCCCTGAGCCGAAGGCAGGTGCTTAACCACTAAGCCACCTAAGCATCCCAAAATACTGAGAGTCTTGCCTATATTTTTGGAGATGCAGAATCATGGTTCCAATATCCAGTCTTCATCTCCCCTCAGATGACTTGCTTTCTTATTGTTTCATGTTAGTACCAGAATATCAGGTGGTTTCCCTAAAGACAAGGCTCAGCTCTTGGCAACCTTCAGATAAATGATCGGGTTCCCATTCTTTGTGTGACACCATTTTTAAAAAATGGCTGTGGATTTAGTCTTAGCGCTGTCATCTGATCTAAACCAACAACCAGCCTATTAACTAGAAAAAAGGCCCAATCTAATAGCCATTCCACTAGCATGCCCCTCTCCTAAAAAAACCCAAACTAGCCAGTGTAGCTCCTCCAGGTATGTAAGAGTCCCAAGGTGTAGCAGCGACACTGGTGTGTGTGTGTGTGTGTGTGTGTGTGTGTGTGTGTGTGTGTAGATTAAGATTAAAACCTCAACCTTCATCTCCTTTCCCTTGACTGTTTGACTTTCCTTTGGGGTTAATGGTTAGGATTATTAGAGAACTGTATGTCTTCTGTCCTCTTGTAGGCATGAGAAAGAGACTTCTTTTTTAAATTATAAGAGAGAGCAGGGGAAGGAGTGGAGGGAGAGGGACAAGCAGACTATGTGCTGAGCATGGAACCCAATATGGGGCTCAGTCTCACAACCCTGAGATCATGACCTGAGCCAAACTCAGGAGTCAGGTGCTCAACCAACTGAACCACCTATGCACCCTGAGAATGAAACTATCTTAATCCACTCAGTGTTAACTGAGTTTTTAAATAGTGATATAATCCATGTCAGGTTTTGTCTTTTTGCCAATGGTAGGTGCCTTTTATTACTCAGGCAGTCCCCTTACAAAGCCTTCCTTGTTCCTATTTCCTATTTCACCTTGAGATGTAGAGGGAGGTCTTTTCATCTATTAAAAGATGTTCAGTCATAAATCATGCGGGAGAGGTATTTAGTAGGGACATCCACTAGTACCCAGAAGTCTTACATAAAAGGTGGCCTTATCTTTCCTAGTACCAGATAAACCTTACTCAGGTAGTTTTCCACCTGTGTCAACCTCCTTTATACTTCCCATATCCTTGTGTTGAGAGGTGGTCCTGTGGAGTTTGCTTAACACTGGACCATACTTTGTTTCAGGGCCTTTAAGGGCTCTTAAAGGAAGTTCTCTGTTATCCCTGATGAAAGAGGAAGTTGGCAGAAGAATGGTAAAAGGCAGGGATCTTGCTGAGAGGCCCTTGGCCACCCCATTAGTGATAAGGATTCTCCATCTTCTACCTCATTCCCTGTCTTGGTGGAATGGCTCCAGAAGATGAGATTCAGAACCTGCACCAGCACCTGAAGGGATTCTTTTCATCACTGACTGCCTTCAAGAAAAGCTGGAACATCATCTCAGCATTTCTGATCAAGGAAACAGTAGGGGTGGCCTAAGTCTGCCTGCTTCTGGCAGTATGTATCTAAGGACTTGTGTGTTGCAAGGCTTCAAAGATTTCAAGAACTTGATATACCTTATTTCACTTATTCTTACAAATGACTCAACTAGGGAGAAGAGGGCATGGATAAATATTCCTGCTTTTTAGATGAGTAAATAGGCTCAGATAGAGATTGGCCCCAAGGCTGAGCTATCCCTCCATCTTAGAGTTGTCTGATCTCCAAACCCATCTTGTTGGCTCCTCTGCTATATACTTTCTGCTGCTCCTCTCCTCTCGTGTGATAGTCATTCAGAGTGAGGGTCTCTGCTGCTGCCATTCTCATCCTCATCTCCTTCCCTAATGTCTTGGTTACCCTTCATTGTCTACACTGTGGATCTTCTTCCCACATCCTCTTCCTGGATTGTACTCACACAGTGCCCATTATTCCTCAGTCTTGGGCTGGACCAGAACAGTGACTGGGCCTCTTTTTCCACACCAAAGCAGCAGCTATTTCATGAGAAAAGTCTCCTTCATCATTTCAGACATTAGGTGTGATAACACAAATGAATGAGCTCTATTTGTTAAGGGCCTTGTGAAAATTAAGTTTCTGGCCCATCACATTAAAGTCCCAATGTGTGAGTCCCCAGGGTTTTCTTCTGGGCTAAGAAAGGGAAAGGGAATTGCAGAAAGCATTATCTCAAGCAAATCTGTTTAACTTGCCTAAACTGTAATTATTTCCTGGAATAGGACACACAACAAACCTTGACAGGCAGAGCCTGGAGTCTGTTGCCCAGCTGTATAATGAAAACAGAGATATCAGGGAACAGAGTCTGAGCCTTCTGGCTCACCTGAATCGTATTTCCAGAGGTAAGTGGTCAAAACCCACAAGAGGAGGTCATTCTCCGAGCCTTCTTTTCTCTTGCCATACTCAGCTATGAAAACAAAAGATGATGGGGAGGCCACAGCTACTCAAAGCCTCATGACTCATAATCCTCAATCTAGAGTGGGCTATCTCCTAGGTGCTCCTTCCATATGTCCCCAGACTCTAGGCTCCAGGAATGAGTAGCTCTGGGAAATCCATCATTTAGGTACAAATCACACCTCACTAATGCAAGCCTAAGAAGAAAAGAACAATCCTCAAAGATGGGAAATTGTAAGAGAACAATTATTTTAATTGAGTAAAATTTGCCAAGATTAGATAAACTCTGTCTTATAATGCTAAAAGAACAAGCAAGCAGAATTTAGATTCTAAGTCAGTAATCTTTGAGGAAATGTGAGAAATGTGGCACCAGAAAGGTGCCATGAGCTTAAAAGGAGCAAAACCCCAATATTCAATTCAATTTTATTTTCATAAATAAAATAAAGTACTAAAGTACTAAATAAAGTACTAAAAAAATAAAGTACTAAAAAATTGAAATAAGTATAGCTTATACTGATCCTTGGCAAAATACAAATTTATTGCACTCAAACTATAATATTCCAGTCACCTTTTGATTCTCAACTCTTATGTTGAGAAAAGCCAAACCAAACCAAATTACCTTCAGATTGGCAAAAATATATACAAACCTCCAAAATATCTTCAGCCTATCCCCTAAACACCAGACTCGGTATTTACTGAGCTTTTGCTGTGTGCAGTGCCCACCCCGATAGACATCCCTGCCTGATCTGTTAGGTGCCAGTTAAGAAAGGTCACCTAAGATTGCTTTTACCTTCTTTATTTTTTATTTTTTAAGATTTTATTTATTTGAGAGAGAGAGAGCAGGAGCAGAGGAGGGGGACAGGGAGAGGGAGAAGCAAACTCCCCACTGATCAGGGAGCCTGATGTGGGGCTTGATTCCAGGACCCCAAGATCATCACTTGAGCCAAAGGCAAACGCTTAAGTGGCTAAGCCACCCAGGCACTTCTCCTTCTACCTTCTTGTACCTATGTTGCTTTTGTTTCTAAGGCCTCTTCTGAATAGGACTATTCTCAGATTACTAGAACCAGTTGCCTTGTGGCTCAGAAAAATGGAAGGACCTGGAAGTTTATGTTAATCCCACAGCACCCAGTGACCCTACCTGTAAATCATTATCCATGATTGACAAGTACAAGCATAGGGAAGCCCAGCTACTTGACTTGAGGAAGACTTTGTGGTGAATTAGCTTTGGGAAGAGGAATCTAGAGGTGAACTTTGTAAAGACCCAGGTAGATAAACAGAAGGAGATTCTTGCCTTGGCAATCCAATTAAGAAAGAGAGATTCATCTCAGATCATAAAAAGGAAGGTTAAAATCTTTAGGCCCAATGGAAAAGAAGCCCATGGTGGAAGAGTTAGAGAGAAATAAAGAGAACCATGGGAAATAGGGCAGGCCTCCTAAGTAGCTTTAAATCATGCTGTCATTATAAGAACCTGGTAAGGTTTTGCCTGACACAAAAGCCTAGATATCACAGCTAGAGGTTGATTAAAATGGTTTCACATGTGTTTGGGGTATTTTTTTTTATTTATTATTTATGATAGTCACAGAGAGAGAGAGAGAGAGAGAGAGAGGCAGAGACATAGGCAGAGGGAGAAGCAGGCTCCAAGCACCGGGAGCCCGATGTGGGATTCGATCCCGGGTCTCCAGGATCACGCCCTGGGCCAAAGGCAGGCGCCAAACTGCTGCACCACCCAGGGATCCCAGTTTGGGGTATTTTTTAAAGGTTACTAGGTAACTGAAATATGTGAGAAGGACCATAACCTACTGAGATCTCAGGTCACCAATATAGAAATATCCCAAATGTACAGTTACTTATGAAAGACCAACACTAGCCATTGATGGGATTTGCATTCCTCTCTCAACTATCATGTTTGTATAGCATGAAAAAAGAGAAAAGAAGGGGTAGATGGATTAGATCTATATTCTCTCTGGAGCAGTTTTACAGATTTTTTTGACTACAAGACACAGTAAAAAACACAAATCTTTATTAACCCAATATTATGTTTAAAACAAACAAAAGGCCTTATTATATGTAATGTGTCTATTTTCCTTCCTCATTCTTTAAGTAAAACCTGTAGTAAACAGTCTAGTCTATTGATTTTACAACCTATTAGTGGTTCCCAATTGCAGTTTGAAAAATTTTGCTTTTGATTAAGCAAAATTCTAAAGGAGTATTGGGAGCAAAATTTTTCCTCTACCCACTTAGGTTTGAATGATCCAGGACCTTTGAATTAACTAGCATTAGATAAAAGACAAGGTTCATTTACATATGCATGTGGGAGTTGCATAGTAATGAAGAACTCCCAGAATACCCAGAGGTAAAAGTTTGTAAAGCAACTTAAAGGGTTTCAGGGTTTCAGTGGAAAAGTATGGAAAATTCTCTTGGACTTTTTGATGCTATTGGTCTGTGTCTATGCAGCTGAATTCTCAGGAAACTCCCTTGGAGTGGGGGGAGGTTCAAGTGGCAGCTGTATTTTGAGGATGTTCTGCTCTAGTCAGATAAATGAAATTCAGATAAGATTTTAGATATTTTAACTTGAAAATAATCTTTACACCAAATATATGATACCTTCAAAAGCTTCTAGATCTTACTATCATAAAGAGAATTGATAGCAGAAAAAACAAAACAAAACAAAACAACAACAACCCAAAAACCTAAAACTTTAAGGAACAAATTTAAAAAAAAGATTTTATTTAAAAAAAAAGATTTTATTTATTTATTCATGAGAGAATACACAGAGAGAGAGGCAGAACTCAGGCAGACCAGACCAACTCAGGTTGGGTTTCTTCTATTCACAGTTGTTAACTTAGGGGGTGGAATATTTATTACCTGGGGTGGGAAGCAGAGTTTTGGCTTTTTCTTCCTAATTTGCAGGGGTTTCCTGGGATGGATGGCATCTGCCATCTTGGTTGGTCAGGTTTGATCTGGCTTCTTGTGGAGCCCTGCCAGGACAGGACTCTAATCTTCCCAGTAGCTGCCAGTGACTTCCTCATTGTTGACCTCCAGGTACCCCGTCAGAACCTAATTGCCTCCTCTAACAACCTGCTGTAGAATTAACGTTACAGGATAATGGTCTCTACAGGGTGTAAATAGATCAGTCCAAGGTTTAACTTTGCCCTTTATTAATATTCCCCTTTTCCCTTTCTGATGATTCCTTTCTTTCTCTCTAATCTCTTAAGAAGAATACTTAAGAGACTTTCTATAATGTTTTATTCCTGTCCCAGCCGCAGTACCCAATAAACTGTAGAGTCTGTTGGCTTCCTCTAGATTGGAGCCTTTCCTCTCTCTTTTCTTAAACTTTGAGATGTAGTGAAAGGGCTCAAGGTATGGATTTTAGCTTCAAATTTTTCATTTATAGGTCTTGTGGCTTTAGTTAATACTTAGCCTCTTGATACCACTCTTTCCTCATGGCAAAAGTGGAACTGTATTTGGATGGTAAATAGATTCCTGTACCAATTCTAATATAGAATGGGTCCTTCCCACACCAACAGAAAAATTTTGGAAAAATAAATTTTGGGGACACCACCTGGGTGTCCTACGATTGAACTCAATTCTGACATTACCTACTAGGTTTACCTCGTAGAAGATAGCATCAGATTCCAAAGCTTAATAGTTCAGTCCTGTGAGACTGCTTCCATCCTGGCCCCCACTTCACATTCTAGTAGCAAATCCAAGTTTTTACCTGTACATCTGACTGAATCAGTTTCCTGAGAACCTCCTCCTCCTAGGGTTTGATTAGCTTGTTAGAGTGGCTCACAGAACTCAGAAACATTTTACTTACTAGATTACAGGTTTATTTTTTTCTATGTATGTATGTAATCTGTGCACCCCAGGTGGGGCTGGAACTCATGACCCCAAGATCAAGAGTCGCATATTCCACTGACTGAGCCTGCCAGAAGCCCTGATTACTGGTTAATTAATTAAATTTTTTAAAGATTTCATTTATTCATAAGAGACACACACAGAGAGAGGCAGAGACACAGGCAGAGGGAGAAGCAGGCTCCATGCAGGGAACCCAATGTGGGGCTTGATCCTGGGACACCAGGATCATGCCCTGTGCCAACGGCAGACGCTGAACCGCTGAGCCACCCAAGCATCCCATTTTAATTTAATTTTTTAAAGATTTTATTAGAGAGGGCAGCCCCGGTTGTGCAGTGGTTTAGCGCTGCCTGCAGCCCAGGGTGTGATCCTGGATACCCTGGATCGAGTCCCACGTCGGGCTCTCTGCATGGAGCCTGCTTCTTCCTCTGCCTGTGTCTCTGCCTCTCTCTCTCTCTCTCTCTCTGTGTGTGTGTGTGTCTCTATGAATAAATGAATTTTAAAAATCTTAAAAAAAAAAGATTTTATTAGAGAGAGCATGACCAGAGGGGGAGGGGGAGAGGTAGAAGGAGAAGCAGATTCCGATGAGCATGGAGCCTGATGCGGGGCTCAATCCCAGGACCCTAGGATCGATCATGATCTGAGCTGAAGGCAGATGCTTAATGGACTGAGCCACCCAGGAGCTCTACTGGTTAATTTCAAAAGGATATAACTCAGGAACAGCCAGAAGGAGGAGGTATATAGGGCAGGTCATGGGGAAAGGGTGCAGAGTTTCCATGTCCTTTCTGGGAGCTCCACTCTTCCAGCACCTGTGTGTTCACCAACCCAGAAGCTCACTGAGGCCCCCATCCTTTTAGTTTTATTTTTTTTAAGATTTAATTTATTTATTCACAAGAGACACACACATAGAGAGGCAGGCTCCATGTAGGGAGCCCGATGTGGAACTTGATCCCAGGACTCCAGGATCACGCCCTGAGCCGAAGGCAGATGCTTAACTGCTGAGCCACCGAAGCATCCCTCTTTTGGGTTTTTAACGGAGGCTGCATTACATAGGCATGATTGAATAAATCATTGGCAGCTGATGGCTGAAATCAACTTCAGCCCTCTCTCATCCTCAGAGGTCAGGAGGATAAGAGTAAAAATTTCAGGGCAGCCTGGGTGGCTCAGCGGTTTAGCGCCGCCTTCAGCCCATGGCGTGATCCTGGAGACCTGAAATCGATTCCCACGTCGGGCTCCCTGTATAGAGCCTGCTTCTCCTTCTGCCTCTCTCCTCTCTATGTATTCTCATGAATGAATAAAGCCTTTTAAAAAAAAAGTAAAAGTTTCAGTCTTCCAAATCATGGTTGGTTCCCTGGGGAATCACCTTCCAGCCCTCCAGCAGTTTCCAAAAGTCACCTCATTAACATAACAAAAGAGTAATTATAAGCATTTTAGGAGTTCTGCCAGAAACTGGAACAAAGACCAAATTTACATTTCTTATTATAAACCACAATATTACAGATAGTATCTAAGGACTCTGCTGTTTTTCACATTCTAGGACTCTTCCCTTGGCACCACCTTCCTATAAAAAAAACCCCCAAAAATGACATGCATTTAGGAGCAAGATTTCCATGCAAAATATCCTCTCATTTCTAGAACAGACTGTTTCTGAATGTGCATGTTTGAAACAAGGCACATCTCCTGGGAGGTGTGAGGGCCCTTAATTTTTCTTACCTTTAATCTGCTCATATAACTCTTTCCACACTGTAGTTTACCACCATGGCTTATCCACTTTTCAGGGTGCACTTGGCCTCTTCTTCCTTAGCTGTCACTTCAGCCTCAGGTATCAGTAGAACCAGTGGAAGATTCTCATTTAATTTAGTTTTTTTCTCCCCTTCTTCTGTTTCAGGTAAGAAGTAATAGTGGAAATATGAAAATTTCTTATTTCAACAAAGCTTAGTCACAAACAGTTCCCCCATTGATGAGAAAAACTAAAACAACAAAACAGAGAAAGTCCTAAATCTGAAAGCAAGAGGGCTCCATCTCTAAGACTCAGATTTCATAGCCACTCTAGATTTTTACTCCAAAGGGATAGCTTGATTGCAGAAATAATAGCCCTTTCAGTCTGCAAATTTGATAACTATGTAAGAGACATCAACACCTAGATTCACAGATGATCTTGAGATGCCTAACCTTTCCTCTCCCTACCCTCATCCTATGGATAACTGGAGTCAACAGCAGCTGGAAGAAAATGTCAAGGACTTGGATCAAGAATAAGTCCAAATGTCGAATGTCGTCGTTGCAGACTATTCATCAGCTCTTCAGCATGTGTTCATTTTCATTGAAGGATAAAAGTTTAGAAATCTCAGATAATAGAGTTTATTTTATAACATTCTGTTGCCTGTTTTTTTTTTTTTTTTTTTGACAAATCAAAATTACAAAGTTTTTGTTCTCCAGCTAACA
Organism: Canis lupus familiaris; assembly: GCF_011100685.1. Taxonomy (NCBI): domain Eukaryota; kingdom Metazoa; phylum Chordata; class Mammalia; order Carnivora; family Canidae; genus Canis; species Canis lupus. Next base: position 59,620,286 of record NC_049238.1, read on the forward strand.
GCAGGAAACTCAAACAATATGTCCACTGTATTTATATCCCAGAGTGACAGCAACCAAGTCTGGGTGCATCACTTCATTCCAAAATTAAATGTTATTGAGCACCTGGTATCAGATACCAAAACTACATTGTGTCTCACACCGTGGGAACTGAGATAAGTCAGGCAAAAATTCTGCCTTCACAGGCATCTGTAAGCAGAGCAGCAGTCTTATACATGTCTACCTGTGGAGGACCCAAAGAAATAATGATAGAATCCTGAGAGTTTTTGTTCACTCTTGTACTTCCTGAACAGGTCTAGCAAAAGTTACATCCCAGAGGTCTCTAGAATACACAGGGAGAAGTAGTATATCTATAGGAACTGGCAGGTTTCAGATCACTCTCATTTGGATTTTTTTTTTTCTGCAGTTAGTTTATTTCTGAAAATAAGTATCCATTGATTAGTCTTTTGCAATTAAATATAAAAGCCAGACATCTTATTCTGGAGCTATGAAACATATAAAGTAGCCTCAAAATTACCAGATTTCCAGGCTGTAAAGCTGATTAAGACAAATCCTGGATGGCAGGAAAGGATTCTTTATTTTATTTATTTATTTTTTATAATTCTATTTTTTTTATTTTTATTTATTTATGATAGTCACAGAGAGAGAGAGAGAGGCAGAGACATAGGCAGAGGGAGAAGCAGGCTCCATGCACCGGGAGCCCGACGTGGGATTCGATCCTGGGTCTCCAGGATCGTGCCCTGGGCCAAAGGCAGGCGCCAAACCGCTGCGCCACCCAGGGATCCCAGGAAAGGATTCTTTAGATGAGTCACTAGTCACAGCAAACTAGTGACTTACATTTTCTTGTACTGGAAGGTAATATTGAGAACTGTCATACCCTCCAGCAAGGGGGAGACCCATAGAGGGACATTTTTAGTTCAGGACTCAGCCATTCAGTCTCCCATATTTTACAATCAATTTCCCTCAAAATAATTTACTTTGAAACATTTCAAACCTATAGAAAAATTGGAAGAATACAATTATCACTCTATTCTGTTCATCTGAATTCAACAATGTTTGCTTGTTCCTTTTCTCTGTCTACATAGACCCAAACCTGCATTCCCATTGGTTTGGTAAATGCAAGGCCACTTCACCACTAATACTTCAGAATATATTTCCTGATATTAAGGTCATTATTCTGTATAACCATACAATTATACAATTAATACAATTCAATTATCACATTTAAGAACTATATCTAATATATGCTGCATTTATAACTTTTTCCATTGTTTAGAAAATGTCTTATCTATATATATGTATATAGATATAGATGCATTTAATATCTGTGGCTGTATCATACATATATGAGAGAGATTAAGGATTAAGAGTATATGTTATGAAAAAAAAAGTGTATATTATGGGGGATCCCTGGGTGGCTTAGTGGTTTAGTGCCTGCCTTCAGCCCAGGGCGTGATTCTGGAGACCCTGGATTGAATCCCACGTCAGGCTCCCTGCATGGAGCTTGCTTCTCCCTCTGCCTGTGTCTCTGCCTCTCTCTCTGTGTGTGTCTCTCATGAATAAATAAATAAATTCTTAGAAAAAAAAAAAGGAGTGTATGTTATGGTACTGATATTTTCCCAGGCTCTAATTGTTATTTTTAATTTTTATTTATTTTTATATTTTTTTAAAAGATTTTATTTATTTATTCAGGAGAGACACAGATAGGCAGAAACACAGACAGAGGGAGAAGCAGGTTCACTGCAGGGAGCCTGATGTGGGACACAATCCCAGGATCCCAGGACCCCGGGATCTTGATCTGAGCTGAAGGCAGACACTCAACCACTGAGCCACCCAGGGGCCCCCCTACCTGACTCTAATCAACTTACACTTCAGTCCTTATTACCTGGAACTCTGTTCTGATATCTTTGTTTTTGTTGTTTCTGATGGCATTACATTTTTGAAGAGGACAGGCTAGTTATCTTGTTCAGTATCCTACCTTCTGATCAACATTTTTCAAAAATGTTGGTATTTGTGTTTCCTGTTGCATCCTGTCAACAAGCAAGCTGTTCAAGAACAAAGCAACAAAATATTGTGAATACTTTTACATTGAAAATACTAAAGGAAATGCAGCATCTGCACAGCAAACTCTGTGTTGTGGCAGCAGTAGCCTCAGCTCCAATCCAAAACTAGGTCTGGCATCTGTGACTAGTCTTTTGGTTTGCTTTTAATCCCAGCACTGACTGTGACCATGTTTTGCCTGCAGAGATTTACTGCTGACTCACCAGCAGATGTGGTCAGAAGGGAAGGAAAACCCACAGTAAGCACTTCCAGAGCCAAGCATTTGGGAAACTTGGACATGCCTCATGTCTGAGCATGTGCAGAGACTACTCCAAAATGCTTCCTCTCAAGGAGACCTGTCTATAGTTTCCATTGATGCAATAGTGCCATCATAGCTATTTTTCTGGTTGAGATATTTAAAATAGTGGGGACTTTTTAGGAGAAATGAGGATGAGCTTAGTGCATTTTAAATAAAATCCAAACTCCTCTAGCCATAGGTCTACATGGGTTTATCTCCATTCCCCATCAATAGGGATACTATTACTTCCAGCACCATTTATTGGACCTATTTCCTTCCCTCATTGAACTGCATTTTACTGAAAACCAGTTGACCAAATAGATGTCAATTTCAGGGCTCTCAATTCGGCCTATTAGTGTATGTATCCTGCTGCCACTAGCACATTGCCTTGCCTGTCATAGCTTATAATAAGTAGTCTTTTTAAAAAAAAGATTTGTGGGGATCCCTGGGTGGCGCAGCGGTTTGGCGCCTGCCTTTGGCCCAGGGCGCAATCCTGGAGACCCGGGATCGAATCCCACATCAGGCTCCCGGTGCATGGAGCCTGCTTCTCCCTCTGCCTGTTGTGTCTCTGCCTCTCTCTCTCTCTCTGTATGACTATCATAAATAAATTTAAAAAATGTTTAAAAAAATAAAAATAAATAAAAAAAAGATTTGTTCTAGAGAGGGAGAGGGTGGGGGGAAGAAGAGAGAGAGAGGAAAGGAACCTCAAGCAGACTCCCCACTGAGCATGGAGCCTATTGCTGCAGGGCAGGTCTGGGGGGTTCCATCCCATAATCCTGAGATATGACCTGAGTGGAAACTGAGAGTTGGATGCTCAATGGACTGAGCCACCCAGGCACCCCAAAAAGTCTTAAATCAGGTAGTGCAAGTCCTCTACTTCTGGCCTTCTTTTTCAACAGCTCAATTTTGAAAAATGTAAAACTCTATGTAACAGATTAAGATGTGCTGTCATTTTCATCTCATTTCATTGTAGGACACATGCTTACTTATGTATTGGTTGACCCCTGTGGTCAAAGATTCTCTGTTGTATTCTCTAGGAAAAGTAGATCTATTATCTGCAGGCTGAGGAACAGGCAAAATGTCTGCTGTGACACTCAGCAGAATCTGGATTTTTCCTGAACAAAAAAAATTTAGATCACTTTTCTAGTCTTTGATCTTAGGTGTGTTTCCTTTACTTATTTCTAACTGTGAAATAAAACCTTATAAAGCCTTGTGTTATTTATAATTTTTCTTTCTAGGAAAATAGAGCCTTTTAAAAAAATTTATTTATTGGGAGCATCAGCTGGGTGAGGAGCACAGGGAGAAGCAGACTCCCCAATAAGCAGAGACTCCAAGATCATGACCCAAGCTGAAGGCAGATGCCCAACCGAGCCACCTAGGTGCCCCAGAAAATAGAGTCCTATATAGGATCCCTAATTTGCTAACCAGATTATAAGATCTATGTTGCAAACTGAAGATTATGAAAGAAGATGAGAGAGAGGCAAAGATACAGAAGGGGAAGAATAGTCTGGAAACAGAATACTAATATTAGGATTTGGCAGTAAATGTCAGTTTGAGAAAGGGAAGAGATTGGATGAACATAACTAGGGAAAAAAAACTTCAGTGGAAACAACAGACATTCAGGGTGCCTGGCTGGCTCACCTGGTAGAGTGTGTAACTCCTGATTTTAGGGTTGTGAGTTCAAGTCCCACATCAGGTGTGGAGCCTACTTAGAAAAACCGACATTTAAAGTCCCTTTTATGACATTGTTTATTTGCTAATATATAATTCTTTTCCATCTTTGTAAATGTGGCAAAGTTGAGCTTGATGTATTATATGTTCTTTGGAATGTTTATTTTTACTTTATTTTTTTTTAAAGTAAGCTCTATGCCCAATGTGAGCTTGAGCTCACGACCCTGAGATCAAGAGTGGCACGATCTACTGACTGAGCTAACCAGGCACCCCTGGAATGTGTATTTTTAAAAAGTTATACTTAAGATATTCATCTGTGAATCTCATAACCACATACATGGCCCTGTCAGCTGTGCACTGAGGGTAAAATGGGCTCACACTGGAGATCTACCTGGGAAAGTGCAATTAAAATTAAGGAGAGAGGTAGTGACTGTCTCAAAGATAGCTTTCCCTAATGTAGCAGTTTTCCTATTCCCTTCATACCTGATTCCTTATTTTTTGAGAAGTTTAAATAATCTTTACACATAACATGAGGCTTGAATTCATAACCCAGAGATCAGGAGTCCCATGCTCCTCTGAGCTAGCCAACACTTCCTTTCTTCTTTGAACAAGGGCAGATGAAAAATACTCAGTTGCAGCCTTGGAATCCACAGAAATACTGGCGAAGGAAGTTCAGGGCAAGATTGGAGATTGTCCACTCACTATAGTCTGGCCAATGCCTGTTTGCTTTACTTTGGCAAAGAGACTCAACTCATTTGCACCAGCCATGAGCCAACAGGGATCCTGATGAGGTTGACTTTTGGTAACTTTAGATCCTGAAAACTCATGGGATTTCTTCCCTTCTCTTTGAACGAAGTCTTAGCTAATAATAGGAGGGATTCACTGCTTTTCTTTCTGGTCAGCACTCGTTTGGGGTCCCTCATGGACATGTCCAGGGTAGGTAGCTGACTTCTAGGCGTCTCTCCCAATCTGGTTGTTTTTCAATGACCAGAAGTGACCCATGACAGAACCCCTGCTTGTGGGACAAAGGATCTGGATAGCAGTGCAGGCTGTAGAGACTACAATTCAGCCCAGGTTGCCCTGAGGGTACTGTTCACTTGCTCCCTGGGTTTCTGGTAAAGAAAATACTATCGCTAAATCTTCTCTGCAGGCTAAACTGAATAAGGTGTGAGGTTTCAAAAAGGTCAAGAACAACTTTACTGAACTTTACTGCCCTGGCCTTCCAGGACAGGCTTGAATGGGGCTAATTTTAGGATAAAACCAAAGAAAAGGAGCAATGGTAGCACAACTGGAGGATTCGGAGACCAAAGTCTCAAATCTCAACCTCTGAATAAGGTAAGGGCCATGCATTGGATGGCTTTCCCACATTTATAAAGAGAGTCGTTAGCCCAAATTCAGTGACTGGACAGGAGTCGTAGCGCCCATCAGTGTTTCTCAACAGAGGACAAGCTTGCCTACCCCTATCCCCATTCCCCTTCCCCATTAGGACATTGCTTAAGGTCTGGAAACTTTGATTATCACTTGAGAGTGTGTTTGGCCTCTACTGGCACTTAGTAAGCAGAGGCCTGGGAAGCCCCAGCCTAAGGTGCATTCAAATAGCATGATGCACAGAAATCCCTGCAGAACGAAGAGTTACCACATCAGTATGGGTGGTGCGATGCTGAGACCCCGTGGTGTAGATCAATGTCCACACTGTATTTACCAGACTATACTAATTACTGACTTACTGGATATAGAGTCTGAGGAAAACTGGTGTCAGAGAGAAGACTTTGGCCTGGGCCCATCATGGGGAGGCAGAGTTGGCATTAGCTAAAGCGGAAGAACCGCAGGGGCCGCAGGTTGTGGCGGAGACCCGGGGTCCAGCTGGGCCGCCCGGCCTTCCTTGAGGCGGTCTCCGTCCGCGCGCCTCGGCGGCCGCGTCCCTCGGGGTCCTCCGGGCGAGGCGCCCCCCCCCCCCGGGTTCTCACGCCGGCGCCTCCCCTCCCGCGCCCTCGCGGCTCCTCGTGTCCGCCCGCGGCCGCCTCCCAAAGGTGCGTCTCCGCGGCAGCCCGGAGGTGCGGCCGGACGTGTGGACCTGGCGGGGCTCGGGCGCGCCTTTGCTTTCTCTGAACGCTCAGTGCGTGGCCCGAGGGCTTGGTTTTGGGGGAAGAAGGCAAGGGACAGTCCTCTGGATCTTCCCCGGAAGGAAGGGCGGCGGCCCCCAGGACCCCAGGATCGGTGAGTGGTCGGAGCTTCTGGCGCGTAGGTCTACGGAGGGGACGGAGGGGGCGAGAAAACCAAGTAACATGCGGTGCCCTGGTGACGTCGTGGCGGGGACTCGGCGCTTTTCCCCGCCACGGCTTGGGCTAGATTCTGGGTCAGGAGTTTTGGCCACGTCTCCCTTCACGCGGGAATTCTGTTTAGCCCTGAGTCCTCGGCGTGTTGCAAAAGACGGCTGCAGAAGAGGCTCCGGGGAAGAAGGGGAGGTGGTGGGGGTCCCCTGGTGGCTTCTCAGACTCAGTGCTGAGCACCCAGCCCCCCGCTCGCCACAGGGACCCTCTGACCTGTGCGCGCCCTGCGTTCCGTCGGAGGAACCCCGCTCTGGTCCTGCCTGCATCTCACACGCGGGCTGTGTGCCTGAAAAGCGACCAAAGCGCTTGTGCGAACTGACCCGGTCAAGCGCAGACAGGAACCTCGCCCTGGTCGGGCCGACCCCGCGCTCTCGCGGTCGCCGCGCCTGAGCCGCTCTGCGGACGGTGAGCGACAGGCACAGCCTCTGGGCATCCCCTGGAAGTGGAAATGGGCTGCTCTGCTCAGCGGGTCCGGTTCTCTGTGCTTGTGAACTGCTCTGGGGGCGTGTGGAGGAGATGCCTGGAGGCCGTGGGGCGAGGAAGGGAGGCACAGGAGCGGTGGGTGAGGTCCTCGCTCCGCGGAAGAGCTGCAGTTGTTCGCAGGTTGTTACCCTCTCCTGAAACGGGACAGACTTTTGTAGGCTGTAGCCAACAATGAAAGGCTCTTTGTGTACTAAATATATATTTCTCAACAAATTAAGATGTCAAAATTTCCCCCTGCTTTATTCTTTTTCCTCTTCTTGAACTCTACATATGTTAGAACTTTTGATATTGCCCTACAGGTTGCTAAGGTTCTGTTTATTTTCTTTTTTTCAATTATTTTTCTTTGTGCTTCAGGTAGGATGATTTCTATTTCTCTCCCTTGAAATTCACTGAATTTTTGCCATTTCTATTATGCAGTTAAATCCATCCAGTGATTGTTTTTTGAGAACTCTTTCCAATGTCAACATTTACATTTGGTCCTTCATTTACTATTTCTATTTCCTGATACTTTTTTCTAACTTTTTATTTATTATGGTTATATTTTCCTTTACAATCTCAAAATATTTATAATTCTGGCTTAGTATTTCTTACCTCTTACTTTCAACATTTGGATGAAGTCTAGGTCAGTCTTCCATGATTGTCTTATCTTGAGTATGGGTAGAGTAATATCAGAGTAATATACCAGAATATTTTAGGTTGTATTGTGGATACTGCGAATGGTACACATACAGACTCTGGATTGCTGTGTATTACAAAAGCATTGGATTTTTATAAAAACAGGCTTAGTTGATAACAAATTGCAAATTCTCTGCCTCGCAGTGGATGACAGGTGAAATCTCAGTTGTCACTTTAGCTTTTGCAGAACCACTTGGAGGTTGCCCAACATGTATTATGCAGGAGTCAGCCAGAAACTTGGGCAGAAGTTTACACACAATTTAGAACTTCCCTTCAGTGGCTTTTTCCTTTTTGAGATTCCTCTCCACCTCTTGGTTTCTCAACTGTTATGCTTGCCTAAACATTGTCCTCTGTTCCTTTAATCCAATAAGACAGTTTGGTTGTGTACTGGGATTTAGCTGACCCAAATAGGGCAGACCAACGTGTGCTCTCAGCCAAAACTGCAAAGTGGAAAACTCACCATATGCGGTTCTACCTTGTGTCTGCTGGCTTTGTTCATCTCCCTAGCACCTTGAAATAATATTTTAGAAACATGTTTCCCCAGTTTTAGTTGTTATCTGTATGAGTACTCTGAAAAAAGTAAGCAATCATTACCAGAAGCTTAACTCATTCTCTCAGTAATAGCAGCTTAGCAAATTGGGCTTGAATCTCTGCATGGTTGTCTACGTTTGGCACAAGCTGCTTAATAGATCTCTAAAGTCACTGCCCCGAATGTGAAAAGGAGATATGACAAAAACCAAGTTGTGTGGAAGAAGATAAATAGGGACACAAGTAAAGGGATTGACCCCTCCAAAGAGTCACCAGCAGTGGACTCAAGCAGAGCATCACCACTTTTCTTTCTTCATCAGTTTTAGGGCTTCACAAATTGCAAGGAGACCAGACCCTTCTGCATCTGCCCCATTATGGTACACCATCAAACTCCTCTGTACACAAAGGAGATGGCTCCTGCGTGCTGAGGCTGAACAAGCAAGCACATCCCCTAGCTGGAAATCGAGCTGGACTGAAGCTATGAAAGCACTGAATTCTGACCACTAGACCACTGGGGAATTGACGTCTAGGTCTCTCCTGCCCTCTCATGATAGCAACATTGGAATAGTACTCTAGCTGGTTTCCTCCCTCTATCTTTCCTTGTCTCGCCTGCTCCTCCAGGGATAATCTAAAAGACCCTACCTTCCAAATTTTCTCTAAAAGGCAAGCCCACAGGCGAAACCCCAGGTATCCTGTCCCCCAAGTAGAACGCTTCCTAGGCGGCCAGGTGCCCAAGTCACAGAGGGAATTTGCACCTCTCAGCTACAGCACAGCACTGACCTGGAAACTCACCTTTTCCTTGCAACAAGGAGGAGACCAGGTTGCAGGGAGGAGGCGGCGGGAAGAGAGGCACCCAGAGTGAGGAGGGGGCGAGCACTGAGGATTGACAAAAGGAGGATTCAGACGGAGCAGGAATGCGGACAGGGTGTATGGAGATTTTCAAGCAAGGTCTTGAACAGAACTCCTGGTGTTTCCTCTAGAACATTTGTAACGGACCGTGTTTCCATCTCCATTGGGATCCTTTGTTCCCATCTTTCCAATGCTCTGAGCAAAAACACTTAAGAGTTCTGACTCCAATGTTTTGCTCAACCTCCACATCATGTCAGAATTCATGTTTTCCTGTCAGTCAACTATGGATATTGGTCTATGCTATCCTCCTTGTTCTTGATCTCCGAATTAGAGCAAACTCTCTTGATAAACATGGAGAGGTCAATTAAAATAAGTTATCCTTGTCTCTCTCAAAGTCTTAGGTTCCAGAAGCTTAGTCTCAGAATGGTTGGGTAAATGTGATTCAATGTTTGGGTCTGATAGTGAACAGTCAAGAAAGAATTCTTGAGACATTTTCAGTGCAAAAAGGTGGTTTTATTACAGCACAGGATTAGGACTCATGGGCAGAAAAAGTCACATTTTAACTGTGAGAGGTGACTGATTATGCAGGGTTTTTTTTTGTTGTTGTTGTTGTTGTTCCTTCGTTTGTTTATTTTTCAATCCTGTGTGGAGGGGAAGGTGATGTTAGGGCTCCAGGAAATTGAACCTAATGGGTTCCTGGAGATCTGGCTATTATTAAGATGGTGTTTTTCTTGTAAATCAGTAAGACAGTGACAAATTGATGGAATTTCATGTCCTGCATGGCTGTGATCTTTTATCAGTTGACCATGTGTTTTTTTATTTCTTTGTTCTTGGGCAGGAGGATGTCACACATATCCTACCGAGGGTGGGAGGGGAAGGAATATGTGGAGTATCAGTTTGCCTTTCCCTTCTAGAGCTTGCCTTTTGTTATATCATCCCTGGGGTTGGCTTGTCTTTGCACTTTTTCTTTGGCTCTGCCCTCAACTTCAGCCGCTTACTGGTCTGTCCACTCTTTGTACCGCTTCTCCCCTAGAGGAGTCAGGAATCCAACACCTTCCAGTTCAGCCTTCAGGGGAGCTACAGGCGGCACTTTGGTAGATAATGGCAGGATCCTGAGAGGTGCACGTGCGCTCAGAGTGTTTGTGGTTTCTCCAGTGACTGCAAACCTTCACACAACTGTAGAGGGAAGGCAGCTGCTCCCTTTGTTCTGTCCAGGAGGGACCTCAAAAGTGTCTGACAAAACGGAAAAATGATAGATCTTCTCCTCTGACTGGGCAGGGAAACACAGAGATCAAGAAGGGAAAGAAAGGGGGAACATGTCATGAAATTTCCTGATCTAAGTCGGCCTGGTCTGAAAATGCCCTCCCCTCCTACCCACAGTTGCTGATGAGAATGATATGGTCCATTCCTGTCCCCATCTCCAGTTTGAGCCATAGTTGAAAAAGGCCAACGATCTTGGCCTGGTATCTAATAAAGCCATTAGATCTTCAAATTATTAAGTTGCATTTTTGCTCTTTAACAGAGGCAAACCTGAAAACATACCAGACATTACCTTTCTCTGAAAACTATCCTTACTTCTTTGCTAAAATTCACACTCCAAGACCTGTTGAGCAGGAAAACTAAAAAGGCAAATAAAAAATTTGGGGTTTTGCAAAAGTTGAAATAAAACTGCCCAGAAAAAAAGAATCCCAAGACCACTGAGGGAGAAATCCTATGATCATGAAATCTGCATGGGCTGTCCCTGGGTCCTCCACCTTCAGGCAAATTCTGAAATCTCTGTGGTCTGTATTCCACCTGACAGCCTGATCTTCAAGTATATTTAATACAGGCCACAATACATGGTTTGGCCTATGTTGGACATCTTCAAACAGACAAATGACCTAAGGACATCACCTTCTGCTACGAACCTGCTAAAAGACGAAAGTGTGATTAAAATATTGGATTTACAATTGGAGAAAGACAATCATAATATGGTTTCACTCCTACGTGGCGTATAAGAAATAGTGAAAGGGACCATAAGGGAGGAGGGGGAAATTAAATGGGGTAAAATTAGAGGAAGACAAACCATAAAAGACTATTAACTCAGGGAAACACACAAAGGGTTGCAGAAGGAGAGGAGGGTGAGGGGATGTCGTGACTGGTGACCGGCATTAAGGAAAGCATGTGATGGGATGGGCACTGGGTGTGGTATTCTATGTTGGCAAATTGAATTTAAATAAAATTTAGAAAAATAAAATATGGACTTAGTCCACTAGAAAAAGTGACAGCGGCAGGAATGGGAAGGACCGCCTGGGCCGAGGGGACCGCGGAGGAGCGCACAGCGAAGGGCTGGGAAGAGGCGCTCAGGGCCGGGGCCGCGGGGCCCGCGGGGGCGGGGGGAGCCGGTCCCCGGGCTCCTGGGAGGATTCCCAGCCCCGAGCGCTGGCCGCCCCGCGGGGACCGCCCCGGCGACCGCCCCGGAGGGCGGGTGACCCCAAGGGGGCGGCGGGGGCGCCTGGGGCTCGGACGCAGCTGACCCGCCCCCCCTTCTCCCGGAAGGGGGTCCCAGCACTGGGGTCCCTCCAATCGGATCTGGAAACCCTGCGTTGGATGCGGATCCCGAAGCCGGACTGCCGAGGCCCCCAGAGTCTTGGGCGCCCGGGATGGTGGAGACGCGGAACCCCAGCCGGGCCGCTCGGGGCTGCGGTCCCCCGGCCTGCGGGCTCGCGGGTGCTCCCAGGGGCCTTTGCACTCGGCAAAGAAACTGGTGGGCAGAACAGTAGTGGCAGCACCAGGCTTTTCAGGGTCCTGGCAGAGGGCGCCGCCGGCGGCCTGGTTTCCGTAGTGTAGTGGTTATCACGTTCGCCTCACACGCGAAAGGTCCCCGGTTCGAAACCGGGCGGAAACAGCCCTCTTTCTTACCCCAAGTTCTATTCTTGCTCCAAACACGCAAAGGACCATGGGCTCGGCCAATGGGGCCTGGGCCTGCTTGCGCAGCTCCCTTTGCCATTCAGAAATAAACAAACAAAACAAACCTCACGCCTGAGGCTGGATGGGGTTCTGCTGCTGCCTGAAAGACTCAGACGCGCCAGCACTTAACAACCTGACTGGCCTCCTTGGTCTGCTCCCCCTCACGCTGGAGATCAGGCCAAGAAGAGCACACAGGGCAACCTGGACTTCAGGTTACTTTTACATCCAGAAAACCCCTGATCTGCTCCTCTGGCCCTAAGTCTCCTCTACAGGCTGACAGGTGCTATGGCTATGAAAGCCAACACGTTCTTCCCTGTGCAGCAACCTTGGGCAGCAACCTTGGCTTTCCCCCCAACCGCACCCCCCCCCCACACACACACCCCACCATTACTGAAAGGTAGATTTGCCTGTCAGAACTATAGAAAACCAACAGCACCTGGGACTCAAGCCAAAGATGCGAAGATTAAGAGCTTTGGGCTCCACCTAATGAGCCCACGGGGACGCCAAAGGAGCCTTTCAGGTACCGTCCTCAGGAGGGCCCTTGGACTAGTTCGAGGTCATGAAGTAGAGGGACTCTGCTCCTTGCCTGCTGAGAGCCAAGGCCGCCCCTTACTCCTAAGGAAACGGAGGCTCAGAAAGAGAGCATGGCCCTGGCTCTGCCACACACAGGGCTAAGCTAGACCAGAATGCAGCACAGGCCAGTGCCCTCGTGGTCAGGCCTCAGAGCCCCAGGTGTGGCTGAGGCTGGGAGAGGTGAGGAGCAGGGGGTAGGGCTGGGAGCCATTGGCAGCTGGATTCAGCCCTGGGCCCATGGGACACCTCCCCACCCCGCTGTTGCTCTCTCTGACTGGGAAATCTAACCTTTATTTTCTGGGTTTTCATCTGCTGGCGCCAAAGCAGGGGTCCCTTTGGGACTACACTCTGTCACTCCTCTAAGGCCAACAAGCAAACTTTGAAACATACAGAGCAAGTTGCAGGGGTGGTAATATACTGTATCCCTCCCCTAAGTGCACCAGTGAACATTTCCCCACATTTACTTTCTCCCTCCATCCTCATATTTACAGACTGGACATCATTTGAAGGCACCTGGCAGACATCTCAAGACAATTGGTTGGGCCGCTCTTGCTCCCTCCCTTGGGCAATGTCCCTCCAAACCGGCATGACCTTTCTTCAGAGGCCAGGGGAGGGCTTTGTCCTCTGGAGGAGACCCCGCTTGTCCCTTCAGGAACCAGACATCTCTTGCCTCCAGGCTGCAGAGAAGCTTCAGGCAGGTGGAGTGTTATTTGCCTCTTCCGGGATAGTGCAGGCCAGGTGTGCCCTGTGCTTGTAGGAACAGGATTAGGTGGCCATGCCCCCAGCACTGCCTGCCCTCTGGGCTCCTTCTGGTGGGCAGTGGGTCTAGGGTCAGCCTGAGCTCTAGAACCTTCCCACCCCGGGGAGAGACCCTTCAGGGAAGTGCAGCTGCCCCCTTGGCTCCTGCCCTCCTGGCTCTCTCTACCCTACAGGGATCTTAGAGGGTCCTGGCCCAGCCAAAGCTGAAGAATCCTTTCCTGGGGTGGGAGGGGGAAGGGAGCAGGTGGAAAATTCTCCAAAGGGAAGGGGAAAGTTTTCAAGAGCTTTCTGGAATTATCTGCATTGGTGCTGTCAGGTAGGTGGCTGCCCTGTGATGATGGAGCTTAGTCTTGTCCTGCCTTGAGTTGGTCCCAGCTCCAGTCTGAGTCCAAACAGACACAGGCAACCTGATTTGAGGTGTGTATTCAATTGTGCCTCTCCCCAAAGTGGGGTAGTGACCGAGCTTCTATTTCTGGGACCCCCACTGGGGGTCCAAAGATGCTATTGATGGGGTTTCCTTCCTTCCTTCCTTCCTTCCTTCCTTCCTTCCTTCCTTCCTTCCTTCCTTTCTTCCTTCTTTCTTTCCTTCCTTGTTTTCTTCCTTCTCCCTCTTTCTTTCCCTCTCTTTCTTTCTCTCTTTCTTACTTTCTTCTGGTGTTATTTTTAAGTAATCACTACACCCAAGGTGTGTCAGCTAGAGCTCACAGTCCTGAGATCAAGAGTGAAGAGTCCCATGCTCTACCAAGTGAGCTAGCCAGGTGCCCCTCACATTTCCTTTCCCGCTGAATCTGTGACTCAGGGAAGGAAACAAAAACAAAACCAAGAAATAGTTTAGCTGTAGATAAATTAGTCGTCTCAGTGCTAGATACAAGAACAAAAAATCAGGTGGACAGTAAGGATGAATCTCAAATACTTAAACACTTCAAAGGATTTTAATATTTTCTATATAATGGCACAGAAGATGTATATATCATGTCATATTTCATAAAAGGACTCCTAGTGTGCATCAGATTGGTTTGATGATTTTGATCTAAAAACTGCTTTATGTTGCCTTCTAGATTTACTAATAATGCAGAAAATATTGGTAGATATTATTGTAGTTTACACAAGTCTTGGGCTTATTTTCTCTTCAAACTCCTAGGGACACTTAGCTGCCTAAATTTCCTCTACTGGTCTAACGAACACACTTTCCTTCCAATACTATTTAAGAGCTTATACGATACCAAAGTATGTATTTCAGTAAGTTACATATATGATAAAATTTAATGGAGATTAAGTCTTATAATTCTGGCCATCATACTGACTTGTTATTCTTACAGTTTGGGGGTGGGGGTGGGGACGGTGGGTAAACCTTTTAAGGTATCTTATATAAATTCGAACATGCATTTCTCCATCATTTGTCAAGTCAATCTGCAATTTCAAGGTCTATTGTCATCTTTAAGTTCTTCCAATGATATTAAATTGGAGGAATGTGAAGAGGTAGGAGATGGCTTGGAGGGAGGCTGGTAAGTTACAGGTGTGTGCTGCTATGAAGCCTGAAGCGGTCGCTGAAATAACAAAAGAAAGAGTTATAACTAACCCGTCAACAGGGAAAAACAAATTGGATGATATAGGAACCGTGGAAAGACTATGTTAGAGTAATTGCTCTTCCGGGCCTCTACCCTGCAGAAATATTTGTCAGGTGGCCAAAAATATGTGCACGAGAACGAGGATGACAGCCGTTATCTGTAACCATAAACACCTAGGACCAACTTACCGGAAAGAGTATAAGGAAAGGGACAAAGGATGGCAGCAACTGCACTGTTAAAAGGCATTTAGAGGGTTGCAGCCCTTCGAGGATTTCCGGATTCTCAGCCATGGGTTTTCCAGGCAGAAACTGCACTGTTAAAAGGCATTTAGAGGGTTGCAGCCCTTCGAGGATTTCCGGATTCTCAGCCATGGGTTTTCCAGGCAGAAACTGCACTGTTAAAAGGCATTTAGAGGGTTGCAGCCCTTCGAGGATTTCCGGATTCTCAGCCATGGGTTTTCCTCCTCCAGAGTCCGCGATGGCCTTATGGCCGGCTTCGGCCTTGGCGTCAGTCCTCCGGTTGTGCCCCTGCCAAAGGACGTTTTCTAGGTTCTAAAAAGGCCACCTCGTCCCTGGGTGGGCTCGAACCACCAACCTCTCGGTTAACAGCCGAGCGCGCTAACCGATTGCGCCACAGAGACCTGCAGGTAGTTCCTGCCCACATCCCAGGAGAGAGTGAGCTGTCACTCATAGCCTTGCCTAGAGCACATATGTTAATATTTCCTGAACTAAGGAACATAATCTTATGCACCCAGGATTTAAAAACATATACTAATCAGGGAAATAGAATTTTTTGAACAGTTTAGGAAAACAGAAAACTGTACCTGTGTAAACGAGTCTAGTGAAAAACATAAGAAAAACTTTTTTTTTTTTAAATACATGATATGGTGGAAATGAGACCAACTGTGTCGGAAATCCCCAACACAAGACTAAATACTGGTAATCATAATGGATTCAAGTCTTGTACACATGTGTATGAAAGTAAATTCCAGTTACAGTAGTGTAGTAGACAGAAAGGGGGTAAATCTTAAGAGTAGAACAAATCTGTACCAAGCTAATCATGAAATAACTAAAAGGAGGGAAAATATTGAATTTCAGAATTTTTCCTTTAGTGCCTGTGGTTTTTGGTCACACCACTTTGCAGAATGAAGAGGTAGACCAGATGAAGAGTGGTGGACAGCAAAGCAAAGTTATTGAGCAATAGTACACGCTTCCCAAGAGGGAAGGGAACAGAGAAGTTTGCCCTCAGAGTTTCTACATCTAAGGTTTTTATGAGATCATGGCTGGATGTTTTAATCTGATTAACCCTCCTTGCACCTGTCACCCAATCAGGTTTTTGTCCACATACTCATCTACCTATCAAGTAGTTGTTTGTGTGGGAAAGGGCGGAGGGCTCCTCTCAGGATGGTGTGGAATAACAGGATGAGGTCTTTTTCCTTTTAAGGGTAGTTTATTCTTAGGATGGTGCCCCTTGCCTTGCCCTGGCCTGCCTTTCTCCCAACTATCCTCCATTAATATGATTCTCAGACAAAGGCAAAGGGTAAAAAGTTTTAAACTGAATGGAGGTGTGTTAAAAAAAAAACAAAATTCAACAGAGTACATTTGAAGATCTAATTCACTTTACTAAGTGATTCATGAACTGGGCAGAATGCCATCTAACAAGTAGGGGTGGGAGCTTCAAGATGTTATACAAAATGTTTTTTATAGGAAAGAGAGTGGGACGAGAAGGTATTAGCAAAAGGAAAGGAAAGATTGATTAGCAATCTCTTTCAAAGGATTGTTTCAGGTAAGGTCACAGCAGGGAGTCTAATTAGGTGCATTACCTTATTTTCCTTTAAGGAAAAGAGAGGGCCCATAGGACATATTTCCTCCTTGGTGCTGACCAGAGAAGTCTAGATTGATTGGCTTAGAATTCTACTCTTGGAGAGACTGAAACTGCCATTAAGTCTTGGTTTGCTGTCCTGGGGGCAAGTGGCACCATGTTGGGCCTATGGATTTCTTTTTCACAGAAATAATGGTCTTGTCCATCTGAAATGTAATCAAACTGCTTTGCCCTGAACTGGCTTTCTTTCATGGTAAAGAAAAGACATCTTGAAGTTAATTTTCACTTATTTGCCCTTTAAAACACAGGAGATTAAAAGAAGGATCACACAATGTTTGCCTTTTCCAGAGACTCAAAAGTGGTCAGATAAGAAAAGTTCAAGTGTTGTTAGAGGCAATTTGTCAGGTTCTAACAGGATGCCTGGAGGCCAACAAAGAGAAAGTCAGAGCCAGCTATCAAGAAAGTCAGGCTTATCCAGGTAACACTTCAAAACAAAGCCACCCAGAAGCTGGATCAAACCAAACAGCTCCAAGATGGGTGACAAAGTGGTTTGGAAACCTGACCAAATAAGGAAGAAAAGATGAGACACTCTGCTTCTGAGAGATCCCCACTCCAAGTAATAAATATTCCACCCCCTAGTCAACAACTTTCAATAAAAGATAGAAACCCAAACCCCAAGGAGTATAACTTGTTCTCTCTCTCTGTCTCATATCTCAAGAGTATACTTTTGACTTTAATAAACTTTTCTACTAACCAAAAAATAAATTTAAAAAATTAAAAAAAAAACAAAAACTTTCTTACTTGTGTCCGTCCCTCTTCTGCTGTGCTGTGTGTCTGTCCTTGAATTCCTTCTTGTGACAAGACCCAGAATCTTTGCCAACATCTTTGGGATGGGCTGGATCAAAGACTAAGGGCCCAGGGTGTCCTCAGTTCACCTGGCAAGAGTATCACACAGATTTTCATTAGTAACTTGGGCACATTCCCAAGCCTTCTTGAATTGTTGCTGGGTCCCGAACACCTTTTTGGGAGAAGAATTGGTGACCATAAGTCCATGCCAGTGGATGTTCTAGAGAATCAATAGCTGGGTTTGTAGTCTAGTCTCTGGGCCAGGCTTCCAATTTAGGGTAGAAGATAGATAGAATTTTTACCTTATGATAAATAGAATTGATAGAATTTTTATGTTAAAGCCCCTTAGTTTCCAGAAGCTGCTAGAACCAGACTTTAGCAATCATATTGTGAAACTTATGGTGGATAAGAGGGCTAAATATTTTGGTTGTGCTCCCCCTGAGTATGCTTGGTTCTTAATGTAGTAAGTAGTGATTCACATCCACCTAGGGACTATTCCCGGCAGAGTCATTCAACTTGTTTCATCCCATTCTTTTATCCTTTCTTTGATTGGTGGTTACTCTTAAGTAATTTATTCTTGGTGTTCTCGTCCTGTTTTTTCCACATAGAGATCTTGTGATTTCTCTGATTTTCTCCACCTCTTCATGTTCATAAGTCTGGCTAAAGTTAGAAACCCACACAAAGACAAGTCACACAGCTGGAACAACCCCATCTACTTCCACCTGATCCAATTTTGAGTTCTACAGCTGATGAGTATCATGTGGAAACTCTTGTGGGGCAGGAAGTTTTAGGGGTGGAACAGAAGGATTTATGTAAATGCAGCTATCTTTCCTAGATTTCCAGGGGAGCAATTCCCTAAAGAAATTTTTGTCGGGATGCCTGGGTGGCTCAGTGGTTTAGTGCCTGCCTTTGGGTCCCACATCGGGTTCCCTGCATGGAGCCTGCTTCTCCCTCTGCCTTGTGTATCTCTGCCTCTCTCTCTCTCTCTCTCTCTCTGTGTGTGTGTGTGTGTGTCTCTCATGAATGAATAAATAAGATCCTAAAAAAACATTTTTTTTGTCTTCTCTAAGTAACCTGCACATGACTTCATGTTGCAACTCTCATTGTATAAGAATTCCCCATAAAAAAAAAAAAAAAAGAATTCCCCATATGCATGTTTGACTAGCTAAGCTGGTTTCTTTATTTACTTTCTGATTCTTGTCCCACTAAAGTTTGAACTTTGCTTCTGAACTGCTAGTCCAGAGCTTTGATCCCTGGACCTAAAGATAATGTTGGGAAGAGATGGTTCATAAAACTTGTGGAGAAACAAAAATTAACTGTCAGAGAAAAACATGCAGTATGGATTCATTCACTCTGTGAACCAGATATGGTTGTAATGTCCAGTGAATTTTCTTAATCTAAGAGTGCCAAAAATTCTTCCCCTTACATCTGTCTCTGAAGTTCAGAGACTTACCAATGCATCATATGCTTCTTGACTTCTTCAATTAACTGAATCACAGTATTCTTAGAACTTCTAGGGAGAGTTAAGCTATGCCTTTGGAGTTTAAATCCAATATAAAATGGTGTAACTTCCAACTAGATCCCTTTGATAATTGGGTTTAACAAAGAAGTTCCTCTGGCTTTCATGTTCAGTATGTGAACCATGCTTCATGGTTTCTTTCTTTTTTTTTTTCTTTTCTTTAAGATCTTATTATTTACTCATGAGAGACACCCAGAGAGAGAGAGAGAGAGAGAGAGAGGCAGAGACACAGGCAGAGGGAGAAAGAAGCAGGCTCCTCGCAGGGAGTCCGTGTGGGACTCGATCCTAGGACTCCAGGATCACACCCTGAGCCAAAGGCAGATGCTCAACTGCTGAGCCATCCAGGCACCCCATGCCTCATGGTTTCAACTGGGGTTGGGTAGGGGGTAAAAAAGAGATTGATTGATACTATGGAATGATACTTTAAGGGAGCAGAGATGAAATTTCATTTCTACCCTTCCCCTCCCTTCTCCATATATATCCCACCTATTACCACTTATTCCCAACCCTAAAGACTCATCCAGGACCCTTTACTACCATACATCCAGGCAAAACTTTATGCTTATTTTATTCTCTACCCTTCCCAATTGCTCTACTAGAATATCTCTTCTTTGTAGACTAATTCTACCTGTCCTGCTAAATTCCTTTTCTTGTCTCAGAAAGAGAGAGAATTATTTTTTTAAAGATTTATTTATTTATTCATGATAGACATAGAGAGAGGCAGAGACACAGGAGGAGGGAGAAGCAGGCTCCATGCTGGGAGGCCAACGCGGGACTTGATCCCGGGACTCCAGGATCATGCCCTGGGCCAAAGGCAGGCGCCAAACCGCTGAGCCACCCAGGGATCCCCAAGAATTATTTTTTTATTCATTTGTCCACTCTTGAATTAATTAACAACTGTAGCTTGAACATTGTGTTAGGTTTTGCAGATGTATTAGGCACTTGAACGCACAATTGGCTTCCTAGGAATTTCCAATATTTTGGAAGATAGAGATAAGTAGACAATTATTTCATTGGGGGAATTATTAAGATCAAAATGTAAATAAACACATTAGGGGGCATCTAGCTTAGTTTAGGGGGTCAGAAAGATCTTTCAAAGGAAATGACTGCTGAAATTAGTTTTGAAAAATGAGAATGAATTAGAATAATGAAAAGGAAGCAGTGAGAGACTGTTCCCAATAGAGGGAACTGCGTCCCTGGAAGGGCAAGAGTGGCCAATATGTGAAATAGTTCACAGCTACCAGAATTGAAAACTGACAAGAGATACTAGGATGCTGAACATGGAGGGATACAGATCATAAGTTATTAGACATTTTAGTGAAGGAATATGGGGGATACTAAATAGGTTTGGTCTGCAGGTATATAGATTTAGGGTGTAGAAGAATCACTCAGAATGCAGTGGGGCAAAAGATTGGAGTAGACTAGACTGGCTATAGGCAGGCCAACTTTATACTGTTTGGATCAAAGGAGGTTAGAGCACAGGATGCCAGGTGTTGGCCAAACATATAGGTACTTTCATAAACACCAGAAGTGTTTATGATAGAATGTCTGATTATGAGTGAGAGAGTGAGCGAGTTCTCCTCACAAGGTATTTGGGCAGGGATCCCTGGGTGGCTCAGTGGTTTGGCGCCTGCCTTTGGCCCAGGGTGTGATCCTCGAGTCCCACATTGGGCTCCCTGCATGGAGCCTGCTTCTCCCTCTGCCTGTGTCTCTGCCTCTCTCTCTCTCTCTCTCTGTCTGTCTCTTATGAATAAATAAATAAGATCTTTAAAAAATTAAAAATCAAAGCAACAACAAAAAGACCAAGACATTTGGGCAGAAACTACATGATGTGTCAAGAGTGGGAAAGATTCTTGCACCAGTTGTCTCTTTCAATCTTTTCAACTCTAAGATCGTTTTTTTCTGTGCTTGACAATTCTTTCACCTAACAAGTTTGTTGGTTTAAGATGATTTCACACTCACCTTAATGTGAATTATCATGAAATCTTATCACATGTCCTCCATTACTGAGGAAAAATTATTAATTAACTGTGCCTTGAGAAAGTCTGGAGGGCACACCAGGCCAGGAGATGTGCTTGTACAGAGGGTACCTGGTAGAGGGTTGGGGTCAGGAAGGGGCCAGCCTGACCCTAGGGAAGAATTTGTATAAGAGAGTCATGGGAAGTAATTTTGGATAGAAAGAGGGGTCACAAGTTAGAAGAAATGCAAAGGCAGGATGAGGAATTTAGAATTTGTGTAGTAGATGGTAGAGTGTAAGTTTTCACAAAGAGGGTGAGGACATGAGAACAGGGCTTTTGGGTAATAAGATTAGAAAGACATTTGATAGTGTGGAGATGCCAGAATCAGAGAAAGCACTTAGGAGAGTGCATGAATCCAGACATCAATGATGAGGCTCTGATATAAGGTACTATCAGGATGACTGAGTGTAAGAGATATGCGAAAGACATTTTTAAGAAAAACTTAAACCTTGGTAAGAATGAGGATGTTTAGAGGGGAGGAGAGAGGAGCACCTCATTTCCCTTCAAAGCTGACATGTGGCTATTTGAAAACTTTAGTCAACCAGTGTGTGAGAATATACATTCATTTCACAGTAGGACTAGACATGTTTTTGATTATAGGGTAGCACCTCAGGCTCCACTGGAGGGGTGTGTGATATAAGGGCTGTGTGGTGTATTGTTCCTTAAAGAACCACGGAATTCTGATTCTGAAACCCTTCAGACCTCTACTTTGCTGATAAGGGACTTGGACCTCTACTACATTACTTATTGCTGCTTGTATCCAGTGTTTGGAAATAGATGTATGTTGATTATAAGTGAATGGGTGAAAAGTAGTCAAAAATTACACACAGCAAGACATTTGAAAGATTTTAGAAACCTGACAAATTCACATAATTTGTTCCCTGGTCTACAGTTCCCCAATCCCCTATTTTCATGGTATCTAGAGCCTTAAGGCCCTGCTTTCTCCTCTGCTTTTAGTTTATTCCTATGGGGAGAGATTAACAACTCTTTCTGTCCCATCCCCTCCTATCTTTGTAGAACTTTCTCTTTAGGTTAGAGTACAAAAGATAAAGTTACTGAATAATAGGTGTAACTTTGTCAATCCAAAGTGCTCTAGACTCAAGTGGGTGATTTTCATCACTGGAAAACTCTATGTTCCACCTATATGCTGCTAATGGAGCACTTTGTAGGGTTTTGTTGTTGTTGTTGTTTGTTTGTTTTTACTTTGTGGGATTTTAAAGAAATCTCACACTTTAATTGAATTTTTTGGCTGGTAATTGTATTGTGGAGCAGTTCTGGAATTCTTTTGAATTTATTATAAGACAGAACAAATGAGTAAAATGCTAATACTGTGGGAATCAGTGTTCTCACTGTGAGAGAAGAAAAAAATATGTATGTCATGGGAAAGGAAGAAGGACCTGTGTGATAATGGTGTGATAATGGTTTGAAATCAGAGATATCTGTATGATCTCTTGTTTTTATTGCTGAGTGGCAATGACACCACAGTATCAGTGAGAACAGCTACCAGCCAGATCCTGGATTCCGAATAATAGCATTATCCTCTATAATGACTCCAGGATTTTGAGAAATGACTGATTCCAAGTTTGGCTATAGAAAGAATTAAATCCTATAAAATATAGTTGTGCATAAATCAATAAAATACCAAGATTGATGTGGACATGCCAATTGCACGTAGATACTGACTTGGGAGAACTCATATTGGCTACATTTGTTTGTCATCTATTGCCTAGCAGAGATGAAATTCTGTCCACTACCAACTGTTCATCATAAGAAGTTTCACAGTTTCAAACCCCAAAACGTCCACAATGATGTTACTGATGGAGGGGAATATCAACCATGTACAAATAAGATAGAATTAGGTAGACAGATAGATATTAAATCCAAGAACCTATTTAAAATGTAAAGCCAAAGCTTTCATTTTTATTCATGAGATTCAACACAAGGACCCATGGAACATAAGCTGAAAGATCCTGGTCTGCATAGATGCCTTATCAGATATTGAATTCTGTTGGCTCTGACGATTTGTATAAGTGGGATAATTTTTGCAGAAATAACTAAACACTGGCAGGAGAAAATAAGGAGTTAGTTGTCAGCATGCTAGTTTACCCTTACATAGGAGGGAGAACGGTTATTAGATTCTTCACATCCAACAAAGATAAAAATACAATTTATAAAGAAAAGGGAGGATTAAATGTCTGAAAACAGCTAGTTCTTTTCCTACTGGATAAACTTCTTGACAGGAAATTGTCAGAGAGGACACTCTGGCCGCTCTTTTCTGGACACAGTTTATTGGAAGACTTTCTAAACATCTTAGAAGTTTGCTGAACAAATGTAATAGGATATCTCTTCAAGTGTCTTTCTGTTGTTCCTCTCTCTTGGTTAAGTCAGGAGGACACTGCTCCCCTTGCTAGAGTATCAGATGTATAGAAAGTTTGTTGTACAGACAAAAGTATGAAGAAAAAGGCTCTCTCATTGAGTTTAAAAAATATATTGGAACTCTTACTGAACTCAAACTAAGAAAATACAGAGAAGCCTTCAGTTTCTAGGAGAGGTGAGGTAACAGAAACCAGAATTAGTTTCCTGCCTGAAATCCCCCTAGGGGATTTAAGTAGCAACCCTTGAAAGATGAGAATGAACAGGTGAGCCCCATGATTGTCCCAGCTCACATTGTCAGGTGCAGAACTGTTTCCAGAGGAGGTACAAAGAAGGGATCTGAGGCAGATGAAGAGATTGTGTGAGAGGATGAAGCCGAGGTCTGAGGAGAGAGAAACAGCCAGAGTTCATAGCCCCAAGTTCCAGTGAGGAGAGAGCTGAGGAGAGAGAGAATCCAGAGGTACAGAGGTTTTATCTCCAGTACTCAGTATAGAGTACAGATCAGTAAGTCCATGAAGAAACTACCTGAGGTCAAGGAAAGAAACGTGTGAAAAGATCATGGAACAGGGCTTGGAGCTCACACAGGGCAGGAGACAGTGCCTATTCCCACCAGGCAGACTGGAGCTACTCATAATTTGTACTGCTTCAGTAGTAGGAAATAATCAGCCCTAGAATGAACCACCTAAAAAAATCATAAAAGCAAGATCCAAAAGGATCAGACAGTGCATAAATCAATTCATTGTACCTCTTCATTGGTAGGAATTGCGTTGAATGTATAGAAATGTAGCATAGATGTTTTAACACTATTTGTTCTTCTGATCGGAAGATGAACTTTGATAATGTCTAGCATACAATCAAAGAATGCCAGGCAGCAAAGAGGCAGGAAAACATGACCCATGAGAAGAATAATCAATCAGTTCAAATTGAACCAGAATTGACATGATGTTAAAATTATTGGAGAGGACTTTAAGACAGTTATTATGACTTACTATCTATGTTTGAAGAGTTCAGTAGAAATGTGGAACATACAGAAATGGCCAGAATGAAGTTTAGAGATACAAACCATGATATCTGAGATAATAAATTCACCAGATGGAATTATCAGATTAGACATTACAGAAAAAAAGATTAGGGAACATAAAACCATGAACATTTGAAGATATGCAAAATGAAACTCAGAGTCACGAAAACATTTTTTTAATGAGTGGTAGGACAACTTTAAAAGAAGGCCTGACATATAAATAATTGGAGTTCCTAAAAAAAAAAAAAAAAAATCCACAGAACCAAATGAGCCCTGAGCACAAGAAACATGAAAACCACATCTAATCATATCATAATTAAGTTGCTCAAATACATTGAAAAAGATAAAACCTCCCAAGCAGCCAGAGAAAAAAGACATGGTACATACAGAAAACAAAAATAAAAGGACAGAGTTCTCATTAGAACCAGCACTAGTGAGAATACCGAAAACATCTTTAAATGACTTAGGGGAGCAGGCAAGGTGGAATTCTATGCCTCCTCTCCACCCCAAAAAGTCTTTCAGAAATGAAGGGGAATAATGACATTCACAGACATACAAATGCTGGAAGACTACATCACCAGGACTCTCCAGGAAGAAGGCATTGATACCAGATGAAAATCTATATGTACCCAAAGGGATAAAGGATGACAGAAATTGCCATCTGCATGATGCAATTATGAGTTATTATTAATAATAACTCAATTAATAAAATGAGTTCTTATTACATAAATCTGTTTAAAAACATGACAGTTTAAGCCAGAATGTAACAATGGATTGTGGATTTTATAACATGTAAAGTAAAACACATGATAACAATAGCATAAAGGCTAGTAGGGGAGAAATGTGAAGAGGTAGGAGATCCCTTGGAGGGAGACCGATGAGTTGTGGATGTATGCCATAAAGCCTAAAACAGTCGCTGAAATAACACCACCACCACCACCACCACCGCCGCCGCCGCCGCCAACAACAACAAGAGTTATAGCTAACCAGCCAACAAAGGAGAGAAAATGGAATCATGTAAAAACAATGGTGGAATGCTTTTTCCAGGACTCTACAGAAATATTTGCACAAGTGTCAAAGTTGTGTGTACAAGAATGACTACGGCATTGTTTGTAATATTAACATAGAACCAAATTAATTTCAAAAGTACATAAGGCTTAAATAAACACTAGCACACGTGATAGAAGAAGCTCCTATCGAGGCAGGAGGCAGGACAACCTCGGTTGTCCATGTTGCTTTCTAGCACATTTGCTCCTCCCAGGATCTGGGATGGGATAACCTTCCCCTGAAGGATATCCTAAGGTCGCTTCTCCAGCGAGAACGCCCCGTCCCTGGGTGGGCTCGAACCACCAACCTTCCGGTTAACAGCAGAACGCGCTGACCGGTCGCGCCACAGAGACCGGCGAGAGCGCACCCTCTCCGCGCGATGCAGAGCACGCACTCAGCTCCAAGGGGAGCATCGCCTTTGCAGGACCGGACGCGGCCTCCAAAGCTTTTCAGAAAACTCCGCGGGAAGAATCAAGGCTGGGTGTTCGCCGAGCGTCGGGTGATTCGGAAGGCAAAGGGCAATCCGCGGAACTGCGGCGGCTGTGCGGGAACCAGAAAGATAAAGGGGGGCGTTGGGGGACGGTGGGGGGCGGTGGGGGGCGGGGGGCGAGAGCGGGAAAAGAGACCAGGGGAAAAGAGGAAACGCGCAAAGGAGCGAAAGCAAGGAGAGGTACGGGTGAGGCGAAGAGCCTGCTAGGAAGCTTGCAAAAAGGCCCAGGCCGGGACCTGAGATAAGAAAATTGTTTTATTATGTAGCAGCAGAATGGGGAGGGGGAAACCGAGAAGAGTATGAAAGAAAACGGCACGAACATCTGTAAGTGTCCAAGAATGAAACAGCAAAAAAGAAGTGTGAATATTTTTACATCGAGAGACTGTTGGAAGTGCGGTGGCTGCCGCAGGACTGTGGGCGTCGTGCCCGCATGGTAGCTAGTGGCCTCGTGGCTGCAGCGACCGCGCTTCAAGCCGAGTGGCGGTAGAGAAGCGTCTGACCTGTCTTTCGGGCTGCTCTTGAGCCCAGCACCAGCTGTGCATCTTAGGGGGCGGCAGTCGGAACAGGGGATACTTAGGAGCGGAGCACACTGCCCACCCCACGGCGCGACGGGGTCAGAAGAGGAGTAAATCCCACAGTGCACACACCCTCAGGCGTCAGCGAAAGCGAATGAAAGCTTGGAAGTTTCCTTGTCTCTCACTGCTGAGCAGAAAACATCCCCAAAGGTGAAAAACTGCCTTTCAAGGAGACTGGCCTATAGCTTTCACTAATGAAATAGTATCCTCATAGTCTTTTTTTCTGGTAAAGATATTTCAAGTTTGGTGTGTGTGTGGGGGGAGGGTTACACTAAATGAGAACGAGGTTTTTCGAGTTTAGGATAAAATGCATACAAGTTGTCATGGTCTACCTCAGCTTGTTTCCACCTGCCATCAGCTTTTTTTTTTTTTTTAATGGAAACAGTAAACTATTGATCTATAGCTCACATAGAGTAAAAATCAGAGATCTATAATGCACACTTTGTTGAATGTGGGCAACGGTAATCATCACCCAAATCAAATTATGAGAAATTGCCATAATCCCAGAAGTGTATGTTGAACCCCAGGTAATTCATACCCTATCTTGCTTAATTACTAGTTTGAGGTCTGTTTGCTATTCTTTCTTTAAAAAATATGTTATTTGTTTATTCATGAGGGACACACAGAGAGGCAAAGACATAGGCAGAGAGAGGAGAAGCAGGCTCTGTGCAGGAAGCCCAATGTGGGACTCAATCCCAGGACTCCAGGATCACACCCTGAGCCAAAGGCAGACACTCAAATGCTGAGCCACCCAGGCATCCCTCTATTTGCTCTTCTTGAGGTTACTATTGCTTATTCTTGAAATTCAAATGAATGAATGCTTATATTTTGCATTTGCCTTTTTTGCAACATTATGTTTATTAACTATATCCATATTGATGCATACATCACTTCTTAATTTTGGTATTACTGGAATACTTTAGTGTTATTTGGTATTAATTAATGCTATTGATGAATATTCTTAGTGTTTTGATGACTATTCTGTAGCAGTCTTTCTGTGTACTTGTGCATCAATAGATGCATTACATCATGGAGTAGGTATGAGTTCAACTTTATTAGAAATTGCCAATAGTCCTCTAGAATGGTTTTGAACCAGTAACTACTGCAATTGCTCCACATTCTTATCAGCATTTGGTATACTAATCCTTTTAAATATAGCCATGCTGGAGGGTGTGTAATATTATTTCCTTGTTTTTTATTTTATTTTTTTAAAGATTTTATTTATTTATTCACCAAAGACACACGGAGAGAGAGGCAGAGACATAGGAAGAGGGAGAAGCAGGCTCCTTGCAAGGAGCCTGATGTGGGACCTGATCCTGGATCCTGGGATCATGCTTTAAGCCGAAGGCAGACACTCAACCACTGAGCCACTCAGGTGCCCCTATTTCCTTGTATTTTAATTTGTATTTCCCAAGTAAGTAAAAAATATCAAGAATAAAATTTTAGAAGAGCCTTCACACCTTGAACTCACCACCCTGAGATCAAAATCTGAGCTGAGCTCAAGAGTTGGACACTTAACCGACTGAGCCACCTAGGCACCCCTCAAGAATGTTTCTTAGAACTTATGGTCATTAGGATATCTTACTTTGTGAAGATAGTCTATTAAAATATTTTAAAAAAATATTTTGCCTACTTTTATTTGGTTTACATTTTTATGACTGATTTATAAAAACTCTTCATATATTTGAATAATCAAGACATCTTTTTTTTTTTTTTAAGATTTTAGTTTTTCACGAGAGACACAGAGAGAGAGGCAGAAGGAGAAGCAGGCTCCTCGCAGGGAGCCTGATGTGGGACTCCATTCCTGGACCTGGGATCACGCCCTGAGCCAAAGGCAGCCGCTCAACCACTGAGCCACCCGGGAGTCCCAATTGAGACTCTTAAAGTAATATGGCTAATATAGTTTATTAGTTTGCAACTTAACTTTTGACTTTCATATGGTGATTTTTATGAGTACAAGTCTTTAATTTGGATGAAATCTTTTTTGTTTCATTTTTTCTTTTATATTTATGGCTTTTTAAGTTCTATAAGAAATTCTTGTACCAAATATTGTGAATGTATTCTCCCAAATTCTCTATAAGCTATAGAATTTTAGTTTTAATTCAAAAAAATCTGTGACATTCTCAAAACCAAAATATTCTTGGGAGCCAGCAATAACAATGCATAGAAAATACTTCTAAAACGCTCTTCGTGGAATCCATTAGGCTCCCATACATGCAGGAATGATGGTATTAGCATTCTCCATGATTACAGGAAGATTCAGAAATTATCCTCCAAACCTGTCAAGTGCTGAGTGAGAATGACTCTTTTGGAAATCTTTACAACACAGTTTCTGTCTAGTTGCGATGGCTGTTTACTGGATCCAGCGAAAGTCTGCAGAGATAACTTGCACAGGTATTTTCTGGATTACGTTCTTCCCAAGCTATCTCCAGTGATTCCTCCACAGTATTTTACTTCCTTTAGATGGCATTTTATTTTTTTAGACGGCATTTATTTTACTTTATTTTATCTTTATATTTTTAGATAGCATTTTAAAAAGCCTTATCTGAGAAAGCATCATGTAAACACACACACACACACACACACGCGCGCGCGCGCGCACAAACTCACATTTATCACATTTGAACACGGACCTCTCTCACACATTCCCCTTCCTCGTCCATCCGGGGCACGGACCTGACCCACAGTCTATCCAGGACCGATTCCAGGAGGTCCTGGGATTGGATCCAACATCCCACAGGATTGACAACTCTACCCATTACCTATATCATCTCCTTCTCCCGACCTTGATGAGCATTTGCGGCTACCTCCTGCCCACCTTATACGCTGCCTGTGGGTTCTGAGGTTCACAGCTCCTGGCCACGGAAGCCAAAGACTTCAAGTCTGCTGGTGTTTGTGTGGGGGGAACCCCGAGGCTGGTCGCCTCAGGCGCGTTTCTCCCTCCTGGTATCGCTTTCAGCCCTGCTTGGGAAACCGGGTCCGCACTCTCATCCTCCCGCTCTCCTATTTCGTGACGATGTAACTGCTGGTTGCACCGCACCTCCCGTCCGCCAGCAGGTGTCTGCGGTGACCTCTGCTCCCGCGCCAGGACCCGGCCGGTCGAGCTCAGCACCAGGCCGGGAATTTCTCGCAGGCTGGGGGGGGGGGCGGTCCCCGGCAGAAGAAAGGCCACGCGGCGAGCAGGGGAAGCCCGAGGGACGTCGCCCGAAGGCCTCCCGCTCCACCTTCCCTTTGGGGCCACGTCGGAGGCGGCACCCCTTCTGGGTACAGGGAGGCCCGAGACCTGCCTCCGCGTTCAGGCTCCCGCGTCCAGGGCGCCCTCTCGGGCCCGCCCGGGCTGGCCACGGCTTCTCCCTCTCCCTCCTCGTCTTCCTCCCGCTGTGTTCCTGGGGACCGTAAACCGCCACCCCTCCCACCCGCCCTCGACCCGCGAAAAGGGCCCGGCCGCTTCTCCCCGGTGCCTGCGGAGGGAGTTGAATCGACGTTTGCCACACAACGGGAGGAGGGAGAAGCTGCGGCCGCCGTGCGGCTCCCAGGCTCAGCCCCTGCAGGGCCCGCTCGGGGCCCGGGACCCTTGCTCCTCCCGGAGGCCACGTCAGCGCCTCTCCCGTGGCTCCTCCGGGGAGAGCAGGGATATCCCGTGGGGGAAGCTCTTCCCCAGAAGAGACACTTGGCGACCGAGCCAGCAGAAGCCTGGACTCTGCGCCCTGGACCGCTTCTCAACGTTGCTTCCGTCGACCCATCCATCCCTGGGAGGGCCTTGGGGACAGGAGGCCGCACCCTTCAGTGACCATAAAAATTCCGCTTTGCTCTGACTTGCCTTACTGCTCCTCTCCACTCTTCCATTCTAGCACCTCCAGAATAGAAGAACGGTGGTGGTCTTGCTCTCCTTGCAGAGCTGTGTGTTTTGTTTTGTTTGGCCCATGGCTCCATTTCCTTCAGTGGACATTTATTCACATATCCACAAATTACTAGGAGAGCGGCATTTGTAGGAGTCTTTCCTCAAACGCTGTAGATCGAAGTTACTCAAATATCTATCATTTGCCTTTAGTTTTATGTCGGTGTGATACTTATCATTACACCATTATCATTGTTATTAACACCAAAATTATTTTTTAAAATATTTTATTTATTCATGAGAGACACACAGCTGCAGAGAGCGGCAGAGACACAGCAGAGGGAGAAGCAGGCTCCACACAGGGAGCCCGACGGGACTCCAGGATCAGGGCCTGAGCTGAAGGCAGCGCTAAACCGCTGAGCCACCCGGGCTGCCCATTAACACCAAAATTAAAGTGTGACAAATGCAATAACACATATTAAAAACCGTAATGTTGTTTGATAATAGTTAGATGGAAAAAAATGTATATTCATTCATGTGAATTTAAAGAAAGGACCAGCCTAATCTGTGGGGGTAGACATCAGAATAGTTTAAAATAGCAGGGATGGATAAGCATTACCTGGGAAGTGTATCAAAGGGCCATCCATGTTTGGATGATAGAAAATTTCTATCTTGATCCTGGTGATGATTGCATATTTGAGTATTTAGATAGCTGTCCACTAATTATCTGAGCAATTCGTTCTGTGAATACACATTACTAATTTCCTTTTTAGGATAAAAATTGGCTATGAGGCGTTAGAGAATCCAACGTAGACCAGAACCAGTCTGGAATGTATTGCAAACTTTAAAATCTGCTCTTTTTGTGTACAAGTTTCACTGATGTGTGAAATATTAACTACAGAAAAAAAAAAACTATATGACTAGACCATTTCCTTAGGGGAAGCTGCACACAGGGCTTATTGAGAGCTCGCACCTCATCTTCAGATATTTTCTGTTGAATGGTGAAATATGGAGCCCGCCCGGGGTTTTTTCTGTGACAGAGTTATATATAGCTTAGTGAACTATTCCCTTTTCCTCTCTTCAGCTGACTATATGGCATTGGTGGCCCTCGAAAAGCGTGGCTGTCTGCCTGCAGTAAGGAGAGCGTCCCCTGAGGTTTGAAACCCTAAGCAAAAAAAACGGAAGCCTTGCCGTGACTCGGATTCGAACCGAGGTTGCTGCGGCCACAACGCAGAGTACTAACCACTATACGATCACGGCGCGCCACGGTCCTGGTGGCAGGCTCGGGTCTTGATCTACTAATTTTGACAATTCATTCCAATTATTGCGCCGCTTTGCTCTTGGGCCACGACACCAATTCTCGGCCTTTTAACTAAGATCAAGTGTGTTCCTGGACAACTACAGGTCCTCGTGCTGTTCCCTCCTGTCTTCCCTTCGTTTTCCTCCTCCCCATTACGATGCATTTATCATCTCCAGTGCATCCAGCGCGATCATCCGCACGGGCCTCCTGGGAAGTATCTTTGCAGCGTCCACGCTTTCCTCACCTTTTTCCCTCCTCCTTACACTCCCTCTTTTGATCCACCGACCGCAACCGAGCCGAGCGCGGACAGCGCAGATGGGCAGATGAGGGCGAAGCAACTCCAAGAGCCGGGGGACGAGCCCACTAGGCGATGAGCTTCCCCTGGGCCCTCCTGGCCTCAGGCCGGGGGGTTACGGCCTCGGGGTCTGCGGGGGCACTCGCATCCGAAGAGGGTATG
Source organism: Canis lupus familiaris (assembly GCF_011100685.1). Taxonomy (NCBI): domain Eukaryota; kingdom Metazoa; phylum Chordata; class Mammalia; order Carnivora; family Canidae; genus Canis; species Canis lupus. The sequence continues at coordinate 59,652,311 of NC_049238.1, forward strand.
GAACGAGGTGTGGGGAGGCTGTCCCGCCGGCTGTCCTTCTGCCTTCGGAACCGCCCAACACGCGGGTTGCACGCCGCATCTACTCTACGGTTTTCCGACTCTCTCTGCAAAGGCGGTGGCTCCCCCTAGCGCCGAGTGCATGCTTGCTCTTTGTTGGATGGGGACGCGAGCATTCGCGGGTCTCTGTGGCGCAATCGGTTAGCGCGTTCGGCTGTTAACCGAAAGCTTGGTGGTTCGAGCCCACCCAGGGACGTGGCGGCATTTTTAGAACGTGACAGTGTTTGCAATTGTTTCTACGCTGTGCATCTTCTCACCTGAAGGGGGAGAAATGCCTCTAACACCCTCCTGTCCTTATGTGTCTTGTGTACAAGAGAACCTAAGCCAAGATCCTCATGGATCCTCGGATCCTCAAAGAGCTCAAGAGGAAAATAGGTCATTAGGAATCTTCAAAGGAGTAGAGTCATCATCTTTACCCTCTGATTTCCTTTTAACAATGAAGTTTCTATGTGTTAGTATTTATTTAACCGTTTCCATATACTTTTGAAATTAATTCGGTTTTATGCCATTGGTATTGTAAATAATACTGCAGTCATATGCAGTCAATACCTGTACCCATCTTTACCATAGAATGCTAGAAGAGCAATTGCTGTATCATAGTCTATATATTTTCCATATGATTCCTTTTTTTTCTCCTTTTGTCGACTTACAGATCTTTCTTTTATTATTTCAGCTACTGCTTTAGGCTTCATAGCATACATCTGTAATTCACCACAGTTGGCCTTTAAGTGATCTCATACACCTTAACATTTCTCCTCTTCCTGCCTTTATGCTAGTTTTGTGATGCATTTTATTTTGTATGTTATAAACCTTACAATCCATTGTCATTACCTTTGTTTAATCTGTCCCTTGTTTTTATAGATTTAAATAATAAGAAAAAATCATATATTTTCTCATGCAAGTATCATTTCTGTTGTCCTTCATCCCTTTGGCTATATACATCTGGTATCAGTGTCCTTCTTCCTGAAGGACTCCTTGAACATTTTTTGCAGTGTGGATCTGTTGGTGATGAAGTCTTCCATATTTTTTTTTTTTTTAAAGATTTTATTCTTTTGAGAGAGAGACAGCATGAGAGAGTACAAGCAGGGAGAGGGAGAGGGGAGAAGAAGGCTCCCCACTGAGCAGGAAGCCCAATGTGAGCTTGATCCCAGGATCCTGGGATCATGACCTGAGCCAGAGGCCGCTGCCCAACCAACCGAGTCACCAGGCACCCAGTCTTTCACATCTGTGTGTAAAAGTCATCATTCACCTTCATTTTTGAAAGACTTTTTTAGGGGGAGGAGGCATAGAATTCCACATTTCCTCCTTCCCCCCAATCCTTTAAAGATGTTTTCTATAAACAAGCACCCCAGGAAAACCCCAGGCCTCCAGTAACAGCTCCTTACTTCCTGGAGCAGACATTGCATATGTTTTACACCTCTTAAAGTGACAATGATGGCTGCCTATACCAACACCCCCTAAAGGTACTCACATTTCCTCTCAAACACTTAACCCAAGCCACCCTATAATCTATAAAAATATGCAGCATTATATTAAAAATAGTGTTATTTCTCTTTACACACACACACATGTGTATGTTTGTGTATATATATATATATATATATATATATTGTTTATCTTAGAGCAGGGAGGGGCAGAGGGAGAGGGAGAGAATCTCAAGCAAAATCTCCACTGAGTGGGGAGCCTGATGCAGAGTGCAATCTCAGGACCCTGAGAGCATGACCTGAGCCAAAATCAAGAGTTGGGTGTTTAACTGACTGAACTACCCAGGCACCCCTGTTATTTCTCCTTAATTAGGAATTGTCCAGGCAAAGATTATATATTAATTCAATTTAATAGCATTCAAAGAACTTAAAGATAACAATAGATCTTAACATTTCAAAGGGAGCTGACACATAATAGAGAAATATATGTTGGAATCATATATTAGATGATACCTAAAACATTTATTGAAAATTGTGAGTGGAATAATTAAATCACGATGATTTCTAGAATTTTAAAAACTTAATCTTCATTTAAAAGATATTATATAGAATATGTTAGGTATATGGTATACTGGAACCACATGGTTCTAGTGTATTTTATTTACTGGAACACATAATTTTAAATTTTATAAAGTTAGTTATTGGAATTAAAGTTTGTCAATGACCAGTAAAACTAGGATAGGTAATTTAGGATGTTTAGTGTTTGTAAGATTTTGAAGCGACATAAATCCAAGACTTCTACAAAATAGAAAACCATACTACCAGTATTTTCTAAATTGTTAGAAAATCGAAAAGACAAAGCAGTTTTTAGACCAATATTATTAAACCAGTCTGATGCATACAAGGAGTCCTCATTAGAAATATGATATGACATAAACATTTTCTATGCCATTATAGGTCAATTACTAAAATGTTTTAAAGACTTATTTATTTGAAATGAGGAGTGGGGGAAGGGGAAGATGGAGAGAGTATCTCAAGCAGTCTCCTCACTGAGCAGTGAAGCCCCTGAAATCATGACCCTGGGATCATGACTCTGAGATCTTGACTTGAGCTAACATCAAGAATTAGTCACTTAACCAACTGAACTACCCAGGCACCCTTCAATTATGAAAATTATTTAGTTTGTTAAAAGTATTTGAGGTTCATCCTTACTATCATCTTGAATTTTTTCCTTGTACCTAGCACTGAAACTACTAATTTATCCACAGCTGAACTTTTTTTTCCCCTTCTGAGTTACAGACTCACCAAGAAAGCAAGTGCAAGAATAAAACCTCATCAATAGCATCCTTAGACCCCCATTGGGATCTTGAAAATGAAAGCTCAGTCACTACTCCACTTCAGGGAGGGACACAATTAAACACAACACCAACTCAGACTGCAGCCAGGACCAGGTCAAGACCAGGACAAGACATAACATCGCACTCTCCCTGCCTCTGGGAGATGCTTTGGATCTCTTTAGGGATTCGGTGCAGAGGCTCTCTGCACCTGGACCTTGGGACATACCTACCACTCCAGATTAAGAAGAGGCTTCTTCACACTAAGAAGCTGGGAAAAGATTTTCCTTGACTTGAGTAGTAGCTGTGAAAGAGGGGAATCCTAGCCACTAGATTATCAGTAGACCGTGCAAGATCTCTGCTTTGGCCTTTGCAGTAAAAGTTATATTTACTAGGGGGACAAAGCAAAAGTGAGGACGGTTCCAGCGGCCTGACGGGCTGAGCAGCCACCCAAGGCTCCCAGCCTTACCCCCTGCTCCTCACCTCTCCCAGCCTCAGCCACACCTGGGGCTCTGAGGCCTGACCACGAGGGCACTGGCCTGTGCTGCATTCTGGTCTAGCTTAGCCCTGTGTGTGGCAGAGCCAGGGCCATGCTCTCTTTCTGAGCCTCCGTTTCCTTAGGAGTAAGGGGCGGCCTTGGCTCTCAGCAGGCAAGGAGCAGAGTCCCTCTACTTCATGACCTCGAACTAGTCCAAGGGCCCTCCTGAGGACGGTACCTGAAAGGCTCCTTTGGCGTCCCCGTGGGCTCATTAGGTGGAGCCCAAAGCTCTTAATCTTCGCATCTTTGGCTTGAGTCCCAGGTGCAGTTGGTTTTCTATAGTTCTGACAGGCAAATCTACCTTTCAGTAATGGTGGGGTGTGTGTGTGGGGGGGGGGCGGTTGGGGGGGAAGCCAAGGTTGCTGCCCAAGGTTGCTGCACAGGGAAGAACGTGTTGGCTTTCATAGCCATAGCACCCGTCAGCCTGTAGAGGAGACTTAGGGCCAGAGGAGCAGATCAGGGGTTTTCTGGATGTAAAAGTAACCTGAAGTCCAGGTTGCCCTGTGTGCTCTTCTTGGCCTGATGTCCAGCGTGAGGGGGAGCAGACCAAGGAGGCCAGTCAGGTTGTTAAGTGCTGGCGAGTCTGAGTCTTTCAGGCAGCAGCAGAACCCCATCCAGCCTCAGGCGTGAGGTTTGTTTTGTTTGTTTATTTCTGAATGGCAAAGGGAGCTGCGCAAGCAGGCCCAGGCCCCATTGGCCGAGCCCATGGTCCTTTGTGTGTTTGGAGCAAGAATAGAACTTGGGGTAAGAAAGAGGGCTGTTTCCGCCCGGTTTCGAACCGGGGACCTTTCGCGTGTGAGGCGAACGTGATAACCACTACACTACGGAAACCAGGCCGCCGGCGGCGCCCTCTGCCAGGACCCTGAAAAGCCTGGTGCTGCCACTACTGTTCTGCCCACCAGTTTCTTTGCCGAGTGCAAAGGCCCCTGGGAGCACCCGCGAGCCCGCAGGCCGGGGGACCGCAGCCCCGAGCGGCCCGGCTGGGGTTCCGCGTCTCCACCATCCCGGGCGCCCAAGACTCTGGGGGCCTCGGCAGTCCGGCTTCGGGATCCGCATCCAACGCAGGGTTTCCAGATCCGATTGGAGGGACCCCAGTGCTGGGACCCCCTTCCGGGAGAAGGGGGGGCGGGTCAGCTGCGTCCGAGCCCCAGGCGCCCCCACCGCCCCCTTGGGGTCACCCGCCCTCCGGGGCGGTCGCCGGGACGGTCCCCGCGGGGCGGTCAGCGCTCGGGGCTGGGAATCCTCCCAGGAGCCCGGGGACCGGCTCCCCCCGCCCCCGCGGGCCCCGCGGGCCCCGCGGCCCCGGCCCTGAGCGCCTCTTCCCAGCCCTTCGCTGTGCGCTCCTCCGCGGTCCCCTCGGCCCAGGCGGTCCTTCCCATTCCTGCCGCTGTCACTTTTTCTACTGGACTAATGTAAGTCCAATATTGTAATCGTGCCTGTATAGTTTTAGTACCATAGCAAAGGCTACATGTTAGGACATTTGACTGTTTTAAAATATCCAACACCATACAGGCCAATCCACGATTCCTTGTCGATGCTGAATTCGTTCCAAGACCAGATAAAGTATAAATCTAGTCGATACACACAAATATCAGAATTGTTGGATTTCTCTCTCACTGGTCTTGAGATGCATTTTGAGGAGCAGTTTTTTTAAATTTAAATTTTAGTTAATATATAGTGCAATATTGGTTTCTGGAGTAGAATTCAGTGATTCATCGCTTACAAAGAACACCCAGTGCTCATCACAAGTGTCCTCTTTAAGACTGATCACCCATCTAGCCCATCCCCCACCCGCGCATTGACCCTGTTTGTTCTCTATCCTTAGGAGTCTTATGGTTTGTTTCTTCTTTTCTTTCCCCCCCCTTCACATATGTTCATCTGTTTTTTTTCTCAAATTTCACATATCAGTGAGAGTATATGGCACTTATCTGTCTCTGACTGACTTACTTCACTTACTATAATACACATAGTTGCACATGGCAAGATTTCATTTTTTGATGGCTAATAGTCCATTGTATATATACAGCATATCTTCTTTATCCACTCATCGGTCCTTGGACATATGGGCTCTCTTCATAGTTTGTCTATTGTTGATAATGCTGCTATAAACATTGGGGCTGATGTACCCCTTTGAATCTGTATTTTTGTAACTTTTGGGTAAATACCTAGTAGAGCAATTGCTGGATCATAGGGTAGTTCTATTTTTAACTCTTTGAAAGACCACCAGACTGTTCTCCAGAGTGGTCGCACCAGTTTGCATTCCCACCAACAGTTGCAAGAGGGCTCCCCATTCTCTGTATCCTCACCAACACCTGTTGTTTCTTGTGTTGTTAATTTTAGCTATTTTGTCAGGTGTGAGGTGGTAGGTCATAGTGGTTTTGATTTGTATTTCCCTGATGATCAGTGATGTTGAGCATCTTTTCATGTGTCTGTTAGCCATCTAGATTTTTTTTTTTTTTTTTTTTTTTGGTGAATTGTCTATTCATGTCTTCTGCCATTTCTTAACTGGATTTGTTTTTTGGGGGTGCTGAGTTTGATAAATTCTTTATAGACTTTGGATACTAACCCTTTATCAGATATGTCATTTGCAAATATCTTCTTCCAATCTGTAGGCTGCCTTTTAGGTTTTTTTTTATTGTTTCTTTCACTGTGCAGAAGCTTTTTATTTTGATGAAGTCCCAATAGTTCATTTTCGCTTTTGTTTCCTTTCCCTCCGGCAATGTGTCTAGTAACAAGTTACTACTGCCGAGGTCCAAGAGGTTTCTACCTGTGTTCTCCTCTAGGATTTTGATGGTTTCCTGTCTCACATTTAGGTCTTTTATCCATTTTGAATCAATTTTTGTGTATGGTGTAAGAAAGTGGTCCAGTGTTATTCTTCTGCATGTGGCTGTCCAGTTTTCCCAACACTATTTGTTGAAGAACAGTGTTGTTTTACCTTTTACAATACCTGAAACTTCTTTTATTTGCCTTTTAAAAATATATTTTAAGGTTTTATTTATTCATTCATGAGAGACACAGAGAGAAAAGCAGAGACATGGGTAGAGGAAGAAGCAGGCTACCTGCAGGGAGCCGGATGCGGACCTAATCCCAAGACCCTGGGATCTTGACCCGAGCTAAAGGCAGACACCCAACCACTGAGCCACCCAGGTGCCCCTTTTATTTGCCTTTTATAGTTTTCCTGTTCAACAGGTTGCGGAGTGCAATTCCTAACGTAGGAAGGACAGGGAGATAAAGACTGTTTTCACAGACCCGGTCAGTGTCTGGTGGGGTTTTCACGTTTACCTCAGAACCAAGTACCAATAGGCAGAAAGCAGAAATACTGAGAAAGATTTTAATGTGCTCTCTCTCAGTCTCTCTCTCTCTTGTTTTCCTCTGTTTAGAAAGTTTGGGGAAGGAATCTCCAGCGGTTGCTCCTCTTGGTGCAATAGTTACCGAGTTTCCTTCACACGAAGTTCCAGGGCTGCCACCCTGAAGAAGTGCCGGCAGCGTCCTCCCTGGACACCACGGTGGGTGCTCTGCCTTGTTCTGCTTCGGCTCACAACGCAGCTGAGGACGCAACCGGACCGCAGCGTCTCCACTAGCGACCCGAGGGCTTGGTTCCAAAAGATGGGGCCCTCAAAATAGCATTCCATCATGAAATTTCATTAGTGTTCTTCCCTTTTCCTTCCCTCCAGATGCTATTTTTCTCCTGCCCTGCCCAGCCGGTGGAGGAGATTCACGGTCTTCCTGTCGCGTCGGGACCCCTTGAGGTTCCACGGGGACGGGAGAAGGAGTAGCTGTCCCCTCCCCTTCAGTAGGAAGTGTAGTCCGCGCTCGAGAACCGCCAACCAACACCCGCATCACGCTGGGTTCCTGCAAACCCGACGGAGCGCTCCTCCGAGCCTCTCTGCAGGCCCCAGGGGAGGCGGTGCGATTCCTGCCCCGCGACGGAAGCCGCGCTGAGGGGCCCTGCCCTGCCCCCTGGCCCCCTGGATGGGTCTGGGAGAGGGGCAGGGCTGCCCTTTCCCGCCCGAGAAGCAGCGCGAGGGCGCTCACCCCCATCCGGAGACGCGAGGGTGACGGAGCCCACGTGCCCGCGTTAAAATGACCTCCGCGCCCGCGTCGGGACAGCCGTTTGCCGGAGACCGACCGCAGGGAGAGCGCGTGGCTCCGGGACCGGGGCTGACGAGAGAAGCCGCGCGGTTTCCGACACGGCGGGTGTGTGGCGGGGAGGGAGGCCGGCGTCCGAGCACGCGGTGCGGCCCGAGCGTGCGGAGCCTCAGCGGAGGTGGGTCGGCAGTGCGGGGCCGCAGGTTGTGGCGGGGACCCGGGGTCCAGCTGGGCCGCCCGGCCTTCCTTGAGGCGGTCTCGGTCCGCGCGGCTCGGCGGCCGCGTCCCTCGGGGTCCTCCGGGCGAGGCGGGGCCCCGGGGTCTCACGCCGGCGCCTCCCTCCCGCGCCCTCGCCGCTCCTCGTGTCCGCAAAGGCGCGTCTCCGGGGCAGCCCCGAGGTGCGGCCGGACGTGTGGACCCGGCGGGGCTCCGGACGGGTAAGGCCCCCGCACAGGGTAAGGTCTTTCTCGTGGGGCTCCTTTAACAGAGAAAGCAGAGAGGAAACGGCCTTAGGAGACAATTCCAGGGAGGGGTGTGCGTCATTCAGAAGAACAGACAGCTTATTGCAGAGGCTACTTGTATCTCTTAAAAACAGCTAGTTGTCCCCTCCCTGGTAGTCTTGTCGCTAGGATTAGGTCACCGCCGCGGCAGGGTTTCGATTTCTGGTCAGCGGGGATGTTTCTGTAATGAATCTGTATTTTCCTCCCCAGAAGTGTGGTGTGCACCGAGGGCCCCATAAAGAACTTCTGCACTGAGTTCCTAAACGCCGGGAGGTCGGGCCCCAGCGTCAGAGTCAACTCCCAAGCTGCGAAGAGCCTGGGAAGAGATTCCTCTTATTCCACTCACCTTAGTTAGAAATCTAGGTCTCACTTTTAGAATTTCCATCTAATGAGAACTTGGAGCTTCCAATCACTCTGTTAAAAAAAAAAAAAAAAAAAAAAAAACCACGAACCAGTAAAGTGAAATATACAAAATGTTGCAAGAATAGTAACATCCTGTTATCCCTCCCCTAAGTGCACCAGTGAACATTTCCCCGCATTTACTTTCTCCCTCCATCCTCATATTTACAGACTGGACATCATTTGAAGGCACCTGGCAGACATCTCAAGACAATTGGTTGGGCTGCTCTTGCTCCCTCCCTTGGGCAATGTCCCTCCAAACCAGCCTCGCTTGGCATGACCTTTCTTCGGAGCCCAGGGGAGGGCTTTGTCCTCTGGAGGAGACTCCGCTTGTCCCTTCAGGAACCAGACATCTCTTGCCTCCAGGCTGCAGAGAAGCTTCAGGCAGGTGGAGTGTTATTTGCTTCTTACCGGATAGTGCAGGCCAGGCGTGCCCTGTGCTTGTAGGAACAGGATTAGGTGGTCATGCCCCCAGCACTGCCTGCCCTCTGGACTCCTTCTGGTGGGCAGTGGTCCTGCACTTGATGGTGGCCTAGGATATGAGTAATTAACACTTGGTCTCATGGCTGGTCTTCTGTCCAATTCAAGCATGTACTCAAAGACTGACTTGGGTAGAATGTTCACCATTTTACAATATCCAAATGCCCCAACACCTTCAGACTTGGCTATGGAGCTGTTTAATACATGAAGTCTGATGAAAGTGTTTGACTTAAAATTTGATCAAATAGAAAAAAAGAGGGGCACCTTGGTGGCTCAGTTGGTTGGGCATCTGCTTTTGGCTCAGTTTGTGATCCCGGGGTCCTGGAGTCCAGCCCAGTGTGCACACCCTGCTCAGTTGGAGTATGCTTCTTCCTCTCCCTCTGCCCCTCCTCTGCTTGTGCTCTCTCTCTCCCTCAAATGGATAAGTAAAATCTCTAGAAAAAAAAAATAGAAAAAAAGAAAGTGACAGAAGCCAAACGGATCCTCTATTTCTGAAAGAAAGGCAAGGCACAGTCATTGCAGCTTGAGAGGAATGGCCTGGCAGAGCAATATAATGAAAGGGAAGGGAAAGGTGGGGAGGGAAGGAGTCTCACTGCTCTTGGCTTGCAAGGAGCTCTCCCATGCCTCAGAGTGTGCAAGTCTCCAAGCTTCTGAAGCTTCCAGAAGCTCTAAGATCCAAGGGATATAAACTTTCAATTTGTGTGTTTTGTTCTAAATCAGGAGTCCTGACTGAGATGTGGGATTCTGAATTGAGGATGTGAAAATCCTGAGCCCTTGCTTTCAGGGAATGGCAATATACCCTCTAAGCAGGGGCCTCTGCAGTGCTGAGCTCTCATTTGGCCTTAGTTCTTTCTGAAGATATTGTTCCTGGTTGAATTTTGCATGTCACATGCCCTAAATTTGGACACAGCAGAAAGCTCTGTATTCAGGAAGAGATGGAGAAGCTACAGTGGAGAAGTTGCCTCACATGTGAAAAATGAAAGTAATATAACACTGTATGTTAGTTATATTTGAATGAAAAAAGAGAAAAAAGAAGAAAAAATGTCCTTTTAGAAACTGGATAGAATTAGTTTTTTTGAAAGAGTTTAAAGTACTATTTTCTGAAGAGTCTTGCCTGAAAATGCAAGAAATATAAGAGACATTATTTGCATCCTTGGGAGACTCCAAAGGCACCCTGTAAATAGGTTTAAGCTCTTGTTGAAAACAAGTGTTGAGCACACCTTCCAAGGAAGAATACACAGTTACAAAGAGCCAAATTCTGGCAATACAAGAAAACTACTTTGTAGACAAGTTTTATTTCTTTTTTTAAAGATTTTATTTATTCATGAGAGACACAGAGAGAGAGGCAGAGACACAGGCAGAGGAAGAAGCAGGCTCCATGCAGGGAGCCTGACGTGGGACTCGATCCCGAGTCTCCAGGATCATGCCCTGGGCCGAAGGCAGCGCCAAACTGCTGATCCACCAGAGCTGCCCAACAAGTTTTATTTCTAGAGCTCCAGATGTAAATATTTCAGTTATGTCCATAATTACTCCACTTGTTAGGGATTTATTTATTTATTTATTTATTTATTTATTTATTTATTTATGAGAGAGAGAGAGCACCAGCCCACAGGGAAGGGGATATGAGGTGTGGGGGATGGGGCAGAGGGAGAGGGAGAGAGAATACTTTACTCTGAACCTGAAGCCTGAGTTAGGGCTGGATTCCCTGACCCCCAGATCAAGACCTGAGCAGAAACCAAGACTCAGCAGCCCAACAACTTCACCATCCACACACCCCTAGGGCTTTTTGTTATCTAATTAATTTTTGAAAGATTTTTAACTTATTTTATTTAAATTCACTTAGTTAACATATAGCATATCATAAGTTTCAGATGTAGAGTTCAGTAATTCGGCAGTTGGATGTAACTCCCAGCGCTCATTACATCACGTGCCCTCCTTGATGCCCATCATCCAGTTACCCCATCCCATTCCCCTCCACCAAACCTCAGTTTGTTTCCTATGGTTAAGAGTCTCTTAGGATTTGTCTCCCTCTCTGATTTCATCTTATTTTATTTTTCCCTTCCTTCTCCTATGCTCCTGTTTTGTTTCTTTTTTTTTTCCAAGATTTTATTTATTTATTCATGAGAGACACACAGAGAGAGGCAGAGACATAGGCAGAGGGAAAAGCAGGCTCCCTGTGGGGATCCCAGAACTCTGGGATCATGACCTGAGCCAAAGGCAGATGCTCAACCACTGAGCCACCCATGTGCCCTCCTCTGTTTTGTTTCTTAAATTCCACATATGAGTGAAACCATATGATAATTGCTTTCTGTGATTGACTTATTTTACTCAGCATAATACCCTCTAGTTCCAACCATGTCAATGTAAATGGTACGATTTCATCCTTTTAATGGCTGAGTATTATTCCATTGTCTATATACCACCTTTTCTTTATCCATTCATCTGTTGGCAGATGTCTGGGCTCTTTCCATAGTTTGACTATTGTGGACATTGCTGCTATGAACATTGGGGTGCAGGTGCCCCTTCGGATCACAACATTTATATCCTTTGGGTAAATACCTAGTAGTGGAATTGCTAGGTCGTAGGGTAGCTCTATTTTTAAATTCTTGAAAAACTGGTCAGTGCAAATGCCTGATCCAGTATATGGGCCGGAGGGATTAAGGTGTGTGTGGAGGGGAGAGGCGGGCACAAGAAAGTAACATGGTAGCAGAGATCCAATTTGCTGAAGTTCCCAGTGTTGTTTATTTGTGAGGTGCCATTGTTCTGTTCTGTTTAACGTTGTTGTAGTGACATCTGTGGTTAGAACTCAGTTATAGTAATTGAAGGGATCCCAGAAGAACATAAGTTTAGGAATGGGTTCTCAGAATTTGTTCTGGATTATCTGGAATTGGGTCTTAGACATCATTAGATTTGATGGTATTAAGGATCCTGATGTGAGGGCACACTGTCAGTTTGTTGCAGGATTTCTCTGCGTTTAGTGTCTGCAGTTCCTGGTCACACCGCTTCCAAGAATGATGAGGTAAACTAGACAAAGAACAGTGGGCAGCAAAGCAAAGTTTATTGAGCAAGAGTACAAAGCTCCCAAAGAGGGAGGGGGCCTGAGAGGGTTGCCCTTGGAGTTTCCAAGTTTAGGGGGCTTTATGAGCTCTTTTGTGAAAATATCTTAAGCAATCAGGGTGTGCTGAGTCGTGCCAATCAGGGCTCCGGTCATGTATCTATCTACTGATTAGGTTATCGTCTCTGTCCTGATCATCTTTTTTGCTGACATCTAAGGTCTTATGTCTTAACTGCCCCTTGCCCATGGTAGTGACAGATGCTTTGTGGTTAACTGTCTTATTTTAGGATGTTTTGCAGAAGTCATTTCTGCAAAGATTGCAAAGCAGAATGCTAGTGTGGTCCTGTCTGAGCTGTAAAAGAGGATGTTAGTGCTGTTTTATGTTAACTGTCCTGACTCCATATTTTCTTGTTGGGAACCCTGTCCCTGACTACCTCACTGTCCAGATAACTCCTAATAAGTTCATGGCATGCAGTAGCCAAACATTTACTCGAGAGGCTCTCACTGTTCACTTGCTGCATTGACCAAAAACTTGCACCAAAAAGTGGCTTATTGTGAATGCAGTTTAAGTGCCAGGACTTCTTTGGTATATATTACAGAGGAAAGTATCCAAAGGCTTAGGGAGATCAGGATGCTAGAGTGGATTTACCATGGAAGACAAACTCATTCACCCCATCTATATTCTCTAGAAAGTCAAGGAGAACACTACTTTCAACAAGGCTGTGGGAAATATATTCAAAAAGCCTATATCTCTGGATCCTCAAAGGACTCTGTGATGGCTGGTTTGAGAAGGACAGTGGGAACTGCTGCCACTGAACTGTTATTCGTAAAAGTAATGGGGATAATAGGAAGATGGAGTTGAGAACGTCACATGGCAATGATTAATCTCCAAAGACAAGGTGGTCACAGTTAATACAATAGATAGCAAACTTGAAGCACTAATCAGAATAGCTCAGCACACTTCGTCATTAACTCATCAATGTCCCTAAATCTGAAATTGATGGGTAGCCTATTAAAGTTTTATTCGATCTGTAAAAGCAAAAACATCTAGTGACTCTGAGTCTGAGTTGAATCACAATAGCCACAGATCCTCAACAAATTCATAATCATAGAGCCCTTTGAATGAAGGAAAGATAGATTCCCCTCAAGGAAAGATGCTAGTTATATAGCTAAAAATTAATACTCTTAGACTTTTAGCCCAATAGCATATTCATGCCAGAGTCCTCTGAGTAGAATGCTCTATTAGTAAAAAATAACTTTATAACAGAATATTTGACAGTTGAGTACCTGGGTGGCTCAGTCAGTTAAGTGTCTGCTTTCAGCTCAGGTCATGATCCTGGAGTCTGGGATTGAGTCCCAAGATCGAGTCCCACGATGGAGCCCCACATCAGGCTTTCTGCTCAGCAGGGAGCCTGCTTCACCCACTCCCTCTGCCCCTCTCCCCATGCTCTCTCTCTTTTGCTCTACACTCTCTCAAATAAATAAATAAAATCTTTTTTTAAAAAGGACTATTTAGCAATTGTACTGTAATAAATATTACTTTACCTTAACTATTATTGGTTATGCTTAATTGCCAAAAAATATTATATAAGGATTATCATTAGGGATATTATTAGTCAAATCGGAATGAGGCAAGTTTAGAGTTTGAACATCTGTTTGACTGTCATGAGATCTACTTTTAGTAGGAAGCCAAAATAGAGTAAGTAACTAAATATTTAAACAGCATTTAACAATTTTGTAGGAGCATACAATGAAATTATTTACAGCAACATTTAACGTTATTTTTAACATTAGCTATTCCAGATAGAGATATCCCTCTCTCTCTCTCTTTTTTTTTTAAGATTCTATTTATTTATTCATGAGAGACACAAAGAGAGAGAGGCAGAGACACAAGATAGAGGGAGAAGCAGACTCTCTGCAAGGAGACCGATGTAGGACTCCATCTGGATCCCGGGATCACACCCTGAGCTGAAGGCAGACACTCAACTGCTGAGCCACCCAGGCGTCCTTGGAGTGATATCTCATTGTGGTTTTAATTTGCATTTGGCTAGTGGCTACATCACTATGTTGAATAGCTTTTCATGTACTTATTTGAAGTCTTTATATCCTTTCAGGTAAAATATCTGTTCATCTCTTTGTCAATTTTCTAATCAGTTTGTTTGTTATTTTACTATTGATTTCTAAAATTATTTTTATTTTCTAGGTACTAGTCTTTTCTGGATATATGGTTTGAAAATATTTTCTCTTTGTTTTTTCATTCTCTTAATGAAGTCTTTTGTAGAGCAGTTTTTAATCTTGATATAGTCCAATTGATCAATCTTTCCTTTTATGGATCATGCTTTTGGTGCGAAGATTAATAACTCTTTGCCTAGTCTTAAACCCTGAACATTTTCTTCTACTTTTTCTATAAAAGTTTATACTTTTACATTTTACATTTAAGCATATGATCCATCTTGAATTGCTTTTGTTAAGTTGTGAGGTTTAAGCTGAAGACTTTTTTTTTTTTTTTTTTTTTGCCTATAGATGCCCCATTACTCCAGCATCATTTGTTGAAAAAGGCTATCCTTCCTCCATTGAATTGCTCTTGCACCTTTATAAAAAAAAAACAGTTGGACATACTTGTGTGGATATTTGTGGGTTCTCTATTCTGTTTCATTCATCTATCTATATGTCTATCCCTTCACCAATACCACAATGTATTGCTTACTATAACTCTATAATAATCCTATATAATAACCTACCTAATTATGACTTCTCCCACTTTCTTCTTCTTTTTCAAGATTATTTTAGCTATTTAAGAGTCTGTTATTTCTTTTTTTTTTTAATTTTATTTATTTATTCATGAGAGACAGAGAGAGAGAGAGAGGCAGAGACACAGGCAGAGGGAGAATCAGGCTTCAAGTGGGGAGCCCGATGTGGGACTTGATCCTGGACCCCGGGATCGTGCCCTGAGCCAAAGGCAGATAGATGCTCAACTGCTGAGCCACCCAGGTGTCCCAAGAGTCTGTTATTTTCATATAAGTCTTATATGCTTATTTATGTCTATAAAAAATTTTGCTGGTATTTTGATAGGAATTACACTAAACCTATAGATCAGTTTAGGAAAGTTGGCATCATTACTACCTTGAGATGCCCAATCGTGAAAACAGTGTATCTCTCCATTTGTTTAGGTTTTTAAAATTTCTCCCATCAATATCTTACAATTTTCAGCATACAAATCCATTATTTGCTTTGTTAGATTTATACCTAAGTATTTCATTTTCTTTGGAGCAACTGTAAATTGTATTGTTTTTAGATTTCAATTAAATTCAATTAAGTAATTTTCATGTGTTCATTACTAGTGTATAGAAATGTAATTGATTTTTGTGTGTTGATCTCATAGCCTGCAATCTTGCTGAACTCCTTTATTAGTTCTAGATTTGTTTTTCCCTTGGAATTTTCTATGTAGACAATTATGTCATCTGCAAATAGGGACAGTTTTATTTCTTCCTTATTAATCTACATGCCTTTTATTTCTTTATTCTTGCTTTAAATGCAGTGGCCAGAACTTGCAGTATGATATTGAATGAAAGTCCTGAGACCAGACATCATTTTCTTGTTCTTAATCTTTGGGGGCAAGTGATGAGATAACAAAAGGCAAGCTGAGAGCAAAGGGCAAGCTTACACCCCACATACCACCTCCCCTCTCAAGGTGGGAGTGGGAGATATGTGATATTTCTCAGGCACTCTCGGCTGCCCAAGAACAGAGGAAGGAAGAGACAAATGGTTAAGTGATAAAGATCACAGTCATACAGGACATAAAACTCCATTAGTTTGTAACCGTCTTAATGGTTTACAATAAAAGAGAATAGTCAGACCTCCAGGAACCTAGGCTCCCCTGGAGCCCTAACATCACCTTCCCCTTCATAGGATAAAAAATTGTACATAATCAGTTACTCCTCATACATAAAATGCAGCTTTTTCTGCCCATGGGTCCTATCCCCATGCTTAATAAAACCATTTTTTGCATTGAAAATATCTCAAGAATTCTTTCTTGACAAATCGTTCTTGGACCCAAACACCACATTATATCGGAAAACATTCAGTATTTCCCCACTAAGTATAATGTTAGCTGTAGATTTTTTGTAAATGCTCTTTATTAAATCGAGGAAGGACCTCTCTAGTCCTATTTATCTGAGAGTTTTATTCATGAATGGCTATTGGATTTTGTTGAATACTTTTTCTGTGTCAGTTGGTATGATAGCATGTTGTGTCTTCTTTAGACAGTGGATACAGTGAATTATGTAGAGACATAATTTAGACAATAGTCTTGAGCAATGGAAACCTGGTCATGGCAAAAGAGCCCACAGCAAGCCCCTGGCTGAACACAGACAGGCCTATCAGGTGACCTACCTCACGACATCCTTAGGCCCTAACCAACCAATGGCCCACTTACAACTAGGCATGGTTGCTAAAAAAGAGAAAAGTGCATATATCATCATACCTCCTCATCTTCCTTCTTTAAAAACAGCTCCAACCCCTGCCTTGTGGCAGACAGCCTCTCCTCTGCTGGCGGTATATTCAATCAATTTCTGTCTCCTTTGTGTTCTGCCTTGGGCGAATCCTTTTACCACCCTTGCCACTGGCTTCCACCTGATCTTTGCCCCACACTTGGGGCCCCCCATCTGATTGAAAGAGAGATACCACAAATTATATCAATTAATTTTTTAGTGTTGAACCAACCTTGCACACTCGGAATAATTCCCACTTTGTCATGATGTATAATTCTTTTTATACATTGCTGGATTCAATCTGCTAATATTTTACTGATGATTCAATCTGCTAATGTTTTTGCATTTAAGTTCATTAGGGCTATTGGTTTGCAGTTTTCTTTTGTAATATCTTTGCCTGGTTTAGGTATCAGGATAATATCAGCCTCATAAAATGAGGTGGAAAGTGTTCCTTTCTCTTGTGTATTCCAGATTAGATTGTGTAAAATCAATGTTACTTCTTTAAATATTTCATAGACGTTTCCAGTAAAACCATCTGGGCCTGAAGATTTGTTGATTGGGAGTTATTTAATTAGAAGTGAAATTCTTTGATCTTCACAGGATTTTTAGATTGTCTATTTCATCTTGGTTGAGTTTTGCTAGTTTGTAGTTATTGAGGAATTAACCCAATGCTTCTAAGTTTCTGAAAGTGTTCTTTGTTATTCGTAACAAGCTTCTTTCAACCACACCTGAGTTTCTGTTTGTTTTTTTAATAAAATATTTTATTTATTTAAGAGAAGGAGAGCTCCTGAGACAGCATGAGCTGGGAAGGGGCAGAGGAAGAGGGAGAAGCAGACTCCCCATTGAGTGGGGATCCCCATACAGGGCTCAATTCCAGGATCCTGGGATTCTGACCAGAGCCAAAGGCAGACATTTAACGATTGAGCCACCTAGGCATCCTTCACCGGAGTTTGTGTTAATGCAGGTTCTTTTGGAAAATCCTTAAGGAAGAGGGCTGGTTACTGAACTAAGTGCTTGGAAGATTGGCACTTTCCATCCCACCTTCTGACCTCTGGGGAGGAGAGAGTGACTGGAGGTTGAATCAACCACCAATAGCCAATGATTTAGGCAATCATGCCTAAGTAAGGAAGCCTCCATCAAAAATCTCTGACCTACAGGGTTCAGCGAGCTTCCAGGGTGGTGAACACATGGAAGTGCTGGGAGAGTGGTGAGTCCAGAGAGGTTATGGAAGCACTGCACCCCTTTCCACATACCTTGCTCTATGCATCTCTTCCATCTGGTTGTTTCTGAGTTTTATATATATATAGATTATCTATCTATCTATCTATCTATCTATCTATCTATCTATCTATTCTTTAAAGATTTCATTTATTTGTGAGAGACACACAGAGAGAGGCAGAGAGAGGCAGAGGGAGAAGCAGGCTCCCTGTGGGGAGCCTGATGCAGGACTTGACACCAGAATCATGACCTGAACCAAAGGCAAGATGCTCAACCATTGAGCCACCCAGGTGCACCTATATATATTTTTTTAGTAATAAACCTGTAACCTAGTAAGTAAACTTTTTCCTGAGTTCTGTGAGACACTCTAGCAAACTAGTTGAACCCAAGTAAGGGGTTCTGGGAACCTCTGGTTTATAGGTGGTGGGAAGCATGGGTAATGACCTGAACTGGTGATTGGCATCTGAAAGGGAGGGAGGCAATCCAATGGGACTGAACCCTTAGCCTGTGGGATCTGACACTATCTTCAAGTAGACAGTGTCAGAATTGAGTTAAATTGTAGGACACCCAACTGGTATTGCAGAATTACTTGATGTGTGGAAAATTCACATAGCTGGAGTCAGAAGTGAAGTAGTATCATAATACTGAGACTAAAGGAGACAAACCAGGGATTTTTCCTTTACAACAAGTTCATTGTGGGGTAAGTTTCTTTCCTAGTTCTTACTGTTGCACTCAGGATGCTCTTTGAGGAGTATGATGATGCTATAGGCATTCCTCAGTGTCCCTTGATTTTTTTTGAACCTAGCCTGAAGAACATTTTTATTCTTAATGGTAAGAATGGCTACCACATCCTCTGCTATTATCTTGATTTTCTTTGGATAATTTTCATCCCCCAAACTTGCTGACTTTCTTCCACTTGCTCTCTTAGCTCTGGGCTCTCAGGGCATTGGTTCAGCTCAAGTTCTTAGAGAAAACACACCCAATAGGGGCCACAGTCAAGCCCCACCTGGCATTTCCAGGGCATATTTATTACACTTTTTGGTGCCTCTTGGACTCAGATAAAACAGAGTTGGAAAAGACCTTGAAGAGCTAAAATAATAGCTGTATTTTACTGATAAGGAAATAGGCCCAGAGAAGAAGAGATTTTCTCAAGTTCCCTCACTACTAGATGGCAGGAGAGTCACCACAAAAACCTTGGCCTCAAGCCTCTCTGTCCAAAGCACAATAACACACCCCCAAGGAATCCACATCTAAATTTCAGGGGACCTTGGATGAAACATAGGTATTTCCACTGTTAAAACAAAAAGCCCATCCTAGGACAATTTTTTTTTCTTCTTTTAAAGATTTTATTTACTTATTCATGAGACACACAGAGAGAGAGGCAGAGACATAGGCAGAGAAAGAAGTAAGCTTCCTGTGGGGAGCCTGATGCAGGTGGGGCTTGATCCCAGGACCCCGGGATCACAACGTGAGCTGAAGGCAGACGTTCAACCACTGAGCCACCCAGGCATCCCGGACAATTCTTTTATCATAATTCTATAGTCCTATTATTTATACTCAGTCAATTTTCAATTGTGGCTGACACAATGGGATCAAGGAACACAAGTATTAAGTAAAATTTATCACAGCCATAATTAAAGTGTATTGATGTGTTTATCTATAAGACATCGGGCTGCTGCTCCAGAAGATCATCTTCCTGAGAATAGGCACTCTGTCCATATCCCCATTGCCTCCACAGGAAACTGCCAGTTAAAACATTCAGTAAGTATCTGTGGAATGGATAAATAACAGTTACCAGGAATAACTAACTTTTACTGATGTTGTCCAATCCCAATCATATTTCCAAACAAATCCTATCCTGGGTTTATACTGAAGAAATAAAAGCATGGCCTTAGGAAAAGCGTCCAAGACTTGATATATTTATTTAGCTATTATTATTTTTTTAAGATTTTATTTATTTATTCATGAGAGACAGAGAGAGAAGGCAGAGACATAGGCAAAGGTAGAAGTAGGCTCCCTGTGGGGAGCCCAATGCGGAACTCTATCCCAGGACCCCAGGATCACAACCTGAGCCAAAGGCAGAGGCTCAACCACTGAGCCACCCAGGCATCACTAGGTATTATTATTGTTAAAGTAAGCTCTATATCCAACATGAGGCTTGCACTCACAACCCTAAGATTAGGATGTTACATGCTCTATCTACTTAGCCAGCCAGGCACCCCATAAAGCAGTCCAAGATTTCAATACCAGCTTCATCACATATTACATATGCTTTAGTGGATGATTACACTATCCTCTTTCAGTCTATTCTGCTTACATATAAAATACAGAAGGAAGCATTAACCAGGAGAGTTTCTGGATGTTCAAATTAACATCAGTAGAAAAAGCTCCCAATCCCGGCATCATAGTCATTGATGTGCTTCTTAGAAATATCTGAGGAATATATGAAAAATCCACAGCTAACATCATGCTCAGTGGTAAAAAACAGAGTTTTTCCTCTAAGATCAGGAATAAGACAAGGGTGTCCACTCTCACCATTTTTATTCAACACAGTACTGGAAGTCTTAGCTACAGCAGTCAGACAAGAAAAAGACATAAAAGGCATCCAAACTGGTCAGGAAGAAGTACAATTTTCACTATTTGCGATGACATCATACTACATATAGAAAACCCTAAGGACTCTACCATAAAACTAATGGAACTCAGTAAAGTTGCAGAATACAAAATTAATATACAGAAAACCTGTTGCATTTCTACACACTAATAATGAAGTAGCAGAAAGAGAAATTAAGAAAACAAGTCCATTTACAATTGCACCAAAAAGAATAAAATACCTAGGAATAAACTTAACCATGGAGGTGTAAGACCTAAACACCAAAAACTATAAAATGTTGATGAAAGGAATTGAAGATTACATAAACAAATGGGAAAATATTCCATGCTCATGGATTGGGAGAATAAATATTGTTTAAATGTCCATACTACCCAAAACAATATACAGATGCATTAATCTGTATATAATGCAATCCCTATCAAAATAGCAACAACATTTTTCACAGAACTAGAATAAATAATTCTAAAATTTGTATGGAACCACAAAATACCCTGAATAGCCAAAGCAATCTTGAAAAAGAACAAAACTGGAGGTATTGCAATCCCGAATTTCAAGATATACTACAAAGTTGTGGTAACCAAAACAGTGTGGCACTGGAACAAAAATAGATACATAGATTAATAAAACAGAATAAAGAGTCCAGAAATAGACTCATGCTTTTTTGTTGTTGTTGTTAAGTAGGTTCCATGCCCAGTGTGGAGCCCAGTGCAGGGTTTGAACTCGTGACCCAGAGATTAAGACCTGAGCTGAGATCAAGAATCATATGCCTAGGGGTGTCTGGGTGGCTCAGTTGTTTGTCTGCCTTCGGTTTAGATCATGATCCTAGAGTCTTGGGATTGAGCCCTGAGTCAGCTTTTCTCTCCTTCCACTCCTCCCCCTGCTTATGCTCTCTCTGTGTCTCTCTCAAATAAATAAACAGAATCTAAAAAAAAAAAAAAAGAGTCAGATGCTTAACAAACTGAGCCACTCAGGCACCCCTAACCTCATGCTTTTATAGTCAAGTAATCTATAACAAAGGAAGCAAGAATATATATGGAAAAAAAGTGTCTTTAATAAAGGGTGTTGGGAAAATTGGATAGCTACATGCAAAGAATGAAACTGGACCACTATGCCCTACACAAAAACATAACCTCAAAACGGATTAAAGACCCAAATGTGAGACCTCAAATCATAAAATTCCTAGAAGAAAACATAGGCAGTGACCTCTTTGGCATGAGTTGTAGAAACATTTTTCTGGATATGTTTCCTTTGGCAAAGGAAGCAAAAAATTAAACTATTGGGACTACATCAAAATAAAAAGCTTTTGTGCAGTCAAGGAAATCATCAACAAAACAAAAAGAGAATCTACTGAATGGGAAAAGATATTTGCAAATGATGTATCCAATAAGGGGCTTAATATCCACAATATATAAAGAACTTGTACAGCTCAACAACAAAAAAAACAAATAACCCAATTAAAAAATGGGCAGAGGACATGAATAGTCATTTTTCCAAAGAAGACATACAGATGGCCAATAGATACATGAAAAGATGCTCAATATTACTCATCATCAGGGAAATGCAAATCAAAACCACAATGAGATATCACTTCACACCTGTCAGAATAGCTAGAATAAAAAACACTAGAAATAAGTGTTGGCAAGTGAGGATGTGGAGAAAAAGGAACCCCTTACACAAGGGTTGTTGGTGGGAATGTGAGCTGATGCTGCCATGTGGAAAATACTATGGAAGATTTTTTTTTTCATTGGCCAAGGTCATTATATTGTACACCTGAAACTAATATGACACTGTATTAACTAATTATACTTGAATTTTAAGAAATAGCTGGGATACAGCCAAGAAACCACATTTCAAACAAATTCCCCAGGAGATTTTCGTCCAAAGGAAAAGCCCCACCATTAGGCAAACAACTTGAAATGAAGAACCCCCAAGGCCCTAATTGTAATAAGAGTGAGTCAGTGGAAGCCTGCAAGTCCTTTGTTCAGGGTGGTCTTTCAATGGTATGTATCCCTGGGAAAGAATGTCTCAACTGATTTGGCAAACAAAGAAAAACACTGTTTCCCCAGGGCATGTGTTTGGCTCCTTCTGCTCCCCCTTTTCTCCCTCTGCTCTAACTGCTGGGTGATCACAGCTCTCGTGTGGATCATTTCTTCATGAAGTATCCTGTTATTGTCTTCTCCTCTTGGTGAAAGAGAAGACAGAGAATAGTTTGGATCTCCATTGTTCTAGGCTTTCTGCTAAGCCACCTCAGGGAGCTGAAAGAAATCATGACTGATCTAAGGTCAAAAAAGAGGATCCCAGAGGAGCATGAGACCATAAGGGCAGCCCCTCAGGGAGGATTGAACAATGGCATGGTCAAAATCAGATCTTTTAACATGGGGAAAACATATCAACTAATTATGGAGAGGATGCTGCCATGAAAAGAGAGAGGAGGAGGAGGACCATCCAGAGGAGTGTGAGAAGAAAGAAAAATGTGGATTAAATGAAGATGGAAACAAATGATGCTTTAGTTGGTGGGGAGGAGAATATTTACTGTTGAGATAGTCTTGAGAATCTTATCTGCAATCAGAAGCTTCATTAGTACCCAGGACAACTGAGAGTGCTTGCACAGAGAGGGAGGCTCAATATGCCGGAGCTTATAGCCTGAGGCCTTGCTTGTAGTCCAAACTCCAATAAAATTGCCAGTTAACTGTCTGGAGTTACAAGCATACAAATAGAATATAAGGAGAGCTTCCTACCCAGAGAGGCTCTCTGCCCCTTGGTTGTCTAGCCAAACTAACGCCCAAAGCAACCTGCTCTAAAAGTTTACACTCTGGGCACTGTCTATTTTATTTTATTATTATTATTTTTAATTTTATTTATTCATGAGAGACAGAGAGGCAGAGACACAGGCAGAGGGAGAAGCAGGCTCCACGCAGGGAGCCCAACGTGGGAGTCCGTCCCGGATCTCCAGGATCAAGCCCTGGGCTGAAGGCGGCGCTAAACCACTGAGCCACCCAGGCATCCCGCATCGTCTATTTTAGCAGCCATTTGCAGACTTTTGATACCTTTCTGCCAAAAACTGCCAACCAACCTAAAAACCTTAGGGTTTTTTTTTGTTTTTGTTTTTTTTTTAAACCTTAGGTTTTCTACTGCTGCTTGTTCAATCCTCTATATACAAGTACAATATCAAGGAATACATATTCTTCCCCCCCCTCCTGCTGCAAACACACCTTTATCAAGGACCATCATAAAGTCATTCCTCATTCCTTTTTAATTAAAATAGGCTTTATGGCTCTTTCTCATATAAAAACATAAAAGAATTTTAGATATTTCTTCTTCCTTGCACCCTTTCCAATTTTCAAATGTTCATTCTTAAAAAAAAAAAAGTAACTAAAACATAAATGCTACTGAGGTATGATTAATTAATTCAGTAGGAGGGTTCCCCCCCCAACTTTTGATATTCTTCTCAATATACACCAATACCATTTTCCTTTTCCTTACAGTAAAATATATTGATGTTTCATTTAAATTGAGGCCAATTTTGTTTTGTTTTGTTTTGCTTTACATTCCCATGTTTATTGCAGCATTATTTATTCACAATAGCCAAGACATAGAAACAATCTAATGCCCTCCAATGGATGAATGAGTAAGTAAAATGTGATACACACACACACACACACACACACACCTACAGGAATATTATTTAGCCATAAAAAAGAATAAAATTCTGCCATTTGCAACCACATAGATGACCCTAGAGGGCATTTATGCTAAGTGAAATAAGCCAGAGAAAGACAAATAATGTATGGTATCACTTCTATATGAAATCTAAAAAAAAAAAAAAAAAGCCAATTTCATAGAAACAGAATAGGATAGTGGTTGCCAGGGGTTGAGAGGAGGAAGAAATGGGGAGATATAGGTTAAGTGTATAAACCTTTAGCTATAAGATATATAAGTTCTGAGCATCTAATGTATGGCATGGTGACTATAATTAATAATACAGCATTATATACTTGAAAGTTGCTGAGAGTACATCTTGAGTGTTCCCAGCACACACACAGGAAAAGAGTTAATTATGAGGTGATGGATATGTTAATTAACCTAGATCTTGGTAATCATTTCATCATCATATTGTACATTTTAAATATATGCAGTTATGGGGGATCCCTGGGTGGCTCAGCAGTTTCGCGTCTGCCTTTGGCCCAGGGCGCGATCCTGGAGTCCCGGGATCGAGTCCCACATCAGGCTCCTGGGCATGGGCCTGCTTATCCCTCTTCCTGTGTCTCTGCCTCTCTCTCTCTATGTCTATCATGAATAAATAAATCTTTAAAAAAATATATGCAGTTATGTTTTTCAATAATTTTTCAATTATTCCTTAATAAAGATGGGAAAAAATTAGAAAAAAAAGTAAAGTACATATTAAGACTTAAATCTAAAAAAAAAAAAAGATATAAATCTAAAAATAAATAAAAGATCCCCTGGTACACTTTTGTTCTGGAAATGAAGGGCATCATATGCAACTGATGGAGGACCAAAGAAGTTGTATGTGGGTGTTCAGGGCCAATCTCTTTTTTTTTTTTTTTATTGCTTAATTTAATTTAATTTAATTTTGTGTATTTTTTTATTGGAGTTCAATTTGCCAACATATAGCATAACACCCAGTGCTCATCCCATCAAGTGCCCCCCTCAATGCCCGTCACCCAGTCACCCCATTCCCCCACCCACCTCCCTTTCCACTACCCCTTTTTCGGGTCCCAGAGTTAGGAGTCTCTCATGTTTTGTCACCCTTACTGATATTTCCCACTCATTTTTCTCTCCTTTCCCCTTTATTTCCTTTTGCTATTTTTTATATTCCCCAAATGAATGAGACCATATAATGTTTGTCCTTTTCCAACTGCCTTACTTCACTCAGCATAATACCCTCCAGTTCCATCCACATTGAAGCAAATGGTGGGTATTTGTCATTTCTAATGACTGAGTAATATTCCATTGTATGTATAGACCACATCTTCTTTGTCCATTCATCTTTTGACAGACACCAAGGCTCCTTCCACAGTTTGCTATTGTGGATATTGCTGCTAAAAACATCGGGGTGCAGGTGTCCCGGCGTTTCATTGCATCTGAATCTTTGGGGTAAATCCCCAGCAGTGCAATTGCTGGGTCATAGGGCATTTCTATTTTTAACTCTCTGAGGAACCTCCACACAGTTTTCCAGAGTGGCTGTGCCAGTTCACATTACCACCAACAGTGCAAGAGGGTTCCCCTTTCACCACATCTTCTCCAACATTTGTTGTTTCCTGTTTTGTTAATTTTCAACATTCTCACTGGTGTGAGGTGGTATCTCATTGTGGTTTGGATTTGTATTTTCCTGATGGCATGTGATGCAGAGCATTTTCTCATGTGCTTGTTGGCCATGTGTATGTCTTCTTTGGTGAGATTTCTGTTCATGTCTCTTGCCCATTTCATGATTGGATTGTTTGTTTCTTTGCTGTTGAGTTTAATAAGTTCTTTATAGATCTTGGATTAAATTGAGGCCAATTTTGACCTCCTAATGCCTCACTCTCACTACCTCCTCTGACTGTAGGATGCTTTTGTTTTTGTATGAATATTATTCTTATACTTGTTGGTTTTTCATTTCATTCTGGCTGCATAAGGTCAGTTTACAATTAATCTCCTTGAATATAGCAGTGGACACCCATTTTTAAAAAAGATTTTATTAATTTATTCATGAGAGACACAGAGAGAGAGAGAGAAAGGCAGAGACACAGGCAGAGGGAGAAGCAGGCTCCATGCAGGGAGCCTGATGCGGGACTTGATCCCAGGACTCCAGGATCACTCCCTGAGCCCAAGGCAGATGCTAAACCACTGAGCCACCCAGGGATCCCCTAGATACCCATTTTGATGATGATTTGCACATCTGATGATTTTCTTTATTCTTTCATTCAGGTCACCAATATACTGAACATGAGAGGGCTGGTTTGCTAGAGGTTGCCATAAAGCCATGGATGAATATGGCATATGCAATGCCATATGGCCCATGAATGTGAGTGACCTTTCTATAGATCATGGTCAAATCCGGCCCTTAGGTATTTGGTGGGTAATCCATAACCTGCATGTGCAGTGGCGTTTAGTGGTGTTGCGGCAGACTGTCAAGGGATTCTCAAGTGTGGTAGGTGAGGGACTTATCTGACCCACCTTGTCTCTCCATTCTAACTGAGGTTGAAGCATGAGGCTAAGGAGGATGCCTTGGAGTATCTATCTCTATGGTTCTGCTGCTAGGTTGCTGGTACTACATGTTTGATCCCAGGCACCTCCACATGTACAGCAAAATGTCTATGAAAAAGTGCAGGAAGAAAGACAAGGGGAAATCACTCTTGAAAGTTTTGTCTTACTCTACTCTGCTCTACATCTAGTTATACAGTGCTATTGCATTGTGAAATGTCTCAAACACATTTCTGAGCTCTCTTCTCCAGTGACTATGGGACCTGCCATTATGTTGGAAAAAGACATTCTCATCGAGTCCTTTATTTTAAAAACTATCAAGTCCTAGTTAAAACCCCGTGCTTACATGATGTCACTTAGTAATGAGTTATTAACAATGACAATAAGAATAATCACAGTAACAGATTTAGTGAGCAATTGTATACCAGGTACTATGCTAAGCCTAGTTCAAACATTAACTCATTTAAATCTCCCACTAACTTTTTTACAAAGACTTATTTATTTATTTGAGAGAGAGAGAGAGAAAGAGCTTGAGCAGAGGGAAGGGGCAGAGGGCTTTTATTTATTATTTATTTGAGAGAGAGAGTCCTCAAGCAGACACTCCACTCATCCCAGAGATTGACATGGGGCTTGATCTCAGCACCCTCAGATCATAACATAAGCTGAAACCAAGAGTTGAGCACTCAACCGACTAAGCCACCCAGGCACCCCCCAAATCTCCTAACTTTAGAGGAAGGGTTATTATTAAACATAGTTGACCAGAAAAGATGCTGAAGATTAGGGAGACCAAATCATTTATTTGTTCAAGTGCTTAGGTATTGAAGGTGCAACAGGGAAGTGCACCCAGACTATCTATCTCTAAATACTAAGGAACATCTCCCTGCCCAGAAGATAATCTCTAAATTTAATGATGACTGCCAATTTTTAAAGTACTCTTTGTATACATGCCATTGAATTCTATCAACTTAGAGTAGATCCAGATTTTTAATTTATTCTTTTTATTTAATCCACTAGAATACTGGAAATACACCAATTCCATCTTTTCAAACTCTCCCATTTTCAAAATGAGAGAATATAGTTCTAATTTTTTTAAGTGGCACATAATTCTTTTTTTTAGATTTTTTTTGGTTTATTCATAAGAGACACAAACAGAGAGGCAGAGACCTAAGCAGAGGGAGAAGCGGGAGCCTTGCAGGGAGCCTGGTGTGGGATTCGATTCCAGGACCCCAGGATCATGCCCTGAGCTGAAGGCAGATGCTAAACCACTGAGCCACCCAGACGTCCAAATAATGTTGTTGTTGTTTTTTAATTAGTTTATTCATGAGAGACACAGAGGGAGAGGCAGAGAGACAGGCAGAGACACAGGCAGAGGGAGAAGCAGGCTCTTCAAAAGGAGCCTGATGTGGGACTCGATCCTGGATCCATGCTGTGAGCTGAAGGCAGATGCTCAATCACTAAGCCACCCAGGTTTCCTGAAATAATGTTTTTTTTTTTTTCTGAAATAATGTTTTTGATAATATATTAGAAATACTTTTCTATAAGCAATTGATAAATCATTGAACACTATATCTGAAACTAAGAATGTATTTTATATTGGCTAACTGAATTCATTTTTTTAAAGATTTTATTTATTTATTCATGAGAGACACACACACACACAGAGGCAGCGACACAGGCAGAGAGAGAAGCAGGCTCCATGCAGGGAGCCCCACGCGGGACTCGATTCCGGGACTCCAGGATCATGCCCTGGGCCAAACGCAGGTGCCAAACCACTGAGCCACCCAGGGATCCTGGCTAACCGAATTCAAATACATAAAGAAATATTTCTCTTGATTATAAAAATAATATAGTGGATGATCAGCAGTCATGCGGAGTAGTTTAACATTTGTATTTAATGTTTGATTACAAATAATATTGCCAACTATTAGCTCGGTTGAGGCCCCTCATAATGAAGTGATATTTATGAATCAGTTTGCCTAAGACTGTGAGCCAAAGAGTGGTGCTTGCATTAGCAAGGTATTTAGACCAAAGTCTTCAGAGTTTGGATCCCTGATACACTATCTCTTGTTCACTTAAGCTGGAGTCACTCCTGTCCAGTAGCAACAACAGCCATTAGTAACCAGGCCACATCCCGAACGCCTCTGTCCTAGAATGGGCTTCTACTCATCCTTCAGGTCCCTCTCTTACTCAAGGTTGTCACTGAAATCAGAGGAAATGGAACAGAGAGATCTGTTCACAGAGGCAGAAGTAGTATTTAAGGCAACAGACTTCAGTTAGGAGAACTTAAAAAAAATCTTTTCAAATGTGAGAAGTGATGTTCACGCAGGAATTTAAGGAAGGACCAGGTACTACCTATGGCTCTTCCCAAGAGAAAAGACCTCTGGGAAGAAAGGAGAGTCTGTGTTGAAGATGTGAGATGCGTTGGTTTGTCAGCTCCAAACACTGATTTCCTGAGTACCTGCAAACCAGCTCATTCCCATCAGAGTGTGCTTTCAGGGGCACTAGAGGGCAGGAAGATGAGAAGGGGGATTTGCTTTACTTCCTATTTGCTCACTGTTCCTTTTCTTTTTTCTTTTTTTTTAATTTATTTTACTTGAAAGAGAAGAGAGAACATGAGCAGGTGGGGAGGAGCAGAGGGAGATGAAGAAGCAGACTCCACTGAGCAGGGAGCCCAATTCAGGGCTCCTCCCAGGACCCGGAGATCACGTCCTGAGCAGAAGGTAGATGCTTAACCAATAGAGCCAACCACGTGCCCCTACTGTTCCTTTCCTTTTTTTTTTTTTTTTAAGATTTTATTTATTTATTCATGATAGTCACACAGAGAGAGGCAGAGAGGCAGAGAAAGAAGCAGGCTCCATGCAGGGAGCCCGACGTGGGATTCGATCCCGGGTCTCCAGGATCGCGTCCCGGGCCAAAGGCAGGCGCCAAACCGCTGCGCCACCCAGGGATCCCTACTGTTCCTTTCCTACATCACTTCAGCAATGGTTCTTTACCTTGTCAGCTGTTTCTGGTAGTTATAGGTGGCCCCAGATTCTAGTTTTTCTCCTATTCCCAGGACAGTTTTTAGTGTGCCCCTTCCTAGATATTAGCATCAGCAGCCCTATGCGTCCTGCTCTGAGTTCCAATGGCAAATGTGCCCTCTTTAGAGGGCCTGAGGGACTGGCACCAGCACCAGTTTGGCAAAGTCCCTCCTTTGAGGTCTCTAGCTCAGCTCTGTGAGAGGTCTTGTTCAGGCTCTGGAGGCACTGCTGAAGGTGGGCTCCCCCTCCTCCAAAGGTGAAAGCTTTGTTTGCACATTGAGCCTCCAATAACCATTGCTTGGCACTCATCTGCTGCTCTATAAGTGCTCACATCCTAGCTTTGGGGCCAGTGGTTGGTCAAACTCCCATCCCCACCCTTGCCCAGCCCCCATCCTTAGGAGCTTCCACGGAGAAATAGCCTTGTTGTGATGGCACACAGGTCCCCTTGGGGCTGCTTCATGGGCACTTCTCACCAGGTAGGTCCCAGACACTACCAGTTCCCAGCCAGCCCATCAAGGATTCCAAGGATTCCATCTTCCTCTTGGTGTTTCATTTAAGAGACAGGGAGAAGAACTTACCATTTTTTGGTCTGGTATGCAAATTCTCCTAAAATTGTAGCTACAAAGGGTAAAAAGGTAAAAGGCTGGCAGAAGAGAGCAAAGAACAGGAGTGTGAGAACAGAAGATGAATCAGGGAAGAAAAGAGAGAGAGGAAGGGAGTTGGAGCAGGGGATAGGAAGCTTTTGTATAAAATCTCATCTCTTTTCAGATCCAGATGGTATTTTCTGCTGTCAAGGCCCACATGAGACCATCAGAACTGAAAGAGCAATATTCCTTCCTGACCTGGGAAGCCCAGGATCTGGGTCTGGCACTGACTTTCTTGTTATGTCTGTTGTGTGCAGCCTCCTGCTGGATACTATGGTTCAGCTCTGTTCTGCCATCTTCTGTCTTGGCCCGCAGCTGCTTCTGGAAGTAAGTGCAGAGGAGTTACCCCCTTCAGGGGGGTTTCTGGGCAGCTTCTAAACAAGCATCTCTTGCTTTCTTC
Organism: Canis lupus familiaris; assembly: GCF_011100685.1. NCBI lineage: Eukaryota > Metazoa > Chordata > Mammalia > Carnivora > Canidae > Canis > Canis lupus. The sequence goes on from NC_049238.1 coordinate 59,682,777, forward strand.
CTTTCCCCACAGATGCTCCCCCAGGCTACAGGGACAATAGGGAAGACAGAAGCTCCCTGGTTTGCTGACACAATCTCACTATCCTGAAGCCTGATTGTAGGACTGGCCTTCTCGCTGCACCCATGGAGCTGACTTTTGGAGATGTGAGTTGTCATCCTTCTCCCTTGGGTTCAGGAGGCCTTCATTTATTCTCAGCCCTGCCACCATTGTCTTTGTAACCTCAACTTCCTCTGCTGTAAAGTGGGCCCATATGTGACTCCTTTATTTCTCACCACTGAGTGCTCAAAGTGTCCCTGACATCTTGGATTTACAACAAACTAAAGGAACTAGTTTCTGAGATTAGACCAGCCGTGTCCCCTTTACCATATTCACTGTTGGGACTCTGCCTGCGGTGGACTGATAATCTCTCTCTAGCACTCCTCCTCCAGAGTCCATGTGCTCTGGAGCAGCTTAGATGTAGTCAGGCCTCAGGTGGAGTGGCCTAAGATGTTCCTCATCTCCTCCTCTGACCTCTCCTCCTCCATCTTCAGTTTGGTTGTAGTCATTCAGATACATACCTTCAGCGCTCTGCTCCAAATGACAAGCACAATTAATCCATTTGTCATTGCTCTGTAGTATCCACTATTGGAATATACCACAATTTATCCTTTGTATTACTGATGGGCTCTCATGTAGATTTTAATTTACAATTTTAATTAATTAATTTAGAGAGAGTGGGGGGAGGGGCAGAGGGAAAAGGAGAGAATCTCAAGCAGACTCTGCATTGAGCACAGAGCCTAGCATGGGGCTCGATCTCATGACCCTGAGATCATGACCTGAGCCTAAATCAAGAGTAGATGCTTAGCTGAGCCATCCACGTGCCCCTGTAGATTCTATTTTTTTACCTTAACCCACTGTGCCACTGTGACTGTTCTACTAAATATCATCTGATGAAGATGGTATGATTTTCCATTGGAAGCCCCTTCTAGCTGTCTTCTATGGTATTTTGATATGTCCCCACCATTCTTTGAAGTCTTCCTTGATTATGGTCTAGTCAAAGCCCATCTTGGCAATGATCTACCTGAGCAACCCCAGGGTCAGGTGAAGGCTGAAAGCAGTGTTCATTGACCCTATGCCAATTTTCCCACCATCTAGCCAGCAGACCAACACCACACAGTAGTGTTGTTATATTAATTTCTGAGGGGATCAAGGTAGCAGGCCCATTTGGGACTACCTGATTCATTCATGGGGGCAGGGTTTTCTTTACTTTCAGTTGATCATTGGAGGACAGGAGTTAAAATAAAAAGCTTGTGCTGTAGCCAGTCCAAGTTTACCTGAATCTCATTAAAGAGCAGGATCACAAATTATGTATGCAGACTAAATGCATTTTGCTTAATATTTGCTGATGATAATACAGAAGTGGAAAATTGTTTCCTAACTTTCCACCAACCCCAGCAGTACATAGCTGTGATTACTTTTTCTGGGTCACCCTGTAGGTTTGTGGAGATGAGGAGGCCCAGATTCTGCTCATGAGATAGGTAGCTCTAAAGGTTGAGAGACTATCAGACTCATACGTCTTGATGCTTCAGAGAGCAAGACTGTGTTTGTTGCTTGGTTTCTGGAAGTTTGAATTCATAGGACTAGAGTGTATGGCAACATCCACTGAGGTTTGATCTGCAGACAGAAAATAGAAGAAACCTAAACAAGAGTCTTTTAGTCTATCCTACCGATGGCTGGAGTGGGAGCCATGCAGTCCTAAAGACTAAGAACATAGTGAGAGTCTGTAGAAGACAGGCCGAGTGGTGGGATGGGAAAGCAACACTATTGAAGCAAAGGGTAAGCTCCCTCCTTGTTGCAGGACTCAGTGCTCACCACCAGGACTTGGTGATATCCTTGCTCAAGGCTTCTATCAATTGGATGGCCAAACCCCTACCACTTCTTCCTTAGCTGCCAGTTTACTCTCCAGATCTTTCTTTTCTAAAGGGAGTGATGATGGCCTTCTCCCTTTTTCAGGAGAGAGGTGTTTAACCTTGAGTATGCAAATGTACAAACAGCCTGTCAAATTTTACAGTGAACACACCTAACTGGATTTGCCTTTCCATTTAAAGAGAAGGGAGAGAGGTCAGCGAAGAGCTCAAGAATGTAAAAGCTAGTGGGCCTTCAGAGATCAAATAAGTCCTGTTCCATCATTCATGGAATAGGGGACAGCGGTTCAAGAAGGCTGAGGGAGTAGCTAAGGACACACAACCATCTGGTGGGAGACAGATGAAAGGCTCCAATCATGAGGGAGCCAACAGTCATCAGAGGCTGATGGGCCACCTTTGTGGGGACAAGGAACAAGGCTTCACAGAAGTCTTGTGTTCTTTTGATGAGGTTTAGGAGAGAAAGGAACCATCAGAGAAAGCAAAAAAGAATTGGCTAAAGAATTAGCTAAGCCACGACTACCAGATTTTTACCTGGAGATCAGTATTCTTCAAAGGGACTTTGTATCTCATTACACTGTAGGAATATTCTAAGAATATCATGAAAAGCCTAAGCTGTTGTACTTTTTTTCCTTGGATGTGCCTTTTATTTTTCCTAATATAGCCCAGATCAAGTAAGTCTGAATTTCTAATAAGTTTTGATAACCATTTTTAAAGGTCTTCAGGTGAATGTAAGGTACAGCCAAAATTGAGAACCTAAATTTCTTAATCTCACCCTTTCCTTGGATGTGCCTTCTATTTTTCCTACTATAGCACAGAGGTAATGCTCTGCCTTCTGACAGATCATTCTCTCCCTTAGGGCCATGGCTGTCTTAGTAATTACTGTTTTACCTTCTCGCTGTGCATCTTTTGAAAAGATTTTATTTATTTGACAGAGAGAGAGCATAAGCAAGTGGAGCCTAGGCAGAGGGAGTGGGAGAAACAGACTTCCTGCTGATCAGGGAGCCTCATGCAGGGCTGGATGAGGCTGGTGTGAGGCCTGATGTGGGGCTCCATGTGTGGTCTGATCCCAGGACCCTGGGATCATGACCTGAGCCAAAGGCAGACCTTTGACTGACTGAACTACCCAGGTGTCCCTCGGTGCATTTTTATAAATCAGGCACATGGATTCCCTTTATCCAAGGCTAAATCATAGCTAGCTCCCCTTTCATACCTTTGTGTGTGTGTTTAAAAATGGCTTGAGGAAAAAAAAATGGATTGAGGAAGTGGAAAGTATTACAAAAATCTAAGACCAGAACTGCAGCTCTCAGTTGTTTAGGACTGAACATTGGCATCAGAGCTGGATGGTCCCAAATCTTTTAAAATTGACCAGCACAAAAGCTGCTTGAGGACCTGTGCCCCTCAAGTGTCAACAGGGTCAGGCCCCCAAGGGTCAGGCTGGAGGTCCTTCCTGAGAGGTCTGGGACTCCTGTTGGAACAGAGTGACCCAGATGCTGCAGCCTGGCAGCTCCATCTCTGGTTTCAGTGCAGGTTTATTCAGTTTTATATTTTATTCCAGGCAAGTGCTTATTACATGGATAGTATTGATGTCTCAATACCTCAGCATTTTGCTATACTGAAAACTTGACATAACAAAGACAAAGTTGGGGCAGCCAACTTTGCTCCGTGGTTTGGCATCTGCCTTTGGCCCAGAGCGTGGGCTCCCTGCAGGGAGCCTGCTTCTCCCTCTGCCTGTGTCTCTGCCTCTCTCTCTCTCTGTGTCTCTCATGAATAAATAAATAAATCTTAAAAAAACAAAACAAAAAACAAAGGCAAAGTTGGACGCCTGGGTGGCTCAGCAGTTGAGCATCTGCCTTCGGCTCAGGGCGTGATCCCGGTCTCAGGATCAAGTCCCACATTGGGCTCCATGTGAGGAGCCTGCTTCCCCCTCTGCCTGTGTCTCTGACTCTCTCTGTGTGTCTCTCATGAATAAATAAAATAAAATCTTTTTTAAAAAAAGAGTCTTTAAAAAAAACAAACAAAGGCAAAGTAAAAAAGAATGACAATGGGATGGTGCACAGAGCCTAAGATGACAAGACAAGTGAGGGGCCTGTTGAGGGTGGAGATAGAAAGTGGGAGGACACAAACAGGAGTATGGGCCAATTGTGGGATATTCGTATAATAAATAGTACTTAGCCTCAAAAAGAGACTAATGACTGATACATATAACAACAAGGATGAATTTCAAGAGTGTTATGATGAGCTAAAGAAGCAGGTTGCAAAGCAATAAATAGTTTATGGTCCCCTGGATATGTGGTGGGGGGCGGGGCAGACTCTGATTCAGGCTGGTGGACTGGTCTCATCCTTGACTTCTTCAAAATAGCATGGGACCTGGTCATTGTAATAGTATGACTAAGCAGTATTGTGATCTGGTTCCAAATTTGACATGGGATGTGTTTCCCAAAGCAATCCTCTCTCATTAATTCATTCTTCTGTTTCTTGTTGCCTCCATTGCTTTCCTTTCCCTGAATCCACAGTTACCCATTTAACAGGCAGTTGAGGTACACCTGAGGTGGTTTTCTCCCTGTCATCGTACCCTCTGACCTCAAAAGTCACTGAACCTGTGGCAGCCCAGAGTGCTGGAAGCCCATCTCTTCACCTTTCCATTTTCTTGGCACTCATGTTGGTTGAGAGTTAACCTCTTGAGGATCTCCTCTTGGGTGCTGGTCTTCAGTTGTCCATTATCCTTCAAGGGAACTCTCCTGTATGTATACTTTCTCCTGAAGCCCAGTTAAAGTTTCTGTTGGCTATCCCTGGGAAAGAGCAACAGACTCTCAGAAGTAAGGGGACCTAAAGCATCTGATGCTCTAGGTCTTGAAACCCTGCCCTTTGCATCTATTTCTGGACTGACTTCCCTCCAGTGCATCTTCTAAAGTCCTCCAGGTGAAAACAGTTTTCTTTCTTTTCTTTTTTTTTTAAAGATTTATTTATTTATGATAGAGCGAGAGAGAGAGAGAGAGGCAGAGACACAGGAGGAGGGAGAAGCGGGCTCCATTCTGGGAGCCTGACGTGGGACTCGATCCCGGGACTCCAGGATCACACCCTGGGCCAAAGGCAGGCACTAAACTGCTGAGCCACCCAGGGATCCTGAAAACAGCTTTCAATGAGGCCATGAGATGCAGCTGCTGAACACATGGAAGACCAGTGACAGCACAGCTTCATAAACTTGACACTAAGGAGGAAACTAACTCCAGGTCAGATTTTCAGGAGGTTGTTTTGGGGCAGAATACAGAGAAGAAAGAAAAAAAGGGAAGGAAATAAGATAGATGGGAACATAACAATCAGTATTACAATGGGGAGTCCTATTATTGAGGGGCAGCGAAAGAGGCGAATGATTTTCGTTCATTTATTTTCTCAAGTTGTGCGTTGGTTAATTGACTTTATTGATTTTGGTCCTGGGTTTTCCGGGTAGTAGTGTTTTGAAACCTTCAATTGGAATAAGATAAATAGAGTTAAAACTATGGAGAGAATTATGATAAATCAAGTAGATGTGTCTAGTTGTGGCATTTCATTAAGGAGAGGTTTAAACTCTCAGTCTTTAACTTAAAAGGTTAACACTTTATAGCTCTTAATGAGTTAGACTAGTTTATATTATACTATTAGGGCAGATCAGGTTTCGAAGTATGATAGGGGGACTATTTCAAGAACAATAGGCATAAAGCTGTGGTTAGATCCGCAGATTTCGGAGCATTGGCTGTAATATAGCCCTGGTCTTATGGCTATTAGGGTAGTTTGGTTCAGTCGTCCTGGGATAGCATCAGTTTTTAGGTCTAGTGATGGCACGGCTCATGAGTGTAGTATGTCTTCTGAAGAGATAAGTATTTGGATAGTCATTTCTATTGCGAGAATGACTTGGTTATCGACTTCTAATAGTTGTAGCTCTCCTGGCTTTAGTTCGTGTGTAGGGATCATGTAAGAGTCAAAGTTTAAGTCTTCATAGTCGGTATATTCATAGCTTCAGTATTAATGGTGACCTATTGTTTTTACAGTTAAGGATGGATTATTAATTTCTTCTATTATATTAAGAATTTGTAGAGAGGGTAATGCGATTAGGATTAAGATAATGGCTGGTAGAATGGTTCATACTGTTTCTATTTCTTGTGAGTCTATTGTGCTTGTGTGAGTTAATTTAGTAGTGAGCATTAGTGAAATAATGTAGAGAACTAAAGAGCTGATTAGAAATACAATTATTAATGTATGGTCGTGGAAATGAAGTAACTCCTCTATAATGGGGAGGTTGTGCCCTGCAGTCCGAGTTGAAAAGGGTACGCCATAGAGATATACAGGGGTTTCACCTATAATTTGACTTTGACAAAGTCATGTAATGTTTTACTAATATCTCCTAATTGAGAAAGACATAATGGTTATGACATTAGCTTGAAACCAGTTTTAGGGGGTTTGATTCCTTCCTTTATTATTTTTGGACAACATATGTAGGTTCTTCAAATGTATGATACGGAGGGGGACATCCACGTAATCACTCGATGTTAGTTGTGGTGAGTTCTACTATTGCAACTTCTCGTTTAGATGCAAAGGCCTCCCAAATCATAAAGATTATGAGCATTACTGCTGTGAGTGAGATGAATGAGCCTATAGAGGAGACAGTGTTTCAAGTAGTATAAGCATCTGGATAATCGGAGTAACGATGAGGTATTCCAGATAGTCCAAGGAAGTGTTGGGGAAAAAACGTTATATTGACTCCTACAAATATAATTGTAAAGTGAATTTTTGCTCAAGTGTCGTTGAGAGTATACCCTGAAAATAAGGGGAATCAGTGAGCAAATCCACCTATAATAGCAAATACTGCTCCTATTGAGAGTACATAGTGGAAGTGGGCTACAACATAATATGTATCGTGAAGAACAATGTCTAGGGATGAGTTAGCTAAAACAATGCCTGTTAATCCACCTACTGTGAACAGGAATATAAACCCTAGAGCCCATAGTATAGCTGGAGATCATTTGATATTTCCTCCATGAAGTGTTGCTAATCAGCTAAATACTTTAACTCCTGTTGGGATAGCAATAATTATAGTAGCAGATGTAAAATATGCTAGTGTGTCTACATCCATCCCTACAGTAAATATATGGTGAGCCCATACAATAAAGCCTAGGAACCCAATAGATATCATTGCTCAAACCATTCCTATGTAGCCGAAGGGCTCTTTTTTCCCTGAATAATATGTAACAATATGAGAAATTATTCCAAACCCAGGCAAAATTAAAATATAGACTTCAGGGTGCCCAAAAAATCAAAATAAGTGTTGGTATAGAATGGGGTCTCCCCCTCAAGCAGGATCGAAAAATGTTGTATTTAGGTTTCGGTCCGTTAGAAGTATTGTAATTCCGGCAGCTAGTACAGGTAATGACAACAGCAATAGGACTGCTGTGATTAGCGCAGATCATACAAATAAAGGGGTTTGATATTGAGACATAGCTGGGGGTTTTATATTAATAATAGTAGTAATAAAGTTGATTGCCCCTAGAACAGAGGAAACTCTAGCTAGATGTAAGGAGAAAATTGTTAGATCTACTGATGCTCCTGCGTGGGCTAGGTTGCCGGCTAGTGGGGGGTATACAGTTCATCCTGTTCCTGCACCTGCTTCTACCATAGAGGATGCTAGCAATAGGAGAAAAGATGGAGGGAGCAGTCAGAAACTTATGTTATTTATTCGGGGGAATGCCATGTCTGGGGCGCCAATTATTAGCGGAACTAGTCAATTTCCGAATCCCCCAATTATAATGGGTATAACCATAAAGAAAACTATTACGAAAGCATGGGCAGTTACGACTACATTATAAATCTGGTCATCTCCTAATAGGGTACTGGGTTGACCTAGTTCGGCTCGAATTAGGAGGCTTAAGGCAGTGCCTACTATACCGGTTCATGCTCCAAACAGTAAATATAAAGTACCAATGTCTTTGTGGTTAGTGGAAAATAATCACCGGTTAATGAACATAGGTAAAATGGCTGATAAAAGCATTAGACTGTAAATCTAAAGATAGGGGTTTAAGTCCTCTTTTTGTCAAGTCTGTGGTGAATTATTCATATTGAATTGCAAATTCAAAGAAGCAGCCTAGACGCTGCCTGGGCTTCTCCCGCCTTTTTTTCCTACGCAGCTTCAGATTACTCAGGTCAAGGAGGAGACCAACTGCAAAAGGTGACTGACACCATCAAGACCAACCCTGATGAAAGAAGAACCATCCTGTGTGGTTGGAATCCAAAGGATCTTCCTCTTAAGGCCCTATGTCCCTGCCATGACCTATGCCAGTTCTATGAATGATGAGCTGTCCTGCCAGTTGTACCACAGGTCACAAGACATAGGCCTGGGTGTGCCCCTCAACATTACCAGCTACACAGGCCTTGCTCGCCTACATGACCGCACACATCACAGGCCTGAAGCCAGGTAACTTTGTAGGTACTTTGAGAGATGCACATATTTACCTAAATCACGTTGAGATGCTGAAAATGCTCAAAATGCTTCTAAAAGTTGAGGCAATTGATGACTTCAAGGCCGAAGACTTTCAGATTGAGGGGTACAATCCTCACTCTACTATTTTTTTTTCTCACTCTACTATTAAAATGGAAATGGCTATTTAATAAAGTGTTTTAAGGAGGTGTTTGAAGGGTATTCAGTCTATAGGAGTTTGATAGAATGCCCAAGTGAAAGCTCATTTGCCCTAGAGGAAGAAGTAATTAGGTCAAAAAGCTTGGGGACCAGCAGTTATTATTCATTAATTTTTAAGTATGTTGCCACTGGCAAACAATCTTGATGGCTCTCTTAGTAACAAAAGGCCCTGAGTTTGGGTAACTCACCAAGGATATGTGAAGATGCCAAGACTGGGAATAAAGTCAGGAGAGTGAAAATTTATATACTCTTAAAAATGTGTACATGCATTTCAAGCTCATATTTTTATGAAGAAGTGAGTGCATTTCAAGAATTACATATAAGCTATTCCCCCAAACTTGAGCGAACTGAATAACACAGGCAGTCATAATAATGTATTTATGATTTGTGATCATAAATATTTAAATTTATATTTGCTTTATATATTGCTGTATTAAAGAAATGTTCTGCAAAAGAAAAAAAAAGAAATAGCTAATAGAGAAAATTCATTTTTCTTTTAACCTTTTCTATGAATTTCTGGCCATTATGAGTTTTATTCTTGCCTCACAAATTTTCCTCTTTATAGGCATTCAATACATGTAAACAGTTTTTAAATAAGAATTTATTAATTTGATCCATTCATTTAAAGATACCTCCAAGTTCACAGCCAAGAATGCTGTTTGATAGGGCTGGAAAGTTCTGGAGACCATTCTTCTAGACATCCAGACATCATGTCACAAGACGTCTTGAGCAGAGCGCAAAGGGTGACTCTGAGCATATGAATGAGGGGTTGCAAGGGAGACACCTGGAATGGACTGTCTGGTGCCTGAGGAGGGAGAGACAGAGACCATGAGATTCTCTTCACTGACTGCTCCAAGCAGAAACTGATGTTCCCTTCCCTCCTCATTCATACTTAGGGGAGGGAGAGAGCCCAAGCTAGTATCCAGTTCACAGCCAGTGACTCCCTGATTATCTGCAAAGATGGAGCAATGGACTAATACAGGAAATGTGAATTTCCCAGAATAATTTGCTCCTACACCCCTAGGGATGTGTAGATGGGACCTTATAAGCAACAGCAGCCTTTTCAAAATTGGGAATAACTATTACAATTTTGGCCATGGTGGGTCTGGGCAGTTTTTGCACTTTCCACTTCTTCTCTTTGCTTCTACAACTGGCCACTGCTGTGGAAAGGAGGAACATGGAAGTGACTAAGTTGGGGTTTTGCCCTCTGTAAGTCTGAAAATTCCACTTTGCTTTCCCAAAAGCCCCTTCCTTGTTGTAGAGCTGAGGTACCCAACTCCAGGTTCTACCCATGGAAACCAGATGTGGATACTGTCATAGGGAATTTAAAAACCCAGCAAGTCATACATTCTGGAGACAGATGCTCTCAAAAATCTGCTTTCCTGGGCAGCCCGGGTGGCTCAGCGGTTTAGCGCTGTCTTTGGCCCAGGGTGTGATCCTGGAGACCCAAAATCGAGTCCTATGTCGGGCTCCCTGCATGGAGCCTGCTTCTCCCTCTGCCTGTGTCTCTGCCTCTCTCTCTGTCTCTCATGAATAAATAAATAAAATCTTTAAAAAAAAAAAAGATATGCTTTCCTGCAACCAGCAAAAACCTGGGGGCTTCATGCACAAGCACAACGGTGTGATGTAGCTGAGTGACACTATAATTGGCCACGCACTCATGGGCAGTGGCTGAAGTTCTGGGATAGTCTTTCTCATGAATTAGCTATTACTGTGATGTCGTAGGGGGTATCCCAGTGACAGCATCACATGGAAAGTATGGAACCAAGGGCCACTCACATCTGGGAAATGGCAGGTGGCATCCAGGGCACGTGGTAGTGGCAGGAAAGTGGATGTGATCTTCCCTCTGCTGATGTGGGCATATGCAAGCCCACAAGCTTGGCACTGCACCAGGTAGTGTAGGGAGTTATAAGAGTGGGCATCAATCATGTCAGATAGCCCTGAGCATGAGCCCTAGCCCACACTGGGGCGAGATGCTTAGTGTTTTCATTTATAAAGTGGGAACAATATTGCCTGTCCTGTTTCCCTCTCTGGGAAAATTGTAAGGAAGACTAGGCTATTGCATGCACGTTGAGTGCCTTTTAACTGTGAACCTAAATGCTCTTTGAGGCTCTAGATGTGGACAGAAGTTTCCACCCTTCCTACTTTTTCCTTGTTCGGTGTTGCTGAGCACATGTTCCAGCCTCTTCTGCAGGCGATCATTGATGCAGATAGACTCCTCCAGGCGCTGGCGCAGGTTCTGGATCTCGACAAGATTCTTTTCCAGTAGGTCAGCCCCTGTTGCATCCCACCAAGACATGGGAGAGGTAAGAGGTGAGGAAGGCCAGTCACTTGTGGGTAGCTATGGAGCCTGCCCAGGACTTCTCTTCGAGATCCCTGTCCATCTCACCTGGGCACCAGTTAGCACCAGGCAACTTGTTTAAAGAGTAAACACAAGATGGCCCTCTGTAAGGAAAGCCCACAGGGCCTCTTCCCAGATAGAGGCTGAGTCCATCTGACGGGGATGGACACTGGCTGGAAAACAAGGATGAGAAACTGCTACAAGCCTCTAGGTAGGACTGGCCTACCCATGAAAAAGCTGGTCCACCTCCTTTTGGTAGCAATCCAGAGGGCCTCCTTCCCTACCTCATACCTAGGCTACCTGATGATCCATGGCTTGAAAACCTTTAACATCCACCCACTAATAGAGAGGCTAAGGTAATGCATATGAAATTAAATCAGGCAGTGAATAGTGGGTGATACTGTGTTTTCCTTTAACTGCTTTTGGTGAAGAGTGACAAGGAAGGGCCTGGGAAGGTATCAGGACCTGAAGAAGGAACAGGAGATGATGGAACCCCTCTGAGGAAAGGATGCACAAAGGGAAGGGGAAAGAGACAAGAATAGGCTTCATCCACCAGGACATCTTGCTTAGGGCCAGGTTTTTCTCTCAGCATTTAATATGTCTTATTGTTACACTGTCTGGTCCTAGAAACTGAGCTGCTCAAGCCATTCCTCTTGTTGGCTGCACCTCTAGTCCCTGGGTGCCAGGATGCCTGGCTCTAAACTCAACAGCAAAGCTTGAGAGGTCAGACTGACTTATGGTTGCACACAAAGGGTGTGTGTGTACCTGAGAAATATTCTCCCATCCTGCAATAAATAGCTCTTGACCTAAGGAAGACCTCTTCTATGGAAGCCTGAACTGGGAATTCTAAGAACAGTCTCAAACTAGGCCTAAGAAGATTGTAGCACAGAGAAAAGGGAGCACATGAATGTGAAGCAACTCATCCTCTCTGCAGAGTACCTCAGAACACCCCTGACTTCCTTTATTCCTCTGCTCAGAGTGAATTGCTGGGAGAGGCACTTAGAAAGGACCAGCCCTGGGCTGGGATCTCATTCTCTGGCTGAGCTACAGGATACCACCCCCTTCATCTCACCCATTTCTGTGAGCCAGGATCTAACAGGGGAATACAAAATCCTTGGGCCCAGAAAGAATGTGTTCACTCCCCTCAATGGGCTCTATTTCACTAACTGCTCCTTTGTGTTTACCAGAGGGCTTGGAGTTGGGCTGGTATGAAGAGGAGAAGGAGGACAGGTGCCCAGATGCATTCATTTTCTGAGGCCTCATCTTGTCCCATAGGCCACTGCTGCCATGGTGCCCTGGGCCTGGTATCCCACTCAGTTGTGTGGTGCCACTCAGAGGATAGAAGGGTTGGGTAGATCTGGCATCTGAATGGTTGCTGAGCAGTGAAGCTGAATCAGCAGGAGTGGCTGGGCTGACATCTGTCCAAAAAAGAACATGAGGGAGAAACCAATGGGAAGTCAGAAATAAAGTGTGTTTTTTTTTGTTTTGTTTTGTTTTTTTAGAAATGAAGTGTTTTAAAGATAATTATATTGGGTTGAAAAGTGTCTTCCAAAAAGTCATGTCTACCTGGAACCTTATAATGTAACCTTATTTGAAAATGGGGTCTTTGCAGATGTAATGTGTTAAGATGAGACGATACTGGATTAGGGTGGACCTTCATCCAATATGATTGATGTCCTTATATAAGATTGGGAAAGGAGACACAGATAAAAAGACACATGGGGGAGAAGACCACATTACAAGGGAGTCAGGAGGCAGACACTGGAGTGATACATCTACAAACCAAGGAAGGCTCTCAGCAACCACCAGAAACTAGGAAGAGGCAAGGAAAATGGAGCATGGCCCTGCTGATACCTTGATTTCAGACTTCTAGCCTCCAGAACTTGGACAGACAAATGTCTGTGGTTTTAAAACACACAGTCTGTGACACTTTGTTACAGCAGCCTTAAAAAAACCAAAGTAATCCATGGAATGAAGACTAGAGCAGATGTCAGAGACCTCAAGCACAGGCAGTGATTTCTCTGACATGAAGCACAGCGACATCTTTCAAGATAGGTCTCTTTTGACAAGGGAAACAAAATCAAAATAAACTTTCAGGACTACATCAAAATAAAAAGCTTCTGTGTAGCAAAGGAAACCTTCAACAAAACAAAAAGACAACATACTGAATGAGAATATTTTGCAAATAATGTATCCAATAAGGGGTTAATATTAAAATATGTTTAAAAACTTATATAACTCAACACTAAAAAGCTCCAAATAATCCAATTAAAAAACGGGCAGGGGACATGAATAGATGCTTTTTCAAAGAAGACATGCAGATGGCCAACAGACACTTGAAAAGATGCTTGACATCACTCATCATCAGGGAAATGCAAATCAAAACCACTGTGAGATACCTCCTCACACCTGTAAGAATATCTAGAATAAAAAACACTAGAAATAAGTGTTGGCAAGTGGGAAAGTGGAGAAAAAGGAATCCTCGTGTACTGTTGGTAGGAATGCAAGTTGGTGTAGCCACTGTGGAAAACAGTACAGAGGTTCCTTAAAAAGTTAAAAATAGAACTAATATGATCTAGTAATTCTACTTCTGGGTATTTACCCAAAGAAAACAAAAACACAAATTTGAAAAGATACATGCATCCGTGTGTCAACAGCCAAGACATGGAAGCAGCCCAAGTGTGCACCCATAGATGAATGGATAAAGAAGATGTCATATTTATATACAATGAAACATTACTCAGCCATATAAAAAAGAACAAAATCTTGCCATTTGTGACAATATGGATGGAGTTACAGGATATAATGCTAAGTGAAATAAGTCAGAGAAAGACAAATACTATATGATTCCACTCATATGTGGAATTTAAGAAACAAATGAACAAAGAAGAGATAGATAAAAAAATCAGACTCTTAAAGATAGAAAACAAACTGGTGGTTTCCAGAGGGGAGGTGAGTGGGGGAATGGGTGAAATAGGTGAAGGAGATTAAGAGCACACTTATCATGATGAGCACTGAGAAATGTATAGAATTGCTTTTGTTTTTTTTTTTTTTAGAGAGTGTGAGAGCATGAGGGAGCAGCAGAGGGAGGGGGAGAGAGAGAGAATATTAAGCACGCTCCATGCCAAGTGTGGAGCCTGATGTGGGGCTAAATCTAACAACCCTGAGATCATGACCTGAGCTGAAACCAAAAGTCAGACACTCAACCAACTGAGCCACCCAGTCGCCCCACGGAATTGTTGAATCACTAATCGTACACCTGAAACTTACATAACCCTATGTATATATGCTAACTATACTTGCAGTTTTTTAAAAAAAGAAAAAAAAGTAGTGGTTACATGTAGTATCTGAGGGTCACAGTGCACATCCAGAAGGGCAAGGGCCCCTCTCCTGGCTCCCTCTATGATTCCCAATGCTGGAACAATCCCAAGGAAGTACTTGCAGAAATGTCTTCTCCAGTAGCAGAACTCACTGCCAATCTTAGAAATCATGAGATTAAGGAAATGAAGCATTTTGTGGGTTGTGAACCGGTAATACACTCATTCACCAGTCTATGCCCTTGCCAGCAACACAGTGACTAATCCTTCATGAGACTGTTCTACATTAGGGGTTGTTGGAGGAAAAAAAAGGGAAGATAGCCTCCATTAATAGCCAATGTGTGGAGAACTTAGGCTGACATTCCTGGTGCCTCCCACTCCTCCTGCCTCCTACTCTGGATGCCTGCTGAGGCTGAGGGATCTCTAAGGAAGGCAAGTGGTGATTTGGATCCCACCCAGCATGGCTCATGAGACTGTAAAAATAATTCTTAAATATAGTTTAGCTTGTCTGGCTCCTGTCCAAAGAATGACTGGGTTATTTCTGCATGGGGGATTGTAGAACCAAAAATATATGGCATCGGCAGCCCCGGTGGCTCAGCAGCTTAGTGCCTGCCTTCAGCCCAGGGTGTGATCCTGGAGACCCAGGATCAAGTCACAGGTCGGGCTCCCTGCATGGAGCCTGCTTCTCCCTCTGCCTGTGAGTCTGCCTCCCTCTCTCTCTCTCTGTCATGAATAAATAAATAAAATCTTTAAAAAAAAAAAATGGCATCAATGATGCTGTGAGAACCTGGCCATGCCCTTTGCTGTCTCCCTTTGCAAGAAAAACCCACCTGGGTAGGAGGGCCACAATTCAGCTAAAAGTGTGAGTCAGCTCTTTTTCAAAGATTATTAACAAGGACCGCAGAGTAGGCAAGTTTCTCCTCTGAGCAGGTGGGAGTGAAGTCCTTATTTCCCTTCAACCAAGTTCAGGTTCCTCTAAGGAGCTGTGCACTTCAATCAATATCCAGTAGGTCTTCTCCTTTCATTATGAATGATATTACAGAATACCAGATGGAATTAGTATCGATGTGAAATGAGGAGTAAGGTAAACTACATGAATCCTTCAGCACAATGCCCAACAATGTAGGAACTCAATCAAAAGGGGATTCCCAACCCCTTCCAAACCTCCTTTATCCCCTCTCCAGAACATCAGCTTACTCTCAACCAATGCTATAGGAAGTCCCAAGTCCAATCAGTAACAACGATCAGCATTTTCATGTCCCGGTCTCCCCTGGCCACACAGCACAGAAAACATGCCCTAGACTGTACACAGAAAAAGCAACAGAGAACAGCCTCTGGCAAGAATAATTCTGCCTTGCAGGGCAGCTGCCACACTAGTCACATTTTTGTTAACTACTCTAGAAGTTCAAAAAACAAAGGAGGAGGAGTGATAAGCCATTGTCCCTCTGAGAAGATAATGACTTTAGATGGAAAAAAGAAAAAAGAAGAGTTTCAGTCTCCCTCAGAAAAGAGAGAAGTGGCAGAAAATAAGGCTGATGCCACCCCAGAGGCCACATCTCGTGTGACCGTTCCTACAAGTCATGGCAGGAATTGCAGGTGAGGGGAAGGTGTGTTTTCCCTTCTGCCGTCTCTGGGGTAGCAATGAGGTGGAATCAAGACTTTGGGCACCTGAGTTCAAAGATATATGTAAAACCCCCATTGGCCCCTCAGAAGAGGTCATGTAAATATCAAGGGCACTGCACTTATATATGAATTATTGGATGAAATTGCAGTGTGTATAGGGTCTTGTCTCATGTGCAGAGGCTAGACCTTTGTCACAAAGAGTGGAGTGAGGAAAACACCAGCTCCAGAAAACCAACAAAAGAGGTGTAGGAAGAGATGACTCCCACCCTGCTTAGTCCCTAATTGCTTGGGCCACAGTGCAGTGGGCAGTCTGAGCTTTCCAGTCAGTGGGGTGAGCGAATGTCACCCTGGCGTGGGTGCTCTTCAGTAAGTTCCCTGACTTCACTGAACCTCAGTGGTCCTTAGCTGTGTTGTAAGATTGGGACACCACCACCTACTTGAAAGGATGGTTGCTGATTAAATTAGGCAAGATACATAGTCAATACTGTGAACATAGTAGATGCTCAATAAATGTGAATTTCCTTTTTCTTTGGTTGCTATAATCCTAGGGGAAACATTATGCTGCTCTGATCCTCAGGGTGAAATGAGAAACAGGAATAGTATCAGGTCAAACCCATTATGGCTCATTCATTGCCTAAAACAGCCAATTTGGAAAAAAAAAAAAAAAAACCAGATATAGCCAGACACTAAGGATGGTTTCTCAGTTTTGCCAGAATTTGAGATTGATATAGTTCTCTAAAGATAGAAATGCTTTTCTTGGGAGGCAAATTAAAGAGAAAACTGAGCAGGAGAAAATTAAGGTTTGATTTTAAATGTACTCTCCTCCTCCAACTCTCACCAAGGCTACCCAAGGGCCCTTCTTGGGGGCTTCTCGGGTATTCAGCCTGGACCCAAGACACATCCCAGTTAATGTGGGTTTAGAGGACATTATAGCTGAATTACTAGAATGACAGATGAGATCTGTAAATCCACAAATGATTACAGATATTTTGTGGTAAACAGAAAATAGGAAACGTGACTGTTTACCCAAGGATTCCAAGATCAGAGGCCCAATCTCAGTGATGTTCATGTTCATGCCAGTGATCTGAAAGATGATGTGATCAGGTTACAGTGATGGGGGAGTGTTTGCCCCTTCCCCTTCCCAACTCATGACTCCTCCCCTCAAGTCCAACACCATGTATGTGCAAGAGGGGGGCTGGTGGCTGATGCTGTGTAGGACTAGGAAGGAAAGAGAGCTATCTGACACCCTCGGAGGCTATGCTTGGCACTGAGTCCCAGACCTGTGCTCTATCAGGGACCTCACAGTGGATCTGCAGGGCCTGGGTGCATAGACATCTCACGCAGTGTAGACCAAGGGGCAAATACCTTGCACCTGGACCCCGTCTGGGTACTCACTGACCACATCCATTGAAGGGCATACATCTTGCTCTTCATGAAGCAGAGAAGTACTGCTGGAGGAGAAATGGGCAGCAGACTGGGCCTGGTCTCTGGAGTGGATCTGGCACAAAGTCTGGGGCTGGGCCTCCTGCCTGGTCTTTAGGACTTCTGTCACTTTACCCTTCTTTTGCATCTCCCTTAGGATACTGGAGGGGTAAGAAAGACAATGGAGGGGATCCCTGGGTGGCTCAGCGGTTTGGTGCCTGCCTTTGGCCCAGGGCGCGATCCTGGAGTCCTGGGATCGAGTCCCGCGTCGGGCTCCCGGCATGGAGCCTGCTTCTCCCTCCTCCTGTGTCTCTGCCTCTTTCTCTCTCTCTCTGTGTCTATCATAAATAAAAATAAACAAATAAATCTTAAAAAAAAAAAGAAAGAAAGACAATGGAAAAATAAAGGTCACTTGATACAGCTGTAGTGATCTGGCAGCTCACAGGATGAGCCCTGGAAGTCAAAGACACTGTTCCTTTGGAGGAGAAGCCAAACAACTTATTTCTGTTTGGGGGTGGAGAGTGAGGGACAGGGGAGAACAATAGTTGCCCAGTGCCTTGGCCACATATATCCCGAGGAAGGGA
This sequence comes from Canis lupus familiaris, assembly GCF_011100685.1. Taxonomy (NCBI): domain Eukaryota; kingdom Metazoa; phylum Chordata; class Mammalia; order Carnivora; family Canidae; genus Canis; species Canis lupus. The sequence continues at coordinate 59,700,632 of NC_049238.1, forward strand.
GAAGACCCACTCGGCCCTTTAAATAATACTCCTGGCTCCTTCACAAGACAACCAGAGGTCCATAAGAGTTCAACACACTCTGTGAACATGATGCGTTCAGTAGTATTTGCAGTGGCCCACTTAAAACTGTTTCCCGAGGTGATGTGGCCTCCCAGGCATCTTGTAGTTTCTAGACCTCCTTCTGTAAGTATTGTCGTACAGTATAATTTTTTTTCTTTTTTTGCAAGGACAATTTGTAACTATTTAACATCTGCCAGCACCTCTTGGGTCACCATTGAAGAAACTAGATATAATCTCAGTCTTTAAAGATATAAGGGAAATCAGAGGGGGTCCCTGGTGGTACAGGAGACTCTTAAGAGTAGATAGTTAGGTTAGAGCAGCTCTGTGTTGCTAAATCAGTGAACTAATATGAGAATGGGACCAAAATAATAATAAATTTTTAAAAATAGGAAACGAGATCACTTCATCACTAGGGATACATAATAATTGGATGTTATAATCAGCCATTTGCTTTTATTGGGTGTGAGATCTCCCTCTTCTTTGAGCTTCTGGCCCTTGCTTCTAAATCCTTCACCAGATTATATGTTTCACAGCCCCTGAAAATTTGGAGTTACCTGAGGGTCCTCAGCATCTGTCCTGTTTCATTCTTCTCATGTGTACAGGCATCTAAAAGCCAGGTTCAAAAAGGACTAGTCATAATTTAAGCAGGTCTCATTTCCCAGATTACAAGCAAACACTGAATTTTCTCTGGGATCAGATGTGACTACTTGATTTTCCAGTCCAGGATACTCTGAATTTCCTCAGGAGAGGAAATTGGGTTGAAACTTTGGAGAACTTGCCCAGCAGGCTTTCCTGAGCCCACCACAAAGGTCATCATCTTTACTTGCTCTGTCCTGGGTCAGAGTCAAAAGCTAAAAATGTCTCTTTTCCTACAGGCCAGGAGACACTTGTCCAGAGGCCTCTGGGCCACTCCAACCAGAGCCTCCAAGTCCTGCCACAAAGGTGGTTCCCAGTCCCACATCTGTATGCCCTGTCACAGCTTTCATGCAGAACCTACTCCTGTCTCTGTGGAGGTGACAGACATTCCTGACCTACCTCTGCATCTGCCATCAGATGCCCACACAGTGGCCTCCAGCCTGCTCTTACTACGTGCCCTCAGGTGCTCTAGGGAATATTCTATGAAAAAGGCACGTGAAATAACTAACGTTCCACCACCAGGTAATAGTATATACGGTGTCTGAACCATGCCCAAATCAGCATGATTCTTTTATCTTTTTTTTTTTTTTTTTTTAAATGAGTCAATGAATGCTGCTGATTTGAACCTTAGAACAATCATGCTGGTATCATTCGACCTAAATTTTTAGGTGAGGAAACAGAAATCAAGAGAAGTATGAACGTGTCCAGAGCTAATAAATGAACACATACAGGTTAAAGCCGGGGTCTTTAGATCCTAATTCAGGGCTCTATTCACAGCAACCAGCTACCTCCCCTCTACCTATCTTTCTGCCAGTTAGTTTCAGATTAATGCTATCACCCCCCAGAGTTGCCTTTTGTCCTAGTGGCCATATTCCATGAGGGATAAAGGAGCTGGTCATCATCCTGGCATCCCCATTCCTGCATGCTTCTCCTCATTGTTCCTCACCAGCCAGTCCTGACTGGTTCCAGGATGGTGTCTACGAAGTGGAACATTAGATTGAAAAGTCACTTGTAGATGTGGGCTTGTCTGAACCTTGGTCCTTGGGAGGGACTGAAGGTCCTCCTGAGCCCTGGGGCCAGCTTACCTGTGTCGAATTTGCTGGCAAGGCTCTCTGCCAGCTGGCTCCCCTTGGTCAGGTGCTCACGGAAGTGCTGCTCCATGTAGTGGTCAACTTTATTGCTGCTAAGGAGTTCCTCAAAGGTTTTCATGGTATTCCTGACATGCTGGATGAGAAGGGATGAGAAAGCTCTCCCCATCCTCATTTTTTGCCTCAGGTGGGTCAACTCCCGAGCCTGATCCTGGATCAAGGAGTGGTATTTCCTAAAGTGGGAAAGAAACAGTAAGGGGGGGAAAGAGGGACTGATTCAGCAGAAGGCACTCAGAGAATTTCACCCCAAAAACCCCTACACTGAATTATATAGCACGTTTAGTGACCTGAATGTGGTAAAAGGAATGAAGGAAAACAAAATTTTCTTCTGTTTGAAAAATCCCTTCTACAAGTGTCTTTCCCCAGCCCCATACTTCTGAAAATGGAACCAGCCTTTCTTCTCTAGTTCTGTTTTAAAATCTGCTCTCATGGGATGCCTGGATGGCTTAGTGGTTGAGCATCTGCCTTTGGATCAGGGTGTAATCCCAAGGTCCTGGGATCGAGTTCCACATGGGGCTCCCTGCAAGAGGCCTGCTTCTTCCTCTGACTATGTCTCTGCCTCTCTCTGTGTCTCTCATGAATAAATAAATAAAATCTTTAAAAAATAAAATAAAATAAAATCTGCTCCCTGTTGCCTGAGTGGCTCAGCAGTTGAGCGTCTGCCTTCGGCTCAGGGTGTGATCCCGAAGTCCCAGATTTGAGTCCCACATTGGGATCCTTGTGTGGAGCCTGCTTCTCCCTTTGCATGTGTCTCTGCCCCTCTCTTTGTGTCTCTCATGAATAAACAAATAAAATCTTTAAAAAGAAAATCTGCTCCCAGTCACTCGCTTTAGTTTATAAACCATCTCAATACAGTAAACAAAGCCAGGCGTTAATCGGAAAGTTGAAAGGAAAACATATGAGAAAAGAGATCACTTGTTGTAGGCAGCAGGATTTTTCTCTCACCAGGATGGACCTTTTTCTTACAGATAGCCAAGGCTCCCTTGGCAGGGCATCTTCCAGCTCCTTTAATTTAACCACTGTATTCTGCTGCTTCTGTATGCTCCAGGGTAACGAACCAACAGTGTTTCACTCATAGAGCTCAAAAGAATGACCCAAAAGATGATCTCCAAAAAAATGATGTGAACTAATTTAGTATCCCATAATATCCTGGTGAACATGACTACTATTTGTTATGGAGGAGAGTAGAAGGGAAGGTTTTGGTTCATCTTGTTTCTGAGAGATGGAATGCAGCTGAACGGATGAAGCAGGAAGCAGCAGGCCTGGACTGTAACCCCAATGCGCTTTACCCTCCCACTGCAAACCCAGGAAGTCATTTTACTACTTTGTGCCTCGGTTTCTTCATCTGCTAAGTGAGGGTAAAATAACTACTTTTCCCTTTTAGAAATATGGTCAGGATTGAACTTTATTTTAAATGTTGGGATGAGTACAGCAATGCCAGTAAAGTATTTATCTTATCAAAAAGAAAACAGATGATTATCACTCATTACTTCAACAATGGTGGATTTATCAGACCAACTTGACATCCTCTGATTTCACCAGTTTCTCTTGGAGACTTTGCCAGTGTTGTCCGTATTGTGCCAGCACAGGTGCTAGTTGTTTCCTGAGAAGCTGAAATTTGCCTGAGGCCCAGAGTCACTGGTCTAGAACAGGTAATCCAGGCATCAGAAGAGCCAGGATGGGGATCAGGACAGGTCATCCTCCAGGTAGCATCAAACCCTATTTGGACTTTTTAAACCATGCTATACTTTATTCACATTTCTGACCAACATTTCTCATATCATCAGGCAGCTGCTTCCTAGACTAAGAGCTCTTTCAGAGCCAGGAGTGTTTTAGTTGTCCTATGTACACAGCCAAACACAAAGGAGGCTCTCAGTAAACATTTTTTTCCAACTATGGGAAACAGAAGTCCTTACAAACCTCTACTCATCCCTCACTGTGTTCCTGTCCTAAATGTCCTAAATGTTCCTGTCCCTAAATGTCAGGGATACTATGCATTTTCCACTGATGCAGAAAACCCTTGCCCCTAAGAAAGATTCTGTACTCTCTTGGGGAGTTCTATGAAATGGGAATGTCCTCAGACTTGCAGGATATTGTCAATCCTGGGTCCCTAACATTTCCTAGGTAGCTTCTCCACTCTAAGCACAACACTCAAGAACCTCTTCCTTGGAAAACAAATATGAGGAAACCTTTACTGAAATTAAATGGGCTTTACAGAATCCTCCTGCACTTGGACTTCCTACATTACATTGTTTGGTCAGGAATGTAATAATCAAGTATTGGGAGCCCTTACTCAAGAAGATGAAGGAAAAATAAGTCCTACAGCCTATTATGGCTTACAATTGCATTCAAAGACCAAGACATACCCAAACTTTAGCTGCAGCTGCTAAAATGACAGACTTCTCCTTAAAACTGTTCAGGGAAATAAATTAAATTTATAGGTCCCTCATGCTGTAGAAAGTTTGCCAAACACTGAGTATACACAGCATTTCTCAGCTAGTAGACAACATTTTGTGAGATTCTACTCTTGTCTCCTCAGTGTTCTTCCCTGCAACTCTCTCTCTTTTTAAAATTTAAATATTTATTTTAGAGAATGAGCACAGGGAGTGGCAGAGGGAGAAGGAGAAGCAAGCTCCCCAATGAGCAGGGAGCCTGATTCCTGCAACTCTTTAAATGCTGCTACCCTCCTACCCTTACCCAACAAAGGAGAGACTCATAACTGTTGACTTGGTCTCCTCAAATCAAATTCCTAGATTAGATTTACGAGAAACCCTATTAGTCAATCCGGATTTAGTACTCTGCATTGTTGTCTCCTATGCCAAGAATTCCGAAGGAAAATATCAAGCTAAATATGCTGTCACTACATAACATGAGTTATTAGGAAGAGGAGACTTTTCTTTACTTAATTCAACCCAACCTGCAGAGTTGGTGGCTCTCACTGGAGCCTGTAAATTGACAAAAGAAAAAACCGCAACTATTTACACCAATAGCAGGTATGCCTTCTGAGTAGTTCATGACTTTGGTATGCTCTGGAAACAATCTTTTTTCCTTCTAAGTAATCTCCACACCTACCGTGGGGCTCAAACCCACAACCCCGAGATCAAGAGTCATATGCCCTAACACCGAGCCAGCCAGGTGCCCCTGGAAAGAAAGATTTTCAGCATCAAGTGGTACACCTATAAAACAAGAACTCCGGTTGCTGACCTCCTCTCTACATTATTATCACCCTCATAAGTTGCTGTCATAGAAATTGAGGCTCATACCCTCCCATCAGACCCTGAATGCCAGGGAAATGCAATGGCTAAATTCCATGCTAAGGCTCCTACTCAAGAGATTCCTAATGTACCAAAACTTAAAATAACTCTGTAAGATGGCCAAGGGATAGATACTAAACCTTTTGGTAAAGCCATTTTCCTGAATTTCCATAACCGATGGTCTACTGTAGATCCAAATCAGATTACTTAAGACAATTTGTGTAATAGACAAAATACTGAATGCACCAGGAAGGATGCAAATTTATCATAAAAAGAGGACTTTGAAGGGCACATATGACTGGCTGGTGCTTCCCAAATTCTTCAATTGCCACTCTTGCGAATGCTTCAAGTGACTACCCACCATGGAATTGGCTAAATGTCTTGAATTATGAAAAAATATCATGAGTGATTGTTCTAAACCAGTATGACAAATTTAAATCAATATTTAACCTGGGTAAAACCATTAAACTAACCTCAGGGGCTGCTCTCCTACTACCTGGACCATTTGAACATTTTCAATAATTTGAACAATTATACTTTTCAATTGTCTCCTTCTATGGGCTACCAATATGTACTTGTAGTAGTATATCTTTTTTTCTAGATGGATAGAAGCATTCTCATGTGGGCAAGCTGATGACACTACAGTAGCAGAGAAATTATTAGAAAATGTTTTTCTATTCAGGAGAATCTCAAATGAAATTTCAAATGATAAATGACTCATTTTCCCTGGACATGTTATTAAACAACTAAACAAGGTTATTCAAACATTATGGCACTATCATTGTCTCCATCATCCTCAGTCTTTAGGGGAGGTTGAATGTACCCATGATATTCTAAGATTAAAACTGGAAAAATTGACTGAAACCACAGGAGTACCTTGGCCTAAAGTGTTACCCTTAGCCCTTATGACAATGAAGTCAACACCTTTGGGAAACATAAATTAATACCTTATGAATTTATCACTAGGCAACCCATACCTTTGATGATAGAACCCCATGCATATTCTGCCCTTGTAAATTCTAATATGACCCAATACTTAATTTAATTTTTTTTTAATTTTTAAAAGATTTTACTTATTTATTTGAGAGAGCTCAAGCATGTAAGAGAGCACAAGCAGAGGGAGCCGCAGGCAGAGAGAGAGATAGAAGCAGGCTCCCTACTGAGCAGAGGACCCAATGTGGGGGCTCAATCCCAGGACCCTGGGATCATGATCCTAGCCAAAGGCAGACACTTAACCGACTGAGCCAGCCGGGCGCTCCATGACCCAGTACTTTAAAGTATGGATGCTGTATTCAAAAACATATTCAACAAGTCAAGGAAGCTTTTAGAAGCCCTCTGCCTGATGAAAAGTTTATACTTCATACACTGGAACCTGGAAACAGAGTGTTCTGAAAGAGATATCAATGAAAAATAGCACTTATACCTTGATGAAAAGGGCTCTACCAGGTTCTATTTTTTCACACAGCAGTTAAACTATAGGGTATTGATTGAACTTTGGAACCATGCCCCCTGGTTCTCAATTTTTGGACTTGTCACCCTATGGCTAACTTAAAATTAAGGATTTCAAGGAAAAACAAACAAACAAAACTTCCCTTGAGGCACACAACAAGGCAAAGTAGATAGATCACAGAAAAAGATTCTGCTGGATCCCTTTTTCCAGGACTTATTTTTATAACAATTATTGTAATATTACTGCTTTACAAGCTAACACAAAGCATTCACAATCATGTTCCTTATTCTGTTAGGGATCTTCTCTACACACTAAGGCCTACCACTCAAGGCATACTCTACTAATCAAAATGATTGTTGATTATGTACCCACTTACATGTTCAGGAAGACTCTCAGTTAATATTAGAACTAGCTCCTATACATGCTTAGATGACAGGAAAATGGCTTTACAAAAATATTTGGTATCTATTTGTTGACTATGTTAACTAACACTTATGGCCAATTAATCTGGCACTGGGAGGAAGCTTGGAAGCTATAGGATGGCCGATAACCACTGCATATGTCATTGCTGGGAATCTGTCCCTTTGCATAGAAAACCTTCAATGATACTGGACCTAATTTAGGGCATGTTTTAGACTCACTCTATAATCACACACTTTGGTTTGACTCAGATGATGGAGACTGGGTTTCTGTATATAACAACACAGATTTTAAAATAGATAATGACAATGATACTTTTGGTTATGCTATTAGGAAAATCACTGAATCCAAACTTAACTTAGCTTATTCTTCCAAAAAAGTAAATATTATCTTGGGCCACTTCTTGCATATGCCTCTGAAAATCATAGATGAAATTCAGATTGTTCCCCCAAATTGGCATGAGATAGTCACTTTAAACCAATGATCCTCAATCATTAGGAAAACTCAAATGATATAATCAATCATTGAAAATAATAAACAACCTCTGCATTCTCACTATATAAGCTATCTTATAACAATATACCTTTGAGCCTCATTTCACTGTCAGTTTGAGAGCTCCCAGGTGTAAACTATTTTTATGTGTACAATAAACTCTAATTAGTATTTTAGTGATATAATGGTTTCAATCTTGCTATTTCTAGATTTTTTTGACACTCAATTACCTCTAACTTTCTCATTCACTCATTCACTCACTTCTCCCAACTTTGGCTACCCAACACCCTCAGCACCTCTCCCCTTTTTCTCACTCTTTTCCGAGCCAAAAAGATGCTCCCCTCCATCTGCTCCTTCAGATCTGAGATCTCAGGATATAATGCTGGCACAGTGTTCCTTGCAAAATACACATACATGCATACATGCACACAGGATCATAGACATACACTAGGGGACAGGGCTTAGTCCTGGCTGCAATTACTAAGTTAATAGACCTTTTAACGTCCTAGTCCAACAAGATGTAGAAAATACTAGTGCAGGAAGAGGCCTCATCCTATTTTATAGATGAAGACATTGAGACCCACAGAGAGCAAGAAATACATCTGATATACATCAATAATATCTCAATAAACCTGGAATAGGGAGAAATACACCTGAGCTCCCATCATTAGTTGGTGGAAGAACCATTATTAAAAATGTTGGCTCCAGGGATCCCTGGGTGGCACAGCGGTTTAGCGCCTGCCTTTGGCCCAGGGCGCGATCCTGGAGACCTGGGATCGAATCCCACATCGGGCTCCCTGCATGGAGCCTGCTTCTGCCTATGTCTCTGCCTCACTCTCTCTGTGTGACTATTGTAAATAAATAAAATCTTAAAAAAAAAATGTTGGCTCCAAGCTCTCACTCTAATATTCTTTATCAGTACCATTAGTATCCTCTTGCTCTGAGTTTCAGGGGTCTCTGAGATAAATAAGGCTATTCTACTTTTAAAACAAGGCCTTTTACTGGAATACATTTATCATTCTGGATTCTATAAGGTCTATTATTTATCCTCAGCCAGTTTCCCAATAATAGATAATATTTATCACAATGACAGTTAAAATGTATTTAGGTAGGGGTGCCTGGGTGGCTCAGTCAATTAAGTATCTGACTCTTGATTTTGGCTCAGATCATGATCTCAGAGTCATGATATTGAGCCCTGCATTGGACTCCATGCTGAGTGTGGAATCTGCTTCAGATTTTCTCTCTCTTTCCTTCTGCCCTTCTCCTCATCCCCTGCTCATACATGCTCTCTTTTCTCTCTAAAAAAATTTTTAAGGTAATTCTATTTTTAAAATATGGTTATTTCAAAAGATCAATAAAATCAATAAGCTTCTAGCCAGACTAAGAAAAAGAGAGAGAAGACACAGATTATTAATACCAGAAATAAAAGTGGGGATCACATAAAGCTGATGGACAATAAAAGGATGATAAAGAAATGCTATGAACAACTCTATACCCACAAATTTGATAACCTAGATAAAATGGTCCAGTTACTTGAAAAACACAATCTGCCAAGGTACACGCAAGAAGAGATAAACAATCTGAATAGACCTACGCCTATTAAAAACACTGAATCAATAATTAATAACCTTCCCTGGATGCCTACGGGGCTCAGGCATCCAACTCTTGATTTCAGCTCAGGTCTTGATCTCAGTGTTGTGAGTTCAAGCCTTGCATTGGGCTCCATGCTGGGTATGGAGCCTATTTAAATAAATAAATAAATACATAAATATTTCAGAAAATAATTAAGAACCTTCCAAAACAGAAAGCACCAGGCCCAGATGAGCTCACAGTAAATTCTACCAAACCTTTAAGAAAATAATTCTCTACAGTCTTTCTACAGAAGATAGAAGCAGAGGAGATACTTTCCAACTTATTCTGAGGTTAACATTATCCTAATATCAAAACCAGACAAAGAAAAAAAAAAAACCTTACAAAACAATATCTCTCATGAGCACAGATACAAAAATCTTCAGTAAAACATTAGTAAATTGAATCCAACAATGTATAAGATGAATTATACAACACACCAAGTGAGATTTTTTCCAGATATACAGAGCTGATTTCAGTATTTGAAAATTAACTAATGTAAAAAAAAAAAGAAAAAAAAAACAAAACAAACAAACAAAAAAAATTAAATAAAAAAAAAAGAAAATTAATGTAATTGAGCACATCAACAAGCCACTGAAGAAAAAATCACATGATCACATGATCACTAAAACAAAACAAAACAAAAACCAAACAACAAACAAACAAACAAACAAACAAAAAAACCTTTGGCAAACTAGAAATACAGGGGAAAATTTCCTCAACTTGATAAAGAATATTTACAAAAAACATACAGCTAGTATCATAATTAGTGGTAAGAAACTAGAAGTTTTCCACCCAAATCAGAAACAAGGTGTCTCCTCTCACTACTCCTTTTAAACCTTGTATTGGAAGTCCCAGATAATGCAATAAGACACACACACACACACACACACACACACACAAAGGAACTATAAGGTTTACAGATTGGAAAGGAAGAAATAAAACCATCTTCGTTTGCAAATGACACAACTGTCTACATAGAAAATCTGAAAGGATTGACAAAAAACTGCAACTAGAAAGTGATTAAAGTCATGTTGCAGAATACAAGGTTACTGTACAAAAATCAGTTGCTTTTCTACATACCAGCAATGGAATTTAAAATTGAAAACAATACCATTTACATTAATCTCTCCCAAATGGCATACGTATGTAAAAATCTAACAAAATATGCACAAGATCTATATAAAGAAAACAAAACTATGATGAAAGGAAATCAAACGGAATTAAATAAATAAATATTTCATGTTGATGGATGGGAAGATTCAATATTATCAAGATGTCAGGTCTTCCCAACTTCATCCGAAGTATCAAAACAATTCCAATAAAAATCCGAGCAAGTTATTTTTATGGATACTGACAAACCAATTCTAAGGTTTATATGGAGAGGCAAAAGAAGCAGAATAACCCAAAAGAAGAAAAAAGTTGAAGGACTGACACTACTGACTTCAAGACTTACTACAAAGCTATCAGTAATCCAGAAAGTGTGATATTGGTGAAAGAATTTAACAAAACCATGGAACAGAATAGACAGCCCATTAAAACATGAAACAGACTCATAAAAATATAGTTGACTGATCTTTGACAAAGGAGCAAAGGCAACACAATGGAGGAAAAAACCATCTTTCAACAAATGATGCTGGCAACCGAACATCCAGATGCAAAAAAAAAAAAAAAAAAAAGAAAGAAAGAAAGAAAAAAAAACACCAAAAAACCAAAAAACCTAGACAAAACTTAGCTCAAAATACATCATAGACCTAAATGTAAAATATATAATATAAACCTCCTAGAAGACAACAAAGCAGAAAGTCTAAATGATCCTGAGTTTAGTGATAACTCTTTAGATACAAATACCAAAAGCACAACCCATAAAAGAAATAATAATCTGGACTTTATTATAATTAAAAACTTCTGCTCTGCAAAAGACATAGTCAAGAGAACAAGAAGACAAATCACAGACATGGAGAAAATATTTGCAAAACACATATCTGATAAAGGACCATTATCAAAAATATACAAAGAACTCCCCAAACTCAACAATTAGAAAATTAATGGGGTGCCTGGGTGGCTCAGTAGGTTAAGATTCTGCCTTCAGCTAGGTCATCATCTCAGGGCCCTGGGATCGAGCCCTGTCTTAGGCTCCCGGCGCAGCAGGGAGTCTGCTTCTCCTTCTCCCTCGGCTCCCCCCCTCCCCCCGACCTGTTCTCTCTCTCTCTCTCTCAAGTAAATAAATAAAATCTTAAAAAAAAGAAAACGAACAATCAATCAAATAATGGGCAAAAGACTTAAGCAGATATCAAATAAGATACACAAATGGCAAATAAGTGTATGAAAAGATGCTCAGAATCATAGGTCATTATGGAATTGCAAATTAAAACAACAATGAGATACCACTACATATTAGAATGATAAAAATCTAGAACATTGATAACACCAAATACTACTGAGGATGTGGAGCAACAGATCCTTTCATTCATTGCTGGTGGGAATGCAGAATGTTACAGCCACTTTGGAACATAATTTTGCCATTTCCTACCATACTAAACATACTCTTACCATACGATCCAGCAATTGTGCTCCTCACTATTTACTCAAATGAGCTGAAAATTTATGTCTGCATAAAAATCTGCATTCAATGCTTATAGCAGCTTTATTCAAAATTGCCAAAATTTGGCAGCAACGAAGATGTCCTTCAGTAGGTGAATTTATAAATAAACTGGTATATCCAGAAATGTAATATTATTGAATACTAAAGAGAAAGGAGCAATCAAACTGAGAAGACATGAAGGAACCTTAAATGTCTATTACTAAATGAGAGAAACTAATCTGAAAAAGCTACAGAGTGTACCATGTACTATTGCAACTATATGACATTCTGGAAAAGGCAAAGTTATGCAGATAGTAAAAAGATCAGTGATTGCCAGGGATTAGAAGGAAAGGAGACATGAGTAGGAACAGCACAGAGCAATGTTTTTTAGATTTTATTTATTTATTTGAGAGAGAAAGAGAGCAAGTGGAGGAGCAGAGGGAGAGGGAGAAGCCGACTCCCCACTGAACAGGGATTCCCAACTCGGGACTCCATCCCAGGATTCTGAGATCATGACTTGAGCTGAAGGCAGTCGCTCAACCAGCTGAGTCACCCAGATGCCCCAGAGCATTTTTTAGGGCAATGAAGAGCCATTCCATATGTTACTATAATGGTGAATACCTATTATATATCATATTTCATATATATATCATATATATAGTATATTTTTGTCAGAAGTACAAAAGAATGTACACCACTAAGAATGAATCCTAATGTAAGCTATGAGTTTTGAGCGATAATGATGTTGATGTCCATTCAATTGAGTGTAACAAATATATCACTCTGGTACAGCATATTGACAGTGGAGTCAGAGGCTATGAATGTGCTGGGACAGGGGATTTATGGAAACTCTTTGTAGTTTCCACTCAATTTTGCTCTGATTTTAAAACTGCTTTAAAAATAAAGTCTTTTGTTTTTTGAGAGTAATCATGTGATTATAGATTTTTAACATGTATTTGACAAAGTGGGTATAGGCTTTGTGAATTAAGAGTTCAAGATTCTAATATCACTTTTGCCAAAGGCTGCCTTTGATCAAGGGACCAGATCTTTGGGACTGAATGTTCTCTGGTCTGAAATGAGGAAATAAGATGAACTGACTCTAAGATTATTTTAGCTCTAACATTCTTCTCTGGGTCAGTGAAATTTAAGTGGTACTTCTTGACAGTGAACCCAATGGAGCATGAGCAGAACTTTTATCACCTTCAGAGCTGTGTTTCAACCCCTAAGCATGTTAGTTATGATTTAGTATGTCAGTAACTGGCATTCACAGGCAAATATACACTGGATTAACTCCATATTATTGTAATACCTTCAAAAAGTTGTAAACAAATAGGCATTAAAAACACTGACAAAAAAAAAAAAAAAACAACACTGACAAATCTAGCCAACAGGTTATTATGTGGCAATTTTGTAAGCTTATTTTAAGAACTGAGCTTATCAAAATTGCCATTCCAGAAACCAGGGACAATCTGACTGCTTGAAATCTCCTGGGGTAACAGGAGATTCTTAGGTGCTTCCATCAATAAAGAAAAGAGACATTATGGCCATGACTGGAAGATTTCCATGAAATCCCAAACATGCAACAAAATGATATATTTGATGATATATGCATTGTTATTCAGAATAAAACAAAATTTCTCTGAATAATACAAAGTAACAGATAACCAAAACACTATAGGCTTTCCTCTAAAGAATTTCCAGGAAGGTCTTATGAGAAAGCTCTGTAATTTAACTACAGAGCCTGGATGAAAACTCTGAAAGCTGCTGTGTGAGCAATGATTTAATTCTGACAATGGAAGTCTAAACAGAGAGTCTCTTACCCACTGTGGGACACAGAGGAGGATCCTGCCTCTTCAGGCTGAGTCTGCTGCTCATCCACTCTCCTCTCAGCAGGTCCCTTCTCTAGTGGCTGCTGCATCCCAGCTTTTAGTTGGAGCATTTTCTCATGAAGAACCCTCTTACTGCCTCCTTTAAAAGGAAAGGTGGAAGAGAAATGTGTCTGGGTCTCCACAATGGCCAAGCTTTCTTCCAAAGCTACCTACAGGAATCAAAACAAAATTATGTTTATAGAGTTGGATTACTAAAGAGGATCTCATAGGAGCAAAAAGGAAGGGGGAGGGAGGACCTACCATGAGGTAAAGGATGAAACCTATAATGTTCCCCTTGAAGAGTTCCTCCTCAGCCATGAGGACTCTGATGACCCATAGGGTTGGAGGAAGGATATAGCAAATAGGGGGAGATGGTGCTTTGAGGAGAATCCAGAGGTATTTTAGGAAAAACAAACAAGCAAACAATGAAATAAACAAATGAAATCAAATAGGCTTTAAAGTGGAGTAAGAGTTGAGTACTTTTTTTTTAAGAGAGAGCATGAGCAGGGGGACAGACAGAGGGAGAGGGAAAGAGGGCAGAGGGATGGGGTGGGGGGAAGAGAGAATCTCAAACAGACTCCATGCAGAGCACAGAGCCCAACATGGGCCTCAGTCTAATGACCTTGAGCTCATGACCTGAGCTGAATTCAAGTCAGTTGCTTAATTGACTGAGCCACCCAGGTGCCCCAAGGGTTGAGTCTGTTTGATTATTATAGTTGAGATAAAGTTTCCTGGGAGTGTCCCCTCAGAAATAAGAAAGCCTTTTTAGCATCCACAAGTAGTCATGAAGGCAGAAACAAAGTTTGAGATGCCAGAGCTCAAATCCAAAGTCACTGGGACATCAACAATAGTGCTACGGGAAGGACTCAGGGTTCCATGTATCAAGTTGTGATCACAGGATTAGAATGTTGGTAGCTACAGCATCTGAGAAAGTCCTGCCTTCTGAGGGCCTGCCTCATGCAATGCAAGGCTGCCTGTTTCTGCCTGGTTGTCTCTATCAATGGAGACCACCTCTCTTACCAGTCAGTTTTAATACCTGAGTACTCTTTTATTGATAACTACCAATCAATTTTTTTTAAAGCAGTCTCTACACTGAGTGTGGGACTCAAACATAACCCTGAGATCAAGAGTCACACACTCTACCAACTGAGTGAGCCTGTCAATTTCTAAAGAAAAATCTAAACACATTCTCCTTGTTCAATCTTGCTTTTGTACAGAAAATATCAAAATAATATTTTCTCAACACTTTCATTTTCTTGAAGGTAGTTGCAATAAAAACAAATTTTCTGACTTTTCCTTCATGAATTTTTTAAAGGCTCTAGTGATTCTTTTTTTAGGGGGGTAGGGGAGAGGCAGGGAGAGAGAGAGAGAGAGAGAGAATCTTAAGCAGGCTCCATAGAGCCTGATGTGGGGTGCAAAATCATGACCCTGAGATTGTGACCCTGAGATCACTATTGCCGGAATCAAGAGTCGGTCACTTAACCAATTTAGCCACCCAGATACCTCAAAGCCTCTAGTGATTCTTGACACCCTACTTCACCCAACTTGTAGATGTTTTTGTATTGCTCAAAAAAAAAAAAAAAAATTCTATCAACATTATACTCTAAGGTCTGTTTTGCGTTACATTCTGGCTCTCCAAATTACCTTCCACTTTATCAAAGTCCTTAAAACACTTTATTTCTTTGAATATGGATACTCAATGTGGTGCTGATTTATAAATCTAATAGATTTCTTTATTCTTTCACTCAGGTCTCAACAGTTGCCAAAAAGCTATTGAAAATGGCCTGTGACAGAGCCGAGTAAAATCCAGCTGATGGAATGGAAGGGATGGATGGCAAGTACAAGCAGCAATTTGGTTACAGCAGCTGAGAGTGTGAAGAGAATCACAAACATAAAACCCTTGTTTCCCACTTCCTAAGCCTCTATTTCACTGGTGTGCTGGTAAGTGTTTAACAAGTACTCTCGGGGATAAAATTCTGATTTGTAGCATTTGCTTATCTCTGTGAAGTAAATACTGTCACCAATGAGACATCACTGAATCGAGTTGGGATATGATAAAGTATTTATACATATATATGATATAGTATTTCCACTATATAAATATAATAGAGGTATCACCTTATGTCCATTAGGATGGTAATTATTTAAAAAACCAAAATGACAAAATAACAAGTGTTATCAGGAGTTTGGAGAAACTGGAATAAATGTGCACTGTTGGGAATGTAAAATGGTGCGGCCCGTATGGAAAACTGTATAGTAGTTCCTCAAAAAATTAAAAATAGAATTACTGTATAATCCAGCAATTCTATTTCTGGGTATATACTCAAAATAATTGAAAGGAGGAGCTCAGAGATATTTGTATACCCATGTTCATAGCAACATTATTTTTGTAACCAACTAACTGTGGCATATTTAAACACAATTTTTAAAAATACAGTACACATAAGTAATTTCAGGAGCATAGATAGTAGGTAAAATGTAAAATAACTAGGAAGTGATGTGTTTTGGGTATTTGTTATTTTGCTTTTGATATAATTTATTTAATTGTAAGTTGAAATACTTTAATTTGTAATAATGACCAATTCCTGTGAATTTGAACTGCCAGCTTTGAGAGCTAGTGCTAGTTGGCTGCAGCATACTACTTACTGACAGATTTTCATCTAGGGTTTAAGAGCCTAAGACTTGGGTGGAATGCCCTGGTTAACTGTTTCCATGGCTCTGCTGTCAGGCTTGGATAGGCCAGTAGTAAAACGTGTTGCTGTGACCATGGCCATCTCCACACATCCTTCAAAAGATTTGGAAGAAGATGAAGAAAGGTAGTCTGGAAAATCTAATTTTGAAAGTTTTTATTGCTGCCTAATGATTCCAGTTACATAAAGTCAGAGCAGGCAGAACTAAGTTGTAGCCACAGAAATCGGAAAAGTGGTAGCGTCTTTGAGGTATTTTGGGAACTTACATGAGTAACTTACAACTCAGGGAACTTCCTGAGTTGATGTTCTATGAAGTTTGGTCTGGCTAACGGTCACAAGGGTGTATACATTTGTTGAGATTAATCAAATTGTACACTTTATATAGGTGCATTGTTTGTAAATTATATCACAATAACATAATGTTAGCATAAAAACAAGACTATATTTTTTAAACTGTTGAAATTACACAAAAATAATTGTTCAACTTTTAGTTTCCTCCTGATACATTTTTTTTTACTTTAATGTATTCTGTAAAATCCAAACAAAAGACTCCAGTATAAATTAGAACTTTCATACTTTCTAGACTATGTTAGTGTTAGAGTAGCCAGTTAGTTTGGTTCTAACAGGATACTGGGAAGCTAGCAAAGAATAAGTGATGAGCAGCTATCAGGAAAGTCAGAGGCCAGTCCTGGCAGCAAGCCACAGAAGCTGGATCAAACCAGACAGGCCCAAGATGGTGGGTGCCATGACAGGAAATCCCTGACCAAATAAGGACAAAAAGGTGAGAAATCCTGCTTCTAAGAAATCAAATCCCCGCCTCAAGTAATGCATATTCCATCCATTAGTAAACTACTGTCAATAAAAGATATAAACCCAACCCCCAGGGGGCATAGGCGCTGCCCTCTCCCTCTTTCTCCTTCCTCTCTCTCCAGCTTACCTGCTCTATCTGGAGAGTGTATTTTTCACTTTAATAAACTTTCCTGCTTGTGTTACTCATCTGCTGTGTTGCATGTCTGTCCTTGAATGCTTTCTTGAGCCAAGACCAAGAACCTTCAGCGACACCTTTGGGATGGGCCCCGGGGTCTCCCCAGTTCACTTGGCAACACTAGAACTTTACTGATAATCATTCCATTTACTGTCCTGCCTTTTGAGTTTTTTTGTCATTCGTTTTATTTCAAAATATTTTAAAATCACACAGACATCATTGTTTTTGCTTCAGACAGTAATAGTTATTTGATTTGCTCACGTAGTTAACATATCCATTGCTCTTCATTCCTCCTTCTATTTCCATGTTTCCCTTGGGATCACTTCTGCCTGAAGAACTACCTTTTGTATTTCCTTTTCTGAATATATTCTGCTTATCTATGAAGAGCTTTTATTTCATCTTCACTTTGAAAGATATTTTATCAGGAATTAAATGTAGATTGAGGGACGCCTGGGTGGCTCAGTGGTTGAGTGTCTTGCCTTTGGCTCAGGGTGTGATCCCTTGATCCTGGGATAGTGTCCCACATTGGGCTCCCTGCATGGAGCCTGCTTCTCCCTCTGCCTCTGTCTCTGCCTCTGTTTCTCATGAGTAAATAAGTAAAAATTTTTTAAAAATGTAGATTGAAAGTTATATATTTTAGCCCTTTAATAATGAATATAACATGAGTTTCTGTTTTCCAGATGTTCCTAGGACTTTTCTGTTTGCCTTTGATTTTCAGCAGTTTTAAATGTGCTTGGATGCAGCTCTGTTGTTTTTAATCTTGTTTGAAATTGATAGAATTTCTTGTACATTTGGCTTGATAGCTTATCAGTTATTTTTTAATTGACCATCACATTTTACAAAACTTATTTTATTTTTTTAAAGATTTTATGTATTTATTTGAGAGAGATAGCGAGAGAGGGCACGAGCGAGGAGGAGAGGGAGAAGCAGAAGGGGGGCCATGGGGCTCACTCCCAGGACCCTGGGACCATGACCTGAGCTGAAAGCAGACACTTAACTGAGCCATCGAGGCTCAGGATTGATTTTAACCCAATTTCCATCTCCTAATGGAAATACAGGTACATTGGCCCTTTAAAAACATGACATATTGGGGATCCCTGGATGGTGCAGTGGTTTGGCACCTGCCTTTGGCCCAGGGTGCCATCCTGGAGACCCGGGTCCAGTCCAGGATTGAGTCCCACATCGGGCTCCCGGTGCATGGAGCCTGCTTCTCCCTCTGCCTGTGTCTCTGCCTCTCTCTCTCTCTCTCTCTCTATGACTATCATAAATAAATAATTAATTAAAAAAATTTTTTAAAAACATGACATATTGATGGGATAAGCCCTAGACGTTATACTATATGTTGGCAAATTGAATTTTTAAAAAATGTAAAACTAAAAATAAAAACCAAAACACATGACATATACTTTTTAAAAACTCTTCTCCCTGAAGTTCCCTTCCTTTTATAAAGCTCTTCATACAACTTTAACTAGATATTTTATACTTCTTATATTTTTTATACTTCTTATATTTAAATTACTAATTCCTTTTCAACTAGGTCTAAACTGCTGTTAAAAAAACTCTATGTTACTTTTTAAAGTTAGTTATCACTTATTTCTGTTCTAGGATTTCCATTTGAGTTTTCAATAGATTCCTAATCTCCAGTGTAAGTTTTCATCTTGTCGTCTATGTCCTTGAACACCTAAAACAAATATTTTAGTGTTCCTATATGATAAGTCCAATACTTCAATCATGTTATAAGTCAGTTTATATTGTTTGCCTTTTTTTGTTTGTTTCCCTCTCTTGCTCTTATTTCTTTATACTCTTGGAAAATGTGTCTGAATGACAGGTCTGATGTGTGAAAAACTATGGAGGGTTTGGATAATGTTATCTCTTGGGAGAGATTATAGAGGAGCAGATCACCTCAATCCATCTCACGATTAAGCTGTTTTGGTTTGTTTGTATTGATTGTGTCAGTCTATATCTGGTTTTGCCAACATTCCTAGGCGGTAGATCTTTAGGGCTGCTGTCTGAGAGAGATACCCTCTCTTTGGAGGGTCCTGAACTTCTATCTCTATTTCTATCTCCTCTGCACCAAGGTACCACTGAAACTGCTGTTTCAGCGTACTCTGCTTGTCTTCCTAGCTTCTTCCCTGCATACAGCTGAATTTGCAAATGCTCCAAGGGTGTGAAAATTAGAAACTGGAAGTTTCAAGTTTCAACCTCCCAGAGTGAAGAGATTCTTCAGGGGGAGATGTCACACCCAACTACATTGCAGACCCAACAGGAAGGGAAAGATCTCACAAGAGTATATATTACTTTACTATCCCTGGAGGAGGAAGATAGGCTTCCTTCTGCCACCCAATTTCTTTCCTCTTTTACTTCATAAAAGACTCTTCTGCTCCTTTGTTGTGGGGGGTGGAGGTGGGGTGGGGTGGAGGGAGTGGGTGGTGGTGGTGTCAATGTTTTTGTTTTTTTTTTTTTTAATTTTTATTTATTTATGATAGTCACAGAGAGAGAGAGAGAGAGAGAGAGAGAGAGGCGGAGACACAGGCAGAGGGAGAAGCAGGCTCCACGCACCGGGAGCCCGACGTGGGATTTGATCCCGGGTCTCCAGGATCGTGCCCTGGGCCAAAGGCAGGCGCTAAACCGCTGCGCCACCCAGGGATCCCAGGTTTTGTTTATAGCTTGCTTGTAGACTGCAATTTTCTGCTATTCTCAACCTTCATTTGTTGGTGAAATAACTGGCAGTTTTATTTTTAGAGTTAGTGAAGGCAAAACCTTTACCACAATCATCCAGCTCATATCACAGTGCACTCTAGGACATTGGCTCCTCAAGTCTTCCCAACCCCCCATCTATGTTTCCCCCCCTTGAATTATTTAAAGTGTTGCTATTTTTTTCTGATTCTTAGTAGCTAGCTGCCTTCTCCTCAACTTCTCAGTCTCTGGTTCCTGTCCAGGCTGATGCCCTGAGGGGAAAAGGCAGAAAATTAGTTTCATTCCAATGAACCTCTCTCTGGTTCTGTCCTAGCTGCACTGGTAGCCTTCCAAAGTCTTCAAACAATTCCTTTAAACCAGATTTTTATCTACTTTTTTTCAGTGTATGTGCTGGTTTGCTACAGATACTCTATCATCACTGAAAGAGGAAATCTACAAATTCTAAGTAAATTAAATATTTCTACTTTGATGTCTTAAAAACAACAAAATAGATTACTGGTACACACTTGGACTTTTCTTACAGTATTTGGGTTAAGTCTGACTAGATATTAAAGGCTCTTCCTAGAAATATGTGTAAAAGAGTGTCTACCATGAGCTGAACAATTGTCATGCCTGTCCTAGATCCAAGGATTTCATGAAGTTGGATCCAGTTCCCTGCTATACTATCTCCACTGTCAGTTAAATCATCATTAAAATTATCAAGTAACCAGTTTTCCTGGTGCTTGTCACTAATACGGAGGAGAAGAGGCCAACCAAACCATTTAACACTCCTCATTTATTCTGGGGAATGCTCAAAGCCAGCAGTAGTGCAGTTAGAAATGGAAACAAAAGTCTTAATTATAATGCTACTAACAGCTTTCTCAGTGCCTCACTGTGTGACTAGCACAAAGTCCCCCAGTGCTGTATAATTTATCTAGTCCACATAACAACCCTGAAATAAATGAGAACACCTGCACACTGAAAGGCTGAGCTGACTTTGCAAGGGCCCCAGCCCTGGGATGGTGAGAGCCAACACTCAGAGCCAGGCAGTTTGCCTGCAGAGCCCTTGGGCTTGTCCATCATGCCAGTGTTGAAATTTGGATATTTATTTCTGTTTTAGTTTGTTTGTACTGATTATTATTTCACCAAGATTTGCATTCCCTCCTTGCTCAAGTTCCATGATTTTGAAGAGAAAAAGAAGATTAAAAGTAAGGCCTACAAAACACTGAATTAATGCAATAAAAAAGAAGAGGAGAAAGAGCAAACAAAAACAATTTAATCTTCCCCAGAAACAGGCTCTATGGCTCCAGGGATGATGTGATCATATCTGCCAACCAGAAGTGTTTAGGCACCTTGATTTTTCCTATTGGTCTGAACAAGGGAATTCCCTAGAGGGGCACACAGGAAAAAGTGACAGTGGCTTTTGTGTTCAAAGTGTAGAAGGGACAGCTGAGCACCTCCCTTTTGGACTTAGGGCAAGAGGGTGTGCTCCTAGAGTGACAAAGGGGAGGAAGGATGTCCTGTAAAAATAAGCCCAAATCATGTTTTTCAAACATCATGAAATAGCACTTTCATATTTGGCCATATCTATGTTCCTTTACCATTGATAACTTAATGTTTTCTTACCTTGATTCACTTTTTATTTATGAAAGATTATTTTTAAAATTTTGTCACTACCATAACTGAAATGAATGGAATGAATAAACTGTCTTAAGCAGGATGTAATTGAAAAAATAAAAGAGAAAGGAAACAGAGAAAGGAAAATAAAGAGAAAGGAAACAGAACAGTGTTGTTCTAGTAAAATAACATGAAAAAATTTTAAATACAAGTTAAGTTGTAATATAATTGGCATAGAGGTGGGAGCCCGACGTGGGACTTGATCCGGATCTCCAGGATCAGGATTTATTATTAACATTAAAAAACATATTGTAACCGATGACAGAGCAATTGCATTAACAGGACTCTATCCTATAGAAATTCTTCTATAAGGGGCAAAAAATATGGGTACAAGGATGATATCTGATTATCATTAAGATCAAGTTATTTTTAAAAATAACATGTAAAAGGTGAAGTAATGGTACAAAGAAATGCCTTCATCAAAAATAATGCAGAAGATGATAATGCTCATGATTCTGATAGCATTATTGATTGAGCAATTACTAAATCCAGACACACCCTGCAAGATGCTATTACAACAGTTGAAAAATTGAGGTACATAAAGTTTATTACTAACCCAAAGAAACAAGCCTTCCTCCCAGGACAAACGCTCTTGGAAACAGGTTACCTCAAATCAAGCCTCTTTTGTCCCTTGTTTCTAGGAACTTCCGTGTCCTGGCAGGTCTGGGAGGTCATAGGAGCCTGAGAAGGGCCGGGCTATTGAATCACTTGAAGGGAGGCAAGCAAGGTATCTTGCTCTCTGCCAGCGTAAATTCGCGATAACCAAATCGATGTAAAAATGCCCACTTCCTTCCGTCTCTGGGTGGGTTCGAACCACCAACCTTTCGGTTAACAGCCGAACGCGCTAACCGATTGCGCCACAGAGACAAGACGACGCGTGCTTTCTCTTCGTGGTAATAGAGAGTGCTCCCTCACTAAACGCAAACGGCTACCAATCGCTGCTGTGTGTCTGGGCAGGCTCCAAAGCCTTGGAAAACCGGAGAGCTTAGAGTAACAAATCAAGCTGTTTCTCACGTTTGAAACCAGTGCATTGGGTCATTCCGAAATTGGGGCAGCCAAATGGCCTCTCGGCTGGCCTTGCCCCTCACCAACCTCTGAAACCAGAACCTCCGCAGACACTCTGGGCTGCTACCCCACCACTCCTCTAATCCCTAGCCTGAGTGGAGGGGGCCCAAGAAAAGCTGAATGCCCAGGGCACTCAATGAGTGACTTGCTGAATTAATGCGTTTGAGAGTCTGAATATATATATATATATATATTCTAATAAACTCTGGTCCTCCAACTGTACCCACCTCCCAGAAAGCAGCCTGCTAGAGGTCAGCAGATTTGTAGGAAGTCAGGCTTTAAAGCTAAAAAGTAAACTTGTGGAATAATTGGCTCAAAATGGCCAGGATTTGATTAATAATTTACAGCTTCCCTAATTTTTGTCCCCATTGCAATTTAGGACCAACCACAGAAGTCAAATGTGCACCCTAACCAGTCATACAAGATACTCAGCTTCTAGTTACCCACCTACAGCTTTCCCACGCCAACAGCCTCCAAAGAGTGCACACCTTTTTCCGACTATAAAGCTTTCCCACCCCTCCTGCAGTTTTTTCTCTTTTAAAATGCAAGTGACCATGGCTAATGTCCTTGCTCTATCAAGTTCTGTATAGTCCGCTTTTCTCCTTTGCTTGGTCTTCATTTTTTCCCTACACACTGTCGCCTTTAAGCTTTTAATCCTTTGGAACTCTGAGAGCTGAAATAGAAAACTGTTTTTTAAAAGGGGATGTTCTTTTCAAAAGGTCTTATTTTGGTCAATTGATTTCAAAGCCTGCACTATTCCATGGGCTGGGCAACAGAGGGGCTTATGGTATACCATCTGTGTGGTTTAAGGTCCAAGCACAGAATTCAACTGCCGTCCATCTTCAGTAGGGTGGATGGGGCCAGTATGAGGGAGCAGAAAAAGAGTCGGGGCCAAAAGGGAACCTTCAGGACACAGGCTGAGGACAAGGAGACCTCCCAAGAGGCTTGTGGAGAGGCACTGGCCAGATCCTGAGAAATGAGAATTTTTCTTATTTTGTATTAGAATGCGTAGGGACAGATAGGACCTGAAAAACGGAAAAGTGCAAGAACCTGCAGTTGTTCAAGAACAGAGCAAGAAAATATTGTGATTGTTTTTCCATCAAAAATATCAAAGGACACACACCAATTATCAGTGAAGTTACCGTGTGCTTTAGTGGTACAGTGGTTAGTATTCTGTCTTGTGGAAGAAACGACCGCCGTTTAAGTCACAGCAGTTATTTGGCATTGGCCAAAACTCATTGGGCTGTAAGCTTAAGATTGTGCGTTGTATTCAGTGTGAATTAGATTTCAATATGTGCTCTTAGTATAAAGATTGCGTGGGAGAGCCAGAAAATGGCATCTAATTTAAGTTTTGTTAGATTTTACTGTAAAATACCCTGTTGTGTGGAGGCCGAGAAAATTAGGGCCATTCAAGTTTAATATTGGCACAAGTACAGCCATTGTAGCTTCGGTAGCCATCTCAGGCCACTGTGACCAGGTACTGAACTCTACCTTACCCCGGCTACAGGCAAAATCACAAAGCACGCCCTTATCGGAATAAGGAAGCAAGAGCTTGTGAGACCTCTTTACTGGAGATTCTTACACCCCCACCCCTACTGCAAAACCCCACCTTACCCCTAGACCAGCCCATAAAAACCCAGCTGTAACCCACCTCAGGGTCCAAATCCCTGCTCCGCTATGTAAGGTATACTTGTTAACAAACCCTCATGTACTTGCATCGGTGTTGGCTCCTTGGTGGTTTTCTCGGATTCGCAATTTTTAAAAAAAATTTTTTCAATTTATTTATGATAGTCATACACACAGAGAGAGGGGCAGAGGGAGAAGCAGGCTCCATGAACCGGGAGCCCAATGTGGGATTCAATCCCGAGTCTCCAGGATCACACCCTGGGCCAAAGGCAGGCGCCAAACTGCTGCGCCACCCAGGGATCCCTCAGATTTGCAATCTTGGCCACAGCAGTTGAATGCAAACTTATAAAATGCTCGCTGTCATAGTGTCTAAGAAGACCCCATTAACATCTGAAATATCTCAACAAGAAAAACGGTTATGTCTACACCATTACATAAATGGAAGCACAGACGGTACTTTAACTTCTGGGGTAGTTCTGCACATGCTCAGACACGGGCCAGGGTTCTGGAAGACCCAATATCTGACCCCAGCTTGGTGCACGGTCAGGTTTCCTCCTTTTCTCTTGATTGCAGAGTACTAGGGAGCCACCGCAGACCCTGATGTTGGGCCATAAATGGTGGTGAGGGTACAAAAGTACAAAAGGCTGTACTAACGTTTCTGGGCTGATGGAAATCTTGTATAGCTTTATCTAAATCTTGTATAGCTTTATCTAAATCTTGTATAGCTTTATCTAAATCTTGTATAGCTTTATCTATCTAATTTTATCACATCAAAAATATTAAAGGAGGCACACCAAATGCCAGCAGGTTTATGGTGAGCCGTGATCGTATAGTGGTTAATAATCTGCGTTGTGGCAGCAACAACCTCGGTTCGAATCCGAGTCACTGCAGCACTTGGCATCTTTCTTGACATTTGGTACATGCTTTTGTGTTACAACGGTAGAATTGAGCAGTTTCAACAGACCAATGGCCTACAAAGCCTAAAATATTTACAATCAGGCACTTTACAAAAAAGGTTTGCTGACTCCAGTCTATAGTAGATTGAAAGACTGAATTAAGGAATATTGGAGTCAATGAAGTCATTTGCATACTGAGGTTCAATGATCATGATAGAACTTACTTTAAAATGGTTCAACAAAAACATAACTAAATATAAACAGCTCTGATTTCTATCTCCATAGGTTAGTGGTGACTATTTTGAAATTCACAGAAGTAAATATACTTTTTTTGTGTGTCAGGCTTTTCTTTTTCATGTAACAATGTTTTTGAGATGCATCCATGCTATTGAATGTATTATTATGGTGTTCTTGATGAGTGTTATTTCTGTGTGTGACCATACTGCTGTTGATGGATACTTGGATAATTTCTAGTTTTGGCTATTGTGAACAAAGCCCTTATATATGTGCATTCATTTTTTGAGTATATACTTTGTGCTGGGTCATGGGATAGGTGTATATTTAACTTTATTAGAAACTGCCACTTTTCCAGAATGACTGTGTAATTTTACCTTGTCAACAGCAACAAGATATCCTCTATATTCTTGTCAGCAGTTGGTGTTCTTCCTCTTTAAAAGTTTGATTCTTGTGAGTGATAAAGGCATCTCACTGTAGTTTTAATATGTGCTTCCCTAATAAATAATGATATAAGCATCTTTTCTTATGTCTTTTGCCCATTTAGAAATTATCTTTTGTGAAGAAAGCCTATTCTGGTATTTGCTAATTTTTAATATTTTGGGCTTTTATTATTGATTTCTAAAAGTTCTCTATCCATTCAGTTCTTGAGTCATGTTCAGATAAGAATATTGCAAATATCTTTTCCTACTTTATGAATTGCCTTCTTACTTATGGTGATTTTTGATGAACAGAAGTTTTGAATTTTGATGAAATCTAATTTCTTTATTTTTTCTGTTCTTGTTCAGGTATCTTACTCTAAGATATCTCTCCTACTCAAGATTGTGAATATACTTTTCTACATTTTCTTCTAGAAGCTTCAATGTTTTAGTTGTCAGCTATAAAATTTATAATGCATTTCCTGACCTCATCACAATACTTAACCACTTTGGCTTAAGAATCTTTGACTTGCTTACAGATCACCAACTTCCTAGAAATTTTTATAACCTTTGATGCAAAAACATTCATAATAGTTTCCTGCTCTGCTCTTTGTTGACTAAGGATTTTTGTGGTGTTTCTATCCCTCACTCCTTCTTTTGCTCTCTTTCCTTCTCTCTCCTCTTCTCACCCCTACATCTGAGAACACCAGAAATACCTAAAACTGAGAAGAAAGATCTGATCAGTCTGTGCTCAAGAGCACAGGTTCTGGTTTGTAAGTCTGATCCTGCCCTTGTGTGGCCTTGGAGAAGTAGCTTAAACTTTATGTGCCTCAATTCTTTCTTCTGTAAAAAGAGGCTAATAAGAGTAACTACTTCATTCTGTCATTGTTGGCTGTGACTGAATTTAGTAGCTACTCAATAATATCACAATCAATAGAATCATCATCCTCATTGTCATTACCCTCTGCATTATTTTTTAAAATTATGTCGATATTTTGTGCCTTAGTTTTGCTTCTCCTAGAAATTCTTGTAAATGGAGTACGTGTGGGGTTATATTTTGCATAATATCTCTGAGTTTTATTCATATTGTAGAGTATATAAAAAGTTCATGCCTTTCTATTGCTGAATAGTAATTCCATTATATGGATATACCACAATTTGTTTACCAGTGTCCTGATCATGGACACTTGAGTTGTTTCTAGTTTGGGCCATAATGAATAAAAACACTGACATTATTGTTACAATATTTTTGGTATAGACATATGTTTTCAGTTATCTTGGAAGAATATCTAGGTGAAGAATTGATGGGAATAAAGGGATGTTTATATAAATTTATGTTTAACAGTGTAAGAAACTGTAAAACCAAGTATAACCCAAAAAGGTTATAACACAATCCCACTGAAAATGTGTGAGAATTCTGGTTGTTCTACATCTTCACCAAGATTTGGTGTTTTCAGACTATAATTTCAGCCATGCTATTGGATACAGTGGTATCTAAATGCAGTTTTAATATATATTTCCCTAACAACTAATGACATTGAGCACTTTTTTATGTGCTTACTGGCCATTGGTATATCTTTCTCTCTGAAGTGTCTGTTTAAGCTTTTGCTTATTTTTAAAAATGGGCATTTCAGATTTTAATATTGATAGGAGATAAATATTTTGGAGATAAGGTCTTTGTCAGCTATGTTTTGTGAAAATTTTTCCCCAGTTTGTGATTTGCCTTTTTACTGAATGGTATCTTTTAATGATAAGACATTTTCAGTATTTTAATTATTTTATAATTTTAATATTTATTATTTTAAGTATAAATATGTCAAAGTCTAATAGACCAATGTTACTTTAATATTTTTAAAGTCTAACATCATTTTTCTTTTTACTTATTTGTGTAATATTTACTTTGCTTACCACAGTTCATAAAGATATTCTCATGTATTTTCTTTAAAACTTTATAGTTGAGGGGTGTATGATTTAGTCTATGATCCAACTCAAATTAGCTTTCATGTATATTGTGAAGTAGGGATTTTCACTATGTTGATATCTAGTTGCTCCAATACTATTTGTTGAAATGATATTCCTTTCTCCGTTGAACTGCTTTACTGTCTCTTTTTAGAAAATAATCTGACTAGAGAAGGTGGGTCTATTTTAGGTGTAGGTGCCTCATTTCAGTTCTATTTATATATACATATCTCCTCCTGCCACACTGTCTTGTTTATAGTAATAAACAGCTTAATAGTAAGTCTTCAAGTCTTCCAGCCTAAAAAATTTTGAAATGTGTACATACCAAAGTAGCTACCACACAAGTCAAGATCTTCTCTCACTTAACTTCTCTTATTTCATCTGATGGAGAGACAAAGTGTCTGCAACACTCAACCATGAATCTAGATTTTTCTTGGAAAAAAAAGTTCATTTGTCATGTCTTCGGCTAGAGCAAAATTTTCTGTTACTTATGACTAGGATTACAACGTTTGGCTTGGAATTTTCTGTTCTTTGTAGGGAGAAAAAGCCTCGGGGAGGGCCTCTAACTTACTGGATTGATAGTTGATTGTGTAGTTGAAGTTGAAGGCTGAGTAAGAATTGACTTTTCCTGTATGAGAAAAAATGAGGAGGAGATGCCAAGAAAAAGTTTAGTAAAGAAGAGCAGCTTGGAAACAGTTGAATTTTGGGTCTCTCAGTGATTGTCAGGTTTTGTAGAAAGAGGAGTTAGATGTTATCTATTGAAGGAAAAAAAAGTTAGTGGAAACAACCAATTTTAAAAGGCCATTTTATGATGCTTTCTTATTTATACATCATCTTTCCCATTTTTGTAAAAATGGCAGGCTTCATGTGTTTGCTATGTGACTTTTAAAATGTGTATTTAAAAGCTATTAAAATGTTATCACGAACGTCCTAAATTCATCTTAAACTCAGCCAACAGTGCACTTAAAATAAAATGGGCCCAGCCTAAGAGACAAATCGACCTGACTGAAGTGCAGTTCCTGGGTGTGTGCGATTCTCAACTATAGTAGCTGCTTTCTCGGGTTTCCCCCACACCTGGAAGTCTGCATTCAAAGCCCATCAGGAGCCATTTCCTTTGCTAGAATATTTTAAAGTACTCTTCCGTCAAGGAAGTGCATTAAAGATACACTTCCCAGTTGCATTCCTGGAATCCACAGAAAGCCCCGGGAGAGATGGATCAGGGGCGGGTTCCTCACTGACCGCCAGGCCGAGGCTCCCCCCAAGACGGGAACGACACTCACCTTCGGCAGCCACGGGACCCCGGTTTCATCTTCCGCCGCGTTTAGAGAAGGAAATGGCCTGCAGTTGTTCCTTCCCCTCGGCTCTATTTCCACCTCTCCCCTTCCGTTTCTCCCAGAGCGTTTCGGGAGCCGAATATGGGACGGGACCTCGGGGGAGGCGGCCCCTCTCCTCCCGGGCCCTCGGGCCTGGGCGTCTGGGCGGCTCCGGCCGGCCGGGACGTTACCGCCCGCGGGGGAGGACGCGGGGCCGCGAGGGCCGCAGGGGGCGGGGGGCGGGGGGCCCGCGCGGGTCGCGAGGGCGGTGAGGTGCGTCCGCGCGCCCCGCGCACTTGCGCGTCGCCGGCTGCGACACCTTGAATCGCCGCCGCCCGGAGCGGGTCCGCCGGCCGCACGCGGGGGTGCGGGGCTCGACCCGGCGGGAGCGGCGGCGCCGAGGGGGCCCGGCCCTGTCCTGCCCCTCGAGGCCGGCCCGGGAGAGGCTCGTGTGACGCGCAGCGCCCAGGACTCGGCTCCGCGGCGGCCCAGCCGGCGGTCCCCAGGTTAAAGGTCGCAAACCCTGCAGTCTTGGCGGAGCGGCGGTCGCGAGCGGAGTCCTTCTCTCCGCCGGCGTCGGGACAGCCGTTTGCCGGAGACCGACCGCAGGGAGAGCGCGTGGCTCCGGGACCGGGGCTGACGAGAGAAGCCGCGCGGTTTCCGACACGGCGGGTGTGTGGCGGGGAGGGAGGCCGGCGTCCGAGCACGCGGTGCGGCCCGAGCGTGCGGAGCCTCAGCGGAGGTGGGTCGGCAGTGCGGGGCCGCAGGTTGTGGCGGGGACCCGGGGTCCAGCTGGGCCGCCCGGCCTTCCTTGAGGCGGTCTCCGTCCGCGCGCCTCGGCGGCCGCGTCCCTCGCGGTCCTCCGGGCGAGGCGGGGCCCCGGGGTCTCACGCCGGCGCCTCCCTCCCGCGCCCTCGCCGCTCCTCGTGTCCGCAAAGGCGCGTCTCCGGGGCAGCCCCGAGGTGCGGCCGGACGTGTGGACCTGGCGGGGCTCCGGACGCGGCTGCGGTCCCGCCGCGCGCTGGATCTTTCCTGTGGGAGTTTTTCCTTTTTGTTTTTTTGTTTCTTTTGTTTTTTTTTTTTTTTGGTTTCTTTTTATTTTTTAATTTTTATATTTTTATAAAAGGAGGGAATGGCTTTAGCGCACATAGTTTCAAAGGGCTGGCGGCGCCGGAAAGGCAGGCCCAGGGGCATCTTCTAGGGATCAGCCACCGCTAGCTTTTGTCAGAAAGTATTTAAATAGGTACTTGCTTGTAAGCTCCCTGGTGGTCTAGTGGCTAGGATTCGGCGCTTTCACCGCCGCGGCCCGGGTTCGATTCCCGGTCAGGGAATGAGGTCGCTGTGGCCGGCGTATTTTGCTGTGGTTTGTTTTCCCCAAGACTGAAGGGACACTCGAGTTACTATTTCTTAAGGATACCTTCCAAAAGTAGAACTGCTAAGGTGAAATGGAGTGTGAATTTCAAATTCTCCCATCAACCTATAAGCACCAATTATATGCCCCAACCTGTATGAGACTTTGTTTTCTCCCCACCTTTTAAATCTAACCCTAGAAATTATCATTCTTTTTAATATAATCTCAAACTTTATTTACCACCAGCCAACCTCTTCATAGTCAATTTTCCATAGACATTAAGTCCACAAGAGACAAACTGGAAGAATTGCCTGGTACCTCAGCGATCTTGAACTGATGACTCTGTGTTCTGTTCTGGGGTTTACCTTTTTCTTCCAGGTCAGATGAGTTGCACTAAAAATATACACCTGGCCTTTTTGCTTGCAGGGGTCTTGGCAATTCTAAATTTTGTGGATATGGAGCAGTTGCTTGAAAATTTTCATGGGCATACTTCACCTTTAGGAACTTCAGGAAGGTGGTGCACAGGAGGATCCCTAAATCCATCTTTCGAAGTGTTGGCAGAAATAAATGGGCACCAGGAATGAAGGTGACAGCTTCTGAAGACCTAACAGTGGTTGGAAGCAGAGCAAATTCTTAAAAACCAGAGAGAAATTGTTTCAGTAATTTAATTTTCATTTTGATGGGCACTTTATCTTTTTATTTATTTATTTATTTTATTTTTTTTTTTTAAAGGAAGATAAGGGTTAGGGGCAGCTGGGTGACTTAATTGGTTGAGTCCCACTCTTGATTTCTACTCAAGTCATGATATCAGGGTGATGGGATCCAGCCCTGCTTAGAGCTCCAGGCTGGGCCTGGAGCCTGCTTAAGATTCTCTCTCCAACTCCCTCTGCCCCTCTTACCTTCCACTTCCAACTCCCTGCTTGAGCTTTCCCTATAAAAAGAAGAAGGAAGAGCAGGAGGAGGAAGAAAAGGAGGAAGAAGAAAGAGGGAGAAGTCAGGCTGGGGGGAAGGAAGAGGAGGAGAGATATTTTATTATTTTTTTTAAGTTTATTTTTAATTTAAATTCAATTAGCCAACCTATAGTACATCATTAGTTTCAGATGTAGTGTTCAATAAGTTCATCAATTGCTTGTAACAACCAGTGCTCATCACATCTCCTCTTTAATGCCCATCTCCCAGTTACCTCACCCCCACTCACCTGCTTCCAGCACATCTGTTTGTGTCCTATAGTTAAGAGTCTCTCATGGTTAGTCTCCCTCTCTGATTACTTCGCATTCAGTCTTCCCTCCCTTCCCCTATGATCCTGTGTGCTGTTTCTTATATTTACATGAGTGAAACCATCTTTCTCTGACTGACTTATTTCACTTAGCATAATACCCTTCAGTTCCATCCATGTTGATGAAAATGTTAAGTATTCATTATTTCTGCTTTTTTTTTTTAATAGTAATTTTGACACACAATATGAGGCTCAAACTGAGGACCCTGAGATCAGGAGTTGCTTACTCTTCTGGCTAAGCCAACCAGGGGCCCACACTTTATTTTGATGAGAACATTAGTGGAAGAAATTTGCTTTATTGGATCTGTAGTTATATTTTTATTTTTCTAAAGGAAATTTAGTGGTAATAAAAGGTTAATAACATAATAAATTATAAAAATAATAAGATTTAGTAATAAAGTTTCATATCTTATTCACATTGATATAGTTGGCTTATGTTGTCATGTGTTGCACACTGTATAACACTACCTGATGAATTATGTTAAACTATGTAGTCATACATACATTATGCAGCTATTTATAATTTAAAAAAATGAAGTATAATGGGAAGGTGTTGTAATCTCTTAGTGTAGTCCTGACGTTAACTGAATTTATGCCATGTTCTCACATGCTTAAGAGGACTACACAATAATAGTAAAATGGCCTACCTTGGCCAGCTGTTGTCCATTTCCTGGCCCAGCATGATATACAGGAGTGACCATGGGGGGGAAGATGGCCATTTGAAGGACTTACCTAATCTCTCTCTTTTTAAAATATATCTCTCTTATTGTTCCTTGGAATAACATCAGAAAAGCAAAGGGGAATATTTATGTAGAAAGAGGAAATTCTTTGTTTTTGCTCTTTCCCAAAATACCTAATGGAGGAGCAAACACTCTTCTCATTCTTCACATACCTGGACAGATATGGAGGTTCCTTTTCTAATGGTTGAGGACACAGTATAATAAAACATACAAAGGGGTGTAGCTAATACTACCCCTTTTCTACCTGAGAATTAAAACTGTCAGCCTGGCTGGTGACAAGGGGAGCTTCCAACCCTGCAACTATCTGCATTTTTTTTTTTTTTTAAGGATTTTATTTATTTTTTCATGAGAGGTACAGAGAGAGAAAGGGGCAGAGACAGGCAGAGGGAGAAGCAGGCTCCCCGTGAGGACTGGATCCCAGCACTCCAGGATCGGGGACCACAAGATAATGACCTGAGCGGAAGGCAGAGGCTCAACCACTGAACCACCCAGGCATCCCTGCTTTTTTTTTTTTTTTTTTTTTTTTCCTGGCACTCTCCTCTTGGGGAAGTTTGATTAAGATTGTTTTGTGCTTAGACAGAAGGAAAATTCTCAAAGACCTTGAATTGACCAATTTATTAGGATTTCCTCTACTGTGGCACAAGACCTACCAATAACAAATTATGATTATATACATGTTGCCACTTTTCTTTGTGTATATTTCTCCTTCAGGAACCCTTATAGCCACTTGGGAACCTAGGTTATTGGCAGAATGAGATTTGGGAATTCTTTGGTTCTCTGGCTGAACACCACCAATTTAGTGCTCTTATTCCACCATTTTTGAAAATTGTACTCACCATATTTTAAATACTGTTTGGAGAGTCAGTTTGGAGGCAGTGGAGATTATTACTTTGTTTTTTTTTAAATTTATTTTGTATTGGTGTTCAATTTACCAACATACAGAATAACCCCCAGTGCCCGTCACCCATTCACTCCCACCCCCCGCCCTCCTCCCCTTCTACCACCCCTAGTTCGTTTCCCAGAGTTAGCAGTCTTTACGTTCTGTCTCCCTTTCTGATATTTCCCACACATTTCTTCTCCCTTCCCTTATATTCCCTTTCACTATTATTTATATTCCCCAAATGAATGAGAACATATAATGTTTGTCCTTCTCTGATTGACTTACTTCACTCAGCGAGATTATTACTTTGATGTTATTTCTGTACTTTTCAAATTTTAACCATAATGTGGGTTTCTAATCAAAAAGTATGGAGGCCAGAAGACAGTGGAAGAACAATTTTTTACTGTAAAACAAACAGGTCAGATTTTGGCAGGACGTGTGAGTTTAGCATGCAGTGGTTGCTTCTGTATCAGAAATACAGAGTTCTTTGTGAGAAAAAACAGGTTTGTTTTGTTTTCTTTTTTCTTTTTGGCTGCCAGAGGGATTGAGCATTGCCAGAAGGATTTATCTACATAGTCCCAAGAAACTTTACTTGGCAAGCAAGCTACTGAAAATTGGTGGGGTTTATCAGTCATTCTTGCTGCCAGAAATCCATTACCACAGCAGTCAGAGCTGTTGAAATTAAAATTTTTGACTTGCCAATCAGTAGGACATTATTTATACAGTCAGACTTTGGACATCAGAGGATTTACGCACTCATGCTAAATTCTGAGCCATCCATTGGTTGTAAATGTCAGGGGAGTTTGTCCTTTTAGCACTTTACTCATGACAGTGCTGTAAACAGAAGAATCTCCTCTAACACTTTAAGAGCATTCATAGCATAAGCATGCAACTCACTGATTGCAATTATACATTTTCACAACTATACATTGATTTGGGGCAGAGGGCTTTCCCGTAACTTTAACTTCATTTTCTCTTTACCACGAGAGTTACCCAAACTCTGTCAGCTGAATTTACACTCTCTTACAGGAACACAGACCAAGGAGTTGAACACTTGCACGTGACAGGTTACACAGCATCCAGGAGACCATTTTTATCTCCTTGACAAAGAGCTCGGGGAGAGCAAGGAGGTGTAACTGGTCTCTGAGGCCCATTGGAGCAGTGGGGAGTCTTCTTATTACCTGAGGTCAGGATAAGGGGAAGAAAGGGATGCAGTGGGGGTCATGGAGGGAGTAGCACCACTACAATAAGCATAGCCATGTTCTTGCTTTTGGTTTTAAGAAGCCATCCACTCAGTCTGAACAAACAGCTAAAGCACCATTTTAGGAACAGCTAAAAGGAACAGCTAAAGCACCATTTAGGTGGCTGCTTTCAATCCTTCCTTGTCACTGCTCAGCCTCCAGTTGTCCATGAACATATAGACAGTCAAAAGGCCTTTACCCCTCTGGCTCATAACCACCACTTGGGGACATCATCCTGGGAAGCCTTCTCACATCCCCTAACCTGGCCCATGCACTCCCTTCTGTCTTTTCTCTGAGAAAGCACTATGACCTTACTGGCCCCACACATTAAATACCAAATTTATCAAGCAGTCCCTAGGCAATAGTATGGTGGCAGCCGCTAGGTGTGCTTGTCACACTTTTGTAGAATTGACCAGTAAGGAGACAACAATCTCAAGTGAACTGAGGTAGTTATTACTTAGACACACAGCATAAGCAAATGTAGCATGTTGTCAGCTCTCCACATCCATAATCCCACAGTATGACACTACACTGGAGGGATCAGATGACAAGAAAACACAAGTGGTGTCTTGCTATCGTGAAGGAGCCTATTCCATATTGCTGCCAAGGAGTTTTATAGCTTGTAGTAGCATCTTAGGGGGGTAGAGGCAAGGTGGAAATTTGCAGGTCTCACCAGAACCAGGGAGACAAGTGAGAAACTGCTTACTTGTAGCCTTCCCCAGGACAGGCAATCTACTGCAAGAATTTCCATATAATAGCACCTCATAAGACTGCCTATCTCTCCATATTCCAAGAGGGTATTCAGCCAAGAATTGAATCAAACAACAGTTAAACCTTGCCTCATGTGGAAAAGTACAAGGTCATCAGAGTGTCATAGCAGAGCCATTCTAATACCTTGGACATTTAAAAGGAGATCGGCTGGATATATCTGTGATTTCCACTTTCTTTATATAAGTTTCTTGAAAATGCTGCTTCACTGTTGCCTTGCTTTCTGTGTTAGTCATCTAATTCTGTTGCTTTTGTAACATTTCACAGTTTTATCTGGAGAACCTGAATGTTTTCTTTACCTTTAAAGTCTAACAGGTTTACTATGATATTGTTTTGAAGTTGATCATCCAGGGTCAATCTCTGATACTTATATGAGTCCTCTAAGTGTGCTTCATCACCTAAGTAATGTATCATTTTCCTTTTTATAATAAAATCAAGACTGCTAGATTGTTCTCTCTAAAGCCGGATACCTATTTAGAGAAAAATCTTAAAAAACAAGAAATTATGTATCACATTACAGTGTTCAACAAATACAGAGATTCCCAAACAAGTTAAAATAGTAAAACTAACCTGATGATTTCAACAGTCTTGCCAAGTAAGGACTTAAAAAAATCACCATGTTTACAACAGAATGTAAACATTTAGTTTACAGAAAGACATAATGTCAGAATAAGAAAACCCTTGAACATGAAAAAAGTATTAAAAAGTGAAATGTCATTGGCTTGAAAATAGGTTTAAAAAACTTAAATTTAAGCTATTCTTAGATGAAAATTAATCACCCGAGGTGTCTAACGCAGTGGTGCCCTCGAATCGCAATCCTTTCCGAGGAGCGTCCGAGAGCCAGAAAACAAATCCGGTCAACAGTCCCCAGAATCTTTAGTTCCTTCTCCTTTTTTAAAAATAGACTCTCCGGGCTGACACCTGTTGGGGCTCATCGCCCGGCCGGCGGCCTCCTCCGGGGAAACGCGACGCGCCCGCAGGAGGAGCTCAGGCCGCGGCGGCCGCCGACGGCAACCAGCTGGGCGGCAGGTGTGGGGGCGGCGGCGCGACCGGGGGCCTGGGGGCGCAGCTCCCCTCGCGTCCACGCGGGTCCCTCTCCGCCTGCCTCCGCCTTCCTCGGGCGGCCGGCGCTGCCGACCTCCCCCCTCCCCCCGGGGGGTGTCTGCGGGACCCCGCGGCAGCTCTCCTCCGGGGACCTTCCTGTCTCCATCCTCGTTCGGTGGTGGTGAGACGTGGACCAACAGGCGACCCCAGGCCCAGCACGTACATCAGTGACCCCGTGGCTCTTTAGGTTCCGTGGGTCCTCCAGGGCTGGAGGCTGGAAGTAACTGTGGTCTTAGGTCCTTATGGCCTAAACCGCAAACTACCCCGGAAATTCTCCCCTTTTCAAAGACTAAGTGGTTGTTAAATGCAGGTACTGCAGCAGTAGCAACCCAAACTCCTAAATGATGGTTTTCGCCCATGAAGTATAATTTTATAGGATAAAAATCCCCAGAGAAATGAAAGCAAAACCTTCGTGCATTGGCCGGGAATCGAACCCGGGTCTCCCGCGTGGGAGGCGAGAATTCTACCACTGAACCACCAATGCCTTTACTTGTACTCTCTTACAGGTAGAATTTAGGGGGTTTATCCGGAAAGACTTAACAGTTCCAAAATAGGTTTTTTACAGTGCTGGCTGATAGCTAATAAAGGCACCCAAACCAAAGTTTTTTTTTTTTTTGGAAACCTATACTAGACAAAACCATAAATATCAAAATATGATTTGATCAAACTCAACCCAGAAAAAGGCTCTTTCTAACTGCATATAGAAAAACATAAGAAATTCATCTAGGTTCCTTGTTTCTGTTCCTAAATCTTCAGTTGTTGACCTCAAATTGTTGTTTTAGTGGTTCCGGAAAGGTTACTTGTAGGTTAGGTAAGTAAAATTCTAATCCTGGAAAGAAATAAGAATCAGAACCAGAATTAGTATCAGACGTAAAAGAGGGGAAAAGATAGAAACAAGATAGAATATAATGATATTCTATCATTATAGAATGATAATGTATCATAATCATGACCAGATATATGACCAGTATATTAATACTCTGGTCCATGGAGTTAGTTCTTTGTAGCGTTTAAAGTTTTTTCCTTTTTATTATAATGTGTCTTTTTTAAGGTATATAAAACATTTGAATGGGTATGTGATATGAAAATATTAAGTTTGCAGTCAATGTTTAGAAGAATTCAATTTCACAAATTAATAGGTTTTGATTTACTAGCTGTATGGCAAATAGATATTTTAAAGAAATACTTTAAAGTTGAAATGTTAACAAAGAAGTCTTTTGTTGAAGTTCAAATAACTGAGAGATTTCTTTCTTCAGTTTTCCCTGGGAAATTAAACTGAAGAAAGGAGCCTGGAGAACTTCCTCACATGTTGGGACTAGGAATCATTATGACTTTTTGAAGGATAGAAGCCACAGAGGTGCAAGGTTGCCTGTCTTGCTAGAAGGCAAGCTAGGTGGAGGCTGAGTCATAAACTTGAGCTCAACAAGGAAAACGACCTTCACCTTGACCTTGAAGAGCGTTAGCTCATCTGCCCTCTGTCCAACATCCAAGGTACACACCGGCTCTGGCCAACATGCTTCCAATTACCACCTACATCAACCATATGTACATTTATTCCCACATCTCTTATGAAACTACAAACCTGCACTTCCAACTCACAACTCCAAATTCGCAAGTGAATGCCTCATTTGTGTCTTGGATTCACAAGTGCTAACCCTCAATATAACAGTGAGTTCCCAGTCAGCATCACACACCACCACGCTCTGTACCTCAACACTCTCAGATCAGACCTGGACATAGCATCTCCCAAAAAATCATACTGCACTGTCTTGGTTTCAACTGATCACTAAAACAACACCCAAATCTGTCCCTAGCCCTGCCTAGTTTATACTCACTGCCAACCATCTTGTTGCCCAAACCAGATCTTCCTATTCTTTTTGGATAAATTTTCTCATTCTCTCAACATAGAAACTTATTTCCAGTATAATTAATAAATAGTGCTTAAATTTATTGGACTTTCTACAGACTCATTGCCACTTCATTACTAAACTCTTCTATCACCTATTACCTCCATTAATTTAAAATAGACAAAAAAATTGACCCTCCCACAGCCAGGCTAGTCTACTTCAACCCATTTGCCACATTGCATTCTGACTGATCATTCCATGGTATAAAGCTGGACATACCTATAGCCTAAGTCCACGTCAACCGCCACAGTAGCTAACCAACCGCAATCCTCCCTTCCTTGGTCATTGGAGCCCTGGAGACCATAGGAAGTGTTGGGAAAGAACTGCAGTGGATAATCCCTGGAGCTAGTGGGTTGTAGACTTGTATTGGCTTTGAAGCACATGTACATATTGGAGAAGCACAAGTCTTTGACAGGGATTGGTAATAAGGAAGAACAAAATGAGTCACTGTGGTAGGTAAATCTGACTTTTTAACTTTTCAATTTCACCAAGTCAGTTTCCTGACAGCTGGGATAAAGGCCACCAAAAGGCTTCTGTATGAAGTTCCCTGGAGAAAACATTCTGAAGTTTGATCTTATGGGAATTCTTAGTAGTCGATCTTAAGAGGTGTCCTAGGAGCACATTCTTCAGCTGAGAACTTGTACCCTTTGGAAGGAGCAGGTCCCACCTAAGGTTCACTTTCATCCCAAATCAGGCTTCAGAGTAGGCTATTTAGTGTAGTTGGGACCTGTGTGGTCTTTGAGTCCATGTATGGACAGGTAGGCTCCATTTCTGTGAAGCCCAGTAGATGAAGTCTTAGGGACTGCTGTGGGTTGTGAGACAAGGAACCTCACGAAGTATTTGGATATGTTACAAGCTAAAGGACAACAAGCTAAAGGACACCTTAACCTAAGAATATTGGTGCTTTAATAGCAAGCATCTCACCTCCTACCTGAGTGTCCCAGGTTTGGTTGTGGGCCAGTACATGTGACTGTTTTTCTTTTTTCTCCGTCACAGAAACTTCATTTACTACCTCTTGAGTCTTTATTACAAGGGTAAGTCTAGTTGATGCAAAGATCCAACAAGTAGGGGCAGCATTGCAGTCAGGGGAGGAAAGGAAGAGAAAGAATAAAATGGGCAGTATTTGGGGAATACTGGGAATACTGGGACAGGACTATGATCATGGAAGGATTAGCGCTTGGCGTGATGTGCACAGCTGTTCTTCTGGGGTGCAAAGCAAGTTCTTGTATGTTGCTGGGGACATGTAACATTTGGAACTAATTCTTGCCACACTCATGTGCATAACTCCTGATATTATGACACCACCTACTAGCAAATAAATGTCCTAGAATATGAAGAATAACTTCAGTGTGTGTTTCTTTCTTTGGAAATTGCTTTTGGAAAAAGGCCAAAGATTTTCCTTCTTTGTCATGCATGCCTATATTCTTTTGGTTTTCTGTTGTCATGATACATGTAAATATATCCCTAGAAGTAGACTTGAGGAACAAAGAATCTCTCATCCTCTTCTTTAGGTTGCCATTTCATTAACTTTTCTTGAATCTCCTGTGTATTACATTGGACCAGAAAGTTGAGAAATTTGGCCAATAGAGAATTTCTCTCTACAGGTTACTGTACAGGTCACTATATAATGAATGGTCAAAGTCATACATTAAGTTAACTTTAGGAACCTAGTATACGAGAAGTCAATTGTTCCTTTTGAATGCTAATTATTTACCTTTTCTATCAGAAAAGGCCTATCAGACAGCCACAAATACTTTACAAATAGAGAAGTATTCAGACTTTCTGACCTAGGTAGGCACAGCAAATGCAAATAAAACCTATTCAGAATGAGAGAGAAACTGAAGTATGGGAGCAGTGCTAGGAAGTTCTAAAGCCAATCAAAAGCCAATCAACTTTAATTGCCAACCACTCAATTAACAGTTTAACTTCCTGACATCATGTGGCCACTCTTCACAAATGATACTATATCAAGTGATAATGTGGGTAATGTGATAACTGCCAAAGCAGAAGCATATCCACCTTATCTCTACTCTGTCCAAAATGCCAACTCTAGAAGGCTGCTTTTTTGTTACATACATAGGAAACACAGTAATTTAGAGGATACTCAAACAAGTAGGACAGAGAAAGGGCCATTACTAGTTTTGATGTTCTAAAGAGACAAAATTAAGAGGGTGAGAATTGGGAGACAATGTTGGAAGTTCGGTGGAGTGGTGGAAAATTATTCTGGACCAAATACTTCCTGCTGTTGGTCCTGTTATAAGGGAAGCAATTGTCATGAGAGGAGCCACATCAATGAGCATTCAATACACCATGGGAGACAGAGACAAAAATGCAGCAGAAAACTGGGCAAGGAAGGCAAGGGATTTGGCACTACCATTTATCCATCCCCATGCCATGGGCAGAGTCATCCTGGATTCTTTTTTGCAGTCTCCCTTGACACCCGCCAATTAATAACCTAGGATTCATCTAGGGAAGAAATTCTGACTTCCGTTGCAGGCTGTGGCTGGGAAATCATCCTAAACTATGATATGACCGTAATCACACACACATTTAAAAATAAGGTATCTTTAAAGATTAGTCTATTATACCTTTACAGTTGAAGGTGAAGAAGAAAATATCAAAGCTCTAACAAAATGGCTCTTGAAGATTAATTTACATATCATTACCCATGATAACCAACTAGCATAGAAGACAGTTAAAAATGGATGGTTGGGACACTTGGGTGGCTCAGTGGTTGAGCGTCTGCCTTTGGCTCAAGGCATAATCGCAGGACTCTGGGATCAAGTCCCACATCTCCCTCTGCCTATGTCTCTGTCTCTCTCTCTCTCATGAATAAATAAATAAAATCTTTAAAAAAATAAAAAATAAAAATGGATGGTTATATCCCAGTAGAGATATATACTGAAGTCATATCTTAAAGTCTATTAATGTAGCTATCTTTTGGTTAATGTTTTCTTTTTTCTTTTTTTTTAGATTTTATTTATTCATGATAGACACAGAGAGAGAGGCAGAGACACAGACAAGGGAGACGCAGGCTCCATGCAGGGAGCCCTCTGGGGACTCAATCCCGACCCCAGGATCATGCCCTGAGCCAAAGATAGCCGCTCAACCGCTGAGCCACCCAGGCCTCCCTTGGTTAATGTTTTTAATAATGCTCCTTTTCTCTCTTTTTGTTTTCAACCATTTTATCACTTCATGGTTTTGGTATGTCTCTTGGATACAGCATATAATTGATTTTTAAATTCAGTCTAGCAATATTTATTTTTTACTGAATAATTGAGCCTACTTGCCTTTAATATAATTGTTGATATAATTAATTTTAAATCTACTATCTTTCTTTTTTCTTTAATTTTTATTTATTTATGATAGTCAACACACACACACACACACACACACACACAGGGGCAGAGACATAGGCAGAGGGAGAAGCAGGCTCCATGCACCGGGAGCCCGACATGGGATTTGATCTCGGGTCTCCAGGATCGCACCCTGGGCCAAAGGCAGGCACTAAACTGCTGCACCACCCAGGGATCCCTATTTTTTTCTATTTGTCTTCTTTGTTCTCTGTTTTTTACTTTTTTTTCTTCAGGTGAAACAATTTTATTTCACAGTTGTCTTTAAAACCACAAAGACACTATGTTCTTCATATAAAAACATTAGTACAGATAACTATACTTTCTAGAAAATGATTATATAGACCCTCTCAAAGAAAAATGCACACCATTATATAGTTCAGACAAGTTACTTGGGAAAAACACATCTGGACCGATTCCTAAAACATACCAGAAGACCACGCTGCATCTTTTGGTTCAAAGTATAGATTACTATCATCAGTAAGGGCTCCTGCATTCTTACATATTTGATAATACACATATAGACTGGTTTGTGACTTAATGCTCCATTGGTTCATCAGCCTTTTCTGCAGGTTCATCAGCAGGTTGAGCAGGCTGTGCCTTTCTCTGTGGTCTTTCCTCAAGACCTCCCAGGAACAGAGATACATCATCATCATCATAAATCGTAAACTCCAAGTCTTTACCAACAATTCCAATGGAAACATTCTTTGTAGTTAGGTCCTGTTCTGCCGGAAGTGTCTCTCGTAAGGCACGCAGACCATGTTTAACCAGTTCATTCAAATTGCACTCCATAAACCCAGACATATGTCTCTCCAAGTAAGTACGAGCTGATTGTGAACGGGCTCCAATGGACATGGCTCTACAGTCAAAATAGTTGGCAGATGGACAGGTTTGGAAAATGTGAGGGCCCATATCATCATAACCAGCAATAAGCAGTCCAACACCATATGGTCTCCGGCCATACCGTTGTGTTGGTATCTGGGTCTTGCTTCCAGTTAGAGATACAAGACGAGACACAGGAGAGGTTTGTCAAATACAAATCTGGAATCCAAACACTCCTGGCGCATAAAATGACATAACAGTCTAGCATCAGCAGTAAGTCCCGCAATTGAGATACCAAATGGTTATCAACATGAAGAATTTTCTTCCGATGAGCTGCAAGCTCTGACTGTGCTCTCTTCAATGCAACCAACACTGCATGGGTTTTTGATTTCAGACCAACTGTGGCTGAACCTTGTTTGACAGCTTCCATTGCATATTCAATTTGATGAATCCTGCCCTGAGGGCTCCAGACAGTGACGTCATTGTCATACTGGTTGCGAAACTTGGTTCCGGCGCGGGTCCCGCTGCGGCCTCCGGCAGAGATGGCGGCTTCAGGAGCGCGGCCCTGTTTTTTACTTCTTTCTCTCTTTTTGGATTGTTATCTTTTGAACTATTATAGCTTTTTTATTGTTTTATATACTTTACATCCATTTTTCCTTCTATGTTTTTCATTGAATTTCACTTTGCTTCTTTTCTGTCAGTGATTAATTTAAAAATTAGTCTTTATTTTCTTTTTTTAGTTAATTTTAATCTTTGATTTATCAAGCATAGTAATAATTATTACACTTACCCTCATCCTGGACAGTATAGAGACCTTGGAATACTTTTATTCCATCTAATGTCATCTATATATATATGCAGTTATCATTTATTTTTTATTTATTTAAAGATTTCATTTATTTATTCATGAGAGACACACAGAGAGAGGCAGAGACACAGGCAGAGGGAGAAGCAGGCTCCATGCAGGGAGCCCGATGTGGGACTCGATCCTGCGTTCGCAGGATCAAGCCCTGGACTGTAGGCGGCGCTTAAACTGCTGAGCCACCGGGGCTGCCCCTGCAGTTATCATTTAATATCTAATGTCATCTTTACATATGCAGTTATCAGTTTATTATTATTCTATTATATAGTCAGTATCACATATTATACTCATTCTGAGTATTAGGCCCCAAAAGACCATTTATACATTTTTATATGATCAATGTTAGGTGTATTTATGGCTACCTTTATTTTAATTTTTTTCTTTGTCTTTCCATATGGAATCATTTTTCTTCTGCTTGAGAAACATCATTTAGAAGTTTCTTTTGTGTTAGTCTGTTTGGGAAGAACTGTTTCAGCTTTTTTTCTCTGAAAGTGCCTTTATTTTACTTTAATTATTGAAGACTTTTATTAAGTATGTAAGTCTAGGAGGCAGTTACTCTCAGAACATTGAAAATATCTGCATTCAATTTTTGTTTTTCAAAAGTCGGTCAGTGTTCTGACTGCTGCTGATTTGAGTGTAATCTCTTTTTTCTCTGAATATTTTTTTTTTTGTCTGTCTTTTATTTTCTGCAGTTTTACTCTGATCTCCCTAGTACTGATACCCCTTTATTTACCTTGTATAAGACTGGTTGGCCTTCTGGAATCTGTTGATTTGAGTCTTTCACATTGCCTGGAAAACTCTCAAACATTTCTTCTTCAAATATCGCCTTTGCCTTGTTTTCTCTCTCTTCTACTTCCAAGACTCTAACCAAAATATAAGATACACCTTCTCACTCCATTTACTATTTTTTGTTTGTGTGTTTTAATATTACATTTTTTTCTCCTTGTCCTATATTTTGAATTTTTTCTTTTTCCCATATTTTACTTTACTGTTTTCTCTTCAGCTGTGACTTCTGTTAAACTCTTTCACTGAGTTCTTAATTTTAGCTATTTTTATTTCATTTCAGAATTTATTTTTTCCCTCACTAAGGGAAGAAAATGTTTCCAGGAAGATGAAAGGATTAACTGTAAAACATTGATTAGATTAAATGAGGGTAAATAAGAACTGTATCGGGTTTTTTTTTTTTAATTTATTTATGATAGTCACACACACAGAGAGAGAGAGAGAGAGAGAGAGAGAGAGGCAGAGAGAGAAGCAGGCTCCATGCACCGGGAGCCCGACGTGGGATTCAATCCTGGGTCTCCAGGATCACGTCCTGGGCCAAAGGCAGGCGCCAAACCGCTGCGCCACCCAGGGATCCCAGAACTGTATTGGGTTTAGCAAAGTTTTTGGCAGCCTTGACAAGAGAAGTTTCAGGAGAGTGATGAGAATAAAGGTTTGATTGTAGTGGATTCTAGATGAGAGACTGAATATGCAAATGGGACAATGGCTAGATCATATATAAAAATAGAATTCCCACCCACAATCTG
Organism: Canis lupus familiaris; assembly: GCF_011100685.1. Lineage (NCBI taxonomy): Eukaryota > Metazoa > Chordata > Mammalia > Carnivora > Canidae > Canis > Canis lupus. Next base: position 59,745,546 of record NC_049238.1, read on the forward strand.
CAGCAACCAGTGCTGGAGACCAATCCATTATTTACACTAACCAGCTCAGATTATAGTTGTAAAAAGAAATGTTTCCTTTTGTCCCTTTTGACTAGAAGAGGCCTGTGGTCACCCTTTGAAAAGTTGGAAGGATTTGGAAAGATGGTGATCAAGGTTATAGGTTTTCAAGCCTTTTTAAGGTTTGAAAAGGTTATACATTTACTACCCCTACGGAGTGCTGAGGTGTCATGAGATGTAAATGCTTTATCTGTAGATTGTCACCACACTTTTACTGCAAAGGATTAATTTTCCCCCAAGGGCACCTGGCTTTGACTTCTTTCCACGTAATAAAGCTGCTAATTACCTCAAAAGATTTCTGAGTTACAGTATAGAGGTAAGCATACTTGGAGTCAGTGAAGAATAATTCTGTTTCTACTGAATTTTACGATTATATCACTACTGCACAAAACCAGACTTGGAGCTAGTTTGTGTCTCACTGAATCATTTATTAACTTTCTGACCATAAGCAAGTTGCTTGACCTTTTTTAGCTTTTTTTCTCATGCACAAAATTGAGATAGATAATAGCAAGATATTTTCATCCAAGTAAAATGTTGGAGTGTTCAGCCTTGTTTAAATGGATGAATCTACTTTATTACTCTGTCTTTCCAGTGAGTGTTGTTTTTACTTTCTGCTAAGAATCAGCCTAGAAGCTATTAGAGGAAGAGAAACTAAGTTGTGGTGGCAAGAAACAAGTTAGACTGTGATTAAGGTCAATCTCACCCAAATAGGATAAAACCCTAAGAAACAAGTTATCGTACAGAAATTTTCAAGGATTAAGACCACTGTATGTGCTTCTTCTGAGCTCTAAATATACAAGATTTTCATTCAAATAACTCTCATATCACAAAATCTTGCAGAGTGTTTCAATTCACACTTACCCACTCCTAGTAGTTCTGTGAGCTTTTCAAAGTTCAAAAAAACTGGTCTGAATCCCACAAACCTTGATTACAAAGTGAACATTACTTATTATCTGGACTCTGTGCTGGAGGAACTATAGGCAGGAGCATTAGCTAAGTCATTAGAGTAGAAGCTTCTAGCTGAAGTAATATTGCATTATAAAATGCTCTTCAAATTGCCAATTTCACTTGTAGTGAAGTTCCTTACCACTACTCCGGTCTGCCCTCCTCGTAGGTTATTACAAAGAAAATATTACTACTATTTTCATCATTAATTCCTCAGAATATTGAGGGTCAGAACTATGTCTCCAATAGTAGAGTTCTTAGAAATTCTGGATTATATTGTCATAAAGGGGCTCATTACTTTTGCATGGAATGTTAAAAGGAGGGCAGCCCGGCTGGCTCAGTGGTTTAGCGCCGCCTTCAGCCCAGGGCCTGATCCTGGAGACCTGGGATCGAGTCCCATGTCAGGCTACCTGCATGAAGCCTGCTTCTTCCTCTGCCTGTGTCTCTGCCTCTCTCTGTCTCTCATGAATAAAAAAATAAAAATAAAAAAGGAATGTTAAAAGGATTGATAGTATGCAGACAGCATATTAGATTTGCTGTAAATTGAAATAGTTTTAAGGAAATAGCGATAAAATAGAGCTTCTATAGAGAACATTCTATACATTAGAATTCCACAACAATGGGCTTTTGGTAAAGCCACTGATTTGATCACTGAAAAGCTTGGGAAAGAATCTCAAGAGCACACAGGAAAATTAGACAAAGGGTTTAATGGATATATTCATGATGACAAAAAAAAAAGTGGGTTTAGAGAAAGAGGAAATGGATAAAGTAATCCCAGACTGAGACAACCTATAAAAGACAAACGATAATGCCACAAGAAATTGGGACGCCTGGGTGGCTCAGCGGTGGAGCGTCTGCCTTCTGCCAGATCCCGGAATCGAGTCCCGCCTCGGGCTCTCTGCATGGAGCCTGCTTCTCCCTCTGCCTGTGTCTCTGCCAATCTCTCTCTCTCTGTGTCTCATGAATAAATAAATAAAATCTTTTTAAAAATACCACTAGAAATTAACCATAAAGGCTAGATGATACAAATATAAAATCATGGATAAAGATTGATTTTCTAAGTTGATGAACTTTGAGGATACATGAAGCAGAGAAAGATTTAATAGATCAAGTAGTAGGAATAACTAAGGATGAAAAACTCATTGAATTTCTAATGGAAACTTGAAATTGAACCAATCAGGAACTTTTTATAATGAACAGCCGTTGGAGAAAAACATCAGGTAAAGTTTATCAAATCTCTTGAAAAACACTTCCAGCATTAGCAAATATATCAAGGTAGTATATTACAGCTATTCAAAAGATATACAACATACATACAAAACATATTAAGGAAAATTGTGGTGTAGACATTATATGCAATTATTTACTTAAAACTTTCTGTATAGGTTTGAATAGTTCCTAAAATATATGGTTGTTAAAGAAGGAATTGAGTAGAAAATAAAGTATTACTGACTGCTTTTTACTGGCAAAGAGTGTAAAAATAAGATAAATTCTTGGTCAATTCTGTATAAAATTTATATGATCTTACCTTAAAAACTATATCAAATAATTGTTCACAAATTATTTTCTGTAGTAAATAAGAGAAAATTTTTAATTAAAATAGGTGAATAAGACTTTGCATGTCCCTTTGAGAAAAGCGTATTGTATGAAGCCTATGATGGTCTTGTAAACTATCATCAGTCTATGGAAATATAAATGTCAAAGATAGATGTAACTTCTAGTGGCTCGTCTGAGTATCATAATTTTCACTGGTCATTACATACTGGAGATTCGTCTGCCTTGATTACAGTGTTTGCTCTGTTATCCTAGTTGTTTTTACATTTGGAAACTGCAGATGCTCATCAGAAAAAAAGTATTTCATCCTTCACAGTTCTCTTTCAGTTCTCTTCCACAACAATACTCATTTCCCCATGTTTTTCTGGTCATTCACTCATTTTTCAAAGAAGCAACTATTGTACTACAAAGGAATTGTGAGGGGTGGAGTGGGTACCATTATACTCTCTCTCTCTCTCTCTCTCTTTTTTTTTATTAAGACTTTATTTATGAGAGACACACAGAGGCAGAGACACAGGCGGAGGGAGAAGCGGGCTCCATGCAGGGAGCCTGATGTGGGACTCGATCCCGGGACCCCAGGATCATGCCCCAGGCTGAAGACGGCGCTAAACTGCTAAGCCACCCAGGCTGCCCCCCTTATACTCTCTTGGAGAGACTGTGGAGGAAATCAAAGTGCCTGTCTTTAAACCTGGTTTCTACTTTTTATAACCTTGGGCAAGTTACCAAATTCCTCTTTGTCTAGTTTTCTCATTTACAAAACAGAGACAACCAGAGAGTCTACTCATACTTTATTTTGAGGGTTAAATGAAAAAAGACATATCAAGCATATTTGCCTGGTATATCATAAGCACTCTACAAATATATGCAATGATGATGATAATGATAACAGACAATCTGACAACATGTATCTAAAGAAAAAAATGTATATTTTCTTGGACTGAGTGATGTTGGTTCTCAGAATGTATCCTATGGAGATAGTAAGTTGAGTTCTTAAAGATAGGTGTAAAACTATTTATTGCAGTGCTGGTAGTAACAGTAAAACATTAGAAATATCTTGCATGTCCATGAAGGGACATTCCTTCTTAGAGATATTTCTACTCATATATACGAGTCATTTTTCTTCTCTATAGCATTTACATTAAACAGTTAATTTCCTTAGCTATAGCCAAGATAAACACTCCAAATTCATAATGTTTTTCAGGGAGGTGGCTTTTAAAAAAACAAACCAAAATGGGATATTGATCCTGTATGTATTCTCAGAGGAATAGAGACTTCATTGTAGTAGGGGAGCTCTTATAAATGAGTTATTCCTCACATGTCATGTAGAGGTTGATACAGAATAATCTGGATTCAAATGATAAAGTTGTAGAGACAATGGCCAGGCTTTGAACCAGCTTTAGAAATGAGGATTTGCTATATTTTAGACCCCAAAAACAGAATTAGTAAAGAGAGATACAATTAGAATAGAATATCAATGGGCAGCCCCGGTGGCTCAGCGGTTTAGCGCCACCTTCAGCCCAGGATCGAGTTCCCCGTTGGGCTCCCTGCATGGAGCCTGCTTCTCCTTCTGTCTGTCTCTGCCTCTCTTTCTCTCTCATGAATAAATAAAATCTTAAAAGAAAAAAGAATAGAATACTAATAAAAACTTTAGTCTTTCCCTTGAATTTGAGAGTTTCATAACCCCAAATCCAGAGTTTCAAACTGGAGAAGACAGGCTAAGTAGTTTGAGAATGGGAGGAGAATGCTGCAAGAATTAAGGACGTATTTCCCCAAAAAGGAGCATGATGGTAGTGGTCAGAAGAGGCAGTTTCCTTCCTCTTTTCTAATTTCAGCTCCAGAGCCTCCAGCAGAAACTCTTCAATGTCTTGCATGTTACAGACTTCACTGTTCCCATCAGCTTGGAGATAACATGTGGCTCTTGACAGTTCTACTCCTTTGGGGTAAGTTGGGTATAGAGGGATAGCTAGAAGGGTAGTGGCTCTGACTGTCTTCCTTTGGTATCCTAGACTAGAACTCATGAATGTGGGGACAACTATATCTGTGCTTCCATGATTTATTTATGCTCATTATACCAAAAGCCTGGGAAGAGAGACTTAGTGATAACATTTAGCCTGGAAGCATCATATCAAAATAAAGCCTCATCAATAACCATCCATAGGTTGTTCAGTACCACTAGTCCCTGATTTTGAGAAAGGGGGTAGAGAGAGACTCAAGACACCTAAGCTGGCCCCTTAGAGTCTATATTAGTTTTGTCTCCTTGATTCTCCTTTCCTTGTCATCTCCCACTGACCAACTTATGTCTCTCTTCTTTGGTCTCTTACAGTCCCAGCTGGTGCACAAACAGGTGAGTAATCTTTAACTTTATTTCTCTTCCTCTGCCACATTCCTGCTTCTGAAGGGTGAGTTTTGTTTTCCTGAAGAAGAGAGTATAGGGAGAGGATAGAAACAAGAAAGATTTATAAATTATGTAAAATCTCCTATATTCGGAGTATGATTTTAATAAAATCCTGGTTTTTAAAGTTTCTCTCTAAGATTTCCTGAAAAAGCCCTGAGCTTTGGACTAAATGCCTATGTGTATATAATAGCAGGAAAAGGCCAGAATTGCAAAACTATAGACGTAGCTCTTCCAACATTCCTCAAACCTGTCCCCTTTAGAAGAAAGCTGAGTACTTTCTTTTTAGAGAGAACCAAGCAAGTACTGAAGGCTTCTTTCTAAGTGAGGAGTTTGAGCCTCTATTTCCAAAGCAGATGCTAATTAAGTCCTGAGTTTAACCCTCAGGGACAGTATAGCACAGAGGATGAGAGAACCAGCTCCAATCAACTTGCCTGGGTTTAAAACTCTTCTGCTTTACCAACAATGAAAACTAAATTAGTCATTTGTTTCTTCTTCTTTTTTTTTTTTTTTTTTTTTTTTTTTTTTTTTTTTTTTAGTCATTTGTTTCTTAGGAATCCCAAATCTCCAACATCTAGATGTAGATTTAATAACATGAACGGAGCTCTGTTCATGGGGTGTGGATGCTCTCAGTAGCTAGCTTTTACAGGTTCCCACTTGCTTATTTTTCAGTCTCATTTAACTATATATTTTTTACCTTGTGCCTTCCACAAAACCTTATTAATTACTCAGATCTTCCTTTTATTCCACTTGGTCTTCTTTTTTCCCTTCTTTTTCTTTTTCGTTTTCTTTCTTTCTTTCTTTTTTTTTTTTTTTAATCCCCAAGCAGACCCCGTAAAGGCAGTGATCACCTTGCAGCCTCCATGGGTCAGTGTATTCCAAGAGGAAAGTGTAACCTTATGGTGCGAGGGACCCCATTTGCCTGGGGACAGCTCTACACAGTGGTTTCTCAATGGCACAGCCACTCAGACCTTGACCCCCAGATACAGAATCGCTGCTGCCAGTGTCAATGACAATGGTGAATACAGGTGCCAGACAGGTCTCTCAGTCCTAAGTGACCCGATACAGCTGGAAATCCACAGAGGTAAGTAGGGCATGGAACAGGAGAGCTGGAAATCACAAGGTCTCCCTTTATGTTTTCCCCTTTATCGATGCCAGATATGTGTGTTTTCATTTATTGGAGTGTAAGTTTCAGCTCTGTGTGCCTACTAGGTGAAATTAAGTCCAAATACTTAGAATATCACATGAGGGTCCTTAAACTGTGCCCCAATAGCACCCCTCTGGGACAGCTGTGAGCAGGGTATCTAGTGTAAAACTCAGACCCTAAGATTTTATTATTTAAAATGATCTAATTTTGTTGAAAATCTGCACACAGTAAATAAGAATTCAGAAAAATGTACAATGATGAACAATGAAATCTCTCTTCCACCTCAAACTCCTAGTCCCATGGTCACCTTCTATAGAAATAAAACTGTTAATATTTATGAACCGTAAAAAACAGTGGTTGATGAGGCACCTGGGGGCTCAGTCAGTTAAGTGTCTACCTTCAGCTCAGGTCATGATCCCGGGGCCCTGGGGTTGAGCCCCATATTGTGCCTCCTGCTCAACAGGGAGAACGGGGAGTCTGCTTCTCCTTCCCCCTCTGCTGTTCCCTCTGCTTGTGCTCTCTTGCTTTCTCTCTCAAAGAAATGAATTTTTTTTTTAAATGGTTGGTTGAATACTCTATATACTGTTCTACACCTTGCTTTTATCACTTAAAATACCTTGGAGGTCTATTTAAATCAATAGAGATCTACCACGAACTTTCAAATGTCTGCCATATGGCTGTGCTGTAACTGATTTAATCATTTACCTATTAGTAAACTTGTAGTATATTTCCAGCTTTTTGTTTTTACAGTCCTGCAATAGACATCTCTATACTTATAGACTGGAGCACATTTCATAATATATCTGTAAGATAATATTCTGGACATGAAATTACTTTTGAGACTAAGCATTTTAAATGTTGATGAATGGAAGGGAAACCCCCCCCCCCAACATATCCACTTAAATTTGTAAAAGATTTCCATTTGTCAAGAAATGGAAACTGAATGTTTCATTATTCAGTATAAATCATTCAAATGTGTTGGGGGAGAAGAAGTAAGGGGAGGGGCAGAAAGAGAGTGAGGAGGAGTCTCCCTACCAAGCAGGGAGCCAGGGGGCACAGGACTTGGGGATTATGACCTGAGTTGAAGTCAGAGGCTTAACTGACTGTCCCTTGGACAGAACTGTTTTTACAAGATATTTTATATAGTTGAAGTAGAAGAAGTGCTTTATAGTTCAAGTGACAAAAAAAGTGAAACAGGGCTAGGAAGAGTCCACTTTCTTTGCCTCTGTACAGACTGTAGAAGCCCCAGCATTAATGACTTACTGAGAATAATATATTTTAAGTTTTTTTTAAAAAGCTTTATTTATTTATTTGAGAGAGCGAGAGAGAGAGAGAGAGAGAGAGAGAGAGAGAGCATGATGAGTGGGAGTGGCAGAGAGAGAGGGAGAGAGAATCTCAAGCGGACTCCACGCTGAGTACAGAGTCTGTCTCAGGACAGTGAGATCATGACCTGAACCAAAATCAAGGATTGGATGTTTAACCTACTGAGCCACTCAGGGGCCCCACTATTTCGGGCCTCTTACAGGTAGTACTGCTATGAACATTTTTCTTTTAAGATGTTATTTTTTTAAGTAATCTCTACACCTAACATGGGGCTGGAACTCATAATCCCCAGATCAAGAGTTGCACACTGTATCAGCTGAGCCAGCCAGGTGCCCCCACTGTGGACATTTTGATACCTGTTTTTTGGTGCACTTATGTATACATATCTGTTGATATGCCTAGGAGTGGAATTGCTCGGTCACAAAATGTACATCTATTTGTTCAGCTTTAATTTTCCAAAGTGGTTATACCATATTACACTTCTACAGTGGAATGTAAGAGTTCTGGTTCCTTTTCATCCTCATCAACACTCGGTGCTTTCTTTCTTTTCTTCTTTCTTTCTCTTTGTCTCTTTCTCTCTCTCTCTTTCTTTCTTTTTTTTTTTTTTTTCAAGATTTTATTTATTTATTCATGAGAGATGAAGAGAGAGGCAGAGACACAGGCAGAGGAAGAAGCAGGCTCTCTGCAGGAGCCTGATGTGGGACTTGATCCCCAACCCTGGGATCAGGCCCTGAGTCAAAGGCAGATGCTTAACCACTAAGCCACCCAGGCATCCCTCTTCTTTCTTTCTTTCTTTCTTTCTTTCTTTCTTTCTTTCTTTCTTTCTTTCTTTCTTTCTTTCTTTCTTTCTTCTTTCTTTCTTTCTTTCTTTCTTTCTCTTCTTTCTTTCTTTCTTTCTTCTTTCTTTTTCTTTCTTTTTAACATACAGAGGTTTCTATATCTTTCAGTTTAGTCATTCTGGTGCATGTGCAGTAGTCATCACATAGCTTTAATTTGCATTTTCCTGAAGACTCATGACATCAAGCATTTTCTACATTTATTACTTATTTGGATATCCTCTTTTGTAAAATACCCATCTAGGTTTTTTTGTCAATTTTTCTTTATTGTTGTCTTTCCTTATCAACTTGCAGGATCTCTGTAGTTTGGACATGAGTCCTTTTTCAAGTGTTGCAAATATCTTTCACGCTGTGGCTTGTCTTTTCACTATCTATGCTGTTTTTTCAGTGAAAAAAAGTGCTTACATTTACTGTAGTACAGTATAAATACATCAGGTTTTGGGGTTGGTGCTCTCTATGCCCTTATTTAAAAATGTTTTGCCAAAAAAAAAAAAAATGTTTTGCCACAGCTAACCAGCAGAGGAGAGTTCACCTGTAGGTACACTACCTCTGTCACTTCAGTTAAATCTGTATGTGCTGAGACCACAAAAATATAGCTGGTTTGAGGATCTATGAGCATCCCAATCCTGCTTTAAGGTGATGAAGATGGAAAGAATGGCTTTTGAGGAGGAAATTAATAATGTCTGCTAAAAAGCTGTATCCTGAAATTTTTGATAATACTCCCAACTATCATTTAAGACTAAATCTTTTTAATTTTCATTAGTATGTATATAATTCTTTTTTCTTTTTCTTTCCTCATGAATTATTTAGAAGTGATTTAGGAAGGTGGCTTTTTGTTACTGATTTCTAATTTTATGTTAAATATGGTATCAGTTCTTTAGTATTTGTTGAAAATTGCTTGTGGCTTAGTACATACTCGGTATTTTTAACTGTTGCATGTGTGTTTGGAAAGTATGTGAATTTTCTTTAAACTATAGCTTCTATATAAATCCACAAAAATCAACTCTATTCATTGTGTCATTCAGATATGTTATATCATCACTAGTATTTTTGACAGTGTCTGATCCCATCACGTTTGTGGATATATAAAGCTAAGGTGTTTGTGTGTTGGGGTACTGTAATCTTTGAGCACCTCTTGGTTGGGAATGGGAATAAGGGAGAGAAGAGCATTATATTTAGAAACACTGTGACAGCATCCAAAACTATAAAAGTCATGCTACATATACCACTGGAATACCTCTGCCTTCTGTTCTTAGGTAAATTCTGGAGGGGGAAAAACACTACTGTCCCTTTTTGTCTTTTGTCCTTTAAGAACCTCCTCCCCATTTAGCCAAATCAACTGCTCCAGGGAAAGAAAAAGGAAGCATTTTTTTGGTTATGTGTAGAGATGTACATCAAAAGGGAGGGCCCCTTGGACTTGGAGCTTGTTTTTAGCAGCTAGATCACTGATCTGCGCATGTGTGTATATTCTGTCAATTTAGGGGCACATATACATCTGGAAATGTTTGCTATTCTGTGTGCTTGTCTTGGGACAAACAAGTATGTGGGATGCCATTAACATAGTAGTCAGGAGTTGGAGTGTTTTAGTTTTTTTAATTGCTGTGTAACAAATTACTACAAACACAGCAGTTTAAAACAATGTATATTTATTATCTTTCCATGGGTCAGGAGTCTCAGCACAGCTTAGCTGGGTGCTCTGCAGGGGCTGCAGTCAGGGTATTGACTGAGTTGTGTTCCTTCCTGCAGATCTTCCAAGCTCACATGGTCGTTGGCAGAATTTAGAATTCAGTTCTTTATGTTATAAGCCTGAGGTCCCCACCTTTTAGCTGGCTGTCAGTTGGAAGTAATCTCAGCTCCTCCAGGCAGGCCTTTGCCAGATGGCCCTCTCCCAACATAGTGGCTTACTTCTTCAGGGCCAGTGGGAGACTCTCAGTCCAGTCAGCTAAGAGAGTCATATAACGTAACCTCATCGTGACAGAGACATCCTGTAACCTTTTTCATATCCTGTTCATTAAGCAAGTCTCAAGTTACACACACACCCAAGGGGATTACACAAGGGTGTGACACACTGGAGTCATCTTAGAATATTGCCTACCACATACAGTAAAATGTTTTTATCCCAACCAACTTCTGAAATCTGGCAAGGGAAGTAAGAAGGGCCTGTGTGCATGGCTGCTTGTAAAGACTACTTTTCTTCCCAAAAAAGCTAAAGATAATTGGGGGATGGGCAATAGGCCTCAAATTCGGCAGAGCTCTGAGGTTGAAATGTTGAAAGAAAAAAAGATAAGAAATCCACCAGGGCCCAGCTTCAGCCTCCTTGTCCCTCTGCTACTGTATACATACATTTTGGGTATATATTTTCCAGACTGGCTAATACTCCAGGTCTCTGGCAGAGTCTTCACGGAAGGGGAACCTCTGACTTTGAGGTGTCATGGATGGAATAATAAGCTGGTGTACAATGTGCTTTTCTACCAAAATGGCACAGTCTTGAAGTTTTCTCCTCAGAATTCTGAATTTACCATTCTGAAAACCACCCTACATCACAATGGCATCTATCACTGCTCAGCCATGGGAAAGCATCGCTACGAATCAGCAGGAGTATCTATCACTATAAAAGGTATGTATCTGAATAGTCACAGAGCTCTAGTTTTAAGGACCATTATAAATCATCACTTCAGTTTGCAAGAGAAGAGACTTAAGTTCCAGAGAGGTAGCTATCTCACTGAAGGCCATACAGTGACCAGTGGCTGGGCCAGAACTGGAACTGAAGTCTTCTGGGCCTCCGGTCTATTGCTCTTTCCAGTAAATCGCAATGCCCATCAGTAATCCCAGGAGCTAACATGAAGGGCAGGGCATAGTGAGGATCTATTTCATCATTTTAGTTGCAAGGAATAGAGATTTACTTGAGGTATGTAGGAGGGTTATTAAAAAATAACTCAATGGAGTCTCATAAAAAGCTCCATAGAATCAGAAGCCATGAAGACATTAGGACTTGGTTTTACATTTTATCTATCTCTCAGGGGCAATATGGACTCTCTGATTCTACTTCTCTCTGAACATGTGCTAACTAAGCAGCTTTCTCTGTTCCAGCTTACATGAGGGCCTCATTGTGGTTCTTTCATCTTAGTACTCATATAGTTATAGTTTCTGTTTGAAAAAGAATTCATTCCGATGGGAAAAAGAGGATTGTCCCAGATTATCTTTGGGGGAAGTAAGTAACACAAGTAATAAGTCACTGACCTGGCGAGTAGTGTGTGTCAGTGTCCACTCCTGGTGGACCATTACCAAAAGGCATGGTCACATACTCAGTAATATGACTATTCAGGGAAGCATGGACTGTGTGGAGGTATTCTTTTTTTTTTAAAAAAAGATTTTATTTTATTTATTTATTCATGAGAGATACAGAGGGGGGAGGGCAGAGACACAGGCAGAGGGAGAAGCAGGCTCCATGCAAGGGAGCCCAGTGTGACGTGGGACTCAATCCCAATTATGCCCTGGGCCGAAGGCAGGCGCTAAACCACTGAGCCACCCAGGGATCCCTGGAGGTATTCTCCCCAGTAGGAAATGAGGAAGTTGGCAACTATAAGAGTATCTATGAGGAAACCCCAAGAATGCCTCTCTGCTGAAAGTGGGAAAATTTGTCTTACAGATGCATTCTCTAGGGGCAGGTTTCCCAAGGAGGAACCAGGTATATTTTCTGTAAAAAGAACCTTGACACTGAAGCAGGCAACCCTGTCCCCATCAACTTTTCTTTAGAGCTATTTCCAGCCCCAGTGCTAAAAGCATCCTTGTCATCACCCATCCTGGAGGGGCATGTGGTCAATCTGAGCTGTGAAACAAAGCTCCTCCTACAGAGACCTGGTTTGCAACTTTACTTCTCCTTCTACATGGGCAGTAAGACCCTGCTGAGCAGGAATACATCCTCTGAATACCAGATACTAACTGCTAAGAAAGAAGATTCAGGGTTATACTGGTGCGAGGCTACCACAGAAGATGGCAATGTCGTCAAGCGCAGCCCTGAGTTGGAGCTTCAAGTGGTTGGTGAGCATGAGGGGAACTGACAGGCACAAGGAGAAGATGCTCCCTTTTCTCCTTTGGGGCTGAGGTTTGTTTAAGGGGATTTCATGGCCCACCCAGGAAAAACCCATGAAGGGGCATTTCCACTCTTGATTCGTAACTTCATTATTCTCATGAGCTCTATTAAGTTTCCTTTCTTAACTCCATTTATTGCCTTCCTTTTGTCCTTCCTTTCTTCTTCATTTTCTTTTTCCCCCTGTTCCTCCCCCCACCCTAAAAATCTAATCAATATATTGAGTTCCTTCCATCTGTTGTCATAAATGTGGGGATATGAAGACAGTGGGGTACAGCTCTTACTTCAAGGAGCTCACATGGTAGATTGGTGACGTAGGGAATTTTGTGGATTGCACATAAATACCTGCCCAAGTGGCTATATCTGGCTGAGGTAGAGAGACTGTGAGCTCCAAGACAAAGACTCTTTGGGAAAAAAGTTTATCTTCAACCCAAATCCATTTCAGGCATTAAATGGCATAGATGTAGCATTTTTGTCTGAAACTAGGAAGTCCACTTAGTAGGCCCTGGCAGTTAAGCTCTTATGAGGAGCCTGCCCCTGGTCTGTACACCATATAACTCAGGTGGAGCACCTATCTGCCCCCTGAAATTACCATTGTCTCCACTGGGGACAGGCATACCAGGTGTCAGCCAGTATTCCCTCCCAAACATAATTCATCCAGATTCCTCTGCGTTCTAACTAGCATTTCTTCTTGTCATTTTCTTTTTCAGGCCCCCAGACACTAACTCCTGTTTGGTTTCACGTCCTTTTCTATGTGGCAATGGGAATGATATTTTTGGTGGATACCATTTTCTGTATGATTATACATAAGGAACTGCAAAGAAAGAAAAAGTGGAATTTAGAAATCTCGTTGTACTCTGGTCTTGAGAAAAGAGTAGATTCCTACCTTCAAAAGGAGAGAGATTTAGAAGAGCCAAAATATCAGGAACTCGAACAGCTGCAAGAAAAGACACCCCAGAAGCCCCCAGAGGGAGAGCAGCAGTAGAGCCCAGGGGGTGCCCATGGATTGAGATGGTGCCTCCCACTTCTTTTTGGTGCGTGCATTGGGGTGCAAACACCCAAAAGTTTGAAGACGTTAGAACTCTGAGTCCCATGTCATCTGATTAACTCTGAAATAAAGCAAACAAATGAGTTGACTTCAAGTGGAGATAAACTTGGAAACTGGGTAATCAGGGATGATTTGAAGTGAGACCTACTTGAAAGAAATCTTTAAAAACTTGTAAGTCCAGTCTATTATCTTACTATGTAGTTTGAGCAATAATGTATTTCTAGGGACAGGGTGAAAAGGTAAGTGGGTGCATATGTACAAGAGATTAAGATGAGAAAGAGAATGAGGAGGAGGCAGAAAAAGAAAGGATATCAGGGAGACAAAAGAGCAGAGACCCAAATAAGGAAATGTAATTAACAAATGGCTCCTGAGAGACTATGGGTGCTTACACCTCCCTGGAGTTATCTCATGGCTTCTCTCTTCAGCACACTAGCAGGGAATGCATCCACACAGCTTATAGAGATACATGGCAGTTCCTCACCAGGACAAATGGGGGCATGATTTTTGCCCTTTCATTGGAGGCTTTCTCATAACTTCTCTGTGTCCAGAGACACCAGGAATCCTGTTTGCCTATCCCACTCCCTCACTCCACAGGAAGACAGAACGTAACTGTGGCTTTCCTTAATAAATTAAACCTAGAACTCCCAGCAGGGTACTGCAGGAAGGAGCTTCAACTGGGGAGATGCAGTGACATAAAGCCCCAGCTCTTACCTCTAGAGATGTACTCTCCCCTTCTGATTATCTGGATGATTACTAACTAGTTTCAAGATAATGCTATACTCTCCCACATAGGCTCTCAACTTGGAGGCAAAATATTTTTCTGCTCCTCTATAACACAGCTGAAATAAAACTGAAACATGTGAAAAGACTTTATTAAAGCATAGAAAAAAAACAAAAGGAGTATAAAAAACCTAGCAACAAATTTTAGATTTGTTTTTTTTTTTTTTAAAAAAAAAACATAGCTTAACTGCCATACAAGGATGCATTATGCATTCCTGACTAGCCTATTCCTGGCTCCATGTGGGAGGGATCACCTTTAACATCCACCACCTAGATGCACTCTTAAGCAACTCAGCACTGTGAAGTAGATGGAAGAGCACTCTAGTCCACTGCTTCCCTAGTCTGTGGACAATGACAACGTTCTCTCTTTGAGAATAAAGTACAGCAATTATCATCTCACTAGAAGTACAACTCCAACATTTTTTTTTAAAAAGATCTACTTGAAAGAAGAGAGCACATGAGTGTGAGATGGGGGAGAGCCAAAGGGAGAGACTCTCCTAGCAGACTTCCAGGCAAGAGCACAGAGCCAGATGCGAGGTATAGCTTAAGACTCACAAGACCTGAGCACAAAACCAACAGTTGGATGCTTAACTAACTGAGCCACCCAGGTGCTCCAGTTACAAGTTCAACATTTGTATTAAAAGAAATGGTCATATATAATAGTAGGAGTTTCTTTGATTACACATAACTTTTGGTCTTATTGACTGAGAAAATGGACATGAGAATTGCAGGGAATGAATACCATAGGAAAGAGGCCCAAAGATCCTCTGTGGAACCTGAGGAATTGGGAACTGAAGGAGGAAGTGACATGGACACTCAGAGGAGAGAGCTCTCTGCTGATTCCACAGGGTGGATAGAATTTCAGGGAAAGGGCTAAGAGAAGATGACGCCTGGGCTGGAGCTAGAATGGAGAAGTCATTACTAAAGCAACATGAAGTGCTTCCTCCTTCCCCACTCTCCTCTTTTGTGCTTCCTCTCCAGATTTTTCCATGCTTCTATCTTTGTCACAGTTTTTTCTCACATGTACTTTATCGTTTAAATTACTTATTTGATGAACTCAATTTTCCCCCTGTTTTGTGATTAAAGCAATTTCTTAATTGTATTGCTGGGTGGACCCCGGATCCTGAGGCTTTGACCCATCGTCTCCCAAAGATACCACCAAAGGTTGTCTGTCATGAGAAATAATTCAGGGACAGATAGAACACAGAAATGAGCAGAGGGACACTAACAGGAAAGTTTATTAAGGTGAAAGTACACTTTTGATACATGAGTGGGAGAGAGAGAGAGAGAGAGAAAGAAACTGTGCCCCAGGGTTCAGGTTTCTGTTTTTATCCACAGTTGTTAATAAGGGTGTAATACTCATTACTTGGGGCAGGACTGGAAGCATGTATGTTTTCTCAGTTTTTTTTTTTTTTTCCTTCCTTATTTGGCCAGGGGTTTCCTGTCATGGTCCCTGCCATCTAGGGCCTCTCTGGTTCAGTCCAGCTTCTTCAGGAGTGCTGTGAGGACAGCCTCTGACACTCCCAATTGCTGGCCATTCTGTTAGAACTTGACTGCCTACCCTAACATTTGAACAATTTACACTTCAGTCTACCCTTATTTCTGGCCTATCACTGTGACAGGAATAGGTTCTTGGGGTCCTCCACATTGATGCCTACTTGACGATTCCCCAAGCCTTAGTGCTGGGTCAGGTCAAGGCCTGCTACCACCTCACACTTTCTCCAGGTGGAAATATTTGCTCGAGCTCCTCAGCAGGGTTGGCCAAGGCTTTATCGAGCTTTCGTTGCAGTCTGATTTCTTCCACTGCCCAGTCCTTCCTCTTCACTCTTCCTTTCACAGGGGTTCATCTTTAATAAACATCTTGCACCCCCAACTCTGTCCAGCATCTGCTCCTAGAGTCCACTCTGAGTGTTTTGTATGCCACTGCAACATTTATAAAGTCTTTTGAGTCTTATAAGACCCATCTGTTCCAAAAATACTTCTAGGGACATACATATTTTTAACAGACAAGAAAACAAGTTGGTAAGTAAAAAGTATGCACCATGGCTCCATTTTGCACAGAATAAGCTTGATACTCCTGTGACTTATCAAATTGAGCTGGTTTATGATGCAAAATGCTCTCTCTCCTATCTGAACATCTGCATATATTCAGATTGTACTTTTATGAATAATGAAGACTTGCATTTTAAGGTCAGAGTTTGGAATTTCACTAGTTAGCATTAGAAGCAAAACACAAGCCTGCTAATTTTACTTGCAGAAATCAAGAAGTGGATCAACAGAATTTTACTCAATAATGGTGAATTGAAACAAGAAACATACAGCACTTTAAAACTCTAGAGTCACCACTACCCCCTACCTACTGTCATACATATGGATTGCTTTACTCACTGACCTGTGTCTTCCTTGAGTGTGTGAACCCACAGGGATTCATGATGATGTTCTTGCAGGTACACTGGCAATAAATCAGGCCCCCATTTGTCAACTTCCATGCACAGGCTTCCATGCCTAAGAATATGTCCACTATAAATGTCTGTAGCTAGTCCTGCTTTTCTATCCATTCTTTCCCAATCACCCTTCACCCAGTTTGCAAAAGAAAGGCATATCTCTCATTCCAAATCATGATTCGTTGCCCCGAGGATAAAAAAAAAAAAAATTCTCTGTGTACCAGAGACAAAGGCACTACACACCACAGGTAAATTTTTGTGTCTTATATTTATGGGTATTAAGGGCCAAGCTAGGTATTAGAAATAAACATGCTGGCCCATGTTGAGATATTCTGAATCCTGGTATATTGTAAAAGAGGCAAAGCAGAATTTAAGACAATTTTCAGGTAAAGACCTTGCCTCTTCTTTATTATCATTAAAACAACAACACAACAAAAAAAACCAGCTTGGCTCTTGAGGAAGAGTCCTGAGAACAAGGCAAAGAGTGTAAGAAATACTGATTAAATAACTGCATCTTATCTAGGCAACAAAGTTCTTATGCACAGCTCTACGTCTGATCTATTCATCAGTGAAGTAGGCTGTGTTAAGAATAGGCTAGGGTATGTTAAGGTAACAACTCCTGAATCTCAGCACCTTAAGCCAACGGAGGTTTATCCTTCATTCATGTTACACCAGAGTCAAATGTGAAGGCTGATAAAGGTGGTACTTCCGGAACATTGCCAGCAGTTGTGCCAGAGTTGAAGAGGGTATGGAGCAACCCAAAACAGGAAGTAAATCCTCCTGCCGAGAAGTGACACACAACACTTCCACCTCACTTTGTCAGAACTAGTTATCTAGCTCCATTCAACCACAAAGATGATGTAAAATTCTACAGGAAGCATAAAGCAAGAAGCTGGAAATATTGTGAAAGCAGCTCAAAGGCTACTGCAGAGTATTTAAGATATATAAAAAGCATGCTAGGAATTATCAACTGAAAAAAAAAAAAAGGAATTATCAACCGGCTTCAAAGAGCAATCTCCCTACATTTGCAGTATTCTAAGTAAAGGGAAAGTGTTGATACCGCATTCACCTAGGATTCAATGTTTCTCAGTTGCGTACTCTGATTTCAAAAAAGTGATGAAACTTCTTTTACCTTTAACAGATGAACACTACATCTCCAAGTAAAAGGAATGGATAAAAATAAATAAATAAATAAATAAATAAATAAATAAATAAATAAATAAATAAATAAATAAAAGGAATGGATAGAAAGTAAGCTGGTGTCTTATACTTTCTTGAACAATTAGAAATATTTTCCGTTAATTTTTACCAAAAAAATAGTGGATAGTGTAAATCCGTGTTCACATTTTTACTTGGTTGCAAATCTGCTTGCTGTCATTCATCGATCCTTTCTCTGTTCCTAACTGGCACATGTTAGTAGATTATACTGTAAAGCGCTACGTAACGGTCACGAATACACTTTTTTAAACTCTACATTGAATTCGCGGCTAAAGCCGGTTTCTGGATGAACAGACCAAGGCAGTGGTTGCGGCACCGCGGGGCCCGGTGCTCCGAATGCGTCCCGCAGCGGGCGCGGGCGCCACCGCGCGGCCACCCGTGCACACTGTCACTTCAGCTCGCCTCCCCGCTTTCCGCAACCTTCCCCCAAACCGGGTGAGAGATCTTTGCTTCCCCAGAGCCCGAGCGGCAAGTAAAGGGCTTTAGGCGGGGGCGGCGGCCAGGCAGAGAAGAGCAGGGGGTCGTGCATGTCCGACTTGTCCTAGTATCCAGAAGAGCACCCAACTCGTGGGCTGTCTCCCAAACCCCGAAGTCCTTGTTTGCTCGGGGCTGCAAGTGTGAGTTCCCGGTTTCCCACTGGGCCCGGTGCGCGGCGGGAAGGACGACGGGAAACCCACCAGCGCGGCTTCGCGGGCGGCCCCTGGAAGCGCGCAGCTGGACCTCTCCTCTCGGGCCGGCGCCGGGGCCCGGGCCCAGCCGCCTGCTCGCAGACCCGACGGTGGCGCCACCCCGCGGAGAGGAGAACCAGGGCCGGGAGACGCCAGGAAAAGGCGGCTGGAGGCGGCGGCAGCGGGGCAGGGGCAGGGGCGGGGGGCGAAGGAAGGACGGCCGTTCAGTGCAGCACAGACGGCCTTCCTGCCGGGACCACCACCGTCAGAGCCGGGCGGGAGGCAGGGCCCCAGGCTCTTCCAGGGCCGCGCATAAATGCACTCGGAGTCGCAGCTTCAGCCAAGGGCCTGCCCTACCCTGGGTGGCGAGAGCTTCCGGGACTGAGAACAAGGCCCCGGGGGATTATTGCAAGTGGCGGGGGTGGGGGTGGGGGGCTGGCGGGTATTGGGCGAGGGAGGGCGGGAGTTCCCTCTTCGCTTTGAGGCTCAGCAGGAAAGTACCCCCAAAGCCTGCCGCCTTACCGGAGGGGCTCTTGGGCACATTCTATAAAATCCAGGGCTTACAGAACGGAGTACAACATCCCAGAGGAGACAGCGCAACAAGCAACTGGTTGTGAGAAGAGTGGGTCAGTTTCTCATCTTCCAGGCTTCATAGGGAAAGCCCTAAGCTCATACAGGAGTTCAGGCTCATTTCAGAATAGACTGTTCTTAGCCTGAGAAGGAAGCCCCAGAGCCGATCGACTGGTTTGGGGTAAAACGGGAAGAGTTGGGTCCATTCCAGATCTTTCCTGGCTACCACACAGTTGGGAGAACCCCTAGAGCCTTCTGGATTTAGGAATCGCCCCCCAACACCCACCCCAGAAGCCAAAGATAGCCAAACCTGCCTGAAAACCAGATAGGATGGAGGCGTAGCTGGGAATTGGCAGGAAGGGGCTCAACGGTCCTCACTGCCACCAGGCCAGTTGGAAGCAAGAAAAGCAATTAGGAATCCACCTGAGAAATAATGGTAGTTTGGACTTAGGGAGCAGTGAAGGTGTTAAGAAGTGTCACATCTGGAATATGTTTTGTAGGGAGTGCCAAAAAAGCTTGCTGATTGATTAGATGTAGGGAATGTGGGAAAAAGAGGAATCAGAACAACTTCTGGGCTTGAGCCTGAGCAATAAATTGATTCCACTGATTGGGACCAGGAACTGGGAAAGAACAAGTTCATGTAATGGGAGAGAGGAGTAATAAATGAGAAGCAAAGGTTTGATATTGGACATATTAAGATTACTATTTGATAGTTAAGTGTAATTGTTGAAAAAGCAATGGAATATGGGTGGTGCTCAGAGAACAATGCTGGAGTAGAGATAAAAATTTGAGAGTCGTCATATATATGTGGCATTTAGAGCCATGGGATTAGAAAAGACAATGTAAGCAGAAAGCACAGATAGCAAACAGAAAAGGGTCTAAGGCTGAACTCTGGGATGTACCAAATCTTAAAGGTTGTGTAGAAGAAGAGTTGGTAGCAAAGGATGTTGACAAGAAATAGCCAATGAAATAGAAAAGCAGAGAAGAAAGTGTCTCCAGAAAGAAACAGTGGTAAACTAAGGTCAAATTCTTTTGAGAAGATTATTGGATTTGGAGTAGGATTGCATTAAATATGTAGATGTTGAAAGTGACCAATCTCATAGCTATGATAGTATAAAAACCGAAAGACCCTAAGAGAACTGTATATTAGGCTAGGCAATGGAAAGCAGGATGAAAAAAAAATTATATTAAGTTAAAAATCTGGGCCTCCATAAGGTCTTTTGGGTATAGACTTCCTTGTTAATGCACTGCCAGTAAAACAGGAGCCAATAAAATTGTTTGTTGTCCTTACTTTATTTCTTATTTCTTGGTTTGTTTCTGATTGTGGAGTCCAAACCCCTAAAGGGTTAGAAGCTCAACTTTCTGCCTTCCCCATTTCATCTCCATCTCACACTAAGCACATAATACTCCTTACCTCCTCCACTTAAGAATAAATTGTGAAGAGGGAGCATGTGTTCAAGGGAAAGTTTCCTAAAGATGATAAGTTTGATAAGGTAGAAAATCTCTAAGAAAGACTAGAAATAATTGGTTTACACATTCTGGAGAAATAAATTCCCCAAACGTGGTCCTCTCTGAGAAGATAATTTTGAGGAAGAGTGGCTTGATTTCCAGTGAATCAGCTCTGGAGTCTGGTTGTGACTTTGAAGATCATTTCTTCTGAAAAGACAGAAAAAGGCCTAAGAAAAGAAGAAATAGGCATTTGCAATGGGATCGTAAGTGCCATATTTGTTTTAGAAAATCGTCATTTCCTAACTTGAATTCAGTCACATCTCAAAATTTCACAGGCTTTGGGTACAACTAACTAGAGTTCAAATCTTAACCCTGCACTTAATGGCTCTTTGATTTGCAGTTTCTTATCCCAATTACCTTTTATTCCATTTTGAAATCTATATTGTGGCCCATAATATCTAACTTCTATGGATTAGTTTTATTTACTGAACACTCTTTTATTTGCTTTGGAGGGGTTATTTCACTTAATCTTTTTTTTTTTTTTTTTGAGATTATTTATTTTAGAGAGAGAGAGCAGGAAGTAGGGCCAGAGGGAAAGTCATAAGCAGATTCCATGCAGAAGACAGAACCCTATGGGGAGCTCGATCTCACCACCCTGAGATCATGACCTGAACCAAAACCAAGAGATGAATGTTTAACCAACCACGGCACCCAGGTGCCCTTATTTCACTTGATCTTAATAGTATCTGATGCTGTCTTTTCCTTGTTAGTGAATGGCTTTTAATCCTTTCTCCATTATCTTGATCATTTTTTCTTTTTTTTTGATCATTTTTTCATATAAATATTGTCTCTTCCCTTAATGTCTGGTGAAACTCTCTGGACCTGGTGCTGTTTTTAAGGGTAGGTCTTTGCCTATCTTTTCAGTTTGTCCCTCAGCTATTTTTATTCAGTTATTCTACCTTTCTTAGGGCAACTTTGATCACTTGTATTAAAAATTAAATATTTTGTCTACATTTGCAAATATATGTATCAAAATGCACATAACACTTAAAATATCTTCTATATTTAACATTGCTGGTATAGTGCTGTACTTTTTCTCTTTCAATATGAAATTACCAAAGGAATAATCCTTTAATTTTCTTTCAAAGAACGAGATTTTGGGTTTATTGATTAATTCTATTTGGGGGAAGTGGGGAAGTATGATCTATTCATTTCTGCTTCTATCCTAATCTATTCCTCTACTTCCCTCCTGTTTTGCTGTCCCTTTATTAACTTTTAAGTTAAAAGCTTACTTCATTATTTTTAATAGTTCTCATTTTCTCATAAATGTATTATAGAGCTATGAATTTTCCTCTGACCTCTTCATATAAGTTTTTATAATGCTCTCTTTGTTATTATTATTGTTTACTGAAAAGTATATAGCTTTTATTTATATGTCCTCTTTAGTCCATGTGCTTTTTTCTAACAGTATATAGATCAAGGAGAAATATTTTTAGTTATGTCCTTGCACTATGATTAGTGAATGTGCTTCTATGGTTTCAACTTTTTCAATACTTGTTGAGCTTTCATTTGTCATCTTACACATGGCTGGTTTTCATCAGTATTTATGTAAATTCGAAATATACGTTTTCTATTTTGGATACAAGGTGGTGTGGGTATAAGGGTAGTTATGACTAATTTTGTTAAGCATGTTCTTCAAATCCTCTAAATCCTTAACAAGTTTTAGTTGACTTGTCTGCCAATTCCTGAGACTCTTTTTTCCACTGTAAATGATATGCATATTCGAATCCAGAAAGATTGATTATGCCCTTTCCCATCTAAACACATCCCACAATCATAATGCCATGAAATACACCTCCTTTAGAAAATGAAAAAGTTTCTTACCTTTTTTCTTTAGGCCAAGGATTGAAATTCAAATATTACCTTGGTTAACTCTCCTGCTAATCCTAAAATTGTGTTCTCTACTCATACTTGTTGTTTCTGAAAGAAGCAAAATACTCACTTAAGAATAATTTCTATTGCCCAGTCCCTTAACAGTAATGTGAAAGAAACTGTGAACAATTCAACAATTCAAACACTTAAAAAGACATCAGGGGAAAAATCCCCTACAAAGACACTTCAATAAGCAAAATAATTTTTCTTCACTTTTCATAGTGCAGCAGGCAGAGGAATAAAGGAGCCTGAGGAAACAAGGGTATATTCATTTGCTGAAAGTATCCCTCTGGTTGGTATATATACAGGTTGATCAATGTGCCTTTCTCCTGCTCATTATTCTGTGCATTATAATATGGATCTTGAGTCTAGACATGTCAAACCAGATGAAACACATCTCCAGAAAGAAATTCAAGTGGTTTAAGTCCCAACCCTAGGATTGGGAATTATATTAAGAACACTGAGTAACTTTTACTCAGGGTTATATCTGAACTCGGTTTCACACTCCCTCTTGGCATAAAGAGTTTTCCTCCAATGCATTTGAAAATTAGAATCATGGGATGCTTGGGTGGCTCCGTGGTTGACCGTCTGCCTTTGGCTCAGGTGGTGATCCTGGGGTCCTGGGTTTGAGTCCCACATCAGGCTCCCCTTGAGGAGCCTGCTTCTCCTTCTGCCTATGTCTCTGTCTCTCTCTCTCTGTGTCTCTCATGAATAAACAAATAAAATCTTAAAACAAAAAAAACAAAGAAAATTAGAATCCGGGAATCCCTGGGTGGCTCAGTGGTTTAGCGCCTGCCTTCTGCCCAGGGTGTGATCCTGGAGTCCCGGAATTGAGTCCCACATCAGGCTCCTTGCATGGAGCCCGCTTCTCCCTCTGCCTGTGTCTCTGCCCCTGCCCCTCTCTCTCTGTGTCTTTTATGAATAAATAAATAAAATCGTAAAAAAAAAAAATAAAATTAGAATCCTACCAAGTAGAAACTAAAACTTACACAAGGCTCAAACAAAATAAAGCTGATGTCTTTAGGTATATTCTGTTCTCTTGAATCTTAAAAAGGTATGATATTAAAAGAGTGATATGAATTTCCTCCTACTTTCTGGTAAATTTATAATCACTGCTCTTGATCATGTGAAGCAACTGAGATAATTTAGTCCTTATTTCATTTCACTAATCTGTGTTTTCCATTTTTTGCCACAAAATTCCTTTTTCTGCGTGCCTGGTGCTGTTCAAGTCCCAAGATCAATGAAAATCTCAATCTCTCTCTCAAAATACTTAACCATTCCCAAGCCATTACCTCTTTACTACCTTGAGACAGTAGGCCAGCATCCATGTTTGGTCTTCAAAGGTCAAATACTGGAGAACTGCTTAAGCTTTATTAGTTCCCTGCTTTACTCTTTCTGGCGTAGTACAGAATGTGTTCTTGGCCAAAGAAAAGAAATCTTGAGGTCTTAGAACTATCATCTGCCTTGTTTGCTACTCCTTGGACTGTAGTTTAAATAAGAAAGTCTTTATATTGTTGGGGAAACTTTACTTCCTGAATAGTGGCAAAAACAAGAGCTTCATCTTGAAAATGCTGAGAGGAAACACATGAAATGCTTTAAACAAGAAGAAATGATTGACCCATAAATCATCAACTTGGCTCCATCAAGCCCATTTTAAAATTTATTTTTTTTTTGTAAAGATTTTATTTATTCATGAGAGATACAGAGAGAGAGAGGCAGAGACATAGGCAGAGGGAGAAGCAGGCTCCCTGTGGGGAGCCTGATGCAGGACTTGATCCTAGAACCCTGAGATTACAACCTGAGCCAAAGGTGTCCGCCATTTTAAAATTTTAACTTAAACATTTCCCAAATATTTGCATATTCTCCTTTTGGTTATAAGGTGTGTACCTCTCTGTGCTACTGAATAGTGTGCCCTCATTTTTATTCATGTGGCTTGCTTCTGTGTTAAATCCTCAAAATTCAGAGATTTCAACTCAGAAATCAGAAATAGGAAAGAAGTATTTAATGAGTATTTCATTTTTCCTGAGAAGATTGATGGGAAGTATTGCAAACATCATCAGGATTTTTTTTAAAGGTATTTTCCATAAAATATAGGTCTTTATAGAGCACTAGTAACAGACACTATAAATAAGGTCTTTTGTTTTCTAGTTCATTTTGTTCCTATCAGGATACATAACAGATACTTGAAGGTTCTACATAATCAAAGGCCTGGCAAGTAAATTGTGGAATTTCCTTCTTAGGTGATGTTTTAGAAAAAGAAGGTCTTATTGCTCCAATGCAAGATACCTAGGGAGGTGACTCTTAAATCACTAGAGATGTCTTAAAGCAATACTTGTTGGGAATGGAATGCACTCTGGAGATGCTATTCTGCAGGAAATGCCTTCCTAACCAGAATAATAATAATAATAATGAAACACTGATCAAATATTTACCATGTTCCAGCTACTCTACTAAGTGCATAAAATACATGATCTCATTTGATCTTCATAACAAACCCATAAGGTATGTTCTGTTATTTTTCTCATTTTCCAGAGGAAGAAACTGAGACTCAGAGGAGTAAAGAAACTTTCCCAAGGTCATATAGCTCTTAGGTGGGGGAGACTGGGACTCAATACTAATGCTCATCACCAGTACAGTACCCTGCCTTTTCAGCCAGTATCTTTTTCTTTTCTTTTTTTTTTTAAAAAGTAACTTCCACACCCAGCATGGAGCCAAATGCAGCAGGGGCCTGAACCTGTAACCCCAAGATCAAGACCTGAGCTGTGACATAGTAAGAAATATATATTTGGTCTCTGCCCCTGGTTCCTGATACAGAGCTTCTAAATCTCTTGGAATTTCCTGGGTAATGGGAAGTGTCTTTTGTTCTAATGGTGGGCTCCTAGGTAACTTCAGGATGGAGGTTGGTCACCAGAAAGGCCAAGCTATCATTAGAAGGTTGGAACTTTTAGCCTCTCCCTCCACCTCCATCCTCCAGAGAGGAGAAGGAGTGGAGATTGAGACAATAATCCATCATGTCTACTTAATACGGCCTCCATAAAAAATTCCTAAACTATGGGGTTCAGAAAGCTGCTGCGCTGGTGAACACATACACGTTTCAGGAGGGTGGACACTACAACTCCACAGGGACAGAAGCTCCTGCACTTGGGACCCTTCTGGACCTTGTCCTGTCTATGTCTTCACCTGGCTAATCATCTGTATCCTTGCCTTTATTCTTTATCATAAACTGGTAAACATGTTTCCCAGAATCTGTGAGCCATTATAACAAATTATCAAACCTGAAGAGGGGATGATGGGAGCCCCTGATCTGCAGCCAAGACTGACAGAAGAGTGGGTAACCTGGAGACCCACTATTGTGATCAGTGTCTGAAGAAGGGGAGGTCTTATGGGGCTGAGCCCTTAATACCTTATGTGGTATCTGTGCCAAATCCAGGTAGTTAGTGTCAGAATTGCTTGGTGTGGAAAATCCACAGATTTGGTGGCCAGAGTATTGAAAGTAGTAGAGGAGACAAAAGTTTTCTTTTACCCTCTGACTGCTTCTGAATTAGTGTAGGTTAGTATAAACACCCAACGATTTACCCCATGAAGCTTCTAAACTGCTTTGTAGGCTGTGGTTATTGCCACCTCACCTAGACCTTCAACTCTATATTGTGCTGTTCCCCATTCAGAGAGCAAAAGATTTCAAACTCAATCATTTTTTGTTAAATCCAAGTCTTCAAGCTCCACCATCCCTTTCAACTAGTTGTCCTTCATCAACCCATTCAGCCTGTAAATATCTAGTGAGCACCCACTATATTCCAGGTACAGTTCTAGTTGATGGGGATAGAAAAATAAACAAAAAATATCTGCTTTTATAGAACTTACTCTGAGAAGGTAAGAAGAGAGTCAGACAATGGGTCAGAGTACAGCCTAATTTATTTGAACAAATCTTTAAAAAACAGTGGCTTAAAGGAGCTACAAGTCTGTTTCTCTCTCATGTCATGGTCCAGGGCCAGGAGAGCAGCTCAGCCATCCTTATCACAAGATTTCTGTTTCTGGATCCCAGGTTGTTGCCACAGTTCCTGCCATTGTCTCTACAACCTAGCCGGAGGAAAGGTGGGGAGAGGGGGGGAAGGCAAGGGGAGCACATACCTTTTCCTTCTTAGGGCACAAACCTGAAATAATATATATCAATTCGATTCACATCTTGTTGGCCCAGAACTTTGTGTTATGGACAAACCTAGATACAAGAGAAGTTGGTAAATTAGCCTTTGGTAGAGAAACCACATGGGGTTGCAATAACCAGGTAAGAATAGTTTTTCATGGGGATGCCTGGGTGGCTCAGCAGTTGAGCCTCTGCCTTTGGTTCAGGGTGTGATCCTGGATTCCTGGGATTGAGTCCCATGTTGGGCTTCCCCGCATGGAGCCTGCTTCTCCTCCCTCTGCCTGTATCTCTGCCTCTCTGTCTGTGTCTCTCATGAATAAATAAATAGAATATTTTTAAAAAATAGTTTTTTTTTATGAGTAGCAGGCTCTGATTCAGTAATAAATACATTCATTTCAGATGGTACATGGAGGAAAAGTAAGAAAAGTAGGGAATTAAAAAGTATGAAGTCTGGGGAGGAGAAGATGGGCTTGTTCTGTTATAGAAGCAGCTTAGGGAAGCCCTCACCAATAAGATGGTAAAGGCATCCTTTGAGCAGAAACCTAAAAGACACGAGGAAGCCAGTCATGCAAGTGTCTGGGGAACAGCCTTTCTAGAAGAGGAAATGGCGAGTAGAAAGGCCTTGGCATATTCAGGGAGAACAGGGAAACAAGTGTGATGAAGTGGACCACACAAAAAGGAGAATGAGAAGACAGGAGGTATACATGGGCCATCATAAGGATGCAGCCTTTACTCTGTAGCCATGGTTGGTTCAGGTGGTGGGGGTGCAGGGCAGTGTTCAGTTGGGGAGAAGACTGTGGGAGTAACAGGATCTGACTCATGTTTGAAGTTTACTCCAGCTATTTTCTGGAAAACAGAGAGGGTAGATGGCAGAAGGAAGACCAGTCAGGAGGCTGTTGCAAATATTCCTGGGATGTGGTGGTGGTTTAAGGCAGCAGGGGGCAGCAGTGGAGGTGTCAAGGTATGGTTGGAGACTTGACATATTTTGAGTCAACAATATTTTCTGATAAATCATGAGTAACTAAGAAAAGGCTTATTATTCACTCATCCTATTATAGTCACCTCCCCAAAAAGAAAACGAATCTCACAGGGAATGAGAAAAATCAAATTCCTCTCAAGCTAGGATGATGGTAAATGAAGCTCCAGCGGGTTTGAGATGCTGTGAGCCAAGAACAACATGACTTGAATTGTTTTGTAGACAGGAAGGGAAGCCAGAGCTTTTCAATTTAATGACATAGAATCGTCTGTGAATTTTTAGAGGCACCTGGGTGGCTCAGTGGTTGAGCATCTGCCTTTGGCTCAGGGTGTGATCCCGGGGTCCTGGGATCGAGTCCCGCATTGGCTCCCCACAGGGAGCCTGCTTCTCCCTCTGTCTATGTCTCTGCCTCTCTGTGTTTCTCATGAATAAATAAAATCTTTAAAAAAAATTTTTTTTTAGAAGAGATAGATATATTACAAAGGAAAATGCTACAACCTGGGTAGGAGTATAGAATTAATGGCCTCTAGTCACAGAATATAGAATGATGGAGAATTTCATCTACCCAAATCAGATGATTAAAAAATTGAAAGAGGTTATCCAGAAAATTGGCTAAAACTAAAACTTAAAAAAAAATTCCCAGGGGACACTTGATATATTGGTTACAAATAATATTCCAGGTGAACCTCATAGACTCGGGGAGGAAAACACCTATATATCCCTATCACCCTTATAGAACTTGGCACATGTAAGTTCTCCTCATGGAGTGTTCCTGAACCCTCTGGCCAGATGCAACCTATCATTCTCCTTAACTCATAACATTTCCTTAACTCTCTTTTGGGAATAACACATTTTTCCTTGAATTGTAATTATTTTTATACTGGTGTAATCTCATCTATTAGATGTATTTACATCTTTGTATCCATCTCATTGCTTTGCTAATATTATATGTTTGATATATTAATTTGATCACACATTAAAAGAAAACACGCCCTGAGTTTATATTTCAAGTTTGTTCATGTTGACAGTATGGGATCTAAAAACTTTTCATCAAGTTTTCAATTTTTGCCAAGTCATATGATGGTTCAGCTCTTGTTACAAAATGTAAAAAAAAATCTTCACTACTTAGTAATTCTCTAAAACCGTCTTGTTCCTTCTTTGTTAAAGATTGACATTCTTTCGTACCTCCTTCTTTATGCCCCCAAAGAGATCATATAATGTATTTCCCACCTGTTGTCCTGTGCTTGAATTAAATGCTTTGTAAATGCTTTGACTCTTAGATCACTTGTAGGAAATGAACCGTTTTAAAGTGAGGTATCTAAAAATTATGACAATATTAAACTGTCCTGTTTGTAAGTTTACATAGATACCACAATCCTTTCACCAGTCCTTGAAATAATGACTACCCAATTTTAATAACATTTGACCTGACCCAGACCAAGCCCATTTGCAATGCTCACTCGATCTGATGATTAAAGCTCCTTATCTTCATACTACCTTTTTTATTTTTTATTTTTATTTTTATTTTTTTGGTCTTCTGGAATGCATCTCCCTCCTCACCCTTGTTTGCAACACCAAAAAAAGCAGCATCTGAATTAGGCCGAAAAAGCTCCAGTGGAATCTCATTGTTTTGGCCACCTAGATACATTGGATGAAGGGAAGCACTCAAGTACAGTACTCTATCTGTCCCTTTTAGGAGTTTTTAATCTCCAATAGTTCTTTTAAGTGGGTCAGTAATTATTATAAATGTTTCAGATTAAAGGACCAAGAAAATTTAGGAAAAAGTGGAGAAAAAAAAGCTTATTGGAGTATGTGAACTTACCAGTTTCAGACCAGTTTCCAAGCATTCTGTGGTCAGGGCAATCAGTCAACAAACATTCACCAAGATTCGGTTTTTAAAAGATTTTATTTGACAGAGAGCTCGAGTTGGGGGGAGGAGCAGAAGGGGAAGGAGGAGAGTGAATCTCAAGCAGACTCAGCCGCTTGAGT
Source organism: Canis lupus familiaris (assembly GCF_011100685.1). Taxonomy (NCBI): domain Eukaryota; kingdom Metazoa; phylum Chordata; class Mammalia; order Carnivora; family Canidae; genus Canis; species Canis lupus. Next base: position 59,775,105 of record NC_049238.1, read on the forward strand.
GCAGAGCCCCACTGGGGGCTCAGGACACTGAGCCCATGGCCTGAGCCAAAGCCAAAAGTCCGTTGCACCCAGGGGCCCGAGATGCTATTTTATAATGGACACTGGAACTTTGTGAAAGTTCCCAAGAAGTTTTGTTTTTTGTTTTCTTTCTTAAGTAAACCCTGTCTAATGGAAGACAAACACAAGAAAATATAAGAACAAAAAAAGGAATTGAGGAAGGAGGCTATATTGTTCACAAAGCTACAGTTAATTGCAAATTCATTGCATAAGGAATAAAGCCTTAAGAGTTCAAAGGAGAAAGACTTCCTGTGACCTAGAATGGGATGGGAAGACTTCAAGGAGATTTGAGCAACACTTTGAAGAACTGGTAGGTCGACAGGCTTCTAGTAGTTGAGAGCAAGAAGTACTACAGTTTAAAGGAGGACCACCCAACAAAAGCACAAAGGAAGAGGAACTTCAGAGGCATTATAGGACAGTGTGTACTGCATTTTGGCTATGCCATAGATCTGAGGAAGACAAACAACTGAATGGAAATTTTGGCCAGATGGCAAAAGGCTGTGGTTTCAGGATGAGGTGTTGAAGTTTATCCTTTCGTCGTAATTGATAGCTTTTGATTAGGTGAGCCAATTGACGATGCTTTAACAACTTCCAAGGGCCAAGAGAAAGAGAAACATGGTCACTAGTCCTCAGGGAAAAGAGATCCTTCAGGATCCTAGGAGAGACCAGACGGTGTCTCTGATGGTTTGAGAAAATAGACCACCCTCGCCTTTTCCCTTATTAATTTTCCCTACTATAAAGTGTGCTGTACAAGATTTCACTGTGAAGTTAAAATTCTCAGTGAATCATTCCCCTCGCCAGGGAAAATGACTCGGAAAATCTTTTTTTCCAGTGAAAAAAATAAATCATATTCAGCCCTTTTTTTGGTAGCTGTAATTGGATGTTTGAATTCTTCCATTATAAATAAAATTCATTTAAAGTAAACTCGTCAAGCAAATTCCTTAAAATTTATCAAGAATAGCTTAGTTTCAAAGCTTGACAAATGAACTGGAAACGAAGTCCTTTTACCTTAAGGGTCTATGTTTTACTTGGTAAAACATTCACCAGCCTGTCAAAAGGTCTTGAGTTATGCAAGTTTTGAACTAAGGGATCTTTAGAAATTCATCTCCTTTTAGCTGTGGCCATTTGCACATCATGCACCCCAAACATTTTAAAAATACACCTGGGAACACTAAAAACCACCTCCCCAACCCCCATTTCCAACCTATTCGGAAACTTCAGAAGCACCTGGGAATGTTTACCAAGCACCAAGGTGGCTCTTAGAACCAGGAAATGGTTAGAGGAAACAAGTTCTTTGCCCTGGAGAAGAGAAAGAGCATCTCCTGTGGAGTGTAAGCAATCACAGTAAATGGGTTCTGCTCAGCTTTCACCAAGAGCAGTAATGTTGGCTAGGTGGTGATGAAGTTTGTTCCAAATGAAAATTAAATCCTGACAGAAAGGAAGCCAGGGTGCTGGGTTGGCCAACCACTGCCTGAGGACTGATGTTAGAGGAATTCTTGGCTGCGGGGCTGCCCTATGCATTAGGGTATGTTAATCAGCATCCCTGGCCTTTAACCACTAAATGCCGGTTAGCGTCCAATTAAATGTCCCAAGGGATGGGAGGCAAAAATAAATAAAAAAATCCCTATCTGGTTAAGACATTAGGCTGAGAAAGTTAGGCAAGGATTGCTAGGGTCAGGACTTACTGGCAGACCAAAGGACTAAAGCATAGGGCATCATTGGTTTTGGGATACCCAGACATTTTTAATAAGGACATTAAGGCGGTGGAGAGTGGGAAACGGAGATCTCCATCCGCACGCTGAAAACAAGTTCAGCTCACTTAAGGAAACCTGCTCACAGTTTATGGGCAAAGAAACCAAGTCGAACAGCAGCCCCTCCCCCAAATAAAAACTTTACTAAACTTCATTAAACCTGCTTGCTCAGTTACTGGTACGTAGGCTCCCATTGTGGACTCCGTAGATCTAAGTAAGATCACTTCGAGGGGCGCCGGGGTGGCTCAGTTGATTAAGCGTCTACCTTTGGCTCAGGTCAGGATTCCAGGGTCCTGGAATCAAATCCCATATCCGGCTTCCCACAGGGGGCCTGCTTCTCCCGGTCTCTGCCTTTATGTCTCTCGTGGATAAATAAATAAAATCTTAAAAAAAAAAAAAAAAATCACTTTGAGAACTAGTTTATTAGTAAGAGCCGTGCCACTAGGTGGCACCATCGCACTCCGGGAGATTCCAGATTCCGACAACCACGGTCCTAACCTAGCGCCATACCCAAACGCTTCCGAGATCACAGGCCCACCCCACCTACCCAAAAGCTCAAGTCTTTTAGCGAGCGCTTACAGCCCCTTTCTGTGACAAATTAAGTGGCTCTGAAAAGAGCCGTTGGGGTGAAGTAGCCTCTACTGCGTCCTTTGCGCGCCCTTACTTGGAGCTGGTGTACTTGGTGACGGCCTTGGTGCCCTCGGACACGGCGTGCTTGGCCAGCTCGCCGGGCAGCAGCAGGCGCACGGCCGTCTGGATCTCCCGGGAGGTGATGGTGGAGCGCTTGTTGTAATGCGCCAGGCGGGAGGCCTCGCCGGCGATGCGCTCGAAGATGTCGTTGACGAACGAGTTCATGATGCCCATGGCCTTGGACGAGATGCCGGTGTCGGGGTGCACCTGCTTCAGCACCTTGTACACGTAGACGGAGTAGCTCTCCTTGCGGCTGCGCTTGCGCTTCTTGCCGTCCTTCTTTTGCACCTTCGTGACAGCCTTTTTGGAACCCTTCTTGGGAGCGGGAGCCGATTTTGCTGGATCAGGCATTTTTGCAAATAGCAGCGTTTACACACCAAAAGCGATCCGGACTACTTCCAAAGGGCTTGATTACGTGCTACTTATAGAGCCTGTATGCAAATGAAGGCTCGCACAGGACTGCACTTTTATTGGTTAATTTCCAACATTATCGTCACAGAGGGGTGGAGTCCACGTAAATAATAGCTTCGGCTGGCACTTCCCTAGTGGCTAGCAGAGTAAATGCCGTCCTAGCCAATCAAAGTGTGCCATCCCAGACTCAGCCAATAAATTACGCAAAAGTACAGTATCACCTGTTTGAGATATTTGGGGATGGTTTTCACCTTTCAGTCGTAGACTTGCGTTCGTAAGAGATCTGAAGAGACAGCCAAAGACAACTTTTTCTTATTTTTGCACCGTTTGACTCCCCTACGCATTGTGGAAGCTCGTTTTGCTTTTGGTTTTTAGAATACCTAAACTGTCTCAGAAGAAAAATCAGGTAGCTCCCTCAAATTCCTATTCCTGTTTGCGCCACTTACATTATGCAATGAGGAAGGTATTCGGTACTAGGTCATTCCAGGACAAGACTTCAACATGTAGACAGGGACCTAGTTCTTAGAACTGGCGGATAGACCCAGATTCCCATCTCCGTGTTTTAATGAACACTAAAGCACGTGAGGGCCTCCTCACTTCATTTCTGCATCTGGATTCGTACTACGTATTCCGTGGCGGCGGCTTGTAACGTTACAAACGGCCGGTAGAGCACGGTCCTCCCTCCCGCAAGTTTCCTCACAGAAAGGTTGTTGCTTTAGACTTCAACGCATGTTAAGGGCAGGTTTGGCAAGAACGACGTAGAACATAAGCCGTTCAGCTGCTCCCTTAACGCGCCAGTCCGAAAAGTCAGGCCGGATTCCAGCATCCCACTACCCAACACGTGCGAGTTTCCCCGGATCCCTCGACCCCCTACACCAGGGCACGACCCGCGCCAGGCGGGAAGCGGGTACAGCTGCTCCTCGTGAAATCATGGGTGGCTCTGAAAAGAGCCTTTAGGTGGCCTTCTGATAAAACGGGGCTCTAGGCGCGCTCCCCGCGGATGCGGCGCGCCAGCTGGATGTCCTTGGGCATGATGGTGACGCGCTTGGCGTGGATGGCGCACAGGTTGGTGTCCTCGAAGAGCCCCACCAGGTAGGCCTCGCTCGCCTCCTGCAGCGCCATGACGGCCGAGCTCTGGAAGCGCAGGTCCGTCTTGAAGTCCTGCGCGATCTCGCGCACCAGCCGCTGGAACGGCAGCTTGCGGATCAGCAGCTCCGTGGACTTCTGGTAGCGCCGGATCTCGCGCAGGGCCACCGTGCCCGGCCGGTAGCGGTGCGGCTTCTTGACGCCGCCCGTGGCCGGCGCGCTCTTGCGGGCCGCCTTGGTGGCCAGCTGCTTGCGCGGGGCCTTGCCGCCGGTCGACTTGCGGGCGGTCTGTTTCGTACGAGCCATGGCGCCTTACCCGCTTTTTTCAAGAAGCGCTCGGCAGTCTTATTTATAGATATAGCCCTGTCTTGATTGGGCCGGGAGGGTTAGGAACCTCCAGGTTGCGATCTCATTGGCCAGGATTCAATCCTATTTATTCGGGTAGATTGTTATGCTAATCTTTTCCCTATAGTCACCTTTCCGTACTTTTCTGTAATCTTAGCGATCCCAGCTGTTTTTCTTCTTAGACCTTTCCTTGCAATTGGTGTCATTTTGGTAAGCGCAATTTTTAAGTGTTTTTGCAAGCTTGGGATTTAAAATATAACAGATTCCTTCGAAATAAAAGCCTACCCATGAACTAGGTTTCAGCCTGTATTTCCAGTTAATAGTTACGTAACTCCAAGCCCGTAGCTAACATTTCTTCGGCGCCTGACACTGCTAAGCGCGTTAGTTGCATTACAGTATGACGGTGACTCAACAAAATATGTAGTTGAAGGAATCAAAAATTGATTTAAGTTTAACTTCTTAACTACTCGGAGTCGTGTACTGATTAGCGCCAACTTGCAAGGTACAGCCTTCCGCTTTTCTTGAGCTTTTCGCCTTGGAATGCGGTTCCCTTCTCTCAATCCATCAATGGCCAATTAGGACCTGTAGACCAAACGCTTCTAAATAAAGGAATATGCGTCCTGGAACGTTAATTTCTCCTTCACAATGGTGAATAGTTTCTGAATAGTCAACTTGCTTATCAATCAGATTAAACGCTGTAAACAAAGCAAATCAACTATTCGTTGATTACGGAGTTGCTAACATTTTCTTCAATAAAGTAGCTTCATCTAAAAGTTTCAACTTAAAGTTTTCTATTCTCTATTGGGAAATTGAATATCCTCTGCTTTTTAATTATTTTATTTGCTTTGAAGTATTGCTCAGAAAAATTGTGTCAGAAAACAGTCATGTAAGGTTACCATCTTAAAACTGTGAAGTTAATATAAAACTTTCAATCATATGCTCATTCTATTGAAAAACTATTGCATCCAAACATTATAAAACCTCAAACCTGTGGACAAAATCAGGCCCAACAAGCTTATACTTTATGGTATCAATATGATCATTTTCCTCCTGAAGGCAAAATAAATTAAAAGTTATTTTGAGATTTCCTGAACACTAAACAACCTAGAAATTTATCTTTATGTCTTCAAGAGTCCCCTGGACAGCACAGTCCCCTGCTCTAGGGAGACCTAAGATGTCCTGCAAAAGTATAACTGATGTGAAACAACTGTTACCCTTTCCTGTGGTTGTTTTGTAATAATTACTAATGCATAGAGAGCACTACTCAGTATTTAACAATCCTTCTACATACACTATCTCATTTAATCCCAACTCTGTGAAGTAGATGTTACTTTCCTCATTTCACAGATAAAGAAATAGTCTCAGAAAAACTATGGCTTGTCCTGGACAAGTAAGAAGGCCCGCATAATATTCTAAAGCAAAAGAATGAAATCATCATAGATTTTCAGTTTCATCAGGCTTGCAGTACATTCTAAAGCAAAGGAGAATTTTCCCACTGTGCCATCAGATTTCTCAATGTTTCTCAAACTCTTCCACTAAACTATTACCATCAAAAGAGGAAACTACCACATGGGGGTCTGGATGACAGCCCAAAGCAGTCCACATTTCTTTGCAGAGTTCTTTTTTAACATGTGCATTCTTGGCCATGGCATTCATTTAGATAAGATACTCAAGCTGCTGTCAGGGAGGAAAAACTTTGCTCTACCCCTCAAGCTTTTTTGGCTGGTCTAAGAATTTAATTGACATGAGACCGATTAAGAGGAGAAAATCATATAAGAATATGAGGTCCCCAGGCAGTCAGGCAACTGAGGTTTATATGCCATCCATAGCTAAGAAAGAGATTGGGGTCTGGGAGTGCAGAGGGAAGAAAGACCATCACAAGAAAATGAAAATGAGTAAATTTTTGGTAAACAAATGTTTGCCGGGCCACTCAGAAACAATGGGGTATAGGAAGGAATTTTAGCGAACAGACTTTGCTAGGTTCCTCCCCATCTACCACAACCAGGTAATATTATACAGTCCTTATCTATGGTGATAGTTCCCTTCCTAGAGCAGGTCCTCTATCTAAATTCTTTTAAGCAGTTGTGAGGGAGGCAAAAACAAAAACTTCTTTGAGTCTTCTGTTTCTTAGAAATAATCAGGCTAAAATAATCCACAGGCCAAAAAACAAACACATTTCGGGGGAGCAAAATTTTGCTCCCCTACAATGTATATTCATATAGAATCTAACCATCATGGGATGTATTTTGCCTTTATAATATAGAGAGTAAGAAAATTTCAAGTCCCCTGGCTATTCTCAGAAGAGAACAATCTGTAGTTTACAGATGCCAAGTGCAGGCGTGAAGATTACTATGAGTTTAAAAGGCAATCAAAACCCAGCAGATTCAGGAAAAGCTCTTTTCCTTCCCCACAACTACCTGGTAAGAACTTAGGTAGAAGACTTGGTCTAGGAAGAGCGCTATCACCAAGGATAACCACATTACACAATGGACTAGGTGAGGTAGCCAGGAGGAACCTAGCAAGGCCTGTTTGATCAGTCTTCAATGTCCCACTTTTTTTTATCTTCCTGTGAATTGCATTTCTTCTGTTTGACATCCCAGACCTCTACCACTTCTCCTTAGTTCATTTTACCTATCTTTGGAATTTCCATGTTTCCATGTGGATTCCTTGTACATACAAAATTAAACTTGATTTTCTCTGGTTAATCTATCTCATGTCATTTTGATGCTTAGTCTGGGTAGGACCTTGGAAGGGACAGGAAATTCTTGCTCCCCAATACTTAGAAGTCACCGTTAACAGAATTCAGAGCAATAATCCTTTGATTTCACCTAGTCTCCACACTGGACAAATGACTCTTGCATTCTCAAAACACTATCAGAAGTCAGTTGACAATGCAGAAAAACCTGTTTTGCTGCTGCTGTGGGAAAAAGGGAGTATTTATCTCCTACTAATATCTCTGAAGTTGCTTTCACCAAAAATAAGAACCTGCAGTTTCCAGATTGAGCCTTAAAGTTTCATTATTGAGGGCTGAGAGTGGGGGGAAGGAACATATAAACCTTAAAATATGCTATAGGAAATAAACAAGTAAAAGAAAAATATAACATTATGTGCATGTTTGTTTTATCAAAAAAGTAATGGACTATATGTTCCAGGAAGACAGTTTGTATAACACAGTCTTTGACTGCAGGCACCCCCAGGGCTTCAAGTACCCCCAAGATAAGACTGAATCTTTGGTTCGTGGGTTGGTCAAGCCATGTCCCTGATTTCCTTTCATCTTGGTTGTTTTTAACTTTTATTTTTAAATTTTAATTCCAGTGCAGTTTAACATACAGTGTTATTAGTTTCAGGTGTACAATATAGTGATCCAACAATTCCGTACACTGCTGGGTGCTCATGACCTATTTCACCCAGCACTGCCTCCCCTTTCTGGTAACCATTGATTTGTTCTCTACCGTTAAGGGTCTGTTTTTGGTTTGTTTCACTCTTTTTTCTCTGTTCGTTTTGTTTCTTAAATTCCACATGAGTGAAATGATTTCATCTTCCTTTCAGGCCAATAGCCCTGAACCAAATTCAGAAGCCATGGGATTTTGAGCTCCTTTCCTTAGCTCCATTCTGAGCTTTCCCTCCACACCTTGCTCATTGGATATAAACTTCCCCTTTTTACCTTAACACTACTACTTGTACTGTACAATGACAGGTGGCATAGGGGAGAAAAAAGTATTCCTCAGTCATCTTAGGGTCCCTGGCTAGGTCTGTAAATTAAACCAACAAAGAATCACAATAGAAGAGCACACAAATTTATTTGATGTTTTATGTAAAGCAAGGAACTTCATAAGGAAATGAACATCCAAAGAAACAGACCTGAGTATTTCTAAGCTGGGTTTGATGAAGTACAGGTACTCCTGCAGAAATGGAGTAGGTGAAGGAGTACAAGGTAAGTCTAGTAAACCAGGGGAGGCAGCAAGACCTGCTTATTAAAATTTTCTGTAAGTCCCTTTGTCTTTAGAGATAAAGACACTCCTTTCCTCCTTCTCTATCCCTCTAATCACATAGAAAAGGCACAGGAGACTTTTATAACCTGTTTCAAGGGAGAGAAGGCTTTGGGGGGGGTGGGGGGAGGTTAGAGTGACCTTCCCGCTTATGTCTTTTTCTCAAGAGTTCTTCAGCTCAAAATATTTAATATGCTAAGGTGCCATATTTTGGGGGTAGCATGTCCTGAACCCCATCAGTGTCAGCATATGCCACCCCTAAATTATGCCACTTTGGCACATGCATTATTTTGAGCTAAAGACGCTTGAAAAAACAGAAGGTGCAAGAAGTGTGCTCTGCTTTTTCTTTCCTAAAAACAGGAGGTAAAACCCCCATATGGAAGATGTCTTCTCTACACCAGGGGGAGAATAACATTCTTTTCCCCAAGAATAGGGAGCTGAAGCCAAGAGAAAGCTGTGGAAACAAATTTTGTTAAACTAACTTTCATCTTCCTATTTTTCCACCATTCACTGCCCTGGCTGAAGCCCTTCCATTCTTGTGACATTTTCATGATTTACCACTCTGTCCAGTTCAGCACATAAGCAGTCAACTCTAAGTGCTTGTTTGAGTCTTCATTTCCTTATAAGGGCTCCAATGTCAAGTAAACTTTGAGCAGATAAACGTGTATGCTTTTCTCCGGTGAATTGGTCTTGTGTCAATTTAATTATCAGACCCAGCCAAAAACTCTAAGAGGGTAGAGATAAAACGTTGCCTCCTCTACAGCAGATTTCAGCTTGCAGGGGTTTAGAACATACCACCCCCAAATATGCCACTTCAGTATATTAATTATTTGGAGCCGAAGTTACTTGAATCAAGATACAGTTTGTGTGTGGGTGTGGGGGGGGGGGCCTCTGATGTCCCCCTTTCCAACCTAAAAGCAGCTCCTAAAATTTCCCATGAGAAAGGTACCCTCCCAGCCAGGAAGAGGACGTTCTTATTAGGAGCCTGGGAGGCAGTGCTGACATGGATCTGTTATGAACAAATCTACTCAAATAAACCTTATCTTCCATTAGTTTCCCCCATATGTTTCCCCATCACTGTCCCACAACTTACTGTCTCTAGCCCAAGCCCCTCTGTCTTGTCACATTCCTTGTTTTAAAAGGTATAGATAATCTTCCAGGCCTACTGTTAGCTTCTTCAGGTCTTCATTTTCCTTCTGAAGACTCCTGTTTACACATAAAAGTATTAAAATATATACTTTTTTTTCTTTTTTTGGTCAGTCTTACATGAACTTAATTCTTAGGTCCAGCCATAGACTCTAAAAGGGAGAAGGAAGTCTTCCCTTCCCTACAAACTTATACATCTGGCTTTCCGATGCAACATATCCCAATGGAATGCAGTAGGCTCAGGTCATATGTTACACACGGAGGTTTTTAAAAAAGACTTACTGAGCTACCCAGGCATCCCTACACAGAGTAGTTTAAAGCTATACAAATGAAATGTATTTTATTCTATTCACATTCTCATGAGATTTAAGATACATAGTGCAAAGATTTTTAAAGGGTTTATATATATATATTTTTTTTTTCAGTAGAAATTACTTTGGCCACAGATGTTAGTATGACACTATCTCTGGTTTATGAGGAAAATTAGAACAGAATGCTCAGAATGCCAGTAATATACAGCCTGTTTGGAAGAGAAAAACTTTTTAAAATATACCTTCTTTCTCCAAATTCCTTTCATTTAATGTTTGTAACCAACATCTAGTGTGAATCCCACGGTGCGGATTAAGTGATGCCCGGTGGCAACATCCACTGAGCAGAGAACATGGTTTAGGCTGGGGAAGAAGAGAAGGAATTCCCTCAGACTCCATTAGTCACACCTTGCAACTTTGAAGTTCAAGCATTCTGAGATTTCTTGGGTTTAAAATGACTAAAGAACCACCAGGAAGATCTGTATGTCTGGTGCCCAGAGGTCTGGATAAAGATATAGTATTGGGATTCACCAGCATACAGAAGATAGAGCCAGGAAAGAAAAAGATATAAATTTTAAGATAATACACATCTGGGGATCCCTGGGTGGCTCAGCGGTTTAGTGCCTGCCTGCAAGAAATCTGCTTCTCCCTCTGCCTTTGTGTCTGCCTCTCTTTTTTGGGTCTCTCATGAATAAATATATTCCTTAAAAAAAAAAGATAATACACATCCCTCAGAAAAAAAGAGCTTTCTGAAGCAGAAACCACGTCTTCTGGTGGACTCCCCTATCAGAAGGCCCTGGTAAAGTAACAAACCCATTATCACTGGACTCCAATTAATTTCACAGGGCGGTTTCCGGTAAGGACTTTCAAAAATGGAGATTTCCCCTGGAGATAACCAATTCAGCAAACTTTGCGAACTTCACGTGGGGCCTCAATGGGGACACAATTTGGTTTCTGCTTTCTGGCTGAGAGCAGAGTCGTTTAGAGGACTTGTAGAAACGGAGACATGCAATACCGTTGCCTTCTATTCTGGATATATCGCTTCTTTGGCAGAGCTTTGGATGGCAGCGCGTCGGATTCCCCGAGCCCCAGGCGAAGGCTTGCAAATACTCCTACGACCAATTTTCCTAGGATACGATTTCTCCTCGCCCCATACCAACAAACAGACCAGGCCGAGAGATTAGGGCGATCTCTCCTCCCGCGCCCCGCCCGCACCCCAGGTGCGGCCGCTCCCGGCATCGCCTTCTGGGTCCGCCAAGTGATCGGACCTGCTCCTGCCGCAGTTTCACGTAGCCGCGCTCCAGGAGCTGTGACCCTCCCTTCCTGATGGCCCGTCTCTCGGCTCCGGCTACTCTTCCTTTGGTCCTCTCCCGCCAGGAAGACCTTTCTGCGTAGCTAAGTTAATTGGCCTGGGGAGTCCGCAAACGTACAAAGGCGAAAGCAGCAGCGGCAGCAGAACTCGGAAGCCTTCCGTCGGAATCTATCCTCTGCCGGCGGCTGCGGCCAATATCCTTTAAGTAGGAGCGATTAGAGGCAGCCGCGGGGTGGGGGTGGGGGTGGGGGTGGGGGTGGGGGTGGGGGTGGGGGTGGGGGTGGGGGTGGGGGGCGCAGCGGGACGGGAAAACCGCGGGCAGGAAATGACGCAATGCCCGGCGGGCGGGGATGACGCGGGGCGGGCTTCCTGCCGCGCGCGTTCTGTTCTCAATCTGGTCCGGCACTCTTGTATATTAGGGGGACAGCCAGCCTGCGGATACCAGAGGCTGTGTCTTCACACCACGGTTGCCATGTCTGGGAGAGGGAAGGGTGGTAAGGGTCTGGGCAAAGGTGGCGCGAAGCGTCATCGTAAGGTCCTGAGAGACAACATCCAGGGCATCACTAAGCCGGCCATCCGGCGCCTCGCTCGGCGTGGGGGAGTGAAGCGGATCTCGGGTCTCATTTACGAAGAGACTCGGGGTGTCCTGAAGGTGTTCCTGGAGAACGTGATCCGGGATGCCGTCACTTACACGGAGCACGCCAAGCGCAAGACGGTCACGGCCATGGACGTAGTGTACGCGCTTAAGCGCCAAGGCCGCACCCTCTACGGCTTCGGGGGCTGAGTTGCCGCTCCGCCCTGCGTAGATCGATGCCAACGGCCCTTTTTAGGGCCAACCATTTTGTCTTCAGAAGAGCTGGGCACCTGGTAGGACTGGCCTTCCTAAGGTCAGCCTTGCTTCGAGGAGTCGAGCTGGAGTCGAGTTAGGTTGGCGGGAGGGAATGGTGCTCAAAGCGTTAACTGCCCTGGAGATTTTAGTAGTTAGCACTTCATGCTTGTTGGCTCTTTGAATTTTTGTTTTACGTTCCAGTTCTCCAGATGAAGCAGTATCTCCTTGCTTCTAGGCGCGCTGTCCTTGTGATTGTTGGGTCGGGCTGTGGAAAGCAGGATCCGTGAAGTCCAGGGGTAAGGTTAAACCATCTAATTCGCTACGTTTGCTTGGGCAAAGGCGGGGGTTAGTGCACGGTTCGGAATCCAGAGATGCCCTTCAGGCTACCGGATGGTTCTAAGCCTCAATTCTTTTGCATTTCACTCCCACAGCAAGACGGTGGGAGCTTAGATGGCCTAAGGGCCCTCTTAACGTTAGGCGCTGTTCTGTGATCTGTATCTTTTAACCCAAACAGTGCATGAGCACTGAAAGCCTAAGTCCAGTCATCAACCATTCAAAAATTAAACCTAGAGTATGAGGTCAGACGAGCTCACCAGTGCAGTTTTCAAGCAAGTTGGCATATTGTCTGCTTAAGAGTATACTTTTAAAATGCTATATCCAAGAATTAAGTCAAAGACTTAAGAGGAGATAACTCCTGAAGACTTGCTTCCATGATAATGGTTATATAGTCTACTTTGAAGTTTTGGAATATAGGTTAGAGGTTTGGTGGGGTGAGGTCCAGAGCCAACAACCAAGAAAGAATTGAGACGTCTTTGGTGCAAAATGGTTTTATTAAAGCAAGGGGACAGGACCCGTGGGCAGGAAAAGCCCACGGTTGATTATCCCTGGGAGCTGAGAGGGGTTTGAGGATAGCGTCCTCTCTAAGGAATTTTGGAAGCAAGGTCTCCAGAACCTTGAGGAGACTAGCTATTATTGGGGAAAAGGTCATTTATTACCGTCTAATAAAACCTTTGTCCTGAGACGGTTAAGATGCGTATCAGTGGGCCATCTGCATGGGGGATGATTGCCAACACCTATCTTTCAGGGGGTTAAGAGATAAGGAAATTTCTGAAGGAGTTTTAATGTTAAATTAGATGCACAGGGTCTTGGGGGATGGGCTAAGATTGCCTTTTGCTCTTAGCAAAGTATTAACATCGAGGGAGTTGAGTCTTGAGTCCATAGAAGAATGTCCTGTTTCAAGGACTTGTCAATGTGCGGCCCAGACTTGTGGTTTGTCCTCAGCCAGTCCTCTGTTCCCCCATCAGCTTGGCTTTTATAGATGCTGCCTCTCTCTCTTTGCAATGTTTTCGTTGAAATACAGTTAATTCAGGTATGTGACTTTTTCTGTAAGAGCCTGTTGTAGAGACCCATAGGAAAACACCCATCAATATAGAAAGCACAATTTTTGATGAAGCAGGTTGTTCTATATCAGCTTGGTAAAGAATGCAGTAAACCATTCTCTGCACTACTAAATTGTCCTGATTTGGATTAAAATGTGGTAGGTTCACATTATCCTTAAGCCTGATTATAGTTTTGCAGCTGTTACACGCAAGTAGAATTTTTTTCAGCATTCTAGGCTTATAATTTTACAGATAAAATTGGCTGTGTATGTGGTTGAGAGAAGAAATACTATGTCAGCTCCCCACAGATAGGCTAGCTCTTGCGTTATTTATTGGTCTCCACACTTGGCCGCTCTCATTAGCCTCAAACACACGGTGAACTCGGTTTAAAACATGGTGTTTAGCAATGGAGGTGCCAGAAAGCCAAAGGATCAGAGATTTGCCCTCTAGCAGTTTATAAGAATGGGGAGGAAAAAATACATAAAAATTATATATTTATACACACATATACACACACTTACATAAATGGTGGAATAGCCCGTGTTGCACTGGTTCAGTATGATGAGAAATGCAGACAAAAATTACCATTGGAGTCCTAAAACTACAGAAGTCACTAGCTGAGAAATGGGAAATCTTGCCTGTGGAGGTAGGGCTTGTGGCAAATGGCACTGTGCTTTTTTGTCTTTTGTCTTTTTTTTTTTTTCTAATTTTAAGGGCAATAAGGATTGGATAAATCTGATCCTCACTGAACTATTCTGGAGGAAATAAAAGTTCTAAGAAAACTCAAAGAACAATGGAAGATGGGCAAGAAATATGTCCTTCTAAACTAGTGGTTCTCAAAGTGTAGTCTCTAATCTAGGAACATCAGATCACCTGGGAACTTGTTAGAAATGCAAAATCTTGGATCCACCCATTCTTACTGAATGAGAAATTCTAAGAAGACCCCCCAGGTGATTTTATGATACCTGATTTGAGCACCATTGATCTCTCTCACAGTTTTTCTTTAAATGAAACTAGAGTACTTATTTTTTATTTTTTAAAGATTTTATTTATTCATGAGAGAGAGAGGCAGAGACAAACAGGCAGAGGGAGAAGCAGGCTCCATGCAGGGAGCCCAAGCCCGATGTGGGACTCAATCCTGAGTCTCCAGGATCACTCCCCCAGCAGAAGGCAGACGCTCAAACACTGAGCCACCCAGGTGTCCCGAAACTAGAGTACTTAAATCTGAATACATATTGCCCTAATTTGTTTACCAAAATGTTAAAGTTTTCTTTCTTTGAAGGGACAAAAGTAAATCACTAGGTGAATGATCCTAGTAAATTTTCTGTAGTACAAAATGTTACAGAAGGAAAAAGGTAAAACTACTTATTTCCTCAAAGCATTTGTGGCAAACAAAAGATGTATGAGTGAAAAATGTAAAAAAAAAAAAAAAAAAAAAAAAAAAAGAAAAATGTAGCCACCTTGTTTTCCTAAACAATATTGGCTTGAGTTGTTAATAGTATTGAATTTTATAATCAGTGGATACTTTTTTTTGTCTTAAGTTTCTCCAAGCAGTGGTCCTTTACCTATTAATTATGCCTCTTCTTTACAGTGATTTTAATAGGAATTCTTGTTCCTATCTTGTCTCATTAACTAAAAACAATTATATGGCATAATTGAATCTTCTGTTAGCTGGATCCAGCCTCTGAGTATTGCTAAATTACCAAATACACATTATGCATCTTTTTGTGCTAATAAATGGCTGTTTGTTATTGTCCTTAACTGTCTGTAATAGTAAGGAATATGTTGCTATTTAATCTCTTTAATCTCTAATGAAATAACTTATTTCTCATTTCCACCCTTGAGTGACTCAGATGCTCTCTGTAAACCAGCCCTGGCTGCCATCTGTTCCCTCCTTGGGTGATTTCAGGACTTCCACTAGACTATATATAAATGATTATAGAATCTAGTCTGTAGGTCTACTTCCATGTGGAAGTAAAGGCACTTAAGTGTCCCAGTGGCTAATCAAAGTTCACAATGGATCAGTTTGTGGTCTTTTATTTTTTTTATTTTTTTAAAAATTTTTTAAATCTTTTATTTTTATTTTATTTATTTGTTTGTTTTTAGTTTGCAGTCTTATCTTCCCTTTCCAGGCTCCCTTCTTGTCTGAATAGCTGCATTTTCTTCCCAGAAACCCAGGCTAGCTGCTCCTGAGTCATCTTTAACTACATTCTTATTTTCTTCCTTTGAAGCCTTTCACTCTGTACTTCATATTCTAATTATTGATGGCTGTGTTATTTCTCTACTTGAACCAAAAGAACTGAACTACCATGTACACAAAATGTTACTAGTATATATATAAATATGTATGGCTGTATACAGAATTACCAGGAAGGTTTATAAATATTTAAGAAGGATTTATTGGTTTGGGTTTCCTGTTACATTTGTTGAACATTTCTGAATTGTTTGAATTTCTTAAAATAAGCATGTATAGCTTTCCCTCTATCATTAGATAGATAGATAACCTGGGCTATATGAACCATGACAACTCCTAACTTTGTCAAAGTTCAGGTTTCTCATGTTTAGCATTACTGAGAATTCCTGTCTTTTTCACAGAAATGTGTTAAAATTCAAGAGATTTATGTGAAAGATTAAAGCCCTGAAGTGACATAAAAAGAAATTAAAGTTAATGTATTTATTGCCAATTTCACCCAATCTAGTTCTTACACACTCTGTAACTAGTGGGGAGGGGAATCAGTATAGCCAAAATTTCAAGAGGAACGTAGACAGTGGGTAAAGAGGTATGAACAGGTTGGCAGGGCCATATTTTTCAGGATTAAACCAGGAAAATGTGGTCATCGTAAAGAATCAAATAGATTCCCCAGCTGGGTTGACTGTTATGTATTAAAAGTATTACTTAAGAATATTCAATTCTGGGATCCCCGGGTGGCTCAGCAGTTTGGAGCCCGCCTTCAGCCCAGGGCGTGATCCTGGAGACCCGGGATCGAGTCCCACATCGGGCTACCTGCATGGAGCCTGCTTCTCCCTCTGCCTGTGTCTCTGCCTCTCTCTCTTTCTCTGTCTCTCATGAATAAATTTAAGAAAGAAAAAAGAATATTTAATTCTTGGGGCACCTGGGTGGCTCGGTCGGATAAGTATCTGACTCTTGATTTCTGCTCAGTCATGATCTCAGGGTTGTGAGATCGAGCCACACTTGAAGTTCTGCACTGGGCATGAGCCTGCTTAAGACTCTCTCCCGGACTCTCTCCTGCTTCCACCAACCCTCTTTCTCTCTATCTCTCTCTCTCTCTCTCTCTCTCAAAAAAAAAAAAAAATTCAAGTATTCAATTCTTCTATAGTAAGAGAAATGAATTGAGAAGAAACTAATTGTAAATGACAAATAAGCATGGCTTCTGAGACATGTTAACAGAAATAGAGTATGTTTGGTAAACATAGATTTAGGAAGGAGTGGAAGGGCCAAGAACCATGTTGAATATTCATGAGGTACCGGAGATACCCAGTATTCAAGCCTTAAATCAGCCATCCATTGGTGATACCTGTTGTGACCGAATATGCCCTGCATGCTACCCACAGGGCAATCCATAGCTCTTCTGCAGATTACTCGTGATCAGGTGAGCATAAATTAGCTTCAGGCACCTCCCGCCTCCTCACTCATGCTCAGCTATAAATTCCTTTGACCTGCAGCACCAGTAGTAGGGATGTCTGATGCAGCAGATCTAGGCACAACAGATTGTGTAAGTCAGGGTTGGACACTGTGTCCATCACTGTACCCTCTTCTAGGTGTGTTAACCTTCCCCGTTACTTTCCCCTTCCTTCTTGTTGTATGTGTTAAATGGATTCAATTAATTGTGTTATTTGATCTATTTCTCTTCATTTGGCCTATGAGCCTTTGTGTTCAGTGAACTCTGGGATTGCTTGTCCAGTGATAGAGTGGGAAACCATGAACATAGCAAAGTAATTTCTTACCACAACAACTATATATACATATATATATTTTTTGTTTAATTTCATTTATTTATTCATGAGAGACAGAGAGGCAGAGAGACACAGAGGGAGAAGCCAGCTCCATGCAGGGAGCCTGATGTGGGACCTGATCCCGGGACTCTAGGATCATAGCCCAGGCCGAAGGCAGGCACCAAACTGCTGAGCCACCCAGGGATCCCCCACAACAACTATATTATAGAAGGGGGCTGGAAACAAGGGGAGGAAACACAACCATGGCATTGTGACCACCCAGGTACCCTCCAAGGCAGATGGTATCTGACTCTAGGTAGCATATCCAGAGAGCATGATTTCTAGAACCAGACCATTCAGGTTAAGATCTTAACTTTACTTATTTAGTTAACTAAACTAACACACTTAACTTTACTAGTAGTGAAACCTTGGGGAAATTCCTTAATCTCTGAACCTCATTTTCTTTATTAGTAGCATTAGGAGGAAAAGAATACCTACCGTAACAGGGTTTTACGTGAATAACATGTATTATTAATATTTACAAAGCAGTTGGTACTATGGCACTCAATAAATGCTACTACCTATTAATAACAATTAGTATTAGGGTATATGCATTTGTTCCTTAAGAGTCTGGTCAGTGGGATCTAGGCCCTTGGAGCCCACCCCCCCCAGCCTACCAACAAAATGAGATTTCTGAGCCTACAGAACCAAGGACCAGGATGGAATGGGGGTGAGCAAGGGCCCAGGAGTTCATCCTGACAAACCCAAGTGGCCACCAGCCCTTCATTTCCTTTTCTACTTTGCAATGCAGTAAGATGAAATGTAATAATAACCTCTCAAACAGTAAACGCAAAAACCAAGTAGCAAAGGAAGAGAGGAAGGAAAAAAGATCAACTAAAGAAACAAACCCCAAATCGCAACCTGGCTAAGGAATACTTACTCATGAGCTCAAAGTTTAGCCCTGAGCAGGGGCCCCAATGGGCTGGAGAGGACCCCCTGCCTTAAGAAAGTTTGCAAGATCAGGGTACACCTGACTTCTTATTTCTCCTGGTGTCTGAGAGGGACTATGAGATTCAGAACCAAATAACAAACCAGCCAAATTTAAAAGTTTGCTAATGTCCAGAGCCAGGTATACCAAAACTTTTGGAAAACAATTTTTCCAAATAGCAGTAACTATCAAAATTACTGGAAAATGTACTCCAGGTTATTTATATTTATATGCACAAAGACAATAAATTGCGGCAGTGTTTTTAGTGGCAAAAATCTGGAAAATACCTGAATATCCATTAACATGAGTCTGAGTAAATAATATCCATTAAATGAAAAACTGCATCCTTTAATAAGAATGAGGCAGATTGAGACAGAAGTTTATATAGAGTTTATACAGAATTAGAGAAAGCTTAACTGGGACAAAGACCAAATATATATTTCTTATATAGCACAATACCACAGCTAACCATACCCTAAAGAGCTGAATCTTGGAACCTGAGACCAGGCAGAGGATATTAGACTCAAAAGAATAAAGCCTAGAGATCTGGGTTGACTATGGGTAAGTTGAGAGTGATCTTTTGGGTGCAAGCTGGACTGAAGTGGGCCGAGAATAAGAAAGTGAAACCAATAAGGAGGCTGTTGTAAACCATAGAGGATCCTGGACAAGAATGGTGGCAGCAGGACTCAAGAAGATATTGGAAAAAGAGATGGTGATGGCAGGAGGCACGGAAACCCCATTCCCAAAATTTGAGGTGGGTATTTGGGTTGAATTTAGATATCTCTCTTTGGTTTGAATTAATTTTTAAAAGATTTTATTTGAGAGAATGAGAGCTAGAGTGAGCGAGCATGTGCACAAGGTGGGGGAGGAGCAGACTCCCCACTGAGCAGGGAGCCCAACTGGGGCTCAATCCCAGGACTCCAGACAGAACCATGACCTGAGCCAAAGACAGGTGTTTAACTGACTGAGCCACCCAGGCGTCCCTGATTTGAATTAATTTTTAAATAAAAGAATGTGTAATAGTTTCCATATATTGAATACCTACCATGTACCATTTCAAATCTTAGAATAACCCCATAAGGTAAACATTATTTTACAAAGCAAGAAACTGATGTTTATGTAGCATAAATTACTTGGTATTCTCTAATACATTATGGTGCTCTTGAATCTTACTGAAATATTTGTCTAAAATTTTCAAATCATGAATAATAGGATCTTAATACATTTGCCATATTCATTTAATAAAACCATACAATACTGATGATGGTAAGGACCCCATCTTGTCCAATTTTCTCATAGTTTTCCTCTGGTTTTGGGACAAAACCAGCTTCCATTCCCACTAGATCCTTCAGTGGTGTAGATGTTCCTAAGAGGCCTGTCCTTTGGACCTTCTCTTTTCAAGCTCTTCTCAAGAACTCCAAGTGTTTCTCTAGCTCCTGAGGACAGATGAGAGAATCCAGCTGGGTCTCTATATCTACCTCCCGATCTATATTCCTGGCTGCCTGAAGGACTGGGCTACTTCCCACTGCCTATTGACAGCTCTGACACTGTGTGGCTTGAAGTGACCCCCTCAGCAGCGCCTTCTTCCAGGCTGCCTTTTCCTGTGAAGGTGGCTTGATCCTTCTAGTCCTTCAGGCAGGGAGGTCCCAAGATACCTTTGATTACTTTTTGCCACAACAACCTCATCTGTTCCTTCCCCCACCCAGGCTCAGGCAATCTTCTATGTCCAAAAATGTCAAAATTTTCCCTCTACTCCATTGCTGTGTCTGGTTTCCTTGTTCTCATCCTCAGCACCCGTCATCTGCTACGTCCGTGTGGCCTGTGACTAGGCCTCCTGCCTTGGGCACTGTTCACCTCTGACTCCTCTTGTACCTTCATCCAGATTAACCTTCTTTATATACCTCTCTGATTCTGTTACCCACCTGCTTAAGGCGCTTCCCTCCCTTGCCTTGTTTTCTTTTCCTCATTTCCCGAACTTTCCTTCACTCCATGTAGAAAACCATTCTATTATGCTTAAAGTATCTTGTTTCTATGTATTACAAAATATATTAATGTATTTTTGATTTATGTAAATCGTGTTTTACATTGAATTCTGATTATTGTCGCGTTTCCCTCAGAACTATGTTTTTAAGGTCTGTCCTTGTTATGTGTCCCTTTCATCCACCCTTTCTGCTGCAGAGTCCTCCATGGAGTGAATCCACCACACTTTCTCCATCTACTCTCCCAGTGACAAATGCCCACATTATTTTTAATGTTATGTCCCACCATCCTTGTCATGTGCACTGATAGACCTGTATGAGGTTTTGAATAAATATCCAAAAACAGATGTGTATCCTTAATTGGGCAAAGTTCCAGGCTGCTCTTCAGAATGGCTGCCCTAGTTCCACACCCCACCAGTAGGGTGCCAATCATCTGAGCCCTCCATCTTGGATAACCCTTCACATTATTCAGCTTTCCAATATTTCCCAGAGTATCCAGAGTAAAGTGACATCTCCTATTGCTTTAATTTGCCTTCCTCCAATTACTGATATTTCTTTATATTTTTTGAGAGAGGGAGCACATGTGTACAAGTTGGGGGGGAGGGGCAGAGGGAGAGGGAAAATCTTAAGAAGGCTCCATGCCAAGTGTGAGCCTGACATAGGGCTCCATCTCACGACCCTTAGGTCATGACCTGAGCCAAAGTCAAGAGTTAGACGCTTAACCTACTGAGCCACCCAGGTGCCCCTAAGCTATACTCCCACTAATATTTCTGAGCATCTCTATGTTAAATATTCTGCTTCCTCTTCTGTAATCCTTCCCCCTACACTGTTGACAGAATAAAATGGACCCCTCCCCAGTTTTGACATGCTGACCCCCCAAAAGACCAATAAGCTGACCTCAAAGTCCCCACCACCAAAAAGTCATTTTTCATTCCTGACCTTGGCCCACCCTGTGGACCAGCCACCACACACAGTTCTCCTTGTCTTTCTTTGGTTCCTCTGTCTGGATTGGTCTACCTACCTCAGCCAGGCACTTTCATTGTACTTCCAGCCTACAGGAAGAGCTCCCTGAGTCCCTGTTACAAGTGACCTTTCCCCAGGCACCTAGGTGGCTCAGAGTTTGAGTGTCTGCCTTTGGCTCGGGTCCTGGTCTTGGGATCAAGTCCCTCATGAGAGGCTCCCCGCAGGGAGCCTGCTTCTCCTTCTGCCTGTGTCTCTGTCTCTCTGACTCTCATGAATAAATAAAATCTTAAAAAAAAAAAAAAGTGACCTTTCCCTCTGAACTTCTGGAGAACTCATCAAAACTTCTCTGTCTGCCACCTGCCACAGCATGCCATCCGTTATGCTGCATGGCTCCTCACACAGCCCAAAGAAATGATTCCCACAGATGCTGCAAACTCATAGATGTCCTTCTAGGTATGAAGAGATGCTGGGATTCCTGCTAAACAAAATAATTATTCATTTCAGTGATGATTTTACTGTGTTCTTCATAATTTTCTCAGTTGTAGTGATTTTCAGTTGCAGGTTGTAAACCAGAAGCAGCCAGAAAATGGATTCAGAAAACAGGAAACTGTATCTCTTATTAATGGAGTATAATAGGATTGAAAATATCAAGGTGCATCTCCTAAGAGGGGATGGGAATCCATTTGTACAACTTGTTTTGATTTTTAGATGAGGGTGAATATGCAGTAGGTAGTAATGTAGTTTGAAGTCAACAGAAATCAGAGCTACTATAGCTATACAGTAATACTATATCTCTGTAACTATTACATATATTGCTTTCTTCTGAAGCTATTAGTCTAATATAAAATGAAAAGCAAAACACAAGACTCAAGCTCAAGGCTATTCTCTGGCTGGGCAACCCACATTCCCACGTGTGTTGCACTCATCAGGTTTTGTTTCTTCAAGTATTCAATAAGAATTAAAAAAAAATTTTTTTTAAAGCCTTCCTCCCTCCCAGGGTTATTGTGAAATTGAATGATGAGAGTTGAGCCATGAAAATGAGCCATAAACCATCTAGGAACCTGGACCTGGATATTATTACTGCCTGAGCCACACAGTCTAGAAGCTGGTTGTATATTTAAAATTATTCGTCAATTTTTATGTGTCATGATTGTAACCTGACATGGTTGTAACTTGGACTTGCATCAATTCATATTAATGTCACTAATATTTCTATCTTCAATATTAATAATGTAATTAATATAATACTGATTTATGACCACATGTAAGGCTCTGTTCCAAGCATCTTGTGTGGTGTTTTTTCAGCCTCATGACATTACTAATGTGAGTGCAATTATGATCCTGCTTTACAAGTGAAGATATAGAGATCCCAGTCTTTTCTCTTCAGAGTCTTTTCCTGGTTAGGGGTTAGGAGCCCTGGTCCTATCAGCAAAGGGCCTCAGGCTTCAACCCTAGTTCGTAGCAGCAAGGACTCTGAACTTCATTTTCTATTCCCCTTCTCTCCTCTGCCATCCCTCCTCTTCTTCCCACTTCTCTGTATGCTCCTGATCACCCCTCCATCCCCCTATCACATCCCCAAAAAAATCCAATTAGCAGGGCTGAATCAGAGGTCTTTGGGGATATAAAGACAGACATTCCTCCCCAGATCATCTGCATCCAGGAACAGATTGAGGGTGTTGGTGGGGATATAGTTCAGGGAACTCTTTTCTCAGTTACTATCACCAGAAACAGGTTTACCAGATACCCTGCCCATGGGAAGTTTCTTGCCCCCATGTTCCAAGACACACCCTAAGGATCTTGGAAGTTCTTTGCAGAAGTCCAGTTCAGACCTGCTCCTGATCTATAACTGCAAGGACCCCAAGAACTAGGGCATCTTGTTCCAACTTTTTCCTATAAGAGTCAAAGGGCAGCTCCCTTGTGAAGCATTTCCTGACTACCTGTGGCAGGCCTGGCACTGCTTGGGTGCTGATGCCACAGGGCTGAACAAGAGAGAAAACAAGATGATCTTCACCCTAAACAATGCTGCTGGCTTAAGGCTGAGGGTAGAATACAGGAAGGGGTGTAAGTCTATGACGAGGGAGAGGCAAGGAGGAAGGCCCAAAGAAATGAAGGAGGAAAGGGCGGCTACGTAGGGCTGGATCTTAAAGAATGAGCATGGGTTCTTGGGCCTATGAAAAAGAGGAGAAAAGAAATTCTATATAGAAGAAACAGAATTTGTGAAGACATTGTTTATTTGGGAACTACAGACATTCTGTGCGGCCAGAATTGACTTGTTTGGCTCCAGAGCGTCAAAGCTGGGGAGGCTCTGGGAAATACCAGGAACTAGATGTATATTAATGTATATAGTATTAATGTATATTCTTACTGGGATCTTTTAAATTTAATAACTGTTAATAGAGTAGCTAAAGTTAACTGTTTATTCTGGACCAGACATTGTGCTAGGTTCCTTACAGGAATTGTCACTTTTAATATTTCCCAAAACACTATTAGCAAGATGCTATTGTCCCCATTTGACAAATTAGAAAAGTGAGGCCTACAGAGATTTATCTGCTGAAGTCACACACTTGTTATTTGGGTAAGGCTATCAAATTTCAGTTCTCTAACTGCAGAGTCCCTACTGGCTATTAACCTCCATTGCTCTGAACTATCATGCAAAAGAAGGTAGACTTTAAACAGAAGAGAATGGGAAGGAGTGGAAAAAATTAAAACAGGAGAATGACAAGCTCACAACAGTGCTTTTTAAAAAAGTAGCTCTCACACAGTGTGGAAGCTTAGTGGCAAGGCTCAGTCTAGCCGGAATACTTAATCATCTAGATCAGAGTGGGTGGGTGCCTCAGTTAATGCAGGGACCATGGATGGATAGAGAATGGGTGATGGAATTGAAAATTAGAAAGTAGATTTGGTAACATTTGGTGCCTCATGAAATTTGGACAAAGGGCAAGAGGAAGGTACTTCTGCCCTGAACAGACTGGGGGATGAAGGTATTTTTTAGCAAGATAGGGAATATGGAAGAGGGAAAGTAGCTTTGGGAAGCAAGATGATGCACTTTTAGAAATAAGATGAGTTTGAAGTGCCTATTACTTATCCATAAGGATCTGGCCACAAGGGAGTTAGAAATATTGGTGTACACTCAAGACAGGGAGCTCAGCAGAAAACACCCATTTGGAGCACTTTTAGGAAGGCAGAGATATGGCAAGCAGGGAATCCATGATCTCCTTTGAGTTGCAAAGAAGAAAAAGCCGAGGCCAGCATGGATGAAACCAGGAATATTGGTGGGCCTCACAGAGAAAGAGGAGGAGAATATGAGAAGGTTGAGATAGGGATGTGGAGAAGGATGACCAGGGGAGGGTGTGAACCCAGATGCCCAAGTCCTCTTCCAAAGAAGCAAAAGTAGGACACCTGGGTGGCTCAGCGGTTGGGCATCTGCCTTCGGCTCAGGGCCTGATCCCAGGGGATCCAGGATCGAGTCCAGCATTGGACTCCCTGTGGGGAGCCTGCTTCTCCCTCTGCCTGTTTCTCTGCCTGCCTCTCTCTCTGTGTCTGTGAATAAATGAAAATAAAATCTTAAAAAAAGAAGCAAAAGTGGTGTCAACAGGGCCATACCATGTAATTTACCTCTACATATGTACACATACCCACTACCCTGAGGCAGATTTAAATCTGAGCAAAGACTGTTTTTCACTTCTTAAGAATCCCTGGCTCAAGGTAAACTTTTCCGGCAGGTCAGCTGGCCGTGTAGAAGCTAATTATTACAGAAAGAGCACTTATTTACCTTGTCCTTACCTATCTTTTAACTCTCATCTGAGAGTAGAAAATGATTTCATTATAGATTATTAAATGCGAAAACTTACATTTTAAATTGTTATCTCATATTGATGTACTCAGTTTGTGTCGGTCTCCTAAACAAATAAGATTTGAAAGACTGTTGGGAGGGAAGACTTTTACAGTAGCAGGAACAGAAGATTTTATTCTATTCCTGACTGGGTATCAACAATGCCAATAAATTTCCCTTTGAGGTTCAGACAGGAAGACTTCCTTTAGAGGTCCTCAGACTGGTAAATGAAAGCAATGTGATATTGTGGGCAAACACAGGATATTTGATTAGTGACACCTGTACCAACATCAGTTTCCAGGGTCTGTTCAGCCACACTTGAGAGCCTCAGATTGTATCTCAGAAAGCCCTGTTACATCCCTGAAAGGTTTGCCATAGATGGATGAGATGATGGGTGCAAAGGTGGTGCCCCCACCAAAAGTTACTACTTCTTAATTCAGAGAACAGACCCAGGACCACGGATCTATTCTGTAATGAGGGTCTAAGCAGGAAAGAGCGGTTCTGAATAGGAACTGGGGGGCCATACTCTGGAGCTTGCTGTGACCCTGGAGGAAGGGCCACAGTTCCTACCAAAAAAATACACTGATTTCCTGCTTTCTGACACATTTCAGAAGAGGCAACAGGAGCTTTAGAGACCAAGTTTCCTACCTTTCCTCTTCTTGTGAATTCTTATTGGAATGTTTAACCTGTCACTGGACTATGACAAAACAGAAAACCTAAGTCTTGGCCTATTCCAGGTGAAGTAAGTGACTAAGGTTAAAAAGAAGGGTCATGGGCAGCCCGGGTGGTTCAGCTGTTTAGCGCCACCTTCAGCCCAGGGCCTGATCCTGGAGACCCAGGATTGAGTCCCAGGTCCCGCTCCCTGCATGGAGCCTACTTCTCCCACTGCCTATGTCTGCCTCTCTCTCTCTCTCTCTCTGTATCTCATGAATAGATAACTAAAATCTTTTTTGAAAAAAGGTGTCATCTAAGATCGAAAGAGCCTTTGCACCTCAGCTCTGTGGAGGGGGTTCTGCAACACTTGGGCCCACCTCACCAAGAGGGCTTGCAAATCCACTTGCCAAATGGTACAAGAAATCATCCCTAAGGCCCACACCCTCGTTATTTCCTAGTAGTGGGGAACTTCATTTCCCTGAGGGGGACCATGTTGTACCTCTTTATTCTCTTCCAAGAACTTGAGCCCAGAATCCCCACATCTCTCCTTTCTCTGGGTAACCCCTCAGATACCTGAAGAGAGTTCCCACCTGTCTGAAGAAAACAGACAAACCGAGCGTGGAGAGAGAATCCACACACAGGCGAAGTTTTTAGCGACGTTCCCAGAACACACGGGAGTCTCACTGTTATGAACCGATGCAGAGAGAGGACCAACGAAGAGCAGCTCACCCAAATAGCCTTGGGTCAGACATATTCCTGCCCTCCACCCCCAGCCCCGGTTCCATCTCGATTTTGGCTTAGAGGGAGAGGTTAGGAGGGGTCATGCTACCGGCTAGAAAGGCAGGAATTAAGTATACTTAAAGCTGAGGAATCCTGAACTTGTTCTGAAAGAACAAGTCTCCTCCTATGGACGTGAGCAGGAAAGGATACTCGACGAGAGGTCCCCGGGGGCGGTGCCTTGGTGACGGGGGCTTTTGCATCCTGGCCCACCTTCCCCACTGCTGCTGCTCTAACGAAGCCCACAGGACTCCCCGAACGGAATGCTGGGCCACAGAAGCCGGACCCTCTGTCCCCGGAGTTGGCCCATTCCGGCCTGGAGCTGCCCATGCTGCCTTCCCTAAGGTCCACGGGCATTAGGAAGGCGGGCGGGGGTGTGTGTTGGGGGGGGGGGGGGCGCGCAAGATTGGGGAGAGGGAGTGTGCCCGGGCGGGCGTAAGGCCTCTGGCAAAGTCCCTCAGGCGCACGAGGGACCCCGGACACACTGGGTGGAGTAAGGGGGGCGGGGAGAGTGGCACCCGCTAAACCCCCCGCTGCCCGGGGAAGCCAGGGAAGGCATTACAGATACCCGACGCGCAAGCGAAGCTGGAGGAATCCCGAACTTGTCGCGACAGAGATCAGGCGAGCCCGAGACCGATTCTCCCTCCCCCCACCGCCCAGATCTCCTCGGAGTCACTTCCGGCGGGGGCGCGGGGGGCGCGGGCGCCTAGTCCCGAGCGTCCCCTATCGATTCCTCGCCGCCCCGGCCCGCTCGCGAGCCCGCAAGTCCTTCATCTCCTGCGCGGACGGCTTAACACCCCCGAGCCCCGGCGGGGAACTTCCAAGACGCCCCAGAAAAAGGCCCCGGGAGCAGGGCGAGTTGCGCGCGCGCACGCGGCCGCCTGGCAGGCGGTCCTGGCCGCCGACGCGGCGCCCGGGATCCGACCCACGGTCTCCGCGCTACCTGTAGGGAGCCCCACGGCCCTACCGCCCCACCCTCCCGGGGCAGGAGGCGGAGGTGAAGTGGCACAGCTACTTCCGAGTGCCGTCGTGGGTGGCTCTGAAAAGAGCCTTTGGATAGGATGGAACCTCGAGCCGAGCGCTCACTCAAGCCCGCTCCCCGCGGATGCGGCGCGCCAGCTGGATGTCCTTGGGCATGATGGTGACGCGCTTGGCGTGGATGGCGCACAGGTTGGTGTCCTCGAAGAGCCCCACCAGGTAGGCCTCGCTCGCCTCCTGCAGCGCCATGACGGCCGAGCTCTGGAAGCGCAGGTCCGTCTTGAAGTCCTGCGCGATCTCGCGCACCAGCCGCTGGAACGGCAGCTTGCGGATCAGCAGCTCCGTGGACTTCTGGTAGCGCCGGATCTCGCGCAGGGCCACCGTGCCCGGCCGGTAGCGGTGCGGCTTCTTGACGCCGCCCGTGGCCGGCGCGCTCTTGCGGGCCGCCTTGGTGGCCAGCTGCTTGCGCGGGGCCTTGCCGCCGGTCGACTTGCGGGCGGTCTGTTTCGTACGAGCCATGGCGAAGCGGCTGGGAGAGTAACGGGGCCCCGGCCCGCCGCAGCGGTCTTTATAGGCACCGTCTCTCTCCGATTGGGCGGGGCAATAATTGAAAGTCCCGCGCTGGCTGTCCATTGGCCGCGACGTCACCCTCCCCGGCGCCACCGATTGGCCTGGGCGGATCCTCCTAGCCCCGCCCACCCGCCTCGCTCTCTACTCTCCAGGTTGCCAACGGTCTTCCCTAGCTTGTTTTTCCTTTCTTTCCGCGGGCGGGGGGGCGGGGGGGGGTCATCTTTGATCGCCACCGTGTCCGAATGTTCCTCCTCAGCCCTTCGCCCCCTTTAGAACACGGTCCCCCCCTTCTTTCCCACGCGGTCTCCCCAACTCAGCCTCAATCTGGCCTTTACGTCCCGTCCCCCCCAAAACGCCCGGTCACCTTCTAGGAACCCCGTCGGTGGTCGGGCGGATCTTTTTTCCCGCCTGTCGGTGCTCTTCGGGTCCGAAAGTTGTCCCATCACATCCCACCGCCTGCCGAGCGCAAGGCCCCGCCTCGAGAAACCTACGTGGGGACTAGTACCCAGTCTTACCGGAGTAAGCCGGCTCAGTTAAGCCGAGGACCGGGCCCGCCACACTCACTCCCGGAAACTGCCCGCTGCCCTGCCGGCCGGGAGTGCACGTGCGTGTGGGTGGGGGCGCGGGCCTCGGGAACTGGGGAGGGAGCTGCGCGCGAGGCAAGAGTCGGGGACCGCCTCTCAGTTCTTAGGACGGAGTCGACCGTGGCTGCGCCCTGGGGGTCCGGGCCCCCCCAGCTGCGCCACCAAGTCCTAAGGTCCACGACCCACCAGACCAGGTCAAGAAGGCCGAGCGCCCAAGGCTCGGGGTCGAGGAACCGTTGAGGGACAACCCCTCTCCCCCTCCACGCCTTGGGCCTCCGCACAAGACTGGCAGAGGTGGACACTGTATACAACTCCTTTTATTTGACAGAGTGGGTGGCTCTTAAAAGAGCCTTTGGATTTCACAGGTGTCCCCTTCGAGACCAGGGCTGGCTGGGCTTCCGGACGCCGGCCTCACTTGCCCTTCGCCTTGTGGTGGCTCTCCGTCTTCTTAGGGAGCAACACAGCCTGGATGTTGGGCAGGACGCCGCCCTGGGCGATGGTGACCTTGCCCAGCAGCTTGTTGAGCTCCTCGTCGTTGCGGATGGCCAGCTGCAGGTGGCGGGGGATGATACGCGTCTTCTTGTTGTCGCGGGCCGCGTTGCCCGCCAGCTCCAGGATCTCGGCCGTCAGGTACTCCAGCACGGCCGCCATGTAGACGGGAGCGCCGGCCCCCACCCGCTCGGCGTAGTTGCCCTTACGCAGCAGCCGGTGCACGCGCCCCACTGGGAACTGCAGGCCGGCGCGGGACGAGCGCGATTTGGCCTTGGCGCGGGCCTTGCCTCCTTGTTTGCCACGACCAGACATGACAGCGACGCTCACTGCAAACACCTCCCGCTCGACGACCGAGAAAGTCGCCCCAGAGTCCGCCACTTCACCCTTTTATAGGCAGAACCGGGATTGTCTGCGGAGCACTGCGATTGGCTAAAGCAGAGCTTTGTCCGTTCGACCAATAGGGTGGCTCAGCCAGCATCCGTTCATTTACATAATCTCGTCCCCCTCGCTGGAGCGCCGCTGAAAACTCGCGAATCACGACGCGGCGTAAGCAGAACCTTAATTTGCCTACGGCCTCTTTAAGTACCGAGGCGCTTCCGGTAGCTTGGGCCTGACGGCGGTGGCGGCGTCCCTTCTCCCGTGTGCCCGCCGTTTGCTTGTGCTTCCCGCCATGCCCGAGCCGGCGAAATCCGCTCCCGCGCCCAAGAAGGGCTCCAAGAAAGCGGTCACCAAGGCCCAGAAGAAGGACGGCAAGAAGCGCAAGCGCAGCCGCAAGGAGAGCTACTCCATCTACGTGTACAAGGTGCTGAAGCAGGTGCACCCCGACACCGGCATCTCGTCCAAGGCCATGGGCATCATGAACTCGTTCGTCAACGACATCTTCGAGCGCATCGCCGGCGAGGCCTCCCGCCTGGCGCATTACAACAAGCGCTCCACCATCACCTCCCGGGAGATCCAGACGGCCGTGCGCCTGCTGCTGCCCGGCGAGCTGGCCAAGCACGCCGTGTCCGAGGGCACCAAGGCCGTCACCAAGTACACCAGCTCCAAGTGAGTCCCTGCCGGGACGCGGCGCCCGCCGGGGTCGCCGGCCGCCTGACTCCAAAGGCTCTTTTCAGAGCCACCCACGTTCTCGCCGAAAGGAGCTGTTTCGTCTCTACTTTTCAAAATACCTATTTTTTCCTATTACTTAACTTCGCTTCCCTGGTCTGTATCGATATTTTCTTTTGGAGGACAGGAAAGGAACTCAAGGTGGAACTTGATTCTTTACCATTGTGGAGAGCTCAGAGTACGTGTATTTTCAAAAAGAGCTCTAGTAGTGGGCGGTTAACAAGACGTGGTATTCAACCTAAGTCTCCAGGTTGTGGAAATCAGTGGTAAGGAGTGTTTAAAGCAATTAGGTACGTGCCTGTTACTGCCATTTTTCTTGCTCTGGAAGATTCATGTTTTTGTAAAAATGCAAAACAATACTTTTGAAACCACGCCCCCCACCTAGAAGTAAACTTTTATTGTGTATCTCTGCCTTGATTCTGTCATTGCAGTAATTTGTAGTTTATCAACGCTCCTGTCCTTAATTCGAAATTCCTCTCAGCTGCACTGAATCCATATTGCTCAAATTGGAGACTTAAACTATCAGAATAAGATAATACAAAAACCACTTTTCCATGGTAAACTTGCTCAGGTGTTGAGAAGCTCCACAATTGTTCATAGTGGTAGTTCTGCTATTTTACAACCTGGATAAGGAAGGAGGAAAGAGTATATAAAATACTCCGGGATTTCCAGAACTTGGGCTGCTAATCCTAAAACGTCATGAAACATTGTTAAAACTTAGTTGTCTTAAAGATGTTTTGTCACTTGCCTGAAACAATTCTTTCTCTTCCTCTGAAAATAGGGGCACTAAATATTAGAGAAAAAAAAGGGCCTTTTCCATTTTTGAGACTAGATGTTTAAAAGCAGTCCTTAGAATAGTTCAAAGGCCATTTGATCCTGAATCAGTTTTTCCCTAAAACTATTACTTCCACCAAACCCAAATCATGCACATTGGGTGAGGCAAGGATGAACTGCCTCTGGAACACTCCAGGTGATTCATGTTTGATAAGCACTGACCCTGACTACGTAGCTGCCATGTTACTTGGTAAGAACCTGTTGGCAGTTTTCAGTTACCACCCAGATGCTTGCTTTTTCCGAAAATTTCCTTTCCCAGAATTGTTGATAATATATCCAAAACTAGTTTTATTTCCTCATTAATTCAGGGCACCAAATATAGCATAGAACTTTGCCTTTCTACCTTCATTAGTCACCATTTGGTTCTGAGGAATCTCTGAATATGGGTAGGAAAGCTAAAAATAGCTAATTCTTAAAGGTGGAGGGAACTCAGTATAACTATATTACCCATCAATAATAGTTCCCTTTACCACCAGAATTTACACTCACAGGTCCAAAAGCAAAACGGACATCTGTTCAGGCTCCACTGTGAGTGTACACACCATTTCCTGCAATAAAGGAGGGGGGGGGGAACATTTTGCACCCTGAGATAAGTAAAACATGCTGGGGATGCAGTAGTAAACAAGAAAAAGTCCCTATCCACATAAAGCTACATTTTAGTTGGTGGAGGCTGAAAACAAGCAAATGAAAGAAGTGTGTAATAGTATAATATTCAGGGAATGATATGTTCTATGATGTACAACATATAGAATACAGCATGCATAATAGGTCTGATCAGTTAATATTTGAACAGAGGCCTGAATAAGATGGTGAGCCATAGCCTGTTTGGAAAAGAGTATTCTAAGAACTGGTATTGTTTACAAAGACCCTGAGGCAGACACAAGTTTGGTGAGTTCAAGGAATAAGCAATACTAGTATGGCTGAAGCACATACTAGTGAGCAAAGGAAATATCTGCAGGGATAAAAGATCAGGGAGTTAGTTGAGGTTCAGATCATACAGGCCATGGAGAGGTCTCATAGGCCATTGCAAAGATTTTGTTTTATTCTAAATGAGTTGGAGTGCCCTTGGAGGGTTTGATCAGAGTAATGACATTATTTGACTTGTTATTAAAGCTCCCCCAGGATGCTATGTTAAAAAATAGACTATAGGAGAGCAAGAGTAGAAGCAGGGAACAGTAGCAGGTGAGAGATAGATGGTTTCAGTGGAGATCTGGGAAGTAGTGAAGATATTTTAACTGAAACTGATTAACTAAATGTAGGTTATGACAGAATAGAGGATTAATGCAGGTTTTTGGATAGAGCACTTAGAGCTTCTATTTACTGACATGAGTGATGAATAGATTTGGAGGGAGAAATCCAAGAGTACTGTTTTGGACAGAATTGTGAGATTCCTGGTTGCTATCCGAGTGCAAAAATCAAGTAGGAATCAGATAGGAAAGAACAAATTCCCAAACAGAAGTATGAAATATGATAATCTGGAATTCAGGGAAGAGAAAGGAGTTTGGTGCAGAAAGTCTGATTCTTGCTCTTTTGCAGATCTATCTCTTTCTGAAAACACTTTGAATCACTGTAACATGTCAAGATACATTTTCTCCCTGAAAATGACTTTAGTCGCAGTATTTGACTAAAATCCCCTATCCAACTTCAGTTTTAACCTTAGATTTTAGAAGACAGAATAACCAAATGTCAAAGCCAATGTGATTTGAGTATCCTTGGACTAGTGCAATCACGTAAGTCCCTATTATCTTTAATGAGTAGAGCAAGTATGATGAGCAAGAAATAACATTCAGAGTTCTAGGTAATATATGGACGATTACTCTCAAACAGAAGCCCTTTAATGAGGTGAGAAATCTTATATGTTCATGTTGAAATTGCATCAGTTAACAGATTTAATTTATTGCAAAAATAAAATGGATGATGTCGATAGAAGCTAGACACTTTTACTTCTATACTAGTAGTAAAGACACTACTCTGTAGTAGTCTTTAATTACAATTAAAAAATTTCTCAAGGAGGGGAAGTTCAAACCTGCAGAAAAGTTGAAAAAAAAAGATCTTCAACCATATCTTCACCTAGATTCACCAGTTGTTACTATTTGCTGCAATTGCCTTATGACTTTTCATGCACTTACACATTTTCTGAACAATTTAAGTTACAAACATCATGACACTTTTCCCTAAATACTTTAGCACATCTCCCTTAAAGACATTCTCCTATATAATTACATACCATCATTACACTCAACAAATTTAATACTGACTTAATAATATTAAGTATATGCAATCCATACTCAAATTTCTCCAATTATCAAAAAATATCCTATATATAGCTGTTAGTTTCCTATGGCCTAATTGGAAAGTCTTTGCAGTTGACCATTGAACAACAATGGATTGGGGGCACTGACACCTGAGCAGTCTAAAATTTGCATATGAATTTTTATTCCACCCAAACTACTAATAGCCTACTATTGACTGGAAGGAAGCCTTTCTGATAATATCAATCATTAACACATAGTTTTTATGCTATATGTATTATATACTATTTTCTTACAATAAAGTAGGCTAAAGAAAATGTTAAAATCATACTTACATCATACATCATATTTTTTGTTAAGAAAAAACAGAGTCCTGTGCTGTATTTATAAAAAAAAAGTGTACAAGTGAACTTGTGCAGTTCAAATGTGTTGTTCAAGGGTCAACTCTTACAAGCTTTGTGGCTTAAAACACATGTATTCTCTTCCAGTTCTGGAGATCAGAAGTGTAAAATCAGTTTCATCAAGTGGAAACCAAGACTGTTCTCCAGAGGCTCAAGGGGAAGAATCCATTTGCATTTTCCAGTTTCTAGAGGGCCTTTCTCTGCTCACAGTCCCTTCTTTTCTCTTCAAAGCATCATATCATCTTCAAATCTCTCTCTTCTTTCATCACCTTTTTCCTCTCTTGACCTTTCTGTTTTACTCTGATAAGGGCCCTGGTGATTACATTTGGGGCTCATCCAAATAATTGAGGATAATCTTCCTATTTCAAAATTATATTAGTAAAGTCCCCTTTGCCATATAAGGTAATGTTCCCAGATTCTAGGGATTTAGATGTGGACATATTTGGAGGCAATATTCAGCATATCACAGCTGTTGACTACTATTACGGGTTGAATTTTGTCCTCTAAAAAGATATGTTAGGGACGCCTGGATAGCTCAGCAGCTAAGTGCCTGCCTTCAGCCCAGGGTGTGCTCCTGGGGTCCCGGGGATCGAGTCCCACATCGGGCTCCCTGCACAGAGCCTGCTTCTCCTTCTGCCTGTGTCTCTTCCTGTCTCTCTTCTCTCATGAATAAATAAAGTCTTTAAAAAAATTTAAAAAGAAAATAAATAGATATGTTGAAATCTCACTCCCAAGTGACTTAGAATGTAGCCTTATTTGGAAATAGGGTCTTTGCAGAGATGTACAGACATACCTCTGAGATCCTGTGGGTTAGGTTCCAGACCACTGTAAGTAAATCAAGTCAAATGAAATTTTTGGTTACCCAGTGCATATAAAAGTTATGTTTATATTTTATTAAGTGTGCAATAGCATTATGTCAACTCCAATATGTATACCTTACTTACAAAACATTTTATTGCTAACAATCATCTGAGTTTTCAGCAAGCTGTAATCACTGATCACACATCACCATAACAAACTTTTTATAATAATGAAAAGTTTGAAATATTGTGAGACTGACCGAAATGTGACCGAGACACTAAGTGAGCAAATGGTATCAGAAAAATGGTGCCAATGGACTCGTTCCAGTTAGCGCTGCTGCAAGCCTTCAATTATATAAAAAAAAAAGCAATATCTCCAAAGCATAATAAAATGAGGTATGCCTCTAATCAATTTAAAATGAGGTCATTAGGGTGGGCCCTAATCCCAGGTGACTAGTGTCTTTATGACAATGACAAGAAACACACAGGAAGAAAACTGAGCCAGAAGTCAGAGTCATGCTGTCACATGCCAAAAAATGGCTGGAGCTACCAGAAGCTGAAAAATAAGGAAGGATTCTCCTTGAGAGCCTTCAGAGGGACAGGGCCCTGGCAGCACACTGACTTCAGATTTCTAGCCTCTGGAAGTATGGTATAATAAAGCTCTGTTGTCTTAAGCCACTCAATTTCTGGTACTTTGTTATGGCAGCCTAAGAAACATATACAAATACTAAAATTTTAGCAATAGAATTACATTAGTTTCTTTTTTTTTTTTTTAATTTTTAAAAAGATTTGACACAGCACAAGCAGAGGGTGCAGCAAGCAGAGGGAGATGGAGGAGTAGGCTCTCCTCTGAGCAGGGAGCCCCATGTGGGGCTCCATCCCAGGATCCCAGGATCATGGCCCCAGCTGAAAGCAGATGCCTAACCAACTGAGCCACCCAGGTGCCCCATTTAAATTTTTAAACGAAATCTCAGATTTCCTTAAATCCCCAGACATTCCTTCTTGATAGTAATATTAATCTCTGGTCCTGGTGAAATATTGATTTTAACACTTGAAGACAGTCCAAATGTCTACTTGGAGTACCTCTATTTTTTTTTATCTACCTTATTTGACCTCTTTGAGATCTTTCAGGACAAAAGGTCTATCATCTTTTATGTTGGGAAATTGTTTCTCAAATATTGAAGAATCAAACTAGTTTAAATTAAAGTATGTCAGACAAATGGCCTTAACTGGATGTCTGGCAGTTCAGCAGGGCTTTGCAGTTGGATGACTCCCATCAGTGGTTCAGTTTTCTGATTCTCCCCTAACATGTACCTTCCTCTGTAATTATTCTTTGCCTTCACACCCAGAGAACACCATCTTTCCTGGTTCTTCAAAGCAAAGAAACTTCTTTCCCAAAAGATAAAAGCACTCTATATTTCCTTACTTAGTTACTTCAATTTCTAAAATGTGTATGCTAATTAGATTGGTCCAGATTCCTGAACTAATCAATGCGCAAAGGGGTTTGGGATTACATTTAAATCAATCAGAACAACCCTGTAAGATCCGTTTTCTGGGAAGCACATGTGACAGTGGTTCTCAAATTTGCCTGCCCGTCAGAATTACCTGTAGGGCTTTTTCAAAAGTGCAGACTGCTCCCCAAAACACTTACATCAGAATTTCTGGAGGTGGCATCCAAGTATGAGTAGTTTTTAAAGTTCTCCAGGTGATTACAATGGACAAGTTTGAGAGACACATAAAGGATTAAGTGGATTCCTTAATCAAAATCAGGATACTATTAGAAAAACAGAAGGAGAAAAGTAAATGCTACAGTCAGTAATATATATTATAGGACTATCAGCTGTACCTCATGCCAAACACATAAGAAGAAATAAAGTCTTGAAGGAAACATAAGGATAAATTGTCTGTTACTTTAAGGGTAAGCCTTCATCCCCACTGCTGTGTGTGTGTGTGTGTGTGTGTGTGTGTTCTTTTCACTGAGCTCTACATGCCAGCTCTCAAATTGCCAACTCCATATGTCCACCTGAATATCAAAAAGCTTTTCAAATTTAAATCAGAATTCTGGATCACTCTTCAATGCCCCAACCCCATACCTCCTCCCAGTACTACATCCTGATTAACAGCACCAATTGTTCAAGGGCACCTGGATGGCTCAGTACGTTAAGTGGCTGACTCCATTTCAGCTCAGAATCTGAGTCTTGGGATCAGCCCTGCCTCAGGCTCCCGGCTCAGCAGTGTGCTTGAGATTCTCTCCCTTACTATTTTCCTCCCACCCCAACTCTCTAATAAACAAATCTTAAAAAACAAAAACAAAGATCACAGCACCAGTTTTTCAAACAAAAAGTTGTGGGTTTTGCTTTTAATCTTATTCCTCAGCAAAACCTGTTAATTTTACCTGCAAAATATAATCCTAATTCAACATATCTAACTATCACCATTATTATCGCTGTATTCAAATCTAAAATGTCTAGACTTCTTAGTGGCTCTCACATTTCAGCATTCATCAGAATCACCCAGCAGATCACATTACTGAGGACTGAAATTTTCACTTTTTTAAAAAAGTATTTGAGAGCACAAGCAGGGGGAGCAGCAGAGGGAGAGGGAGAAGCAGGCTCTCTGCTGACCCCAGGATGCTCTGAACTGAAGGCATCCTAACTGATTGAGCCACCCATGCACTCGTGAAATTTTCACTTAATAAATTATCAGGTAATGCTAAGGCTGCGGATCTGGAGATCAGACTTCAGGATCTATGACAACCTAGGATCTATGATCCACTAAGCAATCAGAGTAATGTTTAAGGTTAATGACGTCATATTATGCACATCCCTGCCTAAAACAATCCAAGAGTTCCCCAAAAAACAAGAACGGTCAAGCCAATGAACCTCCTTTTCACTTTCCCAGCCATATGGGGCTTTCTGCTCCTCTAGCATTTCACACTCTTTCTTGTTTCAGAAATTACCCATATATTGTTCCCATTGTGAAAATAGCCTTTAAATCGGATACATTTTTCTGAGTAGCAATTAATGGAAAAAATCACTATTACCACATATTAAAGAGATTTTGTGGGATTTGGTTAACAGAGGCAGAGAGAAGGCATTAAGGATTAAACCCCCAAAATCAGCTTCGATTTTCCTAAAGGAAGGATTTTCATATAGATGATATACAGGCAGGTGCCAGTTAATCGAGGAAATGTACTCGATTTGTTGGAAACAAATGCAAAGTTATCACTTTTTTGCATACACCTCGGATACCCATTGGTGCAAGATTTAAGAACCACCACCATTTTACCACTGGGAATACCATACGAGTGGTTTTATCCCGAAAGCTTTATCTTGCAGAAGTTAATCAACACCGCCTTTCTCAGTTTGGCAATAGTGTACATGCTCACCGGTACGCAGCATAGACAAAGCCAGTTTCAGAAAATCATCTCGGACAACCACAACATAACCTACACCCCATTAACGTTTTCACCCAGAACTTAAACTATTTCGTCGCCAAACTGAAAAAAAGAGACAGATATTTGAAGTTAACAAGCATATATTTAACGTACGGGAAGAGAAATCCAAAAGCCAAAGTAGGAACACCTTCACAAAGTACGTGAACAGCTCCTTTCGGCGAGAACGTGGGTGGCTCTGAAAAGAGCCTTTGGAGTCAGGCGGCCGGCGACCCCGGCGGGCGCCGCGTCCCGGCAGGGACTCACTTGGAGCTGGTGTACTTGGTGACGGCCTTGGTGCCCTCGGACACGGCGTGCTTGGCCAGCTCGCCGGGCAGCAGCAGGCGCACGGCCGTCTGGATCTCCCGGGAGGTGATGGTGGAGCGCTTGTTGTAATGCGCCAGGCGGGAGGCCTCGCCGGCGATGCGCTCGAAGATGTCGTTGACGAACGAGTTCATGATGCCCATGGCCTTGGACGAGATGCCGGTGTCGGGGTGCACCTGCTTCAGCACCTTGTACACGTAGATGGAGTAGCTCTCCTTGCGGCTGCGCTTGCGCTTCTTGCCGTCCTTCTTCTGGGCCTTGGTGACCGCTTTCTTGGAGCCCTTCTTGGGCGCGGGAGCGGATTTCGCCGGCTCGGGCATGGCGGGAAGCACAAGCAAACGGCGGGCACACGGGAGAAGGGACGCCGCCACCGCCGTCAGGCCCAAGCTACCGGAAGCGCCTCGGTACTTAAAGAGGCCGTAGGCAAATTAAGGTTCTGCTTACGCCGCGTCGTGATTCGCGAGTTTTCAGCGGCGCTCCAGCGAGGGGGACGAGATTATGTAAATGAACGGATGCTGGCTGAGCCACCCTATTGGTCGAACGGACAAAGCTCTGCTTTAGCCAATCGCAGTGCTCCGCAGACAATCCCGGTTCTGCCTATAAAAGGGTGAAGTGGCGGACTCTGGGGCGACTTTCTCGGTCGTCGAGCGGGAGGTGTTTGCAGTGAGCGTCGCTGTCATGTCTGGTCGTGGCAAACAAGGAGGCAAGGCCCGCGCCAAGGCCAAATCGCGCTCGTCCCGCGCCGGCCTGCAGTTCCCAGTGGGGCGCGTGCACCGGCTGCTGCGTAAGGGCAACTACGCCGAGCGGGTGGGGGCCGGCGCTCCCGTCTACATGGCGGCCGTGCTGGAGTACCTGACGGCCGAGATCCTGGAGCTGGCGGGCAACGCGGCCCGCGACAACAAGAAGACGCGTATCATCCCCCGCCACCTGCAGCTGGCCATCCGCAACGACGAGGAGCTCAACAAGCTGCTGGGCAAGGTCACCATCGCCCAGGGCGGCGTCCTGCCCAACATCCAGGCTGTGTTGCTCCCTAAGAAGACGGAGAGCCACCACAAGGCGAAGGGCAAGTGAGGCCGGCGTCCGGAAGCCCAGCCAGCCCTGGTCTCGAAGGGGACACCTGTGAAATCCAAAGGCTCTTTTAAGAGCCACCCACTCTGTCAAATAAAAGGAGTTGTATACAGTGTCCACCTCTGCCAGTCTTGTGCGGAGGCCCAAGGCGTGGAGGGGGAGAGGGGTTGTCCCTCAACGGTTCCTCGACCCCGAGCCTTGGGCGCTCGGCCTTCTTGACCTGGTCTGGTGGGTCGTGGACCTTAGGACTTGGTGGCGCAGCTGGGGGGGCCCGGACCCCCAGGGCGCAGCCACGGTCGACTCCGTCCTAAGAACTGAGAGGCGGTCCCCGACTCTTGCCTCGCGCGCAGCTCCCTCCCCAGTTCCCGAGGCCCGCGCCCCCGCCCCCACCCACACGCACGTGCACTCCCGGCCGGCAGGGCAGCGGGCAGTTTCCGGGAGTGAGTGTGGCGGGCCCGGTCCTCGGCTTAACTGAGCCGGCTTACTCCGGTAAGACTGGGTACTAGTCCCCACGTAGGTTTCTCGAGGCGGGGCCTTGCGCTCGGCAGGCGGTGGGATGTGATGGGACAACTTTCGGACCCGAAGAGCACCGACAGGCGGGAAAAAAGATCCGCCCGACCACCGACGGGGTTCCTAGAAGGTGACCGGGCGTTTTGGGGGGGACGGGACGTAAAGGCCAGATTGAGGCTGAGTTGGGGAGACCGCGTGGGAAAGAAGGGGGGGACCGTGTTCTAAAGGGGGCGAAGGGCTGAGGAGGAACATTCGGACACGGTGGCGATCAAAGATGACCCCCCCCCGCCCCCCCGCCCGCGGAAAGAAAGGAAAAACAAGCTAGGGAAGACCGTTGGCAACCTGGAGAGTAGAGAGCGAGGCGGGTGGGCGGGGCTAGGAGGATCCGCCCAGGCCAATCGGTGGCGCCGGGGAGGGTGACGTCGCGGCCAATGGACAGCCAGCGCGGGACTTTCAATTATTGCCCCGCCCAATCGGAGAGAGACGGTGCCTATAAAGACCGCTGCGGCGGGCCGGGGCCCCGTTACTCTCCCAGCCGCTTCGCCATGGCTCGTACGAAACAGACCGCCCGCAAGTCGACCGGCGGCAAGGCCCCGCGCAAGCAGCTGGCCACCAAGGCGGCCCGCAAGAGCGCGCCGGCCACGGGCGGCGTCAAGAAGCCGCACCGCTACCGGCCGGGCACGGTGGCCCTGCGCGAGATCCGGCGCTACCAGAAGTCCACGGAGCTGCTGATCCGCAAGCTGCCGTTCCAGCGGCTGGTGCGCGAGATCGCGCAGGACTTCAAGACGGACCTGCGCTTCCAGAGCTCGGCCGTCATGGCGCTGCAGGAGGCGAGCGAGGCCTACCTGGTGGGGCTCTTCGAGGACACCAACCTGTGCGCCATCCACGCCAAGCGCGTCACCATCATGCCCAAGGACATCCAGCTGGCGCGCCGCATCCGCGGGGAGCGGGCTTGAGTGAGCGCTCGGCTCGAGGTTCCATCCTATCCAAAGGCTCTTTTCAGAGCCACCCACGACGGCACTCGGAAGTAGCTGTGCCACTTCACCTCCGCCTCCTGCCCCGGGAGGGTGGGGCGGTAGGGCCGTGGGGCTCCCTACAGGTAGCGCGGAGACCGTGGGTCGGATCCCGGGCGCCGCGTCGGCGGCCAGGACCGCC
Organism: Canis lupus familiaris; assembly: GCF_011100685.1. Taxonomy (NCBI): domain Eukaryota; kingdom Metazoa; phylum Chordata; class Mammalia; order Carnivora; family Canidae; genus Canis; species Canis lupus. The sequence continues at coordinate 59,816,063 of NC_049238.1, forward strand.
TGCCAGGCGGCCGCGTGCGCGCGCGCAACTCGCCCTGCTCCCGGGGCCTTTTTCTGGGGCGTCTTGGAAGTTCCCCGCCGGGGCTCGGGGGTGTTAAGCCGTCCGCGCAGGAGATGAAGGACTTGCGGGCTCGCGAGCGGGCCGGGGCGGCGAGGAATCGATAGGGGACGCTCGGGACTAGGCGCCCGCGCCCCCCGCGCCCCCGCCGGAAGTGACTCCGAGGAGATCTGGGCGGTGGGGGGAGGGAGAATCGGTCTCGGGCTCGCCTGATCTCTGTCGCGACAAGTTCGGGATTCCTCCAGCTTCGCTTGCGCGTCGGGTATCTGTAATGCCTTCCCTGGCTTCCCCGGGCAGCGGGGGGTTTAGCGGGTGCCACTCTCCCCGCCCCCCTTACTCCACCCAGTGTGTCCGGGGTCCCTCGTGCGCCTGAGGGACTTTGCCAGAGGCCTTACGCCCGCCCGGGCACACTCCCTCTCCCCAATCTTGCGCCCCCCCCCCCCCCAACACACACCCCCGCCCGCCTTCCTAATGCCCGTGGACCTTAGGGAAGGCAGCATGGGCAGCTCCAGGCCGGAATGGGCCAACTCCGGGGACAGAGGGTCCGGCTTCTGTGGCCCAGCATTCCGTTCGGGGAGTCCTGTGGGCTTCGTTAGAGCAGCAGCAGTGGGGAAGGTGGGCCAGGATGCAAAAGCCCCCGTCACCAAGGCACCGCCCCCGGGGACCTCTCGTCGAGTATCCTTTCCTGCTCACGTCCATAGGAGACTTGTTCTTCAGAACAACCCTAGATGCAGACACAGGAAGATCTGTGTAGCAGGTGTTTGAGGAATTACCCAGTGCCAGGCTACCAGTAGTTAAAGCTCTTGGGGCTGGAACCAATGAAAGGCACAACATGCCCTGCACTTACCCCTTCCTTTCTTAACGTTTGTGAGCCCCAGCATCTGGGGGCAGAGACTTGAATTTATCTCAGAGGGGCAATTTGTTCACCAGATGAAAATTGAAGTCTGAAGGCATCTTGGTACTCTGAAATGAGTCGGTTTAACTAGAAGAGTAGAACAGGACCTTGGAAAACTAGCACTACACAAGACTCCTAGCAGTTGTATGAATGACACCTCTTCTTATCCTTAAACACCATTTATTTGCACCTGGAAGAGGACAGAGTTTGTGCTTTTGTTCACCGATAAAACCATTATAGAGATTGGTGAAAATTCACTGAGGGGAATAGAAATAGGCGGAAATACTTTTGAAAACGTTCTGCCTTTGCAAGTGGGGGGGGGGGGGGAGGAGAGAGCAGATGCACTGTAGCTATTCCTGACGGGGGGTTCCCCAGTTTTCAGCCCCAGACTCAAGAGATTTTCATTATAGGCCCTGTTATAAATGAAATTGTGTGTCCTCTGACCCTCACCCAAATTCTTATGTTGAAGCTCTAACTCCCAGTACCTCAGAATGTGACTGTATTTAAAGGCCATTAGGTAGGGCCTTTAAAGATGCATTTAAGTTAAAATGTCATCAGGATGTGCCCTAATCCAATATGAGTGTCTTTTTTAAGAAGAGGGGGTACCTGGGTGTCTCGGTTAGGCATCGGACTCTTAATTTTGACTCAGGCCATGAGCTTAGGGTAATGAGATTCTGTGCTCAGCTGGGGAGTCTGCTTAAAATTCTCTGTCTGCCCTCCCACACCTGTACCCCACTGTCACATTCATTTATTCTCTCTCTCTCTCTCTCTCTCTCTCTAAATCTTTAAGGAAAAAAAAAAAGAGATCAGGACAGCCAACACAGAGGGATGACCATAAGAGAGGCATGTGAGAAGGCAGCCATCTTCAAGTTGAGGAGAGGCCTCAAAAGAAACCAACCTGATGACAAAGATCTTGGACTTCTGGCCTCTAGAACTGTGAGTAAATACATTTCTGTTGTTTAAGCCACCCAGTCTGTGTGGCATTTCGTTAGGGCAGCCCTAGGAGTTCAATACAGGCTCCAGGGTCTCTGCCCAGGTCTCTGTTCAAACCAACAGTACACGATGGGATAGTCTGTGACTTAGTTACAAGCAGAAACAGCAGTGAATTAGACCCCTTTGCACCCGGCATCTCATCCACTGAAATTTGTTTTCAAAAGTGCAGCTTGAAGTTGAGTGTCAGAGCCATTAGTGTCTGAGCAGACACCCAAGCATGCAGATTTCCATGTCAGGGCCCTGCCTCCCCAGGATCATATGCCTTGAACTGATACAAAATCAGATTCAAAAGCAAGATACCAACCAACCTAAAATACCAAAGACCTGCCACTGACCCTTAGATTTGCGGACAGCCTGTGTATATCTGCCATGGCTAAGGCAGTTCAGGGGTTCTTAGCTTAGTGGGAATAGCTTTGATCTGCCTTCACTCTTCTCCTCACATTTCTACCCATTTCTGTTCCTCCCACAACAGTGGACTGCTCACTCACTAAACTCAAAGATAGCAGGGTATGAATGGAAAACAGTGAATGAAAGCAGAAGAGGAAGAGGATTGGGGAATTAGGGCCTGGCCCCCACTGGTGTTGGACAGTGGAGGTCCTCTCTGGTTGGTCTTAACTGGTATCATGTCAAAAGTGAGCCCTTCAAAGGAAGGGCCTTGTCCGCATCACTGATCTGTCTTTCAGCTCTCCTACATAATGGAAGTCTGGGTCTTGACAATGGAAGAGTTCACCTAGCTGAACCCCCTGCCCTCACATAGGGCCAGGAAGCCACAGGCAGTACAAACTCACTTTGTGAGGAAGTGGGGGGCTATTAGCCCAATCTTTCTCACCCAGCAGAGATTAGGTCTTGGCTGGACAATGCTGCCTTACCTTTCAGCCACCATCTCGGAGATTTGCCCACAGGGCTAGGGCAACAGAATCTGATTCTGACTGTGAGCAGGTTTGGGGGGGACTGCGAGGAATTCTGCTGTGTCTTCAAGGGCTTCCCAAACTACCACAGGCATTTAGGTGACACCTTTGACACCTGTTTGGTAGTAAGACAAAATTGACACTCCTGCCACTATTCTGTGAAATTCAAACTTCCTAGGCCTAATAGGGAATTTCTGGAATGCCTTTGTTGGTTTGAGAAACTAGGGTGAATGAGTACTAAAATTTTTTAATGTCAGAATCAAAATCTTTTTTTTTTCCAGTATCAAAATCTAATTGTTTTAGGTACTTAAGTAATTTTCTCACTTTCAGACCAGTCATAAAGAAAAGGAAGTCAGGCAAAAAGTAATTCATGTTCTCTTCAAAAGTCCCCTCATAAAATTTGAAGGAAAATAAACAAGTCTTACCTTGGCCAACCCGGTATCTAGAGGTCTGCCATGGAACTGGCATTGGGTTTTTTGTTTTGTTTTGTTTTGTTTTTAGAATTTATTTATTGGGGTGCCTGGGTGGCTCAGTTGGTTAAGCATCTGCCTTTGGTTCAGGTCATGATTCCCGGGTCCTGGGATTGGGCCCCACTTCCAGCTCCCTGCTCGGTGGGAAGCCTGCTTCTCCCTCTCACACTCCCCCTGCTTATGCTCTCTCTCTTTCTGTCAAATAAAATCTTTTTTTAAAATTAAAATAGAAAAAATAGGGATCCCTGGGTGGCGCAGCAGTTTGGCGCCTGCCTTTGGCCCAGGGCGCGATCCTGGAGACCCCGGATCGAATCCCACATCAGGCTCCCGGTGCATGGAGCCTGCTTCTCCCTCTGCCTGTGTCTCTGCCCCTCTCTCTCTCTCTCTCTCTCTCTATCATAAATAAATAAAAATTAAAAAAAAAAATAAATAAAAGCCTTTTAAAAAAAAAAAATTAAAATAGAAAAAATAAATAAATAAATAAAATTAAATTAAAATAGAATTTATTTATTTTAGAGAAAGAGTGTTGGGCAGGGGGGGGGGGGCAGAGGGAGAAACTCCTGCAGACTACATGCTGAGTACAGAGTCCAATGAAGGGCTTGATGTCACAATCCTGATATCACAACCGGAGCCGAAACCAAGAGTCCGATGCTTAACCAACTGCATCACCCAAACGCCCTGGAACTGGTATTGTTAATTGGACTTTGGGTCCTTTAATCAGAGCTGATGGTGGCTTGGGCTACAGCAGGGACTAGGAGAAGTCAGAGATGAAGTGATGGATTGGAGGGAATCATAGAAGGGTAAATTTGGTAAGATTTGGTGATTTAGGCATTTGGAGAATGGAAGAGAGGAAGGAGTTTCTCCTTCACCTGCAGAACTGGGGGATGATGGAAAATTTCACTAAAGTGAGGAATTCAGGAAGAACAAACAGCTTGTGGAATCGAGAAGATGCTTAAAGATCCTCCTGACATTGATATTGAGAATCCCATTAACCCTCTAGAGGGAAGTGTCCACCAGGAGTTCAGAATATTAATCTATTCTGTAAAGGGACTTTGGGGGAAGCCCTTAGCGGAAGGGTAAGGGAATACGGGCTAATAGAAGGCAAAGAATTTGATACCTTCTAGCCAGGGGTCTGGGAGAAGAGAAGAGGACTGAGGCATTCTGACATTAAAAAATTTTAGTACTCATTCACCCTAGTTTCTCAAACCAACAAAGCATTCCAGAAATTCCCTATTAGGCCTAGGAAGTTTGAATTTCACAGAATAGTGGCAGGAGTGTCAATTTTGTCTTACTACCAAACAGGTGTCAAAGGTGTCACCTAAATGCCTGTGGTAGTTTGGGAAGCCCTTGAAGACACAGCCCTGGGCAAGGCGGAGCAGTGATGGGGATGGTAGAGGAAGAGGACTCCGCTAAGGGGCTACAACATATAATTAGGAGATCACTGGCTAGAGGAAACTAAAAAAGAATAAAGTAAAAATCATCTTACTTATTTTAAAAGTTTTACTATTTATCTGCACATGCCTTCTGAATCTCTCGGTGCTTGCACATAACCTATACCTGTCCTTGTAGGTAGGTGATCCCCACCTCAGTTGCCAGAGGGAGAGGCATATTGTGGTAGATGACCAAGGGAAATGCAGGTTGAGCTCTGTGGGAGCTGAAAGGGAAAGGTTCAAGCCACCTGAGCAAATATTTTGCTCAGGTGTGATATTTTGAGCTGGGTTCTAAAGAGTATTTAGGTTTTGAGACATGTTTAGATTGGGGGCTAGGGGAAGGTGGTGTAATCCAGGCAGAAGAGACCATAAAAACAGAATTTCTGGAGCTACATGTACCACGGGCAAAGGGCAATGATGAGACTATTCTAGGGGGAGCTTGGTACTTTTCACTCAATTAAGAATAAACAGATCCAGGGTACTTGAGTGGCTCAGTTGGTTGAGGATCTGAGTATTGATTTTGGCTCAGTTCATAATCTCAGGGTCATGAGAATGAGCCCCAAGGTGGGCTCCCAGCTCAGTGGAGAGTCTGCTTATGATTCCTTCTCCTTCTGCCCCTCCCCCTCTCTTGCACATGTGCATTCAATATCTCTCTCTCAAATAAATATATAAAATCGGGAGGCCTGGGTGGCTCAGTGGTTGAGTATCTGCCTTCAGCTCAGGGCATGATCCCTGGGTCTGGGGATTGAGTACCCACATCAGGCTCCCTGCAGGGAGCCTGTTTCTCCCTCTGCCTATCTCTCTGCCTCTCTCTCTGTCTCTCTCATGAATAAATAAATAAAAATCTTTAAATATATATATAAAATCTTAAAAATAATAAACAGATCCTAATAACCAGAGTTATGTTCCTGGATTTTTATCTAACAGATATTCCTACATAGGTCTGTAAGGGAAATATATGACGATGTTCCTTGCAGCATTTTTTTGTGATGGAAAATGGAGCAAACCTGGTGTTTACTTACTGAGAGTAAGGAGATAAAGTGTGATGTTTGCTCATCGTGAAGTTTGATGCAGCAATTCAATCAACAGATTGAATGTTCACATCACAACATGGATAGCAGAGATGCAGGTTGAGCTTTGAGGGAATTGAAAAAGGCCAATTTTTAAAATCAGAGTGGATAAAGGGGAAAGTAAAACATAAAATAAGATATAAAACACATTCTCACTTATATAGATTCTTAGAAAGTAGAAATTAACTGGAACTGAGAAAGTAAAAACATGTTCTGCTACTCATCAGGCTGGGAAAACAGATATGGCTAGCCAAAGAATTAGCAGGAGACATCTCTCCCAAGGACATGCTGTAGCTATGGAGTCACGATCACTTCCTTGAGTGACCACTGCTTCTCTTATTCATTGAGAAACCTGTTCTAAAAGTCACAGACTACCAGAACCTTCACTGTTTGAAATCACATCAGCAAGAATGAAGCATCCCCCTCCTGCCTAGAGAACCTAAATCACTTTGACGCTGAGAATCAGCCTTGATTTTTCAAGCCAGATACAAAACTTCAATAAGGTTTCTAAACATTCCACCTTTATCTTAACTTTGTGGTTTCCAAGGAAACAGGATCCTGTATGCACTTCAAAGCCTAATTCTGATGTCTACCCTTTCATATAGCCCTGCTTTGCCTTAAGCCCATCAAAATTCTACACTCCATGCTTCCCTACAACCTACATTAACTATTTTTTCCTTTGTTTGGTGAGACACATCACAGTCTTTTTGGTATGTGTTCTTCTTCTTTGAAAACGAATTAGTAAACCTGGCTTGTTAGACTAAGTGGTGTTTGTAAGTTGATTAAGATAGGATTTTTTTTTTCTTAGAGTTGCAAAAATTTATTTCAGCATTCCTACATTTTTGGTTATTTCTAATATTGTTAACTGCTATAAGTGCTGCATCAATATCTTGCTTTGACATTAGTAGTACAGTATAATGTCTGAAAGCAGAGTCTGGCTGTTAACCGGGCTTGGACACTTTATGACCATGCAACTTAACCACATTACTTAACCTCTCTGTGATTCCATCTCCACATCTGTACAATGGAAATAATGATGCTTTGGAAGATAAAATGCGTTAATCCATGTAAAGTGTTTAAAACATTGTTTGATGCCAAGGAAGAGTACATAAACAATAGAAAAAATATATATACCATTCTAGTTTACCTTTGCATCTATTTAGTTAGTAGTAAAGCATGTTCTGCAGCTTTTCAGTTTTTACTTTGAAATAATAATAGACTCACAGGAAGTGGCCAAAATAGTACAAAGAGTTCCATGTACTCTTCACTCAGCTTCTTCCAACAGTGACATATTACATATCTGTAATACAATATCAAAACCAGGGGAAGCCTGGGTGGCTCAGTGGTTGAGCATCTGCCTTTGGCTCAGGGCGTGATCCTGGAGTCCCTCCATGGAGCCTGCTTCTCCCTCTGCCTATCTCTCTGCCTCTCTCTCTCTTTGTGTCTCTTATGAATAAGTAAATAAAATCTTTAAAAAAAAAAAAAAAACCAGGAAGTTGACATTGGTACATTATTGTTAACTAATATACAGACCTTAATTACTGCTCACAAGTTTCTTAACCTGCATTCATATGCATGTGCACATGTAATTCTATGCAATTTTATTCCATGTATAAATTCGTGTCACCACCACCACAATCAAGATGCAGATCTATTCAGTCATCTCAAAAGAACTTCCCAGTGTCTTTCAGACCACCTCCTATCTCCCCTACATTGCCTGGAAACCATTAATCTATTCATCTCCATAGTTTTGTTATTTCAAGAATGCCATATAAATGCAATACACAGTATGCAAGGATAATTATTTTTAACACACAGAAAGCAATACACTTCTTGCAAAAACACAGAGAAGAAAAATTAGAATGATTGCAAGGGAGTAAAGAATGGACATACAAAGGAATTAATGAATAAGAAAAGGGGGCAATGGTTCTAATAAATGTATACAGCAAATACAGTAAGATATCCTCAGATTATGTATGATTTGCAAATTTTAGAAAACTATGAGTAAAATTTAGGTGCATCAATTTATCACGCGTATCTCAATCAGAATAAAGATAAGAAGGTCAGAATAACCTTCCCCAAATATCACTCTTGTCTTGCCCAGTAACCCACACCAGCTGTCCAGGGCCAGTTCTTCATACTCTCTTCTAATTTCACACCTCTCCATGACCTGGTCCTCCCTGAGGAACCTGACTGGCTCTCCTGATCTAGCTGAGAACCAGATCTCTGACTGAGGCCTCATCAACGATGCTGCCTAGTCAGAAATATCACTTCAGAGCATAATTCTTAAAGTTGATGTTCACAACTTTTTATGATTTTTAAAAAAGATTTTATGTATTTATTCATGAGAGACAGAGAGACAGAGAGAGAGAGAGAGAGAGACATAGAGGGAGAAGCAGGCTCCCTGCAGGGAGCCCTATGTGGGACTAGATCCCAGGACCCCAGGATCATAACCTGAGCCAAAGGCAGTTGCTCAACCACTGAGCCACCCAGGTGCCCCCAAAATTCAAATGATAATGAAAGACATATGGAAAGTAAAAGCCTCCTTGTGGCCTAACCAGACTCTTCTCCATATCAGTAGCCACTGTTTTTGGTTTTACTATGTAAATTCCAGAAAAATGTTTCATTCATGTACACATGCCTACACATCAATACATATGCACCCACCCTTTTTTATTTACAACAAAGAGGACCCTATCACTTTCTTTTCACCCAATAATAGATATTTAAGTAAATTCTAAGTGTTTAATATTAAAAATAATACTTGTTTCTCTTTATGGAAGCATCCTAGCTAATAAATTAAGGAATACCAGAATATCATTTTGCAGCCCCTAATGAATTGAAGAATCTAAGCATTGAGCATCAACAGATGTTATCACAAAAAGGGAAGCAATCATTGTGTGTCTCCCGATAGAAAAAACAAATAACACCACTAATGTAGCAGTCTTGCCAGGGAGTGAAAAAGTGAACCTAAATCTAATCAATCCTTTGCTCCATTTACTCGATTTGTTTCTATAGGAAATGTAGAGGGACAGGATCTCATGAAAAGCTACACCACAGGGAAGCCATCAGCAAATTCCCAATCAGAAAACTACAGGAAAAACAACCCAGTCTCTTCAACAAAGAAATTACAAGAAAAAAAGAGATGGATGGCAAATATATATTAGAGTTGAAAGACATGTCAGCCAACCATTATGTATAGAACTTACTTGGATTCAGATTCAAACAAAGCATTTTTTAAAAACATGACATGGGATCCCTGGGTGGCTCAGTGGTTAAGCATCTGCCTTTGGCCCAGGGCGCGATCCTGAGGTCCCGGGATCGAGTTCTGCATCAGGCTCCCTGAATGGAGCCTGTGTCTCTCTCTGCCTCTCTCTGTCTGTGGTGAATAATTGAATAAAATCTTTGAAAAAATATAAAAAACAAAAACATGACATGTAGATTAATTTTAACACCCAACTGGATATTTGATGAATTAATTAAATATCATTAATTATTTTTGATGTGACAGTATTGTGGTCCTTTTAGAGCTACATAAAGAAATGTTTATGGATGAAATAATATGGTATCTGGGATCTGCTTCAAAATGATACAGGATGATCAGTCTTGAGTTTGGTGATTGATGAAGTTGGATAACAGATGTGACCTCTGTGTACATGTTTTAATTTCTCAATTATCAAGAATTAAAAATACATTTATATAAAAAGTTGCTATTTACCATCCCTGTGTGAATATTGTGAAGTACTTTGTTTAGGCATTTTTGTTTTGCATTTGTATATGAAAAGAAAATTGTGATAGTCATTGTCACATTACCCATTGAAATGTTTGCACTACATTCTTTTCCCACTAATAGTGTGTAAGCCTACCCCATTTCTCTAGCCCTGACCAGCAGTGGGCATTAGCCAACTTTACATTTGACCTATTAATGACCTCACGGTCACCTCAGAGCACAATGGTGGCTGGTATCAGACTGGTTGGCCTGATGTAGCCATTTCTACATTAAGGGAAGGCCTGTTGCAGGGAATGGATACTCATTTGAGTCAAGGTACCACCTGCCCCAGAAGGTGCCTGAGTGGACACAGACCCTGTGGCCTCTGAAACTGACTTTTCTGTTTTCCATGCCATTGGTCCTTTCTGTCTCCATAGTCATGTTAGCCTAGAAGCTAATTGGGTTCTCTAAAGGCTGCTCCTGGGATGCCTGAGTGGCTCAGTGGTTGAGTGTCTGCCTTCAGCCCAGGTCCTGGGATCGAGGTCTGCATCAGGCTCCCTGCAGGGAACCTGCTTCTCCCTCTGCCTATGTCTTGCCTCTCTGTGTCTCTCATGAATAAATAAAATCTTTTACAAATAATAAAAATCTGTTTCCACCTATCTGGTCTAATTTGGCAAGGTCTGGCTCTGCCTTCCATCGTAACAGCATGTTACTGAACTCCCCTCTGCCATCTGAACACTACCTAGACTAGATTTTTTGCAGGTCCTCCCACCTCTCTGGGCCTGCTGTCTTTTATTTTCCTCCAGGCCTTTGCCCATGCCACTCCCTGCCTGGAACACACTCCCTTCCCATCTGCCTCAGGTCTCATCCTAAAGTCCCTTCCCCCCAGAGGCCTTCCTCACCCACACCAATATCAAGTTAGGCCTCCCTCCATCTCACTCTCCATGTGGGTACTTATCACATCTAATACCTGTCACAATTTATTATAGTCACTGCTTTAATATCTGACTTCACTCCTACCCACTAAAAGTCCAGGGAATTGCACGCTTGGGTGGCTCAGTGGTGGAGCATCTGCCTTTGGCTCAGGTTGTGATACTGGGGCCCTGGGATCGAGTACCATATCGGGCTCTTTGCAGGGAGCCTGCTTCTCCCTCTGCCTGTGTCTCTGCCCCTCTAAGTGTGTCTCTCATGAATAAATAAATATTTTAAAAAATAAAAAATACACATCCAGGCAGAAGCCACTCTGTTCTGTTGAACCTTGTATCCTCACTGCCCAGTGGATTGCCTGATGTCCAACAGATACTCAACACACTATTGATTGAAAAAAATGAATGATATCAGACCTAGCAACGCTTAGAAATCAGAGAAGAGGAATGGTCCTAGAGAATCTTTCTTACAGAACTTAATAATATCAATAGAGACTTAAAACATTCACAAAATTAGTAGATCCATATTTCCCATCCCTCATATGAATGATTAAACCTAGTCTCCCCAGGCACAGGAACAGTCTCCCAGTTAAGGGTCGCTTACTGAAACCTAAACAGAGCTGCCCCTCCTTCTGTGCCAGAATTACTGATTAGCCATATTGTGAGCTATGTTAGCCTCCCTCTCAGAGGATCAGGGCTCTGGACCACACTGTAAAGCCAAATATGGGGTAAGATTGCTGATAAAGTTTTACATTTTTTTTTTTGTTGTTGTTGTTGAAGGCTAAAATGAGGCAGTGAGACAGACCACTGGAGGTTTATGAGCAGGTGGGTGATGAGGCCAGATCTGAGCTTGGAAGGTTACTCTAGCAGCAGAGCATGGAATGGATTTGAGAGGTGTGAGCCTAGGAGAGGAGAGAGGTAACCTTAACACTTTCTCCCACTTGAACAGAATAGAATAGGTATTTTTGTATATATCTCAGGCCCCTTCTGAGTTCCTTCCCAATTGAGGGCAAAGAGTTTATCATGTTCAACTGTGGAACTATCATGACACAAAATTGGAGTGCATTAAAAAGTAGAAGAACTGGAAACAGCCCAACTATCCATCAACAAGTGAACAGATTAACAGTTATGGTGAAGCTGCACAACCAGAAACCTACTTGACAATAAAGGAATTTGAGGAATAAGTAGAAGCCAGACACAAAGGACAGACACTGTATGATTCCATTTACATAAAACTCTAGAAAATGCAACCTATCTCTAATAAAGCAGAGGGAAGAGTTATGAGGGGCACTAGGAAACTCTGGGGTTGGCTGATGGATATGTTCATTATTTTGAGTGTAGGGATGTTTTTGTTGGTATATGTGTATATACGTCAAAACTTAGCAAATTATACTTTAAATATGTGCAGTTTACTGTATGCCAATTATAACACAATAAAGTTAAAAAATAAGCACAGATAGGTAGGGTAGAGAGATGAGGGAAGAGGTGTCATTGAGCTGGAAGATAAGGCTTTGGTTTGAAAGAAAGCTCTGGCCAAGGCAGAAGGAAGGGGCAGTCCAGTCCAGACCTGAGCAAATGGGTATAGTGGAGGGTGAGCAGAACCTTTAGAGTAGAGCAGAAAACCCACCTAGCCCTATAGGGGAGCAGTAGGAAACAGAGCTATAACTGGAGGAAGAGGCAGATTTGGGAGAGTTTTGAATATCAAGCTTCTTTTTTTATTTTATTTTATTATTTTTTTTTTTTTTTAGGGACAGGTGGAGAGGAGCCGAGAGAAAGGGGGGAGAGAGAGAGAGAGAGAATCTTAAGTAGGCTCTGCACTGGGCATCCTGGGCTTGATCTCAATCCTGACATCATGACCTGAGCCAAAATCAAGTCAGACACTTAACCGATGGAGCCACCCAGGTGCCCTGGGATATCAAGCTTTGTAAAAATGTACATTGGATTGCAGTTCCATCACTTAGTTCCTCAATGATACTGGACAAGTTATATAACTTCTCTGAGAGTCTGTTTCCTTCGTCTATAAAATAAGGATGGTAAAAATGGAAGCTACTCCATGGTGGCTGTGAAGACAAAATGAGGCAATGCAGATAAACCACTCAGCAGGGGACCATGGAAACAGTTAAGTGCTCAATAAGTAGAAGCAATTATTATTATAACAATTATTGTTATTAACCCTAATATAAGCAAATGTATATAGATGCTTGGGCAGGAGAAAGAAGTGATCAAAGAGGTTTTTTTTTTTTTTAATTTTTATTTATTTACTTATGATAGTCACAGAGAGAGAGAGAGAGAGAGGCAGAGACACAGGCAGAGGGAGAAGCAGGCTCCATGCACCGGGAGCCCGATGTGGGATTCGATCCCGAGTCTCCAGGATCGCGCCCTGGGCCAAAGGCAGGCGCCAAACCGCTGCGCCACCCAGGGATCCCTCAAAGAGGTTTTATTAGAAAGATTAAACTACCATTAATTATCTCCCCTCCAGGGGATCCCTGGGTGGCTCAGCAGTGGAGTGCCTGCCTTCGGCCCAGGGCCTGATCCTGGAGATCTGGAATCGAGTCCCACATCAGGGTCCCTGCATGGAGCCTGCTTCTCCCTCTGCCTGTGTCTCTGCTTCTCTCTCTCTCTCTCTCTCTCTGTGTGTGTGTGTGTGTCTCTCATGAATAAATAAATAAAATCTTAAAAAAAAAAAAATTATCTCCCCTCCGAGTTAAAACTCCAAATTCTACCATCTCTTTCCCCTGCCCCATTCTGTAACTTCCTTCCTACTAAATACCATGCCTGGAGCCTGAAACCAGTAACCAAGACTCTCTTATATTAGTGAAGGGATTCCAGCTGGTAAGCAAGTTGAAGTATGGCCTCTGGGATGAAGAAACAGATGGAGAACCAGAGACCCCAATCTCATCTCCAAGGATTTCTGCTACTACCACCATAGATTTATATACAGGATGCATCCTAAAGAGAATAAAGCAGGTGATTATTCCTTTTAATTTTAAAGCCTAGATAGATTCCCCCCAAACTCCAAGGAGGGGTCCAGATTTTCGGAGATTGATCTTAATTTTCTCAAGTCCCTTAAACCCTGAACTAGGGGTTTATTCTCTGGAGTTTCTAAGGAGAAGCCTCTCTGTGCCTCAGTTTCTTCATCTATAAAATAGGAGATAACGGTGACTATTTCATGAGGTTCTTATGAGGGTTAAATGAGTTAATGTGTGTGAAGGGCCTAGAACATTGGTCCATAGCAAGTGCTCTATAGATGTTAGCTAAGCTTTCTTAAGGACTTTATTTCTTCTCTCTTGTTTATAAGGCTTGTTATTTGTGATCATTTCTTTCTAAATGACTAGGCAATAGGTACCTATTACTGAAGATAATAACAGATAATAATAATATCTAATAATAATAACTGATAATAATAACAGACTCTCAGAGAATAGTACCTATTACTAGGTAATAGTAACCTCATAACAAATTACTTCAGTACCAGTGCACCTCTTGGGTAGAAGTAAGTTTGGCCAATGGCTTACAAATATTCATCCTCCAAGTCAGAGGCAACGAGCTTTTTCATAGATGCAGCAATGATTGCATCTGTTAACTTCATTTAATGAGAAAATATATTGCAGATAAAAAGAATCCAGCCACACTTCTAAAATAATCAGTTGTTTTATTAATAACAATAGCATCTACACACATTTGAAAACACACATGTAAGAAACATAAGATTTATTCAGTTTATGATAATGCCTGGCATCCATGTGGATTCATGAAACCCTTAGGATCAACTCCAGGACCCAAGAGCCAAAAGCAGTTGAATAACTGATCAGACCATCAGTGTCTTCATCAGCAAAATCAAGGCTTGGACAGAAAGACTGAACATTCTGTAATCACACAAAATAAAACTAAAATGCAATTGAGCATTTGAGGATACAAAGGTGGACAGTATTAGCTCATGAGCAGTGAACCAACCCCTTTGCTTTTCTCAACCTCCTTTGTAAAAGGGTTATTAATCTTGCCTGTCTTACAGGGTCTATCTCTTCAGGACCTCCTGATAAGTGAGAAAGTGAATATAAATTAAAAGCTCATCTCCGTGGGGGCCAGAGGATCAGGATGGAGATGGTGTGTGTCAGAAAAGGAGATGGGAAAAGGATCTTTCCAGTGACCAATGCTCTAATTTAATGAAAATCCAAAGACGGTACACTACACTAAGAAGTGCAAAGGAAGGGAGAACCCACCACTGCCACCTCCATTTGGGTGCACAAAGAGTCTCAACCCGGGCCTCCTCAGAGCTATTGCTCTGAGGGGACCATGGACGGATTTGGCCAGAGAGCTCCAAAAACATTTCCATTTTCAGGTCTTCACATGTATCTAATGGAAATGAACGACACCCGCCCAATCCACGGAAGCTATTAAGAAAAGGATGGCGTGAGAAAATTAATTCGACAAATTTCAATAAATAGTTAAGTGTCCGCTATATGCCAGGCACGGATTGGCGCTGACAATATTGCAGAAAATCCGACCAGCAAGGTTAAGGGTTTAAGATCATAAATTAGAAAAAAACGAACCAGTTTCTGACAGCTCCTAGGAGGAAGAGAACAGGGAGACCAGATGACAGGCAGGAACAAGAGACGCAAATTCCTGAGTGCGACTTGGGAAGATCTCTGAGAGGTGACTTTTGAGCCCAGAATTAAATGAACCAGCGCCTTTAAGAGTGACCGGAGGCCCGAGCGTTCCAAGAGAATTAAATGCAAAAACGATCCACAAACCGAGAATAGGGAGGGATTTCAAAGCTTCAAAGGGTTCGGCGGACACCAGAATCCACGACTTTGGGGGCCGGCGCCAGATTTTGAATATTCATACCGTCCAATCACGAAGAGGCTATAGGAGTCGAGCGCAGGCCCCGCCCCCGGCGCCCACACCGCGGGGTCCACGGGAGGCCGCGCCGCGCCGCAGAGGCGGTGACCGCGCCAGGCGGCTTGGCTGCCGCACGCTCAGAATTCTTCGGGGCTGGTCGCAACGTTCCCGGGACCCGGGCTTAGCTGATCCTTTCTTAAAGGACGACCGAAGTCACCCAATTTGATTTAGAACACCAGTGAGACGTCCACCCCAGAGCGGCCAGGACGCAATAGTCCGGCGACGGGAGGTGGGGAGATTTTCAGTATCCTAATTCGAAGGAGTTTGTAGAACTAAGCAGCAGTTACGGGGTTAAGACGCGACCCAGATTAGAAAGCAAAGCCAGTCACGCGCCGGGAATCTCCAAGTACGAATGGCTTGAAAAGCTCCGCGTACTACCTTCCACCTTCCACAAGGAACTTACTTTGTGAGAAGAAAGTGAAGGGTAAAATAAGTGAACAAAGCTCTTTTCAGGTGATTAGGTGGGTGGCTCTGAAAAGAGCCTTTGGAGTCAGGCGGCCGGCGACCCCGGCGGGCGCCGCGTCCCGGCAGGGACTCACTTGGAGCTGGTGTACTTGGTGACGGCCTTGGTGCCCTCGGACACGGCGTGCTTGGCCAGCTCGCCGGGCAGCAGCAGGCGCACGGCCGTCTGGATCTCCCGGGAGGTGATGGTGGAGCGCTTGTTGTAATGCGCCAGGCGGGAGGCCTCGCCGGCGATGCGCTCGAAGATGTCGTTGACGAACGAGTTCATGATGCCCATGGCCTTGGACGAGATGCCGGTGTCGGGGTGCACCTGCTTCAACACCTTGTACACGTAGATGGAGTAGCTCTCCTTGCGGCTGCGCTTGCGCTTCTTGCCGTCCTTCTTTTGAGCTTTGGTGACCGCCTTTTTCGAGCCCTTTTTGGGCGCGGGAGCGGATTTTGCAGGCTCAGGCATTGTAAAGGAGCACACGCGTTGGGGAAGAAAGGAAGTGCGAGAATGGGCGGGCCTGAGCCTTTTATAACCACCGTATGCAAATAAGGGCTCCTAAAACCTTTCGTTTCCATTGGGCCTTGTGGGGACCTTGCGTTATCAGCAACAGCTGCGTCACAACACCTACTCTTGGCCTCATTGGCCGGTTCTGGAGCCAATTTAGGACCAATGAAAACCTCGTTCCTGACCCCACCCCTAGCAAAGCTTATAAAGGCTTTTCCATCGCTCATCTTTCGCTGCTGTTTTGTTGTCAGGTCTGAGCTTTAGGTGTTTTAACCTCGCTAGCAATCATGTCTGGTCGTGGCAAGCAAGGAGGCAAGGCCCGCGCCAAGGCCAAGTCGCGCTCGTCCCGCGCCGGCCTGCAGTTCCCAGTGGGCCGCGTGCACCGGCTGCTGCGTAAGGGCAACTACGCCGAGCGGGTGGGGGCCGGCGCTCCCGTCTACATGGCGGCCGTGCTGGAGTACCTGACGGCCGAGATCCTGGAGCTGGCGGGCAACGCGGCCCGCGACAACAAGAAGACGCGTATCATCCCCCGCCACCTGCAGCTGGCCATCCGCAACGACGAGGAGCTCAACAAGCTGCTGGGCAAGGTCACCATCGCCCAGGGCGGCGTCCTGCCCAACATCCAGGCCGTTCTCTTACCAAAGAAAACTGAAAGCCACAAAGCCAAAAGTAAATAAATCCTGACAAGCCAAAGATCAAAGGCTCTTTTTAGAGCCACCTAAGCTTTCAAAAAAAGAGCTAGTGGCGCTATTTCGTTACCAGCCCCTCAATTGACATTGTTGGTGGCTCTTAAAAGAGCCTTTGGGGTTAGTGGGGATGCTCTCAATCCCAGTTACTTGTTCTTGCCAGGCTTGTGACTCTCCGTTTTCTTAGGTAACAAGACCGCCTGGATATTGGGCAGGACGCCGCCCTGGGCAATGGTGACACCCCCGAGTAACTTGTTGAGCTCTTCGTCATTTCTCACGGCCAGCTGCAAATGGCGAGGGATGATGCGCGTCTTTTTGTTGTCGCGGGCCGCGTTGCCCGCCAGCTCCAGGATCTCGGCCGTCAGGTACTCCAGCACCGCAGCCAGGTACACCGGGGCGCCGGCCCCCACCCGCTCGGCGTAGTTGCCCTTACGCAGCAGCCGGTGCACCCGGCCCACCGGGAACTGCAGGCCGGCACGGGACGAGCGCGACTTGGCCTTGGCGCGGGCCTTGCCTCCCTGCTTTCCGCGTCCTGACATTACAGCCAAAAATGCAGTTACAGCTTCTTATTCAAGGAGAAGGAAGTGGAACGGATAACCAATTTGGTGTAATTTATAAGAATTACCGGGAGGGGTGAAGGGAAGTAGCCCAATCAAGCAGCCAATAGGGAAGCAGAAAGCAGACTCCGTTTGCATCCTGCACTGCGAGGAAATGACGGATTCCGAAAGTACCTACCAATCGCTGGGAGCCACATTAAAGCCCCTTATTTGCATGCCAGGATTTTTAAAGAAAGAAGGCTTTCGGACAGATCGCTGTTTTGTTTTGCCTTTTACTGAATGGCATTTTTTAATTTTAATTTTCAGCCTAGAGAAGGGGAGGGGGCCTCTCTTTCCCTCCCCCCCACCCCCCACCCCCCCCCCCCCCCACCCCCCACTCCCCCAGTTTGGAGCTGGAAGGGAAATCCTCAGAAGTACCCAGACGGCCTGCAGAGGGCCTCCAGGAGATGCAGAGTTGCTCCCGCTCAAGGGTAGGGATTCTGAAACTGATTATCCCCTTGAACTTTAAATTACCTTCCAAGTCCCGCCTTTTCTGTCTTTACAGCCAGACTTCCAAAAAACTGTTACTAAGGCCGCCTGCCTTCTCTGCAACGTGGTCGTGGCCTTCCGTGCGGCTTCGCCCCACCCCCAGCCGCCTCCGCTCTTCGGAATCCTGCGTAACCGAGGACTGGAATAGATTTTGTCTTCCTCCTCTTGACCTACAGGAGGCATCCGATACCGCCTTGAAATTTGCTCCCTGGGCTTGCAAAATGTCCTCCGACTTTACTCCTCCCGGTCCTTTTCCTCTATCGGTCCCTGCTTTCCCGCGTCCGTCTGGGCTCTGTCTCCTATCCAACACCCCCCTCCATCCTTTACTCTTCCTGAGGAGTCTTCCCACTTCCATGCTTTAAATTACAGACATCCAGATTTGTTCCAGAAGCTTATATCCTTACACCAACTGCTTGCTGGGGACTTCAAACCATCTGTCCCAACAACTCGACCTATCCAAATGCGAACTCACCCAAACAACCCCCTATCGCCCGTTTGCTCTTTCCCAGAATTACAACCTAAGCCAGAATCTACACTCACCTGCATCTCAACAGCATATCCGGTTACTTCCCTAAGGTTTCTTCAGCCTTTTCTCCGTGCTCCTGTCTGCCTCCTCATTGCTCTCTTAGACTTCAGCAGTAGCCCTGCAGACCTGTTTTCCTTAATCTTCCAACTTCCTTCTAGAGAAACCTTTCCTGAAAGTTTTATTTCTTCCTCCTCAGCTTCCCACTCTGGGGTGTTCCACATCCCTCACACCATTTGCACCCTCTCCTGAGTATCCCATAAGGACAGGAGGTAGAATACAATAGAAAAAAGAATAGACTTAAATTTTATTCCTTGAGCTCATTTCTGATATTCTTTATCTTCACCTTTATTAAGTACGGGCTACCTACCAGGCAATGGGTATACCGGTAGTTGAAAACTAGAAAATAGAGAAAATCTAAACTCTGGCAGTTAATATCAACTATCTGTAGAGATCCCTGGTAAGAACGCTGGTATAGATTTGTGAAGGTAATTCTAACTCAATCAACTATATCATTTCAGAAGATGCATGTGTTAATAGAAAGATGTGGTCCACAAAGAGTCAAAACAGGGCAATTCCAGTAGGAATGTGTTGTTTCTCCAGCACTAAGCATGTATATTATATGTCTGCTAGACACAAAGGTTTGGGCTATTATAGAAGGGTCCTTGGTTGTGAAAACATTAGCTTTTTCTCACAACCTGGGTGAAATAGTTCTAAAGACTAACACTGAGCTCAGATTCTAGGCTCAACCACTTTCCAATTATTCTACAAGATAAAAATATGAGACTGAGAAGGGATGAGGCAATTATGAGAAGATACATCACTAGAGGGGAATGAAATTGCATTCTAGGCTATTCATAAATTTCTGGTGTTTTGTTCAGTGATTCTCTCCCGAATAAGCCAGTCCACTCTGGAAGTTCTTTTTTTTTTTTTTTTTTAATATTTTATTTATTCATGAGAGGCATAGAGAGAGAGGCAGAGACAGACATAGGCAGAGGGAGAAGCAGGCTCCTTCTGGGGAACCTGATGCGGAACTTGAACCGAGGACCCCAGGATCACAACCTGAGCCAAAGGCAGATGCTCAACCACTGAGCCACCCAGGTGCCCCAACTCTGGAAGTTCTGATACTGTTAACTTTTCAGACCGAGGCTGAAACCCAAGATAATGGGGACCCCACTACAAATCTGTCACCTTGAGAGGCTCTGCTTGAGGACACAGCTGACCTCCCCCTCTCTTTGACCTCCTTTTTACTTCTATCACAGTGACCCTGTGCTGTTAGGAAAGGTGAAGGACAAAAAGATGATATGGAACCTTATTATGTGATAAACCCTATGCTAGGGGCTATGATGCAGATGCAATTATTTGTGTTATAGATAAGGAAAGTGAGACTCGGAGAAGCTAAAGCACTTGCTGAAGGTGACACAGCCATTTACTAAGACATGATTAGAACTCAGGTCTGCCTGACTCAAAAATTGTGCACTTCACCACTTCATTCACAGTGCTTTACTCACCAGATGTTGGGCTTCATGAAGCCACTTAACTTGTACAGCTTCCCTTTCTTCCTCTATTAAAGAGAAAAAGAGAATGAGAGAAAATTAGATTTAGTAGTTTAGATTCTATCCAGCTATAAAACCCTATTAGATAAGTCTAGATAGGCCATTATCCTACAAATTATATGAGACTCAATTACTATCTATTGCTCCCCCGAGCTCTTTTCCCAGCATTCTTACCAGAACTATTAAAACATGAAATAGAGCAGGCCATCCCTAAAAGTAGTGCACCATCACAGACAAATAGGCTGGATCTTATTTCCTTTAACAAAAAGGCAACTGAGTTCTTTCCCAGGCAATCTTGTGAATCAAGCATTTATTTTGCCTTCTCACCCCATTCCACCACTCTAACCATAGTCCTCTCTCTTGCCCTGTCCCTCCACCTCTCTCACCATGACCCTCAGCCTCCTCCATACTGAGCTACACACCATTCAAGCAAGGCCTTTCCACAGTTACCTGCCATTGCACATACTGTGGCCTTTGGCAAGAAGCTTCGTCCTCCTCTTGACCTAGCAGAATCCTCCTCATCTGGCTGGTTCTGCCCAGAAATCACCTGCTCCTTCATGAGGTCTTCCTTTCCACTACCCACACAGCCTCCATGTGCCCACCTCTCTGTTCAAATCCTGGTGATAGCACTTACCACTCTGTACCATGCTTGGACTTTGCTCTTGCATCCTTTCCGTGACCCCCTCAGGAGACAGACCATGTCTTTTTGAATCTGAGTCCTTAATTCCTTCTACCTGGCTCTTCATAAGGTAATTAAATGTTTGGGGCATGAATAAATGGCATAACACTCTTAGGGAATTAGTGTCTTCTTTTCAAAAATATTTCTCTTTACTCAACAACCACTCTCCAAATGCCAAGTATAAACAGTAGACTGTGATAGCCAGAGTGATGGGAGATACACTAAAAGCTTGTTGATTAAACAAAAATAATATATCCAACCACATTAGAGTTGTTAGAATAAATGAGAATAAATGTAAAAAACCTAGTACAGAGCCTGGAACCTGAGAGGGCCTAAAGCTGTATTGAGGCCAAATAGCTTAATGGTTAAAAGCCCAAATTCTACAACCTGCCTCTGCATTATTTACCAGATCTGTGACCATGGGCAAATTACCTAACTTCTAAGGGTCTCTGCTTCCTCACTGGTAAAGCAAAAGTAATAATAGTAGCTACTTCATGGGGTTGTTGTAAAAATTAAGAGTTCATAAATGTAAAACATTTAGAACAGTACACAGTACCAAAAATTCTTTGAACCAATTTTTCATTTCAAAAATAAACATTGGGTTTATCAGATAACCGAACAATTCCACTCCTGGATATAAGCAAACAGAAATGAATGTTTGCATGCAACAAAAAGCATGTACCAGAATGTGGTATGTTCATATAGTGCCATACTACAAACAATGAAAATGAGCAAATTGCTGCCATGCACATGGATGAATCTCACAATGTTGAACAAAAGAATGCAAGCAAAATGAATTCATGCTATGTGATTCTTTTTATATGAAGTTTAAAAATGGGCAAAACTAATTATGGTGATAGATATTAGAATAATGGTTACCTGTGGCAGGGTGGTATTGACTTCCCTGGAGCCTTCAAGGTGCTGGAAATTTTCTGTCTCTTGACGTGTTGTATCATAGGTAGAATTAAACTGCTCACTAAAGATTTGTAAGTTCCTTATGTGTAAAGTATACATCAATAAGCACAAACTAAGTTTTCCATGAATAAATATTAAAGTAATCATCATGGGGGGAAAATTAGTATGTTGTTGGACATCCCAATCCTCATGTCACAGATTGTTTTTTAATTACACATGAGGTGGCCACCATAATCTTGGTGTTTAAAGTCTCTAAAAGTCTCAATCTGGCTGTGACAAACCTTCACTACATGGTAGGTATTATGACTATGTTTTTTTGTTGTTTTTTTAAATTTTTATTTATTTATGATAGTCACACAGAGAGAGAGAGAGGCAGAGACATAGGCAGAGGGAGAAGCAGCCTCCATGCACCAGGGGCCTGACATGGGATTTGATCCTGGGTCTCCAGGATCGCGCCCTGGGCCAAAGGCAGGCGCTAAACCACTGTGCCACCCAGGGATCCCAACTGTTTTTGTTAGAAGCAAAGACTCTAAGCTTGCTCTATGGAGTTGGTAATTTACAAAGCTTTTATTTATTTTTGCAACAGAAATAATAATGCCACTGGCCCTCTTTTCATACAATAGTTCATATATCCATCCAATACATTTAATTGAACACCCGGGTGTGCCAAAACTGACCTTGACATAACACATTTATTTTTTTTTTTTTAGATTTTATTTATTTAGTGGAGAGCAAGCATGAAAAAGGGTAGAGGGAGAGAGAAAGGGAGAAGCAGACACCCCACTGAGCAGGGAGCCCAACACTGGGCTCAATCCCAGGACTCTGGGATCATGACCTGAGCTGAAGGCAAATCTTAACCAACTGAGCCACCCAGGTACTCTGACATAACACATTTAGAACATATTGAATGTAGAAGCTCCTGGGTGGCTCAGTCGGTTAAGTGTCTGACTCTTGATTTTGGCTCAGGTCATCCTCTAAACTTCCCGAGGACTGGCCCTAACTTATTCCCCACCTTCCAGGGCTGGTCTGCGCACAGAAATTCTGTATGCAGTAAGTGGAACGAGCTTCCAATTTTCTTGTATGTAAAATAAATGAGTTCAGCTCGATGACAATAAAATCTATCAAATAACAGCAGTCCCAACTGAGCAGGAATTCCCGGGTTTTTTGCATCTCCCTACTTCAGAACCTAACAGCACGAGTCGCCAAAATGATAGACTACAGTTCCCGTGAGCCCTCACGTGGCGTCTGCCCATTCTACTATCGCGTAGCGAGGACTCCATTTCCCAGAGTGCCTCAGGATGCGACGACGACCTTACTCTCCGAGAACTTCTGGGGTCCGGTGACTGACACGCGACTGCGGTAGCCGAGGCTGAGCGGAAGGTAGAAAATGCCCGGCCTGGGGTTCAGAGGGGATACGGCTCGGCCACAGACGCGGAGTTGCACATACGCTGCCTTTGCAGTCCCCAGCCCACTCGATAACTGTCCCCCGCGGGCCCCTTCCAGTCGCGCGTCAGCCCTCCGCGGCCTAGGCCGAATTCCCCCCACGTCACACAGAAGAAAGGGGTGGTGTCTGCGATGGAGGCGGGCCCCCTGCGGGAGCGGAGTATGCGTGGGGGAGGAGGGAGGAGGCGGGAGGGGGTGGGAGGGGGCGGGAGGCCCCGGCCCTCAGTGCTCTGCGCCTGTTCTCCGCTGTAGCCGATGCTGAGTGGGCAGCTGGTCCGGCACCTGTTCTCCATGGCAGGTCGCGTCTGTCTGTCCCGGAGCAGCGCGGGACTGGGAACCATCGGTCCCGTCGAGGCAGCCATTCGCACAAAGTTGGAGCAGGCCTTGAACCCCGAGGTGTTGGAGCTGCGCAACGAGAGCGACGCCCATGCGGTCCCACCAGGCAGCGAGACGCATTTCCGCGTGGCGGTGGTGAGCTCTCGCTTTGAAGGACTGAGCCCCTTACAACGGCACCGGCTGGTCCACGCCGCCCTGTCTGAGGAGCTGGCTGGGCGGGTGCACGCACTGGCCATACAGACACGGACCCCCGCCCAGTGGAAGGAAAATCCTCAACTAGACATGAGCCCCCCTTGCCTGGGTGGGAACAAGAAAACTCGGGGAACCCCCTGAGCCCCAAAGGAGGGAAGGCCAGGATTCTAATGGTTTGTCTGGGAATAAACTACGGGCTTTCTGCCAATATGGTCTGGTGTTTGTAAGCGATGAGAGGCCCCATTCAACCAGTGCGTACATTCTCTCTGGACATGACTCAGTTTAGATCAAAGCTATCCAAGCAAAGAGTAGAATCACTCTCCACCCCCCTTGCCCTGATCTATTTAGGAAAAGCTGCCTGGGCGTTTCATGTTAAATTGTGACTAAGATATATGTTGGCAAATTGAATTTAATTTTTTTTAAATGCAAATTTAAAAAAAAAAAAAAAAAACCTATGGCCCCATCACTTAAAAAAAAAATAAATGTGACTGAGGAACTACCAGACCTGATAAGTTGGAAATCATCCTGTACATTAAAAAAGAAATTATCACAGGAGATGGACTGCTTTGTGTGGCCAATGGCCTGTTGAATCAGTTGTTCTGAGGAGAAGAAAGATACTATAGCCTAGAGTAGTCATGAAGGGCTTCACTGAGGGGAGTGATGAAAGTAATCTTTAAGGGAAAGCATAGAATTAAACCAGAAAGGAGAGGAAAGATGTTACAGGTAGAGGGAAGAGCCTTAGCAAAGGCACAGAAGCTGGTCTAGGCAGTCTCACCAGTGATTGGACAAGACAGGAGTTACAGACACACTTGAATTTCATACTGGGGGAGTGTTTGTCTTTCTGTCAGCCTATCAGTTTCCAAAAGGATTTGACTTTTTTTCTTATAAAAATCCTTAACAAAACAAAGGAAAAACCAGAACACACGAATGCAGTGAAAAGATAATAACATGGAAAATGAGTATAGAAGAAGAAAAGAACTTTATATGGCCCTTTGTCTTACGAGCCTTCTAAAGTTATATTTCTGACTGGAGCTCAAGTGATGTCTAGATAAACAACTTTGGTGACCTTAATGTGGCAATAGAATCTAGATACTTAAAAAAAAAAGTTGAACATATATCTTGATCATTTTGAGCTATAGTTGAGACTGCATCTGGTTGGACAAGAGGAAGTCATTGAAGAGTTTTGCGGAAGGGCATACCAAAGAGCATTTTGGGGCAGATGGATCAGGCAGTGATGTGTGAGTTGGCATAGAAGATTGGAGGCACAGAGATCAAGAGTGAAGATGGGACCCTGACTTCAAAGTCAGCTGTAGGAATGGAAATTGAAAGCTACCATAAAAAGTCAGAAAATGGCTTGGTTAGAACTAACTGTGAATGAGGGGGAGTCCAGTATAATCCCTAGGCAGCGGTTTCCAGATCTCACAGATAAGAATTCCTATGGAAGCTTGTTTCAAAGTGGATTCTAGAATTCCACTCTATCCCCCCCCCAAAAAAAAAAAATTCCGATTCCACAAGAATGGAATCTGGAATCCATATATTTAAAAGACACATGAGAGGATTTGGAGGAAAACTGGCTCTAATCTCAAGAAACACTTCCAAATTTGTTTTTAAAGATTTTACTTATGTATTTGATTTTACTTATGTTTTTGAGAGGCTGTGCACATGCACATGAGTCCGGAGTGGGCAGAGGGAGAGGGACAAGCAGACTCCTTGTTGAGCAGGGAGCCTGACTCTAGAGCTCAATATCAGGACCTCGAGATCATGACCTATGCTGAAAGCAGATACTTAGCTGACTGAGCCACCGAGGCGCCCCTTAAATTTTTAAGGGCACAACACATTATAATTGACTATGGGTAAAAAGTCATACATATCTCTAGGGCTTATTCACCTTGCTTAAATGATAGTTTATGCCCTTTGATTTAATAATCAAATCCCCATTTCTTTTTCTTCCCTGCCCCTGGCAACCATTATTCTACTCTGATTCTATGAATTTGACTATCTTTGATAACTAGTGGAATCATTCATTTGGTCTTTGTGTTTCTGTACCCAGCTTTTTTAACTTAATGTCCTCATGGTTCATCCATGTCATCACATATTGCAGAATTTCCATCTTTTCTAAAAGCTGACTAGCATTCTATTACCAGCTCATCTGCCAATGGACATTTAGGTTGTTTCCACATTAGCTATTTCCAGTAGTGCTGCAGTGAACATGGGAGTGCTAATGTTGCCAATCCTCATTTCAATTCTTTTGATAAATATCCAGAAGTGAGATTGCTGGATCACATAATTCTATTTTTTTTTTTTTTTTTTTTTTGAGGAACCTCCATACTCTTCTACATAGCAGCTGCACCATTCTGCATTCCCACCAACAATGTGCAAGTGTTCCAACCTCTCTACGTCTCCACCAACACCATTGTCTTTTATTTGGCTTGGATTTGAGGGGTGTGTGGTTTTTTGGTAAAAGCCATCCTGATGGATAGATGTGAAGAGATGTCTCATTGTGGTTTTGACTTGTGTTTTCTCTGATGGTTAGTGCTATTGAGCGTTTTTTATATAGACTTGTTGGCTATTTGTACGTTGTCTTTTTGGAGAAATGTCTATTCAAGTCTTTAGCTCCCTTTTTAAATCAGTTACCAGTTTTTTTTGCTAGTGAGTTGTAGGACATTACCCCAACTTTTCAAATTTGGGAGATGAGGAGGTCAGGATAAAGGTCAGGAAAAAAGTCAGGATAGAGAGGCCAATTGAAAGAAATGTGGTGCATCATATTATTCTGGCTTTCAGTTTGGGGAAAGAGGAATAATATTTCCATCTCACTGTCTTCCTCTCCCAGCAGGCAGAACAGAGTTGGATGTAGATGGAGAGGCAAAGAAGCAGGCATAGCCATCTTGGATTTTAAGGATTTATTTCCTTTTTATTTTTCATCAATATTTTTCATTTCATTTTTCACATCAACAGAGTTGGGCTTAGGGGGGTTCCCCAGGAGAGCAGGAGAGATGGATGGGTCCCTCTGGGGGGGCGGGGGCACAGGGGAGAAGGTTGCGTCCAGCAAATGAAGGGTGAGGAAAGGGGGTACACACTCATACACTGGACACTGGAGAAGGCAATCCTTTGAGCACAGATACCGAAGAGTTAAACAGCGCCCCCCCTTCAGTGTTACAAAATGGGAGGAGTGACCATAGGGTGGGGGCGCCAGATGAAGCATGAGGAGGGTGAATTTGGATTTTCTTTTTTTATTGTTGTTTTCACTTTTTTTTTCATTTTTTTTTTTTAACATTTTACAAACAGCTAAAAACTACAACATATCACAGCTACGGTGGGGGGGTGGGGTGGGGAGCAGGAGGGCACCAAAGAAAGCAGCCACACAGTGGGGTGAGGCAAGGGCAGCTTAACTACAGGGGCCTCTCACGTAGAAGGGTGAGATGGGGAAACTGAGGCTTCTGATCCCGCATGAGGGGTCCCTGGCTTATTGCCCAACCTCTTCCCACTTCAGAGGAGTTGCTGGGAGGGCCCCTACATTCTGCCCCTTGTGCTTTTTAATCTGCTGGTTTGACCTTAGGCCTGATTTCTCTCCCTCCCCTGCTGCTCTGCCTGTGGGGGTAGGCCTGATTTCTCTCCCTCCCCTGCTGCTCTGCCTGTGGGGGTACAGACCAAGGGTGGGAGGGCAGCTGTGCTGTCCCTGTCTGTGCTATAGTGGGTGGAGCCTCTCACTCCAGAGGCCTGTGCTTCTTGAGAGGAGGAGAGGAGATGGACCTTGTCATGTGTGGTCAGGTCTGTCTAGACTGTGGGACTCATCCTCACCTGGCCTAGGGCTCCTCCCTCCCAGGCCTGGCACAGAAACAAGATCAAGGGAGGGGCTATGGGAGGCAGGGCAGTGTGTGTGTCGACTGAGATGACCTGTGGCTGGTATCTGAGGACAGCATAGTGACACCCCACCCCATGGCACATACACACACATAAGTGTTACACATGCATCCACACACACAGTCCTGCAGAGCTGCCTCAGAACTTAATATATAAATAAATAAGAATTAGAAAACTAATTTCATAAAATTCAGGCTTCTTACCTATAGCCCAGATTGAGGGGAGAGTGGAGGCCAGGGGGCTGAGGTTTATTGCTACTCCCCCTGCATCCAACAGATGTGAGAGGGCACCTAAGGCCCTTCCAACTCTAAGAAGTTCTTTTGGTCCCTAGACGCCACCGAGCCCCAGCCCCCAGCATAACCACATGCCTGCGGTTTCACAAGGGCCTAGGCAGAGGGATGAGGGGAAGGGCAGGAGGCCTGTTTTGGAGCTCCTAGAGCCAGGAGGAGCTAGGCCCCTAGCTAACACTGGGAAGAAGGGTAAGGCCAAGCTTTCTCTTGTGCAAAGTCAGTGGGGGTAGGAGATGGGGAGTAGAACTGCATCCCACAACTAGGATGAAGAAGCCTTCCCTGGAGCTCCTGCCTATGGGGTCACACACATGCAGACACGCGCGCACACACACAGCCTAGACACAGAACACAGGGGAATGGGGATCGAGGGTCCCGGGCCCAGGATGGCAGGGCAGGGAGGGTGAAGGAGGAGCCATTGCTCTCACAGTGTGCCTGCCATCCTCTGAACCCCTGCGGCCCTCTCACTGCAGCACCTGCCCCCGGGTCTCAGGCAACTTCAGGGCCAGAGAACTACCAAGGGCAAGGGCAGCTGAGGCGAACAGGATGGGGGCAGCCTTGGTGATCCCCACAAAGGATGTGAAGATGCTGATCCCCAGCACAGCTGCCAGCTTACAGAGGGCATTCAGGAAGCCAAAGGCTGTGGTCCTGCTCAGAGGTCCCCCAGGGCAGCACGAAAAGGAGATGAGGAGGAAGCGTGGGGGATGGGTGAGTGGGTGAGAAAGTGGAGGAAAGATGGCAGGCAGTATCCACAAAGGAGAGGAAGGAGAGAAAGATCAGGGAATATAGATTGGGAGACAAGGGGAAAAGAAGACCAAAAAATTAGATTAATGGTTAAGACTTCAAGGAGCAAATACAAAAGTCACCAGCCCTTAGAGGAGAAACTCAAGGGGAATGCGTGCACTTTTAACCCTCAAGATGATTTCCCACCTCCTTACCCCACCTCCCCCCTGCCCTGTAGGCCCTAAACGCAGCTACCCTGCTCCCATGACACTCCAACTACCTCTTGTCCGAGGGGTAGAGTTCAACGGTCAACACGTCCAGCGCGTTCCAGGATGCAATGCTGACCCCCCCAAAAAGGCAGAGCAGAGCGATCATGGCTGACTCGCTGTTCCCAAAAGACAGGAAGAAGCAGGAGACACAGGACATCACGCTGGAGCCAGCTGGAACCAGGAAAGGAGGGAGCTGCATGAACCTGGCCACGGTGATGCCCACCCACAACCCACCCCATGCCATCAACTAGATTTGAGGGTAGCCCAGGATGAGACTTTTTCCAAAAGTACTCAAAAGGGAGGTTCTACACTCATCCTCAATCTCCCTTAAATTATCGTTTTATTCATAGTATCAGTTACAACTATCTCTTCAATAACAGCTACAGGCCAAGGAGCCTGATGCTTTACATGCATCGATCTAACATATCAGCCCAGTGAGGCAGGTACTGTCATCACTCCCATTTTGCCCAAGGTAGGTGGTGAAGCTGAGATTCAAAACCCGGAACCTCAAAGCCCGTGTGCTTGCTATTCTGCCTACCTGCTCTACCCTTAGAGAAGCTTCCATGCCAGGCCCCACCCAGCCAAGACCTAAACAGAAGAGAGAGAGAGAACCTACTCTGGCTAAGCTCTTCCTTCAGAATAAGGTTAGAAGCGTGTTGACAGCCTCGCCTTGCTCCCCAGCCCCCGAATCAGTTCTACCCCCTTACCAAGCATGCGGAGCCTGCCAATCTTGTCCATGAGCAGGGCAGACACAATATTCCCAGGAAGTACAGCCAGCGTCCCCAAGAAACTGACAAAGTACACCATGTAGGCGCCTTCCCCAGTCCCCGTCACATCTAACGGGCAGCCCTCTTTGTTGTGCAGGAACGTGCTGTTCACCAGACGGCTGTTCACAAACTTGTACTCAAACAGATCTGGGGGCAAAGACCAAGACAGGCAGGCAGTCATGCGAGAGGGACGCCACCACTGCTTCTGGCTCAGGGCGCTGCCTTAGTGGGGTCAGTTGGGGGAGGAGGGGCGCTCTAAATTGCTCAGGGCCATCATCACAAAACATCAAATGATAGCACCATAGAACTAGAAACCCTTACAGTAAGAAATGACCACAGTCTCATGACCGGTGAGACTGGCTGTTTCCAAGTTTTCTCATTAATAATCTTGGCTTCTTTTCGTCTGCCCGAGCTGACTATAAACAGTAGCAGTGCCATGGGATTAGGAAAATTTACTGAGCCAAATATTAAAAATCATTAAAAGTCCTTTCCAGGGTGCCTGGGTGGCTCAGTGATTGAGCGTCTGCCTTTGGCTCAAGTCATGATCCCAGGATCCTGGAATTGAGTCCCATATCAGGCTCCCCACAGACAGCCTGCCTTTGTCTCTGCCTCTCTCTGTGTGTCTCTCATGAATGAATAAATAAAATCTTAAAAAATAAAGTAAAATAAAATAATAAAAGTCCTTTCCATTATTTTTCCCTGTAAGGTAGGAAAAACTCACCCAGTATTCCATTAGAGGCAGGATCCTTAGTCTAGCTGATGAAGCAGCACTTCATGGGCATATAGTTTGAGAATCACTGTTTTAAAAACTGGACTAATATGAGGACGCCTGAGTGGTTCAGTTGGTTAAGCGGCTGCCTCTTGATTTCAGCTCATGTGGTGATCTCAGGGTCATGGGATCAAGCCCTACATGGGGCTCCCCACTTAGCAGGAAGTCTAATTGAGATTCTTTCTCTTCCACTCCCTCTGACCCTCCCCGCCCTGCCCCCCCCCCCAATAAATATATCTTAAAAAACAACAACAACAACCAAACAGTGGACTAATGCAATGATTCTCAGCCTTTTATGCACCAAATATCCCTTTTATTGTTGGTTTTTTTCCCTGAAGACCCTGTTTGAATGAATTTTGCCCTCTTCAAAGAGCATTAATAACACCACAGAATTGCTTTAATTCCAGCTCAAAGGCAAAGGAATTTGATGTTTTTGCCAGATATTCTTAAAAATCTTACAAAAAAATGGTCTATTTCTATTCAGTTTTTGGAATTCTTAGTGGTAGCTAATAGGCACCCATACCACCTTCCTCTGGGGCTCCCAAGAGCTCAGCTCATGAACCCTGAGCTAGGGAATGAGAAGAGCTCCCTCTTCCCTCTTCAAGATCCATCCAAACCTTCAGTCCGACAGCCAGCAGCTACACCACCTTACCAGTGTTATAGAACACAGTGTTGATGAACGTGCAGTTGCGGAAAAACGTGTTGCTCGATGTGACATCCTCAAAATAACACTCCTCAAATAGGGAATCCTCAAAGGACACTGACTTCAGACGTAGCCCAATGAACCTGTAAGGCCAGGATGAGGAGACATGCTTTCCCCTGTCCTCATACCCTCCTTCAAGGCTCATTCCTTTGGAATTGAGAAACCACAGGCATTTACCCCCACACACCCTGTCTCTGAACTCCCAGGCAACTGAAAGAAACAAGGGATATAAAGGGCAGGGAAGAAGTGATATGGAAAAGTCCCCACATACTTGTCATTGAAGTACTGTCCCCCTCGATGGATCTGATTTTCCAGGGTGAAATTAAAGGTCACATGCTCTACGCGCTCCCCAGAGAATAATTTGGTTCGGGCTTCGTAGTCCACCGCCTGGAGATGGCGGATCATGTCAGGAAACCAGACAGTCAGGCCATAGTAGCTGAAGAGTCAAGGATGATGGAGTCAGACAAGGCTCAGGATTAGGACCAGGGGGTCCAGAAATGAGGGGACGGAGGGTCAGGACCTTGCTCACCTCTCCCGCCTCATCTCTCAGCACTCCTCCCTGCACCGACTGCTAGGTCTGGGGGGCTTATCTCCCAGGCATTTGCTCTGCCCTCGGCCTAATCCCCACCCCCAGCCCACCCCCAGCCCACCCCCAGCCCATCCTCAGCCCATCCCCAGCCATCCTCAGGACTTCAATTCCCACCACCCCCACACACCTCCTCACCTGAAGGACATGGTGAACCACACACCCATCATCATCAGAGTGATGCGTCGATATTCTGGACCAAAACATGAGAGGAAATTTCCCCAAACCTAGGTGGAATGGAGCAAAGTCAGAGTGGCTGCACTAACTCCTCGCACCCCCAGATCCCCCCTCTGCTTCCCTAACCCTTTCCCTCAGTTCCCCCATCACCGCCCCACACACAGGTCTAGCCCTGCCTTTGTCTCCACCTCTCCACTCCCTTTTCCCTCTTCACCACACTATCCCTCATTACCTGGCCACCCAGGCTCAAGGCCCGGACCCCCCAGCGCTGATACCAAGTCCCCGTATCTGACTGGATCTCAATCAGCTCATCCTCCTGATGAATCGTCTTAATGTGGGTTACCTGGGGTCAAGAGAAGAGGTTAGCAGTCAAGTAGTCTGTATTTCCTAACGCCCCCATTCAGGAGCCTCAGTTTCTCCTGTAGTAGCAAAATGCAGACAGGGGGTAGATGTGATAGGATACCCTGAGAGACAACAGTGAAGGAGAGGGTGGTGGGAGATGTCTAGGGAAGGCAGGGGTGGTATCCAGAGAGGGGCTGGCTGGAGCTGGAGGGCCTTGGAGGATCAAAGGGAGGGCTCCGGCTCACCGAGAAGACTCGCTCAGGATGCCCCTTGGCTCGCATGTTGGTGTCATGAACCTGCTTCAGCACCATCCAGGCCTCATCATGCTTCCCATTCTAGAGCCACAGACACAGTTCCCACATCCAGGTTAGCTCCCCCCAGCCCAGGGTAATAGACCCGCCCCCCCGGGGGGCTTCTGTAGTCACAGAATACCAAACGGCTCCCACCCCTACCTCTGACCTACAGGCACGTACATCACCCACTCTGAAAGAGCCCCAAGGAAGGAAACAGCAAAATATAATCAGACTTGGGCGAGAGTAGGGTGAGTCCGGGAGACAGATATAACTACAGGTCCCAGGGATCCCCTGGTACAATGGAAAAAGAAAATCAAAAACAAGGGAATTGGTGATGAGGGGCAAGTAGATCGGTCGGCAGAAGAGAAGCAGCATCCTGACTCTGCCGGACCAACATCTACTTGGAGGGGGAAGAAGTAGAGGGTGGGAACTTCTCTTAAGCTATGAAGCCAGGGCCAGGGCCCCTCCCTGCAGAATCTTAAGCCACCCCGGGTTGAGCAGGCACCCTGGTTTCTCCAGGTGCAGAGCCCCTCTGGAGACACAAGACAAAGGAAGCAAGATCAAGTCCCCATAAGTACGGCCCCTGTGAGGGTCCCATAAACCAAACTCACCATGAGTGTGTGAACACAGAACCTTCTGCCTCCCCCCGCCCCTCCCCAGCCCCAGCCCTATTCACCTCCAGGAAGAAGCGGGGGCTCTCAGGCTGTGTGGTCAGAGCCCCGATGGCAAACACAGAAGGGAAGGCACAGACGAGGACGAAAACCCTCCAGCTGTGGAACTGGTAAGCAGACCCCATCTGAAAGCTCCACCCTGGCAGGAACAGTCAGCATCAGCAGAGGGGTGGGAGGCGGGGGGCTCCTGCCGCAAGGGAGAGTCTGGGGTGCCTTCCCTGGGGGCTGCTCACCGTAGTGCGGGATAATGGCCCAAGCCATGGCCGCAGCATACACTCCGCCAATCATCCAGAACATGCAGAGCCAGCTCAAATGCTCCCCACGTTTCTCCTGAGCCAGAAACTCAGAGAAATAGGAGAAGACAATGGGGATGGACCCTCCGATCCTGGAGGGATGGTAAGAATTAAGCATTAGATCCCAATCCCCTGCCCCAGTGCTCTGCTTCCCTGAGCACCTGTCAGCTTCCACACCTTACAAGAGACTTCTTGTCACATAGAGCCCCGTAGCCCAGTAGGTACCCATCCTCGGGACCCTGGGAAACAGGCAGGGAAGTCTCAGGGAAAGGGAAGCAACGCATGTTGAACCTTAAAGATGACTATGGGGTTGCAGAGGGGGAAGATAATTATAGACAATGGGGGGGGATCCCCAAAGGAAAAAGATGGGCAAAGAGGAGCCCAAGAGCAGGTGTGCAGGAGCAGGCCGGTAAAGAGCTGGGGACAGGACAAGGATGCAGGTAAAGAGCTGGGGACAGGGCAAGGATGCATGCGGGAGGCTTGGGGTGTAGGAGCCTGACGGTCACGGCTTCAGGGTCCTGGCAGCAGTGGGCGTTAACCAGGTCTGTTGTCAATGCAGGAAATACATCAATGGGGAAAGGGACCACTCAAGGGTTCGCAGGCACCCGGGGGTAAGGCTGAGACCGCCAGGCCTCTCTCTTCCCGGAGCCGGGCTCAGCATGGACCTGGGGGGCGGGGTGCAGAACTCAGGAGCGGACCGGACACGGGTGGTGCTTGGACAGGCGGTAGTGGGTCCTGGGCCGGGGGAAGCTGGCCTGATGGAGCCGGGAGGGATTCATTCATTCAACTCAGACACATTTGAGGCGCGGCCGTTGTGCCTGGCACGGTGCTGGGTGCTGGGCTCTAGAAACGGAACAGCGCCCCGGGCACAGCCCTCTCAGGGCTGCCTGGGGGCGCAGAGGAAGCGGCCACTCACCCAACCCCGGAAAGGAGGCGGCAGAAGAGGAAAGTGCCATAGCCCTGGACGAAAGATGAGAAAAAGGCGAAGACGCTGTTGACGGAGAGCGAGATGAGCAGACACTGCCTCCGACCCAGCCGGTCAGCCAGACCTCCCCAGAGGAAGGCACCCACCATCATGCCCAGGTAGACTATGAGGCCTGAGGGGGAAACAGAGGCAGCAGGGCAATGAGCCGACACGCTTTGGTTCTCGCACCTGCAATGCGTTACCAGACGCGGCTGCGGAGAGGATCAAGGAGCCAGGCGACTTCTAGAATAACTAAGTTGACCCACCCAGAAATGAGAGCAAGGAAAGACAGAAGGCCATCTCTGCAGGCCCGGGGTTCAAAGGCAGGAATGCAGATATGGGAGCCCCCAAATCCCACCCAAAATTCTTTCTTTCTCTCCCTCCCACTCTCTCTTGCTTGCTCCCACCTATCACTCACTGTCTCTGACTCTCTCATACACACACACACACACACACACACACACACACCACCCCCATCTCTGGCTTGCCTGGAAGGAGGAATGGATCGGCCCAGACCCCCAGAGCCTCCTAAGGTACCCCCCTCCCCTCCCTGCCTTGAGGCCCACAAAGTAGCAAGGGGTTTCTTGCATCCCTGGGAAAGCAGTTCTATCCCTTCAGTTCCCTCAGGAAATTCGCCCCATAGACCCATCCTTCACTCCTCTCAGCTCCAGGGCTTCTGGTCCTAAAACTCTCCTGTTTCTTATTTCCTTCCTACATTCAGAGTTGGAACTGGTCTTAAAAATCATCCCTCCGGACTCTGCATATCCCCAGGCTCCAGCCAAGCCCCAAGGAGTGGGGATCTGCCCAAGGTCCCGTGCAACCTGGGAGCAGAGCAAGACTGAGGGATCCTCTGGAGTGAGCCAGGGGGTTTCCTCCCCCAGAGTCCACATGAGGAAGGGTCACGAGAGGGCGCTCACTGGCCCTTGAACACTCCCACAGCTGGCCAAGAGCAAGTGTGGCTGGCTTCTCTGGTTGAAGGCAGGCCTGGGAGTGATCGTGCTCCTCTCCCCACCCCCTAAATTGGCCCCCCATTTAAACTAGCGAGTTTAGATACTGACTTGTTTCCCCAGTCAGGGGAAGGGAGCAAGATGACAAGAGGGAAGTCTCTGATGAAACACCCCACAGGGGCCCATCCCACATAGCACCTTCCTGCAGAACTAATCCAAGTGCCACCCAAGTCCCAGCCCAGTTGCCCTTCCCCAAGCCCTTGCACAAACAACCTCACTGTGACCCAATCTCAAGAGGAGAGTGTGCAGGGTAAGTCCAAGCTCTCTGGGAAAATCTGGGGACCAGGGTCCTAGGGAGCCCAGCAATATGGACAGGGGTTCTCAGGAGCAGAGGTGTTTCTAGAGTTTGGGGCCTGGATAGGGCTGGGGGGCCCCCCACACCCTCTGTGTCTTACCCAGCATGCCTTTGTTGGAGTCTGACAGGCACATGTCTTTCTCAGCACTGGGCAGCACAAAGCCCACCACAAAGACCTCGACGCCATCAGCCATCAGCGCCAGACCAAGCACGAAATAGAGCGTCCACTGGAAGCGGCCGTGGCCACATTCCCGGAGGATGGCTTCATACTGCTGAGCCAGTTCTTCCCGTTCTTTCCGCCGTTGTGCCTCCCCCCGGCCGCCAGGGGGGCCCTCCCCATCGCCCAAGCCTCCCCTCACTCCAGCCAGGGTGGCCCCATCTGCCATCTGCTCGCCTTTGCCCCCAGACTCTGCCCGGGGGATGCCCTGATACTCCCCCTCGTAGATCTCGTCATCCTCATCGTGGCCCTCAGTGGCATCGCTAGATGCACCACCTTCTTCCTCGTCCTGGGCCCCTTCCCCATGGTAATAGCCATCAGCAGGGGCAGGGAAGTCATCATCATCCTCCTCCTCCTCAAAGCGGGAGTAGGATCTGCGGGAATATTCATCCTGGACTCTGTCCAGGCCCTTTACCACTTTCTTGGCCGCATGCTTCTTGACTTCCTTGGCAATGTCTTTGGCCCCACGGATGAAAGCTGCCCGGTCTCTGAAGCCTTCTTCCATGATGGATCTTTGGGACTGCTTCACTAGATCTCCTCGAATCCCTGCTCCTTATTCAGGTTTTGCTCAAGGACTTGTGAAGTCAGAAAGACTCTTTCCCCCAGTTACTTAGATGAAGAGCATTCAAGTATCTCCAGGCATGGGACAGGAGAAAATAGAGGTGTCTAGGAGGGGAGAGGAGGGAGAGGAGTTCTGGCCACTTCAGTTGGATACATGGGGGAAGGAGAGGGGAAGCAAGGGGATAGAAAGGGAAGAGGGAGCCAGGGTGTGGGGGCTAAGCTGGGGAGCCAGGACTACTCAGGAAAGGCCGCCTACTTCTCTTCTAGAAGCTTCTGGAGATCTAGAAAATATAAAAAGGGGGATAAAGGAGGTTGTAAAGTCTACGATGTCAAAGAAGGCCAATACAGAGCTCCAGTCAACCCAGAGCCCCACTGGGGCCAGGTGATGCAGGTGGTCTCCTTGCTTCAAGCCCACACTCAGGAAAAAGGGATGATGACCTCAACTGACTGCAGATCATCCGGCATAAGGCCACTTACTTTGACCTTGGAGATCAGTCCTAGGAGATTTGCCTGAGTCAGGGTCACCTAGAGCCTTTCTCCTGATCCCCTACCCCACATCAAGATCACATCCCTTGCTTAACCACTGACCTGCAAAGAATAAAACAGGAAATATGAGAAACCAGAATTCTCCACTCTAGTCTGGTCCAGCTTTCTTACTTGGGACAGGGCTTAGGGAGAATGTATAGGAGGCCCAAGGCCTCCAAACTGTTGACTTCAGTCCACCGATGGCAGCTGAAGTGGGTCTCTTCTACCCTTTCCCTCAGTTTCCAAGTTTACAGGCCTCACAAGGAGAGGTCTTCTCAGTGGGTAAAAATTTGCTTCCAGAGTCAGACAGATTTGGGTTTGACCTCTTGCGTCAGCACTTACTAATTAAGTGACCTCGAGCATGTCCCTAACATCCGGGCCTCAGTTTCCTCTTCTTTAAGGAGGGGAAAGTAAGAATTAAATGACGTAATGTGTATAAGCTCCTTACCATACTACCTGGCACATAAAAAGTGATCAAGAAATATCAGTCATTACTCTTTGTGACGATGATAATATAGTGAGATCCTCTCCACTTCCTCATAAATGCCAGAATAAAAGCCACCTCTGGGTGCTCATTAGGGTAAAGAG
Source organism: Canis lupus familiaris (assembly GCF_011100685.1). Taxonomy (NCBI): domain Eukaryota; kingdom Metazoa; phylum Chordata; class Mammalia; order Carnivora; family Canidae; genus Canis; species Canis lupus. Next base: position 59,853,688 of record NC_049238.1, read on the forward strand.
CAAAAGGGATACTATCAAAGAGAAAGCTGGTTTGGGGCAAAGCACATGGTGCTTCGATGACCTAAGTTGAAATTCCAGCTCTGCCATTTACTTACCAGCTGCTCTTGGGCAAATTCTTTAATTTCTCTAAACCTCAGTGTCCTTATACTTAAACTGGGGATCATTTTATTTTTCTGAGTCCCCAGGAGAACTCAACCTCACAGTAGATATTCTATAAATATCAGTTTTCTTCCTTCCCATTAGATTGAAAAAAAAAATGTGAAGGAAGCAAGAAGGAGCAAGGGAAGAGCAGGGGGTCAGACCTGGATGCTGTTGCCCTGTATCCTCCCCAAACAGAGTTCTGGGGGCCTCTGTGTTAAATCAATGCCAGCAGACGGGCCCACACTGACTCACTCCAGACAAACAAGGGGAGACACAAAAAAAGGGAGACCTGGAATCTGAGGCCATGGAGAAGGGATGATGTCTGGCTACTGCCATCTTCGTTCAGGACATCATCCATAGGTCCCTTCCCTGGTGGGGGCAGGGACAGAAATGGCTGATCAGATCCATACTCTGCCAGCATTGGGGTCTAAGGTCCATAGCTGTGCCTCCTTTTTCCACAGCCTCCCTTCCTAATCCCCCTTAATCCTTTCTGCTCCTTCTCCAAGAGTCAAGGAAAAAGGAGTCCACAAATACCGCACTGCGTAGAAGGCCAGTATAGAATGAAGGGGGCCTGGGGTCCCCCCTAAAAAAGGACATCCTCCAGAGGGAAGCATAGAAGGAAAGCATCCCCCTTCCTTCACAGAAGAAAAAGAAGCAGGACTAGATTCTGATCAGAGATCATTCCCCTAAAAATATCCTGCCTCCTGCTCCCACCCATCCAGAGCCTTCATTAAATGTCCCACATGCATATAGGGGCCCTGGTAGAAGGGGGTAAGTAATGCTATGGGCTCAGGGAGAAGCACCGGCAAGCTGGGCCTTAGCCCCTCGGGCCAGATGTGAAGGGTAGACTAGATGACCAAAACCAGTGACCCCCCTATGTCACCTTCTTTTCTTTGTGGTTCAAGGCCCAAACCATCCCCCGTGCAAGAGAGAACGGTGGAACTGGAACCCCCTCGCTGCATGGCCATTTGCTTTCCTCTCCTTTCTTTCCCATCTGGGATCTCCCCCCACCTCCAAACCCTGAAGGACACAGATGGACCCACTAGGAGCCACATCCTGTGTTTGTCAACACTGTTTACCCCTGAGAGGTACATGCAGGGTAGAGAAGGCCTCACGGCGCCACAGCAGGATATGATGTGCTCAACAGCCAGCTCCCCCAGGGCCAATGAGCCCAGGATGTCAGAAGGGAGAGAAAGAAGACAAATTCTTTGAGTTGGTGAGGAAGTGGTGCTATTTTTAGACCCCAAAGCAGCACAGGATGGCTAAGCCTGTGGGAGAGAGACAGGACCTGAAGAGGTGGAGGTTAGAGGAGTCAGGATTCAGGGTTACGTGGCCCTTTTAAGGTTGGCTGGCTCCACCTGACTAGAAAGATGTGCCCAGGAGATTCTCTGCAGAATGGGGGAGGGGGCTCCGGAGGAAATGCTTGCCTGCCCTAGGCGCTCAGCTAGGCGCTCAGCCTACGCCTGAACAGAAGAGGGTCCAGAAGCCCCCACCCCCAATCAAAGTCCCTGACTTTGGGAGTCACTTAAATGCCCCAGCCCTCCTTAGCCCACGTGACAAGGTCATCAAGAAGCAGTCAGTTAAAACATCCACGGGGCTGGGGGGGTAAGACGGTGGGGGGGCCAAGGGGGGTATATGCTGGAGCACCCCTCCCTGTTACAGCTGGGTGACTGCGCCTCGGCTCCCACCCAGGACGCCCAAGGCCACACCTCCCCTCCCTACATCCTATCCCAGGGTTAGGAAGATGGAGTCTTCACAGTTCTGGGGGAAAAAAAGATGAAGGTGTCAGCTGAGAAGGCACACGGCAGAGGAATAGGGCAGGGCCGCAGGGAGAGACCTTCAGGGGCGCAGGCATAGAGACCGCCCCTGCCCGCGTTCGCAGCGACAGCCCCAGCACCCCATCTGGCCTCTGCTCTGGCATAAGGGAAGAGCCCCTAGAATTGACTGAACCCATTCTCTGAGTGCCCCCCCCCTCAGCCCGGCTTCTGGGCTAGTGCCCATCATCACTCAACACCCCTTCCCCCCAGCCCGGGAGCAACTGCCCAAAGCCCCGCCGTGCGCGCTTCACCCTGGTCATGTACCATCGCTCTACCCGGCATCTCCATTCTTCCCATCCCTTCCTTCCCTCCTTCACCTGCCCTTCCTCCAAGGCCCCCCGCCCCCCCGCCCCCACCCCCAAGTCCCGGCCAGCGGACTGAAGCAGTATCCATTTTCTGGCCCCAACCAAGGTCATTTATCACGTGTGTGTGTGTGTGTGTGTGTGTGTGTGTGTGTGTGTGTGTGCGCGCGCGCGCAAGGTGGGGAGGGCACTGGGCTTTGAGCGAACCCTACCCCAATCCCATCCACCTAAAGCCCCACAACCCGTTAGTATCCGAGAGGACTGCAGCGACTTGGCTAAGGTGGGGAAAAACACCCCGACTCCATATATGTATTCCGGTCAGCACAGCGACTGAAAGAAATACCCATTCAAACCACCCCCAGCCCCCTCACCCCGAAAGCGGGGACAGCCCCCCCCCCCCCAAGCCAAGCATCGGAGGATAAAATGGCTGCAAGGCAAGGATGCTCCTGCCCCGGGCGGGGCGGGGGTCAGAGCCCGAGAGGGGTCTCACCTGGGCCGAGGGCCCGGGGAAGGGAGTCCCGGCTGAGGGCGGGGGTCCGGGCGCGGGGCCGGCGGCAGCGGCGACTGCTCCGGGGACCAGGGGCAGCGGCAATGCAGACCTGCCCCCCCATCGCCGCTCCCGCCCCGCCTCCGCCCGCCCCCAGCGCCTCCGAGCTCCGGGAGAGACCATTGTCGGGGGTGGGGAGGCCCGGAGCCCGGGCGCGAGGGAGAAGGGCTACGGGCTCGTCTCGGACTCCGCTGGAGAGAGCGCTCCGCCCTTCGCAGCCCGCTCCTAATAAAAGATGAAAGGAACTAAGGAAAAAATAGCGATGTTAGGAAGACAGGTGGGAAGACAGAAGGGGAGGTGGGGAGCCCGCAGCCCCTTTCTCCGGCGCCCCGTTCCTAGCATGGCAGGACTCCGCAATTTCAGGGGTTCGCTCTGCCTGCAAAAAACCTCCCTTCTTCCCCTTCCCCACTGCTCCCAGCCAGACCCCTTTCTCACCACCCTCTCCCCAATCCCGAGTGCTCAAATCCAAGTTTACCTGGCCATTTTAGAGAGAGCAGGAATAACAAGGTTCTTAATCCTGCACTGCCAGAGGTGAGACTCCTGTACGGATTCCTACCACTTTTTCCAGAAACAGAAACAGCCCTGATGATTTATTTCCAGTGCAGATCTCCCATCCTCCATTCAGTTGGTGGCAGCAGACTGAGTAGGGGAAGAAGTGGAGGGGGATTTACAGGCCTAACCAGCTGGACATTTCCCCTTCTATCCACTGGCTCCAGTGACTCAAAAAGGGGCTTCTTCAATGCTCTATCCAATTCCTTTTATTACACACACACTCAAGGGTCTGCTTCCAGGACAGGAAAAAGTGAACGATTTCAGTTCTTTCCCTTGACCTCCTACCAACAACCTGGACTCATAGATCTAAGTAAGACATACCACTTGGTATGTGACTGACCCTGCTCCAGAGGTGAAGGGAGCCCCTGTGGTTTGGGGATATACATACTGAATGTGTCTACCTATTCTGGGTAAGGGCTTAGGATATTCTGGACAGAGCATAGACCAGAAGCTCTGACCTGGGTTCTCACTTCTATAAGCTGTGAATTCTTGCTCAGGTTCTCTGCCTCTATGAACCTCATTTTTCTCCTCTGGCTTGGACTGGATACTGCATCAGCTCCCTTTCAGGTCTAATAGCCTGTGATTCTACTTTACTCAACATGCAGGTTTCAGGATGCTGGAATATGTTACATGGGGAGGCCTAGTAGGCCATGTCCCAAGAGAGCTCCAGGTGGGATTTGCAGTATTGAATTTACCACTAACAGGAATGTCAGTCAAAAAAACAAGAAACCAGTTCAAAAGGCAAAGTGTTCATTTCAGATCAGAGTTTCAATTCGGGGTATGTAGATTTAAGTTGAAACCCAAGTAGTGTCCTAATGACAGGAGGTGGACTCAGGTATTTATTGGGGGGAAAAACCCCTGGAAGATTAGATATTTGCTTTTAAAAAGAGGTTTAGGGGATCCCTGGGTGGCGCAGCGGTTTGGCGCCTGCCTTTGGCCCAGGGCGCGGTCCTGGATATCCGGGATCGAGTCCCACGTTGGGCTCCCGGTGCATGGAGCCTGCTTCTCCCTCTGCCTGTGTCTCTGCCTCTTTCTCTCTCACTGTGTGCCTATCATAAATAAATAAAAATTAAAAAAAATAAAATAAAAAAAATAAAAAGAGGTTTAGAGACGCCTGGGTGGCTCAGCAGTGGAGGATCTGCCTTCAGCTCAGGGTGTGGTCCTGGGGTCCGGGATCAAGTCCCGCATCAGGCTCCTTGTGAGGAGCCTGGAACTCTCCCTCTGCCTCTGTCTCTGCCTCAGTCTCTGCGTCTCTCATGAAAAAATAAATAAAATCTAAAAGATATTTAAAAATAAAAAGAGGTTTATTGGTGCTGATAAGCAGGGCCAGATTTGTACTTCAGTGACTGGTCAAGTGAAGGGGTCACTGGGCAAAAGTTCACTTTTCTCAGATTTTTCAAACAAGATTTTCTCATTCTTGTGGATGTCTTGGAATGTTGACAGTTTCGCCCGATTCAAAGGTTTAGAAAACAGGATGTGCAAGGCAGTTCCTCTTGAAATGACTTTTCCAGCTTGATTTTCTAAATGGCTCCAGTTATATCATTTTTCATAGAGATGTGGGCCTGGGTTTCATAGACTTCAAAGCTGCATCTTGGAAATACTTGATTGTGCCAATGAAGTCTACAATCTACTGAAATATAAAGCCATAATACCTAAGTATTTATACCATGAGATACCATTATACATATAATTTACCATGAGAAATTTTACTGTTGCTCAGACTCCTAAGCCAGCACATTCTCTTCTTTAAACCAAATCAAAATCAGAATGTCAACAAATAAATGCACAATGACATAATTGAACAGGATTATTTTTATCTTTAATGGCATCTGGCCATCCCCAGTAAGGAATCATGCCAATGGGTTCAGAAAACTCTTCTTGGCTACAGTTCTCCACCCCCATTTCTATGCTCTGGGCAGCCTTGCCATTACTCCCAGACTACTCTGTTAGCTAAAGCACTCTTTCCAGGATGGTGCTTAGAAAGGCTGTGCCCGCATGGAACTCAGAGACTCTCCCTTTACTAGGCTTCCATTGCTGACCTCTCTTCAGCTTGATACATCCTTTATTTAAATATGTTAATATTTTCAATTAGGTTGCTTCCAAGTCTTGCTGGCAGGAAGCCGGCTCTTCTCTTTAAGGTGACTTTGCATACTTATCCATTACTTGCTAAAATAGAAATCTTATAGTCATTGAAAGGTTGTGTATATTTTTCCAGTTCTGAGGAAACATTTGATCATTTTTCTCAGGAACCACAGACCCATACACCTCACCATCTACTCCTTCATTATCTCCTTTGCTGAGGTCCTTTAACATAAGAGTTCCTAGGCGGCCAGTCCTAGGCCCCTTTCCCCTTCCACCTGCTCTATTCTCACTTGTCATCTCAGATAGTCCCAGGACTTTAATGCTGTCTACATGCTGAGGATTCCCATGTTTATATCTCTAGTGCAAACCTATCCACCAAGCCCCAATTCAAAATCTTCACCTGTCAACTCAGTACAACCACACGGATATCTCAGAAGCATCTCAAGCATAACGCCCATTAACAAACTTCCAGATCGAGGTCTTTCTCAATTCTTCACCAAGCCGTTCAGGCCAGACACCTTGGAGTTATGCTTCTTTCTTTTATCAAGTCTTGCTGGCCCCACTTCAACAAATATTCTGAATCTTGTCACTTCCCCACTGCCCTGTACTCTAAGCCACCATCATCTCTGCCCTTTGCCACAATCACCTCTTCACTGATTTCTCTACTTCCAGTCTTGCTGTGCTAAAACCTGTAATTCTCAGTGGTCAGGGTGATCCTCTAAAATCAAATCTGATCCAGCAGATACTTTCCCAGGAGGAATGAGTGCATATGTCCCACAAAAAAGACAGCCTCAGGTATTTTCATAGCAGCTTCATTCATCATATTCAAAAACTTCAAATGTCCATCAGCCCAGGAATGGTTAAACTTAGATAAACAAGTTGTGGTATATTTGTATAGAGAATAAATACTACATGACAAATTTTTAAGAGATTTGAGTACTATATGCAACAGATGGAAGTACAATATGCAAAGATCTCACAAACCAAAGATTGAGCAAAAGAAGCTGGACCAGAAAGAGTACATACTATAGGATTCCAAATATACAAAGTTCAAGGAAAAGCAAATTAATCAACGGCAATGGAGAAGATAGAGGAAGTGGAAATTGACTGCAAAGGGCCACAAGGGAGCCCTCTGGATATTGGAAATGTACTAACATCTTGACCTAAATGGTGGTTAAAAGGGTACATACATATGTAAAAATTCACTTAAGACCTGTGTGTTTTCCTGAATATGTTAAACTGCAATTTTTAGAGAAAGTTTTAATGAGATTTTACCACTCCTCTTTCTTTAAATCCTCCAATGATTTCCCATAGTACTAAGAATTAAACCCAAACTCCTGATCAGGGCCTAAAAGGCCTTACGGGACTTGGCCTCTACCTGTCTCCCCAGCCCTCTTCCTCCCATCTGTACTTTAGCCTCACTGGTCTTTGTGCTGTGCCTCCAACACGCTCAGTGCAGAACGCAATAGAGGACCCTGGCACTTGGGGGTCCTACTTCCTAGAACTCCTTTCTCCCAGATCTTTGCCCTATCATTCAAGTCTCCACTCAAAAGTCACCTCTTCAGATGACCCTCCCCATTCCCCAGTCACTATTCTATCATCCAGCTTTATTTTTTTACAAGATATCCCTATCTAAAATTATTATTTATTTACTTTTTATTTTAAAGATTTTATTTATTCATGAGAGACAGACAGAGAGAGGGGGTGGGGGGCAGAGGGAGAAGCAGGCTCCACACAGGGAGCCCAATGCAGGTAGAGGAAGAAGCAGGCTCCACCCTGGGAGCCCGATGCGGGACTTGATCCTGGGTCCCCAGGATCAGGCCCTGGGCTGAAGGCGGTGCTAAACCACTGAGCCACCAGGGCTGCCCTTTATTTACTTTTTAAAAAAGTAAAAAATGTTTTGTCTTTTCCTACCTAGACTGTCAGTTCTAAGGGAGTAAGGACCTCATTTCGCATATATACTGCTGTATCCCCATATCCATGAAGTAAGCACTTAATGAAAGAGTATTCCAGATAAGTTAAAGATCATTACTTTTAGCGCCTATGATAAATTTCTGCTTACTCTCACTAAACATGATTATTGAACTAATAGGTAGAGAATTTGTTTGAAAGAATATGTTAATTGCCTACTGAGATTTGCCCCGTTTTTAGTCTAGAATTGTTCCTATCTCCCAGACTCAGCTCTTCTCTTTTAGTTGGGAGAAACAAGATCATGGCCCAGGAGGCAGTAAGTGGGTATATGGTAATGATGGTTAACCTAGTTCAAGCATTGACCCGACATGGGCTCTTTTCTGACCACTTTACATTGATGAACTCACCCCACCTCCCATTAGCCCTATGAGATAATCACCATTTACAGATGATGAGACTGAGGCCCTGAATGACTAAGTAACTTGAAATAATCACATAACTCACAAGTGGCAAAACTAGCACTGGAACCCAGGCAATATAGATTCAGAGCCCTTATGCCTTCTAAATGCATCCATTCAAAGCATATAGTTCAATGGATTTTAACCAAGTTTGCACCCATGTAAGCACTCCCTTGATCAAGATAAAGAACATTTCCTTTGCGGCACCTGGGTGGCTCAGTGGTTGAGCATCTGTCTTTGGATCAGGGCTTGATCCCAGGGTCCTGGAATGGAGTTTCACATAGGGCTCCCCACAGGGACTCTGTTTTTCCCTCTGCCTATGTCTCTGCCTCTCTCTCATGAATAAATAAATAAAATCTTAAAAAAAAAAAAAAAAAAGAACATTTCTTGTAATCCCAAAACTTCCCTTGCCCCTCTGCAGTTCATATTCCCTTCCCTGGCAACCACTGATCTTTTGGTCATCAAATATTAGATTTGTCTTTTCTAGAGTTTCATGTAAGTATCTAGGTCTCTGGCTTCATAGCTCTGGGTTTTAGAGCTTTCCAGGATTTTTAACCACCACCTTATAAAGTTTCCTGGTATGGTTTCTTTGCCCATTTGCCCATCAAATTGGCTACTTCACATTAGCCACCCCCTGTATTCCATTGCTGCTTCCACCCATCACACTCTAAGCACAGGAGATTGTCAGGATGGGGGGAGTAAAAGGACAAAACAGCCCAGTGATAGCACCTCTAAGATACCTTAAAGTTCCAGGGAGAGATGCTAACAAGTGATACACGAAAAGCACAAAAAAAAACTCCTGTCCTTTAGGAGTTTATAATTCAGTTAAAGAGGGAATATCTTATAAGAAAGCTGGTAAGTAGCAAAGGAAAACATCATTCATTCAGCAAGTTATCTATTCAGTAAATATAGTATAATGTGACTATGCAATTGGCTCTATCTAGAGTTCAGGCAGGTCTTGGTTCAATTATGGCATCTCTCATTTCTGAGCATGTGATGTTGGTCAAATCACTTAATATCAGTTTCCCGGTCTTAAAATGGAGTAATTACAAAACCTACCTCAGGGGATTGTCATGAGGATTAACAGAGATAATGCAGACAAAACACTTAGGACAGTTCCTGGCATCTTAGTAAGAATTCAGTAAATATTAGCTGTTATTATTTTACAATTATTATTGTATATGCCAAGCACCTTTCAGTGCTCTTGGGACGTAGATTAATAAAATGAAATTCCTTGAGGGTTCAGTATAATACAGGGATACTTAGATTGGGATCCACAAACCTTATGGTATTTTTGCTTCAGGATATTGGATATATATGCAAATATGTATTTTTCTTGCGTAGGGTCCATAGTTTTTGTCATATTCAAAGGACTGTCTGTGACCCAAGGTCCAGAGCACACATTCCCAATGAGGGTGGTATCATCCCCACCCAAGGGGTAAAATACTGCTTGGGGGCAGCAGGAATCTTAGATATTACAATGGTTTGTGTCCTTCCAAGGGGCCCTCCTACATAAACAGATGTACATCATGTCTGTGATATTAAAATTTCATGCATGGAGGGGAGGGCAATTTGAAAACAATGTCCCAGGACACCTGGTTGGCTCAGTGGCTGAGCATCTGCCTTCAGCTCAGGACTTGATCCCAGTCCGTGGATTGGGTCCCGCATTGGGCTCCCTGCGAGGAGCCTGCTTCTCCCTCTGCCTGTCTCTGCCTCTCTGTGTCTCTAATGAATAAACAAATAAAATCTTAAAAAAAAAAAAAATGAAAACAATGTCCCATGGTGGGGGAGGTAGTGGGGGGGGGGAGGAATAAAAAAAAAAAAAAAAGTTGAAAAACCCCGGTTTGGTAACAAATGTGGGAACCAAAGTAACAAAACCTAGGAGCAGTACTAGCTCTGCACAGAGAATTTCCAAGGAAACAGCCAGGGGTGGAGAGCTAGAGGGGAGTCAGACTCAACGACTGGAGGAGGCACTCCAAAATTAGTGTTGCCTGAATGAAAGCTCAAATTCTGAGAGCGAGCACTTGAACAAACAGTGGTTCCGAAGGGGTAAGTCGGGCGGTGTGAATTCACCAACGCGCCATCTTTCACGAACAGGTTGAAAAGACCACACAGGAGCTTCAGTGAAAACAAGTTAGGGCAGCCCAGGTGGCTCAGCATTTCAGCGCTGCCTTCAGCCCAGGGCATGATCCTGGGGACCCGGGTATATGCTCCTCACATGGCACCTGCTTCTCCCCCTGCCTGTCTCTCATGAATATCTTAGAAAAAAAAAAAAAAAAAGCTAGAAATCTTCAGCACAAGGGTAACAGTCGCTGAAGTCCTCATGGGGATCAGTTATAAGTCAGTTCACTGGGACAGATGCCGCCGAGGCAGAAAGGACACAGAGTGGGAGAGAGGCCTCCTACCACCTGGAGCTTCTGGAGCCCAGGCCTCGGGTGCATGGGCCCAGAGCCAGCTGCTAGCCCGGCAGATTCCCAGTGTGCCAGGACCTCAGCTTAGGACCAAGCAAAGTAACTGTGGAGCAGAGCTCTGTTTGAAAGGATGAGGTCAATTAATCCCACTGTGATTTAGAAGCCTGACAGCCTTAGTCATCCATGGTGTGAAAGAATCATGTCGAATCTTCCCCAAGCTTTTGATGAATATCCACTAGATGACCCCTGTGTTGCCTATGTCAACTCACCTCAAAGTCAATATAGCCAAAACTGAACTTACCATTTCCATCCTGCTCCCCAATACTCTTCCTGATGTGGACTCTCATCCCGGTTCCAGTCTTTCATTCACCATATCCATTCTAACATCTCATCCTACTATTTTGCCTATTTTTTTTTTAAGATTTTATTTATTCATGAGACACAGAGAGAGGCAGAGACACAGGAAGAGGGAGAAGCAGGCTCCATGCAGGGAGCCTGACATGGAACTGGATCCCAGGTCTCCAGGATCACGCCCTGGGCTGAAGGCAGCGCTAAACCACTGAGCCACCTGGGCTGCCCTATTTTGCCTTTTAAATACCTCCCCCAATATAGCTCCTCCTCTACCTGGGAAACCTCTACCCTTCCTTTAAGATTACATTCAAACATATCACTTTCTTTTCTTTCCAGAAGTTTTCTTGGACTTTCATGCCAGGTTAGCTATCCTTCCTCTTGCTCTCAAAATATTTTGTTTTATAATAATGTCGTATGTGTCATCCTACTCTCTTGATAACAGAACTGCCTTGCTTGTCTTTGTATTATTCACCTACCACCAGCAGAGGTCTTGCAGCTATCACGTCACATGGATGAGAATGATGCGAAAGAATGAGGGCCAGGCCCACCTTTCTCACCTTTTTTTACCTAGATTTCAGGACATGGTCACGTAAGCCAGAAAAAGAGCTTTATGAAAGCGGCAATATAGGAGGAGTAAATGCAGCAATGAATAGGAAAAGGGCCACTTGATTTGGTCTAATCACTGAAAAGTCTTTGAACACAGATTTAAATGGGATGGAAGTCAGGTCTGAAACGACTGAGAATGAGAAAAAAAATAGGCATAAGATCCAAACCCCTTACCCAGGATATCTGAAGATAAAGAATGGAAAAAAATGAAGGTTTACGGAGTTCCTACCATCCCAATTTCAACAGTTTTGCAATTATGTAAGAAGCTTATTTATATGGTGTCAAAGTAAACCAAATTCAACAAAGCATGCTCAAAGAACTCTGGCTTCCCTTCGTATCACCCCAACCACCCCACTGGTATCGATTTCCATTCATTTTTGGTTTGTTTTTTAAATATAAACAAACGTGTGTATCTTGTGCTGCCTCTTAGATCAGGCCACATACTACACATTCTGTTACTTTCTTCACTTAATGTATCCTGGAGAGCTCTCCAAAATAGTTTCTAAGAATTTCTGCTTACTCCTTTTTACTGCTGCTTGGTAGATTTACCAGTTTATTCAATCAGTTTCTTACCTATGGAGAGGAGAGTTGCTTCCAGCCCACTGTCATTACAGTGCTGTGACGAGTAGCTTTACACATGTTACCTCATATTTTCGCCAGCACTCTAAGAACTTCACTTCTGTCCTCATGTCATGGTCACAACCATCCTGTGTCATAGCTACTGGGTCTCCAGCTTAGAAACTAAACATATGCCTTTTAAAAATGCAATAAGCACCCTTACTCCTATCTTACCATTCTTCTCCCAACAAACTGACATCTCAGGGAAAAGAGAGTAGTTACTTTGCCAAGGAAAACAGCACAAAGAATAAACAAGGAGTTTAGTTTTATTTTCTCTGTGCATTTGCAAAAACACTTAGGACCAACACAGAAACAATAATAAAACCTCCTGTGAAAATTACACTAAAAAAAAAAAAGACCTGAGAGGGATTAGTGCCTTAGCTCTAGGGAGCTACAGCAAATCTGATTGGTCCAAGGAATTGAAAAGATATTAGGAAGATAGAACAGGAGGTGAGAGAATTAGAAATTATTGAGGAAGAGGGCCTCGGAGTGGGCCACGCGGGGGAACTGGAGGCCGGGGGGTGGGTCTGGGTGGAGGCAGGGGCCCCCGCTGGTAGCCGTAGGGTGGGGGTCGTGGAGGCCCAGTGTATCCATGAGGAGGCATTAGTGGAGGAGGTCCACGCATCCCATGTGGAGGCATGGGACCTGGGTGACCTGCACAAAGAAAAAGAAAAGTCAGTCAAGGAAAGAAATAGGAAGTAGCTGATGTTGGGCCAATGCGTGGAGAACACGGACAGGGAGGCCGTGAGCACAAGTGTAAATAAAGGGCAGGAAACAGGGATGTGACAAAGGAAGCTACAAGACTATGATACTCAGGATGAGGGAAATGGCTAGAGCCTACTCACCCATGGGAGATCCAAACGGAGGCCCTCGAGGGGGCAAGCCCATTGGAGGAGGTCCAGGATGAGGCATTCCAGGTGGTGGTCGGGGTGGTGGCTGCCCCCCAGAGCCTGGGGGCCCAGCATGTGGGTGTCCTAGGCCATGAGGGCCATGGTGGGCCAGCTGCATCTGAGACATCCCTGTGAGAACAAAACAGACATAAATAGCAAGGAGACAAGGAATACAGAGAGCAAAGAAAATGGAGAAAGGAAGAGAACAAAACTGAGAAAGAAGTGACATCAGGAAAAGAGGAGTATGGAGGGATCCCTGGGTGGCGCAGCGGTTTGGCGCCTGCCTTTGGCCCAGGGCGCGATCCTGGAGACCCGGGATCGAATCCCACATCAGGCTCCGGGTGCATGGAGCCTGCTTCTCCCTCTGCCTGTGTCTCTGCCTCTCTCTCTCTCTCTCTCTGTGACTATCATAAATAAATTAAAAAAAAAATTAAAAAAAAAAAAAAAAAAAAGAGGAGTATGGAAAATAAGGCTGGTACAAAGCGCCCTCCACCCTCATCCTCATTCCAAGGGTACAAGCAGATCAACTACCCACCCAATCAACTGCTTGCCCACTTTGCTTGCTCCTTCCACAATTTAGACAGTATAACAGTGCTGCAGAATTATGTAACAAATGGAGTGATTATTTCACTGACAGAATTCGGGAAAGTAGCAGAAACATTGTCTGAGCAAAGATCTAATTCTAGAGAACGAATAAGAATTTTTCGGGTGGACAAGAGCATGGAACAGAATTTTCCCCAAGCAGGAAATATTAGCATGTGAGAACCACAAGGGCATCAAACAGGGATGTATGTTCAGAGAAAACTGGTAACTCAGAAATAAAGAGCAGCATGTAGTCATGGGTGTAACTAGCAGGCACCAATCACAAACAGCCTACAATGCTATGGTGACAAGTCTGGGTTTTATGCTGTACGTAAAAGAGAGCAACAATAGAATTTTGAGCAAAAGTGTGTGAACATTGTGTTTTAGAAAAATTACTCTGTGCAAGTGGATCAAAGAGAAATTGAAGTCAAAATGTTAGAAAATCACTACAATAAATTAGGTGTGAAATGAGTATGAGGGGGCCTGCACTAGGGCACTAGCAGTGAGAGCCAATACCAGATATATTAGTAAGATTTGATATCTAGTACAGGAGTGATAGGAAACAGTTAAAAATAGGTCCCAGATTTCTGAATTAAGAATCTGAAAACAAAGAATGCTAGAGGAACAACAGGTGTGAAGGGGAGGTTAGCAAAGTGGAGCTGTCCATCAGGCAGTGGGATTAAGGGTCACAGACCAGATATCCACATCTGGGTGGCATCAGTGTACAAGTAAGGGAACTATGAAGAAAAGAGAACCAGAGGGATCCCTGGGTGGCGCAGCGGTTTGCGCCTGCCTTTGGCCCAGGGCGCGATCCTGGAGACCCAGGATCGAATCCCACGTCGGGCTCCCGGTGCATGGAGCCTGCTTCTCCCTCTGCCTGTGTCTCTGCCTCTCTCTCTCTCTGTGTGACTATCATAAATAAATAAAAATTAAAAAAAAAAAAAGAAAAGAGAACCAGATACAAAAACCCAGCTACATGGAGAGGGAGAAAAGCCTACTAATGTGGCTAACTTTTTTTTTTTTTTTTTTTTTAATTTACGATAGTCACACAGAGAGAGAGAGGCAGAGACACAGGCAGAGGGAGAAGCAGGCTCCATGCACCGGGAGCCCGATGTGGGATTCGATCCCGGGTCTCCAGGATCGCGCCCTGGGCCAAAGACAGGCGCCAAACCGCTGCGCCACCCAGGGATCCCTAATGTGGCTAACTTTAAGGAGTCTGAGACAGATGAAAAATCCAGAAACACCAAGAGGCAAGCTTTTCAAAAAGGACAACACACCCAGTTTCAAGTACACCAAATGGCAAACCAGGTAAAGAATGGAAGTGCCCCCTCTATTTGGCAATTAGGTCACTGCTTTGGGGTAGAAGTCGGAGGAGAAAAATGAAGTAAAAGTTAAAGGAAAAAGCAAACGAGTACAGTTACACTCTTTGGAAAAACTTGTATAATAAATGGAGACAGGGTGGTAGCTGTTAAAGTAAACAGAGAACAGTGTCTCGTGTTTGTTTTTATAAAAGAATGTCTGAAAAAAAAGCAGAGCTCCGGGACTATCTACTATTACTGCTGAGGGATGAGGGCAGCACTGCATGTGGCAGTGGAGCTCCTCCAACAAGCTTATCTATCCTTTTCCCCAGCAAAGAACACTCACCTGGATGGGGCATCCCACTTGGTGGGAATGGGTGAGGATGCGAGTGTCCATGTCCAGGATGTCCAGCCCCTGGGGTTCCTGCTGATGGTGGACCGTGTCCTCCAGCACCGGGAGGCATAGGTGGCGGGGGCATGGCTGGGGGTATCCCGGGTGGAAGGGCTCCAGGAGGCGGCACCGGGGGTGGGAAGGACCCAGGAGGAGGCATGCCTATAGAGGAAATGAAAGACAAGTTAACGATAGTAAGGAGAGAATGTCTTTAGAAAGCCCGTTCAATCTGGCCTCCTCAGGCAGGATAAGTTCTCTTCCCTTCCTCCCAGCTCTCTAAAATCAGAAGCAATACTAGATAACTAGGAACAACTTCAGCCTCTTCAACTCAACAACTTTCTCCCCACAACTGTCACCCCTCACTCTCTTTCTCATCACCTACTGACTCCATGTCCCCCTTTATCAAGTTCTTTTCTCCTCCCCTTGCCCCCGCTCACCACCACACCCCAAGCCCAAGACAAAAATACTTTGAATAAAAGCTTTACCTGGTGGCGGGAGCCCAGACCCCAATGATGATACGACAGGATTGGGGGCTGAAGGCGGAGGGGGTGCATCTGCAAACAGCTGATGAGGGCGGTCAGCCTGGGAGAGTGGGTTCTGGGCTGCTAGAAGTCGTTCAGCTGCTGAGCCGTGGCGCTCCCCTTTCGAGTCCTTCTTGAAGGCATAGGACACAGTAATGGGGCGATTACAGAGATACTGCCCATTCATGGCCTCAATAGCTGCATCCGAAGCGTCAAATGAAGCAAAATTAATAAAGGCATAACCTTTGGAGTTGCCTGTATCAGGGTCCCGCATAATCTTAGGGGTTTGTAAGATGACCCCGAAGGCGCTGAAAGTATCATAAAGCAGCTTCTCATCAATTTCTGGGTCCAGATTGCCAATGAAAATGTTGGCCCCCACGTCCAGGTTCTTGTTGTGAGCCGATGCCTTGTTCACTCGTATTGGCTTCCCATATAGTTTGATCATGTTCATGATCTTAATGGCATAGTCAGCATCTTCCTCACTCAGGAATTCCACAAAGCCATAGCCTGGGAAGTAGAAAAGCAGAGATTAACTTAAGTGAAGTGATTCAATTTCGTGTGTAACTCATGCACCTTCCAAAGCACAAAGAACATGAAATAACCACCTCACTTCAACTGGGAATGGTTCCAGAAGCAAACATTGAATGACACTTAAAAGGAAGAATCTACAGGTGATTCCAAAACGGCTATGAATACTGCCTATGAATACTGCCGGAACCCTCCAGGAGCAGCTTGTCCCCTCAATGCATAAACACGCCTCTTGTGATGTACTCACCTTGGTGCTGACCTGTGACTCTATCCTTTGGCATGTGGGTGTTGACTACTGGCCCTGCCTGGAGAAAAAGCTCCCACAGCAGGGGTTCGCTAACCTTCTCATCCAGTCCCCCGACGTAGACAGTGGCATCTAAGAGAAATGAGCAGATTATGGCAGGGATGAGACAACGACGGGAAAGAAGGAAGTGACAGGCGGGGGAACTGGGAGTGGAGATGGGATATAGGAACAAAAAAGGAAAAAGACGTGAGAGTAAGCCCTTACATCTCTCTCATTCCAGAACTAAAGAACCTTCTTAAGTCTAACTGAAGGTTCTGCTGCAAATTCTCTGTGAATTGCTTTGTTTTTGGTTTTCGTTTGGGTTTTTGTTTTGTTTTGTTTTTTTGAATGGGAAGGCGCAGGAGATTGGACAGAGCATCACAACCACAGGCCTCAGCCTGCACCCGGCCACCCCACCCCCAGCCGGCACGGGGGCCGGGTTCGCGCCCTCCGGGGGGATCCGATCTCCTGCCCCGGCGAAAACACGGCTGGCCTTCCTCGAGGCCTCCCAGCCTCCCTGGCCTCATCCCCTCCAACTACCCTGGTTCCGCTCGGAGATCGGGCCGGCCGCCATGGCGAAAGAGCTCCCGCCGTCTCCAGGCAGCGATCCCGCCCTCTGACCTCAGTCAGTACTTCCACTTCCGGGGCGAAGGTAGTCACGAGGGCGGTGGGCGGGGCCTGATGGGGGAGGAGCCGGAAGAGGCCCCGGCCATCTTAGGAGTTGCGGAGACTTGATGCGGCTTGTGGGGCCGCGTTCTCCGGTCCGTGGTTCTGCGCGGATTTGCCGCTGCTAGCGGTCAAAGCGATGAGGGCCGAACGGAAATGCCCAGACCCTCTTAAGGCAGTGCTGGACGTTAAAGGATCACAGTACTCCTAAAAATGTAAACTCAAAAGCTAAAAGAACAAAACTTTATTTAGAAATATTTTGTTGGCAAACTATCCTTTTGTTCCCCGGAGAAGGGTGTGCTGAGGAAACCCTCCAACCCAAGGATTCGGCTGCCTTAGGGTGCGGAGGCAGCCCTCCACCGTGGCCCGCGGCTTCTGGGGAGAGGATTGCGGAGTGTCTGAGCTGGAGTGGCGTCGGAGCTCACATGATCCTGTTGCATGGGGGAGATGGAAACCTGAGGCTCAGAGATGATGTGTGCCCAGAGCTGAGGGTACCTGACATTGCAGCCCAGGGGCCTCAGTTTCAACCGCCAGAATACCCCGGGCCCACCAACCATGTCTTTGCATGCTCTTTGCCCCATCTTACGAAACGATTAGTGTGGACAGCCTGACCTATCTCCATATTTCCTGAACAATAATATGGTGGGTCCCTTCTTCTCCCGGTTTATCATCGCTTTTTTACTTAGGATCTTTTATTCAGACACCAGAGATAATGCCAGCAACTGTACTTTAATGAACTCGTTAAATAGAAATGTCACTACAAAATATACAATTGGGAGAGACAGGATGTGTCCCATACCCACTAGCATACCCATAGAAAACCAGAGGGAAGAAACAGAAATTGGAATTAAGCAGCAAGAGGAGGTGAGAATGAGTTCTGTAGGCCATCTCCTTTGAACTGATGAACAGCATCTCTCATCTCACAGCTTATCGGCTGGGTATCCAGAGGGATGGAATTGCCCTGAAAAGAACAAAGGTAATCGTATTCTGGATTGCTTTTGTTTCTTAATTCCTCAAATCATGAGAAACATATCTCGAGAATGAAACAGGACAGGGCAAGAGTTGGAGAAGGTTAGCACCACCCATCTGCAACAGAAAGGTCAGTGAGCTTGTTGAGGGCTGGAGTGTCAAAAGCTGAGACAGCAAGACCAAGATAAGAAAAATTGGAGGATTAGACAGAACCTTCCCTCACCCCGGACCCCCTCTGCCATGCCCATAAAAAAGACAACAATTTCAACGGGACTGGGAAAGAATGGTATTTGGATCTCTTTTCTTGGAGTGATCCTCAGGAGATACTCTTGGTGTCCATTTCCTTAAAAGCTCCTGAAGATGGGATAGCTCATCCTGGAGGCCAGAGATTGTGGGAGCTGAGAGGCCTTTCTGAGAAGGGGGTGAAGAGAGGCAGAGAGGAATATTATTATAGCTCTAGCTCCCTATTTCTGAGATGTGTCCACTACTTCTGGCATCTTTTTTATTATTATTATAACTGACATACAATGTCCTGTTAGTTTTAGGTGCACATCCTAGTGATTTTTTAATACTTTAATAAAATTTTATAAAATTACACTTTTAAACAATTTTTATACAAAAAAATTGATATTTTTATACATTACAAAGTGATCCCCATAAATCTAGTTCCCATCACCTCTGGCGTCTTTAATTCTCTTTCCCCCTCCAACTATGTTCTAGGCTCTACTTGATCTGAACCACAAGTAGTCTATCCCACACATACACACACACTCCTAAACCTATCCACTGTGATACCAACAGGAATGATAATTCACTCCTCAGTCCCCCCAGCTCCTTGTTTTTCCAGCTCCTAAAAACATCTGGTTTCTCCCAGAACATCTGGTTTAGCAGTCAAGCCCCTTCTCCTACTCCCAATCCCTGTCCTCCCTCCTCACCTGGAACTCAGGCCTTCCCCTCAGGTAGCAGCGTCTCCACAGCTTGATCTGGGGTCCCAGATATCCAGGCAGCAGCAATCCCGGGGGTAAAGGGCAAGCTCCCCAATGTGAGGGGAGCCCCCACTCCTGATCAGCCAGGCTTTCAGAGGAGATAGCAGGTCTAGGGAGCCAACGAGAAGAGACTGCCAGCAGGGAGGGGCTGTCCCGCCAAGGACAGAGCTGATTCAGTGGGGTCAGGGCCCCTCTGGAGAAGAGCCACACAGAATTTGGGGGTCCAGGAACCATGAAGCTTGGCTAAAGGGAAAAAAGAAATCAACTGCAACCTAGAAACCTCTGACTCCCCTTCCCCAAAGGTCAGGAAAGAATGTCTAGCTTCCACCTACTCAAACTGCATTAGTGATCAAACTACAGGCCTTCCCCCATCTACTCTCCTCATAGGCTTCAAACTAAGCATCAGGTCTGATTAAAGTCAATTTTAGGGAAACTTGTAAAATGTGTATAAGAGGGGTGCCTAGGTGGCTCAGTCAGTTAAGCATCCAACTCTTGATATTGGCTCAGGTCATGATCTTAGGGTTGTGAGATCCAGACCCACATGGAGCTCCTCGCTCAATGGGGAGTCTGCCCCCCGCCACCTCGGCTGGCACACACATATGCACGCTCTCTCTCAAATAAATCTTTTTTTTTAAATGTGTGTAAGAGGTAGAAAAACTAATAAAGATGTGGACAAGAAGGATCCCTTCTGTGCTATTCTAGGATTTCTGCTTTCCTGGGGATAGTCAGGGACTCTAAGTAACAGCTACAGAAGTGTGGGGCAGCTTTCCCTAGAGAACTCAGACACTGTGTCTTTCCACTTCTCCCTATCTAGTAGGATGAGCCTATGAAAAAATCAAGGGAATTTAGGAAATGTAGACACTTCACCTGCTGCCTAGGGAGCAAGGAATCCGGGCAGTGTTCCGGGTCATAGCCAGGATTATGGAATTGTAGGATCTGTTCACTGCTATAGCGTAAATCCCAGTCCCAGACAGACAGCTGTGGGTTAGCAGAGTTCCCAGCAGGAGTTTGGGAATACCCTGGGGTATAGATCTGTGTATAGGAGTTGAACTGGACAAAGGAAACAAGAAAAAGGATGGTTAAATAAAAAAATCCTTTTCCCAAGTCTGGAGAGAAATCATGAAAAGCTCACCTCTTCCTTCAGGAATCAGATGTAGGGTTAAAGTCCAGTCATATATTGAATAAGCACCAACTTCCCCTTTTCCCAGCCACAGATCTCACTTTCCATAAATGAAGACTAAACTTGAGAGGCTATTTCTCAAGGAGACAAAAAGACAACTCAAAAATGGAAGTCACTGACCTGTCCACTCTGTTTTCCACGCTCCCAAGGAGTATCTCTCAAAAACGTGAGAGTGTCAGGAACCCTGGCACTGTCATGAAGAGCAAGAAGGAAAAATTCTGAGAATTCAAACTCAGCTGGAAACTGCTGGAGGAGCTGCCAGACGCAATCAACGAAGAGGAGAAACACTGGAGCCTGAGATGAAGGAAAATAAGAGGTTAGAAGGGATTGCAGGCACCTGAGGGGGGAGGATGACAAAATGATGAGGGCCAAGGGACACAGCCAACAGAACTACTAAGATCAGGGAATGGAAATCTGGGTTGAAGATACTAGGGAGTTGTGGTGCCTCATTCATCTAGGTCTCCCTTCAAACTCAATCTCAGGATTCCTCTAACCCAGTTTCACTTCCAATGTATTATACTATATGGTTTTCTCATCCTCTTATATCTTTAGTAATACCTCCCCCCAGCACTCTCCTAAAACAATCTCACCTCTTCACTGGCTCCAGTTACCCCAAGCCGGGTCAGGAAGGGATGTCCAGCTGCCACCCACTCTCGCTGTACTAGTGATTGGAAGCCAAGCAGTGTTCGGGCTTCAGGGACTGAAAGCAGCTGGACGAGTGAAGAGAGGAGGCCATTGAAATCACGATCACCGCGCTCTGGGTGACAAAGAAGGAGAAGGGACAAAGAAGAAGGGGCCAAGAAACTAGAGCAGAAGAAAATGAGAAAAGGAAACGTGGCAAGAAGAAGAGAGGGACACAGAGGGGAAAAGTTTTGCGTAGGTAGGATTGAGAGGACAAATAGAAGTGAAGAGAAAATGAAGGCCTTGAATGATTCAGTTCATAGTCTCCGCCTGGATAGAAATACCCAGCTTCACGTGTAGGAGGGAGAATCATAAATCTCAAACCAGCTTTCACATTGTCCTTCCCACCCCAACCCAGGCACCATCCACTGATGGAAGTACGGGAACAGAAGGCAAAAGAACCTTGTTATTAGGGACCACAAGCTGTAGTAACACTACAGCTAGTAGTAACAATACTACTACTGGGAGGCAGGGTTAGCAGGGAAGGATGAGTTAGGACCTATGGGTAGTTCCTAGTAACAGGAGAGGAAGATACTAGTGCTAGATGTGGACAAGGAAGACTTCTAGGTCTTCCTTCCAGTTGGGTGGGTAAAGGAAAAGAAGGAATGGAGTAGGTTAACCCAATAAACTCACCTTGTAGTACTATAGAGCGAACCCTGGATGTCACTAAGACTGAGATGTCACTGGCCTTTCGAAGACAAGACCTGAGAGTACAGATGAGAAGAGGAGAGGAGAATGATAAGCCTGGAGGAAGGGAGGGATGGGTCATGAAATGGAAAAGAGGCAGACTCCAGAATTCTACCCCTTCTTCTAAGGACAGCAAATAAGAGTCTTCTTGGGAAACCAAAGAGAAGAGTTAATGGAAGGCCATTTAGGAATTCAGGTAAACAGAAGATTGGGAGGATTGAATTATAAATCCTGACCAGAAAATGAGAAAGTACCTGACGTAATCCAACCATCGTGTTCCTTCCAGGGCTGAGAGCCATTTCTCCTCAGCTGCAGATGAATCTGAGAGAGAGTAGAGGGATCAGAAGGACAAAGAGATCAGGAGAACTCAGGATTCAGGATTCAAGGTCTGCAGCCTGAGGGTTAAAAATAAGTTGGGTAATGGTTACCCAAGACTGGGGAAAAAATAAACAGTAACTGTAAATGGCCATGAGGTTACTACAGTTAAGTTGTGGTGATAGTTGTACAACCTTATAAAGGTAATAAAATGCACTGAACACTTAAGATGGGTGAAGAGTGGATTTTATGGTATGTAAATTAGATCTCAATAAAGCTGTTAAAAAAAGTACACTGGGGACAGGACAGGAAGACAGGGAATCAGTGACTCTCTGGGAGATGGGAGTTGAATAGAAAACTATGGATCTTTGGCCTATAAGGTTACTCATATGTAACAGGCAAAAGGGTAAACGAGGTTAGGGTCAGCAGGCCTAGTGGGGGCTGAGATCAGATGTTATCTCACCAGGCAGGCAGAGGGCCCTCAGCTTCAAGTGGGCAAGCTGGACATCTGCAAGAGTAGGCAACTCATCCACAGTGTCCACCAGGACAACATCTGAATGCCCAGCCTGGAGCATTGACTCCACTGCTCTGGAGGGGAAGGAGTCACAACATAAAGGAATGAGTCTGTCCTCACGTTCCAACCCTTGATTCTGCTCATCAAACCTCCCCTCACCTGATATCCTCCTTGTTAGGGTCACTGGCTGTATAGAAGCCACCACAGCGGAGAAGATCACTGCCCCCACGGTGATGCCAAGACAGGCGCTTCAGAGGGTGGGAAGTTAGGATCACTACGGGAGAAACTCCTGGCCCCACATTTTCCTGCCCCAACACTAATCTCCCACCACAATGACCCCCCTGACCTCCCATAACCATCTAATTCTCAACCAGCACCCTGGCCCCCACACTGACCGGTCCACGGCCCTGATGGAAGTGGCCAAATGCTCTCCTGACCTCACTGTCCAGAGTTCGCTTAGGGACCCAGAAGTAACGAGGAAGGCTGTGAAATTGAGTTACAGTCACAGTTTGGCTCAGTGAATTCATTATAATGCAAACCTGTCATTAAAAGGGAGTTGCTTAGGAGAGGATTATTTCTAAACCCAGCAGGTTTAGAGATCTAGGCAGTAAAGGGGAGAGCTCTGTGGATATCCTAAGAGGCTAGAGTTTGTGGGCAGTCCTAGCTTTAGAGGATCTGAGAACTGTGGGGAAATTGAGAGGGCAGTGGGGGTTGGGGTAGATGGGGAATCACCTGGTAGCTACATCGAACCTCTCGTTGACAGTGCTGACCCTCCAGCTCTTGGCCCCCTGCTTTTTCCGCTCAGTCTCCCAGTCTTCTGAGGTCTCCAAGAGGGGAATAGGTGGTTTTCTGGACCCTGAACTCTGGCCTAGGGCAGGAGTGAGGCACAGCAAAGAAGAACCAGAGAGAGTTTCTCAGCTCTTTTGTCTTCAGCTAATCTCTTTCAGATTCTTTACTCATCCCTTACCCTAAAGCATCCTCACTCACCAGCCTTGCTCAGGGGTATCCCTGCATACTGTTGGGCTTGACTGCTCCGAGCTCTGGCTTGGACAATGGCCATGGTCACCTGTGGAGGAAAGGGCATCCTTTTTTTTTTTTTTTTTTTTTTTTTTAAAGATTTTTATTTATTTATTCATGATAGTCACAGAGAGAGAGAGAGAGAGAGGCAGAGACACAGGCAGAGGGAGAAGCAGGCTCCATGCACCGGGGGCCCGATGTGGGATTCGATCCCGGGTCTCCAGGATCGCGCCCTGGGCCAAAGGCAGGCGCCAAACCGCTGCGCCACCCAGGGATCCCTGGAAAGGGCATCCTAACCTTGGGGCTCAAACTAAAGAAGTGAAGAGAAGGAAATGAGACCCATATGTTGCTTAGCTGTCTTAGCCACCAACAGAGAATAGCGAAGACCATCCCTAAGGAAGGGAGCTTCCATAGGTGGTGGGGACTGGGGTCGGGAGAACACATCCAGAACCACAGAATCATAGAATGTCAATTCTGGGAGGAACCTCCAGAACAATCTCATCCAGCCCTCCTTGTTTTTCAAAGGAAGAAACTTGCCCATTGTCACACTCCTGATAATTGGCAGTGCTGGGCTAGAATTCAGGCCCCTTGCTCTCATTAAACTACCCTTTATCCCAGCCTTTTAGACTCTCCTTGAGGAGAGAAGCACAAAAAATGATGAGAGGAGTCCTACAATATAGGGGAGTAGCAGGAATGCCAAGGAGAGGATCCCAAGGCTCTAAAGGGAGGAGTCGTCTTTGGGTTGAAGCCCTCTTACCTGAAAGGCCTGTGGTTCTAGTCCTCCAGCCTCAAAAGCAACTCTGAGCAGCCGGAAGTCTCGGCCATGAATGAGGATCTCCTCAGGGATAAATTTAAGTGGGGACCCTGGACGGAGGAGCTGGACTCTGGACAGGCCATTCACTGAAGTCAAGAGTTAGAAAGCAGTGTAGCCATGGATCAGGGTCCCTCTACAAGGAGGTCTTCCAGCCCATCCCACCCCATCCCTTCTGCCCTCTGAGAATAGAGGAAGGATGAGGAAGGGTGAGCCCCCAGTAAGCATCTTCACCAACACCCTGCCCCCAGCCCCCCCACTCACCAGCTTCTAATCGCCCAATGTTGACCAGGGCAAAATCATATTCACTGCTCAGGGGAGTCTCCTAGAGGAAGCACATGACTGTTGCAAAAGACATCTGAAATCTTACTCATTGTCCTACCTTGGCAATCCCTAACCTCCTGGAGATAAGCCCAATTCACCGTCCCTGATACATTCAAGACAACCCTTTAAGCAGAACTCTCCCTGCCTAAATCCTTCTAGACTCTCCATTTCTCACTAACTGTCCTTTCCATTGCCCTAACCATCTTACCTGACTCCGCTGCCATCCACAAGGCTGGAAGGTGACCCTCACGTTGGTGCAGATCAAGGTTCCAGGCAATTCAGGTTCCAGTCCCTTCCTCACTCCTGGGGCCCATGCTAGGATCTGCTCCCCTACAGAAGAAGGGGCAAAGCCAGGTTATGACTATTCCCAGCATCACCCACAGTGGTATACACCTACTCCTCTGAGACAGGAGGATGTAAAGAGGGAAGATTAAGATCCTCCCCTCACTCCACAGGAACAAAAGCTTAGGAGATCATTTGTATTCATTCACTCTAGAGCCTAGACCAGTGCCTGGCACATAGTTAGTAGGCACTCAAATACTTCTTGAATAAGTAAATAAGAAAAAGGAGTAAAAGAGTCAGGAAAACTAGGCCCATCAAGGTCCATGCTCACAGCCAGCTGACAGAGAAGACAGCAAGTCTCAGATAGAAGCACTTTGAGAGAGCGGAGAAATATACAGATATTGTTGGTCAGGTTCAAGGCAAAGTTTAAGCAGGATGAAATCTGGAAGAGTCTTTGGGGATTGGAAGTATCAAAAGGGATTTTGTTACCTGGGAGGCATCCCGAAGCCAGGTGACTGCTAAGCTGACAACTCCTGGGCTCCAGCATCCCAGTCCTCTGGACGGACTTTGGTCCAGAGAGCTGTGAAGGGTGTAGGGTTAATCCCCAGGCCTCTCCAACCCCTGCATCTGGGATTACCTCAGCAGACTATTGGGGGCCTACACTCAGACGCCCAGGGGAAACTGAGAGTATCGGCTGTGGGGAGCTTAGGACCCAGTTGGCAGACAGTAAAGGGAGGGCCTGGTTAATGGATAATGAGACAATGAACTTGAGACTGAAAAAGACAGACCCAGCTCCATCAGCCAAGTTGATATGGGACACACCCTCCTCCTCCTCTAGCTCCTTTCCTAGCCCCTTCTACCTCCACCTCCTCCTCATTCACACCCTCCTGCCCACAGTGCCCTTCCCTCCCAAGCCAGGTCTCTTCTCCTTACCCCCAGGTCTGGCTCCACCTTCTGGGGGGCGATGTTGAAACTCTGGCCCCGACCCCCCCACCACATTTCTCTGGCTCCATCCGGGGACGGAGCAGTGACGGGTGGGAAACCTTGAAGATGCTCAAGCCCGTTAGGGAGAGGCTGAATCTTGTAGTTTGAGAAGAGAGACGTCAGGGAGAGTGGCTGGGGACAGCGCCAGGGAAAAGATCCTTTGAGGTGCACGGAGTGCGACTAGGGGTCTTTTGAAAGGTGTGTCCAACCCAGCAAGAGGAGGCTCCTCGGAAACTTCAGTCGGCTCTGGGGAGGGCGGGAGAGATGCCCAGCCCCTTAAAGGGGAATACACACAGTTTTGGAAAAGTGGAGGAGCCTAAAAAAGGTGAGGGAAAAGTGGGTATCTGGGGAAAACAAGACCCAGATTCTTTACTCCAATACCAGATCCTGTGCTCTTTCTGCTCACAAGCACTGGAAACTATTTGAGGGGAGCAGTAATACTGAATATTAGCCTGGAATAATTTAGGCTTGTTTTTAAGATTTTATTTATGTATGAGAGAGAGGCAGAGACACAGGCAGAGGGAGAAGCAGGCTCCCTGAGGGGAACCCGATGTGGAACTGGATCCCAGGACCCCGGGATCACGACCCCGAGCCACCCAGGCACCCTTTTTTTTTTTTGTCTTCTCAAAGGAGTTGGAGCGGTGGGACCAACGAAAAAGCAGTTCAAGCTTCCTTGCTGCCTCCCCAACACACCTGACAAAAGTAGTAGGAAATGGGACCTCAGGAGATTTTTGCCTGGGGAGGCCCAAGAAATGAGGGAGAGGAGTGAAAGCATCTTGTATTTGCGTCTCCAGAGAGCATGAAACATACTTTGTGTGGAGGGTGTCCTAAGAAAACTGGGAAGAGAAGTTGAAATATCTCCAGGATGCAGACACAGGTACAGGTGTGTTTATGGGCAAGTTCTGGGGTTAGGGGGAGGCCCAAGGAGGACATCTTACCACTTAATCCAACACACACACACACACACACACACACACACACACACACACACACCAGTGGGAAACCAAAGCCCATTCCAGGCACATCATCCCTCCCTCCAACCCAGACACCAGATCTCCAAATTAATAATTTAGTTCAGGACCTTCAAAGCTGAGGGCTGGAAACTTCTATTAGTTCAACAGCCCCATGCCCCACCTTCCCCCCTGCCACGAGAGCAGCAGGAGTGAGTGAGGACACTAAGAGGGAAATAAAGGAACTGCAGTCAATGGCACCTGGGTTTGAAGCAAAAATCTGCATTTAGATGCGAAAAAGACAGGAAATGAAATACAAAATAAGGGTTAATGAGCTGCTGTTTTATTAATTTTGAGTCTGTACAGAGGCAGACCTTAGGTGGGGGCCCCAGTTTTCCAAAGTGACACTCAACTCTCTCCTCCCCTCAGCACACACACCCTTCCGGCCTCAGCTTTAAAAGTTCCCCATCTTGGCTGCTACTGTGGAAATAGTGATATTGTGAGACAGGAAGTTAATTTGGAACAAAGAGGCATACACCTGCTAGGAAGGTGGCCCAGAAGCCTTATTCTAGAAGTTGTAAAGCTCCCAAGCACCCCCCCCCCCCCAGGCCCACCTACTTTCCATGGGCTTCAATCTCTTGGAGGAAGAAATACTTCCCAAGGTCTTTTGCAGTAGGAAGAGCCATGTTCCACAGTTTTAAAATCCCATTATCCACTTTCCTTCTCCTCCCCACTACCCTTCATTCAAGAGCTTCATTCTATTCTTTAGTATTTTGAGGTATAGCAGCAGCAGAGGAATCCAAAGAAAAAACATCAGGGGAATGGGGGGGGGGGGGTGGAAGGCAGAAAAAAGTGGGTGACTTGGATCAGCACAGGAATGCAAAGGGGCAGCAGCGAAGGGCTAATAGGAGGACCACCTCCCAGACCCCCCACACCAGTGGAAGTTTTAGTGGATGAAAGGAAGGATGCAGAAGCAAGGGGCCATATCAGATTTTTCCATTTTCAGAATCCCGGTCTGGTTGTAGGTTTGTGCCAAGAGTGAAGGCTACTGGGAGGGGCAGCTGGAGGAGGGAGGTGGAGCTGAGTGACTCACAAGATGAGTCACAGATCCAGTTATAAGCACAGAAAGAGGCCAACGTCCTCCCCACCCCCCCTCTGCTCTCCGGTTACCGTCAGTCCCTCTTTTCTACCACCCCTAACCCACGTGGCCTGCGAAGGGTGGTGGCATGAAGAAAGTCTACGTGAGGGACGTCATAATAAATATTTGGTTAAGCTAAAGTACAGGGGCAAAACACGCTGCAATTTGCAGCTTGGGTAGCTACAAAGTGAGAGACAGCAGTGACTGTGTGTGACTCAATCTGCAATTGAAGGGCCTGGAGGCAAAAAGAAATTAGAAAAATCTGGGGTGCAGGTGATTCCAGGCCAGGAAGGGGCTTCTAATTCTGTCTTATCTGTGTGGGGCACGGACTGCTTGGAGACAGAAGGTGACACAGAGTCCAGATTAACTAGTATCTGAGTAACTCAGGAACGATCATCTCTGAAACCCCTTTATCGGGAAAGACAAAATGTGACTGGAACTTTGGATGTGTGGCTGTTTACAAAGGACTAAGAGTGGCAAAAGCTAGGTTTTTGGAGATCATTCAGAACCAGCTCCATTTTTTCTGCCTCTGTATCACTGCCCAAATACACAATATGAAGTCATTGCTAATTTTTGTTTTATTGGTCTGTGAGCTTTAGTTTCGCTTAAGAGACTGAGCCAGCAGGAGGGAGTACTTCCCCCCCACCAGTCCCTGCACAGCACCGAATTTAACACCATCCCCGCTCCATAAAGAGGCTAAATCTTACAAAAAAAAAAAAAGTTTTGATACAATCCTTTTATTTTGTTGATAGAATCCAGTATGAGGGAAAAACTTTTGATTAAATCTTGTAACTCCTAATAAAATGAGTAGAGATCAAGGCAGGAATTTGGAGATCTATTCTATAGTATACTTGCTTCATCAGGGCTGGTGTGAAGAATATTAGGATGGAGGGGTAGCACTGTCTTAAAAGGGGAAAATAAGAACCCCAACTATTTCCCCTCTTCAATAAAATCCCCTGTAGGTACCCCAATGCCCTGGATTAAAGGAACTAAGTGCACTTGTATAAGCCTGAGAGATACCTTCCCTCGGCCAGGATTACAGGATCCGCCTCCCCTCCAACCACAT
Source organism: Canis lupus familiaris (assembly GCF_011100685.1). Taxonomy (NCBI): domain Eukaryota; kingdom Metazoa; phylum Chordata; class Mammalia; order Carnivora; family Canidae; genus Canis; species Canis lupus. The sequence continues at coordinate 59,882,547 of NC_049238.1, forward strand.
ACCCCTCCTTAACCACAGAATTTTGGGTGCACATCATATACCCCTCCACACCCACCTCCCCAGCACAGTAATTGCATGGGCTTGCCTTTTCCACCCCCTTATCTTCCTAAAATACCACAAACCAACCAGTCTGTTTTCATTTCCCAGGCATTATTCCTTCACCCTCCAGCCCACACAACCCCCTCAAAGAATAAAGCAAAACAGTCTTTACTCATCCCTACAGAAAAACATTCATTGACTTGGGGCCCCTTATCCTTAGAATGGAGGATTTTTTTTTTGAATGCCTCAATAAATAGTTACCTTCCCAAATTAAACAAAAATAATTTTGTTTCTGAATAAAAAGCTATAGGGCCTAAATAAAGTCCTATTTTATCATACTCACCCCTAGACAACCCCCCCCAAATTTCTACCTTTTTTATTTGAAAAGAGGTCAAATAAATTGAGACTGGTTAGTTTATAAGTCAAAATAAAAACAAACATGACACAAGGTTTGTTTTTGTTCATTTGTCCTGTTTTTAAAAACAAAAGCATTAACTAGAATCTAATAACAAATCAAATCCAAATACAGCAGTCCAGCGGAGAATTAAAACTTTCCTGGTTTTATTCTCTGGGAAAACCCCTGGTCTGTTTTCATTCCTATTGGTCCAGGCCAGAATCCTATGCTGGAGATCAGCACCTATGGGAAAGCTAGGTGAGCTGTCCCAGGTGTGAGCTGGAGCCACCTGCAGTTTGGGTGCACTTTGGGGACAGAGGCTCAAGAGGTGATGGTTTCACCCGGTGTTGTTCTATCCCCAGAGACAGCGTGAGGTGAGCAAGGCACTCACTTCGGGCACAAAATTTAAGGGGTGCTCCCAAACTCAATAACCAACATACTATTTTAATGCAGAATTTTTTGAAAATCAAAACCAATGTAAAGAATCTACAATGAACTAAGTATCAAAATTGTAAAGATAGGATTCAGCCCCGTGCTTGCTCAATCAGCCTTATTTCCCTTGCCCTTAGTCTCAGTCCTGTTGGATCCTATCTTTAAGATTTTGATATTCTATTCATCATGGATTTTTTTTGCATTGTATTTTAAATATTGCATTAAAATGGTATTTATCTTAACTACTGAGTTTTTCGGTACCCCTTAAAGTTCTGTACAAAAGGGGAGTGCACCTTGTACTAGTCCCAGGCCTGCCCAGAAATATGTACATCCCCTCCTTTGGAATCTGTCTCCTTTGACCTCAGTGCTTCCTTAAAACCACTCTATTTTCAGATAAAAGCCTAAGAATTAATAGCCATAGGAAATGATTAAATCAGTAGACTATCAGATTTGAAAAATGAGTGACTTTCAAGTCTGCTGAAGAGAGAGGAACCTTTCTAAACTGTAAGCAGTTCCAATGAAGAGGATGGTCTTGACAGGATTTGTTACCAGGGGGAACGTGGGATGATGAATTTCCTGACTGGGCAGAAGCAACATATGGCAATTACAGGTCCCCAACACACACACACACACACACACACACACACACACACACACACACAGCAATTACAGGTCCCCAACACACACACACACACACACACACACACACAACCCACGTTCGGTTTAGAGCAAATGTGGGGATTACATTCCATGAGATAGGTTAGGAGTACATACCTCAAAAGAGAAATCCACACAGAAAAACAGCCCCAATTAACACTCTGGACACTTAAGTACACTTATTCCCCTTCTTCATATGTACCCAGGAGTGTATATAATTGCATAGTTGATTTTTTTTTTCCCCAGAAAAAAAAAAAGAAAGAAAGAAAGCAAAAGGGAAACTGGCCCAGGATAAGTCCTCCAGTTTAAAGCTCTTAGAAATGGTGCTGGTCAGAGTAAAGGCTGTCCAGACTTGTGCTTTGTGCAAAACGCAAAGGAGCTCCCCCTTCTGTGTTAGTAGGCCCATTACCACCCTCTGGGAAAAAAGGTTGTTAGGGAAAGGGGGAAGCCCAAAGACAGATCAGCTCATTGGGAGTAATCTGTGATCTGTGGTTGCAGTTCACTAAAATATATTTCTCTAACTACCTTTTTATAAATTGCCCCTAACCCCTACCCTCATGTTTCAACATTGATCCTATTATCAAAAATATGTCTACTTACAAAGTATTTTTTTGTTATTTTAATAAACTAACCACAGATTAAGGTCAGCTATGGCTTAACAAAAGAAGCCGGGATGTTAAGTTTGTTCTCCAAAAGTAGAGAGGAAGGAGAGAAAGAATCACTTAAATAGGAAAAAAAAAAATCATTTTTTAATATGTTTTTCTCACTGGGGTCTTTTTGTTTCTTTTCCTTAAAGAAAAAATAGTCAAACTAAGTTATTTTCTATAGAAACACAGCAGCAGAGGATGGTAGTGCTCTATTTAGGTTTTTGGTTTTGTTTGCAACAGTCTGGCCAAAGGTCTGTCCTGCTCCCACCCTCCCAGGGTGTACTCACACCCCAATGTGTGGTTATTGCTAAGTAGTTACAAAAGATCACCTGTGCACCCACCCACTCACCTGGAGAAGATCCAGCCACATAGCTATTCTTCTCATTACTCTTCCCTTCCCCTGAGGGAATTTTTTTTTTAATAAAATTAAAGTTGTTAAAAAAAAAATCACAACCTTAGCTGAGCTCAGCCCTCAAAAAGGATGAGGAAAAGATAGGGGGCAATCAGCAATTTCCTCTCGAACTAGAACAGATGACAGATGGCTGTTGAGAAAGAAATCAAACTTGAGAGGAAAAGGATTCCCCTATGAAGTTCTTCCCTTTCCCATCTCAAACTGATTTAAGCTAACAAGCACCCATGAGAACACATTACTGCCTTGTCTTTCCAGATCTTGAGGAGGAAGAATTTATCCAACCCTAATTTCTACCTTAATTCATATCAATAGCAAATCTAATTCCCCAGTTTCCCTCCACATTCCCAACTCCACCATCATGTGCTTTGTTTCCAACCTACAGGAACTTTGGTCTATTTTTTTTTTTTTATTGACTGAGAACCTCCTTTGCCTGCTCCTACCCCCCACTTCTGCCCACCTCCCCTCCCCCACACACTAAACCTTCCCCTCATTTCCCTTAGGTCCTTGGGTGTACCCAAGCAGTGATGAGACAGAATCACCATCTTTCCCCCTTGGACCTCCTGGGTCCCATCAAGATGGACAAAGGACTAGTGCAGCCCTCCAGGCACCATCGGCCGGACCTGCTCTTGCCAGCCTGGCAGCTCGCTAGCGCGCACACACACTTAAAAGTTTCTAGCCAGGCTCCTGCCAACATTACTGCATTTGCCCCATGTGCATGGGGGCTGGGTCTTGATGAGCCAATTAGTTGAGCTTAACTCTCTTTGTTTAGCCCCCGTGCCCTCCAAGGTTCTCCCACTAGAACCTGTGCACCAGCAGCTCCCCACCCGGTTCACGCTCCCTCCTCCTCAGTTCTTCCCTGTAACAGCAGGAGCAGAAGTTGTTTGTCTCAGGGTGTCCATAGAAGCTGCAGTTCGGTTGTTTGCACTTGGTCTGGGTTGGAGGAAGCCCCCACGGACCTCCAGCCCATCCATCTGGCTCAGGGGGCTCTCTGTAGCCATTGCTATAGGAATCAGCCACTCGGAAGGGGGGTGGTAACAATGCACCCCTGTGAACACCATCCTTGGAGTGACTGCCTGGCTCCAGAGAAGGGACGCAGTCCTGATGGGGGTAGGGTCGCCCTGGAGGGCACTGTCTGGGGAAAGTGGCATATGGCGGCAGGCCCCCCCCACAAGGACCCCCTGCGACCTGCCTCCGGGGTTCCTGGCAATGGACTCCAGCCCCAGCAGGCCGAGGGATAGTAAAGCCCCCAGGGTAGCCAGCAGAGAATGCCACAGCCTTGGACTCCACTAGAGGGGCAGTCGGCAACTCCTCCCCGCCATCTGGCTCTGGCTTTTTGGCTGGAGGAGGCCCACTCCCCACCCCTCCATTCAGGATCTTCCTCTCTGCCTCCTTCTGCTTCTGCTCTGCCAGGAATCTCTCCTCGGCATCAGAAAGGTAGCGCTGGATCATCTCCTCCTGATACTGATGACGGTGACCCATCTTCAGGGTTCCAACAAAAATAAATTTCCCCTCCCCTTGCATTGCAATCCTCATAATGCTCAAGCTCTGCATCACTTCCTGGCTATACTTGCTCCCTCCATTACCAACAGACTCAGCTGCAGGCTTCTCGGAGACAGGCCCATCTCCAGCCGCCTCCTCCTTGCTACCCTTCCAGCTCTTCAGCGAGTTCTTTTTCTTCTTGTCCAGGGTCTCGGTGCCACTGCTTAACCCTGAGCCCGCGCCTGCCGCTCCAGGCTTGGAGCCCTTGCTATGCATCAGGCCTCCCATGTTCTTCTTGAGTTTGCTGCCCAAGGTTTTGCCAAAGCTGCCCAGTTTGTTAGCCACAGAATCTGCTCTCTTCTTGTCTTTCTCCCGACCTCTCTTTGACTTCTCTTTCCGCTTGCTGCCCTCATTGCTCGTGGAACTGCTGCCAACAGACTCCTTGTCTGATTCCCCGGACTCGGGAGTGGACCGGGGCTCATCTCCAGCTGAGGCTGTGGGGGACTCAGGTTGTGCCAGGGGAGCCTGGAGGACATAAGCATAGTATTAATGGTTGTCCCACTGGGCTGAGTTGAGGGAAGGGCCCAGGGACCTCTAGGCCATCTGTCTGGCTCACGGCTCATGGGGCTTGCTGCAGGGTGGCTACAGGAATTAGCCATGTGGAAAAGGGCTGATTACACCCCTATGTCCTCCAACCCTGGAGTGCCTGCCTGGTTCTAGCAAAGGGCTCTGTCATGGTGGGGAAAGGTCACTCGACGGGGGGCACTGTCCTTCCCCAGCCCGTCAGCTCTCCCATGGACCGAGGAAAGATAGAATCTAATATCTGACTTTTATCTCAGCCTCTGCAATCAGATTCCCTTCTGTAATACGGAGATATCAAAATGAAGCCCGCTGCTCCTTCTAGAGCAATGAGCAACTATACAATACATGGCCTCTGGGTAAGGAGGAAGAATATTCCATAGATACTAGGGTATCCTTTCTTAGAAATTTCTCTGTGCCAGATTCCGCCCAAAATTAATCTCAAGAAAGTGGAACCATTCTTCAGTCCCTCAGCTTTCAGACATCCAGCACTGGAGTCTGTCAGTTTGCCCTTGTTCCTGCGTTCCTGTTCTATGGAGAATGATGACATCCTCAGAATCTACCAGATCAGGATCTCCTTAAGCTATACTGTTTCCTCTGGTAACCTCCACAGAGGTCTACATATACAAGGGTCGGGACAAAGTACAACCATGTCAAGTTCACCAAAAAGTCTATAAAACTTTTCTTGAAGAATGCATACTAGTATCGCCAAGTAGAGCTTGGCTGGAGAGGAGCTGTGGAAAGTGGAGGGCACCAGCAGGTAAAAAAGACAGGAAAAAGTGTCTTCTAGAACTTATCTGACATTTTCCCGTTATTCCTAACCTTGAATCATCAGCTACCACTCAAAAGAGACTCAGGGACCACTACCAGATCACCTTGTTCTCCCTGTTGCTGAAAATGAGGATGTTCAAGGGCGGGGTCGGAGAAGTCCTCACCTGTGCATCAGTGGACACTGGGATCCACTTCACATTCATGTAGCCATGCAGCAGATGCAATTTGACCTCTAGGGACAGGATTACACTGTGAACAGGAGGAAAAAAAGAATTGAAAACATACCGTGACCTTTAAAAAGCAAAGCGTGTGATCCAGTTGGAAGGTAGGACGGGAAAGGGCTTTGTGGCTCAGGACTCAGACAAGGTTGGGTCTAAATTATAGCTCCACCCATTAATACTAGGTTTTTATGACCTTGAGGCAAGTCACTTCACCCTCCCTAAAATTCAGTTGGGGTTGATAATGGGTATAGATAATATCTACCCTCTAGGGTTGTTGTGAAGATTAAAATAGTATTGGAAAGGACCCAGCATAATGTCTGGAAAATAGGAAATACTTACTGAATAGTAGCCATTATTGTGGCTGGTGTAAATATCATTAAGTGGTGTAAATTTTATTAATAATAAAATAATATTATTTTGATATTTAGGTGAGAAGTTATTTTATTTTTTTATAATAAATTTATTTTTTATTGGTGTTCAATTTACCAACATACAGAATAACACCCAGTGCTCATCCCGTCAAGTGCCTCCCTCAGTGCCCGTCACCCATTCACCCCCACTCCCCGCCCTCCTCCCCTTCCACCACCTCTAGTTCGTTTCCCAGAGTTAGGAGTCTTTATGTCCTGTCTCCCTTTCTGATATTTCCAACACATGAGAACTTATTTTATTTTATTTATTTATTTATTTATTTATTTATTTATTTATTTATTTATTTATTTTTGAGAACTTATTTTAAAAGACAGTCTAAACTCTGAGTTTTAATCAAACCCTCTCAATTGGATCTCAGTGTCAGGAGCCCAAAGAAGGAAACATTGGATAAGAGTTAAGGGAGGAGCTTTTACATTCATACCCTCTTTGTAGGAAGCTGTGGAGGGCACAGGCTAAAAAGTAAACCTGCTTTGGGAGGTGATAGGGAGGGGGGCTAGCAGAAAGAATGAGTTTTCCTTGCTATTTAAATTCAGAAAGGCAACAATCCAAAGCAAACTAACTATTTTGGTCAGTTATGTAAAAACCCCTCTCATGGAGTGCGTGGCTGGCTCAGTCAATAGAACATGCAACTCTTGGTCTCCAGGTTGAGTTCGAGCCCCATGTTGATGTACAGATTACTTAAAAAATAAGATCTTAAATAAATGTTTAAATAAAAAATAAAAACTTTCTCACTTGGGCTGGGAGAAAAAGCAGCTGTGTGTTGCAAGAATCCTGGTGCCCAACCTGTCCCCCACCTTCTCCATCTTCCCCAAAACACCAGAGCTAGGATGTGGCTGTCTTGCCTCTGAACTGAGGAAAAGCCCCTGGGGAAACGGATGCTATATGTGGAAGAGATGCCTAGCAGGTGAGAAGGCTAGGCCTGCCTCACCTGGCCAATCGGACGTTGTCATTGTCATCTTTGCCCCATTCCCAGCCCTTTCCAGGGTCCACAGCAAAATGCAAGGGCAGCAGCTTATGCTCTGAATCTGTAAGTGGGATCACAGCTGGGGAGGAAGAAACATATCATCAAGGAGTCTCTTTGAGGAGAGAGGAAGGCAACTGAACACAAACTGACTTCACTAAACAGGAGGCTGAATCATCTCACAGGCCTCGAACTGAGTTCACCCCTCAGTTTTCAAGTGTGAATTATGCTGGTATTAAAAACAAACAGACTGGTTTTCCCTTACTAGCCAACACACAATTTAGGCCTCTAATCTCCATGACTCTCCACCAGCCAGTCAAATGCATGCTCATCATGTGCTTGCCAGTTAACATGGATTCAAGGAATTCAAAGTCATTATTATGACAAGTACTTGGAAGGTTCTATGACCTTAAGACATACACTCTTTACTCCAGAGCAGGCAAATACAGGCAGGCTACTATGTTTTTCCCCAAAGCTCTTTGTCAAATGTATTTATGTTTAATTTAAACACGCTGGTTTATCTTTAGCTTAGTAAAACAGTATCAGTGTGCACTGTCTGGGCTTGCATGTCACTTAAGTCTTCCCTCCTACGCTCTCTCCCATTTCAGTTTTTCCAAAAGAAAACAAAGCAGACCAAAAGATACCACAGACACCAACACTGTATTCAGCACCTTGTTCCTTGGCATTCTCCTTCTGCTCCATGGACACAAGTGCAGAAAAGTGGGCCTGATCATAGGCGAGCACCAGAGGGGAGCGGTGACACTGGCTGGCTGGGACCTCCAAGGGCAGATAGATTCCCCCAAAGGGAATAGGGGCAAATGCTGCAACAAACCACAAAGACTGTTATTCAGGAGGTGTTCTTGCCTAGAGGGCAATCCCCACGCCCCACTCTACCACATGAGTTCCCTCATTTCAATTCACTCTAACCCCTAATTAGTCATTCATTCCTAAGAAGCCTCATCAATTAACCCCAACTCCTTTGCTCTGGATCCGTTGAGAACTTCACATTGTTCTAATGTATACCTTGTTTCTCCCCATAGGTCCATATAGCCCTTTCCACTCCTCCTCTCTGGACTTCGCCCAAGGCTCTGCGAACAGAAGGCGCACAGGGCAGTGAGAACTGACTCACCTTCCCCACCAGAGTCCCTCAGCATGGTGTCAGCCACAACGACTATGGGCCTCCTGAGCACATGGGCGAGGACAAACACATGGAATTCTTCTAGGCTCTCATAGACAGGCTCCTCTGGACTCTCCACCCTAGAAGGAGTACAAGGGGAGTGGTGGAGGGGAGGGGTTACAAAACGAAACAAGATACCCCTGAAGACCAGTTCCGTAAAGAGGAAAAAGAGGAATATCCTTTTCTTGCTTTCTAAACTTAAGGCTGTCACAGACAGAGCTGATCATTTCATGCTACCGTGGCTGTTTCTCTTCCCGTTTCAGAGATGGGGAAATACAAGAAGAGAGATCTAAAGGCCCTCGAGGTAAAGCAGTGTTAGGAATCTGGAGGTAATCCCCCTGCTAAAACCAATCGTGTTCAAGTCTTCCCCAATTTGCTTTATCCTGTAGCTCAGTGCACAACTGTGGAGCCTTTCTTTACCCACCACAACTACCCAGACAACACATGCATCATAGTTGACAAAAGAAAAGAATAAAAATTCCTCTTCCTATGTTCCCTTAAATGAAGAAGAGCATCTCACCTTCACCATATCTACCTAGTAGCCTAATCAGAACTCTGTGAAATATTTACTCTTCTTTATCTCTCATCTTCAATTAATCACCTGGCTTAACCGATTCCATCTCCCAGCTGTCTCTTGTATCTATCTCCTCCAGTCTGTCTGCAATCCACCACTCTTGTTCACACCCATGCCCTCTCTCCTGAATTACTACAACCCAGTCTCACTGCCCTCCACTTCACTGCCCGCTCTGCTAGCAGTGTGCTCAAATACATAAATTTGCTCCTATCACTCATATACACACAATTCAGGGGCTTCCTGACCCCTGAAGCCAGGTTCGTCAACGCTAGGCACTTGGTACAAATGCAGATTTCTGGGCCATAGCTCAGTCCAACTCAACTGAACTTCCTCAGGGTGGAGATCCCCAGATCTGCACATTAACAAACCTCCCAGATTATTTTTATGTACAATCAAGTCTGGATAGGTTATAATTTTTAACTTCGTGTTAAAGAAAATGTCAAAATTTTAAACATTCAAAACTAGGAAGAGTATTATACCTAAACTCTCATATATCCATCACCCAGCCTCAATAATTTAAAACATACAGGCAATGTCATTTCACCTAGACCTTGATCTATTTCCCTATCAGTCCCCACCCTTGCCCCAGCCTACCACATCAGATGATTTTGAATCAAATCCTAGACATCATATCATCCATAAACGTTTCAATTTCTATCTCTAAAAATAAAGGACTCCTTTTAAAAACAACCACTCAACCGTTAATACCACACTTTAAAAAAATTTAACAGTAATTAAACATGTAGTCATTGTTCACATTTCCCCAACTGTCTTATAAATATCCATACATTCCCACTAGTTGATTTGTCTAAGTGTCTTTAAACTTAGGTTCCCTCTCCCTTTTTATTTTCCTTGCAATGTATTTATTGAGAAAACTGAACTGTCTGTCCCATAGTTTCTCAAAGTCTGGACAGGATATGATTTTAATTCCTTAGCATGATACAACAGAAACCGCAGCATGGCACACAAAACTCTTGTTACCCAGCCTCATCTATCACTCTATACCACGTACTCTGTATTTTGGCAGTGGTAAACTGCTTATAGTTCCTAGAACATACCATGCTGTCACATACTTCTGTGCCCTTGCCATGGCCTCTCTTTCCTTTTTTTTTAATTTTTATTTTAATATTTTATTTTTTTATTCATGAGAGACACAGAGAGAGAGAGGCAGAGACACAGGCAGAGGGAGAAGCAGGCTCCATGCAGGGAGCCCGACGTGGGACTCGATCCTGGGTCTCCAGGATCACACCCTGAGCTGAAGGCTGATGCTCAACCACTGAGCCACCCAGGCATCCCTCTCTCTTTCCTTCCAACATCCTCTTAGCATGAAGTTTTTTGGACACTAAGGACTCAGGAAAGATGAGTTCCTACTCCCTCACTTAGCCATACTTACCCACCACAGTTGGCTCCATTGGTACCTAGATGCATGCGGGGTTCACTCGAGGCAAGCTTGATCAGCTCATTCCATTCCTTCTGCCATTCATCTTCTGTGTAAACCAGCCCTGACTGTGTAAAAGACAGGCAGGGGAGATCAAGCAGTCAGAGGCTAGGTTCACGGGCAGTAGCTATCCCAACTCACTCACACTGGCCCACTCCCTATTCTCTTAGCATTGTGCTTACAATGTGTACTACAAAGTCAAATCTCTTCTCCCTCTCTTAGTCAAAGTCCACAAAAGAAAAGTCTATGACCTCTCTCACACTTCTTTTTCTTCCATTCTTTTCTGACTCATTTCAGTTCAGCTTCTGTCTCTGTCCACCAGCCTGCCCCCCTTTGCCCCACATACAGCACCTTACCTACCTAACTCTGCAAAGGACAATGACCTTTTAATTGCAAATTCAGTGGACTCTTTGGTTCTTGTCTTTCTTAGTCTTCATGTCGCATTTCAACTCCTTGTTAAATTTCCTTCTCTTTCAGCTTCTGCAACACTACTTTCTCTTATCTCTCTCAACTCTGTCCACTCTAGCAATATTGGTATTATGTCAACAATATTAGCAGCTTTGGTTCCTTCTGGGTGATCTCATCTACTGCCATCTATATGCTCAGGACTCTAAAATTTCCCTCTCCATCCCAGACCTCCTCTTAATTTCTAGACTATATTCACATCCACCTGCATACTGAAGATTGCCACCTGCTCATGACTGCCTCAAACTACAGTCAAAATGGAACTCCTACCTCTTCCAAAACCCACTCTATTTCCTGTATTCCTGCCTTAGTGAATAGCACTGAATATCACCCAAACACCTAAGCTAGAAACGAGGGAGTTAACAGAGACTTCTCTCCTTTTGCCCACCCCACACCTGGATTCCTTAGTCAATAACTATTAAGCATGCCTATTGCAATGGACCCTTAATTGGTTTTACTACTTCTAGTCATGCATTCTTCTGATCCATTTTCTACAGTGTTACCAGAAAGGTTTTTCTAAAATTAAAATCTGATGTTTGCTCCCTGCTACAAATGATTTTAAGAGCCATCATGACCTGGGGCACCTGGGTGGCTCAGTAAGCTAAGCGTTTGCCTTCTGTTCAGGTCATGATCCCAGATCCTGGGATTGAGCCCCACATCGGGCTCCCTGCTCAACAGGGAGTCTGCTTCTCCTTCTGCCCCTCTCTACCTCTTGCTCATGCTCACTCTCTCTCTCAAATAAATAAAATCTTAAGAAAAAAAAAAAGAACCATCATGACCTATTATAGTTCAAAATACTTCAGTGTAGCACACAAAGTCCACTTCCTGGCCCCTACCCACCTCTCTAATACATAATTTAACTAGCAGTAGTTCCTTGAATGTACTGCATTGCTTTATACGTGACCTTTTGTCTAGCTTATTCCTTCTGCTTGGAGCAGCCTACTTCCTAGCCACTTGGTGAACGATTTCTCAACTGTCAGGAGAGAACTCAAATATCTTCTCTAAGGCTTTCCTAAATCTTCCTGGTAGACTCACTCCTTCCTTTGTGCCCTCCCTTCTAATCTACTATACAAACTTCATCACAGAAGGAACAACCTGTTACTTTGGTACAATTACATATTTACATGTCCATCACCTACTACTCTTAAGGGCCAGAACCATGTTCTAGGCAATATGCTAGTGCCTAAGATGTGATCAGTAATCAATACATGCTGAGTGAAACTATAATTTTTATCAAAGAAATGGGAGAAGTGGTACAAGCAATTTAAAAATATCATTTGTCTTTAGGATATATATGATAATTTGGGAGATAAGTCTATTGTTATTAATTATACTTGCCTTACATTAGTATTTAAAGGAGTTTATACTGCTTAAACATACTGACAGAGTAAAAGAATTAAACTGGAAACATGAGGGGTGTGAGGAACAAATTTAAGAATTAAAGAGCTGTTATCAGCAACATTTTACTTTAATAACTAAAAATTACAAAGCTATGTTCTCTTTGTAAAATACTGTAATAAAGTTTTTCAATTAAAAATAAAAAGAACAATGCACAGGCAATATGTACTGACTGGGTGCTTTGGTCAGTCTTTTTCTCACCTATTTCAGCTTCCTGTTTTCATACATGCAGCCACTAGGTGGCGGACCCATTCAGCCTTACTGGAAAATGTCCTTACTGGTTAGAGTTTGTTTTTTTTTTTTTAAGTTTATTTAAACAATCTCTACACCCAACATAGGACTCAAACTCACCACCCTGAGGTCAAGGGCTGCATGCTCTACCTACTGAACTAGCCAGGCGGCCCATCTTTATTGGGCTTGACCACCAATTTCAACACAAAACAAGGAGGCCTGGGAAATCAAAACCAATTTAGTTTGTGTGGTGTTCGGTCTTGATTAAAAGAAGCCCCCCAGTCCTCCTTGCCTCCCTCCATTCCCATGCCCAAGGTGCAGTATGATGCTATAAATAGTCTCAATTAAAACAACTCTTTAGGCCACATTTCCAGTATGGAACTTTTTATGTACTGGGCAAAAGGAGTAAGATGTTGCTCCTTTGTTAGCCACTATTCTCTATGCATACATTTCCACTGGAGACCCTGGGGAGGAACATGTGGCTGACCAAGAACATAATTTGGGTATTTCTGGGTCTCCCAGCTAAACCCATCACAATATAATCCCACCCTTAAAATACCTACAATAGCTTAATAGCGGGACTTGGCCATACCTATTCTCTGACTGTTGCTGTAACTTCTACTAATAGCTAAATGCTCTAGTTTGAATGCTTTTCTGGACTCTGGAGTGGTCAAATATAAGGTTCAGGTATGATGTGAATTCAGTGGCGAAGAAGGCAAACTTTAGGTTGGCTCTAGCTCAGGCAAAAGAAGCCCTCCACAAGTGCCTGCTCAGTTCACTAGGGAACCATGGGATTTGGCAATAATAAAGAATGCCATTTACTTGGCCTTGCCCCTGTACACTTGCTTCCTTCAGAATCCTCTGGGGCAGACTGGCTGATCAAAGACACCATTCTGATCTTAATACCATCCTAATTTTAACAATTGGCCTCTTTGTTTTTAAGAAAGAAACAGGACACATTCTACCTTCATATTTTAATCTTCAGGATATTAAATTCTAATAACTAAAAAAAACCCTCTTAGTTCTATATAATAGCCAGTTATGATAGAGCAATAAAAGGCAACAAGAAGGAAAATGGAAAGAAAAAAGAAAGTTTCCGAAAAGACTGTCCCATATTTATGCCAGAACACCCAGCCATATAAATGGCAAAACAAACAAACAGATACACTCAAACAGCGTGTAAGATAAACACAGAAGAGAGAGAGAGAACTAGGGGAAAAGGGAAGAGGGAGACTTGTTATCTTTGTGTAAGTGTACAGTGTCATCATTACAGTTAGGGTTCAGCCAACTCTTTTACTGCCCCGTCATAACTGCCTGACAGTAAATCTTTGAGGCTTTGTGGGCCATATGTAACTACTCTATCCTGCTGCTGTTCTGTTTTACACAAGGAAAGCACTTAACATAAAGCAAACATATATAAATGAATGTGCAGGGCTGTGTTCCAATGAAACTTTTTTTTTTTTTTAACTGTTACTGAGATTTGTCTCACAGGTCATAGTTAGCTTTCAACCCCAGTTATGGGGATGGAAAGTACAAACAGCCATTGTTACGTTCTTATACAAAAGCAGTCTTAACACCTGCTAAGGCCCTGAGAAGTATCATTCAAACTCAATTTAATAGGCATGTTTTTAAAATTTTTAAACAAACCGAGTGTATGAAAAACAAGTATTACATATAGCCAACAAAATTTTTAAGCATTTACATTCCTATAAGGGTTGAAAACATAAGTCCTTAAAAATTGGTTTAGCTTTATTATTATAAGCAAAAAAGCTCCAAACAATACAAAAATCCTGTGGACTTGTCCTATCTTATTTTGCAAAAGATTACTACTGAAGACTTAATGAGTGTCCATCAGGTGAGAAGCATGTTAGTTACCTCCTCCATGATTCTCAGCTTCCCCATGCTAGTTCTCATGATTATCTCAGAAAGGCACAGGCCCGTGGTGTCTTTTGTATTGTCTACAATTTCCAGGATTCCAAAGGGAGTACCACTGATCAGGCACCAGGAGACATGGCCTACTGGCACACACTGAGCATTCACCATAGCCAACTCTAAGAACAAGGTGTTCCCAAACTCCCTCACCTCTTTATTCTGCTGTGTTTGTTGCCACCTCCAGCGCCGTTTTAATGCTTCCTTCTCGGCTCCTTTCTCCATCAGCGCATACAAAGCTTTCCGTAGCATCAAGTCCCGATCATGGAAACCCCACATGCCTGCAGCAAGAAAACATACCAATAGGACACCTTACCTTGACTTACCTTTACTAATTATGATGCATATGTCCTAGCATGAAGGAAATCAGGCTGAAGGCCAGATTCAAAGAAACTCCTGTGACTCAGGGGAGAGGTACTTAACCATGACAGAAAATGTGTTCCTACTCTGGAGGTTCAGATACTTTGAGAACTTACAAGTGGGAGATATACCACATCCTACAAACTCCTGACAGAAAGTTCCTTACTCATGACACAAGTCTAACAAACTAAAATACATGGTGGCAGTATAGAAGATGGGTCTGGCACATGGCAATCACCATCAAAGCTGGAGGGATGGTTGGAAAATGAGGACTTTTTTAAAATCTAAGGCAAAAAACATATTGAATTATAAATAAGTTTTATAATTAAACAAATCTCACAAAAACCAATGAAAGCATATCTTTTTTATACAGCAAAAGAATAAATATGAAGTATAATGATAGACACACATAGCTCTACCCTGCTTACATACTTGCTGCTCACTACTTCTGGGGGTAGCTCTCAGAGTGGGACCCACACTAAAGCATGTGTTCTCCATATGCTCTCTGAACAAGACTGAAAAACCAGGGCAGGGCTCTCTTCCATCTCTTGCATCGCATGCCCATACCCATGCGCGCACGCAGACACACACACAAACACAGACACACACATACACACTATGCCATCATTTCTGCCTAAGATCAAGGTTAGCGGATTAAGTCCTGCACATGAGATTTAATTCCATTGCTTCCTTTCTGAGGGTACGGAACACCATTTTCAAAACTTACCTAGAGAGGCTGCATGCAGGAGGCAGTTTCCATCCCCAGTAGTTGCCAAAGGAAGCAGCCTCTGGCAGGTAGGGTCCACACTCACCCACCAGTTCAAACGCCCTACAGAAACAAGAAAAGGAGAGGAGTAGATTATCCATAAAGTCCTTCCCACTTCTCTAACTCTAAAAAAGACTCCAAACTTGCCTCCTCCAGGAAGCCTACCCAGAATAAAACCATCTCTGTTACTCCTTATATCTTCCTCACTAATGCCTAATGAATCAGAATCTAGAGAGCATGATTGGTTAGATCAGCAGTTCTTACATGGGGACCACTGATCTAACCAATATCCAAGAGGACATTTGGCAGTATCTGGAAATGCTGTTTTGTTGTCACAACTGGAGGAGGGATGCATCTAGTGGGTAGAGACTAGAGAGATTGCTAAACATAATATATCATATCAGGCCGCTTGCACAACCAAATTATCTGGTCCTAAATATCAACAATGCTGAGATTGAGCCACTCTGGATTAGATGATGAGGCCAAGGTCATAGGTGGAAATCTGTGTTGGCTTCTTGGCTGGCTCTGATGTCTTCCCTCTGGTCAGGAGACCAGTAAATAATATAACAATGAAACTCAGCACAAAAACATCATCACTAAAAGAAAAATAACCCAAAGCATGTATTCACAGAGTCACGTAAGTATCATCGCATATATGACTGCGTGGCAACTTGTATGTGATATGACTTTAAAGATATAAGCAACAAGACAAAGCATACGAAACACCTAAGAAAATGAGTCTCAATTCTGTATAGTCATCCCACAATTGCCAATCCGTTATTCATAGGAGAAAAATATTTCATGAATCATGCTTAAAAAGTCTTCTTGAATTACTAAAAAGTTAATAGAAAAAAACTAACCTATAATCTCACTAGCTAGAACCTGCTAACTTTTTAAGAAAGTATTAAATAGATCCACACAGATACTATAGAAGGGTACAAATGAAAAATGAAAGCTTGTTTCCCATGCCCCCAACTCCCAGCCCCCATCTTTCTTCCAAGGAATTTTAATACCTGACTAGCTTTTTCCATAATTTCCAGCAGCCTCACCCCACTATGTTAACCAATTTTAACAGTAATTTAAGACAAACACAATTGTAAAGGTAAATATATCTTCAGAGAAAGGCTCATATAAACAAATGGCACTTTTAAATTAATCACCGGTGTACATCAGCTATAATATTGGTATTTTCTGATCACAAACATGTTCCAGAGCCAATTTTGATTCATTCGTATTTTCTTCCCCATGTATGGATTTTTAGGTATGGATTCCTGGGCCTTTCATGTGCATATCTGGTTTGCCTTCCACCAAATAGAAATTTCCAGGAGAAAGTATTTAATTTATGTCCTGAAAAGAAGCACCTAACTCAGTATATGTGTTGATCTGACTGACACTTGCAGTCAGATCCCACACTTAGATTGGGAGCTACTGGTTAAGGCCAGGCCCTCCACGTGGCTGCCTACAGGTAAAGAGCAGAGGGAAGAACCTGGGGAAAAGCAGCATTCACTGACCTGCCTGTTCCAAGGCAACCAGCATGGACTGTTCAATAAGGTCTCTCTCTATGAAGCTGCGGAAGTCTTCATTGTACACAGTGAGATCTGGAAGCTGGAAGGCACAGATGGGCATTTCCAGGGGGTGCTCACTGCTCCCCCCACCCCCACCATTGGAGGAGACATGGGACCGGGCCAGGGAAACAATGCTGGAGCTGGCGTGGGAGATGCCCCTAGACAGGCGTTTTTCTGCAATGAGAAACGGAGTTACCTTAGAACATACACAGCCCAAAGAACATCCCACTCATGTGGTGATGATTACCTAACAAGGGTTACCTCTTTCAGTCAGGGAAAACCTATAAGTCCAACTGGCTACCAAATTTCCCAACCCGCTTTCTCAAACCAAATACAATTGGAGAAATATAGAAAGTAGCATTTTTTTAAGCACTTATATTGGCACCAAATATACATTCCTCTTTCTACCTTTTTTAAGAGAATTTGCCTGAACTTCTCCCCATGACTCTGTCTTCTTTTATTTCCATTTCCCAACATAATAGGGACTCATTCATTTGGAAACTTGATCACTGGTAGGAAAAAGAGGGAATAAGAGAAATGGGGTTGCATTTGGCTAGACTGAATCAAATAATCACTCTGATGATTTTCATCATTTTGGAGACTATAAAGAAGAATTACCATTATAGAAAATTAATGATTTTTTTTAATTTTTTTTAAATTAATGATTTTCTTTCTTTTTTTTTTTTTTAAATTTTTTATTTATTTATGATAGTTACACAGTGAGAGAGAGAGAGGCAGAGACACAGGCAGAGGGAGAAACAGGCTCCATGCTCCGGGAGCCTAACGTGGGATTCGATCACGGGTCTCCAGGATCGCACCCTGGGCCCAAAGGCAGGCGCCAAACCGCTGCGCCACCCAGGGATCCCAAATTAATGATTTTCTAATGAAATCTTACACAGCTGGGAACTTTCTTATTTACCATCAATAACATTTATATACATTTTTTTAAAAGTGTATTTCGTTTTTATTTTTATTTTTTTTTTAATTTTTATTTATTTGATAGTCACACACACAGAGAGAGAGAGAGAGAGGCAGAGACACAGGCAGAGGGAGAAGCAGGCTCCATGCACCGGGAGCCCGACGTGGGATTCGATCCCGGGTCTCCAGGATCGCGCCCTGGGCCAAAGGCAGGCGCCAAACCACTGCGCCACCCAGGGATCCCTATATACATTTTTTTTTTTTTTAAAGGTTTTTTTTTTTTTTTTCTTTTTTTTAATTTTTATTTATTTACTTATGATAGTCAGAGAGAGAGAGAGAGAGAGGCAGAGACACAGGCAGAGGGAGAAGCAGGCTCCATGCATCGGGAGCCTGATATGGGATTCGATCCCGGGTCTCCAGGATCACGCCCTGGGCCAAAGGCAGGCGCCAAACCGCTGCGCCACCCAGGGATCCCCCTATATACATTATTTACTACAACTTTTCTGGATACTCCTATTTATCAGAAATATATAGGTGCAGTCATTCTCACTTAGCATGCTACAGACAAAGACAGTAGACAGGCCCCCAAATTATTTCACTTGTTTTTTATTACATGGCACTTAAAATCCCCCGATAGTCTGTGATCATAATCTGCTCAAGTGCCATATTACAATTCATTTGCATGACTTATGTGAAGATTATCAAAAGAGCTAAAAATTGCGTTGGGAAGCAGTTCTTAATCCAATACTTGCCAGAGAGGATGTACAAAGTAAGTTAAGAGTTGTCTAAAGTTATTTTATAGTGATGTTATTTTTTAAACTGCGTTTTTAGGTATTCAAAAAGTATCATAAGCCCATGGTAAAAAGTCAAAATACTACCAAAAGATGTAAAGTATTACAAAGAAATCTCCCCCTTATTCAAAATTTCTAATTCCTTCTCCAGAGGAAATCCTTTTGGATCCTTCTAGAATTTTCTATGCACACAGAAGCACATATAGCTTTGGGTGGTTCAGTCAGCTAAGAGATTGACTCTTGGTTTCAGCTCAGGTCGTGATCTCAAGGTCATGAAATCAAGCCCTGCATGGGGCTCTCTGAGCTTAACAAGGAGTCAGCTTGGAACCCTCTCTCCCTCTCCCTGAGCCCCTCCCCCCTGCTCTAATTCTCTGTAAAATAAATCTAAAATTTTAAAAAGCATGTATAGCTTTTAAAATCATTTCAAAAAACATAAACAAGAACATACTGTGCATCTTACCTTTCTCAACAGATTTTATAGACTTTTCTAAAACAACACATCAAGTTCTACCTAATTCTTTCCAGTGGCTGCAGAGTATGCCACAACATACACAATTTTAATTTAACTGCTCCTCTACTAATGGACATTAAAGTTGTTTTCAAGCTTTAACTCTCAAGCTTTACACTGCATATGTGTCCATTTGCATTTATTTGTTTAAAGGACATATATATACTCACGTGCACATACATATATATGATAAATTCCTAAAAATCAAATTGCTGAGTCAGAGTATATACATTCATTTTAAAATTTTGCTACATACTGACAAATATTAACCAAAGAGGTGGATGGCAGTGATCCTTTGAATTCTACCTTTATGGACTTAAACTTGACAACTAGGTTGTTCTCTTTCATCCATTTCTCTCCCAGATCTGAAAAAGGCCTTTGTACAGGGTAATACACATGATGCAGTGGGACAGTGCGGGCCTCCCGCACTGAGGCAGACTGAGGCCACCTCTAATCAGTCTGTCAGGGGAGCAGAGGAAGGAAGAGGATCATCTGTGAAGGATGACTCCATTTAGCAGTGCCCTCCCTTCCTCTCTACTCCATCTACAGAAACACCCCTCAGTTACCCCAGTACCTTGAATGACATCATCCTGCCGCTGCAGCGTGGGTCGGGGAGGACGGGCAGACTCTCGATCTGAAAACCCTTTTTCAGGGGTCCTGGAGCCACCACTCCCTTCACTAAAGGGTGGGGGCAGGTTCCCAGCATGGACTTGACGTAGCTGTTCAAAATCACTGAGGGCAGCACTCACGTCCCAATTCTTTCCTGGCAAGAGACAAATCAAAACTTGAATTGGGTACTCAGAGTACAGGGAAACTGTGGAAAAACCTAGAATAATCACCCAAACCATCCTCTCAAAACTAGCAAATAAAATTTATGTATACTTCCACCATTCTCCTGTTTCTTATTGTGCTTTAATTTTCTTAACACTTTAGTCTACAATACGACAATCTATTTACCTGTTGTCTATTTCCTAAGTCAGCTTTGTGAGCATTGAATCTTTGTGTCTCTGAACTAAAAGGGCCCTCAGAGACCACAGATAAAACAAAAGCAGCCTAAAGAAGAGTGACTTGCCTAAATGTAAAGCTAGTTTGCACCAAGGAAAAGTGTGACTAAAAGCCCAGGTCTCTCAATTCTGAAATCCAGAGAGTTCTTAGCCTAGACCTAAACCATCTGAAATTATATAAAAAGGTATAGGTGTGTGCATTTTCCTAAAGAAAAAGAGCTGACAGCTGTCATCAGATTACCAAAAGAAAATGGTAACTGCCTGGCCTCAAATTTAAGAATCACTACTCTCCTGAAGAAAAGATCTTAAATGATAGACTTGTCATATATTTTATGACTGTTCACACTTCTATTCTATTCCATCTGATACCCACTTAATTCAATTCCTATCACCCACTGTCCCACCTCCAATCCACTCTAAAGTATCCCATGAGATTAATCTTTCCAAAGCACAGTTCTGATCATTTCAGTTCCAGTATCAAAACTGCTGCTTGTCACTGCCTACAGAATAAATTCTAGGTTCCTATGTCTGACATTCAAGGCTTTCTATGACCTGGCCTACTTTTCCAACCTTTTCCCTGTGCTTCAATTTTCCTGGTTGTGAAAGTGGAGATGATTCCACATAGGAATGTTACGAAGATCAAATGAATTAAAAACACAGTAAGTTTTTTTATATGCATTTATTGCTGTTGCTGTGATGTCTTGTTATTACTATAATTCCTCAGTTTTAGCTACACGAATCATTAATACCTGATGAATTTACTTCTGACCCATTACATTCATCATTTGTTCCAACTTCCTTTGCTCACATGGCTTCAGTCAGTCTGGCCTCTTTGTTACCCCTATACATATGCTACAACTGCTCCCACCTATGGCCTTTCCAACAACTGTCCCAACTGCCTGGAAGGCTCTCTCCCCAGTTTATCTACACAGACAACTCTTCATCTCCTTCAGGTATTTGTTCAAATGTCACATCCTTAATAAGGCCTGCTTGACTACCCAAGTAAAAATCACAACCTACCCTCATCACATAGCACTTCACATCTTAAAATATACTTCACAATGATTTGGTTATCATGCTTATTATTTATTGACTGTCTTGCTGGAACATAAGGGCAGGGATTTTTGTTTTGTTTTGTTCAAGTACCTAGAACGTGGCATATAGTAGGTACTCAATAAATATTTGTTGAAGAATGAAGGCCTTTTGTCTTGACTCAACAAATCAATGAATGAATGTTTACCATACAGCTGGAAATACAGAACATTATACTGAACACTGGCCCTGTATTTGTAACTGTGTGGTAAACCTCTGAAAAACAGGCCCTAACAACCAATTTGCCCATCTTGTCCAAAATGGGATATCCATCATCTTCCTTCCTTCCTTCCTTCCTTCCTTCCTTCCTTCCTTCCTTCCTTCCTTCCTTCCTTCCTTCCTTCCTTTCCTTCCTTCCTTCCTCCCTTCCTTCCCTTCCTTCCCTTCCTTTCCTTCCTTTCCTTCTTTCCTTCATTCCTATTACCTTCCTTCCTTCCTTCCTTCCTTCCTTCCTTCCTTCCACTCCTCCTTCGATATTCCCCAAACCAGTAATGGCATCACAAGCCCTCTAGGCCAGAAAATTCAGTCACCTTCAGTTCCTCACTACTGAGACCCAATTCGTTTTCCGCCCTCACTATCTAGTCAATGTTTGCACTCATGGAACATCTCTCAAATCTGTTCATGTCCATTTTTACTGTCACTGTCCCCATAAAAGTCCTCATGATCATCCCCTGGTCTCTGGGAGGGGCTTGGCTAATCTCCCTTCCCCTAACATGTCCTCTTTCGAATTTGTTCTTTATACTATAAACCAAAGTTAACTTTTAAAGGAAAAAGCAAGAGAGAAAGACAGAGACAGGGAGAAAATGAAGATCAAACCCTTTGATTTCCCTTCTAAATTCTATCTTAAATCCATCCACTTTTCTCCCTACAGCTACCACAGCAGTTCAAGCCACCATCATCTCTCACCTCAACTGTGGCAACTGTCTTAATTGGGTTGATCACTTCTCTGGCCACCTTCCAACATGTTCCATAACCTTCAACCAAAATTCAAATCCCATCACTTCACTCCCCTGATTACAATCCTTCACCAGCTTCCCCCTGAACACAGAATGACATTTAAACTTCTTACCACAGTCTACAAAGGGCCCCATATTCTGCTTCCTGCCTTTCTACCCATTTCCTACCACTCTTGCCCCACTCTTTCTACCCAGTGCCAAACTCTGTTTCACTTTATGTCCTTGTACAAGCTTCTGTATCAACACTCTCCTCTTATCCCTTTTGCCTTGCTACTCCCACATACCCTTCTGGGTTCAGCTCAAATGTCACTTCCTTAGAAAGGCCTTTCTATACCCTGTATCTAAATTTAGGTTTCTCTCTTACACTTCCATAGTACCTCAACTTTTCCTTCATAGCACAGAAGTGTGTGCACGTGTGTGTGAGACAGATTAAACAAATATTAATTGTAACATAATTGTTAAAAGCCAGCCTCTGAAAACAGATGGCCTATGTTCAAATTCCACTTAACTTCTCTGAACTTCAGTTTTTAAAATCATAAAAGTGGGATAATAAAACCTATATTGCAGAGTGATTGTAAGAATAAAACAATGTATCTATCTCAAGTACCTCACACATATTGAACACATGTTACAAGAGTACAAGAGGAAGAAGAAGCATTTGAGCTGAATCCAGAAGGATGAGGAGAATTTCTAAAGAAAAATGGAGGAAGGGACACTGCTGACTTAGAAAACAACTTAACGTGACCAGGGAAAGGTGACAAGTTGGGCCAGGCTGAAGAAGAAGAAGATAGTAGGAGATAAAAAATGTCAGTCAAGGGCAGAGTCACACTGAATTAGCAAACTGGAGTTTAAACCCAGATCTTCCATTTCCTAAAAGGTGGAAGCAAATGTCAAACTGTCATACTTTGCTAAGCGATGACGATCTAAAACATTAGAATATATGCTAAGAACTTGCCCCTCTCTCCTCAGGCTTACCCAGTTTTGTCATTATATAGTTCCATCATCAAAAAACATCTGTTAATTATGACTCCAAACAAAGAATCCTACTGACACAATTCCAAGCCTTAAGGACCTTAAAATCTAGAATGTTCATGCTTATGTGTACATACAGATAGAAATAAACATGGCAGCATAATAAAAATATTAACTTAATTCACTCTACATGGAATCACCCCAAATTAGGGAAGGCAAGAAACAAAACCACAAATGATCCGAAATACAAAAATCCCAAAGCTGTTTATATATAAAGAGGAAGACTTACACATCTAGAATTATGCTTTTAGTGGATTTATATAAAATTTCACTTGCATTACCTAAGCATATATTCACAGTGAATTTAACTTTTCAAGGAGAAAAGGGAATTTTGCACTTTAAAATTATGTTAAGTCATACACAGGTAGATTATTAGAAGCAATTTAAACGTAAGGTCTGTCATAAAGTATTTTTCTGATCACCTTAATTGTTCCAAGTCATCTTAACAATAAACATGGCATTGACTTTCTCTCTTCTCATTTTCCCCCTCGTGACTCCTTACCTTCCAGGAGATCTCGGGCCAGCCCAGGCTCTGCACCTGTGGAACGGACAAAATCTGACAGGACAGCATCCATGTCCAGGGTCATGTGATCATTAAGTACTTTCAGGCAGCTGAGGTAGGGTGGACATAGATCAAAATTCAGGCCTCTACCTGAGGAGGAAATAAATACATAAGGCTCAAATTATACTGAAATAGGATGATCATAGCCCAATTTCTGCAGCTTCCTAACCAAATGGAGAAACTATCCCGGCTCATTTATTTCAGCTGTATTTATTATAAAGTGCAACCTTTAGTTTCCTAATTCCTCATTAAATTCTTCTAAATTAATCACAAAACTTAATGTCATTCTGAATAATGCTTTTCTTCTACCTTTCTAGAGTATTCCATTTCCATCCATCAGGTTGCTTATCGAAATTAATGGAAGAAAGCAGCAGACTAACCACCCGGAAGAACTCCCCACCTTGTTTTATTTCCTTCCTGGCACCTGATATAAACTGAAATTATTTTAGTAGGTTACTGTCTACCCTCCTCCTCTAATATGTAAGTTTCTTGAAAGCCGAGTGCTTGTGTGTCTTATTCACTAATGTGTCCTCAGCATGTATCACTTGATACGTGCACAGTGCGTGGCATAGAGGCCCTCAGTAAATATTTGCTGAATGAATGGATAAACGAACAAATGAATACTATATACTGAATAACTTTAGAGCTGACTAGTGTTCTGAGGCTAGCTGAGGATGTAGAAGGAGCAAGCTGATAGCTAAAACTACTCACAATAAAATAAGCTATTACACAAAGCAGAGTGGAGATCTCAAAGGTACACAAAAGTCCATTTTTGTCCACTAATTTCATGAACCCAGGAAACATGCCTTTCTCCACCATGGACAAATGAGCCAAATATCCACCATGGACAAACGAGCCAAGTAAGTTCACCTGAAAAAGATCTCTTTCAGACTTGACTTTGGCAGAAACTCTGTCCCTGACTTGATAGCCTGGCACCAATCCACATTCCTCTAAAGTTAGCAGTTCCAGCTGAGGAAGCAGTAGCAGAGTAAAGAACGATCTCTAACCAAATTCTGCCACATTAGACAGGTTTACAGTTCTCTGAAGAGGGCTTGCTGCTAAAATAACCCTAACACACCTGCCCTACCACACCCACCAATTCCTTGCCTTTTAGAGAAGGCCAAAAGTAGAATTCTCAAAGGTAAAAAAGGTGACTCTGGTGACACACTGCAGAAACATCTCCTCCTAAACAATCTTAAGTCTAAGGGTGACTCAGATACCTTTTCTTCAAACGTCCCCCAACCCCAGGACAAAACTTGTTTAGTGGTATGATTGGATCCTGATTTTCTGCATTCCTTAGAAATATTAAGGCAAATAAACAGCAATGATTTGTGGATCATAAAACCAGTAAGTCACTAACTTGAGTATAGGGACATGTTTTATTCCTATTCATAGCCCCAACAACTAGCATCTAACACAGCACCTACAATATTGTAGCAGTCAATAAATGCCTGATGAGTAAATGATTAAATGACTAAGTGAACCTCCACATCAGCCACTACCAAATTTTTGGCTTAACTTGGCAGATGAGAAAGTCCAGGGTCCTTCATACTTCCTATCACCTTTCTATTTCTAAGAGTCTACCCTGGTCTTAACCACCCTGGTCAAATTACTTACAGGGTTTCAGTTGCAGACTGAATTCAATGGATTCGATGACCTTTAAGGTCCTTTCCAGGTTTAAAAAATGAAACTCTCCTGTTCTCTATAGCCTCATAAACCATGATCCTGACATTTAGTTTAGTTGATGCATTGTCAATGTCTAATTTCCTCCCATTCTTCCACAATTGTCAGAAAAGGCTGCCGATAACATAAGGAACTTTTGGCCTAGCATACCTCAAATTCAAAATGTTAGGTTATAAAATAAATTAGTTCCTTACATCTTATACAAGAATTAAATTCCTTCAGAATTCATAAATGAATGGTTTCTCCCTCCCCTAATACAGACAAGAATTTCTTCTCCAAGCCCATTTTAGTTACTGTCTTAGAGGTCACAAGAGATGGTTGCAGCCCAAATAACTTGAAAGCATGACTAATCCAAAACCAAGAGCATAACTGCAAAATGAATTTCAATCCTCTCTCTTTTAAAAAAAAAATATGCAAAGGAACTTAGTAAAGCCATTTTAATAACTGACAGACTGTGGGAGATACAGGGTAGGCACACAAATAGCAATCAGCAAAAAAGATGCTCAGCAGAAGAGAGAGTTGATTAAGCCATAGGCATGTAGGCAATTTTGCAGCCAGACATAGGCTCCTGTGACTGAGAAAGCCAGTAAGAACCACCAATGTCACAGCATCATAGATCTCATTTGCCAACATAGTAGGTCATTCTTTCCAAAAATTATTTTCGAGAAGTAATTTAGAGATCCAGCATGATCTAGAATGACTTGCTAAGAAATTCAAAAAAGCACTAAACCAAACTTCTTGGCAGCACATTCTTATATTTGATGCTTCCAGGTAGAGACCACAGACTCCACCCTAACCCCATCCAACAGATGAGGACAGTAGCTTTTGTTACATCACCACCAACACCTGGCTTGAGCTTCTCAAATTCCAAATGGGAAATATCCACAACATGGACTAGCACGCACGTCCTTGGCTCTGTCTCAGCACACAGGAAGGAAAAAAGAAAATACTGGCTTTCAAACTTTCAAACGAAACAGAGGAGGCACTCAAACATCTGTTGATTGAATGGTGTTTAGACAAACCTCAATTAGGTCAAAACTCTCCAATCCTCCAACTGGATGAGACGTTAGTGATTACTTAATCCAATGCTTGCCCTCATGTAGAAATCTTTCTATTACATCTCTGACAGAGAAATCACCCAGTCTCTACATGGATACAAGTTTTGTTGGAAAACTCAATCCTTTGCCACGATGTCCCTCTTACTGTTGGACAGTTCTAAGAGTTAGAAAACACTTTTCCTAAACTAAATGACCAGACCACCTCTGTAACTTCTGTAAGTTCCAACACCTCTGTAACTTCCACCTCTGTAACTGTAACTTCCACCTAACAGCCTCTGTTCTCTTCTCCAGAACAGTAAAATCTGTAACTTCCTCTGTAACTTCCACCTAACAGCCTAGCCTCTGTTCTCTTCTCCAGAACAATAAAATCTGCTCCCAGGAATGATGGCGTTTTCATAAAAAAGAATTAGAGAAAACATTTCTTCACATAAAACTGTGTTTACAAATAGAGGAACAAATAGGCTTGAAAAATCAGGTGGGTTGTCCAAAGTCTGAACCCAGATATTTTGGACACATGTTCGACTGCCCACACTGCCTCCCAAGGTACTAGGACATTACCGGACCCCCAAACAGCACTGATTCTTTTATTTATTTATTTATTTATTTATTTATTTATTTATTTATTTATTTTATATAGAGAGGCAGAGACACAGGAGGAGGGAGAAACAGGCTGTATCCCAGGAGCCCGACGTGGGACTCGATCCCAGGACTCCAGGATCGTGCCTGGGCCAAAGGCAGGGAGCCACCCAGGGATCCCCCAGCACTGATTCTTACTCACTGACTTCTTCCACATAGGAAAGGGCTGTGCTTATCTCTCATATTTATTAAAGAGTTAGACACCTGCCTTCTATCACTCTCACTTTAAATCCTACCATTTTCCTCAGCAATTTCAACAGCCACCTACATAATCCATCCAATGTTTCTGCTGTAAGAGTTTTATAATCTCATCAACTGCAAAGACCTTCATCTCTACTCCAGCACCTCATTCCTGGGTCCTGCCATCTCCTAAAACTGCTCCACCTCTCTTTTTTCAACATCAGAAATCTTACTTTGGCTACAATCTCACTTCCTTCCAGCTTTCCTTCTCTACTACTAAGCCTGCTCTCTTATCTCAAGATATCCTCACCTCAGACTAAGACAGCCAATTCCTTAACCACCTTATTCACTAATTCAACAAAAATCATGGAATGCCTACTATGTGTTAGGTACACTATGATTAGCATTAGAAACAAAAGTGAACTAGACAGACACAATCTTTATCCTCACAAAGATTCCAGTGGAGAAAAAAAAACCACAAAATTTCACTGAAAATTGTAATAAAGAAATGCTGGAGGGGCGCCTAGGTGCCCCTGTGCCTGCCTTCGGCTCAAGTCATGATCCTGGAGTCTGGGGATCAAGACCCACATTGGGCTCCCTGCTCAGTGGGCAGCCTGCTTTTCCCTCTGCCCCTCACCCCTCTCATGCTCTCTCTCACTCTCAAATAAATAAAATCTTTTTAAAAAGGAGAGAGAAAGAAAGAAAGAAATGCTGCAGAGATGGGTGTTATCTCCTACAGGAAGTCAGAAAAAGCTTTCCCAAGGAAGTGACAGGAATTACAGGGACAAACTGGGAAAGGAAGAATGCTTAAGCAGGGGAAACATCTATCAATGTTCTGTGGCAGGAAGAAACATAGAGGTGAAAATGGTACAAAGTAAGGGTTAAGAGGGAGCTTAATGGACCCTGTTAAACATTGAGATTTTATCCTAAAAGTAATGAAAAGCCACTGATCAGTTGTAAGTAGGGGCAGGACATGACCAGATTTGAAGTATTAAAAGATCTCCCTGGCTGTAATGAGAAGAGTGTGGAAGGAACACAAGTAGATTTAGGGAAGATTGGTTGGGAAATTATTGCAAAGACATAACAGTGAGCTGGACTAGGATGACAGCAGTGACGACAGAGAAAAAATGGATAGATGTCACTTTGTCCCTTCTTGCCAACTGAGTATGAATCCAATAACTGACCATTTATTTTCCAGTAAAAACTTAGTTCTGCTATTCTTCTATTTCATCTGCCCAACCTGGGTGACTCCCACATTCAACTTCTCTGTTACTACCTGGGGCTAGTAAGCAAGATCAGATCACATAACCATACAGAGCATCCCAACTACAAATAAATGGTATTCAGTCTCATTACTTTCAAGGAAATACTTGTCTTCTGTTTGCCTCTGGTTCAAGTCAACCAATCTTGTCAGCCACTCTCCCACACCTCCACCACTCTCCTACACAATCCTTATCACCTCCCTCACTCCTGACATATGACTTGCCTCCAACTTCACAGAAAACATTATGAAGCAAGAGGAGTTCTTTCAGGTTTCCTCCCCAGTCCCTACCCCGCCAGCTTCTCTTCTCCCCACCTCGCAAAACTCCCTAAAATCAACCACTTTCACTGATGCTATTTTCTTGCCTTAGATGCAGTCCTCAACCTACCAAAATGTGCTTCTACTGAAGGAGAATGACACTGACTTACAATAATATCACAATTATCCTTACTGCTTATCTAAAGTGATCTCTTTGTAGCATGTGATACTGATCACTCTTCCTGCCTCTCTGGCTCTGCATCTTGTCACCTTTGTGGACTCCTCTTCCTAAAAAGGTTAGTGCACCAAGGTTCTACCTCAGGCCTTCCATATTTTCAATTTAGATCATCTCCATGAGAAGTTTCATTCTTGCCCCTGATAACTTCAATGTATTTGGAGTCCCAAACTCTCCAGCTTACCTGGGAATCCCACATAACACTTCAAACTCAACACATAAAATACATAAGCTCAATCTCTGTCCTTCCTCCTTTCAAACTACTCCTCTTCCAGTATTGCCTATTCTAGCAAATGGTACCATCATCTCCCCTAATATCCAAGTCACAAAAGCCTGGGAGCCACCCTGGACTTCTCTCTTATCTTATCCTCATTCACAAATAATCTTTTATGAAGTTTTACTAATTTTCCCTTTAAAATTTCCCAAATCCATAGCACACTCTCCATAAGCTACAACTCTTTTATTCTCTCTCAGGCTTTGATAACCTGGACTCCAGGGAACAGCTTCCTAATCTCTCCCTTTTCCTCTCTCCAGCCATTGGTTGCTGGTAGAGGCTGATCAATCTGAAATGCAAATAGGTATAGCTCGCTGCTCTAAATTCTTCAATGACTAAAGCATAAGATCCCTTCACAATTGGGATCTACCTAACCCTCTGGCCTCATTCACCTGCCACCATTCCCCTTCCTCTCCAGGTAGTTCTCCAAGTATCCCATGTGCTTATACTTCAGTTCCTTTGTCCATGTTGTTCCCGCTGCTTGGGAGGACTTGTGGTCTAGCAGGTGAATTCTTCTTTATCCTATAGGGTTAACTGAAGTACTACCTCACTTGTAAAACTTTCTCGGCTTCCAAACGTAAACTGCCCACTTCCTCCTTGCTGCTGCACCTGGCACTCTACTTCCATAATGTTATTTATCACACCACTGAGTACTTGTGTTTATTTACATGTTTGTCTCCCCACTAAACCAGGAGCAATTTGAGAGCAGGAATCTTGTCTTGTTCACCCTGTATCCCTAATACCTAAGCGCCTGGTAGGTACTCAATTTGGGTTCAGATAAACTAAACCGTATTTGTACAGTACCCCATGGTATGCATACATGTGGACATGTGCATGCGCGCGCAAACACACACGCATACACACACCAGTACTGCTGATAATCAGATAATCAGTGTTGTAAACAGGCAGATCTAAAACAGTGGCTCAACTGAAAGACACTGGCTTCAGATTGTTAAAGATCTTATTTGCAACAGATTTCTCTTCCTAAACGTTGTTTAACCCAGACTAACATTACAGTCTGCATGCTCTGTGTGCCCAACTACTTCGTAACAGAGAAAAGTGACCCAAAATTAAATACTGATTATAGAGAAGTTATGTTAAAGTGTCTTAAAAACCATTGACCCTACATTTTCTCATCTACTACATCCCCCAGCATCCACATTCTCACACTATACCTCCTCCCAGTCCCACATGCACTACAGCTGTGCCCAAGTCCCCTCTGACTCCTCCCAAAACTCACTGGAAAACCACAACATTCAAGACTGTCAAGAATTTTCAAAGGTCAGAGACTCCTCCACGTCTATGATGTCAGTCCCAAGGAATCCAGATAGGGAGAGAGCGGAGGGACAAAAACTCTTAGAAATTTCACACAATTCTTGGTTAGGTGGGAGGGAAAAACCAAAGACTCCCTTGGCAGATTGTTTTTAATTAATATGGGTCCTTACAAGTAAAAGAAACAAAATATAGCCTTCTTCAAAAAACAAGGGGGGGGGGGGAATATGACCCAACTCCATACCAAGGAGACCTATGTAGACCTATATTACAACCCAGAGATAGAAAGAAGTGAAAGGGAGTAATATGTGTTAAAGCTGCAGGCATTCTTTCATTTTAACTTCCAAGGAACTCTAGGAGGTTTATTTGGATGGTTAACCCTATCACATAGATGAGGTTGCTAAAGCTCACAAAGGTTAGGTAATCCACTCAAGATCATAAAGGTAAAAAGTGCCAGAGCCAGGATTTTCACAAAGCCAGCCTATCTGACTCAAGACTAGACCCTTATCCTACAGCACCCCCAGCCCAGGGAGGACTAAGAAAACGTGTGACACCCACCCATGCGCCAGTCTCCCTGTTGCAACTCCTTTCAGCAGCACAATGAGAGAGAGAACTGGCTCTGGATTCAGAGACAGATTCAAGTTCAAATATCAGTCTACCAGGATGCTTGGATAGCTCAGTGGTTGAGTGTCTGCCTTCAGCCCAGGGCGTGATTCTGGGGTCCCAGGAGCGAGTCCCACTGCATGGAGCCTGCTTCTCCCTCTGCCTGTGTCTCTGCCTCTTTCTCTGTCTCTCATGAATAAATAAATAAAATCTTAAAAAAAAAAAAAATACCAGTCTACCTACTAAGGGCTGTGCTATGGGTAAATAACAGAACCATTTTGTGCCTCCAGTTCTTCATGTATAAAATGGGGAAAATATCTGCATTTCAGACCTCTTGTTAGGATTAAATAACTGAATGTACATTAGGGCGGTACCAAGCACATAGCAAGTCCTCAAAAATGGTCAGTTGCCTTCCTACTGCCTTATTCCCCCCATATACTCTGCCTCATTCCACTGTTGCCCAATATAGCCCCTGTATATTTCCTCCAGAAGCTCCCTCTACCCCTCCCAAAAAAACCTCCAGTCCCACAGCTATCTCGAAGTTATTGTCAACACATGCACACAGGACCCAGTCTATCATTCTCATTCCAATGTCTTTCAACTCCTTGAGCCTCCAAGAAAACGTCATAAAAGGACTCCTTTGGTTGTACCTTCTACCAGATGGTCCCTCAAGCAAAATAACAACAAAAGAAAACTGTCTGTCCTCTCCTAGATGTACAGACACAGCTAAATAGCTCACTCATTCCCAAATTTCCAGGGAGAGTAAAGATACACATATTTGCTGAAATTGTAATGTCTTTTTTCTTAACTACTTTTTTTTTTAAGATTTTATTTATTCATTCATGAGAGACACAGAGAGAGAAGCAGAGACACAGGCAGAGGGAGAAGCAGGCTCCCTGCGGGGAGCCCAATTTGCAACTTGATCCCAGGACCCCAGGATCATGACCCAAGCCAAAGGCAGACGCTCAAACACTAAGCCACCCAGGTGCCCCTGAAATTCTAATGTCTTAATCTATCAGTCCTACCTCCCCACCTTTATCCCTTACTACTCTACCCATTCCAAATTCAAAGATTTTATAATATTCTCTTAATATCATGCATGTGGTCTATTTTTTGGGGGGTAAAATGTTTACATCCCCTCCTACTCACCATGCACAATTCTGGGTTGTTTTCTACCTCCATCACAGTATATACTCGAGGAATAGCCACTTTCTCTCTCTAAATCAAACTTAAAAGAAAAAAACTCAACCCAAAGACTCAATCATATAATGTACCATTCCCAATTTATTAGTTTACCATATGCTATTGTGGATATATACCAGGAAGAACTAAAGAATCAGCTCCATGGCTTTAACACTACTACTAATATGTGCATTTCAGAACAAGATTTAACTATTTTTTCAAGAAATTTCTTTTTTTTTCTGAGACCTACAAATAGCAAAATGAATCTCTAAGAGATAAATCCATTAACAGCCTAACACTAACATAAAGATCAGGGAGTTCACAGAGAACTCCTTATGAATTGGCATTTGTCTTTTCAGTGCTACTGATAAAAGGCTCCTTGGATTACAGTTACTTGGGAAATTTAATAATTCAGAAGATGTGTACAATGGAAGTGACCTTTAGAATAATAAGGGCAGAGAGTCATAGAGAAAGTCTGTTATTATAAAATTGGCACAACAGTAACTTGAATAGAAACAAAAATCATATTAATGTTGATTTGTTTAGATCCAGACCAGTATTTCTATTTGCCACACACAACAGATTTTTTCTTTCCTTTCAGCTTGGGTCAAATATAGTTCAAGGTTTGATTCTCAATACATTCAACTTTTAAAAGAATAGTCTGGGGGCGCCTGGGTGGCTCAGTCAGTTTAAGTGCCCTGGAGTCCAAAGATTAAACCCTACAACCAATCCCTACGTTGTCCAATCCGTACAACGGGCTCCCTGCTCATCAGGGAGTCTGCTTCTCCCCATCTCTCTGCCCCTCCCCCTGCTCCTTCTCTCTCTCTCTCCCTCTCATACTCTCTCTCTCTCTAAAATAAATAAATAAAATCTTTAAAAAAATAGTGTGTAAAAATAAAAGTTCTCCTTAGGCCATTAAAGAATCTGATTGCTACACTTTTGACATGAGAGAAAAAATAAATACTACAAATCAAGAGGCTAGTCCAATAATAGTAAAACACATTCTCTAGACTCAAGTCACATTTAGTAGCTGACAGTCTTTTCTCCCTTTGATTTCTAACCACTGGTCATTTCACTGTCAATTAGAGAACCTCTATTCAAAAAAAAAAAAAAAAAAAGAAAGAACCTCTATTCAAGGAGAGAAATAGTGGGAGGAAAAAAATTCTAATTACGAACTATCTACAACTAGCTATCCATAGGAAATTCATTTTGTAAACTTCCGGTAAATTAACTTCCTTCAGCACACAACTACTAATTTTTTTAAAGCCCTAAACAATTAGAAAAGGAAATTTGTCCTTTATAAAATTATATAACCCCACCCAAAGAAAGATACTTTTTTTTTTTTTTTTTTTTTTTTTATGATAGTCACACAGAGAGAGAGAGAGGCAGAGACATAGGCAGAGGGAGAAGCAGGCTCCATGCACCGGGAGCCCGACGTGGGATTCGATCCTGGGTCTCCAGGATCGCGCCCTGGGCCAAAGGCAGGCGCCAAACCGCTGCGCCACCCAGGGATCCCAAGAAAGATACTTTTTATTACTATGTTTAAAATTCTCCATCTGTAAGTTCCATAGTTCATTTATCCTAGTCATATCTAGACCTCATTTGAACTCCAGGCCCAGTATGTGCAACATTCACTGTCACCTGCTGTTATCACATACTGCCTTGTAGTATTAGTTGGCTTTCCTGATACTCGCATCTTAGGTCTCCAATTTGACTATCAGTCATTCAATCAAAATTTACCAAGCTGGGTCCACCATGTACCAGGCACTGCTCTGGAGCCTTGGAGATAGATATAAATGAAGAAGAGAAGCCACAGTCCTACCTTCAGGGCACTCCAGTCTGCTGGGAAAAATCTAAACATGTCATTTATGCCCAATGGGGTAGGAAGAGGTTTAAGAACAACTAGTTTACCTGGATGGGTGGGGGAAGTTTCTCAAGCTGGGTTTCTAAGGATGTGTAAGAGATCCTCAGGCTGGAAAACGAGATATATTCCAAACAGAATTAAAATCCCTGAGGTTAGCACCTTTCTTTTATATTTTAAAAAATTCTAAACAGGCCTAAAAGATTGCTTGGCACATAGTAGATGCCTAACAAAATTTGTAGTTCTAAGTTATTCATACTAGTCCATGTGTATGGATGATTGACAGTTAATCTATATTTGAAACAGGCTTGTGAATTATTTACTGGTTTCAAATGTCATCATCTACCCCACTGATACATATAATCAAGGTCTACATGGAACAAATACAACTGTACAGCTGTCTGTTCACTAAAAATTACTTTTATTTTGCTGTAATTTTTGTTTTCATAGCACTTTCACAAATATGACCTCAATAAGAATTCTAAAAATTAAATACTCCTTTTGAGATTTTTAATCCCCTCTTTTCTGATGGAAAATACATACAGACAGGGAAACTTGCAAAGCTTAAATGATACCCAGAGAGCAAGAAGTTTGGATCTAGGTATTCTGAGTTTGAATTACAGGGTTTGTCAATTCTATAGGCATTTATGGCGAAATCCAATCAGTCTAGCCATGCAAGCTCAACAGACTAAAGAATTATTTAATATTTTGCTTTTAAAAATACTATCCATATTCATCCACACTACTGTCCCCATCCTCCCCACTCACCACTAACTCCACCAATACACACATATTTCTATTTCCAAGTTGGAGTTAGGAAGCAGAAACTCCAACCCAGGATATCCTGAGACCCAAATAATTTTGGGTCTCTTTCATTTGTATAGGTTGTGCCATTTGTGGTAATAATTTTTCTTTTAGGGACACCTAGGTGGCTGAGTGGTTGAGTGTCTGCCTTTGGCTGGGGGCATGATCCTGGGGTCCTGGGATCAAGTCCCACATTGGGCTCCCCACCAGGAGCCTGCTTCTCCCTCTGCCTATGTCTCTGCCCTCTCTCTGTGTGCCTCTCATGAATAAATAAATAAATAAATAAATAAATAAATAAATAAATCTTTAAAAAATAATAATAATTTTTCTTTTAAAAGCAACCAAGCCTCACGCAACTGGGTGGCTCAGCTGGTTAAGTATCTGACTTGATTTTGGCTCAGGGATCTTAGGGTTGTGAGATGGAGCCCTGTGTCCGGCTCCATGCTAGGTGTGGAGGCTGCTCAAGATTCTCTCTTTCCCTCTCTCTGGAGGTGGACAGGACAGGGGCCATCACACACTCTCTCATTCTAAAAACAAACTTATAAACTGTACTCAGCACAGAGTCTACTTGCCTCTCTCCCACCCCTTCTGCTCTTCTCCCTGTGCTCTCTCTCAAATTTTTTAAATAAAATTTAAAATAAAAGCAACCGAGCCTCTTATATTTAAACATATGAAATTAGTTATAAGCATATAACATAATCTGACAATTCTAGTCTACCTGGGAATACAAACTATACATTTCTATTTTTACATAATTAACCTTGCACATTCGGGTCTAATGTGGAACAAGTCTGGTGATGAGGTGCAGAAAGTCAGTCTATTTTCCTTGTTTGGTACTTTGGAATTATGGACTTTAGAACCAGGACATCAGAGATCACTTCATTCCATACCCTCAAATTACAGATGAGAACACTGAGAACCAGGTGAGGGAGATTAAATGACTTGCCCAAAGTCACAGAGCTAACTATAGTGCTAAAACTGTGTATAGAACATAAAGTCTGTTGACTGCTACTCTTTTTTTTCTCCAAAGATTTATTTTAGAGAGAGAGCTCATACTCAAGTTGGGGAGGAGGGGCAGCAGAGAGAGATAGACTATTCAAGCAGACCTTCCCCTTCTCCCCACTGAGCACTGAGTAGGGAGCCCAAAGTGGGGCTCGATCCCTTGACCCATGAGATGATGACCTGAGCGGAAACCAAGAGTTGGATACTTAACCAACTAAGCCACCCAGGCACCCCTGTTGACTCCTATTCTATCAATCTTTATCTGACTCCTATTCTAGCAATCTTTATCTGACTTCACATATACCGATGACTTTCAATTCTCTATGTGATCCACTTTGTGGATTTATCTATGAAAAATTTCCTTTTCTCCTGCCACCAAGATAAATCTCTTACTTCTACAGATGTGTACTAAAGAAAAAGATGCCTAATTAGGAAATTTAATCATTTAAACAAATCATATTAAGGAAAATCATCTTTGTTTTGCTCATCACCACTAAAGATAGAAACTGGATTTGAACATATTCTAGCACTATATTCCTGAGGTCTAAAGTTTTGGAGCAAGAGGGTAGGATAAAATTAAGTGTGACAAAAGGATAGATTTTTCTTTTTCTTTTCTATTGATAATATAAAGCTACAATATAGTTTTCATATGCTGTTATGAAATCATAGCAATAACTAAATTTTGAACAGAATAAAACATAAACAGACGCCTGGGTGGCTCAGCAGTTGAGCATCTGCCTTGTGCTCAGGGTGTGATCCCAGGGTCCCAGGATCAAGTCCCACATCGGGTTCCCTGCATACAGCCTACTTCTCACTCTGCCTATGTCTCTGCCTCTCTTTGCGTGTCTCTCATGACTAAATAAATAAATAAATATTTTTTAAAAAGAATAAAACATAAAATAAAAACCAAGAGAGAAATAAAGCATCAACTTTTGATGAAAGGCACGATTTCCTTAATCTTACCATTCTGGGAGGCCATACTGTCCTAGACTGATATACTTTATCAGTATAGGATTCATAGTAATGGAATGTAGTTGACTTTACCAATAAACTGGAATGAGTTGTTTCCTATATAGACAGATGCTTCCAGTAAAATGTACTATAAATCCCTAAAATCAAACATATGTCAAATCTTGTTTAACTTTCTTCCCACAATAGAGTATGTCAAAGTAGTATAGGCAACCCTTCGAGATGACATAGCCCTAGGCAAAGTTTTCAGGGTAAAAGTCTCTGCCTTTCCTTTTCACTTCCACAAAAAGTACAAAAGGTATGAATTAGTACACAAGTCAGTTGGCAAATATCCCACTGTCCTGAGTTTTTCTCCTTGAAATTAATCCAAGAAACCAACCTTCATTAGAATGAGTCTTATCCCTAACCTTAAAAATGTTAATATTTTTAACACTATTATTGGTAGTGCTAGCTTTGCAAGTCACAAAATACTTTCTATTTGAAGTATTACTTAGAGTCGCTGAGAAAAATGCAGAAGATAAAAGGAAACACCATAAGCAATTATCTCAAATATCAAAATCAAACCCAGTTCAACTGGAATTGAAAAGCATTTTCAACTCTACCACTAGGTCAGAAACACTATTGCTATCAAAAAAAGCATAGGACCCTAGCAAAGGAAAATCACAAATTTCCCTTTAAATTAGACCTGATTCAATTTGTACATGTTAAGACCACAGTTTCATCAAGAATCTGATGTAAATCTTCGATACCCCAACCCATTTTCCAAATGCTTTACCCAGTTAAATTATCAATAAATATTCTTCTAAAAGGAGGAATAGTTAATGATAAGAAAACTGCCCTAGGAAGACAAACTGACAGCACTCACCATTCAAGTACCTTTAAAGATTTAACTAATACTTACTGTGCACCAATCAAGTACCAAGCACTAGGTTAGACACATCCACATAAATCATCTCATTAACCTTATGTGCCTAAATCCCAATCTTAATTGGAACCAACTAGTTCTAAAACCAGCCACCTTGATCCCACCTAATTAATCCCTAGGACTCAACTGAAACTCAGCTTCTCACTCTCACAGACATTTTTTAGTGCTTCCTAATAGGTAATGCTTACTACAAAACCTGTGTGCCTATTGTTAAGCTCCCAACTCCAGAACAAACACTGTTCATCCAAGATATGGCACATAGTGATAATGACCATAATCTAAAACAAGTACTCTCTTGGATCATAATAGCTAAAGAATAAACCTAGAATACTAAAAAAAACTCAATTTCAGCTGGGCAGAAGACACTGGATTTTATTTTATTTTTTTAAAGACTTATTTGATTTATTTGAGACAGAGAGAGAGCATGAGACAGGGGAAAGGGCAGAGGGAGAGGAGGATCCCAAGCAGACTGTGTGCTGAGCAGGGAGCCCCACAGGGCTTAATCCCAGGACCCTGAGATCATGACCTGAGCCAAAGGCAGACACTTAACTGATGAGCCACCAAGGCATCCAACATGGGATTTCAATAGTCTTCCCAACCTCAAGACTATTTTTTTAGTCCTCTGAATACAGAAAGCCTTCTCTATTTGAATGAACTGCAGGAGGCCAAGTTCAGTCCAAGAGTCCTCACTCACATATTCATCAGAGAACTGGGAGAAAAAGAAAAAAAAAAATACTCCAACTGGTATGACCACATTACAACATTAGCAACACATTACTCACCATGCTACAAGAAAGCACTTGCAAGTGGGCAAGGAACATTCTGGAAGCCAAGGAAACAAAAACTCTCCCAGTCCTCAAAACACAAACACATCCACATGCCAAAGCAGGTCACACTGTCCAGTTTATACCCAAGTATGAGTGAGTGGAGAGGGGGTGGGAGAGAAGAAGGAAGAGAGGAAAAGCATTATTGGGCAGGTGTGCTTATCAGCACCAAGAGAGATTTCTTTCTTGGATTCATGGAGAACCTTTTTAAACAAAAAAATACTAGACACCATACCTATCTATAATTTGATTTATTTAAATAATCACAGAGAACATGCAATATATGTAAATGGCAGCATGTTATAGTGGTTGCATACATTCCCTTTGGAATCCACCAGATCTCTATGTAAATCCTACATCTGTCACTTTCTTTTTTTTTTATCTGTCACTTTCTTGCTGTGTGACCTCAAGCAAATTATTTAACTTCTCTGTGCCTTAGTAGGGAATTCATCTGATAATCACTGTGGTATCCTCAGCACCTTCAACAATACCTATATATCTTGGCTGAATTGATATTTTATTAACACAGTAATATGAGATGAATTAATCTGTAAATAGGTATAAAAACATCTACCTTATTGAACTGTTATGAGTATTAGGTGAGATGATATATCAAGTACTTACTATATATAACTCATGGTAGGGTCTCACTATTAAATAGTAAAGTTTTCTTCCCTTTACTTCCTAGCTGGGTCAGAAGTCATAACAGAAGAGACATGGCAAAGATTAAAATGGGGTAAGCATTGTAGAAGCCAAGCGTTGCAAAGCGTTACTACTAGGGTCCTAGTCATATTATCCAGGAATATTTCATCTTCGCATATGAAGTTAAATAAAAGACCCTTGTAGTAGGTACATAATAAATGTTAGTTGATCCAGATAATGCTATTGTGAGTCTTCAGGTATCTGTTACCAGTCAGATAAAAGCCTGGCAGAATAGGAAAAGGGAGAGAAAAGGAAAGGGAGGGAAAACAGAAGGCAAAAGAAGTGAGACTGAGTCATAGCTTAAATATACCAGACTATATATTTAAAAACCAAATCTAAAGGATTTTTTAGAAGGCTATTTAATCTTCTAAAAACTTCCCATTAGCGTAAACACTCTACTGATTCACATTATTTACTGACCATTTTAGGTAGTAAGATCTATGTAAGTAAATTGTTCGTAACTGCTGACTGGGTGGTAAGCTTGAAAGATTTAGGCCCAAAACTCTCCTCCCTTTACCCCAAAGAGACTGATGGAGTCTTTGAGGCTACCTCACCTGCAGCCTGTAACCACAGCAACCTATCTACCTGCAGATGAAAAGATATTTCACCTTCAAAATCAGGGGTGGGAGAGTATATAGAATTACATCTAAAATCTGAAGGGATCTTTTTCCTTGACTGTGAAGAATTGAATGTCAGAAGAAGATAGCTCTAAAGAACGCCAGTCTCTTGTTGCATTATGAGCTGGACAGTATATACATGCAGTGTCTGAAAATAAGGAGAACCTATGAGAACTGAAACAGCTTGTGGGAAACCTCATCATAATGTGGTCTTGCAACTTCCTATTTCACTTACCAGGCATCTCCTCTGTGTATTTAACCACTTGACCCACCTCCTCTTAAGCAACAGGATATAATAGAGCACTGCCAATAGTCAAAAGAATGGGCTCCACATCAAGTTCTATTAACTTAGGAAGTGTGCAAACTTAGTCACTTAAATTATATATTCAGTACTGAGAATGTTGGGCTAGACTCAGTGCTCCTCAAAGGCCTCCACCAAGGTATCACTTTGGAGAGTCTATGTATCAGACACCAGCCAAACTAAGCTCCTCTACTGCTATAACCCAGATTGAGAACATGTGCATTGTTACTGTCTACCCTTCCTATAAGAGCAGTTATTAAATTCTATTTACTTTTCTTCAAATCACTGGAATCTCTTCTCTCTCCCATTACCATCTCCCCTGTAGAAACTCCCTCCCCCCGGACTATTATAACAGCCTCTCTACCTGGTCTCTCTTCTTCCACTTCACACTGGAGAGCTGAAATCCATTTTCCTAAAATACTCATCTACACATACAATCCTTTGCTTGGGGATTTTTCACTGTAAGTATAAACCAAATTCCTCTGCCTGAGATTTAAGGCCCTCTCCGATTTACTTAACTCTACAATTTTATTAATCTAATTGTTTGCTGGGATGCCTGAGTGGCTAAGCAGTTGAGCGTCTGCCTTTGGCTCAGGGCATGATCCCAGAGTCCCAGAATTGAATCCCACATGGGGCCTCCTGCATGGAGCCTGCTTCTCCCTCTGCTTATGTCTCTGCCTCTCTGTGTGTCTTTAATAAATAAATAAAATCTTTTTTTAAAAAAAAATCTCATTGCTTGTCTACTTGCTCTACCCTCAAAACAAGGTTGGTTTAGTTCACTGTGCTCATGCCTTGATTGCCTTCTGAAGTCTTTCTTCTCCTAAGGTCTAGATTACCCTAACTATAAAATTTTCCCCTACTCCCGCTAAACTTCTATATAATTCCAGAGGGCACCTGGCTGGCTCAGTTGGTAGACCATGCAACTCTTGATCTCAGGGTTGTGAGTAAAAGCTCCACATAGGGCATAGAGTTTAGCTTAAAAAAAAAAAAAAAAAAGAAAAGAAAAGAAAAGAAAAAGAAAACATTCTATGTAATTCTGTACAACTGTACTCCTCACTTGACACTTAGTACCCATGACTTTATATTATTTCTTTTTTATGCAAATAATTCAATCTTCACAACTAATGAATAAGGTCTTCATGACTCTCTTTGTTTCCTGAAGCCTAACTTTTCAGAGAACAAATATTTAATAATATGCTTACTGTTAACAATAACTACTACCTTGGACAAGTCTAACTTTCTAGGCTTCATTTTCCTGACCTAGAAAATGATGACAGTATGTAAACTTCCTTTCAGCTCTAAAATGCTGTATGATGGTATACATACTACACGGTAGTTTGTTTCTCACATTTTTTTCCTATATAGGTATTTATATATATGTAACTATATCCCATTTAACACAGAATGTAAATTCCCAAAGGCCAATTCTCCTATTACTTGTCTAGTTTATTTGCTGGGTAACACTTCCTTGGCATCTCCTTAGAGCATGTTGTCCAAATTCTGGTACACAGCAGGTATTCGGTAGAAAGGAATTTATGGTCTCAAGCTGGCAGCAAACATCAAGAGAAATTTGTGTAGATGATTTTTTTATCTTAATTTCCATAATGAACTAGCATATTACAAAAAACTTCAAAGATGATATGAGAGAGAAGGAATTTAAGGTTTGTTAAAATGAGAGGTCACCTTGTGCCAAATAGCTAGGAATTTATTTTAGGCACAAAGAAACCAGGATGCAGCAAATATTAAGTCTAACTTTCTATTCTCAGAATTCTGAGGAGTATGGGAAGTCTTTATCCCTTGTCATCAAACACAGACTAAGTATTCTTTATGTCAGATAATTTTGTCCTTAGTACTGATAGAAAATTTCAGAAAATGAATAGTCTAACACTTGGCCAGGTAAGCTCTTAGTTCAAAGAAGACAAAAGCAAATACAAAGGAATTTATAAGAGCAGGTGAATTTTTAAAATAAGAACTTGCTGTCTAAAATATTTTTGTTAGCAATATATTTTGTCTTTCTCCGTTCTTCATATGAGACTACCTTCACGTAAAGACCAAGAATTCCTAATACTAAAGGCTCAGAGTTTTCTTTTCCTTCAATGTCAGTTATTAATGATTCAAAAGGCAATAGTAGAGCAACTCGTTTAAAATGACCCTGACTTTTCAAAGAACTATTTTAGAGCACAAGCTGATACTTTCAAAGCTGAATTGTATACATGATATCTTCCAAGCAGGTATGTGGCCTGGATACAAATCTGATATAGTTAAGGTACAAGGAAGGGTTATAAAGACTTCTTTTTTTTTTTTAAGATTTTATTTATTTATTCATGAGACACACACACACACACAGAGAGAGAGAGAGAGAGAGAGAGAGAGAGACAGGCAGAGGAAGAAGCAGGCGCCATGCAGGAAGACTCGATCCCGGGACCCCAGGATCACACCCTGAGCCAAAGACAGATGCTCAACTGCTGAGCCACCCAGGTGTCCCTTATAATATGTCTCTTTTCTTTTTTCAAAGATTTTATTTATTTATTCATAAGAGACACAGAGAGAGATGCAGAGAAACAGGCAGAGGAGGAAGCAGGCTACCTGCAGGGTGGCTGATGCAGGATTTGATCCCACCACCCTGGGATCTTGACCTGAGCCAAAGAGAAAGACTTCTAAGCCAGGTTTTGAAGGATGAGAGGAAACAAAGCATATTTAAATGTTTATACCTATCCTCATTCTTCCATTCCTAGTCCTCAATCCCATTCCGTAATATCTGCTAACTCCCACTATCTCTTTGTTTAGCCCCCACCCCATCCCTGCCCTGGGCTCCCTTAAACGAAGAACTGTTTGGAGCACTACAAAGTAAGAGTCTGGTGCCAGGAGCTAGGGCTCATAACTTCTTTTCCTGTTAAGTCTCCAAATAAAATCAAGGGCCACAGGTAATTTTCTCTTCCATGGTTTTCCCCACCACCAGATCTCCCTTATCAAGACTGAAGAGGAGACATTGGGATGGCAGGAAGTGCAGGGTGAGGGGACATTTACTCAAACAAAGTGTATGCTCCTTAAAGGCAATTCAATCAATTGTATGTAGCTACTGCAGCAAAAGTCTTAAATACAGGCTTATTTCCCCCAGTGTATTCTGGCCTACAATCCTTACCTTCCCCGTACAACCTTACCCATTACATACTTAATATGTGTTGAAAAATACAAACATTTTACTAAACACTTGAGCTTAAGATAACTACAAAAGAAAACTGGTTGCAAATTAAAGTTCAGAAATGTGTTTTAGAATTATAAATGGATTTAGGATTATCCACTTCAAAAAGGTCGATGATAATGTTCTGCAGAATGCCAAGAGAAAATCAAAACTGGACTATAAGATTTAACCATACAAAACTGCCAATATTTGACTGCTTTTACCTACAAAATTGCAATTTCATATAGTTTCATTTAATATTTAATTTCGACTTGGCAGGGAATGGAAAAGCTTCCGCGAGGCTGAAATGATGTTATATTGGGACCGCACCTCCCAGAATTAAAAAAGCTTCAAAACATTCTACTGAGATACAATGTGGTTTCAATAAAAAAGGCAAGTATTAAAAGTATACGTACATACATATAAATGTATGTACAAATGTGTATATTAGGCCCTCTTCTTTAGGGCCCTAAGAATTCCTGGATCTCAGCAGTGTTTATTAAGTGAACAGAGAGGCTGCTTTTTCTCAACACCAGTATCCCATCTCGAGTGAGGGTGTCAAGACCTTGATGACAACAGCAGAATTTGATAGCCACAGGAGCACACTGCCTCACAAATGCCATCAGGATCTATTCCCAGGAATATCCTCATTGGATGATATCATCAATCAATTCCCATTTCATTTCTCAGGGAATGTTTGCTCATCTGCAGGAAGTTAGTCTTGATTGCCCCTGCTATTTATGAGCATTTTATTTAACTTTCAGTGCTGAATGTTTCTTTACAAGCTCTATTTTCATGGGGGCCACTATCATTCTCATAACTAACAGTTCATCAACACAAAGGATTGTCTTTATTTTTTTAGTTCATTAATTAACCATTTAGTCACTAATAGTTACTAAATGCCTACCATGTATAAGTTACTGTGGCAAGCCCCAGGAGAGACAGAAAATAAAACAAACTTCTCTGCTGTCAGGGAGCTCATAGTGTAGTAGAAATGGCATGCTAAGGGCACAAATAAACAAAAACACAAAAATATACAACTACTACCAA
The DNA here is from genome assembly GCF_011100685.1 of Canis lupus familiaris. Classification (NCBI taxonomy): domain Eukaryota; kingdom Metazoa; phylum Chordata; class Mammalia; order Carnivora; family Canidae; genus Canis; species Canis lupus. The sequence goes on from NC_049238.1 coordinate 59,927,212, forward strand.
ACAAGTATGAATAAAATAAGAGGAGAATTCAGAAGTGGGAAAGATCATATCCTGTTGGAGGAAAAAAAAAGTCAGGAAAGTTTTCATGGAAGATATAGTTTAAACTGGGACTTTGATGGGTAGGATATTTTTCAACAGGACAAATGAAAAGGGCATTGGAGGAAAGAGGCTAAAAGATTAGATGATTATGTGAATTAGATCTACATGAAGACACATCTGAAAAACAATATTGAGGGGGGAAATTGCAAAAGGATACATACAGTACAATTCCATTTATGTAAGGTTTCAAATCTACATGTTGTTTATGTATGTTATATGTACCTAAAATACATAAAAAATAAAGTATAAAACATGAAATTGAATAATAGGTAGCAAATCAGGCCAGTAGTCATTTCCCAATAAAGAGGAAAGAGGAAAGGATGCACAGTAGGACTCAGCTATATCTAACATTATATCTTAAACAGAATAAGAGATCTAAAACAAATATGACAAAATGTTAATATCCATAAAATGTGGGTTATGGGCAAAAAAATGTCTTGGGGTTTTTTTTCCCCTGGACTTTTCTAAATATTCAAAATATCTCATTATTCAAAATTTGGAAATTAAGAAAGGGCCAGGTGACTGGAAAAACAGTGGAGTCACTAACCCAAAAATAATGATCAGGATTAAGATGCTTTCCCTAAACTTTCAGGGAACACTTGATTAGTCTGGCTCTCAACTGAACAGGATCCTTCATCCCTCAGAGTGTGCACAAAAGGCAGTCAGAACAGGGTGGGGGGAAGGCTAACAGATACAGACAAGAAGGAAGTTTTTATTGCCATCCTAAATCAGATATCCAAGGAGAGTGACAACCATGCTCCCACACAACATAAATGCCAGTATAACCAAGTCTTCTCCCCCCCCCCCAAAAAAATAAGCCAAGGAAACTTCTAGTTACATAGGAATTCAGATAAAGACTCACTGAGTAGTTATTCTGTGCCTCCTCTCTCCCTTCCTCCCCCTACAAACACTCACAAAAACAAAATGTACCCTTGCCCACTTGAGAAAGAATTAAGAATTGGCAATTCTGTTTAAGTGGACAGTTTCCAAACCAAGGCCCATCTCTGGAGATGTGGACAGAGCCCAGAGAGGAGGGTAAAGAAATCACAACTCAGTTAAGTTTGGGGGAAGACTTATCAATGGAAGGTACCCATCCTTCCACATCCCCTGTAGCCCAACCTTTCCCAGGGGAATCTAAGAACCTCTAAGATATCCTTCTATCCTGTTCTGTTCTTCTCTAACAAAATGACTGAAACACAAAACCCAAACCCTCATTTAGCACTTTAAACCCAATTTCCCTTCACAAAAACCCAGTGAAGGGGCACCTGGCTGGCTCAGTCAGTAGAACATGCAACTCTTGATCTGAGTGTCATGAGTTCAAGTCCCATGTTGGGCCTACACCTTACTTAAAAAAAAAAAAAAAAATATATATATATATATATATATACACACACACACACACATACACACCCCAAAATTTAAAAACACAGGAAAGGAAAATTTAGAACACAAGTATAATGACAAATCTTGGTTTTTTTAGATAAATATCCTTTTTGTGGGTAACCAATTTATCCAAGCCTATTTCCTCTACCAAAGTTTCACTGGCACAATCTAAAATTAAGTTTAAAAGAAAACAACTTGAAGGGAATTTAGCAAGAGAGATAATTACACCTGCACACTCAATAAATACCCTGACATTCTTCTACATCTGAATCATTACAGATGAATAATCCTAACATCCTATTCACTCCACTCCAGGGCACCCAACTGCCCCAGGTCAAAAGTCCCTATTCCCCCAAAGTACTCTCAGAGCAGATCTTCTTCAGTCAGACCTGGGAAAAAGCCACTGTTCACTCTGGACTGGTAAAAATGACAATGGGATGGAATGTCTTCTAGCACAGTGCACTGTGGCAGGATGTAACAAACACCGGAATAGGACGTCAGGGAATCAGAGAGGTGAAATGACATTTATTAATCACCAACCACATTATAGCCACTGGAGATTGAATTCCAGACCAAGCTATTACAAAACTACTTCTAAGATCCTGAGTAAATCTCAGGTATGCCCTCTGAAAATAAACAAGGTAAACTAAGAAACAGTCCCTGTAGTCTCTGATTCCATGAGTCTACAAACATGATCACTCAGTAATCAATGTGTTACTGTTAAGCATAATAAACGCACTTTAAAAGCCTTTTGCTTTTGTTCCTCTCCAACGCACCCTCTACACCACTGACAAAACAATCTTTCTACAAGTTGAAACTTACTTTTTCATCCAGTGCTTTAAAACCCTGAAATGCTCATCATTTACTGCAGCACAAGCTAAAGCTGTCCATGATCAGCCTTACCTACTTCACCAGACTCATCCCTGCCCTCCAACCCTGTCCTCCAGCCACAATAATTACTTAAAAGTTACCTGAAGAAGTCTGGCTGTTTTGTTCCTTTAAGCTTTTGTTCATGCTGTTTTCTCAGCCTGGAGTGTACTTCTCCCTGCCTTCTGTAGGCTACACCCTTAACTCATCTTTCAAGACTCATCTCAGATGTCATCTCCTCTGGGAGGCACTTTCCAACCTCTGCATGCCCAAGGCAGAAATGACCTTTAGACCGCTACTTATCCCCCTACATAACTTCTGTCACAACAACTACTACACACTTCATATATCTATATATTTATGCATCTGTCTCCTCCCCCTGGATCCATAACTCCTTGTAGGTTGAGAACTTGTCTGACTCATCTGTTTCCTCAGTGCCTACCTAAGACAGTGCTTACAAGGTAAGAGACGTTCAAGGGATGTTTGCTGGAGTTGGGAGGAAAGGAACAGAAAACAAGAAAGGACAAAGAAGTCAATTAAGATGGCCCAAAGAGTGTAGAATAATTGAGTTTATCACTACCATTATCTCTGGCCTTTTGCTCTTTCCCTAAACTCTAGTCTTCAGAGAGCTTATTCATTCTCTTGGCTACAGCTACCATATCCATGTTGATGAACTGCAAAACCACATTTCCAAATGTATTAACCTCTGACTCTACTCTCCACCAGCTATGGGCTCATCTGTAACAACCGGTTCAGCTTTTACTTGGGCATTTCATTGCCACTTTGTATCTCAAACTGAACTCATCAAATTCCCCTACAAAATGAGGAAACCTTCCTAACTTCCCTATCTCAATGTCTCAGAAACCCAAGCTTAAAATGTCATAGTCATACTTGATGGATCACTCTCTTTCATCTGCTACATCCAATCCCCACTGACTTCAACTTTTTCTCCACAATCTTTTTCCCTCTTTCTCTCCTTATCCCACCTCCTTCAACTTGAGTTCAGGTCTCATCACCTTATCCTTCTTCCCTCCTCGACCACCTGTTTCCTACTGTAATCATATTACTGTCCTCCTCAAAAATTCGCAGTGGTTCACTATTTCCTATCATTTAAAATCTCAACTTAAAAGCCTGCCTTTTAAGGCCCCTCTAAAACATAGCTCCTAACCAACCTAACCACTTCTTTCACTACTATTCACTGCTACTCAGCTCAGTCTTATCACTGCCCCAAGAAAACCCAAGCCTGGTCCAGGCTTTTGCTTGATCCCTCTCAGCTCCAAAATGAAATGATTTTGTTGTTATTTGGTTCATCTTCACCCCTTGTACCTGAGACAATTTGGTTTACTTTTTCAAGATCTGGGATAAGTTACAATTCCTCTGTGATAGGAATTGAGTGCCCTTCTCCCCAAATACATACGGTCTGAGGTCTGTACTATACAAGCAATAATACGATTTCTCATTTTCTTCCTTTTATTTGTCTGGCATAATAGAGGCTCAATAGGTATTCACATCTTCCTATATTCCTTACTCCCAGCTAGACTGTAAACTCTTCAAGGGCACAAAATAGTCATTTTTTTTAATCCTCTGCATTATGCATAAACCTAGCATAAAACTAAACTCAAAGCAGGTCACTACGGATGCCTCAGTGGCTCAGCAGTTGAGCGTCTGTCTTGGGCTCAGGGTGTGATCCCGGGATCCAGGATCGAGTCCTACATTGGGCTCCTTTCAGGGAGCCTGCTTCTCCCTCTGCCTGGGTCTCTGCCTCTCTCTCTCTGTGTGTGTCTCTTATGAATGAATAAATAAATAAAATCTTTAAAAAAAAAAAGTCATTAAAAATAAAAGTTTAGTAACTTTTCCTACCCAAAACTATGTCTTAGAGAAATAAAAAAAGAGACATAATCCTAAAAAACACAGCTGAAAATAATCCTGAACTAAACTGTATAAATTAAGATTCCTGACTTCCACCTCTGATTTCCACTCAAAAATACTACAATCTCCTGACTCAAGAAGTAAATAATAATCCTGTGCTCATGACATCATAAGCACATAGTTTGGTAATGACTGTGAGAAGGTGGGGGCGGGGAGGGTAGGCAGGGATGAAGGAAAGCAAGTCAACTTAAAGAACAAGGTTGGAAGAACAGGCATGTGATCTTTTGTTTGTTTATTAAATGTGGACACTGCTCCTCATTCCTTTAATTTTTTTTTTAATTGGCCAGATTTTCAAACAAGTTTACTTAAGGAGGAAAAACCTGATGGTTTTTTAGTGGAGTTACTATCTGGAAGAGCCTCTACAAAGCCAAGTCCTTTGAAAAGGCCACCTTCATCTTCAACAATGCAACATGACACAATAGGATTCCTCCAGATACTGTGATTGAAGACTCATTCTGGCTACAACATAGGCATCATCTATAAATCGCTCTTAGGCATAAGGCATACAGCCTAAGTGGCCACACTGGACCTGCACAGATTTTGAAAAGAAACTGGTCTTCATTAATATATTCATATAGCCCAGTCTTAATTATCCATAAATGGATTATCCAATTTACAGGATTTCTGAGGCATAATCTTTAAACAAAGTTTGACTGTTCTTCTTCATCATCAGTATAACCTCCTCACCATCAGGTAATATAGGCTTAGAAATGCAAATTCATTTCAACATCAGTATGATCCTCAAAACATTAAAATGAATCTGGCTTTAAAAATAATGATTTTCTAACCAAGAAATTTCCATATTAAGTTCTGAATTGCTGAGTGAAGTAAGTCAGTCGGAGAAGGACAAACATTATATGTTCTCATTCATTTGGGGAATATAAATAATAGTCAAAGGGAATATAAGAGAAGGGAGAAGAAATGTGTGGGAAATATCAGAAAGGGAGACAGAACGTAAAGACTGCTAACTCTGGGAAACGAACTAGGGGTGGTAGAAGGGGAGGAGGGCGGGGGGTGGGAGTGAATGGGTGACGGGCACTGGGGGTTATTCTGTATGTTAGTAAATTGAACACCAATAAAAAATAAATTAAAAAAAAAAGTTCTGAATTACTTATACTACTGTTCGCTATTATAGCAGAGATAACTGAAAGTTAAATGTACTTAAAACACGATACTTCCTTACCATAAACTATTGAGGATAATCCAACTAGCCCACAAGCGCATAGTACAATTTGAGACAGGTACAAGCAGAGCTCAGCATAGTTAGTAAGACGTATGACCACAAAACTTCTGCAAGGAATCCTATGTCTCCTAGATGATCCCTTTAGGCCAAGATGGTCCAGAAGAGAAACCAAAGAGTTACAATGTACCGGTGCCTGCCTGATTCCTTGTCCCTGAGTTCCTGGACCAGAAGGCTCAATACTTTTCATTAAATCTATTCTTTGTTCAAGAACCTACAATGACTCTATTGACCCTTCCATCAACACCCAACAGTCTGGCCTCTGAGTCCCCTCCACCCTCTTGCCTGCTCTACCCATGACTTGACCACCCACATTCTCTCCAGTCCCTCTCATTTATGCTCCCAACAAACACAACTTAGTCATTCATACCATCACTGCATGCTGCATTCTATACTTTCTGCCTGGAAGATCTTTTATTTTCTTCTACTCAACATAGAATAGCTATTCATTTACTTGAATGCTCACACATATTTCAGATAAGGATAGACAAGTAAATTGTCTAAGATCACATAGTCAAGATTTGAACCAAGTCTGTCTAAATTCATTGGCCATGCTTCTTTATGACTCTAATCCACAGCCTCCAAGTCCATTGCAAATTTTGCCGATTCAGATATCTTCCCTAATTAATCTCACAGACTCTTTGTTACTTCAAGTTTTCTAGCCTTTATGTACTCCATTTATAGCACATTAAACTTGGTTTTGTTTATATGTTATGCTCTAAATATTAAAGCTTGTAATAGTGTGCCTTCCCATTTATATAAATCACCTTCCACAACCCTATCCCTGTCCTAGGGGCAAGGAAACCTGTCTTTATATCTTTTCTATCTTCCCAAAGCCTGTCACTGGAGCTTGGAGAGAGCTTTATCCACAAGAGTGCTCAATCATTATGTAGCCAGGATTTCTTACTTCACAAAACAAAATGCAAGGGTGCCTTGCATGGCTCAGTCTACTGACCATATGACTCTTGATTTCGGCTTGGGTCATGATCTCAAGGGTCTTGAGACTGAACCCCACATCAGGCTCTGTGTTCCCCGTAGAGTCTGCCTGAGATTCTCTCTCCCTCTCCCTCTGCCACTCCCACTCATGCTCATGTACACTCTATCAAATAAATAAATCTTTTCCTAAAAAAACCTTCCATCATATCAAAAACTCAACTGAGTTCTGGCATTCCTAAAACTGCCCTCCATCTATATTCCAGCTACACAGATTTTTTATATCTTTTTTTTTTAAAGATTTTATTTGTTTACTCTTGAGAGACACAGAGAGAGAGAGAGAGGCAGAGACATAGGCAGAGGGAGAAGCAGGCTCCATGCAGGGAGTCTGACATGGGATTCGATCCCGAGTCTCCAGGGTCACACCCTGGGCTGAAGGTGGCTCTACACCGCTGAGCCACCTGGGCTGCCCCAATTACACAGATTTTAATTACCTGAATTTATCAGGGGCTGTTGAGAAGATTTCACAGCTCCCAAATTTCTATTGGGAAGACACTGCTGAAGCCACACTTCAAAGCACGGTCTCAGGATTTTCCCTTGATGGGAGAATGTCTGGGGTAAAAGAGGAGGTGCTCTTTACAAAGCGCCTCACAAGGATCTGCCAGGATCCTTAGCATGCTTTTTTTTTTCTTTAAGAGAAGTAGTGTTTTTTTTTGTTTTGTTTTGTTTGTTTTTTTTTTTAAAGAGATCTTACTTACTTATTCATGATAGACATAAAGAGGCAGAGGGAGAAGCAGGCTCCATGCTAGGAGCCTGACATGGGACTCGATCCCAGGACTCCAGGATCACATCCTGGGCCAAAGGCAGGCGCTAAACCACTGAGCCACCCAGGGATCCCCGATCCTTAGCATGCTTAAGCATGCTTGGGAAGCTTGAAAACTTTAACAAGTGGCACTTAGTGCCCATAACAATTTGAAAATTTATTTTTAATACTGTTTTTAATCATAATTCACTGGGTTACATATACTGAATCTCAAAACCCCAAACAATGCCTTCTGAAAAATGGCAATAGTGCTAGACTATTAGGCTGCCCTATGCTATTCCTACTTATTCAACTGCTTCAATCCCCATGCCCAGCCTAACCCACCAGCCACCAAATAATAAATGCAGGGGAGGTTGATATAAATAGAAATAAATATACTTTCTGAATGGAAGTTCTTTTCTCTTCATAAACTCCTAACAAAGAATAACTATTTAATTTGCTTGACTGCTCATACATATTTTATAAATAAGGATAGAGAAGTAAATTGTCCAAGGTCACATAATAAATGCCATAATCAAGATTTGAACCAAGTTCTATCTAACTCCACAGGTCATGCCTCTTTATGACTTTAATCCACAGCCTCCAATCCTATTTCAAATTGTACTGATTCAAAAATCTCCCTTAATCATCCCATTGATATAAATAGAATTTTCCAGACATCAATAATAATTGGCATAAACTGACTCACAAATTAAGACAATTATTGATAGTCGACAAACTCTGGGAGGGTGTGTGTGATTTTTAAAAATTTGATTTTTCCCTCCAAATTAAATCTTTTTTCAGTAGGGGTCCCCAAAAGAAGGAGATTAAGAAAATAAAGCTTCAGGAATATTTCCAAGTTGTTAGTGACCTAACTCCACCAAGTCCAACTAACAATTACCATTCATTACTGTTCAGCCTGCCTTATACAAATCAGCAGACAGCCCTTTTTCTGGCAAAGGTTTACATTCTTCCCCCCACAAGGGAGTCTTTGGCATTAAATGAAAGGGATAGATTGAGTCAGGCAACAACAACAAAAAATTAGTAATAGTTTGGAAATTATCTTCCTTCCATCTTTCCTTCCTGCTTGAATGCATAATGCCCAAAGTGGATATCTGTTCAATTCTAAATTATTCATGTTAATGGATAATTATTGGCAGAAGGGTGCTGATACTCCAAAATGGAAAAAAAAATCAAAAAATAATCTATTTCAGTTTTGGAAGATCTTTTCAGCATATTTACCTTCTCAATTATTCCTAGCATGAGCTAATATTTGTACTCATTTGTGAGCACTAAGTACATAGTAACTGGCCACTTAACTCTGGGAGGTGCTCTGAGGCATGCGGGTAGCTAGTGAAGTTAGAACAAGACTGGTATTCACACTTCAGAAGAGCAACATCAAATTCATTTATTTTACAGTTCTGTTCAGCCCTCAAAATATCAATAGACTAGCACAGCAGGTTGGTTCCTAAACTTTAAAAGAACTGTTCAGAAAAACAATGAGGACAAAGAGTATAATTGTTTGCCTATAATGTATTCATTTACAAATTGTGCACGGCAAACTTTTAATTATAAGCCTAATTCTCCCTAGTCACCTAGCATAAGTCCCTGCTATCCTCACTCCACCAGGAATGCTCTCTCGTTTACTAGAAAAGAAATTTTCCAAATGTTTTTTTAAAATGCAGGATTTGCTATCTTTTTGGACTAGCCTTGCCACTACCTCTTCTTGTCCTTTTCCATCTTATAGATTCTGAAAGACAAAGGGATGTAACCTCCTCAAAGACCTCCTAAATATACAGCATGACAAGCCAAGACTGAAAAATTACCAGCTTCTGGTTTTTCTAAAAAGCATTTTACATATGAGTAAAAACAAAACAAAACAAAACAAAACTCAAAGTCCGGCTAATCCCTGCTTTTGCATTTATGAAAAGGAAACCCCCCTGAAGAGCGTGGGGGAGACTTTCTTCCATATAATCTCACCAGTCCACTTCTTTCAACTTAATCTCTCTATCAGTATCGTGCCCAGAGGAACCACCTAGGTTAGACAGACTACCTAGACAGGGAGGGAGAGAGACAGAGACAGAGACGGAGACGGAGAGAGACTCAGGGAGACTCAAAGCTCTGGTCCTTGTGAGCCGACAAGCTAAAAATACGCCGGCCCAGTAAACAAATCCCATTCCATCCCAACCGGAGCCACACCGTTAACCTAGTAATTATGAGAAGAGGAGTGAGATCACGCAGCCCCCAGCTTACTCATCATCAGCTTCTAAAGTTTCCATCGGCTCATGGCAACTTTTTTTTCTCAAGTTCACAAGTCTGCCCTAGAATTTATCAATCAGTCTCCCTCTCTCTCTCACCCACACACCCGCACACCTTCTTCGCTCCCTTCCTCCATTACTGGACGCACCTCAGTTTGTCTATCTACAGGGGAAAACAAGCTTGTTTTCTCTTCGTTGTACTTTTCTAGAGACTTCACAGTGAACTTTATCCTACTATGGGGGCAGGATAGGGGGCAGCCCGCACGCTCAACCCCCTTCAAACTCCACCATCCCTCCCGGAAAGTCTAGCTAACGAGGGAGGACTGTCCAGACCGCCCGGCAGCGCTTGGCGAGGGAGGCCGGGCGCGGGGAGGGGGCCGGGGACGCGGGGCGCAGGTTGAAGGGAGGAGTAACGGGGGAAGGCTGGGACGAAGCGGGCACAGCCGGGGCGCGGAGAGGTGCCGGGAGGCGGTGGCGCCGGGTGGAATATCATCGGAAAAGAGACGGGGGACAGTGGAGATCAGGGGGTCAGGGTCTGGGAGTCCGAAGACGCGGGAGGGGCGGGACGGACGGGGGAGGGTGACAGGGCAGGGGGCTCCGTTACCCTCGCGGCTCCCGGGGCAAGGCCCTAGGCCGGGGCGGAGCGCGGGGCCCGGCCGCCTCTCCTCATTCCTCTGCTGTGACCCCGGGGTCCGGCTGGCCCCTCCCCCGACGACGATGGAGGCGGAGGCGGTGGCGGAGGCTGCGACCGCGGCTGCTGCTCCGCACGGGATCAGAAGCTGGAGCCAGAAGGCACTGATCGGGACTGGCCTCCCCCAGTGGCTTTTTGCCTGCTCCACACCCCGTCTCCACTCCGACTCCGGCGGCTGGTTCGGGATCGGTGGCTTTCGGCCGTCCGGCCGGAAACTAGCGCCAGTTTCCGGCCGGAGCGGGTTGGTGGTGACACCCCAGCCGCCCCCAGGCCTCCGCCCGCCCGGCCCCGCCCCGACCTGCCCCGCCCCGCCCCGCCCCGCCCCGTAGCAGCCCCGCCTGCCGCGCCGCTCTCAGGGCTGCGGCCAGTTTGGCGCCTGCCCCGCGTGTGACCCCGTGTTTTCCTGGCCTGTGTTCTTAAGGCCTCTGATCTGGAGAGTTCTTGAACCGGAGCTGGGAGGGGAGGGAACGGGTAGGCTCTTGAGACTTTGATGTAGAGTCAGTTGGCTCCAGCCCTTTGGGAAGAAGCGGAAAGAGGCAGGTAGTTCTGGAAAGGTGAGGGGGTGAAAATACTTTGGAAGGAGAAGACCGAAATTCTGGTGACTCCTCACTGTCATTCTGGACTGACCAGAGGAGCATTAACAATGCTGCTACCAGACCAGTCTCCACCCAGGTCTGCAGTCTTCTTCCGTCACTCGTGAAGTGAACATACTTCTCTAAAAACACTTAATACTTGCACAGTGATAACATGTCTGCCTTAGCGCAATCGGAAAAAGTGTCGCTGTTTTTATTAATTCCTCTTAAGAGCTTTACAGCATAATTCAATTCAAACTCATTAAGCCCCTACTATGTGCAAGGTACCGTGCTCCTTGATATTAGGAACACAAAAATGAATAAGACATAATCCCAGGCATCAAGGATCTTTACACCTTAGTAAAATACAGGAAACTATTATATAAAACAACTCACATGTGTGCTATGTGAGTTACAATGGGCTATGGCTATGAGAACATAAGCTTTAGCATATAGCAGACCTTCCATATTTATTAAATAAATAAAAGGAAGAGTGTGGACTATTTCTAGTAAAGATCCATTTAATCTACTCTTTATGACAAACACAAAATGGGACCAGCCCTTCCTATAATCTGACCAAAGAAATCCTACATTTCTATTCAGATTCCTAACGTTGTGGCACCTGATCTGCATATTCAAAATGTTTATTGTTTAAATTGTGTCCACTAGGCCTCTTTAAAAACAAATACTGTATCACAGCTTTTCCCCCTCAGTACTTCCTGAAGTCCTCAGTTTCTAAGTGGGAAGGGTGGAGCATAGACATTTTGGAATTATCCAGCTCGAGACTAGAAGTGGACACCTGAAACAGGAAGCTGCCTAGACAGGCAGCTCTATCTCCTAGGGACACCCAAGGTTTAGTGTTGATTTAGGGCTGGGCCTAAGGCCATACCAAGGCCAAGCAGGTCAGAGTGCCTTGCAGGAGGCACACCCAGGACCAAAAGTACAAATTGGCAAGCAGAGCCATTTGGCCTGGACTTCAAGCATGTGAGGACTACAAATTTTGGCTACTGTTCAGTGGCAAATTTGAGGAGGAGAGTAGAGTGAGACTTGGTCATCTAATTAGATTCTAACTGAACTGCATTGATTACAATCACCCCTTGCTAGCTAAATCTGAGGTAGGAGGACAGATCCACAGATGAGGAGCCTCAAAAATCTAAAGTTGACTTGTTTCACCAAAGCCCTCCCAGGAAGAAATTATGCTAATTTGTTGACCCTGTCTTTCTAGCCTTTTTTTTTTTTTTTTTTTTAATGCCCTTCTAGTCTTAACTCCACTACTACCACCTTATTAGAACCAGGTACAGAGTTCGGAGGCACTCTCCACTCCCATTATAAGACAGACTTTTACTTTTGGCAGTGACCACAAAGTTTCCAAATTTGAAAGCTGGGCCAAACTCAATTAAGTAACCACAAATTTACAGGCTTGCCTGGAAATTTAGGGGCCAGGAAGTGATGGGGTTGCAGTTGCTTTGTGGCTGTTTCTTGCTCTGACCATCCATCACTCATTGTTGTTTGTGCAATTGCTCAATGGGCTGCTTGTTTTGGGTCAGCCCAGGCTATGTGGGTAGCAGTGTGGTCAGCCAGGCTGGGAGCCAAGCCACCTGGGTTCTGGTCCCAGCTCAGCCAGCCCCTAAGCCATTAAGTGACTCCCTTCCTATTCCTATGTGTCAGTTTCTCTGCCTAGAAACTGGGAACCTCTTCTGTAGTGATCTGCAGCCATTTGGGCTGTCACTATGCTGAATGTGCAGAAACAGCTGTCTGATGTTGTCAGCTGCCAGAACGCAGCTGATTATTTTCTGCTGCCAGGTAAAAGAATAGTTTAAAAAAAAAAAAAAGTTAAAGCAGAGAAAATTCTACCAGTATACCAGCCACACATCCTCATCTGCATGCAGTACTAAGTTCTCTTCCATCCTAAGGACCTGATTTTATTTACTTATCCTAGCAATTCTTTTTTTTTTTTTTTTAATTTTTATTTATTTATGATAGTCACAGAGAGAGAGAGAGAGGCAGAGACATAGGCAGAGGGAGAAGCAGGCTCCATGCACCGGGAGCCCGATGTGGGATTCAATCCCGGGTCTCCAGGATCGCGCCCTGGGCCAAAGGCAGGCGCCAAACCGCTGCGCCACCCAGGGATCCCTATCCTAGCAATTCTAAGGGCTGCTCCAAGGAGTTCCCTGAGCTTTCACTTCACTTTAAGGAAGAGCAGAAAAAAACAGAGCTTTGCATTTCACCAGAAAAACTACAAGGAGAGACTATTTCACCGGAAAAACTACAAGGAGAGACTAAAAAGAGTTTTTTTTTTTTTATAAATTTATTTTTTATTGGTGTTCAATTTGCCAACATATAGAATAACACCCAGGGCTCATCCCATCAAGTGCCCCCCTCGGTGCCTGTCACTCAGTCACCCCCACCCCCCACCCACCTCCCCTTCCACCACCCCTAGTTCGTTTCCCAGAGTTAGGAGTCAAGGAGAGACTATTTCAACATTGCGGCTAATGGACAGAGTGGGGAGGAAATGTTCAGAGAAAGCTATTTTGCAGCTAACCAGGAAAAAAAAAAAAAACAGCAATTGTTTGCATTTATATGTTTTTGTGGTGGAACAGAAAACCAAAGTAACTTCCTTTCTACTACCACCACTGTAATTTAAACCAGTGGTTCTGTGGAATTTCAAAACAACGTACTATATGTGCCTAGGAACCTCAGACTGACTGAGAATTTTTGGGACTGAAGACCAGGAGTCTAAATATTTTTTAAATATCCACCGTTCTTTTTTTTTTTTTTAGGTGTGATTGTCATACCGTATTTGTCTTTGCCTGATTTATTTCACTTAGCATAATGCCCTCAAAGTCTATCTATGTTGTCACAAATAGCAAGATTCCATCTTTTTATGGCTGAGTAATGTTCCAAATAAACATTATATATAAAACATGTTTGTGTGTGAAATAAAGCAAAAAAGCCTCCTTTGTCATACATTAATTGACCATAAATGTGTGGGCATTTTTTGGGGTTCTCTATTCGTTCTATTGATCTATGTGTCTGTTTTTATGCCAATATCTTACTGTTTTGATTACAATAGCTTTGTAATATAGTTTGAAATCAGGGCACATGATACCTCTAGTGTTGTTCTTCTTTCTCTCAAGATTGCTTTAGCTCTTCAGGGTCCTTTGTGGTTCCATACAAATTTTAAGATGGTTTGTTCTATTTCTGTGAAAAGTGCCATCAGAATTTTGATACAGATTGCATTGAATCTATGGATTGCTTTGGGTAGTATAGACATTTTAACAATATTAGTTCTTCTACTCCATGAGGACAGAGCATCTTTCTGTGTTTTCTTCAACTTCTTTCATCAATGTCTTATAGTTTTCAGTGTATAGGTTTTTCACCTCCTTGACTATATTTATTCCTGGTGTTTTATTTTTTTCGATGCAATTGTTTTCTTAATTTCTCTTTCTGATAGTTCATAGTGTATTGAAATGCAACAGATTTTTGTAATATTGATTTTGTATCTTACAACTTTACTGAATTCCTTTATTTGTTCTAACATACATGGTTCTTATAACATTGAACACATTTCTACCCTATTACCCAGCAATTCCACTCCTGGGTATTTACTCAATGGAAATGAAAACATGTATCCACAAAAAGCTTATGCATGAATATTCAAAACCTCTCTATTCATTATTGACCCAAAATGAAAAATCCCAAATGTCTGCCAACAGAAAAATAGACAAATTAATCAAACAATGGGACACAAATTTTAAAATGAACTCTATTTAAATATAACAACATGGATAAATCTCAAAATCATTCATTGAACAAAAGAAGCCATTTATATGAAATTTGAGACCAGGCAAAAGTAATCCTGATAAAATAAGTTAAACCATGGTTGCCTATGGTGGGGGGTGGGAGGGAAGTAGGTATTGAATTAAAAGAGGGAATGGAGAAATTTGCTAGGGTGATGGAAATGTTCCATACCTTGATGGAGTAGCTGTCACACATGTACCTCAAATTGTATGCTTAAGATCTGTGCATTTCACCATGTGAATTTACCTCAATTTTAAAAAGAGAAAACAAATATCCTGGGTTCCTTTGTAATACTTAACCAAGTAATAAATTTACATTTACTTGTGGATTATTTTTTTGATATTTGCTTTATCCATTAGGTTGTGAAGCTCTGTAAGATAGGTTCACCATTTTATCTATAATACCTGGCACAGTGCTTGACCTGTGGTAGCCATTCATTAATATTGAATGAATGAATGAATGAATGAATGAATGAATAGTTGAGAACCACTGTTTTGGTAGCACTATCAGACTCTTTAAATAGATTCACCTCCAGGGGTTCTGGGGTGACTCGGCTGAGCATCCAACTCTTGATTTCAGCTCAGGTCTTGATCTTCAAGCCCCACATTGGATTCCATGCTAGGTACAGAGCCTATTTTTTTAAAAAATAAAAAAATTTAAAAAATTAAAAATTAAAAATTAAAAAAAAATAGAGTCACATCCAGACTTATGATAGTGTAACTGGACCTCTGTATTCATAGGTCCTCTATCTGTTTGTGCACCACTGAGAGATTATCACGGCAGCATCATGCTATTTACTTAGCAAATGTCCATCCCCCTTTTTCCTCCTTGCTTATAGAACCCTGATTAGGTTCAAGTAGCCACCCTTTTGAACGTGACTATGGGCTTCAGAGGAGATTGGCTCTGTTGGAGGGGTAAAGACTGAATGGGAAGGAGATGCGTGAAACACCGACATATCTAAGCCAATCATGAGGTTACATTCCCCTTGTCAGTGCTTGGTCTAGGCATGTGATAAAGTTCTGGTCATGTGAGATTCAAGAAAATGTACTTGACTTCCTTGCTCTTACAAAAAGACACAAAGAAATAAGAAAGGATTCTTCGGAACTGCTATCTATGCTGGTTATGGGGCAAGATGACATACTAAGTAAGGATGGCCAAGCAAAAAGATGAAAAACATAGGTCTTGGGTGAACTGCTGAATTAACTAACCCTGAGGGTCCTCCTTGGAATTATTATACAGAATAATATATCAATTCTTATTATACAGAGATAATACATCTTCCTAATTGTTTAAGCCATTTTGAATTTGGTTTTACTATTATCTGTAACCATCTCACCAAATAAAAACCCATCAACAGCTCCTCAATATCTATAGGATAAAGTTAAAATTCTTTAGCCTGCCCTGTAAGATCCTATACAATCTGACCCCAGTCTAATCCTAACTCCAGAATATGGCTTGCCAATTTCCATCTCTACATTTGTGTTCTACATCCTTTACCACCAGTGATGTGCTGGTAAATACTAACAACCAGCTTTTATAGGAGGAAAAAATCCCAAGCTTTAGCATTTACCAATTTCTGTGGTGTAAATATGCCTATCCCTGACAATTTCATGCTACTAATGTGATGTCATGGAACATGAAGTTGGAAAAGAGATGTGCAATCAGCATTAGTAAGCCAGTAAGCACACATCACCATGTTACCACCCAGCTTTCTCGCCTCTGTCCATAAATTTTCTTCCTAGAGTTCAAAGCCCAACCTGTATCATCTCCCCTTAAAGACTTCATATAAAATCCCAAACTATGACTGCCTTTACCAATTGGAATCTGACAGTTGCCTTGAATTATTAGTTTTCACAAGTATTTCCTAATAAGTGAACTATTTAATCAATTAATGAAAAAACCTAGGAATAATAAAACTCTTAATAAATTTTTAAAAAACTCTTCTTTTGCTAGAAAGAACAGTTCAGTGACACCAGTTTTGTTCCTGCACCTTCTAAAGGGTTCCTAGCATTAGGGGAACTCTGGTAGAAAGTCCCTGCCGCCAGGCCCTATGAGCACTAAAGATCATGGGAGGTACTTTGTTGTAAATAGGACTTATCAGCTCTCAATTATTGCAAGTGCTGTTTCCCTGGAGAGCTGTGTTAGGACATTATCTAAAGGGCTCTTGGCAAGATTTGGCCTGCTCCTATTCTAGTTCTGACAAATCCCCTGAGGATATAAGAATGGGCTTCTTTGGCCATCAGAGGCCTAGCAACAGGTTGGTAAGGAAGAGAAGCCAGTTCCTGGGGCGTTGAAGACAGTAAGTGCAACCTTACCTGATTGGAATGCCAGCCAGGTGGGTCAGCTTCATCTCTACCTCACAGGGAACACACCTTTTTGGCTTTGGAGGAAAAACAAATAACTAGACTGCCAAAACATTGGCTGAGGCAATGAGGAGAGGCTGGGCAATGGAGTGACTAAGTCACTGTGTCTCCTGACTAGGTCAGCACTGGGAACCAGGCCAAATTCAGGCTACTGGAAACTGACAGAACATTCAGGGAATAGAAGATGTGAAACTGCACCATATTGCCCCTTTTCCTGTGACTAATGGTGCACATTGAGCTCTATAGGTACTGCACATTAAGAATGTTTTCCTAAATTATGAATATATATTTTTCTCCCCTGCATTAGAAAGCTCTGGGGTTGAGTGACTATATCTAGTTGGCATCTACTAGACTCTTTCTCAGTGATGTGCCCCTGCCCCTATCTCAGTGATGTGTCTGTCACTTTCCAGGTTACTGAAATGATCGGCATTACTTCCCACATTATTTATGGTCTATGAACAAGCCTGTGCATCATAGCAACTCCTCATATAGAAGTAAACAGATAATAGTTTTTTCAGCTGGAAAAAAATCTGGAATTGAGAAGTATTACCATTACTTAGGTTACCTTGGGTGACACCCTAGGGTGTTAGGGAACCTTCCCAGTTGAAGAGATGAAAACCTAAAGTCAGAAGAAATTGGTAGAATAAGACCAAGAACTAGGGAAGGATCTATGGATGAATAAAGTACTGTAGGAGCATCTGAGAGAAAAGTGCAAGACCCGAACACATCTAAAAAGAAAGCATTGACTATGGGAAGAGAAAAGAAGGCAAATTAAAGGGCTGGATAATGAGACCCAGTTAGACAAAGGTCACAAGTGCTAATCAGAGATACTGGCCCTGCCACAATTTCTAAGCAGACTAGCTCCCCACAGGTGGTCCCTTCTACCCCTCCCCTGGGCCAGAGATCACACACAATTGGCAGCTCTGCTCTGATTTGCCAGTAAATGATCCTAAATATAACACCAGACCACTTGCCTCCTTGTCTAGATCCTCCACAGGACCAATAAAAGCTCAACAAAACAGAAATTAATACAATTCAGTGAACTCTGTTGATATTTCTAGGTGCCCACCATGTGCAAGGCATACAAAGATACAATCATTGCCCTTAGGAAACTTTCATGAGCAAGAGTAGGTCTTAGTAATCTAAATCCTTCTCTGCTTGACACATGTCCTTCACCTTATCCAGGAATAAAGATGGAAGGTGATGTAGACTAAAAAGACAATGTGGCCTTTGACTACAGACACTCATTCCTAAAAGGAGCTGAAAGGGCTGATTATTGCTACCCATACAGTCCACTTTGTCATTGATTTCCTGCTTCCTACAAGATTTTCCTTTTGATCCATAGTTTCTTCCTCCTCTCCTTCTCTAGATGAATAGTATTTATAGGCCATTATGCAGCAAACAGCTTCAAACACTCAGAATTAGCATATGATGTTTACTTACCACGGAAGTGTTCCTCTGGCCTATTCCAATGAGTATCCTCATCATTGGGCAAACACAAAACTACAGTGAGGTTAAACTGCAGATTCGGCTTCTTACTAGTGTCCCTGCTTAAACCCAGGCTAGTGTTTGTTTTGTTTTTTTAATGTCTGAGTCCATTGTCAATACTTCTATGTTGAGTTGTTACATCTTTTCTCCACAACCACAATCTTAGCTCATTACCTCTGATCTAAACTACTGTAAAATAACTCCACAATTCTTTTCTTGCCTTTCATCTCTCTCTTCTCTTACCAATCTTCATACCTTGCTGAAAACTAAGATCTAGTTGGGGCACCTGGGTGGCTCATAGGTTAAGCGTCTGACTCTTGATCCCAGCTCAGGTCTTGATTTCAGGGTCATGAGTTGGAATCTATATTGAGTGCAGAACCTACTTAAAAAAAATAATAATAAAACTAGGGTCTGGTCAATCAGCAGTTTTCTCCTGCTCAAAAGCCTTCAATTGTCCTTGAAGAGAAATTATCTACTGCCAATAATAATTATTATTGTAATAACACTATAAATAATGTACTTACTGATCATATGAAATAAAATAATATAATTACATTTATGAATTATAATATACTTATAATTTTATTATTTTAAATATAGTTGGTACTAAATATCCCTGAGGGACTTAAAAGAATTTAGAGAGATTATAGATTCCTTTGGGACCATTGTGTAAACTGAGAAAGAAAATATGTAATTTAAAACCAAAACTGATGATATATGTTGCCTTTTAAAGGAGATGATATAATTCATAGAGGAAAGAAAATATTCCTCATGCTGCTTCCTCTCCTCACAGAATTGGGAGAAGGGAGTGGTGGCTGTTGCAAGCCTCTGTTGGTTCTTCTTAGTCTCAGGATGGGAACTGAGTGTATGATCCATTATGCAGAAGGACACATTAATATGTCCTTGGCTATAATAAAATAAGGAAAGTCAAATTATAAAAGGGAAGCCCCATGGTCAAGAAAATGAGGAGCCTTTAAAGGAAAAGAAAGGACCAATCAAAACTGTGATATAAAACTTCCCCATTGCCTCCAAGTCTTCAGCAAAGCCTAACACATATATTAATATCCTATGTGAAAAATATTTTCTGGGGAAAATGGAAGTTGTTTTACATCTTGGGTCAATGTGATGCAAAACAGCAACTGCCAGCTAGGGAGGGTAAAATGATATATCCATTGAACTAATCAGTAACAAGGAAAAGCACAAGGCGTACCCGCTCCCTCACCCCCAGAATCCCTAGAGTGGAGGAGGGGGCCTCTAACCCTCCAGAAGAATGGGCTTTTCCTTTGAATCTCACCAAAACCTTCACACAATCATGGGTTACAATCTGATCAGAAGTGTGTATTTCCTTTTTATTCTCTCTCCCTGTGAGTATGACAGGGCCCCTGTGTGATGCTCTGTGCCCACCAAATAAAGACTTAAGTGATGATGATGTTGGCATTTTTTTTTTTTTTTTTCATTTAAGATGGTCTGCTCAGAGGCCTCTTCCATGCATTTTCTGGGTCCTCCAGCTGTGGCCTGCAAGCAGTGTTCTCCCCTTCAAGTGCAAATGATGCTGGGGCCACTGCCCCTCTACCCAAGGGGTGGAATCTGCCACAAATCCTGAGAACAGTTCTGAAGGCCTTCTCCTCAGTAAAAAGAAAACATCATGTCTCTTCCCAAGACTTATTGCCACCCACACTCTTTCTTTCACGACAGACCTCCCATGGGTAAGATTTGCTAATAAGAAAGGTCCCAGATAATTAGTAGAGGGAATTGGAATCAAAGAAATAATGGAAGACACCATCCTTGTGTCCTATTTAGTAAAACTAGTATCTGAGCAGAACAATAGGTAGCTTCTGTGTGTTCTGAGGGGATATAAGAGACCAGAAAAGAGACAAAAGAGAAGGACAGGGGATTAAATAGTAGTGTAGAAATTATAAAGGGTGCTTCCCAAATGACAAATCATACCACCCTCAGGCTCATACAAGGGGCCTCTGTACTCTGAGCCCTGAATCTGAAATGGCACCATTCTGACCTCCTGGCTGTATCTCTCCCCATGAGATGAGAAGTCTATAGATCTGGAGACTAGCACATCCGGAGGCCAGGAACCCTTTTGAGAGCACCCTCTGGGTACCTGGGAGTCTAGATTTCCTGGTCCAAATATTCTGAGCCAGCTTCCAGGGCCTGTGTAGGCCTCTTCCCTGGCTCTTGATACCTGAGGGTGAACACTATCAGCAACGGGACAGTTCACCCCACACTGCCATATTCCAGGCCACAAAGCCAGGAGTTCAGTAAATCTAAGTTTGAACCTAGCCATCCAAGTTATTATGAAAATGTATTTTTCAAGATAGGATAAAAATATTTTATCTAACAACTTGTTAGCTTTTATTTATTATTATTTCTTAAAGATTTCATTTATTTATTCATGAGAGACCCAGAGAGGCAGAGACACAGGCAGAGGGAGAAGAAGGCCCACTACGGGGAACCTGATGTGGGACTTGATCCCAGGACCCCAGATCACAACCTGAGCCAAAGGCAGACACTCAACCACTGAGCTACCCAGGCGTCCCACTTGTTAGCTTTTAAATATTTAGACATACAGTGTATAGGTTTCTATTTGTACTCTTGCCCCAGGCCCCACAAATATCAGAGGTGGGTCTATTTAAAATAAAAATACTTGGAATTAGAGAACTATATATTTAAGTGAAAATATGTGGGAGCTCCCCTCTGCTTGCTAGATGGGATGCTGCCAGATTCATGAATTGCTTAATAAAACCAATTCGACCTTCAAATTAAGAAAGAAAGAAAGAAAGAAAGAAAGAAAGAAAGAAAGAAAGAAAGAAAGAGAAAGAAGATAAAAAACATTCTTCTCTGCTATTGATTAAAAGCCTTGACTACTAATATAGATTTTTATTTATAGCTACTGATCTACCTGGAAATTTTTCTCCAAAACCAAGTAGACCCCTATCAAATAATTATCTGTATCTAAAGATCACACTTTTGGGGATCCCTGGGTGGCTCAGCGGTTTGGCGCCTGCCTTTGGCCCAGGGCGTGATCCTGGAGCCCCGGGGGATTGAGTCCCGCATCAGGCTCCCGGCATGGAGCCTGCTTCTCCCTCTGCCTGTGTCTCTGCCAATCTCTCTCTATCAGTGTCTATCATAAATAAATAAATCTTTAAAAAAAAATCACACTTTTTCTTAAAAATGTTTGGTGTAACAAAGTAATTGTTGGCATTTGTTAATTTCCTAGATTCCAAAGGAGGGTGTGGATCCTGGCCTCTGGTTGGGCTACTCTGGCAGAGCTCTGTTGTCTGCTGGGGCTGCTCCTCCCCACCTCTTCTCAGCTTGGCCTCAATCTCTCTCCTCCCACTTCCATTAGCCAGCCTTCTAGTAAATGAGAATTAATACAGCTTTTAAGTACATAGTTCATTTTTTAAAATATTTATTTGAGTGAGAGAGTGCACGCAGTGGGAGGAGCAGCAGGAGAGCACACAAAGGAACTCTCTATACTGAAGGTGGAGCCTATCAGAGGCTCAATCCTAGGATCATGACCTGAGCCGAAATCCAAGAGTCAGATACTCAACCGACTGAGCCACCCAGTTGCCCCAAGTACGGTGTTTAAAAGATTTTTTATTCAACAGCAAATGAATTGACTCTTTTATATTCCTTTCTCTCAAAGGGGGGGGGGGAACCCTAATACTTTTTTTTAAGTGATTCAGATTCCCCCACCCTTTGGGTCATATACTTTAATAGAAAACACGTTCCATTTTGCTATATCGAATAGTAGTGTTTTGTTAATGTTTCAGTGTCTGATTTTTTTTTCCAACGGGGGTGAGGAGGAAGGCAGGCTGGGCCCAGTAGGGTCCTAAGGGCAGGGAGGACCTAAGTGAGGTATTTACTCACAGCAGCTGGCAGGGAATGAAGCCAGAGGGTGAGTGTAAAACTATATTTGGGGAGGTGTGGCAGGGGTTAAGTATTAATCTAGAGAAGCAAAATCTTGTCATCAAGTCCAAGGGTCAAATTCAGAGCCTGAAATAGAAGATGACATCATAGGTCAGAACTCCGTCTATTTCACTCTGTAGCACTGGACCCACTGGACCCTTTCGCCTCATACCTGCCTAAATCATTATACTGGAGTTTACCAAGTCCCACAGCTCCCTTTTATGGGATGAGCAAACATGAGCTAAGCCCAGGTCAGGTTTAGTAAAAGAGCACATGACGGCACCAGACTGGTGGAATTCAGACTCTGGTGCTCAATAAATACTTTTCAGATGATGAAATCAATCTATTAATTTGTCGACAATATTTATGAAAAATATGTAAGACTTATTAAAATATGCACATTGCCAGCAAACTCAGCTTTTCTTTTCTTTTTTTTTTTTTAAAGCTTAATTTTGGTTGATCTTTTTTTTTTTTTTTTAAAGATTTTATTTATTTATTCATAGAGACACAGCTAGAGAGAGAGACAGAAACACAGGCAGAGGGAGAAGCAGGCTCCATGCAGGGAGCCCGATGTGGGACTCGATCCTGGGGTCTCCAGGATCACACCCTGGGCTGCAGGCGGCGCTAAACCGCTGCGCCACTGGGGCTGCCCCAAACTCAGCTTTTCTCAAGAGAGGCAGAAGGAGAGAAAGGTGTGAATGTGGACATTTAAAATTCACCAACATTACAGACACAGTGGTTTCTCTAGACCTTGCCTTCTCTTGCCACCAAATAGACCATTTAGCAACAACAATAGTTTCTTATCCAAAAATGAAGGAAAAAGGGGCACCTGGGTGGCTCAGTTGGTTAAGCATCTTCCTTTGGCTCAGGTCATGATCCCAGATTCCAGGGATTGAGTCCTACATTGGGCTCCCTTGTCTCAGCGGGGAATCTGCTTGTCCTTCTTCCTCTGCCCCCTACCCCCACTCATGCATGCTTTTGCTCACATTCTCTCTCTCTCTCAGACAAATAAATAAAAATCTTTTTTAAAAAAATGAAGAAAAATCTAGCCTCTCTGTCCCCTCACCTCCGTCCCCCTCTGTATTACTCTTCTTATTTCCCAGCCTGAGTCTGGAACTCAGAGTGGAAGTAATGATCAGGATTAGTCCACAGACTTCACCTGTGACAAATGCTATAAAATTGTATGCCTGAGTCTGAAAAGCAGCTGATCTAGCTGAGGGAACAATTGCAGCCCTTGGTAACTAGGATGGTCTAAAAGCGCCACATCTACTTGGGCTCACATGAGCAGAGCAAGTACTTCATATGGCTCTCAGACCAACAATAGCACATCACTTTGAAGCCCATTAGAAATACAGACAGTAGACTTGTGGGCATAAAGAGAACCACAGGCCATATAATGACATCACCAGGCCTCTAAAACAGACTCCGGAAACCACTAACAACAGATGAGAGACTATCCTCTGGGCTAGTAGCTTAGGAGTCACTCTCCATTTACCCTTAGGTTTATTCAGCTCTCTATATCTCATTAGAGTCATCTTATGTCCAATCGTATGTGTGTGTGTGTATATATATATATATTTTTTTTTAAGATTTATGTATTTATTTGAGAGAGAGGGCAGGAGTGGGAGGAGCAGAGAGAGAGAAAATCTCTGGTGGACTCTGTGCTGAGCGTGGAGCCTGATGCAGGGCTCGATCTCACAACCGAGACCATGACCTGAACCAAAATCAAGATATGGCCACCCAACTGACTACACCACCCAGACGCCCCTCATGGTATATAATTTGAAGAACCCAAAAGAAAAAAAAAAAAAAAAAACATCTCAAGGGGGCCTCTTATTAAAGAGTCTGAAGAGTCTCTTATCTGAAAGACCAGAACATTCTCATGCAGCCACAGCTAAGAACATTGCAGCCACAGTTAAGAACATTAGCATCTAATAAGATTTTATTGTTTGCCATCTTTGTGGCATGATGTTTATCATAATTAAATGATAGCTGGCAGTGGGGAACTAGAAAAGACAGAGAAACTCCTCTTTCCTGGTCTGTGTTCTGAAAGCAGAATCAGGAAGTATTGACTTCAAATACTAAAAGGTATAGTAACCTGACCGAGGGACGTCAACATTTCTTACTTCTTCCTCTGCGAGTTAATGAGCGAAGACAGAATTTAACTTCTTTAGCTGAGAGCAATGCTACTCCTTCCTGATTTTAATTGATGTATAGATGACATATAACGTTATATTAGTTTCTATTCCTTCCTAGCTTTGACACATCAGTTAGTGCTCAGTGCCAGGGATATGAAAAGCAATTATTTCTTGATGGAGCACCACTATGTAGCATAATCACAAAAGTACTTATCGTTTCTTTTCTTTATTTTTAAAGATTTTATTTATTTATTCATGAGAGACACAGAGAGAGGCAGAGACACAGACAGATGGAAAAACAGGCTTCCTGTGGGAAGCCATACAGAACTGGATCCCAGAACCCCGGGATCGCGACCTGAGCCAAACAAAAGCAGATGCTCAACAACTGAGTCACCCAGGCACCCCTAAAAGCACTTTTCAAGTTGTGGAATAAATATTCCATTCCACAGGTTACGTCTAGTCTCTGTTTAGCTTTTCTGAGCACCTGAGCCCCTTCAAATAGAGCCATTTTCATTTTCGTTAAGGATGAGACCAGGGCAAGTTATAATGCCTGAGGTAACAGTCTTTCTGGCAGGAGCCTGTCCTGATTATTGCCTCTGCACCCTGGGGAATAAAGGATCTCCCAGGCTTATGAGAGGACATTAGCTTAAATAGGAAGAGAACAATAAAGAGGATAAAGGATTTGAGTACAGGGTGATAAAGCCTAGGAACAGATGGCTTGGTGAAGAACACTAAAGAGGTTAAAGACATTGATCTATATGCTGTTTTCCGTGCTCTTCACAAAAGTTAGAAAAATTATCCTTGATCTTTTGGGAGTTTAGCCTAAATGACATTATATGACAAGAATTGTAAAGACATAAATAGAGAGATTTGAGAACAAATTTCTGTAATTGAGAGATATAAATCTCTACATATGAGTGCCCTGAGGAAGAAATGACTGACTGAAACCAAAGACTGAAATGTTTCCAGAAATCTCTCCTGGCTTCATCATGACTTCTATCTACATTTGAGCTTTATTCTCACCCAATATTGGTATCTTTCACACAAGAGGTAATAGCAAATCCAGAGCCTCCTATCTCGCAATGCTCTCCACCAGAGAGCACCTGAGACCAGCTTTCCATGTCCAAATAAAAATCTGGAGGAAGGGCTCTAACTGAACTACATTGGGTCAAGTGACCATTGCCAGACCAACAGATTATGACTAGTGTGGGGGATGGTGAATTATTATGGTTAGGTCAGCTGTCTTGCCCTGACCAATGACTCTGGCCAGAGAAATAGAGTTATATAAGAACATGGAAGCCTCCTTAAAAATTATATGGTTGGATGGGGTGCCTGGGTGGCTCAGTCAGTTAAACGTCCAACTCTTGATTTCGGCTCGGTCATGGTCTCAGGGTCCTGAGATCCAGCCCCAGGTTGGGCTCCATGCTGGGCCTGGAGCCTGCTTAAGATTCTCTCCCTCCTCCCTTCGCCCCTCCCCCACTGCACATGCTCTCTCTCCGTGTCTCTCTCTTTAAAAATTATATGGTTGGAGAAGGAAATGTGGTCAAGAGCTTGTGTTCATACTTGGGACAAAGCAGTATGGGGAAGCAAAGCTGAGCAAGTCTAGTTACAGGGCTGCAAAGGGATCTGGAGAGCTCTGAAGCAAGTGTGGCTTTGAGTGAGACTGGAGTAAGAGCCTTCCAGTATTCTTCAAAGGGAGGAGGAAAGAACGAGGAAGACATGTTCTGCCTTTTAGGACATCTCCTTGAAGTTGCACACATTTCTGTTTTTCACCATTGGTCCAAACTTGATCACATGACCACATCCAACTGCAAAGAAAGCATATAAATGTATTATTTATTTCAGGTGGTCACTTGCCAAATTAAAATGAGAGATTATTTTACTAATGAATATTTAGTGAATGAATTTAGTGCAATGAATATTTATTATTTTGTCTGACTACAACAGTACTTTTTTCTTTGGGGAAATTTGTCTTTCCTACTGCAACCCTGTGATTTTGGAGGGACTTGCCACAGTGTTATTGGCAAGTCCCAATTGGGGACAATAACAATAGTTATTGGCAATTTGATACTTCTCTAGTCAAAGATGAGCTTCTGACTGAGATTGTTTCAAACATAACATCTCATCCACCTTGACCTCAGTGATTAGTTCAAAGATGACACATAAAAAAAAAGTGGCACATAACCCATATTTGACCTATCAGAGCTCCTCCCTAGGATTTTCTTTTTTTTTTTTTAATATATTTTTTTTAATTTTTATTTATTTATGATAGTCACAGAGAGAGAAAGAGAGGCAGAGACACAGGCAGAGAGAAGCAGGCTCCATGCACCGGGAGCCCGACGTGGGAATCGATCCCGGGTCTCCAGGATCGCGCCCTAGGCCAAAGGCAGGCGCCAAACCGCTGCGCCACCCAGGTATCCCTCCCTAGGATTTTCTAACTGGATTTTTCTCAGATTATGAGGTCCCAAGGATATAAGCTCAGGGCTACTTAAGCCTATAGATGAGATATGTTTACAGCAATTTAAAAGATTAAAGCCAACACAGAGAGGCAGAGGAGAGAAATGTTGAGAAAGAAATGAGATTCTAGATGATAGATACCAAAGCTCTTGGAGCCAGTCATCTATGAAAACAACTCTACTCCTGCCCTTTCTGTAGTTTGACAAAATGAGCCAAATATATCCCCTTTTTTGCTGAAGTTCATTCCACTGGGATTTCTGTCATTTGTAATCAAAAGCATATTAATATTTGAAATTTATTTAGATTTAAGGTATTAACATTTTAAAACTTCTAGACAAAGCTATACTATGTGCATAACCAATGTATGCCATTAATCATGTGCTGTGCTCTTGCTTAAATAATCTTTAACTTTCAGGCTTCAGATAGGTAAACCAAATGCATTGTAAATCAAATGTATTGAGTACCTTCTGTATCTGATAGGCACCCCATTAGCTAGGTTCTAGCAGTAAAGATTAGGTCATTATCCCTAATTGTAAGGTATTCATTCTCTGAAGGGGAGGCAGAGAGGAAATAAATAATGACAATACCATAGATATATGTAATAGGTAAGCCATGGCACAAAAGTAGAGTGATCAGCTCAACATTTCCAACTTTATTTACCACAGAAGATTCCTTATAATAATTAATTGGCTACTCTACTAGTATCCATTAGTGCTAAAAGGATAAATGCCAAGAAAAAGTACATTTTCTTAAAATTCCAAATTGGAAATATTTCTTTTCTTTATTACTTCCGTATGAAATATATAAATTCCATGCTATTCTATTCAATCATGGGATATTTTGAGTAGAAAAGTAAAGAAACTTCTTCAATTAATTTGGTATGTTCAGATTATTAAAATGGTTAATTAGCTAACACACGAAAAGAATTTCTCAGATGCATTTCCATAAAATTTCCTGTATGGAAAGGAAAAGAGCTTTCTGAAGTAGCCAAAATAATATATCAATACCCAAGTCACAAAACCATAATATGACATTGAATTTCTTGAGATAAGAAAATCTATTAACTTATTACATAGCAGGTACTCTCCAATAATATTCATATTCTCACTAAATCAGCTATCCATAACCATTTTGCCCCAAAGAGTTAACTGTTTTAAATCAAACAGGTTTGGCAAGGCCCTACGGTACAGCTGACAATGATATCCTTAATACAATAGACAGCATAAAATGAAGCACATGGATCCAAACAAGCATTAGCAGCTCTATATACTCCTGCTTGAACTATAATAACTACTGGATTAAATTCTATCAGGATCATTTGGCCTAAAGCAAGGTTTTGTGACTCCCAAGAAAACCTGGGCAAAGCCAGATCAGAAGAAAAGTCAAGTAAAAGAAAAATTTAGGACTATACTGTTTTTATTAATTTAAATTATGTATTAATAATATTTGGTATCAGTTTTATTCAATGAATATAGTGAATAATTAATAATGATGAGTTAGGAAACTCAACTTTCTTCTCAAGTCTCAAAAGATACAAGAGAATGTGTTTCTTACACAGATCATTGAATCAGACAATTTTATCAAAATTGTAGCAAGAAGCTTTCATTGATAAATTCTATGGCATGTTGAGAAGGTGACCATCCACTCACAAAGTATTGATTGATTAAACCCATTGCTCAGAGTTCTGACACTGGCGGGCTCTGGAGTGCTAACAATTCTAACTATACTTGCACAGTGACTTGAATGATGTTATTCTCAATATTCTAAAGACTTATTTCCAGCAGATTAAATAAATGCAACAAATGACTGCAGATATGATCCTATAACTCAAGGCTGCTTTAGATTTGTACTACCAACAGCTTCAGAATGAACTCACTAAAGATTCCAGAAGTTTCAATAGTTTACCCCAAAGCAAATCTAGAAATATATTTATTTGCAGCTGCCTGCAGCAGAGGTTCTTCATTCTTTCAGCCTCCACAGTCTCTGAGGACAAGCAATTTGGTGGTAGCATTCTACTGGCTTCCCATTTTTCACATAAAGAAACAGGATCAGAGAGATTTAAGTAACTTATCCTCAACCATATAGCAAGGAAGCCGCAATGGGTTCTCCAAAGCTTATGTTCTTTTTACTATACCATATTGTCATCTCTGGATTCTTTAAGTCTAGTAATCCACAACCTGCAGCAATCTCTATCCCTCCAGCTGTCTCATAGCTGTACTCTCACCACCTGTACTCTCCACACCCGTCCCTTGCCACCAGAACCATCTCATGCTCTAAATGTCTTCATTTCCTCTGAGTCCATCGGACCTTTCTCAGCAACACTTGCTTCCAGGGAGCCTGGGTCCTCGAAGGAAACTGTTGGTGCACTGGCTCCCTCTTATCCTTATTTTATATGTAATCCCTAAGAGGTAGTTTCTCTACTACTGCATTCCAAGCACAGTGGGAGTAAATTACACCTGTGGACCGATGCCAACATAAAAACTTAAATATCAACTTAAAGTTATAATTCTTTTCTGATTCCTTCAGTCACTATCCTCAACACTCACCACCATCTTCCCTTTGTCACCATCACCTTGCTCCCTCTCAGATGACCAGACTACCCACTTCACAGAGAGAATTGAGGCCATGGTATGAGTGGAAGGCATTGCCCTAACCTCCAGGCCCTGCACTTTCAAACCTAGGTACAGCTGAATCTGTCCATCTTCCCCAAGTTTCTGGTTAAAAGCCTTTCCCTCTGGGCTTACAAAAAATGCCTTTTCTACTCAAGGTTAATCCCCCTAATTCCCACCCCTGTTATTATACAAAGTCCCATCCCATGCTGACTCCTCAGGGAACTTTTACTATTAGGATCCCGTTTCTCTTGTCTTCCATACTTTTCATTTCTCTGTTTTTCCTGGATCCCTCTATGCAGCCCCTACCACCTTCATCTAAAAGCAAACAAAACTAAAACCAGCCTCACAAACCTTCACTGGACCCTGCATCTCCCTCACAGCTAAGCCTCTCAAAGTATACACCTCATCTTGTGTCCCTACTTCTTCAACCTCCATTCACCCTGCAACCCATTTAACTGTGGCTTCCATTCCCACCAGGTCATGGAAACTGCTCTACCAAAGGCCACCAATATTTGCAGCTCTGTAATTGTCACCCTAGCAATTCTTACTATTGTTAATTTATGTGGTTTTTTTTTTCTTTAGTGGACATAGTAGTTACCGCTCATTTACTTATTAAATTATCTGAGTTAGACTATTAGACTAGATTATCATATTATACTTCTTTATGTCTGGTGGGAAAGGAATTTTTTTACTCTTTTATTTTCAAAGTGGTCACTATTGGTAAAAAGAAACATTATTTTTGTACATTGATCTTGTCAGCCTGCTCCGACTGGTTTCAATAGTTTGCCCATTTGTTTTCTTTTCTATGTAGATCATCACGTCATCTTCAGATAAAGACAATTCTCTTTTTCCAGTCTGTATACCTCTTATTGTTCTCATATTACTACATTGATTTGAATTATAATAATGTTGAATAGTGGTGATGGATTCCCTTGTCTGAGAATTCTTCTAAAGTTGCACCATTAAGTATATTGTCTGCTTCTACATTAAGAACTCTTTATCAAGTTAAGCAATTTTCTCTATATTCCTTTTTTGCTAAGGATTTTTATTATTTTTTAAAGAGTTATCATTTATTTAGTTAGTTAAAATGAGTGAAAGAGAGAGTATGAGGCAAAGGGAAGGGGAGGGAAGAGAAAGAAGCAGACTCTCCGCTGAGCAGGAAACCCTACATGGGACTCTATTCCAGAACCCTGGGATCATGACCAAAGGCAGACACTTAACCAACTGAGCCACCCAGGCACCCCAGGATTTTTATTATTTATGGCATTGCATTTTATCAAACCCTTTTTATCCATCTCTTAAAATGATCTTTCCCTCTTTAGTATATTAATCTATTGAATTCTATGTATAGACTTTCCAAAATCAAACCATTCTATAAACCTGGAATAAATCTTATTGGTCATGATGATTGGTCTTTGAATACACCACTGATTTTATCTGCTAATATTTCAGACTTTACACATGTGTTAATAAGTGAAGAGTTACCTATAATGTTCTTTTATGGGGTAAATCAGTATGTTTTTTGTATCCTGGCTTTGCCAGGTTATAATGTGAGTTGGAACATTTTCTTTCTTTCTGTGCTTTTATTTGAGGCTACATTATGATTATTTCTCTGTCTTCAATGTTGAAACATAAACTCTCTGAAGGCAGGGACCGTGTTTGTCTCATCATTTGCTATCTTTCCAGTACCTAGAACAAGTATTTAACACCTGGCAGAGGGTCAAAGCCTTTTGGGATAAATGAAGTTCTCCCTGGGGATCTAATGTATAGCATGGTGACTATAATCAACAATACTTATTATATAGTTGAAAGTCGTCAAGAGAGTAGATCTCCAATGTTCTTACCATATGCACAAACAAATGGTAATTAGGTAAAGGAGGTGTTAAATAACTTTACTGTGGTATTTTGCAACATATGTGTATCAAATTATCACTTCATAAACCTTAAATTTGCACAATGTTTTATATCAATTATATCTCAATAAAGCTGGAAAAAATAATTAAGCCCTTTCCACTTTGACTTCTCAAGGTACACAGTATTTCTTTAGTGGTAATGATCATATTCTAGTAGTCCCATATCTCCCTTACTAAGTTACCGGTGCCTTATATGATTTTTCATTGCACATTTGTGCCTAGCAAGGAGGAACCTAATGAATATTTGTTAAAGAAATTTTTAGGTGACATGAAAGTGATATATTAAATAATATTACGGTATTTTAAATGAGGTATAGGGCCAGGTCCAAATAAAACTTTTCTGCAGTGACAGCTATCCGCATTGCACTCATTAACCTAGTCTTGCTGTTTCTGGCTCAATGCTCTTCTGCTGTCCCACAGAGCCTGTTACCGACACGCTCTTTCTTCCACCTCCATAAAATGTATCTGTCCTATTTTTTTATTTCCTCGGGGCCCAAGTTTTCAGGTAGCAAATCGGACAAACCAATTTTCATTAATAGAGAACAGTGATTGGAGAAGCCAAAGAGAACACGAGCCTAGGCAATAAATCTGTGCTTTTCATAAGACATGGTGGTTTTTCTGATTATAAAATACATGCTCTGGGCACCTGGGTGACTCAGTCGGTTAAGCATTTGCCTTCAGCTCAGGTCATGATCTCAGGGTCCTGGAATCCAGCCCCACATCAAGGGTCCCTGCTCCATGAGGAGCCTTCTTCTCCCTCCTCCTCCTTTGCCCCTCCTCCTGCTTGTGCTCTTGCACTCTTTCTCTCAAATAAATACAATAAAAAAGTACATGCTCGTTAGAGAAAAATTTTAACCACAAAAAAATGTAAAGAAAATAAAAACTATAAAAAAACTCAAACAAGTTGAAACCTTTTGGTTTTAATATAACATGACTACTGCCTCAGTTTGAATCCCACCTCTACTGCTTTTAAGTGTGTGACCTCAGGCAGATTGTTTAACCTCTCTGTGTCTCTGCTTTAACAGTTGTAAAATGGGGGGAGTGGTAGTATCTATAATTGTTCTGAGGATTAAATGAGTTAACATGTGTAAGGTGCTTAAAACAATCCCTGGCACATAGTAAGGTTTATGTGAGCTTTTGCTATTATTGTTCTGACAAATGTACTTCCAGACAATTAAGACAGACCAACCAACAGACAGGAAAGAGATATGTCTATAAATATGCATGCTTTAAATAAAAAAATACTGAAATCATCCTTTACCTGTACTTTTCTTATTTGCTTTTGTCATTTTATTTTTTTTAAGATTTTATTTATTCATTTGAGAGAGAGAGCATGAGAGACCGAGCAGAGAGCAAAAGTGGGAAGGGATGGAGGGAGAGGGGCAGAAGGAGAGGGAGAAGCAGATTCCCTGCTAAGCAGGGAGCCAGATGTGGGACCCTGAGATCATGACCTGAGCCAAAGGCAGGCACTTAACCTACTGAGCCACCCAGGCACCCCTGCTTTTGTCACTTTAAAGTATACCATGTAGGGGTGCCTGGGTGCCTCCTTCAGTTAAGTGTCCTACTCTTGATACAACTCAGGTCTTGATCTCAGGGTCATGAGCTCAAGTCCTGTGTTGGGCTCCACCTTAGGAGCCTACTTAATATAAATAAATAAATAGAGGCACCTGGGTGGATCAGTGGTTGGGTGTCTGCCTTCGGCTCAGGTCATGATCCTGGGGTCCTGGGATTGAATTCCCCATCCTGCTCCCCACAGGGAGCCTGCTTCTTCCTCTGCCTATGTCTCTGCCTCTCTCTGTGTCTCTCATGAATAAATAAATAAAATCTTCAAAATATATGTATATAGGGTAGCCCGGGTGGCTCAGTGGTTTAGCGCCACCTTCAACCCAGGGCCTGATCTTGGAGATTGGGGATCGAGTCCCACATCAGGCTCCCTGCATGGAACCTGCTTCTCCCTCTGCCTGTGTCTCTACCTCTGTGTGTGTGTGTGTGTCTCTCATGAATAAAGAAATAAAGTCTTTAAAAATATATTAAAAAATAAAATTAAATAAATAAAATATATGTATATATTAATTAATTAAAGATATACCATGTAGGGATCCCTGGGTGGCGCAGCGGTTTAGCGCCTGCCTTTGGCCCAGGGCGCGATCCTGGAGACCCCGGATCGAATCCCGCGTCGGGCTCCCTGCATGGAGCCTGCTTCTCCCTCTGCCTGTGTCTCTCTCTCTCTCTCTCTCTCTGTGACTATCATGAATAAATAAATAAAATCTTTTAAAAAAAAAAAAGATATACCATGTATATTTCCCCACATTTTAATATTCTCCATTTGTAGCTGTTTCAAGCTGATAAACATGTGGGCAGAATTCAGACTTTGACTTTTGTTGACCAAAGTGGTGTTTTATAATTTGAATTTTTTTTTTTTTAAGATTTTATTTATTTATTCATGAGAGACACACACACACAGAGAGAGAGAGGCAAAGACACAGGCAGAGGAAAAAGCAGGCTCCATGCAGGAAGCCTGATGCGGGAATCCATCCCGGGATCCCAGGATCACACCCTGAGCCAAAGGCAGACGCCCAACCACCAAGCCATCCAGGCATCCCTATATTTGAATTGTAATGCCTTTAGCTGGAGCATGAACTCTCCAGTTTAATACAGACCATTCACTAGTTTCTTAGACTCAGATACATCGCACATTTGATTTACTGACTAAGCACTTGAAGGCATTTCAGGTATTTACCGTCAGTATGACTTTTAGTAGTTACATATTCTTTCACTCTATGACTGGGCTATACTTAAGCAATTTCTATTATTACACGTTTAACTTGTTTCTAGCTCACTATTGTAAACAATGCTGTGAAGAACATCCATAAACACAAATCTTTCTTATATATCTCTTTTCCTTAGAAAAATTTCCCCAAGATAGAAACACTGGGCCAAATTTTGAATATTTTTAAGATCATTAACATGTATTGCTAAATTGCCTGACAAAATATTATACTGCTTTAAATTCCTGCCAGCTCATTTCCTTGAATAGTTATGGATACTGGTATTATCACCTTTTAAGCTTTTGCCCAGAAAAGATCTACTTAACAATAATATGCATCTTTTAAATATGGCCTTTTTGAGGACAAAATATTTTTTTCCTCTGGCCATCAAACCTCATTCTTTTCCCTGCTATCCAGACAAGTAAGTGCAATAGTTGGAGGGAAGATAAAAATACTAGTTATGTCCTCAAATGATATCCAGTATTACCCAAGTGACTCTATGCCTCAAAGAACTTGCTCTTGGTAAATAACAGAATAAGATATGTGATATCTTTAGTCTCTGCTAACTCCTATCATTAAGGTATAAAATTAACATTAGTGTAATTATTCTTGTAGTTGATGATAACTGCAGGAGCTATCATTCGCTGTACGCATTATTATGATTAGGCACACTTACTATGTAAGCACCTTACTCCATTAATCCTCACAGAAACCCATGAGATAAGTAGTATTATAAGTATTATAATGGACAAAACTGAGGGTCACATGGGTTAAGAAACTTGTTTCAGGTTACATGATCATCAGTGGCAAAGCCAGAATTTAAGCCTGGGCTAGTCTAAATACAAAACCACAGCATTAAAATGTCTCTAAGCATATTATTATTTTAAAAAATTTATTTATTCATGAAAAAAGAGAGAAATTTATTTATTCAGAGAGAGAGGCAGAGACATAGGCTGAGGGAGAAGCAGGCTCCCTGCTGGGAACCCGATGCAGGACTCAATCCCAAGATCCCAGGATCATGCCCTGAGCCAAAGGCAGACACTCAACCACTGAGTCACCCCGGTGTTCCTCTAAGCATATTATTATTAATAATAAATCGTTCATTTAACACTTTTCATTTCTCAAAAGGCCTTCATATACATACCTTGGGGTTGATGATACTATGTCAGTGGGATTTGACAAAGAAGTATGAACAATTAATTCATAGATTAGATAACTGAAAGAATCTGTTGAAGTCTAACAATAAACACAAAATCTCACATATCCATTGCTATCCATTAAGGTCATAACCCATATCATACTTGCAGTTGAAACTTGAAAATTACTCACATAAGCACTTTGAGTTTGATGTAGATGACAGCCCTATAGATCTCCCACACACTTAGGCTTCTCCTAGCTGCAGCCGGAATGCCAATTACAGAATTAAGATGGGAGTTCTGGCCTACTCCAACCCATCCTCGTTCAGCAAGTTTGTTCTTTTTCTGTTCTCCAGCTGACAGGGCTACTTTTAAAAAAGAAATCATTGCTGCAAACATTTGAAGCAGCTCATCCCTCTGGCTTTACCATAATTGGACTCTGTTAGAATAATCTAGAAATCTGTTTTCCAATGCTTGAATGCAAGTTCCTGGGTTTCTATATAAGTTTTATGGGGTTGTTACAGCATTAGATCAGGCCAAAAATGTAGATATAAATGTAGGCTTTGACTTATCAGAAATAGTATATATTAAATACTGTAGTTTTGTTGTTTTATATTTACTTTACTGCCTTTAAAAAATGTCAACATGATTTAAAGTATTAATAAGATTCATAGCATAACTCATTTTAGCACCTTTCATCATAAGATCAACATGAAATAAAAGCCTCTGTTCTGGTGGTTCTCAATCTTTTTTGGTCTCAGGACCCCTTTACCTTAAAAAATTATTGAGGACCTCAAAGAACTTTTGATTATGAGGATTGTATCTATTAATATATGGCTTAAGAGAAGATATCTGGATTCTCTCGTCTATCTGTTTCTACAATCAATTTGTTGTGATATGTTGTTTGAAAGGTTGAAATATTTGAAGAAAATCTGGCCTCACAAAGATATGTAGTTAGAAAGAGGAGAATATTTTAATGGAATTTTCAAATAATTGTGGATATGCTTCTTTGATACTACCACAAAACTTAATAAGCAGTAGTTTTTAAAATGTTATTGCAAAATGGAATCTGAAAGCATATCAATGAACTTTTCATACTGTTACATTAAAACCCATTAGTCCAGGGCAGCCTGAGTGGCTGAGCAGTTTAGCTCTGCCTTCAGCCCCAGTGTGTGATCCTGGAGACCCAGGATGGAGTCCCATGTCAGCCTCCCTGCGTGGAGCCTGCTTCTCCCTCTGCCTGTGTCTTTGCCTCTCTCTCTCTCTCTCTCTCTGTTTCTCATGAATAAATAAATAAAATCTTAAAAAAAAAATTAGTTCAGGGGCACCTGGGTGGCTCAGGCATTTAAGTGTCCAACTCTTGATTTCAGCTCAGGTCATGATCTCAGGATCATGAGATGGAGCCTTAGCAGGAAATCAGCTTGAGGATTCTCCCCCTCCTGCTGCTTTCTCTTTCTCTCTCTCTTTTGTTCAATCTCTCTCTAAAATAAATAAATCCAGGGACACCTGGGTGGCTCAGCGATTCAGCATCTGCTTCCAGCTCAGGGCGTGATCCTGGAGTTCCAGGATTGAGTCTCACATCGGGCTTCCTGCATGGAGCCTGCTTCTCCTCCCTCTGCCTATGTCTCTACCTCTCTCTGTGTCTCTGATGAATAAATAAATGAAATCTTTAAAAATAAATAAATAAATCTTAAAAATAAAAAAAATCATTAGTCCATCCTGCTCTTGGAATGGATCTTTTACTCATGCTTGTTTTGTAACATCATACATTGGTCCTTTCAAAAATATTGGGTCACTGAATTATGCAGATCTTCGAAATGTTAACACATTTCAGTATATAATAGCAATATATTACATTAATAAATCTGATCTAATTAGAAAATCTTTAAGTACTAGGAAGCCATCAAGTTCACAATAGCACTATGATTTTTCCAAAATTCCTATGTTTGTTTGAAAGCCCAGATTTTATTATTGGCAACAGATTTGATTAGCTGTTTACCTTGAAGTGGTAGGCTCACTTTGTTCGTTTCAAGAAAACATCCACCATATACCTGTCTCAACCACAGATTCATCAGTAGTCATTTTTTCAAGTAAAAACAGCGTCCATGGTCAAAAAAGCAGCTAGTTCAGTTCGCAATCCAAGCAACTGCATAAATGTTTTTCCACAAGACAACCATTATACTTTGATACACAGCAGAAGTGTTTATGTTCTTGTTTCATCCCTCAGAATATCAAAAGCACACCTACTCAGGGATCAATAATACCATAGTTTTTTCTGCTTCATCAATATGTCTTAAGTGAAACTTGCCTTTCTGGTTTTTTTTTTTTTTTTGCCTTTCTGTTTTTTATTCTCTTCCTTCCTCCTGTCTTTCTTTCTCTCCTTCTTTCTTCTTCTTTTTTCTTCCTTTCCTACCTTCCTTCTTTTTTCTCCCTTTCCTTCCTTCCTTCTTTTTTCTCCTTCCCCCTCCCTTTCTTTCTGCAAGTGGCTGGCAGTGAATATAATGACCACTACATAGTATAGTTTGGTGCCAACGTTTAATTTGTGTTGTGTTAAGGGACTAGTGGTTTTAGCTACCATTGCTTTTGCACCATCAGTGTGTTTTGAAAATAGTTTTTACCCTTGCACCTCTCCCTAAAGGTCCCTTACCCTTCCAGGGACCATTACTCTATTTATTGCTCAGTTCAAAAGTATTTTGCTTAAGAAATCACACACTAAAAAAAAAAAAAAAAAGAAAAAAGAAATCACACACTAACTCAACACATGCCAACTTATTGTTTATTTCATCAGAATCATTCCTAAAATCTTTTCTGATAACTGGAATCTTTTCTTTAAAAAGCCACTTTTTAAAAAAATACCAGAATATTGACTTAAGCAACTCTCTGACCCTGCCTACATTGTCATATCTTTCTCTGACCCTCTCTTCTACCTCTATTATCCACTTTTTTTTCCCATTATCCACTTTTAAGGACACTTATGATTACACGGGTCCACCCCAATGGTATTCTTGCTATCTTTTTTAAAATTTTATTTTTACTTTTTCCAATTTTATTGAGATGTATTTGACATATAACATTGTATATGACATATACATTGTAAAATGACTACACAATGTAAGTCAACTAATAGATTTAGTTAACATCCATCATCTCATATAGTTCCACTTCTTCCTTGTAATAAGAACTTTTAAGATATTCTCTTAGGAACTTTCAAATATATAATACAATATTTTTATTATTTCTTAAGATTTTATTTATTTATTCATGATACACACAGAGAGAGAGAGAGGCAGAGACACAGGCAGAGGGAGAAGCAGGCTCCATGCCAGAAGCCCGTCGCGGGACTCGATCCCGGGACTCCAGGATCGTGCCCTGGGCCAAAAGCAGGCGCCAAACCTCTGAGCCACCCAGGGATCCCTGATTTTATTTATTTATTCATGAGAGACACAGAAGGAGAGAGGCAGAGACTTAAGCAGAGGGAGAAGCAGGCTCCATGCAAGGAGCCTGCTGTGGGACTCGATTCCAGGACCCCAGGATCAGGACCTGAGCCGAAGGCAGATGCTCAACCACTGAGACACACAGGTGCCCCTGCTCTTTTCTATCTTAAAAGTCAGCTGATTAGCTACCTTAATTCCATCTACAATCTTAATTATCCTTTGCCATCTAACACGACAT
Source organism: Canis lupus familiaris (assembly GCF_011100685.1). Taxonomy (NCBI): domain Eukaryota; kingdom Metazoa; phylum Chordata; class Mammalia; order Carnivora; family Canidae; genus Canis; species Canis lupus. The sequence goes on from NC_049238.1 coordinate 59,966,255, forward strand.
ATTTGCAGGTTCCAAGGATCCTATTCCTAATCTGGACATCTTTTGGGACAGGGGCATTATTCTGCCTACCACGGGGAGCTTCACCCTTGACTTATCATGTCAAAAGGAGGCAGGAACCACAGCCCAAAGGCCACTTCTGTAAAAACTTCACATGTTTTGTAATTTCTTAGTGCTTATTCTTTGTCACTCCCCAAAGTGGTTTATAATAGCATCCTTAACATAAAAAAGGCCTGAGAGGAGTGAGCAATGGGGGACACAGTGTTCCAGTCCAGAGCTAATTCAGGAGGGATCAAGCCCGAGGATGTAGCATCTGGGGAGAAAAAGGCAGCCTGAATCTTTGAAGCCTGACCCCCAGAGAGAAGAACACAGGGTACAAGTGTAAGTGACATGGGTACCTTCACCTACAAAATACATTTAGAACATCCAATATCCTCTAACACAGACCTGTCAGCTGCTGGGGCTTCAGTTTCTAGAAAAGAGAAAAGCAACATGCTAACTATATCCTTAGCACTGGGGCTGCCATATGTGTATATTTCTATTGTCTTCCTTTAAGGGTTAAGTCTGGTTTATGGTTGTCATTGTGATAGGTACTCAATTAACATTATCACTGTGTGCCAAGGACTGTGTTAGAGGTTTAATTCACATCTTCACAATGCACTTGCAGAGTAGCTAACAATATACCCATTGGACAGATAGGGACCTGAAGTCTAGGGAGTCAAGCCACACAGTTGGTGCAGTAGTAAACCTGAGATTGAGAACTTGCTTGCTTTGGGTCCAAAGTTAGTGTCTTTGTATGACATCACACTGCCTCCCTCATGAAATACCTTTGCCTGATACTTGCCCATCTCTTGTTCTCTTGCAAGACTTTACCATGTAACTATGTTCTTCATCATTACAACAAAGTTATAATCAATAATATAATCAATCATTTTTGTTTTGATCATAAAGCTGTGATGAATAAAAGAAAAATTGTTTTAATGGGATGGTGCACAAGAAAATGAATCCAGAAAGAAAAAGTATGAAATTAAGATATGGTTTAGGTGATTTTTATATTGATTAAAGTCATTAACTCATCTTAACAAATATTTGTTCTGCAACAATTTAGCAATATCCACAAAACTGAAAATTTTGAGCTCATATGTCTTTAATTCCTTCCTAGAATTGAATTATTCATCAGGTAAGATATAAGTGGAAGCAACGTAAACAGTGCTGTCCAGGCCTTAAAAAATAAAGGCGAACTGCTTTTCTACTGTTCCTACCCATCCTATAGACACAAACCAGAATAGGCAATTTTTAAATTTTTTAAAAATTTATTTGAAAGAGAGAGAAATAGTGAGAAAGAGCACAAGCAGGGAGAAGAGGGAGAAGCAGGCTCCCCACTGAGCAGGCAGCCCAATGTGGGGATCAATCCCAGGAACCTGGGATCATGACCTGAGCTGGAAGGCAGACACTTAACCAATTGAACCACCCAGGTGTCCCAGAATAGTTAATTTTTAAATAAGACATTTTCTTTAGCTATGACTATTTTCAAAAATATAAGAGAAAATAAGGGCTAGCAAAGTTAGATCAGATATGGCCCAGTCCGGGATGCCTGGTGGCTCAATGGTTGGGCATCTGCCTTCTGCCCAGGGTGTGACCTTGAAGTCCTGGGATCGAGTCCCACATTGGGCTCCCTGCATGGAGCCTGCTCCTCCCTCTGCCTGTGTCTCTGCCTCTCTCTCTCTCTCTCTCTGGGTCTCTCATGAATAAATAAATAAAATCTTAAAAAAAAAAAAAAAGATATGGCCCAGTCAGCTCAACATTTTATTTTTTTATTTTTATTTTTTTAATTTTTATTTATTTATGATAATCACAGAGAGAGAGAGAGAGAGGCAGAGACACAGGCAGAGGGAGAAGCAGGTTCCATGCACCGGGAGCCCAACGTGGGATTCGATCCCAGGTCTCCAGGATCGCGGCCTGGGCCAAAGGCAGGCGCCAAACCGCTGCGCCACCCAGGGATCCCTAAACATTTTTTTTTTTTTTCTCTAAACATTTTATATAATGAAAATAATCCTGCAGATTAGTTCCTAAGAAAGTATGCTAGCTGTAACCTAATAGATCTCAAAATACTCAAGAAGTAGCACGAAATGCCACCCTCTTTTTTTTTTTTAATAAAAGTTTTTTTATCTTATAGCTTCATCCTTAACCTGAAGCAAAAAACTGTTTATAGATGGTGGATCAAACACAATTATTTACCTTGTGTAAACTCCACTAAAGTGACAATAAAGGCCTATACCTCCAAGAACAAAAAATGGGAGAAAATATAACAGCAACAAAAATTTGGAAGTTGGATAACAATTATTTATTTTTGCGGACACCTTGACACCTTATCACATCGATTTCAAACTTAATCATGCATTTTCCTTTTTTTTAGTTAAAAAATTACATGAATATTTGCTAATTATGGAAAAAATATGTTGGTTATAATCTGGACAGAATAGAGTTCTGAACAGTGTTCTTCTCATACTGTGACTAAAGTTGGCATCTGTATCTCTTTTGTGAGCCAGATCAAATTATTGCCTCATAGTTAAGCTTATGGTCTTTTACCTAAGTATTGCTCATAAATCAGTTATTCCCCCATCCTGAGCCAACTAAACTAAGCAGAGAATTCTATATATCTACCCATTTTAAATTTTATCTGTTTTTATAAGGTGCTTTAGGTATTCTGGATACTAACCCTTTAAGATGTAAACACATACACATATCCTCAAACACGGTCCATGCAAGTGTCTTCTAGTAATTTGGCTCTTTCCTCTGCTTATGGTGTTTTTGTTGTAGAGAAGGTGTGATTTTAATATAGGAAAGTTAATCGTTCCTTTTCTTTAAAGTTTGTGCTTTTGGTGTTTGGTTTAAGAACCCGTCTTTGTTTTAAAAACAGATCTTCCACATCTTGAACTCAAAATTTTAAGTTTTAAGTTTTTTTTTTTTAAGATCTTATTCATTTATTCATGAGAGACACAGAGAAAGAGGCAGAGACATAGGCAGAGGGAGAAGTAGGCTTCATGCAGGGAGCCTGGTGCGGGACTCAATACCAGGACCTGGGGAGTAGGCCCTGAACCCAAGGCAGATGCTCAACCACTGAGCCACCCAGATATCCCTTAAGTTTTACTTCTTATTTTTCACATTAGGGTCTTAATTCTTTTTGCCTTAGAATATGTTGTGTAGCTTTTAATTCAGTTAGTGTTTGTCTACTGTGGTTTTTCCTATAGTTTTCCTTTGAAACATTCTGTGCTATTATTTAACATAAAATCTTTATATTTTACATGTATCTATGGTAAACATTATATAGCTCTTTTTAAAAATCGAATAAGTTAATATGCTTTTAAATATATTTAATAGTATAAATATAATATGAAAATAATGTTTTTAAACATATGAGTTTGATTTATTTATTTTGATTTTTGTAATCACTAGTATATTTTGGTTATTTTTCCATCACTTTTTTTTTTTTTTTTTCTGTTTAGACTTTTTTTCATACCATTTTTCTTTCACTTCCTGTTCTCTATTGTATGGACTGGGTTTTCCTTATTTCTTTTTTCTCCTGGTTTAGTTTCTAAGTTATACATTCTATTTCCATTTTTAAAAATTGTTTTACTTAACAATTATCATGCATATCTAACTTACAAAGTTTAAAATTACCAGTGCTTTATGGCTTTTTATTGTTAAGTTTTGCTTAGGGAGGCCATTACCAGTACAAGAATAAAAATACTCTTTATTTTCTTGTAGTACTTTTATAATTTTTGTATATTTTGATTGTTAGTTCATCTGTAATTCTTTTTATATAGGCTTTTGAGGTGGGAATCTACCTTTATTTTCTAAATGAATAGCTAATGGTTTCAACACCTCTTCTACTGTCCATTTTCCCCCCATTTGATTTAAAATATAACCTTTATGGTTTACCTGGATGGCTCAGTGGTTGAGTGTCTCCCCTTGGCTCAGGTCTTTATCCCAGAGTCCTGGGATAAAATCCTGCATCAGGCTCCCCTCAGGGAGCATGTTTCTGCCTCTGCCTTTGTCTCTGCCTCTCTCTGGGTGTCTCTCCTGAATAAATAAACAAATAATCCTTGGGGCACCTGGTTAGCTCAGTGGTTGAGCGTCTGCCTTTGGCTTAGGGCATGATCCAGAGGTCCTGGGATGGAGTCCCACGTCTGGCTCCCCATGGGGAGCCTGCCTCTCTCTCTGTGTCTCTCATGAATAAATAAATAAAATCTTTTAAAAAAATCTTTTTTAAAAAATCTGTTATAAAAATAAAATATAAACTTTATCATAGAGTACATTTCCATTTATACATTGGTTTATTTCTGTACATTCTACTCTATTCCAATCTATATGTCTTTCCTTTGCCATTACCAAACTGTCTTAATTATCCTTGACAGTCTAATATTTGACAGAGCAACACCTTGGAGCTTCATCTGCTACTCATTACTCTCTAAAAGAAAAAATTTTTTTCTTAATTGTCTATTCTTGTCTAGATTCTTTCTTCAAGTCCTTACCCTCCCAAAAACTCCAATCAAGCTTTTGATGGAGATTACATCAAATTTAGAGATTAATAGGAGAGATTGACATCATTATAAAATTGAATTTTCCCATTCAAGATTTTATTATCTCTTCATTTATTCAAAATGCCTTAAATTGTCTTTCAGGAAATATTTACAGTATCTTAAACAGAAGTCATATATTTCTTGTTGGGTTTTGCTCTTGTTATTCCTATAAATGAATTTTTTTCCCACTATATTTTTTTCATTAGTTATTGCTAGCATACAGGAAGATGCGATTTATTTATCTTGTATGGAACCATTTTATTTCACTCATTAATTCTAATTAGTGTTTCATTAGTTGCCTTACATTATCTAAATAGGCAATTATATTGCCTGCATATAATGATTTTTGTTTCCTCTTTTCTAGTACTTATTTCTTTTATTTCTTTATTTTTTTTGCATTGGCTAAGACTTCTAGAACACTGTTGAATAGTATAGCAGGTATAGCAGCCATTCTTGTCTTATCCATGGAAAAACTTTTAATGTTTCATAATAAAGTGTAAAGTGTAAAGTTTAAGTTTTTAACAAATGGCCCTCAATTAAGGTAATTTCCTTTCCCTAGGTTAGAACAATTTTTATCAGGAATGGGAATTGAGATTTATCAAAAAATCTTTCAGCATCTTACAAGATTATCTTTTTATTTTTTATTCTTCCAGTATAATGAATGTATTCCCTAATATCAACCACATATTCCACATTGCATTCCTGGAATTAAATTTATTTGGTTAATTCAATTCATTCAATTCAACAAAAATGTATGTACCTAATATATGGCAAGCACTTGACATGTGTTAGGGAACCGGCAATGATTCCTCATTGAGCTTATGGTCTAGCAGATGTCTATGATCTATTTTCCTTTTAACCCACTGCTGAATTTAAATTGCTAATACTTGATTTAGTATTTTTATATTTATATTCATAAATAAGATTGATGTCAGTTTTTTTGTGTGTGCTATACTTTTTCCTTTCCTTGTCTTGTGGTTAGGTTAACCTTATAGAAATATTTTGCAAATGTTTCTTTATTTTCCATGCTATAGGAATGTGTAAGACAAAGATGAATTAATACCTTTCTTACAGCTTTTCTATAACCTGCCCGTAAAATCACTGAGACTTGGGGTCTTTTCTTCTCCTTAAATTTTTTTTTCAATTGTAAATTGAAAATAAATAAAATTTACCATCTTAACCATCTTTAAGTGTACAGTTCAATGAAGTATATTCACATCATTGTGCTCTTTTCCTTTCAAATACATTTATTTTACTATTCCTTTCACTATTCTTGTTTTAAATACATTTCTTTTACTTTCTAACTGCTTCTATGGTTAGTGGGCTATTAGATTCTCTACCTCTTTTTTTGGGTTACCTCTGGCTTGTATTTCCCAGAAATTCCCAGATTTTAAATGTATTGCTCTAAAGCAGTACACAGTAAATTCTTATGCTTTCTAAGTCTTCACTATTTCCGTGATTATGTCCTCTTTCCATCACCAATGTTGCTTTTTTGGTTTCCTCTCCTCCATCTTTTTTTCTCTTTTCATCAGACTTTTCTGTTTTGTTGGTCTTTCCAGGAAATCAGTTTGGATACACTAATCAAGTATATGTTTGACTGTTTGTTTGTTTTAAGATTTTATTTATTTATTTATTTATTTATTTATTTATTTATTTATTTATTTGAGAGAGAACACAAGCAGGGGGAATGGCAGAGGGAGAGGGAGAAGCAGACTTGCCACTGAGCAGGGAGCCAGACTGGACTAGTATTTCTTTCCTAAGACCCTGGATCATGACATAAGCCAAAGGCAGATGCTTAACCGACTGAGCCACCCAGGCACCCCAATTGTTTTTTACTTCATCATCTCTTCATTCCATAGCTCTGCTTTTTTAGGTTTATTGTTGATGTTCTTTGCCTAGCTTATTGAGTTCAATGTTTGGTTCATTGATTAACATCCATATTTCATGTTTTCTAAGTGCATTTCTAAAGTTGAATGTTTTCTTTATAATACTACTTCCTCTACGCTGTAGGCTTTGCTATGTAATATTCTCTGTGTTGTCTTCAATTTCAATTTTTACTTTCAACCCAAGTTACTTATTATAAGGGTTCTGTTTACCTTGCAAGCAGATAGTATTGTAGGGTATTTTTTAGCTACTTCTTTTTGGCTATATATATATATATATATATCCTTCCACCCTCTCCTCACACTCATTTCCACCCAGAGATCCATTCCCCCACTTTGGAACAAACTACTCCCAACACCTGTCCCATCTGTTGACCTAAAGATCTGCATACCCTCTCCAGCCTGTGGACCTCACATTCATTTCACCCTGCTCTGTCTTGTAAGGGTCATTCTAAACATTTGTCTTTCTCACCAGCTGAGGCCTTTTGGGAAGGATTTCAGAGATCTGTTATACAACGCTTTGAAACAGTATTTCTCAAAGGGAGGTCCAGAGGACTTTTGCATCAGAATTATCATGTGATACTAATTAAAAGTAGAGTTTCCAGAGCTTCATCTCAGATTTATTAAGTCAGAATTTCTATTTTTAACAAGCATCCCAAGTGCATCTATTCTAGCACATTAAAGTTTAACAACTATTGCTCTATATGATACCCTGCTAAGCTTCAGCAAGTTCAGAGTATGTCAGCCAGGTAGGAAGACTCTAAGAACCATGTCATATAAAGAATATTGAAGAAATCCAGGATGTTTAAAGCTAGAAAAAAGACTTGGTGGGGGGGCAAATGGGTGGCTTAGTGGTTGAACATCTGCCTTTGGCTTTGGTGGTGATCCTAGGGACCTGGGATTGAGTCCCACATCAGGCTACCTGCAGGGAGCCTGCTTCTCCCTCTGCCTATGTCTCTGCCTCTCTCTGTGTCTCTTATGAAAGGTGAATAAAGTCTTCTAAAAAAAGGGACTTAATGGGAAGAACACAAGAGATGCTGCTCATATGGAAGATACTTTAATTGTATTTCATATAGCTTTTATTTTTAAAGATTTATTTATTTTAGAGGGAGAGAGTAGGGGAAGGGACATCAGGAGAGGTAGAGAGAGAATCCTCAGGCAGACTCCCCATTGAGTATGGAGCCCATCACAAGGGTCTATCCCCTGAGATCATGACTCAAGCCAAAATCAGGAATTGGCTACTTAACCTACTGAGCCTCCCAGGCACTCCTCCATATAGCTTTTAAAGGGTAAGTCCAAAGGGTAAAAATTAGACAGAGACAGATTTTGGCTCTAACATAAGGAATAGATTTTTAATAATTTGAACTCTTCAAAAATGGAATAGCCTTCTTATGGATTAGTGAGTTCGCTCTGATTTGGACATATCTAAGCAGATAATAAATGACTTTGTGCCAGAGATGAAGAGAGACTTTTATATCAGACCAGATGACTTCTACACTCCCTTTCACTTCTTAGGATTCTTAAGATTCTCTAATTTTAGGTTCATGAGCTCAGTAAGAGTTATAATCATTATAACATTTCCAAATGATACAGGAAGCCTGTTTCTTCATAGTGAAGAATCCAGAAACATTTGGTAGATTTAATACATCTACAAAAATTGGTGTGAAAAAAGAAGTCTCACACAATTATGTTTTTTTTCAAATTTGAGAGTTGTTAAAGGTTTATTTTAGATCATATTTCTGCACATATATGTGATGGCTAATCTCATTCTGAGAGTTAAAAACACAAAACTTATCAAAATCAGGTGTGCAGTGACCAAAAAATACTCATTCATTCAAGGATGTGTGGCAAAGAAAACTACTTAGAACAACCCAATATTACTATCTGTCTATAAAATAACTCATCTATACTCTTTCCATTTTCATAAAAGGGAAAAAAATGTAAGTTTAAAATTTGAAGCAGACCGGGCCAGGCACCTGGCTGGCTCAGTCAGAAGAGCTTGGGACTCTTGAAATCAGGGTAGTGAATTTAAGCCCTATGATGGGTGTAGAGATTACTTAAATAAAACTTTTAATAAATAAATAAAATTTGAATCAGAGACTAGATGTATTAATCTGTGAAAATGGTTCTTCTATTGTGTGCCTTTAAAGTGATTTTTTAAAAAGATTTTATTTATTTATTCATGAAAGACACAGAGAGAGAGGCAGAGACACAAGCAAAGAAGCACAGAGAGAGAAGCTCCATGCAGGGAGCCTGGGTGGTACTCGATCCTGGCATCCTGGCACCGCAGGATCATGCCCCGGAGCGAAGGCAGGCATTTAACCTCTGAGCCACCCAGGCATCGGTCCCTAAAGTGATTTTTAAAAAGAAATAAACTAAAAAAAAAAAAAGAGAGAGAGAGAAAGAAAGAAACTCAGTATTACAATAGATAAATTATATATCACTATATTTATGTGTAGTTGTAGCTATGATTCCTTAAACAAAAATTATCCAGCAGTGCCAAGGGATATCAGTAATAACATCAAGGATTTTTAGATTCAGATTTCAAATTCTTGTCGAAAGAAGTTAACACTTGTTTTTAAACTAGCTTCTCAAAATTAGAAATATTATTCAACAGATACATACCAAAGTTGAAGGAAAGTTTTGGGAAAAGGAGACAAAACGAATTGTGAATTTTCTAGAGAATTCTGCCAATATTAGATTTAAATGTTTTATTTTTTTATTTTTTTTTAGATTTAAATGTTTTAATCAGATAGTAACTTAATTGCTTTCACCTTATACCTTATATCATCTCCAATTTGTCTTGTTACAGTTCTGCCTATGTTAAGTAACAAAAACAAACTAATCATATATCTTGCATAATCAGTATATTGTAACATTAAGATCAGACTAATAATACAAATCCACTTCACCGCTAATTTTTAAACTTCCTGCAATCCTACAGTAAGTCCTCAAGAATATAAAAATGTAAACCAAAAAGCTTTCTAGTTATTTTACAGAAAGTATAAACACCAACTACAAAGAGATATAAGGTAATTTAATTAACATGATTATAAAAGCATTTCTAATAAAGCAGAGGAAATAATTGTGTTGCTTGTAGTTTTACTCTGAGTTACTCTAGAGGCAAATCCCTATTATGGAAAAACAATAAATGCAAAGCATGTTTACCTTTTGAATATTGTTCTAGCCTTCCCCTTTCCCCAATCCAAACAACCTGTTCTTAATTCCTATAGCACACAGGATGGATTGGAAAAGAAAGAAGCTAAAAGTTGGCTATTGCAGTGTTTTAGATGTGTGGTATATGCATGATGTAGTCACAGATGAAATGAAGGAGCAAAGGCTACTTTTCCTCAGTTAATGGCAGCTTCATCCCACCAATTGTTAAGGCTAAGTCTTGCTGAGACTCCTCTCTCACATATCCTTTATTTTAACCATCAGCTAATACTGTCACAGTCTCCAGGATCCAACCACTCCCTCGCTATTTCCATCTCCCTGGCTAAAACCTCATATCGCTCAACTGGATTATTGTAAATGCTCCTAACTAGGCTCCCTGCTTTTTACCTTTGCCCTCTGCAGTTTATTCTCAACCCAATAGCCAAACTGATCCTCTCCTTAAAGATCTCCAGGGACTTCCATCACATTCAAAATAAAAGTCAATGCCCTGACAATAGAGTCCTGAACACACTATTTCCAATGATCTATCTTTGCCCCTCACCATCTCAGCCCCAGCTATACTGGCCACTTTGAGCTTTTATGAACAGGCCATATCTACCTCAAAAGTTTTGCAATTGCTCTTCCTTTTACTTGGAAGATTCTTTATTTAGAGATCACATAGCTTATTCCTTTAACCTCCTTCAGGTTTTTGCTCAACGTCTACTTTTTTTTTCCAGTGAATGATTCTCTGACTATCCTATCTATAACTGCAAATCTTACACATCCCCATAGCCACCATCTCCCTTTTTAAACCTGTTTTGCTCTTCTCTGTAGAATTTATCATTATCTAATTACCATAAATTTTACTTATTTCTTTGTCTGATTGTCCTAAGATTGTAAACTTCATGAGGTTAGGAATTTTGTCTGTTTTATTCAATGCTGTATTTTCATAACTAGCACATAGTAGGTGTTCAGAAAATGTTAGTTTAAAGAACAAATACCCTCCACAAATCTTCGATAGTAACCAGTGTTGAGAATTAGCTGCTTCCACAGATGCATCTATTGGTGGTGGGGCTTCGTACCAGTGCTAAAGCAGATGCATGACATCGTTAGATTTATATGAATATACTGCTCCCAGAAATTGAACAAGGCACGTACAGTATGTGTATATAAAACAAGAGAATGATTTCTGTATGCAAAATCTACAACACAAGGATTTATGAACTGAGGTTTTCTAGTCCATTCCCTTCATTTGAAAGACAGAGGTCTAGTAAGCTTAAATCATTTCTGAAGCTCACTCAGATATTAGTAGTAAAATATACTATAAATCAGATTACCTGGTTCTCAATTCAGTGTTCTTTTTATTCTACCATGGCAAACTTGAGTTTTCTTCTGACCAGGAATTGAATCCATCTATAGCATCTGAATTCAAATTACTACATCACCAGGAAATAAAGAGTCTAATTTCCCAAAAATTATTCCTAAATTAAGCCATGGTGAGTCTGGATGTTGTTGTATTCTTTCAATAATAATTGGAAATTAAAGGGGGGAAATCACAATTTCACCATTAATTGTATATTTTGTGCCACGAACAGAGGAAATTATCATTTGCAATATAGTATTCTGTCTAGAAGTATGGATTCTGGCTGGTGTTCACACCTCCAGATTTAAATCCCAGTTTTGTCACTTATTAGTGGAAATCTTCTTATCTCCTTAGGCTTCAATTTTCTCCTTTTTAAAAAGAGGCTAACAGCCCTACTTAGTCATTGTTTGTAAGAATAATGCAAGGAAGTACTCAGCACATAGCCTAACACATACATATTTATATGGACAGATCTGTCAATTGCAACCAGACATGAATAGAAATTATAGTCAGATTTCCATCCTTCAAATTTTAGATGTGACATTATATATATCAAACAAATCTTCCAAATTGAATTCTTGTTGATTTAAACCTTACAGATTTTGTCCAGTTCCTTAAGAAATGAAAAGTGGAAAGCAATTTGTGCAACAATTCAATAAGATTTAAAGCAAAAACCAGCAACATTAAACTCAACATTAAACCATTTTCTAATCTATTTTGACCAAAACAATACATTTTCCCCCAATTTTGTAGCCATCACTCAATCTGCCAGCATCAAATGTTAAAAAGCCTCGTTATAACTTCATGGTGGTCCAAGGGCGCCCTCTGTCTGACTATTGAAAAAATTTAAAGCTAAATCAAATACTTTTAGAAAGCTGATGCTTTCTCAAGTAAATACTTAACAATTTTAGGAAGTTAATTCTCTCTAATCATGGCTAGCAGGTAGAAAGAAATAAAAGTCATGTCATTTGTTATGAGAGCTCCAGAACAGTTAAGTCTACATCCCTGTAAATTTACCTGGGAATTTGGAAAGAAAATCCATTATATTTTTCCCAGAATGTATCCAATATCATTCAATAAAACTACTGGCATAAATCATCTGGATACATATTTTGATCTCTTTGTTTATACTGTCCATGTAAAACTCCACATTTTATTTAACGTGCCGTTGTAGAAGTTAGCTCAGTAATGAGTATCACCAACATCAAATATTTATTGGGTAACTTCTGTGTGAAAAGCATAGAAAAAAACAACAACAAATCACTATCCTCAAAGAAATGACAATTGCTTTCTAAAAAAGGATGTGCAGAAGGAATATGTATAAAGAAACATGGTAAAATGCCCAGTGAAAAAGTTATGCTTCTCTAGGGATTTCTGGCTGGCTCAGTCAGAAAAGGATGCAACTCTTGATCTCAGAGTTTGAGTCCCCATGTGGGATGTAGAAATTACTTGAATAAATAAAAATTTTTTTAAAAAGATATGCTTCTCTAAACTTGCTGCTGTGTCATCTTAGAGAAGTTATTCAACTTCTCTGAACCTCAATTTCTCTGTAACATGGAGATGATACCTCAGAGGAAAGTTGCAAAAGCTGGGATATTTGTAAAGGGGGTCGGCTAAAAGCTCAGTAAAAGGTGGTTGCTTTTCTTTATTAATATTATTATGAGATAGGGTGCCTGGGTAGCTCAGTCACTTAAGCATCCAACTCTTGATTTTGGCTTAGATCATAATCTCAGGGTCATGGGATCAAGCCCCAGAGTTGGACTCCGGGCTCAGCTGCAGTCTGCTTGTCCCTTTCCCTTTGCTCCTCCCTGTACTCTCTCTTTCAAATAAATAAACAAAAATTTAAAAAAAAATATATATATATAAAGAGAAATCTTGAATATCCTCCTACGTTAAATTTGTTTCAAATAGGATATTTGAATATTTATCACTAAATATTCTTTTTTCTTTTTTTAGAATAACTATTTTTTTAATTAATTAATTTATTTATGATAGTCACAGAGAGAGAGAGAGAGAGGCAGAGACATAGGCAGAGGGAGAAGCAGGCTCCATGCACCGGGAGCCCGATGTGGGATTCGATCCCGGATCTCCAGGATCACGCCCTGGGCCAAAGGCAGGCGCCAAACTGCTGTGCCACCCAGGGATCCCACTAAATATTCTTTCTAGTGAAGAAAAACAAGTAATCTTGATCAAATGCTTGATCAAGTCAATAATGAGTCATTTCTAAAGGGATTATTTCGCTATTAAAAATATAATTAAAATTCCTTTACCACTAATGAAATGTAAGGATTTATAAAAATATGCATTTTCTGGTATTTACTTCATATGGCTTACCTATTCTCTTGAAACATCTAAAATGTTAAAAATAATTTCATCACATTTCATGCTCATTTATGTTTCTGACACAGTAACCCAAGAACAGAATTATGATCATAAAAGCGATCTTAGCAAAATTCTAGTTCAATCTTTTTTTTTAAATGACTTATTATGCATTTCATTAACATTACACTTCTAAATTGATTTTGTGAATTTTAATAATTTCTTGGGGAGGCAAGCATGTGAAAATGTATTTGTTTATTGCTATTTTTTTAAAGATATTATTTGAGAGAGAGTGAGAGAGAGCAAAAGCAGTGGAGCAGGCAGAGGGAGAGGGAGAAGCAGGCTCCCCACTGAGCAGGGAGCCCCTTGCAGATCAATCATGACCTGAGCCAAAGGCAGATGCTTAGCAGACTGAACCACCCAGACGTCCTTATTCCTTTTTTTTTTAAATTGAGGTATTATCACATATTATGTTAGTTTCAGGTGTATAACATAGTAAATCAACAAGTCTATATGCTATGCTCAGTATAAGCACAGTTACCATTTCTGTGTCAAGTATTTTTATATTCAGTTTGTAATTGGGGAAACTTAAAAACAGTAAAACTTAACACCATTCAAAATATTTGCTAAGAAAAAAGTAACTAAAGCTAGACTAACAACTACATGTATTATCTCACTTAATAATGTTCATCCCAACCTGAGGTAGGTGTTATTTTCTCCATCTACAAATGAGAAACTGAAACACTGAGTGGTTATGTAACTTGCCAAAGTCCCACTGGTATTCAGCAAAATCAAGTCCACGTTGCCTGATCCAGAGCCTGCACTCTCAACCTCTATATATCCTTCCTATTACTTAAAATTAATCCTCTTAAATATCCATGGATCTGACATAAATAAATGATTAAATAAATGCACGGGAGGAAGAGTATCACTCTATTTTACAGAAGAATGCCACACAATAACTGCAGAAGAAATGAGGAAAATAATTACTATCAGGTAAACACCAATGGTTTCAGGTAGAACTAATAGTGGATTCCAGTTAAAATTTGCAGGTATAACAAGTATGATGAGAACTGGGATATTTGCAATACATCAAGGCATCTCTCCATATGATATTTTTATTTTTGCTTTAAGTATACATTTTTTAATTGAAGTATAATTAACATACAATGTTGCATTCAGGTGTACAGCATATTGATTAGACAATTCTATACATTATTCGATGCTCATAACAGTAAGTCACAGGGATATCTGGGTGGCTCAGCGGTTTAGTGCCTGCCTTCATTCAGCCCAGGGCATAATCCTGGAGTCCTGGGATCGAGTCCCACGTTGGGCTCCCTGCATGGAGCCTGCTTCTCCCTCTGCCTGTGTCTCTGCCTCTGTGTGCGTGTGTGTGTGTGTGTGTGTGTGTGTGTGTGTGTGTGTCTCTCATGAATAAATAAAATCTTCAAAAACAAACAAAAAGAGTAAGTCACCACTCACCACCACATAACATTATTACCACATTGTTAACTATATTCCTTATGTTGTACTTTTCATCTCCATGACTTATTTTATAACTGAAAGTTTTTACCTCTTAATCCTCTTTATCTGTTTTCACATATTTATTAATTACAAGGAGAAAAATAATTTTACAGAGGAGAAACCCAACAGACACCACCTAACCAAACAATCAAAGTTAACATCACCATCAGAAAGATGAAACCACCCAAACTACTGAATGTGCAGGCAGAATCCTTCATGCAAATAATTTTTTTAAAAGATTTTATTTATTTATTCATGACAAACATAGAGAGAGAGAGGCAGAGACACAGGCAGAGGGAGAAGCAGGCCCCAAGCAGGAAGCCCAATGTGGGACTTGACCCCAGGACTCTGGAATCACGTCCTGAGTCAAAGGCAGATGCTCAACCTCTGAGCCACCCAGGCATCCAGCAAATAATTTTTCCTTTATGATTTAAGGTAATTGTTTTTGCTACCATAAAGTTCAGTACTAAACCACCAACTGTGACAAAAGCTTAACAAACCCTGTTTGATTTGAGGTTGGGTATTCACTAAGCCTCTGAAGTAGCTTGAAGCATATTTCTCCTAAGTTTTGTCTTGGTGAAAATCGTATGGTTCACAATTTATGAAGGAGCAGCCCAATTCTTCCCATCAATACTTCTATTATTGTATAGTAATGCAAGATAAACTTCTGGAAATTATATTGGGAAACTGTAGTTTACAAATTCTGAAATTGGATTATATTTAAAATTTTTCTTGTCAAAGGGGAATAAAATGTCATATGTAAAAAATAAGCTAAAAGTTATACCTACCTTTTGATTTTAAATAATTAAAGCTGAGGGATGCCTGGTTGGCTCAGTCGGTTAGGGGTCTGCCTTCAGCTCAGGTCATGATTCCAGGATCCTGGGACCAAGCCCCACATGGAGCTCTCTGCTTAGCTGGGAGCCAGCTTCTCCCTCTCTCTCTGTCCCCCTGCCACCCCCTCACTCATGCTCTCTCACTCTCTCTTGCTCTCTCTCAAATAAATAAAATCTTTTTAATTAACTAATTAACTAATTAAAGCTGATATTTACTGAGCATTTAGTATGTGCCAGGCACATTTTTTCTGCACATTATTTCATTTAATTCACACAATAGGCTGGCAAACTTTAGAACTATCACAGCATCCTTTAAATCTATAACTATTTTGTACAAAATGTTTATGGAAGCATCTTATCAATGTACAAAATAACACTGCCACTGACATCAATGGAACTTCATGAGCAATGGAATAAATTACTAAGCCTTATCAAAATAGGCATTTTCCTGTTCTTCTAAAGTGTTATAATTGTCCAACTATAAATAAAAGAATGAAGTTTCTTGCCATGTATTATTTACAGGCTGACTACTGTCTAAAAAAGCACAAATTTCATAGACAAGACTTACCTTGTTTTTTCTTAAAAAAATGCATAAAATGGAAAAACAATCCTATACTGAAATCTAAATTATAGGTAAAAGAAAAAGACCAAGTGACAGGAGAGTAGAGGTGAATTTTCAAATATTGATAACTTACAGGATTTCCAGGTGTTTTACTGGTTCATTTTAAATTGTAATGTATTTTAAATATGTTTTAAATTTTAAGTAATATTTTAAGTTAATATTAGAATTCTATACAAATTACATTTTTCTCATTTATAACCACTTTAAAG
This sequence comes from Canis lupus familiaris, assembly GCF_011100685.1. Lineage (NCBI taxonomy): Eukaryota > Metazoa > Chordata > Mammalia > Carnivora > Canidae > Canis > Canis lupus. The sequence continues at coordinate 59,982,741 of NC_049238.1, forward strand.
TTCACATTTTTATTTTTTTAGATTTTATTTATTTATTCATTACAGACACACAGAGAGGCAGAGGCATAGAGGGAGAAGCAGAGGGAGAAGCAGAAGGAGGCAGGGAGCCTGATGCAGGACTTGATCCCAGGACCCCAGGATCACACCCTGAGCCAAAGGCAGATGCTCAACCACTGAGCCACCCAGGTGCCCCTACATTTTCATTTTAATATAACTTTTCTTTTAAAATATAATTCAAAAATGGATTTTTAAAAAGCCCAATGGGAAGTTTTATTTACACGGTAGAAAAAGCAAAAAGAAACACATTCTGCACAATTTCAGAGGTGACAAAAATCCATGGTATTTCAAGTGGCTTCTGAGCTCTGCTAAGGGATTTGATAACTGTATATAAAGTGATCTTAACAGCCGGATTAATGTTAATATGGTCTGGGTCTAGTTTTAATTGTATACTTTTTAAAATATAATGAAAGAATGATTTGGTAAGGTCGAACCTATTGATTAAAGTGATCCCAACAAACACTGGTCATTATTTTAGTGGAAATATTTACAAGCAATTTTAGTTTCTGATTTGTGTTGTTTTTTTGTTTTGTTTAGATTTTATTTATTTATTAACGAGAGGCACAGAGAGAGGCAAAGACACAGGCAGAGGGAGAAGCAGGCTCCATGCAGGGAGACTGATGCGGGACTGATCCCAGGATCCGGGGATCATGACCTAAGCCGAAGGCAGAGGCTCAACCGCTCAACCGTTGAGCCACCCAGAAGTTGTTTATTATCTTCCTGATTTTTTAATTCCGTAGGGTAAAGGTGTAGAAAAACTAACATTTTCCCTCCTTTTCGAGAAATGGCAAAACGGAGAGACCTTCGGGGTATTAAACACAAATGCAGTCATTTAGAAGTTGATGACCTTAAAAAAAAAAAAAAAAAAAAGAAGTTGATGACCTTAAGATTCATTTTGTGGCTACGTTTTTGTTGTTCCTTAAGCCAAAACGTGAGTTTCCCCCTAAAATTCTCACGCTACATTGCTCAGCTCCCCTGATACGTGCCCCTGCCCATTTCTGACTCTCGCCTGGGCTTCTGCCCGCAGGTTCAGCGCCCCAGGTCACCGCACCCGCTCCGCGGCAGACCGCGGAGGCCAACCGCCCAGGGCGCCCAACTCGGGGCCCCACCGCCTCACCCTCTCCCTCGCCCCCCGCAGGCCTTCGGGGGCCGACTCAGCTCCCCGCCCTGGGCGGGGTCTGGGGCCTCCCCAGAAACATCCCTCAAAGGCATTCTCTTTCGTACGCTCTTCCAACAAATATTCCCTTTCAGGAGCCCCTCGGTCTGCAGAAAACCAACTCGGGCCTCCCTTGGCAGAACTGTCCTGGCCTTGTTCACGACACGGTGAAGCCAGGAAGGGCGAATCCGACCATTACTTAGCCAACACCTTACCGAGCGGCCGGGAGCACCACACCATCCCTCTTCCCTTAATTCCTCACGGGCCACCCGAGTATTCATGGCAAATAGTGACCGCGGTCACCCTCTGCCGTTCCTGCCTCCGAGCCAGCCCTGTGTCAAGTTCCTCCACCCGGCGAGCGGGTACCCTGTCCCCAAGCCAGCAGAACAGGCTTCGGCCGCAGCCGGGCACTCCGGACCCAGGCCCATAGCGGTCGGGAGCCAGGCCTCAAGACACCACCAGGCTGGGGGTGGGCATGTTATCACTTCCGAGAGGGAAGGGGGGGCGGGTCTCCGCTGGCACCGGCCCGGCTCAGCGGAACTACAACTCCCAGCACCCGAGGAGATGCCCGGATTTCCGGAAGCCGGAGCCCAGCCGGGAGGAAGCAGCTGAGAGCCGGCCAAGAGGCCCTGGGTTAATTTAGCAAGAAAAAAGGGGACCAGAAGGGCTGTGGGGCTCCGCCGTCCGTTCGCCACCATGAACGTGGTTTTTGCTGTGAAGCAGTACATTTCCAAAATGATAGAGGACAGCGGACCGGGTATGAAGGTACTTCTCATGGATAAGGAGACGGTGAGTTTGCTTTTGCTCAGTATGTGAGGGAATCCTCCCTCCTCATAGCTACTCCCGCTCCACCGTAGGGTTTAGGATTTAACTAAGAATTTTGAAGCGAGGGTCGGTCCTGTGTGAAACTGAAAGGTTGTATGCAGCTTGTCTACTGTGTTGTCAATGTAAATTGCTCTATTGCCAGAGGTTTTTCCTCCCCCGCCACCCCCGCCCCCTCAACGACTTACTGGAATCAGAAGGCCTTTCCTAAATGTCTCTGCCAAAAAATAATATGTGAGACAGGGCACTTGGAAGACTTTTATTTCTACTCAGGCTTGTTTCTAAAATACAGCTGTTAGTGCTCGAGCTGAGACGATAGGCTATTATTTGTTGGTCAAAATTATTTTTTTAAAAAAACACTATAAGGTGATGGAAAAAATTTTTTCGAAATTTATGGATTCTCCGTGTTCAGAGAGAACATGTTTTTCATGTACATGTTCCGGTACATTACCTACATGTTCTGGATGCTCAGTAAATGTTATTACATACGTTAATATTTATGTTATCCAGCCAAGTATAAATGAAAAAAAATTTTAAGTCTTAAATGTTGCTGCTTGTTCATATTATTTTTGACTAGCATAATATGAGTTCTTTTTCTTTACAGACTGGCATAGTGAGTATGGTCTACACACAATCAGAGATTCTTCAGAAGGAAGTTTACCTTTTTGAACGCATTGATTCTCAAAATCGAGAGATCATGAAACACCTGAAAGCAATTTGTTTTCTTCGACCTACGAAGGTACTGAGCTGTCATTTGCCCAGGCAAATACAGAATATGATGATCTGAAAGCATGAAGAAAGCAAAATAAATTTGTATTACCATTTGTGGCATCATAATTACCCTGGTTCATCAGAGTTATAACCTTGACTCCCCTTCTTTCCACATTTCAGTTTACTCCTTTCAGTCAATTTTTCCTCCAAGATGCCTTCTAGGTTCTTGGCTACTTGGTTCTAACAGAGACCACATCACTTTATTCCTGGATTAACCTCCATACTATCACACTGAACACCATTGCCACTTAATCCTATATACTTATATACTTATGTATGTACACCAATATCTTGAGTTTATATCATTTTATTCACATCTATGCACAGGAACATAATGGCTTGATTTTACTGCCATAATTAAATCAATATTCAGTAGTCCAGCCCTCGAATCCCTCCTTGAGCTGGTTTGGTCTGCCCTTATGTATCCAGCCTCCTCTGTTCAATCTCTGCTCCTCTACTATAGCCAACTAGGCCTTTTTTCACCCCTCTACATGCTCAATCCTCTTCTCTATTTGTACTCTTCCCCTAATTAAAGGTTCTTTAGCCTTCTATCCATTTCATCCATCATTTTCTAAGTCTGGCTTGAGTCTTCCTGTAAAAATCCTGTACTATTTCAATCTTATTTTTGTATACTCTCTTTATATTCATGATCTTCAACTCCAATTGCACTCTTTGACAATGCTTGTATATTACGTACTTTCTGAAATATAAATCTGACCGTGTTACCACCACTTGAAATTTGAATGACTTCTCATTGTTTTTATGCTAAAGGCAGAACTCCTTAATTATGGTTCTGTGTGATCTAGTTCCACTAGTTCCACATACCTACAGCCTCATTTCAAACCATTCCCCCTTTTATTCTTAGCCACATTAATCTTTCAGTTCACTTTATTCCATCATGCTCCAGGACCTTTGCATAGGCTCTTCCCTCTGTTTGAAACTTCTTTACTTCCTTCAGCAAATCTTCCCTGGTTTTGTTGACCAAGTCAAACCCCCCTCTTATAAGTACTTATCACACCAATATCTTCTCCCTATTGCTTGTCATAGTTGAAGTTTTATATCGTTTGATTAATGCCTATCTTACTAGCAATAAGCTCAATGAGAGCAGAGATGGTATCTGTTTTTTTCACACTATTATGCCTTCTACATAGTGGACCTCAGTAAATAATTCCTGAATTAATTAACATATTAATACTGCGTTAGAGTTATTTTCAGTTGTTTCACATTTGTGGCTCATATGAAATTTTGTTGCTGAGAGGGATCTTAGAGATTATCTATTCCAACATTTCCTAAGATTTTTCATCAGAGAAACATCTTTCACAATTATATACATATACTCTCTCAAACTAAAAATGTGTTCCTTAAAAATTATTTTCTTTGATTATATTATAAAGTTAATTTAAATGTATTTTTTAACCTAAATGGCAATTTTAAAAACCTTTTTCCTATTTAAAAAGCAATGTGCATTGCTTAAATTACTTTTAATTCTCTAAGGAAATGTATGTATTTTTTTTTAAACATTCAAAACTGTATTTCATGTTTGGACTGGGGATCAAATTCATATAGAAATTTAACTATGTGTTAATGGTATCAAAAATAGATTAAAACCTGCATTATGATCTTCTGTAATTGGAATGCTTATGTTTTGACCATATAAAAATCAACTTCTTTTTACTTCTAAATTTCACATTTTATTTTTATTCTTTTTAAAGATTTATTTATTTTATTTGAGCAAGAGAGGAAGTGTGAGTGGGGGGGAGGGGCAAAGAGAGAGATAGAGAGTCTCCAGCAGACTCCCTGCTGAGTGTGGAGCCTGACCTTGGGCTTTATCTAATAACCCATGAGATTGTGACCTTGAGCCAAAATCACGAGTAAGGCACTTAACCAAATGAGCCATCCAGGTGCTACTCATTTTTTATTTTTAAATAACTATATGAGGGCAGCCGGGATGGGTCAGCGGTTTAGCACCACCTTCAGCCCAGGGCGTGATCCTGGAGTCCCTGGATCGAGTCCCACGTCGGGCTCCCTGCATGGAGCCTGCTTCTCCCTCGGCCTGTGTCTGCCTCTGTCTCTCTCTCTGTCACTCACTCACTCATGAATGAATAAATAAATAAATAAATAAACAAAATATTTTTGAAAAATAAATAAATAATAATATGAAAGGTCAGCCTGCTTTTTACAGAAATCTTCATAAACATTACAGTGGTGCAGTCTTAGGTCCTGATAAATTAAAAGCCAAAGTGAATACAATTAAGTGTATTTTCTCTTGAATATTGATTTTTTTAAGATTTTGTTTATTTAGTCACGAGAGACAACGGAGAGAGAGCAGAGGCTCCATGCAGGGAGCCCTATGTGGGACTCAATCACGGGATCTCGCCCTGAGCTGAAGGCAGATGCTCAACCACTGAGCCACCCAGGCATCCCTGAATGTTGATTTTTTTAAAGAATTAGAAACATCTAGATATTCTAAGAATTTTGATTAGATGAGTAATTTATAGACAAGCAGCCTGAGGCAAATTTATAGTTGTTATCAATTTTATGTTGTACTTCAACATTTGTGTTTTTAATATTTTTACATCTTAATTTGGCCAAGGTGATGCAGCTACATAATTTTATAGATGATTCCTGATCATTATATTTAACATACCTCTTTTTCTCTGCCAGCCTTCATCCTCATAACATACATTTAAATCTAGACCTCAGCACTCGATGGACTCTCAATAAATACTTAAATAAGTCAAAAGACAATATTTATTATTCTTTAACTTAAACAATTCTCACATATTATTTGTTTATTTTTTCTAGGAGAATGTGGATTATCTGATTCAAGAGCTCCGGAGACCAAAATACAGTATATACTTTATTTGTAAGTATATTATTTCACCCATTCCATCATCAAACTATCCTAGCTAGTTTGTTCTATTGGGCACTACATATCATCAATAAGTTAACTGAATTCATTACTATACAATTCTGATTTCTTTATATCCTTTCAAAATATTAAAAGTCATGTGACCATTCTATTTTAGAGAGCTAAGTGTGATTTTTTTTCATTATTGATTGATTAAGTGAAAATTACTTTTTTAAGTTTTACTTTACCTATCAAGATTCTTTGTATGTCAAAAATTATAAGTAGCCAAATTTCACATCCTACCTCTGCAAAAAAAAGAAAAAAGCATTTATTTATTTGTATTTTATACTTTTATGAACTGAGGCATAGAAGCTGATTATTTACTTGGAGGAGGATATGCTTGAATTTGTTGGAAAAGCAGAGATTTACTTACATTCCAGATGAAAACATTCCACTTCCCTTTGCCACTTTATTTAATACTTGAAAGTACAAGTTATCTGGTAGGTATCTCTTATGTATATAACTTTTTTTTGGTGGTGGGGGCAGAGTCCTGGAAATAAATTAGGTTTGTGGTTACTATACATTTTATATGATTTTTTTTTTTGATGTAATACATTCTGTTTGTAAGTTACATGTATTCTCCTCTAGATGTCATTATTGATCCTTATGGGATTAGTTGGTATACTTTATTTGGTGCCATTTCCAAAACCAAGGACAAACCTTAATTCTCAGTATGTAGGGCATTTGAGAAATTTTATTTTTTATTTTTTTTAAAGATTTATTTATTTATTTATTTATTTAAAATTTCTCAAATGCGGCGGGGATCCCTGGGTGGCTCAGTGGTTTAGCGCCTGCCTTTGGCCCAGAGCAATTGCTGGGCCATATGCTCGTTCCATGTTTAGTGTTTTAAGAAACTGCTAAGTGTTTTCTAGAGTGACCATACCATTTTACTTTCCACCAGCAATGTACAGGTGATCCAGTTTCTTTGTATCCTTTTTTTTTTTTTTAAAGACTATTTATTTATCTGACACAGAGACAGCATAAGAGGGGGTAGGGAATGGGAGAGGGAGAAGCAGGCTCTCCACAGAGTAGGGAGCTCCATGTGGGGCTCAATCCCAGGACCCTGGAATCATGACCTGAGCGAAGGCAGATGTTTAACTGACTGAGCCACCCAAGTGCCTCAAGTTTTTTTTTATCCTTATGAGCATTTGGTGTTGCTCTTAGTTTTTATTTTAGCCATTCTGATAAGCATGTAGTCACTGAAGTATTTTTGTCTGATCACAAGCTAGGTACTTAGAAAAATGTAGAAACTTGTACTTAGTGACATATATATACATATATATGAGAAATTCCCTGTGTTTCAAATTTAAGACATATAATGGAATCACTTCTTGTGCTGAGTCTCAGTTAAAAATTGAGTAGGTCATAAGATGAAAGACTCCTTTTTCCTCTAAAGAGAGTTCTTTGATGCAGCAGTTGAGATTAGTAACCAATAATCTAATGTTTATTCTCCTGGTTCTAAAGATTATTTGATTTGCGCTATGAATCTATGAAGTAGAAGATAAAAATTATATAAAGGTAGCATTAAAGCCTAGGAAATACAGACTCTTGGAACTTGGATAAAGCAATCAATTTCACAATTTTATTTGATTAAAATAAACTAAATGAGTTTGTATGTAGTGATTTTATTCATTACAACCTTTCAGCACAATTTATATCATCACTAACCTGGCCTTCTGCTGCTGACTTCACTTATTTATAATTTTTGTATTTTTATGTCTACTAAAAATATTGTATAATAGGCTTCTCCCTTTATTAAAAAAAGAACTCTCTATTATGGAAGTTTTCAAATGTATACAAATAGTATAATAAATCCTAATGTGCCCATCACCCAATTTCAAAAGTTACTTTGCCATGGCCTATTTTGTTTTAGCTATATTGCCACCTAATCCTCCACCAACATTATTTTGAAGATCTAAGACTTAGGAGTTCATTCCTAAATATTTCAGTATACATCTCTAAAACACAAGGACTCATTTTTTAAAATACCGTTATTATAAGCAATGAATAAAATAAAATACCATTATTATATCTAAATAATGAAAAATAGTTCCTATTTTCAAATACTCAATGTTAAAATTTCAGATTCCCGTAATGGTTTGGTTTTGTTTTGTTTTGTTTTGTTTTGTTTTCTCACTGCTTTGGATTTGAATTATGATCATAATAGCCACACATTGATACGTTAAGTTTCTTTAGTCTTCTATAGGTGTTTTCTTTGTCTCTCTCCATCTCTCTCTCTCTCTCTCTCTCTCTCAAGTGCAATTTATTTATTGAAAAAACTATATTGTTCTGTTAAAGTTTCTCACACCCTGCCTCTTGCTGATTGCATCCCCATAGGATTGTTTAACATATTCTTTGTAGTTTAAAATACTCATGGGGCACCTGGGTGATGCAGTCCATTAAACATCAAAATATCAACTCTTGTTTTCTGCTCAGGTCTTGATCTCAAGGTTATGGGATCGAGCTCCACTTCCAGCTCTGCACTCAGTGTAGAGTCTGCTTGAGATTCTCTCGCCCTCTCCCTCTGCCCTTTCTACTCATGTGCATGCACGCTCTCTTGCTCTCTCTCTCTCTCTAAAATAAATAAATCTAATTAGTAAATAAACAAAATATTCCTCTAGCCTCTAGTTCTGTAAATTGGTACTTGGATATAGAAGCTTAATTAGATTTAGATTTGATTTCTTTTTGGCAAGAATATTTCATTGTCAGTGTTGTGTGCTTTCATTGATGGTCTCTTACTGTGATATTAGCATCAGTTGATGCTCAATGCCTAGGTTCATCCATTGATGCACTAGGGGTTGATAAAAATGATGATGTTTCAATCATCATTTTCATTCCTTCTTTGGTTTTTAGCTGGAATATTTCCATAAAGAGAAATTTCCCCTCATCTACTATTTGGTTATCTGTTGTATAGTTTTGTATATAAAAGAATAAAAGCATTATATGGTCTCATTCATTTGGGGAATATAAGAATTAGTGAAAGGGAATAAAGGGAAAGGAGAGAAAATGAGTGAAAATATCAGTCAGGGTGACAAAACATTTGAGACACCTAACTCTGGGAAACGAACAAGAGGTAGTGGAAAGGGAGGTGGGCAGGAGGTTGGGGTGACTGGGTGATGGGCACTGAGGGGGGCACTTAACGGGATGAGCACTGGGTGTTATGCTATATGTTGGCAAATTGAACTCCAATAAAAAAAATAAAAAATAAAAATAAATGAAAGCATAAAAGCTTACTTCTTTCCTTTTATTTGCTATTTTCAATATAATGACGTGGTTCCCTGGCATCGTCCACTACCTTCACAGTGGTCTTTTTTTTAAGTATTATTTTGAACTTACAGATTTAAATATATTTGTGCTACTCATTTTATTTTGAAGGTGTTCAACTTTGACATATACCACAATGTATACATTAGGCTCTTTTATGTCTAATTGCAACAAAAGTGATCTCCTTGGAGTCAGCCACAGCTCATATGTCTGTTTCAGATTTCAGTAATGTGATCAGCAAGAGTGATGTGAAGTCATTAGCTGAAGCTGATGAACAAGAAGTTGTGGCTGAGGTTCAGGTAAACCTATGGGTCCTCTAGCACATCTCTTATATTGGCCCTTTTTAAAGATTTGAGTCTAACAATTAGACAGTCTGTGCTGTCTCAGAAGAAGGGATCAGATATAAATTGGTCAGACATAAATGTGCATTGCACCAAACTATACTCATATTTAGAAACTCTAAGAAGTATCACATTGGGAACAGAATTAAAGGATTCAGTGGAAATGAGATTGGATTGGTACTGGATCCTACTTAACGGATAGGGAGGGTTTCACAGGGTTGGGAACAGAGTCAGATGTATTCTATGCTAGTTTTATGAACCACATTATAAGAATGTTCATCTACAGGGCTATGTCTGATTGGAAAAGAATAGGAAGTAAAGAATATGAATGAGGTTTGTTAAAGTTCTGTTTGTGTTTATAAAGCAGACTTTTGTCATTAGGTTAAAACTTGGTAACTCCTAAATATTCTGCATGCTATATAGTACATCACATCAGAACGTATCATGTTATCTTTTATTTCTTAAATGCTTTAGTGTTCTTGAATACATTTATATAGATGTTTGAATATATTTATCACTTAAGTGAAGAATAGGGCAGCAAATAAATAAGTTTTGGATTTTCAGAAGGATGTGCTAGATGATAAATGAATAAAAATTTTAAGTCATATTCTCCCTCATGAGAATACACTGGACAAAAAAAAAATACACCAGACAGCGACGTTCTTTCTCATCTTTGTGTAACAATGTATACCCTATAGCAGGGTCTTATTTTTACTAATTGTTAAGTGTTCACAGAGGTCTCCAGAAATGTAATATATATACTTCTACAACTTTGCTTTTTGTTTTTTAAAAGATTTATTACTATTGTTACTGTTTTAGAATTATTTTATTCCCCCACATTAACTATTGCTACTCAGTTATTAAGTTTTGTATGTCTTTGACACCTGCACTTCCTCAAATTTGATTATATCATATAGTATTATGTTGCATATGAAGATATTACTGTTATGATACAGCTGGAATTTATGAAATAACTGACTGATCTTGGTGCTTTGTTTGCAGGAATTTTATGGTGATTATATTGCTGTGAATCCACATTTGTTTTCCCTCAATATTTTGGGTTGCTGCCAGGTATGGAAGGAAAGGATAAAAAAATAAGTTTATTTATCAGGTGGGAATTAATTCAGCAAGTATTGGACTTGTAAGAAAAAAATTCAAATATTTTCTCTGAATATACATTTTTAACAAAAAGGGTAGAAATTGGGATCCAGTCCAGCTATCCAGAACAACTCAAGGATTGACAGCTCTCCTTTTATCTCTGAAGAAATGTCCCATGATTCGTTATCAGCTTTCATCAGAGGCAGCAAAGAGACTTGCAGAATGTGTTAAGGTATGGCTTCCCCTATCCCCAGTACCAAAACATTAAGACCATTCATTTCCTTATCGTATTTCAGAAACTATAGCAATATTTTATCTATAACCAAGGAAGTGATGTGTTGGGTTTACTGGCAAAGAGGTAGATCTTTGTAATAAAAAATCAAAAGCAACACATTAGAACTAAAATTCTTAGGCTTAACTCAGGAAACATTTGCAAGCTAAGTAAGTTAAATACTTATTTTGATCCTAACTTCTTAAACAGGATGCTACCAAACTTTGTCAAGCTTTTGAATCCTTTTCTGAAGGCCTATGAAGGTGCAAAGAACTGTTGTTAAATGTGTTTTTTATGTATTAATTTTGTTTATTATTTTTGTCTGCAACTAACTGGTTGACCAAACCATCTATCTCTCTCATCCACAGCAAGTAATAACTAAAGAATATGAACTGTTTGAGTTCCGGCGGACTGAGGTGCCTCCATTGCTGCTTATTTTAGATCGTTGTGATGATGCCATCACCCCATTGCTAAACCAGGTGCAGAACCCTTTATTAGCATAATAGAAGCATGATTTCAAGTGGTATTCATCAAAATGCAGATGTGGAAATGAACAATGTGGTCCACTTATTTGCCTCCTTATTTTCAGTTTTTCTTTTCTTTTTTTTTTTTTTTTTTTTTTGCTTTGTATTTCCTGAGGTTTTGGTATCGCTATTCTTCCAGCCACAGTCATCTTTGACTCTTTCTTCTGCCTCATCTTTCCTGTCCCTTTCTGCCACCACCTTCACCCCTATCAAGGCAACTTTTAGGCTCTGTAGCTTCTCCTTTTCTAATGTCTGGCTGCAATTTTTCATTCTTACTGTCATTACCTCTGTGTAGACCCTAATCTCTCATAGGAATACTGAAATAGTCATCTACCAATTCCTCATTTTTATTTTTTATTTTATTTTTATTTTTGAAAATTTTACTTATTTACTTCTTTGACAGAGAGAGAGCAGGAGGAGCCACAGGCAGAGGGAGAGGGAGAAGCAAGGCTCCCTGCTGAGCAGGAAGCCTGATGTGGGGCTCAATCCCAAAACCCCAGGATTGCGACCTGAGCCAAAGGCAGACACTTTACGACTGAGCCACCCAGGAATCCTTATTTTATTTTTTTATAAGAGAACAAATCTACACTTTTATTTGTTTACTTTTCAGTAAATTTAAATCCTTGAGTGTATAGCATCACATGGGTTCTATGTCCAGTGGCCTTAGCAGGAAGATTGCTTCAGAATTTGACATGAGCCATGCCACTATTTATATCAGTTACCTTCTCCAGATTACTCTGGTTTGTTTTGTTTTTGTTTTGTTCAGGTTGCCACCAGGAGTCACTGTGTTACTTGCTTTGTACACATAAGCACATCTCTTGCCTAGAGAGAACTTAGTTTCATCTTGAGCATAAACACCTTCAATTTTAAAAGCTGTGTGCTCCCTCTGGTTCTGGAGATCCTGCTTATAGCCAGGAAAGATGGCCTTGAACCACAGCCTTCCAGGCATATTTATCATTTTAGCAGTCCTGTTCCCAGCAGGCCTCCACAGCTCCAAAATGGCTGAAACAAGCCCTGATTCCCCACTTTTAATTTCTTTCAATTCTAATATATTTCATACACACAGTGTTGTCAAATCACTTTTCCTGAACCACAGTCCTGATCTTACTACTCTTGGCTTAAAAATCTTCATTTGGGGCAGCCCTGGTGGCTCAGTGGTTTAGTGCCACCTTCAGCCCGGGGTGTGATCCTGGAGACCCCGGATCGAGTCCCACGTTGGGCTCCCTGCATGGAGCCTGCTTCTCCCCTTCTCCCTCTGCCTGTGTCTCTGCCTCTCTCTCTCTCTCTCTCTCTCTGTCATGAATAAATAAATAAAAAATCTTTAAAAAAAAATCTTCATTTGGTTCCCATTTGCCTACTGGCTTAAATACAGATCCCTGAACTTGGCATCCAAGAGCCTTCACAGCATGGCCCAACCTACAGCTCACTACTGTGCAGATATGCCACATGGTTTCCAGCCATCATTTTTTTCATGTTGCAACCTCTGTCTAAATGCTGGATTATTTGGAATACCTTCTCTCTTCACCTATCAACATTCTCCTTTAAAACCACTCAAAACATCTCCTTGAAACCTTTCATTGTTTTGGTCAGTTCTTTTTTTTTTTTTTTTTCATAAAATTACTCCAGAACTTTGTGTCTCTCTTATGTCTTGTGCAGCACTTGCCATGTTGGACCTTTGATTATTTTCACACATTCCTTCAAGGTAGACTGTGTCTTACATGTGTTCTTCTGCAAGTATAAAAATAGTACCTTATACAAAGTAGAGGCTTTATTAATAGTGCCTTTGAATTCATGGGGAAAGGCATAACCTATATTTCAGTCTCTTCCTAGCTTAAAATCACGTTAATGATAGGAGAAATCTGTAGCAGTGGAGTGCAACTTTTCTATGATAGGATAGCCTTCTATTCCTAAAATACAAACTAATACATGTTCACTTAAGAAGTTTTGAGAATATAAAAAAGGAAAATGATTGCTTGTAGTTCTGTTTCCCAAAGAAAAACAACCATTCAACTGTTTCACTGAAGACCTATTATGTTCCAGGTATTATATTAAGTATTGGAGGTAATGTGGTGCCTGAGTGGCTCAGTCAGTTCAGCATCTGACTCATGATCTCAGCTCAGGTCGTGATTTCAGGGTTGTGAGTTCAAGCCCTGTGTTGGGCCACATACTGAATGTTGAGCCTACTTTAAAGTATTAGAGGTAAAAGGTTAAAAGATGCAATGTCTGCTCACAAAGAGCTCATGATCCAGTGGGGATAGAAGTAAACTGATCATTTTAATTATAGAGTAAGTGCTAATGCTAGAAGCATGCACAGGATCCTGTCTATGGGAGCATAACTATTTTGTTGTACTTATTTTATGTGCCCCCATGAAACTTGCTTTTTTTTTAAGATTTTATTTGAGGGATACCTGGGTGGCGCAGTGGTTTGGCGCCTGCCTTTGACCCAGGGCGCCATCCTGGAGACCCGGGATCGAGTCCCACGTCGGGCTCCAGGTGCATGGAGCCTGCTTCTCCCTCTGCCTGTGTCTCTGCCTCTCTCTCTCTCTCTGTGTGACTATCATAAATAAATAAAAATTAAACAAAAATCTAAAATCTTTAAAAAAAAAAGATTTTGAGAGAGAGGGTATGTACACATGCTAGCAGGGGGAGGGGCAGAGACAGAGAATCTCAAGCAGACTCCTTGCTGTGCACGGCCCAATTTGGGGCTCAATCTCACAACCCATGAAATCATGACCTGAGCCAAAACCAAGAGTTGAACACTTAACTGAATGAGCTACCCACCCAGGCACCCCTGAAACTTGCTTTAAGGATTCATTTGGCAAGTATTTTAAGAAATGAAGCACCTTCTTTTGTAACCTTAAGTTCTTTCTTAGTAAATCTAGATTACTTAAAATGAAGTGAAAACATATAAAATATTTCTATCATTTACATTCTAGATTTAGAAGGTAATTTGCTGGAAAATACTTAGTTTTGTCTAATGGACCTATAACTAAAAGTAACCCATTCTCCAATAAGTAGTGAGAAGGCAGAATTTGGGGTTTCTCTATTCCATTTTCACCAAATAAGTTCATATTTTATAAGAATGGGAACCAATCCTTTTTTTCATAATTCTATTAAGTAAATATATGAAATAAAACGGATTCGCAGGCAAAGCTTCTGAATATGTGTGTTTTGATCAACTCACAAGGTTGTTTCTGATAGTATTAGTGTTCCCAGGATAAATATAGCACCACTCAGATCTGCAAGAACACACTTCTCATGCTGCAGAAAACCACAGAAGTGTACAGGAAATGGTACAGCTTGTAACTGCAGTACCAATATAGCCCTATCTGTGAAGCCAAAAATATACTCTTAATTCACAGGCAAAAACTGGAGCTAATGATAGATCTAATTTGTTTTCTTTCTATCAGGAATATTAATCTTGCTGCTCTTCTTCTGAAAGTGTAAAATCTAAAAGTATTTTGACTTTTAGTTTAACCAATTACCATGAATCAGTGCTTAGTAGAACACAAAATATTAATAAAACTTGAATTAAATAAAGAACCTCTATGTAAAGAAGACTAGTTGCTAAAAATATTACCAGTTTTTGTTTTCCTGAAGATTTACTATTTCCATGCTTTGTCAGTTACCAATTTTTTTGTCATAATTCTTTATTTAGTGGACATACCAGGCCATGGTTCACGAACTACTGGGCATAAACAACAATCGGATTGATCTTTCCAGGGTGCCAGGGATCAGTAAAGACTTAAGAGAAGTGGTCCTGTCTGCTGAAAATGATGAATTCTATGCTAACGTAAGTGATTAAAGTTTTTTTTTTAATTGTTTTCAGGTTTTTTGTTTTTGTTTTTGTTTTTGTTTTTTTAATGTAAGAAGGCCAGTATTGTCTTGTTTGAATGAGAACAGGTATGGGATTTCATGTGGAAGCGTAATAGAGGCATCCTGTAGATAAACTGCATCTCAAGAGAGGGCGGAAGACTTGGATTCTGACACTTTAACAGTTTGGGGGTTTTTTCATCAAAATCACATTTTTAGCTTTGTACTTTTAGAATTAGAACCCAATGTATTTACTTCCTTCCCTTCTGTAACCATTTGTGAGAATAGTAATGGTATTCATCACCAGAGTCCTGGCCAATGTCCAGATTTGGTCATTATAATGGAATTTTCTTGCCCTTCAATTCTGCCTTCAGAATTCTATTTCACTTCTTTTAAATGGTCTGAAAGTCAGACTCATCGATAGAATTGTGTTTCCACCTTCCTTTTTCACAGAATATGTACCTGAACTTTGCTGAGATTGGTAGCAATATAAAGAATCTCATGGAAGACTTTCAGAAGAAGAAACCAAAAGAACAGCAAAAACTAGAATCAATAGCAGACATGAAGGTAAATTGAACATGTTCATGGATGACTAACATGCAAGACTTTGGAACTCTTCATGTAAGCAACATTTCTGGAATATTCTCAGTCTCATTTCTGCCTTGATTCATTTTGTTTGGTTTGAGATAATTTTCTATACTATTTCTCTTTAGGAAACAATATAGTGAAAACTTCATAACAAGCCATGTGCTTCTTTCCATTCTTCAGTCACATTTGGAGTATTTAAAGAGTCAGTCTACTGACATATACCAGTTCTT
Source organism: Canis lupus familiaris (assembly GCF_011100685.1). Classification (NCBI taxonomy): domain Eukaryota; kingdom Metazoa; phylum Chordata; class Mammalia; order Carnivora; family Canidae; genus Canis; species Canis lupus. The sequence goes on from NC_049238.1 coordinate 59,998,587, forward strand.
CTCCTTTTAAACATAAGCAAAATGCCATGGGATTGAAAGTTGTAGATGCCTTAGTCTGGGCAGAACAATTCTTGCTTGTTTTTTCCCTTCATACATGTCTGTCCTCAGTCAAGAAATAACAGAACCCCCAATTGGTGTTTTTCCCATGGCAGGCCTTTGTTGAGAATTATCCACAGTTTAAGAAGATGTCTGGGACTGTATCAAAGCATGTGACAGTGGTTGGAGAGCTGTCTCGGTTGGTCAGTGAGCGGAATCTGCTGGAGGTTTCAGAAGTTGAGCAAGAACTGGCCTGTCAAAATGACCATTCTAGTGCTCTCCAGGTATCTATTCAGTCCAATTTGATGAGCACCTACTATGTGTAAGGCACTGTACCAGGCAGAGCAAGAGATACAAAGGCAAGTAATTCTTCTTCACCAACATGGAATTTATAATCTAACAAGGAGTTGAGACAAGAACACAGATTAATTTTATTTAAGATAGATACAAGAACCACAGGAGAAGAATAATGTGCAGTAGCAAAAGGTTCAGGCAGTTGACTATTGAGGAGGGCATCCTAGTCTGCTAGAAAGAATACTAAACTAAAATCAGAAGATCTGGATTTAACCATTTGTCACTTACTGGCTTAGTGACCTGGAGCTGTTGGCTTAATTTCTGAGCCAGTTTCCTTATCTGTAAAATAGATATAATGACATTTATCTCACGTTGTAAGGATGATTTTAAAGATACAATATATATTAAAATGCATTATCTTAAGTTTTTTATTATTGAACACCTGCTGTTTATTCCATGAACATGTAAATGCTTTCCACGTGTACATTGTGCTATAAGGATCCAGAGGTACAAAGAAGAAGACCTCTTTTCCTTTTCCTCAAAGAGCTCACACTATAGTAAGGAAGAAAGAAATTTAAACCAGGAATTATCATGCTACAAGTGCTAATATACTAGATATATTTACAAAGGAATATGGAATACAGAGGAAGGACAGCTATTTCCCCTAAGGATGAAGCTTCTTAAAGAAGAAGACATAAGACTTAGGTCTGGACAAACAGGGAGGAATGCACTAAACAGAGTAGAGTGCACCAACCAGGGAGGAGAGGGGAAATTCTTGGCAGAGAGAATGCAGACACAGAGATGGGAGATGGGGGGGTGGGGGCAGAGAATGAAAGGAACAGAGAATAATTCAGTGTAGCTAGTTAGTGCAGGGTACAAGATGAATGGTCTAAGATAAGCCAGAAAGACAGCCTGGGGCCTGATTATGACCATCAAAAGGAGATTGGGCTTTAATCTTAAAATGTTGAGAGCAACCAGAGCATTTTAGAAGAGAAGAGACATAATCAGACCTTGGCCTCAAGAAATGTACAGCATTGTCAAAGCGACAAAACTAAAGCACAAGAAATACATAGGTGGTATTTCAAGGTAATATTTAATTAAGTCAAAATAACCTCAAAATAAGATTTGAGGCTATTAAGGACAGTTCCTTAGAGAAGGCTATATTAAGATGGACCACCAAGAATGAATAGAATCTGGAGGAGGATTTCAGTCAGGGATAACAGCAAAAGCAAAGAGGTAGAAATATGCAGAAAATAATAAACAGTGCGACCTGTTGGAGAGTGGGTGTGGAAGAGAAATAGGAGATAAAATTGAATTTGTAAACAGGAACCAGTTTATGAAGAAACTTGGGAGAGGAATTTGCACTTGCTGAGATAAGCAAAGAGATCCGTTGTAGGGCCATATGTAGAAAATCCATATAATGAAAGCAGTATTTTAGGCAATTTAATCTAGTAAGGATGCTTTAGAGGTGAAAAAACTGAAGTTAGGCCAGTAGACTCACAGTGATAGTACTAAAAATGCTCAGTAAAGGCAAATCTGAGAGTTCAAAGGGAAAAAAACAATTTAGCGACAGATTGGATATAAAGATAACAAGACAGAACAAATCTGATAATTCCAAGCTTCCTTAGAAATGGCAATGTGGTATCACTGGCAAGAAGTCACTTGAGAATGAGAGTCCTTTGAGAGGTCTACATTTCTCAGGCACTCACCATAAGAAATGCATGTCCTTATAATAGGACCCTATATTCTACAACCCAATCTCTTTCTTTCCCTCCTGCAATTGAACTTGACTTTACAAAATAAAGCCAAAATGGTATAATGGAAACAATACAGGCTTTGGAGCCAGACTGTCCTGACCTTTATTCTGTCTCTACATATCAGAATTTTGGGGGGAAAGAATTACTTACTTTGCCCAAGCCTCACAGATAAAGATTTCATACTTTAGATTGTTACTAGGATTCAGTGAGATATGTAAAATGTTTCTTATATGATAGGTGCTTGGTAAATATTGGTTCCCTTCTTCTAAGCATAATGCTTTAAATATATGGTACAACTAAAACAAGGAAATCCACCGACCTGTGATTGCTCTAGTTATAGCAAGGTCCTTACTGGGATTTAGAGTTGCTACTTTTGAATGTTTCTTAAGATGCTGTTTGCTTTATATTTATGAAAAGGGCTTCAGTCATCACTGAATTTTATCCCTATATTCTTTAATCCTTTCAAAGAACTTTTAGGCTGATTTTATTATTTTTTTCAATTGTATTGAATTCTAATTCGTTTTTTTTTTTTAAAGATTTATTTACTTATTCATGAGAGACACAGAGAGAGGGGCAGAGACACAGGCAGAGGGAGAAGCAGGTTCCCCACTGAGCAGGGAGCCCGATGTGGGACTCGATCCCAGGACCCTGGGATCACACCTTGAGCCAAAGGCAGACACTCAACCACTGAGCCACCCAGGCGTTCCTCTTATTCGTTTTTTTAAGACATTTTTTATTTATTTATGGGAGAGAGAGAGAGAGAGAGAGAGAGGAAGGGAGCATAAGCAGTGGGGAAGGGCAGAGGGAGAGAGAGAAGCAGACTCCTAGCTGAGCAGAGAGCCCGATGCAGGACTTGATGTCCTGGGATGATGACCTGAACCAAAGGCAGACACTTAGACGACTGAGCCACCCAGGCACCCTTGAATTATAATTCTTAAATAGATAATATAAGTACTTGGTGAAAGAGATATGTAGTAAAAAATGAGTCTGTTACTAGTCTCACATGCATCCTTAGTTATCCTGTATCTGCACAAGTCTGTGTGATATGTGTATCTCTCCCTTTCACTCCCTCCCCTCTCATTCTTTTTTTTTTAATTCAGACGATACCATACTATACACATAGTTCTGCATTTTGCCTTGTTATTTAACCATTTATCTCAGAGACTGTTCCAGATCAGAACCTAAACACTCACTCTTTTCAGTCATTAAATAGCATTCCTTTGTAAAGATGTATCACAATCTATTTAGTGACCAACCTACTTGAAACAGTACTATTAATCACAGTTTGCAGTTGTTTTGTGGGCCCATAGAAGTATTCTTGTGAAAACTTTTTATCTTTCCCAAGAAAATTGATTTTCTTCTCTTGTTAAATAAAAACAAAATTTTATTCTATAATTAAATGTAAATTTCCTTCTGTTTATCATTTTATTTTTCCCTTTGAAACAATAGAACCAAACTTAACCACTAGCCAGTTCCAGTATCTTTATTTGTATCTCTCTATGTATGGAAAGCAGACAAGGTTGCTATAATTCCTTGCCTGAAACCTTATTTCTGGGCAGCCCTGGTGGCGCAGTGGTTTAGCGCCGCCTGCAGCCCAGGGCGTGATCCTGGAGACCCTGGATCGAGTTCCACGTCAGGCTATGCATGGTGCCTGCTTCTCTCTCTGCCTGTGTGTCTGCCTCTGTGTGTGTGTGTGTCTCTATGAATAAAAAAGAAAAAAAAAAAAGAAACCTTATTTCTTATTCACTTTAAAAGAAAAAAAATAGATACTTTAAAATATGAATTCCATTTGTGATCCATTCGTGGTATTTTTAAAAGTTATCCTTTGAAGGTTTTCTTGCCCATGTTAATTAGGGTTTTACAGTGAGCAATTGATTTGGACTCCCCCACCATAAAGGATTTCTTTGGCAATACGATTTAAATAGTCTATAAATGGAGCTTTTGTCTGGTAGTGAGTATGTGCCAGGGGCCTGACCCCTAGATTGGTTATAGCATTCCTTGGCCTGACCTTAGATGATAATATGTCATGAAGCAATGAATTGAGGTTTTTAGTAGGGATGGGATTTGCTTTATTGAATAGTAACTGTATCATGGTGAAGGGAAAAAAATTATATTGCTAAAAATTAACCTATAAATTGCTGCCACTTCTAACCAGTTACTGTACAGACTAACAAAAATTTGATTTAGAAGAATTTTCATAAGAACCAAACTGCAGTGTACTGTCATTAAAACCTATCCATAGCCTTGGAAAAGACTCATTTGATTAGTGAGGAATTTTTTTTATTGTTGTTTTTGTTTTTTTATGCCATGAAGAGAAATATCTTCAGAAAGTAAGCAGTTTTTCCCCCCCATGTGTCATATTATAGCTTTTTGTTTGGAAGGAAGAATTACTCTATTTTTATATACTTCTTTCCTGACCTTGGGTAAAAGACCTCAAATCGTCCTATTAATGGTATATAGTAAAGACTCAATAAATACTTGTTAGAAAAATGAAGAGAAAGTTCTGTTTGAAGCAGTATAGAGTAGTGGCTGAGAGTTTGGGAATTTGATGGCTTGGCTTTGAAAATTATAACCACTCTAAGTCTTAGTCTTTTTGTCTGTAAAATGGAGAAAAATCATAGTACTTAAAGATTTTTGTGAGGGTCCAGTGAGCTAGTACATGTAAAGCACTTAATATGGTACCTGGTACTTAACAACATTCAATAAGTAGAACTTTCACCATTATCTGTACTATTATTTGTTAATATATTCTATTTTCTTTATGGCAACCAGGACATTGTTTTCTCATCTACTCATCACCTCAGATCTCTTTCTCCCTGATTTGAGAAGGGTTTTCTGCTTCTCATTAAAATTATAGGAAAATTGTTTGAGACACATCGAGGTGACAATTTTACTTTCACCAACTAAGAATAAAAATGATCATTTTCTCTCTAACCCAACATTTAGCCAGTGTTTCAGACAGTGTTGACCAGCAGAAGACCTACAGCAAAGCTAAGTATTTTAATTTTCTTCTTTTGACTAGTCATTAAGGAAAAGAATATGACAGATATATTTACCAGTCAATGGAATTTGGTCCTACCTACTTTCTATCATTTTTCCTAGCTAACCTCTTAATTGTTCCACAACACTTTTATTTCAAACTGTTAGATTAGACTCATTTTTTTTTTTTTATCATATCAGCATGTTGAAGGCTTCTGCCAATTTCAGCCTGCTGTTCTAATCTGCTGGCTTATTATCATGCTATTCATTGATGATTTTACTACATTAATGTGATAGTACATACCAAGGTAGAGTTCTTGTTCTTTAGGTTAAATTAAAACAAAAAATAAAGACTATTTTTGGTTGCTGACTTCATCTGTAATTTATACAGTGGTGTAACTATGTCTTTATAAAAATGTGTTCTTGTTGTGCTGCTTCATCATAGTTTTGGTAGAAGAAAATAGAAAAGTAGCCCAAAACAATGAAAAGATCTTAAATATCAGAAAAAAAACTGTTTTTTAACTGATGTTTTTTGAGTGACCATTAGCTTCTTTTTAAAACTTGACCTTCAGAGATAGTGTGTTTGCTTTCCTTTTCCTATTCTTTGATTAGGGCTATATGAATGTTAGAATTCATTGAATTCTGTGTTTGAATCCTATCTTCTTAAGAGGACAATAGTTTTCTTTCACTCTACTCAGCCATTGTTATTATGTGAAGTATACTTTTCTCTTTTGAAAGTCTCAAGGTTTATGGAAAATTTATTAAGAAAAGAGAAGTCAGAAGTTCATTATGTAATTCACTCATATTTCCAACATATAAGTACCTCCACGTAGCAGATACCTGCTGTGTAATTAGAAGTCCCTCAGATTGTTTTCTCCTCTTCCCTGGTTAGTACCCTGGAATTTCAATGTAATGTATGCCACTATCAATCAAGTTGATGAGTCAAGTAGCCATTAGTGAAATGTTCAAAATCAAGTCAGAGGATAATATGGGATCTAGGCAGACAAAAATGCCCTTCTTCTTCAAGAACTTACATAAAGTGAAAGAGAAGAAAGAACTTACCTTGTTACCTACGTGTTTCCTTCCATGAAGAAATAGATAAGCCTCGCTGGAACACTGACCTGAGTCATGGGTTGGGTTCTAAGGGCTCAAAAGTAAGCGAAATAATCTACTCAAAGTAATCTTGGTTCACATCTGGGCCACGTCCTCAAGGGAGAGCTAAGAGTCAGACCAGGGACTCTAAATAACAAGCACCAAATCTCAAGGAAGAGAAGTGGATTCTTTAATGGGAAAGAGCCAAGAGTCAAGATGCAAGTAAAAGTAACCAACAAAGGAGGAAATACAAAGGAGGAGGGTACAGGCTTATTGCAGCAGCCTTTGTCCCTATACCAGTTCTTTTTTTTTTTTTTTTAAGATTTTATTTATTTATTCATAGAGACAGAGAGAGAGGCAGAGACACAGGCAGAGGAAGAAGCAGGCATCATACAGAGAGCCCGACATGGGACTCGATCCAGGGTCTCCAGGATCACGCTCTGGGCTGCAAGCGGCACTAAACTGCTGCGCCACCGGGGCTGCCCCCCTCTACCAGTTCTGTGGTTTTTATAGTTAATTGAGAATCTCAGATTTGCTAAAAAATATAGAAATTTAGTAGATTTAAGGTAAAAAGAGAGTGACCCCAAGGGCAGAAATTGAAACATCATGCCCATAAAAAGAGATCCCAGATGGATGTTTTAAACTTAGGCTAAGTTGATTGAGAGACATAGGAAATAGGGTATTCTTACTTGGTAATAATTTGTACTCTGAAATTTCTTCATATTATCCTAGAAACTAGTGGCGAATTTGAACAGATATTCTAAATAGTCTGTATTCTGTGATTGCTCTGGAAAGGGTACCACAAAAGAAAAAAAAGTAAGGAAATTCTTATGACTACAAGGTTTAAATCTATAGAAGAGAAATTTCTTCCCTTTTGATTCCTTAAAGATGATGCTAGTGAAATATTCACTTAGAAGAGCAACAATAGAAATCTTCCCCAGAGACCTTCCTACTTGAGAGCCACCTGGGAGGTTCCCCATGTCATCATAGTGCTCTTTGGTGTGAACAGAAGAGTTCTTAAACATTAGACCTGGTTGTTGTGAAGCATGAAAAAGATAAGGTACAGGAAAGCATCTTGTAAGTTGGAAAGCTTCATTTGGATGTTATTATGTCCCCAGAATCTAGTGCCTTCCAAGGCTCTTGTCAGTCTTTCAACTGAACCCATTTCTTTCTCTGATTGCCATGTTCCTGGGTTTTTTTGTTTTGTTTTTAAGATTTATTTATTTATTCATGAGAGACACACAGAGAGAGAGAGGCAGAGACACAGGCAGAGAGAGAAGCAGGCTCCATGCAGGGAGCCCAATGTGGACCTCGATCCCGGGACTCCAGGATCACACCCTGGGCTGAAGGCAGGCACTAAACCACTGAGCCACCCAGGGATCCCTGCCATGTTCCTGTTAAGAGAGTCTCCCAGGGTAATTCCAACACTTACTGATTCTTTAGGGCCTTTTGCAAATGTCACCATCTTTATGAAATCCTTCTGGATTCCTCAGCAACCAAGTGTACTTTTCTTCACTCTCTCCCCTTTCCCGCATCGCACTGTTTCTCAGTTTTTGTTTCTTGTTTTGTTTTTTGCAAACATATGTTTGTTATAATACCACATATGTTTTTCTGAAAAATCTCCTATTCTGCAAAATCATGTACAAAAAATAAAAGTGTTATGGGAAAATAGGGTTATAAGCAGGTCACTTAAAATCTACCTAGCTAAAAAAAATCTATATAACTTTGTACTCAGTGCCCTCATAAAAATAATGATAAGCCTAATAAAAATATTAGCACAGTTAAATCTCCATAGGCATTTGCACCCAGAAATATACTCAGTTCATCCATTGTAGCCTTCCTTATTCCTGGTTATTCTTCAGGATGTAAGGTCACAGAAACTTTTGCTTCTCATACAAACTAGTTTCACCAAAATTAAAAATATAATATGGGGATATCCGTCTGTTTTTTGGCTGTCATTTTTTTTGCTTTTTTTTTTTTTTTTTAAATTTTTTTTTAATTTTTATTTATTTATGATAGTCACACAGAGAGAGAGAGAGAGAGGCAGAGACACAGGCAGAGGGAGAAGCAGGCTCCATGCACCGAGAGCCCGATGTGGGATTCGATCCCGGGTCTCCAGGATCGCGCCCTGGGCCAAAGGCAGGCGCCAAACCGCTGCGCCACCCAGGGATCCCTTTTTTTTTTTTGCTTTTTAACTCAGAGAAATATCTTTGCATCCTTTTCATTTGTACTTGCCCTTTCCCCAGATAGCTTAATACTGTGGAAAATACAGCAGTCCTTAAAGGTATAAAGCCAGCTACTACTTTTTTTTTTTTTTTTTTAAGATTTGTTTATTTATTCATGAGAGACACAGAGAGAGACAAAGACATAGGCAGAGGGAGAAGCAGGCTCCTGTAGGTGGCCTGACGTGGGACTCAATCCTGGGATCCCGGGATCCTGGGATCATCACCTGAGCCAAAGGCAGATGCTCAATCACTGAGCTACCCAGACAACCCAAAACCAGCTTCTTCTTGCAGAAAACACTGGTATAGGATTTACATACTTTTTTCCTAACATAGTGTTAAAGCTTCCTCTTTCAAGAGGAAGCTTATCCCTATTTCCTTCTTAATACTAACATGCTGGAAAAACTACATATAAATCAATATACTTTCCATGTTAAACTAACACCATTCCCATATTCAATGATCTCGTGGAGTTAAAATGCATTCAAGAAATGTGCTTTGTAGCAGAATAGGCTGTAATTGTTTCATTCTCCTCACCTCCTTGTCTGTGAACTCACTGAGGACATAAACTGTGTCTAATTCACCTCTGCATCCCCTCCAGTGCCTGGCATGGTGCTTTATGTTTAGAGGGGGATCACAAAGTATCTCTCGGCTTGAATTAATTTGTTCTGCTGCATAATAAATATAAATACATACTCTAGGGAAGTCCCTTAATGTGAGAATTGACAGAACCTAAATGATTTTGTGTAGCAGCCTTTGCTGTCAGTACCTGTCCTCTTAAGATCATTAACTGTTCAATTTAGAGATTACATGCTTTACATACTCATATCTCTGAAAGCCATGTTGAGACATATTGTTACATCTGATGCTTCTTGGAGATTAAGCCTAGTCCTCCTACATAAAATTCTACCAACTTGTCTCCATATCTCTGGCAGTCACTAACACTAAGCAATAGTTTTACAAGTCAACAGATCAGTTGTGTGCTGTATTGATTGAAATAGTGGAAATAATCTGTGTTCCTTGTTTTAGCAAGGAAATTGCAGTCTTTTCCATATGAGAACACAGACCATCTCATCAAAGAAAGAAAGGAGTTAAATTCATTTTTGTCCTAAAGCAATTGCAGTGGGAATTTTTTTCCTTATTTAATTCTTGTCTTAGGTAAAGGCATTTAATTTTCTGTAGCTGAAACAATTGCTAAACCTAGGACCCGTACATTGCCATAGTTGTAATCTTATTCATGAACTCAGATATATCACTGCCATTCAATAATTATTAGACCTAAGATATTATATATCACGCAGGTGAAGGGGAGAGAAATATCAGCTCTTTCTTTTTTCAGAATGTAAAGAGGCTCCTGCAGAACCCCAAAGTGACAGAGTTTGATGCTGCCCGCCTGGTGATGCTTTATGCTCTACATTATGAGCGACACAGCAGCAACAGCCTACCAGGACTAATGATGGACCTCAGGAACAAAGGTGTTTCTGAGAAGTATCGAAAGGTAACCAAATTTGTATATTAATCCCACCAAACAGGTAGCAACTTTATTATTATATTCTTAGTTCTGACAAATGAGAAGTCATACTGTTTTTACTTACAGAAATGTAGAATTCTGTCCTCTCATGTCTTAATTTCCTTAATAAGGGTATTTTCTTATGAAATTAATTTCCTGATCCCTAAGCAGTAAAAGGTGGTTTCTCTTTTTTCCTTTTAGCTCGTGTCTGCAGTAGTTGAATATGGTGGTAAACGGGTCAGAGGAAGTGACCTCTTCAGCCCCAAAGATGCTGTGGCTATTACCAAACAGTTCCTCAAAGGATTGAAGGTATGGCATGTCCCTTCTGCTTTCTTAAATGAGAAACAGTGAATAAAAATGATCTTCAAAGTAACTTTAAGATTGCTGCTGATTTAGTACTATGTCAATTAAATGAAATTAAAGCAGACATCCTCCTGATAGCTTTTTCTTCAAACGCTTTCTGTATTGGAGCAGCATCAGCATTGGACCAAGCAGCTGAACAGGGAATAATGAAATATTTCCAGGAAATACCCAAGAGTAAAATGACGACAATTCTGTTAGTCATAACTGTATTACTCCACTTGTTTATCATTTTTAAGATTTGTTTGGTAGTTTTTCTTTGAAGGAAATTAAAGATGAAGCAAACCACTCTAAATCTTTTAAAAATATTTTCTTGGGATCCCTGGGTGGCTCAGTGGTTGAGCTCCTGCCTTGGGCCCAGGGCGTGATCCTGGAGACCCAGGGTCAAGTCCCATGTCGGGCTCCCTGCATGGAGCCTGCTTCTCCCTCTGCCTGTGTCTCTGCCTCTCTGTGTGTCTCTCATGAATAAATAAATAAAATCTTAAAAAATAAAAATAAAAAAATAAAAAATAATAAAAATATTTTCTTAAAATAGTAAAAATAATAATAATAATAATTTTAATCTGCAAGCCTTTCTTATGTTTCCTGAAATATTTCCATTTTCCTGAGTGTTTCTAGACTCCTTTTCTACATGGTCTTTTCCTTTTATTTGCTCTGCCTATCATATCACATTTTCACAAAAAGAGATGATAAAGGATTTAAGCAATTCCATTTTCGAAATTCTTTTATAATAGCTAGGCTTAAATTACAAAGCATTTTTATGAGATTGGAACATTTCTCTTGATGAAAAGAAATTTTTAAATTATTTAACCATAAAATCCCTATTGGAATCTATCCCGTGAAATCCCTGTTGAGTGCATGTCCTTTTCTGATGAGTATCATTAACTGTTATATTGCAAATTTCCCAAAAATGATATAAGAATCATCTTCCCCTTAGGGAGTAGAAAATGTGTATACTCAACATCAACCTTTCCTACATGAGACCCTGGACCATCTCATCAAAGGAAAGCTTAAGGAAAATTTGTATCCTTATCTAGGCCCCAGCACACTCAGAGACAGGTAAGATAACCAAGATATTAATAATAAAAACCAGAAACACTAAGAAAATGGAAATGTAGAGTGTTGTAAGAGACTACAACTAAGATTATATTGCTCTGTTATTTTAGTTCTGAGATTCTTTTGGTTTTACATGTGTCAGGATTAAATTCATCTGCCAAGCCTGAAAGATTATTTCTTTTGGAATAAAGAAACAGGTATTTTGGAGTATCCCAAATACTTGTATTCTGTCCTTTAGTTTCAGATGAGTTTACTTATGCCATTTAAGGTTCGGTTCCATGGCATTTAACATTTGGAGTTTCAAACATTAAAGCCAAAAATAGATTTGCTGCTTGATTGCCATCCAGAACAGGTTGTTACTATTTTTGGTGAGGACTGGACTTTGCCAAATGTGGCCAGCATACAAACTGAGACCTAATTAACAAAGGCCATTTGTTATACAGGAGCTAAGAATGGCTCGCTTTTGGGGTATTAACCAAAGGAAGCAATTAATTTGTCATTTTAATCCAGTAGTCTGTTAGTTTTAATAAAAACAAAACTCATCCAAAACAACTTACTTAAACCAACCTGAACTTTTAAATATACACAAAGTCTACTTTGTTATAAATTATTTTGTATTTTTTACTGGGACCACATATTATAAAGAGCTTAATGTATGTAATGGAACGCTGTTGGATAGATTGATATGCGAATTGTTACTATTGGTAGAATTCTTCTATCATTTCAGCTCATCTTAACCTAAGAGTCTTGGAAGAAGAGTATATATTAGTATACTATAATAATATATAAATAGTATATTTATAACTGTAATAAGCTTCTGAAAGGAAAAGATGGCTCTTTTACATGATAAAATGTATTTTTTTCTATATTGTTCCTAAAAAAAAAAACACAAAAAACTCTAATTTGGTAACAACAGAAAAAAAAGATCTTTTTAAAAAATCCAAAGTTGTGGGATGCCTGGGTGGCTCAGCGGTTGAGAGTTTGCTTTCAGCCTAGGGCATGATCCTGGAGTCCTGGGATCACTTTGGGCTCCCTGCAGGAAGCCTGCTTCCCTCTGCCTCCGTCTCTGCCTCTTTCCGTGTCTCTCATGAATAAATAAATAAAATCTTAAAAAAAAAATCCAAGGTTGAGAGGCAGAATATCTGGGGTTAATTTCAGACAGTACATTCATTTAGATAAAATGTTTAAGGACCTTGGAATCAAGATTCAGAAATGTCAGCTTAGTGGAAACTGTGCAAACCAGCCTAAAGCTATTCACCTTAGAGGCTTTTTGAAAACCAGTGTAACTCTATTAAATGACCTTCTAATTAGTATGATAAAAATAAAAATATTACTTTTTTATGAATTTCAATTAAGAATTATTGAACAAGGAGTTAGCTACTTATTGCTAAAGGGACACCAGAGACCACCAGAAGAGTATATTATTTATGGTTGGTTCGTAACAGCAAACCTTTCTAATTTGGGTGATTCATTTCCAACGAAAGCTCAAAATGATGCTCTTCCAGCAAAATGCACATTTATCAGTTGTCAGCAATCTGTTAGCATTTGTCATTATTACCTAAGTACAAATATAGTTAATAATTCAATTGCTCTATCCTTTTTTATAACAAATATTTTTTTATTGAATGTCTTCAGTATGTCAAAAACTGTTGTAAAGGCTTGCTTTTGGGGTATTAACCAAAGGAAGCAATTAATTGTCATTTTAATCCAGTAGTCTGTTAGTTTTAACTCATCCAGAACAACTTACTTAGATCAACCTGAACTTTTAAATATACACAAAGTCTACTTTGTTATAAATTCTTATGTGTTTTTTACTGGGACCACATATTATAAAAAGCTTAATATATGTAATGGAACGCTGTTGGATAGATTGATATGCGAATTGTTACTATTGGTAGAATTCTTCTATCATTTCAGCTAATCTTAACCTAAGAGTCTTGAAAGAATAGTATATATTAGTATACTATAATAGTATATAAATAGTATATTTATAACTGTAATAAACTTCTGAAAGGAAAAGATGGCTCTTTTACATGATAAAGGCTGGGGAAATAGAAGTAACAAGAAAAACAAGTTACCTGCCCTTAAGGAACTGACATGCTGAAGACAGTAAACAAATAAACAAAGAATAAAATTTATTAAGTGCTACTGTGGAAATAAATAGGGTAATAACCTACAACATAACTTTGTAGAGGTGAGGAGGGTTGCTTTAAATGGAGTGAACTGAGGAAAAAATAAAACAAGACGAAATCAGGGAGGGAGACAAACCTTAAGAAACTCTTAATCATAGGAAACAAACCAAGGATCTTTGGAGGGGAGTTGGATACATTATATGTTAATTAATCGAATTTAAATGAAAAAAATTTTTAAAGAAGAAAAAGTTATAGTATCAGTTAAAAAAAAAATAATAAGAGAACCTCTCTTGAGGAAATGCTATTTAAGATGAGCTTTAAATTACAAGACAGAGGGCAGCCCGGGTAGCTCAGGGGTTTAGCGCTGCCTTCAGCTCAGGGTGTGATCCTGGAGACCTGGGATCAAGTCCCATGTCAGGCTGTCTGCATGGAGCCTGCTTCTCCCTCTGCCTGTGTCTCTACGTCTCTCTCTCTCTCTCTCTCTCTCTCTCATGAATAAATAAATAAAATCTTAAAAAAAAAATTACAAGACAGAGCGAATCACATAACAATTAAAATGCATCCCAAGCAAAAGGAACACCAGAGCAAAGCCCTTGAAGAAAGAGAGAACTTTGCAAGTTCATGGAACAGAAAAAAGCCCAGTGTGGTTGGGGCATAGTGAAAGGAGGAAATAAATTGAAAAAATAAGTAGGGACTGGATTACTTAGGGTCTTAAAGGCCCTGGTTAAGAGGGGTTTTAAATTTTAAATGTCATAGGAGACCATTGAAGAATTTAGCATGTAAGTGACATGAACTGAATTACTTATAGGATCACCTTGTGGGGAGAATGGTTTTTTTGTTGGTTTTTTGTTTTTGTTTTTGTTTTTGAGAATGGATTTTTGAGGGCAAAAATAGCAGGGAGACTACTTAGGAGGCAGTTGTAATAGTCTAGGTAAGGAATAAAAGAGGTTTGGTTAAGGGGCCTGAGAGAGAAAGAATCGATAGACTTGTTTAATGGATCTACTCCATTAAAGGGGGGTATCTACTCTTACCCTCTTACCATAAGAGAGAAATCAAGAATAATTCTCGGGTTTGGGGGGGGCAAAGTTGCAGGTGCCTATTAGATAACCAAGTAGAAATGTTAGATAATAAATGGGGAGTCAACAAGATTTTGGTGATATTTAAAGCTATGGGATATAAAATATATAAGATCACTGAAAGAAAAAAAAGAAAAGAAAAGAGCCCTGGACCGAGCACTGAGTAGAAGACATGGAGCCAGAAATGGAGACTGAGGAAGAGACAGAAAGGTAGAAGGAAAACCAGGGGAGCATGGTGTCATAAAGACCAAGAAGCCTGTGGTAACCTGAATCTAGTCTTCTGAGAGGTAAAGGTGAAAGCAGTACAGAATCAGATAGGGCAACATGAAGGTCTTTGGTGACCTATTCCCTAGTTTCAGTGAGATTGGAAACCAAATCAGGGTTACAGGATGTAAGATAAAATAGAGATAACAAATGTATATCACACTTTTAAAAAAATTTTGCATGAAGATGTCAGAGAAATGGGATGGTAGCTAGGATAGAGTGTGAGCTCAAGGGAAAGAGATTCTAGAGCATATCTGATGAGACTGTAATCTGATGAGAATTACCCTAAAGAAAGAAAAGTCAAAAATACAGAAGAGAAAGAGGAAGAGCTGCAGAAGTGAAGTCTAGGGATCCAGATAGAAACAGAAGTACTTTTTTTTTTTTTTTAAGAAGTACTTTTTTCTTTTTAACAATTTTGATGGTGAGAATTTGGGACCATCTTGTCTGATTGCTTCTATTTTCTCAGTAAAATATGATGTCAAGTTATCAGCTGAGGTAGTGGGTAAAAAGAGAAAACATTGTGAAACTGTCATCTTGCAGGCCAGGAATCAGATTTACTAGGGAAATATAATTAGGACTTCTAGGGCAGCCCCGGTGGCGCAGTGGTTTGGCGCCGCCTGCAGCCCAGGGCGTGATCCTGAGACCCAAGATCGAGTCCCACGTCGGGCTCTGTGCATGGAGCCTGCTTCTCCCTCTGCCTGTGTCTCTGCCTCTCTCTCTCTGTCTCTATGAATAAATAAATAAAAATCTTTAAAAAAAAAAAAAAGGACTTCTAGCCAAATTGAGTGCCCATTAGAGTTTTATAGTCATTAATTTAAAATAGAGGGGCACCTGGGTGGCTCAGTCAGTTAAACATCTGATTTCACCTCAGGTCATGATCCCAGGGTCCTGGGATTGAGCCCTGCGTTGGGTTCCCTGCTCAGTGGAGCGCCTGCTTCTCCCTCTCCTTCTCCCCCTGCTCGTGCTCTCTATCTCTCTCACTTCCTCTCTCTCTCAAATAAATAAAATCTTTTAAATAATAATAATAATAAACTAAAATAGAGGGGTGCCTTGGTGGCTCAGTTGGTTAAACGTCTGACTCTTGACTTTGGCTCAGGTCACTATTCTGGAGTCTTAAGATCGAGCCCTGTGTGGGCTCTGCACTTAGCATGGAGTCTTCTTGCCCCTCTCCCTCTGCCCCTGCCCCCCACTTTCCCCCTTGAATGAATGAATGAATGAATGAATGAATGAAATCTTTAAAATAGAGGTTATGGTCTAATTGTGTGGTTTTCTCCAGCAACTTTTGGCTATACTAGATTAAATGAGGGCAAGGCTGGTAGCTAGGCCCAACCAGGATTTGGGGAATTGAAAACAGAAGGAGGGTATTGGATGGGAAATAAAGTATTTGTTTTGTGGATTGGAAGTCTTAAGTCAAAGAATTATTAAGATAGAAGTATTAGTGTAAGTGAATTAGAAATTGAAAAGGTGATTATTAGAGAAAAAGATCTTGAATTGAAGACTTCACAGTACAGATACTTATAGTAAAAAGTTTATAATTACGGATGTTGATTACGAGGAATGGAAGAACAGATCATTCTGGGTGAGAAGACCAGGATGTGATATGAGTAATCCATGTTGATGTGAAAGTCACTGAAAATCCTGAAAGGAGCAGCAGTGAAAAGGACACTAAACCAGACCTAAAGTCCTTGGGAATAAGAGAGTGACCAGGAAAGGAGGGGAGAAACAGTGTTTTCAGGAGAAAACAGTGCAACTGCCTCATGAGTTTCTAACATAAGAAAGAAGGTGAAGAAGGCAGAGAAGTTGGAACAAAACAATAGGACGGGGCACAGAAGATCCCTACACCTTTTGGCCCTGCTTAACATCAGGTAGACTACAGAGGCCTTGAAAAGACCTACTGAATAATTCTGCTTCTAAAAGCTTTCTTTCTAGATATATTTGTGCAAGTACACAAAGACATAAACAAGGATACTTACTGAAACCTTTGGAGTTTTTTTTTCAATTTTTTAAATTTTATTTAAATTCAGTTAATGTATAATGTATTAGACCAATACCAATAATGTATTATTGGTTTCAGAGGTAGAGTTCAGTGATTCATCTAGAGTATATAACACACATTACATTATGTGCCCTCCTTAATGCCCATCACCCAGTTACTCCATCCCTCAACCCACCTCCCCTCCAGCAACCCTGTTTGTTTCCTATGATTAAGAGTCTCTTATGGTTTGTCTCCCTCTCTGATTTCGTCTTATTTTTTCCTCTCTTCCTCTGTGATCCCGTTTTGTTTCTCAAATTCCACATATGAGTGAAATCATATGGTAATTGCCTTTCTCTGATTGACTTACTTTGCTTAGCATAATATCCTCTAGTTCCATCTATGTCATTGCAAATGGCAAGATTTCATTGTTTTTGATGGCTGAATAGTAAGTAGTCCATCATATACATATATATATGTGTGTATGTGTGTATACCACATCTTCTTTATTTATGCATCTGTCAATGGACATCTGGGCTCTCTCTATCATTTGCCTATTGTGGACATTGCTGCTATAAACATTGAGGTGCAGCTGCCCCTTTGGATCACTACATTTGTATCTTTGGGGTAAATACTCAGTAGTGCGATGGCTGGGTCATAGGGTAGCTCTATTTTCAACTTTTTGAGGAACTTCCATACTATATTCCAGAGTGGCTGCACCACCTTGCATTCCCACTAACAGTATAAGAAGGTTCCCCTTTTTTTCGCGTCCTCATCCTTACCAACATCTGTCGTTTCCTGACTTGTTCATTTTAGCCATTCTGACTAGTATGAGGTGGGATCTCATTGTGGTTTTGATTTGATCAGGTTTTCCCTGATGCCGAGTGATGTTGAGCATGTTTTCATGTGGTTTTTGGCCATTTGTATGTTTGCTCATGTCTTCTGCCCATTAATTGGATTGTTTGCTGAAACATTATTTGTAATAGTTTAAAAAAGAGAGAAACAAACTAAGTATCCATCAATAGAGGACTGGTTACTAAATTACAGTACATTGCTATTCATTCTTCTTAAAAAGTGGCATAACTTGGGGCACCTGAGTGGCTCAGTGCTTGAGCATCTATCTGCCTTTGGTTCAGGTTGTGATGCCGGAATCCTGGGATCAAGTCCCACATTGGGTTCCCCGCAGAGAGTCTGCTTCTCCCTCTGCCTCTCTCTGTGTGTCTCTCATAAATAAGTAAAACCTTTAAAAAAAAATGGTATAACTCTTCATGAGGTGATACAAAAAACTTTTTAAGATATATTGGATAGAAAAGCAAAATGCTATAATATCCCTTTTGTGTAGAAAAAAGAACCCATATCTAAGCATAAATGTGATTATATATGTATGTGTATATAAACAAGTCTGCTTAACTATACTATATGTATACAATATGTGTGTAATATATATGCAGGCACATATATGCATATGTATACAATAAATATTTCATAAAGGATAAGAAAGTGTTAATAATGGTTACCTCTAAATATTGAGACAGTAGTTAGTTAGATATATATCTGTCTTTCCCAGTAGATATTGATACTGTTTTAAGTATCATAATCTTGAAGTAAAAACTGTGTTTCATTAATACTTGGGTTTTTTACAATATTTGACACAGTGCCTTACAAATTGGTATTGAATAGGTATCAAATTTCTTGTGTAGGCATCTATAATAGTAGATATGACAAGATTTATAGTTGGAAAATTTAAACTAGAGAATAAATTTGGTTGATGTTACCAGAAAATTTAGATTTTATAGTTTGCTGGTATCCCTCTACAATATATTGGCTTTACATCATCTTGGCCTCGCTCTCAGTTCTAGCCACTATCTTGGATCATCACACTGAGAAGAGTCATTCATTTTAGTCATCTTTATGATAATTTAAGTCTTATCATGATAAGAGTCCTTGGTTTAATCGTTATTAGGAAATATCAAAGGAGATGTGGCAAGAATACAACTTTGAAACCAGGAATGCTTGTAGAATTGTTTTAGTCCTGAGCTATTAAATTCATGGTTAACCTGTTTGGCAGTATAGCCATATCTACAAATTGAGTTTTGATCTTTCCCCTGCAGATGAGACTCCCCCATTTCCTATTTAGTAGGCTCATTTTTCTTTCTTGCTCCAGAATTGCTTCTTGTCTCTGATAAAAATAAGCAACTTAAAAACATTTGGTGAGAAAATGGAGCTACCTGGTCATGCATTCCACAATCAGTTCAAAAAGGAAGTACTTTTTCACATTTACACAAATTTAGTGGAATCTTGTGGTAGCAATTCATATTGTTTCTATAACCGCAGCAGTCCTTTTCCAGTGGCCTTTTTTCCTATAGTAAATGCTCATAAGATCTTTACACTCTATAAGTACTCAAAAATTTGAATTTTAGCCATAAGTGTAATGGTCCACAAAGTAGATAAAATATTGCCTCTTAAAAGTTTTTCTACTTCGTTTATTCATGTACAGAAGTAATGATTTCCAGAAATACTATATGTGAAAAATGTTTATTTTTCTAGTAAAATAATATGTAAATTGTTTGAATTCTCAAGGTGTTCTTGTGTATGTATATGCAGCATGAACTGGCTGCTGTTTTCTATCTAATGTTTGCTGCCTGCACTAATTAATGCTTTTAGTTGCTATGGTGAATTACAGAGCACTTGTATATTCCACTTAGCTTCAACCATCATATAAAAATGATTCATTGTGTATTTTCCCGTTGGCCTCATCAGAACATCTACTTTTAAAATTCACCAGGGAAAGGAATGAAAAGGAAAAATGTCAGGGTGTTTGTTTGTTTGTTTTTTCCCCATCACTGTTCCTCCTTAAGCCAGCTTGAATAAGGAGTAGGAGGCTCAGGAAAACATTTATTAATGTTTTCATAACCAAATGTGACATAGTTATCTTTGTTAGGTACACAATTAAGCTATAAGAGTCTATCCCAGTATCTAAGTTTTGTTCTTATATTAATATAACCTACACCCACAGTTACCATCTGTGACATTTTCTTCCCTCTCCAGTAATACTCCAGAAAATACTCTGGTACCCTGAAATTATCAGACTAAAGGATAGTATTCTAACGCTCTTCTAGGAGCCTGCTTGAGGGGTGCCTGGTTGGCTCAGTGGTTGAGCATCTGCCTTTGGTTCGGGTTGTAATCCCGGAGTCTGGAGATCAAGTCTCACATCAGTCTCCCCTTAGGGAGCCTGCTTCTCCCTCTGCCTCTGTCTCTGCCTCTTTCTGTGTCTCTCATGAATAAATAAATAAAATCTTAAAAAAAAAAAAAAAGTGCCTGCTTGAGTTTATTCCTTCCCAGTTCTTGCCTTTCTTTCCCACAGAGACAGGTGTACTCTTGAGGCAAATTATAGGCAGAGGGCAGCTCTAGGGAAGAAACATCTCCAGAATGATCCTTGCTTAGCTGCTTTTTCAATTGACTTAGCAGATCAGGTGCCCAAGACAAAAATGTTACTGTCTGGTTCCTCTTGGTCACTGTACCTTTGCAAGGAAGAAACTTCCTTCCCATCTTCTTAATGAAATAATCTATGCAATTCATGAGTATTTACTCAAAATAACTGCATAACAAGTGTCAGTTTAGGGTTGCCTCTCAGCATAAAGAGTATTACGTATGGAATCTCACTATAAAAATAATACACATTTTCTGAGAATAGAATTTCATTTCAGCTTTGAGGATATTATTACTTCTGAACACTGCAACTGTTTTTTGTTTTTTGTTTTTTGTTTTTTGTTTTTCCTGTTTCTACCTGGGCTGGCCTCCAGATAGTTACATAGACTAAACAATTGGCAGAATGTCTTCTGTCTCCTTGGTGGCACATTCTTATAACATTGGATTTTTTTCTCCATAGAACTCATTCTTCATCAGTATTCTTTAATGAATATTAAACCAAGTATGACAGTATTTGAGAAGCCATTATCATCTCAGCTCATTCATACTTCTAGAACCAATATAGTGGGAAGAATTAAAAATTTATATTCTTCAAAATTTCATGTTGAAAAGAAATTGTCTATACCCATGAGGGTAATACTGTGATAAAAGTTACAGAGACTCATATCAGTATTTAAAATTATAGCCAACTGTAGCTTGGTAGATTCTTTTGGTCTATTCCTAAAGAATCTACAAGATCTGAACTTAAGTTCCTTTCCCCCTTCTGTAGAAATATTAGTCAGAACTGAAACAATACCCTCAGTTGGAGAAAAAAGAAGAGAACTTGTATTTTGCCTGAATATTCAGTCCTTGAAAAATGAAGAGTTCATCATACTTGGTAGCAAAATGTTACTATCATAATTATGCATTATTTCCTAAGCAAATGACCCTTCTCAACAAGAGAAAGCTGACCTGTAACTGGAGGCAAGGACTTGAAGAAAAAAAAATCTTGATGGTAGAGAATTTTAGTGATTCAAGTCATGCTTTCCTATAAGTTACAAAGAGCCTCTTTCCCTGCAGCCTAAAGCACTAGATTAACCCTGGATTAATAACTTAGCTTTATCTACTCCGTGATACTAGAGGAAATCACACAAATTATAGATTAGTGCCACTACAAACTCATTGTTTATAAACTCACTTGGGCCTTCCCAGGTACTCAAACTTTTATGCATGCTTAGTCTTTGTCTCTCTCCACAGCAGTTTTGAATGTTTTCCATTCGCCAAATCACCTAACCCACCCCAGCCCACAGCAGTGTTTCCTAGAGAAAAAAAATTGAATGTCAGACATTAACTCCCTCAGTGTCTAGCCCCCATAATTATTTATTCTTTCCGTATTTATAAACTTATTTATATATACCTACCTTTATGTCCTTCCTCCATTCTAAAGGAAATACATCCTTTTTTGGTACTTAGAGCTGATCATTCTGTCAGCACTCTAGTTTTAGACTCCTACCATTTCTTCTGAAGCCTTCCTGTAATGGTTATTTGCTTGTTCCCTCTCTCTCCTTGTCTAATATATTTTCAGCTTCTCCTCATTTAACTACTTTCCCACAGACTATAAGCATACTTGGGTTTTTCCTGTTAAACAAGCAATAAGTATAAAGCCCTTGAACCTGGGTTCTTCTCTAACCTGTGTCCTTTCTTTCACAGCCAAACTTCCTGGATGAAGCCACTGTCCTCTTCAATCCATGCACCCTGGCTTCTTACTCCACTATAATACATGAGACTTTTCTTACAAATTCATTATACAACAGCATACACAGCGGTCTCTTTCAATCCTCATCTTATTTACCCCACTGTGTATTTCACACTGTTAACCCTTCTGTTCTTAAAAGTCACTTGTCCCTTGGCCTCTACCTTCTGGTTCTCCTCCTACCTTTCTGACAACTTCCTTCTAAGTTGCCTTTGCTGGCTATTCATCTTGCTTATCCTGCAGCTGTTTAAAGACTCTCCAAAGCTCTTTCGATTCTCTTCTCATTCTATACAATCTCCCTAGGTTGAACTCATCTATTCCCCAGCTTCAGCTTTCACCAGTATTTGAGGAAATCATTAGGCTTAAATGTCCAGATAGATGCTTAGTGGACATCTCTGTTGGGATGTTCCACAGGTATCTCCAACACATGTTTTTGTCTTACTTTCAGGAAATCAGTCTTGCTTTTTTTTCTCAAACCTAAACCAGAAAATTTAGTTATCATGGACTCTTCCTTTATCTTCATCCTCCACATTTAATCATTGAGTAAATACTGAAGAGTCCTCGTTTTTTGGGGGTGGGGGGTGGTTTGGGGGTTTGTTTGGTTTTTTTTTTTTTTTTTTTGGTCTCCTATATATACAGCCCCTCCTCTCCATTCCTGGTATTTCTTTAGTCCCATTTTTCATCTTCTCTTTCTAAAAGTCTTACAGTGTCCTTTTGTTCTCCAGCTTTTCCCACCTGCACCCCTCCCCCAATTCATTCTCACACAGCTGCCAAAATTGCCCTTCAAAAAAGCAAATCTGATCACTCTAACCTAAAACCCCTCAGTGACTCCCCCATGACCTATAAGACTCAAGGCCTTCCATGGTCTGGCCTCTGCTTATTTCTCCCTCTCTTTCTCTCATTATGTCTCTAACTTACCTGCTTTATTCCAAAGGAGTTAGGATGACTCCAAAGTTTTCATCATAAGCAACTGAAAAGATAAACTGGCCATCAACTAAGATGGGGAAATCTATAGGTGAAACACGCTTGGAGCAGAATTTAAACATTTGAGTTGAGAAATTTATTAAACAACCAAGTAGAAGAATCTAGTAGATAGATATTTAAGCCCGGCATTTAGGAGATAGGTCTACCTGGGCTGGAGGTAGAGATTTGGGAGTCATCAGCAGAGAGATGTGTTTAAAGCCATACAACTTGGGTGTGATCATCTAGGGATAATCAGTAAGTTTAATAGCACTTTCTACAATGATGGAAATGTGCTCTATCTCTGCTATTTTATAAGGTAGTCAGTCATTAGCCATGTGACTATTGAGCGCTTGAAATGTGGCTAGTTCTACTGAGGGACTGAGTATTTTATTTTATTTTAATTAATTTAAATTTACATAGCCATATGTGGCTAATGGCAACTACATTGGGCAAAGCAGATCTAGAGAGTAATTGTAGGTGAAGAAGAAAGGAAGACCAATGACTCCATCATTAAGAAGTCAGGGAGATGAGGTGAAGCCATCAAGGAACACTGAAAAAGAGCAACTAATGAAGTAAGAAAATCAAGAATCTGATATCCTGGAAGCCAAGTGAAGAAAGTATATGGAAGAAGAACAAGTAATCAACTTAATCAACTTAAAAGGACCAAAAGTGGTGCTGAAAGGAGGTGGAGAAATAGGTACTTTCTGAGTTGCTGGGAATGACATCTATAGAGTATCTTGGCAATATCTACCAAAATTTAAAATGCGCTCTAGATCCAAGATAAGGGCAAGGAGCAGAACAATGCACATTAAATGCATGTGTGTGTGTGTGTGTGTGTGTGTGTGCGCGCGCGTGCACGCACACACACTATACATATATATGTATATGTATGCAAATATGTATATATGCATATATTTACGTATATGTACACAAAGGTAATATCTCTGAAAAGACACATAAGAGACAAGTAGTAGTGTTTGCCTCTCAGGAGAAACTGAGGTGCAAGAACACTGGTGAGAGGGAAACTCACCCCTTTTGTATTTTATGTTATATGCAAACATTTATCTAGTCAAAAATAGTATATTTTAAAATAACAAAAATAATGATAGAATATGTAACAGTAGGTAATTCCTAAAGCATGGTAGTGCTAAATACATTGTTTCAGGTGAATTAGTCTAAAATGCTTCTTTTGTCTTAAAAAGTAAGTTTGTGGAGTGCCTGGCTGGCTTGGTTGGTTGGGCATCTGGCTCTTGGTTTCAGCTCAGGTTATGATCTCAGGGTTGTGGGATTAAGTGCCTTGCTCAGCATGGAGCCTGCTTGGGATTCTCTCTCTTCCTTCCCCCTCACTGCTCCTGCTCATGCTCTCTCTTTAAAAAAATAAAAAATAAAAAATAATGCTTAAAAGCATGATTTTAAGTTCTAGGTTCATACAGAAATGCCATGATTGACTACCTAATTCATTGTAAAATAACCACCTTTTCATCATTGGGAGCCTTTTATTGGGTAATCTGCAATTCAGAGATACTCTGAACATTTTTAATTTTTGCCATGGTATCTGATTCTGTTTCCATGAAGTGTCATAAAAATAAATACTCTGTTAATTCCTTTAAGGTGTTTTAGAAAGAGACAAACAAACAGAAAAGAAATGTAGGGTGGGTTTTTTTTTTCATGATTTATACATAAGCCTGTATAATTAAGGAGGTTTCTATTTAATTTTGTGCTATAACCTCCAAAATGGATGCTTCTCTTGGATACAGTTTTAAATAATGTCCAATGAGTCATTTAATAAAATTACTTACTTGCTAAGATTAAGTAATTTTGTCTTCTTTTGATGGCATGAGAAAAGAAAAACAGGTAAACTTTAACAGTTTTGAAGTGATACGGTCTCCTTTTTTTGTTGGTTTTTTTAAGATTTTATTTATTCATTCATGAGAGACACAGAGAGAGAGAGAGAGGCAGAGACACAGGCAGAGGGAGAAACAGACTCCATGCAGGGAGCCCAATGTGGGACCCCAGGACTCCAGGATCACACCCTGAGCCAAAGGCAGATACTCAACCGCTGAGCCACCCAGGCGTCCCTCCTTCTTGATATCTACAGAAGGAGCCAATAGAAGGCCCTTACTTTTGTTTTGAAGCCATTTTGATAATGATTGGAACACAGTAAAACTACACAGTGCTACCCAAATGAGGCAAGTGACTGAGCTGAAGTGTTAGTATGTCCAATAACAAAACTATACTCAAGAGTTTTTTGTTTGTTTTCACAGGGTTGGTATTTTTTCCTTGGTTTATCAAAGGATTTGAGAACAAAGATTTTAAGAAGTGGAGTTCCTAGAAGTGCCATTAATTTATGTATCCCATTCTCTTTTTATACTCAAAGTACTAATGTTTCTAGTTTCCATCTATTTTTTTAAGTTTTTTGTTTGTTTGTTTTGTTTTTTTGTTTTGTTTTTTTTATTCATGAGAGATACATAGAGAGAGAGGCAGAGACACAGGCAGAGGAAGAAGCAGGCTCCGTGCAGGGAACCCAATGTGGGACTTGATCCTGGGTCTCCAGGATCACGCCCTGGGCTGAAAGCGGCGCTAAACTGCCGAGCCGCCCGGGCTGCCCCTCCATCTTTTTTAAAAAAAGATTTTATTTATTTATTCATGAGAGACACAGAGAGAGGCAGAGACACAGGCAGGGGGAGAAGCCTCCGTCCTGTGGTGAACATGATGCGGGACTCAATCCCAGGACCCTGGGATCACAACCTGAGCCAAAGGCAGATGCTCAACCGCTGAGCCACCCAGGCGTCCCTCTAGTTTCCATCTTATGGGAACACCCTAATATACTTATAGTTTCCCAAATACTTTAAGTCCTTGGACAGAGGCTATTGTAATGACACTGTATTAAGTATTTGACAAAGGACTTCTATATGAAAGGAATTGTGCAGTACAAGTATAAATTACTGCTATATTGATATCATGGCACAGTGAAGTACTTGGGCAGCCTCTCGAATATAAAAGTACATTTCTAGATTTGGTTCCAGCAAACACTATTGTGCTATTCTGAAATCCACAGCACAGAAATTATAAGACATCCGCTCATAAACAGAAAGCAAATCACTATTCAGCATTTCCTGCTCTGTTTCCTGCCAATTTCAGATAATTAAAACTTTTTTAAGCCTTTTATTCTATTCTGCTTTAATTCTGCTTCCTCCACCAAAAATGAAAGATTTAGAAATTAAAACTGCATATAATAGTAACACCAAATCTTTGCTTTTTTTCCCCTCTTATCCTATGATGTTAACTTTCTTCATTATTGCAGACCTCAGGATATCATTGTGTTTATCATTGGAGGAGCCACCTATGAAGAGGCTCTAACAGTGTATAATCTGAATCGTACCACTCCTGGAGTGAGGATTGTCCTGGGAGGAACCACAGTGCATAACACGAAAAGGTAAGGGAGAGCAATTCAGTCCTACAACTCTGTTCCCTTTCCTAGAGGATAAAGCTTAAATTTGTAAAGCTGAATAAACTGCTGTAGACCAGTGCATCAGTTCATAGTGTAATAATAAATTGTGTGAGATGAGAGCTCTAACTCCATGAGGTTCATAAATCACCTAATTAAGGTCAAAGACCTGAAGAGTAAAGACCAGCCTGTAATATTAATCTTATAGCCACAGACTGACACTCTGAAATACTGAAACGTAATTGAATTCTGTGAGTTTTTTCTTTTTTATTAATTACATTTATTCAGTTAGTATTTAGTAAGAAGAATACAAAGATGAATAAGATAAAGTCCTACTTTTAGGAAGTCATTGTCTATTAGGAAAGATAGAACAGGGATCCCTGGGTGGCTTGAGGGTTTAGTGCCTGCCTTCGGCCGTGGGCATCATCCTGGAGTCCTGGAATCGAGTCCCACATCAGGCTCCCTACATGGAGCCTGCTTCTCTGCCTGTGTCTCTGCCCCCGTTCCCCCCGCCCCGTCTCTCATGAATAAATAAATAAAATCTTAAAAAAAAAAAAAAAGGAAAGATAGAACATAAAAAATAACAAAATAAGTACCTGAAGAGACAGACCATAGAGCCATGGATTATTAGTGACTAAGAAAAATTAGTAGATGTTTCATGGAGAAGATAGTGCATATTCTGAACCTTGGGCAGAAAATGGACATAAGGAGGGAGAGCACATATTGGCAGACTTAACCACATGAACAAATTACTGAGGCTGTAGGCAACGAGCATAGAAAAAGAACAGCAAATAGTCACCCAGTTGGAATGTGCAATAATAAGTGAGAAAGTTGACTGAATGCCATCATTGTGAAAGGCCTTGAATTCCAGGCTGAGGAATTTTTACTTTCTAGTGTAGAATATGAAGAATCATTGGAAGTTATTTAAGCAGTAAAATTACAAAAGGGTCACAGTATTTTGGGAAGATTAATTTGGAAACTAAGGGTAGGGAACACAGGAGAAGGAGACTGGAGAAGTGTGGCATGATAGTTGAATTTAATGATTAGAGACCCTGAGATCCATACTGAGCCATGTACACATGGATACATTGGGAGTCATTAGAGGTATTTGTGTACGTTTTCCTTTTTTATTATTATTTGGCTTTTTTTTTAAGATTTATTCATTTAAGAGCACACAAGCAGAGGTGCATGGGTAGGGGCAAAGGGGTGGGAGAGGCAGACTCCCCATGGAGAAGGGAGCCCCACTCTGGGTTCCATCCTCCGATGCCAGGATCATGATCTGAGCTGAAGGCAGATACTTAACCGACTGAGCCACCCAGGCGCCCCTATTATTAGGCTTTTTAACATAACTTTTCCCTTTTATTATGGAAGTAATACACATTTATTCTGAAATTCTTTTTTTGTTTAAGATTTTATTTATTTATTCACGAGGGGCACAGAGAGAGAGGCAGAGACACAGGCAGAGGGAGAAGCAGGCTCTCTGTGGGGAGCCTGATGTGGGACTCATCCTGGACCTGGGATCACGCCCTGAGCCAAAGGCAAATGCTCAGCCACTGAGCCACCCAGGCATCCCTCTGAAATTCTTTTAATTCAGAAAATATAAAGAGAAAAAGAGCTCCCCTAATCTCATCATTGTTACACTTTGATCTTTTCAGACCTTTTTTCCTAAGTGTATAAACACGTATGTGAATGTATCGACAGAAAGGAATCTCTTTCTTGTACATTCTGTTTTTGACCTGAATTTTGTAGTCTTTGATTAAACATAAACATCTTTTAGTGTTAAAAATGTAATCATTCATTCATTAAACAAATATTAATTAAAAAAGATTACCTGGGTTTGAATCCTGACTTTTTCTCTTACTATTTATCAATTTAGGCAAATTAGTTAATGTCTTTGTCAGTTTCCAGGGCTTACTGGAATTTATATTTTATATATTTACGTATTTGCTTTTGATTTGCCAGTTCATATTCTTTGTCCATTTTGCAATTGGAGTATTCCCTTTTTTTCCCAATAATTTTTATTTATTACCTACATAATTAAGGATATTGACCATTTGTTACATAGTTTTACAAATCTTTTTTCCTTGTTTGATATTTTTGTTTTATATTATTCACAGTATTTTATTGTATAAAAGTTTTATTATATTTCACTTTTTACTTTTCTGTGGTCAAAATTACCAGTGATTTCTGCTTTGGTGTCATGCTTAGTTCTTTCCCAGCCAAAATTATATAAATACTAACCTCTCTTTGTCCCATGATATTTAGGACTTGCATTTAAATAAAGTTATAGCTTTACCATCTATCAAAATTTTATTTTATTGTAAACTGTGTGGTAGTTTCCTTTTACAATTTATAGAAATACTGCATATACGTACATATTTTATTACATACAGAGAAGCATACAAATGATAAGCAGACTGCTCAATGAAATATGACAAAATAAATATATAACTATGTAACCACCACCCAAACCAAGTAGTAGAATGTTACCAGCACCTCCAGAAGTCTCCCTTTTGCCACATGTCTCCTCCTTGTCACAATTCCCACAGAGTAATCACTATTATGACTTTTGTCACTATAGATTAGTTTTACCTGCCCTTAAAAGATACTTGTTAGAAGAATGAAGAAACAGGTTAAAAGTAATCTATTTCTGCCTTTCTCATAAATAATAAAGGGATCTTGGAAGGATCCTGTGAAGGATCTGTAATCAGCTTCCTCCCAACTGACAAGTTATTATTGTCCAGCATTTTGGTTCCATTTTGTTTTTATAATCTCCAAATTAGTCATCATCATTATTTTCAATTATCATTATTTGTTTAGATTTACCCATTTATTTGCCTTTTCCCCTCCCTCCTACTTTTTCACCCTGGCCCTTCTTTCTGATCCAATCTTCTTACTAAAAACATCCTTTAATAGTTCTTACAGCTACTTGATTTTTTTTTTTTTTCCTAAAAATATCTTAGGGGATCCCTGGGTGTCTCAGCGGTTTAGCGCCTGCCTTCAGCCCAGGGTGTGATCCTAGAGTCCCGGGATCAAGTCCCACATCAGGCTCCCTGCATGGAGTCTGCTTCTCCCTCTGCCTGTGTCTCTGCCTCTCTCTCTGTGTGTGTCTCTCATGAATAAATAAATAAAATATTTTTTAAAAATAAAATAAAAATATCTTAGTTTATAAATCTAGAAATCCAGGTTGATAATTTATTCTTAGCACTTAAAGGTCAGAAGACAATGGAATACTACTTTTAATTGTTGCTGTTAGGAAGTCTACTTTCAAGATAATTGTTTTTTTGGGTTATAGGCAATATATTCTTCTCTAATTCTTTTTTTTTTAAAAAGATTTATTTACTTATTTATTCATGAAAGACACAGAGAGAGAGAGGCAGAGACACAGGCAGAGGGAGAAGCAGGCTTCATGCAGGGAGCCCGACATGGGACTCCATCCTGGTCTTCAGGATCATGCCCTGGACCGAAGGCAGGCACTAAACCGCTGAGCCACCCAGGGATCCCTCTAATTCTTTTTAAGATTATCTTTTTGTCTTTGGTGTTCTGGTTTTAGTATTATGTATATAAATGTGCATTTATTTTTATTTATGCTACTTGGTATGAAAATTCATGTTTGGCATAATTACTGGAAATTTTCCAGTCATTATTTCTTTGAACATTGCTGCTTTTCTATTTCCTGTGTTCTCTCCTTCTGGAACTCCTATAAAGATATACGTTACGCCTCCATCTATTCTTTGTGTCTCTTAATCTCTCATTTATATTATCCATCCATATCTCTCTATGCTGCCTTCTGTGTAATTTTTTCAGATCAGTATTCCAGTTTAATAGTTCTGTCTCCATCTCTGTTAATTTTCCCATTCAGTTTTTAACTTCAAAAGTTATATTTTTATGCTTGTAATTTCGTTTTGCTTTTTTAAGTTTGCCTGTTTTTATTAATTTCTTCTATCCTCACATTTTCAGATCCTTCATTTTTCTTTGATCACATTAATTCTATACTCTAAAACACTTTCCAGTTCCTGAGCAATTAAATAATCTTTTGTGTAAAAGGAAGAAAGTGAGGCAAAGCAAAAGCTTTAGACTAGATTCTTCCAACTAGCCAGCTTTGGTATTTCTTTGTCTGACCTAACAGTATGCTAAGCAGTACATCGAATTATGTTTGAACTGATAGCCTTAGCAATAGAGGTTTTGATAAAATCTTGGACAGGATTGTTCACTGGCCCTAACAATGAAACTTTTTTTTCTTTTTTGATGAAACTTTTTAAGAAGGAGGGAGCTACTATGGTAATTGTCACCCTGGAAAAACTTTAGTTAATGTTTGCAATACATAAATGATCCAAAATCGGGTGTTTATCATTTATTTTTATAAAGATATAACCTCCAGTAAATAATAGTGAAATGTATCACTATCAGTAAAAAAAATAGTGCAATTTGTATTTCAGAATCAAGTTGGGGATCCCTGGGTGGCGCAGGGGTTTGGCGCCTGCCTTTGGCCCAGGGCGCGATCCTAGAGACCCGGGATCAAATCCCACGTCGGGCTCCCGGTGCATGGAGCCTGCTTTTCCCTCTGCCTGTGTCTCTGCCTCTCTCTCTTTCTCTCTCTGTGACTATCATAAATAAATAAACATTTAAAAAAAATTAAAAAAAAAAAAAAGAATCAAGTTGTTGTAAAGGCTTAAGTAATCGAAAGCAACTTAGCTTCAACTTCTAATGGAAGGGCACCATTTTCATGATGAATGTAGGCTACCTTGGGTATTACTATCATATTGAGTAAGTTCACAACTCAATGTATTTTGAAATTTTAGACTCTAAGTAAAAAGATTTTTTTAAATTAGTTTTATAACTGGATTTAGTGGGGCTACTGTGAGCTAGCAAATAACCTTGATTCGGGAGAGAGAAAGTTTAATAATTTGTTTCTCTGAGTTGTTAGGGTTTAATTTTTGTGCAAGGGGTTTATTGTACAATTCCTTATGTAATATGTGGGTTGTTTCTTAAGGAAAAGTCCAAAGGAATAAGTAACACACAGCATTGATCCCAAGAGCTCTATAGCGCAGAAGTATTCTTTTGAGAGATTGGTGATCAGAAAACAGTATACTTTTAGATACGAGCGATGAGTGCCCTCCTTTTGTACTTGGAATCATGTAAAATGAGATATGGGCTGCCCCCACAACAATATGGTTTAGTAGGAATATTGGATTTCCCAATAAACAGGAAAAGAAATCACGTCTCATAGCTGGGAGTATGATGTGCTGATATAGAAACTACTGTCCCTCTGGAGTGGGAAATGTATGTTGCAGGATATTTCTGAGATGCAGGCCACTTGAGTTCCCTGATCTCTTAAGTAAAACTCGAGATCACTACAGGTTTATTTTGCAGTCAGATCCCAGTACCACCACTTACTTGTTATGATTTTGGGCAAGATACTTAGTGTAATGGTAGATAGGTCAAAATTGGTCTCTTGCATCCTAGAAAAATTACATGTACCCTTACCTCTGATGTAGCAATTTTAGTAACCTTCATCCTAAGTTACCTTCTATTTCTAAAATACATCAAGATTGGGAGTGCCTGGTTGGCTCAATTGATAGAGAATGCAATTCTTGATCTCGAGATCATAAGTCTGAGCCCCACGTTGGGCATAGAGTTTACTTAAAAATTTTTTTAATAGGGGATCCCTGGGTGGCTCAGTGGTTTAGCGCCTGCCTTTGGCCCAGGGCGCGATGCTGGAGTCCCGGGATCAGGTCCTGCGTCGGGCTCCCGGCATGGAGCCAACTTCTCCCTCTGCCTGTGTCTCTGCCTCTCTCTCTCTATGTCTATCATAAATAAATAAATATTTTTTAAAAAATTTTTTTAATAAAAAAATACATCACTATTACTGTGTATTAAAACAAAATCTTTTAAAAAAATAAAATAAAAATCTTAGTTGTAGGCAAAAAATAAAGGACAGAAATCAATTCTTTCCTCTCTCCCTTATATATTTCCAGAAATTAATTTTTGTTGAGAGAATGTGCTCTGTGTAAGCTTCATCATAAGCCAAAAAGTATCTGAAGATATATGTCCGTTAGATTTTTTTTTTTTTTTTTTGTCCGTTAGATTTTAAAAGGAGATATACAGTAGTTGAATCTGAAATTCAACTTGCCATTCAAAGTTATAATTTAAGGCTGGTCCAAGTGCAGTGGTATTTACAATTAATTGATCACAGCAAGTTACAGATTTCTTGGGGCACCTGCGTGGCTCAGTCAGCCTCGTGTCTGTCTTAGGCTCAGGTCATGATCCCAGAATCCTCAGATTGAGCCCTGAGTTGGGCTCCCTGCTCCGTGGGGAGCCTGCCTCTCCCTCTCCCTCTGCAGTTCCCCCTGCTTGTGCTGTCTCGCATACTCTCTGTCAAATAAATAAATAAAATATTTTAAAAAACAAAATAATGATTTAAGCTGCTCTTTTCCTTAAGTACCTTTTTTTTAATTGAGATATAATTGATATATTAGTTTCAGGTATACAGCATAATAGTTTGATATTTGTATATATTGCAAAATGATCACCATGATAAGTAATTAACATCTATCATCACATATGGTACAAAATTTTTTTCTTGTGATAAGAACCTTCAAGGCTCTCTTAGCAACTTTCAAATATACAATGCAGTGTTATTAACTATAGTTGCCAGACTTTACATTATATCTCCATGATTTATTTATTTCATTAATAGAAGTTTGCACTTTTCAACTCCCTTCACCCATTTCACCCACCCCTTCACCCACTGCCTCTGGCAAGTACCAATCTGTTATCTGTATCTGTGAGCTTGTTTTGATTTTATTTTGTTTTGCTTTGTTTTAGAGTCCACGTATAAGTGAGATCATACAATATTTGTCTTTTTCTCTGATTTATTTCACTGAACACAATGCCCTCAAGGTCCATCTGTGTCTTTACAAATGGCAAGATTCCATCCTTTTTATGGCTATTATTTCATTGTATGTATATGCATCACATTTTCTTTATCCGTCCATATGCATCACATTTTCTTTATCCGTCCATCTGTTGATGGACTCTTCAGTTGTTTCCTTATCTTGGTAGTGAAAGTAATTCTTAATGAACATGGGGGTGTGTATATCTTTTTGAACTAGTGTTTTTATTTTCTTTGGGTAAATACCTAGAAGTCAAATTGCTGGATCCTGTGGGAGTTCTTTTTTTTTTTTTTTTAAGAGAGAATTTTTTTTTTTAAGAATTTTATTTATTTATTCATAGGGACAGAGAGAGAGGCAGAGACACAGACAGAGGGAGAAGCAGGCTCCATGCAGGGAGCCTGATGTGGGACTCGATACTGGGACCCCAGGATCACGCCCTGGGCTGCAGGAGGCGCTAAACCGCTGCGCCACCAGGGCTGCCTCCTGTGGGAGTTCTATTTCAAATTTTTTTGAAGAACCTCCATACTTTTTTCCATAGTCACTGCACCAATTTACATTTCCTCAACAGTGCACACAAATTCCCTTTTCTCCACATCCTTGCCAACACTTGTTATTTCTTGTCTTTTTGATAATTGTCATTCTAACAGGTATGGGGTAATAGCTCATCCTGGTTTTGATTTGCATTTCCCTGATGACTACTGATGTGGAAAATCTTTTCAATTACCTATTGGCTTCCTGTATGTCTTCTTTAGAAACATGTCTATTCAAATCCTCTGCTCGTTTTTAATCAGATTGTTTGGTTTTTTTTTTTCTATTGAATTGTAGTAGTTCTTTTTTTTTAATTTAAGATTTTATTTATTTATTCATGAGAGACAGAGAACGAGGCAGAGACATAGGCAGAGGGAGAAGCAGGCTCCCTATGAGGAGCCTGACAGGGGACTCAATCTCAGGACCTCAGGATCACTACCTGAGCCAAAGGCAGATGCTCAACCACTGAGCCACCCAGGCGTCCCACCATTGGAGTTTTGATAGGGATCTCACTGAATCTATAAGTTTCTTCAAGTAGTATTGATATTTTAACAATACTAATTCTTCTAATACATGAGCATGGACTATCTTTCCATCTATTTGTGTCTTTATTTTCTCTCATCATTATCCTATAGTTTTGAGCATATAGGTCTTTTCCCTTCCTTTGTTAAATTTATTCCTAGGTATTTTATTCTTTTTGATACAATTGTAAATGGGATTATTTTCTCAATTTCTCTTTCTGATAGTTCATTATTAGTTCATTATCATTATCATTATTATGTATACATATGCAATAGATTTCTGTATATTGATTTTGTATCTTGCAACTTTACTGAATTCATTTATCCTAATATTTTTTTGGTGAAGTCTTTAGGGTTTTCTATATATAATATCATGTCATCTGCAAATAGTGACGGTTTTACTTTTGACTTTCCCAATTTGAAAACCTTTAATTTTTTTTCTTGCTTAGTTGTTCTGGCTGAGACTTCTAATACTATGTTGAATAAAAGTGGTGAAAGTGGACATACTTGTCTTGTTCCTGAGCTTAGAGGAAAAGTTTTCAGCTTTTTACCATTGATTGTGATGTTAGGTGTGAGCTTGTTACAGTGACCTTTATTATGTTGAAGTACATTTCCTGTGTACCTACTTTACTGAGACTTTTTACCCAAAATTGTTGTTGAATTTTGTCAAATGCTTTTTCTGCATCTAGCAAGGTAATTGATCATACAATTTTTACCTTTCATTTTGTTAATGTAGTATATGAGTATCTTCTTTCTTTAAAACAGTTCTTTTGGGGGACACCTGGGTGGCTCAGCAGTTGAGTGTCTGCCTTTGGCTAAGGGCGTGATCCCAGGGTCGTGGGATTGAGTCCCACATCGGGCGCCTGCTTCTCCTCTGCCTATGTCTCTGCCTCTCTCTCTCTCTCTCTCTGTCTTTTGTGAATAAATAAAATCATAAATAAGTAAATAAATAAACAAAACAGTTCTTTGTGATAATTTTTTCAGTGATTCCAGTATTGATTACAATGAAGCAAAGTTCTATAGGCCTTCTGTAGCTATATAATTTGTTTCTATAGGGCCTGCTCTGAGTAGGTGTAATAGTAATTATCTTTGTTTAGATTTAAACACTTTTTTTTTTAATTTTTTTTTTTAATTTTTTTATTTATTTATGATAGTTACAGAGAGAGAGAGAGA
Source organism: Canis lupus familiaris (assembly GCF_011100685.1). NCBI lineage: Eukaryota > Metazoa > Chordata > Mammalia > Carnivora > Canidae > Canis > Canis lupus. The sequence goes on from NC_049238.1 coordinate 60,034,027, forward strand.
GGCAGAGACACAGGCAGAGGGAGAAGCAGGCTCCATGCACCGGGAGCCCGACGTGGGACTCGATCCCGGGTCTCCAGGATCGCGCCCTGGGCCAAAGGCAGGCGCCAAACCGCTGCGCCACCCAGGGATCCCTGATTTAAACACTTTTTAAAATAGAAGGCATGTCCGGCAACCCTGGGTGGCTCAGCGGTTTAGCGCTGCCTTCAGCCCAGGGCGTGATCCTGGAGACCTGGGATCCAGTCCCACATCGGGTTCCCTGCATGGAGCCTGCTTCTCCCTCTGCCTGTGTCTCTGCCTCTCTCTCTGTGTCTCTAATGAATAAATAAATAAAATCTTTAAAAAATAAAAAAAATAAATAAATAAAAATAAAAATCTTTAAAAAATTAAAAAAAAAATAGAAGGCATGTATATACTGCAAAGACACCAAGGAATTTTGCAGAAGCTAATTACCTCCTTAGCAGCATTCCTTTTTTTTTTTTTTTTTAAGATTTTATTTATTTATTCATGAGAGAGACAGAGAGAGAAAGAGGGAAGCAGAGACATAGGCCGAGGGAGAAGCAGGCTCCATGCAGGGAGCCCAATGTGAGACTCAATCCTGGGACTCCAGGATCACACCCTGGGCTAAAGGTAGACGCTTAACCACCCAGGTGTCCCAACATTCTTAATAAAATTGCCTTCTGGATAAAGAGACAGCCAATATTTTCTTCTCTCCAAAGCCATATGAAGTTTAATACGAATTTTGTATTGCCTTCCCTTTTCCTTTTGTACATAATGAAACAGAAAAATGAAAAAGATATTAACCAGTCACAGAGACCTCTTTAAAGGCATAATTGTAATGCTTTTTTGATGGCCGGGAATCTGACCTGATAAAGGATCTAGGTAGTGGATTTTTTTTTTAAGATTTTATTTATTTATTCATGAGAGACACAGAGAGAGAAAGAGAGGGGCAGAGACACAGGCAGAGGGAGAAGCAGGCTCCATGCAGGAAGCCTGATGTTGGACTCGATCCCAGGACCCCAGGATCAGGCCCTGGGCTGAAGGCAGTGCTGAGCCACCTGGGCTGCCCTGGGTAGTGGATTTAGCAGGGATCTGAACACATGCCGGTGCCGGCCCTAAGTGGTTAGTCTGTTATGTCTGTGGGGTCCATGCAAGTTTGCAGTGTGGATGCTGTAGTCTCCTGTCTTAATGTTTGCCCTTCTTATGGAATTATTCCCCCCACCCCACTTCCTTCTTCATTTGTTTCATTAGTCATACTGGCCCTCAATTGCAGGGAAAGGGAGAGGGATACATCAAATTTCAACTTCTAGGAATTATATATGATGTGAGTTATTCTATCATACGACAGATATTTTCATCAACATCTAAGTTGAAGAGTCAGAAATCATATTGACCAAGTTACGAATTCTGGAATACATAAATAAATATATTTGAACACATGAGAACAACATAAAGTTAATAGTTCATTCACTTAGCAAATATTTATTGACCATGGGATACCTCCATGAATAAAACAAAGATCCTAACCCTCATGAAGCTTACATTTTAATTCAGAGGGAGATGAAAATAAACAATAAACTTAAAAAATAAGTAAACTTTATAGTAATTCGAAAGGTAATAAATACTATGGAAGAAAAAAGCAGCACAAGGCAAAGGGAAATTGGTACTGAGTGGGGTTGTGGGGATAAGTTACACTACTCAGTATGAAGGCAGGAAAGACCTAACTCAGATATTTGAGGAAAGACTTGAAGGGAGGTGAGGACGTGAACCAACTAGATGGAGAGAAGACCGTCCCAGGCACAGCAGAGGCACACACAATCATGTAGTGTGGAGACCAAGAAGGAGGCTGGGAAAGGCTGGGAGACTGGAGAGGCTGGGAAAAGGAGGAGATGCAATCAGAGAGATATTGGGGGGGGCCTCACGGTGGGAGGCCTTGTCGACTGTTGCAAGGACTGTTTGGGTTTTTTTTAAGATTTATTTTTCATTCATTTATTCATGAGAGACACAGAGAGAGAGGCAGAGACACAGGCAGAGGGAGAAGCAGGCTCCATGCAGGGAGCCCAATGTGGGACTCCGTCCTGGGACTCCAAGATCACGCCCTGAGCCTGAGGCATACACTCCACTACTGTGCCACCCAGGCATCCCACAAGGTCTGGTTTTCACTATGAGTTAGAGAGCAGTGTAGGGTGGTGGGGGTTTTTTTTAGCAGTTTTATTGAAAATATAACTTATGTTATATACAATTCATTCCTTTAAAGTGTACAATTCAGTGGTTTGGGGTATGTTTGCAGATATGTGCAAACATTACCACAGTCAGTTTTAGAATATTTTCAACAGCTCAGAAAGAATTTCCCTTCTGCCAGGTCTAAGCAACCACTAATCTATTTCCTGTTTCTATAGAGTTCCCTGTTCTGAATTCTTTATGTAAATGGAACCATATAATATATAGTCTTTTGTGAGTGGTTCCTTTTACTTAGTATAATTTTTTCCAGGTTCATCCATGTTGTAACCTATATCCATACTTCATTCCTTTTTAACACTGAATATATTTCATTGTATGTATACATCATATTTTGTTTATCCATTTCCAGTGATGGGCATTTGAGCTGTTTCCACCTTTTGGCTGTTATAAGTAATGCTCCTATGAACATTTATGTACAAGTTTTTGTGTTTATTGTAGATTTTTGAGCAAAATTGTGACATATGACTTATATTTTATTAGGATCACTCTGGTTATCAAAACTAATATGCTTAAAAGAAGTATTATTTCTCTTAAATGTTCAAAATAAATATGTTATTATAAAAATGAAAATTCCTAGGTGTATTTAAATGAACGATACCCATTGTTTATTCACCTACAATAGACTGATCTGCTGTTCTAGTTGTGTTTCTGATGGACATGATCCTATCTTGCAAATAAATGAGCATCTTGGTTAGGGATTTGAGCTGGCTTGCCTTATCACTTCACAGGTCAATCAATATTAAAGAGTTCTAGTCCCTGCTGGCCGCAATTGACACTTTAAGTTAGCTGTTTGAGCTGAGAGGCCAAGAACCAGATCCATATGGATGAAATTGTTCTCCCAATAGAAGAACTCCCTCTGTCTTCTCAGAATTCAGGATAGAAGTGGAAGGGAAGAGGGAAGCTAGGTAGATGTATTAGCCAAAAGGGCTGCCACTGCCTGAATCCCACCTAAACTTAGGCAAAGAGAGGACTTTAGTCCCTAGTGCTATCAGTTTCATACTTAAGAATTTTGACAAGGAGAAAGAGTACCCTGCTAGAAGGTGACCGCAGATCAACAATCTTCTTACTGCCAGATTCCCTTTCAAAGCAGTAATAATGATTATACATAGTAGGTTCTCTGTAATAGTATTGGGTTCAATTAAATTCTCACTAGCTCTATGCCTGCAAAATAATGGTCCCATTTTTCAGTTATTTTCTCTTTAGCTAGCAAAGACGGCACCACAAGTTTTATTTTGTTTTTCACATAATTAGGATCATATTGTCTATATAGTTTTCTACTTGTTTTCTTACTTTTAATTATATTGAGAACACTTTCCCATGTTATTAAAAATGATTTAAGGGCAGCCCTGGTGGGGGCTTTTAAAATCTTTTAAAAAAATGATTTATAATAATCTCACAGGCTATATAATTTTAATTTTAAGAATGTGTCTTTTTTTTTTTAAGACTTTATTTATTTATTCATGAGAGACACACAGAGAGAGAGAGGCAGAGACACAGGCAGAGGGAGAAGCAGGCTCCATGCAGGGAGCCCGACATGGGACTCCAACCTGGGTCTCCAAGATCACTCCCTGAGCCAAAGGCAGACACTCAACCACTGAGCCACCCAGGCGTCCCTAAGAATATGTCTTTAGGGATGCTGAGGATGGCTCAGTTGGTTAAGTGTCCAACTTTTGATCTTGGCTCAGGTCATGATCTCAGGGTAAGGAGATCAAGCCCCATGTCAGGCTCCACACTGGGCATGGATCCTGCTTAGGATTCTGTCTCTCTCTCTCTCTCTCTCTGCCTCTCCCCCACCACTCACTCACATGCACTTGTGCTTTCTCTCTCTCTCTCTCTAAAAAAAAAAAAAAAAAAAAGAATGTGTCTTTATTACTATTAGACATTTAATTTACAGTTTTTGTTTGATATGTCGATAAACATCTTGTATATTGATAAACCCTTATTGCATCTCTGATTATTTCCTTAAGAGAAAAGTGCAGTGGTCAGTCTCAAATATTACTACTAGAAGTATAAATAGTATAACTTTCCTGGAAAGCAATTTGACTTTACATGTTCAAAGATGTGGGGTTGACTTCAGGGCTCTCACGGTTGTTGAGTAGTATGCTAGTTTCCTGATTTTTTTTAGAAGCCCTGGCTTCGGTGATGGAAATGTTCTATATCTTGATTAAGGAAATGGTTACATAACTGTATACATTTGTTAAAATCATCACACAATGCCCTTGAAATTGGTACACTTTATCATCCATAAATTATATATCAATAAGAAATTAAAAATTAAAAAAACAAAGTACTGTAGTATCAAACACACTTTTCCTTGCTATAGTGAAAGATGAAAAAGCACAAAGGAATAGTTTTCTTACTATGTAATTCAGTGTTTTTAATGCCATTGCTCTAGAACTACCTGATATTAACTAGTGTTATGAGTCACATACTTGGAGAGACACTGAACAATTCCTCTAAAAAGGATGTCATGATGATACTCAGAACTAAAATTTATTTAGCACATATTATATATATATGTGTGTGTGTGTGTGCTAGATACTGTTTTAACACATTTTACCTGTGCTATCCAATAAGGTAGCTATTAGTCACATGTAGCTATTGAGCACCTGAAATGCAGCTAGTCTAATTTGAGGTATGCTACAAGTATAAAATATATATCAAATTGCAAAAATTTACTACCAAAAAAGGAAGTATAAAATATCTCATTAATAATTTTTTGAGGGATCCCTGGGTGGCGCAGTGGTTTGGCGCCTGCCTTTGGCCCAGGGCGCGATCCTGGAGACCCGGGATCGAATCCCACATCGGGCTCCCGGTGCATGGAGCCTGCTTCTCCCTCTGCCTGTGTCTCTGCCTCTCTCTCTCTCTCTCTGTGACTATCATAAATAAATAAATAAATAAAAATTTAAAAAAATTTAAAAAATTCTCTCTTTATTAAAAATAATAATAATAATTTTTTGAAATTGGTAATCTTTTGGCTATATGGGTTAAGTCAAATATGCTAAAAATAAATTTAGCTTTCTTTTTACCTTTCTAATATAGTTTAAAACATTTAGAATTGCACAGCAGCTCACATTTGTAATTTGCTTTACGTTTCTGTTGGATTGTACCGCCTTACCCATTCAGTTTTGTTTCATTCTCATAACACAACAAAGGAGATATAGGTTTTAGGAAAGTGAAAATCTTGTCCAAAATCATAGAGCTAATAAGTGGCAAAGCTGGACTTGAACTCAGATAATCTGTTTCCAGTCTGGACACCTAAGCACTCAGTTGAAATATTTTAAGAAGATTTATCTAGCTATGATTATTTTAATCTCTCGCTTGTAAATGTCACTTATAAGGTAGGCAAAATTTGTTTTTACCAAATGGACAATATATGAAGCTTTCTGCCTACTAAGAAATATTGTAAACCAAAGGAGGGGGGAAAATAGTACAAAAGTGAGGAATCACATAGTGTTGTTTTAAGATTTTTGTCATCCAAATGTAATTAAGAATGAGATTTAAGACAGTGTTGCCCTTTAAATAAAAATGGTGGGGATCCCTGGGTGGCTCAGCGGTTTGGCACCTGCCTTTGGCCCAGGGCGCGATCCTGGAGTCCCGGGATTGAGTCCCGCGTCGGGCTCCTGGCATGAAGCCTGCTTCTCCCTCTGCCTCTCTCTCTCTCTCTCTCTCTCTCCTTTGTGTCTATCATAAATAAATAAATAAATAAATAAATAAATAAATAAATAAATAAATAAATAAATCTTTTAATTAATAAAAATGGTTAACTTGATTAACGAGTTGCAGCTGTTAGTTTCATCACTACCTAAGATGATGCCTAAGTGTTGGTAATACTATAATCCAGACAAAGTCAGTAACAGTATAGAGAATACAGTTTTTTTGTAGAAAGTACAGTTTAGGGCTTAGAAAACAGTTGGCATTTTGAATTTCTATAAATAAATTTGAAGCTGAGAAGAGGCTGATTCATATCATCAACAGGTACTTTATAGATTTCTACCTAAACAAGTAACACTAGAAACTTAGGCCTTCTCCTGTAACCACGAGTTGGTTTGATCTCTGAATTATTTACAGAAAAATTAGGATCCTGTAACAGAATTTGCATTTCAAGGGAAGAGGAATCCAGAGGACATTCTTTTTCACTTATGGGCATTTCAGGATCGGTTTTGAAATTGCTGGAATCATTACCATCTCTGTAGAGATGCTGGGGGTAGTTTACTTTCCGGCTGTGACAAGAGTGTTAGCCACCATTGAAAGAGCCATAATGGAGTGTATCACCTGTCACTGAGGAGCATTTATTGAGTGCTGATTATGTGTAAGGTTTTGTGCAAGGTGCTAGAAAGATGAAGGCATGTTCTATATTTGTAAGGATTTAAATGTTTAATGGGAAAATAGACATATAAATGAATAACTCTAACAAGATGCTTTTTTTAAAGAACTGGATTTAACCCAAGATTCAAGTGTAGGTCTGTCTCTTGACTCCAATTTATTTGTGCATTTGGAACATATGCTTTTAAAATTAAAAATAGCTTTTCATTGCAAAATCAATACATAATACTTGTAGGAAGCATTTTAATACAGCTGAGCAAAAAGAAGGTAATAGAAATATCCACACTGCCAGCATCCCACCTTGAGAAGTGTCAACATCTTGATGTATATATAGCCTTTTAGACCTTTTGCTATTAATGTGTACACATATATTTTTAAATAAAAGGGAATATACTATATATGTACTTTCTTTTTTTTTTTTTTTATGTACTTTCGATGAAAATACTTATATAGGGCAGCCCCGGTGGTGCAGCAGTTTAGCACCACCTGCAGCCCGGGGTATGATCCTGGGGACCTGGGATTGAGTCCCGCATTGGGCTTCCTGCATGGAGCCTGCTTCTCCTCTGCCTGTGTCTGTGCCTCTCTCTCTCTGAATAAATAAATAAATAAAAATCTTTAAAAAAAAAAAAAAAAAGAAAATACTCATATATGTCATTTTCTAGTGACTGCATAGCATTCTGTTGTCCAGTTGTGCCCCAATTTATTCAACCAATTCTCAGTTTTTTGTTCATTCAACACTTACTGAGCACCTACTGTATTCCTGGAGCTATCTTGGGGTTAACAAAATTGGTATTAATTGTTTATAATTTTTCATTCTTCTAAATAGTGCTGCAATAAACATCTTCCTTACATACTTGTCTAGTTGCTCGCTTGGGATAATAATAATTGAGCATATACTATATATGCCAGACAGTCTGGACTTCATTACATATATTTTCTCATTTAATCATGATCCAAGAGGTAATATTGTGATTCCATTTTTCAAATGAAGAAACTGGAACATAGTAAAATGAAGTAATTTGTCTTAGGTCATAAAGCAAGGAAGTACAAAGCTAGAATTCAAGTTCAAATTTGTGTGATCTTAAATTCATGCACTGCTAGCAATGTTGAGATGAAATTACTGCCTCAGAAAGCATAAAGATCTTTTTTTTAAGTAGGTTCAACCCAATGTGGGGCTTTAACTCACAACCCAAGATCAAGAGTTACAGATAATAAACATTTTTAAGATGCTGAATTACTAATTTGCCAGCCAGAAAAGTTTTACCAGTTTCAACCTTTACACCATACCCTTACAACACTGAGGTCAGCTGCTCCTGATTCTTAAAAATAAACCTAAAAACTTAAAAAATCATCAATGTATATGGAAAAGGTTGATAACACAAATAAAAAATTTTATTTCAATTCAAATGCAGAGAAAAAAGAAAGAAGCAGTGTGAAGCTGAGAGACAAGTAAATAGACACAGAGACAAGAGAAGTCAGAGGTAGATATTGTCTGGTCACAGAGCAGTACTCATCTCCTTCCCATGTTCCTTCAGTTCACACCCAGGCCCCAGGACACCTTTTTCCTTTGCATGAACTTGGTTAAATAGTTTGTTTCTTGTAGCTAGAAGGTTGCATTTTAGGAAAATGTTCTCAACCTCTTACAGGTTTATAGGATGTGCCTTTTTGTGTATATGTAAGACTCAATACATATTTGCATATTTATTTCAGGCTTTGTTAGGTTAAACAAGAAAAGGTTAAAAGTGGAAGGAAAAATTCAAAATAACTCTGTGAGTGACGTAAGAGTGACTTGTTTACTTCCTATATTAGCTACATTTCTGTTTCTCATGATAAAAAATACTAAAATGTTCTACAGATTTTTAAAAGTCACCAATTTGATGTCATTGGGATTATTAAGTACTAAAGTATTTGGTTATCCTCAGCACAATCCTGAGTTATCATTTCTCCACCAAAACTGTATTACCTTCCCCAACTGAATGATATATCCATCAGGACAGCTGTTCATTCACTAGGATTATCATGAGAACCTCTGGGCTTGAGTGGGACCTGTAACTTACAAATCACCTTTTGGTACCCTTTGGTCTTTTTTTTTAATATATTTTTTAAAATTTAAATTTAATTAATTAACACATAGTGTATTATTAGCTTCAGAGGTAGAATTCAGTAATTCATCAGTTGCATATGACACCCAGTGTTTATCACGTCACATGCCCTCCTTAATGCTCATCACCCAAGTACCCCATCCCCCCACCCACCTTCCCTCTTGCAACCTTCAGTTTGTTTCCTAGAGTTAGGAGTCTCATATGGTTTTTCTCCCTCTGATTTTGTCTGATTTTATTCTTCCCTCCCTTGTCCTATGATCCTCTGTCTTGTTTCTTAACTTCACATATGAGTGAAATCATATAATTATCTTTCTCTGATTAACTCATTTCACTTAGCATAATACCCTCTAGTTCCATCCATGTAGTTGTAAATGATAAGATTCCATATTTTTGACGGCTAAATAATATTCCATTATGCATTATATACCACATCTTTATCCATTTATTTGTCAATGGACATCTGGGCTCTTTCCATAGTTTGGCTATTGTGGACATTGCTGCTGTATCAGCGAAGTCAAACTTTCACTCTCTTCACAGATGACATGATACTCTTTGGTATTTTTTTTTAAGATTTTATTTATTTATTCATGAGAGACCGAGAGAGACAGGCAGAGACACAGGCAGAGGGAGAAGCAGGCTCCACGCAGGGAGCCCGATGCAGTACTCGACCCCAGGTCCCCAGGACCACGCCCCAGGCCGAAGGCAGCACTGAGCCACTCGAGCTGCCCTCTTTGGTCTTTTAAAAGGCAGTGTAGTATAGCAGTTAAAAGCCTGGGTTCCAGCGCCAGACTACCTTTTCTATTTATTTTTATTTTTATTTTTTTTCAGACTACCTTTTTTAAATCCCACCTTTGCCATGTGTCCACTTGTATGACTTCACGTAAACCATTTAACTTTTTGTACCTCAGTTTCTCAACTGTAAAATACAGGTCATAATAGCTCTTTCATATCATTGTTGTGGTGACTGGATAACAGAACATATATAAAATGCTTGGAGGAGAATTTGGCACAGGGTAAACACTCTATTACTGCCACTGCTACTATTTACTGCTGTTATATTTGGGGGACATAAAGTGAAAGGGACCTTGGATATTATTCATCATCACCACCTCTGTCATGACCCACACTTACAAGTCACTTGTTTTGAAAATGACCAACATAATTCAAGAGCAGAATTAGATTATTATCCCAAGGAGGAATATAGTGGGGCAGTGATATAGTTTACAATGAAGGTAACCAATGCCAGACGATCTTTGTGGTCTATGAGGACAAAAATGTTTAGTAGCTCAAGTTCCATTTGTGCGCACTTCAAATGTCCCCTTTGAGGCTTCCAGAGTCAGCATCTCTGTAATTAATCAGCCTGCAGAGTCTTCAGCAGCCACGCTTGCTACAGGTAGGTTATTTGGGGCTTTGTTTCTTGTATTTTTTTATTGTGGTCACCATTCTACTCCTGTAGCTGTGGTCTCTCTAACAAGTTATATGGTCTTGAATGTTCTCAGTGCTGAGAAAATACATATCTAGCTCTCTTTGTTTTCAGATGATAATTTCCTTTCAGACCTCTGTATAACTGATATTACAAGCAGTTCTGTCCCTGAGAAGTCCATCTTTCGTCCCATGGACTAAGAGGGTAATCCTATGCTGAGGGCTCCTTTTTATTTGTTTTTTTGCTTTGCTTCTTGTTTTATTTTGTTTTCATAAGTCAGGTGTCCAGTGGTAAGGTGGGAATTGGGAAAGTAGCTACATTTTTTAATAGACAGTTATACTGTTTGTAAGAAAGTGTTATAGGATAAAGTAGCCTCAGTGGAATTGGTTATAATCAAGGAAATATTTTATGTCTTAATTCAGTGTTTCCCAAGTCTGTCCTATAGAAAATGTATTTGGCTTGGTATTTGTTAGGTACTGATAGATAGTCCCTTAAAAAAAGGTTCTCTAGCTGACTAAAGTTAGAAAGTACTGCATCCTTTTCTTGAAAAGTCACAATTCACATTAGTATGTTAAAGATTCTGAGAAACTCCAGAGTAAAGAAACCCATTCAGCTTTTTCCCCCTTTATTGTATTTTAATATAATTTTTAAATTTATAAATGAATATAGGTAACATACAAATTAGAAAGTATAATATAATGAACACCTTTGAATCCTTCCCCTAACCCAAAGACTAGAAAATTGCCAATAACAGAGGTCTGTTTGTTCCTCTCCAATTTTATCCCTTACCTCCCTACAACAGGTAAGCACTATGCTACATTTTGTGTTTAGTTCTCTTCCTTTGGTGAGAGATTTTTATCACTGATCCATATATTTCTGAACAATGCACTATTTAGCCTTGCTTGTTTTTGAGCTTTATAAAAAATGGTATCATACTTTTTTCATTGAACACTGCTTCTAAGATTCATCTTTATTGTACCATGTAACCTTTGTTCACTCATTTTTCAGTGCTGGGTAACATTTTATTGCATGAATATACCACAGTTTACTTCTCCATTCACCTGTCCATCTACATTTGAGTTGGCTTTTTGTTTAGTCTAGTGTTGTCCTGTTTACTATTATTGCTTCTATCTAAGAGCAGCAAGAAGAAATGTGAGTCAAAGATATTGACAGATGTTATGATTATATTGTTTTGGAACAAGAGGGAAAATATGTACTGAGTCGCTGCTTTATACAAGATACTACTCAAGGGGATCCCTGGGTGGCGCAGCGGCTTGGCGCCTGCCTTTGGCCCAGGGCGCAATCCTGGAGACCCGGGATCGAATCCCACGTCGGGCTCCTGGTGCATGGAGCCTGCTTCTCCCTCTGCCTGTGTCTCTACCTCTCTCCTTCTCTCTCTGTGTGACTATCATAAATTGGAAAAAAAAAAAAAAAAGATACTACGCAAGTCAAAGTCTAAAATACAAACAAGAGGGACACCTGGGTGGCTCAGCGGTTTGGCGCCTGCCTTTGGCCCAGGATCGAGTCCCATGTCAGGTTCCCTGCATGGAGCCTGCTTCTCTCTCTCTCTCTGCCTCTCTCTCTGCCTGTGTCTCTGCCTCTCTCTCTGTATCTCTCATGAATAAATAAAAACTTTAAAAAAATAAAAAATAAAATACAAACATGGGGTGCCTGGGTGGCTCAGCAGTTCAGCATCTGCCTTTGGCTCAGGCTGTGATCCCAGAGTCCTGGTATCGAGTCCCACATTGGGCTCCCTGCATGGAGCCTGCTTCTCCTCCCTCTTCCCATGTCTCTGCCTCTCTCTCTCTCTCTCTCTCTCTCTCTCAGGAATAAATAAATAATATTTTTAAAAAGTAAATAAATATAAATAAAATAAGATGTCCTTATCTTCAATGATTGTATGGTCCAGTGACTGGGGATCAAAAAAATCTGTATTTCTCAAATCAGGATATAATTAATCCTGGGACACAAAAAGGCACAAAATAAATGATATATCTTTTGGATTTTCTTATAATTTGAGGAGATGTTCAGAGGTAGAATTAAATAACTGAGAAGTACCTTAAAATATGTTTACACCAAAATTTAAAAGGTCCTTTTATGAAAAATAAAATTTTTATGGAGTTTTCAAACAACATATCGGACCTCAAAGAAAGCTGTAAGGTGGTAAACCAATTTGGACTATACCCTCAAGACCTACTAAATTCAGGGGTGCCTGGCTGGCTCAGTTGGTAGAGCATGTAGCTCTTGATCTCAGGATCAGGAGTTCAAGCCCCACACTGAGCGTGGAGCCTACTTTAAAAAATAATAATAATAATAAATTCATTATCTTCTGTTGTTAGAGGTTTTCAGGCACAAAAATGTGAGAAGTGTTCATGTATGTAACTTAAGTAAAATGTGCCCTAAATAGAAATGATTAATTCAGGCAAAGTAATCAGGAAATGCTTCACAGAAGAGATAGCATTTTTTTTTCATTTGTCAGAGAAAGAGAGCACACACACAAGCAGGGAGAGGGGCAGGCAGAGGGAGAAGCAGGCTCCCTGCCAAGCAAGGAGCCTGATGTGGGACTCGACCCAAGCTGAAGGCAGACACCTAACCAACTGAGCCACTCAGGTATCCCAAGAAGATAGCATTTGAGCTAGACGTTAAGAAATAAGTTGATTTCCATAGTAAGAGCAGTCAGGACAGAGGAAACAGCATAGTTAAAGACAGGAACTTAAAAAAAAAAAAAAAGGGAATGGCACATTCAAAAAATAATAAGTTCTTTATGGGTAAATTATATATGCAGTGAAGAGCTGTATATAAGATTCCTATGATTTTCAGACATCGGTGCTGAATGTCATGTGGTTTTCCTTGCTCCTGATAAAATTGCTGTTGGATATTTAGGAAATGTTTAGCATGACAGGTAATATTTAAGATGAAGTCTTAACTTTTTTAAAAAATATGAATCAGGGGTACCTGGGTGAGTCACACTTAAGCGTCTACTTTCAGCTCAGGTCATGATCTCCGAGTCCCAACTTGGGTTCCCTGCTCAGTGGAAAGCCTGTTTCTCCCTCTCCCTCTCCCTCTGCCATTCCCCCTGCCTGTGCTCTCTCACTTGTGCTTTCTCTCTCTCGCTCTCTCTTTTTCTCTCTCTCAAATAAAAATGAATCTGATTCAGGTATTTACTCAGCAAACTCTTAATTCAGCTATTTTTTATTGCGGATACACAGATCAAAAAGATATTAGTCAAGATGTACATTAACTGGTAAGAGAAACCATTAGAACTCCCCCAAACTCTCACAGCCACCACCCCTTCTGCTATCTGTCCCATCCGCTGTGACCAGTGTTCATAGCCTAGCTCAGCCCCCCATGTGGGCACCAAATCTTATCCCTCACCTACTCCAGGATATCCCTTCAAACTGATTCCTCTCTCCTCATTCAGTTTTACCCATGCTAGTGGATCATTCATAGAAGCATAGAAACATACTCACTTTTCCCCCACCTTTAAAACCCTCTATTAGCCTATCTCTTTCCAGGTTCTGTATCATTCTGTCATTCCTCTTGTTCTTTTTTATAGCAAAAATTCTTCAAGAACCATTTCTAATTATTGTCTCTGATTCCTCTTCCTACATATTCTCTTAAATCCACATACTCTTAAAACTCACTGTATTCAGGCTTTCACCCCCATCACTCTGGAATTGTTCTTGCTATGGTTCCCAGGGACCTCCACATGCTAAATCCAGAGTCAACTTTTAGCACTCATTTTATTTAACCTATCAGCAGCTTTCGACACAGTTGATCGGTCCCTTCATCTGGAAGCACCTTTATCTCTTAGCTTCCAGGAACTATAGTCTCCCAGTCTTCCTACCTTATTGGCCATTTCTTCTCTGTCACTTTTGTTCATTTCTCCTATTTCTGGAATCCCTGGAACTCTGTCCTTAGACCACCTCTCTTCTCTGTCTATATTCACTTCCTTGGCAATCTCATTCAGGCTCATGGCTTTAAAATCTGTCTGCTACTGACTCCTAAATTTATATCTCTCATCCAAAGTTTTTCAATGTCAGTGCTATTAGTGTTTAGGACCAGATAATTCTTTGTTGGGTGAACTGTCCTGTGCATTATAGGATGTTCAGCAACATCCCTGGCCTCTACACACTGGACGCCAGTGGCATTCCACCAACTATGACAACCAGAAATGTTCCAGACATTGCCAGATGTCCCCTGCAGACAATATCACATCTCTCTCACACCCCTCCCCATTAAGAACCACTATTTCTAGCCTGAACTTCTCCCCCAAACTCCAGATTTGTATATTCAGCTAATTGACACTTCTATTTGAATGTCTATCCATATTTAATATGATCAGGACCAAGCTTCTGATATATCTTTCTAAACACAATCCTCCCTCAGACTTTCCATCTCAATTAATTGCATATTATCCTTCTAGTTGCTTTGGCCAAAAACGTTGGTGGTTTCTTGACTCCCCTCTTTCTCTCACACCTATATCCAATTAATCAGTAAATCTTATGATCCTTTCCTTCAAAATATGTTTAGAATCTGAAACCCATCATTTCCTACCTGGATTGTTACAACTGCCTCACCCTTAACCCTACAGTCTTTGTATCACTAGAGTGACCCTATGAAAATTCATAATTCAGGGCGTGTCTCATCTCTGCACAAAAACCTCCAGCTGTTACTCATCTCACTCAAAGTAAAAATCAAAATCCTTATAGTAAGCTATCAGGCCTCCTGTGATCTCATCTTCATATTCCCCTCCCTCCCCTTTCTTAACATCTCCAGTCTTATCTCTTATTACCAATACCTTATTTACTTCACTCCAGCTGCACCAGCCTCCTCTCTGTTCCCTGAACACACCAGGCTTTGGTCCCTTTGTCTTTGCCCTTCCTCCAGATATGTTCCCCTGGCCTCGTTCAGGTCTTGGCTTAGATGTCAGTTTCTCAGTGAGGCCTTCCTTGGCCACAGGATTTAAAGTCTGAGACCACCACCACCACTTCCAACTCTTTTTCAAACCTGCTGTATTTTTTCTCTGCAGCACTTTCTTCGTATTACAGATGGTAGAGAGGCAGTGCTGCATCATGCTTAGGACAAACTCTAAAGGCAGATTGCCTGGGTTTGTATCCTAACTCTTTCACTTTCAACATGTAAGGCCTTGGCTTCTCTGTGCCTCAATTTCTTTATAAAATGGAATCGTTTTTACCTCATGAGACTCTCATGTACGGTGATAGTTCATTATTATTACTGTTGTGTTATTATTATATTTTATTTATGAATTTCATTTATCTTCTCCCATTGGAATGTAAACCTCATAAGGGAAGTTTTTTGTTTTGTTTTTTTTACTTTGCTTATTGCTCTATCTTCAGCTTCTAGAACAGTGCCTGGCATATAGTAGGCAATTAATAAATATTTTTTAATCACATTGTCAACCTCTGGAAAGAGTAATGAGGAAAAGAAGGATCCAGAAGGACTACAGTTCTGTGTGTACTATTTAAAACTTTTACCGAAAGAATGGATTCATGATTTACTTGTGTCCTCAAAAAGCTTATAGGCTTATGTGGAAAAAAGACATGTAGACAAATGAATTCCTAAAGGATTCATGTGAGATTGAATTGTTACAGATGCACAGTTCAGATAAAGTACAAGAGGGATGGGACAGTCTTACAGGCAGAGGGAATAGTATGTGCAAAAGCAAAGAAGTCTGAAACAGAATAGCAGCTCTGACAGATTTAAGCAGTGGAAATTGAGAGGACTTGTCAGTGTTCTAGGCTAGTAACTGCTCCATCATCCTTTTATCTCACCCACTCCTCTATTCCAGCATATTCAGCTAAGTGTTTGGCTGTAATTAGAAGATTATTACTCCATTAAGGCAAATATTTGTGGGGGTTTTTTCTCATTATTTTCCAGAAAGTCTTTTTCTAGGTTCCTGCTTTCCATAAATTCCATTCATTTTGTTTCATTATGCCACTTCACATTTGATTCTGGCTTGCTTTTGTGTCTTTGCTTTTTTGTTATGAAGAAACTCACATATAACTTCTATTTGTGGAATTACAGGAAAAAAAAAAAAAAGGAAGTTAGGGCACCTGGGTGGCTTGGTCTGTTGAGTATCTGCCTTCGGCTCGGGTTGTGATCCCGGGGTCCTGGGATCGAGTCCCTGTGTCGGGCACCCTGCTCAGTGGGTAGTCTGCCTTTCCCTTTCCCTCTCCCCCTCCCCACTGCTCTCGCTCTTTCTCTCTCACTGTGTCTCTCAAAATCTTT
Source organism: Canis lupus familiaris (assembly GCF_011100685.1). Lineage (NCBI taxonomy): Eukaryota > Metazoa > Chordata > Mammalia > Carnivora > Canidae > Canis > Canis lupus. The sequence continues at coordinate 60,050,368 of NC_049238.1, forward strand.
TAAAAAGAAGTTTTTTAAAAGGAGGAAGACATAGATACTAGATAGATAGATAGTCTTGTTATATAACTTTGTTTAGGAACACAGTTGTTCAACTCAATGACTTTATTAATTAAAATCTAAAATCCTTTAAGTGTTAGTATCTACTTCCTTACCAAAGACTGAAAAGTTTTTTTTCAATGTGTGATGTAAGAGTTTTTGAGGTTGACTTTTTTTTAAGATTTATTTATATATTTGAGAGAGTGAGAATGTGTGCGCGTGGGCGCAAGTTGGGGGAAGGGCAGTGGAAGGAGGAAAGAATCTCAAGCGGACTCCTGCTGAGTGCAGAGCTAGACCGAGGCTCAATCTCATGACCCATAAGATCACGACCTGAGCCAAAACCATGAGTCAGATGCTTCACCAACTGAGCCACCCAGGCACCCCTTGAGGTTGACTTTTTAAATTCAGGGCTTTGGGGGTTCCTAGGTGGCCCAGTTGGTGAAGCAGCAGCTGACTCTTGATTTCAGCTTAGGTCATGATCACAGGGTTGTGAGATCAAACCCCACGTCGGGTTCTGTGCTGGGTACCTGCTTAAGATTCTCTCTCTCTCCCTTTCCTTCTGCCCTTCCCCATCTCTAAATTAATTAATTAATAAAATCGGGGCTTTATTCCTGCCCACTTTGCTTCTCTTCATAAAGTTAGGAATGATGACAGCACACATTCCCTAGGTTAGTTCCTCCTACCATCTTTGTTTACATCTTGTCTCACACTGAGTTGTAACTGTGTATCTGCTCCTAAGAGTCCCTTACAGGTAGGAATCATAATAAGTGCACCTAGCTCAGTGTCTGCTTGGTAATCGATGCTTAGTAAAACACTTGTTAAATTGAATTGAAGTGAACTGAATTGAATTAGATTATGATATCACAGGAGAAGGGAATTTTTGAGTTTGCTTTTCAAGTGAAATTGATTTAAAACAAAGCTAGAAAAGAAAAATCATTCTTTTGTTATTGTTTTTATACATAGTCTAAATTTGGGGTATAGATACCAATATGTTCATCACCCATAATATTTAAAGCATTCTGCAGTGACTCATCAAAGTCCTCAAATAGATCCTTTTTAAAAGTCACAATAGCCCTAGGAAACAAAATTAGACTTGGCAAATATAAATAGTATTTTCCCTTTTCAGTTAAGAATGTGGGGTCCTGTTGATACACAGAGGAGGATCTTTAAGTATAATTTCAGTTAAGTTACTTCTTTTCTTTGCACTGGTAGCAGAGTCTGAAGTGAAGCAGAGATCACCTGATAAATTCCTGTAGGCTTTCCCAGCACATCTGTTTCATTCTTACTGTAAGTCACTAATCAAGGACTTCTTGTGTTATCTTTCAAAAAAGCAATGCTACCTCATTTCCTGACACTTGTTCTCTGCCCTCTGAGTGTTTCCATTCCAACTGGCCAAGAAACAAGGCCAGACAGAGGTGCCTGTCTTTTAGTAGGAGAATAAATAAATTTAGCTTCTACTCCTCTCCTTTGTTTCTTTTGCAAAGGAATTTGGAATTTAAATCCTCTGAGTCTAGAATCGGCAAGGTCTAAAGCTCTAAAACAATGGTGATACTAGGGTGCCTGGTCATCCCTCCAGCCCTCTGCTACAGACCCGTCTCCTGAGAGAGGGTAGCACACTTAGAAATACTGTCCCAGAACTCCTGTGTGATAGCAAAGGCTATACCCCTTGCCAACATGTAACTATTTCATCTTTTTTTTTTTCTTTTTAAGATTTTATTTTATTTGAAGGAGGGAGAGGGAGAGAGAATCTGAAGCAGACTCTGAGCTGAGCACAGAGCCTGGCTTGGGGCTTGATCCCACGATTGCAAGATCATGACCTGAGCCAAAACCAAGAATTGGATACTTAACCGACTGAGCCACCCAGGTGCCCCAAAGTGTAGCTCTTTTAGTGAGTTCATTTATTCGGTATACCTTCACTGGGTCCCTACTAGATACCAGCCTAAGTTCTATAAGCCCTGGAGATCCAAGCTGAAAAGTCCTAGACCTGCCCTAAGTAGTTCACAGTCTAGTGTGGCAGCAATAAAATGGAGAGTACCTAATGAATAATAATAATAATAGAGCTAAAATAGCACTAGAACAAAGAGATTTATAGCCATGGGAGGGATCTGTCCAACCTGAAGGAGTTTAAGAAGGCTTCACAGAAAAGGCGATTTTTAATCCTCAGCCTTAAAGAATAAAAAGGATTTCATCAGACAGAGAAGGGCTGTCTGTCATTTCAGACACAGGACATAAGAACAAAAGCATACAGGTGGGAAAGCTCAGGAGGTGTTCAGGGGAGAGCAAGAGGCTGGACACTGCTAGGTGGCATGGTGGGAGGTGGAGCCAGAGCACTCTGTTTGGTGCCCAGGGGTGCAGGTTCCAGAGCCTGGGTTTGAATCCCAGCTAAGCCGATTATTGGCTGTGGTGAACTTAGCAAGTCACTTGACCTCTGTAGCTTGGTTTCATCATCTTTCAAATGAGGATAACAGCATCTGTTTCACATATATATACATAAACATGTAGCTTAAAACAGTTCTCAGAACAAAATAAATACAAGTATTAGTTACTATGAGAATACATTATGAAGGCCTTGAATTTTAATCTATACATTGTTCTGTAAGCATAAGAAAGGCTTTAAAGTAGAAGAGGCAAAAGTATGCAATAGGTATCATCTGTGTTTTAGAAAATCAACTTTGGTGCCACTTTGCAAAAGTTCCCTGGCTAAAGAGGAGACTAGAGGCACAGTCCAAGTTCTGAGGCCATTTCAAGAGTACAAATAAGAGATACTGATGTAACCTGGTTCAGTTAATGCAGTAGCCTTGCATTCTAGGTTCCAGGTAACCTCGGTGGTTCAGTCCATTAAGCGTTGGACTCTTGATTTCAGCTCAGGTCATGACCTCAAGGTCATGAGATCAAGCCTCGCATTGGGCTCCACACTCAGCATGGAGTCGGCTTGAGACTTTTCCCCTTCCCTCTCCTCCTCTGCGTGCTGTTCATGTTCTCTCTCTCTCCAAAATAGATAGGGGCGGGGCACCTGGCTGGCTCAGCAGTTGAGTGGCTGCCTTTGGCTCAGGTCATGGTCCTGGGATCGAGTCCCACATCGGGATCCGCAGGGAGCCTGCTTCTCCCTCTGCCTGTGTCTCTGCCTCTCTGTGTCTCTCATGAATAAATGGATAAAATCTTTAAAATAAATAGATAAAATAGATAGGGGCACCTGGATGGCTCAGTTGGTTAAGTGTCTACCTTCAGCTCAGGTCATGATCTTGGGGTCCTGGGATGGAGCCCCACGTAGGGCTCCCTGCTCAGCCAGGAGTCTGCTTCTCCCTCTTCCTCTGCCCCTCCCCCCACTCATGCTTTCTCACACACAAATAAAATCTTTAAAAATAATAATAAAATAAAATAGATAATTTTTTTAAAATTCTGGGTTCCAAACTAAAAATTTCAAATTGGAAATCTGAGTCTTGACTGATCTTACAGGTTTAGTGCTAAAAACCACAGTGAGAACCCTGGGAAGATCATGAAGGGGTGCTCCTAGTCCAGATGTTTGAGGGTTCAACTGATGCTTCTCTGCTGCACCCAAATATCAGACCAGTAGTTCTTGCATACTAATCATGATACCCTTTATCCAGTTAAATGTCATGGGCAAGATATTCTATTTTTGGAGATGCTCTTTTTTTTTTTTCTTTTTTTTTCCTTTGAGTAACCTCAAATCTACTCAGTTTCCTAGAGGAAGTTCTGGCCTCTGGACTACACAGCCGAAGCAAGGAGAGCTCTCAAGTTACATCAAGGTCAGCAAGCAGAAGATGAAATGGTGATGGCAAGGCGAACAGAATGGCTCAGCTTCCCTTCTAGCCTTGCTGCGGGCTTCCCCGCTGACCAGAGGTACTGGAGAAGAGCCTTGGGTTTTGTGCTTGTCGTTATAACCCATCTCCAAGTAGCCTGCTAATTCCCAAACTGTTGGCACAGACACCAAGACTCTGAGCAATGATGAGTTGAGAATAAGTCTGTGCCCATCCCAATCCACTTTTCTCATGGTTTCCTTATCAGATAAACCTTGTATTCCTTGTACTTGGCAGCACAATCACTTTAGTTTCTGATGAATTTTGTTGGGATCTTACTTGAGAAAAGAGTTATCAGAGCTCAGAGAAGTTTAAAAAGTAATCATTTGATACACATGCTACACATCCTCTCTTCTCTTGACCACTTTTACTTTTCATTAACCACATTCCTGAACACCTCATTTTTGAGAACTCATCATGTTTCTGTAAGGAACCATCCAAAAATTGTTCCTACATTGCAATTTTCTGTGGCACTGAGAAACCATGTATGACTACAATAAAAATCCATTTTGTGAAAAGACACAAGTTTGTATTTCTTTGGGGTTAATAACTATTTATGGGAATTCATGAGCCAGGCATGAGCTGGCTTTACACCAAATGTAGAGAAGGCATTGCTTCTATCCAAAGGATATTTAAAGTATGTCAAGGCAAACAATAGATTCTAGTGTCAATTTCTATTCTCTTAAAAGCAGTGGAAAGTGGTGATATCACTAATGCCAGGAAGTTATGGCATCCTCAAATCATAGCAAAAACACCACAGCACAATCCCTCTGTGGTTCTTTGTAAGCCCTTTATATATTTTTTAACCTTCCTTTTATGTTGAACATAAAATATTCTCTAGCCTATAGCCTAGGCTCAAATCTGTCACAGTTATTAGGCTCTGGGAATGTTACTTAGTCTCTTTGTGGCTCAGTGTCCTCATCTGTAAAATAAGAGTTATAGGGTTGCCCGGGTGGCTCAGTTAGTTAAGTGTCAAACTCTTGATTTTGGCTCAGGTCATGATCTCAGGGTCCTGAGATCGAGCCCTACATCAGGCTCCCTGCTCAGGGGGACTCTCCTCCTTCTACACCCCTTCTCCCCCCAGCTTGTATTCTCACACTTGCTCTTTCTCTCAAAACAAAATCTTAAAAAAATAATAACAGAGACTTTCAGGTCGCCTGGGTGGCTAAGTCGGTTAAGTGACCAACTCTCGATTTCAGCTCAGGTCATGATCTCAGGGTCGAGGCATTGAACCCAGAGTTGGACTCCTCGCACTCTGGGAGTCTGCTTGAGATTCTCTGCTTCTCCCTCTGCCTCTACCCTCCTCCTGCATGCACTCTCTTTCTCTATCTCTCTAAAATAAATAAATCTTTTTTAACAAAAAGGAAGAGACTTTTCTTACATTTCTCCTATTATTTGCCTGCTTCCATTAAGCCTCTTCAACTAACAATACCAAGAAGTCTAAAAAATGAGCCTTACCCTCAGTGTGTGATGCCAGAAGCTGGCCTTTCTTTATTAAGGATCAAAGCCTTACATATATTTTTTATAATTTAAAAAAATTTTTTTACAGAGAGACCATATGCACATGCGAGTGAGTTGGGAGGAGGGGCAGAGGGAGAGGGAGAGACAGCATCCCAGGCAGGCTCCATGCCCAGCACAGAGCCCAATCAGGGCGCAATTTCATGACACAGGTCTCAACCTGACCTGAAGTCAAGAGTCCAACATTTAACCAACTGAGCCACCCAGATGCCTCAAGACTAGCATTTTTATTTAGGACTTGCAGAGCTGATTACATTATTAGTGGCCCTTTATTTTTACCCCCTTTTTTTTTAAAGATTTTATTTATTTATTCATGAGAGTGAGAGAGAGACAGAGACACAGGCAGAGGGAGAAGCAGGCTCCATGCAGGGAACCTGATGTGGGACTCGATCCCAGGTCTCCAAGATCACGTCCTGGGCTGAAGTCGGCGCTAAACCGCTGAGCCACCCAGGGTGCCCAATTTTTACCCTTTAAAAACAGCATTTTAGTTAAAGTTTCATGTGGTTTTAATGACCTCTCTTCCATAGATTAAAATGTCCTAGTCAAATGTCCCATTTACTCTACAAAAGCCGAGGCACTTTTTTAGCAAAACAACTGTTTGACCTCAGTAAACTTGCAGGCAGCAACTCACAGTCCTTATCGCTGATAGCTCCTTTCTTCCTCAAGTTTAGTGGCTTATAAAACAGCTGAAGAATAAAGTTACTGGCAGTTGTGTCTTATCCATGGTGATGCTGTTAGGGAGGTAACCCCATCACAAGTCCTCCCAGTTCTTATCTCCACCAAAGAGAGGAATTGGCTTGAGTCATTTTTGTGATTTGTGTGTATGGTGGTGTCAAGCTCACTCAGGAGACAGTGCTATGAAACGTGTAAGAGAACCCATAAATTCTCACTGAGATTTCTCACTTAAGAATTGGTCTTTGGGGGGATCCCTGGGTGGCGCAGCAGTTTGGCGCCTGCCTTTGGCCCAGGGCGCGATCCTGGAGACCCGGGATCGGGTCCCACGTCGGGCTCCCGGTGCATGGAGCCTGCTTCTCCCTCTGCCTGTGTCTCTGCCTCTCTCTCTCTCTCTCTGTGCCTATCATGAATGAATGAATGAATGAATGAACTGGTCTTTGGGGCAGCCCCAGTGGCGCAGTGGTTTAGCACTGCCCTGCAGCCTGGAGTGTGATCTTGAAGACCCGGGATCGAGTCCCGCGTCAGGCTCCCTGCATGGAGCCTGCTTCTCCCTCTGCCTGTGTCTCGTGTCTCTGTCTCTCTCTCTCTCTCTGTCTCTATGAATAAATAAATAAAATCTTAAAAAAAAAAAAGAATTGGTCTTTGGAAACAGTCCTAAGTCAAAGATCCCAATTCAGGTGCCATGAAGTTCACCTGGTGAGAGAGAAATCAGTTGAAGAATAGGCCCAAGAAGAGTATGGCACAGGCAGAGATGTAACAGACAAAAGGAGGCAAAGTGAGGGAAGGTAGGGGCAGGATAGTAAGATGAGGCAGTACAGGGGTGCAGGTTAGTGAAAGAGAGAGAAAAGCCCAGAGATTTATATAACATCTTAAGGAGCAAATAGGCAGGAAAGGTTCTCCAGCCCACATGCATCTGTTCTGGAATCTGAAAATTACTTTGGAGGGTTTTGATTTTTTAGCAGTCCCTCTGCCTGATGTTCCACAAAGCTCCTGCACAAGGACCCCACTACCTTGCATACAGAAGACACTCAAATATTTGTTGACTTTTAAGAGGAGGGGAAAGAAAGATGAGGCAGATCATGAATTGTTTCCCATAAACCATAATCTATTCAAACTATGACTCCAAACCACTCTGATCTGCCTGGCCAGCAGATCATGCAGGCTAATTTTTCCTCCCCAGTATACTGGGACATTCTGCTTCCTCATTTATGAAGATACCTTCGATTTTTACTTCTTTTTAAAGCACTTTTTAAGCAGAAAGTGAGAAACAGAGGCAGTGAGAAGGGGAGAGGTGTGTGTGTGTGTGTGTGTGTGTGTGTGTGTGTTAACAAAGCCTAAACAGTAGACTGGAGTCAGAACACCTGGATTCTAAGCCATTTAGCCAGTAACTTGCTGTGTAAACTTGGACAAGTCAATTGATTTGCCATGCAGTTTACTCATTTTCCAAGTGGGAATAATATTATATACACCTCACAAGGTGGCACTAAAGATTTCAAGAAATGATATACAAGAGCATTTTGAAAGGATAAATTTCTATAATAGGGGAATTAATTACTATAGTAAATGAAAAGAGGTTAAAAGGAGTATTGTTGAATTAGGAAGAAAGGGGGTGTCTGGGAAAGGAGAAAAGCCCCTCTGCCATTTGACAGATGCCAGAAAAAGCCAAGGCCACCCCATTCCTGAAACCACAAAGTTGGGGAATACTCTATCTTGAGACGTCTCCAGAAAAAAGAGTTCTCTTTTCCTGCTCGTGTGCCAGGAATTTGTATTCATTTTGTGGCTATTGCATGTCTATCATATGCCAGGCAATGTGTTTGTTAGCTTATTACTGTTCAATAATTAGCACTGGAAGGTAATACTTGTGTATTTTCATAGGACTTTCACAGGTCATCTCCTGTATTCCGCTAACCTTCCTCGTTGATGGAATCGGCAGTTCATCCCTCACCGTTTAATATGTATGTGGAGGAACAGAGTCCTAAAGAAATTCAGTGACTTGGGGCACCTTGAGTGGCTCAGTCTGTTAAGTGCCCACCTGGACTCTGGGTTTCATCTCAGGTCATGATGCCATGGTCGTAAGATGGAGCCCCACCTGGGCTCTACATTCAGTGTAGAGTCTGCTTTCCCTCTCCCTCTGCTCCTCCCTCTCTCAAATAAATAATATCTAGAAAAGAGAGAGAGAAAGAAAAAGAAATTCAGTGACTTGACCAAAAGCCACAAAGTAGTGATGATGAAACTATTCCCCCAATCTGGGTTTCCTGACTCCCCTCTTCCCGTTAAATATGTACTGGGGAAAAAATGAAGTCACTAAAATGTTGGTCTGCAGGCTGTGAGGCGGATCTGGTGTAGGAGGCATCAGCAGAGGTTCCTCGGGTCAGGGCAACCCCCAGCCATTGTCCCCTTCCCTTCATTGGACTCGAATCAGATGTTTCCATGGATCGGATGTTTCCACCTCCATGCAGCAGGAAGAGACACGCAGGTAAGAGGAAGTTTAAGCCTCACCTGAAGCTTCTCTTTAAAGCCACATGGTCCTCTGGACAAGGCCTCTGGCGACAGAGAAATCCACTCCTGCCAGTACTTACCGTGTGTGTCTGTTTATCTCTCAGCCATCCTGAGTCTCACTTTTCTCTGTGCAATGGAGAGAGCCACTACCCACCTCGTACTTAGGAGGCTCCAAGAAGGCCCGAGGCTTTGTAAATGGGTAGAAACGTGTATTGCCATCAACTCCACGTCCCCCGCGACCCCCTGCACACACCTAAAACTTTTCCCCAACACGACCCACCCAGGCCACTGTCCCTACCACCCGGGGCGTGTGCGCCCCAGATGCCCCCTGTCGGTGAGGCGGGCGCCCTCCCACCTCCCGCTCTTGTTTGCTTGGGAGGGAGCCGGTCTCGATCTAGGGGATCTCGGTCTTCCGCAATCTCTCCCCGCCGTCCGCTCCCGCCGCCTCCGCCGGCCGTCTGGGTCTCGGGCTCCGCCCCCGGCTCCGGCCGCAGGTGCGAGCGCCGGCCCCGCGCCCCCGCCCCCGCCCCCGCCCCCGCCCGGGGGCCGCTCTCCGGCGGGCGTTAGGTCTGTCTCCCTCACCCTCCTCCAGTCGGAGACAAAGGAGGGGGGTGGGGGAGCGCACCGTCTCCGGCTCCGCGATTCGCCCTTTATTCTGAACTCGCAACGTCAGCGGGCCGCGGATGGAGGCGCGGGGCGCGGGCCGGGAGGCGGCGGCGGGGGCGCGCGGGGGCCCGGGCCGCGTGGGCGCCGGCATGGAGGGCGCCGGGGGGCGGGGGGCGGGCGTGCGTGCGAGTGCGAGTGCGAGTGCGAGTGCGAGTGCGAGTGCGAGTGCGAGTGAGGCCGGCCTCTAGTGTAACCGGAGCTACAAAGAAGGGGAGAGTCCGGGCGAGGGAGGGCGGAGCGGCGGCGGCGGCGGCGGCGGGGGCAGCTCCGCGGGCCGGGCCCCTTCCCCGCGCCGCGCCTCCGGGAACGATGAAGAAGAACCATCCCGCCAAGAGGGTGAGTGTGCCCGCCGCGCCCCGGACCCCGGGCGGCCCCTCGAGCTGCTGTGCGCCGCCTCGGGCCGGGGGCTCGCACTTGGCTGACTTTGCTGCTCCCCCCGGCCCCGGCCCGGCCCCGGCGGGAGACAATGAGGAATCCAGCGAGCTGCCTCGGATGCCGGCGCCGCGGGACCGGGGCTGCGGGCGGGGCGGGGGCGGGGGCGGGGGCGGGCGGGCGAGGCCCCCGCGCCCGGGCCGCGGCCGGGACCCGTCGGTCGCGAGGAGGGCGAGGCCGGCGGGGCAGGGGGCCCGGAGTGGCAACCTTCGGGGGCGCGGGCAGCGGACGCCGGGGCGCCGGCAGCGCAGCTCGGGGGGACGGTCGCGGGGACCGCGGGGACCGGGCCGCCGAGGGGGGTCGTGAGGGCCGGCACGACCCGGGCGGATCGCGGCAGCCGCTGACCGGCCTGTGCTGTCGCCCGGGGCAGGGGCTTCAGGATGGCAGCCACCCGTGCGCACCGCCGGAGAAGGTCGGCTGGGTCCGGAAATTCTGCGGGAAGGGGATTTTCAGGGAGATTTGGAAAAACCGTTATGTGGTGCTGAAGGGGGACCAGCTGTACATCTCGGAGAAGGAGGTAGGTGCCCTCCGCCTCCCGCCCCTGGCTCCTCCTGTTCCCGTGCTGTCCCTCCACAGGGGACCTGCCTGCCTCCGCGTCCCCCTGCCCTCGCCCCTCCCCCACTTTGTGCAGAAGCAAGTTCAGCAGTTCAGCTGGTCTCTACCCCTGTCGCATCTGCAGAGAAAGGTCACCCTTTATCCAGAAAACCCGAGTCAGAATTCCAAGTTGAGTGTCCATCTTATTTAATGATTTTTCTCGGCCAACACCTTTCTGACAAGGATGATAACCCCCCTCCCAGGATGTCCCAAAAGTTCTAAGTCCCCTGCTGCCCCCTACTCTATCCTGGCAAGCTAGCTGGAGGTAGGATTTTTTTTTTCTTTGCCAGAGCTGCTGAAAAACTCTATGGGGTTTCTTCTCCACCTCTTCCCGCTCCCCTACCCCAAGCCAGCTAACCTCTTTCCTGTCTCTTAGCCGGGGGCAGGCGCAGGCCATATTGCAAGTACAGCTGCCCCAATCACAGAAAACACATACACAGCCCTGGGTCAGTCTCCTATGGCCTCGGGCAGAGTGTCTGTGAGTGGCAGTTATTTCTGTTGAAGCCAATGATCCTAACCAGTCTGCTTCCCACTCCGTTAAAAGGAGGAGGAGGAGAAGCAAGGAACTCATTCACCACCCTCTTCATAACTTCTCCCATTTGTATCAGAAAGGAGACAAATGGAGTCACCAACCCCTTATCTGTCTCTGGGTAATTAAAATGAAAACCACAGTCTACATTCAGAACCTGAGCCCGGATCGTTGAATCCACACTCTTCTCCCTTTTCTCTCTTATTTCTGGAGATCGGTTAACACTTGAGACACTGACATTGGCCTCCATGAGGTGAAAGACATTCAGTCCCTCCTTCTGAGATGCTGTCAACACTAGCTTGGAGACTGTCCTGTGCTCCCCGGGTGGCACGGCCCCTCCTGCCCCGTGTTCCCTCACCCCAGAGCTAACTGGGAAGTCCACCCTGAGCTCTAACCTCTTCTGCTTTCTGCAGTAGACTATATTGAGGTAAATAAATCCTTTTATGGTATTGAAACAGACACAGACACAGCCCTAGAGAAAGTAATCGTCTCAACAGAACATGTAGCTAGGCAAGTAGGGAAGAACTAAGCCATGCCAGGGCCAGAGCAATCCCTCTTCGGGGTGTTTCGACCTGACTGTTGACGCCAGGCGGGAACTTGGTGATGGTAGGTGGTGAGAGAAGCCTTTGATAGGATTCATTTTTAAGGGCTACCTCTACCCAACCCCAAATCCCGTAGAAGGTTTTCCAATTTTCTGGCTTTCCAATTTAATAATAATAATAATAATAATAATAATAACAACAACAACAAGCAAGTGTCAAAGTGTATCTCCTGTCTTCCCCGAACTTCATAATGGCAGCAAACTCTGGTGAGCAATTGGAGAGAACTTCCCATATGTCAACAGTGAAAGGGTAGAAGGAACAAGAGATCTTTTCTCATTTGTATTTGTCCAGAGAACAGAGTCTGGAGCAAAAGTGTGCTTGCTCCTTGTTTGTGGAGGAAAGGGTACAGAGACTGGGGGAAGGATGAATGACCTCAGCCTCCGAGGCCTGGTGTCCTATGAGTCAGGAGCATCTGACCAGTCATGGGGCCCGCTGCCCCCTGCCGAGAGGGGTGCAGGAGCAGTGGGCACAAGCCTACCCTTACTCCTCTTCTTTGGAGCCCGTCCCCCTGCTCAGGCAGCCCTGGACTAAGGATGAAGCTACTGGAGGACTCTATGCTCTATTCTCTTCGCTTCCCACAAGCTCTAGAGCTAACAGATTCAAGATTTTTTTTAATTTAATTTAATTTTTTTTAAGTTTTTATTTATTTATTCATGAGAGATGCAGGCAAAGGGAGAAGCAGGCTCCCCACAGGGAGCCCAATGCAGGACTCGATCCCAGGACCCAGGGATCACACCCTGAGCTGAAGGCAAATGCTCAACCACTGAGCCGCCCAGGCGTCCCTCAGGATATTTTTTTAATGCAAAGTATGATGTTTGTAATTTATGTAGTAATGCAAGAACATCCCTAACCCATGGGACGCCTGGATGGCTCAGCAGTTGAGCATCTGCCTTTGGCTCAGGGCGTGATCCTGGGGTCCCAGGATCGAGTCCTACATCAGGCTCCCTATGGGGAGCCTGCTTCTCCCTCTGCCTGTGTCTCTGCCTCTCTCTGTGTGTCTCTTATGAATAAACAAATAAAATCTTTAAAAAAAAAGAATATTTGTAACCCTCTCCCCTCGAATTTTCTTTCTTTGTTGCTTTTCCATATAAAGCCAGGCTCTCCCACCCATCAAAGAAATCCTCCTGTATTTTTTGTTATTAATCATTTTCCTCATTCTCAAAGGGTACCTTATGATCATGAGGTTGATGTGTTGGAACAGAAACTTGATCTTCTGGAGATCTCCTGGTAGAGGAAATTGGGCATCTTTCTTGGCAAGGGAAAAGCCCTGTCTGTGGGCCAGCAGAAGGGTGGGGTTACCTTTGGAAAATGGGTAGTTATAAATGAGGCTTTGGGAATTTGGTGGAGGAAAAACCATACAGTGGAGAGCAAAGGTCTTAGAGTTGTGTACCTTCCGTGGGAATTGGAATCTACCGGTCCTGCTGCCTGTCTTGCCCCTGCCCTATCAAGGCCTAACCTCTGTCCCTGCATCCTCCTTCCTTGTCACCCGTATCCAGGGCAGAATGCCCCCTCCCTTCACTTGCCTTCCTGTAAGGAAAACAACAAGGACCTCTCCTCCCCTGGCCCCGCACACACACCCAGCACTTTCCTCTCTAAGAGTTCTGGCATCTGCTGATAGTCTCAAGCCTGAGGAAGGAGGACGGGAGGATGCAGCACATCATCCTCCCTCCCTGCCCCCATGCTTCTGGGAATTGTCCTCAGATACCCCTTGCTGACATCTTCTCTGCTTCCATCCCCAGTCCTGCCGGGCCCAGAGCCGGGGAGCCCCGGAAGGGGGAGGGCCCTGGAGGAGGCCAGTCGTGCCAGAGCAGATGGGCAGATGGGCAGATGGATGGGCAGCCATCGACCCACACGAGGCTGTGTGATCAGCCTTCCTCCTCTGTGTCCGCCTCTGGGCCCAGCAGCCCGTCCGAAGAACAGAGAGACGCCAGACCAGAGATGGGCTGGGGGTGGAAGAGAAAAGCGCTCCTCTACTTCAGGGCTGGGGAGAGCCAGGAGAATAGATGAAGCCACCTGGGCACCCAGTTCCCGCTGTGGCGCATGGGAAGTAATTCCAGTCGGGGAGGGTGGGTGACTTCCAAGTAGACACGAGACTACTTTTATTTGCTTGTTTAGCTTTAACAAGACAGGCACTGGTGCTTTTCATCACTCGTCCCAGGAAAGCACAAGCAGCGCGTTCCCAGGGTCCTTGGAGGCGGCAGAGGGCCAGAGGGCTTGCGGATGTCAGGCTGCTGGTGTCTGAGGCCCTCTCTTCCTGTGAGCCAGCACAGTCCGGGAGTCACAGCCTCCCAGCACCCCCAGTCCCAGTCCGGGGATGGCGGGGGGTCACCTTAGTGGGGAGGACAAACAACTGAGAGATTTCAAACAGACCTCGGCAGAAGTCTTACTGGAATTTGCTTTGCGGTCCTCAGCACAGGCTGGGGGGCGTCAGGGGATGTAGACAGAATCAGGGTCTCCGGTGAGACACTGAGCAAGAGGGTGAGGGCCCGAGTGCCGGCTGAAGCTGGGAAGGGCAGCACCGGGTGCAGGGGAGGCGCCAGGGCAGGGGAGGGCCACGTGTAGACAGAACTTCCAGCAGGAAGGGGCTTAGGCTCTCACTGGAACCGTGCAAGGAAGTAGCAGGGCGCAGATCTGATCCTCCGTCCTCCAGGGACAGAATAAGTGCATCTTTGTCAAGGGAGAGGTGGATGGATGCCCTCAGTGGCCTTCGAGGCCTGCAGGGGCGAGGCTGGGTTGTCCCGGTTCCTGGGAGGGAGGAAGGAGAGTAAGAAGTACAGGCATGTTTCTCGGCCTTGTCTGAACAAATTCAACACACGGATCCAGGGAACTGCTGTTTTCGTGATGCTGAAGTTCCTGAAATGAAGGAGGTAGATGACTCTTTTTGATAGTATATATTTGAGGAGGGAGTCAGGTCAGGTAAGAAAGCCCAGCTGGCCCAGCCAGGGGAGTAGGCAACGCTTCATCTTGGGGTTCTAAGTTCGAGCCCCACATTGGGTGTAGAGATTACTTTAAAAAATAATAAATAAATAACCAACACGTTTAATAAGATGGGGGAGACCTTTGCCTCAAGACATCCCCCAATACTGACGGTGCTTTTATTTCCTCCCTTGGGAGATCAACAGCAGTCCAGGGATGATGATAGGATTAACCTGTTAGCCATGTAAGCCTTGTCTTTTGAAGGACATAATGGGGGTCATAAGGAAGAGAGACATCCTGGGGCTCTGGAAACAGCAGCTTAGCTGGAGAGCCTGTGGATAGGGTTTACATGGAAGCCCACCTGAGGAATCCCGGGTTTGAGGGCTGCCCCAGGGCTGTGTCCCTGTCCGGCCTGTGTGGGCCTTGGGTGAGACAGCTCTCCTATCCTGTTCTCCCTCCCCTCTTCTTAGGCTTATCCTGCTTCCCAAGACCGGTCCAAATCAACAGTCTGAGGGAAGGCATGAAGTAATTTTATCCTCAGCACCTCACGTCTAACCCTCCCTTAGGTAAAAGATGAGAAAAATATTCAAGAGGTGTTTGACCTGAGTGACTATGAGAAGTGTGAAGAGCTCCGGAAATCCAAAAGCAGGAGCAAGAAAAATCATAGCAAGTTTACTCTTGCCCACTCCAAACAGCCCGGCAACACGGTAGGTTTGTCCTGCCTCCTTGGCCACTAGAACATTGCCGCTTGCATGGGGGAGGGGGGGTGCTGGGGGTGAAGAACACCCTCCCCCTGTGGGTTCCATCCCCCATTCCTGGCTCAGATGGCCTTGCTCTTCTACCAGCTTTTGTTATTTAACCTGAGAATATTGTGGCCATTTCCTTCCCTGCAGGCAAAGCAGCTTTTAAACTGTCCAGTCACAAAGATCGTCTCTCTCGCTCGCTCTCTCACATACACGCACATATACATCACACATCTCTTGGAAGAAAATCACTTTTCCCTGTACCTGATAGATGGTTGAAGTTCTGAACCCAGTTTCTCTTGTCTGAGAGAATTCAGGGGAGATCCTGTTACATTCTGTTTACTCAAACATTAAAGATCTTTATTTTAGTCTCTGTCCTTTATCATTTATCAAACCTCCTTATAATTATCTCCAGTGACAGATGTATGTATATCCATTAACCTTCTTAGCTCGTCCTTGGTCATTTCTAAAGGAACCTCTAAGCTGTGGCATCTTCTAGGAATAGGGGCCGGTTTTCTTAGTTCTGTGGGTGACTCTGGAAACAGAAACTCTCCTACGAGCTGAGTCTAAGAGAATGAGATGATAATTCCTTATTTCTTTACTGTCCTAGTGAGGCACCCACCCTAAAACCCTGGCTGAACCAAGAATCTTCCCCTCACAGGCTCCCAACCTGATCTTCCTAGCAGTGAGTCCAGAAGAGAAGGAATCATGGATCAATGCCCTCAACTCCGCTATCACCCGAGCCAAGAACCGCATCTTGGATGAGGTCAGGGGGGCTCATTTGGGGAGGAGGAACAGCAGGGCAGAGGCAGTAACCATGACTCACTAAAGGGACAGATTATGGGTGGACCACACTTAACCTGCTACCCCCACGAGCTACACTTCTTTAGCTCCCTTTGCAAACCCCATTCTCCCACCTTTTATGTCTTTCTGCCAACTCTTTCTGTGCTTTGGATGCATGGGGCCAGCCTTGGAACCCCCCCCACACACACACACACACCCCACCGCCCCTCACAGGCGCCATAAAGGCTTTGTCTTTGAATTTTCTCAGAAGCAGTTAATGGGTGGGTTTATTTCCCAGTCGAGGACTCAGGGGCTGCTTCACATGGGTCTGTGAAGAACACCCATGACTCATCACAGTGCATCTCTTCAGGTCACCGTGGAGGAGGATAGCTATCTCGCCCACCCCACTCGAGACAGGGCAAAAATCCAACACTCCCGCCGCCCCCCAACTCGAGGACACCTGATGGCCGTGGTATGTAAGATTGTAAGGGTGTAAAACTTCTTGAAGGGCCAACTCCACATTAGTCTGTCTCAGACAAGACTATCTGAGACGGCCCACCAGAGGCATTTGCCATACCAAGGCCAAAGGCTAGGGAAGCCCCTTCACCCCGTCCCCCAGCCCAATTCCTCCAAGCAGAAATATTTAGTTAGTACCTACTATGAGTTCAAAAGTCCTTGCCCTCTATCAGTTTATCATCCCCTGTGGGAAATGAGATCTACCCACAAGGAAAGTGAAAAATAGCAGCAGTGATTGCTGTGCTGCGGGGCCTGTTACTGTGCAGTGGCCGGCTGTCCTGAGGGGGAACAGCATGAGGCTCTGCACCATGCAGCCCTGTGACACACCAAGTGCTGGTCCCTTTCACTGTCCAAGCGCTCAGTCTCTAGGGAGGCAGGCAGATGGGTAGAGTGGAAAGAATATAGGCTTTGGAAACAGAACCAGGTTGGAACCCAGCTTTGCAATCTCTTCTCCCTGTGATTCCCTGAGGCTCTATGTCTTCAGCAGTAGAGTAGAGCAGTCACCATGCCCACCTTGAAGGGCTGCTGGGAGGAATGAACGACTCAAGCCACATATGTACAAGGATGCATGAGGGGCTGAATAATACCCGTATTATTTTTTTTATTACGATATTCTGGAAGTAGAACAAGTTTTCCTGTAAGGCAAGGGGTTGTGGCTCTTTAGAGCAGAGGCGGTTGAGGTGTGTGGCTGGGAGGGCACCGATTACTGTGCGCCGTGGAGCATCCTGTGTGTGCCAGACCCCAAAAGATGCTCAGAAGAAGCATGAGATGGAGAAGAAAGGCACTCTTGGGGAGGTCTGTAGGAAAGTGGAGAACATGGGAAACAAGCAAAAGTTACTTTAAGACACAGAAGAATAAGAGAAAAGTTCAAATCACTATCAAAGGAATAAGAAATCATAAAAACAAGTCAGAAAGTTGTTAGGATGGAGCACTTCTCATTTAGGGGAAGCGCGTTGAGGGGGAAATGGCCAGTCTGCACACACGCGCGTGCGTGTGTGTGTGCGTGTGTCTCTCTCTTTCTCTCTGGCAGTCACTCCCAACAGGCCCCCTATGGCAGTCCACTCCCTTCATTCCCATCCTCTCCCCCCTCTAGGCCTCCACCTCTACCTCGGATGGGATGCTGACCTTGGACTTGATCCAGGAGGAGGAGCCTTCCCCCGAGGAGCGCACCTCCTGCGCCGACAGCTTCAGGGTGGACCTGGACAAGTCAGCGGCCCAGCTAGCCGGCAGCCGGCGGAGAGCAGACTCGGACCACGTCCAGCCCTCCTCAGAGCGGGCCGGCGGCCTTCCCCGGTCTTGGGAGAAGCCGGACAAAGGGGCCACCTATACCCCTCAGGCACCCAAGAAGCTGACCCCTACAGAGAAAGGCCGCTGTGCCTCCCTGGAGGAGATCCTGTCCCGGCGGGACGCTGTCCCCCCCTGCACCAACCCGCTGCGGCCCGAGGACCCCCCCACCCTCCTTCCGCCCCACCCGGCCCAGCTGTCCCGGATCCAGGACCTGGTAGCCAGGAAACTGGAAAAGACTCAGGAGCTGCTGGCAGAGGTTCAGGGCCTGGGAGACGGGAAGCGGAAGGCCAAGGACCCCCCTTGGTCTCCTCCTGATTCCGAGTCGGAACAGCTGCTGCTAGAGACAGAGCGGCTGCTGGGAGAGGCGTCGTCGAACTGGAGCCAGGCGAAGAGGGTGCTGCAGGAGGTCCGGGAGCTGAGGGACCTGTACAGACAGATGGACCTGCACAGCCCCGACTCCCACCTCAGACCAGCTGCTCAGCACAGTCAGTACCGCAAGAGCCTCATGTGAGGGAAGGGGCTGGCATCTGGAACTCGGGGGGCTCGGACTCTTACCTCCAAGTGTTGCAGGATAAAGCTTTTTTATTTACCTCAGTCAAAAAAAGGAAAAAAACACAACTCGTTGCTCTTCCTGCTCCCCAATCCTCCTCCCATCCTCCTTTCCTGCCCTCCTCGCCTCCCTTCTCCGGGTCTGTCTCTCTGATGCCTAAATTGCCTCAGATTTGGGGAGGTGACCCCTATAGTGGTGGTAAGAAGCTTTCATCTAGATGAAGTGAGAGGGGAATAAAAGCATAGTCTAGCCATTTAGACATGCCAGGGAATGTCCTGCTGTTCTCCAGGACCCAAGGACGTGGATAAGCTAAGTTTGGGGGGAAGGCTTTTGCTCTGAGGTCCCAGTCCAGGTTTTCAGTCTGAGGGTGCAATTTCAGCTGCCCAGCTCTAGTCCTAGGGATATAGAAGCCATTGCCACTTGCCTGTGTACACAGAAGTGACATCCATCCCGGCCCAGAGTGGGATTTGTGGGATCCCACAAGGTGCACCAGCTTCTTGCTCATCCTCTGAATGACATCGAGCGGCCTGGATTTCTTACTTGCCGCGTTTCATCCCTCGTTTCCCACATCTCTCCCAACCCTGACTCAGAGATCCGGTGCTGGACAGTTGGGGTTGGCCTGGTCCCTAGGTGAGGGGGGCCCGGTGCAGGGGAACTTAGGGCATACTTACTAAGAACAAAACTAATTTGCAATGCAAGCTGGGCAAGATTGGGGGGAAACCAAACATGTGCCCAGGTTCCTCTTTTGGCCAAGCTAGGGTTTCCTGTAGCCTCTCCCTCTCCTTCCTCAGACCTCTCCCAATACTCATCAAGCCCCAACTTAAGCAAAACATCTTTATGCTCGTACCACCACCCTCCTGGCCAGGCTCCCTTGCATTCTTGTCATGGCAGATCTCACACTATTTTGTTGGCTTCTTCCCTCTGAACTTCCTGAGAACAGGTTAGCAACAGTGACATGGTCCAGAGAAAAGTTGTGAAGCCAAGAGCGGAGTAGGTTTTGACAAGGAGACAGAGAGTCTTATGGATCAACTAATGGGGTTAGAAACCACTTGGAAGTATATGCACCTATTCCCACCCCTTGGCCCCTTCCCTAGCTCTCCACTTGCCTCCAACAGCCAAGCCCTGGCACTTCTCTTGGGGTGAGAGGGGAGATGGGGGAGACCATGGGGACAGACTGTGTGGGCACTGGCAGTGAGGCTGCCCTCATGGGACATTCAGGAAGATTCAGTAGGAGGGAGAGAAGGGAAATCCTCTGGGTGAAGCGCCGACCCTTCACCTCCCATTCTTCTGCTCTGCTGTTACTTCCACATCCCAAGTAAGCGAGATGGGCGATGTCTCCACGTTAAACGGGCTGCATGGAAGGGAGGTGCTGTGTTTTCTGTAGCCCTGCATGCGGCCCTGAGGATTGTCCCTAGAGCTAGCCCGTAGTTCTCTAAACAACTCTCCTCCCTGAGGAATACGTACCCCAGTACCCCACCCGAGAGGGAGAGGCCGCCTGAGTGTCCTTCCAGGGTTTCCTGGGGTAGCAGGTGAAGAAATCTGGGTCTGCAGACTTCTCCTCTCCTGCGCTCAGCATGGTCAGCACACCCACCCATTGCCAAATCATGAAAATCCAGGTTAAAATAGTTACTTTCTTTGTAGAAGTCCCCATCTTTGTATGTATTTTATTTTACCAGCATTTTCCCTCTTTTTATTCCTTTGTGCTCCACATGATAAAAGACAAAAGTGAAAAGGACACATATCCCAACGTGCCAAGTATCTGTGGCTGCCAGGGGAGCTAGAGGACAGAGGGAGGCCCTGGAAGGAGAGGTGGGTGAGGGGAGCAGAAAAGAAAGATCAGGCCCCTGGGAGATGGAGGGCCAGGCACCGGGCTCCTGCGGCCTCCTGGGCACCAGAAGCAGACCACAGGGCAGTAAAATGAGCCCCGCTTTGGAACCAGACAGATGCGGGTTCAGATTTACTTACCAGGCCCTGGGCGAGGCCCCAGCTTTCTGCGCGTTGGTTTTCTCATCTGCAAAATGGAGAGTTCTCGTTGGGCAGACGACAGACAGAGATGCCTGAAGGCCAGGAGATCAGGAAAGGGCTGCTGGCACTTCCCGGGGCCTGGCCACGTGGCCGCGGCCGCTGTGATCAGCGGCAGGCCGGGGTCCCCACCACCATGCTCCAGCGTGGGAGCCGCGCTGGGCCCACGCCCTTGCTCTGACAGCGGGCACCAGGGATGCGCTGAGGCCGGGACAGAGGAGCAGCACAGGGTCTCCTGTCTCCGGGAGCTGCAGTCTTCCCTCGAGGACACCAGCCAAGGACACCAGCTGCAAGCTTACCCCAAAGGTGGGTGGCCAGCGCGGCTCAGGAAAGGAGGGAGCCCCGCCCCAGGCAGCAGCAGGATGGGAGGCAGGCAGGGACCCACAGCATGGGAGCCCAGCCTCCCCTCTCCCCGATCGCTCCCCTCCTTCCAGCATCCCAGTTTCTCTACCTGCCATATTGCCTCCACTCCTGCCCAGTTGCTGGGTTCTGGGGTAAACAGGTAGCTCGAGTAGGGGGACAGGAGCCAACTTGCTTACTACCCCGTTGCCAGTACACCTGCATCTGTGTGTGTTTTCCTCCTCCCCTGGTCTCTCCCATCAATTGTGCCATCTTTTCTTATACAAATGCGCTGGAGAAGGGATAATCTTTGGGGAGGCCCTAGGATGGGGAGACGAGGAGCTCCAGGACGCGCAGTTGAAAGGGTCAGGAGTGGAGGCAGGTGAAGAACTCAATGCCTGAAATTCCATATTTCAAAAGTGACACTTTTACCCATTTTGCCTGTTCTTCCCCACCCACTCGGTAAGTAGGGGTTTGGGGAACAGGAGGCCAATGTCTGAAGTGTTGACCTGAAGTGCTGACGGCTTCCTAGGCTGCTGTTCCGCACAGCCGGTAGGCGGTTTAGGGTGAGAAGAAAGAGGAGAAGCCCACGAGTTTCTCTGACTCCGGCTCCAGCCTTCCAAAAGCATTGCCATGCTGAGCCTGGAGCTCTGACCCTAGTCCCAGCCCCTCTGTCAACAGTATATTTTACCATATTCTCCCCAGAAACCAGCCCCCCCCATCTCTCCCCCTCTACCCCGCCCAGGCAAGCGGACGCAGCCCTGTAGCACAGCCCTAGAAGCCCAGCTCCAGCCTCCTCCCCTTCTCACCCCCAGCCCCTGCGTGGTTCGTTTCTCTTCCTCCTTTCTTCCAAGCTCCCAGTCTCCCAACCGCAGCAGCCAATCCCCAGCCTGCTCTGGAGCCACACCATATAAGGAGAGGTTGGAAAGAAACCGGAGTAAAAGCGAGAGCAAACACACACACACACACACACTCGCATGCATGCGCACACACCCCAGCACACGCACACACCCAAGAGTTTGAGCACCTCTCTGCACATGACCCTGTCTGTTCGACCATGTGTATGACACCAGTCCCACCGTTCCCTGTCCCAGGCTCAACCCACCCACAGAACCAGGAACCTGTTTGCTCTTCCTCGCCTTTATTCACGCCCCCTGAGACCATCACTCCAACCAGTTGCCTCTGACCCAGATTTTCTGCACTAATTACAAGCCTAACGAGATCTAACAAACACCCAACTTAGAACAGCTGAGACCCTTGAGGTCAATTAGTACAACCCAGCTCAGCTCAGGAAGTGAGAGATGAGCCAGAAACTCTTGTACTTGCCTCACCCCAACCCCAACCCAACCCTGGCCTTGGAAGCAGGCAGGGGGAGAATGCAAAAATTAGCAGAACCAGTTTAAAAATAGGATCTTGGAGAGTTAACAAATGTGTGGAAAACTGCGTTAAGGTTGGAAAGAATACAGCATCTCCTAAGTTATCAGTTGGGTAGGGGCTGGTGCAGTAACAGAAATGAGGGACATAAGGCAGTTTTCCTTTTCTCAAGGACAAAATGGAGAAGAGTAACTCGTGGAAGAGGGGGCAGCACTAGAATCTGGATCTGCACCTCAGTCTCCAACTCTTAATGCCTCTTCCTCTTTGCCTCCTGCTTTGGACAAGTTGGGGTTGTCTCCCCTGTCTTTCCTGATGGTTTGGAATAACTCTGAAATCACTTCTTTCTTTCAGAAATGCTAGCTTCGGCCTCATTTCTTGCTTATCCTTCTTCCAGATATTAAAACAATGAGAGGGAACAGATCCTTCTTCCCAAGAAACACAAAAAAGTGTAGAATAAAGGTGATCAGGTGTGGGTTAACCAAGTATTGCAATGATGCCCACATGACTGTCTTCTAGATGAAGACTAAGAAGAAATAGAAGTGGTAGCAGCTGGTTGCTTTTGCAGCTTTCCTACCTGGCAGCAACTGCAACACAACAGAAAGAAGATGGAGGGCAGCCCCGGTGGCGCAGCGGTTTAGCGCCGCCTGCAGCCGGGGGTGTGATCCTGGAGACCCAGGATCAAGTCCCACGTCGGGCTCCCTGCATGGAGCCTGCTTCTCTCTCTGCCTGTGTCTCTGCGCCTCTCTCTCTGTGTGTCTCTCATGAATAAATAAATAAATAAAATCTTTAAAAAAGAAAGAAAGAAGATGGAGCAGGGCAGCGTGCTTCTCATTTTCAGGAGTTCCCGTCTTTAGGTGGCAAAACAAGGCAAAATCTAGAATGGTTTCCTGTCCTACATCCCCCGACATGCAGGCCAGTTGTCCTAACCTCATCCCTAGCACTTGTGACTCTGTTGAGGTGGGAAGGGAAGGAGAAGGCTGGCGAAGTGCTCTCTGCCCTAGCGGGGAACGCGACCTGGAGCCGCTGCAAGACCAAGAAGGAAGGTCTCTCCTCCCCCAGCCTCCAGCCTCCAGCCTCCAGCCTCCAGCCTCCTGGCTGTGGTGGGCTGCACCCTGCTCGCACCCTGCCTCCACCACAGCCCAGACACGCGGTAGCCAGGAGCCTGGTGGACAGGACAACTCAAGAAGCATCACAGCTACCCGGCGAGGACTCCCAAATGTACTTTCCAGCCCCAACCCACCTCTGAGATCAAGGCACTTACAGCATGTGGCTGTACTTCAGTGTCTAAGAGGCATCTTAGATAAATGTGGAAAATCCTTAAGTAACGGTCCTCAATCTCTCAGCCTCCCCGCAAGCTCCTTTGCAAGGTGAGTTTACTGTTCCTCCACTCAAGAGGCATCTCTGTATCTCCAACTGCCATTTGAATCTCGGTTTGCCTCGTAACTTGCTTTGATCGATATGATGTGCTGTTGTGTAAGTTGCAGAGCTTAGACCCTAAAAGGTCCTGCAGTCCCGTCACCACATGTAAAAAGCCCACGCTTCTTCAAATTCAGTTATATACAAGAAGCTTGGACTAGCATTCTTGAGGATGTGAGACCACATGGGGAAAGAGGTCCTGAAACCACACAGAATCTTCCCAACATCCAAACCTCCATACAAACACTGGCTAAACGTAGGACACCATGCAAGACCCGAAGGCCAACTGTCTGGTCAACCCACAGAATTGTGAGAAATTCTATAAATTATTGTTGTCCTAAGCCGCTAAGTTCTGGGGTGATTTGCCATTCAGCAATACATACTGAAGCAGAAATAGGTATGTGGAAGTGGGATACTGCCATAATTAAAACCTAAAACACATGGCAATGGCCCTGGGACCTGGGAGCAAGCAGAGGCGAAAAAGGCCGGTGGCAAGAAGACTATTAGTACAAGTTGGTTGAGCAGGGAGAAAAACACTTTTGGATGCTTACAGAACAGCGTCATCTGTGTTATACAGCAGTGGAATCATTTATGAAACCATTACCTGTGGTACTTGGAAAATAGAAAACGTACGTAACAAACATGTTGGAGGTGGCTTAGGGGAATTCCAAGCAGAATGCTAACAATACCAATATGTTTTTCTTAGCTGTAAATATTAAGGTATTGAAAGAGGAACTAAAGAAGGAATCAGTTTGCAAGCAACATTTGAGGAAAAAATAATAAAGAGGAACAGTCTCCATCCAGAAGACACTGGGGAAATTGAAACCCCTGTGCACGGTTGGTAGGAATGTAAAATGGTGCATCCACTATGGAAAACAACATGGCGGTTCCTCCAAAAAATAAAAGTAGGATCACCACATGATTCAGCAGCCCCACTCCCAGTATACAGTCAAAAGAATTGAAAGCAAGATCTTGAGATATCTGCTCACCCAGGTCCATAACAGCATTATTCACAATGAGCCAGGGATGGAAGTAACTCAAGTGTCCATCAAAGGATAAATGGATAAACAAAATGTACTATATACATATGATGAAACAGTATTCAGCCTAAAAACGGAAGGAAATCTGTCACATATCACAACATGAATGAACCTTAAGGACTTTTTTTTAAATTTTTATTTATTTATGATAGTCACAGAGAGAGAGAGAGAGAGAGAGGCAGAGACACAAGCAGGCTCCATGCACCGGGAGCCCGATATGGGATTCGATCCCGGGTCTCCAGGATCGCGGCCTGGGCCAAAGGCAGGCACCAAACCGCTGCGCCACCCAGGGATCCCCTTATTTTATTTTTTTAAGTAGACTGCACACCCAGTATGGAGCCATCGCAGGAACCTTGACTTGAGGACATTATGTTAAGTCAACTACCATATGATTCCACTTATTTTTTTTAAGATTTTATTTATTTATTCATGAGAGACACAGAGAGGGACAGAGAGAGGCAGAGGGAGAAGCAGGCTCCATGCAGGGAGCCCGATGTGGGACTCGATCCCAGGTCTCCAGGATCACGCCCTGGGCCAAAGGCAGGCGCTAAACCGCTGAGCCACCCAGGCTGCCCCATATGATTCCACTTATATGAAGTATCTAAAGTAGTCAAATTCATAGAAACAGAAAGCAAAATGGTGGTTTCCAGGGCCTGGGAAAAGGGGGGAAAAGGGGGGTTTTTGTTTAATGGGTACAGAGTTTCCGTATTACAAGATGAGAAAGTTTTAGAGCTGGGCTGCACAACATTGTGAATATACTTGACGCTACTAAACTGCACACTTAAAAATGAGTAACATGACAAATTCTATTATAGGTCTTTTAACCACAGTTAAATATAAAAAAATTGTTAAAGACTTATTTATTTATTCATGAGAGACACAGAGAAAGAGACAGGCAGAGACACAGGCAGAGGAAGAAACAGACTCCTTGCAGGAGCCTGATGTGGGACTCGATTCTGGATCCCAAGATCATGACCTGAGCCGAAGGCAGCCGCCCAGCCACTGAGCCACCCACCCAGATGTCCCTAAATTTTTTAAAGACACTTAAAAAATGTCATGATCCCTTGCCCAGTCCCTACACCCGAAATTGTTTTCAGACCTGAAATCTATTGAATGAAAAAGGGGGTGAGTCACCAGGAGGAATTCCTCCAGTCCTTCTCCCAAAGGGACTTATAGCCATTTACTTGAATACCTGTAAGCTAGAGGAGGGCAGGTATCCTGTGTGACATGGAGCCTGAAATGATACTGATACTGAGACCTGAAATGTCATCGTGGACATGGACTACTCTGTGGATTAGAGTGGACGGACTACCGGCCCATCAAAATGGAATCCTGGCTGAAGTCCATCCTAAGGTGCTCCACGGGCCCATGGCCCCACCTGGTGGTCACTGCCCCAATTCCTGAATGTGAATGTGTAACTGGAACTGACGATATAGCTGGCTGTTAGGAAAGCCCCTACATTGGATCATTGGTTTATCTGATAAGAGCTGTCACAGTGGGGAAGCTTCTGAAATTGTGCCTCTCCCCACACTGTCACATCTCTAAGGCAAGATGGTAAATAAAAAGCAATATCCCAGGGCAGCCCGGGTGGCTCAGCGGTTTAGTGCCACCTTCAGCCAAGGGTGTGATCCTGGAGACCCATGTCAGGCTCCCTGCATGGAGCCTGCCTCTCCCTCTGCCTGTGTCTCTGCCTCTCTCTCTCATGAACAAATAAATAAAATCTTAAAAAAAAAAAAAAAAAAAAAGCAATATCCCAGAAAAAACTGGTGGTTGCCAGAGAGGAGGAGAGTGGGAGGGATGGGCAAAAAGAGTGAAGGGGAGTTGTGTGGGGGAGGGTTGGTATAGGCTTCCAGTTATGGAATGAGTAAGTCATGGGGCTGAAAGGTACAGCATAGAGAATATAGTCAATGGTATTGTGTTTTATGGCGACAGATGGTAGCTACACTTGCAACGAGCATAACATACATACAGAGTTGTGGAATCACTATGTTGTATACTGAAACACTGGTGTCAAATGTACTTCAATTTAAAATATATATTTAATTTTGGAGGGAAGACAGAAATCAGGACTACCTTTAGGGATCTCAAGGGATAGTGGTCTCTATCATACCTCTGTTTGATTATCCAGTCTGGTTCCTACAGAAAACAGATAGATCCTGGAGAATGGTAGCTCCATTCAAGCCTTGATTGCAGCCACCACACAGGATGTGGTCTCATGGCTACAGCATATAAATATGGCTTCAAGTACATGACATGTGGCCATAGATTTTTTTTTTAAGATTTTTAAATTTTTATTTGAGAGTGAGAGAGAGAGCTAGTACAGGCAGGGGGGAGGGACAGAGGGAGAAGAAGCAGACTTCCCACTGAGCAGGGAGCCTGATGGGGAGCTTGATCCCAAGACCCTGGGATCATGGCCTGAGTTGCTTAACCGGCTAAGCCACCCAGGTGCCCAAGTGGCCAATGATTTCATATATGCATTCTTCTTTTTCCCAATCAGGAAACAGAAGCAGCATTCACATGGACTGAACAGCATTTATTTACCTTTTCCCCCAGGCTATTACACCTCTCCCAATCTATGTCATGATATATTCAGAAAAGATCTAGCCCATGTGGACATCCCAGAGAACTCTGTATTGATCCACTGCATCAATGACATTATGCTGATTGGCGAGAACAAGCAAGAGGTGGCTAGCATCTGAAAGCCTTGGTAAGACACACTCACTCAAGACGGTGCTGTATAAACTCTATGAAAAAATAAAATAAAATAAACTCTACGAAGATTCTAAGGACCTCCTCCTGTCAGTAGTTTGGGGGATCCAGCAGTCAGAGGCATGCTAGGATACCTCCTAGGAAGAAAAGACAAACTGCTGTGTATTGCATCCACAAAGGAAACACAATACCTTGTGGACCTCTTTGTTCTGGAGATGACATGTTCATCGTGGCCCATATCCTGGGTGACACACAAAGTTGTTGCTTTGAGTGGGGACTGAGTGAGACTCCTCAACATCTGCTTCTCAAAGGACGCAACCAGCACACCTTGTGTCTTCCTGCCCTCCCCAGCACCACCATCTACTCCATCTGCAAGGTGTTTGGCTCTACTTAAAAGCATATCTAATATCTGACCATTTCTCTAGCTCTCCTCTGCCAGACCCTCACCTGAATCCTCTCTTCTTTGCTTCAACTCCTCCCCATTCAGCAGCTGGAATGTCTTCTTAAAGCAATTCATGTAACTTGCCTACTTAAAATCGTCTAAGCTTCATCACTTTTATTTTTTTTTAATTTTTATTTATTTATGATAGTCACAGAGAGAGAGAGAGAGAGAGAGGCAGAGACACAGGCAGAGGGAGAAGCAGGCTCCATGCACCGGGAGCCTGATGTGGGATTCGATCCCGGGTCTCCAGGATCGCGCCCTGGGCCAAAGGCAGGCGCCAAACCACTGCGCCACCCAGGGATCCCCGCTTCATCACTTTTAAATAAAATAAAAATCCCACCTCAGGCCCTTTGCCCTTGCTATTTTTCTGCCCGAACAACACTCTAGTTCTCTTCCTGAAAATCTTTATTCAAATGTCAGTTCCTCTGAGAGCTCTTTACTGGTCACTCTGTCTCTTCCAGTGGAAACACCCCTTCCGATTGCTTCCTGACATATCGCTATTTGCCTCCTTCAAGTCCTTCCAACAGTTACCACAGCCTAATCATTTTCCACTTTTGCTTTTTCCTTCTCTCTCTCTGCCTGAGTAGAATATGGGAACCACAGGGGCAGGGCCTTGACTCAATCACAGTTGTCTCCCTAGCACTCTGCACACAATATACAAACACAATGATTATCCGTGTGGAATTAATGATTGAATAGTCTTCCTATCCCACCCACACCTCTGCTACAGTCATCCCCACCATTTACTTCCATTGTAGTAATATTAATAGATCTTGATGGCCCATCATGGTATTTAAATAGCATATTATTTTACTCACATTAAGAATTAACCCCGTGAGGAAAACAAGAGTTAAGGGTAAAAAAAAAAAAAAAAAAAAAAAAAAAAACACCCTGAAGCTGACAGAAGTAATCAAGCTAGAGAGTGCCCGAATCTAAATCTAAAATCAGGTTTTGGGAAACTCCATGATGTCTGACACCAGTTACCACAGGTAGACCAAATTTCACAGGTTAAGGGCACAGTCCCCACAAGGCTGCCCTCACTTCAGTCACAAGTTCAGGGGTCCCACTGCCTCCTGAAGTTTGATAATTTGCCAAAACTATTCATAGAACCAGGAAAGCATTCTACTTACAATTAAGGGGGGGGGTTTTGTAAGACTTTATTTATTTATTTGAGAGAGAGAGAGAGCACGTGCGCGTGCATGAGTAGGGGGAGGGGCAGAAGGAGAGGGAGAAGAAGAAGTAGTGGAGCCCCACTGAGCAGGGAGCCCAACACAAGGCTCCATCCGGGGACCCTGAGATCATGACCTGAGCCGAAGGCAGATGCTTAACCAACTGAGCCACCCAGGCGTCCCATAGTTAAAGTTTTATTATAACAAAAAACATAAATCAGAACCAGCCAAAAGAAAAGACAGGTGAGGTGAAATCTGGGAGGGGCCCCAACACAAAGCTTCTCATCACCTCCTCTGGAGTCCTGGATGGCATTACCTCCTCCTGGTTACAATGTGTGGCAATACTCAAGTGTTGCCAACCAGTGACACTTATCCAAGTCTTTGGTGTCCAAAGTTTTTATTGGGGATCTATCTCACACCGCCCACACTGCTGACCCATAGTCTCCAGCTCCTCTATTCCAGAGCCATCACAAATCACACTGTCCAGTGGCCAATCCCACCCCCAGAGCAAAGACACTCTTATGAAGTAGGACATTCTAGGTGCCTAGAGATCACCTCCCAGTAGCAGAAGGCAAAAGCCATACCTCTGCTTCAACTCTTCCCTTTACTTTGGGTAAAGTTAATTCTTCACTATACAGGGGAGTTTTGCTCTTCTTTTTTAAAATTCCAAATCTAGTGCACTAAAGATACTGTTCTGTCTAATCTTTTTCTTTTCTTTTTTTTTTTTTTTTTTAAGATTTTGCTTATCCGTGAGAGACACACAGAGAGAGAGAGGCAGAAACACAGTCAGAGGGAGAAGCAGGCTCCATGCAGGGAGCCCAACGTGGGACTCAATCCTGGGTCTCCAGGATCACGCCCTGGGCTGAAGGCGACGCTAAACCACTAAGCCACCAGGGCTGCCCAAGTAAGTCTTTATTATCAAGCAAGAAATATGCTGTTTACAAAGGAAATTATTACAAATTCTCTTTTATCACATGATGTTGTGGTATCTGTTAGCAAGGATAAGACCAAAACAATGCTGGGCAGTGACATCAAAGTAACATAATACTGTAATCTACTTGACATTCTCTGATGATACGCTACAGCACCTGCAGTCTAAAATCTCCTACAGGGGATCCCTGGGTGGCGCATCGGTTTCGCACCTGCCTTTGACCCAGGGCACAATCCTGGAGACCGGGGATCGAATCCCACGTCGGGCTCCCAGTGCATGGAGCCTGCTTCTCCCTCTGCCTCTCTCTCTCTCTCTGTGATGACTATGATAAATTAAAAAAAAAAAAAATCTCCTACAGATTAACATGCCAAGAAATGCCAGTTACTTACTGGAATGTAAAATTCAGATGATTTTCACTGATGGGGCAGGGGGCTATGCATCACACACATGAGTATGTATGTGTGTGGCTTCTTTCTCACACTTTTTTTTCTTTTTTTTAAGATTTTATTTAGTTATTCATGAGAGACACACAGAGAGAGGCAGAGACACAGGCAGAGGGAGAAGCAGGCTCCATGCATGGAGCCCAACATGGGACTCAATCTTGGGTCTCCAGGATTACACCCTGGGCTGAAGGCAGCGGCACTAAACCACTGAGCCACTGGGCTGCCCCTTTCTCCCACTTTTTACAAAAACCAATTGTGATTATTACCTTTTGAGAAAAAACTATCACCATGTATCATTAAAAACCATTTATTAAATCTCCAAATTTCAAAGTATGTTTTATCTTTTTTTTTTTTTTTTAAAGATTTTTTATTTATTTATTCATGATAGTCACAGAGAGAGAGAGAGAGAGGCAGAGACACAGGCAGAGAGAGAAGCGGGCTCCATGCAGGGAGCCCGATGTGGGATTCGATCCCGGGTCTCCAGGATCGCGCCCTGGGCCAAAGGCAGGCGCCAAACCGCTGCGCCACCCAGGGATCCCAGTATGTTTTATCTTTGATTGTAACTGTTTATTTACTTTTTTCCCAACTTGATGCTGAGTAGTTTACAAAAGTGCTCAATAAATGTTTTGTAATAAATGTCTACACAAGGTTATCTAATTTGAATTTCAGAAAAAGATAGTCACAAAGGCATAATAAAAGCCTAATAACAATAATGAAAGTATAAAAAAAGGCATTGATACCGTTGACCAAAAAGCCAGGTTCCTGTTCTGGCTCTGTTCCTTACTGGGTGTTTAACCTTGGGAAGGTCTCATTTCCTAAATCTATTTCCTCATCCGCAAAGTGGAATTACTCCTATTTGCTCTGCTTACCTCATAGCATTATTGTCAAGAATCAAACGAGTCCATGGATTTTAAGGTGTTTTGCAAACTGTAAAATATCTTGCCAATAGTATTTATTTTTTCAATGAAAATTTGTTTTGAAAGTAACATGCAGGGGCACCTGGATGGCTCAGTCAGTTGAGCATCTGCCTTTGGCTCAGGTCATGATCCCAGTCTCCTGGGACTGAGCCCCACATCAGGCTCCCTGCAGAGGAGGCTTCTCCTTCTCCCTCTGCCTGCTGCTCCCCCTGCTTGTATGCTCGCTCTCTCTCCTTCTGTCAAATAAATAAAATAAAATCTTTTTTTTAAGTGACAGGCATTTTACTAGGATGTAAAATATGATTGGGGAAAATTGGGGAAGCAGACACAAGCATTGCTAGCCTAGGCAGATTGAGAGCAGGGCAGTTATCTCTCACCTCATCAGTCCTGTAAGTAGTCTAGAGGGGACCTATTCCTGCTCTCTGCTGTTTATTATTTTTGT
This sequence comes from Canis lupus familiaris, assembly GCF_011100685.1. NCBI lineage: Eukaryota > Metazoa > Chordata > Mammalia > Carnivora > Canidae > Canis > Canis lupus. The sequence goes on from NC_049238.1 coordinate 60,081,776, forward strand.
CTTCTCTGAGTCTCAGTTTCTTTGTATCAACCTCTCTGAGCCTATTATACCACCTGTTACCTGGGAGTTATACACGTCTTACTTACCCTGGACAGTTTGCTGGGAGGCTTATATTAGATCACTATTGCTAAGGTCTTTTTGCCAGTCACAAAGTGATATGCAATTATAAAGAAATTTGGTAATATTTTCTTAAAGGCAGTGAATTTTCAGGAGTAGTTTAAATAAAGCACACAAGGTCAGGGTATGAGAGGATTACACTGGCCCCTGTCAGGCACATCCCAGAAAAGAACAGATTATGCCTCGCTGTCTTGGATTGGATCACATATTGCCTTACAAATTCCATTCTGTGAAGGCCTTGGGAAAAATAAAATAAGCCCTTCCATAACCATTAGCTTATTCAACCTTCCCAGTACTTGTGCCAATCAGGAATTATTATGCCCATTTTATTGATAGGGGAACTGAAGCTTAGAGATGTTGACACATCCCCAGAATCATGCAACTGGTAAATGAGTGCATCTGGAATGGACTCTTCCCACAGCAGTGGGAGAGGACAAATGTGCTTAGATGAAAGGAGGTGGCCTCACACAAATGGCCCATTTGTCATTCTTCCCTGACATAACTTTCTATTCACGCCATCAAGCCTATTTTCTGTCTTTTACAAATACTTCGTGTTTCTCACTATGGCTGGGGTGCCCAGAGAAACAATTATGATACCAGGCAGATTTAGAATGCAATGAGGTGACAGCTAAGGATGGGCAACAAGGCATTTCTACAGGAGGGGAACACAGTCAGTGTTCACACCTCCTCCCCTGAAAGACCTTTAACTGGTGAAGAAGTGCGTACTGTTAGAATGCCCAGCTCTTAAGTCACATTCCAATTCTACACATAGACTTGAAGGTCTGCATAAACACCACTGCACTCCCACCTCCACCCTCATAAATCTGTCATCTTAAGGCTTAGGCAAGTCAAGAACAGCTCCTTGGTCACAAAAATGCTAGGGGGTCCCTGTTTATGTATAAACCTCTTTTCACTATGAATTCTTCCTTCATTATGTGTCTGCTCTTATTTAAAATCTAATTCAAATATTAAAAATTGGAAACCGGGATCCCTGGGTGGCGCAGCGGTTTAGCGCCTGCCTTTGGCCCAGGGCGCAATCCTGGAGACCCGGGATGGAGTCCCACGTCGGGCTCCCAGTGCATGGAGCCTGCTTCTCCCTCTGCCTATGTCTCTGCCTCTCTCTCTCTCTCTCTCTCTCTCTGTGACTATCATAAATAAATAAATAAATAAAATTTTAAAAAAAAATAAAAAATAAAAATTGGAAACCGCCCTGAAGTCCATAAGTTTGGAGTCCAATATAAGTAAATTATAACACATTAATTCAATGGACCATTAAGGAATCATTCAAAAGAATAAAGTAGATGTGGCAAAACTGCCACAATATAATGCTTGGGTGAATTCGTAAAGGGAAGAGCAAGGTGCATAGTATGTTCCCATTTTATAAAAAGAGAAATATTAAATGTTTTAATATTCATTTTAATATGAATAAATATTATTTTTGCAAAAATACTAGAAATAACAGGCATACCTCGTTTTATTGTGCTTTGCAAATATTGCCTGTTTTACAAATTGAAGGTTTGTGGCAACCCTGCATCAAGCAAGTCTATAGGCACCATCATTCCAGCAGCATTGCTCACTTTACATCTCTATCACACTTTGGTAATCCTCATAATATTTCAAACTTTTTCATTATTATTCTATTTATTATGGTGATCTGTGATCAGTGATTACAACTTGCTGAAAGCTCAGATAGCATTTTTTTAGCAAGAAAGTATTTCTTAATTAAAACCTGTACAATTTATTTTAGACACAATGCTATTGCACATTTAATAGATTACAGTTTAGTGTAAACATAATTTTTAGATGCACTGGGAAACCAAAAAATTCATTTGACTTGCTTCATTGCAGTGACCTAGAACCAAACCCACAACATCTCTGAAGTATGCCTGTGTTAGAGTAGCCAGCTAGTTAGGTTGTAACAGGATGCCTGGAGGTCAGCAATGAGGAAATCATGGGCAGCTATCAGGAAGGTGAGAGGCCTGTCCTGGCAGCATCCAACAGCTGAATCAAAACAGGCCCATGGTGGCAGATGCCATGACAGAAAACCCCTGCTTCCCACTCCAAGTAGTAAATATTCTGCCCCCTAGTTTGTTTGTTTGTTTTTTAAGATTTATTTATTTATTCATGAGAGACACAGAAAGAGAGACAGATAGACAGACAGGCAGAGGGAGAAGCAGGCTCCATACAGGGAGCCCGATGTGGGGACTCGATCCTAGGACTCCAGGAACATGCCCTGGGCCAAAGGCAGGCATTAAACTGCTGAGCCACCCAGGTGTCCCTGAACATTCTAAAATTTAAATGATACTAATATTCTCCATTGCCCTTCAGGTAAAATCTACTTTCTTTTCCTTTCTTTTCTTTTTTCTTTTTTATTTCTCTTTATCTGCAAAGGCTTCGGAATCATACTTAAGGATATACATTTCTTCATGTATGTCCCCCAGCAGCACAGAACAGAGACCAGATTTCTCTGGTTCTTTTGTAATGTTCACACCACACCCATTCCTCAAAATCTGTCATCCGTCCAGATAACTCCAATTAACAATGAACTCTCCCCATATGTGATGGCAACTGATTATTCAATTAACGCTTAATTAGGGACACCTGGGTGGCTCAGTGTTTGAGCATCTATCTGCTTTTGGCTCAGGTCATGATCCCGGGGTCCTGGGATTGAGTCCCGCATTAGGCTCCCCACGGGGAGCCTGCTTCTCCCTCTGCCTAATGTCTCTGCCTCTCTCTCCATGTCTCTCATGAATAAATAAATAAAATCTTAAAATTTTACAGCTAATTATTCTCTGAATTGTTCTCTAACAGCTACAAAGCACTTTAAACAAACGGTGAATGGAAAAATACCAAGCTGGGAGTAAAAAGATTTAGCTTCCAGAGAGCCAAGAATCTGCCACGAACTCTCCATGTAATCAAGAGCAAATCACCTTTCTGGGCCTCAGTAAACCCTGCAGAATAAGGGTGGAGTACTGATCTCTGAGGATCTTCCAGTCTGTGGGTCTATGACTCTGAGCTCCTCAAAGTTCAGGAGCACAGGCCACATCCTTTCCCAAGACACATAATGGAAGCTCTATTAAGACTTGAATGAAAGCCATTGATGAAGAGATTGCCTGGCCCCAGCCCTTCGATACCAAACCAACATGCTACAGATGACTATCTTCCTTGAAGGGCTGTCTACGTTTACAAATGAGTATACAGCTTCACTGATACAAACCTAATAACTCTTAGTATCTTGTTCCACTGGAAAGTTATTTCTTAAAACAAACTTAAATCTCTCCACATCAACCTTCAAGGGAACGGAGAAACTATCAATAATGGTTTAAATCATCACCTCCAGATTTGCCTTATGTCCCCCCCCACTGTGGTACTCCTTTTTGCTTGCAGCCCTTAGACTCTGGCTCAGAAAACAAATACTAGACCACTGATTTGTCAGAGACATGCCTTACTGCCCAGACTCCCACTGTTCTCACCAGGTAAGCTACATGATTATGTAAATCATTGACAACACCCAAAGGTCAAAGATAAACAAAAACAAACACCTTTTCAGGAATTTCACCTAGAAAACCACTTACAATGGCAAAAAAAAAAAAAAAAAAAAAAAAGAAAGAAAGAAAGAAAGAAAGAAAAATACCCATACACAGAAAAACAGAAAAAAAAAAAAAAAACTAATTTTTTAAGCTTTGGGAGATGTTGGAGGCGTGGAAGTCTCAAGAGCTGGTTTCCGAAGGGCAGTGAATACCAGACAATATGGTACAAGAGACTCCCGGCTGTTGTGTCAATGAAGCCTTTCAGACCTTCCACACTACTTCACTTGTTCCCTTAAAGTAGCGCTTTCTGGAAGCTCAGCTCTCAGCTGGCGAGAACAGTGAACCTTGTGCTATTTGTCCATCAACTTCTTTAAAAAGAAAAACCTCCTGTACAGCTGTCTTGTTTTGCATTTTCTATTCTGTACTTCAGGACACATAATGACAAACAGTGGAGGCAAGGGGCTCTTTAAAAACTGTGAAGAAAGAAGAAAAAGTACCCAGAAGTCTCTGTTTTCAGCTATTGGAGAAAAGTCTGCAACCCACAGAAACCAGCACTAATTAAAAAAGAAAGAAAGAAAGTCAGTCAGTCCCTGAGCACTGGGAATTAACAATAAAGCACTCTTCAGGTTTTGAGATACAAAAACAAAACAAAACAAAAGGTGCATAGCCCATCCATCCTTTCCAAATCAAACAATACAACTTTCCAAAATTTGAATCTAAAAATCTTTTCATATGTAAATTGCATCTCAATAAATTAATTTTTAAAAAATCTTCACATGCAACCAACTCTGAAGAGTTGGTGAAGATAACCCAAAGTAAATATTCCCAAAGGCATTTTTTTCCCAAAAGCATTTTTTCCTACATTTTTTGTAGAAATTGGGCCCACATCCATTGACCGTATAAGAAAGCAGTTAAAAAGAGCACCTAAAAGCATTGAAATGGGTAGGAAATATCAGAAAGGGAGACAGAACATGAAGACTCCTAACTCTGGGAAACGAACTAGGGGTGGTGGAAGGGGGAGGAGAGTGGGGGGTGGGGGTGAATGGGTGAAGGGCACTGAGGGGGGCACTTGACGGATGAGCACTGGGTGTTATTCTGTATTTTGCAAATTGAACACCAATAAAAAATAAATTTATTATTAAAAAAATAAAAAATAAAAGCATTGAAACTAAATGTTTTCTTCAATCTTTCTCCCCATATTTTAACAAAAACCTTAATGTTGAAAATTGGTGTTTAAAGGAATATTTTTTTTTATTTTTATTTATTTATGATAGTCACACACACAGAGAGAGAGAGAGAGAGGCAGAGACACAGGCAGAGGGAGAAGCAGGCTCCATGCACCGGGAGCCCGACGTGGGATTCGATCCCGGGTCTCCAGGATCGCGCCCTGGGCCAAATGCAGGCGCCAAACCGCTGCACCACCCAGGGATCCCTGTTTAAAGGAATATTAAAGGAACTGTCAACACTGTTCATTTAAAAAATTAACAATGTCTTACTTAATACATAAGAACTCAAACTGATAAGAAAAACCCGGAAAAAAAAAAGAAAAGAAAAACCCGAGAAAATAGCAAAGTAAATTATAACATAAATAGAAAATAGCCATAAATATCAGGAAATGTTCATACTGAATAATAGTGACCAAAGAATTGATATTAAAACAATAACATTTTGTCCCTCAATTTAGAAAAAAAAAAAAAAGAGTACTTCAGTGCTGGTGACTGTCATGAAATGGGCCCTTTCACATACGATGAGTTGTAAATGGGACAAACCCTTCTAGTATGCAATTTGTCAAAATATATCAGGAACCTTAAAAATGTTTGTATTCTTCAGAATGGCAGTTCCATTTGCAGGAACTCGATCTAAAGAAAATAATCTTGCTCTGGAAAACATTGTAGAGGTTCCTCAAAAAAGTTAAAAACAGAACTACCCTACCATCCAGCAATTGCACTACTTACTAGGTATTTACCCAAAGAACACAAAAACACCGATTCAAAGGGGCACATGCACCCAATGTTTATAGCAGCACTAACAATAACAGTCAAATTATGGAAAGAGCCTAAATGTCCATCGACTGATGAATGGATCAAGAAGAGGTGGTATAGGGGCACCTGGGTGACTCAACTGGTTGAGCAGCAGACTTTGGATTTGGGCTCAGGTCATGTTCTGAGGTGGTGGGATCAAGTCTCATGTTGGCTCTGCACTCAATGTGGAGTGTGCTTATCTCTCTCCCTCTGCTTCTTCCCTCCCCCTCCCCAAACTAGGTCTAAAATAAATAAATAGGGATCCCTGGGTGGCGCAGCGGTTTAGCGCCTGCCTTTGGCCCAGGGCGTGATCCTGGAGACCCGGGATCGAATCCCACATCGGGCTCCCGGTGCATGGAGCCTGCTTCTCCCTCTGCCTATGTCTCTGCCTCTCTCTCTCTCTGTGTGACTATCATAAATTAAAAAAAAAAAAAAATTTAAAATAAATAAAATAAATAAATAATAATTGTAAAAAAAAAAAAAAGGATGTGGTATACACACACACAAGAATATTACTCAGCCATCAAAATAAACCCTTGGGCACCTGGGTGGCTCAATGGTTGAGTGTCTGCCTTAGGCTCTGGGTGTGATCGTTATGTCCTAGGGTCTAGTCCCACATTGGGCTCCTTGCCAGGAGCCTGCTTCTCCCTCTGCCTGTGTCTCTCTGCCTCTCTCTCTGTGTGTGTCTCTCATGAATAAATAAATAAATCTTAAAAAAAAAAAAAAAAGAAACCTTGCCATTTGCAATGATGTGGGTAGAGCTAGAGTGTATTATTATTATGCTAAGTGAAATAAGTCAGCCAGAGAAAGACAAATATCATACAATGTCACTCATGTGGAATTTAAGGGGGGAAAAAAAAACAGAAGAACATAGGGGAAGGGAAGAAAGAAAGAGAAAAGCAAACCATAAGAAACTCTTCACTATAGGGATCCCTGGGTGGCGCAATGGTTTGGCGCCTGCCTTTGGCCCAGGGCGCGATCCTGGAGACCCGGGATCGAGTCCCACGTTGGGCTCCCTGCAAGGAGCCTGCTTCTCCCTCTGCCTGTGTCTCCGCCTTTCTCTCTCTCTCTCTCTGTGACTATCATAAATAAATAAAAAAAAAATAAAAAACTCTTCACTATAGACAACAGAGGGTTGATGAAGGGAGGTAGGCTAAATTGGTGATGGATATTAAGGAGGGCACTTGTGATGAGCACTGGGGTGTTATATGTGAATGATGAATCACCAAATTCTACACCTGAAAACACTTTTACATATATATTAACTAACTAGAATTTCTAGAATGAAATCGAATATTTTTATAGAGCATAGAACCCCCAAAAAGAAATAGAAAAAATAATCCTGAATATGAAAAAAGATGGCCACTGAAGCATCAAATTCCAGCATACCTCATTTTTATTGCACTTCACTTTATTAAGCTTCAAAGATACTGAATTTTTTACAATTGTAGAATTTGTGGCAACTCTACATTGAACAAGTCTATTGGCATCATTTTCTCAACAGCATTTGCTCACTTCATGTCTCTGTCATATTTTGGCAATTCACACAATGTTTCAAACTTTTTCGGTATTATTATTTTTCTTATAGTGATCTGTGATGTTACTATTGTAATTGTTTTAGGGTGCCATAAGCCATGCCCATGTAAGATGGAAAACCTAATTATAAATGTTGCAGGTGTTCTGACCACTCCACTGACCAACCATCCACCTGCCTCTCTCTCTCTCATTGGACCTCCCCATTCCCTGAGACACAATAAAATTAAAACTAGACCAATCAATAACTCTTCAATGGCCCCTCAGTACTTATAAGAAAGGAAGAGTCACATGTCTCTCATTCTAAATCAAAAGCTAGAAATGAGTGAACTTAGTAAGGAAGGCATAGCAAAAGCCAAGACAGGCCAGAAGCTAAGTCTCTAGAGCCAAGTTAGTTAGCCAAGTTGTGAATGCAAAGGAAAAGTTCTTGAAGGAGGGATGCCTCGGTGGCTCAGCGGTTGAGCATCTTCTGCCTTTGGAATTCCTTTAAGAATTTATCGGGGGAGGGATCCCTGGGTGGCGCAGCGGTTTAGCGCCTGCCTTTGGCCCAGGGCCCGATCCTGGAGACCTGGGATCCAATCCCACATCAGGCTCCCGGTGCATGGAGCCTGCTTCTCCCTCTGCCTATGTCTCTGCCTCTCTCTCTCTCTCTCTCTGTGTGTGTGTGTGACTATCATAAATAAATAAAAAAAAATTAAAAGAAAAAAAGAATTTGTCGGGGGGAAAAAAAAAAGAAATTGTCTGCAAGGATGCCTGGCTGGCTCAGTCGTTGAGCATCTGCCTTCAGCTCAGGTCGTGATTCTGGGGTCCTGGGATCAAATCCCACATCAGGCTCCCTGCATGGAGCCTGCTTCTTCCTCTGCCTACATCTCTGCCTCTCTCTGTGTCTCTCATGAATAAATAAAATCTTTAAAAAAAAAAAAAAGAAAATTAAAAGTGCTACTGCAGTGAGCACATGAATGATAAAAAAGCAAAACTGCCTATTTGTTGATATGGACAAAGTGGTAGTCTGTCTGTAGTCTGGATAGATCAAACCAGCCACAATATTCCCTTAAACCAAAGCCTGATCCAGAGCGAAGCCCTAACTCTTCATTCCTGTGAAGTCTAAGAGAGGTGAGGAAGCTGCCAAAGAGTTTAAGCTAGCAGACGTTGGTTTATGAGATTTAAGGAAAGAAGCTGTTTCCATAACATAAAAGTGTAAGATAAAGTAGGAAGTGCTGATGTCAAAGCTGCAAAGTTATCCAGATGATCTAGCTAAGATCATCAATGAAGGTGGCTACACTAAACAGGTTTTCAATGTAGATGGAACAGCCTTGTGTTAGAAGACGTCACCTAGATCTTTCATAGCTAGAAAGCAGAAGTCACTGCAAGCAGAAGCCGTCAAGGCTTCAAAGCTTCCAAAGATATGCTGACTCTCTTGTTAGAGGCGAATACAGTTGGTGACTTACAGTTGAAGCCGATGCTCATTTACCAATTCTGAAAATCCTAGAACTTTAAGGATTATGCTAAATCTACTCTGCCCATGCTCTAGAAATGAAACAAAGCCCACCTTTTGAGAACTACTGTTCATAAAATGGATTCCTTTCAAATATGACTGCTCATTGAAAATGCTCCTGCTCACCCAAGAGCTTTGATGGAGATGTACAATGAGATTAATATTGTCTTCATGCCTGCTAACACAACATCCATTCTGTATGTAGCTCATGGATCAAGGAGTCATTTCAACTTTCAAATCTTATTATTTAAGGAATACAGGATGCCTGGGTGGCTCAGCAGTTGAGCGTCTGCCTTCAGCTCAGGGCATGATCCCAGGGTCCCGGGATTGAGTCCCTCATCAGGCGCCTCTCGGGGAGCCTGCTTCTCCCTCTACCTATGTCTCTGCCTCTCTTTCTGTGTCTCTCATGAATAAATAAAATCTTTTTAAACAAAGAAATACATTCCATAAGGATATTACTGCCATAGTGATTCCTGTGATGGAGCTGGACAAAATAAATTGAAAGCTGCCTGGAAAGGATTCACCATTCTAGATGCCATAGGACTATTCATAATTCATGGGAGGAGGTCAAAAATGAACATTAACAAGTTTGGAAGAAACTGACACCAACCTTCATGGATGACCTTGAGGAGTTCAAGATCAGAAGCGGAAATGATTGCAGGGTGGTGGAAACAGCAAGAGAACAAGAATTAGAAGTACAGCCTGAAGATGTGATTGAATTGCTGCAATCTCATGATCAAACTTGAAGGAATGAGGAGCTGCTTCTTCGGGGATGACCAAAGAAAGGTTTCTAGAGATGGAGTCTATTCCTGATGAAGATGCTGTGAAGATTGTTGAAATGACAACAAAGGACTTGGAATATTACATAACTGTAGTTGATAAGCAACAGAATTTGAGAAGATTGACTCCAGTTTTGAAAGTTCTACTGTGGGTAAAATGCTATCAAATAGAATCACATGCTAGAGAAATCATTTGTGAAAGGAGAAGTCAGTCAATGTGGCAAACTTCGTTGTCTTAAAAAAAAAAAAAAAAAAAAAAAAAAAAAACCTTTGTCTTTTTTATCTAAGTTTTTAAAAAATGTTTCAGGTAATCTCTACACCCAACGTGGGGCTTGAACTTAAAACCTCCAGGTCAAGAGTTGCATGCTCTTCTGACGGAGCCAGCCAGGCAGGCACCCCATTGTCTTATTTTTAAAAATTGCCTCAGCAGGGCAGCCCCTGTGGCACAGTCCCACAACGGGCTCTCTGCATGGTGCCTCCTTCTCTCTCTGCCTGTGTTCTCTCTGTGTGTGTCTCTATGAATAAATAAAAAATATTAAAAAAAAAATTGCCTCAGCGGCCCAGTCTTCAGCAACCAACACTCTGATCAGTCAGTTGTCATCAACATTGCAGCAAGACTCCACCAGCAAAAAAAGATGATTTACAGAAAGCTTAGATAATGGTTAGGATTTTTGAGCAATAAAGTATTTTTTAAAAGATTTTATTTATTTATTAATGAGAAACACAGAGAAAGAGAGAGGCAGAGACATAGGCAGAGGGAGAAGCAGGTTCCACTCAGGGAACCCGATGTGGGACTCGATCCCAGGTCTCCAGGATCACACCCTGGGGCCAAAGACAGGCGCTAAACCACTTAGCCACCCAGGGATCCCCAATAAAGTATTTTTTTAATTAAGGTATATACATTTTTTAAAAGAATTTATATATTTGAGAGACAGCACCAGCGGGAGGAAGAGCAAAGGGAAAGGGACAAGTGGACTCCCAACTGAGCACAGAGCCAGACTCAGGGCTCAACCTGAGGATCATGATCTGAGCCAAAGTCAGATGCTTAACTGAGCCACCCAGGCGCTCCAGTATATACATTTTGTTAGAAACAATGCTATTGTATACTAATTAGACTACAGTATATCATAAACATCTTTTATATGCAGAGGGAAACCAAAAAATTCATTGGACTCACTTATTACAGAGGTCTGGGGTCAAATTCACAATATTTCCAAAGTATACCTGTATGGAAAAGTAGAATAAATGTCTAACTATGTCTAAATAGCTGAAGAAATTGTGAAAAACTTTGGCACATCACACTATTGGCACATCGGAATTTTAAATTATATTTGTGAACATTTTTTTGAAATGTTCATGATTTTGGGGGTGCCTGGCTGACTCAGTCTGCACAGCATGAGACTCGATCTCGGAATTATAAATTCAAGCCCCACGTTGGGTACAGAGATTGCTCAAAAATAAAAAATCTTTTGGGGTACCTCAGTGAGAAATCTACTTCTCTCCCTCTTCCTCTGCCCCTCCCCTTGCTCAGTCTTGCTCATGCACCCTCTCTCTCTAAAATAAATAAATCTTAGGGGCACCTGGGTGGCTCAGTGGTTGAGTATCTGCCTGTGGCTCAGGTTGTGATCCCAGGGTCCTGGGATTGAGTCCTACATCGGGCTCCCCGCAGAGAACCTGACTCTCCGTCTGCCTATGTCTCTGCCTCTCTGTGTGTCTTTCATGAAGTATATTACTACTCTTGCCATATTCAGCAGATAAATAAATGCCCACTGACTAAATGGACCTCAATTCAGAAATCTTTCCCCAGAAATGCTCTTATATCATCATTCCCAAACACTGGCTGCTGGCAATATTGGCAGTCCACTAATATATGTGGTCCATGGCATATAGTACAAGTCAAGTGAAATGGCATCTTTCTGGACTATGAGTTGGGCAAGGATTCATTTCATAATTCAAAGAGCAGGTCATATTTATATACATTCACTGATATATTTACAGGAAAACTTATGCCATATTTCTCTATTGCACCTTCAAAACCTCTCACAATCAGTATCATCATAGAAAAATGACAAACTGCTTGGAGGACCTTTTTGCATGTAGTTATATTCCTGAGTTCTTGGAGGTTACTGGTAATAAGGATATTTTTTAAGATTTTATTTATTTATTCATGAGAGACACAGAGAGGCAGAGACACAGGCAGAGGAAAAAGCAGGCTCCCTGAGGGGAGCTCGATGCTAGACTCAGTCCCAGAACCCAGGGATCATGACCAGAACCAAAGGCAGACACTCAACCAGTGAACCATCCAGGTGCCTGGTAATAAAGATTTTAATTCCAAAAAGACATTAACTTCACCAATTTTTTTACTGTTTTAAATATTATACTAGAAAAGTTTTAATTTTAAAAAGTGACTCATGTTATATATTTTTTAAAGATTTGTTTATTTGAGAGAGATTGTGCAAGTGCATGATTGGAGGGAGGGACAGAGAGAGAGGGAGAGAATCTCCAGCAGATTCCCCACTGACTGCTGAGCTCCAAGATGGGGCTTGATCCCATGACCCCAAGATCAAGACCCCAGCAGAAATCAAGAGTCGGATGCTTAACTGACTGAGCCACCCAGGCGCCCCTCATGTTATGTTTCTATTACAGAGCTTGACTTAAAAGGACTGGACTCTAGGACTTCAAATATCCCTACTGCCAGGTTTAAACAATAACATTCTTCCAAACTGATTTTAAATCTCTGCTCTGATATTTACTAGCTTTCTGACAGTTATTTAAGCTCTCTGCTTGGTTTCTCCATTGGTAAAAATGGAGATGAATAATACCTACCTCATAGAGTTGTTACATGGATTAAAAGATTGTGATGCCCTGTGCCTAGCCCTTACTCACTAGAGTTAACTTTTTTTTTTTTTTAAGATTTTATTTATTTACTCATGAGAGACACAGAGAGAGATCGAGGCAGAGACACAGGCAGAGGGAGAAGCAGGCTCCACACAAGGAGCCCGATGTTGGACTTTAACCCGGGAATCCGGGATCATGCCCTGAGCCAAAGGCAGGTGGCTCAACCGCTGAGCCACTCAGGTGTCCCGAGTTAGCTATTTTCATTATTATTCACTGTGGAGAACAAAGTCAACTGTGTCTTTACTGTGTAAAATATCTAAATGAAAAACAAGAATATCTTGATAATTCTAAGTATAATATTGCTTAGTGTTAACTGATGTATTTTAAATAGTAGTTCAGTGAATTTTAAGTGTTTATTAAGATGGATTATGTTCTATATATTCATTCATTCAACGACTAAAATATTCCTTTAACATCTACTATATGCTAGGCATTTTTACAAGTATAAACAAAAATAGACAAAAATTACTGCTTTCATGGAGTTTACATTCTAGTAGAAGGCAATAAAGCCAGTCCAGACCAATAAAGTCTGTCTGAAGAGGCAGCCCCGGTGGCTTAGCGGTTTAGCATTGCCTTCAGCCCAGAGCCTAATCCTGGAGACCTGAGATTGAGTCCCACGTCAGGCTCCTTGCGTGGAGCCTGCTTCTCCCTCTGTCTCTCTCTCTCTAATAAATAAATAAAATCTTTAAAAAAAAAAGTCTGTCTGAACTATTTATTTTTATATGACTTATTCGTGGATATTTAAAAGAGATTTTAAAAATTAAAATATTAAAAAAAATAAAATTAAAATTAAAAAATCACATGAGCCCATTATTTTCCTAGTCTTTTCTCCATTCCTAGCACCCTCTCAAAAGAAACATCTAATGGGTATTCTGTACCACTACACCAATTACTAACCTCTTCCTAGCCCCAGAGGCAACAACAAAGATGTGTTTAAGCTCATTACTTAAACCAAATGAAAGCATAAGACTCAGAGAATTCACTTCATATTTCTTAAGACTTTCAGAAAATATGCAGTCTGATGGAACAGATTATAGGGTTCTGCATTTTTAAAAGATTTTATTTATTCATTCATTTATTTATGAGACACAGAGAGAGAGAGTGCATGTGCACACAGGGGAAGAGCAGGGGGAAGAGGAAGAAGCAGGCTCCCACTGAGCAAGGAGCAGTAGGGCTCAATCCCAGGACCCTGTGATCATGACCTAGTTGAAGGCACATGCTTAAGCTGCTGAGCCACCCAAGCACCCAGTTTTGCATTTTTAAAAATTAGTTGTAATTGATAAAATAGCAAAAAAAAAAAAAAAAAAAAAAAAAAAGAGCATGCACACATGTACACAAAAACAACTATATAAAAATGTACATAACATCATTATTTGTGTTATCAAGTATCTGGAAACAATCTAAATATAATAGTAAAGATAATAAATGTTGATATAACTGGAGCTATTTGTATGAACATGGACATAATGTTGAAGGAAAAGCACAAATTATAGAACACTTACATGCCTGTTTGGGGAAGGGGATTCAATTTTTATTAAAATCCCCAAAACTCAGGCAAAGCCTGGATGTCTCATACTAAAAAGAAAAAATTGCTTCATTTTCATTTTTTCTGTATTTTTTAAAATTTAAATTAAATTAGCCAACCCACAGTACATCACTAGTTTCAGATGTAGAGTTCACCACCTACCTCAATTGTTTCATTTTTAAAACTACACCAGGGGGCAGCCCAGGTGGCTCAGTGGTTTAGCGCAGCCTTCAGCCCAGGGCATGATCTTGGAGACCCGGGATTGGGTCCCACGTTGGGCTCCCTGCATGGAGCCTGCTTCTCCCTCTGCCTGTGTCTCTGCCTCTCTGTGTATTCTCATGAATAAATAAATGAAATCTTTAAAAAAAAAAAATAAAACTACACCAGGGACACCTGGGTGGCTCAGCTCAGGGAGTGATCCCTGAGTCCTGGGATCCCCTGTGTGGAGCCTGCTTCTCCCTCTGCCTATGTCTCTGCCTCTCTCTGTGTCTCTCATGAATAAATAAATAAAATCTTAAAAAAAAAAAAAAAGCTAGACCAACTCTTAGGGAAAAAAATAGAAAATTGTACAGCATTCTTATATAGAAAGCTAATGTAAATACTTCCAGCAAAAAACTGGGTATTACTTATCTGTTTCACAGAATCACAGAATTAAGTCAGACTCAAGTGTCTAATGGGTTCGATCACTTTGCCTTTCTAAGTTACCGTGTTCTAGACATTACATTACAGTCATCCATATGCCCTAGGAATAACGACTTTCCATCACCTGCTTCAAGACAGAAAATAGAAGTGTAAGTGGCAATGCCGTTAGTGTTCCAGTGTGTGAAAACCTAACGTGAATTTTCCCCTTTCTCTGGCAACAGGTCACAAGATATAATTATAAAAAGAAAAGGAAAACAAAAAAACCTTTCTTGCTCTGCTTTTACTGACTTCAGAAATAGTACTCGTTAAAACTGTCTTTTGATCTAGAATTACTAAATACTTCTTTAAGGATCTTTCAGTCACTTATCTTCAAGTTACCCAAATCACAAGCTCCTTTTTCCTTTAAAGATCCTCCCCTCCCCCACCAAAGTTAAGTAAAATCAGTTGCGATTGTTGGGCAGGTACTGCCCTCTAGTGCTTACACTTTTATAATAAAGTTTTTAAACACCACATCATTACCACAGAAAACCTGTCAAAAATTAAATAATATCCTATTAACCCAAAATTTTTCAATTTCATACTATTTATATTGTGGGCCAGTAAGTCTTTGTCCTTGCATCATTGGATGTTTAGCAGCATCCCTGACCTCTGGCCACTAGATGCAGGAACACTCCTCAACCCCAGCTGTGACAAAAATGTCTTAGGACTTTGCTAAATGTCCCCAGGGGAGCAAAATCACCTCTGGCTGAAAATCAAGTATTGCTAAAGGTTGTCCAAAATATTCACATTAATTCTGAAAATTATAAGCAGAAAAAGTCTTCTTGTAATAAAGCAAGATAAAGGAGAATTTCATTTCTGCATTAAACAGAAAAATAAAGAATTACGGTTTTCAGGTCTCCTCCACACCCCACAAAGTCCTGGCTAGTGGGAAATTCTTCACACCTTTAACTTTATATTCCGGTTTTACTTCTCAGATCTGTTTACTTCCCTTCAAAGTGCTTAGAAAACAAAGCTTGTACTTCTAGCTGAGTATAGGAAAGATGTCAGGAAAAATGGGGGGGGGAATGTATCTGTACTATGTTCTAACATAATATGAAACATAATAATTATAAACATAATATGAAAATTCTCAAAAAATATCAAAAGAAGTTTCAAATCTGGATTTTAGAAAGTTACATTAAGAGGGTTTATTCAGGGCAGCCCGGGTGGCTCAGCAGTTCAGCACCCCCTTCAGCCCATGGCCTGGTCCTGGAGACCCGGGATCGAGTCCCACGTCAGGCTCCCTGCATGGAGCCTGATTCTCCCTCTGCCTGTGTCTCTGCCTCTCTGTGTGTGTGTGTGTGTGTGTGTGTGTGTGTCTCATGAATAAATAAATAAAAATTAAACAAAAAAGAGGGTTTATTCAGATCTGCTGTGTTAAAGCACATTATGCTTATAAATCCTGATTCTGTGAATTTAAAACCTACAAATGACTGAGGACTGATTTTTTTAAAGATTTATTTATTTATTTAAGAGCACCCACCAGAGCAGGGGGAGGGGCAGAGGAACAGGAGACAAGGAGACTACCCCCAGCTGGGAGCCCAAGGAGGTATCAGCTGATCACTGTCTCCATCCCAGAACTCTGAGATGACCTGGAAATCAAGAGTCTGATGCTTAACCAACTAAGCTACCCAGGCTTGGACTGGCACTGAATGTAACTTCCTCCCCTCATTAAATTTCTCACTGACTTAACTGGGTTTACTAAAGAAAAAAGACAGTAAGAATCAATAAGCAATTTTTATTATATTATTAAGAATATATCACTTATTAATGTATTGCATTTATTGTTTTTAAAATTTTACTTATTTGAGAAAGAGAGAGGAAGTACAAGCAAGGAGACCAGCAGGAGAGGGAGCAGACCCCCCCACTGAGCTGGGAGCCCAACACAAAGCTCAATCCCAGGACTCTGGGATCATGACCTGAACAGAAGGCAGATCTTAGTTGACCAAGCCACTCAGTGCCACTCACAAACTTTTAAAAAGCAAATTATTTTTGGGCCACCTGGGTGGCTCAGTCAGTTAAGCGGTTAAGCGTCTGCCTTCAGCTCAGGTCATGATGCCAGCTCCCTGCTCAATGAAGAGTCTGCTTCTCTCTCCCACTGCCCCTTCCCACCACCTCAAACATGTTCTCTCAAACAAATAGAATCTTAAAAAAAAAAAAAAGGCAAATCATCCTAGAAATTAGTTTATGTTCATTACTAATTTCACATCACCTTAAACTTCTCTGTGAAAGAAGTATTTCCTTGGGCTTTGATTTAAAGGAACTGTAGTAGTCAGAATAACCGCCCTACCACTTGCCAGAATTCCATGTCCCAATCCCCAGAGTATGTTATCTTACATGGTAAATGAGATTTTGCAGTGTGATTAAGTTAAAGATTTTGAGATAGAGGGCAGCCTGGGTGGCGCAGTGGTTTAGCGCCTCCTGCAGCCCAGGGCGTGATCCTGGAGACCCCGAATCGAGTCCCACATCGGGCTCCCTGCATGGAGCCTGCTTCTCCCTCTGCCTGTGTCTCTGCCTCTCTCTCTCTCCTGCTCTGTATCTCTCATGATTAAATAAAATAAAATCTTAAAAAAAAAAAAAAGATTTTGAGATGGAGAAATTTGCCTGGATTATCTAGCTGGGCACGACGCAATCACAAAGGTCCTTATAAATGAAAGGAGACAGGAAAGCCAGAAGAGAAATGATCACAGAAGTCAGAGTGATACCATGGCTCCCTGTGAAGTTGAAGGGCCATGAGCTTAGGGATAAGAGCTGGAAAAGACAAGGAAGTGATCCTCTACTAGAGCCTTCAGAAGGAACACAGCCCTGCTGACATCTTTATTTTAGCCTCCTATGACTCATTTCAGATTTCTGACCTCCGGAACTGTAAGAAAATTAATTTGTATTGTCTTAAGTAACTAAGTTTATGGTGATGTGTCATAGTGGCAGTAGGAAACTAATACAGAAACATTTCATTAATCTTTTACTATTTTTAATATCTCATTAAGTTGGCATCTCAGAGTTTGAATAATCACATCTCATCATGTTTGTTTGTTTTTTTAAAGATTTTATTTATTTATTCATAAAGACACAGCTAGAGAGAGAGAGGCAGAGACACAGGCAGAGGGAGGAGCAGGCTCCATGCAGGGAGCCTGATATGGGACTCAATCCGGGGTCTCCAGGATCATGCCCTGGGCTGCAGGCGGCGCTAAACCGCTGCACCACCGGGGCTGCCCATGTTTGTGTTTTTAAAATGTGTGCTCTCTTTCTCTGGTTGCTAATAACTATCATTATTATCATTTTTTTCACTAATTATTATCGTTATTTTCACTAAAACACACTTGTTATTTATCTTTAGCTAAACAACATATCCCAAGATTAAAACTTGGAGGCTAATAGACATACAGTGAGGAGCACCCACTCTAGTGCTGCAAGACAAATTTAGTAAACATGACACATGCATTTAAGTATGTGGCAATAGCTACCTATGAAATCTCAAGAGAGAGATAAATCCAGTGGTGCAACCACAGTGGCTGTTGAACAAGTTGATATTTGATTCAGAAAATAGAATCTGACTTCAGGACACAAAAATGACAAAGTTAACAATGCTACTTTGATGTGACCCTTTAGCAGAAACAAGTTAGGTCATTGTAGAAGAGAATGAAGCTTGATAAATTGTGAAAAATGGGCCTATCCCCTTAATGTAGATAGAGGGAATAGGCTAACAAAGTATTCTCACCTCATTTCACTGGCATTTTAATGGTGAAAGCAGCCACTATGGAGATTCCCTACACAGTGCCTGCCTGCTATGCCTCATTCTGATGCAATAGTCCTGATGGCAAGCATCCATACACTACTCCTTCCCTTGTAGAGGTATTATTCAGACACTCAAGGAATTATAATTAAAATCTACCTTCAAATAACTAAAATACTGGCATACACTTCCAAAAGAAAACAACTTTCCCTCCTTTGCCAACCCACTGACAAATTTGGAAAGATACAATTCCAAACATAATGTTCATTATTGCTTATGATTTTGATCCTTGAAACTTTACGAAGAAAATTCTGTACACATCTTTTCCAAAGTACTTATGAAAAACAAGAATATTTAATCCAGATGCTGTTTCCTAAATTGGCCAAAATGTGTTCTTCCCTGATTTGAAATGTAAGAATTCAGTTTAGCTTAGCACTTGCAGTTTAAAAAAGTAAGCTTCAGAAATTATCTTGCTTCATCCTCTCTTGTCCTGTTTCAATATCATCTGGCCTTTCAATCGGAACATGTGTTCATTGCTTCTTAGTGTCCACAGAGATCATTAATTCAATACAGAACATTTTCTTTATTTTAGGCTGGTATCAATGTGGACATCAAGGTATTCCTTGTACTAAGCAATTTAACCTGAATTGGCAATATATAGATTAAATCTGTATAGTAATTAAGGGATTTTTTTTTCTCCTTCCTTGATAGGGTAAAATGTCTCTAGACAACCTTATGTTTTATGTCTAAAAGACAAGTACAATGTGAGTTCAAAGGAAAATACGTCAAGAAAAGTAAACTCTAGCCATTTTTAACCTATACTTGAAAATTTTCCCTTCTTATATTTCTGTAATGGACAACTAATAACTGAGGGGATTATAAAAATCTAAAATATTATAAACAAGACACTGCTACAAAAGGTAGAAAAGGCAAATTCCTGCCCTCCAGGAGTTTTCCTTTTAGTGGTGCTGTAACAGGAATTCAGTAAGAAAGAGATATAACACTTCTACTTTTGTTTTAAACAAGTTTTATAACTTTTTTTATATCAGGTCTACATCTTCATAAAATCAAACTTACTAATGATAACAATCCATTAGAAAAGAAGAAAACACATTTTTACTTATATCTGATTACTTTAAAATGTTAATACTTTGTTCACTAACGTACCCCTAGAGTTTGGAATACAGGAATCAATAAATACATATTAGATGAATAAATATGTCTTGCTCTTATTCTTTTAGATCAACTTTAGAAAAAAATTTCAGTTGCCACCCAAAAAATTGCATTGGAAATTGTATTAAATTTTTAAGTTGATTTAAGATGGCCTGAAATATTTACAATGTTTAGGCTTTCTATCCAAAACTCAGTACGCCTCTCCTTTCATTCAGTGGTGAAAATGAAGGATGTTTCTATTAAACGGTGTTTCCAGTGTTTTTTGTCTCTGGTAATAATTTGATAGTTTGGCTTATATAGATCAAAAACACTCTTCACTGAGAACATAAGTATAAATTTCATTGATATGGTGAATGAAATCTTTTTTTTTTTTTAAGATTTTATTTATTTGTTCATGAAAGACACACAGAGAGAGGAAGAGAGGTTAGGCAGAGGGAGAAGCAGGCTCCCTGAGGAGAGCCCAATGCAGAACTCGATCCCAAGACCCGGGGATCACAACCTGAGCCAAAGGCAGACGCTCAACCACTGAGCCACTCAGGCGCTCTGAAATCTTTTTTCGTTACATTTCCTACCTAATTATTGCCAGAACAGTGGAGTGTTTTTTTCCTGAACGACTTTATTAATTCAAACATTTAGTTTAACAAAAAATTCAATCATCTACTTTCCATATCACACCCAAGTTTATTTATTTTTTTAAGTAATTTTTTAAGTAACACCCTCTATATTTAAATCACTTGCTTACTATCTTATTGCATTCAGAAATTTCAAAACAATTTTAAATTACAGTGTTTGAGAGATTAAATACACAAATGGACAATGGCCAGACCATATGGAAAACAGAATTTTGGCCACAATCTGCAGCCACCTGCCCAGGAAACTAACTCCTTATCTATAATAAACAACCCAGGAAGCCAGTCTGTTACAAGTCAGACTTACAGGAAGCCAGGCTGCTATCTACAGTGACAATCCGAGAAGCTAAACAATAACTTCTATAACAATCTGCCCAAAATGACCATGACTTCATTAATAACTGACAGCTTCCCTAATTTGGTCCCAACATCCAATGTGGGACCAACCACAGACAGAAAAATATGCATCACTAACAAATCACATAGGATGTCTCATTTCTAGTTAGCCTGTCTACAAGCTTCCCCGTGCCAAGCCTTCAATCAGGTAAACACAGATTAAGTCTTCCCTTTTCTCTACTATAAAGCTTTCTCAATCTTCTGCCTACCTTAGAGTAACTGACAAAACTCCAGTGATGGTAGCTAACTCCCTTGCTAGAGCAAACTCAGAATAAATAGTCTTTATTTTTCTTATTCGGTTGGTCTTCATTTATTTGCACAGGCAACAGCCAGGATCCCTTAATTTTGCTCCTCATTTTAATGGAAATATTCTTAATTATTTTGCCAACAAAAACAGTATTGTTATTTTGAAAAAGGTTTTACCATGTTGAGTTGTCCTTCTATTTCATTTCTGGTAAGTACTTAAAATAGAATGTTCATTTTTATCAGATAACTTTTCAGCATCTTGTATTTTTCATATTCAGTATTTTAAGATTAGACTTATTATTGAACCATCCTCAAATTTCTAAGATAAGCATTTCTCAGTTACTGAATTATTCTTTCAATATATTATAGGTAAGACCCATTTTTAGTAGTCAGTATTAACCTTACTAGTTTTTGTCTTCCAATGGATAATTTTATTTTCAGATTAGGAGGGTATATTTTAGGTAACTAAAAAGATAAACCATAACATTAGTATCCACTTACAATTACAAAGGAATAATTAAAAAATACCTCATCTTCAAGAGTGTAACAAAAATCAAATGTATTCAAAAGTGAAATGAAGGTGCACCTGGGTGACTCAGTCAGTTAGGAGTCTGCCTTCAACACAGTTATCATCTCAGGGTCCTGGGATCGAGCCCCACAGCTCCACATCAGGCTCCCTGCTCAGGGGGGAGCCTGCTTCTCCCTCTCACTCTGCCTGCTACTCCCCCTGCTTGTACTCTCTCTCTCTGTCAAATAACTCTTTAAAAAAAAAAAAAGTGAAATGAAAATAAAGCTACTTGCAAATTTTTGCTTTAATCAAATAGAAAACCATTATCTTAAGCATTGTCTTTATTTGAAAATTCTCTACTGTTGAAACATTCGAGCTAGAAAGAAAATTCTACTGATATTAGAGGCAGAACTTAAGACATCTCACAAATAGGAATGGTAAATACATATAACAATGCTTTCTCTTAACCCTAAATTATGGGATCCCTGGGTGGTGCAGTGGTTTGGCGCCTGCCTTTGGCCCAGGGTGCGATCCTGGAGACCCGGGATTGAATCCCACATCGGGCTCCCGGTGCATGGAGCCTGCTTCTCCCTCTGCCTGTCTCTCTTTCTCTCCCTCTCTCCGTGACTATCATAAATAAATAAATAAAAAATTAAAAAAAAAACTAACTTATTCCTGTATTACATGATAGCAAGTTTTACAAATTAGATTAATACATGTTTAAAATTTAACTTAATGAAGTTAATATCCTGATGTTAAGGATACTAATATTTTTTTTAATTTTTATTTATTTATGATAGTCACAGAGAGAGAGAGAGAGAGGCACAGACACAGGCAGAGGGAGAAGCAGGCTCCATGCACCAGGAGCCCGATGTGGGACTCGATCCCGGGTCTCCGGGATCACGCCCTGGGCCAAAGGCAGGCGCCAAACCGCTGCGCCACCCAGGGATCCCTAAGGATACTAATATTTTAAAATAATTAGACATATGTAAAATATAAGCATTTAATATATGCTTTAAAAGATTTCCAAATCACTGGTAAAGAGATAGATTATTCAATAATAAGTAGTGTTGGAATAATTAACAATTTGGGGGTGTGGAGAAACAACAGAATTGCCAAAGAATGATCCAGGGGGCTCTCCAAAGGTTACCTGACAAAGAGCTGGCTGATATCTGGAGGTACCTGATCTCACCTTCACCTAAACTATCCAAGTGCTGGGCAGCTATCATTTCTAGAAGCTTTCTGAGCTGGCACCCAAGCTAAGGCTATTTGACACTCCAAATCAGCTCCACTCTCAAGGTCACTCCCATGTTTGACCACAGTGTGTCTGGTACACTTAGCAAGCACACCACTCTCCTGGCCCCATGCATCCTGCTGGCCCTTCTATTTATCAATTCCTGCTTAAACCAAATAATACTGCTGGTGTTTGCCTGAGCCCTCTTGCTTGAGGGAATATGGCTTTAAACTCTGACCACACATTATGCACAAAAACTAATTCCAGGTGGTCCACAAGTCAATAAAAATAAATCAAGACAATGAAAAGCTAGAGTAAAATAGAATTAAATGATCATCAAATCTCTGGAGGATGAGACACGTTTCTAGGGTTCATAGAATAAAATGACTCACAAATAAAAACACAAATTCTCTTACTACATAAATATTTTGAACATCCATATAACCAAAATAAAAAGATGAAGAATAGAATATTTTTATCTAGTATGACAAAGGGTTAATATCCCTATTACATAAACAAATTAATACAACTGATTTTTTTAATCAAACAGTAAAAGCCCACTTGGTAAGGTTATAAACAATCTACAAAGGAACTTGCAAACAGTAATCAAAGAAAAGCAAATGAAAGCAATAATGAGGTAATTTTTTTTACCTACTTTTCCTCCTGACAGCTCCATCTTAGCCTCTTTTGCTCTTCATCTCCTCAACTTCTGTATGTTCAAGTGCTCCAGGAATCCAATACTTAGACTTCTCTTTTTTCTATCTCTACTCATTCCCTAATGATCTCACCCAGTCACATGGCTTTAAATAGCATCTATTTATCAATGAGTCCCAAAATTTATATTTCCAGCTCGGACTAGAATACCCAGCTGCCTACTTGCCATTTCCACCTGGATTTTTAACAAGTGACTCAAACTTAATGAAAATGTACCCAGTGTAAACTACTGATACTACCTCTCTCCCCCAAGCCAGCTCGGCCTGTAGCCTTCCCCTTCTCACATAACGGCAGTTCCATTCTTCTGGTTGCCCAGGCCAAAAATCTTGGTATCACCCTGACTACGCTTTTTCCCTCATATGCCACATCTCAACAGTCAGCAAATTCCTGTCAGCTTTACCTCCAAAATACACCCACAATTCAATTCACTTCTCCCATCACCACCAGGATCCAAGCCACCATCATCTCTCACTTGGATTATTGCAATAGCCACCTAACTTGTGTCCTGGCTCCTGTCTTTGCCCCTCTTCCTCTGTTTTCAGAATAGCCAGAACGAACCTGTTAAAACGTAAGGCAGATGCTGTCACTTTTTTGCTCAGCTCTCCAAATGTTGCCTATTCTCATAAAGGGTAAAATCTAAAGACCTTACAAGCCCTACATGATCGATCTATCCCCTTCTTATCCTGCTCCACTCCTTATCTCCAAGACAATATCTAATATTGCCATCCTTCTTGCTTACACTGTTCTAGCCATATGGCCTTGACATCCCTCCACCACACCAGCCATGCTCTACTACACAGCCTTTACACTTGCTTGCTATTCCTTATCATCAAATGAATGGTCTTGGGATCCCTGGGTGGCGCAGCGGTTTGGCGCCTGCCTTTGGCCCAGGGCGCGATCCTGGAGACCCGGGATCGAATCCCACGTCGGGCTCCCGGTGCATGGATCCTGCTTCTCCCTCTGCCTGTGTCTCTGCCTCTCTCTCTCTCTGTGTGTGACTATCAAATAAAAATTAAAAAAAAAAAATGAATGGTCTTACCAAGGTATCAAACAGTTGGCTTTCCTTTTCCTTTGGGTCTTTACTAAAAACTTTCCTTGACTTTTCCTCCTCCCTTTCTCTTGCCTTTCTAAATAACTCAGTCCTAAAGACATGAGGATGGGGCAGAACTAGGTACACTAGTGCATAGTGGTGTGTCAGAGCCAAGAAGGATAAGATGACACCCCCACAGAGGGGTGGCCTGGCATGCATGGGATGTCAGACCTGAGTGAGGTGGGGGCATGCTGCGTGAGGTTAGAATGGTATTGAGGCAGGGAAAGGTGTGGCAGCAGAGGAAGAGACTGATAATATACAGAGGATTTGATCAAATAAGTAAATAGAGGATGAAGGGAGCTAATTTCTCACTGTCAGATTATAGAGACACAAAGACGGAAACAGGATAAAACTAGAATGAACCCGAGGTGTTAGACTGAAATTCAAGTGAATTCATGGTTTTCAATACAAATATATAGACATAATTTTGTGTATATTGTGTGTATATATGTTACATATATATGTAAATACATATATACTCAAACACATATATTCTCTGTCCATTAAGAGGGTCTGGGAGGGGCAACTCCATTCAACCCCAATAGTAATGAGCATGCCTAGCACCTAGAGTGTGACTTCAAAATAGCATTCTCAAGGGCTCCTGGGACAAATGGCTGATTCCAGGATGGGGCCAGGAAAGCACAAGATAAGCCTGGAACATACTGGTATGCCAGAAAACAGGGAAGTGCTCAAAGAATGATGGGGGCATGTCAAAGGACAAGGAAGCTAAGCTTGAAGGGCTTCCAATGGGAAAATATAAGAACAATTTAAATACCAGAATAATGACATTCACTCACTAAAATAGGAAATTATGAGCTCATATACATAAAAGCAAACAAAATGAAAGTTGGATGAGGAATGTGATCGAGCTTCTCCCCACTAAACACTTAATTACAAAGAGAAAAAGAACTTTACAGTGGACAAGCTTTAAAGATACCATCAAAATCAAGTGATCAAAGTAAACATTATGACTAATGGAACAAAAAGAAATTATGTGCCACCTGACATGATGCAATAAGAACACAGCTTTGGGGGCACCTGGGTGGCTCAGCGCTTGAGCATCTGCCTTTGGCCCAGGGGGTGACTGAGTCCCACATCGGGCTCCCTGCAGGGAACCTGCTTCTCCCTCTGCCTCTGCCTCTGCCTCTCTCTGTGTGTCCCTCATGAATAAATAAAATCTTCAAAAAAAAACCACAAGGGATCCCTGGGTGGCGCAGCGGTTTGGCGCCTGCCTTTGGCCCAGGGCGCGATCCTGGAGACCCGGGATCGAATCCCACGTCAGGCTCCCGGTGCATGGAGCCTGCTTCTCCCTCTGCCTGTGTCTCTGCCTCTCTCTCTCTCTCTGTGTGACTATCATAAATAAATAAAAAATTAAAAAAAAATTAAAAAAAAAAAAAACCACAAAAAAAAAAAAAAATACCACAGCACTGTTTTTGTCATAGTCCTGCCAAAAATGAATAACCCTAAGTTTAACCATGAGGAAACAGCAGACAGACTTAAATTAGGGGATACTCTACAAAGTAGGTGGCCAGGAATTTTCAAAGGCATCAAGGTCACAAGAGTTGAAAAAACACTGAGAAACGGTTTCAGCCGGAAGGATACTAAAGGGATATGATAACTAAAACCAACAAATTGATGCAGAACTGGGTCCTTTTTCTACGATTTTTGCTGAGACAGTAATGCTGAGACAATTGGCAAAAATCTGGGTTATGAGGATAAGAATATTGATATCTCAGTATTAACTATTCTTATTTTGGTGTGTATATTTTGGGTATACAGGAGAAATGTCTTTGTAGCAAAAACACTAACGTATTTGGAGAGGAGGGACATTAGATGGGTAATTCTCAAATTTTCAGAAAAAAACATTTTTTGCTTCTATACTTGCAAGTTTTCTGTAGGCTTGTGATTTAAATCTAGAATATATTTTTAAAATTTTGTCACTTACTCAGTAAGACCTTTACTAGTCACTTTAATTAAAATGCTCACCCCAGTGACACACTCCTTCCTGCTTTATTTTTATTTCTTAACACATATATTTTGTTTATTTAGTTGATTATTTCATCCAAGAGGATCTAGGAGCACAGGAACTTTTTTTTTTTTTTTTTTTTTTTTTTTTAGTAGGCACAGGAACTTTTGTCTTTTATTCACTACTGTGTCATGAGAGTTTAGGACATTGCCTGGAGCATAGTAAGTACTCAATAAATATTTAATGAATAAGTGAATGTATAAACTTATTGAGTAAATGTTTTAAGACAGATAATAACCATTATGAGGACAAGTGAAGTAAAAGTGTTATTCTCATTATCAATATAGCTTATTAAATGCTTCTGGAAAATAATTTGGCAATTAAGAATCATAACAATATTAATGCCCTTTAATCTAGAAATTCCATTTCTTGGATTTTATTCTAGGAACTATCCTAAAATATAGGAATGCAATCACAGTGTTAAGCTGTTCACTATACCAGAAAAAAAAAAGAGAGAGAGAGAAAGAGAGAAATGAACAAATAGATAAAAAATATTGGATAAAGTATGCCATATCCACAGATTAAAATTCTATTTCATTTGAAAATCCATTTGTTTTGAAAACCATTTCATTTGAAATTATAGTAATATGGGGGAAATATTTTATGTATTATTATATTGAGAAAAATAAACAATATTAATTTATAGTCTATAAACTCAAAAATATGTACTATAATAAGCAATTATTATGTTGTGGTAGTTTTTATTTGCTTTTCTCTAATTTTTAGTAATATTATAATTTAACTTCTTTTTTTTTTTTTAAGATTTATTTGAGAGAGAGAGCATGAGGGCAGTGAGGGAAAAGGGAGAGGGAAAAGTAGACTCCGCACTGAGCAGGCAGCCGGATGTGGGGCTCAATCCCATAGGACTTTGGGATCGTGACCTGAGCCAAGGGCACATGCTTAATCAGCTGAGCCACCCAGGTACCCCATGTAATTTACATTCTTAAAATGCATTTATAATAAAAAATATTTATATTTTAAAAACACATCATGGATAAAGTTAGCCAGATGTAGTATTAACCTCATGAAAGTAAGTACTGCTTGGATAAAGAGATATATAAATAAAAAATTAACTAGGCTGTGGGATGACTGGGTGGCTCAGTGGTTGAGTGTCTGCCTTGGGCTCAGGGAATGATCCCTGGATCTGAGATCCAGTCCCACATCAGCCTCCCCATGGGAGGCCTGCTTCTCCCCCTGCCTATCTCTCTCTCTTTGTGTCTCTCATGAATGAATAAATAAATAAATAAAGTTTAAAAATTAACTAGTCTCTGTTCAAATGTGACCAAATATAAAAGATGTATGGGGTACCTGGGTAGCCCAGTCAGTTGGGTGTCCGACTCTTCATTTCACCTTGGGTCATGATCTCTTGAGTGGTGAAATCCAGCCCAGGCATCTGGTTCCAAGTTCGTCAGGGAGTATGCTTGAAGATTCTCTCCCTTTGCCCTTCCCTCTACTCTCTCTCAAATAAATACATCTTTTACAAAACTAAAAAATAAAAGAGGTGGGCAGCCCCAGTGGTGCAGTGGTTTAGTGCCGCCTGCAGCCTGCGGTTTGATCCTGGGGACCCTGGATGGAGTCCCACATCAGGCTCCCTGCATGGAGCCTGCTTCTCCCTCTGCCTGTGCTTCTGCCTCTCTCTCTCTGTGTCTCTATGAATAAATAAATAAAATCTTTAAAAATAAATAAATAAATAAATAAATAAATAAGGTAAAAAAAAATTTAAATCTGTCTGAAAACAAATTATGTTAATAGAAGAAAGCAGTTTACATAATATCAGGAGAATTTGGCCATATTAGTTTTGTACTTCTGAAGCAAGACATGCTAAATACAACAAACACTAACACCATGAAAAAGGTATACTCTGATGTGGATCAGGGTAGGTTCATCATGCTTGCCAGACCAACAAAATATCTCTCAACACCATCTAGCATGTTCTGTTCTAATTCCATGCTCTGATTATAACTTGGCCTCCCCATTATCTTTTTCTGGGAAGGGGTTATTCTAGAACTCCACGTAGCCACATGAGTACTTGAAATGTGGCTAATCCTAACTAAGATGTGCTTTAAGTACAAAAACCACCCCAGATCTCAAAGACTTAGTATGAAAAAAAGAATGCAAAATATCTCAGCAATAACTACATATTTATATGTTAAAATTAGAACATTTTGGATATATTGGGTTAAATATATTATTGTTACCTGTTTCCTTTTACTTTTCTAATATGGATACTAGAAAATTTTAAATTACTTCTGTGGCTCACATTTGTGGATAGTATTTTTTTTCCCCCCACAGGAGACAGAGAGAGAGAGGCAGAGACATAGGAAGAGGGAGGAGAAGCAGGCTTCATGAAGGGAGCCCAATGTAGGACTCCATCCCGGGATTCCGGGATCATGCATGCCCTCAGCTGAAGGCAGATGCTCAACCACTGAGCCACCCAGGCATCCCCATATTATCTTTTTATTGATGAACACTGATCTAGAACATTAAACAAGAATACTGCAATCAATATAAATGTACAATCTCCCTAAAAACCAATAAATTGACACCAGGTTTAGACAGCAGTCTCTTGAGTTTTCATGGCACAAGTCTAGCCCTCATATTTGCAATGACAAAATCAGATCCTCAATGAAGTGAGCAAATTAAGGTTCCGGCACCCTCTGAGCTTCCTGGGCATAAGCTGTTAGCTCCACTATTTGTCTACCTCCTAACATTTCTCTCTTGGCTCATAATCTTGTGTTAGACTGTATTCTTCGAGGGATAGGATTGTGTATTATTCATCTTTGTTTTCCTAGCACTTCAGTGCCTTAAACAAAGGTATTAAAAGGTTTTTTAGGAGCACCTAGCTGGCTCATGTGGGTAGAGCCTGCAACTCTTGATCTTAGGGTTGTGTTCAAGCCCCATGCTGGGTATACAGCTTCCTTTCAAAAAAAAAAAAAAAAAAATCTCTTTAAAAAAAAGTTTGTTAAATAAACATTCTTCCACATCTTATGCCTTTGATCATAGTTATAGGCCTCCTTACCTTAAAAAGCTTGTGAACATAACCTCTCCATTGGTTTTTTTACCAGGTAAACGTAAATGATTCTTGAAGATTGAACACATAAAAACCTGAAAGTAAATCACAATCATGTGAATTAAAAATAATTAATATCTAACTTGGAGTGATAGCTTTACAACCATCACAGCACAATGTATTTTATTATTAAGGACAGAGCCTTAGAGACAGACTACAGAATTGATATTTCATCATTATGCAATGGCCTATATTATATGACCTCTTATTTGTCCCTGAATTCCAACAGCAACCTCATGGCTGATACAGAATAGCGGCGGAAGGGAAAATAGATGAAACAAAAAGGAAATACTTATCATGAGATGTGTGATGCTTTGGCTTCTTAACATAGACCAGATAAGGGATACCTGGGTGTCCCGCAGTTGAGCGTCCGCCTTTGGGTCAGGGCCTGATCCCGTGTTAGGGGACGGAGTCCTGCTTTGGCCTCCCTTTGAGGAGCCTGCCTCTCTCTCTCTCATGAATAAATAAATCTTTAAAATATATAGAGAGACCAGATAACAATAACTGCTTTCTCAGCAAGTAGTTTCACAAGGTTTAGTTGAAAACTGCAAAAAAAACAAATTCACTACCAACTTTCCCTGTTAATAACTATTTCTGAATACTATGACAGCAACAAAACAATGCTGAAAACACAATCTCTCAATATGGCGGCGGTGGGGTCAAAAACCTTCCTCCTAAATATTAACCTGTCAGAAGGAAAATCCTTTTCTGAGAAATGCTGGTACCCAACAGAAAATCCTGACTTCTTAAAATCCAGGTATGTGCCTATCTCTTATTTTAAATGAAGTAGTTGGTCTTCATTTAACCCAATTTTGTGACTTTTATAAAAGCCATTGAAAAAGCCTGAGAAACTACTGTCATTAGATTTACTAGATTATTTGTAAACATTGGGTTTACATGTAAACATTGGGTTTACATGTAAACATATGGGTGTTGCGGGGGGCTCAGTTTCTAGAGCATGTGACTCTTGATCTCAGGTTTTGAGTTCCAGTCTCACCTTGGGTAAAGATTACTTTAAAATAATTTTTAAAAAATTAATGGATGGGTTTATGTTTCTATAGAATTAGCAACTCTAAATTTTCTGGTAAGATCTTATTTTTAAGTAATCTCTACACCTAATGGGGGGCTCAAATGCACAATCCCAAAATCAAGAGTCACGTGCTCAGGATGCCTGGGTGGCTCAGTGGTTGAGAATCTGCCTTCTGCTCTGGGCATAATCCTGGAGTCCCCGGATCAGAGCAAGTCCTGCATCAGGCTCCCTGCATGGAGCCTGCTTCTCCCTCTGCCTATGCCTCTGTCTCGAATAAATAAATAAATGTAAAAAAAAAAAAAAAAAAAAAAGTCACATGCTCTACAGACTGAGACATCCAGGTGCCCCACTGTCTTTTGATGTTTTTATAAAAATTGTGTACACACAAATATTTTCTGAAATGTGACTAATTCTAATGAAAAGTATAATTTAATGAGTTTTTCTCCAATAGTTTGAGACACTTCTAACAAACTGCAATTCAGTTGCCCAACCTAAAAGAATTGGAAAAAGTCCCAAGCTTGCTGACCTTTACAAAACTTCCCCACTGGAACCACTCTTCCCTTTCAGGAGAAAGAACAAAAAACAACAACAACAAAAAAAAACAACCCTCAACCTATATTAAATCTCTTTATCATTTTCCATGTGGTCTAAGTGTTATTTTTCAGTGCTTTATCCACGAGTAAATGGTTGCTCTAATATTTTCCAGAACTGATTTGTCCTTAGGCACCAAATTGATGAAGACTAAGATCCAGCAATTTTGGCATTCAATCGGGAAAATGAAAATAGGAAAACCACAAAAGAGCGGGCTAGCTCCTACAGACAAGAAGCAAAGCTCACGGAACAAAGGCCCCTGGAGGGCAAACTTGAACCTACACAATCAAAAAGCAGCAAAAAGTGTCCTCCAGTTGCACTTCCACCGTAGAAACCTTGAAAACCTAAACAACCCACCAACGTTTACACTTGCTAACTTGAATGATATTCATGAATGTGCGACCAAGAATTCAAATTTCAAATTAAATTAGGAAGAAAACAGAAACTCTGAAAATCGTTAAGCGAAGTTTGGCAAAAGCGTAAAAGAACAAAGAAAAGAGGGATCCCTGGGTGGCGCAGCGGTTTGGCGCCTGCCTTTGGCCCAGGGCGCGATCCTGGAGACCCCGGATCGAATCCCACGTCAGGCTCCCGGTGCATGGAGCCTGCTTCTCCCTCTGCCTATGTCTCTGCCTCTCTCTCTCTCTCTCTCTATGTGACTATCATAAATAAATAAAAAAAAATTTAAAAAAAAAAAAAAAAAAAAAAAAAAAAAAAAAAAAAAAAAAAAAAAAGAACAAAGAAAAGGAAGGTCCTGAGGACCCGAGCAGCGAGCTCTGCCCGCGTTAGCCCCGCCGACCGCGGAAGAGGGAGGAAGCGTAAGCCAGAGCCGGGCCGCCCTTCCGCCAACCGTTGGCGCCGACCTGCGGGCGCGGCGTTGCCGCTCAGCCTGCGCGTGCGCAGCTCGTGACTGAAAGCCGCGGGAGCGCGCGGGCCCGCGCTAGTCTGGGGGAGGGGCGGACGGGGCGAGGGCACGTGACCCGGATTGCGGCATTTCTGGCCCAATCCAAGGCGTTCCGGAAAGCGCCCTTGCAGAACAATTCGGGTAGCCCCGGTTCGACCGGGGAGGCCTGACTTCTTTTTAATCTCCCGGCTTCCCGGTTGCGCTGTCGGATCTAAGAAGCTTGTTTTGCGGCACTTTCTGTCCTGCGTCCCGCAGATCACATTAGGGGCACAGTCTGGAGTGACTGGCGCTTTTTTTTTTTTTTTTTTTTTTCTTTTTCTCCGTCATTAGAGTGTGTCAGCTCCTTAATTTCAGGGACTGTTGCGCTCTCCCTAAAACGCGCAAATCCAATTTCTACTGCTGGAGACTCCAGAATCCCAGGAGGGGGACTTGTGGTAAAAATAGTACTCTAAAAAAAGAAAAACTGGTTTATCTCTATCTCAGAAATTGAGGGTTGGGGAAATTAAGGTAAAAATTTAAAGAGACAGCTGTTCCATAGGACTAGGATAGATAACTTCCCTCAAAAATGTACCCTCAGGAACGCCTGGGTGGCTCAGTGGTTGAGCATCTGCCTTTGGCTAGTTGTGATCCTGGGGCCCTGGGATCCAGTCCCGCATCAGGCCCCACACAGGGAGCCTGCTTCTTCCCCTGCTTGTAGGTCTGTCGTGAATAAATAAATGAAATTAAAAAAAAAAAAAAAAGAATCTAAAGTAGAGATGCTGGAATAAGGTGTGGTTGGTAAGCCCCAGAGGAGTGTGACAGGAAACAGTTCTTGGAGAAACTCACTCTTAAGGCTAAAGTCCTTGACGTGAGAGGGAAGTGGAGTAAAAGAAAAATGAATTGAGGCAAAGTTGAACCGTTCTAATCCTTCACATGCTGACTGCTACATCTACAGCCCAGGAACCTTGGCAGTGGGGAATGAAAGGTGCAAAAGGATCAAATGACAACTGAGTCAAAACAATTTTTTAAAACAAGATATCACTCTCCATATAACCTATTACAGAAAGCTTGCTAAAAGTAAGACCCCTCACCTGGAATCCACGTCAGAAAATTTCATTCATTTCCTACAAATAATAAATCCTCCACACAGCGGAAATGAATTCCTTCTTAACTCAGAATATTCTCATATGGAATGGGGGGTGGGGGAGGGATAGTTAAAAGTGCTGGACTTGCACTGACTTTTCTGCAGGCGTTGCAGAGTGATTGTAATTGCTGCTTCCCCTTGCAGATGTTAGTTTTCCCTGGAGCTGCTGTCACTGGGTCTTTAAGTAAGTATAGTCGCTTCAACTGCAGCTCCTTCCATTACCCTTACAGGTTCTTCCATTACCCTTACAGGTTCTTCTATCAACTCCAGTCCTCCTCAGTCACAGCTGTCCATAGAAGTGATAGTAAGCTCCCCTGAGCACACTTTGCCAAGAGAAGACTGGAAGAAAATACCTCCACGTAGAGAAACCCAGTAGCTTCAGTGAGCTAATTCTGGGGTGGTGGAATGAGTTTATCCAACTCAAGTGGAGGCACAGATCGTGGCCTTCATCCACAAGGTGGTGCCATCTGAATATTTAATAGGAGAATTACAGAAAATAAGGAAGAGTTTAATGTCAGTTCTTTTTTTAAGATTTTTTTTCTTAAAGATTTTATTTATTCATTCATGAGAGACACACAGAGAGAGGCAGAAACACAGGCAGAGAGAGAAGCAAGCTCCATGCAGAGAGCCTGATGGATTCGATCCTGGGTCTCCAGGACCATGCCCTGGGCCGAAGGCAGGCGCCAAACCGCCGGGCCACCTGGGCTGCCCAGTTTTTTTAAAGATTTTTTTAAAAATTTATTCATGAGACACACAGGGAAGAAACAGAGACATAGGCAGAGAGAGAAGCAGGCTCCCCACTGGGAGCCTGATGTGGGACTTGATCCCAGGATCTGGGCTGAAAGCAGATGCTCAACTACTGAGCCATCCAGGTACCCCAGTTTCAGTTACTACTTAACAGCTGGAATTTTTTTTTTCACCAGTGCTATGTGCCTATTTGATGGCCTGTATCAATACTGACCAGTAATGTGGATGTGCCCATTTTATAAGTAACCAGGTCCAAATGATGCCTGAAGCAAAAATTTGACTATTTGTATTCATAAATTTGAGTAAGTCGTAGTTGCTTCTGATGCTTAATCAGAATTGCTGTTATGGGGTAGCCCTGCTTCAGTCTTACCACCCAAAAAGGATTAGATCTGTATGAAATAAAACTATTTTACCAGTATATAAAGTCTTTTTAAAGATGCTCCTGGAGATCAACCCACTTTGTAATTTCCATTTTGTGGCATAACCCATTCTCTTTCAAGTTAGGGCTGATCAACAGACTAGCACAAATAGCTGCCTCAGGCCAAATTACCCAAGCCAGGTTTTCAAATCTTAGGCTGATTAGTACATGAAAAAGGAATGCAGTAGTAGAATGCAATTATTAAGAAACAGCTGCAGAATCTTTGCATCCAGTACTAGGAACATAGAGGAAATTTTCAGCAACTGGGAGAATGTCACATGTTCCAACGCCTCTCTTTAAAATACAGAAGGAGGGTAGCCCCGGTGGCACAGCGGTGCCGCCTGCAGCCCAGGGCGTGATCCTGGAGACCCTGGACTCTGCATGGGGCCTGCTTCTCCCTCTGCCTGTGTCTCTGCCTCTCTCTGTCTCTATAAATAAATAAAATATTTTAAAAAATAAAATAAAATACAGAAGGAATAAGCATTACTAAAGTGGTTTGAATCACAATCTCTCACAGAATTGCCTCATTGTTTAGCACCACCAAAAAGACTTTTAGTGTAGTTCCATCATTTTCTTTAACCAAGGGGAAGGAAGAAGGTTTTGAAATTTTAAAGATGTAAAAATTGTTTAATAAACGATTTCTGTAATTGAGATATACTTCAATATTTTCCATCTCTCGAGGAGCAAAGTTCTGTAATTAAAATGCCTTTTCGGATCCCTGGGTGGCTCAGCGGTTGAGCATCTGCCTTTGGCTCAGGGCATGGTCCTGGAGTCCCACATTGGGCTCCCTGCATGGAGCCTGCCTCTCTCTCTCTCTGTTTCTCATGAATAAATTAATAAAATCTTAAAAAAAAAAATGCCATATAGGAACACCTGGGTGGCTCGGCAGCTGGGAACCTGCCTTCAGCTCAGGGTGTGATCCTGGGTCCTGGTATCAACTCCCACATTGGATTTCCTGTGAAGAGCCGGCTTCTCCCTCTGCCTATGTCTCTGCCTCTCTCATTCTGTCTCTCTCATGAATAAATAAAATCTTTTTTTTTTAATGCCTTTTCAATATTACACTGTAAGCAATCACAAAAACATTACTTACTGTATTTGTGTCTTGACTTTGTAAGTTACATTCCAGAGTTGTCTGCTCCATACAGGGAACCTGACCTGGGACTCGATCCCAAGTCTCCAGGATCACACCCTGGCCTGAAGGTGGCACTAAACCGCTAAACCACCAGGGCTGCCCAGTTATTACTTCAAAATACAAAAAGTACTGGCTCAGGGCACCTGGGTGGCTCAGTGGTTGAGCGTCTGCCTTTGGCTCAGGTCATGATCCCAGGACCCAGGTCCTATATCGGGCTCCCCAAAGGGAGCCCACCTCTCCCTCTATGTCTTTGCCTCTCCCTCAGTGTCTCTCATGAATAAATAAATAAAGTCTTAAGGAAAAAAAAAAAAGGTACTGGCTCAATTTGCAACTCCAAAAGGAAAATTAAGGGAATCCAGAATTTTTTCTCCTTCTTGGACAAAAGTTAGTAAGGCAGATGACGAGTTAAACTATTAAATTGTAATGCCGGGGATCCCTGGGTGGCGCAGCGGTTTGGCGCCTGCCTTTGGCCCAGGGCGCGATCCTGGAGACCCGGGATCGAATCCCACGTCGGGCTCCCGGTGCATGGAGCCTGCTTCTCCCTCTGCCTGTGTCTCTGCCTCTCTCTCTCTCTCACTGTGTGCCTATCATAAATAAATAAAAAAATTTAAAAAAAAAATTGTAATGCCTACCTCCCAAGCTGTTTCTGTTTTTAAAAAGACCCTCAAAGTCCCCAGTAGTGGTGTTCAAAAAGTGAATGTCATACACTGAAACTAATATTAACAACAAATCTTCCATTTATTTGAAGCAATTCAATTTCAAAAACTTTAATTTAAATTACAGCAGTCACAGAAAAAAAAACAGGTTTGAAACAGTCAGAAACAATAAAAATAATCAGGAGTGCTGCATTTTTTTTTTAAACACTGTCATGGCTTTATTCAAAACACAGTTACACAAAAGTATTAACTTCAAAGTTTTTAAAGAAGAGTTTTGAGGAATTTAACACACTATATACATACTGCCATACAAAGAGCATTAAAATAGGACCAAAAACTTCTACAAAATATAAAACCCACCCTTACTTGTTTGCATGAAAATACCACCCACAAAGCTGAATAAGTCTTTGAAAAGTTATTTGGAGGCTCTAAATGTTGTTTTCAAATCAAAGAAATCTAATTTTGATTGCACAATAAGATGATTGATAAGAAAGTCAATATATAGATTTCATTTTAAAAATAAGTATTTTATAGTCTGGCATATACTATGCAATGAGAATTCTTAGGGACTAAAACAGGGTATTTCAACTATTAAAAAAGGAGTAAAATGTTGGCCTTTTGGAGATTTCAATCTCCCCACTAAACCTATTCCACAAGTTTTATTTCAGTCACTTGTGCAACTTTAGTTTACTCACAAATAACTTTGTAATTTTTACTTTAAAACCCCAAGTCATACATCTGAAACTGAAAAATAAATTCTTTACTCAGTAATTTAAATGTGTCCCAGTATAGAAGTATAACTTCAATTAATTTGCTGATGCTAACTTTAAAAAAGCTTACAGATATTCAAAACAAAGGGGAAAACAATTTAGCCAAGTATTAAAAAGCAATTGCCTTGAGCATGGAGCCTCCACGACAAAAAAGGGAGATATACTTGTCTACTCATATTATTATATTTAGTAGCCATGTAAAGAAACACACCCAACCCAAATATCTTTCTATTTTTAATGGACTTCCACTTGGAAACAAATCTTAATTTTAATATTTACTTTCAAATATTTTTCCAACTGCCCAGTATATTCCAATTAAATGCTATATCTGGTAATACCTTAAAACTATAGGAAGAATAATTAAAGGTTCTACTCAGAAAAATTAGAAATATTTTGAAGTGTGGTATCTAAATCATTTGGGAAGCTAACTTGAAAATTTGACTTGCATGTCTCATTAATTATCGGCAGGCAATTGTTCAGACTTTTGAGGAACATTAATGCTGCTTCTGAAAGCTTCCTCTGCTTTTCCTTCTTTACCCTATTAATACAGTCTGTACATCTTCTCAACCAAGAAAGATTTACAATAAGCAGAATCTATTGCAAATACTGTATTGATAATATTTGTATCTCAGAAAATATTCTATTTTTTTCACTTAGCTTATTTAAAAATGAGACAGTCTGAAAAGGTGGTTAAAGTGTAAAAGACTAAATAAAGTTTTTCCTTGGTAGCCATAAGTTTCCCAACATTTTTGAGATAGAGGGAGGGGGACAGCCCCCATGGCCCAGCGATTTAGCGCCGCCTTCAGCCCAGGGCCTGATCCTGGAGACGCAGGACCGAGTCCCATGTCAGGCTCCCTGCATGGAGCCTGCTTGTGTCTCTGCCCCTCTCTGTGTCTGTCATGAATAAATAAATAAAATCTTTAAAAAAAAGGGCGGGGGGTGAAACAAGAAATG
Organism: Canis lupus familiaris; assembly: GCF_011100685.1. NCBI lineage: Eukaryota > Metazoa > Chordata > Mammalia > Carnivora > Canidae > Canis > Canis lupus. The sequence goes on from NC_049238.1 coordinate 60,119,496, forward strand.
GAAGTCATCATAAAGGAATAGCTGGGAGGAAAATAAAGAATGTGCACTTGAAAACAAAATAAACAACCGTTGATATTTTGTGATCTTCAGCTTGAAAAACAAAGGCTCAGCTGCATGAATCTGAACTTAGTATAAGCAATTTTCCTTCAAAAATAAAATATTAGTCACCTGGCTTAAAAGGTTTCAGAAGCCTCCACAAAAGCCATGAACTATATTGTTGAATAGAACCTTTGCTATTTTCCTACTTTCTAAGTTACTGATGTGACAAAAAAGCACCCAAATACCCTTAGCCCTCCCCCAAAAGGTCATTGCCTTCAAGCTAGAGATCTCTGGGTCACCTCTAAAAATATAACCAACTTATCAGTCAAGAGATTATTTTCATTTCATATTCCAGCCGACTGTGATTTCAGTTAACTTATAAATAACTTTAAAACCTTATAAATGAAATGCACCAAACTACGCCTGTGTAAAAGTGATCATGTTTTTAATTATGGGCTAAAAATAACTAATACAGTGAGCTTGAATGAGAAAAATGAAGATTCTAAATAAATTGCTAGAGAATTTCACAATGGGGTCAATGAAAATTTTTTTCTCTACATACAATATGATCATTAACAGACTAGTAAATCTTATTTGGAATGATAAGGCAAAAATAGTAAAACCACACTTTTCCTATAAAAAGTTACAGGTTATCTTCTGTAGGGATCGCTATGGTACATGAAGAAACAAAGAAGATGTGATCACTCTATTGCACACCCAGGAACATTAGGGAATCTGGTCTTAGAATGATCTAGTCATCTTCTTCATCTCCATCATCTTCAGCATCTCGTTTCCTTTTTTCCCCTCGAAGACCTTCTTCTTCTGAAAAAAGAGTGAAAAAAACCAGTAAAATACTCAATTTTACCAAATGAATATCTGCTAAATTACAAAGTTTTGAATCTATCTTAGTGAAAACTTACTGGCATAAAAAATTATACATTGTTTCCTCTCTGAATTTAACTTCAGTGTACTGAACAGACTTAATAGATTTAGAAATCCATAAACAATGACAGTTTGCTGTGCACCCTTGTGGCCAAATCATGAAGTACAGATCAAGAACCCAGGGGCTTGTCAATAAAAGAGAATCATTAGTAAATTTTTAAACTTATTATGGAAGGCCTAGGTAATGAGTACTAGAAAGCAAATCTGAAAAGGCTGTAATCTGGAAATAAAACAGCTCTTCTCTTAGATATATGGCTTCACCTTCTTCAAAATGAAAGACCTAAGAAAATAATAAATTAAGCTCAAGGTTCTCTCTTATCTCTGTTCATACCGGTTATAGAAATAAATGTTAATAAAATCTTTAAGAAAAAAGGGGAAAAGGCGTGGGGGGGATCCCTGGGTGGTTCAGCAGTTTAGCGCCTGCCTTCGGCCCAGGGTGTGATCCTGGAGACCCGGGATCGAGTCCTGCATTGGGCTCCTTCCATGGAAACTGCTTCTCCCTCTGCCTGTGTCTCTGCCCCTCTCTCTCTCTGTCTCTCTGTCTCTCTCTGTTTCTCGTGAATAAATAAATAAAATCTTTAAAAAAAAAAAAAAAAAAGAAAGAAAGAAATGTTATAGGCTGGGTGGTTTTTTTAAATGAAATTATTAAATGCCTTGAGAAAATTACTCTTTCAAGAAAGGTTTTACATCTCAGGGTGCCTAAGAGGCTCAGTGGGCTAAGTGTCCAACTCTTGATTTCGGCTCAGGTCATGATCTCAGGGTCTTGAGATCGAGACCCACATCAGGCTCTACACTGAGCCTGGAGCCTGCTTAAGATTCTCTCTCTCCTGCCAACCTCCATTATCACTCAGGCTCTTTCTTTCTCTCAAAAAAAAAAAAAAAAAAAAAAAAAAAGGTTTTACATCCCTCAAAGTGCTCTATGTTACCAAAATCAAATCAAAGATCAGTAATAATTTGAACTATAAACTCATTCTTTAAAGTACGTGAATAATAGCTATAACTTTAATGTTGGGATTTTTTGCAGATAATGTAACTCACCCTCTTCTTCCTCTTCTTCCCCTTCTTCAACGTAATCATCATCATCTTCTTCATCCTTAAAAACCAAATATTCAGTTTGAGAATAAAAAGCCATGACACATTTTTCACTGTTTGGTAGTTATTCATTCCAACAAGAACAAAAAAACTATAGTTATCCTGTGTTCTAACAACCTCTACCTAACTTATATAGGTCTTCTTTAAGAACCCAACTAAATCTGGTTTATGAAAGTAAGTTATATTTTAGACTGACACTGTTCAAAAAAACTTTCTGCAACAATGGAAATGTTCTGTATCTGTACTGTCCACATGTGGCTACTGAGCACTTAAAATGTGACCAGTACAGGGGTGCCTGGCTGGCTCAGTAGAGCATACAAGTCTTGATCTCAAGGCTGTGAATTCAAGCTCCACATTGGGTGTAGAGATTACTTAATAAAAAATCTTTAAACAAAATAAAGTAAAAAATGTGATCAGTACAAATGAGGAACTGAATTTTTCATTTTATTTGAACTTAAATAACCAAATGTGCTCAGTGACTACTATAATGGACAGAGTAACTTTAGACAATTTCAAAGAAAAGTTTTCTATTTTATAGAGTAAGACAGGAATTACCTGAATCCTAGCGCCAACATAGTTATATGCATTGAATAAATCACTCAATCTCCCTGGACCGTAGTTTTCCAAACAATAAAAGACAGTATTCATCCAGAAGATGTATAAGTTCCTTCTACATCTAAATATCTACACATTGGGACGCCTGGGTGGCACAGTGTTTGGGTGCCTGCCTTCGGCTCAGGTCATGATCGTGGGATCCGGGACTGAGTCCCACATCAGGCTCCCTGTGAGGAGCCTGCTTCTCCCTCTGCCTATATCTCTGCCTCTCTCTCTCTCAGTCTGTGTCTCTCATGAATGAATAAATAAATAAATCTTTTAAGAAAAGAAATAAACTTATTTATTTAAGAAAATAAATAAATAAATACAAATCTACACGTCGAAATAGCAATGTCAATAAAATCACAAAACTTGATCTACAACTTTTGTGGAAGGAGCTGTTCTAGATAGCTAAGATGTAAACATAGCCTTGAAACATCAAAACTTTTTTTTTTTACTTTAACCAATTGGGATACAAATCTCTAAACTGCACTTTTACCATTTTATGCTAAACCAAACAAACGTTTCTCTTGAATACTCAGTCATAATCATTTGATCATGAACACAAACCTAATTAGTATATGCCGATTCTTTCGGAGCCTATCAATATATGTAGGACAGTTTTCTCCTTTTATTTTATTTTTAAGATTTTATTTATTTATTCATGAGAGACAGAGAGAGAGAGAGAAAGGCAGAGACACAGGCAGAGGGAAAAGCAGGCTCCCTGCAGGGAGCCGATATGGGACTCGATCCTGGGTCTCCAGGATCACACTCTGGGCCAGAGGGGACAGCACTAAACCGCTGAGCTACTTGGGCTGCCCTAGTTTTCTCCTTTTAAAAATGACCCTGGCCTCTTCTTTGAATTGTATCTTTTCCTAGTTTTCATGTCTTCTCTTTTGTAGTAAGTTACCACTTGAATTTTAATCTGCTTTGGATTCAGAAAATATATCGACAAGCTTATTATATTGAATATAGAAGAGAAAATAGGTTTAGAATAACAGCTCCTGGAAAGAAAATGTGTTTTGTTACTATATTTTGGCTACTCAGGGGCCTTTTACACTTACTGCCATGTTCCAAACAGTTGAGTTCTACATATGCTTGGGGAAAAAAAAAGGGGGGGAACCAATCTAGGGTTTCCCTTCCAACCCCACAAAAGCAGTATGCTCCTTAAAATACTTTAATAGGCAAATGTCAAGAACTGCTGGGTTGCTAGGGGAAAACTTGGACAACTCATCCTTTTTACAGTATCCACAGCCCCATTTGTATCTAGAAATACTAAACGGGATGCCTGGGTGGCTCAGTGGTTGAGCATCTGCCTTTGGCTCAGGGCATGATCCTAGAGTCCTGGGATCTAGTTCCACATCAGGCTCCCTGCATGGAGCCTGCTTCTCCCTCTTCCTGTGTCTCTGCCTCTCTCTCTCTCTCTCTGTCTCTATGAATAAATAAAATCTTAAAAAAAAAAAAAAGGATAAAAAAATAGAAATACTAAACAGAACCTAATTTCCCACCACGTAGCGAGAATCCTGAGAAACTCAATTGCACAACACTTCTATCAGAAATCAATCTTAGGGCAGCCCGGGGGGCTCAGCGCTTTAAGCGATGCCTTCAGCCCAGGGCCTGATCCTGGAGACCAAGGATCAAGTCCCACATCAGGCTCCCTGCATGGAGCCTGCTTCTCCCTCTGCCTGTGTCTCTGCCTCTCTCTCTCTGTCTCTGTCTCTCATGAATGAATGAATGAATGAATGAATGAATGAATGAATGAATGAATAGATAGATAGATAGATAGATAAATAAATAAATAAATAAATAAATAAATAAATAAATAAATAAATCTATCTATCTATCTATCTATCTCTCTGGAAAAAAAAGAAATCAATCTTATACAATCAGTTCAAACACTGAAAAGCATTCTATACCAGGACATCATCAAGATACAAGGAGCGGGGCAGCCCCAGTGGCTCAGCGGTTTAGCACCGCCTTAGGCCCAGGGCGTGATCCTGGAGACCCAGGATGGAGTCCCACGTTGGGCTTCCTGCATGGACCTTGCTTCTCCCTCTGCCTGTGTCTCTGCCTCTGTGTGTGTGTGTGTGTGTGTCTCTCATGAGTAAATAAATAAAACCTTAAAAAAAAAATACAAGGAGGGGAAAAAAGTAAAAATGAAAACATAAAAAGATACAAGGAAGAAAAGGAATAAATGGGGTAGGCCAATAATATAAAAAGGAACCACAATAAGGGTACAACAGGTGGCTCAGTCAGTTAAGTGTCTGTCTTCAGCTTGAGTTATGATCCCAGGGTTTTAGGATCAAAACCCACATCAGGCTCCCTCTCCCTCTCCCACTGCTTGTGCTCTATCATATATATATATATATATAATTTTTTTTTTTTAATAAAAAGGAACATAGGAACACCTGGGTGGCTCAGTTGAGCATTTGCCTTTGGCTCAGGGTGTGATCCTGGGGTCCTGGGATCGAGTCCTGCACTGGGCTCCCCAGAGGAAGTCTACTTCTCCACTTCTCCCTCTGCCTACATCTCTGCCTTTCTCTGTGTGTCTCTCATTCTCAATAGCTAATTGCTTCTCCAGATTTTTAAACAAAATATGGGGACACTTGGGTGGCTTATTGGTTGAGCGTCTGCCTTTGACGCAGGGTGTGATCCCAGAGTCCTGGGATCGAGTCCCATATCAAGCTCCCTCCATGGAGCCTGCTCCTCCCTCTGCCTATGTCTCTGCTTCTCTCACTCTCTCTGTGTCTCTCATGAATAAATGAATAAAATCTTTAAATATATATATATATGGTTACATTAACTGATTCACATTTTTAAGCCTTTTTTTAAATTGAAATATAGTTGACACACGATGTCACCTTAGTTTCAGGTGTACAACAGGGTGACTCAACAAGTCTTTACCTAAAGCTATGCTCACTGCCAAGTATAGCCATCATCTAAGCCTTTAGTTTTTAATATCATTTTAGATAATATCCCTCAATAAAAACTCTGCTTTCACCAAAGGCTTATTCAGTAGAAACTATGGTCTCTTCCTAACTAATGGGAAATCCATGTTTCCTCACTATACTATGTATAGTACAGGAGCACCACTATTTCCAATTCTTCTAAAGCCTCCACCCCCATTTTTAATGAAGTGTACTACACAAACATAAAGTCCATCTTTTTACATATTAATTCCTTACCTCTGAAGAGTAACTGAAATAAAAAGAATACTCAAACCAAAAATAGCTAATCAAATCCCATTTCTATCTCCTTCTACTTTCTTTCTTGAATCTTGATAGTCTCGGAAGCTTCTACTGACTCTCACCTTCTAAACATAAGGTTACAACACAACTAATTAAAAATATTAAAAACAGGGAGCCCCAGTGGCCCAGTGGTTTAGAGCCGCCTTCGACCTGGGGTATGATCCTGGAGACCTGGGATGGAATCCCACGTCAGGCTCCCTGTTTGGAGCCTGCTTCTCCCTCTGCCTGTGTCTCTGCCTCTCTCTCTCTCTCTCTCTCTGTGTGTGTGTGTCTCCCATGAATGAATAAATAAAATCTTAAAAAAAATTAAAAAATAAAATAAAATGGTATCAGAGAAAAATTATCACTGATCAGGGATATTATCTAACCAATGTAAAAGTCCTTAGGAGAACAAATAAGAATACTAATAATTTCTAGTCTAAATTAGAGATATATTTTTTTCGGCTTTATTTATTTATTCATAGAGACACAGAGAGAGAAAGGCAGAGACACAGGCAGAGGGAGAAGCAGGCTCCATGCAGGGAACCCGACGCGGGACTCGATCCCAGTTCTCCAGGATCACACCCCGGGCTGCAGGCAGCGCCAAACCACTGTGCCACCGGGGCTGCCCTAAGTAAGAGATATTTTTAATAAAAAACTCTGAATTATGCAAACAAACTCAGTAATTTAAAAACATTAGGAGGAAATAGTAATTCCCAGGGGCAAAAGATCATTTATTCAAGTCAACTGACACTTCCTGTGAGCTTACTATGTCCCTGTTAATGTACTAGACACTGAGATATAAAGACAGATGACCCTCCCTTTATGGAACTCGCCATCTAGTAGAAAGTAGCCAAGTAAACAAGTTTTTACAAAAGTATCTATGAGCAAGAGAAGACTAACCAAGATTCAAAGGTAACGAAGGGGGATGCCTGGATGGCTCAGCAGTTGAGCATCTGCCTTCGGCTCAGGTCCTGATCCTGGAATCCGGGATCGAGTCCCACACTGGGCTCCTTGCGGAGAACCTGCTTCTCCCTCTGCCTATATCTCTGCCTCTCTCTCTCTCTCTCTGTTTTTCTCATAAATAAAATCTTAAAAAAAAAAAAAAAAAGGTAATGAAGGAAGGAGTATAAAAAATTATAGATAAAGTTTCAATAATGAGGCAACTCCAGAACTGAGTCATGATTTGGGTGGTAGTCATACAAGTATACACATAAGTAAAATGTGAACTTGTACATAAAATCCGTGCACTTTACAGGCTTTAACTATATTTATGTTTACCTCAGTTAAAAAAAAAAGCATTCATCAGAGAGCATGAGTAGCAAGTCATTTCAGATTAAGAGTAAACAATGTATCTTCAGACAGAAAGGCAAGAAACAGCTTAGTGTGAGGATTTAATTTAAAATTGAGGGGGATCCCTGGGTGGCGCAGCGGTTTAGCGCCTGCCTTTGGCCCAGGGCGCGATCCTGGAGACCCGGGATCGAATCCCACATCGGGCTCCCGGTGCATGGAGCCTGCTTCTCCCTCTGCCTGTGTCTCTGCCTCTCTCTCTCTCTGTGTGGCTATCATAAATAAATAAAAATTTTTAAAAATAAAATAAAATAGAATAAAATAAATAAAATAAAATAAAATAAAATAAAATAAAATAAAATAAAATAAAATAAAATAAAATAAAATAAAATAATAAAATAAAATAAAATAAATAAAATAAAATAAAATAAAATAAAATAAAATAAAATAAAATAAATAAAATAAAATTGAGGGAGAAGAGGCTAGAGAGGCAAACAGGGACTAGATAGTGATGGGTCTTGTATATATTTTGGTGGCAACAGGGAAACATTAAATTGTTTCAAGCAGGGCAGTGATATGATCACATTTGCATTCAGACTAAGCAAGCAAGCACAGACTGTGAAGGATACACCTAAGTGGTGACACTGTATTTAAGAGGCCATTTGGAAAACTACAACAAAACCATAAACAAAAAATAATTAGAGGGAAAGTGTTGCTGAGGGCCTACGATGTGCCAGGGACTAGATAATTTACCTATATTCTCTTGTTAAACCCTGAAAAGAGCCTAAGAGGTTGATATTATTTTCAGTTCTATAAATGCAGAAGCTGAAGCTCAGAAACTTTTGTAAAATGTTTCCATGAACCCTGCTGCTCTGGGCAGAATGGATTTTCAAGATACCTAGGTGGTAAAACCATAGGTGCTTATGATGATCTGTATACAGTTTTGTTTTTTTTTAATATTTTATTTATTTATTCATGAGAGACACACAGAGAGAGGCAGAGACACAGGCAGAGGGAGAAGTAGGCTCCATGCAGGGAACCCGACGTGGGACTCGATCCCAGGTCTCCAGGATCACACCCTGGGCTGAAGGCAGCGCTAAACCGCTGAGCCACCCAGGCTGCCCTAGATACAGTTTGAGCCAGGGGACAGTAGGAAAAATGACAGATAGACACGCTCAGACCTGCAAGTTAGTAACAATTTTCAGATTTCTTCACAACTGAACTATTTATAGACCTTGGCTTTATGCCTAAATAATTACTTTATTTAGTAATAAAGAAATGCCTATTCACCTGGATTTCTTCTTTCATTAAATATGATAGGCCCACTTCCTCTTCTCCCTCTCCCAATTCCGAGCCCGCTTCATCCTCATCCTCATCCTCATCCTCCTCTTCTTCCTCCTCTTCTTCTTCATATTCTTCAGGTGGACCAGCTTCATCTTCTTCCTCTTCATCATCTTCATCTCCATCTTTAAAAATATTTTAAAAGATGAGTGAGTGGCTGAGCAAATGTTTCTTGCTAGTACTTTAAGCCTATCTGCCCTTGCCCCAATCACTTCAAACTCTAAAGCCAATGGGAAGGTGGAAACTATCTCAGGGATATTTTCTTTTTTTAAGATTTTCCTTTTACAGGGGGTGCCTGGGTGGCTCAGATGGTTAAGTGTCCAACTCTTGATTTCAGTTCAGGTCATGGTCTCAGGCTCTGCCCTCAAGTAAGGAGGTTTGCTTGACTCTCTCCCTTTGCCCCTCTCCCCACTTGTTCACCTGTGTGCGCTCGCTCGCTCTCTAAATAAATAAATAAATCTTAAAAAAAAAAAAAAAAGATTTCCCTTTCACAACATCCATATTTACTATTTGAGAACTATGGTTTCTAAATACTGAAATATTTCCAACGTACAGATTTTCATTAAAATATTACATGCACTAAAGTTTGTTTTACCTTATGGACATCTCAAAACCCACTTCTCTATCATTCTATCATTTTCTAATATTGTTTGTCCATCAGATTTCTTTTTATAGTAAAAATGATTTTCAACCAAGAGTAATCAGTGTCCCATTACTAACAACAGCCATTCCATCATCTGATCTGTTAGTCACCCACTTATCCAATCATATATATTCACTACCTAATTCTAGAACGTTTCCATCACCTCCCCTCTCCCTCTCAAAAAAAACCCAGTCATTAACAGTCACTCCCCATTCTCCTCTCACCCAGCCCTGGCAACCATTATCCTACTTTCTGTTTCTATGGATTTGCCTATTCTGGACATTTCATACAAATGGAGTCATACAAAATGTGGCCTTTTGTGTCTGGCTTCTTTTACTTCATAGAATGATTTCAATGCAAGAGCATGTATCAGTGCTTCATTCATTCTTATGACTGAATCAATAATGTTTCACTGTATGGATATATCACATTTTGTTTCTCCATCAGTCGATAGGCCATTTGGGTTGTTTCTATTTCTTGACTATTATGGATAACACTACAAGAAATGATTCCTTTAAAAAAAAAAAAGTACTATTTTAAAAGTTGCCACTTTTACTAGGTGGTCATTAAACAAGTTCATACAGATACAAAATTTCAGAGCTTGAGGGCGCCCAGGTGGCTCAGTCAGTTGGGCATCTGCCTTCAGCTCTGATCATGATCCTGGGGTCCTGGGATTGAGCCCCACATGGGATTCCCTGCTCAATGGGGAGCCTGCTTCTCCCTCTCCCTCTGCCACTTCCTCTGCTTGTGCTCTCTCTTGTTCTCTCTCTCAAATAAAATCCTTAAAAAAAAAAATTTCACATAGCTTGATAGCATAATAATCATTAAATTCCCCAAAGCTATCAGCAATCTAAAATAAGAAATACAGGATTAGGGCTGTGGGTTTTGTAATTTTTCTTGTTTTACATCTTTTTTTTTTTTTTTTTTTTTTTTTTTTTATCACCTAAATATCCAGGCCCAATCTAACTTGCCTGGCTAGGCTGGAGCCTGTATTTATAAGCATTAAGAATGATTACCCTCATCATCCTCCTCTTCTGAATCTGGTGCTTCGTTATCCTCCTGATCAAATCCATCTAAGTATGTGATTTGCTGCAGCAGTTCGAAGATACTTTCTCTGTAATCTTCCAGGTTTGTGATCTCACAGTTAAACAAGTCAAGACTTTTCAAATTTTTAAGATTTTGCTGGAAAAGTAAAAAGTTAAAGCTTACATTTCAAGATTTTAAATATTATGTTATTTCTTTTTATTTCATGGACCTGAAAACATATATTAAAAGAATGATTTTTGGATTTTTCAAATTTTATAAAGAAGGGTTATCGTATCAATTCTCTTTATGAGGACCTGCATGTAAACTCCACAAGAATAGGAAGTTTATTTTGTTCACCACTGTATTTCCAACACCTGGCTTAGAGTCTTCCTGTAGTAGCCACTCAATATATTTTGTTGACCATATATGTGCATAAATAGGCAACAATAATAATGTGGTTAGCTTTAAACCCAGTCAAGCTTATTGTCAACAATTTCAACCTCCTGCCAAGCTTTTTTAAAATCAGAACAACAATTTTCTGAGTTTCACTTCATCTCATTCCAGGAAACAAAGAAGCAAATAATAAAATTAAATTAAATTAAATTAAATTAAATCAAGAAAGAAGGAAAAAGAATAGAATTTAAGAAAATACTGGGAAGTTTAAAACCAGATATTCAACTCATGAGGTTATTAATAAAATAAATTTCTCAGAGATTTAAAAATTTATCTGAATGGTTTACTCTAAAAGAAGAGAAGGCAGATCCTTTTAAAAACGTATAAGAAATTCAGAAGTTTCAAAGAGTGAAATATAAATCAGTGAAGATAAAAACACTAGCAAATCTCAGAAAATCAACCAAAAAAGAGCAAGTCCAGAGACTTTCCACTCACCAGAGCTTCTACTGTACTGAGATCTTTGATTTTATTTCCACTCAGATTGAGGTAAGTAAGATTTGGACATTTCTCTGCCAGGACTTCCAAACCACCAGAAATTATATTGTCACTAAGTTCCAACTATATATTCAACATGGAGAAAAAACAAACAATGGTGAAGGCTTAGGGCAGATCGGATTATTTTTTAAGTTTTTTATTTATTTAAGTAATCTCTACACTCTATATGGAGCTCAAACCCAATGCCAAGATCAAGAGTCACACATTCTTCCAACTGAGCCAGCCAGGCGCCCCCAGTTTTTTAAAATATATCAATTTGAAGAAGAAATGTTACAAATTATTAGTTTCCAAATTCCTACCTATAATCACCAAATAATGTATTGGAACCCCTATATAATAAGCTTCTACCCCAAATTTGGTTCCAGTTGGGTTATAGGTAGATTTTATGTTTCAGAGAAAAACATTTAGTAGATATTAAATCCAAATTCATGGGGCACCTGGGTGGCTCAGGGGTTGAGCATCTGCCTTCAGCTCAGGTTGTGATCCCGGGGTCCTGGGATCCAGTCCCAAATCAGGCTCCTCACGGGGAGCCTGCTTCTCCCTCTGCCTGTGTCTCTGCCTCTCTCTGTCTCTCATGAATAAACAAATAATTTTAAAAAATAAATAAATCCACATTCATGTCATAAAGCAATTTCACTATTATGTTTAAATTTCTAAAAGCAGTATTAGAGCTGATTCTAAAATCCTGCATAACCCATTCTCTTATCTCTAGAAATTCAGAAACTTCTAATTAGAAGGCAGATCGGTTGTTTCATTTGGCCAAAACCTAGACATGTTAGCCCTCGGCATCAAAATTATGATGATTTCACACTTAATACCAACTTACCTTTCGAAGTTTATTTAAGCTGGGCAGTCGGGCCAGTGAACTTAGTTCCACATTAGCCATACTCAGAAACTCTAGTTTTTTAAAAGTATCATTCAGGCCTTCAATTTCCCCATTGACACACAGGCAATTATCAAGGACTAACTCTGTCACCTGTAAGATAGAAAATGAATGATTATGTTGCAGTCTGTTTAGCAAAAGACGGGTCAAGACAACTGGCAATGTGAATATTAAAACCACTAATTCCCTTACACAGATCCCTTCCATTCACTCCTCCCTAACCAAAAACTGAAATACAATCTAAAGTCATCATTATAAGTTAATCTTTTAAATTTAAACTTAAACCAAAAGTTCAATGCCTGCTCACAACACTGACGCATAAAAAATAAAACTTCGAAAAAGGTCCCATGTGAAACTTACTTCTGCCCCTAATAAGGATTCACAACATCAAGGCATATATTTATGCAGTGAAGGGCTGCAGAGGCTACTGGGATAGGATTCAAGTGAGCTGCCCCAAAACAGCAGGGAGAAGAAAGGAAACTATTTTATTCACATTTCAAGTTTAAACCCCCTTATCTTTGCTTGATAAATGCCACCACAACTCAAAAATACTTTTGTTACCCTTCTGAAGAAATGCTCGAAAGCTCATTCTGAGAAAGCTGGCTTTCAGAGGTATTTGTTCTTAATAGCAGGGCCTAGCAATGTCACTCGGGACAATACATCATTGACAAAATGTTATTTCTCTGTAACACCCTGGTAGCATTTTTGTAGACTTCTCCTCATTGGGGGAGGGGGGGGGGGAAGAAGCATCCTCCTATCAGGTCAAACAACAAAACTTGCTGGTGTGGACCTAAGAGGACTTAATCCTAAGGGGGAGACAGGAGACCCTGGATATCTACTCCCAGTGCAAAAAAATATGTTTGAGGATTTTGAGAGCTAAAAATTAACAAGGAGCAATGCCCCCTTCTCTATTTCAATATGACTTTGACATAATTATTTTAGAGACCAGAGAAGGACTATGATCTGTTTAGAGTTAAGGAAGCCAAGGTCCAGAGCGTAAGAATGCCTTGGCTACCGTCACACAGTATAACAGAGCTATGCTTCCACTCTAAGTCTTCTGACTCCTAGTCCAGCTGAGCGGAGGAGAGAGAGGGCCACTAGATTTGGTGTCAGAAAACCAGTTCTTCCACTTGAGTAAATAATTTCACTGCCCTGGGACTCCATTTACTAATTTGGATTCTAGAACAATACAATCTACCTTACAAGTCTGTCCGAAGTAGAAAGGTAAATAACAAACACAAAAAGCGTTCTGTAAACTGTAAAGAGCTATACAAATATAAGAGACCGTTATTACACCACAGGGGAGGAAGGGGAGGCTGCAAAAAGACAACGAACGTCTGGCACTCCCCAAAATTGTAAAGGAAATTACTACGGGTAGGGTAGGTAAACGGAAGGGGGCATGCGGGGCAGCAAATTCACTTTTCCAAACCCCAGACACACAAAAGTATTCTAAATGTGTGCTTCTGAAAGGCAGTGTTTGATCTTGTTTTCCTGAAGCCCCCAAAGAAGTAGGCCCTAGAAAACTCCCAGCTCTCTCTGGGATGATAGCAGCACTGTTTCCTCCTCCCTGCCCTTTGCCAATTCCAGGGAAACGAAGGCTTAAAAAAATAAATAAGTGCATGAAGACCTCGGGTGCCCAGTCCGCCGCACATCCCAGCAGCAGACCCGCTCGCCTCCAGCACTGGTGTGCACAGCACCGCCCCACCCCTGCGAAAACAGCCCGATCCCTGCTATTCCGCTCCCAGTGTTTGTTTCGGGGGCCGCAGTCACCGAGACCCTCGCCGCTCTCGCCGCCCGCCGCCCCGACCCGCGGGAAAACGCACGCGGGGCGGGGGCTCCGCCGGGGAAGCGGGGTCGCCTGGCCTCGGGCGGGGAGGGCTGGGCCAGCCCGGGAGGCGCCCTCGACCGGGAGGCGGAAACGCCTGGTCCGACCCCCCAGAAGTTGACCGCTACCAGCCTCACGTGGCCCCTCCCAGCCCGTCTCTTTAACTAAGGCGACAGCGGCAGGAGCGCATCATTTCGCTTCGCCGAATCCATCTTTAAAGCACAGAACTACTACGACCCATGTGTTGAGTTTTGTGACACCTCCTCCTCCCGGGCTCCAATTCGGAGTTGCGGCCGCGACGACATGACACGCCGAATACCGTCCCAGCGCGGGGGGGACCAAGAGGATTCCGCCCCGCGCGCCCTCCCCGCCTCGGTCCCAGGACTCGGAGGCCGCGGGGGCGCCGACCGCCGACCTCATCCTCCGCAGGGGACCCCGGCCGGCGCGCCGGACACCCGGGGCCTCGAGACCGGGGCACACCCCCCGCCCCTAAGAAGAAAGGAGGAGTTGGCAGCATCGCAGAAAAGTTGGACTAACTTCTCAGGCGACGACGGCTGCGGCAGGGGCGAGTGGGACTGGGGGTCGCGCCCACGCCGCCTGCCCCAGCGCAGGACAGAACCAAAGAGCGGCCCCCCGGCACCCGTCCCGCCCCTCCAGGCCGGGACTCCGACTCGAGGACAAGCTGCGGAGGCTAAGCCCCCAGGCACACACAAAAACGCCCCTAGAAACTTCAAACCCTTCGCCATTTTAAATAGAAGATTTTAATGATTTTACACTTAAAATTAAATATTCCCCACTAACCCTAACCCGAGTCGGGGGTTCATTCATGACCCCTCCCCGCACAGCCACCGGGACCCCCAGAACCCGACCCTCCGAATCCAGGTCTGGCGGGGAAGGGGAGGGGGCTGAGTCATCTCACCTCCTCCGGGGCTCTGTTCCTTAACTCCAGGTTAATCCTCTTCTTCATCTCCATGTCCTCCTCCTGCTCGGCTGCTACTACTCCTTCCCTGACCCTTTCCTGCCTTTCCCACTACCCCCAACCCTTAAATTGTAAAAGATCTGGAAATGAATGAAAAGAAACGCAAATATAAACGCCCACTACCTCCAGATAGGTGTGGGGGAGAAAGAAGAGAATAGCAAATGGAGTCCAAGGAGTTGGGACTCTTAAGTCGGCCGCCCCCACCTCCTCGTCCACACACTCGCGCGCACTCACACGCACGCACAAACACGCACACACACGCGCGCGCGCGCGCACACACACACGCACGCCACAGTTCCTTCCCCTTCAATGGCTGCTCGTTGACTGAGCCTCCATGACACGGCACCGCCAACCCCCTGGCCTACACTCCGCCCCCCTCCCTAATGTACTGGTTCCTTCTCCAGCATCGCGCTGTCTCATTGGGCTGCGTGAATGTCCGTCAGCCTGCAGGGTGGGCCTGAACCCGGAGCGCCATGCCTATTGGCTGCGACCGAGCGCGCAGTTAACTCCGATAGGTCAGGGAGGGTGTTCGTCCTGGGGAAAGGATTTTGAATCCCAGTAGCCCCCCTCCTTTTCTTTGTGTGATTGGCGCGCTTTCCCCAGGCGTTCGGAAGGTTTTGATGCCTGCTGGATTTGCTTTTTCTGTTTTGTTTTTAGTGTGAGAGGGAGGGAGAAAGCATCCATCCTTCTTCTGTGTCCAGGTCGCAGGACTGATCATTTGGCACACAGCATGCACCGGTTCTTGGCAGTTTTAAAGCACCTTGTGGCCGAGATGCACAGCAACGTGCACATGATTTAAACGTGCACAGGAGCTTTCCTGGCCCTGCCCTGCTGGGGACAGGCTTCTGCTGCAGAACCAGAGCCGAGATAAAAATAGTATTTTAATTTGCAACATGAAGGACTGAACACTTTTGAAAACAGTTGGGTGAAGTGTATAAGTTAGGCACCTTTAAACAAAACTACCCTGGAGGATTTGTTACTGAGGTAATTGTTGCTGTAATAAACACTAAGACATTGGAGGAAAAACAGTGCTGGACTAATGAAAATCAAACATCAATTCGCATAGAATTGGTACTGAAATGCCTCTCCTTTCTAATTTCCCTTTGGTTGGTTTCCATGGATATCTGTAGGTTAAACGTGCTTTTAAAAGACTGAATGTGGGGATACAAAAGAGTGAGATAAGAATTTTTTTTAATTTTGTCTTAAGAGTCTAACTTCTTAGTTCTTGCTTAAATTTGTCCTTTTCATTCCCTTACACTATTCTCAAGATAAATACCAAAAAAAAAAAAAAAAAAAACTAAATAATTTCGAGAAGAAAGTGAGTGAATTAGTCCAAACCTCAGAGTGGAGTGCTTGTTTACTATTTTTTCAGTTTCTCGGGTTAGAGACTAGGGTTTCAAACAGACTCACCACTCACCACTTTACCACCGCGCCCCTCCTCCTCCCACATAGGCACACAATTCTTCAATTAGGCTTACATTTAAAATGTAAACACTTCGTAGTTAGCATGTGAAATACTTTAAAGGAAAACAAAATAGTGATTGTCTTCTTCTGGAGAAGTGTTTCCTTTGTATTCTTGAAAAGCAAATTTTGTGAAGATGAATACAGAGGGGAAGAGGGAGAGCTTTTGGGAAAAAAATGACATCTCTGGGGGGTAATTTGGCATTAGTTAAGTTTGTTTTAACACAGGCTAAAGGAAGCCAGGATGATATGAAAAAACAGATTGAGGAAGAGGTTTTTTGTTTTTTTGTTTGTTTGTTTGTTTTTTAAGAAAGGAAGGGATAAAAGATTGAGGGGAAAGAGGTGAGAGGGATCGTCTACCAAAGTAGTGAAAGAAACTGAGGGATAGGTTAAAAAAAAAAAAAAGTGAATTCAGGGGAAAAATGCATGGAAGCCAAAGAGTTTCAAGGAATAGATGATTATTGAGGTTAAATGGTGGGACTTTTATATCAGAACACATTAGATGGAATGGGAGACTATGTTGGAAATAAGGAATGTGAGGAAAGGCCATGAATTCATTTTACCACTGGATAATAGCTTCAGAAAGTACACTGTAGACAGGGATCCACCAAAGGGAGCCTTCCCCACCCGTGGCTCTCACTCTCATGTCATCTCTCAATGTGCCTTACTTCAATACCTTGAAACCAGATCTTTCTAGTCTTAATCAAGGAGCCAGGATAAGAGGCTGGGGGAAGAAAGATTCTCCAGAGGGCTGCTGTATAGAAAGAAAGATGCCTGGGAAGAGGTTGGCTGAAGAACATTACCAGACTAGGAGATGGGTATATGATACTAAAAGAAGGATGAAAAAATAAGAGTCAGGAGAAAAGCCAAATTCATGAACTAGAACATGCTTTAAGCTGAAGTAATGAGGCAGAGTTTATTTTATTTTATTTTTTATTTATTTATGATAGTCACAGAGAGAGAGAGAGAGGCAGAGACATAGGCAGAGGGAGAAGCAGGCTCCATGCACCGGGAGCCCGACATGGGATTCGATCCCGGGTCTCCAGGATTGAGCCCTGGGCCAAAGGCAGGCGCTAAACCACTGCGCCACCCAGGGATCCCCAGAGTTTATTTTAAATGGTAGAATGAAAAGTGAAGTTATCAGGAGGTAGATGAAAGCAAAGGAGCAAGGAAGGGAATGAATTAGAGGGTGGCTCCAACACTCCTCTAATCCACAAATAAGAAGTATGCATCAGGATATTATTTAACTCAACATGCCTTTAGTGTTCAACAACTAAACTTGTTTTCTGCTGCTGAATATCTTCTGTTGCCCCTCTAGATCTACTCTTCCCCCTTCTCCACCCTGCCCTGTGACTCAAAACCCACAGAGTCCTATGACTTCTGGGTTTGGTCCGTGGGAGAGGGCACTGGCAGGAGATTGGAAGTCTGGAGGACTGACATTGGAGTATTTAGCCCCCATCTCCTTCATGCCAAGTCGTTACAAGAAGGCTGTGTCTCTCTACCAAAAGCCACAAATCCTGTGGTGACCACAATGGTGTACCACCCAGATTTTCCTTCAGGAAGGTAGGACTTATTCCCTCTAGAATCTTGAGTAAATCAAGCATGACTATTGTTTTAAACTACTCAGTTTTGAGGTGATTTATTACAATGGATAACTAAACAAGGGTATACCCAAGGTCCTAAGAATAGTAATTTTTTAAAAGATTTTTATTTATTTACTCATGAGAGACACAGAAAGAAGGTAGAGACACAGGCAAAGGGAGAAGCAGGCTCCGTGCAGGGAGCCCAATGTGGGACTCGATTCCAGAACTCCAGGATCATGCCCTGAGCCGAAGGCAGACACTCAACCGCTGAGCCACCCAGGCATCCCAAGATTAGTAATTTGTAAAGATGAATCTCAAATCCAGTTCCTATGATCAAAGTTAAAATCTTTTTCCATTGGCACCTGGGTGGTTCAGTTGGTTAAGTGTCTGCCTTCTGCTCAGGTCATGATCCCAGAGTACTGGGATAGAGGAGCCCCGTTGGACTCCCTGCTCAGCAGGAAGTTGGCTTTTCCCTCTCCCTCTGTCTGCTTGTTCTCTTTCTGTTTCTCTCACTCGCTCGCTCTGTCAAATAAATAAATAAAATCTTTTTTTAAAAAATCATTTTCCAAAGGGGACCATTATAATCCTGTTTAATTCGTAGTTGCACAAAATGTTCTGCTCCCTGAAACATCATTCTTATGCCCTACTGATGCCCAAAATGCCACAAATAGATATTCTGTTATGATGCCTGTTAAGATACAAAAACTCCAGGGTAACTAATAAGTAAACTTGATTATTCTATTAAGCCTTAGTTGAAGATACTTATCAGATTTTTTTTTAGAAAAGATTTTCTTAACACTATGAATACTATAATTGAGCTACCCTACATTTTCCAAGAATAAATAATTTTTTAAAGATTTTATTTTATTTATTCATAAGAGTCACAGAGAGAGAGAGAGAGAGGCAGAGACACAGAGGGAGAATCAGGCTCCATGCAGGGAGCCAGATGTGGGACTTGATCCTGGAACCCCAGGATCACGCCCTGGGCCAAAGGCAGGCGCTAAACCACTGAACCACCCAGGGATCCCTGGAATAAATAAATTAAAGATATTTATTTATTTATTTATTTATTTATTTATTTATTTATTTATTTGAGAGAGAGCACAAGCAGGAAGAGGGGCAGAGGGAGAGGGAGAAGCAGACTCCCCACTGTGCAGGGAGATCCACAGGGGTCCTCCATCCCAGGATCCTGGGATCATGACCTAAGCTGAAGACAGACACTTAACTGACTGAGCCACCCCAGGCACTCCATTCTTTCTTTAATTTGGGATCCTTTTCACTTTAAGGATTGTTAGTAAATGCTGAAGTGGGAAGCATATATATTATTACAGTACATTTTTTATTATTGCTCTGTGAAAGCAAAATTTGATGGAATATCTACAAAAATTTAAAATTTGTGCTTGAGATATTTTAGTTTGAGTCACCTCTTTATATGTTAACATTATGCAACCTAGTTTTAACATTAACCAAAGTCAAACAAAATTGTCAGAGTAAGTCTCCCAAAAATAAATACATATTGCAATAGCAAATACAAATGATTTAGAGATTTTGCAATCTAAGAATTATTGCATCACTGTATTCACCTAGTAGCACAAGTAATAAATAGTTGTCTTAAAAGAAATTTGTAACCCTGGCAACAAAATTACTTTCAAAACACTAACCTGAAACCTCTGTTTAAGAGGCAGAGAATTCGGGCAGCCCAGGTGGCTCAGTGGTTTAGCACCACCTTCAGCCCAGGGCCTGATCCTGGAGACCTGGCATCGAGTCCTGCGTCGGGCTCCCTGCATGGAGCCTGCTTCTCCCTCTCTCTCTCTCTCTCTCAGTCATGAATAAAATCTTAAAAAAAAAAAAAAAAAAAAAAGAGGCAGAGAATTTAATATACATATTTACTTTCATTTCTTACCAAACCTTACTAAAATAACTTCGAAAGAATAATACCTAAGCCCAAATTTGTAACTGTGTGGAGATGGATGTTAATTACATACATGGTAAGTATTTCACAAATATACAAATATTATATTATATTATATTATATTATATTATATTATATTATATCATATTAGGCACCTAAAAGTAGTATCATATTGCATATCAATTATATCTCAAAAAAATTTTTTAAAGACCTAACCCAAAAGATAGAGTGAGGAAAGAAAGGAAAGCTGAGAGAGTTCAACAAAATCTTAGCATCTATAAAGTGATGTACCATGTAGTTCAGAAATGCTTCCTTACTCCTGATGTCTTACTTCTTGTGAAAAAGTTCAGGCAGTAGGACTGGGCCTCTCTTATTCCTTTATTCACCCACTCTAAGTGGAGTGTTCCACCCTGTTCCATCCTCCTTGCTCTTGGAAGAGGAAGTCTTTGTCAGACACGTAATTCTGCTTTGCTCCTCCATGGGGAAGTAGGCCTCAGTCCAGGCTGTCTGGTTCTGGGCACAATTAGCAGGCCCATAAACTCTCATACTAAAGTACACTTCCGGGGCACCTGGGTGGCTCACTTGGTTACACATCTGCCTTCAGCTCAGGTTATGGTCCCAGGGTCCTGGGATGGAGCCTCGTGTCTCATCAGGCTCCCTGCTCACCATGGAGTCTACTTCTCCCTCTCAGTCTGCCCCTCCCTCCACTCTCTTTCTCTCAAATAAATAAACAAAATCTAAAAAAAAGAAAAGAAAGAAAGAAAGAAAGAAAGAAAGAAAGAAAGAAAGAAAGAGAGAAAGAAAGAAAGAAAGGAGAAAGACAAAGTACACCTCCAATTTAGCCTCCCACAGTGATAAAGTCGATATGTTTACCTTCATATTTGCCTGTTGCTTTATCTCTCAACTTGTTCAGCACCCCTGCATGAAGCAGGAATGCCATTATTGGGATCCCCTTCAGAGATCCCAGTAGAGTAGAAGTGATCATCTTAGAAGAGAGGAGAAAGCTGAAACCTAACTGCCTGCCAGAGATTGAGAGACAAACTGATTTACAGTAGAACCACACAAAAAGGGACGCCTGCGTGGCTCAGTGGTGGAGCACCTGCCCCTGGGTCAGGGCGTGATCCTCGGTCTCAGGATCGAGTCCCACATCGGGCTCCCTGCCTGGAGCCTGCTTCTCCCTCTGCCTACGTCTCTGCCTTTCTCTCTCTGTGTCTTTCATGAATAAATAAATAAAATCATAAAAAAAAAAAGAACCACACAAAAAATTCTGAATTTGGAAGCACAATGAACCTTTGAAGATAAGGGAAGGGTAGGGCTAAAACAGATTTGGTTGAAGTTCATATTAAAACCAACTGAATTGGGATCCCTGGGTGGCGCAGCGGTTTAGCGCCTGCCTTTGGCCCAGGGCGCGATCCTGGAGACCCGGGATCAAATCCCACGTCGGGCTCCCGGTGCATGGAGCCTGCTTCTCCCTCTGCCTATGTCTCTACCTCTCTCTCTATCTCTGTGTGACTATCATAAATAAATAAAAATTTAAAAAAAAATAAAAAAATAAAACCAACTGAATTCTTTCCCAACTCTGACCCACAGAAGTCAAAATAAGGTATTCTAGACTCAGAAACACCTGTAATGCAAATTGGCAGGAAAAGCAAAAATCTCAATTTCAAACAGTAAGAATTCTCCCCAACAAACCAATACCTTTCTCTCCTCTATTCATCATACAATTGGGTACACAATTGGGTGCTTCTCCCTCTGCCCTTTACCCCGCTCATGCTCTCTCTCTTGCTCTCTCTCATAAATAAATAAATAAATAAATAAATAAATAAATAAATAAATAAATAAATAAAACACTTAAAAAAATAGGGGCAGGGATCCCTGGGTGGCGCAGCAGTTTAGCGCCTGCCTTTGGCCCAGGGCGCGATCCTGGAGACCCAGGATCGAATCCCACGTCGGGCTCCCAGTGCATGGAGCCTGCTTCTCCCTCTGCCTATGTCTCTGCCTCTCTCTCTCTCTATCTCTGTGTGACTATCATAAATAAATAAAAATAAAAAAACAAAAACAAAAACAAAAACAAAAAAAAAAAATAGGGGCACTGGGTGGCACAGTGGTTGAGCGTCTGCCTACAGCTCAGGGCATGATCCCGGGTCTGGGGAGGAGTCCTGCATCAGGCTCCCTTCATGGAGCCTGCTTTCCCCTCTGCCTATGTCTCTGCCTCTCTGTGACTCTCATGAATAAATAAATTTCTTTAAATCTTTTAAAATTTTAAAAAATCTTTTAAAAATAAAAATAAATGTGTATAAGAAGAGAAATATAGACTGGCTTAGCTCTGAGTAAATATTGATGATAATCTAAAAGCTGATTTAGCTAACATTATGATTCAATAATTAATCACCAGAGAAATGCAAATCAAATGAGATCAATGAGATATCTCACACCTGTCAAATGGCTAAAATCAAAAAGGTAAGAAATAACAAGTGTTAGGGAGGATGTGGAGAAAAAAGAACCCTCATGAACTGTTGGTAGAAATGCAAATTGACGTGGAAAACAGTATGGAGGCCTCTCAAAAAATTAAAAATCAGGGCACCTGGGTGGCTCAGTTGGTTAAGCATCTGCTTTCGGCTCACGTCATTATTTCAGGGTCCTGAGATCAAGCCCCACATTGGGCTGCCTGCTCAACTAGGAGTCTGCTTCTCCCTCTCCTTCTGCTCCCCCCTCCCAGCTCATGCATGCTCTTGCTCTCTCTCTCTGAAATAAATAAATATTGGGTATGTACCCAATGAAAACAGAAACACTAATTCAACAAGATATATGCACCCCTATGTTTACAGTATTATTTACAATAGCCAAAATATGGAGGCAATCGAAGTATCCATCCACGGATAAAGAAGTTGTGGTGTATGTGGTATATAACACAATGTAATAGTTTTCATCCATAAAAAAGAATGAGATCTTGCTATCTACGACAACATGGATGGGCCTGGAAGGTATAATGCTAAACGAAATGTCAGACAGAGAACGAATACCATTTGATGACTTCACTCATACATGGAATTCTAGAAATAAAACAAATGAACAAATGAAGAAGAGACCCCAAAAAACAGACTATTTTTTGGTTCCCAAATTTTATTCAAGAACTCATATAAAATATTGCAGATAAATGAGGGTTTTTTTAAAGATTTTATTTATTTATTTACTTATTTGAGAGAGAAAGAGCACAGAGGGAGAGGGAGAAATAGACTCCCCACTGAGCAGAAAGCCCAGGCTCTACGTATGTGGGGCTCAAGCCATGGAGTGGGGGGGTCTCAATGCATGCAGTAGAAAAGTGAATCATCAATGAGGGAGGTGGCATGTGGAGCTCTGTGGATGCGGGTCTCCATCTCAGGATGCTGAGATCATGACCTGAGCCAAACATGGTAGCTTAACCTACTGAGGCACCCAGGCACCTCTCCGGATACATGAATAAATAAATAAAATCTTTTTTTTTTAAAAAGGGTAAACTTCAGAACTTCTTTTTTTTGCCGCCCTTCCCCATAAGCTTTTCCTTTTTTTTCTTTTTTTCTTTATTTATTTTATTTATTCATGATAGAGAGCGAGAGAGAGAGGCAGAGACACAGGAGGAGGGAGAAGCAGGCTCCATGCCGGAAGCCCGACTTGGGACTCGATCCCGGGACTCCAGGATCATGCCCGGGGCCAAAGGCAGGCGCTAAACCGCTGAGCCACCCAGGGATCCCCCCCAACAAGCTTTTCCACGGGCACCAGGGTGGCAGTGGAGGCAGAAAGGGAGGTGGGTGCACTATGCGGAGGCAAAGAGCCCACAAAACAACAACAACAACAACAAAAAAAAAAAAAAAACGCAGAGATGTAAATGCAGAGAACAAACTCATGGTTTCCAAAGGGGATGTGGGTGGAGAGATTGGTGAAATAGGTGAAGGGGATTAATAATAACACACTTACCTTGATGAACACAGTAATGTACAGAATTGTTGAATCACTGTATTATACATCTAAAACTAGCAGAGCACTTTTATGTTAATTATACTTCAATAAAAAATATTATATAATAACTATATCAGGAGGATAGGGTAGAACTATATGTTGGGGAGTAACACATGATGATGTAAATCCTCATCTTTTGTAGTTGGAAGTTAATAGATAATAATACCTGGGGCCCCTGGATGGCTCAGTTGGTTAAGTGTGGACTCTTGATCTCAGCTCAGGTCTTGATCTCAGGGTGGTGAGTTCGGGCCTTGTATTGGGCTCCATGCTGGGCATGGAGCCCACAAGAAAAAGGAGGAGGAGGAGGAGGAGGAAGAAGAAGAAGAAGAAGGAGGAGGAGAAAAATCTAAAACTGAAAAATCAAGAAATAGCAGTACGAACATGTTTTTGAAAATTTGGAGTTCTAGAGTGTAATGATTTTTTTATTCTCATCAAACATTTGTTTTAGTGGGACTCAAAATTCTGTGACAGATTTTTGGTCAAGTCCTTTACAAATAAAAAGTACTGGGCAGCCCAGGTGGCTCAGCGGTTTAGCGCCACCTTCAGCCAAGTGTGTGATCCTGGGGACCAGGAATCGAGTCCTGCGTCGGGCTTCCTGCGTGGAGCCTGTTTCTCCCTCTGCCTGTGTCTCTGCCTCTCTCTGTGTGTCTTTCACGAATAAATAAATAAAATCCTTTTTTTAAGTACTGATTTTATTTTTAAAGATTTTTAAATTTATTTATTTGAGAAAGAGACAACACAAGTAGGTGGGAAGGGCCAGAAAGAGAGGGAGAAGCAGGCTCCCCGCTGAGCAGGGAGCCTGACAGGGGCTCAATCCCAGGACCCTGGGATCATGACCTGCGATGAAGGCAGACACTTAACCGACTGAGCCACCCAGGGGCCCCTAAAAAAGTACTGATTTTATAATTTTTTTTTTTTTTATGATAGTCACACACACAGAGAGAGAGAGAGAGAGGCAGAGACATAGGCAGAGGGAGAAGCAGGCTCCATGCCGGGAGCCTGACGTGGGATTCGATCCTGGGTCTCCAGGATCGCGCCCTGGTCCAAAGGCAGGCGCTAAACCGCTGCGCCACCCAGGGATCCCAAAGTACTGATTTTAAAAACTAATAACTTAAAAGTGCCGCACACATGCAAAACAAACAAACAAACAAACAAAAAACGGTCCACAAAACATTCTCCCTTCCTTTTGAAGGTTTTACAATGCATTGTTATCATTAACCAGTCTTTTACTGTTAAACTTAAATGGCCAATTGACACAAACATTTCTGAGACCGTTCTTCCACCACTGATTAAGAATGGGATAGCAGATCAACAAACGAGGAGTTGGTTCTTTGAAAGAATTAATAAGATAGATAAACCATTAGCCAGCCTTATTAAAAACAAAAGAGAAAAGACTCTAATTAATAAAATCACCAATGAAAAAGGAGAGATCACAACCAATACCAAGGAAATACAAACGATTTTAAAAACATATTATGAGCAGCTATACACCAATAAATTAGGCAATCTAGAAGAAATGGATGCATTTCTGGAAAACCACAAACTACCAAACTGGAACAGGAAAAAATAGAAAACCTGAACAGGCTGATAGCCGGGGAGGAAATTGAAGCAGTCTTCGAAAACCTCCCAAGACACAAAAATCCAGGGCCAGATGACTTCCCAGGGGAATTCTATCAAACATTTAAAGAAGAAACCATACCTATTGTACTAAAGCTGTTCAGAAAGATAGAAAGAGATGGAAAACTCCCAAACTCGTTATATGAGGCCAGCATCACCTTAATTCCAAAACCAGACAAGGACCCCACCAAAAAGGAGAATTATAGACCAATATCCCTGATGAACACAGATGCAAAAATTCTCAACAAGATACTAGCCAATAGGATCCAACAGTACATGAAGAAGATTATTCACCATGACCAAGTGGAATTTATCCCCGGGATGCAAGGCTGGTTCAACACTCGTAAAACAATCAATGTGATAGATTATATCAACAAGAGAAAAAACAAGAACCATATGATCCTCTCAATAGATGCAGAGAAAGCATTTGACAAAATACAGCATCCATTCCTGATCAAAACTTTCAGAGTGGCTGAGTGAAGTAAGTCAATCGGAGAAGGACAAACATTATATGTTCTCATTCATTTGGGGAATATAAATAATAGTGAAAGGGAATATAAGGGAAGGGAGAAGAAATGTGTGGAAAATATCAGAAAGGGAGACAGAACGTAAAGACTGCTAACTCTGGGAAATGAACTAGGGGTGGTAGAAGGGGAGGAGGGCGGGGGGTGGGAGTGAATGGGTGACGGGCACTGGGGGTTATTCTGTATGTTAGTAAATTGAACACCAATAAAAAATAAAATAAAATTGGCATGTAAGAATTGAGTATAAAATTTAAAAAAAAACTTTCAGAGTGCAGGGATAGAGGGAACATTCCTCAGCATCTTAAAAGCCATGTACAGTCGGTAGAGCATGAGACTCTTAAAAGCCATGTACAAAAAGCCCACAGCAAATATCATTCTTAATGGGGAAACACTGGGAGCCTTTCCCCTAAGATCAGAACACGACAGGGATGTCCACTCTCACCACTGCTATTCAACATAGTATTAGAAGTCCTAGCCTCAGCAATCCGGCAACAAAAAGAAATAAAAGGCATTCAAACTGGCAAAGAAGAAGTCAAACTCTCCCTCTTCACAGATGACATGATACTGTACATAGAAAACTCAAAAGCCTCCACCCCAAGATTGCTAGAACTCATACAGCAATTCGGCAGTGTGGCAGGATACAAAATCAATGCCCAGAAATCAGTGGCATTTCTATACACTAACAATGAGACTGAAGAAAGAGAAATTAAGGAGTCAATCATATTTACAGTTGCACCCCAAAGCATTAGATACCTAGGAATAAACCTAACCAAAGAGGTAAAGGATCTATACCCTAAAAACTACAGAACACTTCTGAAAGAAATTGAGGAAGACACAAAGAGATGGAAAAAATATTCCATGCTCATGGATTGGAAGAATTAATATTGTGAAAATGTCCATGCTACCCAGGGCAATTGACACATTTAATGCAATCCCTATCAAAATACCATGGACTGGGCAGCCCGGGTGGCTTAGTGGTTTAGCGCCGCCTTCAGTCCAGGTCGTGATCCTGGAGACCCTGGATCGAGTCCCATGTCGGGCTTCCTGCATGAGGCCTGCTTCTCCCTCTCTCTGCCTGTGTCTCTGCCTCTCTCCCTCTCTCTGTCTCTCACGAATAAATAAATAAAATCTTTTAAAAAAATACCATGGACTTTCTTCAGAGAGTTGGAACAAATCATCTTAAGATTTGTGTGAAATCAGAAAAGACCCCAAATAGCCAGGGGAATATTGAAAAAGAAAACCAGAGCCGGGGGCATCACAATGCTAGCTTCCAGGTTGTACTACAAAGCTGTGATCATCAAGACAGTATGGTACTGGCACAAAAACAGACACATAGATCAGTGGAACAGAATAGAGAACCCAGAAGTGGACCCTCAACTTTATAGTCAACTAATATTCAATAAAGCAGGAAAGACCATCCCCTGGAAAAAGGACAGTCTCTTCAATAAATGGTGCTGGGAAAATTGGATAGCCACGTGCAGAAGAATGAAACTAGACTATTCTCTTACACCATACACAAAGATAAACCAAAATGGATGAGATATCTAAATGTGAGACAAGAATCCATCAAAATCCTAGAGGAGAGGGCAGCCCTGGTGGTGCAGCGGTTTAGTGCTGCCTGCAGCCCAGGGTGTGATCCTGGAGACCCTGGATCGAGTCCCATGTCGGGCTCTCTGTATGATGCCTGCTTCTCCCTCTGCCTGTGTCTCTGCCCCTCTCTCTGTCTCTATGAATAAATAAATAAAATCTTTAAAAAAAAATCCTAGAGGAGAACACAGGCAACACCCTTTTTGAACTTGGCCACAGCAATTTCTTGCAAGATACATCTATGAAGGCAAGGGAAACTAAAGCAAAAATGAATTATTGGGACTTAAGATAAAAAGCTTCTGCACAGCAAAAGAAACAGTCAAGGAAACTGAAAGATAACGTACAGAATGGGAGAAGATGTTTACAAATGACGTATCAGATAAAGGGCTAGTGTCCAAGATTTATAAAGAACTTATTAAACTCAACAGCAAAGAAACAATCCAATCATGAAATGGGCAAAAGACATGAACAGAAATTTCACAGAAGAAGACACAGACATGGCCAAAAAGCACATGAGAAAATGCAAATGCTCCGCATCACTTGCCATCATGGAAATACAAATCAAAACCACAATGAGATCCCACCTCACACCATTGAGAATGGTGAAAATTAAGACAGGAAACAACAAATGTTGGAGAGGATGTGGAGAAAGGGGAACCCTCTTGCACTGTTGGTGGAAATGTGAACTGGTGCAGCCACTCTGGAAAACTGTGTGGAGGTTCCTCAAAGAGTTAAAAATAGAACTGCCTCATGACCCAGCAATTGCACTGCTGGGGATTTACCCAAAGATACAGATGCAGTGAAACGGCAGGACACCTGCACCCCAATGTTTATAGTAGCAATCTCCACAATAGCCAAACTGCGAAGGAGCCTCGGTGTCCATCGAAAGATGAATGGATAAAGAAGATGTGGTTTATGTATCCAATGGAATATTACTCAGCCATAAGAAACGACAAATACCCACCATTTGCTTTGACATGA
Organism: Canis lupus familiaris; assembly: GCF_011100685.1. NCBI lineage: Eukaryota > Metazoa > Chordata > Mammalia > Carnivora > Canidae > Canis > Canis lupus. The sequence continues at coordinate 60,147,986 of NC_049238.1, forward strand.
ATGGAACTGGAGGGTATTATGCTGAGTGAAGTAAGTCAATTGGAGAAGGACAAACATTATATGGTCTCATTCATTTGGGGAATATAAAAAAAATAGTGAAAGGGAATAAAGGGGAAAGAAGAGAAAATGAGTGAAAATACCAGTGAGGGTGACAGAACATGAGAGACTCCTAACTCTGGGAAACGAACAAGGGGTAGTGGAAAGGGAGGTGGGAGGGGGTTTGGGGTAACTGGGTGGCAGGACTGAGGGGGGCACTTGACAGGATGAGCACTGGGTGTTATGCTATATGTTGGCAAATTAACTATAATAATATATACAAAAAATGGAGTGGCAGGATGCCTGGGTGGCTCAGTGGTTGAGCCTCTGCCTTTCAGCTTAGGGGGTGATCCTGGAATCCCAGGATCAAGTTCCACTTCTGGCTCCCTGCAGAGAGCCTGCTTCTCCCTCTGCCTATGTTTCTGCCTTTACTTATGAATAAGTAAATAAAATCTTAAAAAAAAAAAAAAAAGAATGGGTGGCAGGTATTAGGGATACTTTTTAACCTTCAGAGCTTTATGGGCAGACTCAGTGACCTTGCCAGCTCCAGCTGCCTTCTTGTCCTCTACTTTGATGAGACCCACAGCAACCGTCTGTCTCATGTCATAAACAGCAAAATGGCCCAGAGGAGGATAGTCAGAAAAGCTCTCAACACACATAGGCTTGCCAGGAACCATATCAATAATGGCAGCATCCCCAGATTTCAAGAACTTGGGACCATCTTCCAGCTTTTTTTTTTTTTTTTTTTTTTTCCAGCTTTTTTCCAGAACGATGATCTATCTTCTCCTTCAGCTCAGCAAACTTGCAAGCTATGTGAGCTGTGTGACAATCCAGCACAGGCGCCTATCCAGCACTGATTTGGCCTGGATGGTTCAGGATAATCACCTGAGCTGTGAAGCCAGCGGCTTCCTTTAGTGGGTCATTTTTGCTGTCACCAGTCACATTGCCACAATGCATATCTTTAACAGTTATGTTCTTTTTTATTTTAAGATTTTATTCATTCATAGAGACACAGAGAGAGAGAGACAGAGACACAGGCAGAGGGAGAAGCAGGCTCCATGCAGGGAGCCTGACGTGGGACTCGATCCCAGGGAGGTCCCGCTAAACTGCTGCACCACAGGGGCTGCCCAGTTATGTTCTTTTTTTAAAAATATTTTATTTGGGCAGCCCCGGTGGCGCAGCGGTTTAGCGCCGCCTGCAGCCCGGGGTGTGATCCTGGAGACCCAGGATCGAATCCCATATCTGGCTCCTTGCATGGAACCTGCTTCTCCCTCTGCCTGTGCCTCTACCTCTCTCTCTGTGTCTCTCATGAATAAATAAATAAAATCTTTTAAAAAAAATATTTTATTTATTCACAAGAGACACAGATAAAGAGGCAGAGACACAGGCAGAGGGAGAACCAGGCTTGCGGGACACAGGCAGAGGGAGAACCAGGCTTGCGGGGAGCCTGATGCAGAACTTGATCCCAGGACCCCAGCATCATGACCTGAGCTAAACACTCAACCACTGAGCCACCCAGGTGCCCCAATACCACCAATTTTGTAAACGTCCTGGAGAGGCAGATACAGGGCTTGTCAGTGGGACAAATTGGTGGCAGAATGCAATCCAGAGCTTCAAGCAGTGTGTTCCACTAGCATTCTCATCTTTACGGTTGACTTTCCATCCCTTGAACCAAGGCATGTTGGCACTTGGCTCCAGCACGTTGTCACTATTCCAATCAGAAATTGGCACAAATGGGGCAGCCCGGGTGGCTCGAGGTTTGGCGCCGCCTTCAGCCCAGGGCCTGATCCTGGAGAACCGGGTTGGAGTCTCACATCGGGCTTCCTGCATGGAGCCTGCTTCTCCTTCTCTCTCTCTCTCTCTCGAATAAATAAATAAAATCTTAAAAAAAAAAAAAGGAAAAGAAACTGGCACAAATGCTACTGTGTCAGGGTTGCAGCCAATTTTCTTAATGTAGGTGCTGACATCCTTAACAATTTCCTTGTATTTCTTCTGGCTGTATCCTTGTATTTCTTCTTTCTGGGTGGCTTATAGAATCTATTTTTTCAACACCAGCAACCAGTTGTTTTACACCCAGTGTGTAAACCAGAAGGGCATGTTCACGGGTCTTGCCCATTCTTACAGATACCTGCTTCAAATTCACCAACACCAGCAGCACCAATCAGGACAGCACAGTCAGCCTAAGATGTGCCTGTAGTGGTGTTTTTGATAAAATCTCTGTCCTGGGGCATCACTGAGGGTCACATAATACTTTCTGTTCTCGAATTTCCACAAGGAGGTATCAATGGTGATACCACACTCACATTCAGCTTTCAGTTTATAGAAGACCCAAGCATATGTAAAGGAGTCCTTTCCCATATCAGCAGCCTCCTCAAAATTTTTGAATAGTTCTTTTGTCGATCTCACCAGAGTTGTAGATCAGATGACCAGTCGTGGTAGACTTGCCCAAATCTACATGTCCAATGACAATGATGTTGATGTGACTCTTTCCTTTCCCGTTTTGGTTTAGGTTTAGTAGTGGTTTTCATGACACTTGCGTTCTGGTGCCAAACCCATTGTGAAAAAGTGAGTGTTATGACTTTTATCAATCTATTTGGCTTTTTAAATTATGTACCTGTACTGCTTTGATAAAATTAAAAATTAAATTTAAAATCAATATGAGATATGGGCAGCTAGGTGGCTCAGTCAGTTAAGTGTCCGACATTGATTTCAGCTCATGTCATGATCTCATGATCATGAGATCAAGCCTGCCATTGGGCTCTGAGTAGGCATGGAGCCTGCTTAAGATTCTCTCTCTTCCAGGGCACCTAGGTGACTCAGTGGTTGAGCGTCTGCCTTTGGCTTAGGTCGTGATCCCGGGGTCCTGAGATCGAGTCCTGCATCGGACTCCCCTTGGGAAGCCTGCTTCTCCCTCTGCCTCTGTCTCTGTTTCTCTTCCTGTGTCTCTCATGAATAAGTAAATAAATAAATAAAATCTTTAAAAAAAAAGATTCTCTCCCTCTGCCCCTCCCCCCTTTCCTCTCTAGAAAATAATAATAATAATAAGCTAACAACTGACTTGTGGACCTTCTACAAAGACAAGAAAATATATTGAGTGTTTCAGCTGTCTTTAAGCCAATATATGCTTTTCTTATTCTGTACTAAAAGACAAGAATATACATACATTTTGTTATGGAGAAGTTTAGCATGCCAAAGCCAAACCTACTACAAGATAGAGAGCTCATTCAACGCACAATGCCTGTTGACAGGATTTTGGTATATTCTTCTGCCATGTATTTCAATAAGTATGTTCTCTTGTTTATTTCTTAATACAGTTTAGATTTTTGCCAAGGCTGTGTTTGGGTTTCCATTTAACTTTAGTTCAATCACATCAATAGCTTCCACAAAATAAAAACAAAGTCTTTGTAACCCAAGAGTTAAATGCAATCCTACTGAAATATATTGAAATTTGATAGAAGCTGGGTGACTGGTGCAATGTGGTCCATTTAATTCACTGCTTGGTTATTTGAGCTGTTTTGACAGGTAGTATTTTGGGTTAGGATAAATTATTTTGCTGTTATTATTTCTTACAAAATGATGGATTTACTTTCAATATGTATCTTTTTTATTTGCTGTTTTGTTTTTGTGCCTTTTTTGTTTCTCATTTGTTGTTTCAATGTTGTCTTTGAAGAGCTTGCTACACTCACCAATGTAGACTTCCTCATCTGTAAACCAAAATTTCCTCCAATTGAATGGATCTCAGGCAGCCTGAGTGGCTCAGGCTCAGCGGTTTAGCACTGCCTTCAGCCCAGGGCCTGATCCTGGAGACCTGGGATCGAGTCCCATGTCAGGCTCCCTGCATGGAGCCTGCTTCTCCCTCTGCCTGTGTCTCTGCCTCTCTCTCTCTCTCTCTCTTTCTGTGTGTCTCTCATGAATAAATAAATACATTTTTTTAAAGATTTTAAAAAATTGTTTTACTGAGTTTTACTGGGGGTGCCTGGGTGACTCAGTTGGTTTAGTGTTTGCCTTCAGCTCAGGTCATCTCAGGTCCTCTGATCATTTTTTAAAGAGACCTATGTCTCTGCCTCTTTCTGTGTGTCTCTCATGAATCAATAAAAATACATACATTGGGACGCCTGGGTGGCTCAGTGATTGAGTATCTGCCTTCGGCTCAGGTCATGATCCCGGGATCCTGGGATCAAGTCCTACATTGGCTCCCCCCAAGGAGCCTGCTTATCCCTCTGCCTATGTCTCTGCCTTTTTCTGAGTCTCATGAATAAATAAAACATTTTTTTAATCTTAAAAAAAAAAAAAAGAAAAACAATATGACCCCTATGACAGACAGTTGAGCCATTTCTTATAAAGTTAAACATACACTTACCATACAGCCCAGCACAGTGTGTTCACTACTCCCACTCAAGAACAATTAAAAAAATAGATTCATTCAAAAACCTGTACTCAAATGTTTATGGTGGTTTGATTCTTGGTTGCTAAAACCTAGAAACAACCCACACGTTCTTCAACTGGTAAATGAATAAACAAACTGTGGTACTTCCAGAGAGTGAGAAAACCTCAGCAATAAAATGCAACAAATTTCTGATATGCAACCACATGAATGAATGCTAAGTGAAAGAAGCCAGACTCAAAAGACTACATACTGTATAATTTCATACATAAAACATTCTGGGAAAGGCAAAATTATAGGGTCAGAAAACTGATCAGTAGTTACCAAAGGATGCGTGTGGGAAGAGAAGCTGATTACAAAGGGCACAAGGGAATTATGGTGTGGCAGGGGGGATGAACTGGTCTGTATCTTGATTATGATGGTGGTTACATGGCTGTATGCATTTGTCAAAACACATAGAACTGTACACTAACAAGGATGAGTTTTACTGGGGGTACCTGGGTGACTCAGTTGGTTTAGTGTTTGCCTTCAGCTCAGGTCATCTCAGGGTCCTCTGATCAAGCCCTATATCGGGCTCCCTGCTCAGCAGGGAGTCGGCTTCTCCCTCTCGCTCTGCCTCTCCCCGCTGCTTGCACTCTCTCTCTCTCAAATAAAATCTTTTTTTTAAAGGATGAATTTTACTGTCTGTAAGTTATACCCCTATAAACCTGACTTTAAAAAAAAGATTGGGGGGCGCCTCGGTGGTACAGTTGTTTAAGCACCCCATTCTTGGTTTCTGCTCAGGTCCTGATCTCAGAGTCCTGAGATGAAGCCTCACATCACGCTCCAATCTCAGCTTGGAGTCAGCTAAAGACTCTCTCTCCCTCTTCCTTTTCCCCTCCCCTGACCATGTGCGTGTGTATGCACATGCTCACATACACTCCCTCTCTCTCTCTCTGAAATAAATAAAGAAGTCTTTTTTTTAAAAAGGGTTGAGTTTGAACTTTTTCATAATAGAAAGTTAAAAGAAAGTCCACAGACCCTCTTGCAATTCTAGGAAACAATTGGACAATGTGTAAATATATATGAACAAGACCATTCTCATTAAAGTATGTTACAGATAAAAACAGAAAGAAAAAAAAAACCTCTAACAATCCCAAGGCAGAGATGTGATTAAATATATCAGGTTATTTCTACACAATACTATGAAGTTTAAATTGATAACAGAGAAGGGGAGAGTGGACTCATAGTAAACTTCTTTCTATAATTGGGTTCATTGTGAAGTATAAATATTTCACTATCAGAAAATCCAAACATATCTGGTGCTTAGAGTAACTCCAGAAACAAACGTGAGATTGCTGTTCTGCTTAGTTAAAATATTGATAGATTAGTAGAGGAAGAAGTGAATGTGAATTATAATTAAAGAATTTTCTTGGCACTCCCGGTGGCCCAGCGGTTTAGTGCTGCCTTCGGCCTGGGGTGTGATCCTGGAGTCCTGGGATCGAGTCCCACATCGGGCTCCCTGTGTGGAGCCTGCTTCTCCCTCTGCCTGTGTCTGTGCCTCTCTCTTTCTCTGTGTCTGCCATGAATAAATAAACAAAATTTTAAAAAATAAAATAAAATAAAGAATTTTCTGATAGCGATAATACTTTGTAGCTCTAGTGAATATGAATATATACTGGGTTTTATATGTGTTCAATAATTTAAAATGTAGGTCTCATTCCTTTTGTAATTAAAGAAAGGAACAAGCCATCCATTAAAGCAAAAGAAAGAAAAACAGGGGTACATATTTATTGACATAAAAGAATGTTCATAAAATAACGTTAGAAAAAAAGGTTACAGAAGAATTACGTGTAGAGTATGGTTCCACTTTTTTTTTTTTTTTAAGATTTTATTTATCCATTCATAAGACACACAGAGGCAGAGACACAGGCAGAGGGAAAAGCAGGCTCTATGCAGGAAGCCTGACATGGGACTTGATCTCGGGTCTCCAGGATCAGGCCCTGGGCCGAAGGCGGCGCTAAACCACCGAGCCACCCAGGCTGCCCTGGTTCCAGTTTTTTAAAAAGTACAATATATGTACACATAAAAAGTATGCACTTAGATGTAACTTCATTAAAAAACATTTGTAATAAAATAAAAAAAAAACATTTATAAGATACCAGAATGTTAACACAGTTATCTCTTATTGAAGGAATTGCAAATCATGGTAATATTTTTCTTTCTTGAATTTTCTATTTTCCCTAAATTCCTCAGGTATTACTTGTATAATTTTAAAAAATAAAATAATAATAAGGAAAATTAAGTGGAAAAGTGACAAGCCATTGCTAAGATCTGATGTTTTCTACCATTCTAGAGCCAACTCCAAGTAACCATTTCCTTTATTTTTATTATTTTTTTTAAGTAGGCTGCATTCCCAACATGGAGTCCAAAGCAGGGCTTAAACTCACGACTCTCAGATCAAGACCTGACCTGAAACTAAGAATTGGAGGCTTAATGGGCTGAGCCACCCAGATGCCCCTCCTTTTAATTTTTTTAAAAAGCAGCAAAGAGGGATCCCTGGGTGGCTCAGTGGTTTAGTGCCTGCCTTTGGCCCAGGGCATGATCCTGGAGTCCCGGGATCGAGTCCCACATCAGGCTCCCGGCATGAAGCCTGCTTCTCCCTCTGCCTGTGTCTCTGCCTCTCTCTGTCTATCATGAATAAATAAATTAAAAAAAAAAAAAAAAGCAGCAAAGATATCAATTTTTCCCAATGTAAATGGATGTATAACCAACCTGTGAGAGTGCTATTTAATTAAAATATATGTAATACCTGAACTAATAAGTATATTGGATAGAACAATAGAGTGCAGAATCTAAGAGCTCATTAATAGCTGCATTTCACTTTTGCAGATGTTGCTTTAGAAATGACTTGAGGAGATCCCTGGGTGGCTCAGCGGTTTGGCGCCTGCCTTTGGCCCAGGGAGCGATCCTGGAGTCCCGGGATCGAGTCCTGTGTTGGGCTCCCGGCATGGAGCCTGCTTCTCACTCCTCCTGTGTCTCTGCCTCTTTCTATGTCTATCATAAATAAATAAATAAATCTTTAAAAAAAAGAAAGAAAGAAATGACTTGAAGCTTTAAAAAATATATTTTTTTTTGGCTTTTGGAGTTCCTCCTCTGAGCAATGTCTCCTCAACTACTACAGGGAATTAATTGAGGCAGCAACAGCAGCCAGAACCAGAAACATCCTCTACTAAAAGAAAATAAATAATAATAATAATAAATAAAAATAAATTTAAAATCCTCTATTTTACTTAAAGATTTTTTTAAAGTATTTTAACATGGTTTGGGTGAGGGATCAGTCAGAACCTGATTCTTTGTCCCAGTAATATTTCTATATGACTTCAGCCAAGTCATTTTACCTTTTAAGACTCATATCCTTTTTTAAAATAATATTTTATTTATTTATTTGAGACAGCAAGCATAAGCAGGGGAACGGCAGAGGGAGAAGCAGACTCTCTGTTGGGCAGGGAGCCCAATGTGGGGCTCCATCCCAGGACCCTGGGATCGTGGCCTGCACTGAAGGCAGACACTTAACCAACTGAACCACCCAGGTGCCCCAAGAATCATGTCCTTAAAAAAAAAAAAATGCAGGGGATCCCTGGGTGGCGCAGCGGTTTGGCGCCTGCCTTTGGCCCAGGGCGTGATCCTGGAGACCCGGGATCGAATCCCACATCAGGCTCCCGGTGCATGGAGCCTGCTTCTCCCTCTGCCTGTGTCTCTGCCTCTCTCTCTCTCTCTGTGTATGACTATCATAAATAAATAAAAATTTAAAAAAAAAATGCATAGGGCAGCCAGGGTGGCTCAGCGGTTTAGCTCCTGCCTTCGGTGCAGGGTGTGATCCTGGAGTCCTGGGATCGAGTCCCAGTCGGTCTCCTTGCATGAAGCCTGCTTCTCCCTCTGCCTGTGTCTCTACCTCTCTCTCCTTCTCCCTCTGTCTCTCAAGAATAAATAAATAAAATATTTTAAAAAATAAAAATTTTAAAAATGCATAGCTATTTTGAGATCAGATAAGATGTCCATGAAAACACAGCAAATTCTTTTTCTCTCTCTCTTTTTTAAGATTTTATTTATTCACGAGAGACAGAGATAGAGACACAGACAGAGGCAGAAGCAGGCTCAATGCAGGGAGCCCGACATGGGACTTGATCTCAGGTCTACAGGATCAGGCCCTGGGCTGAAGGCGGTGCTTAAACCGCTGAGCCACCAGGGCTGCCTGCAAGTTCTTTCTCTTATAAAGTTTCAAAGAACTCCAAACCATTTGTCACAATCCAATCTGAGAACAGACTTCTTATTTGGGGGATGATATAAACCAGTAATAAGGTACCCAGTGTAACAAGATTATGTCATATAATTCTCTGATCCTAATCAGATTCCTCTGATTCTTATTCCTATAGGGATTTAAACATAACAATTCCTTTAAAAACAAAGAAAAAATGTCTTTATCTCACCAAGGAAGGGAAATGGTAGAAATGTCAATGTCTTTTGCTTGGGTTGGTATACGACCTTCATTTGAGTTAGATGAATGGTAGAAAATAAGGAGAAAAGGAAGAAGACAGGCAGAATGAGGCAGCCACCAGAGCAGATGGAACAAAGAACAACTACAATTCCAGGGCACCATGCTATTCTTTTTCCTCCTTTCTTGCAGAGGAAGCAATTTATAAGATACATTAAGGAGAATCCTGCTTTGACAGTGTCTCCAAGACAGTGAAGCATGAATCTGCCTGCCTTGGAGTGGAATTTTCATGCTGTTATATATAACTCTAGGACCTAGTTATGCTCCCATTCTGTGGAAAGACTGTTGATATCAAGTAAAGAAAATCTCACTGCTAGTTGCCGATCTCTCTCGGTTCCCATAATATTTTGCTCCACCACTATTTAGAACTACTCACTGCTGGGGCACCTGGTGGCTCAGTGGTTTGAGCATCTGCCTTTGGCTCAGGGCATGATCCTGGGATGGAGTCTCACATCGGGCTTCCCACAGGAAGCCTGTTTCTCCCTCTGCCTGTATCTTTGCTTCTGTGTCTCTTATGAATGAACTAAGATCCTTAAAAAAAACACAACAAAACAAAAACTCCTCACTGCTGTAGTCTAGTAATTGGGTAGGATATCTGTAGCCCTTAAGAGATTGTGAAGTTCTTGAGGGCAGAAATTACCTCTTGTTAATTTTTTATTTCTAGCATGGCATGATGCCTAACATCTAGAACTAGTGAAGGTATTGTGTGACTCATCTCTATAAAGATGACTGCAAATAACAATTCCAAATGGCTGTAAGCTCTACAAAGAATGGCAAACTCCCTACTACCTCCCCAACTCCAGGTGGCGTAGGACATTGATTCCTAGGTGTGGTCCCTCAGACCATCAGCATCACCTGAGGACCTGCTATACATGCAATTCTCCAGACATACCCCAGACCTACAGAGTCAGAAACCATGGTGGGGAGGAGGCCCAGAAATCTGTAATTTTATAAGTTTTCCGGGTGATTCTGATGCACACTGATGTTTAAGAACCGGTGATGTAGCAGTAAGTCCAATGGTGTCTGTGCCCTTGGTCTGGTTTGTCAGCTTAGCTGCAATGTGTCTAATCACGAGAAAATCCCTAAGCCCCTCAGAACTCGGTCTTCACAGGGTATAACAAAGGAGTTGGAATGATGCCTGAGAACCCTTCTGGTCTAAAATTCTGTAAAATACCAAAGACAGAAAGAAGACAAATAAATGCTCCAATGACTAGATTCATTCAGTCAGTCAGCAAATATGTATGTACCAGGCAGTGATCTGGGCATGGAATCAATGCCGGACACAAAATTATTCCTTTAAAAAAAAAAAAGAAAAAGATTTTATGTATTTATGAGAGAGAGAAAGAACACACAAGCAGAGGTGGATAGGGGCAGAGGGAGAAACAGACTCCTTTCTGGGCAGGGAGCCCTAACCCAGGACCCTGAGAGGAAGATAGATGCTTAACCAACTGAGCCACCCAGGCCCCTCAAAATTACTCCTTTTTAATTAAAGTTGTAAGATTTCAGACCCCAAACTTCCCTTTTGTCTACAATAGTCTCACATTGCATTTGTTGTGCAATATGAACTGGAAAACTGGGAAAATGATCCAGAGCTCTGACCAACCCCCCTCAGATTATTTGGACTTTAATTCTTTTTTTTTTTTTTTCTTTGATTTTAATTCTTGAAAACTCTTGTTTCTTAAGAGGCTTCAGTACTAATGTGTTAGGAGACAAGCATGTGATGATAAATACGATTATCTACCAAATTAGAATATCTCTGAGTCTACATTATTTCATGGCACAAAGTTGCTTGCTCTTTAAGGAAATTGAATTCCATCTAATTGTCTCTGCATTGATTCTCTTTTCTCAGTAATGTAGTAACCACCCGTATTGTTTGAATAAGTTCCTATGTTGGTCATTCTTCTTTTGTGATCTGCCTCCCTCCCACGTTGAACTCTCATATACCCCACCACACAAACTCAGAGCACCTAGAGAACTCCTGTAAGGTGTTTTAGACTATTTAGGGCTTTTATTGAGCTTAAATATCCTTTTTAGAAAGATCTCTTAATGGGATGCCTGGCTGGCTCAGTTGGAAGAGCATGTCTCTTGATCTTAGGCTTGTAAGACTGAGCCACGTGTGGGGTGCAGAGATTACTTAAGTAAAAATATAATAATAGGGAAGTCTGGGTGTCTCAGTGGTTGGGTGTCTGCCTTCTGCTCAGGGTGTGATCCTGGTCCTGGGATTGAGTCCCACATTGGGCTCCCTGAGAGGAGCCTGCTTCTCCCTCTGCCTGTGTCTCTGCCTCTCTCTGTCTCTCTCTCATGAATAAATAAATAAAATATTTTAAAATAATAATAATAATAATAATAATAACCCTTTAAGAAAAAAACAAACCAGAAAGCCACCACACTTGGATACCTGATTCTCTGACCTGTTCACATTTCACTGCATTTGAAAGGACAGGAGATGGCGCCAGAAGGCAGTGCAATGCCTTGGGTTTAGCCAAGCCCAGGTTAAGGAATGTCCCGGAGACAGAAGTAGGAATTAAAACAAACAATTAGTCAGAGTTTGAAGGCTACTAAGTTGAAGGGAGTAGTAGTGGGGTGGCATTTTATTTTGTTTTAATATGTAAGGACCCTCCTGACACCTACTCCAAATTACCTCGGGGACAACAGAAATATTCATGGTAGAACAAAAGATCAAAATAAAGGCAAGTGCCTGGATGATGGTGCTTGCCTCCTTTCTCCCTCCTTCCCAGAAACCAAGGCCTTTGTCCACTTGGGAAGCATGAGGGCCTGGAGAGGCTGCTCACTCAGAAGTGGGAAGGTGCTGATTTGGGGCTAAGACATTTTTGTGAAACAATGTTTATTTCTGTAGGCAAAATCCCAAATCCCATCAGCAGTGAAACACTTCCCCTAAGCAGTCACACGCTTTAAAATAAGATTTTAAAATTTTTTAAAAATTCACGAGACAGGGATCCCTGGGTGGCGCAGCGGTTTGGCGCCTGCCTTTGGCCCAGGGCGCGATCCTGGAGACCCGGGATCGAGTCCCACGTCGGGCTCCCGGTGCATGGAGCCTGCTTCTTCCTCAGCCTGTGTCTCTGCCTCTCTCTCTCTCTCTGTGACTATCATAAATAAATAAAAAAATTAAAAAAAAAAAAAAATTCACGAGACAACCAGGAGGTGGCGCCTGGCAAGACACTACCTGCCTGGGGAAGCTGAATTCCAGGCGCCACTGAAAGGGAACTCTGACCCGGCAGAGGTCATTCTGTCCAGGCCTATTCTCCCCCTCTACCACCACCCTGTGCAGTAGATGTCTCTGCTTTTCTTCTTTTCTGTTTCTCTGTGTTAACTATCCTGATTTCCAGGATGTCTAGTTTACACTTTATACCTTTTATTCTTCTTGGATGAGATGGGGCTTTGGGGGAACCTCAAAACATAAAATGTATCTGTAAGGGAAAAATAATTCTGACGGGTCATCACATCACATCCATCAAATGAAGAAGGAAATGACATCTGGCAAATGGTTTTGCTTTGCAGATCAATCACAGGGCACAGAAAGACAAGGCAGTTCCTGCCTCAGGAGGCCCGGATGATCCAGCACATGCATTATTCTGTTCATTTGGCATTTATCTTGCTCCCTCATTTAGTCTCTGCTCCCTTTGTTTTGGTTTCTTCTTGCTCCTTGGCAGGAGGGACAAGCGCAGAGTGAGTTCAAATGGGTGCATCCTCAAGGCTGTTGACTCTGGTGAAGGGCACAGAGGAGAAAGAGGTCTCAGCGGCTGGCTTGAAATTATCTGTGTGTTTCACATTCTCTAATGAGGGATTTAAGATGTACATTCCAATCGGGATTTCCAGTCCCGTGGGGAAACAAGCACCAGCCCACATTCCTGAGACTCAGCAGGCTCTGTGTTCTACTCATCCAACTCCCTGGTGGCAGATTTTATCAGTCCTACTTGTCCTGCCTCAGCCCTTTGTTGGGCAAGAAGGAAGACCCTGGGTCCCACTTCCAACTAGATCACATGGTCTCTCTCTCTCTGCTCTCTCCCCACCCTTTCTCTAGAGTCTACCTTTTTTTTTTACGGTGGTAATGATGTTCCTGAGGTCTTCCGATCTCTCCTCCTGCCCTGGCCTCCCTGCCAGGGGTCAGTGTCCTCTTCAATGACAAAAACCGCCCTAGATCTGGGCTCCCTGGGGAAGGAGGTAGCTGGGCCTGGCAGTTGGAGCCGCTGTCTCTCTATGTTGCTGCAGCAGCCCCTCCCCCACTGGACACACAAATGGGCATTATACAGCAAACAAAACCACCTCCCCCCCCACCCAGGCCACACAGGCACGTGGACCCAGGCCTCACCGTGGGAAGCGGGTGGTGACAGGCGCAGGAAGAGATCGCTCCAAGCAAGGTCTCTTGCCTCAGTTCTCTTCTTTATTTTCCATGAGCTAGCTTTTATTTTCTTTTCTTTTTAAGACTCTATTTATCCACTCATGAGAGACACAGAGAGAGAGAGAGAGGCAGAGGGAGAAGCAAGCTCCATGCAGGAAGCCCGATGTGGGACTCGATCCCTGGACCCTGGGATCATGCCCTGAGCCAAAGGCAGATGCCCCCCGCTGAGCCACCCAGGAGTCCTCATGAGCTAGCTTTTAGCCCTTGACTTCCTACCCTCCACCTGCACCCCGAGTCCCCAGCTCCTCCAGGTTGTCTATCTCCAAACTTTGGACTCTTCCTATTCCAGGGCAGCTCAAATTCTGCAGCGACAGGAAATAGATCTTCCCCCACTCTGCCCCATACCACCCAGGAGAGCTGCCCCTTAGAGAAGCCACAAGGGGAATGAGAACACAGTGTCCCCCCTGAGGGGGCTGGACTGGACCCCGAAGCCCTCCTCCCGTGCCCCGGCTGCCCCAGAGGACACCTACCTGGACAGTGCCGATGAGAAGAACAGAGGAAGGAAGAGCTCACCCCAGTTGGGCTCCTGAGCCAGGGCCAGGGCTCCCATGAAGCTGCACACTCCAGGTCCGCATGCCCAATCGGCTATTTAAGGAGCTGTTCTCCAGCAACCCAGGCAGCCCCCCCACCCCCACCCTGTACACCCGTCCAGAGCCACCTTAAAAGCAGGAGGCAATTGTGAAGTCGCTGGCCAGCAAGTGGACTGAAGACTGTAGAGGTAGATTTTTAAAAAGAGGCAGCGAAAGATTTGTCCTAGGGATCCAAAACCCTACAGTACCCTACTGAAAACCAAATCCCCTGGAAGCCCACAAGACAGCAAGAGAAAAAGAGATAAATACAATCAGCTCAGCTCCAAGAAACTCCTCTCTCTCTCTCTTCCCTCCCTCCCTCCTCTCTCCCCTCTCTCCCTCATCCCCACCCCCCCCCACTCTTTCTCGGCCAACCCTAGTCCCTCTAGTCCCCAAACTCCCAGTACCTGCTTCTTCCGGGGATACCATGCTGTTCTTCAGTCTCCTGCTGGAGGTGATTTGGATCCTGGCTGCAGAAGGGGGTAGGTACATCTGGATGTCTGTGTGTCTGTTGGTGCCCAACTTCAGGTTTACTTAATGGAGTGGAGGGGGGGGTGGGAGGAGTATAAAAGGAGCTTGAATAATGGACTCAGGAATGTGGGGGAAGCGACAGGAATGGGGAGAGGAGCACTTTCCTTCCTCCCCCTTTGCCTGTCCAGGCTTACTGTTTGTGGGGATGGGGGGAGGGCTGGGGAGCAGAATGTGTATGCACACTGTACACACTGCAGGGAATCTCCTCGCAGTCTCGAGATTCTCTCCCCACTCTTTCCCTCACTGCTCTGGTCCCAGGCGACCCTCCCAGCCTTCTTATTTTCCGAACTCCCTTAATTAGGGAGCCAAGAAAGCAGGGCATGAAAAGATAGAGGACTGATGGGGGTGGGGGCATACCCCTACACTTTCTAAGTAAGTCAGACCTGGATCCCCAACTATGAACCTCCAGCTAATATTCTCTCTTGATTCTATATGGGGCCACGGATTTCCAGCTTCTCCCTGAAAGCAGTAGCAATAATAGTCAACACCATTGGGCCCTTTAAAGCTTACAAAGGACTTTCAGAAGCTCCTAGGTGAGGAGAACTTGGGAGACTAGGCTCCAGTGCTCCAAAGAGTCCCCAGGACCTCTACCCCTCATTTTTTAGTTTCCTTTGTCTAGCACAGTATTGGGTACACAGTAGGTGTGTAATTAAAATCCCTTTGGAAGAGCAGGGGGAGGAGGAGGGCCCAGAGAGCAGAAGGGGAATGCAGGGAGGGTGACAGGGTGAGGGGACCAGCCAAATGGAGAATTGGAAATTGCCTCTGAGGGAAAGGGGGGGAAAAAAAAAAAAAAACAGGGAAAAAAGGGGAAGAGCTAAAGAACTAGCATGTTGAGGATCTGGTGGGAGGGGAAGGCAGGGCTGTCAGCCCGGACCTAACTCCCTGAGGAGAGTGGGTTTCGAGTTGTGTGAGTGTCCCTGGGTGCTGGTGAGTGAGAGGCTGCCTCCAGCCCTCCCCCCTGGGCTGCTACTCAAGAGGTGTCTAAACCAAGGGATGGGCCAAGACAAGAGCCCAAGGATAAGTTCAAGGATATTTCAGAAGTCTGAGGAATTTGAGGGAATGAAAGAGAGAGAGGAAGGAATTTAGAATTTTCCCCCAGAATTGGAATTAGAATTCGAATTGGAATAATAGAGAAATAATAACAGAGAAAACCTGCAGGAAAGCCTTCCTTCTCTCGTTGAAGCCATTTGGCCCTGGGTAAGAAGGGACCCTAAGGCCTGAGATAGGACTGCAGAGAGCCGGCATGTGACCCAGCTGGCAGCTCTCCTTTCCACACACAATGCCTCACTTTCAGCCTGGCTGCCTATGCCCACCCACCAGCCTCAGCGTGGCGGGGACCCTGCCCGGGCTCCCACCTTCCCTGGGCATCTAGGGATCCAGGGAGCCGAGGCTCCGGGCAATGGGGAAAGTTCCCCCAGAGCTCCTAGGACCGGAGGAGAAACCTCCCTGCGAATTCACAGCCGGGGGCCCCACCTCGCCCGACGCTTCAGAGCAAATGAATAACGGCCAGTCCCCACGGGGAGCACCCCCACGTGCTCCCCCGCCCCCACCCCCGCTCAGTCCCCTCCTCACACTCACACACCCCGCCCTCGGCCTCATCTAAGTGTCCGATTGGCTCGGCGGGGCGCGCGGCTCCGGCGGGTGCAGGTTAATTTTAGTCCCGGGCGCTCTCGGCGCTGGTCTCCTCCCCCTCGGCTCGGCACGTACCGCACAACCCCGCCGCAGATTTTTAAATAGGGCTCCCCGCCGACCTTTCCCCCGAGGTGTCGGGTTTCAGGGCTTCCTCCGGGAAGCGCTAGGGGAAGGGGGGCGGCCGAGGGCGGGAGGCCGCTGCCCCAGCGCCTGGCTGCAGCCGCGCTTTCTCCCCCGCAGGTCGGCAGCACTGGACGTACGTGGGTGAGCGCAGCCCCAGGGGCCCCCGCTGCCCTCTCCCACCCGGGCCTCTCCACCTGCCGAGCGCCGGGCAGTTCCCCTCAGCCTCCGCCCGGCTCCTCCCCGCTCTGGGCCCCCAGGCCCCAAGTTTACCTGGAGGACTCCCAGCCCCAGCCCTGACCGCCCAGCCCCACACGTGCCGGTGGGGCCCCGAAAGCCAGGGGTGTCCTCCGTCAGCCTGTGTGGGAAGGAGGCAGCTGGAGTGGGGAGGGGACCAGGTGGGGAAAGGAGCACTGAGCTCAGCGCCCATCACTTCTGGCTTATCTCTGACTCAGGGATCCCACCTGCACCTGGAATTGGGACAGAGCCTGAGGTCGGGGGGGTGAGGAAGAGCCTGGAGGATACTTTATGATCCTGGCGGAGGTGGACTCCATTCCTTTGAACTTCTGACTCATATGTGAATTCCAGAGTCAGGGCAAGGTCCCCAAGTGATCGAGTGATCGCAAGAAATGAGTGGTGAAAAGTCAGTAAGGGGATGGAATCCAGAGGCCGCTTAATAGGGGCGCCCCTAAGGAGACTTCCTCTTTCAAGGATCATTTTTGCTTCCCCAGCTTCCCTACTTCTAGACTCACCTCTCCAGCATGCAGGTCTTCTATCCATTCCCTTTTCCTTATTCAGTTTTCTATCCCCAAACTACAGAAAAGTAAAAGCCACTACTCTCCTGCTATCAGGATAGCAGAGCTGGGATTCATCAGTGCCTCAGGGAAGGTGAAGGGTGCTGCAGCAGCCAGTCCAGCAGGGACCCCTGCCTCACCAAGCCCTGCACCACTGGGGTCTTTGCCTGGGTCGGGAGTGGGGGGCATCCTGTAGGATGCAGGATGCTTGAAGGGCAGGACAGATGTCCATGGTAATCCCCACTAGGCCCACACGGTCAAGACCACTGGCCAGCCTCTCACCCGGAGTGTGGCAGCAATGCCCAATCCCCCATCGATATCCAGACAGACAGTGTGACCTTTGACCCCGAGTTGCCTGCTCTGCAGCTCCAAGGATACGACCAGCCTGGCACTGAGCCTTTGGACCTGCACAATAATGGCCATACAGGTAAAAAGCCCAGGCTCCAAGGAGGCATAAACTCCAGTTCCAATCTAAGGAGTCTGAGGAAAGAAGCATTTGCCTAACTTCTAAATTCTCAGATGGCTTTATCTAGAAATTTGGAGATGCGAGAATGGGAATGAAGCTCCTTATAGCCAAAGGCGGGGAGTGAATGTCTACAATCGGTGGATTTAGCATCATAACGTCAACTTGATCCTCATTGAAAAGGGGGAAGAGATGCTAGAAAAGCAGTGGTGAGAAGGACTGGGTGCTGCTAGCGGAGGGAGGCAGAAAAGGCTGGCCAAGTCTCCCAAGGAGCAGTGGCTATGGAGGAGTGAGAATGTGACCACACTCCCCCACCGACTTGAGCTTGCTCTCTTTTCCTTACAGTACAACTCTCTCTGCCCCCTACCATGTATCTGGAAGGACTTCCCCGAAAATATGTAGCTGCCCAGCTTCACCTACACTGGGGTGAGACAGGATCCCTGAGGGGATCAGAGCACCAGATCAACGGTGAAGCCACAGCGGCCGAGGTACCAGGGAGCAAAGCTTGCACTAGGACATGGTTGGTGCC
The DNA here is from genome assembly GCF_011100685.1 of Canis lupus familiaris. NCBI lineage: Eukaryota > Metazoa > Chordata > Mammalia > Carnivora > Canidae > Canis > Canis lupus. Next base: position 60,165,998 of record NC_049238.1, read on the forward strand.
AGGGAAAGGAAGGCTCTGGAAACTGGGAAAAGTCATCCTTGGAGGATAAGGCCAACTTTTGTGGGACAGGTTTAAGGCATGCTGAATATTGCGGTGGTGGTGGTGGTGGTGGTGGTGGCAGCTGGGGTCAAAGCCTTTGGAAAGGGGTGGTGGAGGAACATTAAGTGATTTCATTCCTCTCCCCTCCCTTAGCTCCACATTGTACATTATGATTCTGACTCCTATGACAGCTTGGGCGAGGCTGCTCCAAAGCCGCAGGGCCTGGCTGTCTTGGGCATCCTCATTGAGGTCAGTGGTCCCCAATCCCTCCCAGCCTCTCCCCACTCTGTCCCCACCGCTCAATCCAATTCTGTCCATGTCTATTGCTGCTCCCTCACCCTTAGCTGGGCAGCAGCCTACTCTGATCATTTTTTCTCTATATGAACACCTTACGCCAAATGTGGACTCATTCCAAACTCTCTCCCTTTCCAGGTGGGTGAGGCTAAGAATCCAGTTTATGAACATATTCTGAGTCACCTCCATGAAATCAGGCATAAAGGTGAGCCTGAGATTAGACTTCAGGGGGCACTTCCTCACAAAGGCCTATGAGGCCAGGGATGACAGTGAGTTAGGGGCCAGGAGTTTGGCTTCTGGGAGCCCTATCTGGGTAAGCTGGGGTACAATGAGGGGGAGAAGAGTCCCAGTCTCTTCTCCCCCAGATCAGAAGACTTCAGTGCCTCCCTTCAATGTGGGAGAGCTGCTCCCCCCACAGCTGAACCAGTTCTTCCGCTACAATGGCTCGCTCACCACACCCCCCTGCTACCAGAGTGTGCTCTGGACAGTCTTCAATCGAAGGGCTCAGATTTCCATGGGACAGGTGAGCGGTGGAGAGGTGAGGCAGCAGGGTCATGGTTAGAGCCTCAGACCCTTTCCCATTCCACAAAGTGAGTGACATTTCTCCCCTAATCCCACTCTTCTACTCCTCAGCTGGAAGAGCTTCAGGAAACGCTGTTTTCCACAGAAGAAGAGCCCTCTAAGCTACTGGTACGGAACTACCGAGCCCCCCAGCCTCTCAATCAGCGAACAGTCTTTGCTTCTTTCATCCAAGGTGACTGCACAGGGCTTGGAAAAGGAGACAGGAGTTGGGGGACTCAATGGCAGGAAAATGGGAGACCCTGGGAGGAGAAAAAAGAAGGCTAGAAGGGGAAGGGGACTTGCTTGGACCAGGAATCCCTCCACCCCTGAGTGCCAGATGATCTTCCCCAGCACAGAGGCAGAGTGTGCTGCTCCCAGCTGTGATGGGGAGCGCAAGGCCCACTGACCAGTGTCTTCTTCCCTTACAGTGGGATCCTTGTATACTACAGGTAAGACAGCCAGGTAGGAGGGGCCGGGGGCGTCACGTGAGGGAAAGTCTCATTATCTGTTAGTCCCAGGATGACACCTTCTGTGTTTCTCTCTCCCAGGCGAAATGCTGAGTCTGGGAGTGGGAATCTTGGTTGGCTGTCTCTGCCTTCTGTTGGCTGTTTATTTCATCGCCAGGAAGATTCGGTGAGGTCCTACTTTTCATTTCTTTGGTCCTTTTTTTTCCTACTAGGAAGCACTCTATTCCACCTTTAATCTGTTTCACCTAGGATACTAGTCATTTTCATGAACCATTCCCCCTTCTAGGAAGAAGAGGCTAGGAAACCGGAAAACCGTGGTCTTCACCTCAGCACGAACCACAGAGGCATAGACTCCTGTGCCAACATTATGGATGCTCTCCCTTCATGGATATCAGGGAGCTTCTCGAATGAGGTGCAGGGACTGGCCAGAAAATACTGTAGGAGTAGTGGGTAGTCACCCCTCTTTTCTGTAGACAGCCCCTACAGAAAGGCGTGGACAGGCTCTTGTTCATGGAGTAACAGATAGCCTTCTTCGGCCTCTCAAACATGTAGATCAGGACAATGCAGATGGCAAATTATGTTTAGTTGTAGGGGAAGTTGAAGATGTACCCCAAAGTCCTCCATCCCCCTATCCTTGTGTCTCTTTCCCTAGATATAGAACAGGACCTCCCCTTAGGAAAAAGAGTTGCTGCTGTTAGGGTTATATTTTTTTCTCAGTATATCTGGAAATTAAACTTTCTAACCCTACCTATGGTTTCACTTTGGGGACTCTTAAGAGTGGGGGAGCTCCTTAATCTCTCTGGTGACAGAGGTGGGCAAAGGACAGGGGAAAAGAAGCATGAGTGAATAACTCTTTTTACCACAGTCTTGCAAGGGGAGATCCGCCTCTGGAAAATACTTAACCCAAAGTTCCTGACATGTGAGACCACCAGCCCATATGTCTGTCCGTACAATCAGAGGTTGCCAGGTTACAATGGAGGTCGGATAAGAGATGTGGAAGGACAAAGAAATCTCAATTAACATGTTATCCCCTCCCTTAAAAGCCAAGTTCCCCCACAATTATAAAGTCCTTTTTATTAGTCAAAATCACAATCACCTTGATTAAAAGGATGGGACATGCCATCCTTAGCAGAAAATGATACAGTTTATAGAAAACCTCCCTGCCAGCCCACTCCCACCCCCCAATTAAAAACTAGAAAAAAATCTGCCCTCCTTCCCTGTGTGTCATGGTAGTCTGACTTCTCCAGTGGCATTGCAGCTCTGGAGTGGGTCAAGCTCACCGCAGCACCCTCCACTTCACCTTGGGGAGGGGGGGGATGCTGGTGGTCAAGGAGGTTCAAACAGTTCCAGTAATACCAGTTTCCCAAACATGCACTTCCTTCCTTTCCCCCAAGGCCTGGGACAAAGCGGAAAGGTGGATAGAACTAAGCCCCGCCAGGAGGAGCAATTTGAGGAAGGAAAATATAGTTCAAGGAGGGTAGGAGAATTCCAACACACCTCCTCCCTTCCCTGCCCCCTACTCAAAAAAAAAAAAAAAAAAAAAAGGCATTTTGGGGTCTTTATCACACCAAAAATGGTTCCCCTCAGACCTGAGAAAAAGACCAAGATGCCCAGTCTGGGGAGGAGGTACTTGGGAAACTGAGAGCTCATCTACCCTTGAGCCTCCACTAATTTCATCTCCACAGCAACAGGTAAGCTAGGTCCCTTTCCTTGGCAACCTGCACTGTCCAGAACTGGAGGTGGAGAAATACAGGGCGAGGAGATCAGGAGGGCACCCCAGGCCTAGGGGTTCCCCCCCACGTTCCCTCAGTCCTCGGGTGGGATGCGCAGGGCAGAATACACCATCACCCGACTGTCCTCCTGCCGTCGGCCTGCAGAGGGGAAGGGGGGTGAGTCTTGCGCAGGGTGAGAGCAGAGCACTGACACATGGGGAGTCCTGGACAACAAGGGGGTCCCCAGATGGTGGGGATCAGTAAGATTCAAACCCACCAGTCACTGACTGGCTGAACCCAGGCTGCTCCTGGTAAAGCCTAGAGACTAAAGGTCACCAGTGGACAAAGCAAAACCCTGAAGGTGGTGGGATAGACCGACGAGGAGACAGAATGGTGGGCAATGGACCTGGGCTAGGGCTGGGCTCAGTCATGGGCAGTGGGCAGGCAGGTGGGATCTGTCAGGCGATCAGTCCAGGTAGTCAGTCCTTACACGAGAGGCTGCGTTGGATACTTCGGAAGGAACCTCCAGCTGTGATGAAGGCCCAGAGCCCCATGGAAACAGTGACTGCATAGATGGGCAGCAAGCTGGCCTCATACCAGGGGTTCAGGAATGTCTAGGGATGGGGTTAGAGTAGAAAAGAGGTTAGCTTCTCCCTCTATCTAATCCCAGCATTCTCTTCGTGCCTTTGACCCAAACCTCCCCTCGGGTGACTCACTCAAATCCCCCAGTCCTTCCCTTCAAGGCTCCAACATCTTGTGGTTAAGAGGACTTTTGATTTTTCAGCTCCCTCAGAGGTTTCTGCCCCTCCTGTTCACCTCAGGCCATTTGTATTACAGTTTGCCCAATCCATTCAAACTCCTCCCAGAGCATCCCCACAGTAGGTTATACAATTGATGCAGAGGTGAGAGACTTCTAAACACTTACCTGTCTGCCTCCTCCCTAGGCATGTTTGAAAATGTTAAGAAGTAAGAATATATCTCCCCTCCATCCCACTCACCATTAAATTTTTTTTCTCTCTAACTCGGGCCCCTGTCCCAAACTCACCAGTCCTGATGTCAGTAGGTGACTCCCAACCACCAGGCCCAAAGCCCAGTACCGTCTCCTTTCACAGGCATCAAAGAACACAACTCCCCAAAAGGTATGGAGCAGGATAATGGCTGCTGTCAGAAAGGCTGCAGGGAGGGAGATGGGGATGAGATACATCCCTCATCTTCTCCCAGCCTCCTGAGATGTTGAGCCAAAGAAGTCTCCCAGAGAAGGCCAATAAATAAGAGAGGGCCAGGGATGGATGGGGCATGAAGGCAAGACAGAATGCAGACCTTACCTGAAGTCAGGAAGTAATAGGGTGAGTCTCCGTGGATGCCAACCACACCTGGCCCAAGTGCATCAGCCAAAATATTGATAACAGAGAAGACACCACTGATGATACCGAAGGAAAGACCAGAAACTGGGGGGAAGGAGGGTCTCATCAATGTCAGAGATTACTATAGCCTGATTACCAGTGATGCCGCCCCATTCCCAGTCACAATTCCCCCACACCTACTCTCCCTCCAGACCACCTCTCCTTGGAAGTCAGATATGAAGGAAAAGAAGCAGCCACTTAGAACATGTGGGTGTTTTTGACTTCCCCAGGAGAAGGGGGTGTCCAACTCCCTCCTCCAGTCCCTCTCCCTTGGCTCACCATAGGCCATCTGGCGGATGGAGATGGGTGATCTTCCGTCCTCACTCAGCGATGCTAACCCCTCATCTGCCTTCCTGGGGTGGGTGGGGTGAGGTGGGGTAGGGGAAATATGAGGGAGGGCAGAAATGCTCCTTTCCCTCTTAAGTCCTCCCTTAGTGCCTCCTCTTCCAAACCACCACCCAGGGGCTGCCCCACTTCTCATAATGCAGTCCTCTGCCCTTCTCCCCTCTGAACCATCCCATCTTCTTACTTAAGCAGCTTGTAGTAGGCAAAGCGGAACACCTCCTGTAGAAGGACAGAGACCGCAGCACCAAAAATCAGGAGGCCATACTGGAGGCGGGCATCTGACCGGTCGGTCACATGGACCAAGATGAACCAGACCACAGAGGCCAAGAGCAAGGAGACCAGCCAGAAAAATGCCCTGAGGAGAGACAAGGGCAATCAGACAGGCCAGGGTAGGGAGAACCAGAGAAATCAAGGAGGAGAACCAATCAAGGCTGCAGCATGGAAAGTGTAAGTTAGACTTCCGGATGGTCAGGGAGACTGGGAGGAGATAGGCTTGGTGACTCCACTGAGGGAGTCATTTAGGGATCTGAGCGCAGGGGAAGGGCTAGAAATCTGATTAATGAGTCTTTAGAACGATGAAAGTCAGAATGTACGCGCACAGTGGTGAGAGGTGTCCATTCCTGGATCCTCTCTTAGGCCGGCGGAGGTCAGCACACCCCCCTCATAAGTCTTGGCCTTGGGCCTCCTCTGACGTCGCCGGGAGAAGAGGAGGAATCTGTGCGATCCCTGGAAGGCGGAAACCAACTGCGGGAAAAGGCAAATCATCTAGACCCCTGACTCGATCCTTTCCAATCTGCACCTCCGACTGGTCTCCCCCAATTCAGGCTCCCAAGCTCGCCCGGCCCCTTCCGGATCTCTCTCTGGCGCCCTCCCGCGTCTTGTCGACCCCCTTACTCACCCCGCAACCAAGATGATGACGCGAAGAGGGTCCCCAGCCACAGTGATCAAGAAAAGCGCAAAGGCCGGGCCGAAAGCGACGAAAGTGCATCCGAAAAACACTGCGGCCCCCATGGCTGAGCAGCTGGGGGCAGGGTGGAAGCCTAGCCGAGAGGGGTGGAGCGGGGAAGCAGGCCAGCTAGGGAGTCCGCTTGGGGTGGCGGCGCGACCCCGTGAGGGGCGCGGTGCAATGTCACCCCCGGACCCCGGGGAAGGGGAGGGGGACACCCAAACCCCAGATACAAGTCTGCGCGACTTCCTCTACGGAAGCCGAGGAGGGAACAAATCCCGGCCGCAGCCCCATGGCCACCTCCCATCCAATCCCGAAAGCCAATGGCGAGCCGGCGGGGGCGGGGCGGAGGGGGCGTGGCAGTACTACCTGCTGGGAGTTGTAGTCCTTCTGCCCTCCCTAGCCTCGGATCTGGGTTCTGGGAGTGGCTCCAACGGGTCAAAGAAGGGAGCGCATCGGGCCAGGCCGGGGTTTCTGGGTCCCGTTGGACCTTGGCTGCCGTTCCCTTTCGTGATTTTGTGGGGGAAGGGTGGTAGCAATTCTACGTCTTCTTGAAGAGCTGCAGGGGGTGGGGGGCGGGGAAGATCCTGTTGGAACCTCTAAAGGACGAATACACAGAAAGCACAGGATAGAAGGTACAGGGAGATAGGGACGCGTATTGTTCTTACTTGAATGACAGGAAATGAGCTAGAGCTACTGCCTAAGACGTGAAGGTTAGACTTAAAAGTAAGAGCTCTTTCAACAGGCTAGTATAGGAAATATGCACTTCAGCGAGTGTTACCGCTAATGAAGCCTTCATCTGCCATGACTGGAGAGTCAGAGAAACGAGGAGCCTGGACAGAAGTGTTAGGAAAGAGGTTACATGGGATTCGGTGTTAAGATTGAAAGTTAAGACTGTTGGTAAAAAGTAATTCCAGCTATGGAGTTGAAGGAAAATCACACACACACACACACACACACCAGCCAAATCACAGTTCCTTTTAGGTCATACTTCCTCCATTTATTTTCTGAAAATGAACCTCGGTGGTGTCTTTTCCTCAGACTGGGGGAAGGCACAGAGGTTGTGGGTATTACAGTGAGAGGAAATTAAAGTAGGAGAGGAGGGTATTGTAACCTCATTTGGATGGGGGTAGGGTCAGTCTTTAGAGAGGATGTTTAGGTAAAAGAGTACCAGGATGGTGAAGTAAGGAAATCTGGAATACTGTTTTTGAGAGATTAATCAAAGTACCAAAAAACTATAGAAATTGTTCAAAGAGAACCAGCTTCCTTTCCGTCCTGGAAGCAATTTATGACTTAATGCATACAGGCACATCCACACAAGCATTTTACTTTTTTCCCCAGGAAATTCTCAAAAGGACCTGGAGGCATAGATTGTATAGATTTACATGGAATATCACCATCACCAAGCAAATCCTCCCCCCAAAAGGTTGAGAGGGTGAAAACATCCTGGTCAGTGCTCAAAACTCCAGTGTGTCTTGCTTCTGAGCCTAGCAGGCCGAGTCAGGGGAAGAAATAGGAGTATAACAAGTCTTCTCATTTCTCCTTTGAGCCATTACCGCAGCATCTTCTGACTGCTAGGAGCAGGCTCCAAATGTGTCTTGTCCGCAAGTGGTTCCACAGGGACTCTCATAGTGCCTGGCTCTTAGTAGACATTAAGTAGATGTTTACTAACTTCCTTTTTAAAAACATAACTATTCTCTTTTTAAAGATTTATTTATTTATTCATGAGAGACACATGCACACAGGGAGAGAGAGACAGAGACAAAGACAGAAGGAGAAGCAGGCTCCATGCAGAGACCCCGATTGGGGGGGTGGCAGGGAACAGGGACGGGACATGGGACTCCCGCATGGGATCCTGCCCTGAGCCTACGCTCAACCGCTGAGCCACTCAGGTGTCCCAAAACATAACTATTCTTATTCTCTTACCTGTGAACCCTGAATTGCTTATCAGAGTAGGCCTAGCATATACATTGCTAAATGCTTCTGAGTTGGATTAAATGAAAATGGGAAATATAAAAGCAGAAAGGGTGAGATGAAATCTATCCTTGTGGGCTGGAATGAAGGGAGCATACCAAGTGGCTGAAAGTGGGAGAAGGGGGTGGCATCTACACAGGAAGAGAGGCTGCTTCCTCCCTTCTTCCATCCTATAACCAGAAAGTAGAGAAAGAAATGAAGTGAGTTCGGTACTTACCAGAAAGGAAATAAACTAGTTTTGGCTGAGAGATTTTTATCAGAAGTAATGCCTCAAGCGCTTTGAGTATCAGACAATGATGTTGACATTGCTCCTGTACTTCATAGTCCAAGACAGGCAGAGGAGAGGGTGGTTTTTTCCGTCTAGAAAAAAATGCTCATCCCTTCCTCAGAACATTTTGACTGTGAAGAAAGCGATTGTAAATAAGCTTCAAGTCTGCTTGGTGGTGGTCAGCTACGAACAGTGAGAAAGAGGGTGAGCTTTTTGTGAGGATTTATAGGACGGAAGGAGGGGAGGAGGGGGGGAGACTCCTGGGTAGGCTGAGGGTTTTTTGTTTTGGTTTGACTCTTTGCTTGTTTGTTTGTTTGTTTGTTTGTTTGTTTTGGTGGTGGCATCGGATCTAATCTGAACTGGATCTAGTCTAGGGCTGGGGGAGCAGAGTGAACACATTCGCATCAAAACCTACTTTGCCTCTCTTAATTTGGGCAGCTTTGGCTGACCAGTAGTAAACTGAAGATCTAGTCGGTCAGCAAGTGGGTGGGGAATTCTACCCCCTGGGAGAAGAGTTGCAGCAGCTTTGGAGGAGGGCGGGAGGCGGGGTAAGTTTGGTAAGAAATGCTGTAATTTCCTTTTTTACTTTCACAGCAATAGTGCAGAATCCGGAATGGATGTCCTCTTCGTAGCCATCCTTGCCGTGCCACTTATCCTGGGTAAGTTTACTTCTTTCCCTGAGCTTTTTTTGGCCAGGTCTTTTATCATAAGTGCGGTGAGAGAAAAGAAAAATGAAGAGAGAGTGAGAGGTGCAATTTAATGGGGAGTGATACACTGATCTGTGCCAGAGTCCAGTATCAGGGCGAGAGGGAGAGATCTGGGAAGTAGAGCCAAGAGAAGGGGAGGAAAGAAGAGACAGCTGACAGCGGATGGAGCCCCAGACACATGGGTGACCTAACAAGAATCACTTCAGCTCTCCATCACTAGTGTTGAACAAGATGGAAAGGGACTACTGACAGGGTGAAGGAGAGAGGTGAGGCTCTTGAAAGGTGGGGCAGTCTGAAAATAGTGAGATAAGCCCGGGGATCTCCTTTCCCAGAAGGTTGGAGAAAAACCATCATATTAGTAAGGAAACAGAAATGGGGGGTGGCCTTTAGAGTAGTGGAGGACTGGCTTCCCTCTGGGAGAGAGTCCCAAAAGTAGCTTGGCTCCTTCCCTCCTTTGTTCCCAGTCTGCCAGGTACTCTCATTGTTTCCTTTTCCTCCAGATGTGTGTGTCATTGCCTGGGGTTTGGGGAGAGCATTCAAGGAGCTTACGGATGTGTTGATAAGGAGGCCTGGAGTCCTTGATCTAATCATGTCAAAGCCACATATTTTTAGTCCTGGGAAGGAAGAAAAACTAATGTAGATGGGTCATTTGGTCCAGCTGACTCATTTTGAGAGAGCGGATGTTAAGTGGCTTCTTCAGGGTTATTCTGCTAGTTAGCAGTGGATCCGGAACTAAAGTCTAAAATCCTAAGGATGTGTTTGTGTTGGGTGCGAGAGCCACTGAGAAGAGAAATCAATACAGTCTGTGGAATGCTAGAGAGGTGATTTGGAGTTCTTCATTTCTGGCATCTCTGCTTATTAACTTTAGCTCTCATTTTGAGTTTACAGAATGTGAAGGGACCCGTTTTCTCTCTAGGAGTTCCTGAATTGAAAGGGCATGGAATAACAGGCCTCATCACAGATACGGAGCTCCAAAGACTGAGAAGGGTTTAGAGGTACACGGGCAGTGAGATAGTAAGACCCTTGGAGGGGAGGCAGAGAGAAAAGAAATTGATAGAGCTGAGGTCAACTTCAGGTGTCCTCTTGCTAAGGAGTTCCAAATACCCCTTGACTTCTAGTCCTTGTCCCCGCAGGACAAGAATATGAGGATGGAGAAGGACTAGAAGAGGATGATTATTATCAGGTGGTCTATTATTATACAGTCACCCCCAATTATGGTATGTATAAGGCTCTGACCCAGAACAGGATGGGCAGAGGTTTGGGGGATACTTAGTTCAGAGACTTTCCCTTTCTCTATGCAATTGCAACAACTAAATCAGAGAGAAATTTGGCTATGAGCAAAGAGCTTTTCAAGGCTCATGATGTTATTTCTCAAGCTAGTGATTTTCAATTCTCTGGAAACTGGTTGAAACAATTTGAAGATTTTCATATTTGTAAACTATTTTAGCTATCAGGTTGAATATATAAATGCAGAAAATATAAATGCAAATACATTTACAAACATATTTTTAAAGATTATTTATTTGGGAGAAAAAGCAGAGCAAGAACATGAGTGGGGGGAGAGGGGAAGAGGGAAGGGGAGAAGCAGATTCCCCAGTCAGCAGGGAGCTGGATGTGGTACCTGATCCCAGGACCTCAGGATCATGACCTGAGCCAAGGGCAGATGCTTAACCTACTGAGCCACCCAGGTGCCTCTTTAACATTAAAGTTCATTAGAATTAGATTACACCAGTAGATTTTACAACTTGAGCAAGTTAAAGGTATCCTGAGCAATTTCTTCCTCTCTCCATTTCTAGACCTACTGCTACCTTTTTCCTTTGTCATTACTATTTTTTTTTCTCCTTCCCAGATGACTTTGGTGCAAATTTCACTGTTGATTACTCCATGTTTGAATCTGAGGACAGACTGGTGAGCAACCTCTAAGCAATCTAAGCGGGTCAAGATAGGTAACAGTTAAAAGGTAACAGGTAACAGTTAAAAGGAAACTGGGCAATGTTGAAATGTAAATGATTAGCAGAAATAAAAATCAATTAGGTGAAATGAAACTGGGAAGTAGGCCCAAAGCAGCTTTGTTAACCACAGCTGAGGAAAAGAATAAAGCCAGAACTCAGTAGGTTTGCTAAGACATTGAGAGGGAGGGGCAGTCTTGGAGTCAAGGGAATTGGTGAATGGGATGGGTACATAATCCATGCAAACATAAAGTAGGGAGGATTCCTGAGTTTAGGATTTGGGGGGTGGGGGTGCAGGAGAGAGGGACTCTAAATAATCTCTGAGGATGTTGGATGGAAGCAATGATAACTCTGTGTTTCTTGATCCTACTGAGGGCAGAACAGGTTGGATAAAGAGGTAAGGGAAGCAGCAGAGACCACCATTAGTCATGAAACAGAAGGTGCAGACCCTCAGAAGCCTGAAACATTGAAACCAATGACAGTGGAACCAGTGAGTGGATTGGGGATGGTGGGGTGGGTAGTGGGGTGGGGGATCCCAGGGCTGGAGACAGAACAGAGGGAGGCTTCGGTGGAAGAAGGAACCAGATAACTAATACAGCAATGCAGGTGTCCAGCTCAGCTAAGCAATCATACCTTTGAGTTTTTTTTTTCTTTGAGATTTTTTTTTAAAGTGTTATTTATTTATTTATTTGAGAGAGAGAAAGAGAGAGAGACAGAGCAGGGGAAGGGCAGAGGGAGCAGGAAAGAGAGAATCCTCAAGCAGATTCCCCACTGAGTGTGGAGCCTGACATGAGGCTAGATCCCAGAACCCTGAGATCTGAGTTGAAACCAAGAGCCTACCACTTAACTGACTGGCCCACTCAGGAGCCCCTCCATTGAGATTTAATACTAACCTTGTGTTCAGAAACCTGGGAAGATTTGGTGCAGTTAAATTTCAGTTCAATAATACTGAAATGTGGGATCCCTGGGTGGCGCAGCGGTTTGGCGCCTGCCTTTGGCCCAGGGCGTGATCCTGGAGACCCGGGATCGAATCCCACATCGGGCTTCCGGTGCATGGAGCCTGCTTCTCCCTCTGCCTATGTCTCTGCCTCTCTCTTTCTCTCTCTGTGACTATCATAAATAAATAAAAATTAAAAAAAATAATAATAATACTTAAATGTTTATGTAACCTATGACTAAAGCTGTGAAGGATGCTGATGATGATGAAGAAGAAATCTATGATGTTGTTATTGCCCTCAAAGTATGTATAAAACTCACTTACAAAACAGAACAACTGCTTCTCCCTCTGCCTGTGTCTCTGCCTCTCTCTCTCTCTCTGTGACTATCATAAATAAATAAAAATTAAAAAAATTTTTTTTAAAAATTGGGATCCCTGGGTGGCACAGCGGTTTGGCGCCTGCCTTTGGCCCAGGGCGTGATCCTGGAGACCCGGGATCGAATCCCACGTCGGGCTCCCGGTGCATGGAGCCTGCTTCTCCCTCTGCCTGTGTCTCTGCCTCTCTCCCTCTCTCTGTGACTATCATAAATAAATAAAAATTAAAAAAAAATTTACAAAACAGAACAAAATGAAAAAGGTTCATAACAATGTTCAGTTACATATAAATTGAGAGCATATGACATAGGCAAGTTTTTAGTCAGTGGAAGGACGGAGATCAGTATACGCTGGAGTTGCATGGGAGACTTTTAGGTGACTGTGTTTGAGATACACTTTGAAAGATAGGTGAGCTTTTGATTGGTAGTAAGTTATGAACATATGAAAACAATTAGAAGAAAGAATGGAAGTTGAAAGAGCTGCATTGGTGAGGAGATGGAACAAGCATGGCCTGTTTAGTGGATAGGATATGATTGAAGGAGAAGGTAGATGGGAAAGAACAGTGGGAAATTAAGAAAAAAATTAAAATCTACAAGGCTCTTAATATTTGCTTGGTAATTTCACATAGGTAAGGGAAAATAGGGCTGAATTACAAGAGAATCTGAAATGTCGGGCTAAAGACTGGACATATAAGCAATCGGGAGCCTAGTAAATTCTCCAGTGTGGTAAAGATACAGTGAAAGTGGTAATTTAGAAGAACTATTTGGTTGTATGCAAGATGCAATGAAGTGGAGAGAGATGCATGAGACTTATATCATTCCAGAAACAACCATTAAAGGCTTGGACTAGTGAAGTAGCGTTTTGAATGGAGAGGAGAAAAATAAGAAAGATTTTGAGTGCCTGGGTGGCCCAATGGTTGAGCCTTTGGCTCAGGTTGTGATCCCGGGGTATTGGGATTGAGTCTCACATCTCTGCCTCTCTCTGAGTTTCTCATGAATAAATAAATAAAATCTTAAAAAAAAAAAAAGATTTTGAAGAAATGCAGCGGGCAATAAATGAGGAGAGATTTGAAATAACTTACACATTTGAATATGGACGTCTGGGTAAATGGCTGACCAAAATGGGAACTGTGGAAGGTCAGAGCAGTTTAGGACTGAAGTTATAATTTAGGTATTGGCCAAGCTGAATTTATGGTGACAACCCTATGAGGGTGTCCTAAAGGTAGCTGAACTCGATCAGAGCTACAGTTCGAAGTGCAAAGTCACAGTTACAAAAGTAGACAAGCTCAGTAGAGCCAGTACACAGAAGACCAAAAGGCCAATGACTGTGCCTGTACTTAGAAGAAGGAGGAGGAAGAGGAATAAATCAAGAAAATGGAGAATTGTTTGAAGAGGTTGGCAAATAGGCAAGTCTGTATTATAGAATCTAGAAGATGAAGTTTAATATAATCAATAAGCTACCAAGAGGCCAAAGAAAAGGAGGTCATTGGTAGCTCCAAAGAAAGAAGTTTTAATTGAGTTGAGCAAAAGGTAGGTTTTTGTGGAATTAGAGAGGAAGTACATTGGTTTTTTGTTGTTGTTGTTTGTTTTTGTTTTTTAAAGATTTTATTTATTCATGAGAGACACAGAGAAAGAGAGAGGCAGAGACAGAAGCAGGCTCCCCACAAGGAACCTGATGCCCACAAGGAACCTGATGCCGGACTCAATCCAGGATCCCTGGATCAGGGCCCTAGCCGAAGGCAGACGCTCAACCGCTGAGCCATCCAGGCGTCCCAGGAAGTACCTTCTTAAGAAGGGAGGGAAAGTATAGACCAATCGCTTGAGGAATCTGGTAATGAAAAAAAGAGAAGCAACAGCCAGAAAGGGCAACAGGACCAAAGGGTAGCCTGAATATAGTTGAAAACAGAGGAGAGGAGTCGGTAGGAATGGAAAGTTGGTGCTTGATGACAAGGACAGGCAAATATTTTAAGGTATATAGTAGGCTACATTTAAATTGTAAACTCTTTGAAGAAAGGAGCCATGTCTTAGTCACATTTCTATCCTGCTGTAGCACCTAGCACAGTGACTAAGCATATTGTCATGCACATAACAGATAAAAAATACACATCAGTGAATTGTGTTGAGCCTCCCTGGTATGGTCAGGAGGCTGAAAGGCACAGAGGAAGGAATTCCTCATAGTTATGGGGAGGAGAGCTGTATCTTTCTGTAAACTCAGAAGAAAGGAAGACTGAGGTTGGTGTCAAAAGATGGCCATCCTTCCACAGGGGGAGGAGGGATGGTAGGAAGGATGACACTGCCCTACCATGGGGGGATGTCTGTATTTTAGCAGAGTCCAGATCTGAACGATGCTGTATCCAGTCTGCAGAGTCCTGTTCCCCTCCTCCTGTCCTGGGCCCTCGTTCAGGGGGGGATGTATTTCATGTAGAAGGTGAGAGTGCAGCCACTGGCCTTGGGGAAGTCAGTGAAGTCATTTTTTACAAATATCTCTGGCTAATGTTTCCAGCCTGGTCAAGTCTCAGCTGCTTGAAGGATGAGGGATCCCACTTAGAATGATCTTATCTAATTTTAAGGTTTAGGAGATGTTGAGGCAAAGACTTTTTGAACAAGAGTCATTACTTTTTCTGAACTGGGAGGACTTCAGGACCTCCGGCAGTAGAAGCAGACCTCCCCATTTCCAGTCTGCCTTGAAGAATCAAAGCTGGTTCCAGCCTGGAGGTGGCTTAAGATATGGCAGTTGCCAGAGGGCATAATGGGAGGAGCCCTACAACTTGGCAAAGTCAAGAGCCAAAGTTCAGAGGCAGAAGGGGTGGTGGTTGGTTCCCTAAAGTAGAGGAGAGATGGTGGAGGCAAGGAGGGGAGAGAAGCCTGTGCTATAGGAATTTTAAAACTGGGATTCTAAATAACTATGGAGAGTGGTGAAGAAATTTATCAGAGGAAGGACTGAGGAGGGGGAGGGGACACATCTTCCAGGAGATCTCATGGGGGAAATCTAGCCCAGAATATGAAATCTGGGGAGTTTTCACAGAGGCTGGGGGGGGGGGGGGGCGGGGGGGCTTCAGGGACTTCCTAAGCCACCTGAGCCTGGTGTTTTTCCCTTTCTTTGCTTTTTTTAGGACAAAGAAGCCTGCTACAACTCTTTGGATGGGGATTTGGGAAGAGGAAATTGGAAGATAAATAAATGAAATAATTTGGCTACTCTACTCCTTCATGAGGGTCTGTTCTAATCTCACAACACTAAAGAGAGCACCAGGATATGGGGATAGGAAGGGTAGATTAGAAAGAGAGTGAGATAGGGGATCCCTGGGTGGCTCAGTGGTTTAACGCCCCTGCCTTTGGCTCAGGGCTTGATCCTGGAGTCCTGGGATTGAGTCCCGGGCTCTCTGCATGGGGCCTGCTTCTCCCTCTGCCTGTGAATCTGCCTCTTTGTCTCTCATGAATAAGTAAATAAAATCTTTAAAAAAGGGGGGTGGGGGGAGTGAGATAGCAGTAGAATTAGAGGGAATAATTAGGACTGTGAATAAACCTGAAATGTGAAGAATGGAGAAGAGCACCAACAGACAGTTAATTTCATCTAATGCTATTACTTTATTACACATGTTGAGACCGCGTGTTTGGGAAAAGAGAGTTGAGGTTTATGTAGAACACTTTTTTCTTTTTATAAAATAAGCACATTGTTAAACATATGTAAAATATTAAAAACTACTTAGAATAGATTTTAAAAATCACACCCTCCTCCACTTACACCCCCAACCCCCAACAATGTGCCTTTTCCAGCTCGTAATTAGGGCAGGCAGGGACACACTTTAATTCTTTCTCCGTCCTCGAGACCCTAATCAGAACGGGGCTGCCCCCTTGCGGTCTCCTCGGTGTCACAGCGTCAATCGGCCTGTCGTCCCTGAGCCCCCGTCCCCTTCGCGGCATTGTACTTCCAGGCCTGCGAGGAGCACCAAGTAGTAAATTCCAGACTTGGTCAACTACGGACGCGCACCTTCCCTCCTTCCGGGCCTTTCGAATCTTCTCCAGGGAACACGTAAAGAAATGAAGCCGGACAAAGGTTTAATCTAGGAAATCAGGAACCTACGCGGGCTTCTCCGTTCCCTGCGCAGGGCCAGAGAAGCCCGCATAGGCAAGTCAGGGACGAGCGAGCTGGGCTTTGACCTCTGGAGTCGTGGCTGGCTGGTATCCGAGCTGGTAACGTGCGCGGCGGGTTATGTAAGGAAAGGGCCGGAGGAGCCACCCCCGTGGGAGTGCGCGAGAGGACGCGGTGTTCTCGGCGGCAGTTCCCACCCTCCCACCCTGCAGGGCAGGAGGCAGCCAGCCTGGAGGAGGCAGAGGCGGAGACGGTGAAGCGCGGACCTGCGGGTCACGAGGGCCCCGGGGGCGGCCGAGAGACGAGAGGACACACAGGGGCGTCCATCCGTTCTCTCGCACGTTGCACGCCCAAGTCGCCGATGGCTTCCACGTGCGGCCCTCGTGAGAGGAGGCGCTCAACCGGGAGGGGGGACGGGACCGGAGGGGGGGTGGATCTGCTACTGAGGGGGAGCCGGAGTCCTACTCCCACATCCCAACACGCGCGCCTCCCAGCACACAACCAGTCTGCACACAGTAACTGCACGTCTCCTGCCCACCACCATCCTATTTAAGGCCACGGGCTCCGCCCTTTCCACTCTTTCCATCCTCCTCCTTTTCTCCTCACCGGGTCCTTCTTGCGAGCCGCATGTAGGGGCGGGGCACGGAATGCTTCCCTTCCAGCCAATCGTCATCTAGCTGTGTCTCTATTGGCCGAGCCCCTGGAGGCTGTAGCAAATGGGATGCGAACTTGGATAACATGCGTCACGCGCCGCCGACTAGCCAACCAATGAGGCCGCGAGGTCTGTGTACGCAGGGGGAAGGCACGTGCCCGGCCGCACGTGTCTGGGAGGGGGGAAGGGGCGGGACCAGTCGGGGAGAGGCAGAGGTGGGCAGCCCCGACCTGCAGAGTTGGAGAAGGAGCGGGAGACAGCCAGGTGGCGGACCGGTACAGGTGCGGGGGCTGGTGGGCTGAGGGAGCGTTCCGCGCCTGAGGATCAGACCCGAGGGAGTAGGTTTCGGGACCGAAAGCGGAGCTTGGTATTGGGAGGAATAGCCTCACGTGGCAGGCGCGACTGTGGAGGGTCCCGGCGCTGGGATACGGTTCAGAGATTGGGAAGGGGCGTGGGGTTACCGTGGGGAGCGTTCCCTACAGGGTCACTAGGTAGGCTCACCGGTAGCCCTCGCTGCGGGGGTCAGGCTGGGAGCAGATCTGGTGAACAACTGTCGGGGGAAGGTGTCAAGTCAGGTAATTTACTCTGAACGGAGGGGAGGAAAGGACAGTCTTGTGTCAGATAAAGAAGCTGCCTGCGGAGGCCAGAGGGGCAGTCCAGGTTCTTAGCTGAGCGGGGCAGGCAGAGGAGGTGACTTTTTCTATTTTCTCGGAGACATGTAATGCTGGGGAGGAGAGAGGAGGTATTATCCAGTACACCCCAATCCCCCAGTCTATTTTCTAATTTTCAGATGATGGTTACAGATTTCTGGCTTTGCTCTTCACTTGCAGGTTCTGATCTTTGGGTACTCCGGGAGTTGTTCAGCCCCTGCTTCTGAACCTATGGATTCTCCAGCTAGCGATTACTCCTGTTCTTCCTACTCTCTGTCTTCCTGTCTTTCCACCTCCCCAGTGAACAGTGACTTTGGCCTCCCGTCAGATAGTGAGGGGGAGGACAAGGGGGCCCATGGCCCCAGGTCAGATCCTGCTGGGCAGAGGGGAGGTTCTCGGCCCAGCCCGGGGCCTATCCGCTGCAGGCAACGAACCAAGGTTTCCAGCAACCAACATACAGCATCTCACCTGGAACAGCGGGGCTTGGCCTCTCCTATGGTGGGATCTGGGGTCAAAAAATCAAGAGATGGTGAATTACAGACCAACGTAAACATCCAAGGTTGTACCACAGAAGGAGACCTGCTCTTTGCTCAGAAGGTAAGAAAAGGCAGGGGAAAGGAGACAATACTGGAATGGCTTAGCACCCAGCTGATGAGTAAGGACCCTATGAAGACAGTGTTGTTTTTGGGCTGTGGAGGTGGGGAAGAACAGTACTGTGTGGACAATTCTGTGAGTCCTCTCATAGCCTTTGTCCGGTTTTCCTACAGTGTAAAGAGCTCCAAGGATTTATCCGTCCTCTCACAGACCTACTGAATGGGCTGAAGATGGGTCGATTTGAGAGAGGTGATTATCTAATAAGTTGCACTTATTTGGGCTAGATTAATCTCTGTCTTTCTCTCAATGTTTTAAATGTGTTATTTCTCTTAAATCTTTGTAGCCTACATTATTCCTTTTGTGCTTCTGTGATTTAATTTATTTAGCTGAATCTATTTTAACCCTGTTTTGTCCTTCCTTTACCTGATGAAATTCTTGAATCTCAACCTTTGATGTTTTTCTCTCTCCCTAATCCCAGGATTGAGCAGTTTCCAGCAGAGTGTGGCAATGGACAGAATCCAGCGTATTGTAGGTATTTTGCAGAAGCCACAAATGGGGTAAGTTCCCCCCTGGTACTTTCCTCAGTACTTCATAAAAAAGGAGATATCTACAATCCTGTTTTGTTGCTTTTTTCACACTTAATGGCTTTTTAAAGAAAAAAAATTTTTTTCCACAGGGAGCGTTATCTAGGAACCTTGCTACAGGTAGAAGGGATGTTAAAGACTTGGTTTCCTCATATAGCTGCCCAGAAGTCATCATTGAGTAGTAGCAGGCACCAGCTGACCAAGGTAAGAACATACAAACCTGAGGGAGAAATGGGGTAATGAGGAAATGAAGTGTACATGCAGAAATCCTTCTGTTTTCTTCTGAGTCTTTTCATCTTTTTCAAAACAGGTTTCTTTTCAGGGGAGGAAATGCCTAACCTTCCTCATTTTTTTTTTTTAAGATTTTGTTTATTTATTCATGAGAGACACACAGAGGCAGAGACAGGCAGAGGGAGAAGCAGGCTCCTCACAGGGAACCGGATGTGGGACTCAATCCTGGGACTCTGGGATCACGTCCTGAACCAAAGGCAGACACCCAACTGCTGAGCCACCCAGGCGTCCCCTAACCTTCCTCATTGTCTTGATTCGTGTATGATTTTTGTTCTATTTTGTTCTTTAAAAATTTTTATTCATTTATTTATTCATGAGAGACACACAGAGAGAGAGAGAGAGAGAGAGGCACAGACACAGGCAGAGGGAGAAGCAGGCTCCATGCAGGGAGCCTGACATGGGACTCAATCCTGGCACTCCCGGATCACACCCTGGACTGAAGGCAGGCACTAAACCCCTGAGCCACCCAGGCGTCCCCATTCTATTTTGTTCTGATCACTACTAAGAACTCCATGAAATTTAACCCTATCCCTCATGTTGTAGCTTATCTGCTTTCTGCATAGATACAGAAGGCTTTTTCACCTGAACAAATGAGTCATGCAGGAAGAGTCCTTAGCTTTCCTCTACAACTCCTTTTTCCTCTGTTGCCATAAAACTTTTTCCTTTTCCCTCTTTTTACTCCTACCCAAGCATCCTTACCAAATCCTCTGAAAGTGTGGGTTTCAAGAGGGAGGGGAGGAGGGCACCCATAGGACACCCATGGAAGGAGTGTTGGATAGATTCTTAGACCTAATGTGGAAGTGACCTATTTTCCGTGCCTTCAAATAATAGGGTATTTATGAGGGTACTCAAATGATGGGGAGGGTAAAGTTTTCTATAGATAATGGATAGCCCTTCTTATTTTCAGTCAACCACAGTTATTATTGGTGTGGGAATAACTCATTTAAACATAAGCAGGAAAAAAAAAATAATAAACATAAGCAGGAGGATTTTGCCTATATTAATTTACGTTTCTTAAGAAACTCAACAAAGGGAAATTAGAATTTGAAATACAGAAATTGAATAAATAAATAAATAAATAAATAAATAAATAAAATGCAGAAACTGGGAAATGATGATCCCAGTTAAAAACAGACTTTTAAAAAAGTTCTAAAAAGTAAAATAAAATAAAATAAAATAAAATAAAAAAGTTCTAAAATGAATTGTTTTATAAATAGTGAGAACCTATGGGACTGTTTGTTTTATTTTGCCTCTCTGGATGTCCAGTGCCTAACTTAGTGTGTGGTACACAATTGGCCTTCAAGTATTTGTTAAGTAAATGAAAGTATAATTAGGCTACTAAAAGTTTTATTTGATCTTGGCCTGGCAGGAAATGATCTGTTGCATAAGACTAGGTATGTTTGCATTGCAAACAGAGTCCCCAAGGAAAGAGAGAGAGAGAGAGAGACAGGCAGAGGGAGAAGCAGGCTCCATGCAAGGAGCCCGATGGATGTGGGACTCGATCCTGGATCTCCAGGATCACACCCCAGGCTGCAGGCGGCGCTAAACCGCTGCGCCACCAGGGCTGCCCAGAAAGAAAAGTTTTAAGCAACCAAGTGGAGTTAACCTGAAAGCTCTCTCACATATTTTTTTTCTCTCATCTCCCCCTTCTAGCATTTTCCAAGCCCCCACAGTTACTCAGCTGCTTCTTCTCCTGCACCTCCCCTGGAAAAGATGGACAAGACACAGTTAGGACATCTACTGCTTAAACCAAAGCAGCCTTGGCACCTCACTGAATGGCCAACTATGCACCTTACTTGGATCCACACCACTCCAATCTGCAACCCCCCCCTCAGTTCCCCAGGTACCATTTCCTTTAGCCATGGTCCTTTAGGCACTGGAGCCAGCATTGGTGTCATCCTTTTTGTCCAGCATGGAATGCAGCCTTTCACCCACTCTGCCCCAACCACTCCAGTTCCGCCCACCACAGCGTCTCCTGTCATCCCTGTTGATCCTAAGAAACTCTCTAGAGAGGGACCTCATTGCCACAGTTTGCCAGCAACTCTGCCATCAGACTGGAGCTGTACCCTGTCTGGCCCTGGTCTACCCACTATGGCCAGAGAGATGACCATGGGACATCTAGAGCAAATGAGAAGCCATCCTCCAGTTGCTCCTGAGGTCCATTCTCTCAACCCCTAATCCAGGACTTGAGACTGTGGTTTCTAATTTGTGTAAATGTATGTCTCTCATATATATTTTTTACTTTTCATGTGTACATTTGTGTTGAGGGAAGAGAAGTCCTTTTTGATTAAAGAAATTTTATACCTGAACAGTTTGTTGGTTGGAGGAAATTGAAACCTTCTGCTTCAAATACCAATATTGGGCTTCTCAGCCGCAGAAAAGACAAAGGGGATAAGAATATTTGTGAAAGTAATCTCCAGCAAGTTAGAAGTCTGGATGGGATGACAGAAGTCCTGTGAAGAGGAAATGGGACTCTGCTGCTGGCTTCCTAGGGACTACCCTTGGGATGGTTACAGGGTTCAGAATTGGGCTTATGTTTTCATTTAGTTTCAGAGACTAATACCTTTCCCTTTGTGTCTCTCACTTTTGTAATCTTCCAGCTGGCCCAGACTAGCAGGTTTTTTCTGCTCTGGGATAGCTCTTTGCTTTGATGGGAGCTGTTGATGCTCGTGGATAAATACATATGTAATCTACTGCAGCCAGAGGAGGAATAGAAGAGCCAGAACAGCCACTGTGGTGGCCAGTTTTGAAGAGGAAGGGGTGCACTAGAACTGTCAGAGTAGGAAGTCTCCTCAGACACTGGGCCACATGTTCATTCAGAAAGCTGCAGGAGGGGCGCCAGGGTGGGTGGCCTAGTCCGTTAGGCTTAAGCCTCAGACTCTTGATTTTGGGTCAGGTCATGATCTCAGGGTCGGAAGATCAAACCCCATGCTGGTCACAGAGCCTACTTGAGATTCTCTCTCTCTCTCTGCCCCTCCCCAAGTAAAATAAATAAATAAATCTTAAAACAACAACAAAGAAAAAAACCTGCAGCTGCTAAACCTATGCAAGACTAAGGAAAGCTACCCAGTGCTATCATGAGGCAAACATGAAAGTCAGTGAATTTATCTAATACCCTTCTCTGTTTATTACTCTAACTCATATATCCCAGTTTCCACCAAAACCATGTCTTCTCCCATCCTAAGCCTTGGCAGTGTATCAGACCACTTGGTCATTTTAGTTATTGTTTATTGGCTACTTAGCATATTTCTCACAGCTAGTTATACATCTTTACCCTATTTCCCAAGTACTCTGTTCTCAGGGAATAATTATCTCTTGATTTCAGAGAGAAAATGACCTCTTTTCTTTTTTTAAGGTTTTATTTATTTATTTGAGAGAGAGAGAGCACATGAGCAGAGAGAGGGGCAGAAGGAGAGAGAGAAGCAGACTCACCACTGAGCAGGGAGCCCAGAATCAGGACTCGATCCCTGGACCCTGAGATCATGACCTGAGCTGAAAGGCACTTAACCGACTTAGCCACCCAGGCACATGACCTCCTTTCTAAGGCAAACCTCTCCATTTGTGCTCTTGATTACCTTTCTTCTCTGGAACTTTTACTGTATCACTTATCACTTGTAACTTCACGTTGTTCTTGAATTGTTTATTTATTTATGTCTCCTACAAGTAGTATTTATTCCTCCCACAAGTTTGGATCAGGTCTCCCCCTTCTGGAAAACATCTCTTAAGTCTGTCCTTTTTTGTCATCTTCATATTTTTAACAGTCTAATCTTTCTCTTTTCTACCACTCAATCCTTAGCCTCTTGCAGCTACTATTCTACTGTACCTTCCAGGGTCACTAATTATCATACCAAATTAGTTACTTTTTTTTTTAAGATTTTATTTATGGGTGGCACCTGGGTGGCTCAGGTCATGATCTTGGGGGCCTGGGATCAAGCCCTGTGTGGGGCTCCCTGCTCAGTAGGCAGTCTGCTTCTGCCTCTGCCCCCCTCCCACTCGTGCTCTCTCCCTCTCAAATGAATAAATCAAATCTTAAAAAATTAAAAAAATATTTTATGTATCTGAGAGAGAGAGCATGCAAATAAGCAGGTGGGGAGGGGCAGAGGGAGAAGCATACTGCTTACTGAGCAGGGAGCCCAATGTGGGGCTTGATCCCAGGATCCCAAGATCATGACTCATAATCCAAACCTAAAGGCAGATGCTTAATGAACTGAGCCATCTAGGCACCCCCAGTATCAAGTATTCTAATATATTTTCCACCGAATCAGTAACTAGATCCAAGCACAAAGGCTATGTGCTCCATGCTCTCTGTAGCATCTGACACGCTTGATGTTACCTACTGAAACTCTCCTCCCTTGGATCCCATGACAGCATGCTATCCACTATCCTAATTCTCCTCTTACCTTCCTCGCAGCAAATTCTATACCTTGTAATGGTCCCACTTAAGCCTGATCTAGGGTGTGGGCATTCCCTTAGGCTTAGTCCTTGATCCTTTATTCTCTGACTATATTCTTTCACTTAAAAATTTCATCTTTCATGGCTTTACTGCCTCAACTTTCAAGACTTCTGAATTGGGAATCTCTGGGTGGCTCAGCGGTTTGGTGCCTGCCTTCGGCCCAGTGTGTGATCCTGGAGACCCGGATCGAGTCCCACATCAGGCTCCCTGCATGGAGCCTGCTTCTCCCTCTGCCTCTCTCTCTCTCTCTCTCTCTCTCTCTCTCGTATTTCATGAATAAATAAATAAAATCTTTAAAAAAAAAAAGACTTCTGAATCTCCATCTCTAATCCCAATTTCTCCCCTAGAAGACATACTGAATGTCTACATCTTTGCTGAACAGTTCTATTTACATGTTATTAGTACCTAAATATTGTTGAAAATTTCAGCATTTTAGAACCAAGAGGTATCATTCACCACTCCTCCTCATTTTTTAGATGAGGAAACTTAGGTGGCTTATGCAAGACAGCACAACATGCGGACAGAACTCTGGATTTCCAGTCTGGTGCTTTTTCCAGTGGTCACCAATCAAAATATTATCTTTCCTTTAAAGATGTCCTGTTTTGCTGTTTTATACTCTTTTTTTTCTGTTAACACTATACTACCATCATTTTTCTAGATAACTAAACTTAAAACTGCCCTCTTCCTACCCATTTCATTGCCACATTTTTGGTCTGAACTTTAACTATAGGAATAGTCTCTCTTACCTCTCATCTCTGCTCACTGATACCAGATTACTTTTCCTAGAACAGTGCTTTGCATGTCATTTCCTATTCAACTCCTCCAATGGCTCCTCAGTGCTTTGAGAAGTTCAAAGACTTTTCTTAAAGTCTTTGTTTCTCCTTCTGTTCTCCCACTTGATCCCTATGTTTACTTTTTCATTTGCCCTTGATGAACACTGTAAGACTTTTTAACTCTGAACTCTTCTTCATGCTGTTCACCTTGCCCAGTCTTTCCTGCGTCTGTCAACTAAATCCTACCTTTAAGAGACTCACTCAAGGCCTTCTCCCAATTATTCTTTCCACTAAACATGATGTATAAGCCATCTTGGGCCCTTTCCTCCATCAAATGAGATCATGCACATAAAGTGCCCATACAAGGTTTGGCATATAGCAGGCTCTCAAAAATGTTACTTTCCCTCTGCTTTTATTTCAAAAAGAATTTTCCATTTTATCCCAGTTGATTCCCATGACAAATTTCGTGATTGAGGGCAGACATTGGTCTCATTTTACAGACGAGAAAATAGACTAAGAGTTTGTTAGGAGTCAGCAAGACCCAGATAGTAAATGTTTTAGGCTTTGTGGGCCATACATCTCTGTCGCAACTACCCATCTCTGCCATTGTAGCCCAAAACAGCCATATCTAATATGTAAACAAATGAGCACAACTGTGCTCCTATAAAGTTTTATTTACAAAAACAGGGGTTGAACTGGATTTTATCTATAAGCCATAGATCTCAGACTATTGGTTCAAGTGACACAGAACTTATGACTATCAGAATTTGGATAGAAATCAGATCTCTTGGGATGGCTGGGTGGCTCAGTGGTTGAGCGTCTGCCTTTGGTTCAGGGCATGATCCTGGGGTCCCGGGATGGAGTCCCACATTGGTTCTTTGTGAGGAGCCTTCTTCTCCCTGTGCCTATGTCTCTGCCCCTCTCTGTCTCTCATGAATAAATAAATAAAATCTTTTTTAAAAAATTAAAAGAAATCAGATCTCTCGACTTCTAATCCACTGCTTTTCCATCATATTATCCTTTTGCCTATATAACTTACTTTGTATTTATCATACGCTAATTTGTTTTACTACTTAACTTTAATGTCTACTGTATTGTCTTCTAGTGGTCCAAGAGGTACTGGAATGGTATGAAAAACAAAGAGTAGGCATTTACAAAGTTTGTTAATAAGCATGATGATGTCCTAATCTAGCTCTATTTTAGTATGTTGAACCTGGCTTACCTTATAACACAAGTACCTGCTTGTGCACCTTTCTTCTTTTGAGCCTTTCTCTACTGTTTTCCAGTACACGCTAGATCTGAATTTATGTGACAAACCAGAGATGGATATGTAGAAATAACATACAAAAAAAAGAAAAGCTGTTTCCACAGTGAAGAAGAAATAAAGGAGATATTTCCACTAGGTCTCACTGGGAGGCAAAGGGATAGAAGTTGACATAAAAAAAAGTCTTCAATTCAGGATGCCTGGCTGGCTCAGTCTGTGGAGCATGGGACTCTTGATCTTGGTGGTAGGTTCCAGCCCCACCTTGGGTGTGGAGATTGCTAAGAACAAAATCTTAAAACAAAACAAAAACAAACAAACAACTTCAATTCTAAAATCTTCAGGCGTTTCCCAATTTATTTAGTGATTTCAGTTTATGTAGTGAAATGCCTAGGCAGATGATGCTATAGGAAACTCATGGTATGTTCATTTTGTTTCTTTTCCTTAGTTTTTAAGCAGATAAGGGGCGTAAAGCTGTGGTTTTTTTTTGTTTTTGTTTTTGTTTTTTTTTTTCCGGAGAGCGGATCTCAAAGAATCTGTGTCCTTTGAGAAAACAGGAAGCATGTTTAGGAAGCTTTGCCTATTTCTCTCATTTTCCTTCAAGAAATTATTTAAGTATCGATTACAGGTATACCTGAGTGGCTCAGCTGTTGAGCACGTGTCTTTGGCTCAGGGAGTGATCCTGGGGGTCTTGAGATCGAGTCCCACATCGGGCTCCCTGCGAGAGGCCTGCTTCTCCCTCTGCCTATATCTCTGCCTCTCTCTCTTATGAATAAATAAAATCTTTTAAAAAGTAAATATCGATTACAGATTTGATAGGATCAGGGAGTACGGAATCACACTGACCTTCTCAAAGACCGAAGCATGAGAAAACGAGCAAACTGTTTTGGGCGAATTTAAGGCAACGAGTATTGTGCTTTGTCGGGTGTAGAGTACAGGCTGGAGGCTTGGGGAGTCTGGCGGGGGTGTGGGGGTGGGGAGCCTGGAGAAGCAATCAACTCGAGCCAGAAAGAATTGCTATGGTTTCCAAGCTGTTTCGGGTTTGTTTTTGGTTTCTTGGTTTTTTTCCGCCCTCCTTCCAGCCAGAATTTCCACGCGCCGCGCAGGAGAGGACGTAGCTTCCGCTTCCGGCCGCGCGCCACCTTCCCGGCTGCTGGTTGCTGAGGGCGTGAGGTGAGGAGCGGAGGATGGGAATGGGGAGAGCAGGACGGGTGTCGTGGGAGGGGAAACTTGCGCGAGAAAGACGGAGAAAGACTCCGTTCCCAGTTCTCGCCCCAAACGCTCCTGGGGCGGTGAGCGGTACCTGGAGCACCCTGTGGCGTTTCCGGATCCTCCCGTCCGGGCTTCGTATATCTCCGTGGTGACGCCCTGCTCCAGTTTCGTTTCTTCCCCTAAGTTAGGGTTTGTATCCGCAAAGAGAACTAGGCAGTCTTGGTTATGATTAGCGTATACTCTCTAAGATGTGAAGACTCCACGTGCTCTGTGTCCTTTGTTTCCAAGGTCCTTGCTTTTCCAGATCCTAAGTAAGCCACGCGGTAAGTGTGCATTCTGCTGTTTTCCTTTTCTTACCTGGTCTCTATACTTTCCCTTTCTCCATCACCCTTTAGGCCCTGCGGAGTGAAGATTTAATTCCAAGGTCATGGCAAAACATCTGAAGTTCGTTGCCAGGACTGTGATGGTACAGGAAGGGAACGTGGAAGGTGCATACAGGACCCTAAACAGGTAACCAGAAACAAGCTCTCTTGGGAAGTGCTTCGGTAGTTATTCTCTCCTTCCCCTGTCATAGATTGTTCTCAAACTTACATCAGCCAGGTCTTCAGAGTCTCTTGAAACTTTTCAGCCCCTTAGTTTATTATCTTAAAAATGAAGTTTTCCCCCAAACCTAACAGTATGAAGTTTGTTTATACAGAGCCTGAATTCTCTCCCAAGACTTAAGGAGCCCAAAGGGAAAATCAAAATGTAACTGGACAGTGGGAACGTAGTATGTGATAAATATAAAGTTGAGGGATTGGTGTCAGACAAGGCTAATAGATGAATTCAGATCTGGGATCTTGGAGAAGCGAGCAAGAGATGGAAAAGTCTTAACAGGTTTGAGAAAGGTTACAGCATTAGCAAAAACAAAGGTGGAAATGAACTAGGAGTATCCGAAGAGCTGTTTTGAAAGTTTTTTTTTTTTAAGATTTTATTTATCTATTCATGAGAGACATAGAGACAGAGACACAGGCAGAGGGAGAAGCAGGCTCCACGCAGGGAGCCCCACACGGGACTCGAACCCTGGTCTCCAGGATCATGTCCTTGGCCTAAGGCGGTGCTGAACTGTTGAGCCACCCGGGCTGCCCAGATTTTATTTATTTATTCATGAGAGACACAGAAAGAGAGGCAGAGACACTGGCAGAGGGAGAAGCAGGCTCCATGCAGGAAGCCTGACGTGGGACTCGATCCCGGTTCCCCAGGATCAGGCCCTGGGCTGAAGGCAGCGCCAAACCGCCAAGCCACCCAAGCTGCCCTGTTTTGAAAGGTTTTTGAATGCTAGACTAAAGAGGTGTAGAAGAGCTGTAATAAAGAATACCTTACCATCATATGTTCTCAGGCCAATAGTTAATTAGTCTTCCCTTATCACTGGTTATAAGGATTTTGATTTTCTGTCTCGCTTCATCATTTTCTCTCTCCAGTATGAAAGAAACAGATGCTTGTTGAATTGAATTATCAAAGAATTATATGAAAGAGATCTTAAGAGAATATATGAGCTGGCCTTCTACCTTAAGGCCAATAAAATGGTAGCTTTATTACACAAGTAAGGGAAGCTTAGGACATGTAAATTATGTTTCTTGGATCACATGATTATTGAATGGTGGAGAGGGGTGTAAAATACACCTTTCTAGGGATCCCTGGGTGGCGCAGTGGTTTGGCGCCTGCCTTTGGCCCAGGGCGCGATCCTGGAGACCCGGGATCAAATCCCACGTCGGGCTCCCGGTGCATGGAGCCTGCTTCTCCCTCTGCCTATGTCTCTGCCTCTCTCTCTCTGTGTGACTATCATAAAAAAAAAAAAAAAAAAAAAAAAATAACACCTTTCTATGCAGTGTTCTAGTTCCTCTGGAGATGTAGACACCTATTTATTTGAGGGTGCCTGGGTGGCTCAGTCAGTTAAGTGTCTGCCTTCGGCTCCGGTCATGATCTCAGGGTCCTGGAGTTGTCCCATGTGGGGCTCTCTGCTGAGCAGGGAGCCTGCTTCTCTCCACTCTGCTCCACTCATGCTCACTCTCTCTCAAATACAATCTTAAAAAAAAAAAAGAATATTTGATTGGGCTTATTAGGGTTGTTGGGGTCTGAGAGGGTAAATGAAAGAGAAACTAGTTCTTAGCAGAGTTGTAGGTGTGGAGTGTTGGATGACAGAAGACCATATTAAATGAGGGCGAAGGTGCTGTGAGAAGCAGTTGCAGGCTCAAGATGGTTTCTGTATTGTCTTTTTTTTTTTTTTTAAGATTGTATTTGTTTGAGAGAGAGCATGAGTGGGGTGAGGGATAGAGAGAGAAGCAGGCTCCCCACTGAATAGGGAGTCCAATAGGGGCTCGATCCCAGGACTCCGGGATCATGGCCTAGGCCAAAGGCAGACGCTTAATGGATTGAGCTACCCAGGTGCCCTGATTGTGTGTCTGTTAGAAGGATCTGGTCTTAGATCAGCCCCATTACCTCATTCTATGTGTGTGCATACCAGTTGTATCCTTGGGCAGAAGCTGTCCCCTAAAGATACTCAGTTAAGTACTATGTGGGAAGATTCCCTGTATCATTTTTTTTTTCATTTTTTTAAAAAATATTTTTATTCATTCATGAGAGGCACACAGAGAGAAGCTGGCTCCATGCAGGGAGCCCAATGTGGGACTCGATCCCAGGACCCCAGGATCATGTTCTGGGCCGAAGGCATGTGCTCAACCACTGAGCCACCCAGGTTTCCCTGTATCATTTTTTTCTATCACTGCTCATTCCCAACTCTTTCCTATTTCAGACCAGGTGGCACCTCTGTGAGAGGGTTGAGGTATCTAATAACTTTTCTCTGCCCCTGTAGAATAAGCACAAATTGAATGTCTTTATAGACTCCATAGTGAATTAGTTAGTGAGATTAAATGCTGAATTTGGGAAAAGGAGGTCATGCAGGTTCCTCTATTGTTTTTCTGATCTTTACCTGTAAGTCTTCCTATGATTTATTTTGGTGGGTTTAGATGGGTCTATTAGCCAGGGTGATTGAGATGTTTATATTATTGAGGGATGTCAAAGTCTAGCCATTAATTGATGGTAAAACAAATTTATAAAGGCTTAGCTTTAGCTCCACTAACCTCCACTGTTCCTAAAGTGCAAATAACACAAAAGCAAAATTTTGATTAAAAAATCAAAATTTAAAGATTTTATTTATTTGAGAAAGACAAATAGTGAGAGAACATGAGTGGGGAGGAGAGGGAGAAGCAGGCCCCCCACTGAGCAGGAAGCCCCATGTGGGGCTGGATCCCAGAACTCGGGACCACGACTTGAACTCAAGGCAGATGCCCAACCAACTGAGCCACCCAAGTGCCCTCAAAATTTTGATTTTTAAGAAATGAGTTACTTTGGCAAGGAATGAAAAAATAATTTATGGTGCAGGATTATTTATTGAACCATTTTTTATGTTTGTATCAAGGAAGTAGCTACAACTTTAAAACTTTTGACCAAAGCTTTGATGATGGCTTGAATATAAGAGTACAGCCCCCTGGGGCACCTGGGTGGTTCAGTTGGTTGAATGAATGACTCCTGATTTCAGCTCAGGTCATGATCTTGGGGTAATGGGATCAAGCCCTGAGTCAAACTCTACGTTCAATGGAGAGTCTGCTGGACATTTTCTCTCCTCACATCTTGCATGTTCATGCGCTCTCTCTCTCAAATAAACAAATCTTAGGAAAACAAAACAAAACAAAACAAAACACAGACCCTGTAGTAGACTGCCCGGTTCAAATAGATCTCAGCTCTGCCGTTTATTAGCTTCATGATCTATGGTAAGCTACTTAATGTCTCTGCCTCAGTTTCTTCATCTGTAAAGTGGAACTAATAATAAAATAGCACCTACCTCACAGGGTGGATGTGAGGATTAAATTAGTTAATATGATTAAATTGCTTAGAACAGTGCTTGGCACATAGTAGGCATTGTGTGTTAGTTATTTTCATAATTTGGAAGTCATTGTAAGGAAGATTTTTACCCTTTTGGTTTTGCTTTGTGGGTGATTTGTTTGCTTATTTATTTATTTTTGTTTTGCTTATTTATTTATTCATGAGAGAGACAGAGACATAGGTAGAGGAGAATCAGGTTCCCTGTGGGGGGCCTGATGTGGGACTCCATACCAGGACCCCGGGATCACTCCCTGAGCCGAAGGCAGATGATCAACCATTGAGCCACCCAGGTGTCCCTGTTTATTTATTTTGAATGATTAAAAATTTACTGTAGCTGTTTTTTCTCTATCTTCCTTGATCATCAGGTTATGCTCAAGGTGGACTGAAGATGAAAAGATAAGAAAATTAAGCCAGTTTGCTGCTGATACTGGAAGGACTTTTCTTATAGATAGTGATACTTCCCAACCAAGGCTCCTCTACTTAGCCTATTGCTAATCTTATTTTGAAATAATAGCATTTATTCCCCCTGTATGCTCTGCTTTCTCATCTCCATTTCCAGTTACAAAAATTTAAAACCTGAAAAACAGGGACTCCTGGGTGGCTCAGTGGTTGAGCGTCTGCCTTCGGCTCAGGGCGTGATCCTAGAGTTCTAGGATCAAGTCCCACATCAGGCTGCATGGAGCCTGCGTCTCCCTCTGCCTATGTCTCTGCCTCTCTCTTTCTGTGTCTTTCATGAATAAATAAATAAAATCTTAAAAAAAAACCAAAAACCCTGAAAAACAGAATATTTCTAATTTCCTCCGTGAAGGTGATCCTCTTTCCATTGATGTTAGACTTGAAGAAAACATTAGGCCTTCTCTACCTTCTGAGAGAAGACTTTTCTGGTGTCTTTGGGATCTTTCTAATTAACTTAGAACCAAATATCTGTATATCTACATCTTCCAAAATCCGTATTTAGCCAATATATTTTTATTTTAATTAACATTAGAATTTTTCTTTTCCATTTTTTTTCCTTTTTTAAATTTTCTCTAAAAATCCTTCCTGATTCCAGGTGCAAATGGGTGGTAGGTGAGAGAAAAATAAATACATGGCAGAAGGTGAGGCATGTTTGGTTTTCTTCCATCTGGCCTGGCCTGGCACTATCTCAGATCTTGTTCTTAGGTATCTGTTTTCATATTGCTCTTTTTTTGTCTTTCTTTCTTTCATTCTTCTTTTTGTTAAACAGCAGCCCCATACTTCTTTTAAGATTCTCTTTGTAGGTGAATGGCAGTTTGTGCATACTTTTTTCCTAGGTATAAGTGCTAATTTTAGTCAGAAACCGAAGGAAACTGGCCAGTGTGACACCATGCGGATTTCAACCCTGGCTACCAATTTGGAATCACTTGGGGAACCTTTAAAAAACCTCTTGATGCCAAGGCCCCCCTCGAGACTAAGTCTGGGCAGTGGCATCTGACCAGCAGCATTTTTTAAAATGTCCCATGAGATTTTAGTTTTGAGCCAGGATTGTAATAAACTTCTTAAGAGCAGAGACCTGTGCATTTTCATTTTTATATCCCTTACATTTGCCAAAATGTCTGGCGCATAGAAAGCTCTCAGTAAGTGTCTATTTAATGAATGTAAATGTTTCTTTATCTTTTGTCAATCTCTTAATGTTTGTTAGACCTTCCCAAAGGTATCCTTAACAGCAAAGGAGAGTGAAAGAACTATAGGGTTTCTGCTACTATAAGCAAACATGGGTTCTCTTTGAAGTTTCTCTTTTTTTAATGAAAATTTTAGGTGATTTTTTTTTTTTTTTAAGATTTTATTTGTTCATGAGAGACACAGAGAGAGGCAGAGACATATAGGTAGAGGGAGAAGCAGGCTCCTTGTGGAAAGCCAGATGCAGGATTTTATCCCAGGATGCTGGGATCACAACCTAAGCCGGAGGCAGACGCTCAACCACTGAGCTACCCAAGCATGATTTTTTTTTTTTTTTAATTCATTGCCATTGCATCTGTTTTAAGGGTAGCACCTCCACCCCTGTTCAAGTTAAAATTGTTGGGGTTTTTTTTAGGATTTTATTTATTTATTTGTGAGAGACACAGGCAGAGGGAGAGGCAGGCTCCTGGAGGGGAGCCCAATGTGGGACTTGACCTCGGGACTCTGGGATCATGCCCTGAGCCAAAGGCAGACACTCAACCGCTGAGCCACCCAGGCGTCCCTGAAATTGGTTCTTTGGGCAAATGTATCAACTTTATCCAGAGACTTTTGTCTCTGGATTGTACTCTTGGCACACTCAATTATCCTAGTTAAGAAATATAGCATTTCTGGGGCACCTGCGTGGTCCATTTGGTTAAGTGGCAGACTTGATTTTGGCTCAAGTCATGATCTTGGTGTCTTAGGATCGAGCCCCACATCAGGCTCCTTGCTCAGCCAAGAGTCTGCTTGAGGATTCTCTCTCTTCCTCTCTTTCTGCCTCTCCCCTTACTTGTGGTTTCCCCTCAAAAATAAATACATATATCTTTTTAAAAAAGTGTGGCATTACTTTTTTTACTTTTATTTACTTTTATTTACTTTATTTTAGGTATTAGAACAATTTAGGAATAGCTTTTGGAAAAAAAAGAACTACATATTAAAAAGGAAAGAATTTGATCAGAAAGAAGAGGAATGGTTAGAAACAAAAATATACGAAGAGATTCAAGTTCCAGAAGCTTAGGGCCTGAGGTGTGAAGATCTCTTTTTGGCTTCTTTATGAATTTAGAAAATTCATACTTTGTGGCTGGGGTTATCCGGGATTATCTAGGAAAGCAGTACAAGAAGTGCATATTGTTGGGACACCTGGTGGTTCAGTTGGTTAAGTGTCTGCCTTTGGCTCAGGTCATGATCTCAGGATCCTGGAATACAGCCCTGAGTCAGGCTCCCTGCTCAGAGAGTTTTCAGTCTAATGAGGGAGATGTTTATATAAATAACTATTAGAATGGAGGAATGAAACAATCGCTAAGTAGTTCTGCAACAAAAGAAATGATTTTCTTTAAGAAGATAAGAAACTTCTGGAAAGATGGCGTCTAGGCTTGGCATCAAGAAGATGAGGGAAATTTCAGAAGGTTAGCAACTGGAGGTGGGGTGGCATTCTAGGTTGCGGAAACAGCATGAATAAAGACTTGGTATCAAAGGGTGTTTAGGGAGTAGTCAGCAAAGTAGTCTGGTTGGAGCTTATGGTACATGGAAAAATGATGGGTGAGGCTTTTATTTAATGCTCTTATTTGTATCATTGGTGTGATAGCCTCTTTCCTTGTATTAAGTAGGTCCGGGGATATCTCGGGCCTACAGAACTTCAGCTGTGTCAGTTAAACTTTAGAGATGGGACAGCATTTGCTGTCTAGGAATCACTCCTAGTGATTTGTTTTTCCTACTACAAATGACCCATCCCATCTGAAGATTCTGAAATGACCCCTTGGTTGAGAATCATTGCTATAGAGAGCCCTTGTTCTTAAGGACTGTGTCACATTCCTCAGGTGTGCTGTGGTAGAAAAAAGGATAGAAATATCCTGACTATAAACTTACCAAGAGCAAGGACTGTGTAATTAATTGCTTTGCTATTTCTTACAAATTCCTATATAGGACCTCTATATGTAGGCAGTTAATGCTATATAACCACCATTTCACATCATGATTTTTATAGACACCAATTGTTTGTCAGTTGACTTCTGGCCATCTGTGAAATTGGAAAAGAATAATAATGAGCCCACATTTCTAACTTCATTGCCTGCTTTAATACAGAATCCTCACCATGGATGGGCTCATTGAGGACATTAAGCGACGACGGTACTATGAAAAGCCTTGTCGCCGAAGACAAAGAGAAAGCTATGAAACCTGCCGGCGTATCTACAACATGGAAATGGCTCGCAAAATCAACTTCTTGATGCGAAAGAACCGGCCGGATCCGTGGCAGGGCTGCTGAGGCCTGTGGATAGTAGGCCCAGTATGAAAATCCCTATCCAGCTAATCTTTCTTTCTCTGATCCTATTTTCTCTTACTTTTCTTGTAATAAATTCAGTCACATATATGTAAGAAGGCCTGCATACATAGAAGCAGTCGCATAGTTAACAATGGACTCTGTCTTTTATTACATGAAAAAGAAAGTAAGTCAGAAAGTAGTCTAAGAGTAGAATGGTAGTTGCCAAGCACTGGCCGGGAGTGGGGCATGGGTAGTTAGTGTTTAATGGGTACAGAATTTTAGTTGGGGAAGCTGTACAAGTTCCAGAGACAGATGATGGTGATAGTTGCACAACACTGTGAATATGCTTAATGCCACTGAACTGTACATTAAATGGTTACAATGGCAAATTTCCTATATATTTAGCTATAATAAAAATTTATTGGGGAGGGACAAAAAGGGGGAGGAGGGGAAAAATTTATTAAATAGTCTAAGAGAGGTGAGGAACTTTTCTAAAATGTAGTGAAATATATCTACCATTTCCTACCCAATTCTTATGAAACCCAAAGCAGGAAATTATTGGAAAAGCATCTGTTACTCTTTACTGAACTGTACCCCCTCTACCAACTGTTAGATAAAAGGAGAGGAGGCATCTATGTATTTGGAATAAATTGCCACTGAAACACCCATCAACCAGACTAGTGCTGGAGTCCTTGTCTAGAGGAAATCTTAAGACAAACCTAACATTCGCTCCTGTTTTCTGTCTTTTTTTCAGTTTTCCTAAAGGAAGCTAATGAAGGGATAGTAAAGAAGAAATAAAGCGGTAGGTGGATGGTAGAAAAGAGAGAATGAGCGAATATTAAGAAATATAAGGGCACAGAGCCAGAAATATCTACAGCAGTGATTCTCAAAGTCTGGTCTTCAGATCAGCAGTATCATCATCACCCAGGAAATTGTTTGAAATGCAAATTCTGGGGCCTACTTTAGACTCTCTTGAATTGGAAATTGGGGTTAGAGCCCAGTAATCTATTTTAACAAGCCCTGGAAGTGATTCTGGTGCTTGTTAAAGTTTGAGAATCCCTGGCCCATCCAATTCAAAGTAGTTTGCAGGCAGAGATCCCTACTGTCTCCTCTACTCCTGTTCAACAAGCACTCTTTCGTATGTTATCTCTGTGGGAAGACTAGCTCCTCTGCTTCCTTTTGTTTCCTTTGGCCTTGCTCCCTGATAGCTACGCTGCTAGTATAAGGAGAGCTGGTGCCAACCTCTGTAGGAGAACACATTGGGTAGGTGGAGTGACTAGCCCATCTCTCCTTACCAAGGCTCCAGCCCTCAGTATGGTGTTTAAAAAGGAGGGAGGGTAAACAGACTGCCAAGCACTCCAGATTACTAGTGTTCAAACACTGCCCCCTTGTGCTATAAGTGCATGAAATCCAATTCTCTGGTCTTAATTTTAGTCTTCAATATCCTTTTTCCCTTTCACAGTTAACATACTTAATTGACTTAGGCAGGCCTGCAAAAAGATATGCTGGAACCACTGTTCCTTGCCTTTCAGGACTTGATCATTTTTCTTACCCTCATCAGTAAGGCCCAAGGTGAACAAAGCATATTATAGGGCACAGCATAGAAGTAGCTTAGCTTAGAAATAGATCTTATCCTTGCCCTCCAGAAACTTACACTGTGGTTGAAAAAATTCTGTATATAGGTGGTGTTCAATTTTGTTACCTTTGTACAACCTCATTTTCAAGTTAGGTCCCTTTTTAGTCTCTGAATGTGGTCATTTTTTTTTTTTTTTTAAAGATTTTATTTATTCATGCGAATACACAGAGAAGAGAGAGAGAGGCAGAGACATAGGTAGAGGGAGAAGCAGGCTCCATGCAGGGAGCCTGACGCGGGACTCGATCCGAGGTCTCCAGGATCACGTCCTGGGTTGAAGGCGGCACTAAACTGCTGAGCCACCCAGGCTGCCCTGAATGTGGTCTTTAATGTCACTTTTGAGTGATTTTGAGTCCAGGCATTGTTTCACCTCTGGCTAATTGCTGCTGCTGAAGAATAAAGTTCTGGCCTTTGACAAAATGGTAGGGTACCGTTTGTGATAATAGAGCCAGGCCTGTTACTTGGCAGTATTCCTCTGAGATTACAGTTTCTCCTGAGCCCCCTCCAAAATACCAAGGAGTGGTAATATCCCCTGCTTGTTCTAGTCACTTTCCTGACCGTTGTCCATGTCCCTCAGAGCAGTGAACAATGATGGATTTTAGCAAATAACCAGTTGAGAGGCCTCATGTGTAAAGAGGGTAACTGGATAGCTGCCTGAAGTCCAATCAGTTTGTGCTGTCATGGCAGGGAGAAAGACCTTCCACTCCCTGCTCTGAGAAGCTAGAAGATACCTTATGGTCATAAAATGAATAGAAAGTTCCCTAATCCTTTTATCCTTGCATTGGGTTCAGGAGAGTGGTGGTTTGGTGCTTACCCAGTTGCAGAGAGGTAGATGCAGTACCTCATATCCTGATCATCCTGATCTTAGGCACCTGTGACATTTCTTCGATGTGCACTGGATTGCCTCTGACAGGTCGATTCCAATCACAAGTTAAGAATCTTAAAATGTTTAGTGCTCTGGAAACAGGTACTGCTTTAAAATTGGGACTCTGTTGTGAAACTGACATTGTACTTTAAAATTTTCAGAAGTGAATTAAGTATGAAACGAGAGTTTGCCTATATGTTAACTGAAAACATTAAGGAATAATACCTCCCTGAATACTAACAAGATAAAGTAATTATGGAGTGATGTGTTAAATGTAGGTATTTGAAGGGAAAGGAAGATATTGGGACTTGCACTATGTGTATTTAAGTTTTTGGTTTTTTTTTTAATTCAATAATGAGAGACAGAGAGAGAGAGAGGCAGAGACACCGGAGAGAGAGAGACACAGACACAGGCAGAGGGAGAAGCAGGCTCCATGCAGGATGCCCGATGTGGGACTCCATCCCAGGTCTCCAGGATCACGCCCCAGGCCGAAGGCGGCACTAAACCACTGAGCCACTAGGGCTGTCTAAGCTTTTTGTTTAGAAAGATCTAGATTTAATCATGATCTTGGCAAGTTATTTAACATAAATTTTAGTTTCCCCTGTAAAATGAGAATAATTGTACATAGGGGTTTGTGGAGAGAATTAAATGAGCTCATGCATGTCAAATGCTTAGCGTGGTTTCTGGCACAGATCTTAATAAATGTTAGCAATAATCTCTGGCCAGTTGTGCCAGACAGAAGCCTGGTCATTGAGTCCTCCTCCACACTCAGCCATACTTAGCATTCACTTAATTCCTGTGTTGAAGACTAAAGTACCACAATAGCCATTTAACTATTTTGCATCAGTGTTGCCTGGCCTTCAAACCCTCCACCCTTACTTATGTCAGAATGTTCTAAAATGCAACCCTGATCGTTTCACTTTTCTGCTAAGTAAGTAATTGGTTCCCATTAATTTCTTTTTTTTTTTTAAGATTTTATTTATATTCATTTATGAGAGGCACAGAGAGAGAGAGAGAGAGGCAGAGACACAGGCAGAGGGAGAAGCAGGCTCCATGCAGGGAGCCTGATGTGGGACTTGATCCCGGAACTCCAGGATCACTCCCTGGGCTGAAGGCAGGCGCTAAACCACTGAGCCACCCAGGGATCCCCGGTTCCCATTAATTTCAAGATAAAGTCCAAAATACTAGCATGGCATTTAAGGCCTTTCATGACTGAATCATGTTTTTCTGTCTAGCCACTTGTCTTCTCCAATGAACTCCTGGGACATGCTGTTTTCTCCCTCTGCCTACACCAGCTCTCAGTTTGGCTGTTCTCTGAGATGACTTCCCTGATCTCTACCAACTTTTCTTTTTCTATTCCTTTTTTTGTGTGTGTCTTGAATTTATCTTTACAAGCTTACTTCTATATTAGTAGTTGATTTCTGTAATTTGTTGTGATGTATTGCTTATTTGCTTTTTTCTCTCCATTAGATTTTCAGTTACTGGAGGTTGGGTCTTTATTGTTTTTTGAACCACTATATTCCCAGTGCCTAGAATAATGCCCAGCATTTATATGCTTAATAAGTGGGGCAATGGGTTGCTCAGTCAGTTGAGCATTTCACTCTTGATTTTGGCTCAGGTCATGATCTTGGGGTCGTGGGATCAAGCTCTATGCTTGAGATTCTCTCCCTTTGCTCCCCCTAAAATAAATAAATCTTTAAAAAAAATAAATGCTCAATAAAGATTTTTTTAAAGATTTTTTTTTTAAAGTCCTCTCTAAAAAAAAAAGAAAAAAAAAGTCCTCTCTACAACCAGCATGCTCAAACTTAAAACCCTGAGATCAGGAGTCACATGCTCTACTGACTAAGCCAGCCGGACGCCCCTCAATATATATTTCTTGAAGGAACAGATGACAATAGTAATAATCAATTGAGTCTTACTATGTGCCTGGCACTGTACTAAATATTTCTTTATTGTAACAAAATATACATAACATGAAGTTTACCATTTAAACCATTTTTAAGTGTATAATTCATTGGCATTAAGTACTTGCACAATGTTGTGTGACTATCAGAACTATCAATTTCTAAAACTTTCATCACCTGAAACAAACTCAGTCATCATTAAGAAATAATTCTCGACACCTCCTCTCCACAGCCCTTGGTAGCCTCTATTCTACTTTCTATCTCTCTTTACTTGTTTCATCCTTGTGCAACAACATCCTTGTTGTTGTTAACATGTGTGCAGGGGCCATGCTAATCTTCTCTGTATCGTTCCAATTTTAGTGTATGTGCTGCCAAAGCGAACACTCTCTCTACTTGTTTATTCTAGATAGCTCATATATTTGGAATCATACAGTAGTTATCCTTTTGTGTCTGGTTTATTTCACTTAGCATATTTTCAAGGTTTATCCATGATGTAGCATGTATCAGAAGTCCATTCCTTTTAATGGCAATAGTCCATTGTACATATGTACCACATTTTGTCTATTTTTTCATCTGTCAGTGGACACTTGGGTTGCTTCTACTTTTTAGTTATTGTGAATAATGGGTGTGAACATGGGTGTTCAAATATCTCTTTGATACCCTGCTTTCAGTTCTTTTGTGTATACTCAGAAGGAGAATTGCTGGATCACATGGTAATTATATTTTTAATTTTTTGAGAAACCACCATACTGTGTACTATAGCAGCTGTACCATTTTACATTTCCACTACCAGTGTACAAGGTTCCAATCCTCCCCCCATGTCTTTATATCCTCACCAACACTTGTTATTTTCTGGGGGTTTTTTGGAGGCTTGGCTTTTTTTTGTTGGCTTGTTTGTTTGTTTTTCGTAGGCTCCACACTCAGCATGGAGTCCAACGTGGGGCTTGAACTCATGACTCTGAAATCAAGAGTCAGATGCTGGGCAGCCTGGGTGGCTGAGCAGTTTAGCGCCGCCTTCAGCCCAGCGCGTGATCCTGGAGACCCAGGATCGAGTCCCACAGCAGGTTCCCTGCATGGAGCCTGGTTCTCCCTCTGCCTGAGTCTCTGCCTCTCTCTCTTTCTTTGTCTCTGTCGTGAATAAATAAATAAAATCTTTAAAAAAATAATTAAAAAAGAGTCAGATGCTTAACTGAGCCATCTAGGCACCCATTTTGTTTATATTTTTGATAGTAGTCATTTTGATGAGTGTGAGATGGTATCTCCTTGTGCATTTTTTTTCCTTGTGGGTTTTGATTTGCCCTTCTCTGATGACTAATGATGTCGAGCATCTTTTCATGTGTTTATTGGTCATTTGTATATCTTTGCAGAAATGTGTATTCAAGTCCTTCACCCATTTTTTTAAAAAGATTTTATTTATTTATTCATGAGAGATAGAGAGAGGCAGAGACACAGGCAGAGGAAGAAGCAGGTTCCACACAGGGAGCCCGACATGGGACTCGATCCCGGGTCTCTGGGATCACACCCCAGGCCGAAGGCAGTGCTAAACCACTGAGCCCACCTGGGCTGCCCTTCACCCATTTTTGAATTGGGTTGTTTTTTATAGTTGTTGAATTATAGGAGTTCTTTATACTCTCTGGGATATTAATAACTTATCAGATATATGACTCAGAAATATTTCCTCCCATTCCATGGATTGTCTTTTCACTTTCTTGATAGTGTCCTTTGATGTACAAAAAGGTTTTAATTTTGGTGAAGTACAATTTATCTATTTTTTGTTGTTGTTAACATGTGTTTTTGGTGCCAGGGCCAAGAAATCACTGTCAAATTTGATATGAAGATTTTCCCCTATGTTTTCTACAAATTTTATAGTTTTTGTCCTTAAGTTTAGGTCTTTGATCCATTTTGTGCTGATTTATGTATATGATGTGCAGATACCCAGTTATGTATATGATGTGGATACCCAGTTTTTTCTGCATCATTCGTTGAGCAGACTGTCCTCCCATTGAATAGTCTTGACACCCTTGTCAAAAATCAGCTGGCCATATATGTGGGGTTTGTTTCTAGGCTCTATTCTGTTCTGTTGTTCTACATGGCTGCC
This sequence comes from Canis lupus familiaris, assembly GCF_011100685.1. NCBI lineage: Eukaryota > Metazoa > Chordata > Mammalia > Carnivora > Canidae > Canis > Canis lupus. The sequence continues at coordinate 60,206,892 of NC_049238.1, forward strand.
CTTGTGTCAGTACCACAGTAACTGTTTTATACATTGCATTTAATCCTTAGAATATTCTTTTGAAGTAGAGATTTTTTTTTTAATTTTTATTTATTTATGATAGCCTCACAGAGAGAGAGAGAGGTAGAGAACACAGGCAGAGGGAGAAGCAGGCTCCATGCACCGGGAGCCCGACGTGGGATTCGATCCCGGGTCTCCAGGATCGCGCCCTGGGCCAAAGGCAGGCGCCAAACCGCTGCGCCACCCAGGGATCCCTGAAGTAGAGATTTTTATTTTATAATTGAGGAAACAATCTCAGAAGAGTTAATTACCTGAAGGAATCATAGGTAGTAACTGAGAGACTAAGGATTTAAACCCATCCAATTCCAAACATTAGAAATAAAATCAGTTCCTAGAAAAACATATTCCTCTGGAGAATTGAACCCAGACAGTTAAAAGCACTGAAACAGAATAAACTTACAACTTTGCAGTTGGACTCATTAGCCCATTCAGCAGACTTTGAATATTCTGGGAGACATTGGTGTTACATGCCATAGTTACAATGGGGAAGCTGAGTTAACGTAGTGGAGCTCCTTCAGTTTGTTACTCAAAACCAAGCTTTATTCCATTATGTCATGGTGCACCATCAGGGAAGGTGGGTCTTGGTATGTATTTCTAAAACTTCTTTAAAGCCAGCCATTAGATATAAAAATCTTCTCTGGGAAAGTCTAATAACTCCCTAGAGAATAATTGCATTTCCTGGTGAGTCTATCATTTAAGAAGACAACTTGGAATTTTAGTTTCTATAGTTTGCAATCTGGTACAGAATGGTTTATTTTCCACATATGAAAATGTGCCTAATATTGGATGTGTTTTTTCCAAATTATACTTTGCCCACATATGTGCTTTTCAGAAGCAGTGGTTTAAAGGGTTTAGAGCCTTATTTTGAAGAAAAGGAAAAATGCAGGCTTACTGATAGAATGAGAAAACAAGTTCTGGCAAGTCTTACTGTTTCATCATTTTTTGAGCCTTTTAATTTTATTTGGTACTATCCTAGGTCCTGGAGATATAAAGACAATGTGAAACAAAATGCCTTAGGCCTTTTTCTTCTTTAGGTGAAAAACAGACTTCAGCAGGTTCTGAGGCCTGCAAGATCTGCTGCCAAAAAATATTCATTCTTTACTTCAACAGATACTTGTTTAATTGTGCCACGTGCTTCTGTAGGCATTTAGGATATATCAATGACAATGATTCCTCTCTTTAAGGAGTTTATATTCTAGCAGAGGGAGTCAAATGATAAGCAGTAAGCATAAATAAACTAGTACTGATATGGTAGGTGGTACGAAGTTCTATGGAAAAAAGAAATATAAGGGGAATTGAGAGTGCCAAACAGGCTTCAGAATTTAACAGGGTGATCGGAAAGGCTTCACTGAAGTCATATTTGAATACAAATTTGAAGGGGATGGAGGAAGCAAATCCTATACTTGGATAAAGAGCAATCCATGTAGAGAACGTCAAATCCAAAGACCTTGAGGTGAAATTATCCTTGGCATGTTCAAGGAGTAAAAGGGATTACGATTCTGGAGTTGAATGAGTGAGGGAAAGAGTGGTGGTAGGTTGAAATCACAGAGGTAATAGAGTGGCACATTTTACTCTGAATTGTATGAAGAGCCAAGAAATGGTTTTAAGCAAGGACATAACGACCTTTCTGAGGTGTTTACATGGTCACTATAATAGCTGCCTTTCTAGTACTAGATAATTTGCTTATTAACCTACATTATGAGACAAAAGGGGGACAGACTGGAAGCAGGAGGCTCCTAAAATAATCGAAACATAAAAATGAGAGTAGTGGAGGTGGTGAGAAACAAGTGGGTTCTGTATGTATTTGAAAGCAGGACCAACAGAACACAGGAGTCCAGGATGATTCCAAGATTATTGGCCTGCCGAAACTGTAATACAGTTGCTCTTAACTGAGAATGAAGACTTGGAGCTGGTATTTTGGCAGGGCGGATGCGGTGTGAAATCATGAGTTTAGTTTTCATTATCGTGTAAACTTAAGATGTGTTCCAGACTAAATAGGCAATTGACTATTATATGTAATATAGCTTATTTAACTCTATGAAAAGCACTGTTTTAAGTGCATTACCCTCATTCTGTCATTGTTGACCTCAGAGCAGCCCCTGTGAAGAGAATTTTTTTTAACAGGTGAGGAAACAGGGCTTCAGTAATTTGCCTGCTTTCATAGCTAACGCGTGAGATCTAGAATACAAATCTCGGCAGTCTGACTTTAAAGCCCCTGTCCTTAGTTTAAGCAATATCGATTTTCAGAGGATGTCTGGCATATGGCAGTAGGCAGTCAATAAGTATTACGCCAATGAATGAATGAAACCATAAAAGGCACAGATGGAGGGCATGCTATCTTCGGAGTCGTCCTATGTTAGTCATTTTTCTTGGTGGTCTCTGACACTACACTTAAGTAAGGGAAAAAGGTTAAAGTGGTGCCGCCTCTCAAGATGGTTTACTGCCTACCAGAAAGGCTCAGTTTAGCCCGAACCCAGAAGCCTCGCTTTTTAAAAAAAAATAATAATAATAAAAATTTTTTTTAGATTTTTATTTATTTAATCATGGGGGGGGGGGGCGGGCAAAGACAGAGGCAGAGGGAGAAGCAGGCTCCATGCAGGGAGCCCGACGTGGGCCTCGATCCCAGGTCTCCAGGATCACGCCCTGGGCCCAAGGCAGGCTCTCAACCACTGAGCCACCCAGGCGTCCCAGAAGCCTCGCTTTTAGCGCATTTATTCACACTGTGAGTACTGCAAGCCCAATTTCTGCTTCAGGCAACATTAACTTCGCAGTAATCTAGTTACCAGATTTAGCTGGAGAAACCCAAAGACGCAGGAACTTTCATGCGCAAACTTTACTGCCCTGGCACGCATGCGCTCCGCCGCAGAGAAAGTAGCTACTACGGCTGCGCAAATCGGTGGCCCGGCCCTTCGCCGTCACATGTGGGGGACCGCGGCGTGGCGGCAGCTGTGGCGGTAGCGACGGCAGGCCGTAGGGCGGTCCGAGGGTTTCCGGTTCCGGTGTAACGTTCGGGCTCCGTCTCAGAGGCTGAAGTTTGTGAGGTGAGTAGTGCCCCGGGCCCTTTGAGGGTATCCTCCTGTCTGAGCAGCGAGGGCCGGGACTCAGCCCACGGGGAGGACCGAGGCGGGAACGTTCAGTGGGAAGGAAGCTGAGAGAAGTACAGGGTTCTGAGGGAGAATGGGTTGGAGTGAGATTGTGAGGAGGAAAAGGGCGGGGGCGGGAAGGGGACGGGGTGGGGAGACTAGCTGTAAGATGAGGAGTTTGGGGAGAACAGGGTGGGGTAGGGAACCGGTCGGAGATAGCAAACAGAAGAATGGGAGTTGCAGGGGGGAAAGTCAGGTTAGCAGGGAAGAACACGGAGTAAGGAAATTTTTCAGAAGATTGGATTCTCCTACCTGCTCAGAGATCCTGCCTTCCTCTACTTCCACCCCCGCCCCGCCCGAGGCAGTTATTGTCGAACATTTGATTAGTGACAAAAAGCTAGTTACTGTTTGAAACTTTTATTTTTGCCCACTGACTGTTTAATTTCCTAGAGGATTGGGTTGAAGTTGAATACATTTGTTAGTATGGTACTTGAGCACACATTTCATCTGATAGAGCGGTACGTGATTTGTTCTTTGGATTTTCAAAATGCTTACCCTTTCTAGCCCATGATTCAATTCTGGTGGAATATAAGCCCCATTAAGGCGAGGATTGTCTGTTCACTTGTATCCTCAGCACACAGTACACTGCTTGAGACCTAGTACTTATGCAGTGTTTATTGAATGATTAAGGATTATTTAGATATGGCAATTGGCTTCATTTTGTACGACAAGTAAACTGAGGCTCAGAGGAATTACTTGCCAAATAAGAGTTCGATATTTCAAATGTTCAGTGTGAACTCTTTTCTTCACTCATTTTGGGGTCTGAATCTGCTTCTTTTGAGTAACGTACATTTAATATGTATTGATTTATACACTATACTGCTATATCATGAGAGGTGAGTAGAGCTGCCATAGAATTATTCATATAACATGTCCTGAGGCACACAAAATCTTTCACTCCTATTTTCATTACGTTAATCTACTAGCTTCCAGTGGTTATACCAAAATTAAATACACAGTTTAGCAACAGGTCTTATAGAGAATAAACCTGCCAAGAAAGTAGAAGTTAATTAGACCATCTTTTAAGAGAAAAAAGATGTCTTAAAATATCTTGAGGGGTGCCTGGGTGGTTCAGTCAATTTGGCATCTGCCTTCAGCTCAGGTCATGATCCCAGCATCCTGGGATCAAGTCCGGATTCAGCTTCTCCCTCTCCCTTTGCCTCTCCCCACCGCTCATATGTTCTCTCTCTCTCAAATAAAGTCTTTAAAAAATAAACAAAAAATCTTGAAAGATTGACTCTCAGAGACCCTGATTTGTAGCACTGCTGTGAGGAAGTTAGCTTGAAAATTGAGGTCAGTGCTGTTTATTAGCTTTAGGCACTTAGTGAGAAAATCAGGGAAATAACATTTTCTCTCTGCTCATGAGCTATGCTATTTTTTTTTTTTTTAAGATTTATTCATGAGAGACACAGAGACATAAGCAGAGACATAGAGGGAGAAGCAGCCTTCTCGCAGAGACCCCAATGTGAGACTCGATCCCCAGACCTGGGGGGGATCACTCCCTGAGCTGAACACAGACGCTCAATCACTGAGCCACCCAGGCATTCCAGGCTTTACTGTTTAACTAGGAGAGCAAAATGTAAACATGAATAATTTTGAAGAATTGCTAACTTGGGTAAATAATTAAAATTTGTTATAGAGAGTTCTTTATGATAATGTTTTCTCTGCTAAGCTAAAAGCTAAAAAGAAAGGAATAAAGATGTAAAGGGAGAGAGGAGTGCCTAGATGGCTTAGTGGTTGAGTGTCTGCCTTTGGCTCAGGTCATGATTCCACGGTCCTGGGATTGAGTTCTGCATCAGGCTGCCTGCTTCTCCCTCTGCCTATGTCTCTGCCTCTCTCTCTGTGTCTCAAATAAATAAATCTTAAAAAAAAAAAAAGAAAGAAAGAAAGAAAAGGGAGAGAAAGCACATCCAAAATGAGGGTATTCTTTTCTGAGCTGAGGGATTAATTTTGTGAAGTCAACTGATAGAGATCTCGTAGAACATAAAATGATCTGGGTACAGAATTTCCATGGGGATGACTATGACTACAGAGAAATGTGACAACATTCTTAGGTATTATGAACTTTATTGTTTTTAAAAAAATTATTTATTTGAAGTAGGCTCAACACATTCTCAATGCGGGGGCTTGAACTCCCAACCCTGGGATTGAGAGTTGCATGCTCTACTGACTGAGCCAGCCAGGTGCCCAGGATGATGAGCCTTTTTTTTTTTTTTTTTTTTTTAAATAACCTGGTGGAAGGCCAGTGGGAGAGGGAGAAAGAGAATCCCAAGCTCCACACTAGGTGTGCAGCCCAGTGTAGGAATCTCAATCCCATAACTCCAAGATCATGACCTGAGCTGAAAATCAAGAGTCGTATGCTTGACTCACTGAGCCACCCAGCCACCCCAGATTAAGAGCTTTATTTTATTTTTTTTAAGATTTTATTTATTTATTCATGGGGCGGGGGGCAGAGATACAGGCACAGGGAGAAGCAGTTTCCATGCAGGGAGCCTGATGTGGGACTTGATCTTGGGTCTCCAGGATCAGGCCCTGGGCTGAAGGCAGCACTAAACCACTGAGCCACTTAGGCTGTCCAGATTAAGAGCTTTAATATTGGATGGCTTACCTGGATAAGCCCTCCTTCTTTTTTTTTTTTTCATCTCTAAAAAGAAGGGAAACCGGGATCTCTGGGTGGTGCAGCGGTTTGGCGCCTGCCTTTGGCCCAGGGCGCGATCCTGGAGACCCGGGATCGAATCCCACGTCGGGCTCCCGGTGCATGGAGCCTGCTTCTCCCTCTGCCTGTGTCTCTGCCTCTCTCTCTCTCTCTCTCTCTGACTATCATAAATAAATAAGTTAAAAAAAAAAAAAAAAGGAAACCTACAGGTCAAGGCTGGGTTAAGGAATACCTGCCTGGAAGTAGGAGGAATAGAAAAGCTGGTCTTTGGGTAGGCTTTTTCAGTCTTGTTTTCAGGTTGTATGTTTGCCAATCTTTGTTATGATAGGATCAAAAAAGAAGCTAGAACTCATTTCTCAGACTGGGTTATTCCCGGGGTTTGCTTGTTTATTCCACGGATTTCACTTATCCACTGATACTTACTGAGTTAGGGTTACAAATAGAACATAGTTTTTTCTGCTTTGAAGTATAGGTTTTAGGAAAAGTATTTGGCTTGAAATGAAGTACAAGAACTCACCTAAGGATTGAGAATAGGGGTGGAGATGACATTCTTGATGTACTAAATATTGCCTGGAATGGTCTTTTCCTATCCTCTAACAGAACTTTTTCCTGGTTTCTTTTTAGGTGCAGTACCGAATCCGATTTGAGCTACCATACTTTTCCTGAAGAATGGCTCTGTCTAAGAGGGAGCTGGATGAGCTGAAACCATGGATAGAGAAGACCGTGAAGAGGGTGCTGGGTTTCTCAGAGCCCACAGTGGTCACAGCAGCACTGAACTGTGTGGGGAAGGGCATGGACAAGAAGAAGGCAGCTGGTATGTCCTTTTATGAATCTTTGAGCTTAACATACAGCATGACCACAAATATTGATTTGAATTTCCCCAAATTCTCTATTGGAAGTATCTGAAAAAGATCAGGCCACATTTTATTTTCTCCTGAATAATAATGGAAATAGCCTAATGATGAATTTTGCTTTTTTTCTTATTTTTTATACTATTCATGACTTTTTTTTTTTTTTTTAAATGCAAACTCTACACCCAATGTGGGGCTTGAACTCATGACCCCAAGAGCAAGATGCCTGCTACCAGCTGAGCCAGCCTAGGCACCCCTTTGTGATCTACTTTGAATTTCATACTGACTTCCTTTGACCAATGTATTGAACTGGCTAAGTTATATTTACTTAGGAAATATGCTAAAGTCATATAGATATATTCAGATTCAAACTGACATCTGAATATATCGAAGTCTGAAAAAAACAAAAAAGTTGAGGAAAGCAGAATTTGTTTATGGTAGTCCCCTATAGCTTACTCTTTGGGAAGAGTTAGGGTGATTATTCATCATAAACTTTGATGCTCGACCTGAATAGGTTGCTCTGACCATGCTACTTCCTACTGCAAAAAATTCTAACTGTACTTTTACCTCATAAGGTAAAGTCTTTCAATGTAAAAGGATTTATGGGAATCCTACAAAGAACTAACGAAAACATTTCCCTCCCTCTTGGGGATAAAATTGCAGTGTTGGCATCTGCTATATGCCTAGTATTGGACTAAGTACTCTTTATTTTTTCAACCCTACCACCTCTTTTTATCCTGTCAGACCATCTGAAACCTTTTCTTGATGATTCTACTCTCCGATTTGTGGACAAACTGTTTGAGGCTGTGGAGGAAGGCCGAAGCTCTAGACATTCCAAGTCTAGCAGTGACAGGAGCAGAAAACGAGAGCTAAAGGTAGGTTACAGTTAACTATTTAATGAGCTTGGGAGTGTTTTGAATGGTAACAAAGTTGCTGAGCTTACCCGGCTTACACTTTGATATCCACTATTAGAATACATAATATTCAAGAGAGGTACTTAGAAGTCAAAGGAGAGAGGTGAACTTGTATTATCATCATCTCATGGTGATAAACCACCTAAGTTCATGGGTTGAAATATTCCAAGGAAACAATTGGTAGCTTTGTCCTTTTTCGTGTACAGTTAGGGTTTTGGTTCTTATGTTTCCCTTTGTCTCCTCCACTCTCTCCTTTGCTACTACCTATACATTGATTGCTTTAATGTTTTATGCTTTGGATTACTTGATAACTAATAGATTGATTGAGAATGTGACTCCACAGCTATAGACCTCACTGTTGTTCCTTTCAGAGGTTTCTCTGCAATGGACCTGTAGATGGGATACCTAACAAAAATTATTTACTGTATGTCTTGAGAGCTTACCGTTTGCTGTATAGCATAGCATATTGCTGGTCATCTGGCCCCATGAGTGGAGTACTTAAAAAGACCATCATTACTATCTGACCTCCTTCATTTTTTATTCGGTAGTTGCTAATTTGTCAGGCTTTCTTTCATATTAGCAGCGTCAAGAGGCTCATTTCTCTATATCTTTTCTGTCTCTTCCATTAAAAATGTCTTTTCTGTGACCCTCACCAAACCTTCCAAAGTTCATTTGATACCTTGGCTATCCTGTTGCTTTTCCTGAGGCACAAAGAGTGAATAAGCAATGTCTGCTGGTCCCTGGCCAGGCTGTGGAACCAGGAGAAATAGAGAATTGTGTGCCTTTTGTGTTTAAGGCATTGTAAGGTGTTCAGAGGAATGAGAAATAGGTCTTGCCTTAAAGGAATTTGCAATTGGGGGGGAGGGAGGGCACAACAAAATAAAGTCACAAATTATAAATAAAATCTAAGTAGCAGTTTCTTGTAAATTTTAGAGTTGACCAGACAGTCAGACTGACATTGAATTTTGTTATGTTTAGGGAAGGAATGCTTGATCCACAATATACACAGATCTATGGAGTGAAGTTAATGCTATAATAGGGTGTGTGGCTATGAAAGTGTTGAGGCATGCTGTGAATGAAGTGACTACATTGGGTGGGATTAATAAAAATGGTTTCTTGAAGGAGGTATCTAGATAGCTTTGGGATATGGGTCCCATTTTGGTCCATTCAAGTCCCCACCCCACACAATATATTATGGGAGAGTCCTTTTTCTTGAACTGTAGGAGTTCCAGGAAGCGCTCGCCCCTGGCCGAGGATATGTCCTTGCAAAACACGAGCCCTCCTAGTGAAGAGGGGATGTCACCCAAAGCCTACCACCGGTGTGTACATTTGCTTTTTCCCATTGTCCCTTCCAGTTGGCCACTCTTCGTCCTGTTAAATTCACCTTGCAAATTAGTCAACATATTTGAGTTCCCATTGTTTAATGAGAACAAGTGTTACTGGGGAATACTGAAGAAGAAAAAGAAAACCCCTGTCCTGGAAAAGCTTAGACTCTATTTGGGAGAAAGTACTAACATTGAAAGACTTAACACTTGGCAAGCAGAATATCAGCAATGTAATTTTATGTAGTATGAACCCAGGTCTTAAATTCTAAGAGGATGTGAAGCAACAGTTTGATCAGAGTGGGATAAGATTATTAATGAGGAAAACTTCCTGGAGGAGGTGAGTTTTAGGCAGGATTTGGAACAGGGATATGAAAAGTTGAGGGAAAATCATTACAACTGTAGGTAGTAGCGTTTCTAAAGACTTTGAGATGGGAACATTTATAAGGACATGGAGATGAAATTTGCTTGACTGGAGTAGGAGAATGATGAAGTTGGGTGAGATGGTCCATTTGGTGGAGGGTCTAGAGGCCTCTGGGAAAAGCCACAAAATGCTGATAGGGACTAGGATGATTCTTCCTTTGTCCCGTGGGCAGGGAGACAACTCTTATTTTGTCTTGGGTTTCCTTAGGAAGTGTTTGGTGATGACTCTGAGATCTCCAAGGAATCATCAGGAGTAAAGAAGCGACGGATACCCCGTTTTGAGGAGGTGGAAGAGGAACCTGAAGTGATCCCTGGGCCTCCCTCAGAGAGTCCTGGCATGCTGACTAAGCTCCAGGTGAGTAATTAGGAACTGAAAGCAGTGATTTTATGAGTTGAAGAAGCAAGAGATGCATGGGTCCAGATTCATTGTGACCTTAATTTGAATTAGTGTTTAGCATCGGGAACTTTTATTTCCTGTTTTATGTTTTGTCATTTCTCAGTTTAACGAGGAGTATTCCAATGAAGACTATTGAAATTGCATTTACTCAGGCACCTGGGTGGCTCAGTGGTTGAGCATCTGCCTTTAGTTCAGGTTGTGATCCTAGGGTCCTGGGATCAAGCCTGCATCGGGCTCCCCACAGGGAACCTGCTTCTCCCTCTGCTTATGTCTCTGCTTCTCTCTATGTGTCATGAGTAAATCTTTTTTAAAAATTGCATTTACTGGGATCCCTGGGTGGCGCAGCGGTTTGGCGCCTGCCTTTGGCCCGGGGCGCGATCCTGGAGACCCGGGATCGAATCCCATGTCGGGCTCCCTGTGCGTGGAGCCTGCTTCTCCCTCTGCCTCTGTCTCTGCCTCTCTCTCTCTCTCTCTGTATGACTATCATAAATAAAAAAAAAAAAAAATTGCATTTACTGAGTACCTATTATGTGGCAAACAAGGTGTATTACACATATCATTTAGCCAGTTGTGTACCTCATTGGATCATTGAGAAAATTGTTGAAGTAGGGACGCCTGGGTGGCTCTGCGGTTTGGCGCCTGCTTTTGGCCCAGGGTTTGATCCTGGAGACCCGGGATCGAGTCCCACATTGGGCTCCCTGCATGGGGCTTGCTTCTCCCTCTGCCTGTGTCTCTGCCTCTCTCTTTGTGTCTCTCATGAATAAATAAATAAAAATCTTTAAAAAGAAAAAAAATTGTTGAAGTAATCAGAACTCAGCTTGATGGCAGAGGAGAATTTCTAAATACAATGCAGAGACAGTATAACCCACTAAAATAATTTTTTTATTAATAATTTTTTAAAAGGATTTATTTATTTATTTATTTTATGATAGAGGCAGAGATACAGGAGGAGGGAGAAGCAGGCTCCGTGCTGGGAGCCCAATGCGGTACTCGATCCCAGGATTCCAGGATCGCACCCTGGGCCAAAGGCAGGCGCCACACTGCTGAACCACTCAGGGATCCCCCACTAAAATAATTTTAAGTTGACTTAAAATTGTTGTTTTTTTAAATATGTGATTGAGAGACACAGAGAGAGAGGCAGAGACACGGGCAGAGGGAGAAACAGACTCCATGCAGGGAGCCTGATGTGGGACCCAACCACAGGACTCCAGGATCATGCCCTGGGCTGAAGGCGGGTACTAAAGTGCTGAGCCACCCAGGGATCCTCCAAGATGTGACTTATTTAGAGAGCATGCACAAGTGAGAGAGGAAGGCAGAGGGAGAGAGAGAGAATCCCAAGCAGACTTTGCTGAGGTCAGTGCAGGGCTCCATCCCAGGACCCTGAGATCATGCCCTGAGCCAAAACCAAGAGTCAGACGCTCTACCAATTCAGCTACCCAGGTGCCCCGACTTTGTGTTTTTGTTTTTAATAGGAATTTTCTATATTTTTAGAATGGACTTTCTTGGGGTGCCTGGGTGGTGCAGTTGGTTAAGTATCTGTCTTCAAAAAAAAAAAAAAGTATCTGTCTTTGGTTCAGGTCATGATCTCCGGGTCCTGGGAGCAAGCCCTGCATGGGGGTCCCTGCTCAGCAGAGAGCCTGCTTCTCCCTCTCTCTCTGCCTATCCCCCCTACTTGTGCTCTCTGTGATACTCTCTCAAATAAATAAATAAAATTCTTAAAAAAAGAGAGATTAAAGTAAATTTTTAAAAAATATTTATTTAGTCATGAGACATACAGAGAGAGAGACAGGCAGAGACACAGGCAGAGGGAGAACCAGGCTCCATGCAGGGAGCCCGATGTGGGACTCGATCCCAGGTCTCCAGGATCACGCTCTGGGCCGAAGACGGTGCTAAACCACTGGGCCCCTGGGGCTGCCCTAAATTAATTAATTTTTAAAAATGGGCTCTCTTAAAACAATTTTGATACTAGCGCACCTGAGCAGCTCAGTCAGTGGAGCATACAACTCTTGATCTTGGGGTTGTGAGTTCAAGCCAGTTGTGTGTAGCGATTACTTAAAAAAATTAAAAAAAAATAATAATAATAATAAATAAATAAATATATAGAATAAAAAAAGGAACAAACAGGTTTGATACCATATAAACAGTAAATACTTCTTCAACCATTTAAGATTTCCTGGAAGGGAAATAGAATATATACATATGCATATCGGTGGGTGAATGGTGAATGAATTTTTTTTTTTTTTTTTTTTTAAGGTGAGGGAGGCAAAGGGAGAGAGAGAGAATCTTAATTAGGTTCCATGCCCATTGCATCTCCTGTCACCCAGCACGTTGCTTGTCTCTGGGCTCAGTCTCCTGGCCCTGAGATCATGACCTGAACTGAAATTTAGAGTTGGACTCTTGGGGCACCTGGGTGACTCAGTTGCTTTAGCCTCTGCCTGCAAATCAGGTCATGATCTCAGGGTCCTGAGATCAAGCCCCACATCAGGCTCTCTGCTAGGCAGGGAGCTTGTTCTACCTCATCCTCTGCTTGTTGCTCTGCCTGCTTGTGCGTGCACGCCCACTATAAATGAATGAATGAATGAATAACTTAAAAAAAGAGAGAGACTCCTAACTAATTGAGCCACCCAGGCATCCCTAAATTTGCTTATTTGTATCTGTAGATGATAGTTCTGCAAGGAAAGAAACTGATAACTGGTGCTTTATGGAGAATAGAGGTGGAAGAAATAATAATATACCCTACTGTACTTTTTTGCATTTTGAACTACTCAAAAGAAATATTAAGAAAGTAAATTTTACAGGGGTTCCTGACTGGCTCATTGAAAAAAGCATGTGACTCTTAATCTTGAGGTCGTGAGTTTGAGCCCCAAGTTGGATGTAGAGATGACTTAAATAAATTTTGAAAATAATTTAAAGTAAATTTTAAAAAATAGAGGGGCGTCTGGGTAATTCAGTTGGTTAAGCCTCTACCTTTGGCTCAGGTCATGATCCCAGGATTCTGGGATCAAGCCTGGCATCAGACTCCTTGCTCAGCAGGAAATCTGCTTCTCCCTCTCTGCCGCCTCCCTGCTTATGCTCTCACCGTTTCTTTTCAAATAAATAAGTAAAATATATTTTTTTAAAGATTTTATTTTATTTATGACAGACACACAGAGAGAGAGAGAGGCAGAGAGACAGGCAGAGGGAGAAGCAGGCTCCATGCAGGGAGCCCAATGTGAGACTCAATCCGAGGTTTCCAGGATCACACCCCGGGCTGAAAGCAGTGCTAAACCGCTGGGCCACCGGGGCTGCCCTAAATAAGTAAAATCTTTAAAAAAAAATCTTGAAGCACCTTGACACAACAGTGTCTTTTTTAGAAAATTCAAGAGTTACTTAATTGTATTTTCAGAGTTTGTCATTGTCATATTCTTTAGAATTCTTTTTTTTTTTTTTTTAAGATTTTTTATTTATTTATTCATGAAAGACAGAGAGAGAGAGAGGCAGAGACACAGGCAGAGAGAGAAGCAGGCTCCATGCTGGGAGCCTGACGCTTTAAAATTCTTCTGAAAGAAGGGTTTTACAAAGGCAGGTCTTTGCTTTGTTGTCTCCAGTTACCCAGAGCAGAAATTCTTAAAAAGTAGGATAATTTGGGGCACCTGGCTGGCTCAATCAGAAGAGCATATGATTCTTGATCTCAGGGTCCTGAGTGTGAACCCCATGTTGGATGTAGAAATTCCAATAAGTAAATAAACTTAAAAACAAAAAGTATGATAATTTGTGTGGATTCTGTTTTGAATGCTCATAATAGCTGTATAATGTAGGTACTGTTTTTACCCTTTTTAGACAGTTGGAGTTTTAGAGATTAAATACCATGTCAAAGGTCACATAAGCAGTAAATGGGAGAGTTAAAATTCAAGCTCAAGTTTCTCTTAACCTGAGCCTTTCTTTGGTTTTAAAGATTTCTTTATTTTGAAAGAGGTGGGAGAAGGACGGTGGAAGAGGGAGAGAGAGAGAGAATCCCAAGCCGACGTAGGGCTCCATCCCTTGATTCATGAGATGAGATCATGACCTGAGCCAAAATATGAGTCAGACACTTAAGCATCTGAACTATCCAGGCACCCCTTAACCTGAGTCTTAATCATCAAATTATGTTACTACCTAATGTGCCAATCCTGCCACAGAATGATGGGTTGAAAAGTTTCAATGCCCAGTGTAGTAGGCTTATCTTTACTAAATATTCTAGCCAGTGGTACGAGCAGAATATGATGGGTTCATTCGAAAACTTTTAGTTCTCTAGACCTGAAAGCCTTTTGCATTTAGGAACTTATGCAGGAGAAATAAAAAAGAGATGTTAACAGTTTTTCAATTTTTCTCCCATCGAGCACAGATCAAACAGATGATGGAGGCAGCTACACGGCAAATTGAGGAGAGGAAAAAACAGCTGAGCTTCATTAGCCCCCCTACACCTCAGGTATTGTGCCCAGGTTACTCTGAAAAGAAGACTATGTAGCAAAGCATTTCTTGCCATCCACTCATTTGAGAGTCTGGAAGGTTACTGCACGTTCCACCCCACAGTCTACCAGAGTGTGTCTGTGTGTATATGTGTGTAAGTGACCTATCTGATTCTTCTGATTCTGACTTCTTTTTCTCTATCTCACAGCCAAAGACTCCTTCTTCCTCTCAACCAGAGCGACTTCCAATTGGCAACACTATTCAGCCTTCCCAGGCTGCCACTTTCATGAATGATGCCATTGAGAAGGCAAGGAAAGCAGCTGAACTACAAGCCCGCATCCAAGCCCAGCTGGCACTGAAGCCAGGGCTCATTGGTAATGCCAATATGGTGGGCCTGGCTAATCTCCATGCCATGGGCATTGCTCCCCCGTGAGTATCTGTTTCATGGAACCCCTTTTTATTGCTGAAGCTGGAGCAATAAATACTTTTGAAAGTGAAAACAACAACTTTGAATGTTATTGATCCTCTTCTTTCAAGGAGCCTACATCATTTCTTACAGTTTCATATTTCTTACATATGTTTAATACCAGTTGAGGGACACCTGAGAGGCTCAGTGGTTGAGCATCTGCCTTCAGCTCAGGACATGATCCCGAGGTCCTGGGATTGAGTCCCATATTGGGCTCCCTGTGCAGAATCTGCTTCTCTCTCTGCCTGTCTCTTTGTCTCTCATGAGTAAATAAATAAAATAATAAATACTAATTGAATTCTTTTAGCTTCCTTGTTGCAGAATTTATCTTTTTTTACAATTGGTAGAACTGAAGTTAAGATTATTCATCTATTGTTGGAGCTAGGAATAGAACCAGGTCTCCTGGTTCCTAACTCCAGAGCTATATCCATTAAACCACAGTGAGTTGATACCAGATCTGAGAGTTCTCTACAATTGGATAAAGATGATAAACCATTTTTAGCATATACAGTTGATTTGGCATACTGTCTGACTTAGAAATTCAGGAGTGAAATAGAATTACAAATTCTCGTCAGTGTAATTTCAATTCATTTCATCAGACTATAGTCTGTACTCAAATATTTAGTCTGATGTTTTCAATCAGAGTGTTACTATTCACTGATGAGCTTATGTTCCCTAGACTTGTGTAACCTATTCTCTTTGTTGGATTCGGCTTGTTTTGTTTGTTTTTGTTTGCTATATTGTCCCATATGGCATTTATTTATTTGTGCACTATTTCTCAGGAAGGTGGAGTTAAAAGATCAAACTAAACCTACACCACTGATTCTTGACGAGCAAGGTCGCACTGTAGATGCAACAGGAAAGGAGATTGAGCTGACACACCGCATGCCTACTCTGAAGGCCAACATTCGTGCTGTGAAAAGGGAGCAGTTCAAACAACAGCTGAAAGAAAAGCCTTCAGAAGACATGGAGTCTAACACCTTTTTCGACCCCCGAGTTTCAATTGCCCCTTCTCAGCGCCAAAGACGCACTTTTAAATTCCATGACAAGGGCAAATTTGAGAAGATTGCCCAACGATTACGGACAAAGGTATCTGGTTTAGAATATAACCTAGAACTTCAAAGAAGTTAGGGGACAGAGGAAATTTAATACAGTCCTAAAATAGTATCAATTCAATTCTCTTAAGTTTTAGGCAGTTAGATACATAAGTAATAAAGCAATGACTAATTTTTAAAAACTTCATTTATTCTTGGAATACTTGATTTTTAGCTGATTTGTCTTCTTAATTACATTCTACTTACGTGAAGAGGAAAGTTTGAAAATTCACCTATAAACAGTGGAAGGAGGTTATGCCTGGGTGGCTCAGCAGTTGAGCACCTGCCTTCAGCCCAGGGCGTGATCCTGGAGTCCCGGGATCGAGTCCCACATTGGGCTCCTTACATGGAGCCTGCTTTTCTCTCTGCCTATGTCTCTGCCTCTATCTCATTGTGTCGCTCATGAATAAATAAATAAAATCTTAAAAAAAAAATAGTGGAAGGAAATAATTCAAAATGCTCTGAGTGACTGAGGAAAGCTAGCCTGTCTTAACATTTACTGCAGATAAATAACTCCACACGTGAAGAGTTAAACTGACTATATATTCAGTGAATTTTGCTTCTTGTTTTTATCTTCTTAGAATGGGGTTTTCATAAAATGCCAATTTTTGTATTTTGCTACAGGTGAAAGGTGGTGATGAGGGTAGTTGCATGTAAATCAACTAAGGATAAAATAAAGTAGAATGGCTCTTCAGAGTTTTCAGAAATTATGAATTCTTTGCATTAGACATAAACAGTTCAACGAGGGTGCTTTAAAATTTGGGATTCTTTCATGTCCTTGTTTTCTGTGACTCTGGTTTATCTTCGCATCTTGGTTTATCTTGTCTTTAGGCTCAACTGGAGAAGCTGCAGGCAGAGATCTCACAGGCAGCTCGAAAAACAGGCATCCATACTTCAACTAGGCTGGCCCTCATTGCTCCTAAAAAAGAGCTAAAGGAAGGAGATATCCCTGAAATTGAGTGGTGGGACTCTTATATCATCCCCAATGGCTTTGACCTGTGAGTTTGTTAGTTAATATTTTTTAATAAGGCTAGAATTTTATTGGGAGAGATGATACTCATGCATTAAGTAAAATCTTAAAATCCTGAGGAAATAGGTAACCATACACAGGCTTATGTATTGGTGAAGAATATGTTGTATAGGTTTCTTTAGTTTTGGGGGTTAACAGAGGAAGGAATAGGCACAAATCTAAAAGGGAAAGGATGTAAATTTTGTACTTGGTTTTGTTATACATAATTATTTGTTTTCTTAATGATTTTTTTTTTTTTTTTTTTTTGCTACTTATAATAGATTTTTACATTTCTTAAAGATCTGTTCCTAGAACAAGAGGAAGGATAATTGATTCAGGAGAGAATGGTTAAGAAACATTTGGAGAGCTTTAATTATATCTGTTCTATAATTCTGATACATGGCTTTAAGAGACCGTGTCTCAGCCTTTCTCCTTTCCCTTCTTTTGTCAATCACTGTCCCAGGGAGTTCTTGTTATTTGTTAGAGAATTTTACATCCATCAGGGATGTTAGGGTAGGAAAAAGGTTGAGAATGACTAGTGTGGAGAGTATGTCCAACCTTAGTGGGACCCAGTTTTCTCATCTTAAAAATTATGTGTAATATAATTACATGTTGTAGATATGCAAACACTAAAAACTACTAGAATGCATTGTGAAGAGTGCATTTTTTCATTGTGTTTCTGAGACTCCCTCTCTTGGAATTGTCTCTACCCACATATCTTGTTTTCCCTTTTTCCTCCAATTTTAGTACAGAGGAAAATCCCAAGAGAGAAGATTATTTTGGAATCACAAATCTTGTTGAACATCCAGCCCAACTCAACCCTCCAGGTAATGTGTAGATTACTCAACTAAGGTTCTAGTTAAATAGAACTTCATGTGATAATGGACATGTTCTCTACCTGTGCTGTCCATATAGTAGCCACTATCTACTAGTGACTTGAGCTCTTGAAAATTGGGTTGCGCTAATAAAACTGAAAGACTGAATTTTAAATTGTATTCAATTTTAATTAATTTCAATTTAAATAGTGTATGTATCATGATCTTAGGGTTGTGGGATTGAGCTCTGCTAGGTATGGAGCCTGCTTAAGATTCTTCTCTCTCCCTCTGTCTGATGTGTTTTCTCTCTCTCTCTCCTGTCTCTAAAGTAAAGAAATCTTTAAAAATAGATAGAATATGTGGCTATTGACTACAATATTGGACAGTGTAGCTCTAGAGCACTGAGGCTTAATCTAAAGATAGTTTCACTGATATATATTACAAGTTAGGTTTTAAAAAACATTCTTGGGGTGGCTGAGTGGCTCAGTCAGTTAACCATCTGACTCTTGATCTCATTTCAGGTCTTCATCTCAGGGTTATGGGTTTATTTATTTATTTTTTATGTTTTATTTTTTTTTAAGATTTAATTTATTTATTCATAGACAGAGAGAGGCAGAAACACAGGCAGAGGGAGAAGCAGGTCCCATGCAGGGAGCCCGATGTGGGACTCGATCCCGGGTCTCCAGGATCACACCCCAGGCCGCAGGTGGCGCCAAACCGCTGTGCCACCAGGGCTGCCCTTATTTTTTATTTTTAAAGATTTGTTTATTTGTTTATTTATAAGAGACACAGAGAGAGAGAGAGAGAGAGAGAGAGGCAGAGACACTGGCAGAGGGAGAAGCAGGTTCCATGCAGGGAGCCCGATGTGGGACTCGATCCCAGGTCTCCAGGATCACACCCTGGGCTGAAGGTGGCGCTAAACCGCTGAGCCACCCCGGGCTGCCCAGGGTCATGGGTTTAAGCACCACATTGGGATCCACACTGGGCATGGAACCTATTTTAAGAAAAATAAAAAACATTCTTATCTCTGACTCCCAACTCCAGTCTTGTATACTTTTACTAAATACCTGCTCTTTTTCAGTCATCTTTGTCTTTAGCCTTTCTCTCTATCATTTTTTTTAGCAAAAACCTATTGGCTCACTCAAAAGAGAAAGGTTTTAGTTGTGGCTGTGTTTTTAACTAGCTGAATCCCTTGGGTAAATCACTTAGCACACAGAACTTTCTCATAAGTAGAGATAATATTAACTGTTATACCTTCTTCAAGAGTTATGTAGGTCATAAAAGATTTTTACACTTTGATCAGATTTGGGATGAATAGAAGAGATAATATTTCAATTAGTAAATTTGGAAAAATAGATTAAGACCTTGAGGTGTGGGATCCCTGGGTGGCGCAGCGGTTTAACGCCTGCCTTTGGCCCAGGGCGCGATCCTGGAGACCCGGGATCGAATCCCATGTCGGGCTCCCGGTGCATGGAGCCTGCTGCTCCCTCTGCCTGTGTCTCTGCCTCTCTCTCTCTGTGACTATCAGAAATAAATAAAAATTTAAAAAAATACTAAAAAAAAAAAAAAGACCTTGAGGTGTTACAATGTATGATAATCATTCAATATTAGTTAATCAGAGTATACTTAGTTGTCATCATTGTGAATTATTAGAAGAACATGGGGGATTTTGTTTGTTTTAAAAAGTGAGTGGTGCCTGGGCAACTCAGTTGAGTGTCTAATTCTTGATTTCACCTCAGGTCATGATCTCAGAATCATGAGATTGAGGGGAGCCCTACAGGCTCAATGGGGAGTCTGCTTGAGATTCTCTCCCTCTACCCCTCCCCCTACTAGCATGTGTGCAGGATCTTTCTCTATAAAATAAATTAACAATTTTTTTTAAGATTTTATTTATTTATTCATGTGAGACACAGAAAGAGGCAGAGACACAGGCAGAGAGAGAAGCAGGCTCCACACGGGGAGCCCGATGTGGGACTCGATCCCAGGACTCGAGGATCACGCTCTGAGCTGAAGGCAGAAGCTTAACCACTGAGCCACTGAGCCACATCCCTAAATAAACAAATCTTTAAAAAATATTACTAAAAGATTGAGAACACACCTGGCTGCCTCAAATCAAAAGAGCATGAGACTCTTGATCTCAGGGTTGCGAGTTCAAGCCCCATTTTGAGTGTAGAGATTACTTAAATAAACTTTTAAAAAATAATAATAACAAATAAAATTTAAGAAAATTAAATAAACTGCTTTGGGAGTCCAGAGGATTTTCCTGTAACTCCAAAATTATAAATTTCATCTTGGCCCCACCTAACCCAAATACTCATGCAGAGCAACTAGAGCAGCTCTAATTTTGTTTTCTGTATTTGCTACTTTTCAGTTGATTAAAGCGTTCACCTGCTTCAAGAAAAAACAAGTTAGAACACTTATGAAAGATAAGGATGCTTTTAAAAAATGTAACATACTACCATTATCCAACTTAAAAATAGCAAATTTCTTTTAATGTGAGTGATTGATTGTCACCTACCTTCCTCTAATGGGCTTCTTGCTTTTATACTTTCATTTCTCTACCTGGCAGTTGACAATGACACACCAGTTACTCTGGGGGTGTATCTTACCAAGAAGGAACAGAAGAAACTTCGAAGGCAAACAAGGAGGGAAGCACAGAAGGAACTACAAGAGAAAGTCAGGCTGGGCCTGATGCCTCCTCCAGAACCCAAAGGTACGTATCTTGGAGGCAAAGAAGAAAGGGTGGTACATTTGTTTATCCCTGTATTTCTAGAGGAACTTTTATATCTCTCTGTATTTGGGTGCTTTTTGTTTTCTCTGAATCATTCATTGATTTTTTTCTTCCTATTCTAAATTTTCTACAATCTTGTTAAGACAGGTCAACATATTCGGTGTAGAGGTCATTTAAGGTTTATTTGTAAAGTGTAAAAATATATAACACTGATCTTCCTGGAAGAGTAATGGTCTTGAAATTCATGAAGATAGTAGTTACAGTGTTTGCATAGAGTGTTTTGTACATAACTCTTAATATTTGAAAAATGAAAATACTGTTGAAAGAAACCTTCACTCCTGTAGTTTCCATTATCACTCAGTAATATTTGAGTGAGCACTGTTATGTGTAGGATCTTTTATTAAATGCTGTGATCAGGGGCAGCCCAGGTGGCTCAGTGGTTTAGCGCTGCCTTCAGCCCAGGGCCTGCCTGATCCTCTAATGGGCTGGAGACCTGGGATCAAGTCCCACATCTGGCTCCCTGCATGGAGCCTGCTTCTCCCTCTGCCTGTGTCTCTGCCTCTCTCTCTGTGAGTCTCTCATAAATAAATAAAAATCTTTATTAAAAAAAAAAATGCTGTGATCAGAGTGAAAAATACCAACGAAATTAAAGTTCCTTATCTATCATAAATTTTCAAGCAGTGTAAATAAATGTATACCAACTGTATAGATTGTGTGACCTTCCACAAATACTGAGTTAATTGGATGGGCTTTTCAAGGTGTAGGGGTTTTTGGAGGAAATAAACTTGGAGCAGAGATTTGAAATAGGTAAATAGTTGAATTGATTGAGAAAAGGTGACAAGTTATCCCAGCTGGAGAATTCATTGTTTTCTATCCTCTCTCCACTTGCAGTGAGAATTTCAAATTTAATGCGAGTATTAGGAACAGAAGCTGTTCAAGACCCCACGAAGGTAGAAGCCCATGTCAGAGCTCAGATGGCAAAAAGACAGAAGTAAGTGCCATGGGATTGGGTGGAAACCCGGGCAAGTACCTTTCCCAGACTCTTCTGAGGGGATCCATATTTGGAGGGAGGGGAGAGTCCTCTGTTGCTCTCTCTTTCCCTCAGCTTTGCCTCTGATCTTCAATGCCTTTCTCACTTGTGGATGTCCTTCCTGTCACGACAGAGCGCATGAAGAGGCCAACGCTGCCCGAAAACTTACAGCAGAACAGAGAAAGGTCAAGAAAATTAAAAAGCTTAAAGAAGACATTTCACAGGGGGTACACATATCTGTATATAGGTAGGTGTCCAAACTGGGCCAGCCTTTGCCTTAGAAATACCAAAAACTTTTCCAAGTGCTTGAGGCAGAATCACTGTGGTCTAACATCAGTCCCTACTCTCTTCTGTGACCTCAACATGAATCAGGAGCTAGTAAATCTTTTATAATGAGGGAGGGTTAAAGACTTACTGTTCTATCTCTGAGAGCTTCTCAGTGAACCAGTACTAGTTCTGAAGAATGAATGAATGAATGAATGAATGAATGAATGAATGAATGAATATACCTGGTGAGACCAACATATGAACTAAGGATCATTCTCTATGTGAAATAAAATATAATCTATTTCTTCAGGAAGCATCAAAAGTTTCTTTCTTCAGTAACTATATTCTTATTCTCATGTAATGTAGTAATCCTTTTATTCCCACTACAAAATACATTTTGCACATTGTAAATATTTTCTACCTTCTTGTTGATTTAATGTCTTCATTTTATTTTTATGTTGAGTACGTGTGTACCTTCCATTTTTTAAAAGTGCTCTTGTTTAATAACTAGTTCTTTATTATGAAAGTGATACATTATTACAAAGTAATGAATATTTAAGAATTTTTTTAATATAACAGTATAGAAGGCCTTTACTGAAAAAAGTCCCCTTCTTGCTCTCTGATCCCTTACTGCTTACTGTAGATAATTGCTACTAACAATTTTTTGTAATTCTAGAAAATTCTAGAAATTTTCCATGCATAGCATTCTGGTAACTTGACATTATAAGCATCTAGAAGGCAAAGAATTTGTTGATCATTACACTGTCAAGAACAATTAGCTTGCAAGTACTTTTGGATAGTGGTAATACCTCTTCTTTCTTAGAGTAAATTTTGATTACCTGCTATTTGTTGTGTGTGTGTACAATACTGGTCTTTGAAGTATAAGACAGTGGAGTTACTTCAAGACTTACTGATTCTGCCTTTCTTTCAAGCGTTAGTGTACGTGCTTACTCCAGAGGCTGTTGTTTGTAGAGAGAAAACCATTGTGGAACATCTGTTTATTTGCCATTCCATTCAGGCAGCTACTGATGCTAAAACAAAAGCCATAATTAAACTTTCCCTTCTCCAGAGTTCGAAATTTGAGCAATCCAGCCAAGAAGTTCAAGATTGAGGCCAATGCTGGGCAACTGTACCTGACAGGGGTGGTTGTACTGCACAAGGATGTCAACGTGGTAGTAGTGGAAGGGGGTGAGTCCGAAAAAACTGAGGGAGACTGTCCCCACACAACCCTAGGCCTTGAAGTGAATAGAATGGTGGGGAAAAGGAGGAGAAGATAAGTGTTTTAGAGCCACGCCTAGGTATAACGTCCTGGGTTTCTGTTTCTGTGTTTATTGGAGTAGAAGAACCTAAAATGTGGTTTCCAAGATTGCAACTACCACCTTAGGGTCTGAGTAACAAATGAGCTCAGAGGTTCTTTCTACTTCATCATCTTCCACCATTCTGGCAAAATTCTCCTTCTCTGTTTCCAGGCCCCAAGGCCCAGAAGAAATTTAAGCGTCTTATGCTGCATCGGATAAAGTGGGATGAACAGACATCTAACACAAAGGGAGATGGTGAATGGGGGTTAGAGGGGATTAAGTGGGAGGTGGGGATGGTACTCTGTCCATTCATCTATTCCCTCCCACTGAAACTTGATCACACTACATATTGTGGAGGAATTTTAGAAAGACCTGTTTGGACTATGAACATAGTAGACATTCATAGAGTTTTTATTATGTGATGATATGTGTGAGGGTTAGTTATTCTGCCCGACCTTTAAGGCCTTTCTATTAGCTGGTTTCACTGTCTGCCTATATTTACACAGGTTATGGGCATATATTTAGTTTGTGAAATTTAGCAGGCTATGCATTTATATGTGCATTGTCTATATTATACTATTTTTAAAGAAGTTTTTAAAAGTTTTTTAAAGGCAAAAAATATATATACAGATATATATATATATACACACACACTTTTCTTTAGCCCAACTTTATATAGATATAAAATAAAAAATATAAAATACATGTATATATTTGATACCCTCCTGTTATTCTTCTATCAATATTCATTCTTACCTTCTTTGAAGCCCTGCTTTAGCAATATGTGCTTACCTTACTTTTCTTAATTTTACCTAACTTTGCAGACCCTCTTATGTTTTTTGTCTTTATTTTTGTGCCCTACTTAAAGGACAGTTTTATTTTTTTTTTATTTTTTATTTTTTTTAAAGGACAGTTTTAAACTGATCTATATTTTCTTTTGCTTTGCAAGGTTTCTAAGATATTTTCATTTGGTTTATCTGTCCTTCATTAGATTAGAAAGTCCTTGATAAGGGATGCTGTCATGTTGGCATCTGAAGCCTTGCTCTCTCAAAGTGCTTAGGACAACTTTTTATTAACAATAAAAACTTGTTAATTGCTTGTGTTTTATTTATCTCCTTATTCCCAGTACCTGATGCAGCTCTTGATATATTGTAGTGCTCAGTAAATGTTGAGTTTGAAGCTTTCAGTCTAATTTGGGGGAAATAAAGATAATACAAGACATTTGATTCTGATATATGGCAAAGGAACATTTAAAAGAATTGGGGTAGCCTTGAATACTCTTTGTTTAGAACCTAAACCTTGGTCTCTAGTGTAAGTCTAGAGCAAGATTTAGCTATATTGTCTTTTCCAGATGATGAGGAATCTGATGAGGAAGCTGTGAAGAAAACCAACAAATGTGTACTAGTCTGGGAGGTAGGTGATTTTTTGTTAAACACCGAAGCAGACTGTTAGCTAATTCCTGGTTGTTTATACCATTCTAGTGAGCAGTGGGATGGTACAACTATGCAATTACTGATTCCTTAAGTAATTCATGTTTCTTTTTGGAACCCATGGTAAATGTTTGGCAGCAGATTCTTCCTGATTATATTTTAGTGAAATTGATGAGTATATAGGATATGTCATCTGGGGAAGAGTATGAAAAACTGGTGGAAAGAATACAAATTCTCTACCAACTCGTTTATTTCACAGTCATGGATATGAGACGTGGAAAGAGGGAAATGAATCATTGTGAGATTTTGTTTTGTTTTGTTTTGGTCTGGATATAATGAAAGAAGTACTAGACTTAACAATATGAAGTTGGGAGTCTGGGCATTACCACTCACTAGCTCTTTAACTTGGCAAGACACTTAACATCAATTACTGTTGTTTTATCTACAAAATGTGGATATTCTTTTCTCTTTGTCAGTTTTTTCTGAGAGCAGGATTAGATTACTATGTAATAGTGCTCTGTAAAATGGAGCTTGTTTATGGTTATACAGTTCCCTCATCCCTGAAATCTTAGTGAATCAGTATTAGTTCCCCTCATCCCTGAAATCTTAGTGAATCAGTATTAGTTCTGAAGAATGAATTAATGAATAGGCTTATTCAGGCCAATATGTGAATTAAGGATTGTTCATTGTTTGTGAAGCATAAAATACCATTCTGTTTTTTTCCAGGAAGCATTAAAAATTTCTTTCTTGGGGTGCCTGGGTGGCTCAGCGGTTGAGCGTATGTCTTTGGCTCAGGGTGTGATCCCAGGGTCCTGGGATCAAGTACCCCATCAGGCTCCTCACGAGGAGCCTGCTTTTCCCTCTGCCTGTGCCTCTGCCTCTCTCTGTGTCTCTCTCATGAATAAATAAATAAAACCTTTAAAATTTTTTTCTTTCTTAATTAATTATATTCTTATCCTGATGTTTTGCAGTAATTCTTTTATTCCCACTCCAAAATACATTTTTTTACATTGTAAATATTTTGTACCTTTATGTTGATTTAATGTTTTCATTTTATTCTTTTATGTTGAGTACATATATATCCTTTTTTTAAAAAGTACTGATGTTTAGTACTAGTTCTTTATTATAAAAGTATTACATTATTTAAAAGTGGTGAATGTTTATTAAAATAAATTCTAGGGACACCTGGATGGCTCAGTGGTTGCGCATCTGCCTTTGGCTCAGGGTGTGGTCCCAGTTCTGGGATTGAGTCCCACATCGGGCTCCCTGCATGGAGCCTGCTTCTCCCTCTGCCTGTGTCTCTGCCTCTCTCTGTGTCTCTCATGGATAAATAAATAAATAAATCTTAAAAAATATAAAGTTCTAATAACACAGAAAAGCACTTAACTGAAATTGTCCCCTTCCAATTCTCTGATTCTTTAAGACCACTCTTTATAGGCAATTGTTTCTGTTCTTCATGTATCCTTTTGTCTTATCCCAGATTCCTCTAATTTATGCATACAAATTAGGCCATAATAACCATAATACCCCACCTGCATATTTAAGAACCCAACGCCTACATCTCTTCCAATTTCTCTTCCATTTATCTGTAAGAATCCATAGAAATTGTATCTCAGGTTCAGAAATAAGCCAGGTTCTACTCTAGCTTATTGGAATTTGATCCCTGAAAGCCTCTTGAGGTATACTTCATGACTGCCGTTGCTGCTGGTACCTTTGGTGAGAACGTGGTTACACCCAGTACTGTATATTTTTCTATTGTAATTTTCTTCAGGTACCTCCCTCACTGCTCCCATTCCCCTCTTTAGCTCACCCTTATACTGTTCTTGGTCAGTGGGCCCCACAGCCTTCTGCTTGCATACAGGACCTCACTGAGTCTTGTGGAAAGAGTCCTTTCAGCCTCCAGTTCTCTCTCCTTAAAGGCTCAAATCTAGGCCTAGAGGTGCCTGGTGGGCCAGTATTCATCCCATTTTACCCAGATATCAGAGCACAGAATTCCTCATCCTCCATTTGGTTAAAAAAAAGACCTGAAACCTTTTTGCCAATAAATTCATGAAGACTCACGCGAACATCTAAGGGAGTGGAGGTTTAAATAGCTTTTACCATAAACTCATGCTCAACTAGGCATATTGCTATGAAAATGTTATTAGGTTATACAGATTCATTTATTTAAGAGTTGCCTGGGTGGCTCAGTCAGTTAAGTATCTGCCTTTGGCTCTGGTCATGATCGCAGGGTCCTAGAATGGAGCTGTTTGTGGGACACGGAGAGTCCGTTTCTCCCTTTCCCTCTGCCCCTCCCCCCAAGTTGTGCATACATGTTCTGTCAAATAAATAAAATCTTTAAAAATAATAAAGATTCATTTATTTGTTTGAGAGAGTCGGTCTGTGTGTGTGTGCATGCACGCAAGGGGAGGGGCAGAGGAAGAGGGAGAGAAGCAGACTCCCTGCTGAAAGAGTTAGCTATATCTGATTTAGATTAGAAATTGCAGTGTTGGGACGCCTGGGTGGCTCAGCAGTTGAGCGTTTGCCTTCGGCTCCGGTCGTGATCCCAGAGTCTGGGGATCGAG
Source organism: Canis lupus familiaris (assembly GCF_011100685.1). Taxonomy (NCBI): domain Eukaryota; kingdom Metazoa; phylum Chordata; class Mammalia; order Carnivora; family Canidae; genus Canis; species Canis lupus. The sequence goes on from NC_049238.1 coordinate 60,233,790, forward strand.
TCCCAGGATCAAGTCCTGCATAGGACTCCCCACAGGGATCCTGCTTCTCCCTCTGTCTAGGTCTCTGCCCCCCCCCATCTCTCATGAATAAATAATTTTTTTTAATTGCAGTGTTTTAGGGCCCTGGCTGGCTCAGTAGTTGGAGCCTACAGCTCTCAATCTTGGGGTTGTAGGTTGGAGCCCCACATTGAGTACAGAGATTACTTAAAATATTTTTTATAAATTTACAGCATGTTTATTACAGATTTTGTCTCTTTCCCAGGGTACAGCCAAAGACCGGAGCTTTGGGGAAATGAAGTTCAAACAGTGCCCTACAGAGAACATGGCTCGAGAACACTTCAAAAAGCATGGGGCTGAACACTACTGGGACCTTGCGCTGAGTGAATCTGTGTTGGAGTCTACCGACTGAGACTACTGTGAGCCCTTGCCTCCCCTCCTGCCTTTGTCTCTTCAGTCCTCTTATTCTACTTCCCAGCCCAGTCCCACTTGTGTGTGTGATCTCAGAACTGTGCCAAGCTGACAATTGGGACAAAGGAAAAACACCTTAGTCCCTTCCCCAGTCAGCCTGGTGCTGCCCTTTATTCCCCTTATGTGCATATGATTAAAGAGTTATTTTTAAAGTTGGTATGATATTTTTCACACACTTATAGGTATTGGAGTTTCGGTCTTCAGATGATCTTTTCTCCCAACTTCTAGAAATTGCTGTGGAAAAAGAAAATTTTATCACTGATATCTGTGTATATATAAATGGATGAATGGGTGGGTGGATGAATGGATGAATATGTATTTTTGATGTCTAATGGAAACTTCTGACCTCATCTTGGAACAAGAGTGATAAATACTGTTTTCCTGGAGCGGAATGAAGCAGAAGGTGTTAAGTGGGTAAAAGAGGGTGGAACAAATGAGTGTCCATCTGTTAACCTTCAGTAAAGTCACAAGGTAGATTACCTCTGATCTCGGCTAAGTAATCTTAACAGGAAGTCATTTCCTCAAGCAGGTGTATATATGAGGTGTGTTGTGAGTGAAGTGGGCACAGGGAGAGTCCAAGGAGGACATTATGGGTCAGCTTGTAAAATGGAATAGAATTCAGGAATTTAGTCTGTTTCCTCTCTTTACTAATTAAAAAAACGAAAGAAAATCTTTTTCTAAAAAGCAATGTGTAGTTTCTTTTTTCTTTTCTGAAGAATTTAAGTGTGATTCTGTTTAAGAATTTAATGCTTCTGGTTTGATTTTAGGAGTATTTAGGTCAGCATAAGTATCCATTAGAATCCAAAATTCTTGCCACATCTACACTTCCATTTCATGTTGCCTGTTGAGGACATGGCTGGAAATGCATTGAACACAGGAGCCATTAGTCCTCCCATAAATTCCTGTAGTTTGAGCTTACCACAAAGTGGTGTTGCAAAATGGATATTTGATCAGAAGTTAAAACATTCTGTGTTATAAAATTAACCCTTTTAAAAAAGTTAAGTGTTGGGACGACTGGGTGGCTCATTGATTGGTTGAGCGTCTGTCTTCAGCTCAGGGCGGATCCTGGAATTTCAGGATCAAATCCCACATCAGGCTCCCTGCATGGAGCCTGCTTCTCCCTCAGCCTATGTCTCTGCCTCTCTCTTTCTGTGTCCTATGAATAAATAAAATATTTTTTTTAAAAAGTGTTTCAGGTCCTAGTTAGAGTTCCAATTTTTTAATAAGATTTATTTATTTATTCATGAAAGACAGAGAGAGAGAGGCAGAGACATAGAGAGAGAAGCAGGCTCCTCGTAGGGAGCCCAGTGTCCCAATGTGAGACTCGATCTCAGGACCCCAGGATCACACCCTGAGCCAAAGGCAGATGCTCAACCGATGAACCACCTAGGCATCCCTAGAGTTCCAATCTTACAGCAGTATGAGAGAGCTTTAGGAGAAAAAGTGGAAAGCAGACAAAGACTGCTAAAGGCCTTAAAGATAAAGTAGTATGACCTTTTCTTAGAGATAGTAAACTATAACCCAGACAGGTGAAGTTATTCCTGGAGCAGGATGAAATCCAAAAAGCTCACCAAGCCTCAGCAATGAACTGGGTACTTGATAGGAATCATCTCAGTATATATGAGATGGAAGCCAGAGAATTGAACTTGTTTTTGATATTTCTTGACTTAAGCAAATCCAGGGGAAAAATTCATTGTCATAGAAATAAGTGCTTTTGGTTTTATTAAAGGGTTTACCACAATGTGTGTAAATAATTTATATACAACTTCAAAAATGTATTGCACAAGGCCTAAAAGGAATATTTATACTATAATACACAATTGTTTGATATAAAGTATAGTAGTATAGTAAGACTTCACCATGCCTTGAGCAAATCTTCAATCTCCCTGTGCCTCATGATGTTTTTGATTGTCTTTAGATTTTCTTGACCCCATGCTGTATTGAGCATTGTGTTCCATAAGCATTGCCTCCTTTATCAGAACAAATTTAAGAGAAAAGTAGATTTTAAAGGCTTAGAGAAAGTAATTTGTGCAAGGTTAGGGCCAGTAAGTAATGGAGCTGAGTTTGAACCCAGGTTTGTTTGACTAGAGCTCAAACTCTTAGCCCCTACATAAGCTGCTTTGTTTGTGAAACAAAGTGGTAGGGAGAGCTATGTTCTTTCAATAATATTCCAATATTTCGAATAATTATTTTTGGATAAGACAATTCAGTAATAATGCTGTTGAGCATTTTACAGTTTTCAAGGTGCTCTTCCATGTTATTCAATGCAGTATTCTGGGAGGTAAGAAAATACAAATAATTGCACTCAGGGTAGAAAATGTTACTGTACAGAGAAATTCCATTTGGTTGGAATGATCAGGGAAGTCTGCATGAAAGAAGCAATTTGGGCAGCCCAGGTGGCTCAGCAGTTTAGTGCTGCCTTCAGGCCGGGGCATGATCCTAGAGACTCAGGATCGAGTCTAACATTGGGCTCCCTGCAGGGAGCCTGCTTCTCCCTCTGCCTGTGTCTCTGCCTCTCTCTCTGTGTCACTAACTAACTAACTAACTAACTAAATAAATAAATAAATAAATAAATAAAATTTTTTTAAAGCAATTTAAGATACCTCTTGAAAGATGGGTAGAATTTTGATAACAGAAAAGGACATTTTAGGCAGAAAGAGCAGAATTATAAATAGAAAATTACCGGATACGTTTAAAGAAAATAACAGTTTGGAGCCCAGGGAACCATGGAGGGAAGGCATTTGAGATAATACTGGGAAGTTAGATTGGATCCTACTATGGAGGATCTTAGGAGCCAGCGCTTTTATTTAATCTGATAGGTAACGAGGAACACTTTTGTTTTGTTTTTTGAGGGGAAGGGACTAATGTTCATTAGTAATAATGTAGAAGTTAAAGAGACTGGGAAGCTAATTGTGATGCTGTTGAAACATAGTTTATTAGAATGGTAATAACCATAAAAGTAAGTAGAGGGCAAAGGAAGTGGAAAGGGAATTGATACAAGAGATTTCTTGGTAAAAGTCTATAGGATTTGATAACTAGATGGAAGAGGTGGAATCAAAGATAACCAGACTATCCAACTTGAATATATCTGAATGCAGGTGATAAAATTTAATCTTTAGGAGAAGGTAAGGAGAAAGATGACTAAAGGGCTAAAGAATGGAACTCTGGCAAACCAGGGTAAGAAAACTAGCAATGGGCAGAGAAAGAAGCCATCAATTTACTACAATCTGATTAAGGATTATACATTTAACAAAAGCAAAAGGAAATGACTTTTAAGAAAAGTTTAAGTGTAGGGGCACCTGGGTGGCTCAGTGGTTGAGCATCTGCCTTTGGCTTGGGTCATGATCCCAGGGTCCTGGGGTCGAGTCCCTCACTGGGCTCCCCATCTCTGCTTCTCCCTGTGTCTCATGAATAAATAAATATCTTTTTTTTTTTTAAAGGAAGCTTAAGTGTAATAATGATATCATCATCAAACCTTTTCTGACTCAGGTGCTATGCTAACTTATTTAATAATTATAGCACCACAGAGGTTAAGAAATTTACCTAAAATTGCTGCTGGTAAGTGGCAGAGGCTGAATTTCAGCAGTCTGGTTCTAGAGGTCTTGCTCTTAACCATTATGCTATCAGAAAAATGGAAAGTGAAGCCTGTAAATAATACACTGTAAATAATGAGGGACAGCTGGGTGGCTCAGCGGTTGAGCATTTGCCTTTGGCTCAGGGTGTGATCCTGGGGTCCTGGGATCGAGTCCTGCATCGGTCCCTTAGGGGTTCCTTAGGGGAACCTTAGGGAGCTTGCTACTCCCTCTGCCTCTCTCTGTGTCTTTCATGAATAAATAAAAATTTTTAAAAAGTTGCATGCTCTTCCAGCCAAGCACCCCTAAATACTGACAATTTTTTTAAATGTAACATACAGACTTTATTTAACAAAAGTAACAACAAGGTCAAACAGGCACTTATATTAAGAGAAAAACTGCATGGAAGGAACTTTATCTTAAACATCTTACAGTAACCTACTTGGATTTGCATTTAACTGAGTTCTGTGGCTGTGAAGACTATAGCTTGTGCACAGGTATGGATGAACAATTTGTACATTTTTTACATCTGCACAGGTATGGATGAACATTTGTACATTCATTGACTACTACCTTATACACACATACATTAAATTTGAAAAAGATTCAATTGATCTACTTCATATTTGTTGATCTTTTGGAAGAGGTCATCCAAAGAGAAGAACATGTGGTTCTGGCTCATGAATCATGCAATCAACCCAGCCTGGACTCTGTTACATACCAAGTCTCCTCTATTCTTCAGACATAAGATAGGTTTTTGGTACTTGTTTGGAAAGTTCTCTGGGTAACACGATATGCCAGGTCACCAGTTTATCATAGAAAGATACAACTCAAGAATTGCCAGGTGAAGAAATGCACAGGGCCAGGTATGGGGAAGGCCACACAGCTTTCATGCCCTCTCTGGGTACTTCTCTCCAAATCTCCGTGAGTTCACCAACCCAAAAGCTCCAATATTGACTTTTTTTTAAAGATTTATTTTTGAGAGAAAAAGTGAAAGTGAGGGGAGAGAGGGGCAGAGGGAGAGGAAGAGAATCTCAAGCAGACTCTGTGCAATGCATGGAGACTGACTCAGGGCTCGATTGCAGGACACCAAGATCATGACCTGAGCTGAAATCAAGAATCAGGGATGCCAGTGGCTCAGTGGTTTAGCATCTGCCTTCAGCTCAGGGTGTGATCCTGGAGTCCTGCGATCAAGTTCCACATTGGGCTCCCTGCATGGAGCCTACTTCTCCTTCTGCCTGTGTTCCTACCTCTCTCTCTGTCTCTCATTAATAAATGTAATCTTAAAAAAAAAAAGTGAAATCAAGAATCAGATGCTTAACCAACTGAGCCAACCAGGAGCCCCAGGAGCCCCCCAATACTGACAATTCTTAAATTGATGTTTCCTGCCTAGATCTTTCTCATGAAAGAGATACATTTATGTATCTAATATCTCAAACTCAAGCTGTCTGTAGCTGAAGTCCTCTAAGTCCTGCTTATTTCTCACACAACTGCTCCTCCATCTTTCTTCTCCTCTTCCATCTGAGAAAACGGAAACTCCATTCTTCTACTTTATGCATTTTCAATGGGGGCAATATCATTCCACAAAAGGGAAAAATTTGCTCTTTGGTGATGAAGAAATCTTAGATATTATGGTTTGTTTTTTTGTTTTGTTTTACGGTGGTTTGTAACCCTCCAAAACTCAAATATACCCAACACATTTTTTTTTTCTGCAAAGATTTTATTTTCTTTAGAAAGAGAAAGAGCTGGTGCATGGAGAAGGAGGGGCTGAGGGGGAAGCAAAGAGACAAGGAGATTTTTTGCAGAGCCTGGGCCTGTGTTGGGGCTCAATCCAATGACCAAAATGACCCTGAGATCACAACCTAGCCGAAACCAAGAGTTGGATGCTTAACCGATTGAGCCACCCAGGTGCCCCTACTCAACACAGTCTTATTCCTTACTTAATTCTCTATTTTTGGGATGCTGGGGGTGGCTCAGGGTATGATCCTAGAGTTCCGGGATCAAGTCCCACATCAGGCTCCCTGCATGGTGCCTGCTTCTCCCTCTGCCTGTGTCTCTGCCTCTCCATGTCTCTCATGAGTACATAAATAAAATCTTTTTTAAAAAATTCTTTTTTTTTTGATATGACACAAGCAACAAGAACATTGAGTTCATAGAAGATATACAAAATGTATGCAAAGTCAGCGCTACAAAACTTTGAGGCTGTGACTGGAGAACTTTCTCTCCCTTCATTTTGAAATTCTAAACACAGGAAGTGGGGGCGCCTGGGTAGCTCAGTGGTTGAGTCTGCCTTTGGCTCACGTCATGATCCCAGGGTCCTGGGATGGAGTCCCACATGAGGCTCCCCACAGAGAACCTGCTTCTCCCTCTGCCTATGTCTCTGCCTCTCTTTCTCAAGAATGAATAATTCTTAAAAGTAGATAAACACAAGAAGTGGTCTATATCTGATTTTTTGGCTGTCATCTAATGCCTTGTGAAAATCATGTTTGATTCTGAGTGTTTTTGCATATGACTTGGCCTTTGAGGAGCAAATAAAAATAGTTTGTATTTGGGGCATCTGGGTGGCTCAGCTGGTTAATATCTGCCTTTGGCTCGGGTCATGATTTCAGGGTCGTGGGATCCAGCCCTGCATTAGGCTCCCTGCTCTTTAGGAAACCTGTTTCTCCCTCTCCCTCTGCCTGCTGCTCCTCCTGTTTGTGCTCTCTCTCATTCTATCAAATAAATAAAATCTTTGAAAGAAAAATAGTTTGTATTTAATTATTTAATTATATTTTTGTTTTTCAGTTTATCATTAACTGTCGAATGCTGAAAAGGAAAGAACGTCAATATTTGAATGATTAAGCAGACAGTAATTTTCTCATGTCAAATAAAAGTTTAAAGTTCAGGGGCAGCCCGGGTGGCTCAGTGGTTTAGCGCCGCCTTCAGCCCAGGGCCTGATCCTGGGGACCCGGGATCGAGTCCCACGTCGGGCTCCCTGCATGAAGCCTGCTTCTCCCTCTGCCTGTGTCTCTGCCTCTTTCTCTCTCTGTGTGTGTCTCTTGTAAATAAATAAATATAATCTTAAAAAAAATAAAGTTCATTAAAATTTTTGAAGAAATTTATTTTTTAATTGTTTTGCTGGGAATATAAACAATTATGAATGATTTGTAAATGATTACACTGCTATTATGTATTTGTGTAAACCACTAATTTGCATATTACAATGTAATTACACAAATTGCAATTTATGTAAGTAAATTACCTTAAAGTTTACCCAGGGACACCTGCGTGGCTCAGAAGTTGAGCGTCTGCCTTTGGCTCAGGGCGTGATCCCAAGTCTGGGGATTGAGTCCCACACTGGGCTCCCTGCATGGAGCCTGCTTCTCCCTCTGTCTGTGTCTCTGCCCCACTCTCTCTGTGTCTCTTGTAAACAAACAAATAAATAAAATATTTAAAAAAAAACAAAGTTTACTCAGCAAATGCAGTTATAAAGATTTTAAATATTAATATCTTTAAACTTTTTTATTTTTAAAAGATTTTATTTAAAAATAAAATTTAAAAGAGAGAGGCAGAAACATAGGCAGAGGGAGAAGCAGGCTCCATGCAGGGAGCCCGATGTGGGACTCGATCCCGGGACTCCAGTATCACGCCCTGCGCCGAAGGCAGGTGCTCAACTGCTGAGCCACCCAGGCATCCCATAAAATTTTTAATTTTTAACTGAAAGATATTAGTATTAGTATTAGATATTAATATTAGTATAAAAGTATTCATTTAAGTAATCTCTACACTCAACATGGGGCCCAAACGTAAGATAAAGAGTTGCACGCTCTTCCAACTGAGCCAGCCAAGGCACCCTAAAGATTTTAGTACTTCTTATCTTTGCATGGACTAAAACATAGAGCACATAAACAGATAAACAGTGTATCTGTGGCATTTAAATTCACTGTAGGCTGCAAGATTAGGAAAAAACATCTAAAAAAGAACTTTAGGGATAACAATAATGAAAAAAGGCTGAGAAACCCCTGTTCTAATGGCTCAGGTCACAAACCCTGGTATCATACTTGACTCAATTTGTTTTTCTCATAATCTTAAATCTATGAGCAATTTTTAAAAAGATTTTTATTTATTTTTTAATGAGAGACAGACACAGGCAGAGGGAGAAGCAGGCTCTACGCAGGGAGCCTGATGCGGACTCGATCCTGGGACTCCATCCTAAGACCCCAGGATCAGGCCTCGAGCCAAAGGCAGACACTTTGATCGCTGAGCCACCTAGGTGTCCCCATGAGCAATTCTTTCGACTCTCTACCTTCAAAATATATCCAGGATCTGACACCATTTCTCATTATCTTTTTGCTACCACTTTTGTACAATCCATCATTTCCTTGTCTGGATTATTCCAATAGCCTCCTTGACTGGTGGCTCTTAAATCTGTTTTCAACATTGCAACCAGTTAAAAAATTACACGGCCTTGTAACTTCTCTCTTTTTAAAAAGATTTTATTTATTTATTCATGAAAGACACAGAGACAGGCAGAGACACAGGCAGAGGGAGAAGCAGGCTCCATGCACTCCATGCAGGGACCCCAATGTGGGACTCGATCCCGCGACTCCAGGACCATATCCTGGGCTGCAGGCAGACACTCAACCGCTGAGCCACCCAGGGATCCGATCCCCGCGTTGTTACTTTTCTTAAAACTCCACTGCTTAAAGGGTCTCCCCATCTCCAACTTAAAAGCCAAAATCCTTACAGTGGCCTGCAAGGTCTTACACGAACTCTCCCTCTTCACCTCAGACCTCATATTCTGCTACTTGTGCCCCTTCTTACTCTTTCCCAGGCACACTAGTCTCCTTTTTCTTCCTCAAATATGTCAAGATATAGTTTTAAGTCCTTTGCCCTTGGCTGTTCCTTCTGCCAGCTGCTGTTCCTTCTTCTCTCCCTTCCCCATACCTGGTTGGTTATCTTATTCTCAGCGTTCAGATATTGTCATTTCCTTCCAGAAGCCTTGCTGGATCACCAAACCATTTCCCTTCCCATATAGGCTCACACACACAATATCCTCTCTCTTCCTTACACTGCTTCAGAATTCTTCATAGAACTTGTTACTTCCTGATACATATTTGCTTATGGCCTCCTGCAACTAAGCACCACAGGGAGATTTTTGTTTTGCTGTTATACTTACCAATGTCTAGAACTGTACTTGACACAAAACATTCAAGAACTTTTATCTGAATGAATGAATGAATGAATGAATGAATGAATACTAGAGATGAGCTTCACAAAACATGTTCCTTGCCTCAAGAAGCGATGAATCCATCGGGGAGAGGTAAAAGACTTAAATAATTGCATGTGCTCAGTGGAACACATGAGCCTCCAAATCTGTCCAGAGGATTTACATAGGCAGATACGATGGAATTGTTCATCCAGGTTGTGCCTATCAATAGAATAGCCAGGACTCTTGTAAACTATAATGTATTATGCCATAGTGACCGGCGAAGGTGAGATCACATCTTGCTTTTTATTCTTTCCTCGTCTCGAAAATTTTGCTAGGAAATTTTTCGCTTCACTTACTTCCTCTTACCACATCTAAAGAACCTACTGGCTATGAATGGTATCGTCCAAGGGGAGTGTAAAATATTGTTTGGTCTGGGAGTCTGCGTAGTGAACGGCTCACTGGAGCTGGCGCATGCGCACCTTTTGAGACACTGCAAGATGGCTGCCAGCCACTTTGTCGCGCGTCGGTGCCCCAAGGAGTTAGCGGCGGCGGCGGCAGCTACCAGAAAGTAACAGTAACCTCTGAGCGGTGGGAATTTCCCGGCCTGTTGTGGGAGCTGGACAGCCCCAAGAGGGGGACCTCGCTAGGAAGTTAAGGGCAGGACAGAGCGGTGAAGCCCCTCCCCCAACCTCTCCTAAGTTTGACCAATTCCCTCACCCTTCCTCCGGTTTTTCCTCCTAGCCCGCTACACGCCGGTCTGCTGCGCAGGCGCACAAATAATCGTAGCGCCTCCTTGGTCCTTGGGACTTGCAGCCTTCTGCGCGCGCTTCTCGTTCTTGTCCTTTGATTGGCCAGGCCGCCCCGCCATCACGCCTCCTCCGCTTTCTAGGTTGTGAAGGAAGCGGGGAGGCGGGGCGAAGCAGCGCGTGCGCGATACTGTTGCTGTCCCTTTGCTGCTATTGCGTTGCAAAAAAAAAAATCCTGACTAGGTAGCCTTGGGCCTTTTCTGTGCTAGAGGACCTAAAGGAGAAAGATTCTGCAACTGAAGGGGCAATCGGATAGTATTAAATTTAAGGTATTAACGCCTACCCTTACAGGAGTGTGGCGATAGGAGTGGGGACGAGCCTTAGCTTTGAGAGCTGAAGAGTGTAAAACCATTAGTTTCGGGGCCAGGCGTTTTGAAAGGCTTTGCAGGATCTGTTTTCTGCGCAATTCTTCCGTGACTATTGACTGGTTTAAACACAACCCCTTGAACAATTCTGATAAACCTTCGATGCCCGCAGCCCCTCCTTACAGCGTGTAGGAGTCACCAGCGTGCCCAGCAGCTGGTCCTCCCCACCTACCTCCAGAAGAGCCTAGCGCGTGTACCCTCCCCACCCCCTGACCTCCCTCCCCACCTGCGGCTTTCACGCACTCGCAGTGATTGTTTTGCCCGCTCCGGCTCCCGCTCCCGCCGCCGCCGCCGCCCCGCCGCCGCCGCCGCCGCCGCCGCCGCCAGAGGAGCAGCAGCGCTTGTGCAAACCGGGAAGATGGCGGCCGGCGGCGGCGGAGGCAGCAGTAAGGCCTCCTCCTCGTCGGCCTCTTCGGCAGGGGCTCTGGAGTCCTCGTTGGATCGAAAATTCCAGTCGGTAACTAACACCATGGAATCTATTCAAGGCTTGTCGTCCTGGTGTATAGAGAACAAGAAACACCACACTACTATCGTCTACCATTGGATGAAGTGGCTCCGGAGATGTGAGTGTCGGGGGTGACTAGGGAAGGGGAGACTGGGGAAATGGGAGGAAATCCTTCCCGAAACGCCTGGGGTTTTCCCTCGGAGCCACTGCATTCGGTTGGCCTTGTTCACATTAAAGCTTTGACGCGAGTGTTCCCAAACCCAGACTCCATTCCTAGGTAGGGTTGTCCTGAGCTGCAGGAGGCTCATCGTTTCTTGAATTTTTTTTTTATCAGCTACTTAACTGACTTGGTGTGTGTGACCTTGGGCCGTTGGGCCCAGATCTTTAGAAATTTAGGTATTATTTCATTTCAGAGCCTTTTAAGGTGCTGTTCTCTTTAGTGAACCTTCGCGGAAATTATCGCGTCCGTTTATTTCACAGAGGCCTTGACGTGCTAATTTCTGGTTTTCTTGATGATGGACAAGCTATGGTTCAAGCAATAGCAGAGCCACTCACTTGGTTGGAATATTTTGGACCGCTCTGTTTTACGCTGACCTAAAACTCGTGGTGTTATAGGAAGGGCCTTACTTGGATGAATGTTACGAAGTAACAGGAGCTCTACTTAGAACTGAGCCGACCACCTGGGAGGTTTCCTTGTACCTGAGTTTGCTGCAATCAAATAAATACGGGCTTCTTGATACTGGCCAGAAATAACTGTAGTCGGTATCATCATTAGTACCTTAGAATGAAAACATGTCCAGCTACTTTTCAGTCACTTGAAATACCTTTTTAAAGAAATGGGTTTGCCTTCAGAGGTAAAACAGGAAATCAGGAAATGGGCTTTTTGACTGTATAGTACTCCCCCCCCCCCCAAGTTACTGCTTTTTTGTATCCATCAGAGATTTTTTTCCACTTTGCTTCTTTACTACAGAAAGGAGGTATAGTAAACTGTCAGGAAGCAGGGATTGTTTCCAAAACATTTCAAATCTCTTTGCAGTAAGTGTTGGAAAAATCATTGTTGTTTCCTGCTGAGAAGAGGGGTTAACCCTAAATCCATATATATCTATTTGACTTTAAGGTCTTTTGTTGCTTCTTGCCTATGGCATGTTACCAGTGAGACCCATCATCCAGTTACTCTTCTTATTCCACTTCTACCATTGTCTTTGTAATGTTTTGATTTGTGTGTCTTGGGGAACAGATGGATAAAACTTACAAAATCATAGGCCCCAATCTTCAAACTATTTGTGTATATAAAGTTATTATTGGTGGAGATGTTTTGTGCCACTTTGAATATATGCTGAAAAGATTGTAGGACCAAGACAAGATTACCTATATTTACTTTCCAAGAAGCAAAATTAGAACATACAATATAGGCAGCCTGGGTGGCTCAGCCGTTGAGCCCCTCCCATCAGCCCAGAGCGTGATTCTGGAGTCCCGGGATCTAGTCCCGCATCGGGCTCCCTGCGAGGAGCCTACTTCTCCTTTTTTTAAAAAAAGGAAAAGAACATACAATATAAAATACGGTAACAGTCATTAAAGGCTCACATATTAAGTATCTGTTATGTGTATTGCCATTTACAATATATCTATTTCATTATATTTTAAAATAACTCTAAGAGGTAGATTTTTAAATTTTTTATCTTTCTTTAAAGATTTTATTTTATTATTATTATATTATTTTATTATTTTATTTTATTATTATTTTTTAAAGATTTTATTTATTTATTCATGAGAGAGAGAGGCAGAGACACATGCAGAGGGGGAAACAAGCTCCATGCAGGTAGCCCGATGTGGGATTCGATCCCAGGACTCCAGGATCATGCCCTGGGCTGAAGGCAGGCGCTAAACCGCTGCGCCACCCAGGGATCCCTAAAGATTTTATTGATTTGAGTGAGAGCACTAGTGGAAGAGGTATGGGGGGGGCAAGAGAGAGAATTTCAAGCAGACTCTCCTCCCCTCCCCCCCATGGGGCTCCATCCCAGGATACTGGGATCCTGACCTGAGCTGAAGGCAGCCACTTAACCATCTGAGCAACCCAGGCACCAGAGGTAGATTTTTAATTTTTATTTTTTTAAATTATTTTTTAAGATTTTATTTCTTTATTCATGAGAGACATAGAGAGAGGCAGAGAGATAGGCAGAGGGAGAAGCAGGCTCCCTATGGGGAGGGGAGCCTGATGCGGGACTCAATCCCAGGACACTGGGATCAGGACCTGAGCCCAAGGTAGATGTTCAACGACTGAGCCACCCAGGCGCCCCCAGAGGTAGATTTTTTAAATCATTGATTTACAGGTGAGGAAACTAAGGCCCAGAAATGTTAGGTAAATTGTTTAAGGTTACACAGAAAAAGGGTGAAGTTAGGATTTGACTCCACCATATCAGATGACAGTGACCACATTTAACTTTGTAATCATGGTTTCAAGATTAAAAAAAAAGAAAAGATTGTTCTTTAATGTGCTTGACACACTAGTGGTAGCAAATGCTCCTGTGAGTCTGAGAACATGCTCTCTCTCTCTCTCTCTCTCTTTTTTTTAAAACATTAGTACTAAATTATACAAACATTTAATGTTTCCTACCTTTGAGTTCTGGTGCTTTAACTGTATGGTTACATCATTTGCAAGACTGAGTTGGTCCCTGTACCTGTCTTGTGGGATTTCATATGACAATTAGAGTTTTTTTCTAGTTAGCAGTAAGAGATGAGCCAGAAGTTTTCTGCCTCTACTATTGTTGATATCTTGCCTGAGCTTATTTCCCTTGTATTGATATCTTGAGTGAAAAAGTGATTGCTGTAGTTAGATAATACTTCATTTTGAAGTGCATTATATATAATTTGTATAGGTAAATGCATTAGGCTTTCTAAAAACTTGATTCTTTTTTTTCCTTAGTGGAATAGAACTTCCTAAACTGTTAAGAGTTATTTGTAGTCATTTTGTCTTTACATTTAATGAACATCTATCTCAGGGTAAATAAAGCCTTTTGAGATAAAATTTCAGGAGAGTGATGAAGGGCACAGTGAAAATAGTTTATGCATTAAGCCTCATTTAGTTTCATATTTCTTTACAGTTGGGATTATTTTAGTTTGAGTTTGGTTTCTAAGTCAGCTTTAGGCAAGTTTGTGAAGGAGGTCTCTCTTATGGTCCCAGACTTTGTCGTTTTCCTAATGTCACTTTGCCTCTCTTTTTTGTTCTGGCATCCATTACTTAGGAATTGTGTTTATTTTTTATTTGTTTAAAGATTTTATTTATTTATTTATTCATAGAGACACAGAGAGAGAGAGAGAGAGAGAGAAAGAGGCAGAGACACAGGCAGAGGGAGAAGCAGGCTCCATGCAGGGAGCCTGATGTGGGACTTGATCCCAGGACTCCAGGATCTTCCTGGGCTGAAGGGAGGCGCTCAACCGCTGAGCCACCTAGGTGTCCCAAGATCTAAACTTCTTTTACTGTGGTTTACAAGTTCCCACACCACCTGCCCTGCCTACTACCTCTCAGACTTCTTCCAGTTCTGTTTTTGCATCATTTAGATGCAAGCTTGTGTATTACCTTCAGAAAGGCCCTTCTCTTATTTAACCTTATTCCAGGTGGTCCCTGCACTTGGTTTCCGTCACTTCACATTATTTTCAGTATATGAAATTACTTGTTTATTTGTTTATATTTTTTTTGTTTATCTTTTCCCCACCAGATTACAGAGCTAGGTCTTCTTTGCTGCTATATCCTCAAGCAACTAGAACAATGTTTAACACAATGTAAGCAGTCAATAAATACTTGTCAGCATAATTTTGTGTATTAATCAAGAACTTGCATTGTTTTAATTTCTGTTTATCAGAAAGAAATGTTTGTAATTCAGTGAAAGAAATGTTAATTATGGTTGTCAGGTTCAAGATATGGTTCTTTTTGTTTTGTTTTTGTTTATTTGTTTTCTAGATATGGCTGTTTTTGGACTTGATGTGCAGTTGACCAGATTTTCGTTTCATTTACTTCATTTATTTCTCATTTTAAAATGTGAAATAGGAATCAATGTAGAAAAATGCAGACATAAGAATTAGACCTATATTTAGACCTTAGTTCCTTCATTTAATACCTGGGTGAGGGGTGCCTGGGTGGCTCTGTGGTTGAGCGTCTGCCTTTGGCTTAGGTCATGATCTCCGGGTCCTGGGATTGAATCCCACTTCAGGCTCCCTGCTCCATGGGGAGCCTGCTTCTCCCTCTGCCTATGTCTCTAACTCTCAATCTGTGTCTCTCATGAATAAATACAATCTTAAAAAAAAATGAAAATAGGTCGTAACATATAAAAAACATTCAGAGTATTTATTATAATGACAGTGATAATACAGATAAAGATTGTCTTAAAATCCTGAGTATCCAGAATAATTACAGCAGAACTTTGTTTTGGGTATAGTGCTGGAAATTCCCAGTTAGGGGCAGATGGATTGGACCAGACTCTGTAATGAATTAGCAAGTACTCTGAAGAACTAGTAGGACAAAATCGAAATTACTGTGTTCGTTAAATTTCCATGTCTTCTAACCCTTGAATGAGTTGGTTTGTTTTAGAAGGTGTTATGAGAATTTAAGTGAGTTTTTGAAGAAAATGGAGATATAGGAGAGTAGTATAATTTGTAGAGCTAAAAATCTGTTAAGTCCCTTCAGTTATTTTTGATACAAACTTTAAGTATTTACACCCCAACCTTGACCTTCTGTTGAGTATCCTATTTTAGTAGTTATCACCTTAATGACCAATCTTTTTTTCTTCTACTCCCCTTACCCTCCCCCTCCCCCTCACTTGAAGGAACTCTCAGTACAGTCTGTTTTTTTTTTTTTTTTAAGATTTTATTTATTTATTCATGAGAGAGAAAGAGAGAGAGAGAGAGAGAGAGAGAGGCAGAGACACAGGCAGAGGGAGAAGCAGGCTCCATGCTGGGAGCCTGACGTGGGCCAGGGCCTGATCCCGGGTCTCCAGGATCAGGCCCTGGGCCAAAAGCGGTGCTAAACCACTGAGCCACCTGGCCTGCCCATCCCGCAAAAGAAGTTGTTATATAGAAATAGTCTAGCAAAAAAAAAAATTATCTTTTTACAGGATTAAATTGTTGCAGAAAGTTTACGAAGTGTGTTACCATTTTTTAAATTTATGACAGTGGTTTCTCAGTTTGGGCCTCAGGGATCCTTAGATAGACCCTGAAGATGGTGATAATTTTATAGCTAACTTTTATCCAGTGGTTCCTATGTGCCAGGCACCTTTCAAAGTATTTAATACATACTAATTAATTTTAGTCTTCACAGCTCTTTGAAGTGTAGGTGTTATGATCTGCATTTTACAGATAAGAAAACAGGGACACTAAGAGATTGATTAATTTGCCAGTGGTTACAGAACTATTACATGATAGAGCTAGGATTCAATCCAGGAATTCTGGATTTAGAGTGTGTATAGCCACTATATTATACAGCCATTCTGATTCACAAAATATTTCATACCACGTAGAGAACTCTAGACTACTTGCTCATTTATTTAAGAGAAGGCCATATAGATTAACCAGAATGTTGAGATTTTAAATCTTTGTGGGTGTTTTGTTTTTGTTTTCTGTGGCACAGCTGATTATCTTGTGTGAATTTTGAGTTCTGATAGGCATTTTTGTTTTTGGTTGAAAACTTGTTAGCTATGAAACCTGATTACTAGATAAAAATTTCTAAATGTGAGGTGCATTTGGATTAAATAATAAAAGTAGTTTCTTTCTTTTTTAAGATTTTATTTATTTATTCATGAGAGACACAGAGAGAGAGGCAGAGACATAGGCAGAGGAAGAAGAAGGCTCCTTGCGGGGAGCACCATGTGGAACTCGGTCCCAGGACCCTGGGGTCACGACCTGAGCCAAAGGCAGATGTTCAACTATTGAGTCACCCAGGTGTCTCTCTCTCTCTCTTTTTTTTTTTTTTCTTGAAGTAATCTGTACACTCAAAGTGGGGCTTGAACTCATGACCCCAAGATCAAGAGACACACAGTATACAGACTGAGCAAGCCAGGTACCCCATAAAAGGGTTTTCTTGACAAAAAAATTTGAAGCGCAATACCGATAAGTGGGGAGTGTGGTCTGCTTTTGTTTATTTGATATTCCACAAATCTGAGGGTCTGGGACCATTTCTGCTGCTTTGGTTTCTGAAATGTAGTTACTTCTTTATTTACTGTTTTTTTTTTTTTGGGCACAGATTTTAGAATTTTTATTACTTTTTTTTTTTCTTCAAACAGCAGAGGCCAGGATGCCTGGGTGGCTCAGTTGGTCGGTTAAGCATCTGCCCTGGGATCAAGTCATGATCTCGGGGTCCTGGTGTCCAGCCCTGCACAGGGCTCCCTGCTGAGCAGGGAGTTTTCTCCTCCCTTTTCCTCTCCCCGGCTAGTGCTCTCTCTCTTTCTTAAATAAATAAATAAAATCTTTAAAAACAACAACAGAGGTCAACCACAGATATGGACCTCCAACAATAAAAGCAGTATCTTGAGGCACCTTGGTGACTTAGTCGGTTAAGATCTGCCTTCTGCTCAGGTCATGATCTCAGGGTCCTGGGATCAAGCCTTGTATCGGGCTCCCTGATCAGTGGGGAGCCTGCATCTCCCTCTCCCTCTGCCTGCTGCACCCTCTGCTTGTGCTGTCAAATAAATAAGTAAAATATTAAAAAAAAAAAAAAAAAAATAAGCAGCCTGGGTGTCTCAGCGGTTTAGCGCCACCTTCAGCCCAGGGCGTGATCCTGGAGATCCGGGATAGAGTCCCAGATTGGGCTCCCTACATGGAGCCTGCTTCTCCCTCTGCCTGCTGTGTTTCTGCCCCCCCCCCCCGTCTCTCATGAATAAAAATAAATAAATAAACAAACAAATAAGTAAAATCTTTACAAAAAAATAAATAAAAAGCAATATCTCAAGTGCCAGATACTGAGTATATTAGGTTTCCTACTTAGTAATATCTGTATCTACCTAATAAGTCACAGGGTAATAGTTGTGAGTTTCTATGCTGTGATCCAAAAGCCTAAAAACAGAAAACAAATGCAAAAGCCTAAAAGCAGCTGGCATAGTTAACTGTTTATTTTCTTTGTAATCCGACCTTTGTAGCAGGTATGTAGGCTAGATATTTAGAATATATAACAACATTGTCATAGGCATAAAGCTTTTTATTTTTTAAAATATCTTATTTGTTTGTTTATTTATTTGAGGGAGCAAGAGCATGAGAGGCGTGAGGAGTAGAGGGAGAAGCCGACTCCCTCCTGAGCAGGGAGCCTGATGCAGGCTTGGTGGGGGCTTGGTGTAGGGTTCAATCTCGGAACTCCAGGATCATGATCTGGAGCTGAAAGCAGATGCTTAATAACTGGGCCACCCAGGTGCCTGGTGTAAAGCTTTTTAATTACATGTCATATGTATATGAACGAGTAATACAGGGGGACTAGATACGAAGTCTAACTCTGAGTATCAAGATGAATTTTACTTATAAGTCCCGGGCTTATATTCAGTTCTTTTACGAATATTTGTTGAATACCTGTTGTACTAAGCACTGGGGATACAGCATGTGAACAAAATGGAGAAATATGTTTGCCCTTTTGGAGCTTATATTCCAATAAGGGGAGACAATAAACAAGATAAATAGGTAAAATATATTAGAAAGTAAAAATATTAGAAGTACTGTAGAGAAGTATAAAGCAGGATAGGAAAATACAGAGCGTTATAGGAGTTTGCAGTTTTAAATTAGGTGGTTAAGAGAAGGCCTTACTCGGAAAGTGATATTTGTGCAGACAGATGAGGTATTAAGCAATATAGATAATGAGAGTGTGAGGAGAGAATGTTCTAACACAAAAGAACAGAAAAATACAAAGGTCCTGAGATGTGCCTGGGGAGTTTAAGGAAGAGCAAGAAAGCTTTTGTGGTGAAAAAGGAGTAGTTTAGCAGATGAACTCAGATTATGGTGGGTGATAGTGGAAGAAGGGGCACATCACAATGTTTTATAGGTATTTTAAGGACTTTGGCTTTCATTCTGAGTGAGATGGGGAGCTATTTGAGCAAAGGAGTGATATGAACTGATAAATATTTTTAAGTGAGCTCTAGGCCCTCTGTGGGGCTTGAACTCATGTCCCTGAGATCAAGAGTCTCATGCTCTACCAACTGAGCCAAGTAGGCACCCCCCATGATTTATGTTTTTAAAAGGTCATTCCGATTGTTGCAGAAACAGGGATACCGATTAGGTGTCTGTTGTAGTAACCAGTTAGGTATCTGTTGTAGTAATCCAGGAGTAAGATGTTAGTGGTTTGGACCAGGTTGTGGCCTGTGTAAGTGATTTAATTCTGGATCTATTTTGAATGTAGATCTAATCAGATTTCTAGATGGATTAAACATCAGGTAAGAGGGAAGTAATCCAGAATGACCGTTTTTTTTTTTTTTTTTTTTTTTTTTTTGCCTGGCTAGAAAGAGTTGATATTTATTAATATGAGGAAGGCTGTAAGTAGAACAGATTTTGGTAAGAAGATCAGAAATTTAGTCCTTTTTTTTTTTTTTTTTTAAGATTTTATTTACTTATTCATGACAGGGCGGCGGGGCAGAGACACAGGCAGAGGGAGAAGCAGGCTCCATGCAGGGAGCCCGATGCAGGACTCGATCCTGGGTCTCCAGGATCACACCCCAGGCCGAGGGCGGTGCTAAACCGCTGGGCCACCCGGGCTGCCCAGAAATTTAGTTTTGAATGTTAGGTTTGGATTGCCTATGTTTTAAAATATCTTCATTGAGATATAATTCACAAATATAAAATTCATTCATGTAAAGTGTACAATTCAGTTGTAGTATATTCACAGAATTAGGCAACAGTCACCACAGTGTGTGTGTTTAATGTATAGGTTGTCTTTGGAGCCGCAGGGCTAGAAGAGATCTACATCAGAATTAAGTATAGATAGAGTAATACGTGTAGATAGAGAAGAGGTCCGGAGAGAAGGATTTAGAGCATTCAGTATTTCAGATCCCTCTTTCTGCTTATTTAGTCTAATGTGTTCTTGGCTTAGATTCTTTTTGAGGTTTAAGGTAAACCTTATTTTAGTTCCCCAAAGAAGTAATAAATCTATTTTGAGCTCTTGAATGTTTCTACTCTTGGTTTAGGCTAAAAAGCACTTATGGATTAGTTAGGCAGTAGCTGTATCATAATTACCAACTATAAAATTATTGCATAACTGGTTCTCTCTCTGTCCTTTGGATGCTAAGATCACTTCTTCTTCATTCTATTGCCCTAAATTCATAGAGATGTAGATTATATTTTCCATGTTTCCTGACAGTGTTTGAAAACATGAACTACCTAATTATGACATATAATTATTGCAATGGTATGTACTAAATGAGCTTTTTTTACTTGGATTATGATACTTTATAATCAGTCATTATATTCTTCATTTAGCTGGGTTGTCTCTCAACTGCAGAAGGGTGATGATACAAACGTGGCCCTAGGTGGGTTTGAAGCCTTGTATATAACATAATTTTGTTATATATTCCATAGTAAGCTAAATGTTAAATTATGTAGCAAGTAAACATTCCTTTAACTAAAAGTGTGAAACAATATTGACAAACTTCAAATTATTCTTTGTTACGGAAAGGAAAATTTCATTGGCAGTGGAAAAATGCTAATTAATATTTGCTCAAATAGGTCACACCAAAATTACTGTTTTGTCTGCAAAGAAAGGGTAAGTGTGTATATGTGTATAATTTTTTAAAAATTTTAATTATTAGAGAGCATGAGTTGGGGAAGGGGTGCTGAGGGAGAGGGAGGTGACTCCCCACAGAGGGTCTTGGGGCTAGATTTCAGGACCCTGAGATCTTGACCTGGGCTGAAGTCAGATGTATAACCAGCTGAGCCACCTAAGCACCCCTGTATGTGTACAATTTCTTAGGGAGTGGAGGGTTACTGATTTTATTTTTAGTGATTGGCTTCCTGCTTTTCATAAACTAATAAATAATAGATGCATCCAAATTAGTTTTTCTCCTAAGCTTTTGTCAATTAGTTATATTTGTTTTAAAATTTCAACTATCTGGGCAGCCTGGGTGGCTCAGCAGTTTAAGCGCCTGCCTTCTGCCCAGGGTGTGATCCTGGAATCCCCAGATCGAGTCGACGTCCGGCTCCCTGCATGGAGCCTGCTTCTCCCTCTGCCTCTCTCTCTCTCTCTTTCTCTCTCTGTATAAAATCTTTAATAAAAAAAATTTTTCAGCTGTCTGAGGTGTCTGGGTGGCTCAATGGTTGAGACGCCTTTGGCTCAGGGTGTGATCTGGGGATCCTAGGATCGAGTCCCTCATTGGGCTCCCTGAGAGGAGCCTGCTTCTCCCTCTGCCTCTCTCTCTCTTTGTATCTCTCATGAATAAATAAATAAAATCTTAAAAAAATAAAATAAAATAAAATCTTAAAAAATATATTTCAACTATCTGAGAAGTAAGGATATAAGAGGTTTTTTAATGTCTAGAAGAAGTTCAGAGACTCTAGTAAAAATTACTCAGGAACTTAATAGTGTTATACAAACCAGCTAGACTGAGTTTCTCATCCATTTGTCAAGGAAACAAGAAATAGTTGGTGTTCTGTAGTGCTTTCAGATCCCACTGCTCCCACAGATTTTAATTATAGAACACTGGAGGAATGCACATCTTGTAGAGAAAGCAGTAGAACCTAGTTACTCTTTTTGGAAAAAGGCAACAATCCCATCTATACTTTGGAACATGAAAGTTTTTCTAAGATAAGACAGTTTTTTAAAAAATGAATTTTGATTCTTACAAACATTGAAATAGAGCGTCTTTGATGAAAGAAAGTGTTCAGTGTGCTAGGTTTATTTTGTTTGTGGCCTTTATCTTTCCCTCCTCTCTTCCTCCTTCACTCTCTAGTGGTTAGTTTCACTTTGACTCTATAGTTCTTTGGTACCCACTAGCAAAGACAGTGTGTTTCTTTATTACCCTTTAGTAGCACTGTTACAGGGAGATCTTTTATTTTTTTATTTTTTAAAATTTTTATTTATTTATTCATGAGAGACAGAGAGAAGGCAGAGACATAGGCAGAGGGAGAAGCAGGCTCCTCCCAGGGAGCCTGATGAGGGACTCGATCCTAGGATCCCAGGATCACACCCTGAGCCAAAGGCAGACACTCGACTGCTGAGCCACCCAGGCGTCCCAGAAAAGACCTTTTAATGTTAGAAATTAGAGCTTACCATTTTGAAAAAATATTTATTTATTTGAGTTTATTTAATCTCTACACCCTATGTGGGACTCAAACTCACGACCCCAAGATCAAGAGTCGTATGCTCCTCTGGCTGGGTTAGCAACCACCAGTTTTTATTTTAAAAATACCAGAATGGACCCTGTACTGTTTTTGTGTTCCCTTTACCATCAGGTTAATTTAAAAATTGTAGCATAATGCGTTATTTTAAAATGATGATCTCTGTGTCCAGGGGGCAGTCATTATTTGAATTATTAAGGTTTCTTTTATAGTGTGTTCCTATGTCCAAATACAGAGGATTTAGAAAATGAAGTTAGAAATACTGTGTGCTTGCTCTGTGGAAAACTCTGTATTGGAATTATAAGGAACTTAATTCTTAGTAACTTAGGAATTGAACAAAAATAACTGGTTCTGGGAAGTCTGATAGTATGAGGTTTTTATATGCTGTAACATTTTAGAAGGGAGTATCACTTTTTGGTTGGGGTGAAGTTGTCATAGGTATTACCTATAATCTTGACATCAGCTTTGCAAGATATGAATTGACCCTACCTTAAAATTTTATTTTATCTATTTTTTTAAAAAGATTTTATTTTTTTATTCATCAGTGAGACATGGAGAGACACAGGCAGAGGGAGAGGCAGGCTTCCCTTGGGGAGCTTGATGGGGGACTTGATCGCAGCACCCTGGGATCATGACTTGAACCAAAGGCAGACACTCAACCACTGAGCCACCCAGGCGCCCACTTTAATATTTTACAAATTGAGGAAAGTTAATTGGTTATTTGAGGAAATTGTCAGAACATTTATTGCATAGAAAAAGGAAACCAGGGATCCCGGGGTGGCTCAGCGGTTTAGCGTCTGCCTTCGGCCCAGGGCGTGATCCTGGAGTCCTGGGATCGAGTGCCCCATCCCGCTCTCTACATGGAGCCTGCTTCTCCCTCTGCCTGTGTCTTTACCTCTCTCTCTCTCTCTCTCTTTCTGTGTGTGTCTCTCATGAATAAATAAATAAAATCTTAAGAAAAAAAAAGGAAAAGGAAACCGTACCTGATTTCAGAGTAGCTAAGCTGTAAGGCTAATTTTCATTTGTTTGTTTTATATAGGCAGAAGGTTAAAGTGAGAGAAAAAAGAAATGCAGTGGATTCAAAGCCTGAGTTACTTACAAGTACTTTGTTATTATTTAGCAACATTCTTTATTTAATTTCCAGTCATTTATATAGTCAACTTCACAAATGTCACTAATAAATTTAATGATAGCTAACAATGGTACACTAGAATGTGCAACTCTTGAGATCTCAGGGTTGTGGGTTCAAGTCCTATTTTGGGTGTAGAGATTACTTAAAAATAAAATCTTAAAAGAAGTGGCCTACATATATCAAGTTCTTATGTGATCTCCTTCAGTATAAAAACTCATGAGGTAGGTACTGTGTAATTTTTATAACTGTGTAAGTGTACAATTAACTACACTGATGACAGGCAAAATAATATAAATGATAAGTGAAATATTTCATATCTTAGTGAGGGAAAATAAATTGAAGGTACAAGGATGGTAAACAGTAGAGCTAGGATTCAAATCTAAGCAGACTTTTTTTTTTTAAGATTTTTATTTATTTATTCATGAGAAACAGAGTGTGAGAGGCAGAGACACAGGCAGAGGGAGAAGCAGGCTCCACGCAGGGAGCCCAATGCGGGACTTGATCCTGGGACTCCAGCATTACGTCCTGGGCTGAAGGGAGGCGCTCAACCGCTGAGGCACCCAGGCATCCCCCTTTTTTTTTCTTTAAGGAGTGAATAGGAGCAGAGCGAGACAAGGAAAACATAAGCACACTCCATGTTCTGTGCAGAGCCCCACATAGGGATCAATCTCACAACCCTGAGATCATGACCTAAGCCAAAATCAAGAGTTGGATGCTTCACTCACTAAGCCACCCAGGCGGCCCCAAATCTTTTTTTTTTTTTTTAATTTATTTGAGAGAGAGTAAGTAGGCATGGTGTAGGGTTGGGGGAGGAGCAGAGAGAGAGAGAGACCTACCCAGATGCTTCACTGAGTGTGGAGCCCATCATGAGGCTCCATCCCACAACCCTGGGATCACAAACTGAGCTGAAACCAAGAGTTGGATGCTTAGCCACCTGTGCCACCCAGGAGCCCGCAAATCTAAGCAGTCTGGCTCCAGAGTGTATACTCCACCATCGTGCTAGATTGCTTCCCACTTCTTTCCAAGTTTATTGGTATTTTGTAGTGTTCCATAGGCAGTATGTTATATATGGTGTAATGGTTTCCGAACAGCATTGTGCTTATTTTTTTCCAATTTCATTGAGATATATTTGATGTATAACATTGTGTAAGTTTAAGGTATATATTGTGATATTTGACACACAAATGTATTGCAAAATAATTACCACAGTAAGGTTAGTTAACATATCACCTCACATAATTACCTTTTTTTTTTAGTGTTTTTTAAGATTTTATGTATTTCAGGGAATCCCTGGGTGGCTCAGCAGTTTAGCGCCTGCCTTTGGCCCATGGAGTGATCCTGGAAGTCCTGCATCGGGCTCCCTGCCGGGAACCTCCTTCTCCCTCTATTTAAGTCCCTGCCTCTCTCTCTCTCTGTCTCTCATGAATAAATAAATAAAATCCTAAAAAAAAAAAAAAAAAGAAAAGAAAAGATACAGAGAAAATAAAACATGACAGTGAACAGAAATAAGAGTATGAATTTGTACTTTTTTTTTTTAAGATTTTATTTAAAAAAAAAAGATTTTATTTATTCATGAGAGACACACAGAGGGAGAGACAAACACAGGAGGCAGAGGGAGAAGCAGGCTCCATACAGGAAGCCTGATGCAGAACTTGATCCTGGGACTCTGGGATCACACCCTGAGCCAAAGGCAGATGCTCAACTGCTGAGCCATCCAGGCATCCCTGAATTTGTACTTTTTACAAACTGTAGCATTTCCCCAAAAGTGATATTTACATGTCAGTATCAGAGTTTAGGAACTATCATGTTAAACCTTGTTTCGTGCTGCTGAGTGTTAGTGCAGTTAATAAGGTGCTTTATGAATTTCCAAGAGGCAGGGGATAAAGATATTCAGCATTTTCCAAACTTACTTGACCATGGAATCTTTCTTCTTTAACCATCTCACGTGATTAGTATTCCATGGAACACATTTTGGGAAACTTTGTTAAGAAAGTTTTTTCTAAAAAAAATAAAAATAATAATAAAAAAAGAAAGTTTTTCTAGGGCAGCCTGGGTGGCTCAGCGGTTTAGTGCCACCTTCAGCCCAGGGCATGATCTTGGAGACCCAGGATCGAGTCCCGCTTGGGGCTCCCTGCATGGAGCCTGCTTCTCTCTCTGCCTGTGTCTCTGCCTGACTCTCTCTGTGTCTATTATGAGTAAATAAATAAAAATAAAAATTGAAATCAAATCCGTGAAGCCAGAGATTTAATATAGTTCATATTTTTAATATTATCATTAAAACATAAAGTAAAATATAAATTTATACTATATTAAATATAGATAATCTTCTAATATAAATCATTAGCAGCTCCTGGCTTTGCTGCTTCCTTTGACTTTGGTCTTTTTGCCTGAGTCACCTTTATAATTGCCCTGTGTGATATAGGTGGCTAGATTGGACTTAAGCACCTTTTTTGCCATGTTTAATTACCCTGACTAGTGCTTTCAGAACCATCTGTCTCTGTTCAGTAGTTCAAAATTGCTGAAGTTTTAATTTTTTTCTTAACCAACTTTGGAAACATTAACCTAGTGGAGATCTAAATCCTTTCTTTCCCCAAGGATCTTTCCTTTGGGTTCTTTCCCTGAGATGCAGACTCACCCTATAAGTGGGGGGGCGGGTGTGAAGAGTGGAGGGGACTGAGCCCAGGGAGTTTCTGAGCTAGGTAGTAAATAGGGTAATGAGTTTGTGGTGAAAGCGAGAGGGGTGGTGATGGATGAGTAGGTGAGGGAAAGATAACCAAGGAAGATGAATGGAGCTGCTTTTGTATAATGCCAACAAAAAGTGTTGTATTTTGGGATTTAAAATAGCACAGTAAACTGTAATACCTGAAGCTGATTATAGTTACTAAAAATAAATAATATATTTCGGGAAAAATGTCAGGAGTCCATTATAAAATCCAACAAATGACCAAGATTCGAATTAGTATAGCAGTAATGGGGAAGGCAGAAAAGATCTAAAAGGTATTTAAAATGTGGAATTTGATAGAACTGGCTGACCAGCTGGATGTTGGGGATAAGAGGAAAGCTTGGAAGACAGAGTCTGTGGATTCTGTCTTGGATGGCAGGGAATTTGGGAGGAAGCGATAGATAATAAAAGTAGGCTTGAGTATATGGATTTGGGAATGTTTGGAGAGCATCTGAGAAGAGTTGTTTGGTAGATAATTAGCCATATAAATGGTGCTTATAATCCTAGTATTGGCTAATATTTATTGATAGTTATGGGCTTGATGCTGTCCTAGAAATTCTATGTGTATTATGTCATGTAATCTTGACAACCTTTGAATGGATAGGTACGATTGTTATTCCATTGTGTATGAGGAAAGCACTGTTTAGAATGGGTCACACACAGGCACCTGGGTGGCTCAATGGTTGAGTGTCTGCCTTTGGCTTGGGTCGTGATCCCAGGGTCATGGGATCGAGTCCCACAACGCTTCTCCCTCTGCCTGTGTTTCTGCCTCTCTCTGTGTGTCTCATGAATAAATAAATAAAATCTTAAAAAAAAAAAAAAGAATGGGTTATTCAGTTGGAAATGGGGCTGGGCTTTGAAACTGGTTCTGACTCAAGAAAGATGTTCATAACCACTTTACTGTATTTGGGGGGGGGAGATTTGAACTAGAGTTGCAGACTTGGGAGTTGTAGACATATTGGTAGTAGTTAACGAATGAACACTTCAAGGAACAGTGTTTGAGAAGAGAATACGGCCAATGAAAAAATCTTGGGTAACACCAGAGTTTCAGAAGTTAGCAGAAAAAGAGTTGTCCTAAGTAGGTGTGAGAGGATCAGAACAAAGTGATTTTTCAGAAACTAAGGAAAGAAAGTTTGCCAGAGGAATTTTGGTGGAGATGGTTTTGGGAAGGAGCATGATTATTTTGGGCAGAAGGGTAAATAGAAAGACCTCTATTTCTGGTGATACGTGACATTAGATTTTGTAGGATCTTCCCACTAAAAGCAACAACAACAAAACAACTAAATCCTGCATAAATTGCAACAAATACGATTTTTTAAAAATATTTTATTTATTTATTCATTCATGAGAGACACAGAGAGGTGGAGGCAGAGGGAGAAGCAGGCTCCCTGCAAGGAGCCTGATGTGGGACTCGATCCCAGATCCCGGACCATGCCCTGAGCTGAAGGCAGAGGCTCAACTGCTGAGCCACCCGGGCATCCCCAAATATAATTTTTTAAATAAACTTTTAATTTAATTATATTTTTTAAAGATTTTATTTATTTATTCATGAGAGACACACGCACAGAGAGAGAGAGAGAGAGAGAAGCAGAGACACAGGCAGAGGGAGAAGCAGGCTCCATGCAGAGAGCCCAACGTGGTACTCGATCCCAGGTCTCCAGGATTACACTGGGCTGAAGGCGGCGCTAAACCGCTGAGCCACCAGGGCTGCCCCCTAATTTTATTTTTAAAAGAGATTTTATTTATTTATTTGAGAGAGAGCAGGTACATGTGAGCAGGGGGAGGGGCGAAGAAGGAGGGGAAAAGAATCTCAGGCTGACTATTCTAAGCACAGAGCCCAGTATAGGACTTGATCCCACAACCCTGAGATCATGACCTGAGCAAAAATAAAGCATCAGATGCTTAACTGATGAGGCATCCGGTGCCCCAGTAAACTTTTTATTTTATAGTAGCTTTAGATTTACAGAAAAAGGGCAGCCAGGGTAGCTCAGCGGTTTAGCACCACCTTCAGCCCAGGGTGTAATCCTGGAGACCCAGGATCGAGTCCCACGTTGGGCTCCCTACATGGAGCCTGCTTCTCCCTCTGCCTGTGTCTGCCTCTCTCTCCCTACCCCCCACCATGTCTCTCATAAGTAAGTAAGTAAGTAAGTAAATAAATAAATAAATAAATAAATAAATCTTTTAAAAAAATTTACAGAAAAGTTATAAAGGTTGTATCACCTGTGTCTGCTCTTGTTAACATCTTACAATAGAAAAAAAAATAACATCTTAAAATAGTATGGTGTCTTTGTTAAAACTAATGACTTAATATTGATACATAATTATTAACTAGAGTCTGTACTTTTTGCCTCATGTCTTTTTCTGTTCTAGGCTCCCATCCAAAATTCTGCATTATATTTAGTCATGTTTCTTTAGGCTTCTTTAAACTTCAACAGTTTTAAGCAGTACTATTTGGCTATTTTGTGGAGCATCCTTCATGATTAGCTGAGGTTATAGGTTCTTGAGAAGAAGAATGCAGAGGTAAAGTGCTATTTTCTTCACACCATATCAAGAGTATCCTACAAGATGACTTATCACTGATGATGCTAACCTTGACTGAGGCAGTGTTTATCAGGTTTCTTCACTGTAAAGTTATTCTTTTTCCCCTTTTATCATACTGTATACTTTGCAAAGAAGTCACTGTACACAGTTCACACTTAAGGAGTGGGGAGTTATGCTTCATCTCCTTGAGGAGGCAGTATCTATGTAAATTATTTGGAATTCTTCTTCTTTTTTTTTTTAAGATTTTATTTATTTATTCATGATAGTCACACAGAGAGAGACAGAGAGGCAGAGACACAGACAGAGGGAGAAGCAGGCTCCATGCAAGGAGCCCGACGTGGGATTCGATCCCGGGTCTCCAGGATTGCGCCCCGGGCCAAAGGAAGGCGCCAAACCGCTGCGCCACCCAGGGATCCCTGGAATTCTTCTATATAGGAGGTTCCATGCATAGTTTTTAATTCATTACTGGTTCCATGCATAGTTTTTAATTCATTCATTCATAGTTTTTAATTCATGCTAAAAAAGTAAGGATGCTCTGTAAGGGTCTGTTCTCACTTATAAGAGTGAAGAATCCGCTAAAACAGGACAGTGAACAGTGAGCCAACAGAAAAGGCAAGATTGCCTCCAGGGCAGATGCCCATATTAGCATTAATGGGAGATGTTGTCTTTGGCCCGTAGCAAATATAAGAACCCTCTGAGAAGGATGCTAAATTGGACCAAGGACTAGTTTCCATCCTCAGTTCACCAGAGCAAGTGCAAATACATTTTGAGAGGTAGCCTTTTCTTTTCTCTTTTTTTTTTTTAAAGATTGATTGATTGATTGATTAATTTGACAGAGAGAGTTTGCGTGCACACACAAGCAGGAGGAGTGGCAGGCAGAGGGAGAGGAAGAAGCAGGCTCCATTCAAAGCAGGGAGCCTGACACAGGGCTTGATCCCAGGACTCCGGGATCATGACTCAAGCTGAAGGCAGATGCTTAACCGACTGAGCTACCCAGGCAACCCCAAGAGAAATAGCCTTTTCTGGTTAAGCTCTGAATTACCACAGATAAAATTCAACAAAATATAAATTCAAAATTAAAAAATAAAAAATATAATAATAATAATAATAAAAACTACCAAACACAAGGAAATAAGCCAGTATGAGTGAGATTTGGTAGAAAGAAACCCCTAAAGATTTAAACTATTAGAATGATAAAATATAAAATGTTTAAATCAATAAAAGGTAGAATCTAAAATACTGTAGGAAATGAAAGACTCTCAGACTTGGTTATATAGATTTTGTAAAGGAACCAAGTGAAATGTTAGAAATGAAAAATATAGGGGTGCCTGGGTGGCTCAGTCTGTTAAGCAATCTGCCTTGGGCTCACGTCATGTTCTCAGTATCCTGGAATTGAGCCCTGCATTGGATTTCCTGCTCAGCGGGAAGTCTGCTTCTCCCTCTCCCTCAGCACCACCCCCCCATCATGAGTGCTCTCCATCTCTCTCAGATAAATAGATAAAATCTTTTTAAAAAAAGAAATGAAAAATATAATTGTTGAAATTAAAAGCCCAATGGATGGATTAATTGACTGAAAAATCTAAAGTAATTTCTCAGAATATAATGTTGAAAGATAAGTTGATAAGAATGATAATGAATCTAACATATGTGTGATTGAAGTCCTAGAAGGAGAGAGTGGAGAACAGGTGATACTTGAAGGAATAATGCTGAGAGGTCTGAAGAATTAGTGAAAGACCTGAATGTACAGGAAGCAGAATGACTATGAAGGAGATTAAATAAAAAGAAATGCATACCTACACACTCTGTGGCTAAACTGAATACTAAAGTCAAAGGGAGGCCCTTAAAAACAGATAGAATAAATAGCTTGCAAAGGAAGATAGACCAATAGCAACAGTAGTAGTTAGAAGACACAAGATAAAACTTCCAAGTGCAGAGAGAAAACAACTATCAATTGAGAATTGTATACTTAGCAAAGCTATTTTTTTTAAGATTTTATTTATTCATGAAAGACAGAAAGGCAGAGAAGCAGCCCAATGTGGGACTTGATCCTAGGACCCAGGACCACGAACGACCCAGCTGAAGGCAGATGCTTAACCACCTGAGCCACCGAAGTGCTCCCTCTAAGTCATGTTAGATGGAGAGAAAAGTATGAACTTTAAAATATTTATTTATTTATTTTAAATTAATACCTCTACACCCAATGTGGGGCTCAAACTCAAGATCAAGAGTTGAATGCTTTTCTGACTGAGCCAGCCAGATGCTGCAGAATGGTTTTTAAAGATTTATTTTCTTATTTTGTGTGTGTATGTGAGAGAGAAAGCATGCATGCACACAGGGGTTGGGGGGAAGGAGGAGGCATAGGGAGAGAGAATCTCAAACAGACTCAGATTCTGTGCTTAGTACAGAGCCCTATGTAGGGCTCGATCCCATGACCCCGAGATCATGAGCTCAGATGCTCAAGCAGTTGCACCACCCAGGTGTTCTCTGCCCCAGAACAATTTTTTAAATCCATGAGCAAACAGCTCAGCTGTGTGATTAACCAACATTGAATCATGTATGAGCAGAGTTTGGGTTATAATCAACTTTTTAAAACATTTTGCTGATTAAATGATATGTGCATAATTATTATTCTGTGTGGTTATTAGGTATAAGTAATTAAATAACTCATGTAAATCTCTGTATTTAGTGTTACTATAGCAGACCAAGGCAGACCAAACATTTTTGAGGTCACCTGAGAAGACCATTGACTTGAAGCTCTAAGACTTCTTTGAAGATGAGAGTTTCCAGGAGATTGGGCCTCTGATTTTTTTGCAGCCTAGATGTTTCAAGAGCCAGAACAGAGCAAGGGAGTTGTAGGATTGGAGGAGGTAAAAACCATAAAGCCTTTTTCTTTCCATTTTCAGAGGCCAGAGTTAGAAGTAAGAAACTTGTCATACATACTTAGTTTAATTCGATAGCATCTTTTTCATATACTTACCTGATACATACCAACCTAGAAAGAAAACTGAGAGAAAACAACTACACTTAGTGAAGTATTTAACTTGTTCTGTAACAGTAGTAGGTACTACAGACAGATATTTCACATATATTATTTATTTATTCCTTCCAAAAGTATTTTGAACTATTGCGTTCATTTAAAGTATTTTTATTTATTTATTTATTTATTTATTTATTTGAGAGAGAGAGTACAAGGAGCCTGATGGGCCCAATTCCAGGACCCTGAGATCACAACTGAGCCAAAGTCAGACACTTAACCCACTGAGCCATCTCAGGCTACCCCTATTGTGTTCATTTTAAGATATGGAAATTAGCTCAGTGGTTGAGGATCTGCCTTTGACTCAGGATGTGATCCCAAGGTCCTGGGATCAAGTCCCACATCAGGCTTCTCAGGGGGCCTGCTTCTCCCTCTGCCTATGTCTCCACCTCTCTCTGTGTGTCTCTATGAATAAATAAAATCCTTAGAAAAAAAGATGATACGGAAATTAGGGCTCAGAGACATGTCATTTTAGTCAAGGTCATGACCCAGTTAGTAGTTACTGAGGTACAGTTTGAATTAATGTCTATCTGCGTCTAATTTCCAAAGCCATTCTCTGAAAGGAATGAGAATTCTGATATGTGGATTTGAGATAGGATTATGCTTAGCACTTAAAATGGGACAGATTACATTACTTATTTGATACTATTTGATACTCCTCTTTTCATTATCATTTTCATAATGGTGAAAAATTAGGTCAAACTTTGAAAGAGTAAATGTTTTATTTATTTTTTTTAAATGTTTTATTTTTTAAAGATATTTATTTATTTGTTTATTTATTTGTTTGTTTATTTATTTATGAGGGAGATAGAGACACAGGCAGAGAGAGAGAAGCAGGCTCCACGCAGGGAGCCTGACATAGGACTCGGTCCCTGGTCTCCAGGATCACGCTCTGGGCTGAAGCAGCTCTAAACCACTGAGCCACCCGGGCTGCCCAGGAGTAAATGTTTTAAAAGAACCTGGGGCAGATTATCTGAGACTCTATAATAACAGACATAGAAGGTGGAGTTGGTTAACAAGGGACAGGAGTAAAAGATTCCTTCTCCTTCATATTAGGTCATTCCTTAGTGTCATCTAGGGGAACCCTGAAAATCTGGGAGAGAGAAGCAGATAGTTTGGAGCAGAAGGGAAGAGGATGCCTGGATGGGGGTGATTTTATTTTATTAAAGATTTTATTTATTCATGAGAGATGCAGAGAGTGAGAGAGAGGCAGAGACACAGGCAGAGGGAGAAGCAGGCTCCATGCAGGGAGCCCGACAACGTGAGACTCGATCCCAGGTCTCCAGGATCACACCCTGGGCTGAAGGTGGTGCTAAACCGCCGAGCCACCTGGGCTGCCCATGAATGGGGGTGATTTTAGAGGGAGGTCTTGGTAAGTATTTATCCAATCGAAAGTGTTGTATACCTGCTAAGTAGTTGATCGGCATTGAGATGCAAAGCCACTGTGCTCAAGATCTCTTGGTCTGGTGGGGAGACATTTGTTAATGAATATTTTCAACTCCAAGTGAACAATACCATATCTGTGCACAAGTTTTAAGCAGTATTAAGGAAGAACATGAAGTGTAGCAACATAGTGGAATTTTCATTTTATTTTTAATGTATTGTTTTGAATAAGTAAATAAATATATTCCCAAATCAAATTCCAAAAAGTATATAGTAAAAAATGAATTCCTCTACTTTAACTGCTCCTGCCTCTCTTGGTCCCTTGGTTTCTTTATGCTGAGGCATTATTATTAACAGTTTGTTATCTTCTCAGAGGTATTCTCTATGAATATAAAATATATGTTTGTATTTTTTGTGTACCTATAGTGGCATACTTCACCATTGTGCTTTTCACTTTATATCTTTTTTTTTTAAAGATTTTATTTATTTATTCATGATAGTCACAGAGGGGGGGGGGCAGAGACACAGGCAGAGGGAGAAGCAGGCTCCATGCAGGGAGCCCGACGTGGGATTCGATCCCGGGTCTCCAGGATCGCGCCCTGGGCCAAAGGCAGGCGCCAAACCGCTGCGCCACCCAGGGATCCCTTCACTTTATATCTTGAAGAAGATTCTAAACTTGTGTTTAATAGTTATGTGCTATTTAGTTGGATTTAGCCAATCTTCTTTTAATGGACTTGCAAGATATTTCTAGGCTTTTGTTGGAATTAGCGCTGCAGAGAGTATTTTTATACAGAAGTTTGTGCATGGGGGCAAGCATATCTGTGGGATGAATTCTCCAGTAATGTGGAGGATGGATTGAAGGGTGGTCAAACTAGAGGCAGACATCACTTATTAGGAAGTATTAATGATGAAATACTAAAGTAAGTCAGTGGCAAAAGGAGTGGGGAGGGAGAGAATGAATTACAAATCATGGATTCTATCAATTCTAAGCTGCACATTTTTTCCCCACATTTTAACATGTTTGAAATCAGTGTGTATTTTATAGTCAATAGTTTCATTGAGTTATTTGGAAGTACTTTGTAATTTTCTTCATGGTTTATAAAATGGTGCATGTTATAAACAGTGGTATCATAAATTCAGTAAAATACAGTGAAAAGGAGGAAGGATTGACAGGAGTTAGATGTAGAAAAAAGGGGGAAGTAAGAGTCAAGATCAGCAAACCGTTTTTGTTTTTCACATTCATTATTAAACCATTTTACAGTTTTCGTATGGTCTTCATATTTGATTAATGGTTCCATCAATTTGTTAATTTAATAAACCAATTCCACTCTTGGTGGATATTTAGATTCTAATTTTCTTTTGGCTCTTTATAGATCATTGATAACACCAAACAGTTTTCTGTTTAGAATTATGGAAAGTGTGACACCTGGGTGGCTCAGCAGTTAAGCGCCTGCCTTCAGCTTAGGGCCTGATCCTGGAGTCCTAGGATTGAGTCCCACATCGGGCTCCCTGCATGGAGCCTGCTTCTCCCTCTCTGCCTGTGTCTCTGCCTCTCTCTCTCTGCATTCTTTCATGAATAAATAGATAAAATCTTTATTTAAAAAAAATTACAGGGGATCCCTGGGTGGCTCAGCGGTTTGGCGCCTGCCTTTGGCCCAGGGCGCGATCCTGGAGTCCCGGGATCGAGTCCCGCTTCGGGCTCCCTGCATGGAGCCTGCTTCTCCCTCCTCCTGTGTCTCTGCCTCTCTCTCTCTCTCTCTCTCTCTCTCTCTCTACCATAAATGAATAAATAAATCTTTAAAAAAAATTACAGAGGGTTTGGGGCCCCTGGGTGGCTCAATGGTTGAGCCTCTTCCTTTGGCTCAGGTCGTGATCCTGGGGTCCTGGGAGGGAGTCCTGCATCAGGCTCCCCTCAGAGAGCCTGCTTCTCCCTATGTCTGTGTCTCTACCTCTCTGTGTCTATCATGAATAAATATATAAAATCCTTTTTTTTTTTAATTTGGGAAAAAAAAGGATTAGAGAAGATTTGATTTAGTAGATTTCTAGATAATTGTGTATAATGATATTTAACACACATCCTGAGTGGCAAATTGTTTAAAGAACTAAGTGGATACCTTATGAATATTAAGAGACTACTTTGAAATTTTTAGTTTAGATGTGGCTCTTTCAATGTACATTCAAGTCATTTTATTCAAGACTCAGGCTCTAAAATCAGTACTTAAGAGAAAAGGATTTGCTTTCAAATTTTTCATTAATTACAATATTCATGGGTTTTTTTTGTAAACACCTTGTATAAAAATATATATATATATATGATGAATACTGTAATGGGTTATGTATAATTCCATACAGTTAGTCATTCAGAAATTAAATCAGTTGAGTGGGGGCACCTGGGTGGCTCAGTGGTTGAGCCTCAGCCTTTGGCTCAGGGCGTGATCTCGGGGTCCCGGGATCAAGTCCCACATCAGGGTCCTCGCAGGGAGCCTGCTTCTCCCTCTGCCTATCTCTCTGCCTCTCTCTGTATGTCTCTCATGAATAAGTGAATAAAATCCTTATAATAGGATAAATATAATAAATAAGTATCCTTACAAATAAATACATATTTTTTTAACCACTGAGCCACCCAAGGCATCCCTCCTCACAAATAGATATATTTTTAAAGATTCTATTTATTTAATTTTTTTTTTTAAAGATTTTATTTATTCATAGAGACAGAGAGAGAGAGGCAGAGACACAGGCAGAGGGAGAAGCAGGCATCATACAGAGAGCCTGATGTGGGACTCGATCCAGGCAGGGTCTCCAGGATCACGCCCTGGGCTGCAGGCAGCGCTAAACTGCTGCGCCACTGGTGCTGCCCTATTTAAATTTTTTTAAGATTTATTTATTTATTTGAGAAAGTGAGAGAGCACTGGCACGCAGGGTGGTAGGAGGGGCGGAGAGAGAGAATTGTTAAGCAGATTCCATGCTGACCTCAATCCCACTACCCTGTGGTAGTACCCAAGCCAAAGCCAAGAGTGGGTTGCTCAACCGACTGCAGCACCCATGTGTCCCAAAGATTTTATTTATTTTGTTTTGAGAGGGCGAGTGAGCAGAGGGAGGGACAGAGGGAGAGATTCGCAGGCAGCCCTGCAACAAGCATGGAGCCCAGTACAGGACTCGGTTCCACCATGCCGAGATCACAGCCTTAGCTGAACTGAAGAGTCAGACACTCCACCGTCTGAGCTACCCAGGGACCCCTGTTTTTCCTTTCAACATCCTCATTTTACAAAATAAGTCAGACTAAAGATAATGAAAATTAATACTTTTGGGCACCTGGGTGGCTCAGTCAGTTAACCATCTGCTTTCGGCTCAGGTCATGATCCTGAGATTCTGAGATCAGGTCCCTCATCGGGCTCCCTGCTCCGTGGAGAGCTTGCGTCTCCCTCTCCTTCTGCCCTTCCCACCACTTGTGCTCTTTCTCTCTGTCAAATAAATAAATAAAAATTTTTAAAAGAAAAAAGAAAATCCTTTTCAAGTATTACAGTTTGGGTCTTCTGACTCATGCTTGTACCTTTTCCATTATACCATAATGCTTATTCTCTGTAATGGAAAGACCATGCAGATTGGAAACACTTTTTTTTTTTTTTAAGATTTTATTTATTCATGAGAGACACACACATATATATATATATATATATATATATACACACACACACGTACACACATATGTATATTGAGATTTCATTTATTTATTTATTTGAGAGAGTGAGCATAGGCACTAATACATCGATCAGGAGAGGGGCAGAGGGAGAGAATCTCAGGCAGACTCTGCTGAGTGCAGAGCCTGACAGGGTACTTGATCTCACGATGCTGAGATCAAGACCTGAGCCAAAACAAGAATCAGATGCCTAACTGATTAAGCCACCCAGGCGTCCCTCTCTTCCTGAATGAAGAAGGCCTCTTTCTATAGGAGGCCACGTGGTGGGCAAGGGTGTTTGTTGGTGGTGGCAAAGATCTCTGGTGTCTCTTCTTATAAAAACACTCTTACCTTCTTAAAGGCCCCATCGTCATGACCTCGTTTAACCTTAATTACCTCCTTATTGGCCCTATCTCCAAATATAGTCACATTGGGGTTTAGAGCTTCAACATAAATATTTTGGGGAGACACAGTTTAGTACATTGCAATGGTGGTTCTGTAATATCTGGAACAACTACCAAAAGCAGGAAATGAACATTGATACAGTATTACAGACTATAGTTGAATTTTTTTTTTTAAAGATTTTTATTTATTTGAGAGAGCATGAGCAAGGGAGAGGAGTAGAGGGGGAAGGACAGTCTCTCCACTGAGCAGGGAGCTGGTTGTGGGGCTCGGATCCAGGACCCTGGGATTATGACCTGAGCCAAAGGCAGACATTTAACCGACTGAGCCACCCAGGCACCGACTGTGGTTGAATTTTGCCAGTTATCCCACCTAGGGATCCCCATTATTCCACCTCTTAAATGGATATAACAGTATTAACCTCAGCATTGTTGTAAGGGTATCAGTTAATATTTGTATCATCTTTAAAACAGTATCTAGCACATAGAAAATGCTATGAGTATTATTGAATAAGTTTAAAAATCTTGTCTAGGGGATCCCTGGGTGGCTCAGCGGTTTAGTCCCTGCCTTTGGCCCAGGGCCTGATCCTGGAGTCACGGGATCAAGTCCCGCATCGGGCTCCCTGCATGGAGCCTGCTTCTCTCTCTGCCTGTGTCTCTGCCACCCCTCCCGCACCCTGTCTCTCTCATGAATAAATAAAATCTTTTTTTTTTTTTTTTAAGATTTTATTTATTTGTTCTTAAGAAACACACACACACACAGAGGGAGGCAGAGACACAGGCAGAGGGAGAAGCAGGCTCCCGGCAGGGATCCTGACATGGGACTCGATCCAGGGTCTCCAGGATCACACCCTGGGCCAATGGCGGTGCTAAACTGCTGAGCCACCCGGGCTGCCCAAATAAATAAAATCCTAAAAAATTTTTTTTGTCTAAATTTTTCCCTTCTGTAAAACCAAAGATAGACATTGGATAATCGTTTTCAGCACCTTTACTCATGACTTGTTCTTGCTGGAGTACTCTTCACCTTTGTTCCTGTCTACAAAAATTTAACATCTTCATCAGACATTTTATTATTATTATTATTATTATTATTATTATAATTATTTTGAACATTTTATTTATTTATTTGAGGAAGATGGAGAAGCAGGCTCCCTGCTCAGCAGGGAGCCCAGTCCAGGACTCAATCCCAGGATGCTGGGATTATTTTATTAATTTTTTAAAAAGATTTTATTTACCTATTCATTAGAGACAGAAAGGCAGAGACACGGGCAGAGGGAGAAACAGGCTCCATGCAGGGAGCCTGATGTGAGACTCGATCTCGGGACTCCAGGATCATGCCCTGAGCCAAAGGCAGACACTCAACCGCTGAGCCACCCAGGTGTCCCTTTTGTTTTGTTTTTAAAGATTTTATTTATTTATTCATGAGACACAGAGAGAGAGGCAGAGACATGGCAGAGGGAGAACAGGCTCCTCACAGGGGGCCGAATTTGGGACTCAGTCCCAGACCCTAGGATCACACCCTGAGCCAAAGGCAGACTCCCAACTGCTGAGCCACCCAGGTGTCCTAGGACCTGGGATCATGACCTGTGCCAAAGGCCAACTGCCTGATCCATCCAGGGCTCCTAACTAATATTATTTGAGCTCCTGTCTGATACTCAGTCATTGAGGACATAGCAGTAAACAAGACAGAATTCCAGCCTTTAAGGAGATTATACTCTAGTGGAAGATACAAACAAGTACACTATAGTGTGATAAGTATATGATATGTGTTTTTTCAGGATGCACTAAAGGCCTTGTCTTATGGAGTCAGGAAGCTTCATGGAAGATGTGATATATAAGCTGAGAATTGAAGGAAGAAAGAATTAGCCAGTTGAAGTAAGTGGCAAGATAAGGAAAGGAAGTGGGGCTTGATGTTAAGAACAAAGTATAGCTCACTAAACTGCAGCTGTTAAGGAAGAGTAGCTAAAGTTGAAGCTAAACACGTAGGCAAGAACTAGGTTGCAGAGGAAAAGCATTCATGATGGGTCTTCTTAAATCCCATTGCTTTTAGACATCGTCTCAGACAACCTCACCATTTTTTTCATTTCCTCCTGACTTTCTATAGTGATTTGACTATAGAGTATAGGGTATGCATTGGGAAGAAGTTGCATTAAAATAGTTGGGGGTAGTTTGTTTGGAGAAGAAGTAGTGATAAGATGGGAGCAAAATCTGACATGAATTTAATTTACAATTTTGGACTTTTTCCTATGAATGAGTAGAAAACACAATATATTCAGGATGGGATATCTTAGAAAAGGAAAATTCAGAGAGAAAGTGCACATGCAAGGTTTCTGCTAACTATACTTCATTAAAGATAGAACTTTGAAAGCGAAAAGATGAGACTAAAAGAGAAGGTAAGATGCAGATCATAAATGGAGACTAAGGTGTTTAGGCACTTCCCAGTAAGCATTTGGAAATCATTGATGGATTTGATATGAGAAACAAATTGGATAATATTTGTGTATTAGAAATGAATTTAGAAATTTAGAGAGTAACTGAGGGGATTAAGTCAAGAGGTAAGATCACGTTAGGAGGGTACTCCAGTAGTAGTCTAGGTCAAAGATGATGAACCAAGCAAAGAGCAATAGTAAGAAGAGAAGGAAAACGAGATAAATTTGACAGATATTATTGGAGACAAAATTGGCTGGACTTAGAGATGTATCAGATGTGAAGAGGGTCAGGTAGGGAGCAAGAAGAGTCAAAAAAGATTGCTAAAATTCTGACTAAATACAAGAGCAGGAATGATGGAAGAGGAGGACAGTTACTAATACTGAAAAATTAAGTTCAGGGTGCCTCTGAGACTTGGATGTGGATGTGTGCCTTAACTGATGAAAAGGAAATCCAGGCTTGGTATCTATAGATCTATAGACATGGGAGTCATTGATGTATACGTGTTAGGAGTTAAGTGGATGATTATGCTGATAGCATTTCATTTTCTGCTAAGCACTGGCCTGAATGCTTTATATACATTGTTTCATTTAATTCTTGTAACAACAAAAAAAAAAGTGTCATATAGAAGAGTCAAGTAGTGTATAAAACCCCAAAGCTAATAAGGGACAGTCAGGAATGGAACAAACTAACTTAAAACCTGAAATCTTGGGCAGCCCAGGCGGCTAAGTGGTTTAGCGCCGCCTTCAGCCCAGGGCGTGATCCTGAGGACCCGGGATCAAGTCCCACGTCAGGATCCTTACGTGGAGCCTGCTTCTCCCTCTGCCTGTGTCTGCCTCTCTCTGTGTGTCTCTCATAAATAAATAAATAAAATCTCTCTTAAAAAAAAAAAAAAACACCTGAAATCTTAAACATGATGCCATGGGTGAATGGAGAAGAGTGCTTAGGAGAGAACGCTGGAGAGCTTCAACATTTAAAGGAGGATGGTCACATCTCCTATCTACACATGCCCACCCAGTAGAGAAGGAATCTGAGAGGTAGGAAAACTAGGAAAGTGGTTATGACAAACTGAAGGAGGAATTACCATAACAGATTATTCTGTGTGCCAGAAGCCACAAAGAAATAACATTTAAAAAAATTTCATCAGGAGTGCCTGGGTGGCTCCCTTGGTTGGGTATCTGACTTCAGCTCAGGTAATTATCATGGGGTCCTGGGATCGAGCCCCACATCAGACTCTTGCTCAGTGGGGACTCTGCTTCTCCCTCTCCCTCTGCCCCTGTTCATGCTCTCTATCTCAAATGAATAAACAAAATCTTAAAAAAAATTTTTTTTTAAATTTCATCACATTTAATAAGTTGGAATTTATTGGTAATTCCTTGTTTGAGTGGAGTGGTGGCAACATAAATGAGATGGCATAATTTATATAAAGCTCTTGAGCATAGTAGATTGCGTATTTTAAGTACAGGGGGAAATAGTAGTTCCTACAGTTATGAAGTTAATCAGAGTTAAAGTGGAGACAGTGAGAACTCTTTCAGATACCTGAATCTGAAGGATCTTAACTAACTCAGGTAAGTTGATTTGGTTGGATATAAATAATGGATACATTTTTATTGAGAGAACAGAATTTCCATCTAATGATTTCTGCTTTCTCTGTGAAATAGCATGTAAGCTTATCTCTGCTGAGAGTGAGAAGGAATGTGGAATGTGGTGAAATAGGGGACTTGATAAGAGTGGTCAAAATTTGAGATCCCTCTTACTGCAGATGAGAGAGGATGCTGATTAAGAACATGTGGGGGACGCCTGGGTGGCTCAGTCAGTTAAGCATCTGCCTTCTGCCCAGGTCATAATCCCAGGGTCCTGTGATCGAGCCCTGTGTCAGGCTCTCTGCTCAGAGGGGAGTCTGCTTCTCCCTCTCCCACTGCAGCTCCCCCTGCTTGTGCTCTTTCTGTAAATAAATAAATAAAATATTTTTTTAAAAAAGAACAGAACCTGCAGAAAAGAGGTATGTAGATGACTCATTGACTGGACTTCTAACTCTTGGTTTTGGCTCAGGTCATGATCTCTGAGTTCTAGGATCAAGCCCTGTGTTGGGCGTCACACTCCATAGGGAGTCTGCTGGGGACTCTCTCTCCTCCTTTTGCCCCTCCCCCTATGCTCTTCCTCTCTCTCTAAAATAAATAAATCTTACCCAAAAAGAGAGAGAGAATATGTAGAAGGAACAGTATAATGTAGCATTATATTGATGAGGGCCCAGCTAAAGGAACTAGACTTACATGGT
This sequence comes from Canis lupus familiaris, assembly GCF_011100685.1. Classification (NCBI taxonomy): domain Eukaryota; kingdom Metazoa; phylum Chordata; class Mammalia; order Carnivora; family Canidae; genus Canis; species Canis lupus. Next base: position 60,275,523 of record NC_049238.1, read on the forward strand.
TTCAATTCTCTTGATATGATTTTTCTTCAGCAGAACCCAGGAGCAGAAATAAAGATGCAGTAAAGGTATCCAGTTAAGTTGATCCAGATTTAGGATTTTGTCGAATGCGTGTGATAGAAAGGCTAAATAAGGGGAGAGGTGAAAAAAAAAACAAAACCCGAAGGTTTTTGGGCACCTGGGTGGCTCAGTGTTTTGAGTCTGACTCTTAATATCAGTTTAGATCATGATCTCAGGATTGTAAAATCAAGCCCCATGTTGAGCTCTGCACTAGGCATGGAGCCTGCTTAGGATTCTCCCTCCTTCTGTTTGCATGTATGTTCACCTGCTTGCTTTCTCTCTCTCAAAAAAAAAAAAAAGTGGCTTTAATAATAATCAAAGACTGTGGAATTGATAGAGGAAAAAATTGAGTACTAAAAGTGACTGTAAAAAAAAATAAAATAAAAGTGACTGTAAAGTTAGAAAAAATATAGAACTGAGATTTTGATAACAGTGACAAATGTAAGGGGAAACAGAGGCTATGGTCAGAAAGGGAGATTTTAAAATGTACAGAGCAGTGGTTCTTGGAGGTCACCGAATTTAAGATCAAGATGCTGAGAGACTAAAAAATGTGATGGATCATCCAAATGGACATTAAAATTGTCCAGGATATAATGAAACTTGGGGTGGTTTTGCTTGAAAGCAAATTGACTGGGCCTCGTCATGGGCCTTTGAAAAACTTCACCTCCTTGTGCATATGGGATCAAATTACTTATTTCCCAGGACCTGGTGCTAAGAGTAGGGAGCAGATCCTCTCTTCCAGTTAGATGGCAGGATTTAGGTGTACCCCAGGAGTATCTGGTCTAGTTGATGAAAAGAGTCTATCTACAATTGCAATGTAGAGGAGGTTAAGCAGTTTGCCTAAGGTCATACATTCTTGGTGGTTGGAAAACCTCTGCTCTTTCCACTAACCCTGGTGTTTGCACGATGAGTTGAGCTGCTTCAACAGTTTTTCTTTACAAATGTTTGGGAAAACAGTTTTGTTTTATTATAGCTTCTCTAGAGTTAATAAGTTTTTTAGTGCCAAATATCTGTAAAGTGAGATGGAAATCTACTCAGGGAGCACCTTGAACAGAAAATTAACCGAACATTTTTTAGTTTCAATAAATTGATCCATTAGTTCATTTGCCTATTCTCCACCCACGTAATAGTGGTTACACAGTTAGAGAACATTTTATTTGGAATAAACTGAATTCAGTATAATTTGACTCATTTGGTTTTATTTATTTTGTTTTATCAACTCTAGCTGCCTATCCCCACCGTTTGAATCTCTTTTACCTCGCCAATGATGTCATACAGAACTGCAAAAGGAAAAATGCAATCATTTTTCGTGAATCATTTGCTGATGTCCTTCCTGAAGCAGCTGCTTTAGTGAAGTAAGTACATTCTTACTGCTTTGGGGGAAGCTAAGCTTAGAAAATTAGGAATTTTAGTTTTCCTTTTTTACCTGTCAGTAAGAACTGTTAACAGTTATACATGCTTGAAGATCCAAGGATATTTTGTCCAAATTGTTCATTTAATTTTCCCACTGAGGGGATCCCTGGGTGGCGCAGCGGTTTAGCGCCTGCCTTTGGCCCAGGGCGCGATCCTGGAGACCCGGGATCGAATCCCACGTCGGGCTCCCAGTGCATGGAGCCTGCTTCTCCCTCTGCCTGTGTCTCTGCCTCTCTCTCTCTCTCTCTCTCTCTCTGTGTGTGTGACTATCATAAATAAATAAAAAAAATTAAAAAAAATAATTTTCCCACTGATAGACACATTTTTTCTTTTAAAAATACTTCTCGGATCCCTGGGTGGCGCAGCGGTTTGGCGCCTGCCTTTGGCCCAGGGCACGATCCTGGAGACCCGGGATCGAGTCCCACGTCGGGCTCCCGGTGCATGGAGCCTGCTTCTCCCTCTGCCTCTCTCTTTCTCTCTCTCTCTCTGTGTGACTATCATTTAAAAAAAAAATACTTCTCTCTCTTATAAGGTTTTATTTATTCTCTTTTTGAAAGCTTGCTATTTACTCTCTGTCTCTTCTCTCCTACCTTGACTATATATATCTCCTAGTTATACTCTTTTTTGTTGGTACTTTGTTCCAATTACTACTTCTGTTTTTCATATTTTTTTAATACATTTCCTTTCTTTTTTCAGTCCTCTTGAAATCTTGCCCCCTCTATGACATCTGTATAATTAATTAAAAAGAAATGGAAATTTTCATCCTGAACTTCGTATTTATTTATTTATTTATTTATTCATGAAGAGGCAGAGACATAGACAGAGGGAGAAGCAGACTCCTCACAGGGAGCCTAATGCGGGACTCTGTCCCCAGACTGGGATCATGCCCTGAGCCAAAGGCAGATGCTCAACCACTGAGCCACCCAGGCGTCCCGCAAACTTCATATTGATTTATTTCATCCTTGAGGTTTTCTCTATCATTTCTCAAAGTGCTAGATTACTTATATTTGATGTTATTTTTACTCTGTATTAATAGTGTCTTCCTTGTTTTTCATCCATATTTGCAAGTTATTTAGATGGTACGAGAGACATACACACAAAATTAGAGGATAGACAATTCTGTAAACAATCAAAATTGCTAAGTATTTCCTCAAATTATAACTCATTAACATATTATTTATTTATATAAATATGTGAACATTACACATTATCAATCCATTTGTTAGTATTAACCCATTCAAAACTGAATGACCGGGACACCTGGGTGGCTCAGTGGTTGAGTGTCTGCATTTAGCTCAGGGTGTGATCCCAGAGGCCCAGGATCAAGTCCCACATCGGGCTCCCTGCATGGAGCCTGCTTCTCCCTCTCCCTGTATCTCTGCCTCTCTCTCTCTGTGTCTTTCATGATAAATAAATAAAATAAATAAAATCCTGTTTTAAAACAAAACAAAACTGAATGATACTTTTTCCTTCCTTTGGATTGTTAACTTGTGTTTATTTTGGTACTACATGAATGTGCTAAAAGATTTACACGCATGTCCGAAGAAGATAAAATAAGGGTACCCAGCTGGCTTAGTCAGTAGAGCATGTGACTCTTGATCTCAGAGTTGTGAGTTCAAGCCCCACATTGGGTGTAGAGATTACTTAAAAATAAAATCTTAAAAAAAAAGTACACTTAGCATTTATTGAACACTTGTAATTGACCAGATGCTATATAGAGTGCTTTGTCTGCTTTAAGTCATTGAATCTTGAGAGCAACTTTTTTTTTTTTTTAAAGATTTATTTATTTATTTATGGTAGACAGAGAGAGAGAGGCAGAGACACAGGCAGAGGGAGAAGCAGGCTCCATGCCAGGAGCCCAATGTGGGACTCGATCCCGGGACTCCAGGATGGCGCCCTGGGCCAAAGGCAGGCACCAAACCTCTGAGCCACCCAGGGATCCCCATTGAAAACAACTTTTTAAAGTGGCTACTACTGTTGTCCCCATTTAAGGAGGAAGAAACTGCTTTAGAGAGATTCAGTAGCTTGCCTAAGTTCTCACAGCTGGCAGGGTTGGGGGGAGGGTAGGGAGGGAGCAGAATTCCCACCTAGGCCTGTCTAGGTCCCAAAACCCATGTTCTTTGCCACTTAACCACAATCTGTGTTGTTTCTTTATATATATAAACCCAGTATAATATTGAGTAAGAAAAGCAGTATGCGATGGTTTCCACTTAAAGTTTCTGCTATAAATACCACTATAGTCCTTTTATAACTTAACCTACTGTTTCCTAGACTTAGATTTTGTGACCTAGTTCATGGATTAATATAGGGTTGTCAGCTTTTACTTTACTAGGTAAAGATATTTTTTAAAACAACTGCTTTGGGATCCCTGGGTGGCGCAGCGGTTTGGCGCCTGCCTTTGGCCCAGGGCGTGATCCTGGAGACCTGGGATCGATTCCCACGTCGGGCCCCGGTGCATGGAGCCTGCTTCTCCCTCTGCCTGTGTCTCTGCCTCATTCTCTCTCTCTCTCTGTGACTATCACAAATAAATTTAAAAAATAAATAAATAAATAAAACAACTGCTTTGTTTTACTATAACTGATTTCCAGAAAAAGGTTGAGAAGGACATATTCTCAGAATAAAGATCAGTCCTTTAAAAAAAAAAAAAAGATTGAATTTATTTATTTGAGAGGGAGGAGGGGTAGAGGGAGAACAACAAGCAGAGACTCTCTGCTGAGTATGGAGCCAGACACAGGGCTCCATCCTAGGACCCTGAGACAATGACCTGAACTGAAGGCAGATCCTCAGCCAACTGAGGTGTCCCCAGTGCTCAATGAGAGTACCTTCAGAAACCTGGAATAAACATAAGACTTGACAGTGAACTAGAAAAAGCATTCCGAGACAAGGATGCCTTCTGACATCGTTCATATTTGCTATTATGCTGGAGATCCCATTCTTTTCTTTTTTTTTTTTTTAAATTTTTTTAAGACTTTATTTATTCATAGAGACACACAGAGAGAGAGAGAGAGAGGCAGAGGCAGAGACACAGGCAGAGGGAGAGGCGGGCTCCATGCAGGGAGTCTGACGTGGGACTCTATCCCAGGTCTCCAGGATCACGACCCAGGCTGCAGGCGGTGCTAAACTGCTGCGCCACTGGGGCTGCCCCCCATTCGTTTCTAAATAAATAAACAAAAACTACATTTAAAAAGAGAGGATTTTCATTATTTGCAGATAATATGATTACCTTCATCAGGGGCGAGCAACCTTTTTCTGTAAAGGGGCAAATAGCAAATATTTTAGGCTCTGTAGGCAATAGGATCTCTGTTGCCACTGCTTAATTCTGTTTTAGTATATGTGCTGCTGAAGTGAGCACACCACTGCTTAATTTTGCTATTCTAGCATGAAAGCAGCTATAGATAGCAGGTAGACAAATGGATGGGACTGTGTTTCAATAAAACTTTATTTATAAAAATAAGCAGCCAGCCTGTGGTTCATAGTTTGCTGACTCCCAGCCCACACAGAATCAACTAGTAAGAGAGGTAAGTTAAATAGTCAGATTCAAGTTTAAGTGCTAGCCATAACCAATTTAAAAATGTAATTAGGAGAAAAGATTCCTTTTGTAACAAAAGTACTGGACTCTCCCCACCCCGCCCCAGAATAAAAGAGAGTCCACTCAAGAGTGAAGGTAATAAGAGGTATGTTAAGGCTTTTATAAAGAAAGCTTTTAGATTTTACGAAAGGGAATTAAAGATTTGAATAAATGAAAAGATACATATGTAACCATTTTGAAGGAAGATTTGGTATTGTTAAAAAATAGATTCCCAGTATGTAATTTATAAATTCATCGTAATCCCAGTCAAAATCTCAATAGGGTTTAATATGGAAGGATAAAATAGATAATTGTTATAAAGAGTAGTAAGGCTAGATTTCCCCTATCAGTTAGTAATATATACTTTAAAACTAATAGAAGCAGAAGACTGTGTCAGTGAAACAATATAGTCTTGCTTATAAAGAAATTAGTTACACAGTATATGATGAGATTGTAAGATACGAGCTTTAGTATTCCATAAACATCCCATCCCAAACACTACTACCCTCTTTAAATTTCTATTCACAGACTCTAGATTCATTTGTCTTGTGAATTCTCTCCCTAATTTAAGGCTATTGTTTTAATCCCTTTAATTCAGGAGAAGCAAATGACCAAAAGTTTCAGGCAGGTCACATAGATGAATGAGGTGGGTTGAATGCGAAGAACCCACATAAATGGAGCAGCCGCTACTCAGGCCTAGCCCGTGGCCATAAAGAAATAGGAATTCAGTGTTAACACGTACTGCTAAACCTTCCAAGGACTTTTTCACTTTTTATTTTATTTTATTCTCTTTATTTATTTGAGAGAAAGAGCACAGGAGCAGAAGGAGGGGCCCAGGGAGAGGGAGAAGCAGACCTCCCAATAAGCAGGGAGCCCAACACAGGACTTGGATCTCAGGATCCTGAGATCATGACCTGAGCCAAAGGTAGACACTCAACCGACAGAACCATCCACGTGCCCCAGGAGTTTTTCACTTTTTAAGCTAGGTCAAAATCTGGAGTTTTATATGAAGTCTTTCAATTGTTGTTTGTTTGTTTTTTAAGATTTTATTTATTCATAAGAGACACAGAGAGAGAGGGAGAGGGAGGCAGAGGCACAAGCAGGCTCCCTGCAGGGAGCCTGATGTGGGACTCAATCCCAGGACTCCAGGATCACGCCCTGGGCCGAAGGCAGGTGCTAAACCACTGAGCCACCCAGGGATCCCCGTCTTTCAGTTTTTAAAACATGGGAATCTGAATTACCTTTTTAAAAAAGTTATTGCTAGCCAAACAAAACATATCTGTTGACTAGGGCAACAGGCAGCCTGTTAGAGACTTCTGCATTAAGGCATTCATTTTATTTCTTTAATCGCTTTAAGGATTCCTTGGTTTCACCTGACTGAAAGTTGGTATGGAATAGACTCCTGCCTTATGTTAAGAGAGATGACCAAAGAGGGAAATTAGTGCTTTCAGATGGGTTAAAAACTTTTTTTTTTTTTAGGAAACTTTTTCTTTCCAAATAATTATCTAATTATTCCAGCTCTTTTTAAATTAAATTTCAGTTTATTCTTCCCTCACTGGTCTGAAATTCCATAGAGCGAGAACCTGGAGATTTTGTTTTGGACATACTAGTCATTATTCTAGTGAAAATTATATGTGAGAGGGCCAGACATAAATGAAGGTAAACCAACCTGATGGTATTTGCTTTGCCATTTGTGTCCTAGAGCTCCCAGTTAAGGACAAAAATACCATTCATCTGAACATGTACATCATGGAACAGAGCAGTAGAAAATTCATTTTGAAGCACAGGGAGTGTTTATGAATGTCAGAGTTGAGTTGGAAAACTATAGCCTATTCTGCCGCCAGCAGTGATGTGCATGTGTGTGTGTGCATACATGTTATATGTAGATGAATCCCTATAAAAACTGAAGGTCCACTTGTATTACGCCAGGATCGTGTGAAAGTGGGTTATATCTTTGATATGGATGGAGCTTACCTAAGTCCTATTTCTATCCCAAGCTTTCATAAAAGGCAGTTATTTTTGTTTTTTAAAATTCTCTTCTTAATTGAACTGAAAAATGAATTTATACTAATTATTATTAAAGTTTAATGATATCTTTTGACTCTCAGGGTGTAGAGAAAATTGCATGTATGTCTGACCTTTGTTGGGAAAAGATGTCATAACATATTTGGGAGAAACCGTGAGCTTGGTACTTTGAAATAAAGCACCATAAGAAGGGCTTCTTATGACTTTATGGCTACTTGTTGGTTAGTGAAGAAAGTCTTGAAACCACTTGGGAGTTTGAATTTGGACAGTTTTATTTCTTTCTCTCTGTCTCTTTTTTTTTTTTTTAAGATTTACCCATTCATTTTTAGAGCACACGTGCATGTGGGTGTGAGTGAGGAGAGGGGCAGAGGGAGAGAAAGAGAGAAAATCTCGAGCAGACTGTTTTTTGAGCAGGGAACCTGACTTGGGGCTTGATCTCAGGACCCTGAAATCATGACCTGAGCCAAAACCAAGAATCTGACACTTAGCTGACTGAGCCACCCCATTTTTCTAACTAAACTGACAGCTGCAATTTCTTTCTTTGTACACATTCTCTTGGAGATTTATCTGCTCATGGACTTAACTTTTACTCATGTACTAATAACTACTATATTTCTCTATCTAGATTTTGGGGATTTTGTTTTGTTTTCATTTTTAAAATTATTATTTAAGATTTTATTTATTCATGAGAGACACACAGAGAGAGAGAGGGAGAAACAGGCTCCATGCAGGGAGCCTGATGTGGGACTCGATCTCGGGACTCCAGGATCATGCCCTGAGCCAAAGGCAGACACTCAGCCGCTGAGCCACCCAGGTGTCCCTTTTGTTATGATTTTAAAGATTTTATTTTTACCTAGTCTCTACACCCAACATGGACTCGAACTTAGAACCCTGAGATGAGGAGTCACCTGCCTCTACTAACTGAGCCAGCCATGTGCCCACCCCCCCTTGACCATGTCTTCAGTCTCTTTTTTGTGAATTACTGCTTCATTATTATATGATGATATTCGGCTTAGAACATCTACAATAATATATCTTACATTCATATAAAGCCCTGTTCCCCAGTTTATGCGAAAATAGGTTATAAATGGGAAATTGTTATACAAATGTTATATGAAACCCACGGTAACCAACTTTGCAGGTAAGCAAATTGAATTTCATTATTTCTTCTTACAAAATGAGAAAACTGAAGCCCAGAGCAATTAAGAAATTGCCCAAACAGGGATCCCTGGGTGGCGCAACGGTTTGGCACCTGCCTTTGGCCCAGGGCGCGATCCTGGAGACCTGGGATCGAATCCCACATCGGGCTCCCGGTGCATGGAGCCTGCTTCTCCCTCTGCCTGTGTCTCTGCCTCTCTCTCTCTCTGTGACTATCATGAATAAATAAATAAAATCTTTAAAAAAAAAAAAAAAAAAAAGAAATTGCCCAAAGTAAAATACCAAAAGAGAGGTGAAAATAGAACTAAGATTTTTCTGACTCTTAGTCTCCTGTTATTTCTGTTTTATTTTTTTATTTTTATTTATTTTTTTTTATTTCTGTTTTACAATAGAGTCTGCCTAAACTTAATTTACAGTTTTGATCTTAAAATGGCCGCTAGGTAATTTTAAATTCTTGTCCCTTCATTTCTTAGTCACTTAGCAGAAGCTGATTCTTTGCCTATTTCTTCCTCTTTTTTTCTGTTTTTAAATTTCCCATTATCATTTCTATTTGATATATTTATATTATTAAGATAGCTTCTAACTACTTTCTCATAGTCTGATATCCTTTTCATTCACTTCAGGCTATGTACACATTGATGTTTAGAGATATGATGATTTAAGATTATAGGCTCTGGCACCACTGTACATGGGTTTGAATCCCGGTTCTGCCACCTTCCAGGTATATAACTTTAGACAATTTAAATTAGCTTTTTTTTTTTTAATCTGTATAAATCTGCCAATAGGAGCACCTGGGTGGCTCAATGATTGAGCCTTTGGCTCAGGTCATGATCTCAGCGTTCTGGGATTAAGTCCCGTATCAGGCTCCTGAGAGCCTGCTTCTCCCTCTGTCTATGTCTCTGCCTCTAAATAAATCAAATCTTTAAAAAAAAATATCTGCTATTACAGTACCCACCTCACAGAGTTTAAGAACTACTAAATGAGTTAATACTACAAGATAAAATGAGTGCTTAGAACAGCAACTGGCATATAATGAGTACTTAATAAATGTTAGCTGGTGCTGTGATAATGAGGTTGATTAATGACAATTACTCCTACAATTATTATTAACAAGTTAATGTTACCAAATCACTGCTCTGATCATTCTTTTAAAAATATTTTTATATTACTATATAATTTAACAAATTCCTTTCCATGTTTGTTACTTTCTTTCTTTTTTTAAAAAAGATTTTATTTATTTATTCATGAGGGAGAGAGAGGCAGAGACATAGGCCAAGAGAGAAGCAGGCTCCCCACAAAGAGCCTGATGTGGGACTCGATGCTGGGATCACACCCTGAGCCAAAGATGGACACTCAACTGCTGAGCCACCCCAGGCATCCCCCATGTTTGTTACTTTGTTTGACTGTCAAACCCAACTATATAATATAAGTAGGGGCAAAGAATATTATTCTCATTTTACAGATAAGGATACTGATAATAAAGTAAATGACAAAAAGATACTTCAAGACAAGAAATTGAACATTTTAAAAAAATAAGAAAGAGTGAGATCATGTTAGTAGGGTTTTTTTACTGGGCAGTCCCGTTTTCCAAGCTCCTTGGGAAGGCACTTAAAACCCTTTACAGTCAGTTGTCAACTTCATATCCTTGTCACCAGCTCTCCTATGTTCCAGTAATGACCATTGCTCAGCCAAACACTCATACAATGTGTCTTAATACAAGTGCTTGGGAATTTTTCTTCTTGGAATATTTTTCCTTTCTTGAGAAGCAGTGAAACTTAGAAGAATCCAAGTTTTGGGATCAGGTTGCCTAGGTTCAAATTCTTGTTAGCCACATGTTAAACTGTTTAATTTTTTTGTGCTTTAGTTCTCTCACCTATAAATGAAAATGATAGTACAGTTTGTATCTTGGGACTGTTGTGAGGATTAAATAAGCTAATATATGGAAAGCACTTCTAAAAGTATCTAGATCACAAAAGTGCTCCAAAAATTAGTGAGCTCTAAGTATGTATCTCAAGAAGTTCACAAAAGAAGAACAAAATAAGACAAAGGAAGGAAGAAGATACAATAAGAGCAGAAGCTCATGAAATTAAAAAAAAAAAAAAGCAAACACACAATGAATAGTCAGATTTGTAAAGAAAGCAGAATGGTAGTTGCCAGGGACTGGAAAGAGGGGAAGTGGGAGTTTAATACCTATTGTTAAATAGTTATAGAGTTTCAGTTTTGCAAGATGAAAAGAGGCCTGGAGATGGATGGTGGTGATGGTTGCCCAATATGAATATACTTAATACTACCAAGCTGCTTAAAAATGGTTAAGATAATAAATTTTGTATGTCTTTTACCACATTAAAAAGAAAAATGGGGAAAAACCATAACCACAACACTGAACAAACATACAATTGAAGGGTTCAACAAAGGAAAATGTTTTATTGTTTTTCTTTTTTGAGGAAATAATAAAATTGATAAACTTTAGATGAGTTTGACCAAGAAAAAGAAGGCATAAATAAACAGTATTAGAAATGTAGAAGGTAGAAGTGATTACAGATGTTGCAGACTATGAAAGGATAATATAAACAGCTTTATTCCAATAAATTTGAAGATATAGACAGAATGGTAAAGTTCCTCAAAAATATAAGTAACTAAAATGGCTCGAACTAGGGGTGCCTGGGTGGCTCAGTTAAGCGCCTGCTTTCAGCTCAGGTCATGATCCCAGGGTCCTGGGATCAAGCCCCACATTGGGCTCCTTGCTCAGCAGGGAGCCTGCTTCTCTGCCCCTTCCCTGCTTGGGCTCTCTCTCTGTCAAATAAATAAAATAAAATAAAAAATAATAAATAAATAAATAAATAAATAAATAAATAAATAAATAAATAAAATATATTTTTTTAATGGCTCAAATTAAAAACTGCAGACCTTATAATCCTATAACCATTGAATAAATTCATTCAGTCATCAGAAATCTTCCCATAAGAACATCCCCCTGGGGATGCCTGTGCGGCTCAGCGGTTAAGCATCTGCCTTTGGCTCAGGTCATGATCCTGGAGTTCCGGGATTGAATCCCACATCGGGCTCCCTGCATGGAACTTGCTTCTCCCTCTGCCTATGTTTCTGCCTCTCTCTCTCTCTGTCTCATGAGTAAATAAATTAAAATCTTTAAAAAAAAAAAAAAAAAATCCCCCTGTTTTGCAGTGGGTTTGCCACCAGAACACAAGTGTTGTGAAAGTCACTGCTAAAGCCAAACCAGAGCATAAAGGAAAATATTTATATCGACATTGTCATTGGAAAATAAGTCCACCACTCACTGCCATTTGATCACAAATGTGATGGGATCAGAAAATTTGAGAAGGTGGCTGCCAAGGTGGGAATAGGCTCCTTCAAGGATGCCTGGGTTTTGGAAAGCTGAATGTGAGCATGGTATCACTGTTGATATCTCCCTGTGGAAATTAAAAACCAGCAATTTATGTGACCCTTAGTGATGTCCTAGGACACAGACTTTATCAAGAACGTGATTACAGGTACATCTCAGGCCAGCTGTGCTATCCTGATTATTACTGCTGGTGTTTGTTGAATTCAAAGAAGGTAACTCCAAGAATGGGCAGACTCATGAGCGTGCCCTTTTGGCTTGCTCACTGGATATGAAACAACTATTTCTTGGTATTAATAAAATAGATTCCATCAAGCCACACCACAGCTAGAAGATATACAAGGAAATCATTAAGGAAGTCAACACCTGCATTAAGAAAATTGGCTACCACTCTGATACAGTAGCATTTGTACCAGTTTCTGGTTGGAATAGTGACAATATGCTGGAACCAAGTACTAATACGCTTTGGTTCAAGGGATAGAAAGTCACTGGGGAAGATGGCCATGCAGTGGAACCACACAACTTAAAGCTGTGGATTGTCTTCTGTCACAGCTTGTCCAACTAATAAGCCCTTTGTCTGCCACTCTAGGGTGACTACAAAATTGATGGTATTGATACTTTCCCAGTTGGCCAACTAGATACTAGTATTCTCAAACCCAGCATAGTGGTCTTCTTGGTTCTGGTCAGTGTTACAGAAGTAAAATCTTTTGTAATGCACCATGGAGCTTTGAGTGAAGCTCTTCTTGGGAACAGTGTGGGGTTCAGTGTCAAGGATGTGCCTGTCAGAGATGTTTTTCATGGCTCACATAGTTATTCCAAACCATCTGGTCCAAATCAGAACTGGCTGTGTATTAGTGCCAGATTGTCACATAGCTTACATGCTTATAAGTTTGCTGAGCTGAAGGAGAAGATTGATTACCATCCTGGTAAGAAGCTGGAAGATGGACCCAAACTCTTGAAATTGTTGATACTATTTTTGGCAAGCCCAGTATGTTGAGAGCTTCTCTGGCTATCCTCCTCTGAGATAGTCTTTGTTGTTGTTTTGCTGTTTGTGGTATGAGACCATTGCGGTGGGTGTTACCAAAGCAGTGAACAAGAAGGCTGCCAGAACTGGCAAGATCACCAGTCTGCTCTGTCTAGAAAGCTCAGGAGGCTAAATGAATATTATCCCTAATATCTGCCCCTCTGTTATTTTTTTTTAAGATTTTAATTTTTTTCTTAAGATTTTAATTATTTGAAAGAGGGAGAGAGCATGAACAGGAGAGGGGCAGACAGCGAGAGAGAAGCAGATTCCCCACCGAGCAGGGAGCCCAACACAGGGGCCCAATCCCAGGATCCTGGGATCATGACCTGAGCCACCCTGGCATCCCAGTGCCACCCTGTTCTTAATCAGTGGTAGAAAACCTTTCTCAAAACTGTTTGTCTTGGGATGCCTGAGTGGCTCAGCAGTTGAGCATCTGCCTTTGGCTCAACTGGATCAAGTCCCACTTCAGGCTCTCTGCATGGAGCCTGCTTTTCCCTCTGCCTGTGTCTTTGCCTCTCTCTCTCTCTTTCTCTGTCTCTCATGAATAAATAAAATCTTAAAAAAAAAAACTGTCTCAGCTGGCCATCAAGCTTAATAATAATTTAATATTTAATGCCTCTAAAAAATAAAGTCTAGGGACGTCTGGGTGGCTCAGTGGTTGAACGTCTGCCTTTGGCTCGGGCCATGATCATTCCCACATCAGGCTCCTTGCATGGAGCCTGCTTTCTCCTCCCACTGCCCATGTCTCTCTGCCTCTCTCTGTGTATCTCATGAATAAATAAAATCTTTTAAAAAATAAAATAAAAATTTTAAAGTCTATTAAATTAAATTATCACTTATATGGTTAATAAAAGCTAAAAGACAGGACAAAAGAAAAAGTACTGATTAATGGTAACAGTAGATCATAAAACCTTCAGAATAAAGGGAGAATATTTTGTAGACAATTTGTTTTGTGTGTGGCAGTTTTAAGTTACTAGTTTTCAAAATCGGTACTTTTCAGTGGGAACAACCTGACCAAAAAAATCTGTCACAGAATTTTGAGACCCATTAAAACAGTTTAATGAGAAAAACAAAATCTTTAACCTAGATGCTTCACCAACAAGTTCACCAGATATTGAAGAAGTAATTCCAATCTTACATACACTTGTTCAGAGAAAAGAAAAAGATGTTCCTTAGCCTACCTTAATAAGACTAGCATAACCTTGATGCCAGAGTTTAACTAGGAAATATGAGGAAAGAAAATTATTTTTTTTAAAGATTTATTTATTTATTCATTTATTTATTTATTTATTTATGATAGACAGAGAGAGAGAGAGAGAGAGAGAGAGAGAGGCAGAGACACAGGAGGAGGGAGAAGCAGGCTCCATGCCGGGAGCCCGACGTGGGACCCGATCCCGGGACTCCAGGATCGCGCCCTGGGCCAAAGGCAGGCGCTAAACCACTGAGCCACCCAGGGATCCCCGAGGAAAGAAAATTATAAACTGATCTTATTACTGAACAACTTGAGTCTAGTGGAACATAGAGTATAGTACATCATAACTATGTGAGGTTTATCCCAGGAATGGAAGCATGGTTTAATATAGAAAATAAATTCATCATAATTCACTGTGCTTAAAAATAAAAAGAAAAATTGCATGATGATCTCAAAAGATACAGAAAAAGTAAATTAAAAGTCCATTCATATAAAAACCAGGAATAGAAAGGAACTTTTTTTTAATTTTATTTATTTATTCATGAAAGAGAGAGAGACAGAGACAGAAACACAGGCAGAGGGAGAAGCAGGCTCCATGCAGGGAGCCCAACATGGGACTCGATTCCGGGACTCCAGAATCACGCCTTGGGCTGAAGTCAGGCGCTAAACCGCTGAGCCACCCAGGGATCCCCAAAAGGGATTTTTCTAGTCTAGTAACATGTATCTTCCAAATATAAAAACCTATAGCAAACATGCTATCTATATAAGGAACAAAGCAAGGATAATGCCCAATATCAACATTTCTGTTCAACTTTGTCATGACATTCCTAGCCAGAATAGTAAGGCAAAAGGGAGAGAGGGAGGGAGCAAAGTGTGTAAAGAAAGGATTAGGAAAGGAAAAAACGAAAATCGTCATTAACTGCAGATAATATGATGAGCAAGGTTGCTGAACACAAATCAATGATAATTATTTTAGACATATACCAGAAACAAAGTAAGAAAATTAAAAAAAAAAATCTTAATTCTTTATACTGGGGAGGTGGGGGAGAGATACAGTTGATTCTTATTATTCACAATAATTATGTTCCATGAAGTTGCCTTGCCCAGTGAATCAGTGAATACTGAATCATTGTTCCTGGGGCTGATACAGAGTTAGGTTCCTGCAAACTCCCTGGTCATAATATTTTTATCAACTGATCAGTACATAACCTTATTTAATGTAGGTTTCTATATACAGCTATCTTATTTAATATATATTTATTAACATATTTTTGGCTCATTAACATTGAATTCATAGCTAACAGCACCATAATTCTCAAAGTTTATCTAATACATGTATGTTTTCTGTAGGGCACATCACAGCCTTCTTATGCTTAGAACTCTAGACAGAAGGGACACCTGGGCACCTGGGTGGCTCAGTCAGTTAAGCATCTGCCTTTGACTCAGGTCATGATCCTGGGATCTTGGGATTGAACCCTGCTGAGCAGGAAGCCAGCTTCTCCCTCTCCCCCTCCCCTGTTTGTGCTAGCTTGTGTGCTCTCTTTCTCTCTGTCAAATAAATAAAACCTTTTTTTTTTTCTTTCTTTCTTTTTTTTTTTAAGGAACTTTTGACAGAAGAACTTTACTATGCTTGGGGCAATTAAAAAAAAATTTATTGGAGTTCAATTTGCCAACATATAACACCCAGGGTTCATCCCGCGAAGTGCCCCCCTCAGCGCCCATCACCCAGTCACCCCAACCCCCTACCCACTTCCCCTTCCACTACCCCTTGTTCATTTCCCAGAGTTAGGTGTCTCTCATGTTTTCTCACCCTCACTAGTATTTTCACTCATTTTCTCTCCTTTCCCTTTATTCCCTTTCACTAATTTTTATATTCTCTTGGGGCAATTTTAAACAGCAAAATCATCTATCTTTAAAAATTTTAAGATAAAATTTTTTTTTTAAGATTTTATTGGGCAGCCCGGGTGGCTCAGCAGTTTGGCTCCGCCTTTGGCCCAGGGCATGATCCTGGGGTCCCCGGATTGAGTTCTGTGTCAGGCTCCCTGCATGGACCCTGCTTCTCCCTCTGCCTATGTCTCTGCCTCTCTCTCTCTTTCTCTCTCTCTCATGAATAAATAAAATCTATTTAAAAAAAAGAGAGAGAGGGAAATGACACCCCAGTAATTTAAGCAAGGAAATTTTATTTTAAGATTTTATTTATTTATTCATGAGAGAGACACACAGAGAGTGGCAGAGACACAGGCAGAGGGAGAAGCAGGCTCCATGCAGGGAGCCCGACACAGGACTCAATCTGGGGACCCCAGGATCATGCCCTGGGACGAAGGCAGGCTCTAAACCGCTGAGCCACCCAGGCGTCCCAAGCAAGGAAATTTTAATACAGAGAGTTGCTAAGTAGGTAAAATGTAAATTACTACTAGAAGGAATAAGAGAACTCTAAGGTGTAATGGGATAGTATGTGCTGAAAGCAGCTGCTACTTCTGGACCTGAGGGGAAAGTGAAGAAAGGGTCCTCTGCTGCCAACTGAGATTCAGACCTGAGGAAAGGGTGGATTTCTGCAAGAATATGCTACCTGCCATTGTAGCAGCAGAGACTGGCTGGGGAGCCCTCATCACTGACTGCAAGAACAACAACACTGCACTGTGCTCAGATCCAGCCAGGATGC
The DNA here is from genome assembly GCF_011100685.1 of Canis lupus familiaris. NCBI lineage: Eukaryota > Metazoa > Chordata > Mammalia > Carnivora > Canidae > Canis > Canis lupus. Next base: position 60,291,980 of record NC_049238.1, read on the forward strand.
CTATATGATGATCCATTTGAGAACAGAACACCAAAAAGAATCCCAACCACTTCTTTCAGCCTGTCAGTGTGGCTCCAGGGACCTCTATTGGCAGAGATTAACATTGAACCAAGGGGAAATAAGAGTTTGCAGTCTGGCTCATCTATCACAAAGAAGGGTGGGTTTAGAACTGAGAGGAAATATATTAATAACCGGCACATACAGCTGCCAGATAGGGCATACATTTTAAAGTCTACCGATACCAACATTAGCAAGACTGTGGCACAGTGGAAGCTCTCGTATACTGTTGGTTTAAGATATGATTGGTATAAAACAGTCTCCTTTTTGAAAAGTTTGTTATTTATGCACTGTGATCTTAGTATTTTACCTAGAGGCTTTTGCTCCTGAGAAACTTGCATTCATAGAGCAAGATCACTGGTAGAGAATTCATAGCAACATTGTGGTAATAAGAATTTGGAAACAATCCAAATGTTTTTCTGCATTAAAATCAATGTGTTGGGAAACCTGGGTGGCTCAGTGGCTCAGTGGCTGAGCATCAGCTCAGGGCATGATCCCAGTCCGGGGATCAAGTTCCGTATTGGGCTCTCTGCGAGGAACCTGCTTCTCCCTCTGTGTCTCTGCCTCTTTCTCTGTGTCCCTCATGAATAAATAAAATCTTTAAGAAAATCAGTGTGTTGTGGCATATTGGAATAATCAGACAGCAAAGAATATTAATTTCAGTTATATGCAACAACATAGATAAATCTCAAATTATTAATTTCAAGTATAAAAGAATACATATATGGTATGGTATGACATATGTGATATTTATTCATGAGAGACACACAGAGGCAGGGACACACAGGCAGAGGGAGAAGCAGTCTCCATGCAGGAAGCCCGATGTGAGACTCGATCCCAGGACTCCAGAATCACATCCTGAACCAAAGGCAGGCGCTCAACTCCTGAGCCACCCAGGCCGTCCCTAAACATGATTTTTTTTTTACAGCCTAAACATGAATTTTAAATTGCAATATTGAATAAATAAAATAAGTTGATTCCTTTTAAAAATTGGATTGGCAACCTGTAAGTACAAATTATATAATAACCCATAGAGCAGTACAGTATTCCTACTTAGGTGATAAACTCTGTGAGATTTTACTCACTCCATCCCTCCTTGAGATTCAGTATCAAGAAATTTTCCCTTCCTGACTTCTTTGTTTCAGTCTAGATTAAGGAATTTTTTTTTAAGATTTTATTTATTTATTCATGAGAGACACAGAGAGAAAGAGAGGCAGAGGGAGAAGCAGGCTCCATGCAGGGAGCCCGACATGGAACTCAATCCTGGGTTTCCAGGATCACGCCCTGGGCTGAAGGCAGCGCTAAACTGCTGAGCCACCCAGGCTGCCCTGGATTAAGGAATTTTTATTCTTTGCTACCATTATACCTTGTCTCTTCTATTCTGGCACCTAACATATTACATTATAATTGATACAAGTGCTTTTTATCACCAGTTTATGCTCCTCTGACTTTGAGGTTCTGCTCATAGAAGTGCCAGGCACTTCCTAGGTGATTGGTAAATGCCTGCAAAATGGATGACTGATGATGATTGGTTGGGATGGAGATATTGTGGAGTGCTGAAAAGCCTTGTGTCTTTAACTACAGGCCCCCCTGTTATTCCTAGGATGTAGTCTATAAATATCTTAGTCTATGAGAAAGAAATTTTTAAATTTTATTTTGTAATAATTCAAAAGTAATTATAAGCATATTTAGTATCAGCTGTATGATTATCTTACAGAACAGTTCTGCAACTCCTTTTCAGTGGCTGTATTAATGTATTTGTGATTGCATTTTTTCTTTGGTTTTTGGGGGTTTTGTTATGATTGCATTGTGGCATGAGGCAGTATTTTATCAGAAACTAATGAGGACAGATATACATAATTGTTTGCATCAAGTGAAAACATTAATGATTTCACCATACACTATGGAAAATATTTCCAGTAGTTCAGATGGTGAAATAATTGAATAGTAAGGGTTGGTAAATTAAAAGCAATGTATACATTGTCTTGCTCACATTGTAATTTATAATTTGTTTCAACAAAGTCAGTCCCTTTAATGTCAGTAGGAATGGTATTTGCTTTATATTTAATTAGTAAATTCTAGTTTGTAGTTGTTGAAGAACTATAGAATGTAATCAGTGGGATCCTATTAGGGTAAAAAGATATATGGAGATTTTGCAATCATCTTCATAGGAAACCCCAGAGAATTCAGACTAAAAAGGATTTAACGGGGTTGCGGGGTACAAATCAACGTCTAAGAATTAAGAGCATTTCCATGCACCAGAAATAACCAATCAAAAAATATAATAAAAGAACAGATATTAACAGTAACAACAAAAGCAAAGTAAAGTGTCTAGAATAAAAGCATATTAAGACTTGTCTGGAAAAAAAAAAAGATCTGTCTGGAAAAAATTACAAACTGTTACAAAAAAGGTAATAGCTAGCATGTAAACATAGTGGACTTTAATAAAAATCCCAACAAGACATTTTGAGAAACTTGTTATACTGATTCTAAAATTCATATAGAAGAGGCACCTGGGTGGCCCAGTTGGTTAAGCATCTGCCTTTGGCTCAGGTCATGAACCCAGGGTCCCGAGATTGAGCCCCACATTGGGCTCCCTACTCAGTGGGGCATCTGCTTCTCCGTCTCCCTGCCTCTGCCCATTCTGTTTCTCTCAAATAAATAAATAAATAAAATATTTTTTAAAAAATTCATATAAAAGAGTGTCTAGGAGTAGCCAGGTAGCCAAGTCTACTTGATAAACAGTAAGTAGAACCTAACCTATGAACATGAAGATTTATTATTTGGCTATAGTAATTATAAAAGAATTTGGTATCAGTATAAGGTAGATTTAAGAAACAGAGAAAGCCCAGAAATGGACCCATACATATATGGGAGAAGTTGCATTACAAATCACTGGGGGAAAAGATGAACTGGGACAGATGTCTGGGACATATGCTTTCCGTCCAGAAAAAACACAATTTATTGTTAAATGTTTTTCAATACCATACACACAAATATATTCCAAATAAATTACTTAGTGTATAAAACGAAATTTTTTAAATGTTAGAAACAAATATGTTTTTATGACTATAAGGGTTAAAAACTCTTTTAAAGGGCACCTTGGTGGCTCAGTCAGTTGAACATCTGACTCTTGATTTCAGCTCAGATCATGATCTCAGGGTTGTGAGATTGAGCCCCTTAAGATTCTCTCTCCTCTCCATCTGTCCCTCCCTGCATTCCCTCTCTTAAAAAAAAAAATCTTAGAGAGACACAAAGAACAGTACAATAAAGAAAATACTTACAGATTTAATGACATCAAAATTAGACTTCTGCATTATAGAAAACACCATAAAATAAAGACAGGTAACACGCTAGGGAAGATATTTGTTATAGGCAAATGAAAAAGAAAAGTTGTATAAATAGGAACTATTAAGGAGACACAGAATAGCAAGTTTTTAGAGAAAAAAATCTATCCAATTTCTGAGCTCCAAGGTTTTTTATTAAATGTTGATTATTTCCTTAAGTTGCCCTATTATTTAGTCTTCCATTTATTTATTTATTTTTTTAGTCTTCCATTTAGTTAGCAAATATTTACTAAGAATCTATAAGACTTAGCACATGACTTAGTAAGAATCCCAGAATAAGATCTTAATAAAGAAAAGTTATTCCCCTGAGTGAGGCATGAGCTTATGCTGTTTAGCTCTATTTATTTTAACAGTGATACGTGAGCACCTCCTCTTGTACTCTTCATCAGCTTTACTCTTTGAAATAACTTGCTAATACCTTGCTGTTTTAAAGGTAAAGGGGCGGGGGTGCTAGCTGAGGAAGCATCTATTGAATATCTTAGCAATTCTCCAAGGTCAGCCAATTGTTTGTTATTTGTAGGTCAACAATAGAGTTTAGAATTAATTTCTAGCAGTTGCTCTTTTTTCCAGCATATTTTACTTAAGGACACAGAGAATAGTTTGGTTTGACAGTAACAAGATCCAGCTGCCATTTATTCAGTTACTATTTATTTATTTTTAAGATTTTATTTATTTAACAGAGAACACAAGCTGGGGAAGCAACAGGCAGAGGGAGGAGAAGAAGCAGGCACGCTGGAGCCTGATGCAAGGGCTGATTCCAGGACCCTGAGATCATGACCTAAGGCAAAGGCAGACGCTTAACTGTCTGAACCATTCAGGCGCCCCAGTTACATTCTTGACAAAATAATAAGCTGCACCAGCAACAGTGGACATACTAGAATGACATTAACCAGAGACACCCAAGTGGCTCAGTGGTTGAATTTCTGCCTTCGACTTAGGGCATGATCCCAGAGTCCCGGGATCGAGTTTCACATCAGGCTCCCTGCATGGAGCCTGCTTCTCCCTCTGCCTATATCTCTGCCTCTTTCTTTCTGTGTCTTTCATGAATAAATAAAATCTTAAAAAAAAAAAGAATGACATTAACCAATATGCCTATGTCAGTAGTACCATGTGGTACTACTGTGGTCTGGCAGTTAGATTAAGACTGGAGAAAAGGGTTTCCTCAGAGTCATAAGAACCCCTTGGCTTCTGATAAAATTTTCTCACAAGGACTACATTACCTACTTAGATCACCTGGAATTCCACCAGATCAAACAAATATGTGCTTACAATAAAAAAAATCACCAAACACATTGGAAAACAAACCACCATAAAGGAGAATCAGCAGATTTAGCTCATCTGCCCCCACCCTCATGAGATTCAGAAGTTAGAATTATCAGAATATATAAAACAACTATATAAGAAATTTTAAAGAATGATTAATAGAGGGGTGCCGGGTGGTTCAGTTGGTTAAGTGTCTGGCTCTTGATTTTGGTTCAGGTCATGATATTGAGGTGGTGGGATTGAGTCGCACATCAAGCTCTGTGTTCAGCACAGAGTCTGCTTATCCTTTTCTCCCTCTGCTTCTCTCTCTCTCTCTCTCAAATAAATGAATAAAATATTTAAAAAAAAAAAAAGGAAAAAAGAGAAAAGGGCACTGGGGTGGTTCACTGGTTGAGTGCCTTTGGTTCAGGTCGTGATCCCAGAGTCGGGGATCAAGTCCCACATCAGGCTCCCCACAGGGTGCCCCTTTATTCCTCTACCTATGTCTCTGCCTCTCTCTCTCTCTTATGAATAAATAAATAAAATCTTTTAAAGAGATTAATAGAATAAAATGAACAATGGATGTTTGGACAGATTTGAAAAAGAACCAACAAGAATTCTAGAAAGAGGGGATCCCTGGGTGGCTCGGCAGTTTGGCGCCTGCCTTCAGCCCAGGGCGTGATCCTGGAATCCTGGGATTGAGTCCCGCACTGGGCTCCCTGCATGGAGCCTACTTCTCCCTCTGCCTGTGTCTCTGCCTCTCTCTCTTTCTCTCTGTCTCTCATGAATAAATAAATAAAATCTTAAAAAAAAAATTCTAGAAAGAAAGAAAAAAGATTAAGCTAGAAATTAGTTCTGAAGAAATTAGAATGCAGCAATTAGGAAGAAGGACGTGAAAAAAAGATTGGAATGAGAGGCCTAATTAACATCAAATTAGCTTCCAGGAGGAGAGAACCTTTGAGGTTGTCTGAGGAGGTAATAGCTGATGACTCTGAAGGTGATGAAAAACATGAATCTGCAGTTACAGCAACCACAACATGTACTAAGCAGGATAATTTTAAAAAGAAATTCACACCTAATCATTGTAATGAAATTACAAAACCAAACCAAACCAAAAAATAACAAGTGTTAGGATGAGGGGAAAGTTCTGTTTCTGAAAGGCATGTAAAATGGTAGCATAGCTGTGGAATACAACTTGATGGTTCCTCAAAAACATTAAATGTAGAATTCCTGTATGATCTAGCAGTTCAGCTTCTGGGTATGTACCCCCAGAAATGAAAGCAGGGACTCAAACAAATACTTGTACACCAGTGTTCAGAACAACATTATTCACAATAGCCAAAAGGTAGAAGCAAACCAAGTACCAATTTTTAGAGCAGTGGATATGTAAAATGTACTATATACATAAAATAGAATATCATCTAAACTTAAAAAGGAAAGAATTCTGGTATATGCTACAACATGGACGAACCTTGAAGCATTATGTAAGTGAAATAAGCCAGTCGCAAAAAAGGTAAGTATTGTATGATTCTGCTTAAACTACAGTAGTGAAATTTACAGAAAGTATAGTGGTGGTTGTAGGGGAATGGGGGAGGTGATGTTCAATGGGTATAGAGTTTGAGTTTTGCAAGGTAAAGAGAATTGTGGAGAGTCCTTATACAACAGTGTGAATGTTGTATGTGAATGTATATATCCATAGAGATAGAAAGCAGATGAAAAGTTGTCAGGAGCTGGAGGGAGGTGGTAGTGGCAAGTTAATTGTTTAATGGGTACAGAGTTTCTGTATAGGATAATAAAAATTTTTGGAAATAGATGGTGGTGGTTGTACAACATTGTGAATATAATGAATACCCCTGAGTTGTACTTTTAAGAAATGGTTAAAAAAAAAAGGGGGGGTTAAAATGGCACGTTTTATTTTACCATAATAAAAAATAAAAAGCAATGCCAAAGAGAAAAGACAGAAAGACAAATCACATACATACACAAACCTGCAATTAGATTGACAGCACACTTTTCAACAGCAATTGTGGAAGCCAGATGGCAGTTATGAAAAGTATTCCATAGCATTTCTAGAAAATAGCTGTCAATATAGATTTGCATACAAAGCAAAACCTTTCAAGAACCATTCAAATCATATAAAAATATTTTTAGAGAAACCTAAGCTGAGATAATTCACCATCAACAGACTTCTGAATCAGTTTTAGTCTGAGAAGTTAGCAATAGGGAGGGTTGGTGAATCAAACTGGCAGTAAAATAAAACATCTAGGAAAAGCCTTAACAGGAATTATGTTGAAACCTATATGAATAAATTATATTTGGGAATGTTGAATATAAATTCATAAATATTAGTGTTTTGCTGCAGTGAAGGATAATGTGGTGATACGTTATATCATGTTAATAGATAATACTTTCTCCAAATTAATATATCAGCCTAATATAATCCAAATTAAAAATACCAAAATTTCCTCTTTGTAACTTACCGTTATTCTAAATTTACTGTAGAAAAATAAGCAAATTAGAATATGAGAAATGTTTTGAAATGCAATTGGAATGAGGGAAGAAGATAAGCTACAGTTTTGAAGATAATACAGTAACAGTTGACCCATGGAAAATATGGGTTTGAACTGCTCAGATCTACTTATACATTGATTTCTTTTATTATTTGGCACAGTACCGTAAATGTATTTTCATTATGATTGTAATATTTTTTTCAGTTTAATAAGAATGCAATATATAATGTACAAAAACACGTGAACTGTTTATATCATTGGTAAGTCAACAGTAGGCTATTAGTGAAGTTTTGGGGGAGTCAAAAGTTATGTGTGGATTTTCAGTTATGGGGGATTGGAGTCAGAGTGCCCCTAGCCACCCCCCCTACATTGTTCAAGATCAATTGTATAATTTAAAAATGGATTAATAGAACAGAATTCACAGCCTAGAAAAAGATTAATATTGAATATATGCTAGAGGAAGCAGTAAATCAATGAGGAAAAGAGAAGTTATGATATTGGAACTATTAATAGGAAATCTGTTTAGATTAGAGTTTGGCTTTACATTCTGTATCAACTAGATTTCATTTAAAAGAAACATTTTTATTTCTTTCTTCATGAGACTCATGGAGAGAGGCAGAGACACAGGCAGAGGAAGAGGCAGGCTCCCTATAGGGAGCCTGATGCAGGACTCGATCTCATGATTTTGGGATCACTACCTGAGCCAAAGGCAGTCGCTCAACCACTGAGCCATCCACTTGTCCCTGTACCCAGTAGATTGTAAATGAATTACACAACTTAATTTTTTATAAATGTTAATCATTAAAAGAAAAGTAAAAGAAAATAAGTTATATTTTTTAGTTTCTGGTAGGCTTCCTATACTTAAAAAGTGGCACTAGAGAGCACTTTTTATTTTAACAAGGCTACATTTTAAAATTATATGATTTAAAATGTAACTTAAAAATTAAAGTGCAAAAAAAAATTAAAGTGCAAAGTGGAGAAAAGATACTTGCGATGTTGGCAAAATAATATTTTATGTATAAAACTTGTTTAATCCTCAGATAAACACTAACATGCTAGTGAGTAGATAGGCACAGTTCGTAAGAGAAAGTACTGCCTTATTCCATTGATCAGGCTTAGTGTTACTAAAGGTAGGATATCAAGAGATTGTGTATGTCCTAATGGGATGCAGTATGAACGATATAGTATCATTTATTTAATATTTGCTCCCCCAAATTTGAAAATCCAGCTGATTTTCAGAGGAAAATTGAGGCATTAGTGGAATAAGCTCAATGACTCAAGAGAAGCAAATAAGTAAAGCTGGAGAATGTGGAATGTTGTGCTGGACTGTAACATCAATGAATGTCATGGGAAAAAAACTGAGAACAGTTTAATCTAATTGCTCTAGATTAAAAGAGATTGAAGAGACATTACCAAATGCAATGTGTTGACCTTCTTTGGATCCCGATTCAAACAAACCATCCGTGGGACGGTTTAGCTCCCGTCCACGTGGCTCAGCTCAGCAGTTGAGCATCTGCCTTTGGCTCAGGCTCACAGTGGTGTGATCCCAGGGTCTGGGATCGAGTTCCACACTGGGCTCCCCACATGGAGCCTTCTTCTCCCTCTGCCTGTGCCTCTGGTCTGTCTCTCTCTCTGTGTCTCTCATGAATAAATAAAATCTTTAAAAAAAAACAACTGTAAATTGACAGCTTTGAAGCATTTAAGAAAGTTTTAATGTTCAATTAAAAATATTAATAGAATATGTCAATTGTACTTCAGTTTTGAAAAATTAAAATCCTAGGATCAGTCCCGGCATCATGCTCCCAGCTCAGCAGGGAGTCTGCTTCTCTGTCTCCCTCTGTTCCTCCCCTCTGCTTGTGCTCTCTCTTGAGCATTCTCTCTCTTTCAAATAAATGAGTAAAATATTTAAAAGTTTTTTTCATTTTATTAAATTCACCTTCCCTTTTGGTATCCCAGTTGTATCAATGAGCTCATTGACTAACCCTCATAACTTCATATACATCAGAAAGCTTGGTGTGCTGTCATAGCCTCATGTATGTCATTGATAAAGAGGATTAAATAAGAATGTTTAAGATTTTATTTATTTGTATTATTTGAGTGAGAGCATGCACACAAGCGTGGGAGGAGCAGAGGGAGAAAATCTCAGGTTGACTCCATGCTAATCCCAACTCAGTGCTTGATTTCACAACCCCGAGATTATGGCCAGAGCCGAAACCAAGAGGGTGATGCTGAACTGACTGTGCCACCCGGGCACCCCAGAATATTTAAGATTCTAAAGTGTTAACTATACTTCAATTAAAAATAATAAAGTGTGTCAACTATACTTCAATTTAACAACTTTTAAATTAAAAAATTTTTTAGAAGAGTGTTTAAGATTTTAGTCCTGCTAGGCACTAGGAAAAAAGTCTTAAACATCAGAAGACATTTGGAAAATAATTTTATTGACCACTTTATTTTCTGATTTCTAGTTTGAGACATAAATTAACATTTTTATATTGTCTTTGTCACTTTTTCTCCTCAGGGATCCATCTGTCTCTAAATCTATAGAACGAATCTTCAAAATCTGGGAAGATAGAAATGTGTACCCAGAAGAAATGATTATGGCATTGAGAGAAGCTTTGAGTAAGTGTATTTTCTCTCCTAAAAGAAAAAAATTGAGTCTTGAGTCTTTATATATATTTTTATAGGTCTGGTCCTGTTGCTTAATAATGAAAAATATAATTCTGGATTGGGTCCTATTTATTTAAAATTAAGTACTTATAAAATCTGTTTGAATTAAAATTTAATTAGAATTAGTTTGTGGAGGATTGGATTTTGTTCATATTAACTAGAGAAAGTCAAGCATATTAAAGAATGGTGGCTATCTGATTATTTTTCTGCATTTGTTTTACTTTGAGTGTTTTAAACTACTCATTTTTGTGTGTGTTTAATAATTACTGCCCTGTCCTATTACTGTTGGAGAATTTTTTAATGGGGTTTCCGTTTCCACTAAGTTATTTAATATTAAGCATATATTGACATTCTTTATCTCTTGGTTTAGATTTCCAGTAAGTTGTGTACTTGTTTTTAAAAAGTTATTTATTTCCTATGTATTAGATGCATGTAGTTGAGCCATTAAATATAAGTTGGTGATATCATGACTCTTATTTGACTAGAAATTAGCTTTTAAAAATAGCATCTTCTAAGAAGCTGTTAAATTCTATTTTGAATGTGTTAACTAGTATTTTTAAGCTTCCTGCCCTGTTCTTCTCAAAATCAGTAGTTTTATTGATTATAGAAATCACGTTTATTTGACAGCTTCTTAGATCTGGTGAGAGTTTTTATTTTTTTAAAAAAATGAAAGAAAAGGAAAGAAAGAAACAACACACAGTCTCGGATTGCCTTTTTTCAATGCTACAACTTTGACACTGAAGTGGACAGACAAAACAGCTTCCCATAATGCCAGATTGCAAAAACTGAAATGTTTTCCAGGTACCACTTTCAAAACTCAGAAGCAGCTGAAAGAAAATCTGAACAAACAACCGAATAAGCAGTGGAAGAAATCACAAAGTAAGGAACAAAATCTCAACTAATATAAAATTACCTCCTCTTTTTGGAGCAGAAGAAAATGTAGACCATTTGACATCGTACCTGGCATAAACCATGGGGAAGCCTGTGTTTTCCAGGCCTGGGAGAGTGACCCAGTGACTTATACTAAACAAGCCATCATGGAGTTACTTCTTTAAAAAAACAAAACAAAAAACAAAAAACAAAAAAAAAAAAACCTACTTTTAAACAAAGAAAATGCAGAAAAGGGGTTTAAATGAGTGAAGATTCAAGAGTAGTTGGGGGATTGAAAGAAGAAAACAAATGCTTGATAGTGCCCAGGCTAACTCCTAGGTTGAAAAATATATATGAAGTTAGAGGCAGCTGACATTAAACAACAGAGCTGAAGAGGAGACTAGGCATTAAGAAGCATTTCTGTGGGAGCCATGAAATCCTTCAGATTTGGGGATACCCTCTACCAGATTAGACATGGGCCTCAAATCCTGGCCAGAAGCTCATTCTCTAACAGGAGCTCCTTTTATGTTTATCATGTTTACCCAGCATGAGATCAAGGGAGTGGAATACTGCATGTGATAGGCTGCTGTGGGCCAAACTGAGGAATATTGAGAAAGACTTGAAGGTGTGGAGGGAACAAGGTAGAAGACAGTGAGAATTGGGAGATAAAACAAGACACTTGATATTCATATGATATTCATCATGATTCAGGGAGTCCTCTGACATCCTTTGGTCGTAAGTTGCATGCTTAGGAACAGCAAGAGTCGTCATTTCAGCCAAAGTTGAACTACAGTGGTAATGTACTTAGAACTTTCCCTGCCTATTTTTGCTGTGAATTGAGTCAGCAGAAAAAAGAAATCCAAAGCTAAATCATAGGAATAGACTTGATGTTTATAAGTAATTTTCTTCAGCCAGTGCTCAGGATTAATTGGATGCCCTGCTCCTGAACACTCTTAATTTGAGATACTGAGATCTTCTTAAACTCAGTCAGACTAGGAAAAAAGGGTACTTCATGTATCTCAGTATCTCCAAATCAGTAACTCTAGGACTTGATGACTTAAAGGGTTTTTTGGAGGTAAGTAGGTTAGACCTATCTAAATAGTATATTTTTATATTGGCCACCCTTGGGAATGTTTAAATTTCATATTATAGGAGTATTTATTCTAGGAATTATATTATTATTTAAATGTACATATTTGACATATGTTCAAAGTGTTCACGTTAACTATAGAGCTGAAAAATTACCTGAATATTAGCCAGTTTTGTGTATCTTTATTCTTAATGACTTTTTGTTTAATTCAACAGCATCCACGAATCCAAAAGCTGCTCTCAAGTCTAAGATAGTTGCAGAATTTCGAGTAAGTTATAGAATACATTTAACATGCCAAAGCTTTATTCACCCATCCCTTTTGTTATAGTTCCCTGTATAGTCCAGTAAGATTAATTTTTATTCAGAACACCTGGGTGGCTCAGTGGTTGGGCTTCTGCCTTCGGCTCAAGGTGTGATCCCACAGTCCCAGGATCAAGTCCCACATCGGGCTTTGTGCGTGGAGCCTGCTTCTCCCTGTGCCTGTGTCTCTGCCTCTCTCTCTCTCTCATAAATAAAATCTTTATTAAAAAGATTAATTTTTATTCAGTTGTACATCAATTATATGGGTTTTAAGTACTTCTTTTTTTGTTTAGTTTTTTTTATTTATTAGAGAGAGTGAGAGTACAAGCGAGGGAGAGAGTCAGATGGGGGAAGCAGACTCCCTGCTGAGCAGGGAGCCAAACAGAACATGACCTGAATAGAACATGACCTGAGCCAAAGGCAGATGTTTAACCAATTGAGCCACCCAGGCACCCCTTCATCAGTTATATTTTAAACAGGTTTTTAAACTATTCTGAAGGAATCCAGATTGAGACAGATTACTTGGAGTTTTATATGTTCCCCTAAGGGAAGAATCAACCTTCTTCCAGATTATCTATTACCCGCCAAGTTCTATATTGAAACCACCCCCCCCCCCAACGAGATGTTCATCCTTCTGTGAAGTCCTACTAAATTAGAACTTGCTTAGAGTTAACATAATTAGACTATATTTATCTAACTAAAATTTAAAGAATAAGTAGATCTTTGTCTTAGTCTTAACCTTATATGGTCAATTAGCTTTGAGTAACTAAGGAAAGGATATTTTAAAGTATGTAACTAAAAACAATGGTCTTGACATGAATATTGATATTGCTATCCCCAGTTATGAGGAAATGCAAAGGGTTTCTTTCCCCTTGGTTTTACTAGGTTTTAGACATGTTTTATGTTAACGGAGGATGATGGAATAAGTGAATAACTTCAAAAATAAAGTAAGACTCTGGTCTGTGTTCAGTCCCAGGCCCTCATTGAAGAACTGTTGCTGTACAAGCGCTCAGAAGATCAGATAGAATTGAAGGAGAAACAGCTGTCAACCATGAGGGTGGATGTGTGCAGCACAGAAACTCTCAAATGTTTAAAAGGTAATACTTCTTTTTAAATAGAATAACTCCGATTTTCTTCCCAGACCTGTCATTTTAAGTCATCAGACTGGCTTCTCCCATAAAGAGAACCTTAGGTTTTAGGAGCAGTTGTGGCACTTCTCGTTTTTCAGGTCATAATTTCATGCATATAAATTTCATAAGTAAATTCTTGTCTTTCACATTGCACACCTTAAACTTAACACAATGTTATACGTTGATTGTATCTCAATAAAGCAGAAGAAAATATTTTTAAAAATCTAAAAAAAATAAAACAAATTTGTCCTTTTCCTTGTTTCTAGTGCTTTCTTAATGTATTGGGTTACATATAGACAGATGTGTTTCACATGTGTGATAATGTGGTTTGGGTATGTTCTTTAATAAGATCACTGTAATGCCTTATAAAATTTGCTTGTTGCTCTCGTCCTTAATTGTAAATTAAAAATGATAATTGGGGGATCCCTGGGTGGCTCAGCGGTTTAGCGCCTGCCTTTGGCCCAGGGTGCGATCCTGGAGTCCTGGGATCGAGTCCCGCGTCGGGCTCCCGGCATGGAGCCTGCTTCTCCCTCTCCCTCTGCCTGTGTCTCTGCCTCTCTCTCTCTATGTCTATCATAAATAAATAAAATCTTTAAAAACAAAAAATAAAATAAAAATAAAAATGATAATTGTATCAATAAATTATTAGAATGTAAATCTCATGAAGGTAGAAATTACCTTGATTTGTTCCTTGCTGTATCCTAGCACCTAGAACAATGCCTGCTACATACATTAATAGGCATTGGATAAATATTTTTTAAATCATGAATAAACGATTTGCCCGCTATTCATTTGGTGCCCGCTATTCATTTGGGTGCCTGTTTTGCTCTTGCACCGTACTTTAACAGTTTTTACCTAATTTAATCCTCACAACAACCCAAAAGCATATTAAAGACCTCCATTTTGTACATAAGAAATCTGAGGCTTCATAAAGAGATAAGTAGCTTACACAAGTTACAGCTGATAAAAAGCAAAGCCAAAATTTGTACCCACATCTTAACATCCAGTAGTCACTGGGAAAGATGTATATTTGGGAGAGTTAAGTAACAGTTTGTAATGTCACTATTGTTGAAAAAACCGTTCATGGTTTGTATTCTTATCAGGGATCTTCTTCAGAGAGGAAAGAAGAATTTTGAGTATGATACACACAGAGGTCACTTTATCTTTACTTTTCTGAACCTCCCATTTTCTCACATTCAACCGTGAATCTAAGGGAACAGAATAGAACCTCATCCTGTTACTCCTAATTAGCAGCTCAATATCCAATTTGTGAAGAAAACCAGTTAATAGACTTTCTTTCAGTTGAGCTTGGTTTTCTTTACCTTAATGATAAACTTCATGATATACTATTGGCTGCACCCTAGCAGATTCACATGAATTGTTTTAATAATCTGTTTTGTGGGTTTTATAACTTGGAGAATCTCCTTTAAGGTGAAACTGAGACTAAGGCAGCAAGAACAGGTTCACAGATTATGTAAAAGGGGTTTTCTTTAAAACATTAAATTTTTTTACATTTTGTTTTATCCTAAAATGAATATTTCCTCTTATTTTAGATAAGACAGGTGGAAAGAAGTTCTCCAAAGAATTTGAAGAGGCAAGTTCCAAGCTTGAGGAATTTGTGAATGGATTAGATAAGCAGGTGAAAAATGGGCCTTCACTAACAGAAGCATTGGAAAATGCTGGAATTTTCTATGAAGCACAGTACAAAGAAGTAAAAGTGGTGGCCAATGTAAGTGATAATTAAACCTATCTTATATCAATTACTTACTATAAATCAGTGACTGTTTATATGATTTATCTAACTCAGTGAGGGCATGGATGAAAAAATTACTTTTAAAGGTAAGTAGCCTTGTACAAGGTAATAGAGCCAGCAAGTGGAAGAGTCTGAATTAAGACCTGGCTCTTTTTGACACTAAAGCTCATGGGTACCATGACCATTAATCTATACTAAAGCCTTATGTCATAGCATTTCAAAGAGAGGGTGCCTGGTTATTGTTACAGGATATGGGAATTAGGCAGAAGTATACATACTTTACTGTCTTACCAGAAAACTGAATGGAAACATTGTTACTAGTGGGCTCAGAAAGGAACTGTTTTATAATGAAATTTTTTATAGTTTTGTTTATTTTTCTAGAGAAGGAGTGGGTGGGAGAGGGGTAGAGAGAGAGGGAGAGAGAGAATCTTAAGCAGGACACTTAACCGACTGAGCTGTCCAGGCACTCTGGATTTTTTTATAATAGTTTTAATCACTGTGTATGGTCATAAAAGCAGATGGTAGAGTAGATCCCACCAGCCCCACTTCCTAGAAGCAATCCGTTTTAACTCCTTTTTTTTTTTTTTGGCATTTGCCTCCGTGTTTGGTTTGGTTTGGTTTGGTTTGGTTTTTAAGATTTTACTTATTTGGGATGCCTGGGTGGCTCAGCAGTTGAGTGTCTGCCTTTGGCTCAGAGCGTGATCCCAGTTCGGGGGTTGAGTCCCGCATCGGGCTCCCTGTGAGGAGCCTGCTTCTCCCTCTGCATGTCTTTGCCTCTCTCTGTCTCTTTCATGAATAAATAAATAAAATCTTAAGGAAAATAAAAAGGATTTTATTTATATTTATTTGAGAGAGGGTATGCACACCAGGAGGAGGAGAGGGAGAAGCAAACTCCCTGCTGAGCGAGGATTCCAGTGTGGGGCTCAATCCCAGGATTCTGGAATCAAGACCTGAGCTGAAGACAGATGCCTTAACTGAGTGAACCATCCAGATGCCCTAGCCTTCATATTTCTGAATAATATGCCTTATATTTCTTTCTTGATTTATCCTATTTAAGAAATATCTACTAACTTCTTGGTACGACAAATGAGGATTTAACCTATACTCCACTGCCTTGCTCCTCCTCCCAATAGCCTTATGTAACTATTTTAAATCTGTTGATTACTATATTTGATATTTTTTGACCACTAACTCTAGACTCTTCACTTTATAAAATGAGGTTATTTACATCTTTCTCCTTTACTATTAGTTTTCATCTATCCCTTCAATTTCCCAACTTCAGTAAACTGTACTTTTACATCATCAAAGTTGACAATATTTATATTTCACTCTATAATCATAATTAAATGTTACTTCCTGCTTTAAAGGCTGAAAATTTGGGATGCCTGGGTGGCTCAGCAGTTGAGCATCTGCCTTTGGCTCAGGGCGTGATCCCTGGGGCTTGGGATCGAGTCCCACATCAGGCTCCTCACGGGGAGCATGCTTCTCCCTCTGCCTATGTCTCTGCCTCTCTCTGTGTGTCTCTCATGACTAAATAAATCTTTTAAAAAATAATAAAGGCTGAAAATTTATAAACAAAGCTTATGGTACAACTGTGTAAACATTGAACACCATACAGTCTTATGATAGCTGTGGTTTTATTAGATAATTTTTTATTTTTTCCTAGAATTTTTTTGCCTTCTCATAGCCTTTTGTGTCTAGATCTCACTCTAGGACTGCTGTTTATTGATATTGAGTTGAGTACTCTCTTTTAGAGTCTAGGTCTTCTTTAATTGGTTTTCTTTCTTGTTTTGATGGAGCACATTCTCAGTTAATTTCCCCATAGAGGGGGCTTATGGGAGAGATAAATTTTCCGAGTCCTTGGATCTCAAAATCTTTTTATTCTGTTTTCACGTTTGCTTTTGTAGTTTAGTTGGTTGAAAATCACTTTCCCTAACAGCTTAAAAGGCATTACTTCATTGTCTTCAATATTATTATTTTTTTAAGTTTCTTTTTTTTTTTTTTTAAGATTTTATTTATTTATTCATGAGAGACAGAGAGAGAGAGGCAGGCAGAGAGAGAAGCAGGCTCCATGCAGGGAGCCTGACGTGGGACTAGATCCCGGGTCTCCAGGATCACACCCCGGGCTGAAGGTGGCACTAAACCGCTGAGCCACCCAGGCTGCCCTGTCTTTAATATTATTGATGTGAAATCTTTGCAAGATCATTTATAGGTGACTTTTTTTTTTCTGCCTGGGAGCTTTTAGGGACCCCATTATAGTGTCCTGAAATTTTTACCATGATGTACCTATATATGAGGTTTTGTTTTTCATTTATTATGGATTACTTGGAGGGCTTTCTGTCTAAAAGTTCTTCAGTTGTGGAATAATTTCTTTCTCTTTTATGTTCTCATGTTTTCTCAACTTTGATCTTTTTGTACTGCTTTCTGGAAGATCTTAAGGGTTTCCTCCTCCCCCACCCCCATTATCTCCATCTTTGGCTTTTATAATTCTGGCTTTCATCAAAAATCAGATAATGGGGGCCCCTGGGTGGCTTAGTTGGTTAGGAGTCTGCTTTAGGCTCAGGTCACGATCCCAGGGTCCTGGAATCAAGCTCCATATCAGGCTCCCTTCTCAGTGGAAACCTGCTTCTTCCTCTCCCTCTGCCATTCCCCCTACTTGTGCTCCCTGACTCGCTGTCAAATAAATAAAATCTTTTTAAGAATTACGTAATATCTGTGTCCACTCATATTTAAGAATGAGGTATGAAAAAATTGAGAAGCTGTCTGTACATAGGTAGGTACTATTTACTTTTGGGTTTGACTAGTAAAGTCTGTGTAGGTGAGGAACTAGCGTTATTTGGGGCAGGAGGGAGCCCTAAAAGAAGGCTGGAGTCTTCTTACCAGACTATTTTAACTCTTTAGAAAAGTCACAGTTTTTGCCCAAGGCATAGTGCCTTGGCTGCCAAGTGTGGAGATTGCAAGAGAAGTAGTATTGTTTGGTAGAGACGCTTTTAATTAATTTTCCTGATTTCAACCCCACCACTCACTCCACCCTTCTATATTCATCATGCCTTAGATGAGAGCTGCTCAGGGATTCTGCAAGTCAGATCAGCTGCTTTCTTAGGTATAGCTCCCCCTCTGTACATTCCTAACCTCATTTTCCTTTCCCCTGACTCATCCCTTCTTTTTCACTCTTCCAACCTCCTTTTGTCTTCTAAAAATTCATAGAAACATTTTTCCTGGGTATGCTTCTGGTTATTTGTTTATCCCTTTGTTGTTGTTGTTTTTTAAAAGATTTATTTATTTATTTATTTATTTATTTATTTATTTATTTATTTATTTATGATAGAAAGAGAGAGAGAGAGGCAGAGACACAGGAGGAGGGAGAAGCAGGCTCCATACTGGGAGCCCGACATGGGACTTGATCCCGGGACTCCAAGATGGTGCCCTGTGTCAAAGGCAGGCGCTAAACTGCTGAGCCACCCAGAGATCCCCTGTTTATCCCTTTGTTTTTGTTTTTATTTTATTTTAATTTTTTTAAAGATTTTATTTATTTATTCATGATAGACATAGAGAGAGAGAGAGGCAGAGACACAGGCAGAGGGAGAAGCAGGCTCCATGCCAGGAGCCCGACGTGGGACTCCATCCCCGGACTCCAGGATCACGCCCTGGGCCAAAGGCAGGCACCAAACCGCTGAACCACCCAGGGATCCCCATGTTTTTGTTTTTAACTGTTCGTTTTATAAGAGTCCTGGCGGGGGGAGAGACAATGAATGGGAGTGGTCAGTTCACCATTTTGACCCAGAAGACCACTTAATAATTTTTGAATACTGACCTGTGATCTCTTAATTAGGAAATCATTTAGGCTACTTTAGAGGATCTTCAACAAATGGCTGGGATAGGTTTATCCAGCAAGGATTTGTTAAGTACACATAATTGCAATTCTGTATGATAAATGCTATAATAGAGGTACCTGTAAGATGCTTTGTGAATAGATTGAATAGGTGCTTTAATTTGGGAGTCAAGATGGAGGATATGGGGAAAAATTTCTCAGAGGAACTAAATACTGAAATTACAGTAATTAGCTAAATGAAAGGCCATATTCTCGGCGATCCCTGGGTTGCTCAGTGGTTTGGCACCTGCCTTCGACCCAGGGCGTGATCCTGGAGTCCCAGGATCAGGTCCCACGTCAGGCTTCCTGCATGGAGCCTGCTTCTCCCTCTGCCTGTGTCTTTGCCTGCCTCTCTCTCTCTCTCTCTGTCATGAATAAATAAATAAAATCTTTTAATTAAAAAAAAAATGAAAGGCCATATTCTCTGAAGAGTAGAGTTGAAAACATGCAAACATAAGAGTATGGCAAAATTGGTGGACCTGAGAGTAATTTTTTATAGCTGGGCATGTATGCAGAAGTAATAAATAAAACTAGAGCATTGCTTAGGAACATCGTGCTGAATGGTGTGTATTCATTCTAAGGTCTTGGAATTTCGGGCAGCCCAGGTGGTTCAGTGGTTTAATGCCGCCTTCAGCCCAGGGCATGATTCTGGAGACCTGTGATCGAGTCCCGCATCAGGCTCTCTGCATGGAGCCTGCTTCTCCCTCTGCCTATGTCTCTGCCTCTCTCTGTGTGTCTCTCATGAATAAATAAATAAAATCTTAAAAAAAAAAAAAATAAGGTCTTAGAATTTTACCCTGAAAGCAGTGAGAAGCAGTTGTAGGATTTTAACTTTGCTAATGATGTGATCAAGTTTGCATTTTAGAATCAGGAGAACAGAATGGAGAATAGGAGAGTATTAGAAGCAGGGAGACAAGTTAGGAGGTTATTGAAATAATCCAGATTGATTTATGTTGAAAAGCTGAAACCTCTATGCAGTATTTTCGAAAAGATTTTTTATCACAATCCAGAATAAGGGAAGATTTTACATGGAAACTGAGAACTGTACACACATGCATGTACATATATACAGCAGAAGTTTTCATAAAACAAGATTTAACCCTTTTTTGTTCAGTACATTGAGAGAGTCTTCTATTTCCTGTACTCTTAATTTCTTAAGATGGCTATTTAGGTAATTGATTTCAGCTTTTAAAAAATGTATGCATGTATTTAATACAATAAATTTCCCTCTAAGCTGTATCCCATAATTTTTTAATTGTAAATTTTAATTCTAGTATAGTTAACATACAGTTTTTTATTCATTTCAGGTGAACAATATAGTGATTCAACATTTCTGTATTACTCAGTGCTCATCATGATAAGTGTAGTCTTTAATTTCTTTCACCTATCTCACTCATTCCCCTCTACCACCACCACCTCACCTCTGCTGTTTGTTCTCTATAGTTAAGAGTCACGGGGGATTGGGGGGGTGGCAGCTGGCTGGAGACTTTGACTCTTGATCTCAGGGCTATAAATTCAAGCCCCATGTTGGGCATGGAGCCTACCTAAAAAAAAATTTTTTTTAAATATCTGTCTTTTAAAAACAGCATGCAGTTGGATCCTCTTTTTGTTTTGTTGTTTTTTAATCCTGTTTTTTATTGTTGTGTTTTAATTTTTATAATGTAATTACATCTTACCATCTTTACCTTTTCATTGGAGTGTTTATGGCATTTATTGATATGCTTGAATTTAAGTCTATCATCTTGAGACTAGTTTTCTATTTATCCTATTGTCCTTTGCTTCCTTTTTAAACCTTTTCTCCTTCTTCTTCTTCGATTAATCAAGTGTTTAGGTTTGATTTTATCTTTCTTTTGCTTTCTCTCTTTCCCTTATTTTCTCTCTCTCCTTCCTGCTCTCCTTTCCTCCCTGTTCACCTCTCACTCTCAGTGGTTGCTCTAGGGACTATAATATACATCCCGAACATTTCCTTAAATGAGATTATCTTAATTTAATATTAACTTATTATTATATCTTAAATTAATATTGTTATTTCATATGCAGTTGAAGACCCTTAAAATAATAGCATTTCCTTCCCCCCAAGTCTTTGTGCTTTGTTATCATTTTATTTACATATATTTTATATAGTTTATAATTTTTTAAACAGTACACTTTTTTTTTTTAAAGATTTTATTTATTAAAAAAAATTTTGGGGATCCCTGGGTGGTGCAGCGGTTTGGCGCCTGCCTTTGACCCAGGGCGTGATCCTGGAGACCCGGGATCGAATCCCACATCGGGCTCCCGGTGCATGGAGCCTGCTTCTCCCTCTGCCTATGTCTCTGCCTCTCTCTCTCTCTCTCTGTGTGACTATCATAAATAAATAAAAATTAAAAAATAATTTAAAAATAATTAAAATTTAGTTATTTATTCATGAGAGACAGAGAGAGAAGCAGACACATAGAGGGAGAAGCAGGCTCCATGCAGGAAGCCCGATATGGGACTCAATCCTGGGTCTCCAGCATCAGGCCCTGGGCTGAAGGTGGCGCTAAACTGCTGAGCCACCTGGGCCGCCCCATTTTTGGTGTTCTTCATTCCATTTTACAGACCCACTTTTCCATCTGGGATCATTTCCCTCTAGCATTTTTTGTTATAGAGTAAGACTTCTGATGAATTTCTTACATTTTGTTTATCTGACAATGTTTTTAATATTTATTTCTGAGAAATATTTTTCTTTCGATTAGAATCCTAAATTGGTCATTTTTTCTTTTATTACCTAAAAATGTTAATCTGTCTGGCTTCCCTTGTAATGGGAATTCAACTGTGCCTGGATGTATTCTTTGTAGTTACCCTGCTTCGGGGTTCACTGAGCATTTTGGATCTTAAAGTTTGGTACCTTTCGGGATCCCTGGGTGGCGCAGCGGTTTGGCGCCTGCCTTTGGCCCGGGGTTCGATCCTGGAGACCCGGGATCGAATCCCACGTCGGGCTCCCAGTGCATGGAGCCTGCTTCTCCCTCTGCCTGTGTCTCTGCCTCTCTGTCTCTCTCTGTGTGACTATCATGAATAAATAAATAAAATCTTTAAAAAAAAAAAAGTTTGGTACCTTTCATATAATTTTGGACTATTATATTTTAAAATATTTCTTCTCTGTTCTCTCTTCTCTTTCTAGGATTTAATTACATACCTCATGTGGTATTAGATTTCTGCTATTTTATTTATTCTTTTTTCCCTCCAGACTAATTTTTTTTTAAGATTTATTTAGGGCAGCCAGGCGGCTCAGTGGTTTAGCACCGCCTTCAGCCCAGGGTGTGATCCTGGAGACCCAGGATCGAGTCCCACATCAGGCTCCCTGCGTGGAGCCTGCTTCTCCCTCTGCCTGGGTCTCTGCCTCTCTCTGTCTCTCATGAATAAATAAAAATCTTTAAAATAAATAAATATTTATTTATTAATCTTCTAATTCATTAATTCTCTCTTTTTCTAGACCTTATCTGTTGTTAAACCCATGATTTAATTTCTCAATCTTTTTTTAAAAAAAGAAATCAAGGGATCCCTGGGTGGCGCAGCGGTTTGGCGCCTGCCTTTGGCCCAGGGCGCGATCCTGGAGACTCCGGATCGAATCCCACGTCGGGCTCCCTGCATGGAGCCTGCTTCTCCCTCTGCCTGTGTCTCTGCCTCTCTCTCTCTCTCTGTGACTATCATGAATAAATAAATAAAATCTTAAAAAAAAAAAAAAAAAAAAAAAAAAGAAATCAAAAAGAAAAAAGAAATCATCTGAGTATTAGGTATACTCATTGATCTTGGGATGTCACAGGTGCCAGACCATATCAATATACAGAGCTAAGAAATAGATATATGTATATACGTTTTAATCTATATGTTAATGCACATACACATTTACATCTATATTAATTTCTGTATCTATGTATATATTGAAAACCATGAGTTCATGCTGTTCTCTCCAATCCCAGTCCAACACACAGGATTCATTCGGGTTTTCTCCCTTTCCCTGTTTGTAATTGCTTTTTCTAACAATGCAAAACCTTGTTCCTCTTTTTTTTTTTTTAAGGTTTTTTTATTTATTTAATTGAGAGAGAGAGAGAAAGAGAGAGAGAGAGGCAGAGACACAGGCAGAGGGAGAAGCAGGCTCCATGCAGGGAGCCTGACGTGGGAGGATCACGCCCTGGGCTGTAGGTGGCGCTAAACCGCTGAGCCACCTGGGCTGCCCAACCTTGTTCCTCTATCTTCAACATAATCACTTATCTGATCAGTCCCTGTGTGTAGCCAGACTCCTAGCACTTCCTTTCCTTATCTACCTCTGGGTTTTCTTTCTTTGTATCTTGCTTAGGCTTCAACATCCCATGCAATGCCTTCCTGCCATGCATATATTTCCGTCACCCCATTTTGGCTCCATTATCTTGCTCTAGGCTACCAAGTCTTAATGAATTTCAGAGTGAAGTGTTCAAGAAGGGATTTTTCTCTATTTTCTTGAACATGTGAAACGTAACTATTTGGTTTTTGTCAGTTAATTCCAATACTGGCTTCACTTGTTATAAGTCTGTTTCCAGTGTCTTTTTTCTTTTAGGTCATTTGACCCTGTCTCTTGATGTGCTGGCTAATTTTGTATCGAGTGCTAACATTGTATATGAAAGTGTTTATAGAGTCTCTGGATGATTTAAAAACTCTTTCCTAAAAAAAATAAAATAAAATAAAAACTCTTTCCTTTAGAGTGTAGATCTGTGAGAGCTGATTATGTTAATCCAATCTGAAACTGAACTGACTTGGGCTGAATTGTATGTACCCTGAGCATGAGTTTGTCTTCTGGTTCTTCCCAGCTTCTAGAACATAAGAGTTTTCCAAGACTGAGAGGCTGGGGTGAGAGAAGAGAGTACCTCTCTTCTACTGCATGATTTGAACTCTAATCCTTGTCTCCTTAGTACATGAGACTGTGTTAAACTACTCTTTTCAGAAGTTTTCTGCATAACTTCTTAATTCCCTCTTCAGAATTCAAGAAATACCTTGAAGGGATAAAGTAACATGTTGAGCCATTTCTGTCCTCTCTCTTTCACTAGAATCTTGGCCTTTCAGGTCTCTAATTTCTATCTCTATAGACCAGCAAGACTGTTAAAAAGTTCTCCTTTTTCTTCATATTTAGTAGTGGCCCTCTGCCTTGTCCTTTACCTGAATTCTCAGATTCTTACCTGGCTTCCCTAAATCAGCAGAACCCTGAGAGAAAAGGCAGCTGCAGAATGTCAGCTTAGCTTTTTTTTCTCATGGTTTCTCCCTGTTGTAGGATTTGCCACTTAAGTTTTGGCTGCATCAGCACTACCCAGCACATTGAAGCACACACGCGCATGTATGTGTGTGTGCGTGCACGCACACGCAAGTATGTATGTCTATATACCTGGCTTTCCTAGTTGTTCTTGGTGGGAGCATTGCTCTACCTCAGGCTACTCAAGTATATCCAGAAATAACAGCTCAACTCTAGTATATTCTTTTCTGTTCCATTCCTTTTTTTTTTTTTTTTTTAAGATTTTATTTATTTATTCATGAGAAACAGAGAGAGAGGCAGAGACACAGGCAGAGGAAGAAGCAGGCTCCATGTAGGGAGCCCAACGTGGGACTCGATTCTGGGTCTCCAGGATCACGCCCCGGGCTGAAGTCAGCGCTAAACCACTGAGCCACCTAGGCTGCCCTGTTCCATTCCTTTTTTAAAATAATGTTTCTCAGTTGATTAAGTGTCTGCCTTTGTCTCAAGGTCCTGATCCCAAGGGTCTGGGATCAAGTCCTGCATTGGGCTCCCTGCTCAGCAGGGAGTCTGCTGCTCCCTCTCCCTCAACCCCTCCCACCTACTTTTGCTTTCTGTCTCTTGCTCCCTCTCTCTTTCTCAAATGAGTAGATAAAATCTTTAAAAATAAAATAAATAGGGACGCCTGGGTGGCTCAGCAGTTGAGTGTCTGCCTTTGGTTCAGGGCATGATCCCAGTTCTGGGCTCGAGTCCCACATCGGGCTCCCTGTGAGGAGCCTGCTTCTCCCTCTGCCTGTGTCTCTCATTAATAAATAAAATCTTTAAAAAATAATAATAATAATAATTTTTAAAATAATAAATAATGTTTCTTATTCATCCACCCAAAATGATTTCACAATATAATGGTCCAAGACTCTTAACCAAAAGAAAAAGACACACAGTTTTAAGGTATTGACACTAAGATAATCAGATCAATAGGATTTAAGCCAAGTGGTGAAGATTAACATGAGCAATGGTATGTCATACTGATTATATGTAACCTTGATATGCCATGATAACAGTAGCACTTTACCTCTGTGGTCTTCCTCCCCAAAACCTATAACCCCAATCTAATCATGAAAAAACATCAGTCAAATCTCAAATTTGAGGAGCAGTCTACAAAATACCCGACCAGTACCAGCAAGGTTATTAAAAACAAGGAAAATCTAACAAGCTCACAAACAAGAGAGACCTAAGAAGACATGACTATTAAATGTACTGTGGTATTCCACATGGGATCCTGAAATAGAAAAAGAACATTGGATAATACGGAGGAAATCTGCATGAAGAATATGGACTTTAGTTAATAATTTTCAAAATTGGTTTACTAATTGTGACAACTGTGTCATACTAACGTTAGAGTTTAATAAAAGGGATAATTAGGAACTCTCTGTATAATCTTCACAGTAATTTTTTATATATAAAACTGTTCTAAAATCAAAAGTTTATTTCTTTAAAAAAATCCATACTATTTGACTTCCCAGACTGTACCTTATTTATGGATTTGTTTTTTGTCTGTATGCTTGCTCCTTGCCATATCTCCAGTACCTAGAAGATGGGCTAAAACATTTAGGCTCTCATTAAATAGTGGGCTAGTTAGATTGGTAGAAGAGAGCCAAGGAGGATTAAGGATCTAAGTTTCTAACTTGGGCAACTTCATGGATGGTAATACTTCATTCAGAAAGTACAAAAAGCAGAGATTGGAAGCTATTCCATGCTTGACAGATACGGTATTTTTTTGTTTTGTACCAGAGATTATAGTTACCAGAGATTATAGTTAATAATAAAGAGAGAACCTGGTCAAAGTCAGAATGATAGCATCTTTGTCCTTTTCTCAGAGAAATAACTCTTCTTTTCCTCTTTCAGGCATATAAGACCTTCGCTAATCGAGTGAACAATTTAAAGAAAAAGCTGGATCAATTGAAGTCAACCCTTCCTGATCCTGAAGAATCACCAGTCCCTTCCCCAAGCATGGATGCTCCTTCTCCAACTGGTTCTGAGTCTCCTTTTCAGGGAATGGGAGGTGAGGAATCCCAATCACCAGCCATGGAGAGTGAGAAATCTGCCACACCTGAGCCTGTCACAGATAATCGTGATGTAGAAGACATGGAACTCTCAGATGTGGAAGATGATGGGTCAAAAATCATTGGTATGTCATTATGTGATTAATAGGCAACTTACTCCTTATTTTGCTTTCCCACCAATGAATCTATCACAGGCTGGTATTAAAAGATAGTTCAGGGTTGCCTGGGTGGCTCAGAGGTCGAGTGCCTGCCTTCAGTCCAGGGCATGGTCCTGGAGTCCCTGGTATCAAGTCCCACAAGTCCCTGCATGGAGCCTGCTTCTCTCTCTGTCTCTCTCATGAATAAATAAATAAAAAGTTTAAAAAAAATCAATCCTTATAAGATTAGAAGAGCAAGGTATCATTATCCTGGTTCAGGATTTGGTATGCCACATGGGCTGAGAATCATTGCTCAAGATTTGCTCTATTCAGTATGGTAGCCACTAGCTACGTGTGACTATTGAACATTTGAAATATGGCTTATCCAACTTGAGATGTGCTCTAATTTAAAAAAATATAGAGGAGGGGCACCTGGGTGGCTCAGTTGGTTAAGCCTCTGCCTTCTGCTGAGAGTCGTGAGATCGACTGCTCCCTGCTCACCAGGGAGTCTGCTTCTTCCTCTCCCTCTGCCCATCCCCCCAGTCACGTGTTTTCTCTCTCTCTCTCTCTCAAATAAAATATTTTCAAAAATAAAAATACACAGTGGATTCTAGGAACTTAGTATCCCAAAAAAGTAAAAATATCTCAGTTATTTTTGTATTTGTAACATATTGAAGTGAAAATATTTGGGGGATCCCTGGGTGGCGCAGCGGTTTAGCGCCTGCCTTTGGCCCAGGGCGCGATCTTGGAGACCCGGGATTGAATCCCACATGGGGCTCCTGGTGCATGGAGCCTGCTTCTCCCTCTGCCTATGTCTCCGCCTCTGTCTCTCAATGTGTGACTATCATAAATAAATAAAAATTTTAAAAAAAAGAAAGAAAGAAAAAAATATTTGGGACATAACTTTTTTTAATATAGCCACTAGAAAATTTAAATTTATGTGTGTGGCTTGAATTACATTTCTGTTGAACAGCGCTGTTCTGGAGAGAGGGGCACTTACACTGGAATTCCTTACCTCTGTCACTCTTGACCTTCAAGATTCCAAAGCCACAGTATTAAAAGGAATATATTCCAAAGGCAATTTATTGCAGTTTCAAGTTAATGCTTATAATTGTATCCCACAATTAGGTCAATTTCAGGAAGTCAAAGGAAAATACAGTAAAGTATGTACAGTTCCTATGTCTTAGAAAGCTTTAAGATTAATGAAAGGAAAAGACAGGATAATTTATGACTATAAATATCATTACTAAAAGAATACAAATGTGTACCAAATAATATGATCCCAGAAATGTCTAAATTTAATACACAGTAAGAAAATGCAAAGAAATCTTTGAAAAGATAAAAAAATGAATTTGGAAATTTCATTTATTTATTTATTTATTTTTTATTTTTTATTTTTATTTTTATTTTTTTAAAGAATTTATTCATGAGAGACACAGAGAGAGAGAGGCAGAGACACAGGCAGAGGGAAAAGCAGGTTCCACTCAGGGAGCCTGACGTGGGACTCGATCCCGGGTCTCCAGGATCACACCCTGGGCTGCAGGCTGCGCTAAACCGCTGCGCCACCGGGGTTGCCCCTGGAAAATTTATTTAAAGCAGGTATTAAGGGGTGCCTGGATGGCACAGTTAAGTTTGACTGCTTTCAGCTCAGGTCATGATCAAGCCCCAGAGAGTCTGCTGCTGCTTCTCCCTCTGCTCCTCCCCCCTGTTCATGCTCTGTCTCTTTCAAAGAATTAGATAAAATCTTTTTTAAAAAATTAATAGGGACGCCTGGGTGGCTCAGTGATTGTCTGCCTTTGGCTCAGGGTATGATCCTGGAGTCCTTGGATCCAGTCCCACATTGGGCTTCCTGCATGGAGCTTGCTTCTCCCTCTCCCTCTGCCTGTGTCTCTGTCTCTGTCTCTCTCTATCTCTCATGAATAAATAAAATCTTTTTAATAAATGAATGAATGAATTAATTCAATATTGAAGGTGAGAAGGAACATAAAGAGTATGACTTCTTTAAAATCATGAAGTGAATGATTTTTCTTGAAAGCATAGTGCTTTATACCCCCAAATCAGGAAATATTAGGAAATCTTTCATCCTGGAAACAGAGTGTGGAAAGCAATAATGTAGTATCACTTCTTTTCTTTAAACAGTAGAGGACAGGAAAGAAAAACCTGTGGAGAAGTCAGCTGTATCTACTTCTATACCTACAAAGCCAACAGAAAGTATCTCAAAGGCCTCTTCATGTACCCCAGTAGCTGTGACCATGACAGCAACCCCATCTCTTCCAAAGCCTGTGAATACTTCTCTCCTGTCCTCTTCTCCAGCATTGGCTTTGCCAAACCTGGCTAATGTGGATCTGGCAAAGATCAGTTCCATCCTTAGCAGCCTAACATCAGTCATGAAAAATACTGGTAAGTAAGCTCCATAAAGAGAATAAAAAGCTTATTTCCATCTTTCTAATTGAACCATCAGTCTGTTTTTTTGTTGTTGTTGATTTTTTTTCTTAAAAGTATTTTTTCAAATCAAAATCAAACCAATAACAATAAAAAATAATAAAAAAATAAAAAAACAAAATCAAACCAATACATGATCATTGTAGAAAAATTGAGAATAAAATAAATATCTGCAGTCCTGCTACCCCCAAAGGACACTACTTGTGCCTAACATTACGTGTGTGTGTGTGTGTGTGTGTGTGTGTGTGAGAGAGAGAATGGGGGGGGTTGATTAAATATTTGTAATAATTTTTCTTTCAATAATTGAAGTATTTAAGTATACTATATATGAATTTATTTAAGCCTTTATTACTGGGCATCTGGTATGTTTCCAGTTTTCACTATTATAAAGAACATTGAACAACCTTGATGCTAAAACTTTATGCACAATCCTTCCTAAATGGTTGAGTATATAGGGCTTTTTTTCTCCCCATTCATGAAAAAAATTTTTTTTAATTTTTATTTATTTATGATAGTCACACAGAGAGAGAGAGAGAGGCAGAGACATAGGCAGAGGGAGAAGCAGGCTCCATGCACCGGGAGCCCAACGTGGGATTCGATCCTGGGTCTCCAGGATCACGCCCTGGGCCAAAGGCAGGCGCTAAACTGCTACGCCAACCAGGGATCCCTCATGAAAATTTTAATGAAAATATACAAAAATAGAGGACCTCCATGTACTCCTCACTCATCTTCAACAGTAGAAAACACATGACCAGTCCTATTTTACTCTGCCTTACCCAATCTTGATTATTTGGAAGAAAATCCCTATAATTTCATTTTTTATAAAAGCTTAAATATAATTTTCTAAAAGATAGAGACAAAAAATCATGTAGGTTTTTAATCTTTTTGTGTTATAACTAAAATGATCACCAAAAAAATGTACCACTTTATGTACCAAACACATGAAAGTTCTCATTGTTCCTCACCTCTGCAGCACTATTTTGTCTTATTTTAATACTTTGTCAACTTCACTCTTAAAAAGTCATTTATTTGGAGATGCCTGGTTGGCTCAGTCGGTAGAGCATGCAAATCTTTTTTTTAAACACGTAATCTCTACACCCAACATGGGGGAGATCAAGAGTAACACGCTCCATGACTCAGCCAGCCATGCGCCCCAAGCATGCAACTCTTGATCTCAGAGTCGTGAGTTCGAATTCCTTGTTGGGTGTAGGGATTACTTTTAAAAGTCAGGCGCCCTGGGATCCCTGGGTGGCGCAGCAGTTTGGCGCCTGCCTTTGGCCCAGGGCGCGATCCTGGAGACCCGGGATCGAATCTCACGTCGGGCTCCCGGTGCATGGAGCCTGCTTCTCCCTCTGCCTCTCTCTCTCTCTCTCTGTATGACTATCATAAATTAAAAAAAAAAAAAAGTCAGGCGCCTGGGTGGCTCAGTCGGTTGAGTGTCCTCTTGATTTCAGATCAGGTCATGATCTCAGGGTTATAAGATTGAGCCCCATGTCAGGCTCCTCGCTGAGTATGGAACTTGCTTAAGATTCTCTCTTGTCCCCTCTCCAAACATCATTTGTTTTAATTTCTCTCTCTTTGATTAAGATGTTAAACTTTTTTTTTTTCATTTATCATTTAGTTTTCCTTGTGAAATACTTGCTCATATTCTTGATCATTCAAAAATTATTTTCTCAAAAAATATTTTCTCATCTTTTTATATACCTTTTTTTTCTAAATTAAAAGTTAACCCAGAAAAAAATTTTAAAAAAAATTTTAACCCAGTGTTTTAAAATATAAAGATGTAGGGGCGCCTGGCTGGCTCAGTCCCTGGAGGATGCAACTCTTGATCTCGAGGTTGTGAGTTTAAGCCCCATGTTGGGTGTGGAACCTACTTTAAAAAAATTAAAATGTAAAGGTGTAAAGGAAGTTGCTTATATAATCTCATTTTAGGGCAGCCTTGGTGGCTCAGCGATTTAGCGCCTGCCTTCAGCCCAGGGTGTGATCCTGGAGACTCCGGATCAAGTCCCACGTCAGGCTCCCTGCATGGAGCCTGCTTCTCCCTCTGCCTGTGTCTCTGCCTCTCTCTCTCTCTGTCTCTCATGAATAAATAAGTAAAATCTTTAAAAAAATAATAATCTCATTTTAAAGGTCATTTCAAAAGCAAACAACTTATTAATCACATAGAATTATGCAGTGACTCAGTTACACAGGTGTAATGGCTCTGATCATAATCAGCCATTAAGATTTATTGAGCTCCTATAGGCCTCTAAAGTATAGGTTCTTGGTATAGAAAAAAGAAAAGTTTCCTTTAGTCTCTTTCTACTGACTTTTAAAACAAATATGTATGAAAAGAGCTTGTTTATTTTAAGGGTGTTCCAAGTCAACAGGAGCAGATTTTAATTAATTTTCAGTTTTTCCTTTGTACAAGCCATGATATGCCTTATTTGTGGATCTGTCACAGAAGCATTCCTGTTTGAGTGAGTGGAAAGTATCACAAATTTAATGGTCATTTTGAGTTGCATTTTCTTGAGTTATTCTTTTTGCCACCAGGGGTCAGTCCTGCATCAAGACCTTCTCCAGGAACTCCAACAAGTCCCAGCAACCTCAGCAGTGGCCTGAAAACACCTGCACCTGCCCCAACAACATCTCACAACCCTCTGGCAAATATCCTCTCGAAGGTGGAGATCACCCCAGAGAGCATTCTGTCTGCTCTTTCTAAAACCCAGACACAGTCGGCCCCTGCGCTGCAAGGTAAACTGACATGGGCCAGAGGGACTGGAGTTGTGAATGCTTGGCTTAACCCTGGATTCCATTTCTGAAAAATCCAAAGCCATGAAATGTATAGTACAGTTCGTTTATTATCTTCTTTATATTTATTATGGCATTGATAGAATTAGAAAATGTCAAAGCTGAAAGAGAATACTGTCTAGTCTAATCCCCTCTTTTTCAGGTTAGGAGATTGAGGCTAGTGAGGTGATGTGATCTGCTTAAGGTCACACATTTATCTATTCAGTGATGAGCTGAGACTAAAAGCCAGGTTTTTTGACTGGAGTACAGTATTCTTTGACCTACAGCATGACCCCTCACCCCCCTGCCCAGGGGCTGCATTTATGTAAGCTCTTATGGAGCTATGTTGAGATTTACATTTTTAGTGTTAACCAAATCTAAAGAAAGTTTAAAAAGGTCACTCTACTATCAAAAATCTTATGACATGGGTGCCTGTGTGGTGCAGTCTGTTAAGTGTCCCACTCTTGGTTTTGATCATGACTTGATCTCAGGGAAGTGAGATCAAGCCCTGTGTCGGGCTCTGCACTTAGCATAGAGTCTACTTAAGACTGTCTTTCTCTCTTCCCTCCACCCTTTTTTCTTTCCCTCTCTCCCTCCTCTTTCCCCCTCTCTCCCTCCCTCCTTTCTCTCTCTCAAATAAATGTAAAAAAATACTATAAGGCAAAAAAAAAATATATAAGGCATGACTTTCCTTTTTCATATCCTAATGTTTTATAGAGGCCTCTATTATAGGTACAGCACATCTTTTTTGTGTTCACCTACCTATAATATCTACCTTATTTGAACCTCTCTATTCACCTTTGCTAATTATGTACTTTGTGTCTAAAACTGTCTGCTTCTAACTTTTTTTCATTAAGTTTATCTGCTCTCTCTTCTCAGACCCTACAAATACCGACATAATCTTTATTTAGCACCTAAGTATAATTACGTAATGAATTTCATATAGCAGAGCAGTATATATATACATGTATACACATATGTATATATGTATGTATATATGTATACATATATATGTATTGTGTGTGTGTGTGTGTGTGTGTGTGTGTGTATATATATATATATATATATATATATATATAGCCATTTAACTCTCTATAGAGGTTCTCATCCAGGAGCCTCCAGGGGACATTTGTCACTATCTGAACACATCTTTTGTCACAGCTGGGGTGGGGGTGGGAGTACTACTGCATCTAGTAGGTAGAGGCCAGAGATGCTATGAAACATCCTGCATTACACAGAACAGCCCCCACAACAAGAATAATCCAGCCCAGAGTGCCAGTAGTGCTAAAGTTGAAAAACTCTGCTTTATATGAATATAAAATATATCCATTCTGTAAATGGATCACACTAGATTATAGTGAACTTTGCCTTTAGATATTGGAGAATTCTGTTACACAGAATTAAATACTATTAACTAGTAATCCACAGCTGCCATATATTGGCACCAGCAATAAAGGATTAATGATGTACTACAGCATAGCTAATAGTATGAATTTTAGAGTTAATTAGTCTGAGGGATTGGCATGGTTCTGATTTCTCCTTTCAAGGCCCTCTTCTGTCACCATCCTGCAGTTATGGTAAAAATGTTGAACTCATTTGTTTTTATTAGCCTCTTACATAGATATAATAATATTTACAGCTTTTCCTTTCAGTAGATTATTGTACCAGTGTTATATGGACTTTCTCATCAGGCAACATTTGAACAGAACTAGGTGTGTTCTGACAGAATGTGTTTCTGGAGACCCCAGAAAACAACCTCTGTGGAGTAACAGCATAGTTCATCACCTTTCATTTCCTTGTGGAAAGTAGAATTCTTGACTTTTAAAAGAATTTGCCCAGCAGCTTAAATAGATGCATTCTTAAAAGACTATAAAAGGGATCTCTTACAATCTGATTGTGTCACCCACAGCTATTATTCACAGATACTTAATACAAAAGAATGAGTTCAATTGGCAAAAGGTCCATAGAGTATGATTGAGATTGAAGAAAAGTAATATTTAGTAGTAAGAGACTATCTCACCTATTACCAGAAATCTGAGAGTGTCTATCTTTACAAGATTTCATCCCACAACATCCGAAAGATAAGCTAAAATATCTTTTAAAAATCATATGACATCATATATCACATTCTAGTACGTGAGGACTTCTGTTTTTGGTATGAACAGTGGCTACTAAGAATTAAATGAAACTGTTAGTGGTGGAAAGTTATATAGCCAGAGAACTTTTTGGAAATGAAATGTGGATTTTATTTTTTCTGGGGGTAATTGAAATAAACGATATTTCAATTATTCAGATATTAGTGAATATCTAATCATGCACTTATTATATAGAAGTAGTTGGCAGTTAAAAATATTCCCAGGATCCCTGGGTGGCGCAGTGGTTTAGCGCCTGCCTTTGGCCCAGGGCGCGATCCTGGAGACCCGGGATCGAATCCCACGTCGGGCTCCCGGTGCATGGAGCCTGCTTCTCCCTCTGCCTGTGTCTCTGCCTCTCTCTCTCTCTCTCTCTGTGTGTGACTATCATAAATAAATAAAAATTAAAAAAAAAAAAATATTCCCAGGTTGGGGGCGACCAGGTGGGTGCAGTCAGTTGAGTGTCTGACTCTTGGTTTTGGCTCAGATGGTGATCTCAGAGTCGTGAGATCAAGCCCTGTGTCAGCCTCCTCACTTAGCACACACTCTCCCTCTCCCCCTGCCCCTCCTTTTTTTCTCTCTAAAATAAATAAATAAACCTTTAAAAAAAAAAAAAAAAAAAACTGTTCCAAGGATGGAATGATCTCAGAATTCTTCAGAGCTTGAGTCTCTTAGTAAATATCGGATTAAAATTAAAATTTTGAAGTGTTTCTTTGTTTATTAAAGTATCCTATGAAATACTATTTTCTTTGACCATAACATTATGAAGGAATAGTTTTAGTATATGACTAAAAGCTATAAATTTTGGTGAAGTATGCACAAAAAGTTTTCATTTATAACCAGAAATTGGGTGAATTTTCCAAAATACGAATTTTCCAAAACACTTTGTCAAGTATTTTTGTAAAAAATTTTCTACAGGAGCAGTTTGCTTTGATGGGACTTCAGCCTTTGCCCCAAAGAATTCTTTCTCAGAGCTTCTGAGGTTTTGTCTTATCAGTGAGTAGGGTTGAATCTCATCAGTGTCAACCTGGGTAGATGAATAATTTGTGAATTTTCTAAGCTATTAGGTGGTCTAGCTTTATAATTCTTTGTAGTGTGTGTTTGTATGTTTACTATTGCTACATTTTACAACCAAAAATGATAGGTAAAAGCATTGATTCCCCAAAGTCTAGCAAGAGATACTTGAAATAAAATGACCCTATTGAAATAAATTTCAGGGGCAGCCTGGTGGTGCAGCAGTTTAGCACTGCCTGCAGCCCAGGGTGTAATCCTGGAGACCTGGGATCGAGTCCCACGTCGGGATCTCTGCATGGAACCTGCTTCTCCCTCTGCCTGTGTCTCTGCCTCTCTCTCTCTCTCTCTCTCTCTCTCTCTCTCTCTCTCTCTCTGTGTGTGTGTGTGTGTGTGTGTGTGTGTGTGTCTCATGAATAAATAAAATCTTTTAAAAAGACATTTAAAAAAAATGAAATAAATTTCAGTGATGCGTATTCTCTCCACACACCCCCGCCCGGTCTCTCCCTCTTTCCCTCAACAGTGCCCATTAACTTATTAGAGATAATTGCAGAGGCTGGAAAGGAAGGATTGGACAGAATATCTATTTGCACTTAGAGAAACAGTTCCACAGATCAAACATTAAGAAATACTGGCTTAAAGTGTTATTTTAAGGATAATTTTGCCTCCTTTCTTTTCCTGCCTTGTCTTGTTTAAAACATGAATGATTCTGACACGAAAATCTCCCCTTTCCTGTTGCCTTTATTGTGCCACGTTGAACTTACTTAATAGCTGTACTACAAACATTTCAATAATTTGCTCTCTTTATATTGAGAAATAGGTCCAGTATTTTCTATGACAGTTCACCATTGGTTGATTGGTCTAGATTCCCGTTGGCCTCATATTTTAATGTCTGTCTGGTTCCCACTGGAATGAATGAGAATATCTAATCAGCCTACATTGTTTTTATTATAAGGTAGGCAGTTGTTCTTTTTAACTCCTCTAATCTGTTTCTACAGGCCTGTCATCTTTACTTCAGAGTGTTACTGGGAACCCAGTCCCAGCCAGTGAAGCTGCATCCCAGAGCACTTCTGCTTCCCCTGCCAACACCACGGTCTCTAGTGTAAAAGGAAGAAATTTGCCCTCCAATACCCAATCCTTTATTCCCAAAAGCTTCAACTATTCTCCTAATTCATCAACTTCTGAAGTCTCTTCAACATCAGCCAGCAAGGCCTCAATTGGGCAAAGCCCAGGGCTTCCAAGCACTACTTTTAAGCTACCATCCAACTCGATGGGGTTTACAGGAACCCACAGTGCAAACCCGGCTGCCGCACCTACTGAAGTTGCCATATGCCAATCTTCAGAGATCTCCAAGCCAAAGCTGGAGTCCGAGTCCACCTCTCCAAGCCTGGAAATGAAGATCCACAACTTCTTAAAAGGTAATCCTGGTTTCAGTGGCTTAAACTTAAACATCCCAATCCTGAGCAGCTTGGGGTCCAGTGCCCCAGCAGAAAGCCACCCCTCAGACTTCCAACGTGGCCCTACTAGCACGTCAATCGACAACATTGATGGAACCCCTGTGCGGGATGAAAGGAGTGGGACACCCACCCAGGATGAGATGATGGACAAGCCCACATCCAGCAGTGTAGACACCATGTCCCTGCTTTCTAAGATCATTAGCCCTGGTTCCTCAACACCCAGCAGTACAAGATCACCACCCCCTGGGAGAGAGGAAAGCTACCCCCGGGAACTCTCCAATTCTGTACCTACATATCGACCTTTTGGTTTGGGCAGTGAATCACCCTATAAGCAGCCTTCTGATGGAATGGAGAGACCATCTTCCCTGATGGACTCTTCACAGGAAAAATTCTATCCAGATACTTCTTTCCAGGAAGATGAGGATTACCGAGATTTTGAGTATTCAGGGCCTCCACCCTCTGCCATGATGAACCTAGAGAAGAAGCCAGCCAAGTCTATCCTGAAGTCAAGCAAGCTTTCTGATGCCACCGAATACCAGCCAATCCTCTCCAGTTATAGCCACAGGGCCCAAGAATTTGGGGTAAAGTCTGCCTTCCCTCCATCTGTAAGGGCCCTCCTGGACTCTAGTGAGAACTGTGACCATCTCTCCTCTTCCCCTGGGCTATTTGGTGCCTTCAGCATAAGAGGGAGTGAACCGGGGGCTGACCGGTCGCCATCACCGAGTAAGAATGATTCATTTTTCACCCCTGACTCCAACCACAATAGCTTGTCTCAGTCTACCACTGGGCATCTCGGTTTGCCACAGAAGCAGTACCCAGACCCTCCTCACCCAGTCCCACATCGTTCCCTTTTCTCTCCGCAGAATACCCTTGCCGCTCCCACGGGCCACCCACCCACACCAGGCGTGGAGAAAGTCCTGGCCCCCACCATTTCCACCACGTCGACGATTGAGTTTAAGAATATGCTTAAAAACGCCTCCCGAAAGCCCTCAGATGATAAGCATTTTGGCCAGGCCCCCAGCAAGGGCACTTCAAGTGACGGTAGCGGTCTCTCAAACCTCACCCAGCCCAGCTTGACAGCCACTGATCAGCAGCAACAAGAAGAGCACTACCGCATAGAAACCCGAGTCTCGTCCTCCTGCTTAGACTTGCCTGATAGCACCGAAGAGAAGGGGGCCCCTATAGAAACCTTGGGTTATCATAATGCAGCCAATAGGAGGATGTCAGGGGAGCCCATACAGACCGTAGAGTCCGTCCGAGTTCCTGGGAAGGGAAATAGAGGACACGGGCGCGAGGCTTCAAGGGTGGGTTGGTTTGATCTGAGCACCTCAGGCAGCTCCTTTGACAATGGCCCCTCAAGTGCCTCTGAGTTGGCATCCCTTGGGGGTGGGGGCAGCGGAGGCCTCACTGGCTTTAAAGCGGCACCATACAAGGAACGGGCATCCCAATTTCAGGAAAGTGTCGGCAGCTTCCGTTCCAACAGTTTCAACTCAACATTTGAGCATCATCTCCCCCCATCCCCCTTGGAACATGGGACACCCTTCCAGAGAGAGCCAGTGGGGCCGTCATCTGCCCCACCTGCCCCTCCTAAGGATCATGGTGGTATCTTCTCTCGAGATGCACCCACTCATCTACCCACTGTGGATCTTTCGAATCCCTTCACAAAGGAGGCGGCCCTGGCCCATGCTGCCCCACCCCCTCCTCCTGGAGAACACAGCGGAGTTCCTTTCCCCACCCCACCCCCTCCTCCACCCCCTGGGGAACTTAGCAGCAGCGGTGGGAGTGGTGTTCCCTTTTCTACTCCACCTCCTCCTCCACCCCCTGTTGACCACTCTGGGGTTGTACCCTTCCCAGCCCCACCACTGGCAGAGCACGGAGTGGCGGGAGCTGTGGCAGTATTTCCCAAGGACCATAGTTCCCTCCTTCAAGGGACCCTGGCTGAGCATTTTGGGGTGCTCCCAGGACCTAGGGACCATGGGGGCCCCACCCAACGGGACCTCAACGGCCCTGGCCTTAGCCGTGTACGAGAGAGCCTCAGCCTACCCTCCCATTCTCTGGAACACCTGGGCCCAGCCCATGGAGGAGGAGGTGGGGGAGGCAGCAACAACAGCAGTGGCCCCCACTTGGGTCCCTCACACAGAGACGCTATCAACCGGAGTGGTATGATTTTGCGGAATCCCCGGCCAGACTTTCGGCCTAGGGAACCTTTTCTCAGCAGAGACCCGTTCCACAGTCTAAAGAGACCCAGGCCACCTTTTGCTAGGGGCCCTCCGTTCTTTGCACCAAAACGCCCATTCTTCCCTCCCAGGTACTGATGGAAACCAAGGGAAAAGCATTTTGAACAGTCTAGAGAGCATTGGAAGTAGGAGTTTGGTTTATTGTTGTTTTTGTTTTCCTACCTTTGATTTTTTTTTTTTTAATGACAAAGGGCCTCCCTTCCAAATTAAAAAGTCATACATGCTTACATTTCACTATTCCATTCAGTCCTCCCTCCCACTGCACTTACCAACCTTCCCCAAGCTACTTGTATTTTAAAGGGATGGGGGGCGGGCAAAGAAACACAACCAAAGCCACTTCATTGGCTGGGGGTTTGAGGGGTGGGGGTGGGGGAACAAATCTTATTTTGCCCCATTTATTGAAGAGTATTACTACATTTGAAATAAAATTTCCATCAGTACAGAGAATAACATGTGCTATGTTGGGATGTTATTTTGGGCTTGGCTTATCAAGTAGCCAATAGAAGGATTCCTGTCCCCTTCTCTCTCCCATTAAGTAACTACTGTGACCAGTGTGGCTCCTTTTCCTGTATGCTCTGTGCCCTGCTGACAAGCCAAAAGATGTTGCAAGGGAGGATAGGTGGGAAACCATAGACCTGTCAAGTTTGTTTTGTTTTTAAAGACATATTGAAATTGGATTCTTTACCTTTCTCCTAAAATCCCAATTAAAAAAAAAAAAATCAGCCTCTTCTTCTAAAGAACCATCAGTGACTAACTTTGAGGAGATACAGATTTCATTCTATCCTGGTAAAAATTATTCCTCTTTATCCTTGGAATGAAAGAGCGGTGGCTGGATATAATCTCCAGGTTAAAATAAGGTGTAACTCCAATACAGAGTTACAGAAAGGAACCATCAACCGTGTGATGTGACCTGCCCATCCCTCATAAATGAGAATGGGAAACTCTGAGTTAGTTTGACATGTCTTGCACCAAGCTCTTGCTTCCTGCTTTTTTTGTTTGTTTGTTTGTTTTTTTGCTTTTTTTTTTTTTTTTTTTTGTGAATGACTTTTTCTCAGTTTTCATTTCTGCTTTGGCCAGAAAGAAAGCCATGTAAGTTGACAACTGATACAGAGGCACAACTGAAATTATTCTTAATTTTTTTATTAATGTAATAAGTAGACATTTTTATCATGGTGCCTCCCTAATGTGATATTTGTTGGTGATTTTTAGCAAAGGTTAACTACTAGGGGAAAGGAACTATTGGTCTGTATCTTTCCTCCTTGCCCTAGTCCTGGATTTACTCCTGTTCTTCGTATTTCAAAGGAGGAGGTTCAATAGCCTCTTCCAGTGCTTTACACCTCTTTAGGTGTGTCTTAATGACAAGTGGGTATTACTATGCATATCTTTACAGAGAACCAGGAGGGCCTGAGAAACCCAGACTACCCCATTCTACAGCTAGCAATCTGTCACATTTTAAGGCTCAAGGCTTGTCCTCACCTTCCACTCCCAATAGGAAATAATGTTTCTGCCCTTAGTCATTTTACACGAGAAGGGTGTGCTTTCCTTCTCCCCAAACAGAAAGGCTTCTTTGTATTTCTACAACTAAAACTGGGAAAAAAGACAATCAGTATGCTTTTAGTGTCTGTTAACTTTAAGAACACTGAAAAGCAAAGATTGCTTTACTATTATTTTGTATTATTTACTGTCTTACCCCAGGGTATACACACTGGTAATCTCCAACTAGATAAATAAAACCGTATGTGGTGGGGTTTTTTAGGGAATCCTAGCAAGTTTCATATTTTCTTCCAAGGGAGCATAGAACTAACTGTAGGAAGTATGAGGATTGTTTTGGATTCCTCTAGTGAAATATTTAAAGATGGGGGAGAGTGGACAATACAGCAACAGAAGATGATTCTTTGTGTCAGAATAAACCTGGTTTCAGATAGCAGCTTAAACCAGTTGTGGGTCCTAGTTTGGGAGTTTTTGTGTAATTTATTCCATGTTATTTATTTGGGCTTGCCATGTGTTCTGTGGTCAGGAGGCTGCAAGTCCTTCATCTTCCTGATGGCATTTCTGGTCTTAAGTCAACTGTTCTGTCTTTGACCCTCTCCAGCCTCTCTGCCCTTTAGCTCTCCCCACAAAAATGCATGAT
Organism: Canis lupus familiaris; assembly: GCF_011100685.1. Lineage (NCBI taxonomy): Eukaryota > Metazoa > Chordata > Mammalia > Carnivora > Canidae > Canis > Canis lupus. Next base: position 60,332,417 of record NC_049238.1, read on the forward strand.
ACCATGACTTTATGTGTGGGATGGGGTATATAGTGTAGCAAAGCAAAGAAACAATATAGTTATCTTGAGTCCTGAGACATTTGTTTAGGGGAAAGTGTGATTGAGAATAAGGGTAAAGGTTGGGGGAGGGGAGGGGAGTTCTAATTGACTCAAAACTGAAACTTTTTTTGCAGAAATTAAGTGGGATGTTTTTCATTCTAGAATAAAAGAATGTGAATTCCTTCTGCTGCTCTTGTTTAAGCTAAAAGTAGTGTTTACTTGAAAAGGCTCTCTATTTGATTTTATCAGAAAATGTGGGGATGTCAGGAAAGTGGCTTCCTGAATGTTGGGGCAGGGTAATTGTCCTCAAAAGCATGATGACTAATACATGGAAAGGAAGACCTTGTACAGTTTAAAAGATGGACTTTAAAGGGTTGGTGTTTTTTTGCAAGGTGTTTTGTTTTTTAAGCTACAAAATCCTCATTGAGTTTGTTTCGGGATGGAAGTGAGGATTTGTATGTGACTGTCAGCTGTTAACTTTAAGTCTGTCTACAGCAGTAAATGAAGACGACAATGTATATATGTGATATAGTGAAACAAAAAAGACAATTCTGGTATTCATAACATGAAACAAAGGGGTTTTATCCTTTCTGTGTCTGTGATTTAAAACTCCATGCCCATGCTCTGACTTTTGTATTTCAACCTGAATTTAAAAATGTAATAAATAAGATTTTTTTAAAGAAAGCATAATATAGTGTGTCTTGGCAAGGACATGATATATATGAAAGCAGAATATGCAAAGTTGTTACTAAGGTCCTTGGTGCTCACTGTAAAATCACAGACAGAGAATTGGTCGGGGGGTCGTGAATACACTGGTACCACTTAAAGCTCAGTGATACTATCAGAAATCAAGTCCTTAAGTATTGTATAAGAGTTTACTCTTAAGTCAGCTTAGATGAGAGCCCTCTCTCCCTGCTCCCTTTTCCCCTCCCAAAAGGTGAGCATAAATAGAATTTGGTTTGATGCCAGGGAAGGTAAAATGATCAGAGAGTAGGACTTTGATCCTTTCCGATCCCAGGAATACAATGTTTGTGATATATATATGGTACAGCTAACCTATCTAGATAATGTGAATATGCTAAACTTCCTAATTGCAGAATATTCACTATCAAGCCTGAAGTTACCGGTTCATGCAGAATTAAGCTTCAGCTGTTAATTGTTTTGAAGCCGCTGTAAATTACTGCTTTTTCCCCCTTTTCCTCCCTTCCCCCCTTTTTTGAATGGGCGGGAATGCCTGTTAAGATTAAAATTAGATATGTTGGATGATACTCTCGACGTGTTCAGTGTGGAAAACAAAACAAGTACATGCTTTAGAGGCAACAACAATGAAATCCTTTTGAAATGTGTATTAATATCATTTAATAAAATAACTAGTTCTGAAGGTTTGACATTTTTCTTTGAGATTTGGGGCTTTGACCAAGGGCTCCTGGCTCCTGTGGTGAGTGCAACTAGAACGGAACTTCTCCGGAAGCTGAAACTGCTGCTTTGCGGAGCGGGCCTATGGTTGGAAAATTTAAATTTTCTACGGCAAAGACCCTACTACATGACTGTCCAGGGCTGAAGGTGAAACCAACAACAGGATGCAGAAAGAAAGCCTGGATAGATCTCTGAAGATCTGATTGTATTAGCTTTTTGATCTAAATGCGAGGGGTATCAAGGGGACCATGTGTGTGCCTGCACATTTCTGAGGCACACAGATACCACAGACCACCCTTGTCCCTTCTTTGTGACCTTGCCTCTCTTCCAGCCGTTCTTCCTTTTTTCTTTTTTATCTTTGTCCCCAATACTATGTTTTTGTTCTCCAGTTTAATAAAGTATGGTTTCCTTTGTTGTGTGGTTGGCTTCCCCACACACACACACATTGATCTCATCCAGGTGTCCCCTTTGACTTCAGCATTCAGTGTTCCTGAAGGCAATTTGAGCCTCTCAGATCTCCATGACCTTGTGGGTTTTCTGTTTGATCCTTTGTGTAACTCACTTTTGGAAAGGGATGGTGGGTGGGGTGAAATCATGTTCAAGGAGTGGTTGATAATGAGGCGGGATAATACTGTATGGATAATTATTTGTGTATGTCTTCAAAAAGTTGTACAATTGCCAGCAAAGAAGCATTTTTAAAGCAAGCATAGAAGGGGCGCCTGGGTGACTCGGTTAAGTGTCCAACTCTTGATTTTGGCTCAGGTCATGATCTTCAGGGTTTTGAGATTGAGCCGCACATTGGGATCCACACTGGATGTAGAGCCTGCTTAAGATTCTCTGCCCACCTCCCTCAAAAAAAAAAAAAAAAGATTAAAAGCACGCATAGAGTTGGCAGGGGTGGTGGTAGTAAGGGGTTCCTTCTGGTCAATTCTTTGCCCACATCTACCCATCTTGCTGTATGTTGGCAATCTGTCATACATAAGCCACACTTAACCCCTCTCTTGCCCCATCCCTTTTTCATACCCCAGTGAGGTTTAATAAATGGAATGTTGGTGTTAAAGGATAAAGAAAGAGTCACCACATCTAGAGCCCACCTGGGTCAGTGGCAGGGTAGAAGGCTTTAAATAGCAGCCTTCGTTACATGAAGCTACATGTGTGTGTCACCAGACACTTAGGAAATAGCCTAGGAACACGCCCAATATATAGGGTGTACAATTGTACTGGCTGCTTCTGGAATCTGGCTCACCCTTTTTCTTGTCCCCACTTGGAACCTTGACTTGCCCAACTGATTTCTTTCTCCATCTCCAAGGAAGCCACAGCTTTTAGACTTCTATAGTGGTCTTTCTGGGCGTGTTGAAAATGCCTAATTTCATCCCCCTAAATTGTCTTATTTAAGCCAATCTTACATAAGAGGGATGAGTTACCCCTCATGTATGTAGACAGTAACAAACACCATCCAAATGGGTGTTGGGGTATTGGGGCGTTTCTCATACTTGCTTATGAGTAACTGTATAGACGAGTCCCATCCCCTGCTGTTCACAATTGCTGAGTAATAACTCATTAAGGCTTCATAGACAAAGCCACAAGAGATTCACCTGCAAGTGAGATAGCAGCTCTTAAGTAAACATCCTGTTCTCCCTTCCCCCTTGTACAAGTAAGGAGAAGCACACACTCTTTAAAGGAAAGGAGCAAAGTGCTAATTACATCTGGCTGTTAGGGGGAGAGGAAAACATTTTATGCTTAAGAGTCTGCAGGAAAGCCGGTAAGAAGCCTGGGATCTATTTAGGAATTGATACTGCAATTACTTTATGGCACTTTATCGTATACCTTTATTTCTTTTTTCTATCTCCCTTTGTTCATACTGTAACAAGAGTCAAAAGTTGAAAATACAGATGTGGGTGGAGGGACTAGTGAGCAGTGGCCAACAGAAAACACAAGTGCAGGCTGCAGGTTTCTGTTTGATTCAAAAGCGTGCTGGCTAAACCAGTCGGCCCTGGGTCTGTTGGGGTCATAGCAAATTCGATGTTCCAGCAACTTTACTTCCTCATCCCCATTCTGTCCCCTTTATTTTTGTGAATTACTCAAATCCTTTGCTGCATAATTTGTGGGAAAAAGGAGCTCAGAGAACTTGAAACATTCTACATTTTACTAGCTGTATTTTGGTTGCAGTGGGTAGAAAGAAATGAGATGCAGCATCCAGTTCCTTGTTTCTTCCCTGGCTAGGAATCCTTTACACTTAAGATCCTCTATCTTCCAGATAGCCAATCATTGTCATGGGCACTAGAGATTAGTAAAGGATTAATCTGAAACTTTATTGGGTAATGGGCCTTAGTTGTACATTGCCTTATAGAGTTGTATCTAAGACCTTTCACATTACTTTGTGCTTGCCTTTTTATCTCAACATCAACCTAAGCTGACATCCCTGCACTGGTGCCAGACAAATAGAGTTGTCTCGGAGAAGGGAAGGTGTAGTAGAGATTCTAGGTAAGCCAAAGGCTCATCCCTGTGCCTTGGTAGGAAGCTTCACCCTCCTTTTTTATCAGCAAATGTGGCTGGACTTACTGTTTTTGGCATCTTTTGTTTGTTTGTTTGTTTGTTTGTTTGTTTTTGGCGTCTTAAAGCAAAGTTAAAAGTTTGTCCCCATCCTACATCTCATCACTAAGGAATTTGTGTGTGTGTGTGGGGGGGTGTTTTTTGCTTTTAAATAAATCTAACCTCTCTACACCACCTACTGCACTTTTAGCCACTTGGCTAGTTCTCTGGGCTTCAAAAGTATTTAGTGACAATGACATAAACCTTTCTTTATATATTCGACTCTCTTACATTTCCTTTTTTTTTTTTTTTTTTTTTACACTTCTGGTATCTTTTCTTGGGTGCAGGGAAATTTTGCGAAGAGCTAAGATAGACTTGGAGGTATATGCCAATGACAAGAGGAATTGGACTTTACCTTCAATGGAGAGTATTCTTACATATAGTTTAGGTATACAAAAATAATACTTGTTCAACCAAAGCTTTAGCTAATTTGTGATGCTGATTCTAAGAGTAAAGCTGAGAATTTTTAAAAATGTGACCAGTGGTCTTGGATACCCTTAACTGAGGATTGCCTTTTCTCTGGACTCTGAAATCTGCTGGCATTATTTTCTCATACTTACTTTCCCTTAACTTTGATTAGAGAAAATCTAGTTAGATGCTTTTCTTGGCTTATCTTCTCCCTGTATATTTAAGGCCTCTTTGGCCCTCCAAGTGACGTACCTTGCAGAAAAAGAGCTCTGCGATGCATTAGGACTATTCCAGTTGCTGAAAGGTGGCATGGCATAACGCAGGTTTTGGATTCAGATGGGCTAGAGCTAGGGCTAGGATTTGACTTCTCTGAGGATCATTTTCCATGTTTTAAAGGGAACATAGGAGGAGCTATTGTCAGGGTTGTTCTTGAAATTAAATATGATAGGTGTAGCACTTGGCACATAGTAGGTGTTCAGTGATATTCTGGGTGGAAGGTAAGAGCAATTTTAGGGATAGACGTTTTCCAGACAGACTAATGGGTTAAAATTCCTGAGGCTGACACATGATAGTCAGTGAGAAGTCAGAAATTGTAAAAGAACTGGTGATTAATGAATAGGCTGTAGCTAGCTTGCTATTCCTTGATGGCTGGCTGGCTTGTTGCTACAAGAAGAATAAAATAACTCCTAACATTCCTTCCTCCACTGCCACACAAGTTACATAGGTGATGATGTTAGTCATTGATTGATGGGCATCCTATGAGCCCTCAGTTCAGGACATTGCACACAGTAAGTCAGTACATGTTTGAGGGATGAGTACAGGGAGCTGCCATGATTGTGTAGCCTATTTATTCTACCATCTTTCTACTATCCTAAAAGAGGACAATGATTAAAGAATGTATGTGTCAGTAAATGTATCCTTTGGAGTTTTAGGTCAATACAGTTATTGTTACATTCTTAATTCAATAATTATTGAGAACCTATCACTTTGTTACCTGCAATATAACATTCCCATTCTTTTGGGTGCAAAGCCATCGGAAAAGTTCTACCTGTTGTTACACTTTCTGAATGTCATTTTAAATCCTGTCTGCCTTTTACCAACCCTCCAGACCACCCCTCCCACACACAAGTAATCTTCCTCTTCCACAGTCTTGTCTATTTCTTTTTGTATTACAGGGTGTCAGCAGATGGAACCAGATCCAGAGTGGTGCCTGTGATTCAAGTCAACTGCTGCCTTCACCAGAAAGAACCTCTGGCCTCTGGAAGCCTAGATTAAACAGCTTTCTCTGACAGCTCTTCCAACACAATCCTTGATTCTATCAGCACTGGAAACTTGAGAACCATCTCTAACCATCCCCACCCCCAGGTGAGGGGATGAAGGGGAGTTATTGAGAACATTACAGCTGCCCCCCAAGTCCATTTCCCCTCCTACTTTACCACAAATGTGACCGTGTTTCAGTTTTTACTTTGCAAAATAAATCAAACATGCCTAGTCCTCTGTGCTAGATATTGCAGGGAGTGGGAAGAGAAGAGATCAAGGAAGTGGAGAGCTAGGATGGAAATGAGAGGCAAGGTCTTGTGCAGGAAGCAGACAGCTGAGGTTCTGGGGTCAGGCATCTCTTTCTGAAGTGATGGGGAGTACATTGGAAATCAACCCTACTGTTAGAGAAAGCATGGTGTGATAGAAGGGTGTACGAATTGGATTCAAAATCTTGAACCAGCACTTACTCTTTGACCTTAAGTCACTTATCTTCTCTGACCTTAAAGTCTCCCATCTGTAAGATTAAGAGGTCTTTAAGGTCCCTCATAAACACTAGGACTGTGAAGAGATTCCAACAAGTGCCCCCCGCAGATTCTCTGCCCCAGCCCCAAAGTCGTTGAATTCATTTATTCTAATTGCTTGTCACCATTGTGGCGAGGCACGGTTTCCATAAAGTTAACCTCAGCAGTTGGAAGTTTTATTATTATTCCCATTTTATAGATGAGGAAATTGAAGCTTAGAATAAATTAAACAATCCACCCAAAATTCCACAGTGAATGGCAGACAGATCTAAGATTTACAGTGTCAGGTTCCAAGGACTATGCTCTTACCTCTTTTCTACCTGCCAGTAAAGACTATGTAAAAACCTATGGTTAAAAGGAAATGACTAGCTCCTCTTTCCCGTCCGTTTTTCTCCCACTGTCATTTCTCAGGCGTTTTCCTGCCCCTGTCCTCAAAGTTGCAGAATACGTTATTGCTACTTTGGGCTGGGATTTCAGGTTTCGGGATTGCGGGTGTGTGTAACAGTTTAGGTCTTCCGCTCACCCGGAACCACCCGCACCGCGGCTCGCGCTGTGTGGGGCGTACCTCTGCGGATTTCCTGAAGGCGGGCCCAGACTAGAGTGGCAGCCTCAGGAGCCCATAGGCATGGGCGGTGTTGGGCCAGCAGCCAATGAGGAATCCGGTGAAGGAGAAACGGCGACAATTTGTTTAAGGATGTAGGCACCGGTCTGAAGGAACATGGGGTTGTATCGCAGGTGGCGGCAGCTCCGGCTCCCGGTCTTGCAGATCTGCGGGCTACGCACGGTGCGTGAGGTACCCAAAAGTTACGAACCGCTCGAATCCAGCCCAGCTGGAGATGTAGGCTCTCAGCCCAGCCAGACACCCCTACCCCTGGACGGGCTTCCCAAGTCTTTAGGTGCAGCCATCTTTTCCCTAGGGTCAACGGGTGGAGGAACAAGGGCTCCCAGCCCTGTGTCACCCAGTCCTCTTTCAGACGAGGGATCGGGACCAAGACCACTTCCATGCCCTCATCTCCCACCAGCCCCAAGCCCAAAAAGGAATGATGGACCCTGTTACCTCCTAGCATCTTTCCCTCCAGGCAACGGTGCCGAACCCTCCACATTGGTTGGCAGAGCGGCTTGGCCTTTTTGAGGAGCTATGGACTGCTCAGGTGAAGAGGTTAGCGAGCAGGTCACAGAAAGAACGGCAGACTATTAAGATAACCCTCCCTGGAGGCCAAAAGGTGGACGCTGTGGCATGGAACACGACTCCTTACCAACTAGCCCAGCAGATGAGGTACCAGACCCACCAGGAGTATCCTGTCTCTGTACTTCGCAGGACTTGAGTGGGGAATGAAAATTCTGTTTGTTTCTCTTCCATTCTTCTCAAGATCGCCTTTTCCTGAGTTTTCATTTTTATCTGCATTAGTTTCAGAGTGCCTACCCTTCATTTATTATCCATCAGGAAAAGCAATTATAGATTTTGTTGCTCTGGTTACACCTTTCCCTATTTGCAAATTTGGAGTTGTTGAGAGATTAGTCCCTCTCTTCCCCTGTGGATTGTAACCATGTCTTTTTCTTTATCCTCACCCCTCCCTTCCACCAAGTTCAACAGTGGCAGATACTGTAGTGGCTGCTCAGGTGAATGGAGAGCTTTATGATCTGGAGCGACCCTTGGAGACAGATTCTGACCTCAAATTTCTGACATTTAGTTCTGCAGAGGGCAAAGCAGTAAGTTTCTTTGTTTTTGGGAATGCCATAACAACCAAACTAAGGGATATGTGTATATTTTAAAGATCTTATTTATTTGACAGCATGCACAAGCAGGGAGAGTGGCAGGCAGAGGGAGAGGGAGAAGCAGGCTCCCTGCTGAGCAGGAAGCCTGATGCAGGACTTGATCCCAGGACCCTGGGATCATGACCTTAGCCGAAGGCAGATGCTTAACTGAGCCGCTCAAGCGCCCCAATATGTATTTTTTAATTTAAAGGTTTACTTATTTTAAAAAGAGAAAGAGATGTGGGGAGGTACAGAGGGGCAGAGGGAGAAAGAGAGAATCCCAAGCAGTCTCTGCGCAGAGCACAGAGTCTGACACAGGGCTCCATTTCAGGACCCTGAGATCACAACCTGAGCCCAAACCATGAATAGGACACTTAACAAACTGCATCACTCAGGAGTACCTAAACTAAGTGATATTTAAGTAGACATATTTCTAGTATTTCTTTTGCCTCAGTTTCTCCATTTGCAATTAGGAGGGAGACATACCACAGATAGCTTGTCTTGACTAGCCCTGCCTAAGCTAGAAACTTATGAGGGACGCCTGGGTGGCTCAGTCAGTTAAGTGTCTGCCTTCAGCTCAAGTCATGATCCCGGGGTCCTGGGATTGAGAACTCAAGTCAGGCTCCATGCTCAGCAGGGAGCCTACTCTCCCCTTCCCCACTCTGCCTGCTTCTGCTCACGCTCTCTCTCTGTCAAATAAAAACGTAAAATCTTAAAAAACAGCTTATGATGAAAGTTTTCAGACTGGGTCTATTAAGTAGACATCATTTGTGCTAGTAGAGAGGAGGGATCATAAGCTGAAAATAGAAGGATATAATGCCAGTTCAGTCCATTTGATTTTATAGACATAAACATTATAAGTTATCTGTAGCATATATTTTTTAATTCTAACTTGGCTTCCACCGCTGACCTCCTTCCCACTTTGTCTTCTTCAGGTCAGCTTAGGTAATATGGACCTCATCTATTAGGATCCAGAAAAATGGAATTTTGTCACCTACAAGTGGTGACAAACCATAGAAAAGGGGTTGCATCACACCTGATTCCTGGGATAGAAAAAAATAGAACTCAAAGACCAAACAGAGCCCTATCTTAAGAAGGTAGTTTACTCTGAAGCCCTAAAGGGGGTTGTTATAGGACCAACAAAAGAAGATTCGGCTTGTGCTTTTGAGCTCCAGGACTGGGAAGCACCAAGGAGTGGCGCTGGGGGTTTTCTGTAGAAGAGCCATACTGATTTCACACCAGCTTCTCTGAGGGCTTGAGGGAGGAGGGTATGAATTCCTTACTTGTGAACCCAGGTGTTCTGGCACTCCAGCACCCACGTCCTTGGGGCAGCAGCTGAACAACTCCTTGGTGCTGTCCTCTGCCGAGGTCCAAGTACAGAATGTGGCTTCTACCATGATTTCTTCCTGGGAAAGGAGCGGTGAGTAGTGCAAGAAAAGAGAATGATTCTGGGGTGGTTTCTTTTTTAGATATTTAACTGTGTTTTATTTAATTTTTCAACTTTTTAGAGTATAATTCATAAAGTAATATATTTAAAGTGTATAGTGCTCACTTTGATAGCACCTATACTAGAGTGTGCAATGTGAGGGGAACCTGGCTGGCTCAGTCAGAAGAGCATGTAACTTCATTTTGGGGTTGTGAGTTCAAGCCCCATGTTGGGTGTAGAAATGACATAAACAAACAAACAAACAAAATTTTAAATATAAAAAAGTGTACAACCTGATAATTTGATGTTTGTATACATTGTGAAAGGATTCTCACAATTGGGTTGATTAAGTGTGTGTATGTATAAATGCTTAAGGTTTACTCTTATAAATTTTAATATATAAACAAAACAGAATTATCAGTTATAGTCACCATACTATACATTAACTCCTCAAACCTGATTCATTTTATAACTGAGTGTGTACCCTTTCACAGGGGTGGTTTCTGCCCCCTTTTTCTGGGGTGTCAGGCATGTTCAGTTTGGAGGAGAACGTTTGGGGAAAGGCTTCTAAAGGCCTCAGCTGTGACATTGGTGCCATTTTCTCCACTGGTCTGTGCCTTTCTTTTCCTGTCTAGCTCTGCTTGAAATTCTCTAGTCTTTATGAATTCTTTAATTTTACTTCATCCTTCATTACTGTGGCTCCATTTTTGTCCATTCATATTGCCTGCGTCCAGCTTTTAATTTCATACATAGAGCTTTTGCTCCTGCTGGAAAATTTATACCTGATTTCCTAATTATGTTTTCTCTCAGTTTGTCTCTCTTTGCCAATAATTCTGAATGTCTCTGGAGAGCAGGATTTCACCTCCGATCAGTAGGTTTAGCACCAGGTGATGCTTTTCAGCAGATGCAGGCCAACCAACTATCTTCTTTTCAGGACAGTCCGGGGCTCAGAGCTGCCTGCTCTGGAGCAGATTTGCCAAGAACTTGTAGCTGCTGCTCACCCCTTCCGGAGGTTAGAGGTGTCCCAGGATCAGCTTCGCCAGCTATTCAAGGTAGGGTAGAGGGGCACACATTTAGGAGGAAGATCCAGAAGCATGAGGGAAGAGGTAGCTCTCTTCCAGGACATCTTTATGGGAATAAAGACTTATCCTCACTCTCTTTCCAGGATAACCCCTTTAAGCTTCGCCTGATTGAAGAGAAAGTGACAGGTCCCACAGCAACAGTATATGGGTGAGAGTTGTCAAAATGGACAGAAAGAGGGAGAGGCGGGATGCACCAAAGAAGCCCAGAGATGGGATGAGGGAAAGAAGGTAGAAAGTAATCTGTTCCTCCAGAAAAGGAATAGGAACAAGAAATAATTTTATCTCCCATTGTTCTTGCTCCCTCTGTAGAATAGTTCTTTACTTTCTTTCCTGTCTACTAAAAGCCGTGAGAGGGAGAAGACTAGAAGCTCAAGAATTTGAGAACCACTAAGTGGCCTCTTCTTTCTCCCAGGTGTGGCATGCTGGTTGATCTTTGCCGGGGCCCCCACCTTCGGCATACTGGACAGATTGGAGGACTGAAGCTGCTAACGGTCAGTTGTGAGGGCAGGGTTAGGTTGAGACTCCTGTGTTCACTGGGATAAGCTGAGGAATAGGGAAGATGATCTCTTAGCCCCTCTTTCCTCTTATAGCTGAATGAGGAATCCAGAAGGAGAAAGATTTTTCATTCGTACCTTCTGCAAACTCCCAGTCTGAAGGCAGATGCTGGGCACCCTGCTGGGGCCCAGAAGCCAATTCACATTCTGTAGTTGGACCTCGGTGGTAGGGAGATAGAGAGGGAATATGTGAACAAGTTGGACAAGGTCACGTAGGGGAGGCTTCTGTGGAGAGAGGGTATATACAACACCATTTGAAAGGTGCAGGGAGTATACCGTAAGTTAAAGGCATGCTTTTTATGAAAATACTGTTCCTGGGTCAGGCAAGTTATTTATTAGGTGGAATGGGAGTTGGGAGCAAGGGGAGAGGCAGGTATATACAGCCAAAAGCCCTGGACTGAAAACCTAGCCATCTGTGCTTAGTCCTAGCTCTCCCACCAGTGAAGTATATGGCCTTGGGTGAATCTCCTTACTCATTTTCCCCATCTCAAAATAAGGTTATTGTTATTCTTTTCCTGCCAATAAATCCACATCACTGAGACAGAGTCAGCTAACACAGGAAAAAGTGTGAGGAAAAACTAAAAGTGCTATAAAACACAGGCAATTTCTTATTAAATTGTTCAAGAAAAGAGCAAGCAGAGGCATTTGAATTTCATGTGGCTAAGAAGAGTAGGACATAGTGTGGGAGATTGATAAGTGGATGGATAGATGGACATTTGACCAGAGCTTAGAGTTACTCCCATGAGCAGTCACTGATTAGAAGTTGGGGGATGGGGGAGCATCTCTAAGGCTATAAACATGGCAGGGAGTCTGGGGGGATAGTAGTCTGGTGAAGGCAATGGGAAACGGAGTGAACACTGAGACGGGACAATTGTGCTTAAGCTCAGTATCAGATTAGCATCATTGAAGGAGAGCTTAGGTGCCTGCAGTCCCACCCCCCCACCATCTTCCCTTTGACTCCCTGTGTCCTCTCATAGAACTCCTCATCCCTGTGGAGGTCTTCGGGTACTCCAGAGACACTGCAACGAGTGTCAGGGATCTCCTTTCCCACAGTAGAGGAGCTGAGGGCCTGGGAAGAATGGAAGGGGGAAGCGGAGTTACGGGACCACCGACGCATTGGGAAGGTACAGAGATTGGGAGAAGGGGAGTTGGTGTGAGGGAATCTGATGGCAAAGTTGGGAGCAGATTCCAAATCCAAGAGATTGAGCAGCTCCATCAGTTTCTTCTGGATTCCAAAGTCCTCACTTTCTCCCTTGAGTGACACTGCCATTCCTTCGCACAGGCACAGGAGCTCTTCTTCTTTCATGAACTGAGCCCCGGGAGCTGCTTCTTCCTGCCTCGAGGGACAAGGGTGTATAATGCACTGGTGGCTTTTATCAGGGTAAGGGGGACCCACGTGGAGAAGAAGGAAGTCCAGGGAGGAAATTGAGGCCCAGAAGAGGCAAGTGTTAAAAGAGCGAGATTAAACATAAACATTGTAAAGTGCAGGTGACCTTTAACAAGGTCCTAGGAATGTGTGGTCCACAGGATGGGAGTGCAGAAAGAGAATATGGTACTTAACAGATTGTGGCTAAGATCTCAGGAGAATCATATCCCTGCCACCCTGCCTCCTCCCCCAGTCACTCTGACCTGTGTCTATATCCTCCTCTGCAGGCCGAGTACACCCGTCGTGGTTTCTCAGAAGTGAAAACCCCCACACTGTTTTCGGCGAAACTCTGGGAACTGTCAGGACACTGGGAACATTATCAGGAAGATATGTTTGTCCTGCAGCCCCCAGGCTCTGACAGGCTTGCCAGCTCCCTGAGTGTCTGCTCTACCAGCCATTCCACAGACACGCTTGCCCTCAAGCCCATGAACTGCCCTGCACATTGGTGAGATAGGAGTCAGGAGGTCTAGGTCCTCCCAGGGCTGGGATAGGCAACCAAGTTGTCAAATATGAAGTAAGAGGAAGCACCTTGGCAGAGCCCTGGGACACCTGATTTGTGTTCTGAATCTGCCCTTCAGCTAACCATGTGGAGTTGGGAAAACCATCTTACCTCCCTAAGTCTTAGTCCCTTTGTGTAACGTCTGGAGTTTGGAACTGCTGTCCAAAGTTCCTCTTTCACCTCAGTCGCTGTAACAGAATAGCAGCACAGTAAATGAGGTCTGCTACTGTTGTTTCTAAGAAATGAACTTTCAAACAGGTCAGGTTCAAACTGTGCTGAGTGGGGTGGACAGGACTCAGTGGGAGGGCATGCCAAGGCTGGAGAGGTTGTTCAATAAGGGGCAGAGAGAGGAAGCAAGCACATTACATAGAGGGACGGTCTGCAGGGGCTACTTTTTCCTGTGGCCCTGACCCTCCCATACCCCATCTTTAGCCTGATGTTCGCTCACCGGCCCAGATCCTGGCGAGAGCTGCCTCTGCGACTGGCAGACTTTGGGGTCCTGCACCGGGCCGAGGCCTCTGGTAGTCTGGGGGGACTGACCCGGCTGCGGTGCTTCCAGCAGGATGATGCTCACATCTTCTGTGCACCAGATCAGGTGACCTTTCCCCAGCTCCACCAGAGCAGTTCTAAGCCACTTTCTGTGTTCCGTATGAACTGCCAACATTCCCAACTGCCAGTCGCCCTCTTCGTATACTACAACTTGGTTACATGGGAGCCCTAACCATTCTCTATGTTTTTGCCTTGTGTTTCCTCCCCCAAACTCCCATCATTCCTGCACTTGGTAGTGTACAGCTCACCCACTGTTTTTTCTGCCTCCAGCTTGAAGAAGAGATCCAAGGCTGTCTTGATTTCCTGCGTTCTGTCTATGCTGTCCTTGGCTTCTCCTTCCGCCTGGCACTATCCACCCGGCCCTCTGGCTTCCTGGGAGAGTCTTGCCTTTGGGACCAGGCTGAGCAGGTAAGCAGGTGAAGAGGCAGATAAACCACTCTATCATAGGGGTGGGGGAGATAGTAATCAGGGTCCTCCTTAGGGGCATATGCTAAGCAGGTCATTTGTTGGGGACTGGAAGGCTCTATTGCTCATAAACTCTAAGATGACACATTCCTCTCTTATCTCATTCCCTCTGAAAGGTCCTTCAACGGGCCCTGGAAGAATTTGGAGAACCCTGGGACCTCAAACCTGGAGATGGTGCATTTTATGGGCCTAAGGTATGTAGGGAACCCTGCTAAGAGTTTTATTTATTCATCTCTTGTTTTGTTTTATTACATATTTAATAGGCACAAAGGAGTATTTTTAAACTTGTCTAGGATATAAAGAAGAGCAGTATGTCTCCTGCCCACGTGGAGCTTATGATCTTGTGAAGGGTGTGGGAGGTAAATAGGCATTTTGGGGCCACCGAATCCACACTGTATAGGTATCAAGGAAGCATGTCACTCAGGAGGGTCAGGAAAGGCTTCTTGCGGGATAATAACCTGGAAGGTCATTATTGGCCAGGTACGGGAAATTCCAGAGCAGGCTGAGGGCAGGGTAAAAACTTGCAGGGCAAGCTGGAAGAAGTTAGGGGGAAAAAGGACTGGAAAGTGTCTGCTAGGTTCAGTGAAAAGGCTGTTAGATGTTGAAGGACCATTTTTGGTAAAGTAGGCTGGAGTTGGGAGTCAGAGGTGAAAAATGAACTTAACTCTTTTGAGAATTTTGGCTCTTGAAAAAGCAAAGGAGAGTAGCCAAAGGGGCCTGGGTAGTCAAAAGAGATTTTGATAAAGGGAGAAATTTGAGAATGTTTAAGTGTTCTGATGAAAGAGAATCTGTTTGGGTCTAAGAGAAGTAGAAGTTGTAGAGGGGTTTCAGTAGAGGGAATTTCCTGGTGAGGCTTGAGGAGTAGGATTGAGAGCCTTCAAGAGACCACCTTTGCCATTGTTCCGGAGGCAGGAAGAAAGGTGGGGGTACATGCAAGGAAGTCTAGGTGTGGTGACAGGAAATGGAGACATTTTTCCATCTCGTGACATCATTATCTGATTTCACTGTGAGATAGGAGACAGGATCATTTGCTGAGATGGGAGTAGGGCAGAGGGGGAGTTGGCAGTGAGGGCAATGACAATAGGAAGAAGAGAAAGCTTGAAAATCCTTGAGAACAGGACACAAAACTGACTTGGGCAGCAGAGGATTGCTAACAATAGCGAGGGCCCAGTTGAGGTTCAAAACAGGGACTAGCATGGTGGCAGCAGTCCCCATTTATGCATTTGTGTGGTATAGGACATGTTGGGCAGCTCTGAGGGGTTCTGTTGGAGGGCCAAGGAGGTGGGAGGCAAGAGTGCCACCAGGTTGGGGAATTGCCATGGAGATGTGACAGGAGAACAATGGTAGAAGGGAACCAGGTTCCATCTGCATGCGGAAAGAAAGGTGGGTAGGGGCTGTGAATGGGAAGGAAAAAGAGGAGTTAAGGAACCTAGAAATTGAAGAGCCATTGGTAGGAATAATTGTCAGAGCCAAAAGACCAAAAGATAGTAATCAGAGCAGGGTGTGTGATGCACTATTGCAGAGGTGCAGCCATTCTGAGCAATGACAAGATGAAGGCTGTATCCATGCATGAGTGCACATGAAGATCTTTGAGATGACAAGCTTAAGGAATTCAGAGGCCAGGGTGTGGGTGGGTCATTCATGTCGGTGTTGATGTCCCTTAAAGTTCTGCCATTACTGAGTAGAAAGAGCCACCGCTGGAGTGCCCAATGAGTGAATTAGAGTATATTATAGCTGTGTGATAAGTCTCCCTAAACAGCCTGGGATGTGGGTAGGTAGAGGGTGGGTGGTACATTCAGTAGAGGGTATATGCTGCTTCTGGTTGCTCTTCTGCCCTCCCGTCTGTCTCTTCCAGATTGATGTGCACCTCCATGATGCCCTGGGCCGGCCTCATCAGTGTGGCACAATCCAGCTTGACTTCCAGCTGCCTCTGAGATTTGACCTCCAGTACAAGGGGTACAGAACCTTGCCCCATCTCCTTTTCCCTTGGCTGCCAACAGAATAGGTGGAAATCAACTTTCCCCAAAAATGAAACCCCAATCCTCTACACCTTTGCTGGAGCTGAATATTTCTTGGAAACCTGAATATTTCTTGGAAACCTTTTGGGTGCACATTTTCTGCACTTTCTTTATTCCATTCATCTCCCTTTTTCCCTCCAAGGCAGGCGGGAGTCCTGGAGCGTCCAGTCCTCATTCACCGAGCAGTGCTAGGTTCTGTGGAAAGGATGTTGGGAGTGCTGGCGGAAAGCTATGGGGGAAAATGGTGAGACCGCTGGCCCCAGATTTCTGTTAGTGCATGCTCCAGATCCTGGTCTCCTCAGACTCCCTCTTCCATTTTCCTCTCAAGTCGACTCTGTAGCCACACTCATGGTCAAAGCCAGAGTAAATAGCTTGCCTTCCTCTTGTCTCCACCAGGCCATTGTGGCTGTCGCCGTTCCAGGTAGTGGTCATCCCCGTGGGAGCTGAGCAAGAGGAATATGCCAGGGAGGTGAGGGGAAGCAGGGCTGTGTGCACAGGCGCTGAAGCAGGACTAGCTGTAGTCCAGGGCTGAGCAATGGGTAGGCCGGGGTGGGCTATTCACACAGACTAGCACTTGGAGCCCAAGGCTGGGCTCAAATGGTTGCCAGCCTTTATGCTAGAAATTCCACATCGAGAGATGCCTGTGGAGATCCGTGAAAATTAAACAAATTAACAAATGTTAAACTCTGACAGCAGAGTACTTGGCACAAAAGGGGCTTAGAGAAATGTTGGTTTTGTGTTTGCTTTCTAGAGAGAAGTAAGAATATGGATGGTACCAGAGTCAAGTAGCTGGTTGGGTGGCTCTGTGGCTACAGCAGGCAGAATTGGGGAATTGGTGACAAGCTTGCCTCCAGAAGGAGGCAGACCAAACTACAGGGCTAGGGAGGGGCCTTGGTGTAGAGATGAACAAGGAGTGGTTGTCCACAGGAAATGAGAGGCTTAAGGCAGAGGACGGAGGAACAGATCCAGTGCATGGAGAAGATTGGTTTTAGACTATTCTAGCTCCTCAGCTTTCAGTTCCTGTCATCAAACCTCTGCCTCTCTGCCCCAGGCACAGCAGAGGCTACAGGCTGCAGGACTGGTTTGTGACCTGGACGCCGACTCAGGACTGACCCTCAGCCGGCGAGTCCGCCGGGCTCAGCTCGCCCACTACAACTTTCAGTTCGGTAAGAAACCAACAGCACATGCACTCGGAGCCCTGCACTCTCCCACTGGCCTCTTGCACTGCTCTTTCCTATTAAATTTGGTCATCTGCATATTTGGGTTAATTACTGAACTGGATTCAGGACACCTGAGCCATTTGGACCCTAGGGTCCTTCACCGCCCTGGCAACCAGTTCTAATCCTCAGAAGAATTTTTCTTTTTTCCTACTACTGATTTATTCTTTGCATTTGTGCCAAGTCATAGAGAATTATGTCACAGGCACGAAAAGCACTTTTTTACTAACACGTAGTATAGAATATTCTCAGCAGAACAAAAAATATATATAAAATCACAGACATTTGAGAAAACATTTGATGAGATTTAGGTTATTACAACATATGGTAAATAGTGAGCACCTTCAAGACTAAGGCTGGGGTTTTTATGTAGCCAGCCAGTATTTGAATTTTACCTGCTGGGCCCATATTTTCAGACATCTCCACTAAAGTGCCCCCCCCCTTTTTTTTAAGATCTTTTTTTTATTAATTTATTCATGAGAGACACAGAAAGAGAGGCAGAGACACAGGCAGAGGGAGAAGTAGGCTCCATGCAGGGAGCCTGATGTGGGACTCGATCCCGAGTCTCCAGGATCACGCCCCAGGCTGCAGGCGGCGCTAAACCGCTGCGCCACTGGGACTGCCCTAAAGTGCCCCTTAATCTTGAGCTGGGATAGTGTGAACCACATTGGCTCTGGGGATATTGCCCAAAGCTATCAGCATTTTGCTGCAAAAATAGCATTTCTTTTTAGACTCACGTTTTATCCTTTTAATTTTTGTATATTTTGCTGGTTATTCTTAATTATATACATAGTAACTTTAACATTAATCTTATTTTTTTTTAAGATTTTATTTATTCCTGAGAGATAGAGAGAGGCAGAGACACAGGCAGAGGGGGAAGCAGGCTCCATGCAGGGAGCCCGATGTGGGACTCCATCCCATCCCGTGTCTCCAGGACCACGCCCTTGGCTGAAGTCGGCGCTAAACCGCTGAGCCACTGGGGCTGCCCCATTAATCTATTTTTTTAATTAAATTAAAAAAATTTTAATTGTAGTATAGTTGACACACAATGTTACGTTAATTTCAGGTTTGCAGCATAATGATTTGATGCGTCTATACATTACTAGGTGCTCATCACAATAAATGTAGCTACCATCTATCTGCATATAATGTTATATTATTGACTATCTCTATGCTATATGTTTCATCACTGTGGTTTACTTATTTTATAATTGGAAGTTTATATCTCTATTCCCCTTCACCTATTCTGCCCATGCTCCTACCCTGCTCCCCTCTGGCAACCATCACTTTTTTGGTTCTCTGTATTTATGAGACTGTTTCTGTTGGGAGAGTGTGTGTTTGTATTCATTTGTTTTGTGTTTTAGATTCCATGTAAAAGTGAAATCATACAGGGTACCTGGCTGTATCCATGTGTCTGTTGATGGCCACTTGGGGTTGCTTCCATATATTGGCAATATATATTTTTAAGATTTGTTTATTTGTGAACCCTCCATCCTGTTTTCTGTAGTAGCTGCACCAGCTTGCATTCCCACCAAGGGTCCCTTTTCTCCCCATCCTTGCCAACACGTGTTATTTCTTGTCTTCTTTATGACGGAGAGACAGAGAGAGAGAGAGGCAGCAGCGCAGGCAGGCAGAGACTCAGGCAGGCAGAGGGAGAAGCAGGCTTCCTGCAGGGAGCCCGACATGGTACTCAACATGGGACTTGATCTTGGGTCTCCAGGATCATGCCCTGGGCTGAAGGCGGCACTAAACCGTTGAGCCACCCAGGCTGCCCCTCTTGTCTTCTTGATACTAGCCATTCTGACTGGTGTGAGGTGATAACTCATGTGGTTTTGATTTGCACTTCTGTGATAATTAGTGTTGTTAAGCATCTTTTTAAGTGCCTGGTGGCCATCTGTATGTCATCTTTGGAAAAATGTCTATTTAGGCCCTCTGCCTATTTTCAACTATGACTGTTGGGGGTTTTTTGGTGTTGAATTGTAGGAGTTCTTTATATATTTTGAATATTAACCTCTTACCAGGTATATCATTTGCCAATATCTTCCTCCATTCAATAGGTTGCCTTTTCATTGTGTTGATAGTTTCCTTTGCTATGCAAAGCTTTTTTAGCTTGATGTGGTCTCAGTAATTTATTTTTGGTTTTATTTCTCTTGCCTGAGGAGACACATCCAGAATAAAGTTGCTAATGCCGGTGTCCAAGATATCACCACCTATGTTTTCTTCTAGGAGTTTTATGGTTTCAGGAAAACAGTTTTCTTTTTTTTTTTAAGATTTCTTTTAATTTTTTTTTTTAATTTATGATAGTCACACACAGAGAGAGAGAGGCAGAGACACAGGGAGAGGGAGAAGCAGGCTCCATGCACCGGGAGCCCGATGTGGGATTCGATCCAGGGTCTCCAGGATCGCGCCCTGGGCCAAAGGCAGGCGCTAAACCGCTGCGCCACCCAGGGATCCCAGGAAAACAGTTTTCATCCTAGCTTTTGATGTCTGTTAGGTTAATTAACCAAAGGAGCATTACAGAGAAAGGGACAGGACAAATTAATAAGGTGTTAATTAGTTAGCTTTGTTTATTCTACACCCAGAGGGAGTCAACCCTAAGGAATGATGAGAAAGACCTTGAGTAAACTCAGGCCACCTTGTTCCTTTTTTTCATTTCTCCACTCAGAGCTCTGTCTTGAAGACAAGGAACAGAAACGCCTCTTACTAAGGTTACTCAGTTCTCTCGTTTTACACTCTCACTCACCCAATGGCACTTAGAGCAAGTTGCCCCATTACCCCCTGGACTTGCCTTGAGCTTTGTGCCCCTACCACCTTCCCCTCTCTCTAATGTCCAAACATACAGTTTCTGAGTCTGCTTCTTGGTCTGTTTGTCTTTCTCTGGCTTACCCCACTATCTGTACTCCCTAGGCTCCTTACTAAAAGTGCTAAGGCATGTGGAGCATGTCTGGAACATTTCCTTATTTCATCAGGATGATCGGGGAACTGGAGAGCAGGAGGCATCTAAGTATCTCCTTTTCCTGAACTATATCTGGGCTGTGCTCTCACTCTTCCTAAAGATTCAGGTCTCTTGAATGTTTGCATATTCCATGTGGATAAGTGTACCCTGACAATCCCAAACCTCCCCTCTTCCTGCAGTGGTTGGCCAGAAAGAGCAGAGTAAGAAAACAGTGAACATTCGGACTCGAGATAACCGCCAGCTCGGGGAGCGGGACTTGACTGAGGCTGTGCAACGGCTGCTGGAGCTCCAGAACACCAGGGTCTCAGATGCTGAGGAAGTGTTCTGAGCTTTTGTGTATGGATGCGGCAGGAGCTGCCTGCCTCCCTCCATGCAGGAGAGCTACCTCACTGCCAGAATCTAGAGGCACCCCCCCCCCCCCAAACCCCCTCAGAATCATGTGGAGGCATGAGTTTGCTCTCCTGGAAAGTCATTTGATGTGGGGAATGCTGTAGCTGTTTGGATGTGGGGAGAGTGAAAGTATAAAGAATAAACTTGAAGCTCTCAGGTATGTGTCTTCATCTTCATCTCTGACTCCTAAGCAGAGGATAAAAGGGAGTTTAACTCTGCCTCTCTCTTTTGTCCAGGGGCCCTGGCGAAACAGAGAGGAGGTAGCCGTGGCCTCTCACCAGTAGGGGGCTTTTGGGGTAGCTGTCCTGTCCCCCACCCTGGACTCCTTCGTACCCTGTTTCCTCAACCCCAGTCTAGCAGGTTGTACTGCTCCACAGCGGGCAGCATGCACAGAGGAACTGAGGCGTAAAATGACATCTCAACATCTTTTTTTTTTTTTTTTTTTTAAGATTTTATTTATTTACTTGAGAGAGAGGGTGCCCAAGCCAGGGGGAGGATCAGAGGGAAAGCAGACTGCTCACTGAGCAGGGAGCCCAACTCTGAGCTCAATCCCAGCATGCTGAAATCCTGACCTGAGCCAAAGGCAGACAGACACCTAACCAACTGAGCCACCCAGGTGCCCCATGTCTCACCATCTCTTACTCCATGAGTTTCAGAATCCATTTCTCTGGGGATCAGAAGAATGCTCTCCTCCCCTCAGCTCTGTTCTCCTCAGTCCTCTTAGGAGGCTGCAGGGTGAATTTGGGAGGAGTGGCTGCCAGAGGAGGAGCAGCTGGGACTGAGTCATGGCAGGAAATAGGAGGGAGGGAGTTATCCCCAGATAGCCGTATAAAAGGAGAAGGAACCAGCCCTAAGGTTCACAACAGCCGTAACAGCAACTGGAGAAGCAGGCTCCCAGCAGCCCAGCCCTTCAAATCCAGATCTACCTGAGACGACCCACCTCCTGGGTGCCACTGGCCAGTCTTTGCCCCAGGATGGGGACCATGTCCGGAGCAGCCTTGGTCTTGGCCTGTCTGGCTGTTACTTCTGTAGCCTCTGCAGGAGGTGAGTTGGGGTTGGAGCCAGCTCTTGGGAAGAGGCCCTGGCCAGTGTGGGCCTGGAGCCAGGGGCCAGTCATCCCCTAAATGGTTCATCACCAGCAGGGTGATTGTATACTTGGCCTTGCATTTCTGAGCAGACTTAGGGTGGGCCTGGGCCCTAGAGCCTTTAACCAGGGAGGGGAGCAGGTGCACCAAAGGAGAGCAGTTCCTAGAGATTGCTGCCGGGAGACATGAAATTGAAGTCAAATGGACAGCTCTTCAGTAGGCAGGTGGATTCCCAGAGTGAGGGAGGTTCTGCCTCAGGAAGATAGATACAGGGCCATCAGGCAGAGGAGGGAGAAGGAATGGGACCCCCAGGCGGCTCAAAACTGGTTTACTGACCCAGAGAGCCTTGGCTGACTCCTTGCCCGGTTAGGAGAGGAGTTGAGAGGGTGTCCATCCACAGGGGATCAGACGCAGTCACTGACACCTCTGCTGGATGCTGGACAAAATGCTTCCAAGGGAAACTTGATATTTGGTCCGTATCTCTGTAAAACCCGTGTCATTGTCCCGCCTACATGCTAGTCTTCTATGACAGATCAGCTACAGACGATTCCTTTCCCTGTGGCTATGGGGCGATTTGCCTCAGAAATTCTGAGTCCTCCCACTCTCCAGGTCCTAAATTGAGACCTAAGCTAAGGAGGATCTGAGACCAGCTGTAGGGGAGGCACAAAGTTCAGGGTGGGCTTCTTATCAGGAGGCCCACAGATGTTTAAAGGGCCTAAGGAGGTGAGCAAAGGAAGCCCCAACCACTTCAAAGTCCAGAGAGAGGCTGAGAGGAAGCAAGCCCAGAAGCCCTGAGGGAGAGACACTGACAGGAGATTGGGGCCTCCACCACCCCACACCCCCTACCCTTAACCCAATATGTCCCATTCCCTTTAGTCTAGACTCAGGAGACCCAAGGCTTTGAGCCTGGTGGAGGTGAGGCTGTCTCAGAACCCGATTGGTCATGCCTAGGTCGGTTTGGGTGGAGTGGATCCATCCGGAGACAAGGGATAGGAGGAATACAGAAGGGCTTCTGGTGTCTTAGTCATCTTGTCTACACTCTTGACATCTACTGTCCTTGTATCCTGTGCTTGGAGCCAAGAAAGGGCTCCTCAAAACCACCCATGATTCACCCTTCATCTCCCAGGCTCCAAGGCTCCAGGGAAGAGGGAGATGGGGCCTGAGCCCCTTGCCTATCACATTCAAGAAGGTAAGAGTGTGGGGGAGCATGGGATGGGGGACCAGGAGAAGCTCAATTCTGACCATCTCCCTCTTACCTCTAGTTGGCTATGCAGCACCCCCCTCCCCACCCCGGACCCAAGCCCTCTCCTTGGATCACCCTGCCACCCCTCAGCATGACTTTCACTCTGTGGGACAGAGTGAAGGTAAGTCCAGCACGCACCCTCACACCCTTTCCAGTTACCCCTCCCAGGTTTCTAGTCTGGACCACTTCCTATTCTCCAGGTGGGGAGCGGGAGAAGGCCCTGCCCACTCCTTGCCCTGATTAGAAGAAGGGGTGGTCTGCTCACACACTTCCCCTTCTGTAGTGCAGCCCCTTCCCTCTCTAGAAGCTGTCCGTGCTCCAGAGGAGGAGCTGCCCCCTCGCCAGCTCCCTGTGGAAAAGAAAGGTGAGTTCTTGCCCATTTCCTCCCTCTCAGCCCACAACCATCTTACTGACCTCAGTCTGATCCTTGCTTCTTCGTGCCTTCATTCCTGTCTTGTAGTGGATCCCCCTCTCCCTCAGGAAGCCATCCCCCAAGAAGAGCTGCCCCGTCCCCAGGTCCCTGTTGAACAGGAGGAAAGTAAGTGACTCCCTCTCCTCTTTACCTCCTGCCTGTCGAGCATGGGCTTTGTAGGCTCTGCCCCTCACTGTGTAAGTTTGGGTAAGTCACCTCTCCAAGCCTTAATTTCCTCATCTGTAAAAATGAGGAAATACGACCTATTTTATAAAGTTATGAGATTAAATGGCATAAAAGTAGCATTTATTTTTCACTTGCTTCTGTACTGACTTCCTCTTCATGAGTGGTAACTGGCCAGGTCCCCCTCTTCGAGCCCATCCCAACTTGGCTTCTGCTTACACATCCCCTTCTATCCCAGTAGACCCACCTTTCCCACTTCAAGAGGAAATGACCTTCCCATCTAAGCAGAGAGAGGGTGAGTGACAGCTCCTGTCTGGTCTGTCCATCCCTCTGCTTTAGTGCTCAGGATCCTGGGGAGGGAGGGCAGGAGCTGGTGTGTCTTGTAGGGGCTATAAAGGTAACATGTTTCTTGCCCCAGTTCTCTTTCCTTTCCATCAGTCATTCTGAAGGTTAAAGCCACCAGTTCATTTCTATGTCTTTCTCCCCCATATCTTCCCAACCCTTTCTCATTAACCCCAATTTCCTTTAATCCTACCAGCTCATTCAGACTTTCTCTGCCTCCCTACTCATTCCCTTTTCTTTTTTTTTCTTTTCTTTTTTTTTTTCATTCCCTTTTCCATGGTGTTTTTCCCGTTCTAGAAAAGCCAGCTCCTCCCATGGACTGGAGCTCTCCTGAGCCTGAGTCTTGGAATCCAGCCCAACACTGCCAACAGGGCCGACCCCGAGGGGGCTGGGGCCACCGGCTGGATGGCTTCCCCCCTGGGCAGCCATCTCCAGACAACGTGGACCAGATCTGCCTTCCTAATCGTCAGCGTGTGGTATATGGCCCCTGGAACCTGCCACAGTCTGGCTTCTCCCACCTTACTCGCCAGGGTGAAACCCTCAATTTGCTGGAGACTAGATATTCCCGCTGCTGCCGCTGTCACAGCCACACAAACCGCTTGGACTGTGCAAAACTCGTGGTAAGGATTGGGCTGTTGATGCCAGGGGTGTCTTTTAACCTCCAGACGGTATGTGTGTGTTTGAAGGACTAGAGGCCTCGGCCTGGGTATGTAGGAAACTCAGGTCCCTTTTCTTGGCCCTCCCTTGGGCCTCCCCAGTGTGCTGGGAGGGCAGAGGACAGCCTCTGTGTCTTTCTTATCTACCTGTCCAGGGTCCTTTTCTGGAACCTGGGAGGAAGACAGGAATGTGGACAATGGGCTGCTGGGCTGATCCATCCCTCTTGCTCTAGTGGGAGGACGCAATGACCCGATTCTGTGAGGCCGAGTTCTCGGTCAAGACCCGACCCCACCGGTGCTGCAAACAGCAGGGGGAGGCTCGATTCTCCTGCTTCCAGGAGGAAGCCCCCCGGCCACACTACCAGCTCCGGGCCTGCCCCAGCCACCAGCCTGGTATTTCCTCGGGCCCTGAGCTGCCTTTCCCCCCGGGGGTACCCACACTGGACAACATCAAGAACATCTGCCACCTAAGACGCTTCCGTTCTGTGCCACGCAACCTCCCAGCTACTGACCCCATCCAAAGACAGCTGCAGACATTGATCCAGCTAGAGGGGGAGTTTCAGCGCTGCTGTCGGCAGGGAAACAACCACACCTGTACATGGAAGGCTGTAAGTGGGTGTCCCAGTCCCAAGAGCCTGTCTGCCCGCCTGCCTGTCTCCGACTTCTGATCCTGCTGGTCCGTTCATCCATGCGCCTCCCCATGTGAGCACGTCTGCCCGTTCATCTTCTTGCAAGTGTCCGTCCATCCATTGTATTGGTCATCTAAGTCTGTTCATCTTGAGCCTTCATCCTGTACTCCTGGCCTCATCCACCCGTGATCCTACACATGTACCCATGTGCCACCCATCCATCCAGCTCTGGTTTATCTGACCCCCTTGTCTACCATCCCAGCTCATCTCCTGTGGTCAGCTCCAAGCCTCATTTGTGCTTCCATCCTTCTGCCTCCCCAACACCGTACATCCACAGCTGCCAAATCCTTGCCCTCTGGTTCTTTGCCCTTCCCTTTAGGCACCTGTGGCCAGGTCCCTCATCTCATAGCATAGGGCAGTAAGGGGAGCAGAGGGTCAGAAGAGAAGGAACCAAGCGTGCAGGCATCTGACTTCCCTTTCTCTGGCCCACAGTGGGAGGAAGCCCTTGATGGATACTGTGAACGGGAACAGGCTATAAAGACCCACCACCACTCCTGTTGCCACCACCCTCCTAGCCCTGCCCGCGATGAGTGCTTTGCCCGTCAGGCGCCATACCCCAACTATGACCGGGACATCCTGACCCTTGATTTCAGCCAAGTTACCCCCAACCTCATGCAACATCTCTGTGGAAATGGAAGACTTCTCACCAAGCAGTGAGTCTTGCCCAATTCTTCCTCAACTCTCTTCCCTTCCCCCAAACCTCTCCTCTGGGGCACCCTCTGGGGCATTCTTGTTAGGAGCAAAACCATAATCTCCACCATTTTGATGCCTAGGAATGCCTAAAGACCCTGACCCCTTCCTCTTTCCCATCAATATAGTAAACAGATTCCTGGGCTGATCCGGAACATGACTGCCCACTGCTGTGACCTGCCATTTCCAGAGCAGGCCTGCTGTGCTGAGGAGGAGGTGAGTGGGGGCAGCAGGAGGTCATAGTTTCCAAAGAAAGGCAGAGGAGTGGGGAGAGAAGGCTAGAACTGCAGGCTACCCCTTCTCTTTAATACCTCAGACCTGCCCACAGAAAGAACTAGTGGAGAAGATCTTTTCTTGATTCCAGAAATCTTCATTCCTGACCTGATCTGCTCCCCACCTCTGGGTTCTTATTACACTTTTTCTGGGCCTCAAGCTTCAGGCATTTCCAGATGTGCCCTTATATCTGTCACAAGGAATCTAGCTGTGCAAGGCAGCCTTGCACTCTCTCTGGGCTCCAAGGAGGCAGCACTAGAAGTTGAGGGAAGGGGAACTTTGAACACTGAAGTATTGATGCTTGACCTCAGACACCTCCCACCCCATCATCTCTGCTTTACTTTTCTCTTTCAGAAATCGGCCTTCATTGCAGACTTGTGTGGTTCCCGACGTAACTTCTGGCGAGACTCTGCCCTCTGCTGTAACCTGAATCCTGGAGATGAACAGACCAACTGCTTCAACACTTATTATCTGAGGAATGTGGCTCTAGTGGCTGGAGACAATGGGGATGCCAAGGGTCAGGGGGAGAAGGGCCAACTCGGGGAAGAAATATCAGCCCCACCCCTGAGCCCAAAGAAGAATGAGTCACCCCAGAGCCTTGGAGGATCAGATTGGGGGAACCCCACCCTCCTTGAACACTCATTACAGTAAACACCTCTTGGATTTGGCATCCTCATTGTCTTTAACATCTCACATACAAACACACCCTCCTAAGCCTGCTTGGATTTTCTTCAGTGACTGGCCCCTGAGGCCCACTGCCCTGCCCCTACTGACTGAGCAGAACCATTCCATAGGCTATGATGGTACCATAACTAAACGGCTTAACTTCACTATTTGTCATCTTGAACTTATTCACATACTTCAAAAGGAGAGCCACCTTGTTAGCTAGCTATCATCATTTAAAGAAAAACATATGGTTTTGTGTCTTTGGTGAGCTCCAAAAGTACCACAGCCCAGCCTAATATTTTTTACTTTGTTTTACTTGGGGGGAGGAGGAGCAGAGAGAGAGAGAATCTTAAGCAGACTCTGCTGAGAGCAAGGCTGGTTGTGGGGCTAGATCTCATAACCCTGAGATTATGAAATCAAGAGTCCAGTGGTTAACGGACTGAGCCACCCAGGCACCCCCAAGCCTAACATTTTAAAATCTCCATTTTTGATCCTTATAGTCCATGCCTTGATTCATTTGATATCCATTTATTGAACATTTAGTGTGCACTGTGCTAGACCAAAGGATATACACCTAGAAAACAGCTCCTTCTGTCAAGCTGCTCAAATCCCAGGAGCCTAGCAGGTGTGTTGTATAGGGCTGTCAGATTGCCAGTATTCTCGGGGCACCAGATAAGATGGTCCAGAAGTGGGAGCAGGGCTGAGGGCAATAGGAGTACACTGGGGAAAGCTGTGGGATTGAGGTCGGAGCTTCTCCAGAAGTACAAAGTGCAAATGGCAGAGACAGTCCAGGCCGAAGGACCATTCAGGCAGAGAAGCACAAAGCCTGAGAGGACCTGAGGCTTTGGTGGCCTCCTCTGGAGATGTAGCTGGCATCGTAAGCAGGATGTAATTACGAATGCCTCATCTGCAAGGGTTTAAAGTGGATCTTGGCGCCCACAGAAGCACTGGTGGTTTCAAGCAGATTTGCCTTTTCCAACCTCTAGTGGACAGCCAGCCAACTCTCCAGCTCGGAAAGTATCGGGCCCCTGCCTGAGGGGAGGGGGCTGGGCCACAGGGTGGCAGGACTCTTCAGCCCCTGGAGGCTGTCCCCAAGAAACCAGAGCTGAAAGGATCGAAATGAAGACTCCAGAAAGTGGGGCTTTCCCGGCCCCAGTCACGGCGGAGGAGGGTGAGGCAGAGACCGCCGTCCCGACCCACCCTGAAACAGGCAGAAATCCAACGGCTCCCAGACGCCCGCCGCTCCCTCCGAGCCTCTCAGCTACTTTATTTATACTTTGCCGGAACACTGTTTCTAGGCACGCTGCGCCTCAGCCGCTCCGTGGCCTTGTCCGTCGGCACGAGGCCCAATCAGCGAGCGAGAGCCGCGCTGGGTCCCGCCCCTGCGGCCTTAGCGCTGGGGTCACGCGCTGGAACAGCGTCACTGCGCCTGCGCAGATGTCCGTGGAAGTCTCGCGATCTTCCGGCCTCCTCCGGGACCCGGGACCAGGCACGAGAGGCAGGCCCATGCTCCCCTCACCTCTCGGGTACGCCTGCGCACCGGGCCGGGGGTCCGACTGGCGCTGGCGGGGAGAGGGCGGCGCTGCCGGCAGGGAAGTCTCTAAAGGGCTCGTTCCCTTCGGGAGCTTCTCGGAGATGCTTTACGGCGGCACTTGCAAGGCGCAGTGCCAAGAGCTGCGTGGCGGGGGGGGGGGGGGGGGGGGAAGGGGGGGTCGGAAAGGTAGGGCCATGTTCCCAGCTCCTAAGTGGTGTCAGTCTAGGGACGGACTGAGAGGGAGCCGGGGGAGCGGCGGAAGCAGCGGTCATGAAAGAGTATTGGGCGCTTAGACTGTAAGCCTCGTGAGCTGAGAGTTCAAAGAAGTAATTCGTTCCAGGGATCAGGGCTTGGGTAGAATGAACGAAAGGAGGAGCAGGTTTTAACAGGAGGATGATAATGAGTTCAGTTTTGGATCTTCAGGAGCTGGTGTCTTTAGTGAAAGCACCTTAAGAAGGAAGATTAAAGCCACCTTCTAGGAGTGCCCGGGTGGCTCAGTCAGATGGGCCTCTGATTTGGACTTGGGTCATGATCTCTATGTCCTGGGATCGAGCCCCATGTCCGGCTTCCTGGGCGGGGTAGTCTGCCTGAACCCCTCCATCTCCATCTCCCTCTGCCCTTTCCCTCTCTCCCCTGCTTGTGCTCTTTGTCTCTCTCGCAAATAAATAAAATCTTAAAAAAAAAAAAAGCGCCGCATTCTATGGGCCCCTGGCTCGCTCAGTCAGAAAAGCATGTGATTCTTGATCTCAGGAGTTTAAGAGTTTAAACCCTATGTTAGGTGTAGGGATTACTTTAAAAATAAGTACCGTTTTTTTTTTTTAAGACCCAATTCTAGGGAATTGAATATGAATGGGAGGTGAAGAAGAGATGGCAGCTTGTGCAGCCTCTTTATTATTTTTTAAAAGATTTTATTTATTTGACAGAGAGCACAAGCATGGGGAAGGGGAGAGGAAGAGGGAGAAGCAGACTCCCTCCTCAGCCGGAGCTCCTTGTGGACGCAATCCCAGATCCATAGGGTCTGTGACCTTAGCTGAAGAGAGTTGCTTAATCGACCAAGCCACCTAGGTGACCCCAGCCTGCTCTCTAAATGTACTTCTGTACTCTATCTAGATCAGTAGCCTACTAGACATGATACTTGGAAGCCTCTTAGATACCACAAATTCAACTTATTCAAAAATGAATTCCTCTGGGTAAGTGGGAAGATATGAAAAAAGAAAATATAACAGTAAGTGAGTTGTAGAAATTTGATGGTAGGTATGTGGGTGTCCACTATATAATCTGTCAATTTCTCTGCATTTTTGAAATTTTTCATAAAATATTGAGAAAAATAAGGAATCATCTCTACCCTCCATCTGTTCCTACCTCAGTGGGCCCCATCTCAATAAACTGACCCACCATCTACTCAGTTGTTTAGGCAAGAGATATGAGGATATCATTCTTCAATTAATCTTTCTCCCTCTTCCTTCTATTCCAGTGAGTCACCAAATCTCCTAAATATCTCTTAAAACCATCAACAGTGGAGTTGTACCTTACACCAAGGTTAGGTTCTTTTTTTTTCCCCCAAGGTTAGGTTCTAAAGTCAGTACATAAGACAAAAGTTACATAGTTAACATAACCTTTGGAAATCTCTTAAAGTATCCAGAAAAGACAGTGGCCATAGTCTTGTGTACATAACTCTGTACAAAAAAAATGTATGTACAAGTTTATATGTATATGGTAGGTTGCAGGATGTAACAGGATAAACAGTAGGACGTTAAGATATTTTTAACTTCATAAAAAAAGATAGTGCTGCATATAGTTGAACAGAGTTGTTAAATGAACACAAGGCCCAAGGACACAGTATTCCTCACCTCTCTAGAGTCTCCACTTACTTCAAACTTCTACCAACCCTAGTTTCCTAGTGCTGTACAATCCATTCTCCAGGCAGAATGACCTGCTAACTGATGTTATCAGGCCACTTCACTGCTTTAAAATACTTCAGGTTTACTTGTTTTCTCTTTATATTTTTACCACCTAAATATGAATCCTAAAAACAGTCATTTAGGGTTTTAGGGTTTTTTTCAATAATCATTTAGGGTTTTAAAAAAACTTTAAAAAAAAAACCTTTTTCTTTCTTTTTTAAATAGTTAATGCACAAAGTTACTTTAGTTTCAGGTGTACAGCATAGTGATTTGACAAGTTTATGCATTTTGCTGTGCTCACCACAAATGTAGCAACCATTTAGGTTTGTTTTTTTTTTTAAAAAAAAGCTCTTGCCCACCTCCCCCCAGCCCCTAGTAACCTCTCATCCACTTTCTGTCTCTGTAAATTTGCTTGTTTTAGGAACTTGATGTAAGTACTTCAATAATTGGAAGTACTTCTGTGTCTTGCTTATTTCTTTTAGCATAATGTTTTCAAGGTCCATCCATGTTGTAGCATGTATCAGACTGAATAATATTCTGTTGTATTGCTATACTACATTTTGTTTATCCATTCATCCGCTGATGGACATTCGGGATGTTTCCACTTTTTGGCTATTATGGAGAATGTGTAGACACTTAATTTTACCCTTTTTTTTTTTAACTTTATAAGAATGGAATTAGGCAACATTTTTTTTTCTTTTTTTTTTTTTTAAGATTTTGTTTATTTAGGGCAGCCCCTGTGGTCCAGCGGTTTGGCGCCACCTTCAGCCCGCGGTGTGATCCTAGAGTCCCGGGATCACACCGCGGGCTGAAGGCAGACACTCAACCGCTGAGCCACCCAGGCGTCCCTATGTCTGGCTTTTAAAGCATGCATTCATGTTATTCCATATACCATAGTTCATTCATTTTCATATAGAATTCCATCTTAGAAATATACCACAAGTATCCATTCTATCGTTATTGGATATTTGGCTTGCTTCCAATTTTAGACGATTTCAAATACTCTAAAAATTTTTTTTTAAATGCATGTATTCTGTTGTGTATACAGTACAGCTAGGAGTTGAATGCCTGGGTCATAGAGTCTCTTCAGCCTAACAAAATAAAGCCAAAGTGGTTGTACTAATTTTTACTTCTATCACTGGGGTTTGAGTGTTTTTGTTACATATCCTTACCAACTCTTCCAGTTGTCTGTCTAGCTATTCTGGTGAATTTGTATTGAGTTTAATTTGCATTTGACATCTGGGTGGCTCAGTGGTTGAGCGTCTGCCTTCAGCCAAGGATGACTAAGGATGTGATCCCTGGGTCCTGGGATAGAGTCCGCATCCGGCTCCCTGCCTCTGCCTCTGTGTCTGCCTCTTTCTCTTCATCTCTCATGAATAAATAAAAGATTAAAATTTGCATTTCCATGTCTATAGATTAAGTTGAACACCTTTTTATATGTTGATTGGCCATTTGGGTATCTTCTGTGAGATGTCTCCTTGAATCTTTTGCATATTTTTCTACTAGACTTCTCCTTACTGATTTTTAGTTCTCTATTCCAGATAAGAACTCTTTGGTAGGGATGCCTGGGTGGCTCAGCGGTTGAGCATCTGCCTTCAGCCCAGGGCGTGATCCTGGAGACCCAGGATCGAATCCCACATCAGGCTCCCTGCATGGAGCCTGCTTCTCCCTCTGCCTATGTCTCTGCCTGCCTCTTTCTGTGTCTCTCATAAATAAATAAATAAAATCTTAAAAAAAAAAAAAACAGAACTCTTTGGCAGATAATATATTAGAAATATATATATCTTACCCACTTTTTGGCTTGCCTGTTCATGCTCTTAACAGTATCTTTGATGAAAAGATGTTTTTTAGTTGAATGTCATTGTAATTATGTTTAGTGCTTTTTCTATTTTTTTAAATTTTTTATTTATTTATGATAGTCACACAGAGAGAGGGAGAGAGAGGCAGAGACACAGGCAGAGGGAGAAGCAGGCTCCATGCACCGGGAGCCCGACGTGGGATTCGATCCCGGGACTCCAGGATCGCGCCCTGGGCCAAAGGCAGGCGCCAAACCGCTGCGCCACCCAGGGATCCCTTTTTCTATTTTTTTAAAGTAGGCTCCACACTGAGTCCTAGCTCAACTCAGGACTCGAACTCACGACTCTGAGATCAAGATCTGAGCTCTGAGATCAAGATCCAGAGTCAGATGCTTAACTGACTTAGCCACCCGAGCACCCCTCTATTTTTTTTAAAAATCTTCTCTCACCTTCATCCTATCTCACTTAAGACTAGTATTCACCTGATTACTCAGCCATTAGAAACGACAAATACAAAAAAAAAAGAAAAAAGAAAAAAGAAACGACAAATACCCACCATTTGCTTCGACGTGGATGGAACTGGAGGGTATTATGCTGAGTGAAATGAGTCAATCGGAGAAGGACAAACATTATATGGTCTTATTTATTTGGGGAATATAAAAAATAGTGAAAGGGAATAAAGGGGAAAGAAAAAATAAGTGGGAAATATTAGAAAGGGAGACGGAACATGGAAGACTCCTAACTCTGGGAAAAGAACTAGGGGTGGTGGAAGGGGAGGGGGGTGGGGGGTGGGGGTGACTGGGTGACAGGCACTGAGGGGGGCACTTGACGGGATGAACACTGGGTGTTATTCTATATGTTGACAAATTGAACACCAATAAAAAATAAATTTATTATTAAAAAAAAAACTAGTATTCACCTGGAGTTGATTTTTATTTATACTAGGAGATAAGGATCATGATTCATATATCATTCCATTTAGAGATTCACTTTCCTAACACCATTTGTTGAGGAACTGTTTTTTCCCCCCTGCTCTACAGAGCCATATCTGTGATAAATCAAGTGTCATATTTGCAGGGGTTAATTCTGGACCCTCTGTTATATTACTTGTTCATCCTTGCACAATATTACACAGCCTGTAGCTTTGCTTTTTTTATTTTTAGGTAGGCTCCACACTGGAGCCTAACATGGTGGGGGGCTTGAACTCATGACCCTGAGATCAAGAGTCAGATGCTTAACCAACTCAGCCATCCCAGAGCCTCCACAGTCTGTAGCTTTTTTTTTTTTTTTTTTAAGACTATGTATTTACTTGAGACAGAGCACGCACAAGCAGGGCTTGATCCCAGGACACTGAGATCATGCATGACCTGGGCTGAAATCAGACACTTAACCCACTGAGCCACCCAGGCGCCCCCCAGTGTGTAGCTTTACAACAAATTTTGTTATCTAAGGCAAATCCTCCCACTGAGTTCTTTTTTAAGAGTGTCCTGGCTATTGTGTAAATGATCAGTATTAAATGTTAGGAATAGCCTGTACAGGGGATCCCTGGGTGGCTCAGTGGTTTAGTGCCTGCCTTCAGCTTGTGGAGTGTGATCCTGGAGTCCCGGGATCGAGTCCTGTGTCGGGTTCCCCGCAGGGAGCCTGCTTCTCCCTCTGCCTCTCTCTCTCTGTGTCTCTCATGAATAAATAAATAAATAAATAATTTTAAAAAAGGAATAGCCTGTACAAATTATTTTATATAAATATTAAAAATAGAAAGCCCAGGGCACCTGGGTGTCTCAGTGGTTGAGCATCTGCCTTTGGCTCAGGTCATGATCCTGGAGTCATGGGATCGAGTTCTACATTAGGCTTCCCATAGGAAGCCTGCTTTTCCCTCTGCCTATGTCTGCCTCTCTGTGTCTCTCATGAATAAATAAATAAAATAAAATAATGATAAAAAAATAAAAATAGCGTAGGTTGTTGTCATCTTTTTCTGAATAGTTATTCCAGTAACTTTTTAATTTAGTAGCTGGTCATGCTGTCCAATAGAATAGCCACCAGTCACTGTGGTTATTGAGTACTTGACATGTGGCTGGTCTGAATTGCAATGTCTTGTAAGTGTAAAGAACACCAGATTTCAAAGACTCTGTATGAAAAAAGAGAATGCAAGGTATCTCAGATATCTTGTTAATAATTTTTGTGTTGGGGCAACTGGGTAGCTCAGTGGTTGAGCGTCTGCCTTTGGCTCAGGGCGTGATCCCAGAGTCCCGGGATCGAGTCCTACATCGGGCTTCCTGCATGGAGCCTGTTTCTCCCTCTGCCTATGTTTCTGCCTCTCTCTCTCTCTCTCTCTCTCTCTCTGTGTTTCTCATGAATAAATAAATAAAGTTTTTTAAAAAATAATTTTTGTGTTGATTACATGTTGATATGATATTTTGGGTATATTGTGTTAAATGAAGTAGATTATTAAAATTCTTTTCACCTGTCTCATTTGACTTTTTTTTTAAAAATTCCAGTGTATTTAACATACGGTGTTACATTAGTTTCAGGTGTACAATATAGTGATTCAACAACTCTATACATTACTCACTGCTTATCATGATAAGTATACTATTTTATCCATCCCCATACATCTTCCCTCTGGTAACCATCAGTTTGTCCTCTATAGTTAGTTAAGAGTCTGGTTTTTGGGGGTGCGCCTGGGTGGCTTAGTTTGTTAAGTGTCTCATTTGATTTCAGCTCAGGTCATGATGTCAGGGTCATGAGATTGAGCCCTGTGTTGGGCTTTGTGCTGAGCGCGGAGCCTGCTTAAGATTCTCGCTCTCTGGGTGACAGAACATGAGAGACTCCTAACTCTGGGAAACGAACAAGGGGTAGTGGAAGGGGAGGTGGGCGGAAGGATGGGGTGACTGGGTGACGGGCACTGAGGGGGGCATTTGATGGGATGAGCACTGGGTGTTATGCTATATGTTGGCAAATCGAACTCCAATTAAAAAATATACAAAAAAATAGAAATAGGGCAGCCCCGGTGGCTTAGCGGTTTAGGGCTGCCTTCGGCCCAGGGCCTGATCCTGGAGACCTGGGATCGAGTCCCATGTCGGGCTCCCTGCATGGAGCCTGCTTCTCCCTCTGCCTGTGTCTCTGCCCCTCTCTCTCTCTCTCTGTGTGTGTCATGAATAAATAAATAAAATATTTTAAATAAATAAATAAAATAAAAGGTGCTTAATATTAAAAAAAGATTCTCTCTCCTCCTGCCCCTACCCCCCCAAAATAATATTTTTTGAAAAAAGAGTCTGTTTTTTGGTTTGTTTCTTTTTTCTTTGTTTTGTTTCTTAAACTTTACATATGAGTGAAATTACATGGTGTTTGTCTTTCTCTGACTGATTTATTTCTTTAGCATTATACTCTATAGACCCATCCTTCTTGTTTTAAATGGCAAGATTTCATTCTGTTTTTATGTCAGGGTAAATAGTCCTCTGTGTGTGTGTGTATGTGTGTACATACACGTACATCTTTATTCATTCATCTGCTGATGGACACTTGGGCTACTTCCATAATGTGGTTGTTATAAATAATGCTGCAATACACATAGTAGTGGATATATCTTTTTGAATTAGTGTTTTTTCTTATTCTGTGGGTTTGTTTGACTTGTTTTAGTATGACTACAAAAAATTTGGAATTATGAATGTGGGTTATATTTGTGACTCACATGATACTGTATTTGTATTGGACAGTGTGGTAGGCTGAAGAATAGCCCTCAGAGATATCCAAGTCCTAATCTCTGAAACCTGTGTTACCTTTACATGGCAGAAGGGACTTTGCAGATGTGATTAAGGGTATGGACTTTGTTTTCTCTGTGTGTTTAAAGATTTTATTTATTCATAGAGACAGAGAGAGAGGCAGAGATACAGGCAGAGGGAGAAGCAGGCTTCCTGCGGGGAGCCTGATGTGGGACTCGAGGATCACGCCCTGAGCCAAAGGCAGCCGCTCAACCACTGAGCCACCTGGGCGTCCCAAGGGTATGGACTTTGAGACAAGATTATATTGGATTATCTGAATAGACACTAAATGTAAATCACAAAGGTCCTCATAAGAAGAAGGCAGGGCAGGGTGAGATATGTCAACCAAAGGGCAAATGTATTTGACTATAGAAGCTGAGATTGGAGCAATGTGAGCAGCTACCAGAAACTGGAAGAAACAAACAAAAGATTCTTCCCGGGAGCCTCCAGAAGGAACCAGGCCTGCTGACACCTCGGTTTTAGTTCTGTAAGATTTTGGCTTCCAGGCTTCCAGATTTCTGGCCTCAAACTATAACAAAATAAATTTCTATTGCTTTAAGCCACTAAAATTTTTAAAAAGATTTAATTTATTTATTTGAGAGAGAGAGAGAGAGAGTGCAAGTGGCAGAATGAGCAGAGGGAGAGAAACCTAAGCAGACTCCTTGCTGAGTGGAGCCCAATGCATCAGTCCTAGGCCCCTGAAATCGTGAATTGAGCCAAAATCATGAGTTGGACACTTAACTGAGTGAGCCACCCAGGCACCCCTTTTAGCCACTAAGTTTACAGTAATTTGTTACAGCAGCCATAGCAAGTGAATACAGATAGCATTGGTCTAAATTTTAAAAAACGTATATTTTAGGGCAGCCTGAATGGCTCAGCAGTTTAGTGCTGCACTCAGCCGAGGTTGTGATCCTGGAGACTGAGGATTGAGTCCCACATCAGGCTCCTGCATGAAGCCTGCTTCTACCTCTGCCTCTGTCTCTGCCTCTCTCTCTCTCTGTTTCTCATGAATAAATAAATAAAATCTTTTTTATTTTTATTTATTTATTCATGAGAGACACAGAGAGAGAGGCAGAGACACAGGCAGAGGGAGAAGCAGGCTCCATGCAGGAGCTTGATGTGGGACTCGATCCCGGGTCCTCGGGATCATGCCCCGGGCTGAAGGCAGGCACCAAACCGCTGAGCCACCCAGGGATCCCAATAAAATCTTTTTTTAAAAAAGTATATTTTAAATTTATTTTAGAGCGATAGAGAGCATAATGGGGAGGGGTAAAGGAAGAGGGAAAGAGATTCTTAAGCAGACTCTGCACTAACCATCAAACCTGACCTGGGGCTCAATCTCACAACCTTGAGATCACGACTTGAGCTGAAACCAAGAGTCTAATGGTTAACCAACTGTGCCACCCAGGAACATCTCTAAATTTTAATTTAAATTGTAATTATATACACACCATCTACTCAAAAATTTCCAGGCTTTCATAGCACATTTCCAAAGGTATTAGGAAAAACTAATCTACCACTGTCAAAGATGTCAAGGATAACACATCATTCTGAGAGAGAGATCTGAGACCAGAATGTAGTTGTGTTTAGAGACAATTCTAGGGGCAACTGGGTGGTTCAGTCGGTTAAGCATCTGATTCTTGATTTCAGCTCAGGTTATGTTCTTAGGGTTATAAATCCAGCCCCAAATTGCACTCCACCCTGGGCATAGATTTTGCTTATGATTCTCTCTCTGCCCCTCCCCCTGTGCTTGCTCTCTCTGTCTCTCTCTCAAAAAAAGAGAGAGATAGTTCTACTGAAAAACAACATAGGTGTATATCCAGAAAAGAATACCAGAACTCTTACATCTCAATAAAAATGAAACAGTCCGGGATCCCTGGGTGGCGCCGCGGTTTAGCGCCTGCCTTGGCCCAGGGCGCGTTCCTGGAGACTCGGGATCGAATCCCACATCGGGCTCCCGGTGCATGGAGCCTGCTTCTCCCTCTCCCTGTGTCTCTGCCTCTCTCTCTCTCACTGTGTGCCTATCATAAATAAATGAAAATTAAAAAAAAAAAAAAAAGAAACAGTCCAATCAAGAAAATGGGCAAGAGGTTTAAATAGACACTTCACCTAAAAAGATATAAAAATTGCTAATAGGCATACTATGAGATACTCAATATCCTTAATGATAGGGACATACAAATCAAAACCACATGCAAACCTTGTCACACCCACCAAAGTGACTATAATCACAAAAACAGACAATAACAAATGTTGTCAAGGTGTGAAGAAATGGAAAGCCTTGGACATTGCTGGCAGGAATGAAAAATGATGGTCACTTTGGAAAACTGGCAGTTTTTTAAAAGGTTAACATGCATTTAGCATAGGACCTAGCAATTCTACTCTGGTATCTACCCAAGAGAAATAAAAACATATCCACATAAGGCCTTCCACACAAATGTTCTTAGCAACCGTATTCATAATAACCAAAATGGGAACCAAATTGAAAACATTGTAAATGCCCATTAACTGGAGAACAGATAGACAAATGTGGTATGTCCATACAATGAACTACAATTAAAAGGATAAAATACAGATACATGCCATGGTATGAATGAGCATCAAAGCCATTCTGCTCAATGAAAGAAGTCAAGAGACCGTATGTCATGATTCTGTGTATATAAAGTACACAGAAAAGGCAAAAGTCTCCCTTAATTCAATATGCCCCTAATTTATTTGTTTGTTTATTTATTTATGTATTTATTTATTCACGAGAGACACACAGAGGCAGAGACATAGGTAGAGAGAGAGAGGCAGGCTCCATGAAAGGAGCCTGATGTGGAACTCGATCTTGGGACTCTAGGATCACACCCTGGGCCGAAGGCAGGCACTTATCCACTGAGCCACACAAGCTTCCCAATATGCCCCTAATTTATATACAGAACAAATCAATAGCCTCATAAAAAACGAAGTTTACATTTATCTAGATTGGTAAGAAAATCATGAGTTAGAATTTCCTCCTTCTTGAAAACTTTGTTTTTAGCTACTAAAAGACCCTAAAATTTCCATTTCTGGGGCTACTAAAATGTACGTTGACAAAGCAGTTTATAAACTATGTTGAAGGACCATCAAAAACTGATGCAAAATGCCCCAGATTTGGCTTCCTGTCTCCTGTGTACCACTTCCTGTGTACCTCATTTTCAGTGTCTCTGTTCTCTAGTGGGTCTTCCTTCCCTCCTCCTTCCTTTCCTCTGACGTGGTCTTCACACACCATTCTTGGTTTTGTTTTGTTTTTTTCTTATTTAACTGTCTCTTTTACTTTTACTTCTTTTTTATTTTAAGACGTTTTATTTAATCCGAAGACTTATCTTTTCCTCTTTTTTTTTTTTTTTTTAAGATTTTACTTATTTATTCATGAGAGACACAGAGAGAAGCAGAGACACAGGCAGAGGGAGAAGCAGGCTCCATGCAGGGAGCCCAATGCGGCATCTATCCCAGGGGCCCCAGGATCACAACCTGAGCCAAAGGCAGACACGCAACCACTGAGCCACCCAGGCGTCTCCTTTCCTGTCTTTTTTGACTTCGCTTCAACTTTTTCAAAGCAACCTTGCTCTCCCCCTCAGTGGAACATGCTTTCAATGGAATTGGCTTGTGAAGAACTACAAGGGAACTCATGCTTGGGCGTCCTGGGTTGGTTGTGAGAGGGGAAGGTACATCTTAGCTATAGAGTCTTTGGGATTTTCTAGGCACACAATCTCTGTAAATATCAACAGTTTTGTTTCTTCAAATTCCTTTGCCTTTCTTCCTTTCTTTCTTTCTTTTCTTTCTTTCTTTTTCTTTCTTTCCTTTCTTTCTTTCTTTCTTTTTCTTTCTTTTTTTTTTTTTTTTTTTTCTTTTTAGTAGGCTCCATGCCCAATGTGGGACTTGACTCAGGACTCTGAGATCAAGAATCACATGTTCTGCTGACTGAGCCATCCAGGTATCCCAATAATTTTGCCTTTTATTCCTTTTTCTTTTTGGCTACCCTGGACAGACTTCCAAGTAATGGGAGGCAGGAAGTAGAGATAGAGGGCATCCTGACCTTGTCTTGTTCCTGAGTATAGTAGGCAGCCTCCAAATGGACCTCAATGTAAACACCTCCTACTGGTATTCACACCCTAGCATAGTCCCCTTTCATATTGTTTGTGTGACCAATGGAGCATAATAGATGG
Organism: Canis lupus familiaris; assembly: GCF_011100685.1. NCBI lineage: Eukaryota > Metazoa > Chordata > Mammalia > Carnivora > Canidae > Canis > Canis lupus. Next base: position 60,372,408 of record NC_049238.1, read on the forward strand.
AAGGGTACATCATTCCTGAGACTAGGACATAAAAGACATGGGGGGAATTTGCCTCTCTCACCCGGAAACTAGAGATTCTGTGGGAAGCCAGCTATGATCTTGTGAGGAGAGGTCAGGTCCACGTGGTGAGAAACTGAGGACTCTAGCCAACAAGTAAAGAACTGTGGCCTCCTGCTAACAGTCATGTGAGTGGCCTTGAAGGGATCCTCCGACCCCAGTCAAGTCTTCAGATGACTATAGCCCCAGTTCACTTTGGAACTGTGACCTCATGAGAGACCCTGAGCCAGAGCCACTCAGTTAAGCCACTTCCAAATTCCTAATGCACAGAATCCATAAGATAATATATATGTGTTGTTTTAATCCACTAAGTGTTGAGGTAATTAATCACACAGCAATAAATCACTGATCTCAAAGGAAAAGCTTTCAACATTTCACCATTAACATGATGTTTGCTACTGGTACCTTGTAGTATCCTTCATCATATTAACAAAGTCTCCTTCTAGCTCTAGTTCATAAGAGTTTTGTTTTGGTTTGTTTTAAGTAATCTCTACCCCCAACATGGGGCTTGGACTCACGACCCCGAGATACAGTCACGCGCTCTACCAATTGAGTCAGCCAGGTGCCCTCACTAAGAGTTTTGTATCATAAATATATGTCCGTTTTTTTATTAAATATTTTTCTTGCAACTATGGAGATGACCTATGATTTTTCTTGTTTGGTTTGTTGATATGGTGAATTCATTAACTGATTTTTAAAAAAATTAAACTGAGCTTGCATCAATAAAATAATAATAAACACAACCTGGGCATGACATTCTTTTTTACATATTCCTAAATTCAACTTCCTGGTATATTCTTTAGAATTTTTGCGTCACTGTTCATGAATGAATTGTCCCTGTAATTTTCCTTCCTCACAGTGTCTTGATCAGGTTTTGATATCAAGATTACATATTTTGTGGGTTTTATAAGGTAGCTGGTCGGGTGCAACCACAGAGGAGACAGAAAAGAGTAGAGGAGAAGAAAACCCAAAAACGCACAGGTCGTAGAGACAGGAGACACAAATCCATTTCTGCTAATGAAAAAGAAAAAGAGAGAGAGAGAGAAAGAAAGAAAGAAAGAAAGAAAGAAAGAAAGAAAGAAAGAAAGAAAGAAAGAAAGAAAGAAAGAAAGAAAAAAGAAAGAAAGAAAGAAGAAAGAAAATTTAAAAAAGAAAGAAAAAGAAAAGGAAAGAAAAGAAACGAAAACGAAAAGAAAAGGCTTTTACAGAGCGACATTGGAAAGACAGCAGGGTGGCCAGGAAGTAGAAGACAGTGGAATGTGGGAAGATTTAGGCCAGAGCCTTCATAGGGGTGTCTGGGGGAGAATGTGTAATAGGGCTGGTCCCTAGCTGCCTGGCACCTGGCCCTGGGATGATGAAGGCAGAGGAGTATTGCTTCCCAGGACGCAAGGGCCAGACAGAGGAGGGATGGCTCTGGATGATGCTCCCAACAGGGCACTTTGCCATCTCTTAAGAATGATCTCTTCCAAGCCAGGAAAGGTTCTTCTAGGCTATCAAAACATAGTAATATATAGAAAGTTTTAGGGACACCTGGGTGGCTCAGTGGTTGAGCATCTGCCTTTGGCTCAGGGCATGATTCCAGGGTCCTGGGATTGAGTCCCGCACTGGGCCTCCTGCACAGAGCCTGCTTCTCCCTCTGCCCATGTCTCTGCCTCTTTCTGTGTCTCTCATGAAAAAATAAATAAAATCTTTTTTAAAAATAAAGTTTTAGGTTATTTACATTGATGTTTATCTAGTTGTATCCATCGGACAAGGTGAGCTTAAGGTCCTCCTACTCCTCCATCTTCCCTTTCTTCAAAAATTTTAAAAATATATATTTATACCACATTATACAAGGCTCAAAATGAGTTGGCTAAAGTAATTGCTTCTCTTCTCCAAAAGGATTTGTACAATATTGACTTATATCTTCCATAAATATTTGATAGGAGTTGCCAATGAAGTCATGTGGGCCTGGAACCCGCTTTGTAGGAAAATTTTATTTTATATTTATGATAGGCACACAGTGAGTGAGAGAGAGGCAGAGAGAGAAGCAGGCTCCATGCACCGGGAGCCCGACGTGGGATTCGATCCCGGGCCTCCAGGATTGCGCCCTGGGCCAAAGGCAGGCGCTAAACCACTGCGCCACCCAGGGATCCCCTGTAGGAAAATTTTAATTGGTGTTTCAATTCTTTTGAGTTATTGGTCTATTCAGAATTCCTGTTTCTTTTTGGGTATTTTATAAACTGTCCTTTCCTCCTTGGGAATTTATCCATTCTGTAAAAATTTTCCAATGCTTTAGCATAAAGTTCATAATATCCTGTTGGTTTTTTCTGAAGGTCTACCCAGACTATATAGTTATACCCTGTTTTTCATTCCTGCCTCCCATCTCTCTCTCTCTCTCTCCCTCTCTGTCCCCTATTTTATTTCACCAAAGTGTTATGTTTTATTAGTCTTCTCAAAGTGCCAGCTTGTTTTATTTTTATCCTATTGTGTGTATGTGTGCTTTCAATTATCTTTATTATTTCCTTATTTCTAATTTCAAGTTTAACTTGCTATTCTTTTTCTACTTTTTGATGCACGTTTAGTTTATTAATTTTTTAATTTTCTTCTTTCTGATTTAACTACATAAGGCTGTAAATTTCCATCAAGAGAATAGCTTGTATCCCACAACTTTTGATATGTAGTGTTTTTAAATTTATTTCAGACTCTGTACTTTCATTATAATTTCTTCCTTGATTCATGAATTATTTTAAAAATTTTTTCTTTTTTGATTCATGAACCATTTAGAAATCTATTGGGGGCGCCTGGGTGGCTCAGTTTGTTAACCATCTACCTTCAGGTCATGATCCTGGGGTCCTAGGTAGATATCTAGCTGGAGTTGGGCTCCTTGGGCTCCCTGCTCAGTGGGTAGTCTGCTTAACCCTCTCCCTATGCCCCACCCCTGCTTTTGCACCCTCGCATACTCTCTCTCTTTCAAATATATAAATACAATCTTTAAAAAGAAAAGAAGTAATAGGGACATCTGTGTGGCTCAGCAGTTGAGCACCTGCCTTTGGCCCAGGGGTGGAGTCCTGGAGTCCCGAGATCTAGTCCCACATCGGGCTCCTTGCATGGAGTCTGCTTCTCTCTCTGCCTGTGTCTCTGCTGCTCTCTGTGTGTGTCTCTCATGAATAAATAAATAAAATGTTTAAATAAATAAATATATATATTATATAGTTTTATTTCCAAACATCTAGGGTTTTCTAACTATCCTTTTGTTTTTTATTTCTAGCATAATTGCATTGCAACTGAAGAATGTCTCTGAATGATTTTATCATTTAGGTTTGTTGAAACTAGTTTTATGGCTTAGTATATGGTTGATTATCATAAATAATAAACTCTACCCCCAACATGGAACTCAAAATGACCCTGAGATCAAGGGTTGCATGCCCTACTGAGCCAGCCAGGTACCCTTTCTTTTCTCTTTCTTTTCTTTCTTTCTTTCTTTCTTTCTTTCTTTCTTTCTTTCTTTCTTTCTTTCTTTCTTTCTTTTGTATATTCTTTTTATAGGAGTTCAATTTGCCAACATATAGCATAACACCCAGTGCTCATCCCGTCAAGTGCCCCCCTCAGTGCCCGTCACCCAGTCACCCCCACCCCCTGCCCCACCTCCCTTTCCACCACCCCTTGTTCGTTTCCCAGAGTCAGAAGTCTCTCATGTTCTGTCACCCTCACTGATATTTAATAATATGGAATGCTTCATAAATTTGCGTGTCATCCTTGAGCAGGGGCCATGCCAGTCTTCTCTATATCGTTCCAATTTTAGTATGTGTGCTGCCGAAGCGAGCACTCTTCACTTTCTTGATGGTATCCTTTGAACCACAAAAGCTTTCAATTTTCATATAGTCTAATTAATGTATTTTTCTTTAGTTGTTTATGCTTTTGGTTTCCTAGCTAGAAAACCATTGCCTAAAGGCAGCCCCGGTGGCTCAGCGGTTTAGCGCCACTTTCAGTCCAGGGCGTGATCCTGGAGACCCGGGATCAAGTCCCACGTCGGGCTCCCTGCATGGAGCCTGTTTCTCCCTCTGCCTGTGTCTCTGCCTCTCTCTGTGTGTCTCTCATGAATAAATAAATTAAAAAAAAAAAAAAAAAAACACTGCCTAACTTAAGGTCACAAAGATTTACTCCAATGTTTGCTTTCTTCTAAGATTTTTCTATTTTAAGTGCTTACACTTAGGTCTTTGTCCCAATTTGAGTTAATATTTGTATATTATATGAGGTGGGGTCCACTTTCATTTACTTGTATGTGGATATACAATTGTCCTAGAACTGTTTGTTGAAAAAACTATTTTTCCCCTTTGAATTTTTGGCACTGGCGTTGAAAATCAATTGACCATAAATGTGAGGATTTATTCTGGCCTCTGAATTCTATTCCATTGACCTGTATATCTACCCTTATGCCCACACCACACTGTCTTGATTACTGTTGCTCTGTAGTAAGTTCTGAAATAGAGAAGTGGGAGTCCTTTGAATGTTATTGCTTTTAAAGGTAATTTGTCCATTTACTTTGAGTGTTTTTACTATTTTCTTCTTGCAGAAAATTGGTTTTCTGCAATTTTACGGACATATAAGTTTCTTTTTTATTTATCCTTCTTAGTATTTGTTAGATTCTTAAATGTATTATTTCTTGTGTTTCATCAGCTCTGGAAATCTTTGAACCATTTTTCCTTCAAATATTGCCTATGCCCAGTCTTTCCTTTCCTCAAGGACTCTTTCTAGACCTTTTCATTGTGACATCCATGTTTCTTACCCACTCTTCTGCATTTTCTTTCTTTTTACTCCATTATGCATTGTTCTGGTTATTTTCTTCTGACCTATTTTCCCTTCTACTATATCTAATCTGCTGGCAAAACTGTCTCTGTTCTTTTTTTTTTTTTTTAAGATTTTTTAATTTATTTATTCATGTGAAACACACTGAGAGAGAGGCAGAGACACAGGCAGAGGGAGCCTGATGTGGGACTCGATTCCAGGACTCCAGGATCATGCCCTGGGCTGAAGGCAGGCGCTAAACCGCTGAGCCACCCAGGGATCCCCATCTCAGTTCTTAATTTTGGTTATTGTGTTTTAATTTCCAAATTTACATTTTCCCTGTTTAACATTTGCAATATCGTTTTTTAAAAATTTCTATTTCCAAGCCAAATTTTCCATTCTTGGCTTTTACTCCTTGAACATAACAAGCATAATTGTTTTGTGATCTATACTGATCATTTCAGTATCTGGAGGCCCTGTGAGTCTGTTTCTATTACATATTGTATCTACTGTTCTTATTCATGCTGTCCGATATCCTTGGGTTATCTTTGTGTACTGGACATTGTTTTAGAAAGTTATTTATAGAAATACCCTGGCGTTCAAGATAATATTGTCTTCCTCTAAAGAGAAGTTATCCTTTCCCAGTTCCTGAGGGCACTGCAAGTCAGAACCACTTGACTTTGAAATTTCCACCCTAGCCCCTGGAGGCTGCCAGAATTGCAGCTCAGCCTTTTCCAGAACAAAGCCCTAAGGCATGAGGAGGCTTCACTTGTCCACTTTCCCATCCTCTTCAGTAGCTCAGCATCTCAATTCAGCAATTCCTCAAATCGTGTTACCTCTTTGATTCTTTTAAGATGACTTTTGAAAGTTTTATTGGTATGAAGTTTTATTTATTCAGATTACCTAGGTGTCCATATACAGAATTGATAGACCCTTTGATTCTCATTTGAGGGATCCAGTAGGCAGCAATATATTCAGGAAAGGTAGGGTCCTCACTATGCTATGGGATCAGTCCTGATTGGTCTAAGTCAATCATGGTAACCCCTTCTCCTTATGCCTCGGGTGGGCATATGATCCACTTTCGGGAGAAAAAAAACACAAGAGAGAAACTCCTGGGAATTTCTGGATGAATTTTGTGCCCGTTTGAAAGAGAGCTGCTTGGAAACCAGAGCCTTTTTTCTTTTTTGTGCTTTGAAATGATGTTATGCAAGAAAGTCACACTTGAATCTATGGCAACCCTCTTATGACTGAGGGAAAAACCAAGAAAATTGTAGGAATATCAACTCATGGCTCTTGATAATCTTGTTGAGCCACCTAAAAGCCCTGAAACTCTTTGCTTCCAGGCTTCTTAAGGAAATAATAAACATCCTTATGGTTTCACTGTTGGTCAGATTTTCTGTTGTGTGCAGCCCAAAGCATTCCAAACTGACATATCATCCTTTGGGACTCTGCTGGAAATGCTGCTTCCTTCAGGGAGGCCTTCCTGAAACTCCATATCAACATATTTGACAATATCTCTCCTTTCCCTTTAGTGTCTCTCATCAGATTTGTAATTATTTGCGGAATGATAGTCTTTCTCTCTGGGCTGTAAACTCCATGAGAACGGAAACCGTGGTAGGGTCCTCAAGCACAGCCCAGTGCCAGGCATGGTAGCCTCTAAATAAATAATTATCCAAATAAATAAACAAAATAAAGGGTCAAGAGCCCAAGTAGAGGGAAAAACTGGATAAAAGTCCTGGAGGATGTGAATTAAAATTTGTGCAATTGTGCTTCTAACACATGAAAACTTTTAAAGCTCAAAGAATCATTACAGAAGGGTTGGAGTGGCCATTGGGAGAATGGGTGTGAGTTTATCTGGTACAAGTAAAAGCTGTCAAGCAGTGTTAAAGACCCAGCTGGGATTAGACCCCATAAATGTGCATTGGCATAAATCGGCAGAATTATGAGATTTTCTCCAACAGTGTTCAACTGGCTAGATGTGTGGGAGATGTTGGGTAATTGAATTGATCCAAAGATGGGGACTCTCAGGCTGCTTTCTGTTCTGTTCACTAGTGAAGTATATAAAAGTAGCTATGGAATTTTATTTCTATTCTCTCAATAAAGTAAATCTCTTAGAATTCAAAGTCTTTTGACTTTTTGTTCTAGACTGGAGACTATCCCCGGCTGAAACATTCACCTAGAAGTCTTCCTCCATCACCCACTTGCCATGGGAAGGCTCGTGTGGGCATCTGTGAATTTCCTAAGGGGTGTGGGTGTATGTACACCTGCATGTTTTTCTGGGGAGGGTGTCCAGAAAGGCAAGAACCACTGACTTGGGGTTGGCTCCCAGCCACAGACCACTGTGTGGATCAGGGCTTGATGGACAAGTGGTCTTGGCTCTGCTTATTGACAAGAGGTGACGTGGCACAGTTCCTCACCTCAGAGGGCTGATACTAAGATTAAATGAGTTAATACATGCAAGTGCTTAGTACTATGCCTCACACTTAGCAAGAGCTGGTTTTTACAATAGCTAATTGTTAGTGATGCATCGGGACACACATCGTGGACAAAGATCTTGAATCAAGGAGCAGCGTCCGAGGGTGCGTGGTTGTTGCTGATCTTGTGCAAAGCAAACAACGTAAGCATTCTCTCCCCCTGGCAAGTTCCTTAACTGCCCTGTACTTCAATTATCTCACCTGTAATATGGAGACGATAATAGTAACTACCTCAAAGGACTGTTGTAGGGGTTCTATGCAGGCTCAGAGCAGTGACTCCAACTCAGTAAATGATGGTTTTAATTTTTTTTAAGATTTTTTTATTTATCCATGATAGACATAGAGAGAAAGAGAGAGAGAGAGGCAGAGACACAGGAGGAGGGAGAAGCAGGCTCCATGCTGGGAGCCGGACGCGAGACTCAATCCCGGGACTCCAGGATCACGCCCTGGACCAAAGGCAGGCGCCAAACCACTGCCCAGCTACATACAGTCTCCTCATTTGGGGGAGAGAGGCCCTTTCCAGGTGATTCCCACAGCCTTCCCTCATGCCTCATGCTGAAACCTTCACGACTCACATAGCACCTTCACGTGTACCATGCATGTCTGCCCCCCAGCAGCTCGCCACAAAACAAGTGAGTGACTAACCTAAGGCCACTCCACCTGCCCCCTGCCTTATCATCTTCCCTCCCAAGAGTCTCCCCCCATCTCTCCCCAGGTCCCATCTATAGCAGTCCACTCCCGAAACCCCACACTGACCACAAAGCCTTCCCAGCTCAGAATACCCATGCCAGACCAATCCTGGGACGGGTGGACAGCTCAGTTCTTGGCCCGGCCTCCTCCTCTTCCTGCACCTCACAACCTTCCTTGAACAGCAAGGACCTTCACCAGAGAGCTGCTGAATGCAGGAAATCGAGCACGCAGGGATTCTACTACCCCAACATGTTCATACACTTGAAGGAAGGAAGGAGGAGTCACCGAAGGACTGATCTGCACTGTAAATTAAGAGACCTTGGCCAGACCAGATGGAAAACAGAACTCCAACCCACGCCCTGCAGAGACCTGCCCATGGAGCTGACTCTTTGTCAACAATACATCACTCAGGCAATCTGAAGGTCACATGTGTAAGACCACCTCTAGTAACAATTCGGAAAGCTAAACACTGACTTTCTGGAACAGTCTGCTCAAGATGGCCGGGACTGACAACTTCCACAAGTTTTGTGCCCACTGCAACTTCGTACCAACCAGAGAAAGTTAAATCCGCACTCCAACCAGTCCTACAGGATGCCCAGCTTCTAGTCACCTGCCTTACAGCTTCCCACACCAACAGCCTCCAGAGGAGGCGCATCCACACCCTTCCCTTTCTTTTTTCCTGCTGGAGGCAAAGCCTTCCCATTCCTCTGCCTGCCCTTGAGCCTCTTTTAAAACATCAGTGACCTCATGGCTGACTGACTCCCTTGCTGCAGCAAGCGTTGAATAAATAGCCTTTGCCTTTCTCCTTCGCTTGGTCTTCATTTAGTTCTACAAGGCCCAGGAATGGCAGCAGAGTGGGCAGCGAGGCTCCAAGCATCCTGTCAGTACCCTGGTTCCGCTGGGGATGGAGCTCTGAGCCCTCAGACGGTGGAGCTGCTGGCTGGTCCACTGGAAACGCTGATCAGACCTTTGGACTCAGCGGAGCCCGAGCTGGAGAAGCCAAATTGACTCAGATTAAATCCCCCAGGCATAAAATCACAAAGAGTTTTTGTTAGATGCTGATTGGGAAGGAGGAGCCCCAGAGGTCTGGGGAAAGGGTAGGACATCTGGGAATAGAGAAATGAGGGAGAGGCAGGAACTGTGCCTAGAACATTAGCCAGGGATTGCCTGGAGCTGCTTTGGTGGGATGGAAAAGTGAGTCCAGATTCTTATCTGACCTCCACCAAGATTCTTTCATTCAGTCCACAGACATTTATTAAGCGCCTAGGATGTGCCAGGCCCCCTTCTGGGTGCTAGAGATGGGGCAGACAAGGCTGCCGACTTCCCAGCGCTCACACCCTAGCGGGGGAGACTGTAACGCCAAAGAAGTTAAGATGTCAGAAGTGGTAAGTGCCCTGAGGACAATGGAAGGGGCTGGGGTGCCTTAGAAGGGGGTGCCAGGAGTGGGGCATGGCATTAGGAGGGGTGGCTGGGGAGGGCCTCTCAGAGGAAGGACAATGGGCCGATGCCAGAAGGAACCAGTGATGCAACTTGTAGGGCAAATAGTTTTCCAGGCAGAGGAGCAGCTGAAGCAAAGACCCTAAGGTGAGACCTGGGTTTGTTCAATGAGGATAGAAGTAAGGTCACTATGGCCAGAGCTGCCTGTGCAGAGAGTGATCCTTGGAGGATGACACCAGGAGGGAAGTTCAGGGATACTTGTTCAGGGCCTTCCAAGCCATTCTAAAGAGTTGAGATTCTGTTTTGTCCTCAATCTAATAGGAAGTTACTGAAAGACGGCACTGGCTGGCTGGCTGGCTTGCTGAAGCTACTTTGTGAAGGCCTTTGAAGCTCTCCTTTGTCGAAATCTTGACAAGATCCGGGCAGGTAGAGGATGTGTGTATGTGGGGAGACAGTGTTAAGGAGAGAAAATATGAATCAGACCCACTTGCTACAAGTAAAACCAGAATCCCTTGCTGAGTAGGACAAAAGGGGCCACAGAGTACATAAAAACCCCTGAAATCATACACTAATTTTGTGTGTGTACCCTATTTTAGGGAGGAACCCAGAGTTTTTCCAGACTCTAATAGGAATCTCTGCCACCAAACCAAACCAAAGCAAGCAAACAAACAAACAAACAAAAACCTCACAAAACCAGAAAAGGAGAATATTGACCTATATGCTTGTATATGCATGTGCCATCTCATGCACACGTTGGCCTGAGCAGGGGGAAGGATGGCAGGGCCGGACGGGACTTTTCACTGTGTACCATGTGCTTTACCTATTTTTAAAAGCCCACTTCAGGGATGCCTGGGTGGCTCAGCAGTTGAGCATCTGTCTTTGGCTCAGAGTGTGATCCCAGGGTTTTGGGATCGAGTCCCACATTGGGCTCTCTGCAGGGAGCCTGCCTCTCCCTCTGCCTATGCTTCTGCCTCTCTCTCGTCTTTCATGAACAAATAAATTAAATCTTAAAAAAAATTTTTTTAAAGCCCACTTCAGCATAAAGGACCTAAGGTGGAGAGGAATGGATGGGGTGGAGAAGAAGATGCCAGAGACTTGGTGTGGCCAGGGAAGGGCAGAGACACATATCTGCTGATCCTGACTTGACTGCCCGACCCCTAGCCTGTGCGCACATGCCTCACTGTAAAGCGAGTCCCAGAGAGGGCCACACCTCACCCTGCAGAGGGCTTGGCTGCCCAGCGAGCACCAGTTGTGCTGTTCTGGGAGAGTCACAAGAACAGATCCTCTGGAGATGCCCTTTGTTCAGGTCACTGAAGCCACTGTCCTCCTCTGCCCATGCCCCAGGATCTTCTGATCCCCACACCTTCATAGAGAGAAGCCCGGGCCTCCTGAGCATGCACTGAGCCCCTCAGGAGCTCTTGGCTCAGATCTGAACACATGTCCATTCCCAACGTCTTGGTTGGTCATTTTGCTTTGAGTAAAAGTTCCCCTGGCTCTGGCTGGTATCATGCCCAGTCCTTGCCAGACAGATGGAAGCTGAGATGGGGCTGTTTACTCAATTCTCTCCAACATCTCAGCTTGGATGTGCTTTGCCTCCCCACAAATAGGGCTGGCCCTGCCTTCAGGACCCACCTGTTCTCAGCAATCAGCCAGTGGGTGGGGACCAGCCTCCCTCGGGCATTCAGGTCCCTGGTAATCCAGGGCCACAAGGCAGGGAGCAGAGTCAGCTGCTGAGGACAGGTCCCTGGCAGGACACGGAGCAGGCGAGGGCCTCCTGGGCCACACTTGGGGATGGTACCAGGGTGGCTTTGTGCAGCTCAGTTAAATCACAGAGCTGCTCTCTCCTTCTGTGGAACAATTCAGACCTTTCAATACCTTCCTCCTGAGGCCTCTGGACTGGACAGGGGTACGGGCACAGTCATTTACACTTGCACGGCCTAACCAAATTTTACTGCCTCTTCTTCTAACTCTAGAATAAGTACATAATAACATCAACCAATATTTGTGGGGAGTTACTGCGGCCGGGCACTATACAGTTAAAGACTTTATGTGTATCACCTCCTTAAAAATCCCACAGAACCCTGAAGCAGTGGCATGGCCAAGTCCCCTGCACACACAGCTGATCAGTCAGGGAGCTGGGACGTGGGCCCAGGCAGTCTGGGAACACCGAGCGGGAACACGGTGCCTAAAGCCCCTGCTCCCAAGTGAAAACAAAATGATCTGTGGGAGGGCCCCACAGTCTCACACCAAATGGGATCCCATCCACAGCCCAGTCACCAGAGAACAAAGGCGCGGGTTCTTGACTGTTCCACCCGGAGCTCAGCGCAGTGTGGGGCACCTGCCCGCCTGGACCAAGGGTCCCGGCTCTCCCCCTGCCCTGCACGTCAGGACCTTGTGGCCCAGGGCAGCTCACGGCCTCCTGGGCCGAGTGTCCGGTAGAAGAAGAGGACAGCCTGTTATTCTCTGGCCCCCCCAGCTTGGAAAGGCTGCTCCTCACTTTGGCTAACAGCGTCCCTCATCCCCTCCGGCGGGTGCTCCCAGCTGGAGATTCGGGGCCAGGCTCTGAGCCTTCTCCCGGCCCCCAGCGCGGGGAAGGTGCGGGAAGGTGCGGGGAAGGCCCGGCCAGGCCAGGAGGCGGGAGGCCAGGGCTCTGCTGGGCGCCGCGCTTGGCGTCTCCTGCCTCAGGTTCCGCATCTGACACACATGGCAGGATGTCCGCGTGCACCGCCACTTGCTGAGGTTTGGGGGAAGATCCGATGAGATGATGAACCTGGAAACCCTGTGGAGACTGTGAGGCACAGGACGAGTTGGAGGACTTGGGGGTGCGGCGTGGCCCCCCTCCCCTGAGGGAGGCGGCAGGCGGGGCAGGGGAGGCCGCGGGTTTCCTCCTGGGCTCGCTGCTCCAGGCTTCGGAGGAGACGCCTCAGGGCGCTGCCCCCAAACCGGCTGCTGGGGTGGGTGTGATGGTGCACCCGCTGCGTCCCCGTCCCCGTCGCCGTCCCCGTCCCCGTCCCCGGGTGGGCCTGGACCGCGAGCTCCAGGTGACCGAGGCCGAGGCCCCTGCAGGTACGGGGCGCTGTGGACGGGACCGGCGGGCGGCCGAGGCCGCACCAAGGAGGGGGCGCTCGGCGGGAAGAGCAGCCATCCCCGGAGGAGAGCCCGGGAAATGCCCCGGGGCAGTGGCGCGGCCGTGACTGGGGTGGCCGCAGGAGCAGAGGGACCTCCTGCCCCAGCTCGCTGGCACCTCCCGGCTCTGGCCCACCGGCCCCTACGTGGTCTCCCCTCTTGTCCTGGGACACCTGCCGGCCTGCTGCCCCTCTGTGTCCCCCCAGTCCTTCAACTGCCCTTGGAGTTGCTCCCCCACCCCCGCAGGGTAAACGTTCCCCGCGGGGCTTGTGTCCCCATTTCTTCTGGCCTAATGTCTCTGTGGCCACTTGTAAGCATTGTGCTGAAGCTCCGTCGTCCCTCGCATACACCACAGGCAAGAGGTGGCTCTCGGGGCCTCAGCGGGCTGCAGGGGCAGCCAGGAGGTCTGAGGCAGAGCCCCCGCCCCCACGTGAAGCTACTTATTGAAGAGTGAGGGCATGAAGCGCAGCTGCCTGCCGGGCATCCGTGAAGCCACCTGCGGCAGGGACCACCAGGGCCGAATGCAGCTGGAGGCTGGAGAGGTCATGTCCCACCAGCATGTGCTCCCTGGGAGAGGTGGCATTTGAGCTGACCCTGAAGAGTCGGGTGTGAGGAATGAGGAGAGGAGGCACGCCTGGAGGCTCTGAGCACAGCGTGACGACGCATCTGCATTGATCGCTGCCACCGTCATCCATGTAGGAGGTCAGGTGGTGGCCACAGAAAGGACGAGGGCACGTAACTGTGTGAAGGACAGGAAGTCTTTGGGGCTAAGAGCACTGGATTTCACGTCTGTGACCTCACCTGAGACCTAACTCTGGGTTTGCCAGGAACTGCCACAATCTCTCCACCTGTAAAACAGAGGACTGGGCAAAATGCTTCTGAAGTTCCATGCTACTCTAGAGCAAGGAGAGAAAGGACTACAGATAGATGAATCTGGGAATTTTTTTTTTTTTTTATGATAGGCACACAGCGAGAGAGAGAGAGGCAGAGACACAGGCAGAGGGAGAAGCAGGCTCCATGCACCGGGAGCCCGACGTGGGATTCGATCCCGGGTCTCCAGGATCGCGCCCCGGGCCAAAGGGAGGCGCCAAACTGCTGCGCCACCCAGGGATCCCTGATTCTGGGATTTTGAAGAACAGTCCAGACAACAGGAGGTGAGAAGAGTTAAGAAGTCAGGAGGAGAGGAAGCAGATTTGAGAAGACTTCAGTTGTTTTGCGTGTGTGTTTTTTAATTTTTATTTATTTGAGATTGAGAGAGAGTGAGAGCACGAGGGGCAGAGGGAGAAGCAGGGAGTTCTGATACAGAACTGCCCTGCTTTTTATGACCCGGCCCATCTTCCCAGAGCATCTGTGCCCTCAGCTACTGCTGACCCCAGGCCAGCCCACTGAACCTCACCCTCTGGTCCGGGAACCCCCAGGGAACCAGGAGCCTGCCAAGCCGGGAAGGCTCGAGCCCAGGACCATGACCTGAGCCGGAGGCAGATGCTTAACCAACTGAGCCACCCAGGCACCCAAAGAAGACTGCAGTTGTAAGTAAACTGAGTGGACCTCCCCATGATGCTTCCTTCCACTGGGTTCCAGGTCACCATCACCAAAGGCTGACCTGGTCTGTCCTGCTGGCGCATCCACTGCATCCCTCCTCCAGGACTGTGACCATGGCTACAGCAAGGTCAGAGTAAGAAACAGGAACTGGCCTTTGCTGCACATTTGTCAGCTTCTCCCTCAGTGAATAAACCTCTCTCATCACCAACACACAGTTTGCTGGAAGAGGAGCCAGTGCTATGAGGGTGGGATCCCCTAAATCGACAGTTAAGTTTCCATCATCCCAGGGGACTGGAAGCCTGAAAAAGAAATTATTGAGAAATACACTGAAATGTGGTTCCTTCACACCTGGGTTCCTGCATCCATGTTAGTGCCTGGTTCACAGGCAAGCCCCCCAAAGAGTGGGTTAGACAAAGGGTGTCACACTTGGCTTCACACACAACCCCTATGGAGCTCAGGAACAAGATCGCAGAGGCTGGGGACCCGGCTCCAGTCATTTAATAATCTGTGCATGCTGGCAGGCTGTTGTCGGGTGCATTTAAGTGAGAGGCTCCCTAGCTTGGAGAGAACCGCCGTGGCCAGGGCTTTGGGCCAGGGAGGGGCATGGACGGAGATGGTCCTGGGAGACGAGGATTTGGCTCAGAGACTGAGCTGGGGCTCGGGGTGAGGTGGGTAGATGCTGCGAGTGCAGAGGGGAGAGGGGGCAGAGGGCCTTCCAGGCGAGGAGACACACAGGCCCTGGCTGAGGGGCTCAGTCTGTTTGGGGTGGGTGAAGCCGGAGGGGCAGGCTGGGGCCACAGGGCAAGGCTCTGGATGCCAAGCTCAGAGCCAGAAGAGATCCCGAAGCTGCCAAGGGCAGGAAAGGCTGTGAGCAGAGGAGGGAGACCCTCTCCAGCACCGTGCAGATGGCCCCTTGAAAAGGTGCCTGAATGAGCCACGGCCTGTGGTCAGAGGGCAAGCCTGCACTATCTCCTGCCTCGACTTGCCTTTCCTTCACGTCACGCCCCGACTCTTCTATTTCTGACTTCAAGTACTTGGTATGTATGAAATTCTTGCCTCTCCTTTGGCAGCCCTGCCTGCCTCTCTGGCCACAGTTTTGAGTTTGTACCCTTGTTCTTACCCTTTTATGTCTGCTTTCTTCGGCCTTCAGCACAATCTGTCAAGATTAATTTGACACCAAACTGGCTTTCTCTAGAAAGGCAGGGAAACCTCTAGGCATGAGAATAAGATCCATGTGGGGAGAATTACCATGGCCCCTTCCCTAAGGCAGTTAGTGTCCTCTGTGTTCAGGGACAGACAACCCATGGACCTTGAGGTGCAGGCAGCAGAAATAGTTGTTTAGATTCTGGCCCATAGAATCTGGCGCTTGGTGGGCCCTTCCCTGCTCTGCTCTGTAACTGTGAATTCCTCAAACCATGAATGGGACCCCCATCACTTCCAGAACCTGTTCTCTCTGTCTACCCTTGCTCTGCTGGGAAAATTCTTAATTTGCTTCTGGAATTAGGTGAGGGATTGGGAATTGGGTCCAATTTTATCCCATGGACCTTTACTCTCTCGTAGGAGACTCTCTGGGCTGGGAAGATGGGTTTCTGTCACCTTCCTTACTTGTGACAATGCACTATTTCCTGCTCTTCACTCACATCTGTAGTTAATCTTGAAATTGGTCACAGTACCATGTGTGGCCAGGACACTGAGTGCACTTCCAGAGACTCAAGAAGGAAATAATGGGTTGCTCTGTTTTCTCAGAATGCTTGGAGTCCTGAAGCCTTGTCCCCACCACCACTAGGCAGCACCTGCCCTGCTTTTTATGACCCGGCCCATCTTCCCAGAGCATCTGTGCCCTCAGCTACTGCTGACCCCAGGCCAGCCCACTGCACCTCACCCTCTGGTCCGGGAACCCCCAGGGAACCAGGAGCCTGCCAAGCCGGGAAGCTATCACAGAACTCAGTCCTGGTGGCGTAGCCGCTGCCAGATGTCTTAGCAAGGAAGACATCTCCTGCCCAGACAGCAGCCTAACTTTCTCCCTCAACTCCGGGTGCAGAGGCTGGGCCACGATCTCAACCTGCTGTGAAAACCTGAGAATGTGTACATGTGCGCTCTGTCGCTGGCAATCCTTGCTGAGTCCCACTGGGCTCTGAGGGTCCCCTGGGCAGAGAACTCCGGGCATCATGACGGGCCAGCTTGTACATCTTCACACAGTGCAGAGTCTCGATCTCTGTGGCACACCAGCTAAAAACCAATTTGAACAGCACCGTTAACCATAACACTGACTCACTTCTCTATGGGACTCTAAGCTTTCACATGCGTGCTATCATCTTTGTTTTTTTTTTTTAAAGATTTTATTTGTTTATTTATTTACTTCAGAGAAAGATCACAAGCAAGAGGAGAGGCAGAGGGAGAGAAAGGGAGAAGTAGACTCCCTGCTGAGCAGGGAGCTCACCCCCAGGCTCCTGGGATCATGACCTGAGCCAAAGGAGATGCTTAACTGACTGAGCCACCCAAGCGTCCCTTGACTTTGGTTTTTATGATAAGCTATGAAGTAGATAAGCTGGGTACTGTTGTCAGTCCATTTTTAGAGATGACCAAGCTGAGTATGCCTGAGGCCACACCAGTCCCCAAATGACAGAACTGGAACTGGAGTCTGGAGCAGTGCCAGTTCTCCTGCACTTCATCCTTCGGGCCCCAGTGCAGTGTCACCAGCTCATAGCAGAGCGGCAGCACAGACCAGCGTGGGCTCCCTAGGCCCTGGTAGCTGCAATGTCCTGTGGATACTTTGAATGTTCTCTAAGATCCTAAAGACAGGGTTGAGTGGAAGCTTCTGTCAGAGGGACAGGCCCTGGCCAATCAGTCCCTATCCCTGGTCATAGGTACCATTTTATTAAATCTGTAAACTGGTCGTATTGAGACTATATCAGAGGGATGCTGTCTGAGAAATCTTCCAACCTAGCAGACAATGAATATCTGTAAACATCTTGGAAGCCTGTTCCAGAAGCTCTAGCTGATGGCCACGTCTCCTAAACACATATGAAAGAAGATATGCACATGAGCCCAAACCACTTCACACAGTTATAAAATACAGATGATGCTATAAACCTAATGACGGCCAAGGTTATGTCCAATCAATTCATTCAATTCCATTAACATTTACTGAGCACATCTTGTCTGCGGAATGCTGACGAACAGATAGACATGTGGCTCAGGGAAGTACTGAGGCAGGCTGTCACCAAGGACCCCAGGACCTGCCTGAGAGGCACTAACTATATAGACTGAAGCATGGAAATCAAATTGAGAATTTGATTTGAATTCTGACCTTGGGAGTTTTCTGACCAAATTTAATGTCTCCAGAGCAGTGACTAGGAAACCAGAGCGTCCCATCCGTGTCTTGGTCCTCATTTACCAAACTACTCACATTCTGTTTCTGCATCATTTTATTACCCTAGAGCCAGCGGAGCCGTGCTAGGACAAGACTGCACCAAAAAGTACTGGAATGTGGCCAGAGCTGAGACAGTACTCCCTATCTCTCATTCGTGGGCTCATCCCACAAGCTTTTAATAAATGCCTACTATGTGCAAGGTGAGGTGGGAGATAACAAGGTAAACATGGTGCCCACACTGCAGGTTCCGTTCTCATAACTTGTGGGAAGTGAGCTAATGGGCCAAAGGCAAAGCCTGATGGTCAGAAGAATGGCATCAGTGAAAGAAAACAGCGTGAACCAATGTGACAGGACATTAGAAATCAACAGTTGGAGACCAGCCTGGTGTGTAGCGATTGGGAAAAGAGTGGCTCTTCTGGAACAAAGGAGTTGAGCAAACTGTGATTCTGAGAGGCAGAAAAGCCAACACCAGACTTTCTGAAAATGGTTGCTATGACCACAAACCAAAAGACAGTTTCGTGTGAGCTCCTGGGTCCCACCTGTAGGCATCAGCATTATCTGGAATAGGGACAATGTCTCACAGGAAACATTAGTTAAAAGTGCTACTTAATTTAACACAACACTCCCTTAATCTACTACCAGGGGGAAAAAAACGGTTAAGCCAACTCAGCCGAGTTTCTCAAAAATCTCACTTGCATACAACATATACAGATAGTAGCTCCTACCTGTGAGATTTGGGGGCAAAGTACTGCATTTCTGTGTCTTTGTTTCCAAATCTTTTTTTTTTTTTTTTTTTTTTTTTTTAAATTTTTTTTTATTTATTTATGATAGCCACAGAGAGAGAGAGGGAGGCAGAGACACAGGCAGAGGGAGAAGCAGGCTCCATGCACCGGGAGCCCGACGTGGGATTCGATCCCGGGTCTCCAGGATCGCGCCCTGGGCCAAAGGCAGGCGCCAAACCGCTGCGCCACCCAGGGATCCCCTTTGTTTCCAAATCTGTTAAGATGAGCACTGCGCACAGAGTACGCACTCTATACATGTGCGCTATCTCACTGTGTTAAACCACTGTGTTAAGGTCAAAGTCAGACGAATACTCAGCCTGTCCCCCTCTTTTTCTTTTATCTGTCTTATCTCTAGAGGTGCTTTAGGGTAAACATCTAATTATCCCATAATCTTTGAAAAATACCTCTTTTCATCATCGAGGCAGTGTCCACAGATTTAATATGGTACTTCCCAAGTTGCTGAGGCATAGGAAATTCTTTCCTTTGTACAGTATTTTCAGACCACCAAGTCATGGGAGGTGACAGCTATAGTAAATCTTGTGAGCTCTTCTTAGCGGAAAGGACTATTTCTGACCTTCAGTTCATGAAAGTTGCAAATGTCAGAGGCAGACCTTACCCTTCTCCCAGGCTCCCTCCCCCTCTTCTGTGTTCAGGGGCACCCTTCTGTTCTGCAGCTTGCCTCCTCCTAGATAAATGACTGTTAATGGGATGTCGTTCCCAGGGCACTGAAAGGTCCCGGCCCTAAAATATCTTGCTCTGGCCCTGTGGGCTGGTCATTTCATCACCTGCATTGTACTCTGAGGTCTCAGCAAAGGGGCTTCCTCTCCAAAACCAGATCTATAAATATGCCTCTGGGTTAGGGCTGTTTGTGGGCAACAGTCCCTAGATAAACTAGACATGTAGGCAGGGCAGATTAACCCATGATCTTCCCAAGATCTTTAGGAACACAGAACCATCACTGAGGATGTTTTAAGGAAGGGCACAAACTCGAGGTTTGTAGACAAATCTGATCAATAGTCATGTTTTGTGGAATGTATTTACTGTCCTAAGAATTTTTTTAAATGGCTTTTCAATATTTTCAAAACAGGGTATAACTTCTGAAAAACAAAAACAAAATATAGAAGCTCTAGCAACATTGTCCTGCATCCCCACAAAAATCACAGGAGTCTCTTGTGTCCCCAGCCTGCTCACCTATCTGCCCACAGGCCTCTGAGCTTGGGTGGAAAAGTTGGGAGACCAGGCCTGGACACCTAGGACTCATTTGTCTGTTCTGTAACATTCCAATCCAAATATGTATTTTAGGGCAGCCCCGGTGGTGCAGCGGTTTAGCGCCGCCTGCAGCCCAGGGCGTGATCCTGGAGACCCTGGATCGAGTCTCACGTTGGGCTCCCTGTATGATGCCTGCTTCTCCCTCTGCCTGTGTCTCTGCCTCTCCCCCCAGCCCCCGCCTCTCCTCTCTGTGTATTCTCATGAATAAATAAATAAAAATCTTTAAAAAAAAAAAAAAAGAATTGTTAGGAGGGGGGCGCCTAGGTGGCTCACTGGTTGAGTTATCTGCCTTCGGCTCAGGTCGTGATTCTGCGGTCCTGGGATCGAGTTCCACATCGGGATCCCTGATCAACAGGGAGCCTGCTTCTCCCTCTCCCTCTGCTCCTCCCCCTGTTTGTGTGCTTTCTCTGTCATGTTCTCTCTGAAATGAATTTATAAAATCTTTAAAAACAAAAGAATCATCAGGTAGGAGCGTCTGAAACCCTGTGATTTTGTGGAGTTGTAGGACAATGTTGCTAGAGTTGCTGCTGCTACTGCTGTTTCTTTACTTCTTTAAGAGAGAGTGTGAGTAAGAGAGAGAGAGAGCATGGGCGGGGGTGGAGCAGAGGGAGAGGGAGAGGCAGACTTCCTGCTGATCAGGGAGCCTGATGTGGGGTTCCACACCGGGACTCTAGGATCACAACCCCAGCCCAAGGCAGGCCCTCAAATGACTGAGCTCCCCAGGCTCTCCTAGAGCTTCTATTTTTATGTTTTTATTTTTCAAGAGAAGCTATTAACTATCTGGTTTTAAAATATTGACAAGTCAATAAAAAAAAAAAAGACCACAAAGCTTGAAAATACTGTGCACTTGGGTAGCTCAGTCAGTCAATTAAGCCTCGGACTCTTGTTTTGGCTCAGGTCATGATCTCAGGATTGTGAGTTTGAGCCTGGAGTCCAGCTCTGCATTCAGCAAGGACTCTGCTTGAGTTTCTCTCTTCCTCTCCCTCTGGCCCTCCTGCTCTTGCTGTCTGTCTGTCTCTCAAATAAATAAATAAATCTTTAAAAAAAGAAAAAGAAAATAGTCAACCCAACAATCTGTCACTATGGTTCATGAGTAGATGGCAAATAAAAATCTTAAATAGTAGTAACCATTTATTATCTACTCTATGTCAGCCATGTTGTATAAATTATTTATTTATTAACGTAACTAAACATAGAGCTTCTGGGTGAAAACTCAAACAATACATAAGCGGACAGGGTAAAAAGCTAAAGCCTATTTTTTTTTTTTTTTTTGCTCCCCAGTGTGACCACCCTGAGTCTGGGGTGCATTCCTCCAGATCCGGGTGGGCAGCCCTATCTCCCAGCCCATCAGACACGTCAGATTAGTTCCATTTTACAGACAAGGAAACTGCAGCACAGAAAGGTTGAAGTCTTCACCCAGGGTCACACAGCTGGCGCCTCCTGGAGCTAAGATGCACATCCAGATCCTCTGACTCCTAAGTCAGCGCATTTCTTCTGCTACACGCCCTATGTGTGTAACATTTTTTTTTTAAAGATTTTATTTATATATTCATGAGAGAGACACACACACAGAGAGAGACACAGAGAGAGAGGCAGAGACACAGGCAGAGGGAGAAGCGGGCTCCATGCAGGGAGCCCGACGCGGGACTGGATTCTGGGACCTGGGGTCACGCCCTGGGCGGAGGCAGACAGACGCCCAACCGCAGAGCCAGCGTCCCCGTGTGTAACGTTTTATGGATGGAGAAATCGAGGCTCGTCGAGGTCCCCGAGCCGTCACACCGCGCGGCCACAGCCCCACCCGGGGCAGGCCGGGCTGATCCGCCCGCACGAGGCTGCGCGGAGCGGCGGGGGGAAGCCTCCGCTCAGAGCCAGCGAGCAGGCCGGGCCCCCGCCCCCCGCCCCGCGCCCCGCGCCCCCGCCCCCGCCCCCGCCCCAGCCGGGCCAGCGCTCGCGCCAGGGACCCGCGGGGCCCGCACGCCGGGTGGTCGCGGCCCGCGGCGGGGGCTGGGGGCCGCGGAGGGGCGCGGGGCGGGCGGGCGCCAGCAGGCAGGGGCGGGGCGGGGCGGGCGGGGGGCGGAGCCGCGGCCGGAGGCCGTGGTGTCCCGAGCGCGGCTCAGGGGCCGGAGTGGCCGTCGCGGAGCAAGGCTGCCTCCAGACAGCGCTCGGGCACAGAAGGGTTAAGGCCGCCGGGGCCGCGCGGAGCAGGTACAGACCCCCCTCCCCGAGACCCCGGCCGCCCGCCCTCCCGCCCGGTCAGAGCCCCCGCCGCGCCGCCCCCGCGTCCCGCGGTCGCCACCCCAGCCGCTGCTCCGGCCCCAGCTCTGTAGTCTCCGGAGATCTTCCAGTTCCGGGGGTCGAATTCCTGGGGAGGGGATTCCGATCCTGCGGAACTCTGGCCCCATCACCCGGTCGGAGAATCAGCCAAAATTCCTACTAAGTCGCGGGAGTGAAGTTGGAAAACATACCCAGGACCTCCCCGCACGCGCTGGCGCCTCCTGCCCTCCTCCTCCGGGAGGGTGCTCCTTCGAGGATGTGTGCCTCTGCCACCCCCTTAAGTCTCGGGGTTGGGGCCAGGGACGCTGGGACCGGTGCCGGGGGTTGCCCTTGATCCAGCTCAGCCCGAAGACTAGAAAAGGAAAGACACCTGTTTGGATGGTCCTCCGGACCAGGGAATGGAGGGCACAGTGAGGACCAGGAAGTTCTGACCCAGGAGAGGGGCTCTCCTGGAACACGCTGTCCCACCCCTCCCCTGCAGCAGCAACCCGTTTCCCAGAAGTGGGTCCCTCTGGGGGTGAAGGGGTTAGCCCTGCCTGGGTCTCTCCTTGATCCTCACTGGCCAGTGTGGAGCTGTGGCCAGGAGGAGCCCAGGTTTGTCCAGACCAGTGTCTAGCCTGGTGCCGGGGTGACCACTTCTGACCTCTCCCTTCCTCACCCTGGGCAGTGAGACACCCCACATGAGGAACATGAAAAGGGGTGAGAAGCACAAATGTATGTCTGTCTCTGCAGTGGAGGGGGTGTCGGCCCCCTGCCCAGCTGTACAGGGGGTGGGGTAGGACTTTTCCAGAGAGGGAGCCAGGCCTGGCCAGGGCTCCAGGAGTTCACGTCACCCCCACCCCCCACCCCTCACTTCTCCAGGGAACTGCCAAAGCCAAACCCAGCTCAGGACGGGATTATGTGTACTGGGTAGACCCGCAGAGAGAGACAGCAAGATACAGAGCCGGGGTAGCAGAGAGAAGCAGAGACTGTCCAGAGGGAGTGGAGAGGGTAGCCAGCAGCAGACAGGGACAGATGGTGACCATCACCCCCATCTCTCCTCTTCAACCACAGGAACAGAGGCAGGCCAGAGCTAAAGGTTTGGGTGGACCGTTGGCTCTTCTCAGAGCCTCTATACCCCCATCAGGGTGGAGCAGCCATCAGCAACCCCTTCTCAACCTAAAGCCGCTGAGGTGACCCTGTGCACCCAGGCCCAACCTCTGCAAACCCTCCCACAGACTTCCAAGTCTTGGGGTCTCAGAGAGGAGACTGGGGCTGAGAGTGTCCTTACCGCCAAGTACATTCCTGCCCTTCCGTCTCATTCTCCTGCCCCCGAGCTGGCCCACCTCGGCATCAGCTCCTTGGATTCCTCTCCTGGGTGCCTTTCAGATCCAACAGAAACATTTTTTTTTTTTTTTCCTGGAAAGCAGAACCAAGAGCAGGTTGAGGAGTGAGGGTGGGAAGGGCTCAGAGTGAGCAGCAAGGGGCTGGAGAGCTTTGAGACCAGGGGTGGGTTCCATGCTCTACTTTGCTGACGATGAAAGGTAGGATGGACTTCCTTACTCCTCAGAATGATAGGCCTGTGGCTGGGGAGCAAGGGCAGCTCTAGCTGCATCTTTCCTTCCTGGGTACCCCCAGCCTGTCATCGTTGGGCCTGACATAAGCTCTCATTGCCAGTGCAGAGGGATGGGGAAAATCACCTGCTTCTCCAGAGATTAAATCATCAGCCCACTTAGTTTATCTCTTGGCTACAAAGTGTTTGAGTCCGGCAGAGATGCCTGAGTGTTCCAGAAGGAGCTTCGTTAAAAATGGGAGAAAGAGCTGGGTGGCAGGTAGGGAAAGGAACTCCCATGGGGCTTCTGGTCCACTCCTTGGAGTGGGTGTCCCACATGTTGTCACCCATGCCTCCCTCGGCCATCGGGGTCCTCTGGGAGGGAGGAGGGCAAACCAGATCAGAATCATCTTCAGGAAGAGCGTGTGCTGTGTGGCCCAAGCTGTCCTGTAAACAATCCCTAGTGGGGAGGAGGGAGGAGCTGAGGAGTTCCTGCAGGCTGACAGGAGGGGACTGAGCCACTGAGCCACGGTCTGGAGGCTGAGGTCAGCCCCCCACCTTCCAGCCTCAGCGGCCCAGGAAGGGCAGCATTCCTTCCTGCTCTCACCCTTAAGGTCAGAGGGGGTGGACCACTCCCCCCACACCCCTCCATCCTCTCTCAGAGATGCCCTTCTGAGTAGCCCTCCGTGCCAACCCCCTGGCTTTCTGGCGCCTGGAGAAGTGACCACATGGCTCCTGTCCCCACAGAGCGTGCCCTCTCAGCGCCCAGATGCGGGAGTAGTGTGTTTACTCCCGGTCCTCTGTCCCCTGCCCCGGGCATCCAGGGAGGAGCGATGGAGAAGTGGGCGGGCAGGTAAGTGTGGGGCTGCCAGCCGGAGGGCCACTCTGTCCCTGGAAGTGAGGGGACGGCCACTGCTGGGCAGGGCGGGGGCAAGTGATGGGCAACTTCTGCTTTCTGAGAAGCTGGCGCCGGGATGCTGGCTGCCCGCTGCGGGGCGGGGTGGGGGGTGTCACAACACCTCCTCTGGCTGGTTGGCAGGCCCCGGTTATGTCTGATGCTGCTTCTGTCCCTCCCGGAGCTCTGCCTGGAGCAGGAGGTAAGCCAGGGGCCAGAGGGTGTGATCCTTTCTTCCTCCCTGGCTCCCACCCCACTTCTCCAGGCCACGCAGCCGCCCTGCACGGCTTCAGATGAGCCGGGGCGCCTCTCACGTTCGCCCTCCCAGCCTCTCTTTCACCCTCCTGGCCACATCTCACCCCTGCTACTGAAAGTGACCTCAGTCCAGTAACGACTGCCCGACCTTCGGGTACTGGACCAGCCGTCCAAACAGTTCCCTCGAAAATCCTTCTCATTTTGTCTGGTCTTCTTGTCTACATAGATATCGTCTGGACGCTCTCTTCAGACACCCTCGGAGGAGGGTCAGGGGCCTGAGGGTGTCTGGGGTCCTTGGGACCCGTGGACCTCTTGCTCCCAGCCCTGTGGAGTCGGGGTGCAGCGCAGGAGCCGAACTTGTCAGCTCCCTACAGCTCAACTGCACCAGGGCCTACCCTTCCCACCCCGGCCCCCAAGACATCCTGAGGCTCTGCTCCCCAGGGGTCAGAGCCCCAGACCCCAGCCTTCCCGAGAAACCCTCCCCCTGTACAAGCCACAGCCTCGGGGAGCTGGTGGCCCACGCCGAGGCCCTGCTGCCCAATCAGGGAGAGCTGAGGCCGCCGAGATTCCAGGCGCTCGGAGGTGAGGGGCGGGGCCTCGGGGGGCGGAGCTCGGGAATGAAGGGCCTGGAGCCAAGGATGTGCAGGCTGTGGCTTCCGGAGGCCCCTCTTTGGTGCTAGGAAGCCAGCCAGGGAGACAGGGTCAGAGGTGGCCAGAGCTGTGACCCCACATCTGCTATACCTTCTCAGGTCCCGGGTTCGAGACCCCATCAAGCCAGGAATGTTTGGTTATGGGAGAGTGCCCTTTGCTTTGCCGCTGCATCGGAATGGCCTGCACCCTCGGAGGCTGCCCCGATCTGAGCTCTCCCAGACCTCAGATCTTCCATCCCTGACTCCAAGAACAGAACCATCCTCTACAAACCACACAACTCAGACTCAGCTCCTTCCTAAGGAACTGTCTACCCGCCCCCCATCCTCCCTTGCAGAACCCCCAAACCCTGAAACTGCTCAGACAGAGGTGCCCTCCAGAACCAGGCCTGCCCCCACGCGGCCCCACTCCAGAGCCCAGGGCTCTGGCACAGAGCCCCCCTCATCCATTTCCTCCCTGGGAGAAAGTAGCTCCTTCCACGTGTCCCCTCAGCCAAGAATACCAAATGCCCAGGGTTGGGCCAGTCTCCGGGGGGCCGAGAGACACCCTAATCCCTTCCTTTCTGTCCCTCGGGGCAGAGGCCACCAGAGCCAGGAGCACTGGAGACCCGGGGGGAATCTTCACAGGCCCGTCATGGAGTCTGCTCCCCATTACCCAGATGGCTGGTTGCCTCTGCTGAGTGATGGTCCCCACTCCAGTTCCCTCTGGAGTCTTTTTGCTCCCAGTAGCCCTGTCCCAAGATGTTCTGGGGAGAGTGAGCAGCTGAGAGCCTGCAGCCAAGCGGTGAGTTCTTCCTCAGACCATCCCCTCCCCAGACTTGTAATTCTGCTTCCCTGACCCTGAGTCTGGGTCCTCAACTTGTCAGATCTGGACCTGAGGCAGAAGGGCCTTGGCATCTGACCTCCTCAGGGTAGGGGCCTTGAGCTCTTCCACAGACCTGACCTGCCCTTCCATATCCCCAAACCCAGCCCTGACCCACACCCCCATTTTCCTCCCCAGCTTTGACTCCTCTGTATCCCCCCACCTCAGCCCTGTCCCCCTGAGCAGCCAGACCCCCGGGCCCTGCAGTGTGCAGCCTTTGACTCCCAGGAGTTCATGGGCCAGCTGTACCAGTGGGAGCCCTTCACAGAAGGTGAGGTTTCCAGCCCCCCACCCCCTGCCCCGGGAAGCTGAACTGGCTTAAGGTTGGGGTAGATGGAAAGAGGGAGACACCAGCCCCTCTATTTCTCTTCTGTAGGCCTTTGTATTTCCCTTATGGGTAATGTTTTCTTTCTCATTTCTCAGGGTTGAGGTGAAGAGACAGCAGGGCCCGGAAAGGGGAATGGGTTTCAGACAGGGCTGATTGGTAGCTCGGTAGAGGGATCAGGCTGCCGAAGGGAGTGTCAAGAGGAGCCCTTTGTCTGGCTTCCTCTGGGAAGAAGTCCGTTGTCCCAGGAGGTGGGGTGGACATGACAGGAGAGGAGCATGCTCAGGGAGACCCTGCCTGGTGGTGACAGCAGGTGGGGGTACCCTGTGGGCCCTAGCCAGTGTTAGACCACTTGCTCCCAAGTTACCATCCACTTAATTTTAGGCCTGTGTTAACCTGATGCCAAGAAACCCCTTCATAAGCTCACATAATCATAGGTTTCAAGAATCTCTCCTCTCTCACAATTCTCAATCCCTTTGCTGATCTAAGTGACGTCAACTGACCTGAGTCAACTTTTGTGTGACCCTCGAAGCAACCTTTCAGAATATAGAATTGTCATATTCCCTTCATCCATAGAGACGTGGGCTACCTCCAGATGTCCTCTAGCTAATATGGGACCTTTGTCAGCTAACCTCCCACCAGGGCCCCCAGCTAACTACTCTCCCACCCTGTTTCTTAGTTCAGGGCTCCCAACGCTGTGAACTGAACTGCCGTCCACGTGGCTTCCGCTTCTATGTCCGTCACACGGAGAAGGTCCAAGATGGGACCCTGTGTCAGCCTGGAGCCCTAGACATCTGTGTGGCTGGACGTTGTCTGGTGAGAGAGGATGGAGTATGTATGTGTATGTGTGTATGGACACACATGCACATACACACGCACACATGCACGCACACAGTCTCCTTTGTCATCATCACAGAAACAAACCACTAGGCTGAGATTGCAAAAAGGAAGTTCTCAGGCAGCCCAGGTGGCTCAGCGGTTTAGTGTTGCCTTCAGCCTAGGGTGTGATCCTGGAGACCCGGGATCGAATCCCACGTCAGGCTCCCTGCATTGGAGCCTGCTTCTCCCTCTGCCTGTGTCTGTGTCTCTGTCTCTCTCTCTCTCTCTCTCCCTCTGTGTGTGTCTTACATGAATAAATAAATAAAATCTTTATAAAAAAAAGGGAAGTTCTCACCTGCCCAGGTGGAGGTGAGAGCAGAGCCAGTAAGTGGGTGGAAGGAAGGCCCCCCCCTCGCCCCCGGCTCATTCATGCTTCCTCGTTGGGGTTGGTGGGCTGGTGGGCTGGCATAGAAACACCTTCCCACTTGGAGCATACAGATTAAGATGCAGGGAGAGCAGGTGTGTGTGTGTCAGGGGGTGGGTCTCAAGAGGGCCAGGCGGGGTTGTGGTGGTACCTGGTTCAGGCAGTGCCTCTTCACTCTCCCTCAGAGCCCTGGTTGTGATGGGATCCTCGGCTCCGGCAGGCGTCCAGATGGCTGTGGGGTCTGTGGAGGTGATGATTCCACCTGCCGCCTAATCTCAGGGAACCTCACTGACCGGGGGGGCCCTCTGGGCTATCAGAAGATCCTGTTGATTCCTGCCGGCGCCTCCCAGCTCCGGATTGCCCAGCTCCAGCCCAGCTCCAACTACCTTGGTGAGCTCTCCAGATCCGAGTGTTGGGTGCCTATGCCATTCCTGGTCTCTTGGTTCAGCCCTCCACACCCCTTGGAGCCCAGCAAGTGGGCCAAGAGAATAGTCAGGGGCTCCTTCCCATGTGGCAGTGGTGTGGAAGCCAAGAGAGTGTGGGGTGCCCGGGGCTCGGCGTGGCTGACCTCTGTCCTGATCTCTGATCGGCAGCCCTTCGAGGCCCTGGGGGCCAGTCCATCATCAACGGAAACTGGGCTGTGGATCCCCCTGGGTCCTACACGGCCAGTGGGACTGTCTTCCTGTACAACCGTCCTTCTCGAGAGGAGGGCAAGGGGGAGAGTCTGTCAGCCCAAGGCCCCACGACCCAGCCTGTGGATGTCTACGTGAGCTTGGGGCCTGGGGAAGCTGGACAGCTGGCAGGGAGGGAGGGAGGGCCTTCCCTCTGGGGCACAGCTGTGGGTCACGAGATGGGGGAGAAGGCTAGCGGTGTGCCCTGGCCGCCCCCACCCCGGACAACTCCTCCCAACTCTCTCTCCAGGTGATCTTTCAGGAGGAAAACCCAGGCATTTTTTACCAGTACATCGTCTCTTTGCCTCCTGCAAACCCTGAGAGCACCACCCCAGAGCCCCCCAGCCCCCAGCTGCAGCCAGGTGAGGCTCTGCTCCCCTCACCTAGGGGGCGGGGAGGGACTGGAAGGGGAGCTGTGAGGCAGTGGGCTGTATCTGATCTGCCTGCGTGACTGACCACCCTACACAGAGATCCTGAGGGTGGAGCCCCCACCCATGTCAGTGCCCCGGCCGGCCCGGACCCCAGGCACCCTCCAGCGCCAGGTGCGGATCCCCCAGGTGCGCCCTCCTCCGCTGCCCAGGACACCCCTGGGGTCTCAGACTGGGTACTGGAAGCGAATGGGACACTCAGAGTGCTCGGCCTCTTGTGGAAAAGGTGAGACTTGGGATCCCTGGGTGGCGCAGCGGTTTGGCGCCTGCCTTTGGCCCAGGGCGCGATCCTGGAGACCCGGGATCGAATCCCACGTCGGGCTCCCGGTGCATGGAGTCTGCTTCTCCCTCTGCCTATGTCTCTGCCTCTCTCTCTCTCTCTGTGTGACTATCATAAATAAATGAAAAAAAAATTAAAAAAAAAAAAAAAAGAAAAGGTGAAACTTGATGCACTAGGCCTGTATTCCTGGCACCTTTAGACTAAGACCCTGACAGGGCACTCCTGACCCCACACCCTGGATTGAGGATCCATACCTTGACTCTGTGTGAAGATGAATTCCAGTGTCTGGAGCTGCACGGACGCTGGGCTCTGGGCCATCCTGCCTCCCCTGGCTTCCCTGTCATCTCTTCAGGTGTTTGGCGCCCCATTTTCCTCTGCATTTCTCGTGAGTCAGGGGAGGAACTGGACGAACACAGCTGTGCCATGGGTGCCAGGCCCCCGACCCCCCTGGAGCCCTGCCATGGTCCCCCATGCCCGCCCTAGTGAGTATGACCCACAGGGAGGGCTGGGGTCCTAGGAGCACAACAGTTGTCCCCGGCAGACGCATTCACACCGCCTTAGCGTATTGCCCTGGACTCTGCACCCAACACACTAGGCCTCCTGGCTGCAGAGACCCAGTGTTTGATTGGAAAGGCTCACGCTCCCTGGACAGGAGGAGAACCCTGGCAGCCCGAGCCCCACAAGGGAAATTGGGCTCCAAGTGATGAAGACACCCGCCCTGCCCTGCAGGGTTTCCCTCCCCCAGGACTGTCATCCCTTGCCCCACCCATGGCAGCCCTGCACACCTGTGTTTTCTTTATCCATGTCTCTGCTTCTTTCTTGCCCTGTTACCCCACAGCTGGGAGGCTGGTGAGTGGACGTCCTGTAGCCGCTCCTGTGGCCCCGGCACCCAGCATCGCCAGCTGCGCTGCCGGCAAGAATTTGGTGGGGGTGGCTCCTCTGTGCCTCTAGAGCGCTGTGCACATCTCCCTCGGCCCAATGTCACCCAGACCTGTCAACTGCGCCTCTGTGGCCACTGGGAAGTTCGCTCCCCCTGGAGCCAGGTGAGTGGGGCCCGGCAAGGGAGCTGCCAGGGTGGGAAGGACCCTAGGTGGACGGGTGCCAGTGAGCTAGAGCAGTGGTTTTCCTGATCCTTTTTAACTGGCAGAAGCTTTTTAATGACAAGACCTGAGCGTGTGAAACCCCAGCATATAAGTCAGATGAGACCCTGAACCGGGGATTGGGGGCCCAGAGCCACCTGTCGAGTCTGCCCCTCAGCCCATACAGCCCTATAGGTGCTGAGTTAGGGAAGAAGGCAGGTCCTGGTTGCAAGGCCCTGGAGCCCGAGGCTGGAGGCCCAGAGGCCCGGAGGCTGGGCTCTCACGAGCTCTCCTCCCCAGTGCTCAGTGCGGTGCGGGCGGGGCCAGAGGAGCCGGCAAGTTCGCTGCGTGGGAAACAACGGCCATGAAGTGAGCGAGACGGAGTGTGCGTCAGGCCCTCCGCGGCCCCCCAGCAGAGAGGCCTGTGACATGGGGCCCTGTACCACAGCTTGGTTCCACAGCGACTGGAGCTCCAAGGTGGGCCCCACAGCCCTTACCCGAGTCATGCATCCCTGGTGCCCACACCCAGGACCTTTCCAACACATTTTGGTCCACATTTACTGAACAAGCCCTGGTATGTGCTAGATGTTGCTGATGCTGGGATTCCGAGTTAAGTGAGAAGAACTCACGTTAGGGTCCCGGACTCCCATTACAGGTTCTTCTTACCTGGGTGGTACCCGGGGCACTCCCCAACTCAGGGGATCCAGGACGGGCCCCCCTCAACCCCTTTTCCTCCTCCCCTACCCATCACCTTCTCAACAGTGCTCAGCCAATTGTGGGACTGGAATCCAGCGACGGTCTGTGGTCTGCCTTGGGAGTGGGGAGACCCAGGGGCTGGGCCAGGAGGAAGCAGGGGCAGGGCCCAGCAAGCAGAGCTGTGCACCGGGAAGCCGTCCCCCAGACATGCGTGCCTGTAGCTTGGGACCCTGTGAGATGACGTGGTGCTGGTACACGGGGCCCTGGGCCGAGGTGAGCCAAGAGCTTGGAAGGGGGCTGGCAGGAGTGATCCCTGTTCTCCCTTCCCCTTGCACACCCTGCCCTTCCTCTGTATCAGTGCTCCTCAGAATGCGGTTCTGGCACGCAGCGTAGAGACATCATTTGTGTGTCCAAACTGGGAACTGAGTTCAACGTGACTTCCCCCAGCAACTGTTCCCACCTGCCCAGGCCCCCTGCCCTGCAGCCCTGTCAGGGGCAGGACTGCCAGGACCGATGGTTTTCTACTCCTTGGAGTCCGGTGAGTGCCTGACTCCCCTGTCTTGTTGAGCTTCTAAGGAAAGTTTGGAGGCTCCACTCCTGGTATCCCCATTGTGTCCCAGCATGAGGCCAGCTGCAGCTGGTTTATTATTGCCCCACTTCCTGTATACATGGAGGACAAGTGGGCCCTGTCAATGTGGGATTGCATAATGTTCCTGGTGAACCCCCCCCCCCAACTACTTTCAGAGAAGGAGGTGGCCTGAGGTTCAGGAGGAACCTGGGTCACAGCAGAGGTCTGATTTGATAGCGGGGTCTCCGCAGTGTTCTCGCTCCTGCCAGGGCGGTATTCAGACCAGGGAGGTCCAGTGCCTGACCGCCAACCAGACTGTCAGCATCCGATGCCCTCCTCACCTTCGGCCCTCCAGGAAACGACCTTGTAACAGCCAACCGTGCAACCAGCGCCCCGGTAAAGAGCCTTTTCCCCCCTAATCCCCAGTACAGTAGAGTTAACTGAAGTATGGGGGAGAGGAAGGAGAAAGCAGCAGCGAGAGTGGACAGTGCACCTCCAGAGGGAAGGGTCTGGGTGACACGCCCCCTGGCCTCCTCTGTCCCCAGATGATCAATGCAAGGACAGCTCTCCACATTGCCCCCTGGTGGTACAGGCCCGTCTCTGCGTCTATCCCTACTACACAGCCACCTGTTGCCGCTCTTGCGCCCAGGTCCCGGAGCGTTCTCCCTCAGAGCCTGCCTGAGATGGGTCCGAGAGACCCTCTCCTCATGGTTTCCTCATGCTACCCTCAGTCACCTGCCCATCAACCCATGCCATACCCTCTGGCTCTCATCAGGGATGTCCCCGAGTGTGGCTGAAGGTGGTAAGATGACTATCAGGATGTGTGGCTGGGTCTGTGTGTGGTGTGATGGTTATGTGTGCACATATGCCTCAAATGTGTATCGAGGGCCTGCATGGATCCATGTGCTCATACACATATATTACTTCTCAAAGAAAGAAGTTAAACATTAAGACTGAAGAGGAGTGGGGAGGAGACAATGCCTGTTTCCCTGAGACTTTTCTAGGCTAAGAGGAAAGCAAGTTTGCAGCTTCTTAGTAATCCAAACTGCCCAGCAACTGGCCTCCCCATCAACCTCAACTCTGTGCCCTAAACTTATGTTCAGACCTCACATCTTCTAAACTGTCCATCTGACCCTCTGGCCCCTTCTCCCCGTTCTTAGGCTATCCCTACCTCTCACAATCAGCTTGGGATGGGGGTCAGCCATTGCCAATCCTGCCTTACCCCAGGAAGAGACCACCTACCCAGAGCAGGGAACAGCTGGGCAGAGGATGGGGAAAAAAAAGGAAAATTAGAACAAGATACCCTAGCCCCTGTTCCAGCTCCCCACTTCCTAAAATGGTTCCCACCTCAGAACTAATTTATTTTTTATTAAAGATTATGACAAATGAGACACAGGCTCTTTATTGTCCTGATAGGTACCCAGTCGCCTGAGCACCTAAACAAGCAGTGTGAGGCCAGAATGAGGGGTGAGAGGGGGACGAGCACCTAGAGCTAGGGCGGAGAGAGTCTGGGCCAGACTGTGGGGGAGCCCCTGTCCGGGGAAGAGGACCCTGGCCGCCCGGAGGCCCTGCAGGTTGCTCATCGGCCACTAGAGGTCACCACTTCTCCCACTTTAAGTATGGAGTTGGGAGCTTGGTTCCGAGGCTTAGGAAAAACTGCACGGCCCATGGTGGCTTTCTCCACAGGCTGGGTCTTTCTATAAAGCCAGTTAGAATCTAGTAGCCCTGCTTTCAATCTAGTGAATAGCAGTTGGCTTTTCGGGGTCTTTTCTCCTGTCTATTTGGCCCTCCCTGTCTGCCTCCCTCCCCCACGCTTTCTGCTCTGACCCATTTCCCCATTGGGTTCTTGGTTTATTGCTTTCGCTAGGGTGGGGGAGAAAGGAAGTGATTCCGCCCCACCCCCTTCCCTCCGCGGAAACGGCTGGAAGGGGAGGAGCCTAGCCTGGCTCTAGGGGACTTAGGGACTTAGGGCGGAGTCGAGGGCGGAGCCAAGGCAGTACTGGATGTTCTGCCAAAGACGCATTCTTCAGAGATGTATCATCCTAGTCTCCCTTCCTTCCCTCTTGTCATCTCTCAAGGTAAATAGGTTACTGGAGGTGGTATGAGAGCGGGCAGCCTTTTTCATGACAAATCCTTTCCCTGACCCCTGCCGTTCTGACGTCTGAGTGCCAGGTCTCTGCTTCTAGAAGCCAGACATCTTGGGGGTTGCTGTGTGTAGGAGAGGAAGGGGTGACAGTGCAACAGAATCAGACTGATCCCCATTGGAGGCATCTCTCCCCTAACTCTGCACCTCCACAAGTCTGACCGTGTAAGACCATTAATAAAGGCCTGTGGAAACCGTTGAAGTCAGTGACTACCATTTCCTGAACTCACCAAGACCCTGTGAAGACCAGAGTTGTCTGAGAATAGAGGATTTCTACTCTAGCAGCTCCCTGGTGTGATGCTGTTGCCTTGGGACTTAGACTTTCTCTGGGTTGGTAGTGGCTGAGAAGGAAGACTTTGGGCAACATTTTGGGAGGAGAGTCGGTGAGGAAGGAGGCCAAGGGAGTGGAGGGGGAGGAAAACGAAACTGACTAGCAGAGGGGAAGGAGTGAGGAAAAGGGGTGCAAGGCAAGCCCAGTCGGTGTCAGACCTGGTCCTCTCTCTGGGGAACCTGTAAGGGGGTCAGAGATGCAGGGGCCAGGGAAGTGGAACCTGAGCCAGCCCAGTACATACAGAGGGCTGAAGGCGGAGTCCTAAGACTGAGGGAGGGGTGGCAGTGAATAGCTGGGCCCTCCCAGCGATTCCTGGAAACTGCTGCCTGGGCGGTGGCCCCAGCTCAGCTGACTTCTCCGAAGTTCCCCTCCCTCTTAGGGCCTCTCAGGGCTGTTGCTGGGCAGGTTTGGAGTTTGGCCTGAGCCTGAGAACCAATCACAGGTGGAGAATGCAGCCACAGCCCCTCTTAAGGTTCTCCCAGCTTCAGTACCTCCTGGCTCTTTGTGGCTGCCTCTGAGCTCCCTCACAGCTGCCAGCCTCTGACTTCTCAGGATATGGGCTTTCATTTGGGGGATTGCCCCCTTTCCCCTTTCATTTTAAAGCTAGGATTCAGTGCAGCCCCCAAGGATTCTTTCCTGTGGTCACTGAAGTCAGTATGGGGTCAACGTGGATGCTTTCAGGAAGGGGAATTTGACCCCTGAGCAACCCCTTCCCCTGGTCCGTTAGAGGGGAATCGTGTGGCCAGACACCTCTCTGTTGACCTCTGAAACCCTTTAGAGGGACTCGAGAGAGAGGAAGCTGCAAGCCAAGGCCAGAGAGGGGCCCTGAGGTTTGGTGCACTAGGGGGAATTTAGGGAAGGACAGAGGAACTGGACCCCTGAGAATTGAGGTGGGGGTGGGGTGGTTATAGGAACAATCTTGATACGCACAAGAGAGCTCAAGCGTGCAGAAGCCATCCAGTGTCTTGCTGAGTGCTTCTTTACTGAGTGTTTGATGGGGGAAGGGGATTGTGGTTCCATATCAGTGTACTTGGGGGTGCACTTGTGAGGTCTCAGTTTAGCTGGGTCAGAATTCCTCTCCCCTACCTCCCTTCCAGCTAACCCCCTCCCGGGGTAATTACCCACCCCACTAAGCTACAGCCTTCAGACTAAATTTATCTCCTAGACTTCCCCCACCCACTGGGCCTCCCTGAAAGCAGGTGCTCACGGCTGCAGGGGTGGGTCTGTGGAGATCCATCCTCTTCACTCAACCAGCTTCAACCTTCCTGCTAACTAGGAGTGAGGCAGAGCACAGGCCACCTTGCTGACCTAGGGCATGAATGTTCGGACATGAGGCTCCCTCTCTCAGGAGCCCTTGAGAGCAGAAATATGGTCGGAGGGTCTAGACAGTGGGAAGAGGGCAGGGGGATAGAGTGAGAACAACATGCAAGGAGCAGCTCCCCTCCAGGTTCTTTCCAACCAGATACTTTCATTTCTCACTCTTCCCCTCTGCCTAGTTTTACAAATTGAGACTTCATTTTCTTTTTATTGATTATTTAGAGACTTAACTTCAACATGCCCCAGTTCAGAGAGAACTGAATCAGGGAGACCTCCCCTCTCCTTGAACCACACAGAATCAGGCAAAACTAGAGATTGTAGTTTGGGTGTGGAGGTTCCCATGTTCCTACCCTCTCTTACCAACACCCCTCAAGTCCACCAACTCTGGTGCTGGGAGGCACCTGGGTGGGTGGGTGGGAAAGTTAGAGCAGAGGGGGTTTATTTGTCACAGGTTGGTGATGAAGAGGTGTTAGCTTTAAAGGGAGGGGGGCAGGGGCATCTTCCACAGGAAGTAGAAAGTCTGAGGAAAGTACCTAAGTCTGAGTCTATCAAGAGCAATAAACAGTTTGGTTAACCTCAAACTAGACAGCACAAGTTCTGAATCTGACTTTGGGTCCTTGACCTGGAAGACTGGGGAAACTAGAGGGTGTTTTGGGCCTGAAGTCTGAAGGTAGAATTTGAGGGAGGAATGTGCAAGACTAGGCCAAAATGAGGTTATGCATGAGCCATGGCAGTCAGATCCCAGGGAAGCAACCAGGCATATCAGCTGAAAGGGATGTGCAGAAGGTACCTCTGAGCATTTTCTCAGGTAGCACTAGAGAACTGTTGAGTGGTCTGGGAAAAAAAACCTCAGTAGTTAGAGGAGGGATCGGCTCAACTTCAGAAATATCCTAGGTTGGGGTTGGGATGTGCAATGCTAAGAGTATACTCTTCTTTGCCTTGCCTGAATCTCTTTGAGACACAGCTCTACAGGGGCACCTGGCTGGCTCAGTCTGGCTCATGTTTAGGGTTATGGGTTGGAGCCCCACATTGGGTATAGAGCTTACTTAAAAAAAAAAAAAAAAAGACAGCTCTATAGAACTTTTTTTTTTTTAATTTTTTATTTATTTATGATAGTCACAGAGAGAGAGAGAGAGAGGGGCAGAGACATAGGCAGAGGGGAGAAGCAGGCTCCATGCACCGAGAGCCCGACGTGGGACTCGATCCCGGGTCTCCAGGATCGCGCCCTGGGCCAAAGGCAGGTGCCAAACCGCTGCGCCACCCAGGGATCCCGCTCTATAGAACTTTGAATGAGGTGGAAAAGAAACCAGGAAAGATGGTAGGATTGCTCCTTAGAAGGAGCAGACCATGTCCCTGGAATCCCTAGGCTAGAAGGCATGGTGGCAAAGGCTCCATCATTGATGGCAGGGACAGAGTTGATCTGCCCTTGGCAGCACAGTACCCCTCCTTTCATCTTTCCCTCCTAACTCTACTACTGATTCCTGGTTGCTTGCTTCTTTTTATCACATAATGAGAATCTTTTTTGGCTCTAGTAAAGTGAGCAACCTTTTTCTCTAAAGGACCAAAGTGTCAATATTTTGGGTTTGCAAGCCGTAGAATCTCTGTTGTGACCAATCAACTGCTGTTGTAGCACAAAAGCAGCCAGAGACAACATGTACACAAATACGCATGGCTGTGTTCAAATCAAACTTATGACACTGATATTTTAATTTCACGTAATCGTAACATGTCACAAAATATTTTTCCAACCATTTAAAAATGCAAAAATCATGGGATCCCTGGGTGGCGCAGCGGTTTGGCGCCTGCCTTTGGCCCAGGGCGCGATCCTGGAGACCCGGGATCGAGTCCCACGTCGGGCTCCCGGTGCATGGAGCCTGCTTCTCCCTCGGCCTGTGTCTCTGCCTCTCTCTCTCTCTCTGTGTGACTATCATAAATAAATAAAAATTAAAAAAAAATGCAAAAATCACACTTAGCTTGCTGGCCATATAGGCAGTAGGGCAGATTTGGCAGGCAGGTAGTTTACTGACCCCTGGGACCTTTTCCATCTGGCTGAACTTGCGCTCTGCCCAGCCATGGAGAATCCTGTTTGTGTCACCTCTGGCCTTCAAAATATAGCTGTAAAACCTTTTTAAGGTCCCATCTACTGATGTCTGCTTCCCAGTGGCTTCTAAGGAACTCAGTAACTTGGAAATGGCTAAGAATAAAGCCTTAAGGGATATTTCCTGAAATTCCTTGTTTTGTTTAGTGCTTTAGGGTAAAGCATTCATATATATTCTCTAAGTCATCACGATAATAAAATAGGGAAGAGGGCAGCTCTGGTGGCTCAGCGGTTTAGTGCCGTCTTCAGCCCAGGCCTGATCCTGGAGACTCGGGATCGAGTCCCACGTCGGGCTCCCTGTGTGGAGCCTGCTTCTCCCTCTGCCTGTGTCTCTGCCTCTCTGTGTCTCTCATGAATGAATAAATAAAATCTCAATAAAAAAAATAGGGAAGACAATTAAATCCATTTTATAAGGGAGAAAAAAAGGCCTGGGACCTAGGGTAGTCTTTTCACTCTTTAAATTCTACCTAATTCCTTTGTTCTGTTACTCAATTCATCCCTGACAAGGCACCCTTTATCAAAATACTCAGTAATTTGGGCCACTGTGATCCAGAACTTGGATGGCTTTAAGTGTTTTTCTTGTTTTCAAATGCCTTTCATGACTTGCAAGCATTTTATGAAAAACCCTGTCTAAATTTTATTTTTCAACCCAGTTTCAGGGAATTAAAATAGTTTCAAATGTATTCAGCATTTTAGGTCCAAGGAAATAATATACATGGTCTGTGTTTAAGGTACACTGTCATGGGACCACACTTATGTATTACTACTTGAGTCAGTTTTTCCCCTAAGACAAACTTTATCACTCAAAGTTCTGTACTTAAAAGCAATGCAACTGCATTGCTTTTTAAAATAACCTATATCTGGGATGCCTGGGTAGCTCAGCGGTTGAGTGTCTGCCTTTGGCTCATGGCCTGATCCCTGGGTCCAGAATCTAGTCCCACATCAGGCTCCCTGCAGGGAGCCTGCTTTTCCCTCTGCCTGTGTCTCATGAATAAATAAATAAACGCTTTAAAATAAAATAAAATAACCTATATCTAGGGTGCCTGGTTGGCTCTAATCAGTAGATTATTTGATTCCTGATTTTGGGATTGTAAATTTGAGCACCACGTTGGTATAGAGATTACTTAAAAATAATACCTTAAAAAAATAACCTATATCTGGGATTGCTTACCAAATACTTATTCTGTATTTGAAGTTGTTCTATCATTCAGTAGCACTGATACATCCTTCATGACTCATCATGGGGAAGGAAGATACAGAGACCTCTCTTCGGTTTCGGACCTGACCCCAACTACCAAACTTGGGGGAGGGGGAGGGGAAGCAGAGGGTGAGAAACCTTCCTTCCCATGATTACCAAGTTTCTCCAGAGCTGTTGTTCCTTAAAGCTGAAAACATGCCACCTCATTTCAAAACACACACACACACACACACACACACACACACACACACACAAAACCTCATTTCATTTCAACACAAAAGTTATTTCCCTCTTTGTTTCTCTGCTTTGCCTGATGAGGGATTTCTGAGAAATGAAATGTCACCTCCCACAACCTCAGTCTGCAGTTTTGTTTTTTGTTTTTCAAAATGAAGAGAGGGTTAGAGGAAAGGAGTATACTGCCATAAGCATAGTGCTAATTCAGAGCTTTACCACATAAGAGAAATGCCCTTCCCAAAGCCCTTCAGCCTGGGTGGGCCCACCTGGCCTTAGATCAGGGCTTTCAGGGTCTAAGGAAATAAACAAAGCATCCTCTCAGGAAATTTCCCTAAGCAGTGAAACCTACCAGCTGCTCTTTATAGCAGCCCAGCTGTCCTCCTCCCCACCATTCTCACCAAGGATAGGAAAGAGGTAGGATTTGCTCCAGGCAACCTTAGGGGTGGAAGTGGGAGCTGAGGATTTGCGGGGGGGTGGGGTGGGGGGGGTGATGCACGAAAAATCTGGGCATAGACACTCAGGAATAAAATGTACACGAAGGCAAGGTTTCCCAGATAAAACCCCTACCTCCCCCTGAATTCTGGATACCCAAGAATCAGATAAGCCGAGTAGGGGAGACTGAAATGGGTAGCAAAAATTTCAAAATCAGCT
This sequence comes from Canis lupus familiaris, assembly GCF_011100685.1. Classification (NCBI taxonomy): domain Eukaryota; kingdom Metazoa; phylum Chordata; class Mammalia; order Carnivora; family Canidae; genus Canis; species Canis lupus. The sequence goes on from NC_049238.1 coordinate 60,411,651, forward strand.
CCTCCTACTAGAGAAGAAAATTAACTTTTTTTTAGGGGCACAGAACCGAAGGTGTTTCTTATTCAAAGTAAAGTGGAAAAGTTGTCAAATCCAGGATGAAACCCAACAGTTACACATTCTTTTCCTCATCTGCTTTCTTGGCTGGCTTTCCCAGCACACCTTGTCCCAGGCTGACTTGAATAAACACACACATGTGACCACATGAGGGCGGGAAGAAAACCAAGTGAGGGTGGTGAAATTCTGAATGGAATGCAGCCCCAGCTAGTTAGGGGGCCCAGGCTGAGACCTCTGGCACTGGCTGTGGATTGATACAGACAGAGAAGCCAAAACAATGAGCTCATGGGCAAGAATGCAGCCCGTGGGGGAAGTCTGGGCAGTCAGAGCAAACTGGTTTTTTAACCAGGATGGGAATAGCTGTAATCAAGTCTCCCACGGGAACAGGATTAGGGAAAATGGAGCCACCATTCAGTATCTTGGGGTCCAGTTAAATAACTTTAGGAGGCTGTAAGTCTGTGCTCCAGAGCACAAGAACTCTTGGGTCTGTATTCAAGAAGTTGGTTCCTTTTCCCTGGTTATGTGAACCTGAGTAGGTAGACCAGTAGATAGCTGATGAGATGTATGAATGGGCTGCCTATTCTAGGTGAGGCTCTTAAACCCTTAGTCAAAGTGACTGGATCCGGGCAACCCGGATGGCTCTGCGGTCTAGCACTGCCTTCAGCCCAGGGTGTGATCCTGGAGACCCAGGATCGAGTCCCACATCAAGCTCCCTGCATGGAGCCTGCTTCTCCCTCTTCCTGTGTCTCTGCCTCTTTCTCTCATAAATAAATAAATAAAATCTTAAAAAAAAAAAAAAAAAGTGACTGGATCCAAAGCAGGTCCAGCTCCTACACCAAGATTCAGCGATGATTTATGATCCCAGAGATTGTGGTGTGGGTATTCGGGGCTGCCACTTTAATGTGATAGAGGAAACGGTCAATAGAGTCTGTCTTCTTTACTTCCTAAATAAACACGATCCACCCAGTTGTTTGTCATTTCAGACTTTCAAGACCAAAGACACATCTTTTTTCTTTCTCCCTCCACCAGTGTTTTTTACTATTTTTATGAGGCCCCAAATGGAAGAAACTGAAGAGATAGTACATTCAGTGTGGCTATGTATGGTGAAGGGGAAGGGAAGCCGGGAGGGAAGAAATGAAAAGAAAAAATACCTAGATTTCTCCACCCTCACCCTATACTCCCGGAGGTTCCTTCCCAACTCCATTAATTTGTGCATGTTTGTTTTCTACTCATTTAGGTTCAACCTAAAATGTTTGAGGCCTTGACCACATCTGCTTCCAGAAGTGGTCACCCTGCTTTGTCCCACTCCTTATCTCTGGATATCGTTTATCATAGCATTTATGCAACATATTCTAATTATTTTTGTCCATGGTTATCACTACTAGATATTTTATAAGCTTTGACATCTTGCCACAACTGCTTTCTCATTCTATGGTTTTGTGATTCGTTCAACTCTTCAGCATGTATTGCCTGAGAACAAGAACGTTCTCTCATCTAATTCCACTATAATACACTCAAATTTAATGCTGATACAGTACCATTTAGCATATTGTCCATATTAAAATTTCCCCAATTGTGCACGTGTCCCTTATAGCTCTTTTCATCTAGGATCCAAGGATCATTCTACAATTAGTTGTCATTTTTCTTTCCACTGTTTCCAATTTTTAAAAAAGTAGTCTCCATGCCCAATGTGAGGCTTGAACTCACAACCCTGATATTGAGTTGCATGCTCTACTGACTGAGCTAGCCAGGCACCCCAATTCCCTAGTCTTTTTTAACCAAGTTTCTTGAGGGGAAGAGTTATTCTCTTTAGAATTCCAGTGTCCAACACTGCATGGTAAATAGCAGGCAGTCCACAGCGATGTAATGAATAAATGAAGAGACTCAACAAACATCTGGCTGCCTTAGAGCTCATTAAATGTCACAGATCATCGCAGAGTTGAAAAGTTCTTAATAAACTAAGGTAATCCCTGAACAGGAAATAAGAACAGGCAAAGAATGCAGAAATCAGAGGGAGAAACGAGCCATGGAACTCGGATACCTGGAAGAGGTAAAATCTGTAGTGTTCTTGGCCCTGACAGATTTCCCACCAGTCAGGAACTATTATTCTATGCAGGTTAAGAAAGGAACAGCAAAAGGAAACCAAGTATAGTCGGAATAAAAGCCTGCCATATGCATTTTTTTTTGTTTTGTTTTTTTTTTACCTTACAAGAATTATTAGTAAAGAACTCTGAATTCCCAGGGCACCTGGCTGGCTCAGTCGGAAGAACATGTGATTCTTGATCTCAGGGTTTAAAGTTTGAGCTTCACATAGGATGTTGAGATTACTATAATCTTTAAAGAAAAATTTACTTAAGTAATCTCTATACCCAACATGGGGCTCAAACTCATGACCCAGAGATCAAAGAACTACACTCTATGACTGAACCAGCCAGTTGCTCCTCCTTTTTAAAAACTAGGCTCTCTATGCGTGCTCAAGGTGGGGTTTAAACTCAAGACCCTGAGATCGAGAGTTGCATGTTTTCAACTGAACCAGGCGGGCGCCCCAAAAATAAAGTCTTAAAAAACAAAAACACAAAAACCCTACTGAATTCCCAGGTCTGTTCCATCTGCCTCCTGGCAGATTCCCAACCCTCATCTTTCCACATGCTTCACATAACTAAGATAACACTGTAACAACTCTGAACTAAAACAGGTCCAGTTCAAATTTCGAAAACCAGGAGCCTTTGAACAGTGTGGGAGGATCCAAGAAAGTTCTGTAATCACTAACAAGTGGGGCCAAAAAGAACTCAGGATAAATCAAGACAGCAGATAGTTTTGAACTCCAGTAATTAACGGCCCATGCTCTGAGCATTTGGCTGGAGCCATGCTACACACTAGTTGTACTAGTTATTTCACTTAATTTTTTGTAAAATTCAGCTGTCACAACTGCTATAAAATTTTCTGAAACAGTATGAAGCAAGAGTTGGCTCTAAAGTCACAAAACAGGAACTGAAAGACAAAAAGTCTGGTTGTGTCAAATTAAGGGAAGTGTTGATTACTTTGACTCCCTCAGTGACTCATGTTAACTAGTTACCATTTGAGCCAAGTTTTTAAGGTGTTAAACTAAGGAAAGGACAACAGAAACAGCTCCACATCACAACCTGTCAATGGGAGCAAGCAATGGCACTGCCCTGTACTCAACTAGGGCCAGCTTGGGTCCTACCCTACCCTACCTGCTTTGGAGTGCACTAGTATGTAACAGCTTTGTAATGATAGAAAGTTGCAGTCTTCTACTAGTTAAGCTCTAGAAAAAGAGGGCCTCCAAGCAGAAATGCACTTTTAAATGTATAAAAGCACAGAATTCCGATTGTACAATTAGCATTTGGTGCTCAGGGCTTGAAACCAATATGCAAACTTCGTATTTGCACATTTCCATGGTGATTCAGCTCCCTTTCAAGGAAGCTGAAAATAAAGATAGGATAGGATTTCTAAAATTGATGGGTTTATTCTCATTTTGTTTCTGGAAGAAGGGGTAAGAAAGGAAACATTTAGTACCAAGAACCTTTACCAAAACTCTTTAACTGTGGATGTTAATTCTTCTAGCTCCTTCACCTAAGGCTGAGTTGGGGAGACAGAATAGCTGCAGTAATGAAACAGCACATGATAACTAAAAGAAAAGTCAGGATACGGATTATGACTATGTTAAATTGTACAGGAACTACTCCGAAATACAGCAATACATTTCAAAACCCAACAGCTCTAATTTGAATAAAGAAGGGGTTATTTGGAAGGGAACCATCCCTTGGTCTAAAGTAAATCGGCTTTACAGGGCTTTTACTTGTTAATTCACCTATATTTATTTTATTTGCTCAGCTGACTTCCCTAAAACGCTTGTCTAAGTGGGGGAAGGAAGACAGTCATTGATTAGAAAACACCCGTACCACACCTTGTATTTGAATAAAAGATTTATTATTTTCTTCTCAGGAAAAAACAGGAAGTTAGGGAAACATACTACATTTTACAGCCCACATTAATTTGTAGTTGGTCCTAACTCTTCCTGGCACAGCTGTCAACAGCATTAGCTGTCTAACCAGAACCAAGGTGTTTACCCCAAATAGAGTGTACATGGACACTAGAGGATTGCATGTTTTTCCCTGAGAGAAGCATAAGACAAGTTGCTGAGAGCCAGTTTCCAAGCAGCCCCTCCCTTTCCACTTTGGAGGACTTGCCTGAACTATGCAACTAGTCAGCACTTAGAACACGTGCCTCCTCTCCCTAGAAAACCACCCACCCTTCCCTAAAGCACTTGGGCTCCCTAAGCCCTGACAGCCCCGAACCAAAGTTTCAACTAAGACCCTCCTCTATAATTCAGCAGTCACACCTAGTAAATTGGGAATTGGGTTCCTTAAAACTCCAATTTACATCTATGCACTTATTTCCACAACTGGATATGGGGAAACAGACCTCTTAGTCACCTTTTCCAGATCTTAAGATTAATTAAAAACTACATAAAGTGCTTTTAGGTCCTTAGAGATAGACATAAATAAGTGGTTCATGATCAAGAACGATAAATACATAGGTAAAAATAGTTCTAGCTAGATGACCTTATGGCTCAAAGATAGGCAGGCAGGGCAGTCCTTCCCTATTACATTCTTAGTCATTTTATTCATGCCTATTTTCATCTAGAGTCCACAGATTAAAGGTCGTGTTCTGCAGATGAAGCTTTCAAATGACCCTAGGTTTACTATAGAAGCTGCCTTCAGTTTACCAGTAGCTTTTACATAACTCTTTGATGTTGAACAGAGCCCATCTTTCTGTAATTCTAAATGAGCATTTTCTAATGCAAATAAGTGGGACAAAGTCACATAATTTGTTGTCCCACCTTTGAAAATTCCTAAAGGGACTTTTACAATATTCCCCCCAAATACAGGATAAAACAACAACTGAAAAGGTACCAATCCAAGGAAAAGGGACTCTTGCCACCACATGACTGTTATGGTCCTGGCACACACTATACTACCACTTCCCAAGAATAAAATTCATTAAGGATGAAAGTCTCTGGACAACTGGGCGGGGTGTGGTGGGGTGCGGTTTACTTAGGGTTCATAGTGCCAAAAACTAGAAGGTCTAGTAAGCGTTCAGGAATGGTGGGATAAGGATGTAGGAAATGATATAACTATCTGTAGATGGAGAACAAGCAGCAAATATTTCAAGGAAGGACAGAAAATAAAGTTAAGTCTAATAAAATATCAAGTCTGAAATCCAAAGAGATGCCAATACAAAAATCTGAAACAAAGTGTGGGAATCATTAACAAATGAAATAAGTATTTGTTTTATTGATATACTAGGCTTAGACCTGTGTTTAACAAGCAAGCCTAATAATAGCACCATGGTTAGACTATAAGCCTGCTTTTCCAAGCCATCATTTTACAATTTATTAAGCAAACAAGGGATCAAATGTCTCTCATCCACTGATGTGATCTTTTTATATACATACTGTTAGTAAGTCCCATTTGGAACAGCTGAAAATCTTCTAGCAAAAGTTTTGAAGATGAGCTCATAAACTCAATTTAAATTTCACCAGTTAAATTAGGTCAAATGGAAGGAACTCAAATGAGTAGCTGCCCAATCAGAGCCCATTATTTTTTTAAGTTATCAACCCACACACGCCCCCTGCCCCCAAACTTCAAACTTCACCTTGACTCAATTATTGTAAACCCACATGTAATGAAGTTAAAGGATGAATTTCCATTCATCAACTTCTCAATCCCAGGTTTAAAACAAAACAAAACACCCAAAACCACTAAAGAATACTTACCAATCAGATAGGAAAATTAAAAAGTCTGCATAGTTATGAATTGGAATTGTTCCACTACAACCAAGTTGCATACAATTACATCAATTGGTTCTGTATACAATCTAGAACTGACCAGGACAAAATTTAGAAAAGCTGTAAGAAATAGATTCCTAACTACAGAAGTTGTAAATTTCAAACGGGCATGAAAAAAAAACTAATATATTTTGAGACTCTTCATCCCTTTACATTTCAAAGAAATAGACTTTCTGTAAAAATATACACAATTTTTACAGACAAATACATTTACAATTTGTTTTTGCCTTAAAAATTGAGGCTATTCCCACATTTGCAATTGTAATTATTGACCCTAAGTCAAGTATTGTTGGCCATTACTAGGCTAATAAACTAAACCACTCAAACCAAGCCAAAGTAGAACAGGTAAAAACGTCCTGAGCACTTGGACTTTCAAGAAGTATACTTGGGAAAGCTAATTACAGAGAAAAAGCTTTCCTTCACACTGTTGTACAGTACTGCGGCTTCTAGTCATAGTTCTATCACCTGTAGCTTAAATCCATTTCATACAGATCAATGCCATTGTTAGTGCTTCTCTTTTAACACTATATGGGAAGTTAATGAATTCAGTGGACATATTTAATGGACTCTATGACTAGCCTGGCTACTGGCCACTCTCCTGTTCTAGACAAGAAAATTAAGTCTCTTCAACCCTACCAACTTTACTAAATCTAAAAGTCCTCCTCCATGGCCTCCCCAAGTTTGCCTGTTGCTGAAACTGAGCTCTGCTTCTTTTAGACAGTGACTCTTCAAGGGGGACTACTTCTCCCATGTATTTATTCCTGTTAGCCATAATCCTCTTGCCACTTGCTTTTCTACGTTGCTAGAGTAGAACTCTCCGAGGTTACAGCCTGGACAGCTCAAAGTCCAACTTCATAAATACATTTGATTTCACAGCAGTCATATGTGGTTTTGGTGCCTGGGGTTGTTTAAAAGTTAATTATTGCACTTAAAAGGCTATCTTATTAGATATGCCAAACCAGCTCCTACTCCAGCAACACCTGCAAAAGCCAGCAGCACATTTCTGATGCCACCTTCTAGGTCCTCTACATGGAAGAACTCCACAAACCCATCCTAGAAAACAAAAAAGAAAAGCACATTTTCAAGTATGGGTTTCCAATGACTTAAAAACACTATCCATAAAGAAAAGATGAATTAAAACAACTAAGTTTCTTCCCAAACATAATGAACCAATTATTTACCCCAGGCTACAAAAGACATTCAATTAAGGGGGGGAGGGGTGGCACATCTCTCAGAAATGTAACTTACTAACATCCTCAAGTGATTCTTATTTTTTCATAATTTGAATCCAATGAAGCATCCAGCTGAATTACAATACCAAAAGCAAAAGACTCAACAACCAGTAAAACTGGGATTTTTTGATGCAACAATTCAAGACTATCATACCACACTATCTCTGTGAACCCACTACTTATATCAACTTTAGGCAAACAGGTCCTAAGTTAGTGCCTGAAACCCGAGTTGTGAATCATAGAAAGAGTTAAATAACCCCAGACTTTCCCTATATAATCCTTCATTCCATTTCCACTCGAAGACCCCCTTTCGACCTTAAAACAAACTTACCCAGCCTCTTTGTTTGACTAGCCAGTCTCGTTTCGTCCTTACGAGAACATCTGTGATGCTTTCTGCTAATGGTTCGATGCAGCTTTCTTGGTTTATACTCTTCAAGTGTTTGGCCACAAAGGCACCAAAGGAAATAAGAGTCACAATCCTGCCCCAGTTTGTTACTCCGTCACTGAAAACATGGACAATCACTCGAGACAACGATTTGACATCGTCTTCGTTTTTGATGTCCAGTTTCCGAAGCATGCCTGAGAGGAAGAAAAGCACGCAGGTTCTCACGACCTCCTTTGTCTAAACCAGGACATGACTTGTCTGCCCACCCACGGCGGGGGAAATCGCTCTCTGGGGTCTATACAACTCAGGACGACCCCGGTTGAAAACTGACATCCCACCCTTTCCGGGCTTTCAACAGAGCTGCCATTTCCAAAAGAATTAAGATGGGCGGAAACAATGACTAATGGCCAGAAAATTCTGGTTTCAGAAATAGATTGCGAAGTCGTTTCAACACGGACTTGTTTTCGGTTACCACCCACCTCTGCTGGGTGAGTCCGGGGCAGGTGAAGCAAGGCAGCGCAGCCGCCGCCACTCACCGCTTACCTTGGAAGGCTGTCTCGTGGTTGCGCTGTACCCCGTCCCCGACTCGCCGGAGGGTCTCTAACGCCTTCCGGCTGGCCGCCCGAGACCCGCCCAGTGGTTTCGCGTCCTTGGCGCCTGTGGCCTGTTCCCGAAGGTACCGAGAGATAATCTCCAGGGACTGCCGGTACAACTCATCTTCCTCCTCCTCCGCCGGGGGTGGCGTCGAGGGTAGCGAGCCGTCCATGCCGGGGCCAATGCTGGCCTCCCCCACCAGCTCCAGCAGAGGCAGGACCGCCGGCCGCTTCCCCAAAGGTTCCGGCTCGTACCCGTCTAGCTCCTCTTCGGGCGACATGATGGCGTCGGCGGCCGGGCCTTCCATCTCTTCAGGCGGCGACGCGCGGCAGGGGGGCGCGAGCAGCAGCAGCCTCGGGGGGGTCGCGCTGACGTTGGGGCCCTCAGCGCCAATGGGTGAGGGCCGCGCGACCCTCCGGGCGTCCGGCGCCAGAGTGGTCGGGGGACTTGCGCCGGCGCTTCCGCCAATCACCGCACCGGCTTCCCCTCCCCCTCCCTCCCGTCTGGTCGTGGCCTCCTTCCCCGAAGCCAAAAGCCGCCCTCCCGAAGAGGAGGCGCCGCCGCTGCCGGCCCCCAGCCCGGCCCCCCCACAGTAGAGGTTGAGTCCGATTACTGCGTTTCTCTTGAGGCCGAACATCGCAAGCTCCTGCCGCCGCCGCCGCCGCCGCCGCCGCCGCCTCCTGAGTGAGAAAAATGGGGATGGCCCCGACTCCTCAGTTGAAGGAAGCGGAAGTAAGGACTGTGAGAGGAGCTTCTATATCATGGTTTTAGGGCCAGTCCTACCCGGTGGCGTCAGCAAGTCTTTAAAAAAAAACAAAAAACAAAACCGTAGTCCCATAAAAGGGGAGAGGGGCGGAAGCTTCCGGAGGGTTGCGCACGGCACCTCACCGGCCGGTAGAGGTAGAGGCGGGGCTTCAGGGCGGGGCGGGGCCTTCCGGCGCTCGAGGGGAGCGCGGTCGGTTACGTAAGGGCGGCTCGGGCGCTGGGGCTGGTGGGCTTCCGCTCGTCGTCTATGCCGGAGCGCGCGTGCTCCTGGCTGTCTCGCTGCCTCCCAGATCCCTGGTTTGCGAGCCTCTGCTGTTGCTTTTGTGGCAGAGGCCTTTTTTTTCCGGTACCAAAGTCAACCCAATGAATTACTCAGAGATAGAAGAAAGGGGATGGGGAAGTAACAGCCTAGACGATAAGGGTACTTAAGAGGGCACGGTTGGAGACCTGCAGTTATTTTGCACAACCTATGTTCTCAGTCCAACAATGTTTGGAAATGAGGACTTTGCAAGAGCTGCCCTATGGGTCATTTATGTGTAAATTGTTTAAACAAATTGTTCTGCCCCTGGTAAATGTTATTCCCGCCTCCGGACTGGCTTTCTCTCATCCCCCTTCTCTACTTCACAGTCTGGATACTTAATGCAAGCCTTAGCCTGTTAGCATCTCTTCTAACCTTCTATTTTTGTATTGAGTATGAGGCACTCTTGACGCTAGGGGTAAAACCTCTTGAGGACAGGGATCCTGCTATGTGAGTTAACATTAATGGAAGCAGCCTCTTTTTGTTAAAAAGATCTGTCAAAATAGCTAAAATTCAAGAGCCAGGTGTTTGAGGGACATAAGCTGGAAAAGTGAGCAAGGTTCTTGTTCCCCAAAATATTACAGTTTAATAAGGAGATAAGGCTCCCATATACATAATTTTATGTATTTGGGCAAGACCTAGAACGATGGGCATTTATAATATGTGGCAGAGAGGATGGAGAAAATATCCTGTGATTGTAATGAGTAAGAAATGGTCTCTCTAAACCAGTGCAGCCACCCTGGAGAATAGTATGGAGGTGCCTTAAAAACTAAAAATAGAACTACCCTATAATCTGGCAATTCTAGGTATTTACCCAAAGGATATAAAAATACAGATTCAAAGGGGCATATGCACTCTGATGTTTATAGCTGCATATAACCAAACTATGGAGAGAGCCCATATGCCCATCAACTGATGAATGGATAAAGAAGATGTGGTATGTGTATGTATATACAATGGAATATTACTTAGCCATCAAAAATGAAATCTTGCCATTTGTAATGACTTGGATGGAGCTGCAATGTATTATTGCTAAGCAAAATAAGCCAGAGAAAGACAAATACCATATGATTTTACTCATGTGGAATTTAAGAAAGAAAACAGATAAAAGGAGAGAGGGAAACAAACCATGGAGCCTTTTTTTTTTTTTTTTTTTTTTTTTTTTTTTTTACCATGGAGCCTCTTAATGATAGAGAACAAATTGAGGATTGATGGAGGGAAGTGGGTGGGGGATGGGCTAGATGGGAGATGGGTATTAAAGATGCACTTGTGGGATCCCTGGGTGGCTCAGTGGTTTGGAGCCTGCCTTTGGCCCAGGGAGTGATCCTGGGGTCCTGGGATCGAGTCCCACATCGGGCTCCCTGGGTGGAGCCTGCTTCTCCCTCTGCCTCTCTCTCTCTCTGTGTCTCTCATGAATAAATAAATAAAATCTTAAAAAAAAAAAAAAAGATGCACTTGTGATGAGCACTGGGTGTTGTATGCAAGTGATGAATCACTGAATTCTCTGATACCAATATTGCACTGTATATTAATTAAATTTTTATTATTTATATATTTTATTTATTCATGAGAGAGAGAGGCAAAGACATAGGTAGAGGGAGAAGCAATCTCCCCACAAGGAGCCCCATGTCGATCATGCCCTGAGCTGAAGGCAGACGCTCAACCACTGAGCCACCCAGGTGTCCCTAACTAAAATTTTAAATAAAAAAAAAAAAATTTTAAATAATGGTCTTTCTAATTTAAGAAACTTCTAATCTTGCACAGCACTAACCATTTGATTTTTTTTTAATTTTTATTTATGATAGTCACAGAGAGACAGGCAGAGACACAGGCAGAAGCAGGCTCCATGCACCGGGAGCCCGACGTGGGATTGGATCCCGGGTCTCCAGGATCGCGCCCTGGGTCAAAGGCAGGAGCCAAACCACTGCGCCACCCAGGGATCCCAGCACTAACCATTTGAGATGGAATATATGCTCTATAGGGGGCGTCAACAATTTTTTTAAATAAAGATTTTATTTATTCATGAGAGACACAGGCAGAGACATAGGCAGAGGGAGAAACAGGCTCCCTGTGGGGAGCCCGGTGCGGGACTTGATCCCAGGATCCCAGGATCACGCCCTGAGGTGAAGGGCCTACGCCAGCCCCTTGAGCCACCCAGGTGCCCCAACAATTTATTTTTGGAATTGAGAGGCTGGAAAAATCACTGGGCTAGGAGAGCTAGAGGACCTTATGGAAGAAGTAGCTTTTTTAGTGAGCTTTCTAGAATGCAATTTTTTTTTTCTTGAACGCAATTTTATCAGACAAGAGGAGAGAGATTGAAGAAACAGCAAGTACAAACACTTTTTAAGAGGCTGAAAAAGGAAATGCATTGCCAGAAATCTCATGTGCTCAGCATCCCTATTGCATTTCTTTGGTCAATTCACTCTCTTATGGTCCAAGATGACTATTGCATGACTTCTCTCGTCCCTAAACCTCCAGTGTTCCCTCCTGTCTTCCTCATTCTCAGCTGTTTAACTTACTTTACTGAGAAAATGGAAGCAATCAGAAGAGAAAAACTTCATTTCTCTCCACCAAATCTAGTATGACTCCTTATATTCCCATTCTTTTTGTGTGGTTAAACTAAATGAACCTTCCCTGCTACCTCAGATCAGCCTCTTGTGCATTGGATCTCACTTCTTTGCCTCGAGTATTTACAGTTATCCCTTTACATTTTTGTTTTTGTCTTTTAAGATTTTATTTATTTTTAGAGACAGTGCATGTGTGTGAGCAGGGAGAGGGGCAGAGGGAGAAGGAGAGAGAATCTGAAGCAGAGTTCACGCTGAGTACACAGTCCAACGCAGGGCTTGATTTCACTACCTTGAGATCATGACCTGAGCCAAAACCAAGACTGGACGCCTAACAGACTGAGCCATCCAGTTGGCGCCCCATCCCTTTATATTCTTGCATCAGTTTCTCTCTGTTGAATCATTCCCACCGGCATATAAACCTGATGTTCTCTCTCACATCCTCAAGAAGACTTCCCTAGAACCTAAATTCTTTGATTCTCTCCTTTATAGCAAACATCTTTAATCTCCTTACCAGCTTTCTCTCTTGAACCCATCCCAATCAAGCCTTCATTCTCACTATTCCACTGAAATAATTCTTGTCATGTCATCAATGATTTCCACATGGCCAAATTCTTGGGGTCAATTTGCAATCCTCATTTTATTTGACATCTCACATTATTTGATGTGGTTGATCATTCCCTTCTTGGAACTATTTATGTGCTTTTTAGGACACCACACTCTCCTGGTTTTCCTTTTTCCACCCTGGCTACTCTTCAGTTTTACTTGTCTCTTCCACTGGCTGTCCACTTGATGGGGACACTTACTGTGTTTCCCTTTGTAACCGTAGCGGTGCCTAGACATTCCATTGTTGAATGGATGAATCTGAATGTTTACTAATTTGGGATATATAAGGCTAGAAAAGTGGGACAGGGTGATATTATTGAGGGCTTTGAAAGCCAAAGTTTTGAACTTTGAACAAAGAAAAGTTTATCTTTTCTAGGCAGCTGGAATCCACTGAGCACTAGAGTACTGTGATATATGTTCTGATTTAGGTTCAATATTCTAATTGTGGGTTTTAGAATGGATTGAGGGAGAGGATTGGAAGCAGAAAAATTAGGAGGTACTACAATATGATAGGCAAGAATTACAGTGATCTGTGCTTAGGTGATGGTAGACTAATGGAAAGGATGACACATAGAGACACTGGAGGCAGAGTCTAATAGTGCTTAGTGACTAAGAGAATGACAGAACAGTGTGTGACATTATCATAATGTAGGCATCTATATTACACAATATGAACAGGTAGACCACATTCCAGACTCCTGTGGACTGCCCTCATGAACCACTAAACTCACCAGTAAGGGGAAGGGTCTGTTCAGTTTAGAGGCAAGGAGTCAGCATATCTTTAGGATATCTTGGAGGTCCTGTCCTCAGGGAATCTGAATTCACTTAGGACTTCTGATCCCGAGTATTGTTCAGTCAGAGTAACCTCTGAATTTGTGTACACACCCTATCAAGAATGGTTCCTGTTCTTTTTCTTTTTTTATTTAAGATTTATTTATTTATTCATGAGAGACATAGGCAGAGGGAGAAGCAGGCTCCCTGCAGGGAGTCTGATGTGGGACTGGATCCCAGGACCCCAGGATCATGACCTGAGCCAAAGGCACATGCTCAACTACTGAGCCACCCAGGCACCCCAAGAATGGTTCTTGTTCTTAGGATAACTATTTTGGCCACAGTCCTGACCCTCAAAAGAAAGGCATTGTTGACATCCTGACTGTGCCAATCTTTTTTTTTTAGGCATGTATTAAATCCTTTGAAACTTCCCCAATCTGTGAGCACATTTCCTCCTCAAAATGTGCCTTTGTTTCAGGGAATTCATTTACATCATTTCTTTTAAAATAGAAAAAAAAAAAAAAAACAACTAGGTCTCAGCTTTGGAACTAAGATGTATTCTTTTGTTGTTGTTTGAGAGAGGGGGTATGAGTTGGGGATGAGGAGCAGAGGGAAAGAGAGAGATCTTAATAAATAAAATCTTTTTAAAAATGGGATACGTAGGTGACTCAGTCGAGTTTGGACTCTTTCAGCTAGGTCATGATCTCAGGATTATGGGGTGAAGCCCCACATGGGGCTCTGTGCTTGGCTCAGATTCTAGTACTCTCTTTCCTCTTCTTCTGCCCCTCCCCTCCCCCTGCTCTCTTTAAATTAAAAAAGATAAAAAAATTAAATCTTTAAAGATTTATTTATTTGAGGGAGATTTACTTATTAGGGGGGAGAGGGGCAGAGAGAGAGAGAAAGATCTTCAGCACTCTGCTGAGCATAGGGTTCCATGCGAGTCTGGAACCCACAACCCTGAGATCGTGACTGAGCTGAAATCAAGAGTCCAGTGCTCAACCGAGCCACTCAGGTGCCCTGGAACTAAGATGTTTTCCTTTTTTTCTTTAATATTTTATTTGTGTGTGTATTCATTCATTCATTCATTCATTCATTCATAAGAGACAACAGAGAGAGTGAGAGAGAGGCAGAGACACAGGCAGAGGGAGAAGCAGTTTCCATGCAGGGAGCCTGACATGGGACTCCATCCCGGGTCTCCAGGATCACGCCCTGGGCGGAAGGCAGCGCTAAACCGCTGAGCCACCCAGGCTGCTCTAAGATGTTTTCCAATAGCTTTGTTCTCCACTCTTTTGGGGCCTGAAATTTGGTGTACTTAATATTTCATGTTGCCTTTCCCCTTCTGTAATGAAAAAACTTGCTCCTTGCTCCTTATTGCCTCTCTTAATTATTCATCCCTTTTATTCCTCATCCTGGGAAAACAGTATTTTTTTTTTAAGACTTTATTTATTTGAGAGGGAAAGAGTAAGAGAGCACAAGCTGATGGGGAGGACGAGAGGGAGAAGCAGGCTCCCCACTGAACATGGAGCCCATTGAGGGGCTCCATCCCAGGATCTTGGGATCATGACTTGAGCTGAAGGCAGAGGGTTAACCAAGAGAACCCCCCAGGCATTACCTTGGGTTTCTGTTGTTGTTGTTGTCGTTGTTGCTGTTGTTTGGTTTGGTTTTTGTTTCATTTCATTAAAAAAAAATTTTTTTAGGTCCTGTATATAACTTGAATTTTGGGAGGCTCTCTACTCTGCTAATAGAAATTTCCAGAATTAGTGGAACACCTGTCTTCTTCCACTAAAGTAAAGCTGATCTTTTGCTTTTAAGCTCTATGTCCTCTTTATGCCATATTCTTTCCTTTTTTACACATTTCAAATTTTATTTACTTCAATAAATTAACAATGCCAAAACTGATTTCGTGAAGATATGAAAATTGAGATTTATATTATTAGGGAAAGAACTGCTAAGGAAGGACTGCTAAAATTAGGTACAAGAGCAGTTAATGTCCTATAGGGGAATAAATTATAACTTTGGGATTATCTTTTTTTTTAATTATTTATTTTCAGAGAGAGCATAAGCAGGAGGGGCAGAGAGAGAAGGAAAAATAATCTCAAGCAGACTCTGAGCTGAGCATGGAGCCTACTGCAGGGTTCAATCCCAGGACCCCGAGATCATGACCTGAGTCGAAACAGAGCTGGACACTCAACCAACTGCACCACCCAGATGCCCCTAGGGTTATCTTCTTTAGTAGACTAGAAAAAAAATCTTTGCACTGGGCAGCCCGGGTGGTTCAGTGGTTTAGCGCTGCCTAAAGGCCCAGGGCATGATCCTGGAGACCCAGGATCGAGTCCCATGTTGGGCTTCCAGCATAGAGCTTCTCCCTCTGCCTGTGTCTCTGCCTCTCTATGTGTGTCTCATGAGTAAATAAATAAAATCTTTAATAAAAAAACATGATTGCAATAATTACCCTCTAACTTTTGAAGGTTGTAAAATTTTTGGGTGCTAATCAAAATTATATTCTGCTAGATAAGTTGGTGACCCTCATGCGGATTTACTTAAAAATGCTCTAGCACGATATTAAAAGGTAACGTAGTCATTTTTTGTCCTTATTTCTAAGCTGTGCATAATTTTTCCTAAACAGTCACCCCATGACCATATTCTGTAATAGTTACTCTTGCTTATACACTAAAATGGTTTATCTCCTGTTTTTGTATCAAAATCATTAATTGAACTTCATGCATAGTTGACCATTTTCTACACTTCTTACTTCATATCATACTCTTTCGCACAGTGCCTCCAGCATCAGTATTTTCCTACCCTTCCATCACAACACTAATTGTTATCTTTGCCTACAGAATCATAATTTCAGACCCTAGTTCTCACAGGTGAAACTAGCATACAACTAGGGTTCTGTAGCCTCTCAGAAGATGTGACAAACATTGCTAGTTGTCTTATCCAGTGTCCATTCTTCTCCCTTTCTGACGAACCCAAAGTTGACATGGTGGTTCCATTTTGATTAGGAACTTTTCTTTCTTCTAATATGTTCTGGTATCCTCATAAGTGCTTTTTTTTTTACTTCATGGTCCAAGACTGCTAGCTTCATTTATGTTACCTGCATTCCAACCAGCAGGAAGGAGAAAAGAGAAGACAAAGGGTATCTAGCTTCCTTTAATGGCACTTCCCATAAGTTGCATACTATTTTTGCTATTATCATGTTAGCCAGAAATTAGTCATGGGAGGCTATGAAGTATAGTATTTGTTCTGAGTGTCTGTGTGCCCCGCTAAAAATTGGGGATTCTGTTATTACAGAAGAAAGGAAGCACAGTTAGCAGATTCTACTATTATGTGCAAAACTATGTGGAGAAAATTATAAAACTCTACTGAAATACATTTTAAAAACCCAAATAGAAAAAAATAAAAAATAAAAATAAAAACCCAAAGAGACATAAACCATGTTCACATGTAGATGGACTCATAACTGTGAAAATCAGTTCTCCTTCAAACTGATATACATATTGAATGCAGTTCCAAATAAGGAGTAGGGTAAGTTGATTCTGAAACTTATACAGAAGACCAAAGGACCAAGATTTGCCAAGACACTCTTGAAAGAAAAAAAAAAAAGAACAACAATAAGGGGAGTAGCCATGCTGGACATCATGACTTATAAGTCTATAGAGAAAAAAAGATGGGACACCTGGGTGGCTCCATGGTTGAACACCTGCCTTCAGCTCAGGGCATGATCATGGAGACCTGGGATCGAGTCCCTGCATGGAGCCTGCTTCTCCCTCTGCCTGTGTCTCTGCCTCTCTCTCTGTGTGTCTCTCATGAATAAATATTTTTAAAAAGAAAAAAAAAAAGACAGTGGTATTAGCAGGGAAAGACCAGCAGATTAATATGACAGAATAGAGAGCCCACAGGTAGACTTATATGTATTATGGGAACTTGATGACAGAAGCAACATTGCAGGTCAGTAGGGAAAAGAAGGATTGCTCAATATATGGAGCTAGGATACTGGATATTTATATGGAAAACAATAAAGCTGGATCTCTGACTCATACCATATATTATATAAACAAATATTCAGGTGGATTGAAACTGAAAACATTATATATAGGAGAATATTTTATGAACTCTGTAGGAAAAGAGTTATTAAGCAATATAAAAAGCAGTAACTATAGAAGAAAAAATTCACAAATACAATGATATTAAAATAAAAACATATTTAGTGCCAAAAGACTTATGAGCAAAATATACAAGCACCCAGAGGAGGGTGCCATGGGGGGGAAGTGATTTTGAGGTAGGTTTTGAACTGTGTGTGAGTGTTCACTGGGAGTACATGGGGCAAAACCTTGTAAGCAGAGAAGAACCTAGGCAAAGGCACAGAGCCAAAACAGTGTGGTGTATTTAAAGAATTACCATAGTGAAATATAGAGTAGAGTGGGGCTGCATGACAACACAGCCTTACAAATCATACCAACCCAGCTCTGCCAATTACCATTTCAGTGACCTTGGGCAATTATTTGGTTTCTTTTTTGTTTATTTTATTTTTTTCAAGATTTATTTACTTTAGGGACGCCTAAGTGGCTCAGCAGTTTAGCATCTGCCTTTAGCTCAGGTTGTGATCCTGGAGTCCTGGGATTGAGTCCCACATTGGGCTCCCTGCATGGAGCCTGCTTCTCCCTCTGCCTACGTCTCTGACTCTCTCTGTCTCTCATGAATAAATAAATAAAATCTTTTTTTTTTTTTTTAAATAAATAAAATCTTAAAAAAAAAAAAAGATTTACTTTAGAGAGAGCACACGCACATGCACGAGTGAGGGGAGGGGCAGAGAGAGTTGGAGAGAATTTCAAGCAGTCTCCCTGCTAAGCACAGAACTCAGTGTGGAACTTGATCCTACGACCCTGAGATAATGACCTGAGCCAAAACCAAGAGTCAGACACTCAACCCAACTGAGCCAACCAGGCACCCCTAGTTTGTTTGTTTCCTTTTTTTTTTTTTTTTAAACAAATTGAAGTATAGTTGATTAGTTTCTGGTGTGCAACATAGTGATTTAACAATCATACATTACAAAATAATCACCATGGGATCCCTGGGTGGCGCAGCGGTTTGGCGCCTGCCTTTGGCCCAGGGCGCGATCCTGGAGACCCGGGATCGAATCCCACGTCGGGCTCCCGGTGCATGGAGCCTGCTTCTCCCTCTGCCTGTGTCTCTGCCTCTCTCTCTCTCTGTGTGACTATCATAAAAAAAAAAAAAAAAAATCACCATGATAAATGTAGTTACTATCACCACACAAAGTTATTATAGTACTATATTCTTTATGCTGTACTTTAAAAAAAAAAAGATTTTATTTATTTATTCACAAGAGACACACACACACACACACACACACACACACACACAGAGAGAGAGAGAGAGAGAAGCAGGCTCCATGCAGGGAGCCCGATGTGGGACTTGATCCCGGGTCTCCAGAATCAGGCCCTGGGCTGAAGGCGGTGCTAAACTGCTGAGCCACCCGGGCTGCCGTATGCTGTACTTTTTAACTCTGTGACTTATTTATTTCATAATTGGAAGTTTGCACTTCTTAATCCTCTTCATCTGTTTTGCCCATCTCCTACTCCCCTCCTCTCTGGCAACCTCCAATTTGTTCTTTATGAGTCTGTTTCTGTGTTTCATTTGTTTTTTAGATTCTACATAAAAGTGAAATCATGTGGTATTTCTTTTTCTTGGTCTGATTTTTTTCACTTAATACCTTCTAGGCCTATCCCTGTTGTCACAAATAACAAGGTTCATCTTTTTTTTATGGCTGAGTGATATTCCATTATGTACATAATACCACAATTTCTTTATTCATTCATCCATTGATGGACACTTAGGTTGTTTCCATATCTTAGCTATTGTAAATAATGCTGCAATGAACACAGGGGTACATATATCTTTTGAATTAGTGTTTTTGTTTTCTTCAGTAAGTACTCAGAAGTGACAGTACTGGGTTGTATGGCATTTCTACTTTTAATTTTTTTAAAGTTTTAATTTATTTATTTGAGAGAGTGAGTGACAGAGAGAGAGAGAGAGAGAGAGCAGAAGCAGGGGGAGAGGGAGAAGCAGACTCCCCACTGAGCAGGGAGCCTGATGCGGGGCTTAATCTCAGGACCCTGGGATCAGGACTGGAGCCGAAGGCAGATGCTTAACTGACTGAGGCACCTTTCTACTTTTAAATTTTTGAAGAACTTCTACAGAGTTTTTCATAGTGGTTGCACCATTTTACATTCCCTCCAACAGTGTACAAACGTTCCATTTTCTCCATATCCTCACCGACACTTATTTCATGTCTTTTTGTTAGTTTTAGAATTTATTATTTCCTGTCTTTGATATTAGTCCTTCTAACAGTTGTGAGGTGATATCTTATTGTATTTTTAACTTCCATTTCTCTTATGATTAATGACATTGAGCATCTTTTCATGTGCCCGTTGACCATCTGTATGTCTTCTTTGAAAGAATGCCTATTTAGGTCCTTTGCCCATTTTTAAATTGGATTATGTGGGGTTTTTTTTAGTATTGAGTTGAATGAGTTCTTTATAAATTTTGGTATTAACTCCTTATCAGATAGTTGCAAGTATCTTCTCCTGTTCAGTAGGTTGCATTCTCATTTTGTTGATGATTTCCTTCATTGTGCAAATGTTTTTTACTTTTCTAGCTGTTCATTTTTGCTTTTGTTTCTCTTGTCTGGGGAAAGATATCCAGAAAAATACTGCTAAGGCCAATGTCCCAAGAACTTACTATGTTTCTTTAGAGTTTGATGGTTTTAGGTCTTACATTTAGGTCTTTAGCCCATTAGAGTTTATTTTGTGTATGGTGTAAGAAAGCAGTCCAGTTTCATTCTGTTGCATGTAGCTGTCTGGTTTTCCCAACATCATTTATTGAAAAGAGTGCCTTTTCCCCATTGTATATTCATGCTTCCTTTGCTATAAATTTATTGACCATATTAATCACGTGCAGGTTTATTTCTGCGTTCCTTATTCTGTTCTTTTGATATCTGTGTCTATTTTTGTATCAGTTACCATACTGTTTTACTATATTTTGTAGTATAGTTTGAAGTCTGGGATTATGATACCTCCAGTTTTGTTCTTATCCAAGATTGCTTTGGCTATTTGGGGTCTTTTGTGGTTCCACACAAATTCTGGTATTTTTTGTTCTAGTTCTGTGAAAAATGCTGTTCTTATCTTTAAAAAAAATTAAAGCAATCTTTATAACCATTATAGGGCTTGAACTCATAAACCTGAGATCAATAGTCTTTTATGCTCCACTGACTGCCCCTAAAATGCTGTTGGTATTTTGTTAAGGATTGCGTGCAACTGCAGATTGCCTTGAGTAGTATGGACGTTTTAACAATATTAATTCTTCCTATTTATGAACATGGAATTCTTTCCATTTGTTTGTGTCGTCTTCAGTTTATTTCATCGGTATCTTATAGTTTTCAGAGTACAGGTCTTTTGCCTCTGAGGTTAAATTTATTCCTAGGTATTTTATTCTTTTTGATGCAATTGTACATGGAATTGTTTCCTTAATTTCTTTCTGCTAGTTTTTTTTTTTTTTAAGATTTTATTTATTTATATATTCATGAGAGACACAGAGAGGCAGAGACATAGGCAGAGGGTGAAGCAGGCTCCCTATGGGGAGCCTGATGCGGGACACAATCCCTGAGCCAAAGGCAGATGCTCAACTGCTGAGCCACCCAGGCGCCCCTCTGCTAGTTCATTAGTGTTTAGAAACACAACAAATTTCAGTATATTAACTTTGTATGCTGCAACTTAACTGGATTCATGTATTAGTTATAATGGATTTTTGTTAAGTCTTTAAGGTCTTCTCTATACAGTATCACATCATCTGCAAATAGTCATAATCTCTTTTCTTCCTTATCAGTTTGGATGCCTTTTCTTGTCTGATTGCTGCAGCTAGTACTTCCAGTACTATGTTGAATAAAAGTGGTGAGAGTGAACATCCTTGTCTTATTCCTGAACTTAGAGGAAAAGCTTTCAGCCTTTTACCATTGTGATGTTAGCTGTGGGTTTATCATATGTGAAGTTTATTATGTTGAGGTTTGTTTCCTCTAAACCATTTTGTTGAGAGTTTTTATTATGAATGGATGTTGAATTTTGTCAAATACTTTTTTCTGCATCTATATTGATGATCATGTGATTTTTATCCTTTGTTAATGTGGTGTATCATGTTGATTGATTTGTAGATATTGAACCATCCTTGAGTCCTTAGAATAAATCCCACTTGATTGTGAGGAAGTATCCCTTTAATTAATTTTTGAATTCAGTATGTTAATATTTTGTTGAAGATTTTTGCATCTCTGTTCATCAGGGATATTGGCCTGTAGTTTTCTTTTTTGTAGTGTCTTTGGTCTGGTATTAGAATAATGCAGGCCTCACAGAGTGAATTTGGAAACATTCCTTCCTCTTTTATTTTTTGGAATAGTATGAGGAGGGTAGGTATTAACTCTTTTTTATATTTTTGGTAGAATACACCTGTGAAGCCATCTGGTCTTGGACTTTTGTTTCTTGGGAATTTTTTGTATTATACATTCAATTTCTTTACTAGTAATTGGTCTGTTCAGATTTTCTATTTCTTGTTGAGTCCGTATTCAAAGGTGTATATTTCTAGGAATTTAGTTGTTTCTTTTAGGTTGTCTAATTTGTTGGTGTATAATTGTTCATATTAGTCACTTACAGTAGTCTGTGGTATCACTTATAACTTCTCTTTTATTTGAATCCTCTTTCTTTTTTCTTAATGAGTCTGACTAAAGGCTTACCAATTTTGTTTATCTTTTCAAAGAATTAGCTTAGTTTCATTGATCTTTTCTATTGTTTTCAAGTCTCTATGTTATTTATTTCTACTCTAATCTTTATTATTTCCTTCCTTCCTGGGAATTGGTACTTTCTCAAAAATGAACAAAGTGAGCCAGTCACTTTAAGGAAAACAAACAGTATTTGCTGCCAATGATAAAATTTGAGATTTCAGCAAAACCTTTAATTTTGGAAAACTTATATCTACTATAGTGAGCTTGACAGCTTCCCAGTACTTAAGGATTTGCTGATGGGATTGATTATGATTTTAATGAATGAGTTTTTTAAATTTTTTACTTACTTTTTTTTTTTTTTTTTTTTAGTAATTTATACACCTAGCAAGAGGCTTGAATTCATGACCCTGGGATCAAGAGTTGCAAGCTCCTCTGACTGAACCGGCCTGATGCCCCCTTAATGAACTTTTTAAAAAATTGGATAATGAAATGTGTCAACATTTGAAATATCTGCATGACTGAGTGAACCACTATTTTCCAAATTACTAAAATGCATGCTGTTTTAAAGTAATGCTTGGGTAAAAGATTCATTCAAATTGCAAGATAGACCAATGGGTTTTACCTAACA
Organism: Canis lupus familiaris; assembly: GCF_011100685.1. Lineage (NCBI taxonomy): Eukaryota > Metazoa > Chordata > Mammalia > Carnivora > Canidae > Canis > Canis lupus. The sequence continues at coordinate 60,434,208 of NC_049238.1, forward strand.
ATACAGAAAGTTCACTGATATGGTTTCATTTTTTAAAAATATTTTATTTATTCATGAGAGACAGAGAGAAAGAGAGGCAGAGACACAGGTAGAGGGAGGAGCAGGCTCCACGCAGGGAGCCTGATGCAGGACTCGATCCCGGGACTTCAGGACCATGCCCTAGGCTGAAGGCAGGCACTAAACCGCTGAGCCACCCAGGGATCCCCACTGACATGGTTTCAAATACAACATTACAATTCACTTTGGAGAAACTACCACTATGTTTTGGTGTATTATCAAAGAAGAATATCCAAAATTATTTGGAAAGGGTATTAAAATTCCTCTTCCTTCTTCCAGTTACTTATCTGTATGAGGACATATTTCCTCCAAAGACTTCAGTCAAAATGTATCAGGGGTGCCTGGATGACTCAGTCAGTTAAGCATCTGCCTTTGGCTCAGGTCATGATCCCAGGATCCTGGGATCGAGCTCCACATCAGGCTCTCTGCTCTCCTCCTTGTGCTTGCACATGCTCTTTCTCTCCATCAAATCAAATCAAATCAAATCAAATCAAATCAATTTAAATCAAATTTGATTTAAATCAAATCTTTAAAAAATATCAAAACATTAAATGCATAGATAAGAAAATGATGTTTTTAATTAAATTAGATATTAAGAGATTTGCAAAAAATATAAAAAGATACTTTTCTTGAAAATATGTCATTTATATTAACCTAAAATTGGTTTATTATTATATTAGGTTTATTACTGTTTTTTTTTCTTTTTTTTTAATTTTTATTTATTTATGATAGTCACACAGAGAGAGAGAGAGAAAGAGGCAGAGACACAGGCAGAGGGAGAAGCAGGCTCCATGCACCGGGAGCCCGATGTGGGATTCGATCCTGGGTCTCCAGGATCGCGCCCTGGGCCAAAGGCAGGCGCTAAACTGCTGCACCACCCAGGGATCCCTATTACTGTTGTTTTAAAGTGAGTTACTATTTTAGAGGCACCTGGCTGGCTCAGCCAGTACAGCATGCAACTCCTGATCTTGGGGTTGTAAGTTTGAGCACCACGCTGGGTATAGAGATTACTTAAAAATAAACAAATCTTTAAAAAAAATGAATTATTATTTATATTTATATTTATATTTATTTTTAAAGTTTTCCATTCTTAGTAATTTTTTTTTAATTTTTATTTATTTATGATAGTCACAGAGAGAGAGAGAGAGGCAGAGACACAGGCAGAGGGAGAAGCAGGCTCCATGCACCGGGAGCCTGACGTGGGATTCGATCCCGGGTCTCCAGGATCGCGCCCTGGGCCAAAGGCAGGCGCTAAACCACTGCGCCACCCAGGGATCCCCATTCTTAGTAATTTTTAAAAAATATTTTTATTTATTTATTCATGAGAGACATAAAGAGAGAGGCAGAGACACAGGCAGAGGGAGAAGCAGGCTCCATGCAGGGAGCCCGATGCAGGACTCGATCCTGGGTCTCCAGGATCCCACCCTGGGCTGAAGGTGGTGCTAAACTGTTAAGCCACCGGGGCTGCCTGAATTACTATTTTTATATGTTAAATTTCTAGATCTTAATTTTACCTTTTAAAATCTGTCATTTTTATAGTGTTTTATCCTTTAGTCATACTTATATTTCCTTTAAATATATTAAACATACCTATTTATATGCTGTATTACAATTCCAATATCCAAAGTCTCTGTTGCCTTGTGTTTTAGGATTTTTATTTGAGAATTCATAGTCAAAGAAACTTTGGGGAATTTTTGAAGTCTGGATTGAAGGTGCCTTTCTTCAGAGAGGATTTGTGTTTCTTTTCTTTCTTTTTTTCTAAAAAAGGTTTTAGTTATTGATTCATGACAGAGAGAGAGAGAGAGAGAGAGAGAGAGAGAGAGAGAGGCAGACACAGGCAGAGGGAGAAGCAAGCTCCACACAAAGAGCCCAATGTGGACTTGATCCTGGGACCCCGAGATCATGCCCTGAGCTGAAGGCAGATGCTCAACCGCTGAGCCACCCAGGCATTCCTCTTTTTTCTTTTCTTTTTTTTTTTTTTTAAAGTAGCTCCATGCTGGATGTGGAGCCCAATGTGGGGCTTGAACTCACAACCTTGAGATCAAGCCTGAGCTGAGATTAAGAGTTGGACACTTACCTGACTGAGCTATCCAGGTCCCTGTGTTTGTTTCTTTCAAATGCCTGGGAATAGTATCCAACTTGTAAATTACTTTAAAATAAAATCTGAGCTTTAAGGATTTCTGTTAATTTGGGTAATGTGAATTTAGGCTATAAACCCCTGGGAGGACTAACTTGTGATTTCTAAGGGGAGATCTTTTCCCCTTTATTCTGAGCTATGACTGAGATCAGGACATTTCTTTTCCATCTCTCTTCTCAGGGTGGGTATTTTCTGTTTTACCTTTTCACTGAGAGTGAAGTCTGCAGAAGTCCTAGCCTCATTCAGGGGCCAATCCAACTGTTCTTTTTGTACAAGCCCTAGGCTTTGTCTGCTGTCCTTGAAAAATGATTAAGATGGAAGCTCTGTCTCTGGGGGTTAGCAGATGTCTGTAGAACAGCCACCAATTTCAGCCTTATGTTTTTGAATTAATGCTTTTACTTTTTATATTTGAGCTAGTGTTTTTAGGTGTTTTGTTATGGAATAGTTCTCAGGGTATCTGGTCTGTTATACTGCTAGAATGGAAGTCTGATTCTTTGTTGCATGTTGGTTCCCCCACACCCTCCTGCCTCCCCCACTACAAATTCCATGAGAGCAGAGGCTAGGTCCGTCTTGCCATAGCTATTTTCTTTTTAAAGATTTTATTTATTTACTCATGAGAGAGAGAGAGAGAGACAGAGAGAGAGAGAGAGAGAGAGAGGCAGAGACAGGGAGAAGCAGGCTCCATGCAGGGAGCCCGATGCGGGACTCGATCCCAGGTCTCCAGAATCATTTCCCGGGCCAAAGGTGGCGCTAAACCACTGGGTCACTGGGGCTGCCCCTTCATTGCTATTTTCTGTATGAAAGTGGAAAGAAAGTTAGGAGTTCCCTGAAAGGCAAGAGAGGAAAAAAATTCAGGTAAGGACAGAAAATAGGCCATTGTACTTAGCAATTAGGTCATTTTGAGAATAGATTTTGTAAATTTTTTAAAAAAGATTTTGTTTATTTGACAGAGAAAGTGAGAGGTGCATTCACAAGCAGGGGGAGTGGCAGGCAGAGGCAGAGGGAGAAGCAGGCTCCCACTGAACAAGGATCCTACGTGGGGCTTGATCCCAGGACTCTAGGATCATGACCTGAGCCAAAAGCAGACACCTAACTGACTGAGCCATCCAGGTGTCCCAGATTTTGTAAATTAATGAGGGCAAAAGCTGAATTTCACTGAGTTAAAGAGTAAATAGTAGTTAAACATTTATTTTTCAAGAAATTTTGGAGTGATGAGAAAGCAGAGGGTGGTTGGGTTGAAGAAAGAATTTTTTTTTAGAATGAGAGATTCAAACATTTGTAGGTTAGGGAGAATGATCTGGTATGAGAGAAATTATAAAGGAGAGAAGGGGGGCACCTGGGTAGCTTAGTCAGTTAAGCATCTGACTAGTGATTTTGGCTCAGATCATGATCTCAGCACTGTGAAATTGAGCCTATGCTGAGCCCTGATGGGGCTCTGCACTCATTGGGGAGTCTGCTTGGGATTTCCTCCCTTTTCCTCGTCCCTCCCTGTCTCAAGTAAATTTATTTGAGAGCTCACACATGCATGAGCACAAGCATGAGGAAAGAAGAGGGAGAAGCAAATTTCCCACTAAGCAGGAACCTGATGCATAGGATCATGACCTGAGCTGGGGGCAGATGCTTAACTGACTGAGCCACCCAGGAGCCCCTAAATAAATAAATCTTTAAAAAGAGAGAGAAGAGAGAAGGGACAATTGATAGGCACAGTATTCCAGAAGATACAGATAGGAGGGCAAAATTAATGCCTCTATAAGGAGTTTCTCTACTTAACTAGGCAAGAAGATATAGATGAGGTGCCCCATTCCTTTTGAGGTGTAATACAAGGTAGTCTATAAAAGCCAGAGGCTAGGACTAGAGTGGGGTACTTGAGAACAGCTGTGGAAGATTCACAAGGAACCTAGCTTCCCATGCAGACTGCCAAGTTAAGGCTGGAAATCGCACATGAATACTAATTCTGACTCTCATAAATGCTATCCCAAAAAGTAGCAGGCAAACCACAAGTACAGAAAACCCACTTCTATCCCCAATACCTAGAACAACTCTTGGCACATCAATAGGCAGTTAATAAATTTATTGAATAAACAAACACAAAGATTAGATTAATTAGAACTGGGGTGTGGTGAGGTAGTTGGGACCAAAGAACAAAAGACAAAAGTAATTGAGGGTGTGTTAAAAGTGTTTTGAAATATATCATTGTCCATGGAGCCTAAGATGGACAGGGTAAGAAGTGAAAGCCACAAAGGATCTGACAGACCAGAACTGTAGTTAGTATAAACTAAGTGCTACAAAATTGAAGAATGAATGAAATTTTCTAAGATATTTTTAAAGGTTATATTTATTTGAGAGAGAGAGTGAGAGCACAGAGTAGAGAAGCAGAGGGAGAAGGAGAGGGAGAAGCAGACTCCCCACTGAGCAGGGAGCCTGACACAGGGCTTAATCCCAGGACCCTGGGATCATGACTCACACCAAAGGCATATGCTTAACTGACCACCCAGGAGCCCCCATTTTCTAAGTTTTTAGAAAATCTATAGGTTCTGAAATGGAATTAGTAGATCCTTAGAGAAGCCTGACCCAGATGACTGAAGTCTAGGAAAGGGGTTGTAAACCAAGTTTACTTGTTACTTTTGGCCTGGGACATAGAACTCAGACTAACATCTCTTATGTAAAGTCTGACAATGGGACCTGCAGGTGCAAGTTCCAACTGAACCAGGCTCCTGATTGTTATAGGGTGAGAAGGCAATGTGAGCACCATCTAGAATCCCATTAACTAATAATAGATTAATACCAAATTAGAGGTCTCTAGTACATTCCACCGGGCTCCCCCCCCGCCCCACCGGGCTCTTGACCTGGGGGCTATCCTTTTCAATATTTGTACAAATGGTTTAGTTAATATTGATGACAATTGCACCTGGCTCAGTTGGTAGAACATCAACTCCTGATACGATGTTCAACCCATCGAACTCATGGGGCTGAGTTTGAGCCCCATGTTGGGTGTGGAGATTACTTTAAAAATTAATTAATTTTAGAAATTTTAGAAAAAAGAACATTGATGACATCATATTTGTAGATAGCAAGAATATGGGAGGGATAATGAATACAATGTTGGAGAACAGAATCAGAATGCAAAGGGATCTTGGCAGGCTAGACCAAATCTAACAAAATTTAGTTTAAATAGGTTAAATGTAAAGTGTAGCACAAAGCTTGTGTGTGTGTGCGTGTGCACACATGCATGAATATGACATAGAAGATAGATATGGCATAATATGGGGACGCCTGGGTGGCTCAGTGGTTGAGCATCTGCCTTTGGCTCAGGTTGTGATCCTGGGGTCCTGGGATCGAGTTCTGCATCAGGCTCCTCATGGGGAGCCTGCTTCTCCCTCTGCCTGTATCTCTGCCTCTCTCTGTGTCTCTCATGAATAAATAAAATCTTAAAAAAAAAGATATGGCATAATATGTTTTGAAAATTACCTAGGAAACTGAATAGAAATATGGGCAAAGTAGAAGGCGCCTGGGTGGCCACATCAATTAAGCTTCTGACTCTTGGTTTCGGCTCAGATGGTTATCTCAGGGTCATGGGATTGAGCCCCATGTTGGGTTTATGCTCAGTGCAGTCTACTTAAGACTCTCTCCCTCTCCCTTTGCCCACTCCCCCACCATGTGCTCACACTCTCTATTAAAATCTTAAAAAAAAAAAAGAAAAAAAGAAAAGAAATATGGGCAAAGTAGGCAATTCAAGTAGAGGACATACAAATGGCATATACATACATAGACACTTATACCTATATATACATATATATGTGTGTATGTGTGTGCTATTATATGAGATAACTTTTATTCACCTTTCTTTTTGGCAAAAATTTAAGACTGCTAATACCAAGTGTTAGCAAAAGTATGGGAAAGTGTCCAAAGTATCCTCACAAGGTTAGTTGGTGGGAATATAAATCATTTTAGGGCTATTTTTAAGTATATATTAAAAATTTAAAAGTACATATTCTGTAACCTAGCAATTGAATCTTTTAATATTCCCCCAGAGAGACTCAGTTGGTTAAGCATCTGATTCTTGATCTCAGCTCAGGTCTCAATTGCATGGTTGTAAGGCCTGTGTTGGGCTCCATGCTGGGTGTGGAGCCTCTTTAAAAAAAAAAAATCAAGATACTTCTCTATAGCACTAAGAGTCATAAAGAATTCTCAATGAAACAATGAAACATTGTAATAACCAAAAAAAAAAAAAAAGGAAACAATCTTGTGTCCAACAACAGAATGTCTAAACTGATACATCCATACAATAGGATACTATATAGCAGTTATAAAAGGGAGATAGCTTTATAACCTACTGATGTGAAAAGTTCTCTGTAACATATTAAAACATAACCAGAAGAGAACTATGTATCTCTGGAGGGAAAGGACCAGGATTTGGGATACTGGTCAAAGAAAACTTTGAATTTGTATGTAGTGTTGTTTTTGTTTTTGTTTTTTTAATATTTTATTTATTTATTCTTTTTTTTAAATTTTGATTTATTTATGATAGTCACACAGGGAGAGAGAGAGAGAGGCAGAGACACAGGCAGAGGGAGAAGCAGGCTCCATGCACCAGGAGCCCGACGTGGGATTCGATCCCAGGTCTCCAGGATCGCGCCCTGGGCCAAAGGCAGGCGCCAAACCGCTGCACCACCCAGGAATCCCTGTTTATTTATTCATGAGAGACAGAGAGAGAGAGAGAGAGAGAGAGAGAGAGAGGCAGAGACACAGGCAGAGGGAGAAGCAGGCTCCATGCAGGGAGTCTGATGTGGGATTCGATCCCGGGGCTCCAGGATCATGCCCTGGGCTGAAGGCAGGCACTAAACCACTAAGCCACCCAGGGATCCCCGTCTGTAGTGTTTTTTTTTTTTTTTTAATTTTTATTTATTTATGATAGTCACAGAGAGAGAGAGAGAGAGGCAGAGACACAGGCAGAGGGAGAAGCAGGCTCCATGCACCGGGAGCCCTACGTGGGATTCGATCCCGGGTCTCCAGGATCGCGCCCTGGGCCAAAGGCAGGCGCTAAACCGCTGCGCCACCCAGGGATCCCCTGTAGTGTTTTTGAATGAAGATTTTGATCCCTATTATTTACATGTTTTATAAAGTAAATGCATTCATGTTATTCATGAAGTCAAAACAAATTAAAATAACCCTACCTCACCCCATAATTATACCTGTAGGTTTTATGTAGTATCAGTTTTAATGAGTCAACGGTGTGGGGCGCCTGGTTGGCTCAGTTGGTTAGGTATCTGCCTTTGGCTCAGGTGGTGGTCTTGGGGTCCTGAAATCAAGCTCAGTATTGGTCTCCCTACTCAGAGGGGTCTGCTTGTCCCTCTGCCCCTCCCCCTGCTTGTGCTTTCTCTTTCTCTCTCTCAAATAAATAAATATAATCTTTTAAAAAAATGATTCAACAGTGTGATAGGGCAGGCAGTGAATCTAAGGATGCCTAAAGGCTCTTTTACAGTCCAAGTCCACAACCAAGCAAGTGATGGTTTAGTTCTCCTTGCCTCAGTCAGGCCACATCTGGACCAAACTTAGACAGGCACATTGACATATTTGAGCTATTCCAGAAAGCAGCAAGGGTCATGCCAGACATCAAGGAGAAATAACTGAGGGGAGAATGTTTAGACTAGTGAAATGAAATGTAGAGAGATGCAGAATATTTCATACTTGAATAAACTTAAAGGTATTTATTTATTTATTTATTTATTTATTTATTTATTTATTTGAGAGGGAAGGAAAGAGCACCTGCATGCACATGCACACGAGTTGGGGGAGGAGCAGAGTGAGAGAATCTTTCAGCAGAGTCCCTGCTGAGCATGGAACCCACAGGGGCTTGATCTCCCGACCCATGAGATTATGACATGAGTTGAAACCAAGAGTCAGACGCTCAACCAACTGAGCCACCCAGGCACCTCTGTATTTGAATAGTTTTATGAGGGCAAAGATAGTAGTAATGAGGGTGAAGATAGTAGTAAATTTTAAGACACTGGAGTGTCTTTCAAGAAAAGACCGAATGATCAGTTGTCAGGGATACTGTGGAAGAAATTAATTCAGGAGGAATTTGTTGGAACTAGATGATAGTCAAGATTTCAACTATCAGGGCAGCCTGAGTGGCTCAGCAGTTTAGTGCAGCCTTCAGCCCGGGGCCTGATCCTGGAGACCCGGAATCGAGTCCCATGTAGGGCTCCCTGCATGGAGCCTGGTCCTCCCTTTTCCCATGTCTCTGTGTGTCTCTCATGAATAAATAAATAAAATCTTAGGAAAAAGAAAAAAAATTCAACTATAAGAGTCTATTTTAAATTCCCTTGGCCTTAGCCAGATTTGCCAAACCCCAAATCCCTAAAACTGTTTTCTTTTTAGTTGTCTTATTATAGATGTTAACTTTTCTTTCTTTTTTAAAAGATTCTATTTATTTATTCATGAGAGACACACACAGAGAGAGGCAGAGATACAGGTGAGGGAGAAGCAGGCTCCACGCAGGGAGCCCCATGTGGGACTTGATCCCAGGTCTCCAGGATCAGGCCCTGGGTTGAAGGTGGTGCCAAACCGCTGAGCCATCCGGGCTGCCCTTGTTTTGTCTTTTTAAGTAGGCTGCAATCCCAGCATGGAGACCAATATGGAGCTTGAACTCACAACTCTGAGATCAAGACCTGAGCTCAGATCAATAGTTAGGCGCTTAACTGACTGAGCCACCCAGGTGCCCCTTTAAGATTTTTTTTTTTTTTAAGATTTTATTTACTTATTCATGAGACACACACAGAGAGAGAGAGAGAGAGAGAGAATGAGAGAGAGGCAGAGGGAGAAGCAGGCTCCATGCAGGGAGCCCAATGCGGGACTCAATCCCCAGGACTCCAGGATCATGCCCTGGGCCAAACCCAGGCACTAAACTGCTGAGCGACCCAGGGAACTGCCCCCCCCTCCCTTTAAGATTCTATTTTTAAGTAATCTCTACACCAAATGTGATGCTTGAACTCACACGCTCTACTAACTGAGCTAATCAGGCATCCCAGGGGATGTTAACTTTTCAGAGGTACTTTGGCACACTACAAACTGGCAATAATTGTCTCAATTCCATGAGTGCCAATTAAATGTCTCAAAAAATACAAAGATGATTATAATTGTAATGCTTAACAAGTACTAACTGAAGGAATGTGATGAAAATTAAAAGTTTAATTTTGTCTCCCCCTGTCTCTGCAAAATTTATTTCAATGGGAGTAGTTTTCCTCTGACATGGATAAAGATTCCAGCATCCTTCCTACCCTTTCATCACCTTTAGGTAACAGCCTTGCAATCACTTTAAGCAAAAGACACTCTTGATTCAGAAATATATTAAGGAACATATCAGTCTTCATTATATATGAGACTATCTCCGCCCCACCGCTAGGGTCAAGGTGGCCTGCCTTTATGGAAGAGGGGTGGTTGGCTTCTCTCCTTTTGCTACATATCCTTCTTTACTTCCTGGATGCTGACACTGACACCTCCAGGAGTGGAGCAAAAGAGAGATGGTGAAATGTTTTCTATACCTGGCTGATGTTGAAGGCTGATGGTCTCATGCGCATTTGTATGGATCCATCAGAGGCTTCCCTGCTGGGCCTTTCCTTTTTTTTTTTTTTAATTTTTATTTATTTATGATAGTCACAGAGAGAGAGAGAGGCAGAGACACAGGCAGAGGGAGAAGCAGGCTCCACGCACCGGGAGCCCGACGTGGGATTCGATCCCAGGTCTCCAGGATCGCGCCCTGGGCCAAAGGCAGGCGCTAAACCGCTGCGCCACCCAGGGATCCTTTTTTTTTTTTTTTTTTTTTTTAATTTTTATTTATTTATGATAGTCACAGAGAGAGAGAGAGGCAGAGACACAGGCAGAGGGAGACCTGCTGGGCCTTTCCAATGGCAATGTCAGCTTTCCTGAAAGATGATGCACTGCATATCTATGGCCACCACATCCTCTCTCATCATTTTGTTTTCCAGAGGGTCTATTCTATGCAGAAACCTTTGTGAAGAATCCCATTATGCTTCCACAAAGTTCTCGAGTAGATTTAAACTGGCTCCATACCTGGTCCCCAAGATTAATGTGTATTTGATCTTTTGTCAGAAGGGAGTGCAGTTACTTCCAAGATGTAGCTATTTACTTGGTTATCTCAGGCATTGTTTTTAGCCAATCTTTGCTTTGAAATTCCTCTACCATGAGTCATACACAGTCCAATGCCCATCCTCTACCCAGAGACAAATATCAAATGCTTCAGTGGTCCCTCAAGGCCTCTCTTTCTAAGCTTGAGAAGATAGAAGTGGTCCTGACTGCTTCTCCTTGGGATCTGGTGCAGCTCACAACAGGACAGTAGCTATCTTCAAATAAATCTCTTTTGAAAACCCTGTGTATCCACTTTTTATAGGAATAGAATTTTATATCTATTATATCTTGGTACCTCAGCTGAAGCATCCAACTTAAAATCTTTATTTATTATTTATTTTTATTTTTATTATTTTTTAAACATTTTATTTATTTATTCATGAGAGACACAGAGAGAGAGAGGCAGAGACACAGGCAGAGGGAGAAGCAGGCTCCATGCAGGGAGCCTGATGTGGGACTTGATCCCGGGTCTCTGGGATCATGCCCTGGGCTGAAGGCAGCTGCTAAATGGCTGAGCCACCCGGGCTGCCCTAAAAAGCTGCCCTGTCAAGTCTTAAAAAAAAAAAAAAAAGACTTGAGAGACTGAGAGAGCAAGAGTGCAAGGGAGCATGAGTGGGGGGAGGGGCAAAAGGCAAGAACTTCAAGTACATCCCTCCACTGAGCATCCCAACATGGGGCTTGATCTCACAACCCAAGAGGATCATGACCTGAGCTGAAAGCAAGAGTTGGTTGTTTAACTGACTTAGCCACTCAGGCATCCCCCAATTTAAAATCCTACTAAGAGGCACTTGGCTGGCTCAGGTGGTAGAGCATGTGACACTTTCTAAAAAATTATTTATTTATTTATTTATTTATTTATTTATTTATTTATTTCCTTCCTTATTTACTTACACAGGGGAGAGGCAGTGGGAGAGGGAGAGAGAGACTCCCCAGCAGACTCCATGCTGAGTGAGGAGCATGATGCAGGGCTCGATCCCACAACCCTGAGATCATGATCTGAGCCAAAATTAAGAGTCGGATGCTTAACTGACTGAGGCACCCAGGTGCCCTGAGCATGTGACTCTTGATCTCAGGGTCATGAGTTCAAGCTCCACATTGGGCATGGAGCTTACTTAAAAAAAGAAAGAAAAAAGATAAGCACTTTAACTGTGTAAAAAAATATAGGGACCCCTGGCTAGCTCAGCTGGTGGAGTATGCAACACTTGATCTTACAGTTGTGATTTTGAGCCCCATATTGGATGTGGAGATTACTTAAAAATAAATTCTTATTTTTATTTTTTAAAGATTTTATTTGTTAGAGAGAGAGAGAGAGAATAAACAGAGGGAGAAGCAGTCTTCCTGGAAGAGCAGGGAGCCTGATGCAGGACTCAATCCCAGGTTGACCTGAGCCAAAGGCAGACACTAAACAGAGTAAAGCCACCCAGGTGTCCCAAAAATAAAATCTTAAAAAAAAAAATGTTATTAAATATAAAACATATTCTGCCTTATCAATCCTGCTTTACAGTCTTACCTGTTTCCTCCCTGCAGTCTGTGATTCAGTCATACTTCACAGGCCAGCTCACAGAATAGTCAGCAAGTTGTTCTGAGATGGTGTGGGCACGCTCCCATTTAGCAATTAAAAAAAAAAAAAAAAAAAAAAAGAGGCTGACCCATGGCCTAGGGCTATAAAACAATTCCACTGCCCATGAGATGGAAAGTTCAGGACTCCCTCTGGCTCTAAGCCTAGTTCTCCCTGAGCGTTGAACACAGGGCATTGTGGTTTGATAGAGCAGCTATGGACTTTGGAGTCTGTCAATTACCAAGTACCTTGGATAAATTACCTTTTCTGAGCTTCTTAAAAGTTTTGTAAAATATAAAATAGTTTTTTAATTCAAAATTTGATTTTTAAATAAAAAATTTGATAATTAAATAAAAATTTTAAATAAAATTTTAAAATATTCTCCTTAGAAAAAACAAAACATGACAGATGATACTAAATTTCCTTTGATAACTACCCTACCTTCAATCCCACTCTTTAACCCCCCTCCCCAACCATCTCCCCAAGGTAACAATTCTCAGTTTAGTATTCATCTTTCTAGGCCTTTTTGAAACAAATCTTTTTGTTTATGTGTTTTGTTTTTGTTTTTGTTTTCTTAAAAGAGAGGAGGGTGAGAGTTCTGGAGGGAGAGAGGGGGAGGGAGAATCTTAAGCAGGCTCTACACCCAGTGTGAGCCCAACTGGGGCAGGGCTCGATCTCACAACCCTGAGATCATGACCTGAGCCATAAATCAAGAGTTGATTCTTAATTGAGTCACCCAGGTGCCCCTCAATCCAATTGATTTTACCTGTAAAAACAGGATAGTAATATTTATTCTGTGAGACAGAACAGTGGCAAAAATGCAAGTGCATAATGTTTTCTTCTATCTGTTTCCTCACTGTGTTGGAAGATGCTGAGACCTCCTGCAGGAACATAACTCTGCACTAAATTCAAGCTGAGGAAGAGAAATCTTACTTATTTACTGGGATGAAACTACCTGCCCCTCTACCTGGTATTAGAAAATATCAATTTTTGTTTTTTTCCCTACAAAATTCGACAGCATGCACAGAATCTACAGTAGGAACATGCCTCAGCTTGTTATACTGACAGAGCCAGCCTCCTCTTGGACCTGGGTCTACTGCAGGAGGGTAGCCCGAGCCAAAGCTCCAGAGAGCATTTTGCTTCCTTTTTGTTCTTCCATCTTAGCCAGGCAAAGATAAGTTAATGTCTCATATCTTCTCTTCTCGGTGGCTTTCATTTCAAATTGCAGAAAGGAAGAGATCATATGCCCAGATTTTTCCTCCAAAACAGCTTTTTTTTTTTTTTTTTTAAGATTTTATTTATTTATTCATGAGAGACCCAGAGAGTGAGAGGCAGAGACACAGGCAGAGGGAGAAGCCGGCTCCATGCAGGGAGCCTGATGTGGGACTCGTTCCTGGGATCACAGGATCAAGATCTGAGGGGAAGGCAGATGCTCAACTGCGGAGCATCTCGGGTGTCCCCCAAAATAGCTTTTGAACTGAATACAACAAAGACAAAAAACAAAGGAACCCTCCTCTTCCCACAATTCTGCTCTTCTACCACTCCACAGGACAAGGGGTATTCCCACAGTAGCTTTTTCCTACTATCAGGGAGGAAGCACAAGCTAAGATTTCCAAAGGTACTAGTGGCAGATTCCCAGGTACCCCAGAGTAGGATTTTATTTTAGCATAAGAACAAATTACATTTATTGACCATCTACTTTGCCAGTCACGATACAAGTTTCTTTTATCTAATTAATTCTAACAAAGCCATATACGTTTTGTATTGTAATTACCTTCTTATTACAGATGAAGGGACTGATGCTCAGAAAGGTTAATTACTGTTTTTCTTTGGGGGGGAGTGGGAGAAGAGGCAGAGGGAGAGAATCTTAAGCAGGCCCCATGCTCAGCGCAGAGCCTGATATGAGGCTTGATCATGACTCTGACATCACGCATGACCTGAGCTGAAATCAAGAGTCGGACATTTAACTGAGCCACCCAGGCACCCCCTAATACTTCTGTTCTTAAGTTGACTTCCTGATGCAAAGGAAATATTTAAGAACAACACTTTTCAACAGGAAGTGGTATCTGGAAGCAGGAATGAGAAGCATGGAGATTTGTGAAGAACAGAAGAGGTAGAATAGCAAATTAAGAAAAATGCATGTCCCGTCAAGAACTGCCATTTACCCCTACTGCTCGGCCTTGGGCCATGCTCTAGGGATGTGTGTAAACAAATCTCTATAGCAACCATCTGGTTTTTGTCTGTCTACGACAACACAGGCTTGCAGTGTCTAAATATGGGCACTGTGAGGATGAGTGTGGCTGGGGAGGCAAAGCTGGCCGCTGAGTCAAGAGAAAATTGTGCAGAAAAGGCAGATTCCTTTGGTATGCCCTCATCTACCTCTCCCAGCCCAATCCCAAGGTAGGAAAGGGCTTAAGGCCCTGATCTCTTCTTGATTCACAGCAGTCACAATTAAGAGCTAATCCCTGCATCTTATTTTAACCAAGTATGTAAATTCCTATGCAGTCAGGGGGATCCCCTTGGTGCAAGAAGGGGAGGGCAGAAACTTCTGCTTCCCATTTCACCCCAGGTGCCACTTTCGGGGCTGGTGAGGGTAGAAGTTGGAGGGTCCCATCTGTTGAAGGCATGGTAGCCCCAGAGGGAAAGGTGAGGAAGAGAAGCCAGGGACAGGGGTATAGGAGTAGGGATACTGCACTGCTAAGAGGATTAAATGGGACCACTACTGAGTTATATGAGTCCCTTCCTTAAGTCAGCACAGGGGTTCTCTTTTTTTTTTTTTTTTTTAATTTTATTTATTTATTCATGAGAGACAGAGAGGCAGGGACACAGGCAGAGGGAGAAGCAGGCTCCACGCGGGGACCTCGACGCGGGACTCAATCCTGGGTCTCCAGGATCATACCCTGGGCCAAAGGCGGCACTAAACGGCTGAGCCACCGGGGCTGCCCCCCCTTTTTAAAGATTTTATAGGGGTTCTCAACCAGAGGACCCTAGGGGACATGTGGCAATGTCTGGGGACTTTTTTGTTGCTCTGACTGAGCATCTAGTGGTTAGAGGACAGAGCTACTGTTAATATCCTAAAATACACAGGACAACCTCCACAACAAAGATATATCTGGTCCAAAATGTTCATAGTCCCAAGGTAGAGAAACCCTGAGTTAGAAGATGCTGGTTCTACATGAGCCCTCTCCTTGGTTCACTGCAGGACACCATCATATATTACTTGAAGGGGATACCATAGACGCCAGCTTGTTTGTTTGGGCCCTGAGTTCCTCTCAGACTTCCAACCTAAGTATTTAGTTTGCTTACTTCTAATAAAAGTAAATGAAAGCCAGAGTCCCAAATTTGCTGTGAAATCAGCTTCTAGGTAAGAGGGCCTCACGTGTAGCAAAAGCCACCTGATAGAGGCTGTGCAACTGGGCAAAAGGCACAATCTTTTGGCCTCAGTTTTAACATTTGTGAAATGAGTACCCTGAACACAATGACCTCTAATGTCTCTTTAGTTCTAAAACTTTGTATTTTTGAATATTTCTCATACATAGTTGTACCAGTTTTGGTCACTGGAAAAGGAAATGACTCAAATGCAAGGAGGGAAGTCTGAGGCTGACTCAGACTTTCCTAATAATAAAAGGCATTTCAGACAAGGACCTTAATGTTGAGCCAGGACTCCTGATCACTGAATGATGCCAGGACTTCCCTGTGTATATATGAGTAGATGGTCTTCTCATGGGGTGATTTCAGTAAGTTGCCTCTGCCAACTGCCCATGCCCCACCTCTGCCCCCTGCCAACAGGTCTGCTAACATAAGAGTTTTCTTTCTAGTTGGAAATATAAGTATTCTAGCATAAATAACAGTTTGATGTTACTAATTGGATTTGAGGCTGTAAGGTCGGTAGCTGGCACTAGATCAAGAATAGTGGTCGTTCATGGGTATGTAGTCCTAAGCAGTTAATATGACTACTTTGAGAAAAGTTCATATACTGTGTAAATTCTATTCAGTTTGAGCTTTCTCAACTAAATATTATAATAAAGATTTAATAACTAAGAGCTTGTATTTTCTATTAATCTCGAGTATCTACCTATAATAAGTCAAAACAAGGCTCAAAAAAGGTCCATGTAAATACACTAAGTGCCTCTGTCACCAAATTTCCATATATATCAAAACTTTTTTCTTACCTGAAGGGGCCACTTTACACACTGTGGTTATCAGTATTGAGTGCTCTCTTCCTGTCATTAGGAGATGTTTTGAAGATGTCTTGAAGAAAAGCTATCCTTGGTTGATAAGAGTATTTGGCTCTTACTTGGTCTTAGTCATGCAGCTCATGTAAAAGTTTTCCAAGAGAGGCCCAGCTTTGTCTGGGGAGTAACCTTCCAAAGTTGTTTTCTTGTTAGAGGTTTCATCTCTCTGCTTATCCACTATTGCTGCTGTTCAGAGACTGTTGAAACAGTCAACAGTCAACTCTTTGTAATTTTTTTCTGAATTTTCACAATGAACAATTCATTCCTTTAGCAAGTATTTAAGGAACACATACTTTGTGTGCCATTCTTGGTGGCAGGGAATATACCAGTAAGTTCTGGTAGTTCAATAAATATTTGCAAAATGAGTCAAGGACACTTTGCCAGTTGTTTGTGTTAGTCTAGCCTAATTTTCCTCTTTGTAATCAGTTTCAAACTACTGCTGTCTTCTCTTTTTGCCTTCGGATGCCTTCTTAAAGGTGGAATGCTTAACCTACCACTCAGGCAGGCTTAAGGAGACTGGGCTCCATCGGTCAGTACAAATACCAAACAACTTTTAAACCAAAGTTGGGAACTTTAAGGTTAATTCATTGCACAAGTGGTTCCCATTTCTCTATAATCTTTGGATTCTGCCTCAAATGCAGAACTCTCCCACTCACTTATACCTTCCTTCCTGGTCTGCTCATTTCCCTGATGCCTCACACAAAAACTTTTTAGAGAATTTCCCTCAACCCATTCATTCAAATTACACCTAAGTTTCCCCTAAGACACTGCTTTGTTTACAAGAGGGTTTTTTTTTCCCCTCTCCAATACCAGAAAGTGGGGAAACAGATACTTCTAGATCCCTAAAGTCATTTTCAGGGCATTATTCAGTCATTATTCTTCTAAGATATTTATATAATGAAGCAAAAAAATTAACTTTCTTCCAAGATATTTATATGCCATTCCTCCTGTTTTTGGAGTTTATTCCATCAGGCTACACTCTCCTTTATGTTCTTTGCTAGTCCTGGTCACTTCAATAACAGTTATGGTAGAGGCTTCATTTTCTCCCCAATCCTGCATAATTCTGGATTCATTCCAACAACTTGATTTCCTGATCCAAAATCCCACATCTGTAATTCGTTATTGTTGTTTTCTAAGCTAAATGCTTTAATCTTCATATATATATATATATATATATATATATATATATATAAAATACAGTTGGGTTTAACAAGAGATAACAACAAAACCACAGATACATGAGCCACCTACCTTTGCAGCTGAATGTGGGAACTCCTTGTTCTTTAATACTCTAATGACCTTTACTTTTACTCAACTTCAGACATCCATTCCTACTACCCATGTTGTTACATAGAAGAGTTCCAGCTCTAAAATCATCAACTCTTTTTTTTTAAGACTTTATTCATTTATTCATGAGAGACACAGAGAGAGAGGGAGAGGCGGGCTCCATGCAGGGAGCCCGACGTGGGACTCAATCCCGGGTCTCCAGGATCAGGCCCTGGGCTGAAGGAGGCACTAAACCACTGAGCCACGTGGGCTGCCCCTAAAATCTTCAACTCTTAATGTCATTCTGACTACCAGGGCCGGAACTTCAGCTTAATCACTTTGACTTCTAAATCATTAGCTTTTTGACCTTATCAAGACTTCTCTTGACCAGAGTTGATCATACCTTCCTTAGCCTACCTTCTTACCCAGTCTGAATCAGGTGGATTTCTTGAACTCTCTCCCCAGCACCTTCCATTCCCTTTTTCCCTTGTGAGTCCATTCCATTTGTCTATAAATCATGATCCAGGATCTAAACAATAATGCATCTTCTCTGCTTTTGTACCTAGGCAGCTGTGTGTTGCTAGAGAAAGCAGCAGAAATGCATAGATTGGTATCTGCTGTGGTTCCAATGTGTTAGGCCCTCAACACTGTTCCCTAAATCTTTTACTTAGTATTTATTGTCAGCTCTCTCCCATTCACCTCCCTTTCATCCTCTCTTCTTCTAAACTGTGGCCATTCTTCTTAAGCCCCCTAACTCCCACCTCCCTCTCAACTAGCAACTTTACATCTCTACAAAGAACAATGAAGCTGTCAGATACGGACTCCCATCAATCACCACACCCAGTCACAAACAGCTGTGAGTTTATCCATTGTTATATCTTCACCTTGAGTCTCAAGCAGGATGCAGTATACATCTTCCTGCTTGTGACTGATTTCCTACTTAGCTGGCTTCCCACTAGACTAACCTCAGCACCTCTCCTAGCATAGTAGTCAGCAGATAATAAGTGCTTAATAAATGTTTGTTGAAGTGTTTAATTGACCACACCCACCTGAACTTATTTACATTCCTTCCTTACTCTTCAGAACCCTTTTTAGTTATTCTCTACTGAGCTTCAACTTTTACTTGTTCCTTTCACTCAGTCTATAAATATGCCTAAATCATTCCCATCCTAAAACAACAGAATCTTCCCATATTACTCAGTGTGATAGGCAAGATTCTACCTCTACCAATCCATTGACTCTGGTATCAAAATGGTTACTAACTGCCAAATCAAATGGACATCCTTTAGAACGATTTAAAAAAATTTTGAGGGGTAATTTTTATTAGTGTTTTTATTTTTATTTTTTTAAATTTATTTATGATAGTCACAGAGAGAGAGAGAGAGAGAGAGAGAGAGAGAGGCAGAGACACAGGCAGAGGGAGAAGCAGGCTCCCTGCAGGGAGCCCGATGTGGGACTCGATCCCGGGTCTCCAGGATCGCGCCCTGGGCCAAAGGCAGGCGCTAAACCGCTGGGCCACCCAGGGATCCCTATTAGTGTTTTTAAAATGAAAATGACCTCTATCAAATATATGCTCATTTCTAAAGTCTCAAAAAGTACAGAAAGTGGACATACAGGTATACTCTAAATTATATTCTTGACAAACAGAGTTACCTACTATTGTAGCACATTTCTTTCTTGACATTTTTGGGCACGTTTTATTATAGAGGTGAAAGTTTAATTTTTTGCTTCATCAACCTCCAATAGCATTTTACATTATTCTTCCGATAAACTCTCACTGGGCACCACATCTTCCTGATTCTTCTCTTGTGTTGGGCCCTTTTCTTTATTCCCTTCACATGTTAGCTTTCATCAGGGTCAACCCTCCAGTCTTTCTGTTCTATATGCTTGCACTTCCATCATTTTACTAAGTATATCTTGAAATCCCAGAATCTACATTTCCTATTTCGATTTCTCCAACCTCTAGATTCATAAATCCAGTAATTTTCAGGTCATCTACTCTTGGATGTCCTAGAGACACCCCATATCATCCCTTCTGCAATACTGAAGAGATAAACTTGCCCTTCCAGTGGTCGTTTCTCTCTAGGTTATGGCATCATCCTTTACATTGTAATCTAGGCAGAGACCTGGGAATTTTTTATTAGAGTCCTGTCTCTTCCCAAGTTGCATATCCCTCATCAAGTTCTATTGATTGTACTTCCCGTGTATCTCTTGAATTTGTCCACTCTTCCTAATCCTTACTGTCCTTATCTTCTGTAGTTCCTAATCATACTTAATTTAGAGTACTGTAGCAACACAATAGTCGGTCTTACTCATAACTAGCCCATGGTAACCGTTAACTAAGTGGAGTGTAGTACACAGTCCCCACTTAAGTGTTTCACTGCTACTTCAAATTTATTTTGCCACATATTGAATCATCTTTCTCTTCACAACAACCATTCCTTCTTAATGTTTCCATCCTGTTTGTTTTTTTTAAAGGTCTTATTTATTTATTCATGAGAGACAGAGAGAGACAGAGAGAGAGGCAGAGACACAGGCAGAGGGAGAAGCAGGCTCCATGCACCAGGAGCCTGACGTGGGACTCGATCCCAGGTCTCCAGGATCGCGCCCTGGGCCAAAGGCAGGCGCCAAACCGCTGCGCCACCCAGGGATCCTGGTACCACATCATTTCTATTTTACAAATAAGCAAAGAGAGTTTAGGAAACTTGTCCTGAGTTACCAAAATATATAAAAGTCAGAATTTAAAACCAGACAGCTTGATATTAGAACCAGTCCATCCCTAAATCCTTCACCTTTAATTTAAATCCCTTCTCCACACAATTTGGCAGTAGCCTCCAAAACACAAATCTGACCAGGTTTTCTCTTTGCCACCCTCTCTGCCTGCCTGGCATATCCCAGGCACCCAGGTCTGCCTACCTGCCATCTCCTCTGTAATCTGGCTCCCATCTGCCTTCTTGGCCTGGTACCAGCCATGCTCTAGGGCTCAATGCTGCTGCTCCAGAAGCACCACCCATTTCACACTCATATTTCTCTAAGTGTTGGTCTATCTACCAGAATGTTCCTTGTCACCCTATCCTTCTGGAGAAATCCTGTTCCTCCCTAGAACTCATTCCATGAAAGTATTCATGGTCACTCTTTCCCCATTCCTTTGCAGATACTGGAGTGACTCCTACCTCCACTCTCAGAAACTATGTGACTTGGGCAATTACTGTTTTAGTTTCCTCACTTGTATAATGGCAGCAGTAAGACTGTCTACTCAGAGAATTGCTGTGAGGTTCCAATGAGAGGATGGAAGTTAAGTACTTAGCACAGGACTAAGTACTCAAGACATTTAGCAATTATTTACTCACCCCTATTTCTCTATGTAGCTGGGCTTCTACTACCCAAGTTTAACACTACAGTATGGTTTCTTCACATGGAAAAAGAAATCATCCACATATCACTTATATTTTAGCACAGTGCCTGGCATATTTTGCCTGTCTTATTAAGTAATTGAACTGGAATATTTATTCTTTTTTTTTTTTATTCATTCTTTTTTTAAAAGATTTATTTTTAGAGAGAGAGGGCAGGGGCAGAGAGAGGGAGAGAACGTCTTAAGCTAGTCCATGCTGAGCATGGAGCCCAACGTGGGGCTCGATCTCACAATATGAGCCGAAGCCAAGAGTTGTAGGCTTAACTGACTGTGCCACCCAGGTGTCTCCCTCAAACTGGACTATTTAATTACTACCCATCTTTCAAGGCCAAGTTCAGTTTCCATTTCTACCACTAATATTTACCTAATGAATTGGATTTTCTCTTCTCAGAAATTCTTTTATTTAGTTTTTAAAACTTTTTAAAAAGATTTTATTTATTCAAGAGACACACACACAGAGGGAGAAGCAGAGACATAGGCAGAGGGAGAAGCAGGCTCCATGCAGGGAGCCTGATGCGGGACTAGATCCTGAGACTCTGGGATCATGCCCAGAGCTGAAGGAAGATGCTCAACCACTGAGCCACCCAGGCGTCCATTTATTTATTTATTTATTTATTTATTTATTTATTTATTTATTTACTTAATCTATTTTAGAGATTCTTTTCTTCTATTAAAGATTTACTTACTTGAGAGAGAAACCCAAGCTGACTCTGCTTGTTGAGCACGGAGCCTGACATGGGGCTCAATCTCATGACTCTGAGATCACAACCTGGGCTGAAACTAACAATTGGTTGCTAAACTAACTACACCACCCAGGCGCCCTTCAGAATTCTTTTACCACAGCTTGACTGATGATATGCGGTCTTGCATATGTAGAAATGTCGGCTCAATGAGGCAGACATCATCTCTTACATTGTCAATCTGCCCAACAATAGCTAATGTAAAGTGAGTGTTCAACAGCTACTTGTGAATGAACATATTCTTGCCCCAGCAAGAGAAGCCTCACCTTATCACTCATAAGTCCTCCATCTCTAAGAAAATTCAGCGAAGAATTCATCTCCTGGATCTCCTTCCCCTGACTTTGGGAATTCAGCTTATAACTATGTGAATATGCACTTATTTCTATGCCTGTTATGGTTTAGGCTTCCCTTTCCTTGTTCACCTCCCTCAAAGCCCGGTAGAGGGCACTACACCTGCGATGGCTGCTTGTGGGGGTATGGCTTGCTCGCTGCAGATATTCTCAGTGGCAACTCTCCGAGTTACTTTTCTTTTGCCAGCGTTTTCCATGCTCAGGCCACACCGGCTTAAAATAAATGCTGCTGGATAATAATAATGGTGACTTCATCCCTGCCACCCTGTATATCAGATGGCTGAGAGGCTTGTTAGCATAATCGTCACTCAACCATGTTGGAGGAGTGGAGGAACGCTTGTCTCTACTCTTTGGAATATGGGCAGGAATAGCTATTTGAAGCACTGCAGAGCAGTCTGTTCTGGTTGCCTGGCCCTACAGTGTGGGAGTGAGGGAGAATGCACGGTAAGGTTTTACACTAAAATAGAGATTGCCACAATCCTTTCTTGGCACCCCAGGATTCCTAAGACTACAGTTTAAAACGAAGGACCAGGGAAGCCAGGAATAATGGAAAAGTCATATAAAAGGCTAGCTACGGGGTGCCTGGGTGGCTCAGTCAGTTGAGTGTCCAACTCTTGATCTCAGCTCAGGTCTTAATCTCAGGGTCCTGAGTTCAAGCCTAGCATTGGGCTCCACGCTGGGCATGGAGTCTACTTAAAAAAAAGAAAAAGATACTATCTCAAGCTCTTTAGTGAGCTAACTCTGCCACCTTATAAGTAATTTATTTTCTATACTTCAACTTCTTTACCTGTATTAAAAATGAAACTGCACCAATTATCCCACTTCAGCTTCACTGATCTCACTCCTCAGCTGTAGCCACCTGGCAATCATACACTAGGGATGGAATTCTCAAAAACAAGTCACGGCATTAGTTGAAGGAGAATAGGGATGAGAAGACACACTAACTCCACTGCAGTAAACATTCTACTCATTTGTGTGTGTATAGCTTCTAGCTTTGAGTTTATAACTTCTGAAGTATGTGAATTTTTGCATATATTTTCTCCCACTAAGACAATAAACCCCACAAAGATAGGGAATGTCTTTAATGTATCTCCAAACCACAGCTCACTCCGTGTCTAGCATGCTGTCCAGAAAGGCCAATGGTGGGGTACCTGGGTGGCTCATAGATTGGGCGTCTGCCTTTGGTTCAAGTCATGATCCTGGGGTCCTGGGATCGAATCCTGCATCGGGCTCCCTGTAGGGAGCTTGCTTCTCCCTCTGCCTGTTTCTCAGCCTCTGTGTCTCTCATGACTAAATAAAATATTGAAAAAAAGAAAAAAATTAAAGGCCAATGGTTGAGAGGCATCACAATTCCCTGGCTAAAGCAGGAGAAAGCAAGTAACATCCTGAGTAGCTGAAAACTTGGAAAGAACAACATTCCTAGCCCAGTTTAGAAGTGCCCTTCCCTTCAGAACTTCCCCTAAGATGGAGAGTTCTCTGGAATATCTATGTCTACTGGACCTTGTTTATCTTCCTTGATGCAGACTCATTTGAGAAGCCAATTATATTTGGGAAAATATACTCTCTTCCCCAAAGCTGGGCAAATAGGCAAGTAGATTCAATCTACCACGTGTGAAGGTTGGTGTGTGGCAGCGAGAGACAGGAGTGAGTTTGTTTCTCCTTTGGGTGATGGTCTTTTCTATAATACATTCACAAGCAGTTTTAAACTTCTTGCACTGGCAGGATTCTAGCGAGGCTCGGGACATGGTGAGGAAAGAAGTCACTCTGCCTCCTGCTGGCCACGAGCAGAAAGGCTTGAGTTCTTTTTGGCTTATTACTAGAGGTCACATTTCTCTTTCACAAAACAAGAACTTGTGAAGGAATGGAAGACCAAAAGGGAAAAGAGGGGCTTCTCTTTTTTGCTTAGCCTGAACTGAGCTCTAGGTGTTCATAAACTATTTAGATCAAATTCTTCATTTTGTGAGCCAAAACCTGAGGTTGATACATCTTCTCCATTAGCTATAGAAACAAAACAATAGATAGGAGTCAGGAAAAGCCCTGATCTTTGTGCTGACATCTCTGTTCCCTCTCCCTGATTGATGGAAGCAGGGAGTCCAGTCACATCCCACATTAAGAGCCCCTGTTCCTTAGAACTCAGGGTCCCACACCAGCTTCTCCCCTGAATGGTGTCTTCAGTTTCATTTTCTTCCCTTTCCCCAAACCCCAATAAAACACACCAACTGCTTCAGAATATTTCTGGGTTGTGTTTTTTCGTGGGTCGTCTTCTTTTTTTTTTTATTTCAAATACTGAAAAAGTCCCTTGGGCTCTGTGGGGCTCCCCACGCTCATGGCCCCCTTTCCCCCACACTTACTGCCCTTCTCCCCACAGCAAATCTATTTCAAAGACAGCACTTTCTTCAATGAACAATTAACATTAATTGTGTTCTCAACTTGGCTCTGCAGAACCAGAAGAGCTGTTTGCATCTGTCATATTTAGATGGACAGTTTCTTTTATCTGATACCAGATCCCCAGCCACAAGCAAACAAGGTGTTTTTCTACAGAGCTGAATTAGAACTCCTCATCTGGAGTCTACTGCACTCCTCCCCCGCACACCCATCCTACACAGGCCAAATGGTTAGGAAGGATAGTCAGGAATGCCTTTATCAACTCCGAGCCCTATTTCGTACCCCCACAAATTTACCACCCCACCCTCTCAAAACACCACACCCATGCCAACCCCCACACCCCCTCCCACCCCCGCCAGGATTTCACTGAGATTTCTCCCAACAGTTATTTGGAAAAAAGATAAAACAAAAAAATGTTCAGGGTCTTGGTGCTCAGCCCAAGGGGCTCCATGCGCTGGGACACCGACGGGCAGGGGCTTCTGCCTCTCCAGCCCGCGCCCGAGCCACCTCCTGACCCCTGGCTGCAAAAACAGGGAGGGGGAGGAGCCAGCACAGGACCCAGGAGGGCAGCGTCTCAGGATCTGGCGGAGCCCCGGGCAACATCATTCAACTTGGCCACTGCGGACGAACACAGAAGAAGAAAAAGAAAACACTGTCAAGTAATAAGGGAAAAAACCCCGAAGTTCCATCCCAGTCCCAAGCCCATGACTCTTCCATACTTAACAATCATTAGGCTACCTGGCACAAGCCTAAGTCCAATCCACAGAGTTGGAGAGAGGAGAGAGAGAGGAAGAGAGGGGAGGGAAGAAGGGAGAGTAAAGGGAGAGACAGGGAGAGGAGGTGAAGGAGGAAAAAGGGAGAACGAGAGAGAGGGGGAAAGGTCAGGAGAGAGGGAGAGAGAATTTCAGGTTTTCTACTAACCACAAAACAAAGTGTTCTCCATCTTTCTGGAGATAACCATGAAAACAATACAGAAATTCTTTAGATAAGATCAAAGTAACTGGAGGCTTGCAGGGGCTTAAATGGCCTGGCTTAGCACAGGCTTGATTTCACAGGCATAGCCAAAGCCACTTGCAGCAGCAGAGACTGTTGGGCACACGGTGATGAGGTGGTGCAGCATGGGAGCCAGGGCCTGATAACACATGTTGTTCTGAGTGGATTTAATAATCTAATAATTTAAAAAGGGAGACTTGGATTTGGTTTTGGAAATGACCCTTCTTTGCCATGGAAGTATTTCATGCTCTGGAAACAGGTGGCAAATACAGAACGTGGCTTGTTTTTTTTTTAGCCTTGAAGATGACCAGGTAGAGAGTCAGCGAAACCAACAGTTTTCTGATTTCCCTATTTTTTCTATTTCTTCCTAAAATTCAGACTTGTGACCTCAGTCTTGAGTATTCAAATGACCAATAGAGAAAGCAGCTCAGACAGAAAAGAAAAAAGTACAAAATTTGAGAAGATCGGAGATGAAGAAAACGTACAAAATTATATATATATTTATATATATAATAACATGACATATCTATGTACAACATGGCTGGGACAGTTGAAGAAACTATACAAGGATGTTCAGCATTTTCCCCTTCCCACACGGACTTTAGACTAAGGAAGACAGCATGAGGAATGGAGCAAGAAACACAAAAATTATATACAGTTACAAGTGACAGTCAAGGAATCTGGGGGCAGGGAATCCAGGGATCCTGCTCTCTCCATTCCTTCCTCACCAACTCTCTCCTATCCAATCTGTTACTTTCAGTAACAGCCTGAAAGTGAATGGCCAGTCAGGAAAGAAGCATACACATCTACCATCCACCCCGCATGTGCATCAGCAAGTTCATGGTCATTCTCATCAGGTCAAATGTTTTGGCATATCAGAATTATGAGGTGAGAGGGCATGAGAGTATTACAGAATCTTGTCCTCTTTAACAGTTCTCACTCTGACCCTCTCTGTCCTAACTAGCAGTAGGACTCAGGCCAAGTTAAAGAGGCTGAGGGTGCTGGCCACCTGCACCCCTCTCCTCCACCTGCTCACAAATCTGCGTTGCTGCTTCTCATCTCACAGGGGCTGAGTTACTGAGCCCTAGGAAGGCAGAGATTTCTTTTTTTTCTTTTTTCTTTTTTTTTTAGCAGAGATTTCTTAATGTTCCTTTTCTCTCTCCCTGACCTGACTACCTTCCTCCACCAGCTTCTTCCAAGGTGAATTATCTACTAAGAACCTGCTGCTCTAGCCCTGCCCTAGTACCAAGGCAGAGGCTGGCTTCAGCTTGTCCCTTTTCTTCTGGTCTCCCTAACAATACACCTGACATCTGATTAATCTCAAATGTGGGACTCCACCACATATGCGTGACTGAACATGTGTTCTCAGGCCCGCAGCTTGGCGGCTAGAGCAGCTTTTTAGCAGCAACGGTCTGGACTGGAGGGCCAGGAGAGTGGGTGGGGGCAGAAGCAAGAAGCTTCTACAGAAGCTAGCTTCTTAGAACTTTTTCCTTGACCCTTAAGACCATGATATTTATGAGGCCCTCTTGCCTACATCTATAACCCTCAAATCTCAACTTCCTGTCTTCCCATGTCTTCTTCAAATGGTTCCCCTCTTGGGCTCACCCCTAGGCCTTCCTCACTTAGTTTTACAAAGAATAGCAGAGACTTTTTTTCAGCTCGCAGTTATACGATTTTTAAATTTGAATTAATCTTATCTATATTCAACTCTTTTACAGATGAGAAAATAGAAATCCATAGAGGTTAAATGACTTGACCAAGGTAACACATCAGTTTTGCTGAGACGGAGTGCAACTAGAACCCAGATATCTTAACTCCAAACGCAATGCTCTTTCCACTACCCCATGATACTTGTAAAAGCAGCATGCTGGAAGAGAGAGAGAAGGTGCCCATTTCATGTAAATGATGTTCTCCAAACTTTACATTACTTAAGAGCCAGGGCAAACTGTCAGAGATGCTCACTGAGTAAGGGAGGTTAAGTGGGCATTACAGTTTTAGGCAAGCAAATCAGTTTTCCTTTTTGAGGATTTTCTAAACCTGCTATAATGGAAACACGAAGCAATAGCAGCCTAAGGAAAAACATTTAGAAGCACAGAAAACAGATCTCATTCCATCTACCTTTCCCAACTATGTCAAGTTAGCCTCTGGATGTAAAACTACCATACTATTCCCAAGGCTTAGCCTAACCAATTTTGGGATATTCTCTTCCAAAAGGAAAAATCACATCTCCCTGGTTTCTCATACAAAAGAAAAAAGAGCATTTGCAGCATTATCCAGTCCTATTCTCTTACTTCTGGGCCTCTACCTGGGCTACAGTGTGGGTATGGAAATCTCAATTTAATCAAAGAAATGAACTTGAACCCCTTTTCAACCCACATCATCTTCTCAGCAGCCCCCAGCAGAATCACAGTCATTTCTGGCTAGCAAGCTGAGAAGATCTAACTAGATGCTCATTCCATCCCTGTCTATGACATATAAAAGTCCTGTGGGTGAGGAAGGGGACAGAAGGGGGGCCCAGGTTACCCCGCAAGCTTGCTGGTGACGAGCGAGGACTTTCTCTGGGGCAGATCCTGTGGGGTGGGGATGTGGTCACCAGTCACCAGGTTCTTGTCTGGTCCTGCACTTGGCAGCTGCTTATTCTTCATCTTGGCTTTGGCCATGTTGTAGTCTCCTGAGTCAAAGTACTTTTGCTAAGAGACAAGAGGGATGTTTAAGTGAGTGAGGAACTCTGGTCTACCTAAAAGCAAGGAGACTCACATCCATTATAAAACCCTCAACAGTGCTTAGATCTTTCCAGTCTTCCTTGATTAACTTCATACACACATAGTTTAGCATTAATGACATGTACTTAGGTCTTCTCCCAAATGTGTTCTGACTTTTTCAGGTATATAAGCAGTTTCCTAGCTAAGGTTTAGATTTTAGAAGTTAAGAGATAGCCCCTACACCCTTTATACACCCATTAGTACATTATGGTTCAACCAAATTACTGACTGTTCATAAAGCCTTACTGAGGACCAATCAGTCAGTCTCCAGTGGGCTTGGTGCTGGGGAAACAAATGAGTAAGATACACAGAAGCATCAATCTGGGGCTATCCTAGCAAACAGCAGGAGAGCAACCTCAAGTCAAAACCTTAAAATTAAAAATGATTCCCTCAGACCATGAATAGAAACTGGGCTTTTTCCTGAGGATCATGTCCTCTTCCTCTGACTCCCACTGCTCCCACACATGTTCCATGGCTGTGACAGCCTGCCCACGCCTGCCTTGCCTACAGCAAGGTAAACTGCAAATCAGCATCACATCATCATCTGTGACTAAGACTCAGTAACTAGGATTTTCCACAGGAATCTGTTTTACTGTTCATTTCATCCACACCGGGGAATACACACCAGTTTAATGACATATATATATAATGCCTCAGTTAGCTTTAGGTACAAATGGGGACAGAGAAACCTGATCAGGAGCTAGATGGCTATGAAGGCAGACCTTCTGTAAGAAATCTATTCACTTCAAGTTGAAGAAATCTATAGAACAGATGGTGTGATCTTTTTTGAAATCATGCACCCCCAAAATTTAGCTCTAATCTTAAAAAATGCAAGTCTAAAACTCCCACCATCTAAACACAGAAATCCCTGGGGGAGTCAGCATTTCAGTTCCTAATGTCCTTCTTTCTCTCAATCCCCCAAAGCCCCCATATCCAAATGTCTCAACATTAAGCCTTAATATCCTGTAGGATACCGTATCAGGGATTTATAATCATTTGCCTTGCTTTTTACAAGTTTCTAATTCCTCTCTACAAACTGCCCAATAACAAAACCTCCAGATAAGTATTCAGGAGCAGCTCTACAGATCTCATTCCTAAAGCCCCCTTTGACTTCAAAGTAAGAAGATAAGAAATTTTGTCCCATACCCCTTTCTGGAGTCTCTTCATGAGGAAGTCGGAGCCTCCAGGCTTTTGTCCTAGGCTTGGATATTTGGCCTTTAGCTTTGCCTCCTCGGCTCTCTCAGGGAGAATACCTTCTTTCTCCTGTGTGTCCTGGAGGAAACAAATGGGCCAATTTAAATTAAAAACTGAGAAGGAACTGCTTCTAATATCTAAGAACTTTCATACTATCAACTTTTCCTGGAGATCCATGCCCTTGTGAACATACTGTCTATATTCTGCTCCTAAATAAAGCCAGACCTTTGTTCAAATCCTAACGCTCAAGATGACTGTATTGTGAGGAAAAACAGAACAAGCTGCTTCTCACACTACGCCCAAAGAACCACTTCAGTGACCTGGGAGATTGGGTTAAAGATAATACCTAAACAAAATACTTCAATCAAGGGCAAACCATAGGTCGTTCAGCACAGAAGGTAGGAAAGACAGAGAAAAGTGCTAACCAGGGCTTCTGGTTACCCAAGATGTGTAGGAAAGTTCCCTGGCTGTCCCTAACACACAGTACAAGTCAAACAGAAAATAAAAGGGGATAATTCTGAGATGCTCCCTCTTATCCAGAGTCTACAGTAGTCATCTGATAAGTATTTCTATGGAAGAGGCTAAAGCTATGTGGCTTTCTCCAAAAATCTCCACATTAGTAATGGAACAACATTGCTTTAACATTTCCATAAACATTAGGTAGGAAAGTGACAGATAAACAGAAATGAAAAGGACATTATTTTTAACCTCAGGAAAATTAAGATACAGGAGGCTTAACAGTATTTACCCACAGTTTTTGCCAAAAAGTCAACACCTTCTCTAGTGGGGCAAGTGATGGAAGTTTGGGGAACATGCCAAGAACCTGCAATTGGTTTGTTAGTAACCATTGTTACTATCTTCTTGCTTTTTGTGGGCCCCAATGCTCTTTGTTGACTTTTTAAAAGGACCTAACGCCAATCTGTGGCTCTTTTCAATGTATTTATATTCCCTTCCCTTGACAATCCAGCATGATTGTAACCAGGTGCCTTTTATGAACCCCCGAGCCCAGTACTAAATGTTGTAAGTCAAATACAAGCCCCAAGAAGAGGTTTACTT
This sequence comes from Canis lupus familiaris, assembly GCF_011100685.1. NCBI lineage: Eukaryota > Metazoa > Chordata > Mammalia > Carnivora > Canidae > Canis > Canis lupus. Next base: position 60,464,501 of record NC_049238.1, read on the forward strand.
GGGGTGTTTTCATCACAGAATTGTTGAACTAAGTCCCATTGCCTTGGAAGTCGGGGTGGTGGTGGAAATAGGGTGATGTCTTTCTTGTCACGACTCTTTTGGTGTCTTTTCTAGATTTAGCCTCCATTATCCTGTATGGAACTCCAGTCCTCTTCAAGCCTATTCGTTCCTGACACACCGTGGGCAACCGACCATCCCCAACCGTCAAAATAGGTCTCTTGAGAAAGTTGCCGCCTTCAACTAGCCATGATAAAGACTTCTCCTTACGCCCAGTGCTGGTCTTTTAAACGTCTTTCCCTACATCTTTCTGATGTAGGCCCCAGCCGGGTGGTTGGGTAGTTTACCTCCATTAACCAATAACACACATCGTTTTCCAGGTACCACCAGCCCCCGTTCATTCAACCCCGTCTTTCCAAACACCCGCCCCGCGCCCCGGCTTGGCCAATGATAGCGCGACCTCCATGAGGAGAGCGGTAGGCCGAATGGCCAATCAGAGAGAGTATGGCACTGACGGACAATGGGCCCAACTAATCAGCGCCAGAGCTGCAAGCGGTGTTGCGGCTCACCCGGCGTGATGCAAGCAGTGGCCAACCCCCGCAGAGCTTGAGACCATGGCGACCAATCCGCACTGGTGGGAGATCGTCTCCCGCCCCACCACCGTCGCCCCCGGCTCGCCCGCCCGCACCCCCTCCATTTCACCTGCTTCTCCTCGCCGGTCTCCTCCGCAGGGTTCTCCTCTTCTTGTTTCTGGGACATGGCGGGACCAGGGCTGTGGAGTGTGAGGGGCCCGGGAAATCGATCGGAGAAGGGAAGGGGGAGGGGAAACGGGGACAACCTGCTCTGCTTCTTCGGCTCCTGTCACTAGGGTTGCTCAGTCAAAATGGCGGCCCTTGCCTGTGACGTTGTGGCCGCCCCTTCTATGGGAGCCAATGGGAATGGGGTAGCTGGGGCAATGACGTAACGATCTGCCAATCGCCGCTGGGTAAAGGTGGGGTCTTTGGAGACGACAGGCAAGCTGGAACACCAATCTGGAAAGAGAGTGAGACCCAAGAACCAATTGGAAGCCCGTGTGTGGGGGGGTGAATCTTAGGGGGCGGTGCTGCTGGCTTTGGCATTTTTGCTGGTTTGGTGGGACCAGGCTTACTTCAGCTCTAGCACCAGGTGCCTGGGAGGCTCTGCTGAACTTCAAAACTGGAGAGCGAAAGGATGGAGACGATTTAGTTTGGCGCAGTATTAGCAGAAAATAATCAATCTCTAGGGATCCCTGGGTGGCTCAGCGGTTTAGCGCCTGCCTTTGGCCCAGAGCGCGATCCTGGAGTCTGGGGATCGAGTCCCTCCCGGCATGGAGCCTGCTTCTCTCTCTGCCTGTGTCTCTGCCACTCTCTCTCTATGTCTGTCATAAATAAACAAATAAATCTTTAAAAAAAGAAAGAAAATTCTCAATCTCCAGAAAATAATTTGGAGGTCAGAGTGCACCTTACGTTGGTAGTCAGTACTGTTGCGATGTACGTACTTGGCGAATGGAGCGGAAAGACTGAGGCCCCAAACCAAGGTGTCTTGCACAGATGGCTTTACGTTCCATGATTTAACTGCTCTGCACAGTTTTATAATACGTGTTCAGAGTCAGTCCATAGTAAGATCCTTGAAACGGAAAGCACGGTTCTAGGTATATGGTAAGCCTTGAGTAGATAGCACTAGTTAAGGTATCCCGAGTCACAGCTCAACATTTCTTGAGTGTTTGTGTGTAGATGGTAATGAATTTATTTTTTAGGGGTACATATAGAGTAAGACAGTCTCTGGCTTTAGAAGGCTTAGTTTAGAGGGCATGTGGGGAGGGTTTCGCAGTGTGCCAGGTGTAACCTAAATCCCCGAGATTATATAGACATGTCTTCCTGGAGTGTTAGTCCCCATTTTTATATTAAAAACAAACATAAGGGCAGCCCCAGTGGCGCAGCGGTTTAGCGCCGCCTTCAGCCCGGGTGTGATCCTGGAGACCCGGGATAGAGTCCCACGTCGGGCTCCCTGTGTGGAGCCCGCTTCTCCCTCTGCCTGTGTCTCTGCCTCTCTCTCTCTCTCTCTCTCTCTGTCTCTCTATCTCTATCTCTCTGTGTCTCTATGGATAAATAAATAAAATCTTAAAAAAATAAATAAATAAAAGCAAACAAAAAATAAAAATAAAAACAAACATTAGTTTAATACTAATAACGTTGCAAAATTCATATTAAAATTAAATTTTCCAGGCAGCTTCTTGTGACAGCCTTAGGGCTCTCTGATAATTTTTCTGTATAATTAGATGTACTTCTGAAAAAGTCTGAGAAGAACTTGTAATACACAGATTATTATATAAGGCAAAATCTAGTAAGCATTGAAATAAAAGTGTTAATAAAGTGCTGTGGGGGTGCAAAGGAAGACTAATTCAGTTTAGATTGAAAAAACAAACACGAGGGAGGTGATATTTGAAATATATTTTGTTTTAAGAGAATGAGTGGGGGGAGCAGAGAGAATATTAAAGCGGCTCCACTCCAGAGAGGGGCTTTAACCCGTGTCCCCCCGATCATGACCCAATCTGAAATCAAGAGCCAGACCCTTAACTGACTGAGCCACCCAATCATCCCTGAAATAAGTTTTAAAGAACTTAGCAGTTGGCTGCATAAAGATGAAGGAAGGAAGGGTATTCTAGGTGATGGGCTCAAAATGAAGGCCAGAAAGACAGAATTGAATGCAGATATGTAAGGCTTTGAATGCCAGGATAAGAAACTTGTGAATAATTTAGTAATTCATGAAAGACATTTAAGACTTTAAGGATAGGTAGTGGCAGTGAATAAGTAAATCTTAAAAAAAAAAGAAAAGAAAAAGATGGAACAAAAGCAATTGCATGTGGTTAAAGAATGTGGAGGTGGTGGGACGCCTGGGTGGTTCAGCAGTTGAATGTCTGTCTTTGGCTCAGGGCCTGATCTGGGATTCTCAGGATCAGGTACCCCATTGGGCTCCCTGCATGGAGCCTGCTTCTCCTCTCTCTGCCTCTGTCTCTGCCTCTCTTTCTGGGTCTCTCATGAATAAATAAATAAAAAAATTTTTTTAAATAAAATCTTAAAAAAAAAGTATGGAGGTGGTAACAATATTTAACAGTAAAGCAAAGAAGGGAATTAGGGCAATGAATTGAAGAGGAAGCAGCAGAGGATTTTTTTTTTTTTTTTAAACAGGAAGGGTTCAAGCATATTTTCAGAAAGGACAAAGGGCTAATTGAGAGACACTAAAAATTTAATTATCCATTTTAAGGAGGAGATAATAAAAGAATTAAAGTCTCAGAGGAGATCATTAGATCAAGAGGGAGAGAGGCAGGCAGGTTGGAGGGGAAATATACAGAGAGAGTTTGAAGGAGCTAAACATTTAGGGAAGTCACATTGAATGGCCTTTTTGTTTCTTTTCTTTTTAAGATTGTATTTATTTTATTATTTATTTATTTATTTATTTATTTATTTATTTATTTTTTTAATTTATGATAGTCACAGAGAGAGAGAGAGGGGCAGAGACACAGGCAGAGGGAGAAGCAGGCTCCATGTACCGGGAGCCCGACGTGGGATTCGATCCCGTGTCTCCAGGATCGCACCCTAGGCCAAAGGCAGGCGCTAAACCGCTGCGCCACCCAGGGATCCAAGATTGTATTTATTTATTCATGAGAGACACACAGAGAGAGGCAGAGATATAGGAAACCTGATGAGGGACTCGATCCCAGGACCTAGGGATCACACCCTGAGCCAAAGGCAAATAAATGCTCAACCACTGAGCCACCCAGGTGCCCTATTGGCTTTGCTTGTCTAAGGCCAATCTTTTGAAAATAAAAAAGGGTGGGATAGAGAATCTAGGAAAAAGAGGGGTAGAAATAGCACTATAGGAAATAACAATGATTCAAGGAATAGATCAGTAGGAAAGATCTGAGATTAGATAGGTATGAATTTGTAATAGTCCTAATCACCATGGCTTTGGTCAATAACTCTCGACTGCCTTGGAATGGAGAAAACAGACATCCTGTTAACAAGGGCAAACGACTAGAAAAGAAGGAATGGTGGAAGGACAATGAGGAAGTCTAGATTGGTTTGTTGAAAATTCTGGCCATGGCATCTAGGCTCTTTAGGAAAGACAGAATAGAAAGAAGATGAAGAATTGGTCATGACACAGATGAAACTCAGATTTAGTGGGAATGACAGAGAAAGGCAGAAAAGTAGGAGGTTGCAGTGAGAGGGGAGTTTTAAGGTCTATCTAGGAAGGTGGAGAAATTATAGGTTATGATGAGCTCCTATAGTTAAAATTGATGGCAGATATGGCATGGCTATAAAGTCACTGACTTTGATGTATTCAAGTAAATGTGGAATCACAAATGAAGTCTCAGAGCATAATGATAGGGAAGGAGGTTAGGATAGGGTAACTGTGACCCCTATTTTGGGAATGAGCTATAGGTCTCCAATATATGTATTTAAATATGTAAGGCACCACATTGTAATACCTACAATATTAGGTAAATGTGTACAACACTTACCAAATGACTTGCATTTGTAACTGTTTAAAAGATCATTCTGGCTGAACTGGTCAAGGAATGTTTCAGACCAGATAGAACCTAAACTGGGACAATAAAGATGATTAGGAAGGTTGGAGATTGGCAGGGGAGGGAGGAAAGGAAGACAATTTAGAGGACTACCTTATGTTATTAAAATTTAGAGGGTCACTGAAGAAAAGGGAGAGAGAAACTATAGCAAGAGTTACAACTTCCTAGAGGAAGAGATATCCTACTGATTCAATCTGTATTTTTGAAGAGCTCCCTAAAGACTGTCTACAGATAAGGTTGATCTGGGAACCTGTGTAAAAGCAGCAAAACATGAAGTTGTTTAGGTTGCTGAGGTCCTGAGGAGACTAGTAAATCATGCTAAAGTGTTGGGGTTTCATGAAGACAAAGGGGAACCTGATTTCAAGCAGAAAAGTTATCGTTAGACTTGAGATTTGAAAAGATTTAACTGAGGTAGCTGCATGGAGCGTAGACTTGAGGGAAAGGGGAGGCCAGCTGGACCTCAGACTGTGGTAGCCCAGACAAGACTTGAAGAGGCCTTATCAAAGACACAGGCCATGTGAATAGAGAGGAGCTGAAAAGACAAATGATGTAGGGAATAAAGATGAGGACAGAACCAAGGATGAATCCTAGGTTCCTGAGTAAAGTACCATTTACAGGAAAGCAAATCCAAAGAGAAGAGCAAATTGGAGGAAATAAAGAGAAACGGGGACCTGAACTTCCTACCTTTCAGGTTTTTTTTTCTTGCCTATGTCTGAATTTTTCAGGTCAGTACCTAAATCTGTTCAGAGTATGAGATGGGATATCTGGGAATAACACTGTAAAATTTGTCAGTGCTTTAGCTACATTTTACAGAAGAATGGACATTTAAAAAAAAAGTGAGACTGCAGAAATATCTGCATTTAAGACCTGGCTATTAGCACCCTCTGATGGGCCAAATTGAGAACATCAGGAAGTTAAACAAGCTCTATCCTTTCCTTGCCTCCTTTACAAACTTACTCTTAGGGCAGCCCCAGTGGCTCAGCAGTTTAGCACCGCCTTCAGACCCAGGATCCAGTCCAGAGTCCCACGTTGGGCTCCCTGCATGGAGCCTGCTTCTCCCACTGCCTGTGTCTCTGCCTCTCTCTGTGTGTCTCTCATGAATAAATAAATAAAATCTTAAAAAAAAAAAAAAAAAAAAGAATGGGCCTGAAGCGTAGCCTAGGGAAAAGTAGCTAAGTGAGCAGAATAATAGTGTTAGAGATAATTTTCAAAAAAGGAAAATGATGGAATAAGGTGTTAAAGGAGAATCTGAAGAGAGACACATACATAGACAATTAAGAATGCTGAACTGAACTTACTAGCTAATAGAGGTAAAATTAGTATCTACAGCACATACAATGTTTAGGATGAGCATTTTCACAGGGTGGTAAGCAATTGTATCTCACAGGAAGAAATTCAGTTGTCTATGAATAAGAATCATTTGCATTGCCATCAGTTTTCTCAACTTAGAAATTGTAAAATAGTTCAAAGACACCAGAAGATTCTGAAGATTCCTCTAGACAATACCCAACAATGTCTTTGCTCATTTCAAAGTCTTTTATAATTTTTCCCATGAGAACAGAAAAGCCTCTCTTTTCATAAATACCTCACCTTGGCCTTCCATTGCCAAGTTCCATTGAACTTGCATTAAAGTGCAAATATATTGCCTGGAAGATACCAAATCAGCTATTATCAGTTGCCATTTTACACTTGGGTTAAGTAATCAGATAAAATTCAACTAACAGCTACAGTGTGAAATACTGGCCCAGGGAAGGCCTAGAGAAAATAACAGAAAAGGAAGAAAATGTACCTAGTGTTAGCTACTGATAGTGGCTTATTCTTTTTTGTAGTTTTTGTATTTAAAAGGGTATTCAGCCAAAAGGGGATAATTACAACCCAAATGAATGGATCACTAATGAAATTTAATGTGCTACCTAAGACTTGTGAGGGAGAGTTGAAGCAGAGGGCTTTCAACCTTTCAACCCTGTTAATGGAGGTGGGGTGGAGAAAGAGGCAAACTTAAGAAGAGTATCGCAGTTGGGGTTCTTGGACAGCCAATCAGGTAGCAGATTCTCTTTCTTCAAACCTCAGTTTTCCCTCCCTTCTCATCTTCATTCCCCCTTCTCCTTTCCCTCCTCCCTTCTCTTCCTTTTTCATTTTAGATTGTCTGGACCTCTCCTTTCCAACTTCTTTTCCTCCACTAGGCTTTTTCCATTTATCTGAAAAACCTTTAAGATAAAAACAGTCAGTGTTGTTGGAAGTTACCCTCTGAGGTTAATAACTGAGAGGGAGTACAAGGAGGGTTTCTGTTTCTTGCCTTTTTTTTTTTTTTTAAGATTTTATTTATTTGTTTTTAAAAGATTTTATTTATTTATTTATTCTTGATAGACACAGAGAGAGGCAGAGACATAGGCAGAGGGAGAAGTAGGCTCCCTGCAGGAAGCCCGATGTGGGACTCCATCCCAGAACTCTTAGGATCACACCCTGAGCCAAAGGCAGATGCTCAACCACTGAGAGACCCAGGTGTCCCCAGGTTTCTGTTCCTTAATCTTGGTGCTGGTTACATGGGTGTGTTCAGTTTGTGAAAACTGAGCTGTACACTTACTACACGTGTACTTTCCTGTAAGTATATTTCAATAAAAGACTTTAAGCTAAAACAAAACAAACAAACAAATCCTCATTTAAGGTTTCACCTGTTTTAGGGAAGTCAGTGGATAGTAAAAGGGGGTATAGAGGAGTGTAGGAAATGATCTTCATATTTTTGCTCACAATCACCAGCCACTGTTCCCAAGGTCTCATTTGGCTTATTGACAAGGGGCAGTAGCAGTGGGAATGGAAAGGCACAGAACCATATCAGTTACCTTAAACATACAAACAAAAAGACGGAATAAATTATACACAGAACAAACTGGGAGAGGTTTGGGGGATGGGCAGAATAGATAAAAGGATTAAGAGGTACAAGCTTCCAGTTACAAAAAAGTCTCAGGGCAGAAAAGTACAGCATAGGGAATATAGTCAATATATTGTAATAACATTGTATGGTGACACATGGTGACCACATTTATGGTAGTGAGCACTGTGTAATGTATAGAATTGTTGAATCATTATGTTGTTCACCTGAAACTAATATACATTTATGTCAACTACACTTCAATTAAAAAGCCATGTTTTGTTTTGTTTTTTAAGATATTGTTTAGTGAGGGGGAGAGGAAGAGCGATCATGCACCAGGGGAGGGGCAGAGGGATAGAGTGAGGGAGAATAGCAGAACTCTGTGCTGAGCCTGGAGCCAGACTTGGGGCTCAACTTCAGGACCCCGAAACTATGACCTGAGCTGAAACCAAGAGTTGGATGCTCAACTGACTGAGCCACCCAGGCCCTCCCCAAATCATCTATTTTTAAAACATGTCTTGTATTGCTTTAAGCACTTTAAAAATAAGTATTGCTCAGTCTTCTATTTCTCTTATTTATTTGAGAGCACGAGCACCACTGGCAGAAAGAGCAAAGGGAGAAGCAGGGAGACCCTGTTGGGCTCCCTGCTCAGTGGGGAGCCTGCTTCTCCCTCTCCTCCCGGCTCATGCTGTCGCTCTCTCTCTCTCTCAAATAAATAAAATCTCAAAAACAAAACAAAAGAATACTTTTTAAGACAAAAACTGAGGAATTTTATGTGCAGCAGATATGCTTTGTTAGAAATAGTAAAAGAAGTTAGAAGCAAAATGATATGTCAGAAACTCAGTTTTATATAAAGAAAAGATCAGTGAAGGAATAAATGAAGATAAACAAAAATGGATAATTTGCTAATTTTAAAAAACTTTGTTTACAACTTGAATATATTCCCTTAGAATGGTATCTTTTAGAAATCTAAAGATATGTGAAAAACACACACATTTACACACAAATTCCAGCACATGACAAATTATTTTCTACATGCTGTTCCCCTGCCTTGAAACAGCCTCCGTTCTTCCTCGTCAACCTGAAGATTCTTCAAGACTGAGATTAAGTGGAGGCAGGAGAAAGCAGTGGTTAAAAGCATGTGTCACTTAAGCTCTGCATTGTGTCCTTAGGTAAGCCTTAATTACCTGAATTTTCTTTAAAATACCTTTATAGGATTTAGTGTTGTGAGAAATAAATAACATATAAAGCAGTATAGTACCTCACAAATGCTCAGTACAGGCACCTGGGTGGCTCAGTCAGTTGAGCATCTGCCTTTGGCTCAGGTTGTGATCCTAGAGTCCTGGGATGGAGTCTTGCTTCCAGCTCCCTGCTTAGCGGGGAGTCGGCTTCTCTCCCTCTACCCCTCTGCCCTGTTCATGCTCTCTCTTATGCTCATTCTCAATTTCTCCCTAATAAATCTTAAAAAGAAAAAAACAAACAAACAAATGCTCAGTTCACAAAAGCTGCTATAAATTAGCGTAACTCCTCTTCAACTGTCCTAATGGTCGCAGGAAGGTTACTTCCTTGTGTTTCCAAATATTAAGTTTACATTTCTATTAGAGCACTTATCAAAAAGTGTATTAGCCCTTTTAAATGTGAGCTCTTGGGAGTGAAATTGTGTTCTATATGACTTATTGTCAACACCTAGTAAGTGCCAGTTTTTGGCACTTGTAAGTACCAAATTTGAAAGTACTCAATATTTTTGGGATGAATGGATTACAAGCAATAAAACATCAAGCAGGGATGGGCAGCTCAGGTGGCTCAGTGGTTTAGGGCCACCTTCAGCTCAGGATGTGATCCTAGAGTCCTGGGATCGCGTCCCACCTCAGGCTCCCTGCATGGAGCCTGCTTCTCCCTCTGCTTGTGTCTGCCTCTCTTTCTCTGTATCTCATGAAAAAATAAAATCTAAAAAAAAAACAACCAAACAAACATTAAACAGTGTTCTCAAAATTTAACATGCAAGCTTTTGGAGACTGTGTTTAAAATGCAGCTTCCTGAGCCCCTAGCCTACCAGAGACAGATTTACTAGGATCCTGCATTTTAGCAAGGTAACCTCCACCCCCAGGTGATTTTGGTGCAGTACTCTTTGCACCACATTTTGAAAAACACTATATAAAGGATGACTTAAAGCAAATAATGCTTTGCTTGAAATAAAATTGACAAGGAAATACAAATAATCCTAAGTAAATATATTTCTTATTGTCCTTTATGCTATAGACATTATAAAGAAGGGAAGAATAATAAGCCAATTACCGGCATAATTATCTTTCTGCAGATGCCACTTTTAGGCAATAGGTTTGAGCAATGGAAACTTGGGCAAGGCAGAGGGGGCCACTGTGACAGCCCCCCCCCCCCATACAGACAGGCCATCAGGGGACACACCTCCAAATATCCACAGGCTTTAATTAACCAATGGCCTATTTACAACCAGGTATAGTTACCAAAAAAGAGAAGATTCCATTCAGCTCCATACTTCCTTACCTTCTTCCTTAAATATAGCTCCCAGAGTCTCTGTTTTGTTGTCCTGCCCACCATTCCCTTAAGGTGTATTGAGTAAACTTCGCTTTTGTTCTGCTTCAGGTGTTCACTCAATCGGGTTGCCTCACATTTGGGGGCCTGCACTTAATTGGGAGACACATTATACTTTTCACATGTTAAATCTGTTACCATTAGGTATGTTACCTGTGTTTTGAACTTAAAGACTTTCAACTCTTAGATAAGTTTAGGTGTCACTTGCAAGTAGATCTTAATAGGACAGAACATACTCCTTTTCTTCATGATAATCTTATAATTGGGTAAATTATTTTGATTGAGAATGAGAGACAATTCAGACTGCAATATTAGCTGCTTTTCAGGTTAGTTTTGATGTCCCCTTGCCCCCCAGCCTATATATGTTAGGATTCTATTTGTGTATTCCTAGTTTTCTACACAGGATGAAACAGGCTGATCTCCTGATGTAAAGGGGTAGTGTTACTGGCCTTGTGTGGAAAATTCTTATTTCCAGTTAAAATAATTGAAGTTGTAAAACCAGAGAACCAATAATTGATATTTATTATACAGAAATGTGAAGGCCATTATGCATATGCATTAAAGGAGAGGGTGTTTTGCAGTGAATACTATACAAACCGAGGACATCCACATTGAGAAACAATATAAAAATAAACACCGACCAAGAGTTGCAAGAAAGAACTCAACTTCTACCCCCTACTCCAATCAAACATACTTTCCACAGGAAAACCTGGTTTCAATTCATGCTGAATTGTTCAAATGGAAAGGAAAACTAAGTCAGGTAGAGACAACACGTGGACTGGTTTTTGTACTTTCAGAGAGTCAGAGTGAAACTCCACTCAGGCTCACATTTCGAATTCACTTCATACTAAAATTTATCTCTAGTCACGTAAGCAATACCTGGAGTGAAACTTAATTGAGTTCATTGAGTTGGGAAATTTTATGGGGCTAGACAGGTTTGGGGGTGGAGATGAAAGTTATAATCATTCATTTAATTACTGAAGATCTGTTATCAGGTCTGGGTTGTCTGTATTAGCCCTTTGACAGTCTGTTTTTCTGTAATGGTCAAGAAGCATGATCCATTAAAAAATGCTAGCATCATAAATGCTTGACCTTAGCACAATTTGGTGCCTGTCTTCTTTATATTCCCAAACACCAGACTTTATATTAGCATACTTTTGACACCAAATTGTCCTTCTAAATAGGTTTAGTCTTAATCTTCTCTTTGCACTCACTACTGAATTGAAAGAAATTGAAACTTTTTAGAGATTTGGGTAGATAGATGGCTGTGTTGAAAGATTAATGACTAGGAGAGTATCTGTGGCTTAAATATAGACAAAAATATTTCTAGAACCCTTAAATATAGACAGAATCTATAAATTTATGAAGGAAGTCAAAAATAGGGAACAAGAAGATCTGGACTCAGGATGCTATTCAGCAACTGAAATTTCTAACTCCCTCAATTCAATCAGAGAGGAGACATATAATCTGGAGGAATGAGGAGTCATGTGCTAATGGGTAGAAATTCTCATGCTACCTCCCTCTCTTATAAATTATAATGCTGACTGCATGAAGGATGTGGTTGAGAGATACATATTTCTCATTCAGATTTTTGTCCTAATGAATGAGGGAGTAGGATAATGCTAAGAGAGAGTATAGAATATATTTCTGATTTTAGAGCTGTGAGAGCCAGGTAATCAAATTTGCAATATTCTCATTAGGTTAGAAAAGGAAAAATGAAAAAATCATTAGTGGGACATACAGTTCCAGAGGCCATCTGCTCCAAAAATGAGTTTTGTTTCCACTGCCCCTTATTCAGAGACAGTTATTTCAATAACTGCATTACTTAGTAGAGTGTGAGAGACAAAGACTGTGAAAACATGTATTTAAGATAGAAAACAGGGGCCCCTGGCTGGCTCAATTGGGAGAGTACATGACTCTTAATTTCAGGGTCAGGAGTTCAAGTCCCACATTGGGTGTGGAGCCTACTTAAAACAAAAAAAGATACAAATTTTAAAAAATTTAATAAATGGTTTGCTCTATATCTCACTCACATTTTGTGACTGGAGAACTCCAAATCCCACTTAGATATTCCTGCTTATTCAAAAGCACACTGGATGGAAGTAAACCAAGAAATGAGAGAAAATTATTATGGTGTGTGTGTGGGTTCAAATAGTTTATTCACCTCTGTAGTGGAAAAACAAGGAGAAATAAAATCTGCTTACAATGGCCAAAATTTATGGAGAAGCCCTAAAGTTGCTTTCCCCAAATCACAAATCTGATTCAAGAGAAGGAAAAAAATGATGAAAAACATCTCATCACACAAAACTCAGTGTGGTGTCTCTGATAGTCATCAGCCAGCAGAGGAAAAAGGAGAAACCCACCCACTGGTTTTAGGATTTATTGAAGGCTGCCAGCACAGCCCAGATCATCTCTGTGGCACTGTGCTTTGTCCCCTCCACTTCAGGGTCCAGTTCTACTAGGTCCTTGGCTCGATTCATTGCCACATCATACTTGTCATCCGCCAGAGAGGAGAAGACATTCTCTAGTACATCAGAGGAGTGGGCTAGCACCAGGAGTGCTAGTGTTCGCTTGTCCATACGTTGAGGGTCATTTACCCACCGCTCTAGGACACTATCTTGAAGTTTTTTCACTAGTCGCTGTTTCTCTGTTGTATTGGTCACTGGATGAGTAGTCATGTCAAATAGGAGGAAATTCTGCTTCTCAGTGGTTAGAATACCCTTCTCTACTAGATTCTTTGCAATTCGCTCTCTTACATTTCTCAGCTGGTACTGTAATTTGAAGGGGTTCCAAGTCTCACCTTTGGGAAAAAAAAAACAGAAGACTTGAACAACACTATAAGCCAACTAGACCTAATAAGACATCTACAGAACATTCCACCCTCAAGTGCAAATGGGACATTCTCCAGGACAGACCACATTCTAGGCCATAAAAATCAGCCTTAATAAACTTAAAGGGGGGACTTTTGGGTGGCTCACTGGTTGTGTGTCTGCCTTCAGCTCAGGTCATGATCCCTGGTCCAGGGATTGAGTTCCACATCGGGCTCCCTGAGGGGAGCCTGCTTCTCCCTCTGCCTATGTCTCTGCCTCTCTCTCTGTGTCTCTCATGAATAAATAAATAAAATCTTAAAAAAAAAAAAACTTAAAGGGACTGGAAACACACAAAATATGCTATCCAACCACAATAGAATTAAATTAGAAATTAACAGAAGGAAATTTGGGAAATCCAAAATATGTGGAAATTAAATAAAGAACCAATGAATCAAAGAAGAAATCACAGGGAAATTTTAAAAATATTTTGAGTTGAATGAAAATGAAAACACAACAGACCAAGACTTATGTGCTACAACTTAAAGCAGTGTCAAGAGAAAAATTTATGATCCCAAACGTTGTATTAGAAAAGGAGATGTCAAATCAATAACCTACCTTTCTATCTTAAGAAAATAGAAAAAGAAGAGCACGCTAAACATGAAGGAAGCAAAAGAAAATAATAAAGATTAGAGAGAAGATAAATAGAAACAATGAAAACAATAGAGGAAATCAATAAAATCAAAGTTGGTTCATTGAAAAGATCAACAAATTGACAAACTTAAACTGACCAAGAAAGAAAGAAGACTTAATTTACTAAAATTGGGAATGAAAGAGGAAACATCACCACTGACCTTACAGAAATAAAAAGGGCAGTATGACGACACTATAAATAACAGTATGCCAACAAATTAGATAACCTAGAAGAAATGCACAAATTCCTTGAAACACACAAATTACCTAAACTGACTCAAGAAGAAAGAGAAAATCTGAATAAATCTATAACAGCAAATAGATTGAATAAGTAATTTAAAACTCCTCACAAAAAAAGCATGGTTTAGAGGGGTTACTAGTAATAGTACCAAATGTTTAAAGAATGCTACGAATCCTTCACAAACTCTTTTAAAAAAACAGAAGAGGAGGGAGCACTTCCTTAGTTCATACAGTTAAGTATCAATCTGATACCAAAACCAGACAGACATCAGAAGAAGACTATAGACCAACATCCCTTATGAATATAAGTACAAAAATATTCAACAAAATACTACCCAAAAAAATCCAGCAACATATAATAAAGAGTATGTAACAAAATTAAGTAGGACTTATACCAGAAATGCAAGGTTGTTTTAATATCCAAAAATCTAGGGACACCTGGATGGCTCAGTGGTTGAGCATCTGCCTTTGGCTCAGGGTGTGATCCCACGTTTCTGGGATGGAATCCTACACTGGGCTCCCCATGGGGAGCCTGCTTCTCCCTCTGCCTGTGTCTCTGCCTCTCTGTGTGTCTCTCATGAATAAAAACTCTTTTAAAAAATCCCAAAGTCTAATTATGTAACACATCATATCAATAGAATGAAAAGCAAAAACCAAATGATCATCTCAATCAACACAGAAAAAGTATCTGACAAAATCCAACATATTTACATGATAAAAACACTCAACAAACTAGGGATAGGTAGCAACTTCCTCAATCTGATAGAAGGTATTTACAAAAACCCCACAGGTAGCTTCATATTTAATGGTGAAAGAGTCAGCGATGTCCTACTAGGATCAGGAACAAGACAAAGATGCCATTTTCATCACTTCTATTTAGCACTGTACTGGAAGTTCTAGCCAGGGCAATTAGGCAAGGAAAAGAAATGAAAGCGGGGCAGCCCTGGTGGCGCAGCAGTTTAGCGCCACCTGCAGCCTGGGGTGTGATCCTGGGGACCCTGGGTGGAGTCCCACATCGGGCTCCCTGCATGGAGCCTGCTTCTCCCTCTGCCTGTTCCTCTGCCTCTCTCTCTCTGTGTGTCTCTATGAATAAATAAATAAATAAAATCTTAAAAGAAAAGAAATGAAAGCATTCAGATCACACAGGAAGAAGTTAATCTATTTTTATTTCCAGATGACATGATCTCGTATACAGAAAAATCTAAGGAATCCACTTAAACTATTGCAACAAATAAATTCAGCAAAGTTGCAGGATATAAGATTAATATACAAAAATCATAGGAGTTTCTATACATTGGCAATAATCTGAAAAAATTTTTAAGTGACATTTATAATATCAAAGAGAGCAAAATACTTAGGAATATTTTTAACAAAAGTAGCATAAGACTTGTACACTGAAAGTTACAAAATATTGTTGAAAGAAATAAAGAATATCTATTTTTTTAAAAGATTTTATTTATTTATTAATGAGAGACACACAGGGAGAGAGAGAGAGAGAGGCAGAGACACAGGCAGAGGGAGAAGCAAGCTCCACGCAGGGAGCCCAATGTGGGACTCGATCCTGGGACTCCAGGATCATGTCCCACGGCCAAAGGCAGGCGCTAAACCACTGATCCACCCAAGGATCCCCAAGAATATCTAAATAAATGGAAAGATATTCCTTTTTTTTTTTTTTAATATTTATTTATTCATGGGAGACACACAGAGAGAGAAGCAGGCTCCCAGCAGGGAGCCCAATGTGGGACTTGATCATGGACCCCAGGATCACACACAGAGCTGAAGGCAGATGCTTAACCGCTGAGCCACCCAGGCATCCCAAATGGAAGATATTCCATGTTCATGGATTGGAAAACTTCATATTATTAAGATAGCAATATTCCCCAAATTGATCTACGGATTCAGTACAATTCCTATTAAAATCCTACCTTGCTTTATTACAGAAATTGACAAGCTAATTCTATAATTCATATGGAAATGCAAACGACCAAGCATGGTCAAAAAAATCTTGAAAAAGAATAAAGTTGGAGGACTCGCATTTCATGATTTCAAAACTACTACAAAACAACAATAATCAAAAAAACAAAACAAGCAAACAAAGCCTACAATAATCAAGAGAGTGTGGTATTGCATAAGGACAAACATATAGATCAAAAGAAGAGTCCAGAAATAAATTCATACATATATGGTGAAGTGATTTTTGACAATGGTACCAAGATAAATCATGGAGGACAGAACAGTGCTAGGACAACTGTATTTATATATTCATGCAAAAGACTGAAGTTGGAGCTCTACCCATACGATCTACAATTAACTCAAAATGGACAATAGACCTAAGTGAAATAGACAAGCTATAAATCTCTTAGAAGAAAATGCAGGAATAAATCTTCATGATGTTGGGTTAAGCAATCATTGCTTAGATATTACACAAGCAATAAAAGAAAAAGATTAATTGAAAAGTATTAAAATGGAAAACTTTATGCTTTTTTTTTTTTTTAAAGATTTTATTTGAGTGGTCAAGAGTGAGAGAGAGAGAGCAAGCATGAGCAGGGGGAGGAGCAGAGGGAGAGAAAGAAGCAGGCTCTCCTCTGAGGAGGAAGCCTGATGCTGGGCTTGATCTGGGAACTCTGGGATCATGACCTGAGCCTAAGGCAGACATGTAACCAACTGAGCCACTCGGTTGGTACCCTCAAACTGTATGCTTTAAAGAACACCATCAAGAAGTGAAAAGACAGGGCAGCCTGGGTGGCTCAGCAGTTTAGCACTGCCTTCAGTTCAGGGCCTGATCCTGGAGACCTGGGATCAAGTCCCATGTGGGGCTCCTTGCATGGAGTCTGCTTCTCCCTCTGCCTGTGTCTCTGCCTCTCTCTCTGTGTCTCTCATGAATAAATAAATAAAATCTTAAAAAAAAAAAAAAAGAAGTGAAAAGACAGAATGGCAGGAAAATTTTGCAAATTCTGTATATGATAAAAGAGATTATATCTAGAATATATTTGAAAAGTACAACTCATAGTAAAAACGGTAAACCCAATTAAAAAATAGGTTAAGTATATGAATAGACATTTTTCCAAAGAAGATATACAAAGAGCCATAAATACATAAAGATGGTCAACATCATTATATATTAGAAAAATCCAAATAAAAATCACAACGATATACCACTACATATTCATTAGGATAGATAAAAGAGAATAACAAGTATTGATAAGAATGTGGAAGAATGAAACTCATACACTGGTGTGGAAATATAAAATGGTGTAGCCAACTTTGAAAAACTGGCCCCATCCCTGTCCTTAAGATGTTTAAAATCTAGTATGGATTAATAGTGGGGAGACAAAAATAATATATATATTTTAATATTTTATTTATTTATTCATGAGAGACACACAGAGAGAGAGAGAGGCAGAGGCAGAGGGAGAAGCAGGCTCCATGCAGGGAGCCAGACGTGGGACCTGATCCCGGGACTCCAGGATCATGCCCTGGGCTGAAGGCAGACACCCAACCACTGAGCCACCCAGGCATCCCCAAAAATAATATTTGAAGCAGGCCCTAATGACAAACTCGAACTGGACATAGATGATAAGGTTCTTTAAAATGTTAATCATTGAGATATGACATCAGGGATGATGATAGAGTGGGAAGTGCCAGACATTCATCTCTTCACCTAGACAACAATTATACTAGAACCTAGAATCTTTTTTTTTTTTTTAAATTAGGCCATGTACCCAGGGTGGTGCCCAACACAGGGCTTGCACTCATGACCCTGAAATCAGGACCTGAGCTGAGATCAAGAGTTGCACACCTAACTGAGTGACCCACCCAGAGCCTGTAGAATATATCTTTTTAATAACTATTTGGAACTCTGGAATCTATTTGAATGCTTGTAGGTTCCAGGCCAAGGCTTGACTGGCAAAGTGTGGTTCATACTAGCCTATTTTAGCCTTCAGCACAATAGTGGATATTTAGCCCCTAAAATCCCCTTTAAAAAAAAAAAAGATTATTTATTTATTTATTAATGAGAGACAGAGAGAGAGAGAGAGAGAGAGAGAGGCAGAGACACAGGCAGAGGGAGAAGCAGGCTCCATGCAGGGAGCCCAATGCAGGACTCAATCCCGGGTCTCCGGGGTCACACCCTGGACTGAAGGCTAGCCCCTAAAATCCTAAACACAAAGACATATAATGTAAGAAATGAGGGACAAAATACTATAGATCATACAGCAAAGAAACAACAAAATGGCAGAAGTGTCTCCTTATGAGTAATTATTTTAATCTATCTATCTATTTAAAAAATATTCTATTATTTATTTGAGAGAGAGAGAGAACACAAGCAGGGGAAGCAGTAGAGGAGGAAGAAGTAGACTCCTTGTTCAGTAGAGAACCTGATTCAAGGCTTGATCCTGGGACTCTGGGATCACGACCTGAGCTGAAGGCAGATGCTTAACTGACTGAGCCACTCAGACATACCATGAGTAATTACTTTGAATGTAAATAGATTAAGCAACTCAGTCACAAGACAAAGGTTGACAGGATGGGTTAAAAAACATCATCTAACTATATGCTATCTACAAGAGACTCACTTTAGTCACATTAAAGACCAATAATCCTTATGAATATAGATGCAAAAATCTTTAATAAAATATTAGCAAAGTGAATCCAACAGCCTATTGAAAGGACTATTCACCATGGACAAGTAAAATTTATCCCAGGAAAGTAACATAAAAAAAAATCAAATGGACAAAGGATCTGAATAGACTTTCCAAAGAAGATATAAAGATGGTCAACAGATGCATGAAAAAATGCTCAACATCATTAATCAGCAAAGAAGTGCAAATCAAATCACAATGAAATGACAATTCACATCTGTTAGTGGCTGTTATAAAAAGACAAGAAAAAAACAAGTGTTTTTTTTTTAAATATTTTATTTATTCATGATAGACAGAGAGAGAGAGAGAGAGAGAGAGAGGCAGAGACACAGGCGGAGGGAGAAGCAGGCTCCATGCAGGGAGCCCGACGTGGGACTCGATCCCGGGACTCCAGGATCGTGCCCTGGGCCAAAGGCAGGTGCTAAACCGCTGAGCCACCCAGGAATCCCCGAAAAAACGAGTGTTAAAGAGGATGTGGGAAAAAAAGAGAACATTTGTGCACTGTTAGTGAGAATGTAAATTGGTGCAGTCACTTCAGAAAACAGTATGGAAGTTCCTCAAAAGTTAAAAATAGAAGTATCATGTGATCCAGCAATTCCACTTCTGGATATTTATTCAAAGAAAATGAAAATACTAACTGGAAAAGATATATGCACTGTGATATTCACTGAAGCATGACATTACAATAGCCAAAACATAGAAGTAATTTAAGTGTTCATCAATGGATGAATGGATAAAGAAAGTGTATATATATATATATATATATATATATATATATATATATACACACACAGTGAAATATTATTTAGCCATAAAAAAGACATCTTGTCATTTACAACAACGTGGTTGAAACCTGAGGGCATTATACTAAGTGAAATAAGTGAGACAGAGAAAGACAAATATTTTATGATCTCACTTATATGTATAATCTAAAAAACAAAAACCTGAAAGGGGTGCCTGGCTGACTCAATCAGTGGAGCATATGACTCTTGATCTCAGGGTTTGAGTCCCACATTGAGTATACAGATCACTTACAAATAAAATCTTAAACAACAACCACCCCATAACAACAACAAAAAAGCTCATAGATACAGAGAACAGATATCATTGGTGGTTGCCAGAGGCAAGAGATGGGCGGTGGGGGGGTGGTGGTGGAAAAAAAAATGGGTGAATATAGTCAAAAGGTACACACTTCCAGTTATAAAATAAGTAAGTCCTAGGAATGTAATTTTTTTTTTTTTTTTTTTTTTTTAATTTATGATAGTCACAGAGAGAGAGAGAGGCAGAGACACAGGCAGAGGGAGAAGCAGGCTCCATGCACCGGGAGCCCGATGTGGGATTCGATCCCAGGTCTCCAGGATCGCGCCCTGGGCCAAAGGCAGGCACCAAACCGCTGCGCCACCCAGGGATCCCTGGAGCCTGTCTTTGGCCCAGGGCACAATCCTGGGGTCCCGGGTTCGAGTCCCGCATCGGGCTCCCTGCATGGAGCCTGCTTCTCCCTCTGCCTGTGTCTCTGCCTCTCTCTCTCTCTCTCTCATGAGTAAATAAATAAAATCTTAAAAAAAAAAACCTAACTAGTGATAGTCTAAACTGAAAGCCTTACTGAGGGATCCCTGGGTGGCGCAGCGGTTTGGCGCCTGCCTTTGGCCGAGGGCGTGATCCTGGAGATGCGGGATCGAATCCCACGTCGGGCTACCGGTGCATGGAGCCTGCTTCTCCCTCTGCCTGTGTCTCTGCCTCTCTCTCTCTCACTGTGTGCCTATCATAAATAAATAAAAATTAAAAAAAAAAAATGAAAGCCTTACTGATAACTTCAACAGTCAATTAACACATATTTTGTATGTTACATGTATTATATACTGTATTCTTATAATAAGCTAAAAAAATTAAATTTTAAGAAAATCATAAGGAAAATACATTTACATTGTTTTGTTTTGTATTGAAAAAAATCTATGTATATATGGGCCTGCATGGTTCAAAACCATGTTGTTCAAGGGTTAACTGTATAGAAAATCCCAAAGAATGCACAAAAATGCTACTAGAGCTAATAAACTAATTCAGCTAAAGTGCAGGGTACAAGGAAAACACACAAATATCAGCTGTTTCTACACACAAGTAATGAACAAAGGAAATTAAGAAAGTAGTTCCATTTATAATAGTGTCTAAACGAATTAAAAACTTAGGAATAAGTCTAACCAGAGGTGAAAGATATATATGCTGAAAACTACACAACATTGCTGAAAAACATTAAAGATGACAAAAATAATGTAAAGACATCCTATATTTAATGGGCAAAGGACTTGACACCGTCAAGTTATCAATACCACTCAAAGAGATCTACAGGTTCAACACAATCCCTAACAAAATTCCAGGAGTCTTTCCCACTGAAATGGAAAAGCTGATCCTCAAATTCACATGCAACTTCATGAGACCCAGGATAGCCAAAACAATCTTGAAAAAGAATAAAGTGGGCAGCCTGGGGGGCTCAGCGGTTTAGCGCTACCTTCAGCCCAGGGCCTGATCCTGGAGACCTGGGATCGAGTCCCATGTCGGGCTCCCTGCATGGGGCCTTCATCTCCCTCTGCCTGTGTCTCTCATGAATAAATAAATAAAATATTAAAAAAAAAAAAAGAAAAAGAATAAAGTTGTGACACTTATACTTTCCAATATCAGAAATTATTACAAAGCTATAGTAAGTAAAACAGTATGGTATTGGCATAGGTCAAGCATAGATCAATGCAATAGAACAGATAGACCAGAAGTAAATCCTCACATCTATGATCAACTGATTTTCTTTTCTTTTTTTTTTTTTTTAAGATTTTATTTTTTTATTAATGACACACACACACACACACACACACACACACACACACAGAGGCAGAGACACAGGCAGAGGGAGAAGCAGGCTTCACGCAGGAAGCCCAATGTGGGACTCGATCCCGGGACTCCAGGATCACGCCCTGTGGCCAAAGGCAGGCGCTAAACCGCTGAGCCACCCAGGGATCCCCGATCAACTTATTTTCAACAAGGCTGCTAAGATTATTCAATGGGGAAAGGTCGATCTTTTCATGGATATAAGACCAAAAGTGCAAGCAACAAAAGAAAAAATAGATAAATTCGATTTCATCCAAATTAAGAACTTTTGGTATCAAGGATTACCATCAAAAAGGTTGAGAAGACAATCTACAGAATGGGAGAAAATACTATAAATGATGGATCTGATTAATATTATATAATATTAATATATATTATATATTATATATGATAATAGGGATTTATATTCATAAAATACAAAATATTCCTAAAATTCAGCAACAATAACAACAGAACCCAATTTAAAAAATGGGCAAAGGACTTGAATAGACATTTTTCCAAAGAAGATATACATGGGATCCCTGGGTGTCGCAGCGGTTTGGCGCCTGCCTTTGGCCCAGGGCGCGATCCTGGAGACCCGGGATCGAGTCCCACATCAGGCTCCCAGTTCATGGAGCCTGCCTCTCCCTCTGCCTATGTCTCTGCCTCTCTCCCTTTCTCTCTCTGTGACTATCATAAATAAATAAAAAATTAAAAAAAAAAAAGGAAGATATACAAATGGCCAATACACCCATGAAAAGATGCATATCACTGGTATGGTAGGAAAATGCAAATCAAATTGAGATATTCCTTCATGTCTACTAAGGGAACTATAATTAAAAACCAAACCAAACCAACAAACAAAAAAATAGAACAAGTTTTGATGACAATGTGGAGAAACTGGAGCCCTTATGCATGGCTGGTGAGAATGTAAAAGGGTGCATCCTTTGTAGAAAATAATTTTGTGGTTTCTCAAAACGTAGAACTATTACATGACCCAGCAATTCTACTCTTATGTATATATCTAAAAGAGTAGAAAGCAGTGACTTGAATAGATATTTGTATATTAATGTTCATAGCAGCATTATCCACAATACCTAAAAGGTGGAAACAACCCAAGTGTCCATCAACAAATGAATTAAAACAAATGTGGTGTATCTGAACAATGGATTATTCAGTGGCCATAAAAAGGAATGAGATTTTGATATATGCTACAACATGAACAGACCTTGAAAACATTATGCTTAGTGAAATAAGACAAATATAAAAGGATAAATATTGTATGATTCCACTTATATGAGTTACCTAGTGCAGGCAAATTCATAAAGACAACACATAGAAAAGAGGTTGTAGAGAATGGGGAGTGGGGAGTTAAGAAGGATGTTTGGGATGATGAGAAAGCTTTGGGTACAGAGAGAAGTGATTAGTTACATAACACCTTGAATACATTTAATGTCACTGAATTATACATTTATGAATGGTTAAAACAATAAAGATTATGTTATATGCATTTTACCACAATAAAAAAAGTTAACTATATGTCCCCCCAAATTAAAATATATCCATAGGGCAGCCGGGGTGGCTCAGAAGTTCAGCGCCACCTTCGGCCCAGGGAGTGATCCTGGAGACCCAGGATGGAGACCCACGTCGGGCTCCCTGAGTGGAGCCTGCTTCTCCCTCTGACTGTGTCTCTGCCTCTCTCTCTGTGTGTCTCTCATGAATAAATAAATAAAATCTTAAAAAAGAAAAAAAAAATCCATAAAAAACATGTCTGTGAATGTCCATAGTAGCATCATTCATAATAGCGAAAAAGTGGAAATAATCCAAATGTCTATCAACTGATGAATCAATATATAAATGTGGTATATCTATACAATGAAATATTAGTTAGTGATAAAAAGGAGTCAAGTAAAACTTGGGAAATTCTAATAAGATTGGTGGATTTTATCAATGTCAATATCCTATAGATCATAATATACCATAGTTTTGTAAAAGGTTATCACTGGGGAATTCTGAGCAGAGTATATAAAGGATCTCTCAGTATTACCCCTTACAACTGCATGTAAGTCTCCAAGTATCTCAGTACAAATTTCAATTAAAAAATTTGTCCCAGAAGGTGACATTGGCTGTGACCTCAAAGTGACCAGTGGAAGAAGATTCTCCTAAAATTTTATGCCATAGGTCTACTTACTTATATTAAAGTTTTTGAGGGACGCCTGGGTGGCTCAGCGGTTGAGCATCTGCCTTTGGCCCAGGGCCTGATCCTGGGATCAGGGATCAAGTCCCACATCGGGCTTTCTGCATGGAGCCTGCTTCTCCCTCTGCTTATATCTCTTTCTCTCTCTCTCTTTCATGAATAAATAATAAAAATCTTAAAAAAAAAAATAAAGTTTTTGGACTTGCCCTTAAAAAAAAAGAGAATAAACAAACTATTGGTACATGCTAAAACATGGATGAACCTTAAACATGTTGTATCTTAGCCAGTCACAAAAAATTGTACATTTCCCTTATATGAAATATCTAGAATAAGCCAATCCACAGAGACAGAATGTAGAGTAGTGGCTGCCACAGCTGGGCAGGAGGCTTGGGAAAAACTGCTAATGAGTATGGGGTTTATTTTGGGGTGAAGAAAATGTTCTCAATTCAGTTTGTGAGGATGGTTGCACAATTGTGTGAATATACTAAAATCCATTTAATTGTGTACTTTCCATGGGTATGTGGTGTGTGAATTATGTATCAAAGAGATGTTTAAAAAATTTCTTGTGAGGATGCCTTGGGTGGCTCAGCAGTTGAGCATCTACCTTTGGCTTGGGTCATGATCCCGTGGTCCTGAGATCGAGTCCCACATTAGGCTCTGTGCATGGAGCCTGCTTCTCCCTCTGCCTATGTCTCTGCCTCTCTCTCTGTCTCTCATGAATAAATAAAATCTTTAAAAAAAATTTCTCATGAAAAATATCATTAGGGAGCTTATGCGTTGGAGTAGCAGAAATAAGATGAAGCTCTGGAAAACTTTGTGTATTGATTAACCATGCCTTTTCTGTCCCTCTTCAATATACTTAAACAGTGAAACATATACTTCTTACCCAGTAGCTTGAACTCTTCTACTCCTTTTCTTGAACTAGTAGGATAAAGATTACAAAGTGTGGGATTTTTTAACCATTTTACCTGTGAGTAGTTCTATCCATGTCTGGACGGTTTCTGTGGGTTCAGTTGCTTTGATGTGTTTGAGAGTTTCATCCAGTAAAACATCCCCTGTTGGGCTATCTGACTTTAGCAGTACCTTTAAGAGAAGAATCAAGGGGCCCTGGTTCATCCATTTAATTCAAATTAAGATCTTTCAGTATACCATATATACATTATTGGTTAAGTGTTGTAGGAAATGCAAAGCAACATACTACACTGTCCCTGTCCTCAAGAAGTTTAAAATCTAGATGGGGTAATTGTAGGGAGACAAAAATAACATTTGAAGTGGACCCTAGTGACAAACTGGATATAAATGGTCATGGAGAAAATATTCAATAATAACTTTGGGTCGGGAAACCAACTTGTGGAATGATTAATAAAAATAGCAAAGTCAGGAAAGGAAGCCAGTTTTGGGGAAAAGTTGATAAATTTGGTTTTAACTGATAAGGGATAGCCACATTGAAATGCCTAGTTAATAGTTAAGTATGTTCCTGGGGTTAGAAGAAGAAGACAGGCCTAGGATTTGATAGGTTAATATCATGGAAGTGATAGATGAAGCTATAAGGTAAATATCTCCAAAAGGATGGGAATTTATGCAAAAGGATACAAACTGAGACTTAGATGTTAAGGAATGGAGAAGGACAAGAGAGAGCACATAGCCAGAGAAGCAAGAAAATGTAATATAACAAAGGCCAAGAATGAAGAAAATTTCAAGTAGGAGGAGGTGGTCAAAAATGCCAAATGCCACATATAGGTTAAAAGAGAAAAATAAGGGCAGCCCCGGTGGCTCAGCGGTTCAGCGCCGCCTTCAGCCCAGGGTGTGATCCTGGAAACCCAGGATCGAGTCCCGCGTTGGGCTCCCTGCGTGGAGCTTACTTCTTCCTCTGCCTGTGTCTCTGCCTCTCTCTCTCTCTCTGTGCCTCTCATGAATAAATAAATAAAATCTTTTACAAAAAGAGAGAGAGAGAAATAAATTGAAGACAAAAGAGAAGGTGGTGATAGGGCACCTGGCTGGCTCAGTTGGCAGAGTATGTGACTTTTTTTTAAAAGATTTTATTTATGGGGCACCTGTGTGGCTCAGTGCTTGAGCCTTTGGTTCAGGCTGTGATCCCAGGGTCCTAGGATCAAGTCCCTCAAGGAGCCTGCTTCTCCTTCTGCCTATGTCTCTGCCTCTCTCTCTGTGTCTCTCATCAATTAAAAAAAAATTATTTATTTGATAGATAGCCCATATGCATGAGCTAGCACAAACAGGGAAATGGCAGAGAGATAGGGAGAAGCAGGCTCCCCACTGAGCAGGAAGCCTGATGTAGGGCTTGATCCCAGGACCCCAGGGTTATGACCTGAGCCAAGGGCAGACGCTAAACCAACTGAGCCACCCAGGTGCCCCAGAGAATGTGACTCTTGGTCTAAGGGTTGTGAGTTCAAGTACCACATTGGACATAGGGCCTGCTGGTGATACCTAAAAAAAATATAGTTTGGGTAGAGTTCTGAGTATGACAGTAAAGTTATAAGTGGAAAAAAATACATAGTAAAAAAAATGGAGACAGAGGTTATAGCTCGTATGGTGGAATGGACTTACTTTAAATGGAAGGAGAAATTTTTTTTTTTTAATTTTTATTTATTTATGATAGTCACACAGAGAGAGCAAGAGAGGCAGAGACACAGGCAGAGGGAGAAACAGGCTCCATGCACCGGGAGCCCGATGTGGAATTCGATCCTGGGTCTCCAGGATCGCGCCCTGGGCCAAAGGCAGGCGCTAAACCGCTGCGCCACCCAGGGATCCCGGAAGGAGAAATTTCTAATGGTTATCTGAGCATGACTAGTGTTAAAGACTGCACCTGACCTGTGTGTGGTTTGCCCCCTCCTATATAACATTCTATTTCATAATGTTTCAGTTACAGACATGGAGTAATAATCAACAGTATCCTAATAATGACTTTTCTGCTTAAAAAAGACAAAACCATAAACTTCTTACAACTCTTTAGATGATGGATACTTGAATTTCTCCCTCCCTCCGTTAAATCTGTTAGACAATAGGATGGCTGAGTGAGTGATAATCATCTTGTCTCACTATTCAGATCTTCCCATTCCTCCAGGGGCGCCTCGGTGGCTTAGTTGGTTAAGCATGCATATAGCTCAGGGTTATGAATTCAAGCCCCTCAGAAAAAAAAAACAAAACTTCCTACTCCTCCAAAATGGACCATTGGTATCTACCCTTTCATAAGTTAGGAGGATGTCCACAGAGGTGCTGTACCTTTCTGTCCAGTAGTCGCTTCTTACGCATGGTAGGGGGTTCCAGACAGATTCGACCCCGCATGGCCAATTCTATCAGGATGCCCCCTCGCAGGCCAGATGATATACAGTCATTCCAGAAAGATGTGTAACCCTAGAAAAGGAAAAAGAGAAAGAATGTTCTGAAAGGGTTATGGACTTGTAACAAGCACCTTAAGGACAGTTCACTTTGTTGCAATTCATGTCACATTACATGACCACAAAACAGAATAAGAGAACAGAATCTGGGATGCCTGGGAGGCTCAGTGGTTGAGCATCTGCCTTTGGCCCAGGGCGTGGTCCTTGGGCTCTGGGGTCCCGGAATCAAGTCCCACATCAAGCTCCCTGCATGGAGCCTCCTTCTCCCTCTGTCTGTGTCTCTGCCTCTCCCTCTCTCTCTCATGAATAAATAAATCTAAAAAAAAAAAAAAAAAAAAAAAGAGAGAAAGAGAGAATAGAATCTTTCTCTTAATTGAAACCTCCCCAAATAAAGGTTCTCTGTCTAACTTCAAGCTCTCTGTGAATTCCCATAGTTCAGCTGTTAGTTGATAACTACTACGTCAAATTTTAATTTTTGAAAAGAATTTTGGCCTCTTGGAAATGTTTCCATTGACACCCTAAACTTCAGAGTAGAATATAATTAAGTAGAAAAATGTATAAACCATTTGAGCCTTTTACTCTCTCAAGACATGTTTTATTTGCAAGCTAATTTGATGGGTGGTGTGGTAGAAACCCAGCTCTGCCACTGACTAGTTAAGTGCCTTGGGTACGTTATTCAACCAGCTTCAAGTGCGATGTCCTCATCTGTAAAACAGGGACATTAACATCTATCTTTTTAAGTTTGCTGTGAGGAATAAATTAGATGTTATACATAAAAAAGCAGAAAGTAGAGTGGCTGGTATACAGTAGGCACTTAAATACTACTTTCTCTTCCTTAGGAGCTATAATAGAGGTACAAAGAGGAGGACTGTCTTAAGGAACCATTTTAAGGAGGACTGTCTTATGGAGGACTGTCTTAAGGAACCATTTTAAGGAACAAAAAATCTAACTGGAAATATCATGCAAATGTGAGGAATACAAATTTTAAACAAAGCCTCAATTGAAAAAGCAGCAGCAGACAGGCAAAAATGACGACTGGGAATTTGATTTAGATGCTAGTTTTTCAAACCATGTATCATTTTTGGGCTACTCAGAAGGTTTTATGGGACTTGAAGTGGGATTTCAAGAATAGGTTGAATTTAGCAGAGAAGGGAGGGTTTTCCAGATGAAGATGAAGGAAATCATCCAAACTCTACTATTTTTCAAAAGGGCATTCTAAGCAAAAGTATAAAGGAAAGAGACATTACATATGTTTAGAGATCTAACTCAAGGACATGAGATCAGGGATCCCTGGGTGGCGCAGCGGTTTGGCGCCTGCCTTTGGCCCAGGGCGCGATCCTGGAGACCCGGGATCGAATCCCACATCGGGCTCCCGGTGCATGGAGCCTGCTTCTCCCTCTGCCTGTGTCTCTGCGCCTCTCTCTCTCTGCGACTATCATAAATAAATAAAATTAAAAAAAAAAAAAAAAAAGGACATGAGATCAAATTGGTTGGGGCTGGGCTGTGGGAAGTCTTGATGCTCTTAACTTTTACTGAAAGGCAATATTCAGTCCTAAAGGTTCTGAGCAAGGAGTTATGATTAACACAAGAAGATCCATCAGAGTTATTAGAACTGTTCAACACTCTAGCCATCTTTGGGTAGCACTCCCTCTCAAGGGAGAGAAGCTGGGTGAGATGTTAGCAGGGAGGTTCTAGCATGGCTTTAAAGTCATTAAAGATCATTAAAGATCACCTTTAATGATCACTATTTAAAATTTTTTATTTTATTTACTTGTTTACTTACTGAATTTTAAACTTAAAACAACAACAACAAAACAACTCCATGCCCAATGTGGAGCTTGAACTCATGATCCCAAGATCAAGAGCCTCATGCTCTACCAACTGTGCCAGTCAGGTGCTCCATAAGTTACTATTAATAGCAGTAATGTCTAATGTTTATTGAATACTTATTATGTAGATTTGTGTTTAGTTTTTTTGCATGCACTATCTGATCACATCTTCACAACAATTTGATAAGGGGGGTACTACTGTGTATATATAATAATAATAATAATATTATTATATTATATATAATTATATATAATTATATATAATATATATTATATTATATATTATATAATAATAATAATAACATTATTATTATTATTAAAGATTTATTTACTTGAGAGAGATAGAGAGCACCAGAAGAGGGTCAGAGGAAGCAGGAGACTCTGCTGGGCATGGAGCCAAATGCAGGGCTCTGGGATCATAACCAGAGACAAAGGCAGACCAGGCGCCCCTACTATCCACATTTTATTTTATTTTATTTTTTTTAAAGATTTTATTTATTTATTCATGATAGACACACAGAGAGAGAGGCAGAGACACAGGCAGAGGGAGAAGCAGGCTCCATGCACCGGGAGCCCGACGTGGGACTCGATCCCGGGTCTCCAGGATCGCGCCCTGGGTCAAAGGCAGGCGCTAAACCGCTGCGCCACCCAGGGATCCCCTATCCACATTTTAAAGATGAGGAAACTAAGGCTTATGGAGGTTCAGTGACACGACAGAGGTTATAAAGCTAAATAGTGGTAAAGACTTAATAATATTTTTTTATTTTATTTATTTTTTATTTATTTATTTTTATTTTTTATTGGTGTTCAATTTACTAACATACAGAATAACCCCCAGTGCCCGTCACCCATTCACTCC
The DNA here is from genome assembly GCF_011100685.1 of Canis lupus familiaris. Lineage (NCBI taxonomy): Eukaryota > Metazoa > Chordata > Mammalia > Carnivora > Canidae > Canis > Canis lupus. The sequence goes on from NC_049238.1 coordinate 60,494,018, forward strand.
CACCCCCCGCCCTCCTCCCCTTCTACCACCCCTAGTTCGTTTCCCAGAGTTAGCAGTCTTTACGTTCTGTCTCTCTTTCTGATATTTCCCACACATTTCTTCTCCCTTCCCTTATATTCCCTTTCACTATTATTTATATTCCCCAAATGAATGAGAACATATAATGTTTGTCCTTCTCCGACTGACTTACTTCACTCAGCATAATACCCTCCAGTTCCATCCATGTTGAAGCAAATGGTGGGTATTTGTCATTTCTAATAGCTGAGTAATATTCCATTGTATACATAAACCACATCTTCTTTATCCATTAGTCTTTCGTTGGACACCGAGGCTCCTTCCACAGTTTGGCTATCGTGGCCATTGCTGCTATAAACATCGGGGTGCAGGTGTCCCGGCGTTTCACTGCATCTGTATCTTTGGGGTAAATCCCCAATAGTGCAATTGCTGGGTCGTAGGGCAGGTCTATTTTTAACTCTTTGAGGAACCTCCACACAGTTTTCCAGAGTGGCTGCACCAGTTCACATTCCCACCCACAGTGTAAGAGGGTTCCCTTTTCTCCGCATCCCCTCCAACATTTGTTGTTTCCTGCCTTGTTAATTTGCCCCATTCTCACCGGTGTGAGGTGGTATCTCATTGTGGTTTTGATTTGTATTTCCCTGATGGCAAGTGATGCAGAGCATTTTCTCATATGCATGTTGGCCATGTCTATGTCTTCCTCTGTGAGATTTCTCTTCATGTCTTTTGCCCATTTCATGATTGGATTGTTTGTTTCTTTGGTGTTGAGTTTAATAAGTTCTTTATAGATCTTGGAAACTATAGCCCTTTATCTGATACGTCATTTGCAAATATCTTCTCCCATTCTGTAGGTTGTCGTTTAGTTTTGTTGACTGTTTTTTTTTTTTTTTTTTTCTGTGCAGAAGCTTTTTATCTTGATGAAGTCCCAATAGTTCATTTTTGCTTTTGTTTCTTTTGCCTTCCTGGATGTATCTTGCAAGAAGTTACTGTGGCCGAGTTCAAAAAGGGTGTTGCCTGTGTTCTTCTCTAGGATTTTGATGGAATCTTGTCTCACATTTAGATCTTTCATCCATTTTGAGTTTATCTTTGTGTCTGGTGAAAGAGAGTGGTCTAGTTTCATTCTTAATAATATTTTTTAATTCCACTTTCCTTCTTTATTGATTTAGAAGTTATGTACTTTCTTTTCTTTTTTTTTTTTTAAATAAAGATTTTATTTATTTATTCATGAGACACAGAGAGAGGCAGAGACACAGATGAGGGAGAAGCAGGTTCCCTGTGGAGAGCCCAATGCGGGACTCGATCCCAGGAACCCAGGATCAGGACCTGAGCTGAAGGCTGACACTCAACCACTGAGCCACCCAGGCGTCCCTGTTCTCTCTTTTCTTTAGGAAAGTTATCCTCAAAATTTTAACATGCATGACAATTAAAAATTAATACAAAATCTAATTATTTAAAAAAGAATATTTAGGGATCCCTGGGTGGCGCAGCGGTTTAGCGCCTGCCTTTGGCCCAGGGCGCGATCCTGGAGACCCAGGATCGAATCCCACGTCGGGCTCCCAGTGCATGGAGCCTGCTTCTCCCTCTGCCTGTGTCTCTGCCTCTCTCTCTCTCTCTCTCTCTGTGACTATCATAAATAAATAAAAAATTAAAAAAAATTTTTAAAAAGAATATTTAACCACTCTTCTAGCTGACCAATATTTTATCTTTTTTTTTTTAACTCACATGTTAGACATTATTATTAGCATTATCATTATTTTACATAGGTAGTACTTGTTTAGATTTACTCAGATGCTTACCGATGTCTTTGCTCGCTATTCTTTCTTGCATCTTAGACCTCCTTTCTGGTACTATTTTCCTTTTTTCTAAAGTAGAATTTCCTTAAGTGAAAGTCTGTTGGAGGCAAACTATTTTATCTGAAATGTCTTTATTTCACCATTGTTTTTCAACTATAGTTTCTCTGGATGTAACATTCTAGGTTGATAGTTTTCTCGTATCACATTGAAGATATTAAGCCCTCTTCTCCTAGCTTCCACTGTTGCAGTGAGAAATGTATCATTCTTACTGATTGTGGTTTCTTGTAGGTGAATTGTCTTTTAATCTTCGGTCCTTTCACATCTGTCTCTTAGAGTTTTGCAGACTGTGTGTGAATTTATTCATCCTGTTTGGCATATGCTTCCTGTACTTATAGGTTCATTTCTTATTTTCAAAAATTCTCACTTCTTCTCTTTAGGAATTTTAGCTCTCCTCCATTTTATTTTTTCCTTCTGGGACGTCAATCTTACTTATTCTAACCTCCATGTCTTTTAACCTCTCTTTTGTATCTTCCATTTCTTTTGTCTCTAAATTGCTTTTTGAAGAGTTATTATTCATATCTGGCTTCCAATTTACTCTCTCCATCTGTATCTAATATGCTAAACTCTCCATGAGATTTTGATATCTTTTTTTTTTTTTGAGATTTTGATTTCAACTTTGATTTTTTTTTTCATTTCAAAAAGTTCTATGTAGTTATTTTTCACATTTGCTTGGTCATTTGTGATTTCTTTTCGCTGTTCATTTTGTGATTCTTTTTTTTTTAATGTCATATTTTATGTTGTCTGATCATTTTATTTTTTTAAAGATTTTGTTTATTTATTCATGAGAGACACAGAGAGAGAGGCAGAGACACAGACAGAGAGAGAAGCAGGCTCCCTGCGGGGAGCCTGATGTCGGACTCAATCCCAGGACCCCAGGATCACGACCTGGGCCAAAGGCAAATGCTCAATCACTGAGCCACCCAGGTGCCCCTGTCTGATCATTTTAATATCTGAGGTCTATGAATGACCTATTTGTGATTTCTGCTGAATCTTTCTCTGGATATTTGATTCTTTGTATGTTGGATATTTGATTAAGAAGTGGCCCATATTCAATTTTTTTGGGAATATGTGAGATCCTGAAGGCCTGAATTAAAGATGTCTTTTTTCAGAAAGGAGATCTGTATTTGCTTCTGCTGAGAGTCAGGCATGAGGGGATTGGGGGACTCCACACAACTGGGACCACATTCATTTTTAAAAAGATTTTATTTTTAAGTAATCTCTACACCCAAGGTGGGGCTCAAACTCACAACCCCAAGATCAAGAGTATCATGTTTCACTGACTGAGCCAGCTATGCATTCCCAACTGGAACCACATTTAAACCTAGCTTCCCCATTTTATCTTGACTCTGAGGTTTATTTGTGACTACCCAATTCCGGGATCTCAGGACTGATTTGGTAATTTGTCCCAGGGCAATCTGGTTTTCATGTTTGTTTATTGCTCACCTCTAGGATTTTAAGTTTGGTGTTTGTTTGGGGACCCTGAAGATTTCTTACTTTCCAAAGGCCCAATAGTACTTTAGAAATTAAGTTTATTCAAGATATAATATCTGCCCATGATCCTGCTAGAGACAGAGATCTTCCAATACCAGCTTTCCCATTATAGCCAGGATGATCTTTATGCTCAAATCTAATGATATAATTCTCTTCCTCTCTACTTAAAAATCTTTCAAATGCTCCTCCCAGTCAAGTCCAAATTCCTTAGTGTAACACTCAAGCCAAGAGGCTGCTCACTGGTCTCACCTTGGCCTCTTTTCCCTAGAACACCATGCTCCAGGTTTCCAGAACTATTTTTTTGCAATCTCTAAACCCAACATAAGGCTCAGACTCACAACCCTAAGATCAAGGGCCGCATACTTCTTGGACTGAGGCAGATGAGCACCCTGAGAACTATGTTAAGTACTCTTAATATATCATTTTTGCTTACAGGCCTTTGTACACACTGTTCTGTCTAAAAGAACCAGTATCCTTCTTTCCCGAATTCCTCCTTGTTCTTAAGGATCCCTATACATGGGGATGACATCTTCCATATACCTTCTCTAACAACGTCTTTCCTTCTATTCCACTCTCTAGTTTAGGTTCCTCACCTGGGTGTGCCTATATATACTGTCCCCTTATCATTTATTTTTATCACGCTGTAATCAACTGTCCTCAGTTATAGTTAGACTATAAATTTCTTAAGGAGGGAATTTCTAATACATAGTATTTCTCAATAATGTTCCTTGACAGCATAAATTTATGACTGAAAGTAAGTAACATTAGCCTGGCAAAAGCTCAGTTTGAACCACGAATATCCTTAGACCTATCCATATTTCCTAAGGGCCTGACCTTAGATTCAAAGCTGGGATTAGTTCTATGTATGACCCACCTCATGGCTACTTCAAGAGAGTTGTATTTATAATTCCTCTTTAAGGAGGGAAAGGTCTTTTAAAAGATTAATCCCTTAAAAAAAAGATTTTATTTATTTATTCATGAGAGACCCAGAGAAAGAGGCAGAGACACAGGCAGAGGGAGAAGCAGGATCCATGTGGGGAGCCTGATGGGGGACTGGATCCTAGGACCTCAGGATCACGACCTGAGCCAAAGGCAAACACTCAACCACTGAGCCAGCCAGGTGCCCCAATCCTTGGTTTTACACAACTTAGCTGCCTAATTAAGGTTAAACTATAAATTTCTTCAGAATATATAATTTATTAGGCATAACTTGGTGATTTTATAAATCTCAACAGGTGTACAAACTCACCAGCCAATATTAAAGCAATTAGAGGAAACTAATTTGGTTGTTTTTTCATTTCTTCCTGATCATGTAACTTCTGTTACAGTAACAGTGATGTCAGATTGTCAATAGAACTGTAAATGAGAAGCACTGTAAATAAAGAAACAATGGATGGCAGGATGTAGAAACTATGTTTTTAAAATATCATTCCCATCATAGTATCTAATGTAAAACTCCCCAAATGAGTCTTTTAAAACTTTCTTTTTATTGAGTCATGCATCGTAATAGAAAAGAGTTTTAAAATATACATGAAGGGGTACCTGGGTGCCTCAGGGGTTGAACGCCTGCCTTTGGTTCAGGTCATCATCCCAGGGTCCTGGGATCGAGTCCCACATCGGGCTCCCCACAGGGAGCCTGCTTCTCCCTCTGCCTGTGTCTCTGCCTCTCTCTCTCTCCTCACTGGGTATTCTCATGAATAAATAAATAAAATCTTAAAAAAATAAATAAAAATACACAAGGAGCTTTAAAAAATAATTATAATTCTGATATCCATATTCCTTTAAATAAATATATCTAGCTGTATTTGTGAATTCTCAAACCATCTATAATAAAGATTCTCTGTTAAAGGGCCAATGCTTTAGTATGCAGGATGATCTAGCATATGCAAACTAAAGTTCACCATTTAGTCATTAAATTTAGTTAGTAATATAAGGCTATACATGTGAGGGAAACGAGAAGAGAAAAATTTTAGGATCTACTAAAATAAATGGAATTGCACATGGCCTCATGACCAAAAGAGATTCCTGAAGGTATGGCAGAATGAGATCTTTGAATAGTGAACTTTGTTTTGTCTTTATTTTTTATGTATTTATTATTTTTTAAATTTTATTTATTCATGACAGACAGAGAGAGGGGGGCGGGGCGCAGAGACACAGGCACAGGGAGAGGCAGAGAAGCAGGCTCCATGCTGGGACTTGATCCCAGGCCTCCAGGATCACACCCTGAGCTGAAGGTGGCGCCAAACCGCTGGGCCATTGGGGCTGCTCTTTATTTTATTTTTTTTTTTAACTTTTTAATTCTTTTTTTTTTTTTTTAAGATTTTATTTATTTATTCATGAGAGACACACACAGAGAGAGGCAGAGACACAGGCAGAGGGAGAAGCAGGCTCCATGCACCGGGAGCCCGATGTGGGACTCGATCCCGGGTCTCCAGGATCAGGCCCTGGGCCAAAGGCAGGTGCTAAACCACTGAGCCACCTAGGCTGCCCCAGTTTTGTCTTAATTAGAAATGTAATAAATAATTATTAGAAAAAAAAGAAAAGAAGGGAAAAAGATAATATAGAAATGTATAACTTACAAAGTGAAAGTTTATCTGGAGGGGTAACAGTCTAGTGTGTATTTTCTAGATTTTATATACACATTATATCTTTATTATATTTTTTACAGAAACAAGATCATATTGAGTGACAACTTTTCACTTGCCCATTATTTTGGCTATCTTCCCACATGAGTAAATACAGGTCTACCTCATTCATTATAATGGCTACACAGTATTGCACTTTAGATGTACTATAATTTATCTTTTCAAGACTTTGCTGGTGACATTTGCTTAAAATTTTTTGTCATTTCAAAAAAATGCTATGAAGAAATGTTCATTAGGTGTGTTTTTGTTGAATAAATTCCTAGAAAAATTTTGGGTTGAAGATTATACACACACAAAAACAACAACAACAACAACAAAAAAAACCAAACCAAACAAAACAAAAAAAAAACAACAAAAAAAGATTATACACATTTACATTTTTAAAAAAAGATTGAGAGAAAGAGTGTACATACATGTGATGTGGGGAAGCGACAGAAGCAGAGGGAGAGAAAGTCCTAAGCAGATACCCTGCTGAATGAAGACCCTGACCGGGGGTTCCCTGAAATCACAACCTGAGCTGAAACCAAGGGTTGGATGCTTAACCTACTGTGCTTTCCAGGTGCCCCACATATTTACAATTTTTATAATGTCATTTTGTTGTTAGGGCAATGAGATTTCAATAAATTCAAATAGTCAACATTTTATGCTGAATTTCCTTCTAGTCATGTATTCTTTATGCAAACTTCCTTAAAGACATGCCTTAAAACAACTCTGAAGGTTATTGATTTTAAATCGCCTGCTCGGGGGATCCCTGGGTGGCGCAGCGGTTTGGCGCCTGCCTTTGGCCCAGGGCGCGATCCTGGAGACCCAGGATCGAATCCCACATCAGGCTCCCTGCATGAAGCCTGCTTCTCCCTCTGCCTGTGTCTCTGCCTCTCTCTCTCTCTCTCTCTCTCTCTCTCTGACTATCATAAATAAATAAAATTTAAAAAAAAAAAAAAAAAAAAAAATAAATCGCCTGCTCGGGGTAAAAAGAAAACAGAAAACAAAGAAACTTAAAACATCATTAAAAACTATGTTTACAAGGAATTTTTATTTTATTTATTTATTTTTATTTTATTTATTTATTTTTTTTTTACAAGGAATTTTTAAAAATAATGTTAGAAAATTCTTATGATGGGGGGGCACCTAGCTGGCTCAGTTGAAGCATGTGACTCTTAATCTCAGAAGTTTTAAATTTGAACCCCATGTTGGGTGTAGAGATTATTTAAAAATAAAATGATAAAAAGAAAAAAAAGAAAATTATGATGAAGTTTAATGAAAAACAGCCAAATATGTAATTGTGTATTGAAGATTATCACAATTATGTAAAATACTTTACTTTTAAAAATGGGGCTGCTTAAAAAAATGGTATTCTAGTTTTTCCAAGTTACCTACATGGAGAAATTATCATTTTATTAGGAAAAATCTCAGAAAAAAAAAAAAAAAAAGAATCTTTCCCTCTCTCCAAATCTGAAGATTCAACTTAAAACTGTTTCAGTTTCCATAAGAGAAGGAATCTTAGTATGTCTTCTTAAACCCTTTTCTAATATGCCCAATGTCTGAATAGTGATCTCTAGGGGATGCCAAGAATTACCAGAAAAAAAAATTATCAGAAAATTATACAAGCAAGACTAATTTTTTACCTCTAAAAAATTACTTTAAAAATAGTTTACTGTTTTTCTTTAAAGTCCTCTATTGAAATAATAGCTTTCAAGATTTGAACTAAATTCCTCTTTTATTTTTATTTTATTTTGTAAAATCTTTTTTTTTTTTTTAATTTTTTATTTATTTGTGATAGTCACACAGAGAGAGAGAGGCAGAGACATAGGCAGAGGGAGAAGCAGGCTCCATGCACCGGGAGCCCGATGTGGGATTCGATCTTGGGTCTCCAGGATCGAGCCCTGGGCCAAAGGCAGGAGCTAAACCGCTGCGCCACCCAGGGTTCCCGTAAAATCTTTTTTTTTTTTTGTTTTAAGATTTTATTTATTTATTCATGAGAGACACAGAGAGAGGGAGAGAGAGAGAGAGGCAGAGCCACAGGCAGAGGGAGAAGCAGGCTCCATGCAGGGAGCCCGACGTGGGACTAGATCCCGGGTCTCCAAGATCATGCCCTGGACTGAAGGTGGCGCTAAACCGCTGAGCCACCCAGGCTGCCCTCAAATAACTTAAAATAGATTTAGAAACCCTTAAAGGCAATTATAGTATCAAATATCAGAAAAGCAAAACTAAGTAAATGCAGATTTATTTTGTTTTCAAACAGCTTTCTCCTTGATTAAATAGTATAGATATATTTTAGAATATTTGTAAAGAAAAAATCATAAGAAAATTAAAATGACTCATAAATTTCATCATATTTTGGGTATATATAAAACCAGATATTTCTTTATACATACAATACATATTTTTTCTCTCCTAACCACTAATTTTCCCATATGCTTCTTCTCCAACTTTAATTTTGGGGCTTTCCTTCAGAGAACAGCTTTGTGTGAATTATGAAACAACAGAATGTATATAAGTTTTCATAAAACACTGGGGAATAGAGGTAGAACAAACTGTGAGAGTGGTAATTTCACCATCTTTCATAACAGGAAGTTAATAAGATATTGTGTAAAATGGAATCATGTAGTTAAGAAAATATCATTTTTTTTCTTTTTAACATTTTTGGCTTAATGTTCCCAACATACACAAAGTAGAAAGATTATGAACCTCTATATATCCATCATTTGGCTTCCACAGCTACCAGGATAATCTTCTCTCTTCTATAACTCTCCCCACTCACCAGACTATTTCAGTGTAAATCCAAGTTATTGTAACATACCATCTATAAAATATTACCATACTCTCCCCAACGTACAAAGGTTTAAAAGAAGTGTTAATACTAATATCACACTTAAAAGTTCATAAGAATTCCTTCACTTTATCAAATATTCAATAGGCTTTCAAATTCTATCGATTGTTTAATATATAAATATGTATATATATATATATATATATATATACGTATGTATTTTAATATTTATCTATTTATTTTGAGAGAGAGAGAGAGAGAGAGAGAATGCACTCCGGGGGTGGGGGTAAGGTTAGATGAGGAGGGAGAGAGAAACTCCGTGCAGAGCCTGAAGCAGGGCTGGATCTCATGACCCTGAGATCATGACCTGAGCTGAAATCAAGAGTCAGACACTCAAATGACTAAGCCACCCAGACATCCCGCTTTCCACTTATTTTATAGAGATAATACTGACTTCATAGTGCTATTATTAGAATGAAATAACATATATAAAATATTTAACTCAGAGTCTGAGAAGTATAAATACTCCATAAATAAAGAAAAATAAGGGGATCCCTGGGTGGCGCAGCGGTTTGGCGCCTGCCTTTGGCCTAGGGCGCGATCCTGGAGACCTGGGATCGAATCCCACGTCAGGCTCCCGGTGCATGGAGCCTGCTTCTCCCTCTGCCTGTGTCTCTGCCTCTCTCTCTCTCTGTGACTATCATAAATAAATAAAATATTAAAAAAAAAAAAAAAAAAAAAAAAAAAAAAAAAAAGAAAAATAAGAGAAATACTGTATGATCTCACGTATATGTGGAATTAAAAACAAACCAGGGGTTGCCAGGGGTAGTGAGTGAGGTGGTGAGTGGGGGTCAAGAAGTGCAAACTTCTAGTTATAAAATAAATAAGTCTTGGAGATATAATGCTCAGCATGATGGCTATAGTTGATAATACTGTATCATAATTTGAAAGTTACTGAGAGTTCTCATCACAAGAAAAAAAAATTTGTAACTGTGTGGTAATGTAAGATGTTAACTAGACTTACCATGGTGATCATTTGTGTACAAGTATTAAATCATTATGTTGTGTACCTGAAACTAATGTTATATGTCAATTATATTTCAATTAAAAAAAGCCATATAGATGGGCATCCCTGGGTGGCTCACCAATTTAGTGCCTGCCTTCAGCCTAGGGCCTGATCCTGGAGTCCAGGGATCGAGTCCCATATCGGGCTCCCTGCATGGAGCCTGCTTCTACCTCTGCCTGTGTCTCTGCCCTCCCCTCCCCCCGTGTCTCTCATGAATAAATAAATAAAATCTTAAAAAAAAAAAAAAAAAAGAAAAGCCACATAGGAACACCTGGGTGGCTCAGCAGCTGGGCTCTTGCCTTCAGCTCAGGGTATGATCCTGGGTCCTGGGATGGAGTCCCGCATTGGATTCCCTGCGAAGAGCTTGCTTCCCCCTCTACCTATGTCTCTGCCTCTCTCTTTGTGTCTCTCATGAGTGAATACAATCTTAAAAAAAAAAAAAAAAGTCATATAAATTTATAATTTAAAAATTTGGAAGTAAATGAATAAAGATAGAGGAATACAGGAGAAAGTGTAGGAGGGATATTAACTTTTATTTTTTATAGCAAGAAGTCAGTGGATATTGTCCAAAATTGAAACATTTAGTTAGAAAAATGACCCTAACCTCTTAATAATCTTTCTTAAGCTTAGAAAGCAGTGTGTTAGGAGATATCTCTTATAATAAAGAAATGTCTGAAGTTAATAATTCCTTTAGTTTCACTTCATTTTCTTATGTTAAATTTAAGTAAAATTATATTATGTTTTACTTTTATTTTTTTATTTTTTTTAAAGATTTTACTTATTTATTCATAAGAGACACAGAGAGAGAGGCAGAAACATAGGCAGACAGAGAAGCAGGCTCCATAGAGTCAGCCTGATGTGGGACTCGATCCTGGAACTCCAGGATCACTCCCTGAGCTGAAGGCAGATGCTTAACTGCTGAGCCACCCAGGCGTCCCTATGTTTTACTTTTAAATAGCACAACCTAGGGGCACCTAGGTGGCTCAGTTGGTTAAGGTCCAACTCTTGATTTCAGTTCAGGTCATGATCTCAGGGTCCTGGGATCAAGCCCCAAGTCAGCTCTGCACTCAACATTGCAATCTGCTTGAGATTCTCTCTCTCTCTTTCTCTACCTGCCCCCCTGCTCTGTCTCTCTAAAAATAATACAAAATTTTAAATAACACAACTACAAAGATTTGTTCCATTTTGTTAAAAAGGTGGTAAGTGTAATGTTACTTGAATTTTATACAAAAGGGTAATTGAGGTTAAACTGAATAGTGCTTTTCTTCATCAATAAAATATTGTCCCACTACAGTTGAAAAAAGAGCTTAGGGGATCCCTGGGTGGCACAGCAGTTTGGCGCCTGCCTTTGGCCCAGGGCGCAATCCTGGAGACCCGGGATCGAATCCCACATCGGGCTCCCTGCATGGAGCCCGCTTCTCCCTCTGCCTGTGTCTCAGCCTCTCTCTCTCTCTCTGTGACTATCATGAATAAATAAATAAAATCTTTAAAAAAAAAAAAAAAAAGAGCTTAATGAGTGGACCTTGTTTGGCTCCTGATTCAAACAAACTATTGTTTTAATTTAAATTCTACATTTCCTGGGGCACCTGGGTGGCTCAGTCGGTTGGGTGTCTGTCTGCTTTCAGCTCAGGTCATGATCTCAGGGTCCTGGGATAGAGCCCTGCACTGGAGCTCCCTGCTCAGGTGGAGTCTGCTTCTCCTTTTCTCTCTCCCTCTGCCTCTTCCCCTAGCTCATGCTTGCGTGAGCGTGCTCTCTCTCTCTCTCTCAAATAAATAAATAAATAAATAAAATCTTAAAAAAAATTAAAACAAACTATAGGGATGGTAACAAAAGACAAATGTGTAGATTCTGGGAAGATGACAGAGCAGAAAGCACCAGAAATCTTTCTTTGTCTGATGTGACCAATTTTTGCGGGGGTAATTATGCATCTCTGTGCATATGCACAGAAAACAGTCTATAAGCATATACAAAGTATTTTAATAGCAATTATCTTTCAGTGGTGACATTACTGGTGATTTTTATTTCCCTCTTTAAACTTTATATAAAGAATTGAGGCATAATTTATATAGAGTGAAATGCACAGATGTTGTTTGTTTTGACAAATACATATATTCACATATCTCATTCTCCTATCACTAAGTTCTCTCATGTAGACATTTTTCTTAAGTTCTTAGTATAAACATATTTTGCTTTTAAAAAAAGATTATTTACTTATTTGGGGGGGAGGGAATAGACAGTGGGAACAGGAGAAGCAGGCTTACTGATGAGCAGAGAGCCCAATGTGGGGCTTGATCCTAAGACCCCAGGCTGAAGGCAGATGCTTATCTGACTGAGCCACCGAGCTGCCTCCATATTTTGCTTTTAAAATAATAAAAATAAAACCATTTTTAAAAATCTTAGACTTTTTTTAAAATAAAATCACTAATATCAAAAAAGGGTAAGTAAGCACAATCTACCAATGAACACATGGAGACCTGAAAACCGTTGATTCAGTACTTGTTTTGTGTGTCATTCCCACCTTAAACCTGGACAACTGTGAATAGATGAAGATAAACATAGAAAGTAAAGAGTATTAAAAAAAAAAATTAAGAAAGTAAAGAGTAACCTCCAAGGAATTTCCTCCTCTTCCATGTTTTTTTTTTTTCCTCTTTCATGTTCTTATAGCACTTTTTATACCTTTCTTAAAGCACTTACATATTGTATCTAGTAGTATGGTCTCTGTATACACATCTTTTCTCCCATATCAGATTCAAATGCTTCTTGAGGAAAGATAAACACATCTTTTTTTTTTTTTTAAGATTTTATTTATTTATTCATGAGAGACACAGAGAGAGTGGCAGAGACATAGGCAGAAGGAAAAGCAGGCTCCCTGCAGGGAGCCCGATGCGGGACTCGATCCTGGGACCCTGGGGACCATGACCCAAGCCAGAGGCAGACACTCAACTATGAGCCACCCGGGCGCCCAAGATGAACACATCTTAATTACTTCTCTTATTCCTTATTTTACTCAGTGCCTTGGACAGAGCAAATGCTCAATAAATGTTGGCTGACTTGAACTGAAGGAAAAAATCACTTCATTATAATTTTAATGACACTTCCTGAGGGTGAACTGCACTCCAGGTGCATATAAGTAAATAACTATACCAAATTATCTCCCAAACCTTTCTATTTCCTCTCAAACCTTTCAAAATCATTGTTATGCAGTGAACTATGTCTCCTCCAAATCCATGTGTTGAAACCTTAACCCCCAATACCTCAGAATGTGACTGTATCTGGAGATGCTGCCATGATAGAGGTGATTAAGTTTAATAAAGCTGTTAAGGTAGGCCCAAATCCAATCTGACTGGTGTCCTTAGAGGAGAAGGAAATTTGGACACATGGACACTAGGGATGCATGCACAAAAGAAAAACCATGTAAGGACACAGTGAAAAGATGAGTAGAGAGGCCTCAGGAGAAACCAAATCTTGGACTTCAAGCATCCGGAATTGTGGAGAAAAAAATTTCTAGGGACTTCTGGCTGGCTCAGTGGCTCAGTGCCTTTGGCTTAGGGTGTGATCCTGGGGTTCCGGGATTGAGTCCTGCATCGGGCTTCCTGCATGGAGCCTGCTTCTCCCTCTGCCTATATGTCTCTGCCTCTCTCTCTTTCTGTGTCTCTCATGAATAAATAAATAAAATCTTTTAAATTTTTTTCTATTAAGTTACTCAGTCTGTGGTATTTGTTATGGCAGCCCTAACAAACTTAATACAATGTACTCCTGCTGAAAAACCTAGAAGAAACTTGTTGTAAACTTTAAAATTAAAGAAAAAAATACTACCTACTCATTTATATCTTTCTAGTGTAATAGTCTCTCCCTTCTATAAGGAAGATTTATGACATGGGTTGTAATCTATGGCTGGCACTGTGAACTGATAAGAAAAATATAATGCCTGTTTAATTATACACTGAACTTTCTGAAGATATGGTTATAACAAATCAATCAAATATTATTTACTACTTCTTTAAACATTTTTCATTTTGCAAAATGGGTTCTTTAAAATTCTTACTTGGATTTATTCTTATGACCAGACTATTTTGTTTGATGGAAGAAAAAAAGAAAAAAAATGTATAAGACTATCATATTTCTTCCTTAAATTGTGAGGTAATGGGATGAAATATAAAACAAAACCGTATTGTTCAGATTTGCTAAGTGGTACTTTCCCTTATTCTGCCATTATTGATGTCAACTGAGTATTGTTATAGGATCCCATGTTTAAGAGTGAGCTTTGCTAACAAAATAAACAAAAAACACAAAAACAGAATGAGCTTTGCTAGAGTATTAAACATTGAAATACGAAAGCCATGGATAACACTTGAAAAAATAACTTGTGCCAAATATTACTGCAGAATGTAATAATCTTTTATCTCACTAGGAGGTATAAGTTAAGCTCCATATGAAGCTATCCTAGGAGATGAAATTCTTGGGTTTCCCCTAAGCATTAACAATCCTGAATAATTAATTCCCTTTGTTTAGCAAGAAATATGGAAAAATATGTCATACATGCTTTCCAAGCATGTCCTTTTTATTTATGTTGTTCAATATGATGTTCAAGATTCATCGATGTTGCATAAATTAATTCAGTTCTTGCAATATAGAATTTCAGTTATGGGCAGCCTGCGTGGCTCAGGGGCTGAGCATCTGCCTTTGGCCCAGGGCGTGACCCTGGAGACCCGGGATCCAGTCCCACGTCGGGCTCCCTGCATGGAGCCTGCTTCTCCCTCTGCCTGTGTCTCTGCCTCTCTCTCTCTCTCTCTCTCTCTCTGTCTAATGAATAAATAAATAAAATCTTTAAAAAAAAAAAAAAGAATTTCAGTTATTTCACTATACTGAAATTCATTCATTCTACTGGTTAACAGACACTCCATTATATACAGTGCTGCTAAGAATATTCCTGTACTTATTAGTTCTTTCAGACAGTACCACCAGTCATACATATAGAAAAATGATAAATCAGACTGGATAAAACTTAAAAGTTATAAAATATGTTAATTCTTAACTTTTTCAAGCTACTAATGATCCTCCATCAGTTTTAATTCACTCATTATAATTTATTAACAACGGGAGATGGAAATACAAGCTTTTTTAAAGCTGGTAAAAAAATTTTTAGTGAACCAATCGATAAGCTTTAAAAAAAAATTATAAGAAGTCCGTATACAACTTGTCAATGAATGGCTATCAGTGGAGAAAATTATTCCTCTTCAAAAGTTGCTGAGTTCTAAAACATTTTATCAAAATCAAAAAATTAAGAGTCCCATTTGGGTCACTACCTGGTCTTTTAGTTTCCTCATTGCACAAAATGAACAATAAATCGCTCGTCAGTAGTTATTGCCATTGTGAAGAGGGCAAGTGTATCAGAAGGGCTTGTTTGTCAGGTTTTGTGATTTTATTAACATAGGCTGTTTTTAAAAAAAAAGAATGTTTGTTTTGTTTATTATATATATATATATATATATATATATCCCCAAATTTACTAAAGGTACAAAAGGAAATAAACTGGGAGACCAAAGTAGGACAGTAGCCACATCGGGCTCCCTGCATGGAGCCTGCTTCTTCTTCTACCTAATGTCTCTGCCTCTCTCTGTGTGTCTCTCATGAATAAATAAATCTTTTTAAAAAATTAAAAATAAAAAATAAACTGGGAATGAATTCTGGGAGGTGAAACACATCTTTATTGAGAGCCTGCCTCTCTCCCTGTCCCCACAACCCCTAATTGCACACTATTCTCTTCCAAAATATCTGGCAGAGATATTAAGACAAAACCATTTACCTATATTTGCACCTTTGGCTGTAGCCACTGAACCTATAAATTTGATGTGAGCCATTCCATGTCTTTTCTGTACTCCTTCATTTTTTTGTGTTTGTATAGCTTAGTTTTCAAAACATTTTACACTTTCTCTTGCTTGATCCTACACAAGGCAAATATTGTCTTCTCTTTATGAAAGCAAAGTTAGATGGTTAATTGGCCAAAAAATGGTGGAATTTATGTTCAAACTGACCCTAAGGATGGTTTTAAAAAGGATCCCTGGGTGGCTCAGCAGTTTAGCGTCTGCCTTCAGCCCAGGGCATGATCCTGGAGTCCCGGGATTGAGTCCCACTTCGGGCTCCCTGCATGGAGCCTGCTTCTCCCTCTGCCTATGTCTCTGCCGCTCTCTCTGTGTCTCTCATGAATAAATAAATAAAATATTAAAAAAATAATTTCTATATATTATTTTCTACTCTATTATTTTCTATTTGTATTATTTTCTACTTTTTTTTTTAAAGATTTATTTGAGAGAGAGAGAGAGAGAGAGAGTGCACACACGCAAAAACAGGAGGAAAGGGAGAGAATCTCAAGCAGATTTCCTGCTGAGCACAAAGCCTGACATGGGGCCTAGGATCATGACCTGAGCCAAAGTCAGACACTTAACAAACTGAGCCATGCAGATGCCCCATGTGTTTTAAAATGGATGTAATTTTTAAAATTATAGTATTGGGTTCTAAACAAAGAATCTTATGGAAATCTTCAGCAAAAGTTAACTGGGACTTCGGGATGCAGTTTAACACTTAGAATTTGTTTCTGATTTGTCACAAACCTCAAGCCATGTGAAAACAAGAAATTATATACACATTAAAATATACTTACAAATATACATATTAAAACATACAAAGAACACAGAACAAATATCATTAAGTCCTTAATTTGGACACAAAAATGAAATGGGCTTTGCCGTTTTCATTAAGCTGATCCCCTTACTTTAAAGAGTCTATAACTGTATAGAAGAAACTGATTATGAGAGGAGATGGGTAGGAGGATGGGTGAAAATATGTCAAAGGGATTAAGAATACACTTATCTTTGTGATGCCTTGGTGGCTCAGTGGCTGAGCATCTGTCTTTGGCTCAGGGCGTAATCCTGGAGTCCTGGGATCGAGTCCTGCATCAGTCTCCCTACAGGGAGCCTGCTTTTCCCTCTGCCTATGTCTCTGCCTTTCTCTCTGTGTCTCTTATATATAAACAGGTAAGTAAAATCTTAAAAAAAAAAAAAAAGTACTCATGCTCCTGAACACTGAGTAATGGGTAGAACTGTTGAATCACTATTGTACACCTGAAACTAATATAATATTGTATGTTAACTATACTGGAATTAAAATAAAAATAAATATAGGAAAGAGTCTAAAAGTCTCTGCCTCGCACTCAAAATCTGTCATACTCTAGTCTGAATCTAATTTGCCAATTATTATTATTATTATTTTTTTATGATAGGCACAGAGAGAGAGAGAGAGAGAGAGAGAGAGAGGCAGAGACACAGGCAGAGGGAGAAGCAGGCTCCATGCACCGGGAGCCCGACGTGGGATCCTGGGTCTCCAGGATCGCGCCCTGGGCCAAAGGCAGGCACTAAACCGCTGCGCCACCCAGGGATCCCCTAATTTGCCAATTTTTGACTTTCATTGTTCTCCAAGAATACTACCTACTTCAGTCATAAGTGGTTACTTAAATTATCTCCCAAACTCATCAAGCTCATGATACTTTCAGGTTCCCTCAGCCAGAAATGTGTTTCCTTCACTCCATTTATGTTAATCTTACCCCTTCTTAAAGGTCAAGTTTATTTTTTATTTTTATAATATATCTTTTAAAGATTTTATTTATTTATCAGAGACACAGAGAGAGAGAGAGAGAGAGGAAGAGACACAGGCAAAGGGAGAAGCAGGCTCCATGCAGGGAGCCCGATGTGGGACTCGATCCTGGGTCTCCAGGATCACACCCCGGGGCTGAAGGTGGCGCTAAACCGCTAAACCAGGGCTGCCCAGGTCCAGTTTATTTTATTTCCTTCTGATCTTCCCCAGATTATTCCAACCCATGATGATCTCTCTCTTCCTTCCAACTCTCTTGGCTCTTACTGTTCCAACATGGAAAAACCTGCTGGATTTTTTCTGTTTTTTACCTCTTTAAAAATCTTTTGAACTGTGAAATATAATGTATACACAGAAGAGTGCATGAAAAAAGTGAAAAAAGCTCAATGATTTATCTCTAAGTGAATATACATGAAACTTCCCCAAGTACAGAAATAGAAAACTGTTAGTACCCAGAAAGCTCCCTCATGTTCTTTTCTAATCATTAATACCCTCCTCTTCTCTCATCTTCCTTACAAAAAGGTAACCACTATGCTAACAACTATGGTAATCCCTTTCGTGCTTTTCTTTATAGTTTTAATTACCTAAATATGCAACCCCAAACACTATAGTTAGTTTTTTAAAATTTTATTTACATATAATCATACAGTATGTCTTTTGTGTCTGGCTTCCTTTACTGAACATTACATGAGAATCATACATGTTTTATAACAATGCTCATTTTCATTCTGTATAGAAAAGATCTTTATATTCATTTAGATAACTGGGCAATTCATTTTTATCCCCTCCACAGTTGAACCTTTGGGTTACTTAACTTTTATTTTATTTTTATTTTTTTTAAGATAGATAGATAGATTTATTTATTCATTCATTCATTCATTCATTCGAGACACAGAGAAAGAGAGACAGAGAGAGAGAGAGGCAGAGACACACAGGCAGAGGGAGAAGCAGTCTCCATGCAGGGAGCCCAATGTGGAACTTGATCCAGGGTCTCCAGGATCACACCCTTGGCTGAATGCGAGGCGGTGCTAAACCGCTGAGCCAGCCAGGCTGCCCGGTTACTTAACTTTTAAAAAGTATGTATGCCTTGTCTCCCCAGCTGGAATGTAAGTTTTGTGAGGGCAAGGACTGTTTTTATACTATTTTATATTTACCTTAATATTTGCATAATGCTAAGCCCTACAATCACACTAAATAATGCCTAAATAAATCTATGAGTAGATTAGAAGGTGAAGAGGAAATAGTGCTGGAAGTCAATTAGTATTTATTTATTTATTTATTTATTTATTTATTTAAAATCTTTTTTTTCTTTTTTTTTTTAAGATTTTATTTATTTATTCATAGAGATGCAGAGAGAGAAAGAGAGGCAGAGACACAGGCAGAGGGAGAAGCAGGCTCCATGCAGAGAGCCTGATGTGGGACTTGATCCTGGAAACTCCAGGATCATACCCTGAGCTGAAGGCAGACCCTCAACTGCTGAGCCACCCAGGCATCCCGAGCTCCTTTAGTTTTTACTCCATTTCCTTGTATCTATATTAACCATGAACTATTATAAATTTAAAAACACACAGAGAAATCCAAAGTTAGATTCTCTACAAAACAGAAGCAAAAAATTCTAGTTATCTAGGGTCAGCAGGAAATTAATCATTTTCCTATTCAAAAGTAAAACAAACCAAATAGCTTTTTAGTTCTAATATGCTCTTCCATAGCCAGTGAATGTTTCCTAGGCACTGTGTAAACGTCTCAAAATGGTACTTATAGGACCTAATCTTCAGACGTACTCTGATATTCTCTTGGAGAGTCAGGTTTGCACTTTCATTTGTTTGATTTTCATTAAACTAGAGCTTCATCAACTTTCTCAGCAAACAGGAAAGTTAACTTGTGGGCAAGATTTTCTGATATATCTGTGTCTTGGCCAAATACGTAAGTGCATGTCTCAAATATTGGTTTTAACAATACACAGGCTATAAGAAGTCCTGTAAGTTTTGTTCAAATCAGTAATTTGATGTGACAAAAAACAGAGAAGGGAAAAATGGTAAAGAAAGTAAAATGCAAAGGCTAAGAAACAAAGGTAATCCCAAATTGAGGAATCAATGCAGAAAAGAACAGATGTTACTAGATATATGTAGCCAAATCATTCCTAGCTAAGGATAATTATCAAAGCCAAATTTAGTTTTTTTAAATGCAAAGTAACATTTTAATTTGTTAAGTTTTCAAAACTAAGGTCAATAATAAATGTACCTTTATTATTATCATATGTACTAAAAGACTTTCTTGGAAAAGAAGTAGATTGTATAAAATATTACAGTTATATTTCTTCATAACCTCTTCATGAGGGAAGAAAGTGAAACACAATAAAAAGTTAAATTGCAAATGAAGGATAATGTACTACTAGTAGAAAAGCCAGCCAACAAATATGTGGTTATACTGTAAGACTTGCTATCTCAAGACTAATTCTCTTATAATTAGTATAGAATTAGTATAATTCTTTCCATTAATAATGGAAAACTTAAGGGAAATCTGCAATTAATTTAAAAACATTTTTTCTAAAATTAAAATATTCCTTTATCAGTTATTTAATTTCTAAAGATCCACAGAATACGATTTAAAAAAAAAGTGATTTCTACGGTCTTTCAAGTTGAAATCTATCCACTGTTTATTTTTGTAAGACAGCTAATCATTTATGTTTCTTGTCTTGTCATTTAAAAGATTTTCCTCTTCACAGCTCAAGACAATTTCCACGTGTGGGTCCTCTTTGTTAGTTCAATAGGAGGCTATTTCACCATCAATCTCACTTGGGAAACTACAAGTATAAAAATTTTACACCTGTTATACTCTCTCTTGTATCTTCTAAAATTTTGAAGTATGTTGTAATTAAATTACACTTCAAGTAATTATACTTCTGGATTTTACACCCTCCAAGTATCAGCCACCCTTCCAAACTCTCCATTCCCCCAGATGGCTATAGCACAATCCTAAGGCCAACTTAGCATTAATGAAAATATCCTGTCAGATTACTTCCTAAAAACATTCCAATAGTCAAGAGTCTTTGGGAGAGCCTAGGAAACCCAACTGTGTTACCTCTTTATCTTTTAGTCCCAGGAGCAATACTTCTTCCATAAGGGTGAGGCGAATATCTTTAGAGTCACCAGAGTCTTCATTATCTGGACCCCTGTCTTCATTAGTGTCTTCTTCACATTCCACCTTCTTTTCAGAGCTCTTGCCTACTTCAGTACGACGGGCTCGGTGAGTTAAAGTGGTCATTCTCACCTGTTTCTGGAGGGGTGATAAAAAAAAAATCTGTATTTATGCTTATGTAAACAAAAACATACATATTCATAGAGACATACTAAAATGTATACAAATATGAAATATATATAAATTTAAATAGAGAAAGTAGTAATGACTAGAAAAATTAGGCAGGTAAAACAATGTTTTCCAAAGTACAAGAGCTTTAAGGTGCAGAAAGCATTGACAGAAAATCAAATCAGTAATTTTATTTTATTTATTTTATTTTTTAAGATTTTATTTATTTATTTCTGAGAATACACAGAGAGGAGAGAGAGAAGCAGAGACACAGGCAGAGGAAGAAGCAGGCACCATGCAAGGAGCCTGATGTGGGACTCGATCCTGGGTCTCCAGGATCAGGCCCTAGGCCAAAGGCAGTGCTAAACTGCTTGAGCCACCTGGGCTGCCCCAAATCAGTAATTTTAAAGACTAGTAGAAATGATTTTTTTTTTTTTAAGATTTTATTTATTCATGAGAGACACACACAGAGAGAGGCAGAGACACAGGCAGGGGGAAAAGCAGGCTCCTTGCAGGGAGCTCAGACATGGGACTAGATCCCAGGTCTCCAGGATCAGGCCCTGGGCTGAAGGTGGTGCTAAACCGCTAAACCACCCGGGCTGCCCCCCCCCCTTTTTTTTTTTTTAAGAAATGATCATCTTTTAAGCCTGCTGATTTTGTGTGCATAATTTATAATTCAGGGGTATAAATGCATCAGTTGTAACTCCTATTTCACAAAATGGACCCTTCCCAAGTAAAAAAATATGGGATAGCAAAAAATGGTGAGCATCCCCAAATGCATATAATTTATATGTAACCTCTATAAATATTCAATGGCACATCATAAAACATACACAGAGAAAGTAAAATATAAGAAAAACTAAATATATATATTCTCATATTTTCTTCCCATAGCATAAGAACTCATCTCATGCACTCCCTTTGGAAATCATAACTACAAAATAACTCTCAGAAGATCATGTGTAGTAACTCCATATAGCTAGAAAACTTTCATTTCTATCCCTAGCTAGCCATTTTGCAAATACACAAACAGCTGCCAACAAAAAATATCAGCAGAATGTTGAAAGATTAATGAGATTCTTTCTCAATTTCAAAAAAAAATCAAAGCACATGCCCTTTTATACCACATACTACAATGTTTTAAAAAATCTAGTCAAGAGAAACTGCACTGAATCATGTATGATAAAGTTTAAAGTTAGATACTTTAAATAAATCTAAATGTCAGTTTTTAAAATGGTATACAATATTTTTAATCAGTAATTATTTTTTAAAAGAGTATCTTTTTCAAGATCAAAAGAACGCATTCAAGAGTCTCTGTGACTGGATCCTATTCTAGCGATATTTCTCATTACATTACTCTCAATTATGTACTGTTAACCATTTCTCAACATATCCCATGCTGCCATTTCTGCTCCTTTGTACATGTCAGTGTTCTCTCCCCTTTCCCTTCCTTTTTATTCTACCCATCCTTCAAAGGCCTATTGAGGATCCACAAAAAGCCCTAAATGAATCTCCTTCTCCATTACCCATATGTCCCATGGCCAGAATTGGTCTCTCTCTCAGCTGTACTTTCACAGAACTTTATTAATACTTACATCCTTTAAAGTATTTATTATAGTCTTTCTTTTGGTATGGCTGTCTCTCAACTGTAAACTTCTTGAAGGTAGGGATACTGTCTTCTTGGGTTTTTATAGTCTCCATAGCAACTAGCACAATGTCTTTAACGTTGTAACTGCTCAATAAATATATACTGATTAAAACGAATACTCAGAAATGCATGTGAACATTTTAAAATAGAAATACAAATGAGGTGACTTACAAAAAAGATTCTCTGTACAAGGCTGTATTTCAAATATTGGTGGGAGGCGGGAAAAAAGAGTGAAGGAGAAAAACAAAACAAAACAAAACAAAACAAAACCATGAAACAAATGCTTAAGGGCACTATCTGGCACTGCGAACAGGGTTTACTTCCTAACCCAATCCAAGAAACTTTAATAAGTCTTCAGAAAAAAAGGGGGGGGGGGCGCGGAATTTTGAGGAAAAAATACCCCTGGACATTTACTAGTTAAAAATCTTATTTGAAAAAAAAAAAAAAAAGACCAAAAAGTAACTAAATGAGAGCCTCCCTCTCCCCACGAAAAAAAAAAAATCTGTAGGCTTTTTTTGTACATTAGGAAATGTGTACCTTCCGTGGCTTACCTGACGTTACTCCTGGGTTACGGCCGGACACAGGTAGCGGCTTGCGCTCTATTTTAGGGGGGGACACCTGGTTCCCCCACGTCCCTCCCCCCTCCCCCCCCCCTCGGCCTAGTAGGTAACAAACTTCTCAGCCACGCAGAGAGCACAAACTTCCTGATCCTTCGATGCAGAGAAGGAAGAACACATCAGCGATCTCAGGATCGCTAGGCAACCTACCTTGGTGTTTCTTCACTGGGCCAATCAGAAACCACCAAGGTTGAGATCAGCCAATCGGAACTTACAAGGGGAGGCTCTCCCCAGGCTATTGTGTTGCGATCCCGACAAACACCACCAAAAGGAGGCAGGTTTGGGTCAACCTGACAGCTGGTCAATCCAATGAAGTAACCTTGGTAGGAGAGCGGAAAGGGAGCTGTGCTCCACAACCCCATTAAACCAGCCAATCAAAGCGTTCACTGAGCTAGCTCAAGCTGCAGATCTACAAAGGATTTGTTGGTCAATCTCTGTAGCAGGTGTGTTAACTGTAGATGTATTCTAGGACAATCTGGTGAGATGTGCTACGATCCAAAGAAGCTAAGAATAAATAAACATTTTAAAATCGGTTGTTTTCGACAATTAGCTTGTCCTTAACTTTCTGTTCCAGATAAACCTGTTCTGAGTCCTTTTGTGGACGTTTATTTGGCTTACATTAAACAGGATAGGTATATTCCTACATCGCATACACACCAACCTTCTTTATTAGCGTTTGTTAATGGCAAACCTATGGATAATCAATGTTTTATAATATGGCTGCTGAAACTGCTAGAAGCAAACAGACCAAGTTTTAATTCTTCCTCTTTTAAGGCAAAGGAAATGTTCAAAGTTGAAACCAGGTCCCAGGTTTCTCACTAAAAGCACAATATCTTTCACACTTACCGCTCAAAGGTTCTGGGAAGTGTGCTCAACTCTTGCAAAGTATCATCTACCAAAAGATCTCAAAATTAGTACCTAAACATTTTCTGTTAATTAAAAATTCGAAGCCATGAGAGTCTAGATGTTGAACAATATTTTATTTATGTTGCAAAATGCCAGACCTTAAAAATCAGTCATTTTGTCTTGAAGTAAAAAAAAGTTACAAAAGATAAATAACCAGTTTTTAATGGTATGTTATATATTACCATGTTAATACACTCTATCAAAGTACTGAAGAACATTGTTTTAATGACCCAGGGACAGTTAAGTGTTACACTTTTAACATAAGTAAAAAGTAAATTCCTATCAAAATTTAATGATAAAATAAACATTATTTGTTTTTAAATTGGCTCTAGAGGGCCTTAGAAGTTTATATTTAAAGGAAGTATCCACCAAAATGGAAGATAGATCAATAGTGAGTAGATAATGAGAAAAATCAATTATTATGACATTTACTTTTGGTTTTATTCAAAAGGTCTCTTACATTGTCTCAGATAAGATTAAGAATCACAATATAAAACTCAGCTAAAAATTCATTTTAGTGTACTAACTGCTTAAGACTACATATAAATCTTCACAGGTAGGTCAAATACACGTTAAAATAGTAATACCGTGTCCTTTAGTTTAAATGTTGAGAACTTCAAAAACATACAGAAGAAAAAAATAATTTTTATATATGTTCCTTTGGTTCACTAAACTTTCTTCTTTTGGGCACTGACTCTTGACTAGAAGAATCAAAGTGATAAAGGACCTGTCAAAAGAAAACAACTATTAAGGATACTTTCCAATTTACATGTCTTTACTTTTAGATTATTTTCATGTCTCCGAGGTATGTTTTTGTTCATTTATTCCTTCCTTTTCCTTTTAAAATTATATGCAGTGTAACTATTTCCTACTAAGATAGGCTACAAGAGTTCTTTAAAAAGTAGGGTAAATTTTATTACAGATATAATTTGATGGCTGCTGAAAGTTTTATACTTGTAAAGTATACAAGGTCTTCATTGTTGTTGGAGAAGTCACAAACATAGATCTAACATTATGTCCTAAAATAGTAAAATATTTTGGAGGAGTAAGAGGGGAAAAAAAGATTTAAAAATGAGCTACAGGGATCCCTGGGTGGCTCAGTGGTTGAGTGTCTGCCTTTGGCTCAAGGCATGATCCCAGAGTCCTGGGACTGAGTTCCACATTGGGCTCTCTGCATGGAGCCTGCTTCTCCTCCCTCTTCCTATGTCTCTGCCTCTCCGTCTCATGAATAAATAAATTCTTAAAAAAAAAATGAGCTGCATATAGAGAAACACTCTACCGTTGCACCATGTTAAAATTTAAATTGTTTTCTTCTTATATCCCTGGTACTTAGCAGTGCCTGATAGATATTAGCATTCAATGCACACTTTTAAATGTATGGGAGGACAAATTAAGAAAATTCCTAAAAGTATTCCCTGAGTTACTCAACTTTGATTTTTCTGAAAAAACTCACTAACGATACAAATGAAATATTTTTTTTAAAAGATTTTATTTATTTATCCATGAGAGACCCAGAGAGAGAGAGGCAGAGACACAGACAGAGGGAGAAGCAGGCTCCAGGCAGGGAGCCCGATGTGGGACTCGATCCTGGATCTCCAGGATCACACCCTGGGCTGAAGACAGATGCTTACCGCTAAGCCATCCGGGTATCCCAAAAATGAAATGATTTTGAAAAAAAATCAAAGCTTAATACATTGGGAAAAGTTAGACACTATATTAATGAAGTACCAGGTTATTTCATTCTCTTAAGATACGTGAATTGAAAATACTATTAAGTATATTTTTGAGATTACCCCTTCAACGTTTGATTTTTTTTTTAACGTTTGATTTTTTTAAAAGCAATCTTAGATATTCAGTTGTCTAAATTTTAGTCTAATAATACCAAAAAATTCTAGTTGAAAAATATAAATATTTATCTCAGAAATGACAAATACATGATCTCATTTGGTAAAATAAGGTCCCAAATACTAAACAACTGTTAAAAAATTTAGGTCAGGAAAATTTTTCTTTCTCCTAAGGTACTGAGAGGAGATGCTATATTTTAAGGGAACAAGTTGATTTGGTAACTTATTTTTATTTCACTTTTGTTCTCTAGGAAGCTCAGATCAAATCTGTGGCCCAATTTTAGCTCTACATATAAAATGGCCTAAATATTCTTTTCTAAAAAGATTTTATTTATTTATTCATGAGAGACAGAGAGAGAGAGAGAGAGAGAGAGAGGCAGAGACACAGGCAGAGGGAGAAGCAGGTTCCATGCAGGAAGCTTGACGCGGGACTCGACCCCCGGTCCCCAGGATCACGCCCTGGGCCAAAGGCAGCTCTAAACCACTGAGCCACCCGGGCTGCCCATGCCTAAATATTCTTATACTCATTTTCTCATTCTATTCATATTTTTCCAGACATACTGATTTTTATTTATTTTATAAATTCCTCCAGCTACTTCAAATCATTCATGAAAGCAGTAAATATTTACATGGAAAAAATTAATAAACATAGCATATCTTTATTTTAAAATCACCTTATTTTTTAGAATCAATTATATACAAATAAGATTTGGATAATAGTACTCTGAAGTAATATACAGGGATTCTATCTTATTTGTCATTTATAATTTAATTTAGAGGCACCTGGGTGGCTTTGTTGGTTAAGCATCTGACTCTTGATTTCCACTCAGATCATGATCTCAGGGTTATGAAATCAAGTCAGGCTCTGACTGGGTGTGGAGCATGCTTAAGATCGTCTCTCTCTCCCTTTGCTTCTGTCCCTCTTCCCCACTCTCCCTCTCTAAGAAAAATAAATTAAAAATAAACAGAAATAAAATTTAATCTACAATAATGATAGTCTGATATTTGTCATTTTATTCAACCTATATATTATCATAAGACTTACTGTTTTCCCAGATTCGAGTTGATTTCTCTTCCGATTTTCTTTAGAAGATTTTACTGGTTGATTTCCATTAGCCTCCACAAAGATGGAATAATTACTAATTGGTTATTTCTCAAAGAACAATAGCCACTTGATTTTTTAACTATAGGCAACTACATGCAGGTTTTTAAAAAAGCTTCTCTGAGATATAATTCAGATGCCATACAACTCATTTCTTTAAAACTGTACAATTCAATAATTTTAAGTATATTCACAGAGTTGTGCAACCATCATTGTAGTCAATTTTAGACACTTTTATCATTCCAAAAGAAACCTGTGGTTGATTTGTTCCTTCTTCCTTCTCTTCTTTTTAAAATTATACCTTGTATAACTTTCCTACTAAGATAGGATACCTGGGTTCTTTAAATATAGAATATAGATATCACTTCCCTATTCTCCCCTTCTTCTACTTAGCTCTAAGACCTTTTCTCTATAGAAATACCTATTCTGAACTTTCAATGAGTAGAATCATATCATATGTGGACTTTTGTGATTGGTTTCTTTCATTTAGCATATTTTCAAGGTTCATCCAGATTGAAGCATACATTGGTACTTCATTTCTTTTTATAGCTGAATAATATTCCATTGTATGGATATATCACATTTTGTTTCTCCATTTGTCTGTTAATGGATATTTAGGTTTTTCTACCTTTTGGCTATTGTAAATAATGCTATCTATGCAGTTTTTATTTTATTTTTTATTTTTATTTTTTTATAGCATTTTCTTTTTTTTTAAGATTTTATTTATTCATGATAGTCACACAGAGAGAGAGAGAGGCAGAGACACAGACAGAGGGAGAAGCAAGCTCCATGCAGGAAGTCCGACGTGGGACTTGATCCCAGGTCTCCAGGATCGCGCCCTGGGCCAAAGGCAGGCACTAAACCGCTGCGCCACCCAGGGATCCCTTTTATTTTTATTTTTTTAAAGATTTTCTTTCTTTTTTTTTTAAGATTTTATTTATTTATTCATGAGAGACACAGAGAGATAGAGAGGCAGAGACACAGGCAGAGGGAGAAGCAGGCTCCATGCCAGGAGCCCGACGTGGGACTCGATCCCCAGACTCCAGCATCATGCCCTGGGCCAAAGGCAGGTGCTAAACCGCTGAGCCACCCAGGGATCCCCCCATGCAGTTTTTAAAGTGATGATTGGATGATGACAAACTATTAGCTTTCGTATTACTATTCTCTAAAAGGAGATACTCATTTTCTGATGTTGAAAATGTACTTTTCAATGATAACTTTCTTAGTGTACATATACTATTAAATATTTTCATTTCTTGCCCTTTCCTAACAAGAATTCAGTCATGAGTCTCAAAATCAGTAGTATTTTGGCAAAGAGTTCATATCCAAAAACACGGGCAACTTCAGAAATGAATTTATGTACCCAAAGTATCTTAATGTCGTATTACAAGAAAATCTTGCCTAGTAATTTTTTCAAATTCTTGCTTTTCGAATAAATGAATAAAATCTTTTTTAAAAAAAGGAGGATCCCTGGGTAGCTCAACGGTTTGGCGCCTGCCTTTGGCCCCGGTGCACGATCCTAGAGTCCCAGGATTGAGTCCCTGCGTCGGGCTCCCTGCATGGAGCCTGCTTCTCCCTCTGCCTGTGTCTCTGCCTCTCTTTCTATGTCTATCATGAATAAACAAATAAAATCTTAAAAAAAAATTCTTGTTTTTCTCCCTATATCCTAGTAAAGGATACCCATCCTAAGTAGAAGCTGCCTAGACGACCATTTTGCTGCTAGTTGTACTAATTTTTGAAATTCTTTTATCTCGCTTTCATCAGCATACTTGTTTGAATACTGCCTTCTGACAGTTCTAACTTCCAACTGAGAATGTGGAAAAAGGGATGCCTGGCTGGCTCATTTGGAAGAGCATGTGATTCTTGATCTTGGGGTCACGCGTTTGAGCCCCACACTGGGGACAGAGATTACTAAAAATAATAAAAATTTAAAAAAAGAATGTGGAAAAAGGGGCGCCTAAAATTAGCGCTATAATCAACTGTGTGCTGGTAAATGTTTAACAACTAGTTCTCTAGGAGTAACAAATGCTGAATTGAGGCATTTGCTGATTTCCATGCTGTGAATATTCTCATCATGTCCAAATTCAAGCTACCAACATGATGTCACTGAATGAGGAGTTGGGAAGAAATGCCACTGTTAGAGTATGCTATTTGT
The DNA here is from genome assembly GCF_011100685.1 of Canis lupus familiaris. Taxonomy (NCBI): domain Eukaryota; kingdom Metazoa; phylum Chordata; class Mammalia; order Carnivora; family Canidae; genus Canis; species Canis lupus. The sequence goes on from NC_049238.1 coordinate 60,523,084, forward strand.
TTCCTAAATTTAGATGTAATATTTTACAGAATGGTTTTTCTTTACCTCTGAACCTTTGAGTAACTTAAAGGTCTAAAATAAAATACAAATTTCCGTTTAGAAAAAGTAGAAAACTAAAACAAAGCAGTGGGTCTTTTGCTTAAAAACATGAGATTTATTTTATGCAAAATATATACAAAACACTCATTTTTAATGTCTTACTAACAAGACAAACTATTTACAGGATAGAACATGAGATTATTTTGGAATTCTAGGAAATCTCCTTGGGAGTCTGGATGATAGTGTCATTTCTCAAAGTTGTTCCTGAATTCTCTTTTATGTACCTTCAAAAAAACTAACCATTCTTTTCTTCGTTCCATGTAGCCTGTTCAAACTCTTATCATAGCCCTGTATCACTGCTTGTTGACCTCCAATTACTAAACTTTTAGCTAAGAGCAGCAATAATGTGTTACTCATGTTATATCTCCAGCACCTAGTAAAGTATCTGACACATAACAGGTGCTTACTAAATATTGGTCCAATAAAGGAAGGATTAAGAACCGAAATAAACTCATATGTGGGAAAAAATTATAAGGTTAGAATGGAAAAAAAATCTAAAGATACACTTACCATTTTATTCTGAAAGATTTTTCCACTTCTTGTTTTGCTTTCAGATACATCAAGTTCAGATGTTTTACTGACTAACTGTTCAACCTAGAAAATAATAATACAAAATCATATAACATAATCAAAACTTTCCATAACATAATAATGAGGCTCCAAAATTCAATAACATAAAATCTAGAATCTTGTTATATTAATGAAAACCATTAATTGTGAATAGTTCTTACTGTCACAAAAAGTGCAAAGCTAAAGGTAGTGAAACTGACACTGTATGCAATTGATAATTCACTGAACTGAAAAATTCCCAAATGATCACCAGGCACTAGACCACTCTTTCAGAAAATCAGAACTTTTTTTTTTAAAGATTTTATTTATTCATGAGAGACAGAGACAGACAAAGACATAGGCAGAGGGGGAGCCTGATGTGGGACTCTATCCCAGGACCCCAGGATCATTCCTTGAGCCAAAGACAGATGCTCAACCACCCAGGTGACCCCAGAAGATAAGAACTTTAGCTTATTCCCACTGGAGAAATGGGATGTACAGAGGAAGGTGGACAATAATCAGTCCCATTATTTTCAAGTTCTTTTTATTTAAATGTTTCATCAAGATTTTACTATCTATGGGAAAAAAATTAATCATGTCTGCTCCAGGCAACAAAAACATATTATATTCTCCATTTGTTTTTTTTGGTTTTTTTTTTTGGTTTTTTTTAAGATTTTATTTATTTATTCATGATAGTCACAGAGAGAGAGAGGCAGAGACACAGGCAGAGGGAGAAGCAGGCTCCATGCACCGGGAGCCCAACGTGGGATTCGATCCCGGGTCTCCAGGATGGCGCCCTGGGCCAAAGGCAGGCGCCAAACCGCTGCGCCACCCAGGGATCCCTATATTCTCCATTTGTAAATACAAAAGGTGATGGTTTAATTGCTGAAGATCCTATCTAACTCTGAAATTCTGAAATTTTATGAACAGTATTTATATTACTAAACAAACCCACAATGATATCGACTCAAAACTTTTCAACATATACTTCTCAAATTTTGTTAAAAAGCATTCTTAAGACCTAATATTTTTCTAAAAGACCTTGACTAAATAAGAAAAGCTGAAAAATAACTAAATAAGAATAGTTTTTTCAGAAAAAAAGTTAAAAGTGAGATCAATTATCAAATTTATACCTGAGAATGAGAAATTGAAAGATCTAGACTTTCTTTAGACCTCATAATTTCATCTTCCTCACAAACTAAACTTGGTTCTGTTTAAAGAAAAAAAAAAGAGTTAAAATGGTATAGAACTGAACTGGAAGTGAATTAATCTACATTTTCATTAACTTCTTACCTCCAAGTTCAGAAGATCCAAGGTTTCTTTTCTGCTCTTCCATTTTAGTTTCAACGTCAAAATCATCCTGTAATGATTACAGGATTACAATCCATGTAATCAACATAATTACATGAGGGAAAAAAAATGGACACATTTCAGAAAGAAATTAAAACAACTGGGTAGAATTATTTATGAACAAATGTGTTTTATGTGAAGGTTAAACATAACGCTACAACTAACTTACACTTTGCTAGAAATAAAGTCCTATAATTACTATGACAAGGTATCACATTTATCCAAAGTATAAACTACTACTTTACTTTGCAGGGATGCTTTAAGGACAAATATACAATTTTCTCAAAAATATATAATGGTTCTAAGAACCCTTAGTTCTTACTTTTTGAGGGCACTGAACTAGACATGTTCACACAACTAATGCTTCTATTATCTCTGAATTTTTTTTAAATTTAAAAAAAATTTTTTTTTTTTTTATTTATGATAGTCACAGAGAGAGAGAGAGAGAGAGAGAGAGGCAGAGACACAGGCAGAGGGAGAAGCAGGCTCCATGCACTGGAAGCCCGACGTGGGATTCGATCCCGGGTCTCCAGGATCGCGCCCTGGGCCAAAGGCAGGCGCCAAACCGCTGGGCCAACCAGGGATCCCTCTGAATTTTTATAAAGATGTTAGCAAACACTCTGAATAAAAAGTGCCCCAACCCTCTTCAGGGAGTTAGTGAAGAGTAAGTTCAGTCACGACATGGCAGAAATAGAAACGAGTTTAACGTCTACTTTATAATTATTTTTCTCTTTGTGACATATGTCAAAGTGCTTTAAATATTTTAAAGAATGCTACATAAATCCCAGTCATACTTGTTTACAATCAATCACTGGGATTTAGGTTTTGAGAATACTATTTCTTTGACTAAATTGGTTGAAAACTGAATTTTCTATTTGTAAGGATGTGGCAGAACCTACATCAGAAGTCAGTCTCTGAAAAAAAAAAAAAAAAAAGAAGTCAGTCTCTATACATAAATACTGAGGTTGTAATTTAGAATAAAATAACAAGACAACAACAAAGATTAGATTAAAAATAATCATGTTAATGTGAAAGATTTCCTGGGAGTGAGGCAATAAAACAAGTCTTTTTTATATTTCTATTCGTCTATCCATTCAACCAATACTGAAAATGCACATGGTACACCTAAGTGTTAGGCACAGGAGGATTACAAAGATGCAAGACACTTTTCCTGCCTTCCAGGAGCTTCCAGGCTGCTTTGCAGGCCCCAGGAAGTTTAAGTAAAGGTTTAAATGAGCACCTAGTAGGCATATGGTAGAAAGGATTCCAACATTAGTTGGGGGATTGGAATAGTTCAATGGTTTTCAAATTATGCTCCAGACCAAAGGATTTATCCTCAGAGTCCACTATGAGGGTAGTTGAGGTGGTGAGTGGCCGGGCCTCCAGGACCATTCCCTACTTCACCTAAAATAGTTGTGTTTTTAAATTTCTGAGAATAATGTTTGCACCAACGTAAAAAGTCTTAAAATGGGGGGATCCCTGGGTGGCTCAGCAGTTTAGCGTCTGCCTTTGGCCCAGGGCGCGATCCTGGAGTCCTGGGATCGAGTCCCACGTCAGGCTCCCGGCATGGGCCTGCTTCTCCCTCCTCCTGTGTCTCTGCCTCTCTCTGTCTCTATGTCTATCATAAATAAATAAATCTTTAAAAAAAAAAGTCTTAAAATGAAAAGCCTATACTTTAAGGTCCCTACCAACCTTGAGTTTATGATTATAATACAGTATTTATGTAAATATTAATGAGAACTATTAGTCCTTAGAATTGGGTAAACATTTGTTATTTATACTTTATAACTTGTTAAAATGTACTGACACTTATATAATGCTCCTGTTCATCTGCTACATCATCTTTGTCCATGAGAATTTTTTGAAGTGGTGTTTTTAATTGTTTTGGTGATAATATAGCTGAATCAATATTTTCCATTCGTTCTTTCTCAGTAGTCACTTTTACTTTGAAGGTGTGAAAAGGTGTTGGGACTTCTCCCACATTTAAGTACATAGGCTCCCCTTCAAATATCACTCCTTCACAATCACCATCCTTAAAACCTGGAGGCTGGTAATCTGGGGGTGTAACTGGAAAAAATAAGTATAAAACTGTACATAAACACTGAGGAATGAAATTGAAGAGAACATAGTAATATAATAATAATAATATATACAGATTGAAGACATTTCAAATAGTATAGAAAGGCAACCTTTGGGCAGCCCGTGTGGCTCAGTGGCTTAGCGCCGTCTTCAGCCCAGGGCCTGATCCTGGAGACCTGGGATTGAGTCCCACATGGGCTCCCTGCATGGAGCCTGCTTCTCCCTCTGCCTGTGTCTCTGCCTCTCTCTCTTGTGTCTCTCATGAATAAATAAATAAAATCTTAAAAAAAAAAAAAGGGGGATCCCTGGGTGGCGCAGCGGTTTGGCGCCTGCCTTTGGCTCAGGGCGTAATCCTGGAGACCCGGGATCGAATCCCACATCGGGCTCCGGGTGCATAGAGCCTGCTTCTCCCTCTGCCTGTGTCTCTGCCTCTCTCTCTCTCTGTCTATCATGAAAAAATAAACAAAATTAAAAAAAGAAAAAAAAAGGCAACCTTTTTTTCCTTCACTTGACTGGCTATAGGACCTTGAATAAATTATATATCATCCTTGATTTGGTTTTCTCATCTGTGAGAAATAATAGTACTTATAATAATATCTACTCCATTGGGTCATTGTGGGTATTAGACAAATTAAAGTTGCAAAATACTCAGACCAGAACTGGAACATTGTAAGTATTCAATAAATGTTAGTTGTTATTGATTTATGTTCTTCTAGAAGATATTACACATGTAAATATATATATTTCATATTACAAAACACAAATAAGATGATACTGTTTTATACCTAGCTGATTTAAAAAAAAAAGATTTTACGTATTTATTTTATTTATTTGAGAGAGCGAACATGTGCCTGCATGCATGCTGGGAGCAGGGAGCAGAGGGAGAGGGACAAGCAGGTTGGTGCTGAGTGTGGAGCCCAAAGTGGGGCTCCATCTCAGGACCCTGAGATCATGACTCTTGAGCCAAAATCAAGAGTTGAAGGCTTAACCAACTGAGCCACCCAGATGCCCTACCTACTTGGTTGTTTTTAACATTTTTTAAAATTTATTTTTAATATTCCTTGGATAAATTATCAGTACATCCTTTTTAACAGCTTGCATAGTTTCCTTATAAACCTATAACCTTCCGTGTTTGTGTTAAGTATACTCCCAAGATACTTTTTTAGCTATAAAATTTCTGGATTAACGAGAACGTGCATTTAAAATTTTACTGATAAACTGTTCTCTAAAAATGTTGCGCTTATATACATTCCCTCAAGATTTATAAAAGTGCCTGCTTTACCCCACACCCTTGCCAATAATTGGTTTGCAAGTTTTACTGCTCTGGTAAGTGAAAAGTAGCATCTCAACTGTTTCATTTCTTTCTTTCTTTCTTTCTTTTTTTTTTTTTTAAGTTTCTTTTTGGGATCCCTGGGTGGCGCAGCGGTTTGGCACCTGCCTTTGGCCCAGGGTGCGATCCCGGAGACCTGGGATCGAATCCCACATCGGGCTCCCGGTGCATGGAGCCTGCTTCTCCCTCTGCCTGTGTCTCTGCCTCTCTCTCTCTCTCTCTCTCTCTGTGACTATCATAAATAAATAAAAATAAAAAAATAAAGTTTCTTTTTTAAGATTTTATTTATTTATTTATTCATGAGACACAGGCAGAGGGAGAAGCAGGCCCCATGCAGGGAGCCTGACGGGGGACTCGATCCTGGGTCTCCAGGATCAGGCCCTGGGCTGAAGGCGGCGCTAAACCGCTGAGCCACCCGGGCTGCCCTGTTTCATTTCTTTAATTATGAGTGAGGTTGTACCTCACATGGATATGTTCACATCACTGGAAAAGTTTGTGTATGTCTGAAAGTCTATTTTTTCAAGTCTTTCTCAAATACTGACATTAAGTGAAAATTTTATATCAAAAAATACAACTGAGGTGCTTAAAATCATTTGGGATGGTAACCAATTGTTTCAATAATAAAACATATAGGTATAGATGTATTACAAAAAGTACCTTCATCATAGTAAAAAAGTTTCATGGTCAAACAAACATCATTAGGTAAAGGTCCCAGATTTTGCATTAGAATATAAATCTTGCGAATGAGGAGAATACTTGCTTTCTTGGTGTCAGCAGACGACATACTAGATTCACTGCTTTGGTTTTTACTAGAAGAGAATCACACATTAATTTCTTTTATGACACTCACGGCTTCTAATAACATAAATACCCATTTTACTATTTGAGATTTTTATTCCTATTATATCATTAAGTTTTTAAGTTGAAAGTTACCATAAAATGAGTTTTAATGTCACTATTATTAAAATTTAATATCACTAATAATATTATACTAATAATTTTATTTAAATTAATATGCATTTTATATAAGATCTTTAAAGGAAATGAGTGATGGACTTTAATTACATTTCTAATCACTCAAGCATACAATAGCTTTCCTATTCTTTGGCTCTGTTTCACAATTAAAATAATATATAACTAGCCATGTAATCTGGGTTTGCAAGCATAAGATAAAGGAATGGTGATGTTTAAAAAGTTTCAGAATTAATCCACAAGTTTAGGAATATAGTTTTAATATGAATAAGTGGTAATCTGTAGTGCAAAAAGAAAATGATAAAACAATACCTTATGAAGTCCATGACTGGTCCATTACTAGCGTACTTGAATTTAAACTGGTAACATTCTGAAATTGTCTTTAATAGAAAGCATTACAGTTACGTATCTGATATACAGTACCTGCAGCCAAGTAGCTAAAAACACCTTTTGTATGCCTCCTAATGTTGATTTAATAATTTTTTCTGCCATATTAATCCTTATTGGTCCATTGAATCCTTCAAGTCCCAATTGTAAATTGCCATGGTTTGAGTTTTGGGGCTTCAGTTTTGGAAATATATTTATCCTCCCACTGACTGCAATGTGTATCATATATACCAGAGGGAAGGAACTGCTTAGTAAGCAGTTAAGAGGGGCAGCATTATCTCTTACTTTAGCAGAATGGCTTAAGCACAGGGCTTAAATCCTTGCTATATGTAACCAGATGCAAGTTATTTAAGCCTGCTAGATTTTAGTTTCCCCAGCTAATAAAAGGGGCTGAAAATAGTACCTATCTTTTTTTTTCTTTAATTTTATTATTTATTCATGAGAATACACAGAGAGGAGACAGAGAGAGAGGCAGAGGGAGAGGCAGGCTCCATGCAGGGAGCCCGACGTGGGACTTGATCCAGGGTCTCCAGGGTCACACCCTGGGATGAAGGCTCAGGGCTAAACCGCTGAGCCACCTGGGCCACCTGAAAATAGTACCTATCTTATTGGTGGTTGTGAATATTTAACAAATAGGATAATTTATACAGAGCCCTTAATAAAGTGCCTGGAACACCAAACAATCAAAAAATATTAGTGAATCAACAAGGTTGCTCTTTGAAAAACAAATGTTCAACTATATAAAACATCTGAAACTAAATGAATATTTTCTAAACAATTACTTAGCTTCTGAACAATCAACTAATTCACAGCCTTTGCCCATGATATTTTGTCACCATGGACATATATATATATATATATATTTGTAAGATTTTATTTATTCATGAAAGACACAGAGAGAGAGAGAGAAGCAGAGACATAGACAGAGGGAGAAGCAGGCTCCATGCAAGGAGCCCGATGTGGGGCTCGATCCAGAGACTGATCTGAGTGCTAGATCCCAGGGCTTAATCCCGGGGCTCCAGGATCACCACCTGAGCCAAAGGCTTAACTGCTGAGCCACCTAGGCGTCCCATCCATGGACATATTTTAAGTGTTAACTGCAAGCATGAGTATCAAAGAGAAGACATATTGCCAGCCCTCTTGAAGCTTTTTTTATTGCTTTCTTTACATTTCAGTGCTCACACAGGAATGGGGATCAGCTCTCTTTAAAAAAAAATCTGCTTCTCCATGACTGAATGAAAAACTGTAAGTATAGTTATAATGGTTAAGTAGTAGAATAGTTAAGCACTAAGATCATGGACTAGCCTTCTTAGGTCCAAATTCTGGTTCTGCCACTGTGAACTTCGGCAAGAAACCTTCTATCTAGTTTCCTTATCTATAAAGTGGAGATGATAATGGTAGTTACCTTATGAAGGTTATGATAAATAAATGAGATAATGCACATAAAGCCTCAAAAAAGAGAGTCTAATAATAGTAGGTGCTCAAAAGGTTTTCCCCTTTTGTTTCTTGTTATTTTATTTTCCCTGTCACTTCTTGAATTCCTTCTTTAATTGTCAGCTAAACAGGCAGATGTGACTGGATTGGGATGAATATTCAAAGAATAAGTATTTTATTTTTGTCAAACTCAACCGGCTTCATAATTCTGTAAGAATATTATATAGAAGCAGAAGTGAGGAGATTTAGGTTATTTCTAATGGGTTTTGGTCCAGGATCAGTCACACAATCTCTCTGGTAGTAAATATATTAATCTGTTTAAAGGTAACAATACAAGCCTTGTCTTACCTCAGGAAAGTCTTTATGAGGTTCAAATGTGAAAATACATGTGAAAGTGAATACAATTAAAAGCATAAGATAAAGGAAAAAAGCATAAGATATTATTACAATTTTATGTTATTTTTAGTTATTAGAGATATTATGTTTCCTTACTAATTTAAGCACACCTACCTGAGGGTCTTCTGGATTGGTGTACACCTATTTAAAAATAATTTATAATTGAGTTATATAAGGCTAAGTATTCAAGGAGAACTAAATTGGATGTTTAAACTATTAAATAGATTCAGCAAAACAAAATACAAATGACCCCCCAAAATATTTTGTTACTTTTTTTCCACTGAATAATCTGTTTGAATAAAGTCACATAATCTAATTGCTGGTTTTAGTGTTATTTAAATAAGCAAGGTCAAATTTGACAGTCTTTTAAAAAGAACATACAATTTAAGAGCAAAGGTGGAAATTCTGATACTGGTTGAAATGTATTCTGATTTCTTACTGATAATGTGGAGACGTTTTTAACTTTTTAACTTCATGTGCATTCACTTCAGGCTAAACAATTTTATCAGAGTGAAATACAATGTTTCTGTTTTGCTTAAAAAAAAAAAAAAAAAGAACATACAATTTAAAAATACTTACAGCTAGAACAACCATCCTTAGCTGAAATATAACAAAGAACAAAAATCTTACTTTTACTCTATAAAATATTTTTTCATGATGGATTATAAGAATTCTTTGTCTTATTTCAACATTTATTCCTAATAAGAAATAATCTTGCAGGAAATATGTATATAAAGCATTACTTTGGAGATCCTTCTTTAATCTCCCAAATATCTATTTCTAGTTGACTTAACTACAGTTTGATATTCATGTCATTGGCTTAAGCAAATATAGGTATTTCTGCTAGTTACAAGGAAAATATATACTGTGAAATATCACATTAAACCTTACCAAAGTAAGAACTGATTTTGAAAAGAGTAAAGTGGAGATCAGGACTCTGCTCATTTAATAAAGGGAAGAGGCTTTGGAGACCATAGGAACAGACAATCAGAAAATTATCCGCTCAAGTAATCTGCCAAAAATCTAAGAGTCATCCTTGATTTGGATCTTTTCCTTACACTCTACAACCAACCCATCAACAAGTCCAATCAGTTCTACTGCCAAATATACCCTGAATCTTTTCATTTCTTTCCTTCTCTGCCATCCTTGTCTAAGCCTCAGTGATTTTTCACCAGTACTGTATTAATAGATTAAACACCATTCTCCTTGATTCCAATCTTATTCTCCTTCCACAGTATATTGTCTTAAAAGCTACAGTGATTTTTAAAAGCCAGAGTGATTTTTAATTTAAAATATAAATCAAATGATGTTATATTTCTACTTAAAACCTTCAAATGGCTTTTATTTGCACTTAAAATAGAATTCCAACTCCCTACCTTTTATTTGCACTTAAAATAGAATTCCGACTCCCTACCGTATTCAGAGTCCTGAATGCCCTGTTTATCTCCCCAGGCTCCTCTAGGCCACTCACCCTCCCCCACTGCTCACTGCATTCCATTCACATTTACACTGGCGTTCTTCTTGTTCCTTTAACTATAAACTTGAACTTTCTGTATTTGCTGTTCTGCTAGGAATATTCTCTCCCAAAGTCAATACCTGGCTGGTTTCTTCTCAATCAAGTCTCAGCTTAAATGTCACCTACTCAGAGAAGCTCTTCTGTCTATCCTATCTAAAGTTACCCCACCTCTCCATCTGCGACACACTTTCTCTCAATATTTTATTGGCATTTAACACAATTGGAAATTATCCGATTTACTTGTTTTATTGACCGCTTTCCCTCTATAGAAGAGACTCCTCTGTTTTGTCGACCACTGTTAGTTCGCCCAGCTCCTACCTAGAATATATAGGTCTAGTATATAGCAGGCACTCAGTATTTAACGCGTCTTAAATATTTGATGCCCTTAATAAAGGAGGTTAGTGACCAAGGATAAAATTTTATCTTTTTTACAATTTTGTTTAGAGCTTGACTTCCTTATATACGCTGATATAAACATAAGTAAATAAAAAGGCTTATAATCTTCAATAAACCCTTACTAATTGAAATTTCACTTATTCAGAATTTGTAACAATTTAACCCAGGCCACATGGAAGTTTATTTTTGAACTCTCACAAATAAATAATTTATTAAATTATTAGTCTAAACAAAATTGTAGAAGGCATTTGAAACTAATAAATGAACTATTTTTAAAGACTTTTAAAAAAATAAATAAGTAAATAAAGACTTTTTATTGGGCAGCCCCGGTGGCGCAGCGGTTTAGCGCCGCCTGAAGCCCAGGGTGTGATCCTGGAGATCCGGGATTGAGTTCCACATCAGGCTTCCTGCATGGAGCCTGCCTCTCTCTCGCTCTCTCTGAATAAATAAATAAATAAACCTTTACCAAAATAAATAAATAAAGACTTTTTATTAATTCACTAAGTTTTTGTAAGTTAATATGTGTTACTAAGACAAGTGTTAACAAAACTGGCTTGGCAAAATTTGTTAAGTATTAATTCTATTGGCTTTAAATGAGTTGAATATTAGTCTTTAAAATGTCCAAATGTTCAAACTTTTGAGTAATTTGAACTGGCCTATGCCCAAGTTAGATTAATGTTTTACTTTGTGAATTGCTGTTACATTTGTAGAGTACAAACTGTAGAAAAAAAGATAAGGAGATGTTGACTTACATATTTTTTTTGTAAAGCATCATAGCATCCTAGCATCCTAAAAAATAATGAAGGATTCATTTTTAGACTGAATGCATTTCCAGGAGAGAATTATTTTAAATAGTCTCTGTATTATCTCAATACCAAATAATATAGAATTATCTATTAAAATTCCTTGTTTTAAAGATTTTTTTTAAGTAATCTCTACACCCAATGTGGGGCTCAAACTTATAACTCTGAGATCAAGAGTCACATGTGTTACTGATTGAGCAAGCCAGGATCCCCAAAGCTCCCTTCTTATCAATCAGCTTAAAATAATAAAACAAAACAAATAATAGCAGAAATATAAAATGTTGATGGAGGATAGCTGGGGATAGAAGGTAAAATATCTGACAGCTACTCATGGGGAACATTATTAGGAAAATGAATTCTGTTCATATAGAACATAAAGGAAATTACTAATGCAAAAATCAAAAAAAAAAAAAATCCAAAGACCTGCAAAAATAGTATCTAGTGTTAAAGGGGCAATTACTAAAATTGGGTTATGCAATGAAAGGTATCCAAGGTACAAAAAAAATGTGATTTAAGAAAAAGATAATTTTATATCACTAGGTATTCTTTTACTTACCATTTCACTAACTGTGTAGATCCTGGACAGTTTTTATCTTCTCTCAGAATTTTGACACAAAGATCTAAACACCAAAATGATATCAATATAGAGTTGCTTAAGATAAGTAGACAACTAAAAATTTAAGTGAAGATTATTTTCTTCAGCTCTGTATTAGAGATATATTATTAAATGGCAATGAACTTCCAGATGATAAGTATTACTATAATTTATTTATTTATTTATTTATTAAAGATTTTATTTATTCCTGAGAGAGACAGAGAGAGAGAGGCAGAGACACAGGCAAAGGGAAAAACAGACTCCGTGTTTTGGATCCTGATGTGGGACTCGATCCCAGGACCCCAGGATCACACCCTGGGCCAAAGGCAGGCACCAAACCACTGAGCCACCCAGAGATCCCATATTACTATAATTTAAAAGAAGAAAGATTTTATAAAAACAAATAATCTTTTAATTCTTATTATAAAATGGCATCATAATGATTAAAACACATGTTGATGGGTACAAATTTTAATTTTGAAAAGTTACAGAATACTTAAAGTTAGATATAATGCTTTTACACCATCATCATCCATGAGTCTCAGAATATTGCATGAGCCCTTATTCCAATTAAACACTTGTAAGAGGCCAAAAAGAGAACTCGCTATCAGAGATAGAAACCTGCAAGAAAGCAACAATAATACAATGGAAAGGACTGAGATTTCTGTCTCAGATTCCTTATCTGAAAAATAGGGATAATATCTAACTCACAAGCCTGTGACATGAATTAACAAGATATAATACATAACATAGTGCTTAACATATTGCCCAGCATATAGTTAGTGCACAAAATTAGGTACATACTACATGCTGGATAATGAATTATTACTGTACTATAAATAGGCTGTATTATTTTTACTTCCTTAAAATAGCACAAGAACATATACTACCACTATATAAAGCTATAAACAACAGAATGCTGGGATGCCTGGGAGGCTCAGTGGTTGAGCATTTGCCTTTGGCTCAGGGCATGATCCCAGAGTCCCGGGATCGAGTCCAACATCGGGCTCTCTGCATGGAGCCTGCTTCTCCCTCTGCCTATGTCTCTGCCTCTCTCTCTGTGTCTCTCATGAATAAACAAAGAAAATCTTAAAAAACAAAAAACAAACAAAAAAAAACACACCAGAATGTTTTTACCTAGTTTGTCATTTTAAGAGTAATGTCAGGCGAAAAAAATAAAGAAAAATAAATAAAAATAAAAAAAAAAAGAGTAATGTCAGGCAAAATATACTTGAGAAGTTGAGGGAAAATTTTATGATCAAATGCTTCCAAAGGTATTAAATATACTTTATTTATATATTTATTATTTTTAAAAAATATTATTTATTTATTTATTCATGAGAGATACAGAGAGAGGCAGAGACACAGACAGAGGGAGAAGCACTCCTCACGGGGAGCCCGATGTGGGATTTGACCCCCGGACTGGGATCACACCCTGAGCCAAAGGCAGATGCCCAACCACTGAGCCACCCAGGCATCCCTTAAATATACTTTAAAAAAAGGTTTATTTATCTCTGTAAGAGACAGAGAACACTGTGGGGAGGAGCACTGGGAGAGGGAGAGAGAGACTCAAGCCAACTCTGATCATGGAGCCCCCACTCTGAGCTCAGTCTCATGACCCTGAGATCAGACATGAACTGAAACCAAGGTGCCCCTTGATTACACTTTAAAAAACCTTTTAGTCCACACAAAAATTTGTACATGAATGCGGCATTATTTATAACAGCCAAAGAAAATATGGGGCACCTGGGTGGCTCAGTGGGTTCAGCTATCCAACTCTTGATTTTGGATCAGATCATGATCTCAGGGTTGTGAGACAGCCCTACTGAACTCCACGCTCAGCACAGAGTCTGCCTAAGATTCTCTCCCTCTCCCTCTGCCCCTACCCCCTACTCATGGGTGCTTTCTCTCAAATAAAAAAAAAAATTAAGAAAAACATATGTAACAGGGGGCACCTGGGTGGCTCAATGATTGAGCATTTGCCTTTGGCTCAGGTTGTGATCCCAGGGTCCTGGGATCGAGTCACACATTGGGCTCCCCGCAGGGTGCCTGCTTCTCCCTCTGCCTATGTTTCTGCCTCTGTGTCTCTCATGAATGAATAAATAAAATCTTAAAAAAAAAAGAAAAAAATACGTAATAGCCAAAAAGTAGAAACAACTGAAACAAATCAACTGACGGATAGATTAAAGTGGTAATCTATATAAAGGAATGTTATTCAGCAATAAAAGAGAATGAAGTACTAACTCATGTTACCATATGGATAAATCTGAAAAACATTTTAAATGAGAGAAGCTGGTCACAAAGGACCACATATTGCATGATTTCACTTACATAAAACGTCCAGAATAGGCAAATCCACAAAGACAGAGAACAGATTGGTGGATGCCTAGGACTGGGGAGGTGGGGAAATGGAGAGTGACTTAGTGGGTGTGGAGTTTGCTTATGGTGATGAAATGTTCTAAAATTGACTGTGGGAATAGCTGTACACCAATTTGAACACACTAAAAATCATTCAACTGTGCACTTTAAATGTATGAATTGTCAAGTGTATTATATCTCAATAGTTATTATTTTAAAAAATCTCCAAGAAAAAAAATCAGTTTTAAAGTTAGCCCAAATAAAAATATGTTTAAAGATGGGCAGCCTGGATGATTCAGTGGTTTAGTGATGGATGCCTTCAGCCCAGGGTGTGATCCTGGAGACCCGGGATCCAGTCCCACGCCAGGCTCCTTGCAGGGAGCCTGCTTCTCCCTCTGCCTCTCATGTCTTCCATGAATAAATAAATAAAATCTTTAAAAAAGAATGCTTAAAGAAAGTGTTTTTTTAAATTAATTATTTATTTACTTTTATTTCTATTTTTTCATTTTTTTTAATTAAAAAAAATTTTTTTTGGTTTTTAAATAGGCTTCAACCTAGCACAGAACCCACATGGAGCTTGAATTCACAACCCTGACATTGAGACCTGAGCTGAAATCAATAGTCAGACATTTAACCAACTGAGCCACCCAGGCACCTCTAAAGAAAGTTTTTTTTTTTCCTCTAAAGAAAGTTTTAAAATAAACAGTAAATTTAAAAAATCGATGGGCCAGCGGTTGAGTGTCTGCCTTTGGCCCATCACATGATCCTGGGATCCGGGATCAAATCCCATGTCGGGCTCCTTGCAGGGAGCCTGCTTCTCCCTTGGTCTGTGTCTCTGCCTCTCTCTCTCTGTGTCTTTCATGATTAAATATATAAAATATTTTTAAAAAATCAAAAGAAACAAAACATAAACATTGTGTTACCATCTAGATATCTTGTTCCATAAGCACATTCTGGAAATATTCCTCTCAAATATGTGATGCAGGATACTGAAACTGCTAGGAGCCTCTTCACCAACACCAAAGACTGCTGCTCTGTTGATATCTTATTGGGAAACACCAAAGCACTCTAAATTCAAGGAAAATTAAAATGTTATTATTTAGATTTGTTAAAAATAACACTTTCTTGAACTTCAAATAGATCTAATTTTGCATAAGCATGATACTTTCCCAAAGAATTCCTAACCATAAAAAAAAAAAAGAAAAATTCCTAACCATCGTGGTTAGTAATCCCCAGAAAGTCAGGGTAATTCCAGGGTTGCAGCCTAAAGGTAAAATGCAAAAAGTACTTAAGAATTGTGTTAGGGGATCCCTGGGTTGCTCAGCGGTTTAGCGCCTGCTTTTGGCCCAGGGCATGATCCTGGATTCCCAGGATCGAATCCCACATCAGGCTCCCTGCATGGAGCCTGCTTCTCCCTCTGTTGTGTCTCTGCCTCTCTCTCTCTCTGGGTCTCTCATGAGTGAATGTGTAAAATCTTAAAAGAAAAAAAAATTGTGTTAAAAATCCTCCTGCAGGTTGACTATCTGTGAGTGCATAATACATGATAGCTAACACTGCTTTTCTCATTAGTTACTGACTAGGTTTGACCCAGGTATCTATATCTATGCAAAAATGAGGATTTTATATTTGTGAGGCATGGACATTCATTTCCTAGGAATGGACTGCTGTAAATGATAATCTCATCAAAGCACCAGAAAAGCATTCATTAACACCTAATGTAAATTGAATATGAACCAGTTATTTAATGTGAATCATTAAATATTTAATACAATTCTCCCCTGACTCTATAAGTAGTTTAGTAAATATCTTCCTTTCTTAAAATACGGAGTTTCCTGATCTCATTAAATCCTCAAACAGCTGACTCTAGCTTTAGAACATAAAAAGTTGAGACTTCAGAAACAATAAAATTACATATTAAAAATATGGGGTGGCTCAGTGGTTGAACATCTGCCTTCAGCTCAGGGCATGATCCCAGAGTTCCGGATGGAGTCCCACATCAGGCTCCCTTCATGGAGCCTGCTTCTCCTCCCTCTGCCTATGTCTCTCCCTCTCTTTCTCTCTCTCTGTGCCTCTCATTAATAAATAAAATCTTGGGATCCCTGGGTGGCGCAGCGGTTTGGCGCCTGCCTTTGGCCCAGGGCGCGATCCCGGATACCCGGGATCGAATCCCATGTCGGGTTCCCGGTGCATGGAGCCTGCTTCTCCCTCTGCCTGTGTCTCTGCCTCCTCTCTCTCTCTCTGTGACTATCATAAATAAATAAAAATTTGAAAAAAAAAATAAATAAATAAAATCTTTTTAAAAAACCCAACATATTAAAAGAATAAGAAATCATACCATGGAAGTTCTCTGCAATTGTGCAGTGGCCATCTTCCGATAAAGTCTTTTCTTTAATTCAACCTTGTGACACAAATATGAGCTTTAACTTCAGATCTTATTTTCAACCCTAATATTCTAGTTTACTACATGTAAGATCAAAAGAACTTCACATAAATAAATAAAAATAAATTTTATGTGAGTAATTTCATATTAATTAATAAATTACAGTATTCAAGCACTGACTACATTGCTACAGTTAGGTAGCTATTAGGTAATGAAAACTGCCCATGCCAAATTCTTAAAAATGATCTTAAAATTTTTGTTATAAATTTGCTGTTTCAAAATGACTGAACGAGGTAACGCTCCTGCACTGAACTTTAGCAGGCTCCAGATACAATAACACATTATCCTGCTCTGTGGGACCACCAAAAACGGGAACAGAAAATATCCCAGATTTTGGCCGATTCTGATGTCCCAATTATAACTGATCTTTTCACGTAAGTTTCCTTTTTTTTTTTTTTTTGGTGCCCAGTTTCACTTTTCTTAAATCAGAAAATTCAACTGGAAGACGGCACATTTGAAGCGATCCTGACAGAGCCTGGACTAGACGCCAGAGAGAACTTCGTCTGAAGAGCCTCCCGTGAAAAATAAGAAATAAAAATAACATTTCTCCCTGTACGTTCCACCCTTAAAACCTTTAGAAACTTAAAAGTAGTCTAGAGTTGATAGAAAAAGAGATTAAAAAGCAAAAAACAAAAAGAAATATGAGAGAAAACAAAGAAACGTATACATTACGTAACGTCTGAGGGCCAGCGAGAGCGACCTGAAAACCTGCCCCTCCCAGCATGCGCTCCGCGTAGCTTGACGCGCAGGCGCCTTCCCTCAACGGTCACCGCCGAGGCGCGACACCAGTCCTGTGACCTCCAGTTGCTTTCCCGCCTAAGCCGCGCGAGGCGCTCTGGGAATCCCACGGCTGAGGAGTGGTTCTCAGCCGGAGAGATGCCAGATTGCCGGCAGGCTGAGGTTAAGATGCTGCATATGCCAAGCCTTCTCGAAATACTGAATTTTCCCACACTGACTGAAGTATCCTCAACCACCCTTTAATAAATCCCGTTAAGGGGATCCCTGGGTGGCTCGGCGGTTTGGCGCCCGCCTTCGGCCCAGGATGCGATCCTGGAGTCCCGGGATCGAGTCCTGTGCTGGGCTTCTGGCGTGGAGCCTGCTTCTCCTTCTGCCTGTGTCTCTGCCTCTCTCTATGTGTATCATGAATGAATAAATAGAATCTTTAAAAAAATAAATAAATCTCGTTAATTTCTGATTGTTTTCTGACTTTCGATTTTGTTATTGGATCTGCCACACATGCATTGCTTCCCCACCTTAGTCGGCTGTGTCCAGGAAAGCAGGTGCTCTGGTGGTTTCCTTAGATATTTCTGCTCTGCTGACCGTGGGGACATTGGATGGCTTCCAAAGTAGTTAATGTTTTATTTAGAAACAATCATAAAACCAGAGCTGGTAGATAGTTGGAGACGATCGAAGAGTACAAGCTGTTTACAAATTATTATATATGCAAATAAATTGTTAGCAGTGTAAACATGGCATAATTATTCATTAACTTTGATATGTCTGCATCACCAGTTAGAAAACAGCCACCTCAGTGTAAAAAGATTTGCCCAGAGTCAATCAGGAGAGGAATGAAGTCTAGAACCTTGTTTCAATGAAAAATTGTGAAAATCCCCTGGTCTAGTGATTATTTTGCTTTGTGGTTCTCTCATGCTTAGAGTTTACAAAAGGTTTTCAAAAAATCACTATCTCATTCTTCTGTTACCCCTACTTTGCTTCTTCTAAGACTGTTGTGAGGAAGACACTAGTATTTCTCCTATTTCAGAGATGTGAAAACAGATTGAGGTAAACTTGGTTTCCTAAGACCACAACCAATTTCAGCCTCAGCAGAGGGGAAACCATGATGACACCACTTAATAATGACGCGTTAGATTTATGTTGTGCTTCATATTAAATTTACTTTTGAGTTATTGATGACTATAGAAAAAAACAAAAAATATGAAGAAGTAAATAGCTCATCTTGAATCACAGAATCAGAATAATGCTCTAGGGGATGAATAATTTCTCCTCTACTCTCTTAGGGTCTCTGCATGGTCCTATGTATTTAACTGACAGAAAACAGATTAACAGGATTAACAGGAGAAAACATACAAGTTTTGGGGCACCTGGGTTAAGCATTTCCCCTTGGCTCAGGTCATGATCCTGGGGTCCTGGAATGGAGCCCCACGTCAGGCTCCCTCTTCAGCAGGGAACCTACTTCTCTCTCCTGCCTGCGTCTCCCCCTGCTTATACACACACACTCTCTCTCTGTCAAATAAATAAAGTCTTAAAATGAAAAAGAAAAGAGGGATCCCTGGGTGGCGCAGCGGTTTAGCGCCTGCCTTTGGTCCAGGGCGCGATCCTGGAGACCCGGGATCGAATCCCATGTCGGGCTCCCGGTGCATGGAGCCTACTTCTCCCTCTGCCTATGTCTCTGCCTCTCTCTCTCTTGTTCTCTCTGTGACTATCATAAATAAAAAGTAAAAAAAAAAAAAAATTAAAAAAAAAAAAAAGAAAAGAAAGCATATGAGTTTTAATTATATCTTCTTTACATGCACCTGGCAATCTTCACAAGAAAAGTTAAGACCCAAAGAAGCAGAATTGAATGCTTATATACTGAGTTGGACAAAGAATACTGAATTGTGAAAACGTGAGTAGGCAAAGGGGTTTGGGCTGGGGCAGTTGAATGAATGAAGTGACTAGAAAGATAGGGGTTAGGTTAACAAGGTTGGTTTGTACAGATTTACCTTGGCCTCGACCTCATGCCCTTGGTGACAAGAATTTCTCTTTCCTTCTGATATAGGAGGATATCTTTCACATGGGAATTTTATCTCTTACTTTTAAGAAAAAGAAGGAGAATCAGAATGTCCTTCCTGCAGTTGCTATTTTTCAAGTGCTTCTGACTCAAAATAGTATGCTAGAGTAGCATATTTTTGGGTGCTATATTCTGAATTCCTTCAATACAATCAGTAACTACTTATTTGACCAACTATATCACTGACTATACTTTGAGGATAAGAGTAGAGAAATGGGTGGTGTTGACGCAAGACATCTAAAACATCAATTCTCATAATAATAAGTAGATAACTATCAAAAAGAGCAATACAGATATATTAGAAACCTGGAGGTAAATACTAAAAGAAACAGCTAAAAGGATTATCATTGATTTAAAAATATTACTGATTTAAAAAATAACTGATTAAGAGAATGGGATGTTAGGCTTTTACAGATATTATAAAACAACTTTCAGTTATGCATAGTATTAATCACATTTCTATTTTGAATGTGCCACTGAATTGTTTGGTAACAGCTACTAGGTACTTACTGTAGAAAACATAACATTTTTGCTGTACAAAAATTGATAAATTCTTGGTTATTTTTCACAAGTACTGCCCAAATATACATATCTATATCTATATCTATATCTATATCTATATCTATATCTATGTCTATCTATATACCATGGATCAATTTTTGTGCAATTTATCATTTGCTATTTGAAATTGTTGGGGAAGAAAATTTTTTCCTGAATCCTTTTTGATTTTGTACTTGGGGGCCTGCAATTTAAACAGACAGGTTAGCAAGAGGGAAAAACAAATTTGTGCATGTACATGTGCACAGGAGTTCACAGAGAAGTGTGACCCAAGAATGTGGTTAGATTTTGGAGTTTAGATGCCATCTTAATAGGGGGTGGGGAGGAGCAGAGGGTAACTTATGGGAGAACATATGACTTACAGGAGAAATGAATGGCCCTTAGGAGAATAGGAGGAATATATGATATGATAGTTTTATGACAATGTCTCTTTTGGTGATTTCTTATCCAGGTGCTGACTTGTGCTGATTCCTTGTCTTTGGTAATGAGTTAATCTTCCCCCATTGTGAAACTCCTTGGAAGGGGATTCAGGACAGTTGAATTTTTTTGGGAAGCTTTGCTTTTAGGTAAATAAAGGGAATGGGCAGCCTGGGTGGCTCAGGGGTTTAGCGTCACCTTCAGCCCAGGGTGTGATCCTGGAGACCCAGGATTCAGTCCCACATCAGGCTCCCTACATTGAGCCTGCTTCTCCCTCTGCCTGTGTCTCTGCCTCTCTCTCTCTCTCTCTCTCTCTCTCTCTCTGTGTGTCTCTCATGAATAAATAAATAAAATCTTAAATAAAGAAAAGAAAAGAAAAGAAAAGAAAGGGAATGGAGAATTAATGGGTCGTCCTACAGCCATTAGTTTTCAAATTTCTTCAGCTCAAAATAATCTTTATACCACTGGGGCATAGTCTGGACCCCTTAAAAATTAATGATAAAAAAGTAACATAAATGTATATTTAAGTTTCCTGTATATGCATAGTAAATTCTTGAGAGATATATAAGAAACTCATAACAGTGGTTACTTCTGAGGAGACGGTATCTGGGTCTTTAAGGAAAAGGAATGGGATAGACATTTTTCACTGTTTTCTATAGTCAATCTTCATTATTCACATTCTTCATAAAACTGAATTTGCCCAGTTACTAAAATTAAATTGTAAACTCCATATTAAAAAGCAATTCATAGAAACCACAGCAAAGTAAATCCATGGAATGGAGCTCTTCTACTGGACTACATGACATCCCCCAATATTATGCGGACATACTAGTGTACTGTGCATTAAGCCAGCACATATTCATGCAGAAAGAAAATGACAGCAGGTAACTATTAGAGCAGCCATTTATGTGAGCCCAAGTTGAAGTTCTGACAGACCAATTATGAAAAGTGACATATTTACAGGATGCCAATCTGTCAAATAAATGGAGACTAATTTTTTTTTAGAAAGCAATTCAATATGGTTCTTTTGAATTCATTTGCAGACATGTGCAAAGTGAGCAAAATTTTTGAGTCTTTCTACATACACATTCCCGAGGTTGAACAAGATGATGTGCTGCCTTCTTGTTTCATCTTTCATTGTAAACAAGTGTTCTTTTGGTGGTCTATTTAGTATCATGTTTTTGCATTGTTGTGCCTTTTTCTTGTGTGTGTGTGATTTTGCTGTTTTAAATGGATAGTACTCGGCAGCCCCGGTGGCGCAGCGGTTTAGCGCCGCCTGCAGCTCGGGGTTTGATCCTGGGGACACTGGATTGAGTCCCACATCAGGCTCCCTTTATGGAGCTTGCTTCTGCCTGTGCCTCTGCCTCTCTCTCTCTCTCTCTCTCTCTCTCTCTGTCTCTATGAATAAATAAATAAAACCATTTTAAGAAAATGGATAGTGCTGAAGTGCTATCTAGTGCTACTAAACATAAGAAAATTGTGGTGTTCCTTCTAGGGAAAATCACGGTATTATTTGCACATAATTACTGCAAATAATGAGAACTGGCTACTATATATACTGACAGGGTTCAGAACATACTATCCCAAAATACGGCATCTTGGCATGTTGAATATTTTAAGTTGAAGGAATTGGAGAAATAGCAGGTACAGGAAGGATTCTCTTATCTGTCCTGTTTCCCCTGAACTGGTTCATAGATACAGCAGGTGACAGGGCTCTGACCTCTTTCTTTTCCTCTGAAGCATGTCATAAGACCCTCATGTGAGAGGTGCTCTCCCTGTACCTAAAGGAAAGGAGTATCCTTATCTCCAAAGACAAAGAGATGCCAAGAGAAATCCAAATGAACAGGCCTTTGTAAGATTCCCATGGTTTGGTACCTTTAATTTATACATGGATTTTTGTTCTATCATATTTTTCCGAGATTTTCCATTTTTCACCAAATGTAGTATAAAAACAGTCACGTTTATTTCTTCTGGTCTCCATTTCCTTATGAAGGCTCCCTGTCATAGAAAACTTATGTTAAATAAATCTGAATGTTTTTCTATTTTTTTTTTAAAGAACAATCTATACTTTACTTATTCATGAGAAACACAGAGAGAGAGAGAGAGAAAGAGAGAGGGAGAGAAAGAGAGAGAGAGAGGCAGAGACATAGGTAGAGGGAGAAGCAGGCTCCATGCAAGGAGCCCGATGTGGGACTCAATCCAGGATCACACCCTGGGTCAAAGGCAGGTGCTAAAACACTGAGCCACCCAGGGATCCCCTTTTTTTCTATTGTTAATCTACCTTTTGTGGCTCCAGCTACAGGTTCTAGGAGGGTAGTAGGAAAAAGATTTTTTTTCCCTCCCCTATAATACTTTTTGATTTTTGAGCCATATGAATGTATTAGCTATACTAAAAAAATAAAATAAAATAATAAATAAATAAATAATCCCAGGAACTGATAGCTACCTGAATATTATAAAATTTTAACTTACTGTTTTATTAAAGCAATCTCATTCATTAATTATCTTTATCTCAAAAAAATTATCTTTATCTCAGTGAAGTAGAAAGGAAAAAGAACAAAATCCAGGTGAAAGTATAGATGTAAAATGTAGGAAAGAGAGAGGGAAGAAGGAAAGGAAATTTTTGAATAATATGTTCCTTTAAATTGTATTTTTTTTTAAAGATTTTGTTTATTTATTCATGAGAGACAGAGAGAGAGAGAGACAAAGACATAGGCAGAGGGAGAAGCAGGCTCCCTGCAAGGAGCCCAATGTGGGACTCGATCCTGGATCCCAGGATCACTCTCTGAAACCAAAGGCAAACGCTCAACTGCTGAGCCCCACCCAGTCATCCCCCTCTTTAAATTTAATAGAAGTTTTAAAATAGTTTCTACAAGTGTTAGATTTCCGCTACTGTGAAAGAATTATTAGGACATAGTTTTACTTCTAAGTCTTATAATATGCTGGTCATTCATTTGCATTCATCCATTGCTTGTATTTTTTCTTTCAATAGTGACAAACTACTATAAGCAGGCAGTGTGTTATGTTCTAAGTACAAAGTGATAAGTAAACAAGTGATGATTTCTGCCCTCATTGAGCCTATCATCTAACAAAGGAGAGAGATGTTATACAAATAAGTATATAAATATATATAATTATAATTTGATATAAGGTTATGAAAGAAAAGCACTGGATTCAATGAGAGTCAAAGGTGAAGAAACAATTTACATGAGAAGATGGGTTATTGAAGGCCTCTCTAAGGAAATGACTTTTTTTTTTTTTAAGATTTTATTTATTATTTATGAGAGACACAGAGACACAGACAGAAGGAGAAGCAGGTTCCATGCCGGGAGGCCAAAGCGGGACTTGATCCCAGGTCTCCAGGATCACACCCTAGACTGAAGGTGGCGCTAAACCGCTGAGCCACCCAGGCTGCCCAGGAAATGACATTTGAGTTACAGCCACAAGGATGAGTAGAAGTTATTGGAAGAGTGTGGTGGGAAAATATCCCGGGGAAAGAGAATAACATTTGTAAAGGCCTTAATAGAAGAAGTGCTTCAAAAAATGAAGGAAGGCCAGTATGGATTAGTGCATAGCAGATGACAAAAACTGACTCCAAATGAGATAGGTTGGGCCTCAACCTACATATTCTAGGATATGTAGAATTTAATAGCCAATGTTATGGAATTTGTGTTTTATTTCAGGTGTAATGGGAGCTGTTGAATGCTTTCAATTGAGAAATATATCAAGTTAATATTTGTAAATGATCACTTTGGCTGTTGGTTGGAGAATGAATTGATGGTTGGGGAGGGGGCAGGCATCAGCAAAGACACATTGATTCATCTTGAGTCATTTTTTTTCTTTTCTTTAAAGACTTATTTATTTATTTGAGAGAGAGAGAAAGAGAATGAGAGAGATCACAAGCAGTTGGCAGGGGCAGAGGGAGAGAAGCAGCCTCCCTGCTGAACTGGGAGCCTGACTCAGGACTCCATCATGGAATCATGACGAGAGCTGAAGGCAGACACTTTTTTTTTTTTTTAATTTTATTTATTTATGATAGTCACAGAGAGAGAGAGAGAGAGAGGCAGAGACATAGGCAGAGGGAGAAGCAGGCTCCATGCACCGGGAGCCCGACGTGGGATTCGACCCCGGGTCTCCAGGATCGCGCCCTGGGCCAAAGGCAGGCGCCAAACCGCTGCGCCACCCAGGGATCCCTGAAGGCAGACACTTAACCAACTGAGCCACCCAGTCGCCCTTTCTTTACCTTTATTATTATTTTTTAATATTTTACTCATTTATTCACGAAAGAGAGAGAGAGGCAGAGACACAGGCAGAAGGAGCAGCAGGCACCATGTAGGGAGCCCCATGCAGGACTCGATCCCAGGACCCCAGGATCATGCCCTGGGCAGGAGGCAGATGCTCAACCACTGAGCCACCCAGGCCATCCCCTTTCTTTACCTTTATTATCCAGTTAAAAGATTTGTCAACTTTTACTCTATAATGACTCACAGATTTGCTCCTTGTTTGTTTTTCTTTTTCTTTTTTCACAGCTGCTAAAGTTGTCCAGGTTTTTTTTTTTTTTTTTTTTTTTTGTCCGTGGTTTTATAGTTTTATATCATCTCACATACTTACTATCATATTTTCTAGCTGGTATCCTTTTTATTTTATCCAAATCATCCTCATATATTGTTCCAGAATGTTTGTTCTTTTATTTTTTGTTTTAAACTTTAAATCCATCCATCCATCCCTGGGTGGCGCAGCGGTTTAGCGCCTGCCTTTGGCCCAGGGCGCGATCCTGGAGTCCTGGGATCGAATCCCACGTCGGGCTCCCGGTGCATGGAGCTTCTCCCTCTGCCTGTGTCTCTGCCTCTCTCTTTCTCTATCATGAATAAATAAATAAAATCTTAAAAAAAATAAACTTTAAATTTTTTTAAAAAGCTGTTTATTTCTATAAGTTTGAAATTACTTATTTCCCTTTATGTTGCATATAGAATATATGTATATATAGAATAAAGATCTTCGTTAAATATTTCCTTACTCTTTTTTTAGTTGAAGGGTTCTTTACCAGGGATCCAGTGTCCATGGATAGAATTCAGAGAATTTCTTTTTTTTTTTTTAAAGATTTTATTTATTTATTCATAGGGACATAGCTAGAGAGAGAGGCAGAGACACAGGCAGAGGGAGAAGCAGGCACCATGCAGAGAGCCCGACGTGGGACTCCATCCCAGGACTCCAGGATCATGCCCTGGGCTGCAGGCGGCGCTACACCGCTGCGTCACCCGGGCTGCCCAATTCAGAGAATTTCTGTGGAAAAAATTACATCTTTATTTTCACTAGCCTCTAACTGAAAGTTACCATTTTCTTCAATTTGAAATATAGTCCATAAACAATAATATTAGCAATATTTGTAATTTTATCACCAAAAGAAAAGTCAGATATTTATATATATAACATCATAATTTCTGCAGACATCTTTCAAGTAATATTTACACTTGTCACTACTTCAAATTTAAGGTAGTGATTAATTCTTTTTTTTATTATTATTATTTTTTAGTTATTAATTCTTGTTAAAAGAAATGTATGTATTAGTGGCACAAATATATATTTTAATATTTTAATGACTGTATTTCAATAAAATTGGTTTCCTTTGTATTCCTATATATTTTATTTTATGTATTTAAAAACATTATTTTGAGAAGGTGTTTATAGGCCTCACCAGACTTATGAAAGTTAAGACCTACCCAAGTTTTTGTTCCATTTACAGTACTTGAAAAATTGTGTGCAAAATAAAAACTAAAGAATAATCAGTTAAATATTTTTTAATAAACACTTTCATTTTCCTTCTTATTTTTTTTAAGTAAGCTCTGTGCCCAATATGAAACTTGAACTCACAACCCTGAGACCAAAAATCTCATGCTCTATGGACTAAGTCAGTTCTTGACTAAGTTTCTTTTTAAAGATTGTATTTATTTATTCATGAGAGACACACACAGAGAGAGGCAGAGACACAGGCAGAGGGAGAAGCAGGCTCCATGCAGGGAGCCCAACGCAGGACTCCATTCTGGGAGTCCAGGATCAGGCCCTGGGCCAATGGCAGGCTCTAGACCACTGAGCCACCCAAGGATCCACTAAATATTTTTTAATTACAGTGTTTTTCTACACTTTTTTAAAAAAGATTTTATTTATTTATTTGAGAGAGAGCAAGAGAGCACAATTGCGGGGCGCGGAGGGGAGGTAAAGGGAGAGGGAGAAGCAGACTCCCTACTGAGCAAGGAGCTGGATGTGGGGCTTGATCTCAGGACCCCGGGATCATGACCTGAGCCGAAGGCAGACACTTAACCAACTGAGCCATGAGGCTCAGTTTCTCTACACTTTAGATGGTAGTTTTATATTATGTTCCTGTTTTTACAGTTAGCAATTCTTGCTCTTTAAAATGTTCTTTATGGGGGATCCCTGGGTGGCTCAGCGGTTTGGCACCTGCCTTTGGCCCGGGGTGCGATCCTGGAGTCCCGGGATCGAGTCCGGCGTTGGGCTCCCGGCATGGAGCTTGCTTCTCCCTCCTCCTGTGTCTCTGCCTCTCTCTCTCTCTATGTCTATCATAAATAAATAAATAAATCTTTTTTTAAAGATTTATTTACTTATCATAAATAAATAAATAAATCTTTTTTTTTTTTTAAGATTTATTTACTTATTTATTTATAATAGACATAGAGGGAGAGAGGCAGAGACACAGGAGGAGGGAGAAGCAGGCTCCATGCCCGGACTCCAGGATCCCGCCGCCGGCCAAAGGCAGGCGCCAAACCGCTGAGCCACCCAGGGATCCCCAATAAATAAATCTTTAAAAAAATGTTCTTTATGGGGGCCCCTGGGTGGCTCTGTTGGTTGAGCATCTAACTATTGGTTTCAGTTCAGGTCATGATCTGGGGATAGTGAGATTGAACCCCGCATGGAGCTCTGGGCTCAGTGGGGAGTCTACGTGAGGTTCTTTCCCTCTTCCTTTCCCTTCCCTTCTGCCTCTCCTCTAGCTCATGCACACACCCTCTCCATCTCTCTCTCAAATAAATAAATAAGTACATAAATATCTTTAAAAAATTATTTATGGAGAAGGAACCAAATATAGTGAAATTAGTTTAAGTTCATTTAAGATAAACTATATCATCTCACACATTTTTCATGTCATAGGCATGAACTTAATAAATTTTATTTATTTATTTTTTAGAAGTAGAAAGGCTGGACGGAGAGGAAAAGAGAGAATCTTACTTAAGCAGGCTCCAACCCAGCAAAGAGCCCATCTTGGGGTTCCATCTCACAACCCTGAGATTATGACCTGAACTGAAATCAAGAGTCAGTTATTTAACTGACTGAGTCACCCAGGTGCCCCCAAATATAAAGTTCTTACTGCATCTTCAGAATCTGTCTACTATTCTAGAGCAGTTGGAAGGAAGCTCAATCTGAGTTAGATTAAAAATATCAGTAATGGGGATCCCTGGGTGGCGCAGCGGTTTGGCGCCTGCCTTTGGCCCAGGGCGCGATCCTGGAGACCCGGGATCGAATCCCACATCGGGCTCCCGGTGCATGGAGCCTGCTTCTCCCTCTGCCTGTGTCTCTGCCTCTCTCTCTCTCTCTGTAACTATCATAAATAAATAAAAAAAATTAAAAAAAAAATATCAGTAATGGACTTTTTTTTTTTTTTTTTAAGTAGGCTCTGCACCCAGCGTGAAGCCCAGTGCAGGGCCTCAACTCCCCAACCCTGAGATCAAGACCCGAGCTGAGGTCAAGAGTAGGACACTTAATTGACGGAGCCATCCAGGTGCTCCAGTAATGGACTATTTTAAATAAGATGCAGTTTGGTTATTTTGTTCAGGTTGGCTTAATTATTTGCCCCCAAAAGATTCTGGCCAAATTCCTGTGACTAGGTAAAAATAATTTGAATTAGTATTTTATGATCATTAAAATTATTCTTCTAAAGTTCTTGAAAACAGATTGTGTCTTAAGTATTTGTCTACCTTAAAAAAATTACTGAATCCTTTAATGTGCAACAATATAATCTGAGCCCTTAGGATATTAATAATCTAGTAGTGTCTTCATGAAAGTTGCCAGAGCCCTTCACCAGCATACTACAATTTACATCCCCAATTTACATGATAGATTAAAATAGTTACCTAAGGATAAGAAAAGAATGGTATGTGGGTAATGATACAAAGTTGAAAAGAGATATTTATTGAGCGTTTATATGCCATCATATTACAAAAGGGAAAGGACATAAGGGAACTTAAAATGACAAAGCATGTAAAACAAGATGGTGACAAAACAAACATGACAGATTTCTTAGGTTGACCAATTCTCATACAGTTATATCTATAGCGCATTATTAACTTATGTAGCAAATATTTTCCAATATCTTCAAAGTTAAAAAAATAGAGAACCAAACTATATATTCTGTTAGTAGAGCACATATACAATGGTCATGACACATTTATTTTTACTATTATAGCAGGTAAAATTAAATTAAGAGAAAGTGTTTCAATTTTTTGGACTTGTTATAAAATGAAGAGGTCTAGATTTCTGGGTAAGAGGGATAACTAGCAATCCCACAGTGATTTCCACTGTTTCTTGCCATCCGAATATATCCTTGGTCACCAAAGTTGAGGCCCCAGCTTTAGAAAAAGAAATAACACAAAATTACAAATGAATATAATCAAATCACATTATCAACTTTTTATCTCCTAGATTGTTTTTCTCCTAAAGTGATTATATATGAAAAGCTAAGCTACAAAACAAAATTAGAACAAAATAGTATAACAATTTCCCCAGGGCTTTTAGGCAATTTTCAAAGGATAGTTTGGAAGGCTTTAGTGCTATATTGATGAATAGACTTAATACCTAAGGAAAACAATATAAATTCCAACCCAAACCTTTAATCGTCCTACTTTGTAAATACACTTTCTGCAGGGAAAGGGTGTTATTGTTCTTTCCAAGGCCCCACCTCTAAATGTTTTTGCATAACAGGACCATAGGTTATTATTTTCTATCAAACTTAGATCCCCCCCTTTTTTTAAGATTTTAATTTATTTATTCATGAGAGACACAGATAGAGAGAGAGAGAGAGAGAGGCAGAGGGAGAAGCAGGCTCCATGCAGGGAGCCGGACGCAGGACTCGATCCCTGGTCTCCAGGCTCACGCCCTGGGCCGAAGGTGGCACTAAACTGCTGAGCTACCCGGGCTGCCCAAGGCTGTATTTTTTTAAAAAGGGGATGGACTCTACTTGAGTCCAATCAAATGTACTCAAACTTGGATAATAGCAAACATAGCCACCTCTACTTACTGAGTATTTAGTGTGCTAAACCACTGAGCCACCCGGGCTGCCCTTGTCTTTTAATACTCATTCAAATAACCTAGCTAAAAAGGCCTTTCCTGACTTCCCAGGTTAGGCCAAGTACTCTTCTGTGCTTCTACACTCTTAATGTTTATCACATTCTATTGCAATGTTCAGTACATGCAACTATCTGTTTTTCTGACTCTATAAGACTATGGGTAACTCAAAGGATGATAAAAAGGCTGTATTTTTCATTGCCAAATCTGCTTGGCACTCTGTCACTTGGTAAATACTCAGTATATGTTTGTTGAATCAAGGTATGAATAAAGATGCAAAAATGAATAAGAGACTATTCTACCTTTAAGAAGTTTATATTCTAGTGATGGAGCATATTTTACAGAAATAGCTAGAATTTATAAGGCATTTCTAAAGCTTAGAATTTAGAGAAACAATTCTGAGTAAATTAATGGAATATGGAGGAGATAGCATGTGAGATAGGTTTTAAGAATGAATAGAATTTTTAGTGAGGTTTTTTCATTCTAAAAGTAATGATACTTGTTAAAGATTTTTGAAAATACATAAAGGTAGAAAAAGATAATCATTATTAACATCTGGCATGAGTAAATATAATCTGAGTAAATATAATTCCTAATACATGGGCTTGATTGTGTAATAGTTTAATATTGTCCCTACTGTTAGACATTCTTGGTTGCTTACTGGTTTTCACTATCAAAGAAGAATGAATGAATGCTACAATTTACATAAGTTGGGTATGAAGTTTCCCCATGTTTAGGATTATTTTCCTCATATAGATTCCAAGAAATGAGAAAAAATTGGACAAAGAATGTGAATAGTTAAAACGTTCTTGATTCATATTGCTTTCAAGAAGGATTGTAACAATTTATTCTTCCACTAGAATGCATGACAGTGCCCACTTCACCATTAACAATTGGGATTTTGGTAGGCAGCAATGGGCTTTAAGGGCATTTCAGGAAGATGAAACAGCACAAGTAAAGAAGTAGTAATAGCTAAATGCCTATAAGCTTAGGGAATGATGAGTAAGTAGTTCACTGTGGCCAGAGTGTAAATATGGAGGCATGAGAACATAGGGAAAGAAAAGTCTAGAGAGCTATGCTGGAAACTAGATGATGGAGAATCTTGAATGCCTGGCTGGGCATTTGGACTTCATTATGATGATAATGGTAAACTATTTAAAATTTTTGAAAATAGGTTTACATGATCTATATTTTAAAAATTTACTTCCATAGCTGGGTGACAGTGAAATCTGAATTGGAACAGGAATAGAAAGAAGTATAAAATATGGTTCAAAGGCCAAATGAATAAGGCTTGTGGATTGAGGGAGAAAAAAAAAGAGTCTAAGATGATACCAAGGCTTTGATAACATGAAGATGGTGATGAATTACTCAAAACAGGGAGTGATTTTTCCCTTGGGATTGTTCTAAAATACTTTTGAGGGGTGGAGGATGGAATGGGAGTTTACATGGAAGGAGAGAGGGAATTTGAATTAGACTTGTTGAGAGAGAGAGAGTGTGTGCGTGCATGTGCGTGTGTGTGTGTGTGTGTGTGTGTGTGTTGTGAGTCATAGGGTAGGCAGGTGGGAATTTTGGATTTTTTTTAAGATTTATTTATTTGAGAGAGAGATAGCATGCACACATAGTGGGGAGGGGCAAAGGGAGAGAATCTTCAAGCAGACTCCCACTGGGCATGGAGTTGGGGGTGCAGAGCTTGATCTTATGACCCATGAGACCACAACCTGAGCTGAAACCAAGAGTCAGTTGTTTAACTGACTGAGCCAACCCAGATGCTCTGGAAATTTGGATTTTTCGCTAAAGCTGTCAAGTTGGAAGTTGGACATGGAAGGTTGTTGCTTAGTAGAGAGGTTAGTTTTAGAGATTGTGAATTTGGTATCATTCACATAGTGGCAGTAGTTGAAACTCAAGTTGCAGATGAGTTTGTTTTAGTACAGCTGGAGCTGGAGCATAAGGGACAGGTGGAAGAAAATAAGAAATGAGGCTAAAACTAATATAGCAAAATGAGTCAGGATAGTGTTATGTCATAGATGCCAAAGAAATAAATACAGCAGAGAGTTTATAAAGAAGAGAAATTTTTCACATTTCTGTGCTATTACATATCCTTTTTGGGTGATTGGGCAATTTATTTTCCTCCTAACACGTGAGCAATTCCACTCATCTGAAAACTTAATGCAAGTAACTAGTGCCTTCTCTGTGAAACTTTTAGGCATTTAGGCATCTCTTCATCCATGGCCCCGTAGCCATTGAGAGACGTCTATCATTATATCATGATGGGTTGTATTTTATTGTTAAAATATATCTAATTCCCCACTGGACTGTCATGTGAGCTTCTTTGGAACAGGATGATTTCTCATTAATTTTTGTATCTCCAGGGCTTGGATAATGCCATCACATTGTAGATGCCTAGTAAATTCTCATCAACTGAATAAGTGCTGAAAATAGGTTTTGAATTTAAACATTAAAAGATATAAATGGTCTTCAAGAAGAGCGGTTTCAGTAGAGATGGGAAGTCAACAAGAAAACATATACAGGGAGCCCTGGTGGCTCAGTGGTTTAGTGCTGCCTTCAGCCCAGGGCCTGATCCTGGAGACACAGGATCGAGTCCCACGTCAGGCTCCCTGCATGGAGCCTGCTTCTCCCTCTGCCTGTGTCTCTGCCTCTCTCTCCTTCTGTGTCTCTCATGAATAAATAAATAAAATCTTAAAAAAAAGAAAACATATACAAACAATATACTGTAGGAACCAGACAAGAGAAAAGATGTAAGTGAAAAAATAATGCTTCATATAAAAATGTTATCACTGGTCCAGGCCCAAGCTTATCAGTGCTGTGAATAGATTACAAGTGAACCAGGATGTTGTATCCCTCAACTACTTCCCAATAGGCCATACAAATACTACCATCTTTTTTGTGTGCCATATATTGTGCTAAGGATACAAAGACAATACAAATCTTTACCCAAAAGGGGCATACAGAATATTAGAGGGATAGATAGGTAAATATACATTTTAAATATAATGTATAAAATACTCCAGTATGCATAAGACATTTGGGGAGCATAGGAAAAAGACATTTTACTAGCCCAAGGATTTAAAGGGAAATTTCTGGTATGGAGAATGCCTTAGCTGGTTTTAAAGGAAAAGGAGGAATAAACCAAGTGAGGAAAAAGAATACTCCAGGCAAAGAGAACAGTATAACCAAGATATGAAGATATTAAAGGTAAAATGATATATATGGGAACTCTGTGTAGAGTTCAATTTAACTGGAAAGAAAAGTGTGAAATAAGTGCCAGCAATTGAGCCTGGCAGGGCAGGCAGGGACCACAACATAGATGACTTGTCTTCTCTACTAGGGAACATTAATTTTATATCAAATGGTACTCTGTAGAACAGGTATAAGCCCAGTTTGTCATATTTGAAACAAACCAGTTTGGAAGCAGTACAAAAGATGGGCTTAAGAGTAAAGGAGACCAGTTTGAAGGCTATAGGAATAGTTTGGGCAAGAGACATCTGTACCAAAGCAATAATGGAAGAAATGGAGAGGGGACAGAAGCAAGGACAGATACATGTAAAACTAGTTTGACTTGTTGCTTGATTAGATCTGGAGGGGCCTACAACAAATCCATAGTATCTAATTGAGTGACTTTGTTGTGTGTTATTGCCATTTAGTGATATAGGAAGTTCTGGGGAGGACAATAGGGTAGAGAGGGTTCTGAATTCTTTGGACATATTGAATTTGGAGAAACTAAGATGCATAGAAATGGATATGTCCAGATAAATAAGTCCAAATTTCAGGGCAGAGGATAGAGCTAGAGCTGAGATTTGAAAGCTATCAGCATATAGGTTATAGCTAAAATCCTAAGAATGGAGTGATAGTACCCAGGAAAAATGTAGGCTAAGAAGAATAATGAGCAGGGTGCCTGGGTAGCTCAGTTGGTTGTTTCTGCTTTCAGCTCATGTCATGATCCCAGGGTCCTGGGGTAGAGCCCTGCATTGGGCTGCCTGCTCAGCAGGGAGTCTGCTTTTCCCTCTCCCTCTGCCTCCCCACTCCCGCTCCCACGGGAGTTCTAAATGCTTAGAACTTTAAAATATTTTTGATAATATGATGCCTGCAAGATGATCTGCAGTTTTTTTTTTTAAGATTTTTTTATTTATTTACTCATGAGAGACACAGAGGCAGAGACACACCCAGTTCACGCCCATTTGTGCTCTCTGCTCTCTCTGAAATAAATAAATAAAATCTTAAGTAGAAGAAGAAGAAGGAAGAGGAGGAAGAAGAGGAGGGGATAAGGGGGAGGGGAGGAGGAGGAGTGTCCTGGGGAAAGGATGGAGCCCTGGAGGAAAGACCAATATTTAGGGGCTGAGCAAAGGAATAGATATTTATAAAGGAGACTGAGAAAGAATTATCAAATATTCTAGAAGATAAATCATGAAAACAAACTACTGAAGCCAGAATAGGAAGTGAAGAAATAGGGGCACTGAGTAATAAATTTAGAATGTCACTTTATAAGAAGCTATAAATGTTTATCATTGTCATTATCATGATCCTCATCATCATAATCTTAGGAATGTATTTTTTGAAGCTCCTTTGAATTCCTTATTTTAATTAAATATACATTAAAGTGCAAATATATTACCTGTTTTTCACAAGCCAGTAGTCTTTCCCATTAAGGTTACCATAGCCAACCACTAATACTCCATGATTCACATTCTGAGTACAGGATGGTTCATAGTAGACACCTGAGAATAAAATACAGGTGAAGAAAAAGAGTGAATGGTATGTGGCAATGAAGGACATTTGAAAATGCTATTGCTTTTAGTAGACTATTTTATATACATGGTAAGTTAAATTATAATTTTAGAAACATATACTCTCATTAAACTAGAGTTCATAATTCTTTGCCATCAATGCTGTATTTGTCAGTTTTCTTGCCAAGTTTGGTATCAGTTCAATCACAGCTCCCTTGGAAATCTTTGATAAACAGCTACTTTTATCTAATTTTTTAAGGATCTTATTTATTTATTTATTTATTTATTTATTTATTTATTTATTTATTTAAGAGAGAGCGAGAGCTCTCAAGTGACCATGAGCAGTACGAGGGGCAGAGGGAGAGAGAGAATCTCAAGCAGACTCTGTGCTGAGCACGTACATCCTGACACAGGGCTAAGTCTCACTATTCTCAGATCATGACCTGAGCTGAAATCAAGAGTTGGACATTTAACCAATTGAGACACTCAGGAACCCCCTTTTTCTAATTATTTTTAACTTAGATCTCTATATAACAGAGTCAATATAATTGACTCTTCAATTACTGTATTTCTTTGTATATATTCCTAACTTGTTTATTCTCTATATTTTTATGCTTTCCTAGATGAAATGATCTTTAGGGTGAGATTTTTTTTTTAATCAGTATAGCTATTTATTTATTTATTTATTTATTTATTTATTTAAAGATTTTATTTATTCATTCATGAGAAACAGAGAGAGAGAGAGGCAGAGTCACAAGCAGAGGGAGAAGCAGGCTCCATGCAGGGAGCCCGATGCAGGACTTGATCCTGGGACTCCAGGATCAAGCCCTGGGCCCGAAGGCAGGCGCTAAACCACTGAGCCACCCAGGGATCCCCCATTTACTTTGTTTAACACAATGCTCTAACACTGGTGGGTGTTCTCCTTGTATACTGCAATACTATACCTACAGTGCACAGTGGCTACAGGAGTTAGGAGCCCAGGGTCTGGAGTCAAAGTAACATGGTTTCTAATCCTAGCTAGCTGATCACTTCCAGACTATATGACTTTAGGCAAATTAACTGTCTAAGACTTGTTCATCTGTAAATAAGGGTTATTATGAGGATTAAATAAGACAATGCAGAGAAAGAATTTATCATAGTACTTGGCATGTAGTAGTAGTAAGTTTTGATGAGTATTACTTTACTAATTAAAACCGGGTATTAAAACATATATGTGAAATGGAGGATTTTGTTTAACCTGAACACTCAGAGTTGAGGTGATGGGGAATGATAATATTCTTTCTTGTGATGCAGGGGCAGCATATAACAAAAGGATAATATATCAGAGTTTTTACCACTTCTGTACAGGAAGAAAGAATAGTGGCTCGCATCTATAGCCACAGACACAGGTCCTTTATTGGCCACAGCTTCTTTTAAGGCATCTTCACTGCCAAAGGGAAGTTCAGTATACTTTGAACATGTGGCAGCTCGCTTTTTTGAGTCATATCTGCACTTTCCATTCTGCAAAAAAAGGTATAAATCAGATAAAGAAGTATATTTCAACTTCCTTTATAAATCACCAACATCCTAAGTCTGGATTTCAAATATGTTTTCTTTCCTAATTTAGTTTTTCAAATGTCTAAGTTTCCTTCCTCCTTTTAAAGAAAGAAAAATAAAATCTTCCAAAACAGTTCAATGTTTCACCAGTAATAGAGGAAATACGTAACTATTATATTGTTTTAAATTGTGAACATCTTCATGCATGCATCATAAAGTCCCTCAGACTCTCAAGTGGATTATGGGTGTATACTATGTAAAGATCATAAACTCTATACTAGAACTTTAAAATCTTTTTAAAAAGATTTTATTTATTTATTCGTGAAAACCAGGCTCCCTGTGGGGAGCCTGATGTGGGATGAGATCCCAGGACCCCGGGATCACACCCTGAGCCAAAGGCAGACATTCAACCACTAAGCCACCCAGGTGCTCTTAGAACTTTAAAATATTTTTGATAATATAATGCCTGCAAGATGATCTGCAGTTTTTTTTAAAGAATTTTTTTATTTATTTACTCATGAGAGACACAGAGGCAGAGACACAGAAGCAGGCTCCATGCAGGGAGCCCATCGTGGGACTCGATCCCAGGACTCCAGGTTCACGCCCTGGGCCAAAGGCAGGTGCTAAACTGCTGAGCCACCCAGGGATCCCCTGATGATCTGCTGTTTAAATGAAGGTTTATAAAGACCATGTAATCTGAAAAACATTTAGAGAGTATATTTTCATAGGAAAAGAGAGGTTATAGGGGTAGCCTGGGTGGCTCAGCGATTTAGCGCCACCTTCGGCCCAGGGTGTGATCCTGGGGACCCGGGATCGAGTTCTGTGTCAGGCTCCCTGCATGGAGCCTGCTTCTCCCTCTGCCTCTCTCTGTCTCTTTCTGTGTCTCTCATGAATAAATAAGTAAAATCTTAAAAAAAAAAAAAAAAAAAGGAAAAGAGGTTATAAATTCACTTTTGTTGTGCATCCTTTTAAATGCTTAATAAGAAAAAGAACTTGAAAGAAATAAACCAAAACAATGGTGGTTAAGGTAGGTTTTGGAGTGGTATTTTTTATCTTTTCTAAATTTTCTGTAATATGGATATATTAATTTAATAAAATATGTCATGAGCTTGTGAAGAGGAAGAAGACAGCATTATGTAGTTAGTGTTTTGGTAGAAGATTGATGTTGTCAATGATCTGAGAATAAGGTTGAGCATGGGAGGCCGTAGGAAAAACAAGTTAAAATGCCAGGTAGACAGAGAATTCTGAGGTTTATTGAAAATCCATTTCTTTAAGCATGAATTCTACTTGCTTAAAACCATTCTGTCTCTGATAAATTAAGACTATTGAATAAGGAAGAAAACTCTCAAAAATATAAGAATTCCTGATCAGGATTTTCATACACTGCTTCTCAAGCAATTGGCTTGGTTGTGAGTTTAGTTCAGCTAGTAAGGGATAGCATAAAGTCATAGATTAGCACAAAAAGTTTGTGACATACCATGGCTTTGTAGGGATAGGAAGCTTCTGAATCAATGCCGTTGTTATCAATAATATACTGGAAAGCAGTTGTCATGAAACCGCCATTGCAGCCTTTATTCCCATATTTTTCAGTTGAGCAATCTACCAAGTTCTGTGCACTCAGAGACACCAGCTTTCCTGTTTTTAGCTTCAGTTGTGCTTCCAGGGCCCCCACAGCGCTGAAAGCCCAACAAGCACCACAAGAACCCTAAAATAGAGACAAAGTCACAAAGACAATCATAAAAAGTCAGTAAGGAAGACTTCTATAACACAAACTGGGCACCTCCCAACACATGTCAGCTCCTCCCCCATTACAATTTCTTCATTTCTTAGACATGGACATGAAGACTAAATACTTGATTGTTCTCTTCTCAGAACAAGGTCCAATATTGATAGAGATTTGCAAATGGCTGAGCTCAAAGCATAATTGCCGTGGTCAAATATATTAAGAAACAGTACTTACTAAAAAAAAAAAAAAAAAAAAAAGAAACAGTACTTACTGAGCATGTGCTAGATCCCAGCTATCTTTACCTATAAATGAGGTAGACTGTCATCTACAGTACAGTGATTTTGAGAGGAGCTAGGATGATTCTCTTGACCTAAAATACCCTTTCTCTTGTCAAATAAGGCCTGAAAATATAAGGTTAAATCTTTTCAAACATTTTTAGCTTCATAATTTTTTGATCAAAGATCTTTTACAGGGAAGCATAAACAAACAGAAAAACACAAAGCTGCTTTAGTTAAAAAAAGGTCCAGAGCCCTATCATAATTGTTCTAATTCAGATCTTCCTTCATTCCACCTTGTTCTCTACCCAAAGGAAGCAAATTTAATTTGATTTTTTAAAAGATTTTATTTATTTATTTATTCATGAGAGACACAGAGAGGGGCAAAAACATAGGCAGAGGGAAAAGCAGGTTCCCTGCTGAGCAGGAAGCCTGATGCGGGACTCCATCCCAGGATCACGACCTGAGTTGAAGGCAGACGCCCAACCACTGAGCCACCCACGTGCCCCTGATTTTGTTTTCGGTTTAAGCAAAATCACCCATTAAAATGCAAGCATGCAGAGAAAGGAGCTCGTTAAGTTATTTATTTATTTATTTATTTATTTATTTATTTATTTATGAGAGACATAGAGAGAGACACAGGCAGAGGGAGAAGCAGGCTCCATGCAGGGAGCCCAAGGTGGGACTCGATCCCAGGTCCCCAGGATCATGTGCTGGGCTGAAGGAGGTGCTAAACCGCCGAGCCACTCAGGCTGTCCCTTGTTAAATTATTTATAGTTAACACCTAAACATGCATTGGATCTTCCCAAACTTTCTTTTTTTTCCCCCAAACTTCCATTTTATTTTACTTTATCTTTTAAAGTAGGCTCTATGCCCAACATGGGGCTTGAATGCATGATTCTGATGTTGAGAGTTGCATGCTCCTACTGACTAAGCCAGCCAGGTGTCCCCAAGCTTTTATTTTATTTTATTTTATTTATTCATGAGAGACAGAGAGAGAGGCAGAAACACAGGCAGAGGGAGAAGCAGTCTCCATGCAGGGAACTTGACATGGGACTCGATCCCTGGTCTCCAGGATCACGCCCTAGGCTGAAGGCAGCGCTAAACCGCTGAGCCACTTGGGCTGCTCCCAAGTTTTTATTTTAGAGAAGCTCTAATAAGAAACCCAAAACTAATTACAAGAAAAATATCTAGGTAGAAAAGAATAAGATACTGGCAGTCCATTTACTTCTTAAATTTTACTTTCTTGGAGAGAAAATGAGTGAAAATATCAGTGAGGGTGACAAAACATGAGAGACACCTAACTCTGGGAAATGAACAAGGGGTAGTGGAAGGGGAAGTGGGCGGGGGGTTGGGGTGACTGGGTGATGGGTATTGAGGGTGGCACTTGGCCGGATGAGCACTGGGTGTTATGCTGTATGTTGGCAAATTGAACTCTAATAAAAAATTTTTACTTTCTTCATTGGTCACCAGCCAGGGGATACTGCTTAGAACACTTAGATTCCTCTCCCTTATCCTGACCTCTGAGGTGATGCATGTGTTTTGCCCTTAGTTATCTCTAACTAATTGAGGATTTTTGCTGCTTTTTTTTTTAATTTTTTTTATTTATTTATGATAGTCACACACAAAGAGAGAGAGAGAGAGAGAGGCAGAAACACAGGCAGAGGGAGAAGCAGGCTCCATGCACCGGGAGCCCGACGTGGGATTTGATCCCGGGTCTCCAGGATCGCACCCTGGGCCAAAGGCAGGCGCCAAACCGCTGCGCCACCCAGGGATCCCTTTTTTTTTTTAAGTAGGCTCTATACCCAGTGTAGAGCCCTACCTGGGTCTTGAACTCATGACTCTGAGATCAAGAGCTGAGCTGAGCTCAAGAGTCAGATGCTTAACCAACTAAGCCACCCAAGCAC
Source organism: Canis lupus familiaris (assembly GCF_011100685.1). NCBI lineage: Eukaryota > Metazoa > Chordata > Mammalia > Carnivora > Canidae > Canis > Canis lupus. The sequence continues at coordinate 60,563,091 of NC_049238.1, forward strand.
CCCTTAAAGCAAACTAACGGATATACAAAAACAGGAACAAATTTTTAAAAACTGTACTGTATTTCTTATTGTAACAATGCAAGCGTAGTCATGAGTTTACTTGACTGGTACAATTTATAGGCTACTCTCAGCTCTAGGTTTCTCCTCTCTTTCAACACTGAAATGGAGGAAGAAACCTCCTGATCGATACGCTCTCACACACAATACTGTTTCTCAAGCAATTGGCTTGGTGAAAGGTCCAGTGCAGTTGATGGATAGTATGAGCACTAAAAGTCTGCCTTAAAGAACTCTATTTGCTCAGTTCATAGTTTTATCTAATGTGGCTGTAACCATTGGTGTTCTATCAATTTAGATTTATATAAGTTTGGTAACTTACCCTAAAGGATTGTGAGTAATCTTTAGGCAATGTTTTCTAGAATTAATAAAAAACAAAAGAAATAGTAGCCTGTGAGTTTCAAATATTCCCCTAAAAAACATGTTAAGGAAAGTGGCCACAGTAAGACAAAACAAGGATTAAACGGTGGAAAATACATTAAAGTATGATATGTGGTCATTGTCCTCAGGAATTTGCAATTTATTTATTTTTCTTTAAAGATTTATTTATTTATTTATTTATTTATTTATTTATTTATTTATTTATTTATGAGAGAGAGAGAGAGAGAGAGGCAGAAGCAGGCTCCATGCCAGGGCAGGATCGTGCCCTGGGCCAAAGGCAGGCGCCAAACTGCTGAGGCACCGAGGGATCCCCAGGAATTTACAATTTAAAATTTAGTTGGGACAGGACGCCTCGGTGGCGCAGTGGTTGAGTGTCTGCCTTTGGCTCAGGGCGTGATCCCGAGGTACAGGGATCAAGTCCCCTATCGGGCTTCCTGCATGGAGCCTGCTTCTCCCTCTGCCTGTGCCTTTGCCTCTCTGTATCTCTCGTGAATAAATTTTTTAAAAAAATCTTAAATAAATAAATAAATAAAATTTAGTTGGGAAGACAAGAATAAGAAAAATCATTAGAAATAACATAAGGGGGTGTGGGGTGGGGGGGCAGCGCAGGTGGCTCAGCGGTTTAGCGCCGCCTTCAGCCCAGGGTGTGGTCCTGGAGTCCCGGGATCGAGTCCCATGTCGGGCTCCCTGCATGGAGCCTGCTTCTCCCTCTTCCTGTGTCTCTGCCTCTCTCTCTCTCTGTATGTCTCTCATGAATAAATAAATAAAATTAAAAAAAGAATAAAGAAAGAACATAAGGGAGATTCCACTGCCAAATTATGTAGCTAGACTAAGTATTGACAGAAAAGAAACTCTTCCTGGGGTACAGAAGCCTGGGATGACAATACTCACCTGGTATTTCACTTCAGTAACACAGCCCTTCTCTCTCCAGTCCACAGAATCAGGCAATTTCTGATTAGAGTTTGACCTATAAGTGACATTTCTCTGCCATTGGCTGGGAACTCTCAGGGAACCCATCAAAGATATCACTTCTTCACCAGTCTACAAGGTAAATATATTCACTTATGACCTTCTTTTCAATATTCTTTTTCTTTTTTTAAGATTTTATTTATTTATTTATTTGAGAGAGAGAGAAAGAGAGAGACAGAGCATGGGCAGGAGAGAGGGGCACAAGGAGAGGGAGAAACAGACTTCCCTCTGAGCAGGGAGCCCAACGCCATCCCAGGACCCTGGGATCATGACCTGAGCGGAAGGCAGACACTTAACCAACTGAGCCACCCAGACACCCCTCTTTTCAGTATTCTAATAACTGTAACTTTTAATATATTTAACAACTGAGAAAATTAGTGGTAGTTGTGACCAACATGGGTACTGCTGTCTGATAGGGGAATTATCTGGATTTCTTTCACACTTTGTCTTAGCACCCAGTCAGGCATTGGGAAGAAGAAAATAGTAAAAACTAGAAGTTACAGGAAGGCAGATTTTTGGTTTAAAGCAAGGCCGAATTTTATAAAAGGGCTGTTTAAAAAGTGGACTGAACTGGTTTTCCTTTTGAGAAAGAATTACAAAAGAGATGCCTGCATTTAAATAGAAATTTAATCTACCTGGGGTGTTCTCTTCCAAGAGGCACTGTGATTCTTAATTTTGGTCTCAACAGTAAAGTTTTGTAGGGTAGAAAAAAATCTAAAAACTAATGGAGAGTATTTGTGATGTTAAATACCCACACTCCCTCATTAAGAAAGCAGGTGGAACCATACTGAATTATCACTTTAGAGGTACCTAAGTATGGTAACTTACTCTAAAAGATTGTGAGTAATATTTAGGCAATGCATTCTAGAATTAATAAAAAACAAAAAGCAATAGTAGCCTGTGAGTTTCAAATATTCCTCTAAAAAATTTATTAAGGAAGGTGGTCACAGTAGGACTAAACAAGAAATCTGCAAATTCTTCTGTCCTTAAATTCTACTGTTTTCTAACTTCGTACACACACACACACACACACACACACATTACTTTGCTGTTTACCTTCAGATTGTCTTTGGGGAAATGGAAATCATTCTTACCCATAGATGAAAGTAGGATTATTTGTAATTTACTTACCATGTCTCCCAGATGGTTCATGCCTAGATCATATGAATGCATTCCCATTGAGTGTTCCAGATTGTGAAGCATCACAAATTTTAGATTTTTTTCCCAGATGAGACGCCGTGCTACTTCCTCATTCTAAAATGTAAGGAAGAAGAACATAGTCACAGGCATATATGTTAAAGATATTGGAGGTTCAGTTCCAGACTACGGTGGTAAAGCAAATATCAGAATAAAGTTAATCAAATGAAGATTTTGGTTTCCCTGTGCATAGAAAAGTCATGTTTATACTATACTGTAGTTTATTAAGTGTGCAGTAGCATTATATTATATGAACTTTGAGATAAATTATAAAGGTAGGATACTAATCAAAAGTAATTTTCATTCATTCCAAGGGACTGGAGTCATTAAAAAGAGAGATAGTATTCATTTAACCAGATAATGGTGCTAACTGAACATCTAACTCTAGTTAACTTTGAAATTAGAGGCCTGTTTCTAAAGGGGACTGGATGAGGGTAAAATTCATCACTACTAAGAAAATGGGAAGCCTGGGTGGCTCAGCGGTTGAGCATCTGCCTTCAGCTCAGGGCGTGATCCCAGGATCCAGGATGGAATCCCTCATTGGGCTCCTGTGGGGAGCCTGCTTCTTCCTCTGCCAGTGTCTCTGCCTCTCTGTGTCTCTCAGGAATAAATAAATAGGGATCCCTGGGTGGCGCAGCGGTTTGGCGCCTGCCTTTGGCGCAGGGCGTGATCCTGGAGACACGGGGTCGAGTCCCACGTCAGGTTCCCAGTGCATGCATGGAGCCTGCTTCTCCCTCTGCCTGTGTCTCTGCCTCTCTCTCTCTCTCTCTCTCTCTCTGTGTGACTATCATAAATAAATAAAAATTTAAAAAAAAAAAAAAAAAAAGGAATAAATAAATAAAATCTTTAAAATAAATAAATAAATAAAATCTTTATTTTTAAAAAAGTACATTTCTTTAAAAGATTTTTTTAAAAGATCCCAGATCCCGGATCCAGGTACCCTTCAGCCCTGAGCTGAAGGCAGATGTTCAACCACGGAGCTACCCAGGGGTCCCTAGAGATTTTATTTTTAAGCAATCTCTATACCCAATGTGAGGCTCAACCCTACAATCCCAAGATTTAGAATTACTTGCTCCACTGACTGAATCAGCCAGCTGGGCCTCAGAAGTAAATTTTTTAAGTAGGCACTATGCCCAACATGGGGCTTGAATTCAATGACCCTGACATTAATAGTTGTGATTAAGAGTCTACTGACTGAGCCTGCCAGGCATCCCCAAGCTTAGAAATATGATATAGTTATAGGACTTAGTTATTTGAAGCACGAGGGTTAAGATCTTAAAAACCAGTAAGTATGCATTGAGAGGCACCTAGGTGGCTCAGTGGTTGAGCGTCTGCCTTCTGCTCAGGGTCCTGGGATTGAGTTCTGCATCAGGCTCTCCACAAGGGAGCCTGCTTCTTCCTCTGCCTATGTCTCTGCCTCTCTCCTTCTGCCTATGTCTCTTCTCTCTCTCTCACAGAGAGAGAAATTTACTCTCATGAATAAATAAATAAAATCTTTAAAACAACAACAACCAATGAGTATGCATTGAAGTAAAAACAAAAGTACAAAGTGGGAATTGAAAGTAAAAAACATCTGGTAATGCTTCTATATGCCCAGGACTGAAATAAGGTCTTTTTGTCCTTGAATATGTACTTTATCCCCCTTGGCCTGGAATGTTCATTCGAGTTACGATTTTGTTTGCTCCCTGACTTCTATGAATTCTCAGCTCACACATCCAGAATTCAACCTTCAATGAGGGTGCTTCCTTAAGCATTCCATCATATATAGTGAATAATCTCTCTGAACCTCTCACAGCCGTTTCCCAGAGCCCGCCAGCTCTAGGTCTCACTAGACCCCCAATGTCTTGCTTTATTTTTCTCTACTGCTCTTATCACCACCTAACATACTATATATCTGCTTATTTATTTACTTAGTTTCTGTCTTGCCTGCTGAGATATGAGTTCCACAAAAACAGGAACTTTGTTTTTTTCTTGCTATATTCTCTGGTACCAAGAATAGAATCTGGCAAGAAATGAGTGTGTAAGCATTTATGGAAAACATTGCTCATAAGAATCTAAGTTTCAGGAGGAGAAAGCATAGAATACTTGAGTAAAAGCAAATTGCTCACTAACCTCTTCCTTGTATTGTTTGCTGTAGGTTTTCTTCCAGAGATTCCAGTGATGATCCAGAGTGGGATCTTTATGTACTTGTGCCACTGCATAGGAGCACAACGGAAGCAGCCCAACTAGCCATTTCCTTGTGTTAAAGGAAAGGTAACATAAGAGGAATAGTTGTTAGCTGCACATATTATGCCCATATTTTTTCATTAAAATAAATAGCAACATAAAGTCTGTCAGAAGGACAATAGAAATCAGAATTATAGAGGAAACTTTCTGTGATTTATTGTCACAGGGAGTAACGGTAGATTTATGACTCTAATACCACTTCCAATACTTTGTAGCGCTTTAAAAAGTAATTTTCAGAAATTTCTTAATATCTAGTATATCAAACTTTCATCCAAGGTAGGGGGAATTGGGTAGGGGAGGGAGGCAGGGATTTTACAGGATTTGCCAACAAATCTAATCAAGGGAAATTGTCACACACACCCCTATCCATAAGAGGAAGGCAAACTGAAAAATCAGTTTATCTAAATAAGTTTTGAATACAGGGGCTCTTCTTAACTGGTCTATTTATATATCCACAACATTTAGAGGTAGTTGAAAGACAACTCCTATGTATCGTTTTCAAATCCTAGAATCATTTAATTTTTAAGTCATTTTTCCAATAACGAAAATACCCACTTCAAAGGAAGCACTTAAGTAAATTTTTGAAAACACCACTTCTATATTTAATACAAAAAGACTTTAACAGTAATTCAGTGACTACCTCCCTCAAACTGGATTCTATTTTCTGTTTTATTTTAAATTCAAAAGAGCTGGAATTTTAGCCATGTCATTCTTCAAATTATATTCCAAAGAAAGTTATGTTTCAGGCACAGGTTTAGATGTGTAAGCAGACATTAACTTTTCAAAAATAGATTCTTTTTAGTCAAAAAAAGAAGAGGCAAATTGAATGGCACAATATTTTAGTTTACTTCCTGAAACCAAAGATTTAAAGCCTGGCAAGCACAGCAAGCTAAAGACACAAACAGAGGGTTTAAAGATCAAACAGTAGAAAAAGAACAAACAGTACATACATGAAAGAACCTGCAGGTGCTCCCATACTAATAATGCCTGGTGGTGAATCCTCTCCAAAGATTTTAAGGCAGCAAAGAGACTTCAGTTAAATTGACTTTAAAAAGAAATCAGGCTTGTCACATGAGACATCCACAATGAGGAAGTGAACTTTCATTTCAGTTTCATTTAAAATTTAACTACATCAGCTATCTCTGGCCCTCACCCTTATGGTTTTGGAGACAAAGTGGGTACAGTAAGCCGTCAAAAAGAGCCCCCAGTGGAGCAGATCAGTAGAACAAACTCAGCAAAATAGGAGCAGTGCCAATTTACCCTTTAATCCCTCATCATTTTGATAATTCACTTTACCTCAAAACACCAATTTTCAGATGGAAACATTTATTTATGAGGAGATTAGGATTAAGCTCCTGAATCATCCAGCTTCCTCCAGAATTTCCTATGAAAACCTGTGACCATCCATCACTACTACTCTCTCATGCTCACTCAGCTATTCCTTGGTTCATCAATTCAAAATGTCTTTTTTTTTTTTTTTAAAGATTTTATTTATTCATGAGAAACACAGAAAGAGAGGCAGAGACATAGGCAGTGGGAAAAGCAGGCTCTCTGCAGGGAGCCTGATGCGGGACTCCTCCAGGGATCACACCCTGAGCTGAAGGCAGACACTCAACTGCTGAGCCACCCAGGCGTCCCCAAAATGTCTTTAGGGATAGTAATATGTATTAGGTTATTTATAGAAAGAAAAATATACCTAGGTACATCTAAGTGTTAGAATGGTTAGCTAAGTAGAGGCAGGGGTAAGATGAACTAGCATTTTATTTTTTTATTTTATTTTTATTTTTTTTAAAGATTTTTAATTTATTCATGATATACACAGAGAGAGAGAGAGAGGGAGAGAGAGGCAGAGGGAGAAGCAGGCTCCATGCAGGAAGCCCGACGTGGGACTCGATCCCAGGTCTCCAGGATCACACCCTGGGCCAAAGGCAGGCGCCAAACTGCTGAGCCACCCAGGGATCCCCTGAACTAGCATTTAAAAAATAATTTGCATATTCTTAATTACTAATGAGGTTGAACATCTTTTCACACATCATGGACCATTCGAGTTTTCTGTGAAATGCCTCATATGTTTTGTTCATTTTCCTATTGTATTGTTGCTTTTACTTAGTGTTTTGTAGTTTTATATATATATATATTCTGGCTACTAATCTTCAACAGTTTTATATCCTAAAAATATCTTCTCTCAGTCTTTCATAGATATCTAGCTTATATTGACTTTTTCTATATGAAATTTTACAATATTGATGTAGAAAAATTTATTCACTTTTACCTTTGATATATGTTTTTTTGGTCTTATTTAAGAAAATTTTTTTCATTCCAATGTAAAAAAGATACACTCATTTAATCCTCATAGTTTTAGAATATTATATTTTTCTTTTTTATGGTCGTTGCTTTTAGGTCTTTATTTCATTTGGAATTTAGTTTTTGTTTATGATATGAAGTAGGGAGCTTATTTATTTGTTTTCCCATTGTGATGGGAAACCTCTATCATATACCAAATTCCCATATATACAAAGGTCAGTTTCTGAGCTCACCAATTTGCTTTCTTTCTATTGCTCTTTCAATAACACACACTTTTAATTAAAAAGGTTTTTTTTTTTTTAAGATTTTATTTATTCATGTGAGATACAGAGAGAGAGAAGAAGAGACACAGGCAGAGGGAGAAGCAGGCTCCATGCAGGGAGCCCGATGTGGGACTCGATCCCAGGACTCCAGGGTCAGGCCCTGGGCCAAAGGCAGGTGCTCAACCGCTGAGCCACCCAGGGATCCCCAATTAAAAAGGTTTGTAAATCTTTTGAAGTCTAGTAGGACAAGTTACCCCTGTAACTCTTATGTTTGTTTTCCTTTTTCAAAGTTGTCTTAGCATTTTGTGCATCGTAGCTTTTCCATGTGAAAATTTTAAATCAGTTTATCAAGTTTTCTGAAAAATTTTATCAGACTTTTTATTTGAATGGCTGAATTTGTATTTATATTGAATTGCAATATATATAGTTGCATTGCTGTATATGGAATTACATACATATAAATATATACATTTGGGGAGACTCAATGTCATATTGAGTCTTCTGTTAGTAGACATTTTCAGGTTTGTAGTCATTTAGCTTTAACATTTTTTTTACATATTTTAAACATATGTGAAAGTAGAGATAATAGTGAAATGAGCCCCCATAAAACTATTATCTTGCTTCAAGTTATCCATACATGACCAATGTTGTTTTATTTACACTCGAATTACCCAGATTATTTTGAAGTAAATCCTAGAAATCAAATTATTCCCTGTATAAATATTCCACTGTGTATCTCTAAAAGATATTCTTAAATATAACTATAATACCATTATCACATCTGAAATAAATTAATCATAATTTCTTAATGCCATCAAACATGTTGTTGGAATTCACATTCTCCTTAATATATTTTTAATTCATTTTTTATGATGCCCAACCACTCAACTGCTGAGCCACCCAGGAGTTGGGATCTGGTTTCTTTTAATAGAAAGGATGTTTAAATACATAATCTAGGCACCAGGAATGTCACTGAATCAGATTGACCACTGTTTCTAAGCCTTTCAAAAGACAGAGCTAGGGAGTTTCATTGTATGTAATTTAAAAATATATTATAGGGGATCCCTGGGTGGCTCAGCGGTTTGGCGCCTGCCTTTGGCCCAGGGTGCGATCCTGGAGTCTGGGGATCGAGTCCTGCTTTGGAGTCCCACATCGGGCTCCCTGCAGGGAGCCTGCTTCTCTCTCTGCCTCTCTCTCTGTGTCTCTCATGAATAAATAAATAAAATCTTTTAAAAAATAAAAAATAAAAATACATTATATATCATACAATTATTATGTATATTATATATAATTATTATATAGATTAAATAAATCTCAAGATCACACTGATACTTCAAATTCAAATTCAAGGGTATGGAGTTTTTAACCTAACTTCACCAATCTTTCATCTGTACCTTTTTCAAACATGATGAAAATTTCAGTTCTCTAAAATATCAACATACTCATTTAATTTATCCCATAGTATTACATAACAATACCAAGCCACCACCAATAAGATTATTACTGAGAATTCAAAGATTTTAGAGGAGGGCAAATTTTGCCCCCGTTAGGACATATTCTGCTAAGAATGTAAATCAATCATTTTGTTTTAAGTCACCTGAAATAGTTCCCTGTATGGTTACACCACCACTGAAATAACCAGTAAAGTTCATTTGTTTCATTTTGCTTCTGATTTTTTTTTTTTTTGAGAGAGAGAGAGAGAAAGGGAGAGAGTGCACATGCATGGGGGAGTGAGGAAAGGGACAGTGGGAGAGGGGGAGAGAGAATTTTAAACAGGCTCTGTGCCCAGTGCAGAACTCTATGTGGGGATCCATCTCATGACCCTGAGATCAAGACTGAGCTAAAATTAAGAGCCACCCAGGCACCCCTCATTTTACTTCTGATTTTTATAGGCTCTTTTCAAATTTATGTAATTTTGTTTTATAATTATATACAATATATAAATGGACCCAAACCCAGATCAGCAAAATGAGGTATATTCAAAGAAGTCTCACTTGCAGTTCTGTTTTCTCTGTACTATTCCCTCCCTCCCTTGATAATAGGTAACCATTTAAACAATTTACAGTTTGTCTTTCCAGTAAAAAAAAAGAAAATATGCAAATGTATTATTATCCCTCCTTTCTTATGTGAAAGATAATATGTTATACGTATTTTTCTCCACCTTTTTTTTCAACTTAACATTGTGCTGGAAGACTTTCAATACTTAGAAATAGGAAAAGAAATGATCAGGTGTCCTTTCAGTGGAGTCTGGGCATTGTATATTAGACCCTGAGGCAGGAGGCAGGAATATCTGATTCTGGGACCCCTGGGTGGTTCAGCAGTTGTTCTTTGGCTCAGGGAATGATCCTGGAGTCCCAGGATAGAGTCCCGTATCGGGCTCCCTGCATGGGACCTGCTTCTCCTTCTGCCTATGTCTTTGTCTATCTCTCTGTGTCTCTCATGAATAAATAAATAAAATCTTTAAAGTCTCCGAGGGCTTATAGTAGATGTTTTCTATGTTTTTTCAGCTTTTCCTATTTGTCTTCATTGGGAAGATTGGACTGAATTCCCTAGTTCACCATACTCAAAGGGCAAATCTCTGATTCACTATTTTATCACTCCTCCACCATCCAATAGAAATATAAGGCAAGCCACACTGTACTTTTAAATTTTCTGGTAGCCTTTTTAAAAAAAATTTTTAGTAGCCTTTTTTAAAATAAAAAAATTCAAAAAAATAAAATAATACTGCCTTTCCATGGAGTCTTCTCTTTTTTTTCATCTTTTTCTTCTCTTTATTCTCATATTTTTTCAATATACTTTTATGACACTTACAAATTATACCACCCAGTTTGAACTTATTTTGTATTTTTATTACATAAGATAGTTTTATCTCCCCAGCTAACTGAAGAACACAGAATCCTATTTTACTCATCTTTGTTCTGTGGCTTAACAGATGTCAAGACATAATTAATAAATATTTGTTGGATTAATTTTTGTAATTACAATCTTCTGTATGTTTTATCTTCACTTTTGATTCATAACCCCTTGGCAGTGGTTTCTGAGGTTTTTCTTTCTTTCTTTCTTTCTTTCTTTTTCCTGAGGCTTTTAGCCTTAGGTTTCTCTGCTGCTTCTGTTCTCCTGGTACAGAAAAGTTGATTAAAAAATATAGTATTTAGGGACACCTGGGTGGCTCAGCAGTTAAGCATCTGCCTTCGACTCAGGGCATGATCCCAGGGTCTAGGATCAAGTCCCGTGTTGGGCTCCCCTGCATGGAGCCTACTTCTCTCTCTGCCTGTCTCTCTGCCTCTCTCTCTATGTCTCTCATGAACAAATAAATAAAATCTTAATATATATATATATATATATATATATATATATATATATAGTATTTAGATACATTGAGGAAACATGTTATTACATAGTCTATCCCATGTATACTTAGTACATTTTATAAACATAAAATCATCCTGCAACATTCTACAGCTATAAATTAGGTTTTTGTATGGCAGTTTCCTTTGAAATGGGGCACCCTCGCTGCTGCAAATTTCCTTAACTACAGATTCTCTGCGACTTACAATTTTTCAACTTTATGATGGTGCAAAAGTGATATGAGTTCAGTAGAAACTTACTTTGAATTTTACATTTTTATATTTTGATCTTTTCTTGGGCTAGTGATATATGCTATGATATGCCCTGGTGATGCTGGCCAGCAGCAGGGAGATGCAGCTCTGTGTTGGTCACACAGTCACGAGGGTAAGCAACGAATGCACTTATAACTATTCTCTACCCATACAACCATTCCATTTCTTGCTTTGAGTACAGTATTCATTAAATAGTCAACACTTTATTACATTAGATATTAGATTAGGTTACATTATTAAACACTTTATTATAAAATAGGCTTTGTGTTAGATGTTAGCCAGTAGGCTGATATGAGTGTTCTGAGCATGTTTAAAGTAGGCAAGGCTAAGCTATGGTGTTCAGTAGATTAGGCATATTAAATGCATTTTCAACTCCAACTCCAATATTTTCAAATTATGATGGATTTATGCAGATGTAACCCCATCATAAGTTGAGGAGGATCTGTAGAGAGATTAAAAACAAGCTGTAGTACATTTCTAAATATTATCTAGAAGTCATCTCCCTTCTATCACAGATGAAGAAATATCTCCTGAATGATCTGGGAAAGGGAAATGAAAGCAGAATAAGGAAGTTTAGGGTTTCTCCAGGTTTTAAAGTCACCATCTTTTAGCCTCACATATTCTCAAAGTTAGCTGCTTCGGGTTTCTCTGAGGAACTATCTTACTTAAAGAGAAGGGCTCTGAATTTTAGGTGATACGGATCTTAGTTTTATTCTCTGTTAACTTACCCAAGTGACTAACTTTGCCCTGGGAATTTAATAACATACATTATTTCCTTTTTTTTTTTAAGATTTTATTTATTTATTCATGAGAGACACACAGAGAGAGAGAGACAGAGACACAGGCAGAGGGAGAAGCAGGCTCCCTACAGGGACCCTGACATGGGACTTGATCCCGGGTCTCCAGGATCACGCCCTGGGCTGAAGCCCAGCACTAAACCACAGAGCCACCCAGGCGTCCCAGACATTATTTCCATAGTTAAAATAGCTCACTTGGATCCCTGGGTGGCTCAGCGGTTTAGCACCTGCCTTTGGCCCAGGGCACGATCCTGGAGTCCCAGGATGGAGTCCCACATCAGGCTCCTGGCATGGAGCCTGCTTCTCCCTCTGCCTGTGTCTCTGCCTCTCTCTCTCTCTCTCTCTCTCTCTCTTTCTTTCTCTCTATCATGAATAAATAATCTTTAAAAAAATAAAAAATAAAATAAAATAAAATAGCTCACTTATTACTGACTCTTCTGCCCAAGAAATACACAAAGATGAGATGAAGAAAACCTTAATAGAGTATAGGAGACTAGAAAATCAATTACCTTTATGTTAAAATTGTTCAGGCTACACTTTGAGGAATGAAAACAGGGCTTCTACTCTTCTCCATTCGACAGACACCTGCATCTTCTGGGGCAGTGCCAGCTGCATCCATCCTGGAGACACAATGATGAAGTTCAGAGTAAGTGGATTTGGCTGTATTTGGCACCTGGTCATGGGGGTTGCTTTTGACTCTGGCAGAGTCGATATTGTTGCCATTAATGAACCCTTCATTGACCTCAACTACATGGTCTACATGTCCTGTTAAGACTCTACCCATAGCTAATTCAATAGCACAGTTAAGGCTGAGAATGGGAAACTCGTCATCAGTGGAAAGTCCATCTCCATCTTCCAGAAGCAAGACCCACCACCAACAAATGGGGTGATGCTGGTGCTGAGTATGTTGTAGCACCCACTGGGGTCTTCACCACAAGGAGAAGGCTGGGGTTCACTTGGAGGGTGAGGCCAAGAGTGTCATCATCTCTGCCCCTCCTGCTAACGCCCCCATGTTTGTGATGGGTGTGAACCATGAGAGAATTATGACAACTCTCTCAAGATTGTCAGCAATGCCTCCTGCACTACCAACTGCTTGGTCTCAGTGGTCAAGGTCATCCATGACAATTGTAGAGGGACTCATGACAATTCATGCCATCACTGCTACCCAGAAAGCTGTGGATGCCCCCTCTGGGAAGCTGTATCCTGATGGCCGAGGGGCTGCCCAAACATCATCCCTGCTTCTACTGGTGCTGCCAAAGCTATAGGCAAGGTCATCTCTGAGCTGAATGAGAAGTACACTATCATTGCCTTCCATGTTCCCACCCATGAAATGTCAGTCATGGATTTGACCTGCCTCCTGGAGAAAAGCTACCAGGGACTCCTGGGCGACTCAACGGTTGAGAGTCTGCCTTTGGCCTACGTCGTGATCTCAGGGTCCTGGGATCAAGTCCCATATTGGGCTCCCTGCAGGGAGCCTGTTTCTCCTTCTGCCTATGTCTCTGCCTCTCTCTGAGCATCTTATGAATAAATAAATAAAATCTTAAAAGCAAGCAAGCAAGCAAACTACCAAATACAATGACATCAAGAAGGTGATGAAGGAGCCATCAGAGGGCCCCCTCGAGGGCATTGTGGGCTACTACAATGAGGACCATGTTGTCTCCTGCGACTTTAACAGTGACATCCTCTCTTCCTCCTTTGATGCTGGGGCTGGCATTGCTTTCAATGACCACTTTGTCAAGCTCATTTCCTGGCATGGCAATGAATTTGGCTATAGCAACTGAATGTTTGACCTTATGGTCCATATGGCCTCCAAGGAGTAAGAGCTCCTGGACCACCTGCCCCAGTGAGAGCGAGAGAGAGAGGCCCTCAGCAGCCAAGGGAGGTCTTGACCCAATTCATCCCTCAATACACTGAGAATCTCCTGACCTCTACACAATTTCCATCCCAGACCCCCTGAGGAGCCCTACATTGTCATGTGCCATGGTCAGTAAAGTATGCTGTCCCTAACCACTAAAAAAAAAAAAAAAAGAAGAAGAAGAAAGAAAGAAAGAAAGAAAGAAAGAAAGAAAGAAAGAAAGAAAGGAAGGAAGGAAGAAAAGAAACAGGATTAGTGAATCATTGGGAAAAAAATAAAAATGTACTAAATTAAAAATATACACGAATTCTAACGCTTTCTGTACAGATTATCTGCTTGGTGCATTTTTCACTGGAAATATTTGATCCCAGTGGACATCTTCCATTATCCTGTGTGCTTCTTTGCTTCTTTCTGTCACCTGGTAATGTTTGCTCTAAGGAGGAAGGTCAATTTTACCAAGAGATAAAAAAAAATAATAATCTCTATGCCCAACGTAGGGCTCAAACCCACAACCCCTACATCAAGGGTCACTTGCTCCCTGATTAAGCCAGCCAGGTGCCCCGATTTTACCAAGAGATCAAAACAAGACAAAACTAAGGAGGGCTTGGGGTGCCAAAGAGAAGATCCTTCCTCCGAATGTATAATGGCTGTGACAGACACACTTAGTGTGTTAACAATCAATTGCAAAGTAAGTCACAATAAATTTGCTAGTAGTAAAAAAGTACCACAATTTGCAAGTGATATATTCAAGAATTAGAGCAGATTCAGGTTATCTCTGTAATAACATCACTTTGATATATGTGTACTTCAAAATGCCTTCTGGGAGAGGAAAGAGGAGAGTTTATAGATAGCTACCAGAGACTGATATTATTTTGTCATGAAAATGTCGTAAATGTGAACAGCATCTGTCTTCTCTGTAATGGTGAAGAAAAGTAGAAAATGCCTGAGCCAAAGGATGTCTGACAGTGTAAATTATTTATTTTTGTCAATTAGCTCCCATTTCCCCTTCTCATGGCTATAGAAGGGGATTTCAAGATGGGGACCATCCCCCAAAACACACACATTCCTGGACTTTAGAAGTAGCTTCACCCCTAGTTCCAGGGATAGGCATATGTCAATATTAGCCTTTGAAGCATGGCTTTGCATCTCTTTGGCAACAGTGACTGAAAAAAATTTTTTTTTGGCTGTGGTAACTAGTAGAAGGAATTGAACCTTTTATGGAAACTATACCGCCAAAGAAACCCCAAGCCTAACAGTCTGTTGCTTTTCAAGGCTTCCTGCTTGTACTACAGCTAAAGTTAAGTAGTCTCCAGAAAGGGCATTTTCCCTGTGCCCCCCTCTGTCATAGCTATGGAGAATGAGGACAGGCAAGATCATCTAGCAGGAAGAACAAGATGTTATGGTGGACAATAAGAAAGATCTTATATAAAATAGACCTGGAAGTTCCTGGTTGGCTGGCCAAGAAACTCACTCCACCACCAGGGAGAATCTTCCATATTCCTGCATAGCAAGATATATAATATACGCTGTAGAACAATGATAGCTGTGTGCTATTTTCCATCCATTCTTGCCTTTCTAGAGTTAGACTTTTCATTGTAGTTACCCTGTTTCTTCTTCTTCATCATTTTTTAGATATATTAGATAAGTTGTAGGTTGCCAGGCCTCAAGGGGCCATTTCCGAATTCATGAAGAAAACTATATACAACAGCCAAAAATCCTGGTCTTATAGCTGAGCACAATAACCAGATAAAGCCCTGGATTTTTTTCACTGGGGAGGGAGCATTGGTAAGTAATCTTTTATATAGGCATGAACATTTAAAAGAAAATATTTTATTTATTTAAGTAACCTATACTCCCAATGTGGGAATCAAACCTATGACCCTGAGATCAAGAGTTGCATGCTTTTCTGACTGAGCCAGCTAGGCATTCCTATATATGAACATTTTTTTTAGCAACAACCATTTGCCCCTTATTTCTTTTCAGCAGAATTCTAATTTTGTTTAAGGAAATGCTCTTTATAGAGCCATGGCTGAAATGAAGTCAGAGAGGTAGCCTAGGATCACATCATACTTGTAGCCATTTAAGAATTTTGTATTATATTCCAAATTCACTAAAATATAAGCTCTGTGAGGTCATGGATTTTTGTCACTGTTGAATTCCCAGAACAGTGCCTAGCTTGTTAAATGAAAGTGTAATGGGAAGGCTTTGCAAGGGGAATGATGTGATCTGTTGTACAGAGAATAGACTATAGTGTGGGCTATAGTAGACCAATGCTGAATGGGAGTGTGGAGTTAATGGGGCTACCGCAGAAGCACAGGGAAGAAATGATGGGGACTTAAACTGGGAGGTCATGGTAGAGGTAAAGAAATGGCCATATTCACATATTTTGAAGACGGAGTTTCAGAATTTGCTAATATAGACCATAGGAGAAGTAGGAAGACAGGACTAACAACAAAACAGTGATTGAGCAATGTTCAAAATTACATGGCTGGATAATAAAGCTTTCAATAGTTACTAGAACATCTTTTTAAAAAAATTGTGATAAAATACACATAAAATCTACCTTTTTATTATTATTATTATTCATGAGAGACACAGAGAGAGAGAGAGGCAGAGACACAGGCAGTGAGAGAAGCAGGCTCCATGCAGGGAGCCCGACATGGGACTCGATCCTGGGTCTCCAGGATCACACCCTGGGCTGAAGGCAGGCGCTAAACCACTGAGCCACCCAGGGATCCCTAAAATCTACCATTTTAATGATTTTTAAATATACAATTTAGTAGCATTAAGTACATTCACAGTGTTGTGTTACCATCATCACCGTCCATTTCTAGAACTAGAAAAGATAATTTTTTAGAGTTCTAGATTTACAGCAAAATTAAGCTGAAAATCAGTAATTCCAAAATATTCTTCTTAAAAAAGATTTTATTCATTTATTTGATAGAGAGACAGAGAGCACAAGCAGGAGGAGGGGCAGCAGAAGAGGGACAAGCAGACTCCCTGCTGAGTGAGGAGCTGACATGGGGCTTGATCCCAAGACCCCAAGATCATGACTTGAGACGATGTCAGACGCTTAACTGACTGAGCCACCCAGGGCCCCCAATAAATTCTTTGTCCCATAAATCCATGACCTCCCCTCCTTAGAACCCTTTCATCATTCCAAACAGAAATGTTGCATCCATTAAACAATAGCTACCTATTCTATCTCTTTCCTGGCCTCTCCAAATAGCTATAGCTTCTACTTTCTGTCTCTAAATTTGACTATTTTAAATGTTTCACATAAGTGGAATCATTAGTACTTTCTTTTTTACTTATCATATTTTCAGTATTCTTCCATGCCATAGTCTGTATCATTGTATCATGTACTACATACATGTTGTAGTGTGTAATATTTAATTCCTTTTTAAGGCTGATTAATATCCCATTGTACATATATACCTCATTTTCTTTTTTTTTTAAGATTTTATTTATTTATTTATTCATGAGAGAGAGAGAGAGAGAGAGAGAGGAAACAGGCAGAGGGAGAAGCAGGCTCTGTGCAGGGAGCCTGACGTGGGACTCGATCCCAGGTCTCCAGGATCACACCCCGGGCTGAAGGCGGCGCTAAACCGCCGGGCCACTGGGGCTGCCCTATACCTCATTTTCTTTATCCATTCCTCTGTTGGAGACTTGAGTTGTTTCTGCTTTTTGGCTATTGTGAATAATGCTGTGAGGAACACTTGTGTACAAATATCTGTTTGAGTCCCTGATTTCATTTCTTTTGGTTATATATCTGGAATAGAATTGCTAGATCATATGGTAAATCTATGTTTAACTGAAGAATCATCAAACTGTTTACACAGCAGTTGCACCATTTTACATTTCCATCAGCAATGTTTCAAAGTTTCAATTCCTCCACATGCTTACCACACATTATTTTCTGTACTGTAATAGCCATCATGCATGTGAAGTGGCATCTCATGGTTTTGATTTGCACTTCCCTAATGACTAGTGATAGCATATTTTCATGTGTTTATTGATCATCTCTATATCTTCTTTGGAGAAATGTCTATTTAAGTCCTTTGCCCACTTATACATTGGGCTGTTTTGTTGTTGTTGAGCTGTAGTTGTTCTTTATATATTCTGGATATTCATATTTTATTAGATATTGATTTGCAGATATTTTCTCCCTTTCTGTGAGTTATCTTTCATCCTCTTTTTTTTTAAGATTTTATTTATTTATTCATGAGTGGCACAGAGACAGAGAGAGAGAGAGAGAGAGAGAGGCAGAGACACAGGCAGAGGGAGAAGCAAGCTCCATGCAGGGAGCCCGACGTGGGACTCGATCCCGGGTCTCCAGGATCAGGCCCTGGGCTGAAGGCAGGTGCCAAACCGCTGAGCCACCCGGGCTGCCCATCTTTCATCCTCTTGAGAGTTTGATGTACTTCTTAATGTTGATGCAATCCATTTTTTTCTTTTGTTGCTTGTATTTGTGGTGTCATGTCTAAAAAGCCAAGACTTGTCCCTATATTTATTCCTAAGAGTTTAACAGTTTTAGCTCTTACATTTAGACTTTTAAACCACTTTGAATTAATTCTGTGTGTGGTGTGAGGTAGCATTCCAACTTTATTTGTTTCATGTGGTTATTCACTTGTCCCTGCACCATTTGTTGAAAAATCTATTCTTTCATCATCGAATTATCTTGGCACCCTATGGAAACTCAACTGAACATAAATTAGTTTATTTCTATATTATTAATTCTATTCCACTGATCTGTAACAGCCTCATGGCAGTAATACACTGTCTTGATTACTGTTGGTTTGTAGTAAGTTTTGAAATTGGGAAGCGTGAATCCTCCAACTTTTTTCTTTTTCAAAATTGTTTTAATTATTCTTTGTCCCTTGGATATCCATATGATGATTTTAGGGTCAGCTTGCTAATTTCCGAAAAGAAGCCAGCTGGAATTTTGATAGGGAATGTTTTGAATCTATAGATCAATTTAGGGAATACTGCTGTCTTAATGGTATTATCTTCCAATCCATGAACATGGGATGTCTTTCCATTTATTTAGGTCTTCTGAAATCTTTTCACCAGTGTTTTGTAGTTTTCAGAATATAGGTTTTGCACTTAGATTTGTTCCTAAGTATTTTATTCCTTTTGATGCCATTGTAAATGACATACTTTCTTGATTTCAATTTGTTTGTTCATTGCTACTGCATAGAAATAAAATTAAGTTCTGTATATTGATCTTGTACCTTGAAATTTTACTGAGCTCATTTATTAGTTTTAATAGTTTTTTTAGTTAATTCCTTAGACTTTTCTACTTTTACTAATTGTCAAGCCTTTAGGCTTAGGTTTCATGCAAAGTGAAGAACTAGGTTCTTGAAGTCCTTGGACAAACTTAGCTTACAAGTATTATGAAGCCTATCAATGACTCATAAAGGCTTTTCAAGAGCAGAAAAGCATGAACATTCAGCCAAAAGGATATGTACTGTAAAAGAATACAACTGCCAGGATCTCTGGAATATCTGTGCACTAAACATTTAATGGGTTGTAACTTGTAAGTTTTCATTTCCTTGTCACAACATCTATGAAGGATAGTAAGAAACGGTATACTGCAGTGGTTAAGAGTACTAGGACCCTAGATTCAGAAAGAGCAAGCAATCACCCAAATCTAGAGTATGAGACATTCTACTGGGGAAAAGGTCTGGCTTCTCCATGAAATCAATTATAAGAAAAAAAAAAAAAGTGTGTTTGGGGGAGTGCTGGTAGGGATGCGACTGTTAAAGAATACAGTACACTTGGGATCCCTGGGTGGCACAGCAGTTTGGTGCCTGCCTTTGGCCCAGGGCGTGATCCTGGAGACCCAGGATCGAGTCCCACATCGGGCTCCCGGTGCATGGAGCCTGCTTCTCCCTCTGCCTGTGTCTCTGCCTCTCTCTCTCTCTCTCTGTGACTATCATAAATTAAAAAAAAAAAAAAAAAAAAAGAAGAATACAGTACACTTAATAACAATCAAGTGCAATGTGTAAAACTGTCTAGATACTGATTTGAATAAACTAACAGTAAAAAGACACCCTTTAAACAACTGGAAAAATTTAAACATGGACTGAAGAATAGATGACAGTAAGAAATAATTGTTAATTTTGTTGGACATGCTAATGACATGATGATTATATTTTAAAAAATCCTCAGAGATATATAATGACTATGAGTAAAATACCTGGAGTTTGCTTTTAAAAAATGGAAGAGTAAAAATAAATAAATAAATAAATAAATAAATAAATAAATAAATAAATAAATAAATAAATAAATAAAAGAGTAACGGATGACAGAAGATTGGAAAATATTGATAATTGTTCAGGATGGATAATTGGTACTTGAGGCTTCGCTCTGCTACTCTTTTTGTAGATGTTTAAAATGTTCCATAACAAAGTTGTTTTTTTTTTTCCAAAAAAGATTTTAGTGACAGAGAGAGAGAGAGAGTGAGCATGAGAAGGGGGAGAGGCAGAGGGAGAAGCAGACACCTGGTGGAGCAGGGAGTCCAATGGGGGGCTTGATCCCAGGACTCTGGTATTCATGACCTGAGCCAAAGACAGACACTTAACCGACTGAGCCACCCAGGCACCCCTCCATAATATAGAGTTAAAAATAATAATAAAATGTATAAGAGAAGACAGAAAAACAAAAGATCTGGATTTGAGTCCTGGCTAGCCATTTACTAGCTAGCTTTCTTGCACAAGCTATTTGACATCTGTAAAATGCTAATAAAAAGGGTACTATGTGTGGGACGCCTGGGTGGCTCAGCAGTTTGGCGCCTGCTTTCAGCCCAGGGTGTGAGACTGGGGTTCCAGGATTGAGTCCTGCATCGGGCTTCCTGCATGGAGCCTGCTTCACCCTCTGCCTGTGGCTCTGCCTCTCTCTGTGTGTCTCTCATGAACAAATAAATAAAATCTTAAAAAACGGGGGGGAGGGGCACTATGTGTAAAGCATTTAACATGCATGAGCTGCCTAGTAAAGTTTAATAAATGTTAGTTAATATTGTTATTGTGAAATAAAAAATATGACAGATTTGTCTTTTTTTTTTAAGATTTTATTTATTCATGAGAGACACAAAGAGAGGCAGAGACATAAGCAGAGGGAAAAGCAGGATCCATGCAGGGAGCCTGATATGGGACTCAAATCCAGGACCCCAGGATCATGACCTGAGCCAAAAGCAGATGCTCAACTACTGAGCCACCCAGTGCCCCACGACAGATTTAATTGTATGATCACTTTCAAACTTTTTTGTGTTAAAATATCAATCATTAATTGCAGTCTTTTTTTAAACTGAGAATACTGGGAATATAAATTTTGATTTATTGTGGTTTAGTTAATCTTGGAATTTCACACATCTATAAAAATAATAACACTTCTAGGTCAGGATCTATCAACTCTAGCATCATTTTAGAAGTTTTTTCTAACGCAAACATACAAGTAAGAAATTAGAGGTAAAAATCAGAAAGAGATAAAATTTACCTTTGAGGATGATATACTTGTAGACTCAAAAAAATCCAACAAGAGAATCAACTGAAAAACGTGTAAACAAAAAGAATTTAGGGTTCCTGAGTACAAAAACTAACATAACAGAAATCAAGAGTTTTCAGGTATATATCTAATTAGAAATTATGTTGGAAAAGACTCCATTTAAACTGCAAAAATTTTTTTTAAAAACCTGCAAAAATAATAATAGTAAAAGGTAAACACCTCAGGTTGCAAAAAAGATTAGCAAGAAATCAGCAATATCTTTAAGGGCACAAAAGAGTACTTGAAAAAATATAAAGGTATCTCTTATTCTTAGATAGGAAGATTCACCAGTATAAAGAGTTCGGTTTTCCCTAATTCAGATATAAATTTAATGTGATCTAAATAAAAATACTAGCAGGATTTTTGACAAATTGACAAGCTGATTCTAAAGAGCACATGGAAAAAGTAAAAAGCAAGAATATTCAGGAATAATTCTAGAAAAGGCAGGTGATAAGGGGAAGACGAACTCATCAGATGTGAAAATATAGTATAAATGTATGATACTGGTCAAGTGTAGATATACATATTAATGTACCAGACTAGAAAATCTAGATATTAATTCAAATACATACAGGAACAGAGTAAATTTGTTGTCCATATATCTATACAAAAGGAAATTTTAAAGGATGTTCTTTAGGCAGAAGGAAAAAAATACCAGATCAAATTAATAGAACTGTGTAGGGTAGCCCCGGTGGCGCAGCGGTTTAGCGCCGCCTGTAACCCAGGGCGTGATCCTGGAGACCCTGGATCGAGTCCCATCCCTCTGCCTGTGTCTCTGCCTCTCTCTCTCTCTGCATCTCTATGAATAAATAAATAAATAATCTATATTAAAAAAAAAATAGAACTGTGTAGATTTGCCCAGTGGGGAATCAGACAGCTCTCAGGGTCATCTTTGGCACTTTCAGAGCTCAACAAAAACTATTTGCAGATTGCTGAAATTTCTCTCATGCCTACACATTTGAATATGCTATTCTTTGAGTCTGGAACGCCTTTCCCCACCTTCCCATCTGCCAAACTCAAAAAAGTTCAGGAGTTATTCTCCTGTGCAAGTATTCTTTCTTTGGGAAGAAGCAGAGTATGTACAGTTCTCCTAAATGTTCATTTTTCTCCAGTTTCTTACATCTCCATTTTGTTCTCCATCTGTTATTTGTTCTTTACAACACTGCCTGCCAGAGGAATGTTGCTAAAATAAGATCTGACCATGTCTGTCTCCTCAAAAAATATTTGATGCCTACTAAATGCCTATGAATCAATAAAATAAATTACAAACTTGAGACATCGAAGACATTCAGGGCCTTCCAGGATTTAACTCTAATCCACTTTGCTCACCTCAGTATAGATGCCTTTGCACCCTACTCTTGGGTTACACCAGCCCTCACCATTCCCTCAGCATTCTAGGCATCTCTGTTCACCCAAATTATTCTGCCTGATATGCCCTCCCTCCCTCTACCATATCCCCACACCCATCTTTTCTGCCCATTCAGATCTTTCCAAGCTCTGTTTTCAATGAAGCCTCACCTAAAACCCCATTAAGAATTAATGATTTAGGGCAGCCCCAGTAGCGCAGTGGTTTAGCGCCGCCTGCAGCCCAGGGTGTGATCCTGGAGACCCAGGATCGAGTCCCATGTCAGGCTTCCTGCAAGGAGCCTGCTTCTCCCTCTGCCTGTCTCTGCCTCTCTCTTGCTCTCTCTGAATAAATAAATAAATAAACCTTTAAAAAAGAAAAAAGAATTAATGATTTATTCTTGAGTTTGCATAATTAGTCTTTATTTCATTATAGGTGGTATATTAGTTGTTTATATGTCTTCACTAGTCTGTAACATTCTGGAAGTCAGAGCTATATTTTATTAATCTGTTTTACCCTCCTACCCTTAAATACACTGCTTATCACAGGATATTTTTTGTGTAGAATGAAATAAAATAGTACCTGATGCCTGATAAATATTGAATAAATGTGAACTCTTTCTAGTGGTGATAATAGGTTCTCAATAAACATTTTGTGAAAAATGGCAAAACTGGTTGCGCTTATTATTAGCCAGCCACGTTCTTTTAAAGTTAATACTGCTTGGAAGCCATTATAAAGAGTTTTAGTTTCCTTTCCTGATGACAGCAAATGTTTAGGTTGTAGAACCTCAGAAAGGGCCTTAAGATAATTTTCAAGACCCAGGTTTATGTGTCACTTAATCTGGCTCCCCTACAGATAGAATTAAATATTGAAGTCTCCTTATATCCATAGAATCCCTGAAATTTAGAAAACTCTTAGTACATGGTAAGCACTTTATAAATGTTGGTTGAAGAAATGAACAAATAAATGAATTAGGATAAACTGTTTATGTGAGTCTCTCCAAGCACTTAGGAAAACATCATATATAAGAAATGTATTTTTTTTTGTTTTTTGTTTTGCTTTAAAGTTTTATTTATTTAAGCAATCTCTACACCCAACGTGAGGCTCGAACTCACAACCCTAATCAAGAGTTGCAAACTCCTCCAACTAAGCCAGGCAGGCACCCCAAATATATGTTTTTTTTTTTTCATCTTCCTGTCTCTAGCACCTAGCACAGTATCTGACACAAAATGAATGTTTACTAAATAGGTATTTATTAAATTAGAGACAAGAGATACTTAGTTTACTGTAAAAATGCAAAGAAGAAAACACATTTCTTGTATCACATGAACTTGTACCAAAGATTTATGAATAGATTTATTAATTGGGGTGGAAAAAATAGAAATTTCTATTTTCAGGATATAGAAGTGAACTTGGAGAGGTCAGGTCACCTTAGTCCTGTAGGTGGTTAAAGCTAACTAGTCACTGAGAATGAGAATCTGTCTGAAGATCTCTAGCCTCTGACTCTCCGCATAGCATCAGCCTCAGGACAACAGTCTGGTCAGGCTGTGGGCATATCTCTTAGCCTAAGAATGCATCCTGTTAGGGAAATTCCTACTGTGGGCACAGTGAAAAATAAAGGCCTTGGGTGGAGAGAAGGCAAATAGTAGGGGTGTTACTTGAAGCACAAACAGGGAAACTGAGTGGACAATCTCTATATTGCTACAACTGCTTCAGAAAAGGCACACTGACTCTCTCCCAAAGTACATCAGTATGCTGCTCCATCATGGAAGGAATGGAAAAGCAGGATGAGGTTGGCTGGCTGAAGTCACATCTTGGGGAAGCTGGCCAGGTTGGCAATGCCGCAAGCGTTGTTCTTATTCCGAGCCATGAGGATATAGCCTTTGTTTCCCCAGTTTTCTCCCCAGCTGTAGGACCAATGAAGGAAAATACTTAGTACCCTAAGTTTATTTATTCATTAAAACACTTACTGACTATTGTGCTAGGTACTGATGGTATAAAAAATGAATAAAACAGTTTTTACCTTTAAAGCATTTAAAGTAAAGGAAAGGAGAGAAGGCATAATGCTAGAGGCCTCAAGGACAGGGGAGACTGCGGTGATCAAGGAATCAAAAAAGGCTTAATGCAAGAGGCAGCATTTGAAGTGAGCCCAAAGACTAGATAGACCCATGCAAATGGGATGCCAGCAGAGGAGTATGAAATACTAAAGGCAGGAAAGCATGAGACATGTGTGAAGATTAGGTGACTGAAAAATAGCGTGTTTGACAGGGTACAGTAGGACATATGCCTGGAAAGGTATATTGAGATCAGGTTGAATTATCTTTACTGCCAGCCTAAAGAGTTCAATTCTGTGGTCCATTCTAGTGGAAGAGAGACTGAGAGTTTCAGATTGGGAATGTAATATGGTCCAACTTGTGTTTAAGGAAGAATAATCTTGAAATCATGAATCTAGAGCATAAGAAAGAAGTAAGAGAGGCTGAAACTGGTGATCTTGGTCTTACTGGGTAAACCCAAAAGGAGAGATGAAGCTACGAGAATGAATGAGACTGCTGAGGAAAGAAGTGGAGAGAATGGAAGACAATGGGGTGTGGGAGAGGAGATTGGTCTATGTATCTTCCTAAATAGTTTCCATGAGTTTTCTGTCCTTTTCCCTCAAACAGCAAATTCTCCAGTTACCCAATACATTTTGCTTAACACCATTACCCCACTCCTATTCCCTTCTCTAGGGGTGTCCAGTGATCCTGACCCTGCTTAAGTGTGTCCCTTATTCCTCCCAGCTCTCCTAGATCATGTTCCACCTCTGGCACCTGACCAGGGAAGGACAGAGTAAGTACTTGGGGCTGGGAGTCGACAAAGGGAGAACATAGGACAGAAACTGTGGGAGGAGTACCTTTTTAGAAAGGTGTTTGGGTTCAGCCTTAGTTGGGACTGTGATCTACACATTCTATCCTTCCAGTCCTCTAGACAGCAGCACAACTTGCTTATAGCACTGTTCTGGCCTGTGAACTCCTCAGAGTCTAAGACTCCTGTCCACTGAAGGCACCAAGGACAGAGAGTTTAGTTAGTGCTGTTGCCAGGCTGGTATTGGCCGATGAGGAAAGGAAAAGTATAATTCTCATTAAGTTTACCCTCCAAAGTCACAAAAGGGGAGCCAAAGAACACTGTAGGTTTTATTTACTCCCAGTAATAGGGAAGGAAACACTAATTGTTGTTGTTGTCTTATCTACTTCCCAAAAAGTGTTTCTCTTCACAGACATCAAAATCTTTGGCCAATTTTTATATATGTTATCCTAAGTATATCTGGACGGGCAAAAAGTTGCACAACTGGATATAAATCTTTACATTGGTTCCCTACTGCTTACAAACAGACTGATGATGGAAAGCTTCCTAAGATATTGATCACATTATAGAAAAAAGAAATAAAAAACTATGTAATTCCAAACTTCCTGCTGGTTTCTTGGTGCTATTGTATGTTCTGGTTAGTTAGGTCTTTCTTAAGGGGCTGTGAGATCACCAAAGGCAAACATTCTGTTCTTTGCTATACAACTAAGTACCTTGCATGTGGGGCAGCTGCCCAACACATACTCTGAGTACTACTGTCTGGCCATGATATGTTAGAACTAATAGCCTCTGATTGGGAAGGGAGAACTAAAAAGTTTGAGACGACTTTCTCTTGAAGAGAGAGAAAGAAATATTGGGAAGTTGGAGTTGAAGTTGAGTGCTAATAGGGGGATCGAGTGCCAAACTTAGTATCCCCATCATTACCTGTTTTTAATTATCCAGTGCTTGTTTCCTTTCTGGATGCCATATCCCACTGCCAAAACTGCATGGTTCAGATTATCGCTATTACAGTTTTCATCGTAGTACACACCTAGGAAACAAACTCTCAAGGTGAAGCTTTCTGCAGTCCACGTGCCACCCTATAGAAACCTGCCCTGTCAGGAGGATCGGTGACAGAGATGCACTGCACTGTGGCAGCTGTTGTTCCCTTTCCCTTGGGCAGACTCAGTCTGAATGTGGAAACCCAAGTACGGCAAATGCTCAGTAGCCTTCGAGAAGCTGCAAAGCTCACATCATAAGAAATAGTTGATTGTGTTCTTTAGGAACAGCTCCTTACCTTTGCTGTAAAACTGGAAAGAGGTCAGGCTTGCATCAATGGCCACAGAGATGGGTCCCACTCGGGCCACTGCCCTCTTCAGGGCTTTCTCATTCCCCTCAGGGATCTCTCTGTACCCTCTGCACTTAGCTGCCTTGCCTGTTGGGTTGTACATACAGCTTTCATCCTGGAAAAAAGGAGGCTAAAACAGGATGAGGACAAAACAGCAGGCCAGGAACTAGTGAGTGAGAAACTCCACCAATACTTTGAGAGATGTTGGTGAACAGACAGACCTAGAGTCTTTAGAGAGGGTCTGTTCTCTCCTTACCATTTTAGACAATTATATATATATATTTTAAAGATTGCATTTATTTACTCACGAGAGACACAGAGAGAGAGAGAGAGTCAGAAGAAGCAGGCTCCATGCAGGGAACCTGATGCGGAACTCGATCCCGGGTCTCCAGGATCAGGCCCTGGGCTGAAGGCGGCACTAAACCGCTGAGCCACCCAGGCTGCCCCCATTTTAGACAATTATAAAAAAAGAAAATGAAAATTGGATACCTTGCACATATGCAAAAATAAGCTCTGGGTGGTTTTAAAACATAAATGTGAAAGGAAACATTGTAAAACTTGAGACAGAGAACATTTTTTATTCCCTTGGGGTAGAGAGAGATTTCTGGAACAAGGTGTTGTTTAAAAGCACAGATTATCTTCTGGTCATGTAGTAGGTGTAGGCCGTAGAGGGCTGGGTAGGGAGGAGGCTTGAGGTCTGGCTAGAGGGAAGACCTGGGCCCTATAGCCATATGACAGGGGATATGAGTTTTGGTTTGTGCTCTTGAAAGCACATAACATGACATTAAAACATATTAATAAAGAACTTAGCAATTTAGCATGTGAATTTCCAACATTATGGAGGTCTAGTTAACAATAATAGAATTCATTGGCAAGCCACAGTTATGAAGTCTAATGGCAAACCACATCAAGGTGGTGTAGTATTCTTTTTCGCAATTCATTTTCCTACAGACTACCCCTTCAAAACCCTAAAGTTGAATCTATCAGAACATATTACCTAACTATTAACAGTAATGGCAGCATTTGACTGGATTTTTTTTAAAGGCACAAATTACAAAGGAAAACAATAATTTTACTAGTCTGAAATTATGAACTTTCCTGAGTTGAAAGATATAAAAAGAATAAAAAGACATATGTTCACCTAATACATACAGTATTAGTATCCAGATATCTTTTTAAAATTCCTAAAATAGGGGATCCCTGGGTGGCTCAGTGGTTTGGCGCCTGCCCTTGGCCCAGGGCGCAATCCTGGAGTCCCGGGATCAAGTCCCACGTCGGGCTCCCGGCGTGGAGCCTGCTTCTCCCTCCTCCTGTGTCTCTGCCTCTTTCTCTCTCTCTTTGTGTCTATCATAAATAAAAATAAATAAATAAATCTTAAAAAAAATTCCTAAAAATAGTGAGAAGGAGAAAAATAACCTAATTAAAAATGTGCAAAAGATATAAACAGTCAATTCAGTCAATTCACTGAAGAAGAAATGCAGATGGCTAGATAAACATACCGATGAAGATGGGAATTCTTAAATACTTCAGGTGGGAATATAACTATCTCCAAACACTTTGGTAAACAATTTGTCATTATTTAAAAGTTGAAGATGCATGTACCATAAGGCTCTTCTGTTCCAAGGTATTATAGTCTACTAAAGAAAATTTTGCACATTTGCATAGAAGACGTGCTGGAAATGTTTATGACAGATGAACAGATACAGTAGATAAATCTTGGCACTGCTACATGATGAGTGGTATGAATTTGAGCATGCTATTTTATCTCCTTCAGTGTCAATTTCCTCACCTATAAGATAAAGATAAGCTTACCTTATCTTCTGTTATGAAGATTAAATGAGAAAATGAACTAAATACATGGCTTAGTACATAATAGCCATCATTCTTTTTTTTTTTTTTTTAAGATTTTATCTATTTGAGAGAGAGAATGAGTGAGAGAAAGAGGATGAGCAGGG
This sequence comes from Canis lupus familiaris, assembly GCF_011100685.1. NCBI lineage: Eukaryota > Metazoa > Chordata > Mammalia > Carnivora > Canidae > Canis > Canis lupus. The sequence goes on from NC_049238.1 coordinate 60,591,770, forward strand.
GTAGGAGCAGAGGGACAAGCAGACCTCCCACTGAGCATGGAGCCTGACACAGGGCTCAATCCCAGGACCCCAAGATCATGACGTGAGCCAAAGTCAGATGGCTAACTGACTGGGCCACCCAGGTGCCCTGTAGCCATGATTCTTATTACTCAAACTTGCTATCCCTGCTTCAAAGGTTCCTGTTGCAAAGGCCCAATGCCATATTACCAAGCCCATGTATATAAAGGATCTTCTTCTTTTAGTTAAGAAAGTTCTCCTTCCTATTACTAAAGGAGGAAGTAGATTAATCTCTAAAGTTAAAACAAGTATGAAGCAACTTATTTTTTCTCTCATTTTGTGTATGTCTGCATGTTAGCTTACACAATTTGCATAAACATTCCCCAGACTCATGCTGAAATCATGCAAAATAAAGGCACATGATTCAGTAAATTAAAGTGGCTGGTTTGGGATCTGCAATGAGAGCGGAGGAGCTGAGTGGGAGGTTGCAGAGGCCTACTAAGATGTCTGTGGGGTCACCTGTACTCTGTTTTCTCCAGGGAAAGAGACAGATAGGGTTATGGTGGCCTAAGCCCCCCAAATCTCCCGGGCTGTGGGAATCTTCTTGGCCTCCTATGGTAAATTATCCTATCAAGAAGGCAGGATAAGGGGAATAGAAAACAACATTTTTGGAATTGTTTCCAGTACAAAATATCATGTTGGGGGAAGAGGAGCCATTTCTGAGCTGTATAACTGCACAGGGCAGTCTCACCTGTCCCACATATGGGTAGGCATCTTCAGAGTCAATGCCCCGGTTCTTCTGCACATACTGGAAGGCATTGGTCATGTAGCCTCCTCCACAGCCATCATTCTCAGAGACACAGTCCACCAGGTTCTGGGGACTCAGATTTAAGAGTTTGCCAGTTTTCTTCTTGAGTTGGCCCTCCAGGGCACCCACAGAGCTAAAAGCCCAACAGGAACCACACTGACCCTAATAGGCATAACAGAACAACTGTTAATCACTGCTGTTCACACTTTTTGTTCCTTTCCTCTAAACTGCCCGATGAAACACCCTTGTCCCCTTTTCTGTGAAATCTTCCTATTTCCCTTCATTTGCTAGGTTATATTGTTCTATTGTTATTGTTTGCATGGATAACTGTGCCATTATTATTACCATTATTATTATTATTAGTTATTATTACCATTATTACTATTAGCTGCTGTGAAGCAGAGTACTCACATTGCAACCTACAAGATATGTGACCTTGGGTAAGTTATTAAACCTCTCTGTGCCTTATCTGTAAATGTGGATAATAATGTACTCAATTATGGATTATGAAGATTTAAAAAGTTAATTCATGTAAAGGATTTATAAGTTTCTGACACATAACAATTTCTCAAAAAGTGCTATTACTGTTTGTTCAGCTAGATTATACATTTTTCTTTCTTTTCTGTTCCATTTTTTAGGACTGAGGTTTCTTGAGGACACAGATTATGTCTTAGTCATCCTGAATCTCCATTGCCTAGCACTATACTTGGTAGGTTTTTATTTTTATTTATTTTTATTTTTTTTAATTTTTATTTATTTATGATAGTCAGAGAGAGAGAGAGAGAGAGGGGCAGAGACACAGGCAGAGGGAGAAGCAGGCTCCATGCACCGGGAGCCTGATGTGGGATTCGATCCCGGGTCTCCAGGATCGCGCCCTGGGCCAAAGGCAGGTGCCAAACTGCTGCGCCACCCAGGGATCCCACTTGGTAGGTTTTTAAAAAGATGTGTTTGTTGAATGAATATTAAATCAGTTATTGATCTGGTTGATATAATCAGCTTTGTTACGGTGGAGGTAAAAGTGGCATTCTCCTGCTGGTACGAATGTTAAGATTGTAAAAAAATTTTGGAAATGGTTCTCTGTGTGGTTCCAATTTTAGGATTTATTTTGCATAAATATTTGCACATGTACATGAAAACATACAAACAAGGGTGCTTACAGCAATACTTGAAAAAAGAAAAAAACAAACAATATAAATGTACAAAAATAACAGAATAAGCTATATTCTCTTAGCATTGGGAGAGAGCCTTTAATTTCTTGCCCTATCTTTCTAGTTCCCTCCTACTTTAAGAACAAAGAAGTGGAAAGAGGTCATGCCAAGAGAAAGGAAAATACCTGGTTCTTGACAGGAGTAACATATCCTTTCTTTCGATAATCAACGGAGTCTGGGGCTCTGCTTTCCCAGTCTGGGATATAGAGAGTATCATTACTGCGGGAGTGAGAGGGGGGTACTTTGAGTCCAGTCATCTTCTGAACCACCTCTTCACTGGTCTGGGACAAAAAACAAAAAGGCAAGGCATAAGCAGAGAACTAAGGCAAACAGGGCAAGTAGGCCAGGAGCTGAGGTTCAACTCACCATGTCACCCAAGTGGTTCATGGCCAGTTCATATGTATGGACACCAAGAGAGGCTTCAAGATTATGGATAGAAATATGCTTCAAGTTTTTTTCCCAAATTAAACGCCGAGAGAGTTCATCCACCTAAACAGAGAATAGTCAGTACTGGTGGACTGTGTCCTGTGTACAAAGTTACATAAGTAACACTGTGGAGATTTTTAGAAAAAAAGATGAAACAATCATGCAGGGTTTATAGTCTAGTTGGAGAACTGGCCACAGTATTATTGAGAGCATACAGAAAGAAATACACAAATACAAAAATAGAATCCCAAGCTCTGGAGAGACGTATAGAAAATTGCTCATGGATGAATAACATTAATCTGAGAAGTCTTCCCCAAAGAGAAGTATGACAGTTATAAAGAAAAGGCTTGAACTTGAGGGAGGGTGAGTCAAAGAGTAGGAATGAAACTGCATGTTGAGTTAGAGAACCGGGGCAGGTTTGCTTGGCTGGACTGATTAAGGTATCGGGATTGAAGAAGGGAGTCTGGAAGCTAAAGGCTGGAGGTCTCAAGTTCCCCGACCATGCTCCCCACCCAGTCCCCAGGCACCTTGCTATTATACTGCTTCCTGTAGGTCTTCTTCCAAAGGTCCCATTGGGTGTCCAGTATCTCCTCAGGATATAGAGCAAAGCTTGCCATGGGCAGCAGCAGTAGAACCTCAAGCCCCCACATCCTGGGGAAGGAGATAATTAGGGGAGAGTCTTCTGTTTGCCAAAGGGTTCATAGACTGGCTTGGGATGAGGAAATAGCTGAAGTCTTATTCCCAAACAGGTGGTTCTTAACTTTTGGGAGTCATAGACTCCTTTGAGAAGCTAGTAAAATTTTGTAATCCATTACAGTTCCACTCACCTGAAAAATGCATGCACACACAATAGTTCTGGGGATTTCATGAACCCAAAGCACCCCTTCCTTGGGACCACAAGGCAAATTAAAACAAGGATTTATAAGGAAGGAATACAAAGAATTGAGCATGATTTGCATATAAAACAATGATAGGAAGGATCTGGGTTTGGATTGGGTGCTGATACATCTGGTTCTACGTATTTTGACCTAGGGAGATTCAACACACACAAATACACCCCACACTTGCACAGAAAACCAGAAATGGGGTAGAAAATGGACAATCAGAATGGAATCAGCACCTGTCTCCTGTGCAGACTTGGAAGTTGGAGGGGGGTAGGAGAATACAGGAGAGATCTCCAGCTAAGTTTTGTTCCCTGACCATTTCTTTAAGGTATTATTTACCCCCTTGCCCCAAATTCTGATACTTTCCCAGATCTCGCCAGAAGAGGATGGAGAAAAGTTGACAGTATTTCTTACTTTCTAATGTTTATGGTCTCCTTAGTATTATGCATCTCTTCCTCCCTTCTCTTCCTGCTCCCTCAGGCAGGAAACTGCCCCTAATCTCAACCAGATGATGTTGGCAGCAAAGTTTTTCTTTCTTTTCCTGACAACAAAAAACCTCTGTGACTGCCTCACAGGATGAAAAGCTTCAGAACCAAAGCTTGTTAGAAGAATGCAAGACAAAAACAGCAGTCTTCTATGATCATTAAATTCACGGCTTTTCAGTTTACTCTAGCTTCACTCATTTAAGGTGGCTTGCTTAATTCCATGTTCTCCATTTTAAGAACAATTTATAGTCTGAAGCAAGTCATACAGCTTGCATCATTTTTAAATTTACAGTCCTATTTTTGTGTAATCTTTGCAGACTGGCAAAACATTCAATAAGACATTTCATATCTGGAATGTTAAGGGCTTTGAGACAGAATAGAAAAGCACCTCTGGGCACCAGTCCTTCTCCCTGCTAGTAAATTAACCCTTTTGGTACCTTTGGCCAAAACAGAAAACCCTACCGGGGGAGGCCACTCTTTAAGGGAACCAAGGGATTCCCTGTATCTCTACTATATCTCTAGCTTTCACTAACAACTATGTATACAAACATATAAATCGTAGAAGGAATCCTAAAGATTTCCAGGCAAATTTTATTTGGCCAGGAAATGACCTGTTTTTACCCACACAACCTACAAATCTTAACTAGATGCCCAAGTCACGACATCCCTTATATCCCTAAAATGGAGAAAGGAAGAAATGAGAAGCTAAAAGATCTAGCAAGTAGAAAATGTTACCTGCTGACAGGATCTGTGCTCTGGGTTCCGTTTGCTGGGGAGTGTGGATAATGTGGGCGGATGACTAGGGGTACTGGATTTATTCCATCAGGATTGCGGAAGTCAGTTTCAGCTGTGGGCTGGAAATTTTGAATAGGAAAGGGAGGCGGGGAAAGAAATGCTGAGAGAAGCGGGGTTGGAGAGGGAAAGCAGCAGTGGATTTGCAATGCTTCTGTGTGTGTGTGTGTGTGTGTGTGTGTGTGTGTGTGTGTGTGGAGTGTGTGTGCCAGGATGGAGAGTTGCTAGGTATTTAGTTTCACATGACTGTCTTTGAGGGCAGTAAAAAAAAAAAAAAAAAAAAAAAAAGACTTCAATACACATTGTTGTATTGGAGCTTACCTTCACTTTGATGGTTAACAGGACACAGTCCTGGTCTCCCCCATCCTTCTTTATTATATAGTATTTATTATATTGGGGATTACATCTTCTCCTGTCCTTTTCCTGTTATCAGCCATCTCTCCCAACTTTGAAACCTTAGTTTTCAAGTTTGTGTCTGACCCTCACAGCAAGGATGAGGGAATAAATACAAGACTAGAAAAGAGTATGTAGGAAGCCATGGGCTCTAAAATCACTAGTAGTTTATAAGCTTGTTGGCTAAAAGTTATCAATAGCTCTCCCAGCTTAATACAGTTTTGCTGAGGAAGGATATGCCCAAATGTCCAGATGAAACTTGTTCTAAAAGTAACCAAAAACAGCATTCCTAATTAATGACTTCACTTGAATCAATGCCATAAGCACTGACATGTGACTTCTTTGTTGCTCTAATTCTCAGATGGTGGGATGCCTGAACATTATCTGTTTCAATTATTAAAATCCCTGATCCAAGACCAGTCATGTGAGCTTCTCCAAATGATTCCGACAACATCTAGGCATGTGACAGATCATAAGAGTCTAGTTCAGTCCCTAAACCACATCCCCAAACTCCCATTTTCTTCCACAAATAGAGATGGGGGAAGAGGAAAAGACCGTCCTTATACACAGCGGTAGATTCAATTTCTAGCTGGACTGCACACATAAGACCTTCAAGAATATAGGTTTATGCCTGCCTGTAAATTTTAAGATTTCTTAATGAACCACATGGTCCTAGAAGGAAACCAAGTCCAGACCCAAACGGTTTAAATTTCCTCATTCATATATCCTTTTCATCCAGGAGAGCAGGGGATACTAGGGCAAGGAATCTGATGTGCTTTATCGGTCTCAAATCTCATTTCTGTCTGCTCTGGAGGACTTGGGCAATTCCCCAACCCCCGTCTCATGGTCAGATGTCCCTGCTGATTTTACTCAGAATGAGTCAGGATCAGGAGGACAACCAAGGAGTGCTGAGTGATCAGAGCCCTATGATTTCTGAATCCTGAAATTATAGACACACTGTGCCTTATGTTTGCATATCTGGTGTTCAAACTATGGACTATGGATTCAACTAGTTGTGGGTATTTGTTGTTTATGAGCTGGAAAGGAATAATAAAGCCGCAATCAAGACCACACAACACAACAAAGTTTACAAAAGGAAAAAATATTTTGTTTTAAAATCTTTGCTACATGTCATTATTTTTGCCACTGTAAAGCTCAGCATAGATGCCAGCAGTACAGAAACGGCCAACAAGAAAAAAACAAAACAATCAAAAATAAAACCCTGAAGGAAAAGCAGAAACAAAACCCCCAGAGCATCTTTTCCCTCCCTTCTCCTTCCCCAAAAGCCCTATAACTGTACAATATTATAGTCCTGATCACATTTAAAAACAGTCAATTATTAAAAAACAAGGATTCCATTGGAAACTCAACTTTTTGGTTTCTTAAATTGTGATATAAATATATATGTATATGGTATGTGTGCACATAGAATAAAAAAATAGTCTCCTTTTCAACTCCACTACCTGGCACCAGACTGGAGACAAAAGGGAGAGAAACCCAGTAATGATGCTCTCTCAGCCTCTCCTAAGGCCATCTGTGCTCCTCAGTCTCCAATGGCTATGTTTAATATGTCTTCTCCTTATTTCAGTCTTTCACTTAAGATACTGGCCTGAGCCAATCAAAAAGAAAGGGGGGGGGGGGCTGATAGACATGACTGTTACCTGAGGAAGGTAAAGAGTGAGAGTAGTAACCGGTATCTGCATTTATATGGCTATAGTTAACTCAGTGACCCTGTAAGGAATGGAGTCTAGGCTCCATCTATCACGTGGATTTATTCTCTTGCATCATAAAGAAAAATCCAATCTTATGATTGGAAGGAGCAAAAGGTGAGAACTATAGGTCCAGAAAAGACCTAAATCTCAATTTCTAACCAGACTGAATTGAGAATGGGATTAAAGAGGCTACTTTGCAAGAAGGTTTGGTATTTGGTTTGAACTCCAGCAGTGAAGATTTCACTGGGACTGCTAATCCAAGAAGTTGAGTTTCCATGCAGAAATAACCTCTACAGAACACACATCATATGTGATTCTGACAGAAAAATGCAGCAAGTATGGCCAAGTATGGGGTTTTTGAAAGGGGTTTATCTTCCCACCCTAAACATCTGTAATATTTGCAGATCTTCCATATAAGGTGAGAGCACCAAAAGTGGGACTGACCCAGCTTTATCACTAAATATGTTTGATAAGAAACCAACCACATCAACAGAAGACTATATATATCTGCTTACAGTTGCATACTGGCTGGGCATAGATGTAAGTGCAGCAAAGACATTTATTTAAATACTCTTTGGCTGCAATACTAAGTGGAAAATACATAGAAGATTTAACTCCTTAGGACTCTTTGAAGAATATACAGAAAAACAAAGATAAAATCTGGGACAAATTTTGCATAACTCCCTAATAGGGAGAAAGAAACAAACACAGAAACACACGTGTGGATATATATGTGTGTGTGCGCATGCGCACGCGCACACACACAAACACACACACACACACACACACACACACACACACACACACACACTCTCTTTCTCCCTCTCCCTCTCTCAACTTCCTCGCTCACCAGGCAGCAGAAAGAGCTTATTATGCTTACTTCCTAAAGCCCTATACATACCTACCATGTTTCGTGGTCCTCAAATATGAGGACATTTCTCTTCTCCCCCACCTTATTCAGAATTTCTTTCCAAAAACAAGCCACAGTATTGAAGGCAAATAGTGGGTGTCATGTTCTCTAACCTGCCTCTTGACCCTAGCACAAATCATTTCTGCACAAATCAGAAAGACATAAGGAAAGGCATTCTTAACTTTACCCAGCCTCAGTTTTTCAAAGGATCCCTAAAGCCTTCAGGATTCACCCCATTTCTTCTATAAATGTTATCTCAGAGGCAGAAGGGCAAGAAAAGGCCAAAAGGAAGGGGGGTACACATTAGGGGTGAGGGAAGGGAAGGGAGAGGGACTTTTATTCTCTTTACAGAAAGATTTGCTTTTTAAAAACAAACGGTGATTTTTCTCCCCCACCCCTTATCCTCACCCCAAAAGTTCTATTCTGAAAAGGAGGGAAACATAGTTAGGTCAGGAAATTCTTCATTGTTGTAGCTGTTGCTCTGGTCTCCCAGCATGGACAGCATCTCCTAATAAGAGAAACAGAGCAAGTCTAGTCACACACCTTAATCCCTCACATTTAGCGAGCTTCTTCCTAGAATTCCCCTAAAGCATCACTCCTGACCCCACACAGTTTCTGTGGGGCTGAGCTCCCTAAGCCTTCCCTACTCCCAGAAACTCCCTGACTCCTTTAGATGACAACTTTGGTTCCTAGTCCCTTCTCTGGTTTCCTCCTACAGTTCCACATTTTTCCTCTTTTCTAGTCTTTTATATTTTTCAAAAAGAGAAAAATCTGCTTGCCACATTTCATATACTCCCCACGAACACATATGGAATTATCTCTTACCGTATTTGTTTTCTACCAAATCTGTTTTGCTTTCTTTCAACCTGTGTTTTAAACAAGCTCTTCTTTTGTCCTAAGATTATTCTATATGCTTTTTCAGTCCCCTCAGGACTTAGGTAAATGGGCTCTTATAGCTATAATCAGTATGTTTATACCCAAGCTACTGTACAGTGGGGATGTGGCCTCCTTGAATGGGCTAAAAGGATTCCCTTTAACATCTTCTCACGGTGCTTCACATCACTAAAGATGGTCTGGTTAAAGGCTGTTCCAGTTAATGACATTTATCCCTGTATGTGCCCACTCCGTCTTATCCCACATACTCCCAACACCTCAGGCCACATGCATATTTCCTTCTCTATCTCTGTCCTCTGACCCTTTCTCTACCAGTTTCTGATTTCTGAAGTCTGATTTTCAACCTCTCACCTGGAAGACCTCAGGCTGGCCAGGTTGCTGTGCTGATGGCTGTTGAACATGTTGCTCATTAGAACTCGACCGATGATGAGGCTGCTGGCCCTGCCACTGTGGCCAGACACCTACACCCTCTGCTGTCCGTGTCTGGAATTGTCCTGTAGTCTGTCCAGTCTCGGAAGCTAGAAATACAGTAAGGAACAACAACCAACTTTAAGCTAGTAACTCCACTGGAGAGGAGAAACTAGCACGTAGATACTTTCAGGGCAACCCAGGTGGCTCAGCGGTTTAGCGCCACCTTCAGCCCAGGGCCTGATCCTGGAGATCCGGTATCGAGTCCCATTTCAGGCTCCCTGCATGGAGCCTGCTTCTCTCTCTGCCTGTGTCTCTGCCTTTCTCTCTATCTCTCTCTCTCTGCGTCTCTCATGAATAAAGAAATAATATCTTTTTTTTTTAAAAAAAAAAGATACTTTCTGCTCTTCTGTTAATCAATGCCTCCTCAATTCCAAAACCTGGCCCAAATTAATTTCTCTTCTTTGCATAGCCTTTCCAAAGAGTCCTTTGATCATTTAGACGAAATTTGCTTATCATTTAATATATAATACCTTATGCACTTTTTAAATACGCCTTTTTCTTTTTCTTTTTTTTCTTTCTTTTTTTTTAATACGCCTTTTTCATGTGGGTAAATTTTAAATCCCAGGGCAGCCCGAGTGGCTCAGCAGTTTAGCGCCGCTGATCCTGGAGACCTGGGATCGAGTCCCACATCGGGCTCCCTACATGGAGCCTGCTTCTCCCTCTGCCTGTGTCTCTGCCTCTCTCTTTCTCTCTGTGTCTCTCATGAATAAATAAATAAAATCTTTTTAAAAATTAATTAATTAATTGATTTTAAATTCCAAATGGACTGTCACTTTGCATTTCTCCACAATTAGGTCAGTGTACCCAGGACCCAAACAAACTGTTTTAACTACTAAATCCTTTCTGTTTAGTGGTGTCACTTTCCTGTTACCCTCCTTTCTAATCTGAAACTCACCAAAGTTGGATCCACGACTGGTGAGATTAGGATAGGCAGCAGCACCAGGTGATGCAGTAGAAGCACCAGGAAGGGACATGGGGCTGAAGGAGGACGGAGTCTGAAAGCTGCCCACACCAAATTGGGAAGAACGAGTCTTGGCTGTAGCCTGAGCAGCCACCTGCTGAAAGAGAAAGGGATAGAGAACAACAAATGGAACATTAACATTATTGGACATGCCATTCCTATGAGTCAACCATCTGTCAATCACTGGATTCTTCTGAGCCAAGCTCATCATTTATTTCTTACTATTTCTTCTAATTAATGCCAATCTCCTTCGACACTACCTTTAGGCAGGTATAACAAAGTGTAAAAGCAAAGAACTATGAGATTAATAAACTATATACATCTAGAGTCGTAAGAAATTTTTCCAGTTTTTATTTTCCTTTTATGCTTTTGAGATATATTGCATATAACAATTTTGGAGTGTGCTTTTTGGTTTGGGCTTCTTTATTTAAAATAATGGGACGCCTGGGTGGCTCAGTGGTTGAGCGTCTGCCTTTGGCTCAGGGAGCAATCCTGGAGTCCAGGGATCGAGTCCCACATCGGGCTCCCTGCGTGGAGCCTGCTTCTTCTTCTGGCTGTGTCTCTGCCTCTTTCTGTCTCTCAGGAATAAATAAAATCTTTTAAAAATAAACAAATAAAATATTACTGTGCAATATAAGCATATATTAATATATGAAAAAATATTAGCTTTAAACAGTACAAAATAGAAACTCAGAATTGACTCCAAAACAAATCAGTAAATCAAATCTGTTTAATGTGTTATAGGTGAGTAATTCTGAATAAATGCGACTATGTGAGAACCATACTCTGAGATTTGGGGATTATTTGTTTTTAATTATCTAGCTACTCCCAATAAAGAGAAAAACTGGAAGGTAGGGGGTGGGGGTTGAGAAGATATCTAGATAGATGACAATAGAAAAAAGCCCAACCAACCAAACAAAAACTAGTATACGGGGGACAGACAGAAGAGAAGCTTTAGATCCCTGGGTGGCGCAGCGGTTTGGCGCCTGCCTTTGGCCCAGGGCGCGATCCTGGAGACCCGGGATCGAATCCCACATCAGGCTCCCAGTGCATGGAGCCTGCTTCTCCCTCTGCCTATGTCTCTGCCTCTCTTTCTCTCTCTGTGACTATCATAAATAAATTTTAAAAAAAAATTAAAAAAAAAAAAAAAAAAAAGAAGAGAAGCTTTACCTGGGCAGAGAATCCTGGGCGGGTGCTAGGGGTCCAAGTGGGGGCTGCTCCCTGGGGGGCGTTGGAGTGGCGGGAAATCTGGGCCAACATCTGCCCTGCAGAAGCTGATGGCTGGACGATGGTTACAGGAGGGGCCAGACCACTATTTCTAGAGTGAACAAATAGTGCAGTACAAGATTAAAAGGATGGGTTTACCACAAAATCTAGGAATCACAGAACAATCTAGTGCTATTCCTAGGTCCCCCTGACTTCCCTGGGGTTAAGGAAAACTTGGTTAACAGAATTTGGAAAAAAATGAGAAAAACTGACAGTCACAGACCAATCAGGACACACAGAGATGGAACCTATAACATAGCAACAGGACAGATGCAAAGAAATAGGAGGAAGGAAAGCAGCTTGCCTCATCTTAAGTCTTACAAGTTCTACTGCTTTGTCTGAAATAATCAGAGAAAGCTAGGGAAGAATAAAACTTGGATTTAGCAACTGAATGCCTCAGTTGCCCTGTAAAGCAGCACATACATAAGGGGCTCACCTGAAATTCTCTGCCGGCCGGGGGGTAGGAGGGAATGTGTTGCCCTGTGAGAATAGCTGTTGGGTGGCAGGGACAGTGCTGGAGGAGATGCCTTTACTCTGATCTGTGGACCAAAAGGAGTGGGGGGAGGGCCAGTCAAGGGGCTGTAGTACATTAGTTCAGCAAGTTCCTATTTTCTCATGAGGTATTATGATTAAGTGGAAGGATGTTGGGCAACAGCAGGCACATCAATAAGTGATCTAAATGAAAATTTAAAAGGAGAATACGGAAGAAACATACCTGCATTAATGTTGGAGTAGATTTCTGAAAATCTTGGATCTCTATCCTGGGCAAACAGACCATCTGTCTTCTCGAGGGGCTTGCTGTGTTCTGGCCCTGTGGTTGTCACAGGCTGAACAGAAACCTGTATGTTACAATGATAAAAATACCATGAAAAGATTTAACACGACAATTCAACAACCATAACATTCACATAAAGATATACATACACTCTAAATGGCCCTGGGGGACATTTCTTAAGGAAATGCTCATAGTCCTCTTAAAAGATGACACACTAAAAAAAAAAAAAAAAAAAAGATGACACACTTACCTGGGAATGATTGAAGCCAGCCAGTCCATCTCTTGCTGATACCACATCCAACTCTGTTTGCTGTTGCTGTTGCCTATATGTTAAAGACCAGTGAGGAGAGAAAGATTTTTTTAATGTGGGGGAAGGGCTTAAAATAAACAAATGGGATTGCAGATGCCTACTCCCCACGGTGAGTCACTGATGAATGGATGATTCTTCTATTGTTTCTCACCTGGATGCCAACTGCCCTGAGCTCATCTCCAGGGGTAAATTAGCTGTGGGACCTAGCTGTGGTCTCTGGATTGTGTTGGACAGTGTAGGCCTTGGTTCCTGGCTGGAGTTCCTGGGAAAATGAAGAGCAGACAGAACAGACGGGGAAAAAAGGATCTAGCACTATTTGTACAGAAAGCTGCATAGATTCACCTGTAGGTGAGGCAATAACTAATAAATTCTCCTTTGAAATCTAATCCTTTAAGTAACCTATGACTTAAAATTCAGCAAATATTTCATACCATGGACAATGAGGTACAAACAAAAACTATGTCCTGTGGTGTAAGAGTTTATCCAGTATAGGGTCTAACTCCTAGGGACTCAATACCTAGTTGGTATATATGTGTGTATCCATATCCTGGGGTTTTAAAAAGCATAAGTAAAAAAAACTAACAGTACACACACAAACATTAACAAAGACTCTCTGCATAGTAAGAATTTGTTCCCTTCTCTTTATAGTTTTCCATACTTTTTTTTTTTTTTTTTAAGATTTTGTCCATTTATTCATGAGAGACACAGAGAGAGAGGCAGAGACACAGGCAGAGAGAGAAGCAGGCTAGGATCCTCACAGGGAGCCGGATGTGCACTCGGATCCCAGGACACCGGGATCACGCCCCAAGTCAAAGGCAGATGCTCAACTGCTGAGCCACCCAGGCCTCCCTATAGTTTTCTACTTTCCAAATTTTCTGTAAAAAATATTTATTTAAAAAATTTTAAGAATTAAATTGTGGTGGAAAAATGGTACATAAAAATGTGAACATTATTTACAAAAACAAGTTCTAAAAGTACTTAAAATTTCAAAATTTAAACAAAATGGAAATACAAAACAATGGTTTTTCTGTAATATAAAGATGCAAAAACACTACACTGCCAATGACCATATACCTGAGTCCTAAATAAGTACAATTTCTAACTCAATTCACTCTGCTACACTAATTAGAAAAGAATTAAACTTTAAAAGCCCTAAAAGTAGAAGGACACAGACTCAATGTTGTTACCAGGTTACTACTTATACTTGATAATCATTTCTAAGCAGATCTTCAAGAGATAGGCTCAGGGCTAATTCTATATATATAGATTAAATGGGAAAAAAATAATCTGACAATTGACTTCTACTGGAATGGGTATAATAAAAGCGACAGTAAAAATGTGAAGGAATTCGAACACTAATTACATTGCTGATGGTAGTGTAAAGGATGAAGCTTTGGGAAGAGTTTTGCAGTTCCTCAAAAGATTAAACACAGAGTTGACATGTAACCCAGCAATTCCACTCCTAGGTATATACCCAAGAAAATAAAAACATATCCACATAAACACTGGTATATCAATGTCCATAGCTGTGTTCTAAATAGTCAAAAAGTAGAAATAACCCAATGTCCATCAATTAATGAATGGATAAACTAAATGTATCCCTGGACAAAGGAATATTATTTGGCAATAAAAAAAAGTACAAATAAATGCTACAACAGAGATAACCCTTAAAATATTATACTAAGCAAAAGAGGTTGGTTACAAGGACTCATATATTGTTATGATTCCATTCATATAAAATATCTAGAATAGACAAATTTAGAGAAACAGAAAATAGATTAGTTGTCACACAGGGCTTGGGGAGTGGGGAGGATGACTATTAATGAATACAGAATTTCTTTTGGGGGCAATGAGCATGTACTGAAATTAGATTGTGGTAATAGTTGTACAACCCTGTGACACACTAAAAAAATTATATACTTTAAATGGGTGCACTATCATGCAACCTATCACAAAATCAATAAAACTAGTTTTTACAAAGCTGAGAAGGAAAAGCCCAAACAGAAAGGAATCAAGGAACAGAACAGATATAGTTATGCTCAAAAGCAAAGAAAACTACAGTCCATAGGCCAAATTCAGTCCACTGCCTGTTTTTGTAAATAGAAGTTTGTTGGAACATAGCTATCTTTATTCATTTCATTTGTCTAGGACTCTTTTCATGTTATAATAGCAGAGTTGAGTAATTTCAATAGAGACCATATGCCCCCACAAAGCTAATATAATTATTACCTTGGCCTTTTACAGAAAGAGTTTGCAGATACCTGCTCTAGGGGAAAATTCTACCAGGATAAAGCAATGAACTGGTATATAAAACGATATCCTTTCTAGAAAGAGTTTAAGCATAAAATTGAAATACGAACCCTTCACATCTCAGAACTTACTATCTAAAGTACTGTTTGTTAAAAATCTTATTGTGTAGTAAACTGCCAAGATGAGGAACTTCAAACTAATGGTGTTTACCACTACAAAGGGCAGAAGAGTAGCAGACAGCTTGATGGCTAAGCAGACTTGGCCCCATGAGAAATCCCAACACTGGAAAAAGCCTTTATGGTACATACTTCACATTGGTGTTGGTACAGATGATATACTCAATTTCATCTGAATAAGGGTTCTGGAAAGTAAAGGAGCTGGTTCTCATCCAGAGCCATTCTCGGTTCTTAGACCGAAACCGGAACATGACAGACAGCACCTGGCCTTTTAACTTCACCACCTGAAAAAGTTTTCAAGTTATCAGTGAAACCCACAAAAAATTTTCTTTAGAATTTTTTTTCAATTCCCCATTTCTACCACCCTAAGATTCATGTGTTACAGTCCTTGAAGTACCAGTCTCTTTCAACGTTACTGACAAAACAACAGGGGGAGTGAAAGCTAAGTGCTAAATAACAAGAAGGTATATTTATAATTCTTCCTAGAGTCTCAAATAGCTATTTGATCACATACAGGAGTAACAATTTTTTCCAGAATAAAGACTGTTTCCCCACTTCGCTTGGGAAGTTCCTTAAAGATATGTTGATCTAGCTTTACAAGTCTAAAGTAGAAATTTGTACTTTGATATTGAAATAGCTTACATGTTGCTCCTCAATCCTAGGTCTTCCCCTAAGCCTGAGAATTTGTTTTCACAGCACCCATGTAGGTTTCTATAAATAAAACTAAGTTGGCTTTAGTCTTGTTTTGCTTTTGTTTTTTAAAAGAAAATCATCTTAGATTTTAGTGTCTAGTTTTATGAAATAGAAAATTATCTTGACCTTTCCTCCCTAACAAAAAAATAGTATGAGCAGCTATTATTTATTTTGTAGTTACTATATGTCAAGCACTGGACTATGTGCTTTTATTTTTTTTTCAGAACATCAACACTTAACATGATAAAGAAGTGAGATGTGAACATTTGAATTTTTTTTTAAAGATTTTATTTATTTCTTCATGAGAGGCACACAGAGAGAGGCAGAGACACAGGCAGAGGATGAAGCAGGCTCCATGCAGGAAGCCTGATGTGGGACTCCATCCTGGGACTCCAGGATCACACCCCAAGCCAAAGGCAGATGCTCAACTGCTGAGCCACCCAGGCCTCCCTGAATATTTGAATTTAAACAATAGTAATCATTCTTTAATTTTTGCATGTGCTCACTGTGTAATATATACAGAATTAATATAATTACATTGGTACACAACTATGTACTGGATTTGAAAACCTGCTTACTGAGGTATATATCTATTTTAATGAAGCATAAGTCCAGTGCTCCAAAATACCTACACTTTTTAAGAAAAAGCGGTAACACTTGTGTTTAAGCTGCTAATGGTGGAAATAACTGCTGACATTAAAGCTGACTGAGAAATAATTACAGCAGAAAATGGGACACACTTCACTTTGCAATAATAAAATGGCACGTTTTATATATACATATACACACATACCTTTCACAAATCAAGTGTGAAATACAACACTGCAGTAACCATAACAGACAGAAAACAAGCTTTGTTGGATATAACTAAATTTATTACTGAGAAAGAAATATAAATCCAACTAGACTTAAGAAATATCAAAATCAGGAAATCAGCACCTAAAGGCTGGAGACCACACATTAAAAAGCACCCTTATCTAAGTACCCTAAAATCACAGTAGCAACTAATGTCAGAATAATAACCTTGAGATTATGTAGACTATTATAGGAGTCATTAAAGCTATTTTGGAATAAACATTTTCTGGAAGTGATAAAATGATGCTCTGTGACCCAAAGTTGTCAGAATTAGGACTTTCAAGGATTTAAAATATACTGTATAATCTCTTCTCACACTGCTGAAGGTCCATGTCATGTCCTTAGTTTTGAATGGATTCAAGAGAAGTCAGAATAGTTTTTCAGAAAAAAAAAAAAAAAAATAGAATAGTTTTTCAGAATGGTTTTCCTGAATCCACACATATACAAAATGTGGTTCTTCTGTGAGGTACAGCTGAGCACATGGAATGGTAATGCTGAGGGTTCAGGTGACAGGCATTTTACTGCCATCATCTGATTTTCTCTAGAAGCTGGGCTATATGCTCTAAACATATTGTCTTATTTAATCTTCCTAACAACACTCTGAATTTAAGTACTGCTATTATATCTATTGAATATGTTAGAACACTACTGAGGCTCAAAGAGGGAAATTAGCCTAATATAAAAAATTGCTTCCTAAAGTCAAACCTGTACTGAAATTAAATTCACCAGATATTTTCTGAATCTAGTGCCTGAAAATAACAGTTTATCCTTGGCCTTTTGGCTAAGATCAAGTGTAGTCTCTGTTCATATCAGTTTAATATCTGATATGTCCTCTATCCAAGGACAATATAGTAAATGGATTTTTGGAGCAGGGAGATGGAATATAAGTTTGTTCTGTAAACTCCATGCATCAACCTTGTATTATAATACCTCCAGGAATAGTGCTCCCACCTCAGGGGGAATACTTAGATGTCTAAGGTCAACTTGTGCTACAGGGGGAATATATCATGTGGGACTGTATGCACTGGAATGTTTCTGCCTCCAACTAAGTGAGTGGGTGGCTTGTGTCCAGCCTCCTGGAGGGGGAAGTGTGTATTATATGCACCATGATCTTCTTACACTGTATGAGGAGCATAAATAGAAATATGATTATGCCAATGGTGGAAATGGTGTTTTTTCTTTTTTTCCTTTCTTTTCATTTCTGTCTTCAGTGATTTTGTCTCCTAAGATTTGCTTCCCTGTACTTAAGTTGACTATTTTTTTAGTGTCTTAAAGATTTATTTATTTATTTATCTATCTATCTATCCATCCATCCATCCATCCCTGGGTGGCGCAGCGGTTTAGCGCCTGCCTTTGGTCCAGGGCGCAATCCTGGAGACCTGGGATCGAGTCCCGCATCGGGCTCCCGGTGCATGGAGCCTGCTTCTCCCTCTGCCTGTGTCTCTGCCTCTCTCTCTCTCTCTTTCTGTGACTATCATAAATAAATAAAAATTAAAAAATAAATAAATTAAAAATTAAAAAAAAGAGTCAGCTTACAATTAGGGGTTAATTCTTGCTTTTGGCTTCCTGAGCAATGCCATGGAGGATCACAAGAACAAGCACCTTATGTAAATGGCAAAAAGGAAGCCAAGAAGAAAGTGGTTGATCCATTTTCTAAGAAAAACAGAGGTATGATGTGAAGGCATGAGCTATGTTCAATATAAGAAATATTGGGAAAAGAAAAGAAATATTGGAAAAACACTAGTCATAAGAACCTAACTAAGGAACTGAAATCATATCTGATGGCTTCATGGTCATATTTTTGAAGTGAGCCTTGCCATCTGCAGAATGATAAAGTTGCATTTAGAAAATTCAAGCTAATTACTGAGGTTGTTCAGGGCAAAAACTGCCTGAATTTCCATGGCACGGATCTTATCAATGACAAAATGTATTCCATGGTCAAAAAATGGCAGATGATTTAAAGCTCGTGTTGATGTTAAGACTACCAATGGTTATTTGTTTTTTCTATTTTATGTTGGTTTTAACAGAATTTTTAAAAAATACTCATTTATTTGAGAGACAGCATTTGCATATCATGTGGGGGAAGGGACAAGGTAAAGGGGGGAAGAGAGGAAGAGGGGGAAAGGGGAAGAGAAGGAGGGAGGGAGGGAGGGAAAATATCTCAAACAGACACCTGCTGAGCAAGGAACCCGACCTGGGGCTCAATCTCACAATCCTGAGATCATGACCTGAGCCAAAATCAAGAACTGGACACTTGACTAAGCCACCCAGGTGCCCCTATTTTGTGTTGGTTTTACTAAAAAATGCAACAATCAGATTCAGAAGACCTCTTATGCTTAGTACCAACAGGTCTGCCAAATTTGGAAAAACATGATGGAAATTATGACCTGAGAGGTGCAGACAAATGACTTAAAAATAGTCAATAAATCAATTTCAGACAGCATCAGAAAAGACATAGAAAAGGCTTGCCAATCTATTTGTCCACTATACAATGTCTTTGTTACAAAAGTAAAAATGCTCAAGAAGCCCAAGTTTGAATTGGAAAAACTCATGGACCTTCACAATGAAGGTATTAGTTCTGGAAAAGCACTGGTGATAAGACTGGTGCTAAAGTTGAACAAGCTGATTGATATGAGCCACCAGTTCAAGAATCTGTTTAAAATTTAGATACATAAAATAAAATAAAATAAAATTTAGACACTTAATGGTGACAAATTGAAAAGTCTTATTTGTGAAGAGTTAACTCATTTATCTATAAAAGAACCATGAAATGAATATTTCTACCACAATCCACAGTTCAGTGAGGCCCAGAATATTTTAAGTACTTTAAGGAGTGAGTCTCTTAGAGGGGTACCTGGGTGGCTCAGCGGTTGAGCATCTGCCTTTGGCTCAGGTTGTGATCCCAGGATCCTAGGATGGAGTCCCACATCAGGATCCCCACGGAGAGCCTGCTCCTCTCTGCTATGTCCCTGCCTCTCTCTGTGTCTCTCATGAATAAATAAAATATTTTTAAAAGTTAAAAAAAAAAGTTTCTTAGATACAGTTAGCTAAATACAAGACAGTGAGTAGCCAAAGCCAAAGTACCTTGGACATAATCCATAGTCTCAAAATACTGGTCCTTTTCCATTCCTTAAAAATATAAGTTACGCACTAAAGAACATAAGATTATGATGCCTGTCATAGTACTCAAGCAGTGGTTAATAAATGTTTGAGGGATTAATATGATAACAGATATTAGATAAAAATATTATTCAAATCCAAACCAGGGAAAAAAGTTACCTGTTGGAAGCTATCTCTTAGAAGCTGCTGGTCTTCAGGATGACAGAATTCTACAATATTCTTTCCTAAGAGTTCCTAAAAGTGAAAAAGAAGAGTAAGATGGGCACTTTTATGATCATCTAAAATTCCTGGCCTATCAGAAAAGGACTTGGGATTTATTTATTTTTTTTAGGACTTGGATTTTATTTCTCCTGTCTTTAGCCTAGGATTATAATAAGTGTGGAGAGAAAAAAAAAAAAAAGACAAAGAATATGGAATCTGCCTGGCAAATGGCCTCTAAAACATTTTTCTTTTTCAGAACATTATATATTTATTTTAGCTGCATTTTAAAGATTTGAAGTCTAATGTACACATACAATTCACTCATTCTAAATCTACAATTGATGGCTTCTAACATATTTATATATAGTTGTGTAACCACCATTATCACCACAATCCAGTTTGAGAACACATCCACTGCTCCCAGTTTCCTTGTGCTTGTTTATAGTCAACACCTGCTCCCAACCTCCTAGCCAACTAGTAACCTGCTTTCTGCTTTAGTGTTGCCTTTCTAGAAACTTAATACAAATGGAATCATATAATATGTGGTCTTTTGTCTCTGACTTCTTACATGTAACTTAAGATTTCTGGAGCTCATCTATGTTGTTGTACATATCAATAGTGTATTTCTTTTTATTACTCAGTAGTATTCTCTAATGTGGATATATCAGAGCTGTGTATTCATTCACTAGTTAATGGACATTTTGAGTTTTTCCACTTTGGTGTTACTGTGAAAAATACAACTATCAACATTTGTATATAAATCTTTTTTTTTTGTATATAAATCTTTATATGAACATAGGTTTCATTTCTCTTGAGTAAATACTTAGAAGTGGAATTGCTAGCTTGTAGTAGGGTTAAGTATATGTTTCACTTTTTACAAACTATTTTTCCATTTTTCCAAAATGTTTTTCCAAAGTGGCTATATCATTTTACAGGTCTGCCAACAATGTATAATGGTTGCAATTTCTCCCCGTTCTTGCAATACTTTTTGATTATAGTGGACATATAGTGGTAGCTCACTATGCCCATTCTAGTGGACATACAGTGGTATCTCATTGTGGTTTTGATTTGTACTTTCCTACTGACTAATGATGAAGAGCGTCTTTTTTTTTTTTTTTTTTTTTAAGATTTTAAGTAATCTCTATGTCCAACATTGGCTGGAACCTACAACCCCAAGATCAAGGGTCACAAGCTTCCACAACTGAGCCAGCCAGGTGCCCCATGATGAGAATCTTTTATATGCCATTCATGTTTCTTCTTTGGTGAAATGTCTATTCAAATCTTGTATCCTTTTTTACTGGCTGTTTACCTTAGTGAGTTTTAGGAGTTTTTTTATATGTTCTGGATACAAATCCTTTTTCAGATATATGATTTGCAATACTTTTTCCCAGTTTATGGATGGCCTTTTCAATTTTTTTTTTTTTCACTTTTTTTTTTTTCCTTTTCACTTTCTTAATGGTGTCCTTTTAAGAGGACAAATTTTAATTCTGATGATCTCTAACTTATGGGTTTTTTTCTTTTGTGAAGCATGCTTTTAGTGTCATATAAGAAATCTTGGATTCAAAATCACAAAGATAATCTCCTGTGTTCTTCTAGAAGTTTTATGACTTTAGCTCTTAAACATTTAGGTTTTTGTCTATGGGGTAAGAGTCCACATCCTTTTCTGTGAAGGGGAATATCCAATTTTTCCATCACCACTTATTGGGAAGAATCTTTTCCCCATTGAACTGTCCTGACATCTTGATTGAAAATCAGCTGATCGTAAATGTGAAAAAAGACTATTCTGGCCTACTGATCTGTTTATCTATCTTTATACTGATATCATACTACCTTGATGACAACAGCTTCTTAAGTGGTGTTGAATCAGTGTAAATCTTCCAACTTTATGCTTTTTCAAGATCTTTTAACCAACTTCTTCAGAGCCACAGCCAGAAGTCCCTCTTGGGCATACAATTTTGAAAGTCTATATAATGATTTATTTCTCAAGTCTGGTATAGCTACTTGGTCTGCTGAATGAAAAATCTCAATAAAATAAAAATAACTGGTGCCAAACTTGCATATGTTGCGGGTTACTTTGTTCCTAACCTAAGTGATTACATAAATTACCTAATGATGGTCATACCATTATAACTAATTAAAATCAACACTTTTGCATCATTATCTGTATTAATATCAGTAACAAAAAATACACACATCTTCATGCCTGCTTATCCCACATGAGAACAACCATATTTTTCTAGATTGGATGAATAACATTGGTAGAAAGCTGAGAATAAATTTAGCTACAGATAGAATAGGATCATCACTTTTTCATATCTGGGCCTGATAAGCTTTGACTATTCTGGAATACATGACTGAATAACATGAACAAAGCCAAGGGAAAACAGGTTTAAGTATCAGTGGTGTAATAGGTCCAGCTCTTCACCTGTGGTTGGTAGCCAACAGTAGCCACACAGCGGTGATCCACAAAAGTGAAGATTCCCTCAATGTTGTGCCGAGAAATAAACTCTGTTGGCTGACAAACATTACTCATGTCTGTACAGTTGGGAGAACTAGTTACCTGAAAGTAAAGAGATAAAAACAAGATAAAATGAAATCATTTTTAACAGATGTATTTCTCATCTCCTCATGGTCATATACAAAGACATGAGGCTCCCAATTTTAGGAATTTCTGAGCTTTCACATCATATTCAGAGAGAAAAAAATGGCAATCACAATCAGAGACGGCATGAGACCTAGTTCCACCTCCACATATGTACTCTTTACCAACTTTGTGAAAAAAGATAAAAATTCATTCAACCCAAAACTCACCCACTTTCATTTAGCTAGGCTGTGTTCATTATTCAGATTGGAAAACTAGTCTCCATTAACCAAGAAACTTACCTAGTTTTATGACAAGAATAAAAATAATTGCACTTTTCCAGTCATGTAATGATAAAATTAAAAGATCTCTCTTCTCCTGTTAGTTAGGAATAAAAAATTCAGCACTGTAAAGCTCACAGTATGAAAGATGAGGGGAAAAGATATCCTTCCTTCTCTCAACCTTTTCAGCTTCTGCTAATCAACAGAAGCAAACTATGAATCCCATGTTCTTCCAAATAGCTGAAGTTTTACAGAATTCTTCATTTGTATTCAGAGTAAAAGAAAAATAACATAAGTCCTGAAGGAGATTTCTTCTTATTGGAAAGGGATGATATAAGATTTCCAGGGCAGATGATGGAGTAGGAGGAGCCTAAGCTCACCTTGTCCCATAGAAACAACCAGATAACAGCCATATCAGTGTGAATAACCCAGAAAAGGACCCAAAGACTGGAAGAATGGTCTCTACACAGCCAATTGTAGAGAAGAGGCCACACTGAAGAGAGGAGGAAGATTAGAGACGCAGTCAGGAGCTAAATGGATCCACTAAACAGACCCATTGGACTATCTGCGGGAGGGAAGGGCTCTGTGGGCACTGAGAGGGGAAAAAAACAAACTCTGGCACCATGAAGCCCCCACAGGGAAGACAAATCCCAGTAACATTTGGCTCTGAAAACCAGAGGAGTCAAATTTCAAGAATTCTTACAAACAGCAGGGCTTAAAACCTGGAACACTAAAAATCAGCAGGCTCATGGGAAAGCTGAGAGGGCAAGAGGAAACTAAGTCCGTACAAGCCCATGGAGATAAAGCATAGAAGTAGCATTTTGAAAAACACCTGGGGTATATGGGAGGGAGATTTGTTTACTAATTTCAGAGTATGTGCTGGAGGGGCAGGGATCACTGGGAAACATCTCTAGGACTAAAGGAGCTGGCTGGTGCCATTTCCTTCCCCTGGACCCCCAGCACAAACACATGGACACCTGCAGGAGCCAGTGTAATACCAACACTTGCTACTTCACTTGCTAACAGCAAGCCCCACCCATGCATACACCAGTGGGCACAACCCCTCCAGCCAGACTCAACTCCAGGTCTTCTCCCATAGGAGACTCTTGCAAACCTTGCTAATACTGTGCACCCCCACTCCTGCATTCTCCTGCAGTTCACTGCTATTTACATCTGGCAAATGCCTGGTCTGATTCAATTTAAGCCCATGGTAGCCCAAGACTGGCCCACTAACAAAAAAAGGACCAAACTCTGCCCACAGCAGACAAAGAGTCATTGCAGATGACTTGACTAAAGGCAAAAGCTGCTCAGCCATAACAGCAGGGCACATGCAACATGCATAGGAGATGCCACCAGATTCTGGTGAACAGGGAACATTGTACTGCAGGCCACTACTGTCAAGAGCAGATGTAGCTGAATTTCCTAACACATAGAAACAGGGAGAGAGTTAGACAAAATGATGACACAGAGAAATACATTCCAAATGAAACAATAGGACAAATCACAGCAAGAGACCTAAACAAAAGAGAGATAAGTAATATGCCTGATAGAGAATTTAAAGTACACTGAACTTAAAAAAAGAATGGAGGACCTCAGTGAGACCCTTAACAAAGAGACAAGAAAACATTTAAAAAAAAAAAAAAAAAAGCAGAGATGAAGAACCCAACTGAAACTAAAACTAAAAATACACTAGATGGAGGGATCCCTGGGTGGCGCAGCGGTTTAGCGCCTGCCTTTGGCCCAGGGCGTGATCCTGGAGACCCGGGATCGAATCCCATGTCGGGCTCCTGGTGCATGGAGCCTGCTTCTCCCTCTGCCTGTGTCTCTGCCTCTCTCTCTCTGTGACTATAATAAATAAATAAATAAATAAATGAATAAATAAATAAATAAATAAATACACTAGATGGAATAAATAGTAAACTAGAGAAAGCAGAAGAACAAATTAGCAGGAGGACAGAATAATGCGAAACAATCAAGCTTGCTTGAGAGCGAGGGAGAGAGACGAAAAAATAATAAAAATGAAAACAGATGTAGGGAACTTAGTGACACTAGCAAGCTTAAGAACATTCACATTATAGGGATCCCAAAAGAAGAAAAGAGAGAGGGAAAAGGGGGCAAAAAATTTATTTGAATAAATACTAGCTTCCTCCAAATCTGGGGAAGGAAATAGAAATCCAGATCTGGAAGGCACAAAGTGCCTCCAACAAAATCAAGCTAGGGGAGTCCACACCAAGACATACAGTAATTAAATTGGTAAAATGCAGAGATAAAAAGAGAATTTTAAAAGCAGCAAGGAAAAAGAAACAGTTACATACAAGGGAAAACCATAAAGTAATCAGGAGATTTTTCAGAAAAAACTAGAGGGAGTAACATATATTCAAAGTGCTGAAAACAAAGAAACAAACCAACAAACCTGTGGCCAAGAGTGCTCTCTCCAGCAAGACTATCATTCACAACAAAAGGACAGATAGTTTCCCAGACAAGCAAGAGTTAAAGAAATTCACGACCACAAAATCAATCCTACAAAAAATGTTAAAGGGGATTCTTTGAGATCATAAATAGGGGCAAGAAAAGCTGGAAACACAAAACCAGTATAATTAATTATGTTTATAAAAATCAGTTAAGGGAATCACAAAATAAAAACATGTAAAGTATGACACCAATATACCTAAAACGTGAAGGGAAGAGGAATAAAGAATGGATTCAAACATAAGTGACCATCAACTTAATGTAAACTTCTATACGCATAAGATGTTATTCACAAACCTAATGGTAACCATGAAATAAACCAGTAAAAGGTATGCAAAAAATAAGAAAGAATCCAAGCATGTCATTAAAGCCAACAAACATTAGAGGAGAGAGCAAGAGAAGGAACAAAGAACTACAAAACCATAAAGCCACTAACAAAATGGTGATACTTATCAACACTTTCAATGAAAATGGACTAAATACTTCAATCAAAAGATACAGGATAACAGAATGGATAAAAAACCAGACCCATCTATATGTTGCCTACTAGAGACTCCTTTCAGACTTAAAGACATATGCAGATTGAAAGTCAAGAGTTGGGGCAGTCCGGTGGCGCAGCGGTTTAGCGCCGCCTGCAGCCCAGGGTGTGATCCTGGAGACCCCGGATCGAGTCCCACGTCAGGCTCTCTGCGTGGAACCTGCTTCTCCCTCTGCTTGTATCTCTGCCTCTCTCTCTCTCTCTGTGTCTCTATGAATAAATAAATAAAATCTTAAAAAAAAAAAAAAAGAAAGTCAAGAGTTGGAAAACCATTTATCATGCAAATGGAAGTATAAAGAAAGCCAGGGTAGCAATATTCATATCACACAAAATAGACTTTAAAACAAAGACTATAACAAAAGACAAAGAAGAATACTATATAATCATAAAAGGAATGATCCAAAAAGAAGATATAACAACTATAAATATTTATGCACTCAACATGGCAATACCCAAATACATAAAGCAGCTAATAATAAATATGAAGGAAGTAATTGACAGTAAAACAATAATAGTAGGGGACTTTAACATCCTACTTACACCAATGGATAGATTATCCAAACAGAAAATCAACAAGGAAACAGTGGCTTTGAATGACACATTGGACCAGATGGATCTAACGAATATACTCAGAACATTCCACCCTAAAAACATCAGAATACACATTGTTTTTAAATCCTCGAAAAAAATAAATAAATAAAACAAATAAATAAATAAATAAATAAATCCTCGAAAATAGAATAGGAAATAATTTCTTTGACAGTGGCCACAGCAACATTTTTCTATATATGACTCCAAAGGCAAGGGAAACAAAAGCAAAAACAAACTGTTGGGATTACATCAAAATAAAAAGTTTCTGCAAAAGGACAGATAGGAAACAATCAACAAAACTAAAAGACAACCTACAGAATGGGAGAAGATATCTGCAAGTAACATATCTAATAAAGAGTTAGTATCCAAAATATATAAAGAATTATACAACCCAACTAAAAAATGGGCAGAAGACATGAATAAATATTTCTCCAAAGAAGACATTATACAACCCAACACAAATGCTCCCTCTGCCTGTGTCTCTGCCTCTCTGTGTGTCTCTATGAATAAATAAATAAATAAAATCTTTTTAAAAAAAATTAAAAAAAAAAGATGCTCTTTTTCCATCTTCCTTTGCCCCTTCCCCTCACCTCTCTCCCTCTCTTAAAAAGAAAAAAAAATTGTGAAATCACTTATACACTTCATAAAATTGATGTTAATAAATTAATGTAATGCTATATATTAACCATACTGGAAATAAAATTAAAAAAATAAATGTATGGGACACTTGGGTGGCTCAGTGGTTGAGTGTCTGCCTTCAGCTTAGGGCATGATCCTGGAGTCTTGGGATCGAGTTCTACATCAGGCTCCCTGCATGGAGCCACTTCTCCCTCTGCGTATGTCTCTGCCTCTCTCTCATTCATAAATAAATAAATAAATAAATAAATAAATAAATAAATCCTCATAAATAAATAAATAAATAAAACCTTTTTAAAAATGTACAAAGAAAGCAAAAGAAAGAATGGAAAAAGGAAAATAGATGATGCAAATATGGAAAATTCATACTTGCCTGCAGTCTGCCAATGGCCACTAGGCAAAATTTGCTCCCCTGGCCAGCCTCTGGATCATCATCTGGGAGGGAGACACCTTCAAGAAGGTGAAGTTAAAAGGTTTAACAGGGACCTCAAACTCAATCACCTTCAATTCAGATAAAAATGATTTAAAACAGATGTATGTATGAAGTGACTAGATATAAAACAATAGAGTACTGAATGATAAGAATAAACAATTGCACAAAATTTACCATATTGCAGATACTGTTTTAAAAGTTTTTTAGGGACGCCTGGGTGGCTCAGCGGTTGGGTGCCTGCCTTCGGCCCAGGGTGTGATCCTGGAGACCCAGGATCGAGTCCCACATCAGGCTCCCTGCGTGGAGCCTGCTTCTCCCTCTGCCTGTGTTTCTGCCTCTCTCTGTGTATCTCTCATGAATAAATAAATAAAAATTAAAAAAAATAAAAAATAAAATTATTTATTTAAAAAAGTATTTTTATATGTATTAATTCATATATTTTACTCATATGAATTGTAACAAACTGCAGAGTACAAGTCCCACTCAAAGTATTCTAAAAAACTATGCTGGCCAAACCAAATATATATGAAGACAGTCATTTATTCTATGACTATATCATAGGCAGAGAACAAATGTCTTGCCCAACTTGTGGTTTTAAAATATGCAAACAATCAAAAATGAAATTAAACAAACACCAATAGTTACTTATTTATGTCCTTTGGAAAAAAGGATAGCAAAGTTTCAATGTTACATGTGGAAAGGGAAAAAGACTGCATTTTCTCCCTAGTCTTTGCACATATATTGTCTTTTTATCAAGAAAAATATTATTTCTGTGAGAGCAATACAGAAGTATAAAAGACCATGTATACTACAAATGTATGGTTTTTACAGTATATAAGCTAAAAAGCTCAAATGTCACTACACTTAAAATTGGTTTTTCTTAATTACATTTAACTACCATTTACTGAATGCTTACTATATGTCAGACACTGGGCTAGGTGCTTTTATTACACTAAATCTAATCCTCAAAATAATTCCACATGGGATATATTATCTCCCAATTATAGATGAGAAAATTGAGGGGTTCTTTTTATAAAGGTCAAGCGTCTTACCCTAAGTTATACCATCAGTAAGTGAAAATGCCATAATCAAACCATTTTTCCAAATGCAAAGTTTAATCTCTTCCCGAAGGTGGTAACCTTTCCTCCCCCTTTTATCTTAGTTTCACTTTCCCTACAATCCCACTTCCCAATTATACCCATCCAGCAGGGAAGTAATAAAGTGGTAGGATCTGGAAATTCTGACAAACCAGTTTAAAAGGCTGATCCCCATACCCCAAACACCCTTCTCACAGTTTGTTTGACTTCAAGTTCTAATAAAGCTAAAGTGCTCATATCTTGATTTAAAGCCTTTAAAAAGAGTATCCCACTTATAAGTTACTACAATCAAGTCATTTCCCTCTTCTCCCTCAAAGTCTTGCTCTTGCTTTAGGAAGCTTTCCCAAATTAACTGCTTTCAACGCCAACTGTTTCTTTGCAAACAAGTATGAGAAAATAGGTATTCATTATATACTATTATGAATCTGAACATTTAAAAATTCCATTCTGTGACAGAGCCAACACTGAATCATTTTCAAGTCTGAGTAATCCATCTCCCCAGCTGCATATAAAAAAGGGGCAGGAGTCTGCTTTTTTTTTTCCTATTTTCTTATCATGGTTTATACCAAAGTACATTTTGCATACATGATACATGGTACATGATAAATGTTAGCTAACTTTCTCGGACTCTGTGACAAACCTGCTGCACCACAAGAGAAATCCAACTTTCCTACCTGCTGGGGGCCAGGCCTTGATGTAGCCTGTACAATGGACCACCACAAAGTGAGGTTCCCCATCCTTCACAGAGCCAAGTCCATTCCTAGAAGAAGTACATGTGTGAGGAGAAAACCCTACTCAATAGCATTTAAAAGGCAACGCTGGCTTAGTACCTTTAAGCTTAGGCTCTTGCATGTTTAGAAAACTGATCACTTTTTGACCTTTCTCCCCAAAAGTGAACACCATATTTCTGACCTTGCCAAAGTAAAGCAACAAAAAGATACTGCAGCAGGAACTAGTAGGGCAACTTATTTAAATAAGATGAGCAAAGCTGTAGAAGTTCAGAAAATATTGCCAGAAAATAAATAACTGGGAAGTGAAGCATGAATGTGAGGGCTGCTAAAGGAAGTACTACAGTAAGATAGTTGAAAAAAATGATGATCTCTACCAGTATGTAGCCATCTCTTTGGTTTTTCATTGTTTCGGATCTCACCTGCATCTGTTTCTCACAAAGCTCAATCTATTCATGGAGACTGGGTCCACAGAGCTATTGCCACATCTGTTTCAAAGAACGGAGATATTAAAAGCAATTAAACTGTGCCATTTAATAACTTTCCATCCATTAACAGCCAGGAAAAAAGGCTCTGGATACAACTAGACACAGAAGGAGAAAGAAGTCAGGCTTGATATTTCTAAAACTTATAACTGCCGAGAATCTGAAGTTCAAAATGTTCCATATATTCTTCAATTGCAGAAATTCTCTACATTGGGGTCAGTATACATTTTGTGTAAAGGACCAAATGGTAAATATTTCAGCTTTTGTGGATCGTACAATTTACTGCAACTAGGCCATCAGAGCATAAAAACAGCCATAGACAATATATAAACAAACGCACATGGTTATGTTCCTATAAGACTTTATTCACAGAGTTGTGGTTTGCACATTCCTGTTCTATACCACAACCCAATCTATTTGCTATGTTTCCTTATTATTTATCTTGCTCTTACCTATGTCTCTACATAGATCATGTTCACATATTGAGACATTCTCTCCCACCCTCTACTTTCCTCCTTTCATTTCTTTAAAATAATAGATTAAACTTACACAGAGTTTAATGCACTAGTCTAAGCATCTTTACACATATTATCTCACCCTTATAACAACTTTATGAGGTTGATATAATTCCCAATATTAGGAGAAATCATAACACAAAGTTGTTATGTAATCTGCTCAAGGTTTCAGAAGATAATGAGTGGCAAATCTAGCAGTCTAGGTTCAGAAGTTAGTCTAAACCACTAAGTCACATAATATTAAATTCTAAAACTCTCAGGAAACCTTTCTTAATATCCTACTCATCATTTCTAATAAGCATCCTCTCAGTACAATGTAGGTAATTTCCACTGTATAACCTGAACTTACTTTGTGACTTTAAGAGGTATCTTTTCAGGACGCCTGGGTGGCTCAGCAGTTGAGCATCTGCCTTTGGCTCAGAGCGTGATCCTGTGGTCTCCAGGATCAAGTCCCGCATCAGGTTCCCTGCAGGTAGCCTGCATCTCTCTCTGCCTATGTCTCTGCCTCTCTCTCCCTGTGTCTCTCATGAATAAGTAAATAATCTTAAAAAAAAAAAAGCTTTATTTAAAAAAACAAAAACCCTCTGCTCCTAATTTTTCTTATATCAATCCTCAACCTGACACTTACCTCATACGGCAAATAAATGATCTCCTTGAGCCCATACACATCCTCATGGAAGACTGCTGACCTTCCTTTTTCACTGTTCCAGTCTTCAGATCAAGGATACGCCCTGAAAAATGATGTGAAGAGCAGTCTGGAGTGTGTTCTTATATATGGTGAAAAGGAAGGGAGAGAGACACTAGAGGCAAAGACAAATAGTATCCTATTCTGTCCTCCAATCTCCATGCTTATAAAAGAACACACCAAGTAGGGGTTGGATTTTTTTCCAAGTCTAAAATATCTCAATTCCCATCAATGAATCTTATTCTTAAGTTCAAAGGCAGCACTGAAGATAACTCTGTGCAAGGAAAGAAGATGGAAGTGGAAAGTAGTGTTGGCAAGAAAGAGGCTAGGCTATATTCTTGGGTCCCACTTTCATGCACGTGCATGTACACATATGTGCACACATGCACACTGAGGGAATGTCACTGTTTAAAAACTAATAATTTGGGCAGCCCGGGTGGCTCAGCGGTTTAGTGCCTGCCTTCAGCCCAGAGCATGATCCTGGAGACCCGGGATCAAGTCCCACGTCAGGCTCCCTGCTTGAAGACTGCTTCTCCCTCTGCCTGTGTCTCTGCCTCTCTCTCTGTGTCTCTCATGAATAAAATCTTAAAAAAAAAAAAAAAAACTAGAAAAATGAAATTCATAAAAACCTAAAAGAAGGAAAAACTAAAACACAATTAAATTATAACAGACTTTCTTGTATTTAATTATCAGGTTTTTAAAATTTGATTGACTGAGAGGGACAGAATGTGCATAAACATGTGTGTGTGAGAGGAGGGGGAGGGACAGAGGAGAGAGAGAATCTCAAGCAGACTCTGGCTCACCATAGAGCCAGACATGGGGCTCAATCCTACAACCCTGAGATCACAACGGGAATGGAAACCAAGAGTTGGGATGCTCAACTAACTAAGTCACCCAGGTGCCCCTTAATTACCAGTTTTGATCTGCTTTCACTTTAAATTTTTTTCTAGAGTTGCTTAAAGAGCAGATGTGTTTCCTTTTTTTTTTTTTTTAAGATTTTTATTTATTTATTCATAGGGACACAGCTAGAGAGAGAGGCAGAGACACAGGCAGAGGGAGAAGCAGGCACCATGCAGAGAGCCCGACGTGGGACTCGAGCCCAGGTCTCCAGGATCATGCCCTGGGCTGCAGGCGGCGCTAAACCGCTGCGCCACCGGGGCTGCCCGCAGATGTGTTTCCTATAGTGAGACACTTGCAAAAGGACTAAAGAGCATTAAAATAGGGGGAAGAAAGAAAACAAAAATAGAAATAAGACAAAAAAATAGTACAGATACAAACAATAAAAACAACTTATACACTGATAACCACTCTCCTCTAAAATAAAAATCTATTATCACAGAATCCAGTATAAAGCAAAGATATGCACAAACAGGCAGAAAAAATAGCAGGTACTCATATAAATGAGACAGAAACATGGATAACTTAATTCTTTTAAAATGGGAAAAAAAGTTCATTGTAGATTTGGTTTTTACTGTTTTATTTACACTAATAAACTTTTACATGTGTACGGTCACTAAAGAAACATTTTCTGGGATCCTGGGGTGGCTTAGCATTTTAGTGCCTGCCTTCAGCCCAGGGCGTGATCCCAGGGTTCCAGGATCGAGTCTCACATCGGGCTCCCTACATGGATGGAGTCTGCTTCTCCCTCTGCCTGTGTCTTTGCCTCTCTCTCTCTCTCTCTCTCTCTGTGTGTGTCTCTCTCATGAATAAATAAAATCTTTAAAAGGAAAAAGAAATATTTTCTAAGGATAAGCTACAAATTATCTGCATGTGGATAGAAAAAAATTATATTCATTATAGGAGAAAATTCTAGAAGGCGTGTCAGAGTCAATGAACAAACTGAAGAGCTAAAACACCTCTTCTGTTTCAGAAAAAAATAAAGGGCTTCCCATCCATTTTCCATCCATATAATTCATACCTGTCAGGGCATTTTCTGAGGTGGAAAGCTGCTCACGAAGTTTGTCCACGTCATCTGGATGCACCTGATCATAGAGCGTGCTACCAAACCATTCAGACTGTGGCTGGTTCAAAACAGGGGTCACTGAGTCAGAGACATAAACTACCCGGCCTGTCTCACATGAGACAATAAACAGAAAGCCATCTGCTGCCTCCAAGATCAAATGTTTGAGTTCCTGTCCAAGGAAGAGAAATAAAAGTTAAAACTGAACTTTTCAACGTCAAGTATTATTCATGAAAAGAAGACACTTCAGGCCTTATGCATCTCTCTCTCTCTCCATAAGCGTTTCTGGCTCCTGCCTGATCCACAGCCCCAGCTTTGTACTCTAAGTGTCATTGCCTTCATGACAGCTTTTTCTAATAGATATTTCTTCAATCTATGTCACTATCCACCTCCTCCTCTTTATCTCACTCAAGATGGGGAATAAAAAGGCTTACCATTAACAATAATTTAGTCCTTGATCTCACCCTCTCTGGTCTCTTTTTAGGATCTTGCTCTACAAATACTCTCATTTTCACTCTTTCCCCTCAGATCTATAAACATGATCAAGTTTTCTCAATTCTAAACAAACCTTTTCTCAATTTTGCCCAGCTCATCTCTTTTTCAGTGCCACGTTTTATTTAATGTTATCTTCAATGGCTCTATTCTCTTACCTTTCACTTATTTCTCAATCCCACTATAATTATCACTCTGAAGAATTATTGTTGTTTGCAGCAGATCACCAATGTCCTCCTAACTGCCAATTCAAGCCCCCTTTTCTGGGTCTTTATGATGTTAATCTCTCTCCAGAATCTGGTGATATCCATTCCATCCTTCTGTTTTTCTCTAGCTTCTAAGACACCATCTTCCAACTTTTACTCCCTTTCTAAATGTCCTTTCTCTGCTTTAGGCACTCTTTCTTCCCTTAGTTCAAGTACTAAGTATAGATATTTCCAAGGTTCTATCTCAGGTTCTCTTCTCTCTTTATACCATACTCTATCCCTGAGAGATTATAGCCACTCCTCCCTGCTATGAAATGATCCCCAAGTCTACATCTCTAGACTGGTCTAAACTTTTTTTTTAGCTTTAAGCAGACCTAAATTCCAACTAACTTTTAAATATTTCCAATTAGATACTCTACCAGCAACTCAATTTCAACATTTCAAAACTAGTCATATTTCCCCCTCCAAAAATCCTCTGTGCTCTTCTAGCATTTCCTTTCTTAATTAACAGTACCACCTTCCTATCAGGCTAGAAGACTCAAAATCTAATTACTCTCTCTCATGCTCCAGTGATATTAGTTTTATCAATTCTATTTCCAATACTACATCACCATCCTAGTCATCTTACACCAAGACTAAAGAAATGGTCTTCCTGCTTTCATTCTCTTGAATCCAGCCTTAAAATGCTACTACACAGACTAATATATGTTTTTTAGAGGGGTGGAGGAGAACAGGAGGCACAGAGAGAGAGAGAGCATTTGCTGAAGTTATTCCCAGTATTTATGACACTAATCCCTTACCTCTCCATGTTTATCCATCTACAGGACTTTAATACTGTGCCTCTATGATACAACTAACTGTGTGTTTATATTGTGATTTATTTATTTACAGATCTATTGCCACTAATGACTATCTCTAATCTCTTTATTCTTTTCATAGCACAAAGTACCTGATTAGCCCACAAAAGGTGCATAACTGGAGTCTGTTCAATCAGTATCTCTACATAGATTGTTAGAATAAACTGATTAACCATTTCAATGTACATGTATATAAAATCCATGCTATGTGTGCTTTCATATAGATACCCCTGTTTAGAAAAAAAAAATTTTTTAAGATTTTATTTATTTATTCATGAGAGAGACACACAGAGAGAGAGAGGCAGAGACACAGGCAGAGAAAGAAGCAGGCTCCATGCAGGGAGCCCAACGTGGGACGCAATCCCAGGACTCCAGGATCACGCCCTGGGCCAAAGGTAGGCACCAAATCACTGAGCCACCCAGGGATCCCCTGGAAAATTATTATTACTTTCTTCCAAACCACATTCCTTCCTTCTAAGCCTCTGAATGAAAGGGTGACATTATAGGCCAATTTTTTCTTCCTTATATTTCCTATCTTCCAAATTTTTCTGCAATAGCCATGTGTTATTTTTAATAATCAAAACAGAACATGGCTTTCTTTTTTTTTTTTTTTTTTTTAATTTTTATTTATTTATGATAGTCACAGAGAGAGAGAGAGAGAGGCAGAGACACAGGCAGAGGGAGAAGCAGGCTCCATGCACCGGGAGCCTGACGTGGGATTCGATCCCGGGTCTCCAGGATCGCGCCCTGGGCCAAAGGCAGGCGCTAAACCACTGCGCCACCCAGGGATCCCAGAACATGGCTTTCTTACTCTTAGAAGTCTTTGCTGATGACCATCCCTACTCAGACCTGATCATTCTATTCACTTTAGCCATCCTCCACTATATATTTATCTAGTCCCATATAAATTATTAATGTGTTTTAAAAAGGTTATTTCTCAGGGTGCCTGGATGGCTCAGTCAGTTGAGTGTCTGACACTTGATTTCAGTTCCGGTCACGATTTCATGGGTCAGGGGATCCAGCCCTACATCAAGCTCCACGCTCAGTGTACAGTCTGCTTGAGATTCTCTCCTTCTCCCTCTGGCCCTTGCCCAGGTCACATACACACTCTCTCTCTCTTAAATAAACAAACAAACAAAAAATAAATAAAATCTTTAAAAAGAGGTTTTTCTTCCTTAAACACATTTTCCTCCCATTTTTCACTTATGTGTGTATCTAGCCATTCAAATATTCATATTCAGACTGATTTCCAAAAACTCACATATTCACATTCAGACTGACATCCCAAGCAGCTAGAAATGTTTTTGCCTTACCTATTTTTCTCATTACATGTAACAGAGCAAATCTCTAAGGAATGATGACTGCCTTGTTAGACTCCTTGTATCACTAAAACTGAAAGCTGCTTCAGGAATAAGAAATAGATTTCTTCCATCTTCTATAACCCTACAGCCAACGAAGAGAACTGGTTCCATGGACATGGTCATCTCTTCTTCCTACAATTCCACTCGTTTCATCATATAAGCTACATCCACGAGTGAAGTTTAAAATAGCTATAAGCTTGCAGTGCCTAGGTTAAGTGTCTGCTCTGCCTTCAGCTCAGGTCATGATCCCAGGGTCCTGGAATCAAGCATCAGGGTCCCTGCTCAGCAGAGTGTCTGCTTCTCACTCTCCCTCTGCCCTCCCCCCACCTGCTAGTGCATGTTCTCACTCTCAAATAAAATCTTTAAAAAAAAATACCTATAGGCTTACCAAATAGTTTGCACAAGTCTTCTGTACTTCTCATTGTTCCAATGCTAATGAATATTATTATTATTATTATTTTTTTTTTTTTTGCTTGCTAATGAATATTATAGCCAGGAATTGAAACTACTTTCTCATGGTGGAAATTTTTCCTTAACAGGGTAGCCCAGGTGGCTCAGCAGGCAGCCTGGGTGGCTCAGCAGTTTAGTGCTGCCTTCAGCCCAGGGCATGATCCTGGAGACCCAGGAAGGAGTCCTGTGCCAGGCTCCCTGCATGGAGCCTGCTTCTCCCTCTGCCTGTATCTCTGCCTCTTTCTCTCTCTGTCTCTCTCTCATGAATAAATAAAATCTTTATAAATAAATAAATAAATAAATAAATAAATAAATAAATAAATAAATAAAATTTTCCCTAACAGCTGAATTCTTGTACTTTAAGTAATATACAGACTCAGCTCTTCTCTGACTTCCAATATAAGACATTAGTTAGAATTATGGTCATCTACCCCCAAAAGATCAAAACTTTCAACAGATTCTATCTCAGAGTTGTACATCTCAGACACCTGATCAGTGAGGAACGAAGGCTTGTAGGTGCCATCAGTGGATGTATTCCCAGTTCCTCGCAAAGACTTCATGTGAGAGACTGCCATGCGTAAGATGGTTAACTTGTCTGGTTTTCGAGCCAGGGCACTACAGGTGGGCACCATGTCTGACAGTTCTGTGATGTAGGCTGTCATCTTGTTCCGTCGTCGTCGTTCAATTTCACTATGATTTTCCCTGCATAGAGAGAGGAGGTGGTCACATCTGGCCGTTTGGGAGCAGGTAAAGTGATATAAATATGGAGTGAGCTGCTGAAGAAATATAGTTTTTAGATTGAGGAGTGCTTAAGTCTCAGAAGGTAGAGTCAAGTTTGCCAATCTTCTCATGCAGAACAAGCATGGAATAGAAACTAACAAGGCAGACAGAGAATAAACAGTTACTAGCAATTCTATCTCCTGGAAACTTTCACTTCCTATATAGATTATCATTCCCCCAGAACAAAACAAAAAATGTTTTAAGAAATGATAATCTTAAAAGATGTTGATTTTATTCACTTTAGTTCCTCAGAGACAAATAATCTCAGCTTGGCTGACTCCATGGTTACTAATTCAACTTTTTAAAGGCTAAAACTAAAATGGCCAGTTTTTTCTAAAACAAGTATATTGCACAACAGCTGATAAAAGAATTGATAGCATAGATTCCTTTAGTCTCTAAAATGTTGCCTGTTCTCAGCTTCTCTCTTACTCTTAACTCTAGCAGGCAGAATGGAAGATTTTGAAATTTCATTTGTCTCATTAATGCACCAAGTCCTACCTTCTTTATCTGGATGTGGTGCCAGTGCATTGAGCTCAAAAGATTCTAAGACATCATCTATTAGAGATCCCTTTGGGTCACTAGTTGGAACCAAATGAATTGGAGGATAAAAGTGGAGTGAGGAGGAAAAGGCCTGAAAACAGACAATTTGGATCTCAACAGCATAAGTAGACCACTTCTCCAACACTGATTTCCTCAAAATCAAAACAGAATTTTATCATTGTTAAAAATAATAACCCAGTAGTTTTCAAGTAGGATTTCTGAAAAGCCCCATAGTTTCTCAGTGTCTTCAACCAGGATGCCTCAAAGAGAAAAAAACAATGTGCTGCTTTACTGCTTCGTCTTGAGCAGCTTTTGCTTTATCTTTTTTATTTACTTCCCTTACTATTTAAGGATCCTATCTGAATAAAAGTTCTTTGTCAAAACAAAAAGAAAAATGAAAACTGACCTAATATAAATCTTTTTAAGAGAAGAGCAAACTATAAGGTTAAGCAATAAGTGACTTTCCCAAAGGAAGAACTCATTCCCAATTAATGCAATGGTCTTCCCACCATATCATGCCAAATCAGCTTTTCGAAGAATTAAAGAGTTAGCAGGAAAGGACAACAAAATGGGCTTGTGGACCTGCTGAAAAAGGAAATGAGATGAGGGGGGAAAAGTAGTAAAACCAGGCATTGGTATCAATATCTCCTACTGAGTGGTCTCAAATCATAGAAGCCAGAAAACAGAAAAATCTGGGCATACCATTACAATATTACCATATCGTAATATTTCTACGTTATTGACAAAAGTCTCCAAAGAGAACTTTACAGCCTCCTTCCCAAATGGCAAAAAGGTCTCACTATATAGGTCCTATTTGTTAATTTGCCTGAGAAACAGAATATTCAACTTTCAAACTTAAAGCACCCATCTTCTTAGTATCTGATGGATTTCTGACACTGAAGTCCAAAAGGCTAATCTTTTCAAAAGCCACATCAAGGCTGCTAAAACTTTTCCAAGAAACCACAAAAGATTCAATCACCAAAGCAAGACGATACTACTATGACACAGTAATCTAGCCTGTGAGTCTAGAAAGGTGTGCTTTCTAGAGAGGTGTGGAATAAATGCTAAGGCCTAAATATTGAGAACTAATTGCAAACACAGAGATATTTATTAGCCTTCTGATAAAAGAGTATTTTCCTGTGAAAGCACCAACAGGCATCACTGCCCTGCTTCTAAAGCCTTTTATTTTGTAAAACAGTGCTGAGATAAAGAGGAAAAGAGAAAACTATAAAACTAATAGCAATTTCTTAAATTCCTTAGTAAAGTTCCCTCAACTCACCCACTTTCTGATGGGGGAGGCCAAAGTTCCTGTTACACACAAACTTCTAAAAAATCTTGTCCTCTCTTGCCACAGATAAGGAAAGACACAAAGAGAAAGGGGAAGAAAAGAGCAGAGTAAGAAAAAGGAAAAAGCAGCATCATCTGCTTCATCATGCTGAAAGATACTGTTTTCCTACCTGGCAAGTCTCTCTTTATCCGCAGAGCTCTGCTCATCATCCGACCTAAAAACAGAATTAATGAACTAAGCTAAAATTAAAATAAAAAGAAAGAAAAAAAAAAAGAAGATAGATGGATGGATAAATGGAAAGAAGGAGAGGGGAAAGGGAAGGAAAAAGGAAATAGAACAAAATAGATGCAGAGAAGGGAAAATTAAAATATACACAGGAACCTTGCCTATAATTCTATAAAGCCATTTACTAGGATAAAGAAAAAGTAATTTACAGGACAAAGGTGGACATAAAAGCAAGGCCAATATTCATTATAAATTAACATAGTCTGAACACAGAAAACACTTTGCCATCAATCTCTGTAGAGACCAACAAAATAGAGTTTGAACAAGAACCAAACAAGGGAATACCATTTTCACACACTTCTTCCAAAATAAAGTTATATTCACATATGCTATTTTTTTTTAAAGATTTATTTATTTACGGAGATCCCTGGGTGGCTCAGCGGTTTGGCGCCTGCCTTTGGTCCAGGGCGTGGTCCTGGAGTCCGGGATCAAGTCCCACATTGGGCTCCCTGCATGGAGCCTGCTTCTCCCTCTGCCTGTGTCTCTGCCTCTCTCTCTCTCTCTGTGTCTCTCATGAATAAATAAATAAAATCTTTAAAAAAAAAAAAAAAAGATTTATTTATTTACGGGCAGCCCAGGTGGCTCAGTGGTTTAGCGCCACCTTCAGCCCAGGGCCTGATCCTGGAGACCCAGGATCAAGTCCCATGTCAGGTTCCCAGCATGGAGCCTGCTTCTCGCTCTGCCTGTGTCTCTGCCTCTGTGTGTGTGTGTGTCTCTTATGAATAAATAAATAAAATCTTAAAAAAAAAAGAGGGGAAGGGCAGAAGGAAAGAGACAATCCTCAAGCCGACTCATCACTAAGCACAGAGCCTGATGCGGGGCTTGATCCCAGGACTCTGATATCACTACCTAAGTCAAAATCAAGAGTTGGCTGCTTCAAACTATGGAAGGAGCCACGATGTCCTTCAACAGATGAATGGATAAAGAAGATGTGGTATATATATACAATGGGTTATTACTCAGCCATCAGAAATGACAAATAACCATCATTTGCTTTGACGAGGATGGAACTAGAGGTTATTATGCTAAGTGAAATATGTTAATCAGAGGACAATCATCACATGGTTTCATTTATATGTGGAATATAAGAAATAGTGAAATGGATTATAAGGGAAATGAGGGCAACTGAGTGGGGAAAAATTAGAGGAAGACAAACGATGAGACTCCTAACTCTGGGAAACAAAGGGTTGTGGAAGGGGAGGTGGGTGGAGGATGGGGTAACTGGGTGACGGGCACTAAGGAGGGCATTTGATGGGATGAGCAGTGGGTGTTATACTGTATGTTTGGAAGTTGAATTTAAATTAAAAAAAAATTTTTTTAAAGCTGGCTGCTTAACAACTGAGCCACCCAGGCACCCCCACATATGCTATTCTACAATTTAAAAAAAAAAAATCAAAGAGTAAATCATAATAAGAATGTCGAACAAATGATCACAAATACAAATCTCTCTGTAACATGCAGACACACAGACATGCACTCACAGATAACCAAACAGGTTTCACTGGAGAAATTACATAAATAAAACTTAAGAATTAGGTTTTTGGCATATCCCCTATCACTGATTTGATAAAGTAGTAAATTTCTGTTTATTCACTCTCCCATAAATTAGTAGTAAAGCCCTGACACTGGTGGATCCCTATGCCAACTGCCCCTCCCCTAGAGGAGGCTCAAAGGATTCCCATTAAGTTTTTCAGGAAAACAGAAAACTATAAGGGTTGGTGGCAACTGAAGAAACATCAAGGTATTGGTAGACCAGTGTATCAGTAATCAGCTCCATTAAAAACAACATATATATATAAAGAAACCTCAAATAAAATGTCTAAGTATGATATATTAACACTATTTCATTATTAAAAGTGACACGTACAGGGGCACCTGAATGGCACAGCCGATTAAGTGCCCAACTCTTGGTTTTGGCTCAGGTCATGATTGCAGAATGGTGAGATGTAGCCCCCCCACAACAGGCTATGTGCTTGCTGTGGAGCCTGCTTGGGATTCTCTCTCCCTCCCTCTCTCTCTCTCTGTCCTTCCTTCCCATGCTCACTCACTCACTTGCCTGTTCTCGCTCTCATTCTAAAATAAAAAAATAAATCTAAAAAAAAAAAAAGAACAAGTGACATGTACAATGATTTTATCAATACCTGGGAAAGTTTCTACTAAATGTTCCACAGGAAAAAAGAGACTCAAAATAATACAGTAACAATAAGAACAAAAATATGAAAACTTATGTATACTGATGAGAAACGCAAGAGAACGGTCTTACATTCAGTAGTTTAAACATGTTCAGTGGTTATTATGGTTCCTTAACAAACTACAAATCCTTTATTTCAAAGAATTGAGAAAATACATATATTTTCAGCTTTGAAGACCCTCTACTAAATTCCCAGGAGAATATGTGAGGTAAACTGGCAAATCATCTCTTACAGGAATAAGTTATTAAAAAGAAAGTTAAATATCTAAAATTCTTATTATTACTACTCCTACAAGTAGAAATCCATAATCCCTTATCTACTCTTATCTCTGAATGAAATATGTAAATGTTTTAATATTTACATTAAGGAGGACAAATGAAGACTAAAATAATTCAGGTCATGTCTTCATAGCTTTTTGGAATTTAAATCAAGAGACGGGGAACCTTTATGACCAGTACTATTTGATGGCTTGACTTTCATTCTTTTTTTTTTTTTTTTTTTTAAGTTTATTTAGTTAAGCAATCTTTAAACCCAATGTGGGGCTTGAATTCAGGACCCTAAGATCAGGAGCTGCATACTCTAATATCTGAGCCAGCCAGGTGCCCATAATGCTTGACTTTCTAACACAGTTTGAAAAACTATTCCCCAAATATCTATAATTAACTTCTCATTTTAAAGATGGTTTATATCCTCAAGTATTTATAAGTACCTATTTCATTAAATAAATTCTGTGAAAATCTCTTAAATCACTCCTTTCCTTTTTTTTTTTTTTTTAAATGTTGGTTTATTTATTATTTATGATAGTCACAGAGAGAGGCAGAGACACAGGCAGAGGGAGAAGCAGGCTCCATGCACCGGGAGCCCGACGCGGGATTCGATCCTGGATCTCCAGGATCGCGCCCTGAGCCAAAGGCAGGCGCCAAACCGCTGCGCCACCCAGGGATCCCAAATCACTCCTTTCCTATTGCCATTGCCTCGACTCTAGCCCAAGCACTCATGATTTTATAGCTATATTAATTATTTCAACAGCCTCCCATCTACCTCCCTGACTACAGTGCTTCTCTTTAATCAATCTTCTACACAGCTACTAGAGAAAAATCCCACATACATTTTATTTATTAAAATCTCTTTTTCAAAGCCCATGATGGCATCTTATTGCTTCAGATATAAGCTACTGTGACTGGTATTTTTTTTTAATAAATTTTTATTTATTTATGATAGTCACACAGAGAGAGAGAGGCAGAGACACAGGCAGAGGGAGAAGCAGGCTCCATGCCGGGAGCCCGACATGGGATTCGATCCCGGGTCTCCAGGATCACGCCCTGGGCCAAAGGCAGGCGCCAAACCGCTGCGCCACCCAGGGATCCCTGTGACTGGTATTTCTTAGCCCTCCAACAGTGGTTCTCAAAGTATGGTCCCCAGATTAGCAACATTTGCAATAAATATAAGTACTCAGTTAAGCTCTGGATTTTTTATTATTCATTTTTCTGAGGTGGCTGCAAACTCAATTTTTAAAAAACAAACTAATTCACTGTTAAAATATAAAATTTAGAATCAACTTTCTAAAAACATATATTTGCTTTTTATTAAACATAAATCAACTCAATAGTTGAGAAGGATTTATATTTAATAAAAAAGCAAAGTATTTTTCATAATCTTAACAAAATTTAAATTTATTCCAATCAAAATTCAACTCCACAAAAATTGTTTCTGTTGCCATTTTTAAAAGAAAACTATTATCTGTACAGATTTTGTGAACCCATTTAATAATAAATGCAACCAAGAAATTCCTAACGTGTTCCTGTGGACACCTGCAAGTGCACCGTATAACTACCTATTATATACATAAAAACATTGTGTAAATTGTACCATCAGTTTGAAGCCATGTTACCTGACCATAAACAATAACTGTCATACGAAATTTTGCCAGCTTTCAGAATAAGAAGACTAGCCAGAGAAATTGACTACTAATGAGATCAAATTAAAAATCTATACACTTGAATTGCCTGGTCCCACAACATGGCCCAAGATGCTCTACTACATTACCTGGCAAATCGCTCCTTATCATTAGACATCTGATCATCATCACACCTGAAGAAGAAAGATAAGATTAGCCCAAAGCATTATACTTGTTATGTCTACTTCATCTGAAATAAAAACTAGAAAGGAGTAAAAGTATTCAATAGGGAAAAAAAAGCCAATGGAAAAGCATCACAAAGCAATAGAGATATTGCTATTATTTGTCTTCTGATGTTCTCCTTTAACCTTACTTATCAGATACTGCAAAACAAGATGATAATCTCCTAAAGGGCACAGCTAACTGCCCTGTCAGCACCACTCTGAGATTAGGGATAGTTTTGTTTTAATTATGGCAACAACAACAACAAAAAAACATGGCACATAATATTTACCATCTTAACCATTTTTTTTTTTTTTTAATTTATGATAGTCACACACACACAGAGAGAGAGAGGCAGAGGGAGAAGCAGGCTCCATGCACCAGGAGCCTGACGTGGGATTCGATCCTGGGTGTCCAGGATCGCGCCCTGGGCCAAAGGCAGACGCCAAACTGCTGCGCCACCCAGGGATCCCCATCTTAACCATTTTTAAGGATACAATTCAGTAGTGCTATACTTAACATTGTTGTGCAACTGATCTATAGAACTTTCTAATCTTGCAAAACTGAGACTCATTATATACACTAAACATCCTCTTCCCACCTGCTCCCAATCCAATTCCCAGCTCAAGTAACCATCTCTATACTTTGTCTCTAATTTTGACTACTTTAGATAGATAGATAGATAGATAGATAGATAGATAGATAGATAGATAGACAGACATACAGTCTTTTTGTGACTGGCCTATTTTACTTAGTCAAATGTCTTCAACATTCATCCATGTTGTAGCATATGCCAGGATTTCCTTCCTTTTTAAGGCTGAACAATATTCCATTGGACATATATGTCACATTTTCTTTATGTAGTCATCTGTCAATGGATATTAGGTTGCTTCCACCTCTTGGATA
Source organism: Canis lupus familiaris (assembly GCF_011100685.1). Classification (NCBI taxonomy): domain Eukaryota; kingdom Metazoa; phylum Chordata; class Mammalia; order Carnivora; family Canidae; genus Canis; species Canis lupus. Next base: position 60,635,832 of record NC_049238.1, read on the forward strand.
TTGTGAAAATGGGGCAGTGCACTTGTGTGTGCAAATATCTAAGACCCTGCTTTCAATTATTTTGGATATTTATGACCAGGAGTGCAGCTGCTGAATCTACAATAATTCTTTTTTTTTTTTTTTAATTTTTTTTTTTTAATTTATGATAGTCACAGAGAGAGAGAGAGAGGCAGAGACACAGGCAGAGGGAGAAGCAGGCTCCATGCACCGGGAGCCTGACGTGGGATTCGATCCCGGGTCTCCAGGATCGCGCCCTGGGCCAAAGACAGGCGCTAAACCGCTGCGCCACCCAGGGATCCCTTTTTTTTTTTTTTTTTTTTAATTTTTTTTTTTTTTATTTATGATAGTCACAGAGAGAGAGAGTGAATCTACAATAATTCTATTTTTAGTTTTTTGAAGAATCTCCATACTGTTTTCCACAGTGGTTAAATTACAATTTACATTCCGGCCAATAGTGCAAAAGGGTTCCCTCTTTTCACATCCTTATCCAACTTATTTTCTGTTTCTTTGATGGTACCCATCATCATGGATGTCACATGGTATCTCACTGTAATTTCAATTTGCATTTTTCTCTAATGATTAGCGATGCTGAACATCTTTTCATATATTTGTTGGCCTTCTGCATATCTGCTCTTGAAAAATGTGTATTCAAGTCATTTGCCCATTTTTTTTTAAAGATTTTATTTATTTATTCACGAGAGACACAGAGAGAGGGGCAGAGACACAGCCAGAAGAAGAAGCAGGCTCCATGCACAGAGCTCAATGTGGGACTCAATCCAGGGACTCTGGGATCACGCTCTGAGCCAAAGGCAGATGCTCAACCACTAAGCCACCCAGGCATCCCATTTGCCCATTTTTAATCAGGTTGTTTTGTTTTGCTGAATTGCTGTAATTCTTCATATATTGTAGATATTAACCTCTTATCAGATACATGACTTACAAGTATTTTCTTCCATTACATGGGTTATCTTTTCACTGCTTTCTTTGGTGCACAGAAGTTTTTAAGAGACAGTTTTAGATTATTACTTAAACAATGTTCTTTATCTCTCTGATCAAGGAAATAATCCCTTCATCCCAACAACTTCTACTTGGGATCATATCTGCTAAATACAGAAAATACAGGATTTGTTGAGGAAGGAAAACCTAACTTAAAAAACACTATTCTCTGGCAGCCCAGGTGGCTCAGCGGTTTAGCGCCGTCTTCAGCCCAGGGTATGATCCTGGAGACCCGGGATTAAGTCCCACATCAGGCTCTCTGCATGGAGCCCGCTTCTCCTTCTGCCTGTGTCTCTGCCTCTCTCTCTCTGTCTCTCATGAATAAATAAATAAAATCTTAAAAAGAAAAAAAAGGGGATCCCTGGGTAGCTCAGCGGTTTAGCGCCTGCCTTTGGCCCGGGGTGCAATCCTGGAGTCCCGGGATCAGGTCCCGCGTTGGGCTCCCAGCATGGAGCCTGCTTCTCCCTCCTCCTGTGTCTCTGCCTCTTTCTCTATCATAAATAAATAAATAAATAAATAAATAAATAAATAAATCTTTAAAAAAAAAGAAACACTATTCTCTGCATGATCTAAATTTTCCTCTTCTCACTGCCACAGGATAGAGCAAAGATCTACCAACTTTTGGAAGGAAGTGTTTTTGTATGGAGATAGGTTAAGTCTCATAAAATTTTCAGTTAAACCCGTTATTAAATTAATGGCAAAAGTTATACTGTTCCTTCACAGATGTAAATCCTCAACTAATCCAACCCTAATAGGACTCCAACAGTTAAGCATCTGCCTTTAGCTCAGGTCTAATCCTGGAGTCCCAGGATCGAGTCCCATATCAGGCTCCCTGCATGGAGCCTACTTTTCCCTCTGCCTATGTCTCTGCCTCTCTCTGTGTGTCTCTCATGAATAAATAAATAAAATCTTAAAAAAAAAAAAATCCAACCCCAAGAATATTCAGTGTTTGAGAATAACAGGAGAGCAGAAGAAAAATGGGCAAACATGAAGAAGTAACTGAATTCCACTTCAAATACAAAGAGTCTATTTCCAGGACACAAAATATGCTTTAAATCAGATGCTACTAACTCCTAGTGGAAACACGTAACCGGAACTGAAAAGAGAGCCTTATAATTTACATATTAACTTTGAATCTCAAGAATGAGTCTTCTAGATCCTTACTACTCAAAGTATAGTCAGTGGCTGGAAGCAGCAGCATCACCTAGGAATAAATCAGAGCATAGAACCTTGGGCCCTACCTCAGGCCTACTGAATTACATTTAATTTTTTTTTTAAGTAATCTCTAGGCCAAACATGGGGCTTGCATTCACAACCCCACACTCAAGAGTTGCATGCTCTACCAACTAAGCCAGCCCAGACCTACTGAATTAGAATCTTCACCTTCACAAGAAACCCCAGGTGATTCTGTATATGCACTAAAGTTTGAGAAGCAGTATTGTGGATACTAGTAACTCTGACATTGTACCTGGAGTTTCAAAGGCTTGATATTATTAAAAATGATTTTATAGGTGTCTGGAAAATATAACAAAATGACATTTTAACAAATCAATGAAAAGAGATAATAAATTACAACTTTCAAAAGTAGCATCCACACTGGGTGTTATATACAGTATGTTGGCAAGTTGAATTTAAATAAAATAAAAACAAAAAATTAAAATATAAAAATTAAAACAGCACAACAAAAAACAAAGAGTAGCATCCACCAAGGAAATTTAATGCTGACTTATACAATGCAAGTAAGACTTTCATTGTCCAGAGTGGAAAATTCCAATTGTTTAAAATAAATAAAGAAATTTAGTGATACCTCTCCCAGACATAATGACCCACTATGTAAAATGAATTGTGACAGTCTTTTTTTATGGTTGGGGAAAGGACAACTGAACCTTTCTGGATCTGCATATAGTTTGTGACTACTAGATTTTGTGGAAATCGAGACAATGACTCAGGGCCTGAGCTAACTGAGAAATATAAATAAGACAAGTGGTTATCTCTATGACACTCAAATGCATAATACAGTTCTACCAATAGCATCTATCAGTTATAATCAGGAATTCTCCTTTGGAACAATTCCCAGAACTGTTTGAAAAAGTTGATCCTTCCCCCAAAATTGAAATATCCTCCCCTCTTCACACTTATTACTACTCAATAAGTCTCAAAAGTCCTCTTGGAGAATTATTTTCTCCAATGTTTTGCAACTATTCCTTTCTGGTAGCCAAGTTACAGTTGTTTTCAAGAATATCTGGTAGGATTCAGCAAATAGTTAGCAGCAAGAAATATAAGCCTAAATAAAAATTACTAAAATGGGGACACCTGGATGGCTCAACAGTTGAGCGTCTGCCTTCAGCTCAGGGCATGATCCCGGGGTCTGGGCTCCTTGTGTGAGCCTGCTTCTCCATCTGCACGTGTCTCTACCTTTCTCTCTGAATAAATAAAATCTTTTTAAAAAATTACTAAAATGAAAAAAATAGATGTCTCTGACAGAACTTAAGCATTATAAAACAAAACAATGGCAAGCAATTTACAGCATGCATATCCTCTATGCAAAAACAAAAACTGAGGATTATGAATGTATGTCCACACATATACATTTAAATATATTTATATATATACTGAATATTTCTGGAAGGATACTCAATAAACTGGAAACTGTAGTTGTCTAAGGGGAAAGGGTCTGAAATGAAATGAAGACATACTTGCACTACATGTAACTTTGTAATATTTAAAAATTTATAAAATATATTACCAGTTAAGATTTAGTTGTTAGGACAAATGAAATCTGGACACTCGTATAATAAAATAATGGCTTTTTTTTTTAATAGGGCTCCTTTATCGATTAAATATTTGTTATTCAACAAAGTAGACCCACCTAGGTAATATTTTCAACTTTGGAAAGAAAAAAAGGTAGGCTACAGTCAAGGTTATCTTCCTTTCTTTGACTCTTACTGCTTGTGCTCGCTTCGGCAGCACATATACTAAAATTGACTCTTACTGCTTTCCTTTTTTTTTTTTTAATATTTTATTTATTTATTCATAGAGACAGAGAGAGAGAGAGAGAGAGGCAGAGACACAGGCAGAGGGAGAAGCAGGCATCATACAGAGAGCCTGACGTGGAACTCGATCCCAGGTCTCCATGATCACGCCCTGAGCAGCAGGCGGCGCTAAACCACTGCGGCACCGGGGCTGCCCTGCTTTCCTTATTTAAAAACAAAACCTTGGGATCCCTGGGTGGCGCAGCGGTTTAGCACCTGCCTTTGGCCCAGGGCGCGATCCTGGAGACCCAGGATCAAATCCCACATCGGGCTCCCGGTGCATGGAGCCTGCTTCTCCCTCTGCCTATGTCTCTGCCTCTATCTCTCTCTCTCTCTCTGTGTGACTATCATAAATAAAAATAAAAATTAAAAAAAAAACAAATAATTGGTCTTCAGCAAGAATAAGTATTTCCCTTCTCTGAAAGAAGTCCTCCAACAATATACTGAAAAGTCCATCTTCAGTGCTCCAGAAGATTCATTATTTAAGGATACAAATTCTAATTCCTGCTCTGAAAGAATCAATGGGCATCAGAAAATATTAAAGGTACATTAATGCCCACCCCCCTCAATGAATTACACCTTGGCCTCCTAACACACTGACGCAGGACTTGAACATAAGATTTGCTTTCGCCAAAGGAACACCAGCAAATGTCAATACAAAGCAGAGGCTTGATAAGCACTTAGACTGAGACTTGCCCTTCACACTGTAGCCATTGGCATGTAAAGAAACTCAGTCTGACATTCTTAAAGATAAAAGACCACAAAGAAAACAGAATAACCATCCAGCCAATCCACAGCATTGTGAGAAATAATATATCATCGTTGTTTTTAAACCACACAGCAATAGAAAACTAAAACAGGGTCTTGGAAATTCTCTGCCCTCTCTTCACTGAGCTCCTTCCTCTGGATCCATTTAAAAAATGCTTGAAAATGTTATAAGGTATAACACAATAGGAAACTTTAGTTTTAGGATAAAGAACTTGCCTTAGGCCTAAGGACAAAAATATTACAAGTCAGAAATAAAAGATCATGAACTAATCTTTAATATCAGAAATCTAAGAAAATTTTTAAAAATCTTACCTCAAAAATTTACTGTTCCCTTCTCCATCATCATCAAAATCCAACCTGGGTAAAACCAACAATAAATATTATAAGCCCACTGACAATACAGAAAATTAAGAAATTAACATTTCTCAACCCACAAGCTATCTGAACATCCACCCAAATGGAAGAAGGAAAAGAGGAATTAGACACAGAAATCAAAGCTATGTGATTTCCTCCTTGTACCCAACTAGGCAATCAAAAGAGTACCTACCTGCTGCTGCCTTATATTTTCCTAAATTGGCAGTCTCCGCTTTTGCCAAAGTTTTACACTAGAGTACAACCTCTATCAAAGGAACAGGAATCCACTCAAAAGTGAAAATAAAAAATTAATATGAATAACTCAGGTCTGGGACACCTGAATGGCTCAGCGGTTAAGTGTCTGCCTTCAGTCCAGGGCATGATGCTGGAGACCAGAGAGCAAGTCCTGCATCGGGCTCCCTGCATGGAGCCTGCTTCTCCCTCTGCCTGTGTCTCTGCCTCTTTCTCTCTGTGTCGCTCATGAATAAATAAATAAAATCTTAAAAAAACAATAATAATTCAGGTCCATCTTTCATTTCTATAGTCTAAGCTATGTTACTGGCTTTCTGAAACATTCCAAAACAGTGATGTTATATACAGAAGCAATTTAAGATCTCAGAAGGTTATTAATTAATCCTTTTTTTTCCATCACACATCTAAGAAACATGTAATACATACTAGAGAGAGGAAAACAAGAGACTTGCCGTCAAGGGACCTTCTACCTAGACAAATACAAATATAAAACAAGAATAGAAAAGTGCCATGTGAGAAGCACAAGCAATATGCTATAAGACATTTAGTAAAAGCAACAGTGATGGGCAGCCCCAGTGGCTCAGCGATTTAGTGCTGCCTTCGGCCCAGGGTGTGATCCTGGAGACCCGGGATCGAGTCCCATGTCGGGCTCCCTGCATGGGGCCTGCTTCTCCCTCTGCCTCTCTCTCTGTGTCTGTCATGAATAAATAAAAAATCTTAAAAAAAAAAAAAAAAAAAGCAACAGTGACTTTCATTTCAGGGATTAGGGAAGATTATAAGTAATAAGGTAGGCCTCAGAACAGCAGAAAAAGAAAACACAGTATTCTAAAACCTGTGGGATGCAGGTTATTATTATTAATCTCTATATTCTCTACTACCACCCTAACCCCACATTATGAGTCTCTAGATGACATATACAGTGTCAATCCTGAAAGTGTTCCTTCCTCTTCCTCCCTGTAGCCCCCTAATTACCTGTCAAAATCTACCCAATAACTCCATTTCTAAAAATCTACCTTAAGGAAATAACTCAAAAGAGATAAAAAAAAATTATGTACAAAGATGTTCACAGAGCATTACATATACTAGCAAAAACTTCAAAATAACTTAAATTTCCCAAAAAGGAACTGAGTACATCCCTTTGTGTAACTTAAAAATCATATTTCTATAAAATAACAGTAATGAAAAAAGGTTACATACAATTAGGTGAAAAGACAAGGCTATATAAAACTATCTAATTATAGATTCCAACTACTAAAAGATCTACATATAAAGAATGAAGAAACTATACTAAAAAACTGATTGGAAATGACAGGGTAGTAGGATAATTTCTATTCTTTCTATTTTCCAATCTTTATTTAAAAGAATGTATATTGGGGATCCCTGGGTGGCGCAGCGGTTTGGCGCCTGCCTTTGGCCCAGGGCGTGATCCTGGAGACCTGGGATCGAATCCCACGTCGGGCTCCCGGTGCATGGAGCCTGCTTCTCCTTCTGCCTGTGCCTCTGCCTCTCTCTCTCTCTGTGTGACTATCATAAATAAATAAATAAAATTCTTTAAAAAAAAAAAAAAAAAGAATGTATATTTCTTCTTTAATTGATTACCAATAATAGACATTCATTTCAGAAAATCTGAAAATAAAAACAAGTTTCCCATAATCTCATCATCTAGAAATCTGAGGAGTATCCTTTCAGTTTTTTCTAGGCACATGTTACATATTTCCTTCTGACAGAGTAGTATGTTACATAAACTGTAATGTCCCAACATACTGTGAATATTTTTCTCTACTGATACATGTTACCTCCAATAACTGTACAGTATTCCATTTCAAATATACTAAAATTTACTCAACTAATCCCCTAATTTTGATATTTATAGTGCTTCTAATTGTTTGCTATTATACATAACCATAACATTGTGTTTAAGAGAGTGAACTCTAAAACTAACCTCCCAAGGTTCATATCAAATATCTTCCACTTACTTAGATCCTTGAGTAAGTTGTTATTCAATGAGTTAATGTAAAACTCCTGGAGACATAGTAAGTCTTAATATGCTACTCATGTTACCACCTAACTCCAAGGATGACTTGCATTACTATTAGCAGGTGAAACTTAAAGACTAGCTATATTAGATTTAAAAAAAATTTTTTTTTTTTTTTGACGAGAAAGCAAGTGTGCATGTGCAAGTAGGGGGAAGGGACAGAGGGAGAGACAGCATCTTAAGCAGGCTCCAGGCCCAGCACAGAGCCCAATGCAGGGCTCCATCTCATAATCTGGAGATCACAACCCAAGATGAAACCAAGTCGGACACTCAACCAACTGAGCCATCCAGGTGCCCCTTAGCTAAACAACTTTTAAGGAAGTAAAAAGAGAAATTTAACACCAAAAAATACTATCCATTCTCCCAAGCCTCTTTTATTATTTTTTTTTCTTTTTTAAGATTCATTTATTTACTTGGGGCACAGTTGCTTAGGCATCCAACTCTTAGTTTCAGCTCAAGCCATGATCTTCATGGGTCCTGGGATAGAGCCCTGAATTAGGCTCTGAGATCACGGGGAAAAGATTAAAAAAATAAAAAAATAAAAATAAAGATTCTCTCCCTCTGTCCCTCCCCACACATGCATCCACTAACCCCCCTACCCCACTCCACCCCCCACAAATAAATAAATAAATCTTTTAAGAAAAGTTAGTCCTTAACTTACAAAGGAAAACCCATAAGACTAATGGAAATTTCTCAACAGAAACTTGGTAAGCCAGAAGAGAGTGGCATGAAATATTCAAAGTATAGAATGGGAAAATCTGCAGCCAAAAATACTCTATCCATCAAGGCCATCATTCAGAAGAGGAGAGATAAAGGCTTTCCCAAACAAAAACTAAGGGAGTTTGTGACCACTAAACCAGGCCTGCAAGAAATATTAAAGTGACTCTGAGGGCAAACAAGAAACCAAAGACAAGAAAAGATCAGAAAAAATCTCCAGAAACAACAGAACAAGTAATAAAATGGTTATAAATACCTATCTATCCATGATTACTTTGAATGAAAATGGCTCAAACACTCCAATCAAAAGATAAAGGGTGTGAGAATGGATAAAAAAAAACAAGATCTATATGCTGCCTACAAGAAACTCATTTTAGACCTAAAGATACCTACAGATTGAAAAGTGAGATGATGGAGAACATCATGCAAATAGATGTCAAAAGAAAGTTGGAATAGCAATACAAAGTAGACTTCTACATTCTTGTATTGTTTTAGTCCTGCTTCGGTATCTGAGTGGTACTGGCCTCATGAAATAAATAACTGATGGAATGGTCTCATGGAATAACTGTGAATGTGATCCGTTTCATTATCTGCAAGATTCTGATAAAAACTCATTATTATTATTTTTAAATTTTTGGTGGGGTTCACCAATGAAGCCTTCTGCCTGGAGTGTTTCTGTGCTGGGAGATTTTATTTTATTTTATTTTTGCATTTTAAAAATTGTATTTAAATTCAATTAATGTGGTTAAGCATCGCCAATTTTATTTATTTTTTTAATATTTTATTGGTTTATTCATGAGACACAGAGAGAGAAGGCAGAAACATAGGCAGAAGGAGAAGCAGGCTCCTCATAGGAAGCCCAATGTGGTACTTGATCCCGGAATCCCAGGATCACACCCTGAGCCAAAGGCAGAAGCTCAACCGCTGAGCCACCTAGGCGTCCCCAATTTTGTTTATGTTTTTAGAAAAACTTAATCATTACTTTCAATGTTATGTCATTGTTTATTCTGATCTCTAATTTATTTCTTTTTTTTATCTTTTTTTTTTTAATTTTTATTTATTTATGATAGTCACAGAGAGAGAGAGAGAGAGAGAGAGAGAGAGAGAGAGGCAGAGACATAGGCAGAGGAAGAAGCAGGCTCCATGCACCGGGAGCCCAATGTGGGATTCGATCCCGGGTCTCCAGGATCGCGCCCTGGGCCAAAGGCAGGCGCCAAACCGCTGTGCCACTTAGGGATCCCTATCTTATTTATTTCTGATTTTTGTTATTCCTTCATTAAATTTTAGTTGTTCCTTCATTTTCTAGCCCTCTGTGGTATAATGTCACCTTATTTGAGTTTCTTAATATAAGCATTTACAGCATAAGTTTCACTCTAACATCTGTTTTCACTGCATCCCACAGGTTTTGGAGTACTGTGTTTTCTTTTTCTGCTGTTCTGAGGCATATTTTGATTTGCTGTTTGATTTCTTATTTGACCCACTGCTTGTGCAATGTGTTAATTTTTACATACTAAATATTTTAATTTACATTGCACATTTTCCAGCTTTATTGTTGATCTTTAGTTTTGTACCACTGTATTTGGAAAATACACTTGGTATGATTTTAGTCTTCTTACATTTGCAGTATTTGGTATACCTCTTTTTATGTGACTTCACCAGAGGATTCTTCTGTGTTTACTCAAAGGAAATGTGTATTCTATTTTACTTGGAGGGAAGGTTTTACATATATCTTTTAGAACCATGTATTCTGAAATCAATGCTTCATATACGAAACACTCTTATTGAAAAAAAGAGGGTACTCATTAAAAGTAAAGTACATCAGAGGGAAGGTGGGGAGGATGGGTGAACTAGGTGAAAGGGCACACTTGTCTAGATGAACACCTGAGTAATGATGTATAGAACTACTGAATCAATATACTGTATACCTGAAACTAATAAAATACTGTGCATTAACTACATAGTAATTAAAGGAATAATCTTAATTAAAAAATATTTTTTTAAAAAACTTGCATATAAGAAACTTAGATAAAACATTAATTCTGTAAAAAGGAAAAAATTCCAGGGACTAAAGAGCAGTATCTGACAGCAGTGCAGTTAGTAACCAGTTGAAATGAGAGGGTTAGGCATAGCAAAGAGGATTCGGTTCGGCCACTAACTGAATGAGGCTGGTTTATAAGAGAGGCATATATGACACATGATACCCAAACTTACCCTGGACGCCGCTTAATAGCCCTGTGGACAATGGCTCCTCCACCTTGAATCCCAGCTGCAGGGTTTCCTGCGGCAATGGCTGGACCCAATGACGGTACATCTGATGTCATTTCTATGACAGAAAAATGGAAATATACATTTAATAAAGATAGTCCATCACCTGGGTAGCTCAGTAGTTAAGCATCTGCCTTTGGCTCAGGTTGTGATCCCAGGGTCCTGGAATCGAGTTCCACATCAGGTGGGGTACTTGCTTCTCCGTCTGCCTATGTCTCTGCCTCTCTCAGGGTGCTTGCTTCTCCCTCTGCCTATGTCTCTGCCTCTCTGTCTCTCATGAATGAATAAATAAGATATTAAAAAAAATAGTCCTTCTTATCATCATCATCATTAAGTTAGCTAGTCAAGGTATGGATGAAATCCCAGTAGTTTGCTAGAAAACCCATATGCATATTGCTCTTCTGGAATTCTTATACAAGTGAAAACATGCATTCCCTATATTCAGTTCCCTCCAACTTCACAGAGTTAGGAAGAGGGAGTACTGTATTCTATTTGCAACTTCACTTTTAAAAGCTTATGATAGACACATATGCTAATCTAAAACAACACACACACACAATTGATTTATACATTTTATTCACCCAACAAACATATATAAATTAGATCCTTGGGATGCCTGGGTGGCTCAGCAGTTGAGCCTCTGCCTTAGGCTCAGGGCATGATCCCAGGGTCCAGGGGTCCCACATCAGGTCCCCCGCAGAGAGCCTGCTCCTCCCTCTGCCTGTGTGTCTACCTCTATGTGTCTCTCATAAATAACTAAATAAATTCTTAAAAAAAATTTAGATCCTTTTATTTATCTAGCATAAATAGAAAAGAACTCAAAATAACTGGAATTCTAACTCTACCTAGCAATAACAAAATAGCACTCTTCTTTCCTTCTCTAAAGTAGTGTCACTGAAAGCCAGCTAAAACAGGTTTAAGTAAGGTCCTATATCCCATAATACAAAAATATCCAAGCTTCAATTTTAAAAAAGAAAATCACTCATCATACCAAGAACCAAGAAGATCTCAAACTGAATAAAAATAATGATATGACATAAATGTTAAGATTATTGGACAAAGGTTTTAAAAATAGTCACTATAAAAATGCTTCAACAAAAAAAATGCTTCAACAATTTTTTTTTAAGATTTTATTTATTTATTCGTGAGAGACACACAGAGAGAGAGGCAGAGACACAGGCAGAGGGAGAAGCAGGCTCCATGCAGAGAACCCGACGTGGGACTCAATCCCGGGACCCCAGGATCACACCCTGGGTGGAAGGCAGGTGCTAATAAACCGCTGAGCCACCCAGGCGTCCCTACTTCAACAATTATTAGCACAGTTCAAACAAACTGAAAAGCAAAAAGAAAAAAAAAAGTTTCTACAAAGAAACAATATAAAGAAGAATCAAATAGAAATTTTAGAACTGAAAAATAAATAAAAAGTTAAGTGGATTGATTCAACAGCAGGATGGAGAGAACAAAGAGAAGAATCAGTGAAATGGAAGGCAGAACACAAGAAATTACCCATTAAAATCCTGGGAGAAAGAAGAGAAAGAGAGAAAGAAGGGAAAGCTGAAAAATAATGTCTGAAAATGTCACAAATTTGGCAAGAGATGTAACCTGATTCAGGAAACTGAGTAAACCCCAAAAAAGATAAACCTAAAGAAATCCATTCCAACACATGTCACAATTAAACTTCTAAAAACTGGGATGCCTGGGTGACTCAGTGGTTGAGTTTCTGCCTTTGACTGGGAGGGTGATCCTGGGGTCCCAGAATCAAGCCCTACATGGGGCTCCCTGCAGGGAGCCTGCTTCTCCCTCTGCCTATGTCTCTGCCTCTCTGTGTCTCTCTCATGAATATATAAATGAAATCTTAAAAAAAAAAAAAAAGAATACAGTTTGCAAAAATATGGGTAAAATTCAGAGCCTTTTCTTTTCCTCTGGAGTTTCCTAAATTATGTTTGGTGGTTGAAGCAAAAATACAACACTATCTGCATGGTTCTGGATGTTTATAGAGGAAATATTTAAAACAATTAAATTAACAAATGCAGATACCAAAAGGAGGTAAAATGTTAACACTTAAAGTGGTAAAATGACACCATTCATAGATTGTGATGTTATGATCTTTAATGCAATGCCCACTCCAGCAATTACTAGAAAAGCTATACACAAGAAGATATACCAGCAAACATTACAGATAAATCAAAATGCAATTCTTTTTAAGATTTTACTGTTATTTTGTTTAAACTTTATATATGGGCAGCCCCGGTAGCTTAGCAGTTTAGCACCACCTTTGGCCCGGGGCGTGATCCTAGAGGCCCAGGATCGAGTCCCACATCAGGCTCCCTTCGTGGGGCCTCCTTTTCCCTCTGCCTGTGTCTCTGCCTCTCTCTGTCTATAATAAATAAATATATATATAGATAGATAGATAGATAGATAGATAGATAGATTAGATTAATATTTAAAAGCAGCCAACAGGGAACCCTGGGTGGCGCAGTGGTTTAGCGCCTGCCTTTGGCCCAGGGCGCAATCCTGGAGACCCGGGATCGAGTCCCACGTCGGGCTCCCGGTGCATGGAGCCTGCTTCTCCCTCTCCCTATGTCTCTGCCTCTCTCTCTCTCTCTCTCTCTGTATGACTATCATAAATAAATAAAAATTTTAAAAAATTTTTAAAAAAATAAATAAATAAATAAAAGCAGCCAACAGGCAAGAACAGGAAGAGACAGTTCACCAAAGATATACAAATGGTAAAATAAGCATATAAAATGATAGTCAACATCATTAGCTAGTGAGGGAAATGCAAATTGAAGCCACACTGAAATGTACTACATACCTATCAGAATGGCTAACATAAAAACAAACAAAACAAAAACCAAAACCAATACCAAATGCTGGGAAGGATACAGAAAAAGTAGATCACTTATACATTGCTGGTAGATGTAATACAGAGCAGCCACTTCAGAAAATAGCTTGGAAGTTTTTTTTAAAAAAACTTGGGATGCAGGGATCCCTGGGTGGCTCAGTGGTTCAGCACCTGCCTTCAGCTCAGGGCATGATCCTGGCATCCCAGAATCGAGTCCCACATTGGGCTCCCTGCATGGAGCCTGCTTCTTCCTCTGCCTGTGTCTCAGCCTCTCTCTCTCTCTCTGTATCTCTCATGAATAAATAAATAAAATCTTAAAAAAAAATTGGGATGATCGGATGGGTCAGTTAAGCACCTTACTTCAGCCCAGGTCATCCTGGGATCAAGACCCACGTCCTATTCTGTACTTAGAGGGGAGTCTGCTTCTCCCTCTCTGCTCTTCCCTCTCCCACTCATGCTCTCTAATAAATAAAATCTTTAAAATACCACAACTAAACATGTCACTAACATACAATCTAGCACTGCATTGATGGGTGTTTATCCCAAAAAATGAAGACATGTCAACACACAACCCTGTACACAAATTTTTACAGCACTTTTTCATTCATAATAGGCAAAAGCTGAAAAAAGAAAATCCAAATGTCCTTCAATAGGTGAACTGTGATATATACCCATTATCACTGAATATTACTCAGCAACAAAAGGAATAAAGTATTATTGCTAGATACAACAACTGGATGAATCTCCAGAGAATCACAAGGTGAAAAAAGCCAACTGCAAAAGGTTGTGTATTATATGATTCCATTTATAGAAACATTCTTGAGATGACAAAATTATAGAGACAGAGAACAGATTAGGAGCTGCCCTGACAGTGGGGGGAGGGTACAAGGAAAGCTGATATAGCTGTAAAGAGGCACCAGGAGGGGCTCTTTTGATGATAGAAATCGGTATCTTGACTGTAATAATGTAAATATTATGGTCATGATATTGTGTACTATAGTTTTGCAAGACACCAGCAGAGAGTGGGTTAAGGGAAGGGATCTCTGTATTACTTCTCATAATTGCAAATGAACCTAAAATTATCTCAAGGTAATAAGTTTAAAGTTTTAAAACATTTTTAAAGCATATACTTCATCTTCCTTTTGAACTTTAAAATCTGTAAAGAAAAAAAAATAATAAAAAAAAAATAAAGAAAAAATAAATAAATAAATAAATAAAATCTGTAAAGTTCTAATAACAATTCTTGAAATTAATTTAATGACATTAAATTTTAATGTTAAATTTGAAAGAGTAGCAATATGGCATTGCATTTCCTCATCCAGGAATATGGTACATCTTACATTTGTTCATATCTTTCCTAATGTCCTTTAATAAAATTTTATAATTCACATAAGTCTTACATACTTCTTGCTCTAATTATTTTTAGGTATTTTATGCTCATTAATACTGTAAATGAAATCACTTTTCCATTTCAACTTCTAACTAGTTATTGCTAGAATAAAAGAAAACTACTGATTGCAGTATATTTATATTATACCCAAATAACTTTACTAATTTGTCTTATATAAAAGCAGTAGTTTATTGAATTTTCTTAGTATAAAATCAGTGCACCGATAGTACGACCTAATGGGTTGTTTGTTTGTTTTTTTTTAAGCCCTCACCGTGTGCCTCTCATTTATTTCCACAATGACCCAATGAAGTTGAAGAAGGGTTCAACAGTTGTCACCAGGGACACATGGGTGACTCAGTGGTTGAGCGTCTGCCTTTGGATCAGGGCATGATCCCCAGGTCCTGGGATCTAGTCCCACATCAGGCTCCTCTTGGGGAGCCTGCTTCTTCTCCCTCTGCCTAGGTCTCTGCCTCTCTCTGTATGTCTCTCATGAATAAATAAAATCTTAAAATAAAAAATTACCACCAAAGAGGTCCATGTCCTAAAAAAGGTTAAGCCACTTTCATCTAGAGAATCTCCAAAATGAACATGGATATCTCTGAGTTATCATTTTCACTAGACTTAATTTGGGGTTTTAATTCTATTGATTTAACAGATTTTTAAAAATCAGGAATGTACTTTTTAAAATCTGAAACAAATACTTTTGTAAAGCATTTAATACAATTATATTTTTCTTTTAATTTGTTAATAACGTGAATTACAAGTTTTCTCAGGTTGAAACATCTTTGAGTTCCTGAAATAACCTCGATAACTGCAATAGATTGAATAATATAAAGATGCATGTCCACATAGAACCTCAGAATGTCATCTTATTTCAAAATAGGGTCACTGAAGATTTAATTAGCTAAGACTGAGGTCATAATGGGTTAGAGAGGGTTATAAATCCAATGATTGGTCTGTTTTGTTTTTTCTTTTAAAATCTGAGAGAGAGAAAGAAAGAGTGAGAGCACAAGCACCTGCAGGCAAGGAGGAGGGAAAAAGGGAGAGGAAGAGAAAATCTCAAGTCTCAAGCAAACTAGCGCTCAGCACCTGATCTCAACTGAAATCAGGACTTGGGCAGAAATCAAGTCAGACACTCAACCCACTGTGCCACCCAGGGACCCCAACTGCTTTCTTCATGAGAGGAAGGAGAGACACACTGGATACAGAGACATGTCCAGGAACTAGAAAAGAGGGAGACATTTCTCCCTTAGAGCCTCCAGAAGGAACCAACGCTACCAACATCTTCACTTCAGATTCTGATCCTCCAGAAACGTGAAAAAATAAATGATTGTTGTTGTAAACCCCCTCATTTGTTAATTTGTCACAGCAGGCCTGGGAAACTAATACAATAATGATCTATACTCTTTTAATATACTTTGGATTTGAATCACTAATATTAGTTCCTCTCAAGTGGAAGAACTTAGGGTAGCGTAGTTAAGGAGTGCTTACTGCACTGAAATTAGGTACCTTCTACTAAAATCACAATTTGACCAAAATTACAGAAAAATAGTAAATATAACATATTTTTAGTCAGTCAACATAATCTCCCAGATTTAAAGAAAAGCTACTTTCCTGAAACAGAGGAAAAATAACACAAAACTAAGTCACTGAAAACACACAACTGAGGAAAACAGGGGTCATAATGGAAACATTCCAAGTTGGAAAGGGACATCTGGGTGGCTCAGTCAGTTAAGTATCTGACCAACTCTTGATTTCAGCTTAGGTCGTAATCTCAGGGGTCGTATGATCAAGCACAACATTGCTACAGTTCAGTGCTTAGGGTGGAGTCTGTTTAAGATGTTTGCTCTCCCTCTGCCCTTCCCCTGACTCGTGCTCTCCCTTTCTCTCTCAAGTAAATAAATAAATATATTTATAAAAAATTTTAACTAAATAATAAAATGTTCAAAAAGAAAGCTTGGGAACGGGATCCCTGGGTGGCACAGCGGTTTGGCGCCTGTCTTTGGCCCAGGGCGCAATCCTGGAGACCCGGGATCGAATCCCACATCGGGCTCCCGGTGCATGGAGCCTGCTTCTCCCTCTGCCTGTGTCTATGCCTCTCTCTCTCTCTCTCTGTGACTATCATAAATAAATAAATAAATAAAATTTTAAAAAAGAAAGCTTGGGAACAATAATTCATCATATGCTCAATGTCTAAAATATGAGCCACTTTGGATATGCTTTTAATGTTTTATTTATTAATCCTAAAATCTACATCCAAATTATATTTACAGTAAATTGCACCTAACCTAGGGGCACCTGGGTGGCTCAGTGGTTGAGCATCTGCCTTTGGCTCAGGTCATGATCCTGGGGTCCTAGGATCCAGTTCCAGATCAGGCTCCCCACACGGAGCTGCCTGTGTCTCTGCCTCTCTCTCTCTCTCTCATGAATAAATAAAATCTTAAAAAAAAAAAAAATATATATATATATATATATACACACACACACACATATATGTGATGAGAATAAATAAAAGAGAAATAAATCTGTGGAAAAGAAATAGAGCTAAAAGATACCCCTAAAATACAATAAACATGAGAAGTGAACCGATCTACAAATACTCAAATTAACTTGGCATTAGTGTTCTTTAAAGAAAATACACAGATAGCCAACAAGCATATAAGAAGATGCTCCACTATCATTAATCATTAAAGAAATGCATATCAAAACAACAATGAGGACAGCCCAGGTGGCTCAGCGGTTTGGCACCACCTTCGGCCCAGGGCCTGATCCCGGAGACTTTGGATGGAGTCCCGCGTCGGGCTCCCTGCATGGAGCCTGCTTCTCCCTCTGCCTGTGTCTCTGCCTCTCTGTCTCTCATAAATAAATAAATAAATAAATAAATAAATAAACAAACAAACAAACAAAATCTTAAAAAAAAAAAACTACAATGAAATATCACCTCACCACCATCAGGATGTCCACCATGGAAAAAAATTTTTTAATTTTTTTTTTAAATTTTAAATGATAAAAAGTAAATGCATGCCAAGCTGGCTCAGTCAGTAGAGCATATAGGACTCCTGATCTCAGGGTTGTGAGCTCTGGTCCCACATTGGGCACCGAGCATAAAGACAAAATTTTTTAAATTAAAAAATAACAAGTATTGGGGCGCTTGGATGGTTTGGTCAGTTAAGTGTATGCCTTCAGCTCGGGTTACGGTCCCAGGGTCCTGGAATCAAGCCCCACATCGGGCTCCCTACTCAGTGAGGAGCCTGCTTCTCCCTCTCTTTCTCTGCCTCTTCCCTTTGCTCGTGCTCTCTCAAATAAAAATCTTTAAAAAAAAAGGGGGGGGGGGGAATCCCTGGGTGGCTCAGCGGTTTAGCGCCTGCCTTTGGCCCAGGGCGTGATCCTGGAGTCCTGGGATCAAGTACCACATCAGGCTCCCTGCATGGAGCCTGCTTCTCCCTCTGCCTGTGTCTCTGCCTCTCTCTCTCTCTCTCTCTGCATATTTCATGAATGAATGAATGAATGAATGAATGAATAAATAAATAAATAAATAAATAAATAAAATCTTAAAAAAAAAAAAAGCATTGGGGCACCTGGATGGCTTAGTCAGTCAAGCATCTGTTCCTGGCTCAGGTTACAATCCCAGGGGTCCTAGGATGGAGCCCTACTTCCAACTCCCTGCTCAGTGAGGAAGCCTGCTTCTCCTTCTCTCCCATCTCCTCCCACTTCATGCTTCTCTTGCTATCTCTCTCCATCTCAAATAAATAATCTTTTAAAAAAAAAAGTATTGGTGAGATATGGGGAAACTGGAACTCTTGTACACTATTGATAAGAATATAAAATGGTGCAGCGACTATGGAAAACAGTATGGAGAGTTGTAAAAAAAAAAAAATTAGAAACAGAACTATTTTATGATCCAGCAATTACACTTCTGGCTAAACACTCAAAAGAATTGAAAGCAGAATCTCAAAGAGATACTTGGACAACATCCATGTTCATAGCAGCATTATTCATAATAGCCAAGAGGTGGAAACAACTCAAGTGTCCACTGACAACTGAATGGATTAAAAAAAAAATGGAGCATATACATCCAATGGAATACTATTTTGGCCTTCTAAAAAAAGGGAATCCTGAGGCTGCCTGGATGACTCAGTTGGTTGAGCGTCTGCTTTCAGCTCAGGTCATGATCCCAGCCTGCTTCTCCCCTTCCTCCCTGCTCATGTTCTCTCTCACTCTCTCTCTCTCTCTCTCAAATAAATAAATTAAATCTTTAAAAAAATAGAATAAATTTTAAAAATAAAAGAATTCTGCAATAAGATACAATACAGGTGAATCTTGAAAATATTAGCTAAGTGAAATAAGCTAGTCACAAAAGGACAAATACTATACGACTCTACTTAAATGAGGTACCCAGAATAGTGAAATTCATTGAGACAGTATAGAATGGTGGCAGGGGCTGGAGGGATTTGGAGAATGGGGAGTCATTGTTCATTGGGTATAAAGTTTCAGTTTTGCAAGATCAAAAAAATTCTAGAGGTGGATGGTGGCAATGGCTGCAAAACAATGTGAATATACTAAGGCTACTGAACTGTATACTTAAAAATGTTAAAATGGGGGTCCTTGGGTAGTCAGTTAAGCGTCTGCCTTCAGCTCAGGTCATGATCCCAGGGTGCTAGGATCAAGTCCCGCATCCAGATCCCTGCTCCGTGAGGAGCGTGCTTCTCTCTCTCTACCTGCTGCTCCCCCGCTCGTGCTCACTCACTCTCTATCAAATAAATAAAATCTTCAAAACAAAATGTTAAAATGGCAAATTTTATGTTATGTGTATTTGGTCACAATAAAAACCCTATTAAAATATCAGAAAAATTTTGATATGAATCTGTATCATTGAAACAGAAAGTTATCCACCACGTATGATTATGGAAAAATAGGCTACAGAAAAAATATATATATTGTAAAGATATATAATTTTTTTAAGATTTTATTTATTTATTCATAAGACACACACACACACACACACACACACACACACACACACAGAGGCAGGCAGAGATATAGGCAGAGGGAGAAGCAGGATCCATGCAGGGAGTCCAACATGGAACTCGATCCTGGGACCCCAGGATCACGCCCTAAGCCAAAGGCAGACGCTCAACCACTGAGCCACCCAGGCGTCCCTAAAGATATATAATCTATTCCTTCTTTAAGACTTTGAGAGTGTGTGAGGGAGAGAGAGCAAAAGGGGGAGGGGCAAAGGAAGAGAGAGAAGTAGGCTCTCCACTGAACAGGGAGCACAATGTGGAACCTGATCCCAGGACTCTGGGATCATAACCTGGGACAAAGGCAGATGCTTAACTTACTGAGCCACCCAAGCACCCCAGTATTTGCCTTTTTAAAGTTTATATGCAAAACAAAAGCCTGGAAGAATTCATTTAGTATTTTTTGCATACCTACTATATGCTGGGCACTGTGGCAGATCCTAGAGATAATGCAGTAAGTAGAAAAGCCAAAGATCCTAACCTTTACAAACTTTACATGCTAGTGGGAGAGAGAAAAGTCAACAAGAAAAATAATAAAAATATAAATTGGGATGACGATATGAAAGTGACATTTTATAGGTAAAAAAATGGATAAACAGGGATCCCTGGGTGGCGCAGCGGTTTGGCGCCTGCCTTTGGCCCAGGGCGCGATCCTGGAGACCCGGGATCGAATCCCACGTCGGGCTCCCGGTGCATGGAGCCTGCTTCTCCCTCTGCCTATGTCTCTGCCTCTCTCTCTCTCTGTGTGACTATCATAAATAAATAAAAAAATTTAAAAAAAAAAAATGGATAAACATCAAATTTCAAAATCAAATTTTATACAGTCCAAACTAATAATATGTTATACAGTGATAAATGTGGAGAAAAATAAACTAGGGGAAGTCAAATCACAAGGCTATAATGGTTAGGGGCGCTTGGGTGGTTCAGTCGGTTAAGTGGTTAAGCATCTGACTCCTGATTTCATCTAACATCATGACCTCAGGGTTCTGAGATCAAGACCTGCATTGGGCTCCATACTCAGCATTGAGTCAGCTTGAAACTCTCTCTCCTCCTCCTAAAAAAAAAAAAAAAAAAAAAAAGTATACAAAAGTTGAAGGATAGGAGGATGGCAATATTAGACAGTGAGGAAAGACATCATTGTAAAAGGAGACGAACAGGAGACAGGAGATAAAAGAAGATAAAGAAATAAAAGCATGCAGATATCTGGGGGAAATGCATTCTAGACAGAGTGTAAAGATCCAGAGGTGAGAACATGTTTATTAAGTTTTACAAGTAGTGTGGATGACATCATGGCTAGAATGGAGTGAGCAAATGTTATACAATAAACTAACAGTGGGGGATCCCTGGGTGGCGCAGCGGTTTGGCGCCTGCCTTTGGCCCAGGGCGCGATCCTGGAGACCCGGGATCGAGTCCCACGTCAGGCTCCCGGTGCATGGAGCCTGCTTCTCCCTCTGCCTGTGTCTCTGCCTCTCTCTCTCTCTCTGTGACTATCATAAATAAATAAAATTTAAAAAAAATAAAAAATAAAAAAAAAAAATAAACTAACAGTGGTTATCTCTGGGATGGCATTTAGAGACTTCTACATTTGATTTTCTGTATATCCTTATTTTCTTGTCTTTTACACATTAGGTACATATCACTTCTATAACTGGGAAATGCATGATCCCAATTTTTTAAAGAAATGTGTGTCAGGGTGGCACACATTGAAAATTTGAGAGAACACAGCTTAAACTTTAAAATTAGATAAATCTGGATTCCAATCCCAGGGTTACCGCTTACCACCTGTATGTATGACTTACTCTGTCTGAGTTTATCTGTAAAATGTAGGTAAATAATAGCATCAACCTTTCCAGAAGATTATATTAGATACTACATGTGAAAAGTATTTACCATAGCACCTGACACACTGTAAATACTCCTTAAATAGTAACTTTATAAAAATATATCAAACACCAAAATGTTAACTGATTTTGCTATTAATTTTTTCATTATAAAAGTAATATATTAAAATATGGATATATAAAAAACCAAATGTAAAAGTCTCTAATGTAAAAGTGGCTCAGTGGTTTAGCGCCGCCTTTGGCCGGGGGTGTGATCCTAGAGATCTGGGATCAAGTCCCACGTCAGGTTCCCTGCATGGAGCCTGTTTCTCCCTCTGCCTGTGTCTCTGCCTCTCTCTCTCCATATGTGTCTGTCATGAATAAATAAATAAAAAATCTAAAAAAAAAAAAAAAAAAGCCTCTAAAAATATTCAACAATACTGAAGCAAACAATCAAAAGTAAAATCCTCTACACATATACTCCATCCCCACCTTCCCCTACAGGTAACTGTTATTAACATTTTGATATGAATCTTTTACAGATCTTTTTCCATACACCATATATAACAGGTTTTTTGATAATTTTTACATAAGAAAGGGAGAGATCAAATTACATTTACTCTGTTTTTTTCCTTATAACAATCTATTTGGAAGGTGTATCATATCCATCAATACAAAGTGAGCACCCTCTTTAATAGTTATATAGTACTTCACAGTACAAATGTATATATTTATGACATTCTATCACTATCATAATTAATGTTTCAATGAACACCATCTTTATGTATCTTTATGTGTATCTTTATGCATAATGCTAGTATTCCTACACTAATAAATTTCTGAAAATGATCCCCTGGATATAAGGGAACATATTTAAAACTTTGCCCAATACATTCTAAGAAAGCTATACCAATTGAGAGCCTCACTAATCATATCAAATTATCCATACGTCCACCAGCACTGAGTTCTGGCAATCCTTCAAATTGTTGCTAATTTCCTAGGTATAAAATGATTATCATTGGTTTATTTATCTGTAAGTAGTAAGATTGAATATATTTTTTATGTATTGCTAATACTTTTTCAATTTTGCCCTATAAAATTTAAATAGTGATTAAATGTAACTTTCCTAAGATAAAGCAGAATCTCCCATTAAAAATAAAGTTCACACTTTCAGTAACAGGTTCATATAGGATCTATGAGTTAGAGGAATTTGGAGAAAAAAAGATGATTCTGAGATGGTTTAAATTAAGATGTGGCACAGTCTGTAGCACAGAGAATGTGCTCAATAAGAAGGAAAAAGTAAAGGAAACAAGGCAGGCAGCCAGCCAGCCAGTTATAAAAAGGTAAGTGAAGCTGGCCTCAAAAAAGGTAAAGGACAGGAAAAAGACATTCCACACAAAGGACATAAACAAATCCTAAAAGAAGGTATGAAAATAACTGTGAAGAGCTGTCAGGTCTATATGGAGCAGAGAGTCTGTATCTGAGAGAAAAAAATGTCAAGTGTCACCCAATAGTGAGAAGGCCTTGAATGACAAAATGAAATCTTAAGACTGGATTCAACAAGCAACTGAAAGACAAAATAGACCTTTAAGTCAGAATAACAAGAAGAAAACATAAATTAAAAGATTAATCTGGGGACCCTGGGTGGCTCAGCGGTTAAACCCCTGCCTTCCGGCCAGGGCATAATTCTGGAGTCCCGGGATCGAGTCCCACATCAGGCTTCCTGCATGGAGCCTACTTCTCCCTCTGCCTGTGTCTCTGCCCGTCTCTCTCTCTCTCTCTCTCTCTCTCTCTCTGTGTCTCTCATGAATAAATAAATAAAATCTTAAAAAAACAAAGATTAATCTGACAGATTTAAAATTTCAATAGAAGCAGGGAGATGAATCAGACTCACCAAAAATGAGGTGATAAAGGCATAATGTAACAGTAGGATGAAAAGGTAAAAGAACCTCCAAACTTTTAAACTGTGCAACTTCTGAAAAAAATAATGGGGTAAATACCTACATCTACTTTTACTCTCCTCCCCCAAAAAAATATATATAAAGGAGAAAAACAATTTTATACAAGACTAAAATCCGGGATCCCTGGGTGGCACAGCGCTTTGGCGCCTGCCTTTGGCCCAGGGCGCGATCCTGGAGACCCGGGATCGAATCCCACATCAGGCTCCCGGTGCATGGAGCCTGCTTCTCCCTCTGCCTATATCTCTGCCTCTCTCTCTCTCTCTCTCTGTGACTATCATAAATAAATTTTTAAAAAATTTTTTTTTTAAAACTTAAAAAAAAAAAAAAGACTAAAATCCATGGATAGAGAAAATAGAAGAAGAGAGTAACAAATTTTTGGAAACTAAGACCATTACATTACCCTGATAGATCCACAAGAACTGAATCCTAAGCAAGGGGAAAAGCAGAAAATCACTCCAATTTACATGTCAGAATCTCCCAAAGTCTTAGGAGTTAGTGATTCCAGGTACGGGGTGGGGGGGGGGGGGGGGAGAGATATGTGTGAATGAAAGCTAAAATAAAAGGATTGATTCAACCACTGTGTAAGCAGCAGGTGGATTTCCAGATACTTTCCCTGTTCTTTCTAGCAGGGAAACTGCCTTACTGCCCCCTGTCAAAATACTGCTTTATTCTCTGGAGAGTATAAACCTTCATTTCTATCTATTTGCCCTGATCTGAGAAACACCAGGCAAAGCTGAAAATGAGGCTACTATACTGAAAACAAGGAAACTAACAGCAACCTATGCAAAATGGATGCTTCACTCTTCCCTTGTTATGCTGCCCCTCCTATATTCCATGTTTTCTCTTTCTTGTTTACTGGTAAAACACATCCTCTACTAACTTCTCAAGAAAGAGTCTAAGAAAAAAAAAAAGAGTCTAAGAGAGACCCTTGGATATAGAGAAATATATTTCTTATATTTCTCTGATAGTTTGCCTACATATATAATTCTAAGTTGGAAATTATTTTCCCTATGAATTCTGAAGGCATTGCTCCATTGGCTCCTACTTTCCAGTGTGACCAGTGAGAAGCAAGATCAATTTGATTACAGATTCTTCTGAACTGACCAATTTTTTTCTCTGTAGCTTATAGGATATTCTTTGTATCTGATGCTGAAATCTCATGATATTTTGCCTTGATATAGGTGTGTTTTCTTTCTTTTATTTTTAAGTTCCTTTATTCTTTTTCTTTTTTCTTAATTTATTTATGATAGTCACACAGAGAGAGAGAGAGGCAGAGACACAGGCAGAGGGAGAAGCAGGCTCCATGCACCGGGAGCCCGACATGGGACTTGATCCCGGGTCTCCAGGATCGCGCCCTGGGTCAAAGGCAGGCGCCAAACCGCTGCGCCACCCAGGGATCCCTAGGTGTGTTTTCATTCACTGGTCTCTCCCCTTTACTTTGAAGATTCAGGTCTTCTACTTCACAAACATTTCATTCAAACAGAAATAAAATTTAGTTAAAAGAGATTAAAAATTGTTGTTATTGGGGAGAAGAAACTGAGAGAAGGGAGTAGAGGACTGCAATTTTTGTAGGAAATCATGTAAAACTAAATATATGCATGTGTAATTTTGATTAAAATAACTGTATATATGTTTAAGTGTATCTTTTCAATATATACTTTTACATAATTAAAACATTTTATGTGTAAACACATAAGTGTATATATTTAAATATACATTTTGAGGGGGAAAAGAAAAGATGTGATAACCAACCAGATAAATACACGGAAGAATCTAAATACTTCTAGTTGCTTAGCCTGGGGAACTGGAAAAACTGTGATAGTCATGAAAGATACAGAAAACTTAGGAAAGGCAGTAGATTTGAAGGAAATACTGGTGAGCATACATATAAACAGTATGTTAAAGATTATTCAAATAGAAATATGTTTTAAATACATGAAAATATAGGAAAGAAGCTATGTGAGAAGATAGGGATGAGAATTTTAGAGAATCTTTTTTCTGAGAATCTTTAATACATGTAAGATAAAGGAATGGGATATAGTAGTTAGCAAACAAATATTAGGGGTAGAAAAGCAAGTAGGTGGGCAAATAGGTAGAAATGAAGGAAGCTGATTGCTTATTAATTAGATTTTTTTAATTTTTTACTTATTTATGATAATCACACACACAGAGAGAGAGAGGCAGAGAGAGAAGCAGGCTCCATGCACCGGGAGCCCAACGTGGGATTCGATCCCGGGTCTCCAGGATCGCGCCCTGGGCCAAAGGCAGGCGCCAAACCGCTGCGCCACCCAGGGATCCCTAATTAGATTTTAAGTATAATGAACAAGAAAAAGAAAAATGAGAGCAACCCAGGTGGCTCAGCGGTTTAGCACCACCTTCAGCCTGGAGCATGATCCTGGAGACCCAGGATCGAGTTCCACGTTGGGCTACCTGCATGGAGCCTGCTTCTCCCTCTGCCTTGTGTCTCTGCCTCTCTGTGTGTCTCGCAAATAAATAAATAAAATCTTTAAAAAAAAAAAAAAAGAAGAAGAAGAAGAAGAAAAAATGAGCAGGCAAAAAGAGGCAAAGAAGGAATAGTCAGTTAAAAAAAAATTTTAAAGCACAGAGGCATCTCTAAGAGGCTCATCAAAAAGGCATAATTATGGGGTATGAAGAACTAGGAGACAAATTCCAGGAAGAAGCCTAAAAGTTATTTAAAGAGCTAGAAAACAGGGGTGCCTGACTGGCTCAGTCAGGGGTGTATGCGACTCTTGATCCTGGGGTTTGAGTTTGAGCCTCACATTGGGTGTACAGATTACTTAAAGCCTTTAAAAAATAAAATAAAGAGCTGAAAAACAACTATGGGTAAAAAACATAAGTTACAGAAAACATTTTAGAAACTGCAACACTCTACCAGTTCCTTTTTCAGCACCTTGCCCTCACCTCTCCATCCAAGCTATTGTGCCCTCCTGGGCTGCCTGGATGTGGTATTCCACCTTCTTCATCTACACAGAAAGACTGTATCTCACCCTCCTTCCTCTCCTCAAAAGATATCTATCATCATCATCATACTATCTTTCAGTAAGAAGTGACTCTACGTCACTATGCAAAAATTTTATAAATTAATGATTAAGAATATTGCCTATGGGGGCACCTGAATGGCTCAGTCGGTCAAGTGTCCAACTCCTGATTTCAGCTCAGGTTATGATCTCAGGGTCATGAGATCCAATCTAAGGATGGGCTCAGTGCAGAGTCTGCTTAAGATTCTCTCTCCCTATCTGCCTCTCCCCCTACATGTGCACATGTGCACACTCTCTCTAAAATAAAGAAAAGGGGACTCTCAGTGGCTCGGTTGGTTAAACGTTCAACTATCAATTTCAGCTCAGTTTATGATCTCAGCGTCCTGAGATCAAGCCCTGTGTCAGGTTCCACCCTAGGCATGGAGCCTGCTTGACATTTTCTCTCTCCTTCTCCCTCTGCCCTTCCCTCACTCTCTCTCTAAAAAAATAAAAATAGGGGCAGCCCGGGTGGCTCAGCGGTTGAGCACCTGCCTTCGGCCCAGGGCGTGACCCTGGAGACCCGGGTTCGAGTCCCCAGTCAGGCTCCCTGCATGGAGCCTGCTTCTCCCTCTGCCTGTGTCTCTGCCTCTCTCTCGGTCTCTCTCATGAATAAATAAATAAAATCTTTAAAAATAAATAAATTACATATAAAATAAAAATAAATTTAAAATTAATAATGTTGACTGTATAGACAGGTGGCAAATAATCAAATTGTCTCTACTCCCTACTAGCCATGAGATTTCAGACAAACTATTCACTCAGTGCCTTAGTTTCCTCATTTATAAAACATACTTAATACATACTTCATAGCATATTATAAAAATTAAATTAGATAATATATATGAGGATTAAATAAAATCATCTCTCTACAATAGCTGCCATATAATCATAAATAAATGCTAGCTATTATAAACTAATTCATGTTAACAGCTTAATTAGTATTACCCTTTCAGAGGAATTTTCATGTTAACAGTACATAAAGATATGAACCCCCAATATTCATTTATTCAACCAAATCTTAATGAACTCTAATCCCTTATCCTTGGCCCCATGTGAACAGCGGGGTGCTGTAGTGAAAAAGGAAGATAAAGATCCTACTCTCATGAAACTGACATTTTAATTACATTGTTAAAGTCATACACTTAGTCTTATCTATTAAACTACAGTAAAGGAGAAAATACAAAATGAAAAAATGATGAAGAGGGGTGCCTAGCTGACTCCTTCTCTCAGGGTTGTAAGTTTGAGCCCAATGTTGGGTACAGAGATTACTTAAAAATAAAACCTTTTTAAAAAAGGGGGGGTACCTGGGTGGTTCAGTTAGTTAAGTATCTGCCTTTGGCTCAGGTCATGATTCCTGGGTCCTAAGATCAAGCCCCACATTAGGCTCCCTGCCTAGCGGGGACCTGCCTCTCCCTCTCCTCCCTGCTCTCTCTCACTATCTCTGTCTCTCTCTTTCTCAGATAAATAAACAAAATCCTAAAAAAAAAAAAAAAAAAAAAAAAAAAGAAAACTTTAAAAAAACAGATGAAGAGATGTAAAAGTTTAGAGAATTAATGTGAAAAGTGAGAAACGGTTTCTAACACACAGAACAGCCAACAAAATAGGAAAGTGCCAACTGGCATAAGTAGAAACTTAATAAATATCTAGTCATTCTTAAAAATAGATGGCTCTAAAAGCAGGGCCCATCACTAGGGTGGATGATGGGCCCAGATACACTCCAGTGACCTCAAGCCTTGTATTTCAGAAAGGCCTTAAATGTATTCTTTTACTGTTACACCTAAATGAAATCAGCTAGGGGTGTCTGCTGGGCTCAATTGGTAGAGTATGTGACTCTTGATCTGGGGGTTGTGAGTTTGAGTCCAACACTGGGTTCAGATTACTTAAAAATGGTATCTTAAAAAAAACAATTAAATATATACATACATTATATCAGCTTTATACCCCCTACATAGTACAGTACAACCAGGGAATTAAAACCTTTAAAATAAATATAGTGAGGTGCCTGGGTGGCTCAGTCAGCTAAGCATCCGACTCTTGATCTCAGCTCACGTCTTGATCTCAGGGTTCTAAGTTCAAGGCCCACACTGAGATCAAGCCCCATTTAACAAACAAACACACAAACAAACAAATAATATTTGAGTGAATAACTTGAAGGAGGAAAAAAAGGATGGTTCCAAAAACTGTTTCCACAAAGTTCAAATTTTACCAGTTTTGGAATGAAATAATCACGTCATGACCTAAGTAAAATCAAGGAAAAAAGTTTGTCTCCTGACTGTTACAATATATTTTTGAAGATCAACCACCACTTGGCACTACGTTACTACCAATAACCTACTGTTACTTCCTTAGAAGAAATTCTTCTATCACAAAGAACCACAAAAGACTTTCATAAAACATCCAGGAGGGATCCCTGGGTGGCGCAGCGGTTTGGCGCCTGCCTTTGGCCCAGGGCGCGATCCTGGAGACCCGGGATCGAATCCCACATCGGGCTCCCGGTGCATGGAGCCTGCTTCTCCCTCTGCCTGTGTCTCTGCCTCTCTCTCTCTCTCTCTCTCTGTGACTATCATAAATAAATTAAAAAAAAAAAAATTAAAAAAAAAAAAAAAAAAAGTTTGGCCAAGTCTCTGAGTGCAGTTATTGGAACGGAGTATCCATGCCAGTAATTTTCTTTCTTTCTTCTTTCTTTCTTCTTTCTTTCTTTCTTGTTTGTGTATTTCGTGTCTGTGGTTTTTCTTATTTATTCTATAGTTCGTTCTGCCTGCCTTCTCTTCCTTCCTTCCTTCCGTCGTTCTTTTCTTTCTTTCTTCTTTTTCTTTCTTTCTTTCTTTCAAACAAAAAAAAAAAAAAAAAAAAAAAACATCCAGGAAACAGGGCAGCCCCAGTGGCGCAGCGGTTTAGCGCCTCCTGGAGACCCGTGATCGAGTCCCACGTCGGGCTCCCTGCATGAAGCCTGCTTCTCCCTCTGCCTGTGTCTCTGCCTCTCTCTCTCTCTCTTTCTCTCTGTGTCTCTATGAATAAAATAAAATAAAAAATAAAATAAAATAAAACATCCAGGAAACAACATATTATTCTCATCTGTTAGTGGAGTACTTGAGTAGAGAGGTGGAACTATTATGCAAAAAAAATAAGATTAGAGAGTACTATTTCACAAAAATAAGAAAACTAGAGTTCCCATAATGCATAAGTATCTACTTCTTAATTTCTAAGAAAACAGAGAAGATTCAGATTAGCACCACAAATCTAACACACAGATTTGCACAGATCAACGTTCTTTTTCAAAATGTTAATTGTATTTCAATTACTGAGTTAGTAAATTATATTTAATATACCTTTTAAAAAATATTTTATTTACCTGAGAGAGAGAAAGAAAGAGCATGAGCAGGGGGGAGGGCAAAGGGAGAGGGAGAAGCAAGACCCTGACATGGAAAAAAAAAAAAAAAAGACCCTGACATGGGGCTCAATCTCAGGATCCTGAGATCATGACCTGAGCTGAAGTCAGTCATTCAACCAAGCCACCCAGGCAACCCTCAATATACTTTTCAAAAATGTTTTTGCAATAAAGCATCTTGATATCTTAATTTTACACCACATAAATTCCTATTTTTCCCATAACTAAAAAGAGTAAAGGTAACAAATAAGAATATTGTTGTTAACTAATGCTTTCCAAACTATAATTTACATAGGTGAATATTATGTGAAAAGAAAAAAATTTCCTAAATATCAGCTTCACAAACCTAAACAGTGTCCCTTTACCTTCTGCCACATTTTCTAGCCACAATAAGTGGTACTTATTAGCACAAAAAGAGGTGAGATAAGAATACCAGAATCAAGGGAGGAGGACATACCTATACTCCTACAAATTCATTCTTATTTCTGCTTTGAATATGGAGTTGGAAGTCAAATACCTAATCTCTTCCCAATCCATGCCTTAGCCAATGCATTACAAATCATGCATGTAATCTAAAAAGTATTCCTCAAAACTGTTAGTGTTTCATAACAAAAAAGACAGCCTAATACTTCATGGACCACTTACCCACCCACTATTATTTGCCAATGGTAAGAAGAATTAGTGAAAAATAACAGAACATGGGGATTATCAATTTATGCAGAGAAAAGGCCATTATCACATTAGACTTATTATTTCAATGTAACTCTTAACATATCAGGGAATCTTAACCAGCAAAAAGATAAAGTAGAAAAAACTCAAAGAAATAAGTATGATGTCTCTAGTCCCTAAAATGGATCTAAGGAAATGTTTGACCATGAAACAAAGAATTCTGACCTGAAAACCATTTACCTTCCTTTTTTTTTTTAGATTTATTTATTTCAGAGAAAGAGCACGTGCTCAGATGCGGGGAGCCATAGAGAGAGGGAGAATCTCAAGCAGACTCTCCCCTGAGGTCAGAGCCTGCTCAGGGTTTGATCCCAGGACCCTGAGATTATGACCGGAGCAAGAGTCTGAGACAACCAACTGCACCATTCAGATGCTCCAAAAATATTTACTTTTTTTAAAGATTTTTTAAAAATTTATTCATGAGAGACACACAGAAAGAGACAGGCAGAGACACAGGCAGAGGGAGAAGCAGGCTCCATGCAGGGAGCCCAATGCGGAACTCGATCTCGGGACTCCAGGATCACGGCCGGGGCTGAAGGCAGGGGCGAAACCACCAAGCCACCTAGGGATCCCTTATTTACTTCTTTTCACTGAGCGCAATACATTTCCATCCTGTGTCCCTTTATTTGTAGTCCACATTTCCCAAAACTCAACAAGGCTATTAAAGACCACAATACACCTATGATTGCTTCCTTTTGAATATAGAGGAGCAAAAGAAGAAATGATGGAAGAAAATACATTTTCTAATTACCAGGTGTTGAATGTTGTTGTATCAATAATTTGGAAGAGAAGTGAGAATTTTCAACATCAAAAAGGAAATCTAAAAATTGCAGAAGCAGGCTGTCATAGAATAAAATCATATGCTTCACTAGCAAGGATTGTACACAAATAAATACCATTTTCTGCTTCAGATTTAAGCTGATATGAATCAGCTAATGAAATGTGGTCAAGAAGCTGACATTCTGGTCACTGTTGTTGAAAAAAAATAAAATGAAATAAAGCAGCCCCACCCACACTGCTGAAAAAAAGCTTCCGACATATGCACTAAACTTGTTTACCCAGGCCACATCTTAACAAGAGAAAAGCTTTGCAACTTGACTAGGATTATGTAACTATTTTGCAATGTGTTATCAGTTTAAAACCCTATTTATTTACTCCTTAGTTTTAACACATGGGTTACTTTACTACAAGGCCAGGTTTGCCATAATAATAGCATCTTTCCAATTTTATTCCATCATCAGCACTTCTTCCAATAGAGTTTTAGCCATTAATTTCATCTACTTTTCCTCTAAAAAAAATTAAAATATTTTACAATATGATATTGATATGTGACAAATTAACTTCTTTAAATAGCTCTGTTCCCAGAAACATGGTAGTAAAGACAGTAAACTTCATAGTGATTTAACTGCTATACCAAAACCTGGGTACCACAAAATAATAATCAGTTGAGATACACGGAAAAAAGTCAACTTCAGTTTCAACGTGGGAACACCCTTTCACTGTGAATCCCTTTCACCGCAGTATTTTCAAGTAATTCACCCCGAACTTCTGGCTTCTTTTTTAAGGTTATCAAAGATAGAGATTTCCGGAAAAGAATTTTTATTTCACAAGAGAATGGCCAAGGTCTGCAAGGTAAACCAGGATCCCTAAAACGAAATACTTCCAAGGAAGAAATAACTGTAACATAGTGGAACGATCTGGGACTGGGAATTTGGAGACCTGATCTGTCTAGACCTGCAGCAATACACCCCACTCCATCGCTTAAACATGACTGCCTAGATTTTTTTAATATTCTCGCTCCCCCTTTTGAAGAGATGCTCACTGAAAAATGACATGGAACCGAATTTTTCTTAAAGAATGGGAACTGCTTGGGCACCTGGGTGGCTCAGTGGTTGAGCGTCTGTCTTTAGCTCAGGTCGTGATCCCGGTGTCCTGGGACCGAGTTCCACATAGGGTTCCCCGCGGGGAGCCTGGTACTCCCTCTGTTTGTGTCTCTGCCTCTCTCTCGGTGTCTCTCACGAATAAATAGAATCTTAAAAAAAAAAAAAAAAAAGAATGGGAACTGCCTCCATCTACACCCAACAAGATTTAAAGTTCAGGTTCTGAATGCTAGCTGTTGGCAACATCTGCCCTGAGCACCAAACATTACTCAAACTTTTGTCCTCAGCAGCTGAAGACACTGGGAGGCACTTAATACAAAAACGCCAGTTTCAAAGGATAGCCGGGGGGGGGGGGGGGGGAATGTTAAGCCTAGAGAAACTGGGTATATATCCAGACATTTTTTAATTTAAATTAAAAATGTAAACGTCTAAACGTTTGGAAGTTCAACACCTCAGCTAAACAGCAATGCGGTCCAGTGTTGATAAATCTAAATCACTTTTAAAGTAAAAGGAGACAATTTTCCCAGTTATTGTGCATCAAGCAGCTCAAGTGGGCAGAGCTCAAGGACCACATCACACAGCAGAATGCCGCCAGGACAGTGGAGGCAGGCCAAGCCCAACCAAGGGAACCGCTCCGACAGAACTCGCCCCAACGAACTCCCTCCCTCCACCTCTGGTCTCCCCAGATCCCTAGGGCCGGCCCCTCCCCCCGCCATTCCCCTCCCCCACCCGTCGGCCACCTCCGCTAGTCTTAGCGCCCTCAGCCCCAACTACCGCCGCTCAGCCCTGGGTCTCCTCAGCAGCCAACCCTTTCAGCCCCTCCTCCTTTTAGAGGCGCCCCAGTCCTCCGTCTACTTACCGGGGTTAGCAGCAGCCGCCGCCATGGCCGTAGATGCCAATGCCGTCGCGCCACCCCCCGAGTGGGAGGAGCCGCCGCCACCGAACCGGGGGGGAGGGGGAGGGGAGAGCCACTCCCCAGACGCGGCTCCCTACAGCCGCCACCGCTACCGCGGAATCAAAGATGGCGGCTGCGGTAACACACACCCCGCCCCGACAGGCCCCAGCCTCCGGAGGACGGACCCCGCCCAAAGAGTGGATGGAGTCATTCCCTCAGAGCCCGCCTCCTCGGGGCAACTGACCAATGAGAATGCAAAAGGCAGGGCTGGCCAATGTGCCCGCCAGTCCATTGGAGGAGGGCGGGCAAAAAAGAAGTCCAGCTGTCTCTCTCTAATCCCGCCTCCTGTGCGTCAGAGGTCAGTGATCGAGTGACGTAGGCGAAAAACATTTTTACTCAAAAGCTTAGCTAGGTGGTAGATTTTTTTTTAAGATCTTATTTACTTATAGACACAGAGAGAGGCAGAGACAGAGGGAGAAGCAGGCTCCATGCAGGGAGCCGGACGCGGGACTCGATCCTGGGCCGCCAGGATCACACCCCAGGCTGCAGGCAGCGCCAAACCGCTGCGCCACCGGGGCTGCCCTAGGTGGTGGATTTTCCTGGCTGAAAACTGTGCAGACGATTTGTTTCGTAAACCCTCTTTAGTGGCTCTAATGCTTAAACTTTACACAGTGATTTGTAATCCTTTCTAGAATTTTTTTCCTCCATTAAGGACCTTTGTCCCTGGTGAAAAAAAAGACTCAATAATTTTTGAGTGCCTGGTATGGAACTGGTCGTGTAAAACAATCTGGGCGCTTAAGGTCTGGTGAGAGAGGTACCGACAGCCAAAACAAAAGGCGTTGTATAAAGAAGGTATTCTGATTAAGAGTGGGATGACTTCCATTGGTCAATAATAGGGACATAATGATGGGTTTTTGTAGGGAAGTAATAAGATGAGGACTGAACAGATTTTTTTAATAATAGGAAGCACTAAGCATTCGTGCCAGACACTATCCAAACTGCTCTGTGTGTTTACTCATTTAGTTCTCACAACACTGTGATGTAGATTGTATTATTAATTCCATCTTGCAGATAGGGAAAGAGAAGCAAAGAGATTAAGCAAGTGATAACCAGCTAGTAAGTAATGATGTGCAAGGCAAACTGAAGAAGTCTGACTCTAGGAACATATTTTAGCACTACAATATACTACCACCTTACTTATC
This sequence comes from Canis lupus familiaris, assembly GCF_011100685.1. NCBI lineage: Eukaryota > Metazoa > Chordata > Mammalia > Carnivora > Canidae > Canis > Canis lupus. Next base: position 60,670,417 of record NC_049238.1, read on the forward strand.
TTTCACCTATTGTTTAATATCAATTTAATTCGAATTTTAACAAATTTCATTATGCTCTTGAGTATATCTGCATTCTTATAGATTACATATGTAATACAAGATTACATTGATCCATTTCTCTCCTTATCAGTAGTTTATCTCCGCTGAGGTATTTTAACATAATTTGTATATTATTATTTACATTGTTAAAATTATTTTTTCTTTGTTATTTTATTGTGTTGTATTTCCAATTCATCAAAAGAGAAAAAGCATCCACTCTAAAGAAGTACATTGACACATAAGAAGTAATGATGAAAAAACTAACAAGTACAGAATTTCAATTCAAAATTATGAAAAAAAAATTATGTAGTAAAGGTAGCTATTAAACAAGACTGCAGTTTAGATATGGACTCGAGTTTTGTGCCTTTACATGTGATAAGTTCACCCAAGCAGCGATGAATAAATAAAAATGTAAATACAAAGTATAATCATGAATACCTATGGGGCTCTTGAGTAGCTCAGCCAGTTTAGCGTCTGCTTTCAACGCAGATCATGATCCTGGGAATCTTGTGATCAAGCCCTGAGTCGGCTCAGCCTGCTTCTCCTTCTCCTTCTGCCTTTCCCCCTACTCAGGCGCGCTCGCTCTCTCTCTCTCTCTCTCTCCCTCGCTCTATCTCAAATAAATAAAATCTTTTTTTAAAAAAAACCACAACTATGATTATCTAAAAATTGGATTTTATTGGACCAACAATCCTTTTGTCCATTGCCCACTACAAGTATTGTCAAACCCTGACTCCAAAAGCCATCAAAACTTACAAGTCATTTTTGAACCAATTACAATAACCTCATTACGTTATAAAATGTATTTTTCCAGAATGAATGCAAAATAATGTTTTCCATTATGAAATGGATGAGTTTGTGGATAAAAAAGATCAAGTTACATCCCTGGTTAAAAAATGGCAAAAGTCATTTTGTTTCAGTGATACAACTAGCTACAAAGTTAACAAGTGTTTTGCTTGGAGAAAGTATAACAAGCCATTAGCAAAATCCATGATCAAACACCACAAAGAATCCTGGGATATAACATGAAAAGGCAATATTAGCCTTGAATTTGCCGACAGTGGACACCATGATGTACATAATATGAATCACTTCACAGCATATATGTAGTACATAAGGAAAAATGCCCAGAAACTTGTTATTTGGTTTATCATTCAAAATTGAAGTTACACTAATTCTAAGACATATATGCACCTCTATGTTTACTACAGCATTATTTATAACAGCCAAGGTATGGAAGCAACTCAAGTGTCCATCAATAGATAAATAAAGATATGGTATACAATGGAATATTACAAAAAAAATTGAAATCTTGCCATTTGCAAAAACGTGAGTGGATCTAGGAGGTAAAATGCTAAATGGAATAAGTCAGTTAAAGACAAATACCATATAATTTCACTCGTATGTGGAATTTAAGAAACAAATGAGCAAAGAAAAAAAGAGACAAACAAAAACACTCTTAAAATGTACAGAACAAACTGATGGTTGCCAGAGGGAAGGTTATTGAGAGGGTGGGGGGGAAATGAGTGAAATAGGTGAAGGGGATTAAAAGTATAACTTACCATGATGATCACTGACTAATGTATAGAATTGTTGAATCAGGGTGCCTGGGTGGCTCAGTCAGTTGAGTATCAGCTCAGGTCATAATCCCAGGGTCCTGGGATGGAGCCCCCATTTGGGCTCCCTGATCAGCAGAGCCTCTGGTTCTCCCTCTACCCCTACTCCTGCTCTCTCTCTCTCTCTCTCTCTCTCACTCTTGCTCTCTCTCAAATAAATAAATTTTTTAAATCTTAAAAAAGAATTGTTGAATCACTATATTGTACACCTGAAATAACATTGTATGTTAATTATACTAGAATTAAAAAATAAATAAAAATTTGTTTAAAAACAAAATAAAAATCACACATATACTTTACACATTCCTATAGTTTGATATATATCATAATAAAGACAAGAAAAAAAGAACTTTTGGAAGGATACATGGAAAACCGTTACCTATACTTAGTTCTGAGGCAACAAATTGGAATCTAAATGGAAGAAACACTTACTTTCCACTAAAATTTTTTTGTAATATTTCAAAGGTAAAAAGTTTATATGTAGGTTGGGAGAACGGTAAGAGAAATAATAAAAATATTGACACTAAAAAAGAAAAATAATTGAAGTCACAGAAGAATATTTTCATTTAGAAAATTTTTCTTTTTCTTTATGATAGTCACGGGGAGGGGGGGCAGAGGGAGAAGCAGGCTCCACGCACCTGGAGCCCGACGCGGGACTCGATCCCAGATCTCCAGGATCGCGCCCTGGGCCAAAGGCAGGCACCAAACCGCTGCGCCACCCAGGGATCCCTAGAAAATTTTTCATTTAAAAAATAATTATTTGGGGATTCCTGGGTGGCGCAGCGATTTGGCACCTGCCTTTGGCCGAGGGTGCGATCCTGGAGTCCCGGGATCGAGTCCCGCGTCGGGCTCTCAGCATGGAGCCTGCTTCTCTCTCCTCCTGTGTCTCTGCCTCTCTCTCTCTCTCTGTGTCTATCATAAATAAATCTTAAAAAAAAAAATAGGGATCCCTGGGTGGCGCAGCGGTTTGGCGCCTGCCTTTGGCCTAGGGCGCGATCCTGGAGACCCGGGATCGAATCCCACGTCGGGCTCCCGGTGCATGGAGCCTGCTTCTCCCTCTGCCTGTGTCTCTGCCTCTCTCTCTCTCTCTCTCTCTCTCTCTCTCTCTGACTATCATAAATAAAATTAAAAAAAATAAAAAATAAAAAAATGTTTAAAATAATAATAATAATTTGATGATGTCTGAGAAAGTGAAAAAATTATCTTGAGATCAGCACTGAAGGAGTTGTAGCTTTAGGTGTACAAAAGCCATTATTCCTACAATAAACAAAATGTAGTCCATTTTCTGATTTATTTATTTATTTATTTATTTATTTATTTTTAAAGATCTTATTTAGTTATTCTTGAGACACAGAGAGGCAGAAACACAGGCAGAAGGAGAAGCAGGCTCCGTGCAGGGAGCCGGATGCGGGATTTGGGACCCCAGGATTACCACCCAGCCCAGCCGAAGGCAGAAGCTCAACCCCTGAACCACCCAGGCGTCCCTCTATTTTCTGTTTTATTCAGAGAACAGTTGGTAGCCAAAGAGTTTTCCTCCTGATTCTGATAAAGCATAGAACAAATTAGTACGAACTGTAAAAATAGTAAAATAGCAGCCAGTAAGCATAATCTTTGAGAAGAAATAGGTAAATTTAGAAGACTGCTTTTTCTGCAGTGAAGTAAGGAGACAAGTAATGGAGAAGATGCTCTCACAAGTTTTTTAATAAGGGCTGGAGTAAAAGATCAATTTTCTACTATATAGATAATACCAACAAAAAATATTTTTTCAAGCACTGTTTTCATTATTTTTATTAATTTGAATTGATTACTTCAAGTTCTAAATGACATGATTTTTTGGTTTCCAAATAGTTATCTAATTAGATGGTTTGAACATTTAATTTTTCTTCATTTGCAATCCAAAATAGTTACCTGAAGAAAAAAAAAAAAGTTACAAAAAAAAAAAAAAGTTACCTGAAGTTTGCTATCTCTATTTGTGTGCGTTTATTTTTAGTGTTTATTGATTTTCTACGCTCTTGGGCACAATTTTCTGGAAGAGTTCATACTGTCATGATACAGATCAAGAGAGAACTTCTCTTTTGTGGTGCCAATTCTGATAAATGCCATGATTTTTAATCTTGGGAACAAAGTATCAAAGTATCAGGATTTTGTAAGAAAACCAGATTGTTATGCAAATGCCTTGATTGCCAAGAGCTTATTATTTCCCAATACATGATTAATTTTATTTCTTCATCAGAGAAAAAAATGAATGACACATTATTGAATATATTTTAAACCACATCAAAGCTGAATGGGGGAAAAATGCTTTCCGAAGTGAGTGTAACCAATACAATTAAATGCAACTTTGTTCTCTCCCAACTTGAAACATTCAATTTCGAAGTCGCTGTGTGTCCTTCTGTAGGATCTAGAAAACTACTGAAAGCTGCCTTCAATTAAAAATTATCTGCTATACTAGATACACGTTAGATCCAACTATTCAGAATGATCTGGTAGCCATAACTCATTGCAGTACCCGACAAACCTGCTGTGAATTCAGATTTTCTAATTTTAGTAGAAATGAAAATTAAGAAGTTGATGAAGAAATGATTTATTGTGGGGGGCTTGGGTGGCTCAGTAGATTGAGTGTCTTCCTTTGGCTCAGGTCATGATCCCAGGGTCCTCAGATCTAGCCCGGTCTCATTGGGTTCCTTGATGAGTGGGGAGTCTGCTTCTCCTTCTCCCTTCCCCTTCCGGCTCCCCCTTGCTTCTGTTCTGTCTGTCTCAAATAAATACAATCTTTAAAAAAAACAATAAGAAATGACCTATTGTACAGTTCCAGCTTAGCAATAGTAAAGTTACTATTTTTACCATTAATTTTTAAACTATTACAAGTTGTTTCCTTACCATAATCATGATGGTAAGGCAGTTTTTTAAATTATTTAAAATGGTGGTCTGCAAATGCACCAGTTTTATTGTCTCCAGATAGAGTTGCCAGATTTAGGAAATAAAAATACAGGTTGGCCAGTGAATTTAAATTTCAGATAAAAAATAAAAAATAAAAAATAAAAATAAAAATAAATAAAATAAATTTCAGATAAACAACAAGTGATTTTGTTAGTATAAGTATGTTCGAAATATTGCATAGGAAATATTTATATTTTTAAAAATCATCTTTTCTCTGGAAGCCCTACTTCTGGATGTTAAATTTTTTTTTTTTTTTTTTTTTTTTTTGATGTTAAAATTTTAAGGAAGAGTGATCCAGGTTATGGGGCGAGTGGTTTACTAGAAGAGAAAATCCACTTAGGTAAATAGCTATTGCACAAATCCAGGGGAGCAATTACAAAGATCAGACATAGGTCAATGAAACCGAACAGATAATGATTGCCATAAAAATTGTTGTGACAAAATAACAAGGTTTGCAGTGGAATTGTTGGATATGGAGTGAAAAGAAGTTGGGATGTCAAAGAAGGCTTTTGGATGATATCAACAGAAACTGGTGCTAACTGGAAGTTCAGGTTTGGTTGAAATTTGTTTGTTGGATTGGTTGGTGGGACACCCAGGTAAAAATGCTTATTAAACACATGAAATCATAGGGCTACTGCCCCAAAGAGAGGTTGGGATCTAGACCTAAACTTACGCAACAACTGCAAGAGACTGTGGTTGCAGAAAATGATAGTAACATAGTTAAAAGATACAAGCAAAAGGACACAAAGAATGCTTCAGGAAATGCCTGTTTCAGGAGTCTGAGGAATGTCAACTATTCAAGATGGAGACAGAGGTCAATTAGATGAGACTGATGTTCCAGAAAGCTAACTCTGATCTGGATTACACTCAGTACAAGCTGGAATATGAAATGAAGACTAATTTTTTTTAATATGTATTAGCTCACGAAGGTTCTTTTTTTTTTAATTTTTATTTATTTATGATAGTCACAGAGAGAGAGAAAGAGGCAGAGACACAGGCAGAGGGAGAAGCAGGCTCCATGCACCAGGAGCCCGACGTGGGATTCGATCCTGGATCTCCAGGATCGCGCCCTGGGCCAAAGGCAGGCGCTAAACCGCTGCGCCACCCAGGGATCCCGAAATGAAGACTAATTATCCTGATTTAGCAGGCAAGAAAAATCCAGTTACACTCTTAAAGGAATTGTTAGCAATAAAGTCTCAATATAAAACTTTGCATCCATGCTTTAAACCAATTACTGCTAAGCAGAAAGAGACTAAGAACTATGTTTGTGCTACTGTCCTTAAGAATATGACCATTAATACGAAAACTGCAAAAGCAAACAGACCTGGAGTTGTCACCATGGACTAAAGAAGAGAAAACTGAAGAAGAGCAATTAAAATCTCACAGGTCAGACTTATGAAGAAATGGACTTGCAAAAGATAACTCTCATGGAGATTAGATCCATTCCAGAAAAAATTAGGAAAGTGCCTTGTTAGCACTTGATGACTAAAGGTGGGAGTATGGCAAAGAAGAAGGAGATTTGGCTTTACTGACTAGATAATTGATGTCTTTCACAAGAAAAGAGAACATAAGAAGAGCAGATATTAATTAATAAAGTTCAGCCAAATGGATGTAATGGGAATAAAAGGATTTTTTTTATTTTTTATTTTTAAGATTTTATTCATCCATTCATGAGAGACACAGAGAGAGCGAGAAAGGCAGAGGCACAGGCAGAGGGAGAAGCAGGCTCCATGCAGGGAGCCCGACATGGGACTCGATCCCAGGACTCCAGGACTCCAGGACCACGCCCTGGGCCAAAGGCAGGCGCCAAACCCGCTGAGCCACTCAGGGATCCCTAAAAGGATTTTAAAAATATATGCACACACACTTAGTCTTATAATTTCAGACAAGGAAGTTGGGTTGTTGGTTTGTTTGTTTTTTAAGCCTGATGTGAGACTCCATCCCAGGACTCCAGGATCATGCTCTGAGCTGAAGGCAGACTCTTAACCACTGAGCCACCCAGACATCCTGGCAAGGAAGTTTCTTTTTTTTTTTTTTTTTAAGATTTTATTTATTCATTCATAGAGACACACAGAGAGAGAGAGAGAGAAAAAGAGGCAGAGACACAGGCAGAGGGAGAAGCAGGCTCCACGCAGGTACCCCGACATGGGACTCGATCCAGGGGTCTCCAGGATCACACCCCAGGCTGCAGGCGGCACTAAACTGCTGCGCCAACGGGGCTGCCCTGGCAAGGAAGTTTCTTAACACTATTTTGCATCTGTTTTTGTATAATTAGTATAATATAGATGTCATGGCCCATTGTAAAAGAATAGTTATGTACACTATCAAAGTGAATGAACATGCTTTGGAAATTAAAAGATAGAAAGAAAAAAGAAAAAGAGAGATAAATTCCAGTTTCAAATGACAGAAGGAAGAGGTAATCTGGAAAGAGCAGAGCAATGGAAGCCAAAGGAATTTCAAGATAAAAGAGTTTGGGTAACAGCATCACATGTACAGAGATGAGGAGCAAATCTAAGGTGAGTAGATGGAGTGGAAACCATAGTAAAAGGGAGTGAGAAGTGCATAGAAAGTGAGTAAATATAGGAAGATAGCATACAACAGTTTTTCAAGAAATATGGCAGTGAAGGGAATGTAATCAAATGGTACCTGGGATGGGGGATAGGATGGGGTGGGAATAGAAAAATATGTCTACAGACTGAGCTTGTGAAAAGGGGCAAATTAAAGACAAAATATATATGCCCAAGAAAACAAGTGAGACTGGTCCTGGGGGAGACAAAGAGATAGGTTAGGGCTGCGTGTAGAAGTATTACTCTCAGAAAAACCAAGGCACCTTTCTAGAGAAAATGTGTAGACATTTTGGAGTGGAAAAAAAGAAGTTGACAACTCCTGTTCAGTGGCTTTGATTCTCAATGAATAATAAGTCAAACTCCTGCTGAGAATAAGAATAAGAGGTAAAAGTGATGTTGGTTCTAGCTATAGAGCTGTGGGTAACTTGGGGAAGTGTATAACTAAAAATGTGTAACAAATAAGATTGTCTAGGGATCCCTGGGTGGCGCAGGGGTTTAGCGCCTGCCTTTGGCCCAGGGCGTGATCCTGGAGACCCGGGATCGAATTCCACGTCGGGCTCCCGGTGCATGGAGCCTGCTTCTCCCTCTGCCTGTGTCTCTGCCTCTCTCTCTCTCTGTCACTGTGTGCCTATCATAAAAAAAAATAAAAAAATTTCAGGGGATCCCTGGGTGGCGCAGCGGTTTGGCGCCTGCCTTTGGCCCAGGGCGCGATCCTGGAGACCCGGGATCGAATCCCACGTCGGGCCCCCGGTGCATGGAGCCTGCTTCTCCCTCTGCCTGTGTCTCTGCCTCTCTCTCTCTCTCTGTGACTATCATGAATAAATAAATAAAAATCTTTAAAAAAAAAAAAATTTCAAAAAGATTGTCTAATGCTCTGAGACCCCTAAGTAAGAGGGCATAAACATTCATGAAACTACAGAGCATTGTTATTTCTTTCTCTGCCAACATTCAGAAGCTAGAGGAAAGGAAATAGAGGAATTTACCCAGAATTAGATAACTGATTGACAAATTAGATCAGTATCTTGGGAATGGAAGATTCTAGAGATGCAGAAGAGAGGATGAGACTGGTTAGGAAAACAAGAGAAGCTAGAAAGTGGTTAATAGGCTGAGAAGAGAGGTTGAATTCTGGAAACTGATGTTGATAGAGAGCTATTTCAAAAGTGAGGAAGTGGGAGTGGCAAAGGATAGGAACTAAGAACGTGTATCACAAAAATTATAAGTAAAAATAAATTGTTGGGGCCCCTGGGTGGCTCAGTTGGCTGTCTGCCTTCAGCTCAGGTCATGAAACCAGGGTCCTTGGAGGGAGCCCTGCATTGGGCTCCTTGTTTGGCAGGGAACCTGCTTCTCCCTCTCCTACCCAATAGTCCTTTCTCTCACTATCTCTCTCTCTTTCAAATAAATAAATAAAATATTTTAAAATGTTTTTAAATAATAAAATTAAATTAAAAATATGTAGTTAATATATCTGTGTGTATGGGTGTATACATGTGTGTATATACATATTTATATACATAATTTCAAATCAATAATAAGAGATGAATAGCCCAATGAAAAGAAGGGAAAGGAAAGGTACAATAAATCTGAAAAAGATATACGGACAGTAGAAGCTTAAATACCATAGTAGTTAGGGAAATGCAAGCTTTTAAAAACTTTTGGCTGGACAAATATTTCAAAGATTAAAAGAACCAATGTAGCATTATGAAAAAACAGGCATTTTTGTACCTATTTTGCACATTGCAATAAACTTTTTAGTGTGTAATTTGGCAATACCTACTAAAATTCTGATTATATCCTACAACCCAATGTTTATATTTTTAATATTTTGAGGAATATATTTCACAAAAACATTTCCACAGGTGCTCAGAGAAATATGTGCAAGGATATCCATTGCAATGTTGGTTCACTAATAAATGTGAAACAACACAAATGCCCTCATTTCTTCCACACAATTTGCGATTGTATGGTCAGGGGCAAGAGAAATTTAGAAACTAAAAATATTTTTAAATTGCTACATTTCATATTATTTGGGAAAATCAAAATGAGAACTGGGATCATACCATATTCTCTATTCTGTCCCCAGCATCTAGCACAGTGGTTGACACACAACAGGCATGCAGTAAAATTTATTAAATATAGAACTTTTTCAGGAGAGTTACTTTTTTAAAGTAATTTACTTTTTAAAGTAATAAAAATTTGAAAATGTAACTAGTATTCAAAAAGAATTTTCTAGTACATCGTATGTGCATGGTATAGTATGAGCCACCTAATTCCTCATCTTGGAGCCCTGGAGTATGTCCCTCCAGAAATATTCTGTAAATTTATAGAGCATATATACATATAGACAGAAAAGGGTGCACATGTGCTCGGACACACACATGTCCTATAGAAGTCTTTTTTTTAATAAACCACATGAAACCTTAGAGGAAATTGTAGTAAATTTTGCATTTAAGGCATATGTGAGTACTGATAATACCTAATACTAAGTGAAATAGTTTTGACTTCTTTTTTTAAAGATTTTATTTATCTATTTATGAGAGATACAGAGGCAGAATCATAGGCAGAGGAGAGAAGCAGGCTCCATGCAGGGAGCCCGATGTGGGACTCCAATCCTGAATCCCAGGATCACGCCATGAGCCCAAGGCAGACGCTCAACCGCTGAGCCACCCAGGCATCCCAGTTTTGACTTTTCTGATTCAAATGTTCTAAGTAAATTATTTTTGAGGAAAGGGAATTTTGAGCTTCACCGATCTTGTTGACAAATAGTTCTTAAATTTGAGCAGACGTGACAGTCACCTTGAGGAGCTGGTTAAAGTGCAGATACAGATACCTCCAAAGTTTCTGATTCATTAAGGCAGGAATACAGAACCAAAAATTAGCATTTCTAACAATTTCCCAGGGGATGCCAGCAATCCAGAGAACTATCACATAGACCAAAAAGCTGGCTCCGGACTCATCTTCTACCACTCATGTGATATACTGACAAGGTATTACTTGAGCAGTTAACCTTGACCACCCCTAGCCTGGCAGAGCTGTGGAAATATTCTTCTACTGACCTGGGCTCCAATTTAATCTAGTGGGATCATTTTCTCATTCTCTATGGGAGTGTCTGAAATGTGATCCTGTTTTAGTTGAACTATTCATGAAGCTTCTGAGTGCAGCGTGGGAGTAGGGAAGGGAAAGAGTGACCAACCACTTGCCTTTTTGTAAGAGGGGGTTGATAAAAATGGGGGAGGCTGTCAAGAGATGTGCTAGAGGAGGAGAAGACTGCCCCACCAACAGCCAGTCTCGGATATCTCTCTCTTAAAAGGTAAATAACTGTCCGTGGTGTTTGTTGTTCTGGTGAAGTTTTTATGGGAATAATTCCAGCAATCCTTCTGAGTTTCATAGCACTTCTCTACAAAGTTGGGAAATACTTAGGGAAATGACTGAAGGGAAATAAAGAACTTTTGTTTTCCTTAGAGCTTTTCTGGAAAAGTGAAACTTTAAGGAAGAGGCACAGTGTTGTTTTGAGGCAAACTTGGGGGAGCCTCTGTCGATCCTATTGCCTAGAGGATGTCTTTGATTTCAGGAATTAGAGGAAGAGAGCTTCCTTTTTCTATTTCCTCACCATCACCTCTCCTGTTAGAGTGAACTTCTGGCTGGGAGAGAAAAACAGGATCTTTTTTAGGTGTTTTTTTATTTATCTTTAAGAAGCTTGGGCAACAAATGGGGGAAATGAAGTGATCTGGGAAGGCAACACGGGAAAGGAAGAGGGGATTGATCTTTCTGGGAAGTGTCTAGTGAAAGGAAACTCCCACTGTCGATTTACAATTGCAGGAGCTTGGCGCAGTGGTAGTATCATAGCCAATGAGGTTTATCTGAGGCGCAATTATTGATGATTTATAATTGCTGTTAGTCTGTTACCCTATTTTAGCAGTACAAGATTTTACACAAGCCACTCGATTCATGCCCCACTTCCCTTTCCCGACTTTAGTCCGGAGCAGACCTGCTGTTTATTTCAAACAAAACAGAAACCTGAAGAACCACTAAAAAAAAATTCTAGAATGGATCTTCACTTTGGAAAACAGATTTCGGATTTACCATGGTATCTGTCACTTGACTGTCAGAAAAGTGATTTTGCCGAAGGGGTCTGAGAAGAAAGAAAACTGAATATACAAGGCTCCAATAATTTGTGTTTTTTTTTTCCATTCTCAAAAACTTCTTACTGAATTTTGTATTCAAAATCTTGCATTCTTTTTCTTAAAGAGAGACCTCCAACTTATATGAACTTCAGGATGTATAAAACCTAGAATGTGGGACGCTTGGGTGGCTCAGCGGTTGAGCATCTGCCTTTGGCCCAGGGCATGATCCTAGAGTCAAGTCCCACATCCGGCTCCCTGCATGGAGCCTGCTTCTCCCTCTGCCTGTGTCTCTGCCTCTCTCTCTCTCTCTCATGAATAAATAAAATCTTAAAAAAAAAAAAAAAAGACCTAGAATGTGACCCCTGCCTATGAAAATAAGAGCCAAGAACATGCATGACCTATTTGGAACCAAAATAACATCAACTTTTTTTTCTCTTTTTTAACTTTTCCAATAGGAATTCAATTTACTTTCTGAGATGGAGAGAGGAAAGATATCAGCCTAACAGTAGAAAAATTAGCTTGGTAGAATTTGGCAGCCATGAGTGAGAAGTTTGAATAAGTAAACTAGAGACCTTAGATTCAAAGTTCAGAAATTCAGTTTGTTTTTTTTTCAAAGATTTTATTTATCCATTTGACACAGAGAGAGAGAGAGAGAGAGCATGCGTGAGCACAAGCAGAGTGGGCAGCAGAGGCAGAGGGAGAAGCAGGCTCTCTGATGAGCAGGGAGCCAAACATGGGGCTCAATCCCAGGACCCTGGGATTATGACCTGAGCCCAAGGCAAATGCTTAACTGACTGAGCCACCCAGGTGCCCCCAGAAATTCAGATTTAATTAAACAGGGAGAAGAATCATATATGACTTGATGTTTTCCAATTTCCAGATACTGAAGGCTTTCCGTCTCTCTGCAGCATTTGAGGCTGTTGGCCACCCTTCTTCCTTGAAATTCTCTCATCTGTTCAATTTCGTGACTCCACACTCTTCAGATTTTCCTACTTATAACTATTCCAACTGTGGTTTCTTGATCTCTTTCCTTTGACATAAAAGCAAGCATTCCATTGTTTCAAATTCGCCTTTGGTCATCTCATCCACTTCTATGATTTCAACTTCCCGGCACTTGGGTGACTCAACTCTAAAGATCTTGCTTTTCTTTACTCAGTCCCACATTTCTGCTTCCTGAACATATCACACTAGTACCTTTAAATTCAACCTACTCCAAACTGAATTCATCATAGTCCCTTAAAATAGCTGTTAATTCCTAAAATAAATAATTCTATGAATGGTAACATTTTTCTTTTATCCATCCAAAGTCAAACCCCAGAGTTTATCACTTCCTTCTTCCCTCCACTATATGTCCATTTAATTTATAAATCATGTCAAATCCTCTTTCACATCCATTCCTTCCTTTTTGTTACTATATCATCCCAGTTTACACTTCTGTTGCCTCTCATTGAGACTGCTACAACGCCTTCTAATTGTTTTCCACCCTATGGTATCTATTTCCTGTCTCCAATATCTTTTACACACTGTTGCCAGTTATCTTCCTAAAATATGGCTTTGATGATTTACCTTCCCTCATCAAACATGATTTGAGTATGCTTAACATGCCAGGCACTGACATAGATATTAATTCATTTATGTAGGTATACTAAACACGTACAATGTGCCAGCCCTGTCCTAGACACTGAAGCTATGCCACTAATGGGACACAGACCTAATGCTTACAGCTTACATTTCAGTTAGAGTCAGCAGTATGCACAGTAAGATATAGCTGCTGCTCTCATTTATCTGTTCAAAATCCTTCAGTGGTTCCCCAAGTCTGGAAGAATTAAATTCAAATTCTTTATGCAGATTTTCAAGGCTCATTATGATTTTTTTTTCTTCCAAGTTTTTATTTTAAATTACAGTTAGTTAAACCAATGGAACGATTTATGAATTTGTGTGTTATCTTTGTGCTGGAGCCATGCTAATCTTCTCTATATCATTCCAATTTTAGCACAAGGTTCATCATGATCTTATCTCAAGCAATAGAAGGTACCTAGATGAATAATCTTGAGTTTGTGTGGGTTTTCTATTCTGTATTGGGCACTGTGATTTTTTTATTTTATTTTATTTATTCATGAGAGACAGAGAGAGGCAGGGACATAGGCAGAGGGACAAGCAGGGTCCCTGTAGGGAGCCTAATGGTGGGACACGATCCCAGGATCCCAGGATCATGACCTAATCCAAAGGCAGATGCTTAATCACTGAGCCATCCAGGTCCTCCTGGGCACCATGTTTTAAAGAGGATATAGACACACTGGATCTTTTCAGTGGAAAAAGACTAGAGTAATAGACTATATCCTCTGAGAAATTATTAAATTATAAAATGATTAAGGAAATCAGTCAACAAGTACTTGATAGCTATCTTCAAAACCTGAAAATCTTGTGTATGCAAAAGATATGTGCTACTCTATATGGTTCTAAGTTAAAAGTAGAGCAGTGCTAAAGAAATGGATTAGCCCCAATGTGAAGAACTACTTTTATTATTGCGACATTATTTACAATAGCCAAGATATGGAAGCAATCCAAGTGTTGCATGGATAAAAAGGAGGTTGTGTATACAACATATGGTTAAATATTACTCAGGCAGAAAAAATAATGAGAGCTTGCCATTTGTGACAACATGGATAAAAGTAGAGGATATTATGCTGAGGGAAATAAGTCAGAGAAAGACAAATACCATATGATTTCACTTATATTTGGGATCTAAAAAATGAAACAAACAAAAAGCAGAAACAGATCCATAAATACAAAGATTAAAAAGGTGGTTGCCAGAGGGGAGGGTGGAGAGGGGATGGGCAAAATGAGTGAAGGGGAGTGGGAGGTCCAGGCTTCCAGTTATGGAATGAATAAGTCATGGGGATGAAGGGCACAGCACGGGGAATATAGTCAATGGTATTATAATAATGTATGGTGACAGATTGCAGCTGCACTTGTAGTGAACATAGCATACATACAGAATTGTTGAATAACTACACTGTATACCTGAAACTAATATAACATTGTGTGTCAACTATATTTCAATTAAAAAAGAAAGAAAGAAAAAATAAGTACTTTTAGAAAATGGGCCACCTTGGAAGATAGTCATTTCTGGCCCCTGAAGGCCCCCAATGAACTCACTCAAGTAGTTAAAGCAAGGACTTCCCAGGAATGATTAGAAGGTTGGTGCCATAAGATGACTACAAGTCATCCAACTATGAAATTCTATGATTTTATAACTTTCACTTTTATGCAATGTGAGCTCTACCATAAGGAATTAAGCAGAGAGACACAGAGGGAGAGAGAGAGAGAGAGAGGCAGAGACACAGGCAGAGGGAAAAGCAGGCTCCATGCAGGGAGCCTGATGTGGGACTCAATCCTGGGTCCCCAGGATCACGCCCTGGGCTGAAGGCAGGCACTAAACCGCTGAGCCACCCAGGCTGCCCCCAGCCACCACTTTTAGAAAAATTTCTATGACTAATATACCCCATCTGAGTTTGTTCATCAGATGAGGGTCATACTCTACACCCATGAGAAGCAGAGTGTTCCTTCTGACATTGGTTTCCACATTAACAAACATTTCTTACTGAGTGCAAGCACTAAAGTAATCTATGCTGTGAGAAGTTTAAAATATCAAAACATTTAGATTTTTGACCTCTAGAAGCTATTGGGAAGCAAGAATTCCTGTCCCCTTCAAGGTCCTTCTAGCTGGACTAAGAATCAAATTGACACGAGACTGATTAACAGGAGAAAAATCAAATTTAATAGGTGTACATACAGGGACTCCCTATAGACATGGAAATTCCAAAGACAGGCAAGATGAGATATATATGTCATTCTGAACTACAGAGAAGGGAGTAGGGGGCTGGGATTTCAGAGGAAAGGAATGCACTTCAGAGGGTGATAAAAAGAGCGGATGTTTGGCAATTAGATGATTGCCATACCATACAGATGGGTCACTCAGACAAAATTTATCTCCCTTAATAACCCTTATTTTGGGAAACACCCCCAGATTTAGAATTTTTTGTGTGGTTAAGAGAGAGACAAAAGCTGTTCTTGAGGCTTCAGGGTCTCAAATGCCTTCAGTTCTGAATGATGCATATGCCAAAGTGACACATGGGTGCTGGGGGGAGAGGATTGCTGTCCTGAATCCCTTCGAAGCTCCTATGAATGAGAGAATATTGGGTTAGTTGTTGCCTCATGCGTCCTCCACATTCCTGCCAGTCTGGTATTTCTAACACAAATATCTAACAGTATAATTTCCATGTTTAAAAGCTTTCCAAGGGCAGCCCCGGTGGCGGAGCGGTTTAGCGCCCCCTGCAGCCCGGGGTGTGATCCTGGAGACCAGGGATCAAGTCCCACGTCAGGCTCCCTGCATGGAGCCTGCTTCTCCCTCTGCCTGTGACTCTGTCTCTGTCTCTCTGTCTCTCTCTCTGAATAAATAAAAAAGTAAACTTAAAAAAATAAATAAATAAATAAAACTTTCCACAAAAATAAAAATAAAAATAAAAGCTTTGCGGGTGGCTCAGTGGTTTAGCGCTGCCTTCGACCCAGGGTGTGATCCTGGAGACCTGGGATCAAGTCCCGCGTCGGGATCCCTGCATGGAGCCTGCTTCTTGTTCTGCCTGTGTCTCTGCCTCTCTCTCTCTCTGTGTCTCTCATGAATAAATAAATAAAATCTTTAAAAATAAATAAATAAAATAAAAATAAAAATAAAAGCTTTCCAATGGCTCCCCATTGATTGCAAAGTTCAGTCCAGAGTCTTTAATGTGCCATAGAATGCCCCTAATGAACTGGCCTAGGCTATGGCTCCTGCCTATTCTTCAATAGGAGAATGCATCCCAAATACTTAAATGAGCACTTACTGTTTCTCAAACATACTCTACTGTCCTCCCTGAAGCGTTCATGTTTGTACTTGTGATATCTTCTCTTGTCCAGCTTCTCCTCTTTCCCACCTTGATCTGTCTGGTAAACACTCATTCTCAGGCCTCAGTTCAGTTCATGTATTTGCCTTTTCAGTAAAACCTGCCTTGAGTCTTCCCTGTGGGTCCCTTTCCACTTTTATCAGCAGATTGCTATGGGATTATTTGTTTTCCTTCAGGAAGTACATTTTTTATTTTTCTCTGCAACTTTTTTTTTTAAAGATTTTATTTATTTATTCACAAGAGACACACAGAGAGAGGCAGAGACACAGGCAAAGGGAGAAGCAAGCTCCATGCAGGGATCCCAATGTGGGACTCGATCTCAGAACTCTGGGATCAGACCCTGAGCCAAAGGCAGATGCTCAACCACTGAGTCACCCAGGTGTCCCTAACATAATGTTATTAAGAAAACACATGCATACATATATGAACCAATAAGCTTGTTTTATCCTCTTTTGTCTAGGAATATGACAAACCTGAAGATATACCTGAAGAGGTAGCTACAGCTAAACAAGGGTAAAGAGCTGTGTGTTCCCATGGATGATTCAAGCCTGTCAAGCAGTGTTGACGTAGACAAAGCCTTCGCCATTGCCTTTGTTGTTCTTCTGTTTCTCTTCCTAATTGTGATGATTTTTCGGTGTGCCAAGTTGGTGAAGAATCCTTACAAGGCCAGCTCTGCAACCACAGAACCATCTCTGAGCTGAACTATGAAAAAGCCTGATACACTCCCCCTCACAGGAGGCTTGAAATCTTCTATACAGATATTTATGACCCAGACTTTATATTATTTCATCATTCTTTGTGTTAGCTTTCTCACTCTTGCATTCCACAATAGGCACATGAGGGTGGGTTGAAAATAATTAAAAGGATGAAACACAAGCCAGTTTACATTGTTCCTATTCAGGGAAATGGTTTCAAAATGGGACTGAGACAGGTTGAACTCATTGATTAAAATAAGGCCATGGGTTTCAATTCTTCAGTATCAAATATCCTTAAGATAGTTGGATATAACTGTATGATATAATTTAATATAATGAAGCTTGGTAAGGACCATTTAAAACTAGTACTCCTAGAGGCAGTCTTAGCAGATTCCTTTAGTTGTGCAAATACAAGGCCAGCAGGAACCAACTGTCCTATGATAAGAGTCTAACAGGACTTTAAAAAATAATAATATATTTTTTTTTTTTATAATATATATTTTTAAATTTATTCATTTATTTGAGACAAAGAGAGAGAGAGCAGGGTGGGAGGGAGCAGAGGGGGAGGGAGAAAGAATCTCAAGCAGACTCAATGCTGAGCACAGAGCCCTACTCTGGGTTTGGGGCCCACAAGGGACTCAATCCAAAAACCCTGAGATCATGATCACAGCCAAAACCAAGAGTCAGAGGCCCAACCAACTGAGCCACCCAGGCTCCCCTAACAGGACCTTTGTAGTGTATGGGTTTTGTAAAATCTGCTACTCTTCTCAAGTAGGCCGAGATCTGCGGTAGAGGAGGAGTAATTTGCCTTTAATGAATACCTTAATCTTTCTTACCCCACATTTCCTAATCTATAAAATAACATCTAGTAGATTGAAAAGGGGCCCTCCAGGGGATCCCTGGGTGGTTCAGCGGTTTAGTGTCTGCCTTTGGTCCAGGGCGCGATCCTGGAGTCCCACGTCAGGCTCCCGGCATTGGCCTGCTTCTCCCTCCTCCTGTGTCTCTGCCTCTCTCTCTCTCTCTCTCTCTCTATGTCTATCATAAATAAATAAATCTTAAAAAAGAAAAGAAAATAAAAGAAAAGAAAGGGGCCCTCCAAAAGATATGTCCATGTCCTCACCCATGAAACCTAAGAACATGACCTTATTTGGTAAAAGGATCTTTGCAGATATAATTAAGGATCTCAAGATAAACTCATCTGGGATTATCTGGGTGAGCCCTAAGTCCAATGACAAATGTCTTTTATTAAAGACAGTAGAGAAGGGACGCCCGGGTGGCTCAGTGGTTGAGCATCTACCTTTGGCTCAGGGCGTGATCCCTGAGTCCTGGGATGGGGTCCCATATCGGGCTTCCTGCATGGAACCTGTTTCTCCCTCTGCATGTGTCTCTGCCTCTCTCTCTGTGTCTCTCATAAATAAATAAATACAATCTTAAAAAAAAAAAAGACAGTAGAGAAGATACAGAGAGACAGAGGCAAAGGCCATGTGAGGACAGAGGAAGAGATTGGAGTCATGCAACCACAAACTAAAGGACCTTTGACTAGAACCACCAGAAGCTGGAAGAGGCAAGGAAAGATTCTCCTCAAAGCTGTTGGGAATACAGCTCTGCCAACACCTTGACTTTAGATTGGTAGCCTCTAGAAGTGTGAGAAAATAATTTCTGTTGTTTTCAGCTAACGAGTCTGTGGTAATTCATTACGGTAATCACGGGAAACTCATGTATTCACACACAGTGATGATGGTGGTGGTTGTCATCATCATCCCAGGGATCTTTTAAAAGGAAAGAGAAGGAAATAATAATCTGTACTCTCCAAAACCTGAAGTTAGGGGAATTTGGTAGAGTAGACTATGGCCAACCAGCAGGAAAGCCTATGAGAGAATTCACTAGAAGGAAAGAGGGCATCTTGGCCACTGACCAAGGCCCACCACTGAAGAGGATGGAGTCTAGCACAGTAAGTGATAAAGACAGTGATTGTAAAAGCTCTCAGGCTCAGCCATGCTGGCCAAATATCCTGGGCAACAGTATGAGGATGTGAATCAAGAGAACCATAACCTTGGAATCTAAATATGGGGCATCACGTGTGCTTGTGCAGGAACTTGGACCAGTGTGCAGCCATTACATAAGACACATATTCATGGACCAGGCTGAATGAGGTTTTTGGGTTTTTTGTTTTTTTTTGTTTGTTTGTTTTTTTAAGATTTTATTTATTTATTCATGAGAGACACAAAGGAGAGGCAGACACATAGGCAGAGGGAGAAGCAGGCTCCCTGTGGGGAGCCCGATGTGGAACTTGATCCAGGATCCTGGGATCGCGACCTGAGCCAAAGGCAGACAATCACTGAGCCACCCAGGCATCCCTGAACCAGGCTTTAACAGCAGTATGGAAACATAATGGTATGGAGACATAAACCTATCCATGCACTGTTAGCAGAGACTTGATAATTATTTCTGTTTCTGACTCCTGCAAACAGGACTGCCTTGGCTGGAGTAAGTCCCCAGGGTTATTTGAAAACAGAGGCAGGGGAACCAAAGCTTTGCAATGGGGTACTAGACCTTACCTTCACTAGAACAGAGGGTGCTATATTGGTTAAAGTAAGGCAAGAAAGAGAGAAAGAAAGTTTATTTGTACTGTTTTGATAAAAAAAAATTTCAGGACAAGGGGAAGGTCAAGGTAAAATGAAAGCAGATGAAGATTGATGTAAGTACTGGAAAGCTACCATGTATTCCCTCCAGGAACTGAGATAGTCACCTTTCCCTCACCCCTTAAAATAAAATGCAAGTATACATATGATTAATGAGAATATCAATAGGCAGCCACTAGAGAGTCACAGGTTTGACTGTTAACCTGAGTTTCTACAGTAACTTAAGAAAAAAAATGCATTAGTCAGAAGTGGATTATCTGTGGAAGACCAAAAAATGGAGGACCTACCCAAGGCAAACCCACAGGGCCAATGTGAAATGCTGTTCAGGGGGGAAGGCAGTTTAGCCATGGGTCAGTAGAATATTTCCAGTCCCAATAGCTAGATGATCCCTGGTGTGTAGATTCAGGGAGTTGCAACCCACATACCTTGGGTTTCTCTGTTTCGATTTGGTTTGATTTTTTGGGAGGGAGAGGTCTCTCCGGTTTTACTGCTCATATTATCTCTGTTAATCTGATGCCCTTAAACATTCCTTTCACTCACCTTAAACTGGCAGCTTACAAATCCAATTGGTTTGGGAAATCTTATTGGCCAGATGCTTTCCAGTGTTTAAAATCTACAAAGTGGGATGCCTGGGTAGCTCAGCGGTTGAGCGTCTGCCTTTGGCTCAGGTCCTGATCCCAGAATCCGGGATGGAGTCCCACATTGGGCTCCTTGTGGGGAGCCTGCTTCTCCCTCTGCCTCTCTCTGTGTCTCTTATGGATAAATAAAATATTTTTTTTAAAAATTAAAAAAAATAAAATCTACAAAGTGTGTGTGTGTGTTGGGATCTATATGTGGTTTTTTGAGTCAACATTTAAAATTATTATTACAGGGATCCCTGGGTGGCGCAGCGGTTTGGCGCCTGCCTTTGGCCCAGGGCGCGATCCTGGAGACCCGGGATCGAATCCCACGTCGGGCTCCTGGTGCATGGAGCCTGCTTCTCCCTCTGCCTATGTCTCTGCCTTTCTCTCTCTCTCTGTGTGACTATCATAAATAAATAAGAATTAAAAAAAAAATGAAAAAAAAAATAAAATTATTATTACAAAAGGAGTAAATGTACACAGTAAAAACAATTTTCAAACATTACTGAGGGTAAAAATGCAGAAAATTCCTAGATACTGTCATGTTTCCCAATCCTTCTATCTGGAGGTAACTGCTGTTAAGGTAGTTTGTTTTTATATTGTAGAAGTGTGTATTTTTCCAAGCATGTTCCTTTTCATTTAATTTTTAATGTAATAATTTTGAATAAACTATTCACTTTCATGTTTCAAAATTCAAAAGCTATAAAATAGTGTACCATGAAAACCCTTACTCCCATTCACATCTGCTACCTTCCAATTGCCCTCTTCTCAATCAATATTAATCTGTGTTCTTCCAGTGATCTTTTATGTATATGAAATTAAAAAATGTTTAAAAATGTATTATTTATACAAATAAAAGTGTGCTATATATACTGTGTTCTATACCTGTTCTTCTCATTTAATAACATTTTTTTAAAGATTTTATTTATTTATTGACACACAGAGAGAGAGGCAGAGACACAGGCAGAGGGAGAGGGAGAAGCAGGCTTCACGCAGGGAGCCAGATGTGGGACTCGATCCGATGTGGGACTGCAGCCTGGGGTGTGATCCCGGGTCTCCAAGATCACACCCCAATCTGCAGGCGGCGCCAAACCGCTGCGCCACCGGGGCTGCCCTTAATAACATTACTTAAAGATTACTCTCTACCAATGTTTTTTTTCAAAAACATAGTTGAAGAGTATTCTGTTTGGGTGTGCCATAATTTGTTTAACCAACACCTGCTGATGGAAATTTGTATTGTTTCTAAATATTTTGCTATTTCATGCAATGTTGCAGAAGACAATTTAGCTCTTACCTCATATCAAAGGTATGCATATTGAAATACATGCATTTCAAAGATAGGGAGTTTAATTCCTAGAAGTTGAATTGCTCATTTAAAAAGTATTACAGGGATCCCTGGGTGGCGCAGCAGTTTGGCGCCTGCCTTTAGCCCAGGGAGACCCAGGATCGAGTCCCATGTTGGGCTCCCGGTGCATGGAGCCTGCTTAAAAATAAAAAGTATTACAGAGGATTCCTGGGTGGCTCAGCGGTTTAGATCCTGCCTTAGGCCCAGGGCATGATCCTGGAGCCTCGGATTTGAGTCCTGCATCAGACTCCCTTATGGAGCCTGCTTCTCCCTCTGCCTGTGTCTCTGCCTCTCTCTCTGTAATAAAAAGATTTTATTTATTCATCAGAGACAGAGAGAGAGAGAGACAGAGACACAGGCAGAGGGAGAAGCAGGCTCCATGGAGAGAGCCCGACCTGGGACCAGATCCCAGGTCTCCAAGATCACACTCCGGGCCAAAGGTGGTGCTAAACTGGGGAGCCACCCAGGCTGCCCTGGTTTATACCTTTTAAATGAATTTAGGTGCGGTTAGTATAAAGACAGCTGAACAAATTAAAGTAATGATGAAATAACGTGGTAGTCAATTCTGCTGGTTCATCAAATACACACAGTTCTTTCTCTTTCCAGATATGAGACATGACTGTTCTTCCTGGCCCCCTTGTGATTGGGTAGGGCCTTATGACTCAGTCAGACCAATGAATTGTAAATGCAATAGTCCTGAATCACTGTAACTGCCAATGTGAGGCCCACTAGAGATCTCTCTTCCTCTGGTCTGACTTACACATCAGCCTGGGCTCCTGAGCAGTTATCCTAGCAGAGCTCCAAAGTCAACTTACTAGATATGATTATGTAGCATTAAGCAAGAAATACATGGTTTTTGTTTTAAGCTTTTGAAATTGTTTGTTTCTACAACACAGCTTAGTCTATCCTGATGCAGATACTATTTTAAGACCTATAGAATTCTTTTTTTTTTAAGATTTTATTTATTTATCCATGAGAGACACAGAGAGAGAGAGAGGCAGAGTCACAGGCAGAGGGAGAAGCAGGCTCCATGCAGGGAGCCCGATGCAGGACTTGATCCCGGGACTCCAGGATCATGCCCTGGGCTGAAGGCAGGTGCTAAACCACGGAGTCACCCAAGGATCCCCTAAGACCTATAAAATTCTTAAAAATTAAATAGTCAACATCCAATCTTAATGAGGGTGTGGGGAAACATATGTTCAAAGATTTGCTAGTGGGAATAAGAATGGTTTCAACATTTTTGAATAGTAATTTGAGAGTAGATTCTATTAAAATGAAAAAAAAGTGTATATCTATTTTTATACTCAGATTCCATTTTGGGGAATCTCTGCTATAGAAATGAAAGTACTACTTCAAAATGTACTGTAATGTACTGTAATGTAAATGGAATATCTAGATGTAGTAAGAAGGTGGGGCCACTGTAATGTAACGTAAATGATGTTAATGTTTATCATTTTATTATTTGTAGTAGCTAAAAACTGAGAACATCTTTCTAAAAATTATTTTGCCACACTATGAAGTATTGTGCAATTGTCAAAAAGATAAATGGTATAGTTTTTACTGACTTCAAGGGATGTCCGTATGTGAAACCAAAACAAAACAAAATCCATATTCAGGGTTGCCTGGCTGGCTCAGCTGGCAGAGGGTTGTGAGTTCAAGCCCCACCCTGGGTGTAAAGATTACTTAAAAATAAAATCTTAAAAAAAAAAAAAATCCACATTCACGACTGTATACATACAAGCCTAGAAAACTAATTTATTTGACCTCAAAGCAGCAGGAACAATAAGTAATGGAAGGAGGAGAGGATATTGTCACATTTTTCTTTTCAGATTTTGAGACAGAGAGGAACAGAGGGAGAGAGACAAGCCAACTCTGTGAACACAAAGCCCTACTCGGTGCTCCAGCCCAGGACCCTAGATCACAACGTGAGCTGAAATCAACAGTTAACCCACTGAGCCACCACGTACCCCGCCTTCTTCTTACTACATCTAGATATTCCTCCATTTTTTACAATTTGTACCACTTGTGTAATAACCGGGTGAAAAAAAAATCTAAATGTAAGTGTTCGCCAACTGAGTCTTTACAAAATAAACTTAATACTACTGCCATTAGCTGGGGTTGGGGGAAGAGACACAAGACACAATATTCTCCAGGCCGGCGCCTACTTCACCCGGCCAGTTGCCTCCCACGTGTGCCGGGAAGGCTCTGCTTTGACGCATGCGTGCTTGCGGGAGTTTGCCGGGCCTTGGAGGGGCGCTCGGAGGCTTTGGGTTTGACCCCGTCAGGCCACCGTCGCGGCCACCGGAACGGCACCTGAGGTTTGCTTCCGGGCGTCTCTTTTGCTTCCCTTTCCCTCCCTTCCTCACGCTTATTCCCCTCCCCCTGCTCCCCTTCCTTACGGTTTGGTTCTCCCCCTTCGAGGCCGACCCCTGTGTCTCCAGTCTGGGGTCCGCTTGGTGAAAAAGAACCGTTGTAGCTGGAAGCAGGGAGGTGTGGGAAATACTGTTAACTGAGGTATTTGGAGGCTAGGGGCCTGTCTGGAACGTTTTGTTTGTGGGAGGAGGTTGGGCGTGGGTGGGAAGGAAGTCTTCCCCGAGAGGCGAGCGGGGGCGGGGTTGAGCTGGGTTTGCGGGTGGGTGGGACGCAGCCCCGAAAAGGGTAGCGCGGAGGTGGGGCGGTTTGCGGGCCAAGGGAAAATGGAGGCGATGAGAACTGGTCCTGGGGTCGCACGGCATTCTGGCATCAGTTTTGCTTCAACCGTTTGTTCAAAAGAGCAGTTAACACCAATGCATGGGTTGTTTGAATTGTAATTTTAAGGTAGCTACATTTTATTCCCAGATTGCTTTAATTTTCCTTTACTTTTGGGAGACCGTTTTGCTTTTGTGTGCATAAGTGTTAATATGACTTCATAAAGTAAATTTCCACTTGGAAGCAAAGTAATGTAAAGCGAACAAGGATATAAAGAGGAAACGAGTTAGTAATAGACTAACCGCTCCTTTTTTTTTTTTTTTTTTTTTAAGATTTTATTTATTCATAGACACCGAGAGAGAGGGGCAGAGACACGGACAGAGGGAGAAGCAGGCTCCACGCATGGAGCCCATGTGGGACTCGATCCCGGGTCTCCAGGATCACACCCCAGGCTGCAGGCGGCACCAAACCGCTGCGCCACCGGGGCTGCCCTAACCGCTCCTTTCTAGGTAGAAACGGGTGTTCAAATTGGCATCGCATGCAAACAAAGATTGATCCCTTTAGTCAATTAAGGAACACAGGTCACAGAAATACTTTCCTCAGCAAATTGATTCTCTTCTGTTTCCTAAAAACATTATTTTCGGTAGCTCCTTGTTGCATAATATATGTTCTCCATACCCTCAAACTTTTAAATCTTTAGGCCCAGTAGTCTGTAGGATATGATAAGAATGCTATAAAATCTGGGACGCCTGGGTGCCTCAGCGATTGAGTATCTGCCCCCAGCTCAGGGCGTGATCCCGAGGTCTGGGGATGGAGTCCCGCTTCAGGCAACTTTTGAAGCCCCTGCATCTCCCTCTGTCTCTGTCTCTGTCTTTCTCTTTCTCTCTCTCTCCTGTCTCTCGTGAGTAAATAAAATCTTTAAATAATAAAAAAAGAATGCTATAAAATTTTAGCATCAAATCCAGGAGAATGGAGAGAGAGAACACAATCAAACCTAACTGTATTTGGATAACAAGTTGTAGTGTAGGAGTGAGTTTTATTAGGATATTGAAATTTAACGGTTATAATAACTCCTAAGATAATTTTAGTCTTCCTTTCTGTGTAAAGGGCAACAGCATGTCCTCCCTCCCTGGGTGCATTGGTTTGGATGCAGCTACAGCTGCAGTGGAGTCTGAAGAGATTGCAGAGCTGCAACAAGCAGTGGTCGAGGAGCTGGGTATCTCAATGGAGGAACTTCGGCAGTTCATTGATGAAGAACTAGAAAAGATGGACTGTGTACAGCAGCGTAAGAAACAACTAGCAGAATTGGAAACATGGGTAATACAGAAGGAATCTGAGGTGGCCCATGTGGACCAGCTCTTTGATGATGCATCCAGGTGAGGACTAAATGGGAAATAGGAAATCTACCCCTTGGCAGACATTCTAGAGGTATAATTGTTCATGACATTGTGCCAAGCACTTTATGCTTTACAAGGTACAAATGTATAGAACCCTCCTCTTCCTCATAGGTTAGGGCCAAAATCTGACCTCTCAACCACCCACATAGAGAATATTCATCTATCAGAAGCTAATGTATGGTCAACAGTAGGGGAGTACGGGTCTCGAGTCCCTTCATCTTCTTTCTCCTCTGCTCTGCTTCCAAACAATTACTTTGTTTTCTTAGTAGATACTACACTTGATCTTAGCCAAAAGGCCGAGAAGCGATGTTTTCTTAGTAGAATGTTCTAGGGAGTGAGGATTGTAAAGCTTTGCTGTCTTATGTAACTGGTGCGTGAGCCCTGTATCTACTCCTAAATCCCCAGAAGATTTGTGTCAGGTACTTAGTTGTGAATTAGAACACATTTTCAAATAACAAGATAAATGACAAGATGATTGAAAGGACTGTATTCAGAGCTTATTGTGGATTTTTGAGAATCTAGTCTGGAAACCACTAGTTAAATGTTTTTCTGTGGGTAAAGCTTTTTTAATTCTAATGGACAGGTAGCTCAGTTGTTTAAGCATCCAACTCTTGACTTCTGCTCAGGTCTGGATCTCAGGAGGTGAGTTCAAGCCCTGCATTGGTTGGGGAGCCTACTTAAAAAATAAAAAGAAATAAAAATGAATTCTAAATGGAGACACTTTGGAATATGGCCTGTTTAAATTGAGGTCACTGTACTTAAATATATATAAATTCTGATGGCTTTTATACCTATTTCTCCTGACTTTGACCTTTTCTACATGTTTTCCAATATTAGGGCGGTGACTAACTGTGAGTCTCTGGTGAAGGACTTTTACTCCAAACTGGGACTACAATACCGGGACAGTAGCTCTGAGGATGAAACTTCCCGGCCTACAGAAATAATAGAGATTCCTGATGAAGATGATGATGTCCTCAGTATTGATTCAGGTAAGAGATAAGGCTCCAGGTAGGAAGTCTCAGGATTGAAATTTAAACACAGGAAGTAAAAAAAAAAAAAAAAAAAAAAAAATTAAACACAGGAAGTTAAGCAGATAAAAGAAAGGAGAGACCATTGTCACTGACTCCATATTCCAAACCATTGGACTTGTCTGTTACCAAAAGAAATAGAACATTATTAGTCTCATAGATGTCCCCCGTGTGCTACTTCCTGATTGCATGACCTTCCTTTCCCAATTCTGAATTCCCTTTTCTTTGTAGGGAGCATTAGCACGTATGTATATACAGATTTCAAAATGATAGATTGTTTAGTTTTGTCTATTTTTGAGGTATAATTTACATACTATAAAAATCACCCACATTAAGTGTATAGTTTGAGTTTTAGTAAATTAATACAGTGGTGCAGTCTTCACAGTCTGGTTTTAGAATACTTGGAATTACCCTCATACCTGTTTGCCTACCTTCTCTATTTTCACCCCTAAGTAACCACTGATCTGCTTGCTTCCTTTTTGCCTTTTTTAGAAATTTCATATAAGTAGAATCACAATTTGTTGGCTTTGTGTCTGGTTTCTGTTGGTTAGCATAATGTTTTTGAGATTAATTTATGTTACTGCATGTATTCATAATTTGCTCCCATTTTTTTGCTGATTAATACTCAGTTTTATAGATATACCACATGTTTTTATCCATTTTAAAATTGATGAATATTTTTGGTTGTTTCCAGTTAGGGAGGCTATTAGGAATAATGCTGCTATGTATATTTATGTATAAATCTTTAGGGGGATGCCTGGGTGGTGCAGTGGTTTGGTGCATGTCTTTGGCCCAGGGCGCGATCCTGGAGACCTGGGATCGAATCCCACATCGGGCTCCCCGTACATGGAGCCTGCTTCTCCCTCTACCTGTGTCTCTGCCTCTCTCTCTGTGACATTCATAAAAAAAAAAATTAAAAAAAAAAATCTTTATATATAATCTTTATATAGTCGTTATGTTTCATGTCTCTGGGTATTCCACCTAGGAATAGAATTACTAAGTCTTAGGGTAAATGTATGTTTGAATTTTTAGGAAACTGCCTTAGTGTTTTCAAAGGGGGCTAGCTATATCATTTTACATTCCCACTAGCAAAGTATGGGATTCCAGTTTCTTTACGCCTTTGACAATGCTTAATATTGTCAGACTTTTAGCCATTCTAGTGTGTATATGGTGCTATCAAATTGTAATTTGCATTTTCCTAAGGAAATTGAGCACCTTTTCACATACTTACCTGCCATTTATGTATGTTCTTTGGGGAAGCATCATTCAAATCTGTAGTCTTTTTTTTTTTTTTTGAAATTGAGTTGTCTTTTTATTGTTGATTTGGAGAACTTAGGCTTTAGGTATAATTCATTTATCAGATATATTTTGTTTTATTTTGTTTATTTTAAGATTTAATTTATTTATGCATGAGAGAGAGAGAGAGAGAGAGAGAAGCAGAGACATAGGCAGAGGGAGATCCAGGATCACACCCCAAGCCAAAGCAGACACTCAGTTGCTGAGCCACCCAGGCATCCTGTATCAGATATATTTTATATACACTTTTTCTCAGATGTGGTCTTTTAATTTTCCTAATAATGTCTTTTAAGAGTAAAACTTCTCAAGGTGAGGGTTGAAGGTGGTTTGTTTATTTTGCTGATAGCTATCCAGTTTTTCTCCCACCATTTGTTGAAGACTATCCCTTTAGTACCCTGGTCAAAAATCAACTGGCCACGTATATGAGGGTTTATTTGCAGATGCTATTTTGTCACATTGATCTTAATATCTGTCTTTATACCAGCACCAAACTGCTTTTATTACTGTGAACTTCTGGTATGTTTTAAAAATCACTTCATGAAAGTGCTCCAGATTTATTTGCATTTCATATAACTTCAAAATAAATTTTTGGGGGATCCCTGGGTGGCGCAGCGGTTTGGCGCCTGCCTTTGGCCTAGGGCGCGATCCTGGAGACCCAGGATCGATTCCCACGTCGGGCTCCCGGTGCATGGAGCCTGCTTCTCTCTGCCTGTGTCTCTGCCTCTCTTTCTCTCTCTGTGACTATCATAAATAAATAAAAATTTAAAAAAAATATTAAAAAAAAAATTTTTGGATCAGCTTGTCAATTTCTATCAAAAACATTTTTTAGGGGCAGCCCGGGTGGCTCAGCAGTTTAGTGCTGCCTTCAGCCCAGGGCCTGATCCTGGAGACCCAGGATCGAGTCCCAAGGCGGGCTCCCTGCATGGAGCCTGCTTCTCCCTCTACCTGTGTTTCTGCCTCTCTCTCTCTCTCTCTCTCTCTCTCTCTCTGTGTCTCTCATGAATGGATAAATAAAATCTTAAAAAAAAAAAATTTTTTTTTAAACCTGCTAGGATTTTTAATAGGAACTATATTGACTGTAAAGGTGAATTTAGGGAGCATTATCTTTTAAACAAACACTCAGTTTCCTAATGCATGAATATGGTACATCTCATAAGTGTTTTATTTTTAATGCTAATGTGAATGAAATTATTTATTTAATTTCATTTTAGGATTGTTTCTTGCTAGGATATGAAAATTTAGTTGATTTTTGTGTATTAATCTTATAGCCTGTGACCTTATTAAGCTCACTTATTCTAGAATTTTTTTTGTGGATCCCTTGGGATTTTCTAATATTACTTAATGCCAAATAAAATCAATTTTACTTCTTCCTTTCTAATCTAGATGTCTTTTCTTTCTTTTTCTTGCCTTATTGTTCTCTAGAATCTTCATACGATGTTGAATAAGTTTTGAGAGCAGATACTTTTTCTTTTTTTAAGATTTGTTTCTTTCTTCATGAGATACACAAAAAGAGGCAAGAGGCATAGACAGGGAGAAAAGCAAGGCTCCTCAAAGGGAGCTCAATGCGGAACTCGATCCTAGAACCCCAGGATCACACCCTGAGCCAAAGGCAGATATGCTCTACCACTGAGCCACCCAGGTGTCCCCAGACATCTTTTCCTTGCTCCTGAGCTTTAAACATTAATTGTAATGTGAGCTGTAGGGTTTTTGTAGATAGTCTTTGTTGGGTTGAAGGAAGTTGCTTCTACTCCTTGTTTGCTGAGAGCCAATCATGGCTTGATTGGATTTTAGATTTTGTCAGTTACTTTTTCTGTATCAGCTGTAGATAATCATATAGGTTTTGTCCTTTTTCTTATTAATAAGGAGTATTCCAATAATGATTTTTCAGATACTAAACCAGCTTTGCATTCCTAGAATAACCCCCAACCCCACCCTTGCCACTTTGTCTTAGTGTGTAATCCGTTTTATATGTTTCTGTATTAGATTTCCTAATTTAAAAAAATTTTTTTTAAAGATTTATTTATTTATTCGTGAGAGATACAGACAGAGAGAGAGGCAGAGACACAGGCAGAGGGGGAAGCAGGCTCCCTGCAGGGAACCAGATACAGGCTTGATCCCAAATCCCAGGATCAGGACCTGAGGGAAAGGCAGGTGCCCAACCGCTGAGCCGCCCAGGCATCCCAATTAATATTTTGTTAAGAATTGTTGCACCTATGTTCATGAGGGCTGCTGGATTATCATTTTACTGTGATATGTCCTTTTGGCTTTAGTATTAGGGTATTAATGGGCCTTATAAAGATAAGTTGGGAAATGTTCCCTCCTCTGAGTTCATATGAAATATTTTTGTTTTAAGACTTTATTTATTTGAGAGAGAGAGAAAGCAAGAGACAGAGCATAAGCTGAGGGAGAAAGCAGACTCCCTACTGAGCAGGGAGCTGGATGTGGGGCTCCATCCCAGAAGCCTAGAATCATGACCTGAGCCGAAGGCAGACACATAACCAGCTGACCCAGGTGCTGCTGAAATAGTATTATTTCTTCCTTAAATGTTTGATAAATTCAGCAGTGAGACAGTCTTCATTTGGACATTTTTTTTTTTTGGACTTTTTTTGTGGATTTTTTTTTTAATAAGCTTTTTAGTTTGGAATAGTTTTATATTTTTGTATAAATTGCAAAGTTAATACAGAGTTCTTGCATACTTTTCGCTAGTTTCTTCTAATGTTAGTATTTTATGTTACCATGGTATATTGGTCAAAACTAAGAAGCAAACATGGGTCAGCCCTGGTTTGACCTGACCTGACTAAACTGGTCAGCAGTTTAGTGCTGCCTTCAGCCCAGGGTGTGGTTCTCTCTTTCTCTCTCTTTGTCTCTCTCTCTCTCTCTCTCTCTCTCTCTCTCGGTCTCTCATGAATAAATAAATAAAATCTTTAAAAAAAATAAGCAAAAAAATAATAATAATAAGCAAACATGAGTGTGTTATTTTTACCTCAATTCTAGACTTTTGATTTCTGGGTTTTTTCCAATATAGGATGCCACACTGAATTTATTGTGGGAAGGTTTTTAATTACTAATTACTTTTCTTTATCTGATATGTCCCCCCTCCCTTTTTTTTTTTTTTTTAAGAGAAAGAGAGAGAGGCAGAGGCACAGGCAGAGGGAGAAGCAGGCTCCATGCAGGGAGCCCAATGTTGGACTCAATCCCCGGTCTCCAGAATCACGCCCTGGGCTGGAGGTGGCGCTAAACAGCTGAGCCACCCAGGCTGCCCCCCCCCCTTTTTTTTAAAGATTTTGTTTATTTATTCATAGAGACACTCACACAGAGAGAGAGGCAGAGACAAAGGCAGAGGGAGAAACGGGCCCCATACGGGAAGCCAGACATGGGACTTGAATTCTCTCTATATTTCCCTAGTTGAAATTAATTGAATTTGGACCTGTAGATTCCAGTTTTTCATCAAATTTAGAAGTGTTTCAGTATTTCATTCAGTGTTTCAGTATTTCATTTTTTAAACTATATTTTTTCAATGTATTTTTTTTTAAGATTTTAAGTAATCCCTACACCCAACATCAAGTCAAACTTAAGACCCCAAGATCAAGTTGCATGTTCTACCAACTGAGCCATCCAGGTGCCCTAGTCCTTATTTCTTCATATTTTATCTGGCCCCTTCTTTTTCGCCTTGCCTTCTGAGATCCCCATTACGTATATGGTAGAACACCTCTCATTGTCCCATAAATCTTTGAAGCTCTGTTCATTTTTCTTTAGTCTTCTCTTTGTGCTTTGGACAGGATAATTTCTCTGTACAAGTATCTACATTCTAGTTTACTTATTCTCCTCTCTTATTTTAAACTTGCTTTTTTAGTTTTTGTAATTTGAATTCCGGAATTTCCATTTGCTTCTTTTTATCGTCAACTCTTTTGTTTACTGAGTATTAGCATATTAGCATATAGCATTTTAAGTATTTGAACGTAATTTATTTTAGCTCTTAGAGCATATTTATACTTGGAAACCTAAGTCCATGCAGCAAGTCTGTTTCTTTTTTTTTTTTTTAAAGATTTTATTTTATTTATGTATTCGAGAGAGAGAGAGAGAGAGAGAGGCAGAGACACAGGCAGAGGGAGAAGCAGGCTCCATGCACCAGGAGCCTGACGTGGGATTCGATCCCGGGTCTCCAGGATCGTGCCTTGGGCCAAAGGCAGGCGCCAAACCACTGCGCCACCCAGGGATCCCAAAGACCCTCTTATAAAAGGACACATAGTAAAACACAGATTTCCCTCAGACTCCTTCTAGTTACTCTCCTCAGAAGAAACCAGTATTATCCATTTCTTTTGCAGCCAAGGATACCTTGTAAATGTACATATGTACTCTTTCCCTTCTCCATCCTTTTACATATAATCAACATGTGGTTTTACGTTGCTTTTTATCAAATATCTAGGAAAAGTATTCCCTCTCAGCAGCTATAAATCTGATTTTTTCCCCAATTTTTTTTATTGTGGTAAGACACACATAACACAAAATATACCACCTTAACCATTATTAAGTGTACAATTCAGAAGCATTAAGTACATTGATAACATTGTGCAACCATCAACTTTACTGAAAAATGTTAGGTACTGAAATTTTATTTTTGTGTAGAAGAATTTAACAGTATGAAATAGCTATCCCTAAATTGATCTTTTTTTAATATTGTCAATAGTTTTTTTTGGGGGGGGGGCGGGAGAGGGGAACATGACAAGTTGATTCTCAAATATACATATACACATACATATATATATATATGTAAATATGACAAGTAAAAAGAACCAGGATGTCCACAAAGAAGAAAATAAAGTGAGATGCTAGAGTTAACAGATATGGAAACTTACAAAGCGCAGTTACACACAATATAGAATTGACATAAGAAAAAACGACAGATCAATGAAACAGAATAGAAAGTCCCAAAATAAACCCACAAATATATGGAAATACTTTGACAAGTAGACCATATATATCAGTAAGAAGGGACTCATTTCGGGTTCCCTGGGTGGCGCAGCGGTTTGGCGCCTGCCTTTGGCCCAGGGCGCGATCCTGGAGACCCAAGATCGAATCCCACGTCAGGCTCCCGGTGCATGGAGCCTGCTTCTCCCTCTGCCTATGTCTCTTCCTCTCTCTCTCTCTCTCTCTCTCTCTCTCTCTCTCTGTGACTATCATAAATAAATAAAAATAAAAAATAAAAAAAATAAAGTTTAGAGTTTGGTTCAGGTCATGGTTGTTTGAGCCCTGCATCAGGCTCCATGTTGGGAGTGGAGCTTAAGATTCTCTCTCCCTCTGCCTGTCCTCCATCAAAAAAGAAAAAGAAAACAGCAACTCTAAAATTCAGACTTGCTGTATTACCTAAAATGTCCAGCTTTCAACAAAAAATGATGAAACAGGAAAAGTGAGACCTATGCTCAGGGAACAAACCCTGGTAATAAAAACAGACTTGCTGAGCAGCCTGGGTGGCTCAGCAGTTTAGCGCTGCCTTCAGCTCAGGTCGTGATCCTGGAGTCCTGGATCGAGTCCCGTGTTGGGCTCCCTGCATGGAGCCTGCTTCTTCTTCTGCTTCTCCCTCTGCCTGTGTCTCTGCCTCTCTCTCTCTCTCTGTCTCTCTGTGTGACTATCATAAATAAATAAAAATTTAACAAAATAAAAAAATATATAAGAGGGTCCTTTTTGGGGTCATGTAAATTTTTTGGAATTGGGTATTAGCAATAATTGTACAATTTTGTTAATATACTACAAACCACTGAATTAAACATTTCTAAAAGGATAAATTTTATGCTATGTGAATTATTTCTGAATTGAAAAAAATTTTTTTAAGATGTATCCATTTATTTTAGAGAATTAGTGCAAGCAGGAGGGGCAGAGGGAGAGAGAATCCCAAGCATATTCCATGCTAAGTGCAAAACCCAACATGAGGCTTGATCTCACAACCCTGAGATCACGATATGAGCCAAAACCAAGAGTCGGACACCCAACCAACTCTGCCACCCAGGCACCCCTGAATTTTAAAAAGCATTTTAGATGAAATTTAAAACTCATTTCCTTGGTTGGACTAGCCACATTTCATGTGCTTAGTAGCCAGATATTAACAGGTTGAATAGTGCAGATATAGAACAAATCTGTCACAGCAGGAAGTTCTACTAGATAGCACTACTCAAGAGTAAACATTTTTGCTTCATTCATTGACTACATCTGATTTTTCAAATCATTCTAATAGGGCACCTGAGTGGCTCACAGTCAGTTGAGTGTCTGCCTTTGGCTTAAGTCATGATCCCAGAATCCTAGGATCAAGTCCTGCATCAGGCTCCCTCCTCAGTGGGGAGTCTGCTTCTGTCTCTCAAGTAAATAAATAATCATTCAAATAATTCATAAGCAAATTGTTATAAAAATTTGAAGCAGCATGTGGGTGGGTGGGTCAGCCAGTTAAGTGTCTACATTCCAGTTGAGTTATGATCCCAGGGTCCTAGGATCGAGCCCCACATCTGGCTACTTGCTCAGCTGGGAGTCTGCTGCTCCCCTTACCTGTGCACTCACTCTCTTACTCGCTCTCTCTCAAATATATATTTTTAAAAATGTAAATATACAGTGCACCTGGGTGGCTCAGTCAGTGAAATGTCTGCCTTTTGCTCAGGTCATGATCCCAGAGTCCTGGGATTGAGTCCTGCATCAGGCACCCTGCTCAGAGGGGAGCCTGATTCTCCCTCTCCCACTCCCCCCTGCTTGTGTGTGCTCTCTGTCAAATAAATAAAATCTTCAGAAAAGTGTAAAAATTCTGTAGACCACCACCTGTCACAGTACTTTATCCTCAGGTAAGCACTGTCACCTATTTGTTGTCACCTGTCTTTCTGGACCATTTAGTACTTTTGTATATATAGCTATATATGGTTTTCAGTTGTAATTAGTAATAGTTCTGTGATAACGTTTTCAGTAGCTATAACGTTTGCATGTAGTTATAATACATGCAAATAAAATGCCTTAATGAAAAAAAAGTAGCTTAATTATTGATTTCTTGGAAATTCTTATGTGTAAGTTTCTTATACTCATTTAGAGCTTTTCTCATCCATAGGTGATGCTGGGAGCAGAACTCCCAAAGACCAGAAGGTGAGTTGGGACGGGGAAGGTAAAGATGACAGGTAAGAATAAGAAGATGGGAGAAACTTCTGGCCTGACCGTTCTGTCAGTTCAGACATCAACATAATCACGCACTCTATAATCAGCCCTGTGGGCTCTAGTCCTCTTACAGCTGTTCTAAGGATGCAGCAGAGGTTACATAGATGCATGCCCTGAGTGATGTATGAATGTAGAATTTGGCAGTGACCAGCTAGGTGAGGTTAATCAAGAGAATTTCCCTAAAGCTGATTTCTGAACCAGATTTCTAAGGAAGGGCAGTTTTCTGGGACACCTGAGTGGCTCAGTGGTTGAGCATCCGCCTTGGGCTTGGGGCGTGATCTTGGAGTCCCAGGATCAAGTACCACATCGGGCTCTCCCCACAGGAAGCCTGCTTCTCCCTCTGCCTCTGCCTCTGCCTTTCTGTGTCTCTCATAAATGAATAAATAAAATCTTAAAAAAAATAAGGAAGGGCAGTTTTGCCTGATAAAATAACCATAACTTCTCAACCATAACCCATTCTATTTTGTTTTTTGAAAGACAAGTTCTTATTCTCAAGTCTAACGTGCTATTTTATTTTATTAAAAAAAAAATTTTTTAACATTTTATGTATCCATTCATGAGAGACAGAGAGAGAGAGAGACACAGGCAGAGGGAGAAGCAGGCTCCATGCAGGGAGCCCGATGTGGGACTCGAACCTGGGACTCCAGGATCACGCCCTGGGCCGAAGACAGGCACCAAACCGCTGAGCCACCCAGGTGATCACCTAACATGGTATTTAAAAACTTGTTTCCCTCATCACCTTCCTTACAGCTCCGTGAAGCTATGGCTGCCTTAAGAAAGTCAGCTCAGGATGTCCAGAAGTTCATGGATGCTGTCAACAAGAAGAGCAGTTCCCAGGATCTACATAAAGGTTAGGGTCTGGAGGTACCTCGCTCGGTATAGGTGGTGGGAATGGGGGAGTGAATTCCTACAGAGATTTCATGGGTAACTGGCTTTGTTTTAGCGTCTCAGAATCCTCATCCACCTCCGTTGGGTCCTTTAAATACAGGTTTTCCTTGTCTGCTTAAGTCTTTTGTCTGCTGATTTTCAAATGTGTAGTGGCTTTATTATTTTTTTTTAATTTTTATTTATTTATGATAGTCATACAAAGAGAAAGAGAGGCAGAGACATAGGCAGAGGGAGAAGCAGGCTCCATGCCCCGGGAGCCCGACATGGGATTCGATCCCAGGTCTCCAGGATCACGCCCTGGGCCAAAGGCAGGCGCCAAACCGCTGCGCCACCCAGGGATCCCTGTAGTGGCTTTAAATACATTTTTAGGGGGCAGCCCTGGTGGCGCAGCGGTTTAGCACTGCCTGCAGCCTGGGGTGTGATCCTGGTGACCCAGGATTGAGTCCCACGTCGGGCTTCCTGTATGGAGCCTGCTTCTCCCTCTGCCTGTGTCTCTGCCTCTCTCTTCGCTCTCTGAATGAATAAATAAATCTTTAAAAAAAATAGATACATACATACATACATACATACATACATTTTTAGGGACGCGAGGGTGGCTCAGCGGTTAAGCGTCTGCCTTCGGTTCAGGGCATGATCCAGGAGTCCCGGGATCAAGTCCCCGTCAGGCTTCCTGCATGGAGCCTGCTTCTCCCTCTGCCTATGTCTCTGCCTCTCTCTGTGTGTGTCTCTCATGAATAAATAAATAAATAAAATCTTAAATAAATAAAATACATTTTTAGCTTCGTGCTCATGATTACTTCTAGATGGAGATTAGGGGGATCCCTGGGTGGCACAGCGGTTTAGCGCCTGCCTTTGGCCCAGGGCGCGATCCTGGAGACCCGGGATCGAATCCCACGTCGGGCTCCCGGTGCATGGAGCCTGCTTCTCCCTCTGCCTGTGTCTCTGCCTCTCTCTCTCTCTCTCTCTCTCACTGTGTGCCTATCATAAATAAATAAAAAATTTAAAAAATTAAAAAAAAAAATAGATGGAGATTAGAAGAGAGCAACTCAAACTCTTACACAGAGGTCTGAGGGAAGCTTTGTCAAATCAAGCTGTTAATAAATCCTCTACTGGAAAATGTTTTATAAGTGCTACTTAGCATTTAATGAGTATAATTAATATTGTTAATAAGGAGTTGAGAACACTTGGTTAAAGTGAGTGTTCTTAAATTACATGTGAATTTCAATTATGCAGGTTTTTCCTGTTAGCATAAATAGCTAAGTCAGCTCTGTTTTTTTGTTTCTGCCCAGGAGAGCAGCGAAAGTGACTAAGAATCAATGAATATCCCCTTTCCCCAGTTACCATATTGTACCTTCTTTACGTTTCTATTTACTATCCCCAATCTATGCCATATCTTTTTAGAATTTTTTTCCTTTCTTCTGTAGGAACCTTGAGTCAGATGTCTGGAGAACTGAGCAAAGATGGTGACCTGATAGTCAGCATGCGCATCCTGGGCAAGAAGAGAACAAAGACATGGCACAAAGGCACTCTTATTGCCATCCAGACGGTTGGTATGTTCAGGCTAGAAGAGCTAATGAAAGGCAACCTACAGGTCTCCATTGCTGATCGATCATTTCTTTTTCCCATAGCTTTGCCTTTTATCTCTCATGTAGCAGTCAGGATTTACACAGAAGCTGATGGTTTTAAAATTTTTTGTGTATCTTTTCCTTTTACTCAGGACCAGGAAAGAAGTACAAGGTGAAATTCGACAATAAAGGAAAGAGTCTACTGTCGGGGAACCATATTGCCTATGATTACCACCCTCCTGCTGACAAGCTGTTTGTGGGCAGTCGAGTGGTGGCCAAATACAAGGATGGGAATCAGGTCTGGCTCTATGCTGGCATTGTAGCTGAGACACCAAACGTCAAAAACAAGCTCAGGTACCTGGACAGAGGATTGTAAAAAGAGTGAAGGCCAGCAGCAAATCATCTGCTGTATTCAAATAGATCTCACAAATAGCCTTTGTGTTTAGTCCCCAGTGACTAGAAACACTTGCTCGTTCTTTATGAAAGGAGTTGGATGGGTGATTCTTCCTCCTTTTTCTCTTTTTTTTCTCAAGAAGAAACTTGGAGGAAACTAAGGAGAGTCCTCAAGATTGTTTAATGGTTAGGGGAATAGAAAGAAAGAGACTAAATGTTTCTAGCAAAATAGTCTGATAGATGAACAAGATTAAATAGCTTTGGAAAAGTGGAAGTAAATTGGTTAGATTGAGAGAGAATTCCTAACTCTTAGAAGGAATAATAATGGGAAGGAAGTAGTAGACTAGAACATTTTCCTAGGAGTGTGTCCTATTTGTGATCAAGATTGGAAGCTATGATAATTTCTGTAGGTCATGTTAAATATCATAACCCCGATCTTTCTTTCATTACTCTTTACTTACAGGTTTCTCATTTTCTTTGATGATGGCTATGCTTCCTATGTCACACAGTCTGAGCTATATCCCATTTGCCGGCCATGTGAGTGTCCTTCCTTTCTGAGTTTTATCCATTTTCTCGTCTATCTTGTATTTTTTCTTAAGATAATCAATTGGAAAGCCCTGGTGCTTCCATCTCAAGGAGCATAAGTTTGATTAGTGTTCTTTGGGAGATACAGGTCTACTTGCTTTTCTCTAGTTCTGGGTCTTTCTAGTGAGAGTAGAACACGAGGAGATCATGACTGACCCTGGGTGGAATCTCATATTACAGCTGTGTTTTGATTTCATTATTGAGTGATTTAGGCTTCAGAAGATGTTACTTTTTTCCTAGTTTTATCCTTCATCTAACATTTGTATAAATCTGTAGTCTACATAGTGCTTTCTGCAGAAGCTGAGTTAGATGGAAGTTTCATAGTGTCTTCTATACTTCTGTCTCTGGCTTACTCCTACAAAACAGGGTTTGTTTGTTTGTTTGTTTTAATTTATTTATTTATTATAGTCAGAGAGAGAGAGAGAGAGGCAGAGACACAGGCAGAGGGAGAAGCAGGCTCCATGCACCGGGAGCCCGATGTGGGATTCGATCTCGGGTCTCCAGGATCGCGCCCTGGGCCAAAGGCAGGCGCTAATCCACTGCACCACCCAGGGATCCCCAAAACAGTTGTTTTTAATTATGAAAGAGTTGACTAACACTGCTCCCTTTCCATATAACATGGCAGTAAATGTGTTCAGGGTCCCTTAGAAGTAGCCTGATAGAGAATGAGAAAGGACAATTTTTTTTTTTTTATCAACTTCATGATACCACCTGATCTCTTTTTTTTTTTTAATCTTTTTATTTATCTCTAGACTTCTATCAAGTTAGCAAGAATTTCCACTTGAATATTCCTAAACAAAATATGCATTTTAATGAAATTAGTGACTCACTTATATTTGCTTATTGCTTAGTTAGTACTTACTTGATCCATGTGTGCATTTACACAATAGGTTCAGTACTTTTAGGAAGTCTTGGTTTTGCTTCCCTTGAGGTTATGTTTTCTTCGTTTATTTTTTCTCTCCCTCCCAACTTAAAAAATGCCCAATGTCTCCTTGCCAACCATTTATTTTTTCCTATTAAGACATGCCCAGCGGTGACTGGCTGGCAAAGTTGATAGAGCATGCAACTCTTTTTTTTCTTTTCTTTTCTTTTCTTTTCTTTTTTTTTTTTTTTTTTGAGCATGTAACTCTTGATCTCAGGGTCGTGAGTTCAGGCCTCACATTGGGCATAGAGATTACTTAAGGAAAGAGAGAGAGACAGAGAGACAGAGAGAGAGAAGAAAAAAAGAAAAGAAAAGAAAGGGAAAGAAAGAAAGAAATGAAAAGAGAAGAGAAGAAAGAAAAGAAAAGAAAAGAAAAGAAAGAAAAGAAGGAGGGCAGCCCAGGTGGCTCAACAGTTTAGCGCCGCCTTCAGCCCAGGGAATGATCCTGGAGACCTGGGATTGAGTCCCATGTCAGGCTCCCTGCATGGAGCCTGCTTCTCTCTCTGCCTCTCTCTCTCTAATGAATAAATAAATAAAATCTTTTAAAAAAAGGAAAAGAAAAGAAAGGAAAGAGAAAAAGAAAAAAAAAGACAAAGACCTGCTCTACTAGGCAGCCCCGGTGGCTCAGCGGTTTAGTGCTGCCTGCAGCTCAGGGTGTGATCCTGGAGACCCAGAATCGAGTCCCACATCAGGCTCCCTGTAGGGAGCCTGCTTCTCTCTCTCCTCTCTGTGTATTCTCATGAATAAATAAATAAAATCTTAAAAAAAAAAAAAAAAAAAAGACCTGCTCTACTTGCCCTCTCTCAGCCTTCCTTCTTCCTTCCGACAGTGAAAAAGACTTGGGAGGACATAGAAGACATCTCCTGCCGGGACTTCATAGAGGAGTATATCACAGCTTACCCCAACCGCCCCATGGTACTGCTAAAGAGTGGCCAGCTTATCAAGACTGAGTGGGAAGGCACATGGTGGAAGTCCCGGGTCGAGGAGGTGGACGGCAGCCTAGTCAGGATCCTCTTCCTGGTACTCTTCTTCCCCAGAGTTTTAGAGGCAAGGGTCAGGGTGGGATAGGGGAATGTAAGAGGCAGTAATAAGGATGATTTTGTAGTCCTCCATAATTTTCCTCATTCTTATCCTATATATTTTGACTGTTCTGGGTCAGATTTTACTTTGTCCTTTTATTTCTCTGTGATAGTTATTGAAAATTAATTCCCTGGGCAGCCTGGGTGGCTCAGTGGTTTAATGCTGCCTTCAGTCCAGGGCCTGATCCTGGAAACCTGGGATTGAGTCCCACATTGGGCTTTCTGCATGGAGCCTGCTTCTCCTTCTGCCTGTGTTTCTGACACACACACACACACTCTCTCTCTCTCTCTGTCTCTCTCATGAATAAATAAATAATCTTAAAAAAAAAAAAAAAGAAAGAAAGAAAATTAATTCCCTGGAGCGCCTGGGTGGCTCAGTCAGTTAAGCATCTGCCTTCAGCT
This sequence comes from Canis lupus familiaris, assembly GCF_011100685.1. Classification (NCBI taxonomy): domain Eukaryota; kingdom Metazoa; phylum Chordata; class Mammalia; order Carnivora; family Canidae; genus Canis; species Canis lupus. The sequence goes on from NC_049238.1 coordinate 60,711,370, forward strand.
CAGGTCATGATCTCAGAATCCCAGGATGGAGCCCCATACCTGGCTCCCTGCTCAGCTGCTGCTTCTCCCTCTGCCCCAACCCCTCTCCCCCATGCCCAAACTTTGTGCTCATGCGTGCTCACACTCTCTCTCTCTCAAATAAATAAAATCTTTATTGAAAAAGGAAAGAAAGTCCCTGAATTTAATTATGATGCTAATTTGCATGTTGGTTTGTTTTTCTCTAAGAATATTTACGTTGCGTAGGCACAGAGAAGGCAGTTCCATTTGTCCAGGGTCAGGGTTTTGGTAGCATAGTGAGACAGAAAGGAGGCATCAGAGAATTAGAGTATTCTTTTTTCTTTTTTTTTCTTTTTCTTTTCTTTTTTTTTTAAGATTTTTTTTTTTTTTTTTTTTTTTTTTTTTATTTATGATAGTCACAGAGAGAGAGAGAGAGAGAGAGAGGCAGAGACACAGGCAGAGGGAGAAGCAGGCTCCATGCACCGGGAGCCAGATGTGGGATTCGATCCCGGGTCGCCAGGATCGCGCCCTGGGCCAAAGGCAGGCGCCAAACCGCTGCGCCACCCAGGGATCCCTAAAGATTTTATTCATTCATGAGAGACAGAGAGAGAGAAGCAGAGACACAGGCAGAGGGAGAAGCAGGCTACCCACAAGGAGCCCAATGAAGGACTTGATCCTGGACCCCGAGATCACATCCCGAGCTGAAGGCAGATGCACAACCGCTGAGCCACCCAGGCAACCCTGTTTTTCTTTTTCATATTCCTGATGGCTGTCATGAAGCCTAATAAATTTATTGAATAGCTAGGGAATTTGGGATTCAGGGAGATTTCATTCAAGGAGACATATGGAAGCATGTTCTCCACAGATGGCAGGATAGATTCTAGCCTTTAATTCATTTACCTCCATCCTTCCTCCCTCCCAATCCCCTAGGATGACAAAAGATGTGAATGGATCTATCGAGGCTCTACACGGCTGGAGCCCATGTTCAGCATGAAGACATCCTCAGCCTCTGCATTGGAGAAGAAGCATGGGGGACAGCTCAGGACGCGTCCAAATATGGGTATGTCCTAAAGGACACCAAAGGGAAGGAAAGAAATGAATAGCAAAGGAGAGTATATACAATGTACAGTATGTATATGTAATAGCTATCCTTTGTTTACCAGGATGATACTAGTGACTCATTAGAAATAGGACGTGTGCACTGAGTTGTTTTCAGTAGTGGTGATGATTTGTGGTGCTACCTTCACATGCGTGGCTCTGATTCACTCTAAATGATTCCATACAAATCTGAAACCACTAGCTTAGGTTAGGGGGACAGATGTAGTAGTTACCTCTGTTATCCACATGAGGATTATCTTTCTATGTTATTCATGGTCAATTATTTTAAGACCCAAACTGCTTTTGTTTTCATATGTCCCTGGCATACTTTCTGGTTGATTTTTCCTGATAACATTAGTTGATCAAAGAATGCATTTTTTAAATTTTTCACCAAAAAATAAATAAAATATTTCACCAAAGTATAACATAATTACTCATATAAGCTGTGCTTGAGGCAGGAAAATAAAGTCTTACTGAGTCAAAGCCAGTCTATGCCAGTATTTTCACTCATTGGTGTAAATAATGAGAACTGACAGTCTTAACACTTACTCAGAATGTTTCCATTGCTGCTTTTTTACATTGTGTAAATTGAGGATCAAATGTGCCTGAATATACGTGGCACAGCTCATCATCTTCAGTGGTCAATTTCCTTTTAACTATAGGTGCTGTCAGGAGCAAAGGTCCTGTGGTCCAATACACCCAAGATCTGGCCAGTACTGGGACCCAGTTCAAGCCAGTGGAGCCCCCACAGCCTACAGCTCCTCCTGCCCCCCCCATCCCACCTGCCCCACCTGTACCCCCTCTGTCCCCACAGGCAGGTGACAATGAGTGAGTGATATTCTTTCTTATTTGCTAGTTTCTTTCATACTACATTTTCTGTATCTTTTACTGTATGAATGTCTAATCTCTTAGCAGCTTGGAAAGTCAGCTTGCCCAATCTCGGAAGCAGGTAGCCAAAAAGAGCACATCCTTCCGACCAGGATCTGTGGGCTCTGGTCATTCCTCCCCTACCTCTCCTGCACTCAGTGAAAATGTCCCTGCTGGGAAACCTGGGAGCAACCAGACATACAGGTAAGAAACTCTCAGGCTCTCTGTGGGGAGGTGGCAACATGGACTAACTGATCACTGTATGGGGACATTCCTTGGTTCCAACGGGCTTAGTAGTTAAGGTTATGATGATGAGGATGTTGGGCTTGAAAGCTTTTTTTCTTCTTTTTTAAGATTTATTTATTTATTTATTTATTTATTTATTAATTTATTTGAGAGAGCATGTGCACGTCCAAATGTGGGGAGGGGCAGAGAGATCTCAAGCAGACTCTTCTGAATGCAGAACTGGACATGGAACTCGATCTCATGACCCAGATCTTGTGACCTAAGCTAAAATCAAGAGTCAGACTCTAGCTGACCGAGCCACCCAGGCGACCCAAAAGGAAAGCTTTAACCTGGGAATTTTCCAAGAAACAGCATAAAAATAATTGAATTAGAAACTCGGTGCCTTAGAAATATGGAATCACTAGAAAGTCATTTATTAAAACTTGTCACTGTGATGCCTGGGTGGCTCAGCAGTTGAGCATCTGCCTTTGGCTCAGGGCGTGATCCTGGAGTCCCGGGATTGAGTCCTGCGTCAGGCTCTCTTCATGGAGCCTCCTTCTCCTCCCTCTGCCTATGTCTCTGCCTCTCTCTCTCTGTGTCTCTCATTAATAGATAAATAAAATCTTTAAAACTTGTCACTGAATATGGTATCCATCATTGGTACAATAGAAAGAGATCACTACTGCCTCTTTTTCCTTGAATCACAGGAGTTAGTGAAGACATCTGTAGGACACCTAAAAGGGGAAAAAGCATCAGTAGAAAACTGGACTCCACTTCCATAATTCACAGGCCAAAAAAATGTCAGGAAAAAGTTTACTGTTGCTGTGGAGATATTTTCAGTCTTTGAAGAGTAACCAGGGCCTTTCATTGTCCAGGTTTGGTAAAGCAAGGGAAAACATGACTTCTTTCTGTCATCTGTAGCTTCCCGAACACAGCTGTTTGAAAGATAAGTGGATTGGGCAGCCCAGGTGGCTCAGCGGTTTAGTGCCGCCTTCGGCCCAGGGCCTGATCCTGGAGACCTGAGATTGAGTCCTGCGTCAGGCTCCCTGCATGGATCCTGCTTCTCCCTTTGCCTGTGTCTCTGCCTATCTCTCTCTCTCTCTCTCTCTCTCTCTCTCTCTCTCTCATAAATAAATAAATAGGGGATCCCTGGGTAGCTCAGTGGTTTCGCGCCTGCCTTTGGCCCAGGGCGCGATCCTGGAGTCCCGGGATCGAGTTCCGCATCGGGCTCCCGGCATGGAGCCTGCTTCTCCCTCTGCCTGTGTCTCTGCCAATCTCTCTCTCTATGTCTATCATAAATAAATAAATAAAAATAAATCTTTAAAAAAAACTTAAATAAAAAATAAATAAATAAATGAAATATTTTTTTAGAAAGAACGAAAGAAAAAGTGGGTTAGCCAGCTGCAAGGATCCTTACATGGCACAGAGGGCCTATTTCCTCTTACCTGATTTCCTGCATGTCCTTTGCAGATCACCTTTAGGCTCAACAGCCTCTGCTTCAGCAGCGCCGCCAGCACCTCCAGCACCCCCAGCTTTCCATGGCATGCTGGAGCGGGCCCCAGCAGAGCCCTCCTACCGTGCCCCCATGGAGAAGCTCTTCTACTTACCTCATGTGTGCAGCTACACATGTCTGTCTCGAGTCAGGCCTATGAGAAGTGCACAGTACCGGGGCAAGAATCCCCTGTTGGTCCCACTACTCTATGACTTCCGGCGAATGACGGCCCGCCGCCGAGTTAACCGCAAGATGGGCTTTCATGTTATCTATAAGACACCCTGTGGCCTCTGCCTTCGGACAATGCAGGAGATCGAACGCTATCTTTTTGAGACTGGCTGTGACTTCCTCTTCCTGGAGATGTTCTGTTTGGATCCATATGTTCTTGTGGACCGAAAGTTTCAACCCTATAAACCATTTTACTATATTTTGGACATCACCTATGGGAAGGAAGATGTTCCCCTATCCTGTGTTAATGAAATTGACACAACCCCCCCACCCCAGGTGGCCTACAGTAAGGAACGAATCCCTGGCAAGGGTGTTTTCATTAACACAGGCCCAGAATTTCTGGTTGGTTGTGACTGCAAGGATGGGTGCCGAGACAAGTGAGTTGGTAGGGTAGTTGCTGGCCCTGCCTCCAACTTTGTTATCCTTGCCTTTACTTTCTACCACTTCTTTTGCCTTAGATCTCCATTAATTTCCTATTTACATCATTCCTCAGCTGGAGCTCCTGCCAGAAGACCTCCATGAAAGCTATGAGCGAGGCTTGGGTCTGATGTGGCCCCCACTGCATGACTCTGGGGACTTGTGCCCTGTGTTTGTTTCTCGGATTCTCCTTTTCCTTTGTGTCCCTCCATCATGCTTATAGTTGCCACTTCATTTCATTCTGTCACTCTGTCACGTTCTTACCGTCTTTTCCTTTCTCGTTTACATGTATGACAGAAGAGAAATTTCACTGTCTTCTCCCTTATCCTTCTGTAGTACTTCTTGCCTCTAAATGTCTCACAGCTCTAGCCATCATATCCTTTTTTTTTTTATTCAGGTCCAAATGTGCCTGTCATCAGCTAACTATCCAGGCCACAGCCTGCACCCCAGGTGGCCAGATCAACCCTAACTCTGGATACCAGTACAAGAGACTAGAAGAGTGTCTACCCACAGGGTAAGTAGGGGAAGGCAAAGCACCTCAGAGATGGAGTTCTAAAAATTGGAACCAGGGATCCCTGGGTGGCGCAGCGGTTTGGCGCCTGCCTTTGGCCCAGGGCGTGATCCTGGAGACTCGGGATCGAATCCCACATCGGGCTCCCGGTGCATGGAGCCTGCTTCTCCCTCTGCCTGTGTCTCTGCCTCTCTCTCTTTCTCTCTGTGTGACTATCATAAATAAATAAAAATTAAAAAAAAATTTAAAAAAAAAAATAAAAAAAATAAATAAATAAAAATTGGAACCAAAAATAGAGTAACTGAAACCAGGTAAACCAGGTATTTTATCAATTAAATCTTACACACTGAATTTCTTTTTTTTTAATATTCATTTATTCATGAGAGAGAGAGAGAGAGGCAGAGACACAGGCAGAGGCAGCAGGTTCCATGCTGGGAGCCCGACGTGGGACTCGATCCCAGGGCTCCAGGATTGCGCCCTGGGCCAAAGGCAGGCGCTAAACCGCTGAGCCACCCAGGGATCACCCCCCCCCCTTTTTTTTTAATATTTATTTATTCATGATAGAGGCAGAGACACAGGCAGAGAGACATACTGAATTTCTTTTTTTTTTTTTTTTTTTTTATTTTTATTTATGATAGAGAGAGAGAGGCAGAGAGGCAGAGACACAGGCAGAGGGAGAAGCAGGCTCCATGCACCAGGAGCCCGACGTGGGATTTGATCCCGGGTCTCCAGGATCGCGCCCTGGGCCAAAGGCAGGCGCCAAACCGAGGCGCCACCCAGGGATCCCGACATACTGAATTTCTAGTACATGTTTCTTCCTTGGGCTTTCCTTTAAATGAAGACTTCTAATGATTGAATAGGACCTAGCAATTGCAATTGTGTCATAGTTATATGTATATTCTAACAGACTGTGGTTATGCTGGCAAGGGAGACGTGTTCATAGAAAAGTATGCAGGGACCTGGTTATATAGGACTTTGTAAATGATAATAAAAATTAGAACCAAATTGTGGTATGATAGAAAGCTGTTAGAGAATTTTAAGCAGGCAAATTATGCCAGCTGCCTTTTGAAGGTTACCATGGCTTCTTGGTGGAGACTGGGTCTTAGAGCAGCAAAGGTAAAACTGAGAAGTCCACTTAGAATAATTATGGGAATATAGGCGAGAGGTTGTGCTTGCTGGGGCTTATACTAGAATGCTCACGGAGAGTGGAGCTGAAAGAGGGTAGAGTTGGGATTTGTTTGGCGGTAGAGCTACAGAACTTGATAGATGGACTGGCATGGGAGAGAAGCAGCGGAATCAAGTTCAAGTTCTCTAAACTTTATACTTCAGCAACAAAGTGGGCATTGGTACATTTTACTGAGATGGAAGACTAGAGAAGAAGCATGTCTGGGTGGAATTCAGCTTCTGTTCGGGCCATGTTACTTACGTTTGAGGTGCCTCCTAGGCACTCCAAGGAGAAATGTCAAGAAGGCAATGAGATTTCTGGAGAGAAGTATAAGAGCTGGACATAAGAAATTAGGAATTCTGAACACAGAAGTGGTATTTAAAGCCTGGATGAGTTCACCTAGAGAGAATATTGATAATAGAAAAAATTAAGGGGGCACAGGAGTAAGTACTGGGCTCTCCAACTAGAGACTGAACAGAGGAGGTGAAGCCAGCATATAAATTTGAGAAAGGCAGGTCAGGAAAAGAGGAAGACAATGCAAGAGTTGGATATAAAACTTGGTAAAATGGTTATATATGAACATAGTAACTAACAAACCTGGTGCTCAAGATACATAATTAGAAGAGAGGAGAAAAACATGAATGAATACTTCAGAAATTTTCCCATAATCGAAGAGTCTGTTTGCCTTTTTTTCTTTTTTTAGAGATTTTATTTATTTACTCCTGAGAAACACAGAGAGAGAGAGAGAGAGAGAGAGAGAGAGGCAGAGACACAGGCAGAGGGAGAAGCAGGCTCCATGCAGGGAGCCCCATGTGGGATTTGATCCTGGGTCTCCAGGATCATGACCTAGACCAAAGGCAAACGCCCAACTGCTGAGCCACCGAGGCGTGCCTGAAGAGTCTGTTTTCAAATAGAAAATGATAGTCATGTCCTGCATAATGGGTGAAAATATATTATCCCCACTAAAATATTAAAAAATAAAATGTAATCATGTCCACAGAACACTGAAGACACAAAATTAAAAACCCTAAAAGCTTCTAAAGAAGAGAAATAGACCACAAAAATACTCAGATACCTTCTGCCTTTGCAAAATGACTTTGGAAGCTAGATGGAAATTAAAGACTCAGTTCAGAATTCTAAGGGAAATTATTTCTAACTTGGCATTCTAAACCCCAGACTATGAATTTTAAGTGTTAAAATAAACTAAAGACATTTTTTAGACATGAAATACCTCAAAATTGTCCCATTAGTCCCCTTCTCAGAAAGTTAACTGGAATTGTTTGCCAGAATGAGGGGAAAAGTCAAGAGCGGGGAAGGCATACGAATCCAGGAAATAGCGGCTCCAACTCAAAAAACGATTGAGGGGGAACCCCACAGATGGTGGGGTGAAGGGGGCTTCTAGGCTAACAGCTATGCACCAGACAGAACAGCCAGTGTGAGAGCAGGGCAAATCTGGCTGCAAGAGAAGCTCTGGGAGAATGGGTTTAGTAGAAAACCTGATGTGTCTGAGGATCTTCACAGGCGATCCAGGCCACCAGAGAAATCAGGAGATGAATTTGTGCTGAATGCAAATTGAAAACTAAGCAAAGGAAAAGACCATTACTAGGTTTAATTGCATCACTGTATCATTTATGTTTTAATTCTTAAAAAAAAAAAAACTTGAGTCTCATAACAATATTTAGATTTGCTAATGCTCGGGGATGCCTCGGTGGCTCAGAGGCTGACCGGTTGAGCATCTGCCTTAGGCTCAGGGTGTGATTCTGGGATCTGGGATGGAGTCCCACATCATGCTCCTTGCAGGGAACCCGCTTCTCCCTCTACCTGTGTCTCTGCCTCTCTCTCTCTCTGTGCCCCCCATGAATATATAAATAAAATCTTTAAAAAATTTTTGCTAATGCTATATCTTTTTTTATGTTTGGAATATTTCATTATAATATTTTCAAATAACCACAAATGATGTCATTTCCTTGCCTAAAACTCTAATAGCTTCCCACTGCATTTTGGATTTCATTCTGACTCTTAATCTTGGGTCACAAGACACTGTACTGTCTGGCCCCTTCCTATCTCTCTCCCTCCAAAGCTGTTCTAATCACACTGATATTCTTCAGTTTCTGCATCCAGTTTGCCCAGTATTTGCCAGCCTACCTCAAGGGCCTTTGTATAGACTGTGCCCTCTGCTTGGCATCTGTCCAGTGTTCTTTGCATGGGTATCTTCTTTAACCTTGAGCTCTCAGCTTTAATCTCACTTCCTTAAAGAGACCTTTCCTGGCTACTCTAAAACTGGATCAGTTTACCTCCCTTAATGCTCTCATTGAGCACCCTATTTGTGTTCTTTATAACAACCTCCATTTATGCGTTGACTTGCTTTTGTTTTATCTTTTCCATTAGCATGTAAGCTCCATGAGGATGGGCAAGTGTCTGTCTTGTCACCACGGTACCACCAGCAGCTAAGTGACCCAGTACCTGGCACATAGTAACCACTCAAACAAATTTTGTTGAGTGAATGATGCTCAGTGTGGCTACTCTGAAAGTTTATATGGTGGTGACTAGAACTAACTTCAAATTCTGACGTCATCCATTCTAAGCTGATCTTGTTTTATTAGCTGTAAAAAGAACTGAACACGAATACTTTTTATTCTCACTGAGGTCTTAAGTTGTTAACAAAGTTGTTTCTTGATATGGTGCTAGTTAAGTTTTAGGGTTTGTTTTTTTTTTTTTGTCTTTTTTTTTTTTAAGACTTTATTTATTTATTCATGAGAGACACAGAGACTGGCAGAGATATATGCAGAGGGAGAAGCAGGCTCCCTCTGGGGAGCCCAATGCGGGATTCGTTCCCAGAACCCTAGGATTACGACCTGAGCCAAAGACAGAGGCTCAACCACTGAGCCACCCACGTGCCCCAGCTAGTTAAGTTTTGTGTTCAGTTCGTGAAAATTCATTGAGCTGTAGACATGTTATATGTACTTTCCTCTGTATATTATGCTTCCATTGTTTTATTTTTTAAGTAATCTCTAGACTCAATGTAGGGCTCAAACTCATGAACACTGTGATTGAGTTGCATACTCTACCAACTGAGCCAGCCAGATTTTAAAGTTAAAAACTTTCCTAGTTTTTTATTTTTATTTTTTTTATTTTTATTTTTTATTTTTTTAAAGATTTTATTTATTTATTCATGAGTATACACAGAGAGGAGAGAGAGAGAGAGAGAGGCAGAGACACAGGCAGAGGGAGAAGCAGGCTTCACGCAGGGAGCCCGATGTGGGACTCGATCCAGGGTCTCCAGGATCACACCCCGGGCTGCAGGCGGCGCTAAACCGCTGAGCCACCCGGGCTGCCCTTTCCTAGTTTTTTAAAGTTAAAAATACATCCTTATAAGGCTGCTCTGAGGATAGAATAGAGAATGTATATAAAGCATATTGGCATAATGCCAAATGCAATGTATACATTCAGTGAATAGAAGCTGCTCTTACCACCTTTGTCCAAAAGGATAGGACTCATGTCATCAGCTCTCTAATTGTACTTGTCATCTTTCCAAAAGTAGATGTCTCCCTTAAATCTCCATATTAGGCACCATAAGAAGGGAAATCCTGGGACGCCTGGATGGCTCAGCGATTGAACATCTGCCTTCGGCTCAGGGCCGGATTCCCGGGTTCGAGTCCCACATCGGGCTTCTTGCATGGAGCCTGCTTCTCCCTCTGCCTGTGTTTCTGCCTCTCTCTCTCTCCCTCTCATGAATAAATAAATAAAATCTTAAAAAAAAAAAAAAAAAAGTGAAATCCCAATACTGAGCAAAGTAGATGGAGCAGAAAAATTGATACCTGAAAAGATGATAGTTTTCTCAGTATAACTATATGCTAGATCTTTCTGACTTTGGTAGTTTTTTTTTTTTTTTTTTTTTTTTTTTATTTATGATAGTCACACAGAGGGAGAGAGAGAGAGCCAGAGACACAGGCAGAGGGAGAAGCAGGCTCCATGCACCCGGAGCCTGACGTGGGATTCGATCCCGGGTCTCCAGGATTGCACCCTGGCCAAAGGCAGGCGCCAAACCGCTGCGCCACCCAGGCATCCCCCTGATAGTTTGTTTTTTAAATGGTTAAGCTGTGCAGTTCCTTAAACTTGATAGAATATGAGCTTTCTGAGAGGAAAGATTATGACTTTTTCCATTATAGAGTTTCCATTGTGTAGCACAGCTCTTGGTGGTTAGTAAATGGGTTTTTGGTTTTTTGGGGTTTTTTTAAGATTTATTTATTTAATCATGAGAACAGAGAGAGAGAGGCAGAGACACAGGCAGAGGGAGAAGCAGGCTCCATGCAGGGAACCCAATGTGGGACTCGATCCCGGGTCTCCAGGATCATGCTCTGGGCTGAAGGCAGCGCTAAACCGCTGAGCCACCCAGGCTGCCTGTTAGTAAATGTTTTCACAGAATAAATTTAAGTCTGCTTTACCAGAAGAATCTCATGAACTTTTATTCCAATTCCTCTTTAGTCTCTTTCAGTATCTATCATATTGGCTTCTGCTTTTCTCACATATCTTTATTTTATGATACATCTACTTATTTTAGTGGCTCTTGCTTTTCTCCAGGTGTTAGGCATTCTGGTATTCACTGTTACTAACTGGTGCTATAAATACCTGTATAAATCGCTTTTCCCGGGGTGCCTGGGTGGTTCAGCAGTTGAGCATCTGCCTTCACCTCAGGGCATGATCCTGGATTTCCAGGATCAAGTCCCACATTGGGCTCCCTGGATGGAGCCTGCTTCTCCCTCTGCCTGTGTGTCTGCCTCTCTCTTTCTGTGTCTCTCATGAATAAATAAAATCTTTAATAAATAAATAACTTTTCCCCCTTCTGAATTCCTTTCCTGGGCTGTTCCCAAGAATCAAAGAGCATAGATAGTTCAGTAAATTAATTTAGATCATTACCTAATAAATGTTGATACCTTAAGAATTATAACAGTTCTGTGGACTGAATGGATACTCTAGTGATCATGTTATGATTGATTTGCCATTCCTCTCAGAGTTTATGAGTGTAACAAACGCTGCAAATGTGACCCAAACATGTGCACAAACCGGTTGGTGCAGCATGGACTCCAGGTTCGACTACAGCTATTCAAGACACAGAACAAGGGCTGGGGAATCCGCTGCTTGGATGACATTGCCAAAGGCTCCTTTGTCTGTATTTATGCAGGTTGGTAATGAAATCATAAGAGTTGTCTCTGGGGTTAGGACATGGTGGGGAATTCAATCAGTTCAACACACATAAGAAGAAAATGCTTGACATGTGAGTATGGGAGTAAGAGGCCAGGATTTTTCTTCTATAAAGAATAGGACAAATGATGTGGCTGTCTTTGTGGACCAGGAAGGGGACACACAGCCATAAGGACAAGAAGGAAAAAGGATGAATGTGGACGTGAGAATTTTTCAGACACAGGACATGAGAGCAGAGTCCAGTGTATCATTTTCTCCCACATCATTCCACCCAGAGACTTTTAGCATAGCTCAGGGCATCCTTTTGGTAAACCAAGTAGAGGTTGCAGAAGGGCAAGATTGAAAACTAGAGCAAAGCTGCCTGTTCTCTCATAGTTTAGATACAGAGAAGGGAGTATCATCAGAGTAAAGGGAGAACCTATAACGGAGGTGTTTTGACTTGTGTGCTGGTGGGTTCGGTATTGGTGGAAGGATCTCTATACTTTCTACAAGATCCTTATAACCATGGAAGGCCTTTAATTTTCTTCATTCCCAGGCAAGATCCTGACAGATGACTTTGCGGACAAGGAGGGCCTGGAGATGGGTGATGAGTACTTTGCCAATCTGGACCATATCGAGAGTGTGGAGAACTTCAAGGAAGGATATGAGAGTGATGCCCCCTGTTCTTCTGACAGCAGCGGGGTGGACTTGAAGGACCAGGAGGATGGCAATAGTGGTACAGAGGATCCTGAAGAGTCTAACGATGACAGCTCCGATGATAACTTCTGTAAAGATGAAGACTTCAGCACCAGCTCTGTGTGGCGCAGCTATGCTACCCGGCGGCAGACCCGGGGTCAAAAGGAGAATGGACTGTCTGAGATAGCTTCCAAGGATTCCCGCCCCCCAGACCTTGGCCCCCCACATATTCCTATCCCTCCAGTAATCCCCGTAGGTGGCTGCAATCCACCTTCCTCTGAAGAGACACCCAAGAACAAGGTGGCCTCATGGTTGAGCTGCAATAGTGTCAGTGAAGGTGGCTTTGCTGACTCTGATAGCCGTTCATCCTTCAAGACTAGTGAAGGTGGGGAAGGCCGGGCTGGGGGAGGCAGAGGGGAAGCTGAGAAGGCCTCCACTTCAGGGCTGGGCTTCAAGGAGGAGGGAGACATCAAGCAGGCCAAGAAAGAGGTAAGTGGCTTTTGTGTAACTTTGGTGTAGTAACTTAATGTAGCTCACTCTCATTCTTCACATGTAGATTATTTACTGGATGAATATTTCTGTGGGAAACTGGATTAACCCCCTCCCCCCAGCACATTCCTAGTGCTTCAAGGAACCAAATTATTTTAAAATCAACCTGGGATGGGATCCCTGGGTGGTGCAGCGGTTTGGCGCCTGCCTTTGGCCCAGGGCGCGATCCTGGAGACCCGGGATCAAATCCCACGTCGGGCTCCCAGTGCATGGAGCCTGCTTCTCTCTCTGCCTCTCTCTCTCTCCTCTATCATAAATAAATAAATTTAATTAATTAATTAATTAATTAATTAAAAAAATCAACCTGGGAAAGAAGTATCTGGCTCATTCCAAAGAAAAAGATTTATAAGTAGTTTTTTAAAGTGTTATTTCAAGCTACCTACAGCATTTCTGTCTTGTTATAGTTAAAAACCAAGAATTGAGGGGCACCTGGGTGGCTCAGTCAGTTAAGCATCCAACTTTTGATTTCAGTTCAGGTGATATTGTGAGATTGAGCCCTACATCAGGCTCAAGTCTGATTGAGATTCTCACTCCCTCTGTCCCCTCCCTCTCACTTGCACTACCTCTGTGTCTCTGTCGCTCAAATAAATAAATCCTTAAGGAAAAAAGAAAAAGAACTGATTCTAGATGTATTTTTGATGATACTGAAACTGGTATTATAGGTGGCAAACTGTGTCTCCTGTCCCTGTCATCAGCAAGAGTTTGAAACCCCCTGTCAGGAGGTATCCTGATGAGAACATGATTGTACTGTTGAGCTGCAGAGCAGTCTCTTTAGATAGTCTACTTCTCACTAGCTGATGTCTTTGGAGGTCATTTTAGATGAAATCTGATTGTTGGATTTGTTACCCAGGATGGCTGAAAACATTATAACCTTTCACTTGTTTTTTTTCAGGATCCCGATGACCGAAGCAAGATGTCAGTGTAAGAGCCTCTCTTTCTGACTTGTTTCCAAATCTGCCTTGTTTCAAGCCTATAAAAGAAGCCTAAGTAAGAAACAGCCCATAATCTGACCCCCTCATTCTTTCCCCTCCCATTAGACTTACTGAAAGCTCTCGAAATTATGGTTACAATCCTTCCCCCATGAAGCTTGAAGGACTCCGCCGCCCACCTAGTAAGACTAGTATGCATCAGAGCCGACGACTCATGGCCTCTGCTCAATCCAACACTGATGTAAGTGACCTTCTTCCGCAAGCTGCACCTCATCCAACCTTGGGTTGGACTCAGAGTCTGAGGAGTATTTGCCTCACTTCGTCAGGGCCTTAATGATAACTCCCAATATGTCCCTTGTTTATTTGGCTGGGACTTCCTGCTTCATTTTCCTTTAGCCAGCATTCTAATCTTTCTCTTGCTGTAGTCTTAGCCTCTTCTGTCTTACCATAAAAAGAGCAAGAACGTGAATGGGTCCTCTCCATTTACTCTTCTTTCTTCTCACCCTTCTGTTTCCCAGGATGTCCTAACACTGTCCAGCAGCACAGAAAGTGAGGGGGAAAGTGGGACCAGCCGGAAACCCACCACTGGTCAGACTTCAGCCACAGCAGTGGATAGCGATGATATCCAGACCATCTCCTCTGGCTCAGAAGCAGATGACTTTGAGGACAAGAAGAACATGTCTGGTAGTCTCGAAGAATGTTGGGGATAGTAGGAAGGAATGGTAGGAAGATTGGGATAGAGGCTTTTTTCAGGAAGCTAAAGAAGTAGGGGGAAAATACTCAGATCTTAAGAGCTAACACATGTCTGGGACCGTTCTCTGACTCCCAGCTCAACTGTTAACGTTCAATACATCCCCTTCCTCTCCTTTCCCCTTCCCTACTCTTTTTCCTCAGTTCCTTTACCCAACAGATCTAATCCTGCTTGAAAAAACTGCCAGTTAGGATCTTTGCTTTCAGGGTCACAGTATTCCTGCAGTGCAATGAGTGGAATGGAAATAGGGGTAGTATGTCCATTCATGAGGTGGGTTGGGGCCTAACCCTGTTCTCCTTCCTGTCCAGGTCCAACAAAGCGCCAGGTGGCAGTAAAATCAACCCGAGGGTTTGCTCTTAAGTCAACGCATGGGATTGCCATTAAATCAACCAACATGGCCTCTGTGGAAAAGGGGGAGAGTGCACCTGTTCGTAAGAACACACGCCAGTTCTATGATGGGGAGGAGTCTTGTTATATCATTGATGCCAAGCTCGAAGGCAACCTGGGCCGCTACCTCAATGTGAGACCTCTCTCCCCAGATGCTGGATTATCCCACTGTCCTCAAATTTCTAGTTCTTTTAGCACAACTATATAAACCCACCTTGTTAGAAATTCTTGATCTCAAGAATCTTAAAGAGGTAGTTTTCTTTCAGAACTTCTCCACTATGATGGGTAGGATCAAATGGCATTGTTTTTTGTCCAACTCATGCTCACCCCACAAAGCCAGGTTCTGTTTTCTCCATTCTTATGGGTTCTGTCCTTAAACCCACAGCACAGCTGCAGCCCCAACCTGTTTGTCCAGAATGTCTTCGTGGACACTCATGATCTTCGCTTTCCCTGGGTGGCGTTCTTTGCCAGCAAGTAAGAGGGGGTTGGGGAGGGAGATGGTTGGGTAAAAGCAGCGGCCTGAGTCAAGGAGGGGCAAGCCCTCCCCACTTGCTCCAGCTCTACATCCACCTGGAAATGTGCTGCCTTACCACCCTCATCCCTATATTCCTGTCCAGGAGGATCCGGGCTGGGACCGAGCTCACTTGGGACTACAACTACGAGGTGGGCAGCGTGGAAGGCAAGGAGCTGCTCTGCTGCTGTGGGGCCATCGAATGCAGAGGGCGTCTTCTTTAGAGGACAGCCTTCTTCTGAACTTTCTGAACCCTTCCTGAACCATCCTTTTCTCAGGAACTGGGTCTTCCTGACTGTTCAACTCTGACGCCCACATCTCCAATCTAGCTCTTCCCCCAGCTCCTAGTAGGTAGAAATGGGAGCTCTGGATCAGGAGATACCTTCCAGTGTGGTGCTAGCAGGCAAGTTCCCTCCTGCACCTCCTAAAGCTCTGGGGGTGGGGGTGACCATGCCGACCTGGGCCTGATGTCCCTCAGTGCTCCTCCTGGTACTCCCCTCCCAGCTGACATTTGTTCAAGTGTTCATGCTTCTGACAGACTTTATTCCTGGAAGGAGGACTTGTCTTTACTATCCTTGATTTGTATGGTTTCTCGAATGTCTTTTAACAAGATGTTAAAACTAAGACTGTGATTTGATTTATCTTCCTCAGCCCCCATACATCCATTTATGGGTTTCCCCCCCTCCTTACCAAGGGGCAGCTGTCATTAACCTCATATCTTCTGTACCCTTGCTTTTTCTTACTTGCCATACGAAATTTTAAAAAGAAAACGTTGCATAACCACGAGGAAGACTACCTTAGTTTATTTAGTTGATCTCCCTTCTCAATTCCTACTAGTCTCAGACACTTACTGCCATGTTTTACTTAATCTTTAATATATTTTAATTAAAAAAAAAAAACCATTAACAGTACATTTTGGTCTGAAGTGGTCCCTCTGCTAAAATGCCAGGTGCTAGCTGTAATTCTGGCTTTAAAACCAAAACAACGAATGTTTAATAAATAAAAATTAGAACTAGTTGCCTTTCTATTCCAAACCAGCTAGCCTAGGGGATGAGGCCAGAGGAAGGAGGCAGTAAGGTCTTGGACCTGTGACAACAGAGCGCTGGCAGAGCAGTGACACGCAGACCATCTGAGCAGTCCCAGTATGCTCCCCGCCTTTTTGGCAGAGGTAGGGTAAGGGTCATATGTGCCCTCCTACACTCATTTGTGTCTTAAGAAGGAAAAAAAGCTCAGCTTTGGTTTCTGGCCCAAGTTAGGGAGCCTAGAAAGGTAAGCCTTGGTCCATCTTTGGCAGAATGAGGCCCACAGATGGGACAGTAAGGCACGACCCTGGCGGTCAGGGAGTCTGAGGCAAACAGCTAGGTCAAATTCTGAAGAATAAGGAATGTGAGTTGTATCTGCCACCCCCAGAGCTGAGGAAGGGCCTCAAAAGCAATAGAAAGGACAGCTTAGAAACTACAGAGAGGAAAGTAAGTCCATTTCCCCTCTAACAAAAGATATACCAGCCTCCCCTCTACCTGGGGAGAAGCTGGTTAGAGTTTGGTTAAAGGCAACTGGGTGACAA
Organism: Canis lupus familiaris; assembly: GCF_011100685.1. Lineage (NCBI taxonomy): Eukaryota > Metazoa > Chordata > Mammalia > Carnivora > Canidae > Canis > Canis lupus. Next base: position 60,727,938 of record NC_049238.1, read on the forward strand.
GCAGAGGGTTGGGACATAGAAGAGCAACTCTCTCCCTGCTTTCTCCCTTCTCCCCAGGGCTTAAAGTGGTCCACTGGGGAGAATGGGCTAGTTCCTTGGCTTTATGCATTAATCTGGGGGCAGCAGGGACAATGGTTCAGTCATTCTTACGATGGTTGTTACTAAGAACAGGGTGGCCATTGGCTAAGGGCCGGCTCTTTGCTCCTCCCACAGCTCCAGCCTCTTCCCCCTCCGAGCTCTCGGTTTCTTCCCGGTCGCTGCGTTCATCTTCTACCAGCTGTGAAAAGGGAGAAGATGGGGTTACATGCTGTCTTCAAACCCTTAAGGGATGCTTTTCTCAGCAGGCTCGTCCTGCTGCACCTGGGGCCCCACAGTTTCTTAGCAGGATACAGATCTGGGAGGGAGTTTGGGCTGTTTCTAGAGTTGGGCTGTTACTAGAGTTCTAGTAGTGGGGCCTACAGAGCACTCACCTTTCCAGTTATGAACTTGTGGGCCATGCGCAGAATGAGGTAGGCCCAGAAGATATGCAGCAGCTGTAGCACTCCCATCATGGAATTGAAGAAGTAGTAGCCAAAGAAGGCAGGGTAGAGTTCCAGGGGGTATACGATGGTGCAGTGCAAGATCCTACAACAAGAAAGGAGAAAGTTGTAGGCACAGGAGGCGGTTGGGATGAGGACAGGTAAATGAGGTAGGGAGAGGCAAGATTCCTGATTCCTTGAGGACAGTAGTCTGGCCTCCTACTCACCAGAAGGGCAGGATGACCAGTCGGGTGATGATGAAGACAATGGCAAAGACGATGAAGATGTTGTTGCAGGTGTTCTTCCATCCCGCATAGTTAAACATCTTGGCTGACTGCATAGATAGCCCCCGTTCATCATCACAGGCTCCTAACTCTCCCGTATACACTCATATATACACTGGTTCTGTGCCCCGGCTTCCTTGGTCCCGGGAATGTCAACCCCTCCCACCCCCAAAAAGGGAGAGGGACAGGAAAACCTGCACTGAAGTCTCTAGATTTTAGGAAGTACCCAGGAAGCCTGACCTCTAGTAGGTAGTCGGAAGAGTCATGCAAAGCCATGATCAGAGTCCCTGCTCGGATGTAATTGGCAAACCAAGAGAAGCTGATGAGGATGATAGTAGCCACGTGGTGGATGATCTGTTCCTTGAAATCCTGCAGAAAAGATGCAGGCTCCAGGAAACATTTTCCTCTTCCAGCCCCACTCTATTTCTACTTCCAACCACCCTTCCACTTAGTTCCCCTTAATCCACAGCTCTGTCTAAATACCCAGATATCAAAGGGGAGGCTCTCCATCCCAGGGCTTTATTTTGGCTCCTAGGCTTAATGGCACAGCTTCCTGACCCACCTTGCGCTTGACATCAGAAGCAATGCTGAAGAGCAGGGACCAGTAGAAAGAAAGTTCAATCATGTAGTACCAATACTGGGAAGGGATGGTACTCTGGGAAAGAGGAGAGAAAGAGAAAAGTAAAGAGACCCAAGGGTCTCACCTGACCAAACCCAGCCCTTCTAGCCCAAGATTATTTAGCACCGTAACTCCAGTGCCTTATGCCATGTGTTCCAGAGATCATCTCTTCACAAGGGTATGTCCTAGTCCTGTCCTACCTTGATTCTCTTAATCACCCCAAGTAAGGAGTCAGGACCCCATCATACCTGTATGGGATATCCCTCCCAAACCTTCTTCATGTCATAGAACCAGGGTTTCTGCAGAGAGACGATGGTGAGAGGTCAAAAGAGGAAGGACTCAAATTCTGTGGCTTCAACACCACATTGACGGAAAATCTCCCACCTCCCAGGAACCCCCACTCACGTCCACAATGACGGCCATCCCGGCAATGAAAGCAATCAGGTAAAAGGTGAATCTCCAGCTGGAAGAGGAAGCAGGAAGAATTAGGAGAGTGGCACAGCGTTCTAACCACTCCCAAGTGCCCCTAGTGATACTCCACTGATAACCCAAATCAGCTCACCTAGGTAACCCTTCTCCCTGCATACAGCCATGACCCACCACCCAGCAAGGTGCACCAGACATTCCTCTCCCAGCTTCTCTTGCCCCAGCCTCCCCTACCTGGCTTCTCGGAATTTCTTGAGGAGACTGGGCCGGTCCTGGTTGCGACGACGGCGGAACCAGCGCTCTACCTGGCGGCCAGAGAGCCCACTCTGCCGTGACAAGAGCTCTACCTCTGCCTGGGTGAAGAAGCCCATTATGTTCAGCTTTGGAACTTGACAACACCCCCATCCTCCCGGCATCTCCCAGCAAGAACCTAGGTCAGCACCACTGCCCTCTCCTCACCCACCACGGCTGGCATCACAACCTGCCCCCTCCCCAACAGCACTCGGTAACTCCCAGAGCAGGGCCAGCGGCTCACACCTGTTTGGGCTGTTTGCCACTGGTCAGGTAGAAATGCTCCAAGGTGGGGTTGGGTGGTGCCCGCAGCCGAGTTTTCTCCTTTACATTCAGTAGGGCAGCCAGTGGTGTAGCCACATAACTGAGGAAGGGATAGAAGTGAGAAGCGTCTATGTCTTTTAAAACACCTCAGTCTCTTGGTAGCCCCTAAGCTGAGATGAGGAAAGGCTACAGGCTCCCGCAACTTTCTCCTGGGTCTCAATTTCCCGGCAACCCCCTCTTTGGCCTCCTTGGCCTGCCCAAAGCTGACAAAGCTGCCTGTGTTCACTAGTGACCAGGCAGGGTGGAGAGGGAGAACAAATAACCATTGAAGGAGAGGGCCTGGGGGTGCTGAGCCCTCTGGAAGACAATGCTGTGTTCAGTGGGGGGCACGCAGTAGGAAGGCATCTGGGTCGCCAGAAGAGCAGGGTCCAGGACCAATTAAACAGCGAGAGACAAACTTCAAGTGCAAGGAACTGTGGCTGGCAGCCAGGGAAGGCATGGGAGTAGGTCGGTATGCTTACAGCTCAAAGAAGTATCGAACAATGAGGAAGAGCAGGGCCAGCGGTAGTGTGATATAGAGGTCTGAGGCTTTGGCGTAGACACGTCCATCACGGTCTTCCAGATCAGCCCAAGTTAAGTTCACAGGCAGCCACAGCCGTTCCCACCAGAAGTAGTCATACAAGGTCTGGAACATCCTGAGTGAGGAGGGGGAAGGTAGAGGGCATCACAGGGGGCAGCTATGGGGGCAGAGGGAGATGAAAGTTTCCACGGTGTAACAAAGGAGCAGGGGACAGAGACTCAAGCCCTGCAGGCTGGTCCTGGACAAATCTGTTTCCTCATATGTAATATGGTGGCTTTCCAGTCTTAACATTTACTGTTGACTGCAACTGAAGGTGACGCTGATGACCCCCCGGGAGCCCCAGTTCTCTAGAACTAAGAACCAAAGGATATCCCTGTCATTTTGTTACCCCAGCATGAAAGATAGACTGGGTCTGGCTCCAGAAGTTATAAACAACAATCTGAGTAAAGTGGGAGGCACTCTCTCTCCTCTACCCCTCCCCAGCTGCCCCTTCCATCCCTCAAGCCAACCCACAGCTGGAAGCAGCTTCTTTCCTAGGAAGCCCAAAAACAGACTTCAGGGCTAAGGCAAACCCTACCTTCTCCTTCCCTATAACCCATCTGGGCAGCAGATCCCTAGGGAAAGTTAAGAGGCCAGAGTAAAGCAAAATTTGTCCTCGAATTTAGCATTCTTTAGGGACATATCAGTGAACATCAAACTTACACATGAGACTAACACCCCATGCCCAGCCATCCAGTCCCTGCACACAAGGCAGAAGAACTATCTGAAGCCTCTTTTCAGAAACAAAGGCAAGGCTGCAAAGAATTAGGGATTGGGGGGCAAACAATGGAGACAGAAGACTAATACATCTGATGGAACTAGGAGCTATTTCTTATTAAGGCTCATCCAGAAAATAACTACTCTGCAGGGGAACACCCATCACAAATCAGCTCAGGGAAAAGTTGTTGCTTCTCCTCACCCCCACCCCCACCCCGCTTCCCTCTTTCCTTCCCCTGGAAGAGAAAGGATCTGCAGGGAGATAGTGACCAACCACTGACCACCTGGATACTGGAATGAGGGAGGGTACAGACCTCCTTTGAGGTATCTTCTGGAGCCATTATCTGTGGCTCCTGTGGGACAGCAACTGCTGGGAGCGAAGAGAAGCAGCAAGGTGGTCCTACGGAGTCAGTGATGCCAGTACAAACAGAATACCTGGCAGTCCTGGGACTCAACAATGAACAGTCAGCAGGATGACAGGGGCAGTAGTTTCTGGGCTTGCTAGCCCTCAAACTTTCATGAGGGAGGAGAGGTGGGGGTATTCAGACTGGCCTTGAAACTAAAAGCTGGGCAGCCCCGGTGGCGCAGCGGTTTGGCGCCGCCTGCAGCCCAGGGCGCGATCCTGGAGACCCTGGATCGAGTCCCACGTCAGGCTCCCTGCATGGAGCCTGCTTCTCCCTCTGCCTGTGTCTCTGCCTCTCTCTCTCTCTCTCTGCATCTCTATGAATAAATAAATAAAATTAAAAAAATCTTTTAAAAAAAAAAAAAAGAAACTAAAAGCTGACACAGAAGGAAGGTGGTCTCCTCCCATCCAGAGGGAAGAGAGTGGGAAGATTGTTCTCCAGTGTGACCTGAAGGCCAATTGGTACCACTGGGTGAAGGCTGATCAGATCTCAACTGAGCTGGGCAGGTCCTCCAGCCTGCTCTTCCCACAACTCCGCCCACACCCACCACAGAAGCACTTGCGAAATCCCTCTCAGCCTGTCACGGGTCAGTATTCCAGCTCAAGGACTTTACCCTCTTGTCCCCACTCCTGGTCACTGCTCTCAGATGAAGCCGGAGGTCAACACTGACAATCAAGGAGCTTCAGCCCCACCTTCCCCCAATAACACACACACACACACACACACACACACACACACACACACACTCTCTCTCTCTCTCCTCTCTCAGCTCCTGAGGTACACTGCCCCTTCCCCATTGACCTTAGCCAGAATAAATATTTAATTAGTTAAAGAGATGGAAGCCTTTTAAACTGAACAAAATTAAACATAATTCTCCACAGTGGAACTTTTCCCATATAACCGTGTGCACAATACACTTTTTTCATAGAGAAAATTTAGTAAGGAAAAGGCAGAATGCCTTGTGCTACAACACCTCTGGCTCCTCCCCACCTTTTTAGCTTAGCTAGATTGGAGGTGGGGAAATCTACCTGCTGTGTCCCCTGACTTCTATTCTATGTCTCTTGGAGCCCACCTTGTCCTCCACTGAAAACTAAAGCCAAAGGTACAGACAGGCCTGGATTATTGGGCCCCATTCCCACCCCAGTCAGTGGAAACTGGCAAGAAGTTTCCCTGTCAGGGATATTTTGAGGAAGATTCAGAGGGCTGGCTGGGGTCCCAGAGGGTGTGAGTGGGGCCCCTCTCCCTGACTCCTGTGGCCCAGGAATAAGTCTTCCACCAGTCTACACCTACAAAGGTGAGGAGCTGGGGAAGTTAGCAGAAGAATCAGAGCAGTCATGGGCAAGCACCAGGACAGTGCAACTATCTCAACCCCTTCCCATCCCAAGCAGGGAGAGCCAGGAACACAGTGTGTCCAGAGCTCAGAAATGCAGATTAATGGGCGTTCTCATCCACCTGGGTTTCAGGCTTTCTGTAACCACAGCCCTCCCTTGCTGCCTAGTACTTCCATTAGCAGAGCAGAGCTACCCCTTCCCTGCCCACCCTTTCCCACCCCCAGGGCCCAGCCCAGCAAGGGAGAGGCACCAGATTCAGCAAGGTCAGGACTTCTGACTCAACACAGGGCAGGGTGGGGAGGACAACAGGGGCTCCTGGAAGCCTCACTTACACATCCCCACAGAACCAACAAGTCTGCTCTGAGGCAGCCCTGGTGGCTTCTTGGCACCAGTACACTGAGCCAAGTACGGGATTCCATCAACAAAAGGCTGGTGCAAAAAAAACGGGATGTGTACTCGGAGACAACCCTGCTTTTCTGGCCAGTTGGTCCCTCAGGGTAGATATTTGATTTTCTGATGGAGAAATTACACCTACAGGGCAGCCCGGGTGGCTAAGCGGTTTAGCGCCGCCTTCAGCCCAGGGCCCAGTCCTGGTTCCCTGGGAACCAGGGATCGAGTCCCATGTCCAGCTCCTGCGTGGAGCCTGCTTCTCCCTCTGCCTGTGTGTGTGTCTCATGAATAAAATAAAAAAGAAATCCCTTAAAAAAAAAAAGAAATCACACCTACAGATACTCTTCCACTCACAGAATTTGCTCCCCTCCACACATGAAGAGACAACAGAATGTATGTGTCTCTGTGTCTGTCTCTCTCATACACACACACCTGCTTCAGAGACACAGATGCCACTCTCTCAGGCACAGGCTGGAGAGGGGCCAGCAGAGCAGAGATTTCATGGGCATTGGATTACCAGGAACTTGAATAGGGCTCTGCCCAGCTCCCACCATCTGCCCCATCCCCTACTCACCCCTCCCAAATCGTCAGAGATGGATGAGAAAGGGCAGAGGGTCCCCAAGGGAGTGTATAAACCCAGAATGCTGAGAGGGCAGGAGTTTGAGTCCGTGAAGAAGGGATCTCAGACTCAATGTGAAAACAGTACCATGGGCTCTCAGAACTTGAAGAAATAATTGAGGAAAACAGGATCAATAGAGGAGGAGAAACTGACAAACACCAGGTCTCAAAGGCTCCCAGAGGCCACTGAAGCCTGAGGGAGGATCCAAGTAGTCTTGTTGCAAACTTTCCTTTAGCAACAGCGCATCAGGAACTAGAAGGCAACTAGGATGAAGCCAACAGGAGGTGTGTCATTGCTTCAGGCTGCAGTACAGGTCCTCAAATTTAGCTTGTCTGGGCTGCCCCACTGGAGGCCCCAACACACCCAAATACTGCATGTGACCACAGCCTGCAGGGGCGGGGAGAGGCCGGCAGGTTAAAGAGGCAGAGGTGGGGAGCAGGGCTGAACAGTACAGTAAAGGAACAGGGGGAAGGTGGGACCCCCTCCCCCCCTTGTGGGCCCAGGCGGTAACAGTGGAGAGATGAGGCCCTCCCTACCAGGGGAAAAAAGCTGGCTAGAGGCCCCAGTGAAGGGGGTGAGCTTGGGGTACCAAGGGAGACAAGGAACTCTCCTTAGAACAGTCTTTGCAGATCACTTTATGATTAGGGCCAGGCTGAGGGGCAGGCTGTGGATGAGTCCTTAACCCTCGGCACCGTCACAAGCAGTCAGCTACCGTCACTTAGAGCCGGTCACCTGGACTTTGGTATGGGGCAGCGACCCCTCCAACGAGGTGGGAGCGCCTGCCTGCTGGAGGCCTTCCCAGACTCATCCCGCTATGAAGAGAGGCTCACTGCGCCCCTCAGGATCCTAAGACCCCCGCCAGGACCGCGTCTAACAACTTCGGGAACTAAGCCCAGGTTTCCAGCCAGGAGCCTGGCTTGGGCAGACAGAGAAACCCCCCACGCTCGGGCCAAATATTAGTGCCGCACACCTGCAATTAGCCTACTTGCCAGAGAACCTCCGGGCCAGTGATTAACAAGCCGTGGCCCAGAAAACCCGTTTCACCAGCGGCTCCCCCCCCAGCCCCACACACCCGATAACGGTATAGGACCTCTGCCCTGAGGGGCCGGGGCCGGGCTCACAGCCTCCTTCCTGCTTCCCGTGCAGCACATGGACGCTGCCCTCCGTCCCGCAGTGGGCACCGCGCGCTCCCAGGCCGGCGGCAGGACCCCCACCCCCACCCCTCCACGCGCCGCGGCCGCGGGGCCGACGCAGCCCCCCCCCTCGCGCCGGGGACCTCCTCCCGCCCGGGCCCCCGCGGCCGGCCCCCCCGCTGCCCCTACCTGTTGCCGGGAGGGCTCGCTGCTCGGGCTCCGGGCGGCCTGCCCTCGGGCGCTGGGGCCCCCCCGCCGCCCCCCCGCAGGCCCGCGGCCCGGAGCGCGACCCGCACTGCCCCCGCCCGCCCCGCGGCGCCCCCGCTCCCCCGCCCGCCCCCCGCCCCTCACAGCCGGGCCTCTCCGCCGAGCCCAGCTCTCCCAGCGGCCCCAGCTGCTCCCAACTTTTCCGTGGCCGCTCCCCGCCCCACCCCTGCGTCCCGCCCGCGGCTCCCGAGCGGGGGTCGCGACTCACTCGGCGGCGGCGGCGCGGGGCTGGCGGGGCTGGCGGGGCTGGCGGGCCGGGGCCGCTGCTCCGTGTCTCCTGGCGTCCGCGCTCCGGGCCCCTCCAGACTGGCTCGGCCCGCTCCCTCCTCCCCCTTCCGCCCGCCCGCTCCCGCCCTCCTTCCTCCTCCGCCCGCCGAGCCCAGCCGAGCCGCGGCCGAGCCCAGCCCGGAGAGCAAGGCCGCGAGCGGCCAGGGAACCGGGAGACTGGGCGTGGGCTGCGGCCCGCGACGGCAGCGGAGGGGGAGAGCGGAGGGGAGGGCGCCCCCGGGTCCCCCGCCCCGCCCTCCCCGCCGCGGCCGCCCGAGCAGCCCCGAGGACGGGAGGCGCCTGCCCTCGGGGACAGACCCTGCAGGCGCCCGGGGATCCCGGCCGGGGAGCGGCCGCGCGCCCCCCCGCCCCCCCCCCCGCCCGCGCCCCCCCGCCCCCCCCGCCCGCGCCCCCCCCCGCCCGCGGTCGGCCCCCTCTGCCCCCAGGCCCCCGCCCGACCTGTTGCCACACTTCCCGCCTCTGGCCCCAACGCGCAGCGGACGGAGAAGCCTGGGGGGAGCCTCTTTCCAGTGCTGGCGGCCCCCGCAGCGGCCCCGGGGATTCCGCGGCTCCTCCCCGCGGAGCCTGGGCCCCCCAAGTCACCCCAACACCCCCACCATAAAACCCACTTTCTCCATCCGAGCCCCCGGAGCAGCACACGCCCCCCACGGTACTAGATACTCCTAAAGAGCCAACCTCCAGCTTTTGTTTTGTAAAGTGTGTCTGAGTTTGCAATCCACACTCTTTTTCCCTCTTCTGATTCATATTTTCACAATGTCTTTCTCTTCGTCTGGTAAAATTGATGCTTCAGGGAGATGGGATATGTTTATCCTAGAAAACTGACCTGGACTCCTAGCATGGACAGAACATGGCTGGGAGGTGTCTGAAGGTTTGTTTAGAAAGCAAGCTAGAGCATACTCCACATAGAGGTCACCTCGTTTCTTTTTTTTTAATATATATTTTTTTTAATTTTTATTTATTTGTGATAGTCACAGAGAGAGAGAGAGAGGCAGAGACACAGGCAGAGGGAGAAGCAGGCTCCATGCACCGGGAGCCCGAAGTGGGATTCGATCCCGGGTCTCCAGGATCGCGCCCTGGGCCAAAGGCAGGCGCCAAACCGCTGCGCCACCCAGGGATCCCGGTCACCTCGTTTCTTACCTTGATGAAATGCTGGCATTTTTATACTGTCACAAATAGAACCTCTGACAGTAGCTTCTTTCATGGTTTATCTAGTCTAGTTCAGGTGTTTTGACAGCGCTCAAGAGGGAGACTGACTTCCCACTTATTCCATGGAGATGTTGGCCCTCACCTAAGATCTTTCTAGAGGGTAGAGGCAGAAGCTGACTGATTTCCAAGCTATTTGTTCATTTGCTCTCTGCAGCAGGACCCACAGCCCATTTCCTACCACTGAAAAACTGACAATTATTGGCCCAACCCCTTGCCCATCTGCCACCAAACCAGCCCCTGGGGGAACTGTGCAGCCTTTTTTAGTGGGACCTGCTTCATTTGACTTTTGCCCCAGGCTGAATTCCTCCCTGAAGAGCACTGCTTACATCTTTTTACCTCTCTATAACCCTCTCGCTCCACATTCCGATCCAAAGTTCCCTCTACCTTTCTAAAGAATCCTCCCCCCCCCAAAAAAAAAGAGAATCCTCCCCAGATTTCTCTCTGCTACACACCCACACACCCCTTTGCCAGCAGGGTTCAGTGTCTCCTCTTTGGGCTCCAGCTAATCTTTGGGCCCCTCTCTAACTCCTCACGTCTCTCTCCTTTAGCTTCTGAACCCTTTTCTCAAGCAGTTTTCCTAGATGCCAAGTTTCTCTAAGGTCCCCACAAGACTTTTTGAAATGATTCTTCAGAGGACTGAAGACCGTTTAACTTTTTTAAGATAGCAGCGGGCAGGGGAAGGCTGGGGGCAGAAGTTGGATAAGTCAAGGCCTGAGAAATAAAGATAAGAGGGTGTACCCCTCCTCCAGGAGACAAAAAGAGAAGGTGACTGAGAAGGGGAAGTGGCCTCAAGCAGCATTAGAATGATGCTACCAGTTCTGTAAACATACTTAGGACAGAAGCAGGCACCTGTACCACACACAACACTCCCCACCTCAGCTGGACCAGGAGATTTTGATCACCACCTTTCTGACCCTTCCGGCAGGGCCCCAGGCAGGCATGGCCACACCCACTGTGCCCCAAGCTGCTTGCCTTGCTGTGACTCACTTCCTCTGAATGGGCTGCTGAGGTGGCCCGAGGCAGACAGAGAACACCACCAGGCCTTCAGACTGGGATTTAAGTATCAGGACAGGCTTCTAGGACGGGAAAAGGCATGGACCCCAGCTGAGGAAAGTCAGCCTGACCCAAGTCAGGTTGGCTCCTGCAACACAGAAGCTTATTTGGGTAAAGGAGGAGAGCATGGCTACTATTGTGAACAGAGGAATTTGGGTGCCAGGAGTTCAGGAGAGAAAAAGTTTGATAACAAGACAAAAATAACCAGGAGGAGTTTCTATGTGTTCTGAAATCATGCAATCCAGAGATTTCACAGAAAAATAATATGGAGTCTGGAGTTGAACGAGTATTTACGAGTCAACAGCTAGGCTCTCCATATTACTGCTTGTCCCCTATGTATTCCACTAAGACCCCCAAATCAGCCATGCTCTCATCTAAGAGATGAAGAAAACACAGAAGAAGTTAGATCTGGTTCCAACACATGGCCCTGGGGAAGTCACTCCGTGTCCTGAGTCAGTGACAAGAGGGTCGTAGACCTCATCTCCAAGAACCCCTCCAACTCTGAAATTCTAAAATTTAGAGCTTGGGCGTGAAAGGTGATTAGTAAGCCTGAAAACAACCTCAGCCTGGCCCTGGAGTTGAACAAAACAAAACACCAGGACAAAAGGAATGAGATTCCACCAAGTTTCAGTGGAGCAGCTGTAAATACATCTCACATGCTCTCTCCTGACGCTCCTGGGCCATAAGGATTACTCTTCTGCCTTGTGGCTGCAGTTGTCTACATCCTTCAAATGCAGGGTTCAGCCCGGCTGATCTGGTGGTGGGAGGGCGGAGGGGTGCCTCAAATAGGTGTCTACTTGAGGCTCTTCTTCTGACCCTGCCTGCCCACCAAGTCCACCCAGGAATCTGATGTCTTCCAGAGACAGCAATTTCCAACCAGTGGGCAAAGAGAGCCCCTGGAGGTCTGCGGGTGGAGCCAGGGCCTTACAGACCTCAAGTGGCCACTAGAGGGCTCTCCGCGCTCTGTGGCTTCTAATGCCCTCCTGTGGCCAGATTGAAGATTCGCAACATAGAAGTTGCAGAAAGAGCCAAGACCAGACTCCATAGGGAGACAAGTTAACAATAACAGTTATCATTATAAAATAACATGATGTCAATATTTATTGTTATATATGAGTTAACATTTTGACATGTGTACCTACTAGTCTGTGCAGAGCGTTTTTCTCAAGTGCTCTACATGTATTGCTTTATTTCTCACCATAGCTTGCTTTTTGTTTTTTTTAATATATATATATATAGAGAGAGAGAGAGAGAGAGAGAGAAAGAGAGAGAGACAGGCAGAGGAAGAAGCAGGCTCCATGCAGGGAGCCCGACATGGGACTCGATCCCAGGACTCCAGGGTTACACCCTGGGCTTGAAGGCAGGCACTAAACTGCTGAGCCACCCAGGGATCCCTCACCATAGCTTGTAATATAAACACTATTATTATCTCTATTTTGAAGATGAGGAAACTGGGCACAGAAAGGTTGAGGTAATTGCCAAGGTCACAGAGCAGACCAGAATTCCAAGTCTAAGAAGTCTGACTCCAGAACTTTGTTTTTTTTTCTTTTTAAGATTTTATTTATTTATTTATTTATTTATTTATTTATTTATTTATTTATTTATTTATAGGCAGAGGGAGAAATGGCCTCCCTGCAGGGAACCTGATGTGGAACTCGATCCCAGGATCCCAGGATCACGACCTAAGCCAAAGGCAGATACTCAACCCCTGAGTCACCTAGGTGCCACAGAACCTTTGCTTTTAATCACCATGCTGAAACTGAGTCCCATTTTCCAGGTTGCTGTGTAAATTATGGATGCTCGATGAAATCACAATTTCAGATGAACAACAAATTATTTGTTAGCATAGATATATTCCATGAAATGGTTGGGTCATACTTAATACCAACAAATCATTTGTCATTTACCTGAACTTCTAATTTAACTAGGTATCCTGTATCTTTATTTTTTAAATTGGCAGCCTTATTTTCAAGGCATTTTTCTCTGCCAAATGCAGAGAAAATCCCCCATATGAATTAGGTAACATATGTTACCTAATTCAGCTATTCCAGGATGGCTATTCTTGGGGGTCCAGGAGGACCCCTCCACACACATCAGCCTCTCCCAATAGTCCCCCTTTTTTTTCAGGTAAAGAAAAAGACATAGAAATCTGAAATGAGGGATCCCTGGGTGGCGCAGCGGTTTGGCGCCTGCCTTTGGCCCAGGGCGTGATCCTGGAGACCCGGGATCGAATCCCACATCGGGCTCCCGGTGCATGGAGCCTGCTTCTCCCTCTGCCTGTGTCTCTGCCTCTCTCTCTCTCTGTATCTGTCATAAATAAATAAAATATTAAAAAAAAAAAAAAGAAATCTGAAATGAAAAAAAAAGAAAAGAAAAGAAAAGAAATCTGAAATGACTAACTGAGGTTACAGAAGAGAACAAGTGGCAGGGCTGGGGCTTAAACCCACGTTCTCACAGCAAAAATTGGTGGATGCTTTCCACTTGAACAGGAGACAAAGTGAGAAGCAGTGATTGCCACCAATGAAATCTCCCTCTGTGCATTCTTAGGCCTAGTCTGCCCTGTGGAAGAGGGGCAGGTCAGTCCTCAGGGACGTAAGAACACCAGGGAGGGCCTTGCTTGGCAAGGAGAGTGGCAAAGGGGTGGAAAGCGCTCTGGAGCTTCTGTGCCCAGGCCCTACCTGAACTCTCGAGGGGAGCAGGAAAGAGACAGCTCCTAGATCCCAGCGAGCTGGCTGGGAGGCTCAAGTGACTGCCTGCTCAGGGGCTCCTGGGGCTCCTCAGGGCTGTTCACCTGTTGCTCTGTGCACTGACAGCCCCAACCCCAGCTGCTAACATTGCCTCGCTACAGCTACAACAACCCTGGCAGCCAAAAGGCACCAGATGGAATCTAGACACAGGAACCCTTTCCTGTGGGAGGGTTCCCATTTCCCTTTGCCTTTTGGGAGCGTGATGCTCCTGTCCACGGGGAACACCCTTTGCATTTTTCTCTCTTCCTCTGCTTATCTGCTCTTACCCTTAAATGCCTGTGCTCTTTCTTCCCCCACAGATCTAAACAGTCCCCCCTGCCCTTCCCACCAAGGCTGGCTGGCTCTGATAAGGTAGTAGCAGTCAGGTAGTTTGGGGGTTAGGACCCCCTCTGGGGTGTGGGCTGGGGTGCCCTGCTGGTATGTGCCCCAACAGGTTTTTCTCTATCAGCCTCTAAATCAGCCTGGAGCCTGTCTGACCTGTCCCCCCAGGGAGCTGGAGCCAAAGGCAGAGCCAGGTCAGAAGCTGTACTTAAAGACTGGGTTTCTATGGTCCCAACCTGGCCCCAGAAGGAAAGCACCACACAAAGCCTCTTGTGTCCAGTTGGGCTGCTGGAAGCTGAGCAGAATTCTCCCAGTGGGCTGGCTTCTGGAGGGAAAGATGCTTGAGAGGGAGGAGCTTGCCTTTGGGACCAGGTACAGCCCGGTCCTCTCCCACATTTGGGAGGGGCCAGAGCCCGAGGCGACAGCTGGGCTGGCTTCTAGAGAGGTCATCTGACTGGCTGCCCGGCCTGGGCTGCACACGCGCTCTCTCCTCTAGCAGACCACACAGAAGCTGGTGCCGACACAGGCAGCTAGCTGCCAGGCTATGACGACTGCCATCTCGCCCCTGGCACCTCTGGGTAAGCACTGGACCTGGGCCCTCTGGGGGAAGGGAGGGGAAAAAATCTTGTTGATCCCTTGGGAGAGGGAGAAAGTTTTCTTTTTCTAATGTGAGTGCTTGCTGCCTTGTCTAGGCACCCATGTACCCAAAGGAACACACACATCAGCCCCACTGACCTGAAGATCACTGCCAGAGACTCCAAAGGTGAAAGGTGGGCAGCAGGTAGGCAGCCAGATGGGCAGGGGGCAGGGGCTTCCTCCTGGGCTGGGGCTGAAGGTAGGGAGGTGTTTTAGGAGTTGTTCTTTCCCACTCCATATACTTTATCCTGCTACCCTGCCTCACTTCCCCTGCACCGCTGCAGGAACACCTCACCAGGCCCCCAGAAGGAAGGGATGTGTAATCTCAGAGGGGGGTCATCCACTGGAGACCAAAGTTTGGGAGCCTAAGGACCCACTTTGGAGTCAGAGAGGGTTTGTTTGATGCTATTTCTAGCAGCATTCCCCCTTTTTTTTATTTTTAACATTTTATTTATTTATCTGAGAGAGAGAGAGAGAGAGCTCGCACACATGTACAAGCTGGTGAGAGGGGCAGAGAGAGAGGGAGAGGAAGAAGCAGGCTCCCCACTGAGTAGGGAGCCCGATGCAGGGCTCGATCCCAGGACCCTGGGATCATGACCTGAGCTAAAGGCAAACAGTTAATCGACTGAGCCACTCAGGTATCCCTCTAGCAGCATTCTTAATCAATCCTTGCTTCCTGAAGAGGGGGTAAGAGGTGGGGAAGATGGGGGCCCCCCCATTGCCCCTCCATTTGGACTCCCAAACTTGCCAAGCAGGTTGATGTTCTTTTTTTTCTGCAATGTGGTGAAGGAACAGGAAGGACATGGGAGGTGGGCCCTAGGGGTCTGGGGATCATAAAAGAGGCCCAGAGGGTCAGGAAGTTCTTGTCAGGTGGCTTCTGTTTCCTTCCTCGGGAGAGCTAGCCATACCATGTCTGTGACCAGCGGGAAGACCAGACCATCCCTGACCCAGGAGATCCTCAGCCACCTGGGCCTTGCCAACAAGGTAGGGGCTGTGGTTGCTGGGATCGTTGTTACTACATCAGCTCTCGGGCTGTGAGAGGATGAGGGATGGGAATAGGAGAGCAGGCCCTGAGACCATGTCAAGGGCCATGCTGGGGCACTGGGACAAGATCTGTGCGGATCTGAGATGCTCCTCCAGCCCCCTACCCCTCACCCTCTTACAGACTGCAGCCTGGGGAACCCTGGGCACCCTCAGGACATTCTTGAGCTTCAGCGTGGACAAGGATGTGCAAAGGCTGCTGAGGGCCATTGCAGGCCAAGGTGAGCCCCTTTCCCTCTGCACGGGGGAATACATCCTTTAGAAACCAGTCTGCAGACTAGGAAGGACCTCGGAAGGAGGAAGTGACGTTGTTCAATAAATGTTTGTGGAATGCCTTAATTCTCGTATATCAAGTACCATGGGAGGTATGTCATTCCCATTCTTAGGACACCCTTGTGAGGTAAGTCTTATTTCTATTTTACAGGTGAGGGAACAGGCTTGGTGAGATAAAGAGGCTGGTTCAATGTCACACAGCTCATAATGGCAGGGCTGGGATTCTAATCTAAGTCCATGATCACCAAGCCATTTCTCCCTCCACCTTCTTCTGATTTTGGGTCAGGTTCACATGTCATTTTGAATCTATTTGCATCTTCTTATTTTTATTTTTATTTATATATATATTTTTTGGAGGGGGGAGAAAGTGTGTTGTGAGTGGTAGGGGGAGGGGCAGAAGGAGAGGAAGAGAATCTTAAGCAGATTCCCTTCTGAGCCTGGAGCCCAGTGTGGGGCTTGATCCCACAACCCTAAGATCATGATCTGAGCTGAAATCAAGAGTTGGATGCTTAACCGACTGAGCCATCCAGGCACCCCTGCATCTTCTTTTGAGGCTGAATGGAAGTGGGGAGGGCACTTGGGTGACTCCCAACTTGGGTTGAGCATCTCCCTTTGGCTTAGATCATGATCCCAGGGTCCTGGGATCGAGTCCCGTGTTGGGCTCCCTGCAGGGAGCCTGCTTCTCCCTCTGCCTGTGTGTCTGCCTCTCTCTGTGTCTCTCATGAATAAATAAATAAGATCTTTGAAGGGAAAAAAAAAAAAAAAAAAAGGAAGTGAGGGTGTTGTAGTCCCTACCCCGTCCTGCACAGCTCTTTCCTGGATCTTTTCCTCTCTTCCCCTGGAGGCTTCAAGTCCAATGAGGCAGGGGGATCCCTGCCCCTAAAGACTCTCTTGGGTCTTGGCGAGCTGATAGCCCAACCCTCATCTGGGTTCAGGTGTGGACTGCAGTGCCATCATGGGCGTGTTGACCAACAGGACCAGAGAGCAAAGGCAGCTCATCTGTCGAGCCTTCCAGGAGCGCACCCAGCAGGTGAGGCCACTGACTTACCAGAGCCCCCTCCCTGGAAGACTTGGACAGCCATAGCAGCTGAGAGAGGGACAGCTGGTGCTTCTGGCCTTAGAAAGACACCAGCCAAATATCCCCAAACCTCCCCACGCATCTGGGGCCCTCTGTATCATGCCTCTTCTCTGCCATGGGGGTCATCTGTTGTAGGACCTGCTGAAGTCCCTGCAGGCAGCACTCTCTGGCAACCTTGAGAGGATTGTGATAGCTTTGCTGCAGTCTGCAGCCCAGTTCGATGCCCAGGAATTGAGGACAGCCCTGAAGGTACCAGGAGAGAAGGCTCGCTGGGTGTCTAGGAAGTAAGAACCACTGAGGGGAGGAGGGAGTTGACTGACTTGCCTTTGCCCACCCCAGAGGAATCGATTTGGCAGAGGCCCTCTTTAAACAGCCCATATGGACCCCTAGAAGGACAGGTGGTGGCCTCTGCTCTCTGCCATTCTAATGACATGCCTCAGCGTCAGAGTGACCTCCCCGCATCTTGTAGAACTCAGGTCCTGCTGAGGATGTGGCCCTGGAAATTCTTGCCACCCGAAGTGCACCCCACCTGCAGGAGTGCCTGACGGTCTACAAACAGAGTAAGAGCGGAAGGAGAGGGGAGAGGGGATGGCAGGGCAGTCCCCCCTCTCTGGCACTCCCTACAGGCAAGCATCCAGCAATATTCCTTCTGAGTCTCTCCGCCCACCCACCCTTGCCAATTCTGTCTCCCCAGGGCAAGAGCCAGATATGATCATTAAAGAAAGAGAAGCAGGGTTCCTGGGTGGCTCAGTCGGTTAAATATCTGCCTTCAGTTCAGGTCATGATTTTGGGGTCCTAGGATCAAGCCCCACATCTGGCTCCCTGCTCAGTAGGAGTCTGCTTCTCTCACCCCTCTAAATCTCCCCCCAACTCATGCTCTCTCCCTCAAATAAATAAAATCTTTAAAAAAAAAAAAAAAAAGAAAGGAAGGAAGGAAGGAAGGAAGGAAGGAAGGAAGGAAGGAAGGAAGGAAGGAAGGAAGGAAAGAGAAGCAACAATTAGCCATCTTAGTCTGGGGCTTCAGGGCAGATTCCAAGGTAATGACAATGTTGTGACAGTCCCAAGGGAACCCATGTCATCTTCCCAGCCCCTTCCAGATTCTGCCTTCATACCACATCCCAGACTAAATGGAGCCTTGCTACAGCCAGGGGGGGAAAGGTGGGGACCTAGTTTCTCTAAGTCATGGGTATTACCCCTCAGGCTCCTGTGTGGCTGCCACATCCCTCACCCACTGATTGCTAACTGGCCTTTTCTCATTCTCATCTGGTGTCCATTCTTGGCCTGCCTTAATCCCTCTCCTACTTCTCACTTCTTGCTTCTGCTTTTCTTTTCCCTCTCTTCTTTCACATCTTCACATCCTTCCACCTCACTTCTCCTTGGCTCCAGAAAGGGGGCCAGGCCCTAGCCATCTGGCTTCATAATGTGGGTTTTCATACCCCCCTTGACTGCCTGTCTACCCCTGGAATAACAGATGCCCCCTTCTCCTAGCAGGTTGGCACCCCGTGATGCATGGGTTACTCACAGCTTAGGGATGTTTTCAGGGTGGCCACGATGGTGCTTCTGCCTTACATCTTGGGAACCAGCAGCCATCCAAGCCACCCCAAGCAGGAGATGGCAGTGTAGGCAAGGCACAGTGTGTTGGGCATTGAACAGGGAATGTCTACACTGGGAAAAACTGAGAGGATTCAGAGAGGTCCTGACCCCACCCCAGATTTCCAGGTAGAGGCTGAGGAAGACATCAAATCTGAGACCAGTGACATCTTGCAGGAACTGCTCTTGGCCCTGGCCAAGGTGAGGAGGACTGGCCTGCAGGGGAGGGGCTGGGGGAGAGTGGAGAGCATTGCTCTGGTATGATTAGCAAGAGAAGTCTTTGAGGGGAGACCAGGTTTGGGTTGGTTGTCCTGGGGATAAAAAGCTACCCTCAGAGTCTTAAGAGAGTTTCTCCTAGGGGGTCCGTGACAGATACTCTGGAATCATTGACTATAACCTGGTGGAACAAGATGTCCAGGTGAGCAGGAGCGAGGAGTTTGCACAGCCATGCATGTAAGACATCCCCCTCTACCATATCATAGGCCAGTGACATATATATCCACTTGTCCTGCAAACCTCTCCTTGCCTCATTGACATGTGAGGACATGAAGTGTCAGGTAGTGACCATCTGAAGCCTATCACTCTTTAAGCCTCTGATTCCTGAACTAGCAGGAAAGAAGCTTGTCAATGGACAGATTCTCCTCTTGGACATTTCAGTGGGGGCACCCTCCTCAGAACTTCACTTGGAGATTATTTAATTCCTTGATTCCCGCAAATTGGGGAATTGAGCTATGAGGGCAGAACCCCTCCCTTAGCCCCATTCCTTTTTTATTTGTTTGTTTTAGCCATAAATAAAAGCAACTACTTTATAGGTTCAATTAAGCTTTTCCCTGCTGAATCCCATTTCCATCATCATGATGATGGATTTGGGGAACATTGCAACCATGGCTCCCCTGCCCCCAACCAATGATCCTGGTTTACTCCTCCTTCCCAGGCACTAAAACAGGCTGAAGCACCCAGCACAGAGGGCACGTGGGTCCTCATCTTCACCCAGCGAAATCTCGAACACCTCATCCGAGGTACACACGAAACTTCTTGTCTTCCTAGCTTACTCTAATAATGTTTTGGCTGAGGAAGATGGGGAGGGCTCCTCCTTCTCTGTGATAATCCACCCCTGTTCCCATTTATCTTTCTAACTACATCCCACACACAATACAAGTGTTTGATCAGTACCAGCGGTGTACCGGGCATGAGCTAGAGAAGACCGTCCAGAACCGTTTCCACGGAGATGCCCAGGCAGCTCTGCTCAGCCTAGGTAGGGCTGGCTCAGAATATGTGGGTTAAGCTCTCACCTGGCATGGGAGCTGTCTCTTCATCTCTCCCTCTTTGCTTCCAGCCTCAGTGATCAAGAACACACCACTGTATTTTGCTGATAAACTTCATCAAGCCCTCCAGGTGAGAGGGATGCCTCTTTTCCCTCCCTTTGGAACAAAAACTGGGGAGTGGGGGTGGGGGTGGGGGGTGGCATCTTCTGGGCAAGAGAGGAAGTTTCACACTGTTGCTGATGTAACTATCTGATCTCATATTTACTTTGTAAACATAGCAGCTCTCTTCTCCTAGGTTGACAAACTGCCTTGTCAAGAATAGAGGAGTGAGCTGGCGTTAAAGCTAAATTAGTTGACTCAAAAGGGCACGAAAACTAAAATTTTGGCCTAAGTGATATATAGGTGGCCAAATATAGGTATGAATTTGCTCTCTAAGACAGCACCTTGTCCAATTTCAGTTGTTGCCAGAATAATGATGGTGATAATGCAAGAGTAATGACAAGAGCCAGCATTTCTTGCTCATTGTTCTCCAGAGCCTATGATGAGCTCATTACACACATTTCAATTAATATTCACAGCCACACTCCATCCCTGTTTTATAGATGAAAAAACTGAGGTACAGAAAAGTTAAGTTCTTTGCCCAAGTTCATACAGCTAATGAACCATTTAGGCTTCCTATAAAACACGTATGGCTAATATAACATTGTATGTTATTTATACTGGAATTTAAAAATAATTAAAAATCACATATACCTAATGGTCTTCCAGGACATTTCACTGCATGTGTCAACTCCTGGTCTATAATATAGGTATTGGTCTGAACTACAAACTATACCATAAGAGTTCTTAGCGCTCAGGACCACCTTTCTCCACAATGGTCAGACTTTGCTATTCACACTTAAATTGGTGATTCCACAAACAGAATCCAGTCATTCTGCTCATTGAGCTAGGTCTCCTATTAGTACAACTGTCCCTAAAACCTATAAATTAAAAACTCACCCAAATTTTTAAGAAGATAAAATTAGTTATCATTTTGGCAGATGGCATAGCTTCTTGTGTACTAAGAAACCATCATGCCTTGTTGGCGGGTATTCAGAAGACAGTACATATATGCACTTGTTTCATCACCAGTGGAGATTTCAATTTTGACAGTAAATTTTCTAAATTCCTGTCATAAACAAACTTGTATTGAAGCAATAAATGATTATAATGTATAAATAATTTGTTTTTTTTTTAAAGATTTTATTTATTTATTCATGAGAGACACACAGAGAGAGAGGCAGAGACACAGGCAGAGGGAGAAGCAGGCTCCATGCAGGGAGCCTGATGTGGGACTAGATCCCGGGTCTCCAGGATCACGCCCTGGGCTGAAGGCGGCGCTAAACTGCTGAGCCACCCGGGCTGCCCACCAAACTTGTTTTAAAAAGGAAAAACTTCTGTCTTATTCTCTTGTGAGAAATATTTGAAAACATAGATTGTGACATATTTATTCAGAAAAGTGACATTCAGTGAAGGCTGATTCAGGAAAATTTGGACCAATCTGAACCATAGAATGAATGCGTATTAAAAGATCCTAGGGGGATCCCTGGGTGGCGCAGCGGTTTGGCGCCTGCCTTTGGCCCAGGGCACCATCCTGGAGACCCCGGATCGAATCCCACGTTGGGCTCCCGGTGCATGGAGCCTGCTTCTCCCTCTGCCTGTGTCTCTGCCTCTCTCTCTCTCTGTGTGTGACTATCATAAATAAATAAAAATTAAAAAAAATAAAAGATCCTAGGGAAGTATGAGTTGGCCAAGTACATTCTCAAGTAACAAGGTAAGAATTATGTTTAATGTAGGTTTGGTAGAAAGGGTGCTTGTGCACCAATGGGAATATTCAGTTAATGAGTGCCTTGCCCCAGTTCTACAACTTTGGAGTAGTAAGAGTTGGAAGACAGGAAGAATAGATACTGCAGAGCAATCAGCAGTTTTTACCACAATACAAGATTGATGATACATGAAATTGAAGATAAAGTAGCCAACAGGCACACTGACAATGAGGTCCAAATGAAATATGGCATCCTGTTGTTACTTCCTCATTTTCTTTTCTTTTTTTTCCATGGGAACTTATGATCTGTGTGGATGCCATAAAGGTGGGTATCAGGCAATTGTGGGAAGTCTCATGAGTCAAGTGCCAGGAAACTACTGGGAAAGAAGCTATTAGGAAATTGTGATAGCACCGGTGCACAGCCCATAACATAAATAGGAGTTTTGCAACCAAAGTTTTTATTTAGAAATCTCTCCTGATAACACATTTATTATAATCAGTTGTAACTAATGACTTCATACAATCAATTATGATTCATGATTTATAATTATAATTCACGTATTGTACCTTTATTTTTGAAACTGAACCCTCCACTACCTTCTTTAACCAAAAGGCAGGAGGCTTGGTGCGACAAGTGATGCTGAACCCCAGGAATCCAAACAGGAGAAACTGATGTATATAGATGGGGATGTGAGGTGGCCCTGGTAGGTCAGGCTCAGACCCTCCTGAGCGTCTGCTCACATGACCCTCCTGCCTATCAGGAAGTCACATGACCCTCCTGCCTATTAGAGCCCCAACAACTCATTTTGGGGATAGGCTGGTATATCCTCTTTGGACACTCACTACCCTGGAAGTTAAAAACTTCCTGGCTTTCATGCTGGAACTCTTTATGGGCAGCAAGTCTTTCCCATCTTTTTTTGAGTAACTGCCTTGGGAGCTGCCCACCACTGAGATCTTGAGGAATGAGGCTCTAAGCTAGTGACATGGCCAGAAAGAGAACTACCCCAGCCACTCCCACAGAGACTGATCTTTCCTGCTGCATACCTTCCATGAGGGTGGACAAAGATAAACTTTGCTCTTAGATAATGTACTCTTCTCTTTTCCCTGAACTCACACCTCACTTCCCCTTTCTATTTTTTTTTTTTTTGAAGATTTTATTTATTTAGTCATGAGAGACACAGAGAGAGAGAGAGGCAGAGACACAGGCAGAGTGACAAACAGGCTCCTCGCAGGGAGCCCAATGCGGGACTCGATCCGGGACTGCAGGATCACACCCTGAGCCAAAGGCAGACGCTCAGCTGCTGAGCCACCCAGGCGTCCCGCGCTTCCCCTTTCTAGAGTAATTTACCATCCTGTCCAGTCTCTACTCTGTGAGAATCTTGCCACCACCCTCCCCCCATTCTGTTTCTCCATCTTCCAGGACATCAAACCCAATTACCAAGTCCTGATGCGCATCCTTATCTCTCGAAGTGAGACTGACCTTCTAAGCATCCGAGCTGAGTTCAAAAAGAAATTTGGCAAGTCCCTCTACTCTTCTCTCCAGGTGAGACTTAGCTACTTCTTAACCTGGAGCCCCAGAGCTTCACCTCTCCCCTCCACTCTGCCCTCCCTGCACACCACCAAACATGTTCATGCTCTGGAGAACTCATGAGTTTTTGGTTAATTTAGTACACAGCTCTTGACATCAGACAGTTCTGGACCAGCACAAGGGAGGAAACAATACTTGGGCCATGGTGTCAGTGGGGTCTAACATTGGACTCTCCTGTCTGCAGGATGCAGTGAAAGGGGACTGCCGGTCAGCCCTACTAGCCCTATGCAGAGGTGAAGACATTTGAGGCCTCCCTGGAACACCATGACATTCAAGGATCTGAGATCCCCATGTGTGGCCAAGCATATACCAGCTGGGCCTCCAAATAGGATAACGCTTCATTGAGTATCACATGCTCCAGCTTCTTGTTGAGAGTAGAATTTGAAGTTTCTTTTGAATCCCTTAATTTCCTCATCTCAAAGTGATGCCTGCACCTGCGTCCCCAATCTCTGTCTTGGGTATAGGCAGCGCTTGGATGGTTTCTGCCCTACTCATCCTTCCCATACCCTGGCCAGACCATCTCACTGATTCTTGAATTCTTTTGGCAAACTTCACTGTTGTTTGTGTTCCCTGATTGAAGTTTGGGTGGAGCAGGACATGGGCTGGGAGGAGGCCTTAAAGTTGGAGGTGCCTTTGATGTGCGCTTGGATATTCAACAGGCTCTAGTGCTGCAACAAGCCCCTCACCTTGAAGTCCAACTCCCCCACCCCCGCCATTATTCTCTCTTCCCCAGGAAATTTCCGGGCAAAGTAAGTGAGAAACAGGAGCCCTATGAGGTCAGAAATAGAGGTAGCAAAGGGGGCCTGGATGGCTCAGTTGGTTAAGTGTCTGCCTTTGGCTCAGGTCATGATCCCAGGGTCCTGGGATGGAGTCCTGAGTCACGTTCCTGGTGGGAATCTGCCTCTCCCTCTATCTCCCCTCCTGCTCATGATCTCTCTCTCAAATAAATAAATACAACCCCCAAATTGCATCTTCCAAAGCAGGGACTTGGGGGTGGGGAGGAGCAGGCTTTGGTTCCCCCTGCTGGCCCTATTAGAAATGACAAGCAAAGCAACCCTCAGGGCCTCTATAACCTCCCCCATCTTTTTGCATTCCTTATTTGGGTCAAATACTTAACCCCACTGTTGCAGGGGAATGCAAACAACAGATCTCAAGAAAGAAGTTTTATTTCCAAACCCCTAGGAAAGCATTACAAATAATGGATATAGAAACCCATATCAAACCCTGAAACAATCGGGAGACAGGCCAGCAGGATCACCAATGACCCAGCCAGTCAGGGGTAGAAGCAGGGAAGATGCATTCTAGACAGGGACCTCACCCTGGAGCCTGAGTCTGTATATTAGTGTGACTGTACTGGGGAACAGGAGCTGGGAACTAGAAATCCTCACCCCATCAACCCCAATGTTGCCCTGGATGACCGGGAGGCAGAGAAGGTGGCAGCACATGAGGGCAGGATATTACTGAGTCTGACCTTGGCATTTACTGCCCGCTCTGATCCCCAACAGTCTATAAATGCGTTACCCTGCATATCTCAGGGCTTGAGCTGGGGGAGAAAGCAGAAGAGCTGTCACCTCTGAAAGAAGAGGCAGGGCAGCCCCAGCATCGGGCCAAGCTACAGGAGGACACAATCTGACTCTTGTTTCGGCCTCTGACGACGCTCCCCGACTGGACGTCCAGATGCGGCTCCTCTCCCCTGTATGGGATTTAACAATGGGTCACGCATCAGCCTAGAAGAGCAAAACGACAGAGATTCTAGATGGATGTAGGGCAGGATCAGGAGGGGAGTTGGGGAGAGAAAGGTAAAACGGGACCCACAGGAGAGGGACACTTTGAAGAGACGAGTTAGGAATCACAAGGCCAAGTGTGTGGACAGGGAGGAGCAAGGTGGAGCTCTGGGCCCCTCGGACCACCCCAGCCAGCAGCCCTCACCTGTGGTGAGGCCCGCACTGGTGCAGGCTGGACTGCTTGTTGCTGCTGGTACTCCTCTTGCTGAAGCCGCTGGGCCAGCTCCAAGTCACTGAGACCCAACGTGCCCTGTGGCTGTTGCTGGAGGGACAAGGCAATCAGGTAGTCCTAGAGAGAGGCAGGACAGAGCAAAAGTAGTGAGGTCACTGGGGCCTGGGGGCTATCCAGGCTGGCTTTAGGTTTCCAACCCATTTTTCTTCTTCAAATTCTCCAGTTTCTCCTCCAGGGCAAAACACATAGCCAAGTACATTATCTGTGGTGACATACTCCAAGTACCAAGGTGGTCTGAAGGTGACAGTTAAGGGGCACAGGTGTCATGTGTCACGATGTCTAGATGATGAAATGTGCATGCCACTTGCTTATGGTGAAGAGCTCATTAGAGGATGGGCTCTCTGCCCCCTTCCCACTGGCCCCACACACCTGGTCTACCTGCCGCAGCTCTTTGGGGGAGCCACTGCCCCCTCCTGCTCCGGGCCCTTTGCCCAGGGAATGGCTCAGGTGGAAGTCAGAGTCGCAGAAGCAGCTGTCACCATCCACATTGTGCAGGCTCTCCCACACCACTTGCTCTTCCTGCAGAAATCCCTGGTCAGTGACCAGTAGGTACAAGTGACTCTGCAGAGAGGAGGACAAAGTTTGTTGGTGGGGTAGGTGACGCAGAGGCACTTTACTGCCAGAGATCAGCTGAAATGCAGAGACCATTGCAATCGCCTATGGCGCTGCCTGGACCATGTCAGTGTGAGCACACACATCTTTTATGGCTGTGGGGAGAAGGAAGGGATGTCTGAGTGTATGCTCAGCTGGGTGTGAACATGGCAGTCCCTGTGGTCAAGTGGGAGTCCTTGGGGTGGGGGTCCCACACAAGATGCTGCTTCATACCCTACTTCCTGTGGTTCTCTGGGTTCATCTGATGGCTACCAGAATAAATCCTTTGAGAGTCAAAGACCTTTCCCTCATCCATTTAATTCCATTCCCTTGCTGGGAGAGGATTTTACTTTCCTGTCCCATTGAGGGCAAGCCTATTCCTTAAGGCTTGCTCTGGCCAGTGAGAAAGTAGCCAGACTGACACATGTCATCTCTAGGCAGAAGCATTAAAAGCTAGTGCATGGGGTACCTCTCTCTCTTTTCCCTTCCAGATTCCAGATTAAGGCTGTTTCGTCAGCCTGGGTCCCAGAGAGAAGACGATGCAGGACAGAATAGCAGCTAATCCACAATGGCCAGCCAGCATGAGAAATAAACCACAGGGATTTTAGGGGCCATTTGCTACCTGAGGTTAATCTAACTTATCCTGCCTGACACACTGACCCAGAAGAAAAAACCACAAATGATAGCACATCCCACGTCCCACCCCTGCATCTCTAAAATCTCATTACCTTGTGCTTAGTCATAGTGCTGAAGTGGTTGTTTCGGAAAAAGACACTAAGTTCACCCTCCTTGGCAGCTGCTGTTAGCTCGCACAGTCCATGGTAGGTCAGCTGTGCTGCAGTGGTCTCCAGGAACTGCTCTGCGATCAGGCCTGCCGGGAGGGCACAAAATTGGGGGATGAGGGGCTTAGCTTCAATACAAAGTCCACGTTAGGAAGAAGGATCCTCCAGATCCTTTGTCCCTGTCAAAAGCCCTAAGGAGGAGGATCCCACCTTGTGAAATCTCTTGAAGCCTGGCTGCATTCATTTATCCAACAAATCATTACTGAGTGGCCGCCCTGCACCAGGCACCGCTCTAGGTACTGAATGCAATGGTCAATCCCCCTGACTCTCCCTCGTGGGGTTCACACTCTAGTGGGATGTGGTGTGGGGGAGACAGACAATAAACAACAAACTGAAGTGGCCATCACTCCCTCCACATAAGATCTACAGAAAAGAAAGCAGGGATATTACCTTCTGTCACCAGGTTGGTGTCACTAGAGTGCTTGCAGGTGATGATCTTCTCCACCAGCTGGTTGTAACTCAGTTTCCCAACTGCACTCACAGCCTCAGGGCTCTGCATGGGCAGTGGGATGGGGTAGTAGCCAAATAATTGAGATCTTTTGGGAAAGGAAATGAAACAAGCCCACAGCATTGCAACCCTATAACCAAAGGTTATTGGGACGCCTGGGTGGTTCAGCGGTTGAGCGTCTGCCTTTGGCTCAGGGCGTGATCCCACTGTTCCGGGATCGAGTCCCACACTGGGCTCCCTGCATGGAGCCTGCTTATCCCTCTGCCTGCGTCTGCCTCTCTCTGTGTGTCTCTCACGAATAAACAAGTAAAATTAAACAACAAACAAAGGTTCTTGAAATTTTCCGGGTCTAAAGAACTGACCTATTTGTATAGGGTTTGCTTGTATTTGAATGTTACCCCTCCCCCCCAAAAAAAGGTTAAAATTCAAGGAATTCTGCACCAGGTCCAGCCTCTAAAGCCTATTCCCTTCCCAAGCCAATCTAATCCCTAACTCCCTAAACCCATCCCACAAAATTTGGCTTCTCTGTCAGTTTGAGCTGGGTAAGAGTCTCATTTGGGCGCCCCCCCCCCCTCACCTGTGGATCAACAAGCCAGCCATGGTACAGAGGTATGCCAAGGAGGTCAAAGATACTGCACTCAGGAGTATACTCAAAATCAGAGACCCCTGTGAATCGCACATTGACATCCAGCCCCGTGGCCAGCTTAGGCAACACTGTCATCGCGTCGTCCACATTCTAGGTTTAGAAAAGAAAATGATGACTGTATCACACCACCATGTTATACACCTTCAATTCACACAATGTTAGATGTCAGTTATATTCCAATAAAGCTAGGGGATAAAAAGGAGAAAACGATGGCTATTCTAGCCTCCCCTACCCCCTGACTCCTAGCTCCAGAAATAAAAAAATTAATCTCATTGCTTTTCTTCCCTCATTCTCTTACAGGCCATTCCATTCCTCTCTTGCCTCAACCCTTCTTTATCTTATATAAAGGAACATATTTTCTAGGACAGAGATATACTAGAAAGAAATCATAGTTCAAGGAACCTTCTTGAGAAGAAGGGCTTCTCTTCATAGCTTAGGTGTCCCGATACAAGCCTGCAAACTCCTGTATCCCCAGACGTTTGCCTCACCTGCTGAAAATTAAGCTGAAGTCCCTCTGACTTCTCCTGAGGCCTGATGGACAGGAGGCAGTCTCCTACAAGACAGAACCCCTTCATCAGCTCACCCCAACTGTCCCACAGCTGCTTCCTCTTCTTCTGGAGAATGGTTATGGAACACAGATTTTTACAGCTGTAAGGAGCCTTAAAATCTAATCCAGACCTTTCAATTCTTAGAGAAAGAAACAGACTCATGAAGGTGAAAGGCCCACCCAAGGTCACACTAAAAGCTCAGAGCAGAAGTAGGGTTTCAATCCCAGACTCCTGACACCTTGATCTTTGCTTTTCATTCCCCAGCCTTGCAGAGAAGCCCTGTAGACCTTCATCCTCCCTGCCACATCAGAGCCCCAAATGCGCAGTTGCCCAATATTCTGGATTTCTGGCTGAGTGGAAAGTGTAAGCTCTTGAACCTTCTGTGTAATTCCTCTCCAAGGTTTAGTCACTCACCAAGATGGGCCATGAGCTCATCTGATGTAATCACTTCCTTCTGGGGGGGCAGCTTCACCTGGAGGCAGAAAGGGTGGCCAAGGCCATGTGTATATTCAGAGAGCACTGAAGGAGAAAAACATAGAAGGACAGGGGGGAAGGGGAGGGCGTGGTGGGAAAGCGGGCTTGCAACTAGAGTGAGGGAATGAATGTGAAGAACTGTAAGGCATTTCCATTTGCCAGACAGTAGAAGATACAAGAGTAGGACAGAGAATTGTTTTGTTTTGTCTTGTTTTCATGAATAGCTTATCTCACTTGTTCAAGCTGGAGATATACAGAGAATAATCTGGAAAGTTTTGCCTGGTCTGAGAACAGCAGGATCATCAAGGAGATGGGTCAGGGAAGAGGACTCGCCCTAGCAATTTCTGAGCTCCCATCCAAACTCTCTTACCTTCCACTGAAGAAAGAGGATGTTCATGATGGCAAGGAGAGGACAAGGGCCATTAGTGCTCTGGGTGATGATGGGTGTCCGTTCTCCCTTCCAGGGGATCCACTTTACACAGTAGAAATCTAGCTCAGGCTGTCGGGCCCTAGGGGGCAGGGGAAGCTCCTGCCTGGAGCATGCTCCCACTGTCTCTACTTCAGGCTGTGTCCCGTGGGCTGGCCCCAGTTGCCCTGAACTAGCATCAGGTGGAGGGGACTCAAGGTGATCCTGGCCCTCGGCCAGCAGCAAAGCGTGGCCTACTGGCTCCTGTTCTCCAGCTGCCCCATCTCCAGTATCCTTGTCCTGGGGGTGCTCATCCGGTTGTGACAGGACCTCACGGTTTTCAGGGCTGACTGCTTCTGTAATCCTGCCCTCACCAGCGGCTGAATGCTCAGGTTGATGGTGTTCCATGGTCAGAATAGGTCAACTGAAGGGCACCAAAAGACTTTCCTGTCCTCAGGGAGTTACCTAATCTAGGCTTGGTATGTAAAAAAGAGACCAATCAAATAAGAAGAAAGTCATTGGGCTGGAAAGCAAATAGATCCAGAAAAGTCTTGTCAAAGGACTATAGTATGGAAGGCTAGATAATGTCTATCTAGTCACTCCTGGCTACAGGGTGTATGTCTTTCTCAGTTGGGTAAACAGAAGGGCCCCAGCCTGAGCTCTTCACCTCTAAGTTGCTGTGACCACATGGAACCAATGAGGGTACAGGGCTTTCAGGTTGAAAGGCAGGATTCTGATGGGATTGAAGTCATTGGAAGGAGTCAGCTTCCCTGAAACGATAAGATCAAGAAATGGAAAAAAGTTGGAGAGAAAGGGAAAGTAAAAGGAGAAAGAAAGGAAAAAGACAGAGCAAGAGATGTTAAAACTGTACAGCTGACCCCTGAACAACAGGGGTTTGAATTGGGCAGGTCCACTATCCGCGGACTTTTTTCAGTAAATATATGAACGGTAATGTAAATGTATTTTCCTTATGATTTTCTTTTTTTGTTGCTGAAGTATAGCTGATACACGATTTACATTAGTTTCAGTTGTATTCTTTAGGATTTTAAAATATTATTTATTTATTTATTCATAAGAGACACACAGAGAGGCAGAGACACAGGCAGAGGGAGAAGCAGGCTCCCTCCAAGGAGCCTGATATGGGACTTGATCCCAGGGGTCCCGGGATTATGCCCTGAGCCAAAGGCAGATGCTCAATTACTGAGCCACCCAGGTGCCCCCTTATAGTTTTCCTACTAACATTTCCTTTTCTTTAGCTTACCTTATTGTAAGAATGTAGTATATAATACATATAGCATAAAAATATGTGTCAACTGACTGTTGTTTATGTTTTTGGTAAGGCTTCCAGTCAACAGTAGGCTATTAGTTCAGTTTTTAGGGAGTCAAAAGTTATACATGGATTTTCAACTGTATGAATGGTCAGTGTCCCTAACCCCTGTGTTGTCCAAGGGTCAGCTGTATTCATGGTTATTAATACAGTGATCTGTAGCTCACCCTGTAATAGGCGTCAGGTTGGTAACCCCCACCATAGCCAGGATGGTGATAATTCCTCTGCCCCATACCAAACCCCACCACCCTGGCTGTTCACAGATCCTCCAGAGCACACACAAGTATCCTTGGGGTTACCTTTTCTCCTCTTCACCCCAAGGGAAAAAAGATTTAACAGTCACAGAGTGTTTGGGGTGAAGAGCGGAGGTAGAGCTGGATAGTTTCATGCCCCAAAAGAGGAAACACCAGTGAGAAAGAAGCCTTTTTCCTCAAAGGACTCTATTAAACTTTACACAATCCTGAACCACAGCAAAAAGGTTTTGGAGGGGCTTCCTGTGGGCCAGAGAGGGGAAATGTAGGCCAGGGGGGACTTGAATCAGACTGGTTCTGGCAAGTAACTTCAGATTAGGGTACAAAGCCTGCTCCCCCGCAAATTCTGACAGTTAACTCTTGACAGCAGGAATTGAGGTATCAACTTCTCTTCAGTTCCCCTCTGCTCCCTTAAATTACCTAAACCTAGAGATACTCTCTTGCCCACTCTTTATATAGATGTGAAAATGCTGATTATTGATTTATACAAGAAATACTCCCTTGTGGGGTGCCTTGGTGGCTCAGTTGGTTGGGCTGCCAACTCTTGATTTTGGCTCAGGTCATAATCTCAGGGTTGTGAGATCAGGCTCTTGTGTGTCAGGCTCCATGCTCAGTGGGGAATCTGCTTGGGGATTCTTTCTCTCCCTCTCCCTCTGCCCCTTCCCTCCACCGAGTTCTCTCTCTTTCTCAAATAAATAAGAAAATCTTTAAAAAAGAAGAAAAAGAAATACTCCCTTGTGATGAGCACTGGGTGGTGTATGGAAGTGTTGAATCACTATACTGTACACCTGAAACTAATATAACACTGTACATTACACTGGAATTAAAATAAAAACTTAAAAAAAAAAAAAAGAAATACTCCCTCTACATTCATCTACCTACTCTGCGTATGTTCTTTCTATTCCCACCCAGGTCATGTAAACCCTAGACCTGTTTAACCTGCTCTCTATCAGCACTAAGCATCGAGTCCAACATAGACATTTAATTAAGGCCGTAGATAGCAAACAATAAAAAGCCATAAACGCTGTCCCCTGGAAAACATCTACCTTCAACTTCTTAGTTCTGCTGTCCCCTTTACTTGGGGTCAGAAATCCTGTCTTCTCTCCTGCTCCCTCCTACTTTGACACTATGCTTCCTTCCTGTAAAGTGGCAGGAATTCAGGGCTAGGTTAAGGCCTGGGAGATGAAGTTGAGAGACAGAAAAGTTATCAGCAGAAGCCTAGTCACCCAAATTGATCCTCCTCCTGATTCAAACATAATTCATGATAGCTGCCTCTCATTTACATGTTAATTTAGAATCAGACTAGCAAAAATTGCCTGCACACTTTACACTTTGCTTTCCCTCTCTCTCATCTCCTTTTTTCCTCTCCTCCCCAACGACAGTGTGGCTGAGCCTTGGAAACAGAGGCCAGAGCTTGGGAAAGTTAAAAGAGCTTGGAGAAAAGCAGCGTGCGTTTCTTATCTTTTCCGTCCAGTGCTAGAAATTATCAATAATTAAGTGGGAGTTGGGCAGCTAGCTGGCGAGGGGGATGAGCCGAAAGAGACCCGGAGCTGGGTCTTGGAGAAACTGGGCAAAGCTAACTGGGCTAAGTCTTAAGAGGGGCAGGAGACGGAATGGAGGATTTCTACTCTACAAAGTGCCCTCCCCGTGGGTGGGCACCAGTATGTCAGCATAGGAAAGGATGAGGGGGGAGGGCACTACAACAAATCAGGATTTTGTTCTTTTCCTCTTCTTTTCTCAAGTCCCATGCATTCTTCCTGCTGGAATTATCCTCTGGTGGTGGGTGAGATAGTTAAAATAGCCCTGGCCCCTCCCTTGCACCGGCAGTAAATAGCCAAAAGTTGGAAGAAGCATATAAAATGGGTAGGTAGCTTCACTAAGACACACGCACCCCCAGGTACTTTTGCACTTGTAATCTTCTCAGTCTGACCCAAATCTTCATTCTGGTTTAAAATTTTGCCCCTCCCCCCAAAAAATAAAATAAAAATTTGCCCCCAAGTAAGTCAACCATGCCCTCCCATGCCCTGCCTATTAACTTGCAAGCGAGAGGGGGAAGTTTTCATTAAAAGAAGTAAATGAAGGCACCAAGCCCACCCCTTTTACATCTTCCTCCTGCCTTAGCTCCTCTCAAAATCCAAACTTGTAGAGACCAAAAGTGGAGAGGGACAGTCCGCGTCATCTCCCCAGAGCTGCAGAGGAAAAAGAGAACTGGGGGGAGGGGGCGGGGGAGGTAAAGGAAATGGTTAGAAGAAAGTTTTTACCTTAAAGAAGTGGGTGCTGTTCCAGGACTGAGAGGAGGGTCCGGAAGGGCTATTCAGTCAGGAAGGTGGCTACAACGAGGGGCGCTACGGCTACCGCAGCCCCAGCTGCCTTCCAGCTGTCAAGGCCAGAGCTTACACAGGTCTACACAGGTTTACAAGCAGCTGTCCTGGCGTGGTCGTGGCCACTTCCGGGCTCACATCCACGACTGGGGTCACCAGAGAAGGGTGGAGGCAGGCAGGAGTGCAGCCCAGGTGCTCCCAGGTCGCTCGGAGCGTCTTCAGGATTCCTGAGTGGCTGAGTCTAGGGCGTGCGCTCCAGGCCCTGACTCCGAGCTAATTTTCAAAGGAAGTTTGTGGTTTTTCTTTTTTCTTTCTTTCTCTCTCTCTCTCTTTCTCTCTCTCTCTTTTTTTTCCCATGGGACAAAGAAAAATTAGTCAAGGACAAGCTCCCTGGAGAAGGAGGGACTTGCCCAGCACTGGAGATTTTCTATCAGGGCTTTCTGACCTGGTCAGCAGCTTGGTGATTAGCAGTGAGGGAGAGAGAAACAAGGAGAGAAAAACAACAGACCCTTTCTCTTCCCTCCGCCTGCCTCTGAAAGGGACGGAGCGCTTGTGCCTCTCTGGTGAGAAGAGGGAAGAGCAAGTGCCCTTGCGGAGCGTGGGGAGGAGCAGGGCTGGACAGCAGCAGCTGGTTGGATTTGAGCTTTCTCCGTGGATATGGCAGGCCTTTGGTCTGGACCCACAGAAGCAGTGCCAAAGAGCACGATATTTGCATATTTATTCATTTAAAGTAAAAAGAAATTCTGCTATTTTCTAAGCCTTTATGTATCTTTTTTTTTTTTTTTTTTTCCCCTTAGAAATGGACCTGGTTGGGCTGTGCCCCTGGAGGTCCTCTACACGACTCCCCAGACTCTGGGAAGACAAGGAGAGAACTAGCCGAGCAAGCAGGAGATCTAATACCCCTGGGCTCTGGTCCTCTGTCCCAACACAGGCCTCACCTCCTTTCAACTTCTGGGGTGGGCGTGGGGAGGGGAGAGCAGGAAAAGCTGGCAGTAAGAAATCCAGGGAGGGTCGGTAAGGGAGGGGCATTTGATGATCAGTTCACGTATTGGCAGCACCCTACACCACCATGGGGCTGGAAGGTGGCAGTTAGGGGAGGCTGGAACCCAGCTCCACATTCTGAAGGGCCCTCCTCCCTTGACTTACAAGGCTACTGCAGGATGAAACTTCAAGCAGCTCTGAAGGCTGAAAGGGCAGTTTGAGCAATTAGGGAGGCAGGGAGCAAAAACCCCAGGTTACAACCGTCCATGAGGAGGCATTTGCCAAGGCTGTAGACAGACGGGCTACTGGGCGGTAAAGTAGCAGCAGGAGTCGGCAAGAGGCCGTAGGTATTAGGTGAAGAAGAGGGGTCGAAGGTGATTCTAATGTTTTTATAACACGGACAGCAGAAAATTGGCGGCAGTGGGTCCGTTTGGTAAAGGGGAGAATTCGAGAAAGGCAGGCTAAGCTGTTTTTGCCTTGTGTAATTTAAGATGCCAGCCAGATGCTCGATGTAATCTATGGAAAGATGCTATACTTAGCCCGACTCGAGAGATGCCACCAACGCAGGTTACTGTGACACATATACATTTCTCTGTCAAATGAGTAATCTCGGAAAATTATTCTCTCCTCGATTCTTACAGCCATTTCGGAGCTGCCGGACTACGTTTCCCAGGACGCCCTCCGCCACGCCCCACTGCGCGCCTCCCGGGTCCCGTGAGTCTCCGGGCGCAGAGCTCCGCCCCCGCCGTCGGGGGCGGGGCGACGTCCGATTCCAGGAGCCCCGGATTACGCACTTCCTCCGGGGGCTGGGGAAATGAGTCGCGGTGTGGCGGGTTCGAGTCCCGCCTCCTGACTTTCGCCCCGAGCCCCTGAGTCCCGAGCGGGGCGCGTCCGCCGGGTAACCTCTCCACGGCCAGGGGCGGTGGCACACCTGGGACTTCACCATGGAGGACTACCTGCAGGGTTGTCGAGCCGCTCTGCAGGTAACGAATCCCGGGCTGTGGCTGTAAGGAATGGAGCATGAGGTCCAGGAGGAGCGAAGATGTGGGATCCGGGGAGCCCGGATGGTGTGTGGGGAGCGGGCTTGGGACCACATCGGGTTGGGGCCAGAGGACCGAGGAAGGAGAACCTAGCCTTGGGGAGTGCTGCTCAGTCTCCCGGCTTTTGGCCCCCGTCTTTGGGGTCTCCCCAAGGGCTGGGAGGAGGACCTGCATCCCAGCCTCTGCTCGCTGTTGCCCGGCTCCGTTCCGTGGAGCGGTGAAGGGCTGTGCCGTCGCCAGTCGTGCCCCCCTTCCTCTTTCCGCCCACTCGCGGGGGCCTCCGCGGCCGGCAGGCCTCCAGGTGAGTCCCGGGGTACTAGGGAGCCTGTGCCCACGGATTAAGCCTCAGAAGAGCTGTTTCTGTCTGGCGGGCCGAGCTCATTCTAGATGAGAGAATCGTGGTTTGACTTTAAATCTGTTTTTAAGCTAAACGTGCTCAGTGCCTCAGGCAGATCTGTTGTTGACCAAAAACTTGCATTCCTTTGCCTCCAGTTTTCTTCTGTGGCCTTAACTCACATAAATTACATAAGAAACCCCCCCGCCTGGGAGGGCTAAACAAAGTGTGTTTGGAATCAAAGCTATAAGCTTGACTCCTGAATGCTTTGTGGCTTATTTTTGGTACTCTGAGCTGGTTGGAATCTCCCAGCTGAGTTGACCACCCGTCAGGCCGCATCAGGCTGCTGTTCCCAGTTAGCAGCTAAGAGCTGACCAGAGAGAGGCTCCAGGAGGTCACCTGGCTCCCCTACTTCAAGTTACACTGCCCATATGGAGACCTAGACAGATGGCTGACAGGTGCTTTCTTTGAAGTGTCTTAAACTCTGCACATTCCCCTGGCGGATAGATTCTGGTCTTTGACAAAATCCTAGAAATTACCTGTTTCCTACTGCCCACTCCGCTGCTGGCGTAAATGACTGTCCTCACCTGAAGTATAGGGACAAAAGACAAGTTTAATACTAATTGCACTAGATTTTTCCTTTTGGGAAAGTTGATTTAATGCATAGGGCGATTTGGAAGCAATTCATTTGGTTACATCTGATTTCCACCACATGGAGCTCATTGGAGGACTAAGGTAGAATCTTTATGGCACTCCAAGTGCTAAGCAGGTGAAATGTTTGCCTCCACAGTAACGCAAACTACAGGCCTCCTTTCCACCATTTGGATGGAAACCTCACCAAATAGCCTTTTATTGCATGCATCTATCCTTCAACATCTATGCTTTAGAGTTCCCCCGGGTTAACTATCTTCTACAGCAATATGGAGCTGAAGAATACTGGGTTTTTCCAGTATTGCTGGAATCCTGACCTTTTTTTGCCTGCTTCATCCCCAAGGAGCAAGATCTAGGTCTTTGTTTTTCCGAACTTGTGAAGGTGAGGTTGTATCTTAGAGTTATTATTACACAACTTGGCCAGGGCTGGAAGAAATGAAAAAATCGGACTCACAGAATGTTAGTGGAGGAACTGGTGGCAGGACACACAGGTGGTCGCCAATAATTTAAATAGGTTTTATTATTATTATTATTATTTTAAAGATGTATTTCAGAGACAGAGAGAGACAGAGACATAGGCAGAGAGAGAAGCAGGCTCCATGCAAGGAGCCCGATGTGGGACTCATCCGGGATCCCAGGATCACGCCTCGAGCCAAAGGCAGACAGACGCTTTACCGCTGAGCCACCCAGGTGTCCCTAGATAGCTTTTAATTATAGAATAGTAAATGCATACAGTGAAAAAATTTAAATACAAGAGAGATGTGAAATGAAAAAGAACAAGATCTTTTTTTCTACTCCCCATCCAGTTCCCCAGAGGCCTCACTGTTGTTTTTTGGTAAAGAAAGACATGATTTAGCCAGAGATTCTATTTAAAGTTTGGGTGTTTCCGTTAGGTTAACTCTTTGGGAAATGTGAATGCTTGACTTTTACATGGGAGAAAGACAGCTTATAACCCACCAACTGTCCTGTTGATAGCATATTTTTTCTCTGGCATCTGATACCAGAGAAATTTTTTACAGCCTCTGCCATAACGATAGTAGGATGTTCCATTTAAAAGAAATCCTGTTTAACTAAATGTCCTATTCATGGTAACTCATCTTTTAATTCTAGTAGGGAAAAACCTTTGCTTCAGGGTGGAGCTGCAATCTAGTGTAGTATTCATCCAGCGGCCTTCGGATAATCTGTTGTCTGCACTGCTCAACACATAAGGCAGGAATCGGAAGGCAGGAATCAGGAGTGGCTGCTGTCCTTCAGACATTACAGTCCTTTCGTCAGTATCTGTACCATTGTGCTGGGAGAACTCTGTCTCTGGCTCCCTGTCTATTTCTCTCTCTCTCTCTTTTTTTTTTTTTTTTTTCTTAAGATTTTATCCATCCATTCATGAGAGACACAGAGACACACACACACACAGGCAGAGGGAGAAGCAGGCTCTGCTCAGGGAGCCCAGCGTGGGACTCGATCCCAGGTCTCCAGGATAGGGCCCCGGGCCGAAGGAGGCACCAAACTGCTGAGCCACCCGGGCTGCCCCCTCTCTTTTTTTTTTCCCTCCCTTATTAACTATTTTGTAGAGTAGGCCACTAGACTGTATTCAGCTTCAGAAGGAAAGTGGGTGCCTTTTCCAGCCTTAGAGCCCATCCTCACTCCCCGCATTGAGGCCAGAAAGAACATCAGAATACAGTCATTGTGACTTGTGGGTTTGGGTGTTTTATTTGTTAGGAAGAAAAGTTTGTATTTACATGGGGCTTTCAGATTGTATTTCTTGGATTGGCAGCTCAGGTTTCCTCATGTTCTAAGTATAGCTATATCTGCCCTCAGCTCTTCCTCTCATGGTCAGAAAAGTGAGGCTGTTTGGCTTGTGCTGTCAGCTGGTAGAGGATAGGGTAGAGATGGGGTGTTAAGAGTTACATATGTTTTTCCTTTTTTTAAAAAAAATTTATTTATTTATTCATGAGAGACACACAGAGAGAGGCAGAGACACAGGCAGAGGGAGAAGCAGGCTCCCTGCAGGGAGCCCGATGTGGGACTCCATCCCGGGACTCCAGGATCACTCCCTGAGCTGAAGGCAGATGCTTAACCGCTGAGCCACCCAGGTGTCCCAGTATTATCATTTTTAAAACAAAAGATGAATCTTAGGCCCAAATCCCATAACAAAGTAAGAAGCAGAACCTGGATTCAACCCTATTCTGTGGTCTCTTCAAATAGCAGTTCTGGTGCTTTCTTTCCTTTTTTTTTTTTTTAAATATTTTATTTATTTATTCATGACAGACACAGAGAGAGAGGCAAAGATACAGGCAGAGGGAGAAGCAGGCTCCATGCAGGGAGCCTGATGTAAGGGACCCATCCCTCTCGGGTCTCCAGGACCACGCCCTGGGCCGAAAGCGTCGCTAAACCACTGAGCCTCCCGGGCTACCCAGTTCTGGTGCTTTCTGATAGAGAAGAACAAACACGGTGAAGGGCAAAGCTGAGAATACACACAACATATCTTGTGGGTGGTAAATAGAAGGGACAGGCTGGGGCGGCATTGGGCCCTGAAAGGGAAGGTACCGCCACCACAGCCCCTGCTCAGTCCAGTTCCAAGAAAAGCTAAAAGCCCTGGAGGATTCCTTTTGTATTCATTCCTCTGGCTACTATCTTGGCTTTTTTGCTTAGCCTTCTCTCTGTGCTGGGGATCTGACCGTTCCTGTTCCAACTGGAGTGGCACTCATGTGAGTGAGTTTGGGAAAGTTTCTTCAAGGGCCCAGGACCTGGTCTGTCCCGCTTGCTCTGCCTTTTCTCCTTTCCTTGTACCTTTTTACCTCCAGAGTCAGAACCATATGGCCGCTCGTGTTTATTACACAGTTCCCTTTCTGGGCAACACGCTGCCCCCCATACTGCTTCAGTGAGCACATTATCTCTGTAGCCACTTACTTCAGATGCTTTGTTGTCACTTTGGTCCAGAGTCATCTGGGCAGTTCTTGATGTCCAGGAAACAGGGGGACCTTCTCTGGTATCAGGAGGAGGAATTGTAAGTTAAAGGAGTTACTATAGGACTAAATTCTCATATTATGTGGAAAAAGATTTTATTTTATTTTTTTAAAGATTTTATTTATTTATTCATAGAGACACAGAGAGAGAGAGGCAGAGACACAGGCAGAGGGAGAAGCAGGCTCCATGCAGAGAGCCCGACGTGGGACTCATCCAGGGTCTCCAGGATCACGCCCCGGGCTGCAGGCGGCGCTAAACCGCTGCGCCACTGGGGCTGCCCAAAAGATTTTAATATTAAAAAGAATCTCCCCTCTCCCATACTGCTCATTACTAGTGGGTCTGGGCAGCCACCCTTGTGAGGTAGGCTTAGAGAAATGGGTGCAGAATTTCCCCCAGAGATCATTTCTGCACAACCTCGATGGGTAGTAACCTCTGCTTTTTGTACTTCTGAGGAGTTAGGAGTAGGAGAAGCGTGAAAAGATGGTTTAAAAATAAAAACCTGGAATGTATGGCTGGCTCAGTTGGAAGAGCACCTGACTCTTGATCTCTGAATTGTTTGTTTGATCCCCATGTTGGTTGTAGAGATTACTAAAATAAATAAAACTTAAAAAAAAAAAAAACCTGTCTATTTCCTGGAGAGGGTAATTTAAGCCACCTGAAGTCTTCTAAAATTGTACCTTTTTGGGGGAGAGAGGGGAGTGGGTAACAGCCAAACAGGCAAGATGATTCTGTGTTTGCCTAGATTCCCTTTCCTCCTATCATTACATTACTTAATAACTGTTGCTTGCTGTACTTTGCTTCTTTGGACCCCTTTCTACTTTTCGAAACTCTTGCATCTAGCAAATCTTCCTTGATATTGAAGAAGTCAGGGTGTTTGGATTTTCACCTCCCTATAATCCAGTAGTTCTCAGCTGGCAGTGATTTTGCCCCCCAAGAATATTTGGCACATCTGGAAACATTGATTGTTACGACTGAGGGTGATACTGGCATCTAGTGGTTAGAGTCCAGGCATACTGCCAAACATCCTCCCATGCACAGCCCCCACAACAAAGAATGATCCAGTCCAAAATGCCAGTAGTACAGAAATTAGTAAACTCTGCTCTAACTGGTATGTCTGATTTTGTCTCTTATTCCTTCCTCTGTTACAGGCAGCCTGAGATAGTAGCTCAAAAGTAAACCGGTAAGAAAGAAAGAATTCTGCCCTAAGCTGAGCCACGGACTTTATGGTCTCATTGCATCTGGCAGGATGCTCATTCCTGCAATGAAATAATAATTCTTGGGATGCCTGGGTGGCTCAGTGGTTAAGCGTCTGCCTTCATCTCAGAGCATGATCCTAGAGTCCCGGATCGAGTCCCACATCGGGCTCCCTGCATGGAGCCTGCTTCTCTCCCTGCCTATGTCTCTGCCTTTCTCTGTGTCTCTCATGAATAAATAAATAAAAATCTTTAAAAAAAAAAAAGTTTTTTTAAAAAAAGAGATAATAATTCTTTTTTTAATATTTTATTTATTTATTCATGAGAGAAAGAGAGAGGCAGAGATACGCAGAGGGACAAGCAGGCTCCATGCAGGGAGCCCGATGTGGGACTCGATCCCAGGTCTCCAGGATCACACCCGGGGCTGCAGGTGGCACTAAACCACTGCGCCCCCCGGGGCTGCCCTGAAATAATCATTCTTAAAATACCTATCTCTTTGGGTTGTTTTGGAGATTAAGTGGTATTTCAGGGGTGCCTGGGTGGCTCAGTCGGCTCAGTGACTGCCTTCAGCTCAGGTCATGATCCTCAGGGTACTGGGATCAAGCCCCACATTGGGTTCCTTGCTCAGCAGGGAGTCTGTTTCTCCCTCTGCCCTTCTCCCTGCTCCTGCTCCCTTTCACTCTCAAATAAATAAAATCATTTTTTTATAGTTTAATATATTTTAATAGCAAACTTACAGGAACAGCACAGAAGACAGACAACATTAAAAATATGTACTTGCGGGATCCCTAGGTGGCGCAGCGGTTTGGCGCCTGCCTTCGGCCTAGGGCGCGACCCTGGAGACCCGGGATCGAATCCCACATCGGGCTCCCAGTGCATGGAGCCTGCTTCTCCCTCTGCCTGTGTCTCTGCCTCTCTCTCTCTCTCTCTGTGACTATCATAAATAAATAAAAATTAAAAAAAAAAAAGTGTACTTGCATGTAGGACAACTCAGAAAAGTATAGTGAGGGCAGCCCTGGTGGCGCAGCGGTTTAGCGCCACCTGCAGCCCGGGGTTTGATCCCGGAGACCCAGGATCAAGTCCCACATTGGGCTCCCTGTATGGAGCCTGCTTCTCCCTCTCTGCCTGTGTCTCTGCCTCTCTCTCTCTCTCTCTGTCTCTCATGAATAAATAAATAAAATCTTAAAAAAAAAAAGTATAGTGAATGGATGGAATCTACTGTACGATAAAAATGCTACAAACACCATTTAGTTTGCCATCAATAAATTTACTTGTTAATAAATAAAATCTTTAATAAAATAAAAGTTCCAGGGCACCTGGCTGTCTGAGTCAGTGGAGCATGCAATTTTTGATCTCAGGCTCGTGAATTCGAGCCCCACATTTGATGTAGAGATTACTTTAAAAATAATAATGAATTATAAAACTAAGCTATAAAAATAAAAGTTCCAGCAGCAGCAACTGTTCTTGTTTTAATCTGAACCTGCTGGGGAGAGTGTCCAAGCCTGGGTAGTAAGAGTTGGTTATATTTGGTTATTATTGAGGCTCCTCTGGGCTGGAGGAGTTTTCATGGACTGGATAACTGGATCATGGACTAAATTTTATTTTTACCTTTTTTTTTTTTTAAGATTTTATTTATTCATGAGAGACATACAGAGAGAGGCAGGCAGAGACATAGGCAGAGGGAGAAGGAGGCTCCATGCAGGGAGCCTGATGTGGGACTTGATCCTGGGACCATGGGATCATGCCCTGAGCCAAAGGCAGATGCTCAACTGCTGAGCCACCCAGGTGTCCCCCCCCACACACACCCTTTTTTTTTTTTTTAAGATTATTTATTTACTCAGAGACACACAGAGAGAGGCAGAGACCTAGCAGAGGGAGAAGCGGGCTCCCTGTGAGGAGCCCAACGTGGGACTTGATCCCAGGATCCTGGGATCACGACCTGAAGCGAAGGCAGATGCTCAACTGCTGAGCCACCAGGTGCCCCTTTACCTTTATTTTCAAGAGCTCTTCACCTCTCATGATTTAGAAGTATAAGGATGCTTTTCCCTATTTTGAAAACAGGGGAGCAAATAACCCCAAGAAACAGGTTGATCTGGTTTGAATATGTCAGCTACCCAGCTGCTCTATCTTTGATTTCTTGTGTGCCCAAAAAAGCATAAGAAGTGAGAGAATTATTTACTGCATTTCTTTTTTTTTTTAATAAAGATTTTATTTATTTATTTGAGAGAGAGAGAATGAGTATAGGGGAGGAGAGGTGAGAGGTAGGGAGAGAAGCAGGCTTCCTGTTGAGTGGGGAACCCAACACAGGGCTGATCCCAGGACCCTGAGATCATGACTTGAGCCGAAGACAGGTGCCCTGGGCCACGTAGGCACCCCTGCTGCTGTTTTATTTTAAGTTAACAATCAAGGAGACAGGTACTTTCTACTTACTGGATATGTGTGGAATGCTTAAACTTAGCTGAACACAGGGGGCCTTTCAGCTAATATCCTCACCTGTGAAATGAGTACCCATAAAATTATGTGACCTGCCTCCCCTGTGAAGATCAGTGAGAACGTGTGTGAAGCCCTGTTCAAGTATAAGGTAAACGGAAATAGATAAAGATGCCTTTGCTAGTGTCCCATTCTCCTTCACCAGGAGTCCCGGCCGCTGCATGTTGTGCTGGGAAATGAAGCCTGTGACTTGGACTCCATGGTGTCAGCGCTTGCCTTGGCTTTTTACCTAGCAAAGGTGAGTACTTAGCAGCAGAGTCCCTAGAATGAAAAGATCTGGGTCCAAGACCCAGCTCTGCTACTTGACACTATTTAGTCTTGGGTCAGTTAAATTCCTTAACTTTGCTGAGTGTCAGGTCACCATCTATAGAATCAGAAATGATACTATTTTGCAATGTTGCTGGGGGGATGAAATGAGTAGAAGTATTTTGAAGAATTTTTAAAAATATATGTTATTTATTTATTCATGAGAGACACAGAGAGAAGCAGAGACATAGGCAGAGGGAGAAGCAGGCTCCATGTAGGGAGCCCGATGTGTGACTCCATCCTGGGTCCAGGATCACGCCCTGGGCCAAAGGCAGACGTTCTACCGCTGAGCAACCCAGGCATCCCTATTTTGAAGAATTGAAGTCATAAAGCAATTCAAACAGTTTATTATTGAGTTCTTCTTGGGTACCAGCGATCTCATGCCCAGGTCAGCTCTTGAAGATGGATAATCCTTTCTCTGCTCATGGAAAAGAGCTAGGTCTTTTCCATGAGTTATCTTGTTGTCCTTGGTGTTATTCTAAGGTGAGAGGGCAAGAGATGTCCTTTTATTTTTTACCAATTGGGTAGTTGTGGCATTGAAAAAGGCAGCGACTTACCCAAGATCATATCTCCTTTGGTCCCAATAATCTTGTTACTTTTCCTATTTATTCCAAAACATTGGCCTGTGTTCTTTTCACTTTCCTTATCCAGACAACAGAGGCTGAGGAAGTCTTTGTGCCAGTTTTAAATATAAATCGTTCTGAGCTACCTCTACGAGGTGACAATGTCTTCTTCCTTCAGAAGATTCACATTCCAGAGTCCCTCTTGATTTTCCGGGATGAGATTGACCTCCACGCCTTGCACCAGGCTGGCCAACTCACCCTTATCCTTGTTGACCATCATGTCTTACCCAAGTAAGTAAAAGGAAGTTGAGCTGATACTTATCATGTGCTGTATTGAGCTCT
Source organism: Canis lupus familiaris (assembly GCF_011100685.1). Lineage (NCBI taxonomy): Eukaryota > Metazoa > Chordata > Mammalia > Carnivora > Canidae > Canis > Canis lupus. The sequence goes on from NC_049238.1 coordinate 60,771,444, forward strand.
GATGAGTAAGAAATAAAGAGAGGAAGAAAGAATTTCTGCTCTTGGGGATCTCACAAGCTAATTGTAATTGCTGGGTCATATGAGATACAGAAAATACTGTCAGTTCTCCAATTATGCAACTAACAAAAAGAAAGAGAAACATGGAAAGGTTAAACTAAAGGAAAACTCAGAAATCATTTAAATCTGCTTTTGGTATCATTATTTCATGGCAGACTTATTGGAATAGAAGCCTTTGAATAATTGTTGTAACTCTATTTTTGATTTTTAAAGGCAAAATTATTTCCTACGTAAGGCAGTATCTCATTAGTGTCATTGTGTTGAATGTTAGGTGTGTGATAACCAACACTCTAGAGGACAAGAGGTGCATAAAGGTTGGAGTAGTTAAATATACTTGAGGGGAGTGGAGGGTGTGAGGAAAGGTCTCCTGAGAGAGTTGACCCTTGATCTCACTCTTGAGTGTTGGCTCCTGGAGTGGGGAGGCAAGGTAGTTAGTTAGGAAGAGCATCTGGGCAGAGAGCAGAATTAATATAAGCAAAGTTAGGCAAGCATGAAATAACATGGTGAGTTGGGAGACCTGGAATTTGTTTTGCATGGCTGGAGCATAAAATGTGACAGAGAAGTAGGACATAGGAAGTGGTGAGACTAGAGAGGGGGTCAGATCCTGGAGACGCTATAGGCCCTGCCAAGGAGACTAGACTAAATTGTTAGGGTAGTGGGCAACTGTTGTGAGTTCTGTTTATTCTGGATCCTAACAATCAAATTTACATTTTCAGATGATCATTCAGCCACTTTGTGAAGGACAGCTTAGGGAAACTGAGAGTATATCTTTGGTTAGGAAACTGTTGGAATAATCCAGGTGAGAGATACTGAGGGCCTAGAATAAGGCAGTAGCAGAGGATTGGAAAGGTGGGGTTGGGTAGGGATTAAGATAGAAGCCATAGGATCTGGTGAACTGCATGGAATTTGGGCATTAAGTGGATTGAGATGACAGGAGAGATGTAGATGTTGAATGCCAAAGGTGTCAAATCAGAAAAGCAATTCCAAAGGACATCAAAGACGTGGGAAGATACTTGTAGCTGATACTTCACCAAGTTCACTTATATACTATTTGATGACTTCAGTTACAACATGAAAGAAAAGAATTGAGAACAGTGAGGCAGAAGTAGAAGTAACCAAAGTTTTGAGTGTTTGCCTAAAATGTGCATTTTCCTTAACGGGTGAGGTAGAGCTTTGGTTAGACCCAGCTGGAGTGCCCCTGCCTATCATTCTTTCTCTTTTCCCCACACAGAAGTGACACAGCCCTAGAGGAGGCAGTAGCAGAGGTGCTAGACCATCGGCCCATTGAGCAGAAACACTGCCCTCCCTGCCATGTTTCAGTTGAGCTGGTGGGGTCCTGTGCTACCCTGGTGACTGAGAGAATCCTGGAGGGGGCACCAGAGATCTTGGACAGGCAAATTGCAGCTCTTCTGCATGGTGAGGCTGGCTTTCAGGGTGGCTTTCAGATAGGGAGAGTGGAACAGTCTAGACTCTTCCGGCTTGATCATACCCACTCAAAGCTATCCAGTCCATTTCAAAGGCTGAGTCCTTTCAGGGGACAATTAAGCATTAAAAGGCTGTGGAAAAAGCAAAAAGGACGCACAGGTCGACCGACCTAGAAGCTGCCTACTGTAGCTTTATATAATAGAAAGAGAACTAGCCACAGAAGCAGAAGATTCTAATACCATTCCTGTATATAAGATACTTATATGATCTTGAACAAATTTCTTAACCTTTCTCACTTTCATTTTCTCCATTTGTTAAAAAGAGAGAGAGAGAAAGAGAGAGTTGGACTAGAGTATCTCTTCCAATTTCTAAGTTTCTTTTTTTTTTTTTTTTTTCAATTTCTAAGTTTCTTTAATGGAATTTGGCCTAAGGAAGGGAGGTCATCTCTCTCTGATTGGTTTCAAGATCTCTGAGGATTGGGGTGCTCAGGCACCCCTTTCTGCCTTTTCCCATTTTCCTGCCTACATTTTAATTTGGATTTGGGAGGTCTTACTCAAGGCATAGTCCCAGTTTCTTGTTTTGTTTTCAGTTTGTTTGCCACATAAGTCTTCTCTGTATTATGTCCATCTGGTTTGAGGGTTGTGTGTGTCCTAGTGGTTGCAAATGGAGGGCTGTAGGATTTGAGTTCTATCTCTCGTCTCCATAGGAACAATCATCCTGGACTGTGTCAACATGGACCTGAAAGTTGGAAAGGCAACCCCCAAAGACAACAAATATGTGGAGAAACTGGAGGCCCTTTTCCCAGATCTGCCTAAGAGAAATGACATCTTTGACTCTCTACAAAAGGCAAAGTTTGATATATCAGGTATGAGATGGTAAACTGACTTCTCTCCCTTTCACTTGTTCATTGTATCTTTTTTTTTTTTTTTTTTTTTTGAGAGAGAGAGAGAGAGAGAGAGCCCACATACAGGGTGGGTGGGACACAGAGGGAGAGAGAAAGAGAGACACTCCTAAGCAGACTCCATGCTCAGCATGGAGGCCAACACATACCTGAGCTCACAACCCTGAGATTAAGACCTGAGCCAGAATCAAGAGTCAATTGCTTAACCAGCTGAGCCACCCAGGCACCCCAATTTTTCGTTGTATCCTTGAACACCATTGAAACAATTTCAGGGGCCCCTGGATGGCTCAGTCAGTTAAGCGCCTGCCTTTGGCTCAGGTCATGATCCCAAGGTCCTGGGATTGAGCCCTGTGTCAGGTTCCCCTTTCAGTAGGGAGTCTGCTTCTCCCTCTCCCTCTGCCTGCCGTTCCCCCTACTTGTGCGCATGCACGTGCTCTGTCAAATAAATAGATAAAATCTTAAGGAAAAAAAGAATTTCAGAGCATAAATAATGATTTAAGCTTTATAGCAGAGAGAACCAAGGTAGTGTGTGAGTCTGATCATGAAATAATCAATCATTTACTAGATTGTTCTATCCTGGCTGTTGGGTAGGAAGAGGAGAAATATATTAAGAGTGTCAGGTTTCTGCTAATCAGAAAGTATAGGTATATAAGTAAAATCTGCTGAGGGAATGCTAATTATCTGAGTAGGATCTAGTTGATTATTTAGGGAAGCAGAAGAAACATTAAGGGTGAATATACAAATGATAAAAGAGGAGAACAAAAAAAAAAACTTCCATCAATTTTTACCTAGATACCACTTGTTGACATTAAAAAAAAAAGGAAAGAAAAGTACCATATGTCCTTGTAGAAAGTTAAAACTCTGCACAAAGGGAAGTGGCAAAAGCGTCTCTTCTTCAGTCTTCCCTCCAAGGTCCCTTGCTCTAGAGGCAACTGTTGTAACTCCAGTATTTAAAAGAATTTTTTATTATGTAATTACACTCTCCGTATCTCCCCTCTCAAAGAGAGGACGTGTTTTTCCTCATTCTTGACCTGTATTGGTGTCCTCACCTTCCTGGTCTGGGGATCCTGGGCTCTCTTGTTTGATCCCTGGTCTCACATCCATTGTCTAGGACTGACCACTGAGCAGATGCTGAGAAAGGACCAGAAGACCATCTCCACACATGGCACCAAGGTGGCCATTAGTGCAATATATATGGATTTGGAGGTAAGAACAAAGCATAGGTGTAGGTGGGAAGAGAAAGGCTTCGGTTATGTGTGTAACCTTGCCCCTCACTCTTGGCTCCCCTCCATAATCTATCTTGTACCTGTGTACCTTTTGTCATGTCTGCTGTCATTCCCACAGTCTATGATCTCTCACTGCACAACCGCGAGAGCCTGCATACTGTTTTTCCCTGCCTCTGCTTTTGTACCCCTACAAACCATTCTTCCCACAGGAGCTAGAGAGATCTCTTTATAAAGATGTAAGTCCGAAAAAATACAAAACGAAAAAGCAAAACAGATGTAAGTCAATCACAGCAAACCCCTCCCTCTGCTACCTTTCCATTGTAGACCTAATAGAATCTACAGGCCATACTGTGGATTATAGGGCCCTCCTTGATCTGACCCTCATCTGTCTCTCTCTCTGACCTCATCTCCTAGCCCTGCTTCTGCACTCACAGTGCTGCAGCCACACTAATTTTCTTTCTGTTCATTGGAACCATTAAGCTCATTCCCACCTCAGGGCCTTTGCACTGGCTTTTCCCTTTGCAGAGCTGGCTCTTCTTATCAATCACTCAGGTCTTTTTTTTTTTTTTTTTTTTTAATTTTTATTTATTTATGACAGTCACAGAGAGAGAGAGAGAGGCAGAGACACAGGCAGAGGGAGAAGCAGGCTCCATGCACCGGGAGCCCGATGTGGGATTCGATCCCGGGTCTCCAGGATCGCGCCCTGGGCCAAAGGCAGGCGCCAAACCGCTGCGCCACCCAGGGATCCCAATCACTCAGGTCTTAATTCAGATGTTTCCTCTTTTAAGAGGTCTTTCCTGACCATTGTAACTAACATAATATCCTCTGTGCTCAAAAATCCCTAAAAATTTTTGAATTTTGTTCAGAGCACCAACTGGATTGAAGTAATCAGTTCCATGGATTCCTTTTTGATTGTCTTTTTTTTTTTTTTAAGATTTTATTTATTTATTCATGAGAGACAGAGAAAGAGAAGCAGAGACATAGGCAGAGGAAGAAGCAAGCTCCATACTGGGAGCCTGATGTGGGACTCTATCCCAGAACCCCGGGATCACACCCTGAGCTGAAGGCAGACACTCAACCACTGAGCCACTCAGGCATCCCTCCTTGTTTATTGTCTATATTCCTCTGCTAGTTTATCAGCTCCACCAGAGGTGGAACACCCTGTTTCTTTTGTTTCTGCTATATCTCCAGCACCTTTGATAGTGCCTGGCACATAGTGGGTCCTCAGTAAATTCTGTTGAATGGGTGACTGAATATAGCTTTGATGATGGTATTTTACTACCTGGTTCCATGTCGTGCTCATTTAAATCATTCAACAACCTGGTTTGCACACAGTCTCTCATAGTCTGTACAGCTTCTTACTAAATACTATGTAAAAATACTAAATAATTTCAATAAAACAAAAGAGCTCAGTCTCTTCCCCTGCTGCCTAGTGTGGAAAACAAGCCCAAGAATAGGTTTGGGATGCCTGAGTGGCTTAATGGTTGAGCGTCTGCCTTTGGCTCAGGTTGTGATCCCGGGGTCCCGGAAGCATTGGGCTCCCTGCTCAGTGGGGTCTACTTCTCCCTCTGCCTCTGTCTCTGCCTCTCTTTCTGTTTCTCATGAATAAATAAATATAACCTTAAAACAAAAACAAAGAACACACAAGATTTGTCAAGTAGCATAAATGGACACAGTACAAATCGACACAGAAATGCCAAGGGTAAAGAAAAGCCCTGATCTGAAATTGCTGGTGGTATTATTCAATGGAGAAATACTGCCTGGAGGGTATTATGCTGAGTGAAGTAAGTCAGTCGGAGAAGGACAAACATTATATGTTCTCATTCATTTGGGAATATAAATAATAGTGAAAGGGAATATAAGGGAAGGGAGAAGAAATGTGTGGGAAATATCAGAAAGGGAGACAGAACGTAAAGACTGCTAACTCTGGGAAACGAACTAGGGGTGGTAGAAGGGGAGGAGGGCGGGGGGTGGGAGTGAATGGGTGACGGGCACTGGGGGTTATTCTGTATGTTAGTAAATTGAACACCAATAAAAAATAAATTTAAAAAAATTTATAAAAAAAAAAAAAGAGAGAAATACTGCATGAGACTTTGGAGAAGAGTAGAGGTTGACAAAAATAAATAAAGAGCCCGTGTCTGTTGTTATTTGTGTGCCCCATTGCTCTGTTTTAGAATAAAAATACCTCCAGGGCAAAGACCTTGCTTTCCTGACGGCAAGAGCAGGAAAGCCTTGTACATGCCAGGCATATTACATACATGATCATGCTTTCATTTTTAAAACAATCACTTTTGGTGAAGGTTTAGTCCTTATTTTACAAATGAGGAAACTCAAGTCTGAGGAGCTTAATATAACTCCTTAATCATAGCTAATAGGTCACAGAGTTGATTTTCAAACCGATTCTGTCTGAACCCAAGACCAATTTCTCCCTTCTACCTCCAGCCTCCCAGCACCATAGACAACACAGAGTAAGTGTGAGGTACTTTTTTTGGGAGTACAAGCCCCAAGTTAACATGGAAAGAAACCCTTTGTAAGCATGTTTTGTTGCTGGTGACAAGGAGGGTCCAGCTGTAGCCCTTATCACTGCCATTTCTTTTTCAGGCTTTTCTGCAGAGGTCTGGCCTCACTGCAGATCTCCATGCTTTCTGCCAGGCTCACAACTGTGACGTCCTGGTCACCATGACTATCTTTTTCAACACTCAAAATGAGCCAGTGCGGCAGCTGGCTGTTTTCTGTCCCCATGCAGCGCTCCGAATGACGGTGAGTCTGTCCCTTCTCCAGCCCGAGGCCCCTACAGAGCTTTGCTTATAAGCGCCATTCTGTGCTGTAAAGTTCTGTCCTTGGAGGCCACCCAGATTGCTCTGTCCGTTGAGTGGATGACTCTTGATTTACGCTCAGGTCATGATTTCATAGGCTGTGGGGTCGAGCCCCTCATTGGTCTTAGCACTCACCTGGGGGTCTGCTTAGGATTCTCTCCCCCGGCCCCTCCCCGCCGAACACCAGCACACACATGTACGCACTCTTTCTCTCTCTGTCTCAAAAAATAAATAAATAAATCTTAAAAAAAAAAAAAAAAAAAGACCTGTGCTTGGTTCTTGTATGTACACTGAAGTCCCTTGAACCATTTCCAGAATCTTCCCTCCTTGCTTTTCCACATTTTCTCTATATGTGAGTATCCTTAATTGTACTGCTGTTGGGCAGCCCGGGTGGCTCAGCGGTTTAGTGCCTGCCTTCGGCCTGTGGGGTGATCCTGGAGATCCGGGATCGAGTCCCACGTCAGGCTCCCTGCATGGATCCTGTTTCTCCCTCTGCCTGTGTCTCTGCCTCTGTGTGTGTGTGTGTGTTTTTCTTTTTTTTTTTTTAAGATTAAAAAAAAATTTTATTCATAATAGACATAGAGAGAGGCAGATAAATAGGCAGAAGGAGAAGCAGGCTCCATGCAGGGAGCCTGATGTGGCACTTGATTCCGGGTCTCCAGGATCACACCCTGGGCCAAAGGCAGATGCTAAACTGCTGAGCCACCCAGGGATCCCCTCTCTCTGTGTCTTTCATGAATGGATGAATAAAATCTTTAAAAAAAAAAATTGTACTGCTGTTGAGAAAGAGAGATTTCAAAGAGAATTAGAAACACAGTTCCTGTTTAGAAGGAACTTGAAATCAGATTAAAAGGCAGTGTTATAGGGGCACCTGGGTGGCTCAGTGGTTGAGTGTCTGCCTCTGGCTCAGGTCATGATCCTGTGGTGCTGGGATCAAGTCAGGCTCCCTGCAGGGAGTCTGCTTCTCCCTCTGCCTATGTCTCTGCCTCTTTCTGTGTGTCTCTCATGGATAAATAAATAAAATCTTTAAAAAATAATAATAATAAAAGGCAGTGTGATAAATCTAGAGTTAAAACATGTTTCTTGGTTTAATCATTAATTCCTCATCCCTGAAAATCAGTTTCTTTCATTTCACCCTATTGCCTTAAAAATGGGAAACACAAGAGAAGCCTTTTCTACTACTTAATCATGCAGGGATGAATTACTGTATCTACCACTAACTCTGTAGAGAAGGGATCTAAGAGCAAGTTTGTTTTCTTTCCTGAACCATTAGGCCACTTTTCCCACTTCTTCCCCTTTCTTTTCCTCTGTTGGTTACTGATTAGCCCAGGGAAGAATTTATTTATTTATTTTTTTAGAAGTTTTTTTTTTTAATTTTTATTTATTTATGATAGTCACAGAGAGAGAGAGAGAGAGAGGCAGAGACACAGGCAGAGGGAGAAGCAGCCTCCATGCACCGGGAGCCCGACGTGGGATTCGATCCCGGGTCTCCAGGATCGCGCCCTGGGCCAAAGGCAGGCGCCAAACTGCTGCGCCACCCAGAGATCCCCGGGGAAGAATTTAAAAGTGGCTTAACACAGTCCAGAAATGTTTGGGGTTTCTTGGACTGTGTGAGGACTGCTAAAGTCTGCATATAGCCAGATTATCTTTTGCATCCATAGAAGATATGTCATCCTTTCTTCTCTTCAGGAAGCAGATGTAATTTTATTCAGTAGAAGGTGCTAGTGTGGCACTGTGGAAAGAACTACAGTTTTAAAAAGCAGATGGACATGGTTTCTGTTCCAGATTTGCCACTTATCTGCTCTTTGAGCTCAAGCAAGTCAGTTGACTTCTGAGTCTGTACATGGCATAACACCACCCACTGATTAGTCTGATATGATCATTACACATAATATTGGGGGTGTCCTGGGTGGCTTAGTTGGTTAAGCGTCTGCCTTTGGCTCAGGTCATGATCCCAGGATCCTGGGATTAAGCCCTACATCGGGCTCTGCTCAGTGGAGAGCCTGCTTCTCCCTCTCCCTCTGCCTGCCATTCCCCTTGCTTGTATTCTCTCTCTTTCTGTCAAATATATAAAATATTTTTTAAAAATAATATCATGTGTAAAGCACATTGCTGGGCACAGAGCATTTGCCAGCATTTGCTGGCTCTTACTAATCATGTCATAAAGGAAAGGGTGCTCTGGCCATAGAAGTGCTTCTCCCCACCTTCTCCCTCCCACACCAGCTCTGGGCTGTTCTCTGAAGCTGTACAGGTGGCCAAAGTCTTCCCCCCTCACAGGCTGCCTCTGTCCTGGGAAATGGGAATCCTCTTTTCACAGTGTGCCCTGCCATCTCCTCTTCCTCCCTCCTATGTTAGAAATTATGTATAGAAGAGTCTTTAGAATACTGGCTTTGGGGACGCCTGGGTGGCTTAGCAGTTGAGTATCTGCCTTCAGCTCAGGGCATGATCCTGGGCTCTGGGATCAAGTCCCACATTGGGCTTCCTGTGGGAAGCCTGCTTCTTCCTCTGCCTGTGTCTCTGCCTCTCTCTTTCTCTCTCTCTCTCTCTCTCTCTTTCTGTCTCTCATGAATAAATAAATACATCTTTAAAAAAAAAAAATACTGGGTTTGGTGGCAGACCTGGGTTCAAGTGTCAGTTTTGCTTCATTCAAACTATGACCTTAGGCAAGCTATTCATCCATCCACCTAAGCCTCTGTTTCCCTACCTATAAATGAGGGTAATACTAATACCAATCTTATAAGGCAGTTGTGATGATTAAATGAGATAATACTTGTGAATGGGCAGACTCGGCACCGCACCTGGCATACCTTCCACCCCCATTTTGATCTGTTCATTCTTTCTGCATCGGTCTTGTCCCTGACCTCAGTCTAGATGCTTGTCCCATTCTAGCTAAGGACAGAGTTCAAGTTTTTAAGCACTTGAAAACAACATTAGGTCAGGAGCTGAGGAGGTCCTGAGTTGTGGTTCATACTCTCCCATCATCTACTTGATTTTGTTCAAGATAATCTCTTCAGGCTTGGGTTTGCTTCAACAAAATGAAAATATGATCTCAAATGTTTCTTCTGTTTCCAGCTGCTATATGTATTAGCTAATGTGCCTTTTTTGGAAGCAATAAGATTGAATTCTGGATGATTTAATTTAAAAAATGTTTCTCGGGACGCCTGGATAGCTTAGTGGCTGAGCGTCTGCTTTTGGCTCAGGTCATGATCCTACGATCTTGGGATCAAGTCCCACATCAGGCTCCCCACAGGGAGCCTGCTTCTCCCTCTGCCTATGTCTCTGCCGCTCTCTTTCTCTCATGAATAAGTAAATAAAATCTTTATAAATAAATAAATGTATGTGTATGTATATATGTTTCTTTGTAAAAGAAGCCTCTAACTTAGAAACCACAGCTGTTTGCTTCCCCACCTTATGTACCGTCTCCCCATCTTGTCTCCTCTTTAGATCTGTGGAGTTCTGGAACGCTCCCACTCTCCGTCCCTGAAGCTGACCCCTGCCCCAAGCACCCACCCTCACCTCCAAGCCTATCTTCAGGGCAACACCCAGGTCTCTCGGAAGAAACTTCTGCCTCTGCTCCAGGAGGCCCTGTCAGCATATTTTGACTCCATGAAGATCCCTTCAGGGCAGCCTGAGACAGAGGGTGTGAGTAGGGAGCAGGCAGACAAGGAATTGGACAGGGCAGGTAACTCCCTGGTACCTGGACTGAGTCAAGATGAGGAGGAGCCTCCACTGCCCCCCACGCCCATGAACAGCTTGGTGGATGAGTGCCCTCTGGATCAGGGGCTGCCTAAACTCTCAGCTGAAGTCATCTTTGAGAAGTGCAGTCAGATCTCTTTATCACAGTCGACTGCTGCCTCCCTGTCCAAGAAGTGACTGCTGGGAGGGGACGGGATGGTGAGAGAGGTTGCTCGAACCACTTGAAATGCATGTTTTGAGATGTACCGGCAGTCCCATCTTCATTGCTCTAGGATCTGGTGTACTGTGTTCATGTACTGGGGAGAAGAAAGAAGCGAAAGAAAACAGCTGCTTCAGGGATGGCTTCCTGCCTTTCCCCCAGATCTCTACCAATCAGACAAATTGTATTATTTAATTTAATTCTTCAAATCTGCACTGACTCTCCTTTGTTTCATTTACCAGGGGTACAATGTGATACCACAGAGTTCCAGCAGAGCAGCACAAAAAGGTGTACCCCAGAAGTGCCCTCAATAAGGGTCTGTAACGGAACCAGCATTTCGCATGGAACCAAATATTCATTGTGTCCATGTGTTCATTTATGCTCATATTGATTCAGGTATTTATTGAATACCTACTTTTAGCTAGATAGAAAATAAAAGTGTGCTTTGCAAACTCCTATTTCAGTTTTCAGACTTCTACAGAATCTAGCTCCATGATTCCTCTTTCTGACCCCAGTTAGGTGATAGTATCCAAAGCTGAGATGGTTACATTTGTATTCTGGGCTTATGACTCTTTTAAGATCCTTGCGGAGCAGTCAGAAGCCATTATCTTCTGTCTGGTCAGCTGACCTGGCTCTCAGTTTCTTTGGATTCCTCTGTCCCAGAAAGACCCAGAAGACTCCTTGGTTCTTGAGAGTTCAGGGGACACCCAGGAAAGCCTTAAGATCACATAGGCACTCTTCTCAGCAGACAGCAGAACTGCAGTGAGAGCCCTGGCTCTGTGCCCTGCCTTGCGGCCTGTCAATTTCTTGTCCATCCTGTTCTCTTCTTGCTCACGTTGAAAGGAAACATGGAGTTCTGATACCAACTGCCATGAACTGTGTGTCTCTTGGTAAGACACTTCATTTCTCTAGGCCTCATTCACCCCATCTGTAAAACTAAGGATCTGGACTAGATATTCTCTAGTATTCTGTGATCTGCCTCCTGTCACCATCACTTCTCTCCTTGCTTCTCTCTTTGTTTCTGTTCTCCCTGGGAATGCTCAGGGTGACTGAATTGTCTGTATTTATATGTGATTGTACCAAGGGACTCAGCCTCACGTAGCATGTACAGGGGTATGATGCCTACCATAGTGATCCGGCAGAGAGTTCCCCCACTACTTGTTCTGCATGTGTAGACTCCCTTTTCCCTTCAGACTTCCCTTTTCCCCCTTTTCCTACCCCACAGCCCAAATCCATGTAAGTTGCTAGTGGTTCCACTGAACAGTAGGGCATGTGAGACAGTTTTGGCATGATGTCTTCAGTATGAGGGGGACGGTGTGACTTCACTTTGAGGGGATGATGTCTGTAGCCATTGGAAGGTAAAAATAGTGGTGTGATTACTGAACCAAAGGAATTTGTTTTGTAACTTGGGTACTTTATTTTGCATTTTGTTAAAGTATTAAATACATTTTTTTTCCCTGTTTGGGGTCTTATTGTCTCTTTTTACAACTATAATCAGGCCTTTCCCTCTGATAATGGTTTCAGCTTCCTCAAGATTCATCTCCCTTCTTCCTGCTGTATAGAATGTCTCCCTTCATTAACTCTTTTTGAGAATGAAGAGCAACAGTCTTCCATCTCTCCTCATCCTTGGCCTTTCATTTGTTTCCTCTTCCAGAACCCTCTTACTAACTGCGTTCCTAGTCTTGCTAATGCTTGAAAACATAGTCTTAAAACCAAAATGTTTTTTTACCATTGCCTTTTTTTTTTTTTTTTTTTTTTAAGCAGCTTCCAGGGACACCTGGGTGGCTCAGTGGTTGAGCATCTGACTTCTGCTCAGGGCATGAACCCGGGGACCTGGGATCAAGTCCCACATCAGGCTCCCTGCAAGGAGCCTGCTTCTCCCTTTTCCTATGTCTCTGCTTCTCTCTCTCTCTCTGTCTCTCATGAATAAATAAATACAATCTTTAAAAAAAAATTTTAATCAGCAGCTTCCGGGAGGTTATAAAGAGTCTGGAAGGGAAAACAAATTGCCTTCCTCGATTCCCCCAAAACCAGCCACTTTAAAAAATGTCCTCTCCTCTCTAAAACCGCCCCCACATAGGCAGGGTTTTTGTTTTGGGCAAACCTCCTCCTAGGGAAGGGAAGGGAAGGGAGGTGGTAAAACCTGTTTGGAGGTAAGGTTACCTCCCTTCCACACCTCCCACCTCTTTGGAGGCAAGAGCAACAACAGTGAGACACAGAAAAAGGATACAGAAGTGCTTAGGAGCTGGGACAACCAGCTCCCGGAGAGCTGCAAGTGTTTAAGGGAGCCAGGAAGACCTGTGAAGATGGGAACCACACAAGAGGCAGGAGAGAAGACATTAGATCTTGGGTGAGTAAGATCTGGCTTATTTGGTTGGAAACAAGCAATGAATAGTCTTGAGGGACTTTCTTACCATCCAGCTCTGACCAGGGCAAATCTTGACTTCCTGGAAGAGACATGACTATGAAAGAATGAATTTGCAGAGAAGGGTTAGGGTGGCTTTAGGTAGGAAAAGGGGACCTGGGGATTTCAGTAAAATTCCCTATTGTTTTTATTTTTTAAAAAATATATTTTATTTATTTATTCATGAGAATACACAGAGAGGAGAGAGAGAGAGGCAGAGACACAGGCAGAGGGAGAAGCAGGCTCCATGCAGGGAGCCTGACTACTCAATCCAGGGTCTCCAGGATCACACCCTGGGCTGCAGGCGGCGCTAAACCGCTGAGCCACCGGGGCTGCCTTCCCTATTGTTTTTAAAGGAAGTTTCTCTATTTTGTGTCTGATAAAGTTGTGCCTACTGTTTTCTAACACCCACTCCCCAGAATGGCCCTCAGGAAAGCTGACCCAGAAAGGAATTTAGGTACCCTTCCCGACAAATCCCTCTTCCTCCTTACCTTCTTCCCCCACCCCTCCACCTCTGCCATGGATTCCCCTGACCACTCCCAGTGTGGTGGAGGAAAGGCAGGCCTGACAAGGTGCCATCTTCCCCAACTTTGCCTGGTGATAGCTGGGCAGGTCTGTCAGGTTCCAGCCAATGTAACGTGGAATAGCTCTACTCACTCCGTGTAGGTGGAGCAACACCATAGACACAAATAGGATTAGCCTTACATTCCATCTTTCCTCTGCTCCTAAACCCCACAGTAGGGTTCATCTGCCTTCAGGAAGTGGTGGATGTGGTAGAAGTATCAGGAGACAAGAGACCTGACGTCTTTTTCAGGCCTGTGCTCTGCCCTATACCTTAATTATCATCCATTACAGTGTCTCTCCTATCTGTGATCCAGTCCCTTTAAGACTGCCCCATTTGTCTCCTGATCATTCTGCCCCCCACCCCCTGCCCTGGGACTCTTAGGGCCATGGAGGATGCTGAAGCCCGGAAGCCAGCAGGATCCCTGAGACTTGGGGAACTGGAGCTGAGGGAGGAGTGGCAGGATGAAGACTTCCCCAGGTGAGGATTGTGAGGGATACTCATGAATGGAGGGCAGGGGTGATAAATTAGGACTTGAAGGAAGGAGGGGGGAAAAGAAGACCGAGTCCATAAGATAAAATTGTAGTGGGGAGGGGCGCCTGGGTGGCTCAGTCAGTTAAGTGCCTGACTCTTTTCTTGGTTTTGGCTCAGGTCACGATCTCAGGGTCTTGGAATGGAGAGCTGCCTTGGGTTCTGGTCAGCAGGGAGTCTGCCTCCCCTCTCCCCCTCTCTCTTCCTCTGCCCCCTGCCTCCACCTACCCTACTGCTCCCCCCCACACACACATACTCCTGCACTCTTTCTCTCTCTCGAATAAGTAAATCTTAAAAAAAAAAAAAAAAAAAAACACATGACAGGGCAAGAGGATTGATAAATTGATACCTGGCTTAATGCATTTAACCTGCATTTCTGTCTCCCTTGTAATCTTTCCCCTCTAGATTTCTTCCTGAAGAAGCAGATCCCTCTGAAGATCCTGACAATCCTGAGAGAGATTCACAGGCAGGTAGGTAAATTAGAATCTAGGCCTCAAGTTTTTTATTATAAGCCAGTGAAGGGCTGTGCCACCCTCACCCCTTTTTGGTTCCACTGCTCTTTTTTTTTTTTTTTTTAAGATTTTATTTATTTATTCATGAGAGACACAGAGAGAGAGAGAGAGAGAGAGAGGCAGAGACACCGGCAGAGGGAGAAGCAGGCTCCGTGCAGGGAACCCGATGTGGGACTCAATCCTGGGACTGCAGTATCACGCTCTGGGCGGAAGGCAGGTGCCAAACCGCTGAGCCACCCAAGGATCCCTCCACTGCTCTTTTCCTAAATATTCCCTGTGTAAGTTCTTCTTTAGAATTTGCCCCATAGGGTGCCTGGGTGGCTCAGTTGGTTAAGTGTCTGCCTTCTGCTCAGGTCATGATGCTGGGGTCCTGGGATCCAGCCCCACATTGGGCTCTCTACTCAGCAAGGAGCCTGCTTCTCCCTCTCCCTCTCTGTCCTTCCCCCCTACTCGTTCTCTCTCTCTATCTCAAGTAGGTAAATAAAATATTTTTTAATTAAAAAAATAATAATTCGCCCCATAGAGGTGCCTGGGTGGCTCAGTTGGTTAATCATCCACCTTCAGCTCAGGTCGTGATCCCAGGGTCCTGGGATCAAGTCCAGCATCGGGGGTCCCCGCTCAGCAGGAAGTCTGCTTCTCCCCTTCCCTCTCCCCCTCCCTTTCTCCCTTAGTTTCTCTCTCTCTTAAATAAATAAATAAAATTTAAAAAATTGATCCTATATCATCACTACCATTTGCAGGTATTCCAACCTCCCCTGCCAACACACTCATACTTTTTCTATTCTTTTCTCCTCTCTCCCAACTCCAGGTACTCCCAGCACTTTAGCCCTGTGTGGCCCACGCCCCATGCGTAAACGTCTTTCTGCCCCAGAGTTGAGACTGAATCTGACTAAGGGGACTGGAGGCGATGGAACTTGTCCCACTCACTCAGTACCTTCCTCTCCTGATGGCAGTTCTGACCTGGAGGTGGACGAATTGGAGACACCTTCAGACTCGGAGCAGCTGGACAGTGGACATGAATTTGAATGGGAAGGTGGGAAAGAAACCTGAGGCCTGAGCTGGTAAAAGCAGAAGCTAGATTTAAAGTAGCTCTGGGTGGATTTAAGGAGACTAAAGTTAGAAACGAGGTGGGGTCCAAGTCGTAAAGTTAGCAAAATTAATTTCCTCAGAATGGAAAGGTAGAGCCTGTAGGTCCAACGTGAGAGTAGTCAATAGAAGGGTGGGGAGGTGCCAAAAACAAACAAATTTTCCTTTGTTTATTAAGGAAAATTTTATTGAGTGCTACATGCTATTACTGAATGAGAACCAAGTTATAAAGAAGAATAAGATAGTCCTACCCTCAGGGAGTTCCCTGTTTAATAAGAAATTAACACATATACAAATAAGTATGGTTAAAGATGACGGTCTACATATGTATAGGGTATGGTCAGCAGTGATAAGGACAAGGTCAGTTCCTGCTGAGAGGTGTTAGGAAACACTTTACAGAGCTGATCAGAATCAGAGGTGATTCTGAGCTGGTCTTTATCAGGTAGCTGGGGAGGCATCATAGGTAGAAGAAACAACTTGGGTAGGAACATGGCATGTTGAAGTATCATGATACTTCTGACACCAAATGTATGGGTTTTACCCACACCAACCAATTCTCCACTTCTCCAGACATCAACAGGGTATCCTACAGTTCATCTGTGACATTTGACTGGACATAGTACAGACCCCACAAGTTAAGGGTTCACTCACAAGATTTCCCTCAACTTCAGACACTAGTCACATGTCCAAGTTGTCATCTAAGCTTCTGAATCAGAGTGCTATGTTAAGTTTGCAGGAGTCAAATTGTGGAGGTCCTTGCTACCCTACTGAGGAGTTCAGAGTTTATCCTGTAGCCAGTGAGACGTCACTGAATAATGTTTTTTTTTTTAAGATTTTATTTATTTATTCATGAGAGACATAGAGAGAAAGAGAGAGGCAGAGACACAGGCAGAGGGAGAAGCAGGCTCCCCTCAGGGAGCCCGATGTGTGACTTGATCCCGGGACTCTAGGATCACGCCCCAAGCCTAAGGTAGGCTCTAAACCGCTGAGCCACCCAGGGATCCCTGAATAATGGTTTTAATCAAGGAGTAACATGATCAGATTTAATGGCTCTAAAGAGGTTGGAAACAACCTAAAGGTCCGTCAGTTGAATGTTAATTCTAATATGGTACGTCCATGCAATGGAATACTAAATATTAAGCACACTTTCTTTTTAAGTTTTTTTTTTTTTTTTAAAGATTTTATTTATTCATGAGAGACACAGAGAGAGAGGCAGAGACATAGGCAGAGGGAGAAGCAGGCTCCCCTCAGGGCGCCTAATGTGGTACTCCATCCCATGACCTCGATCATGACCTGAGTGATAGGCAGACACTCAACCACTGAGCCAGCCAGGTGCCCCAAGATTTTATTTTTTAAGTAATCCCTACATCCAACAGGGGGCTCACGACCCCAAGATCAAAGATCAGAATTGCATGTTCCACCAACTGAGCCAGCCAGGTGCCCCTAGAAAACCATTTTTTAAGATGAGGCAGCTGTTTCCATTGCTATGGAAGGATCATGCAAAATTAGCAGGTATAGTATTACCATTTGAGTAAGAAAGGGTAGAAAACAAAGCTTGCTCTAGCTGTGGGGTAGAAGGTGGAATGGAGTAAACAGACTAGAGGCAGGGAAGCCAGCTAGGAGGCTAGAATGAAGTCCAGGTTAGAAATACTAAGAACCTGAATCAGGACAGTAGTAGTAGAAAGAATGATAAGACAATATAATGGCAATAGATAGAAGAAGATCTGGGGTCCAGTTGGCTTGAGGCATGACAGAGAAGAAAATTTTGGATGACACCAGTTTTCTTTCTCAGCCAGCTAGATGGATGGACTCATTCATCAAGAAAGGAAATATGAGAAGTACCTGGTGGGGTTCAGTCAGTTAAGTGGCTGCCTTTGGCTCAGGTGGTGATCTCAGGGTCCTGGGATGTAGCCCTGCCTTGGACTCCCCTGCTTGCTGCTCCCCTCTGCCTGCCACACCCCTTGATTGTGCTCTCTCTCCTTGGCAAATAAATAAAATCTTAAAAAAAAAAAAAAAAAAAAAAAGGAAGAAAGAAAACGAAAGAAAGGAAGGAAATATAGGAGAGATGAAGAAAAGAATGAGTTTGAGTTACAATAGTGTCTGGTGGCTTGGAGATGACAGAAAGACACAACTAGAGATGTCCACTCTAAGCATTTAGGGACATGGGTCTGGGGTCAGGAGAGACATCTAAGTTAGAGGAGCAAATCTGGAATCATCACCTTACTGGTGGTTATTGAAGACCTGGGAACAAATGAGCTCACCCAAGGAAAAGCATGGAAAGAAAGAAAGAATCCAGAAGAAAACTAATACTAGCCAGGGCCATAGACCTACCATAGTGCAGGGTTACCTCAAGGCCAGTATCTAGTGAAAAAGTGAGGATGTTGAGTTCCAGGAAAGGGAAACTAGCAAGGCACTGGATTACTTGGACAAACTAGGGCTGGAGTCCTGGAAAAAAACTAAGGAATGAGACGTTAGAGTACTCAACTCCCAGACCCCGACAAAGTTAGAAAATCCTGAAGGTGTGTACTGTGCTTTATTGATCATCTTCCATTCCTCTCCTTCAGATGACCTACCCCGGGCAGAGGGCCTGGGGGCCAGTGAGGCAGTGGAAAGGCTGGGCCGGGCTTGTATGCGGGATGTGGCTGGAGAAGATGGACGTCACTGGAGGGTGTTCCGAACAGGACAGAGGGAGCAGCGAGTGGACATGACTGTCATTGAACACTATAAGAAAGTCCTCTCTCATGGAGGTAATGGCTAGCATAACAGTGGGGTAACAACTGTGACTTCTAAAATAAAATGTAAAAATAAATAAATCAATAAATAAAATGCAAAAGCTGGAAACTCCGTTCCCAGGTTCAAAATCCTTTCTGTAACTTCCAGAGACCCTGAGAGTCCCTCAGCCCAAACAGATGTACCGTCTGTCATATATAGTTGCTGCCTGAATGAATTTTCCCCTTGTCCTCCAGGTTACCATGGTGAGGGCCTCAATGCTGTCATCGTCTTTGCTTCCTGTTACCTCCCCAGCAGCAGCATCCCCAACTATACCTATGTCATGGAGCACCTTTTCAGGTGAGGTGGCAGCCCTGAAAGACTCCAACAGGGATGTTAGGGAGGGAAAAGTGAAAAAGGCCCCTCCTGCACCATCAGCAGCTGACTGCAGAGTCTACAGTAATGTCCCTCTCGTTCCCCACAACCCCAAGCATGTACCTTCCTTGACAGCTCTGTCTCCTCCAGGTATATGGTGGGAACTCTGGAGCTTCTGGTAGCTGAAAATTACCTGCTCGTGCACTTGAGTGGAGGCACAAGTAGGGCCCAGGTCCCGCCTCTGGGCTGGATGCGCCAGTGTTACCACACTCTGGACCGGCGGTGAGCTGCAAGAACAGCAGGGTTGCAGCTCCCTCTGCACCTTCTCTTTCCCTCTTTCTGTTCTTTCCTCTTCCCTTTAGTCCCTTCCTCTTTCTCTGGTCCCTCTACCACCCTTTCCAGGCCTCTCATGTCTTCTGTACTCTCAGAGTCAGGGGAATCTGGTTTCAGATCTTGCCTCAATCATTTACCTCCTGTATCATTTAGCTTGGACAAGTCACTGAACATTGCTGGGACTCTGTTTCCTTCTCTGCAAACTGGCAACAATAATCCCTTTGCCACTGGGCATGTGTGAAAATCCAGTAAATTGGTGTGGCCTATTGCCTGTCACATAGAAGAAGGTCCTCCTTCCTTTTCTCACCTCTCACGATTTAGCTTACCTCCTAAGCAGCCATGGTCTGCTTCGCTTTGCCTTCATCCCTGACCCATATGGCTTTGTGTTCTGCAATGTTCCTTCTCCCCTTTTCTTTCCCACTTATTCCTTTTGCTCACTTTTCTTCCTCATTCTTTTTTGTTTTTCCTCACTGGTCTTCCTCCATGTGGAGTTTTATCCATTGTCCCAGTCATGGGAGGCCTGAGAAAGGGGGAATAGCCAAGAACTTATATGGGAGTAGGGTACAGGAGGGAGATGGTGCAAAGGGATTCTGACAAGGGAGTTGCCTGAAAATGAGGAGCATGAAAGGCTAAACATGATGGGTGGAGCTCAGATTACAAGCCAAGGAGTGGGGACTAGACCAACTGGCAGAGAAATCTAGAAACTTGGAGAAGTGAAGGAAGTTAAAGCACAGACAATAGCTTCACCCAATCTTCTGACATGAAGATGGAAAAAGAAAAAAAAAGATGGAAGAAGAAAAGAATGATATCATTCCTATTCTTCAGGCTCCGGAAAAACCTGCGTGCCCTGGTGGTTGTCCACGCCACGTGGTATGTGAAGGCATTCCTGGCACTGCTTCGGCCCTTCATCAGGTACCAGCTCTGGGGACAAGGACCTCCCTTTCCCCATTTTCAAAATCAAGATTAAGCAGCTCTGGCCTCACCGTGGCTCTTTCTAGCCGTAACCATGCTCTACTTGTCACATTTCCCTTCATAAGGATCTCCAGGAACCCTCTTCCCAGTACAACACACAACTTGGTTTATCCTCTCTTTTCAGTTCCAAGTTTACACGAAAGATCCGTTTTCTGAACAGCCTGGGAGAGCTGGCCCAACTCATCTCCTTGGATCAGGTTCACATCCCTGAAGCTGTCAGACAGTGAGTCCCGAGACTAAGTTTGGGGTGGGATGTATAAAGCCAGTTCCCACTTTCTTAATGCTTTGGGAGAGATGCAGAGGAACTCAAAGATAGAGGCCCTGCTTCCAGATGCTTTGATGTATCTGGGAAAACTACACCCACCCAGAGAAGTTAAGGCCTGTATCCAACAAGAACAAATGAAAAAATTATAAGTGCTGAGGCATCAGAGAATAAAGGAATATTCACAGCACAGAATTTAGAGATTGAGATGAGCCATGGAAATCCAGAAGGGCAGTAAAGAGGAGAAAGTACTCAGTGGGGTGGTACTAGGGGACAAAGAAGCCTGATCGCCACCAGCTCAAGCACCCAATCTTCTGCCTCTTAACAGTTCTCTGCCTTCTCTCCCCAAATCAGTGAGTAAAACCCAGGTCCTGCTCCTGTGCCACTTTTTTTATCGTTCTTTCCTAGGCTGGACCGGGTTTCCATGGCTCAGGAGGGACATAGCAGGCCTTAGAACGAAGCAAAAGAAACTGATCTGCCTGCACCCTAACCCTGAAACATCTGGGCTCTTCCCTAAAGTAAAGCATCCTCCACCCCAGTACCACGGGACCTTCACATCTCACTGGGGTTTCATTCCTCTCATGACCTTTCCTTCAAAGCAGGACTCCAAAGGTCCAGAAGGTGACCTGCAGGCTGACCAGCATCTCAGCTGTAGGGGCACATGTAGTGGCATCTTGTGTGGGAGAGGGCCAGGCTATGGCTCTCAGTCCTGCTTCAGCCTCAGCCCCTTGGCCCAGATACCTGCATCTCTGAGTGTCATTGTCCTCCCCTGTGAATGAAGGTGCCCAGACCCTCTTGCCCTGGGGCACTCTACCAGTCTGAAACTCCGCCAGAGGGGAGGGGAGGGCAGGGCTCGACCGACCGCAGCCAGCCTGCCGGCTGGGAACCAAGACTCACTCCCTAAATCTTGGAAGAGCTGCCCTTTCCTTCTCTGTCACGTCTGCTGGCGTGAACCTGGGAAGGGATGCTTTTCAAACTTGTCCTTTTGTCCTCTTTAGCAAATTCAGATCTATAGCGGTTAATAAACTGCCCTGCTCCGAGGAGACGCACTGTTCGCCCAGGGGCTCGGTGCTGTGGCCGCAGTGGCTCCCGGGCTGGAGAGCTGGGCCCTGGGGCGGCTCCGCCAGGGCCTGGGGGAGGGGAGGGGAGGGGACGGGAGGGGAGGGGCGTGGCGCGCGCGGGACTCCCTCCCCCTCCGCGGGCCGCGGTTCAAACGCCCCGCCCGGGTCGAGAGCGGCCCGAGGAAGCGGAGTAGGAGCCCGGCCTCCCTCACTGGCCTCCGTCTCGGCGGCACACCGCCCGGCCCCATGGTCAAGCCCGTGGTCCCCGCCGCCGGCGCGTTTCTCTGGGTCCTGCTGCTGAGTCTGGGGCCCCGGGCGGCGGGGGCCCAGGGCTTGACCTCCACCGAGACGCAGCGGGTCCGCTTCGGGGTCCCCATGTCCCGCAACTACCGGACCACCCTCCGGAGCGGCGGGCCCAAGAGGATGAAAGTAACAATGGAGGATGAGGACGATGTCGGGGCCAGTGTCGACCGCCTGGCCGGCCCGGCCGCCGCGGAGCTCCTGGCCTCCACAGTGGCCACGGGCGTCAGCAAGTCGATAGTGTCGTCGTCGGAGGAGGATGAGTCTTTGGAAGAGGGGGTTGTGATTAACGCCAGAAGGAGTAACATCACCGGAAAAGCTTTCAGCAGGACTACGAGGATGCCCAGCTCCAGGTTTAAAGCAAACACCCAGGAGCCTGAGATCAGGCTGTCTACAGACGTGCCGGCCAACACCTGGCAGCCCACTGGGGACGTGGCTCACCCCGACAGTACCATGAGCCGGTGGTCCACGGCGGGGTCCACCCCAAACCGCTGGATACCGGCCTCGCACACGGCCATGCCTCCTCCCGAGGACGTGCGCCTGGTCCTGATGCCCTGGGGCCCGTGGCACTGCCACTGCAGGTCAGGTACCATGAGTCGGACCCGGGCGGGGAAGCTGCACGGCCTTTCAGGGCGCCTTCGAGTTGGGGCGCTGAGCCAGCTCCGCACGGAGCACCGGCCTTGTACCTACCAGAAATGTCCCTGCAATCGGCTTCGGGAGGAGTGCCCTCTGGACTCGGATCTCTGCTCTGACAGCGGCTGCACCTCTCAGACCACCACCACCACCACCACCACCAGCACCACCACCACCAGCACCACCACCACTTCCCTGCCCCCCCTCAGCTCTAGGATCAGACCCACCCCCTTCCTTTTCTTTGGCCCCAGCCCCAGCCCCAGCCCCAGCCCCAGCCCCAGTCCAGCCCTTGCTTTTTGGAGACGAGTCAGGATCGGGCTGGAGGATATTTGGAACAGTCTGTCTTCAGTGTTCACAGAGATGCAACCAGTAAGTGTTTGGTGATAGCCAGGATCTGTGTTGATGAAAAGTCCTGATATCCAAAATCCTGTTACTAAACCAGCCAGTGTGTTGCATCAAGTATTGTATGCTCACTTGATTCATAATATACTGGTTATTCACATTGTTAGCCATTGATTCCACTTATTTCTTAAGCAACGACTGGTTGATTAATGGGCAACAACTATTATTAATCACGAGAGGATTATTGACCAAATTGTGATTACAGATGTAACAATTCTTGATGCAGATAATAGGAAGGTATTAATAGTTCTCAGCTTATTAATGCAGTTTAATAGTAAGAGCCAATGTTTGAGGTGCACTTTACCTGGATCAATCCTCACAATGCTGTGAGGCACTCTCTCCACTTTACAGATGAAGGAATAGGGTTTAAAAAGCCAGTAAATGCCAGTCACGACAGGATTGTTTGACACTAATGTCGATGCCCCTAACCACCACTATCCCAAAGAGCTCCTGGGGTTATTTCCAGCAACTTAAGAATCTTCTCCAGGAAGGATAGTCCTCTGCTTTACCAAATGAACTACCAAAAGTTCTGATTGATTTGATAAAATACTCTCAATTGACAGGGTTTCAGGACCTTTGGGGGGGGAGGGAAGGACAATAAAATAGTATACGTGGTCATTTTGCCAGTTTTTGTCTTTCTCCTTGGGTATCCAGTACCATTATTTCAATATGAAAAAGCAGCAGGAATAGGGGGCAGTAGTGTTGAGGGAATGTGCGCTTCTGGGGAGAGGGAAATGAAGCAAGGAAGGGAAAAGAATATAGATGTAGTTATAATATTTCCCCTTTTTCTCTATTTTTGTTTCCTTACCCAGATAGAGAGAAACCGCAGGTAATGGCCACTTCATCCACAAGAGAAGGTGCCAGCATCTCAACCTTTCCACCCCTTTCAATCCCAGCACCCACTGGATATTTTTAGTACAGAAAAACAAAACTAGAAAAAATTGTTTGGTCTTGCGTCTTTTTACAGAGGTATCTGAGGGTGGAGATCAGAAATCTTTTGAACCTTAAAACTGGGGACGCCTGGGTGGCTCAGCGGTTGAGGGCCTGCCTTTGACTCAGGGCATAATCCTGGAGTCCCAGGATGGAGTCCCACATCAGGCTTCCTGCATGGAGCCTGCTTCTCCCTCTGCCTATGTCTCTGCCTCTCTCTGTGTCTCTCATGAAAAAAAAAAAAAAAAAAAAAGAATGAACCTTAAAACTGAACTGTGTGGCAACATTGGGCCTGATCCCTTCCTTTATCCCCCAGCATATTTTATCCACCCCCAGGATAAAATATAAGATAAAATGTTGATGTTACTCCTCTTCCTCATTTCCAAAGTTGTTTCTAAACAAGTGATTATTTAAAGACTTGATGGGACACCTGGGTGGCTCAGTGACTGAACGTCTGCCTTTGGCTCAGGTTGTGATCCCTGGATCCTGGGATGGAGTCCTGGTTTGGGCTCCCTGCAGGGAACCTGCTTCTCTCTCTGCCTATGTGTCTGCCTCTCTCTGTGTGTCTCTCATGAATAAATAAAATCTTAAAAAGAAAAAAAAAAAAAAAGACTTGAAAAATCTCAGATGACTGTCAAGAGGAGGGAACAGGAAGAACAAGTTGAGCCCTTGGAAGATTATGGAGGCCTTCATAATACTTGGCCTTCTCTCTTTGCAAAGGTCGATGTCAGCACAAAATTCTATGTCGGCTACCTTCTAGGAGTTACCTTGATCAACCATATTTATTTTTTAAAAGATTTTATTTATTTAAGAGAGAGAGAGCATGAGCAGGGAGGAGGGGCAGAGCGAGAGGGAGAAGCAGACTCCCCACTGAGCAGGGAGCCCAATGTGGGGCTGATCCCAGGACCCTGGGATCATGACCTGAGCTGAAGGCAGACACTTAACTAAGCCACCCAGGCACCCCATCAACCATATTTATCCTTTGACTCAACACATGCCCGTATTGATTACTCTGCGGCTATTTTGTTTAAACTTTTTTTTTATTTGAAAAATGTATTTAAAAGTCCAACACATTTTTAATATAAATTATGACTCTCAAACCCATTTCCATCACTCTCAAATATTGTTAAAGTGATGGTAGCATACATGTTAGAAAAGGTAGCTAAAGGCAAGAGAACACCAAAGGCTGTGTCCAAAGAAAAGGCATTAGAATAAGGTGGAAGATCAGGGTGACCAGACAATCCTCGAGTCCTCCTGTCTTTCTACCCTATCCTGTTAACCCTTCAGATTGAATATAACCCTTAGGCTATTAAGCTACTTTAGGACAACAAAATGAGCTACTTTCAGAACAACTAGCTAGATTAGAACAGAGTAAACTGGGAATGTATGACCGACCTTAGACCCTGAAAAGTGGTGGCAGCAAATATACTGAAGTTGGAATGAAATTAGAACCTGTCACTATAGGTGGGGCAAACTGGATGGATGGTGGACTCAGCAGAGTGGATCCTAGTTCCCACCTTCCTGACCCCATCGCCATCAAACAGGCTGTTTATCTTGTTACTGAGCTAATGAGAGACACCCCCCACCCCATACCCATCTCCAAGCAGGCAGGAGCTCACCAGTCTTGTTCTGCCTTTCTAACCACCGTGCAAGGAAGGGGCCAGAAGAAAAAACCCCTGAGAAAACAAACTGCCTAAAGACCCTGCTCCTGCATTATTTTCCCACCTAAAGCAGACTCTTTGGCCTGGTGGGGAGTGGGACCTGGTCTTCAGACAAAACTCCCTGAGTCTTATTTGTGTCTGGTAGAGTTTAAAGTTTGCAGACGATAATCCTGGGTGTCTGTGGCTCTACTGCTTTTTCTCCCTTTCTCAATCTCACCATACTCTGTTCACACCTACACACTGCAGGAACCCCTCCTCTAAACAAGAATGGAGAAGCATCATACACATTCATCAGAGACATGAACCCATGCAAGCACAAGAAACACACTGAATAAAGAACTGTTCTAGAGATATGTGTAGCCCTACTGAGCCTACTTTGCAAGAGGACCTGGTTCATCTATGGCTCAGGCTTAGGATGAATAATGGGACGGCAGTAGAGTGGGGAAAACGCTTTAGAGAAAAATACCTTGACTCTAGAGAAGTGGCTCTCAACTGGCAGTGATTTTGCCTCCTAGGAGACACTTGGTAATATCTGGGGACATTTTTGGTTGTCATAACTATGGTTGGCCAGATACACTACTGAACATCCTATAATACATAGGACAGTCCCCCTCCATTACAAA
Source organism: Canis lupus familiaris (assembly GCF_011100685.1). Lineage (NCBI taxonomy): Eukaryota > Metazoa > Chordata > Mammalia > Carnivora > Canidae > Canis > Canis lupus. The sequence goes on from NC_049238.1 coordinate 60,797,120, forward strand.
GAATTATTTAACTCAAATGTCATATGTGCCCAGGTTGAGAATCCTTTCTCTAAAGGTGCCCCTGCTCCCATGCTGTGAGGATCTTAAGATCCCTAAACTCAGAGATTGTTTCAACCTGTCACCCCTCTGATCCTCAATGGTTAGGAAGTCCACTCTGAGTCTAGTTTTGGAGTATTCTGGGTTTCTCTCCAGATCCCTCTTCCTCCTCACCTGGACCAGCAGGGAGATTGGCAGAGGGTGGCCAGGTCTCCAAGACTTAAACGGGATACTATCAGGTTAAGATCCACTTCTTACTTTTAGCTCTTAATCAATGGGAAACAATAAGGTTTGTAATGGGGATGGGATTAAGGGTAGAGGTAGAAGAAGAAGGGGGTAATTTAGAGGCCAAATAGAGAAAGAGCTGGTAGTGGCAAAGATATTGAAGGACTGTGAGCTTAAGGTCTGAGATCTAAAGACAAAGAGTAGACTAGGCAGTGGTCAACCTCCTACCCCCTGCTTGACGTCTGCTTCAGTTCATCCCAGGAGGAAAAAGGAGAAGGCCAGGGAGGTAAGGAGATTCTCAGCAAAGCCGGCTTCAGCTTTGGTAACCTCACCCACCTACCCTATTTAAGGAGTTCCAGGTTAAGAGTTTAAAAACAGATGGCACCTAGACCGTCATTCAGGAGAAGGGAATGCATCCCAGGTTCCCAGAAAACTCCTATCTCAGATCTGAGAGTGTCCAGGGTTTCAGCTGAGCTCCTCTGGCCAACCAGTAGTCACTTGGTCAGTCCTGCTGCCTTGACCCCATCTCCAGGAGGGGCTACAGCCAGAGGGAATAGAGGGAGTCCAGCCCCCAAGCCTTCTGAGGCACTAACAGGCAGATAGGGAAAAGAAGAGCCTTGGGGTCACGGTTTCAGGAGAGGCAGCATCTCTTTTGGGCTGGACATGTGGTGGAGGCTTCAGACAGCAGAACCTGATCAAAAAAGAAATTGAAGAAGGAAGATAAGCCTCAAGGAAAACTGAGGTGGCGGGGAGGAGGCCTAGTGCAGCCTCCACTATTTCCAGTGTGCTTTTTTCTCGATTTCTGTCTGCACCTCCCTGTCTCTCTGCCTTTCTGGATCCTAAATTCTTGACTCCTCCATTCTAATTTCTTCTTCCTCCTCTCACCTCTCATTCTTGCAGAGGATCAGGGTTCTGAGGCAGGGCATTAGGATGTGTTGACAGGGGCAGGAGGTATTGAACAGGCTTCTCTAATCACTTACCATTTCAGTTGGAGCTACAATCCCCTAGAATTGCTCCATGGCCTGTCTCGGTTTCCCTTGGATCTCATCTGCTCCTGAACTGCACCTGTCTGTGAAAAAGCACGTGTGAGACCCTAGTCCTAAGTCTTGATACTGTACAGTAAGCAATCTCCCTTATGCCCTCTGTGGAAGAAGCTGACCCCAACTCCCTGGCAAGAAAATCAATCTGAGAAAGCTAAAACCAATAGCCATTCTTCCAAGAGAAGTCTCAATGTCTGCCTTCATACTGACTCTCATGAGGATGAAATAAAATGGGTCTTTTATCTCTCACAAAGGACTCTCTCATATTGATCTGAGTTTCACAATTGGTGAAGAGACTCCTTCACTATGTCCAGACCCACTTCCCTTACTTTCAGAGCAGAAAAGAGTATTAGACATTATTTAAGACAGGGGTGCTCAGCCTTTCAACTGCCTCAACACACCAAGCCACAATATGAATTACTATGGCACTGGATAGCAGTTCTTAATTAATAAAAGGGTTCTAGTTGTTGGAAAAAGCCCTCCAAAGAATTCTTGAGTCATATATATCCCCTATCCCAATGAAGAACAATCTGCTAATTGTAAAAACGAGGGAGTCTAGGCCAGAGACCTGAAATGCCAGGTCTCTGGTTTGTGCAGCTGGTGAGCATGACTAGAATCCTAGCTTTTTACTTCCCCATCAAGTATTTATCATGTCCCCTGCTTAAACTTCAAAAGGAGGGAAAGGTTCTAGGCCACAATCCCATATCAATCTCTCCCCATTCCCTTGTTACCATGGCAAGTCCATCTCCGGCACCCATCTCCCCCGAGCCAATGTGAGTCAGATGGACAAAATTCATTGGTTCCCCAATCATCGTCCGGTCAATTCGTCTCCGTTTCTTCTTCTGTTTAGAGAAGACAGAGGAGTTAGGCCTGAAGTGCCCTCATCCACACACAGAAGAAGGGAATAGAGTCTTGAAAACCACTAGGGGGAACTCCTGGGTGGCTCAGCAATTGAGCTTCTGCCTTCAGCTCAGGGCTGAGGCATGATCCCAGGATCCGGGATCGAGTCCCGCATCAGGCTCCTTGCAGGGAGCCTGCTTCTCCCTCTGCCTCTGTCTCTGCCTCTGTATCTCTCATTAAAAAAAAAAAAAAGAAAAGAAAACCACTAGGAGAAGAGCTAAAGGCCCAAATGGACAAGGGTACCTGGCATTACTACTGGGCAATCACTGGGGTCTGAAAGGCAGGTCTGGAGCAACATAACACAGAGAGGACATAGGCAGGGTGGTGACGGCAGGGGCCTGCAGAGTAAATGCTAGACAAAGAAAGGATATATCAAAGTCACCTCTGGCTGATGAGGAAACAATGGGAGAAAGTGACAGGTATTAAACTTCACCTACAACCTCTGCCCAGCTCAGAATGGACAGAAACAGGAAGTGCTAGCTAGGACTATTCACTTCCTCCAACACACAGTCCCCCTGGATTCCATGTGCACACCTGCCCGGCCAGAGAGACTGTCCTGATAGGGAAGCAAGTAGTGGGCTTCCTAAACACCAGATCGCAGGTGGTGTGTGTGCCTCACAGGATACGGTAACTGACTTCTGTGTATGCTGGGGTGGGGCTCAGGGTCGAGGACTCACCGGCTGGGGTTTCTCTACCACACAGCAACCCAGTTTGTGCCAAAATTCACTCATGTTCCCCGATGGTTCCAGTTTTACTCCTCTGCTTGAGGCCCCAGAGGGCTTTCACTCTGGTGCCTTAACTCCTCACTCCTCAGCCCCTGGAGTGTAACAACAGCTGGACGGGCCTAGAGATGGTGGGGTCCCAGGTACCCTGGGCTGGGCAGTGAAGGTCAGTCAGCGTCTCAGCCCCTGAGGGACAAGCAGGGCCACAGCAGGGAAGCAGGCAGGCACCAGGGTTATGTCTTCTTCAGACCCAGAACCTAGATGAGTGGAAAGTAAAGAGAGGAGAAGGCAAGTGAGAAATCCCATCTCTCCCATCACCCCCTCCTTGAGAAGCCTCCCGAGGAGCCCAGATCATCCAGTTCTCCCTCCAAGGCCCTAGTTCTGCACCCAGCACTAATCTCCCCAAACATAAGGACCTCACGGTTGGACTCCCAGAGAAAGGGCAGCAAGGGGTAGAGGAGCAGGAGCTGCTGGAACCAAGGGAGAGGAAGGGGACCCAAGCATTTAGGATGAGGATGGGAGGGGCTAAAGGGCAGTGGCAGAAATGAGCACAGCCTGGGGGTGCTATGGGCCCTACCTCCCTTCTCCCTGGGGTTAGGGCCAAAGGGGAGGGGCCGTTAGGTGACTTTGAAGAGGAAATGGTGGTTTTTCGTTTTCATAAACAGGGCCTCCACCCTTGTCCCTCCCTTTTCCTTACCTTACCCTGAACATCTTGATTTTCTTTAAAACCAAGAGAGACCTTGACTGGCCAGGTTGTAGGTGGCTACCTGCCACAGGATGAGCCTCCAGGAAGACTTTCCTACATTGAGAAATTTCTTCCCTCTCTATTCCCTGCCCTTGCTCCTCCTCATTTCCCTCAACTGAGATCCAACCTCTTCTAGAAGCTATTTATCAGTTCCTTTATTACTCAACCTTGAGATCCTTCCTGAAGGCTGTACAGAGTCTGTTTATCTGTGATCCTGTATCACTGCACTCCTGTGTGTGCACTCAGGAGGCATGACCCTCTTTCTGTGTGTGTGTCTTATACAGATCATCTGTGCACAGGCCATAGGCACACGTACCAGGTATCTTCTATCCCACGAGGAATCTTCCTCTGGCCTCCCCACCCTCTTCACCTTCCTCTGGCCTCCTTACCCTCTTCATGAGTCCTGTTGTGCCACCCCATAGGGCCCAGGCCTCCCCCACCCCATCTCTCCCCTCCCCTCATGCTGTGACCTGTGCTCTCCTCCCTCCTCACTACTTTCATCCCCAAGCTTCATCAGCCAACCAGACACAAGGAACTTTCCAATAGCGTTCTCGTGTCCAAGGAAGAACGTGGGCCCCTTTTCCTCACTGCCTGCCGGCCAGAGTAGAACACATCTACGTTTCCTTTGTGCTCACTGCACTTCCCCAGTCCTATGATACAGGCAACCTCCCAGATTCCAAACAGGGCCATTTCATGAATATGACACTCTATGAATAGGAATCTCCCTCCCTTCCAGGCCTGGAACCCCCATGCTCTATCACATTGAGATACAGCTTGGGGAAGCCTGGGTGGCTCAGTGATTGAGTGTCTGCCTTTGGCTCAGGTCATGATCCTGGGATCAGGATCCTGGGATCGAGTCCTGCATCGGGCTCCCCGCTGTGAGCCTACTTCTCCCTCTGCCTATGTCTCTGCCTCTCTGTCATGAATAAATAAATAAAATCTTTTAAAAAAAGAAAAAAAAAGCTTGTAGGGGAGAGAAGGACCCAGGAGAAGCCTGGGCTTTCTCTTACTTCCCTTCCCACCACCGGAGGGGAGGAGTAACGAGTTAGGGCGGAAGTCTGAACACAGCTGTCCAGAGAGCGGAGCTGTGGTCATTGGGGAAGTCAGTCAGTCAGTCACACAGTTTGTCGGTTTGTCGCAATGGTGGTGGTGGTGGCGGCGGGTGCTAAGGGTTGCAGGCCAGGGACTGAAGAAAACAATGAAGAATCAGAGGAAACCCCCAATACCACCAGAGAGACTGTAGGGAGAGTGGACTCTCCTCCAACACACGCCCTGAGCGAAGCTGAGTGGACAGAAGTAGAGGGTGGGAGGGGAGAGAAGGGAGGAGAGGGGAGAGGAGAGGCAGGGAAAGGGCAGTGGAAGGAACAAGGACGTTTCTGTTCCCTTTCCAGGGACCTGGCCTGAGCTGGGTGGAGGGACAGCGTATGTGGGACTTGCACGAGAGGGCCAAGGATGATGAGGAGTGACCAGGAAATTCCATTCCCTAGGACACAGAACATAAGAGTCTGAAACTTGGCAGTGGGGTCAGCATGTGGAGAAGACTGGGCAGGGCGAACGTGTAGGTGATGAGGGGATGGGTCAGAAAAGGAAGTAAGAGCAATGGGCTGCTCTTTAAAATAGCTAGAGAAGAGTGGGTTGAGGAAAAATGAAGTCCTGGTGAGCCCAAGAGAAAGGGGCGCCCAAATCCACTGCCCACTATTTCGAGCTCCCCATCCCACCCCTCACCCTCCAGGGAAGGGGAAGGGGCTGGGAGAACCAGGGGGAGGAGGAGACCAGGATTAGATGGTGTAAGGCCATATCCTGACAGGCAAGTCGCACTGAGCCAGAGTCCCAAATAGGAAGAGGGAGAGCTAGGAGACACCAAGGTCACACTGGGGCCGAGGAGCTTCCAAGCCACTGCGCAGTGAGCAGTAGGAGGGATAAGAGAAAGGTTCCAGAGAAGAAGGATGTACAGAGGTGGTTCCCAGGTCCTGTTCTAGCCTGAAACCGGTTTTCCCGGTCCCCGCTGCCTTCAGCCCGAAGGCCTCTAACCTGCTGCCCGACAAGCCTTCACAAGAAGCAGCTGGAGAAAGAGAAAGAGAAAGGGAAACTGAAGGAATGGAGTGGGCAATTCTGGCTGTAACCCCGGGGCTGCAGCTGGTCCCTGTGGAGACCTCCAAACGCCCAGGGCCGCTGAGGCCATCAGAGGAGTGGGGGGACACGCACTTCTCAGTCAAGTGACGGGCACGGCCCCAGGGAAGGACTTGGGGCGCGGGGAGGCTTCCGAGGAAGCAGAGCCAGGCCCCCAGCTCCGTCCCGGCAGAATCAGCCCTACAGGCCCCGTTTCTGCCCACTCCCTAACTCTATCCAGCAACCCCCTGCTCCTCCCAACGCCTGGCTGGGGCTGGCATCTCGCCGCGGAGCTTTCGGACTCCGCCACAGTCTCCCGCGGCTGCTTCGGGCTCGGACTGCCCCCTTCCAGGACCTTCCAGCTGGGCTCCACTCTGTCCGGCACGCGCCGCCGCCGACGTCAATGAGTCTCGGGGTACCTCCCCCACCCCGTCCCGGACCCCCAGGCCCTGCCGCCCTCCACTCTGCAGCGGCCTCGGCGCGCGCACCGCGTGAGCAGTGGGGTGGGGGGAGGCTGCTGCCAGGGAACGCACCGCTCTCCCCCCGGCCCAGCATCGCCCCGGCCCCGGCCTCCCTCCTCCCCCACCCCAGCATCCGGTGCGTCTCCGCCCCGCCCGGCAGGCGGGGTGCGCGGCCCGGGGACCCGCGGCGCGGTCTCACCTGCCGGGGCTCCAGCGTCGAGGCGCGCGGCTGCAGCGGGGGCGGGGGGGCTCCCGCTCCGGGCCCGCCGCCGTGGGCTTCCCGGGCTGGCTCCGCGGCGCGGCGGGGGAGCCGAGGGCGGGCCGGCAGAGGTGGGGCTGGCTCTCGGCGGAAACGGCGGCGACGCGATTACGAAACCCGTCCGGCCCGGAGGCGGGCGCACCGCTCCCGCCTGACTGCTGGGGCGCTGCACCGCGCTGGGGCCTGGGAGGGGGCCTGGGAGGGGGCCTGGGAGGGGGCCCGGGCGCCCCGCCGCGCGAACCCGGGGCACGCAGCCCGGGAGAGGCTCTCCCGGCCCCCTCGCACGTCCCCTTAGCGCGCCGGGCACGGCTGGGCGACACTTACGTGGAGCCCCACGTCCCCCGGACCCAGCCGAGTCTAGGGAGTGGCACTCCCCAACACTCGCACACACGCGCACCCCACCCCCCAGTCCTCGCAGAGGCACCCCCCAAACACACACACGGGCACGCACACCCTTCCCAGTCCTCCGACGCTGGACCCGAAGTGGCATGGGCTGGTTCATCCAGGCGCAATAGTAGGGATGGGAGGGAGGGATGGAAGATTTTTCTGATTCTCAAAAATACACTTCGTAACTTGAAATCCTTAAATTGGGTAATAAAGGGGCACTCCTCTATATGTTATCGAGAGTTAGGCTTTTTAATCCGTAAGTCTAAAATTAGGGGACAAATAACTGCTCATTCATTGCACCCCAGTCAGCATGGGGGTGCTGTAAGAGCTCGGGAATAATTGTGCCGACCAATAAGCCTACGGAGATGCTTTAATCCTGTCTCCCTCCCTAAAGTGTTCTGGAACCTATCATTTGAATTAGCCGAGTCAGGCAAGGAGGGGGCGGGGAGTCCTTCCGCCCTTCTTAGGAGGGGCTGCATTGCAGGGGGAGACTGAGCAGATAGACTCAGCCACCGGAGAGGGAGAGAGAGTGAGAAGACAAAGCCGTCAAAACCCCAACAGCTTTCTTTTTCTCCAGCCCCGAGCAGACGCCGGAGCCCCCGAGGTACTCCTTCCATCTTTGGAACACACTAATAATTCACTGATAACAGGTAAACTAAATTGAGGGAAGGAGAGCAAGGGGGTGCCAAGAGAGAGAAGAGCATCTGCCTCCGGTTAGCTTGAAGACCCCAAATTAGGATGAGGGTGGGGGACAGTGCAAGAGAAGGGGCACTATGAACAATGAGTAATTTTTGGTCATCTTTTTATCTCTTTGCTAAGATCTCCATCCTTGCCTTTTAATCCACAGACATTAATTTCTAACAATTTACATGGAGCTATCATTTCTCAGCATTTATCTCATTTCAAGTATCTATTTTCCTATAATTTGTCTTATGTGCTTTATGATCTTCAGTCCTTATCTATATCTTCTTTTTTAAGCTATAATTGGTTTTACCTGTTTTTTGATGAAATCTCTAGTTCTCTTGTATTGCTCCAGCCTGTACTTACCTATATAAATATTTTTTAATCTGTAGTGTTCCATTGATGTGTCTACCTTCACCCCAAACTGATTTGCCTCCATAGGAAGGAATTGGGGGGAAGGATGAGATAATATTGAAAGCAATCCTGACCTTTAAGTCTCCTGCTCCCTATCTCAAACCTTTGCTCCAAAGAAAGAGGCAGCTTGAGGTAGGAAGGTGGGAGCCTCTGTTGGAGAATTGCCTGATCCCATATTGAAATCAGTACAGCCCACAAAAGCTACATATGGTGGCAGATTCTGGAAAAGGAATGCTTATTTGCAGCTCCGTGGGAATAGATGGGGCAAGGACATGGCTAATAGGAAAATCCAAGACCAGAATGAGGCAAATATGAGATGCCAGAGAGCTTCCATCCCCTCCAACCACCATCCCTGGTCCTTCCCCCCCACCCCCACCCCCAGGTGGCAGCATGACACAGCAAGGCCCTGTTGGGCAGGCCTTGGGTTCTTGTGGAGGGTCTAGACAAAGGGAATTTGGGTGTGTCTGTGTGGCTTAAGGACAGTGTGTCTTTTTATACTACATATTTGCTAATCATGTATCTCTAGGAATAGATGGTTATATTTAGAAATTACCTTTAAAAAAAAAAAAAAAAGAAATTACCTTTGACTAAAATATCTGGATAATTTAAAATGAAGGACAGAAGTATTTCTTGAGCGTATATTGTGGTCTAAGCCCTTTAAGATGTAAAGAAAGATAAGGTATGGGTGGGGAAATTTGGAGAAGAGAAGACGACTTGGGAATTAAATCCATACTATATTAAATTTTGCTAATGAATGTAATACAATGTAGATGGTATTTGAGTTTCAATTTTCTGTATACTGACTTGATTTTAAATGCCATACATGCTTGTATGAGTGTCTTTCTAGAATGAGTGCATCTAGAATGTCTCTGAGTTAATGGCATAGCTAGAGATTTTATTTAGGCCTTTTGAGTTAATATTTCATAAAATTTCCTTTAGCTTTTTTTTTTAAGATTTTTTATTTATTCATTCATGAGAGACACAAAGAGAGAGAGGCAGAGACACAGGCAGAGGGAGAAGCAGGCTCCATGCACGGAGCCTAACGTAGGACTCAATCCTGGGTCTCCAGGATTACACCCTGGGCCAAAGGCAGGCGCCAAACCACTGAGCCACCCAGGAATCCCTCCATTAGCATTTTTTTTTTAATTTTTAATTTATTTATGATAGTCACAGAGAGAGAGAGAGAGGCAGAGACACAGGCAGAGGGAGAAGCAGGCTCCATGCACGGAGCCTAACGTAGGACTCAATCCTGGGTCTCCAGGATTACACCCTGGGCCAAAGGCAGGCGCCAAACCACTGAGCCACCCAGGAATCCCTCCATTAGCATTTTTTTTTAATTTTTAATTTATTTATGATAGTGACAGAGAGAGAGAGAGAGGCAGAGACACAGGCAGAGGGAGAAGCAGGCTCCATGCACCGGGAGCCCGACGTGGGACTCGATTCTGGGTCTCCAGGATCACACCCTGGGCCAAAGGCAGGCGCCAAACCGCTGCGCCACCCAGGGATCCCTTCATTAGCATTTTTAATTGCAAGATACACTCTGCCAGACACTCGGAGATTGTTTAAACAATTTTTATACATACTCTGGTTTATTTTATTTTTTAAAAAGATTTTATTTATTTAATCATGAGAGATACAGAGAAAAAGAGAGAAACACAATGCAGGCAGGAGTAGCAGGCTCCATACCACTTAGCCACCCAGGGATCCCCATACTCTGATTTAAAGAAAAGGAGTCAATTTGTCAAAGAGCTTTTTCCCTGTCTCAGATTCTAGCTTGCTCTCTACTGCCTTTTGCATTTTCATCATTCAGATGAGAATCACGGAACAATCAACACTTACTTAATCCACTGAGTATCTGTTCTTCAGGAACTAAAAGAATTACAAGTTTTGAGGATATTGGTATATAAAACTGTGGGAATTATCTATGTACAGCACATCAAAAAAGACCAGATTGGGAAACAGTCCTGGATCCAACTGGCTAGAAGGCTTCAGAAGTCATTAGATAATTTCTAACATGTTTTCTTTTTTTTTCTAACATGTTTTCATTCTTTCTTTTTGAATATACTGTTATAGCACAGAATATATTTGTTATTTATTCATTTTTTAAGTAATCTCTACATCCAACATGAGACTCAAACTCACAATCCAAGATCAAGAATCACACACTTCATCGACTGAGCCAGCTAGGCACCCCAAATGTGTTTTCTAGCTTTAAAATCCTATGGTTTGTTTGCTTTGTATATTGTTCTATTTTGTAAAGAACCTATTATGTGCCCAGTATTATACTAAGCTTGCTCTGAGGGGTACTGGTAAGGGAGGGGATATAAAAGAAGCCAGCAAGGTAGACAAATAACTGGTAATGTTGGGAAAATAAGGAAAGAAAGAAAAAGAAAGAATCCCTGTGGTGAGTCATTAGTCTGTAACACTGACAGTTCCTAAGATATGCATCTTGGGATCCCCTAGTCCCAGACTGAAGCTGGAGCTGGTAGGCTGAGAGGTACAACCATTTTGTGTAGCTCTCTTTCTGAACACGTCTCTGCAAATTACTGTGGAGATGATCAGAGCTGAGTATCATAGGATCATGACCTCACCTTTCTAACATGCTCCCCCACCCTGTTCCAGTCCCCACATAACCCTCCTTCTAAGCAGCTCTTGGCTGAGTAATGCTCAGTTCCCAGGGTTTATTGTGGGGCCTGAATCTCAGAAGAAAAAGAGCAACTGACAACTGGCTTTTAACATTAAATAACATCCTAGTCTGTCCACTGTCCAATCCTAAAGGCCCTACACTCACACATAAGTATGCTCTCGATTAAGGCTTTCTTTTTTGGCTTTCGTTGAGACAATTCACGTTATCTGGGGTTATAGAGTTTCTGTAGTACAGCAGTTATTATGTTCGCTTAACACATTTTATGGAGGCAGTTGGGAACCTATTTAAGGCCACTATTTAGGAGCCTCGAGGCCTGGTAAGAGCCAATGGAGTCTGCTAGGAGAAGGCCTTTTAAAGTGGTGTTCTATTTTTGGAGGCAATGGAATGTTCCTTCCATTTCTTTGGGAATATTTAAACTAATGCTTTTGCCCCTTCCCTTGGCTAGTAACCAGCAGGGTGCAGGAGGTATAATAGTCATATAACATCAGGGTGTGGGTGGGATGAGCAGAAAAGGTGATAGGAATACTCATTAAGCATGGAAAAGTATCTAATTCTGTCAAGGGACTTTCTCCTTCCAATCTAAACTCTTACTGTCCATACCTGGAATTTCCAATCCATTTGCTCTCAGGTATAATCTAGCATTGGGATCAGAGAAAAAAGTCTTGTTATAGGAAGGCATAGGAAAGTCCTTTGAGCCACCTGGGTTTTATTTTGGAGAGGTACGCTAGAGAGAAATACAGGCTGTTAAGGCCTATCTGTGGGCTAATAGATGGGGGTGACAAGGTATGGGTTATATTAAATAGTGAGAGAAAATTAACCAGCAGCCTCAAATGTCTTTTGTGTGCAAAGCCCAGCACTTGTGAAGAAGGTAGAAAGTAGACTGGTTTTTACCTTTAGGGAAACTGTTTCTCGAAGGAGAAAGACTATCCCTATACAAGACATATAACCGGGATCCCTGGGTGGCGCAGCGGTTTGGCGCCTGCCTTTGGCCCAGGGCGCGATCCTGGAGACCCGGGATCGAATCCCACATCAGGCTCCTGGTGCATGGAGCCTGCTTCTCCCTCTGCCTGTGTCTCTGCCTCTCTCTCTCTCTGTGACTATCATAAATAAATAGAAGAAAAAAAAAAAAAAAAAAAAAAAAAAACACAAGACATATAACCGTGATCTGTAGCCCCAAACTGATAGAGTCAGGTAAAACTCAACAGGGTGTTGGCAGAAATGCTGGAAGATATAGGGTGGAGTGAGTTGTGTAAGTTGAAGGAAGTCCTCCTGGGAAAGGTGAGTTTGTAGTAGGATTTAGAAGGCAGGGAGGAAAACTGAAACCAGAAATGTCATGGAAGCTCTTTTTAGAGGTACCTATTAAATCAAAGTCAGGAAAACATCGATTATTTACCAACATAATAAGTTCAGGGGAAAGATTCCTCTAAGGACTTGAATTCTTCTAGGGACTCCTCTAGTAGTCTTGAAACTTGGGTAGTATTTTAAGATGGAGAGTAGAGGTATGCTTGGGTGGCTTAGTGATTGAGTGTCTGCCTTCAGCTCAGGTTGTGACCCCAGGGTCCTGCATTTGGCTCCCTGCAAGGAGCCTGCTTTTCCCTCTAGGTCTCTCTTTGTGTCTCTCATGATTAAATAAATAAAATCTTTAAAAAAAAAAAAAAAAAGATGGGAGTAGAGAGGAGCTTCCAGGTTGGTGAAAACACATGGAGAGGAGGGGAGAGTGGTATACCTGGAGAGGGCATGGAAGCTCTGCACCCTTTCCCTACACGTAGCCTTGTGCATCTCTTCCATCTGCTGTTCCTGAGTTATATTCTTTTATAATAAACTGGTGATATAGTAAGCTTAAAAAAAAAAAAGATGGAGAGTAGGGAAAGTTAAGCAAGACAAGAATAAGCATAACTAGCAGAGAATGTGCTACTGCTAGGAAGGATGGGGCCAAATTCTAGAAAGCCTTGAAAACCAGACCCAAGATTGACTTGAAGCAGTAGGCAGTGAATTAAGTCATCCCAAGATGGGGAGAAGATTAGAAATGGTAGAAGACAGTAATAAAGGAAGGGTTCCCAAAGCTTGTCCTAGGGAATTTGGATCATGTACAGTGGCAAATGAGGATGCAAATGGTTTTTTGTTTTCTTAAGATTATATATCTTCATGAGAGACACAGAGAGACGCAGAGACATAGGCAGAGGGAGAAGCAGGCTCCCTGCCAGGAGCCCAGTGCAGGACTGGATCCCCAGACCTCAGGATCATGCCCTGAGCTGAAGGCAGATGCTCAACCACCGAGCCACCCAGGCATCCCAGGATGTTAAGTTTTTAAGTAAGGAAAGGCCATGGGTCATAAAGAGACTCCAGTAGCATGAAGATTAACAAATGGTTTCTTTCTAGGAAGTTATGAGGGACCCTGTGAGTAGCCAGTACAGCTCCTTTCTTTTCTGGAGGATGCCCATTCCAGAACTGGATCTGTCGGAGCTGGAAGGTCTGGGTCTGTCAGATACATCCATCTACAAGATCAAAGACAGCAGCACTGGCAAAATGACCGGGCAAGCAACTGGAGTAGAACAGGAGAAGAATTCCGAAGGCGATGCCCTCCTTGAATACAGCACCTTCAACTTCTGGAGAGCTCCTATTGCCAGCATCCACTCCTTTGAACTGGACTTGCTTTAAGCCCAAGACTTCTCTCCCACCACCTTGCCCTCACTGCCTTCCCTTTCAAGCCCCTTCCTTTCCACCCTTTTCTCCTATTAATCTTGCTCTTTCCTCTCCATTGTGTTGAGGTGGTGCTGATGAATCTGCCAGAGTTGTGTTGTATTTATTTATTTATGTATTTATTTATCTTACTGGTTTCTCTCAAGAGCCCTTAAGCCACAAAGGAAAGGGTTCAAGGAATGGAGTATTGATTGGATCACAGGGATCCCCCCCCCCCCCATGATAATTCAGAAAACAGGCCTGGTGGAGGCACCAGAGAGTAGCACAGTAGTACAAAATGGAGGATTTTTTTTTTTTTTTTACTTCATTTTAAACAGCTTTAGAAATTGCTCAAACTTAATTTCCTGCTCTGGATCAGTAAACACAAATCTTTCTTCCAGGGTTGATGAAGAAACCTTACAAGTTTTCATTTGAGATTATCGGATTTCTAAAAGGCTATGCTATGTCTTTTGCTATTTGATCCTACTCCTTGTAATACACTTTCTCTCAGAGAAACTGGGGGTAGTTAAAAAAGTATAAAACAAGAGGAAATAATACATCATGGAAAAACGAAAATAGGGGACAGCATTGAATCATTTTAGAAATAAGTACATTCTCAAAAGGTTGTACCTTCTTCAAGCCTACTCACTTTGTAATTTTGCCCATAACTCAAAACTCTTGAGGAAAATGACTCCAAGTTCACTTCTTAAGACACGATCTTTCTGACTACGATAACTTGTTAGGTTTTGATTCCGTTTCTAAAAGGCAGAGTTTGGTCTTTAGTATTATAGTCTTGCCCAGCATCTGCAATGTATGATACTGATCAATGAGCCTCAGGCACAATTCTTCAGCTTTGAGACCATGAAACAATCACATAATGACCTTACACCTTGTCCCCTCATTCCAAAATTATTGCCGCTGATTTGTGCTGCCATCCACTCATTTCTTTAATAAAGGCATTCAATCCCAGGACTGGGTTCTAGTTTTCTCTCTCTTCAAAAAGAAGGTATCTCTGAAATTAGCCTTGCTTTTTCCCTTACACTTCTATATTATACCTTTCAATAAAGGAACAATTCTTTCTGTAGCCTTTATATATTAAAAATGATGAACTGCAAGTTGGATAGGTATAAAAAAAAAGGTAAAATCAACTTAAAATTATAATTTAGGGGACGCCTGGGTGGCTCAGCGGTGGGGCGCCTGCCTTCAGCTCAGGTCGTGATCCTGGAACCCGGGATCGAGAGTCCGCATCGGGCTTCCTGCAGGGGGGCCTGCTCACTCCCTCTGCCTGTCTCTGCCTCTTTCTGTGTACACATTCTCATGAATAAATAAGTAAAATCTTTGAAAAGAAAAAAAAAATATATCTATTTATTCATGAGATACACAGACAGAGAGAGAGAGAGAGGCAGAGACACAGGCAGAGGGAGTGAGCATCCTCCCCGGAGGAAGCCCGATGTGGGACGGGATCCCGGGTTTCCAGGGTCACGCCCTCGGCCGACGTCAGCACTACACCGCTGAGCCACCCAGACTGCCCATGAACGAATAAACCTTTAAAAAAAATTATAATTTAAGAAGAAAGCTGCAACCAACCACTTTTCTACTTGACCACTGGCTACATACTGAGGTAATAATCCTAGATGTCTCAGAAGGCACCTGTGGCACCAAGTATGCTCTTCATTATCTCAGTCTAGGTGCCTAAGAAACGAAAATAATTCACCCAAATATGTTATTTGGTTATTTACAACTCGTCTCATTAAAAAACAACAACAAAAAAGAATAATAAAACAATCCAACTATTTGAACTTTCAAATAGAGAACGTGAACAGTAATTAGATAAGATGTTGACTCAAAAAGGGAAACCATAAGTATCAAAATGGATCGAAAACGGTCAGAATGCCGTAGATACTTTAGAGGCGACCCGAGCAAATTCAGAAAAGGAGAACCTCCGTGGCCTTTGAAAGCCCACCATAAAGGACAGAAGCCAAAACCGAATAGAGTGGAGCCGTGACTTGCCCTTTCCTTGTGTTCACTTATTTAAGGGCTTCTTTCCCATTTTTCACTGCCCTTAGGCGACTGGTGGGTGAAGATGGGAGCTATTTGGTGTGTAAGGTGTGTGAGAGGATCTGCAAATTCAGGTTGTGTCCCCTTCCGAGCCTCTCCACAGAAACGGCTCCATCACCCGGTTCACTATGAGCAGACAGCCCGGTCCCGGGGGCCTTACATTCAAGCTGTAAATTGGAAATACCACCGTCAGGACACCGGAGTTCAATCCGCACGCAAAGCCGGGAACGTCCCAACCGCTGCACCCGAGGTAAAGACAGGGAAACAAAGTTTTGCCGTCAACCTTCAGATTGGTCCCGGGACAGGATACCAAACAGGCGGACGCCCCGCGCAGGTTCCGACGGCTCCTCCGCACTTTCCGGGCTCTTGGCGCCAAAAGAACCCAGCGCTTCCGTCCCCTGCCGGGACTACACGGCACGTAAGACGCGCCATCAACAATCCTCCGCCCCGTCAAATAGTCCCGTTTGGATGATCTCAGATATACACTTTTCCACGTCAAAAAGCCTTCAGTGGAAACAAAATGAGACTCAGAGATGCATCGCTTTTCTGCTCTGATGTAAATGTGGGCTTTTCTCGTCAATTTCTCCTCACAGATCCCTCCGCCAGAAATTGTATTCTCTGAGCCTTCACTTCCGGGTCCGCCATTTTGTTGCCTCCATTTCTCCACGAGGGGGGGTTCAAGGCCCCCAAAATATGTATATATGAAAAGGCCAAAAAGTAACCGTCAGTGACAGGGAGTCTTAACTAGAGAAGGAAACGGGACCAAACTGGCGGGCTCGGTGAAAGCGCGGCCGGCAGCGTCCCGGACGAGGAGGTGAGGAGGAAGAAGATGTGCGGACTCTGGGGGGCGTCGGGGCCGGGAGGGAGACTGCCGTGATACTTGCACAGCGTCCCGGCGCAGCCCCGGACTTCTGGGTGCAGACGGAGCGGCGCCCTTCACCGGAGCGAGGGCGGCTCGAGGAGGGGACGAAGAGGAAGGGGATGCTGCCGGGAGGAAGGGGAGGGGACTGGGAGGAGGTGAAGGAGGGGGTGGGTGTAAGACCTGGGGCTGGGGAGCTGGACCCGGGGCCGCGAGGGCCGCAGAGGTGACCGCTAGGGGGCAGCCCCCCTGGGCTGAGGCCCTGGCTCCTGGCCCCCCACCGACTCTTCTTCGAGAAAGACCACGTTGTTGTTTGCATTGGAGGAGAAATCGGGGACTCCCAGTTCTCTGACCTCAGTAATAGCCAGAGATTTTGATTGAGCTCATAATCTGGGCAAAAGAGCAGCGCGAGCCCGCCCCCCGGTGCTGCACAGTTGTTTGCACAGCTGGCGGCCGGTGGAGACGTGTGCAATAGAAACCGAGGAGAGGTCGGATCTTCGTTCCACGTCTCCTCTTTAGCGTTTTTCTGTTCTCACAGAGTCCCTTGAGCAGCAGAGATTATCCGTTCCTCTCCGTCTTCCCAGGTCTTCTTTCTGTCTTAAGCATCTGTGGAAAAGGACATTCTGTGGCTTACCCTCCAACAATTTAACAACATTTTTGGTCGTCTGGGACCATATTTCCGTCGTGACCCATCCGGCCCAATGGAGATGTTCTTAAACATCTATTTCATACCATCTGGTAACAGTGAAAGAACTGCCTCACCCAAATTATTATATTAACAAATGTAATTACTCTGTGATAATGGAGTACTTTGTTGTCAGGAGCTCAAACAATTCATCAAGTATTAAAACACTTATTCAGAGTTCTTGTATGTTTGTTTGGGAGAGGGAGTGGGTAGGTACTTTATTCATCTCCAAAATCCTTAGAGATAAATTAGATAAGATTTTTTCTTTAGTTCGTATATAGAGGAAGTAGAGGTACATCTATGTTTTCAAATAATCTGGGGAGAGGGGGGTTGAGTTGGTTAAACATCTGCCTTCTGCTGAGGCCATGAATGATCCCAGGTCCTGGGTCCTGCGCCCTGCTCAGCGGGGATCCTGCTTCTCCCTCTCCCTCTGCCTGCTCTTCTGCCTACGTATGCGTTCTCTCTGTCAAATAATAAATAAAATCTTTTTTTTTAAAGATTTTATTTATTCATGAGAGACACAGAGAGAGAGAGAGAGAGAGAGAGAGAGGCAGAGACACAGGCAGAGGGAGAAGCAGGCTCCATGCAGGGAGCCTGACGTGGGACTCGATCCGGGGACTCCAGGATCACGCCCTGGGCTGAAGGCTGACGCTCAACTGCTGAGCCACCCAGGTGTCCCATAAACAAAATATTTAAAAAATAATAATCAGGGAGCTTGAAAGTGCCTGGACTGTCCTCCTGACTCTGGCTACATCTCTTGTCTGGTGGGTATTGTCAGTCTTGAGGTAGGATATGGGAGAATGGCACATAGTCCGTGCCCCCCCCCCCCCGCCCCCCATTGCTGTTATTTTAAAGATACATTTTACTTTTATTTTGGATAGATGCTTCAGATTAACTAGAAAAAGTGAAGGATAAGGGAGAAAAGGACCTTGAACACACTTCTAGGAGACCTTTTTTATATCAGGTGATGAATATAACACCTTACTTACATTCTAATCCCAAAGTTTATCTTTGTATAGTAAGAAATAAGGCTTTTCATGGCCTGTTTAAAGAATGGGATGACAAGTATGGGTCAGTTGCCATTTAGTGGTACTGATACATGGGCTCACAAATATGATTAAAGAAAAGTGGGGGCACCTGGGTAGCTCAGTGGATTGAGCATTGGACTCCATTTTGGTTTGGGTCATGATCTTGGGGTTGTGGGATGGAGCCCTGTGTCAGGCTCTGCACTCAGCACTGGGTCTCCTCTCCCTCCCCCTTTCCCTCTGCCCTGCCCGCCCCCACAAAAGCTCTCCATTCCTCTCCTTCTCAAATAAAGAAAATCTTAGGGGCTGCCCAGGTGGTGCAGCGGTTTAGCACCGCCTGCAGCCCAGGGAGTGATCCTGGAGACCGTGGATCGAGTCCCAGGTCAGGCAATATAATTAAATCACAAGGTGGCTAAATGATTTGCCTAAGCCAATGATTCTAAAATTTTCTTGTTTCAGAACTTGTGTGTGTGTATATATATATATATATATATATATATATATATATATATATATTATGATAGTCACACACACACAGAGAGAGAGAGAGAGGGGCAGAGACACAGGCAGAGGGAGAAGCAGGCTCCATGCACGGGGAGCCCGACGTGGGATTCGATCCCAGGTCTCCAGGATCGCGCCCTGGGCCAAAGGCAGGCACTAAACCGCTGCGCCACCCAGGGATCCCCAGAACTTGTATATATTCTTAAAAACTGCGTTTCTTGGTGGCTGAGTAGTTGAGTGTTTGCCTTCCACTCAGGTGGTAATCCCAGGGTGCAGGGATCCAGTCCTGTATTGGTCTCCCTGCAGAGAGCCCGTTTCTCCCTTAGCCTGTGTCTCTGTCTCTCTGTGTCTCTCATGAGTAAATAAGTAAAATATTAAAAAAAAAATTTCTTAAAAATTATTGAGGACTCCAGTGTGTTACATCTATTGGGATTAAATGTTTTAGAAGTTAGTTTTTAAATGTTCATTAATTAGAGCAGCCCGGGTGGCTCAGCGGTTTGGCGCCTGCCTTCGGCCCAGGGTGTGATCCTGGAGACCCAGGATTGAGTCCCATGTCAGGCTCCCTGCGTGGAGCCTGCTTCTCCCTCTGCCTGTGTCTCTGCCTCTTTCTCTCTCTGTGTCTCTCTCATGAATAAATAAAGAAAATCTTTTAAAAAAATTAAAAATAAATGTTCATTAATTAAAATACGATAGTAAATCCTGTACAAGTTAACATAAATAACACATTTTTATGAAAAAATATGTCTTCCAAGTTAATAATGAAAGGAATGGAATGGCATTGTTCTTTATTTTTGCAAATCTCTCTAACTTCTGGCTTAATAGAAAACAGTTGCATCCTCATAATTACTATTGCACATAATCTCTTGCTATAGGTACTTGGAGAAAGGAGGAGTATTTATTTATTTATTTTTTACATTTTTTAAAAACTTAAATTCAATTTGCCAGCATAGAGTATAACACCCAGTGCTCATCCCATCAATTGCCCTCCTCATTGCCCATCACCCAGTTACCCCATCCCCACCCATTTCCCCTTCTGCAACCCTTTGTTTGTTTCCCAGAGTTAGGAATCTCTTAATTTTTCCCACTGAGTTCCCCTCCTGTCCCTTATAATCCTTTTCACTATTTCTTATATTCCACGTATGAGTGAAACCATGTGATGATTGTACTTCTCCAAGTGATTATTTCACTCAGCATAATACCCTCCAGTTCTATCCAAGGAGGAATATTTTAATAGCTTTTTCAGGTAATCATGGGTGTTCTTTGATGCTCCACAAAAACTGGAGAAAGTGGCAGTTTTTTCTTTGTAAGATTCTATTTATTCGTGAGAGACACATACAGAGAGAGAGGCAGAGACACAGGCAGAGGGAGAAGCAGGCTCCATGCAGGGAGCCTGAGGTGGGACTCGATCCCAGGACTCCAGGATCACACCCTGGGCTGAAGGTGGCGCTGAGCCACCCAGGCTGCCCTTATTATACAATATTTAAAAATCACATTTATTAGTATCACCACTAATTTCATCAGAAAAGTTTGTGGGGGGATGCTTGGTAGCTCAATGGTTGAGCATCTGCCTTTGGCTCAGGTTGTGATCCCAGGATCCTGGGATTGAGTACCACATTGGGCTTCTCAAAGGGAGCCTGCTTCTGCCTCTCCCTGTGTCTCTGCCTCTCTCTGTGTATCTCTCATGAATAAATAAATATAATCTTAAAAAAAAAAGTCCCACATCAGGCTCTCTGCATGATGCCTGCTTCTCCCTCTGCCTGTGTCTCTGCCTCTCTCTCTGTCTCTATGAATAAATAAATAAAATCTTAAAAAAAAAAAAAGTCTGTAGGAAACTATCAACTCATAGTGGTGGATTTAAGTTTCTCAAAATTCTAATTTTGCATAAAAGCTCAAATCATAATAATTAGTAAATACTGTCAGTTGTTTTCCTTGAAGTGCAGGCTCTCTTTGTTCATTTTTGAAAAAATGTCTGCTATATACATGAGTCTGAATATCCTTGGTATGTCTATTCATCATTTTTTGTTGTGACATAATATTTCTACGCATTGTTGTTTCAAAGGGATGAAATGCTGTTTTACTGATTTCTTAAGCTAGAGAGGTGGCAATATGTTGAACAGATTTCCAAAGTATTTTTCTGAATATTGAATATTAGGGAACTATTATTTAGGGCCTGAAACATTCCGAAATATTTGATTGTGTTAGATGAGATAGAAAGGAAGCACCCTACTGGATAATCAGCTTGAGAAGTATCTTACATATATTTAAATACTAGAATAGAGGTCTTCTAAAAACATTTTACAGGCAACTTTCCTTGTGTGATAGCTTCCTGAAAACTTCTGTTCCTATGCATAAAGATGTCTTTGGTGGACTTGGGGAAGAGGTTGCTAGAAGCAGCAAGAAAAGGGCAAGATGATGAAGTGAGAACATTGATGGCAAATGGTGCCCCATTCACAACAGATTGGGTAAGCTCTTTTAATTATTCCCAATGTGTGCTGTTACCAATTTTTTCCTTTTGTTTCCCCCCAAAGATTTTATATTTAAATAATCTCTACACCCAATGTGGGGCTTGAACTCACAACCCTGAGATCAGGAATTGCACATTCTACTGACTAAATAATGAGGCATGCCCCCAACCTTTTTCTTAAAGGCTCGATAGACTCTTGATTTTGCTTTATTCCCTTTCTGCCTCATTACCCATACAAGAGTTTTATTTTCTTTGTTTCATCTGAATATGTAGTAGTCTTCTAGTTTTTTCCAAATTGCAAGAGTCTCCTATGGATATATAGGTAGTAATTGTAAGGTATTATATACTTGTGATTTTCTATAATGCTTTTTAGAGTGTTTTCTGAAGGTATAATTCTCCCTGGAGTGTACTTTTAGGTTATAGGTTTCTGTAATTGGCTAGAAATTAATCAAAATCAGTATAATAAGAGTGCATTTCTAAACTAATAAACTACTTGTTTCCTTTTCTCTAAAGTGTCCTGGTTAATCAGATATAGTCTAGGCATTGTGTTTCCTTTTTTACCACTGTTAAAAAACATTAAGAGGAGAGTCACCTGGGTGGCTCAGTGGTTGAGCATCTGCCTTCAGCTCAGGTCATGATCCTGGGGTCCCAGGATCCAGTCCTGTATCAGGCTTCTTACAAGGAGCCTGCTTCTCCCTCCGCCTGTGTCTGCCTTTCTCTGTGTGTCTCTCATGAATAAATAAAATCTTAAAAAAAACAAAAAAAAAAAACCTTAAGAGGAAGGTGTAAATTCACAAGCCTAGGCAGCCAGCTTGAAGAGATAGATTTTATAAGCGTTGCCTAACTTAATTATTTTTATTTTATTTATTTTTATTTATTTTTTTTAATTATTTTTATTTTTTAAAGTAATCTCTGCACCACAGACTGGGTAAACTCTTTTGTTTACTCCCAACATGTGCTGTTGGCAACCTCTTCCTTTTTTTTTTCCCCAAAGATTTTATTTTTAAGTAATCTGTATACCAATATGAGGCTCAAACTCACAATCCTGAGATCAGGAGTCACATGCTTTACTGACTGAGCCAGCCAGGCACTCCACCATTGCCTAATTTTAACAATTCAATGAGCCAATGTCTTCTATCCCGGGGTGATTAATTCATAACTCAAGAGGCCAGCAGGTTCTTAGCACTTCACGAAAAGGAAGAAAAGGAAACCTATGAGATTAGCATTTCTATTAATAGATTTGAAAAGAGCAATGTGAATTAAATCTAGTCAGACAGAGAGGCTGAACATATATGAAACGCAAAGAATAAACAACAGAAGCTTAAAATAAAGAACCTAACACAAAGAAAGGAATAGATCTCTGGCCAAAGTGGCTAAAGATAGCTAACTCTTAACAGAATTTACTTTGAGATGATACAGACTTATTGTTGTTGTCATGTATTGCTAAAATTTTATTGCCTCTTCATCTCATCAGTCTTTTTGCTTTGCTTTACTATGGCAGCAGACTTCTATTCCAGCCAATTAAATTTGCACACCAAATCTCGGTAATTTTCTAATCTCGGCCTTTTCCTAAGAATTTTTTTTTTTTTAAGATTTTATTTATTTATTCAGAGAGACACAGAGAATGAGAGGCAGAGACACAGGCAGAGGGAGAAGCAGGCTCCATGCAGAGAGCCCAACGTAGGACTCGATCCAGGGTCTCCAGGATCACGCCCTGGGCTGCAGGCGGCGCTAAACGGCTGCGCCACCCGGGCTGTCCCTAAGAATTATTTTGAACCTGCTTATCCTCTTCCTTTACCCCAATACAGAATGTTCTTGTTTATTCATTTTTTTTTTTTTACCTTTTTCTAAGCTTAGCTTAACATCATATCCTTTAGAGAATCTTGCCTGATAAATCCATCTGACTTAAATCCATTATAAGCACTAATTTAATTGGTGGTATATTTATTTGCCTGTTAGTATGTTAATTTCTTAATTAATATTGTTTACTCCTATTGCACAATCAATTCTCACTCTTGTTCATTTGTGTCCCTCCAGTAGTGATTTAGGACTCTGCACACAGTTGATATTCAATGAGTATTATTTTCCCACAGCTTGGAACATCACCCCTCCACCTTGCAGCTCAGTATGGTCATTATTCCACAGCAGAAGTGCTCCTTCGAGCAGGCGTTAGCAGGGATGCCCGGACCAAAGTGGACAGGACCCCTTTGCACATGGCTGCAGCTGATGGACACGCGCACATCGTGGAACTGCTTGTTAGGGTAATAGTGGCAGATCTATATTGTAAAAGAGACACCCACCTCACTGTTTTCTTACGTAAACAGGTCGCAGGAAACTAGACTGTGAAAGATTAAGTTTAGGATAGTTCACAGTATAGACTTGTGTGTCTTTCAAGAGCATGGCAATGAGGATTTTGTTTCTAATCTTTTACAGGCTAAGCAGACTTTATTGATTTTTCTTCATTCCCTTCCTGCAGGTGTTCTCTGTACTTATGTCTATTTTTGTAGGAATTCAGCTCCCTTAATAAATGCAACAAAAATCTGTTCTTTTCCCCTTTCTTTCCGATCTGTTATAATTTTCTAGTTGTCCTCAGAAGACCTACTAATTGAAGAGATTATGTCTATCATCATTCAGGAGAATTTGAAGAATGTTTTTCCCTTTGATATTTCTATGTGATATAAATTTGAATATGTGTAATATTTATGGAAATTCTCTTTATTTGGGTGATGGGATCTTGCACCTCTGCTACCATAACCAGTGCCTATTTGAAAAAAATTATTGTTCTGTGACAGAATGGTGCAGATGTCAATGCCAAGGACATGCTGAAGATGACAGCTTTACATTGGGCTACAGAGCACCACCATCGAGATGTTGTAGAGCTACTTATCAAATATGGAGCTGATGTCCATGCTTTCAGCAAGTTTGATAAATCTGCTTTTGACATAGCCCTGGAGAAAAAGAATGCTGAGATTCTGGTCATCCTTCAGGTCTGGTTCTTTTTCTACCCCCAGAGTATATTTTAATTGAAGTAAAGAATTTTTTTTATAGGAGCTGAATCAAAATGGAATTTTCTCTATCATACCAAGATAGTACGTGATATGTCTTAATATTGTGACTCAGTGTCATCGGTATCTTTAAAAAAAAAAAAAAAAAAAGCATTGTATCAAGCCTGAATTATTCATGGTGATTGGAGAATAGCGTTGTGGCCAGTACAAAAATAAAATTTATTTGGCTTTAGAATGTTTTTTTACTCTATGAAAATTTCCTTCCTTCCTTCCTTCCTTCCTTCCTTCCTCCCTCCCTCCCTCCCTCCCTCCCTCCCTCCCTCCCTCCCTCTCTCTCTTTCTTTCTTTCTTTCTTTCTTTCTTTCTTTCTTTCTTTCTTTCTTTCTTTCTTTCTTTCTTTCTGATTTTATTTACTTATTTATTTGACAGAGAGCATGTTGGGGAAAGGCAGAGGGGGAAGGAGAGGGACAAGTAGGGCTTGATCCCATGACCCCAAGATCATGACCTGAGCTGAGATCTAAGAGTTTGATCCTCAACTGACTGAGCTACTCAGGTGCCTTGAAAATTTCCCTTTCTTAAAAAAAAAAAAAAAAATTTCCCTTTCTAATTGAGCTTGACTTGGGACAATATGAAAAAGTCTCTTTGGGGTACCTGACTGGCTCACTTGGTAGAGTGTACAGTTCTTGATCCTGGGGTTGTGGGTCCAAGCCCCATGTTGGGTGTAGGGATTGCTTAAATTAATAAATTTTTTAAGAAGTCTCTTTATGTTTTCTGAATATACATCAATTCATATGAGTCAGTACATAAGTCTAGTGTAAATCTAATGCATATTGAGTCATAAGGAAGCCATCTTAAAAAGTAGCTGTGATGATTTTACCCATTAATTTCTTAATTAATTCTCTGCCTCTCTCTCTCAGTCTGTGTCTCACATGAATAAATAAATATATTTTAAAAGATTTTGTTTAGTAATTTGAAGGAGAGAGAGAGACTGTGTGCATGAGTTGGGGAGGGGCAGAGGCAGAGGGAGAAGCAGACTCCCCACTGAGCAGGGAGCCCTGCACCTGGAGCTTGATCCCAGGACCCTGAGATTATGACCCGAGCCTAAGGCAGACACTTAATTAGTGAGCCACCCAGGCACCCCTAAATTTTTATTTATTTGAGAGAGAGAGAGAGCAAGAGAGAGCACAAGCAGGGAGAAATGGCAGAGGGAGAGGGAGAAGGAGGCTTCCGCTCAGCAAGGATCAGTTCCAGGACTCTGGGATCATGACCTGAGCCGAAGGCAGAGGCTTAACTGATGGAGCCACCTAGGTGCCCCTGAACTGAGTTCTTTTTTTTTTTTTTTTTTTTTTGAACTGAGTTCTGAAGGAGAAGTAAGAAAATGATATTCTAGGCTAGAAAAAGAGCAAATCACTGACATAGAAGTGTGAAAGGAGTGTAATGTTCAGGAAAGAGTAAGTTCTGTGACTAGAGATTGAGCAAAGGAAGTAGAGTTTGGGAGTGGCAGGAGCTAAGGTTTAAGGGTTAGGCTGGGTTTTGAATGTAGGAGTATTGCATGGCATGCAATGGAGTTGGGACTGTTTGGTGGGCAATGAGGATCCGGTAGAAGCTTTTTTTTTTTCTTTTAAGATTTTATTTATTCATGAGAATATTTTATTTATTATTCATGTATCAGGTAATATTCTGATACACAGAGAAAGAGGCAGAGACATAGGCAGAGGGAGAAGCAGGCTCCATGCAGGGGAGCCTGACGCGGGACTCGATCCTGGTACGCGGGGATCATGCCCTGAGCTGAAGGCAAATGCTCAACCACTGAGCTACGCAGGTGTCCCAGTAGAAGCTTTTATTTTTTATTATTATTATTTTTTTAAACAGAGGTACTTTTTTTTAAATTTTTTAATTTATTTATGATAGTCACACACAGAGAGAGAGAGAGAGAAGCAGAGACATAGGCAGAGGGAGAAGCAGGCTCCATGCACTGGGAGCCCGACGTGGGACTTGATTCCGGGTCTCCAGGATTGCTCCCTGGGCCAAAGGCAGGCACCAAACCACTGCGCCACCCAGGGATCCCCAGTAGAAGCTTTTATTTATTTATTTTTTAAAGATTTTATTTATTTATTCACGAGAGACACAGACAGAGAGAGAGAGAGGTAGAGACACAGGCAGAGGGAGAAGCAGGCTCCATGCAGGGAGCCTGATGTGGGACTTGATCCCAGGACTCCAGGATCACACCCTGTGCCAAAGGCAGGCACTAAACCGCTGAGCCACCAGGGATTCCCCCCAGTAGAAGCTTTTAAATAGAAGATTGAGATGATTCGTTTTTTGTTTTGTTTTGTTTTGTTTTGTTTTTAAGTAGGCTTCTGGCCCAACATGGGGCTTGAACTCATGATCTTGAGATTAAGAGTCGTATGCTGTACTGACTGAGCTAGCCAGATGCCCCAATTTTTTATTTCTTTATTTTTTTAGATTTTATTTATTTATTCATGAGAGACAAAGAGAGACAGAGACACAGGCAGAGAAAGAAGTAGACTCCCAGTGAGGAGCCCAATGAGGGGCTTGATCCTAGGACCCTGGAATCACAACCTGAGCCAAAGGCAGACACTCAACTGCTGAGCCCTACCCCCTGCCCCCTTTTTAAAGATGATTGTTTGGACTGTGGTACAGACTGGGAAGAAAAGACACTTAATGCCAAATAGCCATATGGTGACTTTCATTAGGCCAGGCAAGACCCAGTGAGGGCTTGAATTAAGGAAATAATAGTGGAAGATAGAAGGAAAGGCAGATTCAGGAAGAATTTAACAGTAACCAGAGAATGGGTATTCTCTTTCAACTGAAGCTCTTAGTCAAAGAGATAATTATATATAAAAAATAGGTAGCTATTTCTGCTGCATTTTCAGGGGTTTGTTTGTTTATTTCTTTTTTCTTGACAGATGGTTCTGTATAGACTGGTCCTCTTCAATTTTCTTTTTTTTTTTTTTTTTTTTTTTTTTTTTTTTTTCCTCTTCAATTTTCAATTCTTATTTAGAGCACTTAGTAATTGGAATTCTTAAGTAGATATCATGTTTGTAGAAAACTGCTTCTGAACGCTATAAAATAAAAGATAAGCATCTTTGTACCTAAATTGTACAGTTATCCCCGGAAGCAGAAATGTAACATATGGAACTAGACTTTAAAATCTGGCAGTCGGGCAGCCCCGGTGGCGCAGCGGTTTGGCGCCGCCTGCAGCCTGGGGTGTGATCCTGGAGACCCGGGATGGAGTCCCACGTCGGGTTCCCTGCATGGAGCCTGCTTCTCCCATTGCCGGTGTCTCTGCCTCTCTCTCTTTGTGTCTATGAATAAATAAATAAAATCTTTTAAAAATAAATAAATAAATAAATAAAATAAAATCTGGCACTCATTTATTTGCATGTTATATATTCTCTTAGGAATTTCTTCAGTAGCAAAATGGAACAAGTAATTGGAAAAACTCTGGAGAATATTGTTCTCTGTAGATTTGCTGCAGGGATCTCCTACTAGCACATTGACTTCTACATAATTGATCATAGAATATTAGTGCTAAAAATTACTTTTTAGACCACTCTCTTCATTTTCCAAATAAGAACAAGTTCCAGACAAGTTAAGTGAATTGCCTAGAAGTTTTGCAAACAATAATGCTTTTTTTCTGTAAATTAGAAATAACCCTGGGAAAGCATCTTAACATCTTTGTTGCCCTGATCTAGAAAAACAAACAAAACAAGAAAAACAGTAACCTTAATGAGAACTCTGAGTTCCCTGGGACACCATGTGCCACAACTAGTTCTGCTCGACAGAGCATTGGGGTGAGGGTGGCTGTTCAGTAACTGTTTAAGGCTAACAAGTTCTGATTTTGAAATATTCTACCCTGTTTTGCAGGAAGCGATGCGGAATCAGGTGAATGCTAATCCCGAGAGAGCCAACCCTGTGACTGTGACTGCCCCATTCATCTTCACATCTGGAGAAGTTGTCAACCTTGCTAGCCTTGTTTCTTCAGCCAACACCAAAACAACCTCAGGTAGTATTCTGATAACGTGGCATTTATTTTAGGCTTAAAATGAACAGGACCCCAGTTTTTCCTGTGAGATGAATGGATCTGTCTGATACCCACTCATTCATTAAAATATTCTCCACAGAAAATTTATAATAGATTTTAAAGCTAATGCATTTATTCTTACTGAGGGAAAGGGGGAATCATACATAGGGATTATACATGAGTGTTTACAATGTTAAAAGTAAAATATTTTACAGATTAATCTGTGGAAGGGTTTTATGTGACCACAAAATAAAAACATAAGGGTGCTTCAATATAGTACCACTTAGGAAAATAGTTAAATATTCATAGTTTAAAACAGTGACAGATAAACCAGAATAAATGTAAATGGGTTTTGGAGTGCTGATATAAAAGAGGTACATGTGATTATTTGAATAGAGTATAAGAACTTTGATTTGTTCATGGGAATATGAGTAACAAAATAGAGAAAAAAGCACATTTTGAGATCTGTATATTTTTAACAAAAACATCTATCTAAAAAGGAGCAAATTGAGCTATTTTATGTTTATTTTTTTAAAGATTTTATTTATTTATTCATGAAAGACAGAGAGAGAGAGAGAGAGGGGCAGAGACACAAGCAGAGGGAGAAGCAGGCTCCATGCAGGGAGCCCGACGTGGGACTAGATCCCGGGTCTCCAGGATCAGGTCCTGGACTGCAGGTGGCGTTAAACCGCCGGGCCACCCGGGCTGCCCCCCCCCCCTTTTTTTTAAATTGAGTTTTTTTTTTTTTTTAATTGAGCTATTTTCAACATTTCTTTACAAATATTTGTTTTACGTTGAGGGAATTTGTGTCCTCAAATAAATTTTCCAACTGACTCGGTTTCTTTTTGTTTCTGACTTTCAGTTAAAAATAAGACACTGTATTCCTAGTTAAGTTTGTATAACATCAAAGAAAGATCTTGAATGAGCTGTTATTATTGAAGGGCAGTGTGGTAAAATAGAAAGAGCATATACAGGGCAGCCCGGGTGGCTCAGTGGTTTAGTGCCGCCTTGGGCCCAGGGCCTGATTCTGGAGACCCGGGATCGAGTCCCACGTTGGGCTCCTTGCATGGAGACTGCTTCTCCCTCTGCCTGTGTCTCTGCCTCTCTCTCTCTCTCTCTCTCCTCTCTGTGTATTCTCATGAATAAATAAAATCTTAAAAAAAAGAGAAAGAGCATATACACAATATACATATTACATTCATAACTGCATTCAAATACTGATTTATTAATTGACTACATACTTGACCTTGGGAAAACTTTTACTTCTCTAAGCCTTCTTATCTACAAAACTGGGCTATAATAATACATACTTTATGAGGTTTTGAGACTTTGCATTTCCATTTTATAGCAGGACTTCCATAATAATAATAAAAAAATTTTTAAAAAGGACTTCCATAATAGCTAGTATTAAATGAAAATATAACTTCTCAGGGATCCCTGGGTGGCGCAGTGGTTTAGCGCCTGCCTTTGGCCCAGGGCGCGATCCTGGAGACCCGGGATCGAGTCCCACGTCAGGCTCCCGGTGCATGGAACCTGCTTCTCCCTCTGCCTGTGTCTCTGCCTCTCTCTCTCTCTCTCTGTGACTATCATAAATAAATAAAAATTAAAAAAAAAAAAAAAGAAAATATAACTTCTCAAAGAAAGTTTATTTTGTTATGCCCTCAAGGGGGCAGTAGTGATCTTCATTTTATAGGCCATCAACTTTTTTTTTTTTTTTTAAGCTTTTTTTAAATCTAGTTATTCATGAGAGGCACAGAAAGAGAGGCAGAGACACACAGGCAGAGGAAGGAGAAGCAGGCTCCATGCAAGGAGCCCAATCTCGGGAATCCAGTTCATTCCCTGAGCCAAAGGCAGACGCTCAACCACTGAGCCACACAGGTGTCCCGGTCATCAACTATCATTTAAAATCACTGTTCTTTGCTTTCAGCTTGATTCAAAGTTTAGCTTAAATATACATATATGTGTAATCAGAACATCCACAGCCTTTTGGATTTGTTGTGGTTCAGGCCACAATAATTAAAACAAGTGCCTTTATAATCCAAAAATCCTTAGAAGCCAGTAAAGTTATATGTTCACAAGCATATAAAAGAGCTAGTGTTGGTAATCTAATTATTGAAATTCTTCAGACCCTGATCTGAAATGATAAGCAAAGTTGAAGATATTTAGGATACAGCTTCTTCTTCTTTTTTTTTTTAAGATTTTATTTATTTATTCATGATAGATAGAGAGAGGCAGAGACACAGGCAGAACTCGGAACTCGATCCCAGGACTCCAGGATCGCACCCTGGGCCAAAGGCAGGCGCCAATCCACTGAGCCACCCAGGGATCCCCAGGATACAGCTTCTTAGTCTTGGTTCCCATGGGTTTATGTGATGTGTCGTGTCGCTTTTAGTAAACTTGTTGTTTCTCTCTTCTGTATATTGACAAATAAATTAAGATTGCTAAACTATCACATAATAGAGCTGATTTCTCCAGTGTTGTCTTTCACATGAAGCCATTCTACCTACCTCTTACCCCTTCATGGAGAGATCATCAGTGCAAATAAAAGAAAGGAGAAAAGTTCTAAGACAAATTCAGGTTGTATTTTTCTTTTTTTTTTTAGGTTGTATTTTTCAACTAGGTTAAAGGATTTTCTTTTCCTGAATATGGGTGGATGGCTTCTTGTTTCCCATCATCCAGTAATCTTTTTTTCTTAGAGTGTGTGTGTGTGTGTGTGTGCACGTCCGTGCAAGTACATTCGCCAGGGCGGGAAGAGAGGGGGCAGAGGGAGAGGGAGTGAGAGAATCCCAAGCAGGCTCCATGCCAAGTGCAGAGCCAAATGTAGGACTTGATCTCATCACTCTGAGATCATGACCTGAGCCAAAAAAAATTTTTTTAAGATTTTATTTATTCATGAGAGACACACAGAGGCAGAGACATAGGCAGAGAGAGAAGCAGGCTCCCCACAGGGAGCCCACTATGGGATTTGATCCCAGGACCCCAGGATCACAACCTGAGCCAAAGGCAGATGCTCAACCACTGAGCCATGCAGGCTCCCCAACCTGAGCCAAAATTAATTGTCAGATGTATTACCGACTGAGCAACCCAGGCGCCCCCTCTCCCTCTTTCCCATAATCCAATAATGTTTTTAAGAATTAACTGAAAGTATCCTAGGGTTTTCATTTTCATGGATTTTTAAGAAAAGATTTTATCTATTTATTTGACAAAAAGAAAGCACAAGCAGGGGGAGTGGCAGGCAGAGGGAGAGGGAGAAGCAGGCTCTTCTCTGAGCAAGGAGCCTGATGAGGGGCTCAGTCCCAGGACTCTGGGATCCTGACCTGAGCTAAAGGCAGATGCTTAACCAACTGAGCCATCCAGATGCCACTTGAGAGATATTTTTGATAACAAAATTCATGTTATAAAATTTGCTTTCAGTTTTCCATTTGTGACTAAAGATATCACTGATCATCAGTGCTACCATCAAACTGTAGTGGTTCAGAAAGGCAGACTAAATTAAACATTAATCAGTGCATAAAAGAGTTATGGAGATGAATTTCCTATTTCTGTAGGATCATAGGATGCACTCCAAAGTCTACAAAGTAACATAAATAGCTTTGTGTTATTTCATAAAGAGTACAGGCTTTGGAATCTAATGAATTACATTATAATCTGGGCTCTGACATTTACTACCTGTGTGACCCGGACAAGTTACTTACTTTTTCTGAATCTAGTTTTTACCAACTCACTGAGATTGCCTAGCCTACTATAGCACACTCCCCTAAATCCTGGTATGAAGACTCTATCTAATCCACATTTTAAGTAGGTAGCAAGAGTCATCATTGATAATGCCATTTCAAAACAACAGCATCCATGCACATTTTACTTTATTTGGTGCTGGGTCTTATATTGAGGAAAAGGAAGCAATACTGTTTAACAATAAAGTACCTAATTTTTTCCTAGAATTCTCCAGGATTAGTCTAAAAGAGGTAATTTATATCAGCTCTTTCCAGTTTCAACTGTGTATGTCAGAATATTAAACCCAATTTTTCATAAATGTTTTTTCTTCATTTTGCTTTTTTTTCTAAGATTTTATTTATTTATTCATGAGAGACACCGAGAGAGAGAGAGAGAGAGAGAGGCAGAGACACAGGCAGAGAGAGAAGCAGGCTCCATGCAGGGAGCCTGATGTGGGACTTGATCCCGGGACTCCAGGATCACACCCTGGGCAAAAGGCAGGCGCTAAACCACTGAGGCACCCAGGGATCCCCTTCATTTTGCTGTTAAAGGGAAGTTGGATGACACATTATGTCTGAAGCAAAGGGAGAACACCCTTAGCTGGGTATCATGTCCGAAAAAGTATACAATGCTTTGTCAAGAAGCAGTTTTTTTTTTTTTAATTTATTTATTTATGATAGTCACACACAGAGAGAGAGAGAGAGAGGCAGAGACATAGGCAGAGGGAGAAGCAGGCTCCAAGCACCGGGAGCCCGACGTGGGATTCGATCCCGGGTCTCCAGGATCGCGCCCTGGGCCAAAGGCAGGCGCTAAACCGCTGCGCCACCCAGGGATCCCAAGAAGCAGTTTTACTCAGCTATTCTGCTTTAGCTGAGTAATCTAACTGATGTTTGGCTTACTTGAACTTTAATTAAACAGCCTGTGTGTGTGTGTGTGTGTGTGTGTGTGTGTGTGTTAACTGTGGTAAAATAATAACAACCTTGTTTGGGGTGCCTGAGTGGCTCAGTGGTTGAGTGTCTGCCTTCGGCTCAGGATCTGGGATCGAGTCCCACATTGGGCTCCTGTAGGGAGCCTGCTTCTCCCTCTGCCTATGTCTCTGCCTGTCTGTATGTCTCTCATGAATTAAAAAATAAAAATCTTTTTTTTTTTAAAAAAAAAAGAATAAAACAGGGTTATCATTACTATCTCCACCCTAATCCCCTACTGCCACTGTCATCATCCAGAAGCTTTGATGAAAATAATTTGTAGCTGGGGTACCTGGCAGGTTCAGACAGTAGAGTATGCAACTCTTGATCTCAGGTTAGTGAGTTCACACTCCACACTGGGTGTAGAGATTACTAAAAAAAATAATAAACTTTTTTTTAACATTTATTTATTTATTTATTTATTTATTTATTTATTTGAAACACAGAGAGGACAGAGAGAGGCAGAGACACAGGTAGAGGGAGAAGTGGGCTCCACACAGGGAGCACAACGTGGGACTCGATCCTGGGTCTCCAGGATCACACCTCAGGCTGCAGGCGGTGCTAAACCGCTGCGCCACGGGGACTGCCCCAAATATAAAAATCTTAAAAATGAAATCTTTTTTTTTTTTTAATTTTTTATTCATGATAGTCACACAGAGAGAGAGAGAGAGGCAGAGACACAGGCGGAGGGAGAAGCAGGCTCCATGCACCGGGAGCCCGACGTGGGATTCGATCCCGGGTCTCCAGGATCGTGCCCCCGGCCAAAGGCAGGCGCCAAACCGCTGCGCCACCCAGGGATCCCTTAAAAATGAAATCTTAAAAAAAATTAAGGGGCACCTAGGCAAAGCTTCTGGCTTTGGCTCAAGCTGTGATCTCATGGATCATGGGATCGAGCCCCACATTAGGGTCAGGGTAGAATCAGCTTGAGATTCTCTTTCTTCCTCTGCCCCTTCCTCAACTTATGTGCATACCTTCTCTCTCTCTCAAATAAATAAATCTTAATTTTTTTTTTTTTTTAATTAAGAGGGGTGCCTGGCTGGCTCTGTTGGTGGAGTGTGCAACTCTTCATCTTAGAGTTGTGAGTTTGAGCCCCACATTGGGTGTAGAGCTTACTTAAAAAAATAATATCTTAAAAAAAATTAAGAGTACATTTAAAAATAAGATAGGTGTATCAATCAGAGTACAGTCAGGAGGCAAAACTACATGGAGATATGTGTAATTTTATTATAATATGTAATATATAATTTCTATATATTTCTAAACTTACGTGTACGATTTGCGAAGAATTATTAGTAATAGTGTATTAACCACTAAGAGGTGAAGAGAACAGGATGCCTGGGTGGCTTAGTGGTTGAGCAGCTGCCTTCAGCTCAGGGCGTGATCCTGGAGTCTTGGGATCAAGTCCTGCATCGGGTCCCTGCATGAAGCCTGCTTCTCCCTCTGCCTGTGTCTCTGCCTTTCTCTATGTCTCTCATGAATAAGTAAATAAAATCTAAAAAAAAAAAGAGGTGAAGAGAACCATAAAGAATACGAGAATAACCAATATAAGGAGCAGCCACTATTCTGTATGACAAAACTTAATTTCATGCTTACTATCAAGAAATATTGATAGGGTCTAGCTTTAGTATGACAAGGCAAGGCAAAGAAGGCTGGATTTGGAGTTGAAAGGCAATAAATTCACAACTGGCACAAAAGTATCTTTGAAATTACAATGAAAGACATAGAGAAATAAAATTCATTTTATAAAAGTTTTATGCAAAACTGTTGAGTAATACTTTTGATTCATAAAGTTAGGCATGCCTGTTGCCAGATCTAATGCACTTTCCTCCTGGAACTTAGCTGTAAGAATAGCACACAGATATAAGAAGAAAAGGTTATTATTTTTTATTTATTTATTTTATTTATTTTTTTTATTTATTTATGATAGTCACACAGAGAGAGAGAGAGAGAGAGAGAGAGAGAGGCAGAGACACAGGCAGAGGGAGAAGCAGGCTCCATGCACCAGGAGCCCAATGTGGGATTCGATCCCGGGTCTCCAGGATCGCGCCCTGGGCCAAAGGCAGGCGCTAAACCGCTGCGCCACCCAGGGATCCCAGGTTATTATTTTTTAAAAATTTTATTTATTTTCATGAGAAACAGAGAGAGAGAGACAGAGACACAGGCAGAGGGAGAAGCAGGCTCCTCACAGGGAGCCCGATGTGGGACTAGATCCTGGGTCTCCAGGATCATGCCCTGGGCTGAAGTCAGCGACCAAACCGCTGAGCCACCTGGGCTGCCCAGAAGAAAAGGTTATAAACAAAGTTTTTTAAAAAGCACATCATGACATAACTACAGTAGGTAATTTTTTTTTTAGCATGAATCAGTTGTACTACTCTTTGATATTCAATAAATGAAATATCCAGTCTTTAACCATCCTTACACTAAAGGTCATTCCTTCTTGCCTGTCTAGGTAAGAAGACTGTTGGATAGATGCAGTATGGTTAAGTAAAGAACCAGCAGGGTCAAAGAAAAAAAAAAAAAAAGAACCAGCAGGCTCTCTTCCCTCAGCATCATGTAGTTTAGGTTAAGGCATGCTGTGTGTGCTTACTGCCTGCTGCCAGGGATAGCTCTGTACTGCCAGCCTAGGGAGTAGGCGGCACTTGTGGTCTGTTGGCTCCTAATGCTCAGCACTATCAGTGCTTAAAAAAAAAAAAAAAAGAGCAAATGTGGGGAATATAGTGGCCCTATACCAACCATATTACCTTAATCCATTTTAAAGGAGAAACTTTCTAAACCTTCCAGGAGTGTTAACACTATGATCATTGGTTTATACCAGTCTGTATTGGAGAGCAAGAGGAAGGACAATCAGAATGAAAAGCTGAGGTTTTTTTTTTTTCTTTTTTTAAAGCTGAGGTTTTTGATTTGATAAAAGCCAGTTTCATTTTTTTTTTCTTTAAAGATTTTACTTACTTATTCATGAGAGACACAGAGAGAGAGAGAGAAGCAGAGACACAGGCAGAGGGAGAAGCAGGCTCCATGCAGGGAGCCCGATGCAGGACCCGATCCCGAGTCTCCAGGATCCGGCCCTGGGCCGAAGGTGGCGCCAAACCACCAAGCCACCCAGGCTGCCCTAAAAGCCAGTTTCAGTTCACCTCTATTTATTCTCTCCACCAGACCTCATTTGCCTTTTTTACCAAAATAGGTGACCCCCATGCCTCCTTAGCACACTTGTCAAATCCTACCATCTCAGTGCTTGGCCACCCTTGCAGCTCTTGCTGAGGCATCAGTCCCCCTGTCCAACTCCCACAGAGCTACAGTTAGGTAAGGGACAGCTGCTGAGTGAACTGCCGTTTCTTTTATTTTTACATTTCCAGCAGATTTAATTTGCATGAAATATGAAAGAATTATGGTTAACTAGAGACATCTAGGAAAAAGGAATGTAGAGTCATTGAGCATCAGAAAGAAAAATCACTAAGCAACATAATCAGATGGCTGAATAATATTAGAGAACGACTGAGTTATTTGTTGTATTTTTGCAGTTTCAAGTTTGTTTTTCCCTGACTCCAGTTGCTTCAGATTGAAATGTTTAGTCTTCTGTTAGCAATTATTTGGGAAATACTCTGTTTTGTTTTGACTGATGCTATCATAGAGTGATTCAAAATAGTAGCTTAGATATGTTGTATTTAAAGCATCTGGGTCACCTGGGTAGCTCACTAGTTGAGCATCTGCCTTTGGCTCGGGTCCTGATCATGGGGTCCTGGGATCAAGTCCCACATTGGGCTCCCTGTGGGGAGCCTGCTTCTCCCTCTGCCTATGTCTCTGCCTCTCTCTGTATCTCTTATGAATAAATAAATAAATAAACTATATTTTTAAAAAGCATCAAAATATGTAGGAAACTGATACTTCTTCTGTGTGCTTCAGGGTTATTTGCTTTTATTTTCACTAGAGATGATATTTTGGCATTTCCAATGGAGTTGGACTGATATATGCTGTATAGTGGCCTTCTGATATTCAGAACAAAAAAGTTTCAAGTCACTTAGCCAGAGCTGGTAGCCTGTGGGGAGAAGGCTTAGGGTTTCATGTAAGTGGGGGCAAATAGTCATGGGTAGGGCTAAATAGTCATCTAGGAATCTTTCTGGAGCAGTCTGCTCCATCATAAATGAAAGCAGATTGTTCTGCTTTCTTTCTGCCATTGACATTTGGGCGGTGAGAGCATTCCTCCAATCCTATTTTCCAACTGGCAGCGATCATAAAGATCTTTATTCAGACATGTATGAGTGAGCAGCATGGCAGAGGGAAAAAAGCAATGTCCTAAACTCATGCTTCTTATTTTGATTTGCTTTTTTTAAAAAAATATTTTATTTATTTATGAGAGACACAGAGAGACAGAGGGGCAGAGGGAGAAGCAGGCTCCATGCAGGGAACCCGACATGGGACTTGATCCTGGGACTCCAGGATTATGCCCTGGGCTGAAGGCAGACGCTAAACCGCTGAGCCACCCAGGGATCCCCCTTGATTTGCTTTTTGATTTTGGATAAATTACTTAACTTCCCCAGGTCTCAATCTCCTCATCTTTAGCTGAGGTTGGATGGTTGGATCAGATTATCTCTTGAGGTCTTTTCAGCTATAACATTTAACTGTTGTTTTTAATAGATGCAAATGCTCTATTTCCATTAAACCACCTGAATGTGTCTCTTGGTGGATAGTCCATACCCCACTTAGTGCAAAGTTCTTTCTACCTGTGACTCTTTATTTTTTTAATTAATTTTTTAAAAGATTTTATTCATTTATTTGACACATAGGTAGAGAGCCAAAGAGCACAAGCAGGGGGAACAGCAGAAGGAGTGGGAGAGGCAGTCTCACTGCTGAGCCGGGAGCCCAATGTGGGACTTGATCCCAGGACACCAAGATCATGATCTGAGCCAAAGGCAGATGCTTAACAGACTGAGCCACCCAGGCACTCCTACCTGTGACTCTTTAGATAGAAAAATTCTGAAGTGGAATAGTAGGAATCCTTTTGCCTAATAATTATTGGGGGTATTGACTAACCAAACTGAAAATCTTTTTTAAAGTTTTATTTATTTAAGTAATCTCTGCACCCAATATGGGGCTTGAACTCACCACCCCAAGATCAGGAGTCATATGCTCTTCTGACTGAGCTAGCCAGGCACCCTCTCTCCCCTTTTAATTACCAAACTGAAAATCTTTTTTTTTTTTAAGATTTTATTTATTTATTCATTAGAGACACAGAGAGAGAGAGAGACAGAGACAAGAGACATAGACAGAGGGAGAAGCAGGCTCCTCAGAAGGAGCCTGATGTGGGACTCAATCCCAGACCTGGGATCACACCCTGAGCTTAAGGCAGATGCTCAACCACTGAGCCACCCAGGCGTTCCATCCAAACTGAAAATCTTGATTCAACATAATATATATGAAATTCTTAGAAAGATACTGGCTACATTGTAAGTAGTCAGTGTTAGTTGCGATTAATATTATTGTTTATCTGTCACATAGGAGAAAGAAACCACCTACCATTTGTGTTTGTCAGACTTCATCAATGACTGCTTGACACGTTATTTTGTTAATTCACTGTAAATACTTCTATTTTCTTATAGAAATAGATCTACTCTGTAATTATTTTTCTAAGCTTCATAGATTTGTTTGGACTTTCAAGATGCTTTTTGAAAAAGGAATTCCAAGATCAAACATGCTGGGGAAACTCAGCATATCTTATCCTCTATTGGAGAATCACAGGGCTCATTAGCCTATTGGAGTTTCTGATACTTCTTACAAAGTAAACAAAAAATTTAAGCATAAACTGGCATTTTGAAAAAAAAATAAATAAATAAACTGGCATTTTGAAAGTGCATTTGTGCATAGAACCTATCCTTAGTGAAAGCTATTAATAACTCATGAAGACATTTTAGAAAATACTATTCTATTGCATTCACTATTTTCTTTTCTCAACTGACTTAGCATTGTTCACAAGAACTTGCTTTAGAAACTTAAACCTAACTTCTTTTTCCTAGTTTTCCTATCACTGATATTAGCAATTTCAAGGAGGCTGAAATTGTTGTACTCTTATTTTTAAAAAAGCTGAAATTTCAAATTCATTTTTGTCATCTCTAGCTAATTCAGAGGAAATCATAGAGGGAAATTCTGTTGACTCATCAATCCAGCAAGTTGTGGGGAGCGGAGGCCAAAGGGTCATCACTATAGTAACTGATGGAGTCCCTCTGGGTAATATCCAAACTGCAATCCCTACTGGAAGCATTGGCCAGCCATTTATTGTAACTATGCAAGATGGACAGCAAGGTGAGTTATCCCATTCAACAAAGTGTTTATGGAAAGATATTTTAGACATTCCACATTCCTCTAAAAATGAGGCATTAATTTTTAAATAGTGGGACTAGAAGAGTGCCAGATTCCAGGTTGGCTCCAAGAAAGAAAGAGAGAAACTAGGCCAACAAAGCCTAATTTCCCTAACACATATAAGATTTGTGAGTAAAGGCCAAAAGTCTGGTAGGAAAAAGAGGAAACAATATGAACCAGTAGTTCACAGAAAACACTGATGGGTCTTAAAAATATGGAAATATGTTCAACTTACTTCATACATAGCAAGAAAAATGCAAATCAGTACTGCACTGAGATACCATTATAACACTGTGTTGTCAAGGTATGAGGAAATAGGCACTCTTACAATAAATTACTGGCTGGCTCAGTCATTAAAGCATGTGATTCTTTTTTTTTTTTTTAAGATTTTATTTATTTATTCATAAACACAGAGAGAGAGGCAGAGACACAGGCAGAGGGAGAAGCAGGCTCCATGCAGGGAGCCTGATGTGGGACTCAATCCCTGGTCTCCAGGATCATACCCCAGGCTGCAGGCAGCACCAAACCGCTGCGCCACCGGGGCTGCCCAAAGCGTGTGATTCTTGATCTCAGAGTTGTAAGTTCTAGCTCCATGTTGGGTGTATACTTAAAAATAAAATCTAAAAAAAAAAAAAGAAAAAAAAATCACTGCTGAGAGTGTAAATTAATGTATTCTCTAAATGTATTATCTATCAATATATGTATTTTTTAAGATTTTATTAATTTGAGAGAGAGAGCACACAAGCAGGGGGGCAGGGCAGAGGGAGAAGCAGACTCCCTGCTGAGCAGGAAGCCCGACAGGATCCCACCCCACCCTACCGGACCTAACCGGCAGGGCTCAGTCCCAGGACCTTGAGATCCTGACCTGAGCCAAAGGCAGACATTTAACCAATTGAGCCACCTAGCTGCTCCCAGTATCTATCAAAGTTCTAAAGAACTAAAAAATTCTAAGAATTTATATTCACACACAGAAATGAAATATATACAAAGCTATTCGTTACAGCATTATTTGTAATTATCCAAGATTAAAAAGAACCTAAGTAGGTGGTAGCTATACTTGTGGTGAACATAGTGTATAGACAAGTTGAGTCACTGTGTTGTACCTGAAACTAATGTAACATTGTAGATCAACTATACTCCAATAAAAAATACAAAATAAAAAGAACCTAAGTATATGTCACATGGGAACTAGATAAAGAAATTATGGTACACGCATACGTTAGAAAACTATGCAGTTATTGAAAACAATGAGGAAATGGCTTATATACTAGCATGGTCTTCATCCCCCAAGCCATAATAAGTGAGTAACACACACTTAACAAGAGAGTAAGACACAGGACAGTGTGTAGAATATACTACATTTATATATTCATTTTTATTTTATTTTATTTTATTTTAATTTTTTATTTATTTATGATAATCACACAGAGAGAGAGGCAGAGACACAGGGAGAGGGAGAAGCAGGTTCCATGCACCAGGAGCCCAACATGGGATTCGATCCTGGGTCTCCAGGATCACGCCCTAGGCCAAAGGCAGGCGCTAAACCGCTGCGCCACCCAGGGATCCCTCATTTATATTTTAAAGGGGGGAAATATATGTATATTTGCTAATATGTTCATAGACTTAAACCATCTCTGAAGGAACATTCAAG
This sequence comes from Canis lupus familiaris, assembly GCF_011100685.1. Classification (NCBI taxonomy): domain Eukaryota; kingdom Metazoa; phylum Chordata; class Mammalia; order Carnivora; family Canidae; genus Canis; species Canis lupus. Next base: position 60,837,748 of record NC_049238.1, read on the forward strand.
AATAACATTGATAATATTCTTTGCCTCCTGAGAGGGTACCTCAGTAGCTGGGGATGGATAGGAGGCTTTTCACTATATGTGCTTTTATAATTTAATTTTTGAGCCATATGAATTCAAGAAATACATCAGTAAATTTTGTTTTTAAAAAGAAACTAATCATTAAAACTTTATTCCTTAAAAATATTGGAGTTTGGGAGCACCTGGGTGGCTCAGTTGGTTAAATGTCTGACTCTGGATTTTGGCTTAGGTCATGATCTCGGGGTGGTGAGATCGAGCCCTGCCTTAGGCTCCACGCTGGACATGGAGCCTGTTTAAGATTCCCTCTCTCCCTCTCCCTCTGCCGCTCCCCCTAACTCCACTTGTACTCTCTCTCTCTCTCTCTAAAAAAAATCTATTGGAGTTTGAAAAGAGGAGGGTTGGTTTACTACATTTAGTCACCAAAATTTTGACTTTATTTATTCATGAGAGACACAGAGAGAGAGAGGCAGAGATACAGGCAGAGTCCCATGCAGGGAACCCAACATGGGACTCGATCCCAGGACCTCAGGATCATGCCCTGGGCCGAAGGCAGGCACTAAACTGCTGAGCTACCCAGGGATCCCCTCACTCTCTTCTCTGTCTTTGAAAAAAAAAAAAAAAAAAAAAAAAAAGTTCGATCCTAAGGATCCCTTGTGCTCCTTTTTTTTTTCCCTCAAAGATTTTATTCATTTATCCATGAGAGACACACACACACAGAGAGAGGCAGAGGAGAAAGGCAGAGGGAGAAGCAAGTTCCCTACAGGGAGCCCGATTTGGGACTCAATCCCCATCCTGGGTCTCCAGGATCATGTCCTGGACCAAAGGTGGCACTAAACCGCTAAGCCACCCGGGCTGCCCCCTTGTGCTCCTTTTATATCCACAGCTACCTCCCTTCCCACCTCATTCCTAACCTTTGGCAATCACTAATTTGTTTTCTACCTCTGTACTTTTGTCATTTCAAGAATATTATAAATGGGAGGCGCGGTCACCTTTGCCGGGGGTGGGGAAGGAAGGGTTTGGCCCTGCCAACCACGGTGCGATGTGGTTCGAGATTCTGCCCGGGATCGGCGTCATGGCCGTGTGCTTGGTCATCCCCGGCATAGCCACGGCGCACATCCACAGGTTCACTAACGGGGGCAAGGAAAAAAGGGTTGCCTATTATCCATATCAGTGGAGTTTGATGCAAAGAGATAGGCGAGTCTCTGGAGTTAATCCTTACTATGTGTCAAAGGGTTTGGAGAATATCGATTAAGGAAGCATTTTCCTGATTGATGAAAAATACCTCGGTTATGGTTCATCTACCCCTTCTAGAAGGTTATGCAGTGTATTAATGTAGTACATAATAAAAACAAAAAGTAAAAAAAAAAAAAGAATATTATAAATGGAATCATGTAATATGGAATCTTGGGAGATTTGCTTTTTTTCTCTCGGCATAATTCCCTTAAAATCTATCCAAGTTACTGTTTGTATCAATAGTTCATTCCTTTTTATTGCTGAATAGTATCCATGATGTGGATTACCATATTTTGTTTAACCATTCATTGAAGGACATTTAAGTTGTTTCTAGTTTTTGGTTATCAATGAACAAAGCTGTTATGACCAATAGTGTACATGTTTTATGGGAACATAAATTTTCAGTTCTCTGGGATAAATGCCCAGAGGTGCAGTTGCTGGGTTGCATGCTAAGTACATGTTTAGTTTTGTAAGAAACTGCCAAATTGGGCAGCCCCGGTGGCACAGCGGTTTAGTGCCGCCTGCAGCCCGGGGTGTGATCCTGGAGACCCGGGATCGAGTCCCATATCCAGCTTCCTGCATGGAGCCTGCTTCTCCCTCTGCCTGTGTCTCTGCCTCTCTCCTCGCTCTCTCTGAATGAATTAATAAATAAATCTTTTTAAAAAAACTGCCAAATTATTTCCTAGTGATTGTACCATTTTTCATTCCCACCAGCAATTTATGAATTATCCAGTTTCTCCATATCCTGTTATCATCTGGTGTTAGCACTTTTAAAATATTAGTTATTCTGATAGGTAGGTGTTGACCTTTTTTTCACTTATCTATGGAAGAGAAATAAATTGGAATATAGTGACTAGAAAACTGCCTTCATGTGAAGTTTCTTTAAAATCTTATGTAAAAAAAAAAAAAGAAAGAAAGAAAAAAAAATTAAAAAAAAATTAAAAAAAAAATAAATAAAATCTTATGTAAAGACATCAGGCCTTCATTAGACAAGTTATATTAGAAGAATTGTAAGCTTATTGGCCATAGCTTTTAACCCAGAGTTAGATTTTTTTCATTTTAAAGAGAGAGAGTGCATGCATGTGTGCAAGTGGGGGTAGGCCCAGGGAGAAAGAGAAATTTAAGCATCCTCCACACTCAGCTTGGAGCCCAGTGCAGGGACCCTGATATCATGACCTCAGCTGAAATCAAAGTTGGACGCTTAACTGACTGAACTACTGTGCCTGTAGAGTTACACATCTTTATATAAGAGCCTCAGACCTGGGTGTTAACTGTATGGCTTCCAAATCTGCCTCTCTAATCTTTTCTGTTTCTCTCTGTAGGGCCATGCTTTACCTTTTGATTCTAAAATCCAAAGAAGGATCCCTGGGTGGCTCAGTGGTTTAGTGCCTGCCTTTGGCCCAGGGTGTGATCCTGGAGTCCCGGGATCGAGTCCCACGTCGGGCTCCCGGCATGGAGCCTGCTTCTCCCTCCTCCTGTGTCTCTGCCTCTCTTTCTATCATAAATAAATAAATCTTAAAAAAAAAAAAATCCAAAGAAATATGAATAGTAAGATTTCAACTAATATATTTCAGTTTATTTCTTAATTTAAAGCAGTCAGGGGTGCCTGGCTGGCTTAGTCTGTGGAGCTTGAGACTCTTGATCTCAGGGTGTAAGTTTGAAGTTCCACAATGGGTATAGAGATTACATAAAAATAAAATATTTTAAAAAATAATAAAGCAAGCAAAACCTCTTTGTTTGACTATGTGTCCTTTGGCTTGTAGTTCTCACTGTACCTGCTGGTCAGGTTGCAGAGGAAACTGTAATTGAAGAAGAGGAAGAAGCAGAGAAGTTGCCTCTGACTAAGAAACCAAGGATAGACGAGATGACAAACAGTGTGGAGGAGAACAAGGTAATGTTTTTAGCAGTGGTAGAGAAAAGAGAAAGGAAAGACTCAGAAGCCAAAATTTTTAAGGCCTGAACCTTTCTCTACATTTTTGTCTACTCTCTGGATAATCTGGGATCAGGAATTCTTACCTGGTGATGACATGGTTTACTTTTACAGGAGGGCGCTGAAAGAGAGCTACTACAACAGCAGCTCCAGGAAGCCAATCGAAGAGCTCAGGAATACCGACACCAGCTCCTAAAGAAAGAGCAGGAGGCAGAACAGTACCGCCTCAAGCTAGAGGCCATGGCCCGACAACAGCCCAATGGAGTTGATTTCACCATGGTTGAAGAGGTGGCAGAAGTAGATGCTGTAGTAGTTACAGAGGGGGAGATGGAAGAGAGAGACATGGCAGTAACTGGGGCAGGAGGGACCATAGAGCCTCATCCTGCAGTTTCCTTGGAAACTGTTTCATCTTAATGTGCCAGGGCCACAACCTGTACTATGTCCATCTTTTTCTCTTTTTAAAAGAAAATAGAGAGGACAGACATTGTATAAAAATTAAGAATGTCCTTAAGAATAAAACTATAGCTGGGTACAGTGCTTGGGCTCAGGAAGGCTTGCTATGCAACTGGAAAATTCAAAGCCAAATTTAGGGAACACTTCTTTTGAGGGACCAAAAGAATAAGGACCAAATTTCTCAGCTCACATCATTGCTTTAAGCTTAGAAGTAAAAGAATGCTGGAAATTGTGGGTTGATTGTTTTTTAAATAACTGACTTTGTATCAGAAGATTTAGATAACATTCCTAGTATGGACACACACAGAGCCTTTAATAATTGTACCATCAAGTGACCTTAAAATTTGTCTTAGGTTTACGATGTATACCTGATAGAAAAGAAAACTGGGAGGTGGATTAGAAGCAAGATTTTGGGAAGAGAAAGAAATATATTCTGCTTCCAAAGGAGCAGGCATTCCCCTCTATCCTGAATTAATTTCACTGAAAAGAAATTGGTAATTGCCTAATTCTGCATCCATTATGTGTCTATAAATCAGATGCCAGTTTAAGAAAATGAAGTGGAATATTTAAAAACTGGAAAGGGAAGAAAACTTGTTTGTGGGAGAAGTGTATGTAAATCCAAAATCCTCCAGGCTGTGCTTCCACAATGCTGGAAAGTGGCCAGAAAGAGGATTGTGGGGTTATATAACAATCTGGTCTTGAGATACAAACTTTGTTCTGGCTGGATTTTATAAAATTGCAATCAGGAGGGTAGTCTTTGCTAGAACAACTTGCTTCCAAACATTTATTTATATAATATCAAGCTTTAATATCAACTTTTTAATTTCATAAAATTTTTGTTGAGTTTTCTAAGTGTGCCTTTCTGTGGAGCTTATATGGTATCCTCCTAATTGCAAAAGAAGTCGGGAAAGAGGTGAGTGCTGATAGTGTTGGTGGAGTTTTGTTTCCATTTGGCTTGGGATGAGGAAATTGTTCTTTTTCCTCAAGGTCTGACTTTGTGCAGAGCTTTTGTGCTTTATGGGTGCCCAGTGTGTGTTGGCAAAGGAAATAAAAAACTAGCAGTGCCATAAAGTAAGGAACCAAAAATTTTGACTCGATAACTCCATCTGCCTGACTCCCTTCTCTATCACTATGCCTGCTCCCTTTGCTTAGACACTTTTTTTTTTTTAATTTATGATAGTCACAGAGAGAGAGAGAGAGAGAGAGAGAGAGAGGCAGAGACACAGGCAGAGGGAGAAGCAGGCTCCATGCACCGGGAGCCTGATGTGGGATTCGATCCCGGGTCTCCAGGACTGCGCCCTGGGCCAAAGGCAGGCGCTAAACCGCTGCGCCACCCAGGGATCCCTGCTTAGACACTTTTGGAAAGTGTTTCATTGCTGGGTTTTCTTTGTGCACCAGTTTGGAGTTTTTTCAAAAGAAAGAGGATATGGATAGAGAGAGAGGTTGTGGAGAGGTTACATTACAGAAGTTACTGTCTTTGAAATCGGACCCCCATCATTCTAGACCTGCTTGCTAGCTTTATTGTAAATTAGAAGAAACCAGAGGGATGTGCCAAGTAAACATTTGAATGGCTGTTTAGAATACAGTTTTTTTAATTAGCGATCATGGGGAAAACATACATTTTTAATTTGGAATAAAACTTGACAGTTAACATGGTTCTATTTACCTTGATTAGTGAGGTAATTTGCTGTGTTTTTCCAGAGGTGCAGAACCACTTGGGGCTCAAAATAGACTGAAAATATAACTCACCAAACCAAGTTTGACAAACAGAATTGGCTATTAGAGGCTTATAGGCAAAAATACCAGTTTTGAAATTAATTTTGGCTACTGGCCACCTTTACTAGGTTTCCTCCAGACTTGAGAGATTACTCTTGGTTTTGGGGGATGACGAAATAGCAAGAGAGAAGCCTACGTAAGGGCAGGGTGAAATTGTGCCATCTGCTGTCAAATTGTCCTTTTTCTGCTTGCGATGTTTTTCTTTTTTCTGAGTCCCTTTGTGAACCAGGTGCTAACAATAAGCTGCTATTGTGTGCCATTTCAGAGCCTTGGCTTAACTATAGAGATAGAGGGACCAGGTGTCATTTTAGATATGTTGGTTTCTTTGTGTATATATTGATTTTAATTCCTCGCCCCCCCCCCCTTTCCTGTTAAGGGAGTGGAAGTTAACTCTTCAGAGGATATCCAGCCCCAGCTACCGAACTCTCTGGGGTGACTTCTGACTGGGGTCAGGAGTTGCCATCCAGCGCTCCCTCCTGAGCATACAGAGTTCCTACTGTTTTGGGGAACTGTTCAGAAATTCTTATTATTCTCTTTCTGTAGGAGGTTATCATTCTCACCTAGAAAAATCTCTAATAGGGTGGCACAGGGGTTTGGCGCCTCTTGCAGCCTGGGGTGTGGTCCTGGAGGCCCAGGATTGAGTCCCACGTGGGGCTTCCTGTATGGAGCCTGCTTCTCCCTCTGCCTGTGTCTCTGCCTCTCTCTGTGTGTGTCTCTATGAATAAATAAAATCTTTAAAAAAAAAAGAAAAGAAAAAAGAAAAATCTCTAATAATTCTATTTTTTTAAAAGATTTTATTTATTTATTCATGAGAGAGAGAGAGAGAGAGAGGCAGAGAGAAGCAGGCTCCATGCAGGGAGCCCTATGCGGAACTCAATCCCGGGACTCCAGGATCACGCCCTGCCCCGAAGACAAGCGCCAAACCACTGAGCCACCCAGGGATCCCCCTCAAGTTTTTTTTTTTTTTAAGATTTTATTTATTCATTCACGAGACACACACACACACACACACACACAGAGGTAGAGACACAGACAGAGGGAGAAGCAGGCTCCATGTAGGGAGCCCGACGTGGGACTTGATTCCAGGTCTCCAGGATCACACCCAAGGCCAGAGGCAGCACTAAACCACTGAGCCACCTGAGCTGCCCATTCAAGTTATTTTTGATGATGGGGTCCTCTGAGATAGGGAGTTGGAATAAGGAAAGAGAAAAGAGAAACATCTGAAAAGGGAAGAGTAGCAAAAAGGTATTTGTTGTTATTTACTTGAAGTAGATCCTTTAGCATCCTGGGTAGGGAAATGGGATTTCATCTCCAGTTGTATTGCCATGGAGAGAATGGTAGGTCAGGATCCCTTGAAGTAGTTAAATATTAAATGAATTAATGGCAATACCATTTTATGATTTGCATCTTTCAGGATCAGCAATGAAAGTTGGGGAAAGGGGATCCCTGGGTGGCTCAGCGGTTTAGCGCCTGCCTTCGGCCCAGGGCGTGATCCTGGAGACCCGGGATCGAGTCCCACATCGGGCTCCCAGTGTGGGGCCTGCTTCCCCCTCTGCCTGTGTCTCTGCCTCTCTCTCTCTGTGTGTGTCTCATGGATAAATAAATAAAACTTAAAAAAAAAAAAAAAAGAAAGTTGGGAAAATGTTGCTAGATCTTCTACGTTGATGGATCCCAATTGGCTTATTAACAAGATTGGATTACAGAGAATCAAACAACAGACGGGTGGTTCAGAGTTGGCACTTAAGCAGGAGAAACTTGGAACCTAGGATGATCGCTTACTTTAAAGCTGTTTTAACAATATTAGTATTAATTTATGAATTTTAGACTCTGTATTTGGTCTTAAGCCTTACCCCCCAAAAAATAGGATGTCTTAATATTCTGTTCTTGTTCCTAGCTTCAGGGAAATTACTTATAAATATACAAATGTACATTCCCTTCCTATCACTACCTCTGTGGGATTTTTTAATTGTAATGCCAGAGTTGAGGTTTCTTAATGGAAATATGGGAGAACTTGACTTTAAGTTTTCTATGTTCTGAACTCAGTGCCTTAAAAGATGTTCTTTTCTCTATCAGATCCATGTGTATTTTTTTTTGTCGTTGCCTTTTCCCCTTCTTCAGCCTTACCATTGCATTATCAAAATGTTTGTGTCTGCTCAGTAATGTTAGAAATCCATGGCATCCAAAATTTCTTTCTTTATATTGATGTAAAAGAAATGAATTTATCAGAGGGCTCTACAGTTGAAGTTAAGTGCTCTGTGAGCAGGGCATTTTGAGTACCCATTTGCTGGGTGTACGTTGTTGTGTACATTTATAAATACATATGGATTTTCCCACTTTTCTCTTTGTTTGAGGTTCAGCTCTAAAGTACCTGGTATAACCTGGAAATATTTTTTAAGATTTTATTTATTTATTCATGAGAGACACAGAGAGAGAGAGAGAGAGAGAGAGGCAGAGACACAGGGAGAGGGAGAAGCAGGCTCCATGCAGGGAGCCTGATGTGGGACTTGATCCGGGGTCTCCAGGATCACGCCCCTGGGCTGAAGGCGGCGGTGCTAAACCACTGAGCCACCCGGGCTGCCCCATAACCTGGAAATATCTTCATTAAACACATTAGAGAGGGTTTCTGTGGCTTCACTAAAAGGGCTGAGGAAGAAAAAGTTTTACTTTGGCCCTTCTCTGAGAGGTATGCTCTAACCGATGTAATAAGAAACCTGAGGAGTGAAGCCCCTGAGAGAACCAGGATCCGGCTTTACAGAGATTCGTTTAGCATATGGTGTGATGACACCATGTAAGTTAAACGGTTCAGAGAAGTGTCAGGGGTAATGATGGAGCTGCCCATCCACAGAGCATTTCCACTCCTGTGGCAGCTGTTTTGACTGGCACTTGTAAAATCTCTTACACCTCCAAACAGAAAAGAGACCGTAGATAAAGGGTCATGGTACAAGGGGCAGGTATTCTGTATATCTATTTTCCCAGCTTAGAAATCTCATCCTTTTGAGAAATGATCATTTTGAGAAAGCTTATGTGGCTCTCTCCTAACAAACATCATTATGGACTTCCAGAGCTAGAAGATTTCAGGCATATAGTGAACTCTTCCAGAAGTTGAATATTGAGTAGAAATTGGTTTTTATCCAAATTTATTGGAGAATGGTCTTCTTGTGCAGACATCTTTGTATGGCTAGAAAAGGAGCTTTAGAATGGAATATATGTCAAGACCACCTGTATGCTGTTCTGGGCATATCATATCTGTTCTTATATCTCTCCATTTTATGTGATGAATTGGTACTCTGTTTCTTATGCCAATGTGTTTATTAAGAGATCAGGAGTAAGAAGGATATGAATTTGAATTAAGTAGCTTTGAGCCTCTGGTGGTACACTGCCTTTTGGGGGTAGGGAGTTACATTCCTAGAATCTACAGTAGCAATTTGGCTGTTTAATGGCAGGAACTTGTGATTCCTTATCTCTCTCCCCCTGCTTTCCCCTCTAAACTACTTCTGCGACCCCATTTGTTCTTATCTCATTGAGTCTTTCCTAGGCACTAGCACTTAATTAGTAGGTCATTTCTAATCTATGGGCCTTGTCTTTCCACTTGCCACTCCCCTCCTTCCCTATTACATATTTTCTGTTTATGCTGAAGTGGTTTGTTTCTCAGAATTAGTCTAGGTCATACTCTATATCCTGTGCTTCCTAGTTGGTTTCAGGCATCTTGCTTTACCAACAATAACGATAACTCCTTTCTCTCTGGCTTTGTCCTATGGCCTGTCTTCCTGCCAAGGCCATTTATGTTGGTGGAGGAGAGAAAGAGGGTGGGTGGGTACCTAGATTCTTCTCAAAATGTTGTCAGTTTTTCAGGTTTTCTGACAGCTTTATGTACAGTATGTTTTAGGAAAACTTAAATATACTTTTCTTATTTAGGATTTTAATAGGGTTTGATTTTGATGAGGAAGGGTGTGTGTGGGGGGGGTGATCATTTGTGTGTATATACACTTATACAGATCTATATTATATATACAATTTTTGTACTATCATTTAAAATAAAGATGTTTCTTAATAAAATGTCAAAGTCTTACCATCTCAGGGTGTCACTGAAATTTTTTACATCTCCTGGGCAAAAATTGTATCTAGTCCCTGATCACAGATAAATGTCAAGAGGAAGTTTTCTCTGTCTAGCTGAGCTAATGAGGGTGGAGCAGGGGGAGGAAACATGTGTATGGGGGAGTATTCTTTCCCCTGTTGTGGTCTTTTCTCTCTCATTCACACCCTCTGCATTTTCCTTATCTAGCTACTCCTCAGCTGGTATTCATAATAGGCAGAGCAAGTGGAGGTAAGGACTGAAGTGAGAATGGAGAGAGTTTTTGACTGGCTTGTTAGATTTACATCTTCCTCCGTTCTGTCAGCCCCCACTCCCTCCCCTAAAAGCAAACAACCAGGAGAAGAGCCCAGTAGCTGAAGGAAATGATTCTGTGCCTTGTGTGGGAGTAAAATCAATGCTATGATATGGATTGGGGGGGAAGGAAGGGGACATCAGGTTCAGGGAGGCTCGGGAATAGATTTGCTCCCTGGTTTCTCAGCTTTTCTTAGTTAATAAGGTGCTTGTTGCTATCTCAGTCCAATGTGGCATACATTTATTAAGTAAATATGAGTAGCAGTCTGGTTGTAGCACAAACCCCATTGATATCCAGGGCTGAAAAGACCCATTTGGCTGACTAGATGAAGCCCCCACCCAGGGCATAGTGTTCTCAAAAGATGCTCCTTTGGCAATAAGGATGCCTTTCTTAAATAAAGGAGGGTAATACCAAAGTCAAAAACATAAGCATTTGTGTTCAAAAACTAGAATCTGCAAGTCAGTATTTAGGAAATTGAATACTTACCATGTACTAAGCTGTGTACAGATAATTGCTTTTTGGTAAATACATATAGTCAAAAAGCCCAGTGTACATATTAATTATAAGGTACATCTGCCAGAGTACCTCATGAATGTGTATACAGTCTTTGCATAGTCTGCTGAGAGAAAGAGAGCAGGCAAAGAAAAGAAGAGCAAGGACTTGAGGAGGCTTGAGGAATAACTAAAAATCTTACTGTATTAAGATCCTAGTGAGACAATCAGGAATGTGGGAAAGTTGGGAGATAGGAACCAAGAGTTCTCTGAAGGGTAATCTTTTTAAAAAAAAAATATTTATTTGATGGAGAGAGAGCACAAGCAGGGAGCAGCAAAGGGAGAGGGAGAAGCAGGCTCCCTCCTGAGCAGGGAGCCCAATGTGGGCCTCAATGAGGGTCATCCAAGGCCCCAGAATCATGAGCTGAGCCAAAGGCAGTGCTTAACTGACTGAGCCATCCAGGCCCCCCTGAAAGATAATATTCTTTTTTTTTTTTTTTTAAGATTTTATTTATTCATGAGAGACACAGAGAGAGAGAGAGAGGCAGAGACACAGGCAGAGGGAGAAGCAGGCTCCAGACAGGAAGCCCGGTGCAGGACTCGATGCTGGGTCTCCAGGATCAGGCCCTGGGCTGAAGGTGGCGCTAAACCACTGAGCCACCCAGACTGCCCGAAAGCTAATATTATTAAAGGATGGGAAAGAAACATGAATTAGGGCAACTTTCCTAAGATTGCCTCTGTGAAAATGAGCCCTTTACTCCGAGATCTGTAGGTAGAAAATGCAAGAGAAGGTTGAAGTGGGAGCAATTTAGTGATAACCACACACCTGTGTAGAGATTGTGTAAGGTATCTGATAGATAACAGAGTAAGTTTCTTAAGGCTATAAGGGACATCTTTAAGAAAATGAAAGTAGGTAACTGGGAAATTAATAGTAATGTCCAGTAAGCAATTTAAATACGTGTTTAAAATTTTTTAAGAAAAAAGACTCTAGGATGTGAGGGCGATCTGGCTGCGACATCTGTCACCCCATTGATCGCCAGGGTTGATTCGGCTGATCTGGCTGGCTAGGCGGGTGTCCCCTTCCTCCCTCACCGCTCCATGTGCGTCCCTCCCGAAGCTGCGCGCTCGGTCGAAGAGGACGACCATCCCCGATAGAGGAGGACCGTTCTTCGGTCAAGGGTATACGAGTAGCTGCGCTCCCCTGCTAGAACCTCCAAACAAGCTCTCAAGAAAAAAGACTCTAAAGGACCCCTGAGCAAGGTGTGGGGCTGCACTCTTACTTCCATAACCAGTCCTAAAGTTTAAGAAAGTTCTTACTATAAAGGAAAGTGATGTTTAAGAGGCCAATATTATAAATAATCATAGTAGGTTCTATGTGTTAAGAGTTTTTTTGTTTTGTTTTGTTTTGTTTTTTAAAGTAAGCTCTTCACCCGGGTAGGCCGGGTGGCTCAGCAGTTTAGTGCCACCTTCCACCCATCCCGGAGACCCGGGATCGAGTCCCACATCGGGTTCCCTGCATGGAGCCTGCTTCTCCCTCTGCCTGTGTCTCTGCCTCTCTCTCTCTCTCTCTGTTCCTCTCTCATGAATAAATAAAATTTTAAAAAAAGGTAAGCTCTTCACCCAATCTGGGACTTGAACTCATGACCTGAGATCAAGTCACAGGCTCTACTGATTGAGCCAGCCAGGTGCCCTATATGCATTAAAGTGTTGTTACATGTCTGGCACTGAGCTAGGCATTTCACATATACACAAACATACCTATCTTGCAAAGTATGTATTATCTTCAGACTATAAATTTAAAAAAAAAAAGGTTGTGAAGTCCCTCAGGTTTAAAAAAAATGTTCTTTCTAAAACTACAGTTTCTACATAGTTATTGGTGTTTTTTCTACTGTAGTTTGTCCTTTAATCAGAATATGACCTTACTTGATTTTGGGCAGATAGTTAAGAAACTGGGGTGACGTAACTTCAAGCAGCTTTTTTTTTTTTTTTTTTTTTTTTTTTTTTTTTTTTTAAATTTTTTTTTTTTTTTTTTTTTTTTTTTTATTTTATGATAGTCACAGAGAGAGAGAGAGAGAGGCAGAGACACAGGCAGAGGGAGAAGCAGGCTCCATGCACCGGGAGCCCGACGTGGGATTCGATCCCGGGTCTCCAGGATCGCGCCCTGGGCCAAAGGCAGGCGCCAAACCGCTGCGCCACCCAGGGATCCCAAGCAGCTTTTTTTTTTTATAAACTGCTCAGTTTTGCTCCAAAACTAATACAGGAGACATCTCTACAAAGTTGCAGGCCAGCAATACTTAAGCAAGGAGAGTCAAGATAAACTCTCTTGCAGAGAATGGATGCAGTCTTCAGCTCTAGGTATGCTGGATAGCTTCTGTCTTTCCTTCCAGATTATTCTCTCCTCCCTCTATGTCTTTTTCTCTCTCCTGGGAGCTAACCTGCATGAATTTCATCAATGGGCTCCCTGCACTTTGGCTTCCACTTAGATTCAGCCAATAGGGAGCTCTGGCAGACACTGGAGGGAGAGAAAAAAACAAATCACTATATGGATTTCCCAGGTACCATTTTTTGGAGTCCCCAGGGCCTACCTATATTCTTCTTTAATTTTTAAAAAAGATTTTATTTATTTATTCATTAGGGACAGAGAGAGGCAGATACATAAGCAGAGGGAGAAGTAGGCTCCATGCATGGAGCTGATGTGGGACTTGATCCAGGGACTTCAGGATCATGCTCTGAGTGGAGGGAGACACTTAACCAATGAGCCACCCAGGCGTCCCCTACCTGTATCCTTTGATTGAAAGTCACCTCCTCTCAACACAGCCTCTCCTTCCAGTTCTAAATAACCACTATCTCCCTTTGTCTTTTCCGGCCCTAAGGCTCTTACTATCCTCCAGTTACTGACCTATCCTTTGCCTACGCTTTTTAAAATCACCCCTTCATTATTTTGACCATGTTGTCTATTTCCTATTGGGACCCTAATACATGTGATAAAGGTAGGCAATCTTTTGGATTCATAGCCTGTTTTATCCATGTACTTCAAACTTACTCTCATATATGTAACCTTAAATTCTTACGAGTCAACATATCTGAAGGTTAACTGCTGGGTTAAGTAGCAGAAAGTGACTCATACCTGTGTGGTTCCCAAGTGTGGGTTAGAGGCATCAAGGAGACATAAATCTGAGAGACAATAATAGCTCAGGCCCCTGTGACTTAGCTCCCAAAGAACCCAGGATGCTAAACAGCTTTTCAAGCTTTGTGACTGTGGAACCTTCTGTGTTTCAGATCCCCAAAGTCTTATATAAGCTGATGGACTCTGCCTACTGGGGCCCTGGTTTCTCCATAACCTCCCAGGATGCCTCTGAAAAATCAGCTTAGAAATCCCTCAGGGTGATGACTTTATCCTCTTGTTGGCACATGCTGGTTTTTCTGAGACAAAGTTTGAACTAATATCCTAATTTAGAAAAAAAGAGTATCAACGGTATCCTTAAGTATTTAAGTATCCTGAAATTAAGGGGTCATGTTTATCTCTCTGTTGTCAGTGATAGTAATTTCTTTGAGTTCATTTCCTTAGTTTGTTATTCACTACTCTCTGTCAGGATGAGGTATTTCATGAATATTAATAAATTTCATACTTTGTAGTAGTCTACTTATTTTGGGCAAATAACCTTTTCCCACAAAGCACTTAATTTAAACCTGTGTATATATACATGTTGCTTTATAACCTCCTATTGGCACATATCCAGGCTTTACAAAAGAATTTGAGAGGATCCCTGGGTGGCGCAGCAGTTTAGCGCTTGCCTTTGGCCCAGGGCGCGATCCTGGAGACCTGGGATCAAATCCCACGTCGGGCTCCCCGTGCATGGAGCCTGCTTCTCCCTCTGCCTGTGTCTCTGCCTCTCTCTCTCTCTCTCTCTGTGACTATCATAAATTAAAAAAAAAAATAGAATTTGAGAGAGGTTAATGGAATTTGTCAAGGTCACACACAAAACTATTAAGTGGCAGAGTCCAAGAACTGTTGCTCACACTGCAACATAACTTTCACTGGACCTGCCAAGATTCTGAGAGTCCAGCTTAGGTCCTTTTGGCTAGAGAAGTCCCCATACTTTGTAAATGAACACCTTTCCTGATTAAAATGAAGCCGGGACTTTTAAACCTGTAAATTGTTGTTGCCTGCATAGAGTCACAGGATTAACTTTTCTTCTGAGTCTGTATTTAAACCTAAAGATCAGGGAGACCTGGGCGGCTCAGTGGTTGATTGTCTGCTTTTGACTCAGGTCATGATCCCCCGGGGTCCTGGGAGCAGGTCCCGCATTGGGCTCCCTGCAGGGAGCCTGCTTCTCCCTCTGCCTGTGTCTCATGAATAAATAAAATCTTAAATAAATAAACCTAAAGATCATTTACCCCTTTGTTGTGACCACCTCAAGAACTGAAGTATTTGTGAGACTTGTCCCTCAGAAGGCTGAGAAAGGTTGCAGCCCTAACATTTTTCTTTGTCCTGGCTTTCACACCTCAGTTTGAAGAGGATAATGAAGTCAAGTGATTGGAAAGTCGCTCCACTCCTTTCTTGCTCTCCTTCATCATCTAGGAAACTAGCAATGGTTTTTAAAGTATTTTTTTAAATTTTTATTTATTTATGATAGTCACAGAGAGAGAGAGAGGCAGAGACACAGGCAGAGGGAGAAGCAGGCTCCATGCACCAGGAGCCCAACGTGGGATTCGATCCCAGGTCTCCAGGATCGCGCCCTGGGCCAAAGGCAGGCGCTAAACCGCTGCGCCACCCAGGGATCCCTAGCAATGGTTTTTAAAGCATCTTGGGTAAAAAAAAATAAAAATAAAAAAAATAAAGCATCTTGGTATAAGTAAGACATCCAAAGAGCGGAAAACTGAGACCTAAACGACCTCTCCCATCTGGGGAAACAAGCTCCAGGCAGAGGGAGACTGGGGAACAAATCTGGCAGAACAAGGTGTGAGGAAAGTTTAGAGGGCGATTTGAAAAAAATCTTGGTAAAATCTGCAAATGCAGATTGTAAGAATACAAAAGATTGCTTAGTAGAAGATCGCAGAGGTAGGACGTCTAAGGTTTGGAGGAATCGACATCTCACAAGGTACCATGCTTTCTCCTTTAAGAGCATTTCTACATACATTTTAATTACTTGAGCCTCTCAAACCACCCTGTTTTTCAGATGAGGAAACTGAGGCTTAGGGCCAAGTTCTGAGTGGTCAGGATTACAGGTACTAAAGGGCAGAGCTAGAAACAAATCTCGGTTCCTCACCAAATTGTTCTCGACCGGCCGTTTCCAGGCCGAGGCAGTTCGGCGGCGATCCGGGAAGGGGCCGCCAAGGCTTCCTTCGCTGCAGGGCTCGGGCCGGCCTGCAGGCGGCGCCAGCGGGACGGCGGCCGCGGGTTCCAGCTGAGCGGACACTCTCCGGCCCCGCACCGGAGGAAACCCGGACTTACAAACCCGCAAAAGCCGGCCACTGCCTGCGCGAGGCTTTAAGTGTCCTTAAGCCCGAGGTAGTGGACGAGGCGGCTAGTTGTGCCCCCCCCCCCATTGGTCCTTGGGATAACAGGTTTCTTCGGCTTCGGCCAGCCGCGGCCGGAGGAACGACGGACGGACCCCCCGGGCCGAGCCTCCCGGCGCCGCGCTGGAGCGCAGCCCGACCGAGGGGAGAGGTCGCGCATGCGCGCGAGGAAACACGCGCCGCCCCGCCTCGGGGTTCTGCGAGGGGAGCTAACTGCGCCCTCTGGCGCTGCCGCGGGAGCCCCTACCTCGGGTGGGGCCGAGTCCTCTGCAGCCCCCCTACCATGCGACCCCCACTCTCCAGATTCTTTAGGACAAGATTTCCCGTTGTGAAACTTAAGTCACTCGCGCTGCAGCTTAATTTTATTTCTCAAAGAACGCCCTCCCCCCACCCCCATGGAACAGGCTACGAAAACGTCCTCGGTGCAGAACGTGCTCCAGCGCCCTCCCCACCGCTGCGGTGGTGCCGTGGGTCTCCGGGGCCCCGGCTCATCTCCACACACCATTTCTTTGTTTGCCTCCTTCAGGAAACCTTTCCTGAGGAACCCCGGGAGGACCGCGGCCGTCCGCAGTCCTGGGGGCCGGCCCCCTCCACTCCGGGACAGTAGGCACGGCTCGGGGCACAGCTGCAGCGGAGGCCGAGGCTCCTACACAGTAGGAGGAGGCATGTCTCGGGAGGCCCGAGGACTCGACGCAGCGCGCGGCCCCGGCCCCGGCCCCGGCCCCGGCCCCGGCCCCGCTCGCCTGTCCGTCCGCCCTGCGGCCCGCCCGCGGCCCGGTCTGCGCAGGGAGCCCAGGGAGGCGAGTTAAGGCAGCTCGGCTGAGGGAGAGGGGAGTGGGAGGGCGCCAGTTCCCCCCGAAAGGCTGGCTCGCTGGAGGGGCGGGCTTCTCACCTCCCACTCCTCTCTCGAGGACAGGGGGAAAGACAGTCAATAAATAACCCCGAGGCGGGCCGGCTGGAGTGTGGGACACGGAGGGGCACGCCCCCGTCCCCTGGGGGCTCGGGCCTCACGCGCCGGCCCCGCTCAGAGGTGGAGACGGCTGCCGCTGGGCACGGCCTGCGGGGGGGCGGCCGCGGCCGGGGCAGGCTTCGGGGGCGGCGGGGGCTTCTCCACGTCCACCCTCTTCAGCGCGCGGCCCCGGTAGCCCTCCGGCCGGCCCAGATACAGGAGATGTCGCCCGGGGCCCCCGCAGTACCTGGAGGGCCCCCCCGAGGGGACCCGGGTGAGCAGGGCCGGCGGGGAGCGGTGCGTGGGGAAGGGCATCCTCCGGCCGCTCCCGACCCCCAGGCGCGGCGCCGGGGCGGACAGCGCGGGCCGGGCGGAGGGGGCGGCGCACTGGCCTTCGGGGGGCACGTCCAGCCTCAGCGGCGGCCCGCACTCCCGCGGGAGGAGGCTGGAGCCCGCAAACAGGACCGGGGCGGGGGCGGACGGGAGCGGCCGCGAGGCCAAGGCCGCCGTGGCCGGGGGCTCGGCCGCCTTCCTGGGCGGCTGCGGCCCGTGCAGATAGCGCAGCAGTTCCTCCAGCGTGGTGACTTCCACGGCCTGGCCGGGACAGCCGGGCGGCGGCGGCCTCACCAGCACGCGCGGCGCGGGGCCGCCCCCCGCGTTCCCGCCCCGCGCGCGGCCCGGGGCCTCTTTGGCATTGTTCCCGTTCTGGTTCCACTCCCAGGGGCTCCCGGCGTGGCGCAGGCGCTTGACCGGCAGCTCCGGCGTGGACTCGGGCGTGGGCAGGCAGGCCAGCTCCGGCGGGGCCACGCCGTCAGGGGGAGGCAGGAAGGTGGTGTAGAGCTGCGGTGTCTGCGCCCCGTCCCCGTCCTTGGACGGCGGCGGCTCTGCGCCCGCACCGTGCAGCCGCGCCAAGCTGCGAAGGGAGAGGGGGCGCGGGAGCCCCGGAGTCTCCACGTCCTTGCTCCGATGTCTGTGGGCTCGGCGGCAAGCGCAGGAGACCAGGAGGCCAGAGACCGAGGCGCCCAGGGCGAAGGCTGCAGCAGCACAGGCCAGGAGGAGTGGGATGGGGACGGAGAGGGAGGCTGAGGCTGGGGGGAGGTCCCGGCGCACGCCTGCTGACCGAGAGGGAGGAGGGAGGCTCAGCCCAGGTAGGTGGGCCTGGGAGGGCGAGTTCGAGTTTCACCTCGCTCCTGCTGCCGCTCAGCTTCACTCCAACACGGGCTGACTGGCCGACCGTCCTCAGCATGACCTCCCCTGACCCCCTCAATGCACACAGGCCATCACACTAGACCTCACACGGGCTAGAGCTCGGGCCTGGGGAGTCCTGGTCCCAGCGCAGGCCCCTGTAGCCATGCCAAGAGCGAGTGCCAAACTCTGCCCATGCAGAAGGAGGTAAGTCTGAGATGCCCAGCTCTGGGGAGGGGAGGCTCCAAACGCGCATTAGTGAGCACCAAACGCTGTCAGTGAGGGGCTTAGAATTCTTCAAGAATCAGCAGCCCCACACATCACTCCTGTCCCTCCCAGCGAGCCCCCTTACCCTGAGTGTGAGCTCCAAGAGTGGAAGACTGGGGCCGGGGGTGGGCATCACTTGGGGGGCTGGGGGTCTCAGGGGAAGGGCCAGGACCCAGAAGCACTGGTGACAGAGACCAGGTCAGAGCCATTGAGGCTTCTGTTTTCCACCTCTGACACCTGATCGGTGGGTCCTCCCCACCCCTGCTTTGAAACCAAAAGTTCTGGAACTTCAGCCTTTACTCTCCTCTGGGCATGGGGAAGGCTCACCATGCAGGACATTCTTTCATGTATTTTTTTTAAAAAACACTATTTATTAAGCACCCTAATGTGTGCCCAGCACCAAGCTCTATGCTGGGTATCTGGAGGATGCTAACCCTGTTCTGAGACTCGGTGTGTGGGGTGCTGGTCCGCTGCGCTGGAGCACAGGCTGGGTGAGTGTGGGCCGAGCAAGGGAAGATGATGCGGGGATAGGCAGACTCACCATAAGCAGAATCCCCTGTGCCAGAGTGACTCCCCGTAGCTCCATCTATGAAGAAGCGAGACTGAGGGTGAAGATGGGGGCAGGGGGAGCTTCACGGAGAACCGAAGTGGGCAACTGTGCCACAGGGCACAGAATCCCATGCCTCGGATGGAAGCTGCCAGCCATCAGAGCCATGTGCAACTGTGGCCACGGCGGCCTCTGCCCTTTCTGTTTACCTTCACAGTCACTGTGTTCCAGGGATTCCTGGGTCCCAGCTGGATCCATATAATTCCTAGGAGGGAAACGGAGGTGGCTTAGTGCAGTTACACATCTTGCCCCCAGCCCCCACCCTGGCCCTCAGCCTCCTCTCCTAATGATGCGGACAGAACTTTCTCCTCGGCAGATCTGGGGGCCCCTCACTCACCCACCAGGTCCCCTGATATCCACACAGCCTCTGGAGCTATGCCATCCACAGTAGGGGTCCTGAGAAGCCAGACAGCTCCTGGGGAAACGGAGTCACCTGAGGCTCTCCATTCACATCACACCCCTGCCCACTCCCCTCCTCTCCCCCTGGCCTCCATGAGGTCCTGAGCCCATTCCCACCCTACCTAGCCCATTCCGCTTCTAGTCCCCAGGTACTGTCGGCTTGCAGGATGCTCCCTCCAACTGCCCTGGCATTTCCTGGCCACCCCCACCCCAAGGAACCTCCCCCAAGGGAAGGTCTGCCCTCAAGCCCCCTCACCTCCGACAGGCCCCATGCTGGGCACAGCGACTGAGAGGGAGGTAGATAATGCAGCCAGAAAAAGCCACAAAGAGCCTGTGACCTTCGGTGTCCAGCTCCAACCCTATGACTCGCCGGGCCGTTTGGGCTGCCCGCTTCCCATTGCACCTGGGGTGAGGTCAGAAGGAATCAGAGATGGAGCAGGTAAGGCTATTTTCTCCCTGGGCCAGTTAAAGAACAGAAGGCTGGCAGGCGCACCAGCACGGAACATAACTCCTAGGGCTGCCCCACCACACTATCTAGCTTCTTGCCAAACCACTCTACCCTACGGTTTCTGCCATGCAGAAGCCAATGCTGGGAGTTCCCACCCCATCCCCACATCCCCCTGACTCCTCACTCCCCCTTCCTGTTCTGCCAGACCAAGGCCTCACCTGGATGGGCTGTATGCATTGATCTCTTCCAACAGGACTGGCTCGCGTCCCCCAGTGGGCCCCCCTGGGGGCAGCACCTTCAGCACTGTCCCATCATTGGAGCCCAGGAACAGGACGGTGGTGTTACTGTAGGGGCCGGCCCTACCGTCCACGGCTAGCTGGGTCAGTAGGGCCCTGGAGGGATAGGCCTCTGTCAGGGCGACCTGACTGGGGGAGCTTGAGCATTTCAAGGACAGCCCCATGGATGGAGGCCGCTCCTGGATCCTTCCCCCTTCTTTCCCTCCACTTTCCTGGCTTCTTCCTCCCACCAATACAATTTATCTTGTGAGGTCAAAGAAGGAGAGTGGCTGGGGCATCGGGGTTGGGCAGTAGTTGTTTTTTTAGCAGCATACCTGCTGGTGAGGGTGAGCAGAGGCTGATGGGTAGCAGGTGGCACAGCGGGGTCCAGCAGTGGGTGAGCCTTGATGAAGGTTAGAACGTCATCAGGGAGGTCTCGAGAAGAGGGGAACAAGGCAGCCACACCTACTCCTGCACAGGATCCTGGCCTGGTAGGTGGTGAGAAGGGGCAGCATTAGGACAGAGAGCCAGGGCCTCCGTTAGGCTCTGTGCCCCCGCTGACTGCTCTCAAACATGATTGGTAACCTCTGCTCTCCCCTTCACACAGACATTCATACAGCTACTTCCCCTTTCTTTGCAGCTCTCCAGTCCCACGCCAACCCACTGAGCCCGCTCCCCATAATCCCATAGACCCTCTCTATAGTCTTGTATGGGAACACTGCTTGCTGCTGCCCCTCCCTAAACCGCCCCCATCCTAGGTACCTGGGGGAGGGAACCCTGTCCTCAGACACAGGTGTCCAGGCCCCATCCAGACTCCTTTGCTCCTTGAACTTGCCCTCAAATCCACGCTCAATATCATCCAGGTAGAAGGCACAGACTGCAGAGCCAGGGATGCTGAAGGAGCCAGAAAAAGATGCAGGCTAGGTGTTGGAAGGAATAGCACAGCTCCTCCCAGGTGAGACGCAGCAGCTACCCTTCTGCACCACATTAGGGGGTGGGGCCTGAGAGGGTGAGGCAGCCCCTGGGGGCCAGGCTGGGAGGAAAGAGAGCAGAACAGCAAACCGGCTTTGATGGCTTTGATCAGAGTCTCCCCTCACTGTAGGGGCATCGGTAGCCTTTGAGAGGGAAGCTGGGAAGCTGGTGGCATAAGGGACAGAGTGGCCCACATCCATTAGTCTGGTACTAACCTATTGGTCTGGGTAGTGAAGACCCCAAAGAGAGCAGGGTGGCCATAAAAGTCCACAGGCCCAGTTAAGGCCTGTAAGACATCAAAATAGAAGGTAGAGTCCCCAGGGACAGAGCAGTTGAGCCTCAGCTTCAGGAAGGATGTCCAGTGGCGGTCCAAGGCCCGAGGCGAGCCACCCATGTCCCGCTTACACACACGGGCCACTCGGGAGAACTGCACCTGGGGGAGGAGAGCAGAGACTGAGAACAGTGAGGGCCCAGGCTGGGGTGGGGCTGGGGGTGGGAATCTGGAGTGCTGGAGCCCCAAGAGACAAATGTTAGGGGTACTGCGAAAGAAGGGCATGGTGTGTGGTAGAGGAGACTGGGTCAGGGACAAGGGACACAGCAGGATGTGGGGGTAAAGAGTTGGAGGCTCCTCAAGTTGGGCTCAGAGTCCAGGGGATTGCTTGGTGATTAGGGCCAGGAGCTCTCCTCTGACTCTGTCTGCTCAGGATCCAGCAGAACCCTCTAGCTACCCACCTGTGGTGCCCACCTCCTTACCCTTCCCAGCCGGGCATCTTCGACAGAGACCTCTCGGAAGAAAAAGTAGACATGGTCTCCGTGCTCCAAGGCATGGACAAAGTATGGCTCTAAGAGGGGAGAGACTGGGAATGGTATGCTCAGAAACTCCTGGCCCCACGCCCAATACAGCCTCTTGACTGCTTACACACACACACACACACACACACACACACACACACACACACACGGTACCACCCCCCTGCCTGCTGGCTTTCTGCTACAGGCCTCCCCCTGCACCTCCTCCCCAAGAGCAGCCTCCCTCCCCCAGGCCCGCCCTGACCTCTGAGCCACTTGGAGTCGTACTTGGCAGAACGGAGTGCGGGCTGAGGCCCAAGGCTTCTGTAAACCACAGCATCACTGGCCTGGAAATCCGAGGCTGTGGCCGAGTAAAGGCTGCCCTCTGGAGGGGTGGGTAGGGTGGGGTCAGGGGAGGGCCCAAGGGTCTGGCTCTTCTTGGGCCTCCTTTACCCCTACCTCACTCAGCCTGGCCCTGCCCCCTACCTCAGCCCTCAATGGGCAAAGACCAGATGGGGAGAAAGGCTAGGGCGGGAGCCCCCTCCAGCTGTGGGCCCGCTTCTCACATGCATAGCCTGGGTGCACACCTGCAAAGACGGCCACATTGGACTGGGTGGCATCAAAGGGGCATCGAGCCTGTCCACTCAGCTCTTCACCCTCCTGCTGCAGAGACGTTATCTGGAGGCAGAGGGAGCAGGTCCTTGGAACCCTTGGGGTCTTGGAATCTGGCCCCGCAACCTACTCCTTCATATCCCCTTGCCTCTTCCCCTCACCCCCTCCATATCCCTGCCCTCAGCACTCTGGGTCATGCCCCCCATGCGGGCTTCTCTTCCCACCACCGCCCCAACCCGCCACTGCCCGCCCCTGCCTACCCCATAGCTGCGGCACACAGGGCTGAACGAGTTGGTGCCACAGGCAAGAAGCGTCCGTGAGTCCCAAGGAACCAGAACACGGATGTAGTTGTAGCACTCATCCTGGACGATGCAGAACCCTAGGTCAGCGCCCTGAGTCCCTGGAAACGAGGCTACCTCCCTCGAGCCAGTCAGAGCAACGTGGGGTCAAGTCCCAATTGCACTAGTCACTGCCCTGCCGCTTTGGGCAGGCCCAGAGGCCTGGCGGAGCCTAACTCTTATGTGACGATTGCCCACTCCCTCTCATGCACATTGCCCCAGTGGCCTAAGATTGGAGCGGGTGGGAGTGGGCACGGTGAGGACCCCACAGCCAGAGCCTGGGCTGGGGAGCTCTCCTCCTGCTGCTTACGGTCAGCTTCCCCCGCACGGCGCAATTCTCCATGTCCTGACTCCGCCATGTCAGGTACTGAAAGGAGAAGCAGAAGAGGAACGTCGTGAGGCAACCAGAATGCCCCCTCATGTTGTGGCCCCTTTGGGATTCTTCCTCCCACCCATCTGACCCCCACCAGACCCCCCTTCCCAGCCTTATCTCCGAGCCTGCACCTCCCCCCTACACGCCCCTCACCTTGTTGGGCACCAGCCCCTCCCCTTCTTCCTGGGCTTGAAGATCGAAGGAGAAAACGTGATCCCTGAAGGGACAGGTGAGGAAGGATCAGGGCCAGGCCCAGGCACTGCACCTGAGCTCCTCAGTGCCCATCCCACTCAGGTTCAACAGCTCAGAGATGAACCCTGCAGGCCTCCTGCCTTCTCTCCTCCCCCTCACTCCATGCCTGGACATTTGTGCTCAGGTCCAAGCTGAGGTCCAACTGTACTATGGCTTGTATACTTGCATGTGTCCCCTGCAGGATGCCGCAGTGGCCATGCAGGTCCCATGTCTGCCCAGGAACATGCATGTTGGCCCCACAGCTGTGCTATGATCAATTTACCGGGCGGCCACTAGCAGGGTCCGGTTCAAGGTCAGGAATCTCTGAAAGTCCAGCCCGAGTTCTGCAACCACGGCATCATCCTCCAGGCCCCGGAACCAGGATGATGGGGAAGTGCCTGGAACACAAAAAGCTGGGTGCTGAGGGCCAGCCACACACCACACACTCCCTCAATATCCTTTCCGACCAGATGAAACCCAGCCATGGTCATCGTGAAGGAGTGAGAGGGGGCATGAAGTATCAGTAAGATGATGATACAACTATTCATAAAATAACGCTTGCTGACTCGGAGGCCTTCACTGCCACCAACCACTATGTGAGCACTTTAGAGGCACTGCCTCATTGAATACAACTGGAGGAGGAAAGTAGTAATATTGGCCCCATTTTACAGATGAGGAGCGGTGGCTTCAAGCCACTAAGGAATTTGCATGGTTCCTTTAGCTTGGGAGTGGCAGGCACCAGGATTCAGACCCAGACTGTCTGACTCCAGAGCTGAACATGGTCCCTTCCTGGAAGGGCTGCAGGGCAAGGGCTCCCCTTCAGTTCCCACAGTGAACGCTGTCCCGTCTGGAGCACTGACTGCGGTTCTCCCAGCCCTCTCTTTATGCCCTCCTCTGACCAGCTCCAGCATCTGCCCCCCTGACTATGGAAACCATAATCGTCGGCACTCACAGGGAGCTCAGAGTTCAGGGGTAGGTGCTATTTGTATGGTGCTCACAAGGCATCTGGCGCACGTTAGAATGACTCTAAATCCTACATAAATAACAGGAATCTGCAAGTAGATAAAGTTTTTTTCTCAGAAGAAAGTGGGTTTACAGTTTCCCTCACAGTGGGATCTGGGCTTAGCTGTGGTGCAAATGGCGGGGAGGGAGGGAGGAAGTGTTGGGAGCCACCGAAGCAGCCCCAAGCCTTCACTGTGTAACCAATAATAATAGCAAACACACAGCAAACACATACTGTGTGCCAGACAGTGTTCTCGGCACTTTCGTGTGTGACCTCACTCTGTCCCCTAAATAACTCTACTGAAGCAGAGTACTATTTGTTGTCTCCATTTTGCAGATGAGGAAACTGAGGCAAAGAAAGGTAAAAGGACTCAGTGGAGGTTATGCAGCCACCGAGCAGCTTGGCAGCACTCAAACCAGCATATATGTGGTCTGACTGGGCCTGTGTTCTTAACCACCGGGTGACTGCACTGAGGTGCTGCCTCAGAGTGGAGGCCCAGTGGTGAAGAGGCTCTACCTGTCAGCAAAGGCTCCCCTCTGCCAGGTGCCCCCCCTCCCAGCACCTCACCTCCTCCCCCGAAGGAGCCTGGAGTCTGAGCTCACACAATGGGCAGCCAGGCACTCACCTTGCAGGTCAGAGGTCAGCAGAGGGAGGGGGTCCTGGGGAAAGGCAGTCTGGGTGTGAGGAAGTAAGAGCACCAGCAGCAGGAGCAACCAGGGCATGAAGCAGGGGGCCCAGGGCATCCTGTGCGGGGCAGCTCAGGCCCCAGGGGGTGCCCCTTCACCCATATGCCAGCCCTGAAAGGAGACAGAGGAAAGTGTAGAAGGGGCCCAATCCCTTCACCCTTGGCAGTGGAAGGCTGCTCCCCTGACCTAGCTCTAGAAGACCCTATGGGCTGGGGGAGACAATCCTTTCTCCGGCACCGCCTGGTCCAAGCCAGCTGTCACTGTCACTCAGGGCCTTTCTCCAACTGGCCCAAACTGGCTGGTGCGAGGCTTGTAGGCATGACCCCAGGTAAGGACAGGACACACCCTCTCCCCTTCCAGCCTTCTCACTCAGCCTCTCCTGACTGGGCCTGGGACATTCAGTAGGTGACACCTCCTGGCCCCCCTCTTGCTAACCCCTTCTCAGTTATAATTAGACACTAAAGCCTTAAAATTATAAATAGTGACTCCTTGGCACTGGGAGGAGGAAGAGGGCACCACGTCTGCCTTCCCCTCCCTCACAGACCCCTGCGGCACCCTGGGAGCCATGCAGGCGCAGTGCCCAGGCAAAGGCAGCTGTGAGGAAGCCATCACCCCCTCTAGGGCCGGGGAAGAACAGAGTATGTGGAGGGCAGCCTAGGAGTCGTAGTCTTAGTCTAAGTTCTTGCTTCAAGGGACCTTCCCATCGCTAGGGAGAAGTTGGGTCCTGAGGGGAGTTGGGGGGGGGGGGTGCCTTAGCCAAAAATGAATCTGCATCAAAGCCAGATCAGAGGCTAAATTTAGCTCTGGCTGCAGCTGTCTGCCCGACCACTGCGCCCCCTCCCAGCCTCTCTAGCCCCCTGTGCCCTCCCCGGCTCCTAAGAAGCCCATGCATGTACTGGACGAGAAAGAGCAGAACTGCCCTCTGTGAGGAGCTGGGACTGGGCTTGGCTCTACTGGTGAGGAGAGATGGCTGAACACGTATGTCCCTCTTTCCCTTTCTTCCCTCTTCGGGCTGCCTCAGAATGGAAATATAAATAATTCAATGACAGGCAGGCAACGGTAGCCCAAAGTCCAGGAAAAGATGGATATGGTAGAAGGGACGTGAGCCAGCCTGCTTTCCCACCAATCAGCACTGCAGCCCACCCCAGCTGACCCTGGGTGGCACCCTGGTGGGGAGTGTACTCCAGCCTCCTGCCCTCCCTCCCCTCAGACTGAAGTGAGGGGCTGAGGAACTCCTGAGATTGGGCCATAAGGGGGAGAATCCCTTCTTCCTGTGAACAGACAGCTCTCCTTCACCAGTCCTTAGTTGCTCATGCTGCCATGTCCCCTAAAGAGGTGACCCTGGGCTTCCAGGCCCAGCCCATTCCATCTCCACTCTTATGGCCAGGAGCCAAGTGTACCCCACCCCCAATCCAGCGTCACTGGTGGGGAAGCTGACGTCAGATGGGGTCCCCAGAGAGCTGGAGGAGGGGAAGGGGTAGGAACACCTAATGATGACCCCCTCCCCAGGGGCCGAGCAGTCAGCTAACTAACGACCCCCTGGTGCTGAAAGGCCAGGCCTCCCTAACCACCCCCCCACCATATTTCCGGATGCTGTTGCTCCCAGGGGAAGAGAAAGGGACACAGCCTGTCTCCTATCCTCCCCCTCCAAGTTGCCCTGGGCAACTGGTTATCTTCACCCAGGAAACAACTTTGGTCTCTGGCAAGTGGGGAGAACAGCCAGACCCTCTTCCTGTTTCCAGGTCATGCCAGCTCCCATCTCCTGCCCTCAGGAGCTGCTGCCCTTTCCTTACCTGGGGTGGTGACTCCTGGGGGAGGGGTTGAGGAAACTAGGAGACCTCTGACCTGATGGAAGAAGGGACAGGAGGGAAGAGGCTTAGTTACACCTCTTTACCACATCCCTTAAAAGTAACTGAAAATTCAGGAGAAGGTAAGGGACATGCTACCCTGGAAGAGGGAGTGTATGTGTGGTGGTGGGGAGGGGGGGGGGGTGACATCGAGGTTGATTACAAATGTGCTGGCCGCTTCATGCCTGAAGATGTGAGGGCAGGGTTTGGGGCTGGCCCCTAGCCAGAAACTCCTGGAATGGCAGGACCAGTCTTGGGGGAAAGATTGACCCTGAGAGTCCATGGGGCATGATGACCACTCCCACATCAAAACCCTCAGAATCCAGCAGTCTTCTTAGCAAAAGCGCCCTAGCTAGGGACAATAGAGGCTAATTTGCATCTCATTTACATGCTCTTCATTTCTAGGCAAAATGCTCTGATAGCCAGCACCCCCAGCCCCTTCCTCCTTCCCAGAGAGCAGGTCCTGCCTCCTTCCCACCCAATGTCGCTGCACCCCACCCCCAATTTACACTGGATTAGTCCAGCCTCTGAAAACACTTGGTTGGCCTTTGCATTGGTCCCCTAGACTTAAGTATGATAGATCTTTAGGAGGGCTTCCCATATCTGTTTTTAGAGGAACAGCATCTAAGCAATCCCCATCCCACCCAGGACCTGGGGAAAGGCTCCCTCTCCTGGGACCAATCCCAGCTACAGAATACCCCCTATCTGAAGCAAATGGGGGAGGCCTGGCCGGCTTTCTCCCCCTCCCAGGTCCTCCCTTTGCTGGGAGAGGAAACAGCCCTTCTCACTCCTCCTGGCCCTTGCAGCCACCTCTGGGGAGTGGCCAGGGTCATAACCAGAGTCTAGGGGGTGCTGGGGAAGGGATGGAGAAGGGGAGACTGGGCTAGGGACAATAGCAGGAAGCTCTCAGGCTGGTTGCCCGCCCAAGTCCACCTTCCTCTGGGGGAGCAGAGGAGAGGTGAGGGGGTGGGCAGAACACGGAGAATCCTCGAGGAACAGGCTTAAGGCACATTCCCTCTCCAAGACATTTCTCCCACCCTCTCAGCGCCTGCCTCCTAACCTGCCCTCCCTCCCACCCAACCCCCAACGAGGATAATCCAGGTGTCTAGACCCTGGCATAAGGTGGGCCCAGGGCCAGAGCTCGACGTGTCTCCCCTTCACTGGATCTGGGGCTCCGAGAGGGGCGGGTAGCAGAGTCTGGGCCGGGACCGGGTCCCAGAGCCACGTTAGCGGGAGGAGGGGCTGGAGGGGCCTGCAGGCGCAGACAGAGTGGGGGTGGGAACGGGGGCTGGGGAGCGGAGGCGGGTCTCCGAGGCCAGTGAAACAGGGCCAGAGGCTGGGAACCGACGACGGCAGGCCTGGGGCCAGTGCTGAGCGGGTCCGTGGGCTCAAGGTGCAGTCGCCTGCTAGGCTCTCCTCCTTCCGAGACCTCGGTTTAACAAAGCCTCGGGGCGAGTAGGGTGAAGGAAGGAGAAGGTTATGGGGACTGTTGCTTCGGGGAGGTGAGGGGCGCTTTCCCCGACTCTCCGCCGGGGCCAACCCCCTGAGATGTGCTCAGACTCCTGCTTGCACAAGGACAGAGGTGCAGCCGTCACACCAAAGTCCGGAACGACGCGTTCCCCTTCCCGACCCTGCAGGGACATCGAGAAGGTCCAGTTCTCCGCGGGTCTCAGAGCCTTAGTTTCCCTCTGGGGAGTCAAGGGATCAGGTTTTCCACCCTCTGTACAATGCGCGCCTCAAATAATCGCCTTTCGCGCTCCCCAATCCGGAGGACACGACTCGGAGAAACCCGCTGGGAAGAGGCGCCCGGACCGTGCGCCCAACAGTGCACTGACGGGGCTCGGCTACGGTCCCCTCCTCCCTCCGTGCACCCCAACTCCGCTGACCCTCTCCGCCAGGCAGGCACACAGCGCGCTGGCACCCTCCCGGGTCCCTCTCGCACTTCGGAAGGTTGTCCCCGTCTGCGGCACCCCGGGTCCTCATCGCCTCCCTGCAACCCCATCCCTGCTCCGGGGTACTTGCTCCGAGATCCGGGTCAGCGAGACCAAGAACGCAGCGGGCGGGCAACGGCCCCGCACCGCGCCGAGTTCGCAATCCGTGATTGGGGCTCTGGCGGGATGTGACGAGCGTCCGATTGGGATGGAGCTTGGATCCGACCTCCCGGGCGCAGTCGGGTCGCACGAGCCCAGGGTCCAAGTCGCAGCCCCCACTCCCGCCGCGGCTCCGCGCAGGAAAACAATGCGACCGCCCGGGGCTCTGGGCCCGGCCCCAGCCGCCCCGCCCGCCTCCCGGCCGGCCCCGCCTCTGACCCGCCTCCGGGTCGCCGCAGCCAATCCGGCTCTCGGATGCCGGCTGGACGCTGCCCTCCCAACACCTCTCCAGCAATAGTCCTTCCCGGGGGCGGGGCGTCGGGAGCACCGCCCACCGAGAGGGCCAAGCCGGGAGGCTGAGCCTGAGACCCAAGCCAGGCGCGAGATGGAGAGACCCGCGGACCGTCGCCGAGACTCGGGCAGAGGGGATCACATGCTTTACAATGGAGAGGCCCTGGGGAGAACTCTCACAAGAGAGGGAGGAAGAGAAGCTGGAAGGAGAAGCAGACGGGAAACCCGGGGACCGCGGCCGGGCTGGGCTGTCAGAGCCTCGCGACTCTCCCTCCTTTCTCCCCAGTGGCTTTGGCTATCCTGCTTCCGCTTTGGGAGTCTTACCCCTTCCACCTCTATTCTCCCCCCACCCCCTGGCCCTTCTCTCTACTGTTTTCACCGCAACCTTCTTATTTCTCCCCTCGCGCCTCCTCCTCATGTTCATCACGACGCCAGTAATGGGAGGCCTAGCACGCACTTGAGGGCTTGAGGCCTGGGAAAGGAAAGGAAGACGTCACCAGGAGGTTTCCCTTGTCCCCATCATCTCCTCCCGTCCCACCCCTACTGTCAGAGCAGGATGGGTTTGGGCCACTAGGCCAGGAGCTAGGGAGCCAGGAAGCCAGTGTGGCTGGCAGTCAGGCTGTTGGTTGATGGAAGAGGACAGGTGAGTGGGGCTCAAGCCAAAAGAGAGATGTGGTGATTGGGACAAACGGACTCAGAGAATCACACTGAAAGAGGAGCAATATGGAGCCTCCAAAGAGGGAAAGTGACCAGTTGACCCAACCCCACATGGCCTTACTGGACCCCAGATACAGGATTAGCATTGTTCCATCCTTCTTCAGAGGGCCCTGGACATTTCTTCTCACAGCAAAACTGCTCCTCTTCATCCCCACTCTCCATAAAGACCCTTTGATTTTGGGAAGGTCAGCGGGGAGGGAGAATGAGATTACTTCAGACAGCTCTACTTGGCTCCCACCTTGGTATTGCCTGCTGAAATTCTTTCCTGCGTGGGGGCTGGGACAAAAGACTTTCTCAAAATTCCCAGGATAGTGGGTGGCCTGGGAGACACTGGCATTCTTGGATAGTTTTATCTCAGTGGGCACTTCCTTTCCCCTACTCCCACATACTAGTCCCTGGACTGGAGGGAAGGAGGGGCTGGGGTTTGCTACTTATGGCCAGTCTTTCCTGAACTGAGATCAGGATGGGTAGCATCACTGACTGGGCTAAGCCTTTCACTGAGTAAGAAAGAAATATAAACACACAAACTCAGAGAGACACGGAGATGGAAGGCCAGGTGAACCAGTGAGGCTAATCAGAAACAATAGGACAATACTTACAAAAGGCTAATTACAGAGGGTCTTGGGTCCAAGGCAATTCAATATTTTTAAGGCTGTAAAGAGGTTTTGGGAGAAAGACACCTCAAAATATAGAGGCACTCAGAGGTTGAAAGAAATCTCCCCAGCTCTTAGCAAAGGACTTAGGTACTCAAATATGTGCTCATTAAATAGATTAGTAAATGGATATTGAGGTGTTAATTTATTTAAAATTTTAGGGCCCAACTAAAATCCCAGTTCCATCCAATAAGTATTAAACACTTAATTTCAAGCACAATCCCCTGTGGGATGTGGTCCTAATCTTTAAAAAAATGACCACCTACCATCCCACCAGAGCAGCCCCAGCAAGGAGGGCCCCGAGACCAGCAGCCCATGACAGCCACAACTCCAGCCAGCCAGCAGAAGTCACCAGGCACACACAATCTACACAAGTGATCACCATACGTAAGACCATCCCTTTAAGAGAAGTAGCTGTTTCACTAATTCATAGAAACAAACACAGAGGGACGCCTGGGTGGCTCAGTGGTTGAGCATCTGTCTTTGGCTCAGGTCGTGATTCCCGGGTCCTGGGATCGAGTCCCACATCGGGCTCCCTGAGGGGAGCCTGCTTTTCCCTCTGCCTATGTCTTTGCCTCTCTGTGTCTCTCATGAATAAATAAAATCTTTAAAAAAAATTTTTTAAAAAGAAAAGAAACAAACACAGAAAGGGGTGCCTGGGTGGCTCAGTAGGTTAAGTGTCTGACTTCCACTCAGGTCGTGATCTTGGGGTCCTAGGACTGAGCCCCATGTCAGGCTCTGCACTCAGCAATTTTAAAAATTCTAATTCCAGTAAATTAACATGAAGTATAATATTAGTTTCAGGTTTAGAATATAGTGATTCAACACTTCCATGCGTGGAAGTGCACTCCTTAATCCTCATCCATCCCCCCACCTACCATCAGTGTATTCTCCATAGTTAAGAGTCCATTTCTTGGTTTCTCCCTCTCTCTCTCTCTCTTATTTTTTCCCTTTGCTTATTTGTTTCTTAAATTCCACCTATGAATGAAATCATATTGTATTTGTCTTTCTTTGACTGACTTATTTTGCTTAGCATTATATTCTCTAGCTCCATCCATGTTGCAAATGGCAAGATTTCATTTTTCATGGCTGAATAATATTCCTCTATATCTATCTATCTATCTATCTATCTATCTATCTATCTATCTATCTATCTATCATTTTTATACATTCATCAATTCGTGGACACTTGGGCTGCTTCCATATCTTGTTTATTATAAATAATGCTGCTATAAACATGGGGGTGCATTATCCCTTTGACTCAAGTGTTCTTGTTGATCATTAAACTCTAACACCATTTCATTTAGTGCTTTTTCTGAGGTTTTATCTTATTTTTTCATTTGGAGCATATGCCTCTATGTCCCCATTTTGCTTTATTTTCTTTTTTTTTTACAATATTTTATTTATTTATTCATGAGAGACACAGTGAAAGAGAGGCAGAGACACAGGCAGAGAGAGAAGCAGGCCCCATGCAGGGAGCTCGACATGGGGCTTGATCCTGGATCTCCAGGATCAGACCCTGGGCCAAAGGTGGTGCCAAATTGCTAAGCCACCTGGGCTGTCCCATGATTTTGTTTTCTTCTACTTTTCTTCTTCTTTTTTTGATTTTATTTACTTATTTAAGAGAAATAGCGAGAGAGAGCATGAGTGGGGTGAGGTACAGAGTGAGAGGGAAAAGCAGGCTTGGCAGGGAGCCTGATGAAGGGCTAGATCCCAGGACCGTGGGATCATGACCTGAGCAGATGCCCAACTGACTGAGCCATCCAGGTGCCCTTAAAATATTTTTTTTTAATTCAGTAATGATCATATAGATGCTCACTGGACTGGAGAGAAGAATGGAGCAACTCGGGATCCCTGGGTGGCGCAGCGGTTTGGCGCCTGCCTTTGGCCCAGGGCGTAATCCTGGAGACCCAGGATCAAATCCCACATCGGGCTCCCGGTGCATGGAGCTTGCTTCTCCCGCTGCCTATGTCTCTGCCTCTCTCTCTCTCTCTCTCTCTGTGTGACTATCATAAAAAAAAAAAAAAAAAAAAGGGATCCCTGGGTGGCGCAGTGGTTTGGCGCCTGCCTTTGGCCCAGGGCATGATCCTGGAGACCCGGGATCGAATCCCACGTAGGGCTCCCGGTGCATGGAGCCTGCTTCTCCCTCTGCCTGTGTCTCTGCCTCTCTCTCTCTGTGACTATCATAAATAAATAAAAATTTAAAAAAAAAAAAAAAAGGATGGAGCAACTCAAAGAGAACTTCAACAAAGAGAAAATATTAAAAAGAAATCAGAATTGAAGAATACAATAGCTGAAATAAAAAATACAATAACAGGAATCAGCAATAGATTAATGGTGCAGAAGATCAATGATCTAGAAGATAGGAAAAGGGGAAGCACCCAAACTTCAAACAGCAAAAAGAAAAATTTTTTAAATGAGGATAAGTTAAGAGATCTTTTGGAAAACATCAAGAGATAGGGGTCCCATAAGGAGAAGAGAGAAAGGGGCAGAAAATATAATTGAAGAAATAATAGCTGAAAATTTGCCTAATCTAGGAAAGGAAATAGACATTCATGTTCAGGAAGCAAAGAGAGTCCAAAACAAGATGAACGCCATGAGGCCAATGTTGGGTGTAGAGATTCCTTAAAAATAAAATCTTTAAGGGTACCTATGTGGCTCAGTCAGTTAAGCATTTGCCTTCAGCTCAGTTCATGATTCTAGGATCAAGCCCAGCATTGGTCTTCCTGCTCAGTGGGAGCCTGCTTCTCCCTCTCCTCCATGCCCATGCTGTCTCTCTCACTATCTCTCTCTTTCTCTTCCAAATAAATAAATAAAATTACTTTTAAATTAAAAAAAATTTTTTTAAGATTTTTTTTATTTATTCATGAAAGACACACACACACACAGAGACAGACAGAGGCACAGGCAGAGGGAGAAGCAGGAAGCTTGATGTGGGACTCGATTCCAGGACTCCAGGATCACGTCCTGGGCCGAAGGCTGGCACCAAACTGCTAAGCCACCCAGGGATTCCCTAAATTTTTAAAATTTCTTAAGTAGGCTCCACACCTAACTTGGGTCTTGAATTTATGACCCTGAGATCAAGAGTTACATGTTCTATTGGCTGAGCCAGCCAGGCACCCCCCCCCCAAAATAAAATCTTTGGAAAAAAAAAAAAGAAAATGGCCACCCATTTTAGTTAAAATAAAACTCACATGCAATAAGTGATTAAAATGAAATACCAAGTCTCAAAAAAAAGCTACATTGAGTATAATTCCCAAGTGAAAAAAGACAATAAATGTTCTTGATGATGACTGCAGGGAAAGATGTTAGATACATTTTATCATGGTGGATGGGAGAATTTTGGTGCCAGTTGGCTTGATGCAAAAGAAGGAAGAAAATGTTTTAAAGAGCAACATAGCATTGAGCCAGAAGCATGGACAGCAAAAGGCGGGGTATGACTAATGTAAGAAAGACACTAGTTACCAGCAGAGAAAAGGGCAAAGGGAGACAAATTAGGGAAGGCCTGGAACCCTAAAGTGAGTAGGTTAAAATAATCTCACAGGAATTGGATATCACTTTAAATTCTCAAAGAAGACAAGGAAACCTACGAGCAAGAAAATAGGCGGTTCCAGGATGAGGGGAGAGAGGCAGTCAGGTAAGGATGGTGGCACTGGCACTGGGTGTGGAAAGAATGGATGAACTACTTCAAAGGACAAATCCAAGTAACTCTGTTCCTACTCCTCAGGGTCTTGTGGAGAAAATCTCACAGTTCCACAGACTGGAGACTTTAATAAATTCAGGATCTCCAAGCTTGAAAAATCACCGTCTCCCAATCCTTACAAGTAGCTATTCAAACTTGCAGCTCATTCCTCAAGTTTCTTGCCTCACGACTTCTCTTATCTCAGCAGAACCCACATGCATCTTCAGAGAAAACAGCAGGAATGTGAGAATTCCAGCAACTTCTCAGGCCCTCTCCAGATGCACTTAGCTGCCTTGTCACATCTCTGTCAGTCCTGTAAATGAGGCACCCACATTGCCTGTCCAAGGTTCACCTTCCCACGTTATCATAAGCTCCATGCACACAAGCCTAGCTAGGCTGTCTCACCTGTCCCATCTCCTATGTAGGGGCCATATTCCACATGTCTTCAAATCCTTTCTCCTTCATTTTTTAAAAAATATTTTTATTTATTTATTCTAGAGAGAAAGAGAGAGAGCAGGGAGAGGGGCAGAGGGAGAGGGACAGAGCACAGAGCCCAACTCGAGGCTTGATCTCAAGACCCTGAAATCATGACCTGAGGCAAAAGGCAGATGCTTAACTGACTGAGACCCTCAGGCACTCTTTTCTCCTTCATTATTAACTTTTCCTTTTTCTACTGATACTTCCCCCTCAGTATCTACACATGCTCAAGGATCTAGTGTGATTTAAAAAAAAAAATTCTCAACTTTCCCTTGATCCTTGTCTGTATTTAGCTATTACTCAGTTTCTTCCCTTCATGGCTAAACTATAGAGCCACCTATACTCACTGTATCCATTTCCCTCTTCTCATCCACCTCTCAATCTCCATATATTTTGCTCTCATCAATCCACTGAGATGGTTCTCATCAAGGCCATTAATGACCTCCTTGTCACATTCAGTGAAAACTCTTCGGTCTTTATCCTTTTGCCCTCTTATGGCATTTGACCTATCAGCCCCTTCTTCCTTTTTTTTTTTTTTTTTTTTTTCAGCCCCTTCTTCCTTGAAAGTCTCTCTCCTCTTTTGGCTCCTGGGTACTTTCTCTTGACAGAAACTAGGGGTTTAATAAATATATTTTTAAAATATTTTAAAAGGTTTATTTAAGAGAGAGAGAGAGAGAGAGAGAGAGAACAAGTGGGAGGGGCAGAGGGAGGAGAATTTCAAGAAGACTCCACACTGAGTGTGGATCCTGATGCAGGGCTCAATCTCATAACCCTGAGATCCTGACCTGACAAGAAACCAAGAGTCAGACGCTTAACTGACTGCATCACCCAGGTGTCCCAATATATATGTATTTTATTTTATTATTTTTAAAAGATTTTATTTATTTATTCATAGAGACACACACAGAGAGAGAGGCAGAAACACAGGCAGAGGGAGAAGCAGACTCCATGCAGGGAGCCCAACATGGGACTCAATCCTGGGTCTCCCAGATCACGCCCTGGACTGAAGGTGGTACTAAACCGCTGAGCCATCGGGGCTGCCCTCAAATAAAGTCTTTAAAAAAAAATGATGTATGTGCTGTTCCTCATAGAATCCAGCTATTCAACCTGGGTCTTTCTCCTAAGCTCTAAACTCACTTTTACAATTGCTTATTGGATAGTTCCATTTGGATTTTCCATAGGTTTTTACCACTCAGTGTAAAGACAGGAAACTTATCTTTTTATCTTTATATTCCCAGCACTTAGTCATAATGTCTGGCATTTGGTGAGTGGAGGAAGAAATAAATGCATCAGAGATGTGAACTACTTCCAGCTATGTCAGGTTGAAGTCTTGCCTGACTGCTTCTAATGACACTGAACTTTCTCTTCCTGAAATGATTCAGGAGTACTTACCACGTACTTAACTATGTTAACCGTGATGCAACCTCAGCTAAACAGAAACATAAGAATGTTCCCTTTTGCATATTTTCCTAGATAATTGGTTTATCCAATTAAGTGCAAAACATTTTCATTTTAACTGTTTCAAATAGGGATTATTCAAAAAGGTATTATTAATTTCCCGTGGATGATATGGTGGAAAGAGCATGACTGGATGGTTAAGACTGACACTGAGCTGGGAAGCATGGCTTTAGATAAATCACTTCTCTCTAAGGCTGAGTCTACTGTGTGTGGTCACTCTCCCGGTTTGCCTACCTCACAGAATCAAATGAGGTAACGCAGGTGAAATGTTTGGTAAATCCAAGTGTTCCATGCATTTAAGAGGACATCACTGGGACGCCTGGGTGGCTCAGTGGTTTAGTGCCTGCCTTTGGCCCAGGGCGTGATCCTGGGGTCCTGGGATCGAGTCCCACATCGGACTCCCTGTGTGGAGCCTGCTTCTCCCTCTGCCTATGTCTCTGCCTCTCTCTCTCTCTCTGTGTCTCTCATGAATAAATAAACAAAATCTTAAAAAAAAAAAAAAGATGCCATCACTTAACCAGGTTCCTTACTCAGAGGAAGCACTATGAACTTAATTGTACAGGAAACCACTGAGGACACCAAAGTCTAGAATATACATGGTTAATACTGTGTGCTCCTCTGCTATACAGCCACAAATGCTAGTTTTCACTTGTCTGCTTTGTTTTCCTAGTCTCCTCTTCTGATCTGTGTAAATTTTCATTAGTGCTCTTGCTTCTAAAATCTCCTCTTTTTATTTCTTTCCTCTCTTTAATTTGCTGCTAATTATATGCTGTGGGTTCAGAGGTTACTGAAAATGGGTGAGATTAAGAGAAAATAAAAGACTTGAATGAATTAAATGAATAGTATTTCACGTGACTATTATATTGCTACAAGTTCCACCTTATCTCCTGGCTCTTGGATAGGTTTTGAATTTATGCTTTCAGCCAATATTGATTGAGCACAATCCAGAGTGCCTGGATTGAGTTCCAGGCACTCTGTAGGCATTTAGGATCATCCCTACCCTCAGGGAGTTTATAGGCTAATAAAATCACAAATTACAGTGAGGGGGGTAATTCTAATAGGGAGGTGCACAGTTCTGAAGGACCACAAATCAGAGGGGTCTCATGTGGTTCCAGAGACTCATGATGACTCCACAGATTTGACTTTCCAGCTGAGACCTGAAGGTTGAGTAGGAAGGGAAGTGTGTGGGGCAAGAGTTCTAGGCAGAGAGACAGGAAGTGGGAAAGTCTAGAACACAGGACAAGGTGGAAGAAGAGGGACAGCAACCACACATGGTGAGTACTGGAGGAACCAAGAGAATTGCAACATAGCTACAATACAAGGGGACAGATAGAGCTGAGGACAGGGAGCAGACACGAGGAGAAGCTGGAGGTCAGAGCACAAAGAATTGGTAGCAGAATTCTGGATTCAGCAAGTATCACTGTATTTGCATCTTCCTGTATTCACACTTCCCTTGTTTTTCAATTAGATTGCACATTTCTTTTAAAAAGGACTCTCGCCATCCCTATTGGTTTGGTAATGCCACCTATGACTGTCTCCAGAATGTATGATCAGTGAATTGATCAGAGGATACAGGAGTAGAATGTTGCCACATTCATTATGAGGCTGAACTTACCATCTCATAATCTTGTGAAGTAACTAGCAGGAAAAGCCCAGGCTTGGGATTCACACAAGGCCCTCATTGGCCAGTTAACTGGCTCTTGAATTTAGGGACAGGTTATTGAATCTCTTGAAGCCTCAGCCTTTTTCATCAGCCAACAGGATAGGGCGACATTTAACTCATAAAGGTACCAAAGAATGAAATGAGGTATTTATGTAACGTCGGGCAAAATGCACTCAACAAATGTGAGTCTGTAGTCACTTCCCTCACCGGAATTCTTTCCTGTGGGCCCCCACACCTTGCTCCTTAGCCATTCCCTTTCCTTTGGGCTTTGGAAGCCTTCCTTTCCACCTGCTCCTTCTGCTCAGCCTACAAATGTCCTCAAACCCCAAGCTAAAAATAGCCCCTCTCTCAGTCCAGCTTTCCACCTCCCAAAGCTACCTAGAAAATAGCTTGCTCTTCATCCCTTTACCATCATACTCGTCACAGGAATTGTCAGCATTTTCCTGTCTAGGTTGTAGCAGGGGCCCTCAGCTCTAGAGCCTGCGAAGAGAGAGGGGAGTAGGGAAGGGGCCATGACCCAGCCACTGCCTCCAAGAGGGAGAACCAGTGCTGCAGGGATGGCTTCGACTTCTGAACCTCGATTTACTCTTCAACTTTTGCCAGTCAACTTCCCAATCCTTCCCTTTCTGCTAGAACTTCTTATAAAATCACCAAAGCCCAAGGTCTCTCATCAAGCCTCATCCTGTTCTTAAGCACGCTAAACCCTGATCCAGCAGGCCCTCTCACAGCTAAAAACTTATTGGAGCCTCTAATTCATTCTTACTGAGCTATTGGTGTCTCTCCCCTGATCCAAAATGCTGAATGTCTCCCTACTGCCCACAGAAGTGTGAACCCTTGAGCAAGTCTGTTACAGCCTACCATGCTTTTTCCTTCTTCACTTCTATCTCAAACAACCTGGGTTGCAGACATACAGAATAAATCAGCACTTCCTGAGTATGCCCCATATTACCTTTATTTGTTATATGGCTTATGGTTATTTCCATTGCCTGGGAACCAACACTCTCCCATATCTGCCTAGTAAATAGTTGAATCCATCCTTCTCATTCTGCTTCTTCAGCCCTATCAGAAATTATCTACGGGACGCCTGGGTGGCTCAGTGGTTGAGTGACAGCCTTTTGGCTCAGGGCGTGATCCTGGAGTCCCAGGCTCAAGTCCTACATTGGGCTCCCTGCAGGGAGGCCGCTTCTCCTCCCTCTGCCTATGTCTCTGCCTCTCTTTGTCTCTCGTGAATAAATAAATAAAATCTTAAAAAAAAAAAAAGAAATTATCTTCTAAGTAATCTAAACTTCTCTTTACTCTCATTATTCTTCCAATTTCTATTAAGTTAATGATAATATTTGACTTGCATTGTAGTTACATATGCTTAAGTTTATCTCCCTGACAAAGCTGATTCTTTTATTTTATTTTTATTTTTTAAAAGATTTTATTTATTCGCAAGACACAAAGAGAGAGAGAGACACAGGCAGAGGGAGAAGCAGGCTCCCTGCAGGAAGCCCGATGCAGGACTCGATCCCAGGTCTCCAGGATCAGGCCCTGGGCTCAAGGCAGCGCCAAACCGCTGAGCCACCCGGGCTGCCCTGATTCTTTTTTTTAAAAGATTTTATTTATTTATTTGAGAAACTGAGCATGAGCAGGGCAGCAGGGGAAAGGGCAGAGAGAGGGAGAAGCAGACCCACTGCTAAGCAGCAACTCGATCCCAGGGACCCTGAGATCATGACCTGAGCCAAAGGTAGATGCTTAACCAACCCCAAGGCTGTCTGATTCTTGATAGTAAATGTTTTGGCCTCATTCAGAAACTGTAACTTACCTTCACTTCTGCAACCACATAGCCGCTACAAAGCACTGGCAGGTAGGCTTGTTTCCTCTAGTGGTTCAATGCTGTGCTGACATCTGCTGGTCACACGTGGTCTGGCTGCCCTGGCCCCAGCTCCTTCCTCTCTATTATTAAGGGTGGGAACAGTCCATGCCACCCTACCCAGCCAGGCACTGGAAGCCTATGCTCATGGTACCCCTGCACCAAGCACCACCTTCCCTGGAGACTCTGGGAACACACATCTGCTAGTCGTTGGCTTGCCTCAGGCATCTCTAGCCTAAGCTCAATTCAATTTTCAGTCTTTCCCCACTGACCCCCACCTCAGCAATTTGTACTTCACGTCCTTCCCAGCACTACAAAAATAGAAGAAGATGATCTCAAGGAACTGGGCATAAGGAAATGAAAAGACAGACAATTTAAAAGCAGGGGGTGTGCAATGCCTCCTCCTAACCTCACAAAATCAAGACTATTTCCTACAGAGTGCTGCTATTCCTTTTAACCTGTCGTGTTGCATTTCTAGAGCGCACTTGGGCCACAGACCTTCTGAGGGAGAGTGTGATGAACCGGAGGTAGAGCACAGAGCTGGTAGGTGGGGCTTGAGGGGCGGGGCCAAGCCAGAGGGCCTCTCACTGAGGAGCTTCTCCATTCTGAAAGCTCTCCCAGAACGGAGCGTCGAAGGCAAGATTGGCACCCAGCACTCGCCTCAGGTGAGGGATCGTCAGTGGCAGGCCAGGCTTTAGGGGTGATGGTGGAGAGGAGTCTCCATTCTGTCAGCCTGAGACTTCCGTGTTGTGAGACTCCCACTTGACAGAATTCGTGGGTCCCCAGCAGGGGTCCAGCTCAGTTTTCCTTGGGGCAAGGCAGCCTCAGAAGGGAGGGCCTGGTTTGGGATGATATCAAAGCAGGGCAGAGGCACGCAGGTGATGTGGGTGCGTGACAGAGTACTGACAGGTGTGAGGACGCCGTAGGGGCCACGGAGATAGACGTAAGGGCCAGAGGGAGAGCCTGGCCGGAGGACCACAGGGCAGGAC
Source organism: Canis lupus familiaris (assembly GCF_011100685.1). Classification (NCBI taxonomy): domain Eukaryota; kingdom Metazoa; phylum Chordata; class Mammalia; order Carnivora; family Canidae; genus Canis; species Canis lupus. The sequence continues at coordinate 60,878,410 of NC_049238.1, forward strand.
CCAGACAAGAGAAAAAGGAAGGCTAAAACAGGGAGAGAGAGGACAGCGGACCAAATGTGAGATAACCGCGGGTTCAATGAACAACTGGGTAACAGGAAGGCCAAGGAGGAAGGCAGGCTCACATGGAGCAATCTCCTCTTCCAGCTACGGAGCCTGGTCCAGAAAGGCAAAGCCAAGAGCAAAGCACAGTTCCAGATTCCCAGTGGACCGGTACAGCTCTGGCAGACCGTCCTCCTAACGGTACCCATCTCCTCGGTGTCCTCAGACTCTCGTTTTGGTTCGGGGGAGAGGGTGAGGCTGCTCCTCACTGCGGTCACAACCACATCCTGCAGAGCAGTGGAGGGGAAGTAAGAAGCAAACAACCAGAAGCACGGGCAGAGACCAGGGGAGAGAACCCTGGGTATGTGGCGGTCATGTGCCACCAGGAGGGTCCTTGATTTGGTCCCAGCAGAAGACCATGGGCCTCCAGTACCTCCTGCCCGGTTTGCCATGCTTCCTTAGCCCAAGTCAAACTCATTGAAAGAATTCCAGGGAAGGAGGTTTCTTTGACTTATAGTTCGAAGCCTTGTTTTTATCATTTGCTAGTGACTGTGGCCAAGTTGCTTCACTTCTCTCAGCTTCAGGGTTCTTATTGCAAGATGGGGACATCTACCTTACAAGGGGTTGGGAAGACTGGGACAATCCCCATAAAGCACCTGGAATGGATGTTCTCAATAAACGTTAGTTACTATTTTTATCAGGACTCCTGGGACCCCTATCTCACTAATTTCCTTAAAGACAGTATAATACAGCAGCTCACACAGACTTTCGGATTCAGAAAAACAGTTGTGTCGGGCCTTGGGTAAATTATGTAAGGCAAGCCTCAGTTTGCTCAGCGGTAAAACGAGGAGAGTAATAGCCACACCTCATAGATGTATGGTTCCTGGCCGGCGACCACAATGGTCGCCATGAAAGTGATCTGCCAGGTAAGCCTCATCTTCTCCACTGTAGCGCAGCAACAGCCTACTTCCCCTTAAGACTTAACTCATGGGGGCTAGTGGCCTGTATGATCTCACACCTCCAGCCAGAGCTGTCACTGCTCCTCTGGGAAGGGTGGTGATCAGGATGTCCTACAGTACTCTAGGGAAAGAAATGGGAATAAGGCATAGAGGACTGAGGGTGCCCAGGGGAGAAAAGATGAGAAAGAGAGAGGACAGTGAGAAACCAGAGAAAGGAGGAAAATTCATCTCTAAGGAAGCCTGTGGCCTTTCTAGTGACTGACCACATACCGTCTTGCGCCCCTTCCCCAGGAACTATGGAGTCCTTCAGCTCAAAGAGCCTGGCACTGCAGGCTGAGAAGAAGCTGCTGAGTAAGATGGCAGGTCGGTCTGTGGCTCATCTCTTCATCGATGAGACAAGTAGCGAGGTGCTGGATGAACTCTACCGGGTTTCCAAAGAGTACACGCACAGCCGGCCCCAGGCTCAGCACGTCATCAAGGACCTGATCAAGGTGGCTGTGAAGGTGGCGGTGCTGCACCGCAGTGGCTGCTTTGGCCCCGGTGAGCTGGCCCTGGCCGCCCGCTTCCGCCAGAAGCTGCGTCAGGGCGCCATGACCGCGCTCAGCTTTGGCGAGGTGGACTTCACCTTCGAGGCTGCCGTGCTGGCCGGCCTGCTGACTGAGTGCAGGGATATGCTGCTGGAGCTGGTGGAGCACCACCTCACGCCCAAGTCACATGGCCGCATCCGTCGCGTGTTCGATCACTTCTCTGATGCGGGCCTACTCACGGCCCTCTATGGGCCTGACTTCGCTCAGCACCGCAGCAAGATCTGCGATGGGCTCAGGAAGCTGCTGGACGAGGGGAAGCTCTGAGGCCCGGGCCCAGCACATTCTACCTCGGCCAAACGGCAGACTGAGAAAACGACAGCCAACAGGCCTTCTAACCCTGCTCATCAGCACTAATGCTTTTCAATCCTCTGAGACCACCCCACCCCCAAACTACTGGTGGAGAAGAGGCAGAGCCGGGGGTTGAGGCCTCTCTCCGACTCCAGCCCCAGGACAGGAAACAAAGCTGCCTGAAAAAGACGAAGTGAAACTTGGATCTCTACTTCCCCCATCAGGGACATTCGAAGCAGGGAAGCCCCTCCCTTGAGGACCAGGGAAGAGGGCATAGCCCAACTAACCCTTCAGGGGACACTAGAGACGAAAGGGGGTATGGGGGCCCTTTGGAGCCATTCTAGACCTCCAGCTCCAGGCAGAGCCTGGACAGATGCCAGAGGCTCTGCCCCAGAGCACAGGAAGAAAGGGCCAGGGCAGGGGAAATTCTCATAGGGGAAATAAAACTACTAAAACATGCACAGGGCTCAACGTTTAATCTCTCCAGCTTCTTATACCTTCTGACCATCACAGAGGCAAGAGATATATAAACACCACTTATCTTACTTCTCACCATTTCCACAGGAGACTGAGACATAGTTCCAAGTATCATTAGGGTTCCCTTGCCTACTTCTAGTTAAGAAACTAAAACAAAAACAAAAACAAAAACAAAAAACTGTACCGCAGATCAGTGCTACAAGTTGCAAATAAATATGCAGTGGGGGAGCAAGGCATAGATCAAAAGGGTCTGGTGGGGAAGGAGTGTGACAAAGAAACTCCCACAACAAAAAGGCTCCCCCCAAACTGTCCTCTTCACACTCCAAGGCAATTCTTCTTTCATCCCTTAGCCTCACATGGGCTGAAGAGAGGAGCAGGTTAGAAGGGTGAACTGGTGGCATGGAGAGTTCCGGTCCCTACATTGCTGCTTTTTATTCAGAGCAAGAGTTATAAAAAAGTTAGAGTGAACTGTTAGTCAAAACTGAGTCCAAATCCTTTACTTGGAGGTTGGGGGAAAGGCCCAGCACGGTCTGCCATTCTCTGCAGAAGGGCTAGATCACTGATTGCCCCATCTTGAGTAACGTGCTTGTCTAAGAAGGTGGGGAATGTGAGGAACTAGCAGTCACTGGCTTGCTGTTCCTGGATTCCCCCCACCCCAGACTTACAGAAATCCCATTTTTCAGTTACAAGAGGAAAACAATAAGATATAGCAAATAAATACTACTTCAATATAGCACCAAATAAATTAGGTAACATAGTCAGAAATGGGGCGGAGGCTGAGGGCTGGGGGGAGTCCTTGCCTCCCTGCTCTAAGGCCGAGGAATGGTAAAGGGATAGGAAAGGCAGCATGGATGTAAAAAGAGCCTTCTGAATCTAAAGGACAACTCTAGATTCAGTCCCAAAACTGAGGAGGGTTCTGTTCTCTGTCCCCAGGAAAGCTGCCCCAGGCGAGGGAATTCTAGATCAATAGGAGGCTGGGAAGATGGCAGGAGGGAGGAAGGTGGGCTGGGAAGCTGTGTTCTTGAGCCTCACCTCAGGCTCCTCTCCCCCTCAAGTTGCTCCTTCAACATCTTGCTTCTCTCCATCAGTTTCGGGGACATCAGAGTTTGAAGATTTCATCCTCCTGGTCTCGAAGTGTCCGGGTCCGAGAGGTTCGGGTGAGTGGCACCGGACCTAGTACTGCTCGCTGCTGCATCCTAGGGGAGCTCAGGTGAAGGCCTGACTCCTCCCCAGGTATCCTGCAGGTGAGGAAAGGGGGCAAAATGACAGATCAGGGCAAGAACCGAGAAAGGGCCCAGTGAAGGGGTACAGAGCAAGCTATCTTCCCCCCCCGCTTTTTTTAAAGATTGTATTTATTTATTCATGAGAGATACAGAGAGAGCGAGAGAGAGGCAGAGACGCAGGCAGAGGGAGAAGCAGGCTCCATGCAGGGAGCCTGACGTGGGACTCGATCCTGGGTCTCCAGGACCGCGCCCTGGGCCGAAGGCCGGCGTTAAACCACTGAGCCACTAGGGCTGCCCTATCCTCCCCTTCTAATAGACATGAGCAGCTTGCTCTGAGGTGGAGTCTTGTCACCCTCTCGCTAAGTTCTAACCCGAATGCTCCTTCGTGGATCATTAGCGCTCATCTCCTCTACTCCAGTGAGCACAAAGAACCATTTTCTGCTGCTCTACCCATCCCAGCAGCCACTGGCTCTGTTGCTGTCCTAGGGCCACCTGGGCAAAAGGCTTTACCTTGCTTCTGCTGACACTGAGCTCTTACTTGTGTGCCTGGTCAGCTAAGGCTACAAGAATGGAGAAGTCTGTGGAAGGGCTTAAAATGAACCATTCAAGACTCACCCACTTTCTCCCTTTCTCAGCTTCTGGGCAGCAGCCTTCTTTGACAGGCTGATCTGTGAATCAAGCTTCTTAAGGAAATCTGAGGCAGAGAGGTCATGGATGGGAGTTGGGGGTTCCCGGCCAGGTGTGGGAAGGACTTCGCCATTAGCATGTTCTGAGCCTGGCTCCTGTTTCTTCCTGTCAGCCGAGTGTGGCCGAACTTCATCGTTCCTTGACTGTACCTCTTCCTCTCCATTCTTCTCTTCCTCAGAATCCAAACCATTGAACAGGTCTCTGGGCTCTGTCAGGATGGGGATGTAGAGGGTTTTCTTCAAGAAGATGGAGTCATTAGTATAAAGGCGGTTTGCACGCTTAATCTGTTCCATCTTTAAAAAAAAGTCACCGCAATTAATGATAGTAATAATGATCAATCTTCTGTTTAGCATCTCATGCCTTTTAAAGTGATTGTACAGAGTCCTATCCATCCATATCACAACCAAGCTAAAATACAAAGGGTTGACAGTATTCCTCTTTTATTGATCAGTGGGTTCCATACTTTCTGGTGTTAGGGTCCCTTTATGTTATCAGAAACTACTGAGGAAAAAAGCTTTCCTCAAATGTAGATTATAGCTATCAACATTTAAAGTATTATAAATTAAAACTGAAAAAATATGAAAAAAATGTATTTATTTTAAAATAACCCATTACTGGGGCCCCTGGGTGGTTCAGTCAGTTAAGCATCTGACTCTTGATTTCAGCTCAGGTCATGATCTCAGGGCTGTAGAATTGAGCCCTAGGGTCAGGCTCCTTGCTCAGTGGGGAGTCTGCTGGAGATTCTCTCTTCATCTCCCTCTGCCTCTCCCCTATCCTGTGCTCACTCTTACTCTCTCTTCCAAATATATAAATCTTAAAAAAACAAATAAACATTACATGTTAACAAATATTTTAAGGAAAAATAACTATTTTCTAAAATAACAAATGGATCAAAAAGAGAGGCACTGTTTTACATTTTTTTTTGCAAGTTACTTTAACATCTGACTTAACAGAAGACCACAGAAGATTCATCTATCTGCCTCTACATTCAATGGGCTGTAATATTACATGTCATACAACTTCTGGAAAATACAGTACACTCATGAGGATGAAAAAGACAAAGCCTTGTTATCATTACTGTGACAATGATTTTGACTTGTAGATTCCTGAAGAGTCTCAGGTACTCCTAGGGATCCCTAGACCTCACTTTCAGAACTTCTGTTAAAGAAGAAGGAATTGAGGCTCAGAGAAGTTACTTGTGTAAGATGACCCAGCAGGTTAATGACAAAGCTAGAAATGGAATTCTGGGCCTTTTCACTCCTTCTGGGGATGCTTTTCACACTAATAATTTCATTGACCAAATATTTATTTAGTGCCTATTTATTCATCACTGAACATAGTGACTGGCATTACCATCCACTTGCAACCCAAGGTAGAAATATGCCAACCTTAACTCATTCTTTTCTTTGACCAACCATACCACACTGATCAACAAAAGTATTGCAAAAATCTCTCTCCCATCTGGTCTGACCTTCACGTTGCCTGCCAGCACCTTAGAACATATTCTTACTACTTCTCCTCTGGGTATTATAACAGTCATTTTATTTTATTTTATTTATTTTTATTTATTTTATTTTATATTTTTTATTTTATATATTTTATTTTATTTTATTTATTTTTATTCATGAGAGACACACAGAGAGAGGCAGAGACACAGGCAGAGGGAGAAGCAGGCTCCATGCAGGAAGCCCAATGTGGGACTTGATCTCAGGTCTCCAGGATCACGCCCTGGGCTGAAGGCGGCGCCAAACCGCTGGACCACCAGGGCTTACCCCTATAACAGTCTTTTTAACTGGTCTTCCTCTCTCCATTTCTATGTATCTCCACCCTGGTCAACAGCTATCTTTCTAAAAAAACTTAATCTGATCAACCTGCTACCCTGCTTATTAACCTCCTATGGCTCCCCATTGGCTCAGAGATAAAAGTCAAATTAGCGTTCAAGGGTTCTCAATCTACCCCCATAAGATGTCTAACCTCATCTCTCATCTTCTGCCATCTATATATATATCTTGCTATCCTGAACTTTTCATTTTTTCCCCAAACATTTTATGATCTTTCACACTTTTGTGTCTTTATCTACCTGAAATACTTCTCCACTGTCTTCTCTGCTGGGAAAACTTCTTCTCATCAAATATAACTCCCTTTGTGTTAACCTTCTCCAGGGCTCCCAAGGTATACTGTAAATAGTGCCCTATAATACCTACTCTGTTATATTGTTATTCACCCTTTTGCATATTTGTCTTGCCCAAACTCTGAGTTCTTTGAGGGCAGGGATGCTGTTCCTGTATCCTAAGGCCCTTCTCAGCATCACACAAACTTGGCACAGAGCAGAGGTTCATTAATGCTTTATGAGCAAATCAACTAGATAACAAAATATAGAAACTGCAAATGTAGTATATTAGTAAAAATCTTATGCTATACTGCGTTAAAATAAAACTGGATTAATCTCAACATATTGTTAAAAAAAAGTTAAAATTGGCTCGCAGTTTTGCAGCTTTATTTTGCAAAGCACTTGATACTATTAATTTCATTTTGCCTAGATAATATCTAGGTCCCTAACTCCAAGATGCTATGAATACTGTGAATCTTTTGGTGCTTTCATTTCCTAGAAGTACCATATAAGGCAACATCATTCCACCTTTAAAAAGGATGTAACCAAAGCCAAACCCCAGAGGAGTCCTAGGCTGCTGAGCCAGTCTGCTGAGCTAGAAAGGCCATTAGAATCTAGTTAAAGAGGGTAGCCCCGGTGGCGCAGCAGTTTAGCGCCGCCTGCAGCCCAGGACGTGATCCTGGAGACCCTGGATGGAGTCCCACGTCGGGCTCTCTGCGTGGAGCCTGCTTCTCCCTCTGCCTGTGTCTCTGCCTCTCTCTCTCTGTCTCTATGAATAAATAAATAAAATATTTTTTTTTAAAAAGAATCTAGTTAAAGAGAACAGTTAAAAAAAAAAGAGAGAGAGAAAGAATAGTTCAAAGGGATGATTTTAGAATGAGACAACCTGGTCTGAATCCCAGCTTGATTTAATAGACTAGTTAACTCTATTAAGTAGACTTGTAGTCTGTAGCACGTTATCTCCCTAACCCTCGCTTTCCTTATTATCTTTAATCTTTTTTTTTTTTAAGATTGTATTTATTTATTCATGAGAGGCACAGAGATAGAGAAGCAGAGACACAGGCAGAGGGAGAAGCAGGCTCCATGCAGGGAGCCTGATGCGGATAGGTAATAACTCCGGTAATTATCATTATTTAATACCTCTTTCTCATTTTACAAATGTAAGGAAACTGAGGCCCCAGCCAGGTGAAGGGACATATGCAGGCACTCAGCTGGGATGGAGGGAGTGCTCAACACCTTCATATCCACTTCCTTTGTTTAGGCCATGGCCTCTACTTGCAGTGTTCACTTTCCTATCCTCCCAATCTCCATCTGTGGAAATCTTAGCCATGTTTTCATTCATTCAAAAAACATCTATTAGCTTCTGTGTGCTGGGATTCTGCCAGACTCCAGAGATATAAAACGGAAAGAAAATAGTTCTGTCCCTTAAGAAAAATACAGGTTATTGGAAAGACAAACACATACAAGGTATAAACAACAGGAGTATAGGTTTGTGGAGGAGCTATAGAAAGGAACTTCTAAGTCTTTCAAGGCCCCTTAAAATTCCCTTAAAATCTACACTTACGTCTGTCCTCGTCCCTTTCCAAATATAAATGAATCTTTTCTGATTTCCCACCCTTTGTTAATACCTCTACAAACTCACCTGCAATCATTACCTGTTTCCCCCTTACATTTCTCACTAGACTGCAAATTATATGAGGGCAACAATTACACATTTTATTTATGTTTTGATCTCTTGGTCTGGTTACAACAGTGCTTAAACATACCATGCACAGAAATGTTAGCTAAGGATGCCTGGATGGCTCAGTGGGTTGAGCATCTGACTCTTGCTCTCTGCTCAGGTCATGATCTCAGGGTGGTGAGATAGAGCCCAGCATCTGGCTCTGCACTTAGCAGGGAGTCTGCTTGACATTCACTCTCCCTCTCTCTCTGCCTCTGCCCCTCCTCACCCTGTGATCTAAAATAATAAATACATAAGTAAATCTTTTTAAAAATGTCGGTTAAAAAAATAACTTAAAAATAAAAAGAGGGATGCCTGGGTGGCTCAGTGGCTGAGTGTCTGCCTTTGGCTCAAGGTGTGATCCTGGGGTCCCGGGATGGAGTCCCACACCAGGCTCCTGGCAGGGAGCCTGCTTCTCCCTCTGCATATGTCTCTGCCTCTCTCTCGGTGTCTCAGGAATAAATAAAATCTTAAAAATAAAATTAAAAAAATAAAAAATAAAAATAAATGTTGGCTAAATTTGACAGGATATGGGAAAAAATTAATCAGTTTCAATGCAATGTATTTTTTACAGCTATCAAATATACCCCATGCACAGCCTGAAATGCCTGGTGTAGAGTATCTTTTTCGCACCATAGAGGCCACCCTACGGAAAGAAGGTAGAGCACTGAGGAGTAAAAAAGAACTAGAAGAGACAGACTTTAAAAACTTAGAACTAGGGTGGCTTAGTTGATTAAGAGTATCTGTTTTGCACCATGGAGGCCACCCTACGGAAAGAAGGCAGAGCACTGAGGAGTAAAAAAGAACTAGAAGAGACAGACTTTAAAAACTTAGAACTAGGGTGGCTTAGTTGATTAAGCAACAGACTCTTGAATTCAGCTAAGGTCCTGGGATGGATGTGGGGCTCCATGCTTGCCTGCCAGTCTGCTTGGGATTTTCCCCACCTTCTTCCCCTCTCCTTCCCCCTCTTCCAAAAATAAATACATAAATCTTTGGGGAAAAAAAAAAAAAACCCAACAACTTAGATCTAGAGTGGTTAGAGCACTGGTCTCACAAAGAACCTTAGAAACCAACTCTCCACTGTTTGCTGTAAATGTTTAATCACTTGCAATTAAAAAGTTTCCATGTGGTTAATATTACGAGCTTTGGAGTCAGATCTGTTTGAATTCCCACTCTAATGCTCATTGGTTATTTGACCTTGGTCAAATTGGTTAACCAATCTAAGTCTGTTTCTTCATCTGTAAACAAACGTATGCTTGACGGGGATGGGAGAACCAAATGGGCCAATGTATGTAAAACCTCTAGAATAGAGACTGGCATAAATAGAAGCAGCTCCTCTCCACCCGGATAGTGGCACAGGGTCTGTCCCAACCAGACAAGGCAACACTGAGATGGGAGAACAAAAAGATAAAGGTGGGTCAGACCACAACACAATTAGGAAATTTCAGGGGAAGTTGCCTAGCCGGGTCATTACATTCTAATGAGGAATAATCTCTTCTGAGTGGTTGTCTGCATCCCTACCATGGAAGACTCACCGTCACCCCGTATTTCAGTGCGAGTCCAGCCAGGGTGTCTCCGGGGGCCAGCTGATGCTCCAGGCGTCTTTCCCTCACCGGGGAGCAGGCTGACTGCACCAGGCTTCCGTAAGAACGAGCCCGGCTCCCCTGTAGCAGTCCTGACCCCCCGAGGGGGGCCTGTCTAGAGGACGAAGCCATCTCCTCACCCCGCCGGCAGCTGGGGTTGCAAGTGAGGGAGGCCTGGCTAAGTGCCGACAGCCACGGGGCTGGGGGCGAGGGACGTCTATCCAGGGGGTTCCTTTCCCCCGTCTCCTCTCACAAACCCCCGTCTGCCCCGGCACTTCGCGCCCCCGCGGCTCTCGTTTGTCCCGCTTCCCAGGCGCCTTCCCACGAATCTGTATCCCGAGGATCCAGTCCCTACCAGAGTCTCTCCTTATTAGCACCCCGCTGACTTTCAACCCTCCCACCACTATGAACTCTGACCTTTGAACCGTAGTTACCCTCCACACTCCGCTCAGCTCGCCCCTCTCCCCCAGGTCAGGCAGCCTCCGCCTCCCAGGTTCCCTTCACACCCCGGCCCCGCCTCGTCCCGGGTTGGTCGGCTTGTGTCAGGAATAAATCCAGCCCCCTCCTGGTGGGCTGTCGGCGGCCAGGGAGGCGCGTGAGGACCGCGAGAGTTTGTACTACACGTTCCACTCAGAGATCTTCCAAGGCCCGCTCCTCAGCAAATCCGTCACGGCCTCAACGTCGGTCTCCACATTTAAGTTCTTGTCTCCCCAGACGCCTCGAATCAGCCAAGATGCAAGGGCCGGGAGCCAGCTGGGTGGCAAGCCCTTTGAAAAAAAGACTTCATTTCCCAAAACGCCCCGCGCCTGCGGGGTCGCCGGGTCGCGTGGGCAGTGCGGTCGGCTCCGCAGGCTGTGGGCGGGCTTTCCGCGAGCGCTGTGCATCTAGGGAAGTAAGGAGGCCAACCGGAAAGAAACCCGACGGGAGAAGACGCCTTACTCTCGCTACGGTGGCCTGAGAGGAGTGGCCGAGGCGGCTCGGGAGAATTGTTCGCTTCTGGAGCTCAGTCGTAATGTCTTTCAAGAGGGAAGGGGATGATTCGAGTCAACTCAATGTGCTCAAAGTAAGCGCGAGAGGGGAGCATCGGGAACAGTTTCACTGCCCCGTGAAGGAGCTGTTTTGTTGCTCTGGCAACAGCTGCGGGGCCGGCGCGACCAGAGCTGGGTAGTGACCCCTTCTTCGCCCAGTGATCTCTGTTCTCATGGTCCTTTTTGCCTTTCAATCTTTGACCCCTCCCTCCTCTCCCACTGGTCCCGTCCGGCTACCCCCTGCAGAAACGGAGAGTCGGGGACCTGCTGGCCAGTTATATCCCAGAGGATGAAGCGCTCATGCTACGGGATGGACGGTGAGGGCGAGGGGTGATCAAGCCCGAGGGTGCTGCGGTTATAGGCTTCGTATAATTTTGTTATCAAGGGGGGAGCGGGAGTATCTAGGATTTTCTGATGGGGGATGAGGGACAGGGATGTGGGTGGTGGAAATTGGGAGACCCTAGAGTTTGGTTTTGGAAAGGGTTGCTAGGTCCAGGTGGAACCAGACCCCACTCACCTGGCACCGAATATCTTCTACCCTCCTCTCCAGCTTCGCTTGTGCTATCTGTCCCCACCGACCTGTACTGGACACCCTGGCCATGCTGACTGCCCACCGTGCAGGCAAGAAACATCTGTCCAGTAAGTGAGGGAAGACAAATCTCTGCAGATCACTCTTGCGGTTTTGTTTTTAATTCTCTTCCCCTCTACCTTCAGGCCTGCAGCTTTTCTATGGCAAGAAGCAGCCAGTAAAGGGAATGGAGCAGAATCCAAGACAGCAGAATGAATTGAGGCAGTCAGAGATCAAGGCTGAGGTAGGTAATCAGGGAGGGGAGGGTGTGTTTTGGGTGGGCCTGCTGCACATCTTAGGCTTGAAGGGCTTCGACTTCTTTCTAGCTCTGAAGACACTGACTGTGTTTCCCATCTCCACACCAGGCTCCTCTGTTAACGCAGACCCGACTTACCACCCAGAGTGCTCTGCACAGAGCTCCTCACTATAACAGTTGCTGCCGCAGGAAGCACAGGTCTGTGGGGTGGGAAAGCCAGAGGTAGGGCGGGTCAGAGGAGATAGATGGCTCTAAGATAAAGGTATTACAAATTGTATTCTCAGGAATATTAATACTCCAGAGATGTTTACTGATATTTCAGAAAAAAAAGAGAATGTTGCTTTTTTTTTTTTTTTTTAAGTTTAGGAAACGGCACTTTGGTTTTTGTTCTAAAGATTTTACTGATTTATTCATGAGAGACAGAGAGAGGCAGAGACATAGGCAGAGGGAGAAGCAGGCTCCCTGTGGAGAGCCCAATGCAGGATTCAATCCCAGGACCCCGGGATCATGACCTGAGCCGAAGGCAGACACTCAACCACTGAGTCACCCAGGTGCCCCAGGAAATGGCACTTTGTGATCCTACTTGAAGAGTAGTAATATTAATATATTCGAAGGGCTCTACAAAGTCTAAAGATTAAAAAAAAAAAACCCTCAAAATGTTATACTAGCCTTTTAAAAATTCATATGATTCCAAAATTCTTTTTTTTATGCAAGACATTTACTAATATCTTGAGGAACACAGTTTAGGAAACACTTCTGTAAGGGATTGGGAGTCATAGGAGAATTGGCCTTTTTCCTTTACTACTTTTATAGACGTTGATTCTTCTCTACCTAGACCAGAAACCCCTCGTCCCTCTGTCTCCCATCCCCCTTTACCACCCCCAGAGGTTGAGCCTGAGAGTGGGAAGATCACTAAGGAACCCATGCCTGGAGCTGGCCCACAGGCCAAGGAGTCAGCAACTGTCTCATCCCCTGTGCCCATGAGCCCCACGAGGAAACGAGCCCTGGATCATTACCTCACCCTTCGAAGGTTTGTATGCAGAATCACTTTCTTCAAGTTTTCTCTTTTCTTTCTGAGTTTTCTTATTTCAATCCTTCTCAATTGTTTTTCTCTTATCCCCATTAACTTCTTAAACCTCTTTTCCTGATTTATTCTATTTTCTGTTATTTGCAGCTCTGGATGGATCCCAGATGGACAAGGTCGATGGGTAAAAGATGAGAATGTTGAGTTTGACTCTGATGAAGAGGAACCTCCTGACCTTTCCTTAGACTGATACCCTCTTTTCCCCCTCAGTTCACAAATAAATTTCAGCAGGCTCCAGGAGTCTAACTTTCTTCAAGTCTACTTCCTTGCCCCATTTCAGGATTTCACTGGTGGATTTTTTTTTTTTTTTTTAAGTAGGCTACACACCCAATGTGGAGCCCAATGTAGAGCTTGAACTCATGACCCTGAGATCAAGACCTGAGCTGAGATCAAGAGTCAAACTCTGATTAACCAACCAAGCCACCCATTTCAGGTGTCCCCCATTTCAGGACAGCCAGGCCCATTCTTCCCTGAAATGTACACAGCTCCCCATACTTCTGACCCCTCCCCCACCTTCAACCAAAGTACTGCCAAGCGTCAGCTGCATGCAGCCCAATGCCCTATTAATAAGTCTGTCAGAAGGAGGTCTTTGCCCTTCATGTTGTCTGCCTTCTTTTTTTTTTTTTTTTTTTTTTTTGTTGTCTGCCTTCTTCCCCACCTTCACTCAAAGTTCTTTCCTCCTTCAGATCACATGAAGTTGTAGTTAGACACCAGGGGCCCTACCCGTATCTGAAAAGAGGGCTGGGGTAGTAGGTACCCTGTGAGAGCAGAAGGGACTAACTGCATTGGCAGGGCCACAGGGAACACCAAGGGAGGGAGCTGCCCCACCTCTGCCTAGTAACTTGAACCTCCCTGCCTGCTGATCCCCAGAGTATAAATAATCCCCTGATGAACTGGCAGTAACCCTTGGGGGTTAGCGCCAAGATTCCCACCCCAAAGCCCGAGGAAAGAGGGAGGCAGGCAGAGTGGACAGAAGGGCCTTTATTTACAGGAAAGGGGAGAGAGAAGGATTTAGGTATTCAGGGCTCCCAGCTCTAGTTGGTAAAGGGAAAAGGTAGCGTTATCTCTTTTTTTGCTGGCGGCCTATAACAGGAAAGAGGAAACACAAGTCTTTGTTTTATCTCTTTGCTTCCTGCAAAGGTACTCATCTTCCCCTTTCCAGTTCCTTGGCCAGACTCAAAGAGGTAATGCCTTAGGCCAGCAAGCATACCCACCCCACATGGCAAGTAAAAATGCCATGCCCACAAACAGGTATGTCTGGCTTCTTTTCCACCTTTCTGCAGGTATAATTTGGGGCAGGAGACTTTTCTACTTTCTCACAGGGTTTAAACTTCTCATGTGAATACTGCTTTGGCAGCCCACAGGCCATTAGTCACTAAGCTTTCAGATTCACTACCTATTTGCCCTTTCCGCCACACAACAAGTTTGTATTTACTCACGTAGTTCATTGTTCCGGGTCATGGCCTGGGCTGCCCGAGCTCGTGGCCCCTGCTGTGTAAAGTGGTAGCCAAAGCGGACAATGGAGGGACACTGTTCGAGAACGGTGGCCATCTCCATCTCCACTGCATCACCAGGCCACTGGCGCTGGGGGAAGGAGAGATGAGACCTGTCAGCCACGCTCTCTGCCTGGTTCATTGTCCCACACCACCAACCCTTTGGGAGGTCAAAGAAGCTTGTTTCATCAGAGTGGGTGATGAGAAGTGCTGACTTGGCTCCCTTCATAGAGACCATGAAGAGGAGAATTCAGACAAAATTAGATGAGATCCTGACCCAAGGGCTGCTCCAGAAAAGAGATTCAGTGAGTATTACCTGAATGCAAAGACCAGAGGAAGGTAATGCTGACCTGGTTGTCTACACGCAGCTCAGTGAGTGTGGCATTTTCCCGAACTGCCTTCAGCACAGCCATGAGCCCTGTGCTGCTAATGAAGTTGGATTCAATGTTCAGGCTCTGGAGGCTACGATTCTCACGCAACATGTCAGCCACCGCCTGGGTAGTAGGGACTTGGGTTAGGATTAGGGGATAGTTTCACAGATGACTGAGGAGAGAAAGAACAGGAGCAAGAGGGAAACACAGCTCTTTGAGAAGAGTCCTTGAGGAGCTGTAGGTGGGGCTCAGGGAGATGGAAGGGAGCACAGGTAGTAGGGGAAGCGGGGAGGGTAGGCATGCAGTGAAGTTGGTGGGGTGGTAGAGAGGGCCATGGCTCTCTGAGAAGGTGATCAGAAGATTTCAGAGTGATGAGCCATAGGACTGGGCGTAGGCTACCCTAAGAGAACATTGATAGGAAAAGCATCCCCAGCACAAACCCTTATGACAGCCCTGGCAGGGGTGCATGGTAAAGTATGGGGAGAGGACTAGGGATTTCAAGTTGCCTTACATTGGCAATGGGGTCCCCACTCCTTGTGGCCACAAGACTGAAGCTCCGGACGTAGGTATTTTTCTTCATGGCCTCACATAACTCAGTTAGCATGGGTATTGGGATGTCCTGACAGAGGGGAAGAGGAAATGGCAGGCTAAGGGACTCACATATCTGGGACTCACATAGTTAAATGGGCATTTAGTATTTGGAGGATGGGTGTGGGGGGGTCAGATACCTGTATGTTATTGAGGTTAACTTCCTCCAGCTCCTTGTCATTGTTTCGAACACTCTTCAGGATCTCCTCAATGTTTGTAGGATTTGGGGGCTCATCTGGCACTGGCTTATACTTGTCAGGCTGTACCACACCTGGTGGGTGAGGGCCAGAAGGAAACCCCAGCCTGTCCCCCACAGTCTCCTCCTCATAGGTTCTCTTATTATTCATGCACCACATCCTCTCCGTGATCACCCTGTTTTACCCTTTGCTACCTTCCCGCAGACCTTGGGAGTGGCTGCCAAAAGTCGTGGGTGCTGTGCCCCCAGACACACTCACTGCTAATGCCTTCTGTGTTGCAGATTTCTCCACTGCAGATGGCGTCATAGTATTGCTTGTTGCTCATCAGTGTGTACATGCCCAGAATTGCTGGAGAGAGCAAGTAGGGGGGGACAGGGAATGAGAAGGGGTTTGTTTCCAGTACCCCTTCCTCATTCTGAATCTGTTGAAGTTTTTTTTTTTTTAAGATTTTATTTATTTATTCATGAGAGATGCACAGAGAGAGAGGGAGGGAGGCAAAGACACAGGCAGAGGGAGAAGCAGGCTCTATGCAGGGAGCCCGATGCGAGACTCGATCCCCGGTCTCCAGGATCACACCCCAGGCTGAAGGCGACGCTAAACTGCTGAGCCACTGAGGCTGCCCCTGTTGCAGTTTTAAAGCCTGACCTCTCCCACTCTTCCAAAGAGGTTCCCGCTCTCCCTAGGTCCCAGAGTTCCCTTCCATGAGCTGCTCAAGGTGTGATTTGTAAAAAACTTTAAGACCAGGCTAAGGGAGGGTTCCTAAGGAACCCCTAGAGGGGGAAGGAAGGAAAGACCAAACGTGCCAAAAAAAGGGATGAGGGAGTCTGTCCCACTTCCTCCTGTTTTCAGCCAGACTAGTGACACTCTTACCTGCTTTATGATCCCTGTAAAATTGCCTTTGAGATGTGAACTTACTAAATTAAAGAATGAATGAACTAATACATAAAAAAAAAAAAAACAAAACACGACCTTGAGGCTTTCTTTAACATCCATGTCCTGTCCAAGGCTTTCCTCATGAGTCCCATGCCCTGGGTAGGACCCCCCGCCCCTGGTGTCGTCACCCTCCTCAACTTTCCACAGCTGCCCACCTGCTATATCACACATTTCAGCATCTGTGGCGTTGGCCAGTGCCTCTTCCAGTTCAGGCTCCAGAGTGATCTGCTCCTGTACAGGAATTTCTCTCTTGGGCTGAATATAGGGCTTCCCTGATGGGGAGATGAGGGATGGTTCAGGTAGAGGGCATTCCTCCTAAGATCCCTGTATCCAGCTTCCTTTCCTTCTCCGGGAGGTGGAGGTCTGGGTCCTAGGGGCCACTGTAAAGCTTGAGTCCTCTACCAGATCAGGACTCCTGAGTCCCCTGATCTCTTCTAAAAGTTGGAGAAGTGAAAGATGGCATGTAGGTTTCAGGGTGGCCGAGTCCCTGGGCAGCTAGGAGCTGGAAGGCGAGAGGGAGGCTGGAGGGGGGAGTACAGTTGAGAGACAACCATTTGGGTTTTGGTAGGCATGGTCGCGAGGGTCTCCATACCCTTTTTCTCCCCTGTGAAGGGCACCAAGTCGTCCCGCTCTTTGACCTCGAGTGCCTGCTGCTCCAGGTACTGCAAAAGGGCATCCCGGTCCAGCGGCCCTGTTGGACTCTTCTTTGTCTGGTCACGTTGCCTTAGTCCAGCTGGCAGGAGCATGTTCTGAGGGGTAAGTTTTGGGGAGCAAGTTGGACCTCTGATCTGGGGCACCTTCCAGGGCTCCCTAAAACATCTGCAGACCCCTTTTCCTTGGCCCCCTTGGGACTCCAAGCCCTGTAGGCAGCCTGGATCTCAGCCACCCAGGGCCCCTCCCCCTTCTCAAATGCCTGGAGACTGCTCCCAGCTCCCTACCTCGGGGTCCATCTCCTGTAGCTCGCAGTCCAGCTGCTCTAGCTCCTCAGGGCTCAAGGTCCTTAGGATCTCATCTTCATCTATGTCTCTGTATTTCTCCAGTTCCTTCTGATATGATGACATGATGGACCCCACCCCCTCCCCACTGTGTGGCACTCACGGAGCCTGGGGAACATGGGGAAAGTGACTGGATAATGGAAATGTGCACACAGACACAGCAGGACACAGACCGGCCAGGGGGCAGAACAGTGAACTAGATGCCTTGGCAGTTAGAAATCTAGTCAGGCATGGGAGTATGGGGGAAGGTTAGGTTGTTTAGTTAGAACCAGAGCTTCCTTCTTCCTGCTTCCCCAGCTTCAACCACTGGTTGGGGATCCCAGACATCCAAGCTGGATTTGCCTGCCCATTGTATTACAGAGAAATCCTGGCAGCACCCTCCCCTCTGACCTCGGCGGTCGGTGCCTCTTGCCCAAGCACAGCTGCCAGGGCCCCTGCCAACAGCTGGCCCCATGCCCAGTTCCTATTGAAAGGAAGGGGGGCATACAGAGAGCTTCAGGGAAATTCCTCCTCTCTTCCCCATAATCGTCTTTTTCCTATACTGGTTTAAGGAAGCAAGGGAAGCGGGGAGAAAAGAGGCAGTTTTCTTACCCTATCCTCATTTCCTCTTTTATTGTGGGAGAATCAAGATTTCACTTTCTATGTTTGCTAAAACTAAAGCCCAAGGGAAAGCAAAGGCTCAGAGGAGCTGGGGGACTTCCAGGTTGGGGGAAGGGTGGTACGCTCTCAGAAGGGACTGAGTTCCCATAATTTGTCCCTGGCTTTGGATGGGAAGGTGACACCGGACCAATGGGTAGGAAATGCCTTCTCCACATGCAATAAAGTTTCTCTAAATACAGCAGGAAGATTAAACTTGTCCAATCTTTTACATTATAGAAAATACACACAAGCTACACATACACACCATGCCAAATATGAAAGATCCACAAAGTGTGTGAGATACTTGCACTGACAATGTAAACTACAGTTAAGGGATAGGACAGTGGCAGAAACATACACCAAGAACAGAAACACGCTTCATATCATTCCCAGTAGGAGCCACCCCTCACCTCCCATCTCCCACCGAGCTCTGATCCATAAGCCCCCTGCCTTCCCCACCTACCAGTCCTGGTGGCCACTTCCCTTCTCACCTCCCCTTCTGTCGGTTTGTCAGTGCTACTGGAGCACTGTCTCAGCAGCAGGAGGAGCCCAGTGCCGGGGAAGAGGGTGGGGGAACAGTGAGCTCAGCATTTTATTATTTTAGCTCTGGCCAGGTGGGGGGTAGTGGGAGATCACATATACACAGCCCCCGTACCCTGCCCAGCCCTGAGAGCCTCTAGTGGCCAGTAACAGCCATGGCACTTCCTTCCCTTCGTGCATATGAGCCCAAGTCCTACAAACTGTTCTAGGAGAACCACACAGTTCCTACTTAATTGGTGCCTTGCTATATTCAAAGCAGGGAATATAAGGTGATATGAAGGTAAGTATAAGAATTTTGTTTGGGTGTCTAAAGGTGTTTATAATCCAGCTGGAGGAACAAATACTTATAATTTAAAAACGGAAGCTCACAATAAACGCTATTAAACAAAATAAAAACCCATATATACTCAGACATTCACAGACTGCACCCAACTCTACATCAGACACCAGACAAAGGAGATCTTTCTCTTTTATTAGATTAAAAAACACAAAACCAGTAGGAACTGGGGGGAAAGAAATAGAAAAGGGCTGGGCAAAGCTCAGAGCTGACAAAGGGGAGAAGCAGGGAGAGAAGGGGAAACATGAAGAGCCCCAAGTCAGGGCAGGAAAGAGGTTTCTAAGGATTAAACATCTCCTTATTTGATGACAATTTTCTGGCGCAAGGCTCGGGGCCCAGAACCAGGGAGGGGCTCGGGAGGTGGTGGGCCAGGGCCCAGGGCTGAGGCAGTGGGCGGCAGTCCGTGGGCAGTGATGTACTTCTTGTAGGCCTCACGGATGATCTTGAAGGCTCGAGCAGTGGCGTAGGGGATGTCTGTGACAGGGTCCCGGTACAGGGCTGGGCGATGGGTCACGGGGCAGACCTCCCGAACAGGGACCTTTGGGGGCCGGCCTTGGGGAAACCATTCCTCAAATGTTGCATCATCACTAAAAGTGATGAAAGTACGCGAGCAGCGAGGTGGAGGGACAACGGGTCCAGTGCCGGCATGGGGAGTCAGTGCAGAAGCTGTGGGAGTAGGATCCAGCCTAAGGGGAGAGACAGAAAAACACAAACACTCTGAGGAGAGAAAACAATAGATAAACATCAGGCAAGGAAAGAGAGGAAGGAGGTAGAGTGATGACAATGTTCTGAGAGAATCTAAGTGACAGGGAAAAGCAAGCTGGGCTGGATGGAAAAGCTGGAGAGAGAAGAAGGCTAAAAGAAACAAGGAGCTGAAGGAAGAGGACTCTGAAGGATAGCTGTGGGAGAAGAGCTGAGGAGGGCAGGGAGAAGGCTCTCTCCCCCTCTTCCCTATGACACACTCACCCTTCCACATCCACATTCTCTTCTTTAGGGCCTGGCTCCCCAACAAGCGGCACTGTCACCGAATGATAGGTGATTATGGGCCCAGGGCACTTCCTCTTCTTGTGCACCTGCTTCTTTTTGTCAGCCTCGAGCCTCTCGTATGTCTCTTCAGGGTCAAAGGAAGGTATGAAGGGATGGTGAGTCCCCTTTGTGCCCACACCCACTTCTGTCCCCCAGTCTCTCAATTATCTTCCTAGCTGGCTAGTCCCTGCCTAAGTCATTCATGTAGATCCTCTGAGGCCTCCTAGCACCTTCTACTTCTGATGTTTTCTGACATCCTGACCACTTGGTTCCTCATACACTCAGAATAGTACAGCTTTAGAGCTGGAAGGGACCCTTGGATGAGAAGCCCACTGTTTCCCTGCATATTCCTCTATAGCTACCCTGTCCACTTGCTCCAGCCAGAGCAGCACACTGGGACTTCAGGCATTTCTAGTCATAACAGAGTTCCTTCCTATTTTAAGTTGAAATATGTTGCCTGATTACACTGTTTAACCTTTTGGGGCTGTAAAGGATGTGGATCTAATCTGTCTTCCACATGATGGTCCTTTACATAGTTGAAATTAGTGTCCATGTCTCTCTAGGCTGATCACAATACCCATCTCATCAAACTATTCCTCATACATGATTTTGAGACACACTTTTTGCTAACCACAGTGGCTTAGGATACTCTTCTGCTACTGTATTTTTCAGTCTATGGCAGAAGTTGCAAGCTGGCAGTCCATTTAAATATTCTATGCAATCTGTTTTGCACTGTATTGTATTTTTTTTCAAGGCTTATTTATTTGGGGTGGGGGTGGGAAGAGAATCCCCAAATAGATTTCCTGCTGAGTCTGGAGCCTGACATGGAGCTTGATCCCAGGACCCTGAGATCATGACCTGAGCTGAAATCAATAGTTGGATTTTTTAATTAAAAAAAATATATTTTATTTATTTGAGAGGGTGAGTGAGAGAGCATGAGCACGGGGGAGGGGCAGAGGGAGAATCAGACTTCCACTGAGCAGGGAGCCCAATGCGGGACTTGATCCCAGAACTCTGGATCATGACCTGAGCTGAAGGCAGATGCTTAACTGACTGAGCCACCCAGGTGCCCCTCTGTATTGTATTTTAAAGAAAATTTTAGGGCAGCTTGGGTGGCTCAGCGGTTTAGTGCCGCCTTCGGCCCAGGGCCTGATCCTGGGGACCTGGGATTGAGTCCTATGTTAGGCTTCCGGCATGGAGCCTGCTTCTCCCTCTGCCTGTGTCTCTGCTTCTCTCTCTGTGTGTTTCTCATGAATAAATAAATAAAATCTTTAAAAAAAATTTTTTTTGGAAAATTTTAATTAGTTACTGACATTTGAAAATGATGAACTTCACTCATTCATTTTTCAGTAGGCTCCACATCCAGTGTGGAGCCCAATGTAGGGCTTAAACTCACAATCCTGAGATCAAGATCTGAGCTGAGAGATGCCTAGGTGGCTCAGCAGTTGAGTGTCTGCCTTCGGCCCACAGCATGATCCTAGAGTTCTGGGATCGAGTCCTACATTGCGCTCCCTGCATGGAACCTGCTTCTCTCTGTGTGTCTCTCGTGAATAAATAAATAAAATCTTAAAAAAAAAAAAAAAAGATCTGAGCCAAGTTCAAGAGTCAGGTGCTTGTAACTGATGGAACCACCCAGGTGCCCCAAGGAAATTACACTTAAATACAGAGATTTCTGGTTCCTCTTTGAGAGACACAGAGAGGCAGAGACATAAGCAGAGGGAGAAGCAGGCTCCCTGCAGGGAGCCTGATGTGGAACTCCAACCCAGGACCCCAGGATCATGCCTTGAGCCAAAGGCACTCAGCCACTAAGCCACCCAGGTGCCCTCCTCTTAAAATTATAAGAAAATCTGGCAACACTGCATCTGTATTGTCATGCAGCAATAATGAGCTAAGCAGAATAACTGCCTCTCCTGAATGCTTCTCACAGTCCCTTGGCTGGACCTGTGACACTGCTGTCTGGCAGTTCACAGTTGGTATACACATCTCCTCCTCAAGGGCACTGATTATGACTCATATTACCTACATATTATCAGGGCCAAGCAGTGTTCTGCATGTTGCAGGCACTCAACGAGTATTTGTTTGTTTGTTTAAGATTTTATTTATTTATTCATGAGAGACACAGAGAGAGAAAAAGCGAGGCAGAGGCACAGGCAGAGGGAGGAGCAGGCTCCATGAAGGGAGCCTGACATGGGACTGGAACCCGGGTCTCCAGGATCAGGACCCGGGTTGAAGGCGGTGCTAAAATGCTGAGCCACCCCGGCTGCCCACAAGTATTTGTTAATACTAAATAGGTCAAAATATTCCTGTTCCTTTTCTCTGAATGAACCCAAAATTTCTGTTTCTTAAATATGGGTACAGGGGATCCCTGGGTGGCTCAGCAGTTTAGAGCCTGCCTTCAGCCCGGAGTGTGATCCTGGAGTCCCGGGATCGAGTCCCGTTTCGGGCTTCCTGCATGGAGCCTGTGTCTCTGCCTCTCACTCTCTCTCTCTCTCTCTCTCTCGGCTCTTATGAATAAATGAAAATCTTAAAAAAAAAAAAATGTGGGTATAATCCTCTAGATAAAGTTGGACCAGGAAACTCCACTGATGATTTAGCCTTTCTTGTATTTGGAATTCTGATAGGTAATATTACTTTCTTTCCCTTCAGCCAACCTTCCAATCCTTCTCCTTTCAAATACTTTCCTGTGCCTTCTAGAAGTCCTGCTCCATAATCAGCCAACTCATCTTTGTCCTCAAGTTCCTCAACTCAGCATTCCTTCCACAACTTGTCTTCCTGGAAGCCTATCAGCCCCTCAGGCCACCACTCTCCCTGTAGACCTCTGGTGGAGGCTGTTCATCCTGCCACATCCCATGCAGGGCATGCCTGTATTCTGTTGAGCCCACACTGCAACTTTAGATCACTGCTCCTCTACCCATCTGCAAACTCACTTCCCTTTTGTGACTTATGCCACCAGGCTAGATCATCTCTCCTTCCTGCCATGTACCATGCTCACTCCCCTCACTCACTGAAGACTTTGGCAGCGCTTTACATTCTTCCTCTCCACCCAACTCCTATCCTCCTGTGTCACCCTGATGACCTCAAAGTGCACATGGGTAACCCCTTCAACATCCCATCCTCAGTTTCTTTACAAATCTCATCGCTTAACAATCTTCCTGTCTGTGACACTCGAATTATTCCATTCCACCACAGCTACAGCCTATACTTCGTTATTGCCTAGAACTGGCCCAGCTCTAAAATACTAAAATCACATATCCCAGGCTCTGGCCACAACATCCTATCCTTTGGATCTGTTTGCTCCACTACTCTAGATACCTCTATTCTCTTCCTTGATGCCTCCCGCACATGGATCTCTCTACATTCTACCTAGCAGCCCCTTCTAGTCTTCATGTTTCTTTTAAAATCAAGGTTAGGTTCCTCAGTCTATCATTTTTTTTTAAGATTTTTATTCATTTATTCATGAAAGACACACACACAGAGAGAGAGAGAGAGAGAGAGAGAGGCAGAGACACAGGCAGAGGGAGAAGCAGGCTCCACGCTGGGACTTCAGGATCATGCCTTGGGCCAAAGGCAGGCGCTAAACTGCTGAGCCACCCAGGGATCCCCTCAGTCTATCATTTCAATCACTCTTATCAGTCGAAACTCCCTGGCCCAGACCTAGATTGCTAAGTGCTCCTGGTGAAATATTACACAATGTGGTAGACTGGAACCACCATGAACACATGTTCCCAAAATTCAAGACTCCCCCAACATCAGCATATAATTATATCTCAGGTATTTCAAAGACCCTTCACTCTCCTCAAGCTGTCACCTCTATGCCCAACACCTGACAGGTGATAGTGTCTAGAAGAAATCAGATGACAATCACTCCAACATCCTGCTGTGGGTTTGGAAACCTCCAAGTATAAACCATCCTTCCTTCCTCCCTCCCTCCCTCTTAACTTAAGCCAATTCCTCCATCTGTGCTCTAGCTACCCCCTCAATTCCACCTCTCACTTCTCCAAAAACCTACACTATTAAGTCTTTCTTTTTTCCCTATTATTAAACTTTTAGGTGCTTCTCACCAAAGATATAGTTCCTCCAATCTTTGAATGAAACAAATAAGGGAAACTATGTTTACCCCAAACGCCACAGCCCTTATTCCTTCTTCCACTCTTTACAGCCAAACTTTTCAAGCTGCTTCAAAATGGTGTGGTCCCCCAAAGTGTTCCTTAAGGTCATCTCTGACTTATCTATCACCAAGACAAATGGACACTTCTCAGTTCTCCACCTGAGTGGCATCTCTGCAGCATTCAGAAGAGACTCATTTTTTAAAAGATATTCACACAGAGAAAGGCAGAGACATAGGCAGAGGGAGAAACAGGTTCCCTACCGGGATCCCTACTCGATCTCAAGATCATGACCTGAGCCAAAGGCAGATGCTCAATCACTGAGCCACCCAGGTGCCCCAGAAGAGACTCTTTTAAACATTCTCTTTGCTTGGCATTCTTTTTTTAAAGATTTTAGTTATTTATTCATGAGAGACACAGAGATAGAGAGAGGCAGAGACACAGGCAGAGGGAGAAGCAGGCTCCATGCAGGGAGCCCGACGTGGGACTCAATCCCGGGTCTCCAGGATCACGCCCTGTGCTGAAGGTGGTGCTAAACTGCTGAGCCACCGAGGCTGTCCTTTCCTTGGCATTCTTAAGACAATATTCTTGGAGTTCTCCAACTCTCTGGCCACTGCTAAGCTCCTCTTATATGAGCCCATTACATTCTATATCTAGTCTGCAGATGTTCTTCAGCTTCTGTCTTTTCTTCCCCATGCTTTCTCCCTTGCTGATCTAACCTACCAGTGCTATCTATACTCTACAGACTTTTTCACGTTTCTGTTTCCAGCCCAGATCTTTTGTTCAAGTCCAGGTGTCTACACTGAACTGAACTCAGCACTGCATGGACTGCTCCCAGAATCCTCAAATTCAGTATGTTCATGAACTTCTGCAAGGTCTCCTATGTCAGTTACTGATGTAAAAAGCCTAGAAGTTACCTTATAGTGGCCCAAACCAACCAATGTAGTGAAAGGATGTGATATCAAAGTCACCTCACTGTTTGTGATGGTTCTCAGTCACTTCTGTTTTGAGGGATAGCTACTGTTCGAAAGTATGGAATTACCATCACACAAAGATTAAATACCGATTTTAAAGTCAATATAATGGGGCGCCTGAGTGGCTCAGAAGGTTAAACATACACCTTTGGCTCAGGTCATGATCTCAGGGTCCTGATATCAAGCCCCACATCAGGCTCTTTAATGAGTGAGAAGTCTGCTTCTCCCTCTCCCTCTGTGCTCTCTCTCAAATAAACAAATGAATTTTTTTTTTAAGATTTTATTTATTTAGGGATCCCTGGGTGGCGCAGCGGTTTGGCGCCTGCCTTTGGCCCGGGGCGCGATCCTGGAGACCCGGGATCGAATCCCACGTCGGGCTCCCGGTGCATGGAGCCTGCTTCTCCCTCTGCCTGTGTCTCTGCCTCTCTGTCTCTCTCTGTGTGACTATCATGAATAAATAAAAAAAAAAAAGATTTTATTTATTTATTCATGAGAGACACAGAGAGAGGCAGAGACACAGGCAGAGGGAATAACAGGCTCCATGCTGGGAGCCCGATGTGGGACTCGATCCCGGGACCCCAGGATTACGCCCTGGGCTGAAGGTGGCACTAAACCGCTGAGCCACCCGGGTGTCCCAAACAAATGAAATCTTAAAAAAAAGAAAAAAAAAGTTTTGTTGGATTTAATGAAATAATTGTGAAAATATATCCTGAAGATGCCAGAACTGAAGTAAATCTTTTCTTAATCATTGTGTTCTTTTGGAGTTATCTAAATTTGAGAAATATAAAAGTGGAATGGGTTGGGTCCCAGATACTCTGTGTAAATAATCTTCCATTCCACATTGGGGCTATACACGTTCAACTATACGTTTCCTCACCTAAGAGCAAGATTCAGAGAAAGATTCGGGGGTGGTGGGGAGAGAAAGAAAAAGAGAACAAATTAAATACTATAAGTGATTGTGTTATTTTGCCTGATGAAAGTATGCTCACATTGAGCATTCGATGGGAGGTGTGTAACCTGCTGTTCCCGCATGTACCACTCATGATTTAAGACTGTCATCTCTCAACACCTTATAAAGAAATGTGTGTTTTGGGGTGCCTGGGTCGCTCAGTTGGTTGTGTCCAACTCTTGATTTTAGCTCAGGTCTTGATCTCAGGGTCCTGAGATTCTCCTGCTCCCTTTGCCCCTTCCCTCCATTCTCTCTTAAAAAAGAAATGTGTCTTGTATAGCATATTATAATACAAGATCATGTATTCAGCATGTAAAGTGAAGAGACTTTAAAGAATTTTGACTTGGGACTCCCAAGTGGCTCAGTGGATAAGTGTCTGCCTTTGGCTCAGGATCATTCCTGGAGTCCTGGGATCGAGTCCCACATCAGGCTCCCTGAGGGGAGCCTGCTTCTCCCTCTGCCTATGTCTCTGCCTCTCTCTCTGTGTGTCTCTCATGAATAAATGAAAATCTTAAAAAAAAAAGAATTTTGACTTGAAAATAGCCCATCTTATGAACTAATAATTCCTCATTTTTACAATTAGCATAAAGTAGGCATTATTGTCTGTTTGTAAACCAGGACAACGAGACACAAGTAGGTTAACTGCCAGCAGTCTTACAGCAAATGAAAAGCAGAACTAGGATCTGAACTCAGTTCTATGCAATTCTTATTTTACCCCATACACTTTCTATCTAACTTGTACTTCAGAGCCCTCCTCACTGCCTCTTTCCTTGCTATTAAGCCCTCACTCTCTACATCTCTTTGACTCCCTTGTTCCGGATCTCCCTCTCCATAGCTGCTCAGGTTCTCCAGTCTCCACTTTTGTCATGCTCCTCAGCTCTCTGCCCACTGTTCTTAAAACCACAGACTGACCCAGTGAACGTAAGTTGAGCTCTTCTGTGATCTTGGCCTCTCTGAGCAGCTCTTCCTGGGTCAGAGGCCGCTCACAATGGGGCCCCTTTCGCCGCCGTGACTGGCCCTGCCTCTCTTGTACCCGAAGGAATGTCTGTCGTGTATGCTCGGCTGTAGACTGACGCATGGACTTCCGGCCTCGGAAAGAAGTCAGAGAGGAAAAAAAATCTTTAAATTCATGTCCACCTCCTTTAATTTATAGTTAAAAAATTTAAAACTTATTTGGAAATCATTTCAAGCTTATAAAAAAGTTGCAAGAAGAGTCCACAGACTACCCATGTATTCTTTACCCAGATCACCTCCTGTTTACCTTTCACCTCATTTGCATTGCATGTGTTTTCCTGAATGATCTGAGGCTTAATTTGCACACATCCTAGCTCCTGACCCTAAATACTTCAGTGTATATTTCCAAAGTGTATATTTTACTTATATAATTGTAGTAAACAACTTTAGTAAACATAACACTGATAGAATGCTTTATCGTTCTATTCCAATTTTGTCAATTGACCAAAACATCTCTACTCACTGTCAGAGCCATCGTCCTGTAGTTCTAGTGGCAGCAGTGCCTTCTCTTCTCGGGCCTTCTGAGAGCTACCAGCTGGAGTGCTGACCTTTCGAGGCCTCAAGCTCTTGAGAGGCTCCTGGGGACAGATTGGAATCAGATACCAGGGAATAGAATTGATAAGGAGAAAGATGAGGATCTTAAGAAGAGAACACTAGCACTGTAGGAAACTGGACTGGTTGCAGGGAAGAGAGGAGTACTGGGACCTAATGAAGGGCAGAACAGAAATTATGGGAAATTATGGAAGTCCAATAAAACCAGGATACCCCCAGTACCTTATATGCTTTGGTGACTACTCGGCGCTTCCTTCTTGGCTCTTCTGCTTCTCCATCACTGGATGGTTCATCCCCTTCATCAATGTCAAAGTCAGAGTCCACCTCATCCTCTGTGTCTGACTGGTCCCCTTGATACTCATCATCTCCCGATTCCTGAGGACACAGGAAAAGGAGGTTCTCACTGTCACTGGAGTCATCAGTGCCCCTCCAGGAACAGAATCTTTTTTCTTTCTTTTTTTTTTTTTCTTTTTTCTTTCTTGATGTAAGATCTGTTCCACAATCCTTCCCAGCCCAGCCCTTCAGTTTCCTCAGGCAAGAAGCCCTCCTAGCTGATGGACTTTGGCACTAGCACCACGCCTTCCAGCATTGATCCACTGCCCGTAGCAGTCTTAAGTGCTGGGATACAAAAGGATATGGTTTGATCTCTACCTCAGGGGTCTCACAGTCTGGCAGAGGACAAGACATAATTGTAAAAGGAAGTCTGAATACAAGGCAACTATAAAGTATCAAATGGTACTAAATGGTACTAAAATGTTGTAGGAGTGGCTCAGTCAGTTAAATGGTCAACTCTTGATTTTGACTCAGATCATGATGTCAGGGTCCTGAGATTGAGTTCTGTATTGAGCTCCGCACTTAGCAGGGAGTCTGTTTGAGGATTCTCCCTCCCTCTCTGTCTGCCCCCATCCCCGCCCCCCCCCCTGCTTGCTCAAATAAACACATAAATAAATAAATTTAAAAATGTTATAGGAGCTTGGAGGAAGGCATATTTCCTATAGACCAGTGGTCTGGGAGGGTCTAAACTTTAACTTTATTCCTTTAGAGCAGGGGTTGGCAAACTTTTTCTGTAAAGGTCCAGAACAGAACAGGTAATGTGCTGAATTTGGCCAATAGGTCAGGGTTTGCTAAACTCTGCTTTAGAATCTAAAGAACAAAGAGGACTTGAGTTGTGGTTTAAAATATGGTAGTGTTTAGACGGCCAAAAGGGCAGAGGTATCATGGGTAGATGGAATAGCAAGAACAAAGGTGCAGACGCAGGAATGTGTATACCTTGTTTATGGAATAAAAACTTAGACCTCAGTAAAGCAGAAGGCTGTCTTGGGCAAGAAATCTTCCTAGTCGACTGCCTTTGACTCCAGCACTGTCTTCTTCCAACATTAACTGACTGCCCTCCAAAGCTAGAAGACTTGAAAAGGTTGCCTTCAGTCAACAGAGAAAGAAACTCACGTATCAGGCTAATAAACTCGTGACTTTTAATTTGCAGGCCAATGATTCTCAATTCTCTCCCTCTCCTTACTTGTCCCATTATTGATAATCTTTGTTGAGGTAAACTTACTGAGACATAGGTCTCATTCCTCAGGTGTGTTGCAACAGAAAAATAACTGAGTTCTTGTAATATGTATAATGGAGAGCCAATGAAGATTTAGGGAGGAAGGAAAACTATATACCAGGGCTGTTTCAGAAAGCTCTGGAAGTTGTTAGCTGAGTGGAGTAGAGAACGTGGAGTACACCCTAGAATTGAGGGGTTACAGGTTAGGACTAGAATGGCAGCCACATAGGAAAGTAAAGGGAAAAACACACTTAAGGGCGAGGGAGTCAAAAACTGGGCAGGGTGGCACCTCAAACATGTGGCTCTCTCTTCAGTCAGGGATGTAGACCAACAGGCTAATCCTGGTACACATGCTGCCAAAGCAAGCAAACAGCACAGACAGCTGACATGCCAAGCTAGCCAGAGTTCAAACTTGCACCGATGGCCATCATTTCCTCCCAACTGATGCTTGTGAAAGACTGCCTGGGAACACATTAATCCCCTCAGCTCTAACCAGGTATTAAGTCATCGCACCAGAGAGTAGTCATTGAACTGCACATTAGCTTAGTGTCCGTCCAATCAAGATGCTTTCACTAAGTTAGGGATTTACTACCATACCTTTGGCTTTTATCAAGGGTCATTAATAGGCATGACTAGGTAAGTGAATGTTTCTACATCATCTAGTGAACCCATTACTTTATAATTTTATGTAGAAGTGCACTTCTTCCTAGGACTTAATGCTGAATAAATTTTTCTCTCTTAAAGAATGTATATGCCTCTTTCTTACTGAAAAAAGAAATTCAGGGCTTGGCTGCCAGGAAGCTCACAGCTAAATTTATTATTTATTTATTTATTAAAATATTTTATTTATTTATTCATGAGAGACAGAGAGAGAGAGAGAGAGAGAGAGAGAGAGAGAGAGGCAGAGACACAGGCAGAGGGAGAAACAGGCTCCATACAAGGATCCTGATGTGGGACTCGATCCCGGGACTTTGGGATCACGCCCTGAGCCAAAGGCAGATGCTTAACCACTGAACCACCCAGGCGCCCCGCTAAATTTAATATAAATTGCTATTACTATTTTAGCAGAGGTTCCTGGTACAATTACTTCTGATCTGTCTCTATTTTTACAGTTCCTACTTTTTGTTTATATTGTAAGCCTCCTTTAATCCTTTTTGGAAGCATGAAGGGTACATATTAAATAACGACTCGTAAAATGACAGGAATAGGAAAATGGCCTTTGGGGGAGGGATGAGAACATTCTATTTTAAACTATAGTTGGTCTACTGTGTAAGTAATGACTCCCAATCAAGTCCTGTGGATTCAAGTCCTATGGATTCAATGTCCTTAATTTGTCTTGAAACTATTGCCCATGTTTCTCTACTCCCACTGCCTCCTTCAAACCATTCTCCTCATTACAGAGTGAGCTTTCTAAAATACAAATCTGATCATGGTACTTTGATGAATCTTCTCAGTCGTCTAGAAAAAGAGCAAAACCCCTCAACATGGTTCATAAGGCCCAACATGATTTGGCCTATGTCCACTCCCTCCAACCTTATCAATTTTATTCTCCTTCAAGGTTTGGAGAAAGGAGAGTAGGCCTGCATGTACCACACAGACTCAGTACCTTTACACATTCTGCATCCCCCCCACCCCTCCACACACACACCGTTTCTCCTTATCCTGCTCCCAGCCCTACTGCTGTTCACTGAGTCAAGGCCTACTTTTCATACTGTAGTAAGCTTAAACATCATGTCCTCCAGGGAGGCCAATCCTAACCAATAACTCTGGCTCCCGTATATTACCACAGCACCCTAGCTTACCATTTTTTTCCCCTCCTTATCACAAAGTATTTCAGCTGTTAATCCAGCTGGTTCCCCCCACTGGGGTCTGGAATACGAGTAACAAAGTGGTGTTTTCAATACTTTACGCTTCCCTAGAACTTACCACAGTGGTTGGCTTGCCCTAGCTCTTCAACAGATATTTTTTTAAATTTTTTATTTATTTATGATAGTCACAGAGAGAGAGGGGCAGAGACACAGGCAGAGGGAGAAGCAGGCTCCATGCACCGGGAGCCCGATGTGGGATTCGATCCCGGGTCTCCAGGATCGCGCCCTGGGCCAAAGGCAGGCGCCAAACCGCTGCGCCACCCAGGGATCCCTTCAACAGATATTTTAAGAATGGACAGATTCAATCAGCACCAGTGCCGGTCCAATCCAGAGAATGGACCAGGCACTGGACGTATACTGCTGGACAAAACAGACCATCTCTAACCTGACAGAGCTTACAATCTAATAGAAAAGTATAAACAAGTAGGCAAACCAAATCTAATTGCAATTCGAAATATATTATATGAAGGAAATAAATGGACCACTTTTTAGAGCAGTTAGGGAAGGATTAACTAAGGAGACATTGACGTTGAGATTTGAAAGGTGAAAAAAGTAGGCTGAGCTCCTGTATTTTGTGAAGAGATCCTTTTCTACCTTCAGGTGGATAACCAAGCAGTAGGCCAGAGTCCATACTGCGTGACTACGAGGAGCTCGAGTACGTTAGACGTCAGAAGTGAAACACGCAACCCGAGAAGTATACGCTTGGTTTCTTCCATGGTCTGGGGTGCCTCGGAGAGCCCCTCATCCCTGAGCCCTCCAACCCCATCCAGGACTCTCCCACCCGCTCTCGAATATCACTCCCAGGGCTGATTCTATCCATTCCCCGCCCCCTTCTTTGTCCGACGTTTCTCCGTTCAGGACTCCTAGTAGCTTCCTCCCCTCCCTCTTCCTGGGCCCGACTCTTGCCTCTGTGAAACCCCCGTAAGTCGTCTGGTAGAACTCATCTTCCTCCTCGGCTTCCAGGAGCCCAGAAAGCCGGTTCCCCGCGGTCTTCCGGGGGGCCCGGCCACCGGCCAAACTCATACTGCCTACCGAGACTGCGCCGCCACCAGCGGCCCCTCACCCAGCGCGGTATCGGCGCTCGACACAACTACCTGCGGCGGCGGGCGGCGGCGGAAGCCCTTCGTCCACAGGCAGAAGTAGGAGAGCGTCGAGACGCTTCTAGGCCCGTCTGTCAAGCCTTCTTCTTCTTCTTTTGTTTTTTAAGATTTTATTTATTTATTCATAGAGACCGAGAGAGAGAGAGGCAGAGACACAGGCAGAGGAGAAGCAGGCATCATACAGAGAGAGCCCGATGTGGGACTCGATTCAGGGTCTCCAGGATCACGCCCTGGGCTGCAGGCGGCGCTAAACCGCTTCTTTACCCTGCAGCCCCGCCCACGGGGGGGGGGGGGGAGCGGCGTGGAGACGACCCCCAAGCTCCCTCCCCTAGCTCGCGCTGATCTGGACTGCAGAATGATTACCGGGTGACGCCAGCAGCCCCACTACCCTAAGTCCAGAATTTGAGAGTCAACAAATGTTCACTTAGAAGAGGTCAGTCTCCCTCTGCTCCAGTCCGTTTTCCACTCTGCTTTTAGTGATGAACCTTTCTTAAAAAACAGACTTTGTCAGTCTTCTGCTCAAAGATCTTTAATGGGGATCCCTGGGTGGCGCAGCAGGTTAGCGCCTGCCTTTGGCCCAGGGTGCGATCTTGGAGACCTGGGATCGAATCCCACATCGGGCTCCCGTTGCATGGAGCCTGCTTCTCCCTCTGCCTGTGTCTCTGCCTCTCTCTCTCTCTCTCTATCATTAATAAATAAAAATTAAAAAAAAAGATGTTTAATGGCTCCCTGGCATCTACAGGTTAAAGTACAGGATTCTTGGGGACAGAACAGTAGTGTGGTTAATATTAGATTTATAACCAACCAGACCTGAGTTTTGAGTTTAGGGTCTTCTAGCTGTGTGACTTTGGACAGTTGGTGGAATCTCAGTTTTCTCACCTGTAGAGTGGGACGAGGGGTGCCCGGCTGCTCAGTGGGTATAGCATGTGACTCTTGATACCAGGGTCGTGAGTTCCTTGGACATGGAGTCTACTTAAAAAAAAAAAAAAAAAGAGGTGGGAGTAATAACATCTACCTTTTACAGTTGTTGAAAAGATTAAAAGATTAGGAGATCTAATCCTTTTAAACTTCTTCAGCAGGATTTAGTAAGCACATAGATGGTTAGTAGGTGATAATTACTATTAACATTGACATTAAAGATCCTGCATAATTTGGCCTCTCCCTGCCTTTCTAGTTTCACCTCTTGCCTCATCATCCCATTCTAGCATCACTTCCCAATCCTCTGTCGTGCCTGTGTGCTTTTCCTTCTCCTTAGGATTCTTTTCCTATCTTATATACCTGGCAGAATCCTGGTTATATTGGACAGTGATGTCTTCCCACTCGCCCACCTCGCTTCCTAGCAGTTTCCATAATCATGGAGATCATGCCTCCTCAATTCTCCAGAATAGTTCCAATCTCAAATAGTCTGTGGAATTGTTAAGACCCTGTGTCGACTTCTTTTCCATCTTTTATCCTGAAAATATGATTGTCAAACCATAGCACTCGTACCTACGCTATGGTGGCAGCTATTACATTTTATTCTAATGATTGATGTATCTACCTCATTAGCCTGAGATCTTTTTGAGGGCAGGGACTTCATCTTCATCTTTATCTTCATCACCAGGAACTCTCATACGCCTAGGACATACTTGGGGCTAAATAATGCCAGTTGAATGAATGAATGAATGAATGAACAAACGAACGAATGAATACTTGAATGAGTAAAGTACTCATCCACTTATTTTGTGTTTAGGTTGATCTTTCCTGCCCCTAACCCCTCCATTCTGACCTTAGGAACTGTTCTAAGACCTGAAGGTTGCTTTAATAAAACTGTCTGTGTGTGTGTGTGTGTGTGTGTGTGTGTGTGTGTATGCACACATAATTTCTGCTAAGCCTGTATATATGGCCCTATTTTGAGATCACTGGACTGCTCCACTTTTCCAAAATATATATTGGTGAACTCCCTTTTCAACTTCCTTGGAGGCACCAAGCCAACATGTCTTGCTTTGCTTCTGCTTCCACACCCTGCCATGTCTGCCATAGTTCTGCTATGCCAGGAATGTTACTGGGGAAGAGTAGTTCCATGACTCAGAGAACACCCCAGGGATTGAGTGGGAGTGGAGGCAGAGACAAGATATGGGAGAAAAGATAGGAGACACCCCTAGCCCCTTTTTGAATTTTGCCTTCATCCATTCAGGAGACATATACTAAGAATCTACTTTGTGCCAGGCACTATTCCAGATGCTTAAGATATAAAAATGGAGGGACGCCAGTGTGGCTCAGCGGTTGAGTGTCTGCCTTTGGCTCAGGGTGTGATCTCAGAGTTCCAGGATTGGGTCCCACATGGGGCTTTCTGCATGGAGCCTGCTTCTCCCTCTGCCTATGTCTCTGCCTTCTCTCTGTCTCTCTCATGAATAAGTAAATAAAATCTTTTTAAAAAGATATGAAAATGGATAAAATGTAATCTTTGCCCTGAAATGTTCAGTCTTATGAGGGAGACAAGCAAGTAAACAGACTTAATACAAAGTAGTAGGAGTAATAAGTAGCCATTCTCTGGTACCTAAGGAGAAACGAAGATCCTTAAGAAGCTACAAACCGGAGATCTCTTCTTTTCAGGAGGGCTGAAATCAAATTCACTAATCAAATCCCAGGGAGAAGACCTGTTTAACCTATTGCCTTGATGAGTCAGGGCTTTATTGGTCTATTTCCTGTATTTATTTATTTATTCATTCATTCTTCCTTTTTTTTTTTTTAAAGATTTCATTTATTTATTCATGATAGTCACACAGAGAGACAGAGAGGCAGAGACACAGGCAGAGGGAGAAGCAAGCTCCACGCAGGGAGCCCGACGTGGGACTCGATCCTGGGTCTCCAGGATCGCGCCCCCGGCCAAAGGCAGGCGCCAAACCGCTGCACCACCCAGGGATCCCTCATTCTTATTTCCGATTTTTAAATCAGAAACAGCTTTATATCTTTCTAAAATAACTCAGGAAATGGTAGCTGCTGCATGCTTTTTATAAAAACAAGGATAACTTATTCAACAAATATTTATTGAAGACCTAGGAGCGAAATCCTGTGCTAGACAGAGTGCCACCACTTCTTTTTTTTTTTTTTAAGATTTTATTTATTTATTCATGAGAGATACAGAGAGAGAGAGAGAGAGGCAGAGACACATGCAGAGGGAGAAGCAGGCTCCATGCAGGGAGCCTGATGTGGGACTCGATCCCGGGTCTCCAGGATCATGCCCTGGGCCAAAGGCAGGCGCCAAACCACTGAGCCACCCAGGGATCCCCACCACTTCTTTAGTACCTGTATTGTTTAGTCGGGTGGAAGGGTGTATATATATGCAATTATAAAATACTTCAGTGTCACACAATCCCATTGCTATGTAATGAAACGGCAACCCAATCGTGAAGTTTGTCTACCTTCAGCACTCAAAGGAATATGAATAATCCAGCAGGTGGCAGCAAGGAAACAATTATTTTTATCTTGATGAGAGGGATAGAAGGCAGAGGTAAATACGCAGGGATAGTCTGGACTTTGGGTCCTAGATTCTCTTTCTAGGACCTGGAAGATACCTGGATAGAGAGAATAACCAGGCCATCTTAGGGGCTACAAGAGCAAGACACCTCCCTCTCCCGCCATTTCTCTTAATTTATTAATTGCACAAATAATTATTGAGTCTCTACCGTGTGCAGAGTCACAGATGGGAGGAGCTGGAGATACAAGAATGAAACAGTCTTTGCTTACAGTCTGATCAGGGCAAGACAGGTCTTCAGATCCCCACCTGGGTTCACAATCTCCAGGGTACTTTGTTGTTGTTGTTGTTGTTTTTTAAGATTTTATAAGATTTTGTTTATTTATTCATGAGAGACACACACACACAGAGGCAGAGACACAGGCAGAGGGAGAAGCAGGCTCCATGCAGGGAGCCCGACGCGGGACTCGACCCCGGGTCTCCAGAATCAGGCCCTGGGCCGAAGGCGGCGCTAAACCGCTGACCACCGGGGCTGCCCTGCAGGGTACTTTGTTAAAACTGAGCAGTGTCAGTCCGCACACTAGACTAGAATGAAGAACTTATAGTGTTTCCATGCCCTTTGGGGCACAGATGTACAGAGGTAGGGGGCTAATAGCTTGCTTGGATAGCGGGAATCAGACTGATGTAGTCTGATTGCTTTCCGTGGCTTTTTCTGACAGGTCTTCATTCATTCATTTATTAGATATTTATTGCATTCCATAACTGTGCTCATCATTGCGCTTGAGGCAAAGTGTAGATCTGTTTTGAATGCCGTTCATTGGAAGGCAAGACGGCCGCGCACATTAAGCTAACCAGTAAACAAAACAGTAAAGCCGGAAAAACAGTCGCATGTGATGTTTTGTGATATTCGAGTGCTTAACCTCTCTGGCTTGACAACAGCGCTTCTGTCGGGAGTTCTTACCTGAGCTCTAAAATTGAGACCGGTTGGGCTGACTTATTTACCCCGAACTCCAGCAACTCAACGCGGCCCTTTCCTGGAGCCGAATATTAATGGACCCACCGAGCCACCGTAGGGATGGTCTACAGTCCGGAAGGGCCCGTCTTCGACCCGCGGATTCGTTAAGGGCGTGGGGAGCCCTTGTCATGTGATCAATTATAGCCCTCCGATTGGCTGCCGGGGCCTCTCTTCCGGTTGAGTAGGCTACAACGCGGAAAGGTTACGCGCATGCTCAGTTCTCGGATTTTCCTGGCCACCCGGAGTGGAGCGGTGGGATTGGGCGATAAACAGGCTCTGGCTAGGGAGGAGGGGTGCGGGTGTTCGTTCCGCTGGGACTTTTCACGCCCCCTTATTCCTTTAGGTGTGGCTAGGTTCAGACGCGGGGTCTTGGCAGCTGCTTGAGCCTACTCCCAAGTAAAGGGAAAGCAGCTCCCGCGGAGAGTGGTCGAAGTTACGGAGAGGGTGCGAGACGGGAGTTCTCCCCTATACCAGCCAAATGGTGCGGCCCTGAGCTGTTTCACTGTCCCGACCGACGTGTCTGAGAGAGGCCCCGGAGGGGGCAGGGAGGCGGCCCGCAGACCGCGGGGTTCTGTGAAGAGACGTAGAGAAAATTCGATTCAGAGAAGAGGAAGAGCCCTGTTGAGAGGGAACGAGGCCGCTCAGGGGGAGGGGGCTGCCAAGATGGCGTCGGCCTCCTCTGGGCCGTCGGCGGCTGGGGTTTCATCCTTTGATCCCGGGGTCCCTTCCTGTGCTTCGGCTTCAGGTAATCAGGGCGAGGCGTGGGCAGGGGTCTGGTGACGGCTGTGCGATGGGAACGAGAGCGAGACTTGGGAGGGCACCTGTAACTAGGGATGTCCGAGAAGTTGCCGGTAAGGACGACAGATAGCAGGGCTGTCTGAGCGGGCAAGGAGAGTCTGAGGAAACGAAAGGGAGGCTGTCAAAAATAGTAGTCTCTGAGGAGACCGAATTAAGGACTTGAAGAAATAGGGTTAGGAAGGGATGGAGATTGAAGGTGGGAGTAGGGGGGAAACAGAAAGGAAACCGAAAGGTGTAGAGAAAACTAAAGTAAATGGACGCTTCATTCAGTAGAGGAATTAGTGTGATAGGCGGGTGGAATCCAAGTTGATTATGGGGTTAGTTAGATAAACATGTGGAAGAGGTTAAAACATGGGGTTAAAACATGTTCAAGATTTATATGACGCTTTCTTTCGATTGCTGTGGAGTTGGGAATTGTGGATTTTATTGGGGGTGGGAGTTATTCGGGACCTCTTTTTCTTTAGAGACTCCCCCTCATGCTTCATATCTTCTCACTTAGTCCCCCACGCGCTTGGACATACATACGTATTCTATCACACACCCTACTTCGATCATTCCCATTTCTAGATTCCCCAACTTTGGGAAAGAATGGGGTATTTTGAAGGAAGGTGGAAAATTAGAGTTCAAGGATCCTAAAAACAAGTGGAAGAAGGCAGAACGATGCAGTAGAGGTTGAGAGAGGTTATGCTGGGAAAGATGGAGTGGTTGGGGGAGGTGGTTCTGCGTGCTGTGGGGGAATATTGCGTAATAGGAAATGGACTGGAAGAATGCTTAGACTGTATCAGGAAATTGGCACTTGGAGTCAGGGAACATAGCTCAAAGTAGTTAAAAACTATTGGAGATTGAGGGAAGGCTGGGGAGCCCACAAGAAAAGCAACAGATTGTGTGTAGGAGGGCAAATGTGTCTAAGTGTGGGGAAGGGGGTGGAGATTGAGTCAGAAACTGTTCTAGAGCTTCCATCAGAAATGTCTGGTGTTCATGGTGGCTGTTGCCTCTAAACTGTCAACAAGAGAGGCTGCCAGATGTTGGATCCTGTACTTGAGATGTTGACATTTCCTTAGGCCTGGGATTTCATCCTTGCCTTTTTGAATTGGCTAAATAGAAGGTTCCACCTTTTGTATTCTAGCTGGCATGAGTGCGACTACATGGTGGCAAATACCTTCTTCATAAGGTGCAGTTTTATTTATGTGCATCTATTTTTAGTTTCTTGAGAGGTAATTTTTGTCTTTCCTGTAAAAGCATTAGAGGACCAGAGTAACTTATGCTGCATTCTAGGTGTGCTGGATGAAGTAAAATGACAAGCTTTTAATAGAGTAGTTCCTTAATTTAAAATCTTTTCTTCCTTCCCCCAATGCAGAGAGAACAATGTTTGTGTGTAGTCCTTAAACTTAACTATTAAATTATGTGTTTTTTCTATTAGAAACCAGGTTAACCTTAAAAGCCATGTGTTTATATCTCAAAATTTGATTCAGCCTCTTTCTCATGGAAGTACGTACTGGTCATGTGGACAGATTTCGGAGTAAAGGAACTATTTCTTTGTCACTTATTGATACATCTTCATTTTCCATCTCAACCCCTGCTTCAGATAGTCCTCTTTTTCAGATGTCACTGTGTGATATTTTTATGTTTTTAAATTTACTGCCAGATCTGAGGGCTAGCAATTAGTAATTCAGATCATATAAATGTTTTTTTCTTGTTGTGTTTTCACCAGAAAATAAAGTTAGGTTTCAGTGAGCTTTACAGCTCCTTGACTCTACTATGTTCATATGAGAAGTGAAGGTATAAAAATGTCTAAAAATAGTTTTAGATTCCTATTTTTACTTTTCTTACACCTCCCCTCTTTGCTTCCTTGACAAATATTGAAGCAATTGGATTAATAAATATTCCCCCAAAAACTGAGGGGATTTCTTTGTGTCCACATACACAGTATTGACTTTTTTTTGTGTGTGTGTATCTGCATTTTCACCTAGGTTTGGGCTTAGTAAATTTGAGTAAAATATTTCATTTTAATGATATAATTGAAAAGGATAGAATATTTGATTCTGATGGGGAGAAGAGGGCTATTAAAAATGGTTTATTTTTATTTAATGGGTTTTATTTGTGATTGGAGGTGAGTTTTGCTGTATCCGGATGGTACCAAGCGAATTAGGACATTGACAGGAATGAGTGATAGTTTATGCTTTCCTAAATTGTTAAAGGGAAGAAGGCTGGCCTTGTAGAAATTTAAGGTAAGGAATTGTGTGTGTGTTTGTAACCATTCTAAAACCAGTTTATTGTTCTTAGATGTTTAGCTGAATTCACTTAAATTTTGGTGAAACTTTGAAATCTTTATTTTTTTTTATTTTTTATTTTTTTATTTATGATAGTCACAGAGAGAGAGAGAGAGGCAGAGACAGAGGCAGAGGGAGAAGCAGGCTCCATGCACTGGGAGCCCAATGTGGGATTCGATCCCGGGTCTCCAGGATCGCGCCCTGGGCCAAAGGCAGGCGCCAAACCGCTGCGCCACCCAGGGATCCCGAAACTTTGAAATCTTAAAAGCAAGATTCTTTGGCAATGTTGAAAATAGATTGAAAATAAGAATGTCAGGATTCAGGGACAAATTGATGTTTTAGATAAGCTACTCATAATCTTTGGTGGCTCAAAATCTTTTGGCATTCAAATTAGGAAGGACAGATTATTATTATTATTTCTTAAGATTTTATTTGTTTATTCATGAGAGGCGGGGGCGGGGTGGGGACACAGGCCGAGGGAGAAGCAGGCTCCATGCAGGGAGCTGGACACGGGACTCGATCCAGGGTCTCCAGGATCAGGCCCTGGGCTGAAGGCGGCGCCAAACCGCTGAGCCACCGGGGCTGCCCAGGAAGAACAGATTATTTAGGACAGTTGTTTCTGTCTAGATTATTTTACCATTAAGGCAGAGCTGGTCTTTTATGCTGCTGAAAGTGAAATACAGAGGGTAGATCAAACCATGCACTCTGAGAGATGTTTGACATCTTTTCCCATTGGAGTAATTACCATGTTTGGATTTGGGGGAGGCAGTTATAAATGAATATCAGCTTGCAGACACCATCATCATGTGTTTGTGCTTATACTTTGTTAATAAAAGATGATGCTGTTTGCCATCTAGTCTCAGCTGTTTGGTGTGTAAAGGAAATTTATTCCTTCTTTTGCTTTCTCCCTCATCCTCATTATTTGGACAGTGGCACCACTTAAAAAATAAAATTAGCCCTGAAGAAGTGCTGTTCACAGTATGATGATCTGTCACAGAGAGTCTATTTCGCTATTTGTAATTTGACTAGTTCATCAAGAGCTTGAAACTCAGGGACACCTGGCTGGCTCAGTTGGTAGAGTATGCAGCTCTTGATCCTTGGGGTTGTAAGTTTGAGCCCCACATTGCTGTGCAGAGATTATTTAAAAATAAAATCTTAGAAAAAAAAAGCTTGAAATAAGCTACTAAGTGTCCCTCCCCCCGCCCCCCCCCCCCCTTTTTTTCTTTTTTTACTACTGTGAAGGGAATAAAGAGTTTCTGTTTTGGAGCCTTGATTTGAAGTTTGAAGGAGTTAGAATGCTGAAGTGTATACTCCTCTGAAATAAGAGCTGGTGTGATAAAATCATGTGTGACTCCCCCAAGGAAAAAGCACTTGAAACATTAGAAGATCATGAACTTGTAGTTCCTTTTTCCTTCAAACCAGAACATTTTTGAAATTGTCACCCTTCACTGTATCATTGTATCATAAGCACAAATGACTTGGAAAAAACTTCACAGCTCTTTTTCCAACTTTATTTTACTTAACTATTGAGGAAAACCTCAGAGGTCACAGGGCTGAAGCATTTTTTTCCTTGGGAACTTTATTGTAGGGCCAGCCTCATAAGTCCCTGATTCTGGTGGCTTTGTTCTTTCTGGAAGAGCTTCACCAGTAAATTATGCTCCAATCTGATAACTCCAAATCGTAGGGATTTTTTTAAAGATTTTATTTATTTATTCATGAGAGACACACACAGAGAGGCAGAGACATAGGCAGGCTCCAAGCAGGGAGCCTGATGCAGGGCTTGACACTGGATCTCCAGGATCACGCCTGAGTGGAAGGCAGACGCTCAACCGCTGAGCCACCCGGGCATCCCCAAATGGTAGGGATTTTGTTGAGGTTTTTCTGTCTGTGTACTTTATATCCAGTGTACAACATTGGTAGGTCAATCCTTTTCCCTTCAATTCTTTCATACTAGTGAAAATAATATAATTTGAGGCACTTTAATGGAGTGAGGAACTGAAATTTGGAAATGTAAAGATAAGACAGAACATCATGTAGTCAGAATATCACCAGTACCATTTTGGTTGACATTTTATATGTTAGGGATAGATGTTTCTGTTTGTTTTCTACATGGAGGTTTTGACACTTCTTTTTTTCTTTTGTTCCCTTGGTAGATTCTGCCAAAAAACTGACATCAAAATGTCATTGTTTTTGGTTAACCTTTTTTTTTTTTTTAATTTTTGAAAAAGATTTATTTGAGAGAGTGTGTGAGAGAGTGTGGTGTGTACACAAGCATGGGGAGGGCCAGAGGGAGAAGAAAAGAATCTCTAGTGGACTCTGTGCTGATTATGGAGCCAAAGGCCAGGCTGGATTCCAGGACCCAAGACCATGACCTGAGCCTAAACCAAGAGCTGGATGCTCAACTGACTGAGCCACCCAGGCACCCCTAATTAACTATTTATTTCTGTCATGGCTGCCCAAGCCTGGTCAAGTATGATTATATAGACTTATTAGGTATTCAGTATCTGATAGTTATTGGTAATGTACTGATAAGTTAGCTTTGGGTATCAAAATAGTATATTTTGCTTGCTAGTTTCTGAGTGCTGTTCTGGATTGATATAAAAGTCTTCTGATTCAGGAGCACCTGGGTGGCTCAGTGGTGAGTATCTTGCCTTTGGCTCAGATTGTGATCCCTGGATCTAGTCTGCATTGGGCTCCCCGGAGGAAGTCTGCTTCTCCCTCTCCCTATGTCTCTGCCTCTGTCTCTCTCATGAATGAATAGATAAAATCTTAAAAAAAAAAAAAAAGTCTTCTGATTCATAACTGCTCAAATAGGTGGCAGCTAGCAGTTATTCCATATTTTAAGATTTTATTTATTTATTTGACAGCGAGCACAAGCAAGGGAAGCGGCAGACAGAGAGGGAGAAGCAGGCTCCCTGCTGAGCAAGGAGCCTAATGTGAGGCTCTGGATCGTGACCTGAGCTGAAGACAAACACTTAACTGACTGAGCCAACCAGTTATTACATATTTATTGGCCTGTTTTTCTTCAGTAATACAGTGGAAAGATAGCTTGTGAAGTGAACAAAAGAGAGAACACCAGGCCAAAGAACTGGAGATAAGGAAGGTGGTTATTTTATCCTTTAAGCTGGATATTTTCTTTCCTAGAATTTTGGGTTGTTCTGACTTGACATAAAGCAAGAGCATTGTTAGTTCTATTTCTGGATGTATTACTCTATCGTGAATTAAAGTATATTTCAGGGGGATCCCTGGGTGGCTCAGCAGTTTAGCGCCTGCCTTTGGCCCAGGGTGCAATCCTGGAGTCCCGGCATGGAGCCTGCTTCTCCCTCTGCCTGTGTCTCTGCCTCTCTCTCTCTCTCTCTCTGTGTGTCTATCATGAATAAATAAATAAAATCTTTAAAAAAAAAAAAGTATATTTCAGGAAGTATGCTACTTTCTGATAGCCTGGTAGAGGGAATCTGTGTTCCAAACCCCAGCCCACCACCATTTGGTCTCAAAGAGAGAGTGTTTGGGTTGATCGTATTTCCTGGAGGAAACCCCCTTCCTAGCCCATTTCCCCTATTGCACTTCACTCCTCCACCCTTTCCTATTAAAAGAGAGCATTGTTTAGTTTCTAAATATGTGTTGATTGGTTTTGTTCGTATCTCCTATAAGCTTCCATCCTTTCTACTGTTTACTATTTGAAGTGAACTTATTTTCTCAGTTCCTCCATTTTTTTTAGACTTTGTCTCCCAGTAATTTTTCTTTCTTCTCCGGTGAAATTCCAGTCTGTTTGTAATGGCTGTAGACAATATGTATTTTTTTAAAGCTTTTATTTATAAGTACTCTGTACCCAACATGGGGCATGAACTTACAACCCCAAGATCAAGAGTCACATGCTCTACCGACAGAGCCAGCCAGGCCCCCCTGTAGACAGTATGTATTAATTGGTAAATATCTGATTCCAGAAAAGGTTCCTTTCTGTTGAGTCAGAGGAAGACTTTGGCAAAAAGAGTTAAGGAGGGCAGGTTCCTTGCAGGGACTTCAGTATATCTTATTTGCCTTGTATACTTAACTGAGCAATATGGAAGTAACCCAGAATAAGCACTATATCAAAGGATCAGTAATGTTAATGGGGAGTGGGGTAGGGATGGTAAGCAAGGAAGTTGTAGGAAGAGAATGGGAAGGGTTTTTTTTTTATTTTTTATTTTATTTTATTTTTTTGGGGGGGATACATAATTAGCTTGAGCAGAGTAGCTTTAGTGTGGACGGTGTAGTTAAGTTAAATTTGATAAACTTCAAATTTTCATTGACAAGAACCTGTGTAAAAGGGATGACAAAAAATGAACATCTCTGATTTTCCTTATAATTGCCTTGAAGTGCATTGTTGGAGCAATTAATGTTCATTATGATATCATTAAAGTTAGACTTTCTCTGCTGAAACATGCACATTCCAATCCAGCAATAGTCATTGCTTTTTCAGGCTAGAAGAGCCAGGTTTGGAAATAAGAGGTGGCAATCTGCCAAGAAATCTCAAATACTTCTTGGCCATGGGTGGCTTATCCAGAGGACTCAGGTCTTTTAAAGACACCCTGCCCTATATTTTCAACCAAGATTTTAGTGTCAAGAGATACGTATTTGAGGCCTGACAACCATGAAATTTGCTTTGTAGAAGCAGAAGCAAAAGTTTATCAGTAGGGGGAAATGATATTTTAATAATCATTAAAATCAATCAGATATTTTAATTAATTTCATTTTCCAAATTTGGTTACTGAAGTTGAGAGCTTGTTACTAATGGCAGAGGTGACGCATTGCAGCCATATGTTATCAAGATGAGTCTTAGTATTTAAAAAAAAAATTAAAAAGTTGAGTCTTAGTAAACTTCTGGCTTATTCCTTGCTATTTAGTTGGCCTTTA
The DNA here is from genome assembly GCF_011100685.1 of Canis lupus familiaris. NCBI lineage: Eukaryota > Metazoa > Chordata > Mammalia > Carnivora > Canidae > Canis > Canis lupus. The sequence continues at coordinate 60,922,683 of NC_049238.1, forward strand.
TCTGAGGTGGCCCCAGGACTGGTAGATGAAACTGCTTTGGAGCTTTTGTTTCTAGGAGCATCTTGGCCTTTCTTTTTTCCTAGGAGATCCTTAGGAAAACTTGACACTTGTTAGGAAACAAAATTTAGTTTTTCTCTGTGGCTTGGTTTTCTTAATTGGCTTGGTTTAGTCTTTATTGAGGGTTTAATAATGGTACTTTTTTGTTTCTAAACAGTTTTTGAGTACTCAGCAGTACTTCTCAGGAGGTGGGCTGATATTTTCAGACAGTTCTGAGTATTTTCGTTTGAAGATCATATGCAGGGATATAGTTAAAATTGCTTTCAGTATTTCAGGGTAACAAGGGCCAGAGAGATTGCAGTAGATACTGGGCTGACTGTGTTTGTGTTGTCCGAGTTTTTGTTTTTGATGTTTGTTTTTTTTTTCCTTTTAAAACTCCTGGCTCTCAGTCTGATCAACCAAGATAACCCCTAAGAGTTAGCATTTTGCTTCTCAAAAGTCTGCTTATATCACTTTGTGCTATGTGTAGGTATTATTGATATGTTTATGTGGTAGGATTGAGCTGGGTTTCTGGAATTGCTTTTCAGTGACTTGCCCAGGCAGAACTCCAGTTGTCTTTGGAATGCACATCCGGCCAGCCTCTAGCATCCCCAAATTATACGTGTACTTCAAACATTGAAGTCAGTCACACACTGCCTCTTAGTTTCTCATCTGGTGGATGATGTCATTTCAACTCCGACGGAAATGCTTTTGCTCTGAAAGTGCAGGGAGAGACTCTGGTATTGCCATCTATTTTTTAAAAAAGATTTTATTTATTCATGAGAGACAGAGAGAAGCAGAGACATAGGCAAAGGGAGAAGCAGGCTCCATGCAGGGAGCCGGATGTGGGACTCAATACCTGAGCCAAAGGCTGATGCTCAACCACTGAGCCACCCAGGCGTCCCATATTGCCATCTCCGTTTTGTTCCACACTCGGGGGGCGGGGGGGGCGGTGCGGGGAACAGCTCTTATTTCAGAGGTTTTTACAGTTTGGAAATCTCTTTATTTCAGTTATCTGCTCTTTTAAAGCCAACTCATCTCCTCCTCTGAAATTTTCCCTTTTTTACACGTTTCAGAATTATGTTGATGATTTTTCCCTTTCCCTATATTTTCACCTTCCCCTCAATAGTGAATCTTAGCCTCCTGTAGTTCAATAGTAGTAAGCAAATGTATGGAGAGTCACTGTGGTATTTTGCCAACGGACTAGAAACTGACCTCTCCAGTACCTTTTTTTTTTTCCTTTCAGAAACACAATTTAGGGTGGGACCAAAGACCAAAATGGAGTTGACTTCCTTAAGACTAGTACAGAGTTACTCAGAAAAATACTCTGTGACATGGTGTGATGATTCATCATTGTGTTTTAGCAAAAATCAATTGGGTTGTTTCCATTTTGGCACTTGACTGGTCCAGCTGCTTTGAAATTATTTTAGTAACATTAAAGATTTCCCAACTTATTTTCATAATTTAGCAGATCTTTTATATTTTTCAGGGCTTGTTATCCAGGAGATATGCTGAAATTAGGTATCCCCATTTTATAGGAGAATATTGATATTCTGGAGGACATGAAAGATGAACCTCTTAGGGCAGCCCTGGTGGCGCAGCGGTTTAGCGCCGCCTGCAGCCCGGGGTGTGATCCTGGAGACCCGGGATCGAGTCCCGCATCGGGCTTCCTGCGGGGAGCCTACTTCTCCCTCTGCCTGTGTCTCTGCCTCTCTCCTCGTGCTCTCTGAATGAATAAATAAATAAATCTTAAAAAAAAAAAAAAAAAAACACTCTTTAAAAAAAAAAAAGATGAACCTCTTATATGTGCTGATGAAGGTTTGTTTCAAGTTATACAAGCATCTCAAAGTAATATGTGATAAAGAGTGTAGAGGAGTCACGCTTATTTGTAGCTTGAGACTGTCAGCAGCATTCTGGACATTTTCTTTTTACATTTGTCTTCTAGTCTGTTTCTGCAACAGTATAATATGATTGTAATGAGCTTGAGTTAATGGGTGGGAGTGATGTTGGTCTGTATACGTGGGGCTGTTGAGTAGTGGTTTACTGGAAAATGGGAGTATAAGCAAAGAGCACAAAAATAAAATCATCCCTGTATCTCTTTTACTTAATTGTTAAATTATCTATGTAATTTTTTATATAAAATTTATAAAATTTGCATAGATAAGGAAAAATAGATCTTTAAAGTTAAAATATCCACCAAATTCCACCATCCAAGTTAGTTATACCTAAACATTTTGATATATAATCTTTGGGATCTTTTCAAAGTGTATAACTAAGAATGAATTTTAGATAAGTATTTTATACAAATATTGTACTATGTATTTTTTTACCTTTTTCCATATCCTATCCATAAGTGTGCATAAAAATAATGGATTATGTATTCCATTTTATGGCTAGAATTTATGTCACCAATCTCCTTTTGTTCATTATATTTTTTCCAATTATAGTATCCCATAATAGTTTTTATATACAATGCTGCAATAAATATCTTTGTATACATAGCTTTGTCCACTTGATTATTTATTTATTTATTTATTTTTTTTTTTTTTTAAATCTTTATTTTTTTTTTTTTTTTAATTTTTTTTTAAATTTTTATTTATTTATGATAGTCACAGAGAGAGAGAGAGAGAGAGGCAGAGACACAGGCAGAGGGAGAAGCAGGCTCCATGCACCGGGAGCCCGATGTGGGATTCGATCCCGGGTCTCCAGGATCGCGCCCTGGGCCAAAGGCAGGCACCAAACCGCTGCGCCACCCAGGGATCCCTGATTATTTATTTAGAATAGATTCCCACTTCTGGGTCGAATTGTACATGTATATTTTTAACACTTTTTGCTAGATACTGACAAATTACCCTCCAAGAGTGGAAGACCCTCAAATAAGATGTATACCCATGATTTTTTGAAAGGGTATATGCCTGTATGCAAAGGAGCTTTGTACCTGAAAATTTTTTGCCAATATGAAATCACTCCAGAGATGATTTGGGGTTACAAATTTTGTGACCACTCTTGGAATTTTTCTGCTAGAACTTCTTCTCATTTTTTGGATGTTTACCTAGAACTGCAAAAAATCATCTTTTATTTCACAGTATGGTGCTGGGGATCAGGTTAGGTCCTGTTTATAATTTTAAATTTCAGAGTTTTTCTTTTTTAATATACTTATTCTGCTGTAAACAAGTAGAACCCTAGAAGTAAGTGATAACTTTCTGTTTTTCCTCATTTAGGTTTCAACTTTCTGTGCTGTGGGGTCAACCGTAAGAGAGGTAGATCTGATGTGTATCTGTGCTGAAGAAGCATGAGCTCTTTGCAGTAACTAGCAGCCAACTCCTCTTCCCCATAACAATTGCAGACTTTTTGTAGTGGTAGTACATGGCCTTTTTCTGAAAAGGCTGTGGATATCTTGCAATTTGATGTTAGTTCCCATTTCTCTCTCCCCTCCCCCAAAAAGATGCTGTTGTAATACAGAAGTTTCTTTTCTCACAGTTCTACAGTGTAATATGAATTAATTAATTACCTTTTGTCTCCCTCAAATTCTTCCTCTAACTTTATTTTCTTTTGTTTCAATGAGTCTCCTCTCTTCTTTTCCCTTTCTATTGCATATCTCATTTCCCCCTGACCTTTCTCATTCTATAGATAGGTTTCATAATTCACAATGATGATAATTGCTAGGATTTGTAGAGCATTTATTATATGTTAAGTGCTATACATGATCTATTTAATTCTCTTAACCCCATGAGGAACATTTTATTTCTCCCATTTTATAGATGGGGTAACCAAGGCCTAGAGAGTTTTAACTAACTTGTCCAGAGTTGCCTAGTTAGTAAGTGGTGTATGTAGTACTCAAACCTTAGGTGTTCTAATTTTAGAATCCCCATATCTGCCTCCTATGCTATTATTGCTCCCCTGACTAATCTGATAGTCTGTGTGTGAACTAATTTGATTTTAAACCAGATTAACTAATTCTTATTGAATTCTTATTGAATGGGCGCTGACTGAACCAGGACTCCTTGGTGAAGGAAAGAAGACAACTCTCCCTTCTGACTTTGGCTCTCTAATAAAAATTCTGATCTCTTCTGTGCCTAATATGTTGAGTTAGTAATTTCTTTTTTTTTTTTAAGATTTTATTTATTTATTCATGAAAGACACAGAGAGAGAGGCAGAGGGAGAAGCAGGTTCCGTGGAGGGAGCCCGATGTGGGACTCGATCCCGGGACTCCAGGATCACGCCCTGGTCCGAAGGCAGGCACTAAACTGCTGAGCCATCCAGGGATTCCCCTGAGTTAGTAATTCTTTCATTCTTTCAGCAAGCATCTTAGAAATTAACAGGCCAAGGATTGGCAACTGGTTCTACAGTCAATTTCATGATCCCTAAAACAAACAAAAAGTTTGTCAGATGCTCACTTTTTGTCCTTGCAAATTCAATAATCATAAAAGCCTTATGCTTTCAATCAGAGCCAGTTATGATTTCACACCAAAAAAAAAAAAAAAAAAAAAAAAACCAAGCCTAATCTGATATGAATGGGGCTCTTTTTTTTTTCTGTTAAAGTTGATTTTTTATTACAAAGAAAAAGTACTTTCTACTACTAGTGAGGATCTTAACATCTGTAAAACTATGAAACTGTTCTTTCAAGAATCAGACTTGAAAGTAGTTTGCTGTTGCTCTAGAATACAGGCATTATTTGGTTCAGAACAAGGATAACCTCACTAAAAGAAGTGAAAGGTGTTTTCCTACTATTTTTGCCAGTAACATTGATGACTATTGCCAGAGAAACAGAGTTGTCATAATTGTTAACACTGATGGGGGTGTGCATGGGTGGTGCAGTTGGTTAAGCATTTGGCTCAGAGCGTGATCTTAGGGTCATGAGATTGAGTCACATAGAGTGCTGTGTTGGTTTCCCTGCTCAGCTCGGAGTCTGCTTGAATTCTTTCCCTCTGGCTCCTTCCCTCCATGCTTGCTCATACTCTCTCTAAAATAAGTAAATAAATCTTAAAAAAAAAAAAAAAAAAAAGATTGAGAGGAACTGAAAGAGGAGGGACTACTACTCTTAATCCTCTGTCAATGAAAATGAAAATAGATTTCCTTGTCTCAAGGGAATGGGGTACCTCAGGGGAAGAAAATATACATTCATATTGTCTATTAGCAATTCTGAGATTTAGTTAGTTTTTTAGAGCCTTCTAGTTACCCTGGTACTTTCTTTGTCAATCAAGACTCCAGGTGGGGGATCCCTGGGTGGCACAGCGGTTTAGCACCTGCCTTTGGCCCAGGGTGCGATCCTGGAGACCTGGGATCGAATCCCACGTCGGGCTCCCGGTGCATGGAGCCTGCTTCTCCATCTGCCTATGTCTCTGCCTCTCTCTCTGTCTCTCTCTGTGACTATCATAAAAAAAAAAAAAAAGACTCCAGGTGGCCAGGGAATTGAAAAAGATGGTTTAGAAGAAAGTTGAATTGGGGATTAGGAATGTGAATTCCCATTCTGGCTCTGTCATCTTTGTGATTTTGAGTACATCCTTTATGTTTGTGTTTTTGCTTATCAAAAGAGGATTGCACTAAAAATCTCAAAGACCCTTTTGGAATGACTTTTTTCATAATGTAAATGGTTACTGATTTGTTAGCTTGACAATGGGCAAGTAGCTTCGTTTATGACTGAAGGAGCTGAGGTGTTCAACTTTTGTTTAAAAATCAGCTTTCAGGGATCCCTGGGTGGCGCAGCGGTTTGGCGCCTGCCTTTGGCCCAGGGCGCGATCCTGGAGACCCGGGATCGAATCCCACATCGGGCTCCCGGTGCATGGAGCCTGCTTCTCCCTCTGCCTATGTCTCTGCCTCTCTCTCTCTCTCTCTCTGTGACTATCATAAATAAATAAAAAAAAAATAAAATAAAATAAAATAAAATAAAAATCAGCTTTCAGGGGATCCCTGGGTGGCTCAGCGGTTTGGCGCCTGCCTTCGGCCCAGGGCGTGATCCTGGAGACCCAGGATCGAGTCCCACGTTGGGCTCCTTGCGTGGAGCCTGCTTCTCCCTCTGCTTGTGTCTCTGCCTGTGTGTGTGTGTGTGTGTGTGTGTGTGTGTGTGTGTGTGTGTCTCATGAATAAATAAATAAAATCTTTAAAAAATAAAATAAAAATCAGCTTTCATGGGTGGCTCAGTCCAGTGTCTGACTCTTGATTTCAGCTCAGGTCATGATCTCGGGGTCCTGGGATTGAGCCCTGCATTGGGCTTCCCACTTAGCAGAGTCTTCTTGTCCCTCTCTGCCCATTCCCCTCTGCTCATGCGCTCTCTTTTTCAAATAAATCTTTAAAGACAAATTACCACAGTGAGTATACCCTTGCTTCTCTAGGGTTTGGTTTGTTGTTGCTGCTGCTTCTCCCGCTGCTGCAGCTGCTACTTTTGCTTCTGTAGGTCTTTTACGTTTTCTTTCTGCGGAGGAACTAGGTTTCAAAATTGACATGGTTGGTTCTATCTCATCAGTTGACCCACTCAAAAATAAGTTACTTGAACCATTATTTTTTTCTGAAGTAGTCTGTCCGTAATGGTTTCATATTCTTGCTTTCAGTACTGCAGCATTAGCTAGTTGCTTTTTTTTTTTTTTTTTTAAGGAGTTTATTTATTCATGAGAGACACAGAGAGAGAGAGAGGCAGAGACACAGGCAGAGGGAGAAGCAGGCTCCATCCCGGGACTCCAGGATCACGACCCGAGCCGAAGGCGGCCCCAAACCGCTTAGCCACCCAGGCTGCCCTAGCTAGTTATTTAGAATGTTTCTTGGTCCAAGACCTGTTAGTGAGGAGTCTCCGCTTCATGCAGTATAAACACAGTGTCACTGTTAGAACTTCATCTTGATGGTTTTACCAGAGAAAACCTCTCAGAAAGAAGCCCACTCAGATGAAGAAGCTTGATTATCCAGACATGTTTTCTTTTCTTTTGTGGTATTTTTTAACTAAACCTTTAATTATAAAAATTTTCAGACTTACACAAAGTAGAAAGAACAGTTTAAAGAACCTCCATGTGCCTGTCATCTAGCTTCAGCAACATTTTGCCAAGCTTGTTGTAACTGTTCATCTCCATTTCCCACTTCCACCCCCTGGAATATTTCAGAGCAAACCTAATCTTCATCTGATTTCAGCATAAATACTTCAGAATGATACCTCTAGGGATGCCTGGGTGGCTCAGCAGTTAAGCATCTGTGTTCAGCTCAGGTGGTGATCCCGGAGTTCTGGGATTGAGTCCCACATCGGGCTCCCTTCGTGGACCCTGCTTCTCCCTCCTCCTGTGTCTCTGCCTTTCTCTGTGTCTTTCATGAATAAATAAATAAAATCTTTTAAAAAGAATGATACTTCTACAGATAAGGACTGTATTGGGGGGGAAGGGAGGGAGGGACTTGTGATATAATCACAGTAGTGTTGTCACATGTACAAAATTAATAGTGGTTATTTAATTTCTCCTCTTAAGGCTCCTGTCTCAGAAATCTTTTAAACTAGTTTACTATTTTTCTTTTAAAGTATCTTTTAAAAAATATTTTAATTGTATTTATTCATGAGAGACACACAGAGGCAGAGACACAGGCAGAGGGAGGAGCAGGCTCCCCACAGGAAACTGATGAGGGACTCAATCCCAGGACCCCGGGATCAACACCTGAGCTAAAGGCAGACACTCAACCACTGAGTCACCCAGGTGCCCCTAGTTTACAGTTTTTCTGATCAGTATCTAAACAAGTTTTATACATTATATTTGATGGATGTGTCTCTTAAGTACTTAATTTAAATGGTTCCCATACCCTATAGTAATCAAGAGTCAAATGAGCTACATTTCTAAGGTTTGAAAGTGCTCTACAAATAAAAATTTTGTCATGGAGAGAAAAACCCTTTTTAAAAAGGTATCCGTTCAGTTTAGTCTTGTAGCCAGTATTAAGGAGAGGTAGGAGAATGTGGAGATGCCCAAGTGATGTTGAAAACAAAAATTTGTGAGCTCCTCCAGGTCAGGAACATAAAACTCTGTCCATAGTGCCTATGCTTGGTTTCTGACATGTAACAGATGATCAATAAATAGTTGAGAGGTGTTAAAATTGAGCCATTGATGAGAAGCCAAACTGTCAGCCTCCACACCCACTTTTTTTTTTCCTTCCATTTATTCATGAGAGAGAGAGGCAGAGACACAGAGGGAGAAGCAGGCTCCATGCAGGGAGCCTGACATGGGACTCAATCCCGGGACTCCAGGATTATGCCCTGGGCTGAAGGCAGACGCTAAACTGCAGAGTCACCCAGGGATCCCCCTCCACACCCACTTCTGCCTTGGGTAATATGCTCTCCTCTTTTGTAGCACATGCTACATTTCATGGTATGGACTGATCATGTAGACATTTTAATAATAATCTTCGGAGTTTTGGCTTAAATGGGAGAGGCAGGTTCCCGATATCTTAGGAGAAGTTTTTCCCTTAGTAAGTTGTAACGAACTCTGCCCTATATTCCGGTTCCCCACCCAGAAAGAGAATGATATATATGGATCATGGATATGGATTATAAGATAATATATCCTTATCAGACAATATTTTTCACAAAGATGCTAGAAAACAAACTTTCTGCGAAACGATATTCTGGTCTTTTTTTTTTTTTTTTTTAAGATTATTTGAGGCGCAGGGAAGGAGCTGGGTCGGGGAGGGACAGACAGGTAGAAACCTCTCCACTGAGCAGAGAGCAGAGAGCTGGGGATCATGACCTGAGCCCAAGGCACCAAGCCACCCAGGTGCCCCCACAGTATTCTGATCTTTTTCATAGAGATGAATCTCATTTCCCTTAAACATTGGCTGGCTGGTATTACCACGCACAGTGTTGCCATATTGAGTTGTCCACTTTTCTCTTTTTTTTTCTCCCCACTTCTTTTCTGCCCTCTGCTCCTTCTTCTGCTCCTTCTGTACTTATACAAGAGAAATCTTGATAATAAGGTGAACGAACAGGTACAATGCTGTTGACTCTGCAGTCTCTGGGATTCCTCCAGTAACAGTTTCTCATTGGCAGGCTTGGACCAAGTGGTCAAACCTTAGTATCTGGTTCCTTAAAATGTTACTCTGTTCTTCATTGGGTTTCTGGACCAACCTAAGTGTTACAGCAACATTGGTAAACTCTAGGTATTTTTCTCTTCCCTTCCCTTCTTCTTTGGTAGGTTAGAGCTCTGATTTGTGCCCCAGGGGCAACACTTCAGGCGAGGAAGAGAGGAATGAGACAGGTCTTTGTTTTCCTCCTGTGTTGCTTGGTCTGATTATCATTGTCATTATATATTTTTAAAGATTTTATTTATTTAGAGATGGAGCATTAGTTCACATGAGCAGAGGTGGGGAGAGGGAGGGAGAATCCCAGACAGACTCTGGAATGCTTAGCGGGGAGCCCATGCAGGGCTTGAGATCATGATCAGAGCTGACCTCTAGAGTCTGAGGCTTAACAGACTGAGCCACCCAAGTGCCCCTTATTATTATTTAAATTCCATTATCATTTTAACTGCTTCAGCCATTGTGTCCTTGGGATTAAGCCCAGTTTTGCATTTCCTGATAGCTAAGCAGTTGGCACCAAAATTCCAAGTGAAGTCCTCCTACCCTAGTTCTGGGTACATTGTAAGAGTGTAGCAGCACTAGAGCTACATGTTTGTTGGATAAAACTAGGAAAGGTTAGTAAAGTAGAACTTTTCAGAGTAAGAAAGCTCTGTGCTTAACTTTATGCCTTGAAATCATTACCTTTTTCCCCCTCCATTGTTTAACTTTGTCTAGTGACTACTTACATACAGAGGAGGTTATTTTCTAGGTAAGACTGTTGTTAGACTAGGACTGGATGTTGGCTCTTCTTGGTTCTGCCAGATCCCTTCCAAACCTTTTCCTCTGGGGTAAAAAAGGAAGGGATAGGCCAGACACTGACCAAAGAGTCCAGAATCAGTATTTGTCTATTCAACTGAAAGCATACTTGGACGCCTGGGTGGCTCAGCGGCCCAGCGGTTGAGCGGCTGCCTTTAACTCAGGGCGTGATCCCGGAGTCCCAGGATGGAGCCCCACACTGGGCTCTCTGCGAGGAGCCTGCTTCTCCCTCTGCCTATGTCTCTGCCTCTCTCTGTGTCTGTCATGAATAAATAAATAAAATCTTAAAAAAAAAAAATACTGATTTTCTCATTGAGAATCACAGATTCTGTACTTGCATGTGTACACTTGCAGGAGGGTGTAGGGGGGGATGGGGCAGCGGCTGAGGGGTTTGGGAAGAGCCAAATAATTTGAGATGGTAACTAAAATTCCATGAAGGTCTGGATAATTGAATATTAAAACCTTGCTGTGAGCCCAACTTTGCTCTTTTTTTTTTTTTAAGATTTTATTTATTCATGAGAGATACACAGAGAGTCAGAGACACAGGGAGAGGGAGAAGCAGGCTCCCTACAGGGACCCTGATTCAATACTCACTCCCCGGACCCCGGCATCATGCCCTGAGCTGAAGGAAGACGTTCAGCCACTGAGCCATCCAGGTGTTCCTGCTCTTACTTTAGAAATCACATAGAAAGAACATATTTGTATAGCATGTTATGGTCCATTTGATGTACCTTATCTAATCTTTACATAAGAGGTTTTTTGTTTTGTTTTTTTTTAATGATGTCGGTTCCTTATATGAGCCCATGTGGGGCTTGAACTGACAACCCTCAAGACCTGAGCTAAGATTATGAGTCAGATGCTCAACTGACTGAGCCATCCAGGTGCCCCTACATAAGCCTTTTACTGTAGCTTCATTTTTATTTAAGCATAGAGAACAATATGCCTGGTCTAACAGAGTTTTGAACCCAGGTCTTCTGATTTTTATTTATGTATTTGAGAGAGAGAGAGATAGCAACAAAGATAGCAAGAGACAGAGCACAAATGGGGAAGAGAGGGAGAAGCAGGCTCCCCGTTAAGTGGGGAGTCCTTCACAGGGCTTGAACCTAGGATCCTGGGATCCTAGGTCCCTGAGTCGAAGGCAGGCACTTAACTGAAGGCAGGCACTTAACCGACTGAACCACCCAGGTGCCCCCGGTCTTCTGATTTTTAAATAGCTCAGCATGTTGACTCTTGACTAAAAGATTGTAAGATATAAAAGGTTAGGCTTTTTTGTTGTTGATGGATACCTTAAATTTTACAGTAAGTCAATAGCTGTTTTAATAATAAATCTGGGTTGTTCTGGCTTCTTGGCTTGGGGTTCCAGTACTAATTTATGTAGTTTTTTACCCAGCTGAAGGTGATCTGATTGAAGATGAAGCATCTATAAAGGGTGTAGATTATTGGGCTTTTCTGGTTTTCCAATTTTCTGGGTCATTTTGTGCAGTAAGTATATCCTTCTAACCGCTAGGTGACATTTCCATTGCCTCCTGTCTTGGGAAGAGGAATGAAAACCATCTGTTCCCCATTTTTTGCCACCTTGACTCACTATGGGCAAGGAAACTTTGCTGCTCTGCTTATTGGTAACAAATATTTGATCTGTGGCCGCTGTACAACTAAGGGCTATTATCACAACTTTCCCTCTGAGCCCATTTATATTCTGAAAGTCTCTTTGTCTTAATCATAGTTAGAGCTTCACCTTATTACCCTTAATCCCATGTGTTGCTGTTGCTGCCTCACCACCAATCCTTAGACGTACACTGGAACTGGGATCTTTCTACTTGGATATTAACATATTGTTGAAGATCCATCCTGGACTCCCTTTTTTAAATTTTCTTTAATATGGCTAATCTTTATTCCCTTTGAATTTGTTAAAATTAGATTGAAGGGATGTATGTATCAGTAGTCTTTGAAGATAAAGGTCAGTATTTTCCAGTATGAAGGGGGATGGATGGTCTGTCTCTCTGAGTGGTCATATGTCTCCAGTGTGATCATGGATGAAGGTTATGGGGATGGCAAACCCTTGAGAATTAATTTAACCTTTCAGAGTAGATTTTCTACTGATAGATTCTTTAGTCATTTTGTAAACATATTCTCAAAATCTTTCCTAAATTTAAATGGATAAAAGTCATAATGCTTATGAGATTGAACCACACACTTATCTTACACATTTCCACTGATTAAATATATTTGGTAAGTAAAACTCACTTTAGTAAATAAGTAAACACCAACAAATTCCTGTTGAGTTTACAACAGAAACCAAGATGAGGTAGGGATGCAGAATCTTCATTATTTCAACATTGCATTTTCTCATCCTTAGCTGTCTTGTCCCCATAGATCAACTCTATACCTTTCTTCTGAAATAATTAATAGAAGAATAAAGCACCATAGGTATGCTCTAAGAGTTCTTACCCTTTTAGGCTGTACAGGAAAAATTATTAATCAAGCTCTAGACTCTCCCAATGAGTCCGAGGTATCACCTATGCCCTTTCTCTTTCAGCCATGGTATCAAATGAGACCCTCTTGACTTTGATGGTTAAATGTATTGAGAACAGATAGATTTCTCAGAAAAAAAATGTGGAAACTTCAGTAAGAATAGGGACTAGAACAAGAATGGAATATGCATAAGGGTACTGTGAGTATGGAGGAAGAAGAGGAAAGGATATTTAAAATCCCTATCCAGAAGGATTTAGTTATCACAGAGCAAGAGGCAGGAGGAGCTCACTGTCAGATTTAGTTGGACTCAAACTCCAATTGTTTCAGTGTGCTTGATAGAAATTGTGGGTGCTAGTGTACATATGCACACTTCTGATCATGTTTTGTTTATTTTAACAGCATCAGGAATCAAGAGATCCGTGGGGTCTGAGGTGAGTTTGATAATGATGCCATGTTTCTAAAACTTTAATTCTGTAATAGAAGGATACCTGTTTATGACATCTTTGTTTTCCCCTTACTTGGATCTTGGAGGCTACATGGGATTCTTATATCTGGTAAACTAGAAATTATACAAGTACTTTTGTTATAGTTTATTATAGATATTAATAATAGCCCATGTTGATTGATCTTTTTTTAAAAAATGTATCAAATGCAGTGTACTGAAGATTTTTTTTTTTTGTACTGAAGATTAAATACCTAAGTGCCCTTTATTCTTATTTAATTCTGTAAATGTTCCTGTGAGCTAAGTACCATTGCTATCCATGTTTTACAGATTAGAAGAATGAGAATTAGAGGTTCTGTAACTTGCCCAAGGTCACAGAATTAATAAGGCTAGGATTAAAGCCCACTCTGGTTTTGCTGTTACTACCTCCTGGTTGCATAGCTTCAGTGAATTTGAAGAACTTCTTTTAACTATACAGATGCTGTTAATTTCCTGAATTTTTCTTTTCTGTCCGGAATGTCTTCCCTTTGCTTAACTTTCTTCCTATGCAGTATTTCCCAAACCTCTTCTTATTTCTTGCCTCTCTCCTGGGTTTTGTGACGGGGCTTCAGAATGCAGCCCCCTCCCCTGGGATTTTAGGTTTTTCTCTTAGAACCTCTTCCAAGATCTTTGGGATTAAATACTGTGGGTTTTCAGACACTAAGGACCTTAGCAAGAAGAGTAGAACTTGAATATCAGGCCCTAAGACAGGACACCCTATTTACACTGGCTTTTTTGCCTCTGGCTAATTAACTTAATGAGACCTGACATCATGAAGAATACCTTTGTGTCTTTTGTACTCCATCTTGATGCGAGAAATAGCCTTCTAAGCTCTGCTCTACTGGTATTACTCCTTCCTTATTTCAGGAACTGTCCTGTGGGTGGAAAACAAAGCTGTATCACGTTCATGGGAATCTCTTCAAGGCACCGAGGGCTTCTGTCTCAGAGGAGTCATTGCCTCAGCATTTTATTTTTTATTTTTAAAATATTTAATTTATTTATTAATGAGAGACAGAGAGAGAGAGAGAGAGACCGACCTAGGCAAAGAAAGGGAGAAGCAGGCTCCCTGCAAGGAGCCTGATGCAGGACTTGATCCCGGACCCTGGGATCCCGCCCTGAGCCCAAGGCAGATGCTCAACCGCTGAGCCACTCAGGTGTCCCTGCCTCGGCTTTTTAGTTTCTGGGCTTACAGTACTTGTATTTGCAAGCAGCTAGATCATTTTTACTGGTGAATTCACTTTGAGCAAGTAATGTTCAGGTCAGGTTGAAGGTTAGAAGGGTAGAAATTTCTGAAAGAAAGCTGTTGAAAAAAGAAGAGGTCTGTGGAACCACTTTAACCTGTCTTGCTTTTGTAAACTGAGGCTTGTTCTTTTTCCTGGAACAGCTGTTTCATAGTTCTCTTGTTTCTGCTTTTCCTTGAGACTTATTTTTTATGTCCTCTTTTTAAGGCTCAAAGATGAAATATGTATCCCTTGGAACTTTCTGTGTTCTTTTAGCCAGTTAATTCATTGGGAAGCAACACTATAGCTGTGAGGGTCTTATGAAGATTTTATTTTATTTTATTTTTTAATTTTTATTTATTTATGATAGTCACAGAGAGAGAAAGAGAGAGAGGCAGAGACATAGGCAGAGGGAGAAGCAGGCTCCATGCACCGGAAGCCCGATGTGGGATTCGATCCCGGGTCTCCAGGATCGCGCCCTGGGCCAAAGGCAGGCGCCAAACCGCTGCGCCACCCAGGGATCCCTTATGAAGATTTTATAAAATGTTCTTAATCTAGAACAAGTAGGTTGAGTGTTTCACCTTGTTTTAATGTACAATCACAGTAGCTGTATGGTGGGTGTGTTACATGGGGATCATGTGCTAATACTGACTCTTCTTTTCCCAGGTGCCTTATGCCTCTGGCATGCCCATCAAGAAAATAGGCCACCGAGGTGTTGATTCCTCAGGAGAGACAACATATAAAAAGGTGTGTCTGGATGGAACCCTTTGATCTGACTCCAGGAAGGGATAAGTCTATCTCCGTTGGTATTATTCTCCACATTCTGTCTCATTTCTTGATATTCTAAGCCTTTATACAAAAGCATTCAAACAATTTGGACTTTAAAGTGAATTTCAGTTCTGGACCACTTTGGGAGGTGCTCAGGCTTCCCAAGGGGCAGTGTTCACTTTTCCATTGAGTATTTATATCTTGTTTGATATGGCGTATGAAGATTTCTTGAAGTCCTAAATTCTGGCACGCATAAATTTTTCATGTTTGTGTCTTCTGCATTTATGGCCTTGTCTAAGTAATAGAGGTGGACTTGTATCTGTCAGGGGCCTAATCCTCTCTGGGAATGGGCTTAAGGCTCTTGTTAATTCAACAGATGTTTATTGAGCTCTGTTTATGTGCTTGAACATTGAGACAAAGGATGAATTTCTAGGCTAATAGAGAGGTGCACACTTAAAAATCTAGATAGATATAGATACATTTTTTTTTTTTTTTTGTAATATCTACTGGGGCACCCTAGCTGCCTCAGTCGGTAGAGCGTGTGACTCTTGATCTCAAGGTCGTGAATTTGAGCCCCACATTGGGCATGGGGCCTACTTAAAATGAAAAAATAAAATAATCTCTGTACTCAACATGGAGCTCAAACTTGTGACCCTGAGATTAAGAGTCATATCCTCTACTAACTGACCCAGCCAGGCACCCCTCTAGTCATCTTTTTAGTGCTTAATGAGGACTGAGTAGAAATACAAGTAATTTAATACTTGGTGAGAGTTAGAGATGAGGGAAATCATTTAGAACAAAACTGTCCAGTAGAACTTTCTACACTGATTGAAATGTGCTATAATATGTGTTATCCAGTAGTGGCCACTAATCATACTTGAATGTGGCTGGTAAGACTGAGAAGGCAAATTTTCTATTTATTTTTATTTTAATTAACTTAAATAGCCATATGTGGCCAGTGGCTAGTGTTGTAGACAGTACAGATCTAGATGGTGTGGTATTTCCCATGGCATTGTAAGAGTGAGGCTCTTGAATTTGTGTTTTGACCACAGTATGATTTTAAATCTAAATATTTCTCTGAGAAATAATTTGAGTCTTTCAGGCTTTCTTCTTCAATTAGGAACTCTTTTTGCCACTCTTGTCGTCCTTGGGACACCAGTCAGGACCTGCTTTAAAGAACTGAAACTTCTGTAGCCAGGTAGTTATCAGAATACCAGTTAATTTTAGTTACATTCTCTATTACATGAATAAAATGTTTGTAGAGCCCCAGATAAGATGGGGGCGGGAATCTGGAGTGAGACTTAAGATTGTTCTCTCAGTATAACATATCTTCCAAATGTTGATATGGATAGAGACTTCCAAATATAGATAGGGTTAGGCAGGAACACCTTGCCTAGCTGAGGCTGACTCAGACAGTCCTGCCTTTGCTACTGTGTATCTTTATACCCTTCTAGTCTTTACCAGGCTTAACTACCATGTAAAGCAAGAGGAAAGAGGAACTGGACTGCCCCGGCTTAGTCTGGAGTACTTAGAAGGGCATTTGCCTTTTTTTTTTTTTTAGATTTTGTTTATTTATTTATGAGAGACAGATTGAGAGAGAGAGAGCGAGAGAGAGGCAGAGACACAGGCAGAGGGAGAAAGCAGGCTCCATGCAGGGAGCCCGAAGTAGGACTCGATCCCCGGACTCCAGGATCACGCCCTGGGCCAAAGGCAGACGCTGAACCACTGAGCCACCCACGGAACCCCCTGGGCATTTGCTTGCTTCTGAGTGCTTGTGGCTCTTCCTTCCTGAGTTTTTATTGTTCTTTTTTTTTTTAATTATTGTGTGTTTCCACACATATTATTTTCCAAGGTTATAAATCCTTTGTTAAAACAAGAACAGCAGCAAAAAACAAGCAAGCGTCCTCTAATTCTGTACTTCCCCCTCCTGCCATGCATGTGTACACCGTTATTGTTCAGATCAGATTTAATATTAGAAAATTTCCTCTCATTTCTCTTCTATTTCTCAGACAACCTCATCTGCCTTGAAAGGTGCCATCCAGTTAGGCATTACTCACACTGTGGGAAGCCTGAGTACCAAACCAGAGCGTGATGTCCTCATGCAAGACTTCTATGTGGTGGAGAGTATCTTCTTCCCCAGGTACAGAGGTTGATGTTCAACAGAATGTCCTGGAAGTGTGGCTTTTTCATATCAACCTCAGGGCAGTTTTAGGGGTTCAGGTCTAATTTAGGCATGTGCCCAATGTCCAGTCCTCAACTTGATCTTAGTCGGGGTGATGTGGGAATAGAGAATTCAGAGAGTAGATACTCTCCTTTGAATGTTTCCATAAGCCTCTGGTCTGAGCCCTAAAAAGCAATTCAGTGCACTAAGTAGGAGGCAATGTGATTCCTTATGCCATGTCTTAATCCCCGTGCTGTGGCTATGTCCCACTAAGTAACTGACTCATTTGCTCCCTCTCATTCTCTCAGGAGGGGGATGTATTGACCTGCCTCTGGTTTACTCTGAGTGGCTGCTCAGGGTGGACAGGGAATGGTAAATTACCACTTTTTCTATTTAACCCCACAGTGAAGGGAGTAACTTGACCCCTGCTCATCACTACAATGACTTTCGGTTCAAGACCTATGCACCTGTTGCCTTCCGTTACTTTCGGGAGTTATTTGGTATCCGGCCTGATGATTACTTGGTAAGCTTCCAGTTCTCAGGACCCTGTTGACTCCAGTATCAGAGGGATCCTCCCAAAGGAAGACCCTCTCTCCACAGTCTTGCTCTAGTTTTCCTTTAGAACAGAATTGCATCTGTGTATTTAATTTCTGATTGGATAGGCCCTGGTATTTCTGAACTTCTTGTCTACTTTTTGGACTCTAGTACTCCCTTTGCAATGAACCACTGATTGAACTCTGCAGCTCTGGGGCTAGTGGTTCCCTCTTCTACGTGTCCAGTGACGATGAATTCATCATCAAAACGGTCCAGCATAAAGAGGCGGAGTTTCTGCAGAAGCTGCTTCCAGGATACTACATGGTGAGGGAAGACGAGCACTGGCTACCTGTGCTGCCTACTCCACTCCTGCATGAGGCTGGGGGGCTATCTTCAGCAGAGCATCACAGTGTCAGCACTTCTGTCTTAGAGACATAGTTAGTTCATTTTGGGACTTTTTGTCCCATTTCTCTTGCCTTTCTGGGGCTAAAAGGGATTTTGTTTGTTTTGTTTATTTACTTATAAAAGATTGTATTTATTTGTGAGAGCACGAGTGGGGGGAATGGCAGAGGGAGAGGGAGAAGCAGACTCCCCACTGAGCAAGGAGCCCATTGTGGGACTCAATCCCAGGACCCTGGGATCATGACCTGAGCCAAAGGCAGACATTTAACCGACTGAGCCACCCTGACACCCCTATCTGTCCTATTTTAAGGGTTATTTAACTTAGACCATCCTACCCGAAGTTGAAATTCAGTGATAATTTTGTTTTCTGTTCTTAGTCCACCTCCTACACTAGGGGAATGAGGTTGGTTACTTCTCCTGATAGTACTCTACTCCATGTTACTCTGACTGCACTCAGAACTTCTGGAGAAGTTAGTTTTGCTTTGCATCACACCTGCAAGAATTTACTATACCAAGGGCTTAGAGTTAAGACTTTTTCAACATGATCTTTGCTTAAATCTCTCTGAAAGAGTATACCTATCATACATTGAGAATCCTGAATGGTACTGTATTGGAGGGTCTGTGGCTCAGCTTGGTGATGATCCATTCACTGAGATAGATGTATTGGGAAATTGTAAACAAATAAGATGTGGGCTTATGGGCAGATAGATTGTACCTGAATCCCATGTAGCAGACAAAGGAAAGTGAGTGGCAACTTTTACCCTTTATTTTCACTGAAAATCAGCTGACTTCCTTTCCAACTTCTTTTTTTATGCCCTCAGAACCTCAACCAGAATCCTCGCACTTTGCTACCTAAGTTCTATGGACTGTATTGTGTGCAGGCAGGTGGTAAGAACATTCGAATTGTGGTGATGAACAATCTCTTACCACGGTCGGTCAAGATGCACATCAAATATGACCTCAAGGGCTCAACCTACAAACGACGGGCTTCCCAAAAAGAGCGAGAGAAGCCTCTCCCTACCTTTAAAGACCTAGACTTCTTACAAGACATTCCAGATGGTCTTTTTTTGGATGCTGACATGTACAATGCTCTGTGTAAGACCCTACAGCGTGACTGTTTGGTGAGTTTGTTGTATTTCCTTTCCTCTCAGATACCAAAAATCTCAGCCACTAAAACAGTTTATTGTTCTTAGGCATCAAATCTGTGGGAGATAGGACTCAGTTCCTTATCTCCATATGTCCCAGACTTCATTTAAAATAACTTTCACAGTAGTTATAGCTGAGCCTTTACATTTTTACATTCTCTCTGTTGATCCTCCTCAACGTAGCTTTATTTTCTTCTGTACCTCTGCTCGGCTTCATAATTCTACAGTCTCCTTATTTTCATACCAGCACTATCATTCCTCAGATCTTTGTCCTGCCTGCCAAATCCAGATTTGTATCTTGGAAGCTGATTGCTGCTGAAGGAAATCACATACCTGTGTCTAGCAGCATCTCTACAGGTTGTTGCTATTCAGCCTCAGGATTGTTCACCAGTCCACTTCCTGTTCCCTCTCAGCACAAGATATCACATGATTGGCACTCTCTCCAAACCATTTTCTAACTCTTATCCCCCAGCCTTGTTTCTCACCAGACTACCTCACTCTTCTATTCTGTACCATCCTTTTGTCCTGCTCCCATCCCCAGTTTATAAACATATCTATGCTTACCATCCTTTTTTTTTTTTAAAAGATTTTATTTATTTGACAGAGAACACAAACAGGGGGAGTGGCAGGCAGAGGGAGAGGAAGAAACAGGCTCCCTACTGAGCAAGGAGCCTGATGTGGGGCTCGATCCCACATGACCTGTGCCAAAGGCAGATGACTAAGCCACCCAGGCACCCCTACCCTTACTCATCTTTAATCTCCTTTTTGCCCAACTTGGTGGCTTGTTTTCCAGGTCAATCCCTTTTGCAGGACTGTTTCTTTAGGGTTTTGTTTCACAACTTCCTTCCTTTCCTTCCCCTGGCTTCAGCCTCTACTAGCTGTTTTCTTTCTACATACAAACTTTTATTTCTTCTATCTTAAAGTTAGGACAATTCTTTTTTCAATGTCTCCATGTAATGATGCTTCTATTTTTTCTTTTTATTTATCTTCTATTCCTGCCTCAATCTACTGTCATGGCTTTTGCTCTCACCCCTTCAGTTGAGCTACTCTCCCTAGTGACTACCTGGGATGCCAAATAGAAAATACTTCTCCGTCCTTCCTTGAATTTTCTGCAGCTTGACAGTTGACTATTTCTGCTTTCTTTTTTTTTTTTTAATTTTTTTATTTATTTATGATAGTCACAGAGAGAGAGAGAGAGAGAGGCAGAGACACAGGCAGAGGGAGAAGCAGGCTCCATGCACCGGGAGCCCGACGTGGGATTCGATCCCGGGTCTCCAGGATCGCGCCCTGGGCCAAAGGCAGGCGCTAAACTGCTGCGCCACCCAGGAATCCCTATTTCTGCTTTCTTAGTGTACCTTCTTTTGTTTTTTGTGACACCTTTCTCTATTGATTTTTTTACATCTCTGATTGTTTCTTTCTCAACTGCTGTTGTAGGATTGTCTTCCTCTACTCACTCCGTAACGTCCATCCTTGTCCTTTGCTTACTCTGCATCTACCTGTAAGGTAATGGCCTATTTTAGTTTGGCTTCTTTGGTTGAAAGGACTGGATGCAGAGCAGAGAGTTGTTTTCAAACTATGCTTAAGAATCATTCCTATGCTTTTTTCCTCCTTTTCTCCACCAGCCTAGCAAACCACCTTTGGTTAAGCTGCATCACCAAAGTGGGCTACTGAAACTATTGGAACTATTGGGAGTATACTTTTTTGCACCCTGTTCTGGGATGGAAAGAGGGTTGAGAACTATAGGATATAATCCAGGTTCCTTAATATGATGCATTGGGCCTGTCATTGTTTTACCCCTAGCAATCTCTGTAATCTGCCACACCTGTCCTTTGCATTTTCTCTTTTAGCAGTGCCAGATTATACCTACCTGAAGGTAATGTGCTGTTTCATGCTTCTAGGCCTTGGACTATTCTTTCTTTTATTTCTTTGGACTTATTTTCTAATTTATTCTTCCTAAACTTAGTTATATATCACTTCCTGATGCTCTGTCCTATCAATCACGTAAGCACTTCTGTTGTTGCACATATTAGACTGTATTGGATTTATTTTTACATTTGTTTCTTTTCTTAAATTATGATATTGTTTGTTTATTTATTTATTTATTTTTAAATATTTTATTTATTTATTCATGAGAGACACAGAGAGAGAGAGAGAGAGGCAGAGACACAGGCAGAAGGAGAAGCAGGCTCCATGCGGGGAGCCCGACATAGGACTCGATCCTGGGTCTCCAGGATCAGGCCCTAGGCTGAAGGCGGCACTAAACTGCTGAGCCACCAGGGCTGCCCTATGATATTGTTTAGAACAGAAACTCTCTTGAGTATTTTTGTATCCCCATAGACAGGCATAATGCCTGCAGATGGTAGGGCTTCAGTAAATACTGAACTAAGTCGAAGCTGGTCATATAAGGTCCTGCAACAGATCTACTCCATCACAAAATGTACTTTTACCAGACCTTCCTTATGAATTCTTTATAGCACAAATATGTATTCCTCATTTCCTTGAGACTCTGATGTTCTTTTCACTAAGCGATACAAAGAAAGAACAAACAGGGTGTTGTGGGCTAGGCAATGACCTAATATATATTTACTCAAATAGAAAAAAGCTGAAGGGATAGAAATAATGAGTGACCAAGGAGGTTAATAAATTCTTCACCAGGGAGTAGGAGGAACATAGGATAAGTCTGTAGTTAATTTTGGAGGTTGCCTGTCAAGAATAATTGAATCTTGGGGCACCTGGCTGTCTCAATTGGTAGAGCATGCAACTCTTGGTCTTGGAGTTGTGAATTTGAGCCCACCATGCTGGGTGTAGAGATTACTTGAAAATAAAATCTTTAGGGGCACCTGGATGGTGCAGTCAGTTGAGTGTCTGACTCTTGGTTTTGGATCAGGTCATGAGGTAGGGTTGTTTGGATGATCTGTGCTCCACGCTGAGCAGGGAGTCTGCCAAAGTTTCCCTCTCCCTCTGTCCCTTCCCCTCCCTGTACACACACCTCTCTCTCAAATCTTAAAAAAAAAAAAAAGTTGAATTAGGAAAGCTGTGAGACCCTGAAAAAAAGTCCTCTTACTTCCCAAGGCTCAGAACATGGCTTTTTTCCTACCTTCAGGTGTTGCAGAGCTTCAAGATAATGGACTATAGCCTCTTGATGTCAATTCATAACATAGATCACGCACAGCGAGAGCCCTTAGGCAATGAAGCACAGTGCTCAGCTGACACTCGCAAACCAGCCCCCCAAAAGGCCCTCTATTCCACAGCTATGGAATCCATCCAGGGCGAGGCAAGGCGAGGCGGCACTATGGAGACTGATGACCAGTAAGTGGGTTCATGGGCGGTGGGAAGGGGAGTGTAGACTCACTGAGGAAAAGATACAGCTTTTGGGTTAAGAGTAGCCCCAATTCAGCAGAGAAGTTAACAGTATTAAGGCTTAGAAAACTGTAGAACAAGCCTTCTTAAGAATGTGAAAGGAAAAGAAGAGGTCTTAAATTGGGGATTTGTAGTCCACCCAGGAAGGAGAGCTTTTCAAAATTAAAACACCAAAAAAAAAAAAAAAAAAAAAATTAAAACACCAAAAAAAAAATATATACTCAGAGTCTTAGACACATGTCTGCATATTATAACTTCCTCATAAGTAATTTACTATAGGCAACTTTATGGAAGGCATCTTTCTTACCATCATGGATCTATCAAGGAAGTGTATTTATTGGAGCATCATAAATGTCTTGTAGATGGTTTCATTTTTAAGGTATACTTTACTGTGACTCTCAAGAAGAGTGTCCTAGTGGGCGTGAATTAAAATATGAAAGTACTGAGGAAGTTCAGGTTACTTGAGGGTGTCATGTGTTGCTGAGTAGGGGTAACTTTAGAGTCTCTTTGGTGGAATTGGGGCTGGAGAGGCAGGCATGTGAGACTTGGAGAGAAAGAGGTTATAATACATACTGCAGAGTCGCTCTTGGGGTTAGAGGAAGATTTTAACTCTTCCCCAGTTCATGGAAGCTGGGACAGTTATATTGATGTCTCAGTTGCCTGTCCTGATCTGATTCGAGGTTAAGAGAAGCCCCAATATGCTAGGGTGGAGATTTTCTTACTGTTTTCTTCTTGTCTTCCGGAACAGTATGGGTGGCATCCCTGCCCGTAATAGTAAAGGGGAAAGGCTGCTGCTTTATATTGGGATCATTGACATTCTCCAGTCTTACAGGTGAGGAACATATGGATCCCAAATGAGGGGGCAGAATGGTTGCGGATGACCACTCATTTCTTTTCTGGATGGGTTTATCACTAAATTCTCCCTGAAACAGGAACAGTGAATTGCAGTCTAGCTGCTTACCTCAGTTAGGTTTCAAATGGTGGTTTATTTCCTTGATTTTGCCTGTCTCCCTGGCTTCGTTACCCTGCCATCTTCCCAAACATAACATACACCTCTGTGCAGAGCTGAGTCAGTTCTCAGAAGCACCTGGGTAGAATACACCATCTGTCTGGCTCTTTGTGAAAAACCTGTGAGGTGAGTCATACTCCACATTGGGATATAGCTGGAAACATGTTCCTCTTTTCCTTGGAGGAAAAACAAGAGGACCACTGTGTTCTGTGCCAAGTATTAACCTATGGAACTGAAGCAGTGAAGTGGTAGTGAGGGAGATGCTGGTAATGCTGGATCCCAGTTTTACCCCTGTAAGATTTCAGCTACTAACGAGGACTGGGCAATACTCGGTTTACTGGTTCAGGGTATTGTCATCTCCCCTTCCAGGTGTGCCCATCTGTCCCTTCATTTCTCCTTTTTTGCAGTCAGTGTTCTTGTCCCTGACTTGCCAGGGACATGTTAACTACACTTTTTCCTCAGGGGAGGTAATTGACTTTCCTAGAAACAGCTTTGATCTCTGTGCTGAATGAGTATTATTGTGTCTGTTCCTTGGAAAGCCAGTGTGAGAGAGGGAATTCTTTTCCAGCTTCTTTAGCTCCGTAAGAGATAACTGTGTCATTTAAAAACTATGTGACTCTGGTGATACACATTTTTCTTGGCAGGTTTGTTAAGAAGTTGGAGCACTCTTGGAAAGCCCTGGTACATGATGGAGTGAGTATCAATAAGTTTGCTAGAGGCTGTCCTCCTGCCTCCTTCAGTTCTGATTTGCTCCCTCAATTTCTTTCATTCTTCATTTGTGGGTTCTACCCTTTGGTTAGGGTCTCAGCCTGGGAGAAAATGGCCCTTGGACTAAACAGTGATTCTCTTGCTGGGCCTCTCCCTCTTTAACCATGCAGCCCTCTCTCTGCTCTGCAGGACACCGTCTCGGTGCACCGCCCAGGCTTCTATGCTGAACGGTTCCAGCGCTTCATGTGCAACACAGTGTTCAAGAAGATACCCTGTAAGTGGTTACTACCAGATGACCCCCCAGGGATTCCCTTGCTCCGGGAGATGGGTGGGCAAGACACCTCTGCCAGGGAACTGCCAAAGCCCTTTCTGCTCCACCTATGTCCCGTGAGAGCTGCTACCTGTCTTTATGTCACTTTGTCCGTCCCCATGGTTTCCGAGTTGCTGCTTTTCCCCTGGCTCTCCCTTCATGCATCATTGAGGTGAGGGCCATTTCTGGAAACACGTTCTGGGGAGGGAGAATGTGTCGTCATGGGAGTAGGATCCATGCCATAGGCCAAGATAGAGCCAGCCTTCTAGACAGAGACAGGCAAGGATATTACCGGTGTTCTGTTTTCTCTTATCCTTAGTGCCAAGGAATTCTCAGACTAGGATCAGAGGCTTGGAGAAGCATTTACTGATTTATGCTTAGCAGTGATTCTTACTCTCTTCCCTCAACTTTCTTGGTTGGAATGTGCCAGTATTCTTCTTTCCAAACCTTCCAATGCTGCTGCTGCTGGCAGACTTCCAACTCCTTCTTCCCATCTCTTCATCATAGGGCCTCAGTCGTCCCTCAGTGTGGCAGAGAGAACTTAGGTATGCCAGACAGTCTTAAGAAACATGGAGAATCCTTTCAAAGTCTTTGCAGAGTGACATATAAGCAAGTGTAAAGTATCATGGTGCCGAGTGCTAAGTGCTACAAGGATGCAGAGTGAGAGGGTCCTCTTCGTCAGCTTGGACTGGAGGCTGCTATTAAAGAACCAGGGAGTGACGGAATGGAGGACATCTCCTCGGGTGGAAGTGAAGCCAAGGAAGTTGCATGTAGTAGGGGAAAGATATGTATGTGTCTCCTTTCCTCTAGGTTCTCTGCTTTCCAAAGTGAAGTGAACCAAGGTGTACACCCTCTCCTCTGAAGAGTAGTTCATAGAGCCTGTCTTTGTTGACACTAGTCCTTCCCGCTTTGCAGAGCACCTTTGGGTTTGTGTTGGGGATGCTAGTGACTTGTGGCTATGTCTTGGTGATGGTTTCTCAGGTGGGTGCTAAGTAGGCTCTCTCTTTCCCTTTTGAAGTGAAGCCCTCTCCTTCCAAAAAGTTTCGGTCTGGCTCATCTTTCTCTCGGCGAGCAGGCCCCAGCGGCAACTCCTGCATTACTTACCAGACATCGGTCTCTGGGGAGCACAAGGCACAAGTGACAACCAAGGCGGAAGTGGAGCCAGGTCAGCGCCAGGGCTGGGGTTCCCATGTGATTGGGCGCTCCCTCCCTTCCTTCTGAACCCTATCTTATCTGCCTAGGACCTCTACTCCCCATTCCTGTCCAGGAAAAGCCAAGTTGCTACATTTTTTCCCTCTGTATTTCCCCCACCCCATTTTGTCTTCTTTTTTATTGATTGATTTTCTTCCCTTTTCTTTTTTCCAGGCGTCCACTTCGGTCGTCCTGATGTTTTACCTCAGACTCCACCTTTGGAGAAAATCAGTGAGGTTTCGACTATTCCTGACCCCTATTTCTCACCTGTAGTTGGAGAGACTTTGCCAATGCAAACTACAAGGTTGGTTCCTTGGCCTCTTTATATAATCCTTTCATCTCTCTCTTCAGGTCCTTGGGAACCTCCATAATTTTGTTTTTTCAAGAGATCATTGTTTATCTTTTGCTCTTCACTAGATTTTTGCAGGTTTACTTTCCTTTAGTTCATCTTTAGTGATTTGGAGAAGTGTGTCAACATCTCTGCATCTTTAGGGGAGTGTGCAGACTATTCTGATAGTCAAAATTCCTCCCAGCTAACCCTTTATCTCCTGGTGAGTTAGGTGAGAATTCTCAGCTTACTTTGTAAGCCTGGAAAAATTCCTGGGCAGTGAAGAAAATGAATAGTCAATCTTATAAAAGGATCCGGTAAAAGATTATGATTTAATGTTACATGGTGTGTTGATTATTCCATCATAATAAATTAACCCAAAACTTAGTGTCTTAAAATAACAAACATGTATCATGGTTTCTGTGGGTTAGGAATGTGGGTACAGCTTAGCTGGGTTTTCTGGGTCAAGGTCTTTCATGAGGTGTTGGCCAGGGCTCCCATCTTGTCTGGAGGTTCAACTGAGAGGCTTCATTTCTAAGCTCATTTATATGCTTATTGGCAAGATTCAGTTCCTTGTGGGTTGGTAGACAGAGGGCCTTAGTTCCTTGCTGGCTATTGGCTGGGAGCCTCCCTTGGTTCTTTGCCACATGAGCCTCTCCTTAGGGCAACTGAAAACATAGCAGCTCGCTACCCTCAGGGCGAACAAGCATGCACCTATGTAGAAGCCATAGTCTTTTTGTGACCTAATCTCAGGATTGGCATTCTGTCACCTGTACTTCATTTTAGTCACTAAATGTAGCCCACACTCAAAAGGAATAGATTACAGAACAGTGTGAATACCAGGAAGCAGAGCTCATTTGGAAGCCACCTAAAAAATCAACCTATCACAGTCTTGTCTTCTGGCCCCCAATGATTCATATCCCTCCATGTGTGAAATGCATTCATTTGCTCCCATGGTCTTCAAAAGTCTCGTCCCATTACAGCAGCAGCTTAAATTCCAGAATTTTGTCATCTGAATTAGGTCTTGGTTTGGATGAACTTCCCCAGGTGGTGTTCCTTAAGTATAGCTGCTCTCAGTATTTGGACTTGTGAAACTAAAAAGACAGCTGTTTTCTCCCTACACACCCAGCAGACAGTGATGAGGCAGTAAGTAGGTAACCACTGAACACATTCCTGTTCAAAAAAAGGAGTGAGCAAGGCACAGAGTAGTCACTTTGCATAGCTAGTCCAAAATCCAGCAATTGTTAGAGTTTCTTTGATCAGGGGACATACAGGGAAAAGGCATGGGAGTAATTCTCCGTGACTCTTGGCTCCACCCTTTGAACTCTTGGTTTTGCTTCCTGGATCTTCCTTTTTTATGAAAGCTAGAATGTGTTTGCAGCTGAGTAGTTTTCTCAGTCTGCTTCCTGCCAGTACAATTTTGGGGTCCAGTGGTTTCTTCATTTTGCACCGTGTCTGTCCCTTTCAGTTCAAGCTGATAATGTTTCTGCTTTTAGAGTGCCCTCAAAGATTTTGTGGGCCTCCTGTGAGTCTCACTGGGATTCAGTCCTCTAGACAAAAGTCACACCCACAGATACCTCTTTCATAAGCCCTGTGCTTATGAGAGATCCTGTTGGGAAGTTGAGAGGATCTAGGAGACATTAATCTTTTTGAATGGCCTTTTCTTGAATATTATTCTAAGGAACCAACTTTGATTTTTCCAGTCTTAAAAAAATGTTTTATAGTCATACCCTTGGCTTTTTCTTTAGACCACATTTTCCTGGCAGTACCCAGGTTTTATCCTTACTCACAAGTTGTTTCTTAATGTAAGCATTGTTTACTATCTAGAGGGGCTCAGAATGTTCAAAACCATCAAGTCCTGGCAAGTCTTCCTTTTATTAAATTCACTGAATTTTCTTCCTCTGTCATATTTTACTGTAAGCATTAAGAAGGAACCAGGTGGCACCTTTAGCATTCTGGTTAGAATTCTCCCTAGCTCGATCACTCAATGCATTAGACCCATATTCTCCTTTTCACATAACCGTGCATGACATTGTTGCAGAACTTTGTCCCACTATAGCACAGGGAATCCCCTTTCCTTCAGTCTCCAATAAGATTTTTCTTTTCTGTGAACCCACACTGGCAATGCCTTCATTCAAGTCTAAAATTCTATAGTGTATTCATGGCACTTTTAAACCTTTTTTTAAAATATTTTATTTATTTATTTATTCATAGAGACAGAGAGAGAGAGGCAGAGAGACACAGGCAGAGGGAGAAGCAGGCATCATACAGAGAGCCTGATGTGAGACTTGATCCAGGGTCTCCAGGATCACTCCCTGGGCTGCAGGCGGCGCTAAACCGCTGCGCCACCGGGGCTGCCCTTAAACCTTTTTTTTTTTTTTTTTTTAAGATTTATTTATTCATGAGAGACACAGAGAATCAAAGACATAGGTAGAGGGAGGAGCAGGCTCCCCACAGAGAGCCCGATGTGGGACTCCATCCTGGGATCTAGGATCATGCCCTGAGCCAAAAGCAGACTGCTCAACCACTGAGCCACCCAGGCATCCCACTTTTAAACTTTCACTAAAACTTTCCTTAAAGCCCACTTCCCCTCTTCCAAAGCCACTTCCACTTTTCAGATTTTTAGTTCAGCAGCACTTTACTTCCAGGTACAAAAATGTATATTATTTATTATTGTGTAAATTACCCCCACCCCCAACTTGGCAGCTAAAAACTACAGACATTTATTATCTCAGATTTTACGTGGCTTAAATATCTAGGTGTGACTTAGCTGGGTGTCACTGGCTTGGGTCTCTCAGGAGGTTACAGTGAAGCTGTACATCAGGGAAGTAGTCTCATCTGGAGGCTCATCCTGGGGGAGGATCAACTTCCAAGCTCACTTATGTGGTGGTTGGCAAGATTCAGTTCCTTACAGGCTGTTGGCCAGTGGTACTTCCTCAGTTCCTTATCACACGCTCTCCATGTGGCAGCTGGCTTCCATCAAAGCAGAGTGTGAGAGAGCGCGAGCCCAAGAGGAAGCTAGGTGTAGGGTCTTTTTGTGACCTAATCTCAGAATTGACTTTCCATCACCTGTGCTGCATTCTGTCCTCTGGAAGAAGAGTCCCTAAATCCAGCTCACACTCAAGAGGAGAGAATTACACAGTGGCACAAACATCAGGCAACAGTGATCACTAAGTGCCTACCACACCTGAGAATTAAGAGCAGAAGGAAGGAGGATATTAGGAAATATCTTGTAGTACTTAAGAAGCTAAATAGTTGGGATCCCTGGGTGGCGCAGCGGTTTGGCGCCTGCCTTTGGCCCAGGGCGCGATCCTGGAGACCTGGGATCGAATCCCACATCAGGCTCCTGGTGCATGGAGCCTGCTTCTCCCTCTGCCTATGTCTCTGCCTCTCTCTCTCTCTCTCCGTGACTATCATAAATAAATAAAAAAAAAATTAAAAAAAAAAATCTTTAAAAAAAAAAAAAAAGAAGCTAAATAGTTAATTAAAACAACATGCTACTGAATCAGGTAGTTTTTTCATCTCTTCTGTCTAAATCCTAAGTTGACCCTGAAGTGGAATATGAAGAAGTACGAGATTTGACTTGAGAAGATTGTTTTTTCTCTTTTTTTATCTTCTGATTCTTCTCTCTGCCTCCATTTTTTTTCTCCTGTTAGCTCAACCCTCTTGGAAAAGCCTGAAGTTGCAGAGTCCGAGTTCACCCATGTGAGTGTCTGGGATGGTGGGAGGGCAGTGAATGCTTTCTTTGAAGGGTATAAAGAGGATCACTGATGGAATGAAACAGGGAATTAATTGGCAGGGTTAGAGGGACTGAGTACCCCGTCAAGCTTGCCTTTTTAAATTTTGTGGGGACCTTATACTTGGAATCTGGGGATTAAATAGAAGAAAACTTCTTAACTCTGCCAGTCAGGCTGAAATTAACTTGAATTCCATTCCTGCCTCATTTCATAGTCCACATCTTAACCTTACACCCTTTCCCTTTTCAGTGAGCAAAAAAACTCAGAAGATCTGGAACCAGATTCTACCAGTTTGGTGATCCCAAAAAGCCAGCAATGCTGAGTTTTCTTCTTCGTGGTCATCACAAAAGGAGTGTAATGGAGGCTAGGGGAGCTCTCTGTCTCCTTTCTGAAGAAGAACCTCTTCTTCCCTCTCCTTATGAATGGGCATTAGTGCCTCAAGACAGTTGAGGACAGCAGCATCCTCTCCACTTCTAGTTGGGTGACACGAGTTTTCATCTGGCTTCCACAGTTGAATTGTTTTCAAACTCCCATTCTTCTTGCTGGAAGTGGAGTTGTTGGACCTGGTGATTTTCTTCCTCTTCATCTACCTTTCACCAGGAGCTGGACTCTTTAATTTCCTCAGGACTGATTGGCTGGCACATTATCTCCACCTTTGTGCTTTCTCTGGAAGAAGACCCTTGTATTCTTTGTAAAGGTTTTGGGGAGTAAGGATGTTAAACCAACTCCCACCTTCCTTTTTTTTCCTTAAAAAAGGAAAAAGCTAGCACACAGCACACAATTTGAAGCCAGGCATTTTTAGATCAAAACTGCAGAAATGTCGGGAGAGATGCCTATTTGAGGGGTTCCCTCAGAAGAGCCCCTTGGTGTTTGAAAAATGGAAGTATGGAACTGCTTTGCCAGGAGTAGCTCCTCTAACTTCTCTCTTGATGAATTTCTTAAGGCTGAAGGAATGGAGAGAGTGGGACATGGGGTATTCCTTACCCCTTTTGTTGAACCAGTAGGGCAGTCATGGGCCCGGAAGATCAGAGCCCTTGCTAGGTGGGACCCTACTTACTGCCAGGCCATCACAATTATTACTGTTTTGCAATTTCAAATGTATTCTGCTTGTTTTTCTAAATATGAAGACTTAATCAAATGAATTTGAATCCTTCTCAAAAGGAGGTTTCTTCTTGCTCTTCCCTATGTTTTCCAACAGTGTTCTGCTGTTCGAGGAGTTGAGGTGGAGAGGAGGCACCTGTGTCCGTTTAACAGTCAGTCTGTATCTATGAGGCTAGAGAATATTCACTTAGACTCATGGGGACCCAGCAGACTCTTGCCTAGGTGAGATCATTGCTGTGCCACATGTCTTGTCCCTTCTCATGCAGAGAACTCAGAAATGGGAGCTATGTAATCCGTCTGTTCCCCATCTCCAAGAGTTGCAGTCCCCCCTCTGGTCCTCTACCTCCTGTCAGGGGAAGAAGGGAGTCTGGCATCTCAGGCAGATTGTTGAATACTATCCCGTCTCCATCCCACCCAGCCTTGATAGTAGGTTAGCCCATCCCCCAAGTAACTGTCTATATTAGACACCCCCAGCCAGTTTCTGGCTGCCTGTCTTTGCTGCCATGTTCTTTTTTACAAGAAGGAAAGAAACAATTCTTGCTATTTTTTTTTCATAATTTACTATTTATGATGTATTTAAGTGTTTTATTCAGGACAGAGTTCTGTAGGGGGTGGGAGGTAATATTTGAGGGAGGCTGGGTCTTAGGGAAGAGAATGGGAAATCAACATTTTTATGAAGTGTCACTATTTGCCTCTACTTTGTATTCTTCAGAAATGGCAAATGTAATATAAAAATGATAAATAATCTGGTTTTAATGTATTAAACTTTCATCAGTTATTTAGAACTCTTGTTTCTTCCTGATTCTTTTTATACCATCTGCTCCACCCTCCAGCCCCAGCTCGGGCTCAGTGTTGTTTTGTGTTGCCCTGAGCAGATGCTGCATCCTTGTCAGTTGCCTGCAGGCTGGTGCAGGCTGGTGCTGGCTTCATTCCCTACCTTCCAGCCACCCCTCCGCTTGCACAACTTCAACCTGACAAGGAAAAGCTGTGAATGAATATGAAGGGAATTACTGCAGGTCTGTTGCCTACCAAGTGGCAACCTACTTTAACTGATGGGTCTGGGAATCCAAAGGTCAAAATCTTGCTCAAGTTTAGGAGGAAAGGGGGATCCCTGGGTGGCTCAGTGGTTTGGTGCCTGCCTTTGGCCCCGGGCGCAGTCCTGGAGTCCCGGGATCGAGTCCCGTGTCGGGCTCCTGGCATGGGGCCTGCTTCTCCCTCTGCCTTTGTCTCTGCCTCTCTCTCTTTCGGTGTCTATCATGAATAAATAAATAAAATCTTAAAAAAAAAAGTTTAGGAGGAAAGGAAAATGACAAAGCAAGCTTGAGATGAGTTGGCCTTTGGATTCCTTTTCTTTCCTTTCCCCGACCCGGGGTTAAGGTGTCACTTGGAAGACCACAGATACTGCTTCCCTCAGTTCTGTTTTCCTCTTCTGTGAGGTTGAGCTTTGTTATTAGTTAGGCTTTTTTTTTTTTTAAGATTTTATTTATTCATGAGAGACAGAGAGGCAGAGACATAGAGGGAGAAGCAGGCTCCATGCAGGAAGCCCAATGTGGGACTCGATCCTGGGACTCCGGGATCACGCCCTGAGCCAAAGGCAGATGCTCAACCACTGAGCCACCCAGGTACCCCCAGTTTCAATTTTTAAGTTTGAATAACCATTTTTATATTTATTTTTTTTTGAATAACCATTTTTAAAAGAGATTTTATTTATTTATGAGAGATACAGAGAAAGGCAGAGACAGGCAGAGGGAGGAGAAGTAGGCTCCCTGTAGACAGCCTGATGCGGGACTCAATCCCGTGAGCCAAAGGCAGATGCTCAACCACTGAGCCACCCAGGCGTCCCTAGGTAGGCTCTTTTACTATGACGGAAACTAGACCAAAGAAGGGGATGCTTGTTCTAAGGCATGCGGGGACGGGAGCTTTGGAGAGAAGCAACTTAACTGAATACTGTTCTTTATCTTGTTAAGATCAGTCTACAACTACTTACACAGCAGCTAATGAGTAGTGCCCTGGACAATTGGAGGTCCAAAGAAGTAGTTGACCTTCAAGAGTTTACAGTGTTCAGAAGGAGCACACAAAAACAATGTTTTTAGGTGGGCTATGGTTAAGGATTTCAGTTCTCTCAGAGAATGGCACAATATATTAGGTGGAAGAAAATTAGAGGCTACTGTGGACTAGAAGTATTGGAGAAAGTTGCACATGAACCCAGAGCCTAGAGGCATGAGAAGGGTCTGTTTCAGAGAATAAGGAGAAGCCCGCAGTGGAAGCAATGGTGAAGATCTGACTGAGAATCTTGGAGTGGGTATAGGTGGAGGCCAAGCAGGAAATCCTGCCTGCTAGGCTGAGGAATTTTTTAAAGTATTTATTTGAGAGAGCATGAATGGGGTAGGTGAGTGCAGAGGGAGAGGGAGAAGCAGACTCCCCACTGAGCCGGAAGCCTAACCTGGGCTTGATCCCAGGACCCTGAGCCAAAGGCAGACGTGTAACCAACTAAGCCTCTCAGGTGCCACTAGGCTGGGGAATTTATTTTAAAGTGTAGGCAGTAAGGAACTGTAGTATGTTTGGTTTTTGTTTTTTTTTGTTTGTTTTTTTTTTTTTTGTTTTTTTTTGCCTCTAAGTAGGACATGATCAAAATAATTCAGACAAATCCGTTGACAAAGTTCTGTAAACGTGGATAGAAAAGCAGATTTAGACTAGAACAATTTAGGTGTAAGGTGGTGTGGGAGAATAGATGTGATAAAAAGAAAACTGCTAGAACAAGTAATTGGAGTGAAAAAGGAACTGGGGATTCTCAGTTTTGAATTTGAGTTTAAGCCATAGGCATAGCCCTCCTTTAGACTGGGTAAGGAGAAAACTGCCCTAATAGGAATCAAATCTGCACATATTTTAGGTATAAGTGTCTCTGCCACCCTGATCTAGTGCATGCAACTGCTGAGTGGGTAGTGTAGCTAACCTCTTACAGTCAGAGGGTCCCTCTAGTGGTGAGCAGCCGCTGCTGCTTCTATAGTGGGACCCTGCAATCCAGATGCAAGTTGAGCTTGCTAGGGGAAAACTTCAATAACAAAAAGTTAAGGAAACCAAAAAAAGACCATAGGATAATAAAGCTGGAGGGGCACCTAGGTGGCTCACTTAGGCATCTGACTTCGGCTCAGGTCATGATCTCGGGATCCTGGGATCAAGCCTTGTGTGGGGTTCCATGCTCAGTGAGAAGTCTACTTCTCCCTCTGCCCCTCCCCCTGCTTCTGCACACATGCTCCCCCATGCTCTCTCTCTCAAATAAATAAATAAATAAAAATCTTAAAAAAGGATAGTAAAGCTGGAAATCCTGGGTTAATGTTTTTTTGTTTGTTTGTTTGTTTTTGTTTTTTGTTTTTTCCTCTTAAGCAGGCCAATCTTAGCTATTCTGGAAGTTATTCACCAGAGTTGGAGTCTCATCCCTTCTTGCTATTTAAAATATATTCCAGATTAAATGTGTATTCTTTAGTGTTTTTTTTTTTTTCTTTTTTAAAGACTTTATTCATGAGTGACAGAGAGAGAGAGAGACAGAGAGGTAGAAACAGGTAGAGGGAGAGGCAGGCTTCATGCAGGGAGCCTGACGTGGGACTCAATCCTGGGTGTCCAGGATCACACCCTGGGCCAAAGGCGGCACTAAACTGCTAAGCCGCCCAGGCTGCCCCCCTCTTTAGTTTTTCAAGGACACAAAATGATTGATATTATCCGTAAAATTATTATTTGAAAGTTTATTGTAAAGCATCTGTTTCCAATTTCTTTTTTTTTTTTTTTAAGATTTTATTTATTCATTCATGAGAGACACACAGAGAGAAAGGCACAGACACAGGCAGAGGGAGAAGCAGGCTCCATGCAGGGAGCCCGACATGGGACTAGATCCCTGGTCTCCAGGATCACACCCTGGGCTGAATGTGGCACCAAACCGCTGAGCCACCTGGGCTGCCCTGTTTCCAATTTCTTAACTCAGAAATTTCCAACCAAAAGTAGAGAATGCATGTATGCATCATCCAGTTTTCAATAATTATAAGTGGAAATAAGGGCAACTATCCCATCCCCACTTTCTTTCTGCACCTCCAAAGGATGAAGTAAAAATAAATCCCAGGTGTCATCCTTTCATCCATAAACACTTCAACATATGACTTAAGAGATAAGAACTCTGGGATCCCTGGGTGGCGCAGCGGTTTGACGCCTGCCTTTGGCCCAGGGCGTGATCCTGGAGACCCGGGATCGAATCCCATATCAGGCTCCCGATGCATGGAGCCTGCTTCTCCCTCTGCCTGTGTCTCTGCGCCTCTCTCTCTCTCTGTGACTATCATAAGTAAATAAATAAAAATTAAAAAAAAAAAAAAAAGAGATAAGAACTCTTTTTAAAATATGTATATAACTACGGGGGTACCTGGGTGGCTCAGTCAATTAAGCCTCCAACTTGATTTCAGATCAGGTCATGATCTCAGGGTCTTGTGATCAAGCCTGGAGTGGGGCTCCATGCTCAGCTGGGAGTCTGCTTGAGGTTCTTTCTTTCTCTCTCCCTCAGCCCCTCCCTCTGCTCATGCGCACACACGCACTTGCTCTTTCTCAAAATCTTTTATTTTTTTAAAAATATTTTATTTATTTATTCATAGAGGCACAGAGAGCGAGAGAGAGGCAGAGACACAGGCAGAGGGAGAAGCAGGCTCCATGCAGGGAGCCTGATGTGGGATTCGATCCTGGATCTCCAGGATCACACCTCAGGCTGCAGGCAGTGCTAAACCACTGCACCATGGGGGCTGCCCAAGAAAATCTTTTAAATAAAAAGATTCTTTCCCTCTTCCCCTCCCCACGTTGGCTCTCAGAAGAAAAAAAAAAAAAAAAATATATATATATATACACACATACATATATAGGGGCACCTGGGGGCTCAGTAACTTAAGCATCTGCTTTTGGCTTGAGTCCTGCATGGGGCTCCCTCTTGAGTGAGTCTACCTCTCTCTCCCCCCTGCTCCTACTATCTCTCTTGCTCACTCTATCTCAAATAAATAAAAATCTTCTAATATATATGTGTATGTATATATATAAAACAACAGGTCTTAGGGATCCCTGGGTGGCGCAGCGGTTTGGCGCCTGCCTTTGGCCCAGGGCGCGATCCTGGAGACCCGGGATCGAGTCCCACGTCGGGCTCCCGGTGCATGGAGCCTGCTTCTCCCTCTGC
Source organism: Canis lupus familiaris (assembly GCF_011100685.1). Classification (NCBI taxonomy): domain Eukaryota; kingdom Metazoa; phylum Chordata; class Mammalia; order Carnivora; family Canidae; genus Canis; species Canis lupus. The sequence continues at coordinate 60,958,671 of NC_049238.1, forward strand.
CTGTGTCTCTGCCTCTCTCTCTCTCACTGTGTGCCTATCATAAATAAATAAAAAAATTAAAAAAAAATAAAACAACAGGTCTTAAAAATTAATAATCCTTAATAAATCTCTAGTCAGTGGTCAAAGTTAGATAATTGATTACAAATGAATTTTCTTAATAGTTTTTTAAAAAGATTGTATTTATTTATTTATTCATGAGACACACATAGAGAGGCAGAGACACAGGCAGAGGGAGAAGCAGGCTCCTCACAGGGAGCCTGACATGGGACTCAATATCAGGACCCCGGGATCACGACCTGAGCCAAAGACACTCAACCACTGAGCCAGCCAGGTGTCCCTCATAATAGTTTTTTGACCCTAATCTCTCTTGAACTCCCAAGTTTTTGCCCCCACCACCCAACCAAAACATCTTTTATTAAGGTCACTCATAGCCATGTGGCTAAATATATCAATGTTCCTCTTGATGTGTCAGTGGCATCTGACAGCTTATTACTCCTTCCACTTAGCTTCTGGGATACTACTTTCCCCTGGTTGTCCTTACCAAGGTACTCGCTGCTCCATCTCTATCCTTTACTGGTTCCTCCTTTTCTCTCTAACCTGTAAATGTTAAAGTGCCCCAAGATTCAATCATAGGACCCTTTCTTTTAGTTTGCATTCACTCCCTAAGTAAGTTTATAAGTTCTTACAGTAGCCTAAAGACCCTGTATAATTTGCCCAACTCTCCTATCCCCTCATGATTTAAAGAGCATCTCAATGTTGGCTAAAAACTCCCAAATTTCCATCTCCAGCCCAGACCTTCCTTCTGAACTGCAAACTCCTATATCTACTCACTTAGTTGACATCTCCAACTAGGTGTCTAATAGATATCTTTTTTTTTTAAGATTTTATTTATTCATGAGAGACACACACACACACACAGAGAGGCAGAGACACAGGCAGAGGGAGAAGCAGGCCTCATGCAGGGAGCTCGACGTGGGACTCGATCCCAGGTCTCCAGGATCACGCCCTGGGCCGAAGGCAGTGCTAAACCACTGAGCCACCCGGGCTGCCTCTAATAGATATCTTAAACCTAACATGACCAAAGCTGAATTTCTGGTTTCTGTCCCTCCTAACCCATCTTCAGAAATAGTGAGGGGGCACCTGACTGGCTCAATTGGTAGAGCATATGACTCTTGATCTCAGGGTCGTGAGTTCAAGCCCCACTTTGGGCATGGAGCCTGGGCTGAAGGCGGTGCTAAACCGTTGAGCCACCAGGGCTGCCCAATGGAGCCTAGTTAAAAAAAATAATAAGGGGCATATGGGTGGCTCAGTCAGTTAACATCTGCCTTCAGCTCAGGTCATGATCTCAGGATCCTGGGATTGAGCCCTGCACCAGGCTCCTCACTCAGTGGGGAGTCTGCTTCTTCCTCTGCCTCCCACTCCCCCCCCCCCCGCTCGTGCTTGATCTCTTTCTCTTGCAAATAAATAAAATCTTTAAAAATAATAATTACTTAAAAGAATAGTGACTATATTTCTCTAGTTGTCTAGAACCAATTCTGGTATCTTAACGTTCCCTTCCCTTACATCCTCTATTAAACCCATTGGCAAATTCTGTCAGTTTTGTATCTTATGGAATACTCAAATTCCAATCACACGTCACCATTTCACCTCTTATTACCACACTAGAATAAGCCACCATCATATTATCTGATCACTGAAGTAGTCTCCTAATTGGTTTATCTCTTGTTCTTTTTGCCCACAGTCTGTTCTCAATGCAGTAGCCAAAGTGATGCTGTTAAAACACTACATCAGATCCTGTCAATCCTCTGTTGAAAACTTTCCAACAGCATCTATCTCACTCAGAATCATTAAAATGATGTTAGGCTATATACCAAACTATTTACTGCCTTTGCTTCTTTGGCTTTTTTCTTCTCTCCCTCTCTCCCTCTACTCCCATCTCTACTGGACTCCATGTTCTTGAGAGCTTTTTTGGAGGTTCTAGCAGGGGAGCACTAGATGGGAATGCAGGATTTTGTTTTGCTACTTGTATACCCTTGACTGAAGGACGGTCCTCCTCTATTGGGGATGGTCATCTTCTTCCCCTGAGGGCACAGTAGCTTCGGGAGGGATGCACATGGAGTGGTGACAGAGGAAGGGGACACCCACCTAGGCAGCCAGATCAGCCAAATCAACCCTGGCGATGAATGTGGTGACGGATGTCGCAGCCAGATTGCCCTCACATCCTGGACTCCATGTTCCTAAATACACTCTTGCCTCAGGGCATTTCCACTTGCTCTTTCCCGCAGGTATTGTTTTTTTGTTGTTATTTTTTAAGATTTATTCATGAGAGACACACAGAGTCAGAGACACGGGCAGAGGGGAGAAGCAGGCTCCCCTCAGGGAGCCCGATGTGAGACTGGATAGTTGAGCCAAAGGCAGATGCTCAACCACTGAGCCACCCAGGCACCCCTCCCCGAGGTATTGTTTAGGTCTCTGTAAGGCTTCCCTAATATCCTACTTATATAAAATAGAAACCTCATCCACACTGGTTTATTTTTCTCTGAGGTGATCACCATTATTTGAATAAAAATTGTATATATTTTTAAAATTTGTATATATTTTAATATGATGCAACATATTATATATATTTATATATAAATTTAACATATAAGGTAATATGTAAACATTAGGGGCACCTTTAGTCTTAAAGTGTCTGCCTTTGGCTCAGGTCATGATCCTGGGGTCCTGGGATGGAGCCCAGCATTGGGCTCCCTGCTCAGTGGAGAGCCTGCTTCTCCCTCTTTCTGCCACTCCCCTGCTTGTGCTCTCTTGCTCTTTCTGTCAAATAAATAAATAATTTTTTAAAAATATAAACTTTAATACTATATAAATGAATATTAAATTATATAAATACCTAATGTTTATATTTTATGTATCTATTTACTTGCTTATTGATTTCTCTGCCTTTTCCCATAAAATATAAGCTTCACAAGGGCAGGATTTTGTTTTGTTCCCTTCCAAGTGCCCAAAATAGTACCCGAATCACAGGTAAAATGAATGGTTTCATTTTTGCTTTTTTCATTACAGAACTCTTATTTTACAGAAACTTGATCCTATCAGATTTCATCGTTTGTGTGCATTGTTACAACTCACATATCTTTTAACTGAGTAGCTTCTGACATAATGCTAACAGGACATCCTGTTCAAAGACAGTATGTTCTCCATTTTCCAGGTTGAATTAAGTCAATCATATAGCACCTATTTTTCACTCTCATTTTTTTAAAGATTTATTTATTTATTTGAGATAGAGAGTGGGGAGAGGGGCAGAAGGAGGAATCTTCAAGCAGACTCCTTGCTGAGTGCAGAGCTCAACATGGCACTTGATCCCACCACCCATAAGATCAGGACCTGAGCCAAAACCAACAGTTGGATGCTTAATTGACTGAGCCACCCAGGTACTCTCCATTATCTCAGTTTTTTTTTTTAAAGGATTTTATTTATTTATTCATGGGAGACACAGAGAGAGAGAGAAAGAGGCAGAAACACAGGCAGAGAGAGAAGCAGGCTCCATGCAGGGAGCCCGACGTGGGATTCGATCCCGGGTCTCCAGGATCACGCCCTGGGCCGAAAGCAGATGCTCAACTGCTGAGCTACCCAGGCGTCCCATTACCTCAGTTTTTAATGGTCACTATATTTTGTATTCTTTACAATATCTCCATATACTTTTAAAAGTATACTAAGGGGATCCCTGGGTGGCTCAGCGGTTTAGTGCCTGCCTTCAGCTCAGGGTGTGATCCTGGAGTCCTGGGATTGAGTCCCACCTCAGGCTCCCTGCATGGAGCCTGCTTCTCCCTCTGCCTGTGTCTCTGCCTCTCTCTCTCTGTATCTCTCATGAATAAATAAACAAAATCTTTTTTAAAAAGAGTACTAACTAAGCACTGGTTACAACTTATTAAATATCTGACTAAAGCTGAGAAGGTGACACTTCTCGCACAGGTATCATGGATCATGGTTCCCCAGAACAGTGATGACATTCCAGAACATTCAATTTCTAGGCCCTTTGGGTTGAATGTTTGTCTTCATATACATTTAGAAGAATACTAACTTATAGTTATCCCTGATGGTCAACTTGTCTTTGGAGCTGTATTATCCTGATTAACCCAGAGCATTTTTGTTGTTGTTGTTGATGATGAGTTTTATATTTTATGAAATATCCCTCTCCTTTTTTTTATTTTTAAATTAAAAAAAATTTTTTTAATTTTTTTCTCCCTTTTTTAAAAAAAAGATTTATTTATTCATGAGAGACACATAGAGAGAGGCAGAGACACAGGCAGAGGGAGAAGCAGGCTCCCTGTGGCAAGCCTCATGTGGGACTGGATCCTAGGACCCCAGGATCACGACCTGAGCCAAAGGCAAACACTCAACCACTGAGCCACCCAGGTGTCCCTGAAATACCTCTCTCCTGATCTGATCTCAGCTATTTTTGCTGATTGTGTTTTGTGCAATATTAATATAGCTACACATGTTTTTTGTTATTACTAATTTTTTTTCACATTTCCCCTTTATTTTTACCTTGTATCACTTAGTTTGGTGTGTCTCTACATTGTGTAGATATATTTTTTAATGTATTTATTGTCTTGTTTGAAAATATTTTGGTTATGTTTGAACTTGCCACTAATTATTTTTCTGTGCTTTATTTGTTTACCCTTTCCTGTCTATGGTTATATTGACAGCTTTTCCCCCCACTCTAATGATAGGGAGATTTTACTCCTATTCAAGCTCTGATGGTTACCAGTAACTTTTGACATAGCTATTAAAACCAATCTCTAGGGGTGCCTGGGTGGTTTTGTTGGTTAAGCCTCAGACTCCTGTTCTGCTCAGGTCATGATTGTGGGATTGTGAGATGGAGCCCATAATTGGGGTCCACGTGGGAGGAACTGGGGTAGAGGCTGCTTAAGATTCTCTTCCTCTCCCTCTGCCCCTCCACCCCCTCTCTAAAAACAAAAACACAAACACAAATAAGCAAAAAACATTTAAAACCAACACCTAGGTAATATCCACAACACTCCTGTCCCCCATTTCCAAGTATGGTATTCTGTAGCCATGCTTGGTGTCTTTTTCCTTTCCCTCTGCCTTCCAGGAGAGAGAGACCTAGAATTTTCAGTTTCATGTGTGTGTAGGGGAAGGTAATCCAAAGAATTTTTGTTTTTGTTTTTTTTTTTTTTTTTTTTTTTTATTTATGATAGTCACAGAGAGAGAGAGAGAGGCAGAGACACAGGCAGAGGGAGAAGCAGGCTCCATGCACTGGAAGCCCGACGTGGGATTCGATCCCGGGTCTCCAGGATCACGCCCTGGGCCAAAGGCAGGCGCCAAACCGCTGCGCCACCCAGGGATCCCGTCCAAAGCATTTTTGAATGTTATTCTTGATTAACAAATCAAAATGGTTTACCAGTTTGTCTCCTCTTTTTTGGGAGTTAGTTATACAAGAATTGGTTGGTCAAACATTTTCTGGGTTCCAACCATGTGTCAGGCTCTATACTGGGCTCAGGGAATTGCAAAGATTAAGACACCTTTTTTTGCCCTTAATTACACGGGAGAGAGAGAAATTAAATTTGGGAGGAAAAGGGCTTAGTGGTTAGGTGCACAAAGCGCTATGGGGAAGTGACGGAGCTGGAATTTCATTGGTCATCCCACCACTTTCTAAAAAATGAAGATGCTGGCAGACACATCCACAGCAATTCCTTCCTCTCTCCCTCCCTCCTTCCTTCCTTCCTTCCAAGATTTTATTTATTTATTCATGAGAGACACAGAGCGAGGCTGAGACACAAGCAGAGGGAGAAGCAGGCTCGCTCCGGGGAGCCCCAGGCGGGACTCGGTATCAGGGCCTCGGGACCACGACCTGAGCCTAAGGCAGACGCTCAACCACCAAGCCACCCAAGAGCCTCATCTACAGCAATTTCAAAGGTTCCTCCACCGCTTCTCTTAGACCCGCCAACAGGGAATTCAACCAGGGAAGGAAGGAAAGCCAGGGAAAGACGCGCGCCGGCCGCCCCTTACCTATCCTTTTATTTGGGCGGTGCCTACAACTCCCAGAGAGCAACGCGGAGGGGAGCGGAAGCGGCCGGCCGAGCGAGGCCTGTGATTGGTGGTAAGCGCTGGGCCAATGGAAGGATTTGTTGTTGGGCAGTCTAGAAGAACCGGTCGGAAAGGGAGGAAGGTGGAAAGATGGTGTTGGAAAGCACTATGGTTTGGTGAGGAGCTACCTCGGGACCCGTGAGGGGCGGGACTGAGTGGGGGCGCGTGTCGCGCGAGGCCGGCTGGGCCTGGGTGGGGGTGGGGTGCCGTTCGGTGAGATGCGGCCCTGGTCCAGGGGGGAAGGCGCCCCGTCGACTCCCTGAGTCATCCCGGCCCGGGAGCGGAGGACGGGCCCCGAATACCGCGCCCCCCCACCCCCTACTCATCAGGCCTCTGTCAGTGATTTACCGGCCGATCCCCGCTTCCTTGCTGTATTTTAGCGTCGTCTTAAGGCCAGCCCCAGATCTGCTGTCTGTAGGTAGCCAGAGTCCTGCTTCTCAGGCTCATCTGCCCCAAGCGGAGGACACACTTTTTGCAAGGTTTCAACAGTTTCTTCAAAGTTTAAGAGTAGAATATAGTATGGAATAGAACACAAACACAAATTGCCAGTTGGATGGAACAGCCACCTAAGAGTTTTCTTTGGGGGGGCAGGGAATGAAGGATAACATTGCCAGATAAAATATAAATAAGATGCCCAGCTAAATTTGAATTCATAGAAGTAGTAGTTTTTAATATAAAACGTGGCTGTAAGTATGTCTCAACTATTGCACAGGACCTATTTATACTAAAGGATTATTTGTTAATTATGTGTAGTTCACATTTAACTGGGAGTCCTATATGTTTATTTGCTAAATCTGGCAACTTCTGGGACAGAGCATATTACGGTAGAAAAGAACAGAATTTGGAATAAAAAATCCTGTGTTTTCTGCTACTTACCAGCTGCATGTTCTTGAGAATGTAGTAAATCTCTCATGGGGAATAATCATGACCTCCACTTGCCTTATAACACGGGTAGGTAAAATGTTTGTGATGGTACTCCATAAACTGGATAGCACTGCACATCTGTTAGTTGCAGTGTACTTGAGGAGTCTTCAAGAGGGGATTTAAGAGAAACCTTGAAGGGACTTTTTGATAAATGCTGAGGAGAGACCATGACAGATAGGGGCAAGGGCAGAAACAGCTGCTGAAGTGTAAATGCCCAATGTGTGTGGTTAGGGATTCGGAAATAGGCTACTGTGACTTGGTTTTAAGATTGATGGTTTAAGGTACTTTCTTTGAAAGAAAACCACAAATGTCAAGCTCAGAGGTTGAACTCTGGTACCCTTCAATAGAGGACTTCTGAAAGAGTTCTGAGCCTGGTGGAGACAGAGCTGTATACAAAATGGCAGTTAAGAATATTGGCCTGGGGGCATCTGGGTGGCTCAGTGGATTAAGTGTCTGGCTCTTGACCTCAGCTCAGGTCTTCATCTCAAGAGTTAGGAGTTCAAGCCCTGTATTGGGTTCCACGCTGGGTGTGGAAACTTAAAAAAGAAAAAAAATTGGCCTGGGTTGATGTATAGGAAGAAATATTAGGCCCAGAGAGACATATTGGTGATCAACTGTAATAGCCCAGGCACAGAATAATGATGAGAGCCACTCCTTTTTTTTTTTTTTTTTTCTTTTTTTCTGTAGAGCCTCATGCTCTGCTGTGCATCAAAATTCTGTGGAGGAGTTTGTTAAAAATTGCAGGTATTTGACTCTGTTCTCCATCTGTGAATTCAGACTCCCAGCCAGGGAAGTCCAGGCATCTGTATTCTTATTTATTTATTTATTTAAAAGATTTTATTTATTTATTCATGAGAGACACACACAGAGAGAGGCAGAGACACAGGCAGAGGGAGAAGCAGGCTCCATGCAGGGAGCCCGATGTGGGACTGGATCCCTGGACCCAGGATCACACCCTGAGCCCGAGGCAGATGCTCAACCGCTGAGCCACCCAGGAGTCCCTTTCTGTATTCGTTTTTAAATGAAGACTTTATGGAATGGCTAGATAATATCATAAGCCCTTATTTTTTTTTTTATTTTTTGAAGATTTTATTGACTTATTCATGAGAGACACACACAGAGAGGTAGAGACACAGGCAGAGGGAGAAGCAGGCTCCCTGCAGGGGAGTTGGGACTGGATCCCTGGACCCAGGGTCACACCCTGAGCCCAAGGCAAATGCTCAACCGCTGAGCCACCCCGGTGTCCCATAAGCCCTTATTTTGAGATGAATTTTTGTTGGGAGAAATTATATACTATTGAACAAAAGTAGTCAAGAAATAGGTATATTACTCAATTCATATATATGTCAAGAGTAGAAAAACTAAACTTTTTTAGGTATGCATACTTAGGTGTTAAGTCATCTGTGTTTTTAATACCACCATACCACCATCCCCTCCCAGTGTTCTGATGCATGACTAAGTGTGAGCCCTGAAGCCACACTCCCCACTGTCTTTCTCCCCTACCTCTCAAGTCCCCTTGCTTACATAAGAGACAGAGAAGAGAGGCAGGGACACAGGCAGAGGGAGAAGCAGGCTCCATGCAGGAAGCCCAATGTGGGACTCCATCCTAGGTCTCCAGGATCATGCCCTGGGCCGAAGGCAGTGCTAAACCGCTGAGCCACCTGGGCTGCCCGCTGTTAAACACTTAACCAGATGATTGTATTGTGCTTTCCTGCACTCAGTGCTGCCAAGCATGTATTTTATAAGTATTTTCTACCTTTGGAATACTTCTATTTTGAAGGCAAAGTTAGAATATTCATCCATGACAGTGCTTAATAACACTGAACTGCAGCTTATAAGAAGGTGATTGTGGTACATGAACAGATTGCAATGTTTGGTGTTTATCAGAATCATTTGTAGAAAGTTTCCTCCTTTGTTTTTTTTTGTTTTTTTTTTTTTTAAAGAGAGGAAGGGGGGATGGGCAGAGGGAGAAGGAGAATCTTAAGCAGGCTCCACACCCAGTGCCGAGCCAATGTGGGGCCTTGATCTCACAACCCTGAGATCATGACCTGGGCTGAAATCAGTAGTTGGCTGTGCACCTGACTGAGCCACCCGGGCACCTCTCCTTTGGTCATTTTGAGTCAGTAAGTTCGATGTAAGGCTTGAAAGTCTGTGTGTGTGTGTGTGTGTATGTGTGTGTGTAATTTATAGGTGGTTCTGTGATTCACAGAGACTGAGAGCCACTGCTATGCATGACAGTGTTCCTCACAGAAGTGTTGGAGGGTAGGGTAGGGGTCCCTGAAACTAGAGAGACTGTCTTAGCGATCCTGCAATATGTCTTCTCTTTCTTCTCTCCTAATCTGACAGTGTGGACAACAGTGAGTATATGCGGAATGGGGACTTCTTACCCACCCGGCTGCAGGCCCAACAAGATGCTGTCAACATAGTTTGTCACTCTAAGACCCGCAGCAACCCTGAAAACAACGTGGGCCTCATCACACTGGCCAAGTACATGGGGCAGAGGAGGAAGGGGCTTGGTAGGTGGGTGGGTAGTTTCTTACATGTGACCGGTTGTGTTAGGTTGCTGAACTTTGCATTTGCCCATCAGCCTTTTCTAGACTACCTTCTTCACTATCCAGTAGAAATATAAATAGCAACATGAGTTTAATATTAATCTGAATTTAATACAGTTATGAAACTAAATCTGGGGTGAAATTTCACAATATATTTAAAAGTCAATGAGAAGTCATTTTGGGTAAAAGTCCCCGGGGCCTGTTTTACCCCACAGTGATTTGTTTTAGGAACTGATAATCCTCAAATGAGTAACCTCCCGTCCCAGTATATATGTTGTTAGCTGGCACGTGGGTCTAGAAATGGAGTGGGTGGGAGACATACTCAAGCGTCCACCACAGTTGGATTCTTGGGGCCCTGAGAACAGGATAACATGAGAAGAGTTCAAGGGAAACATTGAGAGGAAGAGGGCAAGTTTTTTACAAAGTCAACCCCTTACTTTCTGTGCTCATATCTACTAAACACTAGATTTTCCCCCTCAATTTTATTGAGATACAATTGACATATAGCATCAGTTTAAGGTATACAACATAATGATTTGATATGTGTATGTGTTATGAAATGGTGATTGTGGTAAGTTTAGTTAACAGCCATATCTTACATAGTTACAAATTTTTCTTTCCTTATAATGAGAACTTTTAAGATCTACTCTCTAAACAGTAAATGTTTGATTAAGAAAAGTAGCGATTACAGTTACTATCAAGGTCTTTAAAGAAAAGATGAGTCAGTAGCAACCGGCTGGCTCAGTCAGTAGAGTATGTGACTCTTGATCTTGGGGTTATGGGTTCAAGCCCCATGTTGGGTGTAGAGCTTCCTAAAAAAAGAAAAGATGGAAAAAAAAAAAAAGAAAAGATGAGTCAAACACAGGTTTGGAGGCACTTGTCCTGACCTGAAATTATAGAAACTCTTTCCCTACCTCCCAGTGACTGTGAAGTGCTGACCACACTCACCCCTGACACTGGCCGCATTCTTTCCAAGCTCCACACTGTGCAACCCAAGGGCAAGATCACCTTCTGCACTGGTATCCGCGTGGCTCATGTGAGTCCTACTGGATCCCTTTGATTGTTCCTCCTTGTTCTGAGGTTCTGCCCCCGATGTTGTTCATTTCTTCCCTAGTATCTTGAGCTAGAACCACAGGAGGGGAAGAGAAGTGACCCAGAGAAAGGAGTAGAAAGGATATGGTGGGATGAATTCCAGGACTGGTGATGGGTGAAGGAAAAGACCCCTGGAATTAAGGCTTAGCCCCTCTTCCTTGTCCCGACAAAGGCACAGCAAGGAGGGAAGGGTGGAGAAGGGGTTAGACTTTGTAGGAACATGAATAGACTGGAGGAACATAGAAACCATAAGAAAAGAAGCAGCGTAACAGAGGAGAGAGCTAAGTGATTCCTTTGGCTGACTGTAAGAACTTCCCCTTCCTTTACAAGCTGGCTCTGAAGCACAGGCAGGGCAAGAATCACAAGATGCGCATTATTGCCTTCGTGGGAAGCCCCGTGGAGGACAACGAGAAGGATGTGAGTCCAGGTGACAGCTGGGGAATGTGGCAGTGGGGTCTCTTGGGCCTTAGGAGAGCCTTAGGCATTATGTTCATCATTTTGGGGGAAGGTGGATGTGCAGAATTCAGTGTTTCTGTTGGGGGCCTCGGGGAGGTTAACCGATTTCTGTATGCTTTTGTGAGGTGTGTCATTTCCCCTCATGGTATGGAACAGATTTCCTCCTTTATCTTCCCTCTTCCTAGCTGGTGAAACTGGCTAAACGTCTCAAGAAGGAGAAAGTAAATGTTGACATTATCAACTTTGGGGAAGAGGTAAGTAAGGACGGGTTGGGGAGCATGGACTCAATTTGGTTATTAAATGGAACAGTCCTTACCCAGAGGAGTGCCTGCGCTGTGAGACAGTAGCTACAGATAAGAGCTGAAATGACGGAGGAAGGGGAGTAGGGCGGGAAGGAGAGCCTCCTGTGTTCTTCCCTCCCCCAGGAGGTGAACACAGAAAAGCTGACAGCCTTTGTAAACACATTGAATGGCAAAGATGGAACCGGTTCTCATCTGGTGACAGTGCCCCCTGGGCCCAGCTTGGCTGATGCGCTCATCAGTTCTCCAATTCTGGCTGGTGAAGGTGGTGCCATGCTGGGTCTTGGTGCTAGTGACTTTGAATTCGGAGTGGATCCCAGTGCTGATCCCGAGCTGGCCCTGGTGAGCAAACGTTGACCTCAGGTAGAGCCCAAGGGTCCTATGTTGTCCTCCTGTATTGAGGACTCACCTGCCACATAGTGTATCTTGGCCCAGACAGTCCTGAACTTATTTTCCCAGACTCCTTTTTGGTCCCTTTTCCCCTTAATTCTGTGTGATCTGTAGGGGAACCGATGTCGGACTGTCTTATTTACTTCTGATTAAACCCCAGGCTTTGCCCAAGTCCTTCCATTTTCCCCGTCACCTCTTACCTCCCCAGGTTCTTCCCCATGTGCTCAGACCAGAAGCTGCCGTTTTATGTTCCCTTCCCACCCCTCAGCTGACTTCCCAGTGCCTGCGAAGAGGGCGGGTGGAACATCTAACCTTGCCCTGCCCTTCGCTAGGCCCTCCGTGTTTCTATGGAAGAGCAGCGGCAGCGGCAGGAGGAGGAGGCCCGGCGGGCAGCTGCAGCCTCTGCTGCTGAGGCGGGGATTGCTACAGCTGGGGCCGAAGGTGAGGGATGGGGCCAGGGAGCCGGGCGTAGATGCTGGAGTAGTGGTGGGGAGGCCTGGCAGCATAGGCGTGTATGAGCTGGGGGAACAGTTTGGGGGTGGGTCTGTGTGGAACACAGCGCCAGTTCTACTCTGCCGCTCTCTTCCTTTTTCCAGACTCCGATGATGCCCTGCTGAAGATGACCATCAGCCAGCAGGAGTTTGGCCGCAGCGGGCTCCCCGACCTAAGCAGTATGACTGAGGAGGAGCAGATTGCCTATGCCATGCAGATGTCCCTGCAGGGTGCAGGTGAGCCAGGGCCGGGGAAGTGGTGCTCAGGCAGAGAGATTGGGTAGTGGAGCTGAACAGACCTCTTTTCCTCAGAGTTCGGCCAGGCAGAATCAGCTGACATCGATGCCAGTTCAGCCATGGACACATCTGAGCCCGCCAAGGTGAGGGCCAGCAGTGACTCCCCACCCCGATCTCACTTGAAGTCCCCTAGCCCTCTAGGCCTGGAACCATTCTTCAGGGTTTCATAGATGAGCTTTATGAGGAGCAGAGGGAAAGAAACACACAGATACACATTTCTTGTTTGTAAACCCTGTTAAGGCAATAGAATGAACTCAGTCTGGGTTGTGTAAGTGTCCTGATCTTTAATTTTCCTTCCTTCTTGGTGGGATCATTCTAAACAGGTGGATAGGTATTGTCTTCCCAGGAGGTTGAAAGAGGGTCTAAGGCAAAGAAGAAGGAGTGGGTGTCTGATAGCAAGAAATCTGAACCTGATGGCATCTGTTTTTATCCTGTATGCTCAGGAAGCAAAGTTCAAGTTTCTCTGTTTGGTCAGTAATAAATGTGAGTTGGTACCATATTTAGGCACTGGCGTTTTCCTGAATGGTCCTTTTTGCCCTCGGCCAGAGGTGTCCCCACCCCTAGTCAAGTGGAGAGGAGTTCAGGCAGCAGTGGGTTCCCCAGAGAGCTCAGCCCTTGCCCCAAGTTGACACTGCCCTTTTACAGGAGGAGGATGATTATGATGTGATGCAGGACCCTGAGTTCCTTCAGAGCGTCCTGGAGAACCTTCCAGGCGTGGATCCCAACAACGAAGCTATTCGAAATGCCATGGGCTCTCTGGCCTCGCAGGCCAACAAGGATGGCAAGAAGGACAAAAAGGAGGAAGATAAGAAATGAGACTGGGGGCAGGGGTGGCTGAGTCTACTCAGGGGGCTGTATTGTGTGGGGCGGGAAATAGAGTCAGATATGTTATCTGTAATCAGTACAACCGAAATAAAGCTTGGCAACTTTGGTTTCTCTTTTGCTTCCAGTAGTGGTAGCTCTAAGTGTGACAGAGGGGAGGAGTGCCTGGCACAAGGAGAGAGTCCCCTGTGGAGTCCTCTGTGTCTGTAGCACCTGGCCTCTGAATTCCGATCTGATCCCCTTCAGATCTGATCCCCTTCCGTCTATCTCCATGGCAGTCTCTCCTGACACTTCCGCCCTGGGGCTGTTTCACTGTTTGATTAAGAGGAGCTTTGCTGAGAGTTAATTTGGGTGGGCTCTGGGGCCACAGGGGTGAGTAGAAAACAGTACTGGCCTTGAGGCTCCTGGCTGGCTCAGTCTGAGGACCATGTGACTCTTGATTTTGAGGTTGTGAGTTCGAACCCCATGTTGGGTTTAGAGATTACTGTAAATACATACATATGAATAGTACTGACCTTTGGGGACTCCAGCAGAGCAGGACTGGCCTGGAAATGAGTGATTATACACATCTGATAAGTGCCCAAGGGAGCATGAACAAGGCCCTGTAGAAACAGAAGAAAGGGCCAAACCCTCACAGCCTCTGGGAACACTCCTGGGGATAACATTTGAGCCCTGTAACAGGGTGAAACATTCATCAGCCAACAGGAAAGAAATGGGGTGTTTCCAGTCAATAGGGACAAGTATGTACTGATGGCACAGAGGCCCTTGAGAGGGGTCAGAGACTGGTTGGGCAAGTGGCACAGGATGGTAAAATCAGCAACAATCAAAATACTGAAGATCAGGGAATCTTGAGGTCTGACTTTCACAAGGTGGGGTTTATGAAGCCACAAGATAAACATGGTGTATCTCTAAATGCAAGTGTGTAAACCCACATTTAGAGGAGGGTTTTTTTTATAGGCTATAGAATAGAATGCAAAATTCACATAATCCCAAAGCAACTTACTGAATGGGAGAAGATATTTGCAAATGATCTATTCAATAAGGGGTTAATATCTAAAATATATAAAGAACTTCTACAACTCAACACCACAATCCCCACCAACAGCAACAATTGCCTAAACAATGGGCCGAAGACCTGGATAGACAGTTTTCCAAAGAAGACCTAGAAATGGCTGACACATGAAAAGATGCTCAACATCACCAATCATCAAGGAAATGCAAATCACCTATACCAGTCAGAATGACTAATATCAAAAAAACAAATACTGATAAGAATGTGAAGGAAAGGGAACCTTTGTGCCCTGTGGGTTGGGGTGTAAACTGGTGCCATCGTGGAAAACAGATTGGAGGTTCCTCAAAAAAATAAAAGTAGAAATAGCATATAATCCAGTAATTTCACTATTGGGTATTTACCCCAAAACACAAAAGTACTTACTTGAAAAATATGTGCACCTCTCACATTATTTACGATAGCCAAGATAATGGAAGCAACCTGTGTCTATTAGTAAATGAATGGATAGACGTCTAGACCCAGAATATTCTAGAACCCCATCTCTTCCCTGTTGGCTGATGAATGTTTCGCCCTGTTACAGGGCTCAAATGTTATTCCCAGGAGCGTTCCCAGAGGCTGTGAGGGTTTGGCTCTTTCTCCTGTTTCTACAGGGCCTTGTTCATGCTCCCTTGGGCACTTAGATGTGTGTAATCACTCATTTCCAGGCCAGTCCTGCTCTGCTGGAGTCCCCAAAGGTCAGTACTATTCATATGTATGTATTTACAGTAATCTCTACACCCAACATGGGGTTCGAACTCACAGCCTCAAAAGCCAATCTGCTTTTGGCTCCAGTTCTAAGTCCCATGTTGGGCTCCTTGCAGGGAGCCTGCTTCTCCCTCTGCCTATATTTCTCATGAATAAATAAATAAGATCTTAAAAAAAAAAAAAAGGCAAGCTGGAATATTCCTAATGCCACATACCTATGTATGTCTTCTTGAACCCACCTCTACGTACTCCTCGGGAGATAACCATTTTTTAAAAGATTGTATTTATTTGAGATAGAGTGAGAGAAAGCAAGCAAGTGCACAAGCCGGGCAGGGAGTACAGAGAGAGTGGGAGAAGCAGACTCCCCACTGAGCAGAGCACCCGATGCAGGCTTGATGCCAGGACTCCCAGGATCATGACCCAAGTAGAAGGCAAACACTTAACTGACTGAACCACCCAGGTACCCCAAAGACAACTTTTTTAAAAAAAGATTTTATTTGAGAGCAAGCACAAGCAGGGGGAGCAGTAGAGGGAGGAGAGAATCTCAAGCAGACTCTGCACTGAATGTGGAGCCCAACATAGGACTTGATCTCAACCCTGAGATCATGACCTGAGCTGAAATCAAGAGCCAGATGCCCAACCAACTGAGCTATCCAGGCGCCCCCGGCCCAGGAACTTTCTAAACAAACGTTTCATTTCTAGAGTTCTTCAAAGTTGTTGCATATAATCGTTCATTCTTTTTACCCTGTTGTGTTGTATTACATGGTGTGAATGTACCATAATCTTATCCATTTTCCCATTGCTGGCTATTTGCATCGCACCATTACTTTTCTATTAGCAACAGGGTTATAGTGGAATGTTCTGTATATCCCTCCTGATGCACATGTGCAAGAGTTTCTTTAGGCTGCTTTAAAAAATAATGCTCAGTTGTTTTTCAAAGTGACTGTATGGATTTGCGCTTCTTCCTGTGGTATAAGAATTCCTATTCACAAACATCCTTTCCAGCCCTTAGTATCATTAAGACATCTTAATTTCTGGGCAGCCCTGGTGGCTCAGCGGTTTAGCACTGCCTTCAGCCCCGGGGTGTGATCCTGGAGATCCAGGATCAAGTCCCACGTCAGGCTCCTCTGCCTGTGTCTCTGCCCCTCTGTCTCTCTCTCTCTGTGTGCCTCTCATGAATAAATAAAATCTTAAAAAAAGAAAAAGACATCTTAATTTCTGCCAATCTAATCACGATAAATTAATTCATTGTGGTCTTGATTTGCATTTTCCTGGTTACTAATAAGATTGATCTTTTTGTAATTTTTATTTTTATTTATTTTTAAAGTTTTATTTATTCATGAGACACACACAGAGAGGCAGAGACATAGGCAGAGGGAGAAGCAGGCTCCATGCAGAGAGCCGATGTGGGACTCAATCCCAGGACCACAGGATCATGACCTGAGCCAAAAGCAGATGATCAACCACTGAGCCACGCAAGGGCCCCTTTTTGTAGTTTTTATAACTAGGTCATTATATTTCCATTTTTATGAAATGTCTCTTCATGTCTTCTTTGTTTTTTTCCTCTCTTCATGTCTTCTGTCAATTTCCGTTGGGTTGTCTTTTTATTGTTGTTTTGTAAGAACTCATTAACTCTTTTTGGTACTAAATTATCAATTATTTATACATATTGCAAATATGTTCTATTTATGACTTCTCTTTTCAGTTTAAAGGTAGTTTTTAGTGAACTAAATTTTTTTTTAAGATTTTATTTATGTATTCATAGAGACACACACACAGAGAGAGAGGCAGAGACACAAGCAGAGAGAGAAGCAGGCTTCATGCAGAGAGCCTGACGTGGGACTTGATCCAGAGTCTCCAGGATTACACCCTGGGCTGCAGGCGGCGCTAAACCGCTGCACCACCGGGGCTGCCCACTAAATTTTTTTTTAATTTTTATTTATTTATTCATGAGAGACACAGAGAGGCAGAGACACAGGCAGAGGGAGAAGCAGGCTCCACGCAGGGAGCCCGACATGGGACTTGATCCCTGGTCTCTAGGATCACACCTTAGGCTGAAGGCGGCGTTTAACCGCTGAGCCACCAGGGCTGCCCTTGAACTAAATTCTTAATGTCAAATTTCTTAATATTTGCGTTCAAGGTTAGTGTTTTTTGTGTCCAGCAAACTCTTCCAGGGGTCAGAAAGATATCCAGTGATACCTTGTTTTCTTTTTAAAGGTTTATGGTTTTGTCTTTCACATAGAAATTCTGTATTCCATCTAGAATTGATTTTTGTGTACATTGGGATAAGGATCCAATTTCATTTATTCATTCATTCATTCATTCATTCATTCAATTTTTAGTAGGTGCCACTCTCAGCACGGAGCCCAATGTGGGGCCTGAATCATGACCCTGAGAACGAGGCCTGAGCTGAGGTCAAGAGTCAGGTGCGTAACTGAGCCACCCAGGCGCCCCAATTTAATATTTAAGTATGAATAACCATTTAAAAAAATTTATTTATTTATTTATTTATTTATTTATTTATTTATTTATTTATTTGAGATACAGAGAAAGGCAGAGACATAGGCAGAGGAGAAATAGGCTCCATGTAGAGAGTCTGATGCAGGATTCAATCCCAGGACTCCAGGATCACGCCCTGAGCCAAAGGCAGACGCTCAGCCACTGAGCCACTCAGGCATCCCTGGATAACCATTTCTTACAGCATTTTTTTACTGAAAAATTCCACCCTTCTCCAATGATCTGCACTATTACTTCTGCCTAGGTCTAGATTCCATGAATCTTGTTTCTAATTATCTTGAAGTCAGACCTTAAAGCCTGAATATAAACAAGATTACACAAAAAGAAGCTACAAAAACCTACTTAGTGTTTACATTATATTCATATTGAATAAGTTCCATTTCTGAATAATGGCTTTTATAGGTATTTGTCTCTAAATTTCAGGGGAGACTAGTATTTTTTGAATTAAATATTACTTGAAAGAAGTGGCCCATCATCAAGTCTTAGGAATCTTATTTGTGTTGGTTATGAAGTACTGGTCACTTTCCTGGGCCTGGGTGTGGTTCACCAAGCAAAATCCTGTTCTGGCAGTAATGACAGGACCTAATGCACCAGTCTTCTGGCCCTTTGTATGTTAACTGGGTGATGTCAGTGTTCATGAGGATGACTCAACCAACACCACAGCCTCTTCCAATTCATCACCACACATTCATTTTGTGATCATCACAGTTCATTCTTTCACACTTTTGGCTACACCCTGGATTGTGTCCACTTTAAGTAATGCTCCCCACTGAAGTGAAATATTCACTTGGTCCATAGACCTCTATATTTTCAGCTCTCCTACTTTGATATTCTCTGTATACTTTTCAACAGTTGATGTGAAGAAATGGGTATACTCCTTGAGCACTTTAGGAATTTAAATAATCAGAGAAGTACCAAAGATTTATGTATGAGGGTGTTGAAGAATTGGAAGCAACCTAATATCCAACAATTACGTTACATTAGTATGGACTAATGCATTATCAATAAATTTATTTTGGAAGACCATTTGATGAGGTAGGATATTATAGTTATATATCTATAATATTAGCAAATGCTTATCTAACATAATGTGCCAGAGACTATTTTAAATGTTTTACATGTTTTAAATTATTTAGTTTCCACAACAATCCTGGTCTATTGCCCCATCACTCTGAGGTAGCTGTAGCATTATTAATCCTATTTGATAAAGAAGGCAACTGAAACCTTGCAAAGCCAGGTAACTTCCTCTACAATGATTCTCAGTTTGATCCACAAACTCCTGGGTGCCCCCAAGACACTTTCAGGGGGATTGTGAGGTCAAAACTATTTTCATAATGATACTAGGACATCATTTGCCTCTTCCACGTGTTAGGGTTTGCACCGATGCAAAGGCAATGAGGGGAAACTGCTGGTATCAGTATCTTAGCATACATCCAAGGCAATAGCACCAAACTATACCGGTAGTCATGGTACTCTTTACCCCCCACATCCTCATGGTTTAAAAAATAGACCAAAAACTTCGTGGTGAAGCAGTAAAACATATTAGTTTTATTACATCTCAACCCTTGAGTGCACAGCTTTAATATTTTCTGAGGCAAGTGGGAAATACACAGAGCACTTCTACTGCAGACTGGAGCCCAACGACCATCTTGAGGAAAAGCACTTGAAAAACTGAGTTGTGAGATTAAGTAGCCACTATTTTCACAGAACATTTTTACATAAGAGAACAACTGCCAGACAAGTTATGGTTATTTAGTCTTGGGTATTTGGCAAACTTTCTCCCCCCATCAGAAAAATGAATGGAAGGAAGACTCACTTCAAGAAACGACAGTTTTTGTTGCCAGTGAAAATTTGAGCTCATAAGTGAAATTTTTTTTTAAAGATTTTATTTATTTATTCATGAGAGACACAGAGAGGAGAGAGAGAGAGGCAGAGACACACGCAGAGGGAGAAGCAGGCTTCATGCAGGGAGCCTGACGTGGGACTCGATCCCGGGTCTCCAGGATCACACCCTGGGCTGCAGGCGGCGCTAAACCGCTGAGCCACCGGGGCTGCCCTTATCTTTTTTTTTTTTTTTTTTTTTTTTAAGATTTTTAAAATTTATTTATTCATGAGAAACAGAGAGAGAGAGAGAGAGACAGGCAGAGGGAGAAGCAGGCTCCACACAGGTAGTGCAACGTGGGACTCCATCCCTGGTCTCCAGGATCACGCCCCGGGCTGAAGGCCGCGCTAAACCGCTGAGCCACCCAGGCTGCCCTAAAATAAATAAATCTTAAAAAAAGAAAAGATTTGCATGCTTTTTTGATTAAGCCAGTCAGGCACC
The DNA here is from genome assembly GCF_011100685.1 of Canis lupus familiaris. Taxonomy (NCBI): domain Eukaryota; kingdom Metazoa; phylum Chordata; class Mammalia; order Carnivora; family Canidae; genus Canis; species Canis lupus. The sequence goes on from NC_049238.1 coordinate 60,978,704, forward strand.
CCAACATTCTAAAAAAAAAAAAAATTTTTTTTAATTTTTTTCAAGATTGTTTATTTGAGAGACAGAATCAGTGGGGGAAAGGGGCATAGGGAGAAGGACAAACAGACTCTCTGCTGAGCAGGGAGCCTGATTCAGGGCTCGATCCCAGGACCCTGAGATCAATGACCTGAGCTAAAGGCAGATGCTTAACCAAATGAGCCACACAGGCACCCCTCAAAATTTTTGCAATGGATGATATTATATTTTTTCTACTGTATATCAGAATTGCATAGTGTAATGTTCCATCATTTGGAAGATCTGCATTACACATTGAACCAGTATCCTCCAAATGATCTGTTCCAAATGTAAGAAAAAGCAATGGATTCAAATGTAAGAAAAAGCAATGGATTCAAATGTACAGGTTACAAAAAGTTTACTGATATGGCTTCAGATTCTATGTTGCAACTAACCTTTAAGAAATTAGTATGTGTCAAGTTTTGGTATATCAAAAAAATGTATCCAGAATTATCTGAAAAAGCTATTGAAATATGCCTCCACTGAATCACTAACTTGTACACCTGAAACTAATGCAACACTATGTATTAACCAACTGAAATTAAGATAAAAACTAAAACTAAGGAAAGAAAGAAATATGCCTCAATTTTTCCCAACAGCATATTTGTGAGACCAGATTTTCTTTACATACTTCAACCAAAACAACATACTGCAACAGGTTGAGAATCCAGTTGTCTTCCTCTATTGAAGATATATTAAAGAGATTTGCAAAAATGTAAAATAGCACACCCATCTCATTAAATGTTTATTTTGGAAAATAGTTTTTTTTTTTTTTTTTCCATCAAAACTAAGGTATGGTAACATGTAATGGATTTGCTGTGATTTTTTTAAAAGATTTTTTATTTATGTGAGAGAGTGAGAGAGCAAGAGCAGGGAGGAGGAGCAGAGGGAGGGACAAGCAGATTCCAGACTGGGCATGGGGCCCAACATGGGGCTTGATCTCATGACCCTGACACCACAGCCCGAACCAAAACAGAGAGCCAGATGCCTAATCAACTGGGTAATCCTGGCACCCTTGTTGTGATTCTAAATGGATTAATATTTAATTTTTTCCTCAGTTTTAATTCCTAATATATCAAATTTCTATACATTTAATCTACATACATAAAAGCCTTTGGGGAATCTTCAACTTCTAAGAGTAGAAAGAGATCTTGAGACCAAAAAGTTTGAGAACCACTATTCTACAGCTTGGAAGTGATGGGACAGTACCCAGGAAGTTGGGCAATAGGGTCTATGCTCTTTTTTTTTTTTTTCCTTTTTTTAAGTAGGCTCCATGCCCAACATGCGGCTGGAACTCATGACCCCAAGGTCAAGAGTCACATGCTGTACTGACTAAGCCAGCCAGGTGTCCCTATGGGGTCCATGTTCTTAAATGTTTCATTATACCTGCTATTTCTCTTTTTACAAGCACTGGCAAGACATATGTGAAAATGTCATACATAGTATTTGTGGGGGATGGAAATTTGCAGTGTAGTAAAATGTAAAAACTACTTGCTTGAAAATAACTTCCTTTTTCTTAAAATTAAAAAAAAAAAAAGATTTTATGTATTCATTCATAGAGAGAGAGAGAGAGGCAGAGAAAGAAACAGGCTCCATCCAGGGAGCCCGATGTGGGACTCGGTCCTGGGACTCCAGGATCAGGCCCTGGGCTGAAGGCAGGCGCTAAACCACTGAGCCACCTAGGGATCTTCCAACTTCCTTTTTTCTTTTCCTGTTACCTTCTTCCTTCTTTGCTTCCATCTCTAATGATAAAGACCTCATAATCTATCATTTAAACCACCATCTTGGGCACCTGAGTGGTTCAGCTAGTTAGGCGTCTGTTTTCCTCTTGGATCATGATCCCAGGGTCCTAGGGTCATGCTCTGCATTGGGCTCCTTGCTTTGCGGGGAGCCTGTTTCTCCATCTGCTGCTCCCCTGGCTTGTGCCCTCTCTCTCTCTCTCTTTCAAATAAATAAATAAAATCTTAGAAGAAAAAAAGAAACCCGACCATCTTGGCATAACTTCATCCCCCAAGTTCCTTTTTACTCCACAAAAGCCCGGCTAAACCCCAAGCTTGAACTCCCCCTCACCCACTGCTTTATCAATTTTTTCATCTCAACTTCTAAGGTTCAGAGAGGGCAGGTAATTTGGCCAAGGACTTAGCTAATGAAGGGGCAGAATCAGGATCAAAACCCAGGAAGGCGGGATCCCTGGGTGGCGCAGTGGTTTGGCGCCTGCCTTTGGCCCAGGGCATGATCCTGGAGACCCGGGATCGAGTCCCACATCGGGCTCCCGGTGCATGGAGCCTGCTTCTCCCTCTGCCTGTGTCTCTGCCTCTCTCTCTCTGTGACTATCATAAATAAATAAAAATTAAAAAAAAAATTAAAAAAAAAAAAACCAGGAAGGCAAGTCTCCATGAAACAGCCATTTCCTCCTCAGGGAGCCGGTCAGCCCTCCTCTCACCATTTCCTTGTAGCGACCACTCCGCCCCTGGGTTTCCTCCTGATCACTCAGCAGATGATGTCACCTTTGTTATCATGAATTCCTTCTCTCTAGCCTCGGCCACCACCTCCTGGCATCAGTTAGGACCTTGCTCCAGTCTCTTCTGTCTTCAACACCTGCTCTGCCAGTGTTTCCTCTCTGTGGACTTGGATCAGGTCCACACCACAGATAACCTTGCTTGAGACTACACTTTTTTGACATTTTATCTTACAATGAATATCTATTTTCTTTGTAATAACAAAAACAATGGATAATAGTAAATATATCAAAATGGAAAATGTTCACAACATATGAAATGAAACAAGCATCCTTCAAAGCAGGCAATTTTTATTTAAACATATGTGGGTTAATTAAAAGACCATCACCTAGGGATGAACAGTAGTCACCTACCTCTGTTAGCTGAGTTTATAGAATTGTCTATTCTTTGCACTTTGCTTTTCTTTCCACGTTTTACGAAAAGAATATGTAACTGGTATTGTAATTAAAAAAAAAAAAAAACCTCAAATGTTTTAAAAACAAAATGCCCTCTCCTTTTTTTGGAAAAAAAAAAAAAAAAGACTTATTTATTTATTTTTAGAGGGGGGGGGGCAAAGGGAGAGGGGGAGAAAGAATCCTAGGAAGCCCGAAGACCGAAGCCCAAAGCCCAAAGCGGGCCTCCATCTCACGACTCTGAGATACAACTTGAGATCACCTCCCTGAGATCACAACCCTCAAATCACAATCTGAGCAGAAACCAAGAGTGGGATGCTCAGCCGACTGTGCCACCCCAGTACCCCTGCCTCCTCCTTTTTTAGCCATCACCCCATCTCTTTTTCAAACTTAAGCTGTTCCAAAGAGCAATTTGCTCTCCCTGCTCTTCCTCCTCACCTTCCTTGACTCTGCATTTTGAAGAAGCCTCTCTGGCTGAGGTGGCCAATGACATTCTCTTTACAAAATCTAGCCCTTCTCTTGCTTGCCCTCTCCATAACACTTGACCTGGTTAAACATCCCTTCTTGGAACCTGTTCCTTCTGGCTGCCTTGTTTCAACAGTCTTCTCAGGCTTCTCTTTTCTCTGCTCTTTCCTTAAACGTTAGATTCCTCAGGATCCTGTCCTGGGATTTCTTACTTCTCGCTCTGTACTGTCTCCCACTCAACATCCCCAACATGTCAATCTTGGGGTGCTCCAACATCTTATCACAATTTTATGTGCTGACTCCTGCATCTGTAGTTTCAACATATAGATGGAAACCTCTTCCAGATATTCAAACCCAGAGAGGCTTTCAGATACAGGTATCTTCACTTGAATGACCCAACCCACCCCATCTTTGCCCCACAATTGTTCTTCCTGTTTTGGCTTTGTTTTTCCTAATGGGATAAATCATCTTTGTTTTTTTCTATTTTCTTCCATCCTCACTGTCAAGGAGGGTTGAAATCCTGCCACTTTTACCTCCTTAAGATACCCCAAACTCATCCTCTTCTATCACTCCTCCTACACACATTAAGGTGCAAGAAAATATCAATAGAGTATGTACCAAAGAAAAAAAAGTAAAGAAAAGGAAAAAAAAAAAAAAAAGGGGTGCCTGGCTGGCTAAGACGGTGGAACATTGAGAGTCTTGATCTTGAGGTCATGAGTTCAAGCCCCACACTGGGCATAGAGCTTACTTTAAAAAATAAGTAAATAAATTTAAAAAAAAAGTAAATAAATCTCAAATGAAAAAAAGAAAGACTGACAACAGGCTTCTAATCAGCAACAGTAGATATAAAAACACATTGGAATTTTATCTGAAATCTTGAGGGGTGGGTGCCTGGGTGGCTCAGTCCATTAAGTGACTGGCTCCTTGGTTTTAGCTCAGGTTGTGATCTCAGAGTGGTAAGATCAAGCCTTACATTAGGCTCTGCACTCAATGTGGAGTCTGCTTAAGGTTCCTTCTCTCTTTGCCCCCCACCTTAAATAAATAAATTAAAATACTTCTTTAAAAATGAAGCCTTGAGGGGGCACCTACGTGGCTCAGTGGTTGAGTATCTGCCTTTGGCTCAGGTCATGGTTCCGGGGTCCTGGGATGGAGTTCTGCACCGAGCTCCCTTCAGGGAGCCTGCTTCTGCCTCTGCCTGTGTGTCTCTCTCTCTCTCTGTCTCTCATGAATACATAAAGGAAATCTTAAAAAAAAAAAAAAAAAAGCCTTGAGGGAAAATAAATGTCAGGTTTTTAAAGCATATATTTTTCTCAGATTTTATTTTATTGTCATATTTTGACCAATATGACAATATTGGTCTTCAAATACTTGTGAAGTATTCTTCTATTGAACATCCTAAGAAGGAAATGGACATAGAATATGAATAAACTACAAGGCCATTATCTGATAAGTACAGAAAAATCAGAACAATATGACTACTAAGTTAAGACTATAATGATGAAACAACAGAATGAGAGAAAGGTAGCTTTCTATATTGAAAGGATAAATTTAATGCAAAATAAATTATTATAATTGAAAATACCTAGGGCCACCTGGGTGGTTCAGTGGTTGAGCATCTGCCTTTGGCTCAGGTCATGATCCTTGAATCCCTTACATCAGGGCTCCCCGCAGGGAGCCTGCTTCTCCTCTGCCTATTTCTCTGCCTCTCTGTGTCTCTCATGAATAAATAAATAAAATCTTTTTAAAAAGAAAAGAAAATACCTTAGAGTAATCCAAGATATGTTTTTCTATTAGTTTCCATTAGGACACCAAAAATCACTGGGGCATTTGGTCAAATGTCACTGCGAGATCTCAAGAGACATACTGGTTCAGTACATCTTGGGCAGAGTAATTCATTTGCGTTTTATTTATTTTTAAAGGATTTTATTTTTTCATGAGAGACACAAAAACAGAGAGAGAGGGAGAGGCAGAGTATAGGCAGAGGGAGAAGCAGGCTCCATGCAAGGAGCCCGATGTGGGACTCGATCCCCGGTCTCCAGGATCACACCCCAGGCTGCAGGCGGCGCCAAACCGCTGCGCCACCAGGGCTGCCCTCTATACACTTTTTTTTTTATAAGTTTTTTATTTTTAATTTATTTATTCAGAGAGAGAGAGAGACTGAGACTAAGAGGCAGAGACACAGGGAGAGGGAGAAGCAGGCTCCATGCAGGGAGCCTGAAGTGGGACTCGATCCCGAGTCTCCAGGATCAGACCCCAGGCTGCAGGCGGCGCTAAACCGCTGCGCCACCGGGGGTGCCCTATATACACTTTTAATAGATACTTTAATGTACATAGAAATGTTATAATAAATGTAGAATATTTCTGCATTTTTTTTAGTGAAGTTTAACATACAGTGATATATTAGTTTCAGGTGTACCATATAGTGATTCAATTACTCTACACAGTTTTTGGTGCTCATCATGATAAATACATTTTTATTTTTTTATTATTTTTGATAAATACATTTTTTTTTATTTTTATTTTTTTGATAAATACATTTTTAATCCCATTTATTTATTTCACCCATTCCCTCACCCACTACCCCTCCACAACTACTATTTCTCTGTATTTAAGAGTCTGGTTTTTTGTTACTTTTTGTCTTTGTTTTGTTTCTTAAATTCCACATTTGAGTGAAATCATATTTGTCTTTATCTTACTGACTTATCTCACTTAGCATTATACCTTCTAGGTCTATCTATGATGTAATTTTTGCATTAAAAAAAAAAAAAAAAAAAACAGGGGCAGCCCGGGTGGCTCAGGGGTTTAGCGCTGCCTTCAGCCCAGGGTGTGATCCTGGGGACCTGGGATCGAGTCCCACATCAGGCTCCCTGAATGAAGCCTGCGGCTCTCTCTACCTCTCTCTCTCTCTCTCTCTCTGTGTCTCTCATGAATAAATAAATAAAATCTTAAAAAAAAAAACAACCCCACTGGTCATCAGAAACAAAATAAATTTTGACTTACTGCTTTGAGTAAATGTCATTTCAAAATTCTTTTTTTTTTTTTCATTTCAAAATTCTATCACCAATTTTGGTAATAAAATTAGGAAAATCTTTAGTTCATTTAGTACACTTTTTATGATAGAAAATTAGGATTTCATTCTTTAAATACTCCACATGCAACACTTATCCCCTTTTCCAATAGTAGACCATAGTTATTGGGTTTTTGTTTGTTTGATTTGGTGCTGAAATCCAGGAGACCATAGTTTTAGGAATAATTAGTATTTATCATTTTTAAAAAAGATTTTATTTATTTGAGAGAGAGAAAGAGAGGGAGCATGAGTAGGGGGAGGGGCAGAGCAGACTCCCTGCTGAGTAGGGAGCCCAATGTGGGGCTCACTCCCAGGACCCCAAGATCATGACCGGAGCCAAAGGCAGATGCTTTAACTGATTGAGCCACCCTGGTGCCCAGGACTTATTTTTATGTAGTTATGACTATGTAAATTTCGTTCACAACCAAGCCAAACGAATATTATCAATCTGCCTCGTATGTGAGTTTTTGTTTTTCCCGGAATTTATAAATTGCCTTGTGTTTTGTTTGTTTGTTTGTTTGTTTGTTTCTTGGTTTTGTTTCATACACTCTGTCAGAAGTGTAGACCTCTTGGGGTGCCTCGGTGGTTCAGTTGGTTAAGTGTCAGACTTTTGATTTTGGCCCAGGTCATGATCTAATGGGTACTGAGGTTGAGCCCCAGTCAAGCCCCTAGATGAATGGAGCCCTGCATGGGGGCTCTGAGCTCAGCCAACCAGTTGGCTTGAGGATTCTTTCCCTCTGCCCCTCCCCCCACTCTGGAGTGCTGGCATGCACTCTCTCAAATAAATAAGCAAATCTTTAAAAAAAAGTGTACAGGTGCCTGAGTGGCTCAGATGGTTAAGTGTCTGCCTTCAGCTCGGGTCATGATCTCAGGGTCCTGGGATTGAGCCTCATTTCGGGCTCCCTGCTTGGTGGGGAGCCTGCTTCTCCTCCCTCTTCCCCAATCCTTCATTCATGCTTGCTCTCTCTTTCATAAATAAATAAATAAATAAATAAATAAATAAATAAATAAATAAATAAATAGAATCTTTAAAAAAATAAACTAAAAAAAATTTTAAAGTCTAAACCTCTCAAGTTGGTCAAACACAGTAAGTAGCCTGTTGACCTCATGTGATGTCAAGCTGGTCTGGTGGCAGAAGCCTGCTACAAAATTGTCCTGGCTCTTTCCTACAACTTTATCCAGGGAATACTTTATTTCTCTTCTGTATGAATCAACTCTTTATTTCGGAGATACCATGTTTTGATTTTCCCTGGTTTCATGCTCTGTTTTAGTACTTCATCATCCACTAGCTTCCTGAGGAAGGGAGCATGGAAATAAAATTTCCTGTCTTTGCATGACTGGAAACATCTTAGAGGAATTCTAGACTAAAAATAATATTCATATAGAATTTTGAGGTCATTGTCCCCATCGTTTTCTAGTTTTCAGGAGTATTAGCAAATCCAATGCCATTCTATGTATGCAACTGAGTATCCCTTGTATGCAGTCTGGTTTTATCTCTCAAAGCCTTTAAACATTTCTTTTTCTTTTTTTTAATATTTTTATTTATTCATGAGAGACAGAGAGAGAGAGGCAGAGACACAGGCAGAGGGAGAAGCAGGCTCCATGCAGGGAGCCTGACGTGGGACTCGATCCCGGGTCTCCAGGATCACAACCTGGGCTGAAGGCAGCGCTAAACCGCTGCGCCACCCGGGCTGCCCTATCTCCCAGTTTAAACCTCTAATTTTCATTTTTTAATTTTTATTTTATTTTAGAAAAATAAGAGAAATAAAAATAAATATTTTATTTATTCATTTTTAAAGACTTTATTTCATGAAAGACTGAGGGGGAGCGGGGGGCGGGCCGCAGAGACAGGCAGAGGGAAACGCAGGCTCCACGCAGGGAGCCGGATATGGGACTCGATCCTGCGTCTCTAGGATCACGCCCTGGGCCGAAGGTGGCGCTAAACTGCTGAGCCACCGGGGCTGCTCCTAATTTTCAGTTTTTAAAGACTATTTGAGAGAGAGAGGGAGAGAGCACGAGAAGGGGAAAGGGCAGAAGGAGAAGCAGAAGGCTCCCCGCTGAGCAGGGAGCCGACTTGGGGGCTCGATCCCAGGACCCCCAGATCATGATCTGAGCAGAAGGAAGACACTTAACCAACTGAGCCATCCAGGCATCCCGTTAAACCTCTAATTTTTATTTTATTTTATTTTATTTATTTATTTATTTTTTATTTATGATAGTCACACAGAGAGAGAGAGAGAGAGAGAGAGAGGCAGAGACACAGGCAGAGAGAGAAGCAGGCTCCATGCACCGGGAGCCCGACGTGGGATTCGATCCCGGGTCTCCAGGATCGCGCCCTGGGCCAAAGGCAGGCGCCAAACCAATGCGCCACCCAGGGATCCCAAACCTCTAATTTTTAAATGTTTTTCCATTCTTTGTATTTTTACTCTATACTCCAGGGTATTTCCTCAACTTTATCTTAGGATTCTATTAATAAATTACTTCCTTCCATTTCCATACTTTCAACTTCCAAGTCTTTTGTTTTCTGAGTGTTCTTTAAAAAATAGTATCCTCTTTTTATATTGTGGAAGCATTATCTTCTCTTATTTTTCTAAAGATGTATTTTTTTAAGATTTATTTATTTATTTGAGAGTGAGAAAGAGGGGGTGCAGAGGCAGAGGGAGAGAGAGAATCTCAAGCAGGTTCCCCTCTGAGCACAGAGACAGACACAGGAGGTCAATCTCATGACCTTGAGATCATGACTTTAGCTAAGATCAAGAGTCAGATGCTTAAACCACTGAGACACCCAGGTGCCCCTCTGAAAACATTAATTGCAGTTTTTTGTAATTATCTTTTGATCCCTTCATTATGTTACCCTTGGTTTCTTTTCTTGTCTTTCATGCTTGAGACTCCCTTCAGCTCTGTTAATCTTTGTCTATCTGTTCCAACTTAAGCATGAGATCTAAAAGAGCAACTGAAAGCTCATAGAGGTCCTGAAAAAGCCAGCTGGTGGGCCTTACTATGTGGTGGATGAGAGAGGGCCCTGATTTGGGGTTCCTGTAAACTTTTTCTCCTGAGTCAGTCATTGTCTCCAAAAAGGAATGTTCCAGTCCTCCTAACCCTGCTTTCAAAGGACTAAGACCTTCTAAATTTTTAAGTCTTTGTAAGTTCTAAGAATCCAATTATTTTATACCTTTGGGATTCCAACTCCAAATCTCATGAGTAGAATAGAAAATATTTAAACGTAAGGATTTAGAACTTCACATATATGACTTTCCATTTTTTCAAAATTACATCTCATTTGCTCTAGTCTTCTCTCTTTGTCCTTGTGCATTTATTTATTTTTCTTACTCTCATTTTTTTTTTTTTTTAAAGTAGGCTCCATGCCCAGTGTGGAGCCCAATGTGGATACTGAACTCATAACCCTGAGATCAAGACCTGGGCTGAGATCAAGAGTTGGATGCTTAACTGAGCTACCCAGGGGCCCCTCCTTACTCTCAATTTGATATAGTTTTTGGAGGGAACAGAGATAAATGTGTGTGCTCAATTCACCATATTTAACCAGAAGCTTCTTCCTGAAGTCTCAGTTACATCATTTCTCTAACTCATAAGGTGGATGTGAAAATTAAAGGTTGTAGTGCATTATTCAATAGCATTTTGAAAGAGACTTTTCCTGTTGCCTTGGGATTTGGGCTGAGTCTTTAAGAAGGGAAGAGGAGCATGTAGGTACTCCACATTATAAGGAAAGACTACTGGACATACAAGAGAGAACAACTCCTCCAACAATGATGGCCCTTTTTATCTTCAGCCTATGAGAGATGGGAAATTTGACGAGGGAATGAAGAGGTATGGAGATAGAATAGCTGATCTATTTTAGAGTTTTTTGCCCCCCCCCCTTTCATTGTGAGGCAGATGAGCAGAGGCTACAGACCAAGTAAAGAGAGTACCAAGAGATAGGGTACTTGCAAAAGCAGAGGTGGGCTTCTCACTCCTTGGCTGGATGTTTCTTGGGTGGTGGAGTCATTGTCTAGTGCTGGCCAAGAGTACAACAGTGCACAAGTTCCAGAAGAACTTGATATGATTCTCTGGCATTTGGGAGATGCATATGGACATAGGGATGAGTATCTGCTGATGGTTTGGATGGCTGGAACCAGGATCTGGAATGGCAGTGCTAGGGGCTAGCCTGTGCTTCCAGCATTTGGCATGGAAGAATGTGGGAGTTTCCTATGAACCAAAGAGACATGATGGAAAGTACTTGGGCTTGAACCATCTAGATGGGACCCTCCCCAAGAGAGGTCCCTGTAGGGCAAAAAGACCCTGATAGCACTGTGGGCGAGAAATTCAGGGTACTATGCAAGAGGTCAGCTGGAGTGTGTGCTGCAAACATGGTGGGGTTGTACAGTGTGGAATGCTCCATGCGACTCCTCAAACATCACCTCCCCACCAATTGAAAGCTAGCACTTAGGCATCTGTTATTCAAACATTCTAACAGTCTGGTCATATAAACTGTCACCCCTTTTCTTCCACTATTTCTTTTTTTTAAAGGATTTCATATATTTATTTATTTACTGTGGACAGCCTCTCCTTTGCTGTACTGCTCACTGTTCTCTTGTAGTGTATTAAAAATAATAAATAAATAAATAAATAAATAAATAAATTTCAAGTAGGCTCCATACCCAGCATTGAGCCCAACACGGGACTTAAACTCATGACCCTGAGATTAAGACCTGAGCTGAGATCAAGAGTTGGACACTAAAAAAAAAAACAAAAACAAAACAAAAAAAAACAAACAAAAAAAGAGTTGGACACTTATGGGACTGAGCCACCAAGGCACCCCAAGTTCTTTCTCTTTAAAAAGAAAAGATTTGGGCAGCCTGGGTGGCTCAGCGGTTTAGCGCCCCCTTCAGCCCAGGGCCTGATCCTGGAGACCCAGGATTGAGTCCCACATCAGGCTCCCTGCATGGAGCCTGCTTCTCCCTCTGCCTGTGTCTCTGCCTCTCTGTCTCTCTTTCTCTGTCTCTCATGAATAAATAAATACAATCTTTAAAATAAATAAATAAATAAAATAAAAAATATTTTAGGAACGCCTGGGTGGCTCAACGGTTGGGTGTCTGCCTTCCACTCAGGGCATGATCCTGGAGTCCTGGTATCAAGTCCAACATTGGGCTCCCTGCATGGAGCCTGCTTCTCCCTCTGCCTGTGTCTCTACTTGTGTCTCTCATGAATAAATAAAATCTTTTTATTTTTATTTTTATTTATTTATTCATTCATTCAGAGAGAGAGAGAAAGGCAGAGATAAACAAAATCTTAAAAAAAAAAAAAAAAAGAAAAGATTTTAAGGGTACCTGGATGGCTCAGTTGGTTAAGCATCTGCCCTCAGCTCAGGTCATGATCTCAGGGTCCTGTGATGGAGCTCCACACCATCCTAGTCCACAGGGTAGGGCTCCCTGCCCAGTAGGGAGCCCACTTCTCCCTCTCCCTCTGCCCCTCCCCCTTTGCTTGTGCTCTCTCTCTCTATATATCTCAGTGATATCTACACCCAACATGAGCCTTAAAATCACAGCTCTGAGGTCAAGGGTCGCAGGCTTTACTCACTAAGCCAAACAGGCACCCCTGCTTTCTTCCACTGTTTCTTTTTTTTTTTTGTTTTTAACTTTTTTTTTTTTTTTTTTTTTAAGATTTTATTTATTTAGTCATAGACACAGAGAGAGAGAGGCAGAGACACAGGCAGAGGGAGAAGCAGGCTCCACACAGGGAGCCCGATGTGGGACTCGATCCCGGGTCTCCAGGATCACACCCCAGGCTGCAGGCGGCGCCAAACCGCTGCGCCACCGGGGCTGCCCTCTTCCACTGTTTCAACCTTGGAGGAGAGGCAGAGTCAGGAGGTGAAGGAAGGTGGAAAAGAGCCAAGCCATTGCAGGTTTTGCACTGTGGGTCTGGCCTGAGTGAGGGAAGGGGGAGATAATGAATATAAGATCGAAGTTTTAAAAATGGGCTGTTCAAGACTTGAAGTTTATGAAAATGACCAAAAAGCCATGAAGTCTACTTAAGAAATGTGTTCCAAGGATAGGGAAGGTTGCTGACAGAGCCAGGATGACAGCAGTGGTTGATGGCATGGGGTGGGGTGGAGATTCTTGGCATCATATCAAATCCAGACAATTCAATAAACCAGTTATAACTTAAGTGCCAGGCATTAATTCTGCAAGTTTTCTTTTTAAAGATTTTATTTATTTATTCATGAAAGACACAGAGAGAGAGACAGAGACAGAGACAGAGATGGAGAGAGAAGCAGACTCCATGTAGGGAGCCCGATGTGGAACTCGATCCTGGGACTCCAGGATCACACCCTGGGCTGAAGGCAGACACTCAACCACTGAGCCACCCAGGCATCCCTAATTCTACAAGTTTTTACTGAGTGCCTCTTCTGTGCCAGATTGTATGTGAATTTTAGGGGATAAAAATGATGAGCAAAACCAAAGGAGTCCCTGCCTGTATGGATAATCAAGTGACAAAGATATGCTGTCTAAGGTGGAAACTGCATTTGGCTGCAAAAAATGGAGACCAGAAGTAACAGTGATCTACATTAGATTCAAGTTTTACTTTTCTCTTGTATAAGAAGTCCATAGGTAGGTAGTTCACAGAACCCCGATCATCAACAGGGTCCAGGCTCCTTCTCTCTGGGTCACCATCCTCAGACTACGGTTTTTGTTTCTTAAGGTTAACTCATGGTCCAAGGTGACTGATGAAGCTCCAAGCTACTGTATCTGCATTCCAGCCAGAAATCAGGAGGATGGGGAAAGGGTGCAAAAAGATTAATATAAACTCTTTGCCCCATTTATTTATTCAAGTAATTTCTGTTCTCAATGTAGGGCTCGAGCTTATGCTAAGATCAAGAATCCCACGTTCCACCAACCAACCCATCCAGGTGCCCCCTTTTTGCTTCTTTTAAAAAGCTTTCTTAAAAACAAAACAAAACAAAACAAAACAACCCCACTCTCTTATATGTCTCATCCAACAACTTTGGCTTATATTTCATTTTTTTAAATTATTTATTTATTTATTTATTCATGAGAGACAGAGAGAGGCAGAGACACAGGCAAAGAGAGAAGCAGGCTCCATGCAGGGAGCCCAATGTGGGACTCTGATCCCTGGACTCCAGATCATGCCCTGGGCCAAAGGCAGATGCTCAACTGCTGAGCCACACAGGTGTCCCTGGCTTATATCTCACTGACCAGAGTTTTGTCACATGGCCATTTAAAAGTTATTTTATTAAAGGAGAGGAGAATGGAGGTTTTTTTTTTTTTTTTTAAGTTTTTATTTATTTTTTATTTATTTTTTAAAAGAAGGTTCCATGCCCAGTGCAGAGGCCAACATCAGGCTCGAACTCACAACCCTGAGATAAAGACTCTGAGATCAAGACCTGTGCCAAGATCAAGAGTCAGACGCCCAACTGACTGAGCCACCCAGGTGCCTCTTAAGTTTTGTTTTTTGTTTTGTTTTTTTTTTTTTTTTTTGCCTCTTAAGTTTTTATTTTAATCACCCACTGCTCATCATGACAAGTGCAGTCCTTAATTCCCTTCACCTATTTCACACATCCCCCCATCCACCTCCCCTCTGGTAACCATCAGTTTTTTCTTTATAGTTAAGAGTCTGTTTCTTAGTTTGTCTCTCTCACTCCCCCCTCCGCCCTTTTGCTCATTTGTTTCTTAAATTCCACATATGAGTGAAATCATATTTGTATCTTATTTGTCTTTCTCTGACTGACCTATTTCACTTAGCATCATAGTCTCTAACGCCATCTATGTCATTACAATTGGCAAGATTTCATTCTTTTTTTATAGCTGAATAATATTCCATTGTATCTATATCTATCTCACATCTTTTTTTTTATCCATTCATCAACTGATGGGGCCCTTGGGCTGCTTCTGTATCTTGGCTATTGTAAATATTGCTGCCATAAACATAGGGGTGCATGTATCCCTTTTAATTAGTGTTTTTTTAATTCTTTGGGTAAATACCCATTAGTGCAGAGAATGGAGTTTAGATAGGTAACTACTAGACTCTGCAGCAGAACATCCCTTCAGCTACTCAGTATCTTTCATGTGACTATTCATTGTCCTGCAGCTATACTTATTATTTTTTTAAGATTTTATTTATTCGGGATGCCTGGGTTGCTCAGGGGTTGAGCATCTGCTTTTGGCCCCGGGCGTGATCCTGGAGTCCCGGGATCGAGTCTCACATTGGGCTCCCTGGATGGAGCCTGTGTCTCTGCCTCTCTCTCTGTGTCTCTCATGAATGAATAAATAAATAAATCTTAAAAAAAGATTTTTTTTATTCGTGAGAGACACACAGAGAGGCAGAGACATAGGCAGAGGAAGGAGAAGCAGGCTCCATGCAGGAGCCTGATGCAAGACTCGATCCTGGAACTCCGGGATCACATCCTGAGCTGAAGGCAGACGCTCAACTGTTGAGCCACCCAGGCATCCCAACCTATACTTATTTAAGTAATCTCTGGACCCAATGTGGGGCTTGAATTCATGGTTCCAAGATCTAGAGTCACATACTCTATTAAAGTGAGCCAGGTGCCCCTAGTAACCTATAAACCAAAGACAAGACAACTTATTAACTGCCAATGCATCTTACACCGGTGGAATAGGAAATGTCAACCACAAGCAAAGCTCTCTCTTTTTTCAGGAGAACATAGGAAACACTCAGGAGTCACTAGTCACTGGTTTATAGACCACTGAGGGGCTTGCCTGTGTCCTCATCCTTTGAATCTGGATGTACCAGTGTCCGGCTGAGGAACAGAGGAGAGCAGAGTGATGCCCTGAAAGGCACTGCAGCTTTTGCCTGGTTGGCTGGAACACTGATCCAACGACCCCTACGTTAGCATTCCAACTGCCCTGAGGCCACCATCTTGTGAGGAAGCCCAAAGTTGCCTACACAGAAGCCCCAAGAATACACAAAGAGAGTGAGATGCTCAGTCAGCCCCTAGCTGTTCCAGCTCCAGCTGAGTGAGGACTACCATGAGAGACACCCTGAACCAGGGTGCCCAGCCAAACACTTTGGGGCCACAGAGCTGCAGGTATAAAAAATGATTGTTATTTTTAAGTTTTGGAGTGCTGTGTTACACAGCAATATACACACAGAACCACAGGGTATATCAAGTGTGGAGGGGCCAGGACCACCTGCCCTAACAGAAGAGTAAGTTCCTCAGTTGGTCTGTCTGGCTTACCTTCATTCTGTCCCTGGGGAAAATCTCCACTGTTCTCCATGGCCTCTTGCTCTGCCCTCAGGGAGGTTGTTCTTTGTCCATCATCCTTCATGGCTCATCTGAAGAGGCCTCTGGGGAGGATACTCTTCTCAAGGGCTACACAGCTTTGGCAGCTGCTTGTAGAGGGAGCCACTTCTGTGTTGTGGATCCGAGATGTTTTAGTTTGTAGCCATAGGCTGTTGCAGTCCAGATATGGATTTGTTTTTGTGTTTGTTTTGTTAACAGTTTCATGAAATAATTAGTAGGCTTCCAGTCATTTTTTAAAAGAATTTGTTTATTTATTTGAGAGAGTGAGAGAGAGCACTTGCATGAGTTGGGGGGAAGGGCAGAGGGAGAAGGCTCCCCACTGAGCAAGGAGCCTGAAGTAGGGCTCAATCCCAGGACCCCAGTATTATGACCTGAGCCGAAGGCAGACACTAATTGACTGAGGCACAGAGGCATTCCTTCTAGTCAATTCCTAAACATAAGTTACTGTGGCCAAAGATACCATACTGAGGGTAGAAATTAATATTTTGCCTATTGGCCTCTATGTCATCCCTCTGTGCATCCCCCAACCCTGTCAATTGTTCGAGGCTTGAAGGGAAGTGAGGGGAAGATGACGCTGTTAGTCTCATCTTTGCTGGGAGTCTTGCACCATAGTCAGGCACAGAACTCTTAGCCAAGGTGCCTGAAAAAGTTTTGTGGTCACAGTGTTATCTCCTAGTGGGTGCCTGTGGAGCAGCTGCCATTCTGAACTGCTTCAGTATGGGGTAGAGAAGCAATTGGCTTTTTCAATCCAGCAGCCTCCATATGAGACTCTCCATCAACTTTATATTCCTGATTGTTGTGTGTGTGCGTAGAGTGCTTTCCTTAGCAGTGTTATTTCTGTTGGTTTTTTTTTGTTTTTTTTTTTTATGCTTACAGATTGGTTCAAACGCAATTGCATGTCTCATGCAGAATTTTGCTAAAAGCAGCACCAACACACCAGAACATGAAACCCTTTCTTTGTGGCTTTCTAAGGTACAATGAGCAACAATTTGATCAAGTGGTTTGCAAGTACCAGGGGCTGCTAGCTTTCCTGCCTGCAGTGCAGTGGATCTTCCCTAAACAATTGGCCAACATAATTCCCCTAGCACATGCCACATTTTATTTTATTTTATTTTATTTTTTTAAAGACTTTATTTATTTATTCATGAGAGTGTATACACAGAGAGAGAGAAAGGCAGAGACACAGGCAGAGGGAGAAGCAGGCTCCTCGCAGGGAGCCCGACGTGGGACTCGATCCCGGGTCCCCAGGGTCATGCCCTGGGCTGCCGACGGCACTAAACCGCTGAGCCACCCAGGCTGCCCCATGCCACATTTTAGATACTTGCAGCTACTCCACTTCCATCAATTTGGAACTGCATTTATGTTTGTAACTGAGACGGGAAGTAGAAGAAACTTAAACAAGATGGAAGTTAATTTTTCTCTCAAGGTAATGAAGTCTGGATGTAGATAGTCCAGGGTAGATATAGTGTCAGGGTTTCCTCAGCTTCCCAGGTTCTTGGCAATTCCCTCTTTCCCATCCTTAGCATGTGTTTCCCCATCCTCAACATGCCTCCAGGTCACAAGAGCCTTCAATCATCAAGTCTGTGTTATGAACAGGGAATATAAAGTGGGGAGAGGGGAAGAAGGATTGAGAGGATTAAAGACAGTGTATGCCAGCTATCTGCCCCTACTTTAAGGAGCATTTCTGGAAGATCCATCCAATAAACACCACTTACATCTTTTTTATGTTTGTATACATAGAATGTAGTCACATGGTCATAAGTGGCTGTAAGAGGAGGAAAATGCAGTCTTTAAACCAGTTATGTTGCCACCCAAGATAACAGGGGCATGGGATAAGCTATTGGGATTGATGAATAGGTTCATTATCTTTTTTTTTTTTTTTAAGATTTTATTTATTTATTCATGAGAGACACAGAGAGAGAGAGAGAGAGAGAGAGAGAGAGAGAAGCAAAGACACAGGTAGAGGGAGAAGCAGGCTCCATGCAGAGAGCCCGACGTGGGACTCAATCCCGGATCTCCAGGATCAGGCCCTGGGCTGAAGGCAGCGCTAAACCGCTGAGCCACCAGGGCATGCCCTAGGTTCATTATCTTGATGGTGGTGATGGTTTTATGGATGTATACTAAGTTGAAACTTATCAAATCATACTTTTCAAATATGTGCAGTTTATTGTTATGTCAATAAATTGGTTTAGAATGTATGTGTTCAAGAAAAGAATATGTATTCTCTAGTAATTGCTACAGGGTTTTATGTAAATTCATTAAGTCAAACCTTTAATTGTGTTGCTCAAATCTTTTATATTCTTTTTTTAAAGATTTTATTTATTTATTCATGAGAGACAGAAAGAGAGAGAGGCAGACACATAGGCAAAGGGACAAGCAGACTCCTAGAGGGGAGCCTGATGCGGGACTCGATCCTAGGACCCCAGGATCATGACCTGAGCCAAATCTTTTATATTCTTAATGAAAAACATACAGATATATATATATACATATATATATATATGTATATATATATATATACACTTTTTTTTTTCTGTTTTCCTTATATGTTAAGATTTGCCATGACTGTGGTGGATTTATCCGTTTCTCCTGGGTGTTCTGTCAATTTTTTCTTGATAAAATTCAAAGTGTATTATTAAGAACATATAGGTTTATAATTATCAAGTCTTCATCGTGAATTGAAGCTTATATTAATGTAATAGCTCTTTTTACCCGTAAGTAAGTTTTGTCATAAATTTTGTTTCATTTTGTTCAATGTTAATATAACTATACTAGCTCTCTTTTGGTTGTATTTGCCTGGCACATACATATTTTCTACTACTTCTAAACCTTATATTTCTTACGTTTTAGGTATATCTCTTGTAATCAATATATATAGCTGGATATTAATTTTTATTTAGTCTAATAAATAAAAATTGCCTTTTAACTGGAGAATTCACTTTATTTACATTTATTGTGACTGGGATATCACTGGATTCATTTCTAGCAAATGTTTTTTGGTGGTTTTAATCTGTCTAGAATTTTCAAAGTCTTTTATATTTCTCCTTTCTTGTCTACTTTTGGGCTATTAGAGTCTCCTTCCATTCCTTTTTTCCTCCCTACCTGCTTGGGAATTATATAGTCTGCTTCTAGTCTATGAATATTTAAATGAAAAAAAAATTAAAAATTTTCTTGTTATTTTGTTGTTGTCGTTAAAGATTTTAAGTAACCTCTACAGCCAGTGTGGGGTTTGAACTCACAACCCCGAAATCAAGAGTCGCATGCTCCGCCAACAGAGCTAGCCAGGCACCCGTAAATGAAAAATTTTAACATGAACATTTAACAATCAAAATTAAGACCTTAGAATAACTTTAATCAACCCTTTCTAACCAATATGCAGTTAAGCTCAAGATTTTCCCCCTACCTAAAAGCAACCACTTTCAAGTCTCATGCCTGGTAGTTTATCAGCTATCTCCATGTCCCTAAATAACATCTTATATTGTGAATACTTGATTTTTTTTTTACTTTGTAATATTATGCATGGATTTCTAAAATAGAAGATGGGGACTTAGCTCTTCCACAGCCTCATGTCCCTCCCCCACTTCCTCCATATTATATACTCAGAATTTACATTATTTTGACTATGTAAATGTTATCCACAGATGTCACTATGATACTTTACCTCCCTTGGAGTGCTTTTTACTTTTACTTCTTCTTTCTTCTTTCTCTTTTCTTTCTTTCTTTTCTTTTCTTTCTTTCTCTTTCTTTTCCTTTCTTTCTTTCTTTCTTTTTCTTTCTTTCTTTCCTTCCTTCCTTCCTTCTTTTTTTTTCTTTCTCTCTTCTTTTCTTTTCCTTCTTAAGAGCTGACCCTAAACTCCCCTCTGACTGTCTGCATTTCCTCTGAAAGTGCCCGGGGCCAATATCCCCCTTCCCACCTATCCTGAAGGGCTCCTGGCCCCATCCTCTCTTACCTCTTTGCCCTCTCCCCTGTGTCATCCCTTCACTCTCCTGCACTTCTCCTGGCTTCTTGCCTGGGTCAGATCCTGTTTCCCATATTCCACTGGACTGCATTCTTGGTTTACTCCCTTGCTTTGGTTGGCCAACGCCTCGGGTTTTCTTTGAAAGAGTTGTCCAAGCCCAACCAGTCAACAGCCAGCATGGGCTTATGGGCCTGTGGGGCAGTGAGGGAGGCCATAGACCAAGGGAATTGGCAGGTATCTCCCCAAACAAAGGGAGTGATAAGTATTCTATAGGACTTAGGGCAAGGGTGGGGCTTAAGCGAAATTTAAATGAAGCCGTGTTCTAAGAAGCTCAAGGAAAACAGGGATCCCTGTAAAGAAGTTACTCTCAGAGCTGGATTGTGAAGTAAACAGAGATGTGGAGTATTATGTCCAGAAACCCCTTATCTGATGCTCTGTACCTGGGTGATAAATCTAGACGGCTTCTCTGTCTCAAGGTGACGTGGATCCTTCAGGCCAAAGGATTTTTGACTCATTCTTACTGATATGCTTTCAAATAGCAATGTTTCTTATAGCCCATGAGTTTAGAGAACAAAGTTTCCCAGTCAGTGAGAAAGTGTAGTCACAGAAGGGAGTCCTTATGAACTTTATTGCTATATACCTCAGGAGAAAGAGTGGTTTGTTTTTTGGTTAACCTTGCTGGCTTTCTGTCTCTTATCCCAGCCTCATGAATGGCAGGGCGGGATTTTACCTCCTCCAAGTTTTACTTTCTTGGGGTGTGTGGGAGACAATATTTTTGAGCCTCGGTGGGGAGCTTGTAAAGTTCTTTCTAGCGTGATCTGACCAGGCCTTTTCCTAAGAGAATCCCGGACATCAGTATCTTTAGATCAGATTCTTTGAAGCAAGC
This sequence comes from Canis lupus familiaris, assembly GCF_011100685.1. Taxonomy (NCBI): domain Eukaryota; kingdom Metazoa; phylum Chordata; class Mammalia; order Carnivora; family Canidae; genus Canis; species Canis lupus. Next base: position 60,999,326 of record NC_049238.1, read on the forward strand.
ATATTTCAGTCTCCTGTTTGGAAAGTATGGGTCTGATTATTGGGGTCCTGAGTTTGGGGAAAGGGCTGGGGTTCTCAGAATGCAGGATGTAAATGTTGCCTTTGGTCCTTTTGTTTTGAGCAGGATGTTCCTGCCCTTTCTTGGAGCAGAAGACTCCACTTTCTCACCACGGTGGGGGAGGGAGTCACAAAGCCACAGAGAATGCAGCAGCGGACCTGGGATACAACCCTCCATAGACTTTCAAAGTTTTCCTGTTTTCCACCGTGCCTTTATCATTCCCTTCAGAAGTACCTGGTGTTGCTGACTCCCCCAAAGTCACAGAGTGCTGCACCTGCTGTCTGACCAACTTGTCTCCCAGCTTTGCCCATTGACCTAGAATTCAGTTTTCCTTTGTCTGTATAGTCAAGCTCACCTGCTTTCTAGCTTCCCAAATTTCACTTTTCTGTTTTGTCTTTCCCATTCTCTTTGTGAGCTTAGGTCTTTTTTAAAATGTCTTATCATTTCAGTAGATTTCAGGAAGGAGCAAAAATAAATGAGTATATATAATATACTCTCTATCCCAAAAGTCTGACTTTTGAACCACATGAATTAGATGATTATTATTTTCATATATAAGCAGTGTTGATTTAGCTTTACACACAAGTTTACTAATTTTTTTTTTCTCACAGATTTTTGCTTCAGAGACCTTTCTGGTATAGTTTGTTTTTTAAAGATTTATTTACTTATTTGTTTAGCAGAGAGAGAGAGAGAGAGAGAGAGAACAAGCAGGTAGAAGGAGAGGGAGAAGCAGACTCCCCACTGAGCAGGGAGTCCAGCATGGGGCTGGATCCCAGCATCCTGGGATCATGACCTAAGCAGAAGGCAAATGTTTAAACAACTGAGTTGTCCAGGCAAGCCTCTTTGGGATAGTTTGTATTCTCCTAGAAGGCGATCTTATAAGCATTTTTTTTTTTTAAAGATTTTATTTATTTATTCATGATAGTCACAAAGAGGCAGAGACACAGGCAGAGGGAGAAGCAGGCTCCATGCTGGGAGCCCGACGTGGGCCTCCAGGATCGCGCCCCGGGCCGAAGGCAGGCGCCAAACCACTGCGCCACCCAGGGATCCCTATAAGCATTTTTTTAAGTTTGTTTGTTTTTTTTTTTAAAGCTTTTATTTATTCATTCCTGAGAAACCAGGAGAGAGAAGCAGAGACATAGGTAGAGGAAGAAGCAGGCTCCATGCAGGGAGCCTGATGCGGGACTCGATCCTAGAACCCTGGGATCATCCCGAACCAAAGGCAGACACTCAATTGCTAAGCCACCAGGCGTCCTTTAAGAGTTTTTATAGTTAAAATATGATGGTAGTAAACTCTGTTTCTGTTGGTGTAAAAATGTCTTTACTTCACTCTTGTATGTGCCAAGGAGTTTGGAGTTCATCACGTGGGCATTTGGAGAGACTGAAGGGTTTTAAGCATCTGAATATGAATAGTTTTGTTTTATAGAAAAACATTCTCAAAAAAAAAAAAAAGAAAAAAAAAAAAAAAGGAAAACATTCTCAGTTGGGGTGGGGCAAGGATAAGGAATCTATTGCAAACAACCAGGTTAGATATGAATGTGGAATGTGGCTGGAACAAGGGTTGTGATGATGGGGTTGGAAGGGTGGATTTTTTTTTTGGGGGGGGGTGGATTTGAAAGAGATTAAGGAGATAGAATTGACAGGCCTTGGTCATCACAGGTGATGACTAAGAGGGATGAGTGAAAGATGCCTCAGGTTTGTGCGTGGTTTGTGCGTGGTTTGTGCGTGGGTTAGCTGTGCTAACATTCCCTGACATGCAGTTTCAGGGATGAGAGAATATTTGGTAGAAAGTGGTGAATTTGGTTTTCATCATGGGGCCTTGAAAGTGTCTGTGGCATTTCTGGGTGGCACTCTGGAACTCAAGTGGGAGATCTGAGTGAGTGACACAAATGCACAGCTGTTAGGCCAAGGCAACAGAGGTTTGTGGATGAGGCAGAGATGGTGTAGACCGAAGAGGGTGTTACTAAAACTAAAAGGGCTGACAATACCAAACGTCATTGAGGAAACTGTAAGGCAACCAGAACACTACACATTGCTGGTAGGAGTATAAACTGGAATACTCAGGAAAACTGCTACAATCTCCTAAAGCTAAACATACACATCCCTTATGGCCGAACTACAGACTCAACGAAAATTAGTGCGCCTGTGCATGAAAATATAGGTACAAGAATGTTATGGGAGTTTTCTTCAGGATAGCCAAAAACTGGATATAACCAAATATCCATTAACAGTAGAATGGATAAATTGTGGGTTTGTCCATAAAATGAAATACTACACAGCAATAAAAGGAATAAACTATTGCAGGTGGGGGGATGGGGTAATTGGGTAATGGGCACATGATGTGATGAGCACAGGGTGTTATATACAAGTGATAAATTATTGAACACTACATCTGGGCAGCCTGGGTGGCTCAGTGGTTTAGCACCGCCTTCGGCTCAGGTCATGATCCTGGAGTCCTGGAATCGAGTCCCACGTCGGGCTCCCTGTATGGAGCCTGCTTCTCCCTCTGCCTGTGTCTCTGCCTCTCTGTTTCTCCTGAATAAATAAGTAAAATAAAGTCTTAAAAACAACAACACTACATCTGAAATTAATGATGTACTATATTTTATTGAATTTTAATTCAAAAAAAAGAAAAAAATAAACCAATACTACAACATTAGATTTCACAACCAGAATGTTGACAGAAGCTAGATAAACAAAAATTATATATTGTATGATTTCAATTTATATGAAGTTCAAGAACACACAAAATGAATCAATGGTGATAGAAGCAGATACTAATCAATTGGGGTGTCTGGGTGGCTCAGTTAAGTGTCTGACTCTTGATTTTGGATCAGGGTCGTAAGAGCAAGCCCTGCATTGGAACTGGCACCTGCTTGGGATTCTCTCCCTCTCCTCTGCCCTCCTCCCCTTTCTCTCTTTTAAAACAAAAACAAACAAACAAACAAAAAGAAGCAGATAGTAATAATTATTGCTCAGGAAGGGCTGAGAGAGCCTTTGGGGAGCTAGTGATGTACACACACATACACACACACACACAGCAGTACCTTCCAACTGAACCACTACCACCTCTCCTTGTGCAGCCATCTTCTGCTCCCACCACACCTTGTTCCTCTCTCCTGTGCTATTTCTGTCTTTAATTCTTGATTTGTTTCCTTGTAAATGAGACTTCCAACCCTCTGGCCTCTCAGCTCCTTGATCTGCTCTCCTTAAACCTCCAGCTCCTCCAACATCCTCAGTCTTAGGGGATGATCTTGTTTCTTACATTCCAGCAACAGAAGCAACCAGAGAGATTTTTACAGCTTTCTTGCCATGCCCACTTACTCTGCCTTCTCTCCTGTTATTTTGGGTGAGCTATGTCCCTCCACTTGCAACCTAAACCCTACCCCTGATCTTTTTAACCCCTTGGTTCCAGGAACCTTTTTCTATTTCTGCTGCAAACCCAGATTTTCCTTACTACAGGATCTTTCCCCTCAGTGTACTAACAATTCCTTAGTGCAATTCCTTCATCTTGTAATAGTCCTTTCCTCTCTGTTTCTGCTCCAGTTACCACCCCACTTTGCTCCTTCCCTACTTGGAAAGAACTGTCTATAGTCATTGTTTCCTTCACCCCACTATATTTCTTTTGAACCCACGACATGCAAGCTCTTGTTGCCACTAATCCACATAATCTGTCCTTATCATGCTCACCCATAACCTCCATTTTGCTTAATCCACTGGTCATTTCTCAGGTTTCATCTTATTTGATCTTGCAGTGGCATGTGACAATTTATCATTCTTTTCTCCTCCCTGAAACTCTTTATGTGGCTTCAAGGACACAACATTCTCCTAGTTCTCCCCCCCTCCCTTTTTAAGATTTTATTTTTAAGTAATCTCTACACCCAATGTGGGGCTTGAATTTATAATTCCAAGATCAAGAGTCGCAGGCTCCTGATCTCAGGGTTGTGAGATCAAGCCTGGCATAGGGCTCTGCACTCAGAGCAGAGTCTGCTTAAGACACTCTCTCTAGGGGGGTGGGGGTGAATGGGTGACGGGCACTGAGGGGGGCACTTGACGGGATGAGCACTGGGTGTTATTCTGTATGTTGGTAAATTGAACACCAATAAAAAATAAATTTATTATAAAAAAAAAGAAATATAAAATATGAATTTCAAAATGCAAATTGTTAAATTTCATTTCAAAATATCTACAGTTGGAGATTGGTTAAAAAAAAAAAAAAAAGACACTCCCTCTTCCTGGGGTGCCTGGAGGGCTCAGATCTTGATCCCAGCATCCTGGGATTGAGCCATGCGCTGGGCCTCCTGCTCAGCAGGGAGCCTGCTTCTCCCTCTCCCCCCTGCTCATGCTTTCACTATCTTTCTCTCACTCAAACAAATAAATAAAATCTTTAAAAAAAAAAAAAAAAAAAGATTCGGGGCACCTGGGTGGCTCAGTGGTTGAGTATCTGCCTTTGGCTCAGGTTGTGATCCTAGGGCCCTGGGATCAAGTCCCACATCAGGCTGCCCATAGGGAGCCTGCTTCTCCCTCTGCCTATGTCTCTGCCTCTCTCTGCATGGCTCTCGTGAATAAATAAATAAAATCTTAAAAAAAAAAAAAAAAAAAGACTTTCTCTGCCTCCCCTCTGCCCCCTCTCAAATAAATAAATACTAAAACAAAACAAAAACCTGCATGGTCCACCTACTGAGTCATCAGAGAGGTGCCCCTCTCCTTCTTTTCTTTACTATTTTTCTCAGTCCCATTTACTGGTTGCCCTACTGCCCTAACCTTCAAACTCTGGAGTTCCCCAGAGTTTCCTCAGTCCTTGGACTTTTTCTCTTTTCTATCTTCATACATTCCCTTGGTGACCTCATCCACTATGACTAGGATTTTTTTTTTTTTTTAAGATTTTTTTTAAAAATTTATTCATGAGAGACACAGAGACACAGGCAGAGGGAGGAGCAGGCTCCATGCAGGAAGCCTGATATGGGACTGGATCCTGGGACTCCAGGATCATGCCCTGGGCCAAAGAGAGGCGCTAAACCACTGAGCCACCCAGGCATCCCTATGACCAGGATTTTAAATACTATCTATAAGCTAACGACACTTATGACTGAACATGACTGAAACTACGCTGCTGACCTTGCCCTGGAACATATTTTTCCTGATAGCATTCCTAGGTCAAGAAACAGCAACATAGGGAGTGCCTGGCTAGCGCAGTCAGTAGAGCATGTGACTCTTAGTCTCCGGGTTGGGAGTTCAAGCCTCACACTGGGTGTGGAGCCTACTTTAAAAAAAAAGAGAGAGAGAAATGGCATCATCATTCTACTTCCTCAGACCTCAAGGTTTTGAATTTCTTTTCTTCATACCCCATATCCAACTTCTTAAAAATGATGTTTTATTTGACAGATTTTTCTTTTTAATTTTTTAATTTAATTAATTTCAGTGATATTAGTTTCAGGTGTATAAGACAGTGATTTGACAATTCCATATATTACTTGGTACTCATCAAGATTACTTGATACTCTTAATCCCCACTACCTATCCACCCATCCCTCCACCCACCTCTCCTCTGTTAACCATAAGTTCGTTCTATAGTTAAGTGTCTGTTTTTTGTTTTCTTTTTTTTCCTGCTGTTTGTTTGTTCTGTTTCTTAAATTCTACATATGAGTGAAATCAGAGTACTTGTCTTCCTCTGACTGACTTATTTCATTTAGCATGATACTCTCTAGATCCTTCGACTCATTACAAATAGAAAAATTCCATTCTTTCTTATGACTGAAAAATATTCCATTGTAAATATATACCACATCTTCTTTATCCATTCATTTATCAATGGACACTTGGACACTTAGGTTCCTTCTATAATTTGGCTATTGTAAATAATGCTGCAATAACCATAGAGTGTGTGTATTCCTTTGAATTAGTGGTTCTATATCCTTTGGGTAAATACTCAGTAGTGTGATCATAGGATAGTTCTAAATTTTTATTTATTTTTTAATTTTTTAAAGACTTTATTTATTCATTTATGAGAGAACAGAGAGGCAGGCAGAGACATAGGCAGAAGGAGAAGCAAGCTCCATGCAGGGAGCCCGATATGGGACTCGATCCCAGGACTGTGGGATCACGCCCTGAGGTGAAGGCAGACGCTTAACCGCTGAGCCACCCAGGCGTCCCAGTTCTAAATTTTTAAATAGAAACCTCCATACTGGGCAGCCCGGGTGGCTCAGCAGTTTAGCGCTGATTTTAGCCCAGGGCGTGATCCTGGAGACCCGGGACGGAGTCCCATGTCAGGCTCCCTGCATGGAGCCTGCTTCTCCCTCTGCCTGTGTCTCTGCCTCTCTCTCTCATGAATAAATAAAATCTTAAAAAAAAAAAAAAAAAAAAAAAAAGAAACCTCCATATTGCCTTCCACAGTTGCTGCACCAGTTTGCATTCCCACCAACAGTGCACGAGGGTTCCTATTTCTCTACATCTGAGTGAACACTTGTTTCTTGTATATATATTTTTAATTTTAGCCATTCTGACAGGTGTAAGGTGATGTCTCATTGTGGTTTTTTTTTAATTTTTAATTTTATTTTATTTATTCATGATAGGCACACAGTGAGAGAGAGAGAGGCAGAGACACAGGCAGAGGGAGAAGCAGGCTCCATGCACCTGGAGCCTGACGTGGGACCCGATCCCGGGTCTCCAGGATCGTGCCCTGGGCCAAAGGCAGGCGCTAAACCGCTGCGCCACCCAGGGATCCCCTCATTGTGGTTTTGATTTGCATTTCCCTGCACATCCAAACCAAAAGTAAGTCAGGCTACTATGTCATGTCTTCTTCCTATCAAACTCAGAAAACACCAAAGCCCCCAAGCATCCTGTGACCAGATCCATTCCTTCCATCCCCTGACCCCTCCGGAATACACTCCCACCTCAAGATCTACTATTTACTCTCTTCCTGGAAGGTTCTCACAGATAGATATGCAGATAGCTGCATGGCTCGCTCACTCACTTTCAGCCTTAAATGCCACCCTCTCAGAAAGGCCTTTACTCTCTGTCCTATCTGAAATTGCAATCCTTCCACACTGCCTGACTTCCTTCCCTGCTTTATTTTTCACATTAAAAAAAGATTAGTAGGATACTTCTTAAAGCAGTTTTAGGTTTAGATAAAAATTGAGGGATGCCTGGGTGGCTCAGTGGTTGAAGGTCTGCCTTCAGCTCAGGACATAATCCTGGGGTTCCAGGATCGAGTCCCACATCGGGCTCCCTGCATGGAGCCTGCTTCTCTCTCTGCCTCTCTCTGCGTGTCTCTGATGAATAAATAAATAAAATCTTAAAAAAAAAAAATTTGAGCAGACATTATACTTACCATATACTTCCTTCTTAGTTTTCCCTATTGTTAATATCTTGTATTAGTGTGGTACATTTGTTGCAACTAATGAACCAATATTGACACATTATAAGTAACTAAAGTCCATAGTTTACAGTAGGGCTTCTGACAAATGTATAATGTCATCTATCCACTATTATGGTATCATAGAGAATAACTTCACTGCCTAAAAATGCACTGTGCTCCCACAATTTATCCCTCCCACCATCCCAACGCTTGGCAACCACTGATCTTTTTACTGCTTCCACAGTTTTGCCTTTTCCAGAATGTCATATAGTTGGAATCATACAGTATACAGACTTTTCCGTTGGCTCCTTTCACTTTGCAATGTGCATTTAAATTTCCTGCATTTCTTTTCATGGCTTACCTTTTTTTTTTTTTTTTTTTTTTTTTAATTTATGATAGTCACACAGAGAGAGAGAGAGAGGCAGGGACACAGGCAGAGGGAGAAGCAGGCTCCATGCACTGGGAGCCCGATGTGGGACTCGATCCTGGGTCTCCAGGATCACGCCCTGGGCCAAAGGCAGGCGCCAAACCGCCGCGCCACCCAGGGATCCCACCTTTTTTTTTTTTTAAAGATTTATTTATTTTATTCAGAGAGAGAGAGAGACTGAGAGGCAGAGAGACACAGGCAGAGGGAGAAGCAGGCGCCATGCAGGGAGCCCGACATGGGACTCGATCCCGCGTCCCCAGGATCACACCCCAGGCTGCAGGCGGCGCCAAACCGCTGCGCCACCGGGGCTGCCCTTTTCATGGCTTACTTAATTGCATTGCTTAATTTTTCTTCCAGCAATATCAATTCTAACATGCTTCTATTTATCTTATTTATCATATTTAGTTTGTCTTCTCTGTATATTTCATGAGAACAGGGATTTTTGCCTGCTTTGTTCACTGCTGTATTCTCAGTGTCTACAACAGTATTTTCCTCACAGACGGTGTTCAAGTAATGATTGAATTAAAATATTTAAGTGAATGAACAGTGCATCTAATTCAAGAAAAAACTTCTATTCAGAACCCTCCTGGCAAAGGAATCTGTGAAAGTGTTTAGCTTTCTAGACCCTTAGGATTTCAACTCCACTGCCTTTGACCTTGTTTGGTTAATACATAACCTAACCTGTCGGTGGCGCAGTTGCCTCCCCAATAAAATGGAGATAATAATAGTACCTCCCGCGCGCCGGTGTGGTAAATGTTATGTAAGTTACATGTACATGCAGTTCTCATCACAGGCCCCACACAGAGTGGTGTGCATCAGTAGTAATTATTAATCCCATACAGAAAGACGCAGAGAAGCTCTGCGCCACGTCCAGGAAGCTCCTCTGGGCAGGAGTGCAGGGGGGCCGAGCGCTGTGAGCTCGGGTCACTGCAGGCACACGGGACCACGGATTCCATTTGCCCACCACTTTACTAAGTCCCTGACGTTCCAAACGCGTTTAATCCTCACAAAAACAATCATGTCGGTGGGTATTATAATTCCCCATTCTAACCACGAGAAAAGCGGTCCAGGGAGGTCAGCGACTTACCCGATGGAAGCAGAGATTTCCCGGAGGCTCGGGCTCACATCTCAATACAGTGGTTATTACTCCTGCAAACTGTCGGGGCGCGCCAGAGAGGCCCGGATCCAGCGGTTCGGAGGTGCAGTGAGCCCTGGGCAGGGTCCCAGCCCTGCTCCTAATAACCCCGTCGGGGTGGCGAGCCGCGGAGGTTTAGGAGGCGGGCGGGCCAGCGCACGTGTATCTTTCGCGCAGCGTCCCCACCCTATCCCCGCCTCCAGGAGGCGTGGCAACAAAGCGCGGGAAAACCGGCTCCGGCTCCACCCCCACCCCGTGCTGGGGGCGGGGAAAGGGGAGTTATTAAATGGGAAATGGAGGCGCCGCGGCTCAAGCCCTGTCTCCGTGCTTAGGCAGCCCGCTGGCATGCCGCTTTAAGACCCCGGTGGCAACGGCCCAGGCCACGCCAGCACCCTAACGTCACCTCTCCTCCACTTCCGGTGTGCGGGGCCGTCCCGGGCTCAGGTGCCGGCTCCTTCCACACTGCTCACTCACCCCCGGCCCCCGGCAAGCCCTCCCTCCTGCACAGGACAAGGTGCGGGTGGCGCCATCGCCCGGGACCATCCGGATAATGTGGCGATTTAGTGGGAAATCGCCAAGGAACTGGTCAACCAGATGACGTAATGTTTTGGGTTACGTCCCATTTTGTGACTTCTGCACAGCATGACTGACATTGGGCTTTAACTTGAGAAAACAAACGTATCTCCGCCATCCGGCCTCGTTCAGTCGGCGAGGCTCTCCTCAAAGTACCCACCAAATAGAAGCGGAGTTCTTCTCATTTGCATAAGCGAACCGCAGGCGTCGCGGCTTGCGGCCAATGGGGAGTGAGGGGGTGGAGATGCACCTGAGAGAGGCACCGCCTCGGGGGGAAGCAGGGCACCTGATTGGCTGCTCTCTGAGCGACGGGAGCGGCAGCCAGTCGTTTCTGAGACGCCCTGACGGGGCAGGTGGGCCCGGCACCACCAATGGGAGGAGGCGTCTTCAGAAGGCCTAGGCTTCTTGCCCAATGAGGCCGGGAGGGCCGTGCGGGGCCAGCGCCGAGCGGCAGTACTTCAGGCCAACCCCGCTCGGGGCTGGGAGGGGTCCCGTGCTGAACGACGGCGGCGGCGGCCAATGGCGAGTGCGGAAGCGGGCAGCCCGGACCTGGAACGCGGAGGGAGCTGAAGGAGGGGGAGGCTGAACGGGAGAGAAGCAGGAAGTAGCGGCGGCCTCGGGGAGGGCGGCGGCGGCGGCGGGAGCGGGGGAGAGACCGCCGGCTCCCGGGCCGCACTCGGAGAGGAACAAGTAAGCGTGCCCGGGGTAATACCCGCCCTCGGCCCCGCCCCCGGGGGGGCGGGTAAATACCCCTGCCCCTCCCCCACTTGGCCAACTACCCCTGTCCCCGCGCCGCCCCCCGGGGCGGCTTCTAGGAAGGCCCCGCTGCAGCCTCCATCCCGTGAGGCGGAGGGGTGAAACTCCCAGCCTGTTGAAAGCACAGCCCCTAGCCGGGTAAACGTGGAGGGAGGGTCGCGGTCCCCAAGTCCTGGCGCCCCGCGCCCCGGAGGCGTCCGAAGCACGGCCCGGTGACTGTGGCTGCGGGATGTCGCGACCTAAAATGGTGTCCGTGTTCGGGGGCGGGGGCGGGGGAGCCGGGCCAGGCCGGAGCGCAGCCTGCACCCCGACCCGGCGAGGGTCAGCGTCCGGGCCCGGGCCGGACTCGGGCTCGCGCCCCGCGCCGCCGCGCGCCCCCGGACCGCTCCTCAGCCTCTAGGGAGCGGCGGGAGTCCGCGGGAGGCGGCGGCTGTGCGGCCGGGCCGGGAGGGGAGGGGGTCGGAGTTGGGACGGACCCCGGCCGGAGAGCCGTCTCCTCCCGACTCCTGTCGGTCCACGCACCGCCCCGACTCCGGGGAACTCCTGGGCCGGGAGGTGCAGCGCTGCAGCTCCCTGAGGGCCTGGGCGGGCCGGGCCGTCTTGTCCTTCGTACGCCGGTAGGGAAGCGCGACGAGGGAAGCGCGCTGCGCCTCAGTTTCCCCGGAGGCTTCTCCGTACACCCCGTCCCCTCCCCGCAACCCCGGACACGTTCCCCGCGCTGGCCCTCGGCAGATGGCAGGGACTTAATTCCGCCCGCTGCCCAGCTTGGCGGCAGCCTAATCGCCCCCGGCCGCCGGCCCCTCGCCCTGCTCTGCAGGCCCCGGGCCAGGGAAAGAGCAGTGGAACCCCCTCCCGACCCAGGCCAGTTCGCGGTCTTCCTGTTCAGCCCCTTCCTTTGGCTTTTGGGGAAGAACAGAGGGCAGTGGGGGAGGGCCGGAGCCCAAGAGTCGGCGCACAGCAGCCGCAGACAGGCCTGGGCTGTGGGGTGGGGGAAGCCGCGCTGGCCTTGAGCTCCCGCTGCTTGGTGGACTGTCAGCTCCGGGCTATCGAATGACCTCCAAAGTCACTTGGACGCCCAAGGGGGAGCTGCTGGGTAGGCCGAGTGGGCAGATGTTTTCTCCTAGTCCCCACTGATCGCCCAACGGCAGTCCACTTTCTGAGGGCCGGGGTGGAAGGGAGCTCCAGTGTCTCCTGGTGCGCAGAGAGGCAAGAAGAGAGCCCCAGCTCTGCATCGGGCAGAGGCAAGGGGTGGAGGGCTTTGTTTAAAGCCAGAGACTGCAGAATTAAGTCAGGGCTGATGAGGGGAAACTTCCCGTTCTTCCTCTTGTTGGTATCCTCTTCCTCCACCTTACCGTGGTCCCAGCATTGCCAGCTGCCACCTGCAGGGACTATCTTCAGTTTCGGTCTAAAGGCTGGCAGGAGGTGAGAGAACTGGCCCTGCGAAATGGCTTGTATCCTGGGCAGAGACTGTAGTGACAGACTTCTTTGGTTACTTCCTAGACATAGAAACACTTGTGGGGAGACACTGGTGAGGAACAGACCCGGGTTCCCCTCAGCCTCTAGGCTGGTTGTGTTGGTTTAGTGCCACATGAGTCTTGTGGGGTGTGTGTGTGTGTGTGTGTGCGCACACGCGCACTGGGACAGGTTGGGGTTGGGTAAGACTTCTTGAACTGGTGTTGCCAAGGGAAAATGAAAAGGGTGAGGAGTGTGAATTAGGAGCTCAGAGCAGGAATAACACGGGTGAGGGGGCTTGGCTTTTCCCCTTTGTGGCAGCCAGGCTTGGCTAAGTTACCCTGGAGCTTTGGCCCTGAGAGAGCAAGATGGGGAGGGAGAGAGGAGGGGCTGGCCCCGGGAGGGCCATGGCAGGGCAGAGGCACTCTGGGGAAGGTAGGTGTGCTAGCAGCAGGTGTTTGTGACAGGAGAGGCCTAGGCTGGGGCCCTTGTGACCAGGTTGCTGGCACGGTTTTCCCCTCTTCTCTTTATCTCTTTCTATTCCTGTGTCTTATTCTTTCCATCTTGGTCTCTTCTCTTGGGTGATTTCCGAGTCCACTTCTCCTTGTTAACCAAGCTAGATCCCCAGGTGCCAGTGATGACCCCAGGTCCCCAGACTTGACCCCTGACTCTTGTCCCTGACCTCAGTCGTAGATTCCCAGTGCTTACTCCTTCCCAGCTTGTTTGTCCCAGCTGTAATAATAAATCCTGCTCCGGGTTTTGACTCGCAGGGTTATGATTTGTATCAGGCTCCGAATAACCCTGTGGTGTATGGATTACTTGCCTCACCTTTCAAAACTAAGGCAGTGGACATGAGGCCATTGATAAAGCTGCAACTAGAATCATTTCTTCCATCTTGGCTTAAGTCATTGTCCCTTTGAACACATGGCTTTCAGATCTCTCCAGACCCCCAGAAGATCCATGAAGATTTATGAATGGATCCCATGCTGCCATGAATGAGCCCTTACACCCAGAGCATGGTGTATATCTTCCTCCTTAATAATGGTATTGATTAATTGATTGGTTCTGTGCTGGGCTCAGGAGGGGCTGAGGTGATTTCAATCAAGATGTTCACTGAACTTCCTCCGTCTCTGTTACCCTTGTTTCTCTACTGTGTCTCTGAGAAGTTTCTTTTCTTCTGCTTTCTCTGAATCTCGGTGTCTTCCCTGGAATGTGCACATAACCTACCTTTCAATTTTAGGGTTTGGCAAACCAGGTGCCCCCACCAGCTCTAGGATTTGTGATGTGGTAAAAGTGTACCCAAGGAGATTGCGCATGGTCCCAAGAGGATAAATATGGAGATCCTGAGGGAGGAGGGCCAGGGTTCCTGCCCTCAGAGGGCTCAATTTCTTACTCTTTTTTCTGTTTTCATCAGGTCTGGGACCTGCTGCCATGGGGGATATGAAGACTCCTGATTTCGATGATCTCCTTGCTGCCTTTGACATCCCTGACATCGATGCCAATGAAGCCATCCACTCTGGGCCAGAAGAAAACGAAGGGCCTGGAGGCTCAGGAAAGCCGGATCCTAGTATAGGAGGTGACTCTGGAGAAGCACCGGCAGCAGCTGCCAGGGACAGCCCTGAGGTGCCAGCCCAGGCCTCTGATCACGGCCTGCCACCGCCAGACATCTCGGCAGTCAGTGTCATCGTCAAGAACACTGTGTGTCCTGAGCAGCCTGAGTCCCCAGCTGGGATTTCAGGAGGAGATGGGCCCCGGGCTGGGGGGGTGACTAAGGAAGGGCCTGTGGGGCCTCGTCTGATGCAAAATGGTTTTGGGGGCCCTGAGTCATCCCTTCCAAGTACACCCCACTCTCCAGCTCCTCTCAGTGGGGGTACCTGGAAAGAAAAAGCTATGGAAGGCAAAGCTACTTTGGACCTCTTTGCTCATTTTGGGCCTGAGCCAGGGGAGCACCCTGATCCCCTCCCTCCCCCAGCACCTTCCCCACCTCGGGAAGGGGCCATGACCCCACCTCCTTTCCCCTCTCCCTTTGAGCTGTCCAGGGAGAATGGCCCAGCCTTGCTGCCACCTGGTTCTCCCCCAGTACGGGGGACCTTGAAGCAAGACAGCTGCAGCCCCCTTCATCCTCAGGGCCTGGCCGGGCTAGGCTCTAGCTTGAGCCCTGAGGCCACGGGTATTCCTGCCAGCGCCTCCCCTCCCCAGGTTGCTGGGTTGCCCTTCTTCAAGCAGTCTCCAGGGCATCAGAGCCCTCCTGCCTCCCCCAAAGTGCCCTGTTGTCAGCCCCTGAAGGAAGAAGAGGAGGAGGGGCCGGTGGACAAGCCTTCCCCAAAAAGTCCCCAGAGCCCCTCTAGTGGAGCTGAGGCTGCAGATGAGGACAGCAATGACTCCCCTGCTTCTTCCAGCTCCTCAAGGCCTCTCAAGGTGCGGATCAAGACCATTAAAACATCCTGCGGAAATATCACAAGGACTGTAACCCGGGTCCCCTCAGACCCTGATCCTCCTGCCCCCTTGGCTGAGGGGACCCTCCTGGCTGAGGCTGGCCTCCTAAAGCTATCCCCTGCAACCCCGACCCCCGAGGGTCCAAAGGTGGTGAGCGTCCAGCTGGGTGACGGCACGAGGCTGAAGGGCACCGTGCTGCCTGTGGCCACCATCCAGAATGCAAGCACTGCTATGCTGATGGCAGCCAGTGTGGCCCGCAAAGCTGTGGTTCTGCCAGGGGGCACTGCCACCAGCCCTAAGACTATGGCTAAGAATGTGCTAGGTCTGGTGCCCCAGGCCCTGCCCAAGGCGGAGGGGCGGCCAGGGCTGGGGACTGGGGGGCAGAAGGTGAACGGTGCCTCAGTGGTGATGGTGCAGCCTTCCAAGCCGGCCACCGGGCCAGGTGCAGGGGGTGGCACGGTGATCTCGCGGACCCAGTCCAGCCTGGTGGAGGCCTTCAACAAGATCCTCAATAGCAAGAACCTGCTGCCTGCCTACCGGCCCAACCTGAGTCCCCCCGCCGAGGCCGGGCTGGCCCTGCCTCCCACGGGCTACCGCTGCCTCGAGTGCGGGGACGCCTTCTCACTGGAGAAGAGCCTGGCGCGGCACTATGACCGCCGGAGCATGCGCATTGAGGTCACCTGCAACCACTGCGCCCGCCGCCTGGTCTTTTTCAACAAATGCAGTCTGCTGCTGCATGCCCGAGAGCACAAGGACAAAGGGCTCGTCATGCAGTGCTCACACCTGGTCATGAGGCCCGTCGCCCTGGACCAGATGGTGGGGCAGCCAGACATCACGCCCCTGCTGGCTGTCCCACCTGCCTTCGGACCTCCAGCCTTGCCTGCCCTGGGCAAGGGTGACGCGGCTGTCGCTGGCGCTATTACTGCTGTCGCCGCCGAAGCCCCTGTGCTACCACTGTCATCTGAGCCGCCTGCTGCCCCTGCCACCTCGTCTTACACATGCTTTCGCTGCCTAGAGTGCAAGGAGCAGTGCCGGGACAAGGCAGGCATGGCCGCCCACTTCCAGCAGCTTGGGCCCCCGGCCCCTGGGGCCAACAGCACTGTGAGTTGCCTGTCCCAGCTCTCCCCGGGGCTGGAGCCCAACGCTCTGGGAGTCAGATCTGGGAAGATGTTGGGGGCTCGGTCAGGGGAGGTCATGGGGTCGGGCCTCTCCTTGCTGACTTACCTTGTCTCCACTCCTGTTGACAGGTATGCCCAACCTGCCCCATGATGCTTCCCAATCGCTGCAGCTTCAGTGCCCACCAGCGCATGCATAAGAACCGGCCTCCCCACGTCTGCCCTGAGTGTGGGGGCAACTTCCTACAGGCCAATTTCCAGACCCATCTCCGGGAGGCCTGTCTACATTTGTCTCGCCGTGTAGGATACAGGTGCCTCCTGCCTCTCCTCCCTGGAGCCTTGTGACTGTTTCCCCACTGCCACCTCCTCCCCCCACCCCCTGGCACTTTATGGCCTCGTGTGTCCCAGCACCAGGCTTTGAGCTGGCCTGTCAGGGAGAGCCCCATCTCCTGCTGAACCCCTCAGCCTCAGATTGGTCTGCTCTTGCCCTGCTCCCGTGGAGAGGGGAGAGAGCTCCGGTTCGGCCTCCATAGGCCTCCGGCTAGGAGCAGGGCCCGGGGGACAGGCTGGAGACACCCTGCCTCACCTCAGCGCCCCCTGCCCCCCAGGTGCCCCAGCTGTGCGGTGGTGTTCGGGGGCGTGAACTCCATCAAGTCCCACATCCAGACGTCGCACTGCGAGGTTTTCCACAAGTGCCCCATCTGCCCCATGGCCTTCAAGTCTGCGCCCAGCGCCCATGCCCACCTCTACACCCAGCACCCCAGCTTCCACACGCAGCAGGCCAAGTGAGACCTGGGAGGGAGCAGGGTGGGCTGGAACGGGGTCGGGGTCCTGATGGGCAGGGTGTCTGCACTGTCCTCTCCGCCCACACAGGATGATCTACAAGTGCGCCATGTGTGACACGGTCTTCACTCACAAACCCCTCCTCTCCTCACACTTCGACCAACACCTGCTGCCCCAACGTGTCAGCGTCTTTAAGTGCCCATCTTGTCCTCTGCTTTTTGCCCAAAAAAGGACCATGCTGGAACACCTCAAGGTATAGGAGACAAGGGACAGAGGCGGGGTGCTCGACTGTGGGGGGTTTGGGGAATAGAACCCTCAGGAAGTGCTGGTGGGGAAGCCGCAAGGCCTCTGGCAGAGCCAGGCCCTCCCCCACAATGGCTGCCCCCTTGTCTCCCTCTCACAGAACACCCATCAGGCTGGGCGCCCGGGGGAGGACAGTGCTGGGAAAGGGGCGGCGGGTGCCCTTACAAGCCCCAAGGCTGAGCCCGAGGAGTTGGCTGTGTCTCGGGGAGGAGCAGCTGCCCCTACTGAGGAATCCTCTTCATCCTCGGAAGAGGAAGAACTTCCCAGCTCTCCTGAGCCTCCTCGCCCAACCAAACGGCCCCGGCGGGAACTAGGGAACAAAGGCATCAAGGGGGGCGGTGGGGGCCCTGGAGGCTGGACCTGTGGCCTTTGTCACTCCTGGTTTCCTGAACGGGACGAGTATGTGGCTCACATGAAGAAGGAGCATGGCAAGGTGAGCAGGGCTCCCTCGGGATCGGTCTGTGGCCATGGGGAGTGGGGTCTTGGAGCCGCGCTCTGAGGCTCCCTACGCTCTGCTCTCCCAGTCAGTGAAAAAGTTTCCCTGTCGCCTGTGCGAGCGCTCCTTCTGTTCCGCCCCCAGCCTGAGGCGCCACGTCAGGGTCAATCATGAGGGTATCAAGCGAGTTTACCCATGCAGGTAACCCTTGCTCCCTCATGCCCACATCCCCTTCCTCTTTCTGACCAGCAAGTGACCTGCCCACCCCATACCCCCAGCCCCACTAAGTACTTTCTGACCTGTGTCTCGTTTGAGTAGACTAGAGGTCGAGGCCTCCCTCTGCTCTGGCCACGGACCCCTGGCACCCACCCTCCCCACTTTCCCCCTCTAGGTACTGCACAGAGGGAAAACGCACCTTCAGCAGCCGCCTGATCCTGGAGAAACACGTCCAGGTCCGGCATGGCCTGCCACTTGGGGCCCAGTCCCCTGGCCGGGGTAGTACCCTGGCTCGGGGCCCTGGTGCCAGAGCCCAGGTAGGCTGAGGCCCAGTCTGCTGTGTTGAGAAACCATAGGGTTCTAGTCCCTGGCCTCAGGAATCTAGGAGGGGGTGCTAGGGTCAGTTTGGGGTGATGAGGAGGCTTAGTTTCCTCCCTCTCTTCTCCAGGGGCCAGGACGGAAACGCCGCCAGTCCTCTGACTCTTGTAGTGAGGAGCCTGACAGCACGACCCCTCCAGCCAAGTCCCCCAGGGGTGGGCCTGGAGCTGGAGGCCATGGCCCCCCACACTACCGGAGCAGTGGCTCAATGGAGCAGAGCCTCATGGTGGGCTTGAGGGTGGATGGCGGTGCCCAGCAGTGCCTCGACTGTGGATTGTGCTTCGCCTCCCCTGGCTCTCTGAGCCGGCACCGTTTCATCAGCCACAAGAAGAAACGGGGTGTGGGGAGTGTGGGTGCCCTGGGCCTGGGTGAGGGGGAAGAAGAGGCCCCTCTTCCACTGAGGTCTGACCCGGAGGGTGGAGAGTCTCCTTTGCTTGCTTCTGGAGGCCCACTTACCTGTAAGGTCTGTGGCAAGAGCTGTGAC
This sequence comes from Canis lupus familiaris, assembly GCF_011100685.1. Classification (NCBI taxonomy): domain Eukaryota; kingdom Metazoa; phylum Chordata; class Mammalia; order Carnivora; family Canidae; genus Canis; species Canis lupus. Next base: position 61,017,234 of record NC_049238.1, read on the forward strand.
AGCCCACTCAACCTCAAGACCCATTTCCGCACACACGGCATGGCGTTCATCAGGGCTCGGCAAGGGGGCAGTGGGGACAACTAAGCCTGGGCCTGGACTGACCAGCCCCCTCCCCTCCCTCTGGGTCAGGAGCCTGGGCCGCTGCTGCTGTCTAGTCCCTGGGCTAGGGATTTCATTCTAATTCACATTTTGTTCAGCTCCTCTCCCCCAACCCCCCCGACACACACGCTTTTGAGGATTATAGTGATTTGCAGTACCCCCTCCCCTTTCGGGTTTGGCCCTTGGGTCCTAGTAGAGTGGGCCCTCCACTCCTCCTTTCTGAGCCCAACACTAATTAGCTTCCTGCTGCAGACCCCGTGTGGGTTGAGGTGGGAGGAGGGACTTCCTAGGCCTGCTAGATGGGCCCAGGTAAGGCCCCTGATGGGGCTCTCAGGATGCTTCTCCTCAACCCTCAAGGGCCTGGCCCTGCCCCTGCACCATCCCTCAGCCTCCTTGGCAGTTGAAGCCCCCCCTCCCCCGCAGTGCCTTTCACTTTTTTTTTTAACCCAGAAATCCGGGGTGGGGGGGGGTTGGTAGGGACGAGTCCTGTCAAGGGGGAGCCCAGGGGAGAGGAGGGGACAGGCTCTCAGGAATCCTTTATTCTTGTAGTAATAATAATACTAACAGTGGGGAAATGGGAGGAAGAAAACCAGACCATTAAAACTGCTCGTGGTTTAATCCCCATCCGGGCTCCTCTTATTATGTGACCAGGACATTGTGGACTTGACAGGGAGGGAGCGAGGGTCAAAGCTGGGGAGGCCATTCCTGGGACAAGGTGACACTCATTGACCGAAGCAGGCAGGCAAAGAGCAGTCTTCCTCTACCCCATTCTCTGTGGTGCATTTGCACCCAGGACACTGAGGCATCTGCTCACATTTCACCTACCCGCAACCCGAGACAAATACAATCTAGAAATGACACAAACGGCTAACTAAGGACTTTATTTCAAACAAAAATTAAAAATAAAAAGTTGAGAGCGCTTTCCCTGGGTGGGGGAAGGGATCAGGCCAAGGAACTCCCTGTGACTAGGTGGATCTCCTCGTCCACTGGAGGAGCGGTGATCCTTCCCTTCCCCTCCCCTGGGATGGGGAACCTCTGCAAGTGCAGGACCCTGTGCCAGAGCCCACCTGACAAGGGGAACTTGGCCTGGGCCAGTAGCTGGGAGGGGACAGAGTTGGGCAGCAGCATGGCCAAAGGCCAACCATAGGATCAAGCCTCTGGACCGAGAACCTACTCCTGCCCCCCTCCCTCCACTCCCGGGACCTAGAACAGAGTCGGATGGCCTGCAGAAAGAACCTCATGGACACCAGCCAGAAGAAAGGCCCCAGTGCCCCTCATGTCTATCTCTGTTCTCTGGAGGGCAGCGAATCCTGCAGTCTGTCAGGTGGTGACACTGCCACCACTGGGGGCAGGGGAGCCCCTGCAAGTCTGGGCCCTGCCGCTGGCTCTCCCACCCCCCCCTGCAAGCTCTACAGTTATCACATGATCCTCTGTATTTCTTGCCTTCCATTTCCCATGGGTGGGGTTTCCTGGTTTGGGTTTTCTCAGACAAGGGCCCTCCCAGAGAAGGTCCGCTGAATCCCCCACCACTCCGGGGCCTGAGAAGGAGAGTGTCACATGATGCCATTGGTGAGGTACTGGAAGCCGTCATAGAGTTTGGTGGTGATAGACCGCATGCTGCCATCTACCATCTGCTCCACCAGCAGCTGGAGCTGCTCCTCAGTCATGCTCATGTGGAACCGCTCTTTGAGGTTGCGGATGGTGCTGGAGCCATGGAAGCAAGGAAGCTGAGAACCTGGGGGAAGCGGTGAGGGCGCATGGGGTCACGGGGTGGAAAGTGGAGTGGGGAGGGGCAGTGGTAACAGCCACAGCAAGTGATACAGAGGGAGCCATGGCTATCTGAAGTGCCCCCTTCCCTCCCACATCAGAGTGCTCCCTGACCGTGGATCCAGTTCTGCCTGGGAAGAGAAGGGGGAATTGGGGGGGGGGGGGGGGCTGTCTTGAGCCCATCTTCATCCCACACTCCTAAGCCCCTCTAGGTGAGGGTGTGTGGGGAGCCAGCACCACATGGACCCTGGTGAGTGTGGAGGGAGCAGAGGCTCAGGACCCAGAGGGAAGGCTGCGAAGAGGGGCTGGGGAATGGGCCCTGAGCTGGGCACTTATCTGGTTGCAGGCCTCTGCCTATGCTACGTCTGACACTCACAGATGACCTGGGCCACCGTCATCACGGGGCCAGACAGGGATGCTCCCGAGCAACAGCGACAACCTGTGGGGTGGGGACGGGGATGGGGAGGAGGAGGAGACTGGCAGCTCAGCCCAAGTGTGCATGGCAGTCTTGAGGAGGGGGATGGAGACTAGGGCCCAGAAGAGCTGGGAGAAGAGAGATCCTGGACAAGAGACTCTAGGTGGCAAGGCAGTGAGGAAATGGCTCAGTAAGAGTAGATCAAGGTGAGCGGAGAGGAAATACTTTCAGCTCATGGGGAGGAGTGGGTGTTGGGGCAGAGAAAGGGGCCTGGGGACAGGGTAGTCAGTGGTCAAGGGCCAACAGGGAAGGAAATGGTGACCAGAAACACCAAGGTTGGCAAGAACAGAGCCAGAGGGACAGAAGGGAACAAAAATTTAGGAGGACAAGGGATGGGAAGACAGGGAGGGACCTGGAAGCAGGAGATGGGGCTGTTCTCTCCCAGAGGGTGGCTAAGGGGTAGTTTCTGCAGTCTGGGCTCCCGCCCCACCCCCCGCCCCCATCCCTGGGACCCAGAGCTTGGTTAGGAGTTAGGAAGAATGTCCCAAAGGACAAACTGGCAGCAGAGCTGAAAACCTGGGACACCCCACCCCCAGTCTTGAAGTGGAATCCGCTTCTTGGAAGTTCCATGCCCCGGGGCTCCAACATAAGTGGAAAACCTGAAACACTATGGGCGCAGCCCTGTCCCCAGACACCTGACCTCTTCTCAGCCCACCTTGCTGCATGATCTCCACGATCTGCACCACTTTATCCATGTGCTTCCGAGCAGCAATCAGCCCCTGCAGCATCAGCATCTTGTAGTAGTTGAACATGTCGCCATCCAGGCCCCCCATCACCTGCGAAGGGAGACTTGTGTGTGCACAGGGGCTCACAAGCCAGCCAGGACTTCCTCCATCAGGACAAACATGCCGAACTCTCTGACTTCCCCACTCTCTTATCAGCCAGGAAGCCTCCTGGGACAGCTAGCCCTGCCCTGGCTCCCTGCTATTTCTATTCTGTTTGTCCCTAATTTGGGGGGAGCCCACAGCTCCCTCTTCCATGACAGAGAAAGAACACAGCAAGGCACCGCTCCTTCCTGACTCACGTCCACAAACTCTGTGGTCAGCTTAAAGGCTGACGTCTCAAAGCCCAGGTTTCGGGGTGAGCTGGACAGGATGAAGCCAAAGTCGATGTGGATGATGTGGCCTTCTGCATCCAGAAGGATGTTTCCATTGTGTCTGAGGAGGGGGCAGAGGAGAGAAAGAGGCAGTGGTAAGTCTGACTGAGGCGGGAGCCTCAAGCTGCAACGCCCTGACCACGTGATACCAGGTTAGGGGAGCCTCCTGACAAATTTGTTGCTGCCTACAACTCTGGGCCCCACCTCTTAGAACCTAGAACTAATCAGTGGAAAGAAGGGAATCAGAGAAGTAAACTAAGTATCTGGGGTCTGAAACTGCCATCATTAGGATTTTTTTTTTGAAATTGCAATTAACAACTTAGAACAGCTTAAGAATATCCCCATTTTCTAAAAGTCATGCTTCTAGCACCCAAAGCGATCCCCTCTGAATAGAGAACCTGGAAGGAAACAAGAAAAGGTCTCTGTAGCTCCAGCCCATTGTCTCAGAGGCCTAGCCCTGGCATCAGTGGGAGACCTCTAGTCAGAACCTACTTACCTGTGTTACTGGTAATTCCTGTCAGCCCGCTGCAGAGCAGAGCCCCTCTAGAAGAGTGGGCGGAGTGGGGTTTAAGTGAATAGTGTGGGGCCTCCGAGGACTAGGCTTTAACCATATGGTAAGATCCCTTATGTAAAATATCTCAGGAGGCAATTACTAGGGGCCTGCTGCAGGAAGAAGACTTAGAGGGAGATAATTCCCAGGTCTTTGTGATTCCCACATGAATGGCCAGCAGAACGAGGAACAATTAACATGCTAAGCATGTGAGCCTGGCCCATTCAGCATAACCGACTCCCCCTCCGAGCCCCCACCCCCTACTCCATGTCAATAGAGGCTTTGTTAGGCTAAGAGCTCTGGGTCTGGAGCCACCTTCTCTAGGTTTGGCCTGACTGGCCACAATAGGGGGACAGAGGGAGAAGCAGCCCTATCTCAGTCCTTCTCCCGTGGGGAAAGGATTACAAATTTACCAACACAGGCACCATCTGGGGAGCAAGAAAGGTTCTAGATGTCCTCATCCAACCTCTCGTTTCACAGGTGAGGAAACGGAGGCTCCTCGGTGCACAAGGTCTCAAAGCTACGGAGGGGCAGCTTCTCTCTGAGCTGCTGGAGTTAGCTCCTGGCTGCAAAGCCGTTCGGGGCTTGTTCTGAAGCAGGTAAGGAGACCTTGCACCTGACTCCAGTCTGGGGCCTGTCATTCACTGTTGCCACTTCTTTCCAGTGGCTGATTTCATTCACAGCTACACTACATCCATTCTTTTTTTGAGTTCTTATAAAAGGTTTATCCAGCTGCCTGCCCCCTCTGCCTCTTTAAAGGGATGGACTCTAATCTTCCAAACATACTAGTTTTCTACAGGAGAGCCCAGAGGCATGACTAGCACCTGCCTCCCTGCCCTCCATTTACTCAATCTGGGGCTCAGCTCTAGGCTCTCTGGGCCCTGGGTTCAAAATCATACCTCTTCCGGGACAGTCTAAAGCTTGCAACCAAATTTCCCATCAGCCTGCACATGCAGAGCCTCTGCAAGCTCCCCGACCCTTATTTCCCTCACAAGGAAAAGCCTGCCTGAAAGGGTTTTTGTCTGGTTTTAATAGAAGAATGGCAGGCACTTAATAAATGTTAGATTTCTGATAAGCAGCCCTGTTAGATCTTCATGTGCTGTCATGTCACGAGAACCCCAGGAGCACCAGCCACTGCATCTTTGCCTTCTCAGGAGGCTGCCCTCTGCCCAGTGAGAGGTTTAACTCACAGGAGCATTCACGGTGCTGACCCTGAGTCACTGAAGACCGTCTAGGAAAGCAAGACCCTAGGCGGTGTAATTATCTCTGTCCAACATGCTTGCCTATATGTGAAGCTGGACCTCACAAAGGTCAGTGTGATAGTGGGAGAAATGACAGCTCTGGGCAAAACAAGAGATACTTAAAAGTTTTGAAATTCAAATGTTGGAACAAGAGAGAGAGTTCAGGGCTGGGAGTTGCAACTGTAGAGCCACCATGTTCCTCATACCCACCTTCTCTTTCTCTTTCTACCACTACCCTCAGGCCGGACCTCGGTACCTCTTGCTTTGTTGAAGACCTGGTTATGTCCAACCTCACCCTCAGCGCCCTGAGGGGGGTCACTACACACAACCTGGATCTTGTCACTCCTCTGCCTGCAAAATAAAGCCCCTTGACCTCATAATGAAGGCTCTTCTGCCCTGACCTCAGCCCACCTATGATGCCACTGCCTACTACTCTGCCAGGCAGTGGGGCCCAAGCTCCCAGTACACAGTGTTGTCCCCGTGCCTCAAGTATCCTTCCCCCACAGCTTTCCCTGTCCTCATTCTCCTTTGTCCCTGACGACCCTGCTCCTTTCACAAGTCCTTTACTTCTCTGCCCCTGTACTCCCTGTTTAATGGCACACAAATGTGCTTTCATTCCACTTTTACATCTAGGCAACAGGAGGTGAAGAGTAAGTGAGAACACTCACGAAGGAACAAGGTTAGGATAAGGAGTTCACCCACCTGTCCTTCACCTGCAGTAGGTAGCAGACCAAGCAATAGCCAGCACAACTCTGTACGAAATTGCGCTGGGCACTGAGGAATGCCTCAGTGGTGTAACTGCCATGCTCCTGCAGGAAGTAATCAAGCAAGGAGAGCTGTGACTGCTTCTTCACCTGGTGAATGGATACAGCATTGACCACTGGTTCAATCATGCCACTGTCAGCAGAAATCACAAGGATCTTGTATGGCTTGATCCACAGGGGCACTCGCTCCTGTTCCCAAATGGACTGTGAGGAGACACAGATGCATGCCACTGTCATCTTTCCAAACTAGGGGAAGGGGCTAAAATCCCCTCTGTCCCCAGCCTTGGATGGTTCCCATCCTTGTGGCCTTGGATTCTAGGCCATCAAGTGAGTAAAACCCATTGATCTCACTGAGGACCAGGGAGTTGTGAAAGTCCAGGGCTCAACAGGATACTGGGAGGTATGGAAGAAAAGGCACTAAGTAGGGCAGCCCCGATGGCGCAGCGGTTTGGCGCCGCCTGCAGCCCAGGGCGTGATCCTGGAGACCCTGGATTAAGTCCCACGTCAGGCTCTCTGCATGGAGCCTGCTTCTCCCTCTGCCTGTGTCTCTGCCGCTCGCTCGCTCTCTCTCTGTGTGTCTCTATGAATAAATATATAAAATCTAAAAAAAAAAAAAAAAAAGGCACTAAATAGAAAGCCCCAAAAGGCAGGGAGAACAGGAAACCACAGACACCTCACAAGCATAGAGAATGTGGGCCATTAATCCAAATTCAAATAATAGGGAGAAGACAGGAAAGGATTTAGGTCCAGAGAAAGCCTCTTAAGAAAATGACAATATTTACAGAAAGAAGAGGATTAACAGGTGAAGTTGCTTGCAGGCGACCAATCCAAAGGTTCAAGGAATCCACATCTCAGCACACTGTAAACCAACTGCCGGGACTAAAGGACAAATCCAGTCCCCCAAATTGAGAACATAGCAGGTGCATGTCACTAAAGGGCCACGAGGGGTCGCTGTGGAGCTAGCTGTTCCAGTGGCTGTACTTCCTGGGGAAGGAGCACCAGCTTTCATTGGACTGGGCAGGAAGCTGGTCTCCAGCAGAGTTCCCTGTGGAACACGCTGCTTAACAATCTGTGTGCTCACCTCAGCTGGGCTGAGTTCCCTTTCTTCCTTCCTCCCTCTTACCTGCAGTTGCTTCAACACCTGGAAGGCCAGGAGCTCCTGCCGAAGGTCATCCCCACACTTGACAATAACTGACAGAAGGCGCCAATTGGGGAGGTGGCCATAGGGGGAGCCTTCTCTGATCCGCCTGTGAACAAAGAAGCAAAAGGTGTCATAGGACTAATGCCAGAAGGCTTCTGCTCAAAGTCCAAACCAAACTCCCCACAGGGCAAGGACTCAGACGCATGGGACGCTGACAGCTTGGGAGAGGCTGGAGGACAACATATGCCACAGTGAGTACCTGTGGTCGCCTCTAAGCTTTGGGAGGTGCCTAGGGACCACCCCTTCCCAACTCACCTTACTTTCTCCTGCCAGGGCTCTTTTAGAGCAACTGCAGAAGGGTCTTCCGGGTCTCGTCTGAAGGCTGTGGGGGTGTGAGCCAGCTGCTCGGAGAGCCGCCGTCTAGCAGGAAGAAACTATATCATTTGCTTGGAGGAGTTACCCCAGAGCCTCATGTCCCTGTCTAAGCTGGCATTTCCTGCACTCTTTCCTTGATTCTGGGCACACAGAGATAGAAACCTGGGCTGAGAGTTTTGCTAACCTGGTGGTTTGTAATCATGTTGCAATGCAGGTTACTAGGCCCTCCCCATTCCTCCATCCTCGACCGACCCAGACTCTGATTCAGATCAGGTGTGGCTCTGGCATCTGCATTTCCAAGAAGCTCTCCTCCCTCTCCCTTAATTCGGACAGTTGTAGTCCTCAGACCTGCTCCAAGAAATGTTGCTCTAATTCCTTCCTCTGGTGCTTTCATCCCTTTGGAGTCCTCTTAAAACGTAACTTCCTTCTGTGGGAGCCCAGTAATTTCTCCACCTGTACCTTCACTGCCTCAAGTTTGGTGGCCTCAGGACAAGGACAGAGTAAGGAGAGAAAAGAAGGAAAGAGGCTGACAGACAGGAAGGGGACAGAGATAGGCAGTGCCTGAGAGGGATGAGGAACTCAGGGCAGGGTGGTCTGGCCATACCGGATGTCCCCTGCTGCTATGAACACAGGCTCCTTGCTCTCCTGGCTGGTGATGCTGTCCACAGAGAACTGGGAGATGTTGTCACAGCTGTTGGTGTGCACTTCAGGGAGCTGGGAGAGCAGAGGCCACAGGTCAGAAGTGCCAAACACGGGCCTCACTTCTGTCATCTGCTCCTCCAGTAACTCTGTGTGCTTGCTGCCTCTGCATCATGATCATTCCCCACTTCTGGACTCTGCTCCAGAAAGCGTGCCCTACTTGCACACCATCCTCACCACTTGGACCCCAAACACCTGGGCACTTACACAGCCCTTACAGCAATGCTTCTTTAAGTATGAACTACAAAAAAAAAAAAAAAAAAAAAAAAAAAGTATGAACTACCTCCTCAGAATCACCTGGAATGCTGCTAAAATTCAGATTGCTATATCCCACCATCCGTCTGAAGTAGAATTACCGGGAACGAGATCTGGAAGCCTGAATTTTTAACAAGTTTTCCCCAGAAGACCCCCCAGTGTACTCAAGTTTGCGCACCACCACCATGACTGCCACAGAAAGCTGGACTTGTGGCCTTCCACTAGGAGTTCTCCATGGCTACAGCTGCATTCTCCCATAGGGTCCAGGACACAGTTTCTCCCAAGTAGGCCCTCTGACCATTTCTTCAATCTCAGCCATTCAGTCTTATCTCCCCATTTCTCTCAAATACAAAACATTCTACCAGATCCCAAGGCCCAGAGCAAGGCCCTTCCCTTCTCCTTCCTCCCGAGCAGATCACTTCTCAGCTCCACTTGGCACTTACTGCACACGGCCTTGTTGTATATCCTATGAACAGATTTCCATTAAACGTCTGTGTCCGATCTCCCTAACTGGACTGTAAGCTCCAGGACAGAGCATCTGTCTTTACAAAGTCAAATCTGGTTGTGTCACAGTCCTACATAAAATGAGGCTCTGGCTTTTCACAACTCCAGCACAGAATCCAAGTTTCTTTCCACAATTGACAGGATCCTTCCTACAATCTGGCTCACGCCAACCTCTCCAGCCTCCCTTTCACTTCTCACCCACACCGCACATCACAGACACACACAATGCCCCTCAGTTACTCAAATGGGCCAAGCTGTCCCGTCTTCCAGTCTCTGCACATTTGCTACTCCCTCTGCCAGGAATGTTCTGTCCAGCAAATTCCTACCCATCTTTGGGCCCCCACTGACATATTTCTTCCTCAGGAAATCACTTGGTGTGTGCCCAGGCCTGAGTCTGGAATAAGTTCCACCCCCTCAGGTGCCACCATAATGCCTCGCTCTCTGTAGCACAACCTGGATCTCACATATTACAGCTACCTCCTGACTGGTCTTGTTCTTTCTCTTTTTAGGTCATAAACTCCTTGTGGGCAGGAGCCATCTTGTTTGCTAGCCCACAGCATTCTAGGCTGGCACAAAGAAGGCCCTACATAAATATTTCTTGAATGAATGAATGTATGACTCATTCTCTACTTTCTTACGACAACTTTATAGAGATGTTCAATAGATATTTTAAGTTTCCCTTACTCCCTTAGGCTTAGAAATTCACCCTTTTATTTAACCTAAATTCTTTCTGCAGGAAAAAGAACTCCACCTGAATATTGCAGACTAGCACTGTTCAGAACTTTCCCCCTCATCCCCATTAGTACCTATCTCACTCGTGTGGGCACTTGTGTCAGCCTGCCTCAGGGTGTGTTGCCTTGTCTCAAATACAATAAAAGCTCCCAGAGAATGGATACTGGGCCCCAGTACCACCTCCTGGGAACTCCCTCACCTCCACCTGCAGCTCGCCTATGTCATCCACTGACCAGGCCTCATCATCGTTGTCATAGTTGGGCACGGTGCTAAAGCTGCCTGCCCGCTGCTCGTGGGTGATACCGCATTCGGGCAGGTTCTCCACGGACCGTGTGCTCCGAATTCGGTTCTCAGGTATCCGGGCAGGGACATTGGTGGTGTCGAAGTTTTCACATTCAAGGACTTCCACATAGATCAGGTAGGGAGCCTGGAGGGGTAGTGTGTGAAAACAGTAGTTGCAACTTATCTCCACCACTGTCCCCCAATCTCAACTCTGCTAACCCAGTCCTTCCAGCTGCCCACTCCTAGCTCTAACCCCCTCACCTGTCAGTCCCTTGACACTATGAATGTCACATTCAGGGTAAGAACTTGTCCTGTGAACATGCATTTCAAGAATTTGGGTGAGAGAATGCACAGGTGTTGAAAATGGTTCGGCTGAGGGGTGCCTGGGTGGTTCAACTGGTTAAGCGTCTGCCTTGGGCTCAGGTCGTGATCCCGGCGTCTGGGGACCAAGCCCAACATGAGGCTCCCTGCTCAGCGGAGAGCCTGAGTCTCCCTCTCCTACCTGCTTGTGCTCTCTCTGTCTCTCTGTCTCTGTCTCTCTCAAATAAATAAAATCTTTAAAAAACAGTTTCAGCTGAGCTTCAATATGTACAGATGATGTACTTGGGCAAAACTATCAATTACTACCTTTGAAAGGCCTAAAAGCCTACCTGGGGCTTGTCCTAAAGACAGACAAGAGACTGGGGAAAAGCCAGCAACTGTTCTAATAAGCAGGGTTCTAATCCTCAGTGCTTCTTCTGAAGAAGAATCTGAACCATTAGTACTCATTCCAATCAACAGACAAGTTCAGCTAATTTTCTCCAACATGAGTCGGGCATTCTTGTCTCCTATGATTGGAATACGTCTTAGAAATGAGGATTTTTCGGGACATTTAGGTGGCTCAGTGGTTGAGCATCTGCCTTTGGCTCAGGCATGATCCTAGAGTTCTGGGATCGAGTCCCACATCGGGCTCCCTAAAGGGAGCCTGTTTCTCCCTCTGCCTATGTCTCTGCCTCTGTGTGTGTCTCATGAATAAATAAATAAAATCTTAAAAAAAAAAAAAAAAAAAGAAATGAGGATTTTTCTATTCCATGTCACTTTACTTGGAAAGCCTAAGAGTTATGGGAGGGCTAGGGAAGAGCTACCAAAGGGGTGGAAAGAAAACTGGAGAGCAACTCTCTCATGAGACATGGGAAGGAAGAATCAAGCTGAAAAGATTAGGCCTCTTTGGTCCAGAAAAACAAGAGCCAAGAAGGGAGACAAGAGGGCCCTCAGAATCATAACAGCACTGAGGTAAAGTCAAGATTGACACATGCACATGAGTCATGGAGTCCAGGATGTTGGTGGGGCATCCCTGGAAGTATACACAAACCTGGACAACCATGGGAGAAGAGATATGAGGGGTAGGATCTGGGCCAGAGCCTACCTACCTTGTCCTTGGAGTTGAGGACAACAGCCTGGGTGTGGGGCACACGGACCACGTGGTGGTCAAAACCAGCAGTGGGCAGCCAGACTCGGGCAGGGAGCTTATGGTTGAGCAGGGAGAGCTCTGAGATCAGCCGCTGTGTTTTTTGCTCCTTGGTGGGGAGTGTGGCCAGCCGCTTGCCAATCGCCATCAGGGACTTGATGAATTCTCGTTCAGGCGCCAGTCTGACGGGCTACAGGGAGTTGTAGTAAAGTAAAAGACGGTGAAGAAACCATAGAAAAAAGTAGACCACCCACTTAGTCACTCCTGGCCATGAAGACCAGGGATCCCAATGTCTGGAGAACCCTAGGGAAGGAGCTACCCTTTGGCACTGGTAGGGAGTCTCATCACTCTACCCCTGACAACTTCAGCTGGGAATAGGTAGAAAAGCCAGCATACCCCTCCACAGGCTGATTCTTCAGGGTTAAGGGGGTATGAATCTGGTGTCACTGGGAGGCACCCCTCTTCTCTTGGACCTGAGTTCCTTACAAACTGTCTCAAGGCTTTAAGATGGATGGGGGCACAAGATCCAGAGAGAAGAGATGGTTATATTGGACATGTCATGCTTCACCTATCTCCAGGTCCTTGGGCTGAGTCTCTGCTGAGGGGCTCTGTAAGAGCCCCATGAAGCTAGGGAGGGGTGCCCTGAGTCACTATCTCTTCTTTCAAAGAAGGATTTATTTCATTCAAATGACTTTTGTTACCTTTCATAGCATCCCCGTCCACCCACAATGTCTTAAAAGGGGTCAGTGCACATGCAGGGGATGTGAAGGGGGTGAGCAGACTTTGCATTAATGAAGGAACAATCAAAGTGGACAGAAAAAGCAGATGGAAGGAGGCAGGTACGGGGAAGTGAGTAGAAAAAGCAATAGCTCCTTTTGGCCCTTGACACAGGCCCTGCAGGTATGTCTCTTTCAGTGATCCTTCCTTGGGTTCTCTTCCCCTACGTCTCAGGGACTAGGCTTCCCTAATAGCTCTCTGATGTGAACTTGGCTCCTCAGGCTGGGCACTTCACAATGCCCAGAAAGGACAAAGTCCGTCTGGGGAGTGAGGTGAGGGTGGGGGAAAAGAGGGACACAAAGAAGGGCTCTTTTCCCAGCCTAAGTCTTTCTACCATAAGGGATACTTTATCAAAGGTAGCCACTCAGCATCCCTATCCCAGCTCCCCTCAGCTAGATAAGAACAGTATTTCCTCCTCTTAGAAAAAGCAGTATTCCACTGAACAGACCTTTCTCTCCCTCTGTGGGTCCTGCTTAGTTTCCTGAGAACTGAGAATTTCTACCCCCCACTCCCTCACACTGCAAAAAAAAAAAAGAGCTACTTTTGAAAGCTGGGTAGTACCAGGTCCATCTCTGCATGTGCAAAAAACCAGGGTTTAAAGGAACAGCCTGTGTCTCAGCCTCTCAAACTACTGGGGGCTGTCTCAGGGCCCCACATAATAATCAAACAGGGTGTCAGAACCAACCAGGAATGCTCTGGGAGACAGGGTTAAAAAGAGACAAAGACAGGAAGATAGTAGAACTTGGGCTTCTGTGGTCCCTGGAAATATCCCAGGGGCCTCATAGAGAAAACAAAAGAAAGGAAGAGGAAATTTGGAAACACTCCTTCATTCATCCTGATCCCCCAATCCATCCACTCAGGTGGCAAATGGTCACTGACCCTCCACCCCAACCAATTCATAGTCATTTCAGATCAGAAAAGGTAGAATTCCTTCCCATCCTCAAATCAGCATCAGGTTGGGCCCCTATGTTTCTTAGGCATGTTGGAGATGTGACCCCAGGCCTCAAGAGAGGCTCTGCCAACAGGGGAGGAGATAGGAATCATGATTGAAAGGGGATCAGCACAGAATGGAGAAAACTGACTGGGAAGACAAATCAAAAAGAAAATGTAAAAAAATCATCCAAAACTCCCAGAGGGTCCAGCATTTCCTCTCACGTCTCTGCCCAACAACAAGGTCTGAGAGACCCTGAGGGACCAGAGGGTCAGGGGTTAGTCCAGAGGGAACAAGAAAGGAGAATGTGGATTAAGGAACCTCCTGGGCAGTGAGCTGGGAAAGGGAAGAACTCACACCTGGAAGAAAGGTGGTTGAAGCTAAAAAAGGAAACCAGCTGTGGGGAGGTAAAACTTTCCTTCAGGCCAAATCCTGTTTCCTTTTGGAGTCTGCTCCTCCAGCACAGGGCCTAGCATTTAGAACTGAATAAATATTTGATGATCTGATGGCAGAAGCCATGAGGAAAGGGTTGTGGTGGGAAGAAACAGGATCATGGGGGTTTCTGCCAAGCAATTCTTGGTTCCAATCCAGGGTAAATTCTACCTCTCTCCCAGCTGTTTGCTCTAGAGACCCAGGAACTGGTGGCTGAGTCGCACTGCATCCCAGCTACGTCTGGGAGAAGGACGGACTGAGCCTGGGCTCCAGGCATTGGTGACAAAGGGTGGGAGACTCTTCCAGACTGGGGAGGTCTGGGAGGAAGGGGCTGATCTCCCAGGAAGAAAAGACACCTTTTAACTCCAGCCTTGGCCTGGGGACTCAGAAGACCTGGGGACGGAGAGGAAATGCGGCCACCGAGGGGGGGAGGGGAGCCTGCCACCCAGTCCCAGCCTGGCCCCACTTACGGAACTGAATGAATTATCAATACTCTCGGTGCTGGAGGAGAGCTCCTGGGAAAGGGCCAGAGGGCAAGGGGAGTAGGAGGGGCAGGGAGGGAGGGGAGAGAGACAAAGGCAAAGAATTTAGCTCCACCTTGGATCATAACTGCTTCTCTTGTGTATCTCTACCTGGCTGCTTTATTGAGAGAAAGTCAACCCAGAAACACCATTTGCCCAAATTCGTGACAACTGTGGGAGACTCTGGAGGGCTGGCTCAGATCTTGAGGTCAGAAGGGTTGAAGAGACAGTGGCCCTTGGCTTTTCCCCTTTTCTCCCTGCCTGCACTGAGCTCTCCCTCTAGGACAAACCCTACAGCTGGGAGCTGCAGGGCAGCTAAGCTGCCTGCTTTCTCTTCACCCACTCACAGGCTCCCAACCAAATCCTTCTCCGTGGAAATCACCACAAAGGGACTGAATTTAACAAGCTGCATGGTCCCCATACAGGAAAGCTTGTATTCCTCCAGCTTCTTAGGAATGTCAGGGAGTAAGCAGAAGAGCTAAACTCTTAGTGCCAGCGGTGTCTCCTTTCCCATCAGCTTCATTATCATCCTGGGAAGGCCAGTCCCAACCTTGAACCATGTGACAGGGACACCCCCAGAGCCATGAGCATGACACCTCTGGGGCTAGATGCTGCTGGGGGAAAGGATGGATAACTTTCATACCTACCAAACCTCTGCAAGCTGCCTGTCCGGCTATTTCATGCCACACTCAGTAAATTATAATTTTCGGACTTAAGTTGGGGAGCTGGTCCTAGTTGCATCCACCTGAGAAAGCTGAGCAGGCAAGCAGCAGCTGTCTAGGTCCCAGCCTAGGAGATTTATCTAAATCTGCCCCCCGTGCCTGTGTCTTACTTATGTCCGTGAGCACAACAGGGGAAAGGGCTGGTGGTAAAAGTCGCCTTCAGCAGCTCTACTGCAGCTTGTGCACGGGCCCATCCTGGGTTCTGTCCACCAAGGCCTCCCAGGGAGAAGGGGTAATATGTGTGCATAAATCTGCAGGAGGGCAGGGGCCTGGACCAAGGAGACAAAGTACTGGGAGCTCCCAGGGCAGGAGGCAGTGGTCACCGAGCTTCTACTTTGCAATCATCATTTCAAGCATCTGCTTGATTCCATTTCATGGTTTACATTCTGTTCTAACTGGAGTCCTATGGTCAGGTCATTCCTTGAAGAATCTGAGGAGACGGGCAATTTGAGGGAGAAGGCAAGCCAAATATTCTCCCAAGGCAACTACTCCTCTGCTTTGGGTAGAGGTGGGAGGGAGAATTGAGGCATGAGGATGCCACAGCCTATTCTTAGTGGTTCAATTTCTTTCCATGAGCTGGTTGTGGAAGGAAGAGCAGGGAGGATACTAGCTCCATGAGCAATGCTCCAGCTGATTCTTCCACAGACAGGTCCTCTCTGACTCATTAACAGCCTTGGGGGAAGGGAGGAATATCATGACCTGCTCCTCTCTCCTACTCTAGCCTTGAGTCACTCACACTGAGTCAGCTCCAAGAGAAAAGCTGAGGCCAAGAAGCTGACATCACACCCCATCAGGCTGGAAGGCTCACTGGGGCTTCTAGTGTGACATGCAGCAGATTTCTCTGTACAAAGGTTATAGTCCTGAAAAGACAAAGCTGATCTGCCATGAGTGCCACTACATGAGGCAGGGTGGGTGGTACTTAAACCATCTCTGCTCCCTGGGCCCCCATGCTAGGCCAAAATGTTTGCCATCCAGTTACTAATGGGAAGGAAGACTACCTGAGCAGAGTCCTCTGATTAGGCTGACAAAAACTGCTGTGAAGTGGCAGGCTTGGGGGCTGCAATGGTGAGGAGACCTTGGCTTGTAGTGGAGAGTGTGAAAGATCTGTCATT
Source organism: Canis lupus familiaris (assembly GCF_011100685.1). Lineage (NCBI taxonomy): Eukaryota > Metazoa > Chordata > Mammalia > Carnivora > Canidae > Canis > Canis lupus. Next base: position 61,033,156 of record NC_049238.1, read on the forward strand.
AAAAGTAAACAGTACCCTGTGTGAGATGTGGGCAGAGGATGACTGTGCAGGGAGACTCCAGGCAGGAAGAGAGCTGCACAAGCAGACAGCCAGGGCCTCTCTTCTGTGGCCTCACTTTACCCTCCAGAGCTTCTCTTTAGATAATTACGTGCTTTGTTTAGGAAGCTGTAGACTTCCTCCTTATATGCAGGAAACAGCTTTTTAAGAGAGTCACAAACTCCACCAAAAAGTGTTAGAACTGATAAATTCTGTTAAGTTTCAGTATACAAAATTGAGAGTCACACACTAAATAAGCTCTTAGATAATGGGGTCTCCACATTACAAGTTCCTGGAGGGAAGAGCCGTACTTTATCCTTCATCCTTCACTGCCTCTGGCATGGGCTGTGCACACTGTATAAGCTCATTTGTTGAGTGAATGAATGAGGGGGAAAGGAGGAGCAAGAGGAGGAAAATCTTGGTATTTGGGGAACAAAAACCTTGACAGACGTATCCTCAAACTGCCAAAGGGGCTGGGAGACCTTTGTGCCGAAGACTCCAATGCTCAGACCCCTAGATAGATATATTCATATTTATTCTTTCACTTCTGCTCTCATGTTTCCTAAGAATGCACTATGGATTCAGGTGTCTCATTCTGCCAGCATCAGATAACCTAGGAATACCTAGGGATCTGATACCTCCTTCTTTTCCTGGATCTAAAAATCCATGATAAGGAGCCAGGATGGGAAGAATGGCAGCCAGAGAAGCCACCCCAGAGGATTTAAGCGCTCAGAGAATACCTGTGTCTCAGAGTCACCCACAGTCCCATCCTGGGAAGTAGTTAGATCCAAAGAAGAGGGACCAAGAACCAGCACAAGGTAGCTCGAAGGCCTCAGCTTTTCTGGTCCTAAGACAGGACTACCCAATACAAATAGAGAAAAACCATGCCTGGCAGGAGGCACCAAGGGGCTCACTTACAAGCTGCTCATGCACATACTGCTATGGGCTTGACCCCAAGAGAAGAACTCCCAAACTCTCCAGGACCTTAGTCCCACCAGATCTGGATGATTCTTCTTATTCTGCAACAAGCTCCCTTCATGACTTTGAACTTAACTTCCCTGCCAAGCTCAACCAGAAAAGAAAATGGTCCATTCTGGTTCTGAGAACAGTTGGGGTCTTCTGCCTGTGCATGGAACTGTAGAAACCTAGATGGCGAGGGCCTAGGCCATTCTTCCCCAAGTGGACTCTAACAGCTGAGGGTCTGGGAAAGCAGATGCTAAGAAATAAGCAAGAAGGCTCAGCTGGATGATTAGGAGCACTGGCTGTGATCTGAGGCCTAGCTGAGGGACCCTGGGCAAATTACCTCACCTCTCTCTAAGCCTGTCTCCTCGATGGTAAAATAATCCCTGTCTCTTAGGACTATTGAGGATGAGATGCAAAGTACTTGGCATGCTGCTTGGCACATGAAAAGTGCCCAATGTTAGCTCTTTTGGCTTCGCTATTATAACAAAATCTCAAATTTCCAGAAAGCAGGCTCTGTCGTCTCCCACCCTCCTGCCTTTTCCCTTCCCTAGGCACTCTGATTGAAAGCAGCTGAAAAGAAGTCCCATTGTATCAAAATCGTGGGTGGGTTATGTGCCCCACAGGGGCAGATGCCAGCACCATGGCTATATGCATTTTCCAACAAGTGCAAATTCCTTGTTCTTTTCTCCCTTCTTTTCTAGGCTGGGCTGGCGGCCAGGATGAGAGCCAGGCCAGCGGTGAGTCGGGGGTGCGGGGGGGGGGGGGGGCGGGTACTGGGGCATAACTGTCTGGCTGGGACGCCAGGTCACTGACACTTGGTTGTCCATGGAAATTCCCCAAGCTATCTATCCAGACATAGAATTGAAGGTGAGCATAACCTACTGATGTGCTTCTCTCTTCCCTGCTCTGGAAACCCCTAACTGCCCCTGCAGGCTTCTCTTCTTTCTAGCCTCCAGGTCTCTGACTAGACTCTAGGCATGCCCAAGATTTACTCTATACCAAGACTGCTTCCCTCTTCCCTTTGTGCTTCTCCCAAATGCTAAGACATCCCTTCCCCTGAAGAAAGACAGGCACAAGGGCATTCTGCAGGTGCCTCAGTGATGGGGAATGAACCTGACTCTTAAGTCAACAAAAAGCAGGCTCTTTGAGGGCTGAGGCAGATGGGTTATGAAGAAGAGAGATCAGGAGAATGAAGCCAAGGCTCTGTTTAATACTCCTGCTCCCAGCACATACACCATCCCTTTTACTCCCTGACGGCTGCCACTCTGAGAGGTTCTGGTAGATACCCCAGGTCTCAAGTCAGGGTAGGGAGGGCTCTGCCACAGTTCCTACTAAGTAAATAGTTAATGGAATGGCAGTGAAAACAAGTGGACAGAGTCAGGAGTGTCAGCTTTGCTATTAACTATGTGACCTAAGGCAAGGCACTGCTATCTCTCTAGGTCTCGGAGTTCTTCCTTTGTAAAATGAAGCAGCTGGAATACAGGAGTTCTAAGGTCTTTTTCCACTCTGACATCCCATGCTTTAATCAGTGAAATGAAACAGAGGGAAGGAGAGAAAAGGACAGAGGAGCTGTATGTCAGACATCCTGTCTCCATGCTGTCTTGCCCTGCTGCCCCTCCCAGGCATTTTACCTCATCCTCATTTTCCACTTTAGGGTTGCTGGCTGTTCGTTTCAGGTTGCTGCTGAGACTTATGCTGGCGGTGGCATCGGACTTAGAGCGCTGGTGAGTCCTCTTAGAGGGAGACAGCCCCATGTCAGGGGCTGGACTCAAGGAGGGCAGCTCCCTCTTCCGGTGAGCTGGCTTCAGCTCATCTGAGAGGATCAGCTTCCGGAGCTTGGTCCCACGGGAGTGTCGCTGAGTGGAAATGTGCATGTCTGAAGAGTAGGCCCCAAGTAACAGGGCGCACTGGAGGGAAAAGTTAATGCTCTGGCGGCAACGATGGACTATGTAGGGCTTGATGGCGTCACCCACGTCCTCATCCATGTGGATGTACATGTTAAGCAACTGGGGCAGATAAAAATCCACATCCTCGTTGCGAAAGCAGAAGAGCCGGTTGCCGATGTAGGCTTGTACTCCAGGCTCCTTGGAGTTGTACAGGTATGAAATAGCCATGGAGATGTCAAATAGTTTTGACTCAAATAGCCTCAGCAGCCAGGACTGTTTGGCGGAGTTGTTCTGCCGCCGCCTCCTTGCTCCCTTGGCTGTGCCCGAGGCCACAGTGGCCCCCATTTCATCTTCCTCCTCCCTTATCTGGGTAGGTGGATCATCCAGGCAACGGATAGCACTGTCCGGAACATCCCCATTGACCAGCTCCAGGGAGGTGTCTGTGCTAGATATGGCCACGCCTCCATGCAAAAGCTTGACTTGCTCCAGCACCTCCTGGCAGGCCTTCTGGGCCACCTCACGGTCAATCACTGACAGTTCCCCAACCCCCTCTGTGATGACGCCTAGCAAGGAACCCCCATTATTCCCTGGCAGGCCAGTAGTGGGCTCAGAAGTTGGCTTCAGGGGGGCAGGTTCCACCACCATGTCTCCCATGGCCACAGCCAGACTTCGAGCTTCCAAGCTACAGGAGGAAGGAGGGAGAAAGGAACAGAAAGGGAAATACACACACACACTGGTTAGTGGTGCCATCCTCAGGTCTTTCTTTCATCCACCATGAAATCTTCCCAAGCCTCTCCTTTCTTTTGTCTTCCTGGACTCCTTCAAAATCAGATGAAAAGTCATCTCCCAGGAAGCCTTCCCTGACTACCTCCACTGCTGATCCCATTATTCTTCCTTCCTTCTGCACTTAGCTACTCAGCTAAGCCTCTGTTCCTATCTTGTATCTGCGAAATGCTGCTTTATATGTTATCATTATACAGGTTTACAAATTCTTCAGGTAGACTGGGAAGCAATTTTGGTCTTATTCCCTTGTCCCTAACTCTTCAAATGCTTTTCTATCTTTGTGCTCTTCTTGTGTCTCCCTTGACATGCCTGCCAATAACCTTTCTCTTTTCTTCATTAAATTGTATTGCCTTACTCATATAACACTCTGTACACAGGTCCTAAGCATTTCACCTCAATTTAGTATCAAAGCCTTTTTTTTTAAGTTTTTTTTTAAAGATTTTATTTATTCATTCATGAGAGACACAGAGAGAGAGAGAGAGAGAGAGAGACATAGGCAAAGGGAGACGTAGGCTCCATGCAGGGAGCCTGATGTGGGACTAGATCCCAGAACCCCAGGATCACACCCTGGGCAGAAGGCAGGCGCTAAACTTCTGAGCCACCCCGGCGTCCCTAAGTTTTATTTTTATTTAAGGAATCTCTACACCCAATGTGGGGCTCCAACTGAAGACTCTGAGATCAAGAGTCGCACACTCTTCTGACTGAGCCGGTCAAACGCCCCTAGTATCAAAGTCCTGATGTGTTTTTCTAGTCACAGATACTTTCTTACCTTCCTTTCAGACTCAGAGGTCCGAAGGAATAAGGGCCAGCAAATACCATCACGACTTCATTTAGAAGAAAACAGCTCTAAAATAATCATCAATCCTGCTGAAGTGTGCCATTTCTCTGCTTGTGTGCCTTCATGACATCATTCCCTTTTTCTCTAGTGCCACAGCAGCTGAAGTATAGTGGAGAAACTCCTGAACTTAGGAGTCAAACAGGCTGGGATTCAAGACCCTGGATCTGCCATTATGAGGTATATGAACTTACACAAACCATATATCTTCTGAGTTTCAGATTCCTCAACCACAAAATGGGAAAAACATATCTACTTCTCATTGTTGCTGTGTGGAAAAACTTCATGAGTGTAAAAAAATCTAGCACAGTCCCTGGCATACAGTAGTACTCAATAACTATTAGCTGAATCCTAATCACCTAACAATTTAGTAAACGGTGTATGTGCATGTGTGTGTGCACACACATATACTGTTTATAAGTAAAGTGGATTAGAGCTATATTCATTGAGAATCTCCTAAAACATTTTTGACAGCTATCTCTTACCCTAACACGACTTTCCCCATTATCATACAGAGAGCCCAGGAATTGGAAAGCCTGGGAGAAGGCAAAAAGAATTCAGCTAGAGCTCATGAGACTGTAACATCCAAAGAACAAGGAGGAACAGGAGTCACATCATCTAGAATCCCTCTCTGGAGTGAGAGAATATTTGCTGACAAAAGCCACTGCCCTCCTAGAACAATTCTTCAGAGCCTCACCAAATCAGAATAGATTAGAATAGTATGTAACAGAAGGAAATTTCAAAGCAAAGACTGGGAGAGGCACATTGTTAATGTCAGATCAACCCAGTTCCAGAGTCTGACTGTAGCCAACAATGGCCTCAGAGGCCACTCTACAAAAACACAAATTAGAGTGAGTCTAAGGGATGCCTGGGTGGCTCAGGGGTTGAGCACCTGCCTTTGGCTCAGGGCATGATCCTGGGGTCCCAGTATCGAGTCCCACATCGGGCTCCCTGCATGGAGCCTGCTTCTTTCTCTGCTTATGTCTCTGCCTCTCTCTGTGTGTGTCTCTCATGAATAAATAAATAAAATCTTTTTTTTAAAAGTGAGTCTAAGATAAACTCAAGAGCATGAGCAAGAGGAAAGCAGAATCTACTGTAGTACTGAAATGCAGGTAATTTCCAACTATTAGTGACATCGCCTTTGATGCTAGTGAATCTGGGTGCATGTAACTTTGGTAGGAGGCTTGAGATACAAATTCTCTAATCACTCTGGAAAGCCTCATTTTCCACCACCACCCTTTCAGTGCCTCTTCTTGTATCTCTGAAATGTTAAGAATCAAAGTTACTCTGCTTTGCCCAATACTATATAGCCTAGGTCCCTGCCTCCCAGCAGTCACCACTAAAGTCTCACAGGAAGACAGATGGAAAACTCTTCTGTTCTCAGAGATCACCAAAAAAGGCTACTTCAGTTTATCTTTCTCCCAACTCTGTCAAACGAGAAGTTCCTATCACTGAATTTCTCTGATGCAGCTTGAACTTGGTATCAGTAAAAATTTGGGAACTCGTTCATCATGCTCTCTCCTAAAATTAGGCAGCGCCCTCTGAGCAGTAGAACCAGCATAGCTGCCTATGTGGATCTGTCTCTACTCGCAACTTCATGTTACACAGAAATAATAAGAAAGCTTTAATCACTCCTTGCCACACCTTTGCAGGGCACTCCGCGCACCAGAGGGTCATTCTAATTCAACTAAGACCACCACCTTTTAGGTCTACTGAAAAACTCACATGATAGTCTCGATCAATTTATACAACCAACTTTTTTTTCTCCATCTCTCTATGCTTGACAAACCTTTCCCCTTTCCTCTACTCCAGAGACTTCTAAGTTATCAAAAGCTCCTGAAATCTACTTCTCAAAACTTCCAAGGGATATAAAGACATAAAGACATCCTTCCTACATATAGCACCTCAGTCCTCACTAGGATATACAGCAGATGCACCAAGTGATCACAATTGGGATTATTACTAGCACCAGGAGGGGAGGAAAGGATGTATGTATGTATGTATGTATGTATTTAATCCCAGGGCTCAGCCAGTAATCCCGAATCACACACAGTACTCAGGGGAGTTCTCCACTGACCAGATCTCCCATCTGACAGTCTTTATTCCCCCAGGGAACCAGATGATGTCAAGAGATGCAGGAAAACTGGACTCCTCTCCAGTAGCTCTGCCTCTAGAAACTACTAAACTGGAGCTGGACCTCCCTTGCCTCTCTGAGCCTCAAGGACTGCCTGCATCTGAAGCAAGTTGAGTTGCCAATTTAGACAATAAGAAATGGGAATGGGATTGGTAAGTAAGCTTTGTTAAGTAACCATTCTAAAGAAAGAGAGAAAAAAGGAACAGGGTGTATTCATCATCCTTCCCCTTTGGAAGAAAATCTAAATCTTTAATATCAAATGGCTTGTACGCTCTCAAGAGCGTTTAAACAACAGAGGCTCCATATTTCACACTGGGAACCTAAACTGGCCTTCAAACTAGATGACAAAGGGAACCCAAGAGGGGGCCCCCTCCCCTCCCCTCCCCTCCCCTCCCCTCCCAGCCAACCAGCTGGCTGCTAGGCACTGGGGTGGAAGTGGAGGAAAATTAACAACTGATTGGGCTCCACAGCTAACTGCACAATGTAGGGAATCCTCGTCTGAGTATCAAGAGGCTGTTTAGGGCTATAGAGGACAGAGAGGGTGTACATACATGTTTTCTGTATGACCTAGCATTTAAGTAAATGTCTGTAAAAACTCTAGGGGGAGGGGATGTTTAACCTGGTTTCCCACTTCTGATCACCTCAAAAGATTCCATGCAAACAACCCTCCAACCCAGTACTGGTCTCCATTAAATGACTTCCTGGATTGGTCTCAGCTAGGACAGGAAAGGTAAAAGCCCCAAATCAATCCCCTCACCCAGTTAATGACCATTCCCTTCTTAGGGGGACTAGAAAAATATGGATTGATTTAGACCAATCCTCATGTTTTTACATGTTCCTGTATTTTCACAGAATTGTCTTAAGAGATCATCTGATTTCCAAGCAGGTAGGCAAGCTCAATTTTCCCCCTCAGAGATGGATCATGTGAGTTGGAAAAAAGGGTAGTGAAGCCACTATCTTCATCCTACAAGGTGGGTCGTTAAGAGAGACTGTTACAAATTCATGGAAAAAGAAAAGGAAGTTCACGTATGCTATTTACAATTACACAGGCTTCTAATTAATAAAAATGACAATTATAGAAACAAAAAGTGTAAACCCTCTAAAGTTCAATCCTCTTTTGTAACAATTAATTAATCAGAAAAGAGGCACAAGCATTTTATCTAGTGCTATGATGATAACCTTCAGAAATAAACACAGATAATTAAGATGTCAACTCTAAAGGAGCAGGAGTGGGATGAATGGAAAGGGACTATAGATTTCATCATAAACTCTTAAGTACCATCAGATTTATTACCAAATGCATGTTTGCCTTTGATAATAATTTTTTTAAATTTTTATTTATGGGCACCCGGTGGCTCAGCGGTTTGGCGCTGCCTTCAGCCCAGGGCCTGATCCTGGAGACCCGGGATCAAGATCCTCGTCGGGCTCCCTGCATGGAGCCTGCTTCTCCCTCTGCCTGTGTCTCTGCTTCTCTCTTTCTCATGAATGAATAAATAAAATCTTTAAAAATAAAATAAGATAAAATAAAATAAAATTTTTATTTATTTGAGAGAGAGAGTGAGCGAGAGAGCACAAGTGGGGGTGGGGAAGGGGGGAGAGGTAGGAGCAGACTCCCCGCAGAGCAGGGCGCCCGATGTGGGGCTCGATCCCAGGACCCCAGGATCATGACCTGAGCTGAAGGTAGACGCTTAACCCACTGAGCCACCTAGGTGCCCCAATAATTTTTTTTAATATTTTTTTTAAGTAATCTCTTTTTTTTTTTTTTTTTTTTTTTATGATAGTCACAGAGAGAGAGAGAGGCAGAGACACAGGCAGAGGGAGAAGCAGGCTCCATGCACTGGGAGCCCGATGTGGGATTCAATCCCGGGTCTCCAGGATCAGACCCTGGGCCAAAGGCAGGCGCTAAACTGCTGCGCCACCCAGGGATCCCCCTTAAGTAATCTCTACACTCAATGTGGGGGCTTGAATTTACGAACCAGAGATCAAGAGTTGTGTATTCCACCAACTGAGGCAGCCAGGCACCCCACCTTTGATAACAATTTTAAAAAAGAAACTGCTCTTTCAGAGAAACTCCGCATCCACCCTAGCTGCCTGTTCTGCGTATCTTAAAAGTCTATCTCAAACCTTTCTTTCAGTAGGGCTCAGCTCATATTCCCCCCTTGACCTCAATGGACAAGGTAGAGATTACTATTTTTTCCTTGTAGAAACTCAGGGTCAAAAGTGAAGTAGGCTCATGTAAATGTTTCTCCAAAGCCCCAGTGGGGGACTGGCATCAGGGAGGAGGGCATTCTCAAGCCAGCAGCAGAAAGGTAGGGAAGGCAGTGATCTTGGGGTAGTTAAGTCAATATTGAATCATGCTGAGAAGTCTCTATGCAGGGCCATGGGAGCTGGTATAAGCAGATTCCAGTCAGACAGCCCAAGCCAGCTCTGGGAGCCCCTGCTGAAACAGACAGATGGCAAAGAAAGTAACCTGTGCACTCACTTCTCTCTGAACTGTTTCTCCCTGCTGCAAGCCCCAAATGTGCTCGGACTAGGCCCTCTCTTGTCTCATGCCAATTAATGAAAGGATCCTCCCAAACTTCTTCCCCAAATCAAAGAATCTCAATTTGCTGCTTTGGATGGCGTTCAGCAAACATGTTCTCATGCAACATGGACCCAGCTCTGAGAATGAAGCAGGGAAACTGGGGGAAATATGATTTCTCTTTGGGAGTGTTTCCAAGGAGTAAAACTATGCCTAAAAAGGAGGATGAGGAGACTGCACACCAGCTAACAAACGAAGAGGGAGACAAGGGAGAAGTGGGAAGAGGAAGTGTGATTACTTCCAAAAAGACCGAGAGTCGGAAGATAAACGGAACTTCACATGCCCTCTTCACTAGCATCGACCAAGAGAGACATACCATACAAGGGAGCAACTAGTTTCCTGAGTCCCACCTCACTCCAAGTTCTCTTTTCCAGCCATCTTCCTCAGAGAGCTTTCCCACAAACACACTTTCTACCTATAGAATCTGGAGTTACGGATCAAGTCCAAGAGGAACAGCACAAGTGGTCAGCAACTACATGTAGTGGGGAAAACAAGCAAGGCAAAGGAAGCAGGCCTGGAGCTTGTCTTTCAAAAGAAATGGATAGCTGTACCAAATGGTACGGCGATAGCTGTCAACTAGAAAGACCCAATAGAGAGATCATAATGAAGATAAACTCTCAGGTCAGCTATACCACTAAGAAATGCCTTTTGCTGAGAAACCCAGAATGTTTCATAAACAAATAAACCAAGTCTAATTTTTCCTCCAACCCACATCCTACAAGTAGCCTATTACTGCACTGATGCCCACAGAGGGGGCCGTTCTCCCAAAAAGTTCACTATAGAGGTCACGTGAGGAAGTCACTTGTTGTTCACATGTTGAACCCAGGAGTCCTGATTCTGCATGTACAAACTCTTTCTAATGTCTCATGTTCCTTTTCCCAGTTACCCCCAACTCCACCCTAGGCCTAAGCCCTTATGGAATTAACCGAAACTATTCCAGTAAGCCACAGACAATAAATAAATGACTCCTTCTGGATTTGGACAGGAGCGGGAAGACACTCTACTCTGTGATTCCTCAAAGACAAGTGTAATATTAAGTAATCCAAAACAATTTCTCACAATCTCATACAGTTTCCATGCAGGCCTGTTCATCCCTTGTGGTGGCTGATCCTGGGTAGTCAACAAAGTGTAATCTAATAGGAACTTTTTCAAAACTTGCTGCATCCTTCAGAAACACGCTTCTGTCCAGAAAAGCCTGAGTGAGACAGCTAAGGCTCCCCCCACCTCCTCCCAACACATTTTCTTCTTAGGTCAAGGTTTAGCTGATCCTGAAATAAGTGGTATGTAGAGATAAAAAAAATGTGACAGAGAACACATAGAGACCACAGGAGAAACAGAACCAAGGGTCACAAGGATCAGCAAAATCCTTGAAACTGGAGGGAGGAAGTGTCAGAGATGGAATTCCTGAATGGGAAGGGACGCTGTCAGATCTCTTCTATAGGAACAAACCTCTAGAGGCTGGGGTATTTGAGGAGGGCTTGGTAAAGGGACGTTAAAGAAAGTTGCAGGGATCGTAAATCTTCACTCTAAAGAAGGGTAAGGATTAAGGTCAAAGTACAATGCAAACGGTACTTTGGGAATGACGACGAGGGCCCGAGATTCCTTAAGGGGAGGGGAACAGGCAATTCTTGGAAGCCAGGAGCTGGGTGGGTGGCGGTGAGGTAATGGAATCAGAAACAGATGAATAGAGGGCCACAGAGCAGAGAGAGCTCAGGGAAATGGGAACCCAATGCTGCGGCTGCAGGGAGACAGCGGACGAAAGGGGCAGAAGAGGAAAAGGGCGGAAGGCGGAGGCTGTGGGGAAGATTTGGGGCAGGAACACATGAAGAGGAAGGGCAAACGAGGATGGCCATTACAAGAGGTACCCTGATGGGGAAAGGGTTCATGACTTCGGAGAAAATAATTCGGGACGGAGGCAACAGGGATAAGGGTGTGTGTGTGGAGGAAGGGGGATCCCCGGGGCAGAGGGAGGAGCTAAACAGAGGAGGAAGCCAAAAAGGCAGCGGAGGACCCCAGACTCGAGGGGAAAGGGTGGAAAAGGCACCCAGGGTCCAGCTGCCACCGGGAGGGCAGTTTTGTAGTCCAACCCAGGTGTGGGGGCGGGGGGGGCTGTGCGGGACGGGGTGGGAGCGGGACCCCCCACTCACAGGGGCAGGGAGCTCAGGCACGGGAGTCGCTTACCTCCGAGACCCCAGCGGAGGGGTGCGGGCGGTCGGGGTCGGGCTGCCGACACCGCCGCCTCAGCAGCCGCGGCCGCTCCCGGGTTCCATTGGCCGCCTGCGCTTCCCTGACAGCGGCCGCGGCGGCGGAGCCAGGCCCCGGCTTAGGGGCTGCCCTCGGCGCCGCCTGAGGGGGCCTTCGCGCTGCCTGGACAGGTTCGACCCGGCCGCACAGCCTCCTCTCCTCCCTCTTGCAAAAGCAAGACCAAAAAAAAAAAAAAAATGCCAGCAGGCCTCCGTTCTTCTTGTGAGTCCCAGTAGTCCTTCTTAGGGTATGCCTTCCTGCTTCTCCGACGCTCAGGATCCTACCAATCCCATAGCAATCTAAGGACTCGGGTGAGCTGCCCGGAACATGCCTGTTCAGAAATAGAAAAGGGGGCGGGGAAGACGCATTGGGAAGAGGGGAGGGAGGAGAGGGTGAGGGGAGGAGCCTACGGGGGGGAGGAGGGGCCAATCTTCCCGAGGCTGGGAAACCCGGCCAGTAGTAGGACCTACCGGGTGAGGGCCGGGGTTCCGGGCCTCAAGCGGAGAGCGGCCGGCCTGTTGGCGGGTCCGGGCGCCCTGTTGGGAAAGAAGTATAGACACATTGGGTACTTCCAGAAGTACCTGAACATGCAAATTATATGCGAATAAGTCCGTTTGTGTGAGCAACTGCGTTACCGGAACTGCTATCAGTGGCTCTCCCCTACTCCGCCAGACTCTTAGTAACTTCGGCCGTGGGATGGACGCAGGGGGCCCAGCGGAGACTGGAGAGAGAAGAGGCGGGTGGGGAAGACAGTCACCCTAGCCACCCTTTTCCTATTCATCTTGAAGGACGCTGTCACGGTAACGCCCCTCCTCGCTGCACGAATGGCGGAGTCCAACCGCGTCAATCTGCCGCCGTTAGTGGCCGACTCGAGGCCGTGGTTCTGCCTCCGAGGTCACCGCCTGCCCGGGTAGTCCTTGGCCTCCAGCCTCCGGACGTTGACCCCTCCAGGGAGGGGCGGACGGGCCAGGTTGGGAGAGGTGAGTGATCGTAACCCCTGCTTCCCAGCAAAACCAGACCACGTGCAAATAAACAAAAACACGCCTTGCAAATGGACCTCAGGCTTTGGCTGTGTGTATTTGTCTGTGGTACTGATGGGGAGCTCTTCCTCAGAGCCTCAGTCCCCACCCTCAGCGGCCTTACTTAGACTTTTGAGGCTAGCCCAGATCGTGGATGCCGCCTTCCTACCATTTAGAGGCCGATTCATTTGGGAGGACGGAAGTCACCTCTTTGAACCTTAGTTTCTATGTCTGCAAAGTGGACCCAAGAATATTAACACCTTATAGGGTTGTGAAGATTAGAGTACAGATTACCACCATAGTACTACATTACTGATATTGGGACAATAATATAGGATGATGAAAGCAAAGGGTTCAGTGTTTCTGGGTTTAATGGGGAGGCAGCATTGAATGACTGGGTTAACCAGGAAGTTCAAGAAGAAATAAAAAAAAAAAAAAAAAAAACATGTGGAAGCAAATGGGAAGGCCGAATAAAAAATAGTAGTTTGAAAGTACCTATGTAAAATATGCAGTGTGTACAAAAATGGAACAAATGGAGGAGTACCCAATTGTTGAAGGAATATAGTATGATTAATACAGAAGGCCCAGCCACTCAGTATATGGCAAATGAATGAATGGAAGACTTCTCAAAAATACTGTAAGCCAGGTATTAGAAGAGATATTGGGCACGATCCACCAGATCAAGAAAGAAAAGAGAGCATTCTGAAGACTAAAAATTAGTATGTTTAAGAATAGAAATGGGAATTTGCTCAAATTATGAGAGGGCAAGCTGGTAAACTAGGTTAAAGTTGGAGTACAGTAATGAAAGATGAGCAAAGAAAGAGGCCAAGAGTGCCAAAGATAGTTTGAATTTGTCACCACTGGTCTGCAGCGGGGAATCACCAGTCCACCTGTTGGGTCCTGTAACTCTTGGCCAGCTCCCACTCAGCTGTCAGGCAAGGGTCAAGAGGTGATGATCCTGCTTGAGCCTAGAGTTTAAAGTGTCACACATCCCTCCCTTCCAGGGGTAGGATTCTCAAGGGCCTTAACGCCTTTTTTTTTTTTTTTTAAGATTTTATTTATTTATTTAGGGGAGAGAGAGAGAGAGAGAGAATAAGGAGGGAGGGCAGAGGGAGAAACCGACTCCCTGCTGAGCACAGAGCTCGGCATGGGGCTGGATCCCAGGATCCCAAAACCATGACCCCAGTGGAAGTCAGACTGTTAAGCCTGAGCCACCCAGGTGCCCCCTTAAGGCTGGTTTTTGAAACATTGTGAAAAGGGATGTGAATGCCCTAAGATTTGTTTTCCAACAACAACAAAACAAGATTTCAAGAACATTTCTTTTCAAACTTCAAGTGGAAACTTTTTTTTATAGCTACAGGCAGTTATTAAGTCCTTTATTTTATTATTTTTTAGGGGGGAGGGAGGTGATGGAGTGGGAGAGGGAGAGAGAAAATCTTAAGCAGGCTCCATCCATAGTGCAGAGCCCCATATGGGCCTGATCTCACAACCCTGAGGTTGTGACCTGAGCTGAAATCAAGAGTCAGACGCTTAACCAGCTGAACCACTCAGGTGCCCCTATTAAGACCTTTATTAACCAAGTGAGACCTCCTTCCCTGCCCTCACCCCACAAATACAATATTAAGCGGGAGAGTGTTGAGTTTTCTGTGTTTACAGCTCTTAAGGGCTCAAGCGTGAATTTCTTTGCATTTCTGTATGACTTGGTCTTTCTGACTTTTTCTGGAGGTGTTTTTTGTTTGTTTTTTGCTTTTTTGGTTACTCTGTTTGTAAGAGTCTCCAAACCTCTCTAGTCTGAACTCAAGTCAGGAGAGGACTCATCTTGTTTCCTAGCCATATCCTTAGTTTCTACCACACAGAGAAAAAATTATGTTTGTTGATATAGCAACAGAGGAAATGCAGAAGCAGATATGAAAAAAAAAAAAAGAAGCAGATATGAGAATCGAGTCAGGCATTAAAGGGATTTCCAGAAATGTAAAACAATGCAACTGTCTTACTGATTTTTAGGTTGTTGTTGTTTGGGAAAGGTTATTTTTTTATGAATTAATAAATTAAAAATATTAAGTAAATATTTTCACTAGTTTTTCTTCTTTCTATTTGCTTTTTAAGATTTATTTTTTTTTTTAAAGATTTTTATTTATCTGACAGAAAGTGAGTGCACAAGCAGTGGGAGCAACAGGTGGAGGGAGAGGGAGAAGTAGGCTTCCCGCTGAGCAGGGAGTCCAACGTTGGGCTCAGGGCTCGATGATGTGTGGCTTGATGATGTGGGGCTCAATGTAGGGCTTGATCCCAGGACCCTGGGATAATGACCTGAGTCAAAGGCAGATGTTTAACCGATTGAACCACCCAGGCACCCCACTTTTCTCTTCTTCTTGACCTCAGTTGTCAAATTATAAAATGGAATGCTAATCCCATATTAAAAGTATGACATTAGGGCAGCCCGGGTGTTTAACGCCGCCTTCAGCGGGTGTGATCCTGGAGTCCCGGGATAGAGTCCCACGTTGGGCTCCCTGCATGGAGCTTGCTTCTCCCTCTGCCTGTGTCTCTCCCTCTCTCCCTTTCTCTTTCTCTCCCTGTCTCTCTCTGTGTCTCTTATGAATAAATAAAATCTTTAAAAAATATGACATTTATGACAGTCTTTAAAATTCCTCACCACACTGAACCTATTTTTACTTATTTTTTAAAGATTTTATATATTTATTTTAGACAGTGAGAACATGGGAGAGGACAGAGGGAATGGGACAAGCAGACTGCACTGAGTATAGAGCCTAATGTGGGGCTTAACCTCAGGACCCTAAGACCATGACCTGAACTGAAATCAAGAGTCCAATGCTTAACTGACTGAGCCACACAAGTGTCCCTGGGGGTGTTTTTCAGAGAAAAGATAAGCCAGCAGTTACTGCCCAAGCCCCTGATGTGTATGAAAACAAACATTACCTCATTTATTCCTCATTACAATCCTGTGAAAGAGATATACCATTTTATGGAAACTGAGCTTCAGAATGGTTGTCATTTTTTTCAAGGTTGTTTTACTTCAACCCACAATAAGAAATACATTTTATATCATAATCACTGAAGAACACACAAATGTGTCAAAATCATAAGCGGTAAAGCTAAGATGTGAACTGAATTCATGCTCTTTCCAGCAAACAAATACGTCCTCATGAACATTTCTTAAGTAATGTGTTATATATGTATTGTGCTTAGCTTTATCTCATAGTATAGAGCCAGCAGGACAATCCTAGGCAAAGAAGGGATAGGCCTCCTGAGGAACCATAACTTGAGATGAAACAGACAGATATATAATAACATTAGTCCACCTGTTTAGTATATGGATCAATGTGGCATTTGCTTTCATTTCTGAAGAAAGTTGCTTATTATCCACAAAAATAAACAAGTTCATTTATTTGGGGCCATAAACTAGACATGTAGAGCTTGTCTTGGTTTAATAGAAATGATTATTTAAAAAGTAAGTTATAAATTATTTTCAACTTAGGGCTAAAATGAAAAAAAATATGACACTTGGTGGATGAGGAAATAGACATTACAAGAGGGAAAATATAAAAACTGCAGTAATGGGTATTTCCAGCAGCCTGGGTAAGAGGGTTCTCCCATTAAAATACAAGTAAATCCTGGATAAATAACAACAGACATAATGTTTAGCACTTTGCTGGGCTCATTAGAAAGTAAGAGAAACCATGAAAGGAAGGAAATGACATTAAGCTGAAAAGTGTATGAAAGACGAGCAACATGCAGCAGGAGCAGCAGGTTTCCTCGCAGACAAATGCCAATATGGGTATTATGAACAGAGGCTAAGAGAGGGGAGAAAACTGGGGATGTCCAGACTGAAGTGAGGCTCCTGAGGGGCTAACACAGGCCCAGGTCAGGAGAATCATTTGGCTCCTGGCAGAAGCAATTGCAAATCTTCTCTGGAGGAGAGTACCCCCAACTAAGGCTCTCTGGCTTCCCATAGATTAAGTTGAACAAAATATGAGCTCAAAACCCCCAAACTGAAAACATACAAAGAAACAAGCTATCACAGGCAAGAGTGAGCAGAAAACAAAACATTTAGATATGGAGCAAAAGTTACAGAAATATATAAAATAACGGGATCCGAGTGGCTCAGCAATTTAGCGCCTGCCTTTGACCCAGGGCGTGATCCTGGAGTCCCGGGATCGAGTCCCACGTCGGGCTCCCGGCATGGAGCCTGTTTCTCCCTCTGCCTGTGTCTCTGCCTCTCTCTCTCTATGTCTATCATAAATAAAAATCTTTAAAATAAAAAAAAATATAAAATAATAATCCAGACAAATTTCAAAGACTTAGTATCAGATAACCACATCTCTGAGCACAAATGATTAAGCTGAAAATGATAAAATTTAAAATATCCAGACATTTGGAAATCCATAAAACTTTTCCAAATGATTTATAAGTTTAAAAAGCCATAAAGGTAAATATTCTTAGGACTAAGGTATAATTAAAATACAACCAAAAAATTGGGGGAATGTAGAGAAACGGTTCTTAAAAACTTACAGCAGAAAAAACAGAGCTTGAAAATTAGATAAATGTCAAGATGTTATGGAATAACATAAAATTAAATCTAAAAGTAGAAGAATCCTGGATATTCAGAATTAATGAAATGGAAAACAACACATGAGAGAGAAGATCGACAAAGCCCAAAATAGTAGCTGATCACAGACAAGTAAAATAGCAAATTTCTGGAGCAACTGAAGTGGAAATAAGATAAAGGAGGAAAGACTATCCACTGGAAGAAAGACAGTCTCTTCAATAAATGGTGCTGGGAAAATTGGACATCCACATGCAGAAGAATGAAACTAGACCACTCTCTTTCACCATACACAAAGATAAACTCAAAATGGATGAAAGATCTAAATGTGAGACAAGATTCCATCAAAATCCTAGAGGAGAACACAGGCAACACCCTTTTTGAACTCGGCCACAGCAACTTCTTGCAAGATACATCCACGAAGGCAAAAGAAACAAAAGCAAACATGAACTATTGGGACTTCATCAAGATAAGAAGCTTTTGCACAGCAAAGGATACAGTCAACAAAACTAAAAGACAACCTACAGAATGGGAGAAGATATTTGCAAATGACGTATCAGATAAAGGGCTAGTTTCCAAGATCTATAAAGAACTTATTAAACTCAACACCAAAGAAACAAACAATCCAATCATGAAATGGGCAAAAGACATGAAGAGAAATCTCACAGAGGAAGACATAGACATGGCCAACAAGCACATGAGAAAATGCTCTGCATCACTTGCCATCAGGGAAATACAAATCAAAACCACAATGAGATCCCACCTCACACCAGTGAGAATGGGGAAAATTAACAAGGCAAGAAACCACAAATGTTGGAGAGGATGCGGAGAGAAGGGAACCCTCTTACACTGTTGGTGGGAATGTGAACTGGTGCAGCCACTCTGGAAAACTGTGTGGAGGTTCCTCAAAGAGTTTAAAATAGATCTGCCCTACGACCCAGCAATTGCACTGTTGGGGATTTACCCCAAAGATGCAATGAAACGCCGGGACACCTGCACCCCGATGTTCATAGCAGCAATGTCCACAATAGCCAAACTGTGGAAGGAGCCTCGGTGTCCATCGAAAGATGAATGGATAAAGAAGATGTGGTTTATGTATACAATGGAATATTCCTCAGCCATTAGAAACGACAAATACCCACCATTTGCTTCAACGTGGATGGAACTGGAGGGTATTATGCTGAGTGAAGTAAGTCAATCGGAGAAGGACAAACATATGTTCTCATTCATTTGGGGAATATGAATAATAGTGAAAGGGAATATAAGGGAAGGGAGAAGAAATGTGTGGGAAATATCAGAAAGGGAGACAGAACATAAAGACTCCTAACTCTGGGAAACGAACTAGGGGTGATGGAAGGAGAGGAGGGTGGGAGGTGGGGGTGAATGGGTGACAGGCACTGAGGGGGGCACTTGACGGGATGAGCACTGGGTGTTATTCTGTATGTTGGTAAATTGAACACCAATAAAAAATAAATTTATTTAAAAAAAAAGACATGAAATGCACAAAATCCTAGAAAAACACCCTAAATTGACTCAGAAAGAAAATCCAAACAGCCTATAATTATTAAAGAAACTGAATCAGTGGTTACAATTCTAAAAAATTTTACCAGATGTCTTATGTTGTTCTGTGTTTGCTTTATATGTTAGAATGCCAGGTAAAAATGGTTCAAATTGAGTTTTACCAAACCTTCAAGGGACAGCTCATTTCAATCTGAGGTCAACTCTTCCAGAGAATAAGAGGGAACATTCCCCAACTCAGAGGGTGTACAGACCAAATGAACAATCTTAGAAACCTTTTTAGAAATGTTACTTTTATTTTTTTTTTTTTTTTTTTTTTTTTTTAAATTTTTTTAATTATTTATTTATTTATGATAGTCACAGAGAGAGAGAGAGAGAGGCAGAGACACAGGCAGAGGGAGAAGCAGGCTCCATGCACCGGGAGCCCGATGTGGGATTCGATCCTGGGTCTCCAGAATCGCGCCCTGGGCCAAAGGCAGGCGCCAAACCGCTGCGCCACCCAGGGATCCCTAGAAATGTTACTTTTAAAAAAAAGGCACTAACCGGTTCAAGAATGTTCACAGCAGCATTGTTTGCAATAGCAAAAAATTGGAAACAACCCAAATGCCCATTAATAGGCAAACGCATAAATAACTTGTGGCTTACGTACTTGATGGAATGGTATCGGTGAAAATGAACGAATTATAGCTACTTACAGCATAGATGAATCTTAGAAATAATGTTAAGTGAAAAAAAGGTAAACTGCAGGGGACTATTAGAGCATAAAATTTTTGTAAAGCTAAAACAATTGAACAATAATTTTCAAAGATATTATACATATATGGTTAAATATATACACACATATATTTGTGTGTGTGTGTCAGGTGATAAACACAAAATTAAGGACAGTGGTTACCTCCAGGGGAGAGGCAGTAGGAGAGGAATGGGCAGAAACACAAGAAACTCAATGGTATTTCTAAGGTTTTAATGTATAAGTTTGGGTGATAGGTCAAAGGTATTCATTTAACATTATGTTTCATAATTTATTCATGTTAAATATATTCTTTATAGATACCAAATATTACATATAATTTTTAAAAATCTGCTGTGGTGGAAACAAATGAAGTCTCCCTGAAAGAAAATCTGTTTCCTTGGCAGAACCAAGATTCCCTGACAGAAGCTACTCTTATGCAGAAGACAAAGTAGGTCCTCAGTAAATACTGGTTGGTTTACTCCTTTTCCAAAGGATAACATCTGGATTCCCTTCTTACTGGTGCTCGCTGATGTGCAGAGCTACCTCCTGCCATACACCTAAACTAAACCCCACAATCCTGGCTAAAGCCTGAAAAGTGTATGACAAGAGACTGACACCTGGTGGATACAGAATGGATTTAATAAAATGACTAGGAAGTAAATCTTCCACTCCACTTGCTCAAAGTGGCAGTAGGGTCAGGGACAGGGAGGCAGAATGAGAAAACGACCATTCAGAAACAGGAAAGGGAAGGCTCCCCATCTCTGAAATGTAGGGATTGTCATCTAAATGAGACTAAAGAGATAGTCCCTAAAGGAGAGTGACTTCCCTCTCGTTCCTTCTGAGCCTACAAGAGGAAAGAGGTTACAGCTGCAGTAAGGAAAAATGCAAGATGGTGAGAGAAAAAGGAAACAGGTGTAGCTGATCCCAACCTAGCCAGCCAAAACCACATATACTTCCTAGTGTTGGCCAGGTGTCAGCAACCTCCCCAGGAACTGCCCAAATCAGTTCCTATTTGGAGACCTATACGATTCTAAGGAGGCTGATCCCAGCCTTTCCCTGATGCAAATGAGCAAATTAGCATACATCATCCTTCTGGCCACAGTAATTGGTTAGGGGTCGGCATGTGACCCAGGCTGGCCTAATCAGAGTTAATCTTAAGGCATGCTAGGATTCCTGGCATAAAGACGCCCCTCCGCCCTCCCTTTCTGGTTGATTGTAAAGGAGAAAATGTATAATTCCAGGAGTTCTGGCAGCCACTAGGTGGCCCAGATTTAAGATGATTCTACAGAAGGTAGCAAGGGGGAAAATCAATCAGGTTTTAGAGACACACTGAGCTACTGCATCAGCTTTTCCTGGAGCCAGTACTACCTCTGGACTTTCCAGTATGTGAGCCAGTAAGTCTTTAAGCCAGTCTGAGTTAGGTGCTTTTTTTTTTTTCTTTTAACGACTTAAAACCAACAGAATCCTAGCCTATACATTCATCATACTTACTCCATTCCTAATCTTCCCACAGGATAGCATAGAGGTCCAGGTTAGACAGTGGCAACAGATTTGTCAATGACTCTAAAGCCAAGGTTACTGAGCTGGAAAGGTCAGAGGCAGGAGCCAGATACTGTGTAGGAAAACAGGGTGCATCAGCTGTCTGTACATGAGAATGAATTCCTTAGGAAAAGAAGAGCCAAACAAGAAGCAAGTGCAGAGAAGGGCCCCTGCTAGGCAGGTAGAGCTAACATGAGTATAAACACTCTTCCGCACATACTTATCACGGGGGAGCTGCTTTGGGGTCTTTCCCTACGTGGAATAAGGAACTTGGAAGCACATACCCCTTTAAGTCTTTATTACCCTGTGCTGCAGTATCTACCTCTTCCTTTACCAAGTGAAGAGACTCCTGGCTTCTACTGCCCTTGATGACACTCACTTTTGAGGTGACCACAGGCATTTTATCTTCTGCTTCTTTGGCATGTTGGGCACTGGGGCCCCTTCCCCCTTTGGACACAGTGCCATCCTCCTGACCCTGGACAAGCACCATCCCCTTCTCAGCCTGTCCCAGTGGCCCTGGCCTCCCTGACCGTCCAGCTGAGCTGCTCCCCACTCCAGAGGCCCATGTCTCCCGCGGTAACCGTGAGGATGGGGCAGAGTCCATGGCAGCTGCTGATTTGTCAGGGGGAGAGTTCCTTTCCCTACTTCCACCTAATTTTTTTCGAGGGCGCCCCCGTTTCCTTTTGGCATCGCTTCCTGTATCCTCTATATCCTGCTTTGCTGCTTTAGCCAGTGGATCCTTCCCAATGGCCTCACACACAGGTACTTCAGCTGTCCTCTTGACACCCTTGTCATGGGGTCCCGGGTCACCACCTATGCCTAATTCCCTGTTCTCTGTGACCCGCGGCTGAGCGAGCACCCCAGGCAGGGCTTGCCCAGGCCCGGGTCCGGGTCCAGATCCAGGTCCAGGCAAAGCAGGAACAGTCGGTAAGATCATGTTAATGAAGGGCATAGCTGCCTGGGGTCCCCCAGCCCTACTGGGCAGAGGCAGTGTAGCCACTTTCAGAGGGCCCGAAGAAAGCTTGGGGGCCAGGATGGGTGGAGAGACTCGAATTGGCGAGATAAGTGAGCGAGGGGCCCGAGGAAGGAGCAGAGGCAGCCGGGCCACCAGGGCATTAACCTGTGGGTTATTGGCTGCTGGGGCTGGGCTCTCCACTACACTCTTCTTCCGCTCACTGCGTGCAGCGGGGCCAGCCCCAGCCCGGGGTTCCATCTCCTTAAGAGGCTAAAAGGTAAAAAGAGGACATAATAAGTGGGAAGACTGGACATCGGAGCAAATACAGACGCGGGAGGGTGAGAAAATATGGGAAAAGGGATACTAAGCCCCCAGCCCAGGGCAGCAAGGTCTGGGCAACAACTTCCTTACCTGGGCTGGTCTCTCTGGTTTCTTCTGGGCTCCACCTTCTAGGCTCTCTACACCATTCTTGGATTTAGATGACCGCTCCCGAGGGGCATGTTCGTCGTCTTCTGCAGAGGTGCCAGAAAATGCAGTAAGGCAAAGGTGAGGAGGAAACAATGGACAAGGGAGGTGACTCTGAGAAGGAGGAAGAAGTCAGTTGTAAGGCATGTTCTTATGTCCTACAAGGGTCACTAGGACTAGAAGACAAATGTAAGGTGTCTCTGTCCTAGTAGGTGGGAGGGCCTATGACATGGAGAGTGGCTGACAGCTGCTTGGGAACAAGAGAGGGTCCACCCACCAGCAAGCCCCATCGCCTTGAGCACATGGGCATGTGCAGATCGGGCAGAGATGAGATGCTGCTGCAGCAGGAAGCGGGCGACCTCAACGATGGAACTGAAGGACCGTTTCAGGATTCGTTCTGCCCAGTCACAGGTCAGAGCACAGGCAGCCTCCACCAGCTCATCCCGAGGTGCTGGGGTTACTTCTGGGCCCATTTCTGGCTGCGGTGGGGAAGGACATGCCCAATCACACTCCAAACTAAAGGACCCTTGACCCCTTTCAGACACGAATGTCAACTGTGGCAAGACCAGACTGGAGATGGGAGTAACTCATCCCAGAAACCCACAAATTCTCTTCATCCTCTGCTTAAGCCACAGGGAAGGTAGAAGGGCATATCCTATATACCTAGAAGCTACGTGCAGAAATGACCTTGGCTGTGTCAGCCCTCAACCTTGGAGAAAAGAATGCAATTGGAGGGTTGGTTGTAACTTACACTGTCAGAACCCTTCAGGTCAAGTCCAGGCAAGGGTGGCATAGATACCAAGGTCTTCCTTCGTATCCCACTGTAGCAATATCTGAGGCAAGTTAAAGAGCAGCCAACAGTGGGGATCTCCAAGCCCCATGGGAAGATTAGGCTGTTTCCACTCCTGGCCCTCCACACCCTAAGTTTTCCTCCCCGGGCCCTCCCACCACAACCTCTCCACTCAAGGATACTTGGACTGGCCCCGGCCACCAAGCCTTCGGGCCTTGATATCAGGGAAGATCTCTCTGATGATTTTGCCAAAGTTGGCTGTGCTGAGTGGGCGGCAACAGGCGAGGCTCTCACAGTACTTCCTGAGTGAGTGGGGGAGGGCAGAGTGGGAAGACACTCAGAGAAGGAGGTCATGGTTAGATTCGGAGGGTCCCTAGCATTAGGTTTGGGAAACCCTTTAAGCAGTCAGGCTCTATCAATGCAGGGAGCTCTCCAGGGGCGAGGGCGTAGTCCTATGGCCACCAACCCACCCACGCCCCAATTCACCCACCGATAGGCATCATAAACACTTTGCTTTGGCAAACAGGTGTCAGTATGCTCTTCTAGGTGGTTGCGGATCCATCTATAGGCATACATGTACTCCTCATTGCTGAGTGTACTTGGCTCTGAGCTGCAATAGAAGTAAAAGGGACAAGCCTTACCAAGATTGGAATAGTTGTGGTTCTATCCAGGCTACCACTTCAGCAGTGCTGGACCAAATCACTTCACCCAGAATCCACCTTTTCCTGGCAAACCAGGGCAGGACAGGGACCATTCTTCTCACCAAGGACCGCTGTTATGAGTATTCCTATTCACCCAGCCCCATCCCAGTGAGCCTTCCTTTAAGAACCAGAACCTCTGAGATCTTAAACTCTAGCACCAAACTTACCTTTTGTCTCCAGTACTGGGCCCTGAGGGGAGCTGAAGATAGAGATACAGCTTGTCGTTGTCTGAGAATTTCTGTATGTCTTGCTGAGGTAGGGAGAACAGAGGCAGGAGAAAAAAATAAGGCCAAGAAGTACACAAGGTAGGATTTTCTGATCCTTCGCCAAGAGTCTGGCTGCCTTAGAGACAGACTGAAAAAGGACCTCAGAAGTGATTTGGGGCTGGGTGTTCGCTGTGCTCTGAGGAACGCCCTTGTGAGCTACCACAGTGAGAGGGGGAGTGGAGAGGATCGGCTTTGATATTATTCTCATTGGGCATCTACACAACAGGTCACAGAGAGATAAGGTAAGGTGCTCAAGGTCAAACTGGCAACAAGTTGCAAAGCCACTTATGTTCTGACAGGAAAGACAACACTGCGTCTCCCACATAAACATGTCAGTTATGCCTAACTTCATCATCCTCACTCTCCACCAATTCCACCTCTCTATTGCCCTCCTTTGGAAAATACTTACCAGGATTCCCTCGACTTTGTTCTGCACGGCCTTGCTGTGGAGAAGAGGAGAAAGCTGGAGGTCACACACAAGATTTTCTCTGGTGTCTTATTGTTAGGAAAAGTAAGAGGGATGAGATGCAGAACGCGGGGAGGGGGGGGGGGTGTGAGGGGGGGGTGATCAGGCAACAACTGCTATGAGATAAAGAACCTCCCTCCTGGTGCTCAGAGGCACTTGCTCAGGGAGAGGCAGTTCATCCACAAAGGAAGTGAAGTGCTACAGCTCCGGAGCAAGATTCGGAGGTGGTGATGAGTACTTACGAAATGGTACCTCGGAGCCTCTGAAGAAGGGTGGTGGGTTCTCCCGCCTCAGCACTACCTGAGGAGGCCCTTCCCCCAGTCTTCGGGCTCTTGGCATTGGGTTCATCTTCTGCCATCCCCGCATGAGGGCTAGAGTCAAGAGGAGACCAGGCAGGAAGAGTTAACCTCCCTTCCCCTGGCCCCGGGGGGCACACCTTATTTCCCTACCCAGAAACAAACAGAAACAGAGAGAAAGCCTCTGAATTTCCTCAGGGGTCTTTTTCTCACCGCTTGCCTTCTCCAAAAATTAGAAATTACCCCATTACTTCTCCAGGCCCACATCTACCCAAAGAGATCTCTGCCATCTCCATTCTGTCTGTCCCACCTTTCTGCCGGCTTCTAAATGTGGAAAACTGTAAAGGAAGAGATAGGGGGACTGGGAATGGATGTTGAAAATGTCCATTTCTGCCTCTGACCCAGTACTGCCCTCCTCCCCGGAAAGAAAACAAAAACAATAACCACCACAACACAAAGTTCTCCGTTTCTCTAAGCTAGTCCTCACGCCTGAATTCTCCTGGGGGGGGTCAGAAAGGATACGAATATATTCTGCCCTTGCAGCCTTGGAAAAACCCGGGCCCAGGTGCCCATCACTGAATGTGGCCACGGCTCCCCCGTGGTCCCCCTCCCCACGCCGCCGGGCCGGGGCCCTACGTCATCTCCCTAACCTCCCATCCCCAGGGCACCCCACCTCCTCCCTTCCCCCTGCTTCAATCCCGCGTCGCCGAGGGGCGGGGGTACAGGGCGGCGAACTCCCGGGCTGGGCGGAGGAAGCCCGGTTGGGGGAACGGGGTCCCACATTCGGGGCACGTGCACACGGGTGAAGGAGCTGTTGGAAATATAGCCAAAATCTCCTCCTGCTCTCCTCCCAACTCACAGTACCTCCCTCTGCCCCCCCACCCCCCGATCCGTCGCCTCCCAACACAAGCAACAATCAAGGTAAGGGAGAAAGAGAAACTACCTCGTAGCCACCTTCACTCGAGCCCAGCCCCACGGTCCTGGCCCAGCGGGCTAGAGCGCTACTTTATTTTCTTTTTTCTGAATGGCTGGAGCGGTCCCGATCTGCCCAGATACTCCGGCGACCTGCTCTCTCATTGGTCGTTGCTGCCACCCGGAGACAGAAGGCGCCGGGCTCGCCCCGGCGGCACCTAAAGTCTGCCTGGTAACAGATTCTGATTGGTCAATAGGGGAGGGAAAATCCAAAGTTGGTCTCATTTGAGTGAAGAGGGGGAAGTCCGGGTTAGGTTTCGGTTAAAACTGGGGTCGGTTGCGACTGCCGGTCCCAAGAGGTTCTTCTCTTAAAGGGACCGCAGGACCAAAGGCCGGGCGCTGGGCTCCCTTCGGAGCTAGCCTGCTTTTCCTTTGCCTTCTCTTTCCGGGTTTCAGTTTTACCCTCGGTCGTCAGAGCTACTGGAAGAAAAGAATCAATGGATGATAAGAAAGCTAGAAAACGACGGGTAGTGTGATGGAGGTTCGCTGTAAGCTCACATAGCCTCCTTTAGGTGAAAAACAAGTCGAACACCCCACTCCTGACCCCACCTTCAACACAGCGTACAAGCGCGCACAACAAATATGCAAACACAGGCTCAACGGTTCTCTCTGATGGAGGCCTCAAAACCTCCGCAGCTGTACCACATTCACTTAAAATGCTAAACGTCCCTGGGTTTCCCGCGGGTACTTTATTTTCTTACAAACAGTTGCTAATGTATCTGCATCCCTATAGTTCTGCACCCAGCGAACATTGGAATTTTGACTGACACCCCCAGGGGGTGCTGGATGCCTACAGGAACTCTCAGAATAGTAATGAATAGGTCATGGGTTCTTAACTCTTTTCGTTAAGGATTTTTTTAGGTCATGAATCAAATGAAAGCAATGAGCTTCTGCCATGAAAAATGCA
Organism: Canis lupus familiaris; assembly: GCF_011100685.1. Classification (NCBI taxonomy): domain Eukaryota; kingdom Metazoa; phylum Chordata; class Mammalia; order Carnivora; family Canidae; genus Canis; species Canis lupus. Next base: position 61,059,806 of record NC_049238.1, read on the forward strand.
CATGCAGACCAAGTTTTGCATGTAATTTCAGAGGTCAGGGCCTGCAAGTTAACAGTCTTTTGAATGGTTGTATTTTGTTTTGCACAACAGATATGTTATACCTAAAACTATATTTGCAGTCATGACTTCTAATATATTCTCTAGTCTCGTTATCAGTGTAGTTTTTTTTAAAAAGATTTTATTTATTCATGAGAGACATAGAAAGAGAGGCAGAGACATAGGCAGAGGGAGAAGCAGGCTCCCTGTGGGAAGCCTGATGTGGGTGGGACTCCATCCCAGGACTTTGGGACCCTGGCATCACACCCTGAGCCAAAGGCAGATGCTCAACCACTGAGCCACTCAGGTGCCCCATCAGTGTACTTTTGTAAAGAGGACAGCAATGCTGCCTAATCTCATCACTTTTGCCCTTTATAGTCTTCCATTAAGGTACTACTGGCTTCTGTGAGTACTGGGAGAACCCAGGGAATTGCAGAGTTTGGGTGAGAATAAGGATATACTGGCAAGAAGGTTTTCTAATAACAGCAAAAATTCAAAAATTCATTTAGTGTTTACTGTGTGCTATGCACCATCCCAAGTGCTAAACATCTCATTTAAGGCTCATGGTAGCTCTTTGAAGTAGGTACTTATTGTCTCCATTTTACAGGCAAAGAAACTGAGATTTGGAGGAGTGAAGGGACTTGTCCACAGTTACATATGTAGTAAGTGCTGGATCAGTATCCAAAGACAGGCAGTCTGCCTTTGCAGCCCATCTCTTGGACACTGCCCTAGACTGTATGTATATATACTTGTAGATACTCATTATACAAATATGGGTATAGACTGATGGAGAGATACCCCCGAACACCATTATTTGGTAAGAAGGGGGATTTAGGGCACTTTGATTAGAGAATGAGATGGGGTAAATTAGGAATTTGCAGGTGGCAGGGAATAAATGGAAACTTTGGTAAAGGGAGAAAAAGTATCATAGCTTTGTAAGGGAGATTATTTTGACAGCACTGTTGAAGATGAGGTTGCATGGGGGGAAGGGGTTAAGATAGGAAAAACAGGCAGGTATTCATTTATGCCAGGCATTGTGTTAGGAGCTGGGGATACAATGCTGAGTAAGGTAAAATGTACCTTGCTCTGAGAAGTAATAGTAAAAATAATCTGATAAGCATCACCACAACAATAGCAAGTATTTATATAGAGCTTAATATGTGCTGAGGATTTCTCTAAGGGCCTCACATATGTTGCCACTTTATCTCATAGCAACTCTATCAGATAGGTACTGTGATTATCCCTATTTTACAAATAAGAAGACTAAAGCATTGAGAGGTTAATAATTTGCCCAATGTTATACAGTAATCGAGGGAGCCAAGATATGAAACTAGGCTATCTGGATTCAGAATATGCTCTAGATACTAATTGCACAATGCATGATATTGGGAGTCAATTTCTTAAACACGAGAAAGCAAACCATAAAAGGCAATGCTGATAAATTTAGATAATTAATATTAAAAACCTAAATTTATTTTAAAAACTGCTATGCAAAGAATGTAAAATCAAGCCACAAATTGGGAGAAGGTATTTTCAAGACACATAACTGGCAAGGATTATTATCTGGAATTTATAAAGGCCTTCTACGATGAAAAGATAAACACCCAAACAGAAAAATGGGCAGAGAAAATCAACGGGAATTTCATAAAAGAAGCAGAACCGGAGCATAAACATATGAAAAGTTGTTCTCTCTCTATAGTAATCAAGAAAATGCAAATTAAAACCACAATAAGATACCGTTTCATACCCGCTAAATTGGCAACAATTACAAAGTCTGGCAATGCTGAGAGCTGACAGGGTTGTGAGCCAACAGGAGCCCTTACCCACTACTGGCAGGGATGCAATTTGCTATAAGCATTTTGGAAAAGAATTTGGAATTACTTGATAATGTTGAATATGTGAATATCCTATGATTCAACAATCCTACAGGCATTCCCTAAAGACAGAGGCAGTAGGGTTTATAGTCTCACTGTTTGCATTAGCAAAAACTGGAAACCCCAATGTCCATCATCAGTAAAGTGATAAGTTGTGGTATATTTATATGATGGAATGTCATAGGGCAGTGGGAACAATGAGCCACAGCTACATGTATCTACATAGATGAACAGTGAAAGAGGGACACCTGGGTGGCTCAGTGGTTGAACGTCTGCCTTTAGCTCAGGGCGTGATCCTGGGGTCCTGAGTCCCGCATCGGGCTCCCTGCAGGGAGCCTGCTTCTCCCTCTGCCTGTGTCTCTGCCTCTCTCTCTCTGTGTCTCTCATGAATAAATAAATAGAAATCTAAAAGAAAAGAAACAGTGAAAGAACTATAAACAGAATAAAACATACAGTGCAATGCAATTTACAAACATTTAATGGCAGGCAAAACTGAACAATATGTTGTTTATGAATAAATACATATGTGGTAAAGATAAAATAATAGAATTATTACCATAAAATTAAAGATATAAGTTACCTTTGGTGAGGGGAAAAGAGTTTTAGGAAAGGTTGTTCAGCCAATCAATCATGTCTTCCATAGGATCTAATTTAATTTGTTTGTTTTCCAAATGGATGGCCAGTCTTTTCAAAATAAGTATCATTTTCTTATTTTTTTATTTTCATTTTTTTCTTTTTAAGATATTATTTATTTATTCATGAGAGACCCAGAGAGAGGCAGAGACACAGGCAGAGGGAGAAGCAGGCTCCCTGCAGGGAGCCCAATGTGGGACTTGATCCCGGAACTCTGGGATCACGCCCTGAGCCAAAGGCAGATGCTCAACTGCTGAGCCGCCCAGGCATCCCATTTTCTTTCTTTCTTTCTTTTTTTTTTTTTTAAATATATTTTTAAGTAATCTCTACACTCAACGTAGGGCTCAAACTCACAACCTGGAGATCAAGAGTCACATGCTCCACTGAGCCAGCCAAATGCCCTTCATTTTCTTTTTTTAAGATTTTATTTATTTATTCATGAGAGACACAGATTGAGAGAGAGTCAGAGACACAGGCAGAGGAAGAAGCAGGCTCCGTGCCAAAACCGACACGGGACTCGATCCTGGATCCCCAGGATCACCACCCAGGCAGAAGGCAGCGCTAAATCGCTGAGCCAGCGGGGCTGCCCCCATTTCCTTATTATAGTTGTTTCCTTTCATACCTTTATCATATGCTAAGTTCCCTTTTATAGTTGGGTCTGTTCCTGGACCTTCTCCTCTTCTGTTGATTCTATTTATCTATTTGTCACCCATGACACACTGTTTTTTTTTTTTGTTTTGTTTTGTTTTAAAGATTTTATTTATTTATTCTTGACAGAGAGAGAGAGAGAGTCAGAGACACAGGCACCAGGTTTCATGCAGGAAGCCCGATGTAGGACTCGATCCTGGAACTCCAGGATCACACCCTGAGCTGAAGGCAGGCGTTCAACTGCTGAGCCACCCAGAGGTCCCCATAACACACTGTTTTAATTAATATAATTATAGGGATCCCTGGGTGACGCAGCGGTTTGGTGCCTGCCTTTGACCAAGGGCGCGATCCTGGAGACCCGGGATTGAATCCCATGTCAGGCTCCCGGTGCATGGAGCCTGCTTCTCCCTCTGCCTGTGTCTCTGCCTCTCTCTCTCTCTCTCTCTGTGTGTGTGTGTGTGTGTGTGTGACTATCATAAATAAATAAAAATTAAAAAAAAAGAGTGTGTCAAAAAAATTAATATAATTATATAGAATGCTTTAATATTCTATCAAACAGAATGTTGAACATTATCCATTATTAGTTTCTACATATGAAAGATTGTATTTTCCAATTGTGGCCACAACAGTATTTCTGGCTTCATAGACTATTCTAGAACCTTGCCACTTCCTCATCAAGAGATAGAATCTAATTCCTGTTCAGTCTCGAACCCAAGAAAGTCTTTGTAACTATCTCAGTGAATGGAATGCCGTGGAAGTGGTGCTGTATGACTTCCAAGTTTAGATTAGAATAGGCGATACAGTTTCCCTCTGTGTTCTCTCTTGGGACACTTACCCTGGGAACCTAGCCACCATGTTGTGAGGAGGCCACGCAGCCACTTGGAAAGGTCATGTGTAGGTCATAGCCCCAGCCAAGGTCCCAGGTGACAACCAGCATCAATCACCAAGCATGTGAGTGAGTGACCCATTGGATGATTTAAACCTCTAGTCTTGAAGCTGCTCCAGCTGACACTGAACACAGTTCCCATAGAGCCCTGTCCAAATTACAGATTTGTGAACAAAAGTCGTGTTGCCATTGCTTTAAGCCACTAAGTTTTGGGGTGGTTTGCTACACAGCAATAGATAATTGAAACACTATGCATTTACATTTCCAGGTTAGTTTTAGAAACAGCTTATAAGTTTCATAAAAAATCCTTACCCCTCTAGAGTAACATGTTCTGGTCAGTATCCTCCATGCCCATTTTCCATGTTCTTAGAAACACAAGTCCACATAACTAGAAGTTTTTGTTCAATTTCTTTTTAAAAATGGGGATTATACTATTCTCTTATATATGTAATTCTGCAACTTCCTTTGTTTACTTAACATAATGTAGTACATATTCCTCTAAGTCAAGTAGTGTTTAGAGCAGAGAGTTTGCTAGGCCTCAAAATCAGTAAGTCAGGAAAGGGACTCCTGATAGTGTGCCAGAGAATGGCCAGAAGCAGGCATTTAGAACATGGATCCAGGCAATCAAATGCATGGAAAGTGCAAGGAGGAGAATGGTCCTCAATAATCCCTGACATAAATGCAGTTACCTGAGGTTGTCCTTAAAGACTTACCCAATTGCGGTGGGTGAGAGGGCTAACCATGCTAAAAGGACCAATGATGGATGGACACCTTCCTTTTTTTTTTTTTTATGCTTCTTTTTTTTTTCTTTTTAAAGATTTTATTTATTTATTCATGAGAGACACAGAGAAAGAGAGAGGCAGAGATACAGGCAGAGGGAGAAGCAGACTCCATGCAGGGAACCTGATGTGGGACTTGATCCCGGGTCTCCAGGATTGCGCCCTGGGCCAAAGGCAGGCGCTAAACAGCTGTGCCACCCAGGAATCTCCAAGGGTGGACACCTTCCAATACTCTGTCACATCCTATGTCATGATGGACTTGGGCTACAGTTTTTCTGGGGATGTCCCTGAGCTCAGCAAACTCTGTAGAATTTTCCAGATGGTGTCAAAAAAACAACCTGTGGAGCTGACCATGGTGCTGGCAGGAGCCCCTAGATGATATATTAGACTTTTACATGGTAAGTTCAGTTTTGCTATTCATGGTCCTCTACTTTGGTGCTGGAGCATGGGGTGGAATCTTTGTGACTACAACAGAGATGGTTCCTGTCAGGGTAGGGACAGCAGAGATTAGGGAAGATTGGGTCACATATTGCTGGTGTCTATGTCATCTGTGACAGGAGAGACTCTTCCTTTTGGAGTGTCTATTTCAGATGTAGGGTCAGAAATAGTGAAACGAAGCCAGGACCAGGATACAGGTGAATAGTTTTTTTTTTTAAGTTTTTATTATGAAAAATTTTCAAACATACAAAAGGAAAGGGAAGAACATAATTTCCCACATACATATATCTATCATCCTGTTTTAAGAATTATAAACAACATCTGGTCAATCTTCTTTTATCTGATCTCCTCTACTCTCCAACTCACCCACTCTAGGTCATTTTAATGGAGACACTCAGTATATCAGCACATCTGTAAATAATTTAGTATTCATGTGAATACTTCAGTATGGCTAAAAAAAAAAACTATTTTAAACACAGTCCCAATGCCATTATCATACCTAAAAAGCAAAACATAATTTCTTATTATCATCAAACAGGTATTGTCCAAATTTCTCCAACTTTCTCAAAAAATGTCTTTTCTGTTATGTTCAAATCAGTATCAAGGTCCACATACTGCATTGCATTTAGTTTTGGTTGGTGTGTTTCTTAAATCTTTCTAATCTATACGCTCTCTCAATTTATTCATTGAGGAAACAGGTCATTTGCTATATAGTTTCCCACATTCTTCATTTTTATGATTGTATCTTTGTAATGTTGTTTAAAAAGTTTTATTTATTTTTTTTTTAAAGATTTTTTATTTATTTATTCATGATAGTCACAGAGAGAGAGAGGCAGAGACACAGGCAGAGGGAGAAGCAGGCTCCATGCACCGGGAGCCCGATGTGGGATTCGATCCCGGGTCTCCAGGATCGCGCCCTGGGCCAAAGGCAGGCGCCAAACCGCTGCGCCACCCAGGGATCCCGTTTAAAAAGTTTTAAAACTTGTTTTTCTGTCTCCTATGTTCCCTGTAAACTGATTGTGAGACCTAGAGACTTGGTCAGATTTATTTTGATTTTTTGGCAAGAATACTTCATAGATGGTACATGATGCCTGGTCTCTTTTTGTGACGCAGATTGATTAGTGAGTTCAGATTTTGTTGATCAGCTCTAACCATTATAAAATTTCATTTTAGTGTTTCCTTTAATGGTTTTAGCAGCCACTGATGATCATTGTCACTAAAGGTTACAAATTGGTGTTATTCAAATCCTATCATTCCTTCTAAATGTATTAGCTGAAACTCTACAAAGAACTTTTCCTCATCAACTATTTGGTTATCCCAAGGCAAGTCCCTGAGGAAAAGCAAAATATATACTTGGTTCTTTCTCTTTGTTCTCCAGTTTTCAGAATAACAAGATGGTTTTCTAGCATCTTTCAAACATGACCAATTAGGGTTCTCTATGTGTGACGTCGTGAACTTCTGGGTTTTATCATAGTCGGTGTATTTTAATCTATTTCAATTATTGTTCTTTTGGAAACTCAAATTTTTCTGTCTTTGGCCAGTGGAAACTCCTTCAAGTTGACTTACGTGTTATTTTTTCTTTTGAGATAATTGTAGATTCACACATCATTGCAAAAAATAATAATAATAATACAGAGACATCTCATTTGCCTTTCACTCAGTTTGCCCTGATGGTGCACCTTGCATAACCATAGTACAACATCATAACCAAGAAGCCAACTGACATTGATACAACTCACCAAACTTACTCAGGTTTCACCAGTTTTATATACACTAATTTCCATATGTGTGTGTATGTATATCTAGTTCTATGCAATTTTATCATATTGCAGATTTGTGTAACCATCCTGACAGTCAAGATACACGACAATTTCACCACCACAAGGATTCTCTGTGTACTCTTTTATAGCCACCCCCCAGTCCCATTCTTAACCCCTGGCAACCACTAATCTGTTCTCTAATTCCTTACTTTAAAAAAATTTTTTTAACTTATTTTAGAGAAAGGCGAGCTATCCAGGTGCCCCTCCAAATCTACACTTTTGTTATTTCATGAATGTTATATAAATTGAATCATACTATGTATAACCTTCTGAGACTGGCCTTTTTCACTCAGCATAATTCCCTTAAGATCCATCCAGATAGTTGTGTATACCAGTAGTTCATTCCTTTTTACTGCTATATCAGTTTAACCATTAATCCACTGAAAGACATTTGGATGGTTTCCAGTTTTTGGCTATTATGAGTAAAGCTGCTATGAACAACTATATACAGGATTTTGTAGGAACAAACATTTTCAATTTTCTGGGATAGATGCCCGAAAGTTAATTGCTGGGTCATATAAGTACATGTTTGGTCTTTTTTTTTTTTTAAGATTTTATTTATTTATTCATGAGAGACACAGAGAGAGAGGCAGAGATATAGAGGGAGAAGTGGATTCCTCACAGGGAGCCCGATGCAGGACTCCGTCCCCAGACCCAGGATCATGCCCTGAACCAAAGGCAGACGTTCAACCGCTGGGCCACACAGGTGTCCCTATTTTGTATTTTCTTTTTCTTTCTTTCTTTCTTTTTTTTTTTTCCTATTTCGTCTTTTCAAATGACTCTGCTACTTCTTTCTCCATGTGGCCTCTTCTGTCCCTCTAGCTGTGCAGTTTTTTTCTATCAGCCCTCCAGTCCATTTCTTGGATATTCAGAATGATTTGATAGTTATTTAGCTGTGTTCAAGGGACAAGGCAAGCCTAGGTTCTTCCTACTATGCCACTATCTTAGCTTCCCCCTGATGCTTGATCTTTATAAGGAATTGCTAAAGTATTTTCCAGAGTGGCTATACCATTTTTAATTTCCACCAGTAAAGTATGAATGATCCAGTTTTTCCACATTTGCCAGCATTTTGTATTATCACTATTTTTTTTATTTTAGCCATCCTGATACATGTATAGTGGTATCACATGGTTTTAATTTGTATTTCCCTAATAGCTAATGATGTTGGTTATCTTTTCATGTGCTTACTTCTGTCTTTATATCCTCCTTGGTGAAATGTCTGTTCATGTGTTTTGCCCATTTTCAAATAGGAATTTTTGTTTTTTTACTGTTGAATTTTGAAAGTTTTTCATGTAATCTAGATATAAGTCTTTTGTCAGATATGTCCCATGTCCTTTAGACATAATTTCTAAAAGCTTCATAGTTTCCGTGGTTTCTGGCATGGTAAGTGTTTGAGGTTCATTTTGTTGAATGGAATTTTAAGCTTTTAGAAATATTTAGGAATGATGTAGAACTATACGATCCTTTTTGTTTCTGAAGTAGTTTGGTTATTGAAAAGGACAGGGAAGAAATCTAGGAGAGAAACATCTGGTAAGACCCACTAAATCCCAAGGCTCCTTGTAACTAACGTATCCCATGCACCTCCTTTATACCTTTATTCATTAAATCATAGTATGTGCTAAGATGCAAGGCAGGGAGTTTCAACATAATGTGACATACGTTCATGCTGAGGTTAAGTGCTGGAGGCACCTACCCCAGGGAGTGAGTGAAGAAGGCTTTCCAAAGGCTATGATAACTGGCCCAGATGGCAGGCAAGGTAGGAGGACTAAGTTGAGGTAGATCTTTCAAGGAGCATATTTAAAGACCACAAAGGAAAAAGACATGTTACATTCTTGGGGTGCTCTGGCCATCTTGGGAGTCCTAGACTGCTCCAATGTTTAAAACAAGACACCTTTTAAAAATTAATTAATTGACATTAGTTAATTAATTTTTTTATTTTTTTTTGACATTAGTTAATTAATTAATTAATTAAAACAAGACACCTTTATGGAAGGCAGAAGAAATTGTAGGTTGATACCTGACTGTTGCTTGGTGTTGTTTTGGGTAAGGAGTAAAGGAGTCAATAGAACTACTGCCTAGCTATTTTCTCTTAGGTTCTGGAAACTTCCATCTCATTCCTTTTATAAAGAATTAAAGACCTAGTGCAGCAAAAGTAGACATCTCTGCTTTGGGCAAGGTCCTAAAGCACCACCCAGGTATGAGGAGACAAGAGTGTCAAGCCCGGTCTGTTTGGTTCACCTTTATGTTCCCAGCCCTCCTTGCCTGGTCATGTTCCTGTCCAGATGGGAGGTGATACACCTAACTCCCGACAACTTTGTGTTCTCCCAGTACTCTTGCCAGCAGATTGCACTACTAGGGGTTTGGGGTGTCCTTTGTGTGTGAGGGGGCACACTACATTCTCCTGGGGGTGGTTGGTGAGATTTTACATTCATTAAAGAAAGCATGGATTTAAAAATAATAAAGTTTAGGGATACCAATTGACACTCTCTCTTCCCAGGTCTTCTTGTGACAACCACCTCCAAAATCTTCACATTCTGTCTGGCAATAAAAGTGAGATTTGGGCACCCTTGGCATCGTGTTGTCATCACTGGTATGAACTAGTAATCCCCTGGGAATATCAGGACTTTCCCATGCAAGGTACAAAGGGTCAGCTGAAGGGGAGTCACAGACCCTGTGCCTCCAAAGATAAGATGATCTGATGAATAGGTTCACTAATTTATTTCTTGGTAAAGTAATTTCCAAAAGCTCATGTAAAAACAGCCAATGAGCAGCACACAACAGTGGTCTGTAAATGAAGACACTACTCAATACATTCCAACAGCCTCAGTTTGGCTTTGGTGGGACAATCTGACATGGGTTGGGGGCTGAGAGGGAGCAGAGTGAAGCCAAGTCTCTGTGGAAGTGTGGGCTCAGATGTGAGTGGCTACCAGGGGTGGACTTCAGAGCCAAATGTCAGAACTGCAGTCACCCCCAGGGTAGCGGAGCTCATGGGCCAGGGCTGGGCCTAGGGGCTCCTTCCCAAAGTCCACCAGGAAGTTGGGGTTCAACTTCAGGCCTCCCTTTACTGTGTCTACATCAATCTGCAGCATCACGGAGCCTTCCCTGGTGGAAACAGGGAGGGGAAAAGAGAGAGGTCAGAGGTGGCTATCATCTTTCCCCCAAGAGTGTGTGATACATGGTAGGTCCTAAGGAAGAAGCAGCACCTATTGGGTGGAGGCAGGTGGGGTACCCGAGGAGTCTTCAGAAAGCCAGAGTTTACTTTAAAAAAAAAAAGCCAGAATTTTCTGGGAGAGGAGAGCTAGAGAGGGAAGTCCAGGCTGTCTGCTTCTCACCTGATGAGGTCAGGGTAAAACTGCTTGTCCCAGGCACTGTACAATGATGTGGTGACGTACAGACGCTTCCCGTCTAGGCTAAGCTGGATCATCTGAGGGCCTCCAGGTACCTTTTTCCCCTTGGGAAAACCAGGTTATGTGTGGTAATACGTGGGTCCTGGGAGGGGGATCATGGAGTATGCCCCCACCCCATAATTCTCCAGCATGGACCTGAGGGACCCATGAGCCAGGCTGGGGGCTGCAAGGAGTGCATTGTGGGGTGGGGTGGGTAGGTCCTTACCTTGACCACCAGGGGCTCTGGCTGGGATTTTAGCTCCTGGTCCTCCAACACTTGCACGGGCCCTCCCTTAACAATGCTGCCCCCAAGGAATAGCTAGGTAGGGAGATACAGAGCATAAAGGAGGATAGTGGTGGAAGGTGAGGATGTTGTAGGAAGAGCACGTTCCCTCCTCCCTCCTGCCTCACATTCCCCATGTATAGCCTCACAGTCCTGGTCTGCACCATCCCTCAGCCTCCATTTCTGCTATTCCCACACCTCCCTTATCATCCCCCAGCCAGTTCATGCCATCTGTCCCATCCCCAGACTTCTCTCATGCTGTTAACACTGCACCTGTCCTGTGAGGCGGGGCCGCTGCGGGTCAGAGATGTCATACTGCCGCAGGTCCCCATGCAGCCAGTTACTGAAGTAGAGGAACCGGTCATCCAGAGACAGCAGGATGTCCGTGATCAGGCCTGGGGTGGTGATGTGGTTCAGAGGCTTTCAGGGCTCTTATACCACAGGCTAGGAATCAACCTTCTGATTCCCACCCTCCAGAGGGCACTCACCTGGCATTTCGGGCAGCATCCAGCCCTTCACTTTCTTGGGAGGCACCTGGATCACCTTCTCCACTGACCAAGTACCTCCCTGTATTGGGAGGTGGAGGGTTGGGGTTGGATCTGGGTCTCTCCAGAGCCTACTGTCTACAGGGAGACAATAGATGCGGGGCCTCCTTGCCTCTAAGGTCTAGCTCCTATGCAAGCCCCTTAGGGTAGGGATAATGTTTGCTTCACTACTGCATTCCCAGCACCTAGCACATTGCCTGATGTGGAAGTTCACAAATATTTTTGAATGCGTAAATGGGAATTGAGGTTTAGAGAGATGAGAGAGCAAGGGGCCTTGCTTCTTGTTCCTGGAGAAGTTGGGCTAGGGGAGCCAGGAAGAGAGGTCTGGGTCATCCCTAGAGAGAGGAGTACTTCATGGCTCTGGAAGCCTAGCAGAGGTACAGGATAGGGCTGCTGGGAGGAGAGGGCCAGAAGACACATGTCACCTGATTCTTGTAGAAGCGCTGGATGGTAGAGCTGAGGGCACAGCCCACAAAGCCCTGGGCCGCATCTGGGTTGTGCAGGAAGCGGATCTCCAGGGGGATGAGCCCATCCTGCAGAGTCAGGGTCTGTATGATCTCATGGCGCTGCCAGTCCCACACATGTAAGTGGCTTCCATACAGCCCTGGGATGGATGGGGGGTGGGTGCAAAGGATGGGCTCAGGATCAGGGCAGGGGGCCGTGGGCAAAAGCCAGGGCACAGCACAGGGCAGAAGGTTGAAAAACGGGTTGGAGGCATTAGAAAGACACTTGAGCAGGTCAGAGTACTCAGCACAATCTTACACCATCATCGCAGGAGTTGGGTTCACAGGAGGGAAGTTAAAAGGCCTGGAGATAGGTTTCCTTTCTTTCTTTTTTAATATTTTATTTATTTATTCATGAGAGACACACACAGAGAGAGGCAGAGACACAGGCAGAGGGAGAAGCAGGCTCCATGCACCGGGAGCCCGATGTGGGATTCGATCCCGGGTCTCCAGGATCACGCCCTGGGCCAAAGGCAGGCGCCAAACCGCTGCGCCACCCAGGGATCCCCAAGATTTTATTTATTTATTCATGAAAGACACACAGAGAGAGGTAGAGACACAGGCAGAGGCAGAAGCAGGCTCCATGCAGGGAGCCCAATGTGGGACCCAATCCCGGGACCCCAGGATCATGCCCTGGGCCGAAGGCAGGTGCCCAACCACTGAGCCACCCAGGCATCCTCTGTTGAGGGGATTCTCACCTGCCTCTACGTCAGCGGGGTTGAAGCCATCTCTGAAGACATTGGGAGCCGCCCATTCAGTGCTGATCATGACATTGTGTCGAGGCTGGTACCAGAAGTCATAGCCCATAGGTGCAGCTCCCCCAGGCTGTTCCCATGTCCCCTTCACCTCGAACGTCTCTCCATCCAGCAGCACGAAACCCCCTGAGCAGGGAAGGAGGTAAAGTGGCAGGTGGAGGCAGTAGAAATGCTACCCTCCTCCAGTCCTAACCCCCAGGTATGTCCAAGAGGTTCCAAGTCTATTGCCTGGTGCCCCTTTCTCCCGCTGGGTTTGCCAGCTCCTTCAATTCAGGTGTCCAAAGGGCCCCACCCAGTCCTCTGGGTGGGAGGTGAGGACTCACTCTGGTGCCCCTCTTCCCATCAATGTTATTCCTGTCCTACACCAGGGGAAATTTTCTGTCCCCTTGAGGCAAGAGTCTGGGACCCTGTGCTTCTCTTGCTCCATTCTCTGTGGATTCCTCCCAGAGTCTAGGCTCCATTCTGCTCACTACATTGTTTTTTTATTTTTTATTTTTTTAGAGCAGAGAAATTATATTTACTTCTTACTCAACATGAATGCCCAACATATTTTCCCTTGCTTAGTATGCTATGATGCCTTGACAATTCTTTGCAAATACAACTAGATACCTACTCCTAAGTGCCACTAAATCTAGAAGTGTCCTCCCATCTCTGAGAAAAAGGAGCTGATGTTGCACTCCAAGCCTTGGTGGGGGGAGGAGGGAGCTCTGATCACACAGGTAAGGTCGGGAGAAAAGCAGCCCAGTGTAGTGACTAGGACATAGATTCTAGATCTAGATTTCTGGGTCTGAGTTCCACCTCTACAACTCATTAGCTGTATGAATTTGAGTAAGTTATTTATCCAGTATGTGCTCCGCTTTCTCATCTGTAGAACAGAGATAGTAGTAGCAGCTCTCCATAGGCTGTATCTGGCACGTGGTAGACATTTTATAAGTGTCTGTTCTGATCATACCATCAATGAGAGAGCAAATGTGAAGATTAAGGATCCTAAGGACTGTGAGACTTGCTCATGAATTCATAAAGGCTGATATTAAATTTCTGCATTTTCTGGGGCCATGTCTGTGCTCACATGCTCCACAGCATACTGTTCTGACTATAACTTTGAAGTGAATTCATCCGTCAAGTTTCATCTTCATAGAAATAATTGAAACAACTGAAGTTACTTGGCTATGATTTAAGTTTTGAATGAGACCCAGCCCTCTGGTTCTCCCTGGAAGGTCATTCTATCCCTCCCCTAGCTTGGGATCTGTTCCCCCCACAGATGCGCCTACAATGCCAGCACGTACCTTTGCCATTGCCCTTGGAGTCTCCTAGGGTGCTGATCATCACCTCCCCACTAGCCAGGCAGTGGCTGGTGTGGACATAGCCCAGGCCACACTTGGCATGGATGTCCTCAGCCTCAATGACCTGGAGAGGGATAAGGAATGGCATTGGGATTTTACTGGGCTGGGGGGACCCACCCATGACTCCTCCATTCCCTTACTTCTGCTGACCCCACTTTCTTTTCATTCAAGACACGGACACAATTTTCCCAGTGGGAATATGGCAGAGATTCAGTCTGATAGCTTCTAAGAGCAGCAAGGGAGAGTCTGAGAGACTAACTCTCCAGGCAGAAAGCACTGACTTCTCTCCCCCTGTCTCACAGCCCAATGAGACCAGAAGCTTCTCCCAGCCTGGGCCATTGCCAGCGTCATCTCTGTATCACCAGCAGCCAGCAGTGAGTGCCTGGCACAAAGATGGTACTCAACGACATGTTGAGAGAAAGGATCAGAGGCTCCTGCCTAAGGGAGGCAAAAAACAATACAAAACAAAACAAAACAAAACAACGGCAAAAAAAATCCCACAACCAAAAAACTACTCCCACCCCTGCATTGCCCGCCCCCAGGGTCCCTGAGCAACAGAGACAGGGAACATGCCTTGTGTAGCTTCGGGGCACGGGGATCAGAGCCCACGTCCACCACATAGATGCGGGAGGACATGAGACAGGGCAGCATCAGCTTGGTGCGGGACTTGGTGCTGTCTCCGAAGCAGCTGCTACAGGCGTTCCATCCTGAGTGGTGCAGCTCATCCCGCAGGTTAGGCATGGGCAGCCGGTGGATGACCTGGGAGTGGAGGGGGGCAGCGGAGGGGGGCCTTCCTGAGCCCGGGACCCGCGTGGGCCTGGCGGTACAGCATGGGCTGGGATTCATCACTGTCCTGGACCGCTGGTACCCTTATGCCATGAACACCCTGTACGATCCCACCCAAAGAGGGGGAAGAAGGCTGGAGCTGGAGAAGGGACTCGCTGGGGCCAGGGCTAGAGGACGGGTCTCAGGGTGCTCCAGTGCCCGAGCTCCGCCTCACCTGGCAATACTGGGGAGACTTGGGATCAATGTCCACGGTGGCCAGATAATCTGGGGCCTCAATGCCAGTGTTTCCGTAAATACAGGGCAGGTAGACGATCTCCTCCCTGGGCCCTAGAGGGTAGAAAGCAGTTAGTGGGGAGGGCAGGGTAGAGAGGGCTGACAGGTGGCCCTGGGTGTGCCTGAGGCCGGGGTCTCAGCTCTCCCACCCCTCTGAGCTCGTGGAATTCCTTTCTGGGGGCATCATGGGCTCTCACACTTGCACACTGACCTTTCATGGCCTCCAGAGGGCTGGGGTAGCCAGGTCCACACTTCCCACATTGTGTAGCTGCGGAAACAATGGGGCACTCGGCCAGACCACTCTCCAGAGGGCGTGGGCTCCTTCCCCACACACCAGGACACACACCCACACGACACACACCCTGCACCACTGGCTGAGGTGACAGGCCGGGCCACGTCTGGTGTCAGCTCCTGCCCCACCGCTGCCACCAATCCCCTGCCCCTCAAAGCTCTGCTGAGTGTGTGCAGGTGTTTGGAAGAGCTCTCCGGTGTGATCTGAAGATGGACAGGCCCGCAGGCAGGACCCAGGGGAGGCTGGAGGAGGGGGAGCAGGCCAGGCTCTGTGGGGCACAATGGGTATGATATCCATGCGCATCCCAGCCCCCGAGGCTCCTGAGTAGTCAGGGGAGCTGGGGCAAGTTATCTAGCCTCCCAGCCTCAACTTCCACACCATCCATAAGAGGAAGATGACAGGAATCTCACAGTGGGCTCCTGGGAGGAGTCCACGGGCAGGTGCGATCAAGACTGCAGCTCCGTGCTTGCCTGGCGGGAGCCAGTGAGCCCACTGCACCGCAGCTTGTGAGGGCACTACCTGCTTGGCCACCGCAGAAGATATCGCCACAAGGCCTGGGACACTTCTTGTTTTTCTCCCCTTGGATTCTGACCTTGGGCTGCTGGCCAGAACCTGGATTGCTGAGCTGAAGGTCTGGTAAGGGATAGGAGGCTGAAGGTTGGGGCCTCAGGGCTGTCACCACCTGGATATCCTTAGATCGGGTTTCTAACCGCCACCCCTTCTCGCATGAGCCCCACTTCCTTTATCTGTGTTTGGTCCAACTCTGGAGCCTCAGAGGCTACCCACAGAGCCAGCAGGCGGGGCCCTACTTATCGGTCAAGCCTGGCAAGAGCAGCCACAGAACCAACTGGCCCAAAGTCAGCTGCGGAGAAGGAGGGTGAGGGATCAGGACCAGGCATCAGGCCTCAGGGTTGGGATCTGACCTGGAGGAAGGAGCTGTCAGAAATCCCAGAGTGGAGATCACAGGACGGGTGCTGCCTCCCTGCGCTGGCCCACAGCCAGTCTGGCCCTGCCCTGACAGCACAGGGACCCCCAGTGGGGAGGCAGGAGCAGTCGGAGTGGAGCCTTCCCTGGTGCCTGGGCTCAGGCCCTCAGCCAGGAAACAGGTCCCCTCTCAAGGCAGCCAACATGGCCAGGAGGCCAGGAGGAGGCAACAGCGTTTTCATTGGTTTCAAGCTCCAGATCTGGTATCTGCTCTCTTGACTTTCTCCCCTCTTTGGCTAAAAGGGGGTAATAATATCTTACCTTCTTTTCCAGGTGGCTAGGAAAGTCAAATAAGCTGATATATTCAGAAGTACTTTTGTAAAGGAGAAACGCGGTATAAATATGGGTAGATTGTGCCAGAAGCGGGACAAAAATCCCAGGCAGTGGTTGGTGGCCAGAGAGAGAGCTGGGGTGGATGCGGTTGATGAGAAATCCAGCCCAAAGGAATTGAGAAGACTGTGCAGGGGCTTGGCATAGGAGGCAAGGGGGAGAGGAAGGAGTTTGCTGGACACAAAGCAGAAGGAGATTCAAAACCCCAAGACCTCAAGACAGAGACACAAGGCCCACAAAGCTGGACAGAGATGGAGAGGTGAGGGAGGTGTTGCTGGCTGTGGCATCTTCCCCTCTGCACATCACCCCAGCACTTCGTGGAGTCAATCAGGCCCCATGTAACCTCCAGGCCCCAGGAGCATCAGTGTTCTTACTGGGGGCACCCCCCCCATCTCCTGGCTTGTCTTAAGCATCTCAATCAAGATCTCTGAAAATCTTTGGGTTTGAGATGAACCCAGGGGAAGCTCGCTGGGTTTTCCAGTGTCAAGCTGGCTGCTAGGCATTCTGCTAGTCTAGGAAAAACCCAGATCCAGGGGGACAAGGACCTCAATACTCCCAAGCAGACCCAAACTCCTCAGGCCGACATCCAGGAGTCTGAAGATGGGGAATAGAGGGGCTTCTGGGAGAGTGGGAGGCAGTGAATAGGGCCCCAGTGAGAGTGTATGGGCTCCAATTTCCCTTTCAGAGTGCCTGGGGTGGCTAGAGGGTGAGTGATCTGGCCCCAAAGGCTTGGGTTTCCTACTTCCTGGAGTAAAAAGCTGGCCCAGGGCTAGAATCAGGATGGCCTTTCACCTATGGTGACAGCCAGGGACAAAAGGTTCTCCCTATGTATTCCCTGACCCCGACCAGATTTTCCCAGCTGCAGGAAGGTCCCCTGGCTCCAGGCCCCAGCTAGGGAGTCAGGTGGGGGTCCAGGGCCACAAATTCCAGCCGTCCCTCTGCCCTCCTCTCCTTGTAGCGCCGGAAACTTTGGCTGAACTGGGAGATATAGAGGTGGGGTGGGCCCAGTAGAGCAGAGTCCACTACACACCCCACCAGCTTCCCCCACCCAGCTTTTCTGTCACTTCCTGTACTGTGGGCCAGAGGTGGGTGACACTTGGTTGGCAGAAAGCCCCCTCCTTACCCATGCTGCTTCCTGGTATGCTTTGATCCTTACTGGGCTGCCAGGAGTGAGCAGAGACAGAAGCTATGCCGTTGTCCGAGGCAGGCTTTGCTGGGAAGGGGCAAAGGGAAGGAATTTATACAACCAATGGGTGAGTAGGGTGGGGCAGAGGGAGGGCCTGGGTTGCAGCCCAGAATGAACTACCAAGGGCAGCTGGCCAAGACGCTCTCAAATGGCCTGGGAGGCTGGTGTTTGCATTACAAGGTTTGTGTGTGTGTGTATGTGTGTGTGTGTGTGTGTAGGAGCCTGTTCATATGTAGATATGTGCTGTGGCTGTGCACACATCTCTACTGTGGGTGTCTGGGCTTATGTGACTTTGTGGGTCTGGCATGTGCACAGTCTATATACCTGTGTGTTGCCTCCTTGTGTGTGTGTTGTGTGTTTGTGGATGAATATGTGCCAGTGTGGGTATTCCTGTGTGTCTGGACTTGTGCACATCTGTGTGTATTTTTGTGAGCATGTGCCCGCCAGAATGTTTATCCCGTGTGGGCTTGTGCATATGTTCCTGTGTGCATGAGCATGCATGCTTGTGTAAGCATATGTGTGCACATGTCCCTGCTTCTAAACGCTCATCTCTGTACTTGGATTTCTGTACTTGTAAAGGCGCCCAGGGCTGTTGGGCCCATTTGCTCCTATCCATAGCCAGGGTCAGCTTTCTCTTAAAAACACCCTCTTTTCCAGACATCCATGCTCCAAAAGGCACCATCCTACCCACCCTCAAACTGCTCACCCATGTCTTCTGGCCACAGCTGTCCTGACGAGAAGCAAGGTTTAGTATATCCAGGTTTCACTTTCTCCAGACTTGCGTATGCCTCTTGAGCTTTGAAGTGGAAGGAAAGTCAGCAGTGCCCATCATCACTTCCTATTAACCTCATAAATCTCAGGAGATAGAAGTGGAGTCCCGCCCTCCCCCCCATCTCTCTGCTTGGTCTCTCAACAGCTCCCAAGGTGGATAGCAGGGCCCCAGGGAAGCCCAGAATGGTGCCACTGTCCCTAACTGGCCTGTGATGAGTCATAAAACTCTAAGGGTCTCCAACTATGTAAGAAAGGAGTCCTCCAGCTGGAGGGTTCCCTGCTGGCAGGGGCTGCTGAGCCTGAGAGTGGCGTGTCCCAGGGACATGTAATGGCCTCCGGGCAAATGGCAGCTGCTTGCTGAAGGGCCAAGGTTCGGTTGAGGCCTGACCTGCTAGCCCTCTCTGGGGCTGCCCTCATCCAGAGAAGCCTGGGTTTGAAGGGCTATGCAAGGGAACCCGCCCCAGCAGTCCTTCATTTGAAGCCAAGGGCCCCCTCTTCCCTGAAAGCTGGCTGCCTGACAAGCATAAACTTTGCTCTACTCTT
Source organism: Canis lupus familiaris (assembly GCF_011100685.1). Lineage (NCBI taxonomy): Eukaryota > Metazoa > Chordata > Mammalia > Carnivora > Canidae > Canis > Canis lupus. The sequence goes on from NC_049238.1 coordinate 61,078,900, forward strand.
CTTGGAACCTGCTGACTCTGTGTCTATAGAAGCCACTTTCATCTCCTTGGATGAAAGCTATGGGGTGAAGTTTTTATTGGATAGTGAAAGGGACCAAGTTTGGTCTTGACACTGCCAGCGGAAAGATCCGCCGACTTTCCAAACTGCAGCAGAAGGAAGGGGAAGAAAACCGGGCTGCCAAACGGTTCCTGTGGGTGAGGAACCCACACAGGAGGATACTCTGTGGCTACCTATGGCAGGGATCTCCTCCTACCCTCTTCTCCCCAGGATCTCTCAACCTCTCCTGGCTTTCTCCTCTTTCTGCACCCTCACCATTGCACCATCAGCTAGTCGTGCTGCAGTCAGCCCTGTGGGTACAGCTGTCCTACAGGGGGTGGCCTCCGAGGGCTGCTTCTTCGCCTTTGCTGAGTTCATGCACTGGCTGCCTCCACTTACCCTGCCTTCAGCCTGCTCCCCCCCACTCTGGCCTCCTCTTCCTCCTGAGGTCCCATCTTAAGCCTCCTCTACTTTCCCGCTTTGGGACTTGAAGTAGCCCAACACCCAAGATCTGAAAGAGAAAGCAAACCCATCCTCACCCTCTTATAAAAAGTCATTGTGTCATTACCTCCAGAGGAACTGGGATTTAAAAAAAAAAGAAAAGAAAAGAAAAGAAAGAAAAGAAAAGAAAAGAAAAGAAAAGAAAAGAAAAGAAAAGAAAAGAAAAGAAAAGAAAAGAAACTGGGATTTTGTTTGTCCTGAATGAGAATTGCAAAGCACTGTTCCATCCTGGACTGCAAGTTCTTCCGTTCCTGAACTCAGACCTGGGGTTCATGGCAGCTCCTGCATGGCACCCCTAGCCTTTGCTGCTTTTTCCCAGAGTGCTTCTTCCAGAGCCTGCAAGGTGCTTGTGAAAAGTTGTCCAAATTAGGGGTATGGGTGGAGGCAGTCCAGGGAGAGGGCTCGGGCCAGTAAAGGAAATTCCATAGCCCCTGGTGTCTTTGTTCCCACGGTGGGAGCAATCAGTGTCACTGTGGCCTGAGCACCCCAAATGTAACTTCTCAGGAACTTAAGGGCTCCCTCTGTCCAATCTTTCTCTAGCCAACCAGAGTCCAACCAAAGCTGGCTGACTCCTAGATTCACAGAAGGGAGAGGGGGAGAGCACTGGGCTTCCTCCCCTTGGCCAGGCTGTCCTCGGGGAGGGTGGGATCGTGGCCCCAGGCTGCTAATCCCAGGAGGCTGTACCTGCCCTGACACTGGGCACCCCCACCTTAAAGAAGGCTGTGTGCAGCCTATGCTCCTTCCTGCTGTTTCAAGCTCCAGAAAAGCACAGTAAATATTAGAGGTAGGTTTTCGGGCTGGCAGCAGAACGGCCAGGAGGTTATGTAACTGCTGCCTGGACTTTGGCTTTGCTCCATCTCCACAGACAGAAAGTGGATTCTTGCGTATCTGGGGGCATGGAGCCCCACTGCTGGCTCCCCCCTTTCCTTCCAGCCTCAGTCGGACTTCTTTGGGCCTCTTTAAACGGGTCCCGGGACCACTGTTTGGCAAGATGGCAAGGGAAGGGAAGGGAAGGGAAGAAGGACTAAGCCCAGGGAAGGGAAAGGAGAGGATATGATGAACCTGAGGTCTCCAGGAATACTTTCATGTAAAAAAAAAAAAGTGTTTTTCTTCATCTCTAGCAAAACCAAAGTGACATGGAAGCAATAAAAATCCAGCCAGGGGAGTGATATTAGGGAGAAAGAAGAATTAACCTGTATGAGCCCACTCACTCTTGCCCTTGTGCCCCACTTAACCTTCGTCACACCCTAATCTTGTAGGTAAATCCTCCTCTTTTTACTTGGGAAGAGGCCAAGTAAAAAAACCTGGGAGTTGCCCAGCAGGATTCCCATCCAGGTTCATGGGCCTCTGGAGCTCACAGTTTTTCTAATCTCTCTGGGGCCATTTTGTGTTTGGTTTGGCTCTGGCTTAGGTGGGGAGGGCGGGTGGAGGGGGAGGGGAGGTGCTGGAGGCCGGGAGCACTAGAAGGAAGGCAGAAAGCTGTGGTGCTTTGTCTCTGGGGAATCTCAGAGGCTCTTTCCTGGGAATGGGGAGAGTGGTGAAGAATCAGGTGTCTCCTGAACTGAGCAGTGGGGTCTTCATGGTCTTCTTCAAGGGGAAGGGGGAACCCCTGTGTTCTGGGAAAGATATGACATCCAAGTGTCACCACAGTTATCTTCGGAGAGAAGCAATGGAGGGAAAGGAATAATTTTCCCTTTTTACTTTATGCACTTGCATATTTTTTTAAACTAATAAGCATATATTCCTTTTGTAACCAAAACCCCAAATAAAGGTATTCCTTTTTTTTGGCCTGCCTGCCCTTTCCTTTGGGAGATGCAAATATGCGTGGTCATTCTTTCACGTATTCAATCTTGTGCTCCACAAACACTTCTGGAGCGTGATTTGGTAGATGGAGTGGGGAACGAGGCAGAGTGTCTGCTTCACAGAGATGCATGCTGAGGGACATGGCCAGTGTCATGGAACATATAAACCAGTAGCATGATGTCCAATGAGTGCCCTGGGATAATGCGGGTGGCGGAGAGTAGACAGGGATTAGACGAGGTCGTCCAGTCTATACATGTGCACACTTGCCTGCCAACGAGCAGCACCACACATAATCTGAGGGGCCTGTAGCACGTGTAGCAGTGGCCTGTGGAGGCCTGAGGTAGGACTGGCTGGACAGGTTGAGGTTTTTACCAGCTAGGCAGAGTTTCTGACCCTCTCTTGTTCATTTCTCCTTGTTTTACCAGAACAACTACACGCCCTCTGCAGAAGGGGGTAGGGTTTCCTGAGAACCTGTTAGCAGGTGTGACTGGCGCCAGGCCGGGCTCTGCATGCTGGCAGTGATCTCAGGTACTGCCCACAGCAAACCTGGACAGGTAAATAGCTTTTTCTTCATCTCACATCAGAGGAAAGAGAGTTTTACAAATCCAAGGAGCTGCTCACACTCATTTCATAGCACCTCCCCATCTCTGAAAAATGCTGAGTTCAAAGCCTGCCACCCAGAACAACAACAAAGCTCTGAGAAGATTGGGGGTGGAGTGGGGAATGTCCTCTGCTAAGGGGCTTCCTTCAAGGGGCATGATATAAGAGGCACCTTGAAGGTTTCCTGCCTACCTCCAACCCGCTCAGAAATGTCCTCCCTCGTGGACTTCCATGGATGTTGAAAACTTCACCGCTATCAGTGCAGTTCTGTGGGACTGAATGGCCTCTTCTCACCTTGTGGCTGTAGGGACTCCCCCTGAGGTGTTAAGTGTGACTCACTTTTATCAGGTGCCTGTCTCTAATGATAAGAGCAAGGGAAACATCAAGGAGAGGGAAGTGTTTAGAAAGCAACTGTTCCCCATCTCTGCAGACAAAAAAAAAAAGAATAAAGAGGGAGAGAGGGAGATCTTTTTCTGTATCTCTGTCTCTCTCTCTCAGTGGAACATTTCAATATATACAAAAAGAGACATAATAGTATAATGAACCTGCAGGTATACCACCCACCTTTCCTGAAAACCTGCTCATAACCCATCGGGCTTCCACTATACCTCCCAGCCCTCCTCTACCTTGGATTGTTTTAGCAAACCATGGACAGATGATCTTTCTTGCATTATATTTCTGTATTCATCCCTTCAAGATTAGAATTGTTTTTTTTTAAACCACCATATCCTAATCACATCTAAACAAATTAGCAAATCTTTCCTATTGTCAAATATTCTGTGTTCAAATTTCCCCATTGTCTAATACATTTTTTAAAAGATTTTGTTTATTTATTCATGAGAGACACACACAGAGAGAGAGGCAGAGACACAGGCAGAGGGAGAAGGAGGCTCCATGCAGGGAGCCCGACATGGGACTCGATCCTGGGTCTCTAGGATCAGGCCCTGGGCTGAAGGCAGCGCTAAACTGCTGAGCGACCTGGGCTGCCCCTTAAATCTCTTTAATCTGCAGGTGAGAAAGGAAGACAGATTCAAGTTTAAGTGAAGAAGGGTCTGACTAGAACTGAAATTACATATCTTGTCACATATCTAATCAACAAGAAGAAAAGGTAAAGTGGGTTTGAACACAGTTATGTAGTCTGGAAGAGGTAACAGCAAGAGCAGTCACAGGGATGCAGGTGAAAGTTCGCTATTACCTCCACCCCTATCCCTCCGGCCCCAGCCTTCCTTCTGTGCCAAGCCTGGCTCCAGAGAAGCTGAGACAAGAACCATAAAATGGCTTTTATGCAATCATCTCCACCTTTACAGAGGCTCACTTGGCTTGCACCTTCTTAGTTAAAAGCCCTGGGAAGAAAGAATTACATCAGTCTTGGTTAATGGCCCAAATTAAGCCATCAAAACCTTTAATCAAGCCTCCATTTTGAACATGTTATAATACTGCAAATAAAAAATCCAAAGGAAAGTAAAAGCCTTTCTATTTGAGGCTGGAAGAACCTCTGTCCCCTGGAATCGTATCCTTGAGTCACAGTTTCTCTACTAAGCTCAGGACAAACAGGAACAAGTTCCCTTCTTCTCAGGGCTTCCATTTCTCACCTCACCACCAAAATGCCACCTGGAAAGAGTGTGTGTATGTGGGTGTGTGTGGGGGATACTCCCTTCAGTGTCCCAAAGGCACGGAAATCCTAAGGCTTTGGAGACTTGTCTTCAGCTCTACATGGAATCATGTAGAAGAGCCTCTCTGCCTACCCTGGATTCTTTGTCTTTCATACACCTGCTATTCCCCTAGGATTTCCCCAGGGTCATGTCCAAGTGTAGAAAGATGGAAAGCGAGGTCTGGAAAGGGATTTCCTGTGTCAGCTTATCAAAAGGCTGCTCAGAAACCAGAGTTTAAAAAGGCTCTGACTGAAAAAATAATGATTGCTCTTAATATACAAAGGTCTCCAATACATTTCAATTAGAAAAAGACAAACTATAGAAAAAATATTCCAAAGATACGAAAATGAAGAATAAATGGCTAATAAACAGGAATGCCTGGGTGGCTCAGCGGTTGAGCATCTGCCTTTGGCTCAGGTCGTGATCCTGGGGTCTGGAATTGAGTCCTCCCACATCAGGCTCCTTCCAGGAAGCCTGCTTCTCCCTCTGCCTGTGTCTCTGCCTCTCTGTGTCTCTCAGGAATAAATAAATAAAATCTTTAAAATAAATAAATAAATAAATAAATAAATAAATAGTTAATAAACATAAGTAAAGATACCCAATCTCATTAGCAATTAAAGAATTACTTGATGAAGCAAAAGCAATATGATAAGATTTTCAAAAATCAAAAGGTTGTTAATATTCAATGTTGGAAGAAGATGGGGACAGGGGCACTCCTGTAGGTTTTGGCAAAAGTATAAAATGGTGAAACATTTCAAGAAAGCAGTTTAGCAGGCATCTGAGTGGCTCACTCGGTTAAGTGTCTGCCTCTAGATTTGGGCTCAGATCATGATCTCAGGGTTGTGAGATCAAGCCCCATGTCAGGCTGTGTGTGGAGTCTGCTTAAGATTCTCTCTCTCCCTCTTCCTTTGCCTCTCTCTCCCAAACAAATAAAATAAATTTCAAAAATAATAATAATAAAATAAAATAAAGCAGTTTAGAAGCATCTGGAGAGCTCAATCTGTTGGGCTTCTACCTTCGGCTCATACAGTGTTCTCAGGGTCCTGGGATCTAGCCCTGCATCAGGCTCCCTGCTCAGTGGGGAGCCTGCCTCTCCCTCACCCTCTTCCTGCCGCTCCACCTGCTTGTGCTCTCTCTCCCCCTCTGTCAAATAAATAAATAAAATCTTTAAAAAAAAGCAGTTTAGCAATACCTAGCAACATTTTCAGTGGAAATCCACTTCTTTTTTTTTTTTTTTTAATCCACTTCTAGTGACCTACTCTATGGAAATAGACAAGTATCCAAATATATTAATAAGATGTTCATTGTAACATTATTCATAATAGTGAAAGGTCAGAAGCAACCAACATCCGAATACTTAAATGTAGTATGAAACATCCACAACATGAACACTGAGCAACCATAATGGATAGTTTTATACATACTAACATGGAAGGATATCCAAGAAATATGGTCAAGGAGGAAAAAAAGCAGAAAAATAGTATAATCCCATTTAATTAAAGCTATATATAAAATTAATTATTTAAACCATAGAGTTTTAATTAATTTGATTCATTTATATATTAAACTAAATAATTTAAACTATAATTTATAATTACATAGTATGTAATTGTATACTTTAATTTAGTATATAATTACGTGTACATATATATATACGGTTATGTGTTCATAGAAAAGGATTTGAGGAGATAAAGCTTCTTTTATCATACAAAACTTACCAAATGTAACCAAACACTAGTTACCTCTGAGGACTTGGATTAAAGAGAGCGACTTTTATTTTTCACCTTATGTACCAATTATGTATTTTCTAAATTTTATACTAAGCTTGAAATACATGCATAACTTAAACATTGAAATGTTGAAAGAATATAGTAACACTGTTGCTTATCAGATGAGCAAAAATTTTAAAGGTTAAAAAAAAAAAAAATTTTAAAGGTTAAAATCCAGTCATGATGGGAACATGAGGAAGAGGGCATCATTCAGGATTGGTGAGAGTGCCAACTGATGCCTTGCTAGCAAATGCAATTTGTCAATACCTATCAAAAGTTAAATTGTGCATACATAGCATTCTACCTAGGAATTCCACTTCTAGGATCCAGTCCATAGAAATACAAGCAGGCCGTAAACAGGTCAGTATGATAACAACAGATATCACTTCTTAAACGCTTAGTATATCCTTGCTGTTGTTTTAAGCACTTTAAAGACAAAGAAATGATCTCCACACCCACATAAGAGCTTAATATGTGTCAGGTACTTCTTGAAGCTCTTTACGTGCTCTACCTTATTTAATCCTTGCAACAAACCTATAAAGTAGAAACTGTTTGATTATGCCCATTGTACAGATAAGGAAATTACAGCCTACAAAAAGGAAGTAACTTACTCCAATTCACACAGCTAGTGGGTAGCAGAGTCCAGGGTTTGAATGTAGGCAGCTGGGGGATCCCTGGATGGCTCAGCGGTTTAGTGCCTGCCTTTGGCCGAGGGCACAATCCTGGAGTCCCGGGATCCAGTCCTACGTCAGGTTCCCGGCATGGATCCTGCTTCTCCCTCCTCCTGTGTTTCTGCCCCTCTCGATCTCTCTCTCTCACTCTGTCTATCATAAGTAAATAAATCTTAAAAAAAAAAAAAAAAAAAAAAAGAATGTAGGCACCTGATTTGGGACTCTGTGCCTGTAACAGCCAATCTCGAGCTCTTAGGTAGTTAATCATAGAACCTTCGCAATGTGTTTCATTGTTTAGGGCTGGCAAGGGCATACAGCCCTTTTTATGTTCGGTGGGAAATGGAATCCACTACCACCACTGAACTGAAAAGGCCAGATGCTCACTTTGCCAGATACCCTTGCTGCGGGGAGCAAACACGTGACAGTCCTGGAGAGCCAGGTGTGTCAGGGACAGCTCAGACACAAAGGAAGAGAATGGTGGCTGAGTGTGCTCTGGTCTGTGTGGGCTCAGGCCAGCATGTGAGTGGCTAGCCATGCTGCAGTAGCTCCCAGGAATGGTGGAGCCAGGGTCACACCTGGAGTACAAGAGGCAAAGGCAGTGTTCTGACAGGGGGTCCTGGAAGAAGGGCTCTCTGGCTGCTCCTGTTGCAGTTCAGCACATCTGCCACTGGGGCCTTATGATTCAATGGACCCAACAGTGCTCTGCAAATTGGGGACCCAGGAGACCATGGCAAGCAAGACCCAGGAGAGTCCCCAGGGTGGCCAAAAGAGGTGTCGAGGCTCGGCTGCTTCAGTAGGTAACAGCTCCTCTCCTGATAAATAGCCTCTGGTGGGCTTCTGGGTCCCAAGAGAAATGAAACATGGGACACTGGGTCACTTTGTGGCCCAAGCGCACTTAGTTGGCCCAGGGTCTCAGGAGCTCCATACTTCTTTCACCTCCAAGGACAGCGGGTGGAGCCTGAGAACTTCCCTAAGGCAGAAAGAAACCAAAATGTCTTAGTGTGCCCTCTAGCTTGCCCTGTCTTGCCAAAAGCATCTCCTTCCTTAGTCTGCTCTGATGGCTTCAAAGCCTGCTCCCCTGGCTTCAGGGAAAGATATGGAGAAGAAAAAACATTCGAGCTTGGATGGCAGGTGGCTGGCTCTCCATAATACACCATCACCAGGCAGAAGTGGTCTATTAGGACATTAACAGCAAGAATTCTAGAGCCACACTGCCTGTGTTTGAATTCTGGCTCCACCAGTTCCCAGCTGCATGAATTTGGGCAAGTTATTTAACCTCCGTGTACCTCAGTTTCCTTATCTCTAAAAGAGAGAGAAAAAAATACCTACACTAATAGATTGCTTTAAAAATTAAATGACTTAATGCATGTAAAGCTCTTCTAATGGCACTGAGCATGCACTAAGTGTTAGTGTTATGATTGCAGCAATAAAGCCCTTCTGAAGTTCTAGAGATCTGTGGCACAAACCCACAACTGAACTAGCTGTACATTTAAAAATGATTAAGATGATAAATGTAATGTTATAGGTTCTTTACCACAGTAAAGAAATGTTATAAAACTTATGAAAACTGAATTTTTTAAGTTTCTAAGTTTACGGAATCTTATTATCAAGATATTCACTTTCAAAGCTAGAGAATTAGTGATTCTTTTCTTAACTTGCAGAAAAGTAATAAATGTCCCCTTTCTTTAAAAACAAAAATAATGCTTTCTGAGAGACAGTCCTGGAAGTTAGCGGAGGAGGGAAATCCTCCAGTGGGTAAAATTTCAAGTAGAATACATTACTGGTTGTGTTGGGAGAAGACATAGTCCAAGGAGCTTTACTGAGTCAATGTGCAAGGCCAGTGCTTTGGCCAGGTAGACAGACTTGGAGAGAACAAAATCAGAGGATTGAGGACAGAGGGTTTAGGAAGATGGCTTGGACATAAACCTCACAGAAGGGTCCCAGAATATAAGAAAATTTGTGTCACTATGGCCATTCATCATCACAAATAAGGTCTCCTTCCTGGAGACTGCTTCTCGTGATCAGGTGGTTAGGGGATCCTACTTTGTGGGTGTCATTCCACTTCCTCCCCAAACATTCCATGAATGAAGTGGCTGTGATGGCAAGAACGCAGGCTGCACATGGCCTTCATAGGATGAACAGCCCCTTACCATGTTTGGCCCAGCAGGGGCTATTCTGAAGGTCTACTTGGACAACAAAAGCTACCAAACCAGTTCACCATCTGGTGAAGGATGCTTATGTTAGGCCTCTTCAACAAGAAGGGGGCAGAAATTTTTTCCTCTCTAGGGAGCAATTTCATATTTGGATTTATTTTCCCTGTTCTCATACACTTGCCACCACCACTATCTGTGGATATCCTGGATGCCTCGTAGGTTCCCTTGATGGTCCTCACAATATGGCTTCTGACCAAAGTTCTCACTGTACAGTGACAGACAGCTGGCAATGTCCAGCGTGCAAAGTGGCCTGCAGAGATTAACTCATCTAAACTTTATAAGCAAGCATTTTGAGCAACATACTATTATTAGCTCCATTTTACAGATAAGGAAACTGAGTCACAGGAAAGTTTCATAAATTACTCAAAGTCAAGAATAATTGAGTGGTGAAGTCTGTATTTGAATCCAATTTGCTCTAGAGCCCATGGTTTAACCACCACATGACCAGTCACAAGAGTCATGGATCTTCATGTACACCATCCCTCAGAAGTAGTTGGCCTGACTGAAGACTCATTTATGGCAAAACCTTCTAAGAGTGGAGTGCTGCCCACAGAGTGCAATTTGTGTTCTGATTGAGCAAGCATCCTATGGCACTATTTTTTCAACCAGAATACACGATGGGCCCAGAAACAGAGATAAGGGTGGGCCTTATGACTCATTCACATTTTGGCTAGCAGACCCATGACTCTGGGCTCTGCTGGTTTAGAGGTTTGGTATCCCACGGAGATTCGCTTCCACAAAGAGGAGACACCAATAGTTCCACAGTGACCTGGGTATTTTGGGCTTTTTATGCCATCAAGTGAACATGCAGAAAAGGGGGGTGAGCTGTTAGCTGGGGTGATTGATCTTGGGGATTTAGAGAAAATAAGGTTGCTGTCACACAATAGGGTTGGGGGGAGATGGGTGCAGGCCAGGGGTACCCCAGGGGTACCTTATACCACCATGACTAATGGTGAAAGTCAGCAGAAGACTAAAGCAGCAGACTCAAGATAAACAAGAGTTTAGATCCTCCAGGAGCGAAGATCTAGGTTTCTTGTCTCCATAAGGAAAGCATCCTGACCATCTTTGAGTCCTGGCTATATAACATAGTGGTTTAGAGGCTGAGTTCTGGTTCCAGCCCAGCCAGATTCAACTCTAAGCGCTTATATCCTGGCTGTGTACCTGTCTCTTTTTTAGTTTCCACACCTGTAAAATAGGAATAATAATAGTTCATATACCTCAAATGTTATTTTGAGAATTAAGTGAGTAACACTTAGAAAGCACTTAGGACAGGGTCTGGCATGCAGTAACACTCTATAAATGTTAGCTATTATTAAGGCAAGGCAATAAGAAGTAACAGAGGAAAGTCATAAATACCAGCAACAGCCTCAGGATCAGTTGGGAAAATGAGAACAGTACACACAAAATTTGTACAGGAATGTTTTATTTGTAATGACTACAAATAGAAACAATCCAGATGCCTTTCAATGGGCCATGATTAAATAAACTGTAGTATATCCACACCATGGTAAGTTTACTCAGCAACAAAAAGAAATTAACTTAAATTACTTAAATTATTAAATTAAATTCACAGCAAAGAAAACCATCAACACAATGAAAAGGCAACCTATGGAATAAGAGAAAATATTTGCAAATCATCTGTATGATAGGGGTGGATATCCAGGATATATAGAGAATGTATACAACTCAATAGCAAAAAAACACAAACAATCTGATTTTAAAATGGGCAGAGGACATCAGTAAACATTTTTCCAAAGAAGACACACAGAAAACCAGGAGGCACATGAAAAGATGTTCAACATCACTCATCATCAGGGAAATGCAAATCAAAACCACAATGAGATGTCTGTCACCTCACACCTGTTAGAATGGCTATAATCAAAAAGACAAGAAATAACAAGTATTGGTGAGGATGTGCAGAAAAGGGAGGCCTTGTGCTCTGTTGGTGGGAATGTATACTGGTAGAGCCAGTATGGAAAACAGGATTGAGCATCCTAAAAAATAGAAAATAGAACTTATCTATGATCCAGGAATACCATTTTTGGGCATATACCTGAAGAAAATGAAAACACTAACTTGAAAAGATACACACACCCCAGTGTTTATTGCAGCATTATTTACAATAGCCAAGACATAGAAGTAACCTAAATGTCTCTCAATGGAGGAATGAGTAAAAAAAATGTATTATGTGCGTGCGTGCGTGTGTGTGAACACACACACATGCACACACACTGGAATATTATTCAGCCATAAAAAGAAGGAAATCTGGCCATTTGTGACAACATGGATGGAGCTTGAGGGTATTATGTTTTCTAAAAAATCTATTTCAGTTCAATTAATTAACATAGAGTGTATTACTAATTTCAGAGGTAGAGGTCAGTGATTCATTAGTCTTATATAACACCCAGTGCTCATTACATTATGTGCCTTTTACTGTCCATCATCCAATTATTTCATCACCCATCTACCCCTCCTCCTGCAACCCTTTTTGTTTCTTATAATTAAAAGTCTCTTATGGTTTGTCGCCTCTCGTTTTATTTCATCTTGTTTTATTTTTTCCTCCCTTCCCCTGTGGTCCTCTGTTTTGTTTCTTAAATTCCACATATGAGTGAAATCATATCATTGTCTTTCTCTGATTGACTTATTTTCCTTAGCATAATACCCTCTTAGTTCCATCCACGTTGTTGCAAATGTAAGATTTCTTTTTTGCTGTTGTTGGCTGAGTAATATTCCATTGTATACACCACATCTTCTTTATCCATTCATCTGTCCATGGACGTCTAGGCTCCTTCCATAATTTGGCTATTGTGGACATTGCTGCTATGAACATTGGGGTGCAGGTGCCCCTTAAGATCACTACATTTGTATCTTTGGGGGTAAATTAGTAGTCCAATTGCTGGGTTTTAGGGTAGCTCTATTTTTAACTTTTTGAGGAGCCTCCACCCTGTTTTCCAGAGTGGCTGCATCAGCTTGCATTCCCTTCGACAGTGTGAGAGGGTTCCCCTTTCTCCGCATCCTTATTGAGGGCATTATGTTAAGTGAAATAAGTCATATATAGAAAGACAAATCTCACCTATATGTGAAATTAAAAAAACAACTCATAGAACACAGATTGATAGTTCCCAGAGGAGTGTGGGGGATGGGGAAAATCAGTGCCGGGGGTCAAATGTATAAATTTCCAGTTATAAAATAGATAAGTCATAGGGATATAATGTACAGCATAGTGATCATAAATAATAACACTGTATTGCATAGTTAAAAGTTGCTAAGAGGGACGCCAGGGTGGCTCAGTGGTTGAGCGTCTGTCTGCCTTCAGCCCAGGGTGTGATCCTGGGGTCCGGGATCCAGTCCCACATTGGGCTCCCTGCATGGAGCCTGCTTCTCCCTCTGCCTGTGTCTCTGTCTCTCTGTCTCTCATGAATAAATAAATAAAATCTTTTGAAAAATAAAATAAAAAATAAAAGTTGCTAAGAGAGTAGATTAAAAATTCTCATCACAATAAAGAAAAATTTAGTGGTGATGATGTTAACTAGACTGATTGTGGTGGTAATTTAAAATACATACAAATACCAAATCATTATGCTGTACACTTGAAACTAATGTCGTATGTCAATTATATCTCAATTATTTAAAAATGAACTATTGTTTACACATGACAACCTGGGTGAATCTCCAGAGAACCATGCTGAGTGAAAAAAAGCCAATCACAAAAGTTTACATACTGTATGATTCAATTTATATAACATTCTTGAGGTGATAAAATTATAGAAATGGACTTACCTGGAGTTCAGGTGGGGCTGAGGGTGGCTGTGGCTACAAAAGGGCAACACGAGGAAACTTGTGGTAACATAAACACTCTGAATCTTGACCGTATCAATGATTTCCTGGTTGTGAAATTGTACTATAGTTTGAAAGATGTTACCATCGGGAGAAACAGGTATCCAGGATCTTTCTATATTTTTTCTTACAACTGCATGTGAATTTATAATTACCTCCAAATAAAAAGTCTAATTAAAAATGAGACCAGTAAGGGATCCCTGGGTGCCTCAGTTGGTTAAGCCTTGGGCTCAGGTCATGGTCCTGGTCCTAGGGCCCTGGGATCTGGACCCAAGGCTCCCTGCTCCGTGGGGAGTTGGCTTCTCCCTCTCCCTCTGCCCTTCTGCGTGTGCTCTCTTTCTATCAAATAAATAAATAATTAAATGAAATCTTTAAAATAAAATAAAAATGAGACCAGTAAAAACAAAAACATAAAACAAGAACAGTAATTTCTACCCATATTTCCTTTCTTACTTTGTGTGTATGTGTGTGTTTAATTTGAAATCTTTGCTGATTTTGTGGTGTAAATAATACTGATTTCAAGCTACCAATGAACCATCACTAACCATGGAATTAGAAGGACATGGGAACAACGAGGCTTCACAAGCCAGTGCATGCCAGCAAAACCTTTCTGTCCTATTAGTTTGACAAAAGTTAGGTTGATAATATTCTGTACTGGAGGGGTGTGAGCAAATGGCACTCATGCATCGTTAATGGGAGGGTTCACTGAAATGCCTTTAAAAACATTAAATTATTTATGTTGAAGTACAGCTGACGCATAATGTTACCTTAGTTTCAAGTGTACAACATAGTGATTTAACAATCTTATACTATGCTATGGTCAAAATGATGGTTTTTTTGGAAGGCAATGCTGGATCTTTCAAAGTGTTAGATGTCAAGATTTTGACCCCAAGTTCAATTTTATGGAAATACTTGAACCAGTGCATAAATATACAAAAGTTGCTGTCCACTGCAGCATTATTTTATTTAATTTTTTAAAAGATTTTATTTATTCATGAGAATACACAGAGAGGAGAGAGAGGCAGAGACACAGGCAGAGGGAGAAGCAGGCTTCATTCAGGGAGCCCGACATGGGACTCGATCCCTGGTCTCCAGGATCACACCCTGGGCTGAAGGCGGCGCTAAACTGCTGGGCCACCCGGGCTGCCCAGCATTATTAATAATAGTGAAAACGGTAGACATTTCATTAAAAGAATGGTTAAATAATTTGGGATATGTCTGTGCTGTGGAATATAAAGAAAGCAGACCATACATATTGGCACAGGACGGTCAAGATATCTGGGCAGAAAGCAGACTGCCAACTGCCACACCATATGTATAACCTGATTCTATTTTCAAACAAAAACAAAAACAAAAACCCCTCTGTTTGCCTGTGGATAAAAACAGACATGACAAAATGCAAAGGAAGTTTACTTCTTAAGAAAAGAGTGAAATTAGATAGTATTTACTTTGTATATTTATTTGTATATACTTTGTATGCAGCATTTTATTATTGTTGTTGTTATTGATAAAGGGCAGGGTTTTTTAAATATATATTTTCTAAAAGTCATTTTTGGGCTCAAGTGGGCCTGGAGAGGGACTGTTCCATAAAATTCAGAGAATACTTTCTTGAGGCCAGGGGCCCTAAAAAAGAGTGTGATGTAGAAGAGAACAGTTATTGAAAAAAAGCCTGGCAACTGGATCATAGATGTTAATGAAAATAGTAAATAAAGCATCAAGAAAGACTAATGTGGCTGCAGAAACAAGTCCTCTAATGTAGGATTTTTGAAGCGCTTGTTCCAAACATGAGGAAGGAGGGCTAAAGTTCTCCCCTTTGCTCTCCAATAGCTTTGCTTCCTCTCAGATCACTTTATTTATTTGTGGGGGGAGGGACAGAAGGGGAGGGAAATCCCAAGCAGTCTGCATGCCCAGCGTGGAGCCCAAGGCAGGGCTTGATTTCACAACAGTGAGATCAGGACCTGAGCTGAGCCTCAGGCAAGAGTCAGAGGCTTAGCTGACTGAGCGACCCAGGCATCCCAGATCACTTTTATTTTATTTTTATTTATTTTTTTAGTTTTCCTCACAGATCACATTTAAAACAGCTTTATTGAGCTATAATTCACATACCATAAAATTCACCCATGTGAAGGGGGCAGTTCAGTGGTTTTTAGTATATTTACAGTTATGCAACCATCAACAAAATCTAATTTTACAATATCTTCATAATCTAAAAAAACCCACCGAAAACCCTACTATTTAGCGGCTGCTTTCCATTCCCTAGCCCCAGTCCTAGGCAACCACTAATCTATGGATTTGTCTTTTCTAGACATTTTATATAAATGGAATCATACAATATGTGGCTTTTTGTATCTGGCTTTCTTAACGGGATATTTTCAAAATCTACCCATGTTGTAACATGTATCAATACTTCATTTCAGGGATCCCTGGGTGGCATAGCGGTTTGGCGCCTGCCTTTGGCCCAGGGCGCGATCCTGGGGACCTGGGATGATCGAATCCCACGTCGGGCTCCCGGTGCATGGAGCCTGCTTCTTCCTCTGCCTATGTCTCTGCCTCTTTCTCTCTCTCTCTCTCTCTCTCTCTGTGACTATCATAAATAAATAAAAATTAAAAAAAAATCTACATGGGCAATCATATTGCCCAGCCACAATTCTTTCTTCCCCTCTCGATTCCTATGTCTCATTTCTTTTTCCTCCCCTCCCTTCCTTCCTTCCATTTGTCTTATTTATGAGGCAAGGATTGCCAGTCAGTCAAATGCAGTGATAATGGTCTTCTTTATCTTGTTGTTTACTTTAATGAGATTATGGGGCAACAGCAAATGTTTTACCACTAATGTCTATTGTAGGATTTTTGCTAGATATCCTTTGTCAGGTTCAAGAAATTCCCATCAGCCTTCTTCATAAAAAGCTTTTTTTAAAAAATTCTTTTCATGAGTGGCTGTTAAATATTATTGAATTCTCTTTCTGCTTCCACTGAGATAATTATATATTCTCTTTTCTCTAATCTGGTGGGTTGCATTAATAAATTTCCTAATGGTGAATTAACTTTGAAGTCCTGAGATAAACCCTATTTGGTCGTGTTATATTATTTAATACACTGCTGGAGTCAATCTAATATTTTATTGTTTTTGCAAATATGTTTAAAAAGCCTGAACTTTTTTTATATTCTTCTTGCCTCAAGCCTCAGTAACCTTTGCTTAGAGATATAAAATCTGACTCTGATCTGCTCTATTATCTCATGTATTGACAAAGACTCTTAAGTATAATTTTGGCAGGAAGCATGTGAGAATTACCCTTCTCATCTTCAATCTGTTTTTGTTTGATTTAGGGAGGATTAGGTTAAAACTCTGAATATCCATAACCAGACAGGGTTCGTCCGCCTGGGAGGGGTGTGGGGGTTGAGCAAGAGACTTCCTCTATCCCTTCTAGAACTTGGGGGCTCGCAGCTCAGTAAATGCTTAAAGGCTAGATGTAAGTGTAGTGAGAAAACAGCCATTTTGAGTTGCTGCCTTGGTATTTCACAATATAACAACCCTGCTCACACCCAGAGTGTGGACACTTAGATAAGGACCTGAGTTTAGGATTCCATCCCAAGTTCCTCCAGTGCTATTCTGGGGGTGCCTTTTATTTATTAAATATATATGTATATATTATGCATATATGTTATATATACACACACACACACACACACACACACACATTTTTTTTTTCTTTCTAGTAAGGGAGTGGGGAGGGGCAGAGGTCGAGGGAGAAGGATAATCTTAAACAGGCTCCACACCCAGGGCAGAGCCCGATACAGGGCTCAATCTTATAACCCTGAGATCATAACCTGAGCCAGAATCAAGAGTTGGAGGCTTAACCGACCAAGCCATCTGGTGCCCCCAGGGCATCTTTTCAAATAACCACTTAGTGGTAAACCCCCAGAAAGTTAGTGGCCTCTGCCCCAACCACTATATAAGTAATAGGTGCTTGCTACCTCCTGCTTACTGAGGACTGGGACAGAGGACTGCCCTTCCCTTAGCTTATAATAATTCCTGTGACTTTAATTCCTTTGTGTACATGTACTGATACTGTGCCTTCAATCAAAGTGACCCCGAGGTTTTCACTTCCCCAAAGTGGGAGCTTGAATGTTGAGGAAGCTGCCAATCCCAACCAATCATTATTTATTTATTTATTTATTTATTTATTTATTTATTTATTTATATTTATGATAGTCACACACACACACACACACAGAGAGGCAGAGACACAGGCAGAGGGAGAAGCAGGCTCCATGCACCGGGAGCCCGACGTGGGATTCGATCCCAGGTCTCCAGGATCGCGCCCTGGGCCAAAGGCAGGCGCCAAACCACTGCACCACCCAGGGATCCTCCAATCATTATTTATAAGTATAAATGATTTTATTTCATCTTTTCAAATATCTATGCCACTTTTTTCCACTTTCTTGTCTTATACCTTCAGGTGAAAGCTCCATGAAGGCAAGGATTTCATTCACCACTTTATAAAGACTGTTGTATGTAAAACAGTTTATAGCAAATATTCAACATTTGTTGAAATAATAAATAAATCAGATGAAATCTTCAAAATAATGTTGAATATTTAGGGTAACAGCAAGCTTCTCTACATTCCTGATTTGAATTTTCAGCAATTAGTACATTTGTTGTTGGCTTTTGGCAAATAGGAATTGCTATGTTTAGGACTTCTACTTATATTCCTATTTTGCATACAGTTTTATTACGAATGACTGCTGATTTTTAGAAAGTGCTTCTTTGGGGTCATCTGCTGGATATAATCATATGGGCTCTATCCCTTTATTTATACAGTGAATTATGTTGACAAAATTAGTAAAAAGTAATCATTTAAAGTCCACAATCTAGATGAGGAAAAGATGAACTCTTATTTTAAAGATCAATAAATTAATCTATGAAAAGGTAAACCTTATTTCTAGATGGGAAAATTTAATATAAAAATGCTAAACTTTTCGGGACGCCTGAGTGGCTCAGCAATTGAGTGCCTGCCTTCGGCCCAGGGCATGATCCTGGAGACCCAAGATCGAGTCTCACATCGGGCTCCCTGCATGGAGCCTGCTTCTCCCTCTGCTTGTGTCTCTGCCCCACCCCCCTCTCTGTCTCTCATGAATAAATAAATAAAATCTTTTTTAAAAAATGTTGAACTTTCTCAATTAATCATTATTTTCCATTAAGAATCCCCATGGATTTGAAGAAATGGAAGAAATTAATGTTCATGTGGAAGAATAAATGTACAAGAATGGCCAAGAAAGTTCTAAAAACTTTTTAGGAGGGTTATTGCCTTATTTAATGTTAAAACTTATTACAACATAACTGTGCGATGGATCACTAGAACAACACCTACAAGCAGATTTTAAGTATATGTAAGGACTTACTATTTCACAAAGGTTGACAAAAGAAAAGGATGTTTAGTTGTACATGGTATGGGAATAACTGTGTATTCATCTGGAAGAAAATCAGGTTAGATACATTATTTCATATCACATATAAAAACAAAACCCAGAGAATAAAGATCAAAACTTTAGAAAGTGAAGCAGGGGTGCCTGGGTGGCACTGTCAGTTGAGCATCTGACTCTTGGTTTGAGCTCAGGTCACGATCTCAGGGTGGTGAGATTAAGCCCTCTGCACTCAGCACAGGGTCTGCCTGACTCCCTCTGTCCCCCTGCTAATGCTCTCTTTCTCCAAAATAAATAAATAAATCTTAAAAAAAACAAAAAACAAAAAACGAGTCAGTTAAGTGTCTGCCCTTTGGCTCAGGTCATGATTCGGGGTCCTGGGATGGAGCCCTACGTGGGGCTCCCTGTTCCACGGGGAGTCTACTTCTCCCTCTCCCTCTGCCTGCTGTTCCCCCTGCTTGTGCTCTCTCTCTGTTAAATAAATAAAATCTTGAATAAATAAATGTGAAACAAATAAGCAAAATAAAGTGTAAAGACTATGAAGAAGTAGTTCATAGGAGATTTGAATATAACCCTCTTCATCAGCATAATGGAAGTTAAAAGGACAAGGAGAGGGCAGACCGGGTTGGCTCAGCAGTTTAGCGCCAACTTCAGCCCAGGGCCTGATCCTGGAGACCCGGGATTGAGTCCCACATCAGGCTCCCTGCATGGAGCCTGCTTCTCCCTCTGCCTGTGTCTCTGCCTCTCTCTCTCTCTCTCTCTCCCTCTGTCTCTCATACATAAATAAATAAAATCTTTAAAAAAATAAATAAAAGGACAAGGAGATACTTTTCTCTATCAGATTGGCAAAAATTTAAAGACTGATAATGTCCAACGGTTTTGAGGGTGCGGAGATAACAGGCACGTTCTAATTACACACTATTTATGAGGGTAAAAGTTTGATACAATCTTTAATAGTTCATTTGGGCTGCCATAAAAAATGCCACAGACTTGGTGACTTAAACTATAGAAATTTTATTTTCTCATAGTTCTGCAGACTGGAGGTCTGAGGCCAAGGTGCCATCAGCAAGGCTGGTTTCTGGCAACGCCTCTACTCCTGGCTTACGGATGGCTGTCTTCTTGCTACGTCCTTTAATGGCCTTTCCTCTGTACATGTAGGGAGAGAGAGACAATACAAGAGAAAGACTGTACAAGGTCTCTGGTGTCTCTTCCTCTTCATATAAAGAGAGACACCAGTTCGGTAGGATTAGGGCACCACTCTCACAGGACCTCATTTAACCTTCTTAAAGTCTCTATCTCAAAATACTGTCACATTGGGGATTAGAGTTTTAATGTGTAAATTTTTGGTGGAGGGGCAGTCACAATTCAGTCCACAATACAATCGTTTTGAAAATAATCCACCATGGGGAGCTCCAGTGGCTCAGCGGTTTAGTGCCGTCTTCAGTCCAGGGCATGATCCTGGAGACCCGGGATCGAGTCCCATGTCAGGCTCCCTGCATGGAGCCTGCTTCTCCCTCTGCCTGTGTCTCTGCCTCTCTCTCTCTCTCTCTCTCTCTCTCTCTCAGGAGTAAATAAATGAAATCTTAAAAAAAAAAAAAAGAAAGAAAGAAAGAAAGAAAATAATCCACCAGAATGCATTAAAAAAAAAAAAAAGTGCTCATTCATAATAGCCAACAGGTGGAAACAATCCAAATACCAATCAACAGATGAATGAGAAAACACAATGTGGTATATACATACCATGGAATATCATTCCACTTTAACAAGTAATGAAATCGTGACAAATGCTGCAATATGGATGAACCCTGAAAACATTTTGCTAAGTGAAATAGACACAAAAAGACAAATATTGTATGATGTCACTTATTCTAAGTTATCCAGAATGGTAAATTCAGAAAGACAGAGAGCAGAATGGAGGTTACCTGCATCTGAGGGGAATGAGGAGTGGCGATTGTTTGGGTAATGAAAAAGTGGGCATGGATAGTGGTGATAGTTGCATAACACTGTGAATGCAATTAATGCCATTGAATTGTACACTTAAAATGGTTTTATGTTGGGCAGCCCCGGTGGCTCACCTGCAGCCCAGGGTGTGATCCTGGAGACCCTCGATCGAGTCCCACGTCAGGCTCCCTGCATGAAGCCTGCTTCTCCCTCTGCTTGTGTCTCTGCCTCTCTCTCCTCTCTGTGTATTCTCATGAATAAATAAATAAAATCTTAAAAAAAAATGAAATGGTTTTATGTTACGTGTATTTTTAAATTATTATTATTAATTTTTATTTATTTATGACAGTCACACACAGAGAGAGGGAGAGAGAGAGAGGCAGAGACACAGGCAGAGGGAGAAGCAGGCTCCATGCACCAGAAGCCCAACGTGGGATTCGATCCCGGGTCTCCAGGATCGTGCCCTGGGCCAAAGGCAGGCGCTAAACCGCTGCACCACCCAGGGATCCCACGTGTATTTTATTATAACAGGTATTTTATCATAATAAAATTTAAATATGGACTCCAATTTATACAATGAATACCACACAGAGAAAAAAAACCCTACTCTTACACACAACAGCACAGATGAATCTCAAAGGCACATGGCTGAACAAAAACCAAGCATAAGAGAGGACTGCATCATTTGTTTACTTGAAGTTCAAGAAGAGAGAGACAAATCTATGTTAATAGACATCAAGAGAGTGCTTTCCTCGTGGGGGAGGATTATTGACTTGGAAAGGGTATAAGGGAGGTTTATGGGAAAAGATTTATAATTTGATCTGAATAGTGGTTACATGGATATATACATATATACTTAAATTTTTTTATTTATTTTTTGACAGAGAGAGAGAGAGAGCACAAGCTGGGTGTAGCAGCAGAGGGGGAAGGAGAAGCAGACTCCCCACGAAGCAGGGAGACCTATACTGGGTTTGATCCCAGGACTCTAGGATCATGACCCCAGCCGAAGGCAGACGCTTAACCAAGCTGAGCCACCCAGGCACCCCTACATATATGAATTGAGTCCTGCATCTAGGATTATGTACTATATGTATGACATCCATACAGAAGTAATAAAGCTAGGCATCTTTTGATGCAGTCTATAGAAACAAAAACTTCACTATGTAACAATAAAAGTTTAAGAATTCATTGCAGCAGGAGCCTGGGTCCTGGGACTGAGTCCTGCATCCAGCTCCCTGCTCTGCCTGCTTCCCCCTCTCCTTCTGCCTGTCAGTCCCCCTGCTTGTGCAGTCTCTCTCTTTCTGTTAAGTACATAAATTAAATCTTTAAAAAAATTTATTGCAGCAATTTACAGGGTGCCTGGGTAGCTCAGTTGGTTAAGCGCCTGACTCTTGATTTCAGCTCAGGTCATGATCTCAGGGTTGTGGGATGGAAGCCTGCAGAAGGTTCCATGCTCAGCTCAGAGTTGGCTTGGGATTCTCTCTATCCTTCTCTCTCTGCCCCTCCCTCCTTGACCTTTACAGAAGGGCATACATTAAGGCTTGAGTGTGTGGGGAGTGAGGGTGGAGAAGAGTGCAGGTCCCGGCAAGAATAGAAGCTGGAAAAGGAGCAAATGAAAAAAATGGCTTTTTTCATGGGATCCTTTTGAGACAGGAAAACTAAAGGGATCCCATAAAAAAAAAAAAAAAAAAAAAAAAAAGCTGTTTTTTTCCCCCTTTGCTCCTTTTCCAGCTTCTATTCTCACTAGGACCCTTACCTCACTATACATGTGCCTTATAATGCAGATATCATATGTCCACCTGGTAAGGGACAAAGAGATAATATTATCTTCGGAGTCTTCCAGTACAATAGATAACATCTAAGGAATGACAGGGCGGGGTCATCATGAACATTCTCCAAGACTAATGACTCTAAACACCTTGACACCAAATCCCTGGCTTCAGGGATTGAGCGACTTATGAAGGACACCCGGCCTCTGACCACCCTGTTCTGACCAGTTACCAGATGCCTAAGAGGACACATACACCAAACTACAATAGCCAATATAAATTTCAGACCCCAAATAAGATGATAACCCTTCTCTTTTTTTTTTTTTCTGAGTCTTCTGGGTGCTCTGTCTGTATCTCTATTATATATATATATTTTATAAACTGCTTCCACTTCCTGCTGGTTCATGTTTGATTTCCGTTCTGCATGAAGCCAAGGATCCTCCTGGCTGGTTCTGTGGTACCTCTTCTGTGGGTCCTTGGACTCAGCCTGTCTGCATCACCTTCAGTTCCCCTGTCTCATAACCACCGCTGGCTCAAAGACCTGCGAGGTGTTACTTATTTGTGTGGGAGGGAGCAGAGGAAAACAACAGGGCATCAGACACACCTGAGAACAGACGATCCCAAAAGAGCCAGCAAGCATTAAATGGAAAACACAACAGGCTAATTTGAAAACAGGAGTTGAAACAGAGAAGGGCTATGCCCAACCCAATGGTGGAGAAGGCAAGGTCCCAGGTCTCAAGGGGCTGAAGTAGACTAGATTTCAGGAACTCTCCAACTGATCAGCAAAACTCCCTTCTAGGGCAGTGCTACACTTTGAGGAAAAACAGCTGGAAGCAGAGAAAAAATCAATCAGAACAGGGATAATAGAGGCAAAGAAGGAGAAGATCTAGATAAAAGTGAAGAGGAACCAAGCTAGGAAATCTTAGCATGCCGCCACGGTTTTTGAAGCATTCCACAAAAACAACAGCAGAGGGAGCTTGATGCAGTTAGAAAAGCTGTCCTGAACTGAGACTCCTAAAAGTTCAAGAAAATCAATGTTTCCGAAAGAAATGAGCAACAGAAAAGGCTCCAAGGCAAAACCCACACAGAGTTATTTCAAGAAAAAAGAGAATAGGGAGAATAACATCCCTACAGGAAAGGAAAGTATGCCAGACAGACATGCTCACAAACAGATAAACTCATTCACTATTTCAAAATGAGCTGAAAGATACTGAGGAAATGATAACAAGAAATAAAAGGACAACATAAGCCAGAATTTGAAGAAATGAAACTATGAGGTGATTAAACTCAGGAAAGAATTGGAAATAAAAGAAAAAAATCTCAGAGATGAAGGCTAGGAAGAATATAAGACTGAATAAATACAACAGATGATGTCTGAAGAGAAATAGGATGCCAAAAAAATTTTAGGTTGAAAATAAACGAAAAGATACTAAGGACTCAAGAGACAGTGACAAATGCTAAAGATAGGTAAAGAAGATAAGGAGCTCTAACACACAGATCATAGACCTAAAGAAGAAAATCAGAGCAGGGGAAGAAAATAAATACTAAAAGCTGTAAATCAAGAGAAGAAATATTTTAAAAACCCTACATATTGAAACAACACACTACATATAAAAGAACATTGACTCAGAATGACATAGGTATGGGGCGACTGGGTGGCTTAGTTGGTTAGGCATCTGCCTTCAGCTGGGGTTGTGATCCCAGGGTCCTGGGACGGAGCCCCCACTTTGGGGTCCCGGCTCTACGGGGAACCTGCTTCTCCCTCTCCCTCTGCCCCTCCTCACCCCACTTGCGCTCTCTTAAATACATAAATAAGATCTTTACTCTTTTTTAAGAGTTGGCTCCTTGCTCAGTGTGGACTCTTGCTCTGCTTGAGGACTCTTTCTCCCTCTTCCTCTGTTCCTTCCTTGGCTTGCATGCTCTCTTGCTTTCTTTCTAAAATAAAGAAATCTTCAAAAAAAAAAAATTACAAACCCTACATCACTATATATATATATTTTCCCCCCTCTTCCCAAATCCCTTCCTTTTGTAAACAATTTGGTCCAAAAGCCATTAGGTGGAGCCAAGCAAGGTAGGCATCTGTGTGAGGCAGAGATGGATGCACTGTAGCCCAGCATGAGATGTGAGGAAGATATCTAAGCAGAGAGGTGGCAGTGGCAGTGACCTGAGGTGGGCCATTGGAGCCACCATAGGCTAAAGAGAATATCATCATGAGGGGATGGTCTGATATAGGTTGTGGGAGCTAATGCAGGCTGAGGAGTGCATTGGCACAGGGTGGGACAGTGCAGCAGTAGCACATCGAGGAGTACTAAATTCTGGGCAGGAGGAGGAGAAGGATGCTGTGCACGAATGGAGATGGTGGCAGTGACAGGAGACTGGTCACACATAAGAGAACTGATTTTTAAAAATCATATAGTGAAGCTAATGGAAGCCAGGTTTCTCACTTTCAGAAAAGGGAGTTATAAATACAGAAAGAGAGAAAAATAGAATATACCTAGTGATGTTGGACTGGAATTGGAGATTTTGGTGTAAACTTGTAGTTTACAAAGATTTATTCATTCATTCATTCATTCATGAGAGACACACAGAGAGAGGCAGGCAGAGACATAGGCAGATGGAGAAGCAGGCTTCTCACAGGAAGACGGATGTGGGACTCGATCCCCAGGCCCTGGGATCACGCCCTGAGCCGAAGACAGATGCTCAACCACTGAGCCACCCAGGTGTCCCAACTTATAGTTTTTAATACGTATAGATAAGTAGAGGAATAAATGCTGATGTTAAGTGTATGTGCACAGCTCACTCCACTGAGGAGTTTTGTGAACAGCAACATCTCCATAGTAATGAGCTCATCTAGGGACCAAATCTTGGTTCCTAAATACAGCCTCCACCAAAAGAAATCAAGCCTCCTCAGAGAAATGACTGATTCCAGGGCTGGTGCAGAGAAACTGTAAGATGAACCTGGAACATCCTACTGTGCCAGAAAGGATGTGCTCAAATAATTATGAGGATATGTTAAAAGGACTAAGGAGTTGGCTTGGGAGGATTCTCATGGGCCAAATCTGGAATAATCTGAGCATCAAAATGAATAATGTTTAAATCCATGAGTTCAGGGGTGGCTGGATGGCTCAGTTGGTTGAGCGTTTGACTCTTGATTTCAGCCCAGGGCATGACCTCAGGGTGGTGAGATCAAGCCAGGGTCAGTGGGGAATCTGCTTGAGGTACTCTCCTTCTCTCTTTGCCCCTCCCCCTCTCAAATAAATACATCTTGTAAAAGAATACAAAAAAATACAAAAAATGTCACATTTAGATAATGATGGGGCAAAATCATCCTAAAAGTCATTAAAGAGAAAGAATCAAGCATGTATCCTTTCTTCCTTTCTTCTTTTAAAAAACCTCTTTTGGGGAACCCTGGGTGGCGCAGCGGTTTGGCGCCTGCCTTTGGCCCAGGGCGCGATCCTGGAGACCCAGGATCGAATCCCACGTCGGGCTCCCGGTGCATGGAGCCTGCTTCTCCCTCTGCCTCTCTCTCTCTCTCTCTCTCTGTGACTATCATAAAAAAAAAACAAAAAAACAAAAAAACAAAACAAAACCAAAAACAAACTCTTTTGTTTTGAACTCAATGTGGGGCTTGAACTCACCCAGTGTGGGGCTTGAATTCACGACCCTGATATTAGGAGTCATGTGCTCTACCAACTGAGCCAACCAGGCACCCCTTATCCTGCCTCTCTTATATATGCTTAACACTGAGTAACCGAAAAATAGATGAGGGGAAGTATCTCTTTATGGAAATATTCAAGCTAAGGAATGAAAATGAATCACAGATTTAGAATATTATTGTTTTGCAACACCAAGAGAATTTACTGAACAGAAGCAACTGCTAACATCACAATAAAGAGAGACAATCAGGCACAATGGGCCTTCAATGAAAGAACACACTAGCACCTATGGTCTCCCCAAAGACATCAAACCTGAGTCTGATCAGACCTCTGGACTGAGCTGCCAACATGCAGGAAATGCAGCAGGAGGAACTACACTATTAATATACAATCAGCAAAATCTAGACTGCAGGCTGAAGGGAGGGTACACAGTCAAACACCTGAGGTCTTCAACAAACTGTTAGGAAAAGAAAGGGATAGAAGAGGAAATCTATCGACTCAGTAATTCAAAATAGAAGATTGCTTCATCTCCTCCACAAGAGAAAGCAGTTCTCATTAGCTCAAGATGAGAGGGATTAAGGGAAAGGTTAGAAAACATTTTTTTTTAATGACTTACTTACTTACTTACTTACTTTATTTATTTATTTATTTACATTTGGCTCTACATCCAACAGGGGGCTTGAACTCATGACCTTGGGATCAAGAGTTGCATGCTCTAACCAACTGAGCCAGCCAGGTACCCTAGACAACAATTTGAGATGAACTGGGGTGGGGGGAGGGAGTCAGAGTGTTGACAGGACTGGGATATTCCAACTATGCTTGGGGAAAATTATTCACCTGTAATTAACAAAATCTTCTGCAAACTAATTCTAATCACCGTGTGAAATATGAATGCTCCTCCAACAACTAAATTTTTCTATTTGAAGAGCTTTATTTTCTATTGTCAGTGTAGGGAATTATCTTTAAGCCATTTTAATTCAGTTTGAAACTCAGCAGCTAAAAAAAAAAAAGAAAAAAAGAAACTCAGCAGCTGTTTTTTTTTTTAAGTAGACTCCACCCACAGAACTGCAAAACTGCTGTACAAGGAGAAAATAGCACATAGAATTCAAGGTTTTTTTCTCATGATTCTTTTATCTTTCAGTTTAAAATTTTCCTTTTCTTTTTTCTTTTCCTTTTCAACTAGTTTCTTATTTTATCAACTCTTTGTTTTTTTTTTATAATTTTTTTTTAATTTTTATTTATTTATTTATGATAGTCACAGAGAGAGAGAGAGGCGCAGAGACACAGGCAGAGGGAGAAGCAGGCTCCATGCACCGGGAGCCCGATGTGGGATTCGATCCCAGGTCTCCAGGATCGCGCCCTGGGCCAAAGGCAGGCGCCAAACCGCTGCGCCACCCAGGGATCCCCTCAACTCTTTGTTTTTAAGTCTATTTTTAACTCTCATTTTTACATTTACATTTTATAGATATAATTCTTCATTTCTGGCTTCCTATCAGTGTATTCAATTTTATCTTGATACAAATAAAATCGGTGTATATATATATAAATATATATTTTTTGCTTTCTTTACAATTTTAGGATTTTGGTGTATTCTTTTTTTTTTTTTTTAAAGATTTTATTTATTTATTCATGAGAGACACAGAGAGAGAGGCAGAGACACAGACAGAAAGAAAAGTAGGCTCCATGCAGGAAGCCAGATACAGGACTCTATCCTGGGACTCTGGGATCACGCCCTGAACCAAAGGCAGATGCTCAACCACTGAGCCACCCAGGCGTCCCAGATTTAGTATATTCTAACAAACAGACCAAAACAGACCCAGGACCAAGTGGATCACCCTGTTTTGTTCACTTGGAGATTATATTCTCTCCCTTCCACCCCTTTTTCTTTTCTCTTTTTCTTCTTTTTTTTGGTTTCTGAACTCTTTGGATTGTCTACTGTGTATTTCTCTTGTATCATGGTTGATATTTTTTATTTTGTTCTCTCATTCATCCAGTCTTTTTTGGGCAAAATGACTAGAAGGAGGAAATCACAACAAAAGAAAAAAACAGAGGTAGTACCATAGATCTAATTAATATGGATATAAATAAAAGGTCTGAGCTGGAATTCAGGGTTATGATTATGAAGTTACTAGCTGGAAAAAAAAGACAAATGGAAAAAAAAAACACCATAAAAACAAACCAAAAAAAGACAAATGGAAAAACAAACAAACAAACAAACACCATGAAGTTACTAGCTGGGCATTAAAGATACCAGAGAATCTTTTTGTGCAGAAATAAAATCTAATCAGGCCAAAATTAAAAATGCTTTAACTGAGAGGCAGTCTAGAACGGATGCTCTAACAGCCAGAGTGAATAAGGCAGAAGAGAGAATAAGTGACACAGAAGATAAGATGATGGAAAGGAAGGAAGCGGAGGAAAACATAGAAAAACAACTAATGGACCATGAGGGGAGGCTTTGAGAAATCAGTGCTACCATAAAGCAAAGCACTATTAGAATGATTGGGGTCCTCAAGGAAGAATAAAGAGAGAGAGAGAGAGAGAGAGGGAGAGAGAGAGAGGGAGAGAGAGGGAGAGAAGGTATCTTTGACCAAATCATAGCTGAGAATTTCCCTAATCTGGGGAAGGAAACAGGCATTCAAGTCCAAGAGGTAGAGAGAACCCCCCCCAAGTCAGTAAAAATAGATCAACATCCTGACGTATAAGAGTGAAGCTTGCAAATTTCAGAGATAAAGAAAATTCTAAAAGCAGCTCAAGGGCAGCCCCGGTGGCTCAGCGGTTTAGCGCCGCCTGCAGCCCAGCGTGTGATCCTGGAGACCCTGGATCGAGTCCCACGTCAGGCTCCCTGCATGAAGCCTGCTTCTCCCTCTGCCTGTGTCTCTGCCTCTCTCCTCTCTGTGTATTCTCATGAATAAATAAATAAAATCTTAAAAAATAAAATAAAAGCAGCTCAAGACAAGAGATTCTTAATCTACAGGTGTAGGAATGTTAGACTGGCAAAAGACCTATTCACGAGACCTGGCAGGCCAGAAAGGGCTGGCATGATATATTCAGGGTGCTAAATGAGAAAAACATGCAGCCAAGAATATTTTATCCAGCAAGGGTGTCATTCAGAATGGAAGAAGAGATAAAGAGCTTCCAAGATAAACAGAAACTAAAAGAATTTGTGATCATTAAATCAGTCCTGCAAGAAATATTAAAGAAGATCCTTTAAGCAAAGAGAGAGCCTAAAAGTAACAGAGACCAGAAACAGAGACAATCTACAGAAACAGAGACCTTATAGATAATACAACAGCACTAAATTCTTATCTTTCAAAGTAAATGGCCTAAATACTCCAATCAAAAGACACAGGGTATCAGATTGGATTAAAAAAAAACAAAACAACAACAACAACAAAAAACAAGACCTAACCAAATGCTATCTACAAGAGACTCATTTTAGACCTAAAGACACCTCCAGATTGAAAGTGAGGGGGTGGAGAACCATTTATCATGCCAATGGACATCAAAAGAAAGCTGAGATAGCAATCATCATATCAGACCAATTAGATTTTAAACCAAAGACTGTAGTATGGGATGAAGAGGAACACTGTATCATACTTAAAGTGTCTATCCAACAAGAAGATCTAACAATTATAAATATTTATGCTCCTAACTTGCAAGCAGCCAATTATATAAATCAAATTAATAACAAAATTAAAGAAACATATTGATAAGAATACAATAATAGTAGGGTACTTCAACACCCCACTCACAGCAATGGACAGATCATCTAAGCAGAAGATCAACAAGGAAATTTGGGCTTTGAATGACACAATGCACCAAAAGTACTTTGCAGAGATATACAGAGTATTCCATCCTAAAGTAACAGAATACACATTCTTCTCAAGTGCACATGGAACATTCTCAAGAATAGATCACATAACAAAAACGAGAGAGAGAGAGAGAATAGATCACATACTGGGTCACAAATCAGGTCTCAACCAGTATCAAAGATTGAAATTATTCAGACCACAATTTGAAATTTGAACTCAATCACAAGAGGAGATTTGGAAGGAAATCAAACACTTGTAGGTGAAAGAGCATCCTACTAAAGAATGAAAGAGTCAACCAAGAAATTAAAGAAGAATTTTTTTTTAAATTAATGGAAACAAATGAAAATGAAAACACAACTGTTGAAAACCTGTGTGAGGGATCCTTGGGTGGCGCAGCGGTTTGGCACCTGCCTTTGGCCCAGGGCGTGATCCTAGAGATCTGGGATCGAATCCCATGTCGGGCTCCCGGTGCATGGAGCCTGTTTCTCCCTCTGCTATGTCTCTGCCTCTCTCCCTCTCTCTCTCTCTGTGTGTGTGACTATCATAAATAAATAAAAATTAAAAAAAAAACCTGTGTGATACAGCAGAAGTGGTCCTAAGAAGGAAGCACATAGCAATACAAGTCTTTCAAAAAAAAAAGAGATAGAAGTCTCAAATACACAAACTAACCTTACACCTAAAGGACATGGAAAAAGAACATCAAATAAAGCCTAAACCAAGCAAGAACAGAGAAATAACAAAGATTAGAGAAGAAATCAATGAACTAGAAACCTAAAGAACAATAGAATAGATCAATGAAACTAAAAGCTGGTTCTTTGAAAGAATTAGTAAGCTTGATAAACCCCTAGCCAGACTTATCAAAAACAAAAGAGAAAGGTCCCAAATTAATAAAATCATGAATGAAAAAGGAGAGATCATGACCAATACCAAGGAAATACAAACAATTTTACAAACATATTGTGAGCAACTATATATCAACAAATTAGGCAATCTGGAAGAAAATGGATGCATTCCTGGAAACTACGAAAACTGAAACAGAAAGAAACAGAAAACCTGAACAGACCCATAACCAGCAAGGAAATTGAAGCAGTAATCAAAAATCTCCCAACAAACAAGAGTCCAGGGCCAGATGGCTTCCCAGGAGAATTCTACAAAACATTTAATGAACTAGTACCTATTCCTCTGAAGCTGTTTCAAAAAATAGGAAAGGAAGGGAAACTTCCAAACTCGTTCTATGAGGCCAGCATTACCTTGATCCCCAAAGCACACAATGACCCCATCAAAAAGGAGAATTACAGACCAATGTCCCTGATGAACATGGATGCCAAAATTCTCACCAAGATACTAGCTAATAAGATCTAACAGTACATTAAAAGGATTATTCACCATGACCAAGTTGGATTTATTTCTGGGCTGCAAGAGTAGATCAACATTTACAAATCAATCAATGTGATATATCACATTAATAAAAGAAAGGACAAGAACCATTATAATCCTCTGAATTGATGCAGAAAAAGCATTTCATATTTCACAGCATCCTTTCTTGATTAGAACTCTCCACAGTGTAGGGATGGAGGGAACATACCTCAGTATCATAAAAGCCATATACAAAAAGCCCACAGTGAATATCATTCTCAATGGGGAAAAACTGAGAGCTCTTCCCCTAAGGTCAGGAACACGACAGGGATGTCCACTCTCATCACTGTTGTTCAACATAGTACTAGAAGTCCTAGCCTCAGCAATCACACAACAAAAAGAAATAAAAGGCATTCAAATTGCAAAGAAATCAAACTCTCACTTCTCACAGATGACATGATATTTATGTGGAAAACCCAAAAGACTCCACCCCAAAACTGCTAGAATTCATAGAGCAATTTAGCAATGTGACAGGATATAAAATCAATGCACAGAAATCTGTTGCATTTCTATACATTAATGACAAGACAGAAGAAAAAGAAATTAAGGAATCGATCCCATTTACAGTAGCATCAAAAAACATAAGATCTAGAAATAAACCTAATTAAAGAGGTATAAGATCTGTACTCTAAAAATTCCAGAACACTTGTGAAAGAAATTGAGGAAGATACAAAGAAATGGAAAAACAGTCCATGCTCATGGATTGGAAGAATAAATATTGTTAAAATGTCTATGCTACCCAGAGCAATCTACACTTTCAATGTAATCCCTATCAAAATACCCCCAATATTTCTCCTAAAATTTGTATGGAACCAGAAAAGACCCAAAATAGTCAAAGGAATATTGAAAAAGAAAACCAGAGCCGGGGGCATCACAATGCCAGACTTCAAGCTCTATTACAAAGCTGTGATCATCAAGACAGTATGGTACTGGCACAAAAACAGACACATAGATCAGTGCAACAGAGTAGAGAACCCAGAAACAGACCCTCAACTCTATGGCCAACTAATCTTCAACAAAGCAGGAAAGAATATTCAATGGAAAAAGGACAATCTCTTCAATAAATTGTGCTAGGAAATTTGGACAGCCACATGTAGAAGAATCAAACTGGACCATTTTCTTACACCATACACAAAGATAAACTCAAAATAGAAGAAAGACCTAAATGTGAGACAGGAATCCATCATAATCCTAGAGGAGAACACAGACAACAACTTCTTTGGCCTCAGCTGCAGCAACTTCTGCTAGACTTGTCTCCAAAGGCAAGGGAAACAAAGGCAAAAATGAACCCCTGGGACTTCATCAAGAAAAAATCTTCTGCACAGCAAAAGAAACAGTTGACAAAACCAAAAGACAGCCTACAGAATGGGAGAGGATACTTGCAAATGACATTTCAGATAAAGGGCTAGTATCCAAGATCTATAAAGAACTTACCAAACTCAATACTCAAAAAACAAACAATTCAATCAAGAAATGGGCCAACACATGAACAGACATTTCTCCAAAGAAGATATACAAATAGCCAAGAGACGCAAAAAATGCTCCACACCATCTGGCATCAATACAAATCAAAACCACAATGCGGAGAAAAAAAAACAAACACAATGAGATACACCTCTCACCAGTCAGAATGGCTAAAATTCACAAGACAGGAAACAGCAAACGGAACTGAGGGTTTGGAGAAAGGGGAATCCTTTTACACCGTTGGTGGGAATGCAAACTGGTGCTGCAAGTCTGGAAAACAATATGGAGTTTCCTCAAAAAGTTGAAAATAGAGCTAACCCAGCAACTGCACTACTGGGTATTTACCCCAAAGATAAAAATGTAGTGATCTGAAGGGGCACTTGCACCCCAATGTTTATAGCAGCAATGTCCACAATAGCCAAACTGTGGAAAGAGCCCAGATGTCCATCAACAGATGAACACATGAAGATGTGGTATATATACAATGGAATATTACTCAGCTATCAGAAGAGATCAATACCCACCATTTACATTGATGTGAATAGAATTAGAGGGTATTATGCTGAGTGAAACACATCAACCAGAGAAGACAATTATATGGCTTCACTCATATGTGGAATATAAGAAACAGCACAGAGGTTCATAGGGGAAAGGAGGGGAAACTGAATGAGGAGAAAAACCATGCGAGACTCTTAACTCTAGGAAACAAACTGAGGGTTCTGGTGGGGATGTGGGTGGGGGATAGGGTAATTGGGTGATGGGCATTAAGGAGGGCACGTGACATGATAAATACTGATAAATAAAAATAGTTATTTTTTTAAAAGAGTTTATGTATGTATGTATGTATGTGAGACACAGAGAGGCAGAGACACAGGCAGAGGAAGAAGCAGGCTCCCTGCAGGGAGCCTGATGTGGGACTCGATCCCAGAACCCTGGATGACAATCTGAGCCAAAGGCAGACGCTCAATCACTGAGCCACTCAGGTTCCCCAACACTGGGTGTTATAAACAACCAGTGAATTATTGAACACTACATCTGAAGCTAATTATGTACTATATGTTAGCTAATTGAATTTAAAGAAAAGAAAATAAAGATAAATGTACACCCTAATCCCTGCAACCTGTAAGTGTTACCTTATTTGGAAAAGGGGTGTTTGCAAATGTCATTAAATGAAGGATCTTTTTTTTTAAGATTATTTATTTATTTATTCATGAGAGACACACACACAGAGAAAAGCAGAGACACAGGCTGAGGGAAAAAGCAGGCTCCATGCAGGAAGCCCAATGTGGGACTTGATCCCAGGACTCCAGGACCATGCTCTGAACCAAAGGCAGATGCTCAACAGCTGAGCCACTCAGGTGTCCCAAATGAAAGATTTTTAAATGAAGAGATTATAATGGATTATCTGGGTGGGTCCTAAATGCAATTATAAGTGTCCTTATAAGAGAAAGGCAAAGGGGGACGCAGCTGCAATAAAAAGCACCAAAGGTCTATGGAAGGAATGAGGGCTAGGTGAAGTAAAATTTGAGGCTAAAGCTTAACCAAGCAGAATGCCTCTACTTGTGGAAGATAAATCATCAGTATTTGGTGGTCGTTCAAAGCTGGAGTGACAAGCTGAAAACTTAGGTGGCAGGTTTATTCATGGAACATCTGCTGAACTCTTGGAATGTACAGGAGGCTAGAGAGCCTGACTACAAGCTACTAAAAAGGCAGACTGGGCAGCCCCGGTGGCACAGCGGTTTGGCGCCGCCTGCAGCCCAGGGTGTGATCCTGGAGACCTGGGATCGAGTCCCACATCGGGCTCCCTGCATGGAGCCTGCTTCTCCCTCTGCCTGTGTCTCTGCCTCTCTCTTTCTGTGTCTCTATGAGTACATAAAATAAAATAAATCTTAAAAAAAAATAAAAAAAATAAAAAGGCAGACTAAACCTCCCAGTCTAGTATCATTGGTTAGAAAACAAAGACCTGCTGAGGCAGAGGAAGGACAAGAACCTCAACTGGTCTCCTCCTCAAGATATCTGCCAGATTCTGAGCTGCATGGAGCAGAAGCCTGGAGAAATAGCTCAACCTTCTTCAGTATTTCAGGACTAAGTAGATGCATACCTGCCCAGTTTTCAATGCAAAGATTGTGAAGAACATGCCTGAATAATATAAGCAAACCAGACTGAAACAGCAACCCAACCCTGACACAGCCTAATCCCTGACTGGATTAAGGTGATCAGCCCTTCACTCTAACTGCCTGAAGGGAAAAAGGGAGAACTTTCTCTGGTAGAAAAGAACATGCTGTGGAGCCTCTAGAATTATTCATAATTTCTGAGAGACAATAAAAAAATATTCTATTTGCATAGAGAAAAGAAAATTACAAAATGAAATGAAAAAGATAACAGAAGAAAACCCACAGATGATCCAGATATTAGAGTCAGCACATAGGAATCTTGTAAAAATAAGTATGATTAACATGTTAAGAAAAAAGTGAAAATGATGGACATATAGATGAAAATATGGAGAATGTAGAGAATTGGCATCTATAAAAAAGTCAGAAGGACATTTTATTTTTTTAAAATATTTTATTTATTTATTCATGAGAGAGAGAGAGAGAGAGAGAGAGAGGCAAAGACACAGGCAGAGGGAGAAGCAGGCTCCATGCAGGGAGCCCAATGTGGGACTTGATCCTGGGACTCCAGGATCACGCCCTGAGCTGAAGGCAGCGCTAAACCACTGACCCACCCAGGCTGCCCATAGAAGGACGTTTTAGAACTGAATAAAAAGACAAAGTCTGAAATGAAGAATTCAATGTAAGAGTTTAACAGCACACAGGACACAGTAGAACATAGGATTAGAGAGTTGAGGGATCCCTGGGTGGCGCAGTGGTTTAGTGCCTGCCTTTGGCCCAGGGCGCGATCCTGGAGACCCGGGATCGAATCCCACGTCGGGCTCCTGGTGCATGGAGCCTGCTTCTCCCTCTGCCTATGTCTCTGCCTGTCTCTCTCTCTCTCTGTGACTATCATAAAAAAAAAAAAAAAGGATTAGAGAATTGGAAGACAGATCAATAGAAAATACCCAAGCTGAAGTGCAAATATCAAAAAGAATGGAAAACAAAAATTATGAAGCACGAGGACATGCTTAAGTATATACCATATTTGGAATCTAAGGAGAGAAAAGAGAATGTTGGGCAAAAGCAATATTCAAAGAGATAATGGCTTAAAATTTTCAAAAACTAATGAAAGATGTCAACCCACAGATTCAAGCTCAGCACACCCAGGAAGGATACAAATAAGTCATGCCTGAGGGGTGCCTGAGTGGCTCAATCTGTTGAGCATCTGCCTTCAGCTCAGGTCATGATCTTAGGGTCCTGGGATCAAACCCCGCACTGGACTCCCAGCTCAGTGGGAAGTCTGATTCTCCCTTTCCCACTTCCCTTTCCTGATGCTTCTGCTCACTGTCTCTCATGCTCTCTCTTTCTCAACTAAATAAATAAATACAATATTAAAAAAAATTAGAAAAAAAACATGCCTAGGTATATCCTCCTAAAACTGATGAAATCAAAGACACTTCTGAACATCTTAAAATGAGCCAGAAGGAAAAAAAAAAATACATTATCTTCAAAGAAACAACAGTATGACATACAGGTGACTTTCTAACACAAACAATAGAAGTCAGGTGACAATGAAATAACATCTTTTTTTTTTAAGATTTTATTTATTTATTCATGAGAGACAGAAAAAGAGAGAGAGAGACGCAGAAACAGGCAGAGGGAGAAGCAGGGTCCGTGCAGGGAGCCCAATGTGGGACTCGATCCTGGGACTCCAGGATCATGCCCTGAGCCAGTGGCAGATGCTTAACCACTGAGCCACCCAGAGGTCCCATGAAATAACATCTTTAAAATTACAAAAAGCCCACAAAAATCAATTAACCTAGATTTCTATATGAAAGAAAAAAATACCAACACAATAAAAATTTCAAAAATATACTTTTATCAAAACATTTTAGAAAGAATAAAGTTGGGAGTCTTACACTTCCTGATTTCAAATCTTACTATAAATCTACAGTAAACAAAACAGTGTGGTATTGTCATAAAGACAGACATATAGACTAATGGGATACAGCAGAGAACCCACTGATAAACCCTCACACATACGATCAGTGAATTCCATGAAGTATCAAGGCCATGACTGAGGAAAAGACAGTCTTTCCAACAAATGACGTTGGGAAAACTGGATATCCACATGCAAAAGAATGAAGTGGGACCCTTACATTATACCATATGCAAAATTTAACTCAAAATGAATAAAAGATCTATTGGGGCACTAGGCTGGCTCAGCTGATTGAGCATGTGACTCTTGATTTTGGGGGGTGTGAGTTTGAGCCCCACATTAGTTGTAGAGATTATTAAAAATAAACTCTTTAGGGACACCTGGGTGGCTCAGCAGTTGAGTGCCTCCCTTCAGCCCAGGGCATGATCCTGGAGTCCTGGGATCGAGTTGCCCATCAGACTCCCTGCATGGAGTCTGCTTCTCCCTCTGTCTGTGTCTCTGCCTCTCTATGTCTCTATGTCTCTCATGAATAAATAAATAAAATCTTAAAAAAAAAATAAAAATAATATAAAAATAAAATCTTTAAAAAATAGATAAGAAATCTCAATATGAATTAAAACTATGGGCACTTGGGTGGCTCAGTCAGTTAAGCATCCAACTCTTGATTTCGGCTCAGGTTATGATCTCAGGGTTGTGGGATGGAGTCCTGTGTCAGGCTCCGTACTCAGCAGGGAGTCTGCTTGAAATTCTCTCCCTCTCCTTGTTCCCCTTTCCCTGCTGTCTCTCTCTCCATCTCCTAAAATAAATAAATAAACATTTTAAGAAAAATATTAAAAAAAAAAAACAGTAGAAAGCTTCATGACATTGTATTTTTTTTTTAAGATTTTATTTATTTATTCATAGAGACACAGCTAGAGAGAGAGGCAGAGACACAGGCAGAGGGAGAAGCAGGCACCATGCAGAGAGCCCTACGTGGGACTCCCAGGTCTCCAGGATCATGCTCTGGGCTGCAGGCGGCGCTAAACCGCTGCGCCACCGGGGCTGCCCATGACATTGTATTTGGTAATATTTCCTGGATATGACATCAAAAGTATGGGCAACAAAAGATGAAATTGATAAATAGGGCTACATCAAAATTAAAAATTTCTGTGCATCAGAGGACACTTGTTGAAGGACAATCTCAGTTATTGCCTTTGTGAGACTTTTAGTTTGGTGGAAGAGAGTCTTTGGACAAATGTAACACATGCTGTAAGAGAGACACTGTAGAAATGAACTATTGAAGATGGAAAATCACAAAAATCCTCAGAGAAGACTCACAGAGTACTGCAGCCACAGACAAGCTGGATATGCTTTCTTTCTCTTCTTTCTGTTATACTCCCTGGGGCCAGGCCCTGAACAGGTCAGGAAATGATCCTTAACTCTTGGATTTGAAGGTTCAAATTCCATTGTCCTAAAAAGTAATGAAAATGTTGGTGGGGTGATGGTGGTTATTATTTTCCAATTTAGTCTAGTTTTATTTCTTTTCTGAGAATTTCAGGATATCCCCTATACCCAAGGATATCCCGACATGTTTCAAAACCATCCTGGGGATTGCTGACCTAAAAACTTTAACTTTGGGGATGCCTGGGTGGCTCAGCGGTTGAGCATCTGCCTTCGGCTCAGGGCATGATCCTGGATTCCTGAGATCAAGTCCCACATCGGTCTTCCTGCATGGAGCCTGCTTCTTCCTCAGCCTGTGTCTCTGCCTCTCTGTGTGTGTGTCTCTCATGAATAAATAAGTAAAATCTTTAAAAAAACAACAACTTTAACTTTGGTGGGAGCACAATGTTAATTAAATTCAAAGTAACAGCCAACCATAGAAAATTAGGCACATTTAAAAAAGATTTTCTGGGCAGCCCAGGTGGTCCAGTGGTTTAGCGCCACCTTCCACCCAGGGCATGATCCTGGAGTCCCAGGATTGAGTCCTAGCGCAGGCTCCCTGCATGGAGCCTGCTTCTCCCTCTGCTTGTGTCCCTGCCTCTCTCTCTGTGTCTCTCATGAATAAATAAATAAAATCTTTAAAAAAATAATAAAATAAAAAAGATTTTCCAAAGGGGAACACCTGATTCTTGATTTAGCCTTGGGTCATGATCTCAGGGTTGTGAGATCAAGTCCCGTGTCTTGGCTCCATGCTGGGCATGGAACTTGCTTAAAATTTTCTCCCTCTCTCTTCTCCTCTTCCTCCCTCTCTTAAAGGATTCCCTCCCCCCAAAATTATACCAGACTGCTTTAAAAAGAGAAGAAGGAAATTTCCTAATTTCACTTGTTTCAGTTTAATTTATGCCTTATTTATACCTCAAAGCAGAAGACATGCTGGCCACCTGTTGTTGAGTATTGCATCATCAATTGTTGGTTTCAGAGCCATTCTTCACTCAGGCTGGATGATTTTAGGTCCTTTCATTTTTTCTTCATTTAGACCTGCCTGACTTCTGGAACTGGTACAGGCCCTACAAGATCCTTATTCCGGGGACCTACAAATGAGTGAGACCAAGAACCAGCAAGCCAGGTGGTCACTTCTAAACAGGGACATAGTCAGTTAATTGCTGATTAATTGATCTGATCAAATTATGAGGGCTCTGGCAGCTACAAATGATAAGGTATTTCATGTAGTTTTCAAGGAATCCCAGTAAACCACCATCCCATTAAGTGCCTACTATTTGTCCAAGTAAAACTGAGTGGCCCAAGAGTCACCTGGAATAATGGGTTTGGGGAGAGGAGGTGGCTATTTATTAGAGAGGAAAGTATATTTGTCAAGATCAAAAGGTGATACAGGGGGATCCCTGGGTGGCTCAGCGGTTTAGTACCTGCCTTTGGCCCAGGGCACGATCCTGTAGTCCCGGGATCGAGTCCCGCGTCCCGCGTGGGGCTCCAGGCATGGAGCCTGCCTCGCCCTCTGCCTGTGACTCTGCCTCTCTCTCTCTCTCTATCATAAATAAAATCTTAAAAAAAAAAAAAAGGTGATACAAAGGGTGTCAGTTGGGTGCCTCTAACACAAGATCTTGAACCTTCCTTTTTCCAGGGTTTCATGACCTAGTAAAATATTTTTTTTACATAATTAAACCTTCATGCATTGCTTTGGTTCAAATTAACTCAGAATTTTATTTCATTTTTAAGGATTTATTTATTTGAAAGAAAGAGAGAGAGAGATCACAAGCAGGGGGAAGGGTAGAGGGAGGGAGAGCAGCAGACTCCCCCTGAGAAGAGAGCTCAGAGCCCAAGCGGGACTGGGTCTCAGCACGGTGAGATGAGCCAAAATCTAGAGTCCCAGACTCAACAGACTGAGCCCCACTTAAGGAATTTTAAAAACAAAATTTGATTTGGTTTCCCACTGAGTAAAAAATTTGAATTCAAGTTGTGCGGGGAGACGTGGCAAAGTAGTGGTTTCGGATTCACCAGTCTGATTGTAGACACTGCTTCCACCTCCGGATACAGAACCACACTGGGAAGGGACTCCTGGAATTTCGTTTCAAGCCCATGGTCCATGGAGTTTTTCCGCTGCTTAGGGGGGGTGGGGGCGGGGGCAAAAGCATTTGACTGTACGGAAACTTTCAGACATCTGTCCAATCCCATAGAGTGAGTGCTCCCCCAGGGTATGCACACCTGGATGAATCCTTTTCTTATTCTGCGCTTGAGGACTCAGATCTACCTTTACTTGCTGTGTGGCCAGGCAAGTCACTACGCCACAAGACTTACTTATAAAATGGGTCGGATAATGCCTTTTACAAGGCTGTTTTGGGGAGTACAGACGTAAGAGATCACAGCTGACTGCTAGTTTCTTGGGTGGGGGTGGGTGGGGGCTTTTGACCAAGATCCAAAGCAGAACACGAGAATTTCTGCCTCCTCAGTGTCTCGCCATACCTACCTCCCAACCAATCTCCCCTTCATTGAATTTGTGCGTTCAGAGCACTCTGATCTAGTTCAGGCTCCGATGCGACGAGGCGGTATGCCGCGACGTCAGGCAATTCCAGCTGTCTGGGGCTCTGCGGCTGCGGCGGACTTCGAGGATCGCACCGCCAGCCGTAACCTCATCAACATGGCTGCTGGGAACAGCTGGCCGGAAGAAGTTGTGGACCCCAAGGCTCACTTCCGCTTCCGTTGGCGCAAGCGCCGTCATTTCTTCAGCCACCGTGACTAAGATGGAAGCCTTTCTGGAGTCGCGGTCCAGAGTTTGGGCCGGTGGTCCCGCCCCGGGGCAGTTTTACCACATCCCGCCTAGTTCCGTCGCCTCCGTGGAGCCGGCGTTTTCTCCTTACGGGGGTCCGGTTACGCGCACGCAGTAAGTTCTTGGCGTCCGAGCTGCGCAGGAGGCGGGACGCTGAGGCCTGGTCGAGCCGGACGGTTCGGAGGCAGCCGGGGAAGGCGCCCCAAGGCCCGCGAACGGCGGGGACCACGGCGCGGAGTCCCGGAGAATGGAAGGGGAGATGGAAAATCAGACGCGGAACCACTGCGCGGAAGAGGGCTCAGGCCCTTCTCCCGTGCCTCCCCTCATCTCCCTCCCTCTGTCTAGGAACCCCATGGTGACCGGGACCTCGGTCTTGGGTGTCAAATTCGAGGGTGGAGTGGTGATTGCAGCAGACATGCTGGGCTCCTATGGCTCCTTGGCTCGTTTCCGCAACATCTCTCGCATTATGCGAGTCAACGACAGCACCATGCTGGGTGCTTCCGGAGACTATGCAGATTTCCAGTATTTGAAGCAAGTTCTCGGCCAGATGGTGTAAGTTATCTGGAGATTAGGGAGTAGATCCCAAGTGGGGAGAGGAATTCACTGTATTGTTTTTAAATATCCCCTTAGAAGTTCTGGGGTGGGGGAATTTGAGGCTGTAGCGGAGGACAGGAGAATTGCTGAGGGTGGAAGATGATAGTGTGTGCAGCACATAGTTTTTGGCGTTAGGCAGTGTAAAATGAGGAAGATTGTGGTAACTTCTTTGGGGTGAGGGTGGATGGAATTCCCGACTTCCATTCTCTCCTTTTTTCTCATGACTTACTCCTTTTAAGGATTGATGAGGAGCTGTTGGGAGATGGACACAGCTATAGCCCTAGAGCTATTCATTCATGGCTGACCAGAGCCATGTACAGCCGTCGCTCCAAGATGAACCCCCTGTGGAACACCATGGTCATTGGAGGCTACGCTGATGGAGAGAGGTTGACTTGAAATAACTTAATTTCCCCGACTATCTAACCTCTAGTGTCTATGTAGTGTCTTGTCTCTTCTCCCTAAGAGAATGTCACTTCTCAGACCCCATGGCCCCATCCTTCTGCTAAGATACCCAAGAAAACCTAAGATGAAATTAGTTCTTTGACCTGTTGTGTCCTGTTAGCTTCCTCGGTTATGTGGACATGCTTGGTGTAGCTTATGAAGCCCCTTCGCTGGCCACTGGTTATGGTGCATACTTGGCTCAGGTACGTGCGGGAGAGGTGTGGGGGAGGCAGTGGGGGCTCGTCTCCTTGGTTCTTCTCTTAAAATTCCAATGTGAAGATAGACTAAGATCCCTCCTGCTGGCAGATAGTTTTCTTTGTAGTCTGAAAGCTGTATGTGTTGGCACTTACATTCTGTTGATAAAGTGGTGTGTCAGATTCAGTAGACATGTGCAGAGAGAAATGCCCTACAATTTACCCTTCAGGTTGGTGTTAGCACAAGTAAGCAGAATTCATTCTGGTGAGGCAGTAGGCAGAATGTCATTTTATGCTGCTTTTTACTTTGTGAATTTGGGACAGATGGGTATTCAACCCCTGGTAATCTCCCGTGTTCTTCCCATTTCCCTAGCCTCTGCTGCGAGAAGTTCTGGAGAAGCAGCCAGTCCTGAGCCAGACTGAGGCCCGAGAGCTAGTGGAACGCTGCATGCGAGTGCTTTATTATCGAGATGCCCGCTCCTATAACCGGGTGAGGAAGGACATGAATAATAGAGGATAGGACTCTTAACTAGCGAGCTGTCCATAGTTTCAGTACCTGGGTCTTTGCTTTTGAAGAACAGATTGCAGAATTTCCTATTTTCAGATTAGGGGAAGATCCTCTCCTTGACCTTTGAGCAGGCCTCAGGGACTTTATGTGGGGTGGGCATGTTCATTGGGAGTTCTGCTTTCTTTCAGTTTCAAATTGCCACAGTCACCGAAAAAGGTGTTGAAATAGAGGGACCACTCTCTGCAGAGACCAACTGGGAGATTGCTCACATGATCAGGTGACTGAAATTAAAGTTACAGAAGGAAAAATAAGTGGTAGAACAGTTGGGAGGCCCCTTGGCTTGCACTAAGCTGCATTTTTCTGGAGGTCTTAAAAGGATTCTTTGGACGGAGAGGGTTTTGGTTGGAGGATAGAGTTGCTTTTGGGAATTAATTCCTCCCCCTCTGCTTCACAGTTTTTAAATGCTCTTTCTTTTTAGTGGTTTTGAATGAAATTCAGATGCATTATCCAGAATTGAAGTTGTGCCCTTCTTCTAACTTTGAACTTGGCTGGTTCAAAGGTCTACTTTTCTACTGTAAAATAAATTCTTTGAAATGCTTGCTGAGTGGTTTTATTGTCTGACTAGGTCATACCAAGAGTGCAGGTGTGAAGTACTGCCATGTGCCATCTCCCTCCCTGGTCAGATAACCCTGCTTTGGCTCTCGATTCTTCGAGCAAATACAGGATTCTCTGAATGACAGTACAGGAGGATCCACTACCATCTTCATTTGGGCCTATACTAAAATAACAGCTTTGTATAGATGCCAGGCCTAATCTTTGTGGGATAACAAAAGTACTTAACGTTTTTCTTAAACATTGCCACCCATGTGCTAGATTCTTACTGATTTTCTGGTATGTTGGCTGCAAATATTTTAGTTAAAACACCATTTCAAAGAGAGAAATGTAGCATCTAGTAAAGCTGCTCTGGGTAAAGTTATTCCCAAGCAGGACTGGCCTGACAGCTTTAATACCTCACCCATGTTACCTCCTCACCTTCAATAGAGGAAATACAAAGTAATTTCATTTAATTTAAATGTTTATTGTCCAAATCTATCAGAAGACCTCTTTAAAGTATTATGTGTTCATTTAAAAGTCCTTTTAGCCATAAATCAAATCATTTGGAGTGTTAGCCAAATTCTCCCAAAATGGTGTTAAACCTGAATTTAAAAAATGAACACCCAGGGCACTTGGGTGGCTCACTGGTTGAGCGTCTGCCTCCGGCTCAGGTTGTGATCCCTGGGTCCTGGAATCTGGTCCCATATCGAGCTCCTCGCAGGGAGCCTACTTCTCCCTCTACCTAGGTCTCTGCCTCTCTCTGTCTCCTGAATAAATCTTTTAAATAAATAAATGAACCCCCTAGGTGATTCTGATGCATATCCTCTCTCGAATGCTTTGAGAAACTAGCATAGGTAGCAAACTCAAACTTGCAGAAGTTCAATGAGGTGAGAGAGTGGAGGGGGAGACTGAAATATCCCTGCATTTTATCATCCCATGTTATAACAAACTAGTAAGTCAAAGGAAACTTAGTTTTCTATTTGTCTTCCACATACTCAGTCTCAACACAGAAAGTAGTCAATAAATACTTTATTGATTAAACTGAATTATAAAAAAAACAAAACAAAAAAAATTTCCTTCTACTACTAAGCCATGCAGGCAGAATCCACAAATGTAACTTCCTGGCCAAAACCCAGCTGATCCACTGTTGGTGTTATATAGTCTTAAAAAAACTACCCATCAAGAAAGTCACAGTATGCAGAGGCCAGGAACCCAGCTCTGCTGAGGCTGGGGCTGCTGTGGAGACTACCAAAGAGAAGGTTAGGTCATTGTAGATAGTTGACCATAGTTCTTGAACTTTCTCAAAGGCAAAGGGTTGACTTCGAAGTCCATTTTAATGTCAAAATGGCATCAGGCAAAAAGCTGGGGAAGAGAAGCCCAAGAGAAGATAGATCCTCAGTTCACTTTTCAGATGCCATGGGTTCACGAAGCTGGCCAAGCTGTTTATGGGCAGGATCACTCCAGTTCACTATATTATAGTGTGCTGGGAGTTAAAAAACCAAAAAATGGAGGTGAGGAGAAACAGGCGTAACAAGTGTCACACCTGTACCACCAGGCCCATCACATCTTGAGCATGTCCCAGTCTGTGAAAGCCTACTAAAATAGGATTACCTAGAAAAAAAAAAAAACCACATTGTTTATAAATCCATTTCCCCTCATTTTATTAAATGTCCCACTTATATACATTTTAAAGATGAACCATTTACAAGCCTGTGCAGGCTGCCTCCTTGGCTCCCAGGAGGGACATGTTGCTGAAAGCCTTGGGATGGAAGGTGTAGCTGTGGGAA
This sequence comes from Canis lupus familiaris, assembly GCF_011100685.1. Lineage (NCBI taxonomy): Eukaryota > Metazoa > Chordata > Mammalia > Carnivora > Canidae > Canis > Canis lupus. The sequence goes on from NC_049238.1 coordinate 61,123,812, forward strand.
AGCTGGCCTTGGGTTTTTGTTCCTTTTCTCTGTATGATACAGTACATTTCAGTTTATAACTGTGAGTACATACAGTTAAAAAAAATCCCTCATGCAAATTGTAGAAACATTTTCTTTCCTTGAAGCTGGCAGTGAAAAATAAAGATTCGTGTCTTTCTTTGTGCACACCCCTGTGTGTTTCTTCTTCAGGTCACATTCTTCTCTAAGCATTAAGAGGAATAAGGAAAGCCACAGAGTAAGCAGGATTTCAACAAGTGGTCTTATTTTTAAAGTTCAACACTTAACTTCTTGCACAATTAGCTCCTGGATGTAGGACATGTGATCTCTTGAACAGGCATGCTGTCCACTTAACATGATGAAGACCCATACACTGGCTTCCACCCTAACACTGTGTGATCACCTCAGTACCTCTTGCTTGCTAATGACACATGTATGATCCTTTGTCCAGAGTAATGGTGTGAGCATGGGAAAAGGGGCCAAAGATCCCAAGTGCAAAGAATACTCATTTTGTCATGTTTTTGTTGGAGGGAGGGTGGTGAGGAAAAACAAATCTAATTCATCATTCTGGATGAGAGGTGGTTTCATGCATTTTTTTAAAGCCACAATTTTATATCTCTAAGAGTTGCTGTAGAAACCAACATCTCTGGAGAGGGAAGGAAAGAAAGGAGAAGGAAGAGAGAGTTCAGTGGGATTTTTTTCCATTTTCGTTTTTATATAAAAGTGTTAAGACCACAATGAAAAAAGTTTTATCCATATATATAATAAACCAGTTTGTGAGCTACATATTTTTTTGTCTTTCCCATCTTCAGAAATGTTCTCACATTGACAATGGTTGAATAACATGCCCAAAGACACTGCCACACAGTAAAACAAAGAGAAAAACCCAGATGTACTATGATACAATTGAGGTAAAAGGGGAAACAAAAAAATTAACATTCGCCCACAAAGAATTTTTTTTCTTTTTCTTGATTTTGTCAGAAAAATACCAAACAGTGATTTAAATTAAAAAAAAAAAAAAAAAAAGTCACTAAAACCTGTTTTTAGCAGAAGTGAACGACCAATGGGCCAGCTCCTTGGCTCAGATGGGATCACTACTGGTATTCCTAATAATCCACAAATCCACAGGGAAACAGAAGTCAACATGGGGGGTGGGGTGGGGAGTGGTGGCATAAAATTAAAAAATATAAACGAAATACCCCACCTGGCATAACCCCTTTTCCCTAAATTCCTCTACCCCCCCCTTCACACTTTCCCACCCCCACTCTGCACCCACTCATGACCCCAACACTCAAATTTCCATCAGATCTAGGTCGGCTTCTTCAAAGCCATAAAAAGACTCGGTCTCACTTTCGCCCTCAAAGAGCTGATGAAGGCTTTCAGGCTCAATTGTCTCTTCAGGAGATGACCTGGGTCGGGGAGTGGAAGCTGAGGGTTCCTCAGACTGTTCCCCACTCAGCTTCAGTTGCTCCTCTAGGGATGCAATGAGCTCCTCCTGCATGTCAGCATTTCTTGTAGGCGAGTTAATGTTGCCATCAGGGCCAGGCAGAACGCTAGCCACGAGGAAGGACCGCTGTACCAGCTCTGGACAGTCCCCAATGACGCCCAGCACCTCAGCCAGCCAGACCAGCACCAGTTGAAGCAGGACATCGGAATCGCATGCAGTATCTGCCATTTCCCGGGCCTGCTCCTTCCACTTTTTGTGTAAGAAGTTCTTGACAGTTCGTTTGATGCATACATCTAACGGCTGGATTTTGGAGCTACAGCCTGCTGGGACCACTGCGGGCAAGGTGCTAGAGGCACTAAGCATAGCCAGCACCTCTTCCGACAAGTGAGTGCGGTGACAGTCCATCACAAGCATGCCTTTGCTACGCTGGCAAGCAGTGTGCTTCTGCCACACCCGAGCTGACCACAGCTCCATGATCTCATCATCACTGTAGCCACTCTCCTTTGCCTCTAGCAATATCGAGTCTGGCACATTAGCAGGTTGATCCATTTGTCCTCGGTAGAAAACCAGGGTGGGGAGGACAGCGCCGTCTGCCAGAATGGCCAGCACCACATCACACCAAGGTTCCCCTGTGCCCACTGTCTGCAGGGCATTCTCCTTCCGGTCATCACTGCTCAGCACCTCTGTATCTAGGAACAAGGAGATCTCATCAATGGCCACAATCATGGACAAGGGTAAGTCCTGGTTGTGAATCTGTCGTTGTACGAATTCAATGAAGAGTCCTGCATTCTCTGCCACATCCTTCGGTAGGGTATGGGCCACAGCTCGCCGGGCATGGGGAGTCAGGTGGTGCCGGAGCATGAAACGCACAGCCCACTCATATGAGATTTTAAACCCCCCCTCCAAAGAACGTCCTATTTTGGTGGCCTTCTGGAACAAGGTCTCCTCATTCACAGGTAGCTGCTGCTCTCGCTGAGTTAGCACCCACTCAGCCAGCTTCTCTTCTGCTTCTAAGCTCAGATATTTGCCCTCCAGATTCTCCCCCTGGGAGGCCTGGAAGCGCCGAAGCCAACGCCGGATCCGTCGTTGGGGATTTCGGAAGTGTTCGGCGGCCTGTTCTGTATTGCAGCACAGGGCAAACAGTACCACACGAAGCTTCTTCACAGACAGCTGCTCCTTCTTGCCAACCCCACTGCCATTACCGCCCCCTGTTGCCTGCTCAGGCTCCTGGATGACTGGGCTCCCTTCATCCTGGTCATCAACATTCAGACATTCAGCCCCCTCTGCAGCCAAGGGCAGAAGGGCTAAAGGCTGGGAGTGGGTTGGGGTTGGTGGCGGGGTTGCGGTTGACGCTGGTGACGGGAGTGCTTGGGTCATAGGAGTCAGAAGCTCTTCAGGCTCAGCTGAGGTGGCCCCCCCAGATTTCACAGTGGCAGTTTTATTAGAGGAGAAGGCAGGAGGAGGATATATATTCTTCAAGCTCCGGTCATGTACTCGGTCACGAGTATGGCCATGTCTAAAGGATTTAGCAAAGAGGAAAAGAAAGCTCAGTTAAACTAGGGAAATGAAATACTAATAGTAGCAGTGATAGTAATAAAAAGGATGAAACACATTGAAAATAGAAATTAAACCATGAAGTAAGTTTGTTACCTTGAGTGAGACATCCAAGTGAATCCTATGGGAAATGAGACAATAAAGAAATGTTAACTCAGAGAAGAAACAAGCCCCCCAGTCCTATATAAATGTCCAGTTGGAATGGTTAATCCCTTCCAATGTAGTGATGTCTATCTCAACAGTGAAGGAACTAGCGCAGGCAGAGATGCTCCTGACTCCTATGGTAAGACTTGTATCCTTATTTTTTTCTCTTGTCCCACTAACTCCCATCTCTACTACTTACCTCGTGGTAGGATGCTGCTGGATCTGTGAGAGGGGTTGAATACCAGATGCTTGGCCATGGCATCTCCCACAGAGGTAACAAAGGTACATGAAGTGCAAGCCAGCTTGATTCCACTAAGAAAAAGAATCCAAGAGTATATAAAACAAATACAACAGTCACAAGAGGGATAAGATCTGAAGCTTAACAACTTAAGAAAAAAGACTGTCCTTTCTCCTCTCTAATTAATTCACATATCCCCTGAAAGTTAATTAAAAGGATTTAATATAAGAACATTAAAAAAATCAAGAGACCATCAGTAAATTTTTCCTTACCTCACAGAATTTTTAAACAAAGCCAAATACTTAGGGCTCTTGCGTGGAACATGATTGCTGAGAAAGACAAAGAAAAAGTAGCATGAGTCAGGGGGTTCTGATCATTAAATGAGATCACCAGTCTTTGACAATATCCCAACAAAAGAGATGGCTCTTCAATCCATCCTCACCTCAACTCAAATCACTTTTCCTATCATATTAATATTCCCTTTTAGTATGCATATGAATCACCAGGAGAGTCATTAAGACACATTCAGCCTGAGTAGCCTGGGGGTGGAGAGCAGAGGCTGAAGTTCTAAGCTGGTCTTTAGGCCACACTCTAAGTAGCAAGGTCCTACAAAATTAGAACACAGGCCATCAGAGCCAAATGAACACGGGTTTGACTCTTACCCGGCTAGAAGAGATGGACAAACAGCTCTTAAGAGTTGAAGGAGGGAATGAAATGAGTTCTGGAGAATCTGTACTCTCAGACAGGATCACTGGTTTAACCATGACTTACTTGATCATGTGGTTGGCATAGGCTCGAGAGCAGCAGGTGCTATAGCGACACAGAGAGCAGTGAACATAGGTAGGGAAATGATTAGGGAAATCTGGGATTTCAAAGCTGCACTCCAGACACGTCTGCCGGCCCATGACACTCCTGTCAAGAAACAACAAAAAATTCTTGTTATTGCCCTGGGAGTGTTCAAATTGTGGGGGCTTCAGACAACAGATCCTGCTAAAGGCTACTAGATTACACTGGCTATAGGAACAGTTGTGTCCACCCAGCCCCCAACCTCCAAAAGGTGGCACTGACATTTTCCTAACAGCTCTCTTCTGAATGTTGCGCCGGACAGGGGGATAAAGGAAGACAGGCAGGGGGTCTGTTGAGGAGGTCAGTGGTGCTGCCTCCTGCAAGGTGCTGGGAGATGCATCATTGGAGGAAACAGGAACAGTTCGTGGCTGCCCTCGGGAAGCCCGGATTGTCACCTGCGAGCCAAGGGAAGGAACAATTTAGACACTACCCATTGTAAATCTCAGAGTACTGATATTCCTCCCCTCTTGGATTTATGAAAGAAATGTTGACAAGCCCTTCACCTTAGTGCCTGGTTTCAAACCTTCCAGCTGCTTGGGTTTACGGAAGGTTTTGTGGTGCTGAAGCTTGTGTTCAATTTTGTCCTTGGCAAAGAGAAACTGCAGCCGGCATTTGTTGCAGTGATAAACATTCCTCTTCTGAGGAGGGAAAAAGAAAGAGAATCCCTTAAAGGTTCCCAATGTATTTTTGTCCCTGATGAGATGGTAGATTAATGCTAACAATCACTCTTCCCCACCTTTCTATGGATAACTGAACAAGGAAGAAAAAAATACACAACACGACACCAAAACCTACCATTGAGAATCATCACCTCCCATGGTCCCAAAGAAAGGCAGACTCAGCCAGAATGACTAGGTCCTCCAACCATCTCTTCCTGACTTGGTTTAACAATGTGGATTAGTGGCTTCAACTTTATTTAGCCCTACTTTGTCTTTACAATGCAGACAGTGCTACCTACTTCTGGAGATTCTTTTCTCTTATTTTCTTTTTGAACACAGTAAAATGTATTATGTGATTTTTAAAAAATCATACTTTTTATTCCATACTCCTTCATGTTTTAAGTTTGCCTTCAATTCCAACCCTCCATCCCTTTGCACAGAAACAACTTGTTACCAGTTTCTTGGGTATTTTTTCATGGACAATCTATGCGCATAACCATATAACACACACACACACACACATCTCAAATCACCACCTCCTTGTTTGCCCTTTCTTTTTTTTCTCAACACGAATGACGGTATTTTTCTATCCCTTGCTATCTTTCCATTTAACACATCAATATATATGTAGATATGCACTTGTCCTTGTGAGACACATCTGAAGATTCCGACTGCCTACTACTGAAGTCCTTCAGAAACAGGAACCAGGCCTATGGTTTTCTTCCCAGGATATCAAGGCCCCATTACCTGAGTACAAGGGACAATTTCCATGCTGCTCTTTGGAAATACACATGTGGGGGATTATAGGCAGTCACCTCTGTGCAAATGAGTGTGTGAGCCCAAAGAGGGAGCTCACATATGAGAGTGCAGACATGGGCAAGTATCAAACACAGGTGTACCCAGCTGGTTCTCCATTTTGTGCCTTCCCTAAGTACCTTCACTCTCCACCTCTAGTGGCTCCTTTCTTGAAGGAATTTAAAACAAGACTCTATTTATTCCACTTTAAAAACAAAACACAAAAGCAACAACAAATTCTCTGATACCTCTTCCTCTGGATCTGCTATCCTCAGTCTTCCCCTTCTGAAACTTTTAAAAATAAGTTGTCCCCATTTTCTCACCTCTTCATTCATCCTGCTGAAATCTGACACTCACTCTGCTAACCAACCACATGGTTCCATCAATGCTGCTAAAGGCTGGCCTCTAAGTTTCTATGTTGCTGACATCTTCCTGCAACATTCTGATCACACCCTTTTCTTCAAAACTTTCCTCCCCTCAGCTTCCTTGACATCAAGTCTCTTCTGCTTTTCCTCCTAGGTCTACTATGGCTTTGTAGAGAGAGTCTTCAGAGGTTCATCTTATTCTCAATTGGGGGTGAGGGAACATGGCAACTTCTATGTTTAAAATCACCTGATTCATTTAATAATGATTCCTAAGTATGTATTCCACAACCCAGGCTTTTCTCCTAGGTTTCAGACCTATATATCCAACTATTTGTTTAGTAGACAACTACAGCTGCTGTCCACAGACATTGCTAACTCAGAATATCCAAACGCATAATCCCTACTTCCGCTGTCAACCTTAGCTTCTACAGTGTTTCTATCAGTACATAGTCTTACCATTCATTTTTTCCCAGAACAGAATTTTAAGCACTATTCCTAATTCCTTCCTCACTACCTTCACTGAATCCTTCACTAAATCATAAATACCACTTACTTTCTCAATATCTCTCAACTCTATCTTCTTCATTTCAAAGCCAATAGCTACTACTGTCCCTCACCTAAACCAAAAGAGCCTTTGGCGTGTCCCCCTAACTCTGGTCTTAATCTCTCCTTTCAATTCATTCTCCTAGTGCAGCCAGAGTACTCATAACTTAAACAAATTTGAACCTATCACTCAAGAACTTAAAAAAATTCCCTTTAATGCTTCCCGAATGACCTCCCTTTTCATGCCTTGCAAGATTCTCCACCACCTATTTCCTAACTTCCAACCTCCTCCTATACCCCACACTCCAAACACACTGAACTTCCTTTAATTCTTTGAACCTCCATACTTTCATTCTGTGCTTGGAGGACACTGTTCTTCCACTCCACTTCACTTCCTCATACTTCAGGTGGCTCCCAAAATAGGTACATGCTTTTCTATATCTTATACTTCCCCTAACACAATACTCTCCACGTTCTACTTTACCATTTGTCTTGTATTAACACTAAATTCCTGGCACCTAGCTTAGTGCACGGCACGTAACTGAAATTTGGGAAATTTTTGCAAATACACTTACTGTATCTTCCTACCAAAATTATCTGACTAGCTCAGCCCTGGCCCCAGCATCCACTAAATTAAAAAAAATGAGAATATGGGAATTGCTTGGTGCCTGGTACCTGGTGCCTCATGTAATGCTGCTGGAATGCATTGCCATTTTTGAAGACCTTCAGGCAATAAGGGCAGAGCAGATGCCGAGTATCCTCATGGATCATCCGAAAATGGACATCTACCTCAGAGTAGAGTGAGGAGCGATACTGACAAACCTGAGTCACATAAGAGGGAAAATAAGCTAAGAGTGAACAACTAAGGCCTTAAAAAAAAGAGGTAGTAACAGAAAATGTCAAAATAAGAGGAAAAAAATAAGTTTTCCTAAATGTATAGAAATCAAATTATTATTCTGACTCTGTAATGAAGGGCTGTTTGTGATACATTCAGCTGTGGGTTAAGATTAAAATGGCGGAAGGTCAAGAAAGTCTGAGAACAATCCACTTTGTGACTAAGAGGAGCAAAGCTTTCTTTGTCCATCTCTAGAGGGCAGTTCAGGAGACACACTCCTGTAGTACATGTGTATGTTCTCTGACTAGGTTCCCTGGCTGGGTACATGCACATGTTCCTTTAATGGTTTTCTCTGGCATAGAAAATCCTGAGAATGGACCCTATGTCTATTATTTCTTCTGGATCTCTGCAGTATTCCTAAAATTGAGTGAGAGTATACAGTAGGTATTCAGCAATGTGCATTAGTGGATTTTCTGTATTCAGCCTAAGAGCAAAATGGCTGAAGCTCCCTAGAGGAAAAAGGCAATACCTGGCAGACATAAGGCATCTCTCCAGGCTTATGAGTATCCTTCATATGCTGGAGAAATAGTGGCTCACTCTCAAACGCCCACTCACAGATCTTGCACTTGGCTGTAAGAAGAAAAATAATCAATAAATCCAACTGAAAATAAGACCAAAGTCCTGCTGACTCAATCTTGATTTTCCCTGACTTCTCTATTTTTACTTTCAATAGTCAGTACATCATTAAGTCTCTTCTTTCTTTAAAATGGATCTGTCGGGATCCCTGGGTGGCGCAGCGGTTTGGCGCCTGCCTTTGGCCCAGGGCGCGATCCTGGAGACCCGGGATCGAATCCCACGTCGGGCTCCCGGTGCATGGAGCCTGCTTCTCCCTCTGCCTGTGTCTCTGCACCTCTCTCTCTCTGTGACTATCATAAATAAATAAAAAAAAAAATTAAAAAAAAAAAAAAAAAAAAAAAAAATAAAATGGATCTGTCTTGGGGCACCTAGGTGGCTCAGTGGTTGAGCGTCTGCCTTTGGCTTAGGGCGTGGTCCCGGGGTCCTGGGATTGAGTCCCACATCGGGCTCCCTGCAGGGAGACTGCTTCTCCCCCCTTCTGTGTCTCATGAATAAATAAAATCTTTAAAAAATATATAAAGAAATAAAATAAAATGGATCTGTCTTAACATCTGTATTGCTGCTAACAGCAAACCTTACGCCTTGAGCTCAGCCTTCTTACTAAAGCTCCATTTCAGGTTTGAACCGTCTACAAGACATTTTAATTGGATATTCTACCACCAACTCTAACTTAATTTAGCCTCCTCCTGATTCCATTGTTTCCCTTCTCACTTCCCCACCCCCTCCTGCACTCAGGCACTATCTCCGAGTCTACACCCCTGTGTTCTGTCACTATTATTTCATAATGTATCTAGCAATGGTCATTTTGCCATTCTCACAGACAAAAACTTAGTAAAAGCCCACATGATTTCCTACTACTAATCAGCTGGCTTCCAATAATACCTCATGTCTCTACAATAAATAAACAGTGTCTATGCTTTACATACGATTGCCAAGTGAATTATTTTAAATTACTACACTGCTTCATTCCTCTGCTCAAGGATAAATAATGATCTTCTATGAATAATTCCACAAACATCTACTAAATGAGTACAAGAATTTGTCCTCAAAGGACTGACAATGGTGACAGAAGTTCTTGCCTTGTTATGAGTTGTTGAGGTAATTAAACTTTGAAACTGGTCATTTTGTCAAGCTTATAAAAGCTGTAATTCTGAGTAATAAAAATTTGAATTGCTAAATATATTTTGAATTAAACAGGCACAGTAAAAAAATAAATAAACAGGCACAGTAATTGTTTTTCTGTCACTGGGATTATTTTCAGGTTTTTGCAAGTATGGAAATTGTAAATTTAAAGCTTTGAGCATTTACTGGACCATGTCCAACCCGTTTCCCCACAAGAGTAAAGTTGAAATGATCCTTTAAAGTGTTAAACAAAAACCAGGGATTCTTGATCTGGGGTCCATGTTCGATGCCTCAGGGAACCTCAGTATCCCCTGAAATTATTTGCAAAAGAATAAAATCTTTATTTTCTGGGAAGAAGTTTCACAAGTTCTGTGTTTATCTCAAAGGGTTATGGGAACCCATTTAGAAGCACTGGCCAGAGATTCATTAGATGCTACAAAGATACAAGTAAATAAAAAATTTTGTCTCAAAGAATGAACAGAAGCTATAAGATATATAAGCTAAATGTTGAAAGAATAGGAGTTTCTCAGACAGAGGGACCAAGAGAACAGTAACAAAGGCACAGAGGTGTGGAAGTACATGACATGTTTGGGAAATAGTGTCAACTAAATGACAATATTTTCTTCTTCTGCCCCTTTGCCTCTTAATTCAATTTGTTTGTCATTTATTGTTTTCTTCTTTTTCTAGAACACCTTTTAAATATAGGTGCTTTCCAACCTTCTGTCCTAAACTTTCTTATTCTGAGTTCTTCCTGGCCAATCTCATTCAACCCTGAAGCTCTTCCTACAACCTATATATCAGCTCTCTTGGTACAGCTGTCATACAACATCAATAATGACAACACTTATTAAAGTAACTTCTAACACATAAACACCATGCTAAGATTTATATATATTATCTCATACCAAGAAAACCAGTGAGCTAGAAACCTAAGCCATCAGTGGATTTAAAACGTATCTAGTAACTATCCCCATCTATTCTAATTCCACACTGCAGCTGGTGTGGAAAAAAATTCAAGAGACGGGATTAACCGATTTTGCAAAGTGGCCACCATAACATGGTCCTTCCTAGCACGATTACCCTCATGTCTTTAACACCTAACACAGTCTTACTTTGAGAATAGGAGTGAACTACTACCGCTTCTGCTTTCTGTTCTCCAAATTATCAAAGAAAGGATAGGGGCACCTGACTGGCTCAGTCAGTTAAGCGTCCAACTCCTGATTTCATCTCAGCTCCAAGAATTGAGCTCTGAGTCAGGTGTCCCATTCAGTGGGGAGTCCGCTTGTCTCATCTCCCTCTGCCTCTCCCCCTGCTCATGCTTGCACCCTCTCTAAAATAAATCTGAAAGAAATGAAAGAAATGAAAGAAATGAAAGAAAGAAAGAAAGAAAGAAAGAAAGAAAGAAAGAAAGAAAGAAAGAAAGAAAGAAAAAGAGAGAGAAAGAGAAAGAAAGAAAATAGAAAAGAAAGAAAAGAAAAGAAGAAAGGAAGAAAATATACACCTTTCTAAGGCTCAGCCAACCTCATCACTCCATATATTCCAAGACTTTACCAAGCAATTAGTTCGCCCCTTTGATGAGTCATTTTCCACACAGGATCCTCCCCTGACATCTGACCATGGGTAAGAATCCTTCCCTCAAATCTACCCCTTCTTCAGCCTACTGCCCTTAAACAAGTGTGAAGAAAAACATAATGCTATTAAGAGTACACTATTACTGTAATCAAGTGTAATGATCCATTGATGTTTCAGGAAATTTGAAAATGGACTAGGTATTGGATGATATTAAGGATTTATGATTGCTGCTATTAGGTCTTGACAAAGATACTATGGATGTATACAGATAAAGGTCTTGATTTTTAAGAGATACATAATCATTTGAGGGTAAAATGTCATTATGTCTAATTTTAAAACACTTCAGAAAATAAAAGGAAACTTTTTTTCCCTTCAAAATTAAAAGGAAAGTAACGGGTCCAAAATATTAACATTAAAAAACAAGCTACTTTCATGAAGGATCTGCCATGGGTGCAGGAAAGAGGACTTATACAAAAATCTAAGAATAAAACTGATACATACTAAAGTATAGAAAAGTTATTTACCTTTGAGTTAGCATTTTCTCAGGTTTTTGATCAATATAAATTTTAAAAGTCATGATACTCAAAAATTAAAAGTCAGACATAACAGAGTGGTTAAGTGAAGAGAAAAAGATTGATTAGGTTCTGATTAGGTTTTTTTCCCTCATATGGAAAAACTTATCTTTTCTATGTACAGTCCGTATTTAAATGGAATTAACAAAAGCCTACACACCAGATTCTGCATAAAAAATGAGATGTAGGGATCCCTGGGTGGCGCAGCGGTTTAGCGCCTGCCTTTGGCCCAGGGCGCGATCCTGGAGACCCGGGATCGAATCCCATATCGGGCTCCCGGTGCATGGAGCCTGCTTCTCCCTCTGCCTATGTCTCCGCCTCTCTCTCTCTCTCTCTCTCTGTGTGACTATCATAAATAAATAAAAGTTAAAAAAAAAAAAAAGTTTTAAAAAAAATGAGATGTATTCACTGGGAGGTGTAGACTCTTCATCACTGACAGTGAAGACTTTGGGGCCCTAACAAAGACCAAGTTGGGTACTCTGCCATTAACTGCATAGTGGTTGATTCCAGTATCTATTCTCTTCTATTGCCAAATTAGTAGTCCAAAGTTGTACCATCTCATCAATTTTTAAATCTTGATTACAATAAATAAAATAAATAAATAAATAAATCTTGATTACGTGCTGAAATGATATTTTGGGTTTACTGAGTTAAATTAAATACACTATTAAAATTAATTTCACAGGGGCCTGGCTGGCTCAGTCGGTAAAGCATGCGACTCTTGATTGCAGAATTTTGAGTTCAAGCCCCACACTGGGTATAGAGCTTACTTAAAAACAAAATAACCCCCCAAACCCCAAATTAAATAAAGTTAAAAGAAAAAAAAGGAGGTTGTAAAAAAAAAAGTTAAAAAAATTAATTTCTTTAACTTTTTAAAAATGGCTATTAAAAAATAAAAATTGCATATGTAGCTTACTTACATTATATTTCTATTGACCAACATTAGCCTAAGCCACGAATGGCAGTTCCATTGTCCTTGCCAATATGACCAAGGCCAAGGAAATATAAAGGGAAAGCAATTCTGCTTTCCTGAAACAAATTCAGGAAAAGACATGGGAAGATGAGGTCTATTCCTTGTCTGCACTATTTAATGCCTGAATGTAAGGCCCAAGATTAACACAGCCACCTCACTACAAGCCAGAGACAAGAGAATTGCAGCAGAACACTCAAGTTTTGGGGTTGAAGTTTACTCCACCTCAAGTAGTCTCATTTAAATGATATAATGGATATCCTTACTGTTTAATTCATTTTTAGTCAAAGTTTTTAAAATGCAGCTTCCCATCACCTAAAAAGCTTTTCTTATTACTTTCATCTGTCTAAATCCTTCTTGTATTTAAAGACTCTAAAAGTTTACGACTTTTGGGGAAACCTAGCCTCAAAGATCTTTTCTCTTCTTTAAACTATTTCACCTATCATTGGTATTATACAATGCATAGGCTTATACTTATGTAATTTTTGTCTCTAAAACAACACCAGAAATCCCCTGAAGAACACAAGAGATATTCTAGGAAGACCAGGCTTAAATCCTCACAATGGCACCTCACTACCGTTATATGCTCTGAAGTAAATGATTTAATTTTTGTGAGCCTGTGTTCAGCCTACATTTCCTCAGCTGTTAGATGTACAGTCAAGGCAACACTCCATATCTCAGTTTACAGTTCAGTGAAAGCACTTTTTTTTTTTTTTAAAGATTTTATTTATTTATTCATGAGAGACACAGAGAGAATAGCAGGCTCCATGCAGGGAGCCTGATGTGGGACTCGATCCCAGGACTCCAGGATCATACCCTGGGCCGAAGGCAGACGCTCAACCACTGAGCCACCCAGGCATCCCTGAAAGCACTATCTTAATGGTAAAGTACTTTATGATGTTTATACTGTCATCTTTTGTCCTATGTAAAACCTATCAGGATACTAACTAAAGCAGAGGTCCAAATATAGATGGATCTTGGTTAAGGAATCCATTATATTACACTATATACATTACAACACGTTACAGTGGTCCTGAACCAAAGTTCCTAACAATTCTAGCCCTGAATTCAATTCAGGCTTGAAGAGAAGTCTAACTTATAAGAATAAAGGGTGAGTGAACTAAAGAATTGACCAGAAATGTGCAAAGAGGGGTGCCTGGGTGGCTCAGTGGTTGAGCGTTTGCCTTTGGCTCAGGTCATGATCCCAAGGTCCTGGGATCGAGTCCTGCATCGGGCTTCCCATGGGGAGCCTGCTTCTCCCTCTGCCTGTGTCTCTGCCTCTCTGTGTCTCTCATGAATAAATAAATAAGATCTTAAAAAAAAAATGTACAAAGAGCTTCCTCTATACTGATACCCATATATAAATGATGGATGGGCTCCTCCCCATGCCATTCAATGAACGAAGAGCAAAGTAAACCCCTAGAGTTTAAGTTCCCAAACTTACTCGTTGATTCATAAGGACTATGAACATTTTCCAAGTGGCACTGGAGCTGGAAGGGCGTGGAAAACTGGCGATAACAGTGTTGGCAGATAGTATGACCATCTACCTCACCGTTCTGCTGATCGAGTTCTACATGGTGCTTCATATGGTTCATGAATCTGTAGTACAGCACAAGGAGAAAGTACAGAATCAAAAAAACCAGTAGCCCTAGAATCCCAGAACATACATTGTGTGTCCCACCCCCTTGTTTGGGACAGTCCTTTTCTGAGCTCAGAAAAGGGTTTCTTAAAAGTAGGAGTTCTATGAAGGGATATACTACTTTCCCTTACTCCCCCCAAAGTTATCTCTTCTTATTAACCACAATACCTTCCTCCTTCTATAGTACTACTTATTGATTTAATGATAATCCTTAGCTAGACTAGATAAACAGGACTACTGCCCAAATAGAAAAACATATAAAAAATTTTTAGTTTTCTCTTGTCTAGGGTAACCTCTAAGGCTCTTCAACACTTACCGAATGTTGTTTTTTAGCCTTTTGGTACAATGTGGGCATCGGAAAGATGTGGCAACCTTAGGGAAGTTTGTGAGTTGGGCCACTTTGCCACCATCCCGTCCATAGTAGAAGTCATCTACTAGCATGATGAGTTTGGTCTGGACAGCATCACCCACATTTTCATTTGGCTCTGGTACTTTGGTAGGTGGTGACAGAGCAGGAATAGGTGTAGAAGACGGTGTGGAAGCAACAGGAACTGTTTTCTCAGGGGATGGGGGCTTTGCAGCTGATGGGATACTGGGTTCTGAATCCAGAGACTTTCCTTTCTTCTGGTATTCCACCATTTCTGGGCAACAGTACTATAAAGGAAGATCATTCTGGTTATCTGGGGGCTGGGATGTACCAACTCCCCAACCTCATGAACATCTCTCAGGTATGGTTTGGTCCTATGTATTCTCATCCAGGTTTCACCCTTTGGTTTTCTATAGTGTTTCCAGAATTCTGGCTTTTTCTATGGATATATATTTATAGCCATATGCCACTCCAAATCCCATACCTTATATTTCTTCCTCCTGCCTTAGATCCTTCAACCACTTAACTAGCATAACTTGCCTCTGAACTCCCTGGCAGGAAGAAATCCCAACTTTTGCGTCTGAACTAATAAAAAATGAAAAGGCTAGAAATGGGAAATGGTTAATGACTCTTGATTCACACAATGACACAATAAATAGAAAATAAATTGAGGAGTACCTAGGTGGCTCAGTCAGTTAAGCATCTGACTTCCACTCAGGTCATGATTTCAGGGTCCTAGGATCAAGCCCCATGTTGGACTCCCCACTCAGCGAGGAGTCTACTTGTCTCTCTCTCCCTCTGCCCCTACCCTACTCGTGCCCTATCTTACCCTCTCAAATAAATAAAATCTTAAAAAAAAGGAAAAAGAAAATAAACAGAGGTTACCTTCACTTGAGTTCTGATTATCTAGCAAACCTGTCCTGTGTAGTTTTAAAATCAACCACAACCAAGGAATTAAGGTCACATATGTTCCAATCTACTTGAGAGTCTCTAAATGTATCTTTCTACATTCCAAAGTATGAAACTCTTCTAAAACAGGCCAAAAGAGAGCATAACCCTTTAAGAAGCTTCTAAGTCATTTTAGAGCCCCTCCTTCACAACCTCCTAATTCTACAGGAGATATACAAGTAGTAGCCACTGAAGCTGGATCCCCATCACAACTGCTATCACTTACACACATGTGACCTCTCAAAGCTTCAGTAACACGGAACTGAGCATTACACCGAGGACATATTTTCCGTCCACCATCCTGGAGGTCAAACACTGGGATGGAAGACGTCACTGAAAGAAGTTAAGAAGCACTGATAAGACTAATGAGACGATACTGGAAACAGATTACTGGCCCTTTGAAGACAAGTTAAACACTCCCTGAAAGGCATATTAAGGTTGATACGCAAGTATGAGTGATCACTATGAGGACCACTCTTTTTACCATTCTTCTAACTCTAGGACAGGGGTCAGCTAATCACAGCTCATAGACAAAATCTAGCCAGATGCCAACTTTGGTTTGGCCCATGAGCTAGGAATGGATTTTACCTTTTGGTCATTATACAACTTTTTGTTTAATTGCAGGAACACATACATAAAATTTACCTCTTAACTATTTTCATATGTACAGTTAGGTACATTTGCATTATTGTACAAGCATTCTCCAGAACTCTTTTTATCTTATAAAACTGAAACTCTGTACCCATTAAACAATTCCCCCATTCCCTCCTCCTCTTAGTCCTGGCAACCCCCATTCTACTTTCCATTTCTGTAAATTTGATTCCTTTAAGTACCGCATATAAGTGTCAACACAGTATTTGTCCTCCTGTGACTGGCTTAGTTCAATACCTAGCAGAATGTTCTCAAAGTTCATGAATGTAGCAGCATGTCTCAGAATTTCCTTTCTTGAACAATAAGCTACTAATATATGAATCATATTTTGTTCATTTACTCATCAGTTGACACTCACTTGGACTGCTTCCACCTTTTGGCTATGGTGAATACTGCTGCTATGAACATGGGTGTACGAATATCTGCTTGAGTACCTGCTTTCAGTTCTTTTGGGCCATACTCCAGAAGTGGAATTCCTGAGTCAGATGGTAATTTTATATTTCACTTTTTGAGAGACCATAATACCAATTTACATTTCCACCAGCAACACACAAGAGTTCCAATATCTATACATCCTCACCAACACTTGCTATTTTGTTTTTTGGGTAAGAACCATCCTAATGGGTGTGAAGTGGTACCTCAACGTGGTTTTGATTTGCACTTCTCTAATCATTAGTGATGGTAAGATGGTAAGCATCTTTTCATGTGCTTAACAGCCATTTGCATAACCTCTTTGGAAAAAGGTTTGGAAAAAAAACTCCTTTGCCTAGTTTTTAATGGAGTTGTTTGCTTTTTTGTTGAGCTGTGCATATATTCTAGATGTAAAAATATTTGCAAATATTTTCTCCCATTTGCTGAGTTGCTTTTTCACTCTGTTCCTAGTGTCGTCTGATTGATACTGTATAAGTTTAAAATCTGATGTAGGGACGCCTGAGTGGCTCAGTGGTTGGGCACCTGCCTACGGCTCAGGGTGTGATCCCGGAGTCCCAGGATCAGTCCCACACTGGGCTCACTGCATGGAGCCTGCTTCTCCCTTCGCCTCTCTCTCTGTCTCTCATGAATAAATAAATAAAATCTTTTTTGAAAAATAAATAAAAATAGGGATCCCTGGGTGGCGCAGCGGTTTGGTGCCTGCCTTTGGCCCAGGGCACGATCCTGGAGACCCGGGATTGAATCCCACATCGGGCTCCCGGCATGGAGCCTGCTTCTCCCTCTGCCTGTCTTTCTCTCCCTCTCTCTGTGACTATCATAAATAAATAAATTAAATAAATAAATAAATAAATAAATAAATAAATAAATAAATAAATAAAAATCTGTTGTGGTCTCACTTATCTATTATTATTACATCTACTATCATATTTTTCTTTTGTTGCCCATGCTTTTGGTGTCAGATATAAGAAATCATTGCCAAATCCAATGTCATGAAGCTTTCCCCCTATGTTTTCTTCTTTTATAGTTTTAGCTCTTATGTTTAGGTCTTTGGTTCACTGAGTTAATTTTTACAGATGGTTTGGGTTCAACTTCATTGGATGTGGATGTCTACTTTTCCAATATCCTTTGTTAAATGTTTTCACATTTTAAAATAGTTGAAATGAAAGCAAAAGAAGATATTCTGACACATGAAAATTACATAAAATTAAGAGTCCGTAAAAAAAAAAAAAAAAAAAAAAAAAAGAGTCCGTAAACAGCTTTAGTGATCATGCTCATTTGTTTGTATACTGTCTGTGGCTGCTTTTGCATCACCATGGCAGAGCTGCGTAGTTGTGGCAGAGACCATATTTAGTGCATAAAGCCTAAAATACCATCTGGTCCTTTAAAGAAAATGTTTGCTGACCTCTGCTCTAGGCCATTGTAAACCCTTATGCTCATATCCTGTCTACACCTGAAAACCCTTCTACCAAATCCAACTTTAAAACCTTGTGCAAAAATCCACCTCCTCCATGAAACTTTTTTTTTTTTAAGTATCCCACACATCTCTGATCAACTGGTCCATTTCACTCAACTCCACAGCACAAGAAACAGAATTATTACACTTTTCACAGTGGCTATCCCCTTTTCTACACTAAACTTTCTTGTGAGAACAGACTGTGGCAACTATATTTTTTAAGTCTCTATTTCCAAGTATAAAGTTCTGATATAACAAGTACTTTGTCAGTGTTTCTAAATGGCTGGATGCTCTTTTAGATTACTGTACCTTTCATTGAAGACTCAGGTCCGCTGGTTCTCTGGGAGCCGTGGGCAGAGCTGTTGTTGGAAACCACCACTGGCCCAGGACTCTGGCCCAGGGAAGGGATGGTATTAAGGGTATTCACCAGTTTGGCTACTTCATTGCTATTTTCACCTGTAACCCCAGGTCGCTTCACAGTGACAAAGCTGGCAATGCTCACTGCAGGTGGAGAGGGGAAAGAGGGAGCTATGTTGGCCGAGTGATAATTATCTGTCCTCCACCCACTGCCCCACCCAGCACTGCCGTCTCCACTTCCCAGTGCTCACCTAGCTTGGGGTTGGGGGTCTGGCTGGACTGGCTGGGAGGCGGAGCAGCCAGCTGCCCCAGTGAGGTCGGCTGTGTGGCAGTGGGAGTAGTGGAGGTGCTGGGTGTGGACTTGGTCTGCTGGGACTGGGACTGCGGGACAGTGCTTCGAATGGTCAGAGTAGCTGGGATGACGGTGGTGAAGGTGTTAGTGGTGGGCCGCACAGGCATGGTGGAGCCTGGCCTCACTGGGGTCATCTGAGAGAACACCTGTGGGACTCCAACTGTCGGCTTAACGAACTGGGTACCTGGGGCTTCAGAAGAGAAACAAAGAAAAGTACCAAAGCTTGGTCAGTGAGCTCACCTCTAATACATTCTACCTGTCTTTACTGAAAATACTGCAATAAGAAAAGATTAGTTCCCCAAAGTGTTTGGTGGCCATCAGAAGTTAACGAGAATAGCACAGACTCTGATATCTAAGACAACATATATCCGAATTGATAAAAGCACTTATCCTAAGGAATGAGCCCTATTAAACTGAAGAAAGAAGATTCCTATCAACTCCTCCCCAAACACCTTACCATACTGCCTTTTCGATCCCAAGAATACAATCAGGAGTAGCTTGACCTCAATACTGGAAGGGCATGAATGAGTACAGAATAGGAGGCCAAAGGGCAGATGTGGTACTAAAAAAAAAGCAGCATTTCTTTTCTTAGGATACTAAAGTAGTCTTCCATCCTTTTAAGATGAACTCAAACATAAGACTGTCTATGCCATTCTACCAGGATGTCCCAGAGGTGAATCTCCTGGCTCAGTTGTAGACAATTTCACTGACAAATATAGAAATATCAGAACTAGGTAAGTCCATGAGACTGAAGGTCAAAAACATTGTGTGGGCTCTAAGAACAACAGCAATTTAGGAAGATAAGTTTATGGAGGTACCCTTAGAATAACTAAATTAAGATATTTTTTGGCCTGAATTGTAGTAAACTTACAGATACTAAGTAAAGAACTGTGGGGAGAAAATTACAAGATTTAAAAAAATAGGGATCCCTGAGTGGCGCAGCGGTTTGGCGCCTGCCTTTGGCCCAGGGCGTGATCCTCAAGACCCAGGATCGAATCCCACGTCGGGCTCCCGGTGCATGGAGCCTGCTTCTCCCTCTGCCTGTGTCTCTGCCTCTCTCTCTCTCTCTCTCTCTCTCTCTGTGACTATCATAAATAAATAAAAATTTAAAAAAAAAAATCATAAAAAAAAAAGATTTAAAAAAATAATTTTCAATTTAGTTTCTTAAAAAAAAAAAACAGGGATCCCTGGGTGGCGCAGCGGTTTGGCGCCTGCCTTTGGCCCAGGGCGCGATCCTGGAGACCCGGGATCGAATCCCACATCGGGCTCCCTGCATGGAGCCCGCTTCTCCCTCTGCCTGTGTCTCTGCCTCTCTCTCTCTCTCTCTCTGTGACTATCATGAATAAATAAATAAAATCTTTAAAAAAAAAAAAAAACTAACTAATCATTGGCAAATTTATCATCAAAGGGTAAGTCTTTTAATTTATATCCAAAATCTATGCTGTAAAATTAAAGAAAAATACATTTTTTGTATTTTTGAGCCATCGGGTAGCTCAGCGGTTTAGCCCCTGCCTTTGTCCAGGGCTGGATCCTAGAGTCCTGGGATCAAGTCCCACATCAGGCTCCCTGCATGGAGCCTGCTTCTCCCTCTGCCTCTCTCTCTCTCTCATGAATGAATAAATAAAATCTTTAAAATAAATAAATAAATAAAGCAAAATAAATTTTATAATCCCACAGTGTAAGTGAGCAGACATAAGAAATAAGGAATTTGGGAGTTTGCATTAATATTCCTTCAGGATAACAAACTTAATAGTGGACTAAAACACCAGAAGCATGGGATCCCTGGGTGGCGCAGCGGTTTGGCGCCTGCCTTTGGCCCAGGGCGCGATCCTGGAGACCCGGGATCGAATCCACATTGGGCTTCCGGTGCATGGAGCCTGCTTCTCCCTCTGCCTGTGTCTCTGCCTCTCTCTCTTTCTCTCTCTGTGACTATCATAAATAAATAAAAAAATTAAAAAAAAAAAAAAAAACAAAAAAAAACACCAGAAGCAGAAAAATGACTATATAAACCCTGTTTGAAGGGTGGTAAAAAGTTAAAAATAAATAAAACCACCACCCTGGCCAAAGGTTAGAAACAGTTTTTTTTTTAAATTGGGCTTAAAGGGATCCCTGGGTGGCGCAGCGGTTTGGCGCCTGCCTTTGGCCCAGGGCGCGATCCTGGAGACCCGGGATCGAATCCCACATCGGGCCCCCTGTGCATGGAGCCTGCTTCTCCCTCTGCCTATGTCTCTGCCTCTCTCTATTTCTCTCTCTGTGACTATCATAAATAAATAAAAATTTAAAAAAATAAATAAATAAATAAATTGGGCTTAAATCAATATGATTTTTACATTTTTAGATTTTTCTTAAACACACTTTTTAAATGGCCAAGAATATTTTGAGACATGAAAAACAAATCTTCTAGATGCCAGTTTATTTTGAATGGTAGACATTTTTCCTTACCTGGGACTAGTGTTATTGGTCTAACCGTTTGGCCTTGTTGTACGTTCAGCACAATCCCAACCTGATTCATTGCATTTTGTACAGGCCGGACATTTCTTACAGGAAATCCCTGCATTAAAAAGCAAAATGATCTTTAACATGGAGGTCAGTTAACACTAGCAGAGATTGCAATTAGAACTACATCCAAAAAAACTCACACTCTTACCTAGTGGTTCTTTTTTTAGAGATAGATTTCTCCATCTCAGTCATTTAAAAGCTCTAAGAATTTCGGCAAACTTTTGAGTGACAAAATATCAAAACTGAAGAATAAGCTTTAGTACATATGAACAAAAATGTAAACCTACTCCATCTTAAGAGAACCTCAGCTTAAAAAATACCTCATCCACAAACTGGCCCCAAACAGATAAAAGCATAGAAGGCGGGGGGGGGGGGGGGGGGTGGTGGTGGTGGTGGACACTAAGAGTATTCACTGGAATGATTCGACACAAAACAATTGTTAAGAAATTGTTCCCAAAGTCCACTTCAAAGGCCATAAACCTCTGGCAAATTTTTAGGAGAAGAGTTTTATAACTCAGGAAGCCACAGGCTGAGAAGCACTTGCCTTTATGTTCCATATTCAGCATTAGGCTTTCAACTTCCATTCACTTTACATGTCAAATAAGTCATCTTCCTCCTCCTCTTCCAAAGTTCTCCCCACACTTTACCAATTTCACACACAGATTTCAAGAGTCAACTAAATCATCCCATTTTAAGAAAAACAGCCCAAGCAAAGGGCAGAAAGTGTTAATGGCCAAATGTTAAGGCTTCCTAATTTAAGCTTTCCCACTAATTTCTGTCCAGATCTCAAATTACTTAATAGCCCTTTAAAGACAGGAAGAGGAAATTACCCAGCTGTGTTATGTTGGGCTTTCTATAAAAGTTGGTATCAAATTATATACAGCAAATAAGAAAGCCAGGTCAAAAGACAGGACTTAGAACCATTTCTAATGATGCTAATGACTCTAAGTTAGAGCCTCCAAAAGTTCACAGTATTTCTCTCCTTCCCTACCCAACCCCAGAATTCAGAGTCCTACTCACCTGTGTAGTGATGAATATTGGTTGTGATGCCACAGGAGAACTAGTCACATGATTGGCATTCTGCATGACCTGGACAGGCCTCAACACTGGTTGAGTAACCATTGTGCCCAAACCTGGGGTTGGATTCTGGGTTAGGATGAGCGGCTGTCCACCTTGTTGGACCAAAGAATTGCCGGCTGAAGGGTAAAAGGAAGAAAGAAAAAAAAATTAAGAGAAAACAAACCCCCATTTTATAAGAAACGTTATGGTTTCAGATAAGAAATGGTGTCTCAGATATAAAAATATCCAAGACTGTCACACTCACCTCAGCTTTATCGTCACCAAACTCACCAAAAATTTAAGCTTCACCCAAATTGACAACTAACAGAAAAACTGTAGATAGGGGAGGTTCACTAACATCTCCCCCATATATTAATCTTAATTAGCGATGTCTTAATGTAGTAAGGTTTTTATAGAACTACCATTTTGACTCTGACAATATTAATATATGGTTTGACATAATCTTTCCACGCCAAATTAGCAAAAAAAAGTAACATTTCTTTTTCCACATTTTAACTAGATAAAACTTATTTTGTCAGAATGTAATCTGTTAGCTAATCCACTTTAATCTTTTCAAAAGAGGCATATTCAATGACAAACATTAATTCAGCAAGTACACAGAATCTAAAGAATGGTACCTCTGCCTAGTGAGGCAAAGCTCAGAAATCCAACAGATTCTCTAAACTGCTGCTTTTTATAGGTATGGTAACATGGAGATTCACAGGCTATCTTTTCTCCTTTTTGATATCAGAACTGATAAAGAAAAGACTTGGTCAAAAACTAACCAATATCCAGTAAAAAATGGTATGACTTCAGAAGACAATGGCTCATTCATATATAAATATTAATAAATCGGCTATTGTTGAACCATTTTAGGTTCTTTTCATTGTGAGAAAAGTAATTTTATTTTATTTATTTATTTATTTTTAATTTACTTATGATAGTCAGAGAGAGAGAGAGAGAGAGAGAGGCAGAGACATAGGCAGAGGGAGAAGCAGGCTCCATGCACCGGAAGCCCGATGTGGGATTCGATCCCGGGTCTCCAGGATCGCGCCCTGGGCCAAAGGCAGGCGCCAAACCGCTGCGCCACCCAGGGATCCCGAGAAAAGTAATTTTATAAATGTTTTAAAGTCTATTTACATTTGGCTAAAAAAGTTAAAAATACCAAGTTTCCTAATCTACAGAGAATACTCTAAGACTAGACAGAAAACTTGAGCGTCAATATACTTAAATCAGAGATTCAAGTAAGATACTGCCTCAACTTTTTACTTCCAATAGCCAGAATGGGATGGGTTCCTATGAACTGTATGTCCTACTTTGACAGATGGAGTCACTGCAGTTAGCTACAAAGCTAGACCACTAGAGTCGGTATATAGGTGGCTATTAATGAGCCAACAATGGTTTGTCCCACTTTTTTATAGAAATTGAGTGCCCATCAGTGGACTAGACCTCAGTTAAGAGGCCAGCTGACCAGCTGACAGATAAAAAATTCCAAATTCAATCTATGCTAATTATACTGGCAATTTACTATGTTAAATGTTCTATTATGGAGAAGTTCAAATACACATAAAAATAGCACACCATAATGAAACCCCACATACCCATCATCCAGCTTCAACAATTATTAACTATGGCCAATTTTGTTTTTTTTCTGTACCACCCACCCACATTCTATGAATCTTTTAATAACCCCAATGAATTCTAATAATTCTAATAAAAATTTTAAAAAATTTTTATTTACTTATTCATGAGAGACACAGAGAGAGGCAGAGACACCAGGCAAAGGGAAAGGGAGAAGCAGGCTCCCCTCAGGAAGCCTGATGTGGGGCTCAATCCCTGAACTCCAGGATCACGCCCTGAGCCGTAGGCAGAGCTCAACTGCTGAGCCATCCAGGCGTCCCTCTAATAAATTATTTTAAATGATTTCTACATTCTTATTAAATCTTTCCTTAAAGAAATTCTGACAATTCATGGGTTTTACAAAGTTCTCTTTCCAGGGGATGAAAGAGGCTATTAAAATCCTTAGGCTTAAAAGCCTATAAAAGAATTAACCAACCAGTCCCAGACTCAAAGAGTGCACTCAAATAAACTAGGTACCACAGCCATAAACCGTGGCTCCCCATTAATGGTTCCCAATTAAATAAGGGGAAGAGATTCAGCAGTTTCTCTCACAATATGTTCTGTTTTACAAATCTGAAGGTCTTGATGTATTCTTTTACTCTGCCAGGTTTACTCACATAGCCTTAAAACCCAGAGATAAGAGGGCTAAATGGAGTCAAAATGAGCTGAACAGGAGTTGAAAAACATAACTTATCGAGTAAGAAGTCTATAACATTAAATTCATTCATAGCTCAGAATTAAGCAGTAGTTTGTTTTACTACATAATAATCAAAGCAAATGTATCATCAGTCAGAACTATATAAGTAATTTCTAAATGCTAGTAGATACTGAAGAACAACAAAAAGAATTGTAAAAGCATTCCAAAATTTTATTCCTAACACTTTCTTTAAAAAAGAGCTTTACTGAGGTATCATCTGCATACCATACACATTACTCATCTAAGGTATACAATTTGGAGGTTTTTAATATAGTCACAAGGTTTGTGCAACTATCAGTTCTATTTAATTCCAGAACATGTCCATCATTCCCAAGAAGAAATCTTACACCAAGTAGCAGTTATTCCCCATTCTCTTCTCCCCTAGCCCTGGCAACCAAAAATCTATTTTCTGTCACTAGAGATTTGCCTATTTTGGACATTTTATATAAGTGGAGTCATACTATATGTTGCCTTTGTGCCTGACTTTTAACACTATGTTTTCTTTTTTTTTTCTTTTTTTAATTTTTATTTATTTCTTCATGAGAGACACACAGAGAGAGAGAATGAGAGAGAGAGGCAGAGGGAGAAACAGGCTCCATGCAGGGAGCCCGACGTGGGACTTGATCCTGGGTCTCCAGGATCATGCCCTGGGCTGAAGGCGGCGCTAAACCGCTGAGCCACCCAGGCTACCCAACACTATGTTTTCAAGGTTATTAATATTATATCATATTATCAGTATTTCCTTCCTTTTTATGGGCTAATAATATTCCATCATGCAGTATCACCTTTTGTTTATCCATTCAATAGCTTAGGTTATATTATAGATTTCCATTTTGGGGCTATAATGAATAATGCTATGAACATTTGAGCAGGACATTTTGTGTGAACAGTTTCCATGTTTTAAGTATATAGCTAGGAGAACTGCTGCATCATGATAACTATGTTTTGAGAAACTGTCAAACTATTTTCTAAAGTAGCCACACCATTTTTACATTCTCACCAGCAATATATGAGAGTCCCAATTTCTCCACATTCTCATCAGCACTTATTATTTGTCCATCTTTTTGACTACAGCCATCCTAGTGGGTATGAAGTAGTACCTCATTGTGCTTATGATGTTCATTTCCTTAATGATTAATGATGTTTAGAATCTTTTCATGTGCTTACAGGCCATTTATTCTCTTTGGAGAAATGTCTCTGTAGATCTTTTGCCTATTTAAGAAACTAGATGGTCTTTTTGTTATTTTTTTTATAATTAATTTATTTATTTTAGAGAGGGAGAGAATCCTGAAGCAGACTCCCTGCTGAACACGGAGTCTGATGCTCAAACCCAGGACTGAGATCATGATGTGAACTGATACCAAGAGTTGGCCACTTAACTGACTGTACCACCCATATGCCCTGAAGATGAAACATTTTATTAATTTTTTTATTTTTATTTTTTTTAAAGATTTATTTATTTATTCATGAGAGACACTGAGAGCAAGAGGCAGAGACACAGGCAGAGGGAGAAGCAGGCTCCATGCAGGGAGCCCGATGTGGGACTTGATCCTGGAAGTCCGGGATCACCATCTGAGCCACCCAGGTGTCCCCAGATGAAACATTTTAAATTCACTCTATTCTGAAGTCTCGGGATCCCTGGGTGGTGCAGCGGTTTAGCTCCTGCCTTTGGCCCAGGGCGCGATCCTGGAGACCCGGGATCGAATCCCACGTCGGGCTCCCGGTGCATGGAGCCTGCTTCTCCCTCTCCCTGTGTCTCTGCCTCTCTCTCTCTCTCTCTCTCTCTCTATCATAAATAAATAAAAATTTACAAAAAAAAAAAAATTTATTCTGAAGTCTCATCCTTAAACCTATATTGGTATTTCAAGAATATAAGATAAAAAAATGTTATAGAATTGTCTGTTTTGTGCAAAAAGGGAGGTGGCTTGACAAATTGGATCTATTAATGCATGCTTATCTATGCATAAAAATTTTTTGGAAGGATACACATGACACATGTAACTGCCATTATCAGTCTATACTCATTTTTTTTTCCATTAGCATGGGTTAACATTTTGAATACTAGAAGTATCTGACATAAATAAAATCAATTTATATATGTGTATTTTTTAAAACTTTGTATACAGCTCTAGGTGGGCTCAGAAATCAAGGGTCCATTCAAGGAACCAAGAAGACTAGGTCATGTCAGCATGTCTTGGAATATCCCAGGATCAAAGAAAAATTTAGCTATATGGTTGCTAACAGCACTCTGACAGATTCTTTTAAAAGAAATACACAGGGGTTCCTGGGTGGCTCAGTCCGTGAAGTGCCTGACTTCACCTCAGGTCATGGTCTCTGGGTCCTTGGATCATTCCCCATATCAGGCATCAGGCTCCTCACTTTAGCAGGGAGTCTGCTTGTCCCTCTCTCCTCTTCCTTTGCCCCTCCCCTTGCTCATGTTCTCTATCTCTCTCAAATAAATACAATCTTAAAATATATATATATATAAGAAAGCATTATAATACAGCACAAAGGATATAAACTTTGAAATCTAGACAATTCAAATCCAGTTTAGTCACTTACCAACTATTTGACCTTAAGCACATTATTTAGACTCTAAGACTTGGTTTCCACATCTGTAAAATGAGAGAATCCTCTGGATAGTGGTTCCTCATCTTTATATATATATATGGGCCCCTATTTATAAGTTTAAAAAAAAAATCTAAGGATGTTTCATGTGATAAAAATCATTATTGTCAGTAACCAAAAACTGAAATAATACCTACAGAAATTAGATTTAAGTTCAATAGTACGTGAGGTCAGTAGCAATATGGGGAAACAGCTATTGGTGGGCATTTACTCAGAACAATCTATTAAGACAATTTGACACTGTCTATCCAATTTTAAATGTCTGACCTAAACAATCTCATTTTCTATTGAAGATATGCTTACACAGTGGGCACAGATGTAATGCCTGAGCATGTTCACCAAACACTGTAATCACAAAAAATAGGGACTATAAGAAATATCTAACAATAGAGGAGTAAACGGTTACAGCCAAAAATAAGACCACCATATGCACTTCTAATAGAAATATAAACTGATGTAATATTTCTAGATTGTCAACCCAGGAAAAATATCAAAATCCTAAAAACTGTGATGACCTTTGATCCAGCAATTTAAAATTTATAAATATATTCTTAGAACTAAGTATGTGACAAAAGATACAGAAATGCTCACAACAGATCTTTAAAGTAGCAGCATAGATATAAAGCAGCCTTTATACCTATTGTTAATAACAGTTAACCAAACAACAAGAAATACAGTTGACCCTGAACAACTCAGGTTTTAACTGCACAGGTCCACCTGTACATGGATCTTTTTTCAATAAACATAGTACAGTACTGTGTTATTTCACTTTTCATGATTTTCTAAATAATATTTTTCTATAGCTGACTTTATTGTAAGAATACAGTATAATACACATTACATCTAAAATATGCGCTAATCAACTGTTATCAACAGAAGTCTATCTGTAGTTAAGTTTCTGGGGAGTCAAGTCATATGTAGATTTTCAAATGTGCAGCTAGTTAGCACCCCTGACCCTCATGCTGTTGAAGGGTCAACTGTGCAGTTATTCATCAACAATGTTACAGACATACATTTGTTAAACTGAGAACATATTCATTACATATTAAGGGGAAAAAGGAGACAGAGTAGTATAGAGTCTGTATGATCCATTTTTGTAAAAAAGTATATCATTATTTATAGCATGCAGAAGTATATCAAAGTACATATATATACAAAATAAAAGTTACCAATAGTTATCTCCAGGTAGCAAGATTACAATTAAATTTTTTCCTTCCTTTTTATTAGTTTACTTTTTCTATAATACACATTATTCTCATTAATAAAGCTATTTTATTTTTAAAAAATAATTAAAAGTCCTTTGCAGCAATGCAATGATTCTACAAAGTGCTTATTCCAGTGATGAATCTCAGACCGAACTTGCCAATAAATAGAAACCAATACTGTATAGCTTCTCTGGTCAATAAATACACTAAAAACACTACTCTTTCACCATTTCCTTCAAATAGACAACAACCCTATCCTATTTTCCATACCCAGGAACCAATAACCAAATGAATCTGCCAGAAAAAATTCAGAACAAAGCTGCCCTGGGAGAATTCTTAGCAAACTAATAGGGCTCTTCTACTTAAAAAAAAATAACAATCAAACAAACAAAACCCCAGATCTCTTTAATAGTTAGGAATTTGGGGTTTACATTGTCTCTCCTACTGCTACCCTGGGACTTGAAACACCAGAATCAATTCAGCACTGACTCAGAAGGAACAGCACCGCTCCTGAACCACTTCTATATCACAGAATCATTACTAAATTCACTCCAACTAGTAGAACCACATCAGCACCTAAAACTAAACCAGTACACCTGTTCCTAAGACCTCTTTAATTCTCTCACCCTCTGGCCCAGGAAGAGTTTCCCAGATAATCCCACTTACCATTGTTGTTGGCAATTAGTGTGACAAGAGTCTTCTTTGTACTGTCGCTGTTCTGTGCCCCGCTGCTACTAACGGTGGTGGATGTAGAGAGGTGCCCAGCAACAGAAGCATGGGCAGCGATGGGCACTGGAGCCGAGACTGGCTGCTGGCTCACAGAAACTGTGGGGAAGGGGAGGCACAGTCACTCGGAGACAGGGACAGATGACACTAAAGGATACTGTTCTAATCCCTTTTCATCTTGTTGTGGGGGTCTCTATAACCAAAAAGTTTCCTGCTTTCTTTGCAAATACAACTGTGCATCTGATTTCTCCTCCTACTTGTCCCTCACTCCACCAATTAGACACAATAACTCCTTCATCTCACATTGCCTGGTTAATTTAGATCACAAGCTCACTGAACCAGTATTTTAAGGTTTTGCTTATAAAACACAAGCAAACCTCTAGGACTCAGAGGTTTATTATCACCACTATTGGTATTCATAACCATGCATACATAGTAAGATGTCCACAAGATCCTGAAACTGTGTCCTGTTTCAGCCTAAACCAATGCCATCTTCAGGTCTCAAGGCAGGGAAGATAAAAATGAGAGCAACGGATACAATTTAGGGGGGGAAAGAACTAACACCCAACTTTCTGAATTCAGGACAATCTAGAATTTGACCTTGCAACATCACCTTTTTGAAAGAGCAGCTAACAAGCCTAAGTTTGTAAACTTTCCATGAAGGCAGACACAAAGCAAATTCTGCTCACTAACAAAGGAAATCAAGGTCAAGTAAAACAAACAAAGAAGAAAAAAATTACTATGGGATCCTGTTTTTGACTGGGTACATAAATAAACACTGATACACACCACTACTTTGCATTTTCATTCATTCCTTATTTGGTAAGAGGATTGCTAAATATTTGATAAGCATTGGTTAATTCAATTCAACTCTCAAGGTTTTAAATGAATTAACTATAGTGTTTCTAGCTTCATGTAGGCATTTTTACAGACTAGAGCACTGGAAAAAAAAAAAGCACCAGTGCCACAATGAGGCATCCCTGGATTCTTAAAGTCCTTCCCACACCTCACACTTTAACAAAAACGCCATTCAATTGAACCAAATTTAAGTAATAATCTAAGATCAAGAGTTTTTGTTACCTGTAGTAGTTTTATCCACTGAATTATAATCTTCAACGACAGAATCCTCAATGACATCACTGATTTTCTGCCATGGCTCCAGCTCCTCCTCCTCACATTCCATAAAGAGGTCGGTGTCCGCCATGCTATAAGGAAAAAAGACAAAATTAAGATACTGACCTCAGAATAAGAGAAATATTTTATACAAAACATGGAATCATATTCTTGAATTTATCAGTTAACCCATCCCTTGTACTCCCTCTACCATTTCCCCTAACCTCCCCTTCCCAACATTTAGAAGGATCCAAAATTATTTTTATTCTTGGAAAAAAAAAAAACTATTATGAAAAAGCCCACAGCAAATTATTCCATAATTAGTAGGAGTATAAAAGTTCAATCTGTAACACCTAGGGCTGTGATTAGGGTGAGGCAGATCATGCAAGAGCAGGGTCTTCAATTAAAATGTATGTTTTGGGGTTCCTGATCTCAGGGGTTGTAAGTTTGAGTCCCGTTCTGGGTATAGAGATGACTTAGAAAGAAAATCTTTAAGAAGGAAGGAAGGAAGGAAGGAAGGAAGGAAGGAAGGAAGGAAGGAAGGAAGGAAGGAAGGAAGGAAGGAAGGAAGGAAGGAGGGAGGGAGGGAGGGAGGGAGGGAGGGAAGGAAGGAAGGAAGGAAGGAAGGAAGGAAGGAAGGAAGGAAGGAAGGAAGGAAGGAAGGAAGGGTCACAGTCTAGTCACAGTTTATAAACTTAAGCTTGTTAGCTGCTCTTTTGAAAAGGTAATGCTGCAATCAAATTCTGGATTGCCCTGAATTCAGAAAGTGGGTGGTAGTTCTTTTCCCCTCTAAATTGTAAACTTTTACCTCACCATGATTTTGGAGTCAGCCTTTAATTTGAAAGCACTTGCCTAAACTATTTGCTTCTTATAAATATAAAGCCCACAGCTTTGCAACACAAAGAGATATTGCTTGCTATTCTGTCCCTCCAGTACTAGTAGACTAAAGGTCAATTTCTTTCTTGTTTTGTTTTGTTTTTTTTTTTAATTCATCAGAGACACACAAAGAGGCAGAGACACAGGCAGAGGGAGAAGCAGGCTCCTCCCAAGGAGCCCAATGTGGGACTCAATCCTGGGACTGGTAACACGCCCTGAGCCAAAGGCAGACATTCAACCACTGAGCCACTCAGGTGTTCCTAAAGGTCAATTTCTTTGTCTTGGAATTGTAGAAGCATTACTGCTCAATGTTCATATAATTATTTATTTATTCATGAGAGAGAGAGAGAGGGAAAGGGAGAGGCAGAGGCAGAGACATAGGCAGGGGGAGAAGCAGGCTCCCTGAATGGAGCCCAATGCAGGACCAATCCCAGATCCCCGGATCACGCTCTGCACTAAAGGAAGAAGCTCAACCACTGAGCCACCCAGGCATCCTGCTCAATGTTCAAACAAAGCCTTTAATGCAAAGTTTCTCACAGTGCCCTTAGTATCTCAGAACTTTTTTTTTTTACCAAACTCCTAAGCCAAAAACAAAACCACCAACCTAAAACTAAAGAGTCTAAGTATAAGTAGCTGGATCCAACTTGACAGGATTTGTTCTGAAGATGCCCAACAGATGGCGTTGTTCCCTTGAAAATTTAAACTATCTGGTCAATGCCCTGGGTGAGTTAGCTATAGCCAAGTGCCCAGTTTCAATAGGTAAATTGCCTAACTTGATTTTAACTGGTTTCTAATATTCTATTTTAATTATTTCTGTCTTCCCAGACCAAAATCACAAAGGGGAGAAGGTATGAAGAAGGAAAAAAAACATGTAAGGTATCAACTTAAATTTTTTAGTTTCAGACTTAACTTCTATATGTAAGATCATGCTAGCCAGAAACTGAATTAAAAAGCCAAATCCATATCACAGGCATTCCTTGAGCAAAGACTGCACAACACAAACATGTGTATTTTCAGTCTAGTTTCACTGAATAAGGTAATATTTTAAATTCAATTTGCCAACATATAATACACACTTTCTTTTTTAAGATTTTTTTTGAGAAAGCGAACGAGCCCATACACACACACACACACACACACACACACACACACACACACACACGAGCAGGGGACAGGGAAGGGGCAGAAGGCGAGGGAGAAGCAGGCTCCCCGTTGAGCAGGGAGCCCCATAGGGTCCTGTCCAGGGACTCTGGGATCATGACCTGAGCAGAAAGCAGGTGCTTAACCACTTAACCAACTGAGCCACCTAGGGGCCCCAACAACTTTTTTTTTTTTTAACTATTTGGTTTTATACCAGTTCTTTGCTGCGTAACTTTCTCAGAGCCCATAGCCAACAGATAACTAATGCATAAATATTAAACACCCAGCAGAAGGAATAGAACTGTGGATGTTAACTTCTACAGATGGTTCTCAAGCACCTTCTTTCAACTCTGACCAGCTGCAAGCAAACTCCCCATATATATATGCTGCACAATCTGTGGAGAACTTTCCTTCAGATTAAGTAGAGCTATCTGAATGCAAATTGTGGTTTTCAATGTCATGCCTGTGGATATTTTAATAGCATATCCAAACGGCTGGTCTTTTACCTCAACTATTTCCATATAATATTTTAAGAGACTGAGTGAACATTTTATTTTGTGAAGCAATGAATTGTAATAAGAACAATCAAAGCTTCAGGAAGCCCGGATGGCTCTGCCATTGAGCATCTGCCTTTGGCTCAGGTCCTGATCCCAGGATCTGGAATCAAGTCCCGCATCGGGCTTCTTGTGGGAAGCCTTCTTCTCCCTCTGCCTATGTCTCTGCCTCTCACTCTGTGTATGTAATAAATAAATCAATAAAATCTTAAAAAAAAAAAAAAAAAAAAAGAGGGCAGCCCTGGTGGCGCAGCGGTTTAGTGCCGCCTGCAGCCCGGGGTGTGATCCTGGAGACCTGGGATCGAGTCCCACGTCGGGCTCCTTGCGTGGAGCCTGCTTCTCCCTCTGCTTGTGTCTCTGCCTGTGTGTGTGTGTGTGTGTGTCTCTCATGAATAAATAAATAAAATCTTAAAAAAAAAAAAAAGAATAATCAGTTTCTTCCACTTGATCACAAAGTTAAACTATGCTAAATCCTATTTAAAAAGATATTCTAAGAAACAGAGTGGCAAGGGTAGATCTGAGAAGATGGCTAAGGAAAATGTTTGTGGCCTAACTACTTTTTATCAAGTGAGAGAGAAAAAGAACTCCCCAGGTATATGCTGTGGCAAGACAAACAATGTAAATTAAAAGATTCAAAATGGTGCTAACAGCATACTTCACCTACTTATATCCAGCATCTCACTGAAAACAAGTTTTTCAAATAGTCTTCAATTCTGACCTAAATTCTTATCTCTGAGCGTGATCATTCATTTTAGCATCTATAGTTTAGGATAAAAAAAAAAAAAAAAAAAAAAAAAAAACTATGTTGAAAAGATGGGACATACCACAATAGATACCAACCTAAATTAAATACTTCACAAACTTGAAAAATGCAAATTTAGCACCCTTCTTGCAGTTTCCCAGTTATGAAAAAGAAATCTTCATTAATATGATGAAATGCTATATTTAATCTATCTACCAAGATGCTCACAAAGAAACACCATCATTTTCTGTGGTCTTTCAAGTGATCTATGGCATATAGCCACCTTTCAACTATTTTTTATCAAAGATAGGAATTACTAAATATGCAGTACTACAATATATGGATCTCCCTAAACTATCATTCTACTAATGTTTAACCTCTTTCCATACCAAACCTTTAACTTAACTTCTCACAAAGAGAAAAAAACAAAAAACAAAACCTGGATGTTTTCCCATATCTTCTCTACTATTTTGCTGTTAAGGTGTATTCAGTCAGACTTACCAAACAAGTTGGAATTCAATTCTTACTCAATTTAGGGGCATTTTCATTTCTTCTAAATAACTACCAGGTAAAAATGTAAATTTCAGAAAATAAAGGCCAGCACGCAGTGAACACAGTGCCACATATCAAGAGGAAAACTTGGGATGGACAGCAAATTTGGGAAATCATACTATAACCAAGTAAAGGCGCAAACTTTCATCATATTACAAGTATGAATCTTTGAATCAAGACTGTCATGATTCTTTTCTATTTTAAAAATGATATAAATTCTACTTAAATACAAAAGTAGAGATGTATCCATCACCCAGCTTCAAAAATATTCAATCCAAAATTGTTCTTGTTTTATCTATGCTCCCTCTCCTTCATATTATTTTGAAGCTAATCCCTATTATATTCATAAATGTTTTGGTATGTAGCTCTAAAAGATAAAGACCTGAAAGATTATATAACAAAACCAAAAATAACATTAAATGCCTAAAAACTGGTAGTCCCTTAATATCAATATTGAATTCAAATTCTCTCAAAAACCACACTTAAGTTTGTTTAATTCAAACAATCCTAATTCACAATCCAAATCATATATTATGATTATTTGATGTTTCTTAAGTCTCCTTTAATTTATAGGTCTTCATCTTTTTTCCCCTCTCCTGCAATTTATTTATTGAAGAACCAGCTCACCTCTTGTAGTTTCTACAACCTAGATATTGTTGACCACATATCCATAGCATTTACTATAATGCCTCTGTCTCCTGGATATCCTGAAACTGACAGTTGGATCTACTGGCATGATTAAATACAGGTTGAACTTTTTTCCCCAAAAACTACTCACAAAGATGGGGTTTTCTTCCACCAAGAGGCAACGCTCAATGTTGGATCTAGTCATTCTTTAAAAAAAAGAAAGGTTTTATTTATCTGATAGAGCAAGAGAGAGCGTGCATGCACATGCCCAAAGAGGAAGAGTGGCAGGTGGAGGGAGAAGCAGGTTCTCCACAGAGTAGAGAGCCTGATGCGGAGCTGGAACCCAGGACTCCCGGGATCATGACCTGAGCTGAAGGCAGATGCTTAACCAACTGACCCACCCAGGTGCCCCTGAATCTAGTCATTTTAAATCATTCCTTCTTCACTTATGAAGTGAAACAAAAAGCAGGGGTGCCTGGGTCACTCAGTGGGTTGTGTCTGACTCTCGATTTCAGCTCAGGTCATAATCACAGGGTCGTGGGATCCAGCCCCAGGTCTGTACTCAGCAGGGAGTCAGCTTAAGATTCTCTATCATATATCTCCTTCTGTCATCTGCGCCCCGCCCCCCCGCCATAACACTCTCTAAAAATAAAATAAATCTTTAAACTGAATTAAAAACAAAACAAAAAGCAAGGGTGCCTGGCTGGCTCAATCAGTGGAGCATGCAACCCTTGGTTTGAGGTCCTGAGTTCAAGCCCCATGCTGGACGCAGAGATTACTTTTTTAAAAATTTAAAAAACAATAATCCAAAACATATCTTATTATTTGATTACCCAGTGGTGGGTATTCCTTCTATCTTGATTCCTTCTATCTCATTAGCTTCTTTCCCTTTTTCAAAAGAATTCATAGCATTTCAAAGTGACCAATAAACTTGTTAAACTATCATTATGATATCATATTTTCTTTTTTGAGAGAGGAGAAAGGAGGGGCAGAGGGGGAAGGGGAGAGAGAATCTTAAGCAGGGCTCAATCTCAAAACCCTCATATCATGACTTGAGCCAAAATCAAGAGCTGGATGCTTTACCAACTGAACCACCCAGGCACCCTTATGTAATATAATTTATGTGTTTTGAACCACTGCAGTTATTTTTACTTATACTCAAAAGTGTCCTATTTTGCCAGTGTAACTTCTTCAGTTAGCTCCCAAGTCCTTCTGACACAACCTTTAGTAGTATCTGATAAAATCCTTGCTATGATAGACAAGATGTTCTAGGCTCTTCTCATACATTTCCTGCCCCAGACCTAGAATCATCCATTTCTCTAAAGAGTCTGATTCCTTTTGGTGGGGAATGGTATTCCAAAACCAGTCTAGATGCTAGGGACCTTTCTGCTCATTTTATTTTTTATTTTTTTTTTTTCTGCTCATTTTAAATATAAAACTATCTCCTTATCAATCAAATGATTATTAGCCAGATATCCTCAATGTCACTCCTATGATACATGGAAGAAAAATTCCACATCTACAAAGAATATTTGTCTTAGGGCACCTGGGTTGCTCAGTGGTTGAGTGTCTGCCTTTGGCTCAGGTCGTGACCTTGGGGTCCTGGGGTTGAGTCCCACATTGGGCTCCTCCTGGGGAGCCTGCTTCTCCCTCTGCCTATGTCTCTGCCTCTGTTTCTCATGAATGAATAAATAAAATCTTAAAAATATATATTTGTCTTAGAAACTTAAAATTCTACTTTCTCGGGACGCCTGGGTGGCTCAGCAGTTGAGTGTCTGCCTTTGGCTCAGGGCAGGATCGCCGGATCCAGGATCGAGCCCCGCATCAGTCTCCCTGTGAGGAGAGCCTGCTTCTCCCTCTGCCTGTCTCTGCCTCTTTTCTCTCTGTGTCTCTCATGAATAAATAAATCTTAAAAAAAAAATTCTACTTTGTCCTGAAATTAAGATTTCTCATTCTTGTAACTTATGCTATTGAGCAAAAACTTTCCTATTACTTCCACTATTCCCCTATCCCAAATTCCTTTCCTTTCCCCTAAGAAGCAGCCTGGGTCATTTTCCCGATTGGCAGAATTTACATATACAGTTGATCCTTGAATAACGTAAGTTTGAACTGTGCAAGTCCACTTGTACAGATTTTTTTTTCAATAAATATACTGGATTCGTGACAATTTTAAAAAAACTTGAAGAACTATAGAGCCTAGAAATTTTGAAAAAATAAGAAAAAGTTAGCTCTATCATGAATACATAAAATATGTTGATATTAGTTTATTTTACCATTTACTACCATAAAATATACACAAACCTATTATAAAAGGTCAAATTTATCAAAATTTACACACTTAGCGACTATACGGTGCCTACGGTGCCATTTGCAGTTGAGGGAATGTAAACAAAGATGCAGTATTAAACAACTGCTTAAAATTAACTGTAGTATATACTGTACTACTGCAATAATTTTGTAGCCACTTCCTATTGCTATTGCAGGGAGATCAAGAGTATCCCAGTGCTCCCTTAAAACACCTCTTGAGCAGTTTGTCTCCCCAGTAAATTGTGTATCACAGTAAAAAGTAATCTCTCCCAATTCTCACTATTAGCAGTTACGTTTTTGGAGAGTCAAAAGTTATATGGAGATTTTTAACTGGGGGGGAGGGGTGTCAGGTTGTTGATATTCCTAACATTCCCCCACACACTGTTCAAGGATCAACTGTAGTTAAAAAATTCTAAGGATGGGGCACCTGGGTGGCACGAATGCTTAACAGTATCTTGGTTTCAACTAGATTGTGATCTCATGAGATTGGGCCCTAAATCTGGCTCTGCGCTCCATGTGGAGTCTGCCTGGGATTCTCTCTCTCTCTGCCTCTACCTCTCCTGCTCATCTCTCTTTCAAATAAATAAAATCTTTAATAAAAAAAAAAAAATTTTAAGGGGGGGGCCTCGGTGGCTCAGTTGGTTAAACATCTGCCTTTGGCTCTGGTCATGATCCCAGGGTCCTGGGATAGAGCCCCACACAGGCTCCCTGCTGGGCAAGGAGTCTGCTCCTGCGTCTCTCTCTGCCCCTCCCCCTGCTTGTGCCCTCTTTCTTAATCACTCCCTCTCTCTCAAATAAATAAATAAAAATTTTAAAAATGACTATTAAAAATTTTAAGGACAAAGGTTAACAAAGAGGATGCATTTAGCTTAACCCCTTTAAATAACTGTTTTTGAAAGATCCTCTTTTCTTGAATGTTAAGATAAACATAGATCACTCACAGATAGCAAATAGCAATCTCTCAACTATTCCTAACAAAAACTATCCATACCATATAAGCTTATAGAGCTAATAAATAATAAATAAATAATAAAATAAAAATAAAAATAAAAAACTGGAGAGTTGGGGGAGGGTGATTAAAGCAAAAGGCCTACTTTGACTTATAAATGAAGAGATCATTTCTCCCTTCAATAAAATTTCCAACAGAGCTAAAATATTTCATCATATCCCACTATTCTCCAACACATACCAGGCACAGCCCAAGCTGTGCAGCCTATCTGCAGAAGACATTTGGGTTCAACAGCTGTACACAGGTTACATAAAGGGAAACCAAATCAGAGGACATTATATTAAGGAATCTTCACACATGCTAGTGGATTTTATCCAACCCAGTGATACTCAAAAAATGGGAATCTGCCCCTTAGAAGACATTTGGAAATGTCTAGAGACAGTTTTGGTAGCCCTAACTACGAGTGGGGGTTGGGGATGGGTGCTACTGACATTTATCTAGTGGGTAGTGGCCAGGAGTGCTCTTAAGCCTCCTATAATGCACAGGTCAGCTAGGAATTTATCTGTTCTAAAACATCACTAGTGCCAAGATTGAGAGAATGTGATCAAACTGAATCCATGCTCTGAAGGGGAAAAATTTTAAAACCATCACTCACATTCTATGCATAAGCAACTGCCATTTCTTTATAAAATATTTATATTAAAAAAAAATAAATAAAAAAAAAAAATAAATAATAAAATATTTATATTCTCAAAAACAAAGATGAGTAGAACAATTTTCCAATGAATTGTTCAGATAGTTACATTTTACAAAGTAAAAACATTTTTATAAAGATCTATATGCATCTGGTTTGTTTCACCTTATAATC
Source organism: Canis lupus familiaris (assembly GCF_011100685.1). Lineage (NCBI taxonomy): Eukaryota > Metazoa > Chordata > Mammalia > Carnivora > Canidae > Canis > Canis lupus. The sequence goes on from NC_049238.1 coordinate 61,162,468, forward strand.
ATCTACCTGTGAAACTTGATTTTATCTTCATATTTACCTAACTTCTGTACCATTCTTCTTTTCGCCCAAGTATCTAATTTCTCTTCATAAAACAGGAGCATCATGATGTCAATTCTCTGAGATTATGGTTATTATCAGTATTGCTTGTAACCATATGTTGTTAGTATTGACTGCTGAATAATTTTGGTGAAAAGAATTTCCCAATTTCTAAATTTAATCTCCATTTCTAAAAAAAAAAAAATTTTTTTAAGATTTATTTGGGGAGGAGGAGAGAGAGATTCTCAAGCAGACTCCCTGCCCAGCACAGAGCCCCATGTAGCACTGGATCCCAGGACTGAGATCATGACCCGAGCTGAAACCAAGAGTCAGATGTTCAACCAAGCTGCCCAGGTGCCCTAAAATTTCTGGTTTTGACCCCATCACAATCCCTCTGTGTGTTGCTTCTGCTAAGTATGTCAACCCTTCTTGCCTGTCCAACTTCCAAATCATTTTCTCAGAGGGCAGTGAACCAAAATGATATGAAGCAAAACTTTTTCTGCGTTTTCTCAGTCTTGTTATGTTTGAACTTTAAGTTATAGACGTAGCCTGGTATATCAAAAAACAAAGGTTATGACAGTACTTAAGTTTAAACAGAAAGATGTTGTGGCACCTGAGTGGCTCAGTCAGATAAGCTCAGGATCCCAGGGTCTTGGAATCAAGCCTCACATCAGGCTCCCTGCTCAGCAGGGATCCTGTTTGTCCCTCTCCCTCTCCCCTCCACTCCTGCAAGCTTTCCCTCAATTAAATAAACTTTTAATAAACAAATAATTAAATAGAAAAATATTAGCCAATAATCCAAACTCTGCCTGTCATCAACTGGTGTGTGGTATATTCTTTTGTAAACAACAAACAAGCCTTAATAATAATGTTTAACCTTAATCCAATCAAGCTTAACTTGCAGTTTGCAGGAAACAGCAAAAAAGGAATAAGTAGCACTATAAGGAAATAACGAGATAAATTCAGAAGGTGGGACATTCTATAAAGAATTAATCAGACAGGTGCAAAATGCAGAAGCATTCTATAAAACTAGTAACATATTCTTTAAAACTGTAACAGACACACACACACACAGAGACCAAACTAAATTAAAAGAAACTGAAGAGACGTAACAAATATAACATGTGAACCTTTATTGGATTTTGGTTCATATAAAAGCTATGACATTTTGGGAACAACCTGGACATGTGAATATATGATTAGATACCAGATGACACTTGGGAATTACTTTTTATAATTTAAAATTTTAATCTTTTTATTTTTTAAATTTCAATTCCAGGATAGTTCACATATCCTGTCAGTTTCAGGTATACAACATAGTAATTCAACAATTTCATACATTATTCAGTGCTCAAGGTTAAGTGTACTCTCAATCCCCTTCACTTATTTCACTGATTCCCACCACCACCAGCTAGGAATTACTTTTTAAATTTTCTTAAAAAGAACAGTTACATTAGAGTTATATAGGAGAACATATTTATTCTTAGCAAATGCATGAAATATTTAGTGGAAGCATCATGACTGACTTTCAAGTGATTCAGCAAACATATGCGTATTTTGATGCTTTCTTCATAGACATTAGTACACTTAACGTTTTGTCTAGGTAATGGGTTCATTGTCAGTATTTCTTGTGTTCTTTCACTTTTACAAGCATGCAATTTTCTTAATAAAAAGTTGAGAGATCTTTTTTTCAAATAGACTCTGAGAGAGTTACTTATCTTTTAAGATTTTATCCATTTATTCATGAGAGACATAGACAGAAAGGCAGAGACATAGGCAGAGGGAGAAGCAGGCTCCCTGTGGGAAGCCTGATGCGGGATTCCATCCCAGGATCCAGGATCACAAACCAAGCCAAAGGCAGAGGTCCAACCACTGAGCCACTCAGGTGCCCCAAAAGTTGAGAAGATCAGATGAATAAGGTCTGAGGATCTAATGTAAAACATGGTGACTATGATTGATAACACTATCATATACTTGAAATTTGCTCAAAGTAGAACTAAAATGTTCTCACACAAAAAATTAAATGTGAGGTGATGTGTTCATTAACTACATGGAGGGAATCCTTTCACAATGTACATGAAATCACCATAATGTACGCTTTAAATATCTTACATTTTATTTGTCAGTTATACGTTAATAAAGCTGAAATTTTTAAAAAGAGAAAAAAGTGGTAAAACCTACCTATTCATATTTTGCTTGTGATATTTGCATTACCATATTCTGCCATTATCTTTTTGTCACTTACTAAAACTGGTAGCCTCACTGATTGAATTTTCTGTTAATTTGTTCTTATTTCCAGGAGCAATTTTCATATAGACTGTATACACACACTTCTTAAGATGTACATGATAACTAAATAATGTTAGAAGACATGAGTCTAATAAGATGGATTATATAGGATTTCAAGGAGGTACTCTAAGAGGAGATGAACTTTGCCATCTTCCATTAATCCAATCCATTATTTGACATCTTGGTAACCTATCTGGTTTCTGTATTTTATAGTAGTAATTATACTGACAACACAATTTTTGTGTACTTGGTAGGCTTTGCTCAACACTGCGACTCACACAGGTCTATCAGAATTCCCATAGCCTTTTAAGTCTTTGGCATTCATCTTTCCATCCATAATACTGGTATGCCAGATACACCTTCCTAGAGAAGTGAGTTGTATCTTAAGTGCTGGCAAATATCGTGGTCTATACTTAGGTCCTAGCTAGTCAGTAAAAGTCTACATATTGAAAAGCAATATATAAAGAGAATCTTTACAAACAACCTGTTATTTAAAAGCAACAGAAAGAATCCAGCAGATACACCTGTCAGTCTACATTTGAGATACTTAATGGCAGCAAATGTTTACCTATCCTCATTTCAAATAGTAATAGAAAACATGTTTTCTACCAAAACTCTCCAGATTTAGCTCTTGAAGCTTTGAATTTCTTTAATTTGGTCCTTTCATAGACATAAAGTAAATACCAGGAATGAAGAATTCAGAATTTAACATTTTTAATCCACTAGTACACAACCCGCCCATAAATCAAGATTAAAAAAAAATTGGAACATGAAAAGTATTTTAGAAAACAAAGAAAACATTTAAGAATACACTCTTATTCCAACATGAAAAATAAACAATCCTCAAAACCACTGGCATTTGATTTCAAGTTAATTCTATTTTGACTTAAAAAAAAAAAAAAAAAAAAACCACCTGTAAGAAGCTTTTATTTTCCCAGTCTTTTCGTGACCTATTTTGTCCCTTACAGAATATAACAGTTGTAAAATCTACATATAATATTCACAACCTGTTCTTAAATAGTGTTAATAATCTAATACTCCCAAATGCAAAATATTTTCATGTTACCAGAGAGCAAATCTATCAAGAAGCACCTGGATACAAGTTATGTGCTCTTTACTAAAAACCATTAAAATAAAAAGTAAGTTCCCTATTTTTAAACAGTTAAATATTCAGGATTCTCTTTCCAAAGAAAAGCTTTTCTTTACTAACAGTTGTTATGTTACCTAAATTCTAAATCTATTCCATCTATTTCATTTTTTTGCTGAATACCAGTAATATGTTAGCCTATGTTTCCCTTTTCTCCTCCTGACTTACACGTAAAAATGGGTTTCTGTGGATATGGGTTTAATATTACAAACCAGAATGCCTAAGAATCAAAATCTTATTATACTGATATGACAAAGGCACGAATTAGCTCTAGGGTTTGTAATTTAAATCAGCAATCCTCACCCTCAACAAAAAGACATATACGTACAATAAAGACTGAAACATTACCTGGAATGTATTTTATTTTACCGTGATACTGCCAGACATTATTATATAATTTACACTCATCATCTTAATGAATTCTCACAGTTGTATGTAATAAGTACTACATTTTACAAATGAGATTTAAAAGGATGTTTAAAGAGATTCAGTAACTTTTTTTTTTTTTATTGGTGTTCAATTTACTAACATACAGAATAACCCCCAGTGCCCGTCACCCATTCACTCCCACCCCCCGCCCTCCTCCCCTTCCAACACCCCTAGTTCGTTTCCCAGAGTTAGCAGTCTTTACGTTCTGTCTCCCTTTCTGATATTTCCCACACATTTCTTCCCCCTTCCCTTATATTCCCTTTCACTATTATTTATATTCCCCAAATGAATGAGAACATATAATGTTTGTCCTTCTCCGACTGGCTTACTTCACTCAGCGAGATTCAGTAACTTGACCAAGGTTATAGTTAGTTAAGAACTGTAATCCAGAGCCAAGATTCAAATCAACCTTTTTCTCTAGAATTCTTCCCCAAGCCACTGCCTCTTCCATTATTAACTTCAACTAACATTTTGTAAATTCTTCAGAGGTTCCTAAATGGAAGCAGATTAGGATGATCTCAAAAGTAGACGCATAGGACACACCAAGTCATTCCCAAATTTTTTGGTCTTTTTTTTTTTTTTTTTTTTTTTTTTTTTTTATTTTTTAATTTTTATTTATTTATGATAGTCACAGAGAGAGAGAGAGAGGCAGAGACACAGGCAGAGGGAGAAGCAGGCTCCATGCACCGGGAGCCCGACGTGGGATTCGATCCCGGGTCTCCAGGATCGCGCCCTGGGCCAAAGGCAGGCGCCAAACCGCTGCGCCACCCAGGGATCCCTTTTTTTTTTTTTTTTTTTATTTTTTAATTTTTATTTATTCAAATTTTTTGGTCTTGAGAACCCTTTACATTCTTAAAATTACTGAGGAACTCAGAGAGTTTTTATTTATATGGATTACATCTTTTGATATTTACCATATTAGACACTAAAACAAAAGTATTTATCAAGAGATCCCTGGGTGGCGCAGCAGTTTGGCGCCTGCCTTTGGCCCAGGGTGCGATCCTGGAGACCCGGGATCGAATCCCATGTCGGGCTCCCGGTGCATGGAGCCTGCTTCTCCCTCTGCCTGTGTCTCTGCCTCTCTCTCTCTCTCTCTCTGTGTGACTATCATAAATAAATTTTAAAAAAAAAAGTATTTATCAATACAATTAACAATGAGGCATCAAGCTGACATAAATAACACTTTCAATTAAAAATTACTATTTTTCCCAAAAAGAGTAACCTTTTTTTTTTTTTTTTTACATTTTTGCCTAAATTTAAGGTCTAGCTTAATAGAAAGCAGCTGGATTCTCATAGTGTTTATGCATTCAGTCTGTTGCTGTAGACTATCTGGCCTCACAGCAGGAAAAAGGAAAAGTATTCAAAAACCTTTTCAGACAGCTGTGTATATTGACACAATACTAAAACTCGACAAATGGTAGTTTCTTTTTTTTTTTTTAAGGTTTTTTTATTTATTCATGGGAGACACAGAGAGAGGTAGAGACATAGAGGGAGAAGCAAGCTCCTCACAGGGATCTCGATGTGGGACTCGATCCTTAAACTGGGATCATGCCCTGAGCCAAAGGCAGATGCTCAACCACTGAGCCACCCAGGCGTCCCCAAATGGTAGTTTCTTAAAGAAGAGTTGCATCTTGGAATCTGAATCCCTATCAATGAACTTTTCATATTTTATTACATTAAAATCCACTAGTGTACCTTGCATTCTGAAAGGATATTTACTTATGATGATTGTGAAATATCAGCATTGGTTGCTTGGAAAATATAGATTTACTGCGATGCCCATCCTCCAAATGTTGACATATTTCACTACAAATATAAATATAGAAAATATTTAAACTGTTAAACCTGAGATGTCAACTTTTGACAAATTCTAATTTTCACTCTCAAATTTTTATCATTGGTAACAAATACTGTCAATTGTTTCCTCAAAATAACATGCTCGCCTCGTTGTCAAGAAAATATAAGCGCAACCTTAAAGTGTGAAAAACTGTAGTTTGTCAGTTCTTTCAAGTGAAAATGCTGTTCCATGAAACAAGCAGCTCATAACTCAATCTCACAAGCGCTTTTCCTTATGAGAAGGACCGTACCTCCTTAGTCAGCAAAGTACTTTATGCATCCTTCCTATTCGATCAAAGATTCTTAAAACTTAAAAAAACCATGTACCCAAGGGTTGAGATTTAACAAAAATCATTTCTACTGTTTCATCAAGGCCATTTTCACACGGTGTTTCGTGTAACTGCCTTGCTTTGTGCTAACGGACCACCAGTTTTACTCAGCTTTGCTTTTTGGACCATCAGTGCAAATGTCACTGGAAGAAAGATAAATAGTGTCTTAGTATTTTCTACTTTGAAAATAGTTATGACCTCTCAGGTCCCCTGGAAGGCTCTGAATGATCCCCAGAGGTCAGTGGGTCACCTTTTCCAAGATTATATCACTGGTTCAAGGTTGGGGTGGAAACGAACAAAATCCTGTTCATCCCAAGAGTCTTCATCTTCTTAGTTCCTTTAGTTTGAGATACATCACCAACGTGACCGGTGTGTCATAACCGTAGTATAAGGGGAAGGAAATCAAGGACGTAATTTGCCATGAAATTGTTTTAAGATTGTATTTTGAGCACTTTTACGCTAAATCAACAGTTCTTTATGTGGCGGTTAAAATTTAGAGAAGATAGCACCACACACACCCTCCCCTTCCCACCTGAAAAGACTTGAGGACGAAGCCCCTAACACAGCACTTTCAGCAACCTCCAAGGTACTTTTTAGCTATCCCGAACTTAAAGATCTAGAGAACGAGTTCGAATTCAGAGTCCAACTCCCGGTCCCAAGAACAACACATCATGGTCTGGAAATTCAATGTTGTTCACCAAGGAGCAGCCCTCTCTGCCCCGCTCTTTCCCCTCCAACTAGATGGGGAAACTCCTTTGAAAGTAAAACTCCATTTCTGCAGGGTTTTGAACTGCAGTGGGAGGTGTCTAGAATGTAGAAGGCTGAGCTACAACCCGCAACAAGGTGGTGGTTCTGAGATGGTAAAATTGTCTTCCCGTGTGCATCTCAGAGAGGAGATGGGGCCAACTGACTTCCAAGCCTCTTCCCATCTCTTTTTCTGGGCTAAAGAAGGCCCAAGACAAGTGAGCTGAGCTATGTCCACAGTTAGGAACAGCGTGGAGGAATCCCGCGTCTGGCGGGAGAGGAAAACAGGGTCAGTGGCAGAAAGGAGGGGAGGCAGGTGGATCAACGACATCAGTCCTCCCCAGGAGGTGCTGAGAATCTAGACAAAATAGTCCCCGGGAGGAACATGGCGCCCACCGCGGCAGGATATAATCAGCCGAAAGAAAGGTTTTCCGCCCCATTCCATTTTACAAATCACGGCGCCAACGCAGAGAAATTTTAGGGCCAAGGGAGGAGACTTGGTAAACTAACTGCAGCGCACTACGGCTTGGGAGGTACTAGTGGACCGAGCGGCGATTACGTAACACAAGGGAGCGGCACAGCGACCCCTCATTTTCCTCCTCGCGCCCGAACAGCGCCCCAGTCCTAGGGAGGCGGGAGGGCGCGGCGGGAGAAGCGAGCGCTCCCCCCGGGACGTCACCTCGGCGCGGCCTCGCCCCCCGCCCGCCGACTCGCAGCCGCCCGCCCCCTCCCCCTCCCCCTCCCCCTCCCCGCGGGCCACCGCCCGCCGCCCGCCCACTCCTCCGAGACGCCTCGCGCCCGGCGTGCGTGTGGACGTCGGTGTGTGCGGGGCCGTGGGGCGCGAGTGCGCGCGCGCGCGCCGCGGAGGACGCCGGGGGGCGGGGGCGGGCGGCAGGCAGGCAGGCAGGCAGGCAGGGTCCGCCCGGCCCAGACCGTCGCGCGGCTCCCGAGCTCCCGCGGCTCCGGGGGCGCACGCGCTCGCGAGCCGCGCCCCATGCCCGCCGCCGCCGCCCGGGCCGCGCTGCACTCGCGGGGAGCAGGGGCGCGCGCCACCGGGCCCCTGCCCCCACCCCCCGCGCCCCCGCCCCATCCCCCTCTCATTGTCTCGCCTCCGAGCGCCTCGCCGAGCGAAAAGATAACGGAACCCCCGGGAGAAGGGGGTGGGGAGAAAGAAGGCTCGCCCGCTCGCTTACTCACCTCCCGTGGTCGTCGCCGCCGGTAGTCTGACCCGAGGAAGGCGCCGTCGCCTTAAAGGGACCTCGCACCCGGCGCCGGGAGAAGGGGGTGGGAGCAGGGGAGGGGACGGGGGCTTGGGGAGACGGCTGAGAGGGAACCGTGGAGAGCGCGTCTCCCCGCGGGGGAAAGGAAACCTCCCTCGGGTTCCAGTGACTTGGGGTGGATTTTTTTCCCGAGGGGGGCGGGGGGGCCCCGAGGGAGGGGGTGGGGGGGCCAAGGAATGCGGCTCCGTGTACGGGAGCTGGCGCGGGGGAGAGAGACGCCGACTCCCCCCACCGACCCTCTCGCTCCGCGGAGGGATACGTCTCGTCACTTCCGCCCTCCCCCTCTCGTGGCCTCGCAATTGGCTGCGGCGTGGGACACGTCATGGGCTCATCCTAACCCCTGCCCGGGCTTCTTTTCCAGTCAAGTTTGTCTGGACCTGCAAATAAATAAATAAATAAATAAATAAATAAATAAAAAACATTTAAGAAAAATGAAATAAGAATAATTAGCTTCAGAAGCAACAGCTAAATCTTGATGAGGAAAATGGAATTTCCAAGGAAAATAGTGCCCAATTCACTTGCCTGGACTTTCCAAAGAAATTTTGGGCACCTCCTCACTTTCCACTCAAGTCTTGTACCTAACCAAGAGGAGAACCTCATGCCACAGGCCAGGTGGTGAGACCCAATGGCACCAACAACTGTCCTTGGAACAAAGGCAGCAGAATGGCACATACTCTTCATCAGGAGGCATTTGGCCAAGTAGCCTTGTGGCAGTAGTCTTAAGTGAAGAACTTTTAAAAGCTATTTTTACTCTGAACCCTACTGGATTCTGGAAATAAATCACATATATTGCTTATCAAAGTGACTCATGTATGGAAACTGCTTTGAAGCCGTTTGTCAATAGACTCGGCACAAATCCTCAATTCTAAGAAACCATAGATTCTACATCTGTGCTTTTTGCTCCGATCAAGGCTGAGGGGGATTGGCTCAAAGAAAGGAGTCTATTCAAGACCAGCCACCTGTAATTTTTCCCCGAACAAGAAGTACCTCTTTTCCAGGTATCTAAGAAATTTAGTCCTTTTTTTACTTTCAGAGATGATAATATTGTAAAATTTTCCTTGGATATGTGAGTATGTTGTTGCTCTCTAAGCAATACACAAATATTTACTCCAAGCCAATGTAGATCAAAGTACTTTGTGCAAGATTGGGGAGAATCAGAACCATATTTATTCATTTTTTTATATATGTGCACTTTATTCAACCACCAGACTGAAAATAGGCGATGGAATTAGGCATTACAAATTGCTCCCTCATGCACCTGTGTGTACACAATGCCGTCCATTTTCATTCCACTTCATCTCATTTCATACTAAGTACATGTGAATGATCTCAAAGTGTCATTTTTAGCAAGAACTTTATTATTTGGATTGAAAAAAAAATCACCAATCCTTCCAAAAATACTTCTGAAGCCTTTCCAGACCTGATCTAGAAAAGCCTAAGATGGGATTATGGAATCAATCACCAGAAGACAAATTCTACAAGAAGCTCAAATCCTATTTTATACTTTCCTACTATAATTATAATTCATTATAAAGTTATTTGCCTCTGAAATATTCTTGTTGAAATGTATTTTCCCATGCTGAAAGTGCCAACTTATGCTCTCTGCCAATGAGGTCTAGTCCAGCAGACTGTACCATGCACTGTTGACCAATAACCATTAGCATACCATACTGAAAATGCATCATGCATCCATTCACTTTTTTAACACATTTTTATTGAGTACTTTGCAATATGCAGGTGCGGGTCTAGGTGCCTCAGGTCGTGTACTAGGTGAGTACAACAAAAAAGAAAGCAAAATTCCTGAACTCATGAAACTTGTACTCTAGTGGGGAGAGACATGAAATATCTACATAAACAAATTGTTCCAATATCTATTCTTGGATAACAAATGGCCCCAAAACTTAGTGGCCTAGAACAACAACAGTTGGGGATCCCTGGATAGCTCAGTGGTTTAAGCGCCTGCCTTCGGCCCAGGGCTTGATCCTGAAGTACCGGGATCAAGTCCTGGGATCGAGTCCCACATCGGGCTCTCTGCATAGAGCCTGCTTCTTCCTCTGCCTATGTCTGTGTGTGTGTGTGTGTGTGTGTGTGTGTGTGTGTGTGTCTTATGAATAAATAAATAAATTCTTAAAACATTTTTCAAAAAAAAAAGTATAGGGACACCTGGGTGGCTCAGCGGTTAAGCATCTACCATTGGCTCAGGGCGTGATCCTGGAGTCCTGGGATCGAGTCCTACATCAGGCTCCCTGCATGAAGCCTGCTTCTCCCTCTGCCTATGTCTCTGCCTCTGTGTGTGTGTGTGTCTTATGAATAAATAAAATCTAAAAAAAAAAATAGGTTTAAATTTTTAAAAAGAACAATTTTATTATAATTTCTTATGGTTCTGGGAGGTGATTAGGCTAAACTAAGCAGTTTTCACTTGAAGTCTCATGCAGTGGCTGGGGCTGAAATCTTCTCAAAAGCCTCTTCAAATAGCTGGAAGTTGGTGATGGCTGTTGGCCAGAACAGCTGGCTGTTGGCCTCTCCATGTAGCCTGAGCTTCCTTATATTATCGTGGGTGAATTCCAAGATTGAGTCCTCAAGAGGACCAGGCAGAGATTGTATGGTTTTTGTGACCTAGCCTCAAAGGTCACAAAGCATCATTTCCACCACACTTACAGGCTGCCCTCGATTTGAGGCCAGTGGGAAACATCTCTCAAAGGAATAGTAGAAATACCACATTGTAAGAAGCATCTGTGGCATAGGGAATCTTGTGGCCGTCTCGGAAAATATAATCTACCACACTTCATATAAGTAAGTATATTGTAGGTGATAATGGGATAGGTGCTATGGGTGGGGAAAAGGGCAGGAGAGAAGGAATTGGAAGTGTGGTACAGAGGTGTGGATGGGAAAGTTGTTATTTTATGCGGGGTAGTTGGAGAAGCCTTCATTATTAAGGTGACATTTGAACGCAGACCTGAGGAAAGTGAAGCCAGTTTCAGGTTTTACTCTTAGTGAAATGAAATCATTGGAGGATTTTGAGGAGTGACATGACCTGACTAACTTTAAAGGAATTCCCTGACTGCTTTTACAGAATAGCTTGTAGGGGCAAGGAGTATATGCAGGAAGATGATTTAGGAGCCTATTGCAATAATCCAGGTGAGAGATGATGGTGGCCTGGACCGGGTGGGAACTGTGTAGCTACAACTTCAACTGAGTGAGTTCTGTAGTGTGCGGTTTGGTTCTCTGTGACCTATGTCTCTAATTTCATTTGTGCCCTGGAATATAGTTTTGGGTTTTTTTTTTTTTTAAGACTTATTTATTTATTTGAGGGAGAAAGGGCAGTGGGGAAGAATCCTGCAGTGGGGCCTCCCCCTACTCCACTGAGCATGGAGCCTCACTTGACTCCGTGCTTGATCCCTGGACCCTGAGATCATGACCTGAGGTGAAATCAAGAGTCAGCTGATCAAAGGTCTGAGCAACCCAGGAGTCCTGCTGGGAGACAGTTTTGGCTAATAATGGCTAACAAAATGTGTGAGTGATGGTGCCCTGCCTGCCACAAAGAAATAAAGGAAGAACATTGTGCTGAATGTTAAAATGGAAGTCTTTTGGGTACTGGAGGCTCCTTTGAGGAAAGAGTTTAGGAAACAAGGGTAAGAATCAACAATCAGAGAATGAGTAAGCTCTTTGACATCATTAAAGAAGTCCTAACTATGCCAACAGCCAGGAATACTGATCAACTGTTGAATGACTAATTGTTGTAAGAAATCAATAGTATAGGGGCGCCTGGGTGGCTCGGTCAGTTAAACGTCTGCTTTCATGATTCCAGGGTCCTGGGATCAAGTTCCACATTGGGCTCCCTGCTCCACGGAGAGTCTGCTTCTCCCTCTCCTCCCCGTTCATGCTCTCTCTCTTAAATAAATAAAATCGGGGATCCCTGGGTGGTTCTGCTGTTTAGTGCCTGCCTTCAGCCCAGGGCATGATTCTGGAGACCTGGGATTGAGTCCCACATCAGGCTCCCTGCATGGAGCCTGCTTCTCCTTCTGCCTGTGTCTCTGCCTCTCTCTCTCTCTCTCTGTGTCTCTCATGAATAAATAAATAAAATATTTAAAAATAAAATAAAATCCCCAAAAAAGAAAAAAATCAGTAGTAGAAACATTTTATAACTTTAAAGGGTATGAAGAGAACTCCACCACCTTGCAACACTAGAGCAAATCTCTGAAAGAATTCTACAGTTAGTGCTCCCATTTCCAGAAATATATTCCCTATGCTAAAGAGGGAATGCCCATGTTAATTTGGACAGTGTTAGAACATTTTGCTGTCCTCAGCTAACACACACATTTCTAGAGTGAATAGAACCCATAGCTGTGGTCTCTTATATTTGACCCATCTTGATAATGATGGGAAACCAAAGCAGCAGTGCAAATAACCTGGATTGAAACCTTAGAATTCCATTTGCACTTGCCTCTACAACATATTAGGGAGGGGTCTGAAAGCCAATCCAGTTTGATATATTGAGGAACCCTAACACTGCTGCTAAAACTACCCCAGTCTTCGATAGCCAACTTAGAAAAATTGAATCCTCTCCTTATGGGTTTCTAAGAAAGAAGGTCAAAAGTTAACGGAAGTCCAAAGTTGGGCATTTCACAGTTAGGTAGCCAGAGACTGCTTCTTTTCTACAGTTTATGGAAACACTTAATTTGCTTCCTTGGCTTATGGTTTCTGCCACGAGTTGAAAATTGAAACCACCTGTAGCTTGGAGAGTGTCAAGGCAGAGAAACAAATGATTTCAACATGTCTTCAAAAGCAGTGATCCATGGGTGCCCCTCTGCCATTGTTTTGCTAATATCTAGACCCAATCACCAATGCTCAGATTCAGTGTGAAGCTAACCTGTACTTGTCAGAGTGGGGAGTAGAGAAGATTATGAGGTCAGTCCCAACAGAAAACAGCTTCGTGGGAACAATGCCAGGTTTCTTTAAAATGAATATCATCCTCTCTGCAACATACACTCAGGGTGGTCCAAATCAGGAACTCAAAAGAAGCTACTCGTTTAGGAAGACACAAGAGCTAGAAAAACAATGGAGAAATTTTCATCATCCGAGCATCTCCCAGCCCCAAAAGATTAACAGCTGATTGTACTGAACCTGGGAGGCAAAAGAAGTCCACATGTATGGGTGGGAATATAAACATAACTTGATGGGATAAGAATGAGTAACTTGATGGGGAAATCATCATGACACAAAGGGCAAGTGATCTATGTTTGACTGGTGGCAAATAAAAAATGGGGAACCCAGAGGCTGCTGCTAGGTTTTATTTAAAAATATTTTTGCTGCGATGCCTGGGTGGCTCAGGGGTTGAGCACCTGCCTTCAGCCCAGGGCATGATCCTGGAGTCCCAGGATCAAGTCTCACATCGAGCATCCTGCGAGGAGTCTGCTTCTCCCTATGCCTGTGTCTCTGCCTCTCTCTGTGTGTGTCGCTAATGAATAAATAATACAATCTTTAAAAATAAATAAATAAAGCTTATTTTAAAAAACAAAAATAAAAATATTATTTGCTACTTCCTTAAGTTTAGAGGAGCTGAGGGTTTTCCTAGTGGCTCAGAAAATCCTCACAAGGTGAGAAATAACTGGAGGAAGTTTTCAGACTGGGTTTCTAAGATGAACGTTGCTCATCAGTTTCAGTAAAAAGCAGTTGAAGGTCTCTGTCTTCCAGATATATTTTGCGAGAAATGTATGAGCAGCAACTTCATCAGTCAAGACTTCTCTGTGAGTTGCTGTATGATTTCATGGAAAGTAATAATTTAGTTAAACTTTGAATTTAATTAATATTATTTAAGAGACACCCAGAAGCAAAGCTACATTTGTTTCATCTGGGTTGTTGCTACGGAGTTGAGCAGGTATGATTATCAAATAATTAAATTGATTCCATAAAGCTTCATGGAAAAATTAATTGGATTGCTTTATAGACACATTCGTTATGTGGCTTTTTCACTATAATAGATTGCAAAGTAAAATTTAATTAAAATTTCCTTTTTTCTCTAGGATACATTCTTTTCTAATTTAGCAGTGTTTGTATTTTATTATAGTCATGAATAATTTCCAGAACACGACTCAGACATTAAACAACTTGATTCATTCTTTTGAAAGACAAGAGGAATAATATCATTGTTTCACAGACGAAGAGACTCACATAGCCTCCAGAATCTAGTATTAAATGTTTCTGGTGTAGATAAGTGATCACATCCTTGGGGTTTCTTCTTGTTGTCAAATATGTACAGTAGGAGTTAGAGGTAGTAAGGGCCGTCTCCTAAGACAGCCAGAGATTCATTTTTAATGTCTTTTGTATTGCCTGAGACAAAGATAGTAAGACCTGAAAATGTGAAAGTGCCAAGATTCACAAATTTAAAATAATTTTATAGGAGGAAAATGGTTTAGCCTTCATTCATCCAGGAAATAGTTCTCATTTTTACATTTGTGTGTAAATGCATTGGTGTGCAAGTCCTTGTGAATCATGTGAGTTTCTCCTTTCCTATGCACTCTGCTTCCTGGGAGCCTCTGGTCTCTGCTTCTCCTATTCAGAGATTTTTTTTTTTTTAGAGATTTTATTTATTTATTCATGAGAAACAGAGAGAGAGGCAGAGACATAGGCAGAGGGAGAAGCAGGTTCCTGATGAGGAGGAGCCCAATGCAGGACTTGATCCCAGGATCTGGGATCATACCGTGAGCCAAAGGCAGATACTCAACCACTGAGCCACTCAAGCGTCCCCTATTCAGAGATCTTATTCCTAATCTAGGAAAATGGATCTTAACCTTTTCTGCATCATGAACCTTTTGAAAATCTCTATGTGAGATACGGATTATCTCCCTCGGAAAAATGCACATTGGTACATGTATGTAAAATTTTGAAATACTTTCAGTCTTGAAACCCATTTGTGTGCTTCTATATGAACCCCAGAGAAAGAATCTCAGGCTCTGGGTTCATTGGATAAGATCCTTCACTCCCTGTCTTTCCAGAGAAGTGATATATTTCTCAGTAATCATATGAACATGTGTGCTTCTACTCACTCTGACAAGGGGCTTGTTATTACTATCATTATTAAGCATTTATTATTATTATTGTCTTTATTTGTTTTTCCTTTATCTTTGCCCAAGACATTCTTCATATCTGGGAAAGCCCAGGAACCTCAAAGACTTGGAAGCTGACCAGATGGTCTAGCTACCTCAGCCAGTTGACTTAATACCACTAGAACTGAGGAGGTTATCCCCAGTTCTCCAAGTGTACAAATACACTGGCCCTCCTGGGATGCCTGGCCCTACCTCACCTGATTCATTGGCTGTGGCTCATTGAATATTCATGTGCTCTCTACATTTCCTAGCTCCCCTTGCAGCTGTATTAGGTAGGGCCTCAACGTTGAGTCCTGGCACATGGGAAAAGAAGTGTAAGTGATGGGTTACTCTTGGTGCAGGGCACTTAAAGGTTGGTGTGGCTCCTCTCTTCCCATTTGGTGAGATGGTAGAACAAGATGAAAGCAGCTTAGATCCCTGAGTAACCCCAGAGAGGAGAGCTGAAGGAAGTCATGAGTTGCCTAATATACCCTGGACTTCACCAGAATGACAAGAAACCTTTATTGTGCTAAGCCACTGAGATTCCAGGATAAATGTGTTAATTCAGCACACCCTGATTACACTGATAATACACTGGTATAAGACTGGATTTAAAAAAAAGAAATTGCCCCAGAACACTTTTATGGCTAAGAATGGGAGTCAATATGGTTAACTTATAGAACTTGACATTATTATTATTATTAGAGACATGTTAGATTAGAGATATGTTATTAGATACATGGATTATTAGAGATATTACTGGTTATTAATATTAGAGGTATATAAGATGCCTAGGATGATACTTGGCTTATATAACTCCATAAGCAGTGACTTTTATTGTTAGTTCTTAAGATATCCTATATCATAATGTAAGTATTTGATGGGACATGATAAAATTTGATTACATTCATGGATAACAGTCTCCTATTCTGATTCTTTCCCAGATTTCTCACCTTAAAGTATCTCTTCAAAATAGTTTGGGTCTTGGGCAGAAGTATCTTTTATAAAATTGCTAGAAGGAATAATTTCCAGGAAATCAGTAGTTTATTATCTTTAATCATCCAAATGCTTAGTAAAAGCCTATTATTTCTTCCATATATTAATGAACAAAACAGCATAGAAAGTAACAATATTACCAAGTACAATTTTGTGTGGTCCAGACATTTACAGAATAGAATATATAAAACAATGCTAACTGTGTGAGACAGACAGTATATGGAAAGAGAAAAGAAAGCTCTCTGCAGGCTCAATTCTTCAGAGAAAACTTCTTGAAATGAGTGGGGCTCAGATCTTGTCTTGAAGCATGGGTAGAATACGAAAAAATAGGAAAAGGAAGAAGGCAGTCCAAGTGGACAACAGAATGAGCAAGGTATTGATCAAACCCATAATAGTCAAATAAAATA
Organism: Canis lupus familiaris; assembly: GCF_011100685.1. Lineage (NCBI taxonomy): Eukaryota > Metazoa > Chordata > Mammalia > Carnivora > Canidae > Canis > Canis lupus. The sequence goes on from NC_049238.1 coordinate 61,179,046, forward strand.
TTAGGTTGATTAGTCAAAATCTCTGGAGGTTTTTTTGCAGGCAAAAAAAAGCAATCCAACATTGGCAATTTTCTGTGTTCAAATTAATAAAAGTGGCATTTTGGAGTGGTAGAAGTTTCAACTGTATTAGTAATGTTTTCCTTTTTAAAAAGATTTTATTTATTTATTGAGAGAGAGGGAGAGAAAGAGAGAGAGAGCATGAGGAGGGGGAGGAGCAGATGAGGAAGGAGAGAGACAGAAAATCTCTCAAGCAGACTCACATTGGGTGTGGGGGCCATGCACAGGGCTCCATCTCCGGACCCTGAGCTGAGATATGACTTGAGCTGAAACCAAGAGTCAGATGTTCAACTGACTAAGCCTCCCAGACGCCCCAGTAATGTTTTCTTTTTTACACTGAGTGGTAATTACATAAGATCCTTATATTATTTCTTTTTTTTTTAAGATTTATTTATTTATTCATGAGACAGAGAGAGAGAGAGAGAGAGAGAGAGAGAAAGGCAGAGACACAGGCAGAGGGACAAGCAGGCTCCTTGCCGATGTGGGACTCTGATCCCGGATCCCAGGATCACGACCTGAGCCGAAGGCAGTGCCCCAAACGCTGAGCTATCCAGGCATCCCAAGATCCTTATATTACTTCTTATTTCTTGTGGTTATTAAATATTTTACAATTATCTCATTAAAATAACCAAAAGAAAAATAAAATAACTTAAAGAAGAGCAAAAAAGAAAGTTAAGTCTTATCAAATAAATTAAGGAATCCCATTAGGTAGCACTCATTCTCTTTAGGAAAATAACCCTTGGTTTTCTCAGTATTCTCAGACCTTCTCTTTTTTCCCCAGTTTTCCCCCAAATGGTTTAGGGGGCAAGCACAGCTTATGTAATTGTATGACAAAGGAGAGAATCCAAGAGACCCCTAAGTGCAATGTTCTTTGTTGTGGCCTTTGGGGCACCATCCCTTCCTCACCTGGCCACTGCCTGTCCTGCTGGTAATTGCAAGTGCAAGATAAGATTCCAGACCATGCGGATATAACTTGTGATCTGGCCTCCCTTTGGTTGCTCAGGCTTCATGGCTGTCTCTCAGCCTCCCCTCAGCTCTCTGGCTGTACAGATTCTACAAACTACAGTCTGTCTCTGAGGCCCATTAACTGTGGCCCTGCTTGGTGGAGGCAGGTGATTCACTCTGTAGGCTTCACTATTGTGTCACCTTGCTCTAGCTTGCTAAGATCATCCCTCCGACCAGTTCCTCAGCCAGATACCATGGCTCTTACTGACAGCATCACAGAAAAGCCAGACCTCAGGGCCTTTGGTCTGAGTACACTTTTACCTGATGTGCTATACCAGAGGAAGATGCAGAGCATCCTCTCAGGGGCTCAGATGGGAGCAAGTCCCAGCTGTTCCTACCAATCACATGATGCATCTCATGATCTCTAGACAGAAGTCTGGAAAGGAGAAATCGGGACATCTGACAGTTTTTCCTTTCCCCCTTATTCTCTCTCCTACTCTTTCATCCCATTATTCCGCAGGACCAACAACCATAGGCTTCCTGTCTTTCCTCCAGTCTGTCTCCATCTACTCCTGAACAGCAAACATCACAGCCTGGCAGTCATACCCTTTGGGAGAACTTCCTGAGTTAAGCTGGTATCTTCAAGGAGTCAAATAGACCTTTTTTTTTTTTTTTTTTTAATCTTGAAAGGAATTTAGGAAGTAGGAAGTCTTCTTTCAAGCCACTAACCTGGCCTAGAAATTACTTGTCTTGCTATAAAATTCTATTTTGAATGTCAGAGCTGAATCTTTCAGTATCCTCCCCACTTCCTTCTCTAACAAGTCCTTATCTTCTCAAGCAGATGGATGCCAAGGGCCAACTAAGGATAAAGTCATTTATTCATAAAGGAACAAGGAGAGCACATTGATTTTTAAAATATTACTTTTCTAATTGTACTAAAATTCTCCACATCCCCTGTTCCTTCCTTCATAGATCTCTGACAATTGCCTCATGACAGGTCAAATTCTGTGATTTATTGCCAAAGGGTGATACTCAAAATGTTGAACAATCAGCTGAATAGCATCCCTGACCCATGATAAACATATAGAGGAAATAGAACCAGTTAAGTAAGTTCCCAGTGTTTGCTCTTCCTCTCTCACAAGGCACATCTGTGTATAGCTTCGAGAATGTTTTACCCAGGAGCTCTTCTTCCTCAGCCCGTGTTTGGAGTGACTGCCTCCTGCCTGGTAGGCAAGATCTGTGGAGTGTGCCTGGTGCACATCAGATGCTGGTTAACAAGGCATGATTTTAAGGAACATAAACTATCTCATTGATGTCACAACTGCCTTTTAGGCAGGAGGTCTTCCGGGGTAAATGTTCAGGCCCAGTACTCTGGGAGTTGGTGAAAAGAAGTGAAAGGAGAGTCTGGCTGTAGTTGAGGAATCATGCCAAGCACTAACTAGCTCCTCACTTAACCTTGTCTAAGCTTTGTGTCTTCAACTGTGAAACAGGATTAAAGAGAATTCACTGACCTAATGCATGTAAAATGCTTAGCACAGCAAAGTGTTGAGTCAATGTCAGCTATTAATGTAACCATGAGTAATGTTTATTATTATAATAATTTTATTGTTGTTGTTACTGGACCAGTGCCCCTTTATTGACTATGAGGAGTATTTCCCTGACTTCAGCACCCTTAGCCACACGTACCTGTGGGATTTCTGATACAAATATTGAACTGAATATGACATGAATGAATGATGAATGAATAAAGCATGTGTATGCCAAGCAACAGGGTAGTGAAGAGAAAATTCAGTCACAGACCACACCCCTGGTTAGCACAAGAGAGATCTTTCCCTATACTGAGAAGGACCAAAGTCAAATTCAAGTACTACAGGCTTTTTTTTTTTTTTAAGATTTTATTAATTTATTCATGAGAGAGGCAGAGACATAGACAGAGACTCAACCACTGAGGCACGCAGGTGCCCCACTCCAGGCTTTCATATTAACTATACAGGATATAAAACTTTAAAAATAATCAGTAAGGGGAAAAAAGAAAAAATATATTTTAAATAAATATAAATTAAAATAAACCAAAAAAAAAAGGAGTATTTGATTACATAATATCCCAGAAACCCAAGCTTTCTAGGACTGCCCTGGAGACAGGGTCTTCAGACACATTTGGAATGTGGTGGTAAGCCTGGGTCACGGAAGAGAAGAGGCACTGTAGAAAGGGGGTAGCTTGGCAGAATTGCCTTCATATTTTAAGTTACAGCTTTCTTTACTGAAGTAATAGTTTTAAGGAAATAAATCATTCACAAATCATTAATAGCAGATGCCGAGATGGGAAGATGATAAGCAAGAAAGATAATTAAAGCCTGTGTTCTTTGAAATGAAATAAGTATGGAGGCTAAATTGGATGACTTTTCAAACCTTTTCAATCTCATCATCCTAAAATAATTCTACTGTCTAGTGCAGAGGTTTTCAAACATTTTTTGACATCAAGCCCCTAAGAAATTATTCTGCATTTCGACCTGGTACAGGCAAACACACATAGTTATCCTCTCACAATACAGCTGTCATGAAAGAATATCGATCCTTACTGAGTAATACTTTTATTTTATTTTTTTAAAGATTTTGTTTATTTATTCATGAGAGACACAGGCAGACAGAGAGAGGCAGAGACATAGGCAGAGGGAGCCTGACGTGGGACACGATCCGGGGTCCCCAGGATCACACCCTGGGCCAAAGGCGGCGCTAAACCGCTGGGCCACCTGGGCTGCCCCTAATACTTATATTTTAATTGTGGGTCTTTGCTTCCCTCCCTCAATTTGTCAAACTGATTTGCCACTGGATTTTCCCCTTCCTCCCTCCCTCCTGTCATGCTTTCTCCCTCCATCATTTCTTGTCAAACTGATTTGCCACTCGCAGTTGAAAAAATATAGGTGTAGCGGGGTTTCCTAATCGTTAAATACTTCCGTAGGGTGTTTACTGTCCAGGATGCGGTAGAATTCAGCAAGCTGCCCCGAAGGACAGCTTCCAGGTTCGGATTTCGTCTCTAGCATGGAAGAAGTCATTCCCAGGGGACCTCGTTTTCCCTACAGGACAGACAGGAGCATCAACAGAAGTGCAAGGTCGAGGACAAGAAACATTTGTCTAGTGGAGTGTATCTTATGTTTGTTTTTTTTTTTTTTTTTTAATTTATTTATGATAGGCACACAGTGAGAGAGAGAGAGAGAGGCAGAGACACAGGCAGAGGGAGAAGCAGGCTCCATGCACCGGGAGCCCGACGTGGGATTCAATCCTGGGTCTCCAGGATCGCGCCCTGGGCCAAAGGCAGGCGCCAAACCGCTGCGCCACCCAGGGATCCCAATATCTTATGTTTTTATATTAACTTAAAAAAAAGAAAGTCTCCATGTCCAGTATTTAGCGCCACCGTGCACCTCTAACAGCTAACCCGACACACAACTCGATTCACTTCCAGGCGCGGGAAACTCCCCCCCGGGAGCCGGGATCCCGCGCTGCAGCCGACGCTCCGGCCCTTCCTCGGCCTCGGGTGAACTTTTTCCTGCAGCTTGGTGGAAGGTTACCTCGGAAGAAAATAGTCCCCACCGTCTAGAAACTTTTCAGGGGTAAAGAGGGCGTCGGACGTGGGAGCGAGCGGGCTGCTCCGACAGGAGCCGCAGGCCCTGGACCGCCAGCGGGGCGGGGCGACGCGCAGGCGGGGGCGGGGCCGGGGCCGGGGCCGGGGCCGGAGCCCGCGGACGAGGCGGGGGAGCCGGCGCGGAGGGGAGGAGGAAGCCTGAAGTCCCGGACCGGGCAGCCTCTGTTGAGCGTCCGCCGCCCGGGAGGGGGCGCTGGCGGGCGGGGAACGGGGGATGGTGCCGAGGTCTCCGCCCCCCGCCCCCGCCCCGTTTTCGGCCCCCCCACGCCTCCCGCGGGGAAGGTGTAGTCCCGGGTCGCCTAGACCCGCCTCTTCTTAATGATCATTTCTGTTCGTCGTCGTCCTCTCCGGGCCTCAGCCTGCAAGAAGGGAGCCATGTTGAGAGTGCAGAAAACGAAGTGACCTGGAGGAAAACGTGATTTAAAAAATAGTGGGGGATCCCTGGGTGGCGCAGCGGTTTGGCGCCTGCCTTTGGCCCGGGGCGCGATCCTGGAGACCCGGGATCGAATCCCACGTCGGGCTCCCGGTGCATGGAGCCTGCTTCTCCCTCTGCCTGTGTCTCTGCCTCTCTCTCTCTCTCTGTGTGACTATCATAAATAAATTTTTAAAAAATTAAAAAATAGTGTTTCCTACTTCCTTTTTCTCCCTCAAACGACTGTAGATGTAAGTCACACGTGGAAAGCCCCCAAGGTCAGGCTTTCCAAGGCTGTATCCCGCCTTCACCTGACACTTAGAATAAGATTTTGGTGCAATGATGAGGATCCCTGGGTGGCTCAGCGGTTGAGCGTCTGCCTTCGGCCCAGGGCGCGATGCTGGGGTCCCCGGATCGAGTCCCGCGTCGGGCTCCCCGCGTGGAGCCTGCTTCTCCCTCTGCCTGTGTCTCTCTCTGTCTCTCATAAATAAATAAATAAAATCTTAAAAAAGAAAGAAAAAATAGCATTTATACGTGCTTGGGTAGCTCAGTTGATTAAGCTTTGCTTAATCATGGATTAAGGATCCATGATCCATGATAAGGATCATGAGATCAAGTCCTGTGAGGGCTCCATGCTAGGCAGGGAGTCTGCAGGAGATTCTCTCTCTCCCTCTCCCCCGGCCCCTCCCTGTACTCAGGGCACTATCTGTCCCTCTCCCTCCCATTCAAATAAATAGATCTTAAAAAAAAATAGCATTTAGAATTTCACATGTATATGGTCTATACCTTGCTATATATAATAAATCTTTATGAAATGTAAATTCCTAAAACATAGGGGCTCTGTTTTATTCTTCGGTGAAATGGAGTTAATCTCCTTGTGTTATGCATTTTAAAGGGTCTAGATGTAATAGGGCTTCATTAAATGTCAGCTATTCATATTGTTTATCTTGATATCCTCCAAAGTGCTTTGCATGTGGTAATAAGTATTGGTTGGGGTCGCCTGGGTGGCTCTGCAGTTGGGTGCCTGCCTCCGGCTCAGGGCATGATCCTGGAGTCCCAGGATCGAGTCCCACATCAGGCTCCCTGCATGGAGACTGCTTCTCCCTCTGCCTATGTCTCTGCCTCTCTCTCTCTCTCTCTCATGAATAAATGAAATCTTAAAAAAAAAAAAAAAGTACTGGTTGAATGAATTAACATGCCATGTCCCATACTATACAAAGGAAAAATACCAGGATGGGAGCCCTCTAGCACAGTGACTTCATTTCATCACTGAAGCTTGGTATGAAGGTATCCATCCTGCAATCCTTTTACCAGATGCAGGGTCTCTTAACCTTGGAATGTGGAGCACTTCAAATTTTCAGGGAGAAATAAGCAGGCCTAATTAACTAGCAGAACCTAACCTCTTGTCAGGATGGAACTTAAGAAATTTGTTTAAATATGGAAAAGCTAAGCTCACTTGACACAGATTGTGGGGTGGGGTGTGTGTGTGTGCTATGTATTATTCAAGTTATGTCAAAATCGATTAGTGGACCCTGGTTTCCATTATAACATCACTCATTAGCGGAGTGATGGCTGGGAGCTCTGCAAGTCACATGATTTAATGAAGGAATTGACTGGATTTTCTTTGTGTTTCTGCCCTTAGCCATATTCAGTTTTTTGTATATTTGGAAAAGGTGAAAACAGAACGTGGAGATCCAGTTACTTTAATGCTGTCAGACTGTTAAGTGGTAGAAACTTTTTGAAGAGATTTACTGAGCTGTTGAATTAGTTGAAAGACTTTAGTGAATTAATTTAAAAGGTTCTGAGAGATAAAACATGTCAGACCCCTACTGGCTTATAAAATTGTTCTTTCCTATTGATGTGACATGACAGCTGAGCACAGTTCATGTCCAGCTGCAGGGGAATAAAATAAGGATAGTGCTGATGTGTTCAGAGACATGCTAGTGCTCAGCTCCATCTGGCCATGACAATGGAGTCACCTGGGCCCCATGCTCATTTTCTTCTGCTCAAGCACCTGAGCTCATTAGAACCAAAGTCAAGGTGCTAGACTGTTTGGTGAAATGAAGTCAGGACTACAGAAGAGCTTTACAGATATTGATGAGTAGGTGTTATGTTTCATGTTTTAGTTGTTAACTTTTGGAATGCACACCCGGAGCTAGCCCTCAGTGGTCAAGCCAGATCTGTGCCACTGTTTCCAGAGTGACTGAACTGAAAGCAGACTATGTCTGCAAGGAGACAAATATCCCTGGAATGTTCGAGACAAGTAGATGAATTGCAGAATATTCTAAAATTTTTGACCAGTGTTTGGTCCCAGCTGGTATAGAAAGTACATTCTTTTTCAGACAACAATGAAGTCAGCACTGTCAAAAATGTCAGCCAATATTGAAGCTGCAAGCCATCATCATTAATATATACCTGTACTCAGAAATTGAATATGCTGTGGTTAAATATAACATATTCATCCAACACATATTTATTAAGTGCTAGACTTTGGAGATGCCTCAGTTCTTATAGTCTAAACAGTGCTGTTCAATAGGAATATAATTTGAACCACCTATGTAATTTAAAATTTTCTAGTAGCCACTTTAAGAAAATTAAAAGAAACCAATAAAATTAATATAATTTTTTTAAAAAGATTTTATTTATTGGGATGCCTGGGTGGCTCAGTGGTTGAGCCTCTGCCTTTGGCTCAGGGTGTAATCCTGGAATCCCTGGATTGGGAGAGAGACAGATAGAGAGAGGCAGAGACACAGGCAGAGAGGAGAAGCAGGCTCCCTGTGGGGAGCTGGACGTGGGACCCGAGCCCAGAATCCTGGGATCACGGCCTGAGCCAAAGGCAGAGACTCAACCACTGAGCCACCCAGGGGTCCATGATTTAATTTTTTAAAGATTTTATTTATTTATTTATTCATGAAAGGCACAAAGAGCGAGGCAGAGACATAGGCAGAGGGAGAAGCAGGCTCCCCACAGGAAGCCCAGTGAGGGACTCGATCCCAGGACCCTGGGATCACAAGCTGAGCCAAAGGCAGATGCTTAGCCAATGAGCCACCCAGGCATTCCAATAAATTTAATTTTAATACTATATTTATTTCACCAAATATGTCTAAAATGTCATTTTGGTATGTGACTGATACAGGAATTATTATTATTATTTAAAGAATATATTTATTTGAGAGAGAGAGCACAAGCAGGGAGAAGGGCAGAGAGAGAGGGAGAAGCAGGCTCCCCACTGAGTAAGGAGCCCAATGCAGGGCTCCATCTCAGGACCCCAGGACCCTAACTAGAGCCCAAGGCAGATGCTTAACCAACTGAGCCACCCAGGTACCCCAAAATTACTATTTTTTAATAACTAATTATTTGGGGAGCACTTAGGTGGCTCAGTTAAGCTTAGAATCTCTTTTTTTTTCTTTTGAGAGCGAGTGTGTGTACAAGCAGGGGGAGTAACAGAGGGAGAGGGAGAAGCAGGCTCTCTGCTGAACAGGAGACCAATGTGGGGCTTGACTCCAAGACCCCAGGATCATGACCTGAGCCGAAGGCAGACACTCAACTGACTGAGCTACCCAGGCACCTCAAGCCTTGACTCCTGATTGGACTCAGGTCAGGATCTTCGGGTCATAAGATCCAGCCCCATGCTGGGTATGGAAACTGCTTGGATTCTCTCTCTCCCTCTCCATCTTCACCCCTCTCTCTAAAAAAAAAATAAATAAACAAAAATAAAATTAAAAACATTTTTTTTTAGTAATCTCTACATCCAATGTGAGGCTTGAACTGACACCCCATGACCTATTTAGAAATTATTAATTAAATAATTCTTTGGAATCCAGTTTTTCTAATTTGGTATTTTACACTTTGAGCACATCTCACATTATATTTGCCATGTTTCAGCTACTCAAAGCCACACATCACCAGCGGTTACCATATGGGGCACCCCAGGTCTAGAGGGAAATACAGATGAATAAACAGGTGATTTCAGTGAAATGTAGCAAAAGCTATGATAAGACAAGTATAAGGTACAGTGAACATATACAAAGGGCTTAGTCCCTTCAGTTCATCCCGAATCTCATAATTCTCTGTGCAGCTCTGCATTTTTCCTGTAGCTGTTCTTAAGCCAAGCCAGCATCTCTCTTTCCCAGACTTGCACAGCAGCCTCCAAAATTGTCTACCTGCATCCACCCATGTGCTTCTCTGTGGCTAGAATGACCTTTAATTTTTTAAAAAAATTTTTAAATAAATTTTATTTTATTTATTCATGAGAGACACACACAGAGAGAGGCAGAGACACAGGCAGAGGGAGAAGCAGGCTGCATGCAGGGAGCCTGACCTGGGACTTGACCCTGGCTCTCCAGGATAAGGCCCTGGGCTGAAGGCGGCGCTAAACTGCTGAACCACCCAGGCTGCCCTTTTAAAACATTTTTTTAAAAAGATTTTATTTATTTATTCATGAGAGACATAGAGAGGCAAGGGGGAAGCAGGCTCCATGCAGGAAGCCCGATGTGGGACTCAATCCCAGGACCCCCGGAACATGCCCTGAGCTGAAGGCAGATGCTCAACTGCTGAGCCACCCAGGCATCCCTAGGGTGACCTTTTAAACATGTGCATGTGATCATGTCACTCCACTGCTTAAAACCTTAAATACATGAAAGCCCGGTGAACGACTGTTAAATGATGGGCATAAAGCACCTAGAACACAAGTTCTGCTCACTAAGTTCAGTTCTCCCTACTTCTCCCTTTCACTCATTCTGCCTCATTCTTCCCTCTCTGGTTCCTTCTCCCATCTGCCTCTCAGCCCCAGCCCCTCTTCCTCTTTTTATCATCCAACTGTCTCTTATCAGCTGATTTTTTTTTCTTTCTTGCCTTCTATTTTTTCTCCCTTCTTTATTTTCCTTCTTCCTTCCATCCTCCCTTCCTCTCTTTCTTTCTGTAGGCTCAATGCCCAACATGGTGCTTAATTTCCACCCTGAGATCAACAGTCGTCTGCTCTACAGATTGAACCAGCCAGCCACCCCTCTTCCTCCTGCTTTAGTAGAATTTAAATAGAATTTAAATTTTTTCTTTTTTTAATTTATGATAGTCACAGAGAGAGAGAGAGAGAGAGAGAGAGAGGCAGAGACACAGGCAGAGGGAGAAGCAGGCTCCATGCACCGAGAGCCCGATGTGGGATTCGATCCCGGGTCTCCAGGATCGCGCCCTGGGCCAAAGGCAGGCGCTAACCCGCTGCGCCACCCAGGGATCCCAATAGAATTTAAATTTAAATGGGGTTAAAATTTTGTGCTATGTTATTTACTTCTGTGGTTCAAGTTCTTCACTTAAAAATCAGAAGAGCTTGACCCTGGGTCAGGATTAAATTCAAGTGCTTTTTTTCCCCCCAAAATAGTCTTCAGTTCTTTTTGTAGATTAGAGACTTCTTTAGAAAAATACATATTAGGGGCACCTGGGTGGCTCAGTAGGTTAAATGTCTGCCTTCAGCTCAGGCTGTGATCTCAGGGTCCTGGGATAGAGCCCCATGTTAAGCCCCACCTTGGCTTCCTTCTTGGAAGGAAGTCTGCTTCTCCCTTTCCCTCTCTCTCTTCTCCTCACCACTTGAGTTCTCGTTTTCTCTCTCTCAAATAAATAAATAAATAAATAAATAAATAAATAAATAAAATCTTAAAAAGAAATAAAAATACATATCACCTTCTCCTTCTGGGAAGAAAACAATCCCCTTTAACATTTTGTAGAAGAGAAAATAGTGTAGCTACTTAAAACAGGATCATCTAGTGATTTGAAACAAGTCAGAAGAATCCAGGCACTTGCCCCCACAGTACCTTTTTTTTTTTTTTAAGGTTTTATTTATTTTATTCAGAGAGAGAAAGAGAGAGCACAAGCAGGGGGAGCTGCAGGCAGAGCAAGAGGGAGAAGCAGGCTTCCCGCTGAGCAGGGAGCCCAACATGGGGCTCCATCCCAGGATCCCAGTATCAGGACCTGAGCCAAAGGCAGATACTTAACTGACTGAACTATCCAGGTGCCCCAACAATACCTCTTTTAGGTAGATTGCTGCTGACTCTTGGCCTTAGAGCAGTGAGGCAAATTAATTATGCAGTGTTGGGAGGATCCCTGGGTGGCTCAGTGGTTTAGCCCCTGCCTTCAGCCCAGGGCATGATCCTGGAGTCCTGGGATCGAGTCCCACATTGGGCTCGCTGCCTGCTTTTCCTTCTGCCTGTGTCTCTGCCTCTCTCTCATGAATAAATAAATAAAATCTTTAAAGAATAATAATAATTCAGTGTCTGTAAAAGTCAATAAATAAATGAAATCCCCAATTAATTAAACCTTCAGGGTACTGAGAGCTTGCAGTAGTTTCCTTAACTTTGCACACTTTCTTTTTTTTTTTTAATAGATTTTTTTTTTTTTTTTTTTTTATTCAGAGAGAGAGAGGCAGAGACACAGGCGGAGGGAAAAGCAGGGACCATGCAGACAACCCTATGTGGGACTCGACCCCAGGTCTCTAGGATCACGCCCTGGGCTGCAGGTGGCGCTAAACCGCTGAGCCACCCGGACTGCCCAACTTTGCACCCTTTCTTTGGAGGACTAGATCCCTTGTTTGGAGGAACAGCCAACCGAAGCGTATGGGCTGCTTCCTTTTACTTCTGAGAAAGTGGATTTATGTCTCCAATATAGAGAACTCTGCCAGGTGCCATCACTTTTTCTATCTCCAGTGAGAGCAAGAAGAAATCATGTAATTACAGAAGGAAGAAAGGAAGTTATAATTCAAGAAAGACTTCCTGCTGCCAAGCCATAGTAGACACCAACACAAAACAAACGAGGGAGGATCTCATCCTAGAAAAGATGTTTCTGTACAGGAAAAACAAACAAAAAACAAACAAACAAACAAACAAACAAACAAAAAAACCAACCAACCCTGAAAGGCTTGGGCATTCAGATTCAGAATCCACAAACATTTGTTGAATAAATACTATACATAGGGTGCATCTTTCTACTATTTAATATTTGAGCCTAAGAGAAACTCTTCAACTTTTTCCCAAATGGAATTCTATGCTGGAATGATATCCTGCAGAATAAGGAGCAACGACAGGAATACTTTAGTATTCATTATGTGTCAGCCACACTCAAATTTTAAAAACCCCAAACTAAAGCACCTGACTGGCTCTGTTGGTAGAACATGAGACTCTTGACTTTCGGTTTGTGAGTTTGAGCTCCATGTTGTGGGGTAGACTGTACTTAAAATAAAATTTAAGGGCAGCCAGAGTGGGTCAGTGGTTTAGCACTGCTGCCTTCAGCCCAGGGTGTGATCCTGGAGACCCTGGATCGAGTACCACATTGGGCTCCCTGCATGGAACCTGCTTCTCCTTCTGCCTGTGTCTCTGCCTCTGTGTCTCTCAAGAATAAATAAAATCTTTGAAATAAAAAAAAAAAAAAAGTGAACTTTGCTATGTTACTCTTCCATGATTCCCCATCATTTACAGACTTGAGTTAGACTTTTGTCATAAAAATCCCGTAAGGTCATTCACATTCCAGGCTCTTCCTACCTGTTGGGCCTCATCTCAGGGCCAGATGGATTAACTAAATTCAGCCTTTTGCACTTGTGTTCCTCGTCGAGTCTTCCTAAAAGAACCAACATCCATCTCTCCCTCTTGTGGCCACAAGACTCACTCTGAGCTTTGGCAAGGAGTGAGGAGGAAGCTGGAGCAGAGGGCTAAAGTCAGCAGAGGGCTTGGCTTATCCCAGAGGGCTTAGCTTATCCCATCTGTGGTAGGAAACTGGGGTATTCGAGAAGAAGGAAGGTTGTTAGCAAGTTCAAGGGAACCAAACTTAGCTTAATTTCTAAGTCCCAAGTCCATCCCCAGAGCTAGGTGTGTCAGCCTCTCATAAAAATGAGGTCCAGAAAACTCTAGGAGGTTGATAAGACTTTCCTAAGTATGATAAGGGCCTCTCAAGAGAAGAAATGGGAACATAGTCCCCTCCCTCAAGGAACTTGTGATGGAATACATCCATTGGAGCAATCATCAGGCAATATTATATATGGTTAAGAGCATGACTCTAGAGTCAGACTGTCTGGATGTGAATGCTGGCTCTGCTACTTACTGTGTGACCTTGGGTAATTTATTTAACTTCTCTAAGTTTCAGTTTCTATACTTTAAATAGGAGTGATAATGCTACCTACCTCATAAGATCATCATGAAGATTAAATGAGGTAATTTTTAAAAGTAATTAGAATAGAATCAGGTATATAATAAGTGCTTCAGTGCTTTTTAAATAAATAAACATATGTAATTAGAGATTTCTAGATAACATATAATAACACTCATTGTGTGGCTTAGCTCCAAGAGAATTCAGAATTTGGGTGCCTGAGTGGCTCAGTTGGCTAAGCTTTTGACTTTTTTTTTTTTTTTTAAGATTGTATGTATTTATTCATGAGAGACATGCAGAGAGAGGCAGAGTCATAGGCAGAGGGAGAAGGAGCTTGATGCAGGACTCGATCCCAGGATCTCAGGATCCCAACTTGAGCCAAAGGCAGACACTCAACCACAGAGCCACCCAGGTGCCCCAGCTTCTGACTTTTGATTTCAGCTAAGGTCTTAATCTTGGTCATGAGATCAAGCCCTGCGTTGGGCTCCATGCTGGGTGTGGAACCTACTTAAAAACAAAACAAGAGGGATGCTCAGTCAGTTAAGCATGTCCTGTGGGCTCCCGTCATGATCCCAGAGTCCTGGAATGGAGTCCCACATGGGGATCCCTGCTCCGTGGGGAGCCTGCTTCTCCCTCTCCCTCTGCCACTCCCCCTGCTTATGCTCTCTCTCTCTTTCTCTGTCAAATAAATAAATAAAAATTCTTTTAAAAAAGATACCTTATTTAATATGTTTTTTTTTAATTTTTATTTATTTATGATAGTCACACAGAGAGAGAGAGAGAGGGGCACAGACACAGGCAGAGGGAGAAGCAGGCTCCATGCACCGGGAGCCCGGACGTGGGATTCGATCCAGGGTCTCCAGGATCACGCCCTGGGCCAAAGGCAGTCGCCAAACTGCTGCACCACCCAGGGATCCCCTAATATGTATTATTGATTCATTAACATTGAGCTCATGACCAAGAGCACTATGATTCATGCCTGAAGGGAGCTTATCTAATATAAGCTCTATAAGACACACTGAAGTTTTCTTGGGCTTGGGAATGCTAGATAGCCCTTCAGCATAACAGTTGGGGGCTATTTTATGTTTATTTTTTTTAAAGATTTTATTTATTTATTTGAGAGAGAGACAGAGAGAGTAGAAAGAGAGGACAAGCGGGGATGGGGATGAGGAGAGGGGTAGAGGGAGAGGGAGTAGACTCCCTGATAAGCAGGAAGCCAAACACACAAGGGGCTCCATCCCAGGACTCTGGGATCATGACCTGAGCTGAAGGCATATACTTAACCGACTGAGCCATCAAGATGCCCCAGTTGGGGGCCACATTAAACAGTGAAATCACCAACAAAACCAAAAAAAAAAAAAAAAAAAAAAAGTGAAAAACATGACACTGCAAAGGCCAAGAATAGGACACTTGCTTTGTTGGACCTCATCTGAGAACTAACCTGTCCTGTGACTCAAATTGTTTGCTGCTCTGTACATGTTTATGGATGACCATGAAAAGATTATGAGTATTGATTGGGGGCTACTAGTAACTTTTAGCAAGTAAGCAAATTGACAAATATAGAACCCACAAATAATGAGGGTGAACTGTGTTTAGAGAGAGGACTGGCTTCATGGCCATATGACCTGTGCAGTCACACAGAGCTGCATCCAGTTTGCATAGGTATAGCTACATATATAAACACAAACACTTCAGCATATCTTGACATTACTGTTAGACACTATATCCACAGTAGCATTGCTGCTAAGCCAAAGGATATTTGTATTTCAAATAATGATCATTATTGCCTTGTCGCTCTCCAAAAAGTTTGTACTGATTTTCACTCCTAGGAAGGATATTTGAGGACTATATTTTCTCACAGCTTGCCAACTCTGTACATTTCCAAACTTTAAAACATTTGCCAATCTGATCGTTGTTGTTTTATTTATTTATTTTTCATTGTTGTTTTAATTTGCATTTATGTAATCATGTGTAAAGTTGAACCTGTTTATGTATTAGTCGTTTTTCCTTTACTCTGTTGTAAATTGCCTGTTGCTATCCTTTGTTCTAATGCTAGAGGTTGTTTGCCTTCAATATTAACTAGCCCTTTGCTTATTATATGAGTTATAACTATATTATCTCTGACTTATGAGTCTTTTGATTTTATTTGCAGCTTTTGGGGGGAACTTTTTTAAAGCTTTTATTTATTTATTTTAGAGAGAGCATAAACATGAGCTGGGGGAGAAGCAGACTCCTCACTGAGCAGAGAACCTGATGTGGGGCTTGATCCCAGGACCCTGAGATCATGACATGAGCTGAAGGCAGATGCTTAACTGACTGAGTCACTCAGGTGCCCCTCGGGGGGTACTTCTTAATCCCCTTCACCTATTTCTCCTGGCAACCATCAGTTTTTCTCTGTATTTATGAACTTCTTTATGTTTTATTTTGTTTGTTCACTTGGGTTTTATCTTTTAAGATTTTATTTTTAAGTAATCTCTATACCCAGTGTGGGGCTCGAACTCATGTTCCACTGACTGGGCCAGCCAGGTACCACCATTTGTTTTGTTTTTCAGATTCTACAAATAAGTGAAATCATGATATTCATCTTTTTCCAGCTGAGTTCTTTCTTTTTTTAAAAATTTTTTTAAAAGTTTTATTTTTAAGTAATCTGTACACCCAATGTGGGGCTCAAACTTACAACCCCAAGATCAAGAGTCACATGCTCCACTGACTGGGCCAGCCAGGTTCCCCTCTGTCTGACTTCTTTCACTCAGCATAATACCCTCTAGGTCCCTTCATGTTACCCCAAATGGCAAGATCTCAACCCTTTTTGTGGCTGCATAGTATTCCACTGCAGGCATATACCACATCTTTCTTATTCATTCACCTCTAAATGGACGCATAGGTTGAGAACCTTGTCAATGAGAGATATTTAAATTTTTAGTTGACAGTTTTGATGTAGAGAAGCTGGGAGAGGAAGACATCAAGGTAACATAGTGTCTTTCCCAGGCTCTTCCAGTGGGACCCTCTGAGTGGTAGGTTCCTCGCCTACCCATAAGCCTATAAGCTTAGGGAGAAAAAGTTTCAAAATCAAGAACTTAGGGATGCCTGGGTGGCTCAGTGGTTGAGTACCTAGCTTTGACCCAGGGCATGATCTTGGGGTCCTGGGATCAGGTCCTGCATCGAGCTTCCTGTGTGAAGCCTGCTTCTCTCTCTGCTTCTTCCTCTGCCTCTCTCTCTGTGTCTCTTATGAATAAATAAATAAAATATATTTTAAAAACTAAGAATTTATTAGTTTACTGTTTTTATTTTATTTATTATTATTATTATTTTAAATAAACTCTACCCCCAATGTGGGGCTTGAACTCATGACCCTGAGATCAAGAAGCACATGCTCTACTGACTGAGCCAGCCAGGCACTCCTACTTTTAATTTTTTAATAAACAATATATGAATTGTTTCAGATTTATAGAAAAGTTACAAAAAAACATAAGAGTAAGTGTTCTCATATACTCTACGCCCAGTTTTCCCTACTATTAAACATCTTATATTAGTATGGTCCATTTATCACCATCAGTGAGCCAACAGTGCTACATTATTATTACTAAATCTCATGCTTTACTCAGATTTCCTTAGTGTGTAGTCTCATATTCTGTTTCAGTTCCAGGACACCATTTAATATTTATTCATAATGTCTACTTAGGCTCCTCTTGGCTGTGACAGTTGTTTCCTGCTTTCTATCATTGTCATCCCACATCAATTCATGGCTAATGGGAGCAAAACCCTCTTGGAGCCAGCTATGCCCAAGATACAGAATTAGCAAAAAGCTGACTCTAGATCCTGATCTCTGCTCTCCGTCTTGCCTCCAACCCCCTTACCCTGAGGCTCTCAGCCATTCCCACCTCCCCATACATTCAGTCCAGCACCCCATTCATTCCTCCTTTGCCTTCTGACTTCAACACACTGAAGGTAAGTCTTCCTTTGAAGTAAAAGGCTGGTTTCTAGCCTTCTTTGCAAGAGGTTGGGGTCACCCCCACATATTCGCATAAGTTTGCTTTATTCGTTTGTGTGTTTTGTTTTGTTTTGTTTTTATCCCCTTAATCAGGGTAGCTAGCTGGTTTTCTTGGTAGCTAGTTTGTAGTAAGGTTCTAAGCAAGGAGTCTCTTCTTCAGATACTGGAGACACAGAGACAGGGAAGCAGAAAAGAGGAGGTGGTGGACTGGAGAAGTTAATGACCCTGGTTGGTACGTGTCCGAAGACTTGTGAGATGCACAAGTGCAGAAGTCCTAAAGCAAGTTAGCTTTTGCACACTGACAAGAGGTCAGCATTTACAGCAGAGATGCGGAGATGGGAGAGTGAGCTTCCTTTGAGGGTGGCAGTAGAAAGCATGAGGATGAGGGAGGAGAGTGGAGAGCAGAGGAGAAAGCCTGGTCCACAATTAGGGGACTGGGACGGAGGGCTTGTGATGGAGACAGGGGAGGGACTGGAGCAGTGGTGTGGACACCCATGGAGGAGAGAGCAAGGAAGACTAGGAAGCAGAGGAAGGAGACGGTGGAATGGCCTTAATTTTCTCAGCAGACAGTAAACATCCAGTAGACATCCAGTAGAAGGAGCTCTGAAAAGAAGTCTTCAGTTTCTGAGCTCAACTGTAGAGGGAGGACAAGGGGACTTGGAGCCATGGGGTATAAAGTGATGCAGGCAGTGGCGAATAGAAAGGAAAGAGATAGGGCAGCAGCCACAAGTTGCAAAAAGAAGGGTAAATGGTTCTCCTCTCCATCTTTGAGGGCAGAAGGAAAGTATTTCGAGAGTGAATAAATGAAGACAATAGAGGGGAAAAGGGAAATTGGTGGAAGGCAGGTTCTACTTAGATCCTTGTTGTTTCCCTGCCTCACTGGGATGTAAGCTCACAAAGGCAAGGATTTCTGTCTGTTTTGACTTCTGCAATATTGCCAAGAGCCTGGAACAGTGCCTGACAACTGGTGGGTCTTCAAAAAACATTGCTGAAGAACAGGGGAGAATGGGAATTATTAAGTCTGGACACTGGAAAGAGACACTGGCTTAAGAACGAAGCATAAATGAACACATGTATCTCTTCCTCTGAGACCACAGGGAAGATTGAGCTGGGGATAGATAAGGAACTCATGCCTGAAGCCCTGGGCTGGCAGACATGGTACCAAATGAGGACGGATTGCAGGCTTGTCAGGGAACTGAGGGCAAAAATCTCCCCTGCTTCCATCCAGGGCAACCAAGAGCTGGCCTAGGACACCAGCTGGGCTCTTTTCCCAGCCCTGTGCATTCCTGCTGAGTCCTGTGCACAATGAAGAAAGCAAACTGACAGTGCAGTGACATGATTTTGGTTAATGAACCACTGGTCACCTGCCAAGTGAATGGGAAGTTGTTTTTTTTCTGTCCACTTTTGTAGAAAAAGTTTTTTAATGAATGATTCATCTTGTCTCATTACCCAGAGTACAAATTTGTGACCTGTTAACAAGAGATTAAAACCCAGGGAGGGGGGCACCTGGGTGACTCAGTCAGTTAAGCATCTGCCTTTGGCTTAGGTCATGATCCGGCGGGGGGGGGGGGGGGGGGGGGGGGGGGGGGGTTGTCGGGGAGGGAGTCGTGGGATTGAGACCTGCATTGGGCTCCCTGCTCAGCGGGGAGTCTACTTCTCTTTCTCTCTCCCTCTGCCCCTCCCCACTGTTCATTCTCTCTCTCAAATAAATAAAATCCTTTTTTAAAAGATTTTATTTATTTATTTATTCATGAGAGACACAGAGGGAGAGAGAGGCAGAGACACAGGCAGAGGGAGAAGCAAAGAGCCCGATGCAGGACTCCAGGATCATGCCCTGGGGCCAAAGGCAGGTGCTAAACCGCTGAGCCACCCAGGATCCCCCTCAAATAAATAAAATCTTTAAAAATAACCCCCAAAAAACAAGGAGAATATATTCACCCCCATCTCCTCACCTCCAATTTCTGGTGGATGGACATGTTCATTACCTTGATTGTAGCAAGGATTTCATGGGTACAGATATAGATGCAAAAAAAAAAAAAACCAGATATAGATGCAGGTATATATATATAAATACCTGTCTAGGGCAGCCTGGGTGGCTCAGCGGTTTAGTGCCGCCTTCGGACCAAGGCGTGATCCTGGAGACCCAAGATCAAGTCCCACATGGGGCTCCCTGCATGGAGCCTGCTTCTCCCTCTGCCTGTGTCTGTGCCTCTCTCTGTGTCTCTCATGAATAAATAAATAAAATCTTTAAAATAAATAAATAAATAAATAAATAAATAAATAAATACCTGCCTATATATCTCAAAACTATCAAATTGTACATTTACATTTATGCAGTATACTATATGTCAATTATACCCCAATAAAGCTATTTAGAAAAAGGAAAACAAAATCTCATATAAAATTTTTTTATAATTACAGAGTTAGGGTATTTAATTTGTGCATGCTTACTTCCATATATCTATACAAAGAGTGTCATTGTAGGAATCCCAGAGCCACACACCAGGATAAACCAACCACTTTCTGGGGTTGTGGGTTGTGGGTGGGGGTAAAGAACTGAAGAGGAGAAAGTCTTCCATTAGCTGGGGTGAGAATGTTGTGTTCTTTTTGTAATTCCTTACTTAGCTGGCTGACTCTCTCCTTGAGATCATGCTCTCCTTGTCCCCATCAATATACAGAAAACCCTCCCTTTTACAACCTAAAGAGAAAGATGTTTTTTTTCCTTAGGGGTGTCAGTTGCTCTGCCATTCTGCTGGTCCCAGGGTCTCATGTCCTAGTCCTCCTGTGGTGAACAGAACTTGAGAGATACCAGTACAGTTCACTGAATGGATGTATCAATGACCCAGTCTCCCTGTCCCCAGGACTCAGTGATAAATGACACTCTTGCTGAGGCCCATCTAATTTAAACTTTTCTAAAAAGGTTTTGGAAATTATGTCCACAGGAATCAAATTTAAGTGGCTAAGGATTTAAATTGCTCCAAACTGGGAGTGCCTGGGTGGCTCAGTCAGTTAGGTGTCTGACTTAGGCTTAGGTCAGGATCCTGGAATCAGCAGGGAGTCTTCTCTCCTTCTCCCTCTGCCCCTCCCCCTGCTTGTGTGTGCGCATGCACGCAAGCTCTCAAATAAATAAAATCTTTTTTTAAAAAATAAAAAAAATGTATTATTACCAATTGGTCTCTGCCATTGCATTGCACTCTTAGGGCTTTTATGCCAGACAATATGCAGAAAACAGTGCTGGGTGTTGTTCTTAATCCCAAAGAGGCAGGATTGGATCTTGGTCTTGACTTTGAGATTCAGAAAGGTTGAAGACTAGAATTCCTGAGGCAGAGGTGACAATCAATATTTGTGAGTTGGAACTAGTCTGCTTAACAGAGTGCATTCATCAGTAGGGAGGGTAAAAGTCAACTCACTTCTTGAGCTAACAGACCCCCAATTTTTTTTTTTAAGATTTTAAAAAGATTTTAAGATTTTTTATTTATCCATGAGAGACACACAGAGAGAAGCAGAGACATAGGCAGAAGGAGAAGCAGGCTCCCTGCAGGGAGCCTGATCCCAGGACCCCCTGGGATCACGTCCTGAGCCAAGAGCAGATGCTCAACCATTGGGCCATCCAAGAGTCTCTAAAAGGCCCCAAATTTACTAAAAATCTCCAAAGGATTTCAGGGGGACCACGGAGGCAAAGGTGCCAGTAATTGCTATCTAATCCTTCAGGCTTTGGCTAGACAGCCATCTCTTCAGAGAGACTTCTCCAACTACTCATCATACCTAGTCAGCATCATGATGCCCTCTGAAAATGTTCTTTTTTTTTTTTTTAAGATTTTATTTATTCATGAGAGACAGAGAGAGAGAAGCAGAGACACAGGCAGAGGGAGAAGCAGGCTCCCTGCAGGGAGCCTGATGTGGGACTCGATCCCGAGTCTCCAGGATCACACCCCGGGGCTGAAGGCAGGCACTAAACCGCTGCGCCACTGGGGCTGCCCTGAAAATGTTCTTCATAGCACATTTCAGTATCTGTTTATCAACTAATTTACCTGTTTAGTTTCTGTCTCCCCCGACACAGGAGCAGGAATGTCACCCAAAGGTGACCACATCCTTATCCTAGGAACTCCTAAATATGTTACTTCACATAGCATAAGCAACTTTGCAGATGTGATTAAGTTAGGGATAGGGACCCAAAGGTGGGAAAGTATTCTGGTCCAAAGGGGCTCCATGTAATCACAAGTTTTCTTCTAAGGTGGAAGAAGGAGAATTACTGTCAGTGAAGGAGATGTGACAACACAAGAAGCAGTCAGAAAGTGGGAGAGAGACTTGAATATGTTTCGTTGCTGGCTTTGAAGATGGACAAAGGGGTGCCTGAGTGGCTCAGCTGGTTAAGTGTCTGCCTTTGGCTCAGGTCGTGATCCCAGGGATCAAATCCTGTATAGAGCTCCCGTTCTGTAGGGAGCCTGCTTTTCTCTCTTCCTCCCTCCTTCTCTCTCTGTCTTTTGTGAGTAAATAAATAATATCTTAAAAAACAAAGAAGATGGAGGAAGGGGCCATGAGCTAAGGAATGCAAGCAGCTTCTAGAAGCTGGAAAAGACAAGGGCATAGATTCTCTCTGAGAGCCTCTAGAAGGAATGCAGCCCTGCCAACAACTTGATTTTAGGATTCCTGATCTCCAGGACTGTAAGATGATAAATTTATATTGTTTAAAGCCACTAAATTTATAGTAATTGGTTACAGCAGCCATAGGAAATTAATACATAGTATCTGATGCATAAATGTATGTTTATTGATCAACTTCCTTATATCTGGACTCCAGCCTATAATAAAAATAATACTGGGGCACTTGGTTGGTTCAGTTGAGGGGCACATTTGATTCTTGATCTGGGGGTTGTGACTTCTAGCCCCATGTTGGGTGTAGAGATTACTTAAAATAAAACCTTTTCTATGTCTTCTTCCAGATTTCATCTACATAAATACACATTTAAAAAATCTTTGTGGGGTGCCTAGGTGGGTCAGTAGGCTAGCACCTAACTTTTGATTTTAGCTCAGGTCATCATCTCAGGGTTGTGAGATCAAACTCTGCATTGGGCTCTTAGCTGGGCATAGAGCCTGCTTAAGATTCTCTCTCTCTCCCTCTTCCTCTGCTCTGCTGCCACCTTAAATCCAATCAATCAATCAATCAATCTTTGTGACTGTAATGTGTGTGTATCTGTACACACATATATACATAGTTTTCATTTTTCTATTTAACATTATTGCCTGGATGTGTTAGTTTGGGTCCTTTGGGAAAAGAGATGCTGAGACAAAATTAGGAATTAAGGAGTTTGGGGCACCTGGGTGGCTCAGTGGTTGAGCATCTATCTTTGGCTCAGGTTGAGATCCCAGGGTCGTGGGATTGAGTTCCATGTTGGGCTCCCTGCAGGGAGCTTGCTTCTCCCTCTGCCTGTGTCTCTCATGAATAAATAAAATATTTTTTAAAAAAGGAATATAAGGAATTTATTAAGGGTCACACCTGTGAAAGAGGGTGGATGCAGGACGGGGCAAAGGAGAGCCTCCAGTCACCATGCCCAGGGCAGAGGCCTGGGGCAAACACTGCCAGTACAGGAGTCCCATGTTGAGCAGAAATGGACAGATCCTAATGCCCAATCATGCTCCATCATTGGCTGGGGTTGCTAGGAAAGAGGGTGCTCTCAACTTGAATGTAATAGTGAATCCTGAAGGTGCTATAGCTGGAAGGGGGGAGATGGCTGTACTTCTGACAGCTGAACAAAAAGTTCTTTGCTATTCTCTCTCTCTCTCTCTCTTTTAAAGATTTCATTTATTTATTTTGAGAGAAAGAGAGCATGTGTGTGCTCGCCAGTTGAGGGGGTGGTTGGGGAGAGTGAGAGACAGAATCTTCAAGCAGACTCCCCACTGAGCATAGAGCCCCACATGGGTCTCAATCCCACAATACTGAGATCTTGACCTGAGCTGAAATCAAGAGTTAGATGCTCAACTGACTGAGCCACCTGGGCGTGCCTCCTCCACTTTTTTGTTTTAAGATTTCACTTATTTATTTTGAAAGAGAGAGAGAAAGAAAGTACTATCTTGAAGGGAATCCAACTGGGCACCTCCATGGCCTACTGCCCACCCCTGTGTCCTGTGGCTTCACTTCTCCCTACAAATTGGCTAAGTGTCTGTGGGCCTCTCTTCCTAAGGAGGAAAGCACAGGGCAGTTAATGGGATAAACCACTGTCCTTGTTGCTGCCATTAGTCGCAGGGCTGCAACCAGTACTCATTGTTTCTTTCCTCACTGCTGTACATCCTCCCTTGCCTGCAGCCATGGGTTCTACTGTTCCCAGTGGCATTCCCAGTGCTGTGGCTCAAGCCCTGATTCTGGAGATGTCTGAGGTCCCTTGGCAGGTCAAGGTTGCTGTGCTTTTTCATTCATGGTCACAACTAGACAAGGGAGGATCAAGAGGTGCCCAGATAGATCACCACAACACTTTTTTACTGGGATGCCGTTAAGTTACTGGACCTTCATCCTGCTCCTAGCTTTGTCAGAGCCATCCTATCTCTTCCCTGATCAGGGTCAGTTATCTCTGACACCACAGTAAGTTTCTGCCTGCTGCTCCCTGTACATATATAAGAGGCCCAGAGTGCCCAATGTGGCAGCCGTAGTGTGTAATTTAATGTGGTCCTTGTGGAAAGAGCACACCTCTTTGTGGACTAGAGATTCTAATCCTGCAGAGCCCAGGGTTCCAGGTACAGGGAACACAAAGTCCACTAGGAGGTCACTGAGAGTGATGGTAAGTGGATGCTTTGGTCTAAATGTTTGTGTCCCTCCAAAATTCATAGACTGAACTCTAAAGCCCAATGTAATGGTGTTAGGCGGTGGGGACTTTGGGAGGTATTTAGGTCATGAGGGCAAAGCCTTCAAGACTGTGATTAATGACCTTATAACAAGAAGACCAAGTTAAATCCCCTCTTCCGTCTGCCATGTGAGAACACAGTGAAAAGATAGCCTTTTATGTGCCAGGAAGTCCTTACCAAACACCAAACTTGCTGGCCTCATGATCCTGGACCTCCCAATCTCTAGAACTATGAGAAATAAATGCTTATTGTTTATAAGTCACTCAGTTGGTAGTATTTTGTTATAGTAGCATGAGCTGAGTAAGACAGTGGGGCTACTCCTTTCCTGCTCCAGAGGTAGATATCTTTTGGGTCAACCTGGTTCATGGTCCAGAGCAGTGTTTCTAGAGTAGAATGTGTTGCCTTCACAATGTGAAGAGGCCTCCTAAGTGCTGAGATTCCTTGTCATAAGAGATGTAAGATGTAGCAATTTGTCTTTTACTTCGGAGGGGATGTCCTGGCATGTTCTTAAACACTGGACTCCTAAAAACTTCTCTGGTTTTGACATCATAGGCCCCAGAATCTTTGTAGGGATTATCTTTCACACTCTGGAGCATATGTGTCCCCACATAAAGTTACTGAAGCTTAGAGTAGGCAAGCTACTCTTGCTGCTCCTGACTGATCAGCATGACGTCATTAATAGATCACAGAGATTTTCTGTAGGATGTTCCAACAACAGTCCAGACTATTTCTGACTAGATGGGCTGAATCCATTGTAAACTGGACTTTAGTCAGAATTCTACTTATTACCCAGCCCTCATAAACTCCACCCAATAGGGGGCTGAGACAATGCTTCGGGTCTCCAGATATCAGAATCAACCCAGATCATGTGTCCAAGAGTCCAACAGTTCTCAAAATGCCTGACCTGTTCTCTCCTCTGTTTATAGTCACCTGAGCAAACCATCATAAATCTCTTTTTGGAAAGACTGGAGAATTACTAATAGTATATACTCACCGTGGTATTCCCAGTCTTGGAAACCTAGCCACCTCTTTAACCAATGCATTTTGGGTTTGAAAATGGACTCCGGTTGGGGAACTAGATGAGATCAGGATTTTTTTTACTGGGACTTCCATCCTTAGGTTCCCGATTATCTATTTTTTGCTTTCTTCCAATGACATATATTCAGTAATGCCCATACCTTGACTTCCCATCTATTTTGCCCCTTGGGATGCCATGTTCTATTAACCATCTCCACAACTCTGTGTCAGGCTCCCTGGGCTGTCACTATGACCTTGCCAATCATTAGGATAATTGTAACCCTGGGCTTCTGGCAGTTAAGTTTAAGTGCTGCCACTTGGTCTCTATTGCTATTGCTTTGGGACTCCTTTATCTCTGTTGCTGTATAAGAGCCAAGCTGTGACAACATCTCCTTTTTTTTTTTTTTTTAATTTTTTTTTTTATTTATGACAGTCACACAGAGAGAGAGAGAGAGAGGCAGAGACACAGGCAGAGGGAGAAGCAGGCTCCATGCACCGGGAGCCCGACGTGGGATTCGATCCTGGGTCTCCAGGATCGCGCCCTGGGCCAAAGGCAGGCGCCAAACCGCTGCGCCACCCAGGGATCCCTGTGACAACATCTCCTCATATTAACTCTGGTTTGCAGAAGAAAGCCACACTGAACTTCATAGTGATGCTGGTACTGCCCTCACCAGCACATGCCTTTTTTTTTTTCCATGTTTATTTTTTTTAATAATAAATTTATTTTTTATTGGTGTTCAATTTGCCAACATACAGAATAACACCCAGTGCTCATCCCGTCAAGTGCCCCCCTCAGTGCCCGTCACCCATTCACCCTCACCCCCCACCCTCCTCCCCTTACATCACCCCTAGTTCATTTCCCAGAGTTAGGAGTCTTTATCTTCTGTCTCCCTTTCTGATATTTCCCACACACTTCTTCTCCCTTCCCTTAT
The DNA here is from genome assembly GCF_011100685.1 of Canis lupus familiaris. NCBI lineage: Eukaryota > Metazoa > Chordata > Mammalia > Carnivora > Canidae > Canis > Canis lupus. The sequence continues at coordinate 61,205,001 of NC_049238.1, forward strand.
ATTCCCCTTCACTATTATTTATATTCCCCAAATGAATGAGAACATATAATGTTTGTCCTTCTCTGATTGACTTATTTCACTCAGCATAATACCCTCCAGTTCCATCCATGTTGAAGCAAATGGTGGGTATTTGTCATTTCTAATGGCTGAGTAATATTCCATTGTATACATAAACCACATCTTCTTTATCCATTCATCTTTCGATGGACACCGAGGCTCCTTCCACAGTTTGGCTATCGTGGCCATTGCTGCTATAAACATCGGGGTGCAGGTGTCCCGGCGTTTCATTGCATCTGTATCTTTGGGGTAAATCCCCAACAGTCACCAGCACATTCCTGATGGCCTTAGTAAATGAGTTCCTCTAGATGCTCCATAGAACATTCTCTGGTAGAGCTTCTGGTCTCTTATAATTGATTCTAGCACATGCCCACTTCTTTGAGCTATGTAATCCTTTCTTCTCCCAAATGCCATGGTGATCCAGGCAGATTAACTTCACCCAGCAAAGGTTCCTCTATGTTTCCAGGATGCACTGGGGTAGATCCTTACCAGGAAGTTAAATTCTCTCCCAAGAGTGCAGACCCCCGGTGAGTAAACTGTCCCTTATCCAGTCTTGTATTTCAGCTTCTTGATTAAGCACCAACCCCATAGACACTCCTCAAATCATACCAGTACATACTGGCTAGTTCTTATGAATACAGAAGTTCTTAGGCAGCACATGCAGTTCTAGGGGTATAGTCCCTTTCTTCCCTCATCGGGACCAGCATGTTCAGCATGCTGGACTATGCTGTAACTTAACCTTAAATAAGGTCTTGGCAGTCAGGAGACGTCAGGGCAGATTCTGGCAGGAGAGAGGTCCCTTGTAGTGTCTTTTCACATGGAGGGAGCACTTGATCTTAACATGGAGATGCGGGCTCCTTCTTAAGGCTCTAAGGGTCCAGAGGAGTGAGAGCCCAAATTGGGTGGGTAGGGGGGCACCACTTAGATACCTTCATTCTATGTGATTTGGAGACCCTACTCTTCCGCCATCTTGCTCCTCCCCCTCTATATCGATACCTTCATTCTATGTACCAGAGTCCCAGGTCTTCCCAACCAGGGCCCTGACCTTGATTACAGATCTGCCTCCTGGAACTCTGTTAAATCCTGAGTTTGGTCCTCAGCCTTTTTTTTTTTTTTTTTTTTTTTTGTACTCTCTAGCTGCTATAGATAAGACCTCTTTGTAACCCATCAAAGAGGCTGTCTGGCCTTCACAGTTAATTTTCAATGTTTGGTAACTGCTCTCAGCTTTTATCTCTTGGCAGGGCTCAATGCAACTCAGTAACAGCCAGCCAATTCCATTGTCTCTGTATTCACTTCTACTCCTCTGCCTACCCCATATGCCTGAATTGTTACACCACAGAAACATTTTCTCACTTCACCATCAGTGAGAACAACTGGGCCACCATCTTGTGTCAGATTATCTATAGCCCACATACTATCTGGGAAGGGTTCTTATTGCCAGCTAGGCAGTGAATAATGCAGTTCCCCAACTTATCTGATTGGTTTTTCAGACCACTCCTGGAAACAACTTGAGTCAACTCAGGTGGTCTGGGAAGCAGATGCTGAGGCAAAACTAGGAGTGCAAGAGGTTCAGGGATATTAATGCCTGTGAATGGAAAAGGTTGTGAGGAAGCAGGAAAGGGTACAGAAAGCTTTCAGAGAGGATTCAGATCTGATACTCCTATGAGGAAAGGATGTAGGAAGCAAAATTGGGCAAGGAGAACTTCAAGCCATGATGCAGATCCTTCCAAGCTCGAGTCAACCAAATGGAAAGTTCCAGAGCCAAGAGTGTCTGATAGATAAGTCCAATAGTGAGCAGAAATGGCCAAGCCTTAATCCCCATATCATGCCTAGTTATCAACTAGGGGCTGCCCTGGGGAGAGTGGGGCCTTATCTCTGATACTGGTAGTTGATGACAGACTCTTTGTCAAAGGAAAATCTGAGCCATAGGATCTCCATGGCTCCTACTCCAGGTATTTTGTCTCTGATTTCAGTGCTATGTCCATATATCATCTTCCCTTTCTCTGCATTTGAGATACACATAAAAAAAAAAAATCACATAAAAAATCTCAGCAAATCCGGCAATTGCTGGGACCCTGCTGAAACCTCTTGCCACAGTGGACTGGGAGAGGATTTGGGGCTTCAGGAAAGTGTGTACAGGTTTAAGCTGCCAAGCTTCTCTGCCTCCTTCACTGCTGAGAAAAGGAAAGCAGGATGGGAGGGTGGAATCAGCTGTTGTTTGGGTGTGTGGAGGCAAGCTGGCGCTCTCCTCAGGACAGCGCCTTGACAACTCAGAAAGAAAAATTATGCAGAATGAATCTGTTCCTTTTCATTTCACTTGGAATTGGAAATATGTAGCCTTTTTGCTCTTTTTCTTTTCTTTTCTTTTCTTTTCTTTTCTCTTTTTTTAAGGATTTTATTTATTTATTTATTTATGAGAGACAGAGAGACAGAGACACAGGCAGAGGGAGAAGCAGGCTCCACCCAGAGCCAAAGGCAGACGCTAAACCGCTGAGCCACCCAGGCATCCCTTTTTTTTTTTTTCTTTTAAATGATACTTTTATTTTGAACGTCTACTGGAGACTTTGGACATACTGGAATTTGGTTGCTCAGAGCTTTAGAGGTGGGGCAGCTAGGAGGACAAATGGGTGAGTGTAGGACTACAGGAGAAGCTTGGAGATTAGGCTCTCCCTTGTTAGGGAGTGACTGATTAGACTGAAAAGGTTGCTTGGAATTCTTTGTCCCAAACGGTTACCCTGTTAAAAATCAGATATGGTTATACATCCTCATGTTCCCAGCCCATGATAAGGGAGGAGCTGGAAGACAGAATATGACTCTTTTTCCCCCAAGAAGCTCAAAGGAAACAATGTAATTATATAATCTGGGATCATTTTCTTAATTTTTCAGACAAAGCTCCTTCCCAGAGATTTTAGGAGACTTGACTAATATTGTGGATTTCCCAGAAGTAAAATCAGAATACAGATCTCTGACTCCTGACTCAGTGCTCAGCCTCAATGATGTCCACTTATAAAATCTCTGTGGAAAGAGTGGATGGAACAGAGAAATGAAATATCTTTGGGGAACTCTTGGAGATCCTTAACCCAAAGGCTAGAAGAGTATATCAAGTGAGTACATAAAGTGACCCTTTCTTATTATCTTCCCTAACAACACCCATAATAGAAATCTTACTCAACCAGGAAAAGCTCCAAGTGTTAGTATAATTGCATGTTATTATTGCTCTTGAAGAGCAAAATACTTGTAAACAAAACTCCAGAAAGAAATGATGAGAAGTGTGCTAAGGGACATCAGGTGAGTGGTCCCTTTCTCTCCCTTTGCCACCACTCCAGTGTAGGGCTTGCCACCTCAACCAAGCCTTGCCATTGCATTTATCATATTGACCTGGATTAACCCTCTTAAGTACTGTTCACCTTCTTGCTCAAAAAACTTCAACATTTTCCATTACAAATAAAGCCCACATTCCTTACCCTTATTTTTAAGACTTACCAGAATGTACCTCTCTAGTCTTATTTCTCACTATGTCCCAGTCTCTTTGATTAGCCTGTAGGGGCTCCTCTCAATTCCCACAACAAACATTATGCTTTCTTACCCCAGGGCCTTTGTGCAATATCTGGCTCTCATTCCTCCTCCCCCTTCACCTACCTGTTTTCTCAACAATCAGATTAGATACCATCTCTTTTAGTTGAAAGGGAGGCTTTCCTGGTAGTATTTCATTTGAACCGTTTACTTGGCACTTATTGTATGCTTCTGCAGGTTTGTAGATAATTCCAATAGCTCCAAAACTGGTTTACAAAATCTTCAGTCCTCAGAATAACCCTTCTTTTTGGTAGGTTGTGCAAGGTGGTGAACCAAAGTGATCCGACTCAACTTCAACTCCCCATTCCTTACCTGGTCTTCCAATTTAAGCTCCAGAACAGAGACTTCACCTTTCCCTGTAGGTTCAGGTTTGGACTGCTTGCTCACACACTCTCTCCCCTTTATTTCTTGCATCTTGCTCACTCTTTTGGCCTATTCTCAAAATATAGCCAAGTCTGTCCTCCCTAAAAACAAAATTAAACAAACATAAAACTTCCCCTTTTAGCCTGTTTATCTTTAAGTCAAGATACCTTTTCCCCTTCTCTTTTCTTGATATGCTTCTGTTGTTAAAGTCTGAGCTGAGGGTCTGCCCTCTGGTGAGATTTATATCTGGAAGATCAGTGATACATTCAAAATGTTAAATTCCCATTTCTTCTCCTACTTCAACAGCTCTCTTCCATGGACTTTTCCACCTATCTCGGAATTCTCCATCACTGACTTTTGTGTTTTCCCCATTTATCCCCTACTTCTCAAGATTTGTTCTTTGGTCCTCTTGGCAAATTTGCATATCCCGGAGAATGAGTCTTAGATCTGTTTCTAGCCTTACTTCTAAGCTTCATTTCCTACTTTGTATGTTTGTGTGCGTGTGGATAAGTGGATGTCCCACCTACTTCTCTAACACGGCAAATTCCAAAGTTAATTTATTGTCTACTTCCTCTTCTGGGTCTACCCCAAGTCCCTCCGGTCTCCAGTCCTTCAATCTCAGCCAATGGCATCACCTTCTTCCAGTTATTTATCTTTATTACTCTTTCTATGCAGTCTTCCCTGCTGCTGTTTAGGAACTGGCCACAGATTAACAGGTAATCTTTAAGACAGTAATTTCAGTAGAGTTGTTAGTGGTAGTAGTGATTGCCTGGAAAACTCAGGGTTTCCCAGGAATGAACTGTAGGACAGGAATTTGGTTCCAAAATCACTTCTTGGTGAAAACTTCTCCAATTTACTTAGGATTTTCTTTTTTTTCTTTCTTTTCTTTTTTTTAAGATTTTATTTATTTATTCATGAAAGACAAAGAGAGAGAGAGAGAGAGAGGGAGAGGCAGAGACATAGGCAGAGGAAGGAGCAGACTCCATGCAGAAAGCCCAACATGGGACTCAGTCCTGGGACTCCAGGATCACGCCCTGAGCTGAAGGCAGGCGCTAAACTGCTGAGCCATCCAGGGACCCCTGGATTTTCTCTTTTATACCATTTCACAAAAAGTACAATTACCCACTTGAATATATATCAATGTAATTTATTCCCTCTTCTGAGTATTGTATTTGCTCTGCTTTCCTACCTTTGCCATATTTATAAACTGGCCAATTTTCCCAAATTGTAACATTTCTTTTTTTTTTTTTTTTAAATATTTTATTTATTTAGGATAGTCACAGAGAGAGAGAGAGAGAGAGAGAGAGAGAGAGAGAGAGAGAGGCAGAGACACAGGCAGAGGGAGAAGCAGGCTCCATGCACCGGGAGCCTGACGTGGGATTCGATCCCGGGTCTCCAGGATCGCGCCCTGGGCCAAAGGCAGGCGCCAAACCGCTGCGCCACCCAGGGATCCCAAATTGTAACATTTCTTAAGAAGATACCACAAACTCTGGAAAAAAACCCCTTAATGTTACTTTTACTACCTATGCCTGATGATGGTGTCCTTCTGAGATTGCTTTCTTGAGGAACAGATGACACAGATGGAGACTCTGGCCTCCTGGTTTTCCTCGTAATCTGTGTCCAGGGTGCTGGAGTAGGGTGTCTCCTTTGCCACCCTAACTTTATATTTACTACAAATATAATAAGTGTCCTAATTATTAAGGTGTTACCCATGAGACTTGAGGAGGTTCCACTTTTCCAATATCTGGGTCAATTAACAATCTCCCATTTCAATTTTTTTTTTTAATCTTCCCAGTGGTCTGGAGATAACAAGTCCTGGAGGGATACTTCCTCTTCCGCTCCCCACCCCCACAACTTTTTGCAGTTTCCTCCCCTAGGCTCTGGCCGGTTTGGTTACTTTAATCTCGGTGTAATGATTCCCTTGGAATGCAAAGACTCCGCATCCTAGTTGAGGAACTGGTAGGTGGACTTTACCCTCCAGGACCCACACCTAGCTTCGGAAGGACGGGGGCAGAAATGAACGTCAGCATGCGCACCAGACTGCCAGCTGCATTTAAGATTCCTTTTCAATCCTAAATAGGTACACAATAAATATTTGTTAGGAATACTATGCAGAGCCCAGCAAGGTAAACTAATCCCTTTTTTACATATCTCAACGGTTAAAATCTTAGGAAGGCAACTTTAATGCTGTTTAACCACAGTCAGCGTAGTTTGCTCAGCACCCCTGACCTGACTACTCTTCTAGGGCCTGAGATCAGTTCCTCATCTGGAACGGCTCAGCTCTACAATGGATTCACAGTCTGGGGTTGAGTCCCCTTTTGTTTAGAGCGAGGGTCATTCTTATTCGTTATAAATTTACATCCCCTTTCAATGTAAACTTACACTGATGTTTACCCAGTTTCCATTCATTCAGCAAATTAAGCGCCTCCTGTGTGCTGGTCCCAGTAGCAGGCATTTGGGGAATCAGCGAACAGAACAAGAGATCCTTTCCCTGGTGGCACTTAACGTGGGACGGGAGACAAACGATGAATACGATTTAAAGAATTTAAGTATGTAATTTGGGAAATGATAAAAAAAAAAAAACCCACAGAGGAAAAGGTATCAGGCTGGACCACGATCTACGGAGGCCAGAGGGCTGGGGGCTGCGCTGAGGCTGGGGAGAGCTGGGGAGGAGCGGCGAGCTGGAGTGCGGGGCTCCGGCGTCCGAGGACCGGGGCGCTCCCCTGCGGAGGACAGCAGACGACCTGGGTCACGCGGGCTAGGTGAGGGCGGAAAGCGGCCTGAACGGAGGAGGAGGGCCGTTCCCCAGCGCCGCCGAGAGGATGCCCAGCCTGGGGCTTCCCAGCCACACGCCGCAGCCCCGCGCAGCCCCGCGCCCCCAAGAGGGCCTCCCGCGGCCCCTGCCCCCCGGCCCACGTGACCCGGCCTGGGACCCCCGCCGCGAGGCCCGACGGCGAGCGCCCCGCCCCTCGCGGGAAGCGGACCAACCCGAGGAAGGGGAAGGCGGGGCGGGGGGGGGGGTGACGGCCCGCGGGGGCGGGGCTCCGGGGGGCGTAACAGGTAGGTGGGGGAGGGAGCGCGGAGGGCCGCAGGGGAGGGCCGCAGGGGAGGGCCCGGGCACAGCCGGTGCAGTGCCGCGGCTGCAGCTCGGCGGCAGCGGGAGCTCGGGCCCCAGACCCAGCCCCGGCCCCGGCCCCAGCCCCGGCCCCAGCCCCAGCCCCGGCCCCGGCCCCGGCCCCGGCCCCGGCCGGAGCCCGCGAGCGCGGAGCCCGACTGGGGTGAGTGACCACGGAGGGGCGAGGGCACCCAAGAGGCGAGCGGGCCTGGGGGGCGAGGGGCGAGGCGGCGTGAGATGCCCTCCTCTGGGCACAGGTGCTGCCCTGGAGAGGGGTGCGGGGTGGCGGTGGGGGGAGCACTGACTCTAGGGACCGTGTCGGGGAGGGCACTTGAGACCAAGGCTGCTCTTCGGACAGGAAAGCGTCTCGGGGCCAGGTTATCGCTGGAGGTCAGACGCCCGTCCCAGGGGCGGAATTTCTCTCGGGGACCGCAGTGCTAGGGGGAAGGAGTTAGTTTCAGCTGGGCGAGGGGGGCTGCTGCCTGAGGGCAGAGACCTGGGGGGAAGGCGTCCAGGGGGGCTGCTGCGTGAGGCTCAGACATCAGGGGGAAGGTGTCCAGTGCTGCTGCCCTGAGGTCCCGTGCCCCCCCCCCCCGCCCCCGCCCGTTATGAGCTGGCGCTGACACCTGCTTTCAGGCTCTGAGATGTCCCCGAGTCGTGGTGGTATCTTGCTCTAACATTCACCTATAGGTGAAGAGGCTGAGGGGCAGAACAAGTAGGCACCCCCATCGCTTTGAAACTATTTAAACCTTTCAGTTTCTGTCTGCCTTTGCTTTGATACCTGGGAGAATTGTCCCTTCTTCCTCTTGAGAGAGTGCTCTCCAAGAGAGGGATATGAGGAAGTAGAGATCCCTAGGCCTAGAAATGTGTGAAAATACTTTCTAATGAGGCCTCTTTCTGGGGCTAATGTCAAACCCCCTCTCCCCAAGCACACATGCCTCCTTCTGTGGTTCTAGAATGGGGCCATTGGGTGAGGTTTGGGAGCGTAACCAACTTCCTTGAAGCCTCCCAGAAGATCCCCATTACTCCTTGAAACCCCACATGGCATGCCCAGCCGCCTGACCACGATGGCTGTCAGACTGGCAGTAGGCACCAGTGGTGTGGGAAATAGACAGGACTCCCTTGGAGACCACAGGACTAGGGGAACTAGCACCTCTAGGTCTCCAGGTTGGATGAGAGCTGCACATTGGGGCTGAGACAAGACTTCTGAGGCAGATTTCCTTGCCTTAGGCACATAAGGAACCAGAGAGCCAGTCTTAGCTTGGCCCCTTTGATGCCCTGCCTGAGGAAAGTGGTTGTAATTGGGAAATAATTAGCAACCGCTATGTTGTCCGCAGGCTGCCTACACGTGCCTCTGCACCTCTTCTTTCTTCCTTGATATTTAGGAGTGGGGGGCTGGCCCTACAAGACTGCTAATCCAGAGATTTGCCTGACCCTAAGAGGATTCTAGCTTCCCAGAACCCTTTCTTCTTTCCCCAGGCTGACCTGCATGCTATCAGCCCTGTGGGAGGTGAAGAAAAGGTAGGGCTGCTTCTCTTCGTGCCAAGGAGGTGAGAACTGAGGGCCAGGGAGTTGGCCTAGGCAAGTGTGGGATGCAACTGGGGAAACTTGAGAGGGAGGGGTAGGGGACACAGAGTCTTCCTGTCACCTGCTGGCCTGTCACTCACCAGGTTCTTTTCCCTTCTGTTCCTCCCTGTTCCTCTCCACCTTCTGCCTCCTCCCTCAGGGCCTTGGCCTTGGCATCTCGGCTGGACAGTCCTTGCCCATGGTTTTGCCCCCTGCCTCCTCTGTACTGTGGAATTTCTCTGGTCTGCTTTATGAGCTGCCACTGGAGTCTCCCTGGCCCTCCCCTTCCCCTTGCCTCTCAAACCAGTCCAGCCAGTTTGCAGGGCCCAGTTTGTCATTGTGTTTTTTCCTCCACTGGCCAAGCTGCTCTAGCCTGGCTCTCAGGTTTCTGCTTTTTTCAGTGGACTGGGCCAGGAGTCCACTTGGAGTGTTTGTGTTTTTGTTGTTGTTGTTGTTGTTTTTGTTTTTATCCATGGGGAACCATCTTGTCTTTGTAACTCTTTCTGAGAAAATAGCCAACTGATCAAGGTCACTGAACTGTCCTTTTCTATTTTAACCATTTACTTCCCTTGTTACCTCTGAAGAGTCTAATTTCTATACCTCTCATTCTTCCATTTTCTAAATCTGCTGATTATGTGGCATCTAGCCCTGCGTATATCAGTTCTTCCTCTGCACATGCCAAACCACCCCACCCTAACTTTCTGCCACCCCACCCCCACTTTCTGCTAGAAGCCCAGGGACTGTCACTCCCAGTTGGAAGCCAGATGCTTATGGCTGGGCCAGAGGTGACGGAATTGGGGCAGGGCAGGCTAATGAGTAACCCAGGGAAAAGTGGCTGCCTGATACAGGTGCGCAGTATGCTTCCTCTCCCTACAGGCAGGAATGGCAAGAGGCAGACAGATGAAGATGAAGTTAAATTAACTTGTGGCCTGGGCTCTTCCTAGAGCATAGTTGGTGAGGAGTGCCCTGGTTGCCTGCCAGAGGAGGGAAGAGCAGGAGCAGGCTGTGAGAGCGAAGCTTCAGTACTCCAAGTTTCCTGGCACTAGGGCACTGTTTACCTGCCTCTGGGGCTTACGCAAGACCTTGGAGCTGCACCCCAGGCCACGCCCCACTGTCCTCTGTAACTAAAGGCGGATAGGTTTCGGGTTTTCCATGTTGAATCATTTAGAGCCCTGCTTCCCGACTCACCCCAAAGATCACTTCAACCCTCCTTCAACCTTACCACCTGTTCTGGGACTACCATTCCCTTGGAAATTAGGGAGTCATTGGGACCTGGGGAGCACGTTCAGCCCTACCTCTGAACAACTTGGTGTCCTTGGGTGAGTGAGGGGCTATACACTCTGCTGGGCCTAGCCTGGGAGCTCCTTGACCTGAATCTGGAAGATCAGTAGATGTACTGACAGAGTAGAGCTGTATTATGAATAAATCATGTGACTTCAGAGAGCTGGCAGTCTAGGCACATGGTTCCAAAATTATGAATGGGGCAGAAGAGAGGTCTAGTTATGAGAGCAAATGATAAATGGCTGTGAGGGATCACTGGGTAAACTCACCACTGCTGTGCAAGTCTGCCTTGGTTCAGGATACAACCTTTAACAAATATTTATTGATGCATGCTGTGTCACCAGGCCGTGGGGCCACAGGAGTCAGCTGAGAGCTGTGTTCTTTGCCCTCTGGGAGTTTATAATCTAGTAGGAGAGACAGACAGGAAACAGTCATCACTCTGATAAGTATATAAAAATAAACTGTGGCAGAGGCACACAACTCTTGATCTTGGGATTGTAAATTCCCCACATTGGGTGTAGAGATTACTTAAAAATGAAATCTTTAAAAAAATAATAAACTGAGGCAAATTCATTGAAGGACAAGTGTAGAGCATATAACATGGTTTTGACCTAGTTTGTGGGAGAAGGTCTTTGAGAAAGGCTCTAAGGAAGTGACATCCTTCTGTGAAGGACTTGAAATAAGGAAGGTCCTGCTGAAAGGAACAGCATGTATGCAGGATAATGTTGGTTGTCAGCTTTGTAACAGACATAGTCATGCTGCTAGGTATGTTTCATGTTTCATATCTTGTCGTGTTTGCCCCCTCCTTTTTAAAAGATTTTATTTATTTGAGAGAGAGAGGAAAAAAAAGTGAGTGAGTGGGAGGGAGAGGGAGAGAATCTGAAGCAAACACCATGCTGAATGCCGAGCCCAACATGGGGCTCCATCCTATGACCGAGAGATCATGACCTGAGCTGAAACCAAGAGTCTGATGCTTAGCTGACTGAGCCACCCAGGGGCTCCTGTTTTCCCTCTTTTTATTAAAGTGGAACCTAAGTAAATTAAATGCAAGAATCTGAAGTGCGGAACATGATAAAATTTTTACAGCTGAATATGCATGTAATTATTATTGTCTAATTCTCACAGATAATACCTTTTTAGGTATTATCATTATACTTATTTTACAAGTGAGGAAATTGAGGCTCAGAAAAGTTGTGATTGCGCAAGGTTGTATATATCTAATGAAGAGCAGGGCTAGGTTCCTTTTTTACTGGATGAGTGGTTTGGATAACTGATCCCTTTGCCTCAGAGCTTCTTTCTTGATCCATTCTCTTACCATTCTAACAAAGGACCCTGCCAACCGGGATCCCTGGGTGGTGCAGCGGTTTAGCGCCTGCCTTTGGCCCAAGGCGAGATCCTGGAGACCCGGGATCGAATCTCACATCGGGCCCCCGGTGCATGGAGTCTGCTTCTCCCTCTGCCTATGTGTCTGCCTCTCTCTCTCTCTCTCTCTCTCTCTGTGTGACTATCATAAATAAATTAAAAAAATTTTTTTTTAAAAAAAGGACCCTGCCAACCAATTATCCTTTTGTTTGGAGTATCTACGGTTGGTTAAAGTCCTCCCCAATGTTGGAATGGTGGAAGGACAGGGATCCTTTAGTTCAGGGTGGGCTTGGAGGTGTTCGTGAACCTCTTGAGAGTCTGTGGTAAAAGTCTGTGTGGACTGTTTCTTGGGGGGCAGTAGTGGGGGTGGGTGCATTACTTTCATCAGTCTCTCAAATTGAGTCTCTCGAACCAAAAAGAAGAACCATTGCCAATAAGGGCTCCTCCCTCCCGGTTCCTTTTTCTGGAGTGGAAGGGCTGAGAATGCTAGGAATGTTCTTCCCACCAACCCCATTCTCACCTGGAGCAGGGCCACTCCATCCCCTCTCACCTTCCTAGCAAGTCTATAGCCTCTGAAGGGGGCCTTGCCAAATTTTCTTGGCCCAGAGCTCCACTGGGAGATTGAACTGGGTATGTTTGTGTGTCTGACTGGCTCATTGGATGCTCCTCCTCCAGGTTGGTGCTAGGCTGTGGTGGAGATTAGTTGCAGGGCTGGGGAAGCTGGAGTTTTTATTTGCTTCAAGGAGAACCTGCCCTTCCCAGTTCTTGGAGCCAGAACATACCTGGAATATATTCCATTTGCCAACCCTAATCTTAGGCTAACACCAGCTGGAGGAGTTGGCCTGTGGGTGGTCCTGGCTCTGGCCTTCAGGTGGGACAAGTCTGCCTGTCCTAGGACCTCTTAGGCTGACACTCTTTTCAATGTTATTTAAATTTTTTTTGAATAAGCAATACATCTACATGGTTCCAGATTTAAAAGGGACAGAAGATGCACAATAGAAAGGTAGTTACTCTCCCCTGCCTGTCCTTAGCCCTTAGTTCCAAGTGGCATCACTGCTGTCCTCCCAGAAATGGGATGGCATACCTTGGGGTGGGGGGGTCTTCTGTATTTTAAATAGGCTCTGGGAGTAGAGGGCTGCTTTTCTTCATTGGGATAGCGATATGTTAGGTGGGGTTTGGGTTCTGCCTTGATTGGGTTTGGAGGAGGCACACCGTAGTATATGTGTATGTGTGAAGATCAAACAAAATCATTAAACTCTTGACAAAGCCAGGTCCCTAGGACTGTATAAGAAGAAATGGATTCTTCTAAGTCAATGGGTCTCAAAATCTGGACCAGCAGCATCAGTATCACCTGGGAACTTGTTAGAAATGCAAATACAGACCTACTGAATCAGAAACTATGGTGATAAGGTCCAGTTGTCTTGTGTTTTCATAGGCCCTTGAGGTATTTCTGCTGCTCAAATAAAATATGAAGACCACTGTTCTATGTAGAAGGAATGACAAGGCAATAAGCCACACAAAAGCCAAATAGGTGGAGGTTTCTGGGTTTCTACTACCAGTCTCTCAGCTTTAACTGTTTTCTTAAATTTCTAGGATCCCTCCCATTCATGGAGCAGGCATCCACCATGGCTGAGCCCCGGGGCCCTGTAGACCATGGAGTCCAGATTCGCTTCATCACAGAGCCAGTGGGTAATGCAGAGATGGACACCCTGCGTCGTGGTGGACGACGTCCTGCTAAGGATGCTAGAGCCAATACCTATGGAGTCGCTGTGCGTGTGCAGGGCATTGCTGGGCAGCCCTTTGTGGTGCTCAACAGTGGGGAGCAAGGTAGTGACTCCTTTGGGGTCCAGATCAAGGGGACCAACAACAGAGGGCCTCCAGGAGCTCTAAGCTCTGACTCTGAACTCCCTGAAAGCACCTACTCTCATGCCAAGGAATTTCCTGCCCGCTCACAGGGCAGCATGTCTGATGAGGAGCTTGGGGCCCATTGGAATGGAAGGCTACTCCGATCCCAGTCCCAGGCATCACTGAAAGGCCCTGCCCCTGTGAGTCCGAGCACCAGGAGCACTAGCCTGCTGCAGCTGGCCCCTGAAGTAGCTTCCCCAGGGAGCACTATTGACACTGCTCCCCTGTCTTCAGTGGACTCACTCATCAACAAGTTTGATAGTCGCCAGGGTGGGCAGGCCCGGGGCCGCACTGGCCGGCGCATGCGGACACTGCCCCCTGAACAACGCAAGCGGAGCCAAAGCCTGGACAACCGGCTCCCACGGGATACCCTTGATGAACGAGAACATCAGTTCCCTACCCATTGGACTCCTAGCACAAAGCGTGACAGCCACATGGGCAACTCCAAACAGTCATCCCAGAATCAGGGCCCTCTTGGTGGATTTAGCTGTTCCCGTCAGACCCAGGACTGGGTTCTTCAGAGTTTTGAGGAGCCACGGGGGAGAGCCTGGGACCCTGGCATGCTACAGGTCAGACCTCATTCCTCTGTGGGACCCAATAGCCCTGGAACCCCTTGCCAATTTAAATAACTTGAGGCAGAAAGTTTCAACTTTTGTCCTCCACTTTATCCATCTACTTCATAGGTGGTATTCATGTGTACAAGATACTTCCATGGAGGGATCCCTGGGTGGCTCAGCGGTATAGAGGCTGCCTTTGGCCCAGGGCGTGATCCTGGAGACCCGGGATTGAGTCCCACGTCGGGCTCCCTGCATGGAGCCTGCTTCTCCCTCTGCCTGTGTCTCTGCCTCTCTCTCTCTCTCTGTGTCTATCATGAATAAATAAATAAAATATTTTTTTTTAAAAAAGATACTTCCATGGAAATGGAACTAACTATGAAATCTGCCTTCACAGCATGAGAGTTACTTGTTACAGCTCTGAATCATGTTACTAGTATTTGCTAGGTCTGTAGCATAAGTAAGACAGGCCTGGTAAGATGAACAGCTTTTGGTGCTCTTGTCAGGAGTCTCCTACCTTTGTCTCCCACTCAGGAGTTTAAGTGAGTGGGGAATGACTTCTTGGAGGCAAAGTTAAGCCTGTTTATTTACAAATTCTAGTATGTTAACTGTCGTTAGTAATAAGTAACTTGTCCCAGAGCTCACAGCTAGTTGAAATCTGCTTGTCAAATAGAATGTGGCTTGCAGGAACAGTGAGAGATGTAGGGATGCCTGGGTGACTCAGTGGTTGAGTGTCTGTCTTCAACTCCGGGCTTCCTGCATGGAGCCTGCTTCTCCCTCTGCCTATGTCTCTGCCTCTCTCTCTTTCTCTGTCTCTCATGAATAAATAAATAAAATCTTAAAAAAAAATAGTGAGAGGTGTACCCTGCTAGGACCTCTCCTGGGCCTGCTGCTCAAGCCTCAGCGGTGTTGCCTCTTTTCCCCCACTTGAAGCTTGTTCAGCATGCTTGGAGGGCCTCGTCTCCTACCTACTGTTTCTGCGCTATCTGAACTGCACACACGCTTCTGACTTAATCTTCCTATTTCTTGGATTTATGTTTTGCAGTTCAAATCAACTCCAGACCTTCTCCGAGACCAGCAGGAGACGGCCCCACCGGGCAGTGTGGACCATGTGAAGGCCACTATCTATAGCATCCTGAGGGAGGGGTGAGTGGGGGCCCTCTCAACAGCACAGTCACACGCCTCCCTTCTTTTCCTCCTAGTTTCATTCCCTATCTTCCCTGACTTTAGCTCTTCCTTCCCTCATCTCTGCTACCTCTTCCCTCCCTTAGCCTTTGTTTCTAACCTTTTATCCTCCAGAAGCTCAGAAACCGAAACCTCTGTGAGGAGGAAGGTCAATTTGGTGCTGGAACAGATGCAGCCTCTGGTGGTGAGTGGCCATCTCCTGGTGGGAGCAGGAGGCAGGGTTGGGCCTCTGGGGTCTGGGGTCTGAATGTTGACCCATTCCTTCCCACCCTGTCTCTGGCAGATGACTTCTGGATCTGCTAAGGGCCTGACTGGGCAGAGTGAGCTCAGCCAAAAAGTGGAGGAGCTACAGCAGAAACTGGATGAGGAGGTGAAGGTGAGGGGAGATTGGAGGAGCAGGAGGCATACAGGACACGGGAGAAACTGTGGCCTCGGCTGCACTTCTAAGCAATGGGATGCACACTCGTATGTTGTGACACAGGGACAAGAGCGTGTGCTGGTCCCACCAAGGACTTCTTGGGTTCTCTGGAGCATGGGGAGAAGAGCACATTCATCGGGGCTCTGACCTCTTCCATTCATTTCCTTTGGAAGTTTTTGTCCTGGCTTTGTGCTCACTAGTTGTGGATGCCTCGAGCACATAGCTACCTCAGTCCTTTTCACTGGTGTCATGATGATGGCAGTACCATCATTAATTGAGTATACGTACTTAATTTATTTGAGAGAGCATGAGTGGGGGAAGGGGCAGAGGCAAAGGGAGAGGCAGACTCCCCGTTGAGTGGGGAGCCAGTCCCAGGACCCCGAGATCATAACCATGACCTGAGCCAGAATCAGATGCTTAACCACCTGAGCCCCTAGATGCTCCTATTGAGTATGCTTCCGGTAGCAGGTGCTCTCTGGGAATATGTAGTAATTATGGTGTTCTTGTAAAGTAGGTGTTGTGGGCCCTTTCATGATGAGAAAACTAAAGATCAGAGAGGTTAAGTGATTGCTTAAGGTAGTAAGTCACAGAGAAGGAATTTTAAAATTCAGATCAGCCTTATGCTAAAGTCTGTGAACTTCCTTTTAAAAAACATAACCGGGATCCCTGGGTGGCACAGCGGTTTAGCGCCTGCCTTTGGCCCAGGGCGCGATCCTGGAGACCCGGGATCGAATCCCACGTCGGGCTCCCGGTGCATGGAGCCTGCTTCTCCCTCTGCCTGTGTCTCTGCCTCTCTCTCTCTCTCTCTCTCTCTCTCTCTCTCACTGTGTGCCTATCATAAATAAATAAATAAATAAAAATTTAAAAAATAAAATATTTAAAAAAATAAAAAATAAAAAATAAAAAATAAATAAAAAACATAACCGTGGGGCACCTGAGTGGCTTGGTCGGTTGAGCACCTGACTTTTTTTTTCTTTTAAAGATTTATTTATTTATTCATGAGCGACACAGAGAGAGACAGAGACGGAGAAGCAGGCTCCCTGTGGGAAGCCTGATCTGAGACTTGATCCCAGGACCTCGGAATCATAACCTGAGCCAAAGGCAGACACTCAATCACTGAGCCACCCAGGCGCCCGAGTGTCTGACTTCTGATTTCAGCTCAGTTCATGGTCTCAGAGTCGTGGTATTGAGTCCTGTGTCGGGCTCTGTGCTGGGCATGAAACCTGCTTGGGATTCTCCCTCTGCCCTTTCTCCCAACTTCTCTCTCTCTCTCTCTGTCTAAAAAAATAAAATAAATAAAATAGTTTAAAAAAATACTGCTCCCACCTCTCACAGTATTGTCTCTTACATGTAGTTAGTACTCAGTACATGTCGAATTGTAACTCCTCTTATTTCCTAGAAAGCAGTATAGTGTACCAGTTAAGTAGTCAGCTGTGGAGTGAAACTGAGTTCAAATCCTGGTAACTGTTGGCTGTGTCCGTTTCGTGGGCATGTCCATTACATGTTCTAAGCCACTATTTCCTTAACTGTAAAGTGGGGATGATAATTGTACTATGTTATTTATCTGTGGCTGTGTAATGAATTACCTCAAAACCTAGCAGTTTGGAGCAGTTTGAAGCAGTCATCTCCTGGTGTCTTGAGGGCTCAGAATCTGGAAGCAGCTTAGCTGTTACGAGTTTCCAGTCAAGGTATTGGCTGGGACTGTAGTCATTAGAAGACAGTGGGTGTTAGCTGGAGGCCTCATTCCCTTGCTGTGTGGACCGCCTCATGGGGCTGCTTGAGTGTCTGCACGTTATGGCAGCTACCTTCCCCAAGGGTGAATGATCCCAGAGAGAAGGTAAGGAGGAAGCCGCAGTGCCTTTTTAGGACTAGTCACTGGAGTTCCTTATGTTTGTTAGAAGAGTCCTTAAGTCCAGCCCATACTCAAGGGGAGAGGCTTTACCCTTTGAAAGGAATGTCAGAGAATTAGTGGACATACTTTAAACCATCACAAGTCCCCAGGCTTGTTAAGAGGATTACATTGCAGATAAGAAACACCGGGTCCATAGTACAGTGCCTGTCATGTAGTAAGTATCAGTAAACGTTAGACATTTGCATCACTCCTGGTCCTTCTGAGAGGCTTTCCCTACTCTCCACCTGTTTTACTCTGCCTGCCTTTTCCAGAAACGGCCGAAGCTAGAGTCATCTCGGCTTGGGCTGGAGCGGCAGCTGCAGGAGAAGGCAGAAGAGTGCAGCCAACTGCAGGAGCTGCTGGAAAGGAGAAAGGGCGAGGCCCAGCAGAGCACCAAAGAGTGAGTACAGCTAATGGTGTGCATGGGGCTGCTTGGGGACCAAGGCCAGGGTTGGAAGTACCCCCTGGGTGAGACATGGAAAGGTATCTCTAGAAGCTAGAAGGGGCAGACAGAGATAGTTTTTTTTTTTTTTTTTTTTTAATTCTTTATTTATTTATGATAGTCACACAGAGAGAGAGAGAGAGAGGCAGAGACATAGGCAGAGGGAGAAGCAGGCTCCATACACTGGGAGCCCGACGTGGGATTCGATCCCGGGTCTCCAGGATCGCGCCCTGGGCCAAAGGCAGGCACCAAACCGCTGCGCCACCCAGGGATCCCCAGACAGAGATAGTTTAAAGATAGGACCTTTCTCTCTTTACTTTCTCTATTGGTGATGATGATAGTGCCTAAGTTGGGTTACCTGGATTTGCCTCTTTACTTTAGGCTCTAAATCTGCAAAATAGGTTAATCATAGTTCTTACTTCACAGGATTGATCATTCAGCATGTATTTTTGCAATCAATACTGTGTGGCAGGCACTGATCTAGATTCCAATGAACCATTCAGATGAAGAGCACTGTTCTCTAGAAGCATAGTTTCTACCCAGGGGTGGGGGGAGCCAGACAGTAGTAAATAATGAACACATCAGGTAAGAAAATTTGTAGCATGTGAGAATGTGATAAGTAGAGTAGGTCAAAGCAGATCAGAGGGCCAAGAGTGGAGGAGCAGGTTCCAGTATTAAAGTGGTCAGGGGAGGCCTCCTTAAGATTTGAACAGAGACTTGAAGGACGTTGAAATGGATGAATGTGTGTAAAGTGTTTAGAAAACTGCTTGACATGTGGCACGTGATGATATTATCTATTAATAATTATTAGGCTCCAGAACATGAAGCTCCTTGTGGACCAGAGTGAAAGGGTACGATGTGGGCTGGAGGCCCAGGTGAAGGAGCTGCAGGACAAGCTGAAACAGGCCCAGGAGCCTGAGCCTGCTAAGGAGGCGCTCATGAAGGTAGGCAGTAGGATGGCTCCTGTGGCCTCTGTTTTCTTTCAGTAGAGCACCCTCAAGTCTGCTCATCTCCAGTGTCCCCAGAGTATGTACAGTATGCAACTGATTATGGGTACCCCTTAATGTGCTTTCAGACATATTTGATAGTGGGGTGGGGTTAGAACTCAGAACAGAGGGCATCTTAGAGGGCAGAGAGCACCTTGTGCTGAGTCTAACAGGTATGAAGTGCTCAATACATATTTTTGATGGACTAAGTGAATGAACAGACAGGCAGATCTGAATAAAGTTCCTCTGTTCTTCCACCTTCATTTCCCCAGGACCTGTTAGAGGCCCGAGAGCTTCTGGAAGAGGTCTTAGAGGGGAAGCAGCGGATGGAGGAGCACCTGAGACTGCGGGAGCGGGAGCTGACAGCCCTGAAGGGGGCCCTGAAGGAGGAGGTGGCCTCCCGTGACCAGGAGGTGGAACATGTCCGGCAGCAGTGCCAGCGAGATGCAGAGCAGCTTCGCCGGAGTATACAGGATGCAACCCAGGCATGTGACCAGAGCAGGGGCTGTCAGAAGAGGGCATCCCCCCAAGAAGAGGCTTGAGGTCTCTTGGTATTTTGGGACTTTCCTGGTCGTAACTGGAACTCCCTCTAAAAGACACACATGAGATGCATTGAGAACCTTGGCCAGAAGACCTACAAGGTCTCCTTCTACAAGGGCAGAGAGGGAATGCAGACGAGGAACACCATGATAAATAAATAGGGGAGGCTTCCTGTAAATGACAGCAGGGATGGGGGTGGGGTGGGGGTGGAGCTATAACCTGGGGAGAGCTTTCTGCTAGCATTGCACCCAGCATCACTGGGCTATCATGGTGTGTAGCTGGTGTGATGCCCTCTGGGCCTGATCCTCCCCTTCCACACTTCTACTTTGGTCTGAAGTGCGTTCTTCCCTCGGAGCCTCCTGGCCCCCAACTGCCTCCTTCCCTAGGACCATGCTGCATTAGAGGTGGAGAGGCAGAAAATGTCAACCCTGGTGCGGGAGCTGCAGAAGGAGCTGGAGGAGACCTCAGAGGAGACAGGGCATTGGCAGAGCATGTTCCAGAAGAACAAGGATGAACTTAGAGCCACTAAGCAGGAGTAAGGACTTTGCCTCTCTCCCAGTAATGCTTATCTGGGATTCCTATATCCTGCTTTTCTACCCATGCTGTGCCCTTTACTCTGCCGAGAGTGGGTGCCGAGGGTGGGTGCCGTCCATTGGCTTCTGGGGAGGTGGTTTGCATTGTCCTGCTAACCTCTGCCAGGCAGTTGGCCTGACCTTGTTCCCTTTCCCTTTGCATTCACCTGGCTGGATTCAGACTCCTGCAGCTGCGGATGGAGAAGGAGGAGATAGAAGAGGAGCTTGGGGAGAAGATAGAGGTCTTACAAAGGGAATTAGGGCAGGCCCGAGCTGGTGCTGCAGATACTCGCCAAATGGAGGAGCTTAAGAAGGTACTTGGAGGGACACCTGGCTGGCTCAGTCAGTGAACATGAGACTCTTGATCTCAGGGTTGTAGTTTGAGCCTCATGTCTGGGTATTACAGACATATAAAATAAAACATTTAGTTAAACAATAAAAGTATAGGAGATAGAAATTTTAATTGGAGCGATAGAGATAGTACCGTAAGGGAATGATGAAAGACATCTTAACAGTATTAAACAGCAAAGATTGGAGATTACTTAAAAAAAAAGGGGTGGGGGGGCAGCCCTGGTGGCACAGTGGTTTAGTGCTGCTTGCAGCCCAGGGTGTGATCCTGGGGACCCGGGATCAGGTCCCATGTTGGGCTCCGTGCATGGGGCCTGCTTCTCCCTCTGCCTATGTCTCTGCCTCTCTCTCAATCTCTGTGTCTATCATGAATAAATAAAATAAAATCTTAAAAAGAAAAAAAAAACCTTTAAAAAAAAAAAAGGAAGCACTTGGAGTTGGGGCATGGAAGGGCAGGATGGGGTGATGGGCACTGACCTCGCTTACCCATGAGGACCTCCACACTGTGTGGCTGCCTCCTGTGTTTGGTTTTCAGGACCCACCTTGCCTGTTCAGCCATCTCTCTCCCCAACACATTCTGATGCAGTTGGGTTCTCATCGAGTATACATGTTTCTAATGGAAAGGACTTCTGGTTGGGTTCTAGCCAGAGGCTGCTGGCTGCCTCCCAAGAAACCTCATGGGGAGCAGCATTTAGATGGATTTGTGAAACTCCAGGGTCATTTTTGCAAGCTTGGAATTTGGTCTGCACAGGGAGAGCTGATCTGTTGGAAGAGGCTAGAAGTGGGATTGGGGGGCTTAAGGGGAGCGGGCAGGGGGATGGGCTCATTAACTACGTCTATGAAACAAACATTTACAGTTAGAATGCCATTTTATTAACTTGTGCAAGCGTCATCACACAGACTGGAATATTTGCATTGGCTCAGCCAGCTGACCTACTTGGGAAGCCAAATCTAATTCAAGGGCTGCTTATAGAATCTAGAGGTAGGGAATTCAATATTATATCATACATGGGTGTTTTATAAATGACAAGGTCATCAAATTGAAGTGAATACAAATAATTTCTTCATGTTCCTGGTATTAGTTTATGAAGGACAAGAAAGCAATTCATTATTTTTGATGATTTAGAAACTTAGAAAATATTTTTGTTAGTATAGGGAACTGGCATTTATGGCCTCCCGAGGATCCTTCTAGGTTTACAGTTCTTTGATTCATTATGCTGGATATGTAGTTGGTGCCCATTTAATGAGTATTAATTAATCAGTGTGTGTTAATCATGTCTTTACCATAACACTGCCTACTTGTAATCAAGGTAATCATATTTATTAAATGAGTAAAGAAGTATAGCTCTAAGTGATGATTTTCCAGATAAATAAAAGTCCAAGCTTATGCCAAATACTTGGTGGAGAAAAAAAGTGTTAACCAAATATACTTTCAGTGATTGTGAAATGAAAAGTGCTCTTAAATTTTTACTATGTTAATATGAAGTTAACAGATACCAAGGATAGTCTGAAGTCTGTTTGCTGTATTAGTTGACATAATAAACTTGGACATTCCTCTGGACAATCTCAGTGATTTATTATGTGAGATGAAGCTTAAAAGCTAAAAAGTAATACTAGTGCTTCATTTATCTCACATATGCAGTGTATTTAATTAAGTACTCACTCAAACAACATACATATGAGAAAATATTCCCCATCCAATGTAGACCCCATGAGGTCCTGTTTTTTCCTCTATAGTTAGTTTTGTTAGTGTCATATGTTGAAAACTCAAAAAATATAAACTTTCAGCCTAATTATGGTATTTTCTGAATTTCAGAAGTAGCTAATAGCTAAAGAACTAGAACCAGAGCTCATATTTTAATTTTTAAAAAGATTTTATTTTTACACCCAATGCGGGGCTCAAACTCACAACCCCAAGATTAAGAGTCACATGCTCTACTGACTAAGCCAGCCAGGCGCCCCAATATTTTAACTTTTTAAAAAAAGAAATAAGAGAAGCACCACTATTTATTGTGTAATATGTTTTGATTTTCAACATATTTTCTTTTGTTTTTGAAATAACCAATCCTATTTTATTCAAACTCTCATCTACTCTCACTGCGTGTGATTTCTTTTTTATGGACATTTATTTCACATGACATAGAATTTACCCTTTTATTTTATTTTTATTTTAAAGATTTTTTTACTGGGGCACCTGGGCAGTTCAGTGGTTGGGCATCTGCCTTTGGCTCAGGGCATGATCCTGGGGTCCTGGGATTGAGTCCCATATTGGGCTCCCAATGGAGAGCCTGCTTCTCCCTCTGCCTGTGTCTATGCCTCTCTCTCTGTGTCTCTTGTGAATAAATAAATAAAATCTTAAAAAAAAAAGATTTTTTTACTTTATTTGAGAGCCAGCAAGAGCATGAATGGGGGTGTAGACTCCCCACTGAGCAGGGAGCCCAATGCAGGGCTCCATCCTAGGACCCTGGGATCATGACCTGAACCAAAAACAGATGTTTAACCCACTGAGCCACCTAGGTGCCCCGAAGTCACCCTTTTAAAGTGTACAATTTAGTGGTGTTTAGTATATACACAAAGTTATACAACCATCATCACTATTTAATTGCAGAACATTTTTATCACCCCAAAAAAGAACCCCATCTGCATTAGCAGTCACTTTTCCCAGCTGTTTGCAACCACTAATCTACTTTCTGACTCTATGCATTTACCTGTTCTGCGCATTTCCTATAATTGTACTCCTATAACATATGGCCTTGTATGTCTGGTTTCTTTCACCTAGCATAATCTTTTTTAAGGCTTCCCAATGTTGTAGCAAGTATCAGGACTTCATTATTTTTTAGGGCCGAGTAATATTCTATATGGATATATCATATTTTGTTTCTCTGTTTACCAATCGATGGACATTTGGGTCACTACTGTATTTTAGCTCTCATGAATAATGCTGCTGTGGACATTCGAGTGAACATGTTTTTTGAGAACATGTTTTCAGTACTCTTGAATATGTGTCGGGATGGAATTCATTTTTTTTTTTTAATTTTTATTTATTTATGATAGTCACAGAGAGAGAGAGAGGCAGAGACACAGGCAGAGGGAGAAGCAGGCTCCATGCACCGGGAGCCTGACGTGGGATTCGATCCCGGGTCTCCAGGATCGCGCCCTGGGCCAAAGGCAGGCACCAAACCGCTGCGCCACCCAGGGATCCCTCGGGATGGAATTCATATGGTCACTCTATGATTAACTTTTTGAGAAACTGTCAGACCATTTGCCCAAGTAGCCACACCATCTTTTGTTTCCCCAGCAGTGTAGGAGAGTTCCAGTTGCTGCGCAGTCTGATGGCCCTAGCTGCCTCCTGGTGCCTTGCCATTGTCCCCTTTTCCTTCTAGGAGCTGTGCCAGACACAGAAGGAACTTAAGGAACTGAAGGAAGAGCAGCAGAACCAGGAGGTGGCTGGGCGTCACCGGGAGCGGGAATTGGAGAAGCAGCTAAAGGTTGAGGCTGATCGAGGCCAGGGGTTGGAACAGCAGAACCTCCAGCTACAAAAAACCCTCCAGCAACTGAGACAGGACTGTGAAGAGGCTTCCAAGGCAAGGGGAGTGGGCCCGGGGCTTAGGAGGTGGAGGCTGAGGGGTCTGGAGGGCCGAGGAGCCAGAGGGCATGGAAAATGACCTATCATGGGTATGTACAGACCAGACCCTTGTCCTAGGTGTGTGGTTAAAGTAGCCAGGGTTTGGCAGGGAGGGGGTGGCAGGGCTGTACCTGCTGATACCCACTTCCTCTGCAGGGGTGGGATCCTCAGGGGCACTACCACTGTTGTGGGCTCTCTTTGGGGTGGCTTCCCTGATACGGTAGGTGACCTGGAGCCCCAGGGTCTGAGCTGCCACTCCCTGAACTGGCCGCAGGCTCAGGTGGCAGCAGAGGCAGAGGTGGCGGTGCTGGGGCAGCGACGGGCAGCAGTGGAAGTGACACTTCGGGAGACCCAGGAGGAGAATGACGAGTTCCGACGGCGTATTCTGGGTCTGGAACAGCAGCTAAAGGAGGCCCGAGGCCTGGCAGAGGGCGGGGAAGTGGCAGAGGCAAGGCTTCGGGACAAGGTGCAGCGGCTAGAGGTCAGTGCCCTCTGCACATCATTGGCTTCCCCCTGGCCCTCCTTCTTCTCACCCCTGGGTCAATACTCCAGCTAAATCCTCAGCTATCAGTTTTGTTTTGTCCCCGGTGTGCTTCTATTTGTCTTCCCAATTCAATGTTAAACTTGGGCTTATTTCCTGGAGTGTGCTTTGTTGCAAACGTCTTGCCCCTTGTGCTGGTATTTTTGTCTCTTATCCCCCACCCTATGCCTTTTCCTTTTCTTGATTTCTTTGCTAGTCCTTTGGAGCCTGTTTTCACTGCCTACCTTTTTCATAGCTCGCTTTCCTTCCCTTCCATCTACTCCCCTCCAAATGACTTCTGTCTCCCCTCTCCCAGGCAGAGAAACAGCGGCTCGAAGAGGCCCTGAATGCCGCTCAGGAAGAGGAGGGGAGCCTGGCAGCTGCCAAGCGGGCACTGGAGGCCCGGCTGGAGGAGGCCCAGCGGGGGTTGGCCCGCCTAGGGCAGGAGCAGCTAGCACTGAACCGGGCCCTAGAGGAGGAGGGGAAGCAGCGGGAGGCGCTCCGGCGGAGCAAGGCTGAGCTGGAGGAACAGAAGCGCTTGCTGGACAAGACTGTGTGCCAGCTCAACAAGGAGGTGGGGCATGGGGTGGCCTGGCTCTTAGGAGGAGGCCTAGCTCTTAATGAAGCTTACGTTGGGGGAGGGGGATAGGGTCGGGGTCAGAATGGTCGGTGGTGTTTGCTTTCCTCAAGTTAATTGCTGGGGAGGCAGAATCTTTGGAGAGGGGTGTCCTTCCTACTACCCCTCAGTGGACAAGAGTCCACCCCGATATCCCATCCATGGTGGTCTTGATCCTTGGGGAGTGTTTCCTGGGATTCTTCCTTACATGTCTGTAAGACCTGAACACAGGAATCTTTATTACTAGAATTTTCTGTTTGGAGTAGGGAAAGGAAGGGTCTAGGATCTCTTCCTAGATGTCTTTAAGACCTAAACACAGGATTTTTGTGGGTGAAATTTTATATTTGAGGGAAGGCAAAGAGAAAGGAAAAAAAGGAAATAAATTGCATTTTTTTCAGGTAAGGTTCTCCTCCTAATCTCTTTTTAAAGCTAGAGCAAACATACATATTTTGTCAGTTCTAAAATGCACATTGCCAACATCTCCAGAGTTGACTTGTGCCTTATGACTGTGTGTTATAGTTCAGTTGACAGGTTTGTTTCTTTTGTTTTTGGTTTTTGGTTTTTGTTTTTTTTTTATGGTACATCTTCCAATCATTGGCATCTTGGGTTTGTTGAAATTTGGTCATTTAAGGTTTACTTTGTATCAGACACAGTTATAAGTAGTTTACATAATTAATATAATTCTCACAAACAATCTTGTGATGTAGGTACCGTTATCTTCCCATTTTACAGATGGGGAACTGAGACCCAGAGAGGATAAGTAACTTGCCTTTTGCCACATAGCTAATAAGTGGTAGAGTCAGGATTTGAACCCAGGCCATATGTGTATTATTACTTGCCATACTAGGGACCTAGGCCTAGGGGAGAGCTGGGGAGGGTGGCTTCAGCAGTAAGAAGAATCTGGGGGAGTCTGGGCTTAGAGGAGGGTGGGGAGGGGGGTCTGGGTTTAGAGGAAGGACAAGAGTATAGTGCTAAAAAGGCTCTTTTCATCCCAGCTGGAGCAGATTGGGAACGATTCTAAGCAGGCTCTGCAGCAGCTCCAGGCCCAGCTGGAGGATTACAAGGAGAAGGCCCGGCGGGAGGTGGCGGATGCCCAGCGTCAGGCCAAGGAATGGGCCACTGAGGCTGAGAAGAACTCAGGGGGGCTGAGCCGGCTTCAGGATGAGGTAGGAGCAGAAGTGGCAGGGGGTAGAAACCCTTCCAACGTCCTTGGTTTAAAGGTCACTGCCTCTTTTTTTTTTTTTTTTTTTAAGATTTTATTTATTTATTCATGATAGTCACACAGAGAGAGACAGAGAGGCAGAGACACAGGCAGAGGGAGAAGCAGGCTCCATGCACCGGGAGCCCGACGTGGGATTCGATCCCGGGTCTCCAGGATCGTGCCCCGGGCCAAAGGCAGGCGCCAAAC
Source organism: Canis lupus familiaris (assembly GCF_011100685.1). Lineage (NCBI taxonomy): Eukaryota > Metazoa > Chordata > Mammalia > Carnivora > Canidae > Canis > Canis lupus. Next base: position 61,231,328 of record NC_049238.1, read on the forward strand.
CGCTGCACCACCCAGGGATCCCTTTTTTTTTTTTTTTTAAGATTTTATTTATTTGAGAGAGAGTATAAATAAAATATTAAAAAAAAAAAATCCTAGGGACGCCTGGGTGGCTCAGTCATTTAAGTGGCTGCCTTAGACTCAGGTCATGATCCTGGAGTCCTGGTATCAAGTCCCACATCTGGCTCCCTCTTCCAAATCTGGCTCCTTCGTCAGTAGGGTATCTGCTTCTCCCTCTGCCCTGCCCCCCTGCTCATGCTCTCTCTCTCTCTCTCTCTGTCTGTCTCTCTCTCTCACCCTCTCAAATAAATAAATAAAATCTTGGGACACCTGGGTGGCTCAGCGGTTGAGCATCTGCCTTCAGCTCAGGTGTGATCCTGGAGTCCCAGGATCGAGTCCTACATCGGGCTCCCTGCATGGAGCTGCTTCTTCCTCTGCCTATGTCTCTGCCTCTCTTTCCATGTCTCTCATGAATAAATAAATAAAATCTTTAATAAATAAATAAATAATATCTTTAAAATAATTTGAAAATCTCAACACTGCAATGTTAGTGGAAATATGGTAACAGAACCGAGGCATGTCTGACACAGAGTAGGTGCTTTAAATATGATGGCTAGTTTTAATGCTTCACAATCTTTATTTATTAAAAGAATTTTTTAATAAAGGTTTTACTTATTTAATCATGAGAGACATAGAGAGAGAGGCAGAGACACAGGCAGAGGGAGAAGCAGGCTCCCTGCGGGGAGCCTGATACAGGACTCTGTCCCAGGTTCCTGGGATCACACCCTGAGCTGAAGGCAGATGCTCAACCACTGAGCCACCCATGTGTCGCTCACAATCTTTTACAGTAACAACTTGTTATAATTTTGTTTTGTGATTACATAACCCTCCCTTTTTTTAATGTTCATCCCTTTTTGTTAAAAAAAAAAAAAAGTCCCAGTACCCAGCCTGTAGCCCATATCACTTAAATCATATCTCCTAGGGCTAGGACCTGGGATCCGTTGTCTAAAATCTCCTTAAGTGATTCTAGTTTGTGTAGAGCATTCTAAAGCAATAAAGAAAATGGACTAAGAGCTCCTGCCTGCCTGCTAGATAGGATGCTGCCTGATTCCTGAATTGTTGAATAAAGCTAGCTAGATCTTCAAAGAGAAGACAATGGACTAAACCTCAGCCAGCCTTTTATTATTACCGTGCTCTGGAGATTTAAAGATCATCAGTGAGGAAACATTGCTCCCCACAGGGCAGACTGTTCCCCCCACCCCCACCCCCAGCTCTCATCAGTTGCATTCTCCCTTCCACTCAGACCCAGAGGCTCCGGCAGGCCCTGCAGGCATCCCAGGCTGACCGGGACACAGCAAGGCTGGATAAAGAGCTGCTGGCCCAGCGACTGCAGGGCCTGGAGCAAGAGGCAGAGAACAAGAAGCGCTCCCAGGATGACAGGGCCCGGCAGCTGAAGGGTCTTGAGGTGACAGCACAGGGGGTGGTGGGGGAGGGGCGCAGGTGGGACTTCTGTGGGGGAAGGGAGCTGGACACTCCAAGCCCCCTTTCTATGCTAGGTACCCAAAGCAGGTAGCCCACAGCTGATGGATTTTGTTTGAGCGCAGTACTTTCAATGACTCTGAATCAATTGCCAACGTTTAGAAATTTATACGTGTCATTTATATATTCTGATTTCTGGTTCCTTTTGTACATTTGGAAAATATAGTAACACTGAGCTTCTAATCCTGAGCTGTCTGCATGGCAGCAGTTGGCTGGAGCTGAGCAGTAGCCTCTCCCCTTTGGAGTGAATAATGGTCTTCAGTTTGCTATATTTGGCAGTAATAATATAATAATAACAGTGACAATAGCAGCATTAAACGCTTACATGTTATGCCATCTGCCAGGTACTGGAGACTCCTTTAATTTTTTTATTTTTATTTTTATTTTTTAAACATTTTTATTTATTTATGACAGTCACAGAGAGAGAGAGAGAGGCAGGGACATAGGCAGAGGGAGAAGCAGGCTCCATGTACCGGGAGCCCGACATAGGATTCGATCCCGGGTCTCCAGGATTGCGCCTTGGGCCAAAGGCAGGCGCCAAACTGCTGCGCCACCCAGGGATCCCCTGGAGACTCCTTTAATCCTGAGAATAACTCTGTGGAATAGGTAGTCTTTTCTCCATTTTATAGACTAGGAAAACTGACACACAGAGAGGTTAAACACCTTGACCATGGCTCTTCTGCTAGGAAGTGGTAGGTCTGATTTTCAGACCCAGACAGTGTGTCTCCAAGAGACCATACCCTTGGTCTCTCTCCATGGGACTGCCTGGCTTGAGTGCACTTCCTTCATCTGAATCCTGGCGCTTCGGGTTCTGACTCTCTCCAGCTCAGCTTTGGCTCAGGCACTTTGGCTTCTGACTGTTTTCCCATTAGGGAATTAGGGCTGCCCCACTGAGGAATAGATTCTGGGGCAGAGACCAGAGGAGGCATCACCACCCTTTCCTCAGTGCCACGCCTGGTCAGCAGAGGGTGCTAGCTTCCATGGTGGCTCCAGGCAGGGGCACACACCAGCTGGTTATGGGGACATGTGAGACAGAAAGGTCTGTGGAGGCTAGGAGGAGGGTCCTGGTTGGGGGTTAGCATTCTGGTGTCCAGCGTGTGGGGCAAAATTAACCTGTTGTTCCCATGCCACAGGAAAAAGTCTCACGGCTGGAAGCAGAGTTAGATGAGGAGAGGAGTACCGTGGAGCTGCTGACAGAACGTGTGACTCGTGGCCGGGACCAGGTGAGTCCTTTCTTACCCTTCCCCCGTGCCCACCCCTGACTGCAATACCTTCAAAAATGCCTCCAACCTCCCATGCTTTGTAATCTGGAGAATTCTGGCTGCTGAATCTGTGCATGGCTCGTGCTACTTCAGGGTCTCTCTGCTTCGGGCCAGGTGGAGAGAAGCCAGGGATTTGAGTGGAACAAGAAATCCTGGTAGCCTGGGATACTCTGACCTGAGCCCAGGCTGCTTCCCTTCAGAAGGGATGCTAGTTCCTGGTGAGATGGAGGAGGCCCTGTTTCGATTCTGTGGCTCTTCCCATTTGACTAAGCTGTGATTTCTTAGTTGCCTAAGAATTGCTGGGATTCAGAAGGCATCCTACTGTTTACTCTCTGTCTCATATGGTTTACCTGGCTGGTTCATTATTAGCCCTCCCCAAATCTGACCCCTCTCATCTGTCCTTACTAGGTAGACCAGCTGAGGTCAGAGCTCATGCAGGAGAGATCTGCTCGACAGGACCTGGAGTGTGACAAAATCTCCCTAGAGAGACAGGTGAGCAGAGGAGTGAGGAGTCTTGGGGATAGACCCTCAGAGGTAGGTGAATGACCATAGGAGGGATCAGAAGTGGAGCGTGACCATGAAGACTTTCTGTCCCTCTCAGAACAAGGACTTGAAGAGCCGATTGGCCAGCTCAGAAGGCTTCCAGAAGCCCAGTGCCAGCCTCTCTCAGCTTGAATCCCAGAATCAGGAGTTGCAGGAGCGGCTGCAGGCTGAAGAGAGGTGATGTGAGCCCATCCTTCCTCTCTCCCTCTGGCCTTTTCTTCTCTGAGGTTTTCTCCATCTTGCACGTCAGACATGGCCAACCTAGCCTGATTATTAGGGGGAATCTTTTCTTTTGGGAAAGAGCAGAAGGAGTGGAATGCAGAACTTCTGGAATGTGAATGACCTCTTATCTCTCTGGTTCTTTGGATCTGCCCTGGATCCTCCCTATTGTGACAGGACTGAGAGGAGTTCATGGAGGCTGGAGGGGGCCAAGTAGGGTTTCCTTTAGAAATGGAGATAGCCATAGACATCCCCCCTATCACACCTTCTTAGGGAGAAGACGGTCCTTCAGTCCACCAACCGAAAACTGGAGCGGAGGGTTAAAGAGCTGTCCATCCAAATTGATGATGAGCGGCAGCATGTCAATGACCAGAAGGACCAGGTAAGAATGATAGCCAGGGCCAAGCAACCATATGGTAAGCATATACTGTGCTTTTGCTTAAAGGCCAAGGGAGGCCCCATCTCATAGGTCTTTCCAACTTCTACTGTCCTTGTATAAGGTCAGAGACTAGATGGGAGGCACTGGATTAGAGCAGGCATAGTGCATTGAGTGTCATGATGTGGTAGGTTCTCTTTCTAAGTGTTATATGTGTATGAGCTCATTTAACCCCCAAAACCAGCCTGTGAAGTTAGGGAACTTGCCCATGGTCATGACATATTTCTGGGGCAATGATCCCTTGTCAAAATAGCTATGGGGGAGGGTCCCAGTCCATGGTAGCAGCAGATGCTTTTCTAATGTGGGGTTTTGGTATCCTGCCCAGCTAAGCCTGAGGGTGAAGGCTTTGAAGCGGCAGGTGGATGAAGCAGAAGAGGAGATTGAGCGACTGGATGGCCTGAGGAAGAAGGCCCAGCGTGAGCTGGAAGAGCAACATGAGGTCAATGAACAGCTCCAGGCCCGGATCAAAACCCTAGAGAAGGACTCCTGGTATGGGCTGCTTTTCTGCCCCCCTGCTCAATCAGGATGGTTATGCAAGAAGGGAATGAGCTCTCCTGCACTGAATAGGGAGGAGGATCTCTGAGATGGGACTCTGCAGTCCCTCCTTCCTGGCTGGAAGCCTGGATTATTCTTTAGTAGTTCAGCCCCCAGTCTATAGCCCATCTCCCCAGATCTCAGATTGGTGGGGGATCTTGTGAGTACCTTGAGGCCTTAGAACAACTGGGAGTTTCCTTAGTGTGAAAAGCATGATTGTCTGAATCTTTCTGTCTCCTTCCCTTACAAGTATTCCTCTCTCTGACTCAGGCGCAAAGCCTCCCGTTCAGCTGCTGAGTCAGCCCAGCGTGAAGGGCTGAGCTCGGATGAGGAGTTTGACAGTGTCTACGACCCTTCTTCCATTGCATCGCTGCTTACGGAGAGCAACCTGCAGACCAGCTCCTGTTAGCTTAGGTCCACAAAGGACCAGAAACTGCACTTGAGGCCTGCTCTGGCCAGGCCTGCTCTGCCCTGCCAAGCCTCAGATTCCTCATTCCTGGAGGGGGACTTGATTATTCAGCCCTAAGACCGGGAGGGGTGTGAGTGATGATGGTAAAAAAGGCATCAGCATGAAGCTGGTAGACAGGCTTGCCTCTGGAGGAGTGGGTATTTTAGGCCAACTGAGCCCTTCCCTTAAGTGCTGATCCTCCTTCTCCTCCCTCATAACAATAGGATGACCAGCATATAGGCCAAGGGGGATTGAGCAGGATAGGAAGGGATAGACATTGCCACGTACATAAAGCTTTATTTCTTTAGCCCTTACCTCTCAGGCTCAGGGAAATACCTTTGTGATTTTGCTCCCTTGACTCCTGCAACCTGTTTTCCTCTCACTCTGGAGCAAGGTAAAGAGAACATTATAGGTAATGGACACACTGGTGTGGCTCTATCCGCTTGGATGCTCCGCTTTGCACAGTCATGGGACGCATATGGTAGTCTCTGTTCCTTTCCACTCATATATTTTGCCTTCCCCAAAGCCAGAGGATCCAAGGGATCTGTTCTCCCCCTCCCATCTTCACCATTCCTACCTTCCTTCTTTCCTTTTGGTGCCTTAGCCAGGGTGAGGAGATAAGGATGCTCTTCTTACCTCTGTACCTGCACATTCATACCTCTCCAAGGACCAGCTTGTCCCCAACCAGGGCCCTCAGCTTTTCCTGCTGCCCCAGTCTAAAGAGAGCTACTGGTTCCTCGGCTGATGAGCCCTTGGGGGAGGGACTTTGGTAGGACCATGATAAAGTGGTGGGCTTGGTTCTGCTCAGGGTCTCTATCTTTCCTCCTCTTCCTCTGTGACAATGGATGTGTTTGTTTATAAGGGGGTTGCATCTGGGAACCCTGATAACTGTCTACATGAGTCTGAAAAGCAAAAGTCTTCCTTGTGGCTTCTCTGACCCAGATGTGCCTAACCTCAGTAGGGAACCAGGGGACCCTTATTATCTCAGGAGCTTGGACCTGATACGGGGCTTCTTTCTTGGTAGAAATGGGAAGAGGCAATGGAGGATTTATTCCTCCCTTGGGTTTTGGGGAGAGCCAAGCCCTGTTGGAGAGGGAGTAAGGGAGATTATTTACCTCTCTTATTTCCTAAGCAGGCTCTGTAAGGAGCCCGGGTGAGGAAGAAGGCTGTTTTCACCAATGACTTGTAATTTCATGATTAAAAAAAAAAAAAAATTCTATTCTGCAAATTAGATATTTTCTCCCAAATCAACCTACCCTTGATTTTATTTTAAATAAAATGTTAAAATTATATATCTATACTGAAATCCTTAAATTCTCATTCTTTTCCCTCGCTTGTTTTGAGATCTGTTCTACAAAGAAACCATTTTTACTATAGAACTTAGAGGCTGAAGCTGGGGTTTTCTTTACCTCACTTTTTAGAGGGCCTTTACAACAGATTAGATGGAACCTAGGGAACCTGTGTTTATAGCACCTCCATTCTCTCCTAAATAACCTTCTGGGAATAGAAAGGCCAGTAAATGCTGTCTCTGAGGGTTAAAGGAGACAGACCAGAACTGGATTTTATGCTCTTGGGGCACAGGGATATCCCCAGCATTCACCTCCCAGTAAAAGACATTCATTCCTATCTGGTATGGGACCCAGTTCCTACCTGGGAGGTAGCAAAATTTCTGTCATTCCTGCTCTTGTGTTGCCTTGAAGAGAAAGCTAGCTGTTTGTTCATCAGAGCCTATTGCCAGATTCAGGGGCACTGCCCACTCAAGAGCGGGTCAGACCATCTGCCTGCTTTCCAGGTGGACCACAGCCCAGTGGAACAGCCAATCTGCAGAGAAAGGCAGGGTTGAAAGAGACTCCATCCTTGGCTCTCCTGTAAGACTTTAAAATGCTAATCTGGGTTTGGGGAGCAGATGCTATTGGAAATTGAGGCTCATCCTTTCTCAAGAATACACAATCCTTTTAAGGCAACGTGTCCCGCCTCTCCTAACCATATAAGTGCAACTTTGATATAATAGCTTCTACATAACAAGCCCCACCCAGAGCCAAGCTGGCTTTGACTTTGGCCTGGGCCTCCTGCCAGGGCAGGGCACCTGCCAGACTGGCTTGGGCCAGTCTGAGTAAGTTGGCCTCTGGTGCCTGCATTTCTACCGTGATGGGGGAAAGTTTTGCTCGGTTCCACAAAAGTGGCCTATATATAGGGAGAGGAGAATGTATGGAAGCTTTTTTCCAACTTGTCCTCTCAGGGGCAGGCAGGGTAATTCTCTTTCACCAACAGTGACCTTGGAGTTGAAAAGGCAGCAGCAAGATTAACGAAGAATATTTGAGATGCAAGCATATGGGCTAGGCAAAACCCCGGTTGAGCACCCTCAGGTAGCCTCATAAACACCTTTATGTCTCTGAGAGCCGACCGGCGAGTCCGGACGCTCCCGGCCACGCCCACCCGCTCCTCGGCTCGCTCTCATTGGCGGGAGGCATCTGGGGGCGTGTCCAGCCGGCAGCCCCGCCCCCGACGCGTCTATACAAGGGGGCGGTTCCACGCGCGCCCGCCTAGAAGGCGCCGGACGGCGGGGCGGAGGGTAGGTCCGTGTGCCGCGACCCTCGCGCGAGTAGGATGAACGGGACGCGGAGCTGGTGCACGCTGGTGGACGTGCGCCCGGAGGGCCCGACTGCGGTAAGAGCGGCCGCACTGCCTGCCCCGCCCGGTGCTCCCGGTCTCCAGTTCGGTCCCTCCTGCGCCTCGCGCCAGGCTCGCTGACCTCGCCTGGGGCCGGCTTGAGGCCGTCGGCTCTCGCCGCGCTTCTCTTTCTCTTTTTCTGCCGCCGCGTGGCGGGCAGTGGGGGGTCGTGGGGGTCGTGGCAGGAAGGCCGTTCGGGGACTCGGGGCCTCCCTGCCCCCTGGAGGGCTCTGCGGCTCCTCCCGGGACCCCGCGCGGGGATCCATTGCGCGCCCCCCAGGCGTCCCGTGGGTCGTAGGAGGATCTCTGTGTTTGGGGCTGTGGGTGTCCGACGGGGAGGTGAGGCCTTCTGTGGTTCCTGTGGTCTCAGAGGCCCTCCCAAGAACTTAATGGTGCTTTGGGTGGTCAGTAAGAAGACAAAGGATACGGAGTAAAATCCCAGGGCTTGAACCGAAGGGTGGGGCGGCAGGTCTCCAGGTACGCCCAGGTGGCCAGGAGCTCCCCCTTTCGCCAGGAGGGATAGGGCTGCCCGCTTGCGGGTCACCACTCGGCCCCGATTTCTCCTTCCCCTTGCAGCTCTCCTGGTTCCCCAACCCCCATCGGCCAACCAGTGGCTCCTGGGACGGTTTGTTCACCTCGTTTCCGGGTCTAGCTTCCAGGCCCCGGGCAGGTGGATGCAGGAGTGGCCAGAAACCGAGGCGAAGGGAAGGGAAGTGACCCGCGGGAGCGCTTCCGGACGACGTGCGGGTTGAGGAGAGGGACGGCCTCCTGTGCTAAGTCTCACTCCCTGGCTCCCTGGCCCTGGTTCCTCTCCACCCCGGATGACCCTATGGTTTTTCCTCTTCGAAGGCAGAGGACGGTACCTTGTGGCTGCTTTTAGGCTTTGCTGGGGAACTTGACCCAGAATACGTGTGTACTGTCTCATGGATTTTCAAGCTATTTTGGGGGGACTGAAATAGGAGCCGAGGTGATGGGAAGTGTGTATCCTCCTTTCCCCCTCCCTTCGCTCTGTATCTGAGTCCCTTCCTCGCATCTAGTCTCAGCATGCCCCCTGAGGGAGCTAACCCTGCTGCACCCCAATTATGGCTCTTCAGAATAACTCGTGGGATAGTTTCTCATTTCAGGTTTAGGGTGCAGATGATCACTTAATTCTGTTCACAGTCTCCTCTCCATTTCTGTCCAGTCTATGAGTGTTTCTACCACATTACGGGTCGAGCTACTGCCCAAACCCCCAATCCTTCATTTTTGGTAGTTTGCCAGTCTCCTAGCAATAAAGAAATCCATCCTCTATTATGTCAGCCCCCAGACCTACTACATGCTCTTGCTCACTGTCTTGGAATGGTTGAGGTAGGGAGGCGGGTATGAGGAAAATACAGGAGAGGGGTGTTGGGTTTCTTTTTGCTTATTGTAAAAAAGAGATCTGGGAGGGTCTTAAGACCAAGGTATTGGTACTGTTGAGAATGATTGGACACACTCTTCTGTCCCTTGATGTTTTGTTGTTCCTTGCCTCATGGGGGAGAAGTAGTCAGTAGGAAAATAGTGCCAAATAATTAAAGAATAAAGTAAATTCTTTAATTCAGTCAGTATCCAGCTATGAATTAGTTTGAACCTAATCAGAGATGTTTAGAACAAGGGGAAATAGAAACTCCCTTTATTCCTTTTCCCTAGGCTGGACATGAGAGGTATTGTACTTCAAAGCTGCGAATGAAATAAGCATTACTGGAATCTGTTCTTGGAGACATTCCTGAGCTGTTAAGGACCGGGAGGAGATGGTAAACAATCAGTCAGGAGACAGGCTTTGTCCCTGAATTCCTCTCCTCTGAGCCAGCGCTAGGTTAGAATTTATGGCTCTGGACAGTCCCCAGGAAGCTGTAGTATATTCACACCATGGAGTGAATGGTCAGTGTGGGCACCAAGTGAGTGATTGAGTATGCAAATGAATAGATGTTTCTCCTGGTGTCAGCAGTGTAGACAGTTTAATTGATTTGTATGTCCTAGTGGGAGTCAGGACCCTGGGACTCTGTTGATGTTTCCCTATCAGCCAGGCCATGTGCCTTTTGGTGCATCACACTTGGATGTGGAAATATGGCTAATATAGTCTTTGGATTAATTTTATTGTTGGAGGCAGATGCAGGAGGTACAGTGAGCCAATGTTTTTCAAACTGCAGATCATCACCACCAGTGATTTAGGACCCTAGCATTAGAAAAGAAGTGGATTCCAATTATATGACATTCTGGAATAGGCAAAACTAGAGACAACAAAAAGATCAGTGATTGCCAGGAGTTTGGAGGGTAGACGGGAGATGATTAGAGCACAGAGGATTTTTTTTTGTCCTAATCCACAGAATGTACCTTATTCACTTTACTTGAGTGTACCCTAAGGGGAACCATGGGCTTGAGGTGATTATGATGTGTCAGTGTAGATTCATTCTTGGTAACAAATACACAATTCTGGTGGGTGATAGCGGTAATAGAGGAAGCTATGCATGTATGGGGGTAGGGGACCCTGAGAAATCTCTGTACCTTCCTGTCCATTTTGTTGTGAATTGAAAACTGCTCTAAACAAAATAAAGTCTTAGAAAAATAAGAAATAGAATCTGCGCTATCAGAGTGTTAGGGTGGATATTTTTGGCAAAAGTTTTGTCTCAGCTATATGTATGTATACATATTATATATGTGTGTGTGTATGCTTATTAGATCTTGAGGTAAATTTTTTTTTTTAAATCAGAGGAGTTTGCAAGGCACTGTAGTAAGTTATACTGGCAAATGGAAGCACAAACAAACCTCAGACATTTTTATTAGACATTCCCATTAAGTTCCTTTGGTTATAAGCAGCAGAGAGGAACTCTAGCTAACTTAAGCAGAGGAGGAATTTATTAGGAGAAAATGGGCAGTCACAGAATTTAAGGGAAAGCTTAAAAATTCTGAACCAAGGGTGCTTGTATTGGCAGCACATGCACTAAAATTGAACCAATATGGGGAAGATTAGCATGTGCAAGAGTGACATGCAAACTCATGAAGCATTCCCTGTTTTTAAATGGTGTTATATAATAGCGTTGTATAGTGACAGATGGTACCTACACTTAGGGTGAGCATAGCGTAACTCTAGAGTTGTCAAATCACTGTGTTGTATGCCTGAAACTAATGTAACCTTGCCAATTATACTTCAATTTAAAAAAGTGAACCAGGAAAGTCTTGGATCTGTATAAGTGGAGGGTTTCTACACCTGAGTGTATTGGTTCCAGCTCTTTTTTGCCATTCTGTTCAAGGTTCCAAGGAGAGGGTGTCATTGGTCCCTCACCCACCTTGTAGGGCAATGTAGGGTTCCTTGATTGATAAACAGTCCCGCCAGATTATCTAGTAAAGGAGGGAGATTGTCCAGAGCAAAACCAAGTGTTGTTACCAGTAGAGGAAGATGGAAGTTGTGTAGCAAAAGCAACAGAAATTCACTACATTAGACTTTGGTTTGAATGATCTCTTTCTTTTTCTTTAAAAAAAAAAAAAAAAAAATTAGGTAGGCTCCACACCTAATGTGGGGCTTGAACTCACAACCCTGAGATCAAGAGTTGCATATTCTACTGACTGAGCCAGCCAGGTGGGCCTCTTTTTTTCTTTATAAATTGTTTTTCAGGGCAGCCTGGGTGGCTCAGCAGTTAAGCGCCATCTTCAGCCCAGGGCCTGATCCTGGAGACCTGGGATTGATTCCCCCGTCAGTCCCACATTGGGCTCTCTGCATGGAGCCTGCTTCTCCCTCTACCTGTGTCTCTCATGAATAAATAAATAAAATCTTTTAAAAAAAATGTTTTTCAACCAAGGGAATATATGTACATGATTTTAAAAATATTTAATATTATCAAAAGGCTTTAGAAAAGAAAATAGCAAGCAGTTTCCTGCTCCAAACCCTGTCCCATGGAGACACCACCTTCAACTCTTAGCACTCTTGTTTGGTGTTTAACCTCATGTTTCTAAATAATATGCTTCTAGTGATGCTTCTTGATTTATAGGTTTTAGACATCTATTGGCTTCCTGCTGTAGAAATTATAGGGAAGTTTATAGTCCCGCCCCTTACACACTCCCTTTCTCTTCTCCCATCTTCCCAGTGTATCTACATCACAATTTTTGGCTAAACTATGATTTCTATTTTAAGATTTTATTTATTTACTTGACAGAGAGAGAGAGCACACAAGCAGGGGGAGAGGTAGGCAGAGGGAGAAGGAGAAGCAGGTTCCCCACCAATCAGAGAGCCCGATGTGGGGCTCAATCCCAGGACCCTGGGATCATGACCTGAGCAGAAGGCAGATGCTTAACCAACTGAGCCACCTAGGCTCCCCTGAACTATCATTTCTGTTAGTAACATTGTGGTTAAGAGCCTGGCCCTGGGAATCTGATGCTAGAGTGGGGCTGTAGTCAGGGCTTTGATGTTTGCTTTGCCTGAGATCATTTCAGTAAATTACTTAATCTTTTCAGTCTTCGTTTCCTCACATGTAAAACAGGGCTAATAATTGCACCCTTCTCATAAGGTTGTTGTGAGGATTTCTTTTTTTAAGGTTTTTATTTATTTAAAAAAATATTTTAAAAAATATTTTTTATTTATTTATTCATGAGAGACACGCACAGAGAGGCAGAGACTAGGCAGAGGGAGAAGCAGGCTCCCAGCAGGGAGCCCGATGTGGGACTCAATCCTGGGACTCTGGGATCACGCCCTGAGCCAAAGGCGGGCGCTCAACTGCTGAGCCACCCAGGTGTCCCATGTTGTGAGGATTAAATAAAATAAAATGTATGAAACATTAAGCACCGTGCCTGGCACATGATAAGTGCTCAGGTGTTAGCTCTTATTTTCTGTTTGCTCTTCCTACTGGCATAAATGAGATTGTTTTGGCCTTTCATGATACCCCCCACCCAAGGGATGGAGGAAGAGTATGAGAACTCCCTGGTCTGGTCAAGGTTTGCTCCTTCTCATCGTGTTCACATTTATTCTTATCTGTTCCTTTCCCCTTGCCTCTGCCAGTAGAGGGTCTCGAGGATGAGAAGAGGCCTATAGTGCACCCAGATTAACCTTTGCTGGTACCATCTCAGCCAGGACTGGTCTTAGAAGAGTGATGGTTAGGGTTCCTGTTTAAGCATCCTGCTCTAGGCCCCTTTCCTTTTCCTCTTTTTCCTGACTCATGGCCTAGGCAGCTTGATGTCCCATGATGGCTCTTTGGTAAGATGATTCCCTTTAATACTAATCTTCCACAGAATCTTTGCATTTTTTCCATCTTCTCTACTTTTTTTGTCTTGATCAATCTTGGCTAGGGAGTTTCTCTCAACGCTGGGGTGGTTTGGAGTTTTTCTGTCAGCTATAGCTTGAACCTTTTGTCTTTACACTGGAATAGATATTATTCCTTTAGGATCTCAGAAGCTGAATTAGTTTATTTTTTATTTTATTTATTTTTTAAAGATTTTATTTATTCATTCATGAGAGAAAGAGAGAGAGAGAGAGAGGCAGAGACACAGGCAGAGGGAGAAGCAGGAAGCAGGCTCCATGCAGGGAGCCCAATGTGGGATTCGATCCCTGACCTCCAGGATCACTCCCTGGGCTGAAGGCAGGCACTCAACCGCTGAGCCACCGAGGCGTCCCCGCTGAATTATTTAATACCAAGTCCTGAACTCCATTCCTTAAAAAGAAAAAAAAAAAATTTTTGTTTTTTAACTAAAGCTATGATTTATTGACGGTTTACGATGGGCCTCATTTTTTTCTGTAACTACTTTAATGAGCCATAATTCATAGACTGCGCAAATAATCCATTTAAAATGTACAGTTTAGTGGCTTTTAGTGTAGTCATTGAGTTGTACAGTCATCAACACAATCAATTTTAAAACATTTTCTTCAGCCATAAAGAAATCCTAATCCATTAGCAGTCACTCTTCATTTTCTCTTAACCCACTCACCCAGCCCTAGGCAACCATTAGTCTATTTTCTTTCTCTGAGATTTCCTGTTCTAGGCATTTTATGTAAATATAATCATCTAATGTATGATCGATCCTTTGTGACTGGCTTCTTTCAATTAGCATGATGTTTTTATGGTTGATCCATGTTGTAACAGGAATCAGTATTTCATTCCATTTAATTTAATTTAATTTAATTTTAATTTTATTTTTTAAAGATTTTATTTACTTGAAAGAACGGGAGCGAGCACCAGCGTGGGGGGTGGGCAGAGGGAGAGGGACAAGCAGACTCCCTGCTGACAGACATGGGGCTCAATCCCAAGACCTTGAGATCATGACCTGAGCCAAAGGCAGTCAACCAACTGAACCACCCAGGGCCCCTATACTTCATTCCTTTTTAAAACTGAATGATAGGACACCTGGATGGCTCAGTGGTTCAGCTCTGCTTTCGGGTCAGGTCATGATCCTAGAGTTCAGGGATCGAGTCCCTCATCTGGCTTCCTATAGGGAGCCTGCTTCTCCCTCTGCCTATGTCTCTGCCTCTGTGTCTCTCATGAATAAATAAATAAAATCTTAAATAAATAAGTAAACCTGAATGATATTCCATTGCATGGATATATTATCACATATGTTCATCATGGATAAGTGTTGGTGGATGATTGGGTAGTTTCTATTTTTTTGGTCTATTATAAATAATGCTGCTCTGAACATTTACTTACATGTTTTTTGGGTTTATTTAAAGGTTTTATTTATTTGAGAGAGTGAGAGACAGAGCATGAGAAGGGGGAAGAGAGGGAGAGGGAGAAACAGGCTCTCCACTGAGTAGGGCTCCATCCTAGGAACCCTGGGATCATGACCTGAGCTGAACGCAGATGCTTAACCAACTGAGCCACCCAGGTGCCCCTCCCCCCCTTTTTGTATAGATGTATATTTTAATTTCTTTTGGAGAGACTTACCTATGATGGAATTGCTGGGTCAGATTATTTGGATTTTGACAGAGGATTCCTCTGGACTCATTGAGGCTTATTCCAAAGAATGAATGAATTCTTAAATGGTGAAAATATTGGCTCTGTGACACCAGAGTAGGGAAGAAACTCCTGGGCAGAGGAGGAGCCTTTCAAGTTTGTCGACTGTCGTTCCTTCCATTCATGACACCTGTCCCAAGCTTAACCCATAAATTCCTCCTTACAACATCCTGTCTCCCCCATTCATTGCCAGGTTCTTACTTTCTAGAGAGGCCTGCCAGGAATTTGGGGCATCCTGAGCTCTGCCAAAGGATCTGGGATAGGAAGCTTACCCAATCACCTGGCATTTGGTGTTTGTCATATTTTTCTGGGGTGGGGGATGGGGTGTTCACCCAGATGGTTTCGGTTCTAGACACATGTGTTCAGAGCAGGTGAGACAAGCTTCCCCGCCTGCTAGTAATTATGGTACATGCCTCTTTGGGTCACAATGCAGAGTCTTGTGAAATACTTTTGTTTCCTAGGGGTGGGGAGGTTTAGTTAGGGGAATAAGTATGTGCCAGGAAGGCTGGTGCCTAGATTAAGCGTGGCCAGCAGGGGCAGGAAGAGGAGAAGAAAATATAGGGTATGGTGGAGATGGGTAGATGAAGGAGGAAAAAGGAAATGATCTTCTAGGGTCTGGGGGCACAAAAATGATAAATGATGAAATAACGACAGAGGGGAGGGGGAACTGCCCCTTCATCCCGGGCTGGCCGTGCACTGGCAGGTTTCCTGGAGAGCCACTGGCACAGCAGGAGTTGAGCATTCAGGAGCCCACCACCCTCCTGTACACATTCAGTGTGTGTGAGGCCTCTTATGCCCCAGCGGTTCTGTGGGCCAGGTCTCTAGGTAATGAGAAAGGCTACCCCATGTAGGGTACCACCCTAAATCCTTTTTGTCATTTCACCTCCCAATCACCCCAGCTGCCTCTCTGCCTAGTGCTCGTCCAGCCCATGCCTCTGGGCAGGTAGCTGGACAAAAAGTAGACACCTGTTTTGTTGGCTAATCTGTGGGAAGGAGTGGAATAATTCTTTGTATCATACTTAACAAAGGGCCATCTCTGGCCTAGAGAGCCCTGTAAAAGGCCAGAACCAAGGCTGCCCAAAATCTGAGAGTGTAGTGGCAGCCCAGACAGGATAAGCTCCAACCACCCCATCTGGCCCTCTGTGACTTTATTGGGGCTTTCCTTGTCCTGGCCTCTTGGGAGCTGGCTATTCTCATTACTCAGAAGGGGACACCTGAGGTGGCTGCTGTAGCCGTTTGAGACTGCATACATTTCGGGTGGGAGAGGGGATGGGACTGAGGGACAGAGTGAGGGAGGAATGGGTTACAGAGTGAAGAAGAATTAAGGATGCTGGTTTCCAGCTCAAGGACAGTATTCACTGCCCTACTTCTTCTTAGAAAGACCCTTGACCTCACCTGCCACCCATGCTTCTGGCCCCCTTAGCAGCCTGGGGAATGGGAGCAAGGGAAACATTTTCCCATAGATCTGTCCCCTGGCACATGAGCCTGGGGTGTGAGAACCTCTGGGGCCTCCCTCTTTATCTCCCTATCCTTTCTCCTCAGCGCCTTGATCTCTAACCCTTCAGCTATGTGTTTATCCCCTCCCCGCTCTGAGAAGTGACTCACAGCTGGAGATTTGTTTGAACAGAAGCAAGAGGCTGCCTGTAATTTGGAGGTGGCTGGGCTTCTCCCCGAGAATGTTTATGAGGTTAGAGGCTGCTTACCTTGTGAATAACTGCTGCTTTTTCCCTAGAGAAGAAGGCTCTACTTTCTATCTTGCCTTTTGGAGAGTCCCCAAGGGGACTACCCTGCTAGACATTTTGGGGTGTTCCTAAAGCTCCCTGGGACCTGCTCACAGCCCTGAGATCATTCCAGCTCCAGAAAACAGCTAGTAGCACCTTTCAGAGATGGGCCTGGGTTTCCCTCCTTAGGTCTGGGCTGGGGTTGTGGGTTGAAGTTCATGGCCTTGCAGACTGGCTTCTCTGGTTTTGGAGGCCAAGGTGCCAGAGAAAAAAATCCTAGATTTGTTCACAGGCTTCATGTAGATGGTCTGGCTCACCCACCCTCCTCCCCATGTCGTCCCAGAGCTCCTTGGGAAAGTAATGCTGTCTCACGTATGTGGAGTGATTTATGGTTCCAGAGCACTTTCACACTATCTTGCATCTCTACCTGTCTGCCTTAAATGTAGGCAGGGTACATATTATCACTACCATTTTGCAGATAGACACCAGGCCCTGAGAGATAAGGTGACTTGCTCAAGGACTAATAGATTTCAGTTTGACTTAGACTCCACCTCCAATTCCAAGTTTAGCGCTTTTTCTTGCCTTCTGTTTATTTAAATGTGTTACTAGACCAGGCTGCACAAACACATTTTTGTTGCTAAAGTTTAAAACACTGTGGCTTAGTCGGTTAAGTGTCTGCCTTCAGCTCAGGTTGGGATCAAGCCTGGTACCGGCTCCCTGCTCAGCCAGGAGTCTGCTTCTCCCTCTCCCACTGCCCCTCTGCCCACTTGTGCTCTTTCTCTGTCAAATAAATAAATAAAATCTTGGGATCCCTGGGTGGCGCAGCGGTTTGGCGCCTGCCTTTGGCCCAGGGCGCGATCCTGGAGACCCGGGATCGAATCCCACGTCGGGCTCCCGGTGCATGGAACCTGTTTCTCCCTCTGCCTGTGTCTCTGCCTCTCTCTCTCTCTCTCTCTCTCTCTCTCTCTGTGTGACTATCATAAATAAATAAAAATTAAAAAAAATAAATAAATAAAATCTTAAAACAAAACAAAAAAACTGTAGAAGTATGAACTGAAGGTTCCGTTACTCCTTTGTCCTTTTTTTAATATGTATAAATTTAGTGCTTTTTCCCATGTGCTTACATTCTAGAAATGCCCTTGGCATCGTGATCAACAGCACCGACTCTAGAGCCCCAGGACCTGGGTTTGAATCCTGGCTCTGACCCTTGTTAGTTATAGGGCCTTGGGCAAGATACTTAGTGTCTGTGCCTTGGTTTTGTCATCTATGAAATAAGGATGTTGATAATAATATTCACCATATAGTATTATTATGAGAAGTAAATGGATTAATGTATATAAAGCATGTAGAGCCCAGTAGGGCTCAGCACATAGTAATTGCTATATATGGGAGTTGGCAATTACTATGAACATATATGTGTATGTATATGTACTTAAATAGGAAGTCATATTTTATGAATTAGTGCCTTGCTTTTTTCCTTCTTTATCTTGGAGATAATTTTCTGTCAGTTCACAGAATTTTATTTATCAGCAGTGTAGTATTCCATAGTGTGGATAATTCCATACCTATGAGTGAGTGGGTACTTATGTTGTTTCCAGTTTGTAACTGTTGTTAACAGTACCATAGTCAACAGTTTTACACATCTGTCTTTGGGCAAATGTGTGTGGATTTTCATAGGGCATATTCCTAAAAGTGGAATTACTAGGTTAAAGGGTTTACAAGATGTGCAAATACTTTTTATTTTTTTTTAAATTATTTAAAAAAATTTTTTTTATTTATTTATGATAGTCACAGAGAGAGAGAGAGGCAAAGACATAGGCAGAGGGAGAAGTAGGCTCCATGCACCGGGAGCCCGACGTGGGATTCGATCCCGGGTCTCCAGGATCGCGCCCTGGGCCAAAGGCAGGCGCCAAACCGCTGCGCCACCCAGCGATCCCAATACTTTTTATTAATATTGCCAGATTAACTTCCCAAAATACTTGTATAAACTTACACTCTAACAATAAATGAGATTACTCTTTCTCTCTGCACCCTTACCAATCCTGGATATTATCAGGATCTTTAACATTTGCCAATCCATTGGTCTATAAATGTTATTTCTGCAGGGTTTGCCTGAAGAAAAGGCCACTGGTCTACTGAGAACAAGAAAGAAGGCTTGTGGGGATCCCTGGGTGGCTCAGCGGTTTAGCGCCTGCCTTCAGCCCAGGGTGTGATTCTGGAGGATCAAGTCCCTCATTGGGCTCCCTGCATAGAGCCTGCTTCTCCCTCTGCCTGTGTCTCTGCCTCTCTCTCTCTGTGTCTCTCATGAATAAATAAAATACAATCTTTAAAGAAAAAAAAAAAGGAAGGAAGGAAGGAAGGAAGGATGGAAGGAAGAAAGAAACAAAGAAGGCTTGTATATATGGGAAGTTTTAAGGCATAGCCATAAAATGGACAGCTGTGCACTGAACACTCAGCTTAAGAAATAGGACATAACCCAGGTGCCTGGGTGGCTCAGTTGGTTGGGTGTCTGTCTTTGGCTCAGGTCATGATCCCTGGGTTCTGGGATCAAGCCTGTGAAGGGGTTTCTGGTCAGCTGGAACTGGTCTTCTTCTCCATCTGCCTCTCTGCCCTGCTTGTGTGAGCTCTTGCTCTCAAGTAAATAAATAAAATCTTTAAAAACATGAAAAAGAAAGAGAACATTATCAATCTTTTTGAAGTGCCTGGGTCCTGCCTTGTTCATAACCGTCTGCTTCTTCCACAGAAGTGATCACTGTCTCAAATTTTGTGTTTATTTCTTTGCTTTTTGTTATAGTTTTCCTACATGGATAAGTGATATAGTACTTAGTTTGGCATGTTTTGAACTTTATATTCATAGTTTTATCTGTATTCTCTAGCCTTTTTTTTTTTAGGTTTATTTATTTATTTAAGTAATATCTACACCCAGTGTGGAGCTTAAACTCAGAACCCTGAGATCAAGACTTGCATTCTCTTCCAGCTAAGCCAGCCAGGTGCCCCTTCTATATAGCTTGCTTAGTTAAACTTACCATTAATTTGAAGATTCATTCATGTCGATGCATGAAGCTGTAGTTCAGTTATTTTCACAGATGAATACTAGTTCATTGTACTAATGTACCAGAGTTTATTCATCCATTTTCTTGTCAGCAGATCATCTGGGCTGTTGCCAGTGTGTAGCCACTACAAACAATGTTGCTGTGAACATACATCTGCAGGTTTCCTTTTTACACTTATTTATCTTCTTTTTTTTTTTTTTTAAAGATTTATTTATTTATTTGAGAGAGAGAAAAAGAAGAAGAGCATGAGCCAGAGGGTCTGAGGGAGAGGGAGAGAGATTCCAGGGACTGAGCATGGAGCCTGATGGGGGGCCTTCATCTCATGACCTTGAGATCACCACCTGAGCCAAAACCAAGAATCAGAGGCTCAACTGACTGCACTACCCAGGCTCCCCTACTTAAATCTTTTAGTTTAATGAAATCCCTGCCAAATTATAACTTGTTTTGTTTTATTTTTTTTATTGTTTATTTTTTATTTTTTTTCTTGTTTTGTTTTAAAGATTTTATTTATTTATTTGACCGAGGGGGAGAGAGTGCAAGCAGGGGGAGCGGCAGAGGGAGAGGGAAAGGCAGGATCCCCTGCTGAGCAGGGGCCAGGTGTGAAGCTCAATCCCAGGGTCCTGGGAGCCGAAGGCAGATACTTAACTGACTGAGCCACCCAAGCACCCTGAAAACTCATTGTTTTTATTTTTTTTATAGAGAGTAGACTTTAACTTTTTAGGTCCATTAATTTGTTTTAAACATTTTTAAAAATATTTTATTTATTTATTTATTGAGAGAAAGAGTGAGAGAGAGCATGAGCATTAGGAGAGGGAGAAGCAGGCTTCACACCGAACCAGAAGCTCCATGTGGGGCTTGATCCCAGGACTTGGGATTATGACTCAAGCTGAAGGTAGACGACCAACCGACTGAGCCACCCAGGTGCCCCACTTATTGTTTTAACCAACATTTCTGGTTACTGATTACTGATGAGGTTGACCATCTTTCATATATTTTTAAATTTTATATTAAAATTTTTTTCCAATAATATATCTTATTTAACCCA
This sequence comes from Canis lupus familiaris, assembly GCF_011100685.1. NCBI lineage: Eukaryota > Metazoa > Chordata > Mammalia > Carnivora > Canidae > Canis > Canis lupus. The sequence goes on from NC_049238.1 coordinate 61,251,748, forward strand.
ATATATACAAAGGTTATCATTTCCATAAGTGATCAGCATAGAAAGAATTCAATTTTTTGTGCTGTGGCTTTGTACAGAACATCTCTATTTGGACTGACCACATTTCAAATGGTTGATAGCCACATGTGGCTAGTGGCTGCCACATTGGACAGGATAGTTCTTGATAGTAAATGACTTGACTTAACTGACCCAATTCCCTATATTCAGAATAAACCTCTACTTCTAGTCATTGTCCTCTTTTAGTCATTACCTACTCCCATCCTTTAGGGGTAACCGCTAGAGTGACTTCTAAAGTATGTGTTAGTTTTGCTTGTTTTTATACTTTTTATATAAGTGGAATCTTAACTCTTGTGTCAGAATTCTTTTGCTTAACATTTGTGTGAAGTTTATTCACGTTGTGTACAAGTTCATTCTTTTTCATGGTTGTACACTGTTCCATTGTATGACTATATTGCAATTTAAATTTGTCCATTTTACCCTTTTTTTTTTAATGTGATTTTAGGAGGCACCTGGGTGGCACAATTGGTCAAGCGTCTAACTCTTGGTTTTAGCTCAGGTCGTGATCTCAGGATCATGGGACTGAGCCCTGTGTCCAGCTCTATGCTCAGCTCAGAGTCTGCTTAAGATTCTCTCTCCCGGGGGATCCCTGGGTTGCTCAGTGGTTTGGCGCCTGCCTTTGGCCCGGGGCGTGATCTGGGAGTCCTGGGGCGTGATCTTGGAGTCCCGGGATAGAGTCCCACATCGGGTTCCCTGCGTGGAGCCTGCTTCTCCCTCTGCCTGTGTCTCTGCCTCTCTCTCTCTCTCTCTCTCTCTCTCTCTCTGTGTGTGTCTCTCATGAATAAATAAATAAAATCTTAAAAAAAAAAAAGATTCTCTCTCCCTCTACCTCTGCCCATCCTCCCAGTTCATGCTTGCTCATGCACTCTTTCTTTCTCTAAAATAAACAAATAAATACATCTTTTTAAAAAATGTGGTTTTAGAGGCACCTGGCTGTCTTAGTTGGAAGAGCAAGTGACTCTTGATCTTGGAGTTGTGAGTTTGAGCCCCATGTTGGGTGTAGAGATTACTTAAAAATAAAGTTTTTAGGAGCCCCTGGGTGGCCCAGTTGGTTCAGGGGCTGACTCTTGGTTTCAGTTGAGGTCATGATCTCGGGGTCCTGGGTTCAAGCCCTATGTCAGGCTCCATGCTCAGCATGGTCTTCTTGAGATTCTTTCTCTCCCTCCCTTTGCCTTTCCTGCACATTCTCTCTCTCCCTCCCTCCCTAATAAATTAAATATTTAAAAAGTAGAATAAAATCTCTAGGGGCACCTGGGTGGCACAGTCAATTAAGGGACCAACTCTTGGTTTTGGCTCAGGTTGTGATCTCAGGGTGGTGAGATGGAGCCCCATGTCAGGCTCTGTGCTCAGCATGGAGTCTGCTTAAGACTCTCTCTCCCTCTCCCCCTCCTCCCATGTGCTTGCTCTCTCTCTCTCTCTCAAAATAAATCTTAAAAAAGAATAAAATCTTAAAAAAAATAAAATTTGGGTTTATGTGTATATGTATATATGTATTTATTTAAATAATCCCTATATCCATAATGGGGTTGAATATACAACCCTGAGATTAAGAGTCTCATGCTCAAAGGATTTATTTAGCCAGTCAGGTGTCCCTATCCATTTTATTCTTGAACATTTGGATACATTCTAATTTTTGGCTATTATGAGAAATGCTACTGTGAACATTCTAGCATCATTTTTTTTATGGGTAGAATTTTTTTGATTTTGGGGGAAACATAGGTATGCATTTCTGTTAGTAGTAGAACTACTATGTTATAGGGTTTGCAAATATTCCTCTTTGGTAGAGGTTTCCAAAGAGATTATGATAATGAGCATTCCCACCACCAGTGTAGGAGAGTTCTGATTGTTCCATAGCCCCTAGCACTTGTTTTTTGTTTTCATTTGTAGTCATTCTAATGGTATTTTGTAGCATTGCCTTGTGGTTTTAGTTTCTAGTTCTTTGATAATGATGACTGAAGATACTGAACCCTTTTCCGACGTTTATTGACCGTTTGGATATCCTCTTATGTGATGTGTCTATTGAAGTCTTTTGTCCATTTTTCTGTTGGGCAGCTCCTTTCTCTCCCTTTCTTTTCCTCCTTGCCCTTTCTCTCTTTCTTCAAATATGCTTTTTATTTTGGAATAATCTTAGGTTTACAGGAAGGTTGTAAAAATATTACAGAGAAGTCTTACACGCTCTTCGCTCAGTTTCCCCCAATGTTAACATCTTACATTAACCATAGTACATTTGTCATAACTAAGAAAACTAATGTTTTAGTTTTCTATAGTAAAGCCTTAAACTATAGGCTTTACTTGGATTTCACTGGTTTTTCCACTAATGTACTTTTTCTGATCCAGGATCCAGTCCTGTATATCATGTTGTAGTCTTTTTGTTTCGTAGGAATTCTTTTTTTTTTTTTTAAAGATTTTGTTTATTCATGAGAGACACACACAGAGAGAGAGGCAGAGACACAGGCAGAGGGAGAAGCAGGCTCCAAGCAGGGAGCCCAATGCAGGACTCGATCCTGGGACTCCAGGACCACACCCCGGGCCGAAGGCAGGCGCTAAACCGTTGAGCCACCCAGTGGTTTCGTAGGAATTCTTAATGTATTCTGAATATTCTTTGCCAGATATATATGGAATAAATACCTTCCACTCTGTGGATTTCCGTGCACTATCTTTTGATGAATGAAAGTTCAAAATTTTAATATAGTCTAATTTATCAAATATTTTTTATGGGGAGGATATTTTTATGCTGAGTTTAAGGAAAGTTTTGCCTTTTACATTGAAATCTGCAATCATTTGAAATTGATATTTGTATATAGTGTGAGGTAGAAGATAATATACATCTTTTTTTTTTTTTAAGATTTTATTTATTTATTCATGAGAGACACACAGAGAGAGGCAGAGACATAGGCAGAGGGAGAAGCAGGCTCCTTGCAGGAAGCCCGATGTGGGACTTGATCTTGAATCCTGGGATCACGCCCTGAGCTGAAGGCAGACGCTCAACTGCTGAGCCACCCAGGCGTCCCATATGACAGATATTTTGAAGAGGAGCTTTACATCGAAATTTGAGGAACTGGAACTTTTGTATATCTATGTGTTTTAGTCACTGTGTTTTCACTTAAGCATCTTACCAACTAATACACTAAAGCTGAGGGAGAATAAATCAATACACACAACAAATGAAAGCCAGGGTCAGTGTCTGAGGCCAGGTCTAACTGCTCCAAATGTGATTCTTTTTCTGCAAAGAAGAGAGAATGTCAGTTGGGCTTGAGGGGTAATGGACCAAGCAATAACTTTGGTGGTGATCTTGGTACTATTGTGTATCATCTCATTAGAAACTGTCAAAAGAAAAGTTGTTTTCTGAAATTAAAAAAATGAATATATAAGAAATAAAAAGAATTTGATAATAATCTACAGAAGTGGGAGCAGAGGAGAGGGGGCTTAGGTTGAATACCTAAGTTTAATTAGTTTATTCAGTGGCATACTAGTGGCCTTTAAAAGCCAATTAAAAAAGAAAGGATTTTATTTTATTTATTTATGAGATATACAGAGAGGCAGAGAAAGGGGCAGAGGGAAAAGCCGGCTCCTCATGGGGAGCCTGATGCAGGACTCAATCCCAGGACCCCAGGACCACGACATGAGCCAAAGGCAGATGCTCAACCACTGAGCCACCTAGGCGCTCCTAAAAGCCAATTAAAAAAAAAAAAAAAGTGTTTATTCATGAGAGACACAGAGAGAGAGAGAGAGAGAGAGAGAGAGAGAGAGGCAGAAAGATAGGCAGAAAGATAGGCAGAAGGAGAAGCAGACTCCATGCAGGGAGCCCGATGTAGGACTTGATCCCAGGACTCCAGGATCATACCCTAGTCTGAAACCAGGCACTCAACCACTGAGCCACCCAGGTGTCCCTTCTAAAAGCCAGTTTTGAAGAAAGTTTAGTGTGATGGAAATTAATGATGAAATATTAAAGGGAAAAAAGCAAGTACATAACTTTGTATGGTAGTATATTAAAAAAAATAAGTGTAGAAAAATTATGAGGAATACACTAACATTTTAATAGTGGCCATTTTGAGGTAGTAGGATTACAGATACTTATTTCCTTCATTATATTCTTTAATTTTTGTCCCTGAAAGTATTAATTTTTTGTTATCTAATTGTAGATTCATATGCAGTTATAAGAAATAATAGAGGGCACCGTGGGTGGCTTAGCGGTTTGGCGCCTGCCTTCTGCCCAGGGCCTGATCCTGGAGACCCGGGATTGAGTCCCACATCGGGCTCCCTGCATGGAGCCTGCTTCTCCCTCTGCCTGTGTCTCTGCCTCTCTCTCTCTCTCTCTCTGTCTCTCTCTCTGTCTCTCATGAATAAATAAAATCTTAAGAAAAAAAAAAGGAGGGATCCCTGGGTGGCGCAGCAGTTTGGCGCCTGCCTTTGGCCCAGGGCGCGATCCTGGAGACCCGGGATCGAATCCCACGTCGGGCTCCTGGTGCATGGAGCCTGCTTCTCCCTCTGCCTGTGTCTCTGCCTCTCTCTCTCTCACTGTGTGCCTATCATAAATAAATAAAAATTAAAAAAAAAAAAAAGGAATAATAGAGATCCCCTATACCCTTTATTTCATTTTCCTAAGTGGTAACATCTTGTAAGACTATACCATACTATCACAACCAGGATAGTGACTTCATACGGTCAAGGTAGAGCACATGTCCATCACCACAAAGATGCTTCATGTTGGAGCCTACATGCACTTGCTTTTCACTCCCATCTTCTCTTTACCTCCTGGCAACCGCTAATTTGTTCTTCATAATTTTTTCGTTTCAATAACGTTAAATAAATGGAATCATACAATATGTAACCTTTTGTGATTGGCTTCTTTCCCTTACCATAACTCTCTGGGAATTGTTGCACGCATCAATAATTTGTTCCCTTTTATTGCTGAGTAGTAATTAGTCCATGATATAAATACAACACAGTTTGTTGTCTATATAGAAGGGTATCTGGGTTGTTTCTAGTTTTGTAGTATTACAAATAAAGCTGTTGTAAACATTAGTGTACAAATTTTTGCGTTAACCTAAGTCTTCATTTCTCTTGGATAAATGTCCGGGAGTACAATTGCTAGGTTATATGGTATTTGTATGATTAGTTTTTTTAAAAGACTTTATTTATGGGGATCCCTGGGTGGCTCAGCGGTTTGGCGCCTGCCTTTGGCCCAGGGCATGATCCTGGAGCCCCGGGATCGAGTCCCACATCAGGCTTCCTGCATGGAGCCTGCTTCTCCTCTGTCTGTGTCTCTGCCTCTCTCTCTATCTGTGTCTCTCATGAATAAATAAAATCTTAAAAAAAAAAAAAGACTTGATTTATTTATTCATGAGAGACACACACAGAGAGAGAGAGACAGACAGACAGACAGACAGACTTAAGGCAGAGGGAGAAGCAGACTCCATGCAGGGAACCCAGTGTGGGACTCGATCCTGGAATTCTGAGATCACGCCTTGAGCCAAAGGCAGACATTCAACTGCTGAGCCACCCAGGCTTCCCTGTATGATTAGTTTTTAAAAAAACTGCCAACCTTTTCTTTTTTGGCTATGTCACTTTACCTTCCCACCAGCAGTGTGTGAGCGATCCAGTTTCTCCACACTCTTGCCAGTATTTGGTGGGTGTCACTGTTTTTTGTTTTGGCCATTTTGATAGGTGTATAATGGTATCTCACTGTGTTTTGTTTTGTTTTGTTTTGTTTTGTTTTGTTTTAAGATTTTATTTATTTATTCATGACAGACACAGAGTGAGTGAAAGGCAGAGACACAGGCAGAGGGAGAAGCAGGCTCCATGCAGGGAGCCTGACGTGGGACTCGATCCCGGATCTCCAGGATCACACCCTGGGCTGCAGGCGTCACTAAACCGCTGGGCCACCGGGGCTACCCTCAATGTGGTTTTGATTTGTATCTCCTTGATGACATTGAACATCTTTGTATGTGCTTATTGACCATCTATATATCTTGTTCAGTGAAATGTCTTATGTCTTTTAGCCATATTCTAACAAAATGTTAAGAAATAGAACCTTTATGTTCATGAGAGATACTGGTCTGTAGTGTTTTCTTTCTTTAAAAAAAAATGTCCATCTGATTTTGGTACCAGAGTAAGACTAGCTTCATGAAATGAATTGCAACGTGTTTCCTCCTCTTTTGTTTTCTGATTGAGATTATGTAGAAATGGTGCTAATTTTTTAAACATTTGGTAGAATTTTCTAGTGGAACCACCTGGGCCTGGATATTTCTGTTTTAGAGAGATTTAAAATGATGAATTTAATTTCTTTAAAAGGCTATTCATAGTACCTATTTCATATTAGGTAATTTGTGGTGGTTTGTGTTTTTTATTTTTTTATTTTTATTTTATTTATTTTTTTTTTAATTTTTTTCTTTTTAAATTTATTTATTCATGATAGTCACACGGAGAGAGAGAGAGAGGCAGAGACACAGGCAGAGGGAGAAGCAGGCTCCAAGCACTGGGAGCCTGATGTGGGATTCGATCCCGGGTCTCCAGGATCGCGCCCTGGGCCAAAGGCAGGCGCCAAACCGCTGCGCCACCCAGGGATCCCTGGTTTGTGTTTTTTAATGAATTGGTCCATTTTGTCTAAATTGTCAATTTTTTAAAAAGATTTTATTTATTTATTCATGAGAGACACATACACACACAGAGGCAGAGACACAAGGAGAGGGAGAAGCAGGCTTCCTGCAGGGAGCCTAATGTGGGACTCAATCCTGAGACTCCAGGATCACACCCTGGGCCAAAAGCTGCCCAACTGCTGAGCCACCGGGCGTCCCTAAATTGTCAAATTTATGTTCATAGTGTTCATGCTTTTGCATCTGCATGGTCAATAGAAATAGTCTGTTTCATTCCCGATGTTAGTAATATGTGTCTCTTTTATTCTCTGCCAATCATGCTAGAGGTTTATCAATATCAGTGATCTTTTCTGAGAACCAGCTCTTCGTTTCATTGACTTTTCTTTATTTTTCTGTTAAATTTTATTCATTTCTTGTCTTTTTTAGTTCCTTCCTCCTGCCCACTTGGGGTTTAATTTGTTCTTCTTGATCTGAAAGTGAGAAACCTAAATTGTCGATTTGAGACTTTTTTCTTTTCTGATGTATATGCATTTATTTATTTTTAAAAGTAATTTATATGTCCAATGTGGAGTTTGAACTTATGACCTTGAGTTCAAGAATTACATGCTCAGGGCACCTGGTTGGCTCAGTTGGTTGAACATCTGGCTCTTGATTTTAGCTCAGGTCATGATCTCATGGTAGTGGGATTGAGTCCCACATTGGGCACCTGCCCAGCAGGGTGAGATTCTTTCCCTCTGTCCCTTCCCCTACTTGTGCATGCTCTCTCTCTCTCTCTCTCTCAAATAAATAAATTTTAAAGAAAAAGAGTTGCATGCTCTACTGACCAAGCTAGCCAGGTACCTCTCTAATGTATGCTTTTAGTGTTATGGCTTTCCCTCAGAACTGCTTTATTTATTTTTAAGATTATTTATTTATTTGAGAGAGAGAGAGCAGACCAAGCAAGAGGGAACATGAATGGGGGGCATAGGGGCAGGCTTCAATGTAGGGCTCAATCCCAGGCCCCTTGGATCATGATCTTAGCCACAGACAGACACTTAACTGACTGAGCCATCCAGGTGACCCAGAACTGCCTCAGATATGTCTCACAGAGTTTGACATTTTGTGTTTTCATTTTTATTTAGTTGAATGATTTTTAAAATTTTTCTCAAGACTTCCTTTTTTTTTTTTATGTTACTAAATATCTAATGTGTGCGTGTTTTTTTTTAAGATTTTATTTATTCATGAGAGACAGAGAGAGGGGTGGGGGGAGGCAGAGACACAGGCAGAGGGAGAAGCAGGCTTCATGCAGGGAGCCTGATGTGGGACTTGATCCCCAGTCTCCAGGATCATGCCCTGGGCTGAAGGCGGCGCCAAACCGCTGAGCTACACGGGCTGCCTTGTTTTATTTTTTTTAATTTAATTTTATTTATTTGAGAGAGAGAGAAGAGAATGGTGGGAGGGGGAGAGGGAGAGGGAGAAGAAGCAGACTCCCTGTTCATTGATTGTGGATCTGGACACAGGGTTCAATCCCAGGACCTGGAGATCATGACCTGACCTGAAGTTAAATACTCAGCTGAGCCACCCAGGTGCCCTTGAGACTTCCTTTTTGACCCAAGAATTATTTAGAAGTATTGTTTAGTTTCCTTGTGTTTAAAATTTTTCCTTTTATCTTTCTGTTATTTCTAGTTTGATTCCACTGTGGTCAGAAAACATACTCTGTATGGTATCAATTCTTTCAAGTTTGTTTGTTTTATAGCCCAAATTACTGTCTCTCTTAATGTATGCTTTATAGGTACATGCCAGCAGTGTGTACTCTGCTGGTGAGGGGAGCATCCCATAACTGTTGATTAGATCCCTCTTGGTTGGTGATGTTGAATTCTTAGGTATCTGTGCTGATTTTAGTCTACATTCTATTAATTGCTCAGAGATGCATGTTGAAGTCTCCAAGTATAATTGTGGATTGGTGTATTTCTCCTTTCAGTTCTTTAGTTTTTTCTTTTTTTTTTTTTTTAATTTATTTATGATAGTCACAGAGAGAGAGAGAGAGAGAGAGAGGCAGAGACACAGGCAGAGGGAGAAGCAGGCTCCATGCACCGAGAGCCCGATGTGGGATTCGATCCCGGGTCTCCAGGATCGCGCCCTGGGCCAAAGGCAGGCGCTAACCCGCTGCGCCACCCAGGGATCCCTAGTTTTTTCTTCACATATTTTGCAGCTTTGTTGTTTGGCACCTATCTATTTGGGATTGCTATATCTTCTTTGTGGATTGATTCTTTTACATTATATAATGTCCCTCTCTGTCTCTGGCAATTCTCTTTGCTCTGAAGTTTACTCTATCTGATATTAATATAACCACTCTTGCTTTCCTTTAATAATGTTTGTATGATATATCTATTCCCATCCTTACTTTTAACTTGTCTATATGTTTAAGTATGTTTCTTTTAGACAGCATGGATTGATTCATATTTTTAATCCCCTCTGCCAATCTTTGTTTTTTAATTGGTGTATTTAGACCACTTGATATTTAATGTAATTATTGGAATTGTAAGTCTGCCATTTTATTTATTATTTTTTCTTTATTTTTCATATATCTGTTTTATTTTCCTTACCTTATTGTGGGCTACTTGAAAGCTTTTTAGGATTCTTTTTTTTTTTTTTTTTTAATTTTTATTTATTTATGATAGTCACAGAGAGAGAAAGAGAGAGAGGCAGAGACATAGGCAGAGGGAGAAGCAGGCTCCATGCACCGGGAGCCCAACGTGGGATTCGATCCCGGGTCTCCAGGATCGCGCCCTGGGCCAAAGGCAGGCGCCAAACCGCTGGGCCACCCAGGGATCCCCAGGATTCTATTTTTAAAAAAAATTTTTTAGGGCAGCCCCGTTGGCGCAGCAGTTTGGCGCCGCCTGCAGCCTGGGGTGTGATCCTGGGGACCCGGGATTGAGTCCCACATCAGGCTCCCTGCAAGGAGCCTGCTTCTCCCTCTGCCTGTGTCTCTGCCTCTCTCTCTCTCTCTCTGTGTCTATGAATAAATAAATAAAAATAAAACCTTTAAAAAAGTTTTTTAATGATTTCTCTAGGTATTACACTTTTATAAATATAACTTACCACAGTCTACCGGTGTTGCCATTTTACCAGTTTGAGTGCAGTATAGAAACTTTACCTTCCTTTACCCTCTCTCATTTGTAATAAAATTAAATATTGCCTTTGTATATGTTTATTTTTGTATCTTTTATTTATTTATTTTAAAGATTTTCTTTATTTAGAGAGTGAGAGAGAGTGTGGGGGGACGGGACAGAGGGAGAAGGAGACAGAGAATCTCAAGTAGATTCCCCACTGAGCATGGAGCCTGAGTGGGGCTCGATCTCATGACCCTGAAATCATGACTTGAGCTGAGATCAAGAGTTAGAAGCTCAGGGCAGCCCCAGTGTCCCAGTGGTTTAGCCCCTCCATTGGCCCGGGGTGTGATCTTGGGGACCCCGGATCGATCCCACGTCAGGCTCCCTGCATGGAGCCTGCTTCTCCCTCTGCCTGTGTCTCCACCTCTCTCTCTCTCTCTCTGTGTCTCTCATGAATAAATAAATAAAATCTTAAAAAAAAAAAAGAAGCTCAGCCTGCTGAGTCGCCCAGGCACCCCTCTTCTGCCCTCTTCTGTGTACATTTAGAACTGAATCAGTGTTATATTTTTTTAAAAAGATATTTTATTTATTCATTCATGAGAGACAGAGAGAGAGAGAGAGGCAGAGACATAGACAGAGGGAGAAGCAGGCTCCCTGCAGGGAGTCCAATGTGGGGCTCGATCCCCAGACCCAAGATCATGCCCTTAGCCGAAGGCAGACACTCAACTGCTGAACCACCCAGGCATCCTGACAGTGTTTTAATTTTATCTTCAACCATCAAACATGTTAGAAAACCTGAGAGAAAAAGGAAAGCCTGTTGTATTTAATGATGTTTTTGCTATCCATGTTGTTTCTTTCTAAGATTCCAAAGTTCCTTTTGTATTGTTTTCTTTCTGTTTGAAGACCTTTTTTTTTTTTTTAAGATTTATTTATTTACTTATGAGAGAGAGAGAGAGAGAAAGAGAGAGAGAGAGAGGCAGAGACACAGGCAGAGGGAGAAGCAGGCTCCATGCTGGAGCCCAATGCGGGACTTGATCCCGGGACTCCAGGACCGCGCCCTGGGCCAAAGGCAGGCGCCAAACTGCTGAGCCACCCAGAGATCCCCCTGTTTGAAGACCTTTTATAGCTGTTGTTCTATTTTATTTTATTTTATTTTATTGATTGAGTGAGTGAGAGAGAGAGAGGGAGAGGGCTCTAGGGGTGGGGGTGGGGGCAGAGGGAGAAGGAGTGAATCCCAAGCAGACTCTGCTAAGTGCAGAGTGGCCTGTGTGGGCTGGATCCCAGGACTTGAGCCAAAGTTAAGAGCTGGCTGCTTAACTGACTGAGCCACCCAGATGCCCCATTTTTTTTTTCTTAAAGATTTTATTTATTTATTTATTCCAGAGAGAGGGAGTACAAGAGTCAGGGGAGGAGCAGATACTGAGGCAGACTCTGCTGAGTGCAGAGCCCAACATGGGGCTTGATCTCACAACCTGGAGATCATGACCTGAGTCCAAATCAAGAGTCAGACACTTAACTAAGCCATACAGGTTCCCCTACAGCCATTCTTTTAGTGTACTCTATTGTTAAGAAATTCTCTTAGTTTTCCTTTACCTGGGAACATCTTTTTTTTTTTTTTTTTTAATTTTTATTTATTTATGATAGTCACACACAGAGAGAGAGAGGAGAGAGGCAGAGACACAGGCAGAGGGAGAAGCAGGCTCCATGCACCGGGAGCCCGACGTGAGATTCGATCCCGGGTCTCCAGGATCGTGCCCTGGGCCAAAGGCAGGCGCTAAACCGCTGCGCCACCCAGGGATCCCTACCTGGGAACATCTTTGTTGTGCCCAAGATTGCGAATCCAAGAAACCACCGAGGAGCTGACACCGATGCAAGCGCATGAGGGTTTATTAGCGAGCTCGAGCTTGGGTCCAAGTATACCCGACACAGCGGAGCAGGGACTTGGGGCCCGAAGTGGGTTACAGCTGGGTTTTTTATAGGCTGGTCTAGGGGATTTTCAGAAGGGATGGAGGAATTTCTCAAGTTCTGTTTACATTCTGATATGGGGCTTAGGGCATTGAGCTCTGTTCTCATTCTAATATGGGACTTTCTACCATGGTGTGGGCTCTGTTGTCTTTCTGATATGGGATTCCCTGCCGAGGACATTGAGGACATTCCGCAGTTTTTCCCGTAAAGTTCAGCTCTTATTCACAGGGGCCTAAGATGGCTGTACTTGTGCTAATGCTAAACTTGAGGTGGGATGGCCTTAATTTTTCTCGGCTTCCACATCTTGATTTCTTCCCTCATTCTGGAAAGAGAGTTTTTTGGTCATAGGATTCTTGATTACGAGATTTTTTTCAGTACTGAAAAATACTATGCTATTTTCTCCTGGCGTTGGTTTCTAATAAAAAAATCTGCTGTTTATTCACTGTTTTCCTCTTATAAGTAAAGTGTCTATTTTTTCTCTGACTTGAGAAGAGTTTTTCCTTGTCTTTAGTTATCAGAAGTTTAATTATGACGTATCTTGGCATGATTTGGGGGTTCATCCCATTTGAGATTTGCCCAGAAACTTGAATTTGTGGGTTTATGTCTTTTGTAAAATTTGGGAAGTTTTCAGCCATTATTTCTTTGAGTATATTTTGCGAGTTCCCCCACTTTCTCCTGTCCCTTGGGGATTCTGACAACAGGTGTGGGTGAGATGACCCCTCGGAGGCCCCCGTCTGGCCTATTGTCTGTGCTCTTTCAATTAGAGTGCCTGGCTTTATACAATAAGCCAGACTTGATCTTCATTAGCTGATAACGCCTTTATTTTGCCTGAGGGATGTCCCAGCTTTCTTTCCCCAGCTGTCTCCAGGTAGAGAGAGGTGTTTTAACAAAAAAGCATATTCTGTGTCCTGGGGGAAAAGAGCAGCTACTCTGGCTATTTTGAAATCATTTCCTCTTCTTTCTTGTGTAATGTTCTCTAGACCTAGATGTCCTGGAACATCATATGCATTCAGAAAATACCTGTGTGAGGACTATGGCAGATAGCAGCCCACGAGGAGTTAACAGAGGGAGCAGTTCCTCATGGAACATTGAAGAACTAAGAGGCAGGTGCCACGAGAGGCCCCATGATACTGAGGGAGCTCAGGGAGAGGACAGGTTGTTTCCCACTGGATGTATGGAAGTGTCACGGAAGATGTGGCTACTGTCATATAGTTTGGCGGGAAGGATATCATAGTTTAACTCTTGTGAAGTGCATCAGTAGCTTCCTGACTGTCAGGTGCAGGAATCCTGGATTGGGAGTGCCTTCTTCAGGGCTGGGGAAACAGGAATCTACACACTGTGCTTCTTGGACTCTGAGGGCCAGGGGAGCTAGCCCCTCTGGAGGTATGTGGAGCAGCATCCTGTGTAGGCTCTGCTGTGGTATAGAGAGCACTGTCAGAGGCCCCAGGGACATCCTACCACCCAGGAGTGACTGATGTTAGGCAAGCTAATGTCACCTCTCCAGACTTCAGCTTTTCTTGTCTGTTAAGTGGTGATAACAAGACCCATTCCGCAGGGCTGGCAGAGGTATACCTGTACCAGGAGTGGACTGTGAAGGTAAGGGGTGATTGTTGCTGTCCTTGTCATTATTAGGGCAGCGTGGACATTCTCAGGCTGACTCTACAGAGTGAACTGACAGGAGATGAACTTGAACACTTAGCCCAGAAGGTATCAAGGTTTCTGGTGGGGTGAGGCCTCTCCCTCAGCCAGTTCTCCTTCGCTGCTGACCTCTCATGCCAGTGCTGCCAAGAGCCATCTTTGCTGCTGTGCAGGATCACCTCCTTTCAGACATACCACCTGACCTCAGCATTGTGCACTGCTTTGGGGGATGCGGAGACCCCACTAAAAGTAAAACTAACCTGCAATTTCTGCTAATTTTCCCCATCCAGTGTTGCTGTTGTGTAGCTTCTGGTAGAGGTTCTGGAAATGAATTTTTGGAGGGGAAAATCAGACTAACCCGTTAAATCTTTTGAGGAGCAGGTATTCTGCATTGGTCAAGGGGCAGAAGTTCTGGGCTTGTCATGATTTCTGAGCCATTTCTCTCTCTTTCTCCTTCTCTCTCTCTGGCAGGTGGGCAGGAAGACCTATGCCATGGTGTCTGGCCATTCAACCAGTCATTCCCTGGCCTCAGAACTGGTGGAGTCCAATGATGGACATGAGGAAATCATTAAGGTAAGCTTAGTTTACCTCCACTCTTCCCTCTCTCCTCTTTCCCCTTGCAGGCATGTGAGAGGGAGCAGTTGGCTTTGCCACAGGGTTTGACTAGGAGGAACCAGACCTGTAACACTAGTTCCTGGGAATTTCCTGGAAAGATCTTAATTAACACCAGGAGACCACAGTCAGTGTATAGTGACTTTGGTGCAACCCAGCCCTTGGTGTGAGGATGGATGGGATGACCTTTTTAGGTGCCTATCCCACTATCCATATTTAGCTGCTGGAAATTGTCAAGACAGGTGGGAAGTGTGTTTGTGGAACTTACTTTTTTTTTTAATAAAGATTTTATTTATTCATGAGAGAGACACACAGAGAGAGGTAGAAACACAGGCAGAGGGAGAAGCAAGCTTCATGCAGGGAGCCTGATGTGGAACTTGATCCCCGGACCCTGGGATCACACCCTGAGCCAAAGGCAGATGCCTAAACCACTGAGCCACACAAGCGTCCCACTATTTTTTTTTTAATAAAACAATTTTTGTTATTTCTTTTTTAAAAGCAGCTCTTTGAGATATAATTCACATACCATACAATCGATTCAGTGAAAGTGTACAATTCAGTGGTTTTTAGTATGTTCACAGACTTGTGCAATTATTACCACTGTTAATTCCAGAACATTTCAGTCACTCCTTCCTTTTCCTGGCAATCACCAAGCTATTATCTATCTATGGATTTGCCTCTTCTAGACATCTCACATAAATGGAATCATATAACATGTGGCCTTTGTGTCTGGCTTCTTTCACTTAGCATAATAATTTCAGGATCCAGCCATGTTATAGCATATGTACTTAATCCTTTCAGTGTTTAAATAACATTCCCTTTAATGGATCTATCACGTGTTTTTACCCACTCGTCAATTGATGAACATTTAAATTGTTTCCACTGTCTAGCTATTATTATTATTTTTTTTTTAAATTTTTATTTATTTATGATAGTGACAGAGAGAGAGAGAGAGAGAGGCAGAGACACAGGCAGAGGGAGAAGCAGGTTCCATGCACCGGGAGCCCGACGTGGGACTCGATCCCGGGTCTCCAGGATCGTGCCCTGGGCCAAAGGCAGGCGCCAAACCGCTGCGCCACCCAGGGATCCCTGTCTAGCTATTATGAATATTGCTGCTATGAATATTCAAGTGCCAGTTTTTGCGTGAACATATGTTTTCAGTTTTCTTGGTATATGCCTAGGAGTGGAATTGATAGGTCATTTGGTAACTCTATATTTAAGGCTTTGAGGAACTACCAGACTTTTTCTCAAAACATTTGTTCCATTTTATACTCCCACCAGCAACATAGGAGGGTTCCAATTTCTTTGTAGCCTTACCAACACTTGTTATCATCTGTCTTTGATTATAGCCATCCTATTGCATGTGAAGCCATATCTTGTAGTTTTCATTTGCATTTCCCTGATTACATGCTTTCATATGGATATTGTCTATTTGCATATCTTCTTTGGAGAAATATTTATCCAAATCCTTTGCCCATTTAAAAATTCAGTTGTGGAAAAAAAAAAAAATTCAGTTGTGGAGACACCTGGGTGGCTTAGCAGTTGAGCGTCTGCCTTCAGTTCAGGGCATGATCCCAGAATCCTGGATGGAGTCCCACATCAGGCTCCCTGCAGGGAGCCTGTTTCTCCCTCTGCGTATGTCTCTGCCTCTCTTTCTGTATCTCCCATGGATAAAGAAATAAAATCTTTAAATAAAAAAGTTAAAAAAAAAAAAGTTTAGTTGTGTTTAGGGGCACTGGGTGGCTCAGTTGCTTGGGAGTCTGTTTTTGGCTCAGGTTATGATCCTAGGGATTGAGTTCTGCATCATTCTGCATTGGGCTCCCTGCTCAATGGGGAGTCTGCTTCTCCGTCTGCTCCTCCCCCTGCTTGTGCTCTGTCTCTCTCTGATAGATAAATAAAATCTTTAAAAATAAATAAAAATAAATAAAAATTCAATTGTGTTTAAAGTGTTTATATGTTAGGTACAAGTGATAACTGTGACTACACTTTCTTCATGGTGTTACCTTTGCTATATTTGAATTTTAAAATAGCAACGAATAGTCCAAAAGGATTACTCTTGGTGATTAATTGAATTTAGCAAAAAGTTTGGACGTATGAATATTATAAATAAAACATTGTCATCTTTGTTAAAAGAAGTTATTTGTGTTTTAATTTTCAAGATATGAGAGTTCCTTATATATTCTGGATACTAACTAGACCCTTACCAGATATATGACTTGGAAATATTTTTAAAAAATTTTCCCACTCTGTGTTTTGTTTTCTTTACTTTCTTAATGATATCCTTTGAAACAAAAGTTTTTAATTTGATTAAATCCAATTTATATATTTTTTTCTTTCATTGTGCTTTCGGTGTGATGTCTGAGAAGGTTTTGCCTAACCAAGGTCACAACGATTTATTCCTATACTCAAAGAATTATAGTTTTAACTCTTACAAATAGGTCTGTGATCCATTTTAGGTTGATTTTTGTATATGGTATAAGGAAGAGCTCCAGTTTCATTCTTTTCCATGTAGATATCCATTTATGCCAGCATCATTTGTTGAAAAGACTGTTCTTACCCCATTGAATTGTCTTGGCATCCTGTCAAAAATCAGTTTAGTGTATTATTATTGTATTATTATTGTTCTGGACTCTCAATTGTATTCCATTGATTTATGTGTCTCTCCTTATGTCAGTTCCACACTGTCTTGATCACTGTAATTGTTATTTTTGTTAACATTTTCTTAATATTTATAATATTGTTATTTTTCAGGATCCTTTTACCTATTCAGAGTCCTTTGTATTTCCATATGCATTTTAGGATCAGTTTGTCAGTTTCTGCAAGGAAGCCAGCTTGGATTGTGATAGGAATTACGTTGAAACTGTAGATCAGTTTGGGGGTTTGCGGAGTAACACCATTTTAACAATATCAAGTTTTCCAATCCATGAAAATGGGATGTTTGTTCATTTTTTTAGGCCTTCTTTTTTTTTTTTTTTCAACAGTGTCTATAATTTTCAGAATACAGGTCTTAAACTTTGTTAAATTTATTTCTAAGTATTTTTTTCTTTTTAAATTTTTATTTTAAATTCAATTCAGTTAACATATAGTGTATTATTAGTTCAGGTGTAGAATTTAGTTGCAAAGAACACCCAGTGCTCATTACATTCTGTGCCCTCCGAATGCCCATCACCCTGTTACCCCATCCCCCTACCCACCTCCCCTCCAGCAACCTTCAGTTTGTTTCCTAGAGTCTAGAGTCTCTTATGGTTTGCCTTCCTCTGTTTTTGTTTTTTGTTTTTTTAAAGATTTTATAAAGAGAGCAAGAGAGAGAGAACAAGCAGGGGGAGTGGCAGGCAGAGGAAGAGGGAGAAGCAGGCTCCCTGTGGAGCAGGGAGCCATATGCTGGGGCTTCATCCCAGGACCCCTGGGATCATGACCTGAGCTTAAGGGGGAAGCTTAATTCACTGAGCCACTCAGGCGCTCCTGCTCCTCCCCTCTCTGTTTTTATCTTATTTTTCCTTCTCTATGTTCATCTGTTTTATTTCTTAAATTCCACGTAAGAGTGAAATTATATATTTGTCTTTCTCTGACAAAATCGTTGACTTTTATCTTTTATTTCGCTTAGCATAATACCCTCCAGTTCCATCCATGTAGTATTTTTTTCTTTTTGTTGCTCTCATAAGTAGAATTGTTTTTAAATTTCATTTCAGATTGTTCCTTGCTAGTGTATAGAAATACAATTATTTTTTGTATATTGATCTTATATCCTACAACCTTGCTACAACTTCTGATAGTTTTTTAGTAGATTCCTTACGGTATTCTATATACATGATCACTTCATCTGCAAATGGAGATAGTTTTTCCTCTTTCTTTTCAATCTGGATGCCTTTAATTAATTTCTTTTTCTTATTCAAAGTCATTGCATGGCCCTTAAAGAAAGCAAAACTACCCCATAATTCTACTGATGTAATCATTATTACTACTTTATTGGGTATCCTCTCAGATATTTTTATATTTGTCTGTATTTTTTCAAAAATTAAATTGTTTTATATACTATTATATACACTGTATTCTACAATTTGCTCGCTCCCCCCCCCCCACCAAACACTTTAATGATTTAATGTAGGTTTATAACATCTTCTGTGTCTATAAATGTAAGTGTCTGGTATTCTTTTTTTTTTTTTTAAGATTTTATTTATTTATTCATGAGCGACACAGAGAGAGAGAGAGAGAGAGGCAGAGACACAGGCAGAGGGAGAAGCAGGATCCATGCAGGGAGCCCGATGTGGGACTCGATCCCGGGTCTCCAGGATCATACCCTGGGCTGAAGGTGGTGCTAACCCACTGAGCCACCCGGGCTGCCCAGTGTCTGGTATTCTAATGGCTGCATAGTATTCTATTATGATGTACCACAATTTAAATAATCCCCCATTGTGGGCCATTGTGCCTATTTCCATTTCTGCAATCATAAACAGTATTTTGCTGAACATATGTTACTAAATTGCGTATGTGTTTTATAATACAGGTATTAAATATTTTCTTAATTGTAAAAGATTCAAGAATGTATAGAGAAAAATGTGTAAACCTTTTTACAACCTCCTTTGTACAAATTTACGTATATATGTGAGTGTTCGTTTATGCCAGTTTGGCTATGCCAGTTTATCTCATTAGGATAAATTTCCAGAAGTAGGTTTGATAGGTCAAAGAGTAATTACAGCTCTAAGCTTCCTGATTTGAATCATCAAATTGCCACGCAGAAAGGCAGTAACAATTTACCTTCCCACCAGTAGTGTAGGAGCCTGCCCATGAGGAATTAACCTCCCAGGAGGTCCTTTTTTTTTCTTTTTTTAAAGATTTTATTTATTCATAAGAGACTCAGAGAGGGAGGCAGAGACATAGGTAGAGGGAGAGGCAGGCTCCCAGCAGGGAGCCTTATGCGGGACTGATCCCAGGCCTCCCCGCCTCCAGATCATGACCTGAGCCAAATGCAGATGCTCAATCACTGAGCCACCCAGGTGCCCTCCCAAGAGTTTCCTTAACTAAAGAGTCTTGTTTCCCTTATTGCAGGTGTACCTGAAGGGGAGGCCTGGAGATAAGATAGTTCACGAGAAGAATGTCAACCAACTGAAGAGTGAGGTACAGTATATCCAGGAGGTGGGGACCCCTCCCTTGTGGGAACCTCTCAGTTTTTTGGCTCCCATCTTTTTTTTTTTTTTTTTGTATTTATTTATTTGAGAGAGAGAGTACCATTGGTGGGGATGGTGAGAGAAGCATATGGGAGAGGGGAGGAAGAAGTAGACTCCCCATTTGAACAGGGAGTGCAATGCAGGACTCTATTCCAGAACCCTGGGATCATGACCTGAGCAGAAGGCAGACACTTAACAGAATGAGCCACCAAGGCACCCTGGCCTTGTGGGATCTGGTTCTCTCCCATCAGCTTCCTTCATACCGAAACCACCACCATGCCGCCCCCTTGAGTCAAGTATCATTTGTGACCCTTCCATTAATCAACAAATATTTAACTACTATGTGCCTAGCACTGTACCCTAGCCATCCTCTCTAAACTGCCAACCTCTTTTCCTGACCCTCACCATGACTCCTATTGGCACCTGGGCACCTGTCATCATGTACCATATTACATGTTTGTTTCACTCATTTGCTTTTTGTGTCTCTGCAACAAGAATGTTGCCTCCAGCAGCACAGGGTTTTGATTTCCTTCGTGTAGGCTTTGTTTCCTGTTTGTGTAGGAGGGACTGTGCTGCAGCCCCATTTGCCTGGGGTCCCTCCTTCCCCCAGCCAGTGCTAAGGCCAGTACCTGGCTCACAGGAGTATGGGTCAGGGACAGGCCATAGTGGGTGAGTTGGTACGTGCTCTCTTTCCTTATCCCAAAGCTAAAGCTTCTTGCCCTCCTCTCCCAGGCCCAGAATTGCCTGCAGAAGCTCCAGGAGGACATAAGTAGCAAGCTTGACAGAGATCTAGGAGCTTCTCTCCATGGACAGGAACTACAGGTAATAGGAAATGGTCAATGGTTGGGTCCACAAGGAAGAGGCTGTGCTGGGCAGTCCCATTTGCTGGTCACACAGCAGATGCCGAATCTCACATCACTGCCAGGAAAGGAGAGAACACAGGCAATGTTGGCTTCTCAGAGCACTCACAACCTTACTAATGCTCTCCAGTTGATGGGCACCTGTGTTTACACGTATCAGCCTCTGTATAAGTATACCTGTTTTGAAAACAGTGTATAAAAATGGAATTTATGTAAATAAAATTCCATTAAGTTATTGGCAAAACCGGGATCCCTGGGTGGCGCAGCGGTTTGGCGCCTGCCTTTGGCCCAGGGCGCGATCCTGGAGACCCAGGATCGAATCCCACGTCAGGCTCCCGGTGCATGGAGCCTGCTTCTCCCTCTGCCTGTGTCTCTGCCTCTCTCTCTCTCTCTCTGTGACTATCATAAATAAATAAAATTAAAAAAAAAAAAAAAGTTATTGGCAAAACCTCTTCTATTTGAGGATTATGGGATCAATGTTTTTGCAATCCAGAGTCTTATAAAGCAAACAATTACCTATAAATGCAAACTTCTCATAAGTCAATCCTGCTTAATTGGGGTGACACCTGTGGTGTGAATTGAAATTTTGTCTGTTTGTGTGCATAGCTGTCTCTATCTGGCACCAGAAGCTCCTCAAGGTAGGGTTCACCTCCACTGCTGTCTCTGTATCCCCACACTTGGCACAGGACATAGGATGCAGAAGGTCATCAGTAAATGTCATATTGAACTTGTTGAAGGGTCTTTTTGAGATGGATGGATGATTCTGGGATACTGTATTTCAGTTTTTCTAAAATTGGAGGCTAGAAGTGCCCTTAGGAGAACAGAACCATCTCTTCTGTTTGACCCTCATCCTTCTTTAGATTCTGAGTTATATCTCCTTCCTCTGCATTTGATTTGGGGAGTTGGGGAGTCTCTCTCCAGGAGCCCCCACCCTCATCCTCCTGAGCGAAACGATGACTGTACAGCTGGTGGCAGCAAGGCTCCTCCTTGGTGTGAGCATGCCTGTGGCTTATGTGGTCATGCCCCCTACTTCATTCTGCTGTGATCCAAGGTAGGGCTTTCATGGCTATGCTCACATCTGGCTGATGGGAAATGCCTTCTCAAGTGACCAGACAACCTGATATGCTCTGAGACTGGCCCAGAAGTCCGGGGCCCTTGTTTGCACAGACCAGCAGTCATTTCATCACATCAAGCTATGGGCTATAAAGGATTGCTGCAAAGGCCACTTCACCTTTTGCTTTTTGCTTCATCAAACCCCAGGATCTCTGAGAGGGAAGGGAGACTCTTTGTTGGTGGCAGGCAGCCTGCATGATCTCCAGTCTGTAGAAAGGTTTTAGGCCGAGGTTCCCTTCATCCTCCCTACAAAGCCGGAGTATTCCCTTTTAAGGCCACACACATGCTTCTCCACTCCCTCCCCTCTCGATTTTCCAGAGCACTCAAAGTCTTTTTTCCCCTTCTGGCCTTTCTTCCTTCCTGCCATCCTTTATTCCTTTTCTTCTTTCTTCTTCTTTCTTCCTTATTCCTTCCTCTTTTCCTCCTTTACTTCCCCTTCCTCTATCTTCTTCTACTTCTTTCTTTCTCTTCCTTTTTCTTTTTTTTTTCTCTTTTCTTTTTTCTTTCTTCTTTTCTCTTTTCTTTTCTTTTCTTTTCTTTTCTTTTCTTTTCTTTTCTTTTCTTTTCTTTTCTTTTCTTTCTTTTCTTTCCTTATTTATTCATGAGAGACACACAGAGAAAGGCAGAGACACAGGCAGCGGGAAAACCAGGCTCCCTGCGGGGAGCCCAATGCAGGATTCAATACCAGGACCCCTGGATCGTGACCTGAGCCAAAGGCAGACGCTCAACCACTGAACCACCCAGGTGTCCCTCGCCTTTTTCTTTTATTCTATCTAAGATTTGAGACCTTAGGAGATTAACATTTCGAAGTTGGTTGTTTGGGCAGTTTTAACAACATTTTACTTTTCTTTGAACAGATGGTGTTAGAAAAGCCAAATGGATTAAATCCAGGCCCCACGACCCTGTATAGCAGCCCACCTGAGGTAGGTAACAGGGGAAATAGTAGTTGACTACTTCATAACCAGGAAGCAGGATATCCTCCTCTATGATCCCTTTGTTATTCCTCTTTCTTGCTCCGTAAATATAAGAGTAATGTATGCTATAAAAATTCAAACAATGGAGAAACACACAAACCGGAAATTCTCCTTCCTCAATTCCACTCCTTTGAAGGGTCCACTGTTAACAGATTGAGGTGGGTGGATCCTTTTAGAGCAGGGCTCTTAGCCTTTGCTGTCTACTGGAATGGCCCTGGCAGCTTTAAAGGAGACAAGCCTGTGCCAGCCCTAGAGATTGTAATTTCACATGATCTTAGCCAAAAGGCCGAGAAGCGATTAGAGATTGTAATTTAGTTGATCTGAGATACAGACTGCTGGCTCAGTGGGTACAACATGCAACTTTTATTACATTTTATTTATTTATTGAAGAAACTGGCAGGGGGATGGTGAGGGAGAGGCAAACTCGCTGCTGAGCAGCAAGGAACCCCAAGTGGGGCTCAGTCCCAGGACCCTGGGATCAGGGCCTGAGCCAAAGGGAGCTGCTCAACCCACTGAGCCACCCGGGCACCTCCCTCATTCTTTTGAATAATGACATAGTAGTATTTCTTTCCATGGCTGTGCATATTTGTTTGTTTATTTTTATTTTTTTTTATTTTTAATTCCAGCATAGTTAACATATAGTGTTATATTAGTTTTAGGTGATTCAACAATCCTATGCATTACCCAGTGCTCATTGTGGCTGTCCTTTTTGAAAAAAAAATTTCCCCCAGCTTTATTGCAGTATAATTAACAAATAAACATGGCTATACTTGTTTAAAAAAAAAAAAAGCATTTGTTATATATTTTGTTTTTTTTTTATTAAGATTTTATTTATTTATTCATGAGAAACACAGAGAGAGGCAGAGACATAGGCAGAGGGAGAATCAGGCTCCATGCAGGGAGACCGATGTGGGACTTGATCCCAGGACCCCGCGATCACGCCCTGAGCTGAAGGCAGACGCTCAATCACTGAGCCACCTGGGCAGTCCATTTTTTGTGATTATGTAATAAGATATGTTATTGTAGAAAACTTATGAAATTCAGAAACACAGAAAAGTGAAAGAAGAAAAAAAAATGTCACTCAGATACCCAGAGAAAAACCACAGTTTAAAATGCAAATAGTGGGCAGCCCCGGTGGCTCAGCGGTTTGGCGCCGCCTGCAGCCCAGGGCCTGATCCTAGAGACCTAGGATCGAGTCCCACATCGGGCTCCCAGCATGGAGTCTGCTTCTCCCTCTGCCTGTGTCTCTGCCTCTGTGTGTGTGTGTGTGTGTGTGTGTGTGTGTGTGTCTCATGAGTAAATAAATAAAATCTTAAATAAAATGCAAATAGTGGGATCCCTGGGTGGCGCAGCGGTTTGGCGCCTGCCTTTGGCCCAGGGCACGATCCTGGAGACCCGGGATCGAATCCCACATCAGGCTCCCGGTGCATGGAGCCTGCTTCTCCCTCTGCCTGTGTCTCTGTCTCTGTCTCTCTCTCTCTCTCTCTCTGTGACTATCATAAATAAATAAAAACTTAAAAAAAAATAATAATAAAAAATAAAATGCAAATAGTATTTCAATAGCAAGATTAAACTGTATATAGTATTTCTTTCTATTTGTTTTTTTTGTTTGACTGGGGTTGTTTTGTTTTGTTTTTGGATTGGTTTTTTTCTGGCCCTTCAGTGTAGGGCTGAATCAGATCTACCCAATATGTTCAAGGCATATTATCATCTCATGTCATAAAGGCCTTTTACATTTTTTAGGGTTTTTTGTTTTTGTTTTTGTTTTTGTTTTTGCTCCTCCCCTCCCCAGCCAAAAGGTATACATTCTAATATATTCAATGTATGGTTTAAATATGCCTATTAGTATGTTTTTAGTTTTCATAATGGATTTGTGCTATATTTCCATTGTTTCCCTTTTTACCCAACACCATGTTCTTAGGATCTAGCCACATTGCTATGCCTAAACCTAGTGCGTTTCTAACTCCAATGTGTATTGTTTTATAACTTTTTTTCTCTTCAAATTTTAACATGAAACTTTTCCATGTCATTAAACAAGTTTTATAAGAGCACCATTTGAAATAAGCACATAGTAGTAATGCTCCAGGAGCCTTTTCAGTCATTCTCACTGCCCAGCAGCTTAGGTACCGATCTGGGCGAGTTGACCGGATAACATCCTGATGGCTAGATTTTGGCATGTTGTAGTTCTAGCCGTTCACGGTAAACTTGCAATTTGGATTTTTTTCCCCTCCTTCTGAATCGCCCATATTTGGCAAATATGCTGCTGGCAACAGGTTCCAATAGCACCTGGTGCTATATATTCAGCTCTTTCTTCTCAGAAGCTCTAAGCCCTGCTGGGTATTATCTTATTTTTTGAGGCAGCCTATAAGGCAGGGCATGATAAGGAGTCTTCTTGCTGCTGCACAGACAGAGAAATGAAGACCCGCTGGGCTTAGTGATTGCACAGCCGCCGAAACCCTGTTGTCTGCCTCCCAGTTGAAAGTTCTGTGCTTCCTAATGTGCAAGACAGGGAGAGATGTTTCAGTCAGACCCGCTGGGAGCTGGTAACTGAAACGCCTGATGCCTGTGTGGCATGGGGGCAAGACCCCACATGCCAGCTCAGCGCTAACCACCAGCCCACGGTTGGGTGTGTCTGGGGAAAGACTCACTGTAACCTCGATGAGGACACCTTTTCTCACATCAAATCAGATTCCTGGACTCATTGGGTGCTTTTGCTCTAAATCTGCCTGTCCCGTCAGTAACCCTTTATATGCTAATCTTTGTGCCAGATGCAAGGAAGACCAAAGGTGTGCCTGGGGATGCACCTCTTGTGGTGCATATGGCATAACCCCTGCCCTGGGGGCACTATGGTCTAAAGGAGAACACGTCCCTGCTCTCAGAACACTCTAATCTATGGAAGCAGGACATATATGTGAGGATGGCATAAGCATACCTGCTAATCAGTTGACACCTGTATAAAGATTACGGAGTGTCTTCTAAAATCATCAAATGATTTGAGGCTAGTTGAGTTCCTTAGGATATGAAGAGAGTGATTTCGTGTGAATAACTCAGAGCTCCTGGGTGTCTAAGACTGACTCTCCCCCTGAGTGATGTGAGAGTGGTCTGGACAAGAGGGCGCAAGCATATGTGGTGGCGGACCTTCTCTTACACAAGCACCGTGCCTTCAGCTTCTCTTCCCTTCTCTGGTTATAGGTCGACGGCTATATAAACGAAGATGTCAAGAGCTTGAGGAAGACCGTGCAGGACCTGCTGGTCAAGCTGCAGGAGGCTGAGCGGCAGCACCAGTCAGACCGTGTGGCTTTTGAGGTGAGATTTGGGATTCAAAGAGAAAGTACCCCAAGTGTTGGGCTGCTGGATACAGGTGCCAGTGACTTTTCATGGACTTCATGTCTTTCTGGCTATGTGCCATCCACTGGAACAGCTAGGCTTTGAGGCCTGGGCACCTTCCCATCTGCTTTTTTGCATTCCTGGACATTTATAGTTTTTGCTGTTGAAGGCTAGCCCATAGTTTAAAGGTTGGCGCTTGGTTCTCTACTGAAGTTGAGTGGTGGTGCTGGTCTAGGATAGCAGGTAACTCGAATCATTTCTCTGAGTACGACAGTAAAAATTACTGGGCTCTAGGCACCATGCAGGCAGGGACTGTCGCTGTCAGGTCACCCTGCATCCCCATGTCTGACATAATGCCTGTCGTAAGGTGGGCACCTCTTAAGTGTGGATGGGATGAGAGGATGGACCAGTGTGGTTGTAGAAAGATCTGTGTCCATGGAGTCAGAGGACTTTAAGTCTAGTTTTGACTTTACTATGCAGACCTCTGTGATCTTGAATGAGTATTTCAGTTATTACAAAAGTAATACTAAATTATTATGAAAGATTAAAATAGCACCAAAGTCTGTAAATAGTGGAAACTCCCCATTATTAAAAAGTGTGTGAAAAAAAAAAAAAAAGTGTGTGAGATCTTCATCTTGCCAGAAAATTGAGTATAAAATGAGGTACACTGGGCAAACACTAGGCTTCTGTGTGAGGTTAACCATCTGTTATCCATTATTGTTCATCCACATGTGAAGTATTTCTGTGTCATAAATATGTGATGATAGGATGTGCCCTGCCCAGGCATGCCAGGAGCTGGTGAAGAAGAATGAATGCCTCTCTTCCCTCGGATTGAGAAAGAGAATTTCTGAGAGGGATATGGAGGGGAGGAAGAAGGCACAGGGATAATCAATTGCCTTTAGAGATGATCATTTATTTGAGCAAGTAATTTAACATAAGTATCAGGTCCAGATTATGTAAAAATGAATCATTTTAAGCGTACCTTACAGAATTGAGTGAGGTAAGATGTGTAAGTATATTTATTACTCTGAAGGATTTTGGAAATAGAAGACACCCTGTTTTTTCCTTAGTGATCAATTTAGTTAAGTGGGTTTTCCCATCCTAAATAGTCTGGACTTAGCATGATACTGAGATGAGTTTGGTCTCAGAACAAAGTGGCTGTGCAGTGAAGGAGTTTGCTTCATGTGCTTCAGATTCCACAGCCTAGATAATTGGGTTGACAATGTGTCATTTTGGTGACCAGCTGTTCCCTACCTTCTTGGTATACAAGAGGAGGAAGGGGAGGTTGAGGCTGTAGCACTGACTAGACTGTGAATGTTGGAGAGAAATTTCTATCTTGAGAGGCCTTATGAATCACTTGTCGGTTTGGGCCATACATGGAGGTGTCTGCTAGCTCTGGGTTTCAGTGCTTGAACAAAAGGGTCCAGAGTCAAAGCCTGAGGCCAGGGGATCCCTGACAGCTGTGCTACCTGCCCACGGTTTCTTAGCAGGGGCTGCCGTTGGTAAGTAACACCTGCCTGCAATAAGAGGTACCTCTTGGGTTATTTCCACTTTTGGGGTAGGTTGGCACACACCCTCTTATGAAGAAGAGGTTCCTTCAGGGCAGTGCTGATTGGAGCAGCAGGACAGATGTGACAGAGGAGTATGTTTTTTTCCTTTGTGATCCTATAGCTGAGTGTGGGGATCAGCCCATGGCCCGATAACGCTGTGCTGAGTACACATCAACCTGGGTGCAATATTATGTACAGAAATGAGAGGTTTTGTTTTTATGTTCTTGTCCATGGGGCTGACCTGTTCCAGGCTAATATGGGACCTTTGGAGGCTTTTCTGTCTTTGCTAGTGAATTAGACTCTCTGATCTACTTTTCTGAACCAGGGGATAGCAAGGGCAAGATTGTCAATTACTGAGAAAACCACCTTCCAGTAAGAATGGGTTTTCTGTTCTGTGAGCAGCAGTTTGTTGTCAGGAAGGGTTTGTGGAGAGTTTGCTCTGGACAGGGCTGGTGTGTAGCATGGACATGTCCCATCACACATCATCCTGTGCTTTGCTTTCCCTTCTGTGATTCTGACTTTGGGAGGAGTCAGACTCTCTCCTTTGGTGTTCTGTTCTCCTGGGGTTGCATGGGCTTTGGGGAGGTTATATGGCTTCTTCTTCTTTTTTTTTTTTTTTTTAATTTAAGATTTTATTTATTTATTCATGAGAGAGGCAGAGACGAAGGCAGAGGGAGAAGCAGGCTCCACACAGGGAGTCTGATGTGGGGCTCAATCTCAGGACCCCAGGATCATGACCTGAGCCAAAGGCAGATGCTCAACCACTAAGCCATGCAGATGCCCCACGTGGCTTCTTTTTTCGTAACTGACTGGGGAGTCAGTGTAGGGTAGCTGGGAAGAATTGAAATGGATGATGAGGTCACTGTGTTCCAGCATTGGCTCTGTTATTCCCCAGCTGTGTACCTTGGGGAGGTCAGTTGACCTTTAGTTGTGAAAATGGAAGATTGGACTAGATGAAGACCAATTCCACTTGTGATATTATCGAGCAGTAACTGTGTGCTAGGACTGTG
Source organism: Canis lupus familiaris (assembly GCF_011100685.1). NCBI lineage: Eukaryota > Metazoa > Chordata > Mammalia > Carnivora > Canidae > Canis > Canis lupus. The sequence continues at coordinate 61,279,707 of NC_049238.1, forward strand.
CCAAGCTCTGGAAATGGAATGGTACTCAAGGTCCCTGCTGGTGGCCTACAGGGGAGTGCACACAAGTGACTGGGCAAGATCCACTTGGTGCTCTAAGAGGGGAGGACACACAATGGAAGGACTCCACACTGGTATAGAGACTTCTGGAAGAAAAGATATCTCAAGCTGAGACCTGAAGTTGGCATATGGGAGGAAGGGAAGGAAGGCAAGTTCTTCCTTAAGTTTTCATTCAAAAATTCTGCTTCTGTCCCTCCCAAATTGGGTTATTGTCTTTGTTAAAGAGCAGTTCTTCCTGGTGCATGGTTGCCCTTCCAAATGCCATTTTGGCCTTTATATGCAGGCTGCAGAATTGCTGGCTGTGAGGATGAGGAAGAGTGGCGACTCAGAAGGAAGGATGTGGAGATGTGCTCCCCTGGATTCTTTGCATTTGCATTTGTAGGAAAGCCACACCCAACCCTCAGCTTGGGTGGCACTGGCTGACTAGGTGGGGGGTGGGGATTGTTGAAGAAGTCTGCCCTCTGGAAGGTGCTTATGGGTTCCAGGTGTCACTCTAAGGTAAACCTCTAAGGTAAAGATCAGGGGACCTGGGGTGTAGTTGGTTAAGTGTCTGACTCTTGATTTTAGCTCAGGTGTGATCTCAGGGTCGTGAGATGGAGCCCCATGTCTGGCTCTGTGCTCAGGGCAAAGTCTGCTTAAGACTTTCTCTCCCTCTCCTTCTGCCCTTCCCCACACCCCCTCACTCTCTCTCAGATAAATAAATAAATCTTTTAAAAAATTAAAAAAAAAAAAAAGTAGAGCTTGATCAGCTATGTGCCAGTGAAGCCTGGAAATGGAGATACCTGCTGGTTTTCCAAGTCATTCTAGAACTGTGAATGAGAGAGGGTGGCTTCCCCTCTCCCATCATTGCGCACAGGGCCCTGGGGGCTTCCCTAAGGTTTTTATCCACATTTGCTCTTTCCCCTCCACCCCCTTCACGCATCCCCATCCTGTCTTAGGTCACACTCAGCCGGTACCAGAGAGAAGCAGAACAGAGTCAAGTGGCCCTTCAGAGAGCGGAGGACAGAGTGGAGCGGAAGGAGGCAGATGTCGGAGAGCTCCAGAAGCGCTTGCTAGGCATGCAGGCGGTAATTGTTGGAGTCCTGCCTTCAGGGCCTAACTCCTGGCGGGTGGGGGCCAGTTGGAACCAGTGGTGGTCCTGAGATTGACTGAGACCCCCGTCGTCTGCTCTTCTGAGCAGCTCCAGGAAAACACTTCACAGATTTCTCAGCTAAGCTCAGCCCATGCTAATTAGAGTTGAATCCATTTGCATTTCATTTGAGTTCTTGTACACCTGCCCTCTATGGGCTTCTGAAGGGTGTTCTTAAAAAATGAACTCTTAAGGAGCCTCTGGACCTGGCTTCCGGGGACCAGCAGCCATAGCCGGCAGGTGGTCCTGGATAAGGCAAGGCCAAGCTGTCCGGATAGCTAGGTGAGGCTGGGAAGTTTCTGTGTGCTGAGGGTGGGAAGGGTTCTCCCTGCCAGGGGAGGGCGCCCCATCAAACCAGCTTGGCCTGCTGCTCTTTGGAAGCTGTCCCAGGCCCAGTAGGGGTTGAGTCCCAGCCCTCAGGCGTCTGTCACCCCAAACACAGAAACTGTCATCACCTCCTTATTCTAGATTCTCTTCCCTTTGGCCCATCCAGGAGCATCAGGCCTTACTGGTGAAGGTTAGGGAAGGGGAAACAGCCCTGGAGGAACTTCGGATCAAGAACACTGACTGCCAGGCAGAGCGAGAGAAGTAAGGGCCCTCTTCGCCAGAAGCTGCCAGAAGCTGCCAGAAGCTGCGGTGTGTGCAAGGGAGGGCGGGCCAGCAGCCTGCAGCTCCAGGTGGCCAGGCCTGGGGAAGAAACTGGTGCTGATGTCAGATCTTCCAGCTCTGACTCACAGTGTGGCTACGCAGGGTGGGGCCCCGCCTGCCCCGGGGAGATACTGTTGGGGAGGCTGCCATCTCTGGGGAGTTGTCTTCCAGGGAGTAGGAGCCTAAAGGAAAGGCTTGCGAGGTGTCGGAGCCAAGGTCAAGGGGGAGCTGGTGAAGTCCTAGCCGTTGTGGCACATGACTCCTCAGGTTGTCACGTTGGATGTGGATGTGGTATTACTGCACCACAGTTTCCTCCCCCCCAAACAAAGACCGGCTGTAAATTACTTGAGGGTAAATCAGATAACTTCCTCACAAGTCATGCTTCGAAAAATACAACGAGTAGCTTCATGAAGAGATTCTGAACTTCCTGTCGCTGAAGCTGCTTGAACTGAGAACCAGCTGGCAGCAGTGGCCTGCAGGGGATCCCTGGGATCCCTTCCTCTCCATGGTTTTTACAGATTCCCTCTGATCAGAAATCAGTGAAACAAAGAGCAGTAGGCTGTGTTGGACCTTTAAGAATTTGGAAATTCTTTGTGCTGTTGGCAATTAATAAATAAGATCTCAAATCATAAAGTTAACAGCATGTTGGACCTGCTCTCCACAGTGTAAGTTGGATCTTTTTAAGTTCAACAGATGTCACCTGGAGGGCCTTCTAAGGCATTCTAAGACTGCACAGTTGATGGGGCAGCATCTTCTCTCCTTTCCAATAACCTCAGTCTAGGCATGGGAAATGCAGACATTTTATTGTAGCCTCCTTTTGGGCTCAGCAACATTTCAGAATTGTTTTAAATTACTCAGCACTCTCTTTCTCAGTCTTGGTGCTCATGGGCAGGAGAGGAAGCAGCAGGAAAAACAAAAAAGACCCAGATAACCCAAAACAGAGGCATGGGAATGGCAAGTGACAGTCATGCATCAAAAATGTTAATTTTCTAAATAAAAGGAGACTGAGCAGTAGGGCACCGGAGAGCTGAGGGTGGACTCCTAGACTGTTTGAGGCTTGGGGAGGATGTTGGGGCTCAGATTGCATTGTGCCCGGCCCCCACCCTCACCGGGAGCACCGCCCTCCCTCTGGCACTAGCACCCGTCTGCTTCCTCACTTAGGAGCGAAGAGGGCACCAGCAGTGCTTCAGAGGTCTGAACTTCTGGACCCTCTGCGTAGTCGCCAGACCTCTGGGGAGCTTGGCCCAGTTTAGAAAATGCAGAGGACATAGGATTGTCTGGGAATCCCAGGAGACTTAGGAACATACTCGTGTGAAGAGACTCTAAGGATCCTTAAATATTACCTCCCTCTTGACACAGAGTCCTTTCCAACAGCTCGATGGCATTGGGTATCTATACTCCCAGCTCCCACTTTAATATTTCCAGGAATGAGGAGCTCATCACACATGAAGCAGTCCACTTTCTGACAGCTTTAATGCTGGGAAAGTCTATCCTGTGTTAGCATTAGGACTGCTTCCTTGGACATCTACCCATTGTTTCTAGTTGTACCTTCTAGAGCTTTCCAAAATAATTTATCTATTCTTACCTCTCTGAGCTTCAGTTTCCTTGTTCAGACGAGTGGATCTCTAGGGATGCTTCCCCTGTGCTCTTCCAAAGTGTCCCAAGTACCTCCTCCTCACGGCAGACCGCTGAGGGACCAGGCAAAGGGAATCCAGTTCCTGGAAGCCCCCAGGCCCAAGTCTCTATCCCATGACTGCCTCAGCTTTCTGATCTTAATCCCCAGGGCTGCTAACCTGGAGAAGGAAGTGGCTGGGTTACGGGAGAAGATCCACCACTTGGATGACATGCTTAAGAGCCAGCAGCGGAAAGTCCGGCAGATGATAGAGCAGGTAAGCAGAGTCAGGTCTTACCCGGCTTCGGTTGCCCTCTTGGGAAGCCACCACAAGGAGCCTGGCCCTGTTTTCCTGTCCAGTCCATGCTTTTGCTGTTCATTCCCCCAGAGAGCATGGCTTATTTTCTTATATGAGAACACTTAGGGCTACCAATTACTAGGTTTGAGTGATTAGAATTCGCCTTTCTCCCATCTTTCCCCTATGGTGTTACTCATTTGCCTTCTGTTTTCTGATGAGAAAGAGTTAGTCTCTCTTATACTTTGAAGAGCGCTGGTAAATGTATAATTAAGTCACAATAAACTCCCATACCTGTGTACAGATTATCAACCTTTGTACCTCATAGCAGATTTTCTGCTGTACCCCATCTGAGCTTTAGGGTAACATACTCAGGATATGCCATTTTGCAGCATTGTTTTGAGAACTTTAAATCCCTTAGCTGGGAGGGCGTATTTGCTGCATGTCCTCCACGAGAGCTAGGATTTTTCTGTTTGGTTCACTACTGTTTCCCAGTGTCTAGAACAGAGTTTGTTACATAGTAAACACTCAACAAATATTTTCTTTTCATGAGAGAGAGAGAGAGAGAGAGAGAGAGAGGCAGAGACATAGGCAGAGGGAGAAGTCAACAAATATTTATTAAATGAATAAATAATTTGTACTTCCCGGGGATCATCTGGGTGGTCTTCTCACAGCCTCCCCTCACACCTGGGATAATCAGGAGCTCAGTATTGACCGAAATGAGGCTACTATGGAAAAGCCTAAGCAAGTTATGTGGGAGGTGCAAAAGTCTGCCTTATGTCTCTGCTGGCTCCACAGCAGCAGGGCAAAGTTCGATGAGTGTGTACTGAGTCATTTCAAAATGAACCCCATCGTCTCCCACATCTTTGTAGCTCCAGAATTCAAAAGCTGTGGTCCAGTCAAAGGACACCACCATCCAGGAGCTTAAGGAGAAAATCGCCTACCTGGAAGCAGAGGTCTGTGCACTGGGCAGCCCTGGGAAGGGAGCAGAATCTCAAAAGACAGAACTCTACATAGACATAGAGAGGGAGAGTTTCCAGAGGCGTCTTTGTCCTGTGTGCCTGCTGCTTAGAAGTGAGGATCTGGGATGATTGTTGCTGTTCAGTTCAGCTGAGTCAGTGTTGTCTGAAAACCTTCAGGGAGTCACAGTGATAAAATCTGTCCCCACCCTGAAGTGGCACATTGTCACCATGTGAGCCATGTGCCACAAGCTTAGCAGAGGAGGTGCCAATGGAGCTGGCTGTGAGGAGGAGGCATTCTGGAGGAGTGGTCTTGTCTTCTCCACAGCTAAGGTGTTTTTGACCAGCTCATGAGTTTTTTTTCCTTTTTTTTTTTTTTTAAGATTTTATTTATTTATTCATGAGAGACACACACAGAGAGAGGCAGAGACATAGGCAGAGGGAGAAGGAGGCTCTATGCAGGGAGCCTGATGTGGGACTCGATCTTGGGACCCCAGGATCATACACTAAGCCAAAGGCAGACACTCAACTGCTGAGCCACCCAGGCATACCAGCTCATAAGTTCTTAGTCTACCTTCTGCCTTTCCCAGAAGCTGGGGAGGACAGCAGGGAACGATCAGTATTGTACTCAGTCCTTGAGGGAAGGAGAGCAGGAGTGGCAACCAGAGGAAGAGGATGATCCAGAGTGGTGTGAAGACGAGGGATGAGGGCAGAGGGCACCCTGGCTGTGGCATGCATGGTAGGGGTGGCAGTGACAGTGGCACAAACAGAGGCAGAGAGCCCAAGTGAGCTAGTGAAATGTCACAAATGGCTAGCCAGCAAATGGCCACCCCTGCCTCCACAACTTGTATTACAGAACTTAGAGATGCATGACCGGATGGAACACCTGATAGAAAAGCAAATCAGTCATGGCCACTTTAGCACCCAGACCTGGACCAAGACCGAGAACCTGGGCAGGTGAGCAGGCATGTGGGTGCTGGGGCCTAGGTGAGGAATGATGGAAGAGGCACAGAACCATGGGCAGGGGACCTTTAGTGCTGAGGCCAGGACAAGGCTCCTGTAAATCCCACTTAGGCTCCAGTGTCTCGTCTGACCTGTTCTCCATCTGAGCCATTCTCTAACCAGGTCAGAGTAAAGCCTGACAGCACAACCCCAAGGAGGCCCACGAGCAGCCTCTAGATGAGTCTGGGCCCTCTGAAATGGTTTGCAAAAATTACAAAGGTGCAACAAGTGTGTATTTCCAGAGAGGGGCCTTTTGTTTCTAAGAGATTGACAGAAAGGTCCCAGCCTTTGGGAAAAAAACAAGAATCCCAGCTCTGCCCACTTCTCAGCTGTTTCACTGCTCTCTGTGTTGTCACCATCCCTGTTCCTCCCTCCCCCAATCGTCACTCAGACGTTGGCAGCAGGTGCTGCGCCAGAGAGGATGCTGAGGGGGGCACCCGGGGGCACCCGTGGGAGAGGGGACTGTGTGCAGGGTGGGCGACAGGCCGCACTCGCTGCTTCTGACTCTCTTTCAGTGGGAGGATATCCAAGCCCCCCAGCCCGAGTAAGCCCATGCCTCTCATCCGAGTGGTGGAAACATGAGCGAAGGAGCCGAACACTGCTGCTGCTGCCGCCGCCTCTCGCCTATGGAGAAGCCCAACACCCCTGTAGGCCGTTTCCCTGACTTTGACTTCCTGACTAGTCCCTGGCTACGCTGAGGGCTTGCGGTTCATGCGTCCTGCTGTTTCCAAACTCCTGTCCCTGGGATGCTGGGCCGACAGAGGATGAACAGCTCCTGGTCGCTACAGCCCCTGGGAGGACGTGAACCCGCCAGCAAGAGCCAGGGCAATATCCTTATTTTCTCGTTCCTGTTTTTCCCCTGTAGTGGCCTCCCTTCTCTTGTAGCCTGGGGTCAGCTGCCTCCGAACCCACCCCCTCGCTGGGTCAGGAGAGGTGACAATATTTGCCTCCCCCTAAAAGCCAGAGGCACCGATGTCCACCTCACTGGGAGGGTGTCCCCGGGGGAATGAAGTTCCCTCTACAAACACAGATCAGTTCTTAGTAACACATTGTTTGTTTTTCTACTTGCTCCACCCTCAGCCCTGCCACCCAGGCCTGCAGATTGACATGGGGGACCTGTCATGGTCTGGGCCAAGTCAGTGAGCCTCAGCTTTGACTGGCCAGCCTGGTCTTCCTGGGAGAAGGAAATGTACATTCCAGGAGTAGCTCTTAGTGGACAGATACTGTAGGGCCAAGGATAGTCGTGTATGACTTCTCTCTGCTGGGAAGGCTCCCAACATCTTTTCGGGTTTCCTCCTAAGATGCAGTGAGTGCAGGATACACCTCAGTCTTCTTGCTCAAAAGCCTAAAAACTGTTTTCGCTGGGTTATATCAATCTTTGTGAAACTCTGATTGTATTTATTTTACTAAATTATTGGTGCTTTTCCATACATCTCACAATTGATTTAATACCAGAGTCTTACAGCCTTCTCTTGTGGTGTTTGGATTTGCTCCATGCTGAGAAAAATGTGTTCCCAATGGAAGTAAACCTTTTTCTTTTTCTTCTACCTGCATCTCTTCCTTCCTCCTCCAAACCTGATCTGACCCTCAGGAGGGCAAGCATATTTACCCTGAGGCTTTGGGGTCTGACTGTATGTTGTCTGGGGGAAAGGGGTGATCAGGACTCTTTGGGGGGAGTGATTGAATTCTTCCCCTAAACCCTCTGCACCCTCTGCTCCACAATCACTCTGTGTTCCCGGCTCTGAGTGACCCTGACACTCATCGTGTTTTCCTTAGGGCTCTTCCTGCAGCCTCCAGAAGGAGATAACCATCAGAATGTGGTATTGTGGGGCACAGAAACATTCAGAGTAAACATGCATCAAGTCTTCAGGTTCTACTTGGCTCAAAACCTAGAAGACTGATCTCTGTGTGTCGTGTATCAGGACGGGGCTGACGTGCTGGCACTGTCCAGAATGCTGTTCTGGTGTTCCTCACCCACATTCCTCATCTGTAAAATGAGGGGATCAGACCAGATGATTTCGATAGGCCCTCTGGTTCTGATGTTTTTTTCCCATGGCATATTCTTTGTATGGCAAACTTAATAAAATTGTTAATGTGTCTCTTTGCACTGCTGGCCTGTTCCCCTACCCCACCTCCCACCACCCCCAACTTTTCTGGGAGGATGAAAGAACATGATTTTAGTGCCCGTTGAAGATGGCCACCTGGCTGTCTGCATCTGGAAGGTGTGGACCAGACACCCGAACCACAGGACTTTGTGGCGTTCAGAGGAGTTAGAATGTCCCTCTTAAGCAGCTCAGCTTTGTGGTCTGAGTCTTCATTGTAGGAGATGGTCCCTAACTTTGAACTTGTCTGGGGTGGTGGACTGTGCGCCCTATGCCTGGCCAGTGTGAGTGCTCCTCACTGGAGGAATTGGTCACAGCAGAGGTCCTTTGACCGCTTAGAAATTCACCAGGCAGCACAGGAGGAAGTAGAGCCACTCCACATCCTTTGCAGAAACGCCAAGCACTCTGGAAATGCTGACAGGAGCCGGTTAAGGGTTTCCTGTTTGGCTTTCTCTGAGCACCGTTCAATTAGTCCACTGATCTTTTTCTTTCTTTCTGCCAAGAATGCAGTTGACTGCAGCCCCCTGGGGAATAGCCAAATTTACGTGAATCCTTTCTAGACCAAAGGAACTAGAAATGCGGCCTTTTTATCCCTGGCCACTTCCTCCTAGCTCCCCTTTCTCCTTCAATGCAGAGAATGGAAATTTTTCACTTAGGACTTTTCTTCCCTCTTCTGCTCATCAGCTGATTCACACCCCAGGTTTCAGAATGCATTGGATGGAGACCTTCCATTCCAGACCTGATTGTGTCTTCTAACTGCCCAAGGTTCTGTTCTCTTCTTTTACAGTCTTGATTGGCATGGGCCTATATAGACTGTGCTTTTCACAAAGTATGAAGAGGGTGGAAGCAGGGTGGGGTTGCCTGTGGCGCCAAGACTTGCAAGGCTGGAAGGCAGGAGTGAGTGTACTGCCATACTGGAAAGGGAGGCTCTCAACCCTGGCCTTGAGGGCTTGGTGGGGTGAGCAGAGACTTAGACTGGAGGTGATGAAGTGGTCTGGAGACCAGAACTGGAGTTCTGAGAGTCCTTGAACCAAAATATGCCTCTGCTGGACATTTGCCACAGTTTGATTGTATCACCATGTAAAGGAGCAGGGGCTTGCTCCAGGGGCTAAGGAGGGTCTATGGGAAGAGGAAGTAGTCAGAAAGGTGGTTTATTTATACCTTTTCTATGGAGAGCAGCGACAGGAGGAGGGTGATAAAGCCCAGAGCCTGAGGAAGGGCGAGGTGAGCAAGCTGCTCCTGATTTCAGCAACCTGTTTATTACCTGTGTTAGGTCACTGGTAAGCCAATTCTTCTGCGCTGCTTGAGTATTTTGTGGACGGAAGATTGAATCTGCTTGCCTGGGACCTTTGCCATCAAGGTCTGTTTCTTTGAGCTGGATGCTGAGAGCTGCCCGGACACGCAACTGTCAGCAGCCAGCTTCCTGCAGATCTGGTGCATTGGCCCCAACGTGGGAAAGCAGCTTGCAGGAGCACTCCTTGCTTTCTGAGCAAGAGCCCCTATTCCTGTGTCTCTTCACATGTCCCCTTCTGCAAATAGAAAAGGCCTGACATGGCATGTCCCCAAGAGGTGCATGGCAACTTTTTAAATTTTTACTTATTTTCATTTTTATTTAAATTCCAGTTAATATATGGTGTGGTATTCGTTTCAAGTGTTTCAAGTGTACAATTCAGTGATTCAACACTTCCATACAACACCCAGTGCTCATCACCTATTTAATGATTGCATCCCCCCACCCATGGCAACTTTAAATTTTTCTTTTTTTTTGTCCCCCCTCTGTCCGCCCACCCCACACGGACCTGCCGCCCAACTTTATTTTTTTTTTTTTAGATTTTTATTTTATTTATTCATAGAGACAGGCAGAGACACAGGCAGAGGGAGAAGCAGGCATCATACAGAGAAGCCCGACACAATCCAGGGTCTCCAGGATCACACCCTGGGCTGCAGGCGGCGCTAAACCGCTGCGCCACCGGGGCTGCCCGCCGCCCAACTTTAAAATTTTATTTTTTTTTAAAGATTTTATTTATTCACAAGAGAGGCAGAGACACAGGCAGAGGGAGAAGTAGGCTCCCTACAGGGAGCCGGACACAGGACTTGATCCCAGGACCCGAGGATCACACCCTGAGCCAAAGGCAGACACTCGACTGCTGAGCCACCAAGGCGTCCCACAGCAACTTTTTAAAAAAACTAAATTTCTAAAAAAAAAAAAAAAAAAACAACAACTAAACTAAATTTCTAAAGCCCAAAGGTGATTTGTGCATCTTCATCTCTATTCAAAAGAATCTTTCACCATGAAGTGTTCCAAGATTTACCTTGGAAAGATGCTCTGATAAGATACAGCTTAAAACAACTTAATTGACGAGAAGGGTAGCATCCCTTGGGGTTCTGAAGCAGCTTTAAGGAGATCTTCGGGAGGTGTTGCTGTTTTTTGTGGGGCTTCAAGTAATCCCTGGGCTCCTTTGTTCCTCAATGCCAAGTGGCAGAGCCAGGGCCTGGGCTTCTTCAGGCTCTGACCTGACAGCAGATGTTAGCCTAGGGCGGTTGGCTTCTTTTCCATGCTTTGATTTAGTACTCTGGCTTCACAAGGAGAAACTGTGTCCTGTCTTCCATGCTCCAGTTCTAAGCGCCATGGTCTTGAAACTCAAAGTTGGAGACCTAAATACCTTCCAGACCCTCTTTCTCCAGACTGAAGACAAAGTTGTTTTTTACAGGTAAGTGATTTCGAGCTCCACCTGTGCAGAGAGTTGGCAGTGAGACTTCTTTGAACTCTGAAATGTGTGTGGCCTTTCTGCTGGAATCTTCTCTTCTTCTGGAGCCTTTCAGGACACAGGACTGAGGGTAGATGGTGACGGGATAATTAATTTCCTGACAAGGTGTTAGTCACCAAGTTGTAGAACACAGGATCTCAGATGACAGCTAGGGAGGAATGAAGCCATTCACCCTCATCACTTAATCTGTCAATTCAGTGCTGCGTAGACATCTAGGCCTTTCCTCCCACTCCCCACTATGCTGGGTACTATGTCTACAGGAGTCTGGGGACCCTTCAACCTATTTTACGTCTATTTACATGTGTGTGAGTGTGTGTGTGTGTGTGTGTGTGTGTGTTGGTTGGTGCGTGAGCTGAGCCATCCAGGTCCCCCAGGACACTTCACTTCTGACACTCCTGGTCACCAAACGTGTAGGATTTTCCCCCATACCAAACCACTGAGGACACCTGCTGGGTGTCTTGCAATTTAACTCCATTCTGACATGATTTGCCTGGAGACACGTGTCCATCCTGTCCCTCAGGATAAGGACTCAGTCCACAAGGCTGCCCCCCACTGCAGATGCCAGTCACAAGTAGCAGGTCCCCCAGGTGCCTACAACTTCTGTCTGACTTGGCTACAAACTGGAAGTTCCCACAACCCCCTCATTAGCTTCGATGAATTTGCTAGAGTGGATCACAGAACTCAGGGAAACATTTAAGTTTCCAGTTTATCACAGGACATGATAAAAGATACAGATGAACAGCCAGGTGAAGAGAGAGATACCTAGGGTGTGGTCTGGGAAGGTCCCAAGTGCAGAAGCCTCTGTCCCCATGGAGTTGGAGTGCATCACTCTCCTGGTGTTTGGCAGCCTGAAAGTTCTTGGAACCCTATACTATTGGTTTTTGAAAGCTTTCTCAAATAGGCATGGTCAGTTATTAATTCCATTTCCAGGCCCTCCCCTCTCTGAAGAATGGGGGATGAGGCTGCAAATGCTAAGTTTCTAATCATGGCTTGGTCTTTCTGGGGACCAGCCCTCATCCATGAGCTTGCCCAGAGTCGCCTCACTAGAACAACGATGCTTCTGGTGTTCTTTTATCCCTTAGGAATTCACAAGGTTTCCAGGAGCCCTGTGTTAGGAGCCAGGGCCAAAGACCAAGTAATTAGAGCAAGAAATATTCCTCATGCTCTTATCACTTAGGAAATTACAGGAGTTGTCAGAGCTCTGTGCCAGAACTGGGAGCTGAGACTAATATATATAATTTTTTCTATTATCTCACAACTGGTCTAGAGGGCTGACCTCTCTCCTTGAATATATTGTAATCTTAGGATAAGGAGGACAGAAATTGACTACCTTCCAAAATATCTCCCCTATTCTATACTTTATGTTTGTAAACAGTCACTCTCTTCAGTGATTCAGGCTAGAGACTTGAGATTTTTTTTTTTTTTTTTTTTTTTTTTTTTTTTAATTTCCTTGACAGAGCACAAGCAGGGGGCGCGTCAGGGAGAGGGAGAAGCCGACTCCCTGAGCAGGCAGCCTGATGGGGTCTTGGGATCATGACCTGGGATCATGACCTGAGCCACCCAGATACCCTGAGACTAGAGACTTTAAAGCCATCTTTGATTCTTCTTTCCATTCCTTTGTCCTTTGTGTCCAGTTGGTCAACATGTCCTAATGTCTCCTAGTTTGAAAAATCCCTCAGACTTGCCTCTTCTTGTGTCTACAGCCTTGTCTCAGCCAGTCTTGAAGGCTGGATTGCCTCAGAAGCAACGTCTGCCAGTCCTCTAATTTCCCAGTCTTTCCTACCCCAAGCCCATCTTCCTTACAACCATCATTTGAATCTTTCCCAAATGCTAGGTTCATCCTATCAGCTGAGGTTATTCAGTCCAGATAAAAAGAGGCTGTTGGGAAACAAGACAGTCTCCAAAGATGAAAATCTCTTCTGTAGGGAGAGGGGCAGTTTTACCTACCCTCCTCCCCGCCTGGCTCCAGAGGGCAGAACTCAGGTCTGTGTGTGGCTTTGGTGGGACACAGCCAAGAAACAAAAGGATGCACTGACAGAGAGTCAACTGGACTGTGATATCCAGTTGGCAAGTTTCCCCCATAGACACCAGTAACAGCCCAATCGGAAAACACCCTGAAATATAAAATACCTGGAAGTTGGGGTGCCTCTGTGGCACAGTTGGTTAAGTGTCCCGACTCTTGACTTCGGCTCAGTGGGCTCTGTGCTCAGTGCAGAGTCTACTTGGGTTTCTTTCTCTCTCTCTCTGCCCACCCCACCCCTGTGCTCACTCTCTCTCAAATAAATAAATCTTAAAAAAAAAAAAAATAGAAATCGTCTTTATTGGAAATGTCAATTATCAATATGAAGACAATGACCAAATTTTGTTGAGAAATATGGGAAAAGTCAATGAAGAAAAGGTTCTCTGGGTGGCATAGTTAAAATTGTAAAGATGTCAATTCTTTCTTATTTTCAGGCTTCATGTAATACAGTGAAAAATCCCAACAGAATCCTATTTAGAATTGGGTATAATTTATCTGGAAGAATAAACAGGGGAGATGGCAAAGAAAACGTTGAAAACAGAACTTAATTGGGAGGAGTATGAGCCTTGGCAGATAGTAAAACATATAGCTCACACATCAATTAAACAGACTGGCTAAGCAAAAAGACCCAATTTTATATTAGGATTTAAAAAGAAAAATCAGGAGAAAGGCATTTGAACAGTTGGTTAAAATTTGGGGGATGAAAAAATATTGGGGGGATGGGGGGAAGGGGAAAGGCTCTATTCTTGAACAGTACACCTAAATAAATTCCAAGTAAAGTAAATATTACAAGTTAACTAGGAAAAAAAAACTCTGAGAGGAGATCCTCAGATTTAAAATTTAGAATTTTAAAAGGTCGTGAAGGTATATGTCAATTACACCTCAATAAAAAAATTTTAATTCATATAAATGTGAATTCTTAATTAAACTAAAGAAAGCCAAAAGAGGGATGCCTGGGTGGCTCAACGGTTAGGCGTCTGCCTTAGGCTCAGGGCGTGATCGCGGAGACCTGGGATCGAGTCCCACATTGGGCTCCCTGCATGGAGCCTGCTTCTCCCTCTGCCTGTGTCTCTGCCTCTCTCTCTCTCTGTCTCTAATGAATAAATAAATAAAATCCTAAAAAAAAAAAAAAAAAGCAAAAAGACTGAGGAATTATTAGTGACAAAGATGATGAAAATGTAGGATTTTTATTGATAAGCTCAAACAAATTGATAAAAATACGAAGATCCCATTAGACCACGGGTCAGTATAAGAATGGATAGTTCATACACATTAAGCTCCTACTCTGTGCAAGCCACCTAGCCTCAGACTGAGGATTCAGGTAGGGTGATAGCAGTGAGACAAGTGTGTCAAGTGGGATAATGTGGGTTGCAAGTCCAGTTGGCTTAAGCAATAAAGGATCAGTCTTATGGTTCAGGTAACAGGGGGTGGAAAGTCAGAGATGCTTTAGGCCCTGGCAAGTGTTCACAGAGTATTTTGAGTCTCACTAAAGATCTGGGGGATCCCTGGATGGCGCAGCGGTTTAGCGCCTGCCTTTGGCCCAGGGCGCGATCCTGGAGACACGGGATCGAATCCCACGTCGGGCTCCCTGCATGGAGCCTGCTTCTCCCTCTGCCTGTGTCTCTGCCTCTCTCTCTGTGTCTCTCTCTGTGACTATCATAAATAAATAAAATAAAATAAATAAAATAAATAATAAAAAAAAAGATCTGGGTTGTTCTCTATCCTCTCTCAACACAAGAGGTTTGTTGCCATGCTTCTTCTAACAGTGTAAAATGGGAAGTGTGTCCGACAAGAGAGAAACGGGTTAAGTACGTGAGGATGCAACCCCCCTGGAATATTGTGCATGCACTACAAATGGCCTTTATGAAAACTATGTTGCATCAGGGAACAGTGCTTAGAATGTTAAGTGACAAAAAGTAGGGCACAAAATTGTATGGGCGCTTACTACAGCTTTGCAAAGGGCTAGCAATAAATACTCTGAAACACTCACCAAGCTAGGGCAGCATGGTTTTTCTGTTTGCTTTTTATTACCTTGACCTTTCATTTTCCAAATTTCCTGTGGCCTTCATTCTTCTCCCTCCAGCAAGGCTGCTTCCCATGCTGCCTCTGCTCATGCGGGGACCATTCCTGTCTCTGTACGTTTTCTGGTGTTATTTCCTTCACCTGGAATGCCTTCCTCTTTTTTTTTTTTTTTTTTTTTAAGATTTTATTTATTTATTCCTGAGAGAGGCAGAGACACAGGCAGAGGGAGAAGCAAGCTCCCTGCAGGGAGCTTGATGTGGGACTCCAGGATCACACCCTGAGCCGAAGTCAGATCTGCCTTCCTCTTTTGACCTATTAGCCCATTAGATATTTCCTGACACAAGAATATTGTGTTAGCATCTGGAAGATAATGTACATGAAAACACTTTATAAAGTGCTTTACAGATACTAGTTTTTGTTAGGAATTAAAAAAGAAGAGGGGGAGGATGATAAAGAAGCCTATCATTTGTACAGTATTGTGCCAGGTGCTAAAAGGGAGGTCAGAAAGGAAAAATCCAGAAGCTTACAATCTTGCCAGGTGGATGCAGGGGTCGGTGGGGTGAGGGTGGGGGTGGAAACATGTGGAAAGTTAATGTGAGAGGCAAGTAGTGCTGTGAGAGAAGGGTAGGGAGGATGTGGGGTTAGAAGCAGACCCTGGGGGCACCTGGGTGGCTCAGTGGGTTAAGCGTCGTCTATCTGCCTTCAGCTCAGGTCATGATCCCAGGAGCCTGGGCTCAGGCCCCACATCAGGCTTCCTGCTCAGCAGGGAGTCGGCTTCTCCCTCTCCCTCTGTGCTCTCTCTTTCAAATAAATCTTTTTTTTTTTTTTAAGATTTTATTTATTCATGAGAGAGACAGAGACATGGACAGAGGGAGAAGCAGGCTCCCTGCGAGGAACCTGATGGGGGGCACTCGATCCCAGAACCCCAGGATCATGAGCCGAAGGCAGACGCTCAACCACTGAGCCACCCAAGCATCCCAATAAATAAATAAGTCTTAAAAAGAAGCAGACCCTGAAGGATTTGAGCAGGTAGGTTCCAGGAGAAAGGGCAAAAAGAAAGCCGAGTTAGAAAAAATCAGCCTGTGTGGGGGATGGTGAGCATAACTGAAGAGTCTGGCTGGAAAAGTAGTGGAGGATTAGAAGGAGGGAGAAGTGGCTAGTCTGGACTCTAACTTCATAGCAACAGGTCTCCAATGGAGTTTTGTTTGTTTGTTTGTTTGTTTGTTTGTTTGTTTTTTCCAATGGAGTTTTTTAAAAAACTAGTATGTAGGTTTCAGGTAGGGGGAGGGCAAGGATCTTCCTCGCCTGTCTTGTTCAGCACTGAATCCCTATTGCATAGAAGAGTAGTACCTGGCATACAGTAGGTGCTCAATAAAGATTACTTGAAGGGAAGTGGGAATGAAGGCTAATCCCAAAGAAGCGGATGACACAGATTGAAAAAGTAAAGGCTGGTGGCAAAGAGACAGGTTAACAGACCGTGAGGGCCCTCCAGGCATGAAGTAATGAAACTGACCTGGAATAATGGCCATGGAGCTAGAAAGTAAGGGACTGCTGTGAGAGTCATTTGGAAAGATCAGATAGTTCTTGGTGACTGATCAACTGAACGCAGGACGTGGCAAGAAAAGAAAGATAACATCAAGGAAAGTCACTTATGCTTCAAGAGAGCCTGGATTCCTCTTCCAAAAAGTCTTCCCAGAATTCTCAAGCCTGTGCTGTGTATTCCCTTTCTGAACTCAACACAAATAATCTGTATCACCCTGTTTTAGAGTGTAAATATTATATTCCAGAGAATGCATATGTCTGTTTCCCCAACCAGACTGCAAGCTTTTATTTATTTATTTTTTAAAGATTTTATTTATTCATGAGTGGCAGAGACAGGAGAAGCAGGCTCCATGCAGGAGCCCAATGCGGGACTCGATCCCAGAACTCCAGAATTATGTTCTGAGCCTGGGGTAGACACCCAACCGCAGAGCCACCCAGGTGTCCCAGACTGCAAGCTTTTAAAGGTCAGAGGTATCTCTAATCCCTTCAATGCCTGAATCTACTACTGCCACAAAGTAGATAGATGCTCAAGAAGTCTTTACTGATTTAGAAGAAACCTGTATTCTCATCTGTGCTGAAGAGGGCGCTTTACTTCCCTTGTGTTTTCTTTTTTTTTAATTGTTTTCATCTTCTCTTAGTTGGCTCCAGGGAGTGAGAAGGAGGCACATCCTGAGTCCTAATACTTTCCCCATGGAAAAGTCAAGTGCCAGCTATTGGCATTGCCACCAGCAATGAAGAATTTCATTCATTCATTTGTTCTTATACTGGGTTAGTCATAGGGGAATATTGTAGCATAGAATCTAAGCTCAGTGGGGGCTTTGGATCTTGCTTATAATCTTAGATCTATCACTTACTGGCCATGTTGATTTGGAAAACTTATTTAACCTCTCTTAGCTTTAATTTCTTCATCCATAAAATCAAGATGATAATGTCTACCTAGTAACATTTACTGAGTGCTTACAGTGTGCCCAGCACTGCCATTAGTTCCCACTTTACAGATAAGGAAGAGGATATACAGAAAGAGTAAGGATGTATAGGTAGGAGATGTAGAACCAGGGGTCAGTTATAGGCAATCTGATCCCACAGCTCTTGTGCTTTGGTGCTGTGCTTTATAACCTCACAGGTGGGGCAGTGGTCAACACAAAGCCATGTGGGAGGATCACATGTCATGTGTCTGGCACACAGTAGACACTGAGTATGCTAATTATTGTTAATATTTTTGAGCATCTGGGCAGGTCGGGTGTCTCAGCGGTTTAGCGCCGCCTTCAGCTCAGGGGGGGTGCCATCCTGGAGACCCGGGATCAAGTCTCATGTCGGGTTCCCTGCATGGAGCCTGCTTCTCCCACTGTCTGTGTCTGTGCCTCTCTCTCTCTCTCTCTCTGTGTGTCTCTCATGAACAAATAAATAAAATCTTAAAAAAAAGACAATCTAAATAAAAAAATATTTTTAAGCATCTAATATGTCAAAAGTAGAGACATGGGCTTTGGGATGTGAACAGGAAAAGATACAGACTCTGCCCTCAAGTGGCCACCAGTTTAGTAGTGCCACCACTATTTGTGGGCCAAGAGGCAGACAATCATAAACCATCACTGCTCAAAGAGACCGCAGAAAACCATAGAACTTCCTCACTTTACAGGTGAGAAAATTGAGGCCCAAAGTGGAGGTGGGAGTGGGGGTGAGTCACTCAAGGTGAAAGCTTGGACAACAATCTAGATCTACACTGGAATGCTGTGTCCTTGGCATAAGAAAATGTCAAAAAAAAAAAAAAAGTAGGAGATGGTCCTTATCCAAGGCCTGTGTGCACTTACGAAGCAATTTCCCTTGGGGAGCAGAAGACGGGGTGGGGGAGTCACTGACAGGTGGAGAGAAATCTATTAGATCTTCTCTGTTCATCTGGCTCACCAAGTCTGCAAATTTTTTTTTAATTTTTTTAATTTTTATTTATTTACTTATGATAGTCACAGAGAGAGAGAGAGAGGCAGAGACACAGGCAGAGGGAGAAGCAAGCTCCATGCACCGGGAGCCCCACGTGGGATTCGATCCCGGGTCTCCAGGATTGCGCCCTGGGCCAAAGGCAGGCGCCAAACCGCTGCGCCACCCAGGGATCCCAAGTCTGCAAATTTTAAGTATCATCATGTCTTTCCAAACTTCAAATGGCTACTCTTCTCTTCCTTCCTTGTCTTTCAGTGAGGATGGGAGTTTGATTCCAGACTATTTCCCTAACTGGGATGTGTCATTGACCAAGTAACACAATCTCTCTGATCTTTGGGCTCCTTCTCTTTAAAAAAAAAAAAAAAAAAAAAAAAGCCAACAAAATTGGGGTTGGACTAAGGTCCCTTTCAGCTCTAAAATGACATGGATCTTGTGGGGAACGCTTTCAGAGCAGCACAGTCACTCAGTAAACCTGAAAAATAGAGGATGTTTTGTTTGCTAAGTGAAGGTAGCACTGCACCGCATGTTGTAGGCACCAGAGGGCAGCAGGTCCTCCAGCACCTGGGCAGGTGGCCATGGTGGGCCCCACAGGAAGAGAAGCAGCAGCCTTTCTCCTGGACCTTGCCTGGGGCCCCAGAGTTTCCCTGTTGTAAAGGCCAAACTCACTTCTTTAGCTAAGGGCAGCCAGCCAGGTTGCCAGCCAGGTTGGGGTGAGACAAGGGAGCAATTTTGCAAATTAAGTCTAGCACCAAAAAGATGAAAGACCAGGCCTAAAAAAAAAATTGGATTCTAGGAAAGTAAATATTTTATGAAAAATTTTAAATGCATCCCTGTCCTAGTTTAAGTTGCCTAAGCTCACATCATCAGAGGCAGAATTTTGAGAAGAGCTGGGAACATTTTACAGGCTGATAAAAAGTTTGGCAGGCTAAAAGGTGATTTTAAAAACTTATTTGTGAGGCTCATGGGTTAGATCAACATTTCCTAAAGCTACTTGAGAAGTTTTGGTTTATTTTGCTCATGTTTAGTTAGGCCTTACTCAGGAAAGAATTAGTTCTGGAAGTTTCCAAAGAGCTCAGCCAAGCCATCACTATTTTTTTTTTTTTTTTTTCTTGAGAGGGTTAAATAACCCAGATTATCATGTGTCATTGGGTGAAGAATACCAGCCTGGGCACATTAATGTATGGAAAGGAGAGGAAGTTTGGTGAGGGTGTTGAGGAGAGCTGGGTGCTGGCCTGGCTTATCCTCCAGAGTTCCAATCAACAATAATCACATTTCATACATTTTTTAAAAATTTTATTCATTTATTCACGACAGACACAGAGAGAAAGAGAGAGGCAGAGGGAAAACCAGGCTCCATGCAGGAAGCCCAATGTGGGACCAGGTCTCCAGGATCAGGCCCTGGGCTGAAGGCGGTGTTAAACCGCTGAGCCACCCAGGCTGCCCTCACATTTCGATCACCACAAAAGCCTGTAGATTCCAGATGACCTGCCCAAGGGCCTTTTCAAATGTATAAAAGACCTTGATTCCTTGAAAAGAGAGTTCCCATTGTAGATTATAATTTTGTAAAACTTCTAGACCACCCATAGAACAGACTTACCTGGAAAGATTACCTTGCTTAATTACCAGCAGTAGAGGTAGAGCTTCAATTTCTTTTGCCCCCACCCCAGGGCCATGAAGGGGTGATGGGATTAAGCTGCCCACTGCCTTACTCATTCAGCCTCATTTCTGGACCTCTACTACCCTGTGAGTTTCCAAAACACACTGTGTCTTTCACCATTTCTGCTTTTGCATATGCTGTTCCCTCTTCCTGTCATTCTTTCCCTCCCCTTATCCTTCTAACAAGCTTCTATTCAACCTTCAAAACCTCACTCAAATGACACTGTTTGGTGAGGTCTTCCCTGACTCCCCAGAGAATCCCCAGACTGTTAATCAGCACTCCCATAGCAGCTGGCACAAAACTTATCCCATTGTACAGTAATTGTTTTCATGTCTGCCTCTCCCCCCAGACATGAGAATTCCTAAAGGGCAGGGCTGATGATTTATCTCTATGTCCCCAGCCCTGGCTCAGTGCCTGACATGTTGTGGATACTCAGTCAATGCCAGCTGAACAGAAATGGATTCTCTTTCCTGTAACTGGCAGAGTGTTTTGCAAGATGACTAACCAGGATCATAGAACTAAACAAAATCATTCCTGAAGGGAGCCCTGGAGCACTTGCCTGGTATCAGGAACTAAATGCAGAAAACTGCTAACGTTCAATGTTTGTGCTTTGGAGGGCACACAGCATTCAAAGCTTAATGGAGGGCATTTGCCTAGAATCTATTTTAAGAAGAAGATTACATGTAAGGAGAAATTTTCTGATCATGTGATTACGCTCTGGGACATGAATTTAAGGGAATGGCGGGTGCTCCTGTTGAAGATCTTCACAATCTATATTTTTTGGAAAAGACTTACGAGTGAGTAGGTTAAATATGAACAGAGACTTCTGATTACAAGTTTATGTAACAGAATTGCCCAGCTCTGGGCACTGGACATGGGGTGGGGCTTTGGTAGCTTCCAGTGGAATGACGTGGCCCTCCATGAATGGGTGTTGGGGTTGGAAACAAAACTGTCACTTCTCTGCACAGCTCCTCACAGCTTTGCCTCATTTGCAAACATCTGAGAGATTAGTAAATATTAGTAGATACGTGTTGTCAGTAAATAGACTTTGTTAGAGCTGTCGACACCTGCTGGTGCTAAGTGTGCTTCTCTCTGGCTCTGAGTCTTTCTCTCTGCCTCCTTGTCCCAAAGGCTCTTGGCATGGATGTGGGGAGATCCAGCTGTACTAAAGAGGACTGAGAGACAAAGGAAGAAAGGTGCAGGTAAACTCAAGGGGAAAGTAAGTGGGTATTGCAGTTGGTTGCATTCTGTGCAGGGGATTCCCTTGCAGGAAGCTTTTGGGGGATGGAATTTCTTGATCTGTATGTCAGTCAAAACAACAGTGTGTTTGAGAAAAGAGGGAAGGATGACACACGAAAGGGAAAGAAGTGATTGCTGAGGCTAAGAAATGATTCTTGGGGATCTCTGGATGGCTCAGCTGTTTGGCACCTGCCTTCAGCCCAGGGCATGGTCCTGGAGTCCAGGATCAAGTCCCACGACGGGCTCCCTGCATGGAGCCTGCTTCTCCCTCTGCGTGTCTCTGCCTCTCTCTGTGTGTTTGTCATGAATAAATAAATAAAATCTTTAAAAGAAAAAAAAAAAGGAAATTATTCTCACCCACAAAGTGGGCAAGAGTTCAACATAATGGTATCAGAGAGAACCATGAATTTATATTGCTTTTCATTATAGGCTTTTTCAAGTTTAGTGCAATTCCTTCATTGTATATCTTAAATAGCATATTAGATTTTTTTATTGTGATAAAATAGACATAACATAAAACTTATCATTCTTTTTTTTTTTTAAGATTTTATTTATTTGACAGAGAGCAAGAGAGCACAAGCAGAGGGAGGGGCAGAGGGGGAAGCAGATTCCCCACTGAGCAGGGAGCCCAACATGGGGCTCCATTCCAGGACCCTGCAATCATGACCTGAGCCAAAGGCAGACGCTTAACCTACTGGGTCACCCAGGCGCCCCAAAACTTACCATGCTAACGACTTTTAAGTGTACGATTCTGTGGCGATAAGTATATTTTCATTGTTGTGCGACCATCACCACCATCCAAGTTGAAGAAGTTGAACTTCTTCAACTTCCCAATTGAAAGTCCATACCCATTAAACACACTAACCCCCCTCATATCCTCTTCCTCCAGCCACTGGCAGCTACCATTCTGCTTTCTTTCTTTTTTTTTTTTTTTATTTACTTATGATAGTCACAGAGAGAGAGAGAGGCAGAGACACAGGCAGAGGGAGAAGCAGGCTCCATGCAGCGGGAGCCCGACGTGGGATTCGATCCTGGGTCTCCAGGATCGCGCCCTGGGCCAAAGGCAGGCGCTAAACCGCTGCGCCACCCAGGGATCCCCCATTCTGCTTTCTGTATAAATTTGACTACTCTAGGAATCATATAACTGGAATTATACAATATTTGTTCTTTTGTGACTTGTTGGTTTCTCTGGCTCTTCTTTGAGACTCATCCATGTTGTAGCATGTGCCTCACTGTTTATTACTATTATTATTTTTAGAGAAGAGGGAGAGGTGGAGGGAGAGGGAGAGAGAGAATCTTAAGCAGGCTCAATATCCAGTGCAGAGCCCGATGCAAGGCTTGATCTCACAACCCTGAGATCATGACCTGAGCCGCAATCAAGAGTCGGATGCTTAAATGACTGAACCACCACTGTTTTGTAAGTGTACCCTACAAAATCTTATTTCTTAAAGCATCTCCATGTGTAGATTGTGGGTAGCATCATCTCTAGTTTACAGTCAGAGAAATCAAGTTGAAGAGAAGTGCATCAGATACAACTGGCTGCTTCTCTGAATCCATATTCCCCTGTACTCTCTCCCTCATACCCTTCTTTCTTTCAGCAGAGCCCCAATTGTGTTATCATATTTACTGGCAAGCCATGCTAGGGACTATTCTTAGCTCCATGAGTAACTCCTGATTAGTTTGGATCAATCTAATTTTAGGTCCTTTGCCAATGATTGGTTTAGACGATACACCTTCGGCCAATGAGACATGAGAGAAAGCTGATGCAAGACTTTTACAATTTCTTTGCTTTTACAGATAGACACAAGAAGAAATTTCCTATTTTCTGCTTCTCAAAGTGGCCGTGTGCCTGCGTGATGCTTGGAGCTCAGCAGCTATCTTGCCACCATGGGAGGAGTTAGCCAAATGTTGAGGTGGCAGAGAGAGATGGAAGGAATCTGATCCTTGATGAAATGAATAAGCTGTTGAATTAATCAACATGGAACTCCCTATCTTAATCTTGCTATTTGTTTGAGGTCACAAATTTCCTATTTAAAGCACTTTACTTTTTTAAAGATTTTATTTATTTGAGAGAGAGAGAGAGAGCGCGCGTGCACAAGGTGGGGGAGGGTCAGAGGCAGAAGCAGACTCCTCTCTGAGCAGGGAGCTTGACACCAACACTGAGTGATCATGGGACTCTGGGATCAATACCCGAGCCAAAAGCAGACGCTTAGCGGACTGAGTCACCCAGGTGCCCCTTGTTTAAAGCATTTTTAAATTTTCTCTACTTGCAGCCGAAAACATACTGAATGACACGTTAAGGATTACAGCTAAACAGGAATGCAGAGGACCCAAGTCTCACTCCCCTTTTCTACTGGATGATGCTAATGACTCAGGATTGGTCTTTTTACTATGCAATCTCCCAACCTATTGTATTATTTCTGAACTGTTGGCTCTAGGAAGTGATTTCTGGGGAAAAGGACCCCTGGAAAATTAAGTTTCGTTTTGAGGAAAGAGTGGGGGGCACTGGAGAAAATTAAGAGAGACACAGATAACAGAGTGACAACTGCCTAAGGAGTTACAACTGGAAGGATGGTGTAAAGTGTTATGTGGGAATGACCCTCTGAAACATAGTGGTCGGGTGTGGTGAGAGGGGATGACAGAAAAAAGCCAGCCAGTGTGGCTGTAAGAGCCATGGAGCTTTTCTTTCCAATGGGAAGCCCAGCAAATCTGGGAGAGGTGGTATGTAGCAAACTGGACAAGGCATGATAAGAAGATGGCCGGGTGAAGGGCATGAACCACCACAACTACAGGACGCTAAGAGAGAAGTAACATAACTACATACCAAGCTGACACCAGTGCTCACTTAAGCCTGTGGTAGATTGTACTGGCTACTTTTTATAGTTTACCCAAAAGCTTTCTTTTGACATGTGCCCTGGGTATGGGATCTAGGTTTGGATATAGTTTTCCATTCTCCTGGCTACTTTAATTGTTCCAGGTGATGGGCACATGACTCAATGGAGGGCCAAAGTCCTGCCCTGAGATTAATATATGAATTCTGAGAAAAATAAGGTGTTTTTTGCTAATAGATAAAGAGAAGCAGAGATGAACAAAAATGAAAGGCAGATGAAAAAGAATTAGGTCGCCCTGAGTTCTGTCTGACCCTGAGGCATTGGTTCCTATGGCACTTGGCTTGAATCCAAGAGCCATCCCAATGTGGAAGATTATATTTTTCAGGGATGGCCATGCTGATATATCCCAGCAGCCATACTCTGATTAAGCTGCAAAATTGACACTCTTCTCATCTAGTGGTGGTTGTGTCTGTGTCCCCTTCATTGTACTTGGGCAGAACTTTGTGACCACTTGGACCAAAATAATATGGTAGAGTGATGTCATGTGACTTTCAATGCTGAGTCATAAAAATTTCATGCACTATTGTTTTATTCTGGAACATTTGATTTTGGAACCCAGACACCATGCTTGAAGAAGCCAAGAAGAAATCACATGAAGAGGCCATGTGTGGGAGTCAGGTCAACAGCTCCAGCTGAAGTCCCAGAAGCCAACCAGTCTCAATTGCCAGGAATAAGAGATTCCCAGATGACCTCAGCCATCCAGTCACCCTTAGCTTTTGAGTCTTCCCAGCTGAGGCCCCAGGAACTGTGGGGGCAGACATCAGTCAACCCTATGTGTCCTATCTGAATTCCTGACTCATAGGGTCCATATGCATAATAAAATGATGGTTTTATATGCCACTAAGTTTTGGGATGGTTTGCTATGCAGCTACAGTTAACATGAATACCCAGTGTCCTTCTTAGTTATGTGCAAAAAATTCTCTTTTTTGCTTAGGCTGGTTTGAATTAAGTTTCTGTCACTTGAAAAAAAAAAAGTTTCTGTCACTTGCAACTAAAAGAAATTTGATTCATAAGCCCTCTAGTCTGTAGATGTTATTCACTTGCAAATCAGTTACTCAATTTACAAAAAAATAAATAATTTTTCATATGGTCTTTCTTCATGGAAAAAATACTCTGTAAAACAGTGAGGAGGATAGAAGAGTCAGAATTAGTCTGAAAAAAGGGCCCTCTTTTTGTTTTCTTCAACCCATGAATCTGTGGGTAATGACATAGCCTTATTGCCTCACGTAAGCAATTTAATTTTTCTTCTTACTGTTGAGGTCTAGCCACTGATCTGCTGAGTGACCTTTGATGTCATGATACATTGCTGAGTCTGTTTCTGTTTTTAGAGGGTGGTAGTGGAGAGAGCTATTTCTTCATCAGCAAAATGAGGGAATGGGGCTAGATGTGATATCTATTAGTATATGTATCAAAGATAATAATGTACTAAGCATTATGTCAGGTGTTTTCCACATATCACTCATTTTACTCCTATACAGCAGCTGTTATTAGCCACTTTCTGGTTCTTCTCTAGACAAGACTCCATCAATATTCCTCTTGTGCCTCTCACTCTCCTACCCTCTGAGGACACAAGTCACATGTGACACATTCCTTGTTTTCCAGAAACTTAAAGGTAAAGCTAGACTAGATATTAAATTATTTTGGTCTAAATTGAGTGGCACACCATAAATACAACCGGAGTTACATTTGTTATCTCCTGCCATGTAACAGATGACCACAAATTTAGCAGCTTAAAACAACACACCACACATTTATTACTTCATAGTTTTTGTGGGCCAGGAGTCTGGACCCAGCTTAGCTGGGTCCTCTGTAGTCTCACAAGCCTACAACCAAGGTATTGGCTGGGCTGTGTTCTTAAAGGAGCCCAGGATCCCCTTCCAAGCTTATGTGGTCATTGGCAGAATTTCTTGCAGGCACTGGACTGAGGGTCCTATTTTCTTGTTGTCAGCTGGGGGCAAATCTCAGCTTCTAGAGGCTCCTGCAGCTCCCTGCTGTGGGCCTTCTCCATAGGCAGCTTTCTTCTTCAGAGCCAACAGGAGACTCTTTCATCCTAGTCTGCTAAAAAGAAGTTATATAACGTAACTTCAGCATAAGAGTGACACACATCACCTTTGCCACATTCTATTTCGTAGAAGAAAGTCACAAGTCCTGCCCACAGGCAAGGGGAGATTACACAAGCGCGTGACTCACTGGGAGGTGGTGGTGGGGGGTGTCACTGGAAGGTGTGTTTGCCACAGGAATTTAGAAAAAAAGATAAGTCAGAGTGAATTGGAATCCTCAAGGGAGGCTTTATGGAGGGCCTTAAGCTAGAGCTTAAAGGATAAGTAGAATTTAGACCCAGAAAGAGGAAAAGAGAAGAGGCTGACCACCCAGGATCAAAGGACTATATACATATGAGCAAAGGTGTGAAGGTCAGGTACTCATTTAAGTTAATGCATATACAGGGATCCCTGGGTGGCTCAGGGGTTTAATGCCTGCCTTCGGCCCAGGGCATGATCCTGGAGTCCTGGGATTGAGTCCCACCCACATCAGGCTCCCAGCATGGAGCCTGCTTATCCCTCTGCCTGTGTCTCTGTCTCTCTCTCTCTCTCATGAATAAATAAATAAAATCTTTAAAAAAAAATGCATATACAAAAACCTAATGGAAACCTGCTGACTTTTTACATCACAAAGGATAGGAGGAACTTTTTCTTTTTTTCTTCTTAAAGATTTATTTACTTATTTGAGAGACAGAAAACCCATGAGCACAAGTGGGAGGAGGGGCAAAGGGAGAGGGAGAAGCAGACTCTGTTGAGCAGGTAATGACCCCCAGGATAGAGAGCCAAAGGCAGATGCTAAATTGAGCCACCCAGGTGCCTCCCGCCTTTTAAAAAAAAGATTGGGGATCCCTGGGTGGCTCAGCGGTTTGGAGCCTGCCTTTGGCCCAGGGCGCAATCCTGGAGTCCCGGGATTGAGTCCCACGTCAGGCTCCTGGCATGGAGCCTGCTTCTCCCTCCTCCTGTGTCTCTGCCTCTCTCTCTATATATATATATTTATCATGAATTAAAAAAAAAAGATTTATTTATTTATTTATTTATTTATTTATTTATTTATTTGAGAGACAGTGAGTCAGGGGTGGTGGGGGGAGGGAAGGGCAGAGGGAGAGGGAAACAGAGTCTTAAGCAGACTCATGCTGAGCACACAGCCCAGGCAGGGCTTCATCTCATGACCCTGAGATCACAACCTGAGCCAAAATCAAGAGTGGAATGTGTAATGGACTTAGCCACCCAGGTGCCCCAGAACTTTTTTTTCTCTTTAACCGAAAAGAAACTGCGTAGCGAAGAGAGTACTGGCCATAGTGTCAGAAAATTTGGGTTCATGGTTCAGTTATGCTATAAACCAGCAGTATGACTGGGGCCTTCTGGTTAGCTAAGGTGGTTCCCTGTGGATGATTCTATTAACACGTCTATTGTGAGGACTAGGTAAGCTCTAGGGTGGGAAGTGCTCTGCAAACATCCTGGGTCCCATTTCCAAAGGCAGCGTCAGTGAGTTCCAAAACCCCAGTCTCCCCAAGGCTCTCACTCTTGGAATCCTCTTTATCACTGTCACCAGGTTTCTCTTGAGGTCTCCTGAATGTCTCCAGGGAGGCACTCTCCAGGTTCTGGCCTTGGCACCCCAGTCACTTTGTTACCTGCTCTGCCTTGGTGCACTCCACTTCCACCACCCACCACCTGGAGCCCACGCTCACCAATGCATGCCCTAGCCACCCCCTTCCCCAGGGCCAGCCTCACAAGTCCAAACCATTACTCATCCATCCCTCCTGGATGCCCCCAAGACCCCTCAAATCCTTTGTACCAAGAACTAAACTCATTGTCCTCCCCACAAGTCTCTTCCTCTTCTGCTTTCGCCTGGTCTTGGGAAATCACACCACAGAATCTGGGCCCTTAGGCCATTCTTTTCTGCCCTGCCCTCACACCTGAGCTCCAATTGGTGCCAAGTCCTCTCCGACCAGTGAGGCCTCTCCCACCACAACTGCCAAGCCTCATTCTCGTCAATTCCCGGAAATCACAGCACTTCGGTCTTAACTGATCTTCTGGTCCACACTTCCTTCAGGATGAACTTCCTCAAGCACAAATTTAATGTCTGTTCTGCTTAAAAACATTCTCTCTCTCTCTCTCTGTGTGTGTGTGTCTCCCATGAATAAATAAAGTAAATCTTGAAAACAAAATCATTCAGAAGGGGATGACTGTGTGGCTCAGCAGTTGGGTGTCTGCCTTCGGCTCACGGCATGATCCTGGGATCTGCGATCTGGTCCCACATCGGGCTCCCTGCATGGAGCCTGCTTCTCCCTCTGCCTGTCTCTGCCTCTCTCTCTGTATCTCTCAAGAATAAATAAATAAAATCTTTAAAAAAATAAAAAATAAAAACATTCAGAGGCCTCTAAATACTTGAGAATAAAATTCAAACTTCTGGACACTATATTCAATATCTGAAATCCTCTCAGATCTGATTCTTGGGGGCACCTGGGTGGCTCAGCAGTTGAGTGTCTGCCTTTGGCTCAGGTCATGATCCCAGGGTCCTGGGTCAAGTTCCACATCAGGCTTCTCTTGGGGAGCCTGCTTCTCCCTCTGCCTATGTCTCTGCCTCTCTCTGGGTCTCTCATGAATAAATAAACAAAATTTAAAAAGCAAGGGATCCCTGGGTGGCGCAGCAGTTTGGCGCCTGCCTTTGGCCCAGGGCGCAATCCTGGAGACCCAGGATCGAATCCCACGTCAGGCTCCCGGTGCATGGAGCCTGCTTCTCCCTCTGCCTATGTCTCTGCCTCTCTCTCTCTGTATGACTATCATAAATAAACAAATAAAAATTTAAAAAAAAATTTAAAAAGTAAAAAGATCTGATTCTTCCCCACCTCCTCTGTCCCTGCTGCTTCAGTCCTACTGAAGTGCTGGCAGTTCTCACATTGCATGTTCTTTCAAATCTCTTCGTTTGAATGCACTGCTCCCCTTGTCAGAAATACAGGACCACACCATTCTTCTCTGCCTTGCCAACCTTTTTCTTTTGGAGGGAGGGAGGGGGAGGGGGGGGAGACGGAAGAGGGAGGGAGGAGAGAGAGGAGGGGCGGACGGAGGGAGGGAGGGGGAGGGAGGAGGGAGGGGAGGAGGAGGGATGAAGGCGGAGGAGGGAGGAGGGAGGGGGAGGGAGGATTCTTCTTCTTTTTCTTTATTCTTCTTTTCTTCCTTTCCCTCTCTCTTTCTTTCTTTCTTTTTTCTTCTTTCTTTCTTTCTTTCTTTCTTCTTTTTTGCCATTTTCATCCATGATTGCTCAGCCTATTTGCTGTTCCGTGTTCAAGGCCCCTCCTGTGGACACTCTTGCCAGCTTGTGTGGGCCTCCATCACAGCTCTTATTACTCTGGAGACCCAAGGCCTCTGTTGTAATGTTTTTTTTGTTTTGTTTTGTTTTTTTTTGCTTTTGCTCTCTTGCTAGATTGAGTTCTCGAGAACAGTAATGGTATTTTATTTTAGTTTCTTTTCTGATGCTCTGATCACCTTTTCTTCCAAGCTGATCCTTTCTACATATTTTATGCATTTATTTTTTGAGTAGGTAACACATTCATCTGTCTAAAAATTCAGAAGTTACAAAAAGTTACAGAATGAAAAGTCTCCTTCCAACCACTGTTCCCACTCCAGCTGTCCAGTTCCTCTCCCCAGGAACAATCAAAATGATCAGTTTCTTGTGAATACTAGAGATAGAAATACTTTAGAGATAAAAACATATCATTCCCCTTTTATACAAAAATGCTATGATATTCTACAGACTGTGCTGTACCTTGTTCTCACATATGTACTGTATCTATGGGATCATTCCACTTTAGCACATAAAGAGCTTCCTTTTTCTTTATTTTCAGTCTTCCATTGTGGTTGCATTCCAAGTTAACCAATGAGCATTAGGTTATTTCCAGTCCTTTGCAAATACAGAAAATACTTCAATGACTATCTTCACAAAAATGTCACACTTCACACATGTACAAGTGTGACAGTAGAATGAATTCTAGAAGTGGAGCTGCGCCAGATCAAGAAGTATGTGGTATTTGTGAGTTTCACCATGTCCTATTGCTCCTCATCGAGTTTGTAGATAACATCTTCTTTATCTTTGTATCTCTAGCCACCATTGCAGAGTCTAGAACAGAGCAGGCATTCACTACATTTTTTTTCAAATAAACAAATGAAAAAAATAGCTCTTTCAGTGGAAGCTCCCTTTTTCTTTTCTTTGAGGCCTTTAGTGGATAAATTCCATCCCACTCAGAGCTCAGTTCAAATCAAATGACTGCAGAGTATTATTGTATAGCAAAATCCTTATTCCAATTTGTATTAATTTCCCTATTTGTGCAATTAATTGAGACCCTTCTTCATTAGGTTGCTTACAAAATAAGGTTATACTAACTTTTACGTTCCAATAACGGAATCCTCATTCCACATTTTAAGACATGTCTTAATTATTCTACTACTCTCTTCCCCTACATTCCAAGCAATTACTAGAAACCCATACACAGTCCATGAATTCTTTCAGGAGGTTGTTTGCTGCTTTTATTTTTATTTTTATTTTTTTTTTAATTTTTATTTATTTATGATAGTCACACACAGAGAGAGAGAGGCAGAGACATAGGCAGAGGGAGAAGCAGGCTCCATGCACCGGGAGCCTGACGTGGGATTTGATCCCGGGTCTCCAGGATCGCACCCTGGGCCAAAGGCAGGCGCCAAACCGCTGCGCCACCCAGGGATCCCCTGTTTGCTGCTTTTATAAGTCACCAGACCTCTCTGTGCAAGGTAACTTTACTTTTCTTTTTTTTTTTTATGACTTTATTTATTCAGTTTAGAGGTCAGAGAGCAACAAAGGAAGAGAGGGAGAGAATCTGAAGCAGACTCTGCACTGAGGAAGGACACCCACCTGGGGCTTGAGACTAATGACCTCAAGATCAGGACCGCAACTGAAATCAAGAGTTAGATACTTAGGGATCCCTGGGTGGTGCAGCGGTTTGGCACCTGCCTTTGGCCCAGGGCGCGATCCTGGAGACCCAGGATCGAATCCTGCGTCGCGCTCCTGGTGCATGGAGCCTGCCTCTCTCTCTCTCTCTCTCTGTGACTATCATAAAAAAAAAAAAAAACGACTGAACCACCCAGGTGGCCCACTTTTACTGACTTTTTAAAACTACGAATCCGTTACTTCTCCTGGATTGTTTACTAACTGTGTGGCTTCTCTACGCCTGGTTTATTCATCTATAAAATAGGGCACATTACTGAGTTGTGAAGACTAAATAAAATTATAGATGTAAAGTGCTCAGAATAATGTTTGGCACACAGTAATGTTGAGAGAAACAGTCCTTCATGGGTCTGTCATGCTTCTACCCATCTTCCTGGGTATGCCAAAATGCAAGACCCTGACTGCTTTTTAACATAAGGGTCATTTCTCAAGATTGTGTTTATAGTGAGCAACTTTAAGGAATAAGGTAATGTCTCTCTCCAGCACAAAGAATAGGTTTGCTCACTGCTTCCTATAGAGGACAGGTTCCCCAAACCCAGTGTTCTTCAACTGCGACATAAATCCACCAAGTAAGTGCACATTCATGTGAGCCCTCCCTGTCATCCCCATAAAACGTGGGGGAAGAGGAATTGACACCAACCTGCTGAAGCTCATGTCGCTTCCTGTGTCATAATAGTCCTTTGTCTCTCATCCAGGAATTCTGTCTTTTGTTAGCATCCACAAAACAGTAACAGACTAACTAACTCACTAGCCAGTCAGGAGGGTAAAATGAAATACCAGACTTGAGTACTACATGCTTCAGTAAGCTATTTTCATTATTTTTGCTCTAGCTCTTCTTGTCTTTGCTAGGCATCCTACACACACTATCTGTGAGTGTGTGTTTGGGTAGGTAGCTGACAAACATCAACTGCAGCCATTGCCAAAGATTTCTACTGTGTCTGTTGTGGGAAACAAAATGAATTAGAAATAAAGGTAACTTGGGGCACCTGGGTGGCTCAGTTGGTTGAGCATCTGCCCTCTGCTCAGGTCGTAATCTCAGGGTCCTGGGATATAGCCCCACATCAGGCTCTCTGCTCAGTGGGGAGCCTGCTTCTCCCTCTGCTGCTCCCCCTGCTTGGGTTCTGTCTCAAATAAATAAATAAAATCTTAAAACAACAACAACAACAACACTTCAAAATCGTTGCCCAATTTAAATTACTGGACTCCTCTAATATCCAGTTCTACATCACTAAGGCCATAGTCTTTTTTGCATATACACACACATATACATATTTTTTGTATAGTTGGAACATAGTTTTTATGTAGTTGCAATACATGAAAGTTGCGAAAAAAGCAGCCCGGTGGCTCAGCGGTTTAGTGCCGCCTTCAGCTCAGGGCGTTATTCTGGAGCCCCGGGATTGAGTCCCACGTCGAGCTCCCTGCATGGAGCCTGCTTCTCCCTCTGCCTGTGTCTCTGCCTCTCTCCTCTCTCTCTCTGTCTCTCATGAATAAATAAATAAAATCTTAAAAAAAAGAAAGTTGCGAAAAAATAACCGGGCCTTAGTTCCTGTTACCTAACAGCGGGATGACTTTGGGCTCTCTATGGTTCAGTTTCCAAATAACTGAAGTAGAGAAACGAATTCATGATCCTGCCAGCTCACAAGGTTGTTGGGGTTGTTGGAATAAAATAATGGATTCATGTGAACACAAGCTATTGAACAAATGAGTTGTTATAATTTAAGGCTGCAACTTAAAGCTGTCGTCACAAACATCAGTTTATGCACATATTATTGTCTTAGAGGCTAAGAAATGAGTTAGGAAATGAAAGAAGCAAAAACGCGCCCCAGGTCAACAGGTTCATCAGTCGGCTACAATCGGTGCTGGCTCAGCGGCTCAAACTACAACTCCCGGCAGGCTTTGTTCCTCAACGCGTCACGTAACCTCCGCTCGGGCCCGGGCCCTGCCCTCTCCCCCGCCCCCACCGTCCAGAACTCCAACTCCCAGGAGGCTCCACTGGGCGCAACCGTCAGTCTCCCCTTTCCCCCCGCCGGCAGCTCTGTGGCCGACTCCGGTCCCGCGGGCGGCGGAGCGGGCGCGCGCCTGGGGGTCGCACGGCTGCTGAGCGGGGCGAGCGCGCTCGAGGAGGGAGTGGAGGCGTAGGAGGGCGGGGGTACGGCTCGCTCGCTCGCAAGATGGCGGACGAGGACGGGGAAGGGATTCACCCTTCAGCCCCTCACAGAAACGGAGGCGGCGGCGGCGGCGGGGGGTCCGGGCTTCACTGCGCGGGGAACGGCGGCGGGGGAGGCGGCGGCCCGCGGGTCGTACGCATCGTCAAGTCCGAGTCCGGCTACGGCTTCAACGTTCGGGGCCAAGTGAGCGAGGGCGGGCAGCTGCGGAGCATCAACGGGGAGCTGTACGCGCCGCTGCAGCATGTGAGCGCCGTGCTGCCCGGGGGGGCGGCCGACCGGGCCGGGGTGCGCAAGGGGGACCGCATCCTGGAGGTGTGAGTATCCGGCTGCCCGCCGCCCCGCCCCCTCCGCCCGCAGCCCCTGCCGCCCGCTGGCCGCCCCGTCCCCGTCCCCGTCCCCGTCCCCGTCCCCGTCCCCGTCCCCGTCCCCTCCCCCTCCCCACGCGCCCCCGAACCGGCTGGGTCCCGCTCAGGCCCTTCCGCCTCCCTCCCTGTGACCCGTCAGAGCTCCCCCGCTGCTCTTACCTTCCTGCCCCCCCCCCCCCCCCCCCCCCCCCCCCCCGCACGCTGCCCTCTGCCCCTTCTGCCCTCGCTGACAGCGTCTCTTCTGAGTCCGCTCCCGGCCTCCTCCCCAAGTTCCCATCTTCAACGTCGTAGTTTCTTGTCCACCGCTGCCGTCCGCCCCGCGGACCGTCCGTCTGGCTTCTGCACCAAGCAGCCAGGGCCTGCGCCGCCGCTTCTCTCCTTTTGCTCTCCTCGGTTACCCTCGCTCGGGGCTAAGCACCCCTGCATTTTTCTGCCCTGCGGAGTGTCCTTTCCCCTCCCTCTTGGAGCCACGCTCCCGCTCCCGAGAGCGCACCTTCTTCCCCGACCCTTTGTGAAGGCACGCCTTTGCGTTTGTTTTGTTTTGCCGGTTGGGGAGGGTGTCTGGCCGCTGGTTTCTTTGCCCCGTTGTACCGTATTACACCGGGATTTTGCACCCAGCGTCGCCTGTCTCCACGTTCCTGGGAGGGCAGCATCCCTGCCCTGGCCCATCTTCACTTCTGCACTAACTCCTACTTCTTTTTAGTGAGATTTGTGGTGGAGCTCTCCTTCGTCCCGACTTCCCCCCGAAACTAGACCCGTCTTTTGGGTCTTTGACTTCCTCATTTTTTCAGGGCATGCCCCTCTATTCTCTCTTTCGCTCTGTCCTCTTGTGCTCCCACGCTCGACTTTCTTCATCCTATTCTTTATCCCCTCCGGGCTGCTTTCCTTGCTCTTCTTAGGTTCCTGCTGCAACCCATCCTCTTCCTTACTGCAGCCTCTCCCTCCCATACTCCTTCATCCTTCCTTCCCCCCAGCATCCTAAAGCTCTAGCAGGATGCTGCCTTGTCTTGCAGTTTCTGTGCACACCTCCGCTACTCTCTTACCGGTGTTACCTTTGTGGATTTGTACTTTGTATTAAAATTTGTATAGTGGTGGCTGGTAGGTGGCATATGCCCTCATTACCTCCATTCTCCTCAGCAGCCCTCAATCTTGTATCTCTTGCCTTTTTACTGAACCTTATTTTTTCACACTTTGGCCCTCTCCCTCAGTACTTGGATTTGCCCTCATGAAGTCTTCCTTATTTTTTGTAAATGTTATTTTAGTTATAATTTCTACAACCTCCAGTCTCCAATAAAATAGTAAGTTTGCTCAAGGTTTCAACAAGGTTAGTATCTTGAACATCTGGCCTATAGAGGAGTCCATCCCTTTTTATTTACCTTATTCCCCCTGCCCTTACCTTGACATTCTGTTTTTTTAAAGATATCTGTCTATCTATCAGAGAGAGTGTGTGCACAAACAGGGAGAATAGCAGGCAGAGGAAGAGGGAGAAGCAGCCTCTTCACTGAGCAGGGAGCTCTGAGCTTGGGGATTGATCCCAGGACCCCGGGGGATCATGACCTAAGCTGAAGGCAGACGCCTAAGTACTGAGCTATCCAGGTGCCCATTTGACCTTCTTACTCAATGATATTCACTCATTCTCTTTCCTCTTACCTTTCACCTGAAGAAAGAGTAGCTCACTAAAGTAAGTTTGGAGCTATTAAAACTTCCGTTTATGCTTTCTTTTTTCCTTTAATGTTCTACATGCTCTTTTCTTATTCTCTGGTAATATGTTCTTAATCTTTGAGAGCCAGGGTATTCAGACTAGAATGCAGTAGTGACCAAAATTTTGCTCTGTACCTGGGCATATAATTCTTTTTTTGCTAGATAACTCAAAATCTGTGGCTATTTCCTTCAGATAGAAGCTCTTGGAATTGTCATTTTCCTTTTCTTTTGCAAGTTAACTTTGGATCCAGCTGTTTATTTTTAAATTTAAAATTCAAGTATTGGGATCCCTGGGTGGCGCAGCGGTTTAGCCCCGCCTTTGGCCCAGGGCACGATCCTGGAGACCGGGGATCGAGTCCCACGTCGGGCTCCCGGTGCATGGAGCCTGCTTCTCCCTCTGCCTGTGTCTCTGCCTCTCTCTCTCTCTCTCTATCATAAAAAAATAAAAAAAATAAAATTCAAGTATTTATTTGAAATTATAAATTTATCATAAAATTATAAATAATTTACTCTTTATAAGAGTTAAAAGAACTAAATGAAAACAACTCTGTAGGGGCAGCCGGGGTGGCTTAGCGGTTTAGCGCCACCTTCAGCCCAGGCGGTGATCCTGGAGACCTGGGATCAAGTCCTGCATCGGGCTTCCTGCATGGAGCCTGCTTCTCCCTCTGCCTGTGTCTCTGCCTCTCTTTCTTTCTCTCTCTCTCTCTCTCTCTCATGAATAAATAAATAAAATCTTTAAAAAAAAAAAAAAGAAAACAATTCTGTAGATGACTACAACTAACATCAACCATTTCAAATATATATATATATATGTTTATATATCAACTAACATAGTAGCTTCTTGCCTTTATTATAATTTTGTAGTGAAGTCTAGATATAAATTAGGTATTGTAAGGGAGACCTCAGATGTTCCCCTAGGACAGATGGAAGGACTTGTGTCAGGCCCATGTTCCAGTTCAGGCCCATTCTTCCTTCAGGGGAGAAAATAGTGAATTTTGGCACATACTTGGTGGTGAGCAGAGACTGTCTTGAAAAAGACAACAGAGTGGCCAGGACAAAAGAATACTCTTTGCTTAGAGAACCTTACTCTGGAAGGTTGTGATGATCAGACTTCTTCCTAACAGTGGTTTCTCACCTTCCAA
The DNA here is from genome assembly GCF_011100685.1 of Canis lupus familiaris. Taxonomy (NCBI): domain Eukaryota; kingdom Metazoa; phylum Chordata; class Mammalia; order Carnivora; family Canidae; genus Canis; species Canis lupus. The sequence goes on from NC_049238.1 coordinate 61,315,975, forward strand.
CTGTATTTTGATTCCAAATTCTATGAAGCTTCTTTGCTACTATAGTGGAAATGGTGGTGGTTACAGTATAGAGTCAAGCAAGTTGGCAAATTCTCAAAAAAAAAAAAAAAGTTGGCAAATTCTCTGAGACCTCAGCTATACAGTCTCTCTTTCCTTTTTCTAAAGTCTGCATCTTCTCCTTAGGTTTTCTTTTCTTTTTTTTTTTAAATTAATTTTAGAAAGATTTTATTTATTCATGATAGACACACACACACAGAGAGGCAGAGACATAGGCAGAGGGAGAAGCAGGCTCCATGCAGGGAGCCCAATGTGGGACTCCATCCCAGGACTCCAGGATCATGCCCTGAGCCGCAGACGCTCAACTGCTGAGCCACCCAGGCATCCCCTCCTTAGGCTTTCAAGTGAGAGGAGGAAATCCGTGATCAAACATGATTCTTCAGAGATATCTGGGTCTGCTACTTGTTTTGATTTTGGTTAGGTTGATGCTAATTTTCCTAAAGCATTCTTTAGTCAGCACTCCTTAGGGCTTTTCTGTCTCCCACAAATTCGTAAATTAATCTCTCTGTTGTCTCAGGAAAGTTTTGCATGTTATTGAAGTGCTAAGTGGGGTCAGGGTTAGGCATAGGTAGATTATTATTGTGTAGACATAGTTTGCATGAAGTCATAGGTGGATGTCTGGTCCTTGATGATTGCTGCTTAAGACTTGTCCCTATTTTAGACACTTTCCTCCTGTACACAAATTATTCCAACTTTTTTATATTGTGGTCCTTTGGACAACTGATTGAGATGTGAAAAGAATAGAGTAACTTTGAGATTTAAGAGACTAAAATCTTGGACAAAAGTCAGAGCTTGTATTTCTTTTAAAGTCTGCCTACAAAGGCCTTGTCCTCATTGAATCTTAGAACAGTCATTAAAGGGGGATTCCCCGGGTGGCTCAGCGGTTTGGAGCCTGCCTTCCGCCCAGGGTGTGATCGTGGAGTCCTGGGATCAAGTTCTGGGATCGAGTCCCGCATCGGGCTCCCTGCATAGAGCCTGCTTCTCCCTCTGTGTCTCTGCCTCTGTGTGTGTGTGTCTCTCATGAATTAAAAAAAAAAAAAAAAAAAAAAACAGTCATTAAACTAAATTCAGTATGGTTCTGTTTGTCCTTTCTCCCTTCAAAACTGACTAGACTTTAACTGGTTTGGGAAAGAGAGATGTTGCAGGGCTTAGTAGGGTATGAACAAGCCCTCTGGGCTCTAAGTTTTACTGCAGATGGAAAGTTTTGTACTAGCAATGTTAATCTCCACCTTGTAATTTTTCCCAGTATAACACATCGAGAAGGTTTCCCTTTGATGTGTATATACCTGGAGGTATGCTTTCAAAAAGTAGAACCAAAATAAATATGTCTTTGTACTAATTATATAGTATATGAAGTAACATTTAATTAACTTCAGGTTAATTTTCTTAAGGTAAAGTATTTCCAAGGGCTCTTGATTGATTTCTTGGGTGCCCTTAGTAGGGGTTTAACATGCAGTAGATATGGTTGTGGTACCATCTATATTTTTAAGGGATTAGGTTTGTGTGTTGGCTAGTTTGTTTTATCTCTTTGGTATTTGGGTAGTGTGGTCTTTAACAAGCCAGTAAGATTGGCTTGCAAGCGTTTAAAATCATCATATATTTGTGCAGGGTAGAGTATGTGCTTTCCCTCTTGATAGCTACAAGATAATATACCCATCAACTTTCCCTTGTTAAAGTTACACTTGCTCTTAGCCAAAAGGCCAAGAAGCAATTCTCTTGTTAAAGTAATCCATAAGAAAAATTAATGCTATGTATATGTATGTATGTATATGTTTATTGGGAGTTCAATTTAATAACAGGAATATCTCATGGTCTTTTTTTTTTTTTTTTTTTTTTTGGCTTCATTTAATGTGAAGTTTGAGATAAAGAGCGTGGTGCCACAAGAAGCATTTTTACAAGTTAAGTGTAAGTCATTTAATGTTGACTGCTAAGTACCTTCTCAGGAGAAAGCATTCTCAATTGTAGATGAATTCTGTTTGGCCCAGATTTTCCAGGTAGGTTTTAGAAATGGTGTTTGAAATCATGGTTATTGGTCAAAGGAAAAGTGTATGGTAGTGATTCTTAAGCTTTAGGGAGCATAAGAATTACTAAGTATGTTTGTCAGAAACATAGTTTCTTGGGCTTACTGTTTATATATTTTTTTTTTTTTTTTTTTTTTACTTTTTTTTTTACTGTTTATATATGATTCAGTAGGTCTTGGTGGAGATTGGCTAGAAGTCCTTATTTATTATTTTTTTAAAGATTTTATTTATTTATTTGACAGAGAGAGAGAGCGTACACAAGTAGAGGGAGGGGCAGAGGGAGAAGCAGAATCTCCTCTGAGCAGGGATCTGGACACCGATCATGGACCCTGGGATCATGACCTAAGCCAAAGGCAAACTCTTAATTGACTGAGTCACCGAGGCGCCTCCTAAAAGTCTTTTTTACTCCCTTTGCAACCTGTGTACCCAACCTGTACCTGGAGCAACCCTGCAGTCTAGGCCTTGAAATCTTAGTCCATTTTATCTTTGTGGTTATATTGAGAGTCATGAGCTAAGACTGTACTAACAAAGAGTAATTTTAGGCTCTTGAACTCCAGCCCTTAACAAAATCATTTCAGTACGATAGTGGACTATTTATATGTGCTCATCTAGATTTTATTGAATCTTCCTTAATGTAATAAAGATGTATGGTGAAGAGGTAGAACAAGGTAATAAAAATCATTGTATCACTTTGCAATTTTTTTGGTTAAAGATTTATTTATTTATTTATTTATTTATTTATTTATTTATTTATTTATTTAAGAGAGTGCATGAGAGAGTGGGTGTGAGCTCGAGGTGGGGGTAGTGGTGCAGAGGGAGAGAACATCAAGCAGACTCTGCTTAGCACAAAGCCCAACTCAGGTTTTGATCTTACCACCCTGAGATCATGACCTGAGCCAAAATCAAGAATTGGACATTGAAAAACAACAGTGGGATATTCAACCAACTGACCCACCCAGGCACCCTCACTTTGCACTTTATGTAGTGTGTTAAAATTTACACAGTATTTTTACATTTGATTTTTACATTTTTACATTTGATTTTCACAACAGTTTTGTGAGATTGGGAAAATATAAATTCCTTGAGGATAGGAGCTACATACATCTATGTTGTTTTCCCAGGCAAACATCTAGTGGCCCATATGGAGTATTAGTCAATAAATACTTAATGAATGTATGAGTATTATTTGTCCCTTTTTCATAAGAAAAGAAACTGGTGTTGTAGTAGCGAATGTTAACCAGAATTAAACCCAGGTCTTTGGATTCTGAATCCAGTATATTTTGTATATCTTTGTTTTCTCAGCTTTTGTTGACTGTTAATAGTCAACTATTCTTGACTGAATAGTCACTTAAAATTCAATCGCATCCCTATAAACTTGGATAGCAGTTGAGCTTTGGGGTTTTTTGTTTGTTTGTTTCTTTGTTTTTTAAAGATTTTATTTATTCATAGATAGAGAGAGAGAAAGGCAGAGACACAGGCAGAGGGAGAAGCAGGCATCATACAGAGCCTGACGTGGGATTCGATCCTGGGTCTCCAGGATCATGCCCTGGGCTGCAGGCGGTGCTAAACTGCTGCGCCACCTGGGCTGCCCTGAGCTTTGGTTCTATTGTAAAATGTAACTGTCTCATATCTTTATTAACCTGGTCTCTCTGATTATTAAATTGGGTGGGTGACAGGGAACCAAATCGGCTATTCTTTGCCCTTGTTTGTTGATACCTTTATTGGTTATCAGCAAAGAGAGCCTGACATAATTGCAGCCCCAGGAATTCCTTTTAATTCCCTAAGTAGTTGAGGTAGCAAACAAAACTAAATTTGAAAATAGCATTATATTCCCCTTGGAAATCACTTCCACAACATTGCTGTTACCAGGAAAAGATGTTGTTAGCACCATGAAGATGTGGCTAGGTCATATAAATTATTGTGAAGAAGGGTTCTCTTTAGCCCACACAGACTGGTTTGTTTTAGGTGAGGGTTTGTTACCATGCTCTCAAAGATAATTATTTTTTAAGATAAATCCCGTTGGGAGTAATTCTTATGATAAGCAAAGAGACTCAGTTGACATGCAGACACTTAAAATTTATGATCAACTGTCCTATGCTTTGGGAGCATGACCTGTGGTGAGTTTGTTAGATGATGGCAATACTGACACAGTGGATATTGTGGTGGTTTAGGTTAGAGCCAGTTGAGATCATTCCTTTTGACTATCAGCTGTATAGATGATTTCTGTGCTTTACTTGGGCAATCCCCTAAAAACCTATGTATGGGTGGTGCAGTTCCAGCCCCACACATGGAAAAAAATATTTAGAATTTTTTTTCAAAGTAGGTTCCATGCTCAATATGGGGCTTCAACTCCATGATCCTGAGATTAAGAGTTGCATGCTCTACCAACTAAACCAGCCAGGTACCCCCAAAATAGGCAGCTGTAAAATATTTTTTAAAAACTTGCAACTTTCTGTAAGAGATACATTTTATATTAGAACCAATATAAATGCAAAAAAACCCCACCTGAAGCAAGTTTCACAAAACCATATGTAGTAGTATCTTGCTTCCTGCCATTTTTTTAGTCTGTTCAGTATTTCGGAGTTTTTTGTTTTGTGATTTGAAGCTTGATGGTGGTCTACATTAATTTCATGACTATTAGGTTATGATCCATTGTTTGAAAAACAGTGATACAGGGCATCACTTATCTGGTGTTTGCCCACTATCACTTCATATTCAGTCTGGTTTCGAAATTAAGTACAAACTATGTGTAAATTACTGTTAGGCTTGTATGAGTCACAGAGTCTCTGCATCTCTGCCCTTGAGAAGCTTACACTGCAGTAGGGAAGTGTACAATTTACTGTGTGTAAAGCAAATGAATTGATGAACATAAAAGAAAAACAATGGGAGTTTTAGTTTTTTTATTAGTTTTTAAAACATTTCTGGTTCAAACTTAAGGCATTTATTTATTTATTTTTAAGATTTTGTTTATTTATTCATGAGAGACATAGAGGCAGAGACACAGGCAGAGGGAGAAGCAGGCTCCCCACGGGACTCAATGTGGGACTGGATCCCAGACCGCGGGATCACATCCTGAGCTTAAGGCAGACATTCAACTGCTGAGCCACTCAGGTGTCTCCACATTGGAGTTTAAAGAGTGAATATAGTTGAGATGATTGGTGGATAGATAGGTCATAAAAGACTTTTAAACTGATTGAAAGGACAAGTGTAATTTCAGGAGGCAGAGAAGGGGGAAAGATTTCATAGGCTGAGGGAACTGATTGAAGGGAGGAAGACATGCAAAGTTCTTGGGATAACAAAGAATCTAAAGTTATTTGTAGACAATTGTGCTTGAAGTTAAAAAGGGTTTTGAGTGCAATACTGTCAAGTTTGGATTCTGTTCTGTTTTTGAGGTCAGAATATAATTACATGTGCATTAATACCTAGGACTCCCTGTGAATTTAGTTTTTATTTAATTATTTACCTGAAGAGGTTGAATAACTTCCAAGGCCAAAAACGAAAATCACTATTAGAAGAATTTCAGAGCATCAAGTCTCTTGGGCTGTCTTGTACTATATAAAGAAGGGAACTAAGAACAACTAAGCTCTTAACACCCAGAGCTGGGAACAGCTGCTAAGGAGCTGGTTGCCTTTAATTTGTGTATGTTTTACCTCACAATCTAGTCCAGCTTGTTGAATATCCACTCCTCAGGTTTTTTGTTTTTTTGTTTTTTTAGATTTATTTGAGAGAGAGGCGCAGGGTAGGAAGGGCAGAGGGAGAGGATCTTCAAGCAGACTCCCTGCTGGGTGCAGGGCTCCACACCGGGCTCATGACCCTGAGATCTCATGACCCTGAGATTATGACTGGAGTCCAGATCAAGAGTCAAATGCTTAACCCACGGAGCCATGTAGGCACTTCTCTTTAAGTTTTATTTATTTATTTTTAAAAATTTTATTTATTTATTTATTTATTTATTCATTCATTCATTCATTCATGAGAGACAGACAGAGAGAGGCAGAGACACAGGCAGAGGGAGAAGCAGGCTCCATGCAGGAAGCCTGATGCGGGACTTGATCCTGGGACTCCAGGACCACGCCCTAGGCGGAAGGCAGGTGCTAAACCACTGAGCCACCCAGGGATCCCCCTCTTTAAGTTTTAAATGAGCATACTTACTGTTGTGTTCACAGTTGATTAAGTTTGATCCTTATGTGCTGCAGGCCCACTGTGCTCTGCCCTATGATGTTCTGTTTTAGCTGTTCTAAGAATTCCTACTCTGCTCCTCTGATTTGAAGATGCCTCCTTTAATTTAAAGCTTTTGTTTCTGCATACAGTATATTGTTGGGAGTTGAGGGGACTGAAGACCGGCAACTTAAGATAGTACTAAGGTTTATACCTGCTGTCTCCCTTCAGAATGAAAATCCATATGAAGGTCCTTAAAATAAGAATCAGTGATGACCACAAAGTCAATTTTTGCTTTCTCTCAGAAGTGTGAGGGGTACTTCAGGATTAAATTGTGTGATATGGTATTAGTCAAATAATAGGTAGTATGTATGTAGTCTCTTTTGTTTATTACTTAATGCGCTCCCTGCTAACCAAGTAAGGTTCTCATATTAGTTGAGGAAATACACCTTTCTGCAAGGTATTAAAGTTGCAGAGTAAGGAACTGTATTTGAGTACTCTTATGTATACTTTCTTCCATGAACTTAATGTTATTATGAAAACATCTTTTAAAAAATGATTTATTGGGACGCCTGGGTGCCTTAGTGGTTGAGCATCTGCCTTCGGCTCAGGGCATGATCCTGGGGTCCTGGGACCGAGTTCCACATTGGGCTCCCTGCATGGAATCCGCCTCTCCCTCTGCCTATGTCTCTGCCTTTCTCTCTCTCTCATGAATAAATAAATAAAATATTTTAAAACAATGACTTATTTTTGCTTAAGCTATCTAAAACTGTAGCTTCTTATGTCAGACCTCAGAGCAAAACTAGAATGACAGATTTATGTATTCTGTGGACTTGAAACAAGTAATGAGTTTCCTTCTCTTTGGAAAAGTACAGAGTGTCTGTAGAGAGTCAGCTGCTTGTGTGGGTATTCTCCCAGCTGTGTTCGGGCAGCTGATTACTCTCCGAGAACTATTCAAGGAGCTTAACCCGGAAGTTGTCTTTTTTTCCCCCCAAATACTGCAGTACTTTTGTATTTATATGTCTGTCTAGTTTTAGTTATGTTTATATAGTATGTTTTAAAAATTGGGTGATTGATTAAATTAATTTTTGGTGATCTTGAAAATGTCAAAGTTTTGGAAACTTCTTCCACTTCTTTGCTGATCAGTTTAATCATCTATAAATTCTGTAACTTGTAAAGTGTGTTGTCTACTGAATGTACCATGGATTACTTAAAATTTTTTTACCCAATATTATTGTCATTTTGATTTTGGTAGGGTTAAAAACAACTTTCTGAATCCATTTTCTCAAGGTATGTAACCTGCGTCTGTCTTAGCAATGAGTTTTGTTCTCTGGCTGGTATTTTGAACCCAAGGAAATGTGACACTTTGATGAGTTATGTGCTGGTAGATTATTTTAGATTTCCCTACCCTGCCCAGTTATCCTTTATATTGCTGATTCAGAAAAGTTCTTACTATACCTTTTTTTCTTGTTCAGTGTGTTAAAATAGACCACAACTTAAACTGTAGTTTGTGTTCCTCAGCTTCCAGGAGAAAATTGCCCATATTTAATTTGGATTAAAGGGTAGTATTTGGTTACTAAAGGACTGTATCCCTTCAAAAGTATATCTTTTTTGTTTTTTAAGATTTTATTTATTTAGGGATCCCTGGGTGGCGCAGCGGTTTGGCGCCTGCCTTTGGCCCAGGGCGCGATCCTGGAGACCCAGGATCGAATCCCACGTCGGGCTCCCGGTGCATGGAGCCTGCTTCTCCCTCTGCCTGTGTCTCTGCCTCTCTCTCTCTCTCTGTGACTATCATAAATAAATTTTTAAAAAATTAAAAAAAAAAGATTTTATTTATTTATTCATGAGAGACAGAGAGAGAGGCAGAGACACGGGGAGAAGCAGGCTCCATGCAGGGAGCCCGGTGTGGAACTTGATCCCAGGACTCCAGGATCACGCCCCAGGCCAAAGGCAAGGCGCCAAACCACTGAGCCACCCAGGGATCCCCAAAAGTATATCTGTTGATATTAATCGTTGTTGTTATGAATTCTTAAAGGCTGGCTATCATAGATGAAGGTATTTTTGAGCTTTTTTTTTTTTTTTTCTTCCAATAGTAGTGATCTACACTTTTTTCTGTATACTTATGTATAGTACCTCTTGAGAGTAATTGACTATTTAGGAAATAGGTATTAGGATTCAGGGTGTAGGCTGTTATCTTAGAACAAACTTACCAGATCACAGGAGTAGTTATGCTTTTAATTACATTATGTAGTAATCCAGAAATAGTAGTGAAATAGAACTTTTAAAAAATTAAGATTCCTTCTTTGGTAATTTATGTCAGTTGCAAGCTAAGGTTGTTGATAAAACTGGTAGATTTTATTCTTTAATTAACTTTCACTGTGATCAGTATACCAAATTAAAAGCATTTTGGGGATTGTATTTAACTTAGCCATGTAGGCAGTGGTTCAAAATAGAGCAGATTTCAAACTCTTTGAGTTGGTGTTGGGAAATGATTTAGAACTGATTGTTTTCTGGTGAATAACTGAAGGAGGGGTTCTCAGCAACAGTAGTATATGTAGGAGGCAGTGTCAGTTTAGGGAAACCATATGGCTAGTAGCAACTTTCTTTTATCTAGCATTCATTATCCCACAGTGTAAAGAAGGAACCCATTTTCATATCCAGCCTTACATTTAAATAAAACCATGAATTGCTACATGCTGATCAAATATTTAAAGACAAAAATTGAAAAACAAAATCCTATCAAAACAGAATAAGTTAATGTTACAATTTTATTTTATTTTAAGATTTTATTTATTCATGAGAGATACAGAGGCAGAGACATAGGCAGAGGGAGAAGCAGGCTCCATGCTGAGAGCCCCATGTTGGACTCGATCCTGGGATGGTGGGATCATGCCCTGAGGCCAAGGCAGATGCTCAACCTCTGAGCCACCCAGGTGTCCCAAGACTTGAGCTTTTTAAATGTCAACATGTTTATTTCTTACTCCTTTTCACCTCATTTGACTATCCTTGGAGTTAGTATTTATATTTAAACATTAATATCAATTAAGTTACTTTTATTTTCAACATCTTTGAGTAAAAGAAAACAGCTTCACTTTGAAATTGCTTAGGTAATTGAATGCCATATTTTACTGAAGCATTATTTCTACTACCTTCCCATAATAGAAAGCAAAATGATCACTAGTACTAAAATTTGAAAAATGTAGAGCTTGCATAATGTTTTTAGTACTTCCCCCTAAACAGTGAAACCAGTATAAAAGTTAAAAATAAGGAGTGGAATTAAGAAAGTGCATGAAGGAGAACCATTATTGGATGTTTTTTGTGCTAGCCTTAATAATTTTTTCATACATTCAGAGAAAAGTTTGAATGAATGCTTACTACCTAATGAACATGGGATTAGACACTGGGGATAGAAAGCTGAATAACATGTAGTCCATGCCCTTAAGATATTTATGGTCTGGTGGGGAATGGGCAGAACAGACAATTTGTTGTTGTTGGAGTAAACCCTGGGGAGGCTGAGGAAATAGAGATGGCACCTGACCAGACTGGGGTTGGCAGGGAAGGAAAGATAGAAGCCTCAGGTCATCCCCCACCCCAGGACATTTTTAAAGCCCAATTGACCTGATGTCTCAAACCTCCCTCTCCTCTCTCCTCCCAATGGGATGAACAAACCTAATTCCTTCGGTTCCTAATAAGTACTTTTTTGCCCCAAGTTATCTGAACTAGTAAATGCAAGTACCCAAGAACCATGTGCATTTTAACAGAAGGCTCCCAGACAAAATGTACTAAAATTATAAGGACTATATATAGTTTATCACCCAAACCAAGACACTTGAAAATGACAGAGGACTGTGAATTATGCCAGGACAACAGATATAAAATAGGTGTGTCCTGGCAATCTGGAACATAGGTCTGTATAACTTTAATGATTTAAATATAGAACGCTTCCTTTTCTTTTTTTTTTTTTTTTTTAAGATTTTATTTATTTATTCATGAGAGACACAGAGAGAGAGAGAGTCAGAGACACAGGCAGAGGGAGAAGCAGGCTCCATGCAGGAAGCCCGATGTGGGACTCGATCCCGGGACTCCAGGATCGCGCCCTGGGCCAAAGGCAGGCACTAAACTGCTGAGCCACCCAGGCGTCCCTAAAGAATGCTTCCTAAGTGGAAGTGAAATACTCTTTTAACTCTTTTAAGCTGTGGCATTTTTCTTTTCTAGCTTTTTATTTTATGTTTTAAGTAATCTCTATGCAGAGTGTGGGGCTTAAGCTCAACCCCAAGATCAAGTCCTGTGCTCTCCTAATTAACCAGCCAGGCACCCCACTAAGCTGTGGCATTTTTCTGATTTGAAGATTTCAGATCTTTGTTTGATTTTCATAACACAAAATGGAATAGCTCACTCCATCTTGTTATTGAATTATTTATTTACTAAGGAGTCATGATAAAGTCCTAGTCTTTTGGTTTAGAATTTTAGTGTTTGACACCTGAGGTTAGACCCAGTTTGGTATACATTCTTTTGAGATTTCATTCTTGATTTTTTAAAATTTAAAACACTTAGTAGGTTTTTTGTTTTAGAGTAGTTTTAGGTTCACAGCAAAACTGAGAGAATATAGAGATTTCTGTATACCTCCTACCCCTACATATGCATAGCCTCCATTATAAACATCCCACTAGAGGGGTTCATTTGTTATAGTTGACGAACCTACATCGATTGAAACATCATTGTTACCTGGAGTCCATAGTTTACCTTAGGGTTCATTCTTGGTGTTGTATATTCTGTGGATTTGGACACATTTATAATGACATATATCTACCATTATAATATACAGGGTGGTTTCACTACCCTAAAAATCTCTGTGCTCTGCTTATTCATTCCTCTCTTCCCCTGAGGCCTGGTGACTACTGATCTTTACTATCTCTGTAGTTTTGCTGCTTCCAGAGTTTTTATATAGTTGGAGTCATACAGTATGCAACCTTTTTAGACTGTCTTCTTTCATTAATATTATACATTTAAGTTTACTTCATGTCTTTTCATGGCTTGATGGCTCATTTATTTCTAGTGCTGAATAATACTCCATTGTCTGGATGTACCACAGTTTATCCATTCCTCTAATGAAGAACATTTGGTTGTTTCCAAGTTATGGTAATTATGACTAAAGCTTCTATAAACATCTGTGTGCAGGTTTTTGTGTAGACATAAGTTTTCAACTCCCTTGGGTAATACCCAGGAGCATAATTGCTGGTTCAGATGGTAAGAGTAAGTTAGTTTTGTAAGAAACTGCCAGACTGTCTTCCGAAGTGGCTGTACCATTTTGTATCCCCACCAGCAATGAAGGAGCATTTCTGTTAATCCATGTTCTTGCCATCATTTTGGAGTTGTCAGTGGTCTGGATTTTGGTCATTCTGATAGGTGTGTAGTGGTATAAAATTCATTCTCTAAATTATAAAAGTATTGTAAATATGTAGGAGAAAATTTGGAGACTAAGGAAAAGAAAACCCCCACTTTATCATCCTAACAAAACTACTTTGGGTATTTTGGCTGTTTTATTTATGCATTTTATATGAAGATGAAATCATACCATCATGTATAACCTGTAATCTAATTTTTAAAATTAATACTTTATTTTCCAGAACAGTTTGATTTACAAAAAAAATCAAACAGGTCCCATATATCCTTCTCCCACCTCTGCCATATAATTTCTCCTTTTGTGAACATCTTACATGAGTAAGTCCATTTGTTTAAGTTAACCAGTACCGACATGTTATTACTAACTTATGCCCATAATTTATTCACATTTCTTTGGTGTCTAGTCTAATGTCTCTCTGTTCCAGGATCCCATCCAGAATACCATAGTACATTTACTTGTCATGTCTTTTTAGACTTGTTTTGACTGTGACAATTTCTCAGTGTGTTTTTGATGACTGACAGTCTTGAGGAGTATTGGTCAGGTGTACTATAGGATGCCTGACTATTGGATTTGTCTGATTTTTTTTTTTTTTCACAATTAGACTGAGGGGTTTTTTTTTGGGGGGGGGGAAGGAATATTACAGAGTTGAAGTACCATTTTCATTAGTTCATACTATCATGATTTGTGATGCTGATCGTCTGACTGGTTTCTTTTTTTTTTTTTTTTTTTTTAAATTTTTATTTATTTATGATAGTCACAGAGAGAGAGAGAGAGAGAGAGGCAGAGACACAGGCCGAGGGAGAAACAGGCTCCATGCACCGGGAGCCCGATGTGGGATTCGATCCCGGGTCTCCAGGATCGCGCCCTGGGCCAAAGGCAGGCGCCAAACCGCTGCGCCACCCAGGGATCCCCGTCTGACTGGTTTCTACACTGCAAAGTTATTCTCATCCCCTCTGCCCTACTGTACCCTTTGGACAAGAGTCACGCTTTGTACAGCCTACACTTGAGGAGTGGGGAGTTATGCTCCCCTATTCTAGAGTGTAGTACCTGTATAATTTATTTAGAATTGTTCTGTGTAGGAGAAGGATGTGTCTTCTCGCCTATGTATTAATTTTTTCAGTCATTTATATCATTATGGGTTCATGGATACTTATTTTATAATATGGGCTATATAATCTGATATTGCTTTATTTTATTGCTCTAGTTGTTCCAGCTTTGTCCATTGGTAGCTCCTTTCAGTTGGCCCCTGTGCATTTTTGCCACAACCCCCATTAATGTTTTGTTTTGTTTTTGAGTACTTATTTACTCTGTGGCACTACAAAAGGCTCCAGGCTCATCTTGTATATTTTCTTCCCTAGTCCCAGAATCAACCATTTCTCCAAAGGGTCCTAGTTCTTTTTATTGGGGAATGGTATTAGAAACCAAGATCTGGGCACTAGGTGTGGTGGTTGCTGCTAGGGGATAACTTCTTTCAGGTCCTCTCAGCTGACAGCAAAAAATATATGTGTATATATTAACCCCTGTATATCACATATCTATAAATATTTCTATATGTAACCTTCTGTATCTATATTAAGTTAAACATGACTTCTAATTCCATTACCATATGGATCTTTTTGTCACTCTCCCTTGTAGACCTGTACCAATTCAACAGTTAGAAATTTGGCTCCCCACATTCACCATTCATTTACCTAATTGTTCAATTCCAGTATACATGTATAGCAATTGTTAATATGTACCCTGGGGAAGCAATTTTATCGACTAGAGAATAGTACTTCTGTGCAATCCCTTCATTCCAGTTACTTAGGTCTGTACCTACCTCCATCAATGAGGTTGTTTGAAATACATTTGAAATACAGTTAGATTCTTTTTTACAGTCTGGGATTCTCTCAACCTCCTAGCTGATTTTTTAAAAATTTGCGTACATTAAGGTTTACTCTTTGTGTTGTAAAGTTCTGTAAGTTTTGAGAAATGCATTATGTCGTGTTTGTGCTGTTACACTGTCATACAAAATAGTTCACTGTCCTAAAAATCCCCTGTGCTTCACTTATTCATCTTCCCCCTCCCTGGCAACACAGTGATCTTCGTGTTTTCCAGAATGTCTTATAACTGGAATCATACTATATAGCCTTTCCAGATTATCTTCTTTCCCTTAGCAATATGCATTTAAGGTCTCTCTCCTTATACCATATCTTTCTGTGACTAGATAACTTATTTCTTTTTATAACTGAATAATATTCCATTGTCTGGATGTACCACAGTTTTGTTTATCCATTCACTTATAAAGTAAATCCATTCACTTATGGTTGCTTTCAGTTTTTGGCAATTATGAATAAAGGTGGTATAAATACTTACGTGCAGGTTTTTGTGTAAATATAAGCTTTCAAGTCAATTGAGTGAATACCTAGTAGTATGATAGCTGGATCTTGTGGTTGAGACTATGTTTAGCTTTTTAAGAAACTGTCAATTTGTTTTCCAGAATGGCCATACCATTTTGCATTCCCACCAACAGTGAATGAGTTGCTCTTGTTCCACATCCTCATTAGTATTTGGTGTCCTTAAATCTTTTTTATTGTAGCTATTCAAATAGGTGTGTAGTGGTATCTTGTTTTGATTTGCAATTCTCTAATGATGAATGAAGTTCAATAACTTTTCATATTCTTATTTGCCATCTATGTATCTTCGTCGGTGAGGTGTGTCTGTTCATATCTTTTGTCCAGTTTGTAGTTGGGTTGTTTTTTTTAATTGTTGAGTTTTAAGAGTTCTTTCTGTATTTTGGATACAAGTCCTTTATCAAATATGCATTTTCCATGTTTTTCCCCAGGCTGTGGCTTTTCATTCTCCTAACAGTATCTGTCACAGAGCAAAAGTGTTTAATTTTTTTAAAAGATTTATTTATTTATTCATGAGAGACACACACAGAGGCAGAGATACAGGCAGAGGAGAAGCCGGCTCCTCACAGGGAGCCTGATGTGGGACTCAATCCTGGATCTTGGGATCACGCCCTGAGCTGAAGCCAGAGGCTCAACCGCTGAGCCACCAGGCGTCCCAAGTTTTTAATTTTAATGAAGTTCAACATAGCAATTTTCTTTTTCATAGATCATGTTATTGTTGTTGTATATAAAATCTCTTTGCCATACCCTAGATATTCTCCTTGTTACCTTTTAGAAGTTGCATTTTATAATCTACTTTTTTTTTTAAAGATTTTTTAAAGATTTTATTTATTTATTCATAGAGACAGAGAGAGAGGCAGAGACACAGGCAGAGGGAGAAGCAGGCATCATACAGAGAGCCTGATGTGGGACTCGATCCAGGGTCTCCAGGATCATGCCCTGGGCTGCAGGCGGCGCTAAACCACTGCGCCACTGGGGCTGCCCATCTACTTTTTAAAACAATTTTTATTTATTTATTCATGAGAGATACAGGCAGAGGGAGAAGCAGGCTCCATGCAGGGAGCCCGATGCAGGACTCGATCCCAGGACTCCAGGATCATGCCCTGGGCTGAAGGCAGGCGCTAAACCGCTGAGCCACCCAGGGATCCCCTATAATCCACTTTTTAAAAAATATTTTATTTATTTGACACAGAGTGATAGAGCAGCATCAGAGGGAGAGGAAGGAGAAGCAGGCTCCCTGCTGAGCAGGAATCCTGATGCCGGGCTCAATCCTGGAACCCTGGGGCCCTGGGACCCTGGGAGCATGGCCTGAGCTGAAGGCAGATAGTTAACCACTGAACTACTACTATAATCTGTTTTTAGCATAATATTGGCTCAAACATATTTCTAGATTATTTTCTTCATTTCTGTAATTTTAAGTGATTGCTTTATGGTTCATTTGTGCTATAATTTTCTTAACCATTCATCCCTCTATTATTGACTTTTTATTAGAACAGAAATTTGGAAACAGTCCAACTTTTCTTTGTTGAGTATTACTTCATTCTTTCAACATATATTTGAGAGTGGTCTACATGCCAAGGTAAAGTTCTTGCCCTCTTAGAGCTCCTATTTTGATGTTTTCCTTAAGATAAATTTTTAGTAATGCCATTTTAGTTGAAAAGATAAGAACATCTTTATGACTTCAGATGCATATAACCAGTAAAATTGCTTTCCAGAAGAATTTTACCTATTTATGTAGTTATTGTTTCATTTTCCATGTAAGTTAACAGTAAAAGTACTGAGATAATCGTTTTGAACTTTTTAAGTTGTTGATAAGATTTGCTGTTGATTAGAAAAAGCTCAAACATTTTAGAAACCTTTGGCCATTTACATTCTCTTTTCCCATCAATAAATTGTTTTAAAATGTAGGATGCAAAATGTTATTATTTTTGAAACAGATTCCAAAAAATTTCTTTAGTGGTCCAGAATAGTAATTTTGCATAGACATATCCAAGCTTCACTTCTTGTGACTATGTTCATGGCATATGCGCTTGTTTGAATATCTTATCCCAAGAGTTAAGGGCAAAGTACAGCATGATTGCTAAGACAATTAGTCAATAAAAATATTCTCTGACTTTATTGTTTGCCTAAGTAATATAGCAAGGAGGCCGACTTAGTTGAAAAGGAGCCAATCTAAGCCAGTCAGATGACTTAACTGCAAAATTGGAAAGGACAGATTTTCACATTTCAGTAGAGTAGTTCCTTATTTTTATATGGTCTAGTGTCTAGTATTGCTGTGTACCCACTAAGTGACAATGAACCAGTGAAAAGTCAAAGGAAATGTCACTCTTCTGATGTGTCAGGAGTCTATTTTTCTCCAACTTGTGAGTCTTCACCCAATTTCCAAAAAGATATATTGTGGAGAAAGTAGGGAGGTTATTTAAAAAGCTTTGTGTAATTGAAGATATAACAGGTATGTAAAATTTTTAAGAATTACCCATAGTTCTAGTCACTCTAACTCAACTATTTTCTTATTTTACACATTGTACCTTTTCTTGGGCAAAAATATATTACATGCTTATAATCACTATAGACAATATTTTGCATTTAACATAATGTAAGGATTTTTCCATGTTATATTGCACATAGTCTTTATAGATATTTTTTAAGAATAACTGGTCAAGAGTGCCTGGGTAGCTTAGTCAGTTAAATGACTGACTCAGGGCTCAGGTTGTGATCTCAGGGTTATGAGATTGAGCTTGCACCAAGTGCAGAGTATGCTAGAGATTCTCTCTCCCTTTCCCTCCCACTCTGTTCTACCCCATGCTCGCATGTTCTCTCTCAATAAATAAATAAAATCTTAAAAAAAAAATAAACAAAATAAAAAGCCAGAAAAAGAATTGTATGGTCCATTTGCTTGATGTACTTCAGTGTCTTTATTCAGAGTAATCTAAAGTAGTAGAGGGATTATGATGGACGACTGTTTCACATTTATAAATGAGGATATTGTAGAATAATTTTTAATTTTTTAAGATTATATTTGTTAAGTAATCTCTATACCCAGTGTGGAGCTTGAACTCACGACCCTGAGATCAAGAATTACATGCTTTAAAAAAAAAAAAAATCACATGCTTAAAGATTTTATTTATTTAAGGATTTTATTTTTAAGTAATCTGTACACCCAGTGTGGAGCTTGAACTCACAACCGTGATATCAAGAGTCGCTTGAGGCACCTCGATGGCTCAGTTAAGCGTCTTTTGGGTTCCCTGCTCAGCAAGGAGCCTGCTTCTCCCTCTTCCCCAGCTTGTGTTTGTTCTTTCTCACTCTCTCTCAAATAAGTAAATCTTGAAGAAAAAAAAAAGTGTCATATGCCCCACCGACTGAGCCAGCCAGGTGCTCCAGTAATTTTTATTTTTATATCTACTTCATTGAGGTTTAATTTACATACAGTCAGATGCACACATCTTGAATGCAGAGTTTGAGTTTTGACAAAGGTATAGACCCATTTAACCACCACCCAATCAAGATATAGAACTCTTCTATAGTTTTTGAAAGCTTCCTTGTGTTCTTTTGCATTCAGTATTTACCCGTCTCCCAGACAGCCACTGATTTGATTTTTACCACTGTAGAATAGTTTTGCCTATTCTGGAACTTCAAATAAGTGGAATCAAATAAATCAGACCCTTTTCTGTCTCGCTTCTTTTGCTCAGTTTTTGAGATTCATCCAGGTTGTTGTGGATACCAGTAGTTGGTCCTTTTTATTGCTGAGTAATAGTCCATTGCATAAATATGTCACAATTTTTTTTAATCTGTTCACCTATTGAGAGATATTGGGCTATTTTCAGTTTTGGACTTTTATGAATAAAGCCTCAGTGAATACTCAACTGCAATTGTTTGTGTGGATATGTTTTCACTTCTCTTGGATAAATACCTAGGAATGGCATTATTAGGTCATATAGTAAATATGTGTTTAATTTTATAAGAAATTGCCAAATTGTTTTTGCTTTATGCTCCCATCAGCAATGTATGAGAATTCCAGTTCTTCCACATCTTTGGCAAAACTTGATTTTGTCCTCTTTTTTTATTTTAGCCATTCTTGTGGGCATGTAGCCACAGTGTTTTAATCTACATAATTGAAAACAAATCATATTGTTTGCATTTATAGGAATTTATTGTCTATTTTTTTAATGGACTGCCTTTGAGGGACTAATTGCCCTTTAATTTACTTTCTTTGGAACACCTGGGGTGGCTCAGCGGTTGAGCATCTGCTCTTAGCTCAGGGTGTGATCCTGGTCCAGGGATCAAGTCCCCGCATTGTCTCTGCCTCTGTCTGTGTCTCTCATGAATAAATAAATCTTTTTAAAAAATTTACTTTCTTGAATGTCACAGGGGGTCAAGATAATATTCTGCTTACTATCCAGAATGGCTCCTTGCTGTGGTACATTAAGTGATTAGCTCTGTCATATTTCCATCCATAGTTTTAGTGTATACAGCTTCCTTCACAGTATACAAATCCTGACTATTTAGAACTTTTTTTCCCCTGCATTTTGGGGTGTTTATATTAGCTTTACAATTTCCCCAGCTGGCTAACTTTTAGTTGAGTAAAAGTCTTAATCTAAAGCCACTCCCATTAGCTAGCTAAAGGCCCCTGATTGGGCCAGATTTTGGTCTTATGTAAAAAATGAGAATTTTATTAAAATTATTAGGTATATTTTTATAATGCTGAAGACACAAAGAAAATTTTGGGTATCATCTACTTACAGAAACAAGATTTTTGGTTTTGCAGCACCTGGGTGGCTCAGCAGTCGAGCATCTGCCTTTAGCTCAGGTGGTGATCCCGCAGTCCCGAGTTTGAGTCCCACGTTGGGCTCCCTGCCCAGAGCCTGCTTCTCCCTCTGTGTGTCTCTGCCTCTCTCTTTGTGTTTCTCATGAATAAATAAGCAAATCTTAAAAAAATTTTTGGGGAGTCTTATTTGTGGATTGTTGGGAGTTTTTTTACTAGCCTTCTTTTTTTCCCTCACATTTTATTATGAAAAATTTCAAACAGAAAAGTTGAAGGAAATGCACAGTGAATACTTGCATAACTACCACCTAGATTTTATAATTAACATTTTGCTGTTTTTGCTTAATCACATATTTGCTGAAAATGTTTTGATAGTGTGTTTAAACCATGCCCTTTCTTTATGGAAGAATATAAATGAGTAGGACCCATTGGGCAGTAGTTACTTTTTGTGTGGTGTATGGTTAGCTGATTCTCTGATGCAGTGGTCTTATAAAGGTGATTCCCTTCTTGTAATGGATCAGCATAAGTTGAGAGCTCAATCATTTCCTTTAAAAAAAAAACAAAAAAAACATTTTATTTATTTATTCATGAGAGGCAGAGACATTGGCAGAGACAAAGGCAGAGGGAGAAGCAGGCTCCATGAAGGAAGCCCAATGTGGGACTCGATTCCGAACTCCAGGATCACGCCCTGAGACAAAGGCAGACGCTCAACTGCTGAACCACCCAGGCGTTCCTCAATCATTTATTTTCAAATGAATTCCAGCTAGATTATATTACAAAAACAGAAGAAAGGCAAAGGAGGTTGGTGGTAGAAAGGATTTGTGTCATCATGAGGCCAACATACTACTAACCTGCTTGCTCAACTGATATATGAGTAACTATCATTTATTGAGTGGTTACCTTCTTCTAGAGCTTTATCACATTTTAGTTCTCATTCTGTTAGTCATAGGTATTATTAGCACCATTTTATGGATTGGGAAACTATGTTAGTGAGATTGAATAATATCTGTTAAATGGCACAAGTGATACTCAAACCCAAGCCTGTCTAAAACCTGTGCTTTGAACCAGAAGTCTACTGCTGAAAGTTCCCTTTATTGCAGAACTTACAGTTTACATTTATGTCTTTAGAATTGTCCAAATTGGACCACACTTAATTTGAGCTTGGTATAGTGGCATTCTTGTGGAAAAGATATCACAGAAACATTTTTATGATTGTGAAGGCCTCTTAATTCTTGAGGAGGGAGGACCTTTTTTGAAACTAGACGTCCTGGGGTTTTTACTGACCTCATTTCATTCTCTGAAGAATGAAGGCATTTCTAGCCTTCTGTGAAATTGTGGAATGTATAGCATTCCTTCTGTAGTTGAACCATATAAACATTAGCAAATGTGCTTAGAATGTGACACTGGTAGTTACCTTTCTCTCTCTCTCTCTTTCTTTTCCCGTTTATAAAGAGGTTCTTGGGATGATAGCCTATTTGAAGCTTGGTCTTACTGATAAAGAAGTGAAACTAAGCAAGCTCCCTTGCTCCCTGGCTCTTGGAATAAGACTCACTTAAGTTTCTCTGATGACTTTCACGGCTTGTTTTTGTGACTTTAAGAACAGTGTATTTTTCTAACTTAAGTGAATGGGTGAAGGAAATGTGCATTGAAAGCAGTAGTTCTTCACCTTTCTGGAGGTTATATGCCCTCTTTTGAAGTCAGTGGAAACTGTGGACCCCATCCTCAGGGGAAAAAATATGTATATGCACAAATACAGTTTTACATACAAATGCTATAGGTGTTCACCAACCCCTGACCTATTGACAGAGTACCCAGATTAAAGATCCTTTAAAGGGAAAAATTGGGGAGCTGGAAATGAAGATTTGAGCATAGTTAAACTTTTTTTCATAAATGTGCATCTCATAAAATTAATTGTACTAACATAAAAATCTTGTTTTAGTATCCAAGATGTTCAGTTTCTTTTTTTTTTTTTTTTAAGATTTTATTCATTTATTCATTGAAGACACACAGAGAGAGGCAGAGACACAGGCAGAGAGAGAAGCAGGCTCCATGTAGGGAGCCTGATGCGGGACTTGATCCTGGGACTCCAGGACCACGCCCTAGGCGGAAGGCAGGTGCTAAACCACTGAGCCACCCAGAGATCCCCTGATGTTCAGTTTCTAAAGCGAGTTTTCCCCGCTTTGTTGAAAAAATACTGAAGATATTCATGTGTAAGCTAAGATTTTTAGGGTTGGACGAAGTTCTCTGTGTTGATTTCTAATTTTTGCTTTTTCAATTTATTACTTCTACCAGCAAAATATTTTCTCAGAACTAATAAGGCTAAAGATTTAGATGAAATCCTTTGGCAATCCCCAACTTCAAGTTTCCATTTCTTCTTCAGCTAACATTTCTTCAACAGCTTCACAGTACTTCCTTATACCTTCTGATGTAAATGTTCAGGTATTGTTCCCAGCGAGTTAACATGTTTCATTACATTAATCCTCACAGCAGTCCTTGTAGGGGCTTATTATTGTCCCCATATTACAAATGCAGAAAACAATTATAAGAAATTTTATTTTATTTTTTAAGATTTTATTTACTTATTCATAGACAGAGAGAGGCAGAGACACAGGCAGAGGGAGAAGCAGGCTCCATGCAGGGAGCCCGATGTGGGACTTGATCCCGGGGCTCAAGGATCACACCCCAGGCTGCATGCAGCGCCAAACCGCTGTGCCACTGGGGCTGCCCTATAAGAAATTTTAAATGACTTAGTGAAGACCAGTGCCTGTTCTAAAGGCAAGGCCAGGATTTGAACCCATAGCTTCAAAGCCCATTTTCTCTCTCTTATCATCTGGCTCTGTGATCAGAGTTGACCATTTTTTTCTGATTTCTAGTTTGACCTGATACAAATTTTAAATATTCAAATTTCCATCAGTGGAAGGGGTGCTTTTATTTTCTTCTATAGCTAGCCAATTGTAAAATTACTGAATATTTTTGTGTTAGACTTTAGGTTGTGAAATGTCTAGAGTGCTGAATTTATTGATTAGATTGTTAAACCCAAGTAGAAAGAGGCTTAGCTGAGTGATCTGCCTGTTCTGTTTATATAAATGGATGTTTCAGATACCAGAGTCTGATAGAGACAATTCTAGTGACTGAAAAGTCTGTGGAAAACTTGTTACTAAATTTAGCATCATTTTCAGGAAGGAAAAATCCTAATGGTTTGGAACTGAAAAGAGCTTAACTCTAAAGGGTAGATAAGCTTTTATCAAATTGACTAAAGGCCAGGTGTATGTTTCCTAACTCTCATGGGATAGCCATGGAGGGAACCTGCAGGCCAGGTAGCTGCCTAGTGGTTTTTGCTGAGACAGCAGGAAGGGGCAGCATTATAGGAAAGTAGTTCAGTTTGCTAAGTGAGTTTTGTGAGACTCAGCATCTTTCTTGACAGAATTACCTTTCTTAAACCTTGTACTTTTCCTAGTTGCTGCCTTTTATCCAGTGAAACAGGGAAGACAATGAGTAGGTTGATTTACTATATAATTTAAGATGTAGATTTTTTTTGGTTTAAACTGATGACACAGGGCTTTAAGTGAGATAGCACAGAGGCGAAAGAAGAGTAGGTAAAATGCTGAGAGATGTGATTGAGAGGACAAAGGAAGTTGATTCAGATAATGACATTTCAAAATTGCCTTTTTAAAAACCAAGTGATAGAAGAAATTGTGTGTATGAAGATAGATAACATTTAACTCCCAAGGTGATGAGACTTGGTATGAAGGTAAATTAAGTTGACTGATTTGGAGATAGGGTGAAATCAGATCTAAATATAAGAATGATCTTAAGTCATACTTTTTGAGTCTTTACAGATTATAGGAATGCATTTTGTAAAAAATTTCTTCTAACAGAAATTTCAGGAGGTTTAAAAAGAACTTAAGTACAGTTCAAATAGCAGCATTGTTAAAAGCCACTTTGTGTTGTATACATGCTTGGTTAGGATGAGGAAATTAGCTTTGAAAGCTTTGTTTCCTCTGCAGCTTCACCATGTGCTTTCCTGAAGCTATGTGTGGGATTCTAGCATAGAGGAAGGGCAGGTCCTCTCACCTGTTTCCATTTTTTCTTCCTGCCATAAATTCACAGACACTTTTTTACATTATGATCTATAAAAATATAAACAGCTTTTGTGGAACCAAATTAATCTTGATTTTATAGTTCATATTGTGTGACACTAGAGTGGGGGCAGGAGGGTGGAGATATAAGGTGTTTGGACCCTTCTGGTTTATGGGATTGTTTTTTTCCCTTTTTCCCCTTAGGAACGGCGTGAATGTTGAGGGGGCGACACACAAGCAGGTGGTGGACCTGATCCGAGCAGGCGAGAAGGAATTGATCTTGACAGTGTTATCTGTACCTCCACATGAGGCAGATAACCTAGATCCCAGTGACGACTCGTTGGGACAATCATTTTATGATTACACAGAAAAGCAAGCAGTGCCCATATCGGTCCCCACATACAAACATGTGGAGCAGAATGGTGAGAAGTTTGTGGTGAGTGTCAGCCCAACTCAATCCTCAAAACATTGAGCTTTTATTCCCCCCCCCCACCCAGTCTTGTCATTTATAATATATATTAGAGTGCTAAAAGTAATCACCACAACCTAGGTCAGCTCATCTACCAGGAAGGTGGGTTCACACATAAATAAAAGACACTGACCATGATGTTTTGCAAGGGGTAAAGTACACTAATGGAAACAATTTCTATTTCTGCTTAAATATAAATTCGTTTTCTTTCCAGACAGTTTTATGTTTGCATTCTGGTCTTTTGTAAACGTGCAAGTTGGTTTTGTTTGTTTTTATTTGATCACCATATCTATTTGCTAATAGCAGTCTCTCGCTTACTGTTGACTCTCTAGAGCTATAGAGCTAGTTTTAAAAGATGGTGTCTCCCAAAACATTTGGGTAATATGGAGTTTGTCCACATCAGAATCTACAGGTGCCCTACACTCCTCTCCACCACATCTTGTTCTTTTTCATTTTCTTTCAAGATACCTGTGTGAATGATTAATTTGAGTTTTCCCCAAGCTCCTCATTATACTCTGAATACAGTTCACATGAACTATTCTATATATTTCCAACCTGTTGCTATTGTAGATATGCAGGAAAGTCCACCCTGAGTTCTGGGTGATATGTGCCAGCCCCTTTTTTGAGTGCCTTTGCTTGTTCCTCAAAACCTAATAGCTGCTGGTAACCTACTCTACTTACTTTTTCCCTTTCTCTCTCTCTTTTTAAACTTTTTCTCTTGACTGAAGTATGCTTTATTTGCCTTTGATTATTTGAGGATTGTTGATATAATGAGAAATTCATTATTCTTTGTAGACAGTGCAGTGAGTTCTGTTGGATATTGGCAGACAGACTACATGTGTTTCAAGCTGAACTACTGATTGAAGTTGCAGTCTTGGAAACTGAGATTTGTTTCCCATATAGAAATGAGCCACAGGACATTTATGGTAAATTCTTAGTGGGGAGATGAGAAAAGCGAGCAAAGAAGCCAGAAAAGTTCAGAAGGATGTAAAAATGTTCGACTGCATTCGTAATTTAGCTGGTGATGATAGCATGTAGCACAGTGTTCTCCAGCTTAGTCTATGGATTCCCAAAGCCATTTACCCAAAGTTTAGAGTTTTGTGTTTTGGAGGTGCTATGTTTTGAACCATAAGGCATGTAAAACATAGAAACCAAGGTCAGCTCCTAAAAGTAGAACAGATTAGATGCTGAGACCTTGGGAATGTATGTAGACTTGAGAAAAGGAATGAATTATCCCTTTTAAGAAAATCAACGTTATTGAGCATAATGTATCTGCATTAACATTCACTTACATAGGGGATCCCTGGGTGGCACAGCGGTTTGGCACCTGCCTTTGGCCCGGGGCGCGATCCTGGGGACCCGGGATCAAATCCCACGTCGGGCTCCCTACATGGAGCCTGCTTCTCCCTCTGCCTGTGTCTCTGCCTCTCTGTCTCTCTCTGTGTGACTATCATGAATAAATAAAATCCTTAAAAAAAAAAACAAAAAAGGGATCCCTGGGTGGCGCAGCGGTTTAGCGCCTGCCTTTGGCCCAGGGCATGATCCTGGAGACCCGGGATCGAGTCCCACGTCGGGCTCCCGGTGCATGGAGCCTGCTTCTCCCTCTGCCTGTGTCTCTGCCTTTCTCTCTTTCTCTCTCTCTCTGTGTGACTGTAATAAATAAATTTAAAAAAAAAAAATTAAAAAAAAAAAACCTTCACTTACATTAAATGTCCAGTTTCATGAATTTGGGTAAATGTACGTAGCTTTATTTTACTTTCTTTTTTTAAAGATTTTATTTATTTATTCACGAGAGACATACAGAGACAGGCAGAGACTCAGGCAGAGGCAGAGGGAGAAGCAGGCCCCACACAGGGAGCCCGATGCGGGACTCGATCCCAGGTCCCCAGGATCATGCCCTGGGCTGAAGGCAGACACTCAACTGCTGAGCCACCCAGGCGTCCCTGTACATAGTTTTTAATCACCATCACCACAATCCAGATACAGAATATTTTCACCACCACAGGAAGTTCCCTCTTGACCTTTTGCAGTCAGTCCTCTCCCCATAATACTACCCCTATTGACCGTTATCAGGTTCCTGTTAGTATATTTTGCCTTTTCTAGAATGTTAGATCAACAGAATCACATAAGTGGTTTTTGGTGTCTGGCTTTGTTCATTTAGTGTAGTCTTTTTAAGGTTGATACGTGTTGCGTATATCAGTAGTTTGTTCCTTTAATTGCAGTTAATTTTTAATTGGATAAACTTTACTGCAATTTATTTATCCAGTGACTTGTTGATGCATGTTTTGGTTGTTTCCAGTTTTATTATGACTGAAGGTGACATGAAATAACATTAATATATGGGGCTTTATGTAGATGTATGTTTTCATTTCTCTTGCATAGCTAGAAGTGGAATTGCAGGATCCTATGACACATGAAACTTTAACCTTATAAATAACAAATTGTCAAACTTTTCCAAAGAGGCTTTACCATCTTAACATTCTCATCTGCAGTGGAGTTCCAGTTGGAGTTCCAGTTGTTCCATAACCTCTTCAACACTTGGTAATATCAGTTTTTTAAATTCTAGGCATTCTAGTGGTATCTCTTTCTAGTTTGTTTTTTTTTAAGATTTTATTTATTCATGAAAGTCACAGAGAGAGAGAGAGAGAGAGGCAGAGGCACAGGCAGAGGGACAAGCAGGCTCCCCACAGGGAGCCCAATGCGGAACTCGATCCCAGGACCCTGGAATCGTGACCTGAGCCAAAGGCAGATGCCCAACCACTGAGCCACCCAGGCATCCCCCTCTTTCTAGTTTTAATTTGCATTTGCCTAATGACTCATGATGATGAGTTTTTTTTTTTTTTTAAGATTTTATTTATTTATTTATTTGAGAGAGAGAGAGGGAAAGAGCACAAGTGGTGGGAAGAGGCAGAGGAAGAGGGAGATAAGCAGACTCTGTACTGAGGAGGGAGCCTGACTTGGGGCTCCATCCCATGACCCCAGGATCATGACCTGACCAGAAGGCAGATGCTTAATAGAATCAGCCACCGAGGCACCCCAGAGTTTATTTTCATGTACTTAGTAGCCATCCTTATATTTTCATTGGTTGAAGAGTTCAACTTTTTTTTCCCATTGTAATTAATTTTTTTTTTAATTTTTATTTATTTATGATAGTCACAGAGAGAGAGAGAGAGAGAGAGGCAGAGACACAGGCAGAGGGAGAAGCAGGTTCCATGCACCAGGAGCCCGACGTGGGATTGGATCCCGGGTCTCCAGGATCGCGCCCTGGGCCAAAGGCAGGCGCCAAACCGCTGTGCCACCCAGGGATCCCCTCGTTTTAATTAATTTTAATTAATTTATTTTTAAAGCTCCTATCTATTTATTCATGAGAGACAAAGAAAGGCAGAGGCACAGGCAGAGGGAGAAGCAGGCTCCATGCAGGGAGCCCGGTGTGAGACCTGATCCTGCAACTCTGGGATCACGGCCTGAGCTGAAGGCAGACACTCAACCACTAAGTCACCCAGGGGGATCCCTGGGTGGCGCAACGGTTTGGCGCCTGCCTTTGGCCCAGGGCATGATCCTGGAGACCCAGGATCGAATCCCACATCAGGCTCCCAGTGCATGGAGCCTGCTTCTCCCTCTGCCTATGTCTCTGCCTGTCTCTCTCTCTCTATGACTATCATAAATAAATAAAAATTATTAAAAAAAAAAAAACTAAGTCACCCAGGCATCCCTTTATCCCATTAAAAAAAAAAAAAAAGATTTTATTTATTTGAGAGACAGAGTGAAAGAATGAGTGGGGGGAAGGGCAGGGGAAAAGGGAGAAGTGGACTCTCCACTGAGTGTGGAACTGATGGCAGGGCTTGATCCCAGGACCCTGAAAACATGAACTGAGCTGAAGTCAGACGATTCATCTCTTAACCATCTGAGCCACACAGGTGCCCCTCCCAGTTTAAAATTTAAATTGTTTATCTTCTTATTTTGTTGTTAAGAGTTCTTTATATATTTGGAGTCTTTTTTTTTTTTTCTTTAAGATTTTATTTATTTACTCAGAGACACAGAGAAAGAGGCAGAGACCCAGGCAGAGGGAGAAACAGTCTCCATGCAGGAAGCCTGATGTGGGACTCGATCCTGGGATCCTGGGATCACACCCTGAGCTAAAGGCAGACACTCAACCACTGAGCCACCCAGGCGTCTCTGGAGTCCTTTATCAGAGAGATATTCTTTATTTACTCATGAGACACACAGAGAGAGGCAGAGACACAGGCAAAGGGAGAAGCAGGCTCCATGCAGGAAGCCTGATGTGGGATTCGATCCCAGTACTCCAGGATCACGCCCTCAGCTGAAGGCAGACGCTCAACCACTGAACCACTCAGGCATCCCCTTTTTATTTTCTGTTTAGCAGTATCTTTCAAAGAACAGAAAT
This sequence comes from Canis lupus familiaris, assembly GCF_011100685.1. Lineage (NCBI taxonomy): Eukaryota > Metazoa > Chordata > Mammalia > Carnivora > Canidae > Canis > Canis lupus. Next base: position 61,343,723 of record NC_049238.1, read on the forward strand.
TTTAAATTTTGATGAAGTCCAGTTTGTCTGTTTTGTTCATTTATGGATAATTCATGTTCCAAGACATCTGTCTAACCCAGGGACACTATCTTGTAAAAGTTTTATAGTTTTTTTTTTTTTTTTTTTTTTAAGATTTCATTTATTTATTCATGAGAGACACAGAGAAAGAGGCAGAGACACAGGCAGAGGGAAAAGCCAGCTCCCCTAGGGGAGCCCGATGTGGCACTCAATCCCAGGACTCAGGGATCACGCCCTGAGCCAAAGGCAGATGCTCAGCCACTGAGCCAACCAGACATCCCAAAAGTTTTATAGTTTTATTTTTGTTTTTGTAATAGCTTTACTGAGGTGTGATACATACTAGCAATTGTATACCTTGAGTGTATATAATTCAGTGGTTCTCCCTTTGTTAGAGTAGTGCAGCCATTTACCATAGTCAATTTTAGAACATTTTCATCACCTCAAAAAGAAACACTATACTTTTTAGCCACAATCCTCCAAACCTCCCATCTGCTCCCTATAAATCTTTCTGTCTCTATAGATCTGCTTATTCTGGACATTCCATGTAATGAAATCATTTGTGTTCTCAGAGTTTATCCATGTTGTAGGATGTATCAGCCAAGTAACATTCCATTCTCTGGACATACCACATTTAATTTATCTCCAGTTGATGAACAGTTATTTCTACTTTTTGACTGTTATGAATAATGCTGTTTGGAGTATATGTATACAATTTTTTATGTGGATACATGTTTTCATTTCTCTTGTATATTACATAGAAGTGAAATTACTGGGTCATATGGTAACTCTTATGTTTTAACCTTCTGAGGAAATGGCAAACTGTTCTCCAAGAAGTGGCTCCGTCAGAGTTTTCACTATTATGTTTAGGTCTGAGGTCCATTCAGAGTTGATTCTTGTATCAATACTGTATGGTATATAAGTGTTAAAATTTTTTTCCCCCATATAGATATCTAGCTGTTTCAGCAACTTTTGCTGAAAAAAGAATATCCTTTCCTCATTGAAATACCTTGGCTTTATTGTTGAAAATCAGTTGAACATATATATATATATAGTTCTATTTCTGTATTCTGTTCCAGTGGTTATATCTGAACTTTCTTTTTTTTAAGATTTTATTTATTTATTCATGAGAGACACAGAGAGGCAGAGACACAGGCAGAGGGAGAACAGGCTCCATGCAGGGAGCCGATGTGGGACTCGATCTCCGGACTCAAGGATCACGCCCTGAGCCGAAGGCAGACATTCAACTGCTGAGCCACCCAGGCGTCTCTATATGTGAACATTTCAATGTTTATGTTATTTTGAGATTGTCCTTTGTTTAGTGTCTTTTCCCTTAAAAATGAGTAATAGCCTCCTGGTTCTTTGTACAGAGAGTAACTTTGGATTGTATCTTGGATATTGTGAATGTTGCATTGTGTAGGCCCAGAGTTCTATGATGGTCCCCTGGGAAATGTTGATGTTTTATTTTACCTGGTGATTAACTGTAAGCTATGCCCCTAGTTCAATTCTTTCAGACTTTTCTGTGCTAGTTTAAGTCAATTCTGCATGTGTATTATTCAGAGAGAGATCAGTGTGAGAAGGATGTGGTGTTCATTCACAAAATTAAGGCATCCTTTTCTCTGTTTCTCTCCTCTGGAATTCCCTATTCATTCTGGTGGCAGTTACAGTTGCCTAGAATCTTTTCTCTCTTCCCTTCAGTCAACAAATGTCAGAATTTCTGCTGGAATTTAGGTTTCCGAACTTAGGTTACTTTGTGACTGCTGCCTACTATCAGGACAAAGGCCCTGAAAACAGGAACTCCCCCCACCCCACCCAGCCCCGTGGGGGTCTCCAACCCTCTGCAGCCTGCCTGCATTTAAGTGTAGTATTCAGAATTCTTAAGTAATTGATTTTGCATTTTGTCCAGAGTTTATAGTTACTGTTACTGGAAGGTTGTTCTGTAGAGGACTCTTCAGTTCTATCAATGTTTTTGTTTTGTTTTGTTTTGTTTTGTTTTGTTTTAATGTATAAGAAACTTGCCTTCTTGATGAATTGGCCCCTTTAATGTTACAAAACATCTCTTTAGCTTTTGTAATACTCTTTGTTCTGAAATCTCTCTGATATTATCATATAGCCACTAACCTCACCTTTTTCTTTTTTTTTTTTAATTTATTCAGGAGCAGCCCTGGTGGCTTAGCGGTTTAGCGCCGTCTTCAGCCCAGGGTGTGATCCTGGAGACCTGGGATAGAGTCCCACGTCAGGCTCCCAGCCTGCTTCTCCCTCTGCCTGTCTCTCTCTCTGTGTGTGTGTCTCTAACAAAAAACAACAACAACAACAACAACAACAACAAAATTCATCTGAGAGAGAAATAGCATGAGTGGGGTCAGGGGGGAGCGGCAGAGGGAGAGGGAGATTCTCCCCCCCCCCCCCACCAGCAGACTCCCCACTGAGCATGGATTCCCAACACAGGGCTCCATCCTAAGACCCCAAAATCATGAGCTGAAATCAAGAGTCTGCCACTTAACCGACTGAGCCACCCAGGTGCCCCTCACCTTTCTTGTAGCTATTAATTTTCATTGCCAAATTGCATAAAGAAGCAAGAAACAGTATATGCTGTCCTAAGACACTCACCTTAAGTACATCTATTTAGATAAGTAAAAATTAAGTGAATGGAAAAGATATCCAATGAAAACAATAATTATTTGGAATGTATAGTCTACTTATAATTTCATTTAATTATTGTATAGTCAGCTTTAAGTCTACCATATTACTCTTTATTAACTATATCTTATGTTCTTTATTCCTTTTTTCCTTCTTTCCAGCCTTCTTTTTGATTAGTGGAGTATTTTTTTAGAATTTTTTTTTTTTTTAAATAATCTCCACATCCAACATGGGGCTTAAATCTACAACTTTGAGATCAAGGTCGCATGGCACTACCAACTGAGCCAGGCAGTCCCCCCAGTGGAGATTTTTTTTTTGTTTTCATTTTTGTTGTTTTTTGTTTTTTCAATATTTAATTTATTTATTCATGAGAGACACACAGGCAGAGACACAGGCAGAGGCAGGAGAAGCAGGCTCCACGGAGGAGCCTGATGTGGGACTCCATCCTGGAACTCTGGGATCACATCCTGAGCCAAAGGCAGAGGAGATGCTCAACCGCTGAGCCACCCAGGCGTCCCTGTGTGGTTTGTTTTGTTTTTGAGAGAGAGAGAGCACACAAGGAGGGGCAGAGTGAAAGAGAATCCCAAGCAGGCTCCATGCCCAGCACAGAGCCTGATGCACGGCTCGATCTCACAACCTGGAGGTGACCTGAACCAGAATCAAAGTCAGACACTCAACTGACTCAGCCACCCATGAACCCCTGGGGTATTTTTATAATGATTCTGTTTATGTCCCAATATTATATTACAGATAAACTTGTTTTATTTTATTAGTGGTTGTTTCAGGTTTATGGTATTCATCTTTAGAAGTATTACCTTTAAATAATACAGTATTACTTCTCATATAATAAAAGACTTTTACAACAGCATATATCATTTCCTTCTCTCATCATTTGTTCAGTTGTCATATATTTTACTTCCATGTGTATTATAAATTCCATGTTACTTATCATTGCTTTAAACAATTCAAGAAATTAAAAATGAGGAAAGAGTTCTTTTATATTTAACCACATATTTACCATTTCTGGTGCCCTTCATTCCTTTGTGTAAATTCAATTTCCATCTGGTCGCCTATTCCTTCTGCCTGAAGAATTTCCATTAATATTCTCATGGTACAGATTTGCTGGCAATGAATTCTCTTAGCTTTTGTTGGTCTGAAAAAGTCTTTATTTTGCATTTATGTTTGAAAGATATTTTTACCTGGTATAAGATTCTGAGTTGATGATTTTTTTCCTGTCAATACTTTAAAAATGTGACTCTGTTGTTCTGGCCTGCATAGTGTCTGACGAGAAGTGAGAGGCCTGCTTGTTTTAGTTTTTGTTCCTCTCTATGTAATGCTTTAGCCCCTTTTAGTTACCTTCAAAGTTTTTAAACTTCAAAACTAAGTCTTTCTTGGTATTTATCCTGCTTGGAGTTTCCTAAATTTTATAGATCTGTGGTTTGATATCTTACTATTTTTCAAAAATTCTCAGTATGTCATCAGATATTTCTTTTTTTTTTTTTTTAAGATTTTATTTATTCATTCATGAGAGACACAGAGAGAGAGAGAGAGAGAGAGGCAGAGGGAGAAGCAGGCTCCATGCAGGGAGGCCAACGTGGGACTCGATCATGGGTCTCCAGGATCATGCACTGGGCTGAAGGTGGTGCTAAACCGCTGAGCCACCGGGACTGCCCTCACCAGATATTTCTTTAGCTGTGTTCTTTTTCTCTTGTCCTTCTGAGATTCCAATTACATGTATGTTAGGCTGTTCAATATTGTCCTACAGCTTTTGGATGCTTTATTTATTTTTTCTTTTTTTCTTTTTTTGCTTTATTTTTATTACCCTGTTTTGTTTTCTTTTTTTTAATAGGATCCTATTTAATTATTTATGAGAGATACAGAGAGAGAGAGTGAGAGCAGAGACATGGGCAGAGGGAGAAGCAGGCTCCTTGCAAAGAGGCCGATGTGGAACCCAATCCCGGGGCCTGGGATCACACCCAGAGCCAAAGGCAGACACCCAACCTCTGAGCCACCCAGATGTCCCTACCCTGTTTTTTTTTAATGCAAAAATTCAGGTTTTATTTTTACTTACTCTTATGTTGGTGGGAGCTGATTTTCAGGAACTTATAGGCAAACAAGAACTTTTCTACCTCTTAGCTGAACAAAAACATGCACAATGTGGCATTATCATTAGGCAAGACATGCTTTTTTACATTTCACACAAGAATACAAATGTCCAGATTACTAAGGAAACCATCTTTAGAGGAAATGTTTAATAAGCATATTTTATTTAAATAAATCCTCCAGGAGGAAATGGGAGAATTCACTGTCTTTACTTAGAAGGCAGCTGTTAAGTAGTTATCCGTGCAGCTCACCAACATTTCTTTTTTGGAAACATCAATATTTCCACATCACAGTTCCCAAAATGACTTTAAGAGTCTTAAAATTCTGTGTCTCCTTTGGCTTGCTTCTCTTTTGATGTTCACTTCATATGATCATCTCCATCTTCATAAATTTCTTTTAGCAGGTTCATCAGTCCCTCATTAGGATCTATTTCAGTGTCATAGGAGGGCTTTTCTTTCTCTTTACATTCTTTTTCAATCTGAGTCAGATAGTCCCACTGTGTGTTTTCTGCTTGCTTTCTACATTAAAGAAGAACTGTATCTGTCCTGACTTTTTTTGAACTGCCTTCCACAGAGCTGGGTTTTAAGAGATTGTTCACTATCATGGAATAACTCTCTTCCCATTTAGATTCTTTACCAAAAGATCAAATCACTTCTCTGTGAGATGCACTTGCACATTCTCAGTGGGGACTTGAACTCCAGTTAAGGTAATTTAATTTTCACAAATTTATCTGATTGATCCTATCTGTAATTACTGATTTTCACTGTATATCCTGTTGTAATGGGAGCAACCATAGCAGCTGGCTTCTCATTGTCAAAAAGTTCTGCCTTTCTCTGTGATTTCTGCTGCATCTTGTTCTTGATTTCTATCTTGATCTTGGATTTTTCAGCTTTAAGGGCATCACATACTCTTTTTCTATTGGCCTTTTCTAGAAGTACCTTCACCTCTTCTAGATCTTTCTGTAGCTCTTCCAAAGCTGAAGCCATGATTGAGCTGATCAGGCAAGGCCCAAGCTGCAGCCACACAGGGGAGAGAACTGTAAACACTGCACAGAATATGTTCACCCGGACATAGGCCCCAGCTGCACGAGTCACATTGCCCAAGCTTGCATGCACACCCAACCTAGCAAGACCCGGCCTGCCTCCCCCCAGGCCTATTACCCTATTTTCAAGTTCACTGATTATTTCCTCAGCTATGTCTAATCTACTGTTGAACTTGTCAGAAAAATCCTTCAGTTCTGATGTTGAGTTTTTTACTTCTATCATTTCCTTTGAAATTCTCCATCTATTTATACATGTTGTCTGCTTTTTCCATTAGATCTTATAATGTATGAATCATGGTTATTTTAAGGTCCCTGTCTGATGGATTTGACACCTATCTCTGAGATTGCCTGTCTCTTGACATAAGTGGGGTTTTTTTGTCTTCCTTTTTTGTCCTATAAAATATGAATGAGTTCCAGGCATCATGTGTAGAAAAGTAGAGACTGAAGTAAATAGTATTTGAACCCAAAAATATGCATATGTCTTCTGTTAGGGGATTGAGTCAGTAGGTTCAATTTGGGTATTGTTTGGCTTTTGGTACCTTTATTGTGCCATAGGCTTCAAATCCCTTTAATAATAGGCTGCTTTGTGCTTAGAGTAGGAGCTGGGATTAGAGGCTCTGTTTTTCTGTGTTCTGCTCACCTTTCCCTCCCAGCTTTTAGCCACGCCTGCATGCCTGCACCACAGACAAGTTCTCTCCGTCTTTGCCTCTCCGTCACTGGTGGACTGTTCTTGCTTTTTATTTAGACCAGATTTGTAGTAGGGGTTCTCTGTTGTCTGGGCCAGCTTCCATTTTAGACAGGTCTACAGATACTCTCTGCCTATGTCTTGGGAGTGAGGCTTTTTTCATTTTTCTGCCCTTCTTCCTTATCACAGTGAAACTCTGCCGTGTGTCTGTGGTTAGTCTTGGAATTGTTGCTTGTCCCTCCCCAGCTATAGCAGACCTCTACTTAGTATCAATATAGGAACTTGGGCCTACAATAATTTCCTGCCTCTCACCAGGAGTAAGGAGTAGAGGGGTTTTGCTTTACTTTTTTCCAGAAGCAATGGATCTTTGCCAGTTGCCCTCTGTATGAAAAGATTTGCTGCCCATCACCTTAAGACTTAAGGCTTTTGCTTAATAGAAGAGAAAGGGTCTAGGGGAGATAGGGCATTGTGTCTGTCCCCCAACAATTGCCAATCACCTCTCTCATGCCTAGGCTGCCACAGTAGCCCATTTCTAATGTCCTGCTCTGTCCCTAGTCTTTATTGTGAGCACAAGAGGCCCAGGGGGAAGACTTGCACGTGCATGGGAAATCTCTTATATCTGGTGTGGGATTACTGTTCTTGCAGTTTCCTAAATCCTAGATAGAAGCAGCCAAAGATAACTGCTTGATATATTTGTCTGCTACTACTTTTATTTCTGTCTGTTCTGTTTCTACTGCCTGGAGTTTTCTCCTGCTTATAGGTCAAATTTTCATGCTTCTTTATATGTCTGATAATTTTTGATGTGATATTGGACCCTGTTAATTTAATGTTATTCTGTATTAGATTTTGTTATATTCCTTTAAAGAATCTCCCTCCCTCCCTCCCTCCCTCCCTCCCTTCCTTCCTTTCTCTCTCTCTCTCTCTCTCTCTCTCTCTCTCTCTCTCTTTCTTTCTTTCTTTTATTCTGGCATGCAGTTAAATTACTTACAGATTACTTTGATCCCTTTTCAGGTTTGTTTTTAAGCTCTTTTAGGGTGAGCATAGAGTAGCTTTTACTCCAGAGCTAATTCACCTCTACTTGTAAAGCACGACCCTTTTGAATTCTTTTGAATGCCCTGGAGATTCAAGGGAGTTCTCTTTATTCTAGCTGGAGGGAAGTCAAATGATTCCAGATGCTCTTTGAACTCCAGTAATTGTTATTTTTATAGCTCACCCTTAATAGTTCTTTGTTCAAATTACTATTTAACCAGAATTCAAGGGGATCCTATGCAGGTTTCTAGAGCTCTTGTCTCTAGCTGCCTCCTCTTGTGTATTCTGTCCTACAAATCCTACCTGCTTTGGCCTATCTGAACTCTACCTAGACTCTTTTCTCCACAACTCAGTGAAGTTGCCATAGTTTGGATGCCCCTGTCTGAGCTGCAGTGCAGGCGTTACCTCTAGACAGAAAGCCTGGGTTATGGTTAAGGCTCATCCTGTTTGTTTCTCTTTTCTCAGGGAATCACAGTTCTTAGTTGCCTGTTATCCAGTATCCAAAAATAGATGTTTCCTATGTTTTCCCCAGTTTTCTAGGTGTTTACTGTGGGAGGTTAATTCTAGATCATTCAGAATTCCCAGATTATCCTATAAAAGCAGAATATTTTTATTTATAGGTAATTCAATTTAAATTTGATTTTCAGTATTCTTGATTTTAAAAGAAATACCAATAGAACCCTGCTTCATACTATTTAGAAAAATTGATTCCAGATGGATTAAGGACTTAAGTGACAAAATAAAAAAATTAGAATCTCGTAGTAGAAAGTATAAGTGAATAGGTTATTGATTCTGGGTATAAGAATTTAATACAGAAAACAATGGCACTAAAATATTGATAAATGAGACTCCATAAAACTGAGAAATTTTTTTTAAAAGATTTATTTATTTTATTTTTTAATTTTTATTTATTTATGATAGTCACACAGAGAGAGAGAGACAGGCAGAGACACAGGCAGAGGGAGAAGCAGGCTCCATGCACCGGGAGCCCGATGTGGGATTCGATCCTGGGTCTCCAGGATCGCGCCCTGGGCCAAAGGCAGGCGCTAAACTGCTGCGCCACCCAGGGATCCCAAAACTGAGAAATTTTAAAAATCAAGTCACTTAATAAAGTGAGATGACAAATGATGCAGGAGAAGATACAACATACACACATGAAAAAGATTATTTCAAGAATTTATAAAGAACTCTACAAATCAATGAGAAAAGCACAAAAACTCGATGTAGTACTGGGCAACATATATGAATGTGTATTTTGCAGAAGAGGACACTTACATGACCAAATAAATATGTGAAGAGATGATCAACATGATGAGATGAAACTAGAGAAATGTAAATTAGGACCACAGTGAGAAATCTTTTCACACTCATTCCCCATTGGCAAGAATAACAGGATCTTTTTATGGTTTACTGAAAGGAGTATAAATTGATGTAACCATTTTAGCTTATAGTTTGACATTATCTCTTTAGGTTGGTTATTCACATACTTTATAACCTTGCAGTTCTACTTTGAGTATACCCAAGAGAATCTCCTACAGATGTACAGCAGGGGGCATGTGTACAATTTCATAGCAATATTTGTTCAAGATCGCAAAAATCCTGGCAACAACTGAAGTGCCATCAGCGGAATAACAGAGACTTAAAAAGCAAAACAACAGGGACACCTGGGTGGCTCAGCGGTTGAGTGTCTGCCTTTGGCTCAGGGTGTGATCCGGGGTCCCAGGATCCGGTCCCACATCGGGCTTCCTGCATGGAGCCTGCTTCTCCCTCTGCCTGTGTGTCTGCCTTTCTCTCTCTGTCTCTCATGAGTGAATAAATAAAATCTTTAAATATATATATATATATATATATATATATATATATATATATATAAACAAAACAACAAGCTGTTATATACAACAGAATAAACCACACAGGTATGTAACATTGTGGATGAGACCAAGGGAAAAGATAATCCATGGAAGGTCTCACTCTGCATGATAACCTTTTTATAAAACTAAAATACCCCCTTTGTAAAAAATTAGTTTCAGAGGTAGAATTTAGTGATTCATCAGTTGCATATAACACGCAGTGCTCATTACATCAAGTGCCCTCCTTGTTGCCCTTCACCCAATTATCCCATCCCCCACTCCCCAGCAACCCTCTGTTTATTTCCTAGAGTTCAGTGTCTCTTATAGTTTGCCTCCCCCCCAATTTTTATCTTTATTTTTTTCTTCCCTTCCCCCATGTTCATCTGTTTTGTTTCTTAAATTCCATATAGAGTGAAATCATATGACATTTTTCTCTGACTTATTTCACTTAGCGTAATACCTTCTAGTTCCATCCATGTCTTTGCAAATGGCAAGAATTTTTTTTGTAATATTGCAGTAAAACTAAAATACCTCTTAAAAGTTAAAATAAAAAAGTACAAATTTAAGAATTACATATAAATACAGGAAAGTACAATAAAAAGAAAAGCAAGAGAATGATAAACATGGTTGAGTTTGGGGGTCAGGGAAGCAGGGAGAGGGGATGATGAAGTTGGTGGAGACTATGGTTAGAAATTATCAGGGTCTTAGCTTACAGTTCACTTTTTACAAGGCCAAGAATAACTAATTAAATATCCAAATAAAGAGCTTGCCATAATGAGACTGTATTGTGAACCAAGGATTATGATTAATCCAGTTCGGTCCAAATAAAGAAATAAAAGTAACAGAGACCATTTATAATCCTTCTTAGGGAAATACACATATGCGTGCATGTGTGCACACACAAGGAACCTAAGTTATTTAAGAGCATATTGTGGCCTTTATGCTTTTTTATTTCCAAGAAGGAGCCTTTGGGAAAAACCCCTGAGTTAAGAAATCTCCCCTGATTTACCCAGAAATCAACTAAGAGTACTGTATTTCCTTTTGCTTAATAAGCAGCTTGTGAATGGCAAATAATGTAGTCTTTTTAAAGATGAATTTTCAGCTAAAAATAAGATTAAATGGCAGGGTGGTGTTGGAAACAATTTGTTGGTCATAATGTACATTGAAGATTCATCTAGATCAATAGTAGGAACCAGGACAGCTTATATTTTACTTTTGGAAGCTGAACCTGAGTGGTGGTATTGCCATGGCCAAAATGTCGTCATGCTATTTTTTTTCCCTAATAACTTTTGCATTATATAAGGAGATACTCTTTTTGTGTTCAGTAGCACAATTCTGTTAGTTACTAGAGATTTGAGAAAATAAGAACTTTTTGAATATCAGAACCTATATAGGATGAGGCATTATCATTTAAAAGCCTTAAGAAATCTATAGGTGGGGGTTAAGGAACTAACAAAATGAAGATCTCTGATATCTGGGATTTTGGTTTTCCTACTGAATGCAGAGGAATAGAATCCAGATATTACTAGAATTGCTTTCCCTGTTACTAGGGTTGTGCTCATTGTAAGATTTTATCAGTTACAGGGCTCCTGGCTGGCTCAGTAGAGCACGAGACTTGATCTCAAGGTTGTGAATTCAAGCCCCACATTGGGCATGAAGCCTATTTAAGAAAAAGAGAAAGAAAAGAATGTATCAGTTACCATCTTCTGGCATTCATTACATAGAATTAAATCATGAGGCTAGAGAGAGAAACAGCATGGCATGAATTTTCAGCATTTACATATTAGAAATTATTTTGAAGCTGAATTTTTAAAAATTATTTATTTATTCATGAGAGAGACAGAAAGAGAGGCAGAGACATAGGTAGAGGGAGAAGCAGGCTCCATGCAGGGAGCCCGATGTGGGACTCTATCCCAGGACTCCAGGATCACGCCCTGAGTCGAAGGCAGACAATTAACAGCTAAGCCACCGAGGCATCCCATAAATTTTGAATCTTAGACTTGCAGAATCCAGAGAAACAAGATTAGACCACTGATGGATGAGTTTTACACTTTCCCCACCTATACTATACGTCATGCCATTTTCCTTTTGGGTTCTTACTAAGCAAAGAGGAACTCAAGAGGACTGAAACTTGTTGATGGCACTAGGAGCGGTGCTGAGCATGCTGGGTGCAGCTTGTGGGCTGCCTCCCAGCTCAACACGTCCTGCCTGCCCTCCCCAGGAGCCTGAGGGCAGGTGCTGTCTGGACTCTGTGCACAGGCTCTACTCTGCTCTCCATGTGTATATTCACAGACAAACATGAATGGGTAGCAACAGATAATGGTATTGGAAGGGTGAGATTCAGCAGTTTTGCACAGAAAACTCTGGTAGATGTTGTTTAATGTAGTCTTAACCTGAAATTGGGACAAAATTGAACAAATGATGAGTTTGGTGCTTTGGAAAGTGGAAACTGCTAGTGAACTCTATTCTCTATCAGGAGAAGCAACTGAAATTAATGAAACTCTTGCAGAAAACCCAGTACTTGTCAACATACCCTTTTATGAAGAAGATTGGGTGGTCAAGATAATACTCAGTAATCTTTAAGAATTGGATGAATTAATGAGTGAAGAAGCATATGAGAAATACATAAAATCTATTAGCAGTGAAAATGGTACCCCTAAACAAACTAGTATGAAACAAAAAAAAAAAAAAAAAGAAATTTGTTGCTTCAGACAGCTGGCATTGTAGTGTGAACACCCCAACTTTTGAAGTCTTATAGGATATAGTCAGATCAGAAAGTGACCAGTGATCATTAAATTCAGTGTACTGTCACAAGCTAGAATAACTTCATCTATTCCATTTATAAGCCAGCCAGTCTTAGGGTTTAAATTAAGGTGGAAGCACCCAGGTGGCTCAGTGGTTGAGCATCTGTCTTTGGCTCAGATCGTGATCCTGGGGTCCTGAGCTGGAGTCCCACATCAGGCTCCCTGTGGGGAGCTTGCTTCTCCCTCTGCCTGTGTCTCTGCCTCTCTGTGTCTCTCACGAATAAATAAATAAAATCTTTTTTTAAAAAAATGCAAGTGGAAAGATCCCAGAATGCATTAAGTGAATCAGTCTTTTTTTTGTTTTGTTTTGTTTTGTTTTGTTTTGTTTTGTTTTTGGCAAATGAGTGTGTCCAAACCAGGGAAATAGGAATACTATATAGATCTTGGTTAATTTTAAGGACCAGTGAAGAACAATGCAGTCTCTGTTGGTACCTATTTTAGTATGTTTTTCATTTGCTAAGCACAGTTAATTTAAAAATGGTTTGGCTCCTGTGGAAGCCATTCCTATTTACATCAAAGTACTACAGAATTGTCAGATGCCTGGGTGGCTCAGTCGGTTGGGCATCTGCCTTTGGCTCGGGTCATGATCTTGAGGTCCTGGGATCAAGCCCCAGTTGAGCTCCATGCTCACTGGGGAGTCTGCTTCTTCCTCTCTCTGTGTGTGCTCTTTCTCTCTGTGTCAAATAAATAAGTAAATCTTAAAAAAAAAAAAAAAAAGACTATCAGGGCATACTATTTATATTTCTGTACCCTTTGATGTCACATTTAAATTGAGAGTGGTGAGGACTTAAGTGAAAGTCTATTTGATGTTACTCTTCTCACTTTATAAGAAGTTGCAAGTTGAATCTTTTCAGGTTTCTTGTTGAAATTATCACAAAGGCCTCTCAGGCCGTAGGGTTCTTTTTGCCCTAAGGAAATGTTTTACTGGACTTGAGATCACTCATGTGATCACCTTTGAAGAAATGCAGTCATAGTCTTCATGTGCATCATCAAAGACTTAACTCTACTCTTCTTTGGAAAAAGACATTGAGGAATATCTTTGAACCGAAGTGTCATTAACTAGTTTTACCTCCCTCCCTTCCTTCCTAGTATGAGGAACTCAGGCTGATATATATCACCCTTAGTGTTATAGACTTCTTTTTAAGCAAAGGAATGACGCTGTTATTGAGAAATTTGGATAGCTTAGTTTGAGAAGGAAGTATACAAGACCAGGTTGACTGAATAAGACTTTCTAAGACTTCCGGCCCTGAAGAGAACTGTGGTATTGTTCTAAGGGGAATGCTCTTCTTCATTTTATGCATTTGTACCTCAGGAGGCAGTGATTGGAGTGCTTCATAATATATGTGATCCATGACAATTACAACTTTGAGTGATAATCACAGGAAGAAAGCTCATTGATCAGGATCATACTCCTCTCTGGAGACTGTTGCATAGTGATTAGAGGCTCTGCTTTTAATTGAGGAAGGAATCATAGGTGGGGTATTAGGGGAGAGGAGTCTTGAATGAATAAATTATTTTATGTTTGCATTTAATTCATGCTTCCTAAATCACAGAAGCATGGGAAAGATAACTTCTTGAGCTTTGAAGGAAAGGCTTTGGCTCATGCATTCTCGGTGATTAACTCTTGATTCCATGAGTAGATGATCTGTTTTTTGCACATTTGAAATTTGGAATGACTTTTGCAAAACCAGTAAATATGATTAGGGGCCAGTTTTTCCATCTCTGCCTCATTTGTATGTTCTAAGAATACAGAGGAATTATTAGATGTTTTTGGATTGCACATTCTCTCCCTTTCCTTTATGAGGGTACATATTCAAGAATTTCACGTATATCCGTTTATTTCTTCATCAAATATTTCCTGAGTGTCTGCTATGTTCCACACCCTGTTCTGGAAGCTTGGCATGTATCTATGAACAATAGACAAAAATCTCTAACCATTTCTTCATGAGGATTATTAATTCTTTGTAATTACAAGGTGGTCCTTAAAATACGTTTATTCTTCAACTTTTTGTTAACCCTGTTTTAATGATGGAAGGAAGAACAAAACTAAAGATATCTGACTTCAGGAAAGGAGTTTTTTTTTTTAAGATTTTATTTATTTATTCATGATAGTCACAGAGAGAGAGAGAGAGAGAGAGAGAGAGAGAGAGAGGCAGAGACATAGGCAGAGGGAGAAGCAGGCTCCATGCAGGGAGCTCAATGTGGGATTTGATCCCGGGTCTCCAGGATCGCGCCCTGGGCCAAAGGCAGGCGCTAAACTGCTGCACCACCCAGGGATCCCAGGAAAGGAGTTTTTGCAACAAAGACACTTTGCTAACAAAATACTACTGTTACTTAGATCATTTTTAGACCTTCCTCTGGATGTTTGGGCTACACACAAGTATCAGTCACATTGCTTTATAGTACGTCCTCACTAATAAAAGTCCACTCATAAAAGCTGATAATTGCCTTTGAAGATATTTAAAACAATGTATCGGAGGTGATTTTAATAGCAAAAATAAGATTATGGGCCACTTGAAAGGAGTAGCACTCTTTTGTACATATATCATTTCTGGCATGTTAATTAAAAGTTAGCCTTATTTTACAATGACCTTGAACACATTGTCTGTTAAGTACATAGCAGAATATACCTCACCAGTTACCGGTCTGTGTTTTATTTTAGATGATTCTGTGATTTAATTTGTAGTAAGTAGGCTTTTTTTTTCTTTTCTTTTCTTTTCTTTTCTTTTTTTTTTTTTTTTTGTTCTTTCCCCTCACCAGGTATACAATGTTTATATGGCAGGGAGGCAGCTGTGTTCTAAGCGGTACCGGGAGTTTGCCATCCTACATCAGAACCTGAAGAGAGAGTTTGCCAACTTTACATTTCCCCGACTTCCAGGGAAGTGGCCATTTTCTTTATCAGAACAGCAACTAGATGCCCGACGTCGGGGGTTGGAGGAATATCTAGAAAAAGGTAAGCTGGCTACTAAACTCTACTATTTTAAATAGACATAGAGTCTAGGTATGTGTTGCAACTCCTAAACTTCGTAGCTAAATTTCCTGAAACTCAGTAGTGAAAGCCAATCACATATCTGACCATCGGTGTTGAATGATCTGAGCTTTGAAGCCAAGACTGAAATGTCCAGTACAAGGATTAATAGCCTATTTCACTGACTTGTTGAGCACTTAACAACAACAGAAAAATGTGTAGTTTTTGGTGCATTAGGGACCTAATTATTTATAGGGTTATATTATTTGCCAGCAGACACATACAGACTCATCAACATGCTAAATTGATGGGAACTAAGTGGGCAGTATTTAAAACATTTTTATTAAAATGATTCTCAGTTCACTAGCCTATCCTACTTGAAAACTCGTTTTTCATCCTACAGGTGCCAAGTTGTAAGTAACCTAAGGTCCCATTGATATAAGCAGGTTATAGGTTGAAGTATTGAAACTCACTTGTTATCTTAGGACTTCCAGATAGTACATCAGAAGTCTGGAATGTGGATGCTGAAACATTTGCTTATCTGAAAGGCAAGGAGAAATGACCCAGATTTCCAGAATAAGATAGTCCATTTTGTGGCTCAGAGAAGAGATCTTGCTTCACTATATTACAGAGTCATATAATTTGTCATCTGTGCAGTAGGCTTTTCTTTAAAATACTAATTTAATAGAATAATGGTCCTTTGTGATATTTATTATGTCCTTGTATAAGAACTAATTGACCTGGTTGAATTTTTTTTTTAAAGATTTTATTTATTTATTTGGGAAAGAGGGAGCATGAGTGGGGGGAGGAGAGAGGGAGAAGGAGACTCCCTGCTGAGCAGGGAGCCCAATGCGGGACTCTGTCCTGGGGACCCGAGCCAAAGATGCTCAACTGACTGAGCCACCCAGGTGCCCCTGAATTTTTTTTTAAACTTTAGTAGAGAGCCTTATCCCTGAAGAAAAACTATTTACCCTGTAGAAGGTAGTAAGACTTTATCTGTTTTTAGCTTTCTTCTAACATGGGTTGGCCTCTAAACATACTCCTTGAGAAATGAAAAAGGATATAAATTTTTAAATAAAATGAAGTAAAATCATCAGTATAACTCAATATCCACATGAGAGTGTCAGGAAATTAATTTTCTTAAATTTAAACAATTACCTACTTTCCTTCCTTCCTGTTTCCTTCCTTCCTTCCTTCCTGTTGTTTTGAAGCTAAAGTTAGTGAGGTGAGAAGATGTGCTGAGCTTAGTGCTTAATTACCCATCCATTTTTTTTCCAAAGTAGTTCTAACTGCTTATGGTTCTCTGACTGTCCCGGTTCCTAAGCCAAGTAGACATTTTTCCTTTTGTATTTTAGTTTTGTGTTTGCTTTATTACTTTTTTAAAATATTTTATTTATTCATGAGAGACCACAGAGAGAGAGAGAGGCAGAGACACAGGCAGAGGAAGAAGCAGGTTCCATCCAGGGAGCCCGATGTGGGATTCGATCCCAGGACTCCGGGATCACGCCCTGGGCTGAAGGCAGGGCGCTAAACTGCTAAGCCACCCAGGCATCCCTGCTTTATTCCTAATTGACCTTACCCTTGCTCTATTGTCTGATTTGTTCTTAATTCACATGAGATCACAAAGTTAGATTTACTCTAACGTTGTTTTTTGGGGGTGACTTCCTTTGGCTATGTTTAATATTTTTAGGAAGCTTGGGGATCCCTGGGTGGCTCGGTGGTTTGGCATCTGCCTTTGGCCCAGGGCGCGATCCTGGAGTCCCGGGATCGAGTCCCGCATCGGGCTCCCGGCATGGAGCCTGCTTCTCCCTCTGCCTGTGTCTCTGCCTCTCTCTCTCTCTCTCTCTGTGTCTATCATAAGTAAATAAATAAATCTTTAAAAAATATTTTTAGGAAGCTTCATCTTTAAACATCCTCTTATTCCCCTCTTCTAGTTCATATTTATAAGAATGTTTGTTGTGCCTTAACATGTCATATGTCAGGAATGGCATACCACCTCTGCATTGCCTGCTACTAATGATTTACACTTAAACCTTGATATGTTCTTGACTTTAAAGTCTTGATTTTAGGGCCTCATGCCAGATTCTATTTTTATTTTCTACAGTGTGCTCAATACGAGTCATTGGTGAGAGTGACATCATGCAGGAATTCCTATCAGAATCCGATGAGGTAAGTCCCTTCAGTGACTGTTTATCCTTTGGTTCCATGTGCAGGAAAATAAGATCAATTATAGATGGAATTGCCATAAATTCCCCATATGACTGTTTTTTCCAACTTTCCCTTTCTTCTGTATCTTGCTTGTCTTTCAAGACCAATGCTAGGTTCACCTTTTCTTTGAAGCCTTCTCTGATACTCAAGTCATTGGTTTTCCATTCCACCAAGAACTTATATAGTCAGGACTACTCAATCATCACTTTGTTGCTCTCTCATTCTCTAATTTTTTATACATTTAATCAAATTATCACTTTATATTTTTAGTTCACTATACTGTGAATTACCTATAGATAAGAGCTAAGTCTTTTTTTTTTTTCAGTCTTCAGGTAGAATTGACAAATAAGAGTTATCTATATTGGGCAGCCTAGGTGGCTCAGCGGTTTAGTGCTGCCTTCAGCCCATGATGTGATCTTGGAGACAGGGGATCAAGTCCCATATCGGGCTCTCTGCATGGAGCCTGCTTCTCCCTCTGCCTCTGTCTCTCTCTCTCTCTCTATGTGTGTGTGTGTGTGTGTCTCTCATGAATAAATAAATTAAAAATCTTAAAAAAAATCATCTATAAAATGAGGCATACAACTTGGTGTTGTATATATATACATTGTATGATATATGTATACATTGTGAAAGATCACCACAATCATGCTAGTGAACATATCCATTACCTCATAGTTACTGTTTTTCTTTCTTTCTTTTCTGTGTGTGTGTGTGTGTGTGTGTGTGTGTCTGTCTGTCTGTGTCTGGTGAGAACACTTAAGATCTACCCTCCTAGCAAAATTCAAGTGTATAGTATAGTATTGTTAACTTTGGTCACTGTGCTCTTATACATTAGACTCAAGAACAAGAGCTAAATCTTGGTCATCTTTATATTCCCAATGCCTTACCACAATGACAAGCATATTGTAGGTGCTTAATAAATATTTATTAGGTAAAAGAATGAATATGTAATGCTGCTATATTAAATAATGTGTAATCTGCTAATTAGTTTATATGTATATGTCTTATTTTCCCAGCTAGATTATAAGTTTCTTGCAGACAAGGGTATATAATGAGTAATGCTTAGGACAACTAATCTAGGTTTTAGATGATAAAAATTTTTTAAGTGGTAAATGAAGATGGACTTGCTCTTAAATAGTTGTTTCTTGCTAATAAAACTTAGAAGGTCAAAAATCCGTTAGAAGAAGGGCACCTGGATGGGTCATTTGGTTAAGCATCCAACTCTTGACCTCAGCTCAGGTCTTTTTTTTTTTTTTTTTTTTTTCCAGCTCAGGTCTTGTTCTCAGAGTCATGAGTTCAAGCCCCAAATTGGGCTCTATGCTGGGCATGGAGCCTACTTAATAGAAGTCTGGGGGATGCCTGAGTGAGTCAGTCATTTAAGTGTCTGCCTTTGGCTCAGATCATGATCCTAACTCAGTAGGGAGTCTGCTTCTCCCTCTCTCTCTCTGCCTGCTTGTGTTTTCTCTCCGTCAAATAAATAAAATCTTTAAAAAAAAAATCTGTTAATCATCAAAAGCAATAAGAAAGAAGGATCTTTTGAAATTTTTAAAAAATTTTTTATTTATTTATGATAGTCACACACAGAGAGAGAGAAGCAGAGACATAGGCAGAGGGAGAAGCAGGCTCCATGCACCGGGAGCCCGACGTGGGATTTGATCCCGGGTCTCCAGGATCACGCCCCGGGCCAAAGGCAGGCACTAATCCGCTGCGCCACCCAGGGATCCCAGGATCTTTTGAATTAAGGGATAAGACTTGTTTACTCTTCCCTGGAAGAAAATTGGGCGTTACATTAACTCAGATTTCCTGCATTTCATCAATTTTTCCTGTCAGAGGTGTCATGATGACTTCAGGGTTCAGAAAGGAGCTTGGGATACTACTTGAACCAGTTTAGCATGCCTAACCATTTAAACCCAGAGAATATTTGTCAAAACTACTGCTTTCAGTTGTATCCTTTTCTCATTTGCAAGTTCCCAGTGTTTGGAAGTAAGTCAAAAATCTCTCCCTGGGTGTTTGACCTAAACTGCTTTACACAAGTGTTCTGTTTTAAATGTGAACACGGGCAGCCCCAGTGGCGCAGCAGTTTGGCGCCGCCTGCAGCCTGGGGTGTGATCCTGAAGACCAGGGATCAAGTCCCACGTCAGGATCCCTGCATGGAGCCTGCTTCTCCCTCTGCCTGTGTCTCTGCCTCTCTCTCTCTGTGTCTATGAATAAATAAATAAAATCTTGAATAAATAAATAAAATGTGAACACATTGGCTTTAACATTTCTTTCCTCCCTCTTCTTAAAGGTTAACAACGTCTGCTGTAGCCTGAAATCAGCTTTTTGATTTATAAAATATATTGACTTTAATTCCCCCCCCCTTTTTTTTTCCCCCTTTTCATTGGAACATGTTTAGATTATTGCTTAGCTAGCATGTTACAAGGAGAATGAGGATATGCTGGCTCATAAATTCTGTCTATCTTTTCCCCCAGAACTACAATGGTGTCTCCGATGTAGAGCTGAGAGTAGCACTACCAGATGGAACGACTGTTACGGTCAGGGTTAAAAAGAACAGTACTACAGACCAAGTATACCAGGTAAATTAGACTTGAACAAGTAGACTCATCATTAGATGGCTTAAAGCTACGGAAGATGGATTACATGAGTTAGTACATACAAAATGCTTAGACTGACATGTAATAAGTTTATTAAATGTTAGCTACTATCAGTGATGTTATTATTAATGTGAAAGTATTTTGCTCTCCTTGAAAGAAAGGTACAGTATATATCCTGGGCCAGAGTGGTTGTGATTAGCCCTCATTTTAATTGTAAAAAGTTTTAACATACATGAAAACAGAACAGAACCTCCATTTTTGCATCATTCATATTTAATTATCATCAAGATTTTGCCACATTTGCATTATATCTTCTTTTTTCCTTTTCCTTTGTTTAAATATTTTAAAGCAGGTTCCATTTTTATTGGGCCTGTGTATATTTCAGTATAAATCTCTAAAAAAATAAGGACATTCTTATATAAACACAAAGCCATGATCAGACCTAAAAAATTGACAGTAGCCCGGGTGGCTCAGCGGTTTAGTGCTGCCTTCAGCCCAGGATGGGATCCTGGAGATCCGGGATCGAGTCCCACGTCGGGCTCCCTGCATGGAGCCTGCTTCTCCCTCTGCCTGTGTCTCTGCCTGTCTCTCTCACTCTCTCTCTCTGTCTCTCATGAATAAATAAATAAAATCTTAAAAAAAAATTTAATAGTATTTCCTTGGCATTAACTAATCCATTGTCAAATTTTCCCAGCTGTCTGAAAATGATTTTTTATAGTTAATTTGTTAAAATCTAAATCTAAACAAGGCTTGGTTTTTATGTTTGTTTTAATATAAAGTAATCTCCCTTCTCTTCCCCAGCTTTTTATTTCCATGTTATTGGTTTGTTGTGGAAACTAGGTCTGTGTTGCACAATGTCACACATTCTGAATGTATCTATTTCTCTTATCTATGTCATTTAATACGTCCATCTTCTTACATTTTGCATAAATGGAAATTTGCTCTAGAGGCTCGATTAGATTCAAATTCAGTTTTTTTTAATAGACTACTTCATAATTGGTGATATATATGTACATCCTATTGCTTCTCAACAGGAGATATCCCACTTTTAATGATTCTAAGATTAATCAGTGGGTTTAGGTGGTGATAACATGGACTCTTGATTGTAAAATTCCCCATTTATCTGTAATCAGGTGAGTGTATCATTGATGGTTGCTGCCTTAACCAGTGATTTCATTAAGGGTTGCAAAATACTGATTGTCTAATTCTGTCATTTATTCATATTGGTTAGGTAGAATTCTTCTGTAAAGAACTTTTCCTTACTAACTAAGACTATGTAGTTATCCAAAAATACAGTTTATAGGAAAGGGAGGATAAATATTTAATTTTCTTATTGCCAATTTCAGAGTAAAGAATTAGTGTCCTCGTTGGTTCCAGTGATGTCCAATGAGATAATTATTTTTGTTTTGTTTTATATTATTTTAATATTGTGGGTTTTTAGATATTCCATGTGATTTAATCAATAGCATATATTATCTTTGATGCTCACATTGTTCCATTTTTGGCCAGTGGAAGCTCCTTCATGTCTGCTTCTGTATTTTTCTGATGCAACTTATTTGTTTGTGATATAGCATTCTTGCTTTTTGGTACAAGATGTTCTGCCCTCACCTTTGTATATTTCCCATCCTAGTTCTAGAACCAGCTACTTTACCCAAGGAGTCCTGGTTTCTTTCTTTTTAAATTTAATTTTATTTAGGGATCCCTGGCTGGCGCAGCGGTTTGGCGCCTGCCTTTGGCCCGGGGCACGATCCTGGAGACCCGGGATCGAGTCCCACGTCGGGCTCCCGGTGCATGGAGCCTGCTTCTCCCTCTGCCTGTGTCTCTGCCTCTCTCTCTCTCTCTGTGACTATCATAAATAAATAAATAAATTTTTAAAAAATTTAAATTTAATTTTATTTAAATGCAGTTAATTAACATATAATGTATTATTAGTTTCAGAGGTAGAGTTCAGTGATTCATCCATAGTTTATAACACCCAGTGCTCCCCCTACGTAATGCCCATCACCCAGTTACCCCAACCCTGTACCCCTCCCCTCCAGCAACCCTCAGTTTTTTTTTTTTTTTTTAAAGATTTTATTTATTTATTCGTGATAGACATAGAGAGATAGAGAGAGAGGCAGAGACACAGGCAAAGGGAGAAGCAGGCTCCATGCCAGGAGCCCGATGTGGGACTCAATCTCGGATCTCCAGGATCACACCCTGGGCCAAAGGCAGGAGCTGAACTGCTGAGCCACCCAGGGATCCCCCTCTCAGTTTGTTTCTTATGATGAAGAGTCTCTTATGGTTTGCCTCCCTCTCTGACTTGGTCTTGTTTTTCCCTCCCTTCCCCTGTGATCCTCTATTTTGTTTTTTAAATTCTGCATATGAGTGAAATCATACGATAATTGTCTTTCTCTGACTGACTTATTTAATTTAGTATAATAGTTCCATCCACAGCATTGCAAATGGTAAGATTTCATCCTGTTTGATGCTGAATACTATTCTAGTGTGTGTGTGTGTGTGTGTGTGTGTACACACACCACTTTTTTTTTTAAGATTGTATATATTTATTTGACAGAGATAGCGCTAGTGGGGTAGGTGGGAGAGGGAGAAGCAGGCTGCCTGTTGAGCAGGGAGCCTGACGTGGAACTTGATCCCAAAACCCCAGGATCTTGACCTGAGTCCAAGGTAGACACCTAACCAACTGAGCCACCCAGGCACCCTCTACCACCTCTTTTTTATCCATTCATTGTCAGTGGACATATGAGCTCTTTCTATACTTTGGCTATTGTGGACATTCCTGCTATAAACATTGGGGTGCAGGTGCTCCTTTAGATCACTACATTTGTATCTTTGGGGGAAATACCCAGTAGTGCAATTGCTGGGTTGTAGGGTAGCTCTATTTTTAACTTTTTGAGGAACCTCCATACTGTTTTCCAGAGTGGCTCCACCAACTTGCATTCCCACCAGCAGTGTAAGAGAAATCCCCTTTCTCTGCATCCTCACCAACATTTGTTCTTTCCTTACTTGCTAATTTTAGCCATTCTGACTGGTGTGAGGCAGTTTCTCGTTGTGGTTTTGATTTGTACTTCCCTGATGGCAAGTGATGTGGAGTATTTTTTCACGTGTCTGTTGGTTGTTTGTATGTCTTTGAAGAAATGTCTGTTCATGTCTTCTCATTTCTTGATTGGATTTTTTGTTCTTTGGGTATTGAGTTTGATAAGTTCTTTAGAGATTTTGTATACTAGCCTGTTAGCTGATAAGACATTTGCAGATATTTTCTCCCATTCTGTTGGTTGTCTTTTGGTTTTGTCGACTTGTTTTCTTTGCTGTGCAAAAACTTTTTATCTTGATGAAGTCCCAATAGTTCATTTTTGCTTTTGTTTCCCTTGCTTTTGGAGATGTGTCTAGCAAGAAGTTGCTGCAGCAGAGGTCAAAGAGGTTGCTGCCTGTGTTCTCCTCTAGGATTTTGGTGGATTCCTATCTCACATTTAAGTCTTTCAACCATTTTGAGTTTATCTTTGTGTAGGGTGTAAGAGATTGGTCCAGTTTCATTCTTCTGCATGTGCTGTCCCATAATCCCAACAACCATTTGTTGAGGACTGTCTTTTTTCTTTTTTTTTTTTAAGTTTTTTTTTTTTTTTTTTTAATGATAGAGAGAGAGAGAGAGAGGCAGAGACACAGGCAGAGAGAGAAGCAGGCTCCATGCACCGGGAGCCTGACGAGGGATTCGATCCCGGGTCTCCAGGATCGCGCCCTTGGGCCAAAGGCAGGCGCCAAACCGCTCCGCCACCCAGGGATCCCTCTTTTGTCTTTTTTCTATTGGTCATTCTTTCCTGCTTTTTTGAAGATTAGTTGGCCATAGTGTTGAGGGTACATTTCTGGGTTCTCTATTCTGAGAAATTATATTTAAAGGTTATAATCTGGGTGCTGGATATAATCCTTGCTTTTAGGCCTTTTTATTTATCTTTAATCTGATTTGATTAAGACTTTCAGTGGGACTAACAGGTTTCTGGATATTAATGTTTATTTTTCCTTTGTAGCAAACAATGTTACCCGTTCATTTTTTAAAAGATTTTATTTATTTATTCCTGAGAGACACAAATAGAGAGGCAGAAACAGAGGCAGAGGGAAAAACAGGCTTGCTCCAGAGAGCCCGATGTGGGACTTGATCCCAGAACTCTGGGATCACGCCCTGAGCTGGAGGCAGACACTCAACCACCGAACCACCAAGGCGTCCCTGTTCCCCATGCATTTACTCTTGTACTGTGTACCATGGCAAAGGATATATGCAGAATGTGAGGTATTTCTGAAATTACAAAATGCTGTGATGATTGTAAGGAAAATCATATGAGTGATGCTCATATGATTGCTCATATGGTTGCTGATGTTTTGTTTTGTATTCTTTTTTACTCCCAGTATTTCTCTAACAAGGCCAATTAATTTTTTGGCACTTTTCTCCTTTCCCGGAGACTTGTAGTTATAAGCCATTTTCCAGATCTTGAAAGCATTTCAGTTTCTGTTCAGTATAGAATGATGACTTAGAATATTTATAATCTCTAGTTTCTACCTCACATTAGGGATGAACTTAGGTTTGATATGTGAGCAGATCTGGGAAGCAGGGTATAATTGTGTTTGATTTACTGAGACACTAATATTTAACAATTTTATCTTGTTCAATTAATACCTTATGTATATTGCAGTTGATCTTGAAGAAGAATTGTACTATTTTGTGTTTTTTTAATTTTGCTGTTGTTTGTAATCTCAGTTTTCATTTATTTACATAGTCTCTTTCAATTGCTTTTTGTCATATGAGCTCCTAGAAAGAAGGACTAATACTTGTTTAATATGCTCTGTTGTCCTAACATTTTGCTGTTTTCATGTAGATGTTCATGATGATAATTCTTAGGAAATGGAGGTCCCTAACCTGAGGCATGGATCATCCAAAAAATAAATGAGAATAATTTGTGAAGCATGAACAAAACTGACAAACTATTTTAAACTCAAGAACCAAAGACATAGACTTTGTATGTTAACAGACTGTATTAAATGTAGGCTACATGTGTGAGAGTGGATATTTAAGAATTTATTTTCTTCTTAAGATCTGTTCTTAGGATCCCTGGGTGGCGCAGCGGTTTGGCGCCTGCCTTTGGCCCAGGGCGCGATCCTGGAGACCTGGGATCGAATCCCACATCGGGCTCCCGGTGCATGGAGCCTGCTTCTCCCTCTGCCTATGTCTCTGCCTCTCTCTCTCTGTGACTATCATAAATAAATAAAAATTAAAAAAAAAAAAAAAAAAGATCTGTTCTTAAAAAAAATTTTTTTTAAGATTTTTTATTTATTTATTTATTTATTTATTTATTTATTTATTTATTTATTTATTTATTTATTTATTTATTCATGAGAGACACAGAGTGAGAGAGAGGCAGAGACACAGGCAGAGGGAGAAGCAGGCTCCATGCAGGGAGCCTGATGTGGGACTCGATCCCGAGACTCCAGGATCACACCCTGGGCGGAAGGCAGGCACTAAACCCAGAGCCATCCAGGGATCCCTTAAGATCTGTTTTCATCAAGCAGATGACTTAAAAGTGTTGTTAAAAAAGACCTTTGTGGGATGAAGTCATATTTCAGAGAGGAAAGATGATATTTAAGAAGAGATTACTATCAGCTTGAATTGGAGGGGGAAACTCCTATTTAGAGATGATAGCTGTTTGGGTCAAATACAGGTATTTTTTTCCCCTTTTATTTCATATGTATGTGTGCATGAGTACATGTACACATACATACAAAGAATAGCTATCGGTCATGAATTTAGTTCATTTGAAAGTAAGATGGCAGAAGTCCTTCCTCTCCCCCAACCCCTCCGCCCCCCGCACATGCACACATCTGTCTTTTCCCACAGCATTATCTGATTTATTTACCCTGAAATGCATCTATCCTGTTTATACAATAGGCTATTGCAGCAGAGGTTGGCATGGACAGTACGACAGTGAATTACTTTGCTTTATTTGAAGTGATCAATCATTCCTTTGGTAAGTGCCAGTCGGCCAATTTTAAGTTTTGTCTGTGGGTATTTTATTCTAATACATCAGTCTGAAGCACCCAGATTGAAACTATTTGCCTAGAGAAGAAGAGCTTGCAGAAGGGGAGATCCCACTTACTAGGACTATCTCCCACAAGTGGACCAGGCAAATCCTATTAAGCCCAAGTCAAAAGGGTGTCTGATCACTGTCAATCCTTTTTCTTCTTTTATAAGTCCAACTTACTTACACCTAGTACTAAAACAGATACTTCATAGTTTTTTAAAAATCAGAGTTTCAAAATTAAGATATTTCAATGAAATAGCCAAAAAGAGGGATGTTTTGTTTAGCCACAACTTGGTTTAGTGTGCTTTTATGCTTTTTGTAGATAATTAAGAATAGCTTTTTATTTTCAGGAGTTAGAAAAAGCCTTTGCTTTAATGCATGTATTGAAGTTTCCATGTAAATAGATATTCTTTTTCTAGGAAATTTTATTGCATAGTGACAGGAAGTTTCTCATATTATTTTATAAAAACTAGAAACAGTGGTGACATTGGTTGCATTGAGATCACAAAGAGAAGGATGTCTGAGTGCTTGCTGTGAATGTTGTAGATTTCCTATAGTTTATGGGTCTTTTCCACATCATATATATATATATGGGGCTAAGTCCAGAAATAACAGATAATATTGATTGATCACACCTTCCTCATCCAGAAAGGGGGAAAGTTTGGTAGGTTTGGGTCATCTTGCCATCCCTGGTCAGGGTAGAACAAGGTCGGTTTCCTCTGAAGCAGCCATCTCATTATTCTTCATCTTCCCAACTCCCTGTGGTCTAACTAGGCAGATAGAAATGTGCAGAAGATTGCTAAACCAGGACACTTGGATTCTAATCTTATCCTTTTTTTCTAAGCTTTAGTTAAGAAATAAAATGGGAAATACTAAATCTTTTTGCAGTGTGACAAAGTCAAGTAAACATTAAGAGAAGAAAACTCTGAGCCTTTCCAAAGTGAAGTAACATAGAAATTAAACGTGGTAGTGTTTTATCCTGCTTGTGCATTGTTAGAAAGAAGAAGAAACATTAGTGGAAAGATACTTTTCTCTTTGATGAATGTCTTAGAGTTGGGGGTGGGGAATGGGAAGAGCCTTTTGGCTCTTAACAATAGAAGCAGTTCATTGAGAATTGCCACCTGAGAGACTCTGAATGAACCATAGCTGGGTGGGTAAGAGGAGAGGCTTGCTTTAAAGATGTTCAGTGGAAATTGCTGTAATTTACCAGATAATGAGTAAGATATCTTTTTTTTTTTTTTTTTTTTTTTTTTTTTTTTTTTGTTTTTTTTTTTTTTTTTTTTTTTTTTGAGTAAGATATCTTAATTGACTTTGGAATAGATGCTGTCAGCACAGTCAGCATGTTAACTGAAGGGCGTGTCATACAGGTGATAGATTTCTGTCACTTTGAGGCTCAGTTGGCCATAGTTATAGTTAGAAGGGATATATTTGGCTAGAGAAATAGTTATTTTGTGGTCCCATAGCAGAGCTCCTTGATGACTCCAAGCTGATGTTCTGGTTAAGGATAGCCTGTCATTCTTGATCTGCCTCACACAATTTGTGCTGAGCTAATTCCTTATGTATCTTTTCACTCTAGCTTTCTTTCTTTCATTCTTTTCTTTCTTTTTTTTTTTTTTTTTTTTTTTAATGTCTTCCCTTCAGTACGTAAGCTGGCACCTAATGAATTTCCTCATAAACTCTACGTCCAGAACTACACGTCAGCAGTGCCAGGCACCTGCTTGGCCATTCGAAAGTGGCTTTTTACCACAGAAGAAGAAATCCTCCTAAATGACAATGACCTTGCTGTTACCTACTTTTTTCATCAGGTGGGTGAATTGATCTTCCTGGAAAGGCTTGATTTCTTTTTTCTGTTTATATGTAGTGAATAATTTGCCAATTCAGTGTGAATGCTTAGATAAAACTGCTTTGCCTCCTGGATCGTAGTTAAGTTGCATTTTTAAAATATTCTAACATGGGGCGACTGGTTGGCTCAGTCAATAGTATATGGTGTTGGGTTTGTATATTTGAGCCCCATGTTGGGTGTAGAGATTACTTAAAATCTTTTTTAAAAAAATATTTTACTTATTTCAGAGAGAGAACGCATGTGTACATGGAGGTGGGGAGGAGAGGCAGAGGGAGAAGCTCCCCGTTGAGCAGGGAGACCGATGTGGGACTCGATCCCAGGATCATGGGATCATGACCCAAGGCGAAGGCAGACGCTCAACCAACTGAGCCACCCAGGTGCCCAAAAATAAAATCTTTAAAAAAATAAATAAAATAAAAAATGTTCTATCCTATTTATGGAAGATAAATAAGTTTAAGAAGTAAAGATGTCCTGGAGTTAAGAATAAATTTATTAGAATGGCTCAGTGGTTGAGTGCCTCCCTTCGGCCCAGGGGTGATCCTGGAGTCCCAAGATCGAGTCCCACATTGGGCTCCCAGCATGGAGCCTGCTTCTCCCTCTGCCTGTGTCTCTGCCTCTCTCTCTTTCTCTCTCTCTGTCTCTCTGTGTCTCTCATGAATAGATAAATAAAATCTTTAAAACAATTAATTTGTTATTACTTTTTAAACAACAGGAAATGAGCATATGGCTATGTACCTATTAAAAATTTTTCATCAAAATTATACATAGAATTTAAAGCATCAAGTAGGGGATCCCTGGGTGGCGCAGCTGTTTGGCGCCTGCCTTTGGCCCAGGGCGCGATCCTGGAGACCCGGGATCGAATCCCACATTGGGCTCCCAGTGCATGGAGCCTGCTTCTCCCTCTGCCTGTGTCTCTGCCTCTTTCTCTCTCTCTGTGACTATCATAAAATAAAGAAAGAAAGAAAGAAAGAAAGAAAGAAAGAAAGAAAGAAAGAAAGAAAGAAAGAAAGAAAGAAAGAAAGAAAGAAAGAAAGCATCAAGTAGTTCTACACAGGTTATTATGTATTAGTTACTCCACTTATCTTTATCTCCCCTCCCCTTAGGCAAACATTTTTCACCTCCCTTAGCTTTTGTTTGTTGTTTGTTTTATATTTATTTCCATGTCTCTGTTATAATTTGGTTATATTGCTCCTACTTGAATTTTCAGATTCAAGCAGTATCTCTTAATTTCCCACTATCAAAGATGTACTCTAGCTCCATTTCCTTCTCCTTTCCCACTACATACCATACCCATACTGAAGTGTATTTTGCTAGATCATAGAGCTAGAACGTTGAACTAGTTTCTTGACTTCAACTCTGAATTTATTCTATTATGTAAATATTTTCCCTTAAAAAGGCTATGGGGAATGATTTCTACCTTACCAGTCTTCTGGTAAAAGTTCAAGTGGCCCCTGCCTAGTGCTTGCAAAAGTTGTCCTTGTAGTAAATCACTGCAATTGGATTCTGAAATGCCCTGGACAAATGATTCCATTTGTTCTTTCCCTTCCTTTTTTCTCTCTCCTACAGAGGAGTTTTCCCTTCTATTAGAATTCAAAAGTTTTTCTTGGGATAGAGTGAGGTGGGGAAGGGGATGTAACTAAGTCAGGAGTAGTTTAGAATTAACATATTATATCTAGGTACCTTCATGCCTATATCAAGTCCTGTTGGGGATTTTTGTTCTTGTGCAATCTCAGATTTATTGACTCTCTTCCAATTGCTGCCACCCTACACTTCATACTTAAAGCACCATAGCATCATCAGTCTCCCTTATTTTATTCTCTTTATAGCTTGATTCATTTGGCACTCATGTATAAATCAGTCTGTCTTTTAAAAATAACACAAGTTTTTATTGCTTATTTTACCTCTAGTAGTCCTTAGTGCTATCCTTAAGTCTAAATTTCTGTGCCTGTTTTCTGGGATCCTTCATAATCTGTTAATTTACCCACCCAGCATTATATTTTGTTGTCCCCTGACATGTACCTTTTATTTAAATCAGGCAGATCTGTCCTCTGAGTGTATATAAGCTCGGTTGCATTCCTGTTTACTGACTTTGGTTTGCAGTTTCTTCTGTTCAGCCTAACCTTTGGGGTCCAACTAAGGCTTCCCTGATACATATAATTAGCAAAAAACTCTGCTGTTCTTATTGAGTGTATTACTTACTATCTAAACCATACATCTTTGCTACCTCATTGTTACCTTTAACAATTATATACTGTTTCTCAGTGTTCTCTCATTGTTTCAACCTGTATAAATTAACTGGAATTTAAATCTCTTAACAGGAGAAACAAGATCCCTGATGTATCTAGAACAATTCTTGAGTACATTTAAGGCACTCTTTAAATGCTACTTATTCCAAAAAATATATCCTTGTGGCAGAGTTCACTGGTGATGATGATGATGGTCCAAATGGTTAAGAGTTGTTCTGAAAATGAATCTGTATCTCTTTATTTTTTATCAAGAATGTGCTTGATGATGACTTTAATGTTCCTTTCTTCCCTGCCCTTGTTTTGGTGATAGGCTGTTGATGATGTGAAGAAAGGTTACATCAAGGCAGAGGAAAAGTCCTACCAATTACAGAAGCTGTATGAACAAAGGAAAATGGTCATGGTAGGTTTATGTCTCCATAATCTCTTTATAAAATCCCCCTTCTTATCTCTTAAACCTGTTGTTCCAGTCATTTTTGAAAGATGTTACAACTGGTCAGTGGCTTAATTAATTAAAAATAAAAAATAAAAAAAAAGGAGGGGGGATATAGACCTTCATGTAATCGCCCCCTATGTTCCTCCATTTAGCATATAAGAGGATATTTTGCTATATATAGATATAGAACTTTATTATTGACAATAACCAAACAGCATTATTTTTTGATTAAAAGAGTTCTAAAACAGGGGATCCCTGGGTGCGCTCAGCGGTTTCGCGCCTGCCTTTTATCCAGTCCCGCGTTGGGCTCCTGGCATGGGGCCTGCTTCTCCCTCTGCCTGTGTCTCTGCCTCTCTCTCTCTCTCTCTCTCTCTCTGTGTCTATCATAAATAAATAAAAATCTTTAAGAAAGAAAAAGGTTCTAAAACAAAGAAGTGCAAAACATTTAATATCAATTCTCTTAAGAGTTGATTTTTTTTTGTTTGACTTTTTTAAGATTTTATTTATTTACTTGACACACAGAGCACAAGCAAAGGGAGTAGCTGGTGGAGGGAGAGAGAGAAGCAAGCTCCCTGCTGAGCAGAGAGCCCGACTTGGGACTAGATCCCAGAACCCTGAGATCATGACCAGAGCTCAAAGCAGATGCTTAACCAACTGAGCCACCCAGGAGCCCCTAAGAGTTGAGATTTAGATTTTTAACATTAGAAATTCTTTTATTTTGGCTCAGGTCATGGTTTCAGGATCATGAGATAGATCCCTACATAGGGCTCCATGCTCATTGGAGAAACAGCTTGAGATTCTCTCTCCCTCTCTCCTCTGCTTCCCGACCCCCTGACCCCCTGCATGCATGTGCGTGCTTATGCGCTTGCTCTCTCTCTCTCTGTCTCTCTCTCTCTCAGATCTTTGGGGAAAAAGTTATTTGTGGTTTAGCAATTGCAAAATTATGTGTCTTTACAACTTCCTTCTCTGCAGTTGCTTAAAACATGTATACTCAATGGTGTTTTTTGGTTAGTGTGATATCTTAGAGCTGTTCTGTTTGATTTGATAGCTGCTGGCCTTATGTGGCTATTTAAATTTAATTTTAAATTCATTTAAATTAAATAAAATTTAAAATTCAATTCCTCAGGTGCACTAGCCTCATTTCAAGTGTTGAGTAGCCACATATTGCTAGTACCTACCATGTTGGACAGCTCAGATACAGAATATTTTCATCATCATAGAAAGTTCTATTGGAGAGGGCAGTCGACAATAGTCCTTAAATGTTTTTGTTTTTTTTTTCCTTCCTTAAATGTTTTAAAATGAGTATTCAGTTGCACTTGCCATAAATACAAGGATGGAAATTGTCAAAAGTAAAATTTGTAAAGAACAGTTATGTAGGAATGCCTGGGTTGCTCAGTGGTTGATCTGCCTTTGGCTCAGGTCGTGATCCCGGAGTCCAGAGACTGAGTCCCACATCAGGCTCCCTCTGCCTATGTCTCTGCCTCTTGTTCTGTGTCTCTCATGAATAAATAAAATCCTTAAGAAAAACACAAACTTTCACTCATAGCATTTTAAAATTTCTTTCTTGACAAATTCACATATAGTGGAAAGTTTTCCAGTTACAGTTTTTCATGATTTCACACAAGGCAGCTACTAATAGGTCACTTGAATTTCTTTTGTACCCTCTGTGTGAGCACTTTCTTTTTTTTTTTTGAGGAAATATTCTCTTTCTAAATTAATTGGCTTGGAATAAGAATGCAAATAAGTCAGTCATTGAACTCAGCCCATAATCTTATGTCTAGCTGGGATAGTTATTTTATCACTTATATGACAACAAGTAATAAATCTGTTTGTCTTAGAAAACTGCCAGAGATCATGGAACCATTTACCAATGTTCATACCAATAGGCTAAAGTAGACAACACAAAAATCTTTTAAACAGAATTAATTCTTGGCAGAATTTTGGTAAAGAGAATTTTACTGTGTGAGAAATAGGATTTTAAAACCCATTTTGGGATGGCTCAGTCAATTGAGCATCTGATTTCCACTCAGGTCATAATCTCAGGATCCTGGGGTTGAGCCCCTGTGTCAGGTCCCATGCTTAGGGGGGAGTCTGCTTTTCCCTGTCCCTCTGAACTACCCCCCCATCTTTCAAATAAATAAAATCTTTATTTAAAAAAAAATTGATTTCCACCTGTTCTTTAAGATCATGGCATTGTCTTCTGTATATTAACACATGATTCTGACCAGCACATCTACATCTTTTTGGTGAAAAGGACCAAATGCTAAAGGACCATCAGCCTCTGAAATACTTTGCCTTTGCCAAAGGCAACAAATATTTCATAAGGGCATTTGATAACAGCAGTATGGAATAGAAATTGTTTTTTTGCACATGTGGTACTCTAGACACACTATCTTTCATATATGCATTCAACAACGAATATTTGTTGAATACTAAGTGTGTGCTAGGCACAGTGGAAAATGTTTAAAAAATATAAATAGGTTTGAGTTCTATGGCAAAATATAGAAGATCTGAATTTAACAAGTATGGTAATCTACTAGAAAATTACTTTTAAGCTCAAATTTATATCCTGTAATCACTCAACTGAGAACTTAAGTACAAGAGCGCTTGGGTGGTACAGTTGGTTGAGCATCCAGCTCTTGGTTTCAGCTCAGGTCGTGGTCTCAGAGTCTGTATCTAAAGGTCATGAGCTCTGAATGGGTGCCTCTGCTTAAGCTCTCACTCCCTCTCCCTCTGCCCCTTCCTTCACCAAGCTCATGCATGTGCGCTTCCTCTCTCTCTCAAAAATAAAAAAATGAATTAAAAAAAAAAAAAAAAAACTTGTGTACAATTGATGTATCCCCCTTAGATCATTGGAATTGAGTATAAGATATGCTTAAACATTTATGGAATTCTGTTGTCTTGAAAACCTAGTGACAAGTGTGTACTAGCCCTATAATATTGCAATTAGATTTTAAATAAAATCCTACCAAAGTTTGAAAAGCTTGAATTTCATTCAAGTATAATTTCATGTATTCAAGTATTAGTGTTCAAAGACATTAGCCTACGCAGTGGTCATGTTCAGTACATTGAAACTTCCCATACAGATGGACCCTTCTGAGCCCATGCATCTTGATACTATATTATCTGTGGCAACTTAATATGGTTGATAGGCCTAAGATCAGGCCAAATCACTACTATTAGTTGCCAAATCACCGTGAGACTTCAATTCAGTCCACTTCTCAGTTTTAAGTTTTTTTTTTCTATAAAATGGGAATGTTCAGATTGCCAGCAATATATCAAGTAGACTCTTGACAAAATACTCCAAAATTCTGAAACATTCTGTAAGTTCCCTGTTTTCCAAATATAGAGGACAGCTTATATCTTTATACTTTGAGCGTATCTAGGAATATAGAGATTTACTGAAAGCTGAGAAATACTACGTGAAAACCTTACATTTCCCATACGAGACTTTACCTCTGTCATCTGACCAAGGCCACAGGTGAAACCTGTTTTCCACAACAGTGGAAACCTTAAGTTTCCATTCAGGTTATTTTTTGAACTTAACACCGTTAGAAAGTCCCTTGAAGGTCCTTTGCTTTCAGGGACTACATTCTTGAATATAGAGGGATAAATCAGGATTTTGATTCAAAGGCAAGAGAGAGGGGCACATACTGTGTGCCTGATACTGTTCTAGGCACAATATGTACATTCTCATTTCCTCCTTAGAACAACCATGCATGGCATATGTTTTTCCCTCTAGCAGGGAAACGAAATTGGCAGCAGTGTCCTTCATTTCCAGATGGCAGAGGGGAAGCCCCCAGGCAGAGTAACTTACACAAGGTCACAGGGTATGCATAGCTTCATGCCTCATCTGATGTCTTTTCCTAATCCCTCCCTTTGTCTACAGGTTTCTCGTTTTGAGAAATAAAATAAAGCTCCCTATTAGGAATATGGCAGAAATATTTTTTAAACAGTATTGGTGCATTTCAGAGAGGAGAACTCTCAGCAAATGTGTCATATGTGAGGTTGTTTTGGTAAAGGACTCAAGCAGAACCAATTCCAAGGCTATGTGATGACACCTCCCAGCATTTGCAGAGATCCTAAGCACCTTTGAGCAGAATTTGCTGCTTACTGAGGATGCAAAAACTTTCCCATGACTGTTAGGGGAATGCCTTGGATTGAGCACTGGAGGGCTGCTTGCAGGACACTCTTCTTTTTCTCTTTAATACTTTATTGTAGAAAATTTCAAATATGTAAAGAAGTTGGAATAATAGTACATTTAGCCCCTATGTACTCATTACCTAGTTTCAGCAACCTTCCACTTTTCTGCCATTCATGTTTCATCTGTCTCACATGCATGCTTTTTTTCCCTTGGAGTTTTGAAGAGTAATTTCCATACACATCACTTCACAGGGCATTCCTGAGAGAGAAAATAGTTGAGCCCTCTGGCTAAGGATAATGGAGCCTTTAAAATTATTTTTTTAAAGCTATCATTTATTGAATACCTAATTATGTACTAAGTATTATGCTAAATACTGGTCACAAATAACTGTGATATAGGTTTTATTATTTCCCTTTTCACAGGAGAGGAAGCCAAGGCTCCTGGGATTTGGTAATTTGCTGAAGCGCAAGTACCTTGCCCAAGGTTACATAGTTAGGAAGTGATGCAGCAAGGATTCAAGCCCAGGGTAGTCTGAGCCCAGGCCCTTGACCACTCTTTATCCTGCCACCTATCTCAATTTTTGTTTCTGCTTATAACCCCAGAAGAGTTCGGTTCCATGGCATGCCTGTTCTATATACCAAAATTTAGGGGCCAGAGATATCTTTTTGCTCATAATGCTAATGGCAGGGCCAAGCAGTATCTACTTTTAACCCTAGTACAGGAAGGATGATGAGATATGGGGTTGGAGTTGGGGTGATGGAAGGAGAAATGAGAAAAGAAATGATGCAAATCAGGTATTGTGGCACTTTTGAATCGACTCTGTTGCTATGTTCTTGCTATCATTTTATTTTCCCCTTCAAAGATGCCATTATTTTATTTTACTTAAACAGAAATAAATACAAAATAGGGAAGGGAGCATGTGGTGTGATTTTTTCCCCCCATGGGCCTTTAAGTCTTTCCAGATAGGGACGCCAGGGTGTCTCAGTGGTTGAGTGGCTACGTTTGGCTCAGGGCATGATCTTGGGGTCCCTGGGATCAAGTTCCACATCGGGCTCCTCACATGGAGCCAGTTTCTCCCTTTGCCTATGTCTCTGTCTCTCTCTCTCTGTGTCTCTCATGAGTAAATAAATAAAATCTTTTTTTAAAAGTCCAGATAGGGGATCCCTGGGTGGTGCAGCGGTTTAGCACCTGCCTTTGGCCCAGGGCGCGATCCTGGAGACCCAGGATCGAATCCCACGTCAGGCTCCCAGGATCGAATCCCACATCGGGCTCCCGGTGCATGGAGCCTGCTTCTCCCTCCTCCTGTGTCTCTGCCTCTCTCTCATCTCTCTCTGTGTGACTATCATAAATAAAAAAATAAAAATAAAAAAAATAAAAGTCCAGATAGGGCAGCCTGGGTGGCGCAGTGGTTTAGCGCCGCCTTCAGCCCGGGGCCTGATCCTGGAGACCCAGGATCAAGTCCCACGTTGGGCTCCCTGCATGGAGCCTGCTTCTCCCTCTGCCTGTGTCTCTGCCTCTCTCTCTCTCTCTCTCTCTCTCTCTCTCTCTGTGTCTCTCATGAATAAATAAAATCTTAAAAAAAAAAAAAAAGTCCAGATAATCTCCAGGGCAGTAGCAGTGGTCTTGGGTACCATTCATTGGTACCAGAGCTACAAGTTGTCCAGGGTCCTTTTTTGTGCCTCAGTCCCTTTGTCTCTTCTCTCCTAGGCAGGTGACTCTCTGGTGTGTTCCAGTCTCCCTTCCATCTAGTGCAAATCACCTAGTGTGCTGTGCCTCTGTCTTCTCTCCAGCACTTCCCACATGTCCCCGAGTGCTCTGTTCTCCTGTGTGCTGGGCAGCTGCGGGTGTGGGGACTCAAGGCTCTTTGCTTATTTCATAGTCAGTGCCTGAGAGGAAACCGGGTCAAGAGTCCATGCGTCTTTTTTAATATATATATATTTTAGTGGCCAAGAAGTTAAACCCGGCTTCTAATCCTGATTGCACCATTTATTATTACCTGTGACCTTAAGCAAGTCTCTTGTGACTCTGGGTCTAGCTTTAACAGTTTTTTTCAACTTAAACATGTTATGAGTAGGAGATTTGGGGTAACCTATGCCTTGTCACAGAGATCCTTATAACTTTTGATTTGGGAGGAGACATGAGTTCCCTTTCCTTAATCATGCAGATTGGTTTGATTCCCATCTGGGAAGCAAGTGAAAGAAGAGACAGACCTTCAGGCCTTGTGAGTTCCTCTAGACAGAGCACCTCTTCTGGCTTCGTTTGTGTACTTTTTGAGGTAGAGAAAAGAGGTGGGGTTGGAAGTCTGAAGATAGAAGCTGGAAGTGGAACAAAGGATCAGCTCAGAGTCCTGGTTCTTCTTAGGGCTGAGACCAGAGCATGGTCTTCAGGTTACTGGGTGGGAGGATTCTCTTTTTTCTTTCTCTGTTGCCATACCAGGAGCCCTTCATGGTGGTTTAATACCACAGTAACCTGTTTCACCTTTTTTTTTTTTTTTAGTACCTCAACATGCTAAGAACTTGTGAGGGCTACAAT
The DNA here is from genome assembly GCF_011100685.1 of Canis lupus familiaris. Taxonomy (NCBI): domain Eukaryota; kingdom Metazoa; phylum Chordata; class Mammalia; order Carnivora; family Canidae; genus Canis; species Canis lupus. The sequence goes on from NC_049238.1 coordinate 61,380,924, forward strand.
GAAATAATCTTCCCCCACTGTGCCTGCGACTCCAGGAGGAAGGGGCACGTCATCACAGCCATCAGCATCACGCACTTTAAACTGCATGCCTGCACTGAAGAAGGACAGCTGGAGGTGACAGTTCAGCATGGGGCTGGGACCGGGAGCACTAGGGACACTCTTGCTCACTTACTTGCTGAGATTTTTGTTTCTATTGCGAGGGGAGATTAAATCAAAGCTATTTTGATGGGGTAGGTAAAACCATACTGTATCCACACTAATTCTTATCTTTCTGGCTACTCACACTGACTCTTACTCTTCAAAGTCTTTTCTTTGGAATGATGCAGACAAGTCACTCATTTCTCTTCTGCTGTCTGGTTCAGAACCATCCTAGCTAAGCTCCCCAGCATTCTCAGACTTACACTCTTGTTCTTCATTTGTTTAGAACCAGGTAATAGCATTTGAATGGGATGAGATGCAGCGATGGGATACAGATGAAGAAGGAATGGCCTTCTGCTTTGAATATGCACGAGGAGAGAAGAAGCCTCGATGGGTTAAAATCTTCACACCATACGTGAGTGGTAGACAGGGAAATACTCTTGGGGAAGGTAGATTGGGTTTGAAGTTCTCAGGCCTAATGCATAAATGAGAGCTGTAGAGATGGCAATTGTGTTTTGAACCCTAGAACCCCCAGGTATCTTCCTGCCTTTCCTGGAGGACCGATTTGACTCACAACTACCACTAGAAGGAGCCAGAGAATAGTAGATGAACCAGGCTTGTTTTGGTTGGTTGGTTGGTTTTTGGTTTTTTGGGTTTTTTTTTTTTTTTTTTTTTTTTTTTTTTGTGGTGCTTGTCAGGGTTTTTCTCTAGGCTGAGCAAGTTTGGAAGGTGGGGTTACTGTGGGCAAGAGTTCAAAGGCATGGCCCTGTGGTGCCTGGTCTTGAGAAGTCAGTGTTGCTATGCTGTTTTTGTTTTTGTTTTTCAGTTTAATTATATGCATGAATGCTTCGAGAGGGTGTTCTGTGAACTCAAGTGGAGAAAAGAGGTAATTGTAAACAATCTTGAATTGACTTTTCATCTTTTTGTTTAAAATAATAGGCCTATGGCCAAATACCTGGAACCTTCACCTCATCTCAGTCTTTTTAGGAATATTAGTTAGAGACTGTTTATTCTTCTAGAGAGATTATTCTTCTAGCCTTTGGATGCTGAATAGACTGTGCAAAAGAAGCCCTGCTTCTTCCCTAATCTGATGGGTAGCCATTGGCTGCAGGCTGTTCTATCTCCTGTGATTTCATGGACCCTCCTCTGCTGATTTTTTTTTGTGTTTTGTTTTGTTTTGTTTTTTAAATCAAATCACTGCCTTGTTGTTCCTGACCCAAAAGGGCAGCTGTCCTCAATGTTAGCTGTTCTGACTAGAACGGAGTCATGACAGAACCTGTCTGGGCTAATCAAGAATGCATACGCGTGGGAAAGTTTCTGCTCCTGTTTTACTGTTGCCCATATATGCCAGTGGCGGAGCAGAATTTGGAAGATTATGAATAATTGCTACTTATTCTCAAAGACAGTGTTTCTGAAGTTCAGAAGGTAAAGTCAGGATTATGAAAATTTATTTTTTTGGTATAGTAGGAACCACACTGGTCTCTGAGAATCAGATCAGGATTCTCTCTCAGCTTTTTTCTTCCCTGCAACATGGGGCAAATGAGCCTCCCTAGATCTATTTTCTTGTCTTTTCTCATTTATAAAATGGGAAAGCTGATCCAGATAATTAATATCTAAGCTCCTTTCTGGGTCTAAAAGGCTGTGTTTCTAGATGGGAACTTAGAGGAGAGGCCAATCAGATTGAGTAATCTAGCCATACATTTTTCTCTTTCTGTCTGAGGCTGGCCTCCAGGTGGGAGGAGATGCAGACACCTCAGGCTTCCCAGTAACTGTTCTCTGTTTTCCTTTCAGAACATTTTCCAGATGGCGAGGTCACAGCAGAGAGATGTGGCCACCTAGCCTTTCCTCACCCCCTTCTCTTCACCTTCATCCTCTCACCCCTTTCGTCTTCTATGTCAGACAGAGTAACCATTAACATAAAAGAAGAGAAAAAAGGAAAAAAGTCATTATGTTCAAAAGCCCTAAACTAAATACTATTAATAATCCCTCTGAATGTCATGTCTCTGGAATTGAGCTGGTAGAGAACAACAAATTGGTCAGCACCAGGACTCAGCTGAGTTAAGACAGGAAAATAAGCCCAACAACGCGCCAAAGGTATCTTTGTCCTTTCACCTGGGCCTCATACCAACAGACTCTCCTTGTACTATATTTTTAAAACTGGAACTATGAACTCCATCCATTTGCACTGTTCAGACATATATATGTATGTATGTAAAAATTATATATACACAAATTAGCTGCACGTATATACATATATATATTTCTTTTTAAATTTCATATTGATGGCAGTACCTTTTTTAGCTTGTGTTTTTACACACCTTTCACTAGAATTCATGACTTCTCTCTTGCTCTCTTTATTTTGAAACAAACTTTAAAAAGGAAAAAAAAAATATTTTACCAGGAAAATACCTCTCCTCATGAAGGACTCAAAAAGTTTACAACCTGCTTGGGTTTTTTCCCCCCTTTTTTGTATTGAGTGAAGATTCTGGCTCATGGGTTGCCATAGAGTCTGAGGAGCAAGGAGCATAGTTTCTTTATCTTCCAAGAGGCTGCTGAGGAGGAGAAAGAGGAGTGTCTCTCAAGGGCAGCAAGGCTTACAGATCTGCAGGGAGAGTCTAAAGACTTGGTGTGGTCCTTGATTCCAAGACAACTTTCCTGGTCCATCTCTCTCTCTCTCTTCCACTCATGGCTTTCTAGCCACATTCCACATCTCCTCACTTCCTGAGGGCCCCACTCACTTCTGGGCCTCCACTGGCCTAGAATGGAAGGGAAGGCCAGCTCAGGAGGTGGATGCCACAGGAAGCTGAAACATTTTGTGGTTGTAATTTCCCATTTCCCTGCCATTTCTGAAGCTGGCTGAGTACTAGGGACCAGAGTTAAAGCCAATACCTTTAGGCACAAAGATTGGACTTAGGTAGTTTAGGCACAGAGATTGGACTTGGGTAGGGGAAAGGAAGGAAGAAATGCCCCAAGTACCTAAGCTCTTCCCTATCCATTCCTGACCAATAACCACCCATAACCATTACATTCTCAGTGATTTCCTTAAACAACCACGTTGCGGAGGGATCTGACAATATCCCTCAAGGCCTTGGGGAAACTTGGAATGAGTCAGTAGTCTGTGCCAACCAAACCGGTGCCCATCCAAGCCAGCTGAGGACCCAGGAAGGACCAGTAGGAATATGGTTGATGTGAATTGGATCTCAGCTTTGAATGAAAAGGAAACTGAAGGGAAGCCTTTTTGTCCCTCAAAGAGCTCCTCATCTCACCTTGCGGTTTGAGCTTTTGAGACCTGAGAGTTGCATTCTAGGACCCGAGGGCCGGGCTGACCAGGCGGGGCAGTACTCTCAGCCCCAGGCTCTGTAGATACTGCATTGTGAGCTGAAGTTGGGCTCTGATGCAACAGAAACACATCTGTGAGCCTTCTTTTCTCTTCTCTACCTTCTAAACAAAAACCTCCATTGGGTGGCAGCTTTTGTCTAACTGGGAGGCAACCATACTTGGTTTAACCACTCCATTGAGCAGTGGTAGGGTGGTTTGAAGTTTCTTTTTTGGTAATTTGTTTTTGCAGATTGTTGTGAGGCCACTTTTATTTCTCTCTCACTCTGTTATCCTGGCAGCTGCTTGCCCCAGGACAGTGTGGCATCGTACAGGACACTTGTCTGCCCTTTCCTTCTCCAAATCTAGGTAGAATCACAGAATGCAGAACGTAGGAATGCTGAATGTTTAAAGATACAGAGAACGATCCTTGATTTGAAAGTTTTGATACAGGATTAAGTTCTTTTGGCTTAAATAAATTTAATAATGAGTCAAAGAGCCCTAGAAAGAAGATATGCTGATTCTCACTCCAAGATGCTAAAAGAAGCTTTTGGCACCAGTTTTGTTTAGACTGTAAACATAGCAGCAGTTTGCCCCTATTCCCTCATAGTAGGAGAAGAATAAACAAATCTGGAGGCCATGCAGTATCCCAGTTACTGACCTCCTGTTGTGAGATGTGAGATGTGGGGGAATGCCGTTAGGATGGATGCCCTTGGGGTAGGTGGATGCTGCTCTGGTCCCTTCATGGCAGAGCATTCATTCACTTGGTGCTTTGGAGACTGGGCAAGAGCCCTGTAGGTATTGGCTTGTTGGCAGAATCTGTTTAGGAACAGCCCCTACTGTGGCTGTACCACTAGCAAAGCACCCATTTGCAGCAAGGAGGGGGAAGGAGGGAGCCCCTAGGACAGCACCTTCTCTTCTTCTACCCACAGCAGGCCTCCTGGACCAGGGCAGAGGTCACTGTGGCTCCATAGGGTCAACATCTTTTTTTGCATGAAGCAGTGTTAGTGTGACACTCCTTTCCCACCTTGCTCTGTACTTCTTTCCCTAATCCCTGTTATCTTTCTTTGTCCTGGATTCTGTCCAGGGAGCCATCTGCCCAGTTTTCTTTTGCAGTTTGTCTCTGGTGAATAGAGGGGCTTCCATGCCCCTCTGCTTTGCCCTTGCAGAGCCAGCAGGATCTTCCTGATCTGTTGTCCTTCCCCTCTGCACCCAGTTTCTATCCTTTTTGGTAAAATCTCCAAGTTTTGTATAGATCAGGAGAAAATGCAGGCCCTGAGAAACCTGTCCCTGCAGAAAGGTTCCCTTGGGTCATTCTTTGGGCTCTCTGCTCTTTATATTTTTGTTCTACTCTTCCATTTTCTTGCCCTCCCCTAGCCCTTCGCCTAAGCTCAGCCCAGGTGTGTGCTCAGGGCAGCTCTTAGGCCTGGCCCATCTAGTTTCATTCTGTCATCACCCAGGCCGGTAGCTAGGTTATCCCCTCTTGTAGCTCCAAACCTAGTGCTTAGAGCAGCAGTATAGGGCATTGACAGGAGGGATACCTCTCTCTCAGAAGTTGCCAACCTATGGCCTGGCTCCTAGGAAGCAGTTTTCCTTGAGGGGAACTGCATCCTGGTTGACCTGGAGTCTTCAGACCTAGAAGGACTACTGTGCCCCCTTTTTCTCTTCATTGTGCTTTCTGGCTAGATCAGTTCAGCATAGAGACCATTTGGGCTGTTGGAGCCCAGTACATTGCTAGGTTTCCTTGTCAGGCTGATTGTGTCCCATTGGCTTCCTTTTGAAGGGAGGACAATGCAGTTGATACTCAGGAGAGAGGCAGTGGATTTGCTTCTTCAACTCCTGTCTTCCAGTTCCACCTCCTGCCTTCCTTTCCCCTAACCTGAGCATGTCATGCCAGGCCTCACTTCTACCAAGACAGCAGCTCACTCCTCAGCAATAACCTCAAGTGTGGGGAATGCTTAGGGTTATGGGAAAGGACAGGAGAAAGAGGGGAGTGCTGTGGGCTCGAGGCACTTGGCCAACTGCTAAATTGGACACCAGTTTTATATCATGCCCCCTTTTTAAGCCGGTGAGCTGGGCTTCAGTTTCCCCCAGGCCATGCATACTTTTAATTTATTTGAGAAACTCTTAATTGTATTTTCACTGCAGTATCTTGTATTTTTTATTTGTGATTTAAGAAATGTGAAGAGAAAATACACAGACACATAATGGCTAACAGTGTTTCTTTCATTCCTTGTTCTAGAGCTAACCACTCTAAAATTGTTTGGTAATGTCACTTAGTGTAATTAATTGTAACATATTCTTTTAAATAAATTGATTTATTGATGAAACTAGTCTATGCCTTCCTACACTACACATCCTTTGGGTTGCATGGGAAACAGTGAAGAGGGACCTTTGAGATTGGAGTTAGAAACGTCAGTCTGAAAATGGGAAGGAACACCTGACTGCTTCTCCAGGTAGCTAGAGGGGCAGTTTTTTGAGGGCAGAAGAAGAACCTAGGAGGTCCCTCGCCTAAAGTTCAGTTTCCTGTGGCTCCTTTGAAAATGCCTTCTCCTCCTCCAGATGTCAGAGTTGATTGTGCCAGAGCCTCCAAATCCATGGTAAGACTCACAGGACTCCTCTTCCTCAGCCTGGCAGAGTCTTTGGGACAGATCTTAGTACTGACCCCCTTCCCCAGCAACATGATACTATTATTCAAGTACCTCAGGAGGCTGGTCTCCCGAATCTGAACCTTGTGAGTGGCGGCATTATAACAGGTATTCTGGGTGGTTCGTAGTCCTTCCTCTGCCCACACCCTGAGAATGAAGGTAGTCCTGAATGTACTTTTATTTTACAGAGAAATCTCAGGTGCTGTGGCCTAATGACCTACTCCAAAGAGTACCCTGCTCCTCTCTATACATTAGCTCATGGGCTGAATCTGCTCTGGAAAGCTTAGCAGTTGTGTAAGGTCAGATATTTTTGTTATTTTTGTAAACATTTTTTATTTTTATAACCCCTGACCATACGTTTTTGCTCCTTGATTGAAGACTGTAAAAGCAAGAACTAGTTTGACATTTCTTTTGGCAGTTTAGGGAGAGAAATTTGTTCTGGGTCTCATTTACTCAGCCATCAGCATTAAATAATTGGAATCTGATAATGATGAAATAATTTTTTTTTCTTTAACAAGGAAAGAATCTGTAGAGAAATAGAAAGTGGAATCCCAGAGTTGGATTACAGAAGTTTAAAGTCAACAGACAGGGATCCCTGGGTGGCGCAGCGGTTTGGCGCCTGCCTTTGGCCCAGGGCGCGATCCTGGAGACCCGGGATCGAATCCCACATCAGGCTCCCGGTGCATGGAGCCTGCTTCTCCCTCGGCCTGTGTCTCTGCCTCTCTCTCTCTCTCTCTCTCTCTCTCTGTGACTATCATAAATAAATAAAAAAAATAAAAAAAAAATTTAAGTCAACAGACATTTACTTATTGGCTATCTGCCACGCGTAGGGCCTCATGTTCCATAGCACAGCAGATACAAAGGCGAAGTAAGAGCCATTGTTCCAGCTTTCAGCCCAGCAGAGAAATGAGAGATTTATGGAATGACACAATATGCAGCAGTGGAGGGTTGAAGTGCCATAAGACTAGGAAAAAGAGAGGGAAAAAAAGACCTATGGATGAAAGAAACTAAGGAAATCTTCATGAAGGTGGCATTTAAGCAGAATTCCAACAAAAAGGTTTTCTGCAAACTTTGTTGAGCTGTTAGGTGCCTAACACTTGTAATTGGGAATGAAGAGCCGTGGTGGGGAGGGGAAGGATCAGACATGTCCAGATGAACAATAAATAGTCCTATTTGTTTTGTTTTTTTTTTTAAAGGATTTTCTTTTTAATTTTTATTTATTTATTTATTTATTTATTTATTTATTTATTTATTTATTTATTTATTTATTTATTTATTTATGATAGTCACACACACAGAGAGAGAGGCAGAGACACAGGCAGAGGGAGAAGCAAGCTCCATGCACCGGAAGCCCGACGTGGGATTCGATCCTGGGTGTCCAGGATCGCGCCCTGGGCCAAAAGCAGGCGCCAAACCGCTGCGCCACCCAGGGATCCCGAATAGTCCTATTTGATTAGACCTTAGGGATGTGTAGGAATAATAAGATGGAAGATGAGGCTTTGAAGAGCCTTGAATGCTAGAGTGAAGTGTTCTACATTTTTTAAAAACAGCATTGTTTTTTTTAATCAGCTGCACTTTAGAAACATTAGTGCTTCAGAATACATACAAAGGATCAATTAGGACACTGCTATGATCAGTTGATAAGTGGAGGCAGTAATAATTGAAAGGAGGGACATTGGATGTGAGAAAAAAATTGTGGAAGTAAAACCTTTTGTGATTTAATAACATTGAATGAATGTGTCAGGAGCAAAACACTCCCAAGTTTTCATGTCTAGATGGCTAAAAAATAGAAGTATTTAAGAGTTGGAAATAGGGAGAAAATATTTTAGCTTTGTACCTATTATGATTTAGGCATGGGTGAGAAATCTATATAGATCTAGAAATACAGATATATAGGTATATAGATATATAGATATAGATATATCTATCCAGAAGTTACTTTTCAGTTCTTCGCTGAGGGCCTTCTAATGTTCTGGGCACTGTTGAGGGTGATGCAGATACAGTTGTAAACAAGGTGGAGGATGGACTCAGTATCCATCTGTGAACGGATCTATAGAAGACTCCCATGTAGAAAACAGGTTGTAGGAGGGCAGGAGGAAAACAACAGAAACATGAGGATACCACAGGGCTCTGGGGTGACTTTGGACTCTGTGGCCATGGAGATGGAGAGACAGATGTGCGAAGGTCAACAATATATTTGAGAGAGAGGACAAATAGAGCTTTGCAGCTGGGTTGGCTAGGAGGTGTGAGAGGGTAAGCAGTAGTGCTGGATACCTCTGAGGAATACTGAGGGAGAAAGACACTACTCTGACTGAGTTCAGGACAGAAGTTCAGTTAGAAATGCACTGGTGGGAGTCCTCATCAGTGGATGAGAGGATGCAGTGTATTGGGAGGGAGACCCCATCCATGGAGGGCAAGAGGAAGCTGCCTCATTACTCAGGGAAGAAGAAGGCCCAGAGGACGGGAATCTTGAAAGGACCAGATGCTTGGCTCAGGGTGACTCAAGTTGTCAGACTTGGAGAAGAGGGAGTCTTGGCCACAAGTGGAAACGCCTACAGTCGCAATACTAGAAGCCAAGGCTGCGAAGGCTTTGACATTTTAGCAGGAGAGTGAGAAGACAAAGGAAACCCTCCAAGTTGGGCTGGTCCTGCAGGGTCTCTGCCTGAGGAAATGGAAACACCTTGCCTGACGTTTGTGCATTTCTCAGCTCTCAAAATCTGGCCAGGGCATGGGGCTGCATTGGAGGAATTATCCAGAGCTTTTCCTGGCCACACTCTCATCCCTGGAGCCCCCCTGACTCAGGAGGATATTTTTTTAAATGTCTCTTTTCGTTTCTATAAATTGGAAGGCTTCTCCCAATCTCTGCTATGAATCTGTCAGCTCCACTCTTCTTGCCTTAAATTCTTTTCCATTTCCCTTCTCTTTTTTTTGCTGCCATTGAGCATTTTAAAAGTAGCTTAGTTTCATGCTGCTTGGTCTGACTTAGGGGATCCTATTGTCCTCATTTCTTATTTCTACTGCTGCCCCATTTCATTACTGCTCAGAAGAGATGGTAGTGAGCTTTGAGGGCTAACAGAACTACCCTACTTTATACCCTTCCTACTCTTTTTGAAGCTAATATGATGCCTGAGAAATTTGTTTATTCAGAATACAAGTTCGAAGTTTCCATTTCTGTCTCCAGGTGCCCTACGTTTTGCCATTAAAGTACCTGGAGATGATGGGCACTGGATGACGTATGGAATTATTGAACTACTATATTGTATACCAGAAACTATATAACACTGTTAATATACTGGAATTAAAATAATTTTTAAAAAGGACCTGGAGAATCCCTGCCCCCAAAATGTTTTCTTTTCCCAAAAAAACCCCTCTGTGTCTCCATCTTCATCATTCAACTTCACTTTTCTCTCCTGCTTCTCTGGAGAAAATCTGGCTAAAGTGTGTTGCAGGGAGGGGTGCAGCAGTGAGCAGTGAGACAATAAGTAGTTTCCAGTGTTTGGGGAGAGCTGCCTGAGAGCAGGGAGGATGCCAGGAGGAAGAGACTTCTGAGTCCTTTTGCCTCCCAACTCCCACATCCTTGGAGAACCCATCAGTCAGTATGCCATTCTGGGAGATGCTCTTCAGTCTAATATTCACCTTCTATCTTTCTGTCCTGACCCAGAAACTGCAGTGAGGCCATGGCAAGACAGTTCAAGGGAAAATTCTAGTGTTGATACCAACTCCTGCTATCCTTGCAAACATTTTTGCCTGTCTGTGACCACACACACACACACACACACACACACACACACACACATCTGTATTTGAGATTTCAGATTCTCCTAGCCGGATTTTCTTCCTTCTGAGTAAGGCCCCATCCCTAATCTCTGCCAATCTAAGAGACTTTTTTTCCTGAAACAATGTCCACAGATATGTTTCTACTGCACTTCACATGTTGCTTCTCTTTTTACTACTCTCAGTTTGGGGCAGTTTAAGAGGTCAAGGTACAGGTCTGAGGTGCGGGTGAGCAGTGAGGATTTACACAGCTTTGTGCTCTGGTGGAACAGCTCTGGCCTAAGGCTGGCCGGGCTGGAAGGTAAGCAGGTGGGGGGGGTGCATAATAAGGGTGGGGGTAGCAGATTGTTGCAAAAAGCAAATGGCCCAGGTGAAGAATTTAAGAACCAAACCGGAGGGACCTTAGGGTTTATGCAATCCACTTTCCACTTGGTGGGACTCACTGCCACAGCCTGCTTGATACTTGTTGGGATCTTTGCCTTGGGTCAAAAAAACAGGTTGTTGACAACACCTGCTTGACAAGACCATCATGGGCTCTGGAGTCTAACGTACTGGGCCTCCTTCCTGCCGCCCATCCCTTTGTAGTTCTAGGACTCTGGGGAAGTTGGTTACCCTCCAAAGACCTTATTAACCTGTCTGTAAAATTGTATCCTGCTTCCCAGAGTCGTGGCAAGGTTAAATGAGGAAATGCACACTGACAGCCTGTAACAGAATCACAGAGCAAAAGCTTAGTTCCCTGTATCCCCACTGGTAGGTGCAGGGGCAGCTCACCCCCATGAACAAGGGAGACCTGGAGATCAGGAACAAGAGAGTCCAGTCCCAAGCCTTCAGAGGGGCAGGGCCTGGATATGGGAGAGGCCTGCTGCCCTGTTTCCTTCCCTGTGCCTGGCGTTGCAGAGCATGTGGAACTAAACCCCAAGGAAGGGTGAAAGAGTGCCATCATGAGCCATGGTTAAGGTCTCTCTCCCAAATCTCTCCCCTCCCCTTCCCAGCACGCAAAAGTCCCTGCCCTCAACTCTCCAAGACTCTCATTTGATGCTTTTAAACTTTTTTCTTTATTTAGACAGAAAAGACCAACTCTTTAAAAGTAAAATGCAATAAATAAATAAGTTAAGCATAGAGAAGTGTCTGAAACAGACTCCCAGTCTCCCCTTACCACTCCCACCCCCCCACCCATTTATGTCCCCTAAAACCTCTTCCTAAAGAAAATGATCAGGTAATAAACCCTTGTAACCCTCCCCACACCCATCCTCCCAAATACCCAATTACCCCCAAAGCAAAGGGAGAAATCAAGAGAGAAAAAATCCAAGGGAAACATTGTCTAAACTCCCAGAAAGAGAGATGGCAGCGTCCGGGCCGGGCCGGGCTGGATAACGCACGGGTGGTAGTGGTATTTACACGGAGGGGACCAGCAGAGACTGTAAACATTTTTAAGGGTTTGGGGAGGTCTTTTCCTCATATGAAAGGAGGAGGGTCTCTGTGGCTGACTGGTGGCAAGGCAGCCCTCAGGGCTCCCCCACACCCTCCTTAGAGGGGGCCCATGGGGGAGGCAGTGAGTTTTAGGGCTGGGAGCCCAGGGTTCAGGGATATCCTACCTCTAACTGAGGGTGGTAGGGAGTTTTGAGAACCAGCTTCTGAGAAACCCCTAGTATGGGGAAGAGGCTAGGGCGAGGGTGAGGTGGGGAGTTTGTGGGAGGCCCCTCTACCCTTCCAGGGCCACAAGCCCGCTGGTGGGGAGGTGAGTGTGAAAGCTGGGCACAGGAGGTCACCGCAGGAGCCCCAGCAGAAGGCAGATACCCCGGAGCCTTCGGGCCTGTCCCACGCTCCCTCACAAAGGCCAAAAGGGCACCTGGGAGCAAACAGGCCCTTCAGGAGGGCGGGGTGGTGGGAGTGGGCCACGGTCCTGTTCCCCCAGGGCTGTGAAGCAGCTTTTGCCCCAGAGCCCCATCGAGGCCCGAGCAGGTGTGCAGAAAGGGCTGGGACCACGTGGGGCGAGGGGTTTGGTGCCCCTTCCTCTGGTGTCTCCAGACCTGTGAAGGAAGGAGACACGGGTGACGCTGTGGCCACAGTCCCCGGTGGGGAAGAGTGGCTGGGCTGGTGGACGCAGCCCAGGAGGGAAGGGGACCGCCCAGAGAAGGCAGGGCGGCGGCAGAAAGCCTCAGCTGCTGGACGGGGGCAGTGGTGGCTGGCGGGGACGGGAGGGAGCGGCCCACCATATGAGAAACCCAAGGATATCCAGAGGAGATATTCACACAGCCCAGGAGAAGGAGAAGAGCTGGAAGGTACGGAGACAGGGACTGGAGGGGACGAAGCAAAGGAGTGAGACAACAGGCAGGCAGGCAGAGAGAGCAAAGAGAAAGGAGAAGGGGCAGCAGACAGACGGACACCTGGAGGAAGAGCAGGGCAGCCAGGCTGGGACCTGGGGCTGGGCTTGGGGCCGCAGACTTGAGGGCCGGGATCCCCAGCCCCTAGACCGTGCTCTCATTCCTTTTCGGAAAGGAACAAAGAAAGCAAGAGAGAAACGCACAGAACACAGAGCACAGTCACCAACCACTGTTGACCAAGCACATCCCGCGAGCTGCCCCCGGCCCTGACCCTGGGCTGAGGGGCGCTTCCCTCCGCGGCCCCCTCCCCAAGTAACGAACAATCGGCTGCAAAGACAACACGCTCGTTCCATGCGACTTACAGGGGCCCGGAGCGGGGGTCCGGGGTGGGGGCTTCGGCCGACAATAGACACGGGCCCTGGGCAGGGGGGCCCCCAGGGTGGGGGGGATTAAGCAGCCAGGATTGGGGGGAAAGGGGGAGAAACAAAATGTGGGTATTGTTCTTGGGTTGTGTTTTTTCAGGGGTTTGGTCCAAAGGAGATCAAACAAACACAAAAGTCACCAAAGCTCACAGCTCTGTGGCCATGAGGCCAGGGTCGTGTGGGTAATGGGTAGAGGGGACCCAGTTAGTGAAATGCAGGCCGTCTAGCATTTTGGCCTTCTCCACCTAACTGGAAGCTGCTCCCAGGAGGCCTGAAGCTTGGATTTCCCCAGTCTATCCTGTACACTCCGCACTGTCCCGTGGCTCTACACTACAGAAGAGTCCACGGGCTATGCTCCCCGGAGTCCAGGGCACGGAGGGCCCGATGTCCCCACCTCTCAGGAGGATAGACAGTCCAGGAGCTATGATTCTAGAAACCAGCCTCCTTACTTCCCCAACTCTACTCCCCTAATTCCACTCCAACCCAAAGGAAAACCAGAAAGAGAGAGACGCACAAACACATGGACACTGACCAGACAAGACCAGACACAGGAAGACCTGGGGAGTGGACACAGATATAGACAGACTCGGCTCTCTCTGGGGTCACTGTGTGTGTGTGTGAGTGTGCACACATGTGTGTGTGAGAGAGAGACTGACTTGGGTGACTGAAACATGTACATGTGTGTCTGAGAGAGAGACTGACGTGGGTGACTGAAAGAGCAGGAGGAGCTATACCAGATCCCTTCAAGAGCCCAGACTCAGGGGTGGGGTGGGCATCCCTGATGCTGGGGGGACGTGGGGTAAGGGACAGTCCAAGTGAGAGCCCTGGCTTCAGTGTGAGGGAGATGAAGAGGTCACAGGATGGGAACAGGACCCACCTGGGGGGCCCTCAGTAGGGCCGGTTGGCATCCTTAGGCCGCTTTAGCTGGACTTTGAGGCGCTTCATGCCAATCTGGAAACCGTTCATGGCCTGGATGGCAGCCTGGGCACTGGCCGGATTGTCGAAACTCACAAAGCCTGAGATGAAAGGGGCATAAGGCCCAGCCCAACCCCACCTGACTCGCCTGTGCTTAGGGCCAGAACCTGCTTTTTGGTTCCCCGGCACTGCCCGACTTCCTCTCGGGATCTTGGATGGCTGGCACACAGCAGGCATTTGATGGGCAGCTGCTGATGGGTGGGTTGAGTGAATGAATGCAGTGCAGCCACTCACATGCACTGGGACATTCTTTCGGGCACTCTTTGAGGGGCAGCCCTTCTCAGCCCAGAGAACTGTGAACCTGCCTTTTGGAAACACCCCTTGTGGCCCTTCACGACTTCCCACACAGGGAGGACCAAGGCTCCTCTCCCCTGAAGCAACCTTTCAAGACGAGGCAAAATACTATGCTCCCTAGGCCTTCCTCTCAGAAGCCAGACCTCTCATTCCTGAGCTTCTCCCAGGCCTCACGGAGCATGAATTTGACCAGTGCTCATAGAGAAGAGTGAGGCTGCAATTTTGGGAGAAGCTGGGCCTGGGCAGCAGCAGTATGTGATGCCAAGAGGGTAAGAAAGGTTCTTTCCCACTCTTGATTATCTGGATTTCAAAGTTTGGGCCCACTGTGACCAAAAACGCCTTCAGATGTCTCGGACCTTGTCCACATTTGGAGTTTGTCAAAAATGTGCCATAGTTTATCTTTTGGATCGTCATGTTCTTACCAAAACACTTGCTCTGATTGGTGGCCCGGTCAACAAAGACTTTGGCTGAGATGACGTGGCCGAAGGGGACAAACATCTGGAGGATCTCTGAGTCTGTGAACTCCTGGGGCAGGTGGTAGATGAAGATGTTGCAGCCGTCAGGGCCTGGGTGGCAGCAGAGACAGAGGAAGAGCTCAGTGATTGGGCAACACTCCTGGGGCCTGGGCCCCACAGGGAACGGGCCGGGAGGACCCTCCAAACCCAGCCCATGGCATGCAGGCCGGGGCACCAGACACCTCATCCCCACTCGCTTTCTTTCCAGGTGTGGAGTGAGCGACAGGGAGCCCACAGCCCATGACAAGGGCGCTCCTATCCCTGGGGGCTCCCAGCCAGGAGGAGCACTCTGGGAGGAGCGCTCAGGTCACACCTTCCCGTTGCTGCTGCTGCTGCTGCTGCTGCTGCTGCTGCTGGGGAGGAGGAGGGGGTTGCTGGGCGACCAGGGCAGGAGGCTGCGGGAACGCGGGTGCCACCAAGCTGTAGGCTGCTGGGTAGGCTGCTGGGGTGGGAGAACAGAGAACTAGTGAGGGGGTCTCGAGGTTCCTAACCTGGCCCCCAGGAACCCCTGACCAGTCCCACAACATCCAGCCCAGGCCAGCAAGGGGGATGGGCAGAGAGGTGCCACGGAAGGAGCCGCTTGGACTCTGGGCACATGGCCCCTAAGAGTAGGCCCCATAGGACCAGGAAGGAAGCCCCAGGAGGTAGCTGGTGCCAGGGGCAGCTGGCAGGGAGCCTGGAAAGCCGGCCTGTCCCACACAGTCCCTCCCATCAGGGCTCGGGCTCCTCACCTGTGTAGTGCTGCATCCCTGCGTAGGCCTGCTGCAGGGGGTCCACGGGGGCCGCGGGGCTCTGGGCTGGGGAGAGCAGCACCGACTGTGAGGGGGGGCAGGATGCAGAGCAAAGGCCAGGTGGAGAGAGGGGGGTACTGCCTCCCAGGGCCTGGGGGTGGCAGGAGAGCATGCAAATGCACAGAGCCACAGGGAGGAGAAGGCAGAGCGTGGAGTGTGTGATTGGCTATGCAACTGCGGACTTCCCTCAGCCTCAGCTTCCCTGGCTGATGGCGGGCAGGAGCATCCCTGCCCTAGGATGACAGGGCAGGAGAAAGACCTGATGACCCCGAGGCCTGGAGACGGAGGCTGTGTCACGGCTGCCCACCGGCAATGGGAGCGGAGGCTGGGATAGTTGCTGGATGGGGGGGGGGGCAGGCAGAGACCCCCACCTGGGTAGGGGTGAACCCCGTTGGGATACAGAGCATCAGGGGCAGGCTGCCCGGTGGGCTGGGTAGGCACGGGGCTGTAGCCGTTGACGCCCAGGGCAGCAGGGATTGCAGACACGGGCGTGGCAGCGATGGCAGGAGGGGTGCTGGTTCCTAGGGAGGAGAAGGCGACAAAGACAGAGCAAAGAAGCAGGCAGACATGCGCGCACACACACACACACACACACACACACAAATGCAGAGGACCAGTCAGCAAGTCTGAGGGCAGAAGGGAGGAAGCAGGCCACTCTCACCCCTGAGTCCCTTCCAGACCCTGTGGCTTCCCTGAGCAATGTGCCCCCCCCCACATACCATGTGGTAGTTCATCTCACCTGTCCTGTTCACACCCAACCCAGCCTGCCTTGCCTGGGCCTTACCTGAGGATGGGGTGATGGGAGTGGCGATGAGGCCATTGGCATTGATGGCAGCCATGTGCTGCATCTGCACGGCAGCCATGGTGGCCATGGGGCTGAGGTAGGCACTGTGAGCCGCTACCAGGGCCGCCTGCTGCTGCATCAGCTGGGGGAAGGGGAGGAGAGGAGGGTGGGGCCGGGTATCCCACACCCAATCTGGTTCCCCTCCCAACTCTGGGTGTTGGCCTTGGGAGAGTGGGGACTGGTCCTGGATGCCAGGAGGAAACGGGGATGGGCCAGGCCCAGCACCCCAGGGGTCAGTGCTCACGGCCTGGGTGTAGGCGCTGTAGGCTCCAAACTGCAGTGCGATGGGGCTGAACATGCCCAGCTGGGTAGCCACCTGCTGCATTCGGCGGAGACCTCGCTCCTTCTCCGTGTCAGCAAACTTCACCACCAGGCTGGATGAGGCACCCTGGGCATGGGCCACGCATGTGGTCAGAGGGACAGGATCAGGATCTCTCCTCCCAACAGCCCTCAGGGCCTGGCCTCAGTTCTACCCCTCCTGGCCCAGCTTCTTCGGGAGGACAGCCACATTGCACCTCTGTCACCGGGAGGATTTTAATCCCAACCTTCCTCCTGTGCCAGGATGTGTGAGAGACTAGAAAAAGTTGAGAAGCTTGAAGGCATGTGCTTGAAAAGGGAAAGGCCTACTGGAATCCAGAGGGCATCCCTGGCTTCTCTGTGAGGATTCTGAGCTGGAAGTTATCTCCAAAGAGGATCAAGCCACAGCAAACGTTTCATCTCAGGCTGGTCTGCCAGGGAGCTGCCCTAGACCTGTACCGTGACTTCTATCCCCACACCCCAAACCTCACAGTGTGCTCAGAGGAGAAGCCTTAAATTGCCATACCACCCTGCACTAAATAAAAACCAAACCGAAGCACAGGGATTGTTGTAGAATCCTAGAGTCTAGAACGCAGCTCTCTATTCAGTGTTGCATCCCTTTGCCCGAGTTCCTGCTAAATGCTTGCTGGGCATCTGCTGAGGGAGCTTCAGAGTCAGCTAGCTCCGTAGGAGAAATTTATTCTGCGGGAAAGCCCTTCCACAGTGCAGTCTGCTCATGTGCAGAGAGCATAAGTGTTCAGATGCCCAGCCAGGGAGGGTGGGGTGGGAAGATGAGAGAAGAGACCGGAGACGGAGTGGCCAGAGAGGAGTGCAGGGTATGTGGGCTGGAGGGGATGGCTGAGGTAGGGGTCAGAGGTGGGGAGCGGGCATCTAAAACATGGATGTGAGTGGGGCTCACCGGCAGGGTCCGGCTGCTGTGAAGGGTGTTGATGGCCGCCTGGGCCTCAGCATGGGTCTGGAACTTCACAAAGGCGCAGCCTAGAGCATCCAAGAGCAAGAAGGAAAGGGTGAGTGCTCCCGTCAAGGGCCCCCACGTCCTGTTGCCCAGAAGCCAGTGGAGAAGGGGAAGGAGGGCCAGAAGGCCTGTCGAGGAAGGGGCAGCAGGCAGGTACCTTTGCTGGTGCCATCTGGCCCCCGGAGCACAGTGCACTCGTCTATGGTCCCAAAAGGCTCGAACATCTTCCTGACGTCCTCATCTGTCTGCTGCTTCCCTAGCATCCCCACAAAGAGCTTCCGGTCTTCTGGGGGGTAGGGCACAGGATGAGGGGGACATTCAGGGTCCCCTGGCTGCTTTCCCAACTCCATTCCCCCTGGGACAGGCTGAAATCCTGCCCTTTACCCTCAGCAACTCCCTGGAGCTCCAGGCATTCCCCTCCCCCGGGACTCATGCTTCCAGTGTGTAAAATCTGTGATGTTGGGGGAAATGGGGTACAGTTACAGAGTCCTCAGCCCAGTTCTGAGGGGCTTGCACTTCACTCCAGCTTCCCTACAATGGGCTGGATGACATCCCCTCTGACCACACTGACTTCAATCCCCACCTTGACTGGGAACCCTTTGGAACTCTCAGATTTTCTTTTTCAAGAGAGGCTGCCCCTCACTGCTCCGAGCCCTGGGCCTGGGTTCAAAGTCCAAAGGTACAGAACCTACCTCCTCGGCTCTCGCTGTCGGCTGGCTTGACCTGGATCGGCCTGTTCATCTAAAAGGAAAGAAGAGAAGGCACTGCTGGGGATCTCCCCTGAACACCACCCCCCAAGAGCCCTCCCTAGGCCCGGAGCTGCAGAGGGGCTAGAGAGAGTGAACCCCAGGCCCTAAATTGCTGATGGGAAGGAAGGGATCGGGGTTTCATCTTGTTTAGGATTAGGACCTGAGGGGATTAGAGGCATTGGAAGGTGAGGATGTAGGGAGGATGCTCCTGGGGCCAGCTCCAGGCTGTGAGGCCCCAGGTGACTTGGCCAGGGGTAAGTGATGTTCTCTTTAGGGGGAGAACGGAACTTCCTATAGGACATGGGTCCTGAGGCAGAGCCCAACTGAGGGGCTATTCAGCAAGAGCTGCCTCAATTTTACAAAGTAGGGGCAGCAGAGGCCACTCCATGAAGGAGCCCCAAAGAAGACTCTCAACCCAGGGGCACTGCACAGATGCCCCGACTTCCTTCTGACCCCCAGAGGTGTGTCTGCTTCTCTATCTGCCCCCCTACACCCCGTGACCCCAGGGGGAAGGCACTCGGGCAGCACAAAGGGAGCAGATGCCCAGTCTCCGTGGCAACGGGAGAATGCGCGCCATGGCAACCGCCCACTCAGCCTGATTTATCCCTCCCGTCGCCCTGGCGACCGTGGTGACGTCATCACTTCTGTTGCTCCACACACCAGGAGAAGGAGTGGGGGGGTGGTGGGAACAGGGTATGCTGGGGGTGGATTCGGTAGGACTGGGAGGTGGGGGAGGGGCTCAGGACAAGCTTCCTGATTCGTGTGGAGCAGGCTCTGCAGGGCCACACTGTCCCCTCCCTGCCTTCCTGCTCCAGATCAAATCCTTGGAGTCTGGCAGCTGAGAGGGCTCTGAAGGAGGAGCTGCTGTCCCATGCTCCTTTGACATTCCCCCTGTACCCTCAAGTTCTCCAGAGCTCTCCCTTCTCTTTGCTCCTGCAGCATCTCCCTTTGTTCAGTCTCCAGTGGAAAGGCAGACGCCCCCCAGTTCCACTCTCCGTTCTTGTCTGGTGAGAGGGCTCAGCAATGACTCCAGCAGGTTGATTTCCTTAACTAGGGCAGGGGACATCTTCGGAACCGGAGGGAGGGGAACGACTCAGCATTTCGCGTCTGAAAATACTTGGCTTTTGAGGACTAGGACCCTGGGGGCCGCACATGGTCACCCCACCCTCTCATTTGACGGTGGGGCAGTCCGAGCTCCAGTGACCAAAAATTGATATTAAACAAAAGCAACCATTTATCTACATTCTGAGGGAGGCTACGGGCATCCTCAGGAAAAGCACTGGGTTGCGGGTCAGGAGACCCTGCTTCAAGAACTGGCTCTGCCACTCTCTAGCTAGGTGACCTTGGCCAAGTCACTTCTCTCCTGGGGCCTCAATTTTCTCATCTGTAAAACCGTGGGGCTGGGATCCCTGGGTGGCTCAGCGATTTAGCACCGCCTTCAGCTCAGGGCATGATCCTGGAGTCCTGGGATCGAGTCCCACATCGGGCTCCCTGCATGGAGCCTGCTTCTCCCTCTGCCTGTGTCTCTCATGAATAAATAAATAAAATCTAAAAAAAAAAAACAACAACAACAACAACCATGGGCAAATCAGGTGGTGGCGAGTCAGGTTCCCTTCAGTTCTAGAGTTCCAGCTGTGGGTCTTGTGTGTCCGCTTCACACAGAGAAATGCCCCCTGCCCCTTCTCACACCAACCCTTTTCTCTGGTACGGGCCATTCCAGTCAGTGTGACTGACTGGACTCTGGTGAGGTATTCCCAGCCCTGGATCCAACCTAAGCCCCACCTCCGCGGACACTCCTGTCCTGCCCCACCCCCACTTAGGGATCTGAGAGCAGCTGGCTGGGGGAGGTGGGGAAGAGTCACCCAAATCCTCCAACCAATCCGCCCCCAGCTTTATCCTCCAGCAATCTGGGATTATCCCATGGAGGTTCAATCTCCTCAAGAGCCTGTGTGTGTGTGTGTGTGTGTGTGTGTGTGTGTGTGTGTGTGAAGCCCAGGGCCCTCAGTCCTGAACCCTCTTCCTCTCTGTATTCTCCCTAAAGCAATCAGGAAGTGCCCCTGGGTACTCAGCACCAGCCATAACCCCTGGATTAGGGTCTGTCCACAGCCTCAGGGAATTCCTTACTTGACCCTAAACCCTTCCCCAGATGCCCCTAGGTATTTGCTATTCTAGTCCGGGTGGGGACCCTGAGGTCCAGAGAGAAACAATGCCATTCCCTAGCTGCATGGCGGGCTCCCAGGCACAAAAATAGCACCTCAATAAATATCCACAGCTGATGGGAATTTGCACAAAGACACACACAAGCGCATAGGCCGCAGTGCAGACCACAGTGACAGAAGGCTCCCCTCACTCCCTCACAGCCAGCCTCCCTCGGTGGCCCCTAGTGACCCAGGCCCAGGCTCTCCTCCTTGGCCTGGCACTTCCTGTGGGGAGCTCGGTCTTTGTTAGCTCAGCTCGGCACACCTGCCCCCTCCCCTGAGTCCAGCTGGGCCCTGTTTACCTGGCAACATGGAGTCGGGCACCTCTGCTCCCTAGCCACCACCAGCCAGGTGATAAGCCCTCCCCAGGGCCTCCCAAAGAAGAGGCTATTTATATTCCACGTATCACTGAGACCGCTCCCCACCGCCAGCCTGGTCATTCATAAGGCCCTCATCCTTCTCACCAATAGCAAAGACCCCACTGCTCTTCCTGTAAGGAAGAGCTCACATTCCAAAAAATCTAATTCTCCTGAGGTCACAGGTCTGCTGCTCTGCCTCCCTGGCTTCAGGCTTCCTTCCGCCCAGTGTCCCAGACACACACAGAGTCCTTTCCACCGGGTCAGAACTCACTGACCAACAGTAAGCCGATGCAGCCCATTCCCCAGAGTGGGATTTTGGCCCAAGAAGAGCACATCGGGCAGGCGAGGCAGAGGTCCCTCCCACCACCACCTCAAGGAGGCCACACCCTTGGGACAGGAAGAATCCAGGGGCCTGTGGCACAGCCCCTCCTGGGAATGCTCCACGGAGAAAAGGAAATGGGGCTTGACAGCCACAGGCCCAGCCTCCATTCTTCCTTTCTGCTGTGGAAGCATCATCCTGATATGGTGGCACTGGTGACAGAGACGGGGAGAAAGGAGAGAGGGCTAAATGCCTCCACTAAAAAAAAAGCCTGTATTAGGGCAGCTTGCTTGGCGCAGTCAGTGGGGTGGGTGACTCTTGAGCTTGGGGTCATGAGTTTGAGCCCCACGTTGGGTGTAGAGATGACTTAAAATATAAAAAAAAAAAAAAGGCCTATACTATATTAGGAGGGTTTGGAGATTAGACAGCAGGAAGAACTTCCCACAGGGCTGGCACACTGAACCCACATGTGTGCGCGCACGCACGCACACACACACACACACACACACACACTGAACAATTGAGGAAATAATGCTGCCAGGAGGGCAGGTGGCAGAGAAAAGACCTGGGGCATACAAAGTGTCAGGGAGAGTGGGCGCTGACATCTGCTCCCCAAGACGGCCGGTCTGCTCCCCTAGGCTCCTGGAGGACAGGAGCTCCATCCCCTGCAGGAGGCCCTGTCAGACCACTCTGGATCCTGCCCCCAGGCCTCGGTGTCACCTGGGAGCTCACTGGCTGATCATTAACCAGGCATCCTTCTCCCTAAGCCTATATATGTATTTTTTTTTTAATTTTTTTTTTTGCAGGAACGGGAGGCAGAGCCTTTCCACGTCGCCAGGCCTGCTGCTGCTGACCACAACCAGAGCCCTGCCCAAGCACGGATACAGCTGGGGGAGGCCAAGGCGAGGCCAAGGCGGCACCCCTGCTAGCAAGACCAGGAAAAGCCGGGATGGGGCCATGGAGATGAAAACTACCGATTTGTCAGGGTCTCCACAGAGAACAGGAAAGCAAGGAAAGTTGAGATGTGACGTGATCGAAACCAGGCTTCCCAGGGCTGCGTGTGCCCACACCCACACACCCTGGGCCACGTGCACACGCACGCGCACACGCAGGCTCCCCAGATCCTGAGCCTACTCACACACACCGAGGGTCCTCGGTTCCGCGGGCAAGGACCCTTCAGCTACCCTGCCACCGGCTAGGACAGGGTGAGCTGCGAGGGTTGAGGGCCACAGGGTAGGTGTCACAGACCTACCGAAGGCTTGAAGTTGGGAACAGCTGAAGTGGTCTCGATTTCCCTGGATGCCCCCACCCTTGTTGCCCATCTGTTTGGTCTATTTCCCTCCCAGGAAAGAATGGAGAATCAGCCTTTTTTCTCATTTCCCACACAGGGGAAGGGGTAGAGGTTGTGACACATGTGTCTCCAGCACCCAGGCTGGGCTCAGGAAATGTTTGCTGAAGGGACGGATGGGGTTAGCTCTCAGGACTACTTCCTGGGCCTGAGGGGCAGGAGACAACAGAAGCAGGTAGACGTGGAACAGAACAGGACAGCCTTCCCCCTGGCTGCATGGCTGGAGGCATCTCGAGATTCTCTCTCTCTGTCAGCCCAGGCCTGGGGCAATCAGCAAGGCTGTCCCAGAAGAAAAGCAACAGAGCTCAGACTCTACAGGAGAGAGGCCACGTCAGAGGGCACCTCTGCCACCTTGGACACCTTTGCGGGTCAGGCCTGATCCTCCGCAATGATGTCCACCCATGCCCTTGCTCGCACCCCCAGCCCGGGCCGGCCCAGGCCCTGCTCCACCCTGATGCCCAAAGCTCTCCCTGGGAGGCACCAGGTGAGTCCATCAGAGCCCAGCAGCCAGCACAGAGATGCTAGTCCAGTAGGCACCAGCCGCCCCTGTCACAACCAGACATCCCACCTTCAAGAGTGCCTGGGTGCCTCCTGCTTACTTTGCCACACACTTGGTGTTCAGAGTCTGTCCCCACGCCTCCCAACCAGCTCCGTTCCCTAAGTGTTGAGCGGGTTGGGAAGTGGGGAAGGGGCTGCATCTGCTCCTTACAAAGGTCACATTTGCTCTGCTAACCACTGTCTTTCTTCTCTCCAGGTAAAAGACATGAATGGATCTCCAGCAAGAAAGAGGAATGTTAGAAGGAGAGGGGGCTTCCTGGTGATGAGAGGAGGTAGGAAACAAGCTCCATGTCTCAGGAAGGTGGTGAGCCCCTGACCCCTTCCAGGGCCCTTCTCAGCCCTCTTGCCCTATAAGTATAGGACTCACCCCTGGAAGCGTCTTCTGTTCGTGCAGGGCACTCTGGGCCTTCAGGGCTGAATCGCGGGCACAGTATGTCAGGAAGGCACATCCTGAGGAGGAGCAGGGGCAGAGGAGATGGGGTTGGGATGAGTCCCCAGTGTCCCCTCTCTAGAAGATTCCCTCCACCATGAGACTGAGGACGGATTGTCTCTTCTTGCCACCTTCTGCCTGCTGGAGTTGGGAGGTGTCTGAGAGGGAGTCTCTGGGTTGCTGAGCTCAGGGAAGAGACCCAGAGCTGGGAGGTTTGTGTGGTGGTGGCATTGGGAGAGGGGGCTTCGTGTGGGGGCAGAAGGGGCCTGTAGTTGCCAGACAAGCATGTGTGCCCTGTGACTTCTTTCCTCCTTAGCTGGCCTCTTCCGTTTCGCCTTTGCCTCCACCTCCCTCCATCTTGCTCCCTGTCACCCCTCTCCTCTCCCATTTTCCCTATTTCTTCATCTCTCTCCAACTCCCCAGGAGGCAGGTACAGGGTGAAGCATGGGAGAGAGGGAAGGAAAGGGAAGAGCAGTTCCCTGCATGTTCCCAGGCCAGTGGAGGGGGAGGCAGTGTCCCCCAGCCCCTCCCCCCAGCTCTCCAAGTCCTGACCAGGGCCTGACCTGGCTTAGCAGGAGCACACAGCCTGGACAGGCCCAAGGAGTGCCTCTGGCTGGCTCTCTGAACTTCCTGCCCCACACTTCCAGATCCACACCCTGGAGCTTCCCTGCAAAGTCCATGTCCATTCTTGCCAGGTTGACCCCCACCCCAATAGTGTCTAAGGCTACTAATAATCTCAGGCGTGTGTGCACACACACGCATGTGCACACACACACACACACACACACACACACCTGCCTGGCTCCTTATCTCCCAAGCCAGATCTCTTGGTCCCCCATCCTCCTTTGAGTTCACCCACAACATCACCCCCTCATCCCCGGGATCTAACATCTCTGTGTCCCCCAGGAGGCCCCCCTGAGGCCTGCATCAGAGTCCCCGCTTGCTCACCCTGCTGCTCTCTCATGGCTCCTCCATCCACTCCTTATCCCTGAACTCTTCCCATCCACATCAGCCCTTCCCAGCCGCTCCAGCCCTGCAAGCTGGCTTCCCTTCCTCCCAGTCTCCTCTCCCAGCCCTGCTGCCTCCGCAGCCTGGCCTGACCCCTCACCCTTGTGCAGCCCGGTGTACTTGTCCTTGATGACAGTCAGCTCGAAGATCCGACCAAACTGTTCGAAGATGGGCTTCAGGTCCTTTTCCTCCAGATGCCTCGGGATCTGCCCCACAAACAGCTTGATGGCATCCGGCTCCTTCATTGGGGCGGCCCAGGAGGAGGGGCCCAAAGGCCTGGGGGAGCTGCCCAGCGAGGAGGCAAGTGGCGGGGGCCGGAGCCCAGCCGGGGCTGGCTTTCCCTTTGGCCCCAACCACAGTGCTGAGCGGAGGGGCAGCGCTTCACACAAAGGAGGCCCAGGGAGTTGAGGGCTAGGGGTCAGGGGTCTAGGCAGACACTGTCATGCCACCAGGGGGCATAGCCCAAACAAATGATCTTCCTCCCTGAGATCTGGCAAATATCCCAGGATGGGGGGCAGTGTGCTCAAGATCTGGGGGGTGAGAGGGGTATCAGGGACGCTGGGAGCTGGGGTGAACAGCTGGAGTCGGGGAAAGGGCCTGAGGAGGGTGATGGAGAAGGGGGCTGGGGGTGGCCAGCAGCGTGGGGGGGGGGGCACTCCTGATGTGGGGCAGGTGGAGCTCTCGTCGGCTTTCCCGGGAAGACACCTCCCCTGTGGCCGATCCTTCTGCTGGGTCCGAAGATCCCTGATGCCAGATGCTTGGTCTCTGATGGCGGCAGGGCTCTGGGGTTCCCTTTCGCCCTGCCGCCCCCCTTCGGGTCCTCCCCTCAGCCCCCCTCCCACCCCACCCTGGTCCCCGGGCCTGTGCTGCTGCTGGCTGCTCCCGCTGCTGGGGCTGCCTGCTTTCCCGGTCACCTGGGTCCCGGAGCTCTGCTCTCCGGCCGCGCTCTCCTCAACAAAAACCTCCCCCCTCCACACCCCCCTCCCCACTCCCACCTCCTTTCCCCTGACATCAGTGATGTCAGTCTCAGGGGTGGAATACAAATTCTCCACCCTGGAGAGGGACGCACAATCCAGACGAGAGCCACGCCCTCTTTCTATCTCCTTCCTCTCTGACTCCTTTCCCGCCCCCGCCCCCGCCCCCAGAAGAGCAGCTGGTCCTGTTGATAATAACCCTTCCCCCATCGTACTCCCCAATCACGAGTTGGGCAACACACTAAGATGGAGAATTTATAGAGGAGCCCTAAGGTGGGGTCCATTGTTCCGGGGGCTGGAGCTGTCCCCGGTGCTGGAAGCGAAGACCCAGGAGAGGGGAGCAGGGGGAGGAGAGGGGAGCCGGCATCTGGGGAGACTGAGTGTGGGGAGCCAGGGAAAGAATCCAGGGACGAGAAAATAGCTTAGAAACGGTTGGGCAGGTTGGGGGTGGGGAGAGGAGGGAGATGTAGGTGGGGCGGGAATCAGGTCTCGGAGCCTGGGGGAAAGGGCAGAAGAGGACCCGGAGAGGAGAGGTGGAAAGGGGGGCGGGGAAGGAGCGAGCGGGTGAAATGAGCACAGAAAGAGAACTGTGTATTTTCCAGAAAAGGATCCAAGTAAAACTATGTCTTGCTGGCATTTGCCAACGCCCCCTTCTCTCCCTCTGGGTGGTTTGTGTGTCGAAGTGCGTGGGCAGGGAGGCGGTGGTGGTGACGACTTCCAGAGCTAGCACTTCTAAGCTCCTTGAAGACCAGGGCACTGGTTAATTCAACATTTCACTGTTTGGGGTCTAGCACAGTGTCTTGCTCAGACGTAGCTGCTCAACAATTATTTCTTGAGTAAACAGCTGATGCAAAGAACCTCTGAGAAGAGCAGATTCCTGATTCCTTTAGGGGAAGGAACCACAGTTGGCAAGCTCCTCTTTAGGGCAGAGGAAACCCAATTTCTCTTCCCTTACCCTCCCCCCCACCAAGTTAGGTTCCTTGAGTGGGACTCTCAAAGTGAGTCAGGTAGCCAAAAGCGGTGGGGGGAGCACATTTGGGGGCCATTATTATCCTAAACAACTATTCCTTTTATGGAAAATCTGTTTCCCCCATAATCCCAAGGGAGCTTAATTCCTCCAGGCGCTGGACCCACTCACAGTACCCTTCCAGGCAGGGAGTACCTGCTGCCATCAACTTTCCTGAACAGGACAGTCCTTGTGGGATGCCCTGTCTCTCGTCATTCCTTCTTCACCCCAGAGTGGGGCTGATGTCTCCACAGTGCCACTGGTGTCTCTGAAATGCATCCCAACTGGATCCCAGCAGCCGCCATTCCTCAGCTATCACAGCAGGCAAGCTTCTCTTCAGGAAGAAAAGTAATAGTAACAGCCCTTAGATGACACTTAGGGTGTCCCAGGCACATTGTTCCAAGTGCTTTATATTTACTGATTTGTTTAACCCTCAGCACCACCCTATGATGTAGGTTCTACCATTACCTCCAAATAAAGACAAGGGAACCAGGGCACCAAGAGAGAAAATGGGTTGCCTAATGCCACACAGCTAGAAAGAGGTCTCCATGAGGCTGGGGTCCCGTGAGACTGGGGTCCCTGGCAGGCTGGTTCCTGAGTCCTGACTTTAACCCCCACACCAAATGCTCCCTGTGGGAATGGGAGGAGTTGTTAAGCCTGACTTTCTTCCTCTTATGTCTTCATTTGAGCCCCGTGTGAGAGATGGCCTTTCAACTGCTTGTTTCTCTGTTGAACCACCTTCCATCCTTCCTTAGTCTGGGTTTGAGTGTGTGTGTGTGTAAATACAATTACACTTCATGATATGGATGCCCAGGTCCCCCCAGTTGGGCCACTAAGATGGGGGTGGGGTGGGAGATGGTAGAGGACCCAGTACTGGGTGGTCAGAACACGTGATGGCAGTGCCAGGGAACCAGGAGTGCAAACACATCTGGAAAGTAACTTTCTACTCCCTACTCCACCCTCACTGCTCCTTTTCTTCCCTCCTAATCTGATCTTAGTATTTATGGAGATGCTAAACAGATCGCACCCTCTGAGGATGGAGTCCAGGAAGACCCCACAGCCCTGTTGATCTTGTTACTCTGTGTCTTGTCAGCAGATCTGCTGCCCTGCTGCTCATTCTGGCTTGAGGCTAATCACATTAATTGAAATATTAAACATTTACAAAAATGAATTATAATGAACTCTCCTCGTTCTTCCTCCCAATCAGCAATGGGGGTGGGGTGGGGAGACAGCTGCAGGCAGCAACATGCTTCCAACCCTTTGCTTACTTTGTGTTCCCCAGATGGAGGCTTCCACCTGAAAGGAGAGGCAGGGCTAAGGGAAGAGTGGGAGCTTGTGGCAGGCCATCCTTGCTGGGGACTGGGGGCACATCTCTGTCCTGTGCTGTAACTCCGGGGTGGGGTTAGGGGAACCTTACAACTCAGAATCTGGGGGATGCTCTCCAGGAGGAAATGAGGATTCCAAGCCCTAGTTCTCCCAAGGTCCTTTCTCTTTCTGCCATCCCCAAGCTCACCTTCTTTCTTACTCTTCTGCACTCAATGCTAAGCTGCCCTACATAAAAAGATTGACTTTATGAAGGCAGAGCTCTACTCCTAATTTAGATTCTTAGAAAATGAATAATTGGGATCTTTTTCAGAAAGGCAAATGTAGTGGTGATTTATGTGGGCAGAGTGGCTAGTACCCAAACACTTGCTGGCCTCACCAACTGAAAGCATAGTGAAGCCACATGCAGCAGAAACCATGAGACTACAGAAAGAATCTACTCTATGGTCTTCTTTTCCTTAAGTGGCTTCTACCTCAGATAGCGAGTAAGACAGGCCAACACCATGTGGAATAGTGAGGACTGAGGTGCTGTAAGAAAACAAAAGTAAGTTAGAGGTAGCCTCTCTTATTTACACATAGTGGTATTTGTGTCATGGGAAGTGCTCAGTCAAGAAAGGCTTGGTTGATTCTCAAAGTGTAAGACCACAGACTAGCAGAAGAAGGACATTACTTATTTTATGCACAGGGATGGGAAGATGGAGAAATTTTACATATTTATGTTATGCATGTGTGTGTGTGTATAGATTTGCCAGTCCAGACCAGCAGTGTTTAATATAAGGCAAGCCATAGATAGAATTTAAATTTCTAGTAGCCACAATAAAAAAGAAGTGAAATTACTTTTACTGATAGATTTTATTTAACTGATATATCCCAAATATTACTCAACGTGTTTATATGATATATCCAAAATATTCAACATCATCAATATAAAGATGAATAAGATATTTTACTTTCTTTAAACTATACGTTCAAAATCCAACGTGTATATTTTACACTTTTTTAAAAAAAGATTTTATTTATTTATTCATGAGATACACACAGAGAGAGATAGAGAGAGGCAGAGACACAGGCAGAGGAAGAAGTAGGCTCCATGCAGGGAACCTGATGCGGGACTTGATCCTGGGTTTCCAGGATCACATACTGGGCCAAAGGCAGGCGCCCAACCACTGAGCCACCCAGGCATCCCAAGATGGTGCAGCTCTTTTTTTTTTAGATTTTTAAAAAATATTTTATTTATTTATTCATGAGAGACACAACACAGAGAGAGATTGAGGCAGAAGCAGGCTCCATGCAGGGAGTCCAATGCAGGACTCGATCCTGGGTCTCCAGGATCCCACCCTGGGCTGCAGGTGGCACCAAACCGCTGCACCACTGGGGCTGCCCAGATGCTGAAGCTCTTAAGCTAGCTGGGTTGTCCCAGTAGCTTTTCTGTGGGTGGAGGGGTGCGAAGAAAGAAGTCTGGCCAACAGGAACTATCACCTCCAATTAACCTTTGCTCCTGCCTGAAAAAAATCACTTGTGACAGATGGCAGCTTATCTACCTCTCTATTAACCCTTCCTCCTAAAAAACCAAACAGCCACAATGATTACTAACTTGGATGCGGTTTCTGGGAAGAGGCCTGTAGCTCGCTACATAATCTATCTTCCGTGGTTTTTTCCTGGTGTGGGTACTGCCAACATTTTCTGTTCTCCTCAGTGTTTGCGGAGGATAGAGCTATACCACTGAGAGACCCCCTCCAAAGCCATGGTCTAAATGCTAGGTTTGTTTCTCCTTGGGCAGTTGTTCTCAAACCTGAAGGACCTGCCTCCCTTCGGAGGTCTGGTCCCTGTCCCAGGGGCCTCTGCTGGGCATGGTCTGGTGTGTGTGTGTGTGTGTGTGTGTGTGTGTGTGTGTGTGTGGACAGACAGGCTCCTGCCCTTTCCAGGCCTATTTTCAGTTCCCTTTCTTAGTTAACTTCCCTTTCTTGGTTAGAAACTCAAAGAACATACCTTGAAGACCAACTGTCCTTCCCCTCCTCTGTTCCACTGGGAGTGGGAGAGAGAATTGAGCTTATGAGGAGCAAGTGAACCTATATATAGTCAGTTCAAGAGGGAGAACCTTTGGCAGAATGTCCCCTAGGTCCTTTCCCGTTTGGTCAGTGCAAGGACCTTTCTTCCTTTGCAGAACTCCCCTCCATCCAAGGGATGCCTTCGTGTTACTAAGTATCAAGTTCGGGGGCGGGGGTGGGGGGGGCGGGGGGGGGCGGCGGGAGTGGGGGGTGGGTTGGCTACTAAGCCTTCTGAAGGGGAAGGAGCTGGGTTTCTGCGGTCTGGCGTCGTCCCCCCCGCAAGCCCCGGCCAATAGGGCTTCAACAGCTGCCAGAGAACCGACAGGGTCATGAATCAGGTTCTGTGAGACTTTGCCTTAGGAATTCCTTCGCCAGTTTTTCTCTGGAGTCAAGAAAAACAAAACTATTTGTGGCTGGGTGGGGTCAGGAAGGAGGCCTCCTTCCGTGCAGGACTCAGCCAGGAAGTGCGCCCCCCAGTCTGAGGGAGGCGATCCCACGGGGGCGCCCCCAGTCTCGTCTAGAGCCTCCTCCCCGGCTTCTGAAGGCCCCGCTCACTTGTCCCCCAGGGACCACCCCCTGCGAGCCGAGCAGCCGAGGCCCCGACCGGCCGGCGCGGGGGGGAGGGGAGCGGAAGGGGCGGAGGGGCGGGGCCTCCGCGCCCGCGTCCCCGTCGCCCTGACGACCCGGACAAGATGGCGACGCTGCAGGGCGGGCTCCTGGGGCCGGACCCCGGGGCGCTGAGCCCCGCGCAGCAGGAGCAGCTGCGGGACTTCAAGGTGGGCGCATCCCGACCCCGCGTCCATCCAAGTGCAGCCGCCCGGGGCGAGGGCCGTAGGCCGGGGGGGGGGCGGAGGGGCGGGGAGCCCGTGCCCAGGTGAGGGCCGGAAGGCCGTGGGGGGGGGCTAGGGGGAGGGGGGCTGGGAGGGGGCCCGGAGGAGGGCGAGGAGCGGGGAGCCCGTGCCCAGGTGAGGGCCGGAAGGCCGTGGGGGGGCTGGGGGGGCTGGGAGGGGGCCCGGATGAGGTCGAGGAGCGGGCCCGGGGGGAGCCCGTGCCCAGGTGAGGGCCGGAAGGCCGTGGGGGGGCTGGGGGGGGCCCGGAGGAGGGCAAGGAGCGGGCCCGGGGGGAGCCCGTGCCCCGGCGCGGACCCAGGCGGAGCCCTACGGCCCCTCGCGGTGCGGGAAGGTCCCAGGCACCTGGCGGGAACGGCCCGGGAGGACTGGCGGAGACGGTGACTCGGACACGGAGACGGCGCCCGGACGTCGCAGAGCAGACACCGGCAGTTAGCGGCGGGGCCCCGAGCCCGACGGAGCTGGGCGGCCTGGGGGGCCTGGGGCTGCGGGGCCGCGGCCGGGCGGGGCTGCGGGGCGGGTGAAGGCGTCAGACCTCCCGCTCCGGGGCGCGCCCGGGGCCCGCGGCCTTACCCCAGGGCTTGCCCGCGAAACCTGCCTCCTCCTTCGCCCTCTTACCCCCAGATTCAGACTCGGATTGCTAACGAAAAATACCTGAGGACCCACAAAGAAGTGGACCTGCTCATAAGCGGTTTCTTCAGGTAGGTGGGTGTTCCCAGTCGGCCTTGACCACCAGTGGAAGATGCTACGAAAACTTGCTGCGGAGATGAGCGCCTGCTGCCCTCAGGGTCAGAGGTGGCGGACAATAAGGTAACATAACAACTAAATAAACACACACACACACACACACACACATTTTGGGTAGACAAGTATTTTAAGATTGAGTGTTTTCTGAGATCTGTATCATCCAGGGCATTCTTGAGTTATCTCTAGAGGTTTCCTTCAGTTAATCTGTAAATTCTCAAAAATATTAATATTCAGTCATTTTCGCTGTTAGGGTAAATATATATCTTCTGACTTTTGGAAGAGGTAATTTGGCATTGAGAAACTCAACAGGCAGCCATTGGGTGTAGAACACTATTTCTGCATCAGAGGAGCTTAACAAGATCACTAGAACTTAAAAAAAAAAAAAAAAAAAAATCAGAGTCTGGCCCTTCTGTCCCTGAGAGCTTTGTTGTGGAAAGGCGCCAATGGTTGGAAGCCATTGCCTGTAAGTCTTGGGGAAAAGACTGTTTTCCACCATATCCTGGGGCATGTTTTTCTTTCCCCTACATTGCCCTTAAGTGTGTCATTTGTTTCAATGGAAAATTCTCCTGATGGGATGAAAGGCAAAGAACTGTAAAAAAAAAAAAAAAAAAATCTAGCAGCAACAAGGATAAAAACAATAGAACTATTTCCAATACCG
This sequence comes from Canis lupus familiaris, assembly GCF_011100685.1. NCBI lineage: Eukaryota > Metazoa > Chordata > Mammalia > Carnivora > Canidae > Canis > Canis lupus. Next base: position 61,412,810 of record NC_049238.1, read on the forward strand.
TTTGGCTATAGATAAGTAGGCAAGGTTTAAATGTTAATAATGGCTTCCAATTCCAGGCACTGTGCTCAATTTCATGAGCCCTTATCACACTGAACTGTAATTTCATTGTCCTCTTCTGCTTCTGTCCCTGGTCAGAACGCCAAGCCAGCGGAGCCATGTCTGTGTCTCTGGCACGTGCATAGCGTGCATAGTGCATAGCGTATGGCGTCTTGGTACTTGGGCTGATCTTCCCAGCAACGACAAAACACAGCTCATCTTCACTTCCGTTTTATAGGTGGAGAGGTGAAGTACCTTCCCCAGGATGCTGAACCAGGATCCAGACCCCTGGTATTTCCACTGTGTTGGGTTGAAAGCTCACAGAAGGGGAGCCAGAGGCAGGGCTCTTCTTTATCTTCTCAACAGTAGACCTGGAGCTGTGTCTTTTTTCCAGGCTCCTTTCTTTCCCAGATCTCACTGTCCTTGATCTCCTCGTCATTTCTCCAGAGGCTGCAGATTCTCACAGGGCAGATAGGGGATGGAGAAAGGGAAGACAGAAACTTCTCTGTGAAGGTTGGTTTTGTTTGGCTCAGGGCTAAGGCTTAGGCAAAAAGATGGTGTAGGGGTCTTCTGTCAGTGTCAGTCCTGGGGATCAGGCTATCATTTTTTGCACTTTTTCTTCTAAAGGGAAATAAAGGTTGACCTCATTCCTATCGCGGGGAGCTCCAAGTTAGGAATGATTCCAGCAGGGAGGTTGAGGATAGATATTAAAAGCCTGAATTAAATCACCATTTGCATTGTTCACAAACACAAGGAATGGGTAGTGGTGGGGACAGTGGTGAATGAAGAGGGTAGTGTTTTTAGTTACATGTCAGGGATGGCCCAGCTTCTCTGTCCAGGAAGTTTCCAGGAGGAACTGGGTGTCTGCTCCTGGCTGCCTCGAGAACAGCTTTCCTCCCTTCCTTATTATCCCCACTACCACCACCCCACCCACCCACACCTCTGGCCAGGTAGGCCACCAGGCTCTCCCTTTGCTGTTCTTGAAGCTACCTACAGGAAATTCTCCTGCTTTTTCTCTTTCTGGCTTTTTCTCTTTCTGAGGTGGAGGTGGGAGGGGGAGAAGAAGTGTTTAAAGTTTGAGGGTTTGCTTTTGTTGTTTTTGGGGTTCCTGTTACTTCAGAAGAAACTGGGATGAATTAGAATCAGCCCCCCATCATTTATACTGGATACTTCAGATGGTATTCCCCTTAGGAAAAGAGGAAAGGAGAATAGGGGACAGAATTCTGGGCGGCATACCTGCCCTTACCTCTTCTGCAGGTCCCTGCACTAGACTTACTCCAACCCATTGAGGAGCTCCAAGATGTTTTTGTTGGGAAGCGAGCCCCCTACTTGGATTTTCCAGATCCTATAGTGATTCACTTACAGCTCTTCAGGGTGTTCTTGTATACACAGTGTATGAAACTCTTAATACCTTGAATTTTGGACCTGAAAAATAGAAAGGGTAGGGATCTAACTTATTTTAGGCACCCAGGGATCTTGGGTTTTAGGCTGGAGATATGATCGCAAAGTATGAAATTGTAGAAAGACTTTATTAGTTATTTTTCTAAGTAGCCAGGCAGATGAACCTTCCCCTAATTAATTAATTAATTAATTAATTTTCCTTCCCCAAATTTAGAACTGATTATGTCATTCCTTAGCCAGAAAAATCTTCAGTGGCTCTACAGCATTGCCCCCCCCCCCAACTTTTTTTTTTTTTTAACATTCCGTTGAAATATAATGAAAAATGGCATATCCTAAACTGGGTGAACTTTTACAAGATGAGAATATACATGGTACGAGGGTCCAGATCAAGAAATAGAACCTGACTAGCATCACAGACTGTCTGTGGCCTCTTCCAGGCACTTCCCCCCGAAAGGTAGCCAGTATCCTGACTTCTCTTGTGGCACAGATTTGTTTTGCCTTTTTTGTACTTTATATAAGTGGAATTCTGCAGTATGTACTCTTTTTGCCTGGCTTCTGTTGCCCAACTGTGTCTTAGAGATCCTTCAATCTTGAAACTGCTGGGGATGTTCCACTGTGTGACTAGTGTGAGCTTTACCCATTCCCCTTGCCTTTTGAATTGATATACATGTCTCTCCTTGGCCTTCCAGGCTCTCCATAGTAGAGCCCCTTTGCTCCCTACTGCTCTCTGTGCCGGCCCCCCATTCCAGCCAGATGGAAGCTCTGATCACTCCATGGACCTCCCCACTGTCAGGGACACTGACACTTTAAGTGCTCCTCTGAACTCTGGGGATACAAAAGGTGGATATTCTGGTTCCTACCCTTGAGGAGTTCACCATCTATAGGACACAGGCTGTTTCCTTTGATTTCTTGATCTTTATTCTTGCCACTTCTCTGGGTCTGGGATGCCCTTATCCTGCCTGCCGAAACCCTGAGTGCACGGGGTACCAGCTGCTCTGTGAAGATTGCTGGGTCTGTGCTCTCAGAAACCATCCTCCTTGTCCGTAGCACAGTGTTAACACCCTCTTAGAGCACTGCTAGGAGGTTCCTTGGCCTTTTGGACATTTGGGAACTTACCCGTTCCCTTTTACTTGACTAATTTCTTTGAGGTGGTGCTGTATTTTATTTATTTTTTAAATCAATCCCTCATATCTAGTATAGTCACACAGAATTTGTGCTCAATAATTATCAAGTGGAATTCAAGGAGAAGCAAGGCAAATTCTTAAGGCTTGGGAGGTAGGGGCTTTCAGGGCCAGGAAGCCTTCTTCCAGGCTGGTGGGCAGAGCGGCCATGGCCAATTGGAGGTGTTGTAGAGAACATTGGCCTTGGAATCATAAGACCTGGGCTCTCTGCCTTTTATTTACATGCTTTGTGAACTTGGGCAAATGATTAACCTTTTGAAAGTTTGATTTCTTCATATGTAAAATGGGGCACAGTCGTTGCTGTTTCACAGGGTTGTTGTAAAATGAGATAATATTTGTGAACATTCTTTATGAACAATAAAACTCCATGCGAGATAAGGCAGTTCCCCTCCCCAGTGGCACCAGCGCTGCAGGCCTTATCAGTGTTCTGGTCAAGGCAGGGAAACAAGCAGCCTAAGTCTGCCCTCTCAGCATTGCTGATGGCATTGCTCCCCCCACCTCGCCACCCCTTTGGGCACCCGTGGCTAAATGCAGTCACCAGCTGTGGGGTCGCATATGTGTCCGACCACACAGGAAGCCCTCGAGGACTAGGCAATGTGTCCTTCATCTTTACCTCCTGTCCCTAGCTTGGTCTCTGGTTCTGTGAAAATGTTTGTTGAATGAATGACATGCTTTGCCTGTCTGTGGCACAGCTGTCTTGTGAGGTGAGCTTGGTGCCATTTTTAATGTTTTGCCCTTTGCTTCAGAGCCTGACCTGAGGGAAAATAACGAATGCAAGGGTCTTGGTCAGGAGGTCCCCGGCTTACTGACTCCCAGAACGCTGTGTCTCAGGCCAATCTACTCCCTGAGGGTGGGGACCTGTGGCTGAGGCTGAGCGCAGCCTGCCTTCAGGCCTGCTTTACTCTTGCCCTTATTCCTTATGTCTTCCAGAGAAATGTTTCTGAAAAGACCAGACAACATCCAAGAATTTGCTGCAGGTGAGTGAGGCAGTGTGCGTTGTGGGTGTTTGAGAAACCAGCCTAAGGGATATTGTTGCAGATGTAGACTCGGACAAGCCCCAATTCTCCCTGCAGAGTCTGGGGTGCTTCTTCACTCCATGTCCCCTTAAGGAGCTTTTTTCAGAAGGCTACTTCCTCCATTGTCATTTCCTCAAAATGAGGACAGATGAAAAATGAGACAGAGCTTCCTTGTGGGGAGGGTTAAGAATTTTGAGATTCCCAAAGGAACACATTGGTGGCTCTTTACCTGGGCATCGTAAAGCAAGGTTCCCCAACCTGGCTATACCTGGGGAGCTGTTAAGGAATGCTGATGCCTGGGCCCAGCCCAAGAGGTTGGTGTTTCAGTAGCTCAGGTGGGGCCAGGCCCCACAGTTGAAAAAGTCCCCAGGTGACTCTAAGGGGTTCTGCTGCCCCAGCTGCCTTAGGTCAGTGGTACTGAGAGGGAAGGGCTGAGCTGGCTGCTTCCTTGGGTCCTGTTGGCCCAGGGACGTAGTTCTGGCCTTGCACCATTTCTAACTGAATTTGATGTGTCTGCTGCCACAGCAGATGACGCCTCTGGTTCACATTATGCTGGGTGTATAAAAACTCTCCTCTGTCGTCATCATGTGAGAGCCTGGCTCTCCTCTGAGAGGATATTCTCAGAGAGGAGAGGGCGTGATATCTCAGAGATGAGCTGGCAAGCTGAGCTGAGATGAGAATAACATTTGGCATTTATTTGGGCCTCAGGATGGGCTGGGAGCAGAAAACCCAGAGATCCCTCGGCCCTCTGATGGCTCTTGTGCATCAGGAAGCTGAGGAACTGCAGGATAGTGAGGAAGGGACAGGAGCCATCCTGTGTAAGCCCCTCTTGGGAACGCTTGAGCTCACAGGCTCAGCACCACTCCAGGCGGGGACAGTGACCACGGGATCTGCTGTGACTTCTAGTGTGTTGGAAAGCAGGGCCGCCTCGAACAGCCCTGCGAGGCTGAGCCATCCTAGCTCTTGAGCAGAGTAAGTGATCTCCCTCCCTGCCTTTCCCCTTTGGGTTTAGATAATTTTTTCTTTTCGATTCTTATCCCAGACTATTTCACAGATCCAAGACTTCCCAACAAGATTCACATGCAGCTAATTAAGGAGAAGAAAGCAGCTTAATTAGCAGAATCATGATGCTCAGCTGCCGAGAGAGACCAGAAAGAATCCAGCCTTAGGGTGGGTGTTAACCTCACTTACAGACAGAGGCTTCTTTACTCTTGTCAAAATAAGCACTGGCTTCTCAGCCCAGGGTGTGAAAGAAACCAAAGGGAGAAGCTGCAGAGAAGTTTCATGCAAGTGTTTCGTTTTCTTGACACTATTTTGGGGAATTAGGGGCTGTGAAGAGCAGCCCGGGGTTTGTCTGGCATGTCCGTGGCAGGAAGAGACAGCTGTCTTCTGAGCCTAGTGAAACGTAGTCAGAGAGTGGAAGCGGAATCGTGTGGGAGTGAAGGGTGGCAGGGAAATGGGGGTGGGGCCTGCCAGCATCCAGACCCCGCTGTCAGACTGCAGAATATTGAGTGCTCCCCGCAGATGGCCTTTTCCTTCTTCCCTGGTGCTGGGAGCAGAGGGGGTTCCCGTTGCTTCTGGAAGGGGCGGGAACCATTTCCCTCGTTGTATCTCTTGGACTAGGGACTTTCCTGCTCCCCCTCATCTTCAAACCAGGCTCTACTGTGAGAGCCATCTCACATATCTCAGGATGATTTCTGAAAGGATTCTGCAGATTGGGAATTTTTCACGTGAGGTGGGCAAAAGCCACATTCCTGATTTCATAGCATCATTTGTATTTTGCAGGGTCTCCTGGAAGCAAGGGAGCCCTTTGTCATCATCAGTGTGTGGTTCCAAGCCTCCTTGGGCCGTGTCTGCTGTTGCAAAGGCTTTTAAAGATATTCATTAAAAACAGACCTTTCCACTCTTTCTGCTGTATTTCACTCCAAAGGAGGAAGCCATCCAGCACAGAGGGCTGTTGTGCCCCTCCTTTGACCTGAGAAGCCACAGGGCGGGTGGGCTGTCTGCGGCAGCCCATGGGCCTCCGCTAGGTCAGGGGCTGCTCCCACATGTGCCTCAACACTGTGTCCTCTCTGCCCCTCCAGGCCACTTGCTCCCAAAGCCAAGGCTGGACAAAAGAATGAGGGCGGGGATCCTGCGAGGACCACAGTTGATCAGGGTGGTACTGAAGCCCTGTCCACACTTTAGCATGGCTTGTTTGTTGTTTGTTTTTCCCATCTTCCCTCCTGGGTTACTGTATGGGGTGTACAGGTGGTGGTTTAACTCTTTTCTACCAGCGATAACAGCAGCTGGGCTGGAAAGACAGTAAAAAAATGAGATTGGACAAAGAAAACCCATTCAGGGCCATGCCACTTGTAAAATATGAATCTAACAGGTGACTCAGAGGTGGTGGACTTTGTTCTTGAGGATTTTTACCAACAAGCCACCCGTCCATTTGGTTTTCAGCTAACAGGCAGGGGAGTGGGCCAGTTGGCCTTTTGACATCCTTTTCAGGCCCAGAAGGCATCCATGTCTTCTGTGTTATGCCCCGTTCCTTTGGCCTCCACAATCCACTGTATGAAGGACCTCTCACCTATGTGTGTCGTCCACATCACCATGGCAACAGAGGCTTAGCCTAAAGCAGGGGCTGTGTTCTTTTTCTTTCCCTTGTCCCTGTCTGTCTCATTCCCAGCTACCAGCCCCTGCCATGGTGGAAGGGCAACAAAACCAGGTGGCAAGAGAACTATTAAATCTATGCATAATAAGCGATGTAGCAGGAACCGAAGAGTTATTTCAAGTGCTTTCAGAATTACACTTCAGTGGCTATGGCTCTGACAGTGAGGTATCCCTGTTTAGAAAATCCAGATGAAGCCTTCAGCAGAAAACACATGTACCAAGGACCTCTGATGAGATGTGTTAAATTAGTCTCTTGAAGGCTTTCCTGGGAAGAGAGGTCTGCAACAAGGTGGGGGAAGAACAAAGTGTTTTTCAGATGCTTGAGTGCATGATATGATACTGCAAGAGTATAGTGACTCATTCTTGGGGGGTTCCTGGCAGAAATAAGAAATGCATTTCAAAACAAAACAACAACAACAACAACAACAACAACAAAAAGAAATGCATTTCAATTAGAACATATTTCCAAGCCAAGGAAAGAAGGCATTTGGCACACGGTCCAGAGAGCATCTGTTCTGTATGACATCGTGTGCCAGGTTCTGAGGGTAAGGTGGGGAGGTCATCCTGCCACGCGGTGCTGTATGGTCTGGGAGGAGATGTGGAACTTATCACCCCAAACTTTAACTGTCCAGATAGCTCACCTTTTAGACTGAAAGCGCCATCAGAACAGGGACAAAATCTAAAAATCGGACCTGTTCACTGTTGAATTCCTGACTGCTGGCCCGGTGTCCGGCGTAGAGGAAGTGCTCAGTGAGCATCTGAAGAGAATGAATGCTCATATAATTGAGTGAGCAATCATGTTCTATCAGCCCCTATAAAGATTATAAAGCAGGATGCCTGGGTGGCTCAGCAGTTGAACATTTGCCTTCGGCTTGGGTCGTGATCCTGGGGTCCTGGGATCGAGTCCCACGTCGGGCTCCCTGCAAGGAGTCTGCTTCTCCCATTGCCTGTATCTCTGCCTCTTTATGTGTCTCATGAATAAATAAATAAAATCTTAAACAAACGAACTATAAAGCTACACAGCTCTGATGGATGTAGGTACATCTACAGGAGGGGTAAGAAAGAATACCCAGTCTACCTGCAGCAGGAAAGAGAGGGACCTCAGGGAAACTGGCATGTGATGGGTGGGAAAGTACTTGCCAGGCGATGTGAAGGGCAGTGTGGGGGGAGCCAGGGTACGGCAGGTGCTTCCATTTTGCTGAGCAGGGTGGTGGTCGCCGGCCCTGTTTGTCACCTGCCCATCCTCCTTACCCCTTTCTTCCTTGCTGACTGAACACCAGCTTTGTTGAGGGCAGCAGTGGGCTCAGCCCCAAGTGGTAGATGGTATTCTAAGCCAGCCACAGCACCACTTTCCCTGGTTTCCCAGCCTGCCTTGCAAGGGGCAGCCATGTGTAAAAGTGTGCTGCAGGTTTCTAGGAAAGCTTTTGCTTTCTTAACAAGAATAAGGGGAGGGGGGATGATAGATTAAGTCGGTGTAGCCTTCCCTTTACCCACCTTTCTGTTGTGACCCTGAATGTGATGTCTAGAGTCGAGTGGCCATGGTAAGGCCATCAAGTGACCAGCAGGAGGAAGACAGCCCGTCCTCCAAAGTGGCAGAAAGGAAAGATCAGAACACTGAGGCCCTGGTGGCGTCTTTGAGTACTTGAACAACCCAGCAAATGCCTGCCTTCAGACTTGTTGACAAGTGGGAAAAATACATCTCTAATTTGTTTTGAAAGCATACCGGTGTTTAATCCCGACCCACCACTTACTAGATGTGTGGCCTTGGCCAAGCCACTTTTCTTGTGAGGTTTCTCATAGGTAAACCAAGACATGTAATTACCAGCTCTCAGGGCTGCTGGGTTAGGAACAAGGAGGGGCAGTGCCTGACACATGGGCAGTGTTCACAGGGGGCTCTGACTGGAGGTGGGCACGATGCAGGGAGAAGAGGCCAGACAGGAAGATGGGACCAATTGTGAGGAGCATCACACATGAGGCACAGGAGGTTGATTTTTATCATCTAGGCAATGGAGAGCCAGCACAAAATTTTAAGCCAAGAGGAGTTCCTAAAGAGATTTACATTCAGAAAATGCCAGAGTGTGGAAGACAAACTAGGGGAGACTTAAGCTAGAAGTGGAAAAACCCATGGTCCAAGCCATCACCAACCTCTCTCTGCATCTTGTCACTCACGTCTCAGCAGGCCTGTGCTGACTCCTGCCCGCCCCAGCTGAGAGCCAACTTCACTGCCTGGAACAAAAAACCCAGTTTATAGCTGCTTAATTTTTCTCACCTGATAGAATGTCTGGCTGTAGGCAAAATTCAAAGGTTCAGTGGTATCAGTAAGGACCCAGACCAGGCTTCCATTCCCTGCCCCCCTCCCGCCTCAGCTGGCTCTGGCCTGTGGCTCACCTCGCAAGGGGCTGCCTCTGTCCTCCAACAGGGAGAAGGAAGTGGCCATGCCCGCCCCGCCTGTACCTTTTTGTCAGGAAAGAAAGTTTCCCTGAAAGTCCTTTCCACCTGTGTTTCACAGGGCCAGATCAGGGTCCTGTGGTCCACCCAAGTGCTCCAGAGACTTCTGGAGAAGAAGGTGTCCAGAGGAGAGTGGGGGCTGCTGGTGGGTCAGCCCCAAAGCTGTGCCTGCAGCTTGCTGGTTCCTTCTCCACGTCTCAGAATGGTTGCTTTTAAGGGGTGCCTGGGTGGCTCAGCAGTTTAGCGCCTGCCTTCTGCTTAGGGTGTGATCCTGGAGTCCTGGGATCGAGTCCCACATCGGGCTCCCTGCAGGGAGCTGCTTCACTTCTGCCTGTGTCTCTGCCTGTCTCTGTGTCTCTCGTGAATAAATAAAGGTTCAGAATAAATAAACAAAATCTTTAAAAAGGGGGTGCCTGGGTGGCTTGGTTTTTGTCTGCTCAGGTTGGGATCTCATGGGTCCTGGGATTCTCTGTGTTGGGCTCCATGCCTGCCAGGGAGTCTCCTGGAAGATTCTCTTCTGCCCCTCCCCTGACTTGTGCTCTTTCCCTCTCAAGTAAATAAATAAATAGAAAAATAAATAGAAAACAAACCCAAATCAGAGCCTGCCTGAAACCCTACCAGTGGTCTTCCAGGCACTTAAACCAGATGGCTCTCCGGGCTTTTCAAGACCCTCTCCATCCCTCAGACTTTTTCTGCCCCCTGCCTCCCACCTGCCCGTGTTCTAGACACACAGGTCTTTCCTCCCTTCTTCAGGTATACCAGGGGAATTTGGGAGTTAGGGCCTTTGAACTGTGCCTGGATTTTTCTTCACAGGTCTTCACAGGGCTGGGGTGCTCTGCTCTGAAAGGAAGCTTCTAAGGGAGCAGGCCATGCTTTTCTCACATGGCACAACTCACATGGTTGGTTTAGGACCTGCCTCTGCAGCTTCCTCCTTTTCCCTCATGGCCAAAGGATGAGCAGGAAGGACTGCAGCAGCGATACTTGTCTTTCTTTTCTGGAAAGCAAGTCTTCCCTGGTACAGCCCCTCCACCTCTGCCAAGTCCCCCTCAAATCTCATTGGCCAGACCTGTGTGCATCTCCCCCTTTAAGGGAGGCTGGGAAGTTGAGTCTCCAGCCAGCCAACAGTGCCCTAGAGAGCTGCTTGTCGCTTCCTCAGAGTCCTTTCCTAGGGATCTAATTGAAGTAGCCTCACCCACATATTTTTAATACTTAATTAAAAAAATCTAATTAAAAAAAATCCACCCCCATCAGCCCTGGTCGTCTTCTCTCATACACTGTCTTCTTCACAACATCTGTCACTGTGATCTTGTCTGCTGTCTGTGGCCTGGAGAATGCGAGCTGTGGCGAGAGCTGGCCTGGTCAGCCGTGTTTGTCACCCGGGGCCACGCAGTGGGGCCTGGGACTCAGCTGCCCAGAGTGCATTTGCTGTGTGAAGGCTGACCTGCATGGGGGCAGGGCTTCAGGAGATGGAGTCTTGAATTTAGGAGGAGAGCTGGCAGGATTGTGGTTCCAATGGGCTAAGTCATTCTAGATTCTAGAATGACTTCTCAGTTTCCTTCACAGGCAAAGGGAGAGGTGTGGGGTTATATCCGTTAACACAGAGGGAAGTGGATGGGGAGATGGATTTAGACTGAAAGGTGTCTTCTGGGTTTGTAATTAGGTTTTTTTTTTAAATTTTTATTTATTTATGATAGGCACACAGTGAGAGAGAGAGAGAGGCAGAGACACAGGCAGAGGGAGAAGCAGGCTCCATGCACTGGGAGCCTGACGTGGGATTCGATCCTGGATCTCTAAGATCGCGCCCTGGGCCAAAGGCAGGCACTAAACCGCTGCGCCACCCAGGGATCCCTAGTTTTAGGTCAAATTAGGATGAATCACTGTGCTGGGGTCAATAGGAGTTGGATTGAGTGGACTTCTAGTGGTTGTGAGATGGGGATGTGGGTGTGGATGCACATGGCTTTCTGGGAGGATGGTCATTAGAGGAAGGGCACAGGTTAGAAGGGGAAGCTGGGTCAAGGATGGGCTTCTGTAAAGGGAGGTGCTGGAGCATACAGGGGCCTGGTGTCTTTCATCTTTTGAGATCTGTATTTTTAATTTTTTAAAAAAGATTTTATTTATTCATGAGACACACAGAAAGAGGCAGAGACATAGAGGGAGAAGCAGGCTCCATGCAGGGAGCCTGATGTGAGGCTCCATCCCAGGACCCCGGGATCATCCCCCAAGCCAAAGGCAGATGCTCAACTGCTGAGGCACCCAAGCATTCCATGAGATCTGTTTTACCCTCAGGCTAAAAACAGTAGGAGCTTCTTGGAAATGTTGCACAGGGCAGCCCCGGTGGCTCAGCGGTTTAGCGCCGCCTGCAGCCCAGGGTGTGATCCTGGAGACCCGGGATTGAGTCCCACGTTGGGCTCCCTGCATGGAGCCTGCTTCTCCCTCTGCCTGTGTCTGCCTCTCTCTCTCTCCTCTCTGTGTATTCTCATGAATAAATAAATAAAATCTTAAAAAAAAAAAAAAAAAAAGAAATGTTGCACAGATCAGACCTGATATCAGAGGTAATGGGGACCAACAGGCAGGCCTAACTGCCACCGTGTGACCTGCAGTGACCTGTGTCAGCTGGGGCAGTGGCTCTCCCAGGCCTGCAGTGAGAATGCCCCGGTCTCGTAGCACAGGTGGAAGGAAGGGGGAGGAGCAGCATTCGTGCGAGGCGCGCTTCTTCTAACCAGACGGGCCTCTACTGCCCTCTGCTGGCCATGGCTGCAAAGCTGGAGGCCGCCTGAGGGACAGCATCAGCAGGAGAGAAAAAGGGCTTAGGAAGAATGAAAGTAGTCACCAACTCACAGATTCTCCTAGAAGGAAGTTTCTTCAGAAGTTACAGCATCCAGGGCCTTGTCTCTAGCAGTCCTGCCCTATGAGCAGCCTAGATGTTTCCTTTTTTCAAAAAAAGATTTTATTTGAGAGACAGGAGGAGTGAAAGCAAGAGAGCACGTGGAAGGCAGAGGGCAGGAGGCAGAGGGAGAGGGAGAAGCAGACCCCCCACTGAGCAGGGGGTGGCTCAGTGGGTTAGGCATCTGCCTTCCTGCGCAGGTCACGATCTCAGGGTCCTGGGATCAAGCCCCACATCAGGCTCCCTGCTCAGCAAGGAGCCTGCTTCTTCTTCTCCCCACTGCTTGTGCTCTCTCTCGGTTTCTTGGTCTCTTTCTCTCATAAATAAATAAATAAATAAATAAATAAATAAATAAATAAATAAATAAATAAAATCTTTTTTAAAAATGAGGGGGAAAAACCTTGCAAAGTTGATTATTCATTCATCCATTCATTTAGTCACTTACTTGCCTACTCATTTATTCAACAAATATTATGGTACATTATGTATTGAGGATGCAGTTTTGGGAATAGGATATTCTTTCCTCAGGGAACTCATGATCTAGTGACTAAAGACAGATACATAGATAATTATAATACAGCTTCAAAGGTGAAGAGAAACACACAAGGCATGATGGGTGTGCAAGACAATGCCTCCCAAAGTGGATGCAGAATGTTAACAGATGGATCAGGACCAGGACAGGGCCTAAGTTCTGCCTAATACCATGTTTCTCATTGTCAACTCTGAGGGGTGATTTTCATTTTCTACAAGGAAAGTTCTTCCTGAAGTCTTCCTTCACTTTTATCTCTCTGATACAGTTGTTAGGGCCTTGCTTTTCACATCTATAGAAAGAGGGATGTACTGCTAGATGTTAAGGTTGAATATCATTGACATGACTGAACTCTATGAATGCTAACATTGATGTGTTAAAACATCTCCCGGGAGCAAGGTGGCATGTGCCTATGGCCATCCTTGGGAAAATTCAGCTTTAGGCCCCCGGAACCAAATGTGCCTTACAAACAATTGCCTCTGCCTAAATGCTTGTTAAAAAACAACAGATTCTTAGTGTTCCTAAACCATTCCTGTTCTCTTGGGTGGCTGAGTTTCTTCATCTTTAAAGGGGATAAGATGTCCCTTGTGGATTTTGTTGTGAGGGCTGATACTGCACACCTGGGCATCCATACTTGTGTCCGGCCCATGGCAGGCCTTCATAGATAGCAGCTACTATTTCAGTGAAGGGCAAAACCCAGTGCATTATTTTCCTAGAGCCGGGGCAGCCCCTGAGGAGAGGTCACAGGTGTGGGCACCCTGGCAAGAAGAGGGAATAAACTAAAATTAAACGCAAGTTGACATGTTGGAGTTTAGGACTATTTCATGTAGACAAAAAACTTAGAACTTTCTCAAGAAAGCTTCTTCAGGCCTCCGGACTTTTCTGGGGCCAGCAGCCACCTGACCAGTGGCCAGGAGCTGCAGGCTCAGCTAACTACCATGGGCTCTGTGTCAAGCCAGCAGTTTGCAGGTGGCTGTGCCAAGGCGCTGGAGGACGCTGCCCGGGGAAGCAGAGGAGCCGCGGCTGCTGCATGGTGCTGGCATCTGTAAGTGGTTCAACTTGCACAAGGGGTTCAGGTTCCTGTCCATGATCACCCACGCCAGGATCGCGCTTGACTCCCCAGTGGATATCTTTGTGCACCAGAGCAAGCTGCACATGGAGGGCTTCCGGAGCCTGAAGGAGGGTGAGGCAGTGGAGTTCACCTTTAAGAAGTCTGCTAAAGGCTTAGAATCTATCAGGGTCACCGGGCCTGGTGGGGTATTTTGTATTGGGAGCAAGAGGTGGCCCAAAGGGAAGAACATGCAGAAGCGCAGATCAAAGGGAGACAGGTGCTACAGGGGCCCAGACCACCATGCCGAGGAATGCAAGCTGCCCTCAGCCCAAGAAGTGCCACTTGTGCCAGAGCATCAGCCATATGGTGGCCTCATGTCCACTGAAGGTCCAGGAGGCCCCCAGCTCACAGGGAAAGCCAGCATACTTTTGGGAGGAAGAAGAAGAGATCCATAGCCCTGCCCTACTCCCAGAGGCCCAGAATTGAGCTATAGTGAGTGAGGGTAATTCATTTGTGATCAGGAAGTTTGGAGGAGCAGGCATCAATCGGCAGAGTGGAGAAAGTGGGGACAAAGTGGGTAGGGGGCAGCTGGCTCTGCCGTACATCTCAGGCCAGGGTCCCACAGCATCACCCCCTCTTCCCTCTTGGCAGGGTTGGGGGGAAAGGGTGAGGCAAATGAACTACAACCGTGCTCTATCCAAATGCTTGTGGAGAGTTCTGGAGAAAATCCCTCCCAGTGTGCTTTACCTGAGTCTCCACCCTCAGATTTCCAGCTTTTGAAAGTGGCCTGGATAGGGAAGTTGTTTTCCTTTCAAAGAAGGACATGTAATAATAATTTTCCCATGCCAGAGTGTGGAGATGAAGCATGAGACCAGATTGATGGGCCCAACCCACAAACCACTATATTCTGTGGGGAGGGAACCTCTAAGGGGTAAGGCAGGGTTTTTCCACATCTTGTCCCATAACCCACTCTTGGGATAGGGTGCTGAGGACTGGGTTGTGACAGTAGCCACAGGGATTGTTGGGGGAATAGCTACAGACCTTCTGCTCCTAAGCTTAATCCCACCCCATTCTGGGCCGATAAGGTTTTATTTATTTGCTCCCTTGGACAACCTTCCCTTGGGCCCCACTTTCTCCAGGATGCCAACTGCACTAGCTGTGTGCGAATGACGTATCTTGTGCATTTTAACTTTTCTTTTCATAATATAAATATTCTGGTTTTTGTATTTTTGTGTATTTTATTTATTTATTCATTCAGAGAGAACGAAGAGAGAGGCAGAGACACAGGCAGAGGGAGAAGTAGGCTCCCCGCAGGAAGCCCGATGCGGGACTCGATCCTGGGTCTCCAGGATCACACCCCGGGCTGCAGGCGGCGCTAAACTGCTGCACCACCGGGGCTGCCCTATTTTTGTGTATTTTCATCTTAAGGCCCTCGTTCCTGCACTGTGTTCTCAGGTACATAAACAATCTCAGGGATAAGTCAGCAGCAGCTCCAGGTCTGCACAGGAGGAATACTTTTTTGTTTTATCACCAGGAAGAACAACTATTTGGAGTGCATAGCCTATTGAACTGCCTCATTTTTGCCAATTAGAGCTGGCTTTTCTGCCATAGTGTTCTCTTGAAACCTCTCTTACCTTCAGTGTTCCACGGGAGATGAGGTTTTGTTTGTTTGTTTTTAAATATTTTATTTAAAAAAAGATTTTATTTTATTTATTCATGACAGATATAGAGATGGGGGCAGAGACACAGGCAGAGGGAGAAGCAGGCTCCACGCAGGAGCCTGATGTGGGACTCGATCCTGGGTCTCCAGGATCATGCCTTGGGCTGAAGGCAGCGCCAAAATGCTGGGCTATCAGGACTGCCCGGGAGATGAGGTTTTAACTCAGTTGCCCCATGACTTAATCTCCTTCTAGTGGAATATTGGAAATTGGTCTGAACAGGAAAAACTGGTACAGGAAGTAACATTAGGAGAGGCCGCACCAGCTGAAAGGTGTGGAGGGGAAGCCAGGATTAGTCAAGAGGTGTCTATACGTGTAATAAAGGATTCCTGTTCCAGACTTCTAATCCCAGGGTACAGGACTCACTTTACATACCAGATACATCCTTCACTGGATTGGGCTAGGCCTACCATGCACAACAGAGAGTGTGCATGTGTGTGCGTGCGTGCATGTGCGCGTGCATATTTTAAAGATGAGTTGGTAAGGATAGGTTTAAGAATAGTAACTCTGGAACCCATCTTGAGCTGCCCAGGGATGGAGTGTATGAAGCTAACTTTCTTTTTTTTTTATTTTTTATGTTTTTTTTTTTTAATTTTTATTTATTTATGACAGTCACACAGAGAGAGAGAGAGAGAGAGGCAGAGACACAGGCAGAGGGAGAAGCAGGCTCCATGCACTGGGAGCCCGACGTGGGATTCGATCCCGGGTCTCCAGGATCACGCCCTGGGCCAAAGACAGGCGCTAAACCACTGCGCCACCCAGGGATCCCTGAAGCTAACTTTCTTAACCTTTATAAATTCCGGGCTTTTCTTGTTGACTTCTAGAGAGACCATAAGCCATGGCTTCTTTGCAGTGTCCAGAACCAGTGTCCTGCCCTGCTGCAGCAGTGATTAGTGTCATGGTAGCTAAAGGATAAAAGAAGGTTTTACTTAATATGCTATGAGATCACCACAAACCTACCTCACTGTGTTGAAATGGGGCAGATGTAATAGAACATATTGAGTGATGTGTGTCTGATCCTGGGTTCTTGTCTTCCCTGCTTGCTGCCCCCTCTAGTGATTGTATTTGGGTTTTGTAGGTTTTCATGAATAGCTGATTGGGTGATTGCTAGGTGGCCTGGTTTGTATAAATATAATGTGTTGATCTTCTCCATGTTCTTTTGGGGTTTTATTGTTTACAAACTTCTTTTTGTATTGAGAAAAAGAGCCAAAGCATCTTTGACAAAAGGTTCTGCACCAGGAAAAGAAACTGGAACATAGCTTGGTGACCCCTCTTGAAGTGTGGCAGCCTTGGACTATTATTTTGTGTTCCCTTCCCGTATTTCCTTTTTTGGGCCAGATCTTCTGTCCTAAAAACTTGACTCCTACCCTATCCCCCACTCCCAAGAAAAGGCCCCACACATACACATTTCACATTCTCCCTTGTTCCCAATCTCCTGTGTCAAGTCCATTCCTTGATGTGATTCATACTAATACACTTGTATTTGGATGGAACAAACCTACTTTAATCTCTCCAGGCTGAGGGTAGAGAAGCAACAAGGGGGGCCGAATGTAGAAAGTAGGGTTGGGAGACCAAGAAAGGAAGATGAATGTGTATCCAAGTCACTCAGGAACTCTTATGCAGGTGCAAGAAACTTCTGTCAAAGTGGCCACAAGATTGTTTAATAGGAGATGGACGAATGTAACTCCATGTTTACTGCTAGAAACCAAAGCTTTGTGTGAAATCTTGAATTTATTGGGGTGGGGGTGGGGGTGGTAGGAAAGCTATACCTATCTGTTCTTAACCTGATCCCTTCCCCTCATTTCTGAACTGCAGGAGACTGAGCCCTCTTGGGCTTTAGTGACTCCATCTCTGGGGAGTGTTTATTTGATGGTTGGTGTTGCTGTGCCAGGTACTTCCTTTCCCACTTGCTATTGTCTTGTAATGCACATGCTGACCCTTTTCCCTTCTCTTTTTACCTTGGGAAAATACAATGAATAAAAACTTATTGGTACTGAAAAAAAAAAAAAAAAAAGAAAGCTTCTTCAGAGCCCTATACAGTGCTTCAGTAGTCATACTTCTGACACCATCTCTCACAGCCCCCAGGTGGACTGGAATCAGGTCCTGCAGAAGCAGGACTTCACAAAGTACCTGATTCTTTTCTCATCAGGGTGGAGAAGTGAGAGCACAGATCCCTCAAAGAGTTACAGGGATGAGAAAGATTCTGGGGGCTGGGAGAACAGAATGCCAGCAGTTGTCTGGTAGCTGGAGGGTAGCTTTGATGTCCAATTAGCAAGTACCTGAAAACAAAATCTGATGGAGAGGCTAAATCCATTACTGGATTGGAGAGGCAGTCAGGGTCTGGGTTTGACCAACGGAGTGCCAGAGGTCACTTGTGGAACATGGCTTTCCGGGTAACGAGGTAGATGGCACTCCACAAGGCTATTATTGCTCGATCTGTACAATAAAAAAGAAACCAAGAATGGATGATAGGGAGGCTGAGGACAGCTACCTTGATAAAAAGTTACAATTCCTTTCTGTTTCTACACCCTGAACCAGTCAGCTTTATTTTTTTTAAAGATTTTATTTATTTATTCGAGAGAGAGAGAGAGAGAGAGAGAGAGAGAGGCGAGACATAGGCAGAGGGAGGAGAAGCAGGCTCCATGCAGGGAGCCTGATGTGGGACTCAGTCCCAGGACTCCAGGATCATGCCCTGAGCTGAAGGCAGACACTTAACCTCTGAGCCACCCAGACATCCCAACCAGTCAGCATTAAAAAAGAATTCTTTATTGAGGTATAATTTACTTACATTAAAACACCAACTTAAAATGTACACTTTAGGGGCACCTGGGTGACTCAGTTCATTAAGTATCTTCAGCTCAGATCCTAGGCCCAGTGATGTACCAGAGCCAATTTGTACCATCTAGTGAGATCCAGTTGTTAGCTAGCACCCTCTTCCATACTCAGTGTCTAGTGATGTTGCACTGGATATGTGACATTGTCAGTGGAAAGGATATTATACAAGAAACTGGCAAATGTGGGGCACGGGTGGCTCAGTCGGTTAAGTGTCCAACCTTGCTTTCGAATCAGGTCATGATGTCAGGGTTGTGAGATTGAACCCCACATCAGGCTCCGTACTGAGAATGGAGCCTGCTTACGACTTTCTCTCCCTCTCCCTCTACCCCTCTTCTTGTGCTGGAATGCATTCTCTCTCTCTCTCTCTCTCTCCCTCCCTCCCTCCCTCCCTCCCTCCCTCCCTCCCTCCCTCCCTCTAAAAAAAGAAATTGGCAAATGCTACAAACCAGGACTTCCTTCTCACTGAAAGCTGATTGTTAAACATTTACTAGCCTATCATTGCTCTTGCCCCTTTGCAGTCCACTCCCCATCCAAAGCTCTGGCTCTTAGCCACTGCTAATGCTTTATCACAAGAGTTTCACATAAATGGAATCACACAGCATGTAGTTCTTTGTGTCCAACTTCTTTCATGAGCACTTTTTAGATTTATCAGTGTGGTGTGTATCATTAGTTCCTTTATCTTGCTGAGTAGTATTCCATTATTTATGTAACACTGATGGCCATTTGATTTGTTTCCATTTGGGGTCATAAAGTTCCTATGAACATCGATACATCATTAGTAACTTCATTTCTCTTTGGTAAGTGCCTGGGAACAGGATGGCTGTGTTAAATGGTAAGGGTATTTCTTTGTAAGGAATTGCCGAACTCTTTCCCAAAGTGGCTACCCCATCCTGCATTCCTACCAGCAACATCTGACCATTTTTTCTGCATCCTCACCAGCATTCAGTATTGTCACAATTTTTAATTTTAGCCATTTTGATAGGTGTATAGTAATATCTCATTGTGGTTTTAATTTGCATCCTCTCATGACTAATTGTGTTGAACATCTTTTCATGTGCTTATTTTCTCTCTTTATATCTTTTTTGGTAAAATTTTTTTTTTACCCACTTTCTGATCAGATTGTAGTTTTTTTTCTTGAGTTTGAGAGTTCTTTTTACACTCAAGATACTGCTCCTTTATTAAACCACTGAGCCACCAGGGCTGCCCATTTTTCAAAATTCTTTAAGCTATTCTAGTTTCTTTGCCTTCCACATAAATTTTAGGATACTGTTTGCAAATATTGTTTCCCAGTAGCTTTTCTTTTCACACTCTTCACATGGGCTTATTAGGAGCCTAATATTTAAATTTTAATGAGGTCCAAATTCTTGATTTTCCCTCTTATGGATCATTTAGCATCCAATTCAAGAACTCTTTGGGGTGCCTGGCTGGCTGTAAATTTGAGCCCCGTGTTGGATGTAGAGATTACTTAACAATAAAAATCTTTAGGGGCACCTGGGTGCCTCAATTAAGCATCTGGTTCAGGTCATGATCTCAGAGTCCTGGGATTGAGCCCCACATTGGGCTCCCTGCTCAGTGGGGAGTCTGCTTCTCCCTTTCCCTCTGTACCGTATGTGCACATGCTCTCTCTCTCTCAAATAGATAAACAGAATCTTAAAAAACAAAACAAAACAAAACAAAACTAAGACGCTTGTTTAAAAAAATCTTTAAGGGATGCCTGGCTGGCTCAGCCGTTGAGCACCTGCCTTCGGCCCAGTGCATGATCCTGGGGTCCTGGGATCGAGTCTCACATTGGGCTCCCCGCAGGGAGCCTGCTTCTCCCTCTGCCTATGTCTCTGCCTCTCTCTCTCTCTGTGTCTCTCATGAATAAATAAATAAAATCTTTAGCAAAAAAAAAAAAACAAAAACAAAAACAAAAAAAACTCTTTGTTTCTTCATAGATCTTGAAAATGTTCTATTTTTATAAAACAGTTTTATAGTTTTAGTTTATTTTTAGGTCCTTGGCCATTCTGAGTTAATTTTTGTTGTAGGTTAAGTCTCATTTTGTGCCTATGGCTATCCAATTACTCTAGCATTTGTTGAAAAGGCTATCTTTCCTCCACTGAATAGCTTTGGTAACTTTGTCCAAAAAACCAAGTTTGGGCATATTTGTGAGCCTGTTCCTGGGATCTATATTCTGTTCCATTGATCTATGTGTCTATCATTCCACCTATAGAGTATACACAGCATTGATTATTGTAGCTATATAATAAATATAAAAATTGTGTAGACTAATTTCTCACACTTTTTTCTTTTTCAAAAAAATTCTTTTTTAAGATTTTTATTTATTTATGAGAGACAGAGAGGCAGAGACATAGGCAGAGGGAGGAGAAGCAGGCTCTATGCAGGGAGCCCGACGTGGGACTCGATCCTGGGTCTCCAAGATCAGGCCTTGGGCTGAAGGTGGCACTAAACCACTGAGCCACCAGGGCTGCCCATTTTTCAAAATTCTTTAAGCTATTCTAGTTTCTTTGCCTTCCACATAAATTTTAGGAAAATCTTGTAAATGTTTACCAAAAATTTTGGGATTTTGATAGTAATTACATTAAACCTGCATATCAATTTGGGGAAGAAGATTCAAGTTCTCTCACAAAGCTGTGTTCACCAAGACATTTTGGTACTGGCACAAAAACAGACACATAGATCAATAGAACAGAATAGAGAACCCAGAAATGGACTCACAACTCTATGGCCAACTAATCTTTGACAAAGCGGGAAAGAATATCCAATGGATAAAAGACAGTGTCTTCAATAAATGGTGTTGGGAAAATTGGACAGCCACAAGCAGAAGAATGAAACTGGACCATTTCCTTATACCATACAAAAAAAAATAGACTAAAAATGGATAAAAAAAACCTAAATGTGAGATAGGAATCCATCAAAATCCTAGAGAAGAACACAGGCAGCAATCTCTGTGGCCTTGGCTGCAGCAACTTCTTGCTAGACAGGTCTTCAAACACAAGAGAAACAAAGGCAAAAATGAACTATTGGGACCTAATCAAGAGAAAAAGCTTTTGCACAGCAAAGGAAACAGTAAAAAAAAACCCCAAAAGACAACCGATAGAATGGGAGAAGATATCTGCAAATGTCTTATCAGATACCGGGCTGGTATCTAAAATCTCTAAAGAATTTACCAAACTCAAAAAAAAAAAAAAAAAAAAAAAGAACTTACCAAACTCAACACCCAAAGAACAAAGAATCCAATCAAGAAATGAGCAGAAGACATAGACATTTCTCCAAAGACAAATGACCAACAGACACGTGAAAAAATGCTCCACATCACTTGCCATCAGGGAAATACAAATCAAAACCACAATGAGATACCACCTCACACCAGTAAGAATGGCTAAAATTAACAAGTCAGGAAACAACAAATGTTGGTGAGGATGCGGAGAAAGGGGAATCCTCAGACAGTGTTGGTGGGAATGCAAGCTGATGCAGCCACTCTGGAAAACAGTATGGAGGTTCCTCAAAAAGTTGAAAATAGAGCTACCCTACAACCCAGGAATTGCACTACTGGGTATTTACCCCAAAGATACAGATGTAGTGATACAATGGGGCACCTGCACCCCAATGTTTATAGCAGCCATGTCCACAATAGACAAACTGTGGAAAGAGCACACATGTCTGTCAACAGATGAATGGATAAAGAAGATGTGGTATATATACAATGGAATATTACCCATCAGGAAATGGAATCTTGCCATTTGCAACGACGTGGATGGAACCAGAGGGTATTATGCTAAGCAAAGTAAGTCAGAGGAAGACCATTATTCTATGATTTCACTTGTGGAATTTAAGAAACAAAATAGAGGATCATAGGGGAAGAGGAAAAAATAAAACGACAAAATCAGAGAGGGAGGCAAACCATAAGAAACTTCATTTTTAAAAAGATTTTATTGGGGTGCCTGGGTAGCTCAGGGGTTGAGCATCTGCCTTCAGCTCAGCTCGTGATCCCAGGATTCAGGGATCGAGTCCCACATTGGGCTCCCTGCATGGAGTCTGCTTCTCCCTCTGTCTGTGTCTCTGCCTCTCTCTCTGTATGTCTCTCATGAATAAATAAATAAAATCTTAAAAAAATAATAAAAATATTTTATTTATTTATTTGACACAGAGAGAGTGAGAGCACAAGCAGGAGGAGTGGTAGGTAGAGGGAGAGGGAGAAGCAGGCTCCCTGCTAAGGGAGGAGCCCAATGTGGCCCATTCTAGGACCTTGGGGTCATGACCTGAGCCAAACGCAGATGTTTAACGGACTGAGCCACGCAGGTGCCCCCATAAGAGACTCTTAATCACAGGAAACAAAGTGAAGGTCGCTGGAGGGGAGGTAGGTGGGGGGAATGGTGTAACTGGGTGATGGGCATGAAGGAGGGCACTTGATGTAATTAATGAGCACTAGGTGTTATATAAGACTGATGAGGCACCTGGATGGCTCAGCGGTTGAGCGTCTGCCTTCAGCTCAGGGCGTGATCCCGGGTCCGGGGATAGAGTTCCGCATCGGGCTCCTGCATGGAGCCTGCTTCTCCCTCTGCCTGTGTGTCTGCCTCTCTCTCTGTGTCTCTCATGAATAAATAAAATCTTAAAAAAAAAAAAGACTGATAAATCACTGGCCTCTACCTCTGAAACCAGTAATACATTATATGTTAATTGAATTTAAATTTAAAAAATAATACAAATTTGAGGACATATTTTTACTATGTTGAGTCTTTTGATCCATGAACACTGTCTCTCATTTATATAGATCTTTGATTTTTTCATCAATGTGTGATTTTCAGCACATAAATCTGTATTTTACTAGATTTATACCTTTATACCTTTAAAATTTTTGAGAAATTTTAAAGAGTATTGTATTTTTAATTTTGGTGTCCACATGGGATTTGTGTGCTTATGTGTGCGTGCGTGCATGCATGTATGCATGAGTGCACGTGAATGTGTATGAACTTATTTTTAGTTTCTTTTTGTAGATTCCCTGAGATTTTCTACGTAATCATGTCATCAGTAAATGCGAACAATTTTCTTTTCTCATCTGTATGCTTTTTACTTCCCTTTCTTGCCTTATTGCAAGAAATAGTCTAGAACTGCTAGCATTATGTTGAAGGGGGGGTCTGCCTTCAGCTCAGGTCATGAACTCTGGGATCCTGGGATTGAGCCCCACTTTGGGCTTCCTGTTCAATGCAGAGTCTGCTTCTCCCTCTTCCTCTGTCCCTCCCTTGTTCATGCTTGTTCTCTGTTCTCTCTCAAATAAAATCTTAAAAAACAAACAAACATGGATGGGCATAGGCTTGTCAAATGATTCTTCTCCATCAATTGATATCATGTGATTTTCTTCTTTGGAGTGTTAATATGGTAGATTACATGGATTGATTTTTGAATATTGAACCAGATTTGCATCCCTGGAATAAACCCCACCTGAGTATGGTATATAAAGCTTACCATAATTTGATCAAATCTATTTGCTGAAACTTTGTTAAGATTTTTACATTTATATTCATGTGAGATACTGGACTGTACTTTTTTTTTTATACTGTTGGGGGTTTGTTTTCATGGTAATACCAGTTTCATAAAAAGAATTGGGAAGTATCCCCTCCTATTTTGTGGAAGAAATTATATAGGGGGACACCTGGGTGGCTCAGCGGTTGTCTGTCCTTGGCTCAGGTCGTGATCCTGGAGTCTCAGGATTGAGTCCCACATTGGGCTCCCTCTGGGAGCCTGCTTCTCTCTCTGCCTGTGTCTCTGCCTCTCTCTCTCTGTCTCTCATGAATAAATAAAATCTTTAAAAAAAAGTATACAGAATTAGTTACTTCTTTAAATTTTTGGTAGAATTGTTCAGAGAAACCATATAGGCCTGAGTTTTTTAGGGGAGGCGAAGGGGGGAGCTTTAGTATATGTGCTGCTGAAGCGAGCACAAGGGGGGAGCTTTAAATTATGAATTAATTCTCCTTAATTGTTATAGGGCTATTCAAATGATCTATTTCACATTGGGTCATTATGGTAGTTTGTATTTTTCAAGGGTTTTTGTCTGAGTTGTCAAATTCATACATATAGAGTTCATACCAACTTTCTGGTATCTGTAAAGTCTCTAGTGATATGCTGTGTTTCATCTCTGATATTTGTAGTTTGTGTCTTAGTCTTGCTAGTGGTTTGTCAATTCTAATGGTTTTTCAAAAAACTAGCTCTTTGTTTCATTGATTTTCTCTATTTCCTCTCATAAATTTCATTGCTTTCTGGTAGTTCCTTTTCTCATTTTTATTATTTCCTTGCTCATGCTTGCTTAGGATTTACTTTGCTCTTCTTTTCTAGGTTCTAGAGGTGGGACTTTAGATGATTGACTTTAGACTTTTCCTCTTTCCTAATGTATGCATTCATTCATTCATTCATTCATTCATTCATTTAATTTATGATAGTCACAGTGAGAGAGAGAGAGGCAGAGACACAGGCAGAGGGAGAAGCAGGCTCCATGCACCGGGAGCCCGACGTGGGATTCGATTCCGGGGCTCCAGGATCGCGCCCTGGGCCAAAGGCAGGCGCCAAACCGCTGCGCCACCCAGGGATCCCCCTAATGTATGCATTTAGTACTTGATTTTCCCTCAGCACTGCTTTAGCTGTGCCACAAATTTTGATATGTTGTTTTCATTTTTATTCAGTTCAATGTATTAAATTTCTTTTTCCTTGAGAAGTCCTCACTGACCCATGGATTACTTACAAGTGCATTTAATTTTGAAGTATTGTAAAATTTTCCTCCTTTCTCTCATTGATTTGAGTCCATGGTGATCAGAGAACACATTCTGTATGATTCCTTTTTTTTTTTTTTTTTTTTAAAGATTTTATTTATTTGAGGGATCCCTGGGTGGCGCAGCAGTTTGGCGCCTGCCTTTGGCCCAGGGCGCGATCCTGGAGACCCGGGATCGAGTCCCACGTCGGGCTCCCGTCCCACGTCGGGCTCCCGGTGCATGGAGCCTGCTTCTCCCTCTGCCTGTGTCTCTGCCTCTCTCTCTCTGTGACTATCATAAATAAATTAGAAAAAAAAAAAAAGATTTTATTTGAGAGAGAGAGCACAAGCAGGGGGAGCTGCAGGCAGAGAGAGAGAAGCAGGTGAGGAGCTCCTTGCTATTTGCTTGGGTGAGGAGCCCGATGCAGGGCTCTATCCCAGGACCCTGGGATCATGACCTGAGCCAAAGGCAGATGCTTAACCGACTGAGCTATGCAGGCTCCCCTGTATGACTCCATTTTCAAATTGGTTGAGATTTATTTTTTGGTCCAGGATATGGTCTATCTTGGTATATGTTCTGTGGGAGCATAAATAAAGTCTACTTCACTGTTGTTGGGTGGAATGTTTTATAAATGTTGACTCAGCCCTGTTGGCGATCATGTTGTCATCTCAGTATCAGCATTTACTATCTTTTTTCATTCAGTTTGAGATCTTCCTGGTTCTTGGTATGATGAGAGACTTTTTTCCCCTCAATATGTAACAACCTTTTTTTCCCCAAGTAATCTCTATGCCCAAGGTGGGGTTTGAACTTACCACCCCAAGATCAGGAGTCCCAACTGAGCCAGCCAGGCAACCCATGAGGAGTCTTTTTATTGGAACCTGGGACATTTTTGTGTTATGAGATTGAATCAAAATTTAAAATTGTTTTAATAAACTTCCTGTGAACTTCTTTGGCATGGGAGGGGAAAGTGATCCTCCATGATCCTCCACCAGCTCTAATCTCTGGCTTTATTTGGGATTCCCCCCTCTGTACTGCTCCCTACACTACAGTGCAGGAAACTACCTCTAGGCAATAAACTGAGGCAATCAGAGGGCTCACCCCATTTATTTCCCTTTTCTCATTTAATGAAGTTCTGTACTACCTGCTTTTCAATATCCATAAACATTAAAATTTTGTCCATTTTTTTTGTTATTTATAGTGGAATGGTGATTCTTTTTTAAGATTTTCTTATTTATTCATGACAGAGAGAGAGGCAGAGACACAGGCGGAGGGAGAAACAGGCTCTATGCAGGAAGCCTGACCTGGGACTTGATCCTGGGACTCCAGGATCACATCCTGAGCCAAAGGCAGGCACCCAACTGTTGGGCCACCCAGGAGTCCTGGGAAGGAGATTTCTATAGCTGTGATCACTTCATGGGTAGAAATGGAAGTCTTCCTGAGCCGGTTTTTCAGCTGGAACAACTGATGTGAAAGGCTAGACTCTTGAGAAAGGACCTTGAAACAGCATGACAAGTGTATAAGGTAATAATTCTCCCAGTCCTATCCCATAAGGACTTATGACCTTTTGTTTGTACAAGACACACTGGAAAAAAGGGGATATTCAGACATTTGAAGAATTATCTCATTCAGGGTCCTACGTGATAATGATGTCCACAGATCTGAAGCATCATCACTGACCCATTAGATTGGCAGTATATGGTGATGAGCTGACAAATGGATTCCAGACCCAGGTATGGCTCTCAGGGGTTCTACTGGGTTCAATAGATCCACCTAGCAGTCATTTCACTGGTCTTTAATGGGGTAACTGAGATGGGCATAGTTGATAGTTGGCAGAACTACATTGACCAATACAGGGTAAAAGCTATCACAGTGAAGGCCAGCATGAAGCTCTTGAAACTGCCTCCACTATCTCAGGCCAAGATAATAAAACAATTGCATCAGTGGCCCTTGAAGACCTAAAGGTATCTTATCAGGTAACCTCTCTGAACCAGAAGTACAAGTTGAGGGGTATAGATAGGAATCTAGATGGGGAGTAGAGGAGGGAGAGAAGTACCCTTTGCAGACAGGATGGCTGTAGCAGCAGGGGCTGTGAGCTGTCCCAGACCCTCCTCTGTTAGTTTTCCCAGGAAAAGGGGCCCATCAGGATCCTGAAGGGATTATTCTAGAACTTATGAAGTAAATGGATCTGAAGAGCGCTGAGCATGTGGCTCTGATCTCCCATTCCAGGACTAAGGCATTCATTTCCCAAGCTGCTGAGAATGCTGCCAGCACTCATCTGGGTTCCCCCTGGGAAATGCCTTTGCCTGAAGTCAGTCACCTCACCCAAGCACATGACCCTTCCCTGGCCCATGTGGGGGTATGCATGTCTGGCCACTGGGCTCAACAGGTTACACATTTCTACACAGCTATCCTAGCTTGAGGGTGAGGGGCTGATCAAGATCTTTGTTGAGACCACTCAGTTCAACCTCCCCCTACCCAGTCAGGCTTCCTCCACAGGTACTGATTCGGAGGACTCCCCTGTCATAAACTTCCTGTGCACAAGTTTCCAATTCAGTCTGTTTTGCCAGGGACTCACACTATAAAAAATTAAAATTTAAACACTTTGAAATTAGCTGTGTGGAATGTTGTGCCCGCTGCTCAGACAATTTCAGAGAACTCCATGATGCTGATGGTCGTGGTGTGGAAAGATTTTTTTTTTACAATTTTATTTATTTATTCACGAGAGACAGAGAGAGGCAGAGACACAGGCAGAGGGACAAGCAGGCTCCCCGCAGGGAGTCCGATGCAGGACTCAATCCAGGGATCACGCCCTGAACCAAAGGCAGATGCTCAACCACTCAGAGCTCAGAACCACCCAGGAATCCCTGGAAAGATGTGTTAAATGAGCTTTTCATCCTAACAGTAGGGATGGAGATTATCGAAATGGCAAATTTCAAACAGTACCATGCCAGACTTGCGTTATGGAGTCTGGCAAGTGTGAGGCTGGCTGTAGTTATCAGTGCAGCTGATGCCAGACCTGTTAGCTGGGATGGCCTCATGTGAATGTAAGTTACTCAGACAGTAAGCTCAAACACTATGATAGAAACAAGTTTCTGTGAGCTTCTGGTAAGGAGAGGAGAGTCAATGGTCCCTTTACCCTTCCTAACCTCTGTGACCTCATATATTTGAGTGACTATAGCGACTAGCATAATCCATCTGTCAACAGCTGGTCTTTGGCCCATTCACAAGCCTTGAATTTAGGCAGAACTGTCTACTTCCCTTATCTCCCATCAAGATACCTATTCCATAATTACCCAATGACCAGCCCTAGGTCTTAACCCTAGTCTAGAAACTAAGGGATCATCTTTTTAATAATTTCAGGAGCTGGTCATAGAAACAAAACAGAGTTCTCCTTAAATTTCTTTCATCTTAGTTTCATTTTCTCCAACAATTATCCTTAGGCCTTATTTGGATCCCTTTAGAAAAGTAGAATCCATTGTCCATTCATGCCTTTATCAATATACCTAACAAAAATAATTCTTAAGACCAAAGACATATCCACTTAAGTACATTGCCCACAGCACCCATGGGATGTAGCCTACAAATGCATTCTCCCTTTCTGCACCAAACCCCAATAGCTCAAGAGGACAACCCACTTGGAGGTCCTATCTCCAGTCTACTCAAGACTGGTAAACAACATCTAAAAAGAACACCACCTCTATAGTCAATGGTATTGTAATAGTGTTACATGGTGACAAAGGGCAGCTATACTTGTGGTAAGCAAGGCATAACATACAGAATTATCCAATCACTATGCCTACACCTGAGACTAATGTAACATGTAATGTACTAATGTAACATACTTTGATTGAAGTATACTACAACCAAAAAAATTTAAAAAGTTTTAGTGGCTCAGTGGTTTGGCGCCTGCCTTTGGCCCAGGGCGCAATCCTGGAGTCCCGGGATCAAGTCCCGCGTCGGGCTCCCAGCATGGGGCCTGCTTCTTCTCCCTCTGCCTGTGTCTCTGCCTCTCACTCTCTCTATGTCTATCATGAATAAATAAATAAATAAATAAATCTTTAAAAAAAAAATTAAAAAGTTAAAATTCATTAAAACATGTACACAAACACTTAACCATACATAGCACCGTTTGCAGTTGAGGGAAATGTAAACATGAAGGTGCAGTATTAAATCATAACTGCATAAAATTAACTATAGTACATACTGTATCACTGCCATAAAAAAAAATACGAAAAATAAAAAGAACACAACCTCTTTATTTCCTCTTGAGATACAAATGTTCAGTTTATATGAGAATGAGACCGGTACTAGAGACAGTAGCTAGCTCTTCCATTTGTTCCAACAAATTCCAGGCTCAACAGGATCTAGACTATTTCATCTATTAATATTCAGCTTATCAAATCTACAACCTGGTACTCCTTGAGTAAGACCGTCCCAGGAAGGCCTGATGTGCTAACGGTCAAAGTCGGGGGTGGGATATACAGAGGGTTCAATGTGTACACGCAGTTTAGGCTGATGTCCCCATATGCTAACATTTCATTATTTGGTCAGAGCTGAGAGTGGTAACAGGGCGCTGGCCCACTGTTGCTCCACTGCTCCTCTGAATCTGTTCTTCTGCTTTTGAGGGAGAGAAGGTTCAGATCGTCTGGGAGTTGGTGGGGGCCATTCCCTTGGCAGCTTGCTGGGCTAACCAGTACTTGTATCTTTTGGTCTTGGGCCTCTCAAACTTCACCACAGACATAGGTACTCTCACAGTGTCAAGTCCATTTACCTGTACACAAAATGACAGGAATCCTCAGAGGTCAGCTGGGCAGATAAGAACTACTACCACCCAATCCCAGCTTTTTACCCAGCCAGAGAAAGGAGACAGTATGTGACACACTCACCGTCACCTCACACCAGTACTCGCCCCACCGTGTGATGGGCTCTTCTGGTAACTTTAATGCATGTGGGGCGACCACAACACCAAGCTGCAAAAGGTCATAACCAAAAGGAGCTCTGTTTACATTAATGCAATTGTAGGCAACCTCAAAGAAGGTTCTGGAATTTCCTGTATAGGAATGAATAAAACTGAAGAGTTTACCCTGGCTGATCCTATGGGAGGGCAGAGACCTCCATGGATAGTGGTAGAGAAAGTCCTAATTTCTCAGAGAGGGAAGAAGATTCACTGAGAGAAACAGGTCTTGAGACCAAAATCACTTCATCCACAAAAGTATAAACTACTCAGTGAGTCACATTTCCTAGGTTTTCCCTAGCTAGAGAGGAAATAAATGATACCATCTTTTCCTGTCAGTCTTCAAATTCTGATCATCCTTAACCCTTAGCCATTTCCCTCCCACAACCCCTGCCACCAACCAACACTTTCCCTAACTCCAGCCTTCCCTAACAAAGGATCAATCCTGGGCCTCCTTCCCAGGGGTAGCTTCTACCCTCTGAGGTATAGTAGTATTTGGGAACACTCACATTTTTGAAGAAATGGCGGGCAACTATTTCGGGATTTAGTTCCCATTTGATGTTGTTCTTCATCCCCACCTCCAGGTGACAGCTTCTCAGAAATTTCACTGTCTGACAGGAATTATAAACGGGACATAAGTTAGAGTTGTGATCAAAGAATAATGTTGTTAGCAAGAGGCACGAGGTCTGAGTTCAGGAAACGGCACAATTTCTGCCTCAAGCATATAGGCGAGAAGATGAAGGGGAAAGACAGAACATTCCTATTGTCTCAGGGGTGATTTTGTAGAAAGATGTTTTAGTGATACTGCAGAGGGGAAGGTTGTTCCCCCTGTTATACCTGGTTGTTCCTAAGCAAGGAGAGATAGACCATGTCAAAGTTAGACTTATCGGGGCACCTGGGTGGCTCCGCAGTTTGAGCATCTGCCTTTGGCTCAGGTCATGATCCTGGGGTCCCAGGATTGAGTCCCATATAAGGCTCCCCACTGGGAGCCTGCTTCTCCCTTTGCTTATGTCTCTGCCTGTCTCTCTGTATCTTTCATGAAGAAATAAATTAAATTTTAGAAAAAAAAAAAAAAAAAAAACCCTAAAGTTAGACTTGTCAATGGGGATCAGTGGTATATCTCAAGACAGACTGACTTTCTTCTTCTTCTTTTTTTTTTTTTTTTTTTTAAGAGAGCGTATGAGTGGGGAGGGGGCAGAAGGAGAGAGAATCTTAAGCAGGCTCCACACTCAATACAGAGCCCAACGTGGGGCTCAGTCTCACAACCCTGAGATCATGACCTGAGCCAAAATCAAGAGTCGATGTTTAACTAGACTGAACCACCCAGGTGTCCCAGGCTAGAATGACTTTCACAGATAATATATATATATATATATTTATTTTATTTATTTATTCATGACAGACACACACAGAGAGAAAGGCAGAGACACAGGCAGAGGGAGAAGCAGGCTCTATGCAGGGAGCCTGATGTGGGACTTGATCCCGGGACTCCAGGATAACACCCTGGGCCGAAGGCAGGTGCCAAACCACTGAGCCACCCAGGGATCCCCTCACAGACCATATTAACTCAGTACTTCTGGCCCTTCAATCCTACCACTACCCCATTAACAATTTCTCCCTGTTTACAGAATGAAGTAAGCCATATGTTTTATAATATTACCCTGTGTAAGTCTTCTGCTTTTGCTAGAAGATGTTTGTTAAAAACATGCCTGGGGACTCCTGGATGGCTCAGTGGATGAGTGTCTGCCCTTGGCCTAAGGCATGATTCCGAGGTCCTGGGAGTCGCACATTGGGCTCCCTGCATGGAGCCTGATTCTCCCTCTGCCTGTCTCTGCCTCTCTCTCTCTCTCTGTGTCTCTCATGAATAAATAAATAAAATCTTAAAAGAAACAAATACCTTTATATCTTTTCTATCCTCCTAGATAGAAAGCCTACTAAACCCTCAATTCGATCCCATCTGAAAAGAAGCCCTCTCCAATCACCCTAATCCTTTTTGGTCCACATCATTCTTATACTGCCTTGAGGTTACTGATCACTTTCTCACATGTCTCTGTTCTCTGCCACTTGTCTGAAAATACCCACGGAGGCAGAGCCCTCATCTCATACTCTTCCATGGATCCCCTGGTACTGGGCTGGCGCCTTCCTCAATAAGCTAGGGCACTTCATCCAATGAGTAAGGACCTCCCAGGAGGTCTCAATACCAGTTATGGCAGCCAGACATTTCCCCTTTCTCCAACATTTGTGTCTGCAATTAGGAGATTTCAAGGAAATCAAGGAGCCTCAGGAAGAAATTGGTAATTCCTTAGGTGACAAATAAGTAACAACTTTCTATGTTTTTACTCACCATCTCACCTGTCCTGGTCTGTATTTTCTCTAATTTTCCTTCTTGTCTTAGCTGGAAAAGGGAATTAAAGATAAAAAAAAAGAAAAAGAAAAATGAGTCCATGATAAATATCGAACTCTTACTATGCTGGACATAGGCCAGGTTTCTGGATTCCTGTTCTTGTAATCCCCACTTCATTTTTAAGTTAGACAGCAAAGGAAAGGAAGTTGCTAGAAGAAATTTTAAGATTCTATTCCTCCAAGTCCCTCTGCCTTCCTTTGTGCTCACCAATTTCTCCTCCTCAAACAGTTTCTTGTTTTCAGGGGATGCATATACAGCCAGACCTTGAGGTAGTAGTCGATTCCGGCCCAAAGATTTCTTCACCGAGACCAGGTCACCCCGGACTCCAAGTCCTGACAAGGAGAACATGAGACATTGCACTTAGGAGGGCCTAAGGAGATGATCAAAGAAAGGCACGTCTCTTAGTCTCTCGCGGAGCTTATTCCTCCTACAAAAAATGTTAATAGTCACTAAGAACAACACTTAAGAGACTTCTAATTCCCTTTGCAAAGAAGAGCCGTTCCCTCCAGGGCTTCCGTGGCTGTGGCACGTGCCCTTCGGCCTCCCTCTCCCTGCACACCGTTCCTGACGTCGCTGCATTCGCGGTCCTTGTTCGACGCAGGAAGGCAATGGCGCGACCACAGTACCTCTGACGGCTGCTGCTTCTCGAATACAGAGAAAGGGCGAAAGCAGCTGAGCAGCCAGCCTCGGCAGGAGCGTGTGGCGGGCCTTACCTTCCACCGACCGCGTGAGGATGAGCTCCAGGCCGCCCCTGGGCCCGTGCTTCGTGTCCTCCACCAGCCTGTAGACCCGGTGTCGCCGGTGCAGGCGCGGCTTCCGGCCCTCTCCGGCCAGCGGCACCTGCCACCAGCGCTCCACGATGACCGTGCCCTGGCGGCGGGGAGCGGGCGAGCGGGCGTGAGCGAGTCCCCCGGGGCGCCGCTGCCGGCCTCGGCCCGCCAGCACAGGGCTCCCGGGGGCCGCCCGCCACCCCCAGCCCGCGCTCCCCCGGAACAAATTCGGGCCAGGGGAGGACCCGCCCCCGCTCAGAGCTGGCCCTCACCCGGCTGTGAGAGAGGCTGAAGTCGCGCTCTGGGCCGGGGGCGGCCCCCGCGAGTCTCGGGAGCAGCAGCCCACGCGGCGCTCGGCGCAGCAGCAGCGACAGCCCCGCGGCGGCCGCCATGTTCCCGGCGCAGGCGCACGACAGGCCACGGCGCTGCCCGGGCGGTGGGGGGGAGGGGCGCGGGGGGGGCGGGGCGGGGCGCGGGGCGGGGCGGGGCGGACCCGAGCTACGGGGCCTGAGCCTCACGGCGGGGCGGGGAGCCCGGGAAGCTGAGGCCGCGCGCTCCTCTCCGGGAGCTCCTCTCTCACTTTTCCTTTAGATTTTTTTTTTTTTTTTTAAGATTGTACTTATTTATTCATGACACACACACACACACAGACAGAGACAGGCAGAGGGAGAAGCAGGCTCCGTGCAGGGAGACCCACGTGGGACTCGATCACGCCCTGAGCCGCAGGCAGACGTTCAACCGCTGAGCCACCGGGGCGTCCCTCTGATGGACAATTTAAAGTTAACATGCTTCACACTAAACCCATCTCTATACCCCGCCTCAAACTGCCTCCCCTGCAGCCTTCCCAGCTCAATGATGGAAACTATTCTTTCAGTTCTCAGACTCCAGGAAATTCGGGGGGTTCTATCTTTAAACTATTTCCAGAATCCAACCACTTCCCACCACTTCCAATGCTTTAGCCTGGAATGAGACACTGTCTTTCTCCTGGATAACTGCAGGAGACTCTTGGCAAATCTGCCTTAGTGTTCCACAGTTTATTTACAACACAACAATCAGGATCTTTAAAACAAAACAAAACAAAACAAAAAATCCAGCATACATCAGGTCATGTCATCCCTCTACCCAAAACTTTGCAGTGACTTCCCTCCTACAGTAAAAGAAAAGGGCTGCGTAGTCGTTTACAAGGCCTCCCTAATCTGGCCCATTAGCTGACTTCATCTGCTTTTCTCAAAGCTTACACTATGGCCTATTTCTTGAAAACCTCAGGCATTTTCTTCTCAGGACTTTTGCACTGGCTGTAGTTTAGGAATGGAATGCTCCCCCCTCCACCCCATGTTGGCTTGGCTAAACTCCCTCACCTCCCTCAAGCCTTTGACTAAACATCACCTTTTCAATGAGGTCTCTCTCTTTGGATCACCCAATTTATTTCTCTAGCCTGCCCCACCCCTTCACACTCCTGATCTTCCTTTATCCTGCTCTTTTCTCCACAGCAGTTATCACCTAACATACTAAATTTTGTTTATTGTTTATGTTTGTCTTCTCACTGTTAAAGATTTACTTATTAAAGAGAGCATGTAAAAAAAATAAATAAAGAGAGCATGTAAGCAGGGAGAGGGAGAGGGAGACAGACAGACTTCCCACTGAGCAGGGAGCCCCATGCTACATGACCTGAGCCAAAATCAAGAGTTGGGTGTTTAACTGACTAAGCCACCCAGGTGCCCCTGTCTTCTGTTAGAAGCTAAGTTCCATTAAGCAGGGATCTTTGTTTTGTTTACTGGTGTATCCCGATCACCTAGAATACTGTCTGGCTTTCAGTGGGCCCTCAATATATGTTGAATGGATGAATGAATATGCAGAGGCCTCAAACTGGTGACCACAGAATCAAATTTTGCTCACAAATGTTGGCTTTTTTTTTTTTTCATCGATTTGAGTTAATAGCCACTAGTGAAAAAATTTGAGGAATTTAACTTTCCATTTTATGTTGAAAATTATACAAACTGGGACCACGGAGTGTATTTCTTCAACTGGTTGGAGCTGAGTTGTCAGCTTCTTTTAGGGTATGAACTTTCCCTTTTGCTACAGCCCCACCCAGGAGCTCTACTAATTTTCATTAGCTGTCCTGGCTCCTGGAGGCTTTTAGTTTGCAATTCTTACTTTACAAGGCAATGAAATAATTCAACGATGTGTAGCACCCCTGGATTATTAAAGGTAGGGATGGTAATAAAAATATCAAATTGATAGGAACTGGGAACCAACATATCAGATCAGACATTGGATCAGGGCCTTGGAAATCTACAGTGTCAGACACGAACCATTTAGTTGCTGAAGTGGGACGGTGTATGTGTGTATTGCTCGATAGTGCGCACACACATGCATGCATGTGCCAGAATAAGGGGCCAGGTTGGGTGCCCTTGACAAGTGCTCAGGCAGGGCTGTTTACAATCAGTACAGAAAGTAAAGTATTTTAATGGCAGTACAGCCATGAAATACATACTAGATGAACAGGAGCCTTAGTTAAGGGGGCTGGGTGGGGTAGGGGAGCAGCAGAGTGGAGCCCTGAAGCGACCTAAGGGCTGACTCCTTGCCCATGTCATAGTGCCCACTGGGTCACAATGACACCAGGTTGCCTGAACCTCTGTCACCCGTTTCTGAACCTCACTTTGCCGCAGGGAGGCACTGAACTGAGAAACTGCCTTGTTACAGGTCACGCCCCTCTGCCTTCTCCCTTTCTTACATCAAGAGGGGAAAAACACGGAACTACCTCTACCCGATCTGGTCACCATACGCCTATTACCTTTACTGCTACAAATACCGGATCACCCTCCGGGAGAAGATGCTGCCTTGTTATAAAAGGTACTTACTTTCATCTCTACTTATAGTTGTTTATGTAAACTGTCAGGAAAAATAAAAGAATTTGCAGGAAATTTCCAAGTGGCAAGAGATAATAGCAAAATAGGATAGAAGGCTGGCATGGAACTTTAAAATTATTCCATCTGGCTGGCCTGGGAGAATGGAAACAGGCTGGTTCACAGAAGATACAGAAGACAGTGCCAGATCCTAGTCCTATGTACCTGGAAGTTATGATCCTCTCTTCTCAGATGCAGAGGGAACTAACTTGGGGCTCTTTTTCCAACCAGCATCACTTATAAGGAACGGGAGGACTTGACACTCCGGCCCCGTTCCTGCCTTCAGTGCTCCTGAGTCCCTAGCAGGCCTTCAGGTGGTCAGAAGCACTGAGCAGGGTGATCACAACCAGTTTAAAGAATTATACTCGGTAAGTGGACTGTGTACTGGTGCCGTGCTGGGGAACCCCTGGCGTAATGTTAATAGTACCTTGTGAAGAAGGGGTATTAGCTAGTTGGAAAATTGTAGATCTTGGAACTCATGTATAATAGCTACTTGCTTTAGAAACAAGGACTCTGACCCAGAAATATTAAATCAAGGTCACAGAGCTGGTGGCGAAAAACAGAATAGGAAAAGAGGAAGTGGGAACAAAGAGCAGAGCAGACTTCTGGGACATAAAGTTGCTTAGATGCTAAGCAGGAACTAGAACCCAGAACTCAACTTGCCCCTGTATCACACTGCAGTAACATGCCTGTGGGTGACCTCTGCACTTTAAATGAGAAATAGAATTCAGAGAAAACCCCTATAACGGAAAGAAGTGGAAGAGCATTATCAGTGAGACAGTAAACAAATGACACAATGTTGCTTAAGGAATAAACGGATTTAAGTTTCTGAAGGGTTGGTGCATCCCTCAGGTGAGGTGAGCAGGCAGCGGTACTGCAACTGCACTGACTCCTTTCTAGATTGTTTGATATCAAGAAAAGCTCTACCATAGAGAATTAGGTCCTAGGATTACGGGATAGAGTAAGACTTTGGCTCCAATTCTCCCAGGCTCCCTGTCAGCCAATTTGCTTTCTCAGACACAAATTGGCCTGCAATTTGAGATGAGCATAGGAAACTATTACTTTTTTCTTTTCCAGGTTGGGAAGCTGACGGTGCTGGCTACTGACCCTCTGCTCCACCAGGACCCAGTGCAGTTAGACTTCCATTTCCGCCTCACCCCCCAGACCTCTACCCATTGGCACGGTCTTCTCTGTGACCATCGACTCTTCCTGGATATTCCATATCGGGCCTTGGATCAAGGCAACCGGGAAAGGTGACTAAGCCCAGAAGGGAAAGCAGGGAAGGAGGGTGAGAGAGGAAGAGGCAGGAGGTTTTCTTTTTTTAAGATTTTATTTATTCATGAGAGACAGAAAGAGGCAGAGACACAGGCAGAGGGAGAAGCAGGCTGCGTGTAGGGAACCCGAAGTGGGACTAGATCCCAGGTCTCCAGGATCACACCCTGGGCTGAAACCGCTGAGCCACCCGGGCTGCCCAGGTTTCCTTCTTTTATGTCATAATCAGGTAGTGGGTAGGTTAACCTATGAGGGTTGATACTTTCATACCACTGAAGTGGTGTGCAGACAAGCCTGTGAGCCAAGCGAGAATCTGGACTTCCAGGAATAACAGCCCACAGGAGGCTGCTGGACTCAGATTCAGAAACACAGAAGTGAGGATCCATAAATAGTTGAATAATAGGATGTGCGCCTTCTGTTTGTCTTTATAGAGCAGTTTCTTCTCCTCAGGCCCCTTGCGGGGCATGGGTGTCAGTTCTATTGTGTGCAATCCTTGGCTTTCAGAGAAAAAAAAAAAATCAATGCAAGTTCATCAACTTTCACTTCCTGGCTTAGGTCAAAAAACATTGA
The DNA here is from genome assembly GCF_011100685.1 of Canis lupus familiaris. NCBI lineage: Eukaryota > Metazoa > Chordata > Mammalia > Carnivora > Canidae > Canis > Canis lupus. The sequence continues at coordinate 61,450,183 of NC_049238.1, forward strand.
GCAATAAGATTTCTTCTACTCCAAGTAAGGGTCTGGATTTTTAGTTCACTAAACACTGTGATTCTTCCCTCTGGCCCCTAGTTTGACTGCAACACTGGAGTATGTGGAGGAGAAGACCAATGTGGACTCCGTGTTTGTAAACTTCCAAAACAACCGGAATGACAGAGGTGGGGATGGGCTGTCCTTCCTGGCCTGTGGTGCTGAAGCAGTTGACAGCAACTTTTCCTTTGTAGAGGACCCTTTTCTCCTCACTCTTTAAGAGAAGAGGCATTTCAGGGATTTAAACTGCCCCCCTCCCCAAATGAAGGCACCTAGCACTTTTGTGTATTCAAATTACACTGGGATTATGAGGAAGGCCCTGCAGGTAGAGGTCAGAAGCCAGACTGAAGCAGCACTGGTGATTTTTTTTTTTTTTAAGATTTTATTTATTCATGAGAGAGAGAGAGGGGCAGGCAGAGACAGGCAGAGGGAGAAACAGGCTCCATGCAGGAAGCCTGATGCGGGACTCGATCCTGGGACTCCAAGATCACACCCTGGGCCAAAGGCAGGTGCTAAAGCGCTAAGCCATCCAGGCATCCCAACAGTGGGGAAATTAACAGAGAACCATTAAGGCATGTAACTGGTGGGATAGAAGGGACCTCAAACATGTTAAACATGGACAGTGTGAGGCATAGGGCTAGGAGGGTAGGAATATATTTAACCAGATGCTTGGAGCACATGTTACAGAAACTATGACCTATTCCCTCATACTCTGTTGGTCATTAAGGCAGTAGATGGTCAGGAGCTTACACCATCATGTTGGGCTTCATAAACATCGGCTTATTTAAAGTTCTGTGAGGAAGGTTCTATGACTCCCATCTTACAAATGAGAAAACTGGAGTTCAGGAAGGTTAACTTATAGAATGTCACAAAGCTAAGTAAATGTTAGAGCCACGGCTGGAGTCTAGGTCTGCTAGTCCATACCACATCACCCTAATGCCTATACTACATGGCTTCCCCCCAGCCACTCCCTCGTTCTTGAAAGCAGCCAAATCTAGGGGAATCATTGTATGGAGCCTCAAAAGTGTTCTAATTTTCTTCTCTTTTCACAGGTGCCCTGCTACGGGCTTTCAGCTACATGGGGTTTGAGTTGGTCAGACCAGATCACCCTGCCCTCCCTCCCTGGGACAATGTCATCTTTATGGTGTATCCCCTTGAAAGGGACCTTGGCCACCTGCCCAGTGAGCCTCCTTGAACATGCTTATTCCTACTGAGAGGGGCTGGGAGCCTTGATAAATGGGAACCAGGATGTGACTTAGGATACCTTCCATCCTAGAATAAAGGGTAGTGCAATCCTCAAGTGTTCACGATTTCTTGGGAGGGGGAAAGGCACGGGGTTGGCTGAAAAAGAGCCTTATAGAGCTGAATTGACAATAAGATAAATATTTAGTGGGGGGAAAAAATCAGAGGGACCTGAACCAGAGGGAGAAGGGAGCCAAGGATTTTAGGTTCCTTTGTGTTTCTCCCTACTCCCAAAGCCATTTACTTATCCTAACCATTTACTGAGCACTTACCAAGAGCAAAAACCAGGCTCTAGGGAATTCAGAAAGACTTAAGCCTTGTTGGGAAGATTTTTTTCCATATATTTCAGTTCAAATTAGAGAAGTACTAATTCCTCCACTTTAGACATGGAGGAAACCCAAGAAGGTACCCAGATTCCACAGTCCCACAGCTTTGGCTTGAGAGGATTTCAACAGACAAAATAAGAAAGCATAGAAGAGGGCAACCCAGACAAGTACAGGGTTGTGTTGAAAGAATAAGGAACCTGCCTGATTGGGCTGTTAACTGACGAGACCTAAAGGCCATATTAAAGGCACAGACTTGTATGCAGAGTAATAGGAAGTAATAGGAATGAGGCCCCACTCATTTCCCTGAGCAACAAGTCCTATGAATGATTTGTATCAGGGATCGTCTACTTAAGGGTGAATGCCAAGGGGCCAAGGACCTGGCAACTATCAGGCCTCATGACCCGGTTGTTGAGCAGTGCCAACCCCTCAGGTGGAGCCTGCTTGGGGGGTGGGTTCACTGCCAGACCAATGGCAGCCCTTCACTGATTCTTCTACGACCTCACAAGCTACTCATCAGAGATGCTCCTTTAGCCTTTCTGCTAAAACCTTTCTTTCCCATAGAAAAATATGGGAAAACATAGTTGCTATGCAGTATATGGGTAGGTGTAATTCCTAGATTTAAAACCCTGCACAGGGATCCCTGGGTGGCGCAGCGGTTTGGCGCCTGCCTTTGGCCCAGGGCGCGATCCTGGAGACCCGGGATCGAATCCCACATCGGGCTCCCGGTGCATGGAGCCTGCTTCTCCCTCTGCCTGTGTCTCTGCCTCTCTCTCTCTCTCTCTGTGACTCTCATAAATAAATAAAAATTAAAAAAAAAAAAAAAAAAAAAAAAACCTGCACAGGCATGCCTGGGTGGCTCAATGGTTGAGCGTCTGCCTTCGACTCAGGGCATGATCCTGGAGTCTCAGATTGACTCCCACATCGGGCTCCCTGCATGGAGCCTGCTTCTCCCTCTGCCTCTCTCTTTCTCTGTGTCATAAATAAAAATCTTAAAAAAAAAAAAAAAAAGAAACTGCACAAGGCATCCTTATGTGCTAGTTTTAAGTTTTGCAATTCACCTTACTGGTCCTTAAAAAGCCATCCCTGTTCATTTGCCATTAATCCACCACCCACATTACTATGCTACTTTTGATATCCACTTCCAAGTCACCTCATAGTTCTCACTGGCTGCACAGTACTGCCCACAATGTGGGGGACACGAGGACATGGTTCCTGAAGAGTAAGTTCACAGTGGAGATCCACCAGAACCCAGACCTCTTCTTCCAAGTATCTAGTCTGGGTGGGTTTGTGTGTGTGTGTGTGTGTGTGTGTGTGTGTGTGTGTGTAAGATTTTGAGAAAATACACATATGTGGGTGGGGGTGGGGTGTAGTGTCATGGTGGTGGTGGAGGGGCAGATGGAGAGAATCTCAAGCAGAATTCCAGCTGAGCCTGATCTCACAACCCTGAGATCATGAGCTGAGCTGAAATCAAGAGTCCAATACTTAACCGACTGAGCCAACCCAGGCACCCCAATGGGTTATTTACATAACCTAAACCTAAATTGGTCTGGTTCTTAGTGAATGGTTAATTCTGAAGTAACTTAGGGAAAGGATAGGATCTGTGCATGGAAGGGACACTTGTTTCAAAGATGGGCCATCCCTGTGAGGTGTGTGACAAATTCTACCAGGTTTATGTTCAGAGGATACCCATAGGCCTACCATCATCTTGATTCAACCAACATTTAGTTTTTGATAATTTTCTTGAGAACTTTATTCAGCAAAGAATCCCCCCAAATGATTCAAACAGCCATATAAGTTCTCTTTCACTCTATGGACGTGTGTGTACATATAGATACTACACTAGCACTTTAGAACATTTCCTGAGCCGCTCTCCCGTTGTCTACTTATATTTTAACCAAAGTTTACAGGGAAATAGCTGGAGCAACTGTTTCAAAGAACCTATCTCCAATAACATATCAGCAGTTAAGGCCAGGAGGCAGTGTTTTCTTCCCATTTCCTGAGGCTTTTTAACATAGTCATGTTGATTTCTGCTTCTGCCTCCTGACTCAACTGTAGTCTGAGTTCACCACTCAAAAACCTTTAAGTAACAGAGTCACCTGATGAGGTGAGTTAGAAGTCTGCAGAATCATCACTTCTGGCTGCTTCCCAGCCTCAGAAAGGACACAGCCTTGCAGAAACATCAATGTCTGGCAGAGAACAGTGAGCCAGATGTTGAGCATCCTGGAAGCAAACTCTGGAAGAAGACATCCCCCTGTAGGGACATGTACTTATCCTCCTCTACCCCACACTTTTTCTGGTAGTCCAACAGAAGAGGATGCATTTGGTCCACAGTAAGCCAGATCACGTACGTAATAGAGGAAGGACTGCACATATCTCTTTATCATAGGCCCCTCTCTCCAGGCACCAAATCCTGTGCCAAGTCCTGCCAAAGACACAAACACACAGACACAAAAAGCTTGAAAGGGCTCAACCTGAGAGTGAAGCTGCAGGAAAGCAGTGGCAGAGTAGTGTTGAGACAGGCTAGGGAAGAGAATAAAGCAAGGCCCCTGTTGTCACTCTTGTACTTTCCTGTTGCTACAGACAGATGAGAGCTGCACTCACAGCAAAGCAGGCAGCAGAGGTGGCTGAAGCCAACTTCAGAGTAAGTAGTCATCTTCCAGGTTATCATCACCAGACATAGAGGCAGCTTCTGCTTAGAAGGAATGGAGGGGAAGTTAGGCACAGCCATGGAGACTCAGGGGAAAATGGGCTTCTTAGTGCTCAGTGATCACTTTGCTTAAGAGCCAACTTTTACCATCGTCCCTAGTTTGGAAAGACTCATTGAAAAACCGTAACTTCCAAAGATACTCTAGGGAGGAAATGCAGCTTGTACCTGATAAGCTGAGGCAAGACAGGGTATTTGCTATCTCTCCAGGGCTCTTCTTGGGCTCAGTGAGCATGCTGCCAAGAGAGACATCTGTTTCTGTGGCCTATAGGGATGAAGACGAGAAAAAGGAAGAATGCAGTGTTGGCTGGTGGGTAAGGAGAGGCCACCCTATCATTTTGCCCACAGGATCTGGTTAAGGCAGTTGAGTTTGGCTACCAAGAGAGACACAATGCTTCCATCGACCAACCTGTGTAACAACTCCTTAGGAAAGCTCTCCACAAAATGTCACGCCTAACTAGAAGCCCTCATGTCTCTCTGGGCACCAGGTCTGCCCCGAGGCAGTGCCCTGCATGTAGTCACAATGGCTCACTCACCACATCGTGCAACATGTCTGGGACAGCTCTGGTTTCTTCCATGTCTTCGGGAAGCTCAACTGCATATCCTTTACGAACTAATTCTAACCCAATATCAAGTTTCTGAGAAGAAAAATGAAAAGGGAATGATGTTCTTTCTATAGGGAAGGGAATATCTGAAGAACTAAGGAGTTAGGATTGATACTTCAAAGACATTCCTTTAGTGGGGAACAGTAAGCAGCAGGATCTTGTGAGGTAGGAGTAATATCAGATAATGGTTTCTGGGAAAGAAAAAGTGAATGAGACTATAAATATACTGAAGAGACAGTGAGCAATGAGTGGACCCCAGTCGTACCTTCCCATTGCTAGTATCATATAAGTAAATCTTGGGCCAAGTTGAGATCCCAGTCTGGACATAGCTGGAGATCTTGGCCATCAGGGGCTTCCAGTCAGCACAGTGAGTCAGTCTGTCAAACTCATCCAAAGCTTCCTCTTCCCACTGTTCACCTGGCAAAAGATTGCAGGGATAACCTAAGAAGGGGTCCCTACTGACGGGGTGAGATTACACCCTAGAGAGAAATTGGAACCACCTCTTTCTACTCCAGAAGGTATGTATGTCTGCCTGCCAGGTTGCTGCTTTCTTCTGCTGGGGAGGAAAAGACACCTGAGCCCCCAGAACTCAAAAAGCCTGGGAATGTGAGAATTCCTTCCATGTGCTGTATTAGAGTTATTCTATGTGGAGGCAAGGTCAATAGGCGATATGACCAATTTACCTGAAGGGGGGATCCCTGGGTGGCGCAGCGGTTTAGCGCCTGCCTTTGGCCCAGGGCACGATCCTGGAGACCCGGGATCGAATCCCATGTTGGGCTCCTGGTGCATGGAGCCTGCTTCTCCCTCTGCCTGTGTCTCTGCCTCTTTCTCTCTCTCTCTCTCTGTGACTATCATAAATAAATAAAAATGTAAAAAAAAAAAAAAAAAAAAAAATTTACCTGAAGGGGCGATCCGTGCCAGACTACACTCTATTGCTTGAAATGGAAGGCTTAGGAAGTCACTCCTAAAGTGAAAGAAACTGAAATTAGAATCCCAGTGCAGGAAGGATCTCTTATAGTCCTTGTTTCTAGAGATCACCAATTAACTCAGCTGGAGAAGATAATCATCTGCTCTCTGTATGTAGGTTCTCTTCCCAATCCCCCTAAGTGAGAAGTGCCTAGAGCACACCACCAGCTATGGCCAAGGCCGAGTTAACTGGGACTCCATCCTGGCCTCCACAGACCTGAGTGCTCGGAGGTCCTTCAGTGGGCAATCTCCATTATCTCCAAAGTCAACGAAGTACAGGTCCAGGTTCCCATTCTCCAAGGTGCCAAGGACCCGAGCTCGATACCAGGAACCGTTTGTAGGTAAAGGTGCTGCTACAATGTCTCCCACATGCACAGTCAAGTCTTCAGGCTGCACATGAGGATAAGGATCAAAATGGGGAGAGTTAAGATGGGCAGGCTAAAAAAAAAAAAAAGATAAGCAGGAGGAAGAAGGAAGAAAGAACAAGTAGTTGGAAGGAAGAAAGAACAAGTAGTTGCTTCCCAGGAAAAGAGAACATATCACAGTGAAAAAAAAATAGGCCCCCTTTTCATTCAACCCAGCCCTGCCCCTATGGCAACTCACTAGACTATTCTCATAGTGCTGGGTCATCTCACTGACAAGCTTATCCAGCTGCAGGCTGCGGGAGCCAATGATTTGGATCCAGAAGTGGTTGGGATGTTCGGAGGCAGAGACGTAGACTTCCAGGAACTCATCGGCATGAAAACTGAAGTCAGGACTAGGGACTAAACACAGGGATAAACAAGCTAAGCTACAGAATCCTAAGCTGGTGACCATATCAGAAGCATCTCTGGTTGAAATGGGGCCTCTCTATCAGAGGTACAAACACCAAGTGGCTATTACATTTTTTTTTTAATTTTTTTTTTTTGGCTATTACCATTTAAAAAAACAATTGAGGGACAACTGGATGAAGCCTACAAGACTATCCTGAAGAAAGGTAGTAAGCTGAGCTGTGTACCTTTCTATGTAACAGAGTAGTAAGAGTTTACATTCCTAATCATCTGCCATGTATTCAAGTCAGACATCAATTATAATGAAGGTAAATCCTCCATATGCTAGCTGCAGCATGAACCAGTGGAAATAGGTGGGCCTATTCCAGATCCATTCTATCACTAACTCATTATGTAACCCTGAACAAGTCTGCAAACCTCTTAGGGCCCCTGGTCTTCCCTGCCCATCCCAGAACCTATGCACAGAAGAGGATGCTCACAGTCTTCATTCTTCTTAACGGTGATGATTTTTAAAAGCACTAATGAGATAGGCCAAAACAAACCAACAAAACCCCACCAGGCTGAGTATTTTACTTATTTAATAAATCTGTGAAAGAATATCACATAAATTCAATTTTTAGATATATTACTTTTAGATATATTTAGAGTAGTTTCCTGTGAACTAGTATATTTTTTTAAGATTTTATTTTTAAGTAATCTCTACACCCCACATGGGGCTTGAACTTACAACCGTGAGATCAAGAGTCACATGGGGCCCCATGAAGTAGCATATTTCTGTATCATTCTCAATCACTAGCTGGTTTGTGTTCCGAAAATTATTATTTATGTTTAGTACTAACCCTAGTTACTAAATATCATTAGTACTTATATTAAATATTAAACAGTAATGAATTAGTATTTATCCATACTAAGTATTAACAGTATTTAATATGGATTATAAATAATAAATATTAATACTAATATATTACCATACAAAGGAACATCTGTGAAGAGACTTATATAAGTGCTGTCAAGAAAACAAATTACTTTTACTGCTTCCTATTTTGGGTTATCCAAGCCAGTAATTCTATCTTCCATATAGCAAATGGGTTTCCATTTTGTTACATACTTTCAAACATGGACATCTCAGGACTGGTCTGGACTCCAGATTTCTGAAAGTTGTCACCATTGGGTTTCTCCCAAGCACCTTCTGGCCCTACACCAGCCATGTCACCACCTCCTTTTTGGGAAGGAGCTCCCAGTGGCGTCGTAGCTGGCTCTGGCTCTGTGCCAGTACCAGTGTTTTTCCACAAAGCTGGCTCTCCAGCTCCACCAGACTCGGTGACTTCCTCTCTTCTTACACTGATTGGCTGTTTGCGTGGGACTCTGGTTTCTGCAGAATGGGCAATTCTCTTCCGAAGTTCTTCATCTTCTGAAACTTTCTCCAGTATCAAATGCTGTAGTAAGAGAGAGCTCTGTGACCAGATATTTTCACCGAGGATGGAGTAAAAGGTTCTCATTCTTAGACACAATTCAGGCCTATTAGCTACTTGCCTTGGCTGCTGCCACTTCCTTCTGTGTTCCTGAGATTTTGATAAGTCTTGATAGTAGTAACGTCCCCTCTGATTCTTTGTCACAGGTAATTTTGGCTCCAGAGGCCTTACAGATAGAACGAATCGTCTCCCCACCTCTCCCTGCATTGAAAAGCACACAAACACTTGTGCTTCCCTCCTCACCAAACTACTAGAGGAATCACTATTTTGTATATACTGGGAGAGAAGAGTCACTTCCAAAGTGAACAGAATATAAGATACTGAATAGAAAGCAGGAGCTACTGCAATTCTTACTGTAAGAAGGGGACTAGGGCCTATCTGCTCTTTCTCTTTTACCTAAACTCTTGGTTAGTATAACTTCATGTCATTTCCACTTTTTGACCATTCAGCATACTTTACACCGGCACTTCATAAGAAGATATCCTACACAGTATATTGAAACATTGGACCAAGGACAGACATTTCTCTGTCTCTAGTAGCAGCATAAGGAATGTGCTTGGGGAAGGTGTAACAGGTTACTATCTTGACAGCTCTGGGGGGTGCCTGGTGGCTTAGTTGGTTAAGAGTCTGGCTTTGGCTCAGGTTCTGATCCCAGGGTCCTGGGATGGAGTCCTGAGCCCTACGTTGGGCTTCCTGCTTAGTGGAGAGTCTGTTTCTCCCTCTGCCCCTCCCCGTTTGTGCTCTCTCTCTCTCAAATAAATAAATACAATCTTAAAAGAAAATGAAAAACCTGGGATAAAACGAGCAGGCTTAGCTTCCCTTTAAATATCTATTATGAGGTAAATACATTTACCCGAACCCTTCTGGAATCTATTTGTAAGGTTCAGATCATATACCTTCCCGAGGTAATGGGTTTTGCTTTACTACTGGTTCTTTAAAAAAGTAAAGCTCTGGTCTCAATGTCTCCCCAGCACCACCACCAAACGCCCCCACCCCCCACAAGGTGAAGGGAAGTAGGCCAGGAAAAATCCTTGAGAAGACGTGAAAGAAAGACAAAGGTGAAGAAAAAAGTTAAAAGCAGAGGAAGCTGTCCAGTGGTACCTATGATCCTGCCCACGGATCTCTGGGGAACTGAGAGCTGCTCAGACACTGGGGTATTCTCTGTCAGGATCTGATGGATGGCTGCTTTGGCCTTGCACACCTGAACAGGAAACCCACTGATAAGCAGCACCCGCTCATCACCTACATCCTCTGTGTCCACATCAATCCGAGCACCTGTCTGTTTCCGTAGCTGCAGAGAAAAGGATACATGGCTGTACGCTCTGGAAACAGCTCGTCAGCTAGGTATACTCTCAACGTAACCCTGGAGGTAGATGGAACTGGACAGTAATTAGCTAAATCAGGATGCTATAAGCAGTCCTCAATTACCTGTACTTATGAAAGACTATTAATGACAAAGGTAACCTCAAATAGCAGTTAATTCAAAACAGTTTCTCTTTGTGTTTCCAACCCTCTTTCCCCCTAATTTTATTTGGATAGAGAATCAAATATTTTGTTTTCTTGACATTTCAAATGAACAAAAGAAAAATTCGGCAGCAATTCAACATTTACTAACAATAAGGGCTCATTAATTCCATAATAGAAAAGAATGGTTCAAGCTATACCAAGCTGAGAATCATACAATCAAAAATCCCCATTTCTAACTGAGTCCTTCATTTTCTAGGAAGTAGGACTCCTCTCTAGAAGGAAAAGAGCATAGTTAGCTAAAAGTTCTGTATTTTCTAAAAACATACATAGTGTGAGTGGAGGCAGAGGAGGGAAGCAAGATTAAGCAGAATCAATCCCTGGGAAAGCCAACTGCCTGCTTGCACACTTACCTGTTTAATATTGGTTCCTTGCCGGCCAATGATGAGCTTCACAGCCTCCTGGGGAACTCGCATCTCTATTTCGATGTCGTCCTCCCCAACAAATGTCAACCGCTCTTCTGCACAGATCATGGCTCAGATCAGACTTAGCATCCAAAGTACCCCAGCCCTCCCCTGAAGCTAGCTGTCAAGGAGAATGATCCATGAGATAGAACAAAGATCTCAACCATAATGACAAGGAGAAGCAGCATCTGAGTAGGAACTGGAGAGTCTCAGAAGACTGGAAGATGGGCACTGTCTCTGGAATCCTATCTCAGATGCTAAAATGTGGAAAGCATTTGGACCTGCAAGGAAAGGGTGCTGGATTCTGCGTAAACTGTATCTCCCAGGAGAGGACTCCTGGAGAAGAATGAAGGCTAAAAGGAGTCCACTGGGCTCAGAACTTCCATTTGTACCTAAATCCTTTCTCTAGGTCCAGCCTGTAGGGAAACGTGACCCTATGATTACCCTTGTAACAACTAAATACAGGGAGTGTATAAAAAGGAGAAGTATAGACGCTTACAAAAAAGATCAAAAAAGAACCCATTGTAGTGCTGCTGTTGAAGGGAACAGATAAATAGAATTATAAAATGAGCTTATCAATTCAGACTAGCTGCACATTAAAAACAAAGAAAAGAAGAAACTAGTTTCAAAGATCCCTCACAGAAAGCCAATTACATCCCAACAGACATATCCAGTCCACCAAGGAAAACTTTCATTTCAATTTAACAAGGCCAGAGCACAGTTTGAACATCTCCATATGTACACCCGGAGGGGGGGGGGGGTTCACATACCTCTGCTTTCCCTGTATCTGCGGTATAGGATATAGGCAACCGTTGCGCTGGCTGGGATCCCAAGGCCCAGTGCTATTTTCTGAATAGTGGACAAACTTGTCCAAGAAGTTCGTTCAGTGGACATTTTCTGCTGTATTCAGACTTACATCCTGAAATAAGTAAGTGACGGAAAAGAAGCTTTCATCCTATGTCTTTATGATTGGCAGAGAGGCATGGGAACATATTACAGCATTATTAAAAAGAATACTACTGCCTACCTTTCCAAAACAAGAGCTTGAGCCATCTCAAAATCTTTTTTTTTCTTCTAAAACCTACTTCATGTAAAAGGTCTCAGGGTATTTTTAAAAGTTACCAAGGGACATATACAATTAGAGACATACTTCATTCCCTCCCCCTCCCAAAGAAAAGCATACATTGACCACAATTTTATAAGATGAAGGAACAAAAAAATTATTAAATGAATCAAACACTACAAAAATAAGCCTTCAGATTTCACATCAGACTACTTAAAATCCCTTATCTGTGCCCTTCCATGCCTCTAGGGCTTTCCAGAAGCTGTAGTCTCTGCAAAGAGTGGCTTTTCAGGTCCAGTTTCAGGTTCTGCTCCTTCTATTTTTTTTCTTTTATCTATACTCCTGATTTCTATTTATTTCTCAGCTAACACTGAAAGGATGTCTGCCCTGCTCCTTCACCAAAACTACAACTTCCCAGATAGTCAACCTAGATGGCATGTATAAGCCCTACCTAATCTCACCTCTGGGACCTTTCTCTTGGTTTCTCCTCCTCTTTCCCTGGAAGCGTTTTTACAGCCTTGGGCTTGTCTTCCCATGGCCTCTCTCCACTGCTACTGCCACTCTGCGGTCCATGGCAATTTCATCTACACCTGCAGCTTCAATGAATACCTAGATGCTAACATCCAACATCAACTGTGCTGGATTCAGCTCATCAGATCTCATTTGGACCACTGCAATGGCCTCATTATTCTTAGACTGATACTGTACCTTCATTTTGCTGCCAAGCTAATCTTTACATCATCACTAGATTTTCTTATAACTTCTCTCACCCTTCCAGACAATTCATACTATTTCTTCTCAAGCCTCTAGCACTTCCTCCATCCTCACTCTCATCTGGTATCTTCCTTATTTCCTATGCCACTGAGAAAGTACAGCATTCTGAGAAAATATTAACTCAGTTCTACCACAATTACCCACCTACCCCTATCTATGCTCAAATCTTTCTGTGGCCATGGATGAACTGTCTCTACTCCTGGCACTGAAGGCTCTCATAAAAGTGTTGTTGCTCTCCTTCCTTCTCATGTATTGTTGATGTTTTCCTCTCTACTGGATCTCTTTCAGCAAACATGCCACTGTTTCTTATTTCTTAAAGAAAATCCTCTCTTGATTCCACTTATTCCTCCAAACACTTCTGATTTCTTCCCTTCCTTTTATAGGAAAACTCACCAGTGCCAATACTCTTGTGCTCAATTTCTCTTGAATCCACTCCCACTGCTCTTGCCAAGGTCTCCAGGGACGTCACAATGACCAATTCTCTGTCTTCACTCTACATGCCCTCGCCCCTGTATCTGGCACAACTGAGGACTGCCCCCTGCTCTGACCCTTTCTTCACTTGGCTTCCACAATAGCACCCTTCTGGTTTTCCTTCTCCCTTTCTGGGTGCTCCATCGGTCAGTTTTCTTCTCCTGCTTGTAACCTCTAAACACTGCAACACCCCAGAGCTCTGTCCTATGCCCTCTTGTGGGTTCTACCTCACTTCCTTAGTGATCTCACCAAGTTTCATTCACAGCTTGGCTTTAAATCCCATCTGTATAATGGTAACTCCCAAATTCATAGATCCAGGTAGGACCATTCTCCTGAACTTCAGGTTTGTATACCAACTGCCTATGAGACGTCTCCATTGGATATCTAATAGGCATCTCAAACTTAACAGGTACAACGCTGAGCTCCCGATCTTACCCTCTGCCTGTGGTCTTGGCTGACTTAGTAAAGACAAGTCCATTCTTTTACTCTCTCAGGTAAAAAAATTTATTCATCTTCTCCCTCAAATAGCACCGTTAGCCTGTCAGCAAATCCTATTTATTGTACCTTCAGATTTTCCAGAATCTGACCACATTTTGCCTCTCCACTGCTAAGACCACCAATATTTCTTTTGTCTAGATTATTGCAATCCATTATATTCTGGTATTTGCCATTGTCCAGTTTATTCTCAACAGCTGATGTCAATAACATTATTCATCCACTCAAAGCCTCCCAGTGGTTTTCAATCTCACTATATGATTATAAGCCAGAGCTATCATAATGACCTGTGATGTCTTCATTTTGATTGTATTTCCAATAGAATGTACACTCCACAGAGCAGGAATTTTGTTTTGTTCATCAGTGCTTAGCACACAGTAGCTAATCAATAAATATTTGTTGAATGAATAAACTTCAGCAACTCTGTTGTCTACATAAAAACTCATTAATGGCATGAAAAGTTCTTTATAATCCGATCTCTGCCTATGACTTTCACAACCTTATACTCTTAATTCCACTGCTACCAGGGGGACAGGACATGCTCTATGTGCCTGTGTGTCCCTGCTCTGGCCTTGTGTCACTTCTTTCTGGTTATACACCTTAGCCCATCTGGTCTCTCTGGCAAAACCCTACTCCTTCCTCACGTCTCAGTTCTACTACTACACTTTTGAGGCCTGTGGGATTTCCCCTAGCTGACTTAGGGTAGGTTTCTCCTTAGCTCATGCTGCCCTTATGATACTTCCATGATAGCACTCGTTCACACTGTATGCAACTGTGTGTGTCTGTTATGCCTATGTCCTCTAGACTGGCTTCAAGCAAGCTAGGTCAACCACATTTATTAAGCACTTCCATGTGTTAGATGTTATTGTGGCACTAAGGATGAAAAAGATGAAAAGATAAATGTGCTGAGTAGCTACTATGCCACCAGGCACTTTACTTCCATTAACTTAATCGCTATGCAATTCTGTAAGGTAGGAAATGTCAACTCCAGTTTTACAGAGGAATATATATGCTTAGAGAGGTTACCCAGCTTCTTACCCAGGGTCTGGGTTATTATTTGGTTATTAAAAACCTAACAAAGTGACTTTAGAAGCCCCCCCCCCCTTTCTCTTACACAGACTCAGCAGAACAGTACTTGGTGTCTTTATTCAGGAAATTCAAGATTAATAAACACTAGTGAAGGGATGCCTGAGTGGCTCAGTGGTTGGGCGTCTGCCTTTGACTCAGGGCGTGATCCCAAAGTTTCAGGATCGAGTCCCACATCAGGCTCCTGCAGGGAGCCTGCTTCTCCCTCTGCCTGTGACTCTGCCTCTGTGTCTCTCACGAATAAATATCTTTAAAAATAAGAAAATATAATTTTATGCTATGATTTGCCTCCAGGTACACAAATTCAACCCAGATGATTATGATATCCAAGAAATTGTTTTTTAAGATTTTATTTATTCATGAGAGACACACAGAGAGACAGAGAGGGGTTGGGGCAGAGACACAGGCAGAGGGAGAAGCAGGCTCCATGCAGGGAGCCCGACGTGGGACTCAATTCCGGGTCTCCAGGATCAGGCCCTGGGCTGAAGGTGGCGCTAAACCGCTGAGCCACCGGGCTGCCCATTTTTTTTACCTTTAAAAAAAACTGGTTGTATTCCAGGAAGGCTAAAAATATACTCATTAATACAGGACCTATTCAGGAATAAAACTTTGACTCTAAATGTGATAGAAACTCCAGAAGTTTGCCTATGTTTTTAGCCAATAGCTTTAAATAAATTTCATCCATTCTCTTGCTCAATCAGGCCTGGAACAGAAAAAATACTTTTTCAAGTGTCTTGTTATTTCAGGCAATTCATTACTCAGTAAGAAGATCCAATATATACAGTATATATCCCTTTTGGAGATCTAGTATAGACATGGAGGAATACGGTTGCTTTTTTTCCTTTTTTGGTAGGTAGAAAGGAAAGAATGGAGTTTAATGGGTGTTTGAGTTATGAGGTTCCTTTCTTACCTGGATCAAAAAAAGAATCAGCTTCTCTCTTTTCCTCACCTTTATTTTTAAAAATTTTTTCCCCTAACCTTTAAATAAAACCTTTCACTGCTCTCTGTGCAAGTTTGGGTGGTATCACTTTTGCATATACCAAAGGAAACAAGCTCTGTTTCATAAAGATTTTTGCTTAAATTCTTGAATTTTTTGAACCTCAGACTATTTTCTTATATTAAGAGATAGTTTATTTGGAGTATCTAAAAAAAGAGTTCACTTCTTTTACCTAGTGGTTACTTCATATATTTTCTCATATGGTCTCTGAAGTGCAAAGCTTGTCTTCACTATTATAGTGCTAGTTCTTTGTTACCAGCTGCACATGCTGGGAACACAAGTAGGAATAAGAATTCTTGCCCTGAAATACAGTCTAGGAGGAAAAATGACCACCAAATCAAATAATTAGAGGCAGTGCAGAGACAATATAAATTCTTGGCTAAAGTAACAGCTGAGTGGAACCGAAACTTAAAAGATTTCTTAGATGGCACAGAATTGAAACCACCTTGTTAAAATACAAATCATTTTTCTGCATTCAAACCAATAAATACTGAGTATTCAATGTGTGGTTGGCTCTGGGGCATACAACAGTTCAGAAAGACTTGGTAGCTTCAGTCATGGGGTTTCCTATCCAGCAGGGAAGGTCTTACTTGATAGGCAAGAGTCTGTAGGCATTAAAGATTTGGGGAAATAAATCTTGTGAACAGAGCAGTAACTTAATCAGCACTCTAATGCTGTTTCCCTTTTAACACCACCTTTCTGGCCACAATTTATGCCTAAGAAATCATAGAGTTTTAGAATCGGAAGGACCAAAGAAATGATCTGATTCTACTAATAACGTTCCAACTGGGGAAACTGAAGCCAAGTGAAATAAAGGGATTTCCCTAAGGTTATATAGTCAGTCACTTCTATACAATGCAGTACACAATGTGGTTTGAAGACCAGTCACAAAGGGACCTCTTTAAGGAGACTCAAAGAACTAATAGCATTTTCACCCCAGTTCAGAAACTATCAAGATCAAGGCAAAAAAAAAAAAAAAATCTAACATCTGATATTCCTCTGGCTCTGCTGCCAACTCCCTCACCCCTCGCGCCCCCCCCCTCCCCCCCCCCCCCCCCCCGCCATCCTGACCGTCTATGCTTGGTTGGGTTTCATTACCATGGGCTTCCATAGTACTCCAAACATCCTTTCACAACATATGTTGCTTGTGATTCTTAACTGCTGTGTCTGTAGTGAGAATGAATTGAGGGCAGCAAGTGGGGGGGGGGGGTAGGGAGACCAATTTAGAGGCTAGTTCAGGTGCCAATGATGGAGATGACAAGGAGGAGAGTTTTAACAGGTAGACTACACAAGACCTAATAATTGATTCAAGGAGCCCCCTATCAGGTTTCTCATTTGAGCACTTGGTGTTTGAGACACAATATTAATGATCTGGTGGTGGAAGGAATGTAGTGGTGGGAAGATGAAAGTCCACGACAAGGATAAATTAGGTAACTTCTATTTTAATTGAAACCTAAGTTTCACTCAACTCCTTTTCACATATTACAAATGAAGTTTATGTCGAGTTAGCTGAAGTCTCAAAGAATGAATACCTACTTGATTCATCAAGTATGATTTTGCGATTATGTGCATATTAGTTCGTTTGATTTCTCTTTAAAAATAAGTGGGGAAACAATACAATGGCACCAGGGATATAACCATAGTACTGAGTGCCAGCTTGTGTTTGATTTTATTACTTCAAATTGAACGTGAAAAGGTTGGATTTAAGATCATAGTTTCTAAAAAAACAAACAAAAAACACCCAACAGTTTCTAAGGGAAGCTGAGTAAAGAGGAGACACGTGGATCATGTCAAGGTGAGACATACAAAGGATGCTTTTCAGAAGCCAATTTTGAAATTTCTTGACATTTACACGAAACAGTTGCTGACTATTTAATAGGCATAAGGAAAGCTTACTTTTGTGTTATTTTAGAAACATCGTTGGGAGTCACCTCATCTTAAGAATGTAGCAAGCTCCATGGGGGCCAGGACCTCTCATCCCCTTATCTCCTAACAACCAGAACCTACAGAGTAGCTGGAACATGGTGACGGGCTTGTTGCACTGAAGCAGCTTGCTCAGTTTTCTCATCCTTGCCACACTGATTTTTACCCAACGAGTGAAGAAAGCCAACCCGTTTCACGTTGAGACGAGAATAAAAACGTGGCTTCGATAGGGGAGTCTTCAGCCCGAACCCACGGGGGAGATCTGCTTGGTGAGAAGCGAGACTGGTAAACAAACCCCCGACTCAAGGAGCCATCCTTTTAGAGATACCGGAGGAAAAAAACTGGAGAAAATACGAGGCAAACTGCTCCACTGACGGCGGTTCTCGTCTCAAACACAGCCCGTCCGAGGAGCCCCACCAGCTGGGGGCGAACACGCGGGCAGCGGTCGCTGTGGGCCCGAGCACGTCCCGGGGCGGTTGGAAGCTCACACCCGGGGCGCGGCGGCGGCGGCGGCGGCGACGCCTCCTCCGCCGCCACCTCCCCCCCGCCCGGCCGCCCGCTCTCCCCAGCCTGTCCCCCGGCGCCTTTACCGCCCGTCCAGTCAGCCGCCGCGCTCCGCGGCCCTCAGCCCTCAGCCCTCGGCCCTCGGCCCGGCCCCCGCCATTACCGCTCCTCCAGTCAGCTGCCGCGCTCCGCCGCGCTCCTCGCACCTAGCCCCGCGCCCCGCCGGCCGCCGCCTCCCTCCTCGCGCCCCGCCCGCCACGCTTCAGCCCCCGCTTCCCCGCCCCTGCAGCCCGGCCGCACCAATCAGCGCCAGGCTCGCGCGGCGACCAATCCTCCCGCGGGCTGCCCCTGAGTGACGGGGCTGCGGCGCGCTGGCAGCCAATCACCGGGATGCGCCGGCCCGGGCGCTGGCCAGTCGGGGCCCGGGAAGTCAGCCGCTGCCCCCCGGCGGCACCTGCTGAGAATTAGGCAGCCAGTTAGAGGCTCTCGGAGCGCCGCCAGCCCGCCTCGGGCCAATTACCGCGGGCGGGGGCCGAGGTGCGAGGGCGTGGGGTCACGCGTGCGCGTCGCCGTCGCTAGGCCACGAGCGCCGCAGGGCACAGCCACGCCTCGCCACCGGCCCCCAGGTACCTCGCGGAGAGCGGCCCCTCGACGGGCGGCGCCGCGCCACTGGCCTCCTCGGTGCTGTCCTGCCGGGACCCGTCCTGACCCGCGGCAGGCCCTGGGGACGCACGGAAGGGCCCGCGCGGAGAGGTGGACGGAGGAGCTGCGCGCGGGAGCGGGGCGGGCACGCGGCGAGGGCGGGGGGCACAGGGGCGCGCCCTCCGCAGGGGCGGAGGGGACCGGCGCGAGGGCACAGCCGGGGGTGGGGGTGGGGGGGGCACTTGTGCGGAGGGCGGCGGTTCCCTTCGGAGGAGGCATTGCAGCCGCCGTCCAGGACCCGGGCCTGGGACGGTCAAGGACGGGACGGTTGGGCCTGTGAGCGCCTCTGGGCGGCGGGAGCCTCCTCCCGAGCCGGACCCCCTCCGCGGCCGGGCGCCCCCGGGGTTGGGGTGCGGCGCTCCCGGTAGCCCGGAGCTCTCTGCAGCAGCTCTGTCGCTGTGCCCGGCACACGGTGAGCTCTCCGTGGATGCTCAGGGGACGCCAGACTGTATCTTTGGTCAACTAGGGAGTCGATGCCTTTGGGCCTCAGGGTTTCGATTTGTATTGATTTTTATTATTTTTTATTTTTTTTATTTTTAATTTTTTATTTATTTACGAGAGAGAGAGAGGCAGAGACATAGAGGGAGAAGCAGGCTCCATGCACCGGGAGACCGACGTGGGACTCGATCCCGGGTCTCCAGGATCGCGCCCTGGGCCAAAGGCAGGCGCCAAACCTCTGCGCCACCCAGGGATCCCTGTATTGACTTTTAAAATGTGCATTTTGAATAAGTAATACGCATTCTACAAAATTCGTAGGCACAAAAGGTTATTACAGTGAATAAGGGCTCCCTTCCCTCAAGAGGCAGCCAGTTTTATGGGATTCTTGTAAATTTTTCACAAAATATAATGTAGCAAACATACCCATGTTATATGCATACGTTATATGCATCTTATATATATTTTTTACTCAGTTGATATTTTTTGCAATTTCCTTTTGTATAGCCTAGATACCTGACCATAGCAGCACGTGTATCTGCTTCGTAGTAAGTTTCACAGTAGCCTGCGGGTTAGATTAAGATATTTTTAAACAAGCCTTTCATATTATGTTGCTACCCAAGTATATTTCATCTGGCTTTTGTATATATGTATAATAAATCCTTAGGGCTGTGAATACTAGGTCAAAGATTTATGTGCATTTTTTCATTAGGATACAATTTTGCAAATTCCCTCCCTCCCAAAGACTTCTCATTTTCATTCCATCAGCCATATTTGAAAAAAATTTGGTAAAGGTGTTATGTATTACCAAATTGCCTCCGCAGAAGCTTTATATTCTCTCATCAGCAATGTGTGAAAAGGACTTGTTGGATAACATACTTCTGCTTTTTGTTTTTTTAAGATTTTATTTATTCATGAGAGAGAGGGAGAGGGAGAAGCAGGCTCCATGCAGGGAGCCTGACGTGGGACTCGATCCTGGGTTTCCAGGATTATGCCCTGGGCAGAAGGCAGGCGCTAAACTGCTGAGCCACCCAGGGATTCTCCCATATTTCTTGTTAAGATTATTCCTTGGTATTTGAGTGCCTTGGTTGCAATAGCCATTTTTACTTTCAAAAAGGTAAAGGAATAGTTCAGACTCAAGGAAGAATGTCCATTGTTGCTGTAGAAAGTGCAGGCCTGCTTTATGGATCCATTACCTTCTAGCTCCAATAGGACGTGGTGGGCAAAAAGGATTACAAATTAATGGGCAGCCCCAGTAGCTCAGTGGTTTAGTGCCGCCTTCATCCTGGGGTGTGATCCTGGAGACCTGGGATCAAATCCCATGTCGGGCTCCCTGCATGGAGCCTGCTTCTCCCTCTGCCTGTGTCTCTGCGCCTCTCTCTCTCTCTCTCTCTGTGTGTGTGTGTGTTTCTCTCATAAATAAATAAAATCTTTTTTTAAAAAAAAAAAGGATTACAAATTAACCACATGAGGAATTTCTTAATCAGAGCAGCAGAAAACCAGTTGTAATCACTTTTTTTTTCCCCCTTAATTTTTTAAAGGAAGGTTGACTTCTAATTAACTTCTAATTTGGCTGAGCAGGGAGGTTGGGCAGAAGGGATAGTTCCAGGTGAGAGGATTCCAAACTCTCAAATCCTATTTGGGATTTGTCATCTCATGCACCCCTCCAAGAGCCCAAGTCAAGATAGGGTTATGAGGCTGGGATTCGGTGAATTGCAGTTTCTGTTTTCTCCTATTAAGTTCCGAAGAGTCTGTCCTTTTTCCTTGAAGGGGTGCTCTAAACAGGGTGCAGGAGTAGGTGATACCAGTTAACTTAAGGTCTGCGTTTTACAGAACATTCAGTTAGCAGGTGTTTCCATTCAATAAGCCAAACAGGAAAGGGGACTTCAGCTAGAGGGCTGGGCAGTGAGGGGTTCTCAAAGGCAGTAGCCTGGTTCCATAGCCTTTGCTCTGGAACTCAGAGTTCCCTTCTTGGACAACAAGCAAACAGTCCAGTCAAACAGTGTTCAGCCATCTGTTTTTCTTTTTTTTTTAAGATTTTATTTATTCATGAGAGAGAGAGGGAGAGAAGCAGAGACACAGGCAGAGGGAGAAGCAGGCTCCATGCAGGGAGCCCGATGTAGGACTTGATCCCAGGACTCCAGGGTCACGCCCTGGGCCAAAGGCAGGCACTAAATCGCTGAGCCACCCAGGGATCCCCCAGTCATCTGTTTTTTTAGAAAACAGTCATTTTTTTCTTTGTTGTAGGAGTTACCCCTTCCTCCCCCATGATGCAAGGCTCTGCATCAGAAACCAGCAACCCAACCCAGAGGTTGGGCCTTAGAGTCAGCAATTATGCTGTGCTGCTCTTTAGTCTTTAGATCAGACTGATGGATTGTGGCAGGTGTCCCCTGCATATGTGGCCTCCACCACTCAGCTCTATGCCTGCCTACTTAATTTTCCTTACAGAGTAGTTTGGAGGAAGAGGACTCAGGAGTCCTTGGTATCAAGTGCTCTCCATCCTGAATCACCACATACTCACTGCTTTGAGCAAAAGTTCCTCCCTACCTGAAGTCTCCTGTCTCTCCCTGAGAGAGGGAAGCTGGTGGGAGGAGTGGAACAGGAAAAGGGAGAAGCTGCTTTGACCTATGCTAACATCCACTCTGTCTTTCCCGGCCTTTTTTCCTTGCCTATGACGGACGCCAGAGAGACCAGGCAGGCTTGTCCTCAGCCTTTCCCCCCAGACCCTCACCTGCTGAAATAGTTCATAGATTATTCTGCCACACTGGAAATTCCCAAGCAGCTTCTCTATAACCTAAGAGATTGTTGAGGTTAGAACCCAGAAAAGGACCCAGGAAATCTGAAGCCTCCAAAATGTGAGAGGCTCTGTTGCTGGCATCTAGGATTTCTTTTTGTTTGTTTTAAACTATTCACAAGAGGCACAGAGAGAGGCAGAGACACAGGCAGAGGGAGAAGCCGGCTCCTGGGGAGAGCCCGAGGCAGGACTTGACCCCAGGACCCCAGGATCACGAACTGAGTCAAAGGCATATGCTCAACCACTGAGCTACCCAGGCATCCCTGACATCCAGGATTTCAGTTCAGTCCATCTGATCTGTGGAATTTCTGCCCCTTTCTGCCAGTCCCTGGAGCAGAGACAGTGAGGACATTTGGAGAGGGGACTGAGGAGAAAGGGTACCAACCAACCAAACAACCCTCAGCTTCCTGAGTCAGGTGCCTTTGAGTTCCTGAAGGCTGGGAAGGGCTAGCAGCTGGCCTGGTCCCCCTAAGAGACTTGTTCTGAGTGGTGGTGTGGAAGAGGCCCTGGGTCAGGCTCTTCAGCTGAGAGGTGGTGAGAGGTCAGAAGAGCAGGCAATGATTAAGGCAGTACACCTGGTGGAAGGCATTTGGGTTTGGAAGCCAAGAGCCCCGAGTTAAAAACAGTTCCCTCACTGACTAGCTGTGTGTCCTGGAGCAAGTTACTCTATTTGACCTTCAGTGCAGATGTCCTGTGTCATAGGGTTGATGTAAGGATTCAATAAGAAAACATACAAAGCCATTGACATAGGACAGATTCTTGATAGATGTTATTTGCCTTCTCTCTCCACTCCTGTGCTGCCCTGGGGAGAGGCTCTATCAGCTTGCGCCCCCCACTCTGTGGGCTGTGACATCCCTACACATGCACACACACCACCAGTGTGTGTCCTTGGTTGCATTCACACACACACACACACACACACACACACACACACACACACCCCAGCCTGTGTGTCCCTGGTTGCATTCACATACAACCCCCACAGCCTGTACAGTCGCATCTGGGCTATGGGCAGCCTTCCCAGGCAGGTAAGATAAGGAACTAACTCGCTGATGATTGGACAAGCTGTGGAAGTGCTCATCACAGTGACCTAGTCACATCAAAGGGCCTTAGGGAAAAGTGTGGGAAGGAAAATAAGAGGCAGTAGTGGGCGGTCACTTCACAGGTGTTTTCCCCAGAGGAAGGTGCTTCTCAAGGGACACTTTGCCCGCCTCTGCCAGGGAGGCCCTTGTCCATGCCTGGAGGTGCAGGGTCTACAGCTCTCCTGCCCATCAGAGTGGTACTGGCTACATGTGGCTTTTGAGCACTGGAAAGATGGCTAGTGCTACCAAGGAGTGGACTTTAAGTTTATTTCAATTTAAGTTAGTTTATTATTTTTTAAAAGATTTTTTATGTATTTATTCATGATGGATACACAGAGAGGCAGAGACACAGGCAGAGGGAGAAACAGGCTCCACACAGGGAGCCCCATGTGGGACTCGATCCCCATCCATGGTCTCCAGGATCACGCCCTGGGCTGAAGGCGGCGCTAAACTGCTGAGCCACCGGGGCTGCCCTAATTAAGTTAGTTTAAATGTTAAAACTGACACTTGATCTAGTTATTGGAAAACTTTTCATATGTTTGGGACAACTTGGATGTGTGAAAATACGCGTTTAACAATGAATTTTATCGAGCCTAAGAACAGCTCAGATCTTTCTGGTGAAAATTCAGTGATTGAATTGAGATGTGCTCTACGTGTAAAATACACACTGGATTTCAAATACCTAATATGAAAAAGTAATGTAAACTATTTCATTACTAATTTTTGTGTTGATAACATGCTGAAATGATACTTTGGGTACCCTGGGTTAAATAAAATATAGTGTCAAAATGTAATCGTATCTGGGTTTTTTGCTTTTTGAATGTAATACTAGAATATTTGAAACGACGGGAGTGACTCACATTCTATTTCTATTGGGCAGCGCTGCCCTGGAGACTTTGGGACCAGGGCAGCTGCACCTTCTGCTCTGGGCGCATCATCTGTTCCCCACCGCCTCAGGGGGCTTCCCAGAGATCTGTCCACACAGCAGTGCTGCTTCTGCCCTTCACTGCACCACAGAGTGGGTGGGGGCTACCACAGAGTAGGAACCTCCAGTACTGGACCCCCACTCCCCACCTAGAAAGCTGTGGCCGGAAGATTTTGGAGAGGAGAGGGCTGTGCCAGGGAAACCTTTCTGGGTGCCTGTAAGGAGAGGGGAGGTCGCCAGGATGTAAGAGAATTGTGTGTGGGGAGGTGAGGGCAGGGTCGGAGGCTCAGGGATATCGTTTTCTCAAGATTGTTGGACTCTCCAATCTGTGGGGTTCTCATCTCTGGCCCCACCCCCATCTCTTCCCCGGGCCTCACTGAAGAGCTTGCCTTCGGATCAAGTCTGGCTGCCTGCTGGAGGGCACCTGCTCCTCCCTGGTCAGGGACAGCTTGCGCTGGGGAATCTTCTAATGAGTGGAGTCTCCTCGAAGCAAGGACAGAGCAGCAGGAATCGCTAGGAAGCTCATGATGCTTGCATACTGAAGGGTGGTTGGGGGCTCTTGAGCGTGGAGGGGAGCTAAGGACACTGAGCAGATGCTGCTGCAGAGAGAGAGGCTCCCCAGGGCCATATGACTCCCTGCTTCTCAGTCCCTCCTCCCTGCCCCTCCTCTCTTTTCACTCCTCCCCTTCTGACGATGCTGAGGCTGCTGCCTCTCCAATCCCTGGCTCTGCCTTGACTTCTATTTGAAGCACACTCGGAGGCAGTCAGCATCTTCTCCCATCACGCCTCTGTACCTGGGGTCTCTGGCAGGCAGTGACCTCTCTCTGGAGTCAGCGTCCCCCTTGGGCTGCACTAAACAGACAACAAAGGGCACCTGCTGAAAGCCAGATCCTGCTGCTGCCTCTTCCTCTGCTTTTCACTATGGTGCGTGGTGCCACTCCTGCCTGTTTTCTCTAAGCCCCGGGGCCTGCTGGGTTCTGGGACTCTCTCTTAGGACAACTGCAGCTTCTTGCCTTTGTTAGGCATTTTCTAGGAGCCCTCTTTGTACTCTTCCTCCAAGCACCAGAGATTTGTGATTGGGAGATCCCAACAAGAACGGGAAAGAAGGAAGGAGCTGGGTGTCCTACAAAGGGATTTCTGCAGAGGGATCCCTTGGAAGGTGGAGGACCTCTCCTCCAGCTGCAGAGATGCAGAGGACAGGGAAAAGGCTGAAATTGAAACAGAGTGGGAGTCTCTCCAGAACATCTCTGGCGGGCCTTCTGTGTCAAGCCTGTATGTTAGGCAAGCCCATTGGGATATGTGTTCAGTGGGCAGGTGGGAAGGGAGAGATCTACTAACAGTGAAGGGGGAGAAAGTGAAATAAAATTCCGGATATCACACTTAGTTTAGGCTGCTACTGTTGTGGCCATTTGGCAGCAAGTTTAATGATGAGACAGATGGAACGGGTTGGAGGCTCATGCAGACACAGCACTGATGTGTAGTCTGCACCACCACCCCCATGGCACACTCACATCTTCTTTGCCTGAGGTCCTTGGCCCTAGTTCCTTGTGCCTGGGGAGAGGACAGAGCAGAAAAAAGAGGGAAGCCTGCCTGGTTGAGGAGTAGAAACTCTGAGAAGCAAGCAACACTTTGCAGCCTCACCTCTGCAATAATTTTATAGCTGTGGTTGGCAATTGGTGGTGATTGTAAGCGTGTGCCAACAAGTAGACTGGAGCCTTGAGAATGTTTCCTGCTTCGTGGGGGGTGGGGAGGGCTGAGCTGACTACAGGTCTACATCTTCTCCCTGGGACCCTCAAACTGCAAAAGCAGGGGGAGGCAGACTCGCAGGAGGCGTCATTAGCTGCTGGCACGATGTGGGATTAGGTTCTGGTCCAATCAGCCTTGAGTTTCTTCCCTTTTGGTACCTGAAGCTGGCTTGGCTGGAATTCCAATGTGGAAGGAAAAGTCAGAAGAGCTTGGCAGTGACCCGGTTACCCCCAGAGTTCTTATCCCCAGAGGGCCGAGGTGCCACAAAGTCAAAGGTCATGTGATGTTTGACCCGGCCTTTGCCCTTGCTCCAGAGGGCAATGAGGCCAAAGCAGAGGGTCACTGAAGTGAGGAAAGGAAGGAAGCCAACTGCTAGCACCATAGCTACCCCTCTGCTATCCAGGAAGAAGGGCCCCGGGATCCCTGGCATGGTGATGTTGGAGCCAGAGAGAGTGCCATTTGGTGGATCAACCTGGATTACTTCCAGCCAGGTCCTCAGGGAGTCATTCCCAGCGACATTGCTGACCATGCAGACGTAGGCCCCTCTGTCCTGTAGCTGCACTGAGCGGATCTCCAGCGTCCCATCCTCTAGGACCCTCACTCTCCCAGCCCTTCCCAGCCAAGCCCCCTGAGGCCTCATCCAGGAGACAGTGGGGGCTGGGTCTCCGTCTCCAGAGCAGGAAAAAACAGCATGCCCCCCCTCCTCTGCAATGACCCATCGCGGCCCGGACTTTCGGATCAGGGCTGGTTGGCAGGTGAAGTGCCCCTGGAGGTAGGATGTCTGAGAAGTCCTGCAGGCTCTTGCCCTGGACGTGCCGGGGGCCGGCACAGGCAGGGGGCGACGTGCCAAAGTCCAGGCGGCGGCGGAGCCGGAGCAGCCAGAGGAGTCGGCAGTCACAGGTCAGGGGGTTGCCAGACAGCCTCAGGGTGACTAGTTTGTCTGGAGAAGGGAAGGCTGTTTCCTCCAGCGTCTGCAGGGCATTGTCTGCCACGTCCAGGAGATGGAAAGCGGTCAAGCCGTGGAAGGCGTGGGCCGCGATGGAGGTGAGGCATGCCCCTGACAGTCGGAGCTCCTGGAGCCGCACCAGAGCACTGAGCCTTCGGGCCGGAATGGCCGAGATGGGGTTCTGAGACAGATCCAGGACCCGGAGGAAGCTCAGATGGTGGAGCGCTTGGAAGGGCACGGCGCTCAGATTGCAGCGGGTGATGGCCAGGCTGCTGAGATTGAGCCCCAGCAGGCTCCCAGGCTCCAGGGCCTCCAGGCATGGCCAGTGGTGGATCTCCAGCTCCTTTAGCTGCCCCAGCCCCCGGAGTGCCCCGGCTGGCAGCCTCCCGATATCTAGTTCTCGAAGCCTTAGGGTCAGCAGCGCTGGGAGGCGGGCAAGGGCCAGGCCGGGCACTGTGCTGAGGTTGCAGCGCTCCAGTGTGAGGGCACTCAGCTTGGCCAGCCCTGCAAAGGCCCCTGGGGCCACGAACACCAGGTGGTTATCTCCCACCTCCAGCTGCTGGAGGCTGCCCAGCTCCCCAAAGGCTCTGTCAAGGAACAGGACAATCTGGTTGAGGCGGAGGTCCAGCAGCTTGAGGGCAGAGAGGCCTGAGAAGACCCCAGGCCCCATGATTCGCAGTCGATTGCCCTGCAGCCTCAGGGTGAGGAGGCTTTGGAGGCCGTGGAAGGCTCCAGGCTCAAGGATGGAGAGCTGGTTGTAGCTGAGGTCCAGCTCCTTGAGCAGGCCCAGGCGGGAGAGCATCCCCTGCTGAAGCCCCCACAGGTGATTCCCACTCAGGTCCAGGAGCTCAGTGTCCAGTGGGAGTCCCCCAGGCACAGTCTCCAGTCGCCGATGGGCACAGAGCACTGCCCGGGGCTGGGAGGTACAGTCACAGACGGCAGGGCACCCGCCACAGCTCCCTCCAGGCAGGAGGAACAGGAACAGGAGAGGGAGCCATGGGGCCGGGGCTCTCTTTGGAGCTGTGGCCATAGCTATCCCCTCTTCAATCCTGGAACAGATGATGACATGGTCCTTTTTGGAAAGTGACTTCAGAGGCTGGTGACCCTGGACTTCCCTGGACCTCCTCAGAGAAACGAGAGACTGAGCTATCTGTCTCAGCATTGCTGGCACGTGGGGTGCAGACCCAGGAGCAGATGTTCCCATCCAGGAGCAGTTCTGGTGGGCCACCTTCTCAGGGGCCTCCTTGGCCTCCTCTCTGGGGAACCGCTACTTTCCTCCTGCTCCCAGGCCTGGGTCATAGGCCAAGGACTTCCTGGCTCAGGGAGCCCTAGTTAAGCCTGACCTCAGTGAGGAAAGCTTGATGTGAATGGGACAGGAAGCAAGGAAGTAACCTGGAGTCTCCCTGGGATGGGTTTTTCCTGTATCTGCAGATCCAAGAATACCTCAAGTCCCTCCTTCTCCCTGATACTTGTTCTCCCCAAGGTTGGCCATCCACCCCCATGCCGACCCTTGTTCCTCCTGTGCCATCTACCTACAGCTTTGTCTAAGGCTCAGGGGGAACCACATCCCTGGATTCAGATTGGAGCTAGGTCCTCACCTTGATTAAGTCCTCCAAACACATTTGGCTCTGCTCTCCCAGGCTCCACTCACTGTCCCTCTGCCGTCCTGCAGCCTAGCCCAGGGCCTGGTGCCCTGAATTAGTAGGATCCAATCTCCCCGAAATGCCTGCATGGACAAAAGCCCAGTGGCACCTTAGCTCTGGCATGGGCTGCAGGGGGCACTTGAATCCCTCACAAGAACCCTCAGGGCAGCGCCTGTAGATGACATTGGGCTGTGCAAGGGACCCAGGGGATGCCCACATTTCGAGTTTTGTTGCTCAGTCCTCAGTCTCAGGCTTCTCTTCTCTCCCTACTTGATGGTATTTTGATTTAGTCCAAGGTGTGAATCTGAGGGCCGTCGTGTCCCTTTGGGATCCAGCTGCCTGAGTGATACTCTAGAGCCAGACTTTGTGACCCAAGGAGACACAGGCAAGGGGGAGACCACACCTTCCACATGCTGCATGTGGGAAGGCTGGGAGGCCATGTGCATGGCCCGTAGACTGCAAGTGGGTTTCTGGGCACCGTGGGCCTGGGCAGAATCAGGACGATGGTGAGCAGAACGGCCACGGGCACTGGTGGAGGTTATAGAGACGGGCCTCGTGGGTGGTGAATTTACCCTCAAGTCTCCTGGGTTGGTGTCAACAGGCATTGCACAAGGGAGGGGAGGTCCTGGAATTGGCAAGGGAGGGCTAAAGGGATGGAACCAGAGACAAGTGATGCTCCCTGGGAAGCAGGATGCCTGGCTGTCTTTGTAGCTGCAGATCCAGATGGCTTTGGAGCTTCAGGCTGCCTGGGCCCTAAAGGGTCAGCCCTCTCCCACATGCCCCATTTTCTCCCATGTGGAACTTAGGAGAGGCAGTTTAAGACATGGTCTGACTTGTTCCCATCCAGGAGGATCACAACCTTGGATCCTGATTGGAACTAGCCTCTGCAACCCTCCTTCAGAAGGGCAGTTCTGGTGGCTCTCCTGCTGTAGTAGTTGGAAATTGGAGATCAAAGAGGCAGAGCGATGTAGGACACCATCCCAAGGCTTGGGATGAGAGAGGATGGCCCGGGGCAGGCAGAGGCTGCAGACCAGGCTCCTCTGGTCCCCAGCCCAGCCTAGCAGGTATCTCTGGCATGCTGAGAGTTCTCCAGGGACAGATGTGTCCCAGTCTCCCTCATCCTCCCTGTGCCTGTTCTGGGAAGTCCATCTGACAGCTAGCTCTTTATCATTCCCGCTGCAGTTCCTGCTCATCCTTTTTGCTCTGCATTCAGCAAAAGTGCAGTGAAGCATGTAACCCAGCTTCCCTGCCTCCCACTCCTGTGGGTTTCTTCTTAGTCCTGAAAGCCTGCTGGGCCAGGGGCTGGGGGATCTGGGGACAACCCCTTTTCTTTATTTATAAGGTGGCTAATTTAATCACAAACTTCCCTTGCCAGTCTCCATGGCTACAGGACTGGCTTCCAGCCACTTTGCAGGAAGAAATGGGTGTCAGAGCCACTTCTTTCTTTAAATGAGGTGGGGTCTGGGGCATTATCCCTTTAAGGAACAGGAAACTTTCTTCTTCTTGTCCCTGTCTGGCAGTCCAGAGATACATCTGAACCTGGATATCCCCTCTAAGGCAGACCTGATAGGCACAGGGACCTGCACGGGGAGGAGGCTCTTGGGGGAAAGATTTCTGGAATTTCCACACTGATTGTAGAGAACCCTTCCCAGAGGTAGAGGAAGCACTGGGGAGCTGGAGGGAGGTCTCCTTAGAGTCCTTCCCCCCAGGGGCCTCTGGGACCTTTTAGTTTTCCCATCAAAGTCCAGTGAGGCCAGGATCAGGGCCGGGATCAAAGGCTAGCTGGGGACAGTGGGGCTGGCAGGAGGGAAGGGGCATGGGGCGGTGGGGAGGTCTGGCAAGAGGGAAAGGAGGGGCACAAACCCTCTAGCCTGCTAGTCTGGCCTTGTCTCTGAGAATGTTACCGAGAAGGGCAGCTGCAGCTTCGGGACAGGAGGCAGGGTCACTTACCGGAGAAGCTTGGGGGGGCATCAAGTTGGACACTGCATCTGTCCGGGGCTGGGGGCCTTCCTATTCAAGCTGCACCGGGGGAGCTCTACCTCCTGGTGGGTGAGTCTCCCTCCTTGCTGCCTGCCCGCTGCCTGCTGCCCTCCCGCCTGCCCACTGTGACTGCTGTTGCTGCTGTGGCTGCTGCTGCCAAGACTGAGGTAGAGAAAAGAGCCAGAAAGCATTTCTCCTTTTTTTTTTCCTCTCTCTCTTTTTAAACCAGGCGAGAATGAGTCTGCAGCAACCCTGTTGGTGCAAAATAAATAAATAAAGCAACCAGGGAGGGCTGCAGCAAGAGCCACTACAAGGATGGCGAAGGGGGGGAGCCGAGAGGGAGACTTTGGGGGTTCAGGAGGGGTCAGGAGGTAGAGGCAGCTAGCGGCTCCAAAGGGTCTCTTGTGGGCATCCTGACTCCCCTCTGGGGAGCTCTGGGACCAAGCACCTTCCTGTGGGTTGTCTTTTAGTCTCCCAGATGCAGGGCGATTCTGTGCAGCCTCTCAATCGAAATGTCTCCCACGGGTATCATTTTGTGGGGAAAGTTCTCAGTCCAGAACATCTGCCATGGAGCTGAATTTGAGACTCCTTCAATGAGGGTTCCTGAGGAGCGGCTCCAGCCTCACTGGGGTGCTGCTCAGAGCAGGGGCTTCAATCCTTATGATATTCATGTGTTGCTGGGCTAGAAGCCTGGATCTCCCCCAAGGGAATGAGACAGGAGAGCTCTTTGTCTGTAATCTGATTTAAGAACCCCACCCCTGCCCCTGCCACACACACCTCTGGCCTTTGAAATCATTTTATAAAGAATAGCCCAAGTTGGGGTTTATGTTTAGCCAGCTAAAGCCCTCCCCTGAGAGGAACACAACACCCCCACATCACTTGCTGTTTATCCCTCAGAGGAGGGCTCACAGCGATTTGTAAAGCCAAGAGAAGTTCAGGGGCACAATCCCAGCCAGAAAAACAGGTGTGTGTCCTGTTCCCTGGTCTCCTCCCTGCGGGAGTTGGGATGAAATTGTGTCTGGCTTCTTTCTCCATGATGACAGGAGGACTCTTCCAAGGGTCTGTCTGGGGCATCTGGCTGACCAGTGCGCAGCCGTCTCTTCTTTTGGGGTTCCTTGTGCTAGAAGACAGCTGGGGCTGGGATTGAGTTTGGGCATCCCCCAGTCTAAGGTTGGTGTACCATGAAAATGTTCTGGGGTCCCTCAGGACGGG
Source organism: Canis lupus familiaris (assembly GCF_011100685.1). Taxonomy (NCBI): domain Eukaryota; kingdom Metazoa; phylum Chordata; class Mammalia; order Carnivora; family Canidae; genus Canis; species Canis lupus. Next base: position 61,481,013 of record NC_049238.1, read on the forward strand.
ACTTTTTCCCTGAGGCCACAAGTGCCTCTGAGCTGTGACCTCAAAGAAGACAAAAATTGTGTCAGATTAAATGAGTCTACAGAGACGCATAATTGCAGTTTGAGTTTGTGAGTGTTTGTGTTTCACCTGCATGTGGATGTGTGTCTCCCATCAGATTTGCGCTGACCCCTAAAGTCTATTTCTAAAGTGCACATAAGAGACTTGAGTTCTAATTCTATCTATGATGCTCTTGGCCTCCATTGTACTCTATCCCTATACCCAAATTCCATAAAAAAAAAAAAAAAAAAATTATCCCAGCCCCATCCCCCCATCCCATCCTTATCCTCCACATATCTAGTTTTTTTTTAGACCCCGGGAAAAGGGCAGGGCGCCCAACCACTTCCTTGCTGAGCTGAGAGGAAGGGGGAAGGCAGAAAATCTAAAGATCTGGATTCATGTTATATACAGGTCCTTCTGGGCTCCAGCTGCCTGTCTCTGAGCTTGACACATATCCCCAGCCAAAGCCCACAGGGAAATGCAATGAGGTATTTTAAAGTCCTATTCTTAGCTTCTGAGCCCAGAGTCGACTGGATTCTCCTGGTGTCCTGAGGACACCATGGTCCTCCTAGAGGTCCTTATGTGCCACCCCAGGCCTCTCAGAAGCTGGGGGTGAAGGGTCATGGGAGAGCAGATGCAACAACGCTGAGGCTGGAGATGGTGTTCCTTCATCACCACCCTCTGGCTCTTGGCCCACTGCCAGGCACGCCTGTGGGCAGAAAGCCAGTCTCAGCAATTGCTCATCCCTAGAGAATAGGCGGAGACCACCCTCCCGGGGCACAGGTAAGAAAAATATGAAGGTGGGAGGAGATCCAGGGAAGAGGGCCAGTAGGCTCAAGGGGAGGGAAAGGAGTCCGTTCTTCAGGTCACTCGGACAGCCCTTCAGGTGACTCGATTTCAGTGCTGAAGAGTTCCTTGTAGAGTGGAGGGAAAGTGGCTTGGACCACGATGGGGTGGAGATGTTGGAAAGTGTGCAGCTTTTCCACATGCTGGCTGCACAGGCTCCGAAGCTTCCCCTTGGGCGGCAGCTGGAGACGGGTTAACAGGGGAGGAGGGTCAGTACTCCAGCCTTCTCCCCAGAGCACCGATGTCCTCTCCTTCCTGGGTAGGGAAATCCTCCTGCTTTCCCCTCTGCACTTGGCTCTGGAGGAGTGGCTGGATTAGATCCCATGGCGGGTGGGGGCTGGGGGAATGTGTTCAGGAAACTGGAAGCAAGCGAGGGCTGCTGCGGGAGGGGTGCATGTTTTCTGAGTGGACCCCTGCTACTCCTAAAATGAACCCTGGTAAATACTATCACAGTTTCTGCCCTTATGATACGGAGACCCTGCGGCCGTTGTGTTCTATCACATGCCTCTTGGCCTTCGTGCTCTGGAAGCCCTTCTCATCTGGAATGCCTTTCCATTTCTTCTTTGCCTGACTAATTCTTCCTCAGTTTCAAGTGTCCCTCCTCTGGGAATATTTCCCTAGCTACCTCTCCCTGGATTAGGGTCCTTCCCTCTGTGTAATAGCACCTAGAGTTGCCGCTCAGCAGGACGGAGACTTGGGCTGTGTGGCTGCTGCAGGACGGAGGAGGGACGACCAGGGACCTCTCTAACAGGCCACGTGAGAACTGGTAGCTGGCAAAGGAGAGGGGTGACGGTGGAGGGTTTGTATTCTGAAGGTGGAGCCAACCAGATCTGCTTTCCAGATGTTTCCCCAGGCTCCAGTCTGCCCTTCCAACCTGTCCAACTGGACTTGAAGTTCTTTAGGACATAGGGTGTGTATAAGTCCTTTCTCTATCCTCGGCACCTAGCACTCACTGTGCCCCGCACATAGCAAGGGCCCATTGCTTGAACGATTATATAAATGGTTCCTTGACACTGGTTCCAAATTAAATTGCCTAAATAATAGGTCTGATGACATCATTTCTCTAGCCTTCAGAGCTCTTCATTGCCTGGAAGTAAAGCCTTCACTCTTTAAGATGGCACTGAATGTCCTCTCTGATTTGCTACCTGACCTAATTTCAAGCTGGTCTTCTACTCCTTCCCTGCCCTCATCAATCAATGCCAGCTCCCAATCTTATGCTTTAGTCACAATGTACCACAAGCTATTCCACATATATGTGTTATTTTGCCTCCTTATTTTTGCTGATTGTTCCCGTAGTCTGGAATGCCTGCCCCACCCCCATGAATGTCCGTTAAAATCCGACATGTTCATGGCCTACCTTAAATGCTGCCTTCCCTAGGATTGCGTGTATGACCCTCTCCTTTTACCCTGAATTATTTTTAATCCCTTGTTCTGTGCCGCCATTAACATTTCCCCAATATCTCTTATCAAAGTAACCTACCAGGAGTGCAGGGATTCCGTGGGAGAGCACTGGCATTGAATCTTGCATCTATTACTTACCAATCAGGGAAACTTGGACAAGTCACTTAAATTTTTTCATCACTAAAGAGAGATTTTAATACCTGTCCTATTGATCGAGTTACCCTGAGGATGACAGCATGTCTGTGGTAGCACCTTGTTAATGGTATGACTATCGTATCTAATACCGTATACCACCCTGTATTAGAGTTACTGGGACATGGGCCTCTTCTTCGTACCACACTAATGACCCTGGGTGGGGGCAAGGACCACCTCCCTGTATCTTTCTGTTCCATGGTGCCTTGTACAAAGAGATGCTGAGTGAGCATTGGCTCTATTAAAGCCAGATTACTTCCGGGTGGGGCTTCCTCCCGATTCCAGATTCTCCTAAATTTCAATCTGGAAGTTCCACATGGAAGTGACGGCCCGGCCCATCCCCTTACTCCCCATTCTGCCACGAGCCCTCTAGCACGATGTGGGGCTCAAGTACTTCCTCCTCTGTGCCCTCAGAGCCCCAGTGTCCCAGCTGGGGTGAAGGGCTTGACCTCTTCCCCCTCAGGGACTGCCATCCTACCTTTGCCAGGATGCCTTGGCGGTGAGTCCTGTAGAGATGGTGATGAAAAGCCTGCTCCAGGTTGTGCTGTAGCTGTTCTACTTTCCTCTTCTCTTGGAGCCCCGGACGGTCTGGAGGAAGGCGTGGGACCATCACAAGAACAAGAAAGAACATGGACATTAACTTCTCCTGGAAGGGGGAAGGCTGTATCATGTTGGGCATCTGTGCTGGATTGCGGCCTTCTAGGCTGAGTGCGTGTGCGTCCTGGTTTGAGCATGAAAAGCTCTGGGGCCTGGGGCTTGGCTAGCTGTCTATAAGGAAAACTGGGGAGAGACTGACTCCAAGTGGCCTTCTCCCTGGTACCCTGATACCTCACATAGTCCATTCAATGCTAGAATTCCATTGTGGGGGAAAAATGAGAGGGATTCCATCCCCTAGCCAAGGATGAGCCCAGAGAGCAGAAGGCCTTGGTGAAGTCTCCTAGGCCAGCACCCGGGCCTCTGCAGCAGTCTGTGGCTAACTTCAAAAGACAAACCACCTTTGGCCCTGACTCCATAAAATAGCCAGAAGTCATCTTTTACGTCTTTATTTCTAGTTTAGGTCTCTGCTCGTTGGCAGAGCCAGACAACAGATTATCTCGATCTGTAAATTCAGGTTAGTAGCACTTCTCCAGGGTCTCTGAATATATAGCCTTCCCTGGCTCTGCCCAGCCCACTCCATTCCAGCGGAGTGCGGATCCAGAGTCCTGCCATTATGGTGCACAGTCTCAAAATCAGCTCACACAGAGCCGCGATTCTCGAGCCTGGTGGCACATGACAATCACCTGGAGAAGCTGTTAAAAATCCTGGTGCTCTGGCTGTACCCCAGATCAATGACCTCAGAGTCTCTGGGAGTGGAGTCTGGGGAAGAATCACTTTTTATTTTTTTAAAAGATTTTATTTATTCATTCATAGAGACACACAGAGAGAGAGGCAGAGACACAGGCAGAGGGAGAAGCAGGCTCCATGCAGGGAGCCCTACATGGGACTCGATCCCGGGTCTCCAGAATCACGTCCGGGGCTGAAGGTGGCGCTAAACCGCTGAGCCACCGGGGCTGCCCAAGAATCACTTTTTAAAACTCCCCAGGTGATTCCAGTGTGTGGCCACATTGGACTCGCTGACATGAGCTCATGAGCAAAACTAACTTGTCTCTGGGAGGTGGCCCACTTCCTCTCATCCTCACGGCTCCCCGCCTCCCCTCTCTCCAACTCCACCTTGGAGGGTGTTTCCCCCTCTCAGGCTCCTCTGAATCTTCTTTCTGCTCTTTAAAGCAATTTCCCAGATTTAACCACACTTGAAGGTCCAGACCCATTTCCATGGCTCCCCTGCCGCCTGACTGTCCCTTAGGCGAGCCCAACGACACTCACTGGCGTTGATGAGGACCAGGGCCGTGTAGAGAGCAATCTCATCCTCAGAAAAGCGCAAGGAACTCAGGGAGCGGGAGAAGTCAAAGATGGAGCTGATGAGCTCGCTGCAGCCTGAGGGAGAGAAAACTAAAGCATGAGCAAGGTGGGTGAGGCCACTCGCCCTCTAGGTGTCCGGAGTACAGGGCGGATCTGCCCTGAAAAGAGGGTGCCTGGTCTTGAAGCTTTAGATGGGCTTGCCATCCAGCTCCCGCCTCTCATTCCCTCTGCCCCTCACCCAAGGCTCGGAACAGCTCCATGCCACCGTATTTGCCTTCGAAAAAGACTGTGTGGTTGTCAGCATTGTAAGCCCGGCACATCCGGACCAGAACCACTTCCATTGCTCCTGGGGAGAGAGGGGGACATGCAGGCCGGTGTCATGAAGCCAGGAAGCTCTGCCCCTCCATATCCTGCTTTAAGCCACCTCCATCCGCTCAGCACCCCCCATGCTCTGCCCCCCCTTCAGGCCAGCCCACTCTCCCTGGGCACCTGCTTTGAGAAGCACAATCTGGTCATTCTGGCAGAGCTCCATAAAGCCTGAGAGCCTCTTCGCGAACTCCACCACGTACTGAATGGCCTCGGTGAGGCGGTGGGCACAGCGTTCCCACATCTCCCACATGGACTGCAAAGGAGGAGGGTCCTGCGGTTGCCCCATTTATGACCCTGCCACCCTCCCAAGGCCCCTGGGAGCCCAGGCTGAGGTTCAGAAGCTCTCACACTCTCCTCTCTGGCTATTTAGCCTGTCCTAGCACAGATGTACACGTGGGTCGCACTCACCGAGCACCCACCAGCCGTGGGCACTCAGCCGTCATGGTGAAATAAAAAAACATCTGAGATGCAGCTTTGCCTCAAAGAGCTTGCATTCTGTTGAAGTGAGAAGGACATACTGACCCCTCTCCCCGAAAAGACCTACCTAAAGGTCTTAATAACGTAGAGTGACAAAAATTCCGTGCCAAGTGGGTGTTTTTTAGAACAGGTGGTCTTGTTAAGAGTATGATGAAAAAGAGCATAAACCTTGGAGCCCTGTGGATCTGAACGTGCCTGTGGCTGCACTACTTTGTGACCTAGAGTAAGTCTGTTAACTTCTCTGAGCTCCGCTTCCCAGTCTGTTAAAAACAGAAATAAATGCCAACCTCACAGGTTGCCATTGGAAGGGTAGAGGATGATCTCTGTGATGCATTTAGCACAGTGCCCGGCAGAGAAGGGGTGCTTGACAAACAGTAATCAGCGTTCTGACTACTGCTGTCATTGAGAGGGTACAGGGAAGGGGAGTATACCAAGGGCTGCACACACCAAGGTCTGGGTGCTGGAGGAGGTAGGATGAAGGCCAGACAAAACGTTAATAGGCAGGGGCCAAGGACAACCCCTCACCCATCTGCTAGGGTGTAGACACACACACACGCACACACACACACACACACACACACACACACACACCCTATATTTAAAAGTGGGGACACACTCGTGTCTATCTGTGATGGACATGCAGATAGCCACCTCTGCACTCCCCTGCGCCCTTCCCACATGGTCTCCTGGCCTCACCTTCCTCTGGTAGCTGGCCACCTCCTCCCGGGAGAAGATGTTAGGGCGCTGCCGTAGCAGGTCCTCCAGCCGCAACTGACACGTCTCTCGGTAGGACTTACAAACATTCTGTACCAGGTGCTCTGGGGCCAGAGGAGGAAGGGCATGGGCTCCATCTCAGCCAGCTGCTACCCTATGCATGCTGAGGGCCCTCCTCAGCCTGGCCTCCCCTCGCTCTGCCTCCCCTCCTTGGCCCCTCAGCACCCTTAGCCTCATGTTTAGTGTACACAGGATGCTGACTGGGGCCCCCCTCATCATCCCTACCCTCCCTGTTGCCCAGCTGCTCACCAGTCTCCATCAGGGAGGCATAGGATGCCTCCAAGGCGCTGTGGGAACTGGGGCTACAGTAGGTGTCTGGGCCCCGTCCTGGCTCCTCCAGTCCAGGAGGCCTGGCGTCTTCAAAGTGAAGTGCGCATCTTTCCAGGCTCAGCTGGCTGCCTGTGCCGTAGAAGCCACCGCTGGCCTCAGCCTTACCCCGCTGGGGGCTGTATTCCAGGTGGTACGAGGCCCTGTCGGGCCCAGCCTTGGCCAGGCTGCTGGGGTAGGAGGAGCCGGAGCCTGGGGCTCTCAGGAGGCCAGGGGGGCAGGCCGCGGCCTCGGGTAGGTCAGGTGATGAGCCCAGGGGCAGCTGCCCATCTGGGAGCCCTATGGGGCAGGCGAGGGGGTCAGCTCCCTGGCCCCCCGCTGGTGGGGTCTTGGCCACCTGTCCTCGCTGCTGCTGTTGCTGCCGCTGCAGCTGTTTCTGCACCTCGGCGTGCAGGCTGTCCCTCTGCTTCTTGGACATGCGGCCGAACTTGACAGCTGAAAGAGGTGGGGATCAGGAGTTTTCAAGGCAGGAGCGCAGGGGACAGGGCAGCATCGACAGGCATTTTGATCATTACAGAATTCATTTGCTGTTCCCTGAATAGCTGGTTCCGAGCAGAGCTTCTCCAGTGTGGCATAATAACTTCCCTCAGGGACCCCCACTTTTGCTCGACACCCCTCCCACCTCCTGCAGGTGTTTGCCGCAGGGTTGGTCCAGCCCAGGCATTTCGGTCTCCCAAGCAAACTCTCCCAGCTGGAAACCAGCTTCTGCCAGGAGCAGAATTCAAGCAGTAAGTCTGGACTGAGGACTGTGGCCTCCTGATTTTGGGGCTGGGGGGTGGTCGAGTCAGTGGGGGGGGGGGCTCGAGCTGTATTGGGGTCACCTCGCCCATCTAGGAGGGTCGGAGGAAGAGGAGAGCTGAGAACACAGGTCTCCCTGTGGTCAGGCCTGCAGGCTCCCTGGTGACCTAGATACTCACCACAGCCCAACCCAGGCTCCGCGGCTTGTTTCTGAACATCCTCTTCTGCTCTTTCTTTCCTGCCTTTTCACTCCCCCCACCCCTCCCAGGTGTGGGGGTACAGCCCCTCGCCCCGCCTGCCCCTTTGCACCCCTGCGTGTTTCCTTTCACTTTGTTATTTTGGGCGCTGAAAAGTGCTGACAGCCTCTTTCTGGCTCCTCATCACCTCATGCCTCCCCCAGCCCCGCCCTGGGCTCCCTCTGTGGTCGTGATGGGGGGCTTCGTGGAGGCAGAGGGCGAGGACCCAGGAGAGAGGCACTAGGAACAGCAGCCGCCCTCCCTACCCTCATGCCTTCCAGGCGGTTCTCGGGCTGATTCTGGCTCCGTTCCTAGCCACTGTGTCATGTTGTAGCACGGGGATAGGAGACCAGGAAGATGGAGCTGGTATTGGAGCCATGGAGCAGGAGGCAGGATGTGGCCGCTGGATGGTGTGTGGGCCACAGGCAAAGGGGGTGAGGAGAATCCATCCCAGAAAGAAGAAGATGAGGAGTCTGGGATGTTGGGGAAAGGAGGGCGGGGGACCACAAAGACCTCTGGTGCTTGGTCAGCCCGTGCCCCACAGAAGGACGTGTCTACAGGGTGATGTCTGCCCTGGAGACTCCGGAGAGACCCCCCAGGGGCTGCCTGCGTGGCCTCACCATCTCGGGACATGCCCAGTGCCAGGCATTTCTGCAGGCGGCAGTGTTGACATCGGTTTCGGCTGGTGCGGTCGATGGGGCAGTTCTGCTGGCGGGTGCAGGAGTAGACCACGTTACACTGCTGGCTCCGGCGGAAGAAACCCTGGGGGAGGCAGGCAGAGACCTGGGCTGCAGTCCTGGCCAGGCCCAGTTCCGTCCCCAGGGCTCCCTGCCCAGGCTCTGGCCCTAGCTTCCCCAGGTCCGACAACCAGTTTTCTCTCCTCCCCTCTCTTAGCACGATTACATTTTGCCAGGCAATCATGTCCCCAGGTTAAGACAGGCCCTCCTGTGTAGGGCACTCTTAAGCTGCTCCCTAGCCGCCTCAGGAGACTGTCCCTGGAGTCAGAGCAGAGGCCACAGGGCCCCCTCTCCTCATGTTGGAAGATACCTGGTTGTGCGTGCACTTGTGCACAGGCTCACCTTGCATCCCTCACAGGTGATCACCCCGTAGTGGATGCCAGATGACTTGTCTCCACAGATTTTGCAAGGAATCACTTCGATTTGCGCTGGAAGAGAGAAAGAACAGGAGTCATCCCAGGAACCTTACCTGCCTCGGCCCCCATGTCCTGGGCTGTAGACACAGGGACACGGTGGGACTTGGTGCTCCCCCCCCCCCCCCCGACTCAGGTTTGTTCTTCCCCTGTTGCAAAATGGAAGAAGTGAAGTGCCTGAAAGCTGCTCAGCCAGGGGTCCAAGAAGGCTGTTTTTGGGTTTCACAGGGTAGCCAGGAGCTGTGTCAGCTCTGCAGGGGCAGATGAGGCGGCTGCAGAGAGACCACCTGCTCAGCCCTTTAAGTTGAAAACCTCCAGTTGCCTCCCTTCTGCCTGAGGAGCCAGGAGTTCTCGCTGCTTTACAACACCTGCTTCCCGCCCAAGGGGCTTCCTCTAGGCCACCCTCCCCCACCAGGCTCTGCTCCTGAGGGCAGTGGGTGAGGCATGGGGGTGGGGGGATGTGGTGCACCAAGGCAGGAGGCACCTGGGGACTGCCTAGAGATGCCAGCCATCCTCAGCCGGCCTGTGAAGCCTCAGGCACCCGCTGGGCAGGGATCGGGTCCACAGGGTGGGGCCCAGAGAGGGCAGGAGAAGTAAGGTGGAGCCCAGGAGAGCCCTCAACAAGCCATGTCTGTCAGATTGTCAGATGCTGGCGATCCAGGGAGAGACTGAACCAGGGTGCCCAGGCCCCTGGCCCTGGCGCAGCGCGTGGGCAGCTCTGTGTGCATCGACACATGAGAGTGCGTATGTTCATGTGTGTACAAGGCCCTCTGGGTCCGGTCGTATGCACAAGTCATGAATGTTAGCTTTGGCTGAGATTAGAGACCATCTCATTCAATTTTTTTCCTTTCCAAGTGAAGGAATAGACGGATGAGGTAAGGTTGTTGGTCCAGATTCATGCAGCTAGTTTGCCCCAGAGAGGGGTTTACACCCTAGCTCCCTTGCTTTCCATCATGCTGTTCAGTGTACACAGCTTTGGGGGTACATACATCAGTGGGCATGTTAAGGCATGCGTACACATGGAAGGCCATGTGACTGTGAGTCAGTGGGCACATTTGCCTGAGCCAGCAGGCACGCCCGGCTGTTCGTGTGTTTGTGTTTGCTCATTGGCCAGTAGGATGCCTGCTGCCCACTGAGCTCACTGTGGCCTCCCAGGGCTCCAGATTCTCCTCTACTTTCCCTGTCCCTGTCAATGCCGATGGCTCTCTACTGAGGTTCAGGGACCAGCATTTGGCCTCTTCCCAGCTCAACTTTGAAGGGGAGTGGGGATTCCCACTGTGTTGGAGGTCTTCACCCATCCCAAGGGGGGTAGGGGGTCTCTTCTCTGCCATTGGGGCCCTGTGGTCTCTCCTTTGAGCGGGGAGGCTCGGGTGGAGTGGGCCAGAAAGGTGGTCTAGGAATATAGCCCTGACTAGGTCTGACGTGCCCCCATCCATGTCCCACCCTGAGGGCCTATAGGGCAGGCCTATGTTCCCATAAGTGCATGGCCCATGCCTGGCCCAGGCCTGGACTGTGGTCATCTGGAGGGCCTTCTGATGAGAGGTGGGGAGAGGGACTGTGGCTTGCCCACCACCCTCCGAAATTTCATTTCTCTCCTCTTGAAACTATTGTCCCCTCAAGCTGGCTTCTAGCTGAGCCAGTGTAAGCAGCTGCCTCCTTATGGGGGACAGGGTCCATGGGTATCTGAATCTCTTCCATGAGGAGTCCATTCTCTCCCCTGTCCCAACCCTCACTTGCCTGCCCAGCACCCACCCAGGAGGCTGTGATCATTGGGGACAGATGGCAAGTGAGCCTTTCAGATCCTTTCCAGTAAATGAGCAGATTGGAATGCATGGAAGGGAAGAGAGAACAAGAGGGGATTGGTAGCTGGAAACGAGGCAGAAAATTTGGAGGCGCCTGCATGTCAAGTCATTTAGATTCCCTAGGCCTAGGATCCCTTGTCAGTGACATGAGAATAAAAAATAACATTGTTTGTCCATGGGATGTTTGTAGGTAGGACGGTAGGCGTGACAATATTACCTGTGGAAAGCACTGTGTTTAAGAGGCAAACTCTATGTGCACCTGTTACCATAGAGCAGAGCTGAAGGTAAAGACACACAGTGGGTACCCGAGGCCCAAAAGAAGCACTTGTGCCCTGTACAGTCTGTGCTTGTCTCCACACCTTCCCCTCCGACAGCTCGAACCTCTCTCCACAGGAACCCTCAGCCCAGAGAGGGGAGAAACCAACGTGGGTCACCCAAAAAAGTAAGCAGAGGGGAGATTAGGCCAAGCCACAGTGGGAACTCGGACTCCAGCCCAGCAGTCAACCACAGGCCTCCCTGCCTCTTCCCTTCTCCCAGAGCCACATCCGTGTGCGTGTGTGTGTGTGCGCGCGCCAACCACACAGGTGACCCAGACACATGTCTCCCTGACCCACTGCTGGTCCCAGCCTGAGGAACCTCACAATGCTGTAACCGAGACCTTGCTCTTCTCATGGGATGATGTGGCCAGCCTTGGACCCCCCTCACAAATACCTGCGCTTGTTGGGGGGCGGGGGGCGCTGACGTTTGGACCCCAGCCACCAGTCCAGCCACCTTTCACTGTTTCCTAACCATGGTCCCAAGACAGAGGTACACAGTGAGACAGAAACGCAGAGTCAGACGTCCTGAGGTAGGAGTGCCAGACACTGTAGCCTCCGAGCTAAAGAGACCAAGAGGTTTGGCAGACAACAGAGACTTAGACCCCAAGATGGAGAGACAGGTGCAGAAACACAGGAAAACCCACAGTGATGTCCCAGCGCCAACGCCCTGCCCCTGGCCCTGTCTGCAGCATCAGGCCCTCAGCTCCCACTGCTACCTCCTTCCCCTGCCACCTGTACCCCTTTCAATGCCATCTGCCTGAAACCTCAAAGAGAAAGTACCGGTGCGCATGAGTGTGACTGTGGAGGCGGGGAGGGGAGAGAACGGGAAGGGCTGGCAGAGGTGGCAGTGGGGTGAGCAGGAGCTGAAAAACACCTCGGATCCCTCACCTTCAACCTACCCCTAAGCTCCTGCCTGAAGCTGCAGGTGATGGGAACCCAGATTGGGGAGGGGGAGCTGAGTAATCACAGGATTACTCAAACTGTTGCCCTGGAGCCTGGCCTGCCAGGAACTTACCATCTAAGGGCCTGACAGTGCCAGGAACTCAACCAAGCAAAGGTCAGGCCCTTCTAGGCCAGCCCCTGCGGCCCCCGCTGCTTCAGGAAGGGCTTTGTACCTAGCTGCTGCTCTCTCCAGGCCCATCAAAGGAAATCCTCCCAGGAGACAGGAGTGCCTTTGTGCTTTGAAAGCTCCCAAGGCATCTAATGACTGCGCGGCTCTAGCACTTTGCGTTTCAAACAAGATCAGCCAAGGGGCTTGTGAACATTTTGTGAGCTGGTCCCTCCTCAGGTCTGAGGGCCCGGATCCTGCATTTGGACGAGCTCCAGTTGATGCCCAAGCTTGCTGGTCCTCAGCCTACATTTTTGAGGAGCAAGAGTTTAGTCCCTTGTGACATTTTTGTGCCAGGCGCTGCTCCTCGGGGGTGGGGTTGGCCATCCTTTCCTCAGCCCATTCTTGTGTCTTCTCCTCAGCCTGTGAGACCTCTAAAGCTTCATTCTGATACGGTACTGGGAAAAGAAAACGAACCTCTTCTGGATCCTTCAGCGACTTGAAGTATCCCCAGGGAGCTTGTTATGTGCATCTCCTCCGTGTGGAAATACGGGAGAGGCAGAGAGGAGGTGGTCTGCCTTCCCCTCCCTCCAATCCCTCTAACCTCGCCCTTCCCACAGCTGTGAGATTCATTGATAGCGCTCTCTGAATGCATCCAGAGCCTGGCCCTGTGCCCCCTTAGGAAGCCAGCCCTGGGCCCCATCCAGGTGCCCTATACCTCAGAGAGGAAGTGGTAGGAGCAAAGGAGGGGCTCTAGCCCAGGGGGGTCTCTCCTCTGCAACCCCAGAAACTTCCCTAGCCCTGCTGGAGAGTGGATGGAGTCAGAGGAGCCAGAGGGTCCTTATCTCCTCCTGGTGCTTTGTCAGCCTCCAGCTGAGCCTGCCTTCTCTTGTTCTCTCTCCTTTTCTCCCATGGTCAGTGAATAAGGGGGGATAGTAATAACAGACGTAAGCCTTGGCTGAATTCTTACTCTGTGCCAGGCTTTGGATACATGTTTCATGAATGATTACGACAACCCTGAGAAGTAGGTATTACTTGCATTGTGCCCATTTTACAGATGAGAAAGTAGTCCAGGAGGGAGCAAGGCGCTCGGCTAAGGTTACACAGTCCAAAGCCGCATATCTGGCATTTGAACCCAGGTCTCTGTAACTCGAGAGCCCAGTTCTCCAACTAGTAAGCTATATACCCTGTAAGGATGAGATGCCCAAGTGCATCAAGGAAATGGGATGGGGCCAAGGTTACTGGCTGCAAGGGGAAAGTGTGAAGTGTGGAGGTGGGGTGGGAACAGAATTCAGAGAAGACACCCCCCCCACCACCACCACCACCATGGAACTAAAGCCAGGACTCATATCCAGTGTAAAGACCCACAGACACATGGTTCCCTCTGTCCCGGGTCTTCTTCTGTGGTGCCCACCTCCTCCTGCCTCTACTCAGGTCTTGGGGCAGGCTTCCAAGGCCAAGGTGGAACAGCCCTCCTCACCCAACTGAGCTCCTTTGGGAGTGTGGACTGGCTTTCACACATCTTAGTAGGCCTCTGCAGAAATGAATGGGTGAATGGGAAAGAGGGATGCATCTCTTTTCTTAGCTCGGCTCCCCCCACCCCCACCTGCACAGAGACCACAACTCTGGCCAGGGGTCCCCTGTGTACCCCAGCCTGTCAACAGCCTCCCTCCTTTCTCAGCTCTCCTTCCCGCAGCTTCTGCAAAGCTGGAAACCACGCGGTGGGTGGCAGCCCAGGGGAGCAGGAGGGGGAGGGCAGGGGGTGGAGTGCCAGGAGAGGAGCAGTTCTCTACCTGGTGAACACTCCTCCCAAGTCAGGGCAAGCATGTTTTGCTGATACACCCAGATCCTAGGGCTGAGAAAGTATTGACGCTAAGACTCAGGTGGGCGAGGGAGAGTCTGGGGTTCTGAAAAGCCACCAAAGACAGCCAGCCACCTGAAACCCCTCCTGGTGCCCCCGCCACCCCCGCAGTCTGGGACGGGAGAAAGGAGGGGAAACAAAAGAATTGAGTGAAAACAACCGGTGAATGGTGGGGAGGGGATGAATCACCAGGAGGAAGCTCTGAGGAGTGGGAGCCCCAAGTCACAGTCAGTGGCTTCCCTGCCTCCAGGGTTGGGTCTCCTTTTCCAGAAGGGTCTGCCATCCTGGGAGATGCAGAACCCAGGGACACTGGCTCTGGGTCTGAGGCCCTGCCCTGTAACTGTCCCTCCCCTCAAATAGACATGCCCATCTGTTCTGAGCCCAGAGTCCCAGGACAGCACTGCAGGCACAGGAGTAGAGATTAGATCTCAGAAAGGACTAGCCAGGGAGGATAAGAGGAGACCCCAGGGCTGCCTTCCTTACAGGGCTCTCAGCGTGGGAAAGTCCCTGTTCCCTGTTTGAGTCAGGGGCAGAGGCAGGGGAGGGGAGGGAGCCCCTGGGAGGGTGGAACCCAACGCCCAGGCTTCCCTGTGCTGGGACAGGCTGGGATGCTCCAGCTTCTAGTACCTTAGGCTGGGAGGTGGAGGGGGGGTGGTTCCTGTTAGGAATGGGAGGAGGGGAAAAGGCATAGGTTTCAGGGTGGTGCGAGGAAGTAGGGGGTCCTTTGTAAAGGCTTCAGGTGGCCCTGGGCTCTCAGGATGAGAGCTGTGGCACCCGGGGGGCCCGGACTGCTTCCTGGCCCACCACTTCTCATTATCATGAGCAGCCTTGGAAAGACCAGGGCACAGCAAAGACAGGCATGGGACCTCACACCTGCCCGCCTCCCCCTCTTCCCCCTACCTCACCATCCATACCCAGAGCTGGAGCCTCACACCTCTTGGCTCCACACACTGGCCGTGTCCTTAGAGAGAGATGACTAGGGCCGCCGTCTCTCTGGCTGGCTGGGAGTCTGTTTGGCTAATGGACATTTCCTCTTTACTTAGCAGCAGGTCACCATGGCAGGGAGCTGTGCCATCCTTTCAGAACCCCCATGAACTCCCACTCTCTGACTTCCTAGCCTCGATCAGTACTCAGTACGCGGCGCCCCCCTCCCCTCTACTGCCTAGCCCCCTCCCTCCAAAACCTCTGTGTCTCTATGCCTCTCTATCTTCGGTGCTCCGGCTCTGTCTCGGGCTTCATCATGTTTGGGTGGTATTTCCTGGTATTTCTCCATTTATAGCCCATCAGGACATCATTCTTTCCCCAAGTATTTCATAAATCTGTCCTTTGGGTTTGACCTCTACACCTCTTTATTTCCTGGTCTGTTTCTGCTCCTTGTGTGTCTGCCCCTTGGTCTCTGGGGTGTCACAGTCCCCAGCCCCTGGTGTACGGGCTCTCCCTGGCTATGGTCAGAGGGCGTGGAGGTGGCTAGGACTCACTAGGTATGTGTTGGGGGGGAGGGAGCCAGGTAAGCTGGGACTGTGAGATACTGAGAGATGTCTAAGCGAGAAGGACCAGGGGCGTCTACCCCCACATAGAAGGGCCCTCTCTCCTACTACCAGCCTGGATGGAGCTGTTGGAGGGATATCATATAGAGCTGCCTAGTGGCTTCCTCATTCAGGAGGGGCTCCTGCTCTCCTGCCAACCTCCGAAGCATGCTCAATCCTTGCTTGCCAGGGTGGATTTGCTGACTGGGGAGCATTTCTGGGGAGATTGGTCTTTTAACATTTGAAGCTGGAAGGAAACGGAAGCTCCAAAAGGCCTCTCTTCCTGTGGAAGTCTTTGGCTCTTCTCTTTACCCCTCCTGACCCACCGCAGCCCATATACCTGCTCTGGGATCTCTGTCCCAAGCTCGCTCTTTTCTATGGCCTCTTCTCCAACTGTCCTGGGAGAGTTGAAACACCTTCACTAGCTTTGGGAAGCTCACCTCGGGGACCAGAGCTCTCACCTTGGTCTTGGGTCCTCAGAACTGGGAGCCTCTCCAAAGCTGGTTTTGTTTTTAAGTTCAGCTCTCTTGTTCGCTGATGAGGAGACCAGGGCCCAGTGACTTGCCTAAGGCTACGTGGCCAGTCAGTAGCAGAGTTGGCACCAGAACCTGGTCTCTAGACTCTCGGCCTATGGGTCTTTCCAGGACCCAATATGGCCTCCCTCCTGTGGTTTGTGGGAAGACCCCAGGTTGAGGCTGGGGCTGCCTCAGGCCTCAGGCCACAGGGACGTGGGCTTCCTATTCCTCATTTGCTCTCTGCTCCGAGAGCTTCTCTAGCTTTCCTTACATGCACACAAGGATTGTCTGATTTACCCAGCCTTGCTCTGCTAGAGGCATGGGGGCCCCAGACATCTACCCACTAGCTGTTGGCCCACAGCTCCACGCCAGGAAGGGGCTGAAGCCAAAGGCTTTCTGCTCCCGTCTCCCCTGCCATATCCATCTCATTGAGTGGGTGACTGAACCTGGGGACACACACAGACACACAGACACACTGGGACTTCTAACCCTCTCCACCTGACAATCTGGCTTTCCCCTCCCTGTCCTGTAGCTTCGGGGTACAGTGACCCCTCTGGCTCCTCTCTCACCCACTTTGGGACAGGCTGGAGGCACTGCGGGTGGGTGGGACGCTGCAGGGGGAGTCGGGACGGTGCCTGTCAGTTACCAGCCTCCCTCTGCTGCGGCTGTGTGACCTGGGGTGAAGCGCTGGTCGCATTGGGGCTCAGTCTTGTTAGGCGAAAGGCAGAGCACCTCGGCTACTCCTGCAGCTCCTCTCCAGCACTCCTGACAGAGGCATCTTCCACAGCCCTCATCTCCCCCTGCTCTGAGAAAACTGCCTAGGGAGCAAGCCTCCAGCGACTGCACCCATCCCAACAGACCTTGGCCTGGACCGGGACACACCCTGCCAGGAGGAAAGAGCACTCAGCTTTGCTCACACTGTTCAGTTCCAGAGGCCCAGGCCTGACACTGGCGTCCCATCCAGGCTTCCCGGTTCCCAGGTGGCCCATTCACTTACTTCTCATGACTGGGCCTCAGGCTTCACAGCCCCAGCTCTCTGTCCTCAGCCGGGGGTGGTCCGGGGCGGGGGCACAGATGGCAGCTGGGTTGGGGGTGAGGCCCTTTCTGTGGAGCTCCAGCCCGCAGCTCTGCACCCAGCTCTCTCCAGTTCTTCTGGGCTGGGGTGGGGGGGGTTTAAGCCACACCACACAGGTGGCCGAGTGACAACCCCCCCACTGCATCCCCACCCCCTCTGGGGTGCAGCAAGTAGGATGACAGGCTCCCCACGTGGCCAATCTGGGCCTGGGGCAGGGTGTGAGGGGCGGGGCAGCCATTGCAGGGGGGCGTTGGAAACTTCCAAAACCACATGCGACAGCCACGCGTGGTAAGAGCTGTTTCCACCCGCCAGAGGTAGTTCTGGCTGGGGAACCAGAGTGGAGCTCACAGGAGCCTGGCCATGTTCCCACTCCCCCTCCCACCGAGGACCTGAACCTGACCCTCTGCCAGGTGACTGACTGCAGGGACAGGGATGTTTCTGGAGGTAAGTCACAGGATGTCTGCCCTGGGGGCAGTGGCTGTGCCACCTGAGACCCTGTGGACTGCCAACAGCTGCCCAGTGGGGTGTAGTCTGGGAGGCTGCCCACCGTGCTTCTGCCCTCCCTACAGACGTGGTGTATGCCTCAGGCCAGGGAACAAATGATAATAGCAGCAGGAATAATCATCAGACAAATACCCGCTGACTGCAAGAAGGGTTAGTCCGTCAGACATTTCCTCAAGAGCAAAACTACTGAAATCAGAATGCAGATGATGATGATAATGACAATGATGATGATGGTGGTGGTGGTGGTGATAATAATAATGTTTACTTTGTGCCAGAAACACTTCTTATGGTTTTATGTGGATTATCTAATACTCACAAAATACTTTATGGGGTAGGTACCATTATTCCCATTTCAAAGATGAAGAGAGGTTAAATTACTTGCCCAAGGTCACATATAGCTGTGTGTGGTGGGTTTAGGATTTGAATTCAGGCAGTCTGGCCCCAAATCCCACCTAAGGAAGGGGAGGGTTTCTCTGGTTCACATCTGCTCTTGACGGTGTCTTAGCTTGGGAGGTCTTCTGGCATGTGAGTCTACAGTTTCTTGGCCTGGGGGTCCTTCTGAGGGGCTGTCTCAGCCTCTTATCTGCTCCATGGGCTCCCCCAGTCTCCCTCAGAAGAGGGTTCCCCTCTTCGGGGCCCTCCAGTAGCTAGGCTCTCTCTTGGTCTGGGGGTCCCTCCTGAGTTCCTCCCTTCTTGGGGTTGTCTCAATTTGGAACCTCTTTTTCTGAGCCTCCCAGCCTGGGGGAGTTAGTCCCTTCCAGATTCTCTGCACCAAACTTCCTAAGAGGTCTCTGATCTTGCCAGGCCTTGAGCAGCTCCTTGGTCTGCTACAGGCCTTTCCCACTGGCCTGCCTCTGGCGCGCAGGACCTGGCAGTGGACTGGGGAGGGGCTGTCACCCCGGTTCCTCACAGAACATCCTGGGATGAGGTGGGGCATGGTTGCATGGGACCGGTGGGCTGGGAAGGGGGAAAGGGGTGTAGCCTTGGCCATGGTTTCCCCCTTCTCCCCCCCACCCACATATGGTCCCTGGCTCCCATCCCCCAGCTCACGAGCACAAGCACGTCACTCCTTGACCTGCTTTCCTCACAGGGCCCTGCTCAGCATTTCCGTGGGGCCCTGTGGCTAGGGGCAGGCGAGGCACTGATCAGGATTATGCTGAGCAAAGCAACCTTCCAGCCAGGAGGATGAAGCATCCTGGATGGCCCCCCAGCTCCTGTCTGCCCGGCCTAGGGACCAGGGGATGCTGTTGCCTCCGAGATTTCTCCGCTTAGAACAGGGAGGCTCTAAGCAATCTTGGAAGCCAGAGCAGGGTCAGCGAGCTCTCAGAAGGAACTGGGAGGTAACCCAAGGGAAGGCCATGGAGAAATGCAGGTGGTCTCTCTTGCCCCAGAGTGGTCCTCACTGATTCAGGGACATATGCGTCTGGAGGCCTTCCCCCAGAGCACCCTCAGGCCGCTAAGGGCATGCATGGCCCTGATGTGATAGAAGCTTTGGGACTGAGGTGGAGTGGCTGCATTTTCTGGGAGAGTAGCTTCTCCCACAAACCAGGGGGGGTGGGTAGATCTGATGTGCTGAGAGGTCCACAGAGAGGATGCATATTTGCCAGTATCTGTTGGGAAGTCCTTCCTGAGCTCTAGCCTCCTTCCCACATGCTGTAGCCTCAGTCTTTCAGGGCTTGGAGTGTTCCTGTGTGTCATGTTTCCTACAGAGGTGAAAGCTTTCCTGCTCTCCAGCTCTGCACAGCTTGGCTTGTTCACACTTCAGGATGTGTTAACCACCAAGACGAACACCAAACGTGGCTCAGCTGCCACAAAGCCTAGTGGTGCAGGCTCTCTCAGTCCCTGAGGCTGCCCCTGTCTCCCTCCTCCCTGCTGCCAGCTCCTGTGCCTCCGTCCAGCACCCTCCTCTCTTTCTCCCGCCCATCCCTTTCCTAATTCTCCTCTCCTGGTGTCTGTGGTGCTCCCTCTCTGCAGGCAGGCTTCCTCCTCCTCTCCCATAGCCCTGATCTTGAGGTTTCTTCATCCCTTCTCCTCTGGGCTCCCCATCTTCCTTGCTTCCCTCAGTGCCACCTCTGCACATGCCCCCTGGAGCCCCTCTGACTTCTAAGCTGTCTCTCCACACCCAGCACCAGGTGCTGCCCCAATCTTCTACTCACAGGTGTGGGTCTTCTTGGCAGCCAGCAGCTCTGGAAAGAGAAGAGAGCGGTTGGGGCCAAAAATTGAAGATGGTGGGCCCTGGGAGACACCCTCCACCCTGTCATAGGCCCTATCCTACCCTACTCCTTCCTCCAGAACCTGGTGTCTGAGCAGAAGGCGAGACCATCTGCCACAGCAGCCCTGTCTTCATTCTCTGCCCTGCGGGTCCTCAGAAGCACTAGGCTTCGCACTACCTCCGGCAGTCCCCAAGCTCGTCCTTCCCCGAATGCCCTTTCCTGACACCCTGCTCAGGGTAAAGCCAACTTGCCCTTGTCCCTCGAGCTTCCGACTGCAGAAGCTGCATGTCCCCCCCACCCCCCTCGGCCTCGTGCTGACACTCAGCACCGGGTGTTTGCTTTCCCGACACTAGAGCCATGTTGTCCCGTAACTGCTGTCATTGTGTCATGATTCACAACGTGGGGCTCTCCCGCTAGCTGGGAAGCCGCCTGCCCTATTGATTGTGTGACCCCCAGAGCCATCCATAGCGGCTGGCCCGTTAGAGATGCACCACAAATATTCTGCGCCAGTTACATCCTTGTGGGACTTAAGTCTCTTGTTTGCTTATTAGTGCCCCAAAGCACCTGGGACTGCCAGAGGTGTGCAGGCTGAGAGTAAGGGGGTGAGGCTGCCTGGAGGCAGAGGAGGGAGAGCTGTGAGCATAGACCCCACTCTGCCTTCCCGCTGCTCCCCTGGCTCACCAGCCTGCCGGGAGGGAACCCCTTCCTGCGGCCCAGGTAGAGAGTGGGCAGTAGAGGGCCCCGGGGGGTTGATGTGGGGTGGGCAGGGATGCACATACGTCCGAGGGGCACTTGCTGAGGGAAAAGCCTCAGCTAAGATGCCACGGCAGTGGCGGTGGCAGGCGGGTAAGGTGGGTGGTCATTCATTTATAGCATTTATTGAACACCTACCAAGGGAGCCCCTGGGAAGAGGCTTCCCCTGCTAGACCTTGGTCCGTTTCCTACAACCACGCAGCAGCACCTCATAGAGCACGAGGCCAGCCTTTTGTCCCAGCAAAGCCTGCAGGCCTGCCTTGTGCCCCCTGTAGTCTCCCTAACCTCTGAATCTGCGATGATCCCTGCCGATCCCTGCCTGGAGAAGGAGTGGCTCCATCCGCCCCTCCCACTCCCCCTGATCCTGACCAGCCCCACCCAGCTTCCTCCCTGACGTGGCACCCTCTCTCTGGCCTCCAGCCTTGCCCCTCAGAGCAGTCCTGGGGTAGGGTGCTCCCTGGGCAGCTGCCTGCCGGGCAGTGGATGTCCTCCTCCACCAGGTGGCCGAGCTGCCGGCACTCACTCTCCTTGGTGCTCATGGCAGACCAAGCATGTGGCTGTGGATCCTGCTCCTGTGAGGGTCTCTGTTAGACCACGGGAGGCCTGAGGACTACCTGGCCCCTTGCCCCTCACTGTCCCCAGGCTGGTGCCCCGCATTCTCTGCAGAAATGAAACCCCATGCTCCTGGGCCAGTGGGCATGGGCAGCTGACAGGGTGTGGTTCCTTCCTCCCCCAACCCTCTTGCTTGTCACCCCTCAAGACAGGCCAGGTTCCTCCCCCAGTGAAGGAGCAGAAGGTGGAGAGGCCGGCCTTCCAGCCCCTGCTGCCCTCGGCCCACTGACCCAAGGAGGGTCACCACCTCCTCTCAGGGGGCACTCACGCTGCGGAGGGCCTGCCCCACTCTGACCTTCCTCGCTCTGCTCTTCACACACCCCCTACCGCCCCACACCTGTCTCTTCCCTCTCCACTGCTCCCTGTCTTTCCCCTCCACGTGTTTCCTGCTTCTCCCCCACACTTCCCACCATCTCCTCCTCTGCTGCTGCCTGAGCCCCTCCTCCTGCTTCTCCTTGTTTCCATCAAGACTGGCCTATATCCCCTGCCAACCCATCTCTCTCCTCCTTCTTTGTCTCGTTGTCATCGTCCTCCTCCTCCTTCTCCTCCTTGCTTTTTTGACCAGACTCTTTCAATCTCTCTCTCTCCTCTGAACCTCCAGGCAAGTTCTTGCCACCTGCCTGCAGAGCCCTGGGCCTCTTACCCTGCGAGGCTCGGTGCTGTCTCTGTGGGGCCCTGTCCATGGGGCAGCTCCCTGGGTGCCGTCCTTGCTGCCCTGGCTGCCCAGGAGGGCAGGGAGCAGGGCCCAGGGGAGGGAGGAGGGAGCAGGGAGGGAGCACCTGGCCTGTCAGCAGGCAGGGGAAAGGAGTGGCTGGCAGAGTGGCCTGGCAGCGGGAAGGGACAAGGGGAGAGACTGGAGGAACAGAGTTTAGAGCCTCGAGGAGACACAGCAGAAGTGAAGGCAAGGGGAGGAGCATTTATCGATCACCTACTGTGTGCTGGGCCCTTTGCCAGGCACTTTATGTAAAGCTGTGGTTTTCTTCAGTCCTCCCAACATCCACCATTATTCCAGATTTCCCCATAAGCTACATGATGCTCAAAGTTGTTACTGACTCGCCTAAGGACTTACCCCAGGACAGTAAGTGGCTGCACTGTGATTTGAAGCCAGGCATTTGTGACTTCGGAATGGTGTGTTTTCTACCTGACCAAGAAAGGCGACAAGAGCAGGGGAGATGGGGAGGGGATGGCTTCTCCGGGGGGCAGCAGTATGTGTGTGGGGCATGTGCTGCTTCTCCGGGATGAGGTCAGACTCATCCCACAGTCCCTCAGCTTCTTGAGGCCTCTGCCTGCTTGGCCCTTGCACCTCGCTGCCCTTCCCTACAATTCCCTGGCTTCCTGATGCCTCCACATTTTCTTGGTCTGTTGGGGGCACATTGCAGGCTGGAGGAGCATGGGGGTGCGGAGGAGGGGAGAGGCCTGGAGAGCTGCTGCTCTGTACCATGAGAGGAAGTAGAGCCCCTGGACTGGGTGGGCCTGCACTGAGGAAGGGCTCTGCCAAAGGCTTTAGGACAGAATGGGGCTGGTGTGGGTCCTGGAGGCCACTTCTCTCCTGCACAGCGTTGGTCCAGAGTTTGATTAGCTGGGCCTGGCTCTCCTAGTTACCCAACAGGCTGGCTGGCCAGGGGCCAAGATGCAGTGGGGCGGCTCCCTGGCACCACCTCCTGCTCTCGCTCCCAGCTGGTAAACAGCAGAGCAGGAGCCAGCCACACCACAGCACGTGGCACCTGGCGTGGAGAGGGCAGGCAGCTGTCCCGGCCTTCTCCTGCCCTCCCCCTCACCATCCTCCACTCCTGCCCCACCCTGGAGCTTCACAGGCTGCTACCATAAGCACCTCCGCTCCAGGGTGGTTCCCCACGTCTCCCAATGGCTGCAGCTTGAGGGACGAAGATTAGAAGTAGAGAAGGACTTCCCAACTCATGGGATGGTAGGCCAGGAGATAGGGAGTGAGGAAGAGTGGCGTGGACACTTTTGGGGACCTCCTTGTGCCAAGAGTCTGACAGTGTATATCTGTGCCTCTCATTATCCCCATGCATCTCGGTACACTTCTCAGCACAGAACAGGATGCTGGTCTGTTCTGGGGCTCTACCCCTTGGGCAGGCCATGCTCTCTGAAGCACTGCCCCACCTAGTACCCTCTGGCAGACAAGGAGGGCCAGCCAGAGGCAGAGGGACAGGGGCGCCAGGGGAGGCGGGGGACAGGGCTGGGGGGTGGGGCACTGGGGTCATGCTGTACTGCTCTACCCTTCCCAGCCTGATGGTTGGCTTTGCTTCCGCTTGGGATCCTCTCTCTGTGTCTCTCCCAGCCAGCCCCTCCCTGTCCATGGTTCTGCTTGCTGTGCCTCTCTGTCTTTTCTCCTCTTCCAGCCTATCTTTCTCTGTGACTCCGGGTCTCTCAGGGCCCTTTCTGACCTCCTAGTGGTGGGCACGGAGTGTAGGCGCACCGCGCCAGCCAGTCCTGCCACCCCCCGCCCCCCCCACCAGACACCACAGGTAGGGCCGCCTCTCCCAGCCAAGTCATTGTGCCACTGTGCAGGGCAAGGAGGAAGTGACAGGGGCTTTGGAAGACAGGGCCCTGGCCTCTGGGCCTCACCAAATCACATGCCTCCTGGACATTCTTGGGTCTCTACCCCTTCCCCATCCCAAGCATGGGTGTCTGGGATTCTTTCTCCCTAGGGCCAGAAGGTGCCATGGTCATCCTTTTGGGAAGTCCCCCCCTCATACCTAATCTTCCTCGCTCCTGCTCCAATCACGGCCCCTTTTCTGGAAGAATCAGTCCTTTCAAAGTGGGGCAGTGATTTTTTTCCTCCTCAAGTTCATTCTTACTATTCTTAGGCAAGGAAGAGGAATCAGACAATCATTTCACCCCCCATGTGCCCAAGTTCCCTTATCAGACTGGGGAATCTCTATGCAGGGGCAAGCAGCCTGGAGGGAGAGAGGGTGGTAGTGGTGGCTTGGAACTGGGGAGCAGTCACCAACTTGTTTTCCCTTCCTCCCCACCCCTTAAACCACAGAAACCACTTAAAGCTCGGTGTAAGCCTGCACTTCCAGGGAGGGCCTGGTGGTGTGAAGGTGGAAAGTATGTGGGGCTTGGGCAGCTGCATGCCACATACTGCCCCAGCCCCATCCTTCAAGGGCCACCCCCTCTAGGAAGCCTGATGCAATGATTAGGACAACTTTTCTTGGGTCCTTTCTAGGAGGTCCATGCCTGAGGAGATCTGAGCCACGGGAGTGACCCAGGGACGGGGCTGTACCTCCTCCTCCCTCAACCATTAACACAAGGGAGGCTCTGTAACATATGTAGCTCTCCCAGCCTCTACCCCTCCCCCTTCCTGTCACAAAGGCCACTGTGGGTGGAGGGAACAGTAGGAGTTTGACCCCAGCTCCTGGCCCTGAACTTGCCATAGTGACCCTGCCCATACCACTCACCTGTCACTTAGGCTTGGACGCAGCAAGGAGTGCTGACAGGCAGCAAGCTCTGATTTTTGGAGCAAAAGACTTGGATAAGAACACAGCCTACTATTTCTTAGTCTTCAGTGACCACATCAGTGCAAAGAGGACACTAGAAACTGTCCTGTGAACAGGTCTTGTGCAGGCCTTGTGAATAGCAGTGTGCACACGGGATGGGTTCCCAGGACCTCATCTGTCCTGGGGCACTACCTGGCCTTAGCTGGCCAGGAAGTTCCTCCAGGACTGGGACACTGTGGCCTCCATTGCATGGGGACAGCTCCCAGCTGTGAACTGAGTAAACTGCTCTTTGAATTCCTACCTGGGAGTAGCAGGGTGGGGTGGGGGATCCAGGGGAGCCAGGCCATTCCCAGGCAGGTTTCCTTAACCTCTCTGATCTAGCTGTCAGTAAAATGGGAATAATGGTACCAAGCTTCTGGAGCGATGGTGATGATTACTGGGATAATCCAAGTAAGGTATGGGACCGGGGTACAAAGTCCTGTGGTTGAAAAGGATGTTTTGGTTCATCCCTCCCTCTTTCCATTCCTATAGTCTTCCCTTCTCTTTATCTGACTCCCCTTTCTTATGCCGCTCCCTGCTTTCTTTTTCTCTACAACATATTACCAAATAACTTTTTTTTAACACATTTTAATTACTTATTTTGTAACTTCTCTGATCCCTGTGTCTGTTTTTTTTTTTTTTTTTTTTTTTTTTTTTTTTATTCATGAGAGACACACAGAGAGAAAGAGGCAGAGACACAGGCAGAGGGAGAAGCAGGCTCCCTGTGGGGAGCCCGACATGGGACTTGATCCTTGGACTCCAAGATCATGCCCTGGGCCAAAGGCAGGCGCCAAACCACTGAGCAACCCAGGCATCCCCCTGTGTCTGTTTTGATCACTGCCTGGCACCTCAGTGGGGCCTCCCTACCTTGTGTAGGGAATGCATGAATGAAAGTTAAATGACCTCTACATTTCTTTCCAGGGACTTTCGAATAGGCATGAGATCCAGTTACTCACCCCAGGTTGTGACGGGGGCAAGGGGGGATTTGGGCTGAAGTAGAAGGATAGTATTGAGGACAGGGCTAGAACCATGGGTGATTTCACAGACTGAAAAAATGGCAGCGCTGTCATCCTAGGCAAGGAGGAGACCCCTTCCAGACTGACCTGGTTGAGAGGTGGCAGCTGGCATTTAGGGATATTATAGTGAGGAGATTAAGAGCCCAGACTCTGGGGACTCCTGGGTGGCTCAGTGGTTGAGCATCTGCCTTGGCTCAGGTCATGACCCCGGGGTCCTGGCATTGAGTCCTGCATCTGGCTCCCCACAGGGAGCACAGGGAGCCTGCTTCTCCCTCTGTCTGTGTCTCTGTCTCTCTCTCAAGTCAATAAATAAAATCTAAAAAAAAGAAGCCCAGACTCTGGAGCTAGACCCTCTGGGTTCGAATCTTAGCATCACTCCTCACTATAGGAATGAAATGCAACATCACATTGGATAACAATAGTACTTAGCCCTCCTGGGAGTTGCTGGGAAGAAGAAGTTGACAAATTGCTGGGCGCTAATCCTTGTAGTTGTCAGCACTTATTATTGTTTGGTCAATGCTACCACCTGGTGGACACCTGGAGCAAGGTTGCCCTGGCCCTGGGCTGGGGTGGCTGGTGGGGGTACCCAATCAGGGGAGGGAGAAGGCATCCCAGCCATCTGAACAGGGAAGTAAGTGTATGTTGTGTTACATTACACCTGTTGGGGTTTATCAGGATCCAGCAGGCTCATCCCTGGTTCAGGGCACCATGGAAACTAAGAAAGGGCCCAAGCGAGAGGGGGAAAGAAGTTGGGCTGGCCCACGCAGGGCTTTCCTCCTCCTCTCTCCCCCTACTCCGTCCTTCCCTCACTCCCTCCCTCCGTCCTTCCCTCTCTCTCTCTCTCCTTCCGTTCTCTAAGCCTGGTCTGAGCCAACAGGAACCAACTCTGAAGAAGGTGGAGAGGGAGAGAGAAGAAGATCACTACTGACATCAGGGACCTTCAGGTAGGAGGTGAACGCATCCTGACGTACATTTATCCATCTCCTTTGCCACCCTCCTCCTCCTCACTGGGGCAGCCTTTTTCAGGCATTGATGAGAACAACTCTCACACTCAGGACGTCTCCCACCTCAATCCCTGGGACATTTTATCTCTATCATTTGGTCTTCAAATGCTGCTCTGAGTATTGGCTGCAGCTTCACCCATGAGAGTAGCACAGAGAGGACACCCAACTCAGCATCGTGAGCTGACATCTCCTGACTCACTTTCAAGACACAGACATTTCATCTGTCCTCAGGAGAGATGTGGGTACAAGTGGGGAGGTGGATGAGCAGGGGACTGCTGATTTTCACTGTGAAGCCCCAAGGACATCCCCCCACCCCCATCCCCGGAGGGAGGTGGAAGTTGGTTTCAGTCACTGAGCTTTTTCTGGAGTGACTCAGTGATTAGAGAGCTCCCTGAAGGGTTGGAGGCCCTTTGAGACCAAGCCCTAGGACCTACCTACCCCCGACCTATTTTTTTAAAAAGATTTATTTATTTATTTATTCATGATAGACAGAGAGAGAGAGAGAGAGAGAGAGAGAGGCAGAGACACAGGAGGAGGGAGAAGCAGGCTCCATGGCCGGGAGCCGACGTGGGACTCGATCCGGGTCTCCAGAACCCCCGACCTATTAAAGGAGCTTCAGCAGCTCTTGGGGATGGGGTACAGGCTTGCTGGTGCCGAGTGTTCTAATGCCCGTGCGAGTCTGAGAACCAGCGCTAGAGAGCCGCTCCCATGCAGCAGGTACCAGGGATGAGCGGCTTCCATCCCTGGTGTAGTCAGGCCAGTGGGCAGAAAGTGGGCTGCAGATCTGGGTGTGGGGCGCCCACAAGAGGAGCCAGCCTGCCCAGGAGAGACGTTTTATTAGCAAAAATAAATACGGGCCGGGCAGCTGAAAGGAAGGGACCCAACTCCCGGAGGAGCCCTCCTGGGGGCAGAGCCGGCGTCCGTCTCCAGGCTCCGGGCTGAGACAGCGGCCGCCTGCGCGCCCCGGACCTAGGCGCCGCCCCCGCCCCCGCCCCCGCCCCCGCCCCCCAGGGCCGGCAGCAGGGCCGCCAGGGGCGTCTCGCACTCCCCCAGCAGCACGTCCCTGCGGAGGCCCGCGCCCCGGTGCAGCACCTTGGCCCGCAGGCTGCGGGAGGCCAGGTCGGGCGGGCCCAGCCCGTCGAAGAAGAAGTCTTCGTTGAAGATGGGGTTGGCGCTGCAGCCGACCACGCGGCTCCGCTGGCCCCGGGGCCTGCCTCGCGGCCGCAGCCGCAGCACCACGCAGCAGCCGCCGCCGCCGCCGCCGGGCCCGGCCCGCGACCTGGGCAGGCCCTCGGCGCTCACCAGGCGCAGGCGCAGCCGCCCGGGCCCGGCCTGGTACTCGGCCGAGAGCCGCAGCTGCCCGCCGCGGGGCCCCAGGCGCAGCACGTTGTCCTTGGCGGGCCGCAGCGGGCCGCACAGGACGTCGGGGTGGAAGAGCGGCGGCCCGCCCGGGGAGCGCGGCTGCCACGGCTCGGGCGACGGGGCGCGGCAGAGGCGCAGGTCCGGGGCGGACACGTGCAGCCGCGGGAGCGCGGCGTTGGCGGCGGCGGGGGCGGGGCGCGGCGGCGGCGGGTGGAACAGCGACTCGCGCCGGCGCGTGTGCGGGCTCTCGGGCAGGAAGGGGCAGCCCTCGCGGCCCGCCAGGTGCGGCAGCGAGCAGGCCGCGGGGAGGCTGCGCCCGGCCGGGGGCTCGGCACCGCCGGCGTCCGGGAGCCGGGGCGGGATGCAGAACCGCGGGATGCGGTCGGGGGTGAGGACGTTGGGACAGGCGCGGGCGGGCGGCGCCGGGGCTCGGCGCGCAGGGAGCAGGCTGCACGGCGCCCATCGCGGCGCGGGAGGCCCCGGCGGCCCCGGCCTGTAGCCGGCCTTCTCCAAGAGCCACATGCGGCGGGGCGGCGGGGCGGCGGGGCGGCGGGGCGGGGCTGCGAGTGCCGGACCGAGAGGGCGCAGGTTCAGCGTTCCTGGGGAGGCCTGCGGAGCACACGAGAGGCCGGGGAGGTGGGCGGGCGCTGGCCCTCCGCGGTGCACGCGCCCCCAACAGAGGGGGAAAAACGGGGGGTCTGCGGAGAAACGGAGGGGGGCACGGGACAGGCACGTTTTCAGGTGCAGGCCGAAGACACCCGAGATCTCAGACCCTGCCATCAGTGCCAAAGATGCCCACTCACTAAAGAGTGAGAAGGCCCAACACACCCCCTGGAACTCTAGGCCACTATTAGGAGAATGGAGGAACATTCTCGAATTATCAAAAGATCTGTAGGTCACAAACAGTGACTGAGAGCCCCACCCCTGCTGCTACATCCCGCTCCCCTGAAGAGACCGGGAGACCCTCAGGAGGCTCATCTTCTCCTCCCTCCCCCATCTCCAACTCAGACTCTCTCCCAAGGTCCCGCGGGTGCCCCTGGGCCTGTCTTCCCCGCAGCCACAGCGGCAGCCTAGAGCAAGCCTCTGCAGACCGAGCCATCCTTTGGCCCTTGCCCCGCCTGTCCGCTCCCACTCCTCCCTCTCCTTTCTGAGCAGCTCCAGGCCAGAAGCACACTCGCTGCACACCTGGCTGAGGTCCTGCGAGCACCCAGGGCCAGTCCAAGGAGACGCACCTCTCGGGGGTCAGAGACTACCCTCCAGCTCAAACCCCGGTTGGCCTGCCCCAGCCTCCCGCCCTGCCGCCGCTTGCGGAGTCCGCAGGGCGGACAGGACAGGCCGTTGGGCCGCCACTCCCTCTCTCCACTCCTCTCCCTGGGAAACCACTGAGCACAAAGGCGGCATTGATTCTCGGCCACCCCCAGGGCCGGCTCCTGGAGGCTCCGCAGCCGCCGCCGCCGCCGCACCCCGGCGCCCCACCCGCGGGGCCGCAACCTTATGCCAGCGGGCCTGGGAGTCCGAGCCCACGACGGGCGGATCGAATGGACTCCCGGAGCGCAGGCCTCACCTGTGCTTCACCGCCTCCCGGAGGCCGCGAGTGTTCCGGAGCCCACAGGGGAGCAGCTTCCTTTCCAGCTTGCTCCCCCAGCCCAGTCCTTCTGGGAGGAGCTGGCAGGGGCCTCCCGTGCCTAGTATGACCTCTTTTCCTGGATAAACAGAGCTCTGTCTCCAGCTCATCAGCCTGGCCTTCTTAACTCCTTCCTCCAGGTTTCTAGCAGCAAGCTAGCCCTAGGTCCTGGCCTCCTGGGAGGGCTACAACGGAAGAAGGAGGATGTCATCAGTGGGCAGTGGCCTCCACCCCTCTGTGCTGTTCTGGTCCCACCCTAGCCATGGTCACACAGCCTGCATATTCTACAAAGCCCTCCTTGCTGGACTCCTGCTTTGGCCCCCCATCGCCTTGTTCTGGAGACATCCCAATGCACCTGAGTGGCTCAGTCTGTTAAACGCCTGCCTTCAGCTCAGGTCATGATCCCAGGGTCCTGGGATGGAGCCCCACATCTGTCTCCCTGCTCAGCAGGGAGTGTGCTTCTCCCTCTCCCTCTGCTGCTCCTCTTGTTTGTTCTCTCTCACTCGCTCACTCTCTCAAATAAATAAAATCTTTTAAAAAAAATAGGGGATCCCTGGGTGGCGCAGCGGTTTAGCGCCTGCCTTTGGCCCAGGGCATGATCCTGGAGACCCAGGATCGAATCCCATATCGGGCTCCCGGTGCATGGAGCCTGCTTCTCCCTCTGCCTGTGTCTCTGCCTCTTTCTCTCTCTCGGTGACTATAATAAATAAATAAATAAATAAATAAATAAATAAATAAATAAATAAAAATAAAATAGCTCTTCGACAGAGTGACTTGCAGTGACTAGTTCTCTGAACTACACTGGCCCAAAGAAAAGTGACCAGGATCCAGATTTCTGGACATAGAGATGCTGCAAACAGAGCTGTTCTTTTTTTTTTTTTTTTTTTTTTTCTTAAACAGAGCTGTTCTATCAGTGGGTCAAGCACAAGCCTGCCTGTGCTCCCTGTCTTTGGCAGAAGGGTATTAAACTATAAACGGGGAGGGGGCCTCTCCTCCTCTTCCCTGCAGGCAGATCCTAG
This sequence comes from Canis lupus familiaris, assembly GCF_011100685.1. Lineage (NCBI taxonomy): Eukaryota > Metazoa > Chordata > Mammalia > Carnivora > Canidae > Canis > Canis lupus. The sequence goes on from NC_049238.1 coordinate 61,511,212, forward strand.
GAGGCACAGGCCACCACTTGCAAGACAAGAGCCTCAACAGTACCCACCACCCCTCAGTCTCTCAAAGCACCCGGCTCATTCCCCGCTTAGGATCTTTGCAGAAACTGTTTCCTCTCCTGGGACAACTCCCCTCTTTCATCCTTCAGATCTGGAGGCCTCACTGATAGCCTCCCATCTAAATTAGGGGCTTCTGTTGTATGCTGTCACAGCACACCATACTTTTCTGGCCTTGGTCACAGGTTTTCTTTATTTTCCTCTCTGATTTTTGTATGTGACTATTTACTTAATGTCTTACTAGACTGTAAGCATCATAAGGACAGTGCTTGGCACAGGCAGGTGCTCAGTCTGGATTTGTTAAATGAATTAATGACATTAAGCAGAATCATACTTGGATCAATTTATTCATCCATCCACTGTGCTAGGTACTAGGGATACATAGAATGGGGAGCTGGCTGAGAGGAGAGACAGACAATAAGCGTGCAAACAACAGCAACAAGATGCAAGAAACAAGATGGTTATTTCAATATCTGATACTTGAAAGGGCAAATGTTTCTTTTGTGGAGATCCCTGGTGACCTGCAGTCCTCTGATCCTGTGGCTCCTGACTCAGCTCAGCCCGGGTGTCCTTTCTGGGGATGATGGTCTGTGTGGAGTGCTACAGCCGAGAACTCATGGCTTTGGCATCAGTCGGAGGGGTTGAGGATCTCGGGTCTGTGATTTACTAGCTTGTGTGATCTCTGGAACAGAAATTAATCTCTCAGGGGTTCACCTTTCTTATCTGGAAGAGGGACATATCTAACTCTCAGAATTGGTATGAGGCTTAAGTGAGATAACATGGGCAACAGTTCAGCTCACTTCCGCTAAACAGAAACCTCAACTCAGTTTGATTTGACAAGACATTTTTGGCTTCTATAATAAGAAGTCCAGAGATAGGGTATGATTCAGCGGAGTTTGATTCCATGGCTTTCTTCATTCATTCAGTTACTAACTACCTGCTATGTGCCAAGCATGTGCTGGACTCGAGGACATAGCAATGAGAAAACATACATCGCCAAGCCAGGTGAAGTGGATACTTTAGCAAAGGGAGAAAGATAATAGACAAGAAAAAAAAGAAAGAAAAAAGAAAGAAAGAAAGAAAAAAAGAAAGAAAGAAAGAAAAGCACGGTTTGTGAGAAGGAAATCAGTGTTGGGAAGAAAATAAAGCAGGGGAGGATCAGAGAGGAGCACTCAATTTTAAATGGGGTGGTCAGGGATGGCCATCTTGAGAAGGGAATATTTCAGGAAGGACATGGAGAGAGGAAGATTTTCTGAGGCAAAAGCATTCCAGGCAGAAGGACTCCTCAGTGAGAGGCACTCAGGCAGAAGCATGCCTGGAGTGTTCAAGGAGGCAAAGTGGCCAGCATAGCTAGAACAGAATGAGTGAGGAGGAGATGGAGTCAGAGGGATAATAGGGCCAGATGCTGTTGGGGCTTGTAGCCACTGTGACAATTTTAGCTTTTACTTGAGCTGAGGAGTGCCATGACTTGTCATGTATTAAAAGAGTTGCTCTGGTCACTATGTTAAGAACAATGAAGGGGCCAAGGGCATAATTAGAGAAACCAGAGAGGAAACTATTGAAGTAATCTTTGTACAAAATGATTGGGGCCAGATCAGGGTTGTAGTAGTCAGTTTCTAGATCTGTTCTGAGGATTAAGTCAATAAATGGATCCATCCATCCTCATCAAGAGGGAAAGAACGATCCAAGGTTTTTGGCCCAAGCAACTGGAAGAATGGAGTTACCGTGTGCTGAGAAGAGGAATGATTAGGAGCTCAGTTTTGTATCTGTGCCGTTTGAGATGCCTGCCAGACATCTAAATGGAGATACTGAGTAAGTGGTTGCATATATGAACCTGGACCTCAGAGGAGAGGTCCAGACTGGACCAAGTGTGGGTACCTAGAGACAAGAGAAATGAAGATGGAATTGAAAGCCATGAGACTTGAAGTGTAGGTAGAAAAGAGTAAGTATCCTGGGCCTGGGCATGCCAACATTTAGAGGGGAGAAGAGGAGAACCAGCTGTGCCAGATGCTGTGGCAAGATCCGGTAAGCTGAGGACTGAGAATTGATCATTGGATTTAGCAATGCACAGTCTTTGGGGACTTTTCAAAGAGCAGTTTTGACACAGTGGTGGGAACAGAAGCCTGGTTGAAGTGGGCTGCAGAAAGAAGGTTAGGGGGAAGAGAGAACAAAAAACAAAACCAAAACCAAAAATCTCCCTTGAAGAATGTGCTGAAAGAGCAGGGGGAGGTGGGGTAGTGGCCAGGGTGGGAAGTGGAATCAAAAGAGAATTCTAATTCATTTGAGAGAAAGAGAGAGAGAGAACATGAGCAGGGGGGAAGGTCAGAGGCAGAGGGAGAAGCAGACTCCCCACTGAGCAGAGACCCCAATGGATGCAGGGTTCAATCCTAGGACCCAGGGATCATGACCTGGGCTAAAGGCAGACGCTTAACCAACTGAGCCACCCAGACCCCCCAAGAGAGAAATTTGTATTTTATTTTAATTTTTTAATTTATTTTTTAAAAGATTTTATTTATTTATTCATGGCAGACACACAGAGAGAGAGGCAGAGACACAGGCAGAGGGAGAAGCAGGCTCCCTGCAAGGAGCCGGATGTGGGACTCCATCGAAGGTGGTGCTAAACCGCTGGGCCACCGGGGCTGCACCCAAGAGAGAAATTTTTAAATGACAGAGATAGGGCAGCCCGGGTAGGCATGAAGAAATAGGTTTTGATCATGAGAAATCAATCTGAGGGTTGTCCTTCGCCTGCTGTGTGGACAGTTCACCCAGTTACTGAAGAGAAGGGAGAAGGTGGAGGAGTGGGTGGTGGGAACTTGTTCCCTCTGAATGCTTCTGGAACAGGCTGCAAGGTCACCAGCTGAGAGTGATGATGGATGGAGGAGGAGGCGACACTGGGGTTTGAGTAGAGAGGACCAGGAAAGGAACAGTCACCCAGGAGGACAGGGGAGTGAATGCTCTAGGGAAATGCAAGGTGGACTGCTGGCAGTATCGCAGGCAGTATTGCAGGCTTGCCTTTAGGACAGCAGCCATGACTTTATGCAGAGACCGAATGGCATAGTTGGGAGATTTTTTTCCAGCTGTGCTCAGTGGTACAGATGCAGGGGGAAAATGGGCAGAGATTTGGTTTAGGATTATGCTCAATCATTGACAGTTCACTTTCTGGCTCCTTCTCTCCTTCCATTTCCTTCTCTTCATGGATAAAATCAAGGGCACATACAAGAGTGCACATGACCTGGGTGGTACATCAGTGGGACCTGAGAATGATTACAGATAATCCAGAACCTGGCTGCATCAGTCAGGGATCTGGTGAGGAAAATAGCACCTGCTGGGCAGTTCAACAGAGGGAGTTTAACACAGGGAACTTGTTATAAGGGTGTTGCAAGAGCTAAAAAGGCAGATAGGTTGGTGAGGACCATCTAGCAGGACCTGGAACTGGGGAGACACAGCCACTACTTGAATTGCCTTTCAAAGGAGAGACGGGGAGAACTACCCTTCTTGCTACTTCCCACCTTCTGATCTGCCACTAGAGCCTCTCGAAGATGGGTGACAGAGGAGCCTGGGAAATATAGGCTGTAGGTGCTAGCCCTGTGCAATCTAAGGCAGAGTAGGGGAGGAGTGGCGATCTGAAAGCCAACAAGCAAATGAATGGCACACTGAGTAGCCAAAAGCTGTCTTTTTTTAAAAAAGATTTTATTTATTTATTTATTTATTTATTCATTCATTCATTCATTCATTCATAAGAGACACAGAGAAAGAGAGAGAGGTAGAGACATAGGCAGAGGGAGAAGTAGGCTCCATGCAGGGAGCCCGACTTGGGACTCGATCCCGGGACCAGGATCACACCCTGAGCCAAGGGCAGACGCTCAACTGCTGAGCCACCCAGGCGTCCCACCAAAAGCTGACTTAATGAGAATAGTAAGATATCAGACCTGGGAGGAACTTAGAGGTTACCTCACCTATCCTTTCGTGTTTATAGAGCAGGAACAGACCCAGAAAGAAATGATGTGCTAAAACAGTAGCAGAGTTGAAGCTAGGAGCCAGATCTTCTAGCTCAAAGAACATCGTTGTTTTATTGAACTGTAGAGGTCTTTGGGCGCAGATCCAAGGGGTCAAACCCTAGAGGATTTGAGCAGAACTGTTCCCTTGAATGAGGCCCAGAGTGCTGTCTCCTCACCTCTTCCAGCTCCATCACTGCCACTCCTGGAGAACATCACACATGACGCCCCAATCTCTTTTTCCCTGCTGGTGCCATTGTAGAGGGACACCTGGAGGACTGGGCATAACAGAACTCATCTGGGTTCAAGCCTGATGAAAAGGCAGGCAGGGGACAGGACTTTCCTCCAATTGGCAGGCAACTGCTACAAGACTCCCTGGGCTTTTGGGTCTCGCTAAGCTATCTGTCCCATGGCCTGAGCAGTGGCCTCACGTAGCATAGTTTGCTACCAATGCTCACCATGGGTGCTGGCAGATGATGGAGTTGGTGATCTATTGTGTCTTACAGCTCTGGCTCCTTATCTAAGGCCTTTGATGAATGACTTAGCTTTGCAGTTCCAGGAAGGCCTTAGGGGCCCTTTCTTTAAGAGCTGGTATGAGCCACCAATGTTTCCTGCCTTCTTGAACTGGTTGTTCTTTTTTTTTTTTTTTTTTTTTAAGAGCTCTCTTTTTATTTTATTTAAAGACTTTGTTTATTTATCCATGAGAGACAGAGAGAGAGGCAGAGACACAGGCAGAGGGAGAAGCAGGCTCCATGCAGGGAGCCTGTCATGGGACTCGATCCCGGGTCTCCAGGATCAGGCCCTAGGCTGAAGGCAGCGCTAAACCGCTGAGCCACCCAAACTGGTTGTTCTTAATTGCCTTATTCACTCTTTGGCTCTCTTGGCACTTGACTAGGCACCTGGAGAAAACATGTCCTCTGCTTTAAGCAGAATAAGCTGCCACAAGTGTCTGGATGGCCAGTTGGATGCCACTCCATCTGCCTTTGTAGTAGTTGCATTCCAGATGATTTTTTTTAAGTGTGGAGGCAGCAACTCTCCCTGTTTCTGCCCAGAAAGCTGTAATACTTGACCTCCTGGAGAGAAGCATTTATCAAAGCCCTAGAGCCTAGAGAAGTGTTCCAGGAGCTGAGAACCTTACTTCCCTTACCAATATCCCTGCCTGCCCTCTGGCCTTACCCAGTCAAGCCTGACACCCCCAGCCCTGCTATGGGGTCTTGCCAGAGAGCTTCCTACCACAGTAGATTTCCACCTGTGCCTGTTTCTGTTAGAAGCGCCAGGATGGGAGCCTCATATGCTGGAACCTCAGCTTAGGCCTGAACTTGAATTCTTCACTTCCCAGGATAAGGGAAGTAGACTCTTCTTTCCTCTGCCCATCCTTCTCTCAACCTGAGACAGTGGTTGCCAGCTAGTCACCAAGCCCTTTTCCCTTTCTTCTGCAACATGTAGTTAGACCATATCTTCCAACCAACCTCCCTTTGTTGTTTAGGGAGGGGCCTCCTGACTGAGTTCTGGTCAATGGCAATACTTTGCGGCTTGGCCCCCAAACACCTCCCTTGTGATTCTCTCTTCTCTCATCTGGCAACTGGATGTCAACATTTGACTTTGGAAGTCATGTGTTAAAGATGGCAGAACTTTTGTCAGCCAGATTTTTGAATGACTCCTAAACACCAACAACTCGACATTATGTCCATTCTGTGTAAGGTATGGGTTACACTCCGGCGATATGAAGATTTACCTGTTTCAGTATTTGGCTTTACCACACATACTAATAAAATCCTTTGTGATATGCTCCCCTGGAGTTCTTATTCTTTGGTAAAACTTCTCGAGTCCTTGACCTCTTCCTGGGTATCGCCTGCCCCCACTTAGTCTTGATGGAATCCTGCCTATTCCTGAGGAAGCTGCTCAGTTTCCCACTTCTCTCCTCTGCAGGCTCAGAGAACATTCTGGCTTCTTCTGGATGACAATTGCCTCCTCCATTCTGTGTTCTCCTTCATGTCAGACCATTCTTCCTTAGAAATGTGTGCTGGCCATGTTCTCTTTTTCTACTTTACTGTCATTTCCTGGCCTGACTTATCAGCCATTGTCTGTAGTCTTGCCAGCTGGCTCATGCCTTCCCCTCACCCCGGGCCAGTATACTCTGGACTCCTATTTTCCACCAGCAGCTGGGCCTCCTACATGCCTCAGTCCACATGTACCTGGTCAGTGTATTCTACTGAACAGGGGCCTAAGCCAACTGTTGCCCGTCCCCCGGACTATTCTCCCCCCTGATGGCCTTGCCTCCAGAACAGTCTCTCCTGTCCTATCCTTGTCCTCTGGTGGCTTTTTGGTCCTTTGCCCCAACTTGAAGCCTTAGTGTGACTGAGAGATCTTTGATCCCTTCCGTGTTCCTCATTTTTTCCCCCTTCCCTGCCTTACACTCTGTATACTTCACTCCCAGTGTCAGTTTTTATACTGATGACTTACAAACCAAGTCGGCTGTTCATCGGTCTTGAGCTCCACATTACAAAGCCCAGGTTCCTGCTGGTGCTCACCATGTGGGAAAAGTACCACAGGTGCCTCAAGCTCGGTGGGTGGGAAATTGAGCTCATTTTCTATCCCTGCCTCAAAACTGGTCCTCTCTACTCCCAGGAATGCCACCTGTGATTCCTAAGCTGGAAACATGGAGTTATCCTGGATGACTCTTCACAAATCCACTATGTATAATTAGTGACAAAGTCCCACACAATTTTGTTTGTAATGTTTTCCAACTTCTCTTTCATCTTCAAAGCTTTGGCCCAGGTCAGGTCCTTCTTATCTCTATCTGGGGGCTGTGCAGGGATCTACTAACCAGTGTTCCCACCTACAGGCTTGCTCACCCTTCCTTTACTGCCACCAGAGTCATCTTTCTAAAAAATAAAACTTTATGGGATGCCTGCATGATTCAGTGGTTGAGCCTTCAGCTCAGGGTGTGATCCTGGGATCCTGGGATTGAGTTCTGCATTAGGCTACCTGGGAGCCTGCTTCTCCCTCTGCCTATGTCTCTGCCTCTCTCTCTCTCTGTGTCTCTCATGAATAAATAAATAAAATATTTAAAATAATAAATAAATAAATAATAATAAATAAATACATTTAAGAAATAAAGCTTTAATCACCCCCTCCATACGCACACACCAGGCTAAACCCTTTAAAGGCTTCCTCTTGCCTTCAAGACAAAGTTTAAGCTCCATCAGTAGGGTTTAGGAAAACTTCTGAGGTCTGCTCCAGCCCTGCCCACTTCTCCTTCCTTAAACTCTTATGCTACTCAAAACTTTGTTCTTCTCCAAAGTCACTTGACCTTTTAGTCCTCAGTTCCTTCACTCTTAACTGTTCCCTCTGCTTAAACAGTCCTCCCCTCCCTTCCCTGCCTGGTAAACAGCACCCAACTTTTGAGACTGGAAGCATTGCTTCCTCTAGATAATCTTCCTGCAATCTCTTTCATAGAGTGAAATTGAGCCCTCCTTCCTTTGTGTCTGCACTGCCCACCTAGTGGGAGCCAGGGTGGGGTGGAAGAGGAGCTGAAGGGGCCCTGTGCTACTGGCCTGCAATGGTGTGTTGCAGGACCAGGGGCCCTGTCCTCCCTCACTGTGTGCTTGGCACCTCCCCCAGGGCCTGGTGTCTGTGGGTGCTCAGGAAATCTCCTGGTGCTGAATGGGAAAGTGGGGGTGTGGGAGGTGTTGGCAGGATTCTAATTTCCCACCGCAGAAGGCTCTGAGCCTAAGAATGAGGCCACGAGTCTATATTTATTCAGAGAAAAGCACCTTCTTTATGTCACCAGTCAGTTCTTGGGGACCCCTCCCTGCTCTGTAGTGGGTCCCAAGCAGGCACAGCAGACAGCAGGAAGGCAGAGTGACTGTTACTGGGGTGATTCCTCTTCTAGCTGCAGCTGAAGGAAGATACCTGTGGGAGAAAGGCAAACTGAATGGCAGGACCCAGATGAGGTGCTCTGAGCATCTGCATCCTGTTACCTAGGATCCTGTCTTTGCGGTACAGGTTGTGCCACTCACACGTAGGAAAAAATCCTAGCCAGGTTCTCCCTTGCTTTATCGGAGTCTATAGCAGATGCCCAATCCCACTCTGAAAAGCTGGATCCCAGCTTGGGACTGCACCCTCAGCATTCTTCCTTCCATTTGTCCTGAGGGTGATGGTGGGACAGAGGACACAGTCTGGGGCTGAGGCTGAGAACCTCTGTACCTGAGCACTTGGCATAGACCGTCTGCTGGTCCCTGCTCTGGGCGATGCAGGACATGTAAAGCTTCTGGTCCTCGATCTTTTCCACATGGACGTTCAGTACAGCCAGAGAGCCCACTGGGATCAAGCTGGAAAGAGCAGGTGGATCAGCCCATCCCTCACCCGAGCCCCTGGCTGCTGTCCCTTCCGCACTCCATCCCCCCGTCCTCCTCTTCAGACTTACTTCTTGAACCTGATGTTGAGGCTCACCGTGAACAGCCCCTCTCCGGCCAGGTAAGCAGTTTTAGAAAAAGTCTCGTCCATCATGGTAGCCAGGGAGCCTCCATGTGCAAACCTGGGGTGAGGCAGGAGCGAGGCCAGGGCTGCAAGCCTCTCTGCCGCACCACCCCCTCCCCACCCCGACCCGGCCTCTACCTCTCTGTGGGCCCGGAAAGGAAGCAGAGCAGGATCTCAGCTGATCAAACTGCTCAAGGTCGCTCTACCTTTTCTCCCATGTCGCTTCAGCAGTGTTAGCAACCCCTGACACAATTATTTTGTTTCACCAGGAAAATGTGTTTTCTTTTTTTCTGATAAAGGTAATAGAAAAACATTTTTCTGATTCATCACCTAACTGCTGGCAGCAGTTGCCATCATTTGGACAAGTGTCCTCAACAGGGATGGATAAGCCCGTGTCCTCTTTGGCTTGGGCTCCGAGGCACGGCTTCGGCCAGCTCCCACCTCCCCAGCACTATAGCCAGTCTGGGGCCGAGCTGGCATTTCCAGGCAGGTAAATGTGAAGCTAACTCATGCCCTCTACTGTGCCAACAGGACAGCCTCCTGAGCAGCACCGCCTGCAGAAAGCCAAGTGCCCCTTCAGCAGGATGCTGCAAACACCTGCTTTACTTAAAGTGAGTCAAATTCTCATCTTCACTTGTGTAAACTGACCTTCATGCGAAAGCCGCTCCACTGTTGGTTAAGTTGGGGAAAATAGAAGGGCGCCCATGCCCAGAATGCAGATTCAAGGTTCTGATCTTCAAAAGCACTATTCTCCATGCACCAAGCCAGCTGCCCACCCTGCTAGGGTGGCTTACCCTCCTGTTCCCACCACTGGGAGGAGAAACAGCCGGGGGCCATGGAACCACACCCACTGGGTTCCACCCGGCTGCTCCACCTCTCACTCCCTGTTTGATCTTGAGCAAGTTGCTAAGGTGTTGAGCCGCTGAGTCGCTAAACTTCTCTGAGCTTAAGTTTTTCTACTATAAAGTGTGAATAAAATCTTATCCTATTTCATCAGATTATAGGAGGTAATGTTTACAAAACCCCTGTACACCTCCACATTGCTTGAAAGAGGGGTGTCAGAGAACCCCAAACCTGCTCTTCCCTGGTTATCCTCATTGGCCAGATAGGAGTCCATAGGCAAGCGTGTGGATTCTGTAGGATAGCTCTTGGCCAGCCAGCAACCTCTCCCTTCTCATTGCCTAGGGACTGGGCGGTTACTTGTGACAAGACAGAAAAGATAAATTGGTCTCTGCCCCACATTCAGCACAGGGCTGTTGAAACCCTCATAATTTCCTGGGTGATGGGAGGGTCTTGTTCTACTGAGGTGACTCTGGGTGGGCTCCTAGTTGGTTGCTGGATGGGCTTGTCCCTAGAAAGACCAAACCATGATTAGAAGCCTCTAGGGAAGGGAGAAGGGCTGGAAATGGAGTATATGACGGGTCATGCCTGCGTGAGGAAGCCTCCATACAATCCCAGTGGTATAGGGTTCAGAGAGCTTCCAGGCTGGTGAACGCAGGCTCAGTGGGAGGGTGATACACTCTAACTCCACAGGGACAGAGCTCTTGGGTGTGCTGGGGACACTCCCAGACCTCGCCTTATGGATGTTGTCATCTGGCCTCTTCTGTGTACTTTATCTTTAATTAAAAAAAAAAATGTTTCCTTGAGTTCTATAAGCCTCTTTAGCAAAGTAATTGAACATGAGGAAGGGGCTGCAGGGACCTCTGATTTGTAACTGTAGGAGCCAAGGCAAGTTGCCCCAAGATGGGCCACTTTGGCATAAATATTCTTTTGAGCTGAAGGCAATCAAGACCCTGTGGGCTCAAGAGAAACTTTTGCCCCTCCTTTAACTATGCAGAAGAATTGAAATTGGGGGTCTTTCCCAGAACAGAGTTTATTAGCAGAGCTACATTTGGCCTGGGTGAACCATCAGTATGGCGGGGCAAGCATCTAATGAACAAGCATCTGCTGTTATTGCCCTGTGAAGGGTGCTCCTTCCCCCTGAAGTCCCAGACCCCTGCACTCTGCTCCTTAGCTCAGGCTGACATATATCCTTCATTTTGCCTGTCTTTGGAATTTCCGTATCTGTGTGGATTTCCTGTATGTACACTATTAAATTTGATTTTCTCCTGTTAATCTGTTTCATGTCAATTTGATTCCTAGTCCAGCTGGAAGGACTTTTGAAGGGGCCAAGAAATTCTTGCTTCCCGACATGGCCAAATCAGACAAAAGTTGTGGGAAACCGAGGACCCGCTATTTGTTATTGGCATCTGCAGTAGCAGGCGGCAGCCTTGTGGACTGAGCCCTTACCCTGTGGGATTTGATCCTGTCTGCGGCCAGATGGTGTCAGAATGGAGTTAAACTGTAGGACACACAGAATTGCCTGGTGTGTGTCCACCCATTTGGTGATGAGAACTATCAGAAGTAAAGTGTCCCATGTGAGTAGTAAAGGAGACACATAGTAGAAAAAGATATAGTAGGGGAGAACTGTTTTTTCCCTACACAGTAGATAGACTGTGTATTTTTTTTATTTCTATTTTTATTTCTATTTTTTATTTCTATTTTTTATTTCTATTCAGCGTTAATCTCTTCTCTGAACCCCTCAACCCACTGGCTTCAATGTTGGATGGTCCTCCTCTGCCTCTCCTGCCCCACCTCCATGAGCCCCTAAATAAAAATCAGCTACACTTCGCCCCCACCCCTGCCTTCTGGGGTTTGCCTCTTCGGAGGGGAGGGGATCCCTGAGCTGCGTAGGGCTCTGACTAGTCCCCTAGGGTCTTCATGCATCACTGGGAAAATCAGTGTCCTCACAGAGGACGCCTTTGGGATGGACAGGGTGATCAAGGGCTGTGGTCTGAATCCACTGCCTGTGGCAGTGCTGACATCTCTTAATATCTCTGAATTTCACTGCAGCTGGGTCCCTCCCAGGCCTTGGGACCTTCAAGCAGCTGCCTACACTTCTTTCTCCTTTGTAGGAACTCCAGCAACACCAACAGCCTCCAGTGACCGCCTAAAGAAGGAATAGGGATGGAGGAGAAGGCAGAGAGCCATGGACTTGGTGGCCCAGTGGCCCTGGGCAGGAGGCTCAAGGCCAGCTTGATTTCCCTTGTGCAGTTTGTACAGTGTGAGTTCCTTCCTGGGCCTCTCCCAGGTTTGAAGGCAGCAGAGCATAATGGAGAGATCAATGGCCTTGGAGTCCCAGATCCTGGATTAGAGACCAGATCTGACTTGGTTGCCTATGCTATGGGGCTACCTTACCTCTATGAACCTCAGTTTGCCCATGGGTGAAACATGAAGTGTTGATAGCTATATTGTGCCAGTCGATTTGTGAGTACATTCACATAGACCCAGAATATTGTATCTTTCAGTCATTCTGGCAGGTGAATATCATTGCCCCAGGATTCAGGTAGGAAAGCTAAAGTTCAGAGGTTAAGCTGCTTGTTTAGGGTTCCAGGGCCAGTGAGGCAGTACAGGACTGAAAGCCTGGCTCCAGATCTTGTCCTCTTCCAAGCTTACAACATTTTCTCAAAGTGGCCTCTAAGACCACCTCTCATTGGAAAAGTTTCAGACCCCCGTAAGGAGGCTCTCATCTGCACAATGGGGACTGGACAGGATTGAGAAGGCCCTTCCAGGCCTGGTGTCGAGACAGAAGCCCAGTGCCTACCGCCCCTACTCAGCTACTTCAGGAGAGGTACAGACTCCAGGGCCTGGTGTGTGGACCAATCCATTAGCTGAGCCAAGCCCAGGAAGTGGCCAAGGACAACCACCCAGGCCCTGCTGGTAGCTTACCCGGGGGCCCCCTCCAGGTAGGGGCCAGGTTGGAAAAGACAGATGGACTTCTTCTCGGATGGGTGGAAAAAAATGACATACTCGTAGCCTTGTCCTTCCACTTGGATGCACCTGGTGAAGATGCGCCAGTCACTTTTGTCTGTGGAGAGATGGGCAGTGGTGCAGCTGGAGAAGGGAGTGTGAGTGCATGGGGCCCCGTGGGAGGCAGGGCCTGTCATTCAGCATCATGGGCAGAGCCTGGCATGGGATCCAGGAGAGAAGTAGAGGACACCCAGGTTTGGCCCTGGGTCCTCAGGGAGCGTTCAGTCTGAGAGTAGAGACACAGTCCTATCCTTAAGGAGCCCTTGGTCTGAAGGGAGAGACAGGAAGTTCTCTGGCTGAGGGGTAGAGATAGGATCATGGCCAGATGGAGACTATAACAGACTTTAAACATTATATAACACATAATGCACATATAATTCAAAATAACAGCAGTACTAAACAAGTAAAATAGGGGAGCCTGGCTGGCTCAGTCAGTGGAGCGTGTGACTCTTGGTCTCAGGGTCATGAGTTTGAGTCCCACGTTGGGTGCAGAGATGACTTAAAAATAAAATCTTCCGGGATCCCTGGGTGGCTCAGCGATTTGACGCCTGCCTTTGGCCCAGGGCGCGATCCTGGAGACCCGGGATCGAATCCCACGTCGGGCTCCCGGTGCATGGAGCCTGCTTCTCCCTCTGCCTGTGTCTCTGCCTCTCTCTCTCTCTGTGTGACTATCATAAATAAATAAAAAATAAAATAAAATAAAATAAAATAAAATAAAATCTTCCTGGGTGGCTCAGTTGGTTAAGCATCTGCCTTCAGCTCGGGTTATTGTCCTGGTCCTGGAATTGAGCCCTGCGTTGGGCTCCCTGCTCAGTGGGGAGCCTGTCTCGCTCTCCCTCTGCTTGTGTCAAATAAATAAATAAAATCTTAAGAAAAACCACAGTAAAATAAGTGCAGAAAAGTCCACCAAAGTTCTGATTTTCCCCCAAAGACAACTACTACAGCAACTATATCCTTTTTTGATGGATACCAAATTCTTTGGGAAAAAAATTATTTTGATGACCCTGCTGTTTGTGGCATATACCCAAAGGTCATCTGCCTCCTGTACCACCCATTCATTAGTGGGGGAGAAAACCTCATAGATGAATGAGAGAGACAAGAAAACAGGGACACACACACACACATACACACAAAGAAAGATGATGGTGGAAAGTTCTATCTATCTGATCTGGTGGGTGTTTGGGGAGACTAGCTATGGGCCCCGTAGGGACGGGTGTGCCAAGGACTGCGGTGGGGGAGGGGTCCCAGGGCCTCTACTGGGTGGAGAGGAGGACTACTTAGGACTGGGCTTGACAGAAGAGGAAGAGCAGCAGGGAGAAGGCAGAGGGCAGGAGGCTGACAGGCTGCGGTCAGGGCACTGCTGTGGGCTGGGAGCAAAGGCGGCCACTAGGTTGTGTCCTCTTGGACAGGAGGAGGGGAGCTGGAGGTCAGAGGGGCTAGCTAGTCTGCTCTTCTCGTCTACCTGCCTGGGACTGCAGCGTCTGAGCTGGGTCAGACACAGCAAGAACTTCCAGCCGGGAACCCGAAGGGCGCTTGCGGAGCTCCTTCCTGAGGGTCCCGAGCACAGGGAGAGGCGCCGGCTGAACCCACCCCGTAGGCTGGGGAGCAGGTGTGCCCAGAGGCCCCCCGGGCTGGGCCTTACCAGAGGCAACTGCTAACCCAGATGGGAGCTTGAGCCCCTGGATGTGGTCCCTGTTGGACTTGAAGGAGGGCAGTTTGATCCAGCCATCAGTCTTGGTCTTCTCTAGAAATTCCTGGTATAGGTCCAGCATGTCTGGACACCAGCTGGCATTGGGAAGGGCATAGTCCTTCAAATCTGTCTTCTCTGGACAGAATCTTGAGACCTGGACAGGAAAAATTAGAGAGACTGAACAGCTTCCTGGGGGCTGGCATCTGCTGCTTGGGCAGCGGGACCCCCAGGTGCTCTGCTCCTGGGGTTCTGGCTCCTCAAGCCCTCCACCAGTGTTGACTGATGGGAAGCGGCCCATCTTCCCTGCACAGGGTCTGGGGACACCTGTGGGTGACTGGCAAGGGGATGCTAAAGTGCAAAGGAAGGAAAAAAGGGAACCAGGACTGACAAGTAGAGGCATACTGCTCTGTGGTGTGTCTTAACAACTGTCCTCTTTGGGACACCTGGGCAGCTCAGTGGTTGAGCGTCTGCCTTTAGCTCACATCATGATCCTGCCTCTCTCTCTCTGGGCCTCTCATGAATAAATAAATAAAATCTTAAAAAACAAAACTGAAAACAACTGTTCTGTTTAAAAACTTGTGAGCTGTTCTTTGAGGCTGTGAACTGCTAATCTAAGCCCCACTGTACAGATGGGGAAACTGAGGTTGCCAAGCTTGTGAGTATGAGAGCTGATGGTCAGGCACTTGAGCCTTCTGAAACACTGGCTTCCCTTGGGAATGCAACCGGTTGTTGAGAACCATTGTTGCACCCCTCACCTCAGGGCCTGTGCCAGCTCTGCCTACAGCTTGGGGCTGCCTGGGCACGGTGCTCCCTTGAAACATGTTTTGGGCGCCCACAGATGTGTGATACTATCTGTGGAACACAGTAAGCCCTCTGTGGCATCAAACATTCACGGACCCATCACAACTGTGGGAGTGGGTTGGTTGCTTGCCAGACTACACACAGTGTCCTCCGTCTGGAAATGCCCCAACTCAGGGGCATGGTCTGAGTTCCACAGGAGGAAGGTGACCCATTGTTGGTGGCCACACATGACTCAGACCAGGAAGAGAGTGTCCTCATGCTCTTAGTTTTGGATCTGGGCTCCTTGGTTTCTCTTTTTCTTTTTCTTTCTTTCTTTCTTTCTTTCTTTCTTTCTTTCTTTCTTTCTTTCTTTCTTTCTTTCTTTCTTCTTTCTTTCTTTCTTTCTTTCTGATTTTTTATTTATTTATCCATGAGAGACACAGAGACATACGCAGAGGGAGAAGCAGGCTCCCTGTGGAGAGCCCGATGCAGGACTTGATCCCAGGATCCTAGGATCACAGACGCCCAACCACTGAGCTACCCAGGCATCACTCTTTTCTTTTCTCTTCTTCTTTCCTTCCTTCCTTCCTTCCTTTCTTTCTTTCTTTCCTTCCTTCCTTCCTTCCTTCCTTCCTTCCTTCCTTCCTTCCTTCCTTCCTTCCTTCCTTCCTTCCTTCTTCCTCTCTACCCCCAACATGGGGTTTGAACTCACGACCCTGAAATCAAGAGTCACATGCTCTACCAGCTAAGCCAGCAAAGAGCTACTTGATCTGGGCTACTTGGTGTCTCAAGAGCACCTTCCCTTTGGCAAATCAAATAGCCCCCCCAACACACTGCCCACTTGCACCAGCCATCATCTGGGAAGAGAAATTTTGGGGTGCTCCTTATGCCCTAGGCCCCCAAGAGAAGGGCTGCCTCCCTAGCTGAGCTGGGAATTTACTCACCAGAGAGTCCGTGGAGGATCCGAATGCTGAGGTGGGGTTGAGTCTGGGCAGGACCTGGGGACCACCAAAAAGGGCTCTGTGCTGGCCAAGCCTTACTGCCGCCTGGAAAGCCTCTCCTTATCATGGCTGAGTTAGGTTAGGGCTGGCAGGACTGCTGGCAGACTCTTGAGAAAGTAGCAAAGTTGGGTGCTTTCTGGATGGACTTTGGTGCTGCTGGTACAGATACTGCTCGCACAAGCCTCTCTCCCTTTCTGTCACAAAGCTTTCAGCAGCAAGTGGCCTCTGCAAATGATTAGGCAAGGCTGGGCTGGTTTGACACAATACCCACAGATGCTTGGGGCGTTTAGCTGATCCCAAGCCCCACCCAGCACTTGGGGAGGAGCAGATGCTGCTTGGGCATGAATGCTCAACAGAACTGGCCTGAGTCCAGAAAAGAAATATTTGTTAAAAAAAAAAAAAAGCACATAAAGAAATAGCACATGGTACACAGAGCCTTAGAGAGCTTCCCTGGAGTGTTTGGGGGGCAATCCAAGAAAGTTCCCAGAAAGGTAAAGAAGGTCTGTCTCTTGATTGGAGAGGGTTGGTGGAGAATCTGTGTGTGTCAGAGGAGCCCTTGTGGTGTGTGCTCCGCAACAAGACCACATCAGCTCTGGTATCATCGTGGCACTCAGGAAGCCGACTCATGGCCCTTAGCCACCCCTTCCCCTATCCCAGGCAAGGGGTGGCACAGAGAAGCCTCTATCTGCTGGTCCCTGGAGGGGAAACCGGTGGGAAGGTCTTAAAGGCAGAGACAGGACATCATTTGGGAGCAGGCAGCTTAGCACAGGTGCTCTCATGCTTTGGGAACCCCAAGGGAGGGGATGAGAGCTGGGGGTGAGGTGGGGAGCTGGGCAGTGGAGGCCTTGTCACTGGCAAGCCCGAAGAGGGACAGCTTTCACTGGAAAGTAGGGAGGAGTGTTCAGCCAGTGTCTGCAAGGTTGTGAGCTTTTTTTCATGGTGATATTTCTTCTATTGAATTAAAATGGCCAGTTTTCAGTTAAAACTCCTAGCTTTTAATTTACTGGAGAAAAGCACGTTCTAAAGATGGAATTATAATGATAATGATGATGATGGTGGTGGTGGTAGTGATTTTTGGCAGTTTCTGAAAAATCAAACTGATTTGATAGGGAAGTTTATAGGTTTTGTACCACTTTCTGTATTTGGCTGCCCCAGAAGACTAGAATATAAGTATTTCCCTCATGTCCTGTGAAGATTAGAATGAAATTTCTTCAAGGACAAGGAGACCAGGTTTTTTATTGGTTTAGTCTCTGGGTCTAGCCAAAAATATTTGAATTAGTTACTAGCATTTTTTAAAAAAGGGAGTTTTGCACAAAGCAGGTCAAGGGTCTCCAGATAAGTAGAAAGATCTGGCAACAGTGTGCTTTCATTCCTGTGCGGCAGCAGCAGCCGGCTGGAGCCATGCATCATGTCCTCTGGCTTTCCCGAGGCCTCGGCCGGTACCTGGCAGCCATGCAGCCCCTGGCAGTCTCTATATGTGATACTTGTTTGAAAAGATGGAACTTGAGTAGGAGATAAAAGAGGAATTCCTGTAGAGGAATCTGAGGAAATGGGAGCAGGGAGAAAGAGGGGCTCCACATCATCAGGAGCTCCAAGCTGGTCGTTACTGTCCTGATTCCAAGAAAATCAGTAGCTGAACATGAGAAAGGAAGTCCTTGTTTTGTTGCCCAAGAGCCATGTGGGAGCTGGGTTATCACCCTTGTAGACTGTACTCCCCAGTGTGATCAGCATCTCTTATTGCCTGATTAGAAAATAATACTCTCTGTGTAATAATAGAAAATATATATACTCTACTCGGCCTCTGGTTTCTCAATGCAGCACCTAAATCCCTTGGAGTTTTCTGGGTGATACAAGTATCTTTTGTTCTAATGAGGCAATTCTGAATAATGAATCTCCCGAATAGCTTCAGGACAGGGACTGGTCATCAGAAAGACCAAACCAGGATTAGAAGCTTGGAACTTAGTCTTTGTTGATCTGAAACCCCTTGGGAGGTTCCCTGTGTAAGCTTCCTGTGAAAGTAGCCCATGAGAGCAGAGCAAAGAGAGATCAGAAGAAAGAGGCAGGCCATTCCAGGTTGGTAGGTGGCAGTTTTAAGGAACAAGGGGAGTTTACAAGACAGGCTAGTCTTGGGTGGAAGCAAGACAAGTGGATCCCTGCACTCGCCTGCCACATTTTAGATTTAGGGAGAGAGGGACCTTAACTGGATTCAGTCACGTATACTATGTGGGGGTTCTCAACACTTCATCATTACTTAAGGCTGTGTCCTTGGAGCAGTCTCTGGGAGTAGGAAAGGCAAGTAGGACCCACATTCCAAGGACAGGGGTGAGGGTGAGGACCTCTGATCACTGGGGGCCAACTCATGGATCAACCAGTAGTCATGTCTTCTTGATGACCTTCCTCAACTAGTCCCACCTTCCGTTCTTCAAGATAAGGACAGGGACTGGAGATTGAGTTAATGATCCATCATGTCTATGTAATGAAGCCTCTATAAAAATACCAAAAAATACAGGGTTTGGAGAGCTTCTAGGTTAGAACATTCCAACTCCATGGGAATAGCAGTTCCTTTGCTCAAGACCTTCCCAGATCACATGTATCTCTTCATCTGCCTGTCATCTGTATCCTTTATCACATGCTTCAGTGTATAATAAACTAGTAAATATAAGAGTTTCCTGGAGTTCTGTGAACAGTTCCAGCCAATGATCGAACCTAAGAAAAAGGGTATGGGAACCTCTGATCTGTAGCCAGGTCAGACAGACATTGTAAGTAGCCCAGAGACCCAGCACTTGCCATTGACATCTGAAATGGGGGGCAGGGTTGTGAGACTTAGCCATTAACTGTGGGGTCCAGTTAGTGTCAGAATTGAATTGTAGGGGTACCTGAGTGGCTCACTTGGTTGAACGTCTGACTCTTGTTTTTGGCTCAGGTCATGATCTCAGAGTCATGAGATTGAGCCCTGCATTGGGCTCCGTGCTCAGCATGGAGTCTGCTTGGGATTCTTTCCCTCTTCCTCTCCTTCCCCATCTACCCTTTCCCCTGCTCTCTCTCCCTCTCCCAAATAAATAAATAAAATATTTTAAAAAAATAATTGAATTGTAGGACATCTACCTGGTGTCGCAGAGAATTGCTTGGTGTTGGGAAGCCCACACATCTGGTGTCAGAAGTACTGTGTAATTGTAAAGGAGAAACACAGGAAAATTTTCCTATGGACATTTTCCCACTTTTGTTGTTTCACAATGTTTTGTTAAATCTGCTTTTAAAAATTTATATCATTATGAGTTGTTCTCAGCCTGGCCAAGTACTATAGTCACATTTCCTTTCTTGTATAATTTTAAGTTTCCTTGAGTTGATGATTACCAAGTTTCAGCAGGATGCTGTGGTCCAGGGCAGTGGAGGGAACTGAAAGGGTTACCCAGCTGATCAATCTTCATTTCCCAGCTGGGAGGGAAGAGATCCAGAAGAGAGAGAGGAAAAAAAAAAAAGAACTAAAGACCTGGTGATGGATATCTGTGATATTTTAGACAATACAATGGGGTCAAGGGTATGACAGAATGAAGCTGATTAGAAAGAAAGATCTCAGAGAACGTCTATGCTGATGACAAAACCATAGGTGTGGCCCTGCAGTCAGTGGTTGGAGTGGAATGCAGGAGATTATTCAAGGCCATCCCACACATCTTGTGGGCTCTCTATGCAATACTGAACCCCTTCTAGATGTGGGCTGGGAGGTCAGCTTGCAGGGAGGTGGAAAGGTGTTGGGCTTTGAGTGGGTTTTGTTACAACACGAACTTTGGCCCCAACCCTTCCATGTGAACTCAGGACAAACCAAGAAAACTCAGCTCAGAGAAAAGAAAGCTTCTCCTCAGACCTGGACCCTCTGGAAAAGTAATTAGAAAAAAGAGCCTGGCTGGCCCAGTTGGAAGAGCATGTTACTCTTGATCTCAGGGTCATGAGTTCAAACCCCACATTGGGTGTAGAGATTACTTAAATAAAAATAAAACTCAAAAGGGGCTCCTGAGTGGCTCAGTGGTTGAGTGTCTGCCTTTGACAAAGGTCATGATCCTGGGGTCCTGGGACCAAGTCTTGTATCAGGCTTCCCGCAGGAAGTCAGGTTCTCCCTCTGCCTGTTATCTCTGCCTCTCTCGGTGTGCCTCTCATGAATAAATAAACAAATCCTTAAAAAAAATTTTTTTAATTAAGAAAAAAAACTAAAAAAAAAAAAAAAAAAGAGAGAGAAAAAAGAGGAAAGTCAGTGAAAGTTCATTAATTCAGAACTCCTGTTGTATTCTGATTTAGCCTGTTTGCCTGCTTGGTTCATTTCCTGTTTGGACCCATGGGGGAGTGTAGAGTCTGGGGTTTTCTGTCACTGTGATATGATCTGTCCTGGGAGCACATTCTGGGCCAGAGCCGACAGGTAGGTGGTCCATGGGAGAACCAGCAGTAGTATGCGAGTAAATATTTAGCAACTGCTTCTTGGGGGTTAGGAGAGCTTAGAGTTTGTCAACTTCTGTAATGGAAATAGTCCCATGGTGGCTGATTTCAAGCTACCAGTATGAAGCCACTGACCCTGACTGTGAAGCTGGGAAGAGATGCACACAATTGGCTCCTGTAAGCTGGTAGGAACTGGCTCCAGCACACCACTGATCTAGAACCTTCTCTGGCATGGTATGAAGCAATAGAGATATTCAAGGCCTGGGAGTTTCTGTGGATCAATTCCCAGTCCTAGGACGCTTTCTTCCTTCTAGCAGGTTCCCAAATACAAATTCACACCCATCTCTGCCTCTTGGGAAATTCCCTTTCACCACAAGATGATGTAGTGGCCCTTGGCCTCCCCAGCCTATCCTGGGGAGGACTCTTTGCGCTTAGAGACATTTATTGGAAATCATTAAGAGGAAACAGGAAAAGACTAGCATTTCCAGAAATCTTACAAAGTCCTTCTCAGCTTGGGGGCCCTGGAAGCACTCTCAGACCATTCTGGACACGTGGTGGAGCTCCCCACGTGGGTTGGCCGGCTCTCTGCTGTGATGGTGGGTTCCGGGCACTTTAGGGTGCTTCTGTCAGGATGGGCCCATCTGGCCCTTCTGGTTGAGGAAGGGACTCCCCTAGTGGCCTCCCTAAATGTCTTTGCTCTGTGAACTCAATTTCCTCCTGAAGACTTGGCTCTTATACTCACCCCTGCAATTTCTAGAGGGCTTCCTAGACTGCCCACGCCCCTCTCGGTCTGTGACTGATCTTCAGACTGGCCAGGGCTCAGGCTGGCCCTGACCTCAAAGAGGCTTGGTTTCTTGACCTTCTGAGCCAGGAGTTGGGGACCAGGCTGAGTGATGGGAACCGAGGATGTTCAGAGGGAGCCGCCCTGGTCTTGCTCCACTCAGAAGCTGGCCACGAAGGGGCAGAGGCCCAGTTACCAGGCTTTTTCTCCAGAAAAGCCAGTACACATTCAGACTTTTATGTTTGTGAAACCTTCCAGCTTTTAAATGTGGCAGCTAATTTATAAGTACACTGCCTGAGCCAAGCCAAATGCCTCCGACTGGATCTTGTCTGGCAGGCTGCGGATCATGCTACTGCTTGTAAGCTTACTCCTTCTCTCACTACTGCTCTTCCAGGAGTCTGTTGCTCTTTGGCTCAAATCCTGTCTATCCTACTACTCTCAGAGCAGTGCTCAGGGAGGGCTCTCCAGGAGCTCATTTTACACCCTGGCCACTCACAGTGGGCCCTTTGGAAAGGAAAGTAGCTGTCAAGCATTGAAACTGATAAATCAGTTGCCTTGGGGTATTTGCTCCATCCAGTTGCTAAGTGTTTTGATTTAGTGCTGCATGTGGGACCCTGGGAATGAGCAGCTTTGGGGAAAGGTGGGGACTCAGCCTCAGACAGGCCAAGGCTGGAAGGGGTGGGGGTGGGGGGAGGCTGCCTTCAGCAAACCCAGGCATGGGATGGAGCTAAAGGAAACAGTGGCTAAGTGCTGTGTCCAGTGGGGCCCTGAGGGGGTGGGCTGGTGGGTGCTGCCTGGAGAAGAATGCAGGCTGAAAGGTGAGCAGGGCTGTGTGCCCAGGGGAGCTGGGCAGCTGACAAGCAGGCAGTGTGTGTGTGGTGTGATCACTGCCCTGATGGAGCCCAAGGCAGGAAAGTGCCGGGACTGATGGGAACCTGGATGTGAGAGCCCCTACCACAGCTCAGCTGGAGGTCCTATTTGTGAACCGCCAAGAGGCAGAGAGCCCCTAAGCTCAGAGTGACAAATCCTGAATGGGTGTGTGTGGCACACACGCTCGGAGTGGCCTCCAGCTCCCAGCGAGGCCTGTACTTGAAGTCCACTCTTCTTCACACCTAGACTGTCACTTGAGAGGTGGTATCTTCAAATCAAAGGGACAGCCCACATGGTGCCACTGGCAAATCTGCTTTCCTGGCTTGGGGCACAAAGTAAGGCCACATTCCATTTCAAAAACATATCAAATGGCTAACACTGCTCTCATGATACCTGGAGCCCTTTCTTCCTGGGGATGTTGGTGAGGGGTGACACAAATGGACAGAGGACTTGGGCGACTTTAGGGAGGCCTTTCTTTTCCCCCCTGTATTTTAGATATGGGTGAGGTGGAAGTTATTCTCAAGTTCTTTTTTCCAGTTCCTTTTCTCTGTCACATTTATCCTTACCTGTGGTGGTGGATTGATTTTTTCCTGAGAAAATAGGTTCTTTCAGAGGGAATAAACAGCCCCAGTGTTGTCCCCTTCATGGAGCATGTATCATCTGTATTCCTGAGGCAGCTAATTAGAGACAGTGGGCTACAACTGTGTAACATTCAACCCCCACCCGCCCTTTACACTTGCTTTACTTAGTATTATTATTATTCCAGAGGTTTCTCCCCCTGACCTTCAAATGGGCACTAATGATACACTATCAAAATCTGCTTTTTAAATTTATTTTTAAAAAGACTTTATTTATTCATTAGAGACACAGAGAGGCAGAGACACAGGCAGAGGGAGAAGCAGGCTCCATGCAGGAAGTTGGATGAGGGACTCGATCCCCAGACCAGGATCACACCCTGAGGTGAAGGCAGATGCTCAATCACTGAATTAGCCTGGTGCCCCTCAAAATCTCCTCTATTATTAAAACTTTACCAATTTCTTGATTGGAGTAGCATTCTTTATAAAATATAAGCTTTTCAAAATTCAAGTTTGAAAACTCTGGCCTTAAATCAGTGATAAAGTAAAGGTTGTTCCACCTCTGCCTTCTTCTGGATCTCTGTCCACCACACTTAATATACTTCCGTGCCTGGGTTTGCAGGAGGCTAGAAAATGCTGGTGGTGGAGTCTTGAGATCTGGAGTCAGGATGACCCTGATGCAAATCCCAGGTTTGCCTTAGCTTCCTCATCTGTAAAATGGGAACAATCAAGACTACCTACTTCATGGAGTGGCTGTGTGATTTTGGGAAGTTTACTTAATCTCACACAGGTTGCTCACAGCTAAGATAAAGCCACTGATATTATCTAAGAGGTAAAGGAGGCAAGGCAATAATGTGTTTATACAATGACTGGAAAATTGTAATTTTAAGTTATAGCTATCACTTTTTTTTGATGCTTGTACTGCCATAGGCTTGAACCACCCCAGAGAGGCCTTATGGGCCAATGTATCTTTGTTTCACTCATGAGAGGATATAGCCTCTGTAAACAGCCTCCACACACCATCTTTAACCCTGCTCCTCCCAGGGGTGATTCAAGATTCCGGCAGCTGATGAGGGTGAAAGCTTTGTATTGAAACCTATTGTACAGGGTAGGGGACAGAGTGACTATGTGACGGGCACTGGGGAGGGCACTTGATGGGATGAGCACTGGGTGTTATACTCTATGTTGGCAAATTGAATTTAAATAAAATAAATAAATAAAATCTATTGTACAGGGGCTGAGAAAGAAGATTCTTGGGGTCAGTGTAGATTGATCTGCAAGTAGAAAGCCCTCGGGTTTGGGGCCCCTTCCTCCTTTCTCCTTGTCTGCACTTGGTCAGATTGCCCTGCTGGGAAGCACAAGGCTGAGGCAGGAAAGGTCTCCTGGAGGGTGGGTGCACTGGCCACATTTTCCCAGGGGAGCTAGGTGGGCCCTCGCACGTCCAACTGTACACACACTATTCGGAGAGTTGAATGCCGGTTCCAATAGAACGTGCTCTGAGTTCAACATATGAGCTGCAAAAGTGGCCTCAGTCCGTGCAGGCCAGTGAGTCACGCCTCACCACAGCCCAGCACCGCTCGGCCCGCGCTGCTGGAGTCCCGGCAGCCAGGAGCCCCCCAGGACCGAGGGGCAGCCCCACTTCCTAACATGGCAAACATCGGGCAGGGATGCTCAGGGACCCTGTCTCTGGCTGTTGCCCTGCTATTTCTCCACCTGCCGTTCAGTTCCCTGTAGTGACTGATGTGTCGTCCCCCCGCTGCCCCGACCCTGTCTTCCTTCCACAGTCACTGTGGCCACCCAGGCACCCCCTGCTCCCATGGTGAGAGCCGCCACCGCCTTCTGGGGCTAGGGTGAGAAGAGCAAGTTCTTCCAGAGCGAAGCTCACCTCCTTGGGCTCCTGCCCGGCGGACCTGGGCTCCCACTGTGACGGCCACGCTGTGGATAGACAGTTCTTCAGCTGTGGTCACGTATGTGGCCACTTATGGGTCTGCGGATTCTGGCACCAAAGGGTGGGAGCCAACTCTTTTTTTTTTTTTTTTGGAGGGTTTACCTTGTTTTTTTCCTTTCTACCGAGGATCATAGTTCTACATTCTACATTGCTTACTGCCTGAAACAGCAATTGTTGAATATAATCTGCTCTATTTTGTATTTTGTTCTAACAGCGGGGCCCTGACTTCACCAACCCCTTCCACTTCCTTTTTTTTCCCCCTTCCCCTTCCTACTCTTGCCCATTACTTCTGCCTCTTTCTGCCCTCCTGCCTCCCACTGCACCTCACCCCACCACCTGGGTTCTTCCAGACATTATTTTTTTAAAAATATTTTATTTATTTATTCATGAGAGACACACAGAGAGAGGCAGAGACACAGGCAGGGGGAGAAGCAGGCTCCCTGCAGGGAGCCCGGTGTGGGACTCGATCCCAGGACCCGGGATCATGACCTGAGCCGGAGGCAGGTGCACAACCACTGAGCCACCCAGGCGCCCTCCTTCCAGACATGATGAAAACACTTGGAATCTTAGAAAGATCCCACGATCCTTATGCAAATTACCTCCTTACCCTCTCACTGACTCTCTAGGCTTCACATGTCAAGCCCCTTCAGGGGTTGAAGGGGAAGAGTGTGTGAGGAGGTGAAAAGACTCTGTCTGTCCAACAAGATTCCACTAGTAGAGACAGATATGGGGGGATATGTTAGCCAGAAGTGGCTAATTTCCTTTGAAAGATGTTTTGCTGTATTAACTCACCAGGCACTTTTCTGTTAATTACGTTGAGTTTATCTCATATAAGCTACATGAGACTATACATATAGCTCCTTGACTATAGCTATGCTCATTTAATTTTTTTTTCATTTAATGTTTAAGCTCCAAATAACACATTGTTGTGTCCTGTGGGCTCAGGAGTGTGCTGATGTGGCTCCCAACCAGTGTGGGCAAACAGGAGAGGGACAGTGACAGCAAACGTGTTTTACATTCATTTATTCACTTAAGTCCCATCACAATCAAAAGATTACCTCCATTTTACAGAGGAGAAAATGGGGGTGCTCCGAGGCCACTTCACTTGCTCAAAGACACAGTCAGGGACGGTTGGGTGGTTCAGTGGTTGAGCGTCTGCCTTTGGCTCAGGCCGTGATCCTGGGGTCCTGGGATCAAGTTCTACATCGGGCTCCCAGCAGGGAGCCTGCTTCTCCCTCTGCCTGTGTCTCTGCCTCTCTCTGTCTCTCTATGACTATGAATAAATAATAAATAAAATCTTTTAAAAAATCACTAAAAAAAATCTCCTAAAAATCTTCCCCTATCATTATCTAGTTTGGGATCATCTGTGCCACTAGCATTTAATCACCTAATTTTCTATCAAGTATCTATTGATTCATTACAAATTACCTAAAATTTTAGCTAAAAATAACATTTCTCTCATATCATTTCAGAAGGTGAGGAATTTGGAATTTAACTCAGTTAAATGAGTTGTGGCCTCATTTCTCAGAAGGTTTCAGTCAACTGGATACAGCGGTGAGGTGGACAGGGGTGGGTGGAGGGAGAGAGGAGAGATATGGGGAGAGGGTAAAGGGAATGGGGGAGAGAGAGAGGAGGAGGGGGAGGGTGAGAGAGCGATAGAGAGGGGGAGAGGGAGAATTCAAGAAGTAAGCTATTTGTTAGAAGTGTCATTAAGTCCCACCCACAGTCACAGAGAGTGGAATTAAGCCGTAGTATAGTTAACACACAGTAGAATACTAGTTTCAGATGTACAATATAGTTATTCAACAATTCTTTAAAAAGTTTTTTAAAAGATTTTATTTATTCATTCATGAGGGACACAGAGAGAGAGAGAGGCAGAGACACAGGCTGAGGGAGAAGCAGGCTCCCTGCAAGGAGCCTGACATGGGACTTGATCCCAGATCCTGGGATCAGGCCCTGGGCCAAAGGCAGATGCTCAACCACTGAGCCACTCAGGTGTCCCTGATTCAACAATTGTCCCTGATTCAACAATTCATACATTATTCAGTGCTCATCATAAATGTATCTTGGGTGGGAGGATGGTTAAATGGGTGATGGATTAAGGAAAGCACTTGTAGGGGCCTCTGGGTGACTCAGTCGGTTAAGCATCTAACTCTTGACTTTAGCTCAGGTCATGATCACAGGGTTGTGAGATCAAGCCCCACATTGGGCTCTGCAATAGACATGGAGCCTGCTTAAGATTCTCTCTCCTCTCCCTCTGCCCCTTCTCCCCACTCCCCCCCCAAAAAGGACAGCACTTGTTGCAATGAGCACTGAGTGTTGTACGTAAATGTTGAATCACTAAATTCTACACCTGAAATGAATATATCACTGTACATTAACAACTTTAAATAAAGACTTAAAAAAGATAAAAACACTTATGTAAAAAAACGGGAGGGATCCCTGGGCGCAGCGGTTTGGCGCCTGCCTTTGGCCCGGGGCGCGATCCTGGAGATCCGGGATCGAGTCCCACATCGGGCTCCCGGTGCATGGAGCCTGCTTCTCCCTCTGCCTGTGTCTCTGCCTCTCTCTCTCTCTCTCTCGCTCTCTCTCTCTGTGACTATCATAAAATAAATTAAAAAAAAAAACGGGAAAATACATAATACAGAATTAGTCATTTTAACCACTTTCAAGCATATTCAGTAGTATGCATCACATTCACAATGCTGTGCAATCATTGTCATTATCTATTTCCCAAATTTTTCAACACCTGGAACAGAAACTACATGATTATGCAATAAGTCCCCATTCTTGGCTCCTCCCAAGCCTCGGGTAACCTGTAGTCTAATTTCTTTTTTTTTTTAATAATAAATTTATTTTTTATTTCAATTTACCAACATACAGAATAATACCCAGTGCTCATCCCGTCAAGTGCCCCCCTCAGTGCCCGTCACCCATTCACCCCCACCCCCCGCCCACCTCCCTTTCTACCACCCCTTGTTCGTTTCCCAGAGTTAGGAGTCTCTCATGTTCTGTCTCCCTTTCTGATATTTCCCACTCATATTTTCTCCTTTCCTCTTTATTCCCTTTCACTATTTTTTATATTCCCCAAATGAATGAGACCATATAATGTTTGTCCTTCTCCAATTGACTTACTTCACTCAGCATAATACCCTCTAGTTCCAACCACGTCGAAGCAAATGGTGGGTATTTGTCGTTTCTAATGGCTGAGGAATATTCCATTGTATGTATAGACCACATCTTCTTTATCCATTCATCTTTCGAGAGACACCAAGGCTCCTTCCACAGTTTGCTATCGTGGCCATTGCTGCTATAAACATCTGGGTGCAGGCATCCCGGCGTTTCATTGCATCTGTATCTTTGGGGTAAATCCCCAGCAGTGCAATTGCTGGGTTCTTGGGCAGGTCTATTTTTAACTCTTTGAGGAACCTCCACACAGTTTTCCAGAGTGGCTGCACCAGTTCACATTCCCACCAAGAGTGCAGGAGGGTTCCCCTTTCTCCGCATCCTCTCCAACATTTGTGGTTTCCTGCCTTGTTAATTTTCCCCATTCTCACTGGTGTGAGGTGGTATCTCATTGTGGTTTTGATTTGTATTTCCCTGATGGCCAGTGATGCGGAGCATTTTCTCATGTGCTTGTTGGCCATGTCTATGTCTTCCTCTGTGAGATTTCTGTTCATGTCTTTTGCCCATTTCATGATTGGATTGTCTGTTTCTTTGCTGTTGAGTTTAATAAGTTCTTTATAGATCTTGGACACTAGCCCTTTATCTGATACGTCATTTGCAAATATCTTCTCCCATTCTGTAGGTTGTCTTTTAGTTTTGTTGACTGTATCCTTTGCTGTGCAAAAGCTTCTTATCTTGATGAAGTCCCAATAGTTCATTTTTGCTTTTGTTTCTTTTGCCTTCGTGGATGTATCTTGCAAGAAGTTACTGTGACTGAGTTCAAAAAGGGTGTTGCCTGTGTTCTCCTCTAGGATTTTGATGGAATCTTGTCTCACATTTAGATCTTTCATCCATTTTGAGTTTATCTTTGTGTCTGGTGAAAGAGAATGGTCTAGTTTCATTCTTCTGCATGTGGATGTCCAATTTTCCCAGCACCATTTATTGAAGAGACTGTCTTTCTTCCAGTGGATAGTCTTTCCTCCTTTATCGAATATTAGTTGACCATAAAGTTCAGGGTCCACTTCTGGGTTCTCTATTCTGTTCCATTGATCTATGTGTCTGTTTTTGTGCCAGTACCACACTGTCTTGATGACCACAGCTTTGTAGTACAACCTGAAATCTGGCATTGTGATGCCCCCAGCTATGGTTTTCTTTTTTAAAATTCCCCTGGCTATTTGGGGTCTTTTCTGATTCCACACAAATCTTAAAATAATTTGTTCTAACTCTCTGAAGAAAGTCCATGGTATTTTGATAGGGATTGCATTAAACGTGTATATTGCCCTGGGTAACATTGACATTTCCACAATATAAATTCTGCCAATCCATGAGCATGGAATATTTTTCCATCTCTTTGTGTCCTCCTCAATTTCTTTCAGAAGTGTTCTATAGTTTTTAAGGTATAGATCCTTTACCTCTTTGGTTAGGTTTATTCCTAGGTATCTTATGCTTTTGGGTGCAATTGTAAATGGGATTGACTCCTTAATTTCTCTTTCTTCAGTCTCATTGTTAGTGTATAGAAATGCCACTGACTTCTGGGCATTGATTTTGTATCCTGCCACGCTACCGAATTGCTGTATGAGTTCTAGCAATCTTGGGGTGGAGCCTTTTGGGTTTTCTATGTAGAGTATCATGTCATCGGCGAAGAGGGAGAGTTTGACTTCTTTTTTGCCAATTTGAATGCCTTTAATGTCTTTTTGTTGTCTGATTGCTGAGGCTAGGACTTCCAGTACTATGTTGAATAGCAGTGGTGAGAGTGGACATCCCTGTCTTGTTCCTGATCTTAGGGGAAAGGCTTCCCCATTGAGAATGATATTTGCTGTGGGTTTTTCGTAGATGGCTTTTAAGATGTTGAGGAATGTTCCCTCTATCCCTACACTCTGAAGAGTTTTGATCAGGAATGGATGCTGTATTTTGTCAAATGCTTTCTCTGCATCGAATGAGAGGATCATATGGCTCTTGGTTTTCCTCTTGCTGATATGATGAATCACATTGATTGTTTTATGAGTGTTGAACCAGCCTGGTGTCCCGGGGATAAATTCTACTTTGTCATGGTGAATAATTTTCTTAATGTACTGTTGGAGCCTATGAGCTAGTATCTTGTTGAGAATTTTTGCATCCATGTTCATCAGGGATATTGGTCTGTAATTCTCCTTTTTGGTGGGGTCTTTGTCCGGTTTTGGAATTAAGGTGATGCTGGCCTCATAGAACGAATTTGGAAGTACCCCATCTCTTTCTATCTTTCCAAACAGCTTTAGTAGAATAGGTATGGTTTTCTCTTTAAAGGTTTGATAGAATTCCCCAGGGAAGCCATCTGGCCCTGAACTTTTGTGTCTTGGGAGGTTGTTGATGACTGCTTCAATTTCCTCCCTGGTTATTGGTCTGTTCAGGTTTTCTATTTCTTCCTGTTCCAGTTTTGGTGGTTTGTGGCTTTCCAGGAATGCGTCCATTTCTTCTAGATTGCCTAATTTATTGGCGTATAGCTGCTCATAATATGTTTTTAAAATCGTTTGTATTTCCTTGGTGTTGGTAGTGATCCCTCCTTTCTCATTCATGATTTTAGTAATTTGAGTCTTCTCTCTCTTCTTTTTAATAAGGCTGGCTAATGGTTTATCTATCTTATTAATTCTTTCAAAGAACCAACTCCTGGTTCTGTTGATCTGTTCCACAGTTCTTCTGGTCTCGATTTCGTTGAGTTCTGCTCGAATCTTTATTAACTCTCTTCTTCTGCTGGGTGTAGGACCTATTTGCTGTTTTTTCTCTAGCTCCTTTATGTGTAAGGTTAGCTTTCGTATTTGAGTTCTTTCCAGTTTTTGGATGGATGCTTGTATTGCGATGTATTTCCCCCTCAGGACTGCTTTTGCTGCATCCCAAAGATTTTGAACGGTTGTATCTTCATTCTCATTAGTTTCCATGAATCTTTTTAATTCTTCCTTAATTTCCTGGTTGACCCTTTCATCTTTTAGCAGGATGGTCCTTAACCTCCACGTGTTTGAGGTCCTTCCAAACTTCTTGTTGTGATTTAGTTCTAATTTCAAGGCATTATGGTCTGAGAATATGCAGGGGACAATCCCAATCTTTTGGTATCGGTTCAGACCCGATTTGTGACCCAGTATGTGGTCTATTCTGGAGAAAGTTCCATGTGCGCTTGAGAAGAATGTATATTCAGTTGAGTTTGGATGTAAAGTTCTGTAGATATCTGTGAAATCCATCTGGTCCAGTGTATCATTTAAAGCTCTCATTTCTTTGGAGATGTGCTTAGAAGACCTATCGAGTATAGAAAGAGCTAGATTGAAGTCACCAAGTATAAGTGTATTATTATCTAAGTATTTCTTCACTTTGGTTATTAATTGATTTATATATTTGGCAGCTCCCACATTCGGGGCATATATATTGAGGATTGTTAAGTCCTCTTGTTGGATAGATCCTTTAAGTATGAGATAGTGTCCCTCTTCATCTCTCACTACAGTCTTCGGGGTAAATTTTAGTTTATCTGATATAAGGATGGCTACCCCTGCTTTCTTTTGAGGACCATTTGAATGGTAAATGGTTCTCCAACCTTTTATTTTCAGGTTGTAGGTGTCCTTCTGTCTAAAATGAGTCTCTTGTAGACAGAAAATCGATGGGTCCTGCTTTTTTATCCAGTCTGAAACCCTGTGCCTTTTGATGGGGTCATTAATCCTGTTCATGTTCAGAGTTACTATTGAAAGAAATGAGTTTAGTGTCATCATGATATCTATTCAGTCCTTGTTTTTGTGGATTGTTCCACTGAACTTCTTCTTAAAGGGGAATTTAAGAGTCCCCCTTAAAATTTCTTGCAGAGCTGGTTTGGAGGTCACATATTCTTTCAGTTCCTGCCTGTCTTAGAAGCTCTTTATCTCTCCTTCAATTTTGAATGAGAGCCTTGCTGGATAAAGTATTCTTGGTTGCATGTTCTTCTCATTTAGGACCCTGAATATATCCTGCCAGCTCTTTCTGGCCTGCCAGGTCTCTGTGGAGAGGTCTGCTGTTACCCTGATACTCCTCCCCATAAAAGTCAGGGATTTCTTGTCTCTTGCTGCTTTAAGGATCTTCTCTTTATCTTTGGAATTTGCAAGCTTCACTATTAAATGTCGAGGTGTTGAACGGTTTTTATTGATTTTTTTTTTTGGGGGGGGGGTAATCTCTCTATTTCCTGGATCTGAATGCCTGTTTCCCTTCCCAGATTAGGAAAGTTTTCAGCTATGATTTGTTCAATACATATTCTGGACCTCTGTCCCTTTCGGCGCCCTCGGGAACCCCAATTAAACGTAGGTTTTTCTTTCTCAGGCTGTTATTTCCCTTAATCTATCTTCATGGTCTTTTAATTGTTTGTCTCTTTCTTTCTCAGTTTCCCTCTTTGCCATCAACTTGTCTTCTATGTCACTCACTCGTTCTTCCACCTCGTTAACCCTCGTCGTTAGGACTTCTAGTTTGGATTGCATCTCATTCAATTGATTTTTAATTTCTGCCTGATTGGATCTAAATTCTGCAGTCATGAAGTCTCTTGAGTCCTTTATGCTTTTTTTCTAGAGCCACCAGTAGCTGTATAATAGTGCGTCTGAATTGGCTTTCTGACATTGAATTGTAATCCAAATTTTGTAACTCTGTGGGAGAGAGGACTGTTTCTTTTTCTTTTTTTTTTTTAATTTTTTTATTATTTATTTATGATAGGCACACAGTGAGAGAGAGAGGCAGAGACACAGGCAGAGGGAGAAGCAGGCTCCATGCACCGGGAGCCCGACGTGGGATTTGATCCTGGGTCTCCAGGATCGTGCCCTGGGCCAAAGGCAGGCGCCAAACCGCTGCGCCACCCAGGGATCCCGAGAGGACTGTTTCTGATTCTTTCTTTTGAGGTGAGGTTTTCCTTCTAGTCATTTTGCTCAGTGTAGAGTGGCCAAAATCAAGTTGTATTGGGAAGAGGAGAAAAAGAGAGGAGAGAAAGAAGGAAAGAAAAGAGAAAAAGAAAAAAGGAAGAAAAAAAGAGAAGAAAAAGAGAAAGAAAAAGAAAGAAAGGAAAAAAAGGGTGGGGGAAGCAAACAGAAATCAAAAAGCAAAACAAAACAAAAAAACAAACCAAAAACCAAAAACCAAAAAACACGGGCGAGTATCTTCTGATTCTGTATACTTTAAGTCCCTTGACTTCCCCTGGACCTTGTCCGTCTAGCTGGTCTCCTGGGGGAGGGACCTGTTTTGCTAATTTTCAGGTGTTAGCACTTGGGGGAGCTGCTCTGCCCCCTGCCTGGTGCAGGGCTCAGTGGGGGCTGTTTACCCCGTGAGGTCCCAGGAGGAACAACCCCAGTGGCGGGGCCAGCTCTGCAGCCCCGGAGTCCGCTCCCGCAGTAGCTAGGAGCTCTCGGTCGGCAGGGCCTGGAGGCTCGGGGCGGGGCCGCTGATCTGCTCAGCTCGGGGCAGGAGCGTCCTTGCTGTCCTGGGCCCTCCCGGCCTCTGCCTGTCCCGGGGTGAGGCGGGATCCTGGGCTGTGTCCCGGCGCCCTGTGCTCCCGGGGCCTGCGCCGTTGGATTCGCGCTCCCGCCCCGCAGCCCCCTCCGCGGAGCCACCCCCGAGCCCCCCGAGCTGCTCCCACCCCGCAGCCCCCTCCGCGGAGCCGCCCCCGAGCCCCTCCAGCTGCTCCGGGTCCCGCCGCGCGCTGCAGCCCTTAGGGAGCTCGGCGCATCTCCCGGGGCGCAGGTGTCTGTTAGTGTCCCCGGGAGCCCGAGGGCATCCCCGCCCTCCTGGGGTCCTGCTCCAACTCCCCGCGAGCCCCTTTCCGCCCGGGAAGGTTGGTGCAGCTCCTGCGTCTCCGGGACGGGGCTCTCCTGTCCTGGGGACACTCGCCCCGGCCTCAGCCCGGCTCCTCGCGGGGCCCCTCCCCCTTGGAGGCCTTTTGTTTCTTTATTTCTTTTTCCCCGTCTTCCTACCTGGATAGAAGCGTGAACTCTTCTCACTGTAGCGTTCCAGCTGTTCTCTCTTTAAGTCTCAGGCCGAATTCGTAGGTTTTCAGGATGATTTGAAGGTTACCTAGGTAATTTGGTGGGGACAGGTGACTTGGGGACCTTACTCTTCTGCCATCTTGCCCCTGCTCTGTAGTCTACTTTCTGAATGAATTTGTTTATTCTAGATATTTCATACAAGTGAAAACACACAATATTCATACTTTTGAGTCTGGCTTATTTCACTTAGCAGAATGTTTTCAAGCTTCATCCATGTCAGAATTTCCTTCCTTTTATGGCTAAAAAATATTCTTTTATATGTATATACCATATTTGTTCATCCATCTACCCATCTGTTGATGGATACTTGGGTGTTTCTACCTTTTGGCCATTATGAGTAATGTGGTAATGAACATTGGCATACAAGTATCTGAGTCTATCTCTCTTTTTAAAGATTTTATTAGAGAGAGAGAGAGAGAGAGAACACAAGTGGCAGGAAGAGGCAGAAGGAGAGGGAGAAGCAGGTTCCCTGCTGGGCAGGGAGCCCGACATAGGGCTTGATCCCAAGACCTCAGGATCATGACCTGAACTGAAGGTGAGACTCTCTTCAATTCCTGTGGGTATACACTTACAAGTGCAATTGCTGGTTCATGTGGTAATTCTGTTTAGCTTTTTGAGGAACTACCAAACTGTTTTCCATAGTGGTTTCACCGTTTTACATCCCCACGAACATCATATGAGGGTTACAATTTCTCCATATCTTTGTCAATACTTTTTTTCCTTAAAATACACACACACACACATACGCATATATATACATATATATTCACTTACATACACACAAACATATATGGCCACCCTAGTAGGTGTGAACAGTTACCTCCTTGTGCATATATGTGCATGTGTGTTTTAATCAAAATGAAATTCACATAGCATACTATTAACTATTTTAAATGTATGACTCAGGGCATTTGTACAACCACCACCTCTCTCTGGTTTCAAAATTTTTCATCACCCCAAAAAACCACACCATTAGTAATCACACCCTGTTCTCTCATCCCCTGTTCCCTGGCAACCACTAATTTACTTTGTCTCTATGTATTTGCCTGTTCTGCATATTAGCTTCTTTCATTTAACATGTTTTTGAGGTTCATCCATGTTTCAGTATGTTTCATTCCTTTTTATGGCTAAGTAATATTCCACCACACAAACATACCACAATCTGTTTATCCACTCATCCATCGATGGACATTTGGGTTGTTTCCACTTTTGGCTATCATGAATAATGCTACTATGAAGTACAAATAATGTACTTTGGGTTGTACAGGCTTCTGTGTGGATATACTTATTTTCATTTTTCTTGGATATATACCTAGGAGTAGAATTGCTCAGTCATATGGTAATTGTTTAGCCTTCTGAGGAACCACCAAACTATTTTCCATAGCAGCCTCACCATTTTATAATTATGATCAGCAATGTATGAAGATTCCCCTTCTCCACATTCTGACACTTGTCATTTCCATAAAAAGTATATTTATATACATATCTCTATCTTAGTGAACATGAAGTGGCATTTCATTGCGGTTCTTTTTCTTTTTTTCATTGTGGTTCTGATAAGCACTTCCTTAATAACCAATGATGTTGATCTTTTTTTTTTTTTTTAAAGACTTATTTATTTATTTATTCAGAGAGAGCGAAAGAGAGGCAGAGACACAGGCAGAGAGAGAAGCAGGCTCCATGCAGGGAGCCTGACGTGGGACTTGATCCCGGGTCTCCAGGATCACACCCCGGGCTGCAGGCGGCGCTAAACCGCTGCGCCACCGGGGCTGCCCTGTTGAACATCTTTTTATGTACTTATTGGCATTCTCTATCTCTTCTTTGGAGATAGATCTATTCAAATCCTTTGCTCATTTTTATTTTTTAAAAAGATTTATTTATTTTAGAGCATGAGCAAGGGGAGGAGCAGAGCGAGAGGCAGAGAATCCTTAAGTAGACTCCTCACAGAGTGTGAAGCACAGTGCAGGGCTCAGTCCTATGACCCTGAGATCATGACCTGAGCTGAAATCAAGAGTCAGATGCTTACCCGACTGAGCCACCCAGGCATCCCCCACCCTTGCTCATTTTTAAATTGGGTTGTCTGAGTGCCTGGGTGGCTCAGTCAGGTAAGCGTCTGCCTTCTGTAGCCTGTTTCTCTCTCTCCCCTTGCTTGTGCTCTCTGACAAATAAATAAGATCTTTTAAAAATTGGGTTGTTATTTGTTGTTAAGTTGTAAGAATTCTTGGGGCACCTAGGTGGCTCAGTGGTTGAGTGTCTACCTTCTGCTCAGGTCATGATCCCGGGGTCCTGGGTTCGAATCCCACATCAAGCTCCCTGCTCAGTGGGGAGCCTGCTTCTCCCTCTGCCTATGTCTCTGCCTCTCTCTCTTTGTGTCTCTCATGAATAAATAAATACATTTTCTTAAAAAAAGTTGTAAGAATTCTTTATACATTCTGGATACTAAACCCTTAACACATAAATGATTTGCAAATACTTTCTCCCATTCTGTAGGTCATCTTTTCACTTTCCTGATAATGTCTTTCAATAGACAAAAGTTCTTTTTATGGAAGTCTTGTTTCCTACAACTTTGCCGAATTCACTTATTAGCTCTAGTAGTTTTTCAGTGGATTCCTTGGAATCGTCTATATGTAGAATTGTGTTCTGCAAATAACTTTACTTCTTTCCGATTTGGGGGTCTTTTCTTTTTGTTGCTCAAATGCTCTGCCAGGACTTCGAGCCTACGTTGATTAGCAGTAGTGAACTTACGAATCCTTAGCAAGGATTCCTTGATCTCAGCAAGTGTTCAACCTTTTCCCACAGAGGATGCTAGCTGTCAGTTTTTCATTGATGCTCTTTATTATGTTACGGAAGTATTCCTAGTTTTGAGTGTTTGTGATAGGGTACCACATTTTGTCAAATGTCTTTTCTGTATCAATTGATCATGTGGTTTTATTCCTTTGTTCTATTAACGTGGTGTATTACATTGATTTTCTTTTGAAGTATCCCTTGTATTTGTGATAAATCCCACTTTAATCTTTTAAATGTGCTGTTGGATTTAGTGTCTTGTTGAAAATTTTTACACCTATATTCATAAAGGATATTGGTCCAGTTTTTCTTCTTGTGTCCTCTGTCTGCAGTTCACTTAACTTGAAGTCCATAACTAAGATGAGAAAGAAGCTAATTCTGTAATTCTGAGCTGATCAGTACCAGATAAAGAATATTATCAGAAGAAATTTAAAATCTTCCTGAGACATAAAATCCATGACTTACTTTAGTGATTTAAACTTGAGATTTTCTTGGGTTTACTATAGAGAACACTATATAGTTGGCTTGAAAGAGATATCTGTCTAGAGTTCCATGATGCTTGCTTATTGGACAGAATAATAACTTGGCCTCACAACTCCCTGGGATAGAAGGAAGTTGAAGTTCTCGAGAAGGAAATGGGAAGTAAAACACAGAACGTGAAGGGCATGAGCTCCCTAATACAGAAGGTTTTTCTTGACTTTTTTCATTCCACCTTCCCATTTGAGAAAAGTTAATTTTATTTTCTATTTTCAAAAAAATTCTCTCAACAATGTATTTCTGGAGCAAAAAGCTCCCTGCCTGATTATGTTTACATTGACAGTTCAGATATGTTAACACAGACCTGCATCAATTCCTAATCCTCATTCACACTGTTCCCTAGTATCCAGGGTAAAGAAGGGGAATGGGTGTGGAGTGGTGCCTGCATAGCAACAGCTATACAGCAAGCTAGTGCCTGAGTAGAGCTGGGAGTCCTCAAGACACTTCCCTCCTGCCAATCTCACATACTTATCAAAATACCACCTGACAAAGGCCAGAATTCAGGCTTGAGTATGCTTAGGAAGAACCTGCTGCACAGCAGGGAAACCCATATGTTCACAGCTACTGAGCTGACCTTAGCTGACCTCGTGCCATGTCAGGCAACACACCCACTCACCACAGTGCAGCCTGGGCACCGTCAGACCAGTGTGAGAACTAAGACCTTAGATGTGGATATGGAAGGAGGTATGCACACACTTACTAGAAAGAAGAAAAACTGGTCCTTTGGCATCTTCCAGTTAGTTCTTTCTGGCCTGGATGAAGGCTCAGGATGCTTTAGCAGTTTGGCAAGCCTGTTCAGATAAATTTAACATTGAAAGTACCTTCCTGTCTCAACTCCTTTCTACTAATTAAGTGAAACTAGACAGTAGTGCTGGCTCATTCCTTCAGCTTCACATTTTTACACACACCTACTATCCATGACAAGCAAGCTGTGAGAGCTGCCACAGAAGCCCAGTCTCCAGTGTCATTAGATGGAAGACTAGGAAGAAAGGCTATTTCCAGACATGCAAACTGTAGAGCTGTGGGCCAAGCACCTCCCCAAGCTCTCCCCAAGGATTTCAAGGGAGAGGAACTGCTAGCCTCCTCACTGCTGTGACCCTGACCCTCTGCTGGTGCCTTTCTTGAAAGCAGCTCGGGAAGTGCAGGTGGGTTAGGGATAGGAGTCTTCTTGGAGCTTGGCCATCCCAGGGTCAGCCAGCTCTGGGAGTGAAGGAGTCCAGCTGATCTTTTTTTTTTTTTTTTTTTTTTTTCCAGCTGATCTTTTAACTGTGCAAGGATAACTGCGTAGGGTACCACAAGCTTATCCATAAGTTATTAGGTTGAGCCATAGAAAATTGCCAATATTTGACCTTTGAAAATGACAATTTCATACAGTTCAACCCAAACTCTTAATAAGGGGAAAGGCAAGAAATTGAAGCCCAGACTATTGTCTGCAGATTTTATTCAATCTATTAGAAGCAGAATGTTTCCTAGAATATTAGTCTCCCAATTTATTTTTTCATCTTCCATATTGCTTAAGGTTCTATTATGGGTTGAACCGTGTCCTCCCAAAAGGCCTAAATCCTAATCCCCACTACCTCATAATGTGATCTTATGAAAAAAAAAAATTTTTTTTTAAGTAGGCTCCACATGTGGAGCCCAATGTGGGGCTTGAACTCACAACCTTGAGATCAAGACCTGAGACCAAGATTTAGATGCTTAACTGACTGAGCAACCCAGATGCCCCAGAAATAAGGTCTTTAGAGGTAATTAAAGTGATGTCATTAGTGTGGGCTCTACCAATGACTGGTGTCCTTACAAAAAGGGGACATTTTGCCAGAGGCAAGATGATGTGGTGGCAGGAGTGATGCATCTACAAACCAAGGAATGATTAAGGCTACCAGCAGCTAGGAGAGGCTTGAGCAATTCCTTCTTTCAAGCCTTGAGACGGAGCTTGGCCTTGTAGAAACCTTGATTTTGGACTTCTGGTTCCCAGAACTGTGAGGCAATGAAATGTTTATTGTTTTAAGATTTTATTTACTTATTCATGATAAACATAGAGAGAGGCAGAGACACAGGTAGAGGGAGAAGCAGGCTCCCCACTGGGAGCCCAATGAGGGACTTGATCCCAGGACTCTGGGATCATGTCCTGAGCCAAAGGCAGGCACTCAACCACTGAGCCACCCAGGTGTCCCAGATCTTGTTTCAAATCACCCAGTATGTGGTACTGTCATGGCATTACTAACGTTATGGTCCAAATGTTTATACCCCACCCGACTTTATTTATTTATTTAATTTTTTCCACCCGACTTTATATGTTGAAATCCTAACACCCAATGTGATGATATTAGTAGATGAGCTGTAAAGAAATATGTAAGTAACGGAGTGGTACCCTCATGAATGGCGTTAGTGCCCTATTAAAAGAGGCTCTAGAGAAATCTCTAGTCCCTTGTATACCATGTGAGGAGACAGTGAGAAGGTGTTACCTATGAGCCAGTAAGCTAGCCCTCACCAGAAGGTGACTGTGCTGATGTCTTGATCCTGGACTTTCTAGGCTCGAGAGCTGTAAACAGTAATTTCTGTTGTATATAAGCTACCCAAGTCTATGGTATTTTGTTGTAGCAGCCTGAAAGGATGAAGATACCTAGGAAGTAAATACAGGCTCCTTCCAGTGATGATAAACTATGTTATTGGTAAGACACAATAGGACAGCTCATGTTAAAAATGGTATAGTTGTTTAATCTGTAGGATCCAAATTTGAGGTATTTATTCCTACAGGAACTAGTTGTGTGCTTCCTACTGTGGCCAAAAAGATTTTGTTTAGATACAATAAAGCTAGCTTTGTCATTTATCTCACACACACACACTCACACAAACACACAAATACACACTCCTCCCTCTGGTTTTCTGGCATTGTCAGGTTTGTGGTAAGAGTTTCGATATGAATTTTTTCTTCAGTCGGCAATGGGGCAGACATCATGCTTGTGCAACCTTAAGGAGCCCATTCAAATTTAGGAGCACCAGAGACTTCTCCTAAAGAGACACAAAGGATTGCTGATGCTATCACAGGGAGCCCTTTCATGTCAAAAAGTGTAGAAGTGGAAACAGAGCCTCTGGGGTTGTATTCCGAAGATTTGTCTAGGAAGATCAGTGGCTTCACCCTCTAGGGGCCTCAAAAGCAGGTCAGGAGAGCAGGATCAGGGACAACAGATTCTTCTGGAGGGAAGGTGAGCCTATTGCGGATTGGTGTAGAATGCACCAGAAGCTCTTATGTCAATTTTTTTTTTTAGGATCCAGTTTTACAAATGTGCCTAAAAAAACAAAATAATAGAAGGTGATTTTAAGTCAGCTGACTGCAGTCAGATAGGACTTCTCTGAGTAGAAAAGTATATAAAATGAAAGGGATTTTGATTCATATTTGTACCTTCGATCTACGGGCCTACTCTCATTTCTCAGTCAAATTAAAAATCAGCTTTTGACTATCACAACACCATAGTGCCTCTGGGAACTCAGTTCTCTCCCACTTGGTCATTTAATGGTTCATTACCACTTCCATTAAAGATAGTTAGGAAAGGGAAAGGAAGTGAAATTACAACTAAGCCATATGGAACCTTGATACTGAAAGTGTTAGGGAGATAGGATGCATAAACCAAAGCCTGGAATGGAGTTTTAAAATTGACTATGGATTCAAATTATTCAGGATCTTATTCCTGCTTCTTTCATCCATCATTTCTGCAAACAGCTGATACTTGGTGGGGGGTGAGGAGGACACAAAAAGCATTAACGATAAAGGAAAAATAATTTAAAGACATTAGCTTAATATAAAATACAGAAAGAACTCCTATAAATCAGTTAAAAATACAAAGAAAGAAAGACAAGATAAAGGAAAAAAAATGATAAAGAAGTTGAACAGGAATTTCACAAAATGGGAAACAAATATGGTGAAAAAATATATGATGAGATGCTCATCTTCATAGGTGATCAGGAAAATGCAAGTCAAGATCACACAAAGATAGCATTTTATAACCACCTGATTGGCAAAAACCCAGAAGGCTGACTTTAACAATTGCTTGAGAAGATAGATCAACAGAATCTCCTATTGCTGGTGGGAGTGTAATTCGGTAACAGCTTTAGAAAACAAGTCTGGTGTTTCCCTGTGAAGCTTAACACTCAACACTTAACTATGCGCCAAGCTCTTGCCCATGTACAACACCAGAATGCTCACAGAAGCTCATTCATAAGAGAGTCTGAGGTCCACAGAGGCACCTGGGTGGCTCAGTTAGGTGACCAAAACTCGATTTTGGCTCAGCTCATGATCTCAGGTTGTGAGATCCAGCCCCATATCAGACTCCCTGCTAGGTGGAGCCTGCTTAAGATTCTCTATCCCCCCTACTCTGTCTCTAACAAAAGAAAAAAAAATGAAAAAGAGTCCAAGGTCCACGATCAGAAGAGGAGATAAATCCACCATGATATAGTCACATAGTGGACTATGATTAAGCAGGAGCAATGAGGAAACTACAAGCCAACAACAGAGTGAATGTCAGTAACATAAGCTGAATGAAAAGAAAACCAACCCTCAGACAAGTACATATTAGCACTTTTTTTTTTTTTTTTTTTTTACAAAGTTCAGAACAGACAACTAAACTATACACTCCTGAGGTACACACAAATATCCTTGATAAAATTCACTAAAATAAAAAATAAGGTATAAGCAAATATAACACTGTATGGTAATGACACTTCAGAAACCTCAGGAGGAAAGCAGGAGGAGGAGATGGGAAAATAATTAGGTAAGGGTATGATACTAAGATTCTGGTTCTTGGTTGATGGTAGGTTTCAGGGTGTTTATTAAATTAAAAAAAATATATTAGTGAATGAATAGATAAAAGATGGCTGTTTCATGCACCGATGATGCCTGTGTGTCCTAACTCAAAGATTCTGATTAACCTAAACTGGGCACCTGAGGTCCATTAAAACAATACAGAATAGAAACCAACAAAAAAACCCTGGATACCTAAATTAACTCATCTAAATATGAAGCTACGGAATGTAAGGCTTCAAGGGCTCTTCCCTGGCAAATGTCCTGTCGGAGCAGGGGGCTGCGGGTGCTCAGGGATGCAATCTGGAAGCACTTCTAGTAAACTGTCTGCAGAGTCCAGAGGGAAGGGACCGTGTCTTCCAGATAACAGCAGCAGCAGCATGTTGTGGTTTCTTTCCTCGTTTTAAACAAAAACTCATATTTATACACAAGTTTGCATTCTTTTTCTTAAATTTCTTGAATTGTGCAAGCTTTAGGTGCCACAAAACCTGGCTCCAGTCCTGGTAGTCCACTGATATAATCACATCACAAGGTGCACTCCCTCCGCCTTCTGGTCCTCCTCCTAGAGGAAATAAATGTTTGTGTGGCATTCTGGAAGGTCTATGCAACACAAATATACACAAAATATACGGGTATTTTCCCTTCCCTATTATTTTTTATTTTGAAATGTCATCCTGACAGAAAAACTGTAAGACTACTACAAAGAAGAATGGTTTCCTCTGGAACCACTGGAGATTAACTCGCCAAAATTTGTGTAAGATGACAATATATGAAGTCACTCATGATGTTATTTCTAAGAGCAAAAGACTAGGCAAACACTCATGTCTGAGATCTCCAATTCCAACCCAACACTACAGGGTGCATTCTAGTTTTTACTCTTTCATATCTGGAAATCCCCTCTCTGACAGGAACCTGGCTCCCCTCTCAGCTGTCAGCCTGTGTAGATGTCACTGCGTTCCCCATGGGCTTTGACACCAATAGGGAGCCATACTTTCCCCTACTTGGGCTCTGCCGCCCTGTGCTGGGCCACTTGCTCATGTGGACACCCTCTTCACTCCACTAGGGCTCACACCTCACTGTGGCCTCCAGATCAATCCCAAGCCTACCATGCCCACTCTACCTAATGGCTTTTGGAATACATTTTTCGAGAAGGAGGGAAGGGGTAAAAGGGAAAGAGGAAGAAAAAGGAAGAGAATGCAAAAGATCTCTCTACAGTTTCTACACTAATGACAGCATACTACATTCACAGTCCTGCACCTTGTGTTTTCATTCAATATATATTAATGAAATATAAATAATTTCCTTATTATTAATGGCACCATAATATTCCACAAAATTTTTTTATACCACACACAATATGGTTCTTCAACCAGCCTCCTATTGATGGTATCTGTTTTGCCAATCTTCTGCTATTCCAAATAACTTTACATTTATGTATAAATTAACACAATTACTGTGACAGTAGAGCAACTTATACACTGTAATTTTACACAGTTTAGTACATCTGTAGGATAAAGTCCAGGAAATGGGTGAAAATGAGCACACAAGTTTGTGGTTTTGTTTTTTTTTTTTTTCTAAGATTTTTTATTTATTTATTCATAGAGATGCAGAGAGAGAGAGAGAGGCAGAGACACAGGCAGAGGGAGAAGCAGGCTCCATGCAGAGAGCCCGACGCGGGACTCGATCCTGGGTCTCCAGGATCACGCCCTGGGCTGCAGGCGGCGCTAAACCACTGCACCACCGGGGCTGCCCAAGTTTATGGTTTTAATAGATTTTGGCAAGTGCCTCTCTACCAGTAATGCTTAAGAATACCTTTAACTTATTTTTTGCGTGAGAGAGAATTGAGAATTTCTGGGCATTTGTGGGTGATAAAACCAAATCAAAACAAAAACAAACCCAAAATCTGACAACTCCTAAGCCCAAGAAAGTCCAAAGCAAATTAAGGCAAACCACATAAAGAGGCAGTGGCAATTCCTTACTTGTTGCCTCGGAGTACAGGGTCTTCTCATCCATGCTTCGGATATTACAGGAAACAAACAACTTCCTTCCTTCAACTCTATCAAGCTGGCAATTTATCACAACAACAGAACAAAGAGGGATAGGCCTGCAGAAGAAACAAAAAGGAGACAAAATTAGTTTTTACTAAATTTATGTAACATTGAGATGATCAAGTGCTCGTGAAGGGGCAGAAACTCTAAGAGCTGGTGTGTGTGTCAGTAAAACTGTCTCAGATAAAACACCCTTTTTCCTGGGCTGAATGAACCCAGTGGCCATGCATACCCCCTTCCTCCTGAGTGCCTCTGATTTCAGGTAGCAAGTGGGCACCTGGTCCAGGCTGTCTTGGGGCTGACTTCAAAGAGACCACTTGG
The DNA here is from genome assembly GCF_011100685.1 of Canis lupus familiaris. NCBI lineage: Eukaryota > Metazoa > Chordata > Mammalia > Carnivora > Canidae > Canis > Canis lupus. The sequence goes on from NC_049238.1 coordinate 61,555,320, forward strand.
GTTTCAGATTTGCGATGGCATAGGCTGTCCCATCTGAAGACCCAGCGCAAGGTTTGAAGGATGCTGGGATCCTTTAAAGAAATGAAAACAAGACCATAGGATGGTCCCATCAGCTCTCTCATTTTCTAACATAACAAAAATTTCTCACCCTATCCCTTTTAGGGCAACCGTCACTAAAAAGGCATCAAATGACAACAAATTGCAGGCAATGGCTTAATGTACTAAGCAAGGGCTGTCCAAGAGACCTTTCCATGGAGATAGGCATGTTTCACCTCTGAGCTGTCCAATACAGGAGCTCCTTTACAATGAATACCCAAAATGTGGCTGCTGTGAATGAAAAATGTAACCTTAAAATTTATTTAATTTTAATGAATTTAAATTTAAATTTAAATAGCTACATGTGACCAATGGCTATAGTTACTCTTAGGGAATCCTGGAGACAGGGTGCCATGATGAAAAAGTACCTTTTCAAAGGTGAAATTTTATTTGGCAGAAACATAATGTGGAGCAGATGTGTTCTGTGCTCCTGCAGTGCCACCATGTAAAGGACTACTCCAGGTGGAAGGAGTCATCACAGTGATTCCCTCTGCCGAGTTTCTCTCCCATTAGCTTTTCCTGAACTTCATGATGGAACAATCGAGCTTTGCTTTTTTTTCTTTAAACATCTCTTTATATCATCTTTTATACTGTGTATCTGATTATCATGATATCTTAAGTCTCTAAATCTATTATTTATTCTTTCTGCTGATTCTCACTTATGGTTGTTTACTTCCTCATGGCTTTTATCTTTGTGTATTTGGCACAGATCTACGACTCTAAAGGAAAAATGTCCTTCAGAATTTCTGTTATGTTGCTAGCAGAAGTCTAATCCAGGGCTTCCCAATCAATATGCCATGGATAAGTTGCAAAAATGCTGAGCTATCCATTCTTCACAGCTGGCTAGCTACTACTAATCAGTAGATGCTTTGTCTATGTATCTTAATATGTTAAACACGAAGTATGACATTTGAATCAGGTGTCAGGAAAGTATCTGACCTGAGTAAGAGGCAGTCTTGCTTCTTAGGAGTGTGGACAAAGACATCTCATGATTGACACTGTAATTTATCTTCAATTAAATTTAATCCTAGGTTCTTATCTCTAGCCCCCCTGAGGGCCATCAATGGACTGACTTAAATTTATTATTATTACTACTATTATTATTATGAATCTAACAGCTAAATACAAAATATAAAGCTTGGTCAGTATTAAATTCTAAACTACTGCTGACCCTTAAACAATGTGGTAGGTTAGGGGCACTGACTCCTGCACAGTCAAAAATCCATGTATAATTTTTAACTGTCCCAAAATGTAACTACTAATAGTCTACTGTTGACCTTATTGATAATATAAGCAATTAACCCATATTTTGTAAGTTCTAGGTATTATACACTGTATTCTTATGATAAAGTAAGCCAGAAAAGAGAATGTTAAGAAAATCCTAAGGAAGAGGGACGCCTGGGTGGTTCAGTGGTTGAGTGTCTGCCTTCAGCTAAGGGGGTGATCCTGGGTTCCTGGGATCAAGTCCCACGTCGGGTTTCCTGCAGGGAGCCTGATTCTCCTTCTGTCTGTGTCTCTGCATCTCATGAATAAATAAAATCTTAAAAAAAAAAAAGAAAATCATAAGAGAAAATAAACTTACAATTAAACTTACTATGTTTAATGGAAAAAAGTCCAAGTATAAAGTTGACCCATGCAGTTTAAACCTGTGTTGTTCAAGGATCAACTGTACTTACGTCGCCCAAAGCTTTATTCTGGTCTTTAATCATCAATTAATAGAAGAGAATGAAAGCTGTGTATTGTAGAGAGGAATATCAAACAAGAGTCAAAGACTTCAGTTTTGATCCTGACTATAGTCTCTCTATCCATGTGATTTCATGGAAACTTGTTTTTACTAAGTTTTCTAACTGTGGGTAACAAGTGAACAGCAATAGAACGATTTATGTGGATAGTTTGTTGGATGGGACAAGGACTAAGCATAGGGCCTAGCAGGGAGCAGGTGCTCAAGGCACACATACTTGGTTAATCTAAATTGTAATCCAAATACTGTGCTTTGTTTTTAAATGTACCTTTTTTTTTTTTTTAATTGAGAAGGGAGGTTGTACTGTATTCTTCAATTTTATTTGAATAAAAAAATATTTTAAAAAACCATGAACATGGAAAGATTAAAAACTTAAATTTTGGTGTGCCTGAGTGGCTCAGTGGTTGAGCATCTGCCTTTGGCTCAGGTCGTGATCCGAGAGTCCCAGGATCGAGTCCCGCATCAGGCTCCTTGCCTGATGGAGCCTGCTTCTCCTTCTGCTTGTGTCTCTGCCTCTCTGTGTTTCTCATGAATAAATAAAATCTTAAAAAAAAAAAAAAAAAAAAACTTAAATTTTAATATATTCTTTATCATGTTGAAAAGCCATTTCTAGGATCTAATTTTATAGTATAAATAGTATAAAACATGGACTGTATGTAAAGATGACAATTTTCCCCAAGTTAATCTCTAAGTTAATGTAACTGCTATCAAATTCACACTTTTTTGGTAGATTTTGACAAATTTATCCTAACTTTCATTTGATTCATTCAAATGATACAGAAAGGTGGTTGGTGAGACATAGGATTATATAAAAGAAGGTATGATGACAGTTTGGGTGAGGAATTAAAAGTCTCAAATACAATTAGGAATAAAAGGAAACTACCTCAACATAATAAAAGCCATATAAGAAAAGCCCTCAGCTAACATATTCAATGGAGAAAGATGGAAAGCTTTTCCACCAAGATCAGGAACAAAACAAGGATGACTACTTTTGCCACTTCTATTCAACAACTGCATTTTTTATGTTAACAATGAACAACTGGAAAAGAAAATTACAAATATTACATTTAAGATAACATAAACATATAAAATATTTAGGAATAAACATGACCAAGGAGGCAAAAAATTTCTACTAAAAGAAATTAAAGAAGGTACAAATAGAAGCACCTGGGTGGCTCAGTGGTTGAGCATCTGCGTTTGGCTCAAGCCGTGATCCGGGGTCCTCGAATTGAGTCCTGCATTTGGCTCCCCGCAGGGTGCTTGCTTCTCCCTCTGCCTATGCCTCTGCCTCTCTCTCTGTCTCTCATGAATAAATAAATGAAATCTTTAAAAAATAAATAAAAAAGATACAAATAAATGGAAAAATGTCCTGTGTTCATGGACTGAAGAAAATACTGTTAAGATGTCAATACTATGCAGAACAATTCACGGATTCAATGCAATCCTGGAAAATCTCAATGGGATAAGTTTTTGCAGAAATAGAAAAATCCACCCTAAAATTGATAGGAGTTTCAAGGAATCTTGAATAACCAACACTAGTCTTAGGAAAAAAAAAATAAATAAAAAGCTGGAAGTCTCAAACTTCCTGATTTCAAAACATATTACACAAAGCTACAATAATCAAAACAGTGGTGTACTGGCATAAAGACAGACACAGAAACCAGTGAAGTAGAACAGAGAGCCCAGAAATAAACCCTCTCATATTGGTCAAATGATTTTCACTATAAGTATTAAGACCACTCAATGGGGAAAGGACAGTCTTTTCAACAAATGGTGCTGGGGAAACTGAATATCTACATGCAAAAGAATAAAGTTGGACCTTTACCTTACAACATATACAACAACTGAAAATGCATTAAAAACCAGAAAACTGAGAAGAAAACATCAGTGAAAACCTTTATGCATTGGGTCTGGCAATGAATTCTTGGATAGGGCACCAAAGGCACAAGCAAAAGAAGAAAATAAAGACAAAAGGGATTACTTAAACTTAAAAACTTCTGTGCATTGGGATCCCTGGGTGGCGCAGCGGTTTGGCGCCTGCCTTTGGCCCAGGGTGCGATCCTGGAGACCTGGGATCGAATCCCACGTCGGGCTCCCAGTGCATGGAGCCTGCTTCTCCCTCTGCCTGTGTCTCTGCCTCTCTCTCTCTCCCAGTGTGACTATCATAAATAAATAAAAACTAAAAAAAAAAAAAAAACTGTGCATCAAAGCACACAATCAACAGAGTGAAAAAGCAACCTTCATATGAAATGAAAGAAAATATTTGCAAATCATGTACCTGGTAAGGGGTTAATACCCAGAATATATAAAAAAATCCTGTAACTCAAGAGCAAAAAAATGAAACAATCCAATTAACAAATGAGCAAAGGACTTGAATGGATATTTCTCTAAAGAGAATATACAAATACCCACCAAGCATATGAAAAGATGCTCAATAACACTAATCATTTAACAAAATGCAAATCAGGGGCACCTGGGTGGCTCAGTTGGCTGTCTGCCTTTGGCTCAGGTAGTGATCCCAGGGTCCTGGACTGAACCCCACACTGGGAGCTGGGAAGTCTGCTTCTCCCTCTCCTTTTGCTCCCCCTCCAATGCTCTCTCTCTCTTGCTCTACTCGCTCTCTCAAATAATAAAAATATAATAATAAAATATTTAAAAAACTGCAAATCAAAGCACAATGATATCTATCACCTTATACCATTAGGATGGGTACTATCCAACAAAAATGAAAATAAAAAATCCAAAATAATGTGTGTTAGCAAAAAGATGTGCTGTTGATAGGAATGTAAAATGCTATAGCTGCTATGGAAAACAATATAGTGGTTCCTCAAAAAATTAAAAATAAAACTACCATGTAATCTAGCAATTCCACTCTTTGGTACTTATCCAAAAGAACTGAAAGCAAGATTTCATTGAGATATTTGCATATTCAGGTTCATAAAAGCATTATTTGTAATAGCTAAGCAGTAGAAATACCCTAAATAACCACTGATGGATTTATGGATAAACAAAATGTGGCATATACATACAGTGGATTATTCAGCCTTAAAGAAAAAAAATTCTGGGGCATCTGGGTGGCTCAGTCAGTTAAGTCTCCAACTCCTGATTTCAGCTCAGGTCATGATCTCAGGGTTGTGAGATCAAGCCCTGCATTGGGCTCTGTGCTCAGCGGGCTGTCTGCTTGAGATCCTCTTCCTCTCCCTCTGCCCTACTTGCTCTCTTGCTCTCTTAAATCAATCTTTAAGAAAAAAAAGAAGAGAAAAAGTTCTGTCACATGCTACAACATGGATGAACATTGAGGACATCCTGTGAAGTGAAGTGAGCTAGTCACAAAAAAAGAAATATCATATGAGTCTCTTACATGAGGTAACTGGAGTAGTCAAATTCATAGAAACAAAAAGTAGAATGGTGGTTGCCAGGGTTAGTGGGGACAGGAAAATAGGGAGTTACTGTTTAATGGGTATAGAGTTTCAGTTCTGCAAGATAAAAAAGTTCTGAAGATTAGTTTCACAATAATATGAATATATTTTGCACTACTCAAAAACATTTTTTTAAAATATAAGGCACAAAGCCCATTAAATCTAATATACCACTGTGGACTCATAACCTTATTAAGTGTTAAAAACTTCCCAATTATGACAGAAATAGGCCAGCAGCAAGGTCATCCTGCTCACCATGAGACCACATCCAATATTTTCATAGTCTTTTGCACTATTCTTCTCCACTAAAAAGAAATCAGGGATCTAATGTCTTGGCACAGATATGCCTAGTTGTTGCTAAAATAAAAGTAATGATAATAGCAACATTAACGATAATAATAATAAACAGCCAACACTCACTGAGTATTTGTTTTTTTTTTTTTTTTTTTTTTTTTTTTACTCACTGAGTATTTGTTATGCGGCCAGAGAGTATCCCAGGTGCTTTACATGCATTCATTCATTTACAGCTCATAACGACCCTATATGGTGGATATATTATCATCTTTTTAAAGATGAGGAAATTCAAGCACAGAGAGGTTGAGTAACTTGTCCAAGGTCATACAGCTAGTAAGTGGCACAACAGGCATTTGAACTTTCTCCAAAGTCTGTCCTCTTAACCATATATTATACTGTCTCTCTGGAGACAAAAGTACTTAAAAATACATTTGGATAAGATTGAAAGGACAGGTGCCAGTCTAAAGAGATTCCTAACAGGCCAAATGCAATTTAAGCATAGAAAAGAGGGTGATAATGATAGTTAACTACTTTATGGAAAGCCAGGAGTCCCTAATGATTCTTAAAAAAAGAGAAAAATTAACACAAGAATCATAAAACTATAGCTATGATTCAAAAATAAGGATGGCTATGATATAGGGGAAGTTTAATTTTTTTAAGCAGTTCACATATAGAGCACACTGCAAACAAGTGTTTCTTCTATAAAGTATGTATCTGTCTCACAGTATTTATCTCTGTGAAAGGACATGCTAGACACAGAGTAAGGAATGTGTAGGTCAGGTTGGGGAGGTTGCTTTGAAAGAATTATGTTTATATCCTCATGGCATAAACAGTCCAGTAGTTTTCTGAGCCATAAGGTGAGATCTCTAAAGGTACCTACATTCAGCAAGGAATCTTCCACATGTTAGTTGAAGGTGCTTTGAGAGCCTGCATGAACTGAGGGGTAGGCAAAGACTTGCACAGCCCTCAGCATCCCCACAAAGTGTGTGAGGTGTGAGTGACCTGACAGGCGAAAATAACATCTATGCACAATTGGGGGATTTACACCCACAGACAAATGCCATTTAGGGGTTTGTAAGTCTGGCACAATCTCCTTAAGAACCCTCACTAAACCTCTTCCCTGCCCCAGAGGCAGAGAACTGGCAAGAGGCCAAACAATTCCAGAAAATGCAGGAATTGTACCCTTAACAGAGAGGACTGGTTATAGAAGATAACCAGCTATGTACTCAGCTTGCCCAGTTGAGTATTTCTTTCTTTTTTTTTAAATTTTTTTATTTATGATAATCACACAGAGAGAAAGAGAGAGGCAGAGACACAGGCAGAGGAAGAAGCAGGCTCCATGCACCGGGAGCCCAATGTGGGATTCGATCCTGGGTCTCCAGGATCGCGCCCTGGGCCAAAGGCAGGCGCCAAACCGCTGCGCCACCCAGGGATCCCCAGCTGAGTATTTCTGAAAGAAAACTATAGACTAATTAGTCCTTGTCTCTTGGGAGATGGAATCTCTGCCAATTACATGAGATACATTTAATTGTAGGTAAGTGGTAAACCAAAGCAGAAAATACACAACTAGGACACAATGGACTTGGATACTAAAAAAGGGGAAGCGCTAGGTTAGAAGAAAGGTCTGGAAAGTCCCTCTCACATGGTAAGGAAATCCTGACTCCAATAGGGGCTTGGCTTTATGAACTAGGTAAGGCATGTGTTCCAATCACCTTCAAAGGAAAAATCCTATCCATTAACAATCTCTAGATGACTGCCAAGAACCTACAAATTTGGCTGACCTGTGACAGTTCTTTTAGGGTCTGGCACAAGTACTGGACACCTAATGAGGCTGTAAAAAACAAATATACTAGCCTCAGGAAAATATAAACACTGGCATCCTGGAGAAATTAATCAAGCCCAGAATGAAAAATTTTTAGCAAGTGTAGGTAAAATAAGAAGATATTTTAAAAAGGTTTATTTATTTTAGAGAGAGAGTGATCGAATGCACAAGTGAGGGTGGAGGGAGAGAATCTTCAGGTAGACTGCCCACTGAGCACAGAGCCTGACGCAGGGCCTGATCTCATGACCCATGAGATCATGGCCTAAGCCAAAGCCACAGGTCAGTCATTTAACCAACAGAGCCACCCAGGCACCCTGAAATAATTAGTTTTATGATCACTGAGATAATTTTGTGTTTTTAGTATGTGTTTATGTATTGTCTGTGGCTGCTTTTGTGCTGCAATGGCAGAGTTGAGTAGTTATATTGGGGATGTTATGGCCTGCAAAATGTAAAATATTTACAGAAAAATGTTTGCTGGCCCCTGAAATAAACTAGTAACATTTGCTAAAAGGAAGTGTCCTTTTCTGTAGAATGCCTGGCTAAGAATTACTTATAGTAAATAAGCTCACAATCCATGAGCCATGATGAACTATATAACTCACTGGGGCGTAAGATGGAGATGTTTTGTAATTTAAACGCCCCTCACTGTGCAAAGTAATAACCCACAAAACCTCACTTGGAGACTTCATCTATTGAACTGTTCTTAAACTTTGTTTTGCCCTATTGCTCTTTTTTCTGCCTCTTTTGGGGTTATTTTTGCCTAGAGCCTACCTTGCTCAAACACATAGAGCCTGAAGGGCCTGGATTTTTGGTTCCCGGGACATAGCCCTCACTGCATGATTGATGTGTGAGAGAGCTCCCTTGCTTAAGGTAAGAACAATTCAGAGGCACACATTTCATTCCAGAGCTCCTTGAATGATCAGGATGAGTTGCCCTTTGCAGCACTCGAAGAACCCAGTCTGGTTGGCTCCTTCTCTTTTGTCCTGTTTTGCTCCTCCCACTCCTGTGCTAGTTTACTTCGGGAGCACTTCCTTTATCATTTGCATACAGATCTTTGTCTCAGGGTCTGCTACTGGGCAGCCCACTCCGTGACAGAATACCCAGGAATTTACCTTCTAAAATTGATGTTGAGATTGGCGGTCATGGCAATTCCCCCAGTTAAAATCGCACACATACCAAGAGCAGAATCAATCATGGTTGCAATGGCACCTCCGTGAAGGAATCTAGTTACAACAACAGGGAAAGAAAAAATGTTTTCAGAAGGTCTAAAAACAGTGCCTCTAGAGAGAAACTATCCAAGCACATCTCCATATAATTTACTTATGAAAGGTCCACTTGGTCCATGTTCAACGAACTCAAATAATATTCACGTTCCCAGCTTTATTCTATTTGTAGCATAATGGTCTAGTATTGGTAATATACCAGAACTTAATGGTAATTAGATCACAAGCAAGGAGAAAGCTAAAATATAATTTAAGAAATCTGTATTGTAGGGATCCCTGGGTGGCTCAGCAGTTTAGCGCCTGCCTTTGGCCCAGAGTGGCCCTGGAGTCCCGGGATGGAGTCCCACATCGGGCTCCCAGCATAGAGCCTGCTTCTGTCTCTGCTTCTCTGTGTGTTTCTCATGAATAAATAAATCAAATCCTTAAAAAAAAAAAAAAAAGAAATCTATATCGTATTTTTACTTAGCCGTATACATCACTGTTTAAAAATGCAGGAAATGCAGATAGAAAGAAAAATAAATTAAAAATTGGAAGGTCTTGGGATGCCTGGGTGGCTCCACAGTTGAGCCGTGATCCCGGGGTCCTGGGATTGAGTCCTGCTTTGGGCTCCCTACAGGGAGCCTGCTTCTCCCTCTGCCTGTGTCTCTGCCTCTCTCTGTGTCTCTCATAAATAAATTAAAAAAAAAAAAAAATCTTAAAAAAAAAAAAAAACTGGAAGGCCTTTCATCCCATCATCTAGTGACAAATCACCGTGAACATGTTACTGATACTCTCTCAAATTATACCTTTTGCCCTATCCCATAGCTTTAATATTTTAAACAACTTTCCATGTCAGTAAATATATATCTGCATTGCCACTTCAATGCCTTTATTGTACTCTGTGGGTATGTATGGATACTCTAAGCTATCATTCTTACCCAGGTACTCCTTGCAGGTGAGGACCTCCTTGAAATATGCAAACTGTCCTGTCTTCAACATGATTATGGAACATCGCATATTCAAATCCCACACCTTCCCCAAGGCTTCTGGGAAACTGCTGGGCCTGTGACATTTGTTCTTTTAAAAGTTTTGCGTCTGGAAGGGAAATGAAGTGGATAGGCACATGAGAAAACAGGTATGAGAAAGAGCCATGACAGAGTTAAGTATCTGTACCTTGTGAGAACCACAGGTTTATGGACGACCGATTAAAATGTCAACCAGAAAAAAAAAAATTAAAAAAAAAAAAAATAAAATAAAATAAAATAAAATGTCAACCAGGTACAAAATTAGAGGGATTAGGAGCATCCCACAGAAATAGACTATAGGCTCTTTGCCCTTATAGACTTAACAGTCTAACTGGGGACATAGCAAACATAAATGAAATAAAAAAACAAGGGCAGCCCAGGTGGCTCAGCGGTTTAGCGCCAGCTTCAGCTCAGGGCATGATCCTGGAGTCCTGGGATCGAGTCCCACGTCAGGCTCCCTGCATGGAGCCTGTTTCTCCCTCTGCCTGTGTCTGCCTCTCTCTCTCTCATGAATAAATAAATAAAATCTTAAAAAAAATAAAAATAAAAAACAAGTACTTACACATGGCAATCAGAAAATATAGTATATAAACGCTGATGGTATATTAAATGAAATAACGTATAGACAGAAAGTCTTCTCAGAATAAGTATGGTTTAAATGGGATTTAAAGAAAATGAGCAGTGTAACAGTAGGGAGGTTTTCCTTGCAGAAATGAGTTTAGCCTCAGCAGAAGACAGTCATCATACTGCATCAAAATCAGGTCCAGTTCAGTCCAATGTTCTGAGTGACTAGGACTCTAAGGCCCCAAATTCAGGGTTAGAACCAATAAGGTTTATGAAATCAAATTAGGGAGTTGTAATCTGACATTAAGAAGCAGAATACTTTACATATATCCTGGGCAACAACTAGTATACTTGTTTAGATGTGGTTTTTTGCATATACAACTGTGCACTAGTCAGGTCTACTGAGCTGTGAATCAAAAGGCAGGTCACTTCAAAGCAAAGATGGAAAGCTACTGTTCTAAAGGAAGGGCATATTTATACTTATGCATCTATGTGAGGATTTAATTGCCCAAATTCCGCTTCCTTTCCTGGCTCATTATGATTTGCCGTGCATTAACACGAAATTTCCTTTCTTGTTACTGAATTTATATTTACAAAGTTTGGAAAAATATGAAATGAGAAGATTTGGGAGAGGTGGGGAAAATGGCTCCATGTTAGGTCATGAACATCCTGCGGAGCAGGAACCCTTTTAGACTTTTTTTTTTTTTTTAAGATTATTTATTTATTTATTTATTCATGAGAGAGAGAGAGAGAGAGAGAGAGAGAGAGAGAGGGGCAGAGACACAGGCAGAGGGAGAAGCAGGCTCCATGCAGGGAGCCCGACACGGGACTCGATCTGCGTTCTCCAGGATCAGGCCCTGGGCTGAAGGCGGCGCTAAACCGCTGAGCCACCCGGGCTGCCCCCCTTTTAGAGTTTGTATGCTTGACAAATGGCATTCACTGTGTTTGCACACACAATACGCACTCTAGTGGCTGCTGAGGAAATTCAGGGAGCAGTAGCATAGGAATTGGGAAATTTAAGTTCTTGGCCTAGAACTTGTTCTGTCTTCCACACTTTATCCATACAGTGAGGGGATAAAACTCAATGACCTCTGAGATCCTTCCAATTTTAACATTCTGGAACTTTAGGATAAGATAAAAAAAATTAGAAGGATTTGTTGCTTACTTAGAAGGAGTAGATAAGCAAGTAAAAATTTCTGATCCAGATTACACAAAACCTCAAGGTTATCTTATAAAAATGAGAAAAATAAAGATGTAAAATCAGTTTGTGAGAAATGCAGGCTCAGGCTCACCTCCAACCTTCTGAAGCTCAGCCTGCACTTTAGCAAGACTCAGTGGCCTCATATTCATGTGCAAATCTGAGAGGCACTGGCCTCTTAAACATCTGTGACAGAGGAGAGCTATGGTTAGATCTGAGCTCTGAGTCACTGCCAGCTGGATGAAAGGACAGATTGAAGGGGATGAGAAAGATGAGCGAGAAGACCACTGAGACACTACAGCATCACAGCCACTAGCTCATCCCCTGGGTGAGGTGACTGTCTCCAGGATGTGAAAGAGATGACAGGTGGCTAGATTAGTCCCGGGCTGGGGCTTTCTTAGTTGAGTAGGCCAGAGAGGTTCAGATAAATGCAGTCAAAGAATCGCTTCCGTGGGCCCTAAACAAGCAAGCTAGAAGGAAGACAACTGTGATCAGGGTGTAAATGTGTGAATGTGGGGGTTATTCATTTGTTGCAGTCAAGGCTCAGGATGCCCCTGGCAGTGTGCAGCCAGGGCTGGGTGAAGGAGAGTTTACAAGTGACACAGGAAGCCAAGTGAACTGCGGAGCGGTGGAGAATGGTGGGGAGGCAAGATGGTGACCCAGCTGCTGAGACACTTAGCATGTGAGGGAGAGGTTGGCAGAGGACGGCAACACAGAGGAGAGGAGGAGGTTCAGATGGGATCAACCTCAAAGGCACGGGGGTTTCTACGAGGAACAGGAAGTAACGGGCTGAAAGCAAGTGTGGGTAGCAAGGAGAACAATTCGGAGGGTCAAGTTTCAGGCAAGAGAAAACTGAACCATGAGCCATATAGGAAAGGAACTCTGGAAAACACTGATATTTAAGGAACAGGGAGGGGAGAGAGAAAACTGGTCAGAGATCTGTGAAAGCAAAGAGAGAGATTTCAAGGAGAAGGAGATCAACAAGGCTGAAAAATGCCCTCCAGATTTGGTACTTAGGTCACTAGGAGCTTAAGTGAAGAAATTTCCATAGAGCTGTTAGGGGAGATTGCAGACCACACTGTTAAAAACATTCAGTTGTGTGATGAAGTGTCAGAATAGAACTAGCAATACAAGTCACTAATGTTTCCCCTTCATTTGTAAAACAGAGTAATTCTTATTTTTCTCTTTTGGAGGTTCTATAAAGAAACTTGCAAACTCATTTTTCTTAGTGAAAAGTAGTTTTATTTTTATTTCATTCGTTCCTTCAACAAATGCTGGTGTCTACCATGAGGAAACGAAGACAAGGAAAGTAAAGTGATTTGCCCAAGATCATACAGCTTTAAACTGTGCAACCAAATCGGAACCCACACACTAACATAGGAAGTTGTCAGCTTTTGGATAGTGTCCAAAGCCATGTGACTGAATGGGATTACCAATAGGGTATAGAGAAGAAAGGAATCCTGAGGGCTGAGATGTGGGGCATCCTATCATTAAGACTTTGAGGACAATGAGGAACTGGCAAAAAACAGACAGGAAAGGACCAGTGAAGTAGGAGTGTGCTGTCTTGGAAGCCAAGTTCAGGGGAAAGGAGGCACTGCTGTGCCAAAAACTGAGAGATCACTAGTTAGCATCATGAAGGTCACTATGACCTTGACAAGAATAGTTTCAACAGAGTGATAAGACTCCACTGACTGCAGTGGGTTCAAGAGCGACCAGGAAGCGAGAAAGAGAGAGTTGTAGCATGTCTGCACACTGATGAAAATGTCCCAGTAGGGAGAGATGCCTTTAAATAGGACAAAAGTGAGGGAACACAGCACACAGAGACAAGGCTTGGCTCTCCTAAGAGGATGGGTAGTTCTCTGGTAAGAGGAAAGAGCAGAACATCAGGCACAGATGTAGCAAGTAGATAAATGAGGCAGTGGGAACCTGATTGCTTTTATTTTCTCATAGGGCAACAGGAAGCAAGATCCACTGAAAGCAAGGCTTGAGAATAAGGTAGGAAGCAGCCATCTAGGACAGCAGGAGCATAAATAGGCAGGGGAAAATAAAAAATGCCGGTCAGGCAACATTAAGAGCTTACTGCCGGTCATTTTGTAAAAAAAACCTTTACGATCCCCAAACAATAACCTACGGACAAGTTTGGATGACTAAAAGACAATGAGTGGGATGCCTGGGTGGCTCAGCGGTTGAGCATCTGCCTTCGGCTCAGGGTGTAGTCCCAGGATCTGGGATCGAGTCCCTCTGCCTATGTCTCTGCCTCTCTGTGTGTCTCTTGTGAATAAATAAAATCTTTAAAAAAAAAAAAAAAGATTATGAGGAAATATCCGTATAAGCTTCATGAGGTCAGGGATCCTACCTGTGCCTTCAGATCTATTTTAGGACTACAGTACTTAGGGTAGCAGATGCTCAACAGATGGTTACTGAAGGAGTAAATACTGGATTTGCAAAGAGGAAGCCAAAAAGGCCTTTACAGGCTCATTCTAAAAATGAAGAATACATTAGGTATTTATACAAACTTGTGCAGTTAGGTTCAACAAGTCAGCCACGTAGGTGCAGAAGAGAGATCAGTAGTTTACACGAAAGACATGGAGTGTTAACCGACTTTTAGTACAAAGTGGGACCCGGCTACCTATCTAGTGCTAATGTCTTGTTCTACACTGAAAGGATATCACTGGTTTCAAACTTAGTTCTGGGAAGCATATATTAAAAACGATCCTGAGAAACTGAACATGTCCTGGAAAAGGCAACCAGGCTTGTAAAGGAGACTGAAATATCCTCTGGGAGAAATACCTGAAAAAACAGAGAAGAGCAGCCTGGCAACAAGAACGGTCAGGGAGAGGAGATACATGTATTTACGTCCTACACATGAAAGGATGTGAACAGCTGCTTATTGTTTGTGTCCCTAGTACTAGAATTCAACAAATGGGTGAAGGGCACAAGAAGTGACTATAGCTCAACAGTCTCAGGAAGAAATCACTAATAATAAGAGCTGTCCAAAATGGAAAAAGCCCCATTGCCCCAAGCACCACCGTATGACTGGAGGTGCTCAAGTTACATCCAGCCGAATGGTTGTACAGGTTAACGTAGAAAGCAAGAGAAGATAGAGAAAAAATTAGACTATATTAGTGGGTCCCAATCCACCTTCCACTCCAAAATGAGGGAGCCCACTGTTCTCTCCAACAGCAGTGGCTTAATAGGTTGTGAGCTGGAGGGTGGACATCCCAGTTTTCTTCATTGCGATACCCTAGTACCTAGTAGCATAGTGTCTGACATACAGTAGGTGCTCAATAAATACTTGTGTAAGGAAGAAAGCTAGTAATCTTAAGAGACAAAAGAAGGAAATAGTAATGATGACTAAGAACCCCTCCCTAAGTGATTCTGAAGGTCCATCCCCCTGTGCCCCAGACTAAACAATCTTCCAGGCCCCAAGTCTGGGATTCTATATATCTGTGTTATCCTCGCTTGATTTAGCTAATATATTTATATTAATAACTATCCCTATTTATAACTCCTTAAACTAGTGGTTCCTGATGTTTTTAGGTCTTGGATTCCTTTGGGGATCTTATGAAAGACACAGGTTGGTCCCTAAAAAAGAGACATTCCTTAGGAAAGGGAGATCATTGCTTTCTAAGTGTTTATGTCAAAGAATGGCAGACTTCTTACTTTCTTATAAGGGCAGGTGTTCCAAGTTTTTGTTTTAAATGTAAAAGTCTGATTTAAGAACCTAATTGGGCATTAGAGCATCTCCTAAAATGGCAGAAAAGGTGGGCATTATTACCTCACCTATTTATTTCCCATTTAAAGTGAAATAAAACCAAAGAATGAGTTCAGTAAGACTGGATTTTGCAATGTGAAGATAAAACCAGTTTAAAAAACTTTCAACTTCTAAGTCACTGTTATTGGTGTCACCACAGAAATTGGTGGTTCCCTAATCCCAGGACTAACTGCATCCACATAGTCTGAAAGTTTGTTAAAAATGGATTCTCAGGCTCTACACCTAAGAGTCTGAGTGATTCAGAGCAGGAGAAACACTGACAAAGGAGCTTAACTCTTCAGTTAGTGCAAAAGCAGTACGCCTCTGCAGGCTTGGAAGCAGAAGCTTTCCACGTTTTTCAGATATGCCCCCTTCAAATCACAAGAGCGGGCCTAACTGTGGTCTCTACTCCCACCAGACCTGAGCAGGGAGGTGAAGAAAGCAGTGGGCAGGAGCAATCACTCCTTTTCCCTGGTTATTTTCCATGTGTCTCTGAGGCATACATGTTAATAAATTTGTGTATTTTTCTTATCAGCCTTTTAAAACATTGTCTCCACCAACAACTTGGAATTATATTTCCTCCCCTGTCGTTCCTGGTGACCCAGAAAGGACCTGTTGAGATATACACTTGTTCCAGAGCTACAGATGGGATCCTGGGAAAACTGGCAGAAACCAGCCAAGGAAAAGAATTCTTACCAAGTCTGCCCTCCCGGATTTCCATCGGTAATAGCTGGACAAGACAGGAAGGCAAACATTTTATGTCATTCCACCCTTTCCAAATTCAGCTTAGCAGGAGAAAAACACATGTAAGAATTAACTCTGGGGATGCCTGGATGGCTCAGTGGTTAAGCGTCTGCCTTCGGCCCAGGGCCTGATCCCAGGGTCCAGAGATTGAGTCCCACATCGGGCTCCTCCGCAGGGAGCCTGCTTCTCACTCTGCCTGTGTCTCTGCCTCTCTCTCTATGTCTCTCATGAGTAAATAAAATCTTAAAAAAAAAAAAAAAAAAAAAAAAAAGAATTAACTCTTTGAACTGCAGCTCCTGGATTTGCTTTCAGGTACCTGCTGGCTACTAACCCTTTCCCTCACTTCTATTTGTCTTGTGTTCTGAGAACTTGGGCTGTGTTTCTGCCTGCTGGAGCACACAGGTTGGTGGCCCCAAAATACGGCCAGACAGAAATGTCTGAAATGCAGTTCAGCATCCCATTAGTGGCTAGTGTCCTACAAACTTTTGCCAGCTCTCAGGAGGGTGTTGCATAGTTCTTTCTTTTTTTGGTTACTTTTGGGAGTGGTTCTGATCTTGGAGGGCTGCATTGCCTCTCTCTGGGGACACCTTTCGTGTCTGTCCTTAAGCCATAAAAGGCTTACTGGTTTTGGTTTTAGGAATGACTTAAGGCATTCCTGATTTAAAAGAAACAGGAAAAAAGATTTCAAAAAGGAATAAAGTCAGGAAAATTTACTGTTTGTTTCAGCCGAAACCTGAGAAGGTATTTGAAAGGAATTTTTAAAAAAGCTCTATGGCCACACTGGAGGCTGATATTCAGAGCCTGATATATTTTGTTTTGTTTAAGAGACAGAGAGAGATTGAGCATAGGATAGGGGCAGAAGGAGAGACAATCTTAAGCAGGTGCCATGCTCAGTGGGGAGCCCAAGGCAGGGCTCCATCTCATGAGCCTGAGATCATGACCTGAAGTCAGACACTGAACTCTATCACCCAGAGGCCCCAGGAATTTTTTTTAAGATTGATTGATTGATTGATTTATGATAGAGAGAGAGAGAGAGGCAGGCAGAGACACAGGAGGAGGGAGAAGCAGGCTCCAATGCCGGGAGACCGACGTGGGACTCGATCCCGGGACTCCAGGATCGTGCCCTGGGCCAAAAGCAGGTGCTAAACCGCTAAGCTACCCAGGGATCCCCCCCAGGAATTTTTTAAAAGGCCTCTCTGTTCTATGTGATCCTGGCTCCTCCATGGGAACTTCTCTTTGACTGAAAAGAAACCCCCTTCTTGAGCCCCTACTGATGATATGGTCCACCAGCTCTGTCTACCTCCTCTGTGTCTACATGAGTTAGCTAAGTATAATATGGAACTTAATCACCTTCCACCTTCCATTTAGTTCCCTGGATCCTTTGATACGTCTTCCCCCTTCAAACTCCTACCTTGTCCAAATTTTCTCCACTCCTGCCACATTTTCCCTTCCTACTTCAGCCTCCCAGCTCCCTAAAGCTACTCGATCTTCAGGCCCCTTCCTCTACTAGGGGCTCTCCAGGGACCCAGAGACCCCAAAGCAACTCTCAGAGGCTGCAAAGAAACAAGGAGCTACATGGAAATGGGGCAAATGAAAACCTCTTAGAAGTCTTCTACACAAATATTGGTAAAAAGCTTTAGCTGAGTACGTTAACCGTAACTTACTCCATCTGCCTGAAACACAATTTGGATTCAACTGTTCTTATAAACTGAGTGTAGATTTCTGTTTGCATTTGTCTGTATGTTTATGTATGTCTACATACGAATCTTCTGGATTTGGGGAATTTTTTTTTTTTACCTGTAGATGGCATTACTGTAAAAAGAGCTCTACGTAATTAGCTTTAAAAAAAAAGTGCTTGGGGGGCACCTGGGTAGCTCAATTGGTTGAATGTCTGCCTTCGGCTCTGGTTGTGATCCTGGGGTCCTGGGATCAAGCCCTACATTGGGCTCCCTGCACAGCCCAGAGCCTGCTTCTCCCTCTCCCTCTGCCTACTGCTCCCCCTGCTTATGCATTCTCTGTCAAATAAATAAAATAGGAAGGAAGGAAGGAAGGAAGGAAGGAAGGAAGGAAGGAAGGAAGGAAGGAAGGAAGGAAGGAAGGAAGGAAGGAAGGAAGGAAGGAAGGAATGATTTTTAGAAGTGCTTGGGACACCTGGGTGGTTCAGTGGTTGAGCATCTGCCTTTGGCTCAGGGCATGATCCCCTGGTCCTAGGATCAAGTCCTGCACTGGGTCCGCTACATGGAGCCTGCTTCTCCCTCTGCCTAGGTTTCTGCCTCTCTTGTCTCTCATGAATAAATAAGTAAAATCTTTAAAAAATAAAAATGCTTACATAAATTAAGTAATCCTTAAACTCAGAAATAAAGAAACCGACCTAAATGTTTTTCAAGTTCATATGACTTGAGTAATCTTTGGTAAATAGATACATTGTTTACTAAAACAACAAGCACTAACCCAGAAAAACAGATATACCTTCAGAGTTGTCACCACTAAATGCAGACATACAAACTTTTTCTACCTGGTTTACTAGTCAAATGAGCTCATGTTATCTGTTATAAAAAACCTGGTAGCTAGAAAAATAATGAGGGGCTCCCGGGTGGCTCAATGGTTGAGCATCTGCTTTCAGCTCAGGTCATGATCCCGAAGTCCTGGGATCAAGTTCCACATCAGGCTCCCTGCAAGGAGTCTGCTTCTCCCTCTGCCTGTGTCTCTGCCTCTCTCTGTGTGTCTCTCATGAATAAATAAAATCTTTAAAAAAAAGAGAGAAAAAAAGAATTTGAGATGATGAAATTCTCATGAGTAATGTAAACACTGCTAAGAACAAATGAATGAAGTAGATATAAGCTAAATGTTTATAAATGAACAATTATATGTCTGCTTAAAAATAGTTTCTTAAATCTCTTTGGTAACTTACATTCCTAGAATTTTGCTACGTGATAGATAATCTCTAAATATCTAAACCATTTCGGGCAGACCCGGTGGCTCAGTGGTTTAGTGCCATGTTCAGCCCAGGGTGTGATCCTGGAGACCTAGGATCAAGTCCCACATGTCAGGCTCCCTGCAAGGAGCCTATTTCTCCCTCTGCCTGTGTCTCTGCCTCTCTCTCTCTGTCTCTCATGAATAAATAAAATCTTTAAAAATAAATAAATAAATAAATAAATAAATAAATAAATATCTAGATCATTTCCAAATAAGATAAAATATTGAAACATTAATCGCTAAATATGAAGTCTAAATTTACCTGCTTGTGGCCTCTTATAGAGAAGCTAAACATATTTGGATTTGTTTGTAAACATGTCTTGTGCCACAGTGAAAAACTATGAGAAAGTGCATGCTCCTAGAAATTATGAAAATATATTCACAAAAAAAATTTAAAAAAGAAAATATATTCACAAGTTTGCCAATCTACACAACGCTGGCATGACATAGTTCATAACTGCTTACTTCTTCACTTTCATTAGAAATTAAGATTTCTATGAGTTAAGAATTCTAATATATATCATTAAAAATACTAAAAATAATAAGAGGAACAACTCTGTATATAAAGCAAGTAGAATGTATTTGTAGTGAGAAAAGGTAGACGGTATGGAGATGTATTTTTGTTAGGGATGAAAAAGAGTAAATTTGTCTTAAAGCAGAATAACTAGTTGCTTCAGAATGAAAAGAATAAAGGACAAACTAAGTAGATAAAGTTGGGGAGAAGGGAGAGGGAGGGGGGAGAAGGGGAGAGAAGGAGAGGAGGACAGGGAGAGAGGAGGACAGGGAGAGGGACAGGGGGAGAGGGGGAGGGGGTAGAGAGAGAGAGAGAACACCTTACTTGTGTGCTCAAGGTGGCTAAAACTGAATGAAATTATTACAATGGGATTTTATTTTTAAGCAATCACTACGTCCAACATGGGGCTCTAACTCACACCCCCTAGATCAAGAGTCACATGTTCCACCAACTGAGCCAGCCAGGTTCCTCTATTATTAAGAGTTTTAAAAATAAGTTTTAATAGAATGCCTGTACAAAGTTAAAATTTAACCACTTTCATCTATTAGAAGTACACAGTTTTCTTGACTACTGGTCCGCCTTTTTTTTTTTTTTGTTAAATATTTTATTTATTTATTTATTCATGAGAGACAGAGAGAGAGACAGAGACACAGGCAGAGGGAGAATCAGGCTCCACACAGGGAGCCTGATGTGGGATTCGATCCCGAGTCTCCAGGATCACGCCCTGAGCTGAAGGTGGCGCTAAACCGCTGAGCCACCCAGGGATCCCATGGTCTGCTCTTAAGAAGAAATTGAGGAAGGTTTTTCTTTACCTTTTAAGCAATCTGTCTAGAAAGCAAAGATTTTGTACCTTACCAACATCATTTCCTGTGCTCCATGTTGTCTTTTCCAGGTCTTAAGAAACGGAGTCTTCTCTACTAACAGAGCTAAGTTTTGTTTTGCTGTGTTTTAATAACTAAGTACTCTTCTGGTTTGCCTCTGACACCTTTTACCATCACTCTGGTTAAATAAGAACTGCTGTTTCACAGTGACCTATTTATTAATAAGATGTTCTAAAACGCTTCATATTTGACAAATTTCTCCTAACCAAAGTCTAAGTCAGGTCTGTTTGAACCCAGACTAACTTTGGGATTTCCCAGCATGTTCCCTGTAACATCTTCTAAAGGACAAATATTAAGTATTTAAATTGTGTGAAATTCCTAGAAATCTACTATGTCCTGGTAAAATGTTACCAGTCATAATTCTAGTCATCTTAAAATCTGTGCCACAGAAATAACCACATTTCCTTGTCATTGACATTAGAAGGAAATGTCATCAGATCTTTAACCGTGGCCATTTTTAGGTCTTTTTGTCATTTACAGACAGTTGTTTTATTCTGATGATTTTGCAAAAGTGTTTCATCTTGGGGGCTCTTCTCCGCTCGTGCTCTATTTCTCTCTCTCAAATAAGTAAAATCTTTAAAAAAAAAAAAAAAAAAGGTGCTTTGTCTTCTAAGAGATTCAAGAAAAGGACTGTTTTCTGATAAGCACACTTTTCTGATAACTTTAAGCCATACCACTGAACTGGGTAAGAATTTCCATAACTCTGGTGGAAAACTCAAAAACTCAAACCTGCCAAGATCAAGCAAAACAAGAATCAATTATGTGGGACTAAATGAACTGACAAAGATAAACAGAACTGAAACATTTATCTTTCTCCTTACCTGATCTCATCAGAATTTGGAAATGCTTATTGAGTATTCTTATTTTCATAGTAATATATTTACTCGTAGAACATCTGTTCCTTAGACACAGATATGACCAGTTTCAAATAACTAAGGCTGACTTTACAGAGCTAAGAAAGCCCCTTCAGAACACTGCTTGGTATCTGGCTTACTGGGCTCCTAGTATTATAGTGGGTAAAGACGGTCACCTCTTGGCAGCCTCAGGAAGTTCAGAATATTTGGGGGCCCTGAGAAGAGAGGAATGCACTCAAATTCATAGGTACTACGGCAAGGACAGTTGGTTGTTGGCTTGGCTTCTGGCGTTGAGTGGCTTTTGAAAGTCCATTCTGAGATTCTTAACAAAGGGGGCTCCTGGGTGGCTCAGTACATTAAGCATCTGCCCTCTTCTCAGGTCCTGATCCCAGGGTCCTGGGACAGAGAGCACCGAGTGGGGCTTTAACATCTAACCTAACTGCAGTGTCAACCTTCCCCAGAAACTGGGGTTTTACATCTAACCTAACTGCATCAGTCAGGAATTTTCTGGTCTCTCTCCATCGCCAAAGGCAAATGAGGTCATCTGCAAGATAAGACACCCTGCCTGCCCTTTCCCCTAAGTGATGGTGACCTTGCTTGGAATCCTTTCTTTTCTTTTACTATTAACTCCCTGCCCTGCCCTCCTTCTTATAAAAATCTTCCATTTTGTACAATTCTTGGGAACACCTCTCTACTTGCCAGATGGGATGCTGCAGGATTCACAAATCATTTTTTTTGTTGTTGTTGTTTATTTGAGAGAGAGAGAGAGAGAGAATTCGAGCAAGGGCGAGGAACAGAGGAAGACGGACAAGCAGACTCCACACTGAGCATGGAGCCTGACGTCGGGCTGGATTCCACAACCCTGAGATCATGACCTCAGCTGAAATCAAGAGTTGGATGTTTAACCGACTAAGCCACCCAGGCACCCCTCACAAATTGTTTAATAAAGCCAATTAGATCTTCAAATCTGCTTGGCTGAATTTTGGTTTTTGGCAGGGCTCTCAATCCAATATCTAGAAATCCTAACTGTCCTATTGACTCAAAAACAGTCCATGGTTTGTCCCAACTATTAACTTTTGTTTTTTATTCGTTTCCATAAAAATGCTTATTAAAAAGGTGACTACTCACACCGTGTAGAGCACCCCCCCCCCCCCCCCCCCCACAATACTACCTCCTGAAATGACACAAAACTATTTAGCTGAGCTGACGTATTCTCAGGACTAACAGACTGGTGCAGACATGAAACTTCTTGGTGAAGCTTCAAAGGCAGGAATGAAGGATCACATAGTATGCCAACCCTAAATATGGCTCTTTGGCATCAAGATTATCGTGAGAAAAAAAAAAAAAGATTATCGTGAGGAAAAACAGACACGGGAACTTCTGGAAACATCTATCGTGTTTTCACAATAGATGGGAAAATTTACATTTTCCACACATTTTTGTGTGGGAAATTTATATTTCTAAATGAAATCTCCACTTGTAAGGGTATCTCCTCCTCTGTACTAGACAGAAGGGAGGACTCTAAATTGAAGAAACTCTTCTCAATGAAGAAAGCAGCCTGCCTAACAAACCTTACCCTGTTAATTCCACTTTTCCTGGTAACCTCCCTGCAGCTGGCCCCCTTCCCTCCAGCTTTTTGGCCTTTAGCTACAGATGGTATTTAAATTGGTGGCTAAGGCCTCTTGGGGAGTTACTTTTCCTGGGTATCTTCACATACACCTGAGGTATACCGGTTCAACTTCATTTTTACAATGTTTTGATGTTTTGCTTTTCTTTTAAGAAAGCAATGGGCAGGAAAGAGGATGGTTCACTATTCCTCCCAATTTCTAACCAGAGATTTTGGGACATTTTTGGGAATAAAAAGTCCTCTTTGGGGGATGAAAAGAACAGAATAGAAACTACGGTCAATAATTTTTTTTTAAAAGATTTTATTTATTTATTCATAGAGATGCAGGGAGAGAAAGAGAGGCAGAGATGCAGGCAGAGGGAGAAGCAGGCTCCACACAGAGAGCCTGACGTGGGACTCGATCCTGGGTCTCCAGGATCACGTCCTAGTCTGCAGGCGGCGCTAAACCGCTGCGCCACTGGAGCTGCCCTATGGTCAATAATTTTGTGATAACAATGTGTGGTAACAGAAGGCAGCTAACCCTTAAATCGTGGTGAGCACTGAGTAACACATAGAATTGTTGAATCACTATGTGGTATACCTGAAACTAACGTAACATTGTTATGTCAGTTTTACAAAAGTTCTTTTAGGGGCATCTGGGTGGCTCAGTGATTGAGTGGCTGCCTTTGGCTCAGAACATGATCCTGGGGTCCTGGGATGGAGTCCTACATCAGGATTCCCGCAGGGAGCCTGCTTCTCTCTCTGCCTGTATCTCTGCCTCTCTCTCTGTCTCTCACAAATAAATAAAATCTTTTAAAAAAAGTTTTTTTTTTTTTTTTAAATAACGTGCCTTTATTTTTTTACATAGCACTCATCACCGTCTGACATACTTTGTGTTTAATGGTTTGCCTCTCGTCTCTATGGTGTCAGCTCCACGAGGGCAGAGATTTTAGGTAAAGAAAACAAGTCAAAGCACAGAGCACCTTAAACAGGTCCCCTGGTTTGTTTCCTCTCTCCCTTCTTTCTTTTCTCTCTTCTTCCCCAAGTATTTACATGGCACATAACTAAGTACCAGGTACTGTTCTAGGTACTGGAGACCCATAGAGAATAAAACACAAAAATCTCTGCCCTTGGGGTGCCTGGGTGGCAGAGTGGGTTAAGCCATCTCAAGGTCTTGGGATCATGAGATGGAGCCCCGTGTTGGGCTCTGAGCTCAGTGCAGAGTCTGCTTGGGACTCCCTCTACATGTGTGTATCCTCTCAAATAAACAAATTAATTAAAAAAAAAATCTGCCCTTATGGAGCTCATAACCTGATGTGAGAGACAAAAACACAGTTTGTCCAATGGTGATAAGTGCTATAGAAAAAACAAATGCATCTGAAAAAATGCTTATTAAGGGAAAGAAAATAATCTGAAAAGGCCAAATGCTATATGAATCCAACTATGTGGCATTCTGGAAAAGGCAAAACCATGGACACACTGAAAAGATCAGCGGTTGCCAACAGTTCAGGGGGAAAGTGTTGAGAATGATGGAAACATTCAGTTTGATACTTTAATGATAGCCATCAGTCACCACACATTTGTCAAAACCCATAGCACAATGCAAAGAGTGAACCCCAATGTAACCTACGGACCTTTGTAACCTATGGTTAAGAATGTTATCAACAAGGACGTCTGGGTGGCTCAGCGGTTGAGCATCTGCCTGTCTGGGTGGCTCAGAGGTTGAGCATCTGCCTTTGGCTCAGGGTGTGATCCTGGTCCAGGGATCGAGTCCTGCATCAGGCTCCCTGCAGGGAGCCTGCTTCTCCCTCTGTCTATCTCTCTGCCTCTCTCGTGAATAAATAAAATATTAAAAAAAAAAAAGTTATCAACAGTAGCTCATCAATTATCAATTACACTATCACAAAATGTTAATGATGTGGGAAATAAAGGCAGAAGGAATGAAGATAAAATTAAATCACCTTAAACCTACAGCCAATTGAACAATACTTGAGGTAGGCACATTATGACATTCCTCCTTATAAAAGTCCTTTTGAAACTTCCCTTATCTTTACCTTCCCCAACCCCAAGGTATAAAATCACTTGCTTCTCCTAATCCTGGGGCAGCAGGGAACAGCAGGCAGCAGCAGCCACAGCTCCTTCTGCCCACGGGTCCTGTCCTTGTGCTTCAATAAAACCACCATTTTGCACCAAAGACCTCTCAAGAATTCCTTCTTGGCCATTGGCTCTGGACCTCACCAACCTCATCAACATTCAAAAACTGCATCAGTTAATAGGGGAAGCTGGGGTGGAGGGAGTGTAAGAGGATATGTGAACTCTGTACTCTCCATTTATTTTTCTGTAAGCCTGAAACTATTAAAAAAAAAGTTTTCATTAAAAAAATAAAAAAGCACACACAGAAAAACAGGAAATGCAGTGTGTGTGTACCAGAGGCAGGGTAGGTTGCCTTGGGAGTTTAGAGTCTGAGAGAAGAAAGGTTGATGTCAGAATGCTGAGCTTCTTAGGGTGACAGAGCCACAGACTGGGACATTGCCTCTCTCTGTGTGTCTCACGAATAAATAAAATCTTAAAAAAACCAAAAAAAACAAAAAAACCACAACTTTGCTTGAAGGAAAAACCACCTTAGCTTGACAACAGCCAGGCCTCCAGGATCCTGAGACTTCTTTTTTTTTTTTTTTAATATTTTTATTTATTTATTCATGAAAGACACACAGAGAGAGAAAGAGAGGCAGAGACACAGGAGGAGGGAGAAGCAGACTCCATGCAGGGAGCCTGATGCGGGACTCATTCCCGGGAATCCATCCCAGGACTCCAAGATCACACCCTGGGCCGAAGGCAGGTGCTAAACTGCTGAGCCACCCAGGGATCCTCCTGAGTCTTCTTTAGCATAGGAAAGTCCTTTTGGAAACTTCCCTTTGTCTCTACCACCCCATTCCAAAGTATAAAATCAACTGCTCCCCACAATCACAGTGTAGCCTTTTCTGCCCATGGGTCCTGTCCCCATGCTTTAATAAAACCACCTTTTTGAATCAGAGACCTCAAATTCTTTGCCATTGGCTCCAGCCCCAACATTTCCACATCAGTAACCAGTGCAATATTTGTTCTATATTTGACATTTAAATATTCTTTATGATAATGTGGCTGTTCTTACCAGGAAAAAAGATTTTGACATCTTCAATCCTTTCAGGAGGGTTACATTTATATGAAGGCAAACGTTTCCAAGAGCCATCTTCACTTTTCTTCATGAACTGGTCAAACAGGAGCCTCATGTCCTCATTCCAGCTGGGATTGGGGAGAGAATGGTCCACATGAAGGACTTCAGAAGAAAATGACCTCTAAAGGAGAGAAGAGAAAAAGAATGGGAAGTAAACCCTAATTCATAACATATTCTCCTATTTTCTGAGACTGTTTTGCTGCTGCTCCTCTTCCCAGAAGTTTGTCACTTCAGAGTGCAAGCAAATTTCAGGAATCAGCCAGTACAACCTCTTTGAGAGAAGATTGAGAGACAGTAAATGATTTGCTCAGTGTCACCCAACTACCTACTGACAGAGCAGCATTAAGCCCAGGTCTGCGGATTCCTTTCTCTAAAACAAAACAAAACAAAACAAAACAAAACAAAACAAAACAAAACAAAACAGTTAATCAATCCTAGGTGAGCCAGGAGGAACTGGAGATAAACAAATGAAGGACACACATTCTCCTCCATGTAAAAGGGTTTACCAGTGGGGTCTGCAGAGGAGCAGGGGTGAAGGTGTTTATCTCAGATGGGGGATGGGGAGAAGTTCTTGGACTTGAATCTTAATGATGATGTAGGAAAGATGTCAGGGTTTGAAGCCAATGGCCAAGAAAGAATTCTTGAGCCATCTCTAATGCAAAAAGGTGGTTTTACTAAAGCACGGGGACAGGACCCATGGGCAGAGAGAGCCGCAATGGGGTTGTGTGGGGTGGAGATCATATACCTTCAAGTTGGGAGGGGTTAGGGATAGCATGTAAGTCTCTTGATGAATTTTGGAAGCAAAGTTTCCAGAACTTTGAGCTGGCTAACTGTTGTTGGTGAAAGGTCATTTATTACCGTCTAATAAAACCTTAGTCATGAGACCCTGCAGATGTATATGGTGGATTGTAGGCTTGGGGGATGGCTCTTGGCGGGTAGAAATAAAGTAAGTCTTCAAAGGAATTTTGAGATGTTACATAGACTTACAGGATCCTGGGGGTCGAGCTAAGATTGCCTGTTGCCCTCAGCAAAGTACTAACATAGAGGCAGCTGAGTTCCTAGAGGTCACTCTGTCTGTTTTAAGGACTTGTCAATGAGCTGTAGAGAGTAAAGACATTTAATAATTCTCCTTCTGCCTTTGTTTCCCACATCAGTTACACAAGCAGAAATCAGGCAGCTTGAAAGGGTAAGGGAAAGCTAAGGGAAAACCATATGCAAAAGCAAGGAGGCAGGACACAGTTTCGAGGGGCCTTATGACAACCAACTTATGAAACACTTATGAAATAGGTACTAATTATTACCCTCATTTTACAAATGATGAAACTAAGGCCTAAAAGAAGCTTGGCTTTGGGGTGCCTGGGTGGCTCAGTCAGTTAAGCGTCTGCCCTCGGCTCAGATCATGATCCCAGGGCCCCAGGATTGAGGCCCTGCATTCATTCATTGGGCTTCCTACTCAGTGGTGAGTCTGCTTCTCTTTCTCTTTCCCTCCCCAACTATCTCAAATAAATAAATAGAAAAGAAAAGAAAAGAAAAGAAAAGAAAAGAAAAGAAAAGAAAAGAAAAGAAAAGAAAAGAAAGAAAAGAAAGAAAAGAAGAAAAGAAAAGAAAGCTTTGTTTCAGTGCAAGGGGAGGAGCAGATGGCTGTAGAGATGCAGACAAGGGCTTGACTCTGAGAAACTTCCATACTAAGCTAGTTGGCCTGGTCTCTAGCTGCAGTTGTTCCCAGAGAGATTTTAATAGGAAAATAACAAGATCTAATCTAGCCATCATTAAGAAAGAGAGTGGGAGGAACCAAGACTGAATCTAAGGACTCTGTGTCAAGGATTTTAGAGATACATTTTAGAGATAACCCAAGTGAAAAATTATGACTGCATGAAACAGATAAGGAGTAGGGAGGAGTTAAAATACAAACACCAGCCCCAGGTTTCTGAATTACACAACACAGTGAATGACAGAGCCAATTACCAAGAAAGGGAATGTAAAAAGAAGGCAGAGGTTAGGGGGACAGGTGCTTGGTGTCAAAATGGCTTCCAACCATCAGCACTGAGCAATGCTACTACCATTCCTGTACCAGAGGCCCTGGAAGAGGATAAAGTGTAACTAACTATGGTGTTGGACAAAGCAAATGGCCACAGGCACCGGAAAGGAAAACTATTTTTCTTTTTTAAGCTTCAGTAGAAATCTTGGAATATTTAACAGGTGACTCTAGGATAGATCAGTTCCAGTCTTTTATGGACCAAAGTGACAGAGATAATTGAAGACTTTTAGGAACTAGAATGACTCACTTGGCTGTGAGTTCTCCTACCTGATTTTAATTTGGAAGTGTGGAATTTAACTAAATTGTGTGAACTTTAAAAAATCTGCTATCTGCCAGGTTCTGTGCCAGGAACTGGTTAAGACAGAGAGAGAAGACTTATGCCCTGCCCTCAACTGCTTGCAGCCTTGGGTGTGAAAAATATCCTAAAAGAAGTACATATAGACACAGAAGGACCGACTGGACATTCAGTGAAAACTTCAAAAACACTGATGCAGTGGTTTCTAAAGGATACAAAGTTCACTTGCTGTCCCAAGCAAAGGCACAGGGAGATGACACCTTGGGGAAATGCCAGTATTTCGGTCTTCACAGAGGTAAGGTGCAAAGAGAATAGCAGCCAGATATGGATGGCAGAGTAGAAGGGGAACACACCACCAAGGCTCTTTGACCTTAACAGAGGGCTTATATTTCATCAGCTAGGTCAACGTTTCCAAAGGCCAAAATGAAAGCTGATTTTAGGTAGCACAAAGACTATGGCACATGTATTTTTAAATGCCTATTATCGAAGGATATAAATAACACATCAGGGATCCCTGGGTGGCGCAGCGGTTTGGCGCCTGCCTTTGGCCTAGGGCGCGATCCTGGAGACCCAGGATCAAATCCCACGTCGGGCTCCTGGTGCATGGAGCCTGCTTCTCCCTCTGCCTGTGTCTCTGCCTCTCTCTCTCTCTCTCTCTGTGACTATCATAAATGAATAAAATTAAAAAAAAAAAAAAAAAAAAAAAAAAAAAAATAAATAACACATCACACTTAGCATCTCACAAATGTTATTCCTTAGGATGAAAGCTCATTAAAGAAAGGTAGTCTTTAAAAAACCATGAAACTGATATTTGAATGATGAAATACTTTTTTCCACTACAGGGAACCTTATGGAGTTTTAAGCAAAGTTTTAGAAACCTCCCTCTGGTGTAAAGGATGAACTACAAGGTGTGAAGAATGGCAGGGAAAGCAGTTTAAAAAATTGTTGTAGAGATCCAGAGGATATACGGTTAGAAGCTAAACTAGGTAGAGAGAAATGAAGGAAAAAAAAAAAAAAAGATTTAAGAGACATTTAAGATAATATGACTAATGGATGTGGAGACAGACTGATCATGGGGAAAGAGAAACAGGAGAGCCTTGGATGATTCCAGAATTGTAGCCTTGCAGATTGGGGTGGAAAGAGGAAAGGCGGTTTTTGTTAGTGTTTGCGTGTGTTAGGAGGGGGAAGAGGAGTGGATCTATTAATTTTAGTTAGAGGCATGTTGAGTTTAGGACCACATGAACACTGATGTTGTGAAAAAAAAAATAATGAAAGTTTCAGGTCAAGAGAGTGAGAACTAAAGGATACTTGATGTAAAGGCCTTGTAAATTCCCAGCATAGACTGTGTACTTGAGGGATAAATATCAGGGATTATCATTACCTTTTGTAGCCCTCCATAGAGAAAAAAGTCTTACTTGATCTTTGGTTATGTATCTTTCAAGTGGGACTTGTTAACTAAAGTTATAACTTCTTTTTAATGTGTTTCCTTTTAAGATTAAGTTACCGAACAGGAAAAAAAAAAAGACAAAGTCTGTAAGTACTACTGTCAAATATTCTCAACACAGACTACAAGGCACCAACATATAGTTAAAGGTACAAATGTGGGCAGCCCGGGTGGCTCAGCGGTTTAGCGCCACCTTTGGCCCAGGCGTGATCCTGGAGACCCCCCCGATGGAGTCCCACATCAGGCTCCCTGCATGGGGACTGCTTCTCCCTCTGCCTGTGCCTCTCTGCCTCCCTCTCTCTGTGTTTCTCATGAATGAATAAATAAAATCTTTAAAAAACAAAAAAGGGATCCCTGGGTGGCGCAGTGGTTTGGCGCCTGCCTTTGGCCCAGGGTGCGATCCTGGAGACCCGGGATCGAATCCCACGTCGGGCTCCCGGTGCATGGAGCCTGCTTCTCCCTCTGCCTGTGTCTCTGCCTCTCTCTCTCTCTCTCTGTGACTATCATAAATAAATAAAAATTAAAAAAAAAAAAGGTACAAATATATTTTTGTTGTTGTGAGAGGAGTACAGGACATCTTTCCCAAGGTGAAAGATGGCACAGGACTAATAACTAATCTGCACAGGTTATTCTTTAAAATCAAGGTTCTTGGGATCCCTGGGTGGCGCAGCGGTTTAGCGCCTGCCTTTGGCCCAGGGCGCGATCCTGGAGACCCGGGATCGAATCCCACGTCGGGCTCCCGGTGCATGGAGCCTGCTTCTCCCTCTGCCTGTGTCTCTGCCTCTCTCTCTCTCTCTCTCTCTCTGTGACTATCATAAATAAATAAAAATAAAAAAAAATAGAATAAAATAAAATCAAGGTTCTTGCTCAGAGCTGTTCCCTACCTCTATGTCCCCTTAGTAATTCATTATAGCATATAGTACTTACTAATTTTGCAATTTCATCCTTTTCTCCCAAACTAGATTGTGAGATCCTTGAGACAAAGGCTTTTCTCACTAATCTTTGTATCCTCACAGACAAATGTCTTACTTATTGTTGGAGCCTAATTAATAATAATGGAATACTTCAGTACCAGTAAAACTTAGGGGCCCCTGGGTGGCTCAGGTCAGGATCCCAGGGTCCTCAGATGATCCCCTACATCCGGCTCCCAGCTCAGTGGGGAATCTGCTTCTCCCTCTGCAGATCCCCCTGCTTGTGCTCTCTGGCTTTCTCTGTCAAATAAATAAATAAAATCTCAAAAAAGAAAAAAAAAGAAAGAACAGACCAAACTTATTTAGTACCAACGCCAGACAGTGCGTTACAAGTCACCTCGTTTTACTCTTCCAACAGCCTTTAAAGTCGGGAAAGCGGCCCTGTGCAGCGCGAGGAGGGGCCCCGAGGGAGAGGCGCTGCTGTGCCCGCGGGCGCACACCGCGAGGGCCGGGGCGGGGATGCCCAGGCCAGGTCCCAATCCGGTCACGGTCTCGGCGCGACCAGGCCCCAGCGCGGCCCCAGCAGCCTGGCCGGAGTCCCTCCCCGCCCGGCCCGCCCGCCCGCACTCACCCCTCTCTTCGGGCCGCGGAGGGCCCAGGAGCGCAGCAGCCCCGCGCAGCCCCGGAGCATGGCTGAGAGCGCGGGCGCCGGCGGGAACGGCGCTAGGCCGGGGCTGCCCTCCCCTCCCCTCCCCTCCCGGGCGCGGCGGGAGCACGTGACCCCGGGGGCGGAGCGGGCGGGTCTGGGGTCTCGTGAGACTTGGTGCCCAGGTCCGCGGGCTGCGGGAGGGGAGGAGGCGGCCCGCCCCGCGCGGCCGAGCCCTGGGGCTCCCGGGCCTCCTTCCCGCTGGAGACAAGGCCCTGGGGCGGGTGCAGCCCGCGGACGTCCCCCGGGGTCCGGGCGGTGGTGACTCCCAGGGAGGCTCCCGCCCCTGAGCGCATTCGGAGGCTCAAAATGCTCCTCTTCCTCCTCTTCCGCTGCTCCCCGTCCCTCGCCCCCCTAAAGCCCAGGGCAGAGTTAAAAGTCCTGAGTCAGGCTCCCCTCCCCCGCCCAAAAGAAAGAGAACTCGTAGGAACACTTGAAGGATGCGTGAATCCCCAGCTTTGGTGACAGACCTGAGCTCAAACTCCGCTCCACACCCCGACACCTGGTGTAGACTCTCCAGCCAGCTGCACCTGGCCTCCGAGTCTCCCTCTGCTGCGCGCCGAGAATGCACAGAAGGAGTCACGGAGTTAGGAGTCAACACAAGGCCCCTTGCTTGTACCCTGCAGGGGCTGCCCCCAGGGGGCACCTGTACACCTAAGCCTTCCGCTCGGGTCTTGCGAGGTCCTGGGATCCAGCCCCGCCCCTGGGGCTCCCACCTCCTTGGGAGTCTGGTTTTCTCCTCCCCTGACCCCTTCCCCCTGCTTATGCTTTCTTTCTCTTAAATAGGTCACTAAAGTCTTAAAAAAAACAACAACAACAAATAAAAACTGCCCCAGGCCAGTGGTGTGGTGGCGCTTACTCCTATTAGCTCACGAGGGAGCTGACTTGAAAATTCAGGATTGACTACCCAATCCTTAAGTACTGCCATTATTAAAATTGAAATTACGGCAACTTGGAGGGACACCTGGGAGGCTGAGCTGTTGAGCCTCTGCCCTCGGCTCAGCTTCCTGATCCCTACGTCCTGGGATCAAGCAAGTCTCGTCTGCCTGAGTGTATCTCTCTGTCTCTCGTGAATAAATAAATAAAATCTTCATAAATAAATAATGTCAACTTGCAATTAAATAAGTCATATTAACCAAGACCTACAGCTATCTCACCCCTGATCTCTGGAAAGAGACTGTGTTCACCAAGTCTCCCTATCAGGAATTCACTGACCATCTTGTAAAGAAAGACCCACACCAGAGTCTCCGTGCAGAGGACCCAGGCTCCAGCTGTGGCTACCACATAGTTTTATACAAGAAAAATAAAAGTGAATTAAAGCTTGTTTAATAAATAAATAAATAAATAAATAAATAAATAAATAAATAAATAAATAAATAAATAAATAAGTCATATTAAAAATGTAGGTGT
The DNA here is from genome assembly GCF_011100685.1 of Canis lupus familiaris. Lineage (NCBI taxonomy): Eukaryota > Metazoa > Chordata > Mammalia > Carnivora > Canidae > Canis > Canis lupus. The sequence continues at coordinate 61,588,028 of NC_049238.1, forward strand.
TCAGGAGTGCCTGGGCGGCTCAGCTGATGGGGCGTTTGCCTTGAGCTCAGGTGGTCATCCTGGAGTCTCAGGATGGAGTTCCGCCTCTGGCTCCTTGCTTGGTGGTTAGTGGGCTTCTCCCTCCGTCCCTCCCCTGCTTGTGCGCTCTCTCAAAATCATTAAAAAAAAACCCAAAAAACAAAGGTGTTTGATACTAAAAGCTGTAACTTCCTAATTACCACGTTCTGCTACTACCTGTGCTCTTGGGGTTATTTACCCCTATCCTATCTATGCGGTAGGGGTGGTAGACATATCTCCCCAACATCAACTTTCTGTTACATCACCTGGCGGTTTGAAATCCGCTGCATGGGAGTATTCATTCATATTGCAAAATAGGGCCTCGTCTCCCTTTTTTATTAAACATTTACCAATATACCATAGTCCTAGTCCATCCTGAATTGAGATCTTAACACCCTAGGGTTACTAGCATAATAGGTTATAAAATTGCTTACACCTGGCACATCATTCATGCTATTTTTCCACCAACCGCCTCTGTCACCAGTCATTTGAGGTAAAGGTAGAACTTTGAGGATCATTATCAGGAAAGATTTATCAGGGGTAGTTAAACTTGGCTTTGCACTTGGTGCTAAATTCAGAGAGATCCCATCTACTTCTTTTGTGAGCAATCTATGAAGCTAATTTCCAATTATTCCAGCACCCTTTGTCGAAAGGCTCGCTTTTCTCTGTTCAATTGTCTTTGTATCTAAATAAAAAACTGGTTATCCATACATGTTTATGTCTATTGCTGGACTCTGTATCCTGTGCAGTTATCTTTCTTGATGCTAATCCCATACTGTCTTTATTTCTGTGGCTTAATAATTGGTCTTGATCATTTTCAACTTTGTTCTTCTTTTTCAAAGTTGTTATGGCTGTTCTAGATATTTTGACTTTCCATAGGAATTTTGGAATCGGCCTGTCAATATCTACAAAAAAGCCTGCTGGGATTTTGACAGCTCAGCAAATAGAGTCTTCTCATGAAAGTTGTATTTTATCAACAAGTCTCCTTATGAACAAGTTATATCTTCCCAAGTATTTAAATCATATGTAATGTCTTTTAGCAATGTTTTGTAACATAGGTCTTGTTCATCTTTTGCCATATAGACATACCTTGTTTTTTTTGTGATTCTCTTTATTGTGCTTTGCAGATACTGTGTTTTTATGAATTGAAGATTTGTGACAACACTACATGGAGCAAGTCTATTGGTGCCATTTTTCCAACAGTATTTGCTCGTTTCGCGTCTGTGTCACATTTTGGTATTTCTTCAATGTTTTAAACTTCTCCATTATTATCATATTTGTTATGGTGATCTGTAATCAGTGATTATGCCTGGATGAATGCTCAGATGATGGTTAGCATTGTTTAGCAACACAGTATTTTTAAGTTATATACATTGCTTTTTTTCTTTTTAAGTTTTAGTTATTTATTCAAGACAGAGAGACAGCATAAACAGGGAAGAGAGTCAGAGGAAAGGGAGAAGCAGATTCCGTGCTGAGCAGGGAGCCCAACACAGGGCTCAATCACAGGACCCTAGGATCAACACCTGAGCCAAAGGCAGACACCTAACTGACTGTACCACCCAGGCACCCTGGTACATTGCTTTTTTAGACATAATGTTCTGGCACGTTAAATAGACTACAATGTATGTAAACATAACTTTTACATGCATTGGGAAACCAAAAAATTGATTTGACTTGCTTTATTGTGATATTCAGTTTATTGTGATATTTACTTTATAGTGGTGGTCTGGAACCCAACCTGCAATATCCTAAGGTATGCCCGTATTTATCTTTAAGTATTTCATATGTATGATGCTATTGTAAATATTATTTTTTATTTCAATCTTGACTGTTCACTGCTAGTATGTGGAAATACAGTTACTTTTTAGGGGTGCCTGTGTGGCTCAGTTGATTGAGCATCCAACTCAATTTCAAGTGATGATCTCAGAGTCTTGGGATAGGACCCTGCATAGGGCTCTGCACTCAGTGGAGAGTCTTCTCTCTTTCCCTCTCCCTTTGCCCCTCCCCCTACTCTTACTCTCTCTCTCTCTCTAAAATAAATAAATCTTGGGATCCCTGGGTGACGCAGCGGTTTAGCACCTGCCTTTGGCCCAGGGCGCGATCCTGGAGACCCGGGATCGAATCCCACGTGGGGCTCCCGGTGCATGGAGCCTGCTTCTCCCTCTGCCTGTGTCTCTGACTCTCTCTCTCTCACTGTGTGCCTATCATAAATTAAAAAATAAATAAATACATAAATAAATCTTAAAAAAAAATACAGTTCTTTTTGTATATTAATCTTATATCTGTAGACTTGCTAAATTCATTGGTTAGTTCTAGTAATTTCTTAATAGATTACATTTTCTACATAAATGATCATATTATCTGTGAATACTTTCACTTCTTTCTTTACTATCTGGACAGCTTTTGTCTCTTTTTTTTTGCCTTATTGCACTGTCTAGAATCTTCAGTACAATGTTGAATAGTAGTGATGAAAGTGGACATTCTTATCTTATTGCTGATCTAAGGGGGAAAGTATTTAGTCTTTCACCATCAAGTATGATCTTAGCAGAAGGGTTTTTGTAGATGCTCTTTAACAGGTGGAGAAGTCCCTCCCATTCATCATTTGCTAAGAGTTTCTGTTAATGGGTGTTGGATTTAATCAAATGTTTTTTCTACATATTGAGATGATCAGATGGTTTTTAAAAAATTTTCTTTCATATCAGGGTGTCTGGGTGGTACAGTTGGTTGAGCCTCCAACTTTTGGTTCCAGCTTGGGTAGTGATCTTGGGGTCATCGGATTGGGACCCACTTTGGTGTCTGCTTTCAGTGCAGAGTCTGCTTGAGTTTCTCTCTCCCTCTCCCTCTGCCCCTAGTGTGTACTCTCTCTGTCAAATAAATAAATCTTTAACAAATTAAATAAAATTTGTTTCATATCATGAATTAAACTGATTGTTTTCCTTTGTCCCCTGACCATGTGTTTCTAATGATCTCTACATGTGAATCTATTCTTCACAGCAGAGATTACATACAGTGCTAAACACATGATTTATAGAGGAAGAGCTATAGCATTTCAAGACTGAATGTGTGGAGACCAGTGCCAGGTATCTTTATGTTTGCTAAAATAAAATTTAGAGAGGTAACTGAGACTTGTGCTCAAAAGAGAAATTATATATAAATAATTCAGATCAAATTAGGACTCAGTTGTTGATAAACAAAATCCATATAAGTATATGTGGTTTCAAATAAAGAAATAGAACAGATAAAATAAAAAAACATTTATGTGCATATGTGTAAACTGAAATGTGGTATAGGCATGTATATGTCATATAAATATATATATATGCATATGTCATATGAAAGATAGTGTGAGTCATGATTAAAGGTGCGGGTGTGGGGGTGCCTAGTGGCACAGTTGGTTGAGGGTCTGGCTCTCACCCTCTCTGAGGGTTTTGGCTTGGGTCATGATCTCGGGGTTGTGAGATCTAGCTCCATATCTGGCTCTGCACTTAGTACAGAGTCTGCTTGGGAGTTTCTCCTGTGCTCTCTCTCTCTCTTTCACTCTGTCTAAAATAAATAAATAGGAGCACCAGGGTGACTCAGTCAGTTAAGCATCTGCCTTTGGCTCAGGTAATGATCCTGGAATCCCAGGATCAAGCCCCTGCTCCACAGGAAGCCTGCTTCTCCCTCTCCCTCTGCCACTCCCCCTGCAGGTGCTCTCTCTCCCTCTCTCTCTCTCTCTCTCTCTGTCAGATGAATAAATAAAGTCTAAAAAATAAATTAATTAAATTATTATTTTTTAAAGTGTGAGTATGGATTCCAGAGTCAAACATCTGGACCTGAACCCTGTCTCTGACACAAAATGTGTGGTCCTGGGTAAGTTATTTAACTACTGTGCCTCAATTCCCTAATTTGTGAAATTGAGATTAAAACAGTACCTACCTCCTAGACTTTCGGGAAGGAATAAATGAGATAATGCAAGTCCTGGAAACAAAGCAAATGCCTAATAAATATTAGCTATTATTGTGTATTACAAAATACATGTAAGATTTAATTCATGAGTACTGCAGGCCATTAATATCAATGTGATATTGCCTTTGGGGGATGTTTCTATTCCCCACGCCTTTTCAGCACTCCTGGGAATACCTAAAATATGCAACAGATGTGTTCTGCTTAATCATTTCCTGCCATTCTTATTACAAACTCCTCCAGGAAATCATCTTACAATAGCAAGTAACGGACATTAAATGCATAGGTGACATTTGAGAATTAAGACTTTATACCTTCCCCACATGCAGCCTGGGGAGGACTATTGCCCTATTTCTGGTGACTGAAGAAGTCAGAAGCCCTTGGATCTGTTTCCTGGCTGGGTTCTGCTGCATGATGGTTCTTGCACATGCTCAGAGGCCTCCGTTTAGGGCATTACCTCCAGGCAATTCTGTAATCTGTGGTGGATCCTCAGCTCACAGCGTGGCTTTCTGGGTAATTTTGAAACCTGACACTCTCCTTTCTCACTCATGATAGAGGAAAAGGAGAAAAGGCCTAAAGCATGATTCTTTTTCATTTTTTTCTAAGATTTTATTTTTAAGTAATCTCTGCATCTAATGTGGGGCTGAAACTCAGAGCCCCGAGACCAAGAGTGGTATGCTCCACTGACTGTACCAGCCAGGTGTACCTTTTGCATTATTTTTGAGATGTAATCCACATATAACATTATATTAGCTTTAGAGGTACAACATGAATTGATAATGGGTATATATTGTAAAAGGACCACCATAATAAGTCTAGTTAGCCGCCATCATCACACATCATACCGCTTGAGTTCTGAAGGTGAAGCTAACCTTGCTTTCTTGCTTTTCTGGGATAAAACCACGTAAAGTAAAAAACAAAAACAAAAAACCCACGTAAAGTCCTCTGGAGGGGCAAGGTGAGAAGAACAAGCTGACTCCCCACTGACTTAACCTTTTGAACTTACAGAATACAGATATAATAACTGTTTTATGTCATTTTATGCCCTTCTAACAGCTGTATCAGTTCTGGGTTAGCTTCACTTGGTTGATATTTCCCCTCAGTATGGGTTAGATTTTCCTGAATATGTATGCCTGGTAATCTTTGATTAGAAGAAGAACCGAATGTCAGACATTGTGAGTTTTACCCTGTTGGGTACCTCATAGTTTTGTATTCCTGTAAACCCTCTTGAGCTTTGCTCTGGGATGCAGTTAATTTATTTGGAAATATGTAATCCTTTGATCTTTTTGAGTCTTGCTTTTAAGATTCCTCAGGAAAGGCTAGAGTAGCATGTAGTCTAGGGCAGGGTTTCTCAAACTCAGCACTACTGACTTTTGGACCACAGGTGCTTCATTGTCAGGAGGCTGTCCTGTGCACTACAGGATATTTACTGACATCCCTGGCCTCCCCACTAGATGCTGATAGCAACTACTGCTAGTCCTGATATAAAAAATATGTCTACATGTTACCAAATGTTCCCTGGAGGAGGGGAGCAAAATTACTCCAGATTGGAACCACTGGTCAACTACTGAAGAAAGACTATCTGATGTTCTGTGAACCATGAGGTTTTCTGGTTTAGCTGGGGACAAGCTCTTTTCTGGCTCTCTGTGATTGCTAGGTGTGGTTTCCCTGATTCTCTCAATGGTTCTTTCCCCAGTGAATGGGGTAGTTTCCTTACACATAGGCACCAGTCAATACTCTGAATACCCTTCAGAGATCTCAGAGTGTTTTCTCTGAGAAAAGGAGAGGTCTCTCCTCTCTGGTACTCGGTCCCACAAACATGGCCACCTTAGGCTCCCATACTCTCACCTGGGTCCCCTTCCCTAGGCCACAGCCTGGAAACCCTCTTGAGTTCATTGCAGGGCTCTCTCCTACAATCCCAGTCTCTCAGAAATCATTGTCCTCTACTGCCTGATGTCCAGTAACTTGAAGATTGTTATTTCATATAGTGTGTGTGTGTGTGTGTGTGTGTGTGTGTTTAGGTGGGGAGAGTGTTCTATAAGGTGAGAGGGTAAATCTATTTAATCCTTGTTACTGCATCTTGGCCTCAAGCAGACCCTTAATTTGTAACCTTGAATGGGTGGTGTCTAGTTTCTTGATAACCACCGCCCCCCACTCTGGTAAACTTTCATATTACGTTTCTAAAAGTTGTGAACTTAGGCCTTTATATATGCATATATATATATTTTAAAAGATTTTCTTTACTTATTCATGAGAGACACAGAGGGAGAGAGGCAGAGACACTGGTGGATCCCCTAATTGGGATCATGCCCTGAGCCAAAGGCAGAGGCTCAAACACTGAGTCACCCAGGTCCCCAGGCCTTTTTATAAAACAAAAGTCAGAATGACTATGAACATATAAGGTACAGTGGACTTTAGATCTTGCAAGTTTCTAGACCTTCAAAAATCTTAACATTTTCCAATATTACAAAAATATCTAGTCTCTGCCAAAATGTGATAAAATATAACTGAAAACATTTAAGAGATACTTAAGGAACAATGAACATAATTGAATTTTGATTGGATCTCAAACTTATGTTTCCTGGTTAGAAATTTAGGAATCATTCTTGACCTCTCCTTGTTCCACAACCCCTCCCCACATTCAGCTAGCAGATACTCTTGAGTTTACCTTTTTTTTTTTTTTGAGAGAGAGAGAGTGTGTGTGAGCAGGGAGGAGCAGAGGGAGAGGGAGAAATAGAATCGTAAGCAGGCTCCAAAATCAAGAGATGGATGCTTAACTGACTGAGCCACCCAGGTGCCCCTCCACGTCATGTTTCATGTCTTTGATTTCTTGGTTGACTCATTCATTGTTTAATTTGCATGTTATTTAACCTCCATGTATTTGTGTTCTTTCCAGATTTTTTCTTGTGGTTGATTTCTAGTTTCATAATGTTGTGGTCAGAAAAAATGTATGGTATGACTTTGATCTTTTTGAATTTGTTTCGTGGCCTAATATGTGATCTATTCTGGAGAATGTTCCATGTGCACTTGGAAAGAATGTGTATTCTGCTGTTTTAGGATGGAATGTTCTGAATATATTTGTTAGATCCATCTAGTCTGATGTGTCATTCAAAACCACTCTTTCTTTGTTGATTTTTTGTTTGGATAATCTGTCCACTGATGTAAGTAGAGTGTTTAAGTCTCCTACTATTATTGTATTACTGTTGATTAGTTCCTTTATATTTGTTATCAACTGTTTTATGTATTTGGGTGCTCTCATATTGAGTGCATAAATATTTATAATTATTATATCTTCTTGGTGGATTGTCCCCTTTATTATCAGATAGTGTCCTTTGTCTCTTGTGACAATCTTTGTTTTCAAGTTTATTTTTTCTGATATAAGTGTTTCTAACGTGGCTTCTTTTTGACATCTGTTTGCATGATAAATGTTTCTCCAACCACTCACTTTGAACCTGCAGGTGTCTTTGGGTCTGAAATGGGTCTTTCCTGTCAGCTTATAGCATATAGGATCTTTTTTTTTTTTTTTTTTATCCACTCTGTCACCATATGCCTTTTGATTGGAGCATTTAGTCCTTTTATATTTGAAGTAATTCTTTTTTTTTTTAATTTTTATTTATTTATGATAGTCACAGAGAGAGAGAGAGGCAGAGACACAGGCAGAAGGAGAGGCAGAGACACAGGCAGAGGGAGAAGCAGGCTCCATGCACTGGGAGCCTGACGTGGGATTCGATCCCGGGTCTCCAGGATCGCGCCCTGGGCCAAAGGCAGGCGCTAAACCACTGCGCCACCCAGGGATCCCGTAATTCTTGATAATATGTATTTAATGCCATTTTGTTACTTGTTTTGTGGTTGTTCTTGTTTTTTTGAATCTCTTGATTTTCATAGATATACTTAATTCTACTGCTTTTGTGCCTCCTATTTTTCATACTCTCACTTATGATCTTCCTTTCCACTCAAAGAGTCCCCTTTAATATTTCTTGCCGGTCTGGTTTAGTGCTCCTGAATTCCTTCAGTTTTTGTTTTCTGAGTAACTCTTGATCTCTCCTTCTATTCTGAATGACAGCCTTGCTGAATGAGTATTACCAGCTGCAGATTTTTCCCATTCAGTACTTTGAATCCATCATGCTAAGGAAGGATGCATTCTTGAATTGTTACCCCCAGAGGAGTACACCAAAGTGAGAGTCTGGATGGCAAAGGGTGCAGGTTGGTGTGGGGCAGGTGGTGAAGAAAGGGGCAGTTCAGAAGAGGACTGTTTCAGGAAGAACTATCATTCCTATGTTGATATAGAGGTACTGGGTGGTTCTTATAGTCCTTTTAACCACATGGGAAGAGGGAGAGTTCTGCCTTTGGTGGCCAGGGAGAGGGCATTGTCATTTTCTAACTGTCATAAGCTCTTGCCACATGGGTTCCCTTTCAGGGAATGCCCCAGACTCTTTCCTGCCTTGGCCCTTCTTGTATGTTGTTCCTCTCCGCAGTACTCTTACCCCCACCTCCACCTCTTTACCTGGCTAATTCCAATTTATCCTCTGATATCAGCGTAATTGTCACTGTCTCAATGACACCTTCTTTGACCGAGCATATCAGAGGCAATGCGAGGTGCTTTACATTACATTTTATTTATCTGAATGAGGTCCTTGTTAAGTTCTCCCACAGTAGCTGGGACTTTTCCTTGAAAGCACTTAGCATCATTTGTAGTCAAGCATATATTTGTGCACCCTCTGCCTCCCTTGGGAGACTGTGAGCTTTCTCCAGGTCTCTAAGCTCAGCCTGGCATCTCTAGTGCCTGGCACAGTAACTGACAGATCATGGCACTCAGAAAATAGTTGTCAAATGAACAAATAATAGGAAACACCCGGAAAGAGACTGAGACTCTTTTCCACTCTCAATTCCCTCTCTCTCTAGATTATCTCATTAATTCCCATGGATTTAAACACTATCTGATGCTCCCAACTTTTATCAATAATTCAAAGCTCTTTTCACTTAATCATTAGGATAATTGTGTAAGATCCCCATTATTATCCCTATCTTACAGATGAAACACCTGGAGAAAATTGTATGTCCTGGTGCTATCATCAAAGGTAGAGTTTCTTGGACACCAGGATGTACTCTTAAGAATGTTCTGCTATATCATTCTTATTACAGAGTGCTGGGTCAGTCTTTTTCAATGTTGCTTTTGTTGACTTCAGAATTAAAGACTCCCATAAGATTTATAATGTAAAGATACCTGGATTAATGGATATAATCATGCTGTTAGATGACGATTCTGGTAGTGAGTGGGGTCCACTGAGCTGGATAAACAGCATTCTTTACAGAATTATGTTTTAAGAAAGCTTAGTTTTGCCTTGGTATGCTATGCCTAATTAAAAGCACCATTTATAAATACTTATAAATGTGGGTGCCTGGTGGCTCAGTGGGTTTAACGTTTGACCCTTGATTTTGGCTCAGGTCATGATCTCAGGGTTGTGGGATCGAGCCCCATATCACTCCTCCATCCTCCATGAGGAATCTGCTTGTCCTTCTCCCTCTGCTCATGTTCTCTTTCTCAAATAAATAAATAAAAACTTAAAAAAAAATACTTATAAGTGTTCAATACAGATTTTAAGGCACCAACATGTGCATAAAGAAACTTATTTACTTCCATAGTTGTGAGATTACTGTAGGCCATCCTTCCTATGCTACTGTATGAAACCATTTAGGATTGGACACTAGTCCGAATGTCTTAAGAGTCTTGATAAGGAAAGCTGTAATAGGTTAACAGTGCACCTGTCACTGTGTAAATCACTAAGTCCCTGAGCAGATGAAGTCTGAGTTAGGTCTTATGGGGCCAATAGGAGCTGGCCCACCAGGTGAAGCAGGAAAGGACACTGCAGGTGTAGGGGGTCCAGGAGCCATTCTCAAATGCCAGAGGACAACCTGGAGTTGCTCAGCAGCTCTAGAGAGCCACTAGTGGTTTCTGTGGGGTCTGGGCATTGGTTAGCAGGGGGATTAGGGTAAGATGAGGGTGGAGCAGCAGGCAGGGTCTTCAAGATCCTGAAGGACCATTACCACCCATACTAATGTATTGGTGTTTAGGCCGTGGGGAGCTGCAGGAGTCCTATTAGCAGAGAAGTGACATTATCTGGTCTATATTTTAGAAGGATCACCACGGAAGTTTGGTGGAAAATGCATTAGGATCCAGGATGTGGGGACACCTGGGTGGCTCAGTGGTTGAGCCTCTGCCTTGGGCTCAGGGCGTGATCCTGGAGTCCTGGGATCGAGTCCCGCATCAGGCTTCCTGCATGGAGCCTGCTTCTCCCTCTGCCTGTGTCTCTGCCTCTCTTTCTGTGTGTCTTTCATGAATAAATAAATAAATCTTAAAAAAAAAAAAAAGAATCAGGGATGTGCTTGAGAGATCTTTGGTGTCAATGAGGGAGTTTGGTGATAAATAGGACCTGGGGCATGGGAGGAAAGGAGGAGTCAAGATGTTCTACAGGTTTCTGACCTGTGTGGGGGGATAGTGGAGGGTACTGTTCAGAGTGGGAAAAGAAGTACATTTGGAGGCAGAGGGAAGAAGGATTATCTATTGAGTTGGAGATACCCATGGGGATCCAAGGGGCATAGAAAAGTCAGGAGTTTGAGAGGAAGACTTGAAAATGTCTTTTGATTTATTCACACAGAGCACATGCGAGGCCTCCACCAGAGCTGCTCGGGTGACATGAGGCTGGTGGCCAGACTGGAGAGGTGTGTGGCATGAGTGGGAGCAAGCAGCAGGAAGGACACAGATTGGACTGGACTGGCTGTCCCTCTGAAGGCTCCCTGTGAGGAGAAAGGGCGGCAGTGGCTACAGCAGAAGAAAGGACACTTTGTTCCCTTTTTTTAAAAAAAGATTTTATTTATTTATTTGACAGAAAGAGAGCTGACATGCATAAGCAGAGAGAACGGCAGAGGTAGGGGGAGAAGAAGGCTCTGCCATGAGCAGGGAGCTGGACATGGGGCTCTGTCCCAGGATCCTGAGATCATGACCTGAGCTGAAGACAGATGCTTAACCCTTTGTACCACTCAGCACCCCAGGACTGTTTGATCTTAAACATGAGGTTCAGATTTGTTGTGTTCTTTCTTTCTTTCTTTCTTTCTTTCTTTCTTTCTTTCTTTCTTTCTTTCTTTCTTCTTTCTTTCTTTCTTTCTTTCTTTCTTTCTTTCTTTCTTTCTTTCTTTCTTCTTTCTTTCTTTCTAGATTGTATTTTTTCATGAGAGACACATAAAGAGAGGTGGAGACATAGGCAGAGGGAGAAGCAGGTTCCCTGTGGGGAGCCCCATATGGGACTTGATCCCAGGACCCCAGGGTCACGACCTGAGCCAAAGGCAGACACTCAACCACTGAGCCACCCAGGTGTTCCTTGTTCTTTCTTTAATTCAGAGAAAAATCAACTGTACATGCTAAGACATTCAAACAACACAAGTTATAAAAATAAAAGTAAAAACTTGTCAGCCTGCTTGGTGGCCAAACTACTGAGCTGGGAGCCTGGCACCTACCCTTAGGCACTTTCTACATCCAGCACCTTTCCGTTTAAAACTGCTCTCTCACCCAAACCAGCAATAATGCTAGCAGACTCCCTCACTCCCAGTGCTGCCCCTTCTCTTCCACCATAGTCACAACTCTGAAAACCCCCACATTTCTCAACCCATTATATTCTGTCCACAGGTACTGTGGTGTCATTCACAACTGCTGGGTTCAGGGGATATTTGAAGGCCTCGTCTCACTTGGATCTCTTCACAGCAGTTAAACGTATTGCTCGGTTTTCTTTAAGCTTCCTTTTCTCTGGTTCTCTTAACTCTCTTCTCCAAATTTAATACTTGGGTCTCTGGGAAGTTGCTTCTGCGTGGAGTCATCACTTTCTCATCACATCTCGGGACATCTATCCTTTGCTCTCTTTTCACGGAGTGCGATCTGGCAACTTTGGCTACTCCTTTAACTACATTCTGGTAAAAAGCTTGGGTTCAAATCTGACTGAGTGACTATTTTTTTTTTCAGACCTGTGGATTAAGGGCTCAATTCCATATGACTGTCCACATTTAGATGCAACCTGCAGATGGGGCCCTCAGGCCACCTTCATTTCTGCCAGTGGACTATAAATCCAGAGGTTCTCACACCCTTCTCCCTGTCAGTTTAATCATTCACAGAACTCAGGAAAGCACATACTTATCATAACAATTTTATTATGAGAGATGTAACGGAGGGACTGCCAAATCCAAGGAAGGTGTGTGGGTGGAGGCGGAGATGCCCAGCTTCTATGCCTCTCAGAGTGTGCCACCCACCCAGCACATCAGGTTCACTAATCAGGAATTTCTCCTAAATCCTGTACAAGTTTTTAAAATTGAGATTTCATTATGTAGGCACACTTGATTAAATCACTAAAGTCCCAGCCCTCCAGTCCCATGGTTGGCTCTGCCGTCTTGAAGGTGTCTAGGGGCTCTGCCTGGAGTCACTTCATTAGCTTGCACTCAGGTATGGTTTAAAGGACCCATTATGAAAGACAAAAGACCTTGTAGCACTCAGGAAATCCTCCTTTATGTCTGGGACATTAGAGTTTTAGTCGCCCCCCCACCCCTCCCATCTCTTGGGCTGTTTCTTCTCAGTCTCCTTTGAAGGTTAATCTTCCTTGACTAAACCATTAAATGTTCGAAGTTTTTTTTTTTTTTTTAAGATTTTATTTATTTATTCATGAGAGACACACACACACAGAGGCAGAGACACAGGCAGAGGGAGAAGCAGGCTCCGTCCAGGGAGCCCAACGTAGGACTTGAATCTAGGACCCTGGATCATGCCCTGAGCCAAATCAACTGCAGAGCCACCCAGGTGTCCCAAATGTTGGAGGTTTTTAAGACAAGTTTGGTTCATTGATACACTTGTTGAGTTTATTTAATCAATTTTTTTAAAAGATTTTATTTATTTGAGAGAGAGAGAGCGTGAGCACAAGCAGGATAAAAGGCAGAAGGAGAGAGAAAGGGAGAAGCAGACTCCTTGCTGAGCAGGGAGCCCAATCTGGGGCTCCATCCAAGGACCCTGGGATCATAACCTGAGCTGAAGGCAGACACTTAACTGATTGAGCCACCCAGGTGCCCTGAGTTTATTTAATCAAATGTTTATTGAATATCTATATATTAGCTTCTCTTCTAAGTGCTAGGGATATATAGCAGCAAAGAAAATATACAAAAAAATTTTTTATAGTCCTTTATAGATATTATGATGCATTCCTCTACCACATGGTTTTCATTAAAGAGGGCTGGCTTGATCATTCTCAACATTACTTTTGTTGACTTCAGAGATAGAAGGTGATCAGAACAAAGGAAATAAGTAAAGCAGGAAGGGGTGCCTAAGTGACTCAGTTAAGCATTTGCCTTCAGCTCAGGTCATGATCCCAGGGGCCTGGGATTTGGCCCACTCCCTGCTGAGCAGGGAGTCTGCTTCTCTCTCTCTCTCTCTCCCTCTCTATCTCTCTCTCTCCTCCTCCTCACTCTTGTTCTTGCTCTCTCTCAAGTAAATAAATCTTAAAAAAAAGAAAATCAGGAAAAGCAGATAGAGAGTGCTAGAATGGGGATAATCAGGGAAAGGACTCCCTGAAATCATCACATTTGAGCAAAGATGTGGTGAAAATATGGAGGTTTCTGGGAAAATGACAAGTGCAATAGCCCCAAGGCAGGAATTTGCCTGGTTTTTCAAGGAATAGCAAAGAGGCCACTATGGCCACACCAAAGTGAGTGAAGGAGAGAATAATATGGGAAGAGCCAATGAAAGCCAAGTTACGTTGAAATTTGAAGGTCATTGTAAAGACTTTGGCTCTTACTCTGAGCAAAATGGGGCACAACTGGAGGCTTTTGCATAGAGCGGGTGCATGATGTGACTCACATGAGCTAACTTAACAGTATTACCCAGGCCACTAGGTGGACAGTTGACAGAAAGGGGGGCCTTTCTTCCTTCTGCCCCAAACCAATTTTTTCCCTGGCCCCCTTTTGGAAATCAGTTTCCACCATTCACACCCAGAAACCTAGATGGCACTCTGATTCCTCCTTCTATCTCATGCCTCACATCCAACCAGTTACCACTAGACCAGTTAGGAAGTTAATGCATTAATCTAGACAAGAGATGGTGACTTGGACCAGGGTGGAAGTGATGTAGGTAGTGACTCTAGATATATTTTGAAGGCAAAGGCAACAAGATTTGCTAAGAGAGAAAGAAAGTGTGAGAGAAAGAAAGGAGTCAGGATGATACCAAGGATTTGGGCCTGGGCAACCGGAAGTATGGAGCTGCCAGCAACTGAGACAAGGCAGACAGTGAGAGGAGCTGGTTTTAGGGGGAATATCAGGAATTCAGTTTTGGCTAAATTTGGTATGAGATAAATAAACAGATCCATAGAATAGAAAAGAGAATGCAGACACAGACTCACACCTATACGGACACCTGGTTTACAACCAAGGTGTCACTGCAATAAAGCAGGGGAAATATGTTCTTTTTAACAAATGATGCTAAATCCATTGGGTATCTGATGGGAAAAAATGAGCCTTGACCCTCTTTCATACCATGCACAAAAATTAATGCCAGATGGGGGTGCCTGGGTGGCTCAGTCAGTTAAGTGCCTTTAGCTCAAGTCATGATCTCAGGGTCCTGGGGATCAGACCCCATGTTGGGTTTCTAGCTTAGAGGGGAACCCGCTTCCCCCTCTCCCTCTGCCCTTCCCCCTGACTCCTGCTCTCTCTCAAATAAATACATAAATAGATAGATATTTTTTATTAAAAAATGTTTTTAAATAAAAACTTTTATGTTTTTATCAATTCCAGATGGATTATAGAAAACAAAACAATAAAAAAGTAAAACAATAAAACTTGGAGAAGATGGAGGAAGATCTTTAAGACCTTAGAGTAGAAACAATATTTCATAACAAGATACAAATATCTTGGAGAACCTGGGTGGCTCAGTGGTTGAGCATCTGCCTTCGGCTCAGGTCATGATCCCGGAGTCCCGGGATCGAGTCCCTCATCAGGCTCCCTGCATGGAGTCTGCTTCTGCCTCTGCCTAGGTCTCTGCCTCTTTCTGTGTCTCTCGTGAATAAATAAAATATTTTTTAAAATAAAAATCTCTAAACATAAATGAAATTTATTGATAAGTTGGACTTCATTATAGCTAAGAACTTCTATTAATCAAAAGATACCAATGAGAGTAAAAAGATAAGCCTAAGAGAGGGAGAAGATACTTGTAAAAATTCATCTGATGAAGGGCCTTTTGTAATTAAAGAACACACATACATCAATAAGGAAAAGTCTAACAACACATACACACACATGTGACTTGACCAAACACATCAGAAAAGAAGATATCCGATGGCCAATAAGCAAATGAAAGGGTATTCAGCTTTACTAATCAGTAGAGGAATGCAAAGTAACTAATATACACCTATCAGATGGCTACTAAAAAAACCCTGACAATACCAAATTTTTTATTTGTAGCAAGTTTGGAGGAGCAACTGGAATTCTCTTTCTTTGTTAGTAAGTGTATATATTGATAAAAACCAGTTTGGAAAGCTGTTGAGTAGTATCTCCTAAGGCTGAACATACACATTCTCTACGACCCAGTGGTTCCACTCCTATGTTTACACCCAAGAGAAGTGAGTGAAAGAGACAGGGAAAAGAATATTCATAGTAGCTTCTTTTATAGTAGTGCTGAAGTGGAAGTAGCTCCATATCCATCAGCAGTAGAATGCACAAGTTGTGGGAAACTCATACAACGTCTTTAAAGCCTTGACAAAGAATGCACTGTGCCTCCCCAACAACCTGGTGACTCATAAACAATATTGAGTGGTGAAAAAGC
This sequence comes from Canis lupus familiaris, assembly GCF_011100685.1. Lineage (NCBI taxonomy): Eukaryota > Metazoa > Chordata > Mammalia > Carnivora > Canidae > Canis > Canis lupus. The sequence goes on from NC_049238.1 coordinate 61,603,872, forward strand.
CAGGCACACAAGAGTAGGATGAAGTTTCATTTATACAACCTTGAAAACCAGGTGAAACTAATTTAAAATGACAGAAGTCAAAATTGTGTTATCTTTAGGGAGGGGATTTATTGATAAGGAAGGGGCGCAAGGGGAACCTACAAGGATGCTGGTAATGTTCCAATTCTTGAAATGGAGGGTGGTTACATGTATATGTGGATTCATATAATCTCATTGAGCTGCAGTCACAATTTATATCATATTCTTACTATTTCTTTGTTTTTAAGATTTTATTTATTTATTCATGAAAGACACAGAGAGAGAGAGAGAGAGAGAGAGAGAGGCTGAGACACAGGCAGAGGGAGGAGCAGGCTCCATGCAGGGAGCCTGACAGGGGACTCAACGCTGGGTCTCCAGGATCACGCCCTGGACTGAAGGTGGCACTAAACCACTGAGCCACCGGGGCTGCCCTATTCTTACTATTTCTTAGCTCCTTTTGAAATAATAGGTTGGGGGGGGGGGTGGTGGTTCTTTTTTTCTTTTCTTTTCTTTTTTTTTTTTTTTTTTTAGATTTTATTTATTTGAGGGAGAAAGTATGCAAGCACAAACAGGATTTGGGGGTTGGGGGTGGGGTGGGAGCAGAGGGGAGCAGGAGAAGCAGGCTCTTCCCTGAGCAGGGAGCCTGATGTGGAGCTCCATCCTAGGACCCTGGCATCATGACCTGAACTGAAGGCAGATGCATAACCAACTGAGCCACCCAGGTGCCCCTACGAGTTTGTTTTTTTTTTTTTAATGTATTTACTTATTTAAGTAATCTCTACACCCAATGTGGGGCTGGAACTCACAACCCCAAGATCAAGAGTCTCATGCTTTTCTCATTGAGCCAGCCAGAAGCTCCTAGGTTACAGTTTTGATCCATTTTGTGGGCATCTCTTTGTGGCCTGATCTATTGTTTGTGGGGACATTGTTGTGTTCCTTAACCCTTTTTAAAAATCAGTGTTATAATAACTTTGTGATGATTCAACCTAAATCTTCTTTTGTTGCTCACTTTCATATGAAAGTAGTTTTCTTGAACTTTTAGAATGAGGCAAGAAAATTTTTCCGACTTCTCCAGAGCTGCCTCTGCTTTTTGCTTTAATGTCAAAAACATGAAGCCTGCTTTCTGATGTTTCTGGGCTCTGTTCTCCAACATGATCAGGACCTTTGTGTCCTCTCTGTGCTGGGAGGATGCCCTGGGAGATGGGTACTGACCGTTCGTAGGGGCCAGACTGCTGCAGCCGCCTCAGGCCTTCCTGGGCCCCCTGCTCTCACTAGCATTCAGGGAGCAGAGTCTCTCCCAGATTCAGCGGGGCTCCCGTGCCTGTGGCTGTTTTGAAGTTTTCCTGTTCTTGGGTCCATCAGACACTGCCTCCACCTTCCTTCTTCTTTCTATACTGATGTCGATACTGTGCGGGTTCTGGACTACTGATCTATCTCTACGTGCTTTTATTTCGGGGTTCACAGGGATATTCTGCCTCCTACTTCTGCTGTCAAAGGGCCAAGGCAGGCCGCCCCCATTGGGCCCCTTTGGCATGAAGATTATTTAAAGATGAAAAGCAATCAAAACCCAGCAGATTCAGGAAAAGCTCTTTACCTTCCCCGCAACTATCTGGGAAGAATTGAGATGGAGGACCTGCTCCAGAAAGAGCTCTATCACCTCAGGTAACCACAGTACCCTGTGGACTAGGTGAGGTAGCCCGGAGAAACCCTGCCTGTTTGATCAAAGTCCTCTGTGTCCCATTGTGGGCCCGGCAAACACTTGCTTTGGTTCCAAACACTGACTCTTTTTCATCTCCCTGGGGATTGCATTCCTTCCCTTGGAGGTACAGACCCCCACTCCCTGCTCCTCAGCTCAGGACTACATATATACCCCATTCTGCCTGACTGGCTTTGGAATTTCCATGTCTGTGTGGATTCCCTGTAGATATGAAATTAAATTTGATTTTCTCCTGTGAGTCTGTCTCATGTCAATTCAATTCTTAGTCCAGACAGAAGGACCTAGAAGGGGACAGGAAATTCTTGTTCCCCACACTGTGTGTGCTCCTCCAACTGTCCATGAAGTTTTGGTTTGGGTATCGACTTGGTTGTCTGAATTTTTTTTTTTTTTTTTTTTTTTTTTTAAGGTGAAGCCTAGGGACACTTGGGTGGCTCAGCAGTTAAGTGTGTCTGCCTTCGGCTTAGGGCATGATCCTGGAGTCCCGGGATCCCACATCGGGCTCCCTGCATGGAGCCTGCTTCTCCCTCTGCCAGTGTCTGCCTCTCTCTGTGTGTCTCTCATGAATAAATAAATATATTTTTTAAAATAAATAATTCACAACCCTGAGATCAAGATCCAAGCTGAGATCAAGAGTAGGACACTTTATCGACTGAGCCACCCAGATGCTCCTGCTTGTCTGATTTCAGACGATGACTCAGATATAGAAAAACCGCTGCTGCCACCACTGTTGAATCCCCTGCACTGCAGATGCATGCACTTTTCTATCTCGATATTTTTAAAATTTATTTTTATTTTTACAGATTTTGTTTATTTATTTGAAAGAGGGAGTGGGAGTGTGTAAGCGAGAAAGTACAAGTAGGGGGAGAGGCAGAGGGTGAGGGAGAAGCAGACTCCCCACTGAGCAGGGAGCCTGATGTGAGGTTGATCCTAGGATCCTGAGATCATGACCTGAGCCAAAGGCAGACTCTTAACCCATTGAGCCAATAGGTGCCTTGTTGTATAGGTATTTTATTTTATTTTTAAAGATTTTGGGCACCTGGGTGGCTCAGCGGTTTTGCACCTGCCTTCGGCCCAGGCCAGGTCCTAGAATCCTGGGATTGAGTCCCACATCGGGCTCCCTGCACGGAGCCTGCTTCTCTCTCTGCCTGTGTCTCTGCCTCTCTCTCTCTCTCTCTCTCTGTGTCTCTCAAAGGAATAAATCAATAAAATTTAAAAAATAAAATTTTTATTTATTTCTTCCTTAGAGACACACAGAGAGAGGCAGAGACACAGGCAGAGGGAGAAGTAGGCTCCCTGTGGGGAGCCTCATGTGGGACTCAATCCCAGGATCCTGGGATCATGACCTGAGCCAAAGGCTCAACCACTGAGCCACCCATGTGCCCCAAGTTTGTGGGTTTAATACTTCCAAGTAGGCTATAGTAACTCTGCTTTCCATTTATGTATTACATTTCCCCCCCTTTCGTTTCTTTTGAAATTACCTTATGGTACACTGAGTACACACAGAAGGAACATCGCACAATTTGTTGACAATTTTGTTCTTTATGTTCTCACCAAAACTGCACATTAACCCAAAGTGGCCAAAATACTGTGTATTAGTTTCCTATTGCTTCTGACAAATTACCACAAACTTAGTATGGCTTAAAATATATTTTTTCTCTTTGGAATGAGATGGTGACAGCTACCATGTGGAGGAGCTACTGGGTACTAGATACTGAATGAGATACTTTATACCCATATCACGTTGTATTTTCACAGCAACCCAGTAAGTTCTGCCTTGATATGTCCATTTTAAGTGTGAGAAGACAGTTCCAGGAGATCAGTGAACTTTTCCAGAATCATAAACTTAATAAGTTATAGAGCAGGAATTCAAACCCAGTGTTTCTGACAAATTACATGCATTTTAACCAAATCACAGCAAACTACCCTCCCAGTCTTTTGTAAATATTGGTGAAATCTCTCATTTCATTAATATGAGGAGTGCCAGAGCCTAATCTCTCTTTTTTAAAAGATATGTTAATTTATTTTGAGGGGGTGGGGAGGGGGAGCAGGCGGGTGTGTGCAGAAACAGAAGGTGAGAGAATCCCAAGCAAACTCCCCCTGAGCAGGACTCAGATCATGACCTGAACCCGAATAGAGTCGGACGCTTAACCAACTGAGCCGCCCAGGCGCCCCTAGAGCATAATCTTGATGTCATTCCCAGAAACATATACTGTTGAAACTTGTATTTGCTCTACCTTGTTGGACCCGGGTTTCTATATGCAGGTGAAATAAAATCCTATTTTGAAAAAGGAAAACAAGTTGCCTTAAGGACCTGCAGGGGGCGTCAGAGGTCCATTGACCCTGGTACTCCTTTGTTTTCAGCAAAATTCAAAACTAAGCCAAAGGGCCCTGTGAGTAGGTATCAGCTGTTTGGGAATTGCGGGGCAGGAATAAAGCAAAGTGAAACTTAGAGATAAAGAGGATGTGTCAAAAAAAAAAAAAAAAGAGGATGTGTCTCATTCTATTCCCTGCTCTTTTCCTACCACATTGCTCTTTTCTTTAGAAATTGTCTTGTTTTGTTTTTGTATTGTCTTTTAACTTTTCCCCCTGATCCTGTCCACCATAATTACATTTTGCTTCTTAGCTTCCTTATTCTTTGATTTTCTCCCTCCCCTACTCTTTTAAGATTACTTATTTTTAAGAACCTTAAATTTGTCTTAAAATATACTCATTTAAAATTTCCCGTATACATGTACATATAATATAACAGCAGCACTTGTATTATAAAATAAGTAATTACTAAAAAAAAAAAAATAATAAAATAAAATAAAATAAGTAATTACTACCAAGAGAGGTGAAGGCCTGTATATGCTCACCGACTTTGTAGGGGGAGGGGCGCTGAATTAAAATTAAATGGAATTGAAAGTGATAGCAATACTTATATCTTAGTTTGGAAAAAAAGCAAAGTTTGACATAGAGATACTTTGAATTGAGTGAGATAAACTAAGATGATGATTTCTTTTACTGTTTTGAAGAAACCTTTTCAGTGATCTAACTTCAAATAACTGTTTCCTTTAATTTAACAAAATTTATGAGCTCAGGGAAACTCATACACATATCTTAAAGGTAGTAGGCATTAAATTCTATGTAGATTCAAGGACGCCTAGGTGGCTCAGTGGTTAAGCATCTGCCTTCAGCTGGGGGCATGATCCCAGAGTCCTGGGATGAAGTTCCACATCCGGCTCCCCTAAGGGAGTCTGCTTCTTCCTCTGACTGTGTCTCTGCCTCTCTCTCATGAATAAATAAATAAAATCTTTTTAAAAAATTCTATTTATACTCATGTATTCATAGACTGTTAAAGCTGAATGAGACCTCAGAGAGCATCTAGTCACCTCTCCTCTCTTCTGGGGTCACTGAGATTCTCCATGAGACCAAGGACCATGTCCTGTTCTTTGACCCCATGAACCTCAGTCCACATTCTGGTTCGTAGCAGGTATTCTGTAAATACTTGTTATCTGAATGAGAACATTGGAGACCCAGAAAAATTAAGATTCATATAACTTTATATAACAAGTTTGAAGATGCATGATGGAATAAGAATCTTGCAAGTACATGTAGAATCACTATAATTGCAATAGTACAGATACTGGCTGATACGGGTATGTTGGTGGCTCACATTTGTTGTTAGTCACCTCAGTTTACAAAATGTGAACAATTCTTGGGAAGGTTCTAAACAACTGAAATTTAGCTTTACTTGATTTACACGCCATTTGTGTTCCTGTAAAATTCAGTAATGTTCAAGCTGTAGGAAAATGCTTTACATTTATATGTAAATTGGAATTAGGCTGTAGGTTCAGATAGTCATAACAAACTTTTGACTTACATGAAGGCTAGGAGAACATATAAAGTTGTGTAGGACCTGGGGCAATTCACTGTTACACGGACCTATGGACCATAGAACATCTAACCCTAACCCCTGACCCTACCCTACTGTGTGAAGGCAGTGCCTGCCAATCATTATGACAGCCAAAAAAACCCCCACACTTGTAAATTCCCCACTTTTTAGAGGTGACTCATCCTTGTTTAGAAGCACTGGTCAAAATGGTCAGCATTTTTTAGTTACCTGTGATTTCCATTAGGAGAGATAAAATTGACACTTGATGAGTAGTAATTATGTGCCATCTGCTGTTCTAAGCACTTCATCTATTTTTACTAATTTAATCCCTACAATTCTACAGTGTAGGGTCTATTATTATTATCTCCTCTTTGTAGATAGGAGAATTGAAGCTTATCAAGGTTACACCACTCATCCAAGGAAACATAGCAAGGAAGTAAAGAAATTGGGATTCCAACCTAGGCAGGCTGGTGCCAGAGCCCATGGGAGTAAACATTGTACCCATTGCCTTATGGTAGAAGGTGGTCAGTCTTGAATCAGTTCCCTCAAAATACATTGTGATTCTCTTAAAATTTAAAAGTGTCCTAAACTAATCTAAGCCTGCTGCTGGGGAAATTGATGAAGATCATTTGATTCCCTTTCTTGCTGCTTTGTCCCATTTCTCTCTCTCTCTCTCTCTCTCTCTCTCTCTCACACACACACACACACACACACACACACACACACACACACACATTACTTTTCCTCTGGCTCATTGGAAGAAACAATGATATCATAGCTACTGCAGTTCTGTGAACGCTGGTGTTGAGGACTGGTGAAAATGAGTCAAGGGCCCTTTGTTGGAAAAATACTGAGTGTGAGTGTATTGTATATTCACCACTGATGTAGTAACTTGGTTACAGTTGCTTGGTAACCATACACTGTTGTAAGCAATTTTTAAAGATTGAGAATGGCTCTGGTAGAAGCCCATACAGATTTTTTCACCCTTTTTACAGTCTGTAGTTCACACAACTATCACAGAGAAACAAAAATTCAATAGTCCTTCATGCTTTACTTTTCCCTCACTACTTCCTTGTGTTTGGCATCCACTTATAACATTCTTTGTGCCAAATTTTGCAAGTTTAGACTTTTAAATCTGAGGTATGGAATTGCTTCACAGTAGCTTTTGAAATTGCTACTTTTAGATATTTGTTGGCAAAACTCTATCACTTCTGTCCTTCACTAAAAGAGAAGAATTAAATAAATTTTGTATTTGAGTGGTCAACATGTGACCACACTGAATTATATATATGTATGAGAACCCATAGTCTGAGAGGTGGGCTCAGTGGAACCCCGCACATAAGGTCTGAGTTGCCAGTGGAGTCTCACCCCTCAGCTAGAGGGCCTGGCTGCCCCAGGACAAACTTCCACAACGTACTTGCTCTTTGACCTTGGAAAGTTGCTCAAACTCTTCAAGACTGAGTTTTCTAATCTGTGGATGGAGACGGTACTAGTTTCTAACTCATACTGTTGCTGTGGGGGAGGAAATGAGCTGATGGGTATACCAGGCCAGTGGGTGCTCAAGGCAAATAATAACATGGAGCATGAACTTAATACCATTAAGTGCTCCAAGGTCACCAAACCTTGGAAGGTCAGAAGCAATATACAGGACATGTCATTAGTGGCCATTGGTTGTGAATTAGTGGCCTGTACATATTAGGTCATCCATGTAGTCCTTTAAAAATTCCTTAGTAATTTACCAACCTTAAAAATCAGGAGATATCATGTAACAACCTAGATTTCTGGCTTCTCTTGAAAATATAGGATGTCTGAAATCCCCTGCCCTATTTCCTGTTTTGGCTGCAGTAGAGTGGAACTGAGATGGGGCTGTCCCCTTGGGCACTCTCCACTTACTTGTGATCTGCCAGTTCCAAGGCATTTGAGTTAGCTGCTGCCTGGTGCATAGAACATCTTACCCAATGCCTGTAGCTGGTCACAGAAATGGCAAACACATGTCCAGCCCTCCCAGTGGAGTTGCTGTGAAGCAAGGGCCCAGCAAAGCAAAGTCACTGAAAGTCACATTATCAAGACCTCCTGTAATTAAACTGGAATGTCAGGAATTATACCAGTTATAGCACCATTAAGCTCATTCTTCAGAAACATTTCAAGTTAGTAGATGAGAGTATATTTATGCACCTTCCATAGTGGGGCATTAGCTGGACGTTCAAAAGGAAGTTCTTGAATTAGGAGAATGAATGTAGCTGGAGTATTTCTGTGGCTTGTCTTTTTCTTTCTCGAATACATTTAGACATAGCCTAGTTTTGAAACACTCCAGAGTGCCTCAATGACCTCACTGGGAAAGGAGAGAGGGGGAAATACAAAATTCTCAAAATACTCTTAAGACATAATATAAACCATTGATATGGGATCCCTGGGTGGCGCAGCGGTTTGGCGCCTGCCTTTGGCCCAGGGCGCAATCCTGGAGACCCGGGATCGAGTCCCACGTCGGGCTCCCGGTGCAAGGAGCCTGCTTCTCCCTCTGCCTGTGTCTCTGCCTCTCTCTCTCTCTGTGTGACTATCATAAGTAAATAAAAATTAAAAAAATATATTAAAAAAATATAAACCATTGATATAATTAAACACTTCTGACATTAAGTGGGAAATGAGAAAAGTGGCAGTTTGGGGGACTCTGGCCCCTCATTCTCCTCAAAGTACTTTGCACAAAGGCCCTCCAAGTAAATATGCAACTATTTTGTTATTGCAAATGAAGCTGCAAGATGAGTATCCATGCCCTATCCCTACACTGTTACCCTAGAGCCCTCCTTTATAGAAATTCCTGAGGGGACATGGGAAGGTTGATGACAGCCTGCACCCTGCTCTGAAGCATCATGATTTAAAACAATGGGGATTAGGGTCCCATTTCCCAGAACTGGCCATCCCTGCATTAATAGATTTGCAGCTAACAAGGTGGGTTTATGATTTGTTTTCCTGAAATATGTCTGACCGCCCTTTGAGCTTGATCCAGGGGCTTGGGGGGTACTGTGATGGGAATTACCTTAAAGAACAAATAAGATAAATGAGGCTTTTTATATAGTGGTGTCCCAATTATTATTATTATTTTTAAAGATTTTATTTATTTATTCATGAGAGACACACACAGAGAGAGACAGAGACATAAGCAGAGGGAGAAGCAGGCTCCATACAAGGAGCCCTATGTGGGACTTGATCCCAGAACCCCAAGATCACACCCTGAGCCAAAGGCAGATGCTCAACCACTGAGCCACCCAGGCATCTCAGGGTGTCCCAATTAGCAAGCAAACTAACCTCCCCATATTTCACATACCATATTTCAACATACTTAACTCATTTTAGCACGCAGGCTGAGCTCATATGGAAATACAATATGCTCAACTGAATGGCAGACTTTTTTTAAAAAGCTCATTTAAGTAATCTCTATACCCAACATGGGGCTCAAACTCACTACCCCAAGATCAAGAGCCAGACGTTCTTGTGACTGATCCAGCAGGTGCCCCAAGAATAGCAGATTCTTTTTTTTTTCTTTGAGATTTTATTCATTTATTCATGAGAGACACACAGAGACAGGCAGAGACACAGACAGAGGGAGAAGCAGGCTCCCTGTGGGGAGACCAATGCAGGACTCAATCCCAGGACCCTGGGATCCCGACCTGAGCCAAAGGCAGACGCTGAACTGCTGAGCCACCCAGGTGTCCCTAAATAGCTGATTCTTAAAGCCATGGCTAAAATACGTCTCCGGATGTCCCAGGAATTGTTATAAGCATTTGGCTTGAATCAGTTTCTTGAACGTACCTAAGAGGTAGGGACTATCACTGTCCCCTTTTTATGAGTGAGCATACTGAGGGACAGAGAAGTAAGGTAACTTGCCCAGTTCCACATCTAGTCAACTACAGAGGTGGGTATGAGCCCAGGCAGGCCTTGCTGCAGGATTCACACTCCTCAGGTAGAGAGGAATTTCTGGTAATCACATTTTGCTGACCACTCTGATGAAGGTTTAACATGGTGGCCATACCTGGCACATGAGCTTACTGTGGCACAAGAGTTTTGTTGTATGAGGCGTAAGAATTTCCTATTCCCTTCTAGATCCTTCTATCTGGACTAAGAATTGAATTGACATGAGACAGACTCACAGGAGAAAATCAAATTTAATTTCATATCTACCGGGAATCCACACAGACATGGAAATTCCAAAGCCAGTCAGGCAGAATGGGGTATATATGTAGTCCTGAGCTGAGGAGCAGGGAGTGGGGGTCTGTACCTCCAAGGGAAGGAATGCAATCCCCAGGGAGATGAAAAAGAGTCAGTGTTTGGAACCAAAGCAAGTGTTTGCCGGGCCCACAATGGGACACAGAGGACTTTGATCAAACAGGCCTCGCAGGGTTCCTCCGGGCTACCTCACCTAGTCCACGGGGTACTGTGGTTACCTGAGGTGATAGCGCTCTTTCTGGAGCAGGTCCTCCATCTCAATTCTTCCCAGATAGTTGCGGGGAAGGTAAAGAGCTTTTCCTGAATCTGCTGGGTTTTGATTGTTTTTTATCTTTAAATAATCTTCATGCCAAAGGGGCCCAATGGGGGCGGCCTGCCTTGGCCCCTGCAGTATCACGACACAGCATGATGCTGGAAGCCCAGAGGAACGTTGTGTCACCTTTAATGCCCTGAATTAGACCTAAGGACAGTACTAGCCAACAATGACAGAATACTTAATTCATTTCACTGTCTAAAAAAAGTGGTTGGATGTAATTTTTAGTTTGCTTTCGAGTTTAGGTGCCACCAATTGTGCATTAAATGACAGTGGTCATTGCCTTTTTTTTCATCTTTGCCTCAAACAATGGCTCTGGACCCAGAGCTAACAGCCCTCCTGGAGTCCAAACAATTCAGGCAGCGCTGTGGGTGTTCTGGCAAATGAGGACATTTCTCCAGGGTATAAGGCTGTCCTCGGTGTCCCTGATGGCCCTGTGTCAGTAGGATAGGATCTGCAACTTTTTCCAGGAATGGTGGTGGACTGTGTGCTGATGGTCTCCAGCGGGGCCTCCCCCAGCCCCCACCTCCCTGGGGCCCTTTGTGGTGAGGGGTAGGATTTGTGAGACTCCAGAATGCGTGGCTGTGAAGGAAGGAAAAGCAGCCAGCACTAAGGAGGAATTGGGGCTGATTAGCACCATAGAACTTTTTCCTGTATCTGTGAATGGGGCAACTCTGTCCTAGTAGCCAGGTCTCTCCTATGCTGCTTCTTCGGTTTTTAGGAGTTAGCTATCAAATTAAATCCATCCTATTTTAGTCTTTAAAGCCTTGATATAAGGGGTACCTGGGTGGCTCAGTGGTTGAGCGTCTGCCTTTGGCTCAGGTCGTGATCCCGGGGTCCTGGGATCCAACACTGTATAAGGAATCCCACACTGTGGGGAGCCTGCTTCTCCCTCTGCCTATGTCTCTGCCTCTCTCATGAATAAATAAATAAAATCTTAAAAACAAAATAAAGGGACCTCCAGGTGGCTCAGCGGTTGAGCATCTGTCTTTGGCTCAGGGCGTGATCGGAGTCCCAGGATCGAGTCCCACATTGGGCTCCCTGCATGGAACCTGATTTTCTCTCTGCCTGTGTCCCTGCCTCTCTCTGTGTGTCTCTCATGAATAAATAAATAAAATCTTAAAAAAAAAAAAAAAGTGGGATCCCTGGGTGGCGCAGCGGTTTGGCGCCTGCCTTTGGCCCAGGGCGCGATCCTGGAGACCCGGGATCGGATCCCGCATCGGGCTCCCGGTGCATGGAGCCTGCTTCTCCCTCTGCCTGTGTCTCTGCCTCTCTCTCTCTCTCTCTCTCTCTGTGACTATCATAAAAAAAAAAAAATAAATATTAAAAAATAAATAAATAAAGCCTTGACATAATCTAACTTCAGTTGGCAGAAACAAAAAACCCAACCAACTTGGGAGGATCTTCCTGTCTTATAACCGGAGGCAATCAGATGTAGTGGTTGACTGTGGGTCCCTGGAGCAAGACTGCCTGAGTGAATCCTGGCTCTGTTACCTATTGGTTGTGCAGCTTAAACTCTGGTGTCTCAGTTTCTTCATCTGTAAAGTAGGGATAATAATAATAAGTGGTGCAGTGAGCGTAAAGACCTCAGTAATTGCTGTTATCAACCTCAGGTAGCTCAGCATTGTCTGTAACTAAAGTCACAACAGAGACATATCTCGAAGAGTAGCTGTCAATGAAAAGTTAGTTGTGTCATTTCGGATCTCCCTTATCTCTTTGCTTTTTTGCACTGCTCTGTGATAACTCACTCTGCTACCTGTCAGATGGCCTTTTCCTGTGATTAATGTTTCAAATTTATAACTGGTCAAACAGATACCAGAACAAAACCCACAAAGGCAGCAGTGCTTAGTGTGACCACACCCACATGAAAGTGGAGGCTGGGCTGTTGCCATGGTGATGCAGAGTATTTTGTCAAACACTTGGCCTGGGGGACAGGGTGAGTCAGACTCAAGCTGGGTGGGGAGACGGCAACTGCTTTCAATTAAAACCACCAGGCCTATGGTTGAGTTGGGAGACTCCTGAGGTTTATGCAGTAAATCAGAGATGTCTCAGGTCTGGGGTTTGATTGTACACTTTGTCCGTCTGTCATGTGGACATTTTTTCCGATTTCCTTCCTCTGGGTAGAAGGAGCTGTAGATATCTCTTTGCTCTTCTTCATATATCAAGAAACTGCAAACTTAGTTCTCGTAAAAATAAGGTCTGCTTTCCTCTAAGTCTTGACACAACTAAACCTAGCAAAAGGATTTTTGTGAGCTTCTTTTCCCATCCCCGGTCTCTTTTTTTTTTTTTTTTTCATCCCCGGTCTCTTTACATAGATTCATTGTCTATAAATAAGGCTCACTGAAGCATATTATTCAGTATTTTCTTTTTAGCAAGAGTTAAGCACACAAGAGGCTATTTTTCAGATAGAGGAGTTTGGACAACTATAGGCATTGTGATTTCAGGATGGAAAATCTGTACCAAATATGACTTCTCTGGAATTTATTAGCTGGTTGAAGTCAGTAATTCTGCATGAAGGAAGCTGAGAGGCAGAGTTACATGCTGATAGAATGTGCCAGTTGGTTAATCTGGATTAATATTGCTCAGTCATCGTTGACTATCCATAGCATAGTGGGCAGGAGCAGAATTAGACATGCTCTCTAGGAATCGCATGCTATTAAAGTCAACCTCTAAATAACCTAACCTCTCCATCTTCTTCCTGAGTTGCTATCATGCCCAAGGCACCATGCTAAGCCATAAGCAGATAATAAACCCTCTAAAATACAGCTCTTGCCTTTTAAGGAAGAAGTGAGGGAAAGCAAAAAGCAGGAAAAACTAGCAATAATATGATGTACAAGGTAATATAAAGTGAATATTGGCAGCAGGGTGTGGAGAAGAGAGAAATCCCCATGGGCTGTGGTGAAGGAAGGTGGGATTTGAGTGGAGCCTTGAAGGGTGCATAGAGCGGTGAAGAGGGTATTCAGGAAGCGGAAAAAACAAGAGGAATATTGCAGCAGAAGTCTCAGCTCTGGACCTTGGTCCATGTAGAGATGTTAGGACAGGCCAAGCAAGGTCAGACACCGGGGAAGAGACAAGGCGTTGGTGTGGAGTACTATTAACATACAGTGGGGAGTCATGTACACAGAGCTTAAAAATAGTGGAGCTAAGCAAAACCAGGATTTTGGCCTGGTGACTTATGGACCTGCCAAGCAAGTAAAAGATGAGAGGAACACAGATTTGGTAGACCCAAATCGTGCAATAGTATAAAAGTTCACAATGTAATTCCATAACGTGTGCAGGATCTGATGAATTAGCATTATGACATTAATGCGACTTGAGAGTCAAATGGAAAGTCTTACTCCGAAAAAAAAATTAAAAAGAAAATTATAATATACTAAGTCTACAAAGCCAGTTTCAAAATATTTAAGAGCATTTAATTAATTTGTGAAAGCACTCTGAAAAGTGGTGACTGAATTTTGCTTCTTTAATAGCTGGAATATGGAAGTTGACACTAGAAACACTGGATTTTTAAATTTAACTTTAATAAACCAAATTAATGTTTTTCTGTGCACAGAATTAGTGTTTTCCTGCTGCTTTGGAGGATACCAACCGCCTGACCTTGGCATAAGCAGTGCATGGAAGGTGGTTCAGGCAGGCAGGTGGGGAGCACCAGGTAGGGGTCTATCAACTGCTGGGATTGAGGTTTAGGGAGAGACTTCAGTTCCTGGAGCCGCGGAGAGGAAAAAGGAACTGACAGCATAGGACCAGGGGCAGGAAATGGAGTCACATGTCAGCAATTCTAAATGGCAAAAGGTTCTCTCTCTCGGAAGGTAAACAAGCATAGCGAAAAAGAAATTTTAGGAAAGAGGGATCCCTGGGTGGCGCAGCGGTTTGGCGCCTGCCTTTGGCCCAGGGCGCAATCCTGGAGACCCGGGATCGAATCCCACATCAGGCTCCCGGTGCATGGAGCCTGCTTCTCCCTCTGCCTGTGTCTCTGCCTCTCTCTCTCTCTGTGTGTGTGACTATCATAAATAAATAAAAATTAAAAAAAAATTAAAAAAAAAAAAAAAGAAATTTTAGGAAAGAACATGTGGAAATCTGATGAAATATTTTGCTTTTGCTTGGCGTCCAATGAAAGCCAGTAGTAACCGGTAATAAAACTGGTATTGGTCTCTTTGTTATATTGGAAATGAATTATCACTAGTCTGGACCTTTAAGTAGAATTCAGTATGTGCTGAGAGCAGGCCAAATTCAAAGGCCCATTAGAAAGGATGTTTTTTAAAAAGAATACTCAGGCCCTACCCCAAAACAATTGCATCAGAATCTCTGGGAATAAGGGCTGGGCATCAGTGTTTTTCTGTGAGTGTGTTCTTGGGGAATCGTTTTAACTCTCCGGGCATCTGTTTCCAACTATAAAATAAGATTGGACTAGATGATCTCAAGGCCCCTCAGTAGGCTCCAACATTCTCTGATTCATGGAAGAGAAACTGCTGTGCCATTCGTTGTTAGCACAGATACTGACCTGCCCACAGCCGCAGTTCCATGGCCCACTCACTCTGCAGGCATTTCACACAGGAAAGAAGACGCTGGCAGCCACTCCAGAGAGACAGGCAGAGACTGTTAGAGTTGGTCAGGGAAATGAATGAGAAAACAAACAATAACAACAACAAAAGCAGGTTCCCTTCCCCTGGCTTGCCTGCGTCCTTGTTCCTAAAGTGAACTTGAGCAGGCCTTCCAGGGGAGGCTGATGTCTTGTGTCAGGGATATATGGTCGCCGTGACACATTACCAAAAGGGAGACCTTTAAACACCACAGACTTCTTACTTTCCAGTTCTGTAGGTGAGAAGTCTGACAAGGTCTCACAGGTGAAGCTCCAGGCATCCACCGGCCTGTCCTTCTAGAGAAGGCCTGGGGGAGTCTCTGGGGGAGGTGGGTTCCCTTGCTCATCCAGGTTATTGGCAGAGTTTAATTCCTTGCTGTTGTGGGAACTGAGAGTCTCCTCCCAGGCCAGTCTTCTCCCTTCTTAGGTCTCCGGTGCCCCGGAAGTTTTTCTGCTTTCAAGGTTGATGTGATAAGATTGAGCCCACCCAGACAATCCAGGATAATCTCCCCGCTTTGAGGCCCTTACTCTTAATCCCATCTGCGAAGTCGCTGGCCCTGTAGTATTCACAGGTTTCAAGGTAGTTGTTTGTTTGTTTTTAAAGATTTTATTTATTTATTCATGAGAGACACAGAGAGAGAGAGAGAGAGAGAGAGAGAATGGCAGGCAGAGACACATGCAGAGGGAGAAGCAGGCCCCATGCAGGGAGCCTGACGTGGGATTGATCCCGGGTCTCCAGGATCACACCCGGGGCCAAAGGCGGCGCTAAACCACTGAGCCACCGGGCTGCCCTTGTTTTTGTTTTTTAAATAAAAGAAGGGAGATGGGGGTGGATGAGAAGCCCGAGTGGGAGATTGTGGTACAGAGTAGTTCTTGGGTTTATCTTCAAAGTCATTGAATATCGATCCTGGACAGGATCAATATCTGGACAGAAAATATTTATCTGATACAAATTATTACCCGCCACCCCCTTCCCCCTGCCCCCAGTAGGTAGAGGGGAATCCTGGACACTGGAAATGCTGGGTCTTGCCTTTCTTTTAGTTCAGGGATAAGAAAACAGTATGCCTAATTCTATTAGTGCATGTTCTCTGACAGCCATCAACAATGGCTAAAAACAACCTCCCTTCTGGGCTAGAGCTTTCCATCCCTGTCCTGTGGAATTCTCTGCTTTTCTAAGCATACTTTAGAAAGTCTGGCCCTGTTGGAAATGCCTCATTTGCTCCCAGTTCATCTTTTTCAGCATTAGCAACATCAGGAAGGGAATTTGGGCATTAACAAAATAAATGAAAGAAGACAAAAACAAAAATACAAAAAAAAAAAAAAAAGGAAGAAAAAATTTCTTTTTTTCAGAATCTTCATGTACTTAGGATCTAAACTCCACATTAGATGACTTTGAACTCTTTTTTTTTTTTTTTTTTTTTAGGATTTATTTATTTTAGAGAGACAGAGAGAGAGCATGAGTGGGAGAGGTAGAGGGAGAAGAGAGAATCTCAAGCAGACCCACACTGAGAACAGAGCCCAGTGTGGGGCTTGATCTCACCACTCTGAGATCTCGGCCTGAGCCGAAACACTAAGTCATACACTTACCAGACTGCACCACCCAAGCAACCCTGAACTCTTAATACAAGAATGATGAAGATGTAGTCATTCATTTAGTATTTATAGGGTGCCCACTCCATGCAAGACGTGACTAGTCCAGAGATCTTTGTGGGGAAGAGGCGGGGTGTTGTTTATTCAAAAACAGCCATCAAGCCAACTCCATGTTCTTGTGAAAGAACATGGCCTTTTGGCTTTTGGAGTTTGGGTACCTCCCACAATTGTTTAATGATAGACAGGAACCCTAGCCTTCCTGGAGTTATGTCCCTTCAGTCAGTTAATTATTCAAAAGATGGTTTCTAGTGTATGGCAGGAGGAAAAAGATGCTGTCCTTTTGATGTGGGGAACAAAGGCAAAAGAAAGGTAGATAAAATTAAATTTCCTTATAATCTGCATCCCCCTGACAAATACTTGAGGCAGTCAGAGTATGATATTCCTCCAGGAAACTCACAACTGTCTTAATATTAATACTTTGCTCCAGGAAAAAACAACCTTAGCTTGACAACAGCCAGGCCTCCATGATCCTGAGTCTTCTTTAGCATAGGAAAGTCCTTTTGGAAACCTCCCTTTGTCTTTACCTCCCCCACTCCAGAGTATAAAATCAACTGCTCCTCACAGTCACAGTGCAGCCCTTTCTGCCCATGGGTCCTGTCCCCGTGCTTTAATAAAACCACCTTTTTGAATCAGAGACCTCTCAAAAATTCTTTCTTGGCTGTGGGCTCTGAACCCCAACCATCAAACCACATGACTTTGACTTTTTGCAGCTTTCTCAAGGACATTTTTTTTTCTGGTAGAGAAAGGAAACAGATTTTGTTTTGAAAAGGATAGAAGTACTACATTCCAATGCTTCCCACTCTTGTGGTGAATTCTGATAAGCTGAATTTGGGAAACGTTTCTGGAAAAAAAAGATTTTTCCTCATCTCCCATGAAAATGTTGTGAATGATTTTTCTCCACATTAATGTCGCAGCATTTTTGATTTGAGCGGTTTTCCTTCACAGGGGGAAACATTCCAGTTCTGGATATTGCTGTGTGCTGGAATGGAAAACAGATGGATGAGAGAAACAGAGCCTGCCACTCCTTGATTCTGTCTTATTTTGTGGATTATTTAACCCCTCTAAAGTTTTTATTTCCATGAGATAGTAACAACCTGCATCAGAGTTCTTAGTGTATCATAACAAACCAACTACACATTTACTTGTCCACTTAAGCAGAAAAACAATTTACTAGAAAGGTCTTGGATGCCTTACCACATCTCAAGAAAGGAAAATGTGTGTGAACAAGGCAGGTCATGCAGCTGCCAGGAACAAAGTGGGTATGTTACACAGCCAGTCTGGTGGCCATAACTGTGCTGCTAGCTGGACACTGGCTGCTAGTTGGCACACTTGCTCATGGAAACTCAGCATTCCTGCCCTCCTGTGAGCTGATACAGTGGATTCTCTACAGTCTGTGCTATTCAGCATTACTAATTTCTAATTCATGGGGTAGAGTGTGTTTGCTTACAGAATTTAGGTCATTTCTATTCCCTAGCTGTGAAGGGGTCTGGGGAAGCGGGCATGTAGTATTTTAGCTTCTATAGTGAGAGGTGGGTTCTTCCAATCCACCAAAACTTTACTGAGAAATTTCCAAACATGAGAAGGAGCTTCAGATGCCAGGTAGCCAAACGAAACAAAACAAATCAAAACAACTGCGAGAAAACAAACAAACAAACAACTGCGAGACTCCATTCCTTTGGTAGTCCAGCATCAACCTAATTTCTTTTTCCCATGTTTATACTTTGAAAAGAAAAAATTCCTCCCACACAACTTAATGCAATTATACTTTTATAATTTAAAATGCTCTCACCCCTACCCCAAGGAGTACTGGGAGTTACCCAAAGGGTCTCCTAGATCCAACCAGCCTGTTCCCAGCCTCATGATGCAGCGGCATCCCTCTTTCCTCTTGCTGTTCACGATCAAATATCTCATACAACACTGCAACAAGCATAGAGCCTGTTTCACTGTGTGTACAGGAGACTAACCCTATAATTGGCTCTTTAGGGCATCTGAGATCTACTCGGTTAGAGGCTCAGAGACAATGAGCATCATTGTGGGTGGAGTGGGTGATGAACTGGCTTCCCCTTGAGAGATGCCTCCTTCCAGGTGCAGGATCATGGGCTGAAAGCATATCTCATCTGACAAGAAGAGAGTGGTTGATGAGGAAAACTCAATGAGAGTGAGGTTTTTGAATGCTTGAGTCAGCCAAATGCTGGCATGTTTCCCAATTCCAGTACTCGGGGTTAAATTCTTTCTGCTCAGTACCCTAAATCTTGCACAAAAGATCTCATAGGGCTGTGGATTGAAAGTTTAATTTCACAGAACCAAACCTTAAAAAAAATTTAAAAAAAATTTTTTTTTGAGAGAGAGAGAGCAAGCGCTTGAGTGGGAGGGGCAGAGGGAGAGAGAGAGAGAGAGAGAGAGAA
This sequence comes from Canis lupus familiaris, assembly GCF_011100685.1. NCBI lineage: Eukaryota > Metazoa > Chordata > Mammalia > Carnivora > Canidae > Canis > Canis lupus. Next base: position 61,622,649 of record NC_049238.1, read on the forward strand.
TCCCAAACCAACTGTGTGCTGAGCTTCACACCTGAGGCGGGGCACGATTCCAGGACCCCAAGAACTGAGCTGAAACCAAGTCTGATGCCCAACAGACTGTACCACCCAGGTGCCCTAGAACCAAACGTTTCAGGATTTTTGTCTTTTATCGTGGGAAAATATACATAAGAAAGCTCTATTTTTTAAGTTACATAAAGTCTTGGATTTTAATCCATGTTGTAAGGGTAAAATGTAAGAATTTGAACTTATTGTTGTCTTTCTTTATTCCGTCCAGCAACATTAGAAGAAACCACTGCACTCCACAAGTCCTTGAATTTCTTATACTGTTCATATTGGTCTATGGCTTCTTTGTCTTTCATATCTTCCCTTCAGTGGATTCCCTATTCCATTTGGCCATAGGTAAGAATTTAATCAGCAGAGACTTTTCATAGTTCCTGCCTCTCTGGGTCACTAGCTTTTGATTCAAGTTTGGATCAGTCTGTCTGACAGTCTGGCCCAGGGCCTCTTGATAACTTCCAGGTGCAAAGAGGTCTTGGGAAGTGAGGACCTGGCTTTCCAGGCTTTATAGAGAGAGGCAGATTGCTGCCAAAAGACTCATAGGACAAGGAATTCCTAAAATGTATGCAGGGGATTCAGATGCTGGGCAGCCTAAAACCCATCCAGGGTCTGTTACACATCCTTATGAGGGTGTTAGGCAGATTTTATATATATATATATATGCCATCTAACAAAGCACCCACTACATATTATATCTCAATTGATGTTATTTCCTAGCATCTTCCTGGTTAATAAAATTGTCAAGTCTGAGCCATGAAGGATGGAACTGCAAATATATAGTTAAACTCAAGCATCAAAATTTGACATAGGATTTAGATAAAAGATTCAATAATCAGGCTAGGAAAAGTCATATTAATTGATTATCCTCTAGTAATTAGAAAGCTTTTTTTTAAAAAAAGATTTTATTTATTTATTCATGAGACACAGAGAAAGAGGCAGAGACATAGGCAGAGGGAGAAGCAGGCTCCATGTAGGGAACTTGACGTGGGACTCGATCCCAGGATCCCAGGATCATGACCTGAGTGAAAGGCAGATGCTCAACCACTGAGCCACCCAGGTGCTCATACTTAGAAAACTTCTATTTTTGGTAACAACATTAGCATTTTAATTGAGAAACAGTGTGACTATTCAACTTTTTTCTAAAAAAGTGTTTTTAAAAAACTGGCTTACTTGTTTTTATCTGGTTCTTGTTACAAGGAGGAGATTAAAAAATTTAAAATTAGAATTCATTCCCATCCATGAAAAGTTGTTTAGACTGGATGTACGTTATCTGTTGTGTTGATTTCTCCTTGGACAGGAACTTGTTCCCACTTGTTGATCCATCTGAGTGTCTGAGTTAGTTCTGCATATTTGTTTTAAACTCAGAAAAGGATTGGCAGAAACAAGAAAATACTGTTTTGACTCCCAAGCCCAATCTGAAATCAGAATGAAATTGGTCATGAATTTTGTAGTCACAAGCTGCATTGAAATGAGTGGCCCCAGAGACATATTTATTGGCTTTGAGATATTATCTTTATCTGCTGGCTTCCATAAGCAACAAAAGAATGTCATCTCTCAAGATTCACTCTGCATGACTGGTAGTTCCTTTGCATGTGTCTACATCCACTAATTCATTCATCAAACATGTATTTGAGTTCCTAGGACACATTGGATATTTTGTCAGCCTCTGAAAATTCAGTAATGGAAAGACTTGGTCCCTGACTTCAGGAGTTCATGGTCTAATAGAATAGAGAAAACGGCCATATAAACAAGTCAGTGTAGTGTTGTGTGACAAGTATGATGATCAATGTATGGGCAAGGACAAGTAGGGGCTCAAAGGACAAAATGTTTAACTGTAGTTGTGGGGGAAGTGGATTCAAAGAAGAAGAGATACTTGAGCTGGATCTGGAAGGGCAGCACAGGTGCTCCCCAGGAGAAGGGCAAAGGGCATTCCAGATGGGGCATGGCCTGTTCATAGGCATGGAGGCATAAAGTAGCCTGGGGCCTTGTAGACCTGCAGGTAGTTTGGAGCATAGATCAGGAGAGGGAGTGTCAGGAGATGGACTGGAGGCTGAAGCCAGAGCCCGGTGGGCCTTTTAGGCCACGCTGAGGAATGTGTGCTTCATCCTAAAGGCTCCAGAGGCCATTGATGGCGCAGGTTTGAACTGAGAGTGCTCATTCTGAAAGCAAACTGTATGATCAGTTGCAAATGGAAGTTGAGGGTGGAGCAGGGTGAATTTGGAGGCAGGGAAACCAAGGAGGACAGAGAATATTGCAAAGGTGCCTGTGAGAGAGGATAGCAATGTCCATCTTTGACTCTGCCTCCATTTGATATGATGAAGGTATTATCTCTGTTTTTTCTTTTTAAGATTTTATTTATTCATGAGAGACACAGAGAGAGAGGCAGAGACACAGGCAGAGGGAGAAGCAGGCTCCCTATGGGGAGCCCGATGCAGGACTTGATCCCAGGATACCGGAATCACAACCTGAACCAAAGGCAGACGCTCAACTGCTGAGCCACCCAGGTGCCCTGTTCTGTATTGTTAAGGAAATCCCAATGCTTGTCAGATCACCTCAGTTTCCTAAAATGAAATAACACTTGTGGTGGTGTGGTCAGGCCACCAGCTGACCCCTGAAGACTTGTGTACCCCTTCCCTGGTGTAGAGCAATGTTGGAAAGCATGTGCCCATCTAGGAGCGACATTAGCCAGCACCCCACCCACCGCCCCCGTCCCCACAGCCGGATGGGCCTGTGTGACCAGTTCTCAGCAGAGGAAGGGATGTGTTTACTTCAGGGGTAGAGTGGTTAAGTACCAGGTCTCTGTGTTCCCCCCATGGTTTTTCCCCGTTGCTGACTGGAAGTCCCTGCGTCACCACCTGAAGAAGAGCTGCTAGAGCTGCTGGACTTTATTGTGCTATTTGACTCAGCAGCTAACCTGCCCTGACACAGCCTGTCTGTACTGTTGGCAAACTATAAAAATCATCACTAGACTTGGTGGGCTTGCTGCTAAATTATTCAGGCTAACTCTACATCAGGTCATGGATTATGAATTATTTTGACAGCGACACCATCCATGGACCTACGCAGTTTGTGTCCTTTTTGTTGAAAGCTGTCTCCATGATTTTTGGAGTTGGAGGTCGGTCTCTGATGCAGACAGGAAGCCGAAGGAAGTCAAACCCTATCACTCATGCTCCCTCCTTGGACTGTGTCCTGTCAGTTTAGCCAAGTTATGCTGCACCTTGTTGTGAGCATTGTTTCGGTACTTCTTCCTTTATGGCTTCCACAAATATTTTTTGACACCTGTCACATGCCAGCCCTATTCAAAAAGTTTCACTTTGCGCCTGGGACTATGCTGAATTGTTCTGGTGCCATAATGAACAAGAAAGACATCGTTTCTGGTTTCCTACTGATGGTAGGAGAGAATTAAGGAAACTTTTCAAAATGATATGACAAGTGCTATGTTTGGGGGAGAACACAACACCTTGAAAATAGATGGAAGGAATATAAAATCTGAACCTGGAGATTCAGGAAGGCTTCTTAGAGAAAGTGACATTTGAGCAGCTATATCAGGGTTGAATAGGAGTTAGTCAGATGAAGAGTAGGAGATGGAGTGTTCTAAGAGGAGAAAAGATAGTATGTACAAAGGCTCAGATGACAGCCAAGATGTTTGCCCCTTGAGAACAGAGTACAAATTGGGAAATGGCAAAGACTAGTGTTGGAAAAGGAAGCAGGCGCCTGACAATGAAGGGGTAAGGGGACTGTCTTATGTTGGGGTACTCCGAAAGCAGAAACAAAGGCAAGGAGAAGTAGTTTATTTGGAAGTTGGTTCCAGTAAGCACAATGAAAGAATGAGGAAGTAAGCAGAAAAGAGGAAAGTGTTAGCCAGCAGGGTACTGCTCTGGGCAGCTGAAGCTCAGTGCCCCTGGAGATGCCTGAGAGTGTGGTGGGCATGCCTCTGAGTTGTCACATTGGTCCGGAAGGCAGGGCATTTGTCCAGCACTGTCATCCCTCATTGGTTGGAGGTTGCACCTGGGAACGGTCATTCCTTCCACTTCCGGCCTGTCCCTGGCTCCTTGGAGAATGACCTCGGGTGGGTGGGCTGAGAGATAGATCCTCTGGAAGCCATCATGTGTATGGGAATAGTCTGTGGGTGATATTCAGGGTGGACCGTGCAGATGTGCATAGGGCACCGACAGCATCTCCCAGAGTCTAAACTTTGTCCTAAGAACAAATGGGATCTATTGTAGGATTTTCAAGAATGCATTTTAGAAAGCTCATTGTGGCTGAATGGAGAGCGTGGGTTAGATTGGGGCAAAACTGAAATAGACAGATGAGTTCAGAGCTATTTTAATAAAATTTCCTTTCTGCTTTAATAAGCCTGAGTGAATTTTGTTGTTTGAAACCAAGAACCCAGAAAAGGTCAGCTTTGTAATTTGTGTGTGTGTGTAGTGGTGGGGGGGGGGGGGAGGCTTGGGGGGGTAGGGTAGAGAAGATGATGAACATAGGTGTATTCTTTAGGTTTACATGAAATTGAGTAGCAACTACAGAGATTTCCCATATACCTGACCTCCACACCCCCACATATGCGCAGCCTCCCTGGTTACCAACATTCCCCCACCAGAGGGTACATTTGTTACATGTGATAAACCTGCACTGGTGCATCTTTATCATCTAGACTCCATAGTTTACATTATAGTTCACTCTTTGTGTTGTACATTCTATGGGTTTGGACACACATATAATGACTGTATCCACCATTCTGGTTTTTTTTTTTTTAACGGTATAACTTATTTTTATTTATTTATTTATTTATTTATTTATTTATTTATTTATTTATTTTTATGATAGTCACACAGAAAGAGAGAGAGAGGCAGAGACATAGGCAGAGGGAGAAGCAGGCTCCATGCACCGGGAGCCTGACGTGGGATTCGATCCCGGGTCTCCAGGATCGCGCCCTGGACCAAAGGCAGGCGCTTAACCGCTGCGCCACCCAGGGATCCCCCATTTTAGTATTATACAGAGTAGTTTCACTGTCCTAAAAATCCTCTGTGCACAGCCTATTTCTTCATTCCTCCCTACTTCCTAATTCTTGGTGACCACTAATCTTTTCACTGTCTCCATAGTTTTGCCTTTTCTAGAGTGTCATGTAATTAGAGTCATACATCATGTAGTCTTTCAAGACTGGCTTCTTTCACTTATTAAAATGCATTTGAGTTTTCTCCCTGTCTTTTAATGGCTTGGCAGCTCGTTTCTTTTTAGGGCTGAATAATATTCCATTGTCTGAATATACCAGTTCATCTATTTATTTACACTAAAGGACATCTTGGTTACATCTTAGTTTGGGAAATTATGAATAAAGCTGCTATTAACATCTGTATGCAGGTTTATGTGTGGACATAAGTTTTTTCAACTCCTTTGGGGAAATACCAAGAAGTATGATTGCTGGATTGTATGGTAAGAGTAGGCTTAATTTTGTAAGAAATCCCCAAACTATTTTCCGGAGCAGCTGTACCATTTTTCATTCCCACCAGCAATGAATCAGAGTTCTTGTGCTCCACATCCTATGTTCTGGATTTTTGGCAAATTCTAATAGATGTGAGGTTCTATTTCCTTATTGTTTTAATTTGTATCTCCCTGATGACATATGATGTGGAGGATCTTCTCTTTTTTCCTTCCTTATTAAAGATGTATTTATTTATTTGCTTATTTTTAATTTTTTAAAAGATTTTATTTATTTATTCATGAGACACACACACACACACAGAGATAGAGACATAAGCAGAGGGAGAAGCAGGCTCCATGCCGGAAACCCGATGTGGGACTCAATCCCAGGACCCTGGGATCACGCCATGAGTTAAAGGCAGACGCTCAACCGCTAAGCCACCCAGGTGTCCCTATTTATTTATTTTAGAGACAGAGAGAGAAAGAGAGGAGAGAGAGAGAGAGAGAGTGAGCGCCAGCGTGAGGGTGAGGGAGAGAGGCAGAAGGAGAGATTCCTCAAATAGACTCCGCACCGAATGCAGAGTCTGACGCAGGGCTCCATTCCAGAACCCATGAGATCAGGTCCTGACCCGAAAGCAAGGATTGGCTGCTCAACTGCCTGAGCCATCCAGGCACCCCTGGAATGTCTTTTCACATGTTTATTTGACTTCTTTCTATCTTCTTTGGTGAGATAACTGTTAATGTCTTTAGTCATTTTTTAATGGGTTGTTCATTTTCTTATGATTGAGTTTTAAATGTTCTTTGCATATTTTGGATAAAAGTCCTTTATTAGATATATCTTTTGCAGACATCTTCCCTCAGGGTGTGGCTTATCTTTTCCTTTTCTTTTCTTTTTAATTTATTTATTTATGAGAGAGAGAGAGAGAAAGAGAGAGAGGCAGAGACACAGGCAGAGGGAGAAGCAGGCTCCTTGCACCGGGAGCCCGACGTGGGATTCAATCCCAGGTCTCCAGGATCGCGCCCTGGGCCAAAGGCAGACGCCAAACCGCTGCGCCACCCAGGGATCCCTCCTTTTCTTAATAGTGTCTCCTCACCAAGCAGAAAATTTTAATTTTAATTTAGTAACGTCTGGCCTATTGGTTTGTTCTTTCATGAATCATGCCTTTGGTATTGTATCTAAAAAGTCACTGCTAAACTTAAGGTCCACCTAGATTTTCTCCTATGTTATCTTCTGGGAGTTTTATAGTTTTGCATTTTACATTTAGGTCTATGATCCACTTTGAGTTGATTTTTATGAAGGGTGGAGGGTGTGGGTCTAGATTCATTTTTCTGCAGACAGATGTAGCATCATTGTTTGTTAAAAAGTCTTTACTTCGCTTTGTTGCCTTTGCTCCATTTTCAAGATCAGTTGATTATATTTACCTGAGTCTATTTCTGGGCTGTCTTTTCTTTTCCATTGATCTATCTGTCTGTCCTCTTGCCAGTGGGAACAGATTTTGATTACTCTAAAATTGGCATTACTTTTGATTACTGTAGCTTTATAGTAAGTCTTGAAGTTGGGTAGTGTCATTCCTCCAACATTGTTCTTCTCCTTCAATATTGTGTTGGTTATTCTGAGTCTCTCTCCAGATAAACTTTCATATCAGTTTGTTGCTATCCACAAAACAATTTGTTGAGATTTTGACTGGGATTGCATGAATCTACATATCAAATGGGGAAGAACTGCCAGCTTGACAATATTCAATCTTCTTGTTCACAAATGTGGAACATCTCTCCATTTATTTAGCTCTTTGATTTCTCACATCAGAGTTTTGTAGTTTTACTCATGTAGATCTTCTATATATTTTGTTAGATTTATACTTAAGTATTTCATTTTGGGGGGATGCTATTTAAATAGTATTATACTTTTAATTTCAAATTTATCTTGTTTATTGCAGGTACATAGGAAAGCCACTGACTTTTGTATGTTAAAGTTGTATCTGGCAACCTTGCTATAATCACTTACTAGTTCTCAGAGGTTTTTTGTTACTTCTTTAGAATTTTCTACATAGATGATCGTGTCATCTATGGACACAGTTTTATTTCTTTCTTTCCAATCTGTATATCATTTATTTCCTTAGCTTGTTTTATTGCATTAGCTATTCCAATATGATGTTGGAAAGCAGTGTGAGAGGGGACACCTTCCCTTTTTCCTGATCTCAGTGGAAAGCTTCTAGTCTCTCATCATTAAGTATGATGTTAGCTACAGCTTTTTGGTAGGTGTTCTTTATCAAGTTGAGGAAGTTCCTCTCTATTCCTACCTATTTCACTGAGAGTTTTTATCATGAATGAATGTTGGACTTTGTCAAATACTTTTTCTGCATTTATTGATAAGGATTTTTCTTTATTAGCCTGTTGATTTGATGGATGACATTAATTGATTTTTCAAATGTCGAATCAGCTTTGTATATGTGGGATAAATCTCACTTGGTCATAGTATACAATTCTTTTCATACATTTGGATTTGATTTGCTAATGTACTGTTGAGGATTTTTGCATCTATGTGCATGAGAGATATTGATCTGTAGTTTTTTTTCTTTTTCTTGTAATGCCTTCATCCAGTTTTGGTATTAGGATAATACTGGCCTCATGGAATAGGTTAGGAAGTAGTATTTCTTTTGTTTCTATCTTCTGAAAGAGATTACATAGAACTGGTATAATTTCTCCTTAAATGTTTAGTAGAATTCATCAGTGAACCCATCTGAGCCTAGTGCTTTCTGTTTTGGAAGCTTATTAATTATTGATTCAATTATTAACAGATATAGGCCTACTCAGATTGTCTATCTCTCATCCTGTGTGAGTTTTGGCAGATTGTGTCTTTCAAGGAATTGGTCCATTTCATCTAGGCTATCAAATTTGTGGGCGTGGAGTTCCTTGTAGAATTCTTTTATTATCCTTTTGATGTTTAGGCTCTGTAGTGATGTCCCCATTTCATTTTTTATATTAGTAATTTGTATTATTTCTCCTTTTAAATTTATTGGCATTATCAAAGAACCAGCTTTTGGTTTCATTGGCTTTTTTTTTTTAAATAAATATTGTATTTATTTATTTGACAGAAAGAGAGAGAGCACAAACCAGGGGGAGCAGCAGACAGGCAGAGGGAGAAGCAGGCTCCCTGCTGAGCAAGGAGCCCAATGCCCAATCCCCGGACCCTGAGATCATGACCTGAGCTGAAGCCAGAAACTTAACAGACTGAGCCACCCAGGGGCCCCTCATTGGCTTTTTGATTAATGTGCTGTTTTCAGTTTTATTGCTTTCTGCTCTAATTTTATTATTTCCTTTCTTCTGCTTTCCTCAGATTTAATTTTCTTTTCTTTTTGCTAGTTTGCTAGTGAAAGCTTAGATGATTGATTCGATTACTTTTTATTTCTTTCATTTTTATATCTTTATTTGACAATTAGCTGTTAGTTCTCATCCACATTAACTGTAGATTTTTGAAAGTGGTGACAGATATATGGGTAACCAATGTATAGAGCTTGTTTGGTGAATCTTCATCCTTGTTACATTTTCTGGATGACCACACATGGATACGGTATGGAACGTTCTTTATTCCTTTGCCCCAGACAGCTTTGTTGAGCCTGGTGTCAATGTGCACATCTGGAGTTCCTATCTCCTTCATGGGAAATTTCTGAATCTATTTGAGTGCCCAAGGGCATGCTTCTTGAAACTCACTCAATGGGTAATCTTGTAAATGTTGATGGTGTGTTCTCTGATCACTGTCTTGTTGATGTCAGGACATCTTCTTTACATCCGTCTTTGCAGGAGCCATTCTGCCAGGCTCAGTTTGGAAAGCTTAGGTGATTGATTTTAGATCTTTCTTCTTTTTAAATATATGCATTTAATGCCATAAATTTCTTTCTAAGCACTGCTTTCACTATATCCCACAAATTTCAATAAGTTGTTTTTTTATTTTCATTTAGTTGAAAATATTGTAAGATTTTGCTTCAGATCTCTTCTTTGACACATATGTTAGCTAAATGTATGTAGTTTTAATCTCCAAGTATTTGGGGGATTTTCCAGCTCTCTGTTTTTGGTTTCTATTTTAATTTCATTGTGGTCCGAGAGTAGACACTGTATGATTTCTATTCTTTTACATTTGTTAAGGTGTTTTTTTATAGCCCAAAATGTGGTCTGCCTTGGTGAATGCTTCCTATGAGCTTGAGAAGAATATGTAATCTGCTATTTTGGAATGAAATGGCCTATAGATATCAATTATATCCAGTTGATTGTTGGTGCTGTTGAGTTCAACTATGTCCTTACTGATTTTCTTCCTGCTACATAATTCAATGCATTATTATTATTATTATTATTTTGAACAACTTACTGTCAGATCAACTAAGAATAAGAAAAATAAAAGTTTTAATTTTACCTTTACTTATTCCTTTTCAGAAGCTCTTCCTTTCCTTATGTAGATCCACATTTCTGACCTATATAAACTTCCTTTTTTCTTTTTTTTTTTAATTTTTTTATTTATATATGATAATCACACAGAGAGAGAGAGAGGGGGGTGGGGCAGAGACACAGGCAGAGGGAGAAGCAGGCTCCATGCACCGGGAGCCTGACGTGGGATTCAATCCCGGGTCTCCAGGATCGCGCCCTGGGCCAAAGGCAGGCGCCAAACCGCTGCGCCACCCAGGGATCCCTAAACTTCCTTCTTTCTAAAGAACTTCTTTTAACACTTCTTGCAAGAAAGATCTACCAGCAATAAATTTCCTCAGTTTTTGTTTGAGAACTCTTTATTTCTCCTACACTTTTGAAGAGTAATTTCACAGGGTACAGAATTCTAGGGTGGTTTTTCTTTTTCTTTGAACACTTTTTAAATATTTTACTCCATTCTCTTCCTCATTGCAGTTTCTGAAGATAATTAAAAAAATTTTTTTTTTTTTGGTATTTGTTTATTTGAGAGGGAGTGAGAAAGAGAAAGAGAGCAAAGAGGGAGAAGGAGAAGCAGACTCCCCACCCAGCAGAGATCCCAATGCAGGGCTCACTCCCAGGACCCCAAGATCATGACCTGAGCTGAAGGCAGATGCTTAACTGACTGAGCTGCTCAGGCAACCCCTGAGGAGAATTGAATGTAATTCTTATCCTTGAGCTCAGAGATTCTTTCCTCAGCTGTGTCTAGGCTACTGCTAAGCCCATCAGAGGACTTTTCACTTCTGTTATTATAGTGTTTTTGATTTCTAGCATTTCTCTTGGGTTCTTTCTTAGAATTTCCATCTCTCTGCTTACATTGCCCATCTGTTCTTGTATACTGTCTATTTATCCATTAGAGACCTTAGCATACTAATCATAATTGTTTTAAAATCCCTGTTTGGTAATTCTAATATCCCTGCCATGTCTGAATCTGGTTCTGATGCTGGCTCTGTTTCTTCTTTTGCCTTTTAGTATGTCTCTTAATTTCTTTTTTGTAGCTAGGCATGATGTACTGGATAAATGGCACTGTTGTAAATAGGCCTTTAATAATACAGTGGTAAGGTGTGAGGGGAGGAGGACTGCAATTAGTCTCAGTGAGCCTGTGCCTCTAGACTATGAACTTTCTGCAGGCTCTTAAGGCCCCCTCCTGCTTTACATGGGGAAGGATGCCTAGAGTGGGCTGCGGTTGGGTCTTTCCCCTCTCTTTTTGGTAGAGATCTACCTAAAGAGGTCAGTTAGGCTCTGGTTAATAGATTCTCCCAAGAGCAGACCTTGTTAAGAGGAACAGAATGCTTGGAGTATTTCAAATTGTTCCCTTTCTTCTCTGCATGCTGGAAACATTTGGGGATTTTTCTCCAATGTTCACTGTGAAAATATGGTAGAGCCCAGGAGCTAAAACTTTCAGAACTGTGAGAAGCTCCCAGGGCTGAATCTCTCTGGACTTTTTCTCTCTCAGACTCAACCACACTGAGCCTCCAACACTTGGTCAGTTACGGTTCAGGTTTCCCTACATTTACACGGATGTTATTGCTGGGATTTTTCTTTGTCTTGTCTGTTTCTTCTGGTGGTGGGGGGAGGGAGGGGAGGTGGAGGGGGGGGAGGGTGAGGGGAGGAGGGAAGGCAGAGGGAGTGATGGGGAGAAGGAAGGGTAAGGCGAGGGGAGGGAGGTGGGGGTTGGTTTAGGATGGGTATTTTTTCTTTGTTCTTTTTTTTTTCTTTTCTTGTTCTTCTTCTTTAGTTCTTGCTTATTTCTTCTTCTTTTTTCTTTCTTCTTCTTTTTCTTTCTTTCTTTCTTTCTTTTCCTCTATTGATTGATGAGAGCTGAAGGCAGATGCTCAACCGCTGAGCCATCTAGGCGTCCCACACTCATGAGGTTTCTGCTCCATTTGTGGTTCTCTGTAGCCTCCTGTTGATGTCTCCAGGTGTGAGGGCAGCAGTTTGCCTTGTGACCTGACTTCTCTAGTAAATATAGATATTAACGGGCAGTCTGGGTGGCTCAGTGGTTTAGCGCCTGCCTTTGGCCCAGGGTGTGATCCTGGAGTCCCAGGATCGAGTCCCACGTCCGGCTCCCTACATGGAGTCTGCTTCTCCCTCTGCCGGTGTCTCTGCCTCTCTCTCTGTGTGTCTCTCATGAATAAATGGATGGAATCTTAAAAAAAAATAAAAATAAGAAAGAATGGTTGTTGGGTTTTTAGTTTGTTCAGTTTTTCACTGTTGTTAGGATGGAGACTTGCAAATTTCTTACATGCTGGACCAGAAACCCATGATTGTAGTTTTAATGCTGAATTCAAGAGGCCTGTGGAACATCCAAATAGAGTTGTTACTCTATTAGTGATGCTGAATGGGGAGGGGGTGTGGTAAATGAGATTACCCAGAGATAGAGTTAATGTGGGAAGAGAAGAGGACCTAGGCAATGTCCCTGAGAAAGACCAACATTTAAGGAAGAAAAAGAAATGCTAACAAGGCAGAATAAAAATGAACCTGAGAAGGAGGAGGATAATAAGAAGAATGAGACCTTGTTGAACCAAAGAGAAGAATGTTTTAAAGATTTATTTATTTACTTCAAGAGAGAGAGGGACAGAGAGAATGTGAGCACGTGTGCAGGTTAGGACAGGAGCAGTCAGAGGAAGAGAGAGAGAATCCCAAGCAGACTCCTCATTGAGTGGAGAACCCTACAGGGACCTCAATCCCAGGACTCTGAGATCATGACTTGACTCAAAACCAAGAGTCAGATGCTTAACTCACTGAGCAACCCCCCCCAGGTGCCCCTAAAAGAAGAATGTTTTCAAAGAGGGAATAGCCAACGAGAGTAAATGCTGCTGGAAGGTCAGATAATTAAAGATTATCTCTTGGAGGGAGATTTTTGGTGGTTTGGATGAAAGCATTCGAGTGGAGTGGTGTGGGTCTAATATGGATCAGAAAGAACTGAGAAGGAAAGATGAGGAAATGGGGACCCCTGGGTGGCGCAGCGGTTTGGCGCCTGCCTTTGGCCCAGGGCGCGATCCTGGAGACCCGGGATCGAATCCCCACATCAGGCTCCCGGTGCATGGAGCCTGCTTCTCCCTCTGCCTATGTCTCTGCCTCTCTCTCTCTCTGTGTGACTATCATAAATAAATAAAAATTAAAAAAAAAAAAAAAGATGAGGAAATGGAGAGAGCAGGTGAGATTAATTTTTTCAAGAAATTTCTGAGATTTGGATTTGAGGGAGTGCTTTTTCTTCTAGCAGGAGAGACTCTGGCATATACAACTGTTGACAGGAATGAGTAGAATGAGCTGGAAGAAGGAGTGATGGAAAGAAGATACAGAGGAGGGTAGGTGGCTGCTGGAGGGAAATCTCTTAGAAGGTAGGAGGAGGCGAGAACCAGAGCACAGGAGGAGGGATCAGCCTTGGAGGGGAAGAGCATGTCTAATTCATTTTGACAGAAGAAAAGCAGGAAAGAATACTGTAGCTTATATATTATGTCCTTGGATCTTTACAAAACTCTGTGGGGCTGAATGCTGTTTTCCCAGTTTTTAAGTGATGTAACAGAGGCCTGGAAAAGTTAGGTCATCTTGCCCAGAGTGACACAGGAGAACCTAGGTCTTCTGACTCTGAGGTTGCCTTGAACCCCAACTGTGATACTCATTTGCCTGTGATATTTTAAAAGCTTAAGTTCCCCATAGTAGGTGCCCTGAAGGTGACTGAAATCTAGTTGTGTCCTTGTTTTATGACTTAATAAGCAGGATGCAAAGAGCTTTTATTGCCAAGAACATGCAGCGCCATTTGGTAGAGACCTAGCTAAAGAGGCAGTCTGATTAATGTTTGACCAACTCCATACCAAAGGTCTGGCTTTTCTTTCTGAGCAAGACTTTGCTGGAATAAGCAACCTTGCTTCTGCCTCTTTGTATGGCCCAGAAGCACCAATATGCATATCTTGTATAACTTATCTTCTTCATTCTTTCCAAAAGTTGCTACCATGTGGGTACAATGGGGTCTGTGTTATAGATGAGGAAACTGAGGCTCAGAGAGGTTAAGTAGCTTGCCCAAGGCCACCGAGTAGGTGGCAAAGGAAGAATTTGAACCCAAGTCTTTCTGAGTCCAAAGCTCTTGCTCTTTCAACAAAGCATTGCTATATGTAATTTCAGGGGGAGGGAGGGACCTTCTGGTTAGAGGATGAATTATAAGTGCCAACCACTTACCAAGTATTGTTCTGGGTGCTGTAGGTGTAATAAGTTAATCCCAGGGCAACCTGTGAGGCAGATTCAATTATTGTCTCCATTTTATATAGGAGAAACTGAGGCACAGAGAGGCACAAACTTACTCAAGGTCACAGAGCCTGTAAGTAGAAAAGCCAGGATTGAAACCCAGAAACTCTGGCTCCTGGTTTTGGGCTATTGCTTCTCAGAAAGGGACTATTGCTCTCTAATGAGGAGAATAGACTGGATTCTCAAAGCTGATTTTCTGACTTCTTCCCTGTTACCCAATTTAGTTGACTAAAGGCATAGACTTTGGAGTCTGACCTGGATATGAATCATAGCTCTATCACTACAGTTGTAAGTCCTTGGACAAATTACTTCCCTCTTTACCCACTCAATTTCTTTGTCTGTAACATAGGCACACTAAGAATATTCAACTTAAAGAGTCTCTGTGAGGATTAAATGAGATAAAGCCTGTTAAGAGCTCAGGAGGAATGGGCAATAGACAATGGGCAATAGATGTTACCTATTCTTATCAATGTATCATGAAGTTGACCAAAACCAGCAGGATTTAAGCATAGGTCTGCTTGATTCCAGAGCCCCCACATCCCCTGCAGTACCAGTTACCTCCCAAGCATCCCATCCCAGTGCTCAGCAGGCCCCTCTTGTAGACTTCTGTGATGTTGTCAGTGGACCTGTTGGTGTTTCATTCACTCAGGTGGTTCCTTTGACCCTCCCTCTTCCTGACCCACTGTGATAGCAGTCCGTGCTGAGAAGCTAGAAGCAGAACCAGACTGGGAGTTGGAGTTGGAGGCAAGAGGAGCAGAGAGAAGAGGCCAACGCCTGGTCCATGAAGTGTAAGTGCAGGTCACAAGCCTGAGCCACAGTGTTGCCAGAAGCATCCAAAGGGAGTGTGCAAAGTCTATGGGCTACTGTCAGGTCCAAGTCAGGGTCTGGTTTAGACAAATCCTCCTATATAATGATTTACTGCAGGTCGTCTTCTTTCAGAAGTCTGCCACCCAGCCCCCAGCCCTAAGGGGCTAGATTTTGATGATTTTGCATAGATTTTGAAGGTGCATCTAATTCTTCTATTTTCCACCCATTATTTTCAAAGATTTTATTTATTTATTCATGAGAGACACACAGAGAGAGAGGCAGAGACACAGAGGGAGATGCAGGCCCCCTGTAGGGAGCCCAATGTGAGACCCTACATCCCAGGACCCCAGAGTCACAACCTGAGCCGAAAGCAGCTTCTCAACCACTGAGCCACCCAGCTGTCCCTTTCCATCCATTTGTAAACAGTCATTGAGTCCTGTTACATTTTTAGGAAACTGTTTTTTGTCCTGGCCCCTCATTTTGAGACCTGAGAATGCCTGCTGGGAGTGCTGTTCGCCAGAAGGCTGCAGTAGTATAGAGGTTCTAGATTTCCCAGGGTGGTCTGAGAAAGCATAGATTAAGGAGAATCTGTGTTAAGAAGAGAAGTCAGGATTGTTACAGGTAAACTGTGGGTGTGCTTAGGTCTTAGAGGTGAAATAGGGCCATTAGAGTGTGATCAGATGCTGGCAGGACGGGCACTGCTATGAGAGCGAGAGCCTAGAAGGTGGGGTAAATGGTGGGAGTCCAAGAGCAAGGGTGTGAGGATGTTGGGCACTTGCCATATGGCACTGTTCACGTGGCATGGGGTGAGCTCCACTGCCTAATGCAACTGGGTCCTCCAGAGTGCAGCTCACTGTAGAGGAAAGTGAACATGTGTGTGGGTGTGTGTCTGTGTGTGCCTGCGTGTATGGGCGTCTTGGGGGAGGGGCTGTCCCAAAAGTACAGCCAAAAGGAATACCCTGGAGGAGAGAATTTTCTTTGAAGTCTTATGTTTTGTGCCGAAGATCTGTTTGTTTTCATCCAAAACTGAGGACAGCACTGAGTGAGTGTTCCCTACTTATGCTGTCACCTAAGTAGGCTCTCTCACTGCTCCTCATCTCAAACCCCTAAAAGCCACAATGTGGGAAACCTGGGCTCAGGGACCTGGAGGTGGGGTACTTTGCTCCACCTTCCCACCTCATGTGCTTGGCTTATTACAATGTGCACTTAAAATCTTAAAAGACCACATTGTGATGTAATTATTCAAACAGTATGTATTTACTAAAGACAGGGTAATTCTTTTTTTTTATAATAAATTTATTTTTTATTGGTGTTCAATTTGCCAACATACAGAATAACACCCAGTGCTCATCCCCTCAAGTGCCCCCCTCAGTGCCCGTCACCCATTCACCCCCACCCCCACCCCTCCCCTTCCACCACCCCTAGTTCGTTTCAAGACAGGGTAATTCTTAAAAACATTTAAAAAAAAGCAATGAATTATGAATTATTATTTTTTTATTTTTTAAAAATTATTTTTTAAAGTAAATTTTTTTTTTTTTTTTTTTTTTTTTGTACATGGATTCATATCCTATTCTCCTTCCCACTTGGTGCTCGCACAGCCTTCCTTTTTTTTTTTTTTTTCTGGGAAGCATCCAGTTTTATCAGTTTCTTATATATTTATGCAATTATGGGCATGTATTCTCCACTATCATTCCCCCCCGAATGGGGATTTAATGGGCATACTTCCAGACAGATGTACACTATTCTGTACGTTATTTTTTGCTCAAACATCATGTCTTGTGATTGTTACAAGTCAGCATATTGAGAGCAGTTGTTTTTCATGACCGCCCAGTGAGCAGCACACTCTTAATTGGCAGGCCTCTCTCAAGTGCCTCCCATGTCTGTCATTTGTGTCAGATTAATTGTGCTGAAATGTCACTCCCTTGCTCAAACCTACCTGCTTCCCCCCCTTCTTGCATCTGACCGTATGCCCATCCCAGCCAGGCCAGGCCTCTGCTCATGCTTGCCTTTTCCAAGTTTTCTGTTCTTCTACGTTCTTGCCACCCTGCCCTGCTCAAAGTGGATCTTGCTTTCTATTTATTCTTTTCTATCAAATCCTCTCCCCACGAACCCCCCCCCCTCCCCCAGTCTCAGCACTTGACAGTGGCATTTACCACTCAGCACTCAGACTGGTCTTTGCCTCACAGGCTGTCATCATCGCATCGTTGATATGCATAGCTCTTGTTCCACTGGACTGTAAATTCCCCCAGGCCAGTGACCACATTTTTGTTATTCGCTACTTCCCGCGGTGCTTTAAGTCACATTGTTGAAAGGAAATTTCATTACAGGAAGTCACCTGTAAAGTTGGAACAGTAATAGGACCTGATGTGAAAATGTTGGGGTCTGGGAGCAAAAGGTCAAGAAAGAATTCTTAAGGCCTTCAGTGCAAAAAAGGACAGGACCCCTGGGCAGAGAGAGCTGCCCTGGGTAGTGAGGAGTGGGAAGGGGTTAGGGATAGCTAAGTCTCAAAGGAATTTGGAGGGAAGGTTTCCAGGACCTTGAGGGGCTACCTGTTGTTAGGAAGAGGTCATTTACTATTGTCTAGTAAATGCTTAGTCATGAGACCCTTCAGATGTATATGGTGGGCCAGATGTTTGAAGGATGATTGCTAACATATTTTCCTGGGTAGGGGGTAGATAGAGATAAAGGAAGTTTCCAAAGTGATCTTTCTATGTTAAAGGAGACTTCCAGGATCCTGGAGGTCTGGCTAATGTCAAGCTAAGGTTACCTTTTACCTCTAGCAAAGTATCAACATTGAAGCAGTTGAGCTCCTAGAGGAATGTTACTCTGCTTGTCTCAAGTACTCTTCAGTGGGCTGTAAGTTATAGGGAAGTTTAATTCTTTTCTTTTTCTTTTGTTCTCCACATCAGTATCTATTGCATAGGTCGTAAAATTTGTAAGAACGCCAAGAAACCTTTTGTGTCTGCTGACTCACCCAGAATGGGGGTGGGACAGAGCAGAATCCTCTCTACAGAGACCAAAGCTGAATCCTCCACCTCCTCCTTCTAGAAAGACAGGCTTGAGGCTAAGTGCAGCTACTGCTCATCAGAGCCTTAATGGATGTACCTAGAAGAGGTTGATGCAAACAGGCTGAACTTTGCAGGAAGAAGCCGCAGTGCAGGGGCTGCTCATCGATTAGCTGCTTAAGTAACAGGACAGGCATTTTGCATTACTCAGCACAAGTTCTGTGATCCAGAGAGCTAATTGAAATGATTTTTCCTCCTTTGGTCAATTTTTTAAAAAAAGATTTTATTTATTTATGAGAGAGAGAGAGGAGAGAGGAGAGAGGAGAGAGAGAGAGAGAAAGAGAGAGAGAGAGAGAGAGAAAGGCAGAGCCCTAGGCAGAGGGAGCCCAATGCTGGACTTATCCCTGGACCTGGGATCCTGCCCTGAGCTGAAGGCAGATTCTCAACCGCTGAGCCCCCCAGGTGCCCCTAATATATTTGATATGTAATTTACCCAAACAGCACCTTGGGACAGCTGCAAAATAGGAAGAAAGAAACACAGCACTTGAGTTCACATCTTTACATTGACGCTATGGGGCTTTGGGGAAGTTACTGGAGTCTTGGTTTTGCCATCTGTAATGGATGTTATAAAACCTTAAGGTTATTGTGAGAGCTAAATAAGATAATGCTTAAGTATCTCCTATAGGTCTTGCAGACCCTCAATAAATACACGTGTTCTTTTAAAAAATATTAGAATTTTGTTTTTCAGATTCCAAAAGTAGAATCATTATAGAAAATTTAGATGGGGCACCTCTGTGGCTCAGCAGTTGAGTGACTGCCTTTGGCCCAGAGCGTGATCCTGGAGTCGAGTCCCACATCAGGCTCCCAGTAGGGAGCCTGTTTCTCCCTTGGCCTGTGTCTCTGCCTCTCTCTGTGTGTCTCTCATGAATAAACAAAGTCTTAAAAAAAAAAAAAAAAGAAAGAAAATTTAGATGACATAGCAGTGTATAGAAAGGAAATTAAAATAATCTCATAAACTTCTTCCTGTAGACAAGTTTCCCCAGCCAGTAACTCCTATCTTAGAAACTAAAACACAGCTGGATGTATTTCCTTTAGTCTTTTGTGTGTGTGCAGACATACATATTTTTTTTCAGATTTTTAAAATTTAAATTCAATTTGCCAACATATAGTGTAACACCCAGAGCTCATCTCATCAAGTGCCCTTCTTAGACAGACATGCATATTTTAAAAAGAAAGGAATCCCATTATATAATAATTTTGCAACCTGCTTTACTTTACATAGACATGTCCCCATTTTTTTTTAAATTTATTTTTTATTGGTGTTCAATTTACTAACATACAGAATAACCCCCAGTGCCCGTCACCCATTCACTCCCACCCCCCACCCTCCTCCCCTTCTACCACCCCTAGTTCGTTTCCCAGAGTTAGCAGTCTTTACGTTCTGTCTCCCTTTCTGATATTTCCCACACATTTCTTCTCCCTTCCCTTATATTCCCTTTCCATGTCCCCATTTTTAAATATTTTTCAAAGTCGTGGTTCTCTTTCTGTTCTTTTTTTTTTTTTTTTTTAAGATTTTATTTATTTATTCATGAGAGACACACAGAGTCAGGCAGAAACGTAGGCAGAGGGAGAAGCGGTGTGGGACTCGATCCCAGGACCCCAGGATCATGACCTGAGCCAAAGGCAGACGCTCAACCATTGAGCCACTCAGGGGCCCCAAAGTTGTGGTTTTCATGGTTATACAGCATCCCAGGTACATTTATACTTATTTAACCCTATTGTTGGATCTTGAAGTTGTATTCAGGTTTTAGCTACTCTTAAGATTGCTGCATCAAATATCTTTATATCTGAATCTTTGTAATGATCTTTTGTTACTTTGTTAGGATAAATTCTCCTGGGATAGGATGTTGGGTCAAGAAAAACACATGGAAGGCTGCTGGTGCACACTGCCGATTTGCTTCCCCCAAAGGCTGTGGAAGTTACATTCCTGTCAACAGTGACCCAGGGTGCCCACATGCCTCACTCTTGCCAATGCTGTGTTGTGTTGTTTAATATTTTTGATCTGTTTTGTCTATTATCTTTCAACCAGATTGTGTTCTCCTTGAGCAGGTGCTGGGGGCATCTGCCTCTACATCCACCCCAGAACTTTGCTTGGTATCACTCCCATAGATAGCCTTTGTAAATAATTGCCAAATGAATGGATTCCTATCCACAGTGATCCCTCTGGGGTTAAGAGCTGGAGAAGATACTTGAACAATCACTTCCAAGTTGGTCAAATTGAGAGAGAGGTTTATATACTCGCACTTGGTCTCCTGTGGAGATGACTTGCATAGAAACATTAAATCACAGGTAATTGGCTCATGTTCAGAGGACTTGGATAAGGGCATGGAGTCCAAGAGAGAAAACGAGGTGTGTTTCAGGTCAGTTCTGCAGCACTTTCTGTGCTGCTATTGGTCCTTCCTACATAACTGGGTGTGGAGAGGGGCAGGATCTGCTTTTGTAACCCAGCCATGGAGCAAAGCAGAGTGGAACTTTCCAGAGCTTCCTCTTTCTGGATGTTGGCATAATCACAGCTTCGCCCTCTGGGAGCCATTGGGCTGCAGCTCTTGAAGCCTAGACGGCTGCTTTGGGAGGTCAGATTGTGAGGTCTGTTGTTTATATTGGCATGAGGAGCCATGCAGGGTTTTGAACCATAAATACTGCTTTTATTTTCCTTGTACTAGCTCACAACTTTGTTTTGAGCAATGGGGCTAACATACGGTGTGTTTTTCTCCCCTTCTCCACCAGCTCCAACATGCTCACACATACCCAGATGATTCCTTGGCATCGGGTACTATTCTGAATGTCAGAATCTGGGGTCATCTTCTGGGAATAACACCTTGCATTAGAACTTTTTGTGATCTACATACCCACTCTGAACGTGAAATGAAACTTCAGCCCTAACCCCAGAATCTCTCCTGGGCTAGTTCTCTGTTCTCAGGTAAAGAGGTTTAGAGTGTGAAAGCTTGCTGTGGACCTGGGGACATCTGAGCCCACTGTAACATCCATGTGTTACAATTTCATTTGCTCATTTGTTAATTGACACCAATTTTATAATACTTGGTAAACACATTTACCCCAGGAGGCAGGTGGTGTGAACTAATGGGGTATATCTGGGTTGATATACATCCTGTACACAGTTTGCTTGACTGTGATGGGTCAGTTTCTTCTCCATTCCCTGTACCTGTCAGAGGTTATCTTTCAGAAGACTTCCCTTAGAATTAAGAATCAGGGGCACCTGGGTGGCTCAGCGGTTGAGCAACCGTCTTTGGCTCAGGGCATGATCCCGGGGTCCTGGGATTGAGTCCTGCATTGGGCTCCCCGCAGGGAGCCTGCTTCTCCCTCTGCCTGTGTGTCTGCCTCTCTGTGTCTCTTGTGAATAAGTAAGATCTTAAAAAAAAAAAAAAAAGAATTAAGAATCATCACTGTGGCAGACACAGTAGATTGGTCAACTCCTAATGTGCAGAGGTTGGAGAATGTGAAACTCTTATATCCCAGGCTCCCTTGAAGTTGAGGCTCTGATGTAACAAGTTCTGCTCATTAGATCTACTTCCTTGAGCCTCGGATGGGGAGCCAAGGTCTGTGTGCAAAGGGGCAGGGAAATGGGCGTCTGGGTCATGTGGTTCTGGAGCTGCTGGTGACAGCAAGGGCTTCTCAGTTCAGCAGACCGCTTCTGGAGCCAGCAGGCCCCTCGGCAGCCTGGTTCTGTGATGTGGCACCCTGGGGGTCAGTTTCTTCAGCTAGCCAACCCCCTTCCAGTTTATATCTTATAATAAATCCCTTTTTGTAAACCTGATATAACTCTGTAGCTGCAAAGCTGTGGGTTGTCTCACCTCGTTCATTTCTTGGCTGAGACAAAATAAAATGGTTGGAATTTTATCTTCCACCTTGATTTTATTACAGGCTTCTTTTCCTCAAAGCTAGATTTTGACTACCCTGTTCCCTGTTCCCTTTTGCATGCTTTTCCTTGTGATGATGGATGACTTTGTACTAAACTTTTTCCCCAGAATTATCTTGACGTGTCCAATCATAAGAACAAATGTTTCCATCTTCACTGACCTATTTAATTGGAACAATTTCATGATCCAATTCATACATCATCTCTCCATAAAGATAGAGCATTGTGTTATTAGTAACTATATAGCACATAATGCACATAAGCCAAAACTTGTAATAGGCACAGACAGGGCTGGGAGAAACATTCTGCTGCTTTTTAAGATATTAGTACCGGCACTTCATTTTTGACAGAAAAGGACTACCCCATTCTGTAAGTAGTACTAGCCTATTTCCTGTCACCTCAATACAGCCATGACATCTTGTGACAACTCAACGTGTGTTAATGTACTGTTGTTACTGAAGCATCACACCAGACTCTGCTTTTTGATGGTTATTCTATGACTTATTTTTACCTGAGAGTTTGCTGAATCTGCATGAAAATTTGACTCTGACATCTCAGGTGTCCAAAGAGCTTGCTGGAAAGGCTCTGACTTAACTAGACAAGACAGTGCTCAGTAATTATTAAATTAGGATATAGTCTTGTAGTGCCATCTCTCAATCCTTGGACTTGGGCCCCTCAGCTAGACACAGCTACAGGGCAGATCAATCAGAGAAGTCAGACTCCGAGCCTGTATGGAGAGACTGTCCCACTTTGCCAGTTCTAAGGCATGCAGGTTCTTCAGGAATGAAGCAAGGACCAAGCATTTCTGAAGAAGGAACGAACATTCCATCTCAAGTGAGGAACTAAAAAAGGAATTTGTTTATTGAGGGTAAGAGGATGCAATAAGCAATATAAAAATCAAAAGCTTATCTGGCTTTCTTTTACTGACTTTTCTTTCTCTGCTTCTCAAATGGGGGTTGGATTTTATTTGTACATTTTCTGAGGGTCCTGATCTGCTCATGGAATCCTTTATACAGGGGGAAGCTGTGGGACAGATTCCTTGAGACCCTTTGGGACACCTCACTCCGGGCGGAGTGTTGCTCAATGGTGCCTATTTCTTGCCCTTCTGCTTCATGTGTATTACAAAATAGTCATTGCATGCAATGGTGAGCCCAGCAATTAGTGAAAAGAAGCTCTGGAAGCCCACTTTGCCATCTCGGCACTGGTCGAGGTCCTTCATTATTTTGTCCACGGCCAGAGGGTCTTTTTGATTCTGAAAAAAAAGAACAAAGGTAAGAAGTATCAGTCAATGGTTACTGTGACAAGCTTCTCTGATTTACTGACAGCCATTAATATAATCTTCCAATTATCTGAACTCGTTTTAGTTGTAAGTGATCTTTGGAGGTTACCTAAATGTACTTTTCTGCCTTGAGAGAGGATTTCAGTAAATTCATATATTAAGCCAGGAAAAAGTTTCTGTGGTCCTTTCATATAGTCATAGGGATCTTAGGAACTGCCTACTTCTAAAAAGAGGAGATTCATGTCAGAGAAGCCAGACCTGGCCGCCTAATTTTCAGTCCACTGTGTCTCCCACTGTGAACCTGGCATGACCCGCTCACCTGCATGGCTTCTAGTTCAGCTGTTTCCACAATTTTAAAAAATCACAGGCCTCTGCCTAAGAACCACCCTAAACTCCCCATTTTGTAGTGTCAGCCAACATTCTCTTAACAAGTGCCTATTTCTGATAGTGTGGTCAAATCCTCGGAAAAGGAAACTCCTTAAGAAAAGATCTAGTAAGATAATTTAGGGCATAAGTTTCAGATCCCTCCTTTTCCTAGTAAGGACGGTAAGAAGCGGGAAGAGTGGTTGCTCCTTCAGGGCCCAGACTATTGACCAGGGAGGGAAAGGTGGGCCTCTGGAGGTGCTAACGTGTTCAGGCAAAGTCTCTAATGCCACTGCTTGTGTCTGTGAGGGAGGGAGCTCACACCCAGTGAGTTCGTGTGTCTCAGGCGTGCTGGATGTTTCCATACTGCACCCCAAAGCCCCTGATGACAAAGCAGCAGCATTTCCTACTTGAGTACCATAAGCTCCACCTGAAGCCATCACCTACAGCCCACTGTGTGGCCGCCTCCACTTCAGGTGGGCTTCCGTTAATTCTGGCTTCACCGCCAACTTCCTGGCTATGGTCAGAAGTGAAATTTGGATAACACAGGGGGTCAGCTTTAGAAACAGAATGCTGTCAGTGTAGCAAGTGTGGGTGTGGAATTACGGAATTGTGACCCACAGCGAGGATAAATTACACTGCCATGCTTGGTGCTCCGTTCTACACACACTCTTTTTTTTTTTTTTTTTTTAATTTTTATTTATTTATGATAGTCACACAGGGAGAGAGAGAGAGAGAGAGAGAGAGAGAGAGGCAGAGGAAGAAGCAGGCTCCATGCACCGGGAGCCTGACGTGGGATTTGATCCCAGGTCTCCAAGATCGCGCCCCAGGCCAAAGGCAGGCGGTAAACCGCTGCGCCACCCAGAGATCCCTACACACACTCTTTATGTTTCTCATGCCATGAAGTCTTCAGGGGGAAACGCCTCATGTTATATTCATCCTGGCTTCTACTTTAATACAACAGCACAATTAACCAGGGTTTAGTACATGGAGAATGTGTTTGTGTGACAGGCAGGCCCATAATGAACACATGCCTCTGCATTTTATGCTCCTAGAAGGATCACAGAAAGTGGAAGAGTGGAGGTAATCATGTCCAGCCCTCTCATTACAGGGGCAGGAACTGAGGCCCTGAAAGCCAAAGCAATCTGCCCAGTGTTAGGGCAAAGCTAGTGGTCTGGGGTCTGGGGCTGTATCAGAGGATGTACAAAAGCAGAGCAACCACATATTCTAACTCCTTCTCGGATAGCATTGTGGTAACTGCAGCTGTAAGACCAGAGCGAGGCTGTCTGTATTTGTTTACTTAACTGGTATTGGTGACATGTGAATCAGAGTGTACTGTAAAACCCCGTGTTTACTAAGTTGGGAGTCAGAGGCTTGACTAATGTGCTAACCAGCAGGCAGATGACAAGAGACAGGACTAGCCTTTTACCATCATCTCCCTTCACCCTGTTAGAGGCTAATGCAGTTTCTATACCACACACAGTAATGATCCTTTCAAATGACCCTGGTAGTAGCAGGGAAAGAGGGGCTCACATTTCACGCTGTCAAGCAGTGTTTCACCTTCAGTTAAATCCAACAACCATGTCCTGAAGTTGTCCAGTAAAAGGACAACTGTGCCTTGTGGGCTAATGTCCTGAGTGAGGTATCTGAACTGAGGGCAGGGTCCCCTCCTAGCCCTAACGGGCCCCTCAGTTTGTGGGACTCAGGCTAAGCTCCTGAATTCTCACTGCATTTTCAATGTGGAAAGCAGTTCTTTCTGGAGTCATGCTTGGGTCTCATGCAGCGGATGCTCGACACCTTTCCTTTATAGATTACAGTAGGAAGGATATTTTTAAAAAACTTTTATCTGAAGGGATTTAAGAAGAGATGCAAGTTGCTCAAAGTGGATGTGACCATGATATGGCATCTCCAATGCCAGGTTCATGACCCGAGGTAGCCATGTCCTGGTTGATGATTCTTTGGCAAGAGGCCTTTCTTCTTTGTTTCTGTCTCAATGGATGCAGGTAACTCCAGCTTGTCTTGTGGTTATTTGTGTGCAGCCTTATTTCACTGCCAAACTGTAAGCTCCTTGAGGGCAGGGACTTCTCTACCATCTGCTTCCTGTACGATATCTTAGAAACAGTAGGCACTCAGTAATGTCTAATAGATAAATGAACAAAGACACCTTTCTGCTAGCGGCCTCTAGAAGGAAGAGATGGAAGGCAAAAGGAAAAGCAACCAGGCCATACAAGCTCTGGTTTTCATGTCTGGTTCTCTCTGGGCCTCTCAGCACTTACTTCCAAAAATCCTGGGAATTCCTTTTCCATGAGTACTCTCAGGTCTTCCTTTGTCAAGTATCCTTTATCCCCAGCAAACTTGTGAAACGTGAACATCATGGTTTCCATGGCATGTTCCATTTGAGACGGCATCTTGGTGAGGTCTGTTGAAACCTTTTAAAAGACATAAAGAAAGAGTTTATGTGAACTTTTAAGCCACACGTATTGCCAGTCTTCTGTGTGTAAATGGAAGGAAAATGATTAGGTCACTCATGTAACCCTTTCTGGCTCTAAAGTCCAATGAATTGAGGGTGAGACCCAGTTCACCCCAGGTGTTGGGCCTGCTGCTGATGGAAATGGGTGCCTCAGGTATTGGTGCTGACCTTCCAGGAATTTGTCCAGCTGCCCACTCATTCTGCATAAATCACCTAATGAGGAATAAAAACTCTAATCACTTGGTCAGTGTCCCTCTTCTTAACTGACAGAGCATCTACTGAAAGAAGAGAGGTTTCATCTTTTCTCTTGGCATGGGTAAATGGGGCTCTTAGATGTCTCTGAATACCAACAACCCACACAGTCAAGCCTGGTTAATAATGAAAACTTCAACCCTCCAAGGTTAACTAGGTAACCTGATTCATTGTAAGTCTAGGTTTAGAAATCTGCTAACAGCGTGCCTGGGTGGCACAGTTGGTTGAATGTCTAATTCTTGGTTTTGGCTCAGGTTGTGATCTCAGGGTCGTGAGATTGAGTATAGCTCAACACGGAGTCTTCTTAACATTCTCTCTCCCTCCACAACACCCCCCATACCAGGCACATACTCTCTCTCTCTAGAAGGAAAAAAAGAAAAATAGAAACCAGCTTACAAATGAATTTTGTCTGCTGGGTGTGTATTCTTTACTGAAGGTCTGAACCTGTTATTGATTGCAATGCAGACATCTGCATCTTTGGTAGTAAAATGCAGTTTCTCAAAGCTACCCACAGCTCCTGATCTAGTTTCTTGAAAAGGAACAAGTAACGGTATATCCTAACTCCTTTGGGGACCTGATTTTTGGCAGGAAGGACAGAAGAGCCACTCTCAGTCTGAGGCACAGTGGGAGAGCAAGAACTTTCCATAAGAATCTGTTTAAAAGGAGGGGAAGGGGGGATCCCTGGGTGGCTCGGCAGTTTAGTGCCTGCCTTCGGCCCAGGGCGTGATCCTGGAGTCCCTGGATCGAGTCCCACATCGAGTCCCACATCGGGTTCCCTGCATGGAGCCTGTTCCTCCCTCTGCCTGGGTCTCTGCTTCTATCTCTCATGAATGAATAAATAAAATCTTTTTTTTTTTTTTAAAAAAGGAGGGAAAGGAAACGTGTCAGATCATTATATTCAGGTGTAATGATCTGCGGGCATGTATCATATTGAGACCCAGTGCCTGATACTTAATAGGAGCTCACTAGATCATGGCTTGATTGGAAGGAAGCTTTGGTCAGAGCACAGTTTTGGCTAACATCACTTAAGATCACATTAGTGGAGAGAAAACAGGTGAACTTGAATGGAAACTGTAGTATACCATTCCAAGAACAAACAAAAAACAAAAACCCCCCAAACCCTGCCTCTCAAGAATAGGTTTTGAGCACAGACTGAAGGAGAGGCTGGCACCTTCCCCTCTGCTGTAAGAGTGCCAAAAGAAAGCAGAAACAGGTTTTGGGTCTGGTTCCTGCTACTGACACATCTGTGTTCAACACAGATTTCTAAACGCTAGCTTTTATAGTGTAGAAGGTGGCGCTAGTTGGTGACCACGGAGATTGAGCAATTATACTTAGGAACTGTGAATTCTACCCCCTTAATCCCCAGAAAAGTGCAGGAACCAGCATGCCAAAAAATGTGCTACTCTAGAGAATGCTACTCGCCAGAATCTGGTATGATTCATCTGGAAGGCAGTTCTCTTGGAGACATCAGCAAATTAATGCTTCAAGGTCCACTGTGAGATGAATTCCAGGGGAGCCACACCCTTTTCCTCCTTTCCTACACAGCCCCTGTGTGTGTGTGTTTTTAAAGACTTATTTATCTTAGGCGGGGGAGGGGGAGAGGGAGAGAGAGAATCCCAAGCAGACTTCCCACTGAGCAGTGTTCAGAGCCAGAAGAGAGGAGAGGGGCTGGACTGCATGGCCTTGAGATCATGACTTAAGCTGAAATCAAGAGTCAGATGCTTAACCAACTGACCGACCCACCCAGATGCTCCAGCGCATGTGGTTTTAGATGGCAACCCACAGTGCTTAGCTGGAGTTGCCCTTGCCTGGATGGTTCTGGAAGTCCAGCAATTTAAGAGAACTGAACCGAACGAGTCACCTATGAGAAAAAGATATGGGATCCCACCGCAGTTCTGAAACAGCTCAGGAAAAGAGTCAGTAACCAGAGGTATAAAAATACCTGTGTCTAAGCTCAGAGAGGTGGAGTACTTCACAACCAATGCCCAAAGATCCCCAAAATTGGTACTGGCTGCCAGACACCCATTTCCCCCAATTCACAGAGCAGAAGGAAAGTGCACCTCAAAGCCAAAGAAGAAAGAGGACATAGCAGGGAAAGGACTCCTGTAACAGTAGAACAGGCTCATTTAGGAACTTCTAAGAAATAGAAGTTATGGGGTGCCTGGATGGCTCAATTGGTTAAGCATCTGCCTTTGGCTCAGGTCATGATCCCAGGATCCTGGGATGGAGTCCTGTGTCGGGCTCCGTGCATCGGGAGGCTGCTTCCCCCTCTGCCTCTGCTGCTCCCCTGTTTGTGCTCTATCAAATGAATAAATAAAATCTCAAAAAAAAAAAAAAAAGAAATATAAGTTGTAAGCAGGAAACCTTGACCACCCTTGAATATCTTCTTTAAGAGAGTGAGGTCAGTCTCACCTGAGTGAACGCTCAGGTCTCAGGTCATTCCAATCCCACCCCTCCTTGTCCACATTCATTATGAAGCTTTTCTCTCTGAAGCCACATGCCTGCCCCCACTGGGTCCCCATCTCCTCCTCCCCACTCACTGTTTTAACAAATGGGCCATAAGTGCAGCAGCCAGCTGACTCTTTGTCAGGGAGACCTTTTGAAATAACAACACAGAAACATGACTAGCCAGGAATCTAAATTCATGGAGGTGAATGGCTTTGAAAACCAGAGGTAATGTCCACAGTCTCATCAGGAACCAATGCCCAGAGAGCACTGACCAGGGCTATGAGCAAATTATTGTTTTTTTTTTTCTTTTTTTTTAAGATTTTATTTATTTATTTGACAGAGAGAGAAGGAGAAAGCGCATGAGTGGGTGGTAGGGGCAGAGAGGAAGGGAGAAGCAGACTCCCCACTGAGCAGGGAGCCCACTGATGTGGGGCTTTGGGGCTTGAATCCAAGACCCTGGGAACGTGACCTGAACCAAAGGCAGACGCTTAACCAACAGAGCCACCCAAGCGCCCCTGTTTTAAAGAAGCCGGTGTACTAGTTTTAAAGTCAGATGAAGGAAAAGGTGGAAAAGCTGTGATTAGAACTGTTCTCTTAGCTAGTGGATGAGTCACGGAGCTCTTCCTCAAGTGCGGTAGTTGCCCCACTGAGTCAGTGGCCCTCCCATCTTAGGTGGGGCAGACTGGAGGTCTGACTGTTGGTTGCTCAAGAAGCCAAGTGCAAGGACCTGAATCTGAATCCATCCCCTCAATCACCCGACATGCTCTGCTCCATTTTCACTGGGGTGTCCTTGGGCCTGGGGCTAAGAGGTGGAGCATCCTCTCTGCACCAGGGACAACCTAGTCCTGCACCTGAAACACTCAATACATTTAATCTTTTCCCTGTCTCGCTCTCAAACTTAAGATCCTCTAGGTTAAGAACTGTGAATTATTCTGTTCTATGAACCACAAAATAAGAATTTGCTAAGTGAGTGAATGAATAAATCAGACAAGCCCTTTGGCAGGACCTGCTGAAGTGCAGGTGTGGCTATCCAGGTCTGGACTGAAAACCTTGTAGTTCAGAGCTCAGCAGAAGGATGTGAAGCTGGAAGAGCTGGGGAAGAGGCCCACAGGGGGTGCCTGTGAGTAGAACAGAGGATACAGAAGAAGGCACATTTCATGGGTGCCGGAAAAAAAATGTGTCCTGCTAAACAGGTCTGGCCAGCCCCTGAACATGACTTTTCTTTCTCTTCTCACTCTTGCTGTTTTCTTGTGTTTGGATTCTCACTATGAGCTGAACAGGCTGTAACTACCTCATCATTCTCATATTTTTCATTGAGTCATTTTATTCTGATGTCTGTGTATCCTCCCTGTTTCCCAGGGTGAGAGGTTTTTAAGATGGAGGCTCAGAACTCTGTAGTGTTCTCTGTGTAGTTTTCTCTATAGAGAAGAATTCTGGACTTCACAAATTTAGTTACAATGGTGGGAATTAAATTTTCCATCTGGTCTTCCTACACTGAGCACCTGCTGTGCACAGCCTGATGTTAGGCAGGCAAGCGCGCACACACACACACAAACACACACACGTGTGTGCGTGGGTGTCTCTCCCTCTCCATGGTGCTTGTCTTTGGGGAGTTCACTAGTTAATGGCATACTACTTAAAAATATGTCCAGAATTCTAGTTAATTGTTTCTGATTCTTTCCCCACTAGGTTGTGGGTTCCTTGAGCAGCCTGCCCTCCCACAGCCTGCTGAATAAATTGGTAAGAATGAAATTGACAATACTGTACATTTTAATTCTCCTGGTAGTAGTAGGGAGCAGGAGGCCTCCTTAGAAAATTGCTCCTGAGCAATCCCAAATGTTTGCTCTGGACCCCTGCCCAGATCCAAACTGTAATTTCAAAAAGGACACTTCTAAAGAGCAGGAGGTCTGCTTTACTTTGCTCTTCTGTGTCTTATCCATACCCTAGTTCTCTTACAGCCCACCCAGAAAATAATGGGCAGAGTGTCAGTAAAAACAAACATCTGTTATTTAAAAATGTGTTTGAGGTTTCCTTCCTTTTACTTTGGAGATTTTGAAAAGAAAAAAAAATTTTTTTAATTGAACACAGAAAGTATTCTTGAATTTGATCCCTAAAGAGATTTCAGAAGAAATGGATCTGGATCCAGGCTGTCTCCCCCACCTTTTCCCAAACATAAAACTTGCTCACTAAAAAAGTAGGCAGCAAAGAAAAAGTTCCAGATGCAATGCAATAGGAAGAATCAGAATCCTTCTCTACTCCAGTGGAGTTGTCAGATGTCAGCCTGAACTGGCAAACATTAGCCATTGTGAAAACAGCGATTTAATCCATTGGTGGGTTGAGAGGTAGTTATTTAGTGAAGGGGTAGAAAGTGCTGAAAATTGTTTAAAATTAAGGAAATTCATTCTCGTTGCTTTTCTTATGAGATTCCTAAATTGTTGAATCCTCAGGAAAATGAAAAGCTTGAAGAAAGATGCCAAAACTTTGTTCCAGCTTTCCGAGCACTCAGAGTGCTAATTTATACATCATAACCCTGAAAAGATTCCATTGTTTTCCTCAACTTTGAAAGACTGGGCTATGTCCAAGGGCATATCAAGTGGGTAGTGCTCGAAAAGCAAGCCACATTTTTGGAACTCTCATTGGAAACCATGGAGGCACCCAGTGTCAGCTCCACCCAGCCCAAGGCCTGACTTCACTGGGGTGGCTGCTGGAGAGGCTGGTCCAAGGCCAGACATGGGAGGAAAAGGCCCATCTGATATTGTTTGCAGGAAAAGCCAGGGAAGAGCATCACCTAGAAATTGGGTGTACTTTATGTCCAGTACACCCTGAAGAAAACTTGAAGAACCAAGGGCTATGATGAAGAAAGTAGCTTGTGGCTGTCAAGGAAGGCATATGCCATTGAGGAGACATGATTACATAGAAACAGGATAGGAATCTGCGGGGGCAGGGCGGATGAAGAGATTTCACGAGTTATAGGAATTCATTTCTGCCCCAGCCTCTGGTAGTATCTTTTGCAATTTGCTGAAACATGTTGGAGGCAAAGATCACTGTCAGGGTGTTTCCAAGCGCCTGGCCTCACCTGAAGGGTATAAAAATCCACTGCGGTAGTTTGAAACTCAAGCTGCAGGAAGGGCAGGGGTGGGGACCTGCAGCAAATGCTAAAAACATCTTAGCGGGAAGAGCTGCCTCACAAGCAGAGCTGAGGCAGACGGCCAGAAGGCCGGTCACTCAACAGAGGTGTTTCACTGGGGACCTGCCAATCCAGTTGCTGTCCTCACCCACAGCTCGGTCAAGAAACCTCTGCGGATAGCTGGCCAGTCCTGGTGTGACTCACTTCCTCTTGGAAAATGCCCTCTGAGATGGCACAGTTCCCCTCTTCCTTCAGGGAGTGTTCTGTCCCAACCATCTGCAGAGAGTATCTGGAACCCTTGGGAGCCACACCCACATGGTCTCAGAGCTGAGTCACAGGGCTGCACTAGGAGAGTCTGGAGCCCTTTGTGAGGCACCAGAGCCTGCATGGTGCTCCCAGCTCCCCGGGGTCGGGAAGGGAGGAGGGTGGGCTTACTGTGCATCAGTGTCTGGCCCAGGGCTCTGCTCTGTCTAGTTTATAAACTGCTCAGCTTCCCTCACCAGCCCCACCCACCCAACATAGCAGAATCCTGGTTTCAATTAGGGGGAGGCTAACTGGGCAGTTAGCAGTGTCCAGGGCTGCATGAAGCCCCATGCCTTCAGCTAAGCTCAAGCTGGGACTCGGGACCACCGGCGCGCCTCCGTGTCATTGCCCTGGGCCAGGTTAATCTGGGTTGGGAGATCTTTGGCCAAGGCTGCTCTTCCCCACTTTATAGTTCCCACTAGTTTGATTAAGATGGCAAGCGGGGAATCCTTTTGGCGGAGAAATCCCTCCAGACGTTCCGCGGTGCACCACCGCCCGCTCGCCGAGCTCTGTAAAGAGCGCAAGCGGACCTGCAGACACACACAGGAAGCCCGACCTGCAGCGCGTCGGCGAGGGCCAGAGCAGGGAGCGCCCCGGACGCACGGCCCAGCCGCCGGCGCGCCCCGCTCCGAGCCCGAGGCCTCGCCCACCGGGACAGAGGTCGGCCTGCAGCCGGGGCGCGGGGAGACGCGGGGGGAGCGGGCTGGACAACGGGGGAGCCTCGTGGCTACGTAGGAGGAGGCGAGGAAGGACAGAGACGGAAAGAAGGGCGCGCGCAGAGGCCCCCCGAGCAGCCCGCCGGGACCCGCGCAGGGGCGCCGCCCGCCTCGCCGGGGGCCGGGGGCCTGGGGCCGGGGGCCGGGATGGCCACGCGCGGAGCCAGGTCGCGGCGGGGGCGGCCCGGGGCGGCGGGCGGGACTCACCTTGGCGCGGGGCGCGGCGGGGACGCTCGGCTGGCGGGGACCCTCGGCCAGTGAGCGGAGCGCGGCGGGCGGGAGCCTTAGTACGCGCGGGGGAGGGGGCAGGGGGGAGGGGGAGGGGGAGGCGGGAGGAGCCTGGGCCGGTGTCCGTGCGCGCTCACCCCACCCCTTCCCCGCCCGCCCTTCCTGCCCCCCCCGCCCCCGCCCCCGCCCCCGCCCGCGCGCACCTCCGCCGGGAGCCCTGCTCCGAACGTCTCCTCCTCCACGGGGGCCCGCGGATGTTTCCGGACACCCCACCCCGGGCCGTGCCCTTCCCCTCGGGTTGGTCTTGGAGAGCAAACGCGCAGGGACCTCAGAGCCCCGTCGTCCTGCGGCGGAGCGGGCGGGCGTGCTGGCCCCACCCCGATGGGGGCGGCCGTTCGGGCACCCGCTGCTCTAGGAATTCATTTCTAGCTGGCACCGCGGGGTGCTAGCCACCGCCCAGGCCTCGGGGCTCTCCGAGGAGGCCCGGGCGCCAGTCGCAGCGTCCTCCCGGTGGCTGGTGCCCTGGTCAGCCTGTACCTGCCTGCGGCTTCCCCCCCCCGGGGGGATGGACCCTGCTGTTTGCTTTGTCCGCTGCTGCACACACACCCTCTGTGGCCCAAGGGCTGTACCCCTCTGTGTGTATGCGTTCAGCTTCACTTTTGTAATCCACAAAGTTAAGACCAAAGTTTCTAAGCCTCTTCTTTTGTCCTCTCATTGGCCTGTTTGGTTCTCCAAGCCCTAAAGGAAAACTTGTTTCCTAGTGAATGCATCGCGTTTCCCTCCTCCTCCCATTTATTTTAACTGGGGTTTAGGGTTAAATGCAAACTACTAGCAGCTGTTGGTGGAATAGGGCCCAGTCCCAAGTCCTGGGTTTTCCTTTGTTCCCAGGGGAGGTCCTGAGAGCAGTGGAGTGAGTGATCCCAAAGGAATGAATAGACTGGGGGAATCCTCCAACTGCCACCATGTGACTAATCTTGGCTCTCGCTAGGAAAACCCAATTTGCACTTCAGCTCTCACTCATAACCGGGTTCCTGCAGCCCTGGTGGTGACTGTTCATGGGAGCAGTTCCTCAAAATCTTGCCATATACTTCCCGAGTTTTTCCTTTTTCCCAGGCCCCAGGTTACAGTGAAGAGTGGAGAAAATCCTGGATCCTTTTGGTCCCAGAGAAGATGCAACTGGTTATGGAATGAGAACACTTGACTTTGTATATGCCTTACTTGATCTCTTCATCTGATCCACAATGCTTTAGAAATGCTTACTGTATGTGGTAGCCACGGGGATTCAGAGTTTCTTCCCTCAAAGGGCTTCAAATCTTGTCGGAAGGAGCACCTGGAAGGCTCAGTGGGTTAAGCGTCTGCCCTCCACCTCAGGTCATGATCCCTGGTCCTGGGATCAAGCCCTGCATGGGGCTCCCTGCTCATGGGAGAGCCTGCTTCTCCCCTCTCTTTCTGCCTCTCCTCCCCTTTGTGTCCTCTCTCAAATAAATAAATAAAATCTTTAAAAAAATCTTGTTGGAAGATACGTAGGCAAACAAAATCCAGTGGTCCCAGGGTGGGTGGCTCAGTTGGTTAAGTGGCTGCCTTGGGCTCAGGTCATGATCTCAGGTCATGATTTCAGGGTCCTGGGATTGACCCCTGGAGGTTCCTGCTCAGCAGGGAGCCTGCTTCTCCCTCTCCTGCTGCTTCTCCTGCTTGTGTGCACTTTCTCTCTCTGTCAAATAAATAAAATCTTAAAAATCCAGTGCCCCCAGTGAATGGTGTAGGACCCTAGGGGATACTTTGAGACTGTTGACTCTTGGAGTGGTCACAGAGCAATTCCTGGAGAAGGCAACACTTGATAGATGTTTTAAAAGTAACAGTGACACTTATTGTAACTTTTAAATCTGATTATAAAAAAGGTTACATTCTTGTCATAGGTTTGGAAAATATACCAATGTATGAGAAAGAAAACAGTTATTTGTAAAAGATAAACACTTTTATGTTTTCTAGTCTTTTTATACATCCATTATATATATGTATATGTGTGTGTATACAAATGTATAATTTGAGGATTTGTAGAGAGGGAGGGGGATTTTTAAAAATTGAATCCAGAGGGCCTTCTCAAATGATCCCTAAAACAAATTCAGAAAAAAATGAGTTGAAGCAATGCAATGGATCTGGATCCAGGCTGTCTCTCCCACCTTTCCCCAAATATAAAATTTGCTCACTAAAAAAGAAGGCAGCAAAGAAAAAGTTCCAGATGCAATGCAATAGGAAGAAAGAACTCAGAAGCCTTCTCTACCCCAGTGGAGCACATCTACTTTTCCTTGAAGAGTTGTCAGCCATCAGTCTGAATTGGCAAATAGTAGCCATTTAATCCATTGGTGGCTATCACCAATTTTCACAATCGCTGTGAAAATAGCGATTTAATCCATTGGTGGGTTGGGAGGTAGTTATTTAGTGAAGGGGTAGGAGGTGCTGAAGATTGTCAAAAATAAGTAATTTTTTTTTTTGCTTTTGATATGAGATTTTTAAATTGTGATCACACTGATTATAGAATTATATGTTCTATTTTTGTTCATAATATTTTATCTTTTATCTTTTTCTCTTCCTTCCTTCCTTTCTTTCCTATTTTTTTGTCATTAAATATTTATCAAGAACATGCTTATTCATTCACTCATTCTTTTTTCCCTATTCAAACTACACAGTTTCTCTTCTCTCTTCTCCTGGCTGCTGGTGCCAACTCTGAGGCCTCCTATGTCCTAGTAGCTGTGGCACCAAAGATGGAGGGAACCTGGGTTTCTGAAACACTGTTGAGTGCTGAGGATGTGGTGGTGAAAATGGTCAGTAGGATGGCCACTATCTGTGCCTTCGTGTAGGTTTTTAGGATTTTGTACTGGTAGGTCCATAATGTCCTAGGTATCTGCCTTGCTTATGATCTCCCTCTAGAAGAGGTGATGCCAGGCAGTTCTTTCTTGAGAAAGTAGTCATGCCTGGTAAACCACATGCATACAGCGGATCCAGCTCTGTTTCCCTAGTGCCAACCAGTCGGATGAAGCAGCAATGCCTGAGCCAGAGCTGCCCAGCAAGGATGGTAGGGTAGCAAGGGGAAGGGGAGCTGCACGAAAAAGGAACAGAATGGCCATGTGCTTATCAATAAAAGAAAATCTTGTTTAAAATGGAGTCAGAAAGCCAGCCCGGAGCACTCTCATGCCCTCGCACTCACCAGCTGCAGACCCCACAGGAAGAGAGAACTTGCAGGTAGATACTAAGTTACTATCCAGGCAGGAGGGAGGAAGGCTTGCTAGCACAGTCCAGCCAATGAGAGATGGTCTGGGCCCAGCAAATGAAAAGCCACTTACCCTTCAAATTCCCAGTTAACTTACATGGACTCTTACTGTTTCTAATGGTACCTCTGAACTTCCAGTTTCCTCTATAAAAGAGCGGTCTTTTTTTGTTCTGACTTGCCTATGTTTGTTTGTTGCAGTTTGTAATTCTATGCTGTTCCCAAATAAACTCATATTTGCTGGTAAAATAAAAGCCTGGAGCAAAGAGAAGGCGATATTTCAGCTCTCCATCAGGCCTATGGTATGTTCTAGTATACTAAATGCTAGGAACAGAGGGCATTGTTACACTACTGAGGCAGTAGGGGGTATTGTCCTTCTTTTCAGTGTGGAAACAAAACCTGTTATCTAGTGATTCTTGACTTTTTGGGGTTTGTAGCTGCAGTTCAGAGGGTGGCCTGTTCACCAGAAAGGTGTGTTCTTCCCGTCAGAGTAGAGAGGTATAAGCTGGCTGTGGCTGCTCAGCCAAAATTATGTTCCTAGCACCTCTTTTAAAAAATTATTTATTTATTTATTCATGAGAGACACACACAGAGAGAGGCAGAGACCCAGGCAGAGGGAGAAGCAGGCTCCATGCAGGGAGCCCGATGCAGGAACAATCCTAGGACTCCAGGATCACACCCTGAGCCAAAGGCAGATGCTCAACCACTGAGCCACCCAGGTGTCCCATGTTCCTAGCACCTCCTGCACTTAGGTGGGACTCTGACCAGTCACCAACTGAATGGAATTGGAAGTGATGTGTATGAGGTGACTTTACCACATTTTTCTTTCTGTCTTTTAGACTCTTAGTCTTTAGGTTGGAAGAATTACAGCTGGAAGGAGCCTGAGTTACTAAATCACTGAGTGGAGGAAAGCCACCTGCTAATCAGGCACAGCTTCGTTGGAATAGCTATGTGGGTGAGAAAGAAAACTCTGGAATTGAGGGGTTTATTTGTTACAGCATAACCTTGACAAATAGAATGGCATTCTTCTGAGTGCTAGTAAGTTTGACAGCATACTCAGAAAGCTTAAGTTGCACACATAAGAATTACACTATTACGCTTATTGCACTTCAGCGTTGTGGCACTTTGAGAAGAACCAGATTTACTCCCTGAGACTCTCTTAGATACTCATGAGGCATAGTTCTCCCAGGTCTGGCAAATGGATCCATCTCTTTTTCTTTTTCTTTTTCTTTTTCTTTTTCTTTCTCTTTTTCTTTCTTTTTCTTTTTCTTTTTCTTCTTTTTCCTTCCTTCCTTCCTTCCTTCCTTCCTTCCTTCCTTCCTTCCTTCCTTCCTTCCTTCCTTCCTTTCTTTCTTTCTTTCTTTCTTTCTTTCTTTCTTTCTTTCTTTTTCTTTCTCTCTCTTTCTTAAAAAAAGTTTTATTTGACAGAGAGAGAGAGAACACAAGTAGACAGAGAGGCAGGCAGAGAAGCAGACTCCCCACTGAGCAGGGAGCCTGGTGTGGGGCTCAGTCCCAGAACCCTGGGATCATAACCTGAGCCGAAGGCAGACGCTTTAACCCACTGAGCCACCCAGGGGCCTCACCTTTTTTGTTTCTTCGTGTGTATCAATTTGTGCCTTTGGCACACAGAAACTATCTGCAGCCTAGTTCAACCTTCTGTTTGCCCAGAAATTATGTTACTGGTGTGAATCAAAGTTGTAGCAAAAGGACATTTTATCTGTCAATGAGGGAGCCCTAGTAAGGAGTCACCACAGTCCCCTGTAGCACTTCAGTTGAAAACAGTTGCCTAATCAAGGCTAGTTGCTGGCAATCCAGAAAACAAAACAAAACAAACTCCCAAATGTGGCCATACTAGTATACTCTAAACAGAGAAATATAATTTATTAAACCTTTCCCATATTTTTGAAAATTTAGGTTGTTACTTTTTAACTGCCATACATGATAGTGGTATACAATAAGACTAGTTTTGAATAAACGTCTTTGCCCACCTACTTATCTTCCTAGGATAGATTTCTATCAGAAATCCTAAAGGACAAGTAGGGATTAGATTGAGTGGGAGCAGACAGAGGGGAAAGCAGGTGCCAGGGCATGGAACTGTGAAGTAGTCCTTCTATGTCAGGAATTGCCCCAGTCCTGAGAGGAGGTGCCTTTCCTAGGGCACCTGAGATTCTCTGCTAAGGAGTTTGGACTTGTTTTTGAAGGTAACAAGGAGCCACTGAAGAATGTTAAAGGGGCTTGAGTGGCTGTCCCACTTACCAGCTGCCAAGCTCTGGGCAGGTCATCACACGACTGTGAACTTGAGTCTCCTTCTTGGTAAAATGGGGATAGACATGGATCTTCTGGGATGATGGAAAAAAACACACCAGCAAGTGACCGTGAAGGCACCCAGCTCTGCCCAGTAGGCAGCAGGTTCTGCAAAGCAGATCCAGCTTGTGTGTGGTCCCTCCCCGTGAAGCAGAAATTCTAGGGAAGGTCAAGCTGGACTGCTTCATGGCTCAAGGTCTGTGGTGTGTGATTTGTGGGTAAACAACCTTTGAGCAGTCTTCCCTCTAGGGCACCTGAGGGTTCCACAGAGGCTTTACTTGCTGTGCTAACTTATCTCTTGGGGCAGGAAAACTCAAGGACTATAGCTTTCCTGTTTTCCTTCCTTCCTTCCTTCCTTCCTTCCTTCCTTCCTTCCTTCCTTCCTTCCTTCCTTCCTTCCTTCCCTGCTCCTTTTAAGCATAGAACTCTTAGCTTGGGGTTGGAAATCACCTATAGGTGAGCTGCAAATTCTAATTTTTTTTTTAATTTTTATTTATTTATGATAGTCACACAGAGAGAGAGAGAGAGAGAGAGAGAGAGAGGCAGAGACATAGGCAGAGGGAGAAGCAGGCTCCATGCACCGGGAGCCCGACATGGGATTCGATCCCGGGACTCCAGGATCGCGCCCTGGGCCAAAGGCAGGTGCTAAACCGCTGCGCCACCCAGGGTTCCCAGGAAATCACCTATAGGTGAGCTGCAAATTCTAATGATTATAATCTATCAAATATTTACTGAGCACCTTCCAATACTTGGTATGTTCTGGGTACTGTGGCTATGTCAATGACCAAGACAGGCCTTACATTCTAGTGGGAAAGACCAACAAAATACTAGTAAAAGGAAAAACTATAAAAATTGTAGTAAGTTGTAATGAGTGCCATGATGGGAAAACCAAAAGTCTGAATGAGAGAATTGAAGAGGACACGTTTTAGGTAAAAAGTCAGGGAAGAGGACACTGAAGACTTAGAGGAACAGGAGGAAGTATGGTTGCAAAGTGAACAGAGGGTAGGAGGAAGCTCTCCCTTGGAGGAAAAAACAAGTGCAGAGACTGGGAGGTGGCAGGGAAAATTGACAAGCCATCAGCATGCCTGTAGCATGGTGGGAACAGAGGGGAGGGTGATAGGACATGAAATAGAAGGCTATAGAAGGAAATAGAAGCAGCATAGGCTGCTATGTCTTAAGATCATGGTTAAGAGCACAGACTTGAGGTGAATCCTATTTTTCGCACCTCTCACTAGCCATGTGATCTTGCATATGTCATCTAATCTTTCCAAATTTTAGTTTTCTCATTTGGAAAAGGGACTTGATTGTAGTCCCTGCCTCATAGGGATGTTGTGACTATAAATGAGGAAATGCATGTAAATGCTTAGCTGAGTGCCTGGCACATAGTTAAGTGTCACACTCATGTTAACCATAATTATTACTAAGTGGAGGGTGGGTTGGAGCTGGGTGGGCCTGTACTAAATCCTGTCTGCTGCGGGATTGCTTTGTACAATGGGTGGGCAGGGAAGTCTCTATGCCTTTTGTTTTCTCTCTATAAATTACTCAAATTCCTATCCTGGGGGATAATTATTATGGGAATTATATGAGGTGATTTATGTACAGCCATCCTGATGGTAGGAACCAACTCCTCAAGGTCTTAAGATTATTATTTTTTTAAAAAAAGTTTTATTTATTTATTTGAGAGAGAGAGAGAGAGAGCACTTGTGCACACACACACACAGACACACATACACAGAAGTAGACTCCCTGCTGAGCAAGGAGCCTGATACAATCTCGATCCCAGGACCCTGGGATCATGACTGCCTAATAGACTGAGGCGTCCCAGGTCTTGTTATTATTTAAAAATATTTTCCTGGATATTCCAGCCTCTTATTAAACTCTCCAAAAGAGATAATCAAACCCTGAATGAAAATCTGTTATAAGTTTATGAACCTGGGGCACCTGGGTGGCACAGTGGGCTAGGCATCTATGTCTTGGTTTTGGCTCACGTGGTGATCTCAGGGTCATGAGATCAAGCCCTGAGTCAGGTGCTGGGCTCAGCACAGTCTCCTTAAGATTCTCTCTCCCTTGCCTTCTGCCCCTCCCCCATTTCTCTCTCTCTCTCTCAAATAAATAAAAAATCTTTAAAAAAAAAAGCACATTTGTGAATCCACTTGTGTTATGGATTGGGGTGGCCGACAAAGAAAAATCTGGGAATGTTAGTTTTCCTTTTCCATTTTTCTCATCACAAGGGACCCTGATTTCCTGGTCTCTTGCAAGGAGGAATAAAAGAAGAGCCTGTACATTGAGTTAAGAAATAGAACACCAGCCTGTCTGAACCCCAAGAATGCTTGGTATTGGGGGTGAACTGCAGGATAAGGCAGTAATCTGCCAGTCTCACATCCAGTTCCTTTTCCTTATTAACATTTGAGAGCAAGTGGTGCTCTAGGCAGAAATTTGGGGGGCTATATGAAAAAAAGTTATTCAAGCCACGGACACTGTGGGTTCATTGGTGATATGTGGCTAGGGAGGGCTCAGACCTGTGGAGCCCTGGTGACTCAAACCCTTCATGAGAAGCTGGCTGCTTGGGGGCCCCTGGATGGCATAATGGGTTGAGAGTCTGACTCTTGGTTTGGGCTTGGGATCGTGGTCTCCGGGTCATGAGATGGAGCCCTGCCTTGGGCTCAGAGCTCAGTGAGGAATCTGCTAAAGCTTTTCTCTCCCTCTCCCTCTGCCCCATCCTGCATTCGCTTTCCAGCTGAGCCTGGGATCTCTCTCTCTCAGATAAATACATCAACAAGCAAACAAACAAACAAACAAACAAACAAACAAACAGCTGACTGCTTGGTAAGAACTGATGCTTCAGTGGCATCAGCCAGCAGCTGGCTTGGGGCCTCTCCGCTGGAAGCAAGGAGAAGCTGCTGTGAGGCGCCCTCAAGTTTACCCTGGGAGAGGGTGTGTGCTTGCTTCCTAGCTGACGCTGGGGGACCCTCTGGCGGCTGCTGAGTGAGTAGCTCTGCCGTGGTGTTTGCTTTCTGCGGCGTGGCCCCAGTATAATGAGGGGCAGGAAGCCTTGCGCAAGACACCGAGGAGTGAATGTGAGGCTGGGAAGTTTACCCAGCTTGCTTGAGATGGAGGCTGTGATTTAGGTTGGCACCGTGCAGTGTTCACCCATACCTTTTGTAGCATCTCTCAGGGCTTGGGCAGTGGGAACAGTAATTTTCTATGTACAAGATGCAAAAAACCCAGGAAAACCAAAAACAAACAAAAAATGAAAGTAAAGATTTAGGTTAAAGTAGTGCTTGGTGCCGTAGGGATCAAAACCTCAATTAGGGCACAGAATTCAACCTGCTTTTATTGGTTGGCTTTTAAGTAAATTTATTCCAACAGTTTTGAATAAGATACACTGAAATCCAGAGTGCTTAGTTCTTGAAGAATGTGCCTCCTGGTAATCAGTAGGGGCATCTCTGAGGTCTATACTGGTCATATTGTAAGAACAGAAATGAATCCAAGTTTTACTTATTAAAAATCGACATAATTTTAGTATACAATACTCTTACTTGTTCCATGTGTAGTCACCTCAAGAACTTATTTTATTTAAAAAAAAAATACTTTACTCATTTATTCATGAGACACAGGGAGAGACACAGAGACACAGGCAGAGGGAGAGGCAGGCGGGGAACCTGATGCAGGACTCAATCCCAAGACCCCGGGATCATGCCCTGAGCCAAAGGCAGATGCTCAATCACTGAGCCACCCAGGCATCCCTCAAGAACTACTTTAGATTGATTAGTGTTATAGTCATAGTAAGTCATTGTGGTTTGTGTATATTATCTCTAGTTTCTCAGACACCCTGTGTGATAGAAGTTAAGCCTGCTGAGGAGGCGCAGAAGCTCAGAGAGATTAAATAACTTACCCAAAGGCATATTATGACCCTATCAGAACCCACAGAAGCCTAGTCTCAAACCTCTCTGCCTTTCTTTGGGTAGCACAACAAGGACAACCACTTTGGACTATAACCAGAATCTAGGCAGGAACATGAGCAGTGTTCTGAGTAGCTCTAACGGAGATCTTGTATGTGGCCAGTGTTACACAAGTGTAGACAGTAAGTCCAGTAGGTTCAGAATAGTAGGCCCCCTTTTGGCTAGGACTCTTACATAGGGTTTGAAGAGGGACTTGAAGGTTGGGGGCTGTCCCCTCTGACAGGCATTGATGTGGCACGGGGAACAGGCACAGAGAGGAGGGCAGTCCAGGGGGCTAATACAAACAGAACCACAGAGAGGGGAACGTCAGGGCACATTTGGAGAAACAGCAAGTGCAGCTGGAAAAGGGCTTGGGTGGGGGGAGGGGCTAGATCAAACTGCAGGCTAAAAACTTTTTAAATTTTATTTATTTTTTATTTTTTAAAAGATTTTATTTATTTATTCGTGAGAGACACAGAGACATAGTCAGGGAGAAGCAGGATCCCCATGGGGAAGCTGATGTGGGACTCTATCCCAGGACCCTGGGATCACAAACTGAGCTTAAGGCAGATACGCAACCACTTGAGCCACTCAGGCACCCCCAGGCTAAAGGTTTATTTATTTTTATTTTTTTTAAGGATTTTATTTATTTATTCATGAGAGAGAGAGAGGCAGAGACACAGGCAGAGGGAGAAGCAGGCTCCATGCAGGGAGCCCGATGTGGGACTTGATCCCAGGACTCAAGGATCACGCCCTGCTCTGAAGGCAGGCGCTAAACTGCTGAGCCACCCAGGGATTCCCCAGGCTAAAGGTTTAAATTGGAGACTTAATTAAACCACAGAAACTGGAGCCACCAAACGGAGCAGGGAGAGTGGGAGCCAAGAGATGATGGTGGGGATGATGCAGACCTGAATTCGAACAATGGCAGTTGCCCAGGGTAGGAGGGTGCAGATTTGAGAAAAATCTTCAGGAAGACTCTGCAGGGCTGTCACTACTGAGCTGGGGGCATGAGGGAGAGGATGGAGCACATCCCCCTGGAATTTTCCACCCTGGGTACCTATGTCATGGTGCCTGCCAAACGCAGGGAGGAGACACTGGTTGGGGAAGGAAAGTGCTGAGCAAGGTGCCAGTGGGATTCCAGGTAGAAATGACTTACTTTGTGATGAGCCTCAAATTGTTGTACCTACCCCTGGCATGGTGACTTGGGAAGGTATGTAGACACTGGCCCTCCAAGTTGTCGCTGGACAGAGACTACTTCCCTGGACAAGGTCCCATGCTGGTGGTCAGGCTGAGGTCCTGACAGGATGCCTGGTGCTCACAGAGGTTTTCCTAGCTGCTCTAGTGCTGGGAGCATCATACTGGGATTTGGAAAGCAGGACACAGCTGCTAGGCTAGGTGCTTCAGGGAATGCAGGGATGAAGGCAGTGATTCCTCATGATTGAGGAACTCATGCTGCAGGTTAGGAGACAGTGAAGCAAAGCAGAGTTGGAAGTACTGGCTGATACAGAGCCAGGCCCCCTCAAGGTTCTGGTCAGATGTCGTTCCCATCATGAAGCCATCCTGAATCCCCCAGACTGGGGCTGGGTATTGTTTACTCAGACCTCCCTTAGTGCCTCACAGCCCTTATCACAGGGTATAGACATTGCTTGTGCAGTGGCTTGTCTCCCTTAGAGCCTATAGGATCCTTGGGGACAGAGGTTTGTCTTGGTGTGTGGTGTATTTTGAACAGAATAGGGTGGGTGTTAGTGGGGAGTATAAATCACTGGCCAACATGGGCTGCTGAGGACCGTGGCCCTGGTTCCCAGCTGCCCCTGCTCTGTGAAGAACTCTGTTGGGACACCTGAGGGTGGATGGAAAAGCCCCCACAGCCCAGTCTGAGTGCACCCACCTTCTCCTTGTAAGAAATGTCCCTTCAATGTTTTTTATTTTTATTTTTTTTAAGATTTTATTCGTTGATTCATGAGAGATACACAGAGAGAGGCAGAGATCTGGGCAGAGGGATAAGTAGGCACCCTGAAGGGAGCCTGATACAGGACTTGATCCCAGGACCCTAGGATCACAACCTCAGCAGAAGGCAGACCCTCAACCACTGAGTCACCCAGGTATCCCCCTTCAATGTTTTAAAACACATTGATGCTTCTCAGCTTCATCTGTTCTTAAAAGTTAACATTATGGGTCATCAAGGTCTGTTAGTGACAGAAAAACTTCTGGCAAGAGACAGCTGTCCATCAGCTAGAACTGACCCAGGATAACGTTTTTTTTCCCCCCTTGTTAATATTTGATGGTAGCAACTGTGTGGAAGT
Source organism: Canis lupus familiaris (assembly GCF_011100685.1). NCBI lineage: Eukaryota > Metazoa > Chordata > Mammalia > Carnivora > Canidae > Canis > Canis lupus. The sequence continues at coordinate 61,667,572 of NC_049238.1, forward strand.
AGAAAGATTAGAAAATTGAGGTTTGAAGTCTGATTTTCTGACTTAAAAACTTTGAGACCTAGGGCAAATCACTTAATCTCTCTGAAGCTGTTTATCTTCAAAGGGAGGATAACAACCAATATTTGGGAAGCTCATTACATCTTATAGATCATTTCAGTATACTCATTCAGATACTTACTGAGTGCCAACTTTATGCTTGACACGGGCTAAATGCTGTGGATCCAGAAATAAAGACATTGTCTCTGCCTTCGGGAATCCCAGTCTAGCAGGGCAGGCAGATAAAACAACACGTAAAGGTGAAAAGCATCATGGCCAGGTGCCTTTGGTTATTGCTGAAATATAGAGCAGAGAGTGGGAGCTGGGGGAGGCTTCTTGTAGGGGGCGTCACTTGAGGCTAATCTGAAGGATGAATCTGAGCTATCCAGGTTAGGAAGGCGGCAGGTGGGGGGCAGTGGGAATAGGGGAGGAAGGAAGAGACATTTGGAGAAATAACAGATGATCTGGAAGCTTTGGTGGTTATGTGTTGTGTGTGTTGAGAAGTTTCAGGAGATCAGGACATGGAATCCTTGAATGGCCAGATCACAGCCTCCAGTGCTGAGGGAAGAAACTCAAACTTTATTTTGAATTCTATGAGGAACACTGAAAGTTGAACATTTCTGTATGTTTTTCTGATTACAAAAGTGCTCTGTATCCATTGATAAAAAAATGGAAGATACAAAAATATAATGAAAGGAGTAACCAGAGGTAACCCCTGATCATATTTTGGTAAATATACTCAATGAAGACATATAAATATGTCTATTAAATCCTGGCTACTTAAAGTATGGTCCATGGACCAGCAGCAGTGGTATCCCCTGAGAGCTTGTTAGAAATGCAGAAACTTGGACTGTACCCCAAGCTCCGGGAATCAGAATGTGCAGCTGGAGTGGAACCAAGATGGTGGCAGTGTGTCTTGAGGAGCTTCCTGCTGATGCAGAACTTCAGAGGAGAGCGAGAGCCATGCTGACCAGAGTGGGTGTGGGGGGCTTTTGGAAGACATGAGACGGAAGGTAAAGTCTGTAGAACATGTGGAATTAGGCCAAACAGAGTGGAGAGAAACGATGAATTGCATGGTGGCAAAAATAAGATTTTGGAAAGTATTAGGATTCTCCCAAGAAAAGAACCAAGAGGAGGTTTATTGTAGAAATCTGCTTGTGAGGTGATGGAGCAGTCCCAGTACCTGCTGTCTGCTAGCTAGAGAACCAGGAAAACCAGTGGTCTAATTTAGTACAAGTCCAAAGGCCTGAGAATCTGGAGAGATGATGATCCAAGTCCCCATGTGAGTCTGAAAGCTCAAGAAGCAGGTGTCGATGTTGGAGGGCAGGAAAAGATGGAGGTTTCAGTTCAGAGAGAGGACAAATTGTCCCCTCCTCTGCCTTTTGTTCTATTTGGACTCTCAACAGATTAGATGGCGCCCACCACACAATGAGGAGGACTATTTGCTTTACTCAGTCTATCAATTCCAGTGCTAATCTCTTCTGAAAATATACTCACAGACACACCCAGAAATCATGTATTACCAGCTCTCTGAGCATCTCATTGCCCAGTCAAGTTGACACATGGTATTAACCATCACCTGCAGTCAGGCCAACCTGGTCTTGTCTCTTCCCTATTTGCTGTGAGACCTGGGAAAAGTTCAGATTCTCTCTGTGCCTTAGTTTCTGCCTCTGTAAAATAGGTGTTAATAATTGAGCTTATATTACAGGATTATTAAAGGAATATAATAGATAATGTATGTAAAATTCTTAGTATATGGCATATAGTAAGTACTCCATAAGTTATTAGTTAGTACCATTATTACTGCCAATATAAACAGTGAGGGTACAACACTTAGGACATAGAAGACACTCAATAAGCTTTAGTTGAATTATGTCAAATTGAACTCCATGTGAAGGGAGAAATGTCAAAGGTGCAGAGGCAGTGAAAGGTTGCAAACTGGGTTGAGGAGCTTATTCTTGTTGGGAATGTGAAAATATAGACCAGCATGGAGTGCTATTTGAAGCATTACTTGTTAGACTTTCACTGATGGGAGAGACTATAGAGACACAAGAGGAGGTGATAAAAGACTGAGTCTAGCAATGCCCACAGTTAAAGCACGGGGGGTGAAGAGATGGCAAAGGAAATGAAGAATGATAGGGGTTGCTAAAAGGAAGAAGGGGTCCTTGAAGAAAGGTCTGGGGCAGGAAATGTAGAAGATGAGCCAGGAACACCTTATAGCAGAAAGCAAGGTAGTTATCAGAGACTACCGGGCTCATGTCAAAAGGACTTAGGACCCAACTTAAAGGAGCTCCCTTTTTTGGCCAAACATGGAACAATATGAGCATCAAGAATGTAACTGAAACACATTGAATATGCTTAAAGGCCTAAGTTAATAATGAAACTAAATAACAAAATGATCCCATCGCTCACTTTTAGAGAATGTTAGCTAATGATTCTGATGCTAATTACAATGTGTGGGTTTCTTCTCCCGTAGAACCAAGGAATTCTCGGACACTAGCTGGGTGTTCTACAATTTAACTGAATTTTGACCATGTCTCCTTGGAAGTGTCATGGGATCTCACATGTTAATAGCTCAGTCCTACAAGACTGCCCACCCCGCAACTTCAGAGCCAATTGAAAGTCCAGGGTGCCACTTGTGCAACTGGCTGTAGATTGGAAATTCCAACAGCCCCCTCCCTGGGTTTGATTAATTTGCTAGAGTGGCTCACAAAACTCAGAGGAACATTTTACTTACTATATTACAGGTTTATTGTAAAAGGATATAAATCAGGAACAGCGAGATGACAGAGATGCATTCAGCAAAGTATGTGGGAAGAGGCTCAGAGATTCCATGCTCTCTGGGAGGGCCACTTTCTCTGAATCTGCACATGTTCAACAACCCAGAAGCTCTCTGAACTCTGTCTTTTTTGGGTTTTGGTGGAGGTTTCATTACATAGGCATAATTGATTAAATCATTGGCCATTGGTGACTGAACTTAATCTCTAGCCCCTGTCCCATCCCTGGAGGTCAGGGGTCTGGACTAAATGTTTCAGCTGTTCAGTCACATAGTTGGTTCTCCTGGTAACCAGCCCCAACCTCAGGTGCTTTCCAAAGCCACCTCATTAATACAACAAAATATCAATTCCAAGAATTTTAGGAGCTCTGTGCCAGAAAGGGGGACAAAGACCAAATATATATTTCTCATTGTAAATCACAGTATCATGCTTGGGAACCAACACCTACTCTGAAAACTGGCTAAAGGAAAGAATCAAGATTTACCCTGCTCTTCATATGTAAACTGTTCTTTAGGATAACCAAATAGTTGATGAAGAGTTTCTCTTTATAAAAGCATCACAACTAAAAATGAATAGAATAAAACTATTTTGATTTTGCAACTCCTAGTAAAATAATGGATTGGGATAACGAGCATCAGTGAACACCAATGACCTCACAGAAGGAGAAAGCAAACAGATGCTTTCACCTTATGAAAGCACACATCAGCTCTAAAGTATTCTTACCAAAAAACTCAAACCTGAGTCTGATCAAGCTTCAGATCTGACTCTAATTTTTAGAAAATATAGGAGAAGGGGAACACATTAAACATAAACACAGGAATATACTGACAAAAAAACTATGAGAAATCCTATAAGACAAATGAATTTCTTCAATAAATACATAGCAAGGGACAGAGAGGAAAAGGGAGAGAGAGAGAGAGAGAGAGAGGTACAAGAGCTGTAAGATACACATCAATCAATTGCACTAGGGGAACTTATTTTATTCTAATTCATGCAAACAAACAGTAAAAAAATACCTATATGAGATACGTGGGGGACATTTGAACATTTTATTAAGGAATTCTTGTTAACTTTTCTTGATTACATTTTAATAATAAAAGAGCCCTTTTTGTTTAGATACCTACATTGAAATATTTATGGATAAAATATATTGTTTGGGATTTACTTCAGAACAACCCAGGGTTGGGGTGGCAGCATATGGGGGGTATAAATTAAACAAGATAGCACCCGGAAGTCAGATTATACTATTCTCTCTCTTTTTGCAATATTTGTCATGATAAAAAGAAAAATGGGACAGAAGGTAAAAACGTTCATTTGTGCCTAGCATTCCCTTTTAAAGGGCACTCTCATGCTCATTATTTCCCTCCAGTCTTACCGCAGCCCTGTAGGAAGGTGGGGTAGGAGGTGTCATCTCTACTTTCCTGCTAGAGAGTGAGAAGCTTGGAGAAGTTGCTCAAGATCACACAGTTGTCAGACCAATCCCTGCATGTTCTGAGACCAGGGGAAGCAGACTGCATGGTGCAGTGAGAATCCAGGGAGGGGCTGATTTCTAGGGGCAGGGAAGCAGTCACCAGTGTCCAATGGTGCTGTGAGTTGAGAACTGTGGAGGTGGAGAGCCTGCTATTGGGTTTGCTAATACAGTAAGGACTTGTCTGACACTGGGGAAAGCAATTTGAGCCATGGGAGGAGAAAGCCAGATTGCAAGGGGGTTGGGAAAGTTTAGTGGTAAGGAAGTGGGGAGCAGGTGAACTAGCATTTGTGAAAGAATCCCTGTTGCCTCGTTGATATTAATTTACACCTTCTCCGACTTTCACATTGGGTTTTCTTCCTCTGACAGAAGTTAATTTCTGTATGGACTGGATTTGCAACATTCCTATGTCATTGGCTTTCTTTTGCATTCCTACCAGAAGCACTGGTGATTCCGCAGATCATGGTTAATGATAGTGTTCACACTAAGCCGCTGTGGGCCTAAAATATGAATCTGGTAACAGGAACACTTCTCTCTGGGAAGGTCAAGTTCTCAGCCAAGAGAGGAGGGGCTCTGGCTCTGGATTACCATTGTTTCTCTCTGCCCTCAGCCTATTCTCATAGGGGGCTCAGATTTCTAAGAACCCAGTTCCTAGCCAGTGCAGACTTGCCTTTCCCTCCCAGAGTTTTCCTTCCTTCCTTCCTTCCTTCCTTCCTTCCTTCCTTCCTTCCTTCCTTCCTTCCTTCCTTCCTTCCTTCCTTCCTTCCTTTCTTCTTTAAGATTTTATTTATTTATTCATGAGAGACACAGAGAGAGAGAGGCAGAGACACAAGCAGAGTTTCTTTCTTGACTGCAGTTTTGTGGGAATGCTTTCAGCAGTGGCTGGGGGAGATTTAGGAGATTAGAGAGTGCAGAGAAACAAAGCATGAACTATCACTACCCCAGCATAGGTGTGGTCCTCACGGTCTTTCTACCTGAATTCCCAGTACATCTCTCACCAGGTTCATGGGCAGTACAATAGGGTTGTTGTGAGGTGGGTGGGGCAGTGAGGCACCAAGGTCTTCTTGAGGTGCAGTCAAGGGGGGGAAAGAATCTCTCCCCCCAAATTGGAGCTGGGCCATGAATTGTTGGTGGAATGCCCAGCTTCACCATCTTTATATATTTGCATGACTATATATTTCATTTATAGAAGCTCTTTTTGGTCCTTTTTTCCCTGCATGTTCTTGTTTTATGTGACCTATTTCTTGCCTTATTTATTTGAACTTTTTTTTTTTTTTAAGTGGGCTCCATGCTCAGCATGGATGCTCAGCTCAATGCAGGGCTTGAACTCATGGCCCTGAGATCCTGAGGTGGAGACCTGAGCTGAAATCAAAAGTAGGTCACATAACTGACTGAGCCACCAAGGCACCCTTATGTATTTGAACATTTTAAACATACTCATGTTAAGGTCCTGTCCAGATTGCTCACTTTCTTTCTCTCTCATTACTTGGGTGCAAAGTCTCTCTCCTTTGTTGCATAAACTAGGGGTATCTCATGTGCAATGTAATGTTTGTCTTGAGTCCATTTTTAGCAGGATTTCTCTTCTGTAGAAATCCTCCAAGTAGCTGCGTTGTCTTCATGGGCTAGTTTGCATTTTTTAAAAAAGATTTATTTATTTATTCATGAGAGACACAGAGAGAAAGAGAGAGGCAGAGGCAGAGAAAGAAGTAGGCTCCATGCAGGGAGCCCAATATGGGACTCTATCAGGGACTCCAGGATCATGCCCTGGGCTGAAGGCAGGTGCTAAACTGCTGAGCCACCCAGGGATCCCTAGTTTGCATGTGTGTAGGGTTTTATGGTGCTTACTGCTCTGGAGCACTTTTTAGTTTCTTAGCCTGGGGATTTGGTACCAGGGAGCAGTTTGGGTTTGAGCACCATGACTTCAGAAAGTATAGGTGTGGTGCTCTGATTTCTCTCTGATGAGAGATCCTGGGGCTCATTCTGAGTGTTGTCTAGGATGGTAAGCTGAGTTTTCAGTCTCTGTCAGGGATGGTACGACTCTTTGGTAGTTGTCTCTTTTAGCTAAAGACTCAGTTCCTGTTCTCGGTTGCAGCCCTGGGTTGCATGGCCTCAACTCTGGTGTGCTGTTACAGCTTTGGTTCCCTTTTTGTTTTTGGCATCCAGATATTTCTCTTTCTGTCTTTTGATTGATCAAGTATTTAAACTTTTTAGGGTGAAGGGTTTCCTTTTTATCTAACATCGTTTGCAGTAGGAAAGGGGCTTGCTGTATCTGCTTCCATCTTTGTTCTTTTTTTTTTTTTTTTTAGAGATTTTTATTTATTTGTTTTAGAGGTAGTTAGAGGGAATGAGAATGGGGAGAAGGGGAGCAAAGGGAGAGAAACAAGCAGACTCCATGCTGAGCACAGAGCCTGACTTGGGGCTTAATTCCACAACCATGAGATCATGACCTGAACTGATATCAAGAGTCAGATGATTGACTGAGCCACCCAGGAGCCCCTCCAACTTCATTTTTTTTTTTTAAGATTTATTTATTTATTCATGAGAGACACAGAGAGAGAGAGAGGCAGAGACACAGGCAGAGGGAGAAGTAGGCTCTTTGCAGGAGCCAGATGTGGGACTCGATTTGGGAACCCCGGGATCACATCCTGAGCCAAAGGCGGATGCCCAACCACTGAGCCACCCAGGTGTCCCCTCCATCTTAATTCTTGACATAAGTCCTAGCTAGCATCATGGCCCAAATCTTCATCAAAAGGGATGACTTTTGGCTTCTTTTTTTTTTATTAAAAAAAAATCAACATTGGAATTGGCAATGATTTCCTGGATATGACAGCAGAATCACAGGCAGTAAAAGAAAAAAATACATAAATTGGGCATTATCAAAATTAAAAACTTTTGTGCATCAAAATATATTATCAATGGAGTAAAAAGGCAACTCACAGATTGTGAGAAGGTTTTGCAAATCATGCATTTGCTAAGGGATTATTATTCACAGTACATAAAGAACTCCTACAACTCAATAACAAAAAACTGAGCAAAGTCACCAAATTATGTACATAAACTATATATAGTTTTTCAATATTAATTATACCTCAATAAAGCTAGAAAAAAATAGGCAAAGGACTCAAATAGATTTTTCCAATGAAGACATTTAAATGGCCAAAAATTACATGAAAATATGCTCAACAGGGGTGCTTGGGTGGCTCAGTGGTTGAGCATCTGCCCTTGGTTTAGATCGTGATCCTGGGGTCCTTGGATTGAGTTCCACAGGGCTCCCTGAAGGGAGTCTGCTTCTCTCTCTCCCTATGTCTCTGCCACTTTCACTGTGTCTCTCATGAATAAATTTAAAAAATATTTTTTTAAAAAAGAAATTATGGTCAATATCACTTAGAGGACAAATATTATATGATTTGCTTAGGTGAGGTACTTGCAGTAATCAGATTCACAGAGATGGAAAGTAGAATGTTGGTTGCCAGGAATGGGAGAAGGGGAGAATGAGGAGATATTATTTAATATGTGCAGAGTCTTAGTCGAAGAAGATGAAAAAGTTCTGTAGATGGATGGTAGTGATAGTTGCACAACAATATGAATGTATGTACTTAATGTTTCTGAATTGTGTACTTAAAATGGTTAAAATGGGGATGCCTGGGTGGCTCAGTTGGGTAAGCCTCTGACTCTTGGTTTCAGCTCAGGTCATGATCTCATGGGTTGTGAGACTGAGCTCTGTGCTCAGGGTGAAGTCTGCTTGAAGATTCTCTCTCTCTGCCCCTCCCCAACATGCACAGGTGTGAAAAAATAAGTAAATCTCTCAAAAATAAATAAAATATTTAAAAAAATAGTTAAAATGTTAAATTTCATGTTATGTATATTTGACCACAGTAAAAAGGAAAAAATATCTTAATAAATTAAGAATATTTATTAAAAAAGAATCTATCTGCATTAGCACTTGCACTTTATCCTCTGCCTTTTTCTGTGGCAGAAGTCACTACATGGTAGGAAATACTGATCTCACCATTCTACAATGTGCCAGCACTCTCCCTGTCCCTCCAGATTCACTTTCTATGCTTCTCTGCCCTACTCAGCCTTCCAGCTGGGTTTCCCTGTGAGAGGCACTGGCACAAGATCAGAAGATGGGAGGAGAGAGAAATTGGTATTAATTCCCTTGGCTCCCTTCTGCCTCCTGTGGCCCAACAGTGGCTACATTTCTATACCGAAGGCCACAACATCTGTGAGGGACCCCTTTCTCTTGCCTGTGGCTCTTGCTGGCTTCTGTAACTGTTCCCTTGCCTTGTCCAGTCAGGCCTAATGGTGTAAACAGCTTCATAATTTTGCTAGTCCCTGGTGCTTTGCTTGTTGTTTGTCTTATCCCTGCCCACACCTCTATAAAATTTTCTTCATTAAACTTTCTTCTGTGACCCTTTACGTGTGCATGTGTTTTCTGTGGGGACCCTGACTGATACAGTCCCCTATATATGATTTTACAGCATTATCTATTTGTTCACATCTACTACAGTAGTCCCCCCTTAACTGTGGGGGATATGTTCCAAGACCCCCAGTGGATGCTGAAACCATGGATAGTACCAAACTCTACATATGCTATGTTTTTTTTCCTAACATACATATCTTTGATAAAACAATTTATAAATTAGGCATAGTAAGATATTAAAAACAATAATAATAAGAGAACAATTATAACAATATACTGTAATAAAAGTTATGTGAATGTGATCTCTCAAAATATCTTATTGTGCCGTACTCACACTTCTTGTGATGATGTGAGATGGCAAAATGCCTTCATGGTGAGATGAAGTGAGGTGGTAGGCACTATGACCTAGGGTTGTGCTGCTATTTATCTTCTGATGATAATGTCAGAGGAGGATCATCTGCTTCTAGTTGACCACAGGTAGCCCAAACCGTGGATGGGTGGGGCTACCATATATGTTGGGCACCATGTTAAGTATTAGTGATGTGAAGGTGCATTTAACAAGGTCCCTGTTCTTGAGTTCAAAGTCAAGTCAGGGAAAACAGACAAGTAAAAGCACAACTGCAGTACAGAGTGATAAGTGCTATGAGAGAGGTAGAACAGAGTGCTTTGGGAGCATAGAATAAGAATGTTAAAACCTGTCTCGGGTGCAGGTGGGTGTAGGGAAAGCTTCCTGAGGGAGATGACACTTGTGCTGCTCTAGAGGATGAGCAGGAAGAGGTGGAAAGGGGGAAATGGGCTTTCAGGGCAGTGAGAAGAGATTATGAAGGGCACAGAGGCACAATACTTGGTTGTCAGTTCAGGATTGTTTGGCAAGGCTAGAGAAAAGCAGTCATGGTGAAAGCAGAAAATGAGATTGGAGGGCTGCAGAGACTGGACCATGAGGACTATTGAGTGTCCAAAGATGAATCTTGTTTCTATCCTGCATGTTGAGAGGAACCAATGCCATTTAACCACAGGAGTGACACCATCAAGTCTGCCTTTAAAACCCCTTTGGTCACAGGGTGGAGAAAGGAATGGAAGAGGTCAAACTGGAGAGTAAGAGAGTTTATTGCAAAATTGTAGAGGCTGTCTTTTTGGAAGGGGAGGGACCAGTAATTGGCCTTTTTATTAAAAGAAATCAGTTCAAATGAATATTTATAAAAGTAATAATATTTCAAATATTTACTTAAACATGAATGTTTACCAATATTTTGCTATGGTACCTTTTTGTGTAAATCACATTCATAATGATTTTTAGTTTTTTTTTTTAAGTTTATTTATTTTAGAGAGAGAGAAAACTTGCATGACCATATGTTGCAAGTGTGAGTTGGGAGAGTGGTAGAGGGAGAGAATCCATAAGCAGAATGTCTGCTGAGGGTGGAGCCCTACATGGGGCTCTATTCTGCGACCAAGAGATCATGACCTGAGCCGGAACCAAGAGTCAGATGCTTACCTGACTGAGCAACCCAGGTGCCCCTAAGTGTTTTTTTAGTGGGGATTTTATTTTTTTATTTTTTATTTTTTTTTAAGATTTTTAAAAAAATTTATTCATGAGAGACAGAGAGAGGCAGAGACACAGGCAGAGGAAGAAGCAGGCTCCATGCAGGGAGCCTGACGTGGGACTCGATCCCAGGACTCCAAGACCACTCCCCAGGCCGAAGACAGGCGCCAAACCACTGAGCCACCCAGGGATCCCCTTTAGTGGGGAATTTAAAGATAATTGTGGTACAGTCTGAGTGAAAGATGCTTCTAAATTTTTACCAGTTTTTCCCCTCATTTGTTGATGGTTGTCTCAGATACACCTACATTAACTACAGTGATCTTCAGTGAATTTTCCTAATCAAGTCTTTGAAAAGAATTCAGTTTGGCTTTCATAAAGACAACTATCTGTACCCATACTTTATCAGTTTATAGACTATTTAATTAAATTTGAGTTTACAAAGAACAAGTACAACTGATATAAAAAGGTTGGGGAACAACCACAAAATACGCTCTTAGTTGAACACATGATTTCACTCATGGGGCTTCCTGAGTTATCCATTAGCCTTGAACATTTGTGGCTTTATGGTCATCAGTCAGTGATTTCTTTAGAGGGAATGGTGGTCACAGGAAATAGCCCAGGGGTAGAAAACAGCCTTGGAATTTAGAGAAAGACACTATTTCCTACAGCTGAAGCTAAAGCTGTCCCTTGGCTGTTTAGTTACATGAGTCAATAAATTCCTGCTTTGCTTACAACAATTTACATGGCATTTCCTGTCACCTGCTACAAGCTGTGGGATAGCCAGGTAGAGATGATATTGGGCTCAACAGATGACTTGAGAATTCTAAAGAGAGATTTGGGCTGGGCATGTAGAAATGTAAGTCATGAACATATAGATCAAAGCCATGAGTCTGGAGAAGGTTACCCAAGGAAAATGCACAGTGTAGAGACCAATTAGTGTGAGTGCCATGAAAGGGAAAGCATGGAGCATGATCATTCGTGGGAGCAACGCTTTGTCCCCACTAAGGAGTTTTGTGAGGCTTCCTGGAAGAAAAAACCATGTACGCTGAGAAGGGAAGGGTAAGTGGGAATGTGCCTAGGAATGGGTGTGGCGAGAGTGGGACAGAGTTTTGGGCAGAGAACTCAGGCTGGGAGAGGAGAGAACCTCTCTTAAGGGATGTAAAGGTCACTATGGCTGTAATGTAGAAGGCTCATGTATGAGGGCAGAGCCCGTGAAGTCCAATGCGCAGCGAGCAAAGTGGGGGTGTGTTGTGCCTGGGCTTACATGTCCAAAAGCCCTGGGGAGTCCACTGAAAGTCTTGAAGCTGGAGAACAAGCAGGACAGAGGCTTCATGAAGGAGGAAGTTCTGGAGAGGAGCAGGGCCAGAGGAGCGGGGTCACTGAGGAAGCTGCAGCAGTATCCAGACACAGTGGTGCCTGGGTCAGGGGAAGGCTGGGGGTGGGTTTGAGGGATATCTTGGGGGAGAATGAGATGAACTGAGGGTTTGGGTGGATGTGAGGAGTGACTTCTAGGTCACTTCTGGGCAGGGCAGCTAGGTGGACGGAGATGCCATTTCCTGAGATAGGGGCAGTGGAAGAGGGGCCAGCTGCGGCGTGGGAGGATAGTGAATTCAGTTTGGGGTATGATGAACCAGAGAAGGAGTTTCTTGAGTTCAAGAATCTTCTCTGCCTTATTTATTCCCCTCTGTCAGATACACAGAACAGGGTCTTAATACATCGTAAGTAAATCTTCTTTGTTCAATACTTGAGTACATGAAAGGTACCTGTATTATTTTATGCAGAGAAATTTAGGAGGCAGCGTTGGTGCTCAGGAGCCAGAAGTGGATTGAGGAGAGAGGTATGTGTGGTCATTGACCTCTACTCATAAATGAAGAGAGGAGTGGGAGAGATCCTCACACTTGAGGTACAGGAGGCAGGCTTTGTGTGTGGCCTGGAGGAGCAGCTTTGAAGGACCCTTCACACAGCCAACACAAACACAGCCAAACACAAACAACATCCACACTGGACACAGTGTGGTCCCTAACCATGATCTCATCCCTGTCAGCCCTGTTCCTCTTCCCTGACCTCTTAGGCTCTCCTTGGTTCTCCTTTGCTGTGTCTTCTTCCTCTTGCTAGCCACTCTCTCCAACTGAGGGCACACCCAAGCCCTCCTCTGTTTCTTACACTAGATTTTCTCTTCAAATGCAGATGCCCCTTGCGCATTGCCAATTGGACCTACTGATGGCACTTTATTTTTCTAATGGCACTTTAAATACAACAGCCCTCATGAGCTTATCTCCTCCTCTCCAAAACAACGCCTTCTTCCTGATGTCTTCCCTCCCCATCACTCACTTTGCAAATAGGAGGCACTTCAGAGAGTTCCTGACTGGAATCTTGAATTAAAAACTTGATACGGATTGGGTCCTACTTCTTTCAAAGTTTGAGGGAGCCAAGCAAGTAAAGATTTCCTAGTTCCCTGAGCCTGATGTCTTAAAGCCAAGCATTTCTTGGTAGAATAGCAAATGGGCCAATAACCTTAAGGGTGCCTGATGTTTTTCCATCTCTTCCCTGGCTCAGTGTGCCTTGGAATAATAATGCTTAATTATTTTTTATTATTTATTTGTATACAGGGTGTACCTGCCAAGGGAATAATATGGAGACTTTCACTGACTATAGATTCTGCACAGCTAATGAATTAAGGAACTTATCCAAAGAGTCATTACAATTCTACTTGGAACACTTAGGGTCTTGCCAGCCTGAGGCAATGGTCTTCATCTGGAATGTCAGAGACAAACAAACAAACAAACAAAATGGTCCGATTCATTCTATTACTTTATAAAGGGAGAAACTGTGATCTAGAGATTTTTACTAAGAAGTTAAAACTCATGCAGATGGATAAGGAATCAGAGGGCCTCTGGAAACAATCATTTTCACCTGTGCTGCTTAGGGATGTGCCCTAGAACACGCTTCTCTTTGTCTACTGTCTTCAACCCTGGGTCAGCCTTCCAGTCCCTGCTCTTTCTCTGCTGCTTCACCTGAAGGCTTAGAAGATTAAGACTAATGTTGACCCTTGCCCAAGCCAGATGTAAATAAGGAAACCCACAGCCAAACACAAAGACCTTGACCACACCAGCCTCCTTTCCATTCCTCCAACATCCTGCTCCTTCTTACCTCAGGACCTTTGCCCTTGCTCTTCCTTCCCCTGAAACTCCCTCCTCCAGCTTTGCTGATGTTTGCTCCACTCATCCTCCAGATGTCAGCATACATGAGATCTCAGCATGCCCACCACCCAGCCCCCATTAACCTGTAACACACCACCTCTTAATCTTTCCTCCATAGGATTTATCACACTCTAGTAGTCTTGTTTGCTTACTCATTCACTGTCTTTCCCCCACTAAAAATCAGCTCAGTGAATGTGGGACCTGGTCCGTCTTGTGGAGTGTATCATCAGAGCCTATGACAGTGCCCATAGCAGCGGTGAATAGATATTTACCGAGTGAGTTATGACAAGTGACATCTCTTACATCAGTCTGAGTAATCTGAAATGATCTGTTGGAATCGTGAGTCATGATTACATATATAGCCAATGTGTATTTTCACTATTTATTGTGCAGCTCTGGAAACTGCTTCCATCATGCAAATTCCATTCCTCCCACGTTTCTTCCTCCCTGGCACAAATGTACTGACTCTAGTGTGTGCTTTAAAAAAATGCTATTGCTTTATTCACTACCAGCAGGACTGGCCTGCACAGGGTGGTGGACACTGTGGGCTCAGGTCTGTGTAGGATGTGAGAAGGATGTGATGATTGGGAAGCTGTTTTGAAGGAAAGAGGTGGTCTGGAGGCCAGGCCCAGGAACCCCTCCGATTTACTTCCGGAAATGGGGAGACCTTGTAAAGGAGTCATGGCAAGCTATGGCCATGCCACCAATAAGATTAAGAAATTCTTGGAAATCCAGCTGCCCATCAGAGTTGAGGTCCAGTTTCTTCATCATGCGGTCAAGGACACCAGGGTCCTTCTGGTTCTGCAAAGATAACAATATCCGTAATAATGATGCTATTAATAATACAGTTAATTTCTACTGCCCTTTCTAAGATACTTTCCATTATGTTGCCACATTTTAGTCTCACAAGAGTATGCGGTACATTCCCACGTCCCAGACACAGAGGTGGACTCAAACAGGTGAAGTGACTTGCCTGAGGGGAGGACCTGTGACTGGAACCCAAGTTTTCTGGCTCCCAGTCCAGGGTTCCTCTGTGACAGTTAGGGGTTGTTCAATTTTATAAAAGCAGTGGAACACTTTTTCAAGTATTGCATGTCGCTGCAATGTACAAACTGTACAGAAGTGGAGTGATCTGAGGCGGAAAGAGGATGCTGGCCCCGATCTGCCTCATCCTCCACTCAGCTCCCAACACATACATGCACTCACAGCCACGAGTTGTATACGGCTGTTTAAATCAGGAATTTAGAAAGTCAGTCCTTAAGTGGCACCTGTGCTATTGATAGTGCAGATATACAGAACATTATTTTCATCATCACAGGAAGTTCCATGAGACAGCACTTCCCTAGAGGCTTTGGGATGGAGGAGTAAAATTTGCAAACTACCCTATTACATCATTTACCATTCCATATGCCTCTTCCCCAAATGAAAGAAACAAATCACCATGCCCTGTGTCATGTAGTTTGATAACTTTGATCTTTGAAGTACACCTTATTCAAAGGAAAGAAGAAAAGGTCCTTTAGTGGTCAGAGCTCACTCAGAAGCTTAGGGGGTTCAGCCTTGGCTATGCAGGCCCCTGGCTTGGAGTGAACAAAAAGGAGGCAGGAGTGTGGGCTCAGCTGCTGGGCCTTTACTTCTAATGGTGTCATTTGGAGCTCTGGGTAGTTCGGGGGCCGGGGGCTAGGAGCAATACCTTTGTGAAGGCAGCCAGTTCTGTATTCATGAAGGTTAGGAACTCTGTCTTGGAGAGTGTGCAGTTGTTACCCTCCTTTCCAGCAAACTTCTGGAAAACAGCAATCAGAGACTCGATGCACCGCTCAGTCTCCGTAGGGCTGGACATTTTTGCCTTCAGACAAAAAAAAAAAAGTCAGGGCTCAAACAACGGATAGATGCCAGAGAACACTCAAAAGAATCTCACACCTTCATTTTGGGGGCAAAGCAGTTTCCTGAAAGAGTAGGTCATTTATTAGGGGGCAGAGGGGCCCAGGACAAACCCAGAAAGTCATATTCTGTGAGCATCCCTCCCCTGTTGGCTCACAGTTTTATTCTAGGTGAAACATAGTGAGGGTATACATAGAGCATGTGGGTGTGTCTAAAAGCATTAGAGTGCCTAGAGAGAGAGAGTGTGGCAGGTTTCACTTATGCTTCTAGAATTTCTGAGTAAACATATGTATAACTATACATCCACAGATCCATAAGCACATGAAGCACTGTCTAGAGATGAAATAATTTCCTGTTTTCTAAGAAGATACAGAGGCTATAGGGATGAATGAAATGGCAGCTTTTCACAGAAACACTGAAGGGTGCCTCGGTGGCTCAGTTGGTTAAGCATCCAGCTCTTGATTTCGGGTCAGGTCATGATGTCAAACCCTGTGCTGAGCATGGAGCCTGCTTAGGATTCTCTCTCTCCCTCTGCAGCACCCCCCTCCCAATAAATACATGAAAATAAAGCAATACTAAATTCCTGGGACTCCTGCATTTTCTTGAAGAAAATTAAATCAACTATCTATTCATTTATTATTATTCTATGTGGGATGGGAGATCTGAGAGTTCTTTGGATGTTCAATAGCGGCTTTCACATCGAAGGTCAATAACCATTAATTTTACACGTGAGGAAATGGAGACATGAGAAGGGAACTGACAGAGTCACCCCTAGCTAGAATCTCAGCCTTCAGGTCCCTTTGTGCAGTCCTTGCCCTTTGTTCCTTCTATTTCCAGATGCCACAAATTCTTACAGGAATGGCGGGAGGAACTTCTCTGGTCACTTCAAACCACAAAGGTGGATCTCAGGAAGGGAGTTCTCAGGTTGCCACTCACAGCAACCCTGACATCTACAGAGCTAAACCTCAGTGGTGGTCGCATCTGGAGGATTCTGTGTTGTGCTCTTCTTTCCTTATAACAAGATTCTTCAGGGGAGTTCTGTTTTGCAAACCTCCAGGTCATTCCTGCCCCCACCCGGTTCCTCTGCTGATTGGGGCTGGCAACTGCAGGCTTTGGGGACAGGTGTCTGTCAGGCCCTTCCCCTGAGGCTTTACCTTCAAATGTTAACGATGAACTTTGGATGGTGCCATTCACAATTTGGGATTTAGTCATTAATTTGGTCTTTGCTAGGGCTTCCTGGAGGCTTCCAATCCCCGTAGTTAATGTGCTACAGATTGATCTGAGCCCTTAGCTGCTCAGCTTTGGGCTCCTTCCTTCCTGTAACCTTTTCATCTGCTTTAGCATCTCATAGAGCTGCCCACTGCCCAGAGCATGTGGCAATATCTGTAAAGCCCCTTCCGGGGTGGTTCTAATGAACTCTTCCGGAAGTGGATTCTTTCCCAACAGTCATGTTGTTGGAACTTTTTCTTTTTTATTTTCTCAAAGAGAACTTTTTCTTAAGGAAAGAAAAATGTTTGTAGGTCCAGGGTTTGAGAATGAAACAGAATACCCTAGCCTAGAAACTGATGTGTTTGCTCAACAGCCTTATCAGGACTAAAATTTCACTGTCTTACTAATGTCAGTTGACAGGAAGAAGGTCATTTGGGAGGGCAAGACCTTTCTCTAGGCCTGCGCCTCTGCATCTTTTCCTTGTGGAATTCAGATTGTTTTGCTTTTCTAGTTTCAAAGTAGCTTCTGCTTTATTTATTTTTTTCCCTTCCTTAACTTCAGGACTATAATTTAGACTATTTTTTTTTTCTTCTTGCGAACTGTTGCTATTAGCCACACATGGGAAAAATTAAAACCTCTGTACTTCTCCTCAGGGGTAGTTTTCCAAAGCAAAAGAAAGAAACACAATTACCAAATTACTGCAATGGAACTGCAAAATTTGTAGAGCTGGAGGGGGCTTGGGAGACGGTTCTCGACCATGCTGGGTCTGCCTTTCCAAGGTGTTACTCCCTTTTTGCGTGGAAAGGGAGGAGGAAAGGAGTAGGCAGGGATAAAGGTTGACAGGCTGGAGCAGGGGCTGGCAGTGTGTTGTGTAAAGGGTCAGACAATAAGTATTTAGGCCACTGTGGTCCGCGTCGCGTCTGTCAGTCTTCTGCACCGGGGCAGCAACCGCACACACACAACTCACACAACTCATGAGTGAACGGGCGTGGCCCTGTGCTAATAGGACTTTGTCAATTAAGTTTGATTTTCATATCGGTTCACGTGTCACCAGGTGTTAATCCTCCTCTGATTTTCTTTCAACCACTGAAAAACGTACAGTGTACAGCTGGTGGGCGAGAGAAAGGACCTGTGGCCCGCGGGCGCAAGTGTGCTGACGGCCTTCACCAAGGAGGCGGGGAGGACGGGGATTCTGCAGGTGGGGCTTAGTGGAAGAGTTAGAGGGCGAGCTCAGCCGGTGGGCAGGGGCTGAGAGCTCGCGAGCAGGTGCGGGCGGGAGGGCCTGGAGACTGCGGGTTCCGGGGGCCGAGGGGGCGCGCCCAGCTCCTCCCGCTGCGCTGCGCAGGCGGGGGCGGCCGCTCCGAGAGCCGCTACCTCCGGGCTTGCACCGCTGGGTCCCACCAGCGCCGTTTCCTGCCCTAGCGCCGCCGGGCGCCCCGGCTCCCTCCGTTAACTCATCTCCAGACTCCCAGGGCCCGGGCCGTGGGTCAGGGGCCTGCCGCCCCGGGACCCCGCCCTCGCCCCTTCCGGGGGTGGAATCGCGCGGAGCCCCCACACTCCGTTAACTCGTCTCCAGGCTCCCCGGGTCGCGGGTCAGGGGCCTGCCGCCCCGGGACCCCGCCCTCACCCCTTCCCGGGGAGGGGGGGGACCCCGCCCTCGCCCCTTCCGGAGGTGGAATCCCGCGGAGCCCCCACACTCCGTTAACTCGTCTCCAGGCTCCCCGGGTCGCGGGTCAGGGGCATGCCGCCCCGGGACCCCGCCCTCGCCACTTTCCGGGGGGGGGGACCCCGCCCTCGCCCCTTCCGGGAGGGAACCGCGCGGAGCCCCCACCCTCCGTTAACTCGTCTCCAGGCTCCCAGGGCCCGGGCCTCGGGTCAGGGGCCTGCCGCCCCAGGACCCCGCCCTCGCCCCTTCCCGGGGGGGAACCGCGCGGAGCCCCCACCCTCCGTTAACTCGTCTCCAGGCTCCCAGGGCCCGGGCCTTGGGTCAGGGGCCTGCCGCCCCGGGACCCCGCCCTCGCCCCTTCCCGGGTGGGGGGGACCCCGCCCTCGCCCCTTCCCGGGGGGGAACCGCGCGGAGCCCCCACCCTCCGTTAACTCGTCTCCAGGCTCCCAGGGCCCGGGCCTCGGGTCAGGGGCCTGCCGCCCCAGGACCTCGCCCTCGCCCCTTCCCGGGGGGGGGGACCTCGCCCTCGCCCCTTCCCGGGGGGGCACCGCGCGGAGCCCCCACCCTCCGTTAACTCGTCTCCAGGCTCCCAGGCCGGGCCTCGGGTCAGGGGCCTGCCGCCCCAGGACCTCGCCCTCGCCCCTTCCCGGGGGGGGGGACCTCGCCCTCGCCCCTTCCCGGGGGGGAACCGCGCGGAGCCCCCACCCTCCGTTAACTCGTCTCCAGGCTCCCCGGGCCTCGGGTCAGGGGCCTGCCGCCCCAGGACCTCGCCCTCGCCCCTTCCCGGGGGGGGGGACCTCGCCCTCGCCCCTTCCCGGGGGGGCACCGCGCGGAGCCCCCACCCTCCGTTAACTCGTCTCCAGGCTCCCCGGGCCTCGGGTCAGGGGCCTGCCGCCCCGCGGGACCCCGCCCTCGTCCCTTCCCGGGGGGGGGGGACCGCGCGGAGCCCCTTCCCGGGGGGGGCACCGCGCGGAGCCCCCCAGCCCAGCGTTCTATCAACTCCGCCCGGGAGCCAAAGACCCCCCAAGAGGCCGCCCCTGCCCCGGCCGCTCCACAGACGTAACTTGGGGCTGCTTCCTTCTCCGGCCTCTGGGCCCCAGTTCCCGCTCTCCCCGCCGATTTATTTTCCCTGCCCTGTTTCTTGCCACGTCCACACAGCAATGGTGCATCAAGCGCGGTGGAGAGCCTCGAAGATAAGAAACAGGTGGGGCTCACCATGTGTTCGCGGGACGGGCACGAAGCGGTCCGGCGGCGGCGGCGGCGGGGGAGCGCAGCGCTGGGAGCTGGGAGCTGGGAGCTGGGCGCGGCGGGCGGCGGGTGTGGGCTCGGGACGGCCACGCCGAGGCGGGGCGGGGCGGGACGGGGAGGGGCGGCCCGACTCCTGCGCTCGGGTCCCCTCCGCCCCGGCCCGCCTCCCCTCCTCCCCCTTCCGGGCGCGGATCCCCGCCCGTCCCCGCCCGCTTCCCGGGACTCGCTGTTTGTGTTCTGAAGGCCTTGGAGATGGGAAGGACTTTTCCGAGTCAAAAGTTTCGCACGGCGGGCGTGGCGTGGTGCGCCCACGCCGGGGACTCTTCCGCGTGCAGCTCCTTGGCTCCTTCCGGTTACGGAGGCGCCACACGGAGGGGCCGCCAGCGTCCCCGGAAGCCGAGGCTGCCTGTCGCTTCACACCGACGACGGCCAGCAGAGCAGGCAGCGCTGCTTCGTGCCAGGTGCCGCGCCACGGCCTCGGGCGTCTCCCGGGCGGAGGACGGGCAGGCCACAAACCCCGGGCCACTGCCGTCGACCGCGGGCGGTGAGGGGGGCCCGCAGGCCTGCGCAGAGCCGGAAGCTGTGGTTCTGATCGTGGGCCGGCCGCGTTCTCGCGATGCTTTTGGCGACTCCCCTGTCTCCTCAGAGCTCCGTTTCCTTCTCCGGTAGAGGTGGGGACGTTGCCTTTCCTGTTTCACGAGACTGCCGGGACTGTGCGGTGACACGACGGCGCCGAGGGGGCTTCAGAAACTGCAGAGAGGGAGCCAAGGACGACGGCCCGCAGGCCCGCAGCGCTGGCCGCTCCCGAGCGCATCCGCGTCTCCCCTCAGTTCCTCCAGACGCGAATTTCCTTGAATTCCCTTGAAAGCCCCACCTCAGCCCCAGACTCAATGATTGAAGAAATAGCCTGTTTTGGGGACGCCCGGGTGGCTCAGTGTGTTGGGCGTCTGCCTTCGCCTCAGGTCATGATCTCAGTCAGGGTCCTGGGATAGAGTCCCCTGCGGGGGAGGGCGGGGGCTGCTCAGCAGGGAGGCTGCTGCTCCCCCCCCCATCATGCTCTTTCTCTCAAATAAAATCAAGAAGAAGAAGGGGAAGGAGAAAAAGAAAGAAGATAACCCGTTTGTCTCCAATCTTCGCCTTCGCTGCGAATGATACCGCCATTCTTCCATTCTCCCTACTTGAAAACTTTGCAGTCAGATTTTGAGTGTAAATCCCTTTCTTACTCCCAAATCTTAGCAAGTGCCAACTCCTATCAGTTGTATTTCCATACTCTCTTGGATCTGCCCTCATGGTCTCTGTTCCCACGTCCACTGCTCTAGTTTAGATCTTCATTCCCTCTTTCCTGCACTTTCCTAACTGGCCTCTTGCCCCTCTAATCTATTCCTTTGACTGTTAAAAACACATTGTCCTACTGTACAGCTCTGATCTAAAGCCCACCTAAAAAACAAACCGCAACCAAAGAATGAAACAAAATGGCTCCTCCATGCCTTGTATATAAAATACAAGCTTCTTAGACTCTACTGAATTGAAAAAAGTTCTTTTGCCAAATGATGAATGAATTCTTCAATTTACTTATTTAGCAAGTATTTTTGGAAACCTACTATGTGCCAAGACCAGTGTTATGCACAAGAAATGCATATATGGATATGATATAGTGCCTGCCCTTGAGGTGATCTGGAAATAGACTTTACTCATGGTGGTTTGAGGGGTGTTCCGTGGATGGCTGCTATGGTCCACAAATATCCTAAAGTTATATATGAAATTTTCTGCATAAGAGATTTTCTTTCTCGGGAATGATCTATAACTTTCATCTGATTCTCAGAGAAATCTAGGATTAAAAATATTAAAGAATCGTTAGTCTAAATGATTCCATTCTCGAGTCATGGAACCTTCCATACCATAATCCTCTTTAAGGGAAAGCACCTTACTTACAGCCCCTGCTGAAGGGCCAACTCTGTTGTGACTTTTTGCAGGATTTGACTGTGTGCTCACTATCACAGGTGATTGGATTGAGGTTAGCTCTGGACTCAAGGGACTGCCAAACCACAGAAGACTGCAGTGGATGTTTCATGACATGACATGGAACCATGAGCTAGGGCCATTCAGCTTTTTGTCCTTCAATTTCCCTTGGGAAATTGAAATTAGAAACATGGAGAATTAGACATTTAGAAGAGCTGATGCTGAACATTTGCATAGAGAGAGACCCATGAGGTCGTGGCAAATCAAAATTACAAAGAAGTGGACACTATGAATAAGTAGAAGCTATGAAGTTTAGAAAGAATGCACAGAACAGAGGGGAAAATAAATGAGTCACCAGCTGGAAATAAAAGAAGTAGCTACTTGGATTTTAGCTGAGTTGTATAAACAGTAGAAGCCCTAAGAGCCAGAGCCTGTGGTCCAACTTTACTGGTGTTCTTGTTCTTCCCAAACCTGGTGGTTCAGTTTTCCTGATTTTCTGTGAGATACTTGTTCATTCAATAACTCATCTGCCCTGTGAGGTAGCTTGAGTGAAATCAAAGGAAAGAACTAAACCAAGTAAGTATGAATTGTCTAGAACCAGGTCATCAGCTCCTTTCACTTAGGACTGCGGTGTTGTTAGCTGCTCAGGGTCGTGCTGAAATGGGTTTATTACTAGATTTTCGTCAGTGGAAGGAGAGTTCGGGATAGATGGCGGGCAAAGGTGGATTTGGCAAAGTAAATAGCGCATCAAACTGAAAAGCTAAAGCAGGCAAGGAGCTGAGGACGAGTGAGGGCTGGTAAAGCGATAGCAAGAGACTAAAATGAGGTACAGAGGAGTAAAAGGGTGATTCAGGAAATAAATGTGGGAACTTCCACAGTGCAGGCTAATCTGCATGTGCTACCTGAGCTCTGTGCAGCATTGGGTAGATTCTTAGATGGACACAATGGAGTATGACAGACATAATGACTAGATATGACTAAGGTACAATGACAATGCTGGAAAGGAAATCAGTGCTGTGGGAGGAGGGAAAGCATCATGGTGAAAGTGCTGCTTGAGCTGGGTATTGAGGAATGTTTGAGAATCCAGCAGGCAGGGGGCGCAGTGGTGAGGCTAGGTGAAGTCAGGTATTATGGCAGCGTTCCCCATATACTTGAACTAGAGCGTGTGGTTCCAACCCAGTGCTGCAGCACATTATCTCTACAGGCTCCAATGAGACATTTCTCTGCTCTGTGCCTCAGTTTCCTCATTTCCAAGTGGAGAGAATAGTAGTATTTACTTCATGTGGTTGTGAAGATTAAGAAATAATTCATGTGAAATGCTTGGAACTCAGAGTACTGTTCTCAGAGGAGGCCTCACATGATGGCTTGTGTGGAAGTAAGGAGAGATGAAGCACATGTGTGTTCTCAGGACTTGTGGGCAGTTCTGTAGTCCTGTACTTTGGGTGTGGAGTGATGGTAAATGTGAGGCAGAGGCTGCAGGATAGGAGACTGGAGAGATAAGGGTCAAAGTATTAAGGGCTATGCTTGCAAGTTTGGATTGTATTCTGGGCTATCTATCAAGAACCACCGAAGAGTCTTATGTAGGAGAGTGACATGGTACACTGCACCTTTTGAGAAGTATAGCAAATATACTAGAGAGGAGAGAGACTACAGGCACTGAACATAATCAAATATTGTTGCAATGACCAAGGCAAGATGGCCATGAAGTTGGGGAGAGGAAATTGCTCAGTGCTGAGAAGGCAGAAGCAATTGAACTCGGTTCCTGGGTGGATGTGGGGGCTTTGGAAGAGAGATGAAATCACTGTAGGAGAGAATAGGACTAAGAATATCACATTTGCTTGTAACTGTTTTAAAAAATTTTTGTTTATGAGAGAGAGAGAGAACACAGGGGAAGGGCAGAGGGAGAGAGAGAGAGAGAGAGAGAGAATCCTTAGAGTCCCCACCTAGTGCAGAGCCTGTCGCAGAACTCAATCCCAGAATTCAGATCATCACCTGAGCTGAGATCAAGAATTGGCTGCTGACTGAGCCACCCAGGTGCTCCTGCTTATAGCTCTTCAAATCTCTCTCATCTCAGGGCTTTTGGACCTCTATCTAGGTGCAAAGGTGTCTATAGTCAGTCATCTTTCTCATTCTCCTATTCATCTGTCTTTGTGCGGGCTGCCATAATCAAACACTATATATTGGGTGGTCTAAAGAACAGAATCTATTTTCTCACAGTTCTAGAAGCTGGAAGTCCAAGAGGAAAGTACTAGCCAATTTAATTCTGAATGAGCATTCTCTTCCCAGCTTGCAGACTTGGTTGCTTTCTAACTGTTGTGTCTTCATGTGGTGGAGAGAGAGGGAAAGATCTCACTCTTCTTCTTATAAAGACACAGTCCTATTGAATTAGGGCCCTGTTCTTAGAGCCTTTAATCACCTAATCATTTAACCATATTACCTTCTAAAGACCCTATCTCCAGATAGAGTCACATTAGGGTTTAGAGCTTCAACAAATAAGTTTTGTGGGGGAAGGGAGAACACAGTTAAGTCATAACATCATCCCTCTTAAAACTTAGATATTGTCTTCTCTAAGTTGGGCTCCTACATGGCTCAGTTAAGCATCTGACTCTTGATCTCAGGTCTTGCTCCCAGGATCATGAGTTCAAGCCTAGTGTAGAGCCCACTTAAAGCAACAAACAAATGACCCCACCCCCCCAAAAACCTGTTTTTTCTTTAAGTATTCCTCATTTGCTAAGGTGGGGCCAGACATCTAATATATCCAGCCCAAGACCACTGTACTTAGAAAGGTCTGCTTGCAAGGTTAGCAGTGGCCCTGGTCTGGCCTCTGGGAACTTGGATTTTGAGAGGTTTCCCACCATTCTCTTACTGTGCCTGAACTGTACAAAGCATGTGGTTTATGCCAAACACCTCTTTCCTTCTGGGAATTTGGCTTTTTTACATATGCCAGACAAGATGTGCCTATGCAACCAGCCTCCAGTAAAAACCTTGGATACTGAGTATCTCCTGAGGTTCTCTGGTAGACAGAACTTCATATGTATTGTCACATTTCGAAGCCAGAGGAATTAAGCATGTGTTGTATCCATCAAATGCTCTCCCATAGTTCCTTGTATTGTGCTTTTTACCACACTCTACTATCCTTTTCTGTTTACTTGTCTTGCTCATGAGACTGCAAGCTACTTGAGGACAGAACCGGTCCCCTGCTCAGTACAGCATGCCCAATACTCAGTACACATGCTAAACAGTTGTATACAACCCTGTAGGGAGGGTCTTCTCTGGATGTGGAGCTGACCTAAGCACTGGGGTGATAGTGGCTAACAAGGCAAATGAGTTCTGTTCCGATGGCGCTCAACCTAGCTTTTGTGGATAAAACCAATCTTTAAAGAATAAGGAGGAAGGAAAGAAAAATAATCAGGAGACCCAAAGCCTTCTCTGGTGTCATGAAGTCCATGGAAGAGAGATCTCCAAGATGGAGGGAGTGAGTGGTGGACAAGGTGAAGGTCTTCAAAGAGACAGAGTGTGATGAAGCCTGAAATGCATTCCCTGGATTTGGCATTTGTATCTGAGGAGACCTTTGCAGAACATTTATAGTGCAGTGGTATGAGAAAGGCAAATGACAGTGGATTGGGGGGTGAATGGGAGGCAAGGAGTGGAGGCAGGGTATGGATTGCTCATTTGAGAGGACTGATTATGAGAGAAGAGAGGCAAGAGCAGAAGCCAGAGAGGGCTAGCTCAAGGGAGGGTTTAAAAACATCCAGCGAGGGGTGCCTGCATGGCTTTGTCGGTGGAGTGTTGGGGTTGTGAGTTTGAGCTCCACGTTGGGTATAGAGATTACTTAAAAGAACATGAGAGACTCCTAACTCTGGGAAACAAACTAGGGGTGGTGGAAGGGGAGGTGGGCGGGGAGTGGGGGTGACTGGGTGACGGGCACTGAGGGGGGCACTTGATGGGAGATGGGATGAGCACTGGGTGTTATTCTATATGTTGGCAAATTGAACACCAATAAAAAATAAATTTATTTAAAAAATCTTTAAAAAGACACAACAATATCCACGGAAGGCATGAAAAGGTTCACGGGCCATGGAGAAGGAGTTCTCAGTGTGAGAAGGCAAATGGACAGGATTGAAAGGAGATAAATGATAGAGCAAGTTACCCTAGGAGCTGGGAGTGGAAAGAGAAAATCAGGAAGAGGCTGTAGATAATCCATAGATTTGAGAAGGCTGCGGAGGAGCAGCCTCTCTGATGCCACTGTCAACATCATGAAGCAGGGGTGAGGACATCCGTGGTAGTGGCCAGAGGTCTCAAACATGGAGAGGAGAGCTAACCCAGAACGACTGAGTACTGTCAAAGTGCAGATAACTCCAATTTATAGTGACTCTAATCCACATGTTTGTGTGATTGTTTGGCTGTATTTCTTCAGGTGTGCTTAGAAATCTGGTCATTGGATCCAAGAAAGAGATTTGTGGAGTAGATTTAGGGTTAGGGCTTCCCAGGATGGATGTAACACAAGGATTAAGAGATTGAAGGAGTGGAGGGTATTGGTGGGAAAACAATCTACTTCATTGCACACTGAGTACAGGACAGAAATGGAAGAAGCAAGGACACAGAGATGGGTGGGCACCAAGTTTCCATAAAGTCAAACAACAAGTGGAAAAGTGGGAAGGAGAAAGCTGGGGATATGAGAAGTTAGTTATTGATACACTATTATCTTCCAGTGAGTTTAAAGGTATGTTTTTAGGTAGAGCCCTTACGAATGGTGGAAAATCCAAGCATGGGTATGGGCATTAAGCTGACCCCAGTTTACATGGAGTGGGCATGAAGGAGGAGGTCAGGAAGCTGTGAGGGGGAGGGTGGGTGGATGATTCCCATCAGTGCTGAGCTTCCTCCAGGATGATGAAGGGGTAGGGATGAGGGCAGAGCATGAAGCAGATTAGAATGTCTCAAGTGAAACTGGTGTGTGGCACTGACGGGTTGGGGCAGAAGCTGCCACTTTCCTTTATATATGCTATGCTTTAACCAAGTGGAATCATTGGTCATTACCAAAAAATCCTCCATACTTATGTATTTCTTTGCCATTGCTCAAGCTTTCTCTGGGAAATATCCTTTTTTTTTTCCTTTTTGCAATTTTAATTTTTAAATTTATTTTTATTTTTTAAAAGATAAACTTTACACCCAATGTGAGGCTTGAACTTACAACCCTGGGATGAAGGGGTGCATGCTCTACTGACTGATAGCCAGCCAGGCACCCCTGTATGGGGAATATCCTTAACTTCAGTTCCCTCTGATGAAATTCTATGGCTCCTTCAGTGAAGCTTCTCCTTCATGAAGCTCTCCTGATCTCCACCACTCCTCCTTGGCTCCTCCAACCATATTTCATAAATTTTGTTTTGGAAGAGAGGGTTTTGATATTCTGCTATATATTAAAGGGATTTATGTTAATAGATGTTTTATCTTTTCTGATACCATGTAAGTTCCTTGAAATGATAGGCCAATCTGTCTTGTTCATCTTTGTATCATTAATACCAGTTTGCACAGAGTAAGTCCCAGCGAGTATTTGTGAAATTGACTGAGTGGTACAGTTTCAGAGTAGGGGCTGTATCTGTTTTAATTTTGTGTGATTTAACATTCATGACTTAATGTTAAGTAACTTGTTGCTCCAATAATTGTTTGACTCTTTATGTTGTTTTTCTTTTTTTTTTTTTTTAACTTTTATTTATTTATGATAGTCACAGAGAGAGAGAGAGAGGCAGAGACATAGGCAGAGGGAGAAGCAGGCTCCATGCAACCGAGAGCCTGACATGGGATTCGATCCCGGGTCTCCAGGATCGCGCCCTGGGCCAAAGGCAGGCGCCAGACCGCTGCGCCACCCAGGGATCCCTGTTGTTTTTCTTTTCTTGGGGGGGAGGATCTCAAGATATTTCTGTTAAGGGTCTTAAACTTATATTTATTAAGTTATTCAATGAGTATTTATTGAGTACCAGATCCTGTGTAGGGTCTGAAGATACAGAGATAAAAATCTCACGGTTCTTACCTTCAAGGATTCCCAAATCTAGTTTGATTAATAAAATAGGAATGGGATCTTTTTAGAAACTGTGCTGTAACATCAGAGGGTATTCACTCAGCTTCCAGCGTAAGCTATTTCCATTTAAGTCCTGGCCAGAAGGTTTACCGCTTGAAGATAAGAACTGTAAGGGGAGGACCTTAGGGTTCTCTCATAATCTGCAGCTCTTGCCCTGAGCACCGGGCCACATCTGAGGCCATTGTAGTATAAATGGAAGCACTAGACAGGGAACATAAAGGCCTGAGTTTGAGTTCCTGCCTCGTCCTCCCTTGCTAGATAGGCTATTTTCTACTTCTCAGCTCCAGTTTTCTCATGTGCAAAACGGGGATAATAATTAAGGAACTAATAAATATAAAAGAGCTCTTTAGATGGTGAGGTGTTATAACCAGTGTTAATTGCTACTGGCAGTAATGCTGTGTTGGTTAAATCAAAGTGTGCTTTGTAAACTCTACTTTGCAGTTGGTGGATGTCTTTACTGTTTTCCCTCCAAGCCCTTCCTCCTCACTTCTGTTGCCTCTGTCCCAATTGTTGACCCTCATTAATTCCCTCAGTGGTGCTATTGTGATGGCATCTTGAGCAGTGCTGGGGGCCCTGTGCAAGCTGGAGTGGTTAGCTGTTTGCTTTCCTCCATTATCTGCATATGTCCATATTTTCTTCATGTTCTTCTAGACATCTTTTGTGCTGCTGGTTGGAAACCATTGAAGTCCTCCACATAATTGTTTCTAGATCTTCAACTGTTGTTAGGTAGAGTTGAGAAATATTCTCTTTCACAATGAGCCAGAGGAAAATTGTCACATTATGTTAAAATTTCTGCTCTGAGGAGGTTTTACCATATCAGATCATATCTAATCTGTTAGCTCTAAATGTGTCATCAAAATATTCTCAGTGAGTCTGTAGTGCTTATTATTATTATTATTATTATTATTTTGTCTGAATTCTTCATTTTGGAATTCAAGGTCCTTTATGGTCTAAGCCCAGCTGTTTTTTCATTATTTACCTTCATTCAAACTCCAGTCAAGTGGGACTTTTCACTATTGTCTATAGTCAGAGATGATCTTCCAGCTGGTTCTCACTGGTAAGGCCACACTGGTTGTTCAAATATTGAAATTCTTCTCTATTTCCCTTCTTGTCTTAATCCCTGCTCAGTGGCCTCTCTTCTTGTCTGAAGCCCTGAGTGTTGTCTATTTGAAGCCCAGCCACCCCAGTTCCTCTGCTGGGCCATGCAATTTCTGTAACCAAGTAGCTTAAGGGTTAGTGCACTGTGTGGTGAGGGTCTCCAGGACTTGCTCCAGCCTGGCTACCTGCCTGCTATTCTGATTGGTCAGTGTTAGGTCACATTTTGAATACCTTCCAGTGCATTTAGGAGCTTTCCTCCTTACTGATTTTTGTTCTTGTGATTCCTTCCTTTCATCTAGAATATTTTCCCCATCTCCTCGTGTCCAAACTCTACCTATATGAAGATCCAGCTCAAAAAGAACCTTCTCTATGAAGCTTCCACTTATCTCTTCCAACTAAAAAGCGTCTGTCACTTCATTGATCTACCACAGCCCTTTATCTGTACTTTTCTTGTGACATGTATTCCAGGTGATCTTGAATTCTAGCTATTTATTAAGTGTATGACAGTTTTTCCCTGTTAACCTATCAGCTCCTTGGGGACAGGATCTAGTATAATATCTTTTGTTTATGGCAACAACCACCTTCTAGAGGATATTCACAATCCTTCTCCTTACTCAGACTCTGGGTCCAGGACAAGAAAGGGATGGGTTAGTAGTAGGTATGAGACTTCTCTGTGACAGAAGTATTTAAAGGTTCTTGTGATGTGTCTTATGGTCTTTTCTGATGGTTTAACATTTTCGTGCAATGGGACTTCCTCTGTTTCATCTCTGCCTGTTTCCCATACTCCCAACCCCCAGCCATTAGAAGGCCTAGGAGTGGACAGGCTAGCTGGCTCTGTTCCTAGCCTTTAGGAAGAAATTGTTTGAGTTAGGGTGCTTTTGGTGAAAGCAACGGAAAGTTGACTCAAGCCAGTTTAAGTAATCATGAAATTATTGTTCATAATATCTAAAACAGGAGATCCCAAAGCCAGAGAGGTTCTAGGTCTGATTGATTCAGGAGCTCAGTGATGTTATCGGGACAAGGTTCTTCTTTTTATCCCATGGTCCAACCTGCCCTTGTAATCACAAGATAGCCACCAGCAGTAGGTGGAACATCCAGGGCATACATTTCCTTGTTCACATTCAATCGGAGAGACTTGCTTCTTTTTCCCTAGAAACCCTGAGCAAACTTCTCTTAACTCTCATTGCCCAACTTAATTTAGGGCTGCCTACCCTGAGCCAATCCCTGGCCGAAGGAATAGAATTGCTCTCATTAGCTGAGACAGATTGGGGGTGGAATAGGGGCTGAGGTACGCTGTGTTTTTAAAAAAATGGCTGTAACAGTGTCTGCCCTCCTACATGCTCTTCTAACACATTGTAAGAAGACAATGTGACCTTCATACTCTTCCCACCAAGACATGGGATCTATATTTTTTCCCCTTGAATCTAGGTAGGCTTGTGACTACTTTGGAAGTTACCTTGTTATGATTTCTGACACTACGTGTTAAATGGTGATATTGAGTCTACCTGGTTCTCTCTTGGGCTCCTCACTCAAGGAACCTAGCCACCATGCTGTGAGGAAGCTCAAGTTGCCTGGTGGATGCACCCCTGTTTAGAGCAACCAGTGGACAGCACCAAATGGCCAGCATGTGAGTGGAAGCGGATCCTCCAGCTTCTGTCAAACTGCCCAGCTGACACTGTGAGAAGCAGGAGAGCTGTTGTATAAGCCACTAAGTTTTGGGGTGGTTTTTGGATGCAGCAATAGATAACTGGAACAGGGACCCACTATAGGAATTATTGTGTTTCCTCACTGCTTTCTGCAGTAACTTAGTGTTTCTGTCACTGGATTGGGTAGCTACCCAGGGAAGGCCTAAGGTGAGGGCTTTGAGAAGCAATGTGAAGCCTAAGCCTAGACTATTGTTTAGTCTAACTTATTCACTAAGTCTGAGAATCCTATATGTGATTTTAGGGTTCAAGTTTCATAATAATCAACAGTAATTTTTGCACATGTCCCTCAAAAATTTGCAGTGGAAGATGGCTGGTTGTAATTTGGATGTTCAAGATCCAAGGCAAGTAATCATGACTAATATCTACTTTATTCTTACCTAAAGTGTGGCCCACCCGGGAAAGAGTAAGCATTGTTATGGCATCATTCTCACCGGTTTACTCTTCCAGGATCCAGGATCCCGACTGGCAGCCAGAGGGTTCACTCAACTAAAGTAAATATTCCCCCAAGGAATTTATTTATGTATTTTAACTGAAGAAGAGAATGATTGAATTCATGTTGTAGAGAAATGTACATATAGTTTTTAAAGTGTTAATGTCATGATAAATCTAAGTAATAGAGTAATAACATATGGTGTGGGGTTTTTTTGTATATTTTTTTTATTGGAGTTCGATTTGCCACATATAGCATAACACCCAGTGCTCATCCCATCAAGTGCCCCCCTCAGTGCCTGTCACCCAGTCACTCCGTCCCCCTGCCCACTTCCCCTTCCACCACCCCTTGCTCGTTTCCCAGAGTTAGGAGTCTCTCATGTTCTGTCACCCTCTCTGAT
This sequence comes from Canis lupus familiaris, assembly GCF_011100685.1. Classification (NCBI taxonomy): domain Eukaryota; kingdom Metazoa; phylum Chordata; class Mammalia; order Carnivora; family Canidae; genus Canis; species Canis lupus. The sequence goes on from NC_049238.1 coordinate 61,698,686, forward strand.
ATTTCCCACTCATTTTCTCTCCTTTTCCCTTTAATCCCTTTCACTATTTTTTATATTCCCCAAATTAATGAGACCATATAATGTTTATTCTCTCTTTAAATCTCAGGTCGAATTCGTAGGTTTTCAGGATGATTTGAAAGTTATCTAGGTGAATTGGTGAGGCCAGGTAAGTTGAGGACCCTACTTCTCTGCCATCTTGCCCCTGAATCTATATGGTGTGGTTTTGATGGTAACAAATTCTGTCTCTGTTAGGGATCCGACTAAGCTCTTAAAAACTAGACAGCAAGCTCCTAGAAGGCAGAGGCCATACCTTAGTTTTTTAAAACCTGCAACGCATAGTGCAGGTTTGGCCTTCAATGCATAAATGAATGAATGTTTGAGTGAAAGAGTGAGTATGGTGACTGCATATCTTAGATTTTTCTCCTGTGTGTCAACCTTTCTGTTCTTGTCCACGATCATACCTGTGAGAGCATGTGCTTCATTATGTTATAATAAAGACTTTCCTTTAGACACTGTATATATATGCCAATACATGTGCATTTTAATATTGTCTGTTTAAACTAACCATTAGTATTAAAAAAGAAACACAGACTTATTGTGAAAAAAATTCAAACAGTACAGAAGGGTTTAAAGTGAAAAGCAAAAGGGTCTCATTCTCTCTAGACTCTCTGTAATCAGTTTTTTGATGTGTTCTCTCTAGTTGCTTTATTTGATTTATGTATATGGAGCCACACTGCATGTACTCATTTACCACTTGCTTTGTTTTTCACTTAATGATCTATTTTGGATATCAATTCATATCTCCTTAATGACTACATAGTATTCTTCTTTTTAACGTTTTTTTTAATTTTAAAGATTGACTTATTAATTTGAGTGAGAGAGAGAGCGCAGGCAAAAGAGGGGAAGGACAGAGGAAGAGAGAGAGAAGTAGATTCTGCTAGGTGTAGAGCCCAGTGTGGGGCTTGATCCTAGGACCCTGAGATCATGATCTGAGCTGAAATCAAGAGTTGGATGCTCAACCGACTGAGCCACCCAGGTACCCCTATAGTATTCTATCATACAGATACAATATCAAAAGTGAAAGAGTGAGCTTTGAGAGACAGTTACATCATTTCATTTCTTTCCTAAGAAGTGTTCAGGAATCCTGTACACATACAGACCTATCTGAGGAGAAACTCTTGGTAGTAGAATCGATGGTTTCCTACATTCCTGAAGAATATGATCTTTAACATTTTGATAGATATTCCAAAATTGCCCTTCAAGGGTTAGTGGCTTTTGATAAAGAAAACACGTCATTTCTTAGGTCTGTGAATCAGCAAGTCCTCTGAGATGTTTAACACCAAATGGACACAAAAGAAGAGTTTAACACCAAATGTTACATTCTTGTGTTTTAGCCCAGAGGTGAGGTTATTTCTGAAGCCCATTGCCTCCAGTATGTTGCTTTGTTTCTGCTGGCTTTTCCAGCTACCAACTCCTAATTTCCCAGCCCAGCCCTGGCTCCAGTTTGAGGCTCTCCATACCAGGCAAAATCCCCCTCTGTTGCTTAGTCACCCTTGGTCAGGAGCAAAACAAACCAGCTACTTGGCGAACAGGAATTACCTGTTTTTCTGTCAGCCCCACCTCCCCCCACGGTCTGTGATCTCTAGTTTTTATACAGAGTGTGGCCACTCCTTGTGGTTTGGTGGGTGCTGTTTAGAGGAAGAGAGAGAAGCAAAGCTCTTTTAAAGCAGGGCAGTTGAGTTTTAAGTGGCAAAATTAAAACAAACAAACAAAAAAGTTAAAGAGGATCATGGTGTGGGGATGGGGAAATATGTATTCAGTAAGTGTTTATGAAACTTCTACCCTGTGCCAGTTTAACAAAGTGGGTGTGTGTTAGATGAGAGGTGCTGAGCATGAGTAGGCTGAGTGCCTGCCTGGGCCTCCTGTTCTGCTCTCACATGTCAGGAGTAGAAGGAACCTCTGTCTGTATGTCTGTCTCTCACTGCTCTGTCCCTCCCCTCCAAGCCACGCTGGTCAGGAATAGACCGAGCTGTGGACAGGAAACTAGTGGTTTTGGTGGTTGGAGTGGAAACAGTGATGTTTGCTTGTGCCAGGCTTGGAGCCTGGAGTAGGGTAGGGGCTGGGAGTCTCCCCAGGAAGTGACTCAGGGACCTGAGATTTTTGAGACGTGGCTTTCTGTCTCTTGCTGGAGGGCTGTGGGTGGGTCTCAGAGGGCCGTACTTGATTTCCCACTTGGGACACCTGAGCAGCCAGGACTCTGATTCAGAGATATGAGCACAACCTGTTGTCACAGGTATTTGGGGGACTCTAAAAACGCCAGGAAGTTCTGCCCTTGAAGCTACCAGAGAGAATGCTGTGGTGGTACCTCATTCCTTTACCCACACACATTGCCCACAGTTCCAGAAGGCGGTAGCCTGTGACTTCAACTGCGGGGTGCCGTAGCCTGGTTCCCAGAGCTCCTGTGGGAGGGGGGAGGCAGACACACCTCATTCATTTCAGGTTTCTAACTCATGAAGAACTGGTCAGATTACAGGAATCATATGAGGCACTTAAACTCTCAGGAAAATAATCATCACCGTTTACTATCTGTTCCAACGTACACTTTTTATCTAGCTATCTATCTACCTTATAATTTTATAGTTGATAGAAATAAGTAAGAATAAGGAAATAGTAAAAATAACTTTATTAGACATTATAATAGGAATTTAGATGTGGCAGACTCAAATTTTTATTCCATATTTTCCTGGATTTGAAAAAATATATATAGATGTTTGCTTATATGTATGTAGGACACATGTGTGTCATCTTATTTGTTCCATATTCACAAAACATTTTCATTTTTAGATTCATAAATATCAAATTATTGATTTTTTAAACCAAATGACCAATCTAATGAATGCTTTTATTTATACATCATCTTTCTTCCCAGTTGCTTTGTTATACTCCCCTCTCTTCAGCATTTTCCCACTTATAAACTGTATCAAGTAAAATTCTGTGCATAAACCTTAGGTGAAAGAATGCCATATGTCTTTTCAGCAAAGTGGGGTGGTTCAGGTTCATGCAAAATATTGTGTGAGGCAACACTTCCTGTTGAATAACTAACTGGATGAGAATACCATATATCTTTTTTATCCTTAGAAATATACCATTCCCTCATTGATTCTTGCAAGCTTGTTTGGAGGGCAGTGTAGCTACTTATATACCCTTTATGAAGTAATGGTCTTTTCCATTGGGAAGCACCATCTTCCTTGGCTGAGCATGTGGCCAGATCAGCAGAATGGACCCTGGTAGTCAGTGAGGTGGTGTCCCCTCACTGAGAACATACCTGGTTCTCCTATGCATTGATGTAGGGTGTTGTCATTCAAAGTCTTATTGCGTGAGACCTCACTTAGGTGATCAGTTTCACCATGGCCATTAGAGGGCTTACTCTGAGTCTCTTTACATTTATCTTTTGACTCATCTGATAATTGTTCTTTTGTCAATTTTCTCCTCTTTGCTGTTACATGAAGAAAATTCTCAATTCTCAATTCTCAACTGTGTTCAAGGAAAGCTAAAACAAACAAAAACCAATACCATACATAAAGATGGTGCCTTCAAACTTTTTCAAGTAACTTTTGGAAAGATGATGCAATACTTTGGGCACTGCCATAGGAAAACTGAAAGGTGACATGGATGATGTTGTGGTGATGATTTATGTCATTTGTGCACTATCCTCCAAGCATTCCCTCCTCTGTTTTCTTGTATCTTGAAATATTTTAAGATATAGAAAAATGCGATCACCAAGACCTTAAAATATAGCTTTGTTTTGTAAAAGGCTCCGATGGATCCATATGGTAATTAAGGACAGAATGAGTTTTATTCTGTTTTTTTTTTAAAGTAAGTCTTCCCTTTGTTCTTTAAAAGCACTCTAAGTAAGAATAAAAATTATGAAATATAAATCCTTGCAAATAGGTAGAACTACTTGAGAGGGAATTCAACATGTAAAATGTATGTTCTTTTAAAGGTTACAATAAACACCAGTGTTTGTCTAACATCATTATTCCCCTTCTTCCCAGCTTCTGGAGGCTTTGTTAGGGAAGAAGTCAACTATGTATGAAGAGGTAAAGTAATGCGGTCTCCACTGTGGCAGGTGGCTTTAGCTCAGAGCCTGACATGACATTCTTTCCTTACTGTCATGGTTCTCTGAGCACTGACTTGAACCTCACCTCCTTATCTCTGCTTTCAGCCTCCGGCAGTCCCTGGTCCCCACATTTCTCCATCTGTCAGCTGCTTTTATGCCACTTTTCCTGACCTCCCAGGCTGGATCCCACCAACCACCTGAGCAATCAGTCAAACATTCTCATTTCCCTTCAGTTTTTGTCTATCTAACCAGGTGCCCCCTCTACCTTGCTGCCATCCTTTAGCTGTGGCTGGCCCTGGGGGAAGGTCATGTAGCCATGGATCTGTGTTTTTCTTTCTTTCTTTTTCTTTTTTTTTTTTTTAATATTTTATTTATTTATTCATGAGAGACACACACAGAGAGAGGCAGAGACACAGGCAGAGGGAGAAGCAGGCTCCACACAGGGAGCCTGATGTGGGACTCGATCCCGGGTCTCCAGATCAGGCTCTGGGCTGAAGGCAGGTACCAAACCGCTGAGCCACACGGACTGCCCTGGATCTGTGTTTTTCTACTTCAGCCTTGTGTACCGCTCATCAATCCCTTTACTTGTCTTTGGTTAGTTTCCTGATGCCCCTCAGGAGTTCTTCCAGTCTGTCATCCCCCACCTCTGCAAGGGACCTTTCTTCTAATTCCTGGGGGGAAATGCCAGGCACTTAGGCACAATTTCCCCCAGTCTCCACCACCCACAAACAGACTTTCCTCCATACCCATCCTTACCTCTCTTCCTTTTGTCCCAGGAGCCTGGGGGCCCCTCCAGCCCCTGATCCTGCCTGTTTTGTATTCTCTTTCGCTTTGGCCATGGTTTTCTCCTCTCTCCCCTATTTTTTTGACTCCCCTCTTTCAAGGCTCCAATATATTTAGGCAGGGGACAAAAAATACACCTATTATTTTAACAGAAAGAATTTAACAGAAGGACTTGTTTGCTAAGTCACTGAAAAGACAGAGTAGCAGCAATTTCAGGAAACAGCAGCCACCCCCAGGGCTGGGGAGCCAAGGGAGGAGGTGGGAATGGTCAGTTTGGCTGAGGGGCTCTGACACAAGTCTCTGAAGGGACACTTCTTGTGGCACAGGGTGTCTGAGACTGCTCCCACAAGGATGGAAAAACTGCACAGTGGATTTGCCTGCCATTGGGGAGTAAAATCCAAGCCAGTTAAGAGCTTCCCAGTTGTGATAGATAGCATGCTTTTGTGGGGACTCTGCCCTGCTAGGTGAAGGAGCAAGCTGGCACACTCAGGAGCACCAGTAGCCGTAGGGAGCAGGCGCTTCCCCTCTGCGGTTCCCCTACCCCAGCGAGGTTCCCAGCTGGGGATTCCGTGGCAGGTGAAGATGTGGTTTGGAGTCCCTAGTATGGCAGAGTGTGCACCGAAGAGTAGATTGGAAGCCGACAGACACCAAATTAATGCTCTCCTATTCTTCCTCTCCTTTTTCTTTCCTATACATTCAATACTTGAGTAGTTTTTGCGCAATGTCTGCTCTTTCTTGGCTCCCAGTATTTCCTCAGACTTCTGAAATTTGGCTTTGCTATCATCATGCTACCTAAACTGCTTGGAAAAGGCCTCTTTGTTGGGCAGATCTCAGGGGTGTGTTTCTGTGCTTGTCATTTTCTTTGGCTCCCTGAGTGAGCTGTGTGACCCAGGGGTCTGTTACACACCTCCTGGCTTCTGTGATTGTTCACATGCTTGTCTCCTCATGTACTTGTCTGCCTATTGCTCCCGATTCTCCCCCTGGGTCCCCTCAAGTGCCAGTGTTCTCCAAGCTTCAATCCTCAGCCCCTCTCTAGTTGTGCATTTCTCCACAGGACACCTCATTCTGGTGCGTGGTTTAATCAGCACCTCTGTACATACAAGCTGACCTCCAGATCTTCATCTCCGTAGGCCAGCAGCCTGCTGGCCATCTCTACTGAGTATCCCACGGCTACTCCAAATTAAATATGGCCAAAGTTGGGCTCAGCATCTTCCCCTTCAAATATGCTTCTCTGCCTATTTTTTCTCTCTCTTTAAAGATTTTATTAGGCCAGTGAGAAAAATGCCCATTCTCTATGCTAAGGTATTTTAATAGTTTGGTACTTTGAAGGTAGGAGTATACAGAAATTAATGGAAAACTTCTTTGACAAAATGTTACGATTTCATACGAATACGTATTTTATAAACATTGCTGAAGAAAGCATGTAGTGGACTGCCACTAACTAATGCATTTATATATTAATAGTACCTCAGTGAGTTTTTAAAGCATAATGAGGAGCTAATTATGTCTTTCCTGTGAACTTTTAAACATCTGCCTTCCTGGATTTTAGTTTTTATGTCATGACACGCACAGTCTCTTACTTCTTGGCTTTCATAAAAGCAGGATGGTATTATTGCTTCTCTCTAAGTTTCCATCACTTTCACAGCATCATTGACTTCTGTCTTCTATCTTCTATAGTATTTTCTTCATCTTGAGAGATTGGAAGAACAGGGGACATCAAACCCTTCCCACACACTGTGCTTTTAGCAGGCTGCCCGCACAGAAGTCACACAGCCATGGGATTTGTGGGCCTTTGAACATGTGGTTCAAATCCATCTGGAATCCGCCCCCACTGCCCCATGCCTGCCATGATGTTGTGGCTATGTATTCAGCACTTACTGTGTGCCAGGAAAATCCCTGCCCTGGATCAATATTTTATATTGTGAGGAGAATTCATTCTCTACCCTTCCAGGTCTTCCAGTTGGACTGGGAACTAAATTGACATGAGACAATTAACAGGAGAAAAAACCCAAAGTTTTATTATGTGTGCACGAAGGCCCAATAATGAAATTGGGACCCAAAGAAATAAGCAAGGCAGGCAGTTTTCATATCTTTCAGATGAAGAGGCAATAAAGGATAAGGAAAACAGATATTTGCAAGCTTTTTTTTAAAAAAAATTTATTTATTCATGAGAGAGACAGAGAGAGAGGCAGAGGCATAGTTAGAGGGAGAAGCAGGCTCCATGCAGGGAGCTTGATGTGGGACTTGATCCCAGGACCCGGGATCACACCCTAAGCTGAAGGCGGATGCTCAACCGCTGAACCAGACAAGTGTCCCTGCAAGCTTTAATTAGCAAAGAATTCTAAACAGAATTTGGGCTGAGATAGATTAGTAAAAAAAATTTTTTTTAAATTTTTATTTATTTATGATAGTCACAGAGAGAGAGAGAGAGGCAGAGACATAGGCAGAGGGAGAAGCAGGCTCTATGCACTGGGAGCCCGACGTGGGACTCGACCCCGGGTCTCCAGGATTGCACCCTGGGCCAAAGGCAGGCGCTAAACCGCTGCGCCACCCAGGGTTCCCTAGATTAGTAAAAAATTAACAAGGTTTTTATTTCTACAGCTTTTCCAATTTTAAGGTTCCTATCTCTGGTGAGAGGGATGTGTTTCTACTTCCCAGTACAGGGAGGGTACCTTTCGTGTGGGAGATGTGTTTCCTGCTTTCAGGGAGTCAGAGGAGGGTTTGAGCGTCCCTGCACTGGCTGCTTCCCAAGTGGCTCCAGTTCAAAATAATCAGCATGCCACTGTGGTGCATTTTGGGGCAGCCTGCTCTGGGCTTTTTTTTTTTTTTTAAAGATTTTATTTATTTAATCATGAGATTAATGAGATTATGAGAGAGAGAGAGAGAGAGAGGCACAGACACAGGCAGAGGGAGAAGCAGGCTCCATGCAGGGATTCTGACGTGGGACTCGATCCCGGGTCCCCAGGATCACGCCCGGGGCTGAAGGTGGCGCTAAACCACTGAGCCACTGGGGCTGCCCCTCTGGCCTTCTATAATATACATTTTCTCTAATCCTCACAATAAACTTGTGAGGGACGCATTTAAAGCCCCTTGATAAAGATGAAGAAACAAAGGCTCAAAGAGTTAAAAAAAATTTCACAAAGCCAAAAAGGGGCAACGTGCAGTTGGCCCTGAAGCCTTGCCATGCTGCTATGCTGCCCCTTGTCACAGCCTGTTGGTGCCCTGATGTGATATGTGTGCAGTCTGCTTCAGGAATGCTCACGCATACTCTCCACCATGCCGGGGAACCTCTGGCATGTTCTAACACATTCCGTCTGGTCCTCTTGCACCTTTGCCTTCCCCCAGTGCTCCCTCGCTGTCTCTATCCATGGTCTTAGAGATGCTCATGAAGCTGTCTTGTAGCCCAGCACCGTGCCTCCTCCCCGCTCACAGCTCTGCTTAGTTTATTTCTGACGAGAGTGTGCTCATCCCTATTCCAACCATGATTCGTGTCTCCTGAAGTCTGGGAAATTCAACATCCATTTACTGAGCCCTGCAATGTGCTCTTCATTGTGCTAAGTGCTAGGAATAAGGCATCCTCCTTCCCTCTTTGGGTCCTAATATCAGGGGCACTCTACACTGCTGGATCAGCATCTGGAGTTCTCAGTATTACAGCTGGCCATTCTCTGGTTGTATTCTCTTGACAGTTACTAGGTGCCTCTCACCTGCCATGTTGCAGTAGATGTCATATAGGGTGACGACTTTCACAGTTACCTATAGTAAGGGGCTTTGCAAATGTTGGATGACACAATAAATGTTAAAGGCTATTCATATTGCCACATATGTTGAATATATGTTAAAGACTCAACCATAAATATATAAGCAACATCACCGTTTAAGTCTAGCGTTGCAAACTCATCTAGCACATAGCAAACACCTTCAGCCAAAGCCGCTTATTTATACCACAGTCTACTGGTGTTCAGAATCACATCTGTGATTTCCCTTTAATATTTATTTATTATTTTTATTTAATAATATTTAACATTTATTTATTCAACATATGCTTATTGCAAGCTTTCCTATACCAGACACTCTTCAAGGTGTAAAGGTTTAGCAGGAAACAAAGCAAAGTCTCTGTTTTCACAGAGATCACATCATACACATGTATTTGCATATGTTGCAAAAAATTAGAAATTACAGATAGGCAAAAAAATAAAAAAGAAAGAAAGGAAGAGAGTAAGAAAACGTAGAGTTCTATCATCCTGATTAATTTTTCAGTATACATTCTTCCTGACTTGTGTTCTTTTTTTTTGGTAAAGATTTTATTGAGGCACCTGAGTGGCTCAGTTGGTTAAGCATCTGCCTCTGTCTCAGGCCATGATCCCAGGGTCCTGGGATGGACCCCATGACTGGCTCCCTGCTCAGCAGGGAGTCTGCTTCTCCCTCTGCCCCTCCTCCCGTTCGTGTTCATATGTTCTCTCTCTCTCTCAAATAAATAAATAAAATCCTTTTAAAAAGATTTAAAAGATTAAAAAAATTTTTTTTATTTATTTGAGAGAGAGGGAGAGAGAGAACATGAGCAGGAGGAGTAGAGAGAGAGAGGGACAAGCTGACCCCGAGCTGAGTGTGGAGACAACATGAGGCTCAATCTCATGACCTTGAAATCATGACCTGAGCCGAAATCAAGTGTCAGATGCTTAACTAACTGAGCCACCTAGGTACCCCATGTTCTATGTTATAAATATTTGTATTTTACTTGAGTGGAATAAGACTTGACTATTGTAACAAACTAAACATTGTAGATACCTTTTCATGTCATCAATTAGTCTTTACCTTATTGTATGTATGTATGTATGTATTTATTTATTTTTAAAAGATTGTATTTATTTATTCACAAGAGACAGAGAGAGAGAGAGAGAGAGAGAGAGAGAGGCAGAGACACAGGCAGAGGGAGAAGCAGGCTCTATGCACGGAGCCCGACGTGGGACTCGATCCTGGGACTCCAGGATCATGCCCTGGGCCGAAGGCAGGCACCAAACCTCTGAGCCACCCAGGGATCCCCTTATAGTTTTTAATGATAGCATAATATAGTTGGAGTTTATTTGATCAGAGGTTATAGTTGGTCAAGAGCATCCAATACTATGAAAGTTTCAACACTAAACTATGTTACATTTATTTACTTCTTAAATATTATTATTTTATATTATGTCATAGTAGTTCTAAATATTACATTTGTCTAATTCTCCAACTTAAATGTGTAAGACTTACCTTGGGAACTTGTTAATAGTTGAAATTCTTGGGCTCCATATTCAGAGATTCTAATTCAAGAGGTTACAAATCTGCATTTTTTAAAATAAATTTATTTTTTATTGGTGTTCAATTTGTCAACATACAGAATAACACCCAGTGTTCATCCCGTCAAGTGCCCACCTCAGTGTCCACCACCCAGTCACCCCCACCCCCTGCGCACTTCCCTTTCCACCCCCCCTAGTTCGTTTCCCAGAGTTAGGAGTCTCTCATGTTCTGTCTCCCTTTCTGATATTTCCCACTCATTTTTTCTCCTTTCCCCTTTATTCCCTTTCACTATTTTTTATATTCCCCAAATTAATGAGACCATATAATGTTTGTCCTCTGACAAATCTGCATTTTAATGAGTCTCACCAACCAAGGGATTATGGGGTAGGTGGTCCTAGCGCCCACCATGAGAATCTTTGGTGTGACTTACAGGAATAGCATTTTATAGGGTCACAACTCCCTTCTTCACTTCATGTGGGTTGTAGGAGTTAGGTCTCCCTCAAGGTAAGGTGGTTAAGCTATACTAGGTATTTGAGAGAATGAACCAGAAGGTTGAATTTGAATTGCTTGGGGACTATTGCAGCCAGAGCTAAAGAAAATACCACTCCTTAAGGGATAGGGAAGCTTTGAAACTAGGGATCAAACTGAAGGTCAGCAGACAGAAGGACCTGTACCAGAATGGAAGCAGTGAGGAAGGTCCTAGATATATCTATCAATTAATGTCCATGGTGCTGTTCTGTGTTTTCTTGGTGCTGTTGGGTGTTTGGTCAACAGCAAGGTCAAGCTGGCTTAAAGTATAGAGTCAAGGGCAATGAGAGTTTGCAAAAGCTCATAACATATGTTGCCCATAGGTCAGACAGAGATTCTATTGAAGTGAGAGAGCTAGGTTCTTGTCTCATGGACTCAAAGAATGAATCTTGTGGACAATGGAGAGTAAGTAAAGTGATAGAAGGGTACAGAGAAAGCTCTCAGAAGTAGAGGGGTTGATGAAGTTTTGGAATATAGGTGAGGTCCAAAGCCAACGACCAGAAAAGAATTCTTGAGACATCTTTGGTGCAAAATGGAGGTTTTATTAAAGCCTGGGGACAGGATCCGTGGGCAGGAAGAGCTGCTGCCCTAGGCCTGTGAGGGGCGGCTGATTACAACTGGGGGTTGGGAGGGGTTTGAGGATAGCATCCTCTCTAAGGAATTTTGGAAGCAAGGTTTCCAGGACCCTGAGGGGCCAGCTATTGTTGGGAAAAGGTCACTCGTTACTGTCTAATAAAACCTGAGTCATGAGACCCTTCAGATGTATGTCGGTGGGACATTTGCTTGGGGGATGATTCCCAACACATATCTTGGGGGTTTAGAGATACAGGAAATTTCTAAAGGAATTTTTATATGTTAAAGTAGACTTACAGGCTCCTGGGGGTTGGGCTAAGATTGCCTTCTGCCCTTTGCAAAGTATGAACATCGAGGAGGCAGTTGGGTCTGTAGAGGAAGGTCCCTCTGCCTGTTTCAAGGACTTGTCAATGTGCTTTGTCCTCAGGTAGTCCTCTGTTTCCTCATCAGAGTCCCAACAGCGTTGCCAGCTTGAGCCCCAAACTGACAGTCTTTAAAACTGACCAGGGAGCCTGTGGCTTTATCATTTTTGTGATGTCCTGGTTTGAGTAAGGACTGGTGATACCATCTTTAATGGCTTCCTTTTGGGTCTGGTTATTCTTTGTTGATCACAAACGACTGTCATAAAAAATATCTTTTCTACCCATACCTAGGGCAGGGTGGTCTGGTTTGTTCCCTTATTTCTGGTTTCCTTACATCTCAGCATTTTTGGGACTTTGTTTTGTGAGCCTGATTCCATAGCCCCCTCCCTATCTCTCCCTACCTAGCTCTGTCTATTCCTTACTCACGTTGACTCTAAAGACTCAATAAAACTAACTGGAACTATCCCTACACTAAATCTTGGCCAGCAGAAATCTCAAAACTGGTGATTTTGGTGCATCTCGGAGGGGCTCACATTCTTGCCTTATGCCTGCATTGGATTTCAGCCTTCTTGACATGGATAATTCAGCCTCTTCTCAGATTTCCACCAAAAAACCAGTTACACAGCATCTTGATTTTTTTTTTTTTTTTTTTTTTTTAAGGATTTGGGGGTCCTGGGCAGGGTTAAATCACCTTCCATACAGCCTTCTACCATTCATGGACCCCTCCTCACTCTTTCTCTTCTCTCCTGGAACAACCCAGATTCCTCGTTTCCTGACTAACAGCTTGCCAGCACACCTCCTCCCCCCCCTTTTAAAAATAAATTTCACTTGTGTGCACCCTTTGGGTCTTGCCTTCCACCTTGAACTAACACCAAGACATTTTTCTTTACAGTTTCAGCCTGAAGAGACATTTGGTTTTATAATACAAGCCCCTCCCTTTTTATGAACATCCCTGAGCCTGTCCTTGTAGCATGGGGTGGGTGCAGGGTATTTATTTCTAGCACTTAGTAAGCTGCAGACAGGATTGGAAGCCAGTCCTAGTCAACAGCTGTGGTCATTAGCAGATGAGTAGCTACCTATTAGCACTGCACTGCACAACTCCATTAATGGAAGATCAGGTTATTCGTAGTTACCATTCTGTTCTTTCCTTCCTTTCTTCCTATGTTTTTCCTCAGGGTGGCTGGCATGGGGCCTCTTCTGGGTGGTGGAAATTTATTTATTTATTTATTTATTTATTTATTTATTTATTTATTTATTTTAAGGATTTTATTTATTTATTCATGAGAAACACAGAGAGGAGAGAGAGAGGCAGAGACACAGGCAGAGGGAGAAGCAGGCTCCATGCAGGGAGCCTGATGTGGGACTCAATCCCGGGTCTCCAGGATCAGGCCCTGGGCTGAAGGCGGCGCTGAATTGCTGAGCCACCCGGGCTGCTCTGGGTGGTGACATTTAAAGTATAGTTGGCTTTGGATAAATTCATTTTTTATTGGTGTTCAATTTGCCAACATATAGAATAACACCTGGTGCTCATCCCGTCAAGTGCCCCCCTCAGTGCCCGTTACCCAGTCACCCCCACCCCCTGCCCACTTCCCCCCTAGTTCGTTTCCCAGAGTTAGGAGTCTCTCATGTTCTGTCTCCCTTTCTGATATTTCCCATTCATTTTTTTCTCCTTTCCCCTTTATTCCGTTTCACTATTTTTCAATAGATATTGTTACTCTAATGAGTGACTCCTCACTTCTTTCCCTGTTCATGCTGCCCAAATCCTCCAGCTGCTGCTCCACGGAGTCTTCGTCTTCACCTGGCTCAGTAGGATCAGCCACAGCATAGCCAGTTAGATGCTCCCAAACGGTCATCACAAACGACCACTATATGTTGGGAAATCCAACTCCAATAAAAAAATTTAAAAATAATTCTAAAAACTAATCACATAGCGGGGCGGGGGAGAGGCGGGGGAAGGGGGGCAGCTGTCAGCCTCCCTAATAATTGCAGCAATGTGTTTATGAAAAATTAATAAGTGCAATAAAGTAGAGTACAAAAGTGATAAAAAAAAAAAAAAAAAAAGGACCACATCCCTGCAGCGGCCGGATGGAACTTCACGCCTGGTGCTTGTGCGCCACCTTGTGGTGACTGCCTGCAATGTCCCCGGTGGGCCCATCATTACGCAAGAGGAAATGGAGCCTCCTCGCTTTGCTGTCCTGGCCCTGGGCTGACAGTGAGCAGTCAACATCTTCTGTTCTTTCTTGGAACATCAGATGGACAGGGGATCCTCCCCTTAGGTTCAGCAGCACCTAGGGTTGTAGAGCAGAGCGTGCTACACAATTCTTAAATCCAGATGCTTTCTGGATGGGTGGTGTTTCACTTCCATTATTCTATGACACTGTGATTTTAAGAGGAACCATTGATTAAAAAGCAGCATTTTTTTTGGGGGGGGGGGGCGCAGAGATAGCACTATGCTACATATGCATTTCAATTTTAAGATACATCTGAATCTCGAAATTGTTTTAATGTCAATAAATAGGTCTTAGAATGTGGCTTTCATCTGCAAAATCTCCTGGATGTGAAGGAGAGTATCCACTACACATGAAATGAATCTGTAACATGAGAGACTCCTAACTCTGGGAAAGGAACAAGGGGTGGTAGAAAGGGAGGTGGGCGGGTGTGTGTGTGTGTGTGTGTGTGACTGGATGATGGGCACTGAGGGGGGCACTTGATGGGATGAGCACTGGGTGTTATGCTATGTGTTGGCAAATTGAACTCCAATAGAAAAATAAAAAAAAAGAGAAATGAATCTGTAGTTCATTTCAGTATCTATCGTTCTGTATGTGATCACAGCCAACTCTGGAGGGCAAGTACAGTTGACCCTTGAGAAACACAGGTTTGAATTACATGGGCCAAGTAGATGGGCAAGGGGCAAACACACCGGTGAGTTTATCCAGCATCCAATGCTTTGGAGCTGCTACATGCTTCAGATGTTTCTTGGGACCATGAGACATGGCTGCACGAGGCATGAAAAGAGGATATCACCTATTCTTGTAGCTTTATTAAATGTTTTTTTTTTTTTGGAGTTTTAAAATGAGTTTATTCTAGAATGTTCTTAGGAAGGCAACAATGTTTGTCATTAAAAAAAACTGTTTCTTCATGCTGAAAAGGTAATGCAAGAGGCTACAGTTATAAGCTTCTTTCAACTGGAATTCTGGTAGTATATATAGCACAGTGTAGTCATTTCTGCGATGCTAGAATAAATAAAAAAAAGTCTCTTCTATGCTTCTCTTCAAAAACTCGATGAATAATAACAGAAGATGGCATAAAAAAGCGATTTTTTCCCCTATTCATTCTGTAGTATTGGAGGCAGTATTTTTACCATCACAGGTTACAATTTTCACTTTATCCACTTTAATAAGTTCTGTCACCTCTCTGAATTCAACATCGTTTAATACAAAGACCCACACGTTATCACAGAATCTGTATTTAGAGAGCCCCTGAAATTGACTCTGTTCCTAACCCTCTGCGCCAATGCTGAATTTATAGCTTTATCAAACTGAAGTAGAACTTGAAGGGCAAGTTGGGGGGTGATCTGTTGAGACTGTATGAGCTCATCAAGGCTCTCCTGGAGACTGTTTCCCAAAGTGGTATTTCTATATAACTGATATGCCCTGGCTTAGGAAGAAGAAATTGTTTTTCTTATTCAGGCTTGCATTGATGTCCTGTGGGGAAAGCGCTTCCCGCCAGGAAGTAGACGGAAGTGGAGCGGCAGGCCAGCAGCCCAGCAGGAAGCACCCACTTCCCCTATTCTTGTAGCTTTAAGTCAGAAAATGATAATTAAATTTCTGTCTTTGGACCAGATCTCTCTTCTGAGTTCCATATCTATATACTCAACTGCTTTGGTGACATCCTCTGTGATATATCACAAATAAAAGAATTTCACCTTCCAGCTTTAGAGTTCAATATCCAATTCAGAATTCATGAGTTTCCCCCCATGTCTACTTCTCATCAACCCCCCCCCCCCCATCTTAGTAAATGGCACCATTATCCTTTCCAAATTTTCAAGTCAGAAGCTTGGTAGCTGTCTTTGATCTTTCCTCATTTACCTTCCAATCCAGTTGACCACAAAGCCTTCAGTTTCTACCTCCAAAATGTAATTATCAGCTCATCTATTCATTTTCTTTCTCATTGCTTGGATCTCAATCTAACCTATCATCATCTTTGCCTGCACTGTTGTAGTAGCCTTCTCACAGGTCTATTGGTTTCTTCTTTTGCCCCCGTACAATCTATTCTCCACCCAGAAGTCAAATAACTTAAATTGTAAATTAGGTCTTGTTATTCCTCCACTTAATTTTTTAAAAAGATTTTTTTATTTATTCATGAGAGACGGGGGTGCGGGGGGAGAGAGAGAGAGAGAGGCAGAGACACAGGCAGAGGGAGAAGCAGGCTCCATGCAGGGAGCCCGATGTGGGACTTGACCCCCCGGGGTCTTCAGGATCACGCCCTGGACTGAAGGTGGTGCTAAACCACTGAGCCACCTGAGCTGCCCCTCCACTCAATTTTTTAATGGCCTTCTGTTATGTTTGGGGAAAAATTTCAATTCCTTAACATGGTTGACAAAGCTCTTCGTTATTCAGTCCCAGCCCCATTCACAACCTTCGTCTCCTGCCACCTCAAGCCACATTTGCCTTTTCTTCCAGTTCTTTGAACATATGAAGCTATTTCCTGACTTAGGGACTTTTAATACTCTTCTTCTCTGGAACTCTCCTCTTCTCAGTCTTTGCCCTGCCAACTTCTACACATCCTTCAAGTCTTAATTTATTTTTTTTCTTCAAGTCTTAACTTAAACGTCACTTCCTCAAAGCATCTTCTCTCACTCCCCCTTAAAACATAACATTTATCATTGTTTTTAGCTAATCGTTTTATGATTATTTATCGTCTGTAAACATTTTGAAGGCAAGAGCATGTCTATTTTGCTCATTAATCTTCCCCCCAGAGCCTTGAAATATACTTTGTATTTAGCCAATGCTAAGTAAATATTGGTTGAATGAGTGAATGGATAAATGTGTGCCAGAATGGTGCCAGGTGCTAGAAATACAAAGGAAAACATGGCAGTCATGGTTGCTCCCTTTACAGACAAGTAAACAGGCAGTTACTACACACTGTGTTCCACGGGGTGAGAAGGGAGTAAGTGAAACAAACACCTAAACCCAATCACTTTGGCTGTAGTTAGGTAACAGGTACTAGGTGGTGGCAATAGGGAGAGGCAAGAAAAGAGGTGGGGAAACTAATTAGAACACCCTTGCAGCAATCGAGGTAGAGATGCTAGTGGCCTGAACCAGTGCATGGGCAGCAGTTAAGGAGAGAAGTGGACAGGTCTGAGAGAGATTTATTTAGAAGTCAGTATAACAGGTCTCGGTGATTGAATTAGATGTGACAGAATAGGTCAGAGATGGAGCTGTCAAGGCTAGTGTTCAGATTCTTGGATTAGACAAGTGAGTGGGTGATACTGCTGTATTTGCTGAGATATGGAATGTAGAAGGAGAACAAGATTTGAAGGTAGAGTTCTGCAAAGTTTGAGTTTGGGCTACACTATCCGTGGGCTATTTAAGGTGTCTGAAGCTTAGGAGAGAGATCCTGACTGGTGAATCGACTGAAAGGCACAGTATCCAGAGAATGGTTGAAGCAGAGACAGTTAGAAGAATTACCAGGGGGAGCACACAGAATGAGAAGGGAATCCCAGAGAACATCAGCCCTTAAGTGACAAGGCAGAGAAAGAGGAACTTGAAATAATCCTGAGAAGATATAGCAGAGAGGCAGGAGGACAAGCAGGAGAGAGTAGTGCCACTGGAGCCAAGAAGACAGTCCCAAGGAGCAGAGTACATGGGCAATGAGAGTGATTGTTCTTCTTACCTCCAGAGCATTTCCAAACTCTTGTTGGAAAAGTTTCTTAAGTTCTGTTCTGGTCAACCTCTGACAGTGTCCATCACTCTTCACATGATTGTGGAAAACATTGGTGATACTGGTGACGCTCCTCAGAAGACAGTGAGGCATCTTGTTTTGCCAACTAGAGTATACCTGGGATGTGACAAAGAATACTTAAGTCAAGTTTTATATTCCTGATTTGTTAAAATCTCTTCTTTCTTCATTTCTTGGAAGCAGATAGCAGTGTAAAAATGTGACCTATCTATAATGCCAGATGTCTAACTGGCTTGCATAAATTGTGAAATTTGGCATTTTTACTTCATCTTTCATTTCCAATGATAATGCTCTTACGATAATTCCCAAAAAGAAGAGGACAGAAACTAAACAGGCCCCGTTGGCTTTGTAGCCCTGAAGTCATCTGGAATGAAGATAGCATGGCCTCTCCTTCCACATCTGAAGTGTCCTCTGTAGATGTGCTGATGGAAGGGTTTCCAAAGGTTGTCTGTACTAGACTACCTGGCTTAAGAAGTAAAGAGCAGGCCTAGAGAATCATCTCCGTGAGATTATCTTTTCCTTTGTACTTACTGCTGTTATTACATGTCACGTTGTATATGAATTACTTTTTCTTATTTTACTCCTTTAAAAATTGTTCTGCAAAGTCCAGGACCATGTCCTATCTATTTTTATATTTTTCCTAGTGCCTAGAATATAGTAAAAGTTCAAAAAATGTTTGATGGATGGATGCATGAACAAATGAATGATTCCTAATTTGAGTGGTATGTTGGATTAGGTCTGTGGTTCCCAAGCTTTGCTGTAGTTTAGAATCACCAGGGGATCTTTAGAGAAAAAGACTCCAAGTCCCACCTCCAGAGATAGTCATTTAGTATATCTGTGGTGGGACCCTGGACTCTGCATTTAAAAAGCTCCTGGCTCATTCTGTTGCAGCTTTGAGAACCACTGGCCACCTGGCCTCTGAAGCCCTTTGCAGGTAGAGAATGCTGTGATGGCAAAAGTAATAAATGAACTGATTCAACAAGCACTTGTTAACTATTTATTTTGTGCCAGTGTAGTATTGTACTCTGGGAATGTGAATGAATAAGAAACCATTCGTTTCCTCAAGGAACTCAAAGCATGGAGGAGGAGATACGGAATTACACAGTGCCATTCAATAATGGACATCCAATGGTTAGAGACTAAAACAGGAACCTTTCTTCAGATGTTTCCTTTCTTGAAGACAATAGAGGATTCTGAAAATATTAGCTTTAGGGTGAAGTCCACTAAGATTTTGCTTCTCTCATTCGAATAAGAACATGTCATGGTTGGGAAAGTCATAGAATTATCCAGAAAGGCAAAATTACACAATCTGCACAATCTAATTGTCTGTGTAAGAGTACTATGAAAGAGAAATAGGTATTAAAAGAGAAAAAGAATTTTTCTTGAAGGACTTACCTAGGTTGCCAAGAGAAATGAAGGACTTAGGCTGAGAGCTTGTGGAATACTGATTTGGGGATCCTGGTGCTTATATAGGAGTTTTGATTGCACCCTTTTGCCAGACATCTTTTGTAGACAACTCCCTTGGTATCTAATGGACTGATTCATTGCCAACCAAACTCCATTCCACTGGTTTCTTCTCCAGCAAGCCTTTAATCTCTGTGTTCTTTGAGTGTCGTTCCTATTGCTTTCTGTCCACAGCTTGACCTCTGAGGGACAGGTGTCCCTTACACCCACTGTAAGGCTATAGCACCACCAGAGTGTGCTGACTGAATGCTGAAGTACTCTCAAGAAAAATCTGGTGAGGCAAGAGTGGCCTCAATTCTTGAAAGTAAAATACATTGGTTCTTGATCTGTGCCATTTTGGTCCCAAATAAGGTCTTTCTATTTATGATAGCACATGGTTGGGTATGTTGGACTAATAATCCAGTTACATTATATGCTTGCTCTCATGCCATCTTGTTCCCCATGCTGGTGGTTCTGCCCCTCATGACCCCTCTCCTTTTGTCTATCTGCTATACAAGTATAAGATGCTAGCACTGCAGTAGAGATAATGATTTTCTAGCAGCAAAAACATGGACCCAGGAGAGGATCTGTGGGCTGCAGAGTTGGTGTTCTGTTGAAATTTCACTGATTTTTGTAGAATTTCACCAGCGGGACCATTTCTATTTGGTTCTATTCTCTTTCACTATTATGAGCCTAGAAAGAAGTGGTTTTTTTTTAAAAAAAATGTTTTATTTATTTATTTGAGATACAGAGATTGAGAGAGGGAGAGGGAGAAGCAGACTCCCTGCTGAGCAGGGAGCCTGATGTGGGGCTCCATTCTGGGATCCTGGGATCATGACCTGAGTAGAAGTCAGACGCTTAACTGACTGAGCCACCCACGTGTCCCAGAAGTGTTTTTTTTTTCATTATTATTAAAGACCTTTCTTTCTTTCTTTCTTTCTTTCTTTCTTTCTTTCTTTCTTTCTTTCTTTCTTTCTTTCTTTCTTTCTTTTTTTCTTTCTTTCTTTCTTTCTCTTTCTTTCTTTTTTAAGAGAAAGAAAGGGGAGGGGCAGAGGGAGAGGGAGAATCTCAAGCAAACTCAACCTGCAGCACAGAGCCCCATGTGGGGCTCAATCTCAAGACCCTGAGATAATGACACAAAAGCCATTTTCAATTTCACCAGTTCATATGTTGTTCCTTAGTTTCAAAGGAATTATGTATAGGTGGCTGTACTCTCACAGAATCTTATATGACAATAAAAATAATTTCCACTCATCTTTATTGCAAGTTTGTAGTCTTCTCTTAGAGATAGCTAGTCCTATAATCTCGTTAAGGGCTATAAAGTAAACTGTATCAGAGAAACTTGTAATAGCCTTGTGGAAATGGCAAGCTGATAAGAACTATAAAATTAATTAAAATGAATAATGGTGAATTTATTTTCTGGGGAGCACTGTAGTTCCTTTTCTGTTAGTTATACTGACTTTGAGAATAGCTCTATGAGCAAATACTTTCATCCCTGTCATAGAAAGAAACACCGAGGCCACAAGAGGTGATCGTGAAACATAGTGAATCACAGACCTGGGTCCCAAATCTTTGTACCTCTAATTTGGTTTGTTTGCTTGTTTTTAAGTCTCTTATATGATTTCTAAGATTGTGTGTGATAAAGACATCTGGAATATTTTCCTAAAGTTTGTAACAAAAACACAAAATGTCAATTCTACCCAGTTTCTCCCCTGAACATCTCCATGGCCGTGGGCAATTAATTTCAGGGAATGCCCTAAGTATATTATTTATTAAACAAAAGAAAATAAAAATGGCTTCTGAAAAGAGATATTCTATATATGTGACTCAATTACATCCCACTGTTTTTGAATTTGTGTAGGAAACTGTTGTGCCCATATTAAGAGGGTCCCCAGACACTGGCTGAAGTGTTTCCTCCATTTCTGGAGGAGCAAGAGAGAGGCCTGACTCCCGTGACCCAGGAGAAGCCAGAGCTCTGGGTGCCTCAGGAGCAGTGGCCTGATGAATAAGTTCCCTGCAGCCAGTAGTGCCATTGTTGGGATGATTCATTAACAGTAATACAAATAATTATAATTCTTGCTTTGAAAACTTTTCTTTTGAGAATTGTCTTTGTGTAAATGTCTTCCCACCCTCTTGGTAAACCAGGCTTTGGCAGCCAGACTGGCTGCCTCAGGGTTTTGTGTGTGATTAAAGATCTGCTGACCTCTTCTGTGTTTCGCTTGTCTAGTTCCCTGGGTCTCTCTCATTTTCTGATGATCTCTTT
This sequence comes from Canis lupus familiaris, assembly GCF_011100685.1. NCBI lineage: Eukaryota > Metazoa > Chordata > Mammalia > Carnivora > Canidae > Canis > Canis lupus. The sequence continues at coordinate 61,719,993 of NC_049238.1, forward strand.
TCGTCCTTCCTTTTGTCTTCCCCTCCACTTAATATTTCAATCTCTGTTTTTTGTTGTCCTTTCTTTCTGTGCCTCTTCTTGCCTTTTGTGTCTTCCAGCCCTCCCCCCTGCATTGCCACCATTCAGAATATCCGAAATCTCCATTTTGGTCTTCTCTTTTATCCTTTTGTCTAAAATTTATTCTTTCCCATTAGGGAAGATAAAAGCAGAGCACCCTGGAAATTGATATCTCATGTTCTTGCTATCAGAAGGGAAAGTGATATTTACCGAGCATCTACTCTGTCGCCCCCAAAGATGGAGAGCCTGCCATAGTCACATAGCAGGGTGACTGGGCTTCAACCATGGTCTGTTTTGTATCAGAGCTGGTGGTTTTGCCACTATACCACCCACACTGCCATCATACAGAGGATAGTTTCTGACCTGGAGTCCATGGCCAAATGGTGTCACATCGCCACAGCTTCTGCTGTGACAGCCTTCTGGTGGTGTGGCCTTGGCCCCTCAGCAGTGAGGGAGGAACTCTTAGGAATGTCCACAGTCATGTTCAGATTACAGGAGGCTACGAGGTCATATAAAGGCATTGAGTTCTCTGTGGGAGAAGGTTCGTGATTGAAGAAGTCACTGCTGGGGGCGGCTAACCCAGTGCCCATTCCAACTCTGCCTGCTGTGCAACCTCAGACAACTTATGAAATTTCTCTGTGTCATAGCAGTCAAATCAGGTGGTCATCGTGTCTTGGGTGCGTCCCTGGGCTATTGTGTGGCTCAAGGAAATGCTGTATTGTTGTGTGTTTTAAACTCATCTGGGGAAAAGCTCTTTACAAATCCCAGTTATTATCCTTATTACGGGGCTCAGCATGATTACATGTGAAGCATTTGTTCCATCTGAATAAGGTGCCTTTAAAAACACTTGGGCCAATAATTATAGAAATTTAATACTTCCCTCAATCATGTTCACAATGAGGAAGGGGTGTAGCTGAATGAACTGGGGTGTGAGGTGGACTCCAAGGTCCCTGACATGTTATTGCTTAGCCTAGCCAAGCTTTTCTTGACCAGAAAATGGAAAAGAAATAGAAAACTCTTGTCCTTTGAATCTTCTTGGAAGAAGATAATAAACTCAGTGAACAAATAATGGTGACATTTAACTTTCCTTATGTATCAGGACTTATTTCTGAAATTATGCTTATATGTTATAAGCATATATATATATGAAACACATATAGTATAAGCACACACATACACACACACATATATATATATATATTTCTGAAATTATGCTTATATGTTATAAGCATATATATATATGAAACACATATAGTATAAGCACACACATACACACACACACATATATATATATATATATATATATATATATATATATATATATGAGAGAGAGAGAGAGAAAGAGAGAATATATGGCTCAGTATATATACTGAGTATATGGCTGAGTAATATTCCATTATACCATATCTTCTTTATCCATTCATCTGTCATGGACATGGTCTCTTCCTATATTTTGACTATTTTGGCTATTGCTGGGGATTTTTGACAGATCCACTGCAGGTGCTCTCTGCTGAATAATGGTGGCTAATCAAAGCCTTCAAACAGGGTGGACGGCATTGGTTCCCCAAAGCCAATCAGAATCACCTCATCATTAAATGTTCTAATGCTACGTGCCTGGCTCATATATATAATCATCATATAATGATGATATCATTATATATCATCTATATAAATATATAATATAATTATATTATATTCATTATATATTATACATATTATATTCATTATATATATAACATATATGTTCCAATATGAAATATGAAATATTACCCAGCCATCAAAAAGAATGAAATCTTACCATTTACAATGACATGGATGGAACTAGAGGGTATTATGCTAAGCAAAATAAATCAGTCAGAGAAGACCATATGATTTCACTTACATGTGGAATTTAAGAAACAAAACAGATGAGCGTAGGGGAATGGAAGCAAAAAATAATAAAATAAGATAAAAACAGAGAGGGAGGCAAACCATGAGAGATTCTTAACTCTAGGAGACAAACTGAGGGCCACTGGAAGGGAAGGGAGTGGGGGGATGGGGTTACTGGTGATGGACATTAAGGAGGGCACTTGATGGAATGAGCACTGGGTGTCATATGCAGCTGATGAATCACTAAATTCTACATCTGAAACCAATAATACACTATATGGTAACTATATTGAATTTATTTATTTTTTATTTTTTTATTTTTTGTAAATTTATTTTTTATTGGTGTTCAATTTGCCAACATATAGAATAACACCCAGTGCTCATCCCATCAAGTGCCGCCCTCAGTGCCCATCACTCAGTCACCCCCACCCCCCGCCCACCTCCCTTTCTACCACTCCTAGTTCGTTTCCCAGAGATAGTAGTCTTTCATGTTCTGTCTCCCTTTCTGATATTTCCCACTCATTTTCTCTCCTTTCTCCTTTAATCCCTTTCACTATTTTTTATACTCCCCAAATGAATAGGACCATGTAATGTTTGTCCTTCTCCGATTGACTTATTTCACTCAGCATAATACCCTACAGTTCCACCCACGTCGAAGCAAATGGTGAGTATTTGTCGTTTCTAATGGCTGAGGAATATTCCATTGTATACATAGACCACATCTTCTTTATCCATTCATCTTTCGATGGACACCGAGGCTCCTTCCACAGTTTGGCTATTGTGGACATTGCTGCTAGAAACATCGGGGTACAGGTGTCCCGGCATTTCACTGCATCTGTATCTTTGGGGTAAATCCCCAGCAGTGCAATAGCTGGGTCTTAGGGCAGGTCTATTTTTAACTCTTTGAGGAACCTCCACACAGTTTTCCAGAGTGGCTGCACCAGTTCACATTCCCACCAACAGTGTAAGAGGGTTCCCTTTTCTCCACATCCTCTCCAACATTTGTGGTTTCCTGCCTTGTTAATTTTCCCCATTCTCACTGGTGTGAGGTGGTATCTCATTGTGGTTTTGATTTGTATTTCCCTGATGGCAAGTGATGCAGAGCATTTTCTCATGTGCATGTTGGCCATGTCTATGTCTTCCTCTGTGAGATTTCTGTTCATGTCTTTTGCCCATTTCATGATTGGATTGTTTGTTTCTCTGGTGTCGAGTTTAATAAGTTCTTTATAGATCTTGGAGACTAGCCCTTTATTTGCAAATATCCTCTCCCATTCTGTAGGTTGTCTTTGAGTTTTGTTGACTGTATCCTTTGCTTCTCTTATCTTGATGAAGTCCCAATAGTTCATTTTTGCTTTTGTTTCTTTTGCCTTCGTGAATGTATCTTGCAAGAAGTTACTGTGGCCGAGTTCAAAAAGGGTGTTGCCTGTGTTCTCCTCTAGGATTTTGATGGAATCTTGTCTCACATTTAGATCTTTCATCCATTTTGAGTTTATCTTTGTGTATGGTGAAAGAGAGTGGTCTAGTTTCATTCTTCTGCATGTGGGTGTCCAATTTTCCCAGCACCATTTATTGAAGAGACTATCTTTTTTCCAGTGGATAGTCTTTCCTCCTTTGTCGAATATTAGTTGACCATAAAGTTGAGGGTCCACTTCTGGATTCTCTATTTTGTTCTATTGATCTATGTGTCTGTTTTTGTGCCAGTACCACACTGTCTTGATGACCACAGCTTTGTAGTACAACCTGAAATCTGGCATTGTGATGCCCCCAGCTATGGTTTTCTTTTTTAAAATTCCCCTGGCTATTCGGGGTCTTTACTGATTCCACACAAATCTTAAAATAATTTGTTCCAACTCTCTGAAGATAGTCCCTGGTATTTTGATAGTGATTGCATTGAACGTGTAAACTGCCCTGGGAACATTGACATTTTCACAATATTAATTCTGCCAATCCATGAGCATGGAATATTTTTCCATTTCTTTGTGTCTTCCTCAATTTCTTTCAAAAGTGTTCTATAGTTTTTAGGGTATAGATCCTTTACCTCTTTGGTTAGGTTTATTCCTAGGTATCTTATGCTTTTGGGTGCAATTGTAAATGGGATTGACTCCTTAATTTCTCTTTCTTCAGTCTCATTGTTAGTGTATAGAAATGCCACCGACTTCTGGGCATTGATTTCGTATCCTGCCACACTGCCAAATTGTGGTATGAGTTCTAGCAATCTTGGGGTGGAGTCTTTGGGGTTTTCTATGTAGAGTATCATGTCATTGGTGAAGAGGGAGTGTTTGACTTCTTCTTTGCCAATTTGAATGACTTTTGTTGTCTGATTGCTGAGGCTAGGACTTCCAGTACTATGTTGAATAGCAGTGGTGAGAGTGGACATCCCTGTCTTGTTCCTGAACTTAGGGAAAAGGCTCCCACTGCTTCCCCATTTAGAATGATATTTGCTGTGGGCTTTTCGTAGATGGCTTTTAAGATGTCGAGGAATGTTCCCTCTATCCCTACACTCTGAAGAGTTTTGATCAGGAATGGATGCTGTATTTTGTCAAATGCTTTCTCTGCATCCAATGAGAGGATCATATGGTTCTTGGTTTTTCTCTTGCTGATATGATGAATCACATTGATTATTTTATGAGTGTTGAACCAGCCTTACATCCCGGGGATAAATGTTACTTGGTCATGGTGAATAATCTTCTTATTTTTTTTAAACTTAAAAAAAAATTTACTTATTTATTCATTCAGAGAGAGAGAGAGAGAGAGAGGCAGAGACACAGGCAGAGGGAGAAGCGGGCTCCATACAGGAAGCCCGATGTGGGACTCGATCCAGGGTCTCCAGGATCACTCCCTGGGCTATCAGCGGCGCTAAACTGCTGCACCACTGGGGCTGCCCAGTGAATAATCTTCTTAATGTATTGTTGTATGCTATTGGCTAGTATCTTGTTGAGAATTTTTGCATTCATGTTCATCAGGGATATTGGTCTATAATTCTCCATTTTGGTGGGGTCTTTGTCCGGTTTTGGAATTAAGGCAATGCTGGCCTCATAAAACGAGTTTGGAAGTACTCCATCTCTTTCTATCTTTCTGAACAGCTTTAGTAGAATAGGTATGGTTTCTTCTTTAAACGTTTGATAGAATTCCCCAGGGAAGCCATCTGGCTCTGGACTTTTGTGTCTTGGGAGGTTGTTGATGACTGCTTCAATTTCCTCCCTGGTTATTGACCTGTTCAGGTTTTCTATTTCTTCCAGTTCCAGTTTTGGTAGTTTGTGGTTTTCCAGAAATGAGTCCATTTCTTCTAGATTGCCTAATTTTTGTTGTTATAGCTGCTCATAATATGTTTTTAAAATCGTTTGTATTTCCTTGGTGTTGGTAGTGATTTCTCCTTTCTCATTCATGATTTTAGTAATTTGAGTCTTCTCTCTCTTCTTTTTAATAAGGCTGGCTAATGGTTTGTCTATCTTATTAATTCTTTCAAAGAACCAACTCCTGATTTTGTTGATCTCTTCCACAGTTCTTCTGGTCTCTATATCATTGAGTTCTGCTCGAATCTTTATTAACTCTCTTCTTCTGCTGGGTGTCGGATCTATTTGCGGTTTTATTTTTCTCTAGCTCCTTTAGGTGTAAGCTTAGCTTTTGTATTTGAGTTCTTTCCAGTTTTTGGATGGATGCTTGTATTGTGATGTATTTCCCCCTCAGGACTGCTTTTGCTGTATCCCAAAGATTTTGAATGGTTGTATCTTCATTCTCATTAGTTTCCATGAATCTTTTTAATTCCTCTCTAATTTCCTGGTTGACCCTTTCATCTTTTAGCAGGATCGTCCTTAACCTCCACGTGTTTGAAATCCTTACAAACTTCTTCTTGTGATTTAGTTCTAATTTCAAAGCATTATGGTCTGAAAATACGCAGGGGACGATCCCAATCTTTTGGTGTCAGTTCAGACCTGATTTGTGACCCAGTATGTGGTCTATTCTGGAGAAAGTTCTATGTGCACTTGAGAAGAATTCTTAAGTGTGTATTCAGTGTATTTGTATTGTGTATTTGTGTATGTGTATTGTGTGTGTATTTGTGTTGTGTATTCAGTTGCGTTTGGATGTAAAGTTCTGTAAATATCTGTGAAATCCATCTGGTCCAGTGTATCATTTAAAGCTCTTGTTTCTTTGGAGATGTTGTGCTTAGGAGACCTATCGATTGTAGAAAGTGCTACATTGAAGTCACCAAGTATAAGTGTATTATTATCTAAGTACGTCTTAACTTTGGTTATTAATTGATTGATATATTTGGCAGCTCCCACACTCGGGGCATATATATTGATGATTGTTAAGTCCACCTGTTGGATGGATCCTTTAAGTATGATATAGTGTCCCTCTTCATCTCTTACTACAGTCTTTGGGATAAACTTTAGTTTATCTGATATAAGGATGGCTACCCCTGCTTTCTTCTGAGGATCATTTGAATGGTACATGGTTCTCCAACCTTTTATTTTTAGGCTGTAGGTGTCCTTATGTCTAAAATGAGTCTCTTATAAACAGCAAATAGATGGGTCCTGCTTTTTTTTATCCAGTCTGAAACCCTGCGTCTTTTGATGGGGTCATTAGGCCATTCACATTCAGAGTTGAAAGTATTGAAAGATACGAATTTAGTGTCATCATGATACCTACCTATTCAGTCCCTGTTTTTGTGGATTGTTCCATTGGACTTCCTCTTTCTTTTATGGGTCCCCCTTAAAATCTCTTGCAGAGCTGGCTTCATGGTATCATATTCTTTCAGTTTCTGCCTGTCTTGGAAGCTCTTTATCTCTCCTTCTATTCTGAATTAGAGCCTTGCTGGATAAAGTATTCTTGGCTGCATGTTCTTCTCATTTAGGAGCCTGAATATATCCTGCCAGCCCTTTCTGGCCTGCCAGGTCTTTGTGGAGAGGTCTGCTGTTAATCTAATATTTCTCCCCATAAAAGTTAGAGATTTTGTTGTCTCTTTCTGCTTTAAGGATCTTCTCTTTATCTTTGGAGTTTGCAAGCTTCACTATTAAATGTCGAGGTGTTGAGCAGTTTTTATTGATTTTGGGGGGGATCTCTGTATTTCCTGGATCTGAATGCCTGTTTCCCTTCCCAGATTAGGAAAGTTTTCAGCTATGATTTGTTCAAATACATATTTTGGACCTCTGTCCCTTTCGGCGCCCTTGGGAACCCCAATTAAACGTAGATTTTTCTTCCTCAGGCTGTCATTTATTTCCCTTAATCTATCCTCCTGATCTTTTAGTTGTTTTTCTCTTTTTTCCTCAGTTTCCCTCTTTGCCATCAACTTGTCTTCTATGTCACTCACTCGTTCTTCTACCTTGTTAACCGTCGTTAGGACCTCTAGTTTGGATTGCATCTCATTTAATTGATTTTTAATCTCTGCCTGATTAGATCTAAATTCTGCAGTCATGAAGTCTCTTGAGTCCTTTATGCTTTTTTCTAGAGCCACCAGTAGCTTATAATTGTGCTTGAATTGGGTTTCTGACATTGAATTGTAATCCAAATTTTGTAACTCTGTGGGAGAGAGGACTGTTTCTGATTCTTTCTTTCTTTTTTTAATAATAAATTTATTTTTTATTGGTGTTCAATTTGCCAACATACAGAATAACACCCAGTGCTCATCCCGTCAAGTGCCCCCCTCAGTGCTTGTCACCCATTCACCCCCACACCCCGCCCTCCTCCCCTTCCATCACCCCTAGTTCGTTTCCCAGAGTTAGGAGTCTTTATGTTCTGTCTCCCTTTCTCATATTTCCCACACATTTCTTCTCCCTTCCCTTATATTCCCTTTCACTATTATTTATATTCCCCAAATGAATGAGAACATACAATGTTTGTCCTTCTCCAATTGACTTGTTTCACTCAGCATAATACCTTCCAGTTCCATCCACGTTGAAGCAAATGGTGGGTATTTGTCGTTTCTAATGGCTGAGGAATATTCCATTGTACACATAGACCACATCTTCTTTATCCACTCATCTTTCAGTGGACACCGAGGCTCCTTACACAATTTGGCTATTGTGGACATTGCTGCTAGAAACATCGGGGTGCAGGTGTCCTGGTGTTTCATTGCATCTGAATCTTTGGGGTAAATCCCCAGCAGTGCAATAGCTGGGTCTTAGGGCAGGTCTATTTTTAACTCTTTGAGGAACCTCCACACAGTTTTCCAGAGTGGCTGCACCAGTTCACATTCCCACCAACAGTGCAAGAGGGTTCCCTTTTCTCCGTATTCTCTCCAAAATTTGTGGTTTCCTGCCTTGTTAATGTTCCCCATTCTCACTGGTGTGAGGTGGTATCTCATTGTGGTTTTGATTTGTATTTCCCTGATGGCAAGTGATGCGGAGCATTTTCTCATGTGCATGTTGGCCATGTCTATGTCTTCCTCTGTGAGATTTCTCTTCATGTCTTTTGAGATTCTTTCATTTGAGGTGAGTTTTTCCTTCTAGTCATTTTTCTCAGTGCAGAGTGGAGAAAACCAAGTTGTATTGGGAAAAGGAGAAAAAGAGAGAAGAGAAAGAAGAAAAGAAAGTGAAAAAAAAAGAAAAAAAAGAAGGAAAAAAAGAAGAAAAAAAAAAGGGGGGGGAATCAAACAGAAAACAGAAAACAAGGCGGAGTATCCTCTGATTCTATATACTGTAAATCCTTTGACTTCCCCTGGAACTTTCCAGTGCTGCTTGGTCAATAACTTGTTTTTTCCCCTGTCCGTCTAGCTGGTCTTCTGGGGGAGGGCCCTGCTGTGCTGATTCTCAGGTGTGAGTCCTTGGGGGAGCTGCTCAGCCACCTGCCTGGTGCAGGGCTCCGTGAAAGTTGTTTAACCTGTTTATCCTGTGAGGTCACTGTGAAGCTATGGGGGGTGTTTATCCTGTGAGGCCCCAGGAGGAACAACAACAGTGGCAGTGGCCAGTTCTCCAGCCCTGGGGTCAGCCACTGCAGTAATTTTTTTTCTCATTAAACTTTTGTTTTAATGGGTCTCAAAATTCTGTGACAGATTTTTGGTCAAATTGTTTCCATTAAAAAAAAAAATTGTTTCCATTAAAAAGTACTGATTTTAAAAACTAATAACTTAAAACTGCCACACATGCACACACAAAAAAAATGGTCCACAAAACATTCTTCTTTCCTTCTGAAGGTTTTACAATGCATTGTTATCATTAACCAGTCTTTTACTATTAAACTTAAATGGCCAATTGACACAAACAGTTCTGAGACCGTTCTTCCACCACTGATTAAGACTGGGGTGGCAGGTATTGGGGATAATATTCATTTAGCCTTCTGAACTTTCTGGGCAGACTTGGTGACTTTGCCAGCTCCAGCTGCCTTCTTGTCCACTGCTTTGATGACACCCACAGCAACCGTCTGTCTCATGTCACGAACAGCAAAACAGCCCAGAGGAGGATAGTCAGAGAAGCTCTCAACCCACATAGGTTTGCCAGGAACCATATCAACAATGGCAGCATCCCCAGATTTCAAGAACTTGGCACCATCTTCCAGCTTCTTTCCAGAATGACGATCTATCTTTTCCTTCAGCTCAGCAAACTTGCAAGCAATGTGAGCTGTGTGACAATCCAGCAGAGGTGCATATCCAGCACTGATTTGGCCTGGATGGTTCAGGATAATCACCTGAGCCGTGAAGCCAGCTGCTTCCATTGGTGGGTCATTTTTGCTGTCACCAGCCACGGTGCCACGACGAACATCTTTGACAGATACGTTCTTGACATTGAAGCCCACATTGTCCCCAGGAAGAGCCTCACTCAAAGCTTCATGGTGCATTTCAACAGACTTTACTTCAGTTGTAACATTGACTGGAGCAAAGGTGACCACCATGCCAGGCTTAAGAACACCAGTCTCCACTCGACCCACTGGGGCAGTACCAATACCACCAATTTTGTAGACGTCTCGGAGAGGCAGACGCAAGGGCTTATCAGTTGGACGAGTTGGTGGCAGAATGCGATCCAGGGCTTCAAGCAGTGTGGTTCTGCTGGCATTCCCATCTTTACGGGTGACTTTCCATCCCTTGAACCAAGGCATGTTATCACTTGGCTCCAGCATGTTGTCACCATTCCAAACAGAAATTGGCACAAATGCTACTGTGTTGGGGTTGTAGCCAATTTTCTTAATGTAGGTGCTGACTTCCTTAACAATTTCCTCGTATCTCTTCTGGCTGTAGGGTGGTTCAGTGGAATCCATTTTGTTAACACCAACAATTAGTTGTTTTACACCCAGTGTGTAAGCCAGAAGGGCATGCTCACGGATCTGCCCATTCTTGGAGATACCTGCTTCAAATTCACCAACACCAGCAGCAACAATCAGGACAGCACAGTCAGCCTGAGATGTGCCTGTAATCATGTTTTTGATAGAGTCTCTGTGCCCTGGGGCATCAATGATGGTCACATAATACTTGCTGGTCTCGAATTTCCACAGGGAGATATCAATGGTGATACCTCGTTCACGTTCAGCTTTCAGTTTATCCAAGACCCAGGCATACTTGAAGGAGCCTTTTCCCATCTCAGCAGCCTCCTTCTCAAATTTTTCTTTCTTTTTTTTTAATTTTTTTTAAAATTTATTTATGATAGTCACACACAGAGAGAGAGAGAGGCAGAGACACAGGCAGAGGGAGAAGCAGGCTCCATGCACCGGGAGCCTGATGTGGGATTCGATCCCGGGTCTCCAGGATCGCGCCCTGGGCCAAAGGCAGGCGCCAAACCGCTGCGCCACCCAGGGATCCCCCTTCTCAAATTTTTCGATAGTTCTTTTGTCGATCCCACTACATTTGTAGATCAGATGGCCAGTAGTGGTAGACTTGCCCGAATCTACGTGTCCAATGACGACGATGTTGATGTGAGTCTTTTCCTTTCCCATTTTGGTTTAGGTTTAGCGGCACCTGTGTTCTGGCGGCAAACCCCTTGCGAAAAAGAGCCACTGCAGTAATTACCGGAGCTCTCAGTCTGCAGGGGCCTGGATGCTAGGGGGGTGGGGGCCGCTGATCTGCACAGCTGGTGGCAGGAAGTGTCCTTGCTGTCCTGGGCCCTCCCGACCTCTGCCTGTTCCCGGGGGGAGGCCGGATCCTGGGCTGTGTCCCGGCGCCCTGTGCTCCTGGAGTCGCGCTCTTGGCCGCGCAGCTCCCTCTGCGCGGAGCCTCTGCCGGAGCCGCCCCAGAGCAGCCCCGGGTCAGCCGGCGCGCGCTGCAGCCCTTTAGGGAGCTCGGCCAGGGTGTGGCGCTCTCCCAGGTGCACAGGTCCTCGGTTAGTGTCCCAGGGAGCCTGAGGGCATCCCCGCCCCTCCTGGGATCCTGCTCCAACTCCCTGCGAGTGCCTTTCTGTCCGTCCAGGTCTGGGAAGATTGGCGAAGCTCCTGCTTCTCCAGGACCGGGCTTTCCTGTCCTGGGGGCACTTCCCCCCACCCTTAGCCCAGCTCCTCGTCGGGCCCTTCCCCTTTGGATGCCTTTTCTTTATTTCTTTTTTTCCCCCATCTTCCTACTTTGATAGAAGCGCAAACTCTTCTCACTGTAGCATTCCAGCTGTTCTCTCTTTAAATCTCAAGCCGAATTCGTAGGTTTTCAGGATGATTTGAAAGTTATCTGGGTAATTTGGTGGGGACAGGTGACCCTACTCTTCCACCATCTTGCCCCGCCTCCTTCCTAAATTGAATTTAAATGAAAAATATTCCCAGGCTCATGGAGGGGCAGTCACTGACTCGGCATGGCACCTCCTGGGGAGGGGGGTGATGGGCTGGAAGGAGGAGGTGGCATTTGTGCAGCTGCTTCCTTTGACTACTCTGTCTTTTCCTTCATGTCCTGTTCAGCATTAGGGACCCAAAACCTACATGTTCTCCCTGAGGTGTAACAAGGAGGTCAAAGCAGATACATTCCGTGCCCAGGGAACCAATGTTAGAGATCTGGAAGGAGCTAAGGCTGGGAACTCAGGAGGCCAATGGACTAGCCCTGGCTCTGGAAGCTGACCGAGGGCCATTGCATGCACCCCACTTGTGCCACAGAATGAAGGGTCCTGTCCCTCCTCACACGGAATAGATAGAGCAGCGGGCCAGGTGCTACGTGATGTACACACTTAAGCAGAACATAGGCGTACACACTAAATCTGAAAGAGGAAATGATATTCCCACACAAGGGGATAAGCACAGTGCAGTCTGTGTGGGCTCTTTATCTCTTGGTGAGTAAGTGTTCCAGGTCCAAGATCTATTTTATGTGGTCAAGGGGGGATCAACAGAGGTATATATCAGATTGCCTTTCCCAAAGGGCTGGAGAGACCCTTCTCTGGGTCTCAGGCAAACTTTCTGCAAACTAGGAGCTGACCTCCTCTTTCTAAAATTCAGGAATACCTATAAAGGGGTCCTAACATGTCCAGGATTAGTTGATGAACTTCCTGAGAATTTTTGAAATGTTTTTAACAGATGCACAAACATAAGCACAGAGAGGTTAAGTAACTTGCCCAAGGACAAACTGTGAGTGAATGGTAGACCTTGATTATAATCTGAGTACAGGCTGACCCCTGAGCCCATGTTCTTAACCATGATTCCATCCTTTATTCCTCACTTTTTTAAATAATAAATTTATTTTTTATTGGTGTTCAATTTGCCAACATATAGAATAACACCCAGTGCTTATCCCGTCAAGTGCCCCCCTCAGTGCCCGCCAACCAGTCACCCCCACCCCCCACCCTCCTCCTCTTCCACCACCCCTAGTTCGTTTCCCAGAGTAAGTAGTCTTCCATTTTCTGTCTCCCTTTCTGATATTTCCTACCCATTTCTTCTCCCTTCCCCTCTATTCCCTTTCACTATTATCTATATTCCCCAAATGAATGAGACCATATGATGTTTGTCCGTCTCCGATTGACTTACTTCACTCAGCATAATACCCTCCAGTTCCATCCACGTTGAAGCAAATGGTGGGTATTTGTCATTTCTAATGGCTGAGGAATATTCCATTGTACACGTAGACCACATCTTCTTTATCCATTCATCTTTCGATGGACACCGAGGCTCCTTCCACAGTTTGGCTATTGTGGACATTGCTGCTAGAAACATCGGGGTGCAGGTGTCCTGGTGTTTCATTGCATCTGTATCTTTGGGGTAAATCCCCAGCAGTGCAATAGCTGGGTCTTAGGGCAGATCTATTTTTAACTCTTTGAGGAACCTCCACACAGTTTTCCAGAGTGGCTGCACCATTTCACATTCCCATCAACAGTGCAAGAGGGTTCCCTTTTCTCCGCATCCTCTCCAACATTTGTGGTTTCCTGCCTTGTTAATGTTCCCCATTCTCACTGGTGTGAGGTGGTATCTCATTGTGGTTTTGATTTATATTTCCCTGATGGCAAGTGATGCAGAGCATCTTCTCATGTGCTTGTAGAATTTATTCCCAGGACACAAGGTTGGTTCAACACTCGTAAAACAATCAATGTGATTCATCATATCAGCAAGAGAAAAACCAAGAACCATATGATCCTCTCAATAGATGCAGAGAAAGCATTTGACAAAATACAGCATCCATTCCTAATCAAAACTCTTCAGAGTGTAGGGATAGAGGGAACATTCCTCGACATCTTAAAAGCCATCTACGAAAAGCCCACAACAAATATCATTTTCAGTGGGGAAGCAATGGGAGCCTTTCCCCTGAGATCAGGAACAAGACAGGGATGTCCACTCTCACCACTGCTATTCAACATAGTACTGGAAGTCCTAGCCTCAGCAATCAGACAACAAAAAGACATTAAAGGCATTCGAATTGGCAAAGAAGAAGTCAAACTCTCCCTCTTCGCTGATGACATGATATTCTACATAGAAAACCCCAAAGACTCCACCCCAAGATTGCTAGAACTCATACAGCAATTTGGCAGTGTGGCAGGATACAAAATCAATGCCCAGAAGTCGGTGGCATTTCTATACACTAACAATGAGACTGAAGAAAGAGAAATTAAGGAGTCAATCCCATTTACAATTGCACCCAAAAGCATAAGATACCTAGGAATAAACCTAACCAAAGAGGTAAAGGATCTATACCCTAAAAACTATAGAACACTTTTGAAAGAAATTGAGGAAGACACAAAGAGATGGAAAAATATTCCATGCTCATGGATTGGCAGAATTTATATTGTGAAAGTGTCCATGTTACCCCAGGGCAATTTACACGTTTAATGCAATCCCTATCAAAATACCATGGACTTTCTTCAGAGAGTTAGAACAAATTATTTTAAGATTTGTGTGGAATCAGAAAAGACCCCGAATAGCCAGGGGAATTTTAAAAAAGAAAACCATAGCTTGGGGCATCACAATGCCAGATTTTGGGTTATGCATTGTTTTTTGTTATTCTTTTAAATGGCTCTCTTTCTCCATCAGACTGTATATTCTATGGGATCAAGAATTATTCGTGTTTTGTTCATCACTATATACCCTGTATATATAGTTCAGTAGATGGTCAATTGTTGAATGAATTAGTAAGTGAAAAAAATGCCTCCCATGGATTTGGTACTACTCTAGATCCACTGGTAAATAGTAAACACATATGTATTGAACACTTACTAATGCCAGGGAGTATTGCTGGGCACTTTTATGTAGATTATTTTGTTTACTCTTTTATTTATATTTTATTTTATTTTTAAGATTTTATTTATTCATTCAGCGGGGGGGGGGGGGGGGGGAGAGACAAAGACAGAGGCAGAGGGAGAAGCAGGCTCCATGCAAGGGAGCCTGATGTGGGAGTCAATCCTGGGACTCCAGGACCACGCCCTGGGCCAAAGGCAGGAGCTAAACTGCTGAGCCACCCGGGGATCCCCTTGTTTACGCATTTCTGTTGGGTTATATGTCTGGTATAGAATTACTTGGTCATAGGGTTGCATATATTCAGCTTTAGTAGATATTACCCTACTGTTCTCCACAATGACTATGGTCATTGTTTATGCTATCACTACCAGGCTGAGAGTTCTAGTCACTCTACCTCTTTGCACACACTTGATATGATCACTTTTTAATTTGCGTATTTGGTAGATACGAGTGGTTCTCAGTGCGGTTTAACTGGCACTTACCTGATATCCAATAAGGTTGGGTACCTTTTCATTGGCTTCTTTGATATCCCTTTTTCTGAAGTGTCTGTTCATGTCTTTAACTTTTTTTTTTTTTTTTTTTTTAGAAGTTAGGTCATCTTTTACTCATTGACTTATAGGCATTCTTTGTATATTTTGGATACAAGCTCTGGTTTGTTTGTTGTTGTTGTTTTGTGTGTGTGTGTTTAAAATCTTCACAATAGCACTGTGAGTGATTATAATGACATTTCACACAGGCAGGTTCTGAGGTCAGAAAGGTTAAGTCAGTTGCTATTGGACATGTGAGATATTAGAATATAAGAATTATTCCTTCTCTCTGGTAACTTATAATCTATTTAGTTGGGGAAAAAACATTCAGAGAACAATTAGTGAGTAATACTAGCAAATAAGTATTAAAGTACTGATCTAGGTTGTATAGGCTATGAATGACATAGTAGTTAAAGGATCAGTGTGAGCTTCCTAGCAGAGTTAGGATTTAGTTGAAGACTTTAAGGGCAGGTATAATTTGAGGAAGTAGAGGAAATGAAAACACATTTCAGGGAGGGTGAACCACAGGCAGGCATGGAAATAGAAGAAATAATGTGACTAACACCTTGCCTTTGAATAGTTCTTTGCAGAACTTTACAGCTGTCTATGTAGGACTACATCTTTCATGAGGGCAAGGACCATGCCTGTTCCATTGACCAGGGCATGTCCAATGCCCACAATAGTGCCTGGCACATAGCAAGTGTTTAATAAATACATTTAAATGAAATGAAAGAATGCATTAAATCTCAACAATATTCCTTTCAACTTAGTAGAATAGGGTTTAAATGATCAAGGTTAGAATTTAGATTAAATGGCCAACTTGATGTCCTCAGTAGGATTTCTAAAGAAACTAGTGGTAAATTGTAATTGGAGGGAAAGATTATAGAGTTTGATTGGTTTAGATTTGATGTGGCATAAAGTGTAAGGTGTCTCTCTGAGAGGTCTTGAACAGAGAGAGATGAAATGAAAACAATGTTCTGCAAAATTCTTGAGTTATTAAATGAACGATGGATTAGAAGCAAGGGGCCAAGTTAAGAGGCTGTTGCAATGATACCAGGATTTATTCATTTTATTCAACAGACAACTATTGCGATCACAATACACATTTGGTGCTAATCTCCATGCTAATGAAGGATAGCAAGATGTGTAAGTCATGAACTTTGCTGCTAAGGAGCTTATAGTCTAAGAGGAGAGCTAAGATAAGCACACAATAACTGTAACTCATGGGAAGAAGTTTGAAAAAGAGACACAAATCAAAACTGTGGAATCAGGGGAGAATCCTGCTGATTTTGCTGGAGCATCAGGAAAGGTTTGAGTAGTCTTCTATAGTAGCATTTTACCTGCCTCTGACTTCCTGCTCCCTTGTCTCTCTCTATTGTGTTTCTTGCTTTATTATCTGGAATTCTCTTGTTTATTTATGGTTGTACCTGTCTGCTCTTTGTCTCTCCCTTCCCTCATTAGAATACAAGCTCCAAGATAGAGAGTACCTGTTTGTCTTGTCGCTTCTGTATTTCCAATTCTTCACCCAGTATTTGGAATCAACATAAATTTTTAAATAAAAATTTCGGTATGAATGAATGAAATCCAACCTTGAACACTGAGGTTGTATCCTAGGATAAGCAGGAATTGGAATTCAATAAAAGGGGAGGGAGAGAAATTATTTTAGGTGGAGGGCACTTGAAAGCCCATAAGGAGTGGAGAATGAAGGATGGATCTGGAAAATGGGTTTAAGGCAGACTAGGGAGATACTGTAGTGGATTAGATATGGAGAATAAAAGAAAGTAAATGACGATTACAAAGTTTATGCCTTTGAAAGAGATAGAATGGTATAGAGAGGACAGAATGAGGAAACTGGGAGGACAAGCCAGTTTAATGGGGGAGTGACTGGCAGTCTTAGGGGTCATATCTTGTGAGCGATTGGACAGATTGGATTGAAGTGCTCGGTCAAGTGTAAACAAGGTGAGTTGCGACTTACCATTGTAGAAGAGACACTAGTAACTTGGGCTAAGGACAGTTTCTCAGAGAGAAAGTCCAGAAAAAAATAGCTTTTGGTAAGAGCCTGCAGTCTTGGGAACTGGATGAGAAGAATCCACAAGAGAAGGGGAAGGACCAGTAAAGTGAGAGGCAGTCATCAGTAGGAACTGCCACAACAGGTCTCAAAACATGGAGGTTAGCGGTCTCTAGGCTTGTCAGATGAAGGGCAATTCCATCTTCAAAGGAAGAATATTTATAGGATGGTGGAAAAAATATTGCTTTGTGGTAGGGATAGAACAGAGGGCAGAAAGAGGGAGAGAAAAATTGGATGGTTGCTTGAGTGTGAAGAGAGTGTTTAAAAACTATTATTTATTTTTTGAAAATGAAGAAAATCTCAAATCAGGAAATAAATGTCATATAGAGATAGCTACTGTTGAGATTTTTGTTCTCATACTCTGCCTATTTATCTATTAATCTTTAAGTGGAATCATACTCCATTTACCATTTTATAATCATTGGAAGCTTAGTATTTTATGAATCCCTTCTCAATTAAATAAAATCTTATAATTCTACAATTATAATATAATCTCATAATTTGTCATGATTTTTGACATTCCACAGTATGCAGTGACCATGATTTAGTTAACAATTCCTGTAATGATGGACATTTAGGTTGTTTCTGGGTTTTGCTATATTTTTTTTTAAAATATTTTTTTGGGTTTTGCTATCTTTAGTACACTACAACTAATATCTTTGTAGATGAATTTTTATACGCATTCCTGATTATTTCCTTATAATGTCATCTGGGAAATATTTAAAAATGTTTTTGTGTGTATTATTGAATTGCCATCTGGGAAGGTTGTACTCATTTATATATCTATCATCTGTATTACAGAGTTTCTGTGTTTCCATAATCAAATCACTGTGTGCTTATTAAAAACAAATAGCATTTAATAACTTGATAAGTGAAAAAATTATTTTTAATCTGCATTTCCTTTAAGTCTAGTGAGGATTTCATATATTTATTGGCTATCTGTATAGCTTCTTTTGCAATTTGTTACATATAACCTTTGTCATTTTTGTGGTTCCTGACATATATTGCTAGTGGTTTGTGAGAAAGACTGATGAGTTTAAGCTCTAGTATATATTTTTCTTTTTTGTGAGTTGCCTCATGTCTCCTGGTCATTAAAGAGTATGTACGTATGTATGTATGTATGTATGTATGCATTTATATTGGGATATTCATTCATGATCAAAGGTAGAATGAACAGAGCTGAAAATGTTGGAGGGCAAGGAAGTACAGGGGAATTTTAGATTCTGGAAGAGGTGTGGGATGGAGTGGAAGAAGATTTAACCTTGAAGGCAGGATGCAACAGGAGATGGGGCATTTTGGCTTCAGGAAACATATGATATCTATTTTACTCTTTTTCTAAGTCATTACTAGCTCTGAGGCATCATCCTTTAATCACAGGCATTTATTTATTTATTTATTTATTTATTTATTTATTTATTTATTTATTTATTTAAAGATTTCTAAATTTATTTTAGAGAGAGAGCGTTTAAGTGTGCACCAGAGCAGGCGGAGGAGCAAAGGGAGAGGGAAAGAGAAACTCTAGGCTGATTCCGCACTCAGCACAGAGCTCCACATTGGGCTTGCTTTCACAACACTGAGATCAGGACCTGAGCTGAAACCAGAAGTCAGCTGCTTAACCTACTTTGCCATCAAGGTTCCCCTAATAGCAGTGTTTTAAAATAACTGCAAATCTCCTAAGATTGTTTTTGTTTCTGATCAGTGTTTCCAAGGCTAGATGGAGAAATAAAGGGGAAAAAAACAGCAGCAGAAGATATTGATAATGAGGTTATTTATTTCCTACTTTTTCCACATTACTGTCAACAAACCATATAGGTAAACATTTTGTAGGCTTAGTGGAGCATTGGTTATAAGAGCTTCTTATGGAATGAAACATACATTAGATTTACATTCTGTGTCTCCTTCATAATTATTCTTGCTTATTTGAGCCAGAAGCTTTGAAAACACTGTGTAAGGAGTGGGATTTAAAGGAATGAATGAATGAATCTGTGGCATAATTTAGTTGCACCTGGACATTAACAAAGAGTCATGAATCTACTCTGATTGGGTGCTAGAAAGTCATAATTATTTTATGTTATGGTGATATCTGAGATTGTCTTGAAGGATAAAATTTTAGGATAAACTTGAACTCTGTTAGGAAATGTCATGAAGCAGAATAATTGGCATATATGAATTAATTTTATTTTATGGGGGTGGTATTGCAGAGTCTCATACTCACTATAGCCACATTATAAAAAGCCAACAAATCAATTGAAGAAATCGACATATGTTAAAGATATGAAAGGATTTTTTTCCTATTCCTAATGACAGGTAAATTGTGAAAAACTGTCTCATGAGAAAATCCATTTTGGTACTTGGAAGTATCATCATATGGTAGGATTTTTGGTGTGATATTTCTTTGGTGGCATCTCCCACTGCTGAATACTTCCTTATTTGCTTTTGTAGAGATCTAGGAAAGGAATTTAAAGAATTATTAATTTGCTTCTCAATGTGTGCATGTGAGCATTGAGGGTGATTGGGAGGGAAGAAGTCTGGGACATGTTGAGATGTATGAAGTTCCTTGGAATTTCTTCTGGGATCATAATGATTCACTGCTTTTTGGTGCTTGCCTCCCTTTGTAGTACTGATTTCTTTTCCTGAGGGTGGCCCTGCATATCTGAGGCTTGGGGAGCTGATGTTTGCTGTGCATCAGAAGGATCTGCATCAGGCAGATGTTCCCAGTTGTAATATTGTAATGCTTGGCTGTCACTGAAGATGATGGGACAATCTGAGCCCTCACTGGTGAGGGATGCACTTGACTGGTTGTTGAGGAGCTCTGGGCTTGACGCTCTAGCTGACAGAGCTTGATTTTGCTGCTCCACTGGGGTCATATCCATTTGTTGCAGTATCTTCTCTTGCAGGTACTGGTACAGAGGACTGGAATAGATTGTACTTCTCTCCACAGAACCAGATTCTTGGTCCATCTGCATCTTCTCTACAAGGCTTGACTGGGGGACTGAAACATCATATCCTTTCTTGGCTGGATTTTGTTGGTCATTGGCTTCTCCTGCCAAATATTGGGGGCCTTCATCCTCCTCTAATGTTGCAGGTTCATCTCTTTCAAAGTGTGCTTTGGAGGAGGCTGAATTGTCATCCAGATTTTTTACTGGAGCCTCCTGGGTCTCCTGTGCTCTACTTTCCTCTCCTTTGGTACTTGGGCTCTGTGCCTTTAACTTTTTTCTGCTGTCTTCCTCTGCTGAAAGCTGTCTTATGGAAGACTGGTCAGTGACATCTGCCTCCAGTGTACCTGGGATCTCTGTCTCAAGGGACTTTCTGTTTTCTCCTCTTGATATGGACTTCTGTGCTTCTGGATGTCCATCAGGGTGCACAGCTGGACCTTGGTCTTTGGTCCCTAAGCCCTGACTCCTGTACTCTTCTCTGGCAGCCCATTCTGATTCCTCGGTGAGCTTATCTTCTCCTCTGACTTCCAGCACCACTGCCTCCTGAGTTCTGCTTTCCTCACCCAGTGCTACCTGTTTCTTAGTGTCTGGGTTATTATTGTGACTTCTTTCCATAGACTCTCTAAGAGGGTCTACTTTATTCTGGGAATCTCCTTGCACAGGTGGATCAGTTGTCTCTGAGCTGTTGTCACCATCCTCTGGAGTAAGGCTATTGGGAATTTCCCAAAAACTCTCATTATTCTGTGTGATTGTGGCCTCGGGATCCTCTCCCAGATAACCAACATCCTCCTTGACTGGCTTGTCATGAGTCTTGGTGACATTCTCATTTTCTTCTCCAGACGGGTTCTTGAGTGGTGCTAAGTCTTGTGTTCTTTCTCTTGCTCCTGGTGTCTCTTCTGCTGCAGGGGCGTTTTTGCTGCTCATACGTGCTTCTGCTATGCCTTCCTCAGCATGTCTTGCCTCTTCTCCTGGGGTGACTGCTCTTTCAATTTCAGAATGGTTCTGTTCTCCTTCTGAGCTTGACACTTGTGTTTTAGAATCTTCTACAGCATCCCTTTCTTTTGATGACTCTTGGAGTTCCTGATACTTCCCATCCTGTGATTGGTCTTCCAGGGTTGATAGCTGAATTTTTCTCTCATTTTCTTTCTGCCCTGCTGTTCCATGGGCCATAGGGCTTCTCCTCTTCTTCCTTATAACTTGAGCATCAGGTATTTCTGAAACATTTCTGATATCACCTTGGACAAGCAGGTCCTTTGTTTCATGTTTTTTTTCTTGTGCTGGTGGTTCTTGGGTCTCAGATGCTCTACTGTCATCCCCAGATTCAGCTAGATTCTTTGTTTCAGGTGGTGTCCTATCGGCATCCTCTCCTTGTCCTTGGGTCTCAAATGTACTACCATCATCGTCAGGATCAGTTAGTTTCTCTGTCTGCAATGGTTTCTGGGCAGTAGCTTGTTCTGGTAGATTGGTATGCTCTGAACTGGGCTCATATTTTCCTGTCAGCGACAGTTCTTGTGTTTTAGAATGTTCCTTAACATCCTTTTCTGTTGCAACTTTCTGATCTTTGGAAGGCCTCTTTGTTGTTTTTCCTGGTGGAGAACTTTGGAGTCTCAGGTTCCCTTCGTGTTCTCCAAATCGATCACTTTTCTTCGTGTCACTTTGTTCCCTGACTGGTTTATCTCTTTCCCTGGGACTCTCCTTTTCCTGTCTCTCCTGCTTTGTGGGACTGTCAGTCTGTTCTGAATCTGCTGTTAGCTTATTTGTCTCAAGTTGAACTCCATTGTCTCTTGTTGCTGATACATCTTGGGCCACATCCTGGCTCCATTGATCTCCTTCTGGGTGTTGGTTCTCAGGGTCATTGCGCCCGGATGCTTCTACTGGCAGATTGTAAGTCTTGGTGTTTTTGGCCCCATTGTATCCAACTGCCCCCCTTCCCACGAAGCTGAGCTGAGCTGATGATGTCATTCCTGAAGGAGGTACCACTCTGTCTTGAGTTGGTGGAGTTTGTTCTGTCTGCTGGCCAGTGCTACTGGTCACCTGAAGATCTAGATCATCTGGCTTCTCCTCTGGTTTAGACACTTGTCTTGGTTCTGATTTTAGTAAGGATTGTATATCAAGATAGCAGAGGTTCAAAAGGTTGAAGATTGCAAGAACAAATTCATCAAAACTGATGGTGCTCTTGTCAATATTCAGAAGGTTCAAGTTTTTCTCCACAGCATGAATGGCATATGGCTGCATGAAAACACAGTGAGAAATCAGCCTATTTATATGAAGTCAAGCACCCATAGTATCTGCATGTCTCCCAAGAATCCTTTTTTTTTTTTAAAAAACATTATTCCTCAAGACCTAGTGAAAATTTCCCCAAACAGTATGAGTTTGTTGATTCTGGATACCATTTTTCGCCAGGGAGCTATGCTAAGAAGGAACTTTTACATCACTCTGAGTTGCATTTATATGTATACTGGCTCATGACTCCTTTCAGAACCTACTTTGCTGAAGCATAGCCCCAGGGAGGAAAACCTCATTTTCCTCTATAAGGTCGATTAAGCAATTGCACGCAGTAGGGAGCTGAGATTGGAAAAAATTGTTCAAAATCAGTGAGTGCTGAGAATTGGTAGCCAAATGTAAAATAGGCAGGGATCATCTATGCACATCTTGCATAGATTATGGAGAAAGGGTAAGTGGGGGAGAATTTCCAGAGCTCTGTGAATACCACACCTGAAGAATGTCCCCAAACTCGCCCTGAATGAGCTGTTTCAGCTCTGTACAGGTCAGTGTTGCCTTGTTACCGTCCTCCTGGGCATACTTGTGGAATGTCTTGATTATACAGAGGACATCTCTCAGGAGCCGAGGCATCTTTCCCAACTCAGGAAACTGTGAGAAAGAACAAAGTTCATTTTTTTTCAGGAAGGAGATACTGAGGTTATCCTTTTCTCTGTCCATCCCACAGTTCTACTGGCATCATATACTCTATTCTGTTTATCTCTATCTATTAATATCTTGTATCAGAATTTCTTCTTTTTTGTATCAGAATTTCAATGATTAGTTTTGTACCAGATAATGTGGTGAGATCAGATCTGGCACAGGTAGATATTAGAAGCAACACTTCATCCCACTCTGTGGAAAACAATGACACGTGTTCAGAGAAAGCTGTATTGCAAAAAGAAGTGGAAAAAGAATACAAATATAAGTACTGAAATGTGCAAATGATGTCGACAGAATGGGACCAATCCTTCCAGCATTAACTGAGAGTGTCCACCTATTTTCCTCCTACCTTGGCTTGGCATAACTCCTCTGCTTAGGAAAGTATAATTTTTAAAGTTAATAAAGCTTCTAGAAGAAAGAGAAGTAATGCCAAAAGTATCAACCCCTATGCAGACTGAAGCAACATGTTTTTACCAAGAAGACATGGCTTAGTGAATTCACTGGAAAAACAAATAGAATTCTGACCCCTCAGTCATTAACCATCACTTAAATGACTCTGTATTTTCATTTTAATATAGCCTTGAGTCCCGGGTCCTGGATCTTGTTAAATACTATTCATGCCTACGTCATACAGTTTATATTTTTTTAAAAAAGACAATGCTCAAAGTAGTTCCAAAGCAAAGAATGCATCTGGGGGGCTGGAGCTCCCAGTTTAGTGGCAGTAATGGTGCTCGATTAGACTTGAGATATGTCTCCTCTGGAATTCTTACACAATCTCACATATAAGCAGAGCAGCAACCGAGATCCCAAGTATGCTCAAGCATATAGCCTATGAGACTTACCTTGTTCACGAATGAGAGCAAGAAGAATAAAATGTGCAGCAGGCTGTGAGCTGACAGCAGGCGTTCAAACCTTTTATTGAGTTCCTAATTGCACAGTTAGGAAGGAGACACCTTCCGGGTGTAATGCTCTGATTCATCACCACCAAACCCAGTTCTCCCCTCCTTGTCTACTGTCAGCTTCTCTTATTTTTATTTCCTTCTTTAGGCAGCTTCAGTTAAGTCTTGCCTTTAGACTCATCCAAAGGAAGGAGAGGGGATATTTTGTTTCATTCACTGACTTATAGTTTTGAAGAATCTTTGGAGTGGTGTTGGCTTTTTTTTTTTTTTTTTTTTTTTTGAGCTGAGAACACAATTACATTTCTGTTTGACAAATCATAGGGCTGGCAGGGACCTCAGAAGTCATCTGATTCCTCCCTCTGCCCACAGGATGGACTGTATTTGACCTAGCTGGACAGATGGGTGTCAATCATGTGTTTAAAAATAGAGGCCCCACTGAGCCATGTGACAAGAGTGGAGATACCAGTTAATTCAGGTGTTTCAATGCTCTACTCTCCTTGCCCAGAGGCAGAGTTAGAAAAAAAAATCTTGCTGGGTGTGCAGAACTTTGCTTACTTACCTAGGATATACCATTTTAAAAAAGTGATTGATATCTGCTCTTTAAAGGTGCTTTTATAATTCAAGGAGCTTAGAAATGGGCATCCACAGTCCTGTGTTCTTTTTGTGAAAGGAAAAGAGAGACCTAGAAACCACCAATCTGAGGACAAGTGGAGGAGAGACTGAGATGCTAAACTGGTAAATGTTTTTATTACCTTCTGGATCTGGATCCCTCTTCAGAGAGAATATTTAATTAGCAGGAGAATTAGATTTGTTGTTTTATTAGATATTTAAAAAGATATAGAGTATGTTTGAAAACATTCTTGCCTGCATTTTTTTAAAAGACTTTTTTTTTATGAGAGACACACAGAGAGACACAGAGACATAGGCAGAGGGAGAAGCAGGGAATCGATCCCTGAACCCTGGGATCATGACCTGAGCCAAAGTCAGACACTCAACCACTGAGCCACCTGGGAGTCCCTATTCTTGCCTGCTTGTAAAAGGATGTAAGAAATAGACCCATGAAAACAAGTGTAAAAGGCAAATACCAAGAGAATGGAGGGGTGGAGATGGAGGTAATTTTATAAGTCTGAGGCTAAGGACAGCATCACTATTGAGCAAAACCTTTTCCTGATCTTCCTGATAATCAAAGCAAGTACAAGGGAACTGAGTTTTTTTTTGAGGGAGGCAGTAGGGAAATCCATGTTGATAGGTTTCCACCTGTAAAGAAATTTCTCAACATTGTCCTAAAAGACAGAAACCTCTTTCTGAGAATTGGGATTGGCATGTGAAGATCATCTTAATTCTGATCAATCAACATCTCCTGAGTACCAACTATTTCTCAGCCATTATGCCAGGCACTGTGGTGTTTAAAGTTGAGTAAGTTCTGTATCCCTGCTCTGGAGGTCACAGGCCAGTTTCATGAGAAATGGTTGAAGGAAACATTAACATCAAGGCTGGATTGGAAAGAAAGGGGAGCATAACAGCTGTTTTAAAATGTTTGAAGGGTTTTCATGGGGATGAGGAATGGGATGGGAAGAGAAAGGAACTTAAATTCATTGAACACCTAAGACACACCAAGTACTTTACGTGGGCTGTCTTACTTTCTTACTTAATCCTCATAGACCTTTTAAGTAGTTATTATCCTCTTTTAGCAGATAAGGAAGTTAAGGCTCTTAGCTGTTAAGTAACTTGCCTATGGCCATGTGCCCAATAAATGACAAACCTGGATTTAGAATTGAAATGCCTCAAGAATATATCTCTGAGCTCATGGTATCTCCATTATGTTGAATTCCTTATTCTGTGTAAAGCCAGAGAATAGAGCTAGAATCAGTGATTGATAATTTCTAAAAAGAAGTCTTTAGTTTTTGTTAAGAACTCTTTAAGGAGCGGTGTTGTCTGACAATGATGTAGACTGGTCCTAAGGTTAACAAGATCCCTGTCACTGGAACTGTCAAGTAGAGGCTGAATCACAATCCATTGGCTGGGTTATAGGGAAGTCCTGTCACAGCAGGAGGCAAGGCTGGAGTGGCTTACAGTGAAGAGCACAGAACTCTTCCAACCCTAAATATCTATATTTTTATTTTTTATTTATTTTTTTAAATAATAAATTTATTTTTTATTGGTGTTAATTTGCCAACATACAGAATAACACCCAGTGCTCATCCAGGTTTGGATCTTGAACAATGTAAGGGCTGTCTCCTCAGCCCTTTTTTTTTTTTTTTTCTCCTCAGCCCTTTTATAGGCATTCCTATTTTTTCAGAGCTTACTTAAGACTTTAATTAATACTCATACTTCTCGGGATCCCTGGGTGGCACAGCGGTTTGGCGCCTGCCTTTGGCCCAGGGCGCGATCCTGGAGACCCGGGATCGAATCCCACGTCGGGCTCTCGGTGCATGGAGCCTGCTTCTCCCTCTGCCAGTGTCTCTGCCTCTCTCTCTCTCTCTCTGTGACTATCATAAATAAATAAAAAAAAATACTCATACTTCTGGGTGGGTAATGACTCAAGGTCTGGCAGAGGCAAGAGAGAGTTGGGAGGATAGGGTAAGAATACTTTTTTGTTTAAAAAAGTTATTTAGATTGCTATATAATAAACCATAAACAATTCTACTATTACTGAAAAAAAGACCTGGTTGACCTTTCTTCTTCCAAAAAGAGATCTCTAATAGTCCCTTCATGATGTCCTCTCCCTTCTAATTTTGTGCAGGGACAGTGAAGAAAGGGAGAGAGACACAGTGAAAAGAAATTGATTAATAAAGAACTGTATCTGAGGTGCCTGGGTGGCTCAGTGTGTTAAGTGCTGGACCTTTGATTTTAGGTTGGTCATGATCTCATGGAACGCAGCCCCAGCTTAGAGTGGATCCTATTTGAGATTCTCTCTCTTTCTCCCTCTGTCGCTCCCTGCTCACATGTGGGCTATCTCTCTCTCTGTCTCTTTCTCAAATAAACAAACAAACAAATAATAAAGAACTATGTTTGAAAGTCTATTGCTTTTCAAAGGCCACACCTGAAGTCTTCAGTGAAGGCTCCAAATAAAACCCATATGAAGGCTACTTCGGAAAAGACGGCTAATAAAGCAGTTTTAAAAAAGATTTATTTATTTATGAGATAGCCACGTGTGGGCAGGGGAGGGGCAGAGAAGGAGAGAAAGGGACACACTGGTTCTACCCTGAGTGGAAAGCCTGAGTGTGAAGCCTAGATGTGGGACTGGATATCATTACCAGAGATCATGACCTGAGCTGAAATCAAGAGTCCTACACCTAACTGAGGGAGCCATTCAGGTGTCCTGCTAACACAGCAATTTTTAATGATTCTCTGTAATACTGGAAAATGTAACAAGCAAAGAAGAAGACTCCAGCTTTTATTTATAATTTTGTTATCTTTTTTCTTATTATAAAAGTGTTCAAGATGATGGTAGACTGAGCAAATGTATATTCTTTTGTCTTTCCAGGAATCCTCTAAAATAAAAATATACAAGAAATAAATGTACCAGAACTATAAGCAGAACTGGAGAATTATAGCTTAGATTCAGGAAATTTATGGAAGTTGAAAAGTGGATGCTTGAATGTTCATAATATAAACAAATGGAGAAAGGCACAGCCCAGAATGTGTTATGAAGGAGGGGCAGAGATGAGAGTAGGTTCAGCCTTCAAAACCTGGAGAAACTCTGGACTCAGAATTAGCAGGTATGATGGAGGTGGGAGTAGGAAGTTGGGGAAGTTGGGCTTTAAATAGGGAAAGTAATTGAGAGTTTATGTGAGGAACTTCTGTTTTAGTGGCCATTCCCATATCCCTCCTCCACTTTAGAGCATAGAACATAGACATCTGGGCATATGCTATATTGCCTAACCTTTCTAGCAAAACTCCAAATGACTCTTTCCTAAAGAAATTGAACAAAAGTCCTAAAAATGTTAAATGTAAACTCCTTGAAGGCAGAACTCTGTATCTTATTTTCCATATTATCCTCAGAAGCTGTATAAGTATCTGGACTATAGTAGGTGCTCTGTCATATTTGTTGATTAATGGATGGACTGAAAGCCAGAGCATCTAGTGTAGATATTCTCCATATGGCATTAGTTGAGGGTGGGAAAAGGCAGATCTGCAGCCAGACAGCCATTTCTCTGCAAATTGACAGGTTTCTCCTTCAGCCTGCCACAAGTAAGAGAGTTGGTGTGAAAACAGACATATTTATACAAATCAGAAGAAACTCAGATCTTTTAGTTGATGTAAAGGAGCAACCAAGAATATTCAGGTATATTAATAAATCAGCAGCATGAAAAAAAGAGTAAGACAAACAGACAAATTTCCTCTTGGTCCCAGAGGAAATAGATATAATTCAGGATGTAGAAGAAAGATTAAAAAGAAACCTCTAATTAATATACTCCCAAGAGATTAATTGAGGCAAGACTAGGATGCTCCAAAAGAATAATCAAAGAACAAAAATCAGAAAAGAAAATGGTATTTTTAGATGAAATTAAATACAAACATGAAATGAAATAAATAAAAAACAATTAGAATTTTAAAATATCTCACAATATTGACAAAATCCTTTAGAAGAGCATTTTCCAATAGAACTTTAGATATTTGCACTGTCCAATGTGATAGCCACTAGCTATATATGTGGTTTGAAATGTGGCTAGAGTGAGAAACTAAATTTTAAATTTTATTTAATATGTATTAATTTTCACAATATTAATTCTTCCAATCCATGAACATGGAATGCCAATGCTACCCAGGCAATTTGCGCATTTAATACAATCCCTATCAAAATACCATGGACTTTCTTCAGAGACTTGGAACAAATCATCATAAGATTTGTGTGGAATCAGAAAAGACCCCAAATAGCCAGGGGAATACTGAAAAAGAAAACCAGAGTCAGGGGCATCACAATGCCAGATTTCAGGTTGTACTACAAAGCTGTGATCATCAAGACTGTGTGGTACTGGCACAAAAACAAACACGTTGTTTAATGGAACAGAACAGAGAATCCAGAAATGGGCCCTCAACTCTATGGTCAACTAATATTCGACAAAGCAGGAAAGACTATCCACTGGAAAAAGGACAGTCTCTTCAAATAAATGGCACTGGAGAAATTGGACAGCCACATGCAGAAGAATGAAACTAGACCATTCTATTACAACATATACAAACATAAACACAAAATGGATGAAAGATCTAAATGTGAGACAAGAATCTATCAAAATCCTAGAGTGTGGGCAACACGCTTTTTATCTTGGCCACAGCAACTTCTTGCAAGATACATCTATGAAGGCAAGGGAAACAAAAGCAAAAATGAACTATTGGGACTTCATCAAGATTAAAAGCTTATGCACAGCAAGAGAAACTGTCAAGAAAACTAAAAGACAACCTACAGAATGGGAAAAAATATTTGCAAATGACGTATCAGATAAAGGGCTAGTTTCCAAGATCTATAAAGAACTTATTAAACTCAACAGCAAAGAAACAAACAATCCAATCATGAAATGGGCAAAAGACATGAACAGAAATCTCACAGAGGAAGACATAGACACGGCCAACAAGCACATGAGAAAATGCTCTGCATCACTTGCCATCAGGGAAATACAAATCAAAACCACAATGAGATACCACCTCACACCAGTGAGAATGGGGAAAGTTAACAAGGCAGAAAACCACAGATGTTGGAGAGGATGTGGAGAAAAGGGAACCCTCTTGCACTGTTGGTGGGAATGTGAACTGGTGCAGCCACTCTGGAAAACTGTGTGGAGGTTCCTCAAAGAGTTAAAAATAGATCTGCCCTAAGACCCAGCAATTGCACTGCTGGGGATTTACCCCAAAGATACAGATGCAGTGAAACGCAGGACACCTGCACCCCAATGTTTCTAGCAGTAATGTCCACAATAGCCAAACTGTGGAAGGAGCCTCGGTGTCCATTGAAAGATGAATGGAAAAGAAGATTTGGTATATGTATATGATGGAATATTCCTCAGCCATTAGAAACGACAAATACCCACCATTTGCTTCGACATGGATGGAACTGGAGGGTATTATGCTGAGTTAAGTAAGTCAATCAGAGAAGGACAAACATATGGTTTCATTCATTTGGGAATTATAAAAAATAGTGAAAGGGAATAAAGGGGAAAGGAGAGAAAATGAGTGGGAAATATCAGTGAGGGTGAAAGAACATGAGAGACACCTAAGTCTGGGAAACGAACAAGGGGTGGTGGAAAGGGAGGTGGGTGGGGGGTTGGGGTGACTGGGTGATGGGCACTGAGGGGGGCACTTGATGGGACGAACACTGAGTGTTATGCTATATGTTGGCACATCGAACTCCAATAAAAAATATATACAAAAATAATATGTATTAATTTAAACTTAAATGCAGATAGCCATATTCACCTAGTGGCTACCTCTTTGGATAGTAAAATTTTAGAATATAAAGCAAAAAGAGAAATGTAAGAGGTGAGAGAAAAAGTAAGAAACCTACATAATCAACTTAGTAGAGCCTACTAATAGGAGCAGGGAGATAAAAGATTAATTTATCAAATTAAGATTCCTAGAGATTTCAGATTTTAAAATGTTCAAACAAAATGTTCACCTAGATGTATCCTTGGAAATTTCAGAGCACCAAGGATAAGGAAAATAAAGGTCAAGTGTCTTGCCCAAGGCTACAAAGCTATTAAGTGGTAGATTCATTTTTCGCTCTTAAGCAATCTTGCTTCTGTGCCTAAGTGCTTTAACATAGCAATGTAGACATTTACTGGTTTCCAAGTGTATGTACAAAGCACGGTATATTTGGTTGTGGTTGGAAATGTAAAAGTGGAAGTGGTACTACCAAAAGTTGTTGGAAAAAGAAAAAATAAGTCCATTATTTTGAATTAGAATGGTAATTGCAGATTAGAATAATGAAATATTAAAAACTGAGAAAGAGGGTGGAGAAGAGAGGCAGCATAAGTGATTTAAATCCCCCCCTTTCATCATGGATATGTCATTTTAAATGGATAAATTTTACTACCAGAGGTTATGCCAGGAGAAGAAGAACAACAAATTTTTAAAAAAGAATCTTTCTCTGAGGAATGGGACTGGGGTTCAAAGATTACTGGATCTTAGGGTAGTTCTACTTTTAACTTTTTGAGGAACCACTGAACAGTTTTCCCATCAACAGTGCATGGTGTTCCTTTTTCTCTACAGTCTCACCAATACTTACTGTTTTCTGTTGTTGATTTTAGCCATTCTGACATGTGTGTGGTAATAACTCATTGCAGTTTTGATTTGCATTTCTCTGATGAGTGATGTTGAGTATCTTTTCATGTATCTTTTGGCCATCTATATGTTTTCTTTGGGGAAATGTCTGCTCATGTCTTATACCCATTTTTAATTGGACTATTTGTTTTGGGTTGTTGAGTTTTATAAATTCTTTATATATTTTTGGATATTAGCTCTTTATAGGATATGTCATTTGCAAAGATCTACCATTGCCTTTTAGTTTTTGTTGATTGTTTCCTTTGCTCTGTAGCTTTTTATTTTGATGTGATCCCAACAGTTTATTTTTGTTTTGTTTCCCTTGCCTGAGGAGGTGTATCTAGAAAGAAGTTGCTATGGCTAATGTCAAAGAAGCTACTGCCTGTGTTCTTTTCTAGGATTTTTATGGTTTCAGGTCTCATGTTTAGGTTTTTAATCCATTTTGAATTTGTTTTTGTGTGTGGTGTAAGAAAGTGATACAGTTTCATTCTTTTGCATGTTGTCCAATTATCCCAACACTGTTTGTTGAGGAGACTGTCTTTTTCCCATTGGCTATTCTTTCCTGCTTTGTCAAAGATTAATTGACCGTATATTTGTGGCTTTATATCAGGATTTTCTATTCTGTTCCATTGATCTATGTGCCTATTTTTGTGCCATTTCTAAATTGTTTTGATCACTAGTTTTGTAATACAACAGTTGTTTTACTTTGTCTTATTTTATTTTAGTTTAATTTTTAAAAAGCATTATTATTTATTCATGAGAGACACAGAGAGAGAGGCAGAGATACAGGAGAGGGAGAAGCAGGCTCCCTGTGGGGAGCCTGTTGGGAAACTTGATCCCAGGACCCTGGGATCACACCCTGAGTTGAAGGCAGACTCTCAACCCCTGAGCCACCCAGGTGCCCTTACAACAGTTATTTTTCCTTTTTTTTTTTTTTTTTTTTTTTTTTTTTTTACAAAAGTTATTTTAAATCATCTCTACTTCCTTTGGTTATCTGACAACCTCCCCAGCCCCTTACTCTTAGAAGATGGTCCTGCCTGTTTACTTCATAAATAAAATAAAAGTCATCAGAGGAGAATCCCTTAACTTTCTTCCACCAAACTACAAATTTACTGGCACCTATTTACATGCATGGTTTCTTTTTGTTACATTAGAAAAGGCATCCATCTAAGCCTAATCTCTCTTCCTCTCTGGATCCTGGTTTTCCTGTCTTTTCAGGAAATCATGTATGTTGATAATTCCCTCTCTTTTCTATGCTGCAGTCTCTATTTGTTTTTTTTTTCCCATCAAAATTTATACCTGCCTAAGTCTCTTCTACTTTATAGAATCCTGCTTTGTGTCCATAACCCCACCCAAACTTCTTCCTCCTCTTTGTGAACATTAAGCAATGTTCAACATTGAGGAATTTTCAAAATACAAAAAGGGACTTAGGGCTTCAGTATTCAGAGGGAAGGATGATATGTTAGGTGGGTAGTAGAAACCTTGGACTAAAAGAACTATAAGGGTTATAGTAATTCATGTGACAAATATTAATTGAATATCTATATTATGCATCAAATTCTCACAACTCCTTAGCTTCATAGGGACTAGGAACTTTTGAAATCCTAGATGAAATTATTGAGAATATATATTTTTCTAGTGAGACACTCCACATATTTCAACAGAATTTCATAGAGTTCTATTGCTTATTGTTTATCCTGGAAAGAATATACAAAATAAAGAAGTCCAAAGTGTAGTCTTTGTTTTCAAGGTCTTTACTATCTAGTTGGAAGATGAAGCAAGTATAAAGCCAACTAAGGCAGAATATTGTAATCAATTAACGAGTAAGTAGTAAAGATAATAGCTATCTTGGAATCTCAGTGAATATGTGTCTGAATGATTAGGGAAGACTCAAAGGAAGAGGTGGGACTAAATCTGGGTCTATTAAACTAATTAGAAAGTGTCCAGGTAGTTAGGGAGGGAGGCATTCCAAATAGATAAATTATGCCAGTAAGCTTTTGAAGGAAGGACAATCATAAGGTGTCCTGATGACAACATAGACTAGTGTGCTTTTAACAACATGCTTGGTTCAAGAGATATTGAGGGGGCCAGGATTAAAAGATATATTACCTCTAGAGTGTGGAGGGCTTTAAATTCCAAATTGAAGATCTTAGCCTTTATCTTGCAGAAAATACCACACTCATTTTTTTCTTTTAAAGGGGAGTGATGACAAATAGAAATTAAATTTTTAAGTTTTTGTAACTTGAGTGCTTGCTGTGGAAGTCCAGAGGATTTGGAAAATGATGACCTACTCAGAAATCTATGCTTTACATTAATTTTAGGTTGTTGTATGTGACTGTCAGCTCTTTTTTAAAAAAAGATTTTATTTATTTGTTCATGAGACAGAGAGAGAGAGACGGAAGAGACATAGGCAGAGGGAGAAGCAGGCTCCCCTCAGGGAGCCCAATGTGGGACTCCATCCCTGAACTCCAGGGTCACGTCCTGAGCTGAAAGCAGAGCTTAACCGCTGAGCCATCCAGGTGTCCTGGTGACTGTCAGCTCTTAACTAAGAAGGGAAATGTGCTTATTACATACTACATAGATCACAATCTTCAGAGGCTTACAATGCCAGTATACTTGCTGAGCAGACTAATTACTAGGACTGAATGAAAATACTAGCAATGTATAATTAGTGCAGAAGATAGAGCAGAGATGGGTTCATACTTAACTAATGGCCACTGACTTTTATTTTGAGTGGAACCAAGTTCTAGGACTTCATTTTCTCCTCTGAAACAAATGGGAGTAATTAAATGTATATGTGAAGTTCATAAATTAGAGGGTCAATGATTTTTAATAGTACTAGAATCATAGAAAATGAGATAGGTTTAGGGTCTTTTCGCGCAGTGAGTAAACCCTAGATGATAGGAAAACACTCTGGGGAGGAATTTGAGAGATAAATAGAAGGAACTTCAGGTGCGATTGGCTAGAAAGACAAGATCTTTGAAGCTAAACTAGGCTCTGATAATTACCATCATTTAATTCTTTTTCCTGCTTTCTCTTAGTTTAAGGTAGAAGCTGGGGTGAGGCATTATTTGAGTTGCTTTTAGAAGTTCAGTTTTGCCATGTGGCATGTTCCGATGAGAGACGAAATGATTACTCAGAATCCATTATCTTTGACAAAGACCTGAAGGGGCTACACTGTCAGGCACCACCAAGAAGTGCAGGTGTCAAGGTGAAGCCTCAAGTCTGGGTTGGCTCTGTTTTATTATTGTAGAATGTAAAGTATGTGGAAACAAGGAAGGAAAAACAACCCAAGAAACCAATTGTGTGAGGGGTAGGCAGCATCTGTGACTGTCTGCATGGGTCTCAGAGGAGCATTAACTCAGGGGCTATAGGGATGGGAGAACTGACCTCAGCAGGCCTTGGTGTCTATCTACCATCATTGTTGTTTCAGCATGTACTGTTTGGAGTATGGAGTGATGGCAGGGATAATTGGTTTTTGCTATATGCATAAAATTGTAGCTATTTATGTGTGTCCCTGTTCTTATTGTTTCTTTTTCCTGCTAGGGTCTTGCTCTCCCATACAGTTGGACAAACTGAATGTTAGAATTATGTTTTTCCAGTCCTAGGAATACCTTGGTAATAACCATTTCAACCTCATAGTTCAAAATACAAAACGAGGCCCAGAAAGCCTAAGTGACTTGCATAAGGATACACAGACAGTAAACGAAGAAACAGGTGAGAAGGACTATTTCACTACTGTATGCATATTGCCTTAGGATGCCTTGCACATAGCAAGAACTCATTAAATATTTGCTGAATGAATGAATGGATTAATTAATTAAACCAGGCTTCTGGTTCCTTGAAGCAGTCTTTCCACTGTACCATTTAAACTATGGCAGATCTACTAAAATGTCTTTGAGGAACCAGGATCTGCTTATAAGATGTCAAAAGATAAATAAAGGTCATCACATTAAAATACAGATGTTTCCCTAGAAACATAACCTCATCTTATATGATATATTAGTTTGCTAGAGCTATCAGTACAAAATGCCACATGCTGGGTGGCTTAGCCAACATAAATTTATTTTCTCACAGTTCTGGATGTTAGAGGTATAAGAAGATGTTGGGAGGGTTGGCTTCTTCTGAGGGCCATGAGGGAAGGATCTCTTCCAAGGATCTCTATTCTTAGCTTGTAAATGGCCATTTTCTTCCTTTGTCTTCATATCATCTTCCCTCTCTCCATGTCCAAGTTTTCTCTTCTTATAAGGACAGCATTCAATTGGATTAGGGCCCACCTAATGACCTCATTTTAATTTCATTACCTAAATAATGTATCTCCAAACATGGCTACATTTTAATGTGCTGAGGGTTAGGAATTCCCATATGAACCTATAGGAGGGACATAATTCAGCCCATAAAGTGGAGACCAGCTTTTCCATTACAGATCATATATATTCAACTCTCAACCCCATTTCCCAGTAGCAGCCAAGGTGATGTTAATAGAGCTCCCAGTTTATAGTTAAGCAGCCAGTTGCCCAATAGCCTCAAGGTTCTGCCCATGCACGTACATTATTTAGGTGGTGCAGGAAGGTTGGCTTGCCAGTATGATCTCCTGCCAATGAATAAAAGAAGAGCCATAGGGCATGTACTGGCTGACATTTTTTTTCTAACTACATGTTATTATAACTGTGATGAGACAATACTTTCTTCTTTGGAAATTGGCCCTTTCCTCATCTTGTAAAGTGCTGCAAGAAGCCTGTGGGCTTTGATTGTTTTTTATTATAGGTGAATTGTAGCTTATATGATGAGTATATATTTCAGGAGTATCCTGGGGCTGATATTTATAAGGAGGTGCCCATTGAGAGGATCCTGGAGAGAGCCAGTGAGGCTCTTCCAGGGTTTCCAGGAAGACTAAATAAGGAAAAGTTTACACTTGCCTTAAGAGAAAAGTAGTTTTGCAGTTAGAAATCATTTGAAAGAGATGAAGTTCCAAGGGCATCAGGGATTCCCAGGTTCTGCCTTTTGTGGGTATCTACTGTTTGTGTTAAAGTGAGGGAGACGCTAGTGCTCCTTGCAGAAATTGTCACCTTACTCTAGCAGAATGATTCTCAGGAGCTATAGGCTTAGCTTTTTTCTCTCCACCATTGATCAAAATGTTAAGTAACTTCGAACATCTCACCTGGGACCCTCACAATTAGAAACGATCCTATCCTGGATTAGGGTCTTCTTGGACTTATTCCTAGTTGCTAAGGTATGAATGCTGAATATAGACTTCAGCAGGTGGCAGAGGGGTGTTTGGATTTTTAGATAACAATTTTATACTTTGGTCTGATTAGTATTAAGCATCTTCTGATTGTGTCACCTCAGGGATATGCTGCTTAAGTCAACAGGTCACCTACAATTTCTGTAATATTGAACTGAACTTTCAGGCCATTTTCTACTATTGGCTTATCAGACATCAGAGACCAAGAAGCTGCTGTATTCTCAGAAGGAAGAATTAACAAACACATTATACAAACAATTTTATATATCATGACTAGTGAGTCCCTGAAAGAACGGAAAGCTGTGCAGTGAAGAATAAAAACCCCTGGAAAGAGAATTGTAGCTTGGAGATGGAAATAATGTAGGGCTCACCCTAACAGGAAAAAATGGTTGGGGAAAACAGATTTTTCCCCCTTTTTCATATTTAGACATAGATAATAGTAGCTAAATACCCTTAAATGGGAGCTTACATCAGTTAAAAACCATTAGATCTTGAGTTATTTAATGCTTAATAAAAAGAGACAAAAATAACTATTTGCCAAACTTTTATTGTTTTTTATATAGTCCACTCATTTCAACAAGAATGTCTCCAGCGTAGTATCAATAGGCCTCAAAGGATTGTGGGCTGATGGGTCTTGGCTCATCTAAGGGCCTCTACAAACTTGTCTTTCTGTTCACAAATTTTCCCTTTCCCTCCCCCAAAATGCTGTTATCTTTTATTGCTTTAAAGCTAAATATATGTTTACAAGATCCTGAGCAGGCTCCCTCTCAGTTAAAATGAACAAAGGTAGTAATATTCTTAACCTCATCAAAGACTGGGGGCACAGAACTGAGCACTACAGACTACGTAGACAGTTTTAAAATTTGAACTCTGGAGTTGTTTGAGAAACACCTTGCCTTTGCTTCATGAGATTTTAAGTGCTTGTGTATGAAAAAATTCTAATTCAAATTCCAAGTCTTGAAGCTAAGCCTTCTTCATAATAGATATTTCTTCCAATTAGGGGCAGATTTTATAGGGAATTTTCTGTAGAAGTCACTCCCCCTGTGCTACTCAAGGATTATAAAGATTCGGTCCCCTTGCAGAATCTGTGCTAATTATACCACAAAAGCGAGCCTATTTGGAGATAAATATTAATGTAGTTAATGTTAATTATCTGCGGGAAATGCCAAATGGAACATTAAAAATATCTAAACTCTCCCAAAAGATGGACTATTAAAGAAAGACCCAAATCTTTTGAATCCTAAATCATATTCTTGTTACTCTTGAAAGCAATAAATTAACGTTCCCCAAACAAAACTCCTTAAACAAATTAAATGATTTATATTTTTAAACAATGCACACCACATCTGCACCAAAGAGTAAAGACACCCTGCAGTAAAGAATTACTTGAGAAAGAATAAAGGCAAGGTACAAGGTATATGAAATGACTATAGTTTAAAGTTTTGGAAAAAAAAGATTTTGAAACATCAGAGAGTTCTCCCACAACCAGAAACATCTTGAGTTATTTGGTATCCAGTGTTTCCTCATTATCTTTTGCTGGAAGCTTTGGCAGGTGTCGGGATATTGGTAACATCTCTTAAGGGCGGTACTGAGATCTCTGCTCTTGGATGTACTCATAGAGAGGGCTGGAGCGCACCGGGACACTAGCAAACGGACGCTTGCCGGGCTCCAGAGCCTGCCTTCGGCCTTTGTCTCCTTCTTCCCAGACTTGGCTACGGCGCCTCTGATCCTCTCTCTG
The DNA here is from genome assembly GCF_011100685.1 of Canis lupus familiaris. Taxonomy (NCBI): domain Eukaryota; kingdom Metazoa; phylum Chordata; class Mammalia; order Carnivora; family Canidae; genus Canis; species Canis lupus. Next base: position 61,758,066 of record NC_049238.1, read on the forward strand.
CTGGCGGCGCAGCTGCTCTTCCCTTTCCTGCAGGAGCTGTTCCTCCTCACGGAACTTCCTGTCACGCTCCTGGCGCAGCTGCTGCTCACGTTCCCTCCTGCGCAGCTGCTCTTCCCTTTCCTGCAGGAGCTGTTCCTCCTCGCGGAACTTCCTGTCACGCTCCTGGCGCAGCTGCTGCTCACGTTCCCTCCTGCGCAGCTGCTCTTCCCTTTCCTGCAGGAGCTGTTCCTCCTCGCGGAACTTCCTGTCACGCTCCTGGCGCAGCTGCTGCTCACGTTCCCTCCTGCGCAGCTGCTCTTCCCTTTCCTGCAGGAGCTGTTCCTCCTCACGGAACTTCCTGTCACGCTCCTGGCGCAGCTGCTGCTCACGTTCCCTCCTGCGCAGCTGCTCTTCCCTTTCCTGCAGGAGCCGTTCCTCCTCGCGGAACTTCCTGTCGCGCTCCTGGCGGCGCAGCTGCTCTTCCCTTTCCTGCAGGAGCTGTTCCTCCTCGCGGAACTTCCTGTCGCGCTCCTGGCGGCGCAGCTGCTCTTCTCTTTCCTGCAGGAGCGGTTCCTCCTCACGGAACTTCCTGTCACGCTCCTGGCGCAGCTGCTGCTCACGTTCCCTCCTGCGCAGCTGCTCTTCCCTTTCCTGCAGGAGCTGTTCCTCCTCACGGAACTTCCTGTCACGCTCCTGGCGGCGCAGCTGCTCTTCCCTTTCCTGCAGGAGCTGTTCCTCCTCACGGAACTTCCTGTCGCGCTCCTGGCGGCGCAGCTGCTCTTCTCTTTCCTGCAGGAGCGGTTCCTCCTCACGGAACTTCCTGTCACGCTCCTGGCGCAGCTGCTGCTCACGTTCCCTCCTGCGCAGCTGCTCTTCCCTTTCCTGCAGGAGCTGTTCCTCCTCACGGAACTTCCTGTCGCGCTCCTGGCGGCGCAGCTGCTCTTCCCTTTCCTGCAGGAGCTGTTCCTCCTCACGGAACTTCCTGTCGCGCTCCTGGCGGCGCAGCTGCTCTTCTCTTTCCTGCAGGAGCGGTTCCTCCTCACGGAACTTCCTGTCACGCTCCTGGCACAGCTGCTGCTCACGTTCCCTCCTGCGTAGCTGCTCTTCCCTTTCCTGCAGGAGCTGTTCCTCCTCGCGGAACTTCCTGTCACGCTCCTGGCGGCGCAGCTGCTCTTCCCTTTCCTGCAGGAGCTGTTCCTCCTCACGGAACTTCCTGTCATGCTCTTGGCGGCGCAGCTGCTCTTCCCTTTCCTGCAGGAGCTGTTCCTCCTCGCGGAACTTCCTGTCATGCTCTTGGCGGCGCAGCTGCTCTTCCCTTTCCTGCAGGAGCTGCTCCTCCTCACGGAACTTCCTGTCGCGCTCCTGGCGCAGCTGCTGCTCACGTTCCCTCCTGCGCAGCTGCTCTTCCCTTTCCTGCAGGAGCTGTTCCTCCTCGCGGAACTTCCTGTCACGCTCTTGGCGGCGCAGCTGCTCTTCCCTTTCCTGCAGGAGCTGTTCCTCCTCACGGAACTTCCTGTCGCGCTCCTGGCGCAGCTGCTCTTCCCTTTCCTGCAGGAGCTGTTCCTCCTCACGGAACTTCCTGTCGCGCTCCTGGCGCAGCTGCTGCTCACGTTCCCTCCTGCGCAGCTGCTCTTCCCTTTCCTGCAGGAGCTGTTCCTCCTCGCGGAACTTCCTGTCACGCTCTTGGCGGCGCAGCTGCTCTTCCCTTTCCTGCAGGAGCTGTTCCTCCTCACGGAACTTCCTGTCGCGCTCCTGGCGCAGCTGCTCTTCCCTTTCCTGCAGGAGCTGTTCCTCCTCACGGAACTTCCTGTCGCGCTCCTGGCGCAGCTGCTGCTCACGTTCCCTCCTGCGCAGCTGCTCTTCCCTTTCCTGCAGGAGCTGTTCCTCCTCACGGAACTTCCTGTCGCGCGCCTGGCGGCGCAGCTGCTCTTCCCTTTCCTGCAGGAGCTGCTCCTCCTCACGGAACTTCCTGTCGCGCTCCTGGCGCAGCTGCTGCTCACGTTCCCTCCTGCGCAGCTGCTCTTCCCTTTCCTGCAGGAGCTGTTCCTCCTCACGGAACTTCCTGTCGCGCTCCTGGCGGCGCAGCTGCTCTTCCCTTTCCTGCAGGAGCTGTTCCTCCTCGCGGAACTTCCTGTCACGCTCTTGGCGGCACAGCTGCTCTTCTCTTTCCTGCAGGAGCTGTTCCTCCTCACGGAACTTCCTGTCGCGCTCCTGGCGGCGCAGCTGCTCTTCCCTTTCCTGCAGGAGCTGTTCCTCCTCACGGAACTTCCTGTCACGCTCCTGGCACAGCTGCTGCTCACGTTCCCTCCTGCGTAGCTGCTCTTCTCTTTCCTGCAGGAGCGGTTCCTCCTCGCGGAACTTCCTGTCACGCTCCTGGCGCAGCTGCTGCTCACGTTCCCTCCTGCGCAGCTGCTCTTCCCTTTCCTGCAGGAGCTGTTCCTCCTCGCGGAACTTCCTGTCACGCTCTTGGCGGCGCAGCTGCTCTTCCCTTTCCTGCAGGAGCTGTTCCTCCTCACGGAACTTCCTGTCGCGCTCCTGGCGCAGCTGCTCTTCCCTTTCCTGCAGGAGCTGTTCCTCCTCACGGAACTTCCTGTCGCGCTCCTGGCGCAGCTGCTGCTCACGTTCCCTCCTGCGCAGCTGCTCTTCCCTTTCCTGCAGGAGCTGTTCCTCCTCACGGAACTTCCTGTCGCGCGCCTGGCGGCGCAGCTGCTCTTCCCTTTCCTGCAGGAGCTGCTCCTCCTCACGGAACTTCCTGTCGCGCTCCTGGCGCAGCTGCTGCTCACGTTCCCTCCTGCGCAGCTGCTCTTCCCTTTCCTGCAGGAGCTGTTCCTCCTCACGGAACTTCCTGTCGCGCTCCTGGCGGCGCAGCTGCTCTTCCCTTTCCTGCAGGAGCGGTTCCTCCTGGCGCCTCCTTTTCTCGCGTTCCTCCCTCTGCACCTGCTCTTCCTCCCTCAGCTGCTCCCGTTCAGCTGGCTTGGCGTACACTATGTGGCGGTGCCTTTGGCTTTCCTCATCGGGTTGCCACCTCCATTTTTGGTCTCGGCGCTGCTCCTCCTGGCGTAGCTTCCTCCCTTGATCCTCCTGGAAGTTCTCCAACCGGAGCTGCTTCTCCTCCTCACGGACCTGCTGCTCCTGCCCCCTCTCGAGTCGTCGGCGCTGCTGCTCCTCCTCACGGAACAGTTCCCGCTCCTGTGGCTCCTCCGCTCTTAGCTGCCTCTCCCGCTGCTCCTGCAAAGCGGGCCTGGCCGACAGCCTCTGGCGGCGCCTCTCGCTCTCTTCCTCCGCCTGCCACTGCCATTTAGAGTCGCGGCGCTGCTCTTCCTCCGCCTCCAGCCGGCGCACCTGCTCCTCCCGTTGCAGCCCGCGTTCGCGCTCCTCTCCGAGGGGCCGGGCCCCGCGCTGCCCCTGGGCGTCCTCCTCCTGCGCCCGCAGCTGCTGCTCGAGCTCCTGGCGCTGCCTCTTCTCTTCTTTCTGCCTGCGGGGCCTGGAGTAAACTTTGCTCTGACGAGCTTCCGCTTCACTTTCCAGCTGCCACTGCCACCTTGGGGTGCGGCACTTGCCCCGCTCACGTGCCTCTTCCTGCTCCACCTCCTCTGCCAGCTGCTGCTCGCGCCTCTGCTGCTGCTCCAGGCGCTGCTCCTCGCGTCTGAGCTGCTCGCGTCTTTCCTCCTGCTCGCGCCTCAGCTCCTGCTCCAGGCGCTGCTCCTCGCGTCTGAGCTGCTCGCGTCTTTCCTGCTCGCGCCTCAGCTCCTGCTCCAGGCGCGGCTCCTTGCGTCTCAGCTCCTGCTCGCGCCTCAGCTCCTGCTCCAGGCGCGGCTCCTCGCGCCTCAGCTCCTGCTCGCGCCTTAGTTCTTGCTCGCGTCTTTCCTCCTGCTCGCGCCTCAGCTCCTGCTCCAGGCGCTGCTCCTCGCGTCTGAGCTGCTCACGTCTTCCCTGCTCGCCCCTCAGCTCCTGCTCCAGGCGCGGCTCCTTGCGTCTCAGCTCCTGCTCGCGCCTCAGCTCCTGCTCCAAGCGCTGCTCATTGCGCCTCAGTTCTTGCTCGCGCCTTAGCTCCTGCTCACGCCCGAGCTCCTGCTCCTCGCGTCTCAGCTCCTGCTCGTGTCTTAATTCTTGTTCGCGCCCCAGCTCCTGCTCCAGGCGCGGCTCCTCGCGTCTCAGCTCCTGCTCGCGCCTTAGTTCTTGCTCGCGTCTTTCCTCCTGCTCGCGCCTCAGCTCCTGCTCCAAGCGCTGCTCATTGCGCCTCAGTTCTTGCTCGCGCCTTAGCTCCTGCTCACGCCTGAGCTCCTGCTCCTCGCGTCTCAGCTCCTGCTCGTGTCTTAATTCTTGTTCGCGCCCCAGCTCCTGCTCCAGGCGCTGCTCCTTGCGTCTCAGCTGCTCCCGTCTCTGCTGCGGCTCGTCGCGCCGCGGCTCCTGCTCGCGCCTTAGTTCTTGCTCGCGTCTTTCCTCCTGCCGGCGCCTCAGCTCCTGCTCCAGGCGCGGCTCCTTGCGTCTCAGCTGCTCACGTGTCTGCTCCTGCTCGCGCCTTAGTTCTTGCTCGCGCCTCAGCTCCTGCTCCAAGCGCTGCTCTTTGCGCCTCAGTTCTTGCTCACGCCTGAGCTCCTGCTCCTCGCGCCTCAGCTCCTGCTCCAGGCGCGGCTCCTTGCGTCTCAGCTCCTGCTCGCGCCTTAGTTCTTGCTCGCGTCTTTCCTCCTGCTCGCGCCTCAGCTCCTGCTCCAGGCGCGGCTCCTTGCGTCTCAGTTCTTGCTCGCGCCTTAGCTCCTGCTCACGCCTGAGCTCCTGCTCCTCGCGTCTCAGCTCCTGCTCTTGTTCTTGCACACGTCTCTCCTGCTCGCGCCGCAGCTCCTGCTCCAGGTGCCTTTCCTGGCGCCTTTGCCGTTGCAGTTGCTCGCCTTCCTCCTCGAGTGCCCGCTCGCCTTGCTCTTGGCGCTCCCGCCTTTGCAGATGCTCTTCCTCTTGCAGCTCCCGCTGCGCCTGCCTCTCTCGCCTTTGCTCTTGATCAGGAAGTGTCTCTGGCTCTCGACCCTTGCGCCTCTGCAGATGCTCTTCCTCTTCCAGGCGCCTTTCCTGTTCTCGCCTCTGCAGTCGCTGCTGCTCCTCCTCTGCGAGCTCCCTCTCCAGTTCCTGTCTCTTCTGCCTGCGTTCTTCAAATTGTGTGTCCTGGGGCTCAAATCTCCTTTGGTCTTCTTTTTGCCTGGGATCTTGTAATGGGTTATCCTTTCCCTCACAGTTGGCCCCCTTCTCATCTAGCCCGGCAGCCTGGCTGAGGGCGTAATAACAAGCTTGAGCCACCTTGAAAACGAACAGGAGGAATTCGTTGAAGTCAACCAGCCCGTTACAGTCGCGATCCAGAAGTTCCAGGATCAGATCTACTGTCTCAGGGTCATGTGGTCTCTATGAAAAAAATGAAGACAAAAATTTTACAGTGCACTATTTACAAGTAGTAAACTTTCAGTCATAGACACAATGAATATTTTGTGATATGCTGACACTCAAAAGACATTAAGAGCAATTAGGAAAACATCCAGTGTGTATCAAGTCTGGTCCCCATGTAAAATGTGAACACTTCATTTTAAAGCATACATTTGTTGAAAATTTTTGTAACTCGTAATTTAATGCTGATCAAAAGAATCCATGTTCTCTTAAGCTGGGTGAATAAGAATGAACTAACCTTCAAGAGAGAAATACAACGAAAATTTGTGAAGTTTAACAGCAGCTAGTTCTGTCTGAAATAGCCGGTACCCCTGCTTGATTTTTATCCCATGTTTGAAGACAGAACAAAACACTTATGTTTTGTTAACATGTTAACATCATTTTACTAGAGATCAGGCTGATTTTAATTGTTAAAATTTGGAAGTAAATTTAAGTTCCTTCCAAGTTTAGTTCGATCTGACATCTTTGGTGATAACTTCGCATGAACAGTTCATTCACAATGATGTTACCATCAAGTACATGAAATAGTTGCTAGCTACTTCCTTAGTATTCAGACTACAATGCCAGTTAAGTACCTTTAAACTCAGGAATGAATAAGGGTGGAGTGCCTAAGTGTCTCAGTGGGTTAAGTGCCAGACCAGACTCTAGGCCTCCACTCAGGTCATGATCTCAGGGTTGTGGGATTGAGCCCACAATGGGCTCCATACTCAGCATAAGTCTGCTTTCCCCTCTCCCTGTCTTCACTTGAGCATGTGTGAGGTCTCTCTCTTCAAATAAATAAATAAAATCTTAAAAAAAGAAAAATGAATAGGGAATGCAGTGTGGGGCTGTGATGGTATAAAATAGATAAAAGGTCATTATTCTTTGCTATGACCCCTACTGAGAAGACGTTTTAAACCCTAAATCAATAGATTTTCTTTTCTTATTTCTTACCCGAAGGACATCTCCAAATTCCCTTTCAAGGAGGTTCTTCAGGTCTTTCTTGCTTAGTGCTGCCCCATCACAATCATGTGAGGCATATTGATTAAACATTTCAGTGATATTGAAGATGCTTCTCAGAAGTGGAGACATTTTTTTTTCTTTCCTTCACGTTCAAGTAAATCTAGGAGAATAAGAAAGGATCCAGAATCAAAACTCTGTTTCTGATCTTGGAGAGGCTTCATCCACACTATTTTAGTCAGAGCCCCAAATTTACAACAGTAGTTATTTTTAACCTTGGCTTTCAAAGTTTTTTTTTTTTCAATCTTTGAATACTTAGAATGGGGAAGACAGATTCTAAGAAATTTTAAGCCAGGAAATTACTTTCAGACTATCCTGTAGTCAGCTTTTGATTGTCCACTCAATCTGGATTATCCATATCATTTCCTTCTCTCTTTTCCTACTCCCTAGAATATTTCAGATCAGATAGTGAAGAACAGAAATTTAAATTTGATATGTTGCTACTCATAAGTATCTTCCTCTAAAGTTGAATAAAGAGAATAAGTGAAAGCCAAAAGGTAAAGGAAGATTTGAAAATATTTAAAAGTGAATAGAAGCCATGTAGATCTAATTGTGGCAGCAAAACATTTGGTGGTACTCAGAAAAATTAACAGGGAATATGGATTATTTTCCAACATTATAGAACATACAGGATCTACATGGATAATTCATAAGTCACCAGTTCTAAGATTAAACACCACTTCTTCCTAGTCAAAGATGGCATTATAATGCTCAGATATAACAATGGGGAAGATAGAATACATGTTATCTGCATCAACTCAGATATGTTGCAAATATTCAGTTATTGGCTGGCTTCTTTAGTTACTTCTCAACTCCAATACCTCAGATGTCATAAATACATGAAGATGGCCCATAGAGAGTAGAACCAATATAAAAAGAGTACTGAGGATTGGTGACTTTTCGAGATGACAGTTTTTAGGAAGATGAACCCCCTTAGAGTCACACATGACCATCCTCCAACCCCTGATGTGCAAACAAATTTATAGAGCTCAGAGCCTTGGGAGAAGAGCCATGTTTTCATTCAAGTGATGGTTTCAGCTATAAGATGGCATGGAGTTAGTTGGAGTATGACATCACTGTAAGATGCTGATCCTTTCTGGCACATAGACCCTCCTCATCCCCACCCAACATCTACTACAGCTGGAAAATGAATCATGCAGAAGAAGATGATCCCATTGACTGGGACTTACCCACTTCACCAAAGGAAGCTGAGCCCTCGCTGACACTGCTGGCAAGTGTACTGGGCAACTGGGACCTGGGCCTTTTATAGGGGATTTAATTGTGCCTTGAAGAGCAACTTGGGAAGGAGACACCCACTCTGTGGGATGGCCTGATTCATTCCTAACCAAGCCCAGCTCCACCTCTGTCTCCATGAAGGACTTGTTTATCTCACTATTTGCTCACGTAGCTATTTGGCACGAGGTTCACAGACCTTGCTTTCTGACAGTTAAGGTACTCGTTCCACCTGACATGAATGGATAGAATATTTGACGGAATCTGTCATTTTCTTAAAGTGCTAAAATTAAACGATCAAAGAAATTAATGTTCAGAATCTTAATTATGACTTCATAAAAAGTAGTAAAATCTAAGCCATTTACTATATAAAAAATATAAATTCTAGAGTGGAGTTAAACAGGAACTTTAGCATAACTGATGAGAACCAATTAATATAGCAATTCTAGGATGAGAGGGTGTAAGGAATTGGTTTCAGTTTTTTTCTCTAAAATGCAAGTGGGGGGGATCCCTGGGTGGCTCAGCAGTTTAGCCCCTGCCTTTAGCCCAGGGAGTCATCCTGGAGTCCAGGGATTGAGTCCCCGTCAGGCTCCCTGCATGGAGTCCGCTTCTCCTTCTGCCTGTGTCTCTGCCTCTCTCTCTCTCTCTCTCTCTCTCTCTCTCTGTCTCTCATGAATACATAAATAAAATCTTAAAAAAATAAAATGCAAGTGGGAAGAAGTTTGCATTTGTATTTGTGGGTCTTATGATGATTTTCCTACAGATTGGGAATTGCCTCCTTGGTAAGCAATTTTGGCATCTGAAAAATATATTTTCATTAATTGTTCATAAGAGAACATGAAATCTATAAAATTTCATTCTTACATCTAAATGAAGTTTGCTCATTTCTTTTCTCATTAACATATCGATGCCCCTAGAGAAAAAGAGCTGGTGTAATGCATTATTGTAGATATAATCATCCTACTCAGCCTAAGTTGCTAATGATTATGACACCTAAACACTTGACTCTGCTTCTCCTGGAAGCACATTAAGATAATCGGTCATTCTAGCCCATTATATCTGTCAGGGCTTTCTCAACTCTGGTGATCATTTGCAATTCTCAGCATTGTTTTATTGTAAGGAACTGGATTTTATCCCTGGTGGTAGTGACTTCCACCCTTACATTTTAGACTATACGAAACTTTGGTTCACAATAGGTTTATGGAGACTATTAAATGATTCAATGGCTTTCAGCATTTCCATCTTCTCCTTTGTCCAATACAACCAACTATTGGTTTTCTGAATTTTGAGGAGACTCTGTAGTGCCCTTTAGTAGAATGTGAAGATTTATAACTTTAATCTTGGTGGCTAGTACATTATGTGCAGATTGGTCCAAATGGAAATAGAGTTGACTTCTATTTCTCCCCTCAGTTACTGCTATCCCAGAATTGGGTGAAGAGGAAAGTGGAAGTGGTAAGTCACCAGAAGACAATTGTAAGCCTGGCTCATTTCTGCATCCTTAAGGACTTCAGCACTGAATCCTATGATCTAGGAATTTTCCTGGAAATGTCACCATTTCTTGGGATCAGGTAGTAAACTTCATATAGTAGCTTCTTGGTGAAGAGTGAACATTTTTCTTTTTTCCTTTCTACTTAGGGGTTTATATAGTTCTCTTAATATTTGGATTCTAAGAAAGAACCATCACGAACATTGTGTACAATGTAGCCATGGATAATCTCAGAACCTCTTTTTGTCACAGAGGGATAGCCTTTTTTATGGGTGTCCTTCAAGGAATTCCCTGGACAAACCCTGTTTTATGTCTGATTCTGTTGTTATCTACCAGTGTGTGATCTGTTGGGAACCTCAGCCCAGGTGGTGGGATGTATTTGTCTGATTGCATTATCTTCCTGTAGTCAATACACTCAAAAGGAGACTAGACAGTAATCAAGCTGAGAAAAAAGGGAAAATATTAATCATTCTAAAATCATGGTTGAGCAAGCAAAATAATATAAAGGCAAACTTCCCAAAAAAGTGCCTATGAAGAGTCTTGAAAAAAATGGCTGAAATTGCTTTCATAGTAACAGAAAACTCCTCCCCCATTCTGATTGAAGCTTGATCTTTAATCCAATGATGGATTTTTACCCACTTTTGTTTAAAGTCAACACAACATAAGGCAAAATGTTTAAAAACTTGAAAAACCTAGGAGAATTAGTCTATCTTTCTTAATGTTCTTTGTACATCATCAGAAAAAATATAAGTGGATTCAAATGCTAAATTCTAAAATCAGATTTGATATTATTCTAATGAAGTGGCCCTCATTACTATATAATGTTCTTTTGTTTAATACAATATCATTATTTTAAAATCCTATTTTAAAAGAAGCTTCTGACATAATGTTTGAACAGGGAAATAATTTTTGTTTTCTACTTCCTTAAAAGGTTGGTAAATGCCAAAGAATGTAGAAAATTATCAAGTCCTAAAAAATTGCTTCAATCTATTTTTTTAAAAGAACAACTGGGAAAGGTAGCAGTGTTTACTCATCATGGTTAATCAAAAAAGAATAATCTGAGGATCCTCATTCTTTTTATAGACAGGAAATCTCATTATCTTTCTTTTATAAGACTGTACAAGGAGGCACTGAGAGGTCAGATAATAGTAACTATACTGACTGGCCCAGGAAGAACCCAAATGCCCCTGCTCCATTCTGCAAGAATGCCCTTCTTTATTAAAAGTTAATGCTGTTGGATTTAGAGCACAGTTACAGTACTGTACTGTTACTTGGCTTTGAGACTTGGGCTCTTCATTAGAGAGGAATTGAAAAGAGAAAATAAGATTCATATCACTCAGATGCTTTAATATGATGTCAATCATGAAGCCTTGTCCATGCTGAAATCTCTCAGGGTGGAGCTCTGCTGTATTAACAGAACTAAGGAAATATTAGATTTTCCTTGTCTTTATCCCAAGGGTGTTTGTCCCATTTTCTGTTGTCAGAACCCAGAAAAAGTCAATAATAGATTTGACATTCTGTGGCATTCTACTAGGACCAGGCAACCAAACCACCTGTCCTGGTTTTACTGGAAAACCACCAAAGTGGAAATTTAGATAAAGCATAGAAGGTACTAGTGTCACTGTCAGCCTAATGGGCTTCTCCAGAACACAATATGAGCCACAATAAGGAACTCTGAGAAAATGTCTAAGGAGGGTGATTTTATTTGTTGATTTATTTTTTACTTTTTAAAAGATTCATGTATTTATTTTAGAGAGAGAGCGAGCGAGCGAGATCGAGAGAGGGTGCCTGTGGGGGGAGGGATAGAGGGAGAGAATCCTTAAGCAGACTCCCTGCTGAGTGCAGAGCCCCACATGGGGCTCCATCTCATGACCCATGAGATTGTGACCTGAGCCAAAACCAAGAGTCTGTCACTTAACTAACTGACTGAGCCACTCAGATGTCCCCAAGTAGGGTGATTTGAGATGGCTTTAAAAAAATAAGATTGTTTGGTAAGCTCTCTAAACATCTCTCCAATGAAGACTTTTTTCTTAAGATTATGTGTTAAACCTTTCAAGTTTTCCTATTGTTTCTTCTTATTCACTGATTCACTCAGTGGGACCCCATCTCTGCCAGTCTAAGACCTATGGTATTTTCTTTGAGGCCCTGTACAAGTTCCATCTCTTTCTTGACCTTTACATATAGTGATCTTGCAATTAAAATAATTTTACATAGCAAGCATTGTCAGCATCATACAATCTAGCACTAGTTAATGTGTATTTTCCACATTTTTTCCCTCTAATTTAATGGAGCCTTGTTTTGTCTTCTCAGTTAGGATTTAAATTCCTTGAAGGCAATACTGTATCTTTTACCTTGACTAGGTGTTTTGTAAAATCCTTGTTGGTATAATTTTATTGCATTGAAGCAGTTTAAATGGCTAGCAGGTCAGAATGAGATGGATTGCTTGATTTGGGATGGATTTCTATGGGTTTGGGGATGAAGGCACACACCATAATAGGAGTCAGCTCTTTTAGGGCCTTTCTAGTTTCACCATGTATGGGACAGGTGATGGAAGAGGCATTACCACTCCACTCCTTTCTGCCTTCCCACATGCCCATCACTTCACCCCTCTGTTAAGTGAGGAGATGTAAGATATGAATCCCTTCCTCAGAGGACAGCTGTGATAATTACAGCTTGTAAAGCATTTGTGATTCTTAGATATAAGAAGGCTAATTATTATGATCATTAATAATTCTTAATTTTTATCTTCTTTAAGGTAAATTATTCTTACTTTAATTATACCCCCACCCTGGTGGTAATTATACCTCTTAGAGTCAGCAGATGCTTTCATCTTACATCATGCCATGCAGGGTGACTGAGCATGGGTGCCCAGGGAGGGCACTTCTACCTTCTGCTCACTCCTGCTCTCAACTAGAGTAGTCAAGGACTCCTGGCTTTCTTTGTCATTAAAGTGGTCATAGATTTCAAGTGACTTGTTTTCCCTGTCCTGTAACTATATATCTTAATCTGTAGCTCCTCAATTTCACAGTGTTGGGATTTATCAAACGATACATTGAATAGGAAAAATGAATTTAATTTTCATAATTTGATGAATACTCTGAATAAAGGAATCAGGTATCTTTGGTTGGGCAGTGGAGACTTTATGAGAGAGACTTATAGAGAGACTCACAGCCACCAGATGAAAGAAAGGCCATAGCTTCTTAGGGGTCAAGGTGGTGTGTGACATTGTCTTTTGGACTTAGATCTGCTCTAGTACAGTAACAAGACATTCTTTGGGGTGAGATAAGAGGATTTGTACCTAATGAACTGAAAAAAAAATTTTTTTTTAAGAGAGAAGTTTTGCTTTTCACGGTAAGGTGTAACATAGAGGAGACTGAGAACTGAGGCTTTACACTTAGTAGAAGCTTTGGGAGTAAAAGTCGCAGCCTCCCAAAGGTGCAAAAGAACTGTCAGCAGAGGCAGGCATGCTCCAGTCTGCCTTAGAATGTTTTCTCCAGGCCCAGACATTCAATAGTCACTTGTGTCATGAGATAAGTACTGAGCTCTTCTCTTAGGTGTGTTGGTACCCTGAATCCCACCTCATCCTTGAAGTAAGGATGGAAGTGGAACAAGGAGGAGGCCAGTAATCAGAATTTTTTGGTTTTCATTCTGATGCTTCCCCTGCAGAGGGGCACATTGCTTCCCTGGTTAGCCTCTGCCCCCATTCCAGCATCCTTTCAATTGCCTTCCTTTGCTCATTTCTCTTCTCTTCTTTTGAAAATCATTTCCATTTATCCACCTCATCCTCAAAACCACTCAAAACTCAAGTAGGGAAATAGGAGTGGGTTGAAGGAACTTGGAGGGGACTGGTCATGGTTCTTGTCCCTTTGGCCCACAAGCATTAAGTCCTTGTTCTGTACCAAGCATAGTGCCAGACACTGCAACTCTAACCACCAGGTGCTCCACCCATCCCGTGATGATTTGGAATGGGACATGTTAATTCCAAAATAAATAAATAAATAAATAAATAAATAAATAAATAAATAAATAAGTCTATGTATTAGTATTTGCTTGTATACTCAAAAAAGGTTTTTCTAAGAACACACAAAAAAACTAGTGAGAGCAATTACCTGTGGGAGATAGATGAGGAAGTATCTTTTTTACTGTCTACTTTCTTAGACTTTTTCGTATTTAAACCATGTGAATGTGTTATCTATTCAAAACTTAAATACATTAAAGGAACCTAGCTGGCTCAATGGTTGAGCATCTGCCTTTGGTTCAGGTCATGATCCTAGGGTCCTGGGATCGAGTCCCGCATAGGGCTCCCTGCAGGGAGACTGCTTCTCCTTCTGCCTATGTCTCTGCCTCTCTCTCTCTGTGTCTCTCACGAATAATTAAAATCTTAAAAAAGAATTAAGTACATTAAATCCCAAAAACAAAAGTTTAATTCCAAGAGTAAAGAGATGAAACAAGGAGAAGGCAGCTAGCAGAATATGAGATAGGGGAATTGAACATTTTATTCTAAGATGTAAAAGAGCAGAAACAGGAGAGTTTCTGGAGTTGACACTTTTAGGAGACAAGAATGCATATCATGTACTCAGTTGGTATTGCATCTGGCAAGATACTTGGTGATTATTTATTTATTTTTTTTACGTGCAATGCAATGAAATAGCCTTTCAAATATTTGAACTTTAAAACTCATGAAAGTGGTTGCACACTAAGCATTTCATTTCATTTTAGCCTTTGAGCTGTTCTGTCAGATGTGTAATTGGAAGTTTTCAGATGGTTTTCTTTGAGGCATTCCTTATCTGCAGATGAAGAGTGCTGTGGATGCTACTTCTCTGGGTGTCTAACCAACCCCACCTGGCTCTGGGCTCTCAGTTGGCCTGCTCTCAGCTCTGGTCAGAGAGCGCATCATTAATGGCTCATCTATAACTGCATCGTTTGAAAGCATTTCCCAAATTACAAGAAAAAGTGCTTTCAGCAGCACAAATTAATTGAAGTGAACCATATCCTCTGTAGGTGTTGCAAATGGGGAATAATTGGGCTAAAGAGTCAGTTTTTCTGACATTAATGTAATTCCTCCTTTCAGTGCCAATATATTTCTAAGGCAAATTTGAGGGTTCTTTTGTCATACTTTTCATGGTGCAAAACTCTTTGAAAGTCTCTGAATGCAAGCTCTAAAAGAGTGCTTGTATAACCTTACCTTCCCCATGTATGTCCATAGCACCTTGTTCCCAGCTGATGAAAAACTTTCGGTAAAAACTTATTAAAGGGAAGACACTGTGCTAGATGAAAAGAAGACATCATCCTGGGCATTCAGAGACTATGATATGCCTGTGAAGTCTTCTTACAATCCACACATGCTCTATGGGTTAGAGAAGGAAGGCACTCCTGCTGGCTAAAATAGTTTGGGAGGGCTTCTGGGAGGAGATGGTGCTTGTTCTGAATAAGATGAGTGGATTTCAGGGGCACCTGGGTGGCTCAGTTGGTTAAGCAGCTGACTCTTGGTTTCGGCTCAGGTCATGATCTCAGGGGGGTGGGATGGTGCCCCTTGTCCGGCTCTGCACTCTGTGTGAAGTCTGCTTGGGACTCTCTCTTTGCCCTTCCCTCTGCTGTCTCCAAAATAAACAAAATGCATCTAAAAAAAAAAAGATAAGTGGATTTCAGGTAGGCCAAGTGGAATGAGGAGGCATTCTAGGCAGTGTGTGGAAAGCTGCAGAGTAGGAATTGGCAAAGTCTATTTTGAGAAAAAAAGCTGACCAGTCAGACTATATTGGAGAGTTTATCTCTCTTTGATCAAGGGCTGTGTCTAACTGGTTCTCTCATCTTTTATACTTACAGAAGAAATGTTGGTTTCATCCATCCATCCATTCGTTGTGGAAGGAATTGAATACAGTATCATAGAGGTTCCATATCTGTTTTGTTTGCTGCTATATTCCTAATACCTGTTATAGAGCAGGCACTCAGGAAATATTTGTTGATTGAAAGAGTGAATGATCTGCATTTATGTGTCATATACAAGACCATATGTAAGTGCTATGATCAGAAAGTAGCCCTGTAAGAGTTCAGAAAAAGTCACTTTAAAAATTATTTTTTATTTAAATTCAATTTAATTAACATATAGTGTATTAGTTTCAGAGGTAGAATTCAGTGATTCATCAGTTGCATATAACACCCAGTGCTCATCATGTCACGTGCCCTTCTTAACGCCCATCACCTAGGTACCCCCTTCCCCACCAACTTCCCCTTTAGCAGCTCTCAGTTTGTCTGCTAGAGTTAAGAGTCTCTTATGGTTTGTTTCCCTCTCTATTTAGAAGTCACTTTTTAGTACTTTAGGAAATTAGGAGGAAGAAGAGCACATGAGAGAAGTTGGGATGAACCATGAGATAGGAGGGAGTGCATAATTTTATTTTTTAAGTTTTGCTGGAAGTGTAAAATGGGTGGCTGGATTGTCCAGGACACAAGGAAATAAGATGGGAGGGCAAGAGTAGTGACAATAAAACTAATATCCTAGTTCTTTCTACACTGGCTTAGTCAGTGGTTTCTTTTGGAGAGTTGAAACAAAGGTTGAGAGAAAGAAATGATGTTCACCAAGGGACTAATTTCATATCTGTAATTTAAAAGCAGTTCCAAGAGTATCACCTGAGCCAGTCTGAGCTTCCTCTGCTATTATTATTCAGATGAGAACTTGACTAAGCAGAAATTGCAGCAGTGAGGAAAATTGCCTGGAGCCCCAGCCTAGGCAAGGCTTAAGTGGACTGGCTTTGCCCATATTTAGACAATGGTTCATGGAGGAGGATTCATCTTTCTAATCCAAGCATCTGCTGTACTTCAGCTTGATCTTCTGTACTCAGCATCATATAATCAGTTAAGTATAACTAAATTTACTGAGCACTGGCCCAGGTACTGAGAATGAAAATATGGATGAGAGATGCCTCTGTTCTACACCTCCAGTTTGGTGGAGTTTGGTCTATGTGGCATGGTGGAGAAGAAGTTATTTTGTATTTCTGTGACTGTCACTACTGCCACCATCAACATCACTGTGAGCCAGACAAGATAACAGCTGTAGTCTCTCATTCTTAACTAGTCTTGTGTGGTGAGCATGCTTATTCTCATTTTGTAGGTGGGGAGACTGAGGGTTTGAGATGTGAAGTGACTTCTCTAGGGCCGAAGAGCTGTCAAGTGGCGAAGCTGGAATTTGAATACAGATCTATCTGACTCTAAAACCCATGCTCTATACCATCTTCAGTACTCCTTTAATTCTTTGCTGCCTATGTGGAGGTGACAATACTTTGATACAGAAAGTAAGATATCAAGATAAAAGATCTTCCCTTTACCACTCCCCATCATGGTCAGCTAATGCTCTTGCCCCCTGCCCCCGCCCCTCCACCGTGTGGTTAGAACAAACACATGCTATAGGGCAGCCCTCTGCAGCAGATGTCAGTTTCCCGAAGGCTGTACCCTCAGCCACGAGTACGCAAAGTCGCGGTTTTTGTGGGGAGGTTGTGAGGATCTTGTTTCCCATGAGACATGGTGGTGATTAGACTAAGACAGCTTGACTTCTGTGCTATTTTCCTCCTGACAACTTTGTGTGAGGACACCAGAGGTGGCCTAGATCAGTCTGTGCAGCTGATGCACTGAGCCTGAGAGTGTCCTGTTATCAGATACCAGCACAGTGACTGCTGAATGTCATGTGCGCACCTTGCAGACTTCTAGCCATAGCTTGATTATAATCATTAAGATTTTACAGGACTCTGAATGTATTGCCAAGTGGCCAAGTGTTTTATGACCTTCTTTTTATTAGTTGTTCCCCATCCAGCCTAGCCTGACGGAAGGGCTGCCGCCTCTGCTTTCCTGATGTGGAAATAGATAGGGCCATGATGAGGTTAAGGTTTTTGCCAGAGGTCACCTGGCGGCTGAGCTGGTGTTCCGACTTGCTGGCTTGGCCAGATGTGGTCTGCTTCTTTGGGCCAATTTGTTGATGTGGGAATCAGGGAAATTTAGAGCTAATGAAATAATACTTTGGGGGGTCTGGAAGGTAGTAGGATGCATTGTTTGAAATTTGTCTTCCAGTATGAATTTTGGTTTTGGTGTCCAGAGTTGATGAATCAAAAGTAGAAGAGCTGTCATTCTTATTCCACTTTGCGGTTCTCACTTTTTTATGTGCTAACTTTTCCTTTACAATCTAAAAGAAAGGTTTGATCTTCAATAAGTGATTTCAAGTTCCAGACATTTACAGAGGGGCCCATGTTGTGGGTGGTTATGGTTGTGCAAATTACTGGGCACATGAGAATCACAAGGTAGCTCTCTTTTGTTTGGAGATAACATTCTCCATATAGGGTCTCTAGTTAAAACATTGGTTTCGTGGAATCTTCCTAGGGAACCAGGTACTTCAGGCTCTAACATTAATACTAATTGGGAACTCCAAGTTAAGCAAATTGAAACACATTATTTATTATTTTTGTATGGTAGGACTTCTCAAAGCCTTGTGTGTTGTGAGTTTCCAAAGGAAGACTCTAGCAGAAATCATATCTGAAACTCAAAGACCACCAACTCTATTTTTCCCTTTGCTCTGTCTCCTGACAATGACATTCCATGCAATACCCCTGAGGAGATTCAAGCTGATATTCTCAAGCACACCCTGCTCAGATGTGAGCTCAGATGTCATCTACCTCTCAGGTGGTATACAGTCCCCTTCCTTCTTTCTGTGGCTCCTTATGGGACTTTATTGTGCTCTAGGAGTTATGGGAGGGGAAGAAATGCTCCCATAATTCTTTGGGAAGCATAGGTGAATGCTTACTCCACAAACCTTCTAGACCTGTGATCCTTCCTGTATGTACCTTCTAGGCATGAACTTGTACCCAAGCCAGGAGATGAACCACACATCTCCTGAATTGAACTTTTCATTTTTGCCCTTGCTCACTATGCCAACTATAATGTAATAAATAAGTATTGATTATGGGGTACGTGTCTAGACATAATTTATTATACAGGTTTTTGGAGTGCA
Source organism: Canis lupus familiaris (assembly GCF_011100685.1). Taxonomy (NCBI): domain Eukaryota; kingdom Metazoa; phylum Chordata; class Mammalia; order Carnivora; family Canidae; genus Canis; species Canis lupus. The sequence goes on from NC_049238.1 coordinate 61,776,182, forward strand.
GATCATGCAGGTTGTACTATATGATGAGCAACATTTTGAAATCATTTGTGCCAGTAATTTCAACACAATGGGAATGGCCTTGTGTTATCCCCACCAAATTTCCTCCAGAACTGTGCATTTAGATATTTTTGGTACATAGTAGTGTCAGGGGGTAAGAATGTGTCTTTTTAAGGAATAGTTAATTTTTAAATAGCTTCTGTCCGGCCATAAGGTAATGTGGGAGCTGTCAGGGTGGGGGCCAGGGTTCCTGCTGTAGGTCCAGCTTAGACATTGGTATTCTCTATGACCTCAGGTGAGTCACTTAAACTCACCAGGTCCTGGGTGTCTATGTATAAAATTAAGATAATGACTTCTGCTTCCTCCCCCTCTTGGGGGTAGGGATGCTAGAAGAAATGAGATCATATAAGCTTTGAGCCTAGAGAAAAAAAAGCAAGAAGAGAATTTTAAGTATCTCTATGTTTTTTTTTTTCTTCCCTTGACATCTATATGCAGAATCCTGGGAATAGATCCTTGGAAATCAGATCCCAAGAGGGAGAAATGAGGTCAAGAAGAGATGCCTGCACATAGAGTTGCTTATGGGCCTTTATAGACTCTTGCTTTCACTAAGTGTTGCCCGAAACATTACCTTCCTTGAAAGCACAGTGACTTGGGAGATTTGCTTCTCTGTTCTTTATCTATCTGCCTCTCTGTCCTTTATCTCTGCCCTTTATCTAACAGTTTATAATAATCGTCTGTAATTGTGGGGTCTCATTATCTTGTATTTCTGCACTAAATCTTTTTCCTATTATATGTCAGGATTCTGGCAAAGTCTCTTTTTGAAAATTGCCAAAAAACCCACTTGCTGAAAGTGAGACATGTTTGTCGGATATTTGTTCTGCCATTGGCCTTTTCTTACCATGTGCCCAGGACATCTGGTGTTTTAGGTTATCTCTGGTCATCAGGATCTGGCGTCTCAGAAGCTTTTGGCTCTCAGGAGCCTGAACCATTTTAGTGTTCTGCTATGTGCATGTCATTATGATGCCCAATTTCCTGAGGATGACATGGAGACAGAGATGTGATGGACTTGCCTGGGGCCACAGGGTGACTCATGAACACAAGGGTGAAGGAGAACACGAGGGAGAGATTCTTCTCCCCTGACCTCACTCTCAGTCCCCACGCTGTCCAGCCCACTCTCTTCTATGAGCTTGCTTGCTCAGAAACCCGGTTCCAGAGGCATTTTGTTGCCTCCTCCCATTCATCATTTATATTTGATGTAATTCATTTATCTAAGGCATTATTTAGCCCATTATCTCTTTGTGATGCTCACTTGGTTGCAAAGAATTTCCCATCTCTTGTTCTACTTAAGTCTCAGTAAGTGCAGCTCTCTACCTACCCTCCTTTTCTCTGGGCTCTGGGCTCTGTATCAGAAGCTTGGGATCATATCTGTCATCGATAAGTGCAGAGTGGTTGCTCAGAAGGGAAGGGAAACTATAATTTATTGAATGCCTTCCATTTGTCATGCTCTATATTAGATACAAAAATAAAATAATAAGTCTATGAGTATGTATTCATATTTGGCAGATGAGGAAAATGAGGCACAGAGAGGCCAAGTGACCTGCCCAAGGTCACATGACATTCAGCCCACATTATTTTTCAAGATTTTAATTGAGGTGTAAATGACATACAATATTATATTAGTTTCAGGTGTACAACATAGTGATTTGACATTTGTATACACTGTAAAATGATCACCACAGTAAGTGTAGTTACCATCTGTCACCTTACAGAGTTAATAGAACATTATTAATGATATTCCCTGTGCTGTACATTACATCCCCATGACTTATTTTATAACTAGAAGTTTGTAATTCTTTTTTTTAAGATTTTATTTATTCATTCTTGAGAGGCACAGAGAGAGTTGGAGACATAGGCAGAGAGAGAAGCAGGCTCCATGCAGGGAGCCTGATATGGAACTCGATCCCGGAACTCCAGGATCACACCCTGAGCTGAAGGCAGATGCTCAACCTCTGAGCCACTCAGGCATCCCTGGAAGTTTGTACTTCTTGATTCCCTTTACCCATTCTGTACCCCCTGATCCTCTGCCACTTGACAACCATCAATTTGTTTCCTGTATCTATGAGGCCGTGTTTTGTTCTGTTTTGTCTTTTAGTTTCTACATAGAAGTGAAATCATGAAGTATTTGTCTTTCTCTGTCTGACTTATTTCACTTAGTGTAATATCCTGTAGGTCCATCCATGTTGTCTCAAATGGCAAGATCTCATTCTTTTTTATGACTGAGTAGTATTCTGTTATATAAAACAGAATATATATATAAAATCTATATATTATGTATATAAAATAATATAAAACATATAAAGTGAACATATATTTACATATATCTACACATATGCACATATACCATATATACCATATCATCTTTATCTATTCATTCATTGATGAATACTAGGCTGTTTCCATGTCTTGGCTAATGCAGTAATGCTGTATATTATATTGTAATATAGGGGTGCAGATATCTTTTCAAATTATTATTATTATTTTAATTTTTATTTATTTATTTATGATAGTCACACACACACACACACACACACACACACACACGCAGAGGCAGAGACATAGGCAGAGGGAGAAGCAGGCTCCATGCACCGGGAGCCCGACATGGGATTCGATCCCGGGTCTCCAGGATCAGGCCCTGGGCCAAAGGCAGGCGCCAAACCACTGCGCCACCCAGGGATCCCCATATCTTTTCAAATTAATGTTTTTGTTTTCTTTGGCTAGATACCCAGGAGTGGGATTGCTGGATCATATGGTAACTCTATTTTTAATTTTTTGAGGAAGCTCTGTACTATTTTCCAATGGCTGTACCTATTTATATTCTCACCAACAATTCATGAGGGTTCCCTTTTCTTTACCTCCTTATCGACACTTGTTTCTTGTGTTTTTGCTACTAGCCATTCCAACAGGTGTAAGGTGATATCTCATTGTGGCTTTGATTTGCATTTTCCTGATCGTGAGTGGTGTTGAGCATCTTTTCGTTTGCTTGTTGGCCATGCGTATATCTTTTCTGAAAAAAAGTCAACTACTTTGTCCATTTTTAAATCAGATTTTATATGTTATTGAGTTGTATGTTGTTCTTTATGTATTTTGGATATTAACCCCTTATTGGATGTATGATTGGCAAATATCTTCTCTTATCTAGTAGATAGCCTTTGCATTTTGTTGATTTTTTTCCTGCACTGTGTAGAAGCTTTTTAGTTTGATGTTGTCCCATTCAGCCCATTGTTTTTGTCCCTTGCTCTGCTGCTTTTGATTTTACTAAAAATCCTTTGTTGTCTACACTTTTTTAATTCACATGGTCTTAATTTTTTACATTTGTATAGTGATCTATGGCTTCAGAAAGTTATTACAAATTTTATTTTATTTTATTCTTGCAACAGCCATATGAAACAGGTACCACAGGTAATAATACTCCAGTTTTTTAGGTTAAGAAGTTGAGGCTCATAGAGCTTAGTGATTTGCCCAACATCCCACTATCTGGTGTCCAGTCTGTACCATATAATCTATTATCAAAATATTTTTCCTCAAGTACTATTTTTATTATGCTAATTTTCTGATTAAGAATCTTACAGTGGCTATATATTGCTAAATATACAATTAAAAGTCAGTTGTTCAACTCTCTTTGCCAGCTGGCCTTCCCCATCCATCATTCATTCATTCATTTATTCAACAAACCTTAATTAAACACTTGTGATGTGTGAAGAACCAAGGATACAGAGAGGAATAATACCTGGTCCCAGCCCTTGTGGAGATTACAGTGTGGTCAGGGAGTCATGCAGTCAAGCCATTATTTTAATCCAGGATAATAAAAGCTATGGTAGAGGGTGTCATGGGAGCATACTGAAGGGGCACATCACTTAGACAGTGGGCTTGAGGAGGCTAGCTTAGCGAAGGTGCAAGCTTGTACCAAATCCTGTGGAACAAGCCCCACAGGGTAGGGTGTGGGATAGAGGCAGGGATAAGAGGTGAAGGTGGGAAAGCTAAGCAGGGAAGATAATGAAGGATTTTGTGGGCAGAAGTAAGGAATGTAGACCTTATCCTATAGACTATGAAGAGCCATTATAGGATTTTAAGACAGGAGAGGACTTGACATACTCAGATTTGCATTTTGGAGAGGTTACTATGACAGAAACACTGAGAATGGGTTGAGGGAATGCTGGATAGGAGAGAGCAAAGTTATTTAGGTATCCATTAGTGAAATAGTTGAGAAATAAAGGCTTAAATCAAGGTATTTACAGCTGGGCTGGAGAAAATCATTTGAATCAGTTTTTAAGAAGCAGAAACACATAAAACCTGCTAAAATATTGGTTACAAAAGACAAGAAAGAGGAAGGAATCGGGAGGAGATCTGGATTTGTTGGGAGTCCCTGGATAGATAGATAGCAGGGAGAGGGAAATGACAGGAAGAGATCCATTTTGGCCATATTGAGTTTGAGATACCAGATAAGGAGGCACATGAAGCAATAGGACACATAGGTTTGGGAGCCAGAAGTGAAGTCTGGGCTGGAGACAGGGATTTCGAAACCATCAGTGGGAATGATATGGTGTAGCCTCAAGAAGAGATGAGATTGAGTGGGCTCTGTGTGTGTGTGTGTGTGTGTTTGTGTGTGTAGTACAGTGGTGCTCACCTGGGCTGCACATTATTAGAACCATGGCAGGGTGGAGGGACTTTGACAATCCAGATAGCTTGAGTCTCATCACAGTAACATCAGAAATTCTGAGAATGGCATACAGGTGCCTCCTCCCCACCCCCCTTTTTAAGGACTTGCTAGATGTTGAAGTGGCAGCCAAAGTAGAGAAGCACTTAGCATACAGAAACAACAGAAAGAGGAGTGGGAGGAAACAGAAAGGGAGGACCAGTTTCTGAAGGAGCCTAAGTTTCCTGAGAAGGAGAGAAGGGGTCTTGGGTGCTAAGTGTGTGAGGGGTCTGGAAGAAGGAGTGAACATCCTCTTTCACAGAGTCTTCAGTCACTTCCTAAAATGACCCTTTCCCACAAGTGCCCAATCTGTTAGTTATTTCTTGCATTAACTTGGGAGATGCTCCTCTGTATCTCTGCTCAAACCACTCCAGATACCCAGATTCCTGCCTTTTGCCAGGATGCCAGTCCACTTCCATTCCATGTATAAGACTTGGTTCAAAGCTCCTCCTCCAAAGATCTGATTAATTTTGCCAGATTCTAAAGACTTCTCTTTAAGTAGTCCCTTATACATTTAGTGATTCATCAGAGATGGCCCAGCTCTGGGACAATGCTAAGAGTTCTGGACTTGGACTCTGAAGATCTGGGTTCAAATCCTTGCTCTGCTACAAGTTAATTAGCTGACCTTTTGGGAGAAATCATTAAAGCTCACTAGTTTTGGGGCTCCTGGGCGGCTCAGTTGGTTAAATGTCCACCTTCAGCTCAGATCATGATCTTGGGGTAGTGGGATTGAGCCCTGTGTCGGGCTTCCTGATCAGCAGGAGCCTGCTTCTCCCTCCTCCTCTACCGGTACCCCCCCCCCGCCCCCACTTGTGCTCAAGCTCTCTCTCTGTCAAATAAATAAATAAAATATTTTTAAAATTAAAAACCTCACCAGTTTCTTTATCTGTAAGGTACTCATAGCTACAACTACTTTGAAGGGTTCATGTAAAATTTGTGTGTGAGATTATAAGTAAGATATACATATGGTATAACATTTTACACTTGTGAATATGTTGCTTTACAAGCAAAGCCTATGTGTGTGTGAGCATTCATTTTAATTTTTCTTTTTTTTAATTTTCATTTTTATTTGCATTTATTCTATGCAGAATTTACTCCTGGGCCATAAGTTTTTGTTTCTTCAGGTCTTCTGGGATATCTTTTTCTTCTGTGCAACCTCTTATTCTGGTTTAGGAACAATCTGCTCTTTTTCAGTAAGAATCATCTCAATGTGGCAGGGAGAACTCATGCATGGGTTAATCCAGCCATGAGCCCTGTAGGTTCTATGTCACATCTTGGGGGCTTTGTTCACCTGGATATGCTCAATGTCCAGAGTATCTACATCTAAACTCTTAAGTTCAGCATTACTCTCTGTGTTTTTAAGCATGCGCAGTAAAAATTCAACACTCTTCTTGGGCCACCCTCCCTATGTCCAACTCCACTGTTTGGCCTGCGCACACCTACCAACTCCACCATTGTAGCGTCGGAATGGCACACGCTGCTTCTACGAAGTGACATCTTTCAGATACTTGGTGGCTTTTTGGATATGCGTACCCTTGATGGCCTGGGCAGTTTCACGCGTGTTCTTAAAGTGAACACAACAATTTGAACCTCTCGATTTGCATAATTTTGTAGGGTTTTCTGGGTCCAGCGAATATCGAACTATTTTCGGAGGTCACCTCGGGCCGCTCGGAGGAAGCGTTCATTTTAATTTTTTCTAATGGGATTACAAATTCCTCAGAGTTTATACTAAAAGGGGGTTTAGTGTTGTGGTTAGGCAGTCAGCACCTTTTGTGGGATCATGCTGGTTAACTTCAATATCCCTGAGGATGTTGCTCCCTGATGACAGGTCTTCTGGACCTTGTACAGGGACTAAGCAGTCAGATGACAGCCTGCACAGGCATAGGATGCTATCTGAGTCAGTATCATCCAGTCCAGATCTGTGGGCTCCAAACATTTAAGAGACAAATCCTAGGTGTATGCAGGAAGTGGGAAAGGATTGAGGCAAAACCATTTGATGGCTCTCCAGCTTGCCCTGAGGAAAATCTAAAATCCTTAAGCCTCCCCAAACCTGCATGGTTAGTGGGTATGCAGAATGACTTCTTGGATCTCATTTTCTGTGACTCACCCCTTCCTCATTTTGTATCCACTTGTCTCTTTGCTGTTCCTGAACTCACCTGGCATGCTGCTGTCTCAGGGCTTTTATAGCTGCTATTCCCTCAGCCTGGACTGGTCTTCTCTAGGTGTTCATTTACTCCACTTCTTTAGATCTTTGCTCTGATGTTACTTTCTCAGAAGACCTTCCTTGACCACTTTATTTAAAATCATGACCCTCAACATGCCTTATCTTCCTCCACTGCTTTTCTTCCCTGTAGCCCTTGTCATTATCTGATGTAATATGTGTTTTATTTTTTTTCTATTGTATCTCCATTATGATGTAAATTCAATGAGGACCATGTTTTTTTTTTTTTTTGTCTATTTTTTTCAGTATATTTTTCAAAGCTTCTGGGTCCCTGGTGCTTATGTGGTTCTTGAACATAGTAGGTGCTCATTATTTGTTGATGAATGAATAAAATTTACTTATCAGTGGGCAAGATATTTTGAATTGGTGGAGACCCAGTAGGTCAAGGAATCTGACTCCTTTCCTTACTCTGGTTTCCTCTTTGTTTCTTTATTAGGTTTTATTTAATCAATTATGGGGAAAAACTCTTATTAATTCCTGTGGACCAGTGGCTCTTTAGTTTCTTTCTTTCTTCTTTTTTTAAATTTGGTTTTCTTTCAAGGGGAATAAATCGTAAAGAGGAGAGGGCTTTGGTAGTTTATTGAATCGTACTTCAAACTCTTTCCTCTTCTATCTTCTAAATGTGGCTTCTAGTCATCTGGAAATTTCTGCCTTTTTTGGGAGGGAATTTTCTAAAAAACAGTGGACTGCTTTTTTTGAACTTTAAAGTCAAATGAAGAGAGAAGAATTAGGACATTATGATGGTTTATAAATATGTAGGATTAACTCTGATGAGGTTGATAGGGTTGGGAGTGCAGTTTTTTTTTTTTTTTTTTAATCCCAGAAGAGCCTGGACAGATTTGCAGAAGGGAAAGCACAATGAGCTACTTGTGAACTAACATCCTAACGTGTGTGGACGCTATTCTCTCTGTCTCCACCTTTTCCATAGTGAGCATACGAGTAGTGACTGCATGGACCACTGGTCATACCCAAAGGAGCCACTGTGGTGTGTTTCACAAGCCCCTGGGTGCTATTCTCAGACACATGGAAAGCCTAAATGTGAAGTGTGGCTTCTTTCATTTCTCATCTGACTCACCTCTACCTCATTCAGCTACAGTATAGGTGGGAGTAAGGCACATGAGTGAAAATATCTCAGAGCTTTACTGTTTTTTAAACCAGGCTTTGACAGAGTGTGGGAAACCATTTGGCAAGGAGGCCAAGGCAGATATTTCTGCCTTATGTGTATATGTAAAATGATTGCCTTATATCACAGAATCTTAGAATTGGGTCCTATAGTTCAGTTTAGAAATCACCCAACTCAAGATCCATCTACTGCAGAAAAGCTTCTGCAGTGTGACCCTGACTGATAGTCACACTGTTTCTTCTTAGGCAGGGCTGGTGATGAGCAGATCACTACCTCCTAAAGCAGTAGACTCTGTTATAAATATAAGAATATTTCTCTTTAAATTGGGTAAAATTGCCTTCCTTTTAACTTTTGCCTATTGACTCAAGTCCTACTCTCAAGCAATGTAAAATCGTTCCTTATTTTATGTGACTGCCTTCAGATACTTGCAAATTCCTAACATCCTTTTAGATATTCCTAGGAGAGAAGTCCTTATCTTACTACTCTGGAAAGACTCAATGTTGCCCTGCTTCTCATTATGTCTGAACTGAGCAGTGAAGGGCAAAGAGTTCTATTTCCTTCCTATCTGGACACTACTTCTGTTAATTTAACCTAAGATTGTTTTACTTTTTTTTAATTAAAAATTTTTAAAAATTTAATTGTATACAATGGAATATTACTCAGCTATTAGAAATGACAAATACCCACCATTTGCTTCAACGTGGATGGAACTGGAAGGTATTATGCTGAGTGAAGTAAGTCAGTCGGAGAAGGACAAACATTATATGTTCTCATTCATTTGGGGAATATAAATAATAGTGAAAGGGAATATAAGGGAAGGGAGAAGAAATGTGTGGGAAATATCAGAAAGGGAGACAGAACGTAAAGACTGCTAACTCTGGGAAACGAACTAGGGGTGGTAGAAGGGGAGAAGGGCGGGGGGTGGGAGTGAATGGGTGACGGGCACTGGGGGTTATTCTGTATGTTAGTAAATTGAACACCAATAAAAAATAAATTAAAAAAAATTTAATTGTGGTAAAATATAAACAACATAAAAGTTACCATCTTAATTATTTTTAAGTGTATATAGTTCAGTACTGTTAAGTATATTCACATTGTGTAACTATGAATTTGACTACTCTGGGAACCTCATATGAATGCAATCATACAATATCTCATTGAGCTTACTGTCCTTGAACTTCAACCATGTTGTTGTATGTGTCAGAATTTCCTTCCTTTCTAGGTCTGGATAGTACTCCATTGTGTGTATATCTCATTTTGTCTATTCATTCATCCATCAATGGACACTTGGGTTATTTTCATCTTTTGGCTATTGTGAATAGGGTTGCTATATCATGAATATACAAGTATCTCTTCAAGATTCTGTTTCAATTCTTTTATAATATCTGGATCATATGATAATTCTATTTTTAATTTTTTGAGGAACTGTCATACTGTTTTCCGTAATGGCTGTACAATTTTACATACACATTAGTAATGTACAGGGTTCCAGTTTTTCCACATCCTTGCCAAAAGTTGTTATTTTCTGTTTTAAAATTTTAAATAGCAGCAATCCTACTGGATGTGAGATGTTATCCCATTGTGCTTTTGACTTGCATTTCCCTTACGTTTAGTAATGTTAAGCATCTATTTGTTTGGCCTGCTGTCTGTTTGTGTACCCTCTTTGGAGACATGTCTTTTCAAAATTTTACACACTTTTTAGTTGGATTGTTTGTTTGCTTGTTTTGCTATTGTTTTGGAGTTCTTTTTGTACATTTTGGATATTAATCCCTTGTTAGATATATATTTTGCAAATATTTTTTCCCATTCTGTGGGTCACCTTCCCACTCTATTGATTGTGCCTTTTGATGCACAGAAGTTTTTAATTCTTATGTAGTTCAATTTACCAATTTTTACTCTTATTGCCTTTATTTTAGTGTGATGTTTTAGATGGTTTTATTTTTTTCTTTTTTTAAATTTTTTTTATTTTTAAATTTTTTTGGTTTTATTTTTTCTTAAAGTAATCACAGTTCATTACTTTCCTGTTATGATGACAATCAATTAAAAGCCAAGTCAAAAAAAAAAAAAAAGCCCAAGTCAGATGTATTAAGCCTGGTGACCTTCATTCTATCTCCTTACTTACATTTCTCTAAAACTTACTCATCCCTAATAACCCAGACCAAATGCTTCTTTCAGCCAGAATCCCACCAGTATTCCTCAGTTGGATGTAATTTTTTCTTTGTCTGGAACTTTGCTTGATTATAAACCTGTTATAGTATTATTTGGATTAAATGTATTGGTTTATATGAATTATATCCTTCAGTAGACTTTGAACTCACCAAGGGCAGGAACAGTTTTGTTTGTATGTGCCCACTATAGTCATAGCATTAAGTCTTATTTTAGCAAAGATTGGTGAACTTGGCATTTATATGCTGGATTCTGTCCATGAATTATGGAACTCATTGGGTAGGCTCTTTTCAATGGCTTGAGAGGCAATAAAGTGATTTAAAAACATGGACTCCAGAAGTCAGGCCTGGATTTGAATTCTTCTTCCTTTTTTTAAAAGATATTATTCATTCATTCATCATTCATTAGAGACACAGAGACAGAGAAGCAGAGACATAGGCAGAGGGAGAAGCAGGCTCCATGCAGAGACCCTGATGTGGGACTCAATCCTGGATCCCGGGATCATGCACTGAGCCAAAGACAGGCGCTCAACTGCTGAGCTACCCGGGTGTCCCTGGATTTGAATTCTGTTCTTATCACTTTGAGGAAATTACTTAATCTTTTTATGCCTTGGCATTTTCATCTGTAAAATGGGGATGATAAAAAGAACCTAACTTATGAGGGTGCATAAGAGGCCTGCATGGAATAGTTGTGCCCAGTGCACACTAAGGGCTCTTGTGAGTTATTGGCTATTTTTCACTTGGATTTGCAAGCAGTTGTTTGTTCTATTGGACCCATCACATGGAATTGCGATAATCTTCCTGCCCCATAAATTATGAATTCTTGATAATGGACACCCTATCTCTGTAACTCTCCAATGCCAGTGCTGTCCTAGCAAATTATAGTTATCAGTGTTTGGATGAATGAATGAATGAATTGGTGACTTAAACTGCATTCCCCATGTTCCATATGTAAATGCTGCTGTTTTTAGTAGGCATTGCACTCCGAGGTCTTATAAATGAATACTATGATTCATTGTATTCCCTGACTTGAGGGAAGTGTGTGGCAGACAGCATGAAAGATAGACTTGGAAATTATGAACTTTAAATTAAGCAAAGTAAATTAGAATAGTGTAGTAGAGGAATGAGAAAAGTAGGTGCACACAGGTGATTTGAAAAGGACATGACTAAACTATAAGGAGTGGCTTTATGGAGATGAAATTTGAAGTAAGAGTTTAAGGATGAGATTTTAAAGTTTTTTAAGGGTTGAATAAATCCATCTGCCTATTTAAATCCTAACCATTTATTAAAGTCCAGGGCAGAGACTCCCTGTGCCATGAAGACATTTATCTTGTCCCACCAGCATGTGATCTGCCCCTCCTTTGAGTCTCCATGGTGTTTTACTTCTTATCACATACCACCTTCTGTTATAGCCCTTGGTGTGCATGAGGTGATAAAAAATGTTGTACATTGAATCATCATTACTTATATGCTTAGCTTAGTACTTGCCGCTACCCCTGGCTGATTGCAAGCTCTCTTAGAGTATGAGTTCGATATCCACAGTTCTTTAACACCTAGAATGTGCCGGGCACTATGCCGGGCACTCCACATGTCCTTATAGACATCCTATGGAGAAGATACTATTATTGGAATTTTATTTATTTTTATTTTTTAATTTTTATTTATTTAAAACAATTTTTAAAATAATAAATTTATTTTTTATTGGTGTACAATTTGCCAACATACAGAATAACACCCAATGCTCATCCCGTCAAGTGCCCCCCTCAGTGCCCGCCACCCAGTCACCCCCACCCCCCGCCCTCCTCCCCTTCCACCACCCCTAGTTAGTTTCCTAGACTTAGGAGTCTTCCATGTTCTGTCTCCCTTTCTGATATTTCATTGTGGTTTTGATTTGTATTTCCCTGGTGGCAAGTGATGCAGAGCATTTTCTCATGTGTGTGTTGGCCATGTCTATGTCTTCCTCTGTGAGATTTCTCTTCATGTCTTTTGCCCATTTCATGATTGGATTGTTTGTTTCTTTGCTGTTGAGTTTAGTAAGTTCTTTATAGATCTTGGAAACTAGCCCTTTATCTGATACGTCATTTGCAAATATCTTCTCCCATTCTGTAGGTTGTCTTTGAGTTTTGTTGACTGTATCCTTTGCTGTGCAAAAGCTTCTTATCTTGATGAAGTCCCAATAGTTCATTTTTGTTTTTGTTTCTTTTGCCTTTGTGGATGTATCTTGCAAGAAGTTACTGTGACTGAGTTCATTGGAATTTTAAAATGAGGAAACTGAGGCTCAGGTCACACAGGAACTTAAGTGGGGGGACAAGATTGGAATTCACTTCTATTGGACTCCCCAACTGCTGTTCTTCACTCCATAGCATGCTGTACAATGCAGATACATTGCATAGTTAGTGATGGTAGCTGCTGTAGTAGAGACTGATGAGGAGTCCATTTGACAAGTCTTACTCATTTACTGGGCAAACAGCGCCATATTATGACTATTCCCTTCTCAACAGTCTCATTTTTTTTCTCTAGACACCTCAGAACACAGGAAATCCAGTGATCAGTAGGTGGCACTAGAACCTCATCTGATATTTTTTCCAGTTTGCGGTCTAGGTGTTTTGCAGCCTCTGGAATATTTATTTACTGTCTTTAATCAGCTTGGCTGATTCACCTAGACATTTAGCTATAAAACCAGAGCAGTACAAGTTGAAGGAAATCTACATTGTAAATTGTATTGTGTCAACTCCTCATTTTAAGGATGAGAACACTGGAGCACATTATCAGGACAAAAAATACCCAGTCAACGTGGCGTTAGTGGCAGTTCAGGACTGTAACTCAAGTTTTCTGATTCCCAGTTCGATGTACTCTTTCTCTGAGACTGTTGCTATCTATTTAATAGGTGTTGGTGGTGCCCTTTGCTCTCAAGAATGCAAGTTGCTTGTATGCAAAATGTATTTTGACAGTAGGTACTCAAAAAATGTTCAGTTCAAATTAGGCTCTAGCTGCTTGAGTAAGTCTCCCAGTAAGTTAAGCAACACCAGTGGCTGCAAATCCATTGTGCTGGGTTTTCAAAGGAGCAAGAGACTCATCAGCTTCTTAATAGTCTCGTAGCTTCAGTGGAAAGGATGAATGACAGCTGAAGCAACAGAAGAACATTTATGTATGACTCTGTCGGAAAGCAGAGGGCACATGGAGAAGCCTGAGTATATGAAAGTCAATAGAGCACCGAGGGAGGAAAGATTAGAGGAGTTGAGTTTGGAACTGATCCTTTGAGTTGGTGGATAGGTATTGTTAGGTTTGAATTGCAACGGAGAAGGGGGAAGGTGGAGTGAGGAGTGAGAAAATAGAATGGCCACAGTCTGGGATCCTGAAAATCATGGAAATTGTTGGTGCTCAGGGTAGATTATGCACCCCTCTGGAGTTCTATTTCAATGGGGTTGTGTCAGGAGGAGATGGGCAAAATAGGGGAAAGGGATAAAGTACAAGCTTCCAGTTATACAATAAACAAGTTACAGGGATGAAAAGTTCAGCCTAGGGAATATTGTCAGTACTATTCTAATGACAATGGTAAAAGATGGTGACTCCATCTTAATGATGGTGATCATTGTGTAATGGATAAAATGGTCAAATCCCTAGGCTGTACATATGAAACTAATATAACACTGTATGTCAACTATACTTTAATAAAAATATAGGAAAATAATAAATGGGGCTTGAGCAGGGAGGCACAGGAAGCCTGAGAGAGAGAAAGGCCGGATCCTGGGTTGTGAAGGAAGATGGGAGGGATGATAGCACACTAATAGCAGACTAGAACAAAGAGGACAGAGTAGTGGTGCCAGGCATGGAGGGAAAGAGCCATAATGTAATGGAGAGTCCATTCAGTTGAATTTAATTCAACAAGAACCCACCAAATACTTATTCTGAATATTCTGGGAGCTAATAATGATGTAAAGAATAAAGTGTGGACCTTTTACTGAAGGAACTTCTAATATAGTCAGAGAGTGAGAATGTTCACTGATACCTATAATAATGTAGAATGTGATGATGATCACAGAAGCTTTTCAAAGATGTTTGAAGACAAAGAAGAGGTTTACTATTGTCTAGAAAGGAAGGGAATCAAGGAAGGTTTTTTGGAGGAGCTGGTGCATAACCTGGGCTTTTCAATAATATGTAAACATTTATTAAGGTTCTATTAAAAACAATGTCAAAGGGGAGAAGATGGTAAACACTAACTAAATAAGCAACAAGATATCAGATAATTAACTACTTTATGTATGTCATCTTAACTTATTTTTAAGCAACTACTGGAATTTTTTTTAACTACTAGAATTTTTAATCCCATTTTACAGATGAGAGAACTGAGATTTAAAGAGATAGAGAAGGGATCCCTGGGTGGCGCAGCGGTTTGGCGCCTGCCTTTGGCCCAGGGCGCGATCCTGGAGGCCTGGGATCGGGTCCCGCGTCGGGCTCCCGGTGCATGGAGTCTGCTTCTCCCTCTGCTTATGTCTCTGCCTCTCTCTCTCTCTCTCTCTCTCTCTCTGTGACTATCATGGATAAATAAAAATTAAAAAAAAAACTTTAAAAAAAATAAAGAGATAGAGAAGCTTTCCTAAGTTTTCTGAGATTGTGAAATCAGTAAATGGTGGATCTAGGTTTTTAAATACAGGTCTTCTAGTTCTAAATATCTCTCTTTTTAAAGAAGTTTATCTATCTATATATCTATTATCTATCTATCTATCTATCTATCTATCTATCTAAATCTATTTATTTATTTTAGAGAGAGAGAGAGTGCGTGCACATGTGCGCAGTGGGGTGAAGGGCATAGGGAGAGGGAGAGAAAGTCTTCAGCAGTCTCCACACTGAGCCCAAAGCCCAATGCACTGGGCTCGATCTCATGACTCTGAGATCAGGAACTGAGCCGAAGCCAAGAGTTAGATGCTTAACCAACTGTGCCACCCAGTTGCCCCTAAATCTGTCTCTTTACATATAGTTGGTCAGTCACTGTGCTTGGTGTCATAAATACAACTGAATAAGATGCAGTTGCTGCCTGCTAGGATCTCGCAGCTTGGTGTGGGAAATGTGCAATGTGATAAATTCTGCACTACTAATAGCTCCGAGAGATGCTGTTAATTAATAGAATAGATACAATTTTGCCAGGTGGAGGCTTAGGAGAGTAGAGTGTTCCAGTGGAGGAAATGGTATAAGCAGAGGTGTGGAGGCTGGGCAATTGTCCAATTAGGCTAGAGTCTAGGTGGCATGTAAGGGCATATGGGGAATCAAGCTGGAATGTAGACTGAAGCCAGATTACAGAGGCCTTCTCTGAGCATTTGGTGGACACTTACACTCATTGGGCTTGCACCTTGAGTGCATACTCTTTTTTGATGCAGAGGGCA
This sequence comes from Canis lupus familiaris, assembly GCF_011100685.1. Taxonomy (NCBI): domain Eukaryota; kingdom Metazoa; phylum Chordata; class Mammalia; order Carnivora; family Canidae; genus Canis; species Canis lupus. The sequence goes on from NC_049238.1 coordinate 61,791,822, forward strand.
CGATGGTAACAAGACAAATAAAATCTGTGTCCTTATGAGCCTTAAGTTTTAGTAGAGGGAAAAAGACAATAAATAGATATTACAGATATGAAAGATTACAGATATGAAAAATCCTGAGAACAACAAGAGAAAGAGGAGAATGTGACTGAGGACTACTCTTATGGACTAAATGTCAGAGAAAGCTTATTCTGGGAGGTGACTCTTTAGCTGAGACTTGAATGAAATAAGGAACCAGTTACACAGAGCTGGGGAGAGGACACTTCCAAGCCAAAGAAATTGGTTCAGAGGTCTTGAGGTGGGAACCAGCTTGTCCTGCTAGAATCACAGGAGGAAGGCCAGCATAGTTGGAAAACAGCACGGAGTGGAGTGGTGTATGATGGAGTGTGGCAGAGCTCCATCCTAGGAAGCCTCTGGGAGAATCCTGGATTTTATTCTTAGTGTAATGAGAAACTGAGCCTTTTACCCAGGGGAGTGATCTGATGTGGTTTCCATTTCACAGAGGAGTAAGGAATCCCATCAGGAAGCTGTTGCTGGGTTCTAGGAGAAAGACAGTGGAGAGAGGGTTGAAGACATGGGAGATGACAAGAATGATGGGATCTAGTCTATACTGTATTTTGAGATAGAAACAAAGGGACTCGCTGAGGAGTTTGATTTGGCAGAGAGAATGACTAAAATGAAGAATGTCTCTCCTAGACTTTCACTTGAGCAATATGGATGGTCCTACCAACTTACTAAACTGGGGAAAATTGAGGGAGAAACAGGTTAAGTCAAGACTCCTGTTTGAGAGTGCTAAGACTGAGATGCTATTTGATGTCCCAATGAATATGTCAACAAGATAATTAGATATACAAGTCTGGGATTTGGGAAAAAAGTAGGACTGGAGAGGAAGACCTGAGAGTCTTAGAAATAATGGCTATATTTGGAGCTGTAGGACCAAACAAGATAATCATAGTTAGAAAAGAAAAGGAGGCTGAGGAGTGAGCCCCAAGGGGAAGATGACTTTTACAAAGGAATGGCATCTTTCTGGTGTAGGTAGATTTGGAGGTCATATTGTGAATTAGCTTCTTGGTGTGCATGATTCAGAGTTTAAGAGTAGAGACAGGGCTTAAGGGGGACGATCTTCTGTTTGGTCATGCCAGTTGAGGAAATTTGGTGGGTTGCTCTCTGGCTTAGATCCAGAGAGCTTCTTTTTTGCCTGCTGCAGAGCAGTCAGCACAGCTCAGTTGGATGTCTCCCTGCTTTCACACCTTTTTAGGGTGCACCTCCTTTCTTATCTTTTAGCCTGACGGCCTGGATAGCCCCCAGTCCATGCTTATGTTGTACCTATGATGAGGAGTTACCCATATAAAATTTACCTAACTCCACTCCTGAAAGTAGCCATTTATCTTTATTCCAAACATCTCTCCTACTGGTTTTCCTCTTGTTTTCTACACAGAAAACTTTTGAGGCTCCTACTACTAACAGAAAAAATTCCAAACTCTTCATGGTGGATTTTGAAGTCCTCTGTGATCTGGTTCTGTTTGTCCTTCCAGCTTTGACTGTCTTTCTTTTTTTTAGTGTTCCCCTGAAACTTCCTTCACCATGTGGCACTTGTGCTGTTCTGCCTGCCTACAATGCCTAAATCCCTCCCATTCTTCACTGCCTCACTGACCCACTGAGAGCCTCTAGGAATCCTTAGCAGCTTATAGATTTTGAAACCTCTCAGCTTTGGGTTTATTCTCCATCCTCTAGTTTAGCTTTCTGGGGAGGGTCTCAGTTATAGAGAGCATTTGTGAAGAAAGCCCATCTTACCCCTGAACAATTATGCCATTTAAACAGCAGCCAACAGGGTACCTGGGTGGCTCAGTGGTTGAGCATCTGCCTTTGGCTCAGATCATGATCCTGGGGTCTTGGGATTCAGTCCTGCATTGGGCTCCCCACAGAGAGCTTGCTTCTCCCTCTGCCTGTGTCTCTGCCTCTCTCTCTGTGTCTCTCATGAATAAATAAATAAAATCTTTTTTTTTTTAAAAAAGGAGCAGCCAATATATGAGCATCCCCACTGAGCCTAAGGCCCAAGGTAAGCCATGACCCTTCTCATCCCCACTCCTCCAGGATCATGACCCTAGCTTAGATGCTTTCCTCCATGCAAGCTTCTTTCAGCCCTTCTACATATTTACTTACTCCCTGCGTGGTGTCACGACAGCAATTTTCTTGTACTTATGACTTCTTGCCTTATTGAATGGTTGTTTGCTGTACACATATTTGTTACTAGATTATAATAATCTTGAGGAAAAGGGCTGCTGTTATAAGTCTATATATCCTTCCTATAGTGAATCCAATGGCCCTCAACATCCATTTTTATCTCCTTTTGTATTTTCTAGACTCCTTTGAAGCTAGGGTTCTGGATGTGAATTATGTGTTTCCAACTAGATGTGTTTACATGATATTTGGAAGGTACAGTGATTTTTGCTGTTTCTTTTGTAAACAGAGTTATGAAATATGGTTGTTGACTGGCAGATTTGGGAGCAATGCCAGCAGCTTCTGGATCCCAGGTTTCTGATTGCTGGATTACAGTTCTGTGGATGTCTTGAACAGAATAGTTCTGGAGTTCGCTTGCTGATTTCTAATAATCCAGATGTTATAATTCTAGGAATTAAATGTCCTATTGTTTACAATATCAAAAAGATTGCTGTTTCATTCATTGAGCTTTGACTGAGTAAGGGTTAAATTTAGCCTCTTTTGTTTGTTACTATGTAAATGTTACTATGTAAATGTTTAGTTGAATTTTTTCCTGAAGCCAGACTAATTTCCTCCATCTGCCCATCTATTCAGCAAAAGATTATGAGTGCCCCTGGACCTTGATGGCTGCACTAAGTGCTGAGCCGTACATAGTTGAGTAAGTTACAGTCTCATTCCCAGTTTGGTAGGGGTGGTAATCACAATAGTTTGTGTGCAAAAATGAGTGAGAATGTAGAGGAAGGAGTACTTGGAGTGTGCAGGAATGCTGCTCAGAAAATGAGATGTTTTAGTTGGGACACTGAGGATGCCCAGGTTTTTACCTGGCAGAAGAGGGAGATACTCCAGGCTATGGAATGGTATATTCAAAGACATGAATTAATGAAAAGACCATGGTATACTGAGAAAAGGTCAAGTCCTTGGTATAGCTAGAGCACTGGGTCTCCTAGTAAGGGCCTTTCATGAGACTAACCCGGGTAGGTCATCTGGGTCAGGTAACGAAGGGCCTAGATGTTATGCTAAGAAGTATGAACTTCATTCTAAAGTCCCTGGAAGCCACTGAAGAGGAGGGAAATTAAAGGCAGTGGAAATGGAGAAGTGGGAAGAGATCCAAGAAGTATGAAGGATGTAAGTCTTTGGCAAGACTTAATGACTATTTGCATGTGGAGGTGAATGAGGGCAAGATTCAACTTTGACTCCTTTGTGGGAGAAGGAGATAAAAATATTTAGATAAATTTCCTTCGACATTTTTTTTGATTTGTTTTATATTGATTCCTCTTTTTATTTTTCCTCTTCCTCTCCCTTCACTTCCTCCCCTTATCCTCCTCCTCCTTCTCCTTTTCCTTCTTCTTCAGTGCTCAGGAACTAAAAAAAAAAGTCATCTTAGAAGTCAAGAAATGAGGTCTTATTCTTGGAAAATGGCACCAAAGTGAAGACAGGGTAACATGTCCCCATCATGAAGAAGGAAAAGAGTCATTGAGATCATTGCTCACCAATCATTTATTGGGTATATTAATACAATTCCACAGATTTTCTTTGAAGGGTTTTCAAGAGCTATGGATGGACAGTTTTGGCTTGTTGGAATTTGTAAGCAGATGACATATGCTTTCTGTTTTATATGATCAGAAACTGGGTAAGTATGGAGCTGGAACCAGTCCAGTCAGCTGTAGTGATAGCAGCTCAAGGGACAGCCCCTGTGGCAAAGGATGGGAAACTTGGCATGTTATGGACTTCAGAGATGATTCTCCTAGAAGCCTCTCACCATGTGTCATTGTAGTGTAGGCTATGAGGTTTGCAATTTCTGGTGTTTTGTTCACAGGAACCCAAGATCATCAAAGCCCAAGTGTCTTGTCTTCAGGCTATAATATATATCTTCAGAATACTTTTCCTGTTTCTGAACTTTTGGGAGAAGTTTCTGCTATTCAATGATCCAACCATGACCCACCTAAACAGAGGGAAAACCAGGAAATGATTTAAATACCCAAACTAACCAAAATTGGGATCTGATTATGTCTCCCAACTTACCACTCAGATTTAACTTAATAGAATACCCTAGAATTTCTACTCAAAGAATGAAAATGCCCTAAAAGTGAGTACTAGTATTCAAAAGCATCCTTGCAAATAGATATAGGAGGGAAGGAAGACGTACATTTTCAATCTCTTAAACAGAAGTAAAGATAAACTTGACATGTAGATTTCTTCTTTGGCTTCAAGTTGCTTTAGCTGTGGTGTGTGCACAGCCTAGTGCTGATTCCTTTTCTGATCTTGTACATAGTCATAGAGGGGATTGGGAGCAGGAGCTGCCTTGGTAGGGTAACTTCCACCCTGTTCTCTCCTTGGAAGCCTCCCACCCCTCTGGGTGGGATGGAGGGTCAGGTTACTGGGTCTTCCCTGGGAGCCTTGCCTCTGGCTATTCTCATTCATTTGAAATTTTTCTCTATTAGCACAGCCTTGCTCAGTCCCATAAGATTGTCGATCCTGGGACCCTTGATACCTTTCTTCCTCCTTAAGGGTTTGCCTATCCCATTGTTGCTGACAGTTTTGATTCTTGTCATCAGTTTCCCTGTCTCGACGCTGATAGGTGTGTTCATCTTCGTGAGTTTGTCTGTCTTGTGGTTGACGAGCCTGTTCATCTTCATGGGATTGTCTGTCTTGTCGCTGTTGGGTCTGTTCATCTTCGTGGGTTTGCCTGTCCTGCCTCTGATGGATTTGCTCACCTTCACGGGTTTGCCTGTCCCTCCTCTGATGGGTCTGCTCATCTTCGTGGGTTTGCCTCTCCTGTCCCTGATGGCTTTGTTCCTTATCATGGGTTTGCCTGGCCTGCGTCTCCTGTGGAGTTTCTTTATTCTCACAACCATGTCTGCCCCAACTTTGGCGGCCCTGCTCTTCTTTGGCCTGGTGGCTGTGTCCATCTCCATGACTTTGCCTGGCCTCAGCCTGTATGTGGTCCTGCTCACTACTACATGATTGCCAGTCACCCCTTTTGTAACTACATGGCCTTTCTTGCTGGATTTGTGCTATGAGTTTGTGTTGGTGGTATTGGCTATCCTCAGGCTCCCATGCCTGATGGCTATTCTGTTGCCCTTCCCTAGACTGGAATCTCTGCCCTTGATTTCGGGTTACTTCCTGCCCCAGAGTCTGTTGACTTGGTCTCCCTGACCTTCCTGATTGCTCAACACATGAGTCTCTGTTTGTTCCCTCACTCCCTTGGTGGTAACTATTTTGTCCTGTTTCCCTAATCTCTGACTGACTATAGTGAGAGCTCAGGCTCTGTCTGTCTGACTGACCATAATGATAACCCTGGCCTTGTCTGTCTGTCTGGCCATAATGAGAGCTTAGTCCTTGTCTTTCTGTTTGGCTATAATGATAACCTTGGCCTTGTATGTCTGTCTGACCATGGCCATGGTGAGAACCCTGGCCTTGTCTGGCTGGCTGACCATAGTGAGAAATCTGGCCATGTCTGTCTGTCTGACCATAGTGAGAAATCTGGCCTTGTCTTTCTGTCTGACCATAGTGAGAAATCTGGCCTTGTCTTTCTGTCTGACCATAGTGAGAAATCTGGCCTTGTCTGTCTGTCTGGCCATACTGAGAACCTAGGCCTTGTCTGTCTGTCTGGCCATAGTGGGAACTCTGGCCTTGTCTGTCTGTCTGGCCACACTGAAAACCTACGCCTTGTCGGTCTGTCTGACCATAGTGAGAAATCTGGCCTTGTCTGTCTGTCTGGCCATACTGAGAACCTAGGCCTTGTCTTTCTGTCTGACCATAGTGAGAAGTCTGGCCTTGTCTGTCTGTCTGACCATAGTGAGAAGTCTGGCCTTGTCTGTCTCTCTGACCATAGTGAGAAGTCTGGCCTTGTCTGTCTGTCTGGCCATACTGAGAACCTAGGCCTTGTCTGTCTGTCTGGCCATACTGAGAATGTAGGCCTTGTCTGTCTGTCTGACCATAGTGAGAAATCTGGCCTTGTATGTCTGTCTGGCCATACTGAGAACCTAGGCCTTGTCTGTCTGTCTGGCCACACTGAGAACCCAGGCCTTGTCTGTCTGTCTGACCATAGTGAGAAATCTGACCTTGTCTGTCTATCTGCCCATAATGAGAAATCTGGTCTTGTCTCTCTGTCTGGCCATACTGAGAACCTAGGCCTTGTCTATCTGTCTGACCATAGAGGGAACTCTGGCTTTTTCTGTCTGTCTGACCATATTGGGAGTCCAATTTTTGTCTATCTCTCTGACCATATGCTGATTCCTGATCCAAACTCCGAGACTGTCCATAATAAGAGCCTGATTCCTGTTGGTTTATTTGGCCATAATGAGAATTGTGAATTTGTTTCTCACTCTGATTTAAGGCAAAGATATATCCTTGTCTTTTAGACTGACTACTGCTAGATTTATGACCCCATCTTTGATCATCACAGGAGTCTCTATCCTGTCCTTCAGACTGACCATAGCGGGAGTCCCTACGCTGTCTCTCAGACTGACCATTGCTAGAGTCCCTATCCTGTCCTTCAGATTGACCATAGTGGGAGTCTCTATTCTGTTCCTCAGACTGACCATAGTGGGAGTCTCTATCCTGTCCCTCAGACTGACCATAGCGGGAGTCCCTACGCTGTCTCTCAGACTGACCATTGCTAGAGTCCCTATCCTGTCCTTCAGATTGACCATAGTGGGAGTCTCTATCTTGTCTCTCAAGCTGACCATAGTGGGAATCCCTATCCTGTCTATCAGACTGATCCTGGTGGACATCCTGGTTTTGTCTCTCAGACTGAGTACAGTGGGAGTCCTGCCTTTCTCCTTCATGCCTCTGCCTCTGTTGTCTACCTCTATTTCCTGGAAACTTATGGTCTCGTGTTCCCTCCTCCTCTTCTTGCTGAGAGATTCTATCGCCATATGACTTGTTATCCAGTTTATGATAGCAGGCTTGGGCCAATTGGAACACCAACAAGAGATATTCATGAAAATCAACATATCCATTTCTGTCTTTATCCAAGAGGCTCAGGATGGTTTCCACTGTGTCTGGGTCATTTGGTCTCTGTGAAAAGATTAAACAAAGAGCAAAATCAGCTGTTCTCCTGTAGATACTAAGATGTGTGCCAGTGTCTACAACCCAGCCTCTTCACTCCTGTATGAGCCTTCCTTGGTTGGAAATCATTAATCTGAAATGGCTTGGACTTGGTTCTAGTCTTTGATCAACTGGTCCTCAGAACCTCATCCCTTGTTGGACCAGTTGGGGCATGATTATCCCATCCCATCACATGCTATATTGTAATTATTTTTTACTGTCTTCATTCTAACCACAGTGTGAGATCCTAGAGGGAAGAGAAGCTGGTTTTATTCATGTCTGCATCCCCAGTGCCTAGGAGGGTGCTGGACTGGAATAGGTGTTCAATGACTTTTTACTGAATGAATGAATGAGAAGACACGTGGACAGAAATCAAGACATGAATCTAGAATTTCTTCTGAGAAATGATTTCTGGTTGGAAGTTGTATTCCCTCCTATTAAGCTCAGCTATAAGAAGGTGTGTGTGTGTGTGTGTGTGTGTGTGTGTGTGTGTATGCCTGTGAACACGTGTGTCTGCTGGGAGAGAAGTACTGAGGAGCTGCCTGAAAATCATAGCTACAGGGTAGATGGAGCATGACCAGATCAAACAAAAAAAACATCAAGCCCTCGGATGCAGGTATCAGAATCACTCACACTTGACTTCATGGGGCCAGAGTCTGCATCTTACCCGGAGGATATCTCCAAACTCAGCTAAGAGCAGCTGCTTCAACTCCTTCTTGCACAGCAATGTACATTCCCCATTCTCTTTAGCGTATTTCTGGAAAACCTTGATCACAGTGAGTATGCTGTTCAGAAGTTGAGCCATTTTAGCAAAAATGAGTGAACCTAAGAGAAGAAGGAAGATTCTTTCTGTGTTTAAGATGAAGACCTGAAGACAGCATTCCCAGAGGGAAAGTGGCCCTTTTTGGTCAGGGAAAGAAATTTTAAAAATGACAGAGCCCCTTCTTATCCATATCTCTCACTCCCTTTGACCCACATTTAGGCTCCAAATATCATGCACTGCAGTGGGAGATGGGTGCAAACTATGGATCCCTGACTAGGAAGTAATAATTTCCTAAAAAGGAAAAACCTATGTTAGGTGGTTTATATATCCCCCCCCCCACACACACTCCAGGTGGGACTTGATTGATTGAAACTCATTTTAGAACAAAAAGGAATGGGGGGTCAGGAGATCCATAGAGGCAGGTCCAGAAGCCAGTATAGTAAGACAATTTTCCACCAGCTAAATAGACCTCACTAAACAGTCCTTAGTCTTCAAATGACTCTTGCTCAAGTGGAGAAGAAGGCTAGAGTCTTTTGCCATGGTTCAAGCAAACTCTCTGGGCGGCTAAATTCCAGCAAGCACTTCTGGCCTGGATGGTCATTTGGGATATGCTTATAAAATAGAATCAATTAGTATAAAAAGTATTACAGATAAAAATGGCAACCCAAATTAACTGCACAGATGATAGGAAGTGTATATAATCAGCTAGATTCCCATTAGCCATGTTGGAAGACTAAGGTCTTTTAGGATCTGGATCACATGATATTTCTTCCTGTGGCATAAAAATTCTAGTTACTGCGTTTATAAGCCTCCAAGAAGCCCTTATCTGCAAAGCACATTGGACTTCCAAAACCATGCAGTGATGCCTATATGGATGCATGGCAAACAATGAATGGGACATACTGAGTTTCTTATGGCAATTCACCGCAATGAAACTTGAATGTTACTGTGGCCCTGTGGTCTAGAGCCTTAGACCCAAAGAGCCCTAAACTTCTAGGTCTTGCCTTACTTGCACGAAAGGTCAATGCTCCACTATGGGAGACTAAGCTATCCACTGATAGTTCTAGCCCTCAGTTTTGGGATGCCCAGGACACGCTGAAACAAAGGCATGTATATTTTACAGGCTCAGAAGTGGGCCACCTCAGCTATCATCGTAGTCTCAGATAGAGCCAAGAAAAGGAAGCAGGGTTCTACTCAGGCCTTTCATGCACAGACCTCCCCAGCCCAGCGCATTATAGTTGCCATCAAAAGCCTTGTGGATATTGCCATAACATATCCTCTCTCACACCCCCTCCATGAATGCTTTCCTTACCTGCTTAAGAAGGAATGAGCAGAAGATTGAGAAGCCAGAGAGGATACTGGAGACTTGAAAACCCATCCTATTTATAGGGGTTTTAATTGTCCTGCTAGACCATCCCAGGAGACACCCATTCTGTGGTAGAACCTGAATCACTCTGGGCCTGGCCCCAGCTCAGCCCAGCTTGACCTCTCCCTCTGTGGACTGTTTGGTTTATTTACTTCCCCTACTTACTCATGAACCTGTTTGTCATTCGATAGGTGATACTGTTCAGGTCTCAGCCCCATTTAATTAGGGGAGTGTGTGTGCGAGTGCATGCTGCGGGGGTCCCAAAAGATAGGTGTAGATTGCCTCTCTTTGTTAAGATTCGTCCTTAACATCCTTGGTGTCACTTACCAAGACTAGTGGAGGTAAACCATACTGAAGAAGGATATTGATATGGGTCACTTTATAACCTGTCAGGGTAGGGTCTAGTGATTCTAGGCAAATAGCTACAATATAGTTCCAGGAAGAGATTTGTTTTAGGCTATCTTGCTTGTGTAGGCAGATATGTATATTTTAATCTGTTGACCTATTTTAATTAAAGCACTTTAAAAAAAATTTAACAGCTTTACTGGCTAAAGGGAGAATTGGATTCATGACCAATTTGGGGAAGGAAGGGTATGATGATGATGGAGCTGCCACCTTTTAAGATCTTCCTAAAAAAGTTACACGTGAATGCTATGGACTATGTGAATGCTATGATATCTGTGAGGAAGGATGCTACCGGGGACCTGGGTCACTGCTTATTCTCCACCTCTGTTCCTGTGATATGTCAGCAGTGTCTTACACATAGGAAATTCTCAGTAATTTTTTGTGGAGTAAATCAATTACTGATTTATGGAAGCATTGGAGAATCTTGTGTAAAGTGCAAAAACTCCTAGGTTTATCCCTACTTTCTACTTTTGCCTCACGTCTAGATTCCTCTTGGATTTTTTCCTATGTGTCCATACATTAGTCAGTTAGTTATTAGTGATGACATTTGTTGTTATTGTCTACATGTTCAGCATTCTGCAAGGCAGTCACAAAAGTGCAGAGATTTTAGTTCAGTCGGAATAAAGAAGCTTCATATAGGAAACGATTTTTAAAAAAATTTTTTATTTATTTATGATAGTCACAGAGAGAGAGAGAGAGGCAGAGACACAGGCAGAAGGAGAAGCAGGCTCCATGCACCAGGAGCCTGATGTGGGATTCGATCCCGGGTCTCCAGGATCGTGCCCTGGGCCAAAGGCAGGGGCCAAACCGCTGCGCCACCCAGGGATCCCTAGGAAACGATTTTGAACAGCAGGAGCAGAACATGAGAAGTGTTGAGTGTCAGAACCTTGGTGTTTGTGTGGAGTCTTCATGGAGTAGGCCCAGGCTCCCTTTAGCAGGTGGGCTTTTTGTTGTTGCTATCAGAGTTCAGGTAGGCAGAAAAGAAAGCAGAGAAATCCTGGTGGAGAGAAGGGAAAAACCAAAGGTACAAGGCAAAAATTTATAGGGTGTGTTTGGATTGCAGTGAGCTGGTGAGTCTGGCTGGAGTGGAGGGTATACAAAAGAACAGAATTAGAGAATTTTAAAGCTGCAAAGGAAATCTAGTTACAGCCTCTTAATTTTACAGATGAGGAAACAGGTTTAGGGAGATGGAGGGACTTGCCAAGGATCCCACAGAGCAATGACGAAATCTAGGCTCAGAATCCTTATTTTCCAACCTCCGCCCAATACGCGTTCTTATATATTCTCTGAGACAGATTTGGGGTCTGCTTTAGGGTTTATTTATTTATTTATTTATTTATTTATTTATTTGAGAGAGAGAGAGAGAGAGAGAACAAGCAGAGGGAGAGGCAGACTCCTGCTGAGCAGGGGGTCCAATGTGGGACTCCATCCCAGGACCCTGGGATCATGATCTGGGCCGAAGGCAGATGCTTAACCTGAGCCACCCAGGTGCCCCTTTAAGTTTACTTTAAGTTTAGTTTTAATGGGAAATGGGAACCAGGGAACATTTTGGTCAGGAAAATGACATGGTCAAGAATTGTCTGAGAGAAGATTTTAATCTGCCTGCAGTAAGATGGCAAGCTGTCTCAGTTTGTCTGGGACTAAGGGGTTTCCTAGGACAGGAGACTTTCAGCGCTAAAATGGGGAGAGTTCTGGGCAACCTGGGACAGTCAGTCACTAGAGACTGTAGCACACAGGATGAATTGGAAAGAAGAATGTCTGAGCAGGAAGACCAGTTAGGAGTCTATTGTGTGGCCCACGTGAGAAAGGATGAGAACTTTGACTTGGAAATGGCAGTTCCAAACTACACGACAGTCGCTGGATGACAAAGGGAAAGAAAGGGTGCAGTTTGCAGCCAGATTAGATGAGGGGCAGGGAAAGTGGAAAAGTAAGGAGAGACTCAAGGCTTTAGGCCTGGATAGCTTGGAGAAATGTGGTGTGCCGAAGGAATGTGACTTCTGACAGGAGCCCGATGGGGTTTTATATTTGGCACCCCTTCCAGCATTCCACAGACTTTCTGCCTCTGGGAGCTTGCCATCTTCCCTCCTACTTGCACCCTCTGCTCTTTGGGATCTTTTGGCACTGGTTAAGACTTGCTTCAGTCTGTTTCTATATCCCGAGAGTGGGGTATATTAAGATTCTCTTTCTGCTTTTGAACCTCGACTTGTGAGTGCTATTCAGGTATGTCTCTTCTTACCTATTAGGAGAAAAAACCAAGATAAGATTTGGTGACCACAGAGGCAAATAAGGGAAATGGTAGTGGGATGGGTAGGGAGTAAAAGACAACAGCTATTACAGTATAATGGCAAAGTCGAGGACCCCAAGATGTTGGCATCTTCTAGGACTCCCTAGAAACTATTTGTTTTGGTTAGATGGGCAGTTCTCTGCCTGAATCTGCAGTGGAGAGAAAGATGATGTTCTTAATAGTAGGGTCTGCTATGTATGCATTCATTCAATGCTTAGTAAGTTCCTACAAGATGAGAGGAGAGCTGTGTGTCGCTAAGTCAGTCAGTCAGTGGGGATGTGTGAGCACGTGGAGGGAGGGCTCTTTTGTAGGCACTGAGACACAGGCACAGCCTTGGTTTTCTTTTTTTTTTTCTTTTTGTGTATTTTTTTATTGGAGTTCAATTTGCCAACATATAGTGTAACATACAGTGCTCATCCCATCAAGGCCCCCCATCAGTGCCCGTCACCCAGTCACCCCGTACCCCTGCCCACCTCCCCTTCCACTACCCCTTGTTCATTTCCCAGGGTTAGGAGTCTCTCATGTTCTGTCACCCTCTCTGATATTTCCTACTCATTTTCTCTCTTTTCCCCTTTAATCCCTTTCACTATTTTTTATATTCCCCGTATGAGTGAAACCCTATGATGATTGTCCTTCTCTGATTGACTTACTTCACTCAGCATAATACCCTCCAGTTCCATCCATGTCCAAGCAAATGGTGGTTATTTGTCGTTTCTAATGGCTGAGGAATATTCCACTGTATACATAAACCACATCTTCTTTATCCATTCATCTTTCGATGGACACCGAGGCTCCTTTCACTGTTTGGCTACTGTGGACATTGCTGCTATGAACATTGGGGTGCAGGTGTCCTGGCGTTTCACTGCATCTGTATCTTTGGGGTAAATCCCCAGCAGTGCAATTGCTGGGTCGTAGGGCAGATCTATTTTTAACTCTTTGAGGAACATCCACACAGTTTTCCAGAGTGGCTGCACCAGTTCACATTCCCACCAACAGTGCAAGAGGGTTCCCCTTTTCTCCACATCCTCTCCAACATTTGTTGTTTCCTGTCTTGTTAATTTTCCCCATTCTCACTGGTGTGAGGTGGTATCTCATTGTGGTTTGATTTGTATTTTCCAGATGGCAAGCGATGTGGAACATTTTCTCATGTGCTTGTTGGCCATGTCTATGTCTTCTTTGGTGAAATTTCTGTTCATGTCTTTTGCCCATTTTATGATTTGATTGTTTCTTTGCCATAGAGTTTAATAAGAAATTTTCAATCTCACTGGGGTATGTCATACGTAGGCTCCTTCTCTGGTGTTGAAATTGCTGCTGTTTGATAGGGCATTGGGAAAGTTTGATTAGAGGGAAGAAGGGCAGGATGCAGAGACTAGAAATAACACCCATTTGAAGAAATCATGGAATGTACTGGGCAATTTTAGGCAAATTGCTTAACCTTGTTGTCTTGTGTTTTTCTTTTTTTTTTTTTTTAATGATTTTTCAGGCAATGTCCTTTATTTTTATTTATTTATTTTTTAATAAATTTATTTTTATTGGTGTTCAATTTGTCAACATACAGAATAACACCCAGTGCTCATCCTGTCAAGTGCCCACCTCAGTGCCCGCCACCCAGTGACCCCCACCCCCCACCGACCTCTTGTGTTTCTTTATCTGTAAAAGGAGAGGGCTGGATTGATCTCTAAGCATTTTCTTTGGCATTAACATTTTTAAGATTCTGTGACTCTAATCTTAGAGTTAGCAGGGGCTTTAGAGGTTTTATTTTAACTTTTCTATATTCATGAATATATTAAAGGCCTTAGAACTTTGTGTTTCTCAGTCTTCCTTTGTGGAAAAGGTAGGGGGATTGTGAGTGCTCTGTCGCTTACTTAGCATGTGTAATTTGCATGAGGATTTCCACTGTTTTTGTTCATTGTGTTTTGCTGCTTTTGTGTTTGTGTTGGAATGTGGCCTGGTGGTCTTAAAGGCAAGATGTTTTTCAGCTACGGTTTATTGAGGTCTTATTGTGTGCTAGGCTCTATGTGAAGCATTTTGTATATATTATCTTGCTTAATTTCCACAACTCCATGAGGCAGAGAATATTATCATCAATTTTCAAACAGAGAAACTGAGCATCAGAGAAAGATAAATAACTTGTCCAGGGTCATGCAGTCTCCAACAGTTGAGCTGGGGATTGAAGCCACACCTTCCTGGCTACAAAGCCCTTGTCCACAACCTTTATGTTTATACCATCTTTTGGAACAGGACTGGTGATTGCCCACTCTGAGAAAAATAGTTTTTCACAAAAGCTGAAGTAAGAATAAACTAACTTCCTAATGACATGCTCTGAAGGAATCCGACTTTGAAATGAGACCCTTCTGATGCTTAGCCAGTCAAATATTTATTATTTTCTCATGTTTCTTGCCTACCTAAATGGTTCCAACATGGAAGGAGCTTGTAATCTATTTGGAGAGACAAGACAAATACTTATAGTTAATTCTTTATAAAACCTACATATAAAAAGTACCCTTCTGTCTTTATAGTTGACAGGATAAGATGGAAGAAGTTCCATGTGTTGCCCATTCCTTTCAGGTCCTGACCCTGTTAAAGCCTTTGCTGTTCATTTCTCATGGGATGTGGATGTGCCTAATGGGTGTGACAGCTACTATTTTGAACTAATGGAGTTTTCAGGGAGTCTCCTTGCATATTTTGACCAAATCATTAAGGATAATTATCATGGAACTCTTAGACTTCCTTTATCCTTCTGTTGAGAAGTTGGGTGCCTATTTAATGAAACTAAATCCTCAGGACCCAGGGAATGGCTGTTTATGTGACAAAGAAAGGCCCCGTGTAACCTTGGGGCAGGCTCTCCATTCCTGCTTAGCTTTTGGAATGAAACAGGTAGATAAACTGCAGATGGGGAAAATGATCACCTTACCTGGAGAGGAGTGGGACTAATTAATAGGCATAAAAGTCTTTGAGATTTCTTGATATTAAAGGTCATTTCTTATCATATGCATAAAGAAGTTCTCATTTTAAAATCTTTCCTTGCAGGTGAATTACCCTCCTGTTAATTATAGGCCATCTCTTTATTAATGACATCTGTGAGAGTCAGTGGTTTTTGAAGGTAACACTAGTCTTAGTGATGTTTTAATGCTGTTGGAAAATATGTTGTGAGCCAGAGGAATGAGATGTTGGGTTCTTGGGGGTCTAGTGCACAGGTTTGCTTCTGGAGCCGGGCTTCCTACAGCCAGCCTGTAGCCCAGCTTTTTCTTCTACTGTAGCTTTTGTTTTTAGATACAAGAACACATCATCTCCCACCTTCCCAGTGTTTCAGGCCATGTTCTCCCCATGAAATGAACAAGAAAGTGTCATAAGTTATTGGTGAGCACAGCCTGTGAAGTTTTAGATAATTCCCTAGATTATAGTTAATCATGCTACAGACCAAAACAGATGTCCCTAAAGTCTTCCACCTGTGACCAAGATTGGATCATTCTGGTTAGGTTTCCAAGTTTTTTTTTCTTTTTGTTAAAGAGCTTTATTGAGTTGTAATTCATATGCCATACAACACACCCATTTAAAGTGTACCATTCAGTATTTTTTAGTATTGTGTAATCATTATTAAAATCTCATTTTTAGAATATTTTCTTCCATTGCCCCCCTCCCCCCAAGAAGTCCTGTGCCCATTAGCAGTCATTCCCTATTCTGCCCTCTTCTATTCCATGGCAATTGCTGATCTACTTTCTGTGTCTTTAGATTTGTTTATTCTGGAAATTTCTTGTAAATGGAATCATAGAATACGTGGCCTTTTTGGATTGGTTTGGTGCACCTGGCGTAATATTTTCAAGGTAGCACTGTGGCCATGTGCCTCCCTGGGGGGCTTGCACAACACTTGCAACCCAGTAGCCACCAAAGAACTCACAATAGTAGGCACATAATAAAGGTTTGTTGACCAAAAGAATGAATGTGTCCTGAAGTAAAGTGGGAGTAGAGGAAATGGGGTAAGGGAGATACATAAGCTTTGTAGTCTGTGAAGTTTCAATGGTATTTTAGGTATGATTAGCAAGTCACTTGGGGTTCTATCAAGGTTTTCCATTCCCTGACCTCCACCTCCTACCCCTATGTCAGCTCCTTCAGGATGGGAGGAGGTGAATTTGGGAGTCTGGGTATGTAGAAGTCAGTGCTCAGGCTTCCGCCTGTTCCCTTGTAAGAATGGTTAGATCTCCTTCTACTTTTCCCTACAGCTTCTCCTGGCCCCACAACTGGGTGCCCTAGAGAGTGCTTGGACTGAGAGTTGGAGACCCAGCTTTCACTGTGAACTTGGAAACAATATTTCTATTTTGTGACTATCTTTAAATGAGATGGGTTTGAAGCCATGACTGGTTGAGCCAGATGCCTTCCCACCTCTACCTGTCTGTGCTCCCTGAGGTCTCCTGGTACTGAGATTCTGTCCTAACTTTCTTTCTTTCTTTCTTTCTTTCTTTCTTTCTTTCTTTCTTTCTTTCTTTCTTTCTTTCTTTCTTTCTTTCTTCCTTTCTTTCTCTCTTTCTTTCTCGATTTTATTTACTTATTTGAGAGAAAGAGCATGACAGGAGGGAGGACTAGAGAAAGAAGCAGACTCCCCATCGAGAAGGGAGCCTGATGTGGGACTCCATCCCAAGACCCGGGGATCATGATCTGAGCTGAAGGCAGACAGTTCACCGACTGGGCCACCAGGTGCCCTATCCTATCTCATTTCTTTTTATTTATTTCTTTCTTTTTTTTTTTTCTTGCCTCTCCTGGCCTCACCTCTGCTCTGGCAAAGTCTCTGCTCAAGAGAGGGACTTGCTTCTGTTTCCCAGGGCTGCTGTGCAGCTAGCAACACACCACCCTACCTCTAGTCTTCCCTTCTAATTTATTCTTCACACTATTCCCAGAGGAATTGTATCTTCTCAAGGAGGGGTACAGTTTCCTATAAGAAGAAAGGGTTTTCAGTTTTCCATAAGAATCAAGTTCAAAATTCTTAACATGCTCTTTGAGGCCCTCCACAGCAAGCAGATCTGTGGTTTCCTAACCACTGTGGACTTCTTGGGTTTCTCTTACTAAACCTTATAGTGTCCTTTCTATTTTTATTCACACTGCTTCTCCCCCTGAACCCACTCCCCCCTATTTCTATTAGATTTCTACCCATTTTATTAGTTTTTATTTAAAAAAAAAATAAAGTAAATTCTATGCTCCACATGGGACTTGAACTCATGAGGTGCATATTCTACTGACTGAACCAGCCAGACATCCCAAAATTCTGCCCATTTTAAACACATTTAAATAGTTACCTTTTCTATGAAAGCATCTCCAACTCTTCCTCACCATAATTGTCTCCTCTTTGCTCCCCCCCGCCTCGCTGCCTGCTTACTCTGTACCCCTTGCTCTCCGTGTTTGCAATGTTCTTTGGTATTCTGCAAATGGCTGTGTCTGTGTTTGCCTAGCTCACTTGACTTTGAGCTCTATGAGGGAAAAGATGGTATCTTAATTCCTCTGCCTGTCTCTTACAAGCTCTGCTTTGCCATTCAATTTTTAAAATGGACTCTTGGTGGCTTCTTTAGCTCCTGTGTCCCCTGTAGAATAGGATTTTGAAACACACAGCTAACCTCTCATTTTATGTCATCTCTTAGCTCTGTGTGCTGTTTCCTATGTATATGTCTTACTTCTGAATTAGATGATGAGTTCTCTGTGGGCAGGGACCTTGACTTCCCTTCTTTGGCTCCCACTGTGTGCCCTGCCACAGTTGCGAGGCCCCCAGTGGGGCTGAACCAGACGACCACCTACCTCTGCAAGTCTGTGCTCCATGGGGAACTCTGTGTGGGATTTAGACCTCCTTTAGGTTTGGCTCTTGGGAATAAAGAGAATACTCTGAAAATTATAGCTCCATACAGTGTGGGGCAGGAATATGGGTTTGTAACTGTACTGGTGATGGACTATGATAGTTTTAGGAGTCCTGCAGAATGGCTGCTGGTATCTTGAAGGATTTGACAGAGAAAGAACAGAGGAGCAGTTTTAGTTTCCTCAGAAATAGCTGGGTGCCATGGATCCCAGGCTCAGCTAATGGGGTAGGATTTGGGCATAGCCTGGGAGCTGCAGCTCTCCCTAGTAGCTGAATGTATCTGTGATGCTGGTGAGCATATGTGAATCAAGTTCTAGAGCAGGCTGTGTGAAAGCAGTGTTGGGTGGGTGAGCATCAGACTCATCAGGCCTCCAGAGGTCATCTTGCCCTGCCTGGGCCCCAGATGGTCAGTGCCCAGGCCATACTCAGCAGGTGTCCATCCTGAGGCTCCCCAGAGAAGCTCATCCCTGTTTCTCATTCCCTGAGCTGCCAGGTGCCGTAGGATGCTAGATCCAGGGTCCTGAGAGAGCAGACAGAGAAAAGCAGGTGATCGTGGGGAATTACTACAAAGGCTTCAGTAAAGGGGAGTGATCCTTCAGGGGCCTTTGCTAGCAGATCACAGAAGGAGTTTTGGAGGTCACTAGCTCATGGCCTAGAGGCTTTGGTGGAGATTACCTGGGAGCAGGGAGCGGTGCTGTCCCCAATCCTCTGTGATTTGCTGTCTGGTTCCCAAAATGAGGGCAGTTGGTGCTTGAATGATACACCTATTTGTCACGTCCACCTAGCAGATTCTTGGCATAGTCAGGAAACAAGAGAGATTGAAAGCCAAGCCAGGGTTTTCTTCCTTATTTGCTCTTTCCTCTCTTCATTTATTTATCTTCTTGATAAAATGTTAAGTGAAGAAGACAGAGCTGTTAACAATGAGAAGGATTCTAGGAAAGGTTACAGCAGAGCTGGGGGCCAGGGTTAGGGAAAAGCAAAGTTACTATCATTAGTTCTCTCCCCACAGTGGGACCAGCCCAGACAGCACTCCTTTTCCCTCTGCTCCCATCTGCAGTGCCTCACCCCTTCTGTGTGCCCCAGCCCGACTCAGCTGCATTACCACATCCCTTTGCCATGGGTGCCTACCATCCCCTTTAATCCTTAACCTCTTTATTGTGGTCACAGATGCTCCACGTGGCCCCAGCACCCTGCAGGGAAGGAATCATTAGTTTCTTGCAGCATCCAGAAACAGCACACCTTACTATTTGTCAAAAGGAACAGAGAAGAGGGATTAGAGGAGGAAAAATGGCAGCAGAGGGAGAGGCCCAGGCAGGATTTTGTCTTGACACATTGCTAGATTGATCAGAGTCAGGAGGAGCCTGACTGCCTATCTGAGCATCTTGCATCTGTTTGTCTATGCAGAGTGCCAGCCTGCTCCTGCTAGTATGTAAGAGAAGAGGTTGGTAGTCCCCTTCACAAGGTGCCCTGGAGCCTGACTCTGCCATGCTGAGGTGGGCTGGTGAAGGTGAGCGCAGGGCATTTCCTGCCATCTGGAAGGACCAAAGCCCCTATACTGTGAGCCTCTCGTTTCACAGAACAGAGAGCTTCAAGTGCCCATGGCCTTACTGCTTCTGAAAAGGGAAAAATTAAGGTTCCCGGAGAAGGTTGTGAATTTTACAAGGTCACATAGCAGCATGCAAGAAAGTCAATAGTGAAGCTAGAACCCAAATGGTCTAACACAGGGTATGACACAGGATCTTTCTTGTCCTGAGATTATGTTCTGTTCTTCTCTCTAATTACATTTACTAACCCAACCAGGCAGAAAGAGCTAGGGTCCAGGTCTGTGTGAGAATCCTAGTTTTGCTCAAGCTTGCTTTCTCACCCAGCACCTGGCTCAGGGGAGGTGCTATCAGTGGGTGTTCTGATCTCCTTCCTAGTGACCTGCCCATCATTTTCTTTCTGGAAACTTGCTGGGCAGCAGAGGTCCTGACCTCTTTGGGCACAGTGCTGACTATATTTAGGCCTCCATTTATAAAATGTTTCAGAAGCTCAAGTACTTTATTGGTAGAGATGAATTATTGTCACGATTTATCTACTACCCACCCACGGTGGGGAGATGCTGCTCTGAACCACCTGATTTGAGAAGCAATGGAGGAACTTTGTGAGACTAATAAGGTCTGTGCTATTAATTTGAGTATTGCAGGTGTGGATTATGGAAAGTAGACCGTTTTAGAGAATCTGTCTCATACTATGCTTTCACCTTTGCCCCATAACCTGGTCCTTTGCAGTACGTTCCTAGCATCCCCTGTCAGGCTCTCATCAGATATGTCCTAGGAAGCCACACATCCTGCAGAGGTGGAGGTAGGTGGTTTCCACATGCAAATATCATGATTGTTGGATTGGGAGGACAGAGGGAAGCAAGGGCAGATTGTTTTCATCCTTGTTCAGTGACGATTATGATTTTGAGAGACCATCTCTTTAGTTCAGAAAGAGGATGGGAAAGGGACATGGATTTCACTTTTAGGCAAATGCAGGGTAAACACTCTTAGTGGGGAGGTGCATGAATTGCACTGTAGGGGAGTAAGGTGGCCCTGGAGTTAGAGGAAACGGCTTCCATTCCTGGGTCTGTGCACTACTGGCTGTTTGGCACTCGTAAACTGGGAGAACCCCTTCTGAGAAGGGGCTGATGTGTGTGCTGCAGCCGCCATGCACCAGCTGCTGGGCACCAAGTGTGTGTGCTGTGACTGCGGGGGCTGCATGTATTGACTCAGATGCAGTCGGCCATGTACCTGTGACCCTCCCATTCCACCCCCTGCCCGGGAGTCCAGGTCCAGATGCTGGATGAAGGGAGATTTGTGCCACTGGCAGCCTCTGCTTCATGTGGAGGCTCTTCTTTGGAAAGCAAACTACTGTTTGATTTTGTTATCAAACCCTGGCCCATGTCGATGTTCCTCTGCCTCAGTCTTCCCAGACGCAAGGAGCCTTGTCCACAAAGGCATCCAATATCTTTGTTCGAGGCTTATCTCAAGACACCCAGTAGCTGCCTTTTCTTTTCCTATCACTTAGTAGACGTCCACCTTTAGATTGTGAACACACAGAAGCTAAGGCAAAGTCCTTGGAACTCTGCTGGCACATAGTCAATCCTCGAGACATGTTAGCTGCTTTTAATATGATTTTTCTGTCTGTAAAAAGCTAGGCATGATACTTGGCACATGATCAATTGAACACTAACCCAAGTTATCCATAGGGAGGAATCGGCTCAGTGCTGTCCACATGATGTAGGAAGGGAGTCCAGAGGTTGCTGCAATGTTTCTTGAGGATGCACCTCAGCATGCATGTGTTGGGCAGCCTCTGCCTCTTGCATTGTATCCCAGCCTCCTCTGCTGAGCCGGCCTCTGGGTTGTACTCCCGCAGCACTGCATGTAGGCTTGCTTCTCCTTGCTGAACTGCAGGCCTCCTGAGGGCTCCATCTGTGGCTTATTTGTCTCTATGTCCCTCACTGTAGCACAATGTCTGGCACAGGGCACTTCCTCAGAATGAATAAACTTAAAAGGAGACCTAAAGGATGAGTGCCACTGAAGTATGTGCAACAAACGAACCAGGGACACTCACTCTTAGCCTGGGTTTGTATGCTGGCTCTGGCGCTAACGAGCTGGCTGAACCTGGCAGTGACTGGCAAGTAGTAGGCACTCAGTAAATGTAAGCTGTGATTATTTTTATCTTCATTAATATTAGGAGTCATTAGTTCCTGAAATAGCGAATGCAATGTTGGTCTCCACACTTTACATAAGAAACAATTGGCAAATTTCTACAAAAATTTAACCTTTGTTAATTAGGAAATGATGATAAAGAAACTCCTGTCTGACGGCCTCTGTCCCTGTTGTTCCCACCACCTGGAATGCTCTTCCTTCTGATAGCCATATGGCTTAATTCCATATTTTATTTAGGATTCTGCTCAAATGTCAAGTTATCAGAGAAGCCTTGCTAAGCCGCCCTGTAGAAAATAGCAAGTCATCACCTAATTTTCTATTCCCTTACTCTGTTTTATTTTTCTTCTAAGCACTTATTACTGCCACCTGGTTTGGTGAACATTTGCTCATTTATTATTTCTCTCCTCCACTAGAAAGTGAGCACTTCATAGCCCTAGTGCACACAGTACATGCTGTTAATGCCTGTTGATGTGATCAAATGGCAAAATTAAGTCTCTTCATTTACAGAGGATGACGGCAGGAGGGGGCATTAAGTGGAAGATTGTAAGATCAAGAAAGGCATATATTATATGAATATAGTCATGTCCACAAACACCTAACATAGACTTGGTCCCCCTCCCTTTAAAGCTTGAGAAAGAGAAAGGAAGGAAGAGAAAGAGAAAGAGAAGGAAGTCCTACTTCATACAACAGGCCATCATTTGGGGGAAACTCCTTGCTCCAAGAAACGATGCTAGCTGAAAAATAAGAATCTGTTCACAGATTTCCAGCAGCTCTGGGTACCATTTCTAACTGTCTGGCACTGGGGTTTCCACAGCTCCCTGCATAAAACTCTGGTGCCTTTGTTAGGGGCAGGCTCTAGGACGAATATATACACGGCTGCTTCCCAGCTGGCCATTTCAGATGATTCTGTGTACCCGGGTGACAAGAGAGAGAAATAACAGGGCAAGGGATCAGTGCTGCTGAAAGCAAAGAGGAGTGGAGAGTGGAGAAGAAGAGATTGCATTTCCTGTGGGTCTTCATGAATGGGAGACACAGGGAAAGAACCTGGAGGGAGTGTTCACATTTGAAAAGTTTGGAAGACTACTATAAGTCTTGAGCTAGAGTGGTTTATTCCTTCCATGGTTCCTTATTATCGAACAGGCGTTTATTGATAAGCTTGTTACACATCAGGCACTGTTCTAGACATGGGGGTCACAGCAGTGAAATCCTGGCCTCACACAGCTTCATGTTCTAGGATGGAGAGACTCATAATAAAGTGAGACACATTCCTAAGGTGTCAGCTGGTGCCAAGCACTGTGGAGAGAAAGATGTAGGGGAGGGGACAGTGTGTGGGGACGGTGGAACCCTGGGCAGGGACAGGTTGGGATTGTGATCGGCTAGCTGGGGGAGGCTGCTCGGAGAAGGTGACACTTGATAATGGTCTGAAGAAGGAGAAGTTTTCTGTCTGGTCCCAACCAGAGGTCCAGACAGTTCTCAGCAGCCTATTTACATTCGACTGTGTGCTTCTGAGCCTCGTTTCCTCCCTCCGTGTTTCCTTCTCTGGCCAGGCCGTCTAGTTTACTCAGTAAACACTGGGCACGGGGACACACCGTGAACAAGACAGACAGGATCTGTGCTTCTGTGGACCTTTCAGGCTGAAAGAGGAAACAAGGAAATGGTTACCCAACAGTGTGTGAGGTGCTGCCTTGGATGTTTTCAGGGTGCCGGGGCAGTGTGGAGCAGGGAGCCATCCCAGGCCTCCCTGCCGAGGTACAGCTGGGCCCAGGTTGGTCTTTTCTTCATTTCCAACCCTCTCCCCCTGCCTCCTTCCACACTTTCCTGTCTCAAAAGTCTCCCGAATTTCAAGTTGTTTCCCATCTTACATTTCTTGTTGTCTTAGGCATCATGACTGATTTTTCTTTGGCCTTCACTTCTCAGGCGAACCTAACAACTGTTGCCATCCATATGCTCACAAGAATGCAGGAGTGTTACAGCGGATTAGTGGCATTTTAGGATTAAGGACAGGATGGGATTTTAAAAGCTTTTAGCTCCTCCTAAATGAGGGAAGCTGCCTGACACAAAGCATTGTTAAGCCTCACAGATTTCCCTGTGGCAATACTTATGTTTCTCTGTGTGCCCCATACTGGCTACTGTTTGGGAAATCTGGGCACGACTGCTTTGGGTGTCAAGCACATATCTCTTGTACCTCACCCTTGCTCCCTTTTAGGGCCTTGTGACCACAGAGCTCAGGTATGTGGCATCTGATGAACTTGCAAGGGATGTGACTAGTGTCAGGGACGTTTGTGGAAGGTCATCCACAGCTGCAGTGGGACGCGGTATAGATGCCTCTGTAGTTCCTGTCTTCTGCAATGTACCTCACTGATCAGGGACAGGGGCAAGGGCCCTGGGGGCCTTGCAGCAGCTCCCCTTTCTCTGTCAGTGTCTCCGTATTCTGACCTAACTCCCGTTTCCAACTCCACCTCCCCTCCGGAATCCCCCTGCTCTGTTAACATGGCATCTTTGCTGAGCCCTGGATGTACTTCCACACCTTCACTCAAGCAGCAAGCCCTCTGTGAAATGTTACCTCTCTCTTTCTGTAAATCTACTTTCCCCCGTGAAACACCCCTGAGCCCTCCTTTGATCTCTCCCTGAACTGGAATTAACATAAAAACTTTAAAATATATATTACACACATTGGCACACCTTATCTAGCACAGTGCTTTAGTTCAGCAACATCTAGCACTGTAGAGGGGCCTCACCCTGGAACCAACCAGCACTGCATTGACTCTAGCCCAGTGGTTTTCACACTGTGCTCCTTGGAGCCTGGCAGAGGCCTGGTGGGAAGGACTCTGGTGCTTAGGCCCATTCGACAAGCTTGTTGTGAGCATCAAATGAGATAATGATGTGTACTTATTTATTGAGCTCAATAAATAAGTACACATCATTGAGCTCAATTATTGAGCTCACAACAAGCTTGTGAGACAGATAATATTATTACTCTCACTTTATAGACAGGAAAGTAGAGCTAAAAGATGTCAAATACTTTTCTGAGGTCCTGGAAGTAGTAAATAGCAATGGCAAGATCTGAACCCAGGCAGTCAGACCCCAGAACCTAGGGGCTTAACATTGCAGACATGCTGAGCTCCTATTAGGTTTAGAGACAGTCATATTATGTATTATTTACTTGCTGATTCCTTCACCAAATACTTATTAGGCACTGACTATATTCTAGAGACCTTAACATTATTAAAAAAATGTGTTAAAACTGCCTCACCCCTTTGGTGTCTGTATGTGTCAGTCAGGTCTTCCCACCTGGACTGCAGGCCCCTTGAGAGCAGCCCCTGTGTTTCCTATCTCTTTTTTGTCCCCTGCCTTTCTTTCTTGCTCACCCACTTAAATGGCTAGCAGACTGCTGAGTACAGATGCTCATCCAACTTGTTAACTTGATTGCATGGCAGCATCGATAGCCTGTGACATATGGCACAGATTCCCAGATTCATGGGGAGATTAGAAGTGATCTGGATCCCTGACCTCAAGCAGCCCTAACTACAACTACACCATTCAAGGAAATATGATCATCTAATTTAGGGTTTGGCAAACTATGGCTGTGGGCCAAATCATGCCTGCAGACTGTTTTTATAAGGCCCATGAGCCAAGCATGTTTTTTTATATTGTTAACTGAATGGAAGCAATGGAAAGAAGAACACTATTTTGTGATGTATAAAAATAATATGAGATTCGAATTTTAGTGCCCATAAATAGTTTTATTGGAACACAGTGATCTCATTTGTTACATATTGTCTCTGGCAGCTTCACACTGCTACTGAGCATGCTATAAACTGTGGTGCAGTTGTAACTCCGCAGTGTTTTGCGGGTCAAGATGATGTTCTTTATGTAATATCTCATTTCATTTTCTATCACCAGTGCACACGCATCATGTCTAAAAAAGGAAAAAGAAGAAGAGAAAAGTGAACTTCACAAGTCCTACTTTTAAGGTGCAGAAGAGCATAGCTTGCTGTCCTCGTGATGGGATTAGAGGGCAAAGTATTACATTTATTACACAGTGATGCTGCTGCTGTGCTAAGATAATATGATCTGAATCTGTATTGATGTTATCAGACTAAGCACCCATCACAATGTTCCCAACTCACAAGAAACAGTGGTCAGAAATATTAGGAAACTGAAATTGAAATATTTTATCACAGCAGAATTTCTTTACAAAAAAGTATAAGTGAAATCACAACTGAAGTAAATTTCTGAGCAGCTCTTTTGTTAGCCAAGCAAAGAGAACTTTTACAGTTGGCGAGTTAATTAAATCATATTCGGTTGCAGCAGCTGAAGAAATGTGTCCAGAGGAAAAAAACTACTAGCCTTTTGGCAAAGAGTGAGGACATTGTGAACGTCAACATCAATTATAAAAAGGTAAATAGATGGTTTTGAGTAATTTTATTTGGTTTTTGAGGAGTTGACAGATGTTTCTGATACAGTTCAGTTGTTTATTTGGATAGTTAACGCGGAGTTTGAAGTGACTCATGGATTCGTTTCTGGGGATAGTCTGTGGAGCAACTGCCTTCAAGGATGTTTTCAAAGTGGAGAAAATACTAATCCCCTAAAGTGGAATCTGCTACAATATATTACAACTGATGGTAGAAATACAATTGGAAAAGAAAAGAGCTTAGTCAGAAATTAAAAAAAATATATTTTTTTATTGAAGTTCGATTTGCCAACATATAACACCCAGTGCTCATCCCATCAAGTGCCCCCCTCAGTGCCCGTCACCCAGTCACCTCATCCTACCTGCCCACCTCCCTTTCCACTACCCGTTGTTTGTTTCCCAGAGTTAGGAGTCTCTCTCATGTTTTGTCACCCTCTCTAATGTTTTTAAAGCTCATGAAATTGTGGTGTTTAAAGTCTATGATTAATCATTGTGTTATTCATCAGCAGATACTTTGGACAAAATATTTTTAGTATTTTATGTTATTGAACCAGCAGTGTCAATGGTGAACTTCACTTCCTCTTGTGCACTTAATCATTCTCAGTTCTGTCATTTTTGGGGTCAGAAACAGAGACTGAGGAGACTTGCTTTATTGCACAACAGTTTGACGGCCTAACAGTGACCAAATTTTGCTGTGATGTTTTGAGTTCAAGGCTGAGCTTGAAATTTTTATAGAATGAGGAGAATCATCTTCATCCACTATTTTTTAACACAGATGGTTTTGGTGGTTAGCTTTTGTGGCAGACTTGATAATGTTTCTTAATGAATTCAATCTAAATTTACAAGACAAAACAGCTCTTTTTTTATTTTTATTTTTTTTTACAAAACAGCTCTTAAATGTGGAACAAATACTGTGCAAAAGTTGTTTCTGAGACAACTAACACTGTTTGAATCACAAGTAATGTCAAAGTGTTTCATAGACTTCTTATGTGTCAAAAGTTAAAATAAAAAGTGGAGTCTTACTACCATGCAAATTTGCGGCAGATGTACTTCTGAGCTCAAACTATAGTATTGGCAGCAGGGTTTTTTGGAATTTTGGAACTTGATGCGAGTACAAAGGAAATTTCCATTTTTCAAAATCCATTTGACTATGCAATGGAAGATCTTTCCTGTTAACCTTCAATTGGAAGAAATTACTCTTTAATGTAATGGCATGTTATAAGGCAAATATCAAGAGATGAATCTAGTAGAATTCTATAAATAACTTCCAAGTGATGACTATGCTGAATTAAAATCTTATCTATGGTTGACATCATATTTGGCAATATCTGTGTGTGAAAAGACATTTTAAAATATGGAATATGTAAGATCTCTTTATACATCAGCGTTAGCAGTATAACATTTGTAGTTGATTTGGACCACAGGCAACAACTCTGAACCTCCATTAGATGAATGATTACTTCTTAAAAAGAGAATTACATTTTTTTCTCATTGCAGATCTGTGTTACAAAAAATTGTATTCAATTATTAACATATTTTGAAATTTGTCAATAAAAATTGTGGAAATTTGTTTTCTCTTTTGTTATATACAAGTACCAATGTGATATCCTTAGGACACAAAAGCCTAAAATATTTATTATCTGGCCCTTTACAGAGAATGTTTGCCTACGTGTGATTTAATCTATACTGGAAATGTCCAAGGGACAACACAAACGAGCAGTCACCGGAGGATCCCATTTCCTTTATGGTTTGTTTCTTGTCAGAAAATACATTTTCAAATCTCATTTTCGGGCTGGCCCTGCAGTTTATCTGATTTCCTTTGGTATCTGCCGTGTTGTCGCTGAAGAGCACGGTCAGCGGGTCATTGTGGAAATCAGTTTTAATTTGCTCTGAGTCAGTTCTATGCAACAGAATAATGGAGCCCTTTATTTGCAATAAAGAAACTTATGGGTTTAGTTGCCTGCATTTGCTAAACTGGTTTTCATTTATGGGAACTCTCTCCCTTTGAAGCCAGGAGGGTGGGGGGTGGGGTGGGAAGGGCGAGGTTGAGGACATCCCTTGGGGAGCCTGAAGTGGTTGTAGAGGGGAGTGAGTTCAAGGGCCCTTGGGCATACTTGCCTGCTGGAAAGAGAACAGAAGAGCCTCCTGTGCCAGTAGGGAAGACAGGGCTCTCAGCAGGGATCAGGTGACTAGAGCGCCTCTCAGTTCTTTCCCTGGTCTGGAGCTGCCTGTTTCTCCTTCTGTGTCCTGCTCACATTTCCTTTCTCTGTCCTTTTGTGTGTTTCTATTCAAGAAGGGGGGCAGAAGCACCTGGGTAGTTCAGTTGTTTGAGGCTCTGATTCTTAGTTTCAGCTCAGGTCATGATCTCAGGGTCATGAGATTGAGCCCCAAGTCGAGTTCTATGCTCATCACTAAGTCTGCTTAAGATTCTTTTCTCCTCCCTCTCCTTCCCCCTCTGCCCCTCTCTCTGCCACCTTACACGCGCTCTCTCTCAAAGAAAGAAAGAAAGAAAGAAAGAAAGAAAGAAAGAAAGAAAGAAAATCTAAAAAAAGAAGAAGGTGGGCAGTAACCCTATTTTACAGATGAGGAAATTGAAGCCCAGAGAAGCTAAGTAATTGACCAAGACAACATAGTCAGTGTAAGGTGGAGCCAGGACTTAAATCTAGGATTTTTACCTTTCAATCTTGTGCCCACCCCCCTGGGTAGCACTGTGCTGGCCATAGGAAAGGTTCTGAGCCCTTGTTGGTTGACTACCTGGAGGGTGTCCAAGAGACTTTCCTATTCAAACATTACTGTGCTGCCAACCCACCATTAGACTTGCTCACACTTTCTTGAGGTTTTCTCCCTTCCTTCCTTCCTTCCTTCCTTCCTTCCTTCCTTCCTTCCTTCCTTCCTTCCTTCCTTCCTTCCTTCCTTCCTTTCTTCCTTCTAATTTAAATTCCAGTTAGTTAACATACTGTGAAGTATTAGTTTTAGAAGAACAGTATAGTGATTCAGCACTTCCATACAACATCCAGTGTTCATCCTGACAAGTTGAGGCACCTTCTTTCAAAATACGGATTAATATAGTAAGGCATTAACACTCTTAAGTGAGTTCTCCTTTCTTTCTTTCTTTCTTTCTTTCTTTCTTTCTTTCTTTCTTTCTTTTTTCTTTCTTTCTTTCTTTTTTCTTTCTTTCTTTCTTTCTTTCTTTCTTTCTTTCTTTCTTTCTTTCTTCGTTCTTTCTTTCTTTCTTTCGTTCTTTTCTTTGGTTACTCACACCCAAGCCAGGAAAATTAGTGTTAGGAATTTGGTGAATAGTCAGCAAAGGTTGTGAAAGGGTGAGTGAGAGGTATTGAAGTCAGATTTTTTCCCTCTCTCATCGCTTTGCTCAGGGTCCCTCAGGAATCATCACATGGGCGCTTGTCCTCTTCTGGGGCATAAGAGACATGAGTTTGAAATCTTCTAGGTAATCTTTCAAAAAGTGTGGGTTCATCTCTGTGCCCTTCCCCATAGCGGTGACCGGCCTATGCCTGGCCATGCCCTTTGATCAAGGAGGCCCTCCACAGCCTGTCCCTTCCCAGGTGGTTCTAGCTTTGGGGAATATCTATCACTGGGAGATGCAATCTATTTGGAACCTCTGCTGTATGGTTCTCATTCTATCTTCTGGAACAATATAAGTCAAGGCTCATTAAATTCTTCTGCCATGTGACATCCACAAAACAGTTGCCCAGGTTCCCTCCTATACCTCCTATTCTCTGTCTCTACAAGTTTCTTTCTTACAACCTTTTCTCATGTGATGAGGTCTCCAGAACATTCACAACCCTGGCTGCCATCTCCAGATATGCTATAGCTTGTCAGCAACTCTCATAAAACATGGCACAGAGAACTGACTGGTGCCCATTCATTCATGTATGTTTATTCAACAAATATTTATGTGAGCTTGCTTTTTGCCAAACCCTGGGCAAGTGTCTGAGGATTTCTGATTTGTGGTACTTGATTGATACTCAAATAACCATATCCAAAAACAATAACAAGCTGTAATATATTCTGTGAAGGAGTGTAGCATATCTGGGAAGATTCCTGGTTACTGAAGGCAGCATTTAGGGTGATCCTGATGCCTCTGGCTGGCAAGTCCTGGGCTTTCACAGAGGGCCTAAGGATCACTTTGACTACCTGCTTCCACAGAGGGGGGAGCCATTTAGGTCCCTTCTGACCTGATGCTTAGTCATCACACTCATTCTCTCACCTCCACTCTCTGCCTCATCCCCTTTTCTTCTCTTTTGGGGAAGACATAGACAGAGATGAGCCAAAGTTGTATAAAAATAATCTTTGGAAAGGCTCTGGTGAAGTTTTGAGACATGGTTCCCAAGGCCCAGCTAGTTCTGGGAAATGTTTTGTCTGGATGGCTTTCATTTTTAATAGACTTCAAGGGCTTCCCCTAAGCATGATGTGACATTTGGTCAAGAAAGAATTTGAGATGTTTTCAGTGCCAAAAGGTGTTTTATTAAAGCATGGAGACAGGACTTCAGGGAAGGACGGAGCTGACTGAGATTATGAAGAGCAACTGATTATATACTTTCAGTTGAGGGGTGGGGGATAGAGAGAAAGGAAGTTTCCAAAAGGATTTTCATATATTAAAGCAGACTACCAGGATCCTGGATGTCTAGCTATTATCCAGCTGAGGTTGTTTATTCCCTCTTAATGTTAATGCTTTGGCATTAAGTCAGTTGCGTGATTCTGGAGGAAGATCATACTGCCTTTCTCAGGTCTGTATCAATGGTCTGCAGGTTGTAAGGAAATTTAATTTTATCTACATTTCTTTTGCCTTTGTTCTCCTTATCAAGTAGAGACAGAGCTATGGTGTCCTCTCTTGTCGTTCCTATAGCCACAGAACACCACTTTGGGCCAAGGCTGGTTCCATTGTCCGAGGCGAGCCCACTGGCTGAGTCTGTATGCGCTGTGGCTGGGAGAGTGGCAGAGGTCAGCCAGGGGACAGACTGCACAGAACACAGTAGTGAAGTGAGGCCCTTCTCTACAGAAACCTGGTCTCCTTTCCTTGGCTCACAAATGATAAGAGACCATCCAGTAACTACTATTATTTGTCACATTGTTGCCATTGTTATCATTATTGTTGGTATTACTATGCACTGATCACAGTGAAATCTGAAGAAGACTTTCATGTCACCCAGATACCTTGGGTCAGAAATAACCAGAAGGCATTATTGAAAGGGCCTACCATGAAGAGTAAGGCTTCCTTCAGATGAGAGTACAGGAGCTGGAGCAGATGGCAGGGTTCTGACCTCGCAGAGGATGGGGCATGTAAGGAAAGAGAAAGTTGAATGGCTGAATGCATAGACTTGAAAGGAATTTAATTTCAGCCCACATGGTGAGCCAGGGGGCAAGGGCCCACTCTCAAAGTTCTGTCTTGTCCTTGGCACTAGAGGCCTAGATTTGGGGTGGAAACTAGTTATTAGAAGGAAAGAGGATAAGGTGCAAAGAGCTGAGAATAAAATAGAGGCAAAAGATCTGGAAGAGAACATGAAGCCCACTTCAGTCCTCTTTCAGGTTCACCTGAAGTCAGGTGTAATGGGGGGAGGTGAACTGTTTGCTCCACCAAAAGCCTCCTGGGAGACAATTTATCCAGCTATGCTTTGGGGACAGTTGGGCAAGTCTACAGTGCCTCTCTGGAAGGAAGCACCTGTAAACAACCACCCTGAAGTGAAATCAATGCAAACTATTCTGTGGGCTTGGAAATTGTCTTATAAGAAGTTGTTAACATGGCGTGGAGGGATGTTGGAGTAACAAAGGCCAACAAAGAGGTTATTGTGATGTTTAAAAGAAAAGCAGAGTAGAAGAAGTTTGAATTTTTAGATTTCCATTAGCAGTATTCTGGGAAAGAGCATTCTGTTTCTTTAATTTAAAATCTCTCTCAAGGCAAAAATATTTTCTGTCCTGATTCCCTGTCTCCTGTAAGCGTGTGATAAGTGGTATTAGATTTCTTAGTGGTTTTACGCACATGGTAAGTATGTCCCAGTGCCTGGCCTGAAGATGAGGACTGGTGTCTGTTGTACGTGAATATTTGTGTTTGCCTCATCAGTCAGGAAATCTGAGTGTGGTTTCGGTGAATCAGACTTCTGGTGCTTTAAGACCCCAGGGGGGAACTCATGAGCTGGCTCCTTAGCCATCAGCTTCCGAGTAGAATACACTTCAGATTATCTCTCAAGGGTGGCTGCTATATTATGTGTTAGCTTCGTAGCTTTCTTGCTGGCCTGACCCCAACTGAAAGCTCCCACAAGTTCACTCTTATATTTGGCATTTGCAGTTTCTTGTCATGGAAATAGGCTTTCTAATAAGAGCCAGAAGAAATGGACTCACGTCCCAACTCCTGCATCGATGAGCATGGGGTGTTGGCCAGGACACTTTGCCTGTGTGTTTCTTAGTTTTCTCATGTGCAAAACAGTTGAGAGTGGGAAGGAATAAGGAGAGCATTGGTCCTGTTCAAGTCTGTCAGTCCTGGCTCTATGATGTCCGGGAGGCGTACCTGTTCCTCCACATTAACCAGCAGCGCAAGCTCATGGAGTTGCTCTGGAGTCTGGCATTTTGAACTTGTCTTCCTGTTGACCTCTCTCCTGTGGTCTTCTTGTTGTGCCAGTTTTCAATCTGTTACAATTATGGTTAGAAATAAAATGAAACCATGCTTGCTTACCAGGTCCTTAAGAGACCCTTAGCAAGGTGAATGGGATGAGAGTTGTTCTCAGATCAAAGCCTAAGCTCTGAGGGAGGTAGCAGGAGAAGAGCCCCTAGGTAGTGGTGGTGGCACTGCAGCTGATGCAGGTGGCACCAGGTTAACTGGATTGGACAGGATATGTGTCACTTCTGTTCTAGCATAGAGAATAGTTTAGTATCTTGCTCAGGGCTGAGTGGAAAAGTGCTGAGTTGGGATCAGGGCAGCAGAACTACAAGATTGTATACTCCTGGGCATGAGCCTGCCTCAGGCTCAGATGCTTGCTTCTCCTGACTGTTTGTGACACTGTACTGCTACTGATCCTGGGTATGGAGTAGGCACATCCTGGCTAGTTCCTACAGTGGGCCTGATGGTGCTGAGTGATGTCTATTGGAATTGGGGGCAGTAAGTAGACTGACCTGCACATGGCAAGGTGGGCTCCCACAGAACAGGGTGGGGTTGGCCCTATTCTGGAGGGCTTAGTGAGAGGACAGTGGAAGTCAACACCTGGGGAAAACCTGGTTGAACAACATATATAGGTAATGCTGATACGGGAGAGCTTGGTTCTTGTCCCACGGAGCCGAAGAATGAATCTCACGGATAATGGAGAGTGAGTAAAGCAATAGAAGTTTGTTAAGCAAAGATATAGAGAAAGCTCTCTGAAGTGAGAGGGTCCTGACAGGTATACCACTGAGGGCTTGTAGGTTTGGCCTTTTATTATTTATTTATTATTATTATTTTTATAAAATATATTTTTTATTGGAGTTCGGTTTGCCAACATATAATATAACACCCAGTGCTCATCCTGTCCAGTGCCCCCCTCAGCGCCCGTCATCCAGTTACCCCATCCCCCTGCCCACCTCCCCTTCCACCACCCTTTGTTTGTTTCCCAGAGTTAGGAGCCTCTCATGTTTTGTCATATTCTCTAATTTTTCCCACTCAATTTTTCTCCTTTCCCCTATAATCCCTTTTACTATTTTTTATATTCCCCATTTGAGTGAAACCATATAATGGTTGGTCTTTTATTGAAAGCCAACCAGGGAACCTAAATCTTTTTAACATATCTATTAATATCACCATTGAGTAAGGACTAGTGATAACATCTTTAATAGCTTACTTCCTTGTTAGGGTTCCATAATTCTCTGTTGGTCACAGATGATTGTCATAAAAAAGACACCTTCCCCATGCACACCCAGGGCAGGGGTGGTCTGGCTTGCTCCCTTATCTCTGGTTTCCTCACACCTCAGCATTTTGGGGATTTTTGTGGCCTGCTTCTGTGGCCTCCTACCTAGCCCTGCCTAGCCCTATTTGTTCCTAACTCAATGCCAGATGGGGGTGCAAAAACTAGTAACAGGTTTTCCACTGGGGTCCTCCCTGGTTCACAGTCCTTCAGGACAGGTGACTCCAAATCCCACTGTGTTTCAGCTATGTTTGAGCTGTCAATGAGCTGGTCTTTGGGGCCCATCTAGCCAGGGTCCTGACTCTTACGAATGGAGCTCTGGTGTCTAGGCAATGCAGGGAGATGGAAATGAAGAGAGGACAGGGGAAAGGATGATGAGAAGAGGGAAAGGGGATATAAAAGGAACATGTATAAGGGATAAAGGAGGGAAGAATGGAGAAATGAAGAGATGGAAGGAAGGGGATGGAAGAGATTAGAACGGGCAGCTGGTGATTCCTTAGGATAGTTGTACACAGTTAGGGGTGCCCAGGCCATGGATGTCTGTGTGCCTGTGACTGTTGGCTTCCTCAGATTGGCTCAGCTAAGCCTTACCCCATGTCATGTATTGTAACACCCATACGGGTCTTCAAACAGAGTCAGTGCCACCACTGGGGACATGTCTGCCATTTTCTAGGGAAGCCATTCCTTAGGGTAGACAGGTAACCATCCCACATGGACATAAAATCCCATATCTAGAATTCATGCATATCTCTCAAGTTTGTCACCATTGGAGCCAATTCAACAAGCATTCACTGAGCCTTCCTACATTTAAGTTACCTTGTGTGGTGCTGGGAATGATAGAAAGCCAAGGAACTTACAATCTGGTGGTGGTGGTGGTGGTGTTGCACTTGTGTAAACTGACAGGGGAAAGAGAAGTAGAAGTTTGCAGCTGACGACCTCTGCTGTGCCCTGAACAATGCTAACGTACTCCCGTGCTCCGGACATTAAAGGCACAAACAGGAAAACATATTTGGGCTTGCTGGAGCAAGCTGGACATTTCAGGGCTGAAATGAAGGCATCTGAAGGTATGACCAAGTACTTCTCAGCTGTGAAAAGTATCAGAGCCTGGGGTGAAGGCTCAGGGAAACAGAGGGGTGATTTAAATGTCCTTTCTAGGGGTGCCTTGGTGGCTTAGTGAGTGGTTAAGCGTCTGCCTTGGGCTCAGGCCATGATTCCAGTCCTGCAACAGGCTCCTTCCTCAACAGG
Organism: Canis lupus familiaris; assembly: GCF_011100685.1. Classification (NCBI taxonomy): domain Eukaryota; kingdom Metazoa; phylum Chordata; class Mammalia; order Carnivora; family Canidae; genus Canis; species Canis lupus. The sequence continues at coordinate 61,826,982 of NC_049238.1, forward strand.
GAGCCTGCTTTTCCCTCCGCCTCTGCCCCTCTCTCCCACTTCTGTGCTCCCACTCTCTCTTTCAAAGAAAGAAAGAAAGAAAGAAAGAAAGAAAGAAAGAAAGAAAGAAAAATAAGATCTTCAAAAAAGTCTCTTTCGGTATTCTTTTTTTGCTTGGGATGACTGAAGTGTTATTCTGTGAAGAGGTAGAGGGATGGGTGGTTTGATGGAGTCACATAATTATTTCCGTGACATCTGTTTCCCTCTCTTTTTATTTGTATTGGAGTTCGATTTGCCAACATACAGTATAACATCCAGTGCTCATCCTGTCAAGTGCCCCCCTCAGTGCCCGTCACCGAGTCACCCCGTCCCCCTGCCCACTTCCCCTTCCACTACCCCTTTTTCATTTCCCAGAGTCAGGAGTCTCTCATGTTCTGTCATCCTCACTGATATTTTCACTCCTTTCTCTTTTATTCCCTTTCACTACTTTTTATATTCCCCAAAGGAATGAAACCATATAATGTTTGTCCTTCTCCGATTGGCTTACTTCACTCAGCATAATACCCTCCAGTTCCATCCATGTTGAAGCAAATGGTGGGTATTCGTTGTTTCTAATGGCTGAGGAATATTCCATTGTATATATAGACCACATCTCCTTTATCCATTCATCTTTTGATGGACACCGAGGATCCTTCCATAGTTTGGCTATTGTGGACATTGCTGCTAGAAACATTGGGGTGCAGGTGTCTCGGTCTTTCACTGCATCTGTATCTTTGGGGTAAATCCCTTTTTGAACTTGGTCACAGCAACTTCTTGCAAGATACATCTATGAAGGCAAGGGAAACAAAAGCAAAAATGAACTCTTGAGACTTCATCAAGATAAGAAGCTTCTGCACAGCAAAAGAAACAGTCAACAAAACTAAAAGACAACCTACAGAATGGGAGAAGATATTTGCAAATGACGTATCAGATAAAGGGCTGGTCTCCAAGATCTATAAAGAACTCATTCAACTCAACACCCAAGAAACAAACAATCCGATCATGAAATGGGAAAAAGACATGAACAGAAATTTCACAGAGGAAGACATAGACATGGCCAACAAGCACATGAGAAAATGCTCTGCATCACTTGCCATCAGGGAAATACAAATCAAAACACAATGAGATACCACCTCACGCCGGTGAGAATGGGGAAAATTAACAAGACAGGAAACAACAAATGTTGGAGAGGATGCAGAGAAAGGGGAACCGTTCCTCTTGGACTGTTGGTGGGAATGTGAATGGTGCAGCCACTCTGGAAAACTGTGTGGAGGTTCCTCAAAGAATTAAAAATAGAGCTACCCTACAACATCTGTTTCTCCTTCCTAGCCCTGGAGCAGTAGCTCATGGAGCGCTGGGGCTGAGCAGTAACCAGCCACTCAAACCTGGGCTCTAGTGGAGAGCCCGTCACGGATAAACCCCGTGTTCTTGGACTACTTCCGTCTCTGTTCCAGCTTCCATATTTGTTGACCAGGAGACCAACAGGGGAATCATGAGTGTCTATAGACACCTGGTGGCAATTTAGAGGAATTACAGTCAGTATGCAGGTTCCTAAGGTATATCTCAGGCGTCCAAAAAACACTTCCTGGGTTTGGAGGCTGAGTCAGTCAGTCTGAGGGGTTCATCCTGGGAAGATGGGCTTCTTTTCTTTTCTTTTTTTTAATTGGAGTTCAATTTGCCAACAAATAGCATAACACCCAGTGCTCATCCTGCCAAGTGCCCCGCTCAGTGCCCGTCACCCAGTCACCCCAAACCCCCACCCACTCCCTTTCCACCACCCCTTGTTCATTTCCCAGAGTTAGGTGTCTCTCATGTTTTGTCACCCTCACTGATATTTTCACTCATTTTCTCTCCTTTCCCCTTTATTCCTTTTCACTATTTTTTATATTCCCCAAATGAATGAGAACATGTAATGTTTGTCCTTCTCCGATTGACTTACTTCACTCAACATAATACCCTCCAGTTCCATCCACGTTGAAGCAAATGGTGGGTATTTGTCGTTTCCTTTTTTTTGTTATTAAGCAAATTGTTTTTTTAATAATAAATTTATTTTTTATTGGTGTTCAATTTGCCAACATACAGAATAACACCCAGTGCTCATCCCGTCAAGTGCCCCCCTCAGTGCCTGTCACCCATTCACCCCCACCCCCCGTCCTCCTCCCCTTCCACCACCCCTAGTTCGTTTCCCAGAGTTAGGAGTCTTTATGTTCTGTCTCCCTTTCTGATATTTCCCACACATTTCTTCTCCCTTCCCTTCTATTCCCTTTCACTATTATTTATATTCCCCAAATGAATGAGAACATATAATGGTTGTCCTTCTCCAATTGACTTATTTCACTCAGCATAATACCCCCCAGTTCCATCCACGTTGAAGCAAATGGTGGGTATTTGTCATTTCTAATGGCTGAGGAATATTCCATTGTGATAAACCACATCTTCTTTATCCATTCATCTTTCGATGGACACCGAGGCTCCTTCCACAGTTTGGCTATTGTGGACATTGCTGCTAGAAACATCAGGGTGCAGGTGTCCCGGCGTTTCACTGCATCTGTATCCTTGGGGTAAATCCCCAGCAGTGTAATTGCTGGGTGGCAGGGCAGTGGTAGGTTCGTTGAGGAACCTCCACACAGTTTTCCAGAGTGGCTGCACCATTCACATTCCTACCAACAGTCCAAGAGGAACGGTTCCCCTTTCTCCGCATCCTCTCCAACATTTGGTGTTTCTCGTCTTGTTAATTTTCCCCATTCTCGCTGGTGTGAGGTGGTATCTCATTGTGTTTTGATTTGTATTTCCCTGATGGCAAGTGATGCAGAGCATTTTCTCATGTGCTTGTTGGCCGTGTTTGTGTCTTCCTCTGTGAGATTTCTGTTCATGTCTTTTTCCCATTTCATGATCGGATTGTTTGTTTCTTGGGTGTTGAGTTGAATGAGTTCTTTATAGATCTTGGAGACCAGCCCTTTATCTGATACGTCATTTGCAAATATCTTCTCCCATTCTGTAGGTTGTCTTTTAGTTTTGTTGACTGTTTCTTTTGCTGTGCAGAAGCTTCTTATCTTGATGAAGTCTCAAGAGTTCATTTTTGCTTGTTTCCCTTGCCTTCATAGATGTATCTTGCAAGAAGTTGCTGTGACCAAGTTCAAAAAGGGATTTACCCCAAAGATACAGATGCAGTGAAAGACCGAAATACCTGCATCCCAATGTTTCTAGCAGCAATGTCCACAATAGCCAAACTATGGAAGGATCCTCGGTGTCCATCAAAAGATGAATGGATAAAGGAGATGTGGTCTATATATACAATGGAATATTCCTCAGCCATTAGAAACAACGAATACCCACCATTTGCTTCAACATGGATGGAACTGGAGGGTATTATGCTGAGTGAAGTAAGCCAGTCGGAGAAGGACAAACATTATATGGTTTCATTCCTTTGGGGAATATAAAAAGTAGTGAAAGGGAATAAAAGAGAAAGGAGTGAAAATATCAGTGAGGATGACAGAACATGAGAGACTCCTGACTCTGGGAAATGAACAAGGGGTAGTGGAAGGGGAGGTGGGCAGGGGGACGGGGTGACTCGGTGACGGGCACTGAGGGGGGCACTTGACAGGATGAGCACTGGATGTTATACTGTATGTTGGCAAATCGAACTCCAATACAAATAAAAAGAGAGGGAAACAGATGTCACGGAAATAATTATGTGACTCCATCAAACCACCCATCCCTCTACCTCTTCACAGAATAACACTTCAGTCATCCCAAGCAAAAAAAGAATACCGAAAGAGACTTTTTTGAAGATCTTATTTTTCTTTCTTTCTTTCTTTCTTTCTTTCTTTCTTTCTTTCTTTCTTTCTTTCTTTCTTTGAAAGAGAGAGTGGGAGCACAGAAGTGGGAGAGAGGGGCAGAGGCGGAGGGAAAAGCAGGCTCCCTGTTGAGGAAGGAGCCTGTTGCAGGACTGGAATCATGGCCTGAGCCCAAGGCAGACGCTTAACCACTCACTAAGCCACCAAGGCACCCCTAGAAAGGACATTTAAATCACCCCTCTGTTTCCCTGAGCCTTCACCCCAGGCTCTGATACTTTTCACAGCTGAGAAGTACTTGGTCATACCTTCAGATGCCTTCATTCAGAAGCCCTGAAATGTCCAGCTTGCCCCAGCAAGCCCAAATATGTTTTCCTGTTTGTGCCTTTAATGTCCGGAGCACGGGAGTACGTTAGCATTGTTCAGGGCACAGCAGAGGTCGTCAGCTGCAAACTTCTACTTCTCTTTCCCCTGTCAGTTCTCGCTGTTGAAAAACCTACAGGTAGACATTCACTTCTTTTTTCTCTGCACTCTTGGTACCTGCAACTCAGAGGCTGTCCAGCACGTTCAGGCTCGCACCTCTTCTATTTACGCATTCGTCCTGTTTACACAAGTGCAACACCACCACCACCACCACCAGATTGTAAGTTCCTTGGCTTTCTATCATTCCCAGCACCACACAAGGTAACTTAAATGTAGGAAGGCTCAGTGAATGCTTGTTGAATTGGCTCCAGTGGTGACAAACTTGAGAGATATGCATGAATTCTAGATATGGGATTTTTATGTCCATGTGGGATGGTTACCTGTCTACCCTAAGGAATGGCTTCCCTAGAAAATGGCAGACATGTCCCCAGTGGTGGCACTGACTCTGTTTGAAGACCCGTATGGGTGTTACAATACATGACATGGGGTGAGGCTTTCGGTGATATGGTATATGTTGACAAACTGAACTCCAATAAAAAAAAGTAACCGTTACATGTATGTATTCCCTTGATTGTCCTTGTTGGGCTGGTCATTTCCTCTGATGTTAGTTATTCGAGAGTCTGTTTCATGACTTTTTGCAATATATGTATTATTTATTTAATATTTTTATTTCTTTTTTTAAAAAATTTTTTATTTATTTAACAGAGAGACGGAGAGAGAGAGAGAGAGAAAGAGAGAGCAAGTGAGCGCACAAGCAGGGGGAGCAGCAGAGAGAGAAGCAGTTTCCCGCCTAAGCAGGGATCCCTATTCCTGGCTGGATCCAGGACCCTGAGATCATGACCTAAGCTGAAGCCAGACACTGAAAGGACTGAGCCTCCCAGGTGCCCCTAATACTTTCTTTAAATCACTGATAACTGCTAACTTTACAACATGTTTGGAGCTAGAGAACATAATGCTAGGTGAAATAAGTCAGGGAAAGAGAAATACCATATGATTTCACTCATGCGTGGAATTTAGGAAATAAACAAGCAAAGGGGGAAAAAAAAAAAAAGAGAGAGACAGAAAGACCAAACAAGAAAGAGACTCAAATGTAGAAACACACTGATGGTCACTAGAGGGGAGGGAATGGGTTACATAGACGTGGGGATTCAGGAGGGCACTTGCTGTGGGGAGCACTGGGTGATGCATCACTATACCGTACACCTAAAAGTAATACAACACTGTGTGTTGACTAACTGGAATTAAGATACAAACTTAAAAAAGATAAAGCTGGTAAGCGGGACTGTTTAATTGCTAGAGGTTGATGTACCCATTTACTAGCTTAGTCCTGGATTTTTTTCGTCTTTAATATCCTAAAAATAAAACCAGATTTTATATATGGACACACAAAGAACTTACTCTTATACTTAAATAATATTTAAGATACATGGGATTTGTTGCAGCAGGTGTAGTTTTTGTCTAGCACGCGCAAGAATAAGTAAGTCAAACCCTGTTAGAGGTGTAGGTAGCAGCTCCACGCATCGCGAATCCTCCGTTTGGGAAACCAGTAAGTGCACCCCGATGTCCTGGGGGCCCCCGTGGCGGTGTCACCCCGCGCAGCGCACGTTATAGGCGTCCTTCAAGCTCGTGCACACACCTGTCCTGAGGTCTTTTATTAATATTTTAATGTGAATGTTTTTGCTGCTTTACTTAAACGGAAACATTTGGTTTTTTGCTTTGAAAACCTGTATTTTTAACACTTTTTAAAAATTTTTTATTTATTTATGATAGTCACAGAGAGAGAGAGAGAGAGAGAGAGGCAGAGACACAGGCGGAGGGAGAAGCAGGCTCCATGCACCGGGAGCCTGATGTGGGACTCGATCCCAGGTCTCCAGGATCGCGCCCTGGGCCAAATGCAGGCGCCAAACCGCTGCGCCACCCAGGGATCCCTGAAAACCTGTATTTTTAAAGGAAACTTACTTCATCTATAAAATGGTGACAACGGTGTCAGCATCAAAGGATTCAATGAAATACCACCCAAAGTGCTTAAAACAGTACGTGGTGTTACTGTTACTACTGTTACTGCTGTAGTTCTGGGAGGACCTGTGGCCCTTCAGAGGAGGCTCGGACTCTCTCCCAGAAGTTCCTGGAAACCTGACTTGCAGGCCAGCCCCCTTCCTGCTGTTTGTCCCCATGGCCGGGTGGTCCTCGCTGCCCTGGGGAGGTGTTCCGGCAACTCCATTCTCCAGGGAAAGGTCCTTTGACTGTGATTGCTTAGGCGGCAACTAAATAGAGCTGCCAGCAGATGGCCCCAGAGCCCCGTGGGCGTGTTTGCCCTTTGAGTCCTGTAATGTCACCAGGGCTTCTGGGACCCGCAGGATGGTACAGGTATGGGGGAAGGGGTGTAGGCATGCATGCAGCTGTGGGCAGGAGCCCTGGCCTCAGGGAGAATACAAATGATTTATTATTCTGCTCTTTTTCTTTCACAAGATTTTGGTGTCTATTGGACTCATTCATGTAATTCATTCGATAAACATTTATTGGATGCCTACTTTGTTCCAGACCTGTTCAAAGACTCGATGTACATCAGTGAACTAGAACAAAGATCCTTGACCTCACAGAGCTTACAATCTAGCAGGCAGCAATAAAGATAATAAGTAAATAAGTTATATAGTTTGTTAGAAGTCTTATGAAAAAGAAGAGTGTAAACTTGAGTGTATGGGGATGGGGTTGCTGGGATGGGCAGTTTGCAGTATTGAAGAGGGTAGGCTAAGAGCAACATTTGAGCAAAGATTCAGAAGAAATGAACTTAGCTAGGCAGAGATCTGGGGGAGGGGTGTTCTAGAGACTATGAAAAATTTGCAGCAGTTACACTATGTACCCTTTTATAGATAAGGTAGCAAGGCTCAGAGAACTGAAATGACTTGTTTAAGGTCTTAATTGGGGCTCCTGGCAAGTTGGTGTTCCTTACAGCCTCATTCCTAGCTCTGTGTTTATGTGTCAGATGACATTACTATTGTGTTTGCCAAGGTGATGGTGCCTTTTTGTAAAGCTGCACCATAACACAGCCTGCTTAGGTGATGACTCAGGTCAGCTTGCCATATTTCCACCCATTGGGTAATACCAGAACTGCCTGTGATCTTTCTTTTTAATACAATCAGTAAATATTTATTTTGTTGTGTGCTGTAGAGGCTAGAATTGAGGCATGGCCCCTGCAACTAAGGGACCAATGATCTATCCATAAACATTTTTGGTCTTCATTTCCTCTCTTCCATCTGCTTTCCCTATTTACCCCCAAACAAGTCCACTGATGATCTTCACTTACATCTTGGAATTGGAATTAGGTCTCAGATGTATTCACCCATGCCCAGACTCTACCCAGATTCCTTTTGCTGCTGGCTGATACACTGTGCCCCTCCTGGGTTAACTCTAGTCGTGGTTCTGCATTTCCTCCACAGTGTGTTGGACCAGTCTGTGAGACCAGGCTTATGCTTTGGCCTCTACTCCTAGCTTTGATTGGATGCCCTACTTTGACCCTTGCTTAATTCTCCTCTACAACTGTGTCTTCACAGTTCTTGAGATGTGTCCACTTGACTGGAGACTGTGTCCTCTTCCTTGGAGACTGTGCTCCTTGGGCATTCTGCTTGGTCCCCTTGAACTGAGCCTGAGTCACTCTCTCAGCCTCCGGCCCTGGGAGCTCAGGACGTGTGCTGTGTCTCTTTCCTGCCCATTTGCCAGGAGATTGTGATCCCTGGTGTTAAAGTCCTGGGTATGGTGCTTGTGGGGCAGCAGTCAAGGACGGAAGGCTCCATGTAGGTAATTAATTGAGAACTAGTAGTTTGGAGGACAGGGGAGCTTGGTAAGCCTGTGGTGGATAAGAATGAGGAAGCCTGGGGTTGAGGAGCACGTAGAATTACAAGGTATAGGGGAGAGACCCACCAGGGTGGGGGGGGGTGGCTGGGGTGTTGTGGGACAATGAGAGAGGAGCCTGAGTAGAACAGAGAGAGGGTGTGTTTGGGAGTGCTGTGGGAAGATGGTAGATAAGCAGGGCGGTGCTAGCACAGGGCTTGGAGCACCAGGTCAAGAGGGTTGCATCACAGCATCACAAACTATTCTTAAATACAGAAGTTCCCGGGAAGCTGGCATGAGGGCCTTAAGGACAACATGTCATTAGGACCTGTGTATCCACCTGCTTATCTTCAAGCATCTCCAATTTACTAGGTTCTTGAATGCTCCATATGAAAGACGTTCTTTTGGTTATCTTGTCACCATGCCCTGTTTCTTATTGCTTGCTTGTTTATTTTCAGTCTCATTCTAGCATGTCCTCTAATAAATGCTGCTAGACGGTAAGGATCCTGTCTGGTTCCTTTCGTGCCCCCAGAATTCAGTACAGCATCAGCTACTAAAGGCTCTAAAAATAATTGCTGATGGAATGAACACTGTAAGTATCTGTTTCTCAAATCTTGCTCTGTCTCCTTCTGGACGCTTGAATTCTGTTGGTGCTAACACCAGCTGTCTGGTCTGCACAGTTGGGAGCCTTCATGCAGACATGACTACAGAATCTGACTGCTCCTGAGCTTAACATGGGCCGTAGTCCCACTGAGACCTTGTTTTTACTCCATTATGACAAGATAACAAGGCACTCTGTTGCCTTTTAGATGTGAACACTAAAAGTATCAAATGTTTACATCGAGGGAAAAGGAGTTAGGATTCATAAGGAAGCAGGGCCAATGGCAAACTGTAAATTACATATATTTAACCCTGATATTGACTATTCTGATCTCTACAAGGGGCAGAATTACATAGTGGTTTAATAATAGTTTTGGCTTATGTTAGATTGCATGGGCTCAGATCTTGCTTCTGCCACTTACTACTAGCTTCGTGTCTTTGGAAAAGCTGCTTAACCTCTCTGTAGTTCTGTTTTTCATCTGCAAAATACGAGTAAGAATAGTACCTCACAGAATTATTGTGATTAAATTCTTAGCACATAGTAAGTGTTCTAAAAGGGATGGGTCTTATTAACTATTAATATTCACTTGGCATTTGAGATAACATACATTCTATAACCATTTTGAGCTGCTGATCTGAAACAGGCAGCCACATTTCAAAAGGGAATGAACTTTGAAAGATGTGACCGAGGGTCTGCTAGTGAAGGGAGGTTGGAATTTGTTGAGGGAGGACTGAGTTTCTGCAGGAGAGGTAGTGGCCAGGGAGAGGTCCCAGGCCTGGATGGGATCACTTTGGGCAGAATGCACATATGAATTCCCCAACACAATGAAGGAAATGTTACCACTTAGCTTTCTATATGCCAGGCTGTGCAGAAATCTAAGAGAACTCTGCTTCTACTCTGTTTTTGCCTTGTAGGGGGAGAAGGCAGCCATGTCTAAAGCCAGGCCTGTTATGACCTTGGTGGTTGGTGCCTTGTCAAAGCCCTCCTGTGTGTTCCCATCTTCTCCTTCCTCACTATGGCTCTCTCCCTGATTAGTGAACATAATGGGATGTTTCACTCTAAGAGTCGTGTTGGTGCCAAGGTGGGATGGGAGGGTTGGAGATTTTATCAAACTGGTTACCCATAAACCTTTCTTTTTCACCCCTGGGTTCCTTTGCCCCCACCATTTCAGGTACTCAAATATTGTCATCATCTCCTCTGATGAACAGAGCAATAGTGAATTTGATAACCAGTTATTTTATACTTTATTTATTTATTTTTCTTTAAAGGTTTTGTTTATCCATTTATGAGAGACACACAGAGAGAGGGGCAGAGACACAGGCAGAGGGAGAAGCAGGCTCCATGCAGGGAGCCTGACGCGGGACTCAATCCCGGGACTCCAGGATCACGTCCTGGGCCCAAGGCAGGAGCTAAACCGCTGAACCACCTGGGCTGCCCTATTTTATACTTTAAAGTGATTTTCTTATGCTGAATTTTGAGATACTTAGAGATGAAACATTTTAGAGGTACAGAGACAACTATGGCAAATGTGTGCAGTATTGATGAGGTCTCTCCCAGGCCCTCTGGGCTTCCCACAGGTGTTCTCTGGGGCCCCCTCAGTTCAAACTGAGGGACTTGAGGGTGCAGACATCAGCATTCTTCTCTTCTAAATATGCAGGTGTGAGACGCAGACGTTTGTGAGAAGATGCTATGAGACAGAAGAAATATTTTTCTACTCCACCTCCATCCAGAATAGAAAAAAAGATTGCCTGAACATAGATGGAGGGGAGTTTGGAGAAGAGAAGAGCAGGATATAGCGTGTGAGGCTCAGGTCTTCTTCCCTTGCCCCCGGCTGAGTGTGATGGATGGTGATTTTTTTTTTTTCAGAAAGGGATTGATGTGTTTTCTGAATAAGGCCTTGATCAGTGTGGCCAGCTCTCTTTATACACATTCTATACTGCCCATAAATAAAGGAGTCTCTGTAAATGAATATATCCCGTATCAGTGAAGAGCCCACTCTCTAAATATGGGCATGCCAGAGCTGAGAGGACACGTGCCTCCTTGTCTTAGCATTCCCACCGTGCTCGCGAACCCTGTACAGAGGTGCTCTGGTTCTGTGGAGTAGAAGGTGGGTCTTGGCATGAGTGCTGGAGGAACTCAGCCCCTAAGTTTGCCTTAGCCTGAAAATGGTCTGAAGGGCATTGGTGGATGTCCAGTGAGCCCTGCCTCCTTCCTGGGCTCTTGCCTGTCTTCTTTTCCTCACTCTGGTCCAGTCACTTTTCTGATTCTAAGAGGATGTAAGTCTCCTATATTGATTCATCCCTGTCATGTGGGTCCACCCTGGACTCCTAACCTTCAAGTCTTCTTGGGTGGGCCCCTGTCTATTCATTCTTTGATATGTCTGCAGAGCTGTTGACGGAATCACAGTCAGTCACCTCTTCACCTTCAGTGTTCTGGAATCCTTCTACCTGCTCCCTCAGATCCTTTCACTCATTCAATGCAGACTTGATTTCCTGACTGTTTTGCTGATGTCTGGCCTGGTTTTGTGGTAATTTCTTTCAGCATTTCCTCCCCCCTGGAGTGCTTTTCAATACACGCCATCCCCAGTTCTTTGCTTATTTGTTTGCCAGTAAAACTTACCATTGCTCATTGATTGAACCCATGGTCTTGGATCATGCAATTATACCATTAGAATTTCAGTGGGATATTTGAGGTAACTATCTCTTCACCTAACTGAAACCAGGCTTTTCCTGAATGACACCGCTTTTCAGCAATTCCTGTGCAGGGCCCTCCTTCTCCCTCCACTATGTGTGGCCTGGAGATAGGCCGAGCATGTTTTCTGCTCACTGTGTGGCTTCTTTCAACAATCACTCCTCCACTGATGTACATACACTCCACCCTCTTACCTTCCTCATTTTTGGTTCAAGTAATCTCCTTGCCCTATAACCATATTCAATGAGAACTTTGGCACCTGTCTCTTTCCACCCTGGCTTTTGTCATCATTCTGGGAAACTTCAATAACCATGTTGATGACACATTGGATTCTTTGTTTCTTATACCCCATTGATTCCCACCTCCACTCTGTGTCAGCCACCCATTCAAATGCCCATACCCCAGACCTTGCTGCCACCCACGATCATTCCACCTCTGAAGCCATGAATCCTGAAATTCCAATTATTATTGTTATTATGTTTAAGTAGGCTCCATGTCCAGTGTGGAGCCCAACACAGGGCTTGAACTTACAACCCTAAGATCAAGACCTGAGCTGAGACCAAGAATTGTATGCTTAACTGACTGAGCCACTCAGACACCCCATCAAATTCAAATTATTGATCTCACAGCATGGCTTTCTAACTCTGTGACTCCCAGGTTCCCACTAAGTCCGTTCTTAAAAAATACTCTGTATTTTTGAGTAATTGCATGCCTCCCTCCCAGAATTAATACTAATATACATTTTGTCATATTTGCTTCAAGTCTTATTCAAGTGAATAAAACATTAAAGGTACCGTTATATCTCTCTCCTGTGTTCTTCCCCCAGGTTCTAATATCCCCTCCTCATCAAAAGCAGCCACCATTGGGATACCTGGGTGGCTCAGCAGTTTAGCACTTGCCTTCAGCCCAGGGCATGATCCTGGAGTCCCGGGATCCAGTCCTACATCAGGCTCCCTGCGTGGAGCCTGCTTCTCCCGTTGCCTGTGTCTCTGCCTCTCTCTCTCCCTCTCTGTCTGTCTCTCATGAATAAATAAATAAAATCTTAAAAAAACCCAAAACCCCAAAGCAGCCATCATCATGAATTTGGTGAGTGTGTGTGTGTGTGTGTGTGTAACATGTAGTATTGTTTTTTGTTCCTGTACATAATTTGCAACTTGATTTTCACTCAGTGTTATGTTTGAAAATCTACATGTATAAAACAAATAGTCCAATCCTTCTAAGTACTCCTTAGTGTCCCCATGTAAGAATATAGTGCAGTTTATGGATCCACTTTCCAAATTCACTACAAGGAGTGCTGCATTAAACAGCCTTGTAAACATCTTCCCACACAGATCAATACAGCTGTGTGGCTAAGGTGGGCCTACAGCTAGGCTGTATGGCACTGTTGTGTGCATTAGAGAGACTTCCTCTTTGCATGAACCTAGTGCTGAACACACAGCTTGGCACATGGAAGGTCCTGGGCCAAGAGGAAAGTTCTGAGGTGGATGCAGCTTTGTGCTCAAGATGCATTAATTGTTACATGGATGTGGATTGAGTTTCTTGGACTTACTCCCCGTGGGCACCTCTGGACAGGGGATAGACCTCATAGCCATGTTTTGTGACTTAGTTAAGACAAAACAAAACTTCATAGTCACACTTTGTGGGTTTAGATGCTAGCTATTTTGATGGTAGCAGACTTTAAAGCCTGTGCCTCACTGTGCTCATCAGTAAAATGTGAATATAGAATTCTCTCTGCCAAGGGTTTTTGCTGGCAATCAAGATGTTGGTTATACATAGCAAGAGGCGGGGCAGGATGGCGGAAGAGTAGGGTCCCCAAGTCACCTGTCCCCACCAAACTACCTAGATAACCTTCAAATCATCCTGAAAACCTACGAATTCGCCTGAGATTTAAAGAGAGAACTGCTAGAATGCTACAGTGAGAAGAGTTCACCCTTCTATCAAGGTAGGAAGATGGGGGGAGGTGAGAAATAAACAAAAGGCCTCCAAGGGGGAGGGGCCCCGCGAGGAGCCGGGCTGAGGCCGGGGCGAGTGTCCCCAGGACAGGAGAGCCCCGTCCCGAGAAGCAGGAGCTGCACCGACCTTCCCGGGCGGAAAGGGGCCCGCAGGGAGTTGGAGCAGGACCCAGGAGGGCGGGGATGCCCTTGGGCTCCCTGGGACACTAACAGACACCTGCGCCCCCGGGAGAGTGCGCCGAGCTCCCTAAGGGCTGCAGCGTGCAGGCGGGACCGGAGCAGCTCGGGGGGACTCGGGGGCGGCTCCGCGGAGGGGGCTGCGGGGCGGGAGCGCGAATCCAACAGCGCAGGCCCCGGAGCACAGGGCGCCGGGACACAGCCCGGGATCCGGCCTCCCCCGGGACAGGCAGAGGCCGGGAGGGCCCAGGACAGCGAGGACGCTCCTGCCCCGAGCTGAGCAGATCAGCGGCCCCGCCCGCAGAGCATCCAGACCCCTTCGGACTGAGAGCTCCGTAGTTACTGCAGGAGCTAAATCCAGGGCTCCAGAGCTGGCCGCCGCCCCTGTTGTTCCTCCTGGGGCCTCACGGGGTAAACAGCCCCCACTGAGCCTCACAGTGGCCTCACTGGATAAACAGGTTAAACATCTTTCACAGAGCCCTGCACCAGGCAGGGGGCTGAGCAGCTCCCCCGCGTGCTAACACCTGAAAATCAGCACAGCAGGCCCCTCCCCCAGAAGACCAGCTAGACCGACAGGGGAAAAACAAATTATGGACCAAGCAACACTGGAAAGTTCCAGGGGAAGTCAAGGGATTTACAGTATACAGAATCAGAGGATACTCCCCCTTGTTTTTTGTTTTTTGATTTCTGTTTGCCTTCCTCCCCCTCTTTTTTCTTTTTTCTCTTCTTCTCTTTTTTCTTTCATCTTTTTTTCTTTCTTTTTCTTTTTTCTTTTTTTCTTTTTCTTTTTTCTCTTCTCCCTTTTTCTCCTTTTCCCAATACAATGTGCCTTTGGCCACTCTGCACTGAGCAAAATGACTAGAAGGAAAACCTCACCTCAAAAGAAAGAATAAGAACAGTCCTCTCTCCCACAGAGTTACAAAATTTGGATTACAATTCAATGTCAGAAAGCCAATTCAGAAGCACTATTATAAAGCTTCTGGTGGCTCTAGAAAAAAGCATAAAGGACTCAAGAGACTTCATGATTGCAGAATTTAGATCTAATCAGGCAGAAATTAAAAATCAATTGAATGAGATGCAATCCAAACTAGAAGTCCTAACGACGAAGGTTAACGAGGTGGAAGAACAAGTGAGTGACATAGAAGACAAGTTGATGGCAAAGAGGGAAACTGAGGAAAAAGAGACAAACAATTAAAAGATCATGAGGATAGATTACGGGAAATAATTGACAGCCTGAGGAAGAAAAATCTACGTTTAATTGGGGTTCCCGAGGGTGCCGAAAGGGACAGAGGTCCAGAAAATGTATTTGAACAAATCCTAGCTGAAAACTTTCCTAATCTGGGAAGGGAACCAGGCATCCAGATCCAGGAAATAGAGAGACCCCCCCTCCCCCAAATCAACAAAAACCACTCCACACCTCAACAGTTAATAGTGAAGCTTCCAAATTCCAAAGATAAAGAGAAGATCCTTAAAGCAGCAAGAGACAAGAAATCTCTGACTTTTATGGGGAGAAATATTAGATTAACAGCAGACCTCTCACAGGGACCTGGCAGGCCAGAAAGGGCTGGCAGGATATATTCAGGGTCCTAAATGAGAAAAACATGCAACCAAGAATACTTTATCCAGCAAGGCTCTCATTCAGAATGGAAGGAGAGATAAAGAGCTTCCAAGACAGGCAGGAACTGAAAGAATATGTGACCTCCAAACCAGCTCTGCAAGAAATTTTAAGGGGGACTCTTAAAATTCCCCTTTAAGAAGAAGTCCAGTGGAACAATCCACAAAAACAGGGACTGAATAGATATCATGATGACACTAAACTCATATCTTTCAATAGTTTCAACTCTGAACGTGAATGGGCTTAATGACCCCATCAAAAGATGCAGGGTGTCAGACTGGATAAAAAAGCAGGACCCATCTATTTGCTGTCTACAAGAGACTCATTTTAGATATAAGGACACCTACAGCCTGAAAATAAAAGGTTGGAGAACCATTTACCATTCAAATGGTCCTCAAAAGAAAGCAGGGGTAGCCATCCTTATATCAGATAAACTAAAATTTACCCCGAAGATTGTAGGGAGAGATGAAGGGGACACTATATCATACTTAAAGAATCTATCAAACAGGAGGACTTAACAATCACCAATATATATGCCCCAAATGTGGGAGCTGCCAAGTATATCAATCAATTAATAAGCAAAATTAAGACGTACTTAGATAATAATACACTTATACTTGGTGACTTCAATGCAGCGCTTTCTACACTCGATATGCCTTGTAAGCACAACATCTTCAAAGAAACAAGAGCTTTAAATGATACACTGGACCAGATGGATTTCACAGATATCTACAGAACTTTACATCCAAACGCAACTGAATACACATTCTTCTCAAGTGCACATGGAACTTTCTCCAGAATAGACCACACACTGGGTCACAAAACGGGTCTGAACTGACACCAAAAGATTGGGATCATCCCCTGCATATTCTCAGACCATAATGCCTTGAAATTAGAACTAAATCACAAGAAGAAGTTTGGAAGGACTTCAAACACGTGGAGGTTAATGACCATTCTGCTAAAAGATGAAAGGGTCAATCATGAAATTAAGGAAGAATTAAAAAGATTCATAGAAACTAATGAGAATGAAGATACAACCGTTCAAAATCTTTGGGATGCAGCAAAAGCAGTCCTGAGGAGGAAATACATTGCAATACAAGCATCCCTCCAAACACTGGAAAGAACTCAAATACAAAAGCTAACCTTACACCTAAAGGAGCTAGAGAAAAAACAACAAATAGATCCTACACCCAGCAGAAGAAGAGAGTTAATTAAGATTCAAGCAGAACGCAATGAAATGGAGACCAGAAGAACTGTGGAACATATCAACAAAAACAGGAGTTGGTTCTCTGAAAGAATGAATAAGATAGATAAACCATTAGCCAGCCTTATTAAAAAGAAGAGAGAGAAGACTCAAATTACTAAAATCATGAATGAGAAAGGAGAGATCACTACCAACACCAAGGAAATACAAACGATTTCAAAAACATATTATGAACAGCTATATGCCAATAAATTAGGCAATCTAGAAGAAATGGACGCATTCCTGGAAAGCCACAAACCACCAAAACTGGAACAGGAAGAAATAGAAAACCTGAACAGGTCAATAACCAGGGAGGAAATTGAAGCAGTCATCAAAAACCTCCAGGGCCAGATGGCTTCCCAGGGGAATTCTATCAAACGTTTAAAGAAGAAACCATACCTATTCTACTAAAGCTGTTCAGAAAGATAGAAAGAAATGGAGTGCTCCCAAACTCGTTCTATGAGGCCAGCATCACCTTATTTCCAAAATCAGACAAAGACCCCACCAAAAAGGAGAATTATAGACCAATATCCTTGATGAACATGGATGCAAAAATTCTCAACAAGATACTAGCCAATAGGATACAACAATACATTAAGAAGATTATTCACCATGACCAAGTAGGATTTATCCCTGTGATGCAAGGCTGGTTCAACACTTGTAAAGCAATCAATGTGATTCATCATATCAGCAAGAGAAAAACCAAGAACCATATGATCCTCTCATTAGATGCAGAGAAAGCATTTGACAAAACACAGCATCCATTCCTGATCAAAACTCTTCAGAGTGTAGGGATAGAGGGAACATTCCTCAGCATCTTAAAAGCCATCTACGAAAAGCCCACAGCAAATATCATTCTCAATGGGGAAGCACTGGGAGCCTTCCCCCTAAGGTCAGGAACAAGACAGGGATGTCCACTCTCACCACTGCTATTCAACATAGTACTGGAAGTCCTAGCCTCAGCAATCAGACAACAAAAAGTCATTAAAGGCATTCAAATTGGCAAAGAAGAAGTCAAACTCTCCCTCTTTGCCAATGACGTGATACTGTATATAGAAAACCCAAAGACTCCACTTCACAATTGCTAGAACTCATACAGCAATTTGGCAGTGTGGCAGTATACAAAATCAATGCCCAGAAGTCAGTGGCATTTCTATACACTAACAATGAGACTGAAGAAAGAGAAATTAAGGAGTCGGTCCCATTTACAATTGCACCCAAAAGCATAAGATACCTAGGAATAAACCTAACCAAAGAGGTAAAGGATCTATACCCTAAAACTATATTAAAACTATAGAACACTTCTGAAAGAAATTGAGGAAGACACAAAGAGATGGAAAAATATTCCATGCTCATGTATTGGCAGAATTAATATTGTGAAAATGTCAATGTTACCCAGGGCAATTTACACATTTAATGCAATCCCTGTCAAAATACCATGGACTTTCTTCAGAGAGTTAGAACAAATTATTTTAAGATCTGTGTGGAGCCAGGGGAATTTTAAAAAAGAAAACCATAGCTGGGGGCATCACAATGCCAGATTTCAGGTTGTACTACAAAGCTGTGGTCATCAAGACAGTGTGGTACTGGCACAAAAACAGACACATAGATCAATGGAACAGAATAGAGAACCCAGAAGTGGACCCTGAACTTAATTGTCAACTAATATTCGACAAAGGAGGAAAGACTATCCACTGGAAGAAAGACAGCCTCTTCAATAAATGGTTCTTGGAAAATTGGACATCCACATGCAAGAGAATGAAACTAGACCACTCTCTTTTACCATACACAAAGATAAACTCAAATGGATGAAAGATCTAAATGTGAGACAAGATTCCATCAAAATCCTAGAGGAGAACGCAGGCAACACCCTTTTTGAACTCAGCCACAGTAACTTCTTGCAAGATACATCCACGAAGGCAAAAGAAACAAAAGCAAAAATGAACTATTGGAACTTCATCAAGATAAGAAGCTTTTGCACAGCAAAGGATACAGTCAGAAAAACTAAAAGACACCCTACAGAATGGGAGAAGATATTTGCAAATGACATATCAGATAAAGCGCTAGTTTCCAAGATCTCTACAGAACGTATTAAACTCAACAGCAAAGAAACAAACAATCCAATCATGAAATGGGCAAAAGACATGAACAGAAATCTCACAGAGGAAGACATAGACATTGGCAACAAACACATGAGGAAATGCTCTGCATCACTTCCCATCAGGGAAATACAAATCAAAACCACAATGAGATACCACCTCACAGCAGTGACAATGGGGAAAATTAACAAGGCAGGAAACCACAAATGTTGGAGAGGATGTGGAGAAAGGGGAACCCTCTTACACTGCTGGTGGGAATGTGAACTGGTGCAGCCACTCTGGAAAACTGTGTGGAGGTTCCTCAAAGAGTTAAAAATAGACCTGCCCTACGACCCAGCAATTGCACTGTTGGGGATTTACCCCAAAGATACAGATGCAATGAAACGCTGGGACACCTGCACCCCAATGTCTCTAGCAGCAATGTCCACAATAGCCAAACTGTGGAAGGAGCCTCAGTTCCATCGAAAGATGCATGGAGAAAGAAGCTGTGGTCTATGTATACAATGGAATATTCCTCAGCCATTAGAAATGACAAATACCTTCCATTTGCTTCAACGTGGATGGAACTGGATGGTATTATGCTGAGTGAAGTAAGTCAATCGGAGAAGGACAAACATTATATGTTCTCATTCATTTGGGGAAGATGAATAATAGTGAAAGGGAATATAAGGGAAGGGAGAAGAAGTGTGTCGGAAATATCATGAAGGGAGACAGAACATAAAGACTCCTAACTCTGGGAAATGAACTAGGGGTGGTGGAAGGGGAGGAGGGCGGGGGGTGGGGGTGAATGGGTGACGGGCACTGAGGGGGGCACTTGACGGGATGAGCACTGGGTGTTATTCTGTAAGTTTGCAAATTGAACGCCAATAAAAAATAAATTTATTATAAGAAAAATAAAAAAAAATAATAAAAAGGAAAATTCATATCCAGTCTGGATTCCATAATCATGTGTTTGAAACTGGACCCCAGTCATGTTATAGGGAATTGGGATTGTTCTGAAGAATGGGAAAGCGTCATAAAGAGGAGCAAGGCAAGTCTCCCAGGCTGCTCCCCCAAGGGGGCAGAAGGAAAGGCTTGGATTAAGGGTGCAATAAGAGTGAGCTCTTTCTGCCAGGCATGTGGACTCTCCTTACCTAGATGGGGCCTCCAAGTCCCTTGAGAGATGTCTCGTATAGCAGTGCTGAGTGATCTGAGCTCATTTTCTTCCTCTCACTTCCTTCCTTCCAGCCCCCATCTCCCCATGCACACACTCCTTCAGCCAGCAGTCTGATACATTTATTATTAACAGCTGCTTCTTGGTTGTTACTTGCTGTCTTCTCTCTGCTAATTCTCCCACATTATGCTTTTCTCATTTTCTTCAATTGTGCTGCCAAAAGTGTCCCTATATTCTTAATTCTTTCTTAGAATACTCCCTGAATTCTCTTGTTCTACTAGAACTCTGGATTTACTGTCGTCTGTGAAGTGGAGCTTAGTTGCTCCTGGTGGGGTCTGTGTGGGCTAGTGGGTGGATGGTGAACAAGTCTGCAGCCAGTCACACTTGAATTTGTATCTGAGCTACACCAAGTTTAGGACTGTGTGTCCTTGGCCTCACGACAACTTCTAAAAATCTGTTTGTACACCTTGTTTAAGGATCTCTGCTCCAGAGAGTTGAGAGGTAACAAAAAGGGATAAGTAACCTCACATTGATATATAGCTTCTAGTAGATTCCATATTGTTATTTACCTTTCCTGAAAAGCTGCTGCTACTAGCAAGCACCATCCTTAGGACAGTAATTGGAAAGTAGAGGAAAATGTGGCTGTAACTTCATCCCTCTCTCCACACACATAAAATCTGGGCCCAGGAGAGGCCCTGTATAGGTGTCCTTCCCTTTCTCCCATACCTGTACCCCTCACTAAGGATTGTTAAGTGTCCTTGAACCCTTCACTTTTCCTTGCACCTGCACTGTCAATTCCAAACCCATGGTTAACTTCATTTTCATAGTTATGTCTTTGCTTATTTTTACCTCCTTTTTGTCTCAAGAGTGTAAGGTACCCTGTTCTTTTCAAGGCTGATTTCTCTGTATCTGTTCTTATCATTTCTTTTTGATCCTTGAGCCAGCAGTGAAATCTCCCTTTCTCTGGTACCAACTGTCTCACTCACAATCTCCTTCCTCTTAGCTTACCAATATTATTCACCAATTGAGTAAATTTTTATTTGGTGACTTGTATATTTCCAGAATGTAATTTAATTTCTTTTTTTAATAATAAATTTATTTTTTATTGGTGTTCAATTTGCCAACATACGGAATAACACCCAGTGCTCATCCCGTCAAGTGCCCCCCTCAGTGCCCGTCACCCATTTCCTTTTTTGTAAAGGAAAATTCCTCTTCTTCTTTCCTCCTGTCTACTTTTATCCTCTTTACTACTGAACTTTTTGAAGGAATCTTTCCTTTGCATATTGATTTTTAATAATGATTACAACCACAATAACAACAAATAGTAATAAGGATAGCCACTGAAATTTATTGGTTGATTACTGTAGACCAGACACTTTTCTAAGTGCTTTATATATTGACTGTGTAGCTGATACTCCACATATCAATTTAAAAATATGTATATTAGGATCTGATTCTGGACTATTTATTCAGTTATATTGATCTGCATTGTGTACTCTTCTAATACTCTATGGTATTGTTTATTATAACTTTATTAACTACATTTAATGTTCACGCTCATTACTTATTGGAATGCTCATTTTGGCCTCTGGAACACCCCTTTTTTGTGCTTGTCTTCCTATTTTGATTCATCTTTACTGATGACCTTCACTGGCTTTTCTGCTTACCTTAACTCCATCTAAAGCCCCTTAGAACTTGCCTCCAACTTGCTTTTCCAGCCACAGTTCCCAATCCTCTTTCTTTGCCCTACATGTTTCAGCCAAAGACACCTTCTCTTTGGTCCTGAAACACATATTTCTTCCATGTCTTTGCATACAACATCCCCTGTTTTGCTGTGAAATCTGGTCAAGTCACACAGCAGATTGTCCCAGCTATGTGCCTCAGAGTACCTGCTGATTTAGGATCTTCAACATCTGGAATGCTCAGACTTTGTAGATAAGGACCATGCAGCAGCTGGGAGGGCTGCTTAGGGATCTTTCACCTCTGAGGTAGAGCACACCGGGTGGGGGAGTTAGAAAGCACAGGAATAGGTAGTGGGGCAAGGTGGAAATAGGGAATTCTGGCTGTTGGGGGCAATGGATATAGGATCTTCATCTTTTAAAATGTGCAAGACTGTGGGTGATTGTTTTTAATTAGTTTATAGTGAACTTCAAATGAGGCATGCTTAATGCTAGGTCAGAAATGCCACCCTCTGGAATTAAAGCTAATAAGGACCATTAAATGTGATGAGATAAAATGTGAGGGTGAGTTCTCTGCACCAGGGAGCCTCCCTTGGAAATTGTTCTTAAGTGTGTTGCTAATGAGTGAGGGTGTTTTTCAAGTGTCCCTCAAGGACATTAAGTATCCTTGCATTGAGGGTGGGAAAAGGGGAGTCAAGAGGATGAAAATCAGTTAGTGTGTCTCCAGCAGTGCCCAGAAGAGGGTGCTGCTCTGGTTTTAGATGTTTGATTGTACAGTTGCCCCTTGAACAACATGGGTTTGAACTGCACAGCTCTAATTACATATGGATTTTTTTTGGATAAATGTAGCATAGTACTGTAAATGTATTTTCTTAACATTTTCTCTAGCTTACTTTGTTGTAAGAATATGATATTTTATACATATAACATACAAAATAGGTGATATTTGAATGTTTATGTTATTGGTAAGACTTGTCAAAGGTACAAACTGTTAATAATTAAGTTTTTGGAGGATTCAAAAGTTATATGCAGATTTTCAGCTGTGCATGGAGGGGAGAGGTCAGCATGCCTAACCTGGGTGTTCAAGGGTTAACTGTAGTTGTGTAAAGAGAAATATTACTAGAGTAGAAGACCTTCCTGGTAGTAACACATGTGCTTCAGTGTCAGACAGATCCGGTCTCAAACCTGGCTCTACTAAGGTAAGGAAGTCACTTGACCTTCCTGAGTCTTCTTTTCCTCTTCAATAAAATGAATATAAAACAACTCTAGTGCAAGGTTATGAGACTGAAACTAGCAATAAAAAGTATATTAAATAATATATATAAAACACATAATTTTTAATATTCCCAACTCACATCATACTCAATAAAGATGTTAGTTTCGTAGTCTTTCCCTTTTAGGACAAATTGTTAAAATTGTCAGGTTACCATAGCATGATAGAGCAACATTTTGAGGATAAGACTCTTTGCTCTAAAATTCCTTTAATAACTCTGGTATCTCTTAAATGAATGTATCCAGTGGGAGAGAATACCCCATGGTAGACAACTGATTCCTTTTCCCAAGCATATATATTTTGTAGTTAGTAAATTAGATCTTAAGATTGATTACTGTGAATATGTCTCTTAGAATTTGGTTACATCTGAGTGTACAGGAAAAAAAATTGATTTTCTTCATCTTCAAAAGTGAGATCCAGACCTGGACAAGGTATTGAGACCCTATAAGATTCTGCCTAAAACAATGACCTTACTGCTTTCTACCTTTAGATTTTATAGTCAGGACAAAGAGAAGAGAAACACATGAAAAACTGGCTTAGCTATGCAACTAGAGCATTTATTTGAAATTTCTTTGCTTTCTCTTACTAGAATAATTTTTTTACTCCAGAACTCTTGAAATTTAGAAGAAGCAAAGAGTAAGGTTGCCTGAAAAAGGGGTCAGGGGCTTGGTCATCATCCTTGTAGACTCAGATGGGATACAATCACGTGGCAGAGTTTATTAGACTTAGGAAAGCTGTTTCTTTGTAAATAAGCTCACCAGGGACTGAAATAAGAAAACTGAAATCCCAAGAGAGACTTCTGATTAGAAAGTCAGAAATGCACTGCCAGAATTATTAGGTATCTATGCTAGTGAATGACTAGTGAATGCTTTTTCTTTTTGGGAAAATTATAGGAAGCTAAAATTTTCAAGGCTCCCTGGTGAGTTTCAAGTCAAACCAGATAGTTGATTGTGTGATTCAGATGATGAATATCATTAGGCACTGATGTACTGATACATATATTTCAACGACTGGGCAGGGCTGGGCCAGATAGTCTGTGGACTAGCTTGTCAGAGTACTTTCTCCCTTGAGCAGTCCTTGATGGGCATTCTAACACAAATCTTTGTGTCTTCTTTTTTCTTGTGAAATAATTTGAGTTATATAAATAAGTGTAGGTGATAATATAATAAACATCTTTTTGCTTAATGGGTTGCCTGGGTGACTCAGTAGGTTAAGCAGCCGACTCTTGGTTTCAGCTCAGGTTGTGATCTTAGGGTCCTGGGATCCAGCCCCACATCAGGGCTCCACGCTTAGCAGGGAGTCTACTTGTAGATTTTCCCTCTCCCTCTGCCCCTCCCCACGTAGTGTGCTTTCTCTCTCTCTCAAATCAATCAATCTTAAAAAAAAAATGTGACCTTGTTTATTCTTTTTTAGAACGAAGTTTATTTCTTTTCCTTTCTTTCCTTTTTTTCCCCAGAATTTATTTATTTGACAGAGAGAGAGAGAAAGCACAAGCAGGGGGAGCAGCATAGGGGGATAGAAAAAGCAGACACCCCACTGAGCAGGGAGCCCCAACAACGTAGGGCTTGATCCCTGGATCCTGAGATCATGACCTGAGCCAAAGGCAGTCTTTTAACTGACTGAGCCACCTAGGCACTTCCTTTCTTTCTTTTTTGTTTCAAATTTTTTTGAATTCTAGTTTGTTAACATACAGTATAATATTAGTAGAGTAGAATTCAGTGATTCATATAATACCTAGTACTCATCTTGATAAGCGCCCTCCTCAATACCCAACATCGTTCTCCCCAGAGGTAACCACTATTCTGAATTTGGTGTATAACATTTCCATAAGGATTTCTATTTTTACCAATTATGTATTAACTACAAATAATATATGGTATTATTATGTATGTTGTAAAGCTAAGTAAATGGTATCACCCTACATATACACGTCTTACAACTATTTCACTCAATATTCTGTTTTGGGAGATTTTCCATATTGAGATAGATAGATAGGTAGATAATCAAGTAGAAGCAGGAAACTTTTCCTTTCTTCCCTTCTAGATTCTTTGCTTGCCCTAATAATTAAATTTACATAAGATAGGTAACAGGAGAAAAATTTAATTTTATATGTATGGGAACCCAGTAAAACTATGAGACTCAAAAGCAGTCAGGCGTTTAAGGCTTGTGCACCACCCTGAGCTAGGGAGATGCAGGTCTGGGGCTTCAGCAAGGAGGAAGGCAGTTCATAGGAATATGAAGAGCAAATGGTTGCTACGCTATGCAGATAAGTCCTTCTGATATAAAAAGTGATCTCTGGTAATAGCTGTCTCCCTTGTACAGGTTTCCCATCTAAATTCTTTTGGGTAGTTAAAGTGGAGGGACAAAAAACTCTTCCTGAGCCTGCTAGGCCTTGATTGTCTTCAGCTCAAAATAATCCACACGCCAAAGTTTCATAGTTTGGGGTGTTGTATTCCGTCCTCTTCATGTACATGCCATCAATTTTAATTGCTGTATAGCATTCTAATATATGGATATTTCTCTATCTATTCTTCTGTTGAACTTTTAAGTTTGCAGCATTTTGATGACTCTTGTGTGGTCACCAAATTGCTTCTTAAGTGGTTACCAGTTTTGACCTTACTGTTCCATGTCATCCCCAACTCTGGATATTGTCAGAATTTAGTTTTTTTCAAATCTGATGGTTACAAAATGATATTTCATTGTGTTTTAATTTTCTGTTCCCCTGAATATCATTTTAAAAATGGCACTTGGCTATTCAGATTTCTATTTTGGATAATTTTCTAAGTGTTGCTGTTTTTTTCTAATTTGATATTTGTAAGTTTTGTACAATCTGGCTATTAACCAGTTGTTCATAAGCATTACAAAAGTCCATATATCCTAGTCTATGTCTTGTCTTTTTTATGTTTTAAGAGTACCTTTTGATTTATATACATTTAGAATTTAATTGTAGTAAAACTCATGAATTTTTTAATGGTTTTTATATTTCTTGTTCAAGACTTCAATATACTCTGAAATCATAAAAATATTTTCTTTAACATGTAAAAATGTTTGACTTATCACATTTTAGGTCTTTAATTCACTTGGATTGATTTTGTGTAGACCGCAAAATGGAGGTATAATTTTTTTTCACATGGAAAACCAGTGATTGTGGCACTATTTATTTATTTATTTATTTATTATAATACATTTATTTTTTATTGGTGTTCAATTTACCAACATACAGAATAACACCCAGTGCTCATCCCGTCAAGTGCCCCCCTCAGTGCCCGTCATCCATTCACCCCCACCCCCCGCCCTCCTCCCCTTCCACCATTTGCTTCAACGTGGATAGAACTGGAGGGTATTATGCTGAGTGAAGTAAGTCAATCAGAGGACAAACATTGTATGTTCTCATTCATTTGGGGATTATTTATTTATTTATTTAAGATTTTATTTCTTTCTTTATTCATGAGAGACACACAGAGAGAGGCAGAGACAGGCAGAGGGAGAAGCAGGCTCCATGCAGGGATCCCGACACGGGGAACTCCGGGATCACGCCCTGAGCTGAAGGCAGATGCTCAACTGCAGAGCCACCCAAGTGTCCCTGTGGCATAATTTATTGAAAAGCTTTTTTCTTTCCCCACCGAGATGCAGAGCCATTACTGTTATATGTCAGGTGTTTATGGGTCTGTTTCTGAATAGTCCACTGTTCTAAGTATTTGTTCTTAAAACAGTTCCATACTGTCCTAGATAATATAACTTTTTAATATCTTTTTTTTTACTTTGTAATATCTTTTGATATCTGATAAGATGACATTCCTCTTCCTTATTTAAAAATTGTCCTGGTCATTTTTAATTCTTTGCTCTTCTATATAAATTTTGGAATTAGTATGTCAAGTTTCAAAAAAAGCCTTATGAAGACTTTAAGCAAAATCACCTTTATTGAGGTATAGCTTTCATCTGATAAAGTACATATGTAGAATAATTCTATCACTCTTTTGCTCCTTTGTGTTCCTCTTTCTAGCCAATTCATAAGTTCTACTCCCATTCCTGGTTAACCACTAATTTACTTTCTGTTTTTTTTTCTTTAGTAAGTTTCATGTAAATGGAATCATATCGTATGTACTCTTTTGTGTATGGCTTCTTTTGATTAGTATAATGGTTTTGAGATTCATCCATGTCATGTATATCAGTAGTTCATTCTTTTTTTCCTTCCTAAATAGTGTTTCATTGTATAGCTGTACCATTGCTTGTTTGTCTATTCAATGGTTGGTGGACATTTAGGTTGTTTCTAGTTTTGGGCTATTATTATTAAAGCTTCTATGAACATTCATATAAAATCTTTATATGGAGCAGAATTGCTGGGTGATACAGTCAGGTATATTTATTTAATCTTATAAGAAATTGCTATACTATTTTCCAAAGTGACTATGTCATTTTATTTTTCCACTTGTATCCACACTTGTTGTTGCCAGTATTTTTACTTTTGGCCATTCTAATGATGGATGTGTAGTAGTGTCTCATTATGTTTTTTAAATTTATTTATTTATTTATTTATTTATTTATTTATTTATTTATTTATCTTTTTCTCATTATGTTTTAACTTGCATTTCCTTAATGCTTAATGACATCATGCATCTTTTCATGTGCTTGTTGGCCATATGTTCATTTTTTTGTTGTTGTTGAAGTGTTCATCAGATCTTTTGTTCGTTCTTAAATTGAATTGTCTTTTTTTAAATATTTTATTTATTTATTCATGAGAGACACACAGAGAGAGAGAAACAGAGACATAGGCAGAGGGAGAAGCAGGCTCCCCACAAGCAGCCTGATGTGGGACTCGATCCTGAACTGGGATCACACTCTGAGCCAAAGGCAGATGCCCTACTGCTGAGCCACCCAGGTGGCGTCCCTTGAGTTGTTTGTCTTATCCTTAGATTTTAAAATTCTTTATATATTCTGGGTTATTTGTGAAGGGCAGGACCTTGGAAAAGAGCTTTTTGAGTTAGTTTCTAGTCTGACCATCTATGTGTGAGAAGTGAAATCAAGGAGAGATGAGACAGACCTCAGTATTTGATTATTAATATTTATTATCAATTTTAATGCAATCCAGTTATTGGAATCCAAAGACTTCAAACAAATATATTATAGTCAAACCAAGGAACTATATAGCAGTGGCAGATAGTCTTGCTTTCCATCTGGGCATAAATGATATTTTCCTGTTTGGAAAGACCAGTGAACTACAAAAGTAGGTTGGAGACATTGTATTTTCATGCTATTGCTCTTCCTTTTTAAACCTGGGGCAAATTCTTAGGAGTAGAGGGCAAGAACATTCTTGCTGAAACCAAGTTAGAGTCTACATTTGGATCCTTTAATCTCAAAAGGGTCCATCCCTGATCTTTAAGAAAGAATGCTTTCACTAGTGGCAAGGGAGAAGCTCCAGGTGCCACTTTTTAAATGCAATTTGTTAACTTACTGATTAAAGATTTACCCAAGAATAAGGTATTGGTGGTTTTGATAAGTAAAGAAACAACTGATGCTGCATTTTTGCTTTTAGAATATTCTTCATTCTTTCACCATCCAATGTGGGAGATACCAAAATTATGGTCCATGTTGCTATAAGAGAGGCTTTGGCTCCAGAACTGGTAATGCATTTCTAACACTTTGTTCTTTAGACTTTAGATGAAAGTTTGGCTTTGATAATATAAATGAGTAATGAGTTCTCAAAAAGATACCTTGACTAAACCCCATGCTCCTCATATGCTTTGTATGTTTTTTCAAAGTTACTCCCACACGTAATTTGTTTAACTCAATATTTCTTAACAAAGTGCCCATATACCCTACATTCTTCTGAGGGAACCTTAATAACAAGGAATAGAGTACATGTTTAGAAGAAGAAATATATATACCCACTCTTAAAATAAGTTTTATAATGAATTGCTTATCTATATTCATTTTGTATTTTCTTAAATGGATACTTAAATTAATTTCACTTCTATTTATTATTCATCCTTAGAATTGGCACCGCTGCTCTTGGACATATTCATAGAGTGGCATGCTGCTAAGGACACTGTGGGAACTTGGGCAAGTACTTTTCCCTCCACTGTTATCCCCTTGTCTCTTATAACAATAGTCATCTTGTTTATTACCCTCCTTGCAAATTAACAATGTATTGGTAGTGTTGGATCTAGACTGTCCATATGAGGGTGTAAACTGCCCAAAGCCACAACTTGAGGAACTTTCTACTTTTCTATAACTGCTTCTTGATTGCCCTTCATTACAATTTGAATGTATACAACCAGATTCCAATGGACCTTGGCTCCATCCTTGGCTTTGTTTCCTACATGTTCTTGACTGTCCATGAATACTCTCATATCCATCATGCCCCTTATCTGATAGGCCATAACTCCTACCTCTTTCTTTTTGGCCACACTCTGACCATTCCTGGCTGTTTCTTCTTGATTGATTAGGGACTAAGCCCATTTTGGGTCTACTACACTCATTATGAGTTCCACTTGAACTTGACCTACATCTCCCTTGTATTTCATGTTGCTCATAGTTAGAACACAGGCCAGATCCAGAACCACATTGTCCTGAGCTAGATGAGTGGCATGAACCAGATCTGTACTGTTCAGAGCCAGAATATTGACCAGATCCAGAACCATGTTGTCCAGAGGTAGATGATTGACATGAACCATACCCATATTGTTCAGAGCTAGAACACTGACCAAATCTAGAACCACACTGCTCAGAGCTAGCTGAGTGACACGGGCCAGACCCATATTGTTCAGAACTAGAACATTGACCTGAGCTAGATACATGTCGGCTATGGCTAGAAGATCTACTTGATCCAGACTCGTGTTGACCATAGCTAGAAGACTGACCTAATCCAGACCCATGTTGCCCAGAACCTGAAGACTGACCTGAGCCAGACTCATGATAACCATATCTAGAGGACTGACCTGAGCCAGATCTGTTTTGGCCATAGCTAGGAGACTGGCCTGATCCAGATGCATGTTGACCACAGCTTGATGTCTGTCTTGAAGCAGAACCATATTGTCCATAGCTAGAGGATTGATTTGAGCCAGACCCATACTGACCATGGCCAGAAGAATGTCCTGATCCAGACCTATGCTGAGTATAGCTAGAAGATTGACCTGATCCAGACCCATGATGCCCAAAGCCAGAAGACTGACCTGACCTAGACCCATGTTGGCCATAACTAGCGGGCTGACTGGATCCAGATTCATGTTGCCCCAAACCAGAAGATTGACCTGAGCCAAAGCCATGTTGGCCATAACTAGAAGACTGACTGGATCTAGACCCATGTTGTCCAAAGCCAGAAGACTGACCTGATCCAGACCCATGTTGTCCAAAGCCAGAAGACTGACCTGAGCCAGACTCATGTTGGCCATAACTAGAAGACTGACTGGTTCCAGACCCATGTTGCCCAAAGCCAGAAGACTGGCCTGATCCAAACCTATGTTGACCAAAGCCAGAAGACTGACCAGATCCAGACCCATGTTGGCCATAACTAGAAGACTGACTGGTTCCAGACCCATGTTGCCCAAAGCCAGAAGACTGGCCTGATCCAAACCTATGTTGACCAAAGCCAGAAGACTGACCAGATCCAGACCCATGTTGGCCATAACTAGAAGACTGACTGGTTCCAGACCCATGTTGCCCAAAGCCAGAAGACTGGCCTGATCCAAACCTATGTTGACCAAAGCCAGAAGACTGACCAGATCCAGACCCATGTTGGCCATAACTAGAAGACTGACTGGTTCCAGACCCATGTTGCCCAAAGCCAGAAGACTGGCCTGATCCAAACCTATGTTGACCAAAGCCAGAAGACTGACCAGATCCAGTCCCATGTTGCCCAAAGCTAGAGGACTGGCCTGATCTAGATGCATGTTGAGCACTGTTTGATGACTGTCCAAAAGCAGAACCATGTTGTCCATAGCTAGAGGATTGACCTGAGCTAGACTCATGTTGCCCAAAGCCAGAAGACTGACCTGATCTAGACCCATGTTGGCCATAACTAGAAGACTGACTGGATCCAGACCCATGTTGCCCAAAACCAGAAGATTGGCCTGATCCAAACTTGTGTTGACCAAAGCCAGAAGACTGACCAGATACAGACTCATGGTAACCATATCTAGAGGATTGACCTGATCCAGATCCTTGTTGACCACAGCTTGATGTCTGTCCAGAAGCATAGCCATGTTGTCCATAGCTAGAGGATTGACCATATCCAGATTCGTTCTGTCCAGAGCTTGATGATTGACCTAAGCCAGATCCCTGCTCAGTGCCAGAAGACTCTCCTGAGCTAGACTCATGTTGCCCAAAGCCAGAAGACTGACTTGATCCAGACCCATGGTGACCATATCTAGAGGACTGACCTGAGCCAGATCTATATTGTCCATAGCCAGAAGACTGGCCTGATCCAGACCCATGATGACTGTATCTAGAAGACTGACCTGAGCCAGATCTGTTTTGGCCATAGCTAGGAGGCTGGCCTGATCCAGATCCATGTTGACCACAGCTTGATGTCTGTCCTGAAGCAGAACCATATTGTCCATAGCTAGAGGATTGACCTGACCCAGACCCATACTGACCATGGCCAGAAGAATGTCCTGATCCAGACCTATGCTGAGTATAGCTAGAAGATTGACCTGATCCAGACCCATGATGCCCAAAGCCAGAAGACTGACTAGATCCAGACTCATGATAACTGTATCTAGAAGATTGACTTGATCCAGATCCTTGTTGACCACAGCTTGATGACTGCCCAGAAGCAGAGCCATGTTGTCCATAGCTAGAGGATTGACCATATCTAGATTCATGCTGTCTAGATCTTGATGATTGACCTAAGCCAGATCCCTGCTCAGTGCCAGAAGACTCTCCTGAGCTAGACTCATGTTGCCCAAAGCCAGAAGACTGACTTGATCCAGACCCATGGTGACCATATCTAGAGGACTGACCTGAGCCAGATCTATATTGTCCATAGCCAGAAGACTGGCCTGATCCGGACCCATGATGACCATATCTAGAGGCCTGACCTGAGCTAGATCTGTGTTGTCCATAGCCAGAAAACTGGCCTGATCCAGACCTATGTTGGCTATGGCTAGAAGACTGAGCTGATCCTGACTCATGTTGCCCAAAACCAGAAGACTGGCATGCTCCAGATCCATGTTGTCTGTGGCCAGAAGATTGACTTGAGCCAGACCTATGTTGTCCATAGCTAGAAGACTCTCTTGAGCCAGACCCATGTAGGCTGTGGCCAGAAGATTGACTTGAGCCAGACCTATGTCGTCCATAATTAGAAGACTCTTGTGAGCTAGACCCATGTTGGCTGTGCCTAGAAGACTGACTTAAGCCAGATCCATAGTGTCCCCAACTTGATGACTGTCTTGAAGTAGAACTATTTGGTCCGTAACTAGAAGATTGACCTAAGCCAGACCCATGTTGTCCAAAGCCAGAAGACTGACATGATCCAGATCCATGTTGTCCACAGCTTGATGATTCACCTAAACTAGATCCTGAACTAGACTCATGGTATTTCTGACTAGAAGACTGATTAGAACCAGGTCCATATTTTCCATAATTAGAGGACTGGCCTGACCCAGAGACATGATTTTGTCTTCGACAATTCCCTGAATGACCATCTGAGTTGGATTCATGATATTTTTGCCTAGAAGAATTATTGGAGCCAGAATCATATTGTTTATAGCTAGAAAGCTCTCCAGATCCAGACTCTTCATGGCTACAGTTAGAAGACTGTCCTGAGCCAGACCCATGGTGACCAGAGGCAGAGGACTGATCTGAGCCAGATCTATGCTTTTGTCTTCCATAACCTTCTGATTGATGACCAGTCCTCTGGGTAGAGGACTCATAGGAACTTGATTGATTTTTGCCTTTGCTTATGGACAGGCCTGATTCAGACACATATCCCTCATAGCTTGAAGACTCTTTTGATTCAGAACCATATTTTTGTTGTCTACTAAGTCCTGATTGACCACTTGAATTGGATCTATATTGCCTCTGACCAGAAGATGGACTCCCAGACCTCTCTTGCTGATGAGAGCCATGCTTGTTTGTCTTACAATCTTTTAAATGGCCTGAACTTGTCTCTGTCCTTCTTTCCCCAGAGCTTTGCCTGTGTTCTGAACTAGACAAGCCTCCTTGATGCTCCATTCTTCTGTAGCTGGACCTAGGCCTGTATTTAATGCTTCTCCTGGAGCCCCTGGAATAGGAATTATTCTCTCCTGTACTTGACCTTGAATGAAATTGTATTTTGTCCTCCTCTTCTGTTTCACTTTGTTCCTCTTGGTGCTGGTGCTGATGGTCTCTCTGCTTTGACCCTGAAGCATGGCAATAATCTTTGCCGATGATCTTATTGCAAGCCTGAGCCAGTTTGAATATCATCAGAAGATACTCAATGAAATTCACTTTCTTGTCATGATCTTGATCCAGATTTTGCATGATGATATCTACAGTGTCTGGATCATCTGGATTCTGTAGAGGAACAAGGTAGAAGTGGCAACTATGTCACTGTAGACTACATACCCAGCTAACCATTTGAAAGAAGACTGTAGAAATGTGAATGTTTGGCTTACTTAGGTGGAGCTCAACCACCTAGTTCTTTAGACAGGACTGCTCTATCCTGAGCAAAAAGAAAGAAAGGAATATGTAATGAACAATATAGTGAGGAATTGCTAGAAGATGCAACTGGAAGATGTTAGGGAATAAGGAAATTGATTATATTTTGCATGAAATGGTCAAATATGAATGATTAGCTAATTTATAAATAGGAATTTTAAAAAATGAAAAAAGTGTAGGTCAAATATGAATGATTAACATAATTGCATATGACCTTTATTTGCCCAGCTATTAATTCATTAATTCATTTAGCAAAGATTTATTGTGCACCTACTATCTGCTTAACATTGAGTTAGGTGCAGAGGATAAAGCAGTGAACACATTTGTTTTCTGACAAAATGGAAGTTAAAGTTTCGTGGCCCAGACACACAAACTTAAAATTACAGTGTATTGTGATAATGTTTCTGAAAACAAGAGAACCAGTAGGGGGTCAAGGAAGGTTAATGAGAGGAAGTGATGTTTTTTGAAGTATGGATTGGACTTTGCCAAATTAAGGGGTAGGAAAGGAGGGAGGGCAGCCCGGGTGGCTCAGTGGTTTAGCACTGCCTTCAGCCCAGTGCCTGATCCTGGAGACCGGGGATCGAGTCCCATGTCAGGCTCCTTGCATGGAGCCTGCTTCTCCTTCTGCCTGTGTCTCTGTCTCTATCTCTCTCTCTTGTGTGTCTCTCATGAATAAATAAATAAAATCTTTAAAAGAAAAAAAAAAGGAAAGGAGGGAAAGGGGCAAAATGTTGTCCAGGCAGAGGGAACAATTTGAATAAAGCTGAAGGTCAGAGGATGCATGGCTTATATGAGGAACTGAAAGAAATTCAGGATTGTTAAATTTTGAGGCTCCATAATCAAGAGATATTGCTAGAGAAACAGATCAGATTATGCCTTCTAAGTTGTGTGAAGAACTTTGAACTTTATTTTTTTAAAAGATTTTAAAAATTTATTCATTCATTAGAGAGAGAGAGGCAGAGACACAAGCAGAGGGAGAAGCAGGCTCCATGCCCGGAGCCCGATGCGGGACTCGATCCCAGGTCTCCAGGATCAAGCTCTGGGCTGAAGGCGGTGCTAAAAAACGCTGAGCCACCCAGGCTGCCCCTGAACTTTATTTTTAAAAGCTGTGAGCATTTGGGGCACCTGCGTGGTTCAGTTGGTTAAGCATCTGATTCTTGGTTTCCGTTCAGGTCATGATCTCAGGGTTGTGAGATGGAGCTTAGCATTGGGATCTGTACCAGACATTTGAAGGATTTTGAATTAAGTTGTGATATGATTAGATTTGCACTTGCAGCTGAGATTAGAAGTAGAAAAAGGTCGTCTGAGCCAGAGGACTAGCCACACTGATGGAAAGAAATGGCTGTTTTGAGACTATTGATGAATTAGACGGAGGGTAGAGGGTGGAGTTACTTGCTGAGATAAGTGGAACCAGATTTCTGTCTTGGGCAAATAGAGGATAGAGTTTAGAAGGAAAATGGTTTCATATATGACACATTGAATTACACCCTTAGGAATCCAAATAAGAAATATTTAGTAAGAAGCTGGATATAATGAATTGATGATCCAAGAGCTAGATCTAAGTTCCCAAATATTTATTTTTGGAGCTGACATTTTAAGATGGTGGTCACCATGTTTTATAAATTAGGAGTAAGATGCTAAGTTCCTGAACTCAGAGGCCTTGTGATATCACAATCTCAGAAATGAGCAGTGGTCAGGACATTCTGGACTAAAGAATGACAGAAAAAGGGAAAAAGATACATTTTACCTATCTTTTTTCTGAGAACCATCTTAGTTTTTTATTCCTTAAGAATTACTTACATAGATAGAATATTATATAATTTATGCATTTTGTCTATTCAGTAGGATCACTTCCCTTGGTCATATTTTGGAAATCATGTGGGTCAACTTTAGATCATATTTCAAGCCTTTACCAAAACCTATTCTCTATCACCAAGTAGAGAGAGTCCTGTAGGAGTTTGACAGATGTGACAAAAAGGCAGGAAGGAGTGAAGAAGAGAATTGCAGCTGTCTTCCATCCTGACCTGGAGTTCTTACCTTCAGAATTTGATGAAACTCATTTTCTAAAAGCTCTTTCAGTTCTTCCTTGTTCAACATGTCACACTCCCCATCCTGGGTGGCATATTGGTAGAAAACATCAATGACAGTGACGATACTTTGTAGGAGTTTAGACATTTTTTTTTTTTTGTAAATTTAACCTAAAGGAAAAAAAAAAGGAGAGAGACCCACCTCTTATTATTCCTTTCTCTTGCTTAAATACATAAATAGTTCCAATCATTTGTGATATTAGTTCAGAATTAATGGGGCATAATTAATTTCATATTTTTGAAATCAAGAACCAATCCAGAGTTGAAAGTCTTGTTCAAGCCATGTAGCAAGAGAGTGATGAAATTAGGAACAGAATCAATATCTCTTATTTTCATTCCTGAATGAATGTAGGAGCAATGACTTTCTGTTTTGAGCTCCATGCCTCACCAGGGGTAATTTTATGAGCATTGTCCTGGAGCTAGAGAAATCCTGGGTGTGCCAATCCACCCACTTCCTCAATTCTTCTCTAGGTGCCAACCATCACTGAGGAGGGACAGGTCCATCATGCACATGGTATGCCTGACTCCAACCAAGGGATGCTAGTCGTGAAGCTAGACCCTTAAAATTTGTAGGCCAGAGAAAGTACACAAAATGAGCAATTACAGGCCTAGGTGTTATGGAGCTGGAGGCAGCTGCTATCAGGCCTGCTTCTGTTGTTGTTGTTGTTGTTGTTTTTTTTTTTTCATTCTCTAAATAGGGACTAACTCTCAGGCTTTACTGATTACATAACAGAGAAAAAACTCAGTAGTCCAGCAACCTACCTAATGATAATTAGAGCCCTGTGATCTTTGAGGAAGTGATCCTGAAGAAAGATGGTACCATCATTCCAAGTCATCTCTGTATTTTCCTTCTCAATAAAGTTAAAATTATATCAAAGTCCCCAAGGTACATTAAAAAGAAACTTGTATCCAGTGCCTCTTTGCCTTAGAGCACATGCTGGATCCTCATGATTTATAGTCCAAAGTACTCCTGTTCACTTACCTAGTACACCAGAGGAACAAGTAGGATGGAGATTGGAAGAGCTTACAGGGTGCTGCTACCTGGGGATAGTGGCCTTTTTATAGAGGAGATAATGGTCCATCTTAGGGAGGAGCTGCTGAGATGTCCTGATTCACTCTCAAATAAGCCCAGCTCCACCTCCACCTCCACCTCCACCTCCACCTCCCAGGTGTTTGCCTTCTTATTTCCCTACATGTTCACCTGAGATTGCATTAGCAATTCCCAAATCTGGGCTAGTATCAGCCCCACCTACCAGAGTCTCCGGACACTGCAGAAAGACCTCTTTGGATATTCAACAAAGAATCTAGCATAATGCATTAATAACCAATTATATGGACTTTAATTAAGTTGAATGGAATGTGTGCAGGGACATTAGGGACCAAATGTCCAAAAATTAATCTAGTGTTTAAAAGGAACCATAGGATCATCCAGTCAAAGTCTCTCATATTGAGCTACATTTTCTTACATGGATTTCCAAAGTATCCATGTATCCATGTATTTCCAAAGTAGCCAAAGTATCATCCATGATATTATTATCCATGATATTATTACCATTCCTCTTGAATTGCTAATGACTGTAGAGGCCTTCTTGTCTCTTTACCTAACCTTTTTTACCAGACCTTAGTGGCCATTCATCAATGTAGCTTTCATTTTAAATGCTATATAACCTTAGGAAGAAATCCATGCTCTTTAGCATGGCATCCTAGGTTATTCATGATTTGGGCTGTGGTTTCCCGCTAGGCCCATCTCCTCTCTCCCTATTCTTTTTACTTCACCAGTAATTAATTACTTAAGCTTTCCTGACTATACCATTCTATTTCATATTTTTTCTTGGCATCTCTGTCCTCATCTGCCTAGTGAACTGCTATTCATTTTTAAAAACCTACTTTAGACATCCTCTAGGAAATATTTCCTAAATTACTCAAGAGAGTTATAATTGTATACTTTATTCATAGTTTTATTATAATATCTGTCATATTATATTATAAAATCCTTTGCAATTATTTTACTTGTAATGTTTAATATAAATAATTAGAAAATACAGATGAGCAAAGCAAATGAAATATCTGTAACCTTCTTATCCATAAATAGCTACTGTTAATTATTTGGTGTCTATCCTTTCTTGTGCATTCATGTATGTGTGCATACACAGACACATACTATATATATGTGTCTATACGTGTATATCACTTCTATACTGTGAGCTCCTTGAGAATAGGGAATGGGAATTATTATTACCATTGTTACTGGAGGACTCAGAGTATTGCTTGGCACATAAAAGTTCCCAGTAAATGTTTGTTGAATTGAATTGAAAGAAGAGTTAGTGTCATTCCTATAGACCTTCTGTCTTGCCATCTTCACCTCAGAGGACATGGTTTCACCTGAATATAAAATGAATCTTAATATTGGGAATTAACAAATGGCTTTATGCTTATCCCTGTGACCTTGCTCTGCATTTCATCATTATGAATTATATAATTATGTATATGTATGTTATGTATGTATTATTATGTATAATATACATTATGTATAACACGAATGCCACTGAAGCTGAGTGAAGTCACATAGACTTGAAGCTTAAGCTTGTGCAATAACAGTCATCAGGATTTAGGAAGGAGTGGTAGCAACTATTGGTAAATGATAAATTATGTGATTTCAAATTCAAACATTATGACTCTCTGTGTTTTCCTCTAAGAACTACTTAGAGGGCTGGAGAGTCAGAATCCATTCTGTGGCTGTGATCCTCTGGATGCCTTATTTGGGCCAGGTAGTCACACTTCCATCAGAGGAGTGAGCTTTTTGAAGGTGTGACTAAGACTGTGGGAGTGCAGGGGAGGTAGAGTTTGCTGAGTGAAGACTAATTTCCTGCAGGAGACAGCTGTTGCCACAGAGGGAGGAGGGGGTTGCTGGTGAAGACTATTTCAGGTGAAATATGCCCTTGGAGCCAGTGTTCTCCTAAATGAGGGGTTGGCAAAATTTCCTATAAAGGGCCAGTTAGTGTATATTTTGGGCTTTGTGGGACAGTCTTTTTTTTTTTTTTCAATTTCTCAGCTGTGCTCTTTTAGCATGAAAGCATCCAGAGATGATGTGTAAACAAATGAACATACCTGTGTTTCAGTAAAACTAATTTATTGACAGTGGCTTATTGACAAGTTAAATTTCTTTTGATAAAAAAACCTTCTTTTAAAAATATTTTATTTAAATTCAATTTGCCAACATATAGTATAACACCCTTAATTTCACATGTCATAATGAATGAATGTGAATCCTGACCCTCTTCTGCATTTGCTTGTCAGGAAGATTCTCCAGGAGACGAGAGTCTCTGAGGAAAGAAAAGGGATACGAAGTGTAGGGCAGCAGAACCACAAATCCCTGTGGGAGAGACAAGTGTGAAGGTCTGTTTGTGAGTGTCGGTGTGCATGATGTGGTAGGGAAAGGGAACAGAACAAGGCACCTTTGAGCACTTGTAAAAGGGAGGTAAATTTTGACTTTTTGTAAGGAAGAAATTTTAACTTCTGCATTGACTGAAAAATCATTGACCTCTTTACATATAATTGAATTTATTGTGAGGGACATTAAAGAAATTTCCATATATCATAGACACAGTTTAACCCTTTCAGGGCTTCATATTCTTTCTTTTTTTAATTTATTTTTTTAATAATACATTTATTTATTATTGGTGCTCAATTTGCAAACATACAGAATAACACCCAGCGCTCATCCCGTCAAGTGCCTACCTCAGTGCCCGTCACCAATTCACCCCCACCCCCCGCCCTCCTCCCCTTTCACCACCCCTAGTTCATTTCCTAGAGTTAGGAGTTTTTCATGTTCTGTCTCCCTTTCTGATATTTCCCACACATTTCTTCTCCCTTCCCTTCTATTCCCTTTCACTATTATTTATATTCCCCAAATGAATGAGACCATATAATGTTTGTCCTTCTCCGATTGACTCATTTCACTCAGCATAATACCATCCAGTTCCATCCACATTGAAGCAAATGGTGGGTATTTGTCATTTCTAATGGCTGAGGAATATTCCATTGTATACATAAACCACATCTTCTTTATCCATTCATCTTTCGATGGACACTGAGGCTCCTTCCACAGTTTGGCTATTGTGGACATTGTTGCAAGAAACATCGGGGTACAGGTGTCCCAGCGTTTCATTGCATCTGTATCTTTGAGGTAAATAGCCAGCAGTGCAATTGCTGGGTCGTAGGGCAGGTCTATTTTTAACTGTTTGAGGAACCTCCACACAATTTTCCAGAGTGGCTGCACCAGTTCACATTCCCACCAGCAGTGTAAGAGGGTTCCCTTTTCTCCACGCCCTCTCCAACATTTGTGGTTTCCTGCCTTGTTAATGTTCCGCATTCTCACTGGTGTGAGGTGATATCTCATTGTGGTTTTGATTTGTATTTCCCTGATGGGAAGTGATGCAGAGCATTTTCCCATGTGCATGTTGGCCATGTCTATGTCTTCCTCTGTGAGATTTCTGTTCATGTCTTTTGCCCATTTCATGATTGGATTGTTTGTTTCTTTGCTGTTGAGTTTAATAAGTTCTTTAGGGATCTTGGAAACTAGCCCTTTATCTGATATGTCATTTGCAAATATCTTCTCCCATTCTGTAGGTTGTCTTTGAGTTTTGTTGACTGTATCCTTTGCTGTGCAAAAGCTTCTTATCTTGATGAAGTCCCAATAGTTCATTTTGCTTTTGTTTCTTTTGCCTTCATGGAAGTATCTTGCAGGAAGTTACTGTGGCTGAGTTCAAAAGGGTGTTGCCTGTGTTCTCCTCTAGGATTTTGATGGAATCTTGTCTCACATTTAGATGTTTCATCCATTTGAGTTTATCTTTGTGTATGGTGAAAGAGAGTGGTCTAGTTTCATTCTTCTGCATGTGGATGTCCAATTTTCCCAGCACCATTTATTGAAGAGACTGTCTTTCTTCCAGTGGATAGTCTTTCCTCCTTTATCGGATATTAGTTGACCATAAAGTTTAGGGTCCCCTTCTGGAATCTCTATTCTGTTCCATTGATCTATGTGTCTGTTTTTGTGCCAGTACCACACTGTCTTGATGACCACAGCTTTGTCGTACACCCTGAAATCTGGCATTGTGATGCCCCCAGCTATGGTTTTCTTTTTTAATATTTCCCTGACTACTTAGGGTCTTTTCTGATTCCACATAAATCTTAAAATAATTTGTTCTCTCTGAAGAAAGTCCATGGTATTTTGATAGGGATTGCATTAAACGTATAAATTTCTCTGGGTAACATTGACATTTTCACAATATTAATTCTGCCAATCCATGAGCATGGAATATTTTTCCATCTCTTTGTGTCTTCCTCAATTTCTTTCAGAAGTGTTCTATAGTTTTTAAGGTATAGATCCTTTACCTCTTTGGTTAGGTTTATTCCTAGGTATCTTATGCTTTTGGGTGCAATTGTAAATGGGATTGACTCCTTAATTTCTCTTTCTTCAGTCTCATTGTTAGTGTATAGAAATGCCACTGACTTCTGGATATTGATTTTGTATCCTGCCACACTGCCAAATTACTGTATGAGTTCCAACAATCTTGGGGTGGAGACTTTTGGGTTTTCTATGTAGAGTATCATGTCATTGGCAAAGAGGGAGAGTTTGACTTCTTCTTTGCCAATTTGAATGCCTTTAGTGTCTTTTTGTTGTCTGATTGCTGAGGCTAGCACTTCTAGTACTATTTTGAATAGCAGTGGTGAGAGTGGACATCCCTGTCTTGTTCCTGATCTTAGGGGAAAGGCTCCCAGTGCTTCCCCATTGAGAATGATATT
This sequence comes from Canis lupus familiaris, assembly GCF_011100685.1. NCBI lineage: Eukaryota > Metazoa > Chordata > Mammalia > Carnivora > Canidae > Canis > Canis lupus. The sequence continues at coordinate 61,868,055 of NC_049238.1, forward strand.
TGCTGTGGGCTTTTCGTAGATGGCTTTTAAGATGCTGAGGAATGTTCCCTCTATCCCTACACTCTGAAGAGTTTTGATCAGGAATGGATGCTGCATTGTGATGCCCCCAGCTATGGGCATCTGGTCCAGTGTATCATTTAAAGCTCTCGTTTCTTTGGAGATGTTGTGCTTAGAAGACGTATCGAGTGTAGAAAGCGCTACATTGAAGTCACCAAGTATAAGTGTATTATTATAGTATGTCTTAACTTTGGTTATTTATTGATTGATATATTTGGCAGCTCCCATATTCGCGGCATATATATTGAGGATTGTTAAGTCCTCTTGTTTGATAGATCCTTTAAATATGATATAGTGTCCCTCTTCATATCTCATTACAGTCTTCGGTGTAAATTTTAGTTTATCTGATATAAGGATGGCTACCCCTGCTTTCTTTTGAGGACCATTTTAATGGTAAATGGTTCTCCAACCTTTTATTTTCAGGCTGTAGGTGTCCTTCTGTAAAATGTGTCTCTTGTAGACAGCAAATAGATGGGTCCTGCTTTTTTATCCAGTCTGACACCCTGCGCCTTTTGATGGGGTCATTAAGCCCATTCACGTTCAGAGTTACTATTGAAAGATATGAGTTTAGTGTCATCATGATATCTATTCAGTCTCTGTTATTGTGGATTGTTCCATTGGGCTTCTTCTTAAAGGGGAATTTTAAGAGTCCCCGTTAAAATTTCTTGCAGAGCTGGTTTGGAGGTCACATATTCTTTCAGTTCCTGCCTGTCTTAGAAGCTCTTTATCTCTCCTTCCATTCTGAATGAGAGCTTTGCTGGATAAAGTATTCTTGGTTGCATGTTTTTCTCATTTAGGAGCCTGAATATATCCTGCCACCCTTTCTGGCCTGCCAGGTCTCTGTGGAGAGGTCTGCTGTTAATCTAATATTTCTCCCCATAAAAGTCAGAGATTTCTTGTCTCTTGCTGCTTTAAGGATCTTCTCTTTATCTTTGGAATTGCAAGCTTCACTATTAAATGTCGAGGTATTGAACGGTTTTTATTGATTTTAGTGGGGGATCTCTCTATTTCCTGGATCTGAATGCCTGTTTCCCTTCCCAGATTAGGAAAGTTTTCAGCTAGGATTTGTTCAAATACATATTCTGGACCTCTGTCCCTTTCGGTGCCCTTGGGAACCCCAATTAAACGTAGATTTTTCTTCCTCAGGCTGTCACTTATTTCCCTTAATCTATCCTCATGATCTTTTAATTGTTTGTCTCTTTTTCCTCAGTTTCCCTCTTTGCTATCAACTTGTCTTCTATGTCACTCACTCGTTCTTCCACCTCGTTAACCCTCGTCGTTAGGACATCTAGTTTGGATTGCATCTCATTCAATTGATTTTTAATTTCTGCCTGATTAGATCTATATTCTGCAGTCATGAAGTCTCTTGAGTCCTTTATGCTTTTTTTCCTAGAGCCACCAGTAGCTTTATAATAGTGCTTCTGAATTGGCTTTCTGACATTGAATTGTAATCCAAATTTTGTAACTCTGCGGGAGAGAGGAATGTTTCTGATTCTTTCTTTTGAGGTGAGGTTTTCCTTCTAGTCATTTTGCTCAGTGCAGAGTGGCCAAAAACAAGTTGTATTGTTTAAGGAGAAAAAGAAAGAAGAGCAAGAAGGAAATAAAAAGAAAAAAGGAAGAAAAAAAAAGAGAAAAAAAGAAAAAAGAAGAAAAGAAAAAGAAAAAAGTGGGGTGAAGCAAACTGAAATCAAAAAGCAAACAAACCAACAAACAAAAAAAAAAAAGAAAAAAAAAAACCAAAGGGGGGTGGGAAACAAGGGGGAGTATCCTCTGATTCTGTATACTGTAAATCCCTTGACTTCCCCTGGAACTTTCCAGTGCTGCTTGGTCAATAATTTGTTTTTCCCCTATCCGTCTAGCTGGTCTTCTGTGGGAGGGGTCTGCTGTGCTGTTTTTCAGGCGTTAGCACTTTGGGGAGCTGTTCAGTGAAAGATATTTAAGCTGTTTATCCTGTGAGGCCACTGTGAGGCTCTGTGGGGGCTGTTTACCCCGTGAGGCCCCAGGGGGAACAACCACAGTGGCGGGGCCAGCTCTGGAGCCCTGGAGTCAGCTCCCGCAGTAACTCCGGAGCTCTCCGTCTGCGGGGCCTGGATGCTCCGGGGCGGGGCCGCTGATCCGCTCAGCTGGGGGCAGGAGCGTCCTCGCTGTCCTGGGCCCTCCCGGCGTCTGCCTGTCCCGGGGGAGGCCAGATCCTGGGCTGTGTCCCGGCGCCCTGTGCTCCCGGCCTGCGCTGATGATTGGCGCTCCGGCCCCGCAGCCCCCTCCGCGCAGAGCCGCCCCCGAGCCCCTCAGTGGTGCTCCCGGGTCCAGCGTTGTGCGCACTACAGCCCTTAGGGAGCTCGGCGCACTCTCCCTGGGGCACAGGTGTCTGTTAGTGTCCCAGGGAGCCTGAGGGCATCCTCTCCCCTCCTGGGGTCCTGCTCTAACTCCCTTGGAGTGCCTTTCAACCCGGGATGATTGGTGCAGCTCCTGCTTCTCCGGGTCGTGGCTTTCCTGTCCTGGGGACACTCGCCCCGGCCTTAGCCCAGCTCCTTGCGGGGCCCCTCCCCCTTGGAGGCCTTTTGTTTCTTTGTTTCTTTTTCCCCCCGTCTTCCTACCTTGACAGAAGTGCGAACTCTTCTCACTGTAGCATTCCAGGTGTTCTCTCTTTAAATCTCAGGCCGAATTTGTAGATTTTCAGGATGGTTGAAGGTTATCTAGGTAATTTGGTGGGGACAGGTGACTTGGGGACCCTACTCTTCTGCCATCTTGCCCCTCCCTCCAGGGCTTCATTTTCTAAATATAATCCAACATCAGAGATTTGTTGAGCTTTAGTTCCTGGTTCGTGTTCTGAAAACAAGAGGCATATTGAATGTGCATTTTGGCTTCTTCACTCCCTTTTGAACATTACTAATGTAAGAGTTGGACTAGATTATCACAAAAATCCTTTCCCAAACAGAGAGTCATGATTTTACCATAGTACATGCTCCATAGTAAAAGGGTAGGCATGAAGATTCCCCCCTCATAAGTCTGGTTCATGGTTTTCTCCTTGGAGATGACAGTGTTTGGGAACAGAGATTTTTTATGCTATGTGTCATGTTCTAGGTTTTTTAGTACCTCTATGTTTTGGCAGAAGAAAATTATGTTCTCCTTTATGCCAAGCACAATGCTTTGCACACTTACGTTCATCATTTTATTAATCCTCACAACCGTATGACATAGGATTCTTTTTTTTTTAAGATTTTTTATTTATCCTTTCATAGAGACAGAGAGAGAGAGGCAGAGACACAGGCAGAGGGAGAAGCAGGCTCTATATAGGGAGCCGGATGTGGGACTCGATCCTGGGTCTCCAGGATCACACCCCGGGCTGCAGGGGCTGCTAAACCACGGCACCACCAGGGCTGCCCATGACGTAGGATTCTTAACTCTATTTTGCAGATGATACAACTGGGGCTAATAGAAAATATGTAACTTGTTTTAAGTCACTTAGCTATTAAATGGAGAAGACAGTGTTAACACTCAAATCTGCTTCTTCCTAGCAATAGCCAGGGAATAGGGGACTATTCATATCTTAGAAAAGGCAGGGTTTTGGGGGCAGTTCTTGAGGAATAGAGTGTTTGACCTAAAAAAAAAAAAAAGCCAGCAAAAAACAACAACCAACAAGCAAAACTGTGGGTATAAACAGTGAAGTTCTCTTCCCACCCCAGGGTACTCACTTTCGCCCTTGTCCAGAAGCCAGTGTTCTTATAGCACCATCTGCTGGGTCTTAGGAAAATTCTACAGAAAGTGTTTTCCTCCTTGCCCTTTCTTTCCTTCCTTCACACCCCCCATGCAGTTCCTGGCAATTCTTCATAGCTTAGTCTTTATGAATGAGGAACTTACATAAAAACCAGGGACATAACAAACAGAGAATGTTGATGCTCATGACTTTGGGTTACGAGGAGTCAAAAGAAGTTAGCTAAAACCAGTCAACAGGCATTTCCCCTCCATATTCTTCTTTCTAGGTACAAGGGTCATTTTTCTCTTATCTCAAAAAATCAAAAATAAATGTGATATAATTTTATAGCTTAGTAGCTACTCCCTAGGGAGTGGGGGAGAAATGGTGATATATCTTTTAGCTTCAGCTCCAGGCCCTGGTACACACTCTGTTTGAGTATTGGTTTTCCTCTTCAGCTATTTCTCTCTCTCCTGTTGGTATTTTTCCTTTGCTCCTCAAAGTTCTAAAAAATGATCTAGATGCTGGGAATCCAGAGCTCGTTCTTACTTGTATTGTCTTATTTATTATTTCAATATCTTTCTCTAGTGTGTGTTCATCTTAACTTACTGTCTGATGCTCATACTGGTAGGACTATTTATAGTCTGTATCTTTTGTTGCTACCAACCTGAGGCTTTCTGCATGCAGGCCTAGTCCATCGTAGCAGGCAGTTGGAGGAGAGTGATGGAAGTGCTCCTCAGGGGACCCTCCAAATCTTATATGGGTGATGAAGAACACCTGTTAGCATGGGCGATCTTGGAGTGACAGCTGAGCCTCAGATATGGGAAAGGAAGAGCTAAGACTTAGAGCCCTTGGTTGTTGGAAGTCAGATCTAGAGCCTTTGCCTGTGTGTGTGCGCATACACACGAGACAGACAGAGACAGAGAGAGACAGAGACAGATACAGAGAAACAGAGAGAGAGACAGAGGGAGGATACTTTTTAAAAAAAGTTTTTGTTTAGATTTTAGTCAATATACAGTGTAACATTAGTTTCAGGTGTACAATGTAGTGACTCAGCACTTCCATACATAATAACCCAGTGCTCATCATGAAAAATGTACTCCTTAACCCTCACTACCGATTTCAACCATACCCCCCACCCACTTCCCTTCTGGTGACCATCAGTGTGTTCTCTATAGTTAAGTCTGTTTCTTGGTTTCTCTCTCTCTCTTTTTCCAAGAGGGATGGATACTTTAGTGTGAATATGATGAGTATGAAACAGATCAGGCCCCATTTCCTCTCTGACTTTCCTCCAGCTCTCTCTCTCCTCATGGAATCTTCTGAAGCCATACTGCTTTCTTGCTATTCTCCAAAACCTCCAGGCATACTCTTTACTTAGGACTGTTTCCAGGAAAGCTTTCCTCCCAAATATTCACTTGGTTTTATCTTTCATGCCCTTCAAGTGCTTGCTCAAGTATCACTTTCTCAATAAGGCCTACCCTTCATTTGGCACATACTTCTAACATATTGCATAATTGGCTTGTTTATTATGCAGGGTTTTGAGCAGGGGAGAGACACGACATGATTCACTACCATGGTGATGCTTGACCTTAGGTAGATGAGGTGAACAAGAAAGATCAGTCAGGTGAGAGGCAAGGAAATGGGCATAATCAAGGCTCTGGCTTGGGTGTCCATGTATATGGTGGTGTACACACTAGGAAAACCAATAAAGGAGAAAGAGAGGGCTTGAGATGAGGGCACCGATGATGAGTTGTCATCTAATTTATTCCCATCGTCTAACTCTTTCTATCCCTTCATACTCTTAACTCCTTAAAGAGCAGTGAGCACTCCCCATCTCTCATCTTGCATTTACTCTTGAACACTTTGCAATCTGATTTTCATACCCTCTTTCAGACTTTTTTGAGGGCTCCTCTTCCTTGGGTAGTGCTTAAATGTTTTTGTTCTCCAGAACCATGTAAGTTTTCTGCATGTTTAAGATCAATTTCCAGTCTTACCATTTATAAATTTTGGTAATGGAGCAGAAAAGAGGCAAGACATATTGTTCATGATTTTTTACTGGCAATTTTTATGCATCTGCCTAGTCGGAAACCAGAGACTTGGAAGCTTTTGGTCTATAAACTCAAATGATTGCTGTCACAGTGATGTGATTATTCTGTAATACCTAATACATCTCCTTAAATAGTCATGTGTAATATTAAAATTTGCAGAAACATTAGAACTTGAACTTTTATCTTTAACATTCTAATGAATCCCACATAACAAGATTTTTATAATATTATTAAAAATTAACATATGCTAACTTAGGAGGACAAATATATCTTCTTTAAAAGAAGATTGGCACTAAGTAGAAGGATTAAAGTAGATTTACATTTTTTCTTTTTTTAAAATTTAAATTCAATTAGCCAACACATAATACATCATTAGTTTTAGAAGTAGCTTTCAATAATTCATCAGTTGCATATAATACTCAGTTCTCATCCCATCATGTACCCATTTACATTTTTAAGAAAAGGGGAGAGACGTAACTGTCCTCAAAAAGAAGTTTTTAGGGGCAGTCTAGCTCAGCGGTTTATTTACTTATTTATTTTTTAAAGATTTTTTATTTATTTATTCATGAGAGAGACACAGAGAGAGAGAGAGAGAGACAGAGACACAGGCAGAGGGAGAAACAGGCTCCACGCAGAGAGCCTGATGTGGGACTCGACCCAGGGTCTCCAGGATCACGCCTTGGGCTGCAGGCGGCGCTAAACCGCTGAGCCACCGGGGCTGCCCGGCTGGCTGGATCCTGGAGGCCCGGGATCGAGTCCCATGTCAGGCCCCCTGCATGGAGCCTGCTTCTCCCTCTGCCTGTGTCTCTGCCTCTCTCCCTCTGTGTCTTTCATGAATAAATAAATAAGATCTTAAAAAAAAAAAAAAGAAGTTTTTATGGGCCGACCTGGTGGCTCAGCGGTTTAGCGCCTCCTTCAGCCCAGGGCGTGATCCTGGAGACCAGGAATCGAGTCCCAAGTCAGGCTCCCTGCATGAGGCCTGCTTCTTCCTCTGCCTGTGTCTCTCCCTCTATCTCTCTCTCTGTGTCTCTCGTGAATAAATAAATAAAATCTTAAAAAAAAAGTTTTTACAATAAATCTTGTGCTTTATATTTTTCTTCTCATGTCTTCATTTAGGTCCAATTCGGGGTCTTAAGATAATGATCCCTTTGTTCATAGATGTATTTATAGAGTTGAATGCTGGTATAAAAAATAAAAAAAACTATTGTTTTTTGCTTGCTTCCATTGCTACCAGTTGTCTCAGAGCTGCCATCTTGATAAATATCCTCATTCTGTCTGTACCTTCCACTGTCCCTCAGCTGACTATGGCCAGATTCTTGTCTACACACCTTCCACTAAGTCCCTTGGTTTTGATACTAAATGAATAGTAATAGTTGTCTTCTCCTATTCTTTTTGGGGCTTTTGCTGTCACCAGATTGGTAAGAACTGGACATGTGATCTCCACTTTTGTGAACTTTATTGCCTTTTGTTCATACCAAGATCACCTGGAGATTAGGTATTATCATTTTGCTTTCTTTTTTTTAATTTTTAAAAAGATTTTATTTATATATTCATGAAAGACAGAGAAAGAGAGAGGCAGAGATGCAGGCAGAGGGAGAAGCAGACTCCATGCAGGGAGCCCAATGTGGGACTTAATCCTGGGACTCAGGGATCATGCCATGAGCTGAGGGCAGACGATCAACTGCTGAGCCACCCAGCATCCCTATTATCTTGCATTCTATTTTTTAAAAATATTTTTATTGGAGTTCAATTTGCCAACATATAGCATAACATTCAGTGCTCTTCCCGTCAAGTGCCCACCTCAGTGTCCATCACTCAGTCACCCCCACCCCCCATCCACCTCCGCTTCCACCACCCCTAGTTCATTTCCCAGAGTTAGGAGTCTTTCATGTTCTGTCTCCCTTTCTGATATTTCCCACTCATTTTCTCTCCTTTCCCCTTTATTCCCTTTCACTATTTCTTATATCCCCAAATGAATAGGACCATATAATGTTTGTCCTCCTCCGATGACTTACTTCACTCAGCATAATATCCTCCAGTTCCATCCACGTCGAAGCAAATGGTGGGTATTTGTCATTTCTTTTTTTTTTAATTTATTTTTTATTGGTGTTCAATTTACTAACATACAGAATAACACCCAGTGCCCGTCACCCATTCACTCCCACCCCCCGCCCTCCTCCCCTTCTACCACCCCTAGTTCGTTTCCCAGAGTTAGCAGTCTTTACGTTCTGTCTCCCTTTCTGATATTTCCCACACATTTCTTCTCCCTTCCCTTATATTCCCTTTCACTATTATTTATATTCCCCAAATGAATGAGAACATATAATGTTTGTCCTTCTCCGACTGACTTACTTCACTCAGCATAATACCCTCCAGTTCCATCCACGTTGAAGCAAATGGTGGGTATTTGTCATTTCTAATAGCTGAGTAATATTCCATTGTATACATAAACCACATCTTCTTTATCCATTCATCTTTCGTTGGACACCGAGGCTCCTTCCACAGTTTGGCTATCGTGGCCATTGCTGCTATGAACATCGGGGTGCAGGTGTCCCGGCGTTTCATTGCATTTGTATCTTTGGGGTAAATCCCCAACAGTGCAATTGCTGGGTCGTAGGGCAGGTATATTTTTAACTGTTTGAGGAACCTCCACACAGTTTTCCAGAGTGGCTGCACCAGTTCACATTCCCACCAACAGTGTAAGAGGGTTCCCTTTTCTCCGCATCCTCTCCAACATTTGTTGTTTCCTGCCTTGTTAATTTTCCCCATTCTCACTGGTGTGAGGTGGTATCTCATTGTAGTTTTGATTTGTATTTCCCTGATGGCAAGTGATGCAGAACATTTTCTAATATGCATGTTGGCCATGTCTATGTCTTCCTCTGTGAGATTTCTCTTCATGTCTTTTGCCCATTTCATGATTGGATTGTTTGTTTCTTTGCTGTTGAGTTTAATAAGTTCTTTATAGATCTTGGAAACTAGCCCTTTATCTGATATGTCATTTGCAAATATCTTCTCCCATTCTGTAGGTTGTCTTTGAGTTTTGTTGACTGTATCCTTTGCTGTGCAAAAGCTTCTTATCTTGATGAAGTCCCAATAGTTCATTTTTGCTTTTGTTTCTTTTGCCTTCGTGGATGTATCTTGCAAGAAGTTACTATGGTCCGAGTTCAAAAAGGTGTTGCCTGTGTTCTTCTCTAGGATTTTGATGGAATCTTGTCTCACATTTAGATCTTTCATCCATTTTGAGTTTATCTTTGTGTATGGTGAAAGAGAGTGGTCTAGTTTCATTCTTTTGCATGTGGATGTCCAATTTTCCCAGCACCATTTATTGAAGAGACTGTCTTTCTTCCAATGGATAGTCTTTCCTCCTTTATCGAATATTAGTTGCCCATAAAGTTCAGGGTCCACTCCTGGATTCTCTATTCTGTTCCACTGATCTGTGTGTCTGTTTTTGTGCCAGTACCACACTGTCTTGATGACCACAGCTTTGTAGTACAACCTGAAATCTGGCATTGTGATGCCCCCAGATATGGTTTTCTTTTTTAAAATTCCCCTGGCTATTCGGGGTCTTTTCTGATTCCACACAAATCTTAAAATAATTTGTTCTAACTCTCTGAAGAAAGTCCATGGTATTTTGATAGGGATTGCATTAAACGTGTGTATTGCCCTGGGTAATAACATTGACATTTTCACAATATTAATTCTGCCAATCCATGAGCAAGGAATATTTTTCCATCTCTTTGTGTCTTCCTCAATTTCTTTCAGAAGTGTTCTATAGTTTTGAGGGTATAGATCCTTTACATCTTTGGTTAGGTTTATTCCTAGGTATCTTATGCTTTTGAGTGCAATTGTAAATGGGATTGACTCCTTAATTTCTCTTTCTTCAGTCTCATTGTTAGTGTATAGAAATGCCACTGACTTCTGGGCATTGATTTTGTATCCTGCCACGCTACCGAATTGCTGTATGAGTTCTAGCAATCTTGCCCAAGACACAAGAGTCCAGGGGCCAGATGGCTTCCCAGGGGAATTTTATCAAACGTTTAAAGAAGAAATCATACCTATTCTCCTAAAGCTGTTTGGAAAGATAGAAAGAGATGGAGTACTTCCAAATTCGTTCTATGAAGCCAGCATCACCTTAATTCCAAAGCCAGACAAAGACCCCACCAAAAAGGAGAATTACAGACCAATATCCCTGATGAACATGGATGCAAAAATTCTCAACAAGATACTGGCCAATAGGATCCAACAATACATTAAGAAAATTATTCACCATGACCAAGTAGGATTTATCCCTTGGGACACAAGGCTGGTTCAACACCCGTAAAACAATCAATGTGATTCATCATATCAGCAAGAGAAAAACCAAGAACCATATGATCCTCTCATTGGATGCAGAGAAAGCATTTGACAAAATACAGCATCCATTCCTGATCAAAACTCTTCAGAGTGTAGGGATAGAGGGAACATTCCTCGACATCTTAAAAGCCATCTATGAAAAGCCCACAGCAAATATCATTCTCAATGGGGAAGCACTAGGAGCCTTTCCCCTAAGATCAGGAACAAGACAGGGATGTCCACTCTCACCACTGCTGTTCAACATAGTACTGGAAGTCCTAGCCTCAGCAATCAGACAACAAAAAGACATTAAAGGCATTCAAATTGGCAAAGAAGAAGTCAAACTCTCCCTCTTTGCCGATGACATGATACTCTACATAGAAAACCCAAAAGTCTCCACCGCAAGTATTTGTCATTTCTAATGGCTGAGTAATATTCCATCGTATACATAGACCACATCTTCTTTTCCATTCATCTTTCAATGGACACCAAGGATCCTTCCACAGATTGGCTATTGTGGACATTGCTGCTAGAAACATTGGGGTGCAGGTGTCCCGGCATTTCACTGCATATGTATCCTTGGGGTAAATCCCCAGCAATGCAATTGCTGGGTCGTGGGGCAGATCTATTTTTAACTCTTTGAGGAACCTCCACTCAGTTTTCCAGAGTGTCTGCACCAGTTCACATTCCTACCAACAGTGCAAGAGGGTTCCCTTTTCTCCACATCCTCTCCCACATTTGTAGTTTCCTGCCTTGTTAATTTTCCCCATTCTCACTGGTGTGAGGCGGTATCTCATTGTGGTTTTGATTTGTATTTCCCTGATGGCAAGTGATGCGGAGCATTTTCTCATGTGCATGTTGGCCATGTCTATGTCTTCCTCTGTGAGATTTCTGTTCATGTCTTTTGCCCATTTCATGATTGGATTGTTTGTTTCTTTGGTGTTGAGTTTAATAAGTTCTTTATAGATCTTGGAAACTAGCCCTTTATCTGATATGTCATTTGCAAATATCTTCTCCCATTCTGTAGGTTGTCTTTTAGTTTTGTTGACTGTATCCTTTGCTATGCAAAAGCTTCTTATCTTGATGAAGTCCCAATAGTTCATTTTTGCTTTTGTTTCTTTTGCCTTCATGGATGTATCTTGCAAGAAGTTACTGTGGCTGAGTTCAAAAGGGTGTTGCCTGTGTTCTCCTCTAGGATTTTGATGGAATCTTGTCTCACATTTAGATCTTTCATCCATTTTGAGTTATCTTTGTGTATGGTGAAAGAGAGTGGTCTAGTTTCATTCTTCTGCATGCGGATGTCCAATTTTCCCAGCACCATTTATTGAAGAGACTGTCTTTCTTCCAGTGGATAGTCTTTCCTCCTTTATCGAATATTAGTTGCCCATAAAGTTCAGGGTCCACTTCTGGGTTCTCTATTCTGTTCCATTGATCTATGTGTCTGTTTTTGTGCCAGTACCACACTGTCTTGATGACCACAGCTATGTAGTACAACCTGAAATCTGGCATTGTGATGCCCCCAGCTATGGGCATCTGGTCCAGTGTATCATTTAACACTCTCGTTTCTTTGGAGATGTTGTGCTTAGAAGACCTATTGAGTGTAGAAAGTGCTAGATTGAAGTCACCAAGTATAAGTGTATTATTATCTAAGTATTTCTTTACTTTGGTTATTAATTGATTTAAATATTTGGCAGCTCCCACATTCGGGGCATATATATTGAGGATTGTTAAGTCCTCTTGTTGGATAGATTCTTTAAGTATGATATAGTGTCCCTCTTCATCTCTCACTAGAGTCTTCAGTGTAAATTTTAGTTTATGTGATATAAGGATGGCTACCCCTGCTTTCTTTTGAGGACCGTTTGAATGGTAAATGGTTCTCCAGCCTTTAATTTTCAGGTTGTAGGTGTCCTTCTGTCTAAAATGAGTCTTTGGAGATGTTGTGTTTAGAAGACCTATCGAGTGTAGAAAGCACTAGATTGAAGTCACCAAGTATAAATGTATTATTATCTAAGTATGTCTTAACTTTGGTTATTAATTGAATGATATATTTGGTAGCTCCCACATTCAGGGCATTTATATTGAGGATTGTTAAGTCCTCTTGTTGGATAGATCCTTTAAGTATGATATAGTGTCCCTCTTCATCTCTCAGTACAGTCTTCGGGGGTAAATTTTAGTTTATCTGATATAAGTATGGCTACCCCTGCTTTCTTTTTTCTTTCTTTTTTTTTTAATTTTTATTTATTTATGATAGTCACAGAGAGAGAGAGAGAGGCGCAGAGACACAGGCAGAGGGAGAAGCAGGCTCCATGCACTGGGAGCCCGATGTGGGATTCGATCCTGGGTCTCCAGGATCGTGCCCTGGGCCAAAGGCAGGCGCCAAACCGCTGCGCCACCCAGGGATTCCCCCTGCTTTCTTTTGAGGACCATTTGAATGGTAAATGGTTCCCCAACCTTTTATTTTCAAGCTATAGGTGTCCTTCTGTCTAAAATGAGTCTTATAGACCATATAATGTTTGTCCTTCTCCGATTGAATTATTTCACTCAGCATAATACCCTCCAGTTCCGAGAGTGCATTTTCTTTATTGTTTTTCCTTTGTCAGGATATTTCAGCACAAATTCTCTGCTTTCATTAATCTTCATTGTAAAATAACTCCTAGTGCCTTTGGAAGAAGAGCCAGTGGTTAGTAGTTTCTGTTTACTAATCTTGGTTTGACTTGGCTAATAGACACTTGGGTTTAATGTTTGTCCTATTCATGTGAGCAAAGCCTTTTTTCATCCTAAAGGTGACTATGTGGGACAATGATTATATTATTTAAATTCTTTCTTCTTTGGACTCCTCATTACTTTTGCATGGTGTACAATTAACATTTGGTCATATAGTTTTCCAGTGACAAAAAGATGTAATTTTGGCTATTGGGGGTAAGTCTTCCGGAGTCTATGAGAAATAAACACAAAAGGACAAACTATGGTATGTGCTTAATTGTTTATTTTGAAGCTTTATGCAATTCAGTTTTTTGATTTAATGAATCCACAATAATATAGAGTCCCATTAAAGAATAGTAGAGGAATATGGATCGACCCCTGATATTAACATCGCAGCTTTGGCCTCTAGAATGACAATGTTATATTTTTGACAAAGATTAATATACTAATCTACAAAGATTCTAAAATGTAACCTCTCAAAAGACAAATCCAAGCTTGAAAACTAACAACACCAAATACTGTGTTTTCTAAAACTACTGACACTGATTTTGCACATTCACCATCCTAACTGAAGATTTAAATATGAGAAATATGAAACTATCACCAAGGAAAGAAAGAGTGTAACTTACTTAAAATAAATGAGATAAATTCTTTGGAAGTATATTTGGAAATTAATTGATTTAAAGTTATGTGTGGGTTCATATTCCTACAATTTGGATTATTTTCTTATCAGATTATCATCATCATAATTAAAAATTTGTGACTGAAAAAATCCCAAACATTGAGAATTGTCATGTGAAAGGCAATATATTCCTGGGTGCATCTTACTCTGTTATATTGGATACCACAGAATCTTCTCAATATTCACAGAAGTCCTTGAATTCCACATGGCTGGAATCATGACTTCTACTACCATTCTGAGACTGAACAAACACTGAATCAGACGGCCCAGGATTTTCTCTCTGATCCTGAAGATACCCTGGATGTCTAGAGGTATCTAGAGAGTGCCCATGACCAGATCCCTGTCTTCTCCCAATACCAGTGTCTGACTGTCCGTGACCAGACTGAGACTGTCCATGATTGGTTCTGTGCCTCTGTTGAGACTCAGAGTGTCTAGCGCTGTCTCCTGCATGGCCACGGGCAGATCCCTGTTGGTTTCCTGAGCCAGATCCATACTGTCTCTCGGAGTCTTCTGTGAGTCCTTCACTGTCACTGTCCTGACTAATGCTGGACCCCCGGTTGCTGACTGGCCTGAATTCAGATGACGATTGTCCCTGCCTGGCCTGCGATGGCCTGGAGCCCTGTGCCCGAGTGGACGATTGCTGGTGGCGAGATCCTGACTCAGAATGTCCAAAATCGGCTGCCTGACCCTCATGGGAGCCTGAGTGCCTAGAGCTGTCATGGGCCTGGTCATGGCGGGGTCCTTGTCTCCCCCTGGTACTGGATTGGGACTGTCCGTGGGCAGAATCAAAGTGTTCTTGGGAGGCTACCTGGTAGAAATAAGATGCTGAGTGCTCAGAACTGCCGTGTGCACTACTGCCACGTTGTCTCCTCTGACTGGACCTGGACCGTTCCTGGACTGACCCTGACTGAGTCTCTGAGTCTAGTGATTGTCCTTCACTGTCGCTGGCCTGACTGACACTGGATTCCCGGTGTTTGCTGTTACCAGATCCATGTCCAGTTCGCGAGTGTCTGGAGCTGTCCTGTGACTGCTGATGGTGGCGCCCTTGTCTGTCTATGGTGCTGAGATCTGAGTCTCCATGGGCAGAGTCAGGCTGCCCACGGGTGGCCTGCTGTCCTTGGCGTGACCCTGTGTGTCTGGCTCTGTCTCCTGACTGCTCGTGGCGGCTTCCTTGTCTTTCCCTAGTGCTGGATCCCGAGTCTCGGTGGGCAGAGTCAGGATGCCCACGGGTGGCCTGCTGTCCTTGACGTGACCCTGCGTGTCTGGCTCTGTCTCCTGACTGCTCGTGGCGGCTTCCTTGTCTTTCCCTAGTGCTGGATCCCGAGTCTCGGTGGGCAGAGTCAGGATGCCCACGGGTGGCCTGCTGTCCTTGGATGTGACCCTGCGTGTCTTGTTCTGTCTCCTGACTGCTCGTGGCGGCTTCCTTGTCTTTCCCTAGTGCTTGATCCCGAGTCTCGGTGGGCAGAGTCAGGATGCCCACGGGTGGCCTGCTGTCCTTGAGCGTGACCCTGCGTGTCTGGCTCTGTCTCCTGACTGCTCGTGGCGGCTTCCTTGTCTTTCCCTAGTGCTGGATCCCGAGTCTCGGTGGGCAGGGTCAGAGTGCCTGTGAGTGCCTGTCTGCCCTTGACGTGACCCCAACTGTGTGGATCTGTCAGTTGACTGACCATGGGTAGACCCACGTTGGTTTCTTGCCCCGGACCCAGAATCTCCACGGGTCGTTAAGAATTCTCTACCTGAATCTTCTGAATGTCCTTCACTCAGGCTGGATTCCTGATGTCTGCTTGTCCTGGGTCCAGAGGACAATGGTCCGTGTTCAGAGCCTGAGCGTCCGGATCTGTCTGTTGACTGCTCATGCTGGGTTTCTCGTCTTCCTCCTGTGCTCGATCTTGACCGGCCATGGACGGAGTCAGCGTGTCCCCGGGAGGGTGACCCTGCACGATGGGACCCTGGAAGTCTAGAGGTATCTAGAGAGTGCCCATGACTAGATCCCTGTCTTCTCCCAGTACCAGTGTCTGACTGTCCGTGACCAGACTGAGACTGTCCATGATTGGTTCTGTGCCTCTGTTGAGACTCAGAGTGTCTAGCGCTGTCTCCTGCATGGCCACGGGCAGATCCCTGTTGGTTTCCTGAGCCAGATCCATACTGTCTCTCGGAGTCTTCTGTGAGTCCTTCACTGTCACTGTCCTGACTAATGCTGGACCCCCGGTTGCTGACTGGCCTGAATTCAGATGACGATTGTCCCTGCCTGGCCTGCGATGGCCTGGAGCCCTGTGCCCGAGTGGACGATTGCTGGTGGCGAGATCCTGACTCAGAATGTCCAAAATCGGCTGCCTGACCCTCATGGGAGCCTGAGTGCCTAGAGCTGTCATGGGCCTGGTCATGGCGGGGTCCTTGTCTCCCCCTGGTACTGGATTGGGACTGTCCATGGGCAGAATCAAAGTGTTCTTGGGGGGCTACCTGGTAGAAATAAGATGCTGAGTGCTCAGAACTGCCGTGTGCACTACTGCCACGTTGTCTCCTCTGACTGGACCTGGACCGTTCCTGGACTGACCCTGACTGAGTCTCTGAGTCTAGTGATTGTCCTTCACTGTCGCTGGCCTGACTGACACTGGCTTCCCGGTGTTTGCTGTTACCAGATCCATGTCCAGTTCGCGAGTGTCTGGAGCTGTCCTGTGACTGCTGATGGTGGCGCCCTTGTCTGTCTACGGTGCTGAGATCTGAGTCTCCATGGGCAGAGTCAGGCTGCCCACGGGTGGCCTGCTGTCCTTGGCGTGACCCTGTGTGTCTTGTTCTGTCTCCTGACTGCTCGTGGCGGCTTCCTTGTCTTTCCCTAGTGCTGGATCCCGAGTCTCGGTGGGCAGAGTCAGGCTGCCCACGGGTGGCCTGCTGTCCTTGGCGTGACCCTGCGTGTCTGGCTCTGTCTCCTGACTGCTCGTGGCGGCTTCCTTGTCTTTCCCTAGTGCTGGATCCCGAGTCTCGGTGGGCAGAGTCAGGATGCCCACGGGTGGCCTGCTGTCCTTGGCGTGACCCTGCGTGTCTGGCTCTGTCTCCTGACTGCTCGTGGCGGCTTCCTTGTCTTTCCCTAGTCCTGGATCCCGAGTCTCGGTGGGCAGGGTCAGAGTGCCTGTGAGTGCCTGTCTGCCCTTGACGTGACCCCAACTGTGTGGATCTGTCAGTTGACTGACCATGGGTAGACCCACGTTGGTTTCTTGCCCCGGACCCAGAATCTCCACGGGTCGTTAAGAATTCTCTACCTGAATCTTCTGAATGTCCTTCACTCAGGCTGGATTCCTGATGTCTGCTTGTCCTGGGTCCAGAGGACAATGGTCCGTGTTCAGAGCCTGAGCGTCCGGATCTGTCTGTTGACTGCTCATGCTGGGTTTCTCGTCTTCCTCCTGTGCTCGATCTTGACCGGCCATGGACGGAGTCAGCGTGTCCCCGGGAGGGTGACCCTGCACGATGGGACCCTGGAAGTCTAGAGGTATCTAGAGAGTGCCCATGACTAGATCCCTGTCTTCTCCCAGTACCAGTGTCTGACTGTCCGTGACCAGACTGAGACTGTCCATGATTGGTTCTGTGCCTCTGTTGAGACTCAGAGTGTCTAGCGCTGTCTCCTGCATGGCCACGGGCAGATCCCTGTTGGTTTCCTGAGCCAGATCCATACTGTCTCTCGGAGTCTTCTGTGAGTCCTTCACTGTCACTGTCCTGACTAATGCTGGACCCCCGGTTGCTGACTGGCCTGAATTCAGATGACGATTGTCCCTGCCTGGCCTGCGATGGCCTGGAGCCCTGTGCCCGAGTGGACGATTGCTGGTGGCGAGATCCTGACTCAGAATGTCCCAAATCGGCTGCCTGACCCTCATGGGAGCCTGAGTGCCTAGAGCTGTCATGGGCCTGGTCATGGCGGGGTCCTTGTCTCCCCCTGGTACTGGATTGGGACTGTCCGTGGGCAGAATCAAAGTGTTCTTGGGGGGCTACCTGGTAGAAATAAGATGCTGAGTGCTCAGAACTGCCGTGTGCACTACTGCCACGTTGTCTCCTCTGACTGGACCTGGACCGTTCCTGGACTGACCCTGACTGAGTCTCTGAGTCTAGTGATTGTCCTTCACTGTCGCTGGCCTGACTGACACTGGATTCCCGGTGTTTGCTGTTACCAGATCCATGTCCAGTTCGCGAGTGTCTGGAGCTGTCCTGTGACTGCTGATGGTGGCGCCCTTGTCTGTCTACGGTGCTGAGATCTGAGTCTCCATGGGCAGAGTCAGGCTGCCCACGGGTGGCCTGCTGTCCTTGGCGTGACCCTGTGTGTCTGGCTCTGTCTCCTGACTGCTCGTGGCGGCTTCCTTGTCTTTCCCTAGTGCTGGATCCCGAGTCCTGGTGGGCAGAGTCAGGCTGCCCACGGGTGGCCTGCTGTCCTTGGCGTGACCCTGCGTGTCTGGCTCTGTCTCCTGACTGCTCGTGGCGGCTTCCTTGTCTTTCCCTAGTGCTGGATCCCGAGTCTCGGTGGGCAGAGTCAGGCTGCCCACGGGTGGCCTGCTGTCCTTGGCGTGACCCTGCGTGTCTTGTTCTGTCTCCTGACTGCTCGTGGCGGCTTCCTTGTCTTTCCCTAGTGCTTGATCCCGAGTCCTGGTGGGCAGAGTCAGGATGCCCACGGGTGGCCTGCTGTCCTTGGCGTGACCCTGCGTGTCTGGCTCTGTCTCCTGACTGCTCGTGGCGGCTTCCTTGTCTTTCCCTAGTGCTGGATCCCGAGTCCTGGTGGGCAGAGTCAGGCTGCCCACGGGTGGCCTGCTGTCCTTGGCGTGACCCTGCGTGTCTGGCTCTGTCTCCTGACTGCTCGTGGCGGCTTCCTTGTCTTTCCCTAGTGCTGGATCCCGAGTCTCGGTGGGCAGAGTCAGGCTGCCCACGGGTGGCCTGCTGTCCTTGGCGTGACCCTGTGTGTCTGGCTCTGTCTCCTGACTGCTCGTGGCGGCTTCCTTGTCTTTCCCTAGTGCTGGATCCCGAGTCTCGGTGGGCAGGGTCAGAGTGCCTGTGAGTGCCTGTCTGCCCTTGACGTGACCCCAACTGTGTGGATCTGTCAGTTGACTGACCATGGGTAGACCCACGTTGGTTTCTTGCCCCGGACCCAGAATCTCCACGGGTCGTTAAGAATTCTCTACCTGAATCTTCTGAATGTCCTTCACTCAGGCTGGATTCCTGATGTCTGCTTGTCCTGGGTCCAGAGGACAATGGTCCGTGTTCAGAGCCTGAGCGTCCGGATCTGTCTGTTGACTGCTCATGCTGGGTTTCTCGTCTTCCTCCTGTGCTCGATCTTGACCGGCCATGGACGGAGTCAGCGTGTCCCCGGGAGGGTGACCCTGCACGATGGGACCCTGGAAGTCTAGAGGTATCTAGAGAGTGCCCATGACTAGATCCCTGTCTTCTCCCAGTACCAGTGTCTGACTGTCCGTGACCAGACTGAGACTGTCCATGATTGGTTCTGTGCCTCTGTTGAGACTCAGAGTGTCTAGCGCTGTCTCCTGCATGGCCACGGGCAGATCCCTGTTGGTTTCCTGAGCCAGATCCATACTGTCTCTCGGAGTCTTCTGTGAGTCCTTCACTGTCACTGTCCTGACTAATGCTGGACCCCCGGTTGCTGACTGGCCTGAATTCAGATGACGATTGTCCCTGCCTGGCCTGCGATGGCCTGGAGCCCTGTGCCCGAGTGGACGATTGCTGGTGGCGAGATCCAGACTCAGAATGTCCAAAATCGGCTGCCTGACCCTCATGGGAGCCTGAGTGCCTAGAGCTGTCATGGGCCTGGTCATGGCGGGGTCCTTGTCTCCCCCTGGTACTGGATTGGGACTGTCCGTGGGCAGAATCAAAGTGTTCTTGGGGGGCTACCTGGTAGAAATAAGATGCTGAGTGCTCAGAACTGCCGTGTGCACTACTGCCACGTTGTCTCCTCTGACTGGACCTGGACCGTTCCTGGACTGACCCTGACTGAGTCTCTGAGTCTAGTGATTGTCCTTCACTGTCGCTGGCCTGACTGACACTGGCTTCCCGGTGTTTGCTGTTACCAGATCCATGTCCAGTTCGCGAGTGTCTGGAGCTGTCCTGTGACTGCTGATGGTGGCGCCCTTGTCTGTCTACGGTGCTGAGATCTGAGTCTCCATGGGCAGAGTCAGGCTGCCAACGGGTGGCCTGC
Source organism: Canis lupus familiaris (assembly GCF_011100685.1). Classification (NCBI taxonomy): domain Eukaryota; kingdom Metazoa; phylum Chordata; class Mammalia; order Carnivora; family Canidae; genus Canis; species Canis lupus. The sequence continues at coordinate 61,887,752 of NC_049238.1, forward strand.
TGTCCTTGATGTGACCCTGTGTGTCTGGCTCTGTCTCCTGACTGCTCGTGGCGGCTTCCTTGTCTTTCCCTAGTGCTGGATCCCGAGTCTCGGTGGGCAGAGTCAGGCTGCCCACGGGTGGCCTGCTGTCCTTGGCGTGACCCTGTGTGTCTGGCTCTGTCTCCTGACTGCTCGTGGCGGCTTCCTTGTCTTTCCCTAGTGCTGGATCCCGAGTCTCGGTGGGCAGAGTCAGGCTGCCCACGGGTGGCCTGCTGTCCTTGGCGTGACCCTGCGTGTCTGGCTCTGTCTCCTGACTGCTCGTGGCGGCTTCCTTGTCTTTCCCTAGTGCTGGATCCCGAGTCTCGGTGGGCAGGGTCAGAGTGCCTGTGAGTGCCTGTCTGCCCTTGACGTGACCCCAACTGTGTGGATCTGTCAGTTGACTGACCATGGGTAGACCCACGTTGGTTTCTTGCCCCGGACCCAGAATCTCCACGGGTCGTTAAGAATTCTCTACCTGAATCTTCTGAATGTCCTTCACTCAGGCTGGATTCCTGATGTCTGCTTGTCCTGGGTCCAGAGGACAATGGTCCGTGTTCAGAGCCTGAGCGTCCGGATCTGTCTGTTGACTGCTCATGCTGGGTTTCTCGTCTTCCTCCTGTGCTCGATCTTGACCGGCCATGGACGGAGTCAGCGTGTCCCCGGGAGGGTGACCCTGCACGATGGGACCCTGGAAGTCTAGAGGTATCTAGAGAGTGCCCATGACTAGATCCCTGTCTTCTCCCAGTACCAGTGTCTGACTGTCCGTGACCAGACTGAGACTGTCCATGATTGGTTCTGTGCCTCTGTTGAGACTCAGAGTGTCTAGCGCTGTCTCCTGCATGGCCACGGGCAGATCCCTGTTGGTTTCCTGAGCCAGATCCATACTGTCTCTCGGAGTCTTCTGTGAGTCCTTCACTGTCACTGTCCTGACTAATGCTGGACCCCCGGTTGCTGACTGGCCTGAATTCAGATGACGATTGTCCCTGCCTGGCCTGCGATGGCCTGGAGCCCTGTGCCCGAGTGGACGATTGCTGGTGGCGAGATCCTGACTCAGAATGTCCCAAATCGGCTGCCTGACCCTCATGGGAGCCTGAGTGCCTAGAGCTGTCATGGGCCTGGTCATGGCGGGGTCCTTGTCTCCCCCTGGTACTGGATTGGGACTGTCCGTGGGCAGAATCAAAGTGTTCTTGGGGGGCTACCTGGTAGAAATAAGATGCTGAGTGCTCAGAACTGCCGTGTGCACTACTGCCACGTTGTCTCCTCTGACTGGACCTGGACCGTTCCTGGACTGACCCTGACTGAGTCTCTGAGTCTAGTGATTGTCCTTCACTGTCGCTGGCCTGACTGACACTGGCTTCCCGGTGTTTGCTGTTACCAGATCCATGTCCAGTTCGCGAGTGTCTGGAGCTGTCCTGTGACTGCTGATGGTGGCGCCCTTGTCTGTCTACGGTGCTGAGATCTGAGTCTCCATGGGCAGAGTCAGGCTGCCAACGGGTGGCCTGCTGTCCTTGCTGTGACCCTGTGTGTCTGGCTCTGTCTCCTGACTGCTCGTGGCGGCTTCCTTGTCTTTCCCTAGTGCTGGATCCCGAGTCTCGGTGGGCAGAGTCAGGCTGCCCACGGGTGGCCTCCTGTCCTTGGCGTGACCCTGCGTGTCTTGTTCTGTCTCCTGACTGCTCGTGGCGGCTTCCTTGTCTTTCCCTAGTGCTGGATCCCGAGTCTCGGTGGGCAGAGTCAGGCTGCCCACGGGTGGCCTGCTGTCCTTGGCGTGACCCTGTGTGTCTGGCTCTGTCTCCTGACTGCTCGTGGCGGCTTCCTTGTCTTTCCCTAGTGCTGGATCCCGAGTCTCGGTGGGCAGAGTCAGGATGCCCACGGGTGGCCTGCTGTCCTTGCGTGACCCTGCGTGTCTGGCTCTGTCTCCTGACTGCTCGTGGCGGCTTCCTTGTCTTTCCCTAGTGCTGGATCCCGAGTCTCGGTGGGCAGAGTCAGGATGCCCACGGGTGGCCTGCTGTCCTTGACGTGACCCTGCGTGTCTGGCTCTGTCTCCTGACTGCTCGTGGCGGCTTCCTTGTCTTTCCCTAGTGCTGGATCCCGAGTCTCGGTGGGCAGAGTCAGGATGCCCACGGGTGGCCTGCTGTCCTTGATGTGACCCTGCGTGTCTGGCTCTGTCTCCTGACTGCTCGTGGCGGCTTCCTTGTCTTTCCCTAGTGCTGGATCCCGAGTCTCGGTGGGCAGGGTCAGAGTGCCTGTGAGTGCCTGTCTGCCCTTGACGTGACCCCAACTGTGTGGATCTGTCAGTTGACTGACCATGGGTAGACCCACGTTGGTTTCTTGCCCCGGACCCAGAATCTCCACGGGTCGTTGAGAATTCTCTACCTGAATCTTCTGAATGTCCTTCACTCAGGCTGGATTCCTGATGTCTGCTTGTCCTGGGTCCAGAGGACAATGGTCCGTGTTCAGAGCCTGAGCGTCCGGATCTGTCTGTTGACTGCTCATGCTGGGTTTCTCGTCTTCCTCCTGTGCTCGATCTTGACCGGCCATGGACGGAGTCAGCGTGTCCCCGGGAGGGTGACCCTGCACGATGGGACCCTGGAAGTCTAGAGGTATCTAGAGAGTGCCCATGACTAGATCCCTGTCTTCTCCCAGTACCAGTGTCTGACTGTCCGTGACCAGACTGAGACTGTCCATGATTGGTTCTGTGCCTCTGTTGAGACTCAGAGTGTCTAGCGCTGTCTCCTGCATGGCCACGGGCAGATCCCTGTTGGTTTCCTGAGCCAGATCCATACTGTCTCTCGGAGTCTTCTGTGAGTCCTTCACTGTCACTGTCCTGACTAATGCTGGACCCCCGGTTGCTGACTGGCCTGAATTCAGATGACGATTGTCCCTGCCTGGCCTGCGATGGCCTGGAGCCCTGTGCCCGAGTGGACGATTGCTGGTGGCGAGATCCTGACTCAGAATGTCCAAAATCGGCTGCCTGACCCTCATGGGAGCCTGAGTGCCTAGAGCTGTCATGGGCCTGGTCATGGCGGGGTCCTTGTCTCCCCCTGGTACTGGATTGGGACTGTCCGTGGGCAGAATCAAAGTGTTCTTGGGGGGCTACCTGGTAGAAATAAGATGCTGAGTGCTCAGAACTGCCGTGTGCACTACTGCCACGTTGTCTCCTCTGACTGGACCTGGACCGTTCCTGGACTGACCCTGACTGAGTCTCTGAGTCTAGTGATTGTCCTTCACTGTCGCTGGCCTGACTGACACTGGATTCCCGGTGTTTGCTGTTACCGGATCCATGTCCAGTTTGCGTGTGTCTGGAGGTGTCCTGTGACTGCTGATGGTGGCGACCTTGTCTCTCTGTACTGGTAGATACTGAATCTCGTTCTGTGGATTTGGACTGCCTTTTTTTGTTGGTTTTCTTGTGATGTAACCGAGGTTGTCTGGATCTGTCAGCCACCTCATCCTGTGTAGGCCTCTGCTCTTTTCCTGATGTTTTTCCAGACTTTCTGTGATGTTTTGTGAAATCTGTGTTTGAATCTATCAGATGTCCTTCATTGTCACTGGTGTGTTCTGTACTGGATCCCCTTTGTGTCCCTGCCCTTAACCCAGAATATTGTTTTCTATGTCCAGTTTCTGAATGTGTGGATCCATCTCCTGATTGCCTCTGCTTGTTTTCTTGTCTTCCTCTTCTGCTTGATTTTGAATGCCTGTGAAATGAGTCAGTATTTTCCCAAGAAGAATTCTCTCTATGAGGAGACCCTGATTGTCTATATGTGTGTGTAGAGTTTCCTTGAGTTGATCCATGTCTTCTTCTTGTACCAGAGTCTGACTGTCTATGGGTAGACTCTGAGTGTCCATGATTTTTTCTCTGCCCTCCATGAGACTCAGAGTGTCTAGAGTTGTTTCTTGCATGGCCATGTGCAGATTCTCCTTGGTTTCCTGGGCCAGATCCATATTGTCTCTCAGAGTCTTCCGTGTGTCCTTCGCTGTCACTGTCCTGATTTATACTGGATTCCCAGTTTTTCACTGACCTAAATTCAGATGATGATTTTCCTTGTCTCGATTGTGTTTGTCTGGATCTGTTTGTTTGAGTGGATGGTTGATAGTGGTGAGATCCTGAGTCAGAGTGCCCAAAATTGGCTCCCTTAGTGTCATGGGAGCCTTCATGTCTAGAGCTGTCTGGTGTCTGTTCATGTTCCTTTCCTCTTCTTCCTTTTAGGCTCTTGGATATTGTCTTCTTACCTTTTCTTTCATTTCTTCCTGCTTGATTAGAACTTTGAATTCTTTCTTCTTTTTCTTCTTCTACTTCGTCTTCCTCTCTGTCGTCTTCTTCATCTTGTGTGTGGTATGCATATTTTTTTTGGTTTTGCTCTGATGCTTGGGGGTTCTGTCTCCTGGTCAAATCATAATATGCTTGAGCCAACTTGAATACCATCAGAAAAAACTCTGAGAAGTCTATTTTCTTGTCATGGTCTAAATCAAGTATATGCATGAAGATGTCAGCAGTGTCTGGGTCATCTGGATTCTGTACATGTGAAAGATGGAAGGAGGTTACAGGAGAATGACAATTGGTCACTTGAATAATTTACACTATTTTGGCAAACATGAATTTTGGTAAGTAAATGTTGGACACTATGTGTTTTTTTTCTGTAATAATATTCTACTTATGGTGAGTTAGGATGGAACTCTATGTATTTTACTAAAAGTCTATATATAAATGCTGGTTTGTAAAAAAAAAAAAAAATAAATGCTGGTTTGTTAAAACTAAAATATTTGGTTGGTCATCTGCTTTGTTTTCTTTATACGTCATGATGTTATGAAGTCCATGAGTTCGTTGTCTCTTAAATATACTTGTAAACATTCTTGATGTTAAGAAACAGAATATGAAGATATTCTTCAATATATGAAGAATACTTATTTGGTGTTAATTATCTTATCATTAAATATTTATATTTATTTCACAGAAAATGTGTGTTTGTGTGTTGTGCATTATGCACATGTGTGCATGTATATTAAAGATATTAAGAGAGGTAAACAAATTCTATTTGTTTTGAAATAAGATTAGGTCTTTTTCTATTCTAGAAGAAATAATTCATAAAATTCCAGAAGAAATTCCAAAATTTCTATTCTAGAAGAAATAATTCATAAAATTTCACAGTTATTATTTGTCATATTGTTGCAGAACAAGCGTGATGTACCCATTCGTTCCAGCAGATATCCCTTACCTTCAGGATTGGCCGAAACTCCATTTCCAGGAGCTCCTTCAGTTCTTCTCTGCTTAGTGTATCAGTTTCCTTATCTGTTGTTGAGTAGTCATGGAATAGGTCAATAATGGCAATGATATTTTCCAGGAGAGTAGACATCTTTTTGGAAGTTAAGGTGAACCTGGAAAGAAGAAATAAAAATGTACTTCTTGTATATCTTTCCTTTTTATAGGTCTTATTAATTATTATAATGAACTTCCACATTTAATAAAAAGATTTATTTATTTTAGAGATAGAAGGGGAGAGAGGGAGCGAGAGGTAGGGAGGGGTAGAGGGATAGAGAGAGTCTTACACATATTCTGCACTGAGCATGGAGCCAGACACTGGGCTCAATCTCATGACCATGAGATCATGAACTGAGCCAAAATCAAGAGATGGATGCTTAACTGACTGTGCCACCCAAGTTCCCCAATTCCATATTTTTAAGCCCATATATTCCTCTATGTAATCTATCTTTACAAATAGAAGAGTGCCCAGAAAAGCTCTCTACTATCTAAATAGTGAAAATCAACACAGGGTTCAACTGAATTATTAAACTACAAATTCTTGGACTTAAACCCATTCATAGCAGTATTTATGGTCTTACAGACTCAGTGAGCTATTGGTAATGCCATCACTCTTATTGATCTGACCATGACCCATAGCAAGATTTTATTTTTTAGTTTAATTAAAAAAATTTTAAACTTGATTATGGTTAACACACAATATTATAGTAGTTTCAGGTGTATGGCATAGTGACTCAGCCTCTCTATGTGTTATGCATAGCAGGATTCTAGAGAGGCCCGCTGGTTAGAAGCAGGAAAACTTATTCATATAAATTTGCTGAAAAAGAATTCTCCAGAAGCTGATTTACTAAATGATCAGTATGTTCAGAGATAATTTTCGGAAAGCTAATTTGCCAAATGGCTGAGACAGTCAATGAATGTTCATACAATTTTTTTTGACATTTCATGAAGTATGCAGTATTTTTAATTGGGTAGGGTGGCTTTAATAGCTTTTCAATATTATAAAAAATTTTCCATTGACTGGCCTTCATTTTGCCACGTAAGGAATGCATTTAAGGAATGTTCAATTTATCTAATTGGTGAAAAAAGAAATTACTCAACATGTTAATAATTTTAAATAAGCATTTATTTTATAAAAGCATTATAATGATTACTTTAGACTTTAGGAGTTACAAAACCAGGCAAAAGTAAAATGACATAGGAAATAATAATGTGAAAGACATGACTGTTATAGAGCTAAATGCATGTATGAGCCTTGGATTGTTTTATCAGAGGAGATAGGTATTAATTTATTATTAAGATTGTTAAACCTATATTTTGATGAATTTTTGGTAACCACTAAGAGAATAGAATTTATAACTTCTAAACCATTGAAAGGAAAAGAGGAATTTAAAAAATGCAATCAATACAGTAGAAGCCAGAAAAGAAGAAACATAGAAAAGGCAGAAAGTATAAAATACAAGAGTAGGATTACATATAATTTTATCATGAATTACAATATATGTGTGCATTGATCAGACTGGCTGGCTAAAAGGTTGTAAAGATTGAATTAAGAAATATAGTTGTACGCTTTTTATAAAAATCATACCTAAGATTTCAGATTTTTTTTTTTTTGGCACAGTGGAGGCACTGTCATTTACAGTGATATTCCAGACCTTGGACTTATCCGTAATTGCACTGTCCCCACAATCTCAGTCTCAGGGATTCCACTCTCTGACTTTCTCTTATACCCTGATCTCCGTTTTTAAAAAATATTTTATTTAAATTCAATTTGCCAACATATAGTATAACACCCAGTGCTCATCCCATAAAGTGCCCTCCTCAGTGCCCATCACCCAGCTACCCAATCCCCCACCCGCCTCCCCTTCCACAAATCCTTTGTTTCCCAGAGTTAGGAGTCTTTCATCGTTTGTCTCCCTCTCTAATTTTTCCCTACTCAGTTTCCCTCCTTTCCCTTATAGTCCCTTTCATTATTTCTTATATTCTATATATGAGTGAAACCATATGCTTGTCCTTCTCCAATTGACTTATTTCACTCAGCATGATGCCCTCCAGTTCCATCCACATTGAAGTAAATGTATACTCTGATTTCAGTTATTCTTTGGCCTCCCTGTCTATTTCTGCATTGTGTACTTATTTCTCTTTTTATTTTAATTTGTTTCGATTTATTTTGGTTGGACACTTGGTTAATCTCCATCATTGCTCCTGGAATGTACCTTGTCCGCCTCTTTCTTGTGTCAATGATACAAGAGTGCTCCAAGGTATCACTGATACCTTGCCCCACTCTTTCTTGTATCTAACAGTGACTTCCTTTCCTTTATCTCAGAATATGTCCTTGATTTTTATTTTTGAGAACTTGGAAGCCAATGAAAAGAGTTTCTTCATTTTCCCAGTATCTGATCTCTCAGCCTAGTGCATTTGTATCCATATACCTTCACCCTCATTGCCGTTGTGTGGATATGCATACAGTCTGTGCTCCTGTCCTCTGGTTCAGCCCTGGAAACAGTCATTCTTGCCTATTCAAACACTTTGCTTTTGCTTTTGCAGCTGTCTTCCTTCTCTACTGGATATATTTGTGTATTCATACTGATGTGCTTCCTTTTCAATGTTTCCCCCCCACCCCTGCCCTACATCTACCTTTAGGTACTGATTTATCTTTTCTCTTTAATGGCAGTACTCCTTCAAAAGCTATGCCTATACTTTTTTATTCACTTCCTATTTTCTTTTACTCAGATTGTCTTTCTCTCTAAAAAAAATCCACAAAACCTCACATGAAGATACAAAATGTCCTTCACTTTGGCAAATTCAACTATCCATTTGCATTCCACAGATTGCTTGTCATATCAGCAGCATTTGAGCAGCTGATTGTCCTTCAGAGGCCTCATACTTGTTGCTTTCTTTCCCAAGCTTACTGCCCACTTTCTCCTAGTCTCCTCTTCTAATCCATAATGTTGCTGTGCTCTGAAATTCACTCATAGCTTCTTTTTTTCTATTTATACTCCGTTGGGGGGGGGGGGTCTCATCTAGCCCTATAACTTTAAATCCTAAATATAGACAGATAATTCTCAAGTTTATATGTCAAGCCACAGACTCTTCCCTAGGCTTCAGATGTGTATGTTTAAATGCCTACACAGTATTTCTTCTTGGCTAATAGAGATCTCAAACCTAGTTGTTCAAAACAGAGTTCTTGATTTCCAGCTACTTTAAAATGTGGAGGGCCAAGACTAGCCAAGACAGTCTTGAAGAAGACAAAGATACTAGTTATAAAAATGTATTATAAAGGAAGACAACATGGCATCGGTGCATGGCTAAACAGATGGATCAGTGAAAGGTAATAGTTCAAAATCAGACCTGTATCATTATGCATATTTGATTTATGATGAGGATGTGATGCAGGTCAGTAGGAAAAGAGTAGTCTTTGAATAAATGGTGTTAGGTTAAATAATAAAACAAATTAGTTCCTAGGTAGATTTTACATGTAAAAGGTAAAAGAAAATAACATACAAGAATATCTTCAAGACCTTGAGGGTAGAGAAATACTTTTAAAATAGAATTCAAAAAGTGTTAACCATAAAGAAAAATATTGATAAATTGGACTGCATTCAAAGTAGGAATGGCTGTTCATTCAAAGACCCTGTTAAAGGCGAGAAGGGAAAAACACAGAGTGGGAGGATATGTATAATACATTTGACTAATTAAGGGATTATTGTGATTATAAAAATAACTCCTATAAATCAGTACAAAATATACAGATAACCCAATAGAAAAATGGATAGATAACACAGGAATTTTACAGAAAAAGGTACCCCAGTGGCTAATAAACATACCAAGAGCTCTCAATTTTATTAATCATCAGGGAAATGTAAATTAAAATTACAGTGTGAGACCAAATTACACCCATAAAAATTACTAAAAAGACAAAAAGGAAAAAGAAACTTTACAATACTAAATATTGGTGAGAATGTGGAGAAACTGAGTCTGTCATGTGCTGCTAGAAGGAGCATAAACTGTCAGTACTTTCAAAATTTGTTTAGCAGTATCTAAGACTCAGAAATTAACTCCTTAGGAATATTTTCAGTAGAAATATATGTAATAAAAAATATGTACCAAAAATCATGTACAAAAATGTTCATAGCCCCACCCCATTATTTATAATACCTTCCCAAATAGAAACAACCCAAATATCTACTAACAGAAAAATGGATAATTAAGTTGTGGTTTTTTCATATAATAGTCAAGGGTAGAGTGGAGAAAAGCTTAGACTAGAATGTTAGTGGTAGACAGGGAGACAGATGGATTAGGCATATCTTAGAGGCAGAGTTGATGGGAAGGGTGATGGATCAGTGTGGGGTAGGGATCGTGGATAACCTCTAGATTTTGGCATGAGTAAAGAATTACTTCTTACCATTCTTACTCCAATGATCTCTCACCTAAACTGCAGTGCCCCCTGCTGCCACTCTTGCCTTCCTATTATTTTATTTTTCCACAAAGCAGCCCAGAATGATTAAAAAAAACACACACATTAGATTATCTCATTCTTGCTGCTGAATACTCTTCAGTGACATCTCATGTACTTAAAATAATATACACACTCTACTATGCCTCTTTTTACATAGTCAACTCCATCTAGCTCTCTGATGTCACCATACACTACTGTCCCTTTTGTTAAATATGCTCGAGGCACATAGCTTCTTTTTATTCTTCTAAACAAATTGAAATGTTTGGAATTTTGCTCTTTGCCTTCACTGGTTCTTTTTGTCATTAAGATCTCAGCTCAAAAGATAATTCCCCAGAGAGATCTTCCCTAGGCCATCCAATCTAAAGTTCTATCCTGTTATTACTTTGCTACATCACTCTCTTATTTCTTTATTGTTCTTAGCACTATTTGAAATTCTTGTTCATTTATTGCTTACTGGATGTCTCCCCCCCTAGTAAATACAAGCTCCTAACAGTAGGGAGTTTATGTTGTCACTGTTCTATAATCAGCCACGAACAACACTTGGCAAATAGAAGGCAACTAGTATATATCTGTTGAAAAAATGAGGAAATGGAAAATCCAACAATGTAAAGAGAGTGTTGAGTAGCTTCACAGAAAATACATTTATGTTCTCATTTTCCTTGTATATCAAAATAAGTTTTTAGTAACAGTTCCACTAAAAGTGAAGAACCCCTAACATCTAGAACATTTTGCTTTGGAGTATATATACCTTCCAGATTTCTACCTTTCTTACCCCAAAGCAGGCAAAGTTAGATGTATTCCCTCTTACTTACTTCTTTCACCAGAAGAGCAAGTAGAACGTAGCCTGAAGGAGCTTGCTGGGTGCTAAAGTCTGAAATAGTAGCCTTTTTATAGTAAGTCCATCTAGGGAGGAGCCATCCTCTGTAGGATGGTCTGATTCATTTCTAACCAAACCCAGATCCACCCGTATCTCCACCTCTATTTCTCTAACAATGTGTTTACTTCCCAACTTCCTCACGTACTCATCTGTACTTGTTTTCCCAAGTTCCAAATTCAGGTTTACACAAACCCAACATATTGAAGATTTTATGGAAGATTTTCTTATAGGTTCTTTGTGTATTGCATCCACACTGTCTACCTTTTTTAATAACCACCACTTTGACTTGGTAGGTTCTTGATAAGTATCTATGGATAAATATATGTTCTTATCTTTGTCTTTAGAGGGGTGGAATATACATTTATGAGAACTTCAAATTCAGTTTGTGGTAGGAAAATATCACAAGGGTCCACCTTGATGTCCCTTTTTATCTATGAATTCTCTGGATACTGGGGGAGCTTGCTGTGAAATGAATATTCGTCTTCCAGAAATTATGAGGAAATGAGAGGAAATAGGCAAATTTAATTTAATTTTTCAAAAGAAATAAAGAAAACGAAGGTCTTGAGTTAGAAGCAGTGATCAGCAGAAGCTAGCATGACCCTATCAGGCAAGAACCATTGGTCTAACTTTACATTGTTTTCAAGGTTATTACCTTGGGGTATCAAGAGATACACTCTCCAACTACTCTTCCTATAGGCTGAACTGTGGGTTTTCTAATTTATTCTCATAAATATACAAGAGACTCCTATCTGTAGTTCATCTCTTGCTTTCCAGACTTTTACGTTGAACAGACTACATCTCCATTTGGATGTCCCCTAGTTAGCCTCTGCCAGTACATTCAAAACTGAAGTGGGTGGGGGATGGGGTAACTGGGTGATGGGCATCATGGAGGGTGCTTGATGAAATGAGCACTGGAGTTAAATGCAACTGATGAATCACTAAACTCTACCTCTGAAACAAAAAAACTAAAAACACCCCCCCCCGCCCCTCCAAATCTGAGCTCAGTATATTGGCCTATACCAAAGTGTAGTATCCTCCAGAAGTCTACATCCTGGTTAATGACATCCCATCCACTGAGTGTCTCAAACTATATTAAGTCACTTTTCACTTCTCACTCTCCTTTACCCTTCATTTGCATGCCAGTTCTCTCTAGACTTAATTTTGCATGTGTAGATCTGTTCTCTGTTTATAGAGCTGCAGTTTTGTTCTGGACCTTATCATCTTTCAGTTGGATATTTGTAAAGTGTCATAGACAGCCCCTCTGCTTTAGGCTGCCTGATTCATCTTCTAATCTTATGTCATTCCCTCCTCTTGCCTGTAGAATTCCAGAGTTTTTCTACTTGACCTAGAGGCCCCTTCACAATAGGCATAAATCCGTATCTTTCCAGCTGCCTGTCTTACTGTTTGTATTCTATGGAAAAGGTACTCTGGACTGATCAACATTGCTTGGATGATCCCCTAGTGGTCCACCACTGTTTAAAAGCTCTACCGCTATCCTTACTACATGCAGAGTCCCTTAATCTTTGCTTCTCAGCCTTCAAGATCCTCCAGGACCATTTCTTCCTTCGTAAATCCTTACCTGGCATATTCAGATAGATCAGTTTCCCATGCACTCTGTATTTATCTTTCTTATGGCATTGGTAATATTTTATTATAATTATTTACTTATGTGTCTGCACCTCTCCCCATCTCTACCCCATTTTGTATTTCTTCTCTCACCATAGTATTTTTTTTAAATATTTTATTTATTTATTCACGAGAGATGCAGAAAGAGGCAGAGATGTGTCTCTGCCAGTCAGAGGGAGAAGCAGGCTCCCCCAGGGAGCCCAATGTAAGACTCAATCCGAGAACCCCAGGATCATGACTGGAGCTGAAGGCAGGCGCTCAACCACTGAGCCACGCAGATGCTCCTGAGTGGGTCTGAATAATCTTTTGTGTACTATAAGAATTTCTGGGGCATGATAAAATAAGAAATGCAAGGTGGTGGCCAATTTTGTTTGGAGCCAATGAGACAGAAATGTGTCTGAGTTTTGAAAACTTTGTTTAATGCCTTTATTTCTAACCTTAGTAGACCTCAGTTCTTTCTTTTGTGGAACATTAGTTAATGTCCACAAAATACAGATACTCATTTTCCCCCATCTCTTTTTGGGGTGAACTGTCTTTTCGTGCCAGTAGTTCATTGTGTCTTTTTCTGTCACCATGCTGTAATAATAAAAGTAATCTATATTGCATGCTCATTTTGTGCTGAGGATATGCTGAGATTTTGCACGTATCATTTCTAATTATCAGAACAACACTGTGAGGTCATTATTATTATACCTATTTTTTGAGATGAGGAAACTGATAGTGATAGGGTGCATATAGTTATCCAGTGTGTAAGTTACAGAACCAAGAGTCAATCCCAGGTCATTCTGACTCCAACTCCCACATTATTTCCACTACCTCATGCAGCCGTGGGTGTGGAATTTTCTCCTTTTTTGTTAGGCTTATTTACTTTTTTAGTGTTTTAAGCATCAGTTTCTTTGAAAGTGCCCAAGTCCTGGGAGAACTTACTTGTGGAAGTCCATTGCAGGGGGAGCAGAAAGACTGCTGTGACATGTGTATAAGGTGGAGTCTAGAGAGTGGCAAGGATGGGGCAAGTTGGGATCTGAGATTTTGGTGACAGAGACCCAGATCTTGCAGATTCATATCAATATGGAGGGCAGTCTAGTGGTCTGCCCCAGGACTGTTTTCTTGACCATGGTTATGATCGTTATATTTTCATCAATTGCTTAGATGAAAATGTAGGCAGCTGGCAAACAATTTTGGGGTAGACTGAGGCCCAAGAAGATGTTAGCATGTCACACCACAGCTCAGATCTAATAGAAATGAACTCTGCTGCAATAAAAGTAAAATTCTGACTATGGATCTAAATTAAACTTCACAAAGATGGAATAGGAATCATAAGTAAAAGTGGGGTACTGTGACAGGGAAGTGTGATATTGTAGTCAGAAACGTAATGCTATTTTAGGCTGCATTAAAAGAAGCACATTAGTTGAAACAGAGTAAGTGGTTGTGGTCTTCACTCAGCACTTTCCAGATTGTTGCTGTAGCTTTTTGTTCAGTTCTGATGATCACTTTTCAGTAGGGATGTGGACAATTTGTTATGTGTTCTGAGTAAAGTAAACAGGATGATTGGTCAGGTAGGTGGTAAAGGGAACTAAGTGAGAAGCAGATAGGAGATGAGTGTCTGTCTTCAGTTATAAGGGTGGCGTTAATAGAATTAGGATTATACGTGGGTTGTATAAAAAAGTCAGATAAATGGGTAGAAACTGTAGAGAAGCATATTTTGGCTTTATATAGGAAAGAACTTTTTAATTGAATTGTCTAAACAAGGGGAGAAATCTTTAGAGATACTGAGTTCCTTATCATTGCCTAGAGAATTTTGAATTATCCAAGAAGTTGGCAGTTAAGTAGTCTAGCCTCCTCATACTGTAGTTGACTAGAAGGGCCAATGTTGGAAAGTCAGGACCCAGGCCTCTAATTCAAGACTTTTCACTCTAAATCCTCTTTTAACCTCAGGTTACATCAGTTACAGGAGATGAGCATGAGACCAGGGGTATCTTGGATGGGGGTTAAGTAGAGGAATATTGGGTGAATGTCTGATAAATTCCTCTTTCAACCTAAGAGCTATGATTTTATTTATTTATTTATTTATTTATTTATTTTTTATTTTATTTTTTTTATTGGAGTTCAATTTGCCAACATATACCATAACATCCAGTGAAGAGCTATGATTTTATTATTCAAGTTGGTTTCTTTGCCTGACTTGATCCAGATGACTATTTGATCAGTGAAGTTTAATAGCTGTAGGGATAACAGAATTATCAATTACACTTTATAGTGTGAACAGGAAGATAGCACTTGGCTTTCCATATCCTCCTTTCTTCCAACATAGCTGATTCGTCTTGCATATTAGCTTTTTACTTTTGGAATCCCAAAGAATCCGCCCCCCCCCAAGCATTCAAAATCACTGACCATGAAACAGTGAACTCTGAGATGTGGGGCATCATCTCTATCTTCACAGAGAATTTATAATTTGTTTCATTGTTATCAGATGATGAAATGGTTTCAGAGGCATTTTAGGTACTCACAGTTACATATTGTGGCTGGCAGAATATGTTAAGGGGTGAAGAAAACTCCCCCAAAGTCAGGAGTTATTGACAAATCACAAATTACAGGATTTCAATGACAATCTTTCAATTGGTTGTCCCTCCCTTTTCCTATCCAAAAAGCATTGTGTTGCCATATGGCCTCTGGGCTGCTGATGTGGGTCAGATTGTCACAATTCAAGGGAACAGCCCTTTGAGATGGGTGACAAGCTGTGGGAGTGAAGGGGAGTTGGAATTTGTGGTTAGATGATTTCCTGCAGGAGCTGTAGTCATCTCCTGGGAGGTGCTGTTTGGGAACTTTTCCATGTTGAATATCGTCTTGGATTCCTTGGCATGGTAGTTGCTGTGTTCCTGTTTAGCCATACACTATGGGTCAGAATCTGGCAAGACTACCTCTATGTGTAGCTTGTATTTGCGAGGACAGTGGAGAAGGAAAGAAAGGTTGATACCAAAGGAAAATTTCAAGTTGCCTTCATTGACCTCAGAGTCTGCTTTCTTTAGCTTCTTCTGTGGTGTGTGTGTGTGTGTGTGTGTGTGTGTGAGAGAGAGAGAGAGAGAGAGAGAGTGAGACATAGAGATAGAGAGATGGAGAGACAGATGGAGAGAGGGAGGGAATGGATATTGGAGTGGGGGGAATGAAAATGAGAAAGAGCTTTTTCCAGACACAAGCAAGCCATTTAAAAAAATTTAATTCCAGGATAGTTAATATATAGTGTTCTATTCATTTCAGGTATACAATGTAGCGATTCAACAGTTCTATACATTACTTAGTACTTATCAAGTTAAGTGTACTCTTTTTTTAAAAAAGTTTTATTTATTTATTCACGAGAGACACACAGAGAGAGGCAGAGACAAACGCAGAGGGAGAAGCAGGCTCCCTATAGGGACCCTGACGTGGGACTTGATCCCAGGACCCCGGGATCACGACCTCAGCCAAAGACATATGCTCAACCTCTGAGCTACACAGGTGCACCTTAAGTATATGTACTCTTAATATAAGCAAGTCTTTTTATGCTGGTCTGAATTGCCTCACAGCTTTTTGACATAGTCATGCCCAGGCACTCACGGACAGTTTTCTGAGGTATGGAGAAGACATAGTGTGTGTGTGTGTGCACGTGCACGTGTGCACACGTATAACACCTGGTATTCCAGCTACTGAAGATGCAGAAATCACACACACACACACACACACACACACACACACAGTATGTGTGAAAGACAGTCACAGAGTAAGCAATGATTAAGGACAGGTCTTTTGAATAGTGGGGAAATCTTTGGAATGGTCATATCAGCAATGACTAGGATCAGCTGTAAAGGATGGGCCATCACCATTTCTCATCCCATAGAAACAATAAGTTGTGGTGACAGAGTGATATAGCACTAGAAAATGGGGGAAAAAAGACCTAGGAGCAAGCCAGGATGGAGATGTTATAGTCTTTCTGACCAGACTTTACCAGTCATTTGTTCACATAGGGTCTAATATAGGCCAGTAATTTCAAGTGAATGCGGAAGATCAGGAGGGCTAGAATTTTTTTAATTTTTTTTTAAATTTTTATTTATTTATGATAGTCACAGAGAGAGAGAGAGAGAGGCAGAGACACAGGCAAAGGGAGAAGCAGGACTCCATGCACTGGGAGCCCGATGTGGGATTCGATCCTGGGTCTCCAGAATCGTGCCCTGGGCCAAAGGCAGGCGCCAAACCGCTGCACCACCCAGGGATCCTGAGCTAGAATTTTTAATAAGCACTTATTCCCCTTCTTACCTGCTCCCTTTACATGTAAGAATAGACAGACAAATGGGTAGACTAGAGTGTATTCTGGAAGGAAAACTTTTGCAGGTGTCAGGGAAGTTCAGATTAAGTATTCGAGATCATTCATTCCTTCAACAAATATTCATTACTAGCTGACTACTCCCCAGTCACCACACTTGTCACCAGCCTGTATCAGTAAAATCAGGCTCCCTGTCCTCAAGGAGTTCATAACCTAATGAAGAAAGCAGACAATATGACATGTGTTATAATATAGATATTTATAAATTACTATAGAAAGATGAGGAAGCAACTCATTCTCCTCTATTTTTAAAATTTCCCCTCAACCTTATTGAGGAATAATTGACAAATATAGGTGATAGTTATATATATATATTGAAGTTATATAATGTGATGATTTGATAAACAGAACAGTTACCAAGATCAAGATAAATAACACGTCTATCACCTCATGTATTTTCTCCTATTTACTTATAACCTATTCCCAGTGACCTTCAAGTATATGATGCTATATTATTAATTATAGTCACCATGTTGTACATTAGATACTCAGAACTTATTCTTTTTATAACTAAAAATTTGTACCTTTTGACCTACATCTCTCCATTCCCTGCCACCCCTCTCCCCCAGTTCCTGGCAACCACCATTCTGTCCTCTGTTTTTATGAAATTGACTTTTTGAAAGATTCTATATGTAAGTGATACTATACAGTATGTGTCTTTCTCTGTCTTGATTTTGTTACTTCGCATAATATTCTCCAGGTTCACCTATTTTGTTGCAAATGGAAGGAGTTCCTTTTTTTAATGGCTGAATAATATTATATCATAAGTTTATGCCACATTTTCTTTATCCATCCATCTGCTGAAGGACATTTAGGTTGTTTCCATATCTTGTATATTATGGATAATACTTCAATGAACATGAGAGTACAGATATTTCTTGGAGATACTAATTTCATTTCCTAGGAATTGCGTGGGGTTGCTTGATCATCTGGTAGTTTTATCTTTAATTTTTTGAGGAATTGCCATAATGTTTTCCATAGTGGCTGTGCCAATTTACATTTCATACCTATATAAAAATTCTCTTTTTCTACATCCTCAGTAACATTTGTTATCTTGTCTTTTTGATAATAGCTATTCTAAAAGGTGTGAAGAGATAGCTTGTTGTGGTTTTGATTTGCATTTCCTGATGATTAGTGATGTTGAAACTTTTCATGTACCTGTTGACCATCTGTATGTCTTCTTCAGATCCTTTGCCAATTTTTAAATTGGATTATTTGCTTTTATTTTTGCTTTTAACTTTTATGAACTCTTTATTGTTTTAATATTAACTCCTTATTAGATATATGGTTTGCAAACATTTTCTCCCATTCTATAGTTTGCCTTTCAGTTTATTACTTGTTTCTTTTGCTGTGCAGAAGCTCTTTAGTTTGATTTAGTCCTGCTTGTTTATTTTAGCTCATTCCCTTTTAGAAGATCCAGAGGAGGTGATATTTGAACTGATCTTTAAAGAGTGAACTTTTGGATCGTAGAGGAGAAAACAGAGGAAGGTGGACATGGAAGACTATATGGAAAGGCCTCAAAAGCCATGCTAAATGATGTGGATGTTATCTTATTTATACTGGAAAGTAACTACAAATTTTTTAAGTAGAAAAATGAGTGACAGGACCAGATTTTTATTTAGCAAAAATAACTCTACTGAGAATATAAATGGTGAATAGAGTAGTACTGCAAGGATGCAGGCAACTTGAGAAAAGGAGGGAGAAAATGAGGTTTCAGACCAAAGTATTGGCAGTGGTATTGAAGGGGAGAGATATTCAGAAGTGGAGCTTGACAATGCATTGGACAATGGAGACTGAGAGAGGGTACAGAAAAAGGAGCAATAAGTCAGAGTCTTGGGCAGCAGCTGGTGGAATCAGACCGGTTAGGAAGAGGCAATCTCAATAGAGTAGGGTCTGACAGGTGGACAGAACTCAATGATTAAGAAACCAGGAACAGGAGATTTAGATGGACAAGGGATGGGTAGTTGGTACCAACAACAGGACCCTAAAGTTCAACTTTCAGGATTTTAATTTTGGAGTAGAGAAGACAAAAAAATAAGGAAGAGTTTCTATTATGAGACACTCAAGGACAAAGAACCAGACAGGGATCTTGTTATATAACTGAGAGGCATCAAAGACAAGTTATCAGCACAGGTGATCTAATGTTGATACTGAGGTCTGGGAAACTTCCATCCTTAAATTCCTTCTGCAGAAGGTCAGTACTTAGATGGGTGATGGGGAATCTGTACTTCTAGTAGTTGAAGACCTCCCATTTGCTCTGTACCCACTTTTTATCAACTTAGACTTTAGTGCCCCCACCCTTTGCAAGTCTCCTGGTTATTTATCCACAATTTCCTACCTATCCCTTGTAATTAGGCAGATGATTGATTGATAATCCCTATAAGTATTGGTGTAGCTAGCTCCAGACTGACTACACAATACATACACCAAGGCATAGCCAGGGAAATATCCAGGATGGTGTATGTGGCTTAGCTGCAGGACCAACAGGGCTGCATAATCAAATCATTTGGGAACTGATGGGTTCAGAAGTGAACATCAGAACCAGTCTGGAGTTATACTGGCATATTATTTACAATTTCTGCTTATAGCGAAAGTTAGAAACAGTCATGCAGGTCTCTAAAGTATCTTAAGAGTCATTGAAACCCAAGCCTCCAAAGTCTTTAAAGTATGACTATGAAACTAGTGATACTCTTCTTTTTAATGTCCTAGATTTTCATCAGTGGTGATCTTGTTGAAGTAGAAGTAAACTCTTGCCTCACCAACACTTCTTCTTTATCAGCATTGCCTTAGTATTACCAGGTTTTCTCAGTCTTTTAGAGGATTCATTTCAGGGATTTATCTTTTTCAGGATATCCAGGTAACTTAGGACAAAGTCTCCTGGGCAATTTCAGATAGCTTTTTGTAGGATCCCACCTAGTTTATTATCAAATCAGCATATCAGTCTGATACCCATATATTTTGTCTGCAGTTTTTTTCAGGATGACTTTTTTTTTTTTTGCTGTCCTATGGAATTCCTTGAGAAATTGAGGTAGTTTTTGTTTTCAATTTTTGTTTAATAACTTTAATCCATATTTCCCTGATTGTACTTCTTATTTATTATTTATTAATTTTTTATTTAAATTCTAGTTGGTTAACATATAATGTAGTATTGGTTTCAGGAGTAGAATTTAGTGATTCATCACTTACATACAATACCCAGTGCTCATCACAAGTGCCCTCCTTAATACCCATCACCCATCTAGCCTATCACCCACCTGCTTCCCTACATCAACTCTGTTTGTTCTCTATCATTAAGAGTCTCTTATAGTTTGTTTCCCCGATTCTACCTCTTTAACTTATTCTATAATTTTTCTTTCTTTAAAAAATGTTTATTTATTTATTTGAAAGAGAGAGAGAGAGAGAGAGAAGGGAGAGAGAGAGGAGAGAGAGACAGATGAGTAGAAAAGGACAAATAGACTGCATGCTGAGTGTGGAACCCAATGTAGGACTTGATTTCATGACCTTGAGATCATGACCTGAGCTGAAATAAAAAATCAGGTTCTCAAGGGCGCCTGGGTGGCTCAGTGCTTGTGCATCTGCCTTCAGCTCAGGGTGTGATCTTGGGGTCCTGGGATTGAGTCCTGCATCTTGGGATTCTGCCTATGTCTCTGTCTCTCTCTCTCTGTGTTTCTCATCAATAATTAAATAAAATCTTTAAAACAAAAGTTGATTCTCAACCAACTGAGTTACCCAGGCACCCCCATTCTATCTCTTTTCTAATTAGAACATCAATTACTCTTGCAAAGTGTACTCTGGCAGCAATTAATATATATTTATGTTTAGAACAATTCACAGAAAACTGCTTGCAGTTCTTTTTTACAGATTTAATAATTCAGCCAATTGTTTTATTTTCCCCATGAAATTCCAAAGTATAAGAATTTTTTAGGTGAGGTATATGAAATGATTGGATTCAAATAACACTGTGGTCACAGTATCAGAGCCCCAGTTAATGCCAAGATCACAAAATCCATGGTATAGTGTTGAGAGCACAGTGTTGCAACAGAACAGACTTGCCTCTGATTGTTGGCTCCTCCAGTTATCTGGTCTGTGACTGAGCAAATTTCTTAACCTCCCTGAGCCTGTTTCCTCATCTTTAAAGTAAGGATGATAATGCATACCTTGCATGGTTGTCAAGGTTATTAAATGAATTCTATACAATGGTCTGGCACTATGCCTGAAATTATAGCAGGTGTTCAATAAATGGTAATTACTAATATTATGTGATTATGAAATCTTATGGAATTAGAACCCAATGCATTCTTTTTTAAAGGCATCCTTATTTTAATTTAATTTTTGCATGTGTACGGTTTCCATCAATAGAGAAGAGCAGAAAATATATATCTTTTTTCTTTTTCAAGGACTTCTTCCAAAGTTGACCCCCCTTTCCCTGAGATTATGGAAGTTACTGAAGGTTCTTTAGGGAGGAATATGACCTGTTGTGTTCCTTTACTAACTCTAGGAGATTGAGGAGAAGATTTTCATCTATTTTAGGAAAAGAGTAGCTTTAGACAAATAGTGAATAATAAATGTAAATACCAAAAAGTTGCTGAAAATTACTCCAGATGCTTTTTGTATACATTCTACCTTCTACAACAGTCCTTGATTTTCATGTGGGTGTTTACCCACTGCCCACTTTTACTCCATGTGGTTGTGGTGGAGTGGAGGGCCTGCTTTTGACTTGAAGGGTGAAGAATACTACTTGGCTATTACTAGGCGGTAGTGAGTGGGCATATAACCTGAGTTGACTAAGGCAGAGTAGATTTCAGGACACTTGTGGGAACTGCCATGAAGGAGAAATCATTCCATACTCCCCCACCCTTGAGATTTGAGCCCAGAAATGTGTAGGTTGAGCTGCTGCAGCCATCTTTTGAGTGTATGCCAACAGTCTGCCTGAAAATGGAGTCAGCCGAGAGAAAAGCAAAGCTGAGAGACTGAGGGACTCATTCAACCCTGATGATACCCTTTGAGCCTCTGACTGAGTATTGCCTGCAAGTTCCATCCAGAACTTTTTGAATTATGTGAACCAATACATTCGCCTTTTCATTTATCAAAGTTTGAGTTGAATTTTTCTATTACTTCAAATGAAAGTGGAACTAACTGATAGAATTGCTAATTGCTTTTTACTGTGTTCCACATTTATAGTAATTGTTAAAAAACACCAAGATAACCAGGGTATGTCAAGGAAAGGGTAGTAATAGAGAGAGGGGAGAAGGGGAATGAACAAACCTTCCCCAAAATTCTTTCATGGCTCCCCTTTTCCTATAAATACTGAACCAATATCAATCACATTATGCTTTATTTTTTGATAAATTCATCTGGGAGCAAGAAAAATGGTCTGTCTGGGGATGTTGGAGGCCTGTTTCTAAGACCTTCTGCCAAAATAGGACTGTGAGTCTATGGCTGTGACTGTGAGTCAAGTATGAGAACTACCTGGATGTCTAAGCATGGTTCTTGCTTTAGAAAATTATTTAACTGCCCCTTTGTCTAACTTTCCTTTTATCTTCTCAAGCCAGAGATCCAGAACTGATTTGTTCTTAGGTCTTCTATTCTCTCCCAGCACCCAGGACACCAACGCCTATTTTAAAATTCTAGTTGTAGAGATTTGAGTAGACCATATTACTCACTTCATTGCATATTTTATTATTAGTCTATGCAGATTCTTTTTTGGAGTGGCTATTTGATTAACTATTTACATTCTTCACACTCATTCCTTTATACCTTTTCCACCAGACAATTGTTCTAATTGTAATATAGCTTGAAATCTGGAATTGTGATGCCTCCAATCTTGTTTTTCTTTTTCAACATTACTTTGGCTACTGAGGGTCTTTTGTACTCAACCCTAATGAGTTTACCGTGTATCTCTTAATTTGTATGGGTTCCTTAGAATATGCATAATCAAGAAATCTAGGAATAAACCTAACTAAAGAGGTAAAGGATCTATACTCTTAAACCTCTTGAATACATATGGAAAAAAATCAAAGAGAACACACACACACAAACAAAATTCCATGCTCATGGATAGGAAGAACAAACATTGTTAAAATGCTTATACTACCCAAAGAATCTACACATTTGATAGAATCCCTGACAATATCAGTGAGGGTGACAAAACATGAGAGATACTTAACTCTGGGAAACGAACAAGGGGTAGTGGAAAGGGAGGTGGGCGGGGGGCTGGGGTGACTGTGTGATGGGCGCTGAGGGGGGCACTTGGCGGGATGAGCACTGGGTGTTATGCTATATGTTGGCAAATTGAACTCCAATAAAAAAATCAAAAAACAAAACAAAACAAAAAACAAAAATACCACCAGCATTTTTCACAGAGCTAGAACAATCAATCCTAAAATTTTTGTGGGGTCACAAAAGACCCTCAGTAGCCAAAGTAATGTTGAAAAAGAAAAACAAGATTGGAGGCATCACAATTCCAGATTTCAAGCTATATTACAAAGTTGTACAGGCATAGAAACAGACACATAGATCAATGGAACAGAATAGAAAATCCAGAAATGGACCTCCAACCTTATGGTCAATTTATCTTTGACAAACCAGGAAATACTATCCAATGGAGAAAACATAGTCTCTTCAAAAAATGAGGGAAAACTGGACAGCAATGTACAGAAGAATGAAACGGTGTCACTTTCTTACAGCATGAACTCAAAATGAATGAAAGACCTCAGTGTGAGACAAGAATCCATCAAAACCCTGGAGGAGAATACAGGAAGCAACCTCTTTGACCTTGGCCACAGCAACTTATTATATTAGACACATTGCCAGAGGCAAGGTACACAAGAGCAAAAATGAACTATTGGGACCTCATCAAGATAAACAGATTCTGCACAGCGAAGGAAACAATTAACAAAATTAAAAGGCAGCCTACAGAATGGGAGAAGGTTTTTGCAAATGACATATCTGATAAAAGGTTAGTATCCAAAATCTAGAAAGAATTTATCAAACTCAACACCCAGAAAACAAATAATCTAGTTAAAAGATGGGCAGAAGACATGAATAGACACTTTTCAAAAGAAGTCATCCAGATGGCCTACAGACACATGAAAAGATGCTGAACACCACTCATCATCAGGACAATACAAATCAAAACTGCAATGAGATATTACCTCACACCTGTCAGGATGGCTAAAATTAACAACACAGGAAATAACATGTATTGGTGAGTATGCAGAGAAATGGGAACCCTCTTGTACTGTTGGTGGGAATGCAAATTGGTGCAGCCACTCTGAAGAACAGTTTGGAGATTCTTCAAAAAGTTAAAAATAGGCCTATCCTTATAACCCAGGAATAGCACAACTAGGTATTTACCCAAAACATACAAAAATACAGATTTGATAGCAAGACTTACCAAAAAGAAATGAGAAACGACTCAAATAAATAAAATTATGAATGAAAGAGGAGAGATCACAACCAACACAAAAGAAATACAAACAATTATAAGAAAATATTATGAGCAATTTTATGTCAACAAACTGACAATCTGGAATAAATTGATAAATTCCTGGAGACATAAACTACCAAAACTGAAACAGGAAAAATATAAAACTGATTAGGTTCATAACCAGCAAAGAAATCAAATCAGCAATCAAAACTCTTCCAACAAACAAGAGTACAGGCCCAGATGGCCTCCCAAAAGAATTCTACCAAACATTTAAAGAATTAGTATCTATTCTTCTGAAACTGTTTCAAAACACAGAAATGGAAGGAAAGTTTCTAAATTCCTTCTATGAGGCCAGCATTACCTTGATCCCCAAACTAAAAAATCCATCAAAAAGGGGAATTACAGACCAATATCCCTGATGAACATGGATGCCAAAATTCTCACCTGGATACTAGCAAATAGGATCCAACAGTACATTAAAAGGATTATTTACCATGACCAAGGGGCACTTATTCTTGGGCTACAAGGGTGTTTCAACATCCATAAATCAATCAAAGTGATACATCATATTAATAAAAGAAAGGACAAGAATCATATGATTTGCTTAATTGATGCAGAAAAGGCATTGAGAAAAAAAAAGAGCATCCTTTCTTGATTAAAACTCTCCACCATGTAGGGACAGAGGGAATATACCTCAATATCATAAAAGCCGTATGCAAAAACCCACAGCAAATATCATCCTCAACAGGGAAAAACTGAGAGCTTTCCCTGTAAGTTCAGGAACACAACAGGGAAGTCTCTCACCACTGTTGTTCAACATAATACTGGAAGTCCTAGCCTCAGCAATCAGACAACAAAAAGGAATAAAAGGCATCCAAAACAGCAAAGAAGTCAAACTTTCACTCTTCACAGATCACATGATACCCCATGTGGAAAACTCAAAAGACTCCACCCAGAAACTCCTAGAATTTCTAGGAGGAATTCTTCACACAGGAATTTAGCAAAGTGGCAGGATATAAAATCAACAGAACATGAAGACACCTAACTCTGGTAAATGAACTAGAGGTGGTGGAAGGGGAGGAGGGCGGGGGGTGGGGGTGACTGGGTGACGGGCACTGAGGGGGGCACTTGACGGGATGAGCACTGGGTGTTATTCTGTATGTTGGCAAATTGAACATCAATAAAAAATAAATTTATTATTTAAAAAATGCACAGAAGTGGGTTGCACTTCTATATACTAACAGTGAGGCAGAAGAAAAAAAAAATCAAAGAATCAATCCTATTTACCATTGCACCAAAATGCATAAGATCCCTAGGAATAAACCTAACCAAAATGGTAAAGGATCTGTATTCTGAAAACTATAGAACACTTAAGAAAGAAATGGAGGAAGACACAAATGGAAAAACATTCCATGATCATGGGTTGGAAGAACAAATATTGTTAAAATGCTTATGCTACTCAAAGCAATTTGCACATCCAATGCAATCCCTATCAATATACCATGGACGTTTTTCACAGAGTTGGAACAAATAATTCTAAGATTTGTTTGGAACTAGAAAAGATCCTAAATAGCCAAAGTAATGTTGAAAAAGAAAACCAAACCGGGGGCACCATAGTTCCAGAATTCAAGCTGTATTACAAAGCTGCAGTCATCAAGACAGTATGGTACTGTCACAAAAACAAACACAGAGATCAGTGGAATAGATTACAGAATCCAAAATGGACCTCATCACTATGGTCAACTAATCGACAAAGCAGGAAAGGGTATCCAATGGAAAAAAGACCGTCTCTTCAACAAATGGTATGGGGATGATTGGGCAGCCACATGCAGAAGAATGAAACTGGAACACTTTCTTACACAATACACAAAAATAAACTCAAAATGGATGAAAGGTTTAAATGTGAAAAAGGAATCCATCAAAATACTAGAGTAGAACACAGGCAGCAAACTCTTTGACATCAGTCCCAGCAACTTTTTACTAGACAGGTCTCCAAAGGCAGGAGAAACAAAAGCAAAATGAACTACTGGGACTTCATCAAGGTAAGAACTTTTGCGCAGCCTAGGAAACAGTTAGAAAAACTAAAAGGCAGCCTACAGAATGGGAGAAGATACTTGCAAATGTCTTAAAATATACTTGCAAATGTCTTAAAATATAAAAATAAAATATCCAAAATCTATAAGGAACATATAAAACTCAACACCCCCAAAATAAATAATCCAGTCAAGAAATGAACAGGAGATATGAATAGACATTTCTCCAAAGACATAAAAGTGGTGAACAGACACATGAAAAAATGTTCAACGTCACTAGCCATCAGGGAAATACAAATCAAAACCACAATGAGTTACCACCTCACACCTGTCAATGGCTAAGATTAGTAACTCAGGAAACAACAGGAGTTGATAAGGTTGCAGATAAAGGGGAGCTCTTACACTGCTAGTGGGAACACAAGCTGGTATAGGCACTCTTGAAAACAGTCTGGAGGTTCCTCAAAGAGTTAAAAGATACAGCATAATACCCTCCAGTGAAATAAGTCAATCGGAGAAGGACAAACATTATATGGTCTCATTCATTTGGGGAATATAAATAATAGTGAAAGGGAATAGAGGGGAAGGGAGAAGAAATGGGTAGCAAATATTAGAAAGGGAGACAGAACATGGAAGACTCCTAACTCTGGGAAACGAACTAAGGGTGATGGAAGGGGAGGGGGGCCGGGGGTGGGGGTGACTGGGTGGGGGGCACTGAGGGGGCCACTTGACGGAATGAGCACTGGGTGTTATTCCGTATGTTGGCAAATTGAACACCAATAAAAAATTGTTAAAAGATAAAAGTTAAAAGATACAAAAGATCCAAATGTAGTCATCCAAAGGGGCATCTGCCCCCTAATGTTTATAGCAGCAATGTCCACAATAGCCAACACACACACACACGCACACACACACACACACACTGGAATATTACTCAGCATCAAAAAGAATGAAATTTTGCCATTTGCAATGACATGGGTGGAGCTAGAGAGTATAAAGCTAAGCAAAATAAGTCAGAGAAAGACAATTAATTACCATATGATTTTACTCATATATAGAATTTAAGAAACAAAACAAATGAGCAAATGGGGAAAAAAGGAAGAGTTAAGAGCCAGACTCTTAACCATAGAGAACAAACTGATGATTACCAGAGAGGAGGTAGATAGGGGATGGGTGAAATAGGTGTTGGAGATTAAGGACGGCACTTGTAATGAGCATTGGGTGTTGATTGGAAGTATTACATCACTATATTGTACACCTGACATTAATGTTACACTGTATGTTAACTAGCTGGAATTTATATAAAAAACTTTAAAATATACCTTTTGTAATTGCTTACTGCTGGTGAGATAGACTGAGGTGGACTTTTAATTTTTTATGTTGACCTTGCTGATAAACTGACTGAACTATCTTATTAATTTTAATAATTTGATGATTCTATTTTGTTTTGTTTTTAAGCTAGAGGATCATATCATTTGCAAATTATGATAGTCTTTTCTCTTTTTTCTCCCCCAATCAATATACTTCTTATTTCTTTTTCTTCTTCTTTTGATAGCCACACATGGTTTTATTATACAAATTCTTTTTTTAAGGAGTTTATTTATTTTTTCATGAGACACACAGGGAGAGGCAGAAACATAGGCAGAGGTAGAAGCAGGCTCCCTGTAGGGGAACCTGATGCGGGACTTGATCCCAGTATCCCAGGACCATGACCTGAACTGAAGGCAGACACTCAACTGCTGAGCCACCTAGGCGCCTCTTATTTTACAAACTCTTATAATTTGTGTAATATTTAAATGAATTTAGTGAACAAATGAAGCATAATAATTATTAAGATAAAGAGGCAATTTAAAACTATGAAAACCTTAATCATTTGGAGGTAGGAAATTATAATCGACATGTGACAAAATTCAGTTTAATAAATCAGTAATGGTCGGGATCCCTGGGTGGCGCAGCAGTTTGGCGCCTGCCTTTGGCCCAGGGCGCGATCCTGGAGACCCGGGATCGAATCCCACATCGGGCTCCCGGTGCATGGAGCCTGCTTCTCCCTCTGCCTGTGTCTCTGCCTCTCTCTCTCTCTGTGACTATCATAAATAAATAAATTAAAAAATAAAAAAAAATAAATCAGTAATGGAGACTAGACATAGGGGTGGTGGAAGGGGAGGAGGGCGGGGGCGGGGGCGGGGGTGACTGGGTGGCGGGCACTGAGGTGGGCACTTGACGGGATGAGCACTGGGTGTTATTCTGTATGTTGGCAAATTGAACACCAATAAAAAATAAATTTATTATTAAAAAAAGAAAAAGTAATCCCTTATTTAGATTCATGAATAAAGATTTGTAAGTATTTGCACTTCTGTACCAACAAAGATTGGGAAAAAAAGATTATTTGTCATTAAAATGTCAAAAATGTTTGATATTGACACTTAGGAATCCACAGACTATCTTATTCTACATTTAAAATGGAAGATTTAATGCTATATATTGGCAAATTGAGCTCCAATAAAAAATATAAAAAAAAATAAAATGGAAGACTTATGGCACATTGAAATGATTAAAATGATTTAACTTTTGCTCCATTTCGTTTCTTACAAATATTCCTTCTTAAAAATTAAATTAAATTTAGTTTTTAAATTTAAATACAATTTGCCAACATATAGTCTAACACTCAGTGCTCATCACATCATGTGCCCTCCTTAATGCCCACCACCCAATTACCCCATCTCCCCATCCACTGCCCCTTCAGCAACCCTCAGTTTGTTTTCCAGAATTAAGATTGTCACATGATTTATCTTTCTCTTTTTTTCCCCCATTCAGTTTCTCTTCCTTCCTTATTGTCCCTTTAACTGTTTCTTATATTCCACACATGAGTGAGACCTTATGATAATTGTCTTTCTCTGACTGACTTATTTCACTCAGCATAATACCCTCCAATTCCATCCATGTCGGTGTAAATGGTGGGCATTCATCCTTTCTGATGGCTGAGTAATATCTCATTGTATATATAGACCACATCTTCTTTATTCATTCATCTGTCAAAGGACATCATGGTTCCTTCCACAGTTAGGCTATTGTGGACATTGCTGCTACGATATGCCGATATGCTGCTATTGGGGTGCAGGTGCCCCTTTGAATCACTACATTTATATCTTTGGGATAAATACCCAGTAGTGCAATTGCTGGGTCATAGGGTAGCTCTATGTTTAACTCCTTGAGGAACCTTCACCCTGTTTTCCAGACTGGCCGCACCAGCTTGCATTCTCACCAAGAATATTCTCTTCTATCTCATTTACTCTACTTATTAGAGCATTCAGTTTAGACTACATGTCAGAGTATTTTCAATTTTAGTCTAATTAGATCTCATTTCTTCACTAAGAGATTCTCTAGAGTCTTTTATGCTTTTTCCAAGCCTAACTAATAACTTTATAATTGTTATCCTGAATTCCATTTCCGACAGTTTACTTAAATCCATATCCATTAGATATGTGGCAGAAAGTATTACCTCTAGTTCTTTCTTTTTTTAAAAAAAGATTTTATTTATTTATTCATGAGAGACACAGAGGGAGATGAGAGAGAGAGAAAGAGAGAGAGAGAGTTGAGAGAGAGAGAGAGAGTTGGAGAGAGAGAGAGAGAGAGAGAGAGGCAGAGACATAAGCAGAGGGAGAAGCAGGCTCCATGCAAGAAACCTGATGTGGGACTTGATCCTGGGACTCCGGGATCATGCCCTGAGCCAAAGGCAGAAGCTCAACTGCTGAACCACCCAGGCATCCCTGGTTCTTTCTTTTGTGGTAAATTCCTCTTTCTAGTCATTTTGTCTGTTGAAGAATGGCTGTATGAGTGAGCAGAGTCAAAAGTGTCAACCATGGCCCCAGCAAAATACACACTAGACAATTCTGAAGAGGTCGGGAAGCAGAAAATAAAAGAAAAAGCAAAGGAGAGAGAGAGAGAAATTATGGAGAAAACGGGGAGGAAGAGAGAATATCATTTCCCAGAGGGGACAAAACACGGTGATCTATTTGGTTTTGAGGGTATTTTCATTTATTTGTTAAAAGATACTAAATTCCAAAATTATAAAAAAGCAAAACATATATATATATACAAAAATAAAATTGAATACAGTAAAAAGAAGCCAAAAATGAAGAATATATCTATAACATGTAATTGTAAGGTATGAGATTCAAAAAAGAAAAGACTTAAAAACACAGTTAATAAAATAAGAAATTAGATGAAATGAGAAAAAAAGGAAAAAAATTGGAAAATTTTAATCTGATAAACAAATAATAAGAAAAGACCCCCTCAGGTTCTGTATACTATTTCCCCAGCCCTGGAGTCTTCCAGACCTTCTTGGTCAGTAAACTTGCTGTTCACCTGGTCTTCTGGGGGAGTGGCCTACTGCACTGATTCTCAGATGTCTGTACCTGGGAGGAATTGTACCTCCCCTTGCCAGGGGGCCACACTCTGTAAACTGTCTGTTGTGTGAGGCTTTTGTTCCCTGAGGGCTTTGTGGTCCTGTTTATAAGGAAAAAAAATTAAAATAGCTGCATCCCAATGTCCAGCCTGGGAACTGAGAGATGGCAGTGTGTCCCAAACTCTGCAGACTCCTGTGGTGTCTGCCCACACAGATCCTCTTCAGAGGCAGGCAGAGGGACATTGATTTGTGTAATTTGTAGGGTTCTGGTAGGGAGAGCCTCTGCCTGCTTTTGTGTGCACCTGCTTCACCCTTCCTAAAGGAAGCAGAGGGTTCTGTCTGTTGGAGGGACCTGGCATGGGGAGTATTCACCCAGTCAACTGTGCACCTCTTCTGCCTCTCCCAGTGGAAGGCAGAGGTTTCTGCATTCCAGTCCTGCAGGGACCCAACACAGAGGGCAGTCACTCAATTCAGCAGTGGTTCTCAGTTTATGGCAAAGCAAACTGAGCCTCTTCTCAGGCTCACTGACCTAAACTCATTTCCCCCCTCCATGCTTTGGAACTCTACCAGCTCAGGCACCCCAGTTCTTTCTGTTTCTCTGGGAATATTGAAACCCCACTGTTCTTCCTGTGATTCTGCCCCGCTACACCACTGAGCACCTTTCGGGCAAGGAAGTCTTAGGAGCAGATTTCTAAAGGTCCTCGCTTTGAGCTCCAAGTGCTATATCATCACTTTCTTGTAGCTAGCTTACCAAGGCTCCCTCCCTCCCATTTATCTTCTAATATATGCCTGCCATTTCTCTTCTCCACACTCCTACCTTGTGAAAAATGCTTACTTTTCTATTTGTAGATTTCCAGCCATTCTTTCTTTGTATCTGAGGGTGAATTCATAGGTATTCATGATGGTTTGATAGTTATATAGCTAAATTAAGGGGACCAGATGAAACGAGGACCCCTACTCTTCTGCCATCTTGCCTCTTCCTCGCTTTTCTTTTTGATAAGTCTGGATAAGGGTTTATTAATCTTACTAATTCAAAGAACCAACTCCTAGTTCTCTTGATCTGTATATATATATTCTGTATCATTGATTTCTGTTCTAATCTTTTTTTATTTCTCTTCTACTGGACTTGGCTTTATTTGCTGTTCTTTTCCCAGCCCCTTTAGATGTAAGGCTAGATTGTATATTTGAAACCTTTCTTGTTTCTCGAGAAAGGCCTGTATTGCTATATACTTCCCTCTTAGGACCACTTTTGCGGCATCCGAAAGGTTTTGAACTGTCATGTTTTCATTTTCATTGTTTCCATGTATGTTTTAAGTTCTTTAATTTCCTGTTTGACCCATTCATTCTTTAGCAGGATGCTCTTTAACGTCCCTGTATTTGTGTTCCTTTCAACTTTTCTCTTGGATTGAGTTCAAATTTTAAAGCGGTTTGTGGTTTGAAAATGTGCATATTATAATCTCAGTCTTTTTGTACTGTTTGATTTGCTTTCTTCAAGCCCAGCTACTATCTTAATAATCATTTTAGTTCAGACATCCTACTTATCTCCATATTGATTAAATCCTTGGCCATGAGTGTTACCTCCTGTTCTTTCTTTCATGGTGTATTTCTCTATCTGGTCATTATGTCCAGAAAAGAGTAGAATAAAGAGAGAAGACAAAATACCACCACCAACAACAGAAAAAAAATTAAACCAGAGGAAAACAAATATAAGACAAAATAAGAAAAAAATGAAACCAGAAACAAACAGAACAAAACAAAATACTAGATCCTGGGTGTATTTTGGTCTGCTTGTTCAAAGAAACTAGATCCCAAAGTAAGAAAGAAAGGAAAGCTTATACATATATGAAAATAAAGTAAAATTAATTTAAAGGAAACCTAAGATTATATATGTATATATATGATGTATATGTAAAAATAAAAATTAGAACAAAAAATTGAAAAATCATAAAATAGTGAAAAAAATAAACCTAAAAGACAAAGAATAATAAAAAACTGCAAATGTTGTATTTTCTTTTTTCTAAGTGCTGACGTTTGGCAGTTCTCTATGTTGGGTAAACTTGGTGCTAGCCAGTTATTTCTACTGGTGCTTTGTGTGAGGGTCCTGTTGTGCTGATTCTCAGGTATCCTTCCCCTGGTGGAATTGTACCTCACTTGACAGGGTGCCAAGGTCAGTGTTGGTGGCTTTGATTCCACTTTGTGGCACTATTTGTCCCCTGAAGACTCTCAGCACCAATGGGGGGGGGGGGGATGAAAGTGGCTGTGTCCCACCCTCTAGCCCCAGAGCTAAAAGTTTGTGCTCCCCCCACTCTTCAGTGAGCCCTCACAGAAAAGCAGTCAATCACTTTTGCTCCCTGGTTTCCATCTGATCTCTGTGTTGACCCAGCTTATGACTGAGCAGGCACTCGACTGAGTTTCAATTGGCCAAATTTTGTGGACTCCTGTGGTACTGACCTGCACTGTTCCTCCTGGGGGAGGGAGGGGTTCTCCTGATGTTTCTGCCTTTTGCTGGGCCCCTGCCTGGAGAGTAGTCGAGGGACCATGCAGTGGTTTGCAGTTTATGGCAACACCAAACAGGAAGCCAGCACCTAGGCTCACTGTTTTCAGCTGGCTTCCCTGCTCCCATACCTGGGAACTCTGCCATATTCAGGCACCCCCATTCTTCTTGTGACCCCAGAGATCCTGAGACCATGCTGTCCCACCTGGGATTTCACCCCACTGTGCCACCTGAGCACCTTTAAGTGGGACATCCCCCACTGTAGCAGACTTCTAAAAGTTCTGATTTTTGTGTTCTGCTGCTGATACTTTGCAGTAGCCTCCTTAAGCTGGCTCACTCCCCTCACAGTATCCTTTGACATAGTGCCCCTGATTTAAGTCTCTGAACTCCTTACCTCCCAACAAATGGTTGCTTTTTCTATTTGTAGAATTGCAGCATTTCTTTTTTCAGATTGCTGATTGATTTTGCAGATGTCCCCATAATTTGATGATTATCCGGCTGAATTCCAGGGACCAGATGAACTTAAGGTCCTCTACTCCTCTGCCATCTTAATTTCTTCTGCAGTGGTATTTTCACTTTTATTTTCCATGTATTTAAAAAAAATAATTTCCTGGTTGACCTATTCATTCTTTAGTAGCTTGTTCTTTAACCTCCATATATTTGTGGTCCTTCCAAATTTCTTCTTTGGTTGACTTCCAGTTTCATAGTGTTGTGGTCTGAAAATATGGATGGTATGATTTCAATGTTTTGTCCTGATTGAGACCTGATTTGTGACCCAGTATGTGATCTATTCTGGATAATGTTCCATGTGCACTTGAAAAGAATGTGTATTCTTCTGCTTTAGGATGAAATTCTCTGAATATATCTATGAAGTCCATCTGGTCCAGTGTGTCATTCAAAGTCCTTATTTCCTTGTCGATCTTCTGCTTAGATGATCTGTGGGAAATGACAGTCTATTATTTAGATGGTGCTGGAAAAATTGGACAGCCATATGCAAAAGAATGAAACTGGATCACTAGTCTATAGCATACACAAAAATTAAATCTAAATGGATGAAAGACTTGAACATAAGACCTGAAACCATAAAACTTTGAGAAGGAAACCTAGGCAGTAAGCTCTTTGACATGGGTTTTGGTGAGGATGTTTTGAATCTTACAGTGAAAGTAAAAGCAACAAAGGTAAAAATAAACAGATGGGACTACATCAAACTAAAACCTGCACAACAAAAGAAACCATCAACAGAATGAAAAGGCGAGCAATTGAATGGAAGGGAATATTTGCAAATCATATGTTTGATAAGGGTTGATAGCCAAAATATGTAAATAACTCATACAACTCAATAGCAAAATAACAACGGATTAAAAAATGGGTAGAAGATCTGAATAGCCATTTTCCCAAAGACATACAAGTAGACAACAGACATATAAGAAGACGCTCTACATCAGTAATGATCAGACAATGAGATTTTCCACTCACACCTGTTAGAATGAATATTATAAAAAAAAAACACAAGAAATAACAAGTATTGGCAAGGATATGGAGAAGATGAAACCCTTGTGCATTGTTGATGGAAATGTAAATTGATGCAGCCACTATGGAAAAAAGTATGGAGGTTTCTCAAAAAATTAAAAGTAGAACTATTGTATTATCTAGCAATTTCACTTTTGGGTATTTATGCAAAATGAATACATAAACTTAAAAAGATATATGCACCCCTATGTTCATTGCAGCATTATTCACAATAGTCAAGATAAGGAAACAATCTAATGTTCACTGGACTAATGAATAAATAAATGTGGTGGTTATACACAATGAGATATCATTCAACCATAAAAAAGAATGAGGGGAGCTAAGATGGCAGTATAGTGGAGGACGCTAGGCTTGCCTTGTCCCTCAAACACAAGTATAACTATCAAATCATTTTGAATACCTAAGAAATCAACCTGAGGACTAAAGGAACAAACTGCACAACCAGAGGGAGAGAAGAGGCCACATTCCTACCTGAGGAAGGTAGGAAATGGTTTGGGGGAGAAATGGATCACAAGTGTTACAGAGGGGAGGAAGCCCTGGTCATGGAAAAAAGGGAGAGAGGATGAGGAACACACAGGGGAATGCACAAGGAGAACACTTCCCTAAAGCCATTGGCTGGGAAAATGAGAAGGGCTGATTTTCATGAGTTTTGCAACCAGCAGGGCTCAAAGACTGGCATTTTAGAGGTCTGCAATCTTCACTGGGATAGAGCCCTAATGGCCATGCACTGTTCCTGAAGAGAAGGTAGGCAAACATCCCAGAGGCAGACATCATGATCTGAGGAATACCTAAGGTGCACAGGGAGAGACTGTTGAGTCTTCTTGGAGCACATCTGTGAGAAGGGATGTTCACAGAGTTGTCTCTCAGGGGACAAAAGAGTAGGCAGGTGCCATTTTTCTCCCCTGCCCCCAGAAGCTCAGAGACACCTGCTGAGGGAGGCTAAATTGGACACTGGCTGTTTAGCTTGTTTTGCTCCAAATCCCATGTTTCTGCACTCTGGCACAACTGCCCTTGTCAAACCTGCATTAGTCTCAGTGTAGTGAGACACTCTCCCAGGAGAAGGTTCAGCTCAGGTCCCTGCCATGCCAGGTAACTAAAGTTTGGAGTTTTAAAAGTCAACAGGGCTTGGCTGGGATAAAGCCTGAAGTGCACTGTGTAGTTCCAGGCAGGCAAGGAAACCGAAGGAGACAGTGTGAAAACAGCAATCTGAAAACTGCCCGGGGCATATGCAGGGGAAATTATTCACTCTTCTGGGAATGCTTCCCTGAGAGCAACAAGCACTGACTCCCCTCTTGGGGGACAGAGTAACTTGCTGGCATCCTTTCCCTTCTGCACCCCTCAAGACAAACCAACCCAATACAGCAATTGCACTGGCTACCTAACCTGCTTACACTGAGTCCCATCTCCCAGTACTTTGCTAATACTGCTTTTCTTGGGCAAGAATGTCTAAGGACCAGTGAAGTAGGCCATTTCCCACAAAATCAGTAGAAACCTCTGCACTCACCATATCTACTGACCATAGAGTCTTATAAGCCTTCAGTTCTTTTTTTTTTAAGCCTTCAGTTCTAATAGAAGTAGCTTCAAGTCTTGTTTAACAAGCAGACCAGCACACACCTGGTCAAAACTCAAATCAATGGGACACCTGGGTGGCTCAGCGGTTTAGCGCCTGCCCTCAGCCCAGGCCATGTTCCTGGAGTCCTGGGATCAAGTCCCACATTGGGCTCCCTGCATGGAGCCTGATTCTCCCTCTCTCTGTGTCTCTCATGAATAAATAAATAAAATTTAAAAAAAAACTCAAACCAAACTTCAATAATAAAACAAAACAAAACAACAACAATTAAAACCCCTCACAACACCGTGGCCAAGGTCCAAACAGTGCCCACTGTAGGCAAGGAGAACCTGTGCAGACAACTCATCTGAGGGACAGAACAGTCAAAACACAGCAGAGTACATGTAGCACACACCAGAGATACTCCTTGAAGTGCTAGGCTCTGGACACTACATGACCTCTTCTTCATAAAGCCATTACTTTCAAGAGTAGGAAACAACAGGCTTTTCTAATGCAGAAAAGAAGACAAAGACCTAGACAAAAAGCCAAGATGGAGGAATTCACTCCAAAAGAAGAACAAGAAGAGGTCACTGTA
This sequence comes from Canis lupus familiaris, assembly GCF_011100685.1. Taxonomy (NCBI): domain Eukaryota; kingdom Metazoa; phylum Chordata; class Mammalia; order Carnivora; family Canidae; genus Canis; species Canis lupus. The sequence continues at coordinate 61,924,372 of NC_049238.1, forward strand.
AGAGATCTAATCAGAAGAACGAGTGAGTGACATAGAAGACAAGTTGATAGCAAAGAGGGAAACTGAGGAAAAAAGAGACAAACAATTAAAAGACCATGAAGATAGATTAAGGGAAATAAACGACAGCCTGAGGAAGAAAAACCTACGTTTAATTGGGGTTCCCGAGGGCGCCGAAAGGGCCAGAGGGCCAGAATATGTATTTGAACAAATTCTAGCTGAAAACTTTCCTAATCTGGGAAGGGAAACAGGCATTCAGATCCAGGAAATAGAGAGATCCCCCCCTAAAATCAATAAAAACCGTTCAACACCTCGACATTTAATTGTGAAGCTTGCAAATTCCAAAGATAAGGAGAAGATCCTTAAAGCAGCAAGAGACAAGAAATCCCTGACTTTTATGGGGAGGAGTATTAGGGTAACAGCAGACCTCTCCACAGAGACCTGGCAGGCCAGAAAGGGCTGGCAGGATATATTCAGGGTCCTAAATGAAAAGAACATGCAACCAAGAATACTTTATCCAGCAAGGCTCTCATTCAAAATGGAAGGAGAGATAAAGAGCTTCCAAGACAGGCAGCAACTAAAAGAATATGTGACCTCCAAACCAGCTCTGCAAGAAATTTTAAGGGGGACTCTTAAAATTCCCCTTTAAGAAGAAGTTCAGTGGAACAGTCCACAAAAACAAAGACTGAATAGATATCATGGTGACACTAAACTCATATCTCTCAATAGTAACTCTGAATGTGAACGGGCTTAATGACCCCATCAAAAGGCGCAGGGTTTCAGACTGGATAAAAAAGCAAGACCCATCTATTTGCTGTCTACAAGAGACTCATTTTAGACAGAAGGACACCTACAGCCTGAAAATAAAAGGTTGGAGAACCATTTACCATTCGAATGGTCCTCAAAAGAAAGCAGGGGTAGCCATCCTTATATCAGATAAACTAAAATTTACCCCAAAGACTGTAGTGAGAGATGAAGAGGGACACTATATCATACTTAACGGATCTATTCAACAAGAGGACTTAACAATCCTCAATATATATGCTCCGAATGTGGGAGCTGCCAAATATATAAATCAATTATTAACCAAAGTGAAGAAATACTTAGATAATAATACACTTATACTTGGTGACTTCAATCTAGCTCTTTCTATACTCGATAGGTCTTCTAAGCACAACATCTCCAAAGAAACGAGAGCTTTAAATGATACACTGGACCAGATGGATTTCACAGATATCTACAGAACTTTACATCCAAACTCAACTGAATACACATTCTTCTCAAGCGCACATGGAACTTTCTCCAGAATAGACCACATATTGGGACACAAATCGGGTCTGAACCGATACCAAAGGATTGGGATTGTCCCCTGCATATTCTCGGACCATAATGCCTTGAAATTAGAACTAAATCACAACAAGAAGTTTGGAAGGACCTCAAACACGTGGAGGTTAAGGACCATCCTGCTAAAAGATAAAAGGGTCAACCAGGAAATTAAGGAAGAATTAAAAAGATTCATGGAAACTAATGAGAATGAAGATACAACCGTTCAAAATCTTTGGGATGCAGCAAAAGCAGTCCTAAGGGGGAAATACATCGCAATACAAGCATCCATTCAAAAACTGGAAAGAACTCAAATACAAAAGCTAACCTTACACATAAAGGAGCTAGAGAAAAAACAGCAAATAGATCCTACACCCAAGAGAAGAAGGGAGTTAATAAAGATTCGAGCAGAACTCAACGAAATCGAGACCAGAAGAACTGTGGAACAGATCAACAGAACCAGGAGTTGGTTCTTTGAAAGAATTAATAAGATAGATAAACCATTAGCCAGCCTTATTAAAAAGAAGAGAGAGAAGACTCAAATTAATAAAATCATGAATGAGAAAGGAGAGATCACTACCAACACCAAGGAAATACAAACGATTTTAAAAACATATTATGAACAGCTATACGCCAATAAATTAGGCAATCTAGAAGAAATGGACGCATTCCTGGAAAGCCACAAACTACCAAAACTGGAACAGGAAGAAATAGAAAACCTGAACAGGCCAATCACCAGGGAGGAAATTGAAGCAGTCATCAAAAACCTCCCAAGACACAAGAGTCCAGGGCCAGATGGCTTCCCAGGAGAATTTTATCAAACGTTTAAAGAAGAAATCATACCTATTCTCCTAAAGCTGTTTGGAAAGATAGAAAGAGATGGAGTACTTCCAAATTCGTTCTATGAAGCCAGCATCACCTTAATTCCAAAGCCAGACAAAGACCCCACCAAAAAGGAGAATTACAGACCAATATCCCTGATGAACATGGATGCAAAAATTCTCAACAAGATACTGGCCAATAGGATCCAACAATACATTAAGAAAATTATTCACCATGACCAAGTAGGATTTATCCCTGGGACACAAGGCTGGTTCAACACCCGTAAAACAATCAATGTGATTCATCATATCAGCAAGAGAAAAACCAAGAACCATATGATCCTCTCATTGGATGCAGAGAAAGCATTTGACAAAATACAGCATCCATTCCTGATCAAAACTCTTCAGAGTGTAGGGATAGAGGGAACATTCCTCGACATCTTAAAAGCCATCTATGAAAAGCCCACAGCAAATATCATTCTCAATGGGGAAGCACTGGGAGCCTTTCCCCTAAGATCAGGAACAAGACAGGGATGTCCACTCTCACCACTGCTGTTCAACATAGTACTGGAAGTCCTAGCCTCAGCAATCAGACAACAAAAAGACATTAAAGGCATTCAAATTGGCAAAGAAGAAGTCAAACTCTCCCTCTTCGCTGATGACATGATACTCTACATAGAAAACCCAAAAGTCTCCACCCCAAGATTGCTAGAACTCATACAGCAATTCGGTAGCGTGGCAGGATACAAAATCAATGCCCAGAAGTCAGTGGCATTTCTATACACTAACAATGAGACTGAAGAAAGAGAAATTAAGGAGTCAATCCCATTTACAATTGCACCCAAAAGCATAAGATACCTAGGAATAAACCTAACCAAAGATGTAAAGGATCTATACCCTCAAAACTATAGAACACTTCTGAAAGAAATTGAGGAGGACACAAAGAGATGGAAAAATATTCCATGCTCATGGATTGGCAGAATTAATATTGTGAAAATGTCAATGTTACCCAGGGCAATTTACACGTTTAATGCAATCCCTATCAAAATACCATGGACTTTCTTCAGAGAGTTAGAACAAATTATTTTAAGATTTGTGTGGAATCAGAAAAGACCCCGAATAGCCAGGGGAATTTTAAAAAAGAAAACCATATCTGGGGGCATCACAATGCCAGATTTCAGGTTGTACTACAAAGCTGTGGTCATCAAGACAGTGTGGTACTGGCACAAAAACAGACACATAGATCAGTGGAACAGAATAGAGAATCCAGAAGTGGACCCTGAACTTTATGGGCAACTAATATTCGACAAAGGAGGAAAGACTATCCATTGGAAGAAAGACAGTCTCTTCAATAAATGGTGCTGGGAAAATTGGACATCCACATGCAGAAGAATGAAACTAGACCACTCTCTTTCACCATACACGAAGATAAACTCAAAATGGATGAAAGATCTAAATGTGAGACAAGATTCCATCAAAATCCTAGAGAAGAACACAGGCAACACCCTTTTTGAACTCGGCCATAGTAACTTCTTGCAAGATACATCCACGAAGGCAAAAGAAACAAAAGCAAAAATGAACTATTGGGACTTCATCAAGATAAGAAGCTTTTGCACAGCAAAGGATACAGTCAACAAAACTCAAAGACAACCTACAGAATGGGAGAAGATATTTGCAAATGACATATCAGATAAAGGGCTAGTTTCCAAGATCTATAAAGAACTTATTAAACTCAACAGCAAAGAAACAAACAATCCAATCATGAAATGGGCAAAAGACATGAACAGAAATCTCACAGAGGAAGACATAGACATGGCCAACATGCACATGAGAAAATGTTCTGCATCACTTGCCATCAGGGAAATACAAATCAAAACTACAATGAGATACCACCTCACACCAGTGAGAATGGGGAAAATTAACAAGGCAGGAAACAACAAATGTTGGAGAGGATGCGGAGAAAAGGGAACCCTCTTACACTGTTGGTGGGAATGTGAACTGGTGCAGCCACTCTGGAAAACTGTGTGGAGGTTCCTCAAACAGTTAAAAATATACCTGCCCTACGACCCAGCAATTGCACTGTTGGGGATTTACCCCAAAGATACAAATGCAATGAAACGCCGGGACACCTGCACCCCGATGTTTATAGCAGCAATGGCCACGATAGCCAAACTGTGGAAGGAGCCTCGGTGTCCAACGAAAGATGAATGGATAAAGAAGATGTGGTTTATGTATACAATGGAATATTACTCAGCTATTAGAAATGACAAATACCCACCATTTGCTTCAACGTGGATGGAACTGGAGGGTATTATGCTGAGTGAAGTAAGTCAGTCGGAGAAGGACAAACATTATATGTTCTCATTCATTTGGGGAATATAAATAATAGTGAAAGGGAAAATAAGGGAAGGGAGAAGAAATGTGTGGGAAATATCAGAAAGGGAGACAGAACGTAAAGACTGCTAACTCTGGGAAACGAACTACGGGTGGTAGAAGGGGAGGAGGGCGGGGGCTGCGAGTGAATGGGTGACGGGCACTGGGTGTTATTCTGTATGTTAGTAAATTGAACACCAATAAAAAATAAATTAAAAAAAAAAAAGATCTAATCAGAACAGATATAAGTAATATGCTTGATGGAGAATATAAAGCAATAATTGTAAGGATACTCTCTGGGCTTCGGAAGAGCATGGAAGGCAGCAGGGAGACCTTTACTGCAAAGATAAAAGAGCTAAAAAAATGAGGCAGAAATGGAAAATGTGTGACTGACATTTGAAACTAAGTAATGACCAGAAGAATGGAAGAAGCAGAGAAATGAATAAGTGATATAGAAGATAGAATTATGGAAAATGATGAAGCTGAACAAAGATAAAATTATGGATCACAACAATACATGTAGGAAACTCAGTAACTCCATCAAATATAATAACATTCTTATCATAAGAGTCCTAGAAAAATCAGAATAAGAAAAGGGGGTAGAAGGTTTATTTAAGGAAATAATGATAGCTGAAAACTTCCCTAATCTGGGGAAGGAAATAGATATCCAAGTCCAGGAAGCACAGAGAATGCCATCAAAATCAACAAAACAGGTCAACACCAAGACATACTGTAGTAAAATTTGCAAATTATAGTGATAAAGAAAAAAATCCTAAAAACAGCAAGAAAAAAATCCTAAAACCATAAAGACAAAAGAAGGCCCTAACTTAAAAGGGAAGACCATAAAGCCAGCTACAGATCTCTCCACAGAAACTTGGTAAGCCAGAAAAGAGTAGCATGACATATTAAATGTGCTAAGTGGGAAAATTCTGCAGCCAAGAATACTTTATTTAGCAAGGCTATCATTCAAAATAGAGGAGAGAGAAAGTTTCTCAAGCAAAAATTAAAGGAGTTCATTACCACTAAACTGGCCCCCAAGAAATAGTAAAAGAGATTCTTTGAGTGGGAAGGAAAGACCAAAAGTTATAAAGATAGAAAATAACAGAGAAATATCTCTAGAAACAATGACAAAAAAGTAACAAAATGGCACTAAATTCATATCTATCAATAATCACTCTAAATGTAAATGGACTAAAAGCTCCAATCAAAAGACACAGGGTGTCAGAATGGATTAAAAAAAGAGACCCATCTATATGTTGCTTACGAGAGACTCATTTTAGACTCCTGAAGATTAAATGTGAGGGGATGGAGAAGCATTTATCAAGCTAATGGATATCAAAAGAAATCTAGAGTAGCCATACTCATATCAGACAAGCTAGATTTATTTATTTATTTATTTATTTATTTATTTATTTATTTATTTATAAATTTATTTTTTATTGGTGTTCAGTTTGCCAACATATAGAATAACACCCAGGGCTCATCCCATCAAGTGCCCCCCTCAGTGCCCGTCACTCAGTCACCCCCACCCCCACCCACCTCTCCTTCCACCACCCCTAGTTTGTTTCCCAGAACTAGGAGTCTCTCATGTTCTGTCTCCCTTTCTGATATTTCCCACTCATTTTTTCTCCTTTCCTCTTTATTACCTTTCACTATTTTTTTCCTCTTTAAAGATTTTATTTATTTATTCATGAGAGACATGGAGAGAGAGAAGCAGAGACATAGGCAGAGAGAGAAGCAGGCTTCTCATAAGGAGCCCAATGCAGGACTTGATCCCAGGACCCTGGGTCACTCTCTGAGCCAAAGGCAGATAGATGCTCAACCACTGAGTCACCCAGGTGCCTCTCAAAACCAGTTTCTGACTACAGTTCAATAATAGCTGAGAAAAGCAATTAATTGCTTTAAGGTATAAAACATTTACTTTTAGGCAACATTATATATCAAAAGCAAAAATTAATAAAGAAAAATAACAATAAGGCAAGGTATAATCATTAGAAAATTGCAACATGCACAAAAATATTTAAAATTGTTTCCTTTTTAAGAGAGAAAGGGGGAGAGAGAGGGTGAGCAAAGGGAGGAGCAGAGGGAAAGAGAGAGGGACAATCTCAAGCAGACTCCCTGCTGAGCACAGAGCCCCACATGGGGCTCAGTTTCACAACACTGAGATCATGACCTGAGCTGAAATCAAGAGTTGGATGCTTAACCCACTGAGCCAGCCACTCAGGTGCCCCTGAGATTGTTTTCTTTAAATAAGTAATAACATGATATTTCTGTGAAATAGTATTCAAACACTATATGTGAGATATACAAAGAGAAACGTAAAACAAAAACAGACATTAACTTTGATCCAGATAAATACTGACTAGAAATAAAGAAAAAATATTTTTTAAAAATTATCTTTTTAAACTTAAATTTGTTAATTAACATACAATGCAATATTGGTTTCTGGAGTAGAATTCAGTAATTCGACATTTGCATACAACACCCATTGCTCATTGCAAGTGCATCTTTATACCTATCACCCATCTAGTCCATCCCTCATCCACCGCCCTCAAGTAACCCTTAGTTTGTTCTCTATCATTAAGAGGCTTTTATTTTTTTAAATTATTTTTAAAAATAAATTTATTTTTTATTGGTGTTCAATTTGTCAACATATAGAATAACACCCAGTGCTCATCCCATCAAGTGCCCACCTCAGTGCCCAGGGGGTCACCCAGTCACCCCCACCCCCCGCCCACCTCCCCTTCCACCACTCCAAGCCCGCTTCCCAGAGTTAGGAGTCGTCCATGCTCCGCCTCCCTTTATGATATTTCCCACTCATTTTTTCTCCTTTCCCCTTTATTCCCTTTCACTATTTTTTATATTCCCCAAATGAATGAGACCATATAATGTTTGTCCTTCTCCAATTGACTTATTTCACTGAGCATAATACCCTCCAGTTCCATCCACGTCGAAGCAAATGGTGGGTTTTTGTCGTTTCTAAATTTTTAAAAATTTTTTATTTATTTATGATAGTCACAGAGAGAGAGAGAGAGAAAGAGAGGCAGAGACACAGGCAGAGGGAGAAGCAGGCTCCATGCACCGGGAGCCCGACGTGGGACTCAATCCCAGGTCTCCAGGATCGCGCCCTGGGCCAAAGGCAGGCGCCAAACTGCTGCGCCACCCAGGGATCCCCGTATTTGTCGTTTCTAATGGCTGAGTAATATTCCATTGTATATCTACACCACATCTTCTTTATCCATTCATCTTTTGATGGACAAGGAGGCTCCTTCCACAGTTTGACTATTGTGGACATTGCTGCTATAAACATTGGGGTGCAGGTGTCCCAGCGGCGTTTCACTACATCTGTATCCTTTGGGGTAAATCCCCAGCAGTGCAATTGCTGGGTCGTAGGGCAGATCTGTTTTTAACTCTTTGAGGAACCTCCACACAGTTTTCCAGAGTGGCTGCACCAGTTCACATTCCCACCAACAGTGCAAAAGGGTCCCCCTTTCTCCGCATCCTCTCCAACATTTGTTGTTTCCTGCTGTGTTAATTTTCCCCATTCTCACTGGTGTGAGGTGGGATCTCATTGTGGTTTTGATTTGTATTTCCCTGATGGCCAGGAATGCGGAGCATTTTCTCATGTGTGTGTTGGCCATGTCTATGTCTTCCTCTGTGAGATTTCTGTTCATGTCTTTTGCCCATTTCATGATTGGATTGTTTGTTTCTTTGCTGTTGAGTTTAATAAGTTCTGTAGAGATCTTGGATACTAGCCCTTTATCTGATATGTCATTTGCAAATATCTTTTCCCATTCTGTAGGTTGTCTTTGAGTTTTGTTGACTCTCTTTTGCTGTGCAAAAGCTTCTTATCTTGATGAAGTCCCAATAGTTCATTTTTGCTTTTGTTTCTCTTGCCTTCATAGATGTATCTTGCAAGAAGTTACTGTGGCCAAGTTCGAAAAGGGTGTTGCCTGTGTTCTCTTCTAGGGTTTTGATGGAATCTTGTTTCACATTTAGATCTTTCATCCATTTGAGTTTATCTTTGTGTATGGTGAAAGAGAGTGGTCTAGTTTCATTCTTCTGCATGTGGATGTCCAATTTTCCCAGCACCATTTATTGAAGAGACTGTCTTTCTTCCAGTGGATAGTCTTTCCTCCTTTGTCGAATATTAGTTGACCATAAAGTTGAGGGTCCACTTCTGGGTTCTCTATTCTGTTCCATTGATCTATGCGTCTGTTTTTGTGCCAGTACCACACTGTCTTGATGACCACAGCTTTGTAGTACAACCTGAAATCTGGCATTGTGATGCTATGGTTTCCTTTTTAAATATTCCCCTGGCTATTTGGGGTCTTTTCTGATTCCACACAAATCTTAAAATAATTTGTTTCAACTCTCGGAAGAAAGTCCATGGTATTTTGATAGGGATTGCATTAAACGTATAAATTGCCCTGGGTAACACTGCACATTTTCACAATATTAATTATTCCAATCCATGAGCATGGAATATTTTTCCATCTCTTTGTGTGTTCCTCCATTTCTTTCAGAAGTGTTCTGTAGTTTTTAGGGTATAGATCCTTTACCTCTTTGGTTAGATTTATTCCTAGGTATCTTATGTTTTTGGGTGCAATTGTAAATGGGATTGACTCCTTAATTTCTCTTTCTTCAGTCTCATTGTTAGTGTATAGAAATGCCACTGACTTCTGGGCATTGATTTTGTATCCTGCCACACTGCCAAATTGCTGTATGAGTTCTAGAAATCCTAGACAAGCTAGATTTTAAACCAAAGCCTCTAACAAGAGATTAAGAAGGGCACTATATCATAATACAGGGGTCCATCCAACAAGAAGATCTAACAATTGTAAATATTTATGATCCCAAATAAGGAGCACCCACATATATAAAAGAATAACAAACATAAAGGAATTCATTGATAATTATAGAATAATAGTAGGGGACCCCACATATGGACCAATCCGCTAAGCAGAAAATCAACAAAGAAATAATGGCTTTGAATGAAACACTGGACCAGATGGATTTAACAGCTATATTCAGAACATTTCATCCCAAAGCAAGAGAATACACATTCTTTTCTAGTGCATATGGGACATTCTCCAGAATAGATCACATACTGGGTCACAATTCAGAACTCATCAAGAACAAAAAGATTGAGATCATGCCATGCATACTCTCTGACTGCTATACTGTGGAACTTGAAGTCAACCAAAAGAAAAAAATTTAAAATACCACAAATACCATGGAAATTAAAAAACATCCTACCAAGGAATGAATGGGTCAACCAGAAAGTTAAGGAAGAAATTTTAAAATACATGGAAACAAATGAAAATGAAAATAGAATGGTCCAAAACCTTTGGGATTGAGCAAAAGTGGTCACATGAGGGAAGTATATAGCAATACAGACTACCTCAGGAAGTGAGAAGAATCTCAAATATGTAACCTAACCTTACACCTATGGGAGCTGGAAAAAGAACAAGAAAATGAAACTTAAAGGCAGCAGAAGATGGGGAATAATAAATACTAGAGCAGAATTAAATGATAGAGAAACTAAAAGACCAGTACATTAGATTCCTTGGAAGAATCAATAAAAATGATCAACCCCTAGCCAGACTTATCAAAAAGAAAAGAGAAAGGATCCAAATAAATGAAATTATGAATGAGAGAGGAGAAATCACAACTAACACCACAGAAACGCAAACAATTGTAAGAGAATATTATTTAAAAATTATATACCAACAAATTGAACAATCTGGAAGAAATGGATAAATTCCTAGAAACATACAAACTACCAAAACCAAAGGAGGAAAATAGAATCAGTAATAAAACTCTCACAACACACAAAAGTCCAGGGCCAGATGACTTCCACGAAATATTTGAAAAAGAATACCTATTCTTCCTCCAAAGAAAGAAAGAAAGAAAGAAATGGAAGTAAAACTTCCAAACTCATTCTATGAGGCCAGCATTACCATGATTCCAAAACCAGACAAAAGCTCCACTCAAAAGGAGAATTATAAGCTTATATCCCTGATGAACATGGATGCAAAAATTCTCAACAAGATACAATATGGAAAGAGCCCAGATGTTCATTGACAGATGAATGGATGAAGAAGATGTGGCATATATATAATACAAGAATATTACTCAGTCATCAAAAAGAATGAAATCTTGCCATTTCCAATGGCAGGGATGGAACTATAGGGTATTATGCTAGGTGAAATAAGTTAGAGAAAAACAAATATGATATAATTTCACCCATATGTGGCATTTAATAAACAAAACAGAATAACATAGAGCAGGGAAGAAAAATAAAATGAGATGAAAATAGGGAGGCAAACTATAAGATATGCTGAACTCTAGAAAATAAACTGAAGGTTACTGAGGGGTGGGGTGGTCGGTGAGGGGAAGGGATAATTGGGTGATAAGCCTTAAGGAGGGTACTTGATGTAATGAGCCCTGGGTGTTACATGCAACTGATGAATCACTAAATTCTACCTCTGAAACTAAAAAAAAAAAAACAAAAAAAAAAACAAAAAGACTCTCTTGTGGAACACTGAAATATTTCCAAGGACAGTTTAATCAACTGTAGAAACCTCCTGGTGGTTTCAGGGGGAAAGGGTATAAACAACTTTGTTCCCTATCTTTCACAGATTTGAAATATGGCATTAATTATGGCTGTCACAGACATCTCATTATGTTAAAAATTATTACATTCTTAAAGATTTCAGAACGGCTTTAATTAAAGAGGCCAGTTTAAGCATGTTTTTGCTTATGTTTTAAAATGTACTTTGTGTGTTCATGTGCTTTGTTATGTCCCCAAATTATAAACAGTAATTTAATAGTTCAAAAGTAAAACAAAACAAAACAAAACAAAAACAAAAGACAAGATACTAGCAAATTGAATCCAACAGTACATTAGAAGAATCTTTCATCAGGGTCAAGTGGATTTTATTCCTGGGTTGTAGAGGTGGTTCAATACTCACAAATCAATGTGATACGCCACATTAATAAAAGAATGGATAAGAACCATATGATCTTCTCAATAGATGCAGATACAGCATTTGACAAAATACAGTGTCCATTCTTGATAAAAACCCTTCGCAAATTAAGGATATATGGAACATACCTCAACATCGTAAGCCATATGCAAAAGACCCACAACTAATATCATCCTCAATGGGTAAAAACTGAGAGCTTTTCCTCTATAGTCAGTAACAACACAGGGTTGCAAACTCTTACCAGTGTTATTTAGCATAGTAATGCAAGTCCTAGGCTCAGCACTCAGACAACACGAAGAAATAAAAGACATCCAAATCTTCAAGGAAGAAGTCAATCTTTCACTATTTGCAGATGACATGATACTCTATATGGAAAACCCTAAATGCACCACCAAAAAAGTTTTAGAACTGATAAATGAGTTTGATTAAACTTTGATAAGGAAGACATGGTATGTATATGTAGATAGATAGATGATAGATAGAGATGTATAATGGAATATATTTATATAAAGATATATCTATATAATGGAATATGACTCAGCCATCAAAAAGAATGAAATATTTCCATTTGCAATGATATGTATGGAGATAGAGTGTATTGTGATAAGGGAAATAAGTCAGTCAAAGACAAATACCATATGATTTCATTCATATGTGGGATTTAAGAAACAAAGCAGATGGGGAAGGAAGAAAACAAAAAAAGAGAGGGAAGCAAGCCATAAGAAACTATTAACTGTAGAGTGCAAATTGAGAGTTACTAGAAGGGATATGTACAGGTGATGGACTAAATGGGTGTTGGGGACTTGTGGTGAGCACTGGATGTTATATGTAAGTGATGAATCACTAAATTCCACTCCTGAAACTAACTGATATTTAAATAAAAACTTGAAACAACAACAAAAGAACTGATACATGAGTTCAATAAAGTCACAGGACATAAAATCAATATACATAAATCTCTTAACATTTCTATATATCAATAATGAAGCAGCAGAATGAAAAATCAAGGAATAAATTCCATTTACAATTGCACCCAAAATCATAAGGTACATAGGAATAATCCTAACCAAAGAGGTAAAAGATCTGTACTCTGAAAACTATAGAATGCTTATGAAAGAAACTGAGGAAGACACAAAGAAATGGAAAAACATTCCATGCTCATGGGTTGGTAGAATAAATATTGTTAAAATATCCATACTACTCAAAGCCATTTACATATTTAGTACAATCTCTTTCAAAACACCACCAGCATTTTTCATAGGGCTATACCAACCCCAAAGTTTGTATGGTAATCAAAGCAATCTTGATAAAGAAAAGCAAAGCTGGAAGCATCACAATTGCAGATTTCAAGCTATGTTAAAAAGCTGTACTGATCAAAACAGTATGGTAATAGATAAAAACAAATATATTAATCAATGGAAAAGAATGGACAACCCAGAAATGAACTCATAACCTAATGTTTGACAAAGCAGGAAAGAACTCCAATGGAAAAAAAAATAGTCTCTTCAACAAATGGTGTTGGGAAAACAGGACAGCCACATGCAGAAGAATGAAACTGGACCACTTTCTTACACCATACACACACAAAAATAAATTCAAAATGGATGAATGACCTAAATGTGAGACAGGAAACCATTATAATCCAACAAGAGAACACAGGCTATAACCTTTTTTATATTGCCCATAGTAACTTCTTACTAGATAATGTCTCCTAGGGCAAGGGAAGCAAAAGCAAAAATAAACTATTGGGGCTTCATGAAGATAAAAAGTTTCTTCACAGCAAAAGAAATAACAAAACTAAAAGGCAGCCTATGGAATGGGAGAAAATATTTACAAATGACATACATGATAAAGGTTAGTGTCCAAAATGTTTAAAGAACTTGTAAAAAAAAAGAACTTGTAAAATTTAACATCCAATTAATTAATCAGTTAAAAATGGGCAGAAGACATGAATAGACATTTCTCAAAAGAAGACATACAAATGGCTAACACCATGAAAAGATGCTCAACACCACTCATCACCAGGGAAATATAAATCAAAACTACGATGAGCTATCAAAACCTCATACCTGTCAGAATGACTAAAATTAATAACACAGGAAACAACAGGTGTTGGCAAGGATTTGGAGAAAGGAGAACCCACTTACACTGTGAAGGGAATGCAAACTAGGTTCTGCCACTCTGGAGAACAGCATGAAGATTCCTCAAAAAGTTAAGAATAGAATTACCCTACAACCTAGCTAGTGATTGTACTACTAGGTATGTAGCCAAAGGATACAAAAATACTGATTTGAAGTGATACATGCATACTGATGTTTATAGCAGCATTATTGACAATAACCAAAGTATAGAAAGTGCCCAGTGTTCATTGACGAATAAATGGTAAAGAAGAGATGTTGGAATATTACTCAGCCATAAAAAGAATGAAATTTGCCATTTACAACATGGATGGAACTAGAGAGTATTATGCTAAGCAAAATAAGTCAGAAAAGGACAAATACATTATATTTCACTCATATGTTGAATTTAAGAAAAAGAACAGATGAACATGGGCCAAAAAAGAGAGACAAACCATGAAACAGAGTCTTAACTATAGAGAAAAAACTGAGAGTTGATGGAGGAAGGTGGGTGGGTAATGGGTTAAATGGGTGATGGGTAGTAAGGAAGACACTTGTGATGAGCACTGGGTGTTGTATGTAAGTGATGAATCACTACACCTGAAACTAATATTACACTGTATATTGACTAACTGGAATTTAAATCAAAATTTGAGAAATAAAAGAGTGAAATATTGACATTTTAACAACATGGATGAACTTGAGGGCATTATGCTAAGTGAAATAAGACAAATACCTTGTTATCTCTCTTATATTGGAATCTAAAAATGAAAAAGGCCAAGATCATAGACACAGAGAACAGATTTGTGGTTGCCAGAAGTGGAAGCTGGGAGTGGGTAGTGGAAAAAATTGATGAAGGGGCTAAAAAAAATGTTCATTTATGGTCAAGATTCATGAATAGGAAACATTCTCAGTACTTCCCTATGATTGGGATGACCTACTGCCCTTATTTATATGTAAGAATTTTTGGTAATGGCAATGAAAAAAAAAAAAAAAAGAAAACCCAACAAGGCAATAAAATTTAGAGAAGACACTGATATTCAGGAAAATGCAAATTAAAATAATGATGATAGATTCTATTTTTTTATCTATAAGATTGATAAAACTTCCAAAGTTGATAATATGAACTTTCGACCCAGTGCGGGGAAAAGGGAACTTTTGTATACCTCTAATAGGAGTGTAAATTGATCGTTACTTTAGAGGTCAATTTGGCAATACCTGTTAAATTTAAAATTGAATTGTACACACCCTATGTACCAGTAATTCCACTTCTAGAACTCCACCCTAAGGAAACACATGCATGGACAAGGAGACAAGGGTAAGATATTTATTGCAGCATTGTTTATAATATTGAAAAACTCAAAACAACTTAAATGCTCAACATGCGGGACTAGATCTTGAACCAAAGGCAGGCGCCCAACCACTGAGCCACCCAGGAGTCCCAAAATATTGTAATTTCAAAAAGGAAAAATGTATTTATATATTATTTCATAATTAAAATTAATTTTAAGAACAGTTTCTATTACTCTAGTATTTTTTGTTGATAGAATGCATTGTATGTACTGATGATTCACACAGTATTTTTATACTTATGTCTAATAGAGGGTAGGATGATTTTGATGTGAGTTTTATTTATAGTAGTAAATTGACTCAATGTACAGCATGCTTGCATGTTTATGAAATATGAAAAATAAGAAAAAACCTTTGAGACTACTTAAAAAGCTGGGCTCTCATGTTGAATTTTCTTTTAACGTCAGTCTATACCTACATAAATCCATTTCTCTTTGGCTCTATTTCCAAAAGGACAGAATATAGTGTAAATTTCACTGGGTTGCAGCTTTGTTCTGATTAAATAGTTCATACATATTAGTTGTATGAGATTGGGATTTACTTCCCCCAAATGAAAAATAAGGCGGTTATCATGGGGTCCCTAGCCTGGCAATATATATGAATAGACCTTAACAGGGTCCATGAAATCCCTGAAATTATAGGAAAAAATTGTGTATAGGTAGGTATATGTATTTTTTAGATTCAGAAGCAATTTAGGAGAGAGAAGCTTAAATGGTTCTGAAGCAACAAAAATGACCGAAGGTGCAGAGCCATTGATCCTGACACTCTTCATTGACCTTTTCAGCTGTGAAATTCTGTTAAAGGTAATCATTGAGACACTTTCATACTGTTCTTTTCTATTTCCAGTCATCAGACTCTTAAAACAGAGACAAAAACAGTTAAGTTTCATTAACTATAAAGACTAATAATACCTAATTCTCAAAGTTAATAGGATTATTAAATGAATAATCCCCACCCAAATAAATGGAATAATCCCTGTAAAGCCTTTAACCAATCTGCACAAAATAAGCCAACAGGTAATTTTTTAAAAAAGGAATTTGATTTCCAAGATCAATAAATAAGGTAGGCTTGTGGATTTTTAGCTCTTTGAAGAACTGTGATCAACTGTGCAACAGTTAATGTTGGGGCTGGAAAAGTTGTGAAAGATAAGCTCTGAAAATAAGAAAACCAGTTGAAACCCAATAAAATGAGAATTTAGCTTTTTCTAGAATCTGAAAAATGGGCATTCAATCAATATTAGTTTAGCCTAAAGCTTGTCTTCATTTTCTAAAATTTCCTCATTTTCCAGTTCTTTGTTATATGGTTTCACTCATACAGGGAATATAAAAAATAGTGAAAGGGATTATAGGGGAAAGGAGAGAAAATGAGTAGGAAAAATCAGAGAGGGTGACCAAACATGAGAGACTCCTAACTCTGGGAAACGAATAAGGGGTAGTGGAAGGGGAGGTGGGTGGGGGGAATGGGGTGACTGGGTGATAGACACTGAGGGGGGCACTTGATGGGATGAGCACTGGGTGTTATAGTATACATTGGCAAATTGAACTCCAATAAAAAAAATGTAGCAACCAAGAATAGAGTTATGCTTTAGGAGTACTTGCTAAAATTTTCTATGGCAGCGGTTCATAAAATGTGATCTTGGGGCATATATGGAGTCAAACGGAATTCTTTTCATTCTAATACCAAGACATTATTTGTCTTTTTTTCATGGGCATTTTTTCACAAGTGGATATAGTAGAGTTTTACAGAAGCAGAGTATACCAAACAAAAATTATTAAAAAGTAATTCTAATCCCTGTTGGGTCTCTTAAAGTACATAAAACATTTAAATTATGAGTCCACCATAACACCACTTAAAAATTCCTTCTGCTTTCCAGTTCTCGCTTATTCCTAGCTGGCTCCAAAGTCTTTTTCTTTTTTTTTTTTTTTAATTTATTTATTTATGACAGTCACACACACACAGAGAGAAAGAGAGAGAGGCAGAGACACAGGCAGAGGGAGAAGCAGGCTCCATGCACCGGGAGCCCAACGTGGGACTCGATCCCGGGTCTCCAGGATCGCGCCCTGGGCCAAAGGCAGGCGCCAAACCGCTGCGCCACCCAGGGATCCCCCAAAGTCTTTTTCTATGTATAATTTGGGTTTTCTTAGTGCAAGTATGAATTGCTTTGTATTTTATTTATTTATTATTTTTAAAATTCTTTTAAAATTTTTATTTATTTATGATAGTCACAGAGAGAGAGAGAGAGAGGCAGAGACACAGGCAGAGGGAGAAGCAGGCTCCATGCACTGGGAGCCCGACGTGGGATTCGATCCCGGGTCTCCAGGATCGCGCCCTGGGCCAAAGGCAGGCGCCAAACCGCTGCGCCACCCAGGGATCCTTATTTATTTATTTTTAAAAAGATTTTTATTTATTTATTTACTTGAGAGAGAACACTTAACCAACTGAGCCACCAGGCACACCTTACTTTATTTTTTAAGGATTATTATTGGTTTATTTTAATTTAATTAGTTAATTATTTATGTAAATTCAATTTGCCAACACATAGTATTCATCCAGTGCTCATCCTTAATGCCCATCACTCAGTTACCACATCCTCCCACCTACCTCCCCTTTAGCAATCCTCAGTTTGTTCCCCAGAGTTGAATCTCTCATAGTTTGTCTTCTTCTCTAGTTTTTCCTCAATCAGTTTCCCCTCCTTCCCTTATAGTCCCTCAAACTCTTATATTCCACGTATGAGTGAAACCATGATAATTGTCTCCTCTGACTGACTGACTTCACTTAGCATAATACCCTCCAGTTCCACCCATGTCAGTGTAAATGGTAGTTATTCATCCTTTCTGATGGCTAAGTAATATTCCATTGATGTATAGACCACATCTTTTTTTATAAATTCATTTTTTTATTGGTGTTCAATTTGCCAACTTATAGAATAACACCCAGGGCTCATCCCATCAAGTGCCCCCCTCAGTGCCCATCACCCAGTCACCCCCATCCCCTGCCCACCTCCCTTTCCACCACCCCTAATTCATTTCCCAGAGTTAGGAGTCTCTCATGTTCTGTCTCCCTTTCTGATATTTCCCACTCATTTTTTCTCCTTTCCCCTTTATTCCCTTTCACTATTTTTTATATTCGCCAAATGAATGAGACCATATAATGTTTGTCCTTCTCCAACTGACTTATTTCACTCAGCATAATATCCTCCAGTTCCATCCAGGTCGAAGCAAATGGTGGGTATTTGTCATTTCTAATGGCTGAGTAATATTCCATTGTATAGATAAACCACATCTTCTTTATCCATTCATCTTTCAATGGACACCGAGGCTCCTTCCACAGTTTGGCTATTGTGAACATTGCTGCTATAAACATCGGGGTGCAGGTGTCCCGGCATTTCATTGTATCTGTATCTCTGGGGTAAATCCCTAGTAGTGCAATTGCTGGGTCATAGGGCAGATCTATTTTTAACTCTTTGAGGAAACTCCACACAGTTTTCCAGAGTGGCTGCACCAGTTCACATTCCCACCAACAGTGTAAGAGGGTTCCTTTTTCTCCCTTTTCTCCTCTCCAAATGTTGCATCCTCTCCAACATTTGTGGTTTCCTGCCTTGTTAATTTTCCCCATTCTCACTGGTGTGAGGTGGTATCTCATTGTGGTTTTGATTTGTATTTCCCTGATGGCCAGTGATGCGGAGCATTTTCTCACGTGCTTATTGGCCATGTCTATGTCTTCCTCTGTGAGATTTCTGTTCATGTCTTTTGTCCATTTCATGATTGGATTGTTTGTTTCTTTGCTGTTGAGTCTAATAAGTTCTTTATAGATCTTGGATACTAGGCCTTTATCTGATACGTCATTTGCAAATATCTTCTCCCATTCTGTAGGTTGTCTTTTAGTTTTTAGAACACATCTTCTTTATCCATTCATCTGTCAAATGACATCATGGCTCCTTCCACAGTCTTGCAATTGTGTACATTGCTGCTATGAACATTGGGGTGCAGGTGTCCTGTCATTTCACTACACCTGTATCTTTGGAGTAAATACCCAATAGCGCAATTACTGGGTCATATGGTAGCTCTATGTTTAACTTCTTAAGGAACTTCCACACTGTTTTCCGGAGTGGCTGCACCAGCTTGCATTCCAACCAACAGTGCAAGAGGGTTCCCCTTTCTCCACATCCTCACCAGTATTTTTTGTTTCCTGTCTTATTAATCTTCACCATTCTCACTGGTGTGAGGTGGTATCTCATTGTGGTTTTGATTTGTATTTCCCTGATGGCAAGTGATGCGGAGCATTTTCTCATGTGCTTGTTGGCCATGTGTATGTCTTCTTTTTTTTTAATTTTTAAAAATTTTTTATTTATTTATGATAGTCACAGAGAGAGAGAGAGAGAGAGAGAGAGAGAGGCAGAGACACAGGCAGACGGAGAAGAAGGATCCATGCACCGGGAGCCCGATGTGGGACTCGATCCCGGGTCTCCAGGATCGTGCCCTGGGCCAAAGGCAGGCGCCAAACCGCTGCGCCACCCAGGGATCCCTGTGTATGTCTTCTTTGAAGAAACAGCTCTTCATGTCTCCTGCCCATTTGTTGACTGGGTTCTTTGTTTTTTGGTGTTGAGTTTGAGAAGTTCTTTATAGATCTTGGCATACTGGTCTGATATGTCATTTGCAAACATTTTCTCCCATTCTGTAGGTTGCCTTTATTCTGATGTATGATTTGCAAACATCTTCTCCCATTCTCTAGTTGTCTTTTAGTTAGTTGATAGTTCCCTTTGCTGTGCAGAAGCTTTTTATCTCGATGAGGTCCCAATAGTTCATTTTTGCTTTTGTTTTCTTTGTCTTTAGAGAGGTGTCTTGCAAGAAGTTGCTGCAGCTGAGCAGATGACATGTGGAGAACCCAAAAGACTCCATCTCAAAATTGCTAGAGCTCATACAGCAATTCAGCAATGTGGCAGGATACAAAATTAATGTACAGAAATCCGTTGCATATCTATACACTAACAACGAAACTGAAGAAAGATTGAGAAATCAATCCCATTTTAGAATTGCACCAAAAGTCATAAGATACCTAGGAATAAACCAAACCAAAAAGATCAAGAACCTGTGCTCTAAAAAATAAAGAACACTTGTGAAAGAAATTGAGGAAGACACAAAGAAATGGAAAAACATTCCATGTTTATGGATTGGAAGAATAAATATTGTGAATATGCCTATGCTACCCAGAGCAATCTACACCTTCAATGAAATTCCTATCAAAATACCATGGACTTTCTTCACAGACTTGGAACAAATAGTCCTAAAATTTGTATGGCACCAGAAAAGACCTCAACTAGCCAGAGGAATATTACTCAGCCATTAGAAATGACAAATACCCACCATTTTCTTCAATGTAGATGGAACTGGAGGGTATTATTCCGAGTGAAATAAGTCAATCAGAGAAGGACAAAAATTATATGGTCTCATTCATTTGGGGAATATAAATAATAGGGAAAGGGAATAGAAGGGAAGGGAGAAGAAATGGGTAGGAAATATCAGAAAGGGAGACAGAACATGAAGACTTCTAACTCTGGGAAACGAACTAGGGGTGTGGAAGGGGAGAAGGGCCAGGGGTGGGGGTGAATGGGTGACGGGCACTGAATGGGGCACTTGATGGGATGAGCACTGGGTGTTATTCTATATGTTGGCAAATTGAACACTAATAAAAGATAAATTTATTATTAAAAAAAAGAAAAAGAAAAGGAAAACAAACAAAGCTGGGGGCATCACAATGCTGGACTTCAAGCTGTGATCATCAAGACAGCATAGAAATGGCATAAAAACAAATACATATCAATGGAACAGAATGGAGAACCCAGCCAGTATGGACCCTCAACTCTATGGTCAACTAATCTTTGACAAAGCAGGAAAGACTATCCACTGGAAAAAGGACAATCTCTTCAATAAATGTTTGAAAAATTGGATAGCCACATGTAGAAGAATGAAAATGGACCATTTTCTTACACCATACACAAAGATAAACTCAAAATGGTTGAGATATCCTAATGTGAGACAAGAATCCATCAAAATCCTAGAGGAGAACACAGGCAGCCACCTTTATATTTTATTTTTAATGGATTTTTTATTTAAAAGAATGCATACATATCATCTACAAAATAAGCAATACAGAAAATTATAAAAGAAAACAGCAACAAAATCACCACCAATTCCATCATATGAAAAGAATCAGTGTTAACTTTTGGGAAATGTATTTCAGACATCTTTCTTTGTAGGTATATAGTTGGACAGAGAGTTAGGCAAAATTCATTTTATAGCATCTCATATTATTTGTATAATTTTAAATAAAAATAAGTCAATCGGAGAAGGACAAATATTGTATGGTCTCTTTTATTTGGGGAATATAAAAAATAGTGAAAAGGAATAAAGGGGAAAGGAGGAAAAATGAGTGGGAAATATCAGAAAGGGATACAGAACATGAAAGACTCCTAACTCTGGGAAACGAACTAGGGGTGGTGGAAAGGGAGGTGGGCAGGGGATGGGGGTGACTGGGTGACGGGCACTGAGGTGGGCACTTGATGGGATGAGCATTGGGTGTTATTCTATATGTTGGCAAATTGAACACCAATAAAAAATAAATTTATTAAAAAAGGAAAAAAATTAAAAATAAAAATTTTACAGCTTTAGATAGTATCAAGTTTTATTCATATTTGACTTGTAATAAATTTTTCTGAAGTGAAAATAAAGCAAGTTTATTTGACATACTGTTTGTAAGATCTGTAAGGATAAGAGGAAAAGAGCCTGAACAATATTGGGATTATAATAAATGCTTTTTTATCAGAAAGCACATTTATTATAAAGTTACAGTAATTAGTGCAGAATAACACTGGCATTGACATAGACAAAAGACCAATGGACTGAAATAAGAATCTAGGAACAGACTGATTTGTGACAAAGGTGAAATTTCAGTGTAACGTGGAAAGAATGGTCTTTTCCATTAACAGGTGAATTGGACATGTGGAAAAAGGAAATCTGACCTTCATCTCACACAATACACAAAATTGGTCCCAGATAGATTGAAAATTGAAACATGAGAGAGTATAATATGATTTTGTACTAGTCAAATAATTTTTAATTTGGACATATGAGCACTAACTGTTGAGGAAAAGTTTTTTTTAATAATAAATTTATTTTTTATTGGAGTTCAATTTGCCAACATACAGAATAACACCTAGTGCTCATCCTGTCAAATGCCCACCTCAGTGCCCGCCACCCAGTCACCCTACCTCCTGCCCTCCTCCCCCTTCTACCACCCCTAGTTTGTTTCCCAGAGTTAGGAGTCTCTCATTTTCTGTCTCCCTTTCTGATATTTCCCACTTATTTTTTTCTCCTTTCCCCTTTATTCCCTTTCACTATTAATAAATGCTTTTTTTTAATATAATTTTCCAAACAAACTTTTTTTTTTTTAGAGAGGAGGGGAGAAACAGAAGGAGAGAGGGAATCTTAAGCAGGCTCCATGTGGAGCTCCAGTTTCATAACCCTGAGATCATAACCTGAGCAGAAATCAAGAGTTGGTTTCTTAACTAACTGAGCCTCCCAGGTGTCCTTAGATTTTCCAAATTTTGATAATATTAATTGGTTCTCTACTATGAGAAATGAAGAGATCACTACACTTATACTTTTTCTCTCTCTCACTCCTCTTTCTCATTTTTGGTGGATATTATTTTTACTTTGTTAGGAGTTATTTTTTAAGTATATCTATTTTTTTCTACATTCAAAAATCTCTCAGATTTTTGACTCTGTTTTCTCTATCTTGCCCATATTTCATATTTGAGAAGTATTTTCATGGATGCTACTTCTGTGAACATTTTGGTATTCCTAAATACAGTCTAGTTAAATTTAAAAGCTTCATCAGTAATTTTTACTGTTCTTGCTGTTCAAAGTTGCTTTTCTTTTGAGCAAATAACACATCCCAAGAATGAGCAATGAGAATCATTAGCAAGAATTTCATATATTTAAATACTTGAAAAAATGTTTTTAGCATACAGAATGTCATACTGATGATTTTTTGCTTTGTCCTCTGAGGACTCTTCCTCCAGATCATTGTGAAGAAATTAAAATTTTTTACCATATTTTCCATTCTATTCTAAATTATATATAAATTCAGAGTATCTCAATAGAAGCTCAAATACCCCCATTTTAATGTCATGCTTTATTCTTAACAGAAATGTGTACAAAACAGAGAAAAGCCTTAATCAGTCATTAAAGGGGGTGTCTGTATGACCAATATTTCAAGTGGTCTCCTTGTTTGGAGAGGGCTGCCCGACCTTGGGCAATGCACCATGTTAAGTTTTGGGTTGGGTAATTTCTTTGTTTAAGTGGAAGAAGGGCTTGCTTTATTTTTTTCTTTTTTTTTTTTTTGATGTTTTGAAATTCCTAACTTTTTTTTAAAATAAATTTATTTTTTATTGGTGTTCAATTTGTCAACATACAGAATAACACCCAGTGCTCATCCTGTCAAGTGCCCACCTCAGTGCCCGCCACCCACTCACCTCCACTCCCCGCCCCCCTCCCTCTTCCACCACCCCTAGTTCGTTTCCCAGAGTTAGGAGTCTCTCATGTTCTGTCTCCCTTTCTGATATTTCCCACTTATTTTTCTCCTTTCCCCTTTATTCCCTTTTACTATTTTTATATTCCCCAAATGAATGAGACCTATATAATTTTTGTCCTTCTATGGTTGACTTATTTCACTCAGCATAATACCCTCCAGTTCCAACCACGTCGAAGCAAATAGTGGGTATTTGTCATTTCTAATGGCTGAGTAATATTCCATTGTATACATAGACCACATCTTCTTTATCCATTCATCATTCGATGGACACCGAGACTCCTTCCACAGTTTGGCTATTGTGGACCTTGCTGCTATAAACATCGGGGTGCAGGTATCCCAGAGTTTCACTGCATCTGTATCTTTGGGGTAAATCCCCAGCAGTGCAATTGCTGGGTCGTAGGGCAAATCTATTTTTAACTCTTTGAGGAAACTCCACACAGTTTTCCAGAGTGGCTGCACCAGTTCACATTCCACCAACAGTGCAAAAGGGTCCCCCTTTCTCCACATCCTCTCCAACATTTGTTGTTTCCTGCTGTGTTAATTTTCCCCATTCTCACTGGTGTGAGGTGGGATCTCATTGTGGTTTTGATTTGTATTTCCCTGATGGCAAGTGATGCAGAGCATTTTCTCATGTGCATGTTGGCCATGTCTATGTCTTCCTCTGTGAGATTACTGTTCATGTCTTTTGCCCATTTCATGATTGGATTGTTTGTTTCTTTGCTGTTGAGTTTAATAAGTTCTTTAGAGATCTTGGAAATTAGCCCTTTATCTGATATGTCATTTGCAAATATCTTCTCCCATTCTGTAGGTTGTCTTTGAGTTTTGTTGACTGTATCCTTTGCTGTGCAAAAGCTCCTTATCTTGATGAAGTCCCAATAGTCCATTTTTGCTTTTGTTTCTTTTGCCTTCATGGATGTATCTTGCAAGAACTTACTGTGGCCGAGTTCAAAAAGGGTGTTGCCTGTGTTCTTCTCTAGGATTTTGATGGAATCTTGTCTCACATTTAGATCTTTCATCCATTTTGAGTTTATCTTTGTCTATGGTGCAAGAAGTGGTCTAGTTTCATTATTCTGCGTATGGATGTCCAATTTTCCCAGCTCCATTTATTGAAGGGCTTGTTTTAAGTGCAGCATGTGTTCTTAGAAAACTTTAAGGAAAGAATACATGTAGAAGTTGAGGAGTTTGGATATTTATTTCCTTACGCCTTCTGGATCTGCTCTGGACACTCAACAATACCTGAATAGGCATTTCCTTCCTGGTCCTTACACTACCTTATCTCCCCTGCCAGTCTGCCAACCCTAGCAGGGCTTCTCCGGTGGGCCTGGTCTCTAACTCCCTTTCCTGCCTTCAGTCTTGCCTGGCCCAGCCCAGATCCCTGTAGCGTGGAGATGCCTTGCGGCCCTTGGGTCAGGTTCTGCTCTTCTGTGGGACCTGATATTTTTCAGATCTTTGCTATTAAAGTAATAAACCAAAAAAAAAAAAAAACTCTATCCAGGGATCTAAGTGAATGAAACCAGCTTCAGGGCAGGGAGACACTCAACAATGATGGGAACTCTCATGAACTGACTCGCATGTGTCCAGTCCAGAACGAGATGACAACTATTCAGATCTGGCTGACCCAGGGTTTAGGGATATTGGGCTTGAAAGAAAACAGGAATCCAGGTACTGTATTTGGATTATCACCTCCTGATTCCTAAAAATTTTAACTAATATATATTTTCAATAGTGTGAACCAGTGGTTGGTGTGCAGGCCAAATGCACATACCAGTACACCTGCTAGTCAATTTTGAACTTCTGGTTTCTATATGTGACCAGTGACCTGACCTAAATTTAATACCAATCAAGTTTGCTCTTTCTTCTTTTTTTCATTTTTTTACTAATAAATTTATTTTTTATTGGTGTTCAATTTGCCAACATACAGAATAACACCCAGTGCTCATCCTGTCAAGTGCCCACCTCAGCGCCCGTCACCCATTCACCCCCACCCCGCCCTCCTCCTCTTCCACCACCCCTAGTTCATTTCGCAGAGTTAGGAGTCTCTCATGTTCTGTCTCCCCTTCTGACATTTCCTACCCATTTCTTCTCTTTTCCCTAATATTCCCTTTCACTATTATTTATATTCCCCAAATGAATGAGAACATGTAATGTTTGTCCTTCTCCGATTGACTTATTTGACTCAGCATAATACCCTCCAGTTCCATCCACGTTGAAGCAAATGGTGGGTATTTGTCGTTTCTAATGGCTGAATAATATTCCATTGTATACAAAAACCACATCTTCTTTATCCATTCATCTTTCGATAGACACCGAGGCTCCTCCACGGTTTGGCTATCATGGACATTGCTGCTATAAACATCGGGGTGCAGGTGTTTACTCTTTCATCAAAGTCTCTCTCTCTCCCTCTCTCATTTCACTTCCTATACTTGTTATCTCTACTTGGTAACTCAAGCCAGACATGTAGACACCTTTGTCTCATTCAATCACTGTATAACATCTAGACCCAAATCTTTTCAGAAATATGTTCTGTATCCAGCCCCTCTTATGGACCCCAGGTAAACTCTGTCATCTTTTACCTGAATTACTATAGTAGTTTCCAAACTGGTCCTCATGCTTCCAGTCTTTCTCCACTGCCACAAAAAAAATCTTTCCAAAATGAGTATATGATCATGTGATTTTGATAATTCATTGCCTTGCAAGGCATATAAGGTTTGTTTTGACTCAGCCTCTGTCTATCCTTCTGGCATAATTTCTTGCCATGCTACCATTTACAACCTGTGTCTTAGCTATGTGGAATTATTTTCAGATTGCCTGAGCTGACCATGGTCTTTCTTACTTTAAAACCTTACACATACATCATATTATTTTTATGCAGAAATTACTTTTATTATGTTAGAATATTCCTTAATGTTTTGGCAATTATTCATGTGAAGGAGAGTTCAGAAAACAGATTTATGACTGTATTAGCCTTGTCCTTGATTAGAGATTTATGAATTATACAAAAAATATTATTCCCTAGAGAAGGTTACTCTAAAAGTAGTAGTAGAAAAGATCTAAGAGACTGTGAACTTAGAAGAGCATCTCCCTGCTTGTCTGGCTGTTCCAGGTGGACCACAAGACTTCAGTACAAGGATGGACATGTTTTCTTTGTTGAATTTAAAGCTTTACAACAGTTCGAATGCTCTTTCTTGCATGCAATAGGTCAAAGGCTTATTAATTTGGTCAAAAGACAGACTGTGAGTCACAAATTCATCAACTTTTATCTTTCTGGACATATATTCAGACACCAACTTTGGGACACTTTCTACACTCTTCCATCCTCCAAAGGCAGTGCCTTTCCATACGCACCCTGTTACCAGCTGAAATGGATGAGTGGTGATTTCTTCACCTGAAGCAGCTACTCAGCTATGACGCTGACACCCCAGCCTTTGTGGCAGGCCTCTAGTGCTGCTCTTATGACTTTCAAGTTACCAATACACTCAAAGGAATAGTCCACTCCCCCATCAGTCATTTCAATGAGCACTTCCTGGATGGGTTTACTGAAGTCCTGGGGGTTAACACATTCAGAGGCTCCAAACTCCTTGGCCCTTGAGAATTTATCTTTATTGATGTCCACACCAATGATCTGGGATGCACCAGCCACCTTACAGCCCATGATAGTCACCAATCCAACTCCTCCTAGGCCAAAGACGGCACAAGTAGAGCCAGGCTCCACCTTGGCAGTGTTCAGAGCAGCACCATAACCAGTTGAAATGTCACAACCGAGAAGGCAGACTTTATCCAAAGTTGCTAAAGGATCTATTTTAGCAACAGAGATATCAGCCACAACTGTCTATTCAGAAAATGTGCTGGTTCCCATATAATGTAAAATTGTCTTTCCTTTGCAAGTAAATCTGCTAGTACCATCTGGTATTAATCCTTTCCCCTGTGTAACTCTTATCTTCTGGCAAAGGTTTGTTTTAGGATTTAGACAAAATTTGCATTCTCCACACTGTGGGATGTAAAGTGGGATGACAGTGTCACCTGCCTTCAGCTTAGTAACTCCTTCGCCAACACTTTCCACAATTCCAGCACCTTCATGTCCCAGGATCACTGGAAAACTCCCTTCAGGATCAGCCCCACTCAGGGTGCAGGCATCGGTGTGGCAAACTGCAGTGGCCATAATCTTAATTCGAACTTCATGAGCCTTTGGGGGTGCCACCTCTACCTCTTCTATAGAGAGAGGCTTTCCTGCCTCCCAGGCAACTGCAGCCTTGCATTTGATAAGCTGGTTTGCCATGTCCTCTGCTTCCCACATACTTCATATTTATATATGCCTAGAGTAGTCTTCCCAAGTAACCCTGGATCACTCCTGCCCATTTCTCTTCTTAAGAATTATTTGAATCCTTCACTTTCAATCAGCCAGCTAATCACTTCACTGCACACACAGTCTCTTGGTCATGTGTATTACAGCACTTTCCATGACATTCATATCCGTTGCTTTCTCATATATTAGTCTCCCTGATGAACATGTAAACCCCTAAAGGACAGGGACAGTGTCTTTCTCATATTTGTAACTTTAGTACCAAGTAGAGTATCTGTAAGTAGTTATTAACTACTTTCCAATGAATGAATGAGTGAATGAATGACCCTGATGTTGCATTGACAACACCCACATTATCTGGATCATCTGGATTCTCTCATCAAACTAATCAGAGAGGAATTGCAGATTAGCCTATCCCATGTTCTCAGATTACTTGTTGAGGGAGAGCTGTGGAAATGTATTTTGTCACACATAGGTGGGGCACAACCATTTTCCCCACAGGCTGGGGTGGCTGAGTCTGACGAAACTTGTCAGGAAAGATGTTAGGTGCAGTGGGACAAGATTTGGAAGAAAAGAGCAATAGGAACTAGACAATAATGTTACTGGAAAGGAAAGGCTCTCATCCCCGTACTAATCCAAATACTCAAATCTAGAGTTTATGTGTGTGCTTTCGGAGATGACATAACCTTCCTCCAGCCCCTGGAATTGCACCAATTGGATACAATTACAGGTTCTATGCATTTTTCTTTGTACATAACCATTACTTTCATCTTTGAATTCACTTTCTTGGTTTTGTCAGTATAAACCTAAATAAAATATATCTCTATTTTTTTTAAATAAATATATTTTTATTGGTGTTCAATTTGCCAACATATAGAATAACACCCAGTGCTAATCCCATCAAGTGCCCCCCTCAGTGCCCATCACCCCCACCCCCTGCCCACCTCCCCTTCCACTACCCCTAGTTTCCCAGAGTTAGGAGTCTCTCATGTTCTGTCTCCCTCCCTGATATTTACCACTCATTTTTCTCCTTTCCCCTTTATTCCCTTTCAGTATTTTTTATATTCCCCAAATGAATGAGACCATATAATGTTTGTCCTTCTCTGATTGACTTTTTTCACTCAGCATAATACACTCCAATTCCATCCACATCAAAGCAAATGGTGGGTATTTGTCATTTCTAAAGGCTGAGTAATATTCCAGAAGTCAGTGGCATTTCTATACACTAACAATGAGACTGAAGAAAGAGAAATTAAGGAGTCAATCCCATTTAGAATTGCACCCAAAAGCATAAGATACCTAGGAATAAACCTAACCAAAGAAGTAAAGGATCTATACCCTAAAAACTATAGAACACCTCTGAAAGAAATGGAGGAAGACACAAAAGATGGAAACATATTCCATGCTCATGGATTGGAAAAATTAATATTGTGAAAATGTCAATGTTACCCAGGGCAATTTACACGTTTAATGCAATCCCTATCTATGCATTTTTTTAGTGCTACCTGGAATAAATTAATTTGAATGAGGTGTGATTTGTTTATTGGTTGATTGGTTTTTAAGATACCCAGTCAGAGGAGCAATTCAACAATATCAGAGCTGATAAAATTCATCTTGAGAATTTGAGGAAGAAGATGCTTGAATGGTCTTATTAAAGTCCTCTTTACAAAAAAGAAAGATACTGCTTAGTGAGGTATTGAGAAGATGTTCATATTTTACAAATCCGAAAACTGCAAAAAAAGAACTATTGGGACTTCATCAAGATAAGAAGCTTTTGCACAGCAAAGGATACAGTCAACAAAACTAAAAGACAACCAACAGAATGGGAGAAGATATTTGAAAATGACGTATCAGATAAAGGGCTAGTTTCCAAGATCTATAAGGAACTTATTAAACTCAACACCAAAGAAACAAACAATCCAATCATGAAATGGGCAAAAGACATGAACAGAAATCTCACAGAGGAAGACCTAGACATGGCCAACATGCACATGAGAAAATGCTCTGCATCACTTGCCATCAGGGAAATACAAATCAAAACCACAATGAGATACCACCTCACACCAGTGAGAATGGGGACAATTAACAAGGCAAGAAACCACAAATGTTGGAGAGGATGAGGAGAAAAGGGAACCCTCTTACACTGTTGGTGGGAATGTGGACTGGTGCAGCCACTCTGGAAAACTGTGTGGAGTTTCCTCAAAGAGTTAAAAATAGACCTACCCTACGACCCAGCAATTGCACTGTTGGGGATTTACCCCAAAGATTCAGATGCAATGAAACACCGGGACACCTGCACCCCGATGTTTCTAGCAGCAATGTCCACAATAGCCAAACTGTGGAAGGAGCCTCGGTGTCCATCGAAAGATGAATGGATAAAGAAGATGTGGTTTATGTATACAATGGAATATTCCTCAGCCATTAGAAACGACAAATACCCACCATTTGCTTCGACGTGGATCGAACTGGAGGGTATTATGCTGAGTGAAGTAAGTCAATTGGAGAAGGACAAACGTATATTCTCATTCATTTGGGGAATATAAATAATAGTGAAAGGGAATAGAAGGGAAGGGAGAAGAAATGTGTGGGAAATATCAGAAAGGGAGACAGAACATAAAGACTCCTAACTCTGGGAAATGAACTAGGGTTGGTGGAAGGGGAGGAGGGCGGGGGGTGGGGGTGAATGGGTGACGGGCACTGAGGGGGGCACTTGGCGGGATGAGCACTGGGTGTTATTCTGTATGTTGGCAAATTGAACACCAATAAAAAATAAATTTATTAAAAAAATAAAATAATAAAAAATAAAAAAATCCAAAAACTATCATTTATCTATCAATTATCTATTATCTATCTACCTACCTATCTATTATCTATCTATCTATCTATCTATCTATCTATCTATCATCTATCTATCTATCATCTATCTATCTATCTATCCATCTATCTATCTATCTATCATCTATCTATGTCATCTATGAATCATATATCAATCAACTATCTATCACCTACCTGCTTACCTATTTAACTAAGTGACATGAACTAACTTTTACAGGAAGGAAGGTAAGGGAAACCAACGCTGGATGTGTGCTTTCTGAGTGTCAGAGTTCTGTATTGTGTAGCCCAAGGGATAGATGATACCTGGGTTTTGGGGGCCGGCTGGTGGGGGGGTTGATCTGTCTTCGAATATTGCCTTGCTGCTTACGAGCTACATGGAATAAGTTTTTTGTTTTGTTTTTAACTTCCCTAAATCTCATTTTCTATAAGGTATGGATAATTTTTTAATACCTTTATTTTTTATTGGTGTTCAATTAGCCAACATATAGAATAACACCTAGTGCTCATCCCATCAAGTGCCCTCCTCAGTGCCCGTCACCCAGTCACCCCCAACCCCACCCACCTCCCCTTCTACCACCCCTAGTTCGTTTCCCAGAGTTAGGAGTCTCTCATGTTCTGTCTCCCCTTCGGACATTTCCCATCCATTTCTTCTCCCCTCCCCTCCATTCCGTTCACTATTATCTATATTCCCCAAATGAATGAGACAATATAATGTTTGTCCTTCTCCGATTGACTATTTCACTCAGCATAATACCCTCCAGTTCCATCCACGTCGAAGCAAATGGTTGGTATTTGTCGTTTCTAATGGCTGAGCAATATTCCATTGTATACATAAACCACATCTTCTTTATCCATTCATCTTTCGATGGGCACTGAGGCTCCTTCCACAGTTTGGCTATTGTGGACATTGCTGCTATAAACATTGGGTGCAGGTGTCCCAGTGTTTCATTGCATCTGAATCTTTGGGGTAAATCCCCAGCAGTGCAATTGCTGGGTCGTAGGGCAGGTCTATTTTTAACCTCTTTGAGGAAACTCCACACAGTTTTCCAGAGTGGCTGCACCAGTTCACATTCCCACCAACAGTGCAAGAAGGTTCCCTTTTCTCCGCATCCTCTCCAACATTTGTGGTTTCCTGCCTTGTTAATTGTCCCCATTCTCACTGGTGTGAGGTGGTATCTCATTGTGGTTTGGATTTGTATTTCCCTGATGGCAAGTGATGCAGAGCATTTTCTCTTGTGCATGTTGGCCATGTCTATGTCTTCCTCTGTGAGATTTCTGTTCATGTCTTTTTCCCATTTCATGATTGGATTGTTTGTTTCTTTGCAGTTGGTTTTAACAAATTCTTTATAGGTCTTAGAGACTGGCCCTTTATCTGATACGTCATTTGCAAATCTTATAGTTTTGTTGATTGTTTTCTTTACTGTGCAGAATCTTTTTATCTTGATGAAGTCCCAATAGTTCATTTTTGCTTTTGTTTCTCTTGGCTTCATAGATGTATCTTGCAAGAAGTTACCTGTGGCCAAGTTCAAAAAGGGTGTTGCCTGTGTTCTCCTCTAGGATTTTGATGGATTCTTGTCTCACATTTAGATCTTTCATCCATTTTCAGTTTATCTTCGTGTATGGTGTAAGAGAATGGTCTAGTTTTATTCTGCTGCATGTGGCTGTCCAATTTCCGTGGCACCATTTATGGTGGCACCATTTATTCTCTCAGAAGAGACTGTCATTTTTCCAGTGGGTTGTCTTTCCTGCCTTGTCAAATATTAGTTCACCTTAGAGTTGAGGGCCCATTTCTGGATTCTCTATTCTGTTCCATTGATTTATGTGTCTGTTTTTGTGCCAGTACCACACTGTCTTGATGATCACAGCTTTGTAGTACAACTTGGAGTTTGGCATTGTGATACCCCTGGCATTGGTTTTCTTTTTCAATATTACCCTGGCTATTTGGGGTCTTTTCTGATTCCGCACAAATTTTAAGATGAATTGTTCAAACTCTCTGAAGCAAGTCCATGGTATTTTGATAGGGATGGCATTAAATGTGTAAATTGCCCTGGGTAGGATGGACATTTTCACAATATTAATTCTTCCAATCCATGAGCATGGAATATTTTTCCATCTGTCTTCCTAGATTTCTTTCAGAAGTGTTCTGTAGTTTTTAGGGTATAGATCCTTTACCTCTTTGGTTAGGTTTATTCCTAGGTATCTTATGTTTTTGGGTGCAATTGTAAATGGGATTGACTCCTTAATTTCTCTTTCTTCAGTCTCATTGTTAGTGTATAGAAATGCCACTGACTTCTGGGCATTGATTTCGTATCCTGCCACCCTGCCAAATTGCTGTATGAGTTCTATCAATCGTGGGGTGGAGTCTTTTGGGTTTTCTATGTAGAGTATCATGTCATCGGGGAAGAGGGAGAGTTTGACTTCTTCTTTGCCAGTTTAAATGCCTTTTATTTCTTTTTGTTGTCTGATTGCTGAGGCTAGGACTTCCAGTACTATGTTGAATAGCAGTGGTGAGAGTGGACATCCCTGTCTTGTTCCTGATCTTAGGGGAAAGGCTCCCAGTGCTTCCCCATTGAGAATGATATTTTCTGTGGGCTTTTTGTAGATGGCTTTTAAGATGTTGAGGAATGTTCTCTCTATCCCTACACTCTGAAGAGTTTTGATCAGGAATGGATGCTGTATTTTGTCAAATGCTTTCTCTGCATCTACTGAGAGGGTCATATGTTTCTTGGTTTTTCTCTTGCTGATATGATCAATCACATTGATTGCTTTATGAATGTTTAACCAGCCTTGCATCCCGGGGATAAATCCTACTTGGTCATGGCGAATAATCTTCTTAATGTATTGTTGGATCCTATTGGCTAGTATCTTGTTGAGAATTTTTGCATCCATGTTCATCAGGGATATTAGTCTGTAATTCTCCTTCTTGGTGGGGTCTTTGTCTGGTTTTGGAATTAAGTTGATGCTGGCCTCATAGAACGAGTTTGGAAGTACTCCATCTCTTTCTATCTTTCTGAAACAGCTTTAGTAGAATAGGTATGGGTTTCTTCTTTAAACGTTTGATAGAATTCCCCTGGGAAGCCATCTGGCCCTGGACCTTTGTGGTTTGGGAGATTTTTGATGACTGCTTCAATTTCTTCCCTGGTTAGTGGCCTGTTCAGGTTTTCTCTTTCTTCCTGTTCCAGTTTTGGTAGTTTGTGGTTTTCCAGAAATGCGTCCATTTCTTCTTGGTTGCCTAATTTATTGGTGTATAGCTGCTCATAATATGTTTTTAAAATCGTTTGTATTTCCTTGGCATTGGTGGCAATGTCTCCTTTTATTAATTTGAGTCTTCTCTCTCTTCTTTTTAATAAGACTGGCTAATGGTTTATCTATCTTATTCTTTCAAAGAACCAACTCCTGGTTTTGTTAATCTGTTCCACAGTTCTTCTGCTCTCTATTTCATTGAGTCCTGCTTGAATCTTTATGAACTCTCTTCTTCTTCTGGGTGTAGGATCTATTTGCTGTTTTTTCTCCAGCTCCTTTGGGTGCAAGGTTAGCTTTTGTATTTGAGTTCTTTCCAGTTTTTGGATGGATGCTTGTATTGTGATGTATTTCCCCCTCAGGACTGCTTTTGCTGCATCCCAAAGATTTTGAACAGTTGTATCTTCATTCTCATTAGTTTCCATGAATCTTTTTAATTCTCCCCTAATTTCCTGGTTGACTCATCTTTTAGCAGGATAGCAGGATGGTCCTTATCCTCCACGTGTTTGAAATCCTTCCAAACCTCTTGTTATTCTAATTTCAAAGCATTGTGGTCTGAAAATATGCAGGGGGACAATCCCAATCTTTTGATATCAGTTAAGACCTGATTTATGACCCAGTATGTGGTCTATTCTGGAGAAAGTTCCATGTGCACTTGAGAAGAATGTGTATTCAGTTGTGTTTGGATGTAAAGTTCTGTAAATATCTGTGAAATCCATCTGGTCCAGTGTATCACTTAAAGCTCTTGGTTGTTTGGAGATGTGCTTAGAAGACCTGTCGATTGTAAAACGCGCTACATTCAAGTCACCAAGTATAAGTATATTATTATCTAAGTATGTCTTAATTTTGGTTATTATTTGATTGATATACTTGGTAGCTCCCACATTCGGGGCATAAATATTGATTGTTAAGTCCTCTTGTTGGATAGATCCTATAAGTATGATATAGTCAAAATGGATGAAAGATCTAAATGTGAGACAAGATTCCATCAAAATTCTAGAGGAAGAACACAGGCAACACCCTTTTAGAACTAGGCCACAGTAACTTCTTGCAAGATACATCCACAAAGGCAAAGGAAACAAAAGCAAAAATGAACTATTGGGTCTTCATCAAGATAAGAAGCTTTTGCACAGCAAAGGATACAGTCAGCAAAACTAAAAGACAACCTACAGAATGGGAGAAGATATTTGCAAATGATATATCAGATAAAGGGCTAATATCCAAGATCTATAAAGAAGTTATTAAACTCAACAGCAAAGAAACAATCCAGTCATGAAATGGGCAAAAGACATGAACAGTAATCTCACAGAGGAAGACATAGACATGGTATGAATAATTTTTTATGTGCAAGATTGTTGTAGGGAAAGTGTATGAAACATAGCAAGTAGGCATTCAATAAATTTTAGTTTTCTTCTTTTAATCCACAGTGGAATGAATAACCCAAATGTTGATTGTTTTGTATTACATCAAATAATAGCAGTAGAGTAGAACTCAGTTTTTTCATTTCCAGCCCTAGTAGAATCTTGGAAGTAACGACTTTAAGCTGGCAGTAATTTGCTTACACTGGTATCTGAATTCTTGAGCTCCCTAGATCCTGTTTTTCTTTTTTTTTTTCAGCCCAAGCAGACCCATCTCATTTGCATATTTCAGTCTCTCTCTCTTTCTCTATTTCCTCTTTTCTAACAGCTGTACTATGGGAAATTGCTTCTTCTACCCTTCATATCTATGTTCTAATGAAGGACTTATAACCAGTTAACTCTTAAAGCTTTAATTCTAAAGAAAGGTGGTAAAGCCAGAGACAAATCTAAGCCATTTGGAACCATAGGGTGACTCTCCATTTCATTTTCTTTCTAATTGCTATACTTTATGGCAGACAGAGGACACAGGTTTTTTGTCAATGTACCTCATGAAGAAATGAGAAAATCAGCAATAGAAGAGACTTCTTAAGAGTTCTAAATAACCTTTTAAAAATGGCCAGTTGATGGCATGAGCACTGGGTGTTATGCTACATGTTGGCAAATTGAACTCCAATAAAAAATAAATTTAAAAAATAAAAAAATAAAAATGGACACATTTCCTTTGCAAATTCCATACTTCCTTGTGATAGATGGCTTTATAAAACAAAGAGAATACATGTAAACTTCTATGGTAACTCTATGTGCCTATAGGTAGAGCTTCACTCACCTTCACTTACCATGCTTACCAAAGTTTAGGTAAGATGTTGCTTAAAGTGGATTTCAGAATTCAGGTTAGTGGCCTTTTATTTTTATTTTTTTAAAAGTTTTATTTATTTATTCATGGGAGACACAGAGCAAGAGAGAAAGGGAGAGGCAGAGTCACAGGCAGAGGGAGAAGCAGGCTCCATGCAAGAAGAAGCCTGATGTGGGACTCGATCCTAGATCTCCAGGATCACAACCTGGGCTGAAGGTGGCGCTAAACCACTGAGCCTCCCCCGCTGCCCGGTTAGTGGCTTTTTAATAATGCCAAGTTGTTTATTGTCAGAGAGGGATCTACCCTCTGCTTGCTGGGTTGATTTATTTCCAGTTGAATCCAGAGTTGTCTCAGTTTTCATCCTTTCTCTTACTCAGCTTTGATCACATAGAATGCCCAACAGAGATTGCATTCAGCTTATAGTATTTTATTAGGAGGTCCTTTCTGGTTAACAAAATTCCTAAAAAACAAAACAAAACACAATTCCTATAACCAGGACTTACATTCCAACAAAGCAACCAGTGCATGTGGTGTGTCTGGTACACACTGACCTCCAATTACCCACATCCAAAGGTTTCTTTACCTAGGAAGTTTGGAGGAAGAAGACTTTTGTCTTTGTTTCTCCTAATTTAGCCACTCAGAATTCCTCCTTGGTGCCCTGTTCTCCTCCATAACAGTACAGTCATTCTGTGAGGAATGCATTGATATTACTTGGTGCTCTTTGGCACAGAGATACTTTATCTATAGGACGCTGGCACTCAGATGGTGGAAGAGGGGAAATCTCTAGCTATACATTAACCTATGATGCTTCTTTTCCCAGTGTGATTGCATCAAAGAAATTTCAACTGTTCACAGGGTTTCCACATGTGAGCACCCAGTTTCTAACATTTTTTCCTTGTAGACCACATCTGCTGCTTCACTCTATCTTTTCTTTCATCTTAGAAGTGGAATATGTGGGGAATGCCTGGGTGGCTCCGTGGTTGAGCATCTGCCTTTGGCTCAGGGCGTGATCTTGTAGTCCCGAGATTGAGTCCCATGGCGGGCTCTCTGCATGGAGTCTGCTTCTCCCTCTGTCTTTCTCTCTCTGTGTCTCTCATTAATAAATAAATAAAATCTTTTAAAAAAAGAGGTAGGGCAGCCCAGGTGGCTCAGAGGTTTAGTGCCGCCTTCAGCCGGAGGCGGGATCCTGGAGACCCGGGATTGAGTCCCACGTCGGGCTCCCTGCGTGGAGCCTGCTTCTCCCTCTGCCTGTTTCTCTGCCTCTATCTCTCTCTGTGTGTCTCTTGTGAATAAATAAATAAAAACTTAAAAACTTAAAAAATAAAAAAGATGTAGAATATGTGGGAATATATATATATATATATATATATATACACTCAGCTGTCAGAAAAGATGAATATTTATCATTTGCATTGATGTGAATGGAACTGGAGGGTATTATGCTGAATGAAATAAGTCAATTAAAGAAAGACAATTATATGGTTTTATTCATATGTGGAATATAGAAAACAGCACAGAGGATCATAGGGGAAGGGAAGGAAAATTGAGGGGGAAGTCATCAGAGAGGGAGAAAAACCATGGGAGTCTAAACTATAGGAAACAATGGGAGTTGCTGGAGGGGAGATGGGTGGGGGGGGATGGGGTAATTGGGAATTAAGGACCTCCACGGGTGGTATCATTAATAAAATGGTTGGCCGTGTTGGGGACACCCCATGCATAGGATCTGGCGGTTATGCTGACAATGACATTGGCGCCATTTCAACAACGGGGCACGGGGAGAGCATCCTGAAGGTGAATCTGGCCAGACTCACTCTCTTCCAGGTAGAACAAGGAAAGACCCTGGAAGAGGCAGCCGACATGTCATTGGGTTATATGAAGTCAAAGCTGAAGGGTTTAGGTGGTGTCACCTTGGTCAGCAAAGCAGGAGACTGGGCGGTGAGGTGGACCTCTGCTTCCATGCCCTGGGCGGCCGCCAAGGATGGCAAGTTGCACTCCGGAATTGATCTTGAGGAGACCAGTGTCACTGACCTGCCCTAGGGCCCTGAAAATTGTATCCTAGATGCTAGCTTGGAAGGAAAGTCCAGTTTCCTGGTGTGGAGACTTGGCTTAATCAATTAGATCTAGAAGTGGAAAAAAATTAATTAATTAAGGACATTAAATAGGGCACGTGAGGTGATGAGCCCTGGGTGTTATACACCACGAATAAACTGTTGAACACTACATCTGAGATGAATGATGTGCTATATGTTGGCTAATTGAATTTAAATTTTAAAAAGTAGAATATGTCACTCAATTGTTTTAGGATACTTTGGTATAACTTAAAGGAACAATTGCCTTCAGATTGACTAAAACAAATTATTGAGGGTATTAGCAATCTGGACTATAACATTTTTTGCATTACATTTAAGCTTCAAATGAATGTGGAGTCATTTCATTCAATTCAAAGGATTATTGGAATCATTCATAAATATTTGATCTATATACATATACACACGTATAAACACTCAAACATATACAGTAAAGGTGAATTTAATTAGTTCAGTAGACTGGCAAGATTTCAGACACTCCTAAATTTATACTTGGAGATGAAAGAATGTAGTATTACACATGTATGAACAGGCCCCCAGGCAGAGTGGAAAGAGGTTTGAGAATCAGAAACCAATACCCTGGTTGCAGCAGCACTTCTAATTAGGTGCATGATATGAACAAGTTAATCTTTTGAGTGTCATATACTTTACCTACAATGGAAATGGTTTGGATGAGATTAAACATTATTAAATTTATTTTCTTCTTTTTTTGTTTCAAGTTTTTATTTAAATTCTACTGCATTAACATATAGTGCAATATTAGTTTTAGGAGTAGAATTCAGTAATTCATCACTTACATATAACACACAGTGCTTATGACAATGAGAGCTTTCCTTAATACCATCACCTTTTAACCCATTCCCCCCCCACCTCCCATCCATCAACCTTCAGTTTGTTCTCTATACTTAAGAATCTCTTATGGTTTATATCTCTATCTTGTTTTCCTTCTTCTATGTTCATCTGTTTAGTTTCTTAAATTCCACATATGAATGAAATCATATGGTATTTGTCTTTCTTGACTGACTTATTTCACTTAGCAAATACACTCTAGTTCCATCCATGTCATTGCAAATGATCTCATTCTTTCGATGGCTGAGTAATATTCCATTATATATTCCATTAATATATATTATATATTCCATTAATATATTCCATTAATATATATTATATATTCCATTATATATTCCATTAAATATTCCATTAATATATATTATATAGATAATATTCCATTATATATATCACACATTATATATATATATATCATAACTTCTTTATCCATTCCTCAATCAATGGACATTTGGGCTCTTTCCATAATTTGGCCATTGTTGATAATGGCTGATGTTGCTATAAACATTGGGGTTCATGTTCCCCTTCAAATAAGTAATTTTGTATCCTTTTGGTAA
This sequence comes from Canis lupus familiaris, assembly GCF_011100685.1. NCBI lineage: Eukaryota > Metazoa > Chordata > Mammalia > Carnivora > Canidae > Canis > Canis lupus. The sequence continues at coordinate 61,964,013 of NC_049238.1, forward strand.
ATATCTGGTATTGCGATTGCTGGGTCATAAGGTAGTTCTATTTTTAACTTTTTGAGGATCGATACTGTTTTCCAGAGAGTCTACACCAGTCTGCATTCCTACCAACAGTATAATAGGATTCCTCTTTTTCTGCATCCTCATCAACGTATGTTATTTCTTGTGTTGTTAATTTCCACCATTCTGACAGCTAGGACATAGTATCTCATCATGGTCTTGATTTATATTTCCCTAATGATGAGTGATGTTGAGCATTTTTTCATGTGTCTGCTGGCCATCTGTATATTTTCTTTGAAAAAAATGTCTGCTTGTGTCTTCTTCCCATTTCTTCACTAGATTTTTTTTGGGGGGTGTTGAGTTTGATAAGTTCTTTGTAGATTTGGATACTAGCCCTTTATCTGATATGTCATTTACAAATATCTTCTTCAATGTCATAGGTTGCCTTTTAGTTATGTTGATCATTTACTTCACTGTGCAGAAGCTTTTTATCTTGATGCAGCCCAATAGTTCATTTTGCTTTTGTTCCCCTTGACTCAGGCGATATGTCTAGCAAGAAGTTGCTGCAGCTGATGCCAAAGAGGCTGCTGCCTGTGTCCTCCTCTAGGATTTTTATGATTTCCTGTCTCACATTGAGGTATTTCACTATTTTGAATTTATTTATTTTCGTGTATAGTGTAAGAAAGTGGTCCAGTTTCATTCTTCTGCATGTGACTGTCCAGTTTTCTCAACATCATTTGTTGGAGATTGTCTTCTTTCCATTGGATATTCCTTCCTGCTTTGTTGATTAGTTAACCATAGAGTTGTGGGTCCATTTCTGGGTTCTCTATTCTGTTCCATTTATCTATGTATCTTTTTTTGTGCCAGTACCATACTGTCTTGATGATCACAACTTTGTAGTAAAGCTTGAAGTCTAGCATTGTGGGTCCTCTAGCTTTTCTTTTCAAGATTGCTTTGCTATTCAGGTTCTTTTGTGGTTCTGTACAAATTTTAGGATTGTTCTAGTTCTGGGGAAAATGGTGGTAATATTTTGATAGGGATTGAATTGAATATGTAGATTGCTCTGGGTAGCATAGACATTTTAACAATATTTGTTCTTCCAATCCATGAGCATGGAATGTATTTCCATTTCCTTGCGTCATCTTCAAATTCTTTCATAAATGTTCTATAGTTTTCAGAGTACAGATCATTTTCCTCTCTGGTTAGGTTTATTTCTAGGTATATTATGGGTTTTGGTGAAATTGTGAATGGGATAAGTTCCTTGATTTCTTTTTCTTCTGCTTCATTGTTGGTGTATAGAAATGCAACTGACTTCTTTATGTTGATTTTATGTCCTGTACTGAATTTGTGTATCAGTTATAACAATTTTTTGGTGGAGTCTTTTGGGTTTTCTACATAGAGTATCATGTCATTTGGAAAGAGGGAATGCTTGACTTCCTTTTTGCACATTTGGATGCCTTTTATTTTTTTAAAGATTTTATTTATTTCTTCATGACCCACACACACACACACACACACACACAGTCAGAGACATAGGCAGAGGGAGAAGCAGGCTTCCTGCAGGGAACCTGATATGTGACTCCATCCCAGGACCCTGGGATCACAGCTTGAGCTGAAGGCAGATGCTGAACCACTGAGCCACCAAGGCGCCCCAGATTTGGATGCCTTTTAATTTTTTGTGTTGTCTGCTGAGTCTAAGACTTTCAGTACTATGCTAAATAACCGTGGTGAAAGTGGGCATCACTGTCTTGTTCCCTTTTTTTCCCCCAAAAAAGCTCTCAGTTTTTACCCATTGAGGATGATATTAGCTGTGGGTCTTTTGTATGTGGCCTTTATGTTGTTGAGGTATGTTCCATCTATTCCTACTTTGTGGAGGGTATTTTAAAATCAATAATGGATGTATTTTTTTCAAATGCTTTATCAGCATCTACTGAGAAGATCATATGATTCTTATCCTTTCTTTTATTAATGTGGTGTATCATGTTGATTGATTTGTGAATATTGAACTATACTTGCAGCTCAGGAATAAAACCCACTTGATTGTGATAAACGATTCTTCTAATATGTTGTTTTATTAGATTTGCTAGTATCTTGTTGGGAATTTTCACATCTATGTTCATTAGAGATATTGGCTTATAATTATCTTTTTGAGTGGAGTCTTTGGTTTTGGGATAAGGTAATGCTGGCCTAATAGAATGAGTTTGGAAGTTTTCCTTCCATTTCTATTTTTTGGAACAGTTTGACATGAGTAGGTATTAACTTTTCTTTAAATTATTGGTAGAGTTCCATTGGGAAGCCATCTGGCCCTGGATTTTTGTGTTTTGGGAGAATATTACTGATTCAATTTCTTTGCTGTTTATCCATCTGTTCAAATTTCCTATTTCTTCTTGTTTCGGTTTTGGTAGTTTGTATGTTTCTAGGAATTTATTGATTTCTTCCAGATTGCTCAATTTGTTGGTATATAATTTTTAAAATAATATTCTCTTAAGGGCAGGGGGTGGGGGTGACTGGGTGGCGGGCACTGAGGGGGGCACTTGACGGGATGAGCACTGGGTGTTATTCTATATGTTGGCAAATTGAACACCAATAAAAAAATAAATTTATTATTAAAAAAAATTCCCTTACAATTTTTTGCTTTTCTGTGGTGTTGGTTGTGATTTCTCCTCTCTCATTCATGATTTCATTTATTTGGATCCTTTCTCTTTTCTTTTTAATAAGTCTGGCTAGGGGTTGATCATTTGTATTGATTATTCCAAGGAGCCAACTCCTGGTTCATTGATCTTGTACTGTTCTTTTAGTTTCTCTATCATTTATTTCTGCTCTAGTATTCATTATTTCCCATCTTCTGCTGCCTTTAGGTTTCATTTTGTTGTTCTTTATCCAGCTCCTTTAGGTATAAGATTAGGTTGCATATTTGAGATTTTTCTGCTTTCTGAGGTAGCCTGTATTGCTATATGCTTCCCTCATGTGATCACTTTTGTTATATCCCAAAGGTTTTGGACCATTCTGCTTTCATTTTCATTTGTTTCCATGTATTTTAAAATTTCTTCCTTAACTTTCTGGTTGACCCATTCATTCCTTGGCAGTATTTTGTTTAACCTCCGTGTATTTGTGGTCTTTCAAAAATTTCCTTGTAGTTGACTTCAACTTTCATAGCATGTGCTCAGAAAATATCCATGATATAATCTCAGTATCTTTTAATTCTTTATTTAAATTCAATTTAGGGGGGGAGGAGCAAGATGGCGGAAGAGTAGGGTCTCCAAATCACCTGTCTCCACCAAATTACCTAGAAAATCTTCCAATCATCCTGAAAATCTATGAATTCGGCCTGAGAATTAAAGAGAGACCAGCTGGAATGCAACAGTGAGAAGAGTTCGCGCTTCTATCAAGGTAGGAAGACGGGGAAAAAGAAGTAAAGAAACAAAGGCCTCCAAGGGGGAGGGGCCCCGCGAGGAGCCGGGCTGAGGCCGGGGCGAGTGTCCCCAGGACAGGAGAGCCCCGTCCCGGAGGAGCAGGAGCTGCACCGACCTTCCCGGGCGGAAAGGGGCTCGTGGGGAGTGGGAGCAGGACCCAGGAGGGCGAGGATGCCCTCGGGTTCCCCGGGACACTAACAGAGCAACTGCGCACCCAGGAGAGTGCGCCGAGCTCCCTAAGGGCTGCAGCGCGCACGGGGGACCCGGCGGGACCCGGAGCAGCTCGGAGGAGCTCGGACGGCGGCTCCGCGGAGGGGGCTGCACGGCCCCGGGAGCAGCTCGGAGGGGCTCGGGCAGAGGAAGAGGCTCCGTGCGGAGGGGGCTGCGGGGTTCCAGGAGCAGCTCGGGGGTGCTCGGGCGGCGGCTCCGCGGAGGGGGTTGCGCGGCCCGGGAGGGCGAATCCACCAGCGCAGGCTCCGGAGCACAGGGCGCCGGGACACAGCCCAGGATCCCGCCTCCCCCGGGACAGGCAGAGGCCGGGAGGGCCCAGGACAGCAAGGAAGCTCCTGCCCCGAGCTGAGCAGATCAGCGGCCCCGCCCCGGAGCCTCCAGGCCCTGCAGACGGAGTTCCTGGAGCTGAATCCAGGTTTCCAGAGCTGCCCCGCCACTGGGGCTGTTCCTCCTGCGGCCTCACGGGGTAAACAACCCCCACTGAGCCCTGCACCAGGCAGGGGCACAGCAGCTCCCCCAACTGCTAAACCTGAAAATCAGCACAGCAGGCCCCTCCCCCAGAAGACCAGCTAGACTGACAACTTCCAGGAGAAGCCAAGGGACTTAAAGTACACAGAATCAGAAGATACTCCCCGGTGGTTCTTTTTTTGTTTGTTTGTTTTTGTTTTTGTTTTTGTTTTTGTTTTGTTTTGCTTTTTGATTTGTTTCCTTCCCCCACCCCCTTTTTTTCTCCTTTCTTTTTCTTTCTCTTTTTCTTCTTCTTTTTTTTTTTTTTCGTTTTTTTTCTTCCCCTTTTTTTTCCTCTTTCTCTTTTCTTTCCTTCTTTCTCTCCTCTCTTTTTCTCTTTTTCCCAATACAACTTGCTTTTGGCCACTCTGCACTGAGCAAAATGACTAGAAGGAAAACCTCACCTCAAAAGAAAGAATCAGAAACAGTCCTCTCTCCCACAGAGTTACAAAATCTGGATTACAATTCACTGTCAGAAAGCCAATTCAGAAGCACTATTATACAGCTACTGGTGGCTCTAGAAAAAAGTATAAAGGACTCAAGAGACTTCATGACTGCAGAATTTAGAGCTAATCAGGCAGAAATTAAAAATCAATTGAATGAGATGCAATCCAAACTAGAAGTCCTAACGACGAGGGTTAACGAGGTGGAAGAACGAGTGAGTGACATAGAAGACAAGTTGATAGCAAAGAGGGAAACTGAGGAAAAAAGAGACAAACAATTAAAAGACCATGAAGATAGATTAAGGGAAATAAACGACAGCCTGAGGAAGAAAAACCTACGTTTAATTGGGGTTCCCGAGGGCGCCGAAAGGGACAGAGGGCCAGAATATGTATTTGAACAAATTCTAGCTGAAAACTTTCCTAATCTGGGAAGGGAAACAGGCATTCAGATCCAGGAAATAGAGAGATCCCCCCCCTAAAATCAATAAAAACCGTTCAACACCTCGACATTTAATTGTGAAGCTTGCAAATTCCAAAGATAAAGAGAAGATCCTTAAAGCAGCAAGAGACAAGAAATCCCTGACTTTTATGGGGAGGAGTATTAGGGTAACAGCAGACCTCTCCACAGAGACCTGGCAGGCCAGAAAGGGCTGGCAGGATATATTCAGGGTCCTAAATGAAAAGAACATGCAACCAAGAATACTTTATCCAGCAAGGCTCTCATTCAAAATGGAAGGAGAGATAAAGAGCTTCCAAGACAGGCAGGAACTGAAAGAATATGTGACCTCCAAACCAGCTCTGCAAGAAATTTTAAGGGGGACTCTTAAAATTCCCCTTTAAGAAGAAGTTCAAACTCTCTGAAGAAAGTCCATGGTATTTTGATAGGGATTGCATTAAACGTGTATATTGCCCTGGGTAACATTGACATTTTCACAATATTAATTCTGCCAATCCATGAGCATGGAATATTTTTCCATCTCTTTGTGTCTTCCTCAATTTCTTTCAGAAGTGTTCTATAGTTTTGAGGGTATAGATCCTTTACATCTTTGGTGAGGTTTATTCCTAGGTTTCTTCAGAGAGTTAGAACAAATTATTTTAAGATTTGTGTGGAATCAGAAAAGACCCCGAATAGCCAGGGGAATTTTAAAAAAGAAAACCATATCTGGGGGCATCACAATGCCAGATTTCAGGTTGTACTACAAAGCTGTGGTCATCAAGACAGTGTGGTACTGGCACAAAAACAGACACATAGATCAGTGGAACAGAATAGAGAATCCAGAAGTGGACCCTGAACTTTATGGGCAACTAATATTCGATAAAGGAGGAAAGACTATCCATTGGAAGAAAGACAGTCTCTTCAATAAATGGTGCTGGGAAAATTGGGCATCCACATGCAGAAGAATGAAACTAGACCACTCTCTTTCACCATACACAAAGATAAACTCAAAATGGATGAAAGATCTAAATGTGAGACAAGATTCCATCAAAATCCTAGAGAAGAACACAGGCAACACCCTTTTTGAACTCGGCCATAGTAACTTCTTGCAAGATACATCCACGAAGGCAAAAGAAACAAAAGCAAAAATGAACTATTGGGACTTCATCAAGATAAGAAGCTTTTGCACAGCAAAGGATACAGTCAACAAAACTCAAAGACAACCTACAGAATGGGAGAAGATATTTGCAAATGACATATCAGATAAAGGGCTAGTTTCCAAGATCTATAAAGAACTTATTAAACTCAACACCAAAGAAACAAACAATCCAATCATGAAATGGGCAAAAGACATGAACAGAAATCTCACAGAGGAAGACATAGACATGGCCAACATGCACATGAGAAAATGCTCTGCATCACTTGCCATCAGGGAAATACAAATCAAAACCACAATGAGATCCCACCTCACACCAGTGAGAATGGGGAAAATTAACAAGGCAGGAAACAACAAATGTTGGAGAGGATCTGGAGAAAAGGGAACCCTCATACACTGTTGGTGGGAATGTGAACTGGTGCAGCCACTCTGGAAAACTGTGTGGAGGTTCCTCAAAGAGTTAAAAATAGACCTGCCCTACGACCCAGCAATTGCACTGCTGGGGATTTACCCCAAAGATACAGATGCAGTGAAACGCCGGGACACCTGCACCCCGATGTTTCTAGCAGCAATGGCCACGATAGCCAAACTGTGGAAGGATCCTCGGTGTCCAACGAAAGATGAATGGATAAAGAAGATGTGGCTTATGTATACAATGGAATATTACTCAGCTATTAGAAATGACAAATACCCACCATTTGCTTCAACGTGGATGGAACTGGAGGGTATTATGCTGAGTGAAGTAAGCCAGTCGGAGAAGGACAAACATTATATGTTCTCATTCATTTGGGGAATATAAATAATAGTGAAAGGGAATATAAGGGAAGGGGGAAGAAATGTGTGGGAAATATCAGAAAGGGAGATAGAACGTAAAGACTGCTAACTCTGGGAAACGAACTAGGGGTGTTGGAAGGGGAGGAGGGCGGGGGGTGGGAGTGAATGGGTGACGGGCACTGGGGGTTATTCTGTATGTTAGTAAATTGAACACCAATAAAAAAAATAAATTCAATTTAGTTACCATATAGTGTATTATTTATTTCAGAGGTAGAATTTAGTGATTCATCAGTTGCATTAAAACACCCATTGCTCATCATATCATGTACCTTTCTTAACGCCCATCACCCAGTAATCCCATCCTCCCATCCACCTACCCTTCAGTGACCCTGTTTGTTTCCGATAGTTAAGAGTCTCTTATGGTTTGCCTCCCTCTCAATTTTCTTTCTTTCTTTCTTTTTTTATTGGAGTTCAATTTGTCAACATATAGTATAACACCCAGTGCTCATCCCGTCAAGTGCCCCCCTCAGTGCTCGTCACCCAGTCATCCTGTCCTCCTGTCCACCTCCCCTTCCACTACCCCTTGTTTTTGTTTTTTTTTCCCAGAGTTAGGAGCCTCTCATGTTCTGTCTCCCTCTCTGATATTTCCCTTCATTTTCTCTCCTTTCCATTTATTTCCTTTCCCTAATTTTTGTATTCCCCAAATGAATGAGACCATATAATGTTTGTCCTTCTCCGATTGACTTATTTCACTCAGCATAATACCCTCCAGTTCCATCCACGTCGAAGCAAATGGTGGGTATTTGTCGTTTCTAATGGCTGAGCAATATTCCATTGTATACATATACCACATATTCTTTATCCATTCATCTTTTGATGGACAATGAGGCTCCTTCCACAATTTGACTATTGTGGACATTGCTGCTATGAACATCGGGGTGCAGGTGTCCCGGCGTTTCACTGCATCTGTATCTTTGGGGTAAATCCCCAGCAGTGCAATTGCTGGGTCATAGGGCAGATCTATATTTAACACTTTGAGGAACCTCCACACAGTTTTCCAGAGTGGCTGCATCAGCTTGCATTCCCACCAACAGTGCAAGAAGGTTCCCCTTTCTCCACATCCTCTCCAACATTTGTTGTTTCCTGCCTTGTTAATTATCCCCATTCTCACTGATGTGAGGTGTTATCTCATTGTAGTTTTGATTTGTATTTCCCTGATGGCAAGTGATGTGGAGCATTTTCTCATGTGCTTGTTGGCCATGTGTATGTCCTCTTTGGTGAAATTTCCGTTCATGTCTTCTGCCCATTTCATGATTGGATCGTTTGTTTCATTGGTGTTGAATTTAATAAGTTCTTTATAGATCTTGAGACTGGCCCTTTATCTTATATGTCATTTGCAAATATCTTTTCCCATTCTGTAGGTTGTCTTTTAGGTTTATAGATTGTTTCCTTTGCTGTGCAGAAGCTTTTTATCTTGAATCTGTGCATTTCTATACAGTAACGATGAAACCGAAGAAGGAGACATTAAGGAATTGATCCCATTTACAATTGCACCCCAAAACATAAGATACCTAGGAATAAACCTAACCAAAGAGGTAAAGGATCTATACCCTAAAAACTACAGAACACTTCTGAAAGAAATTGAGGAAGACACAGAGAGATGGAAAAATATTCCATGCTTTTGGATTGGAAGAACTAATATTGTGAAAATGTCTATGCTACCCAGGGCAATTTGCACATTCAATGCAATCCCTATCAAAATATCATGGACTTGCTTCAGAGGGTTGGAAAAAATCATCTTAAGATTTGTGTGGAATCACAAAAGGACCCCAAATAGCCAGGGTAATATTGAAAAAGAAAACCAATGCCAGGGGCATCATAATGCCAGACTTCAAGTTGTACTACAAAGCTGTGATCATCAAGACAGTGTGGTACTGGCACAAAAACAGACACATAGATCAATGGAACAGAATCAAGAACCCAGAAATGGGCCATCAACTCTATGGTCAACTAATATTTGACACAGCAGGAAAGACTATCCACTGGTAAAAGGACAGTCTCTTCAATAAATGGTGCTGGGAAAATTGGACAGCCACATGCAGAAGAATGAAACTAATCCATTCTCTTACACCATACACAAAGATAAACTCAAAATGGATGAAAGATCTAAATGTGGGACAAGATTCCATCAAAATCCTAGAGGAGAACACAGGCAACACCCTTTTTGAACTTGGCCACCGCAACTTCTTGCAAGATACATCTTTGAAGGCAAGGGAAACAAAAGCAAAAATGAACTATTGGGACTTCATCAACATAAAAAGCTTCTGCACAGTGAAAGAAACAATTTTCATCTTATTTTATTTTTCCCCCCTTCCCTTATGTTCCTCTGTTTTGTTTCTTAAATTCCACATAAGAATGAAATTATATGGTATTTGTCTTTCTCTGACTTCTTTCACTCAGAATAATACACTCCAGTTCCATCCATATTGATGTAAACGGTAAAAGGATTATTCATCCTTTCTGAAGGCTGAGTAATATTCCATTGTGTGTGTATATCTATCTATCTATCTATCTATCTATCTATCTATCTATCTATCTATATCTATCTATCTATATCTATATCTATATCTATATATCACATCTTCTTTATCCATTCGTTTGTTGATGGACATCATGGCTCTTTCTACAGTTTGGCTATTGTGGGCTTGCAGCTATGAACATTGGGATGAAAATGCCCCTTCAGATCACTACATTTGTATCTTTGGGGCAAATACCTAGCAGTCCAATTGCTGAGTCATAGGGTAGCTCTATTTTTTAACTTTTTCAGGATCCTCTTTGCTGTTTTCCATAGTGCCTGCAACAGTTATCTTCCGACCAAAAGTCCCTCCACATCTTTGCCAACACCGTTGTTTCTTGTGTTACTAGTTTTAGCCATTCTGACAGGTGTGAGGTGGGATTTCATTGTGGTTTTGATTTGTATTTCCCTGATTCCAAGTGATTTGGAGCATTTTTTATGTGTCTGTTGGCCATTTTTATGTCTTTTTGGATAAATGTCTGTTCGTGTCTTTTGGCCATTTTTGGGATGGATTTTTTTGCATTTTTGGGGGGTGCTGAGTTTGATATGTTCTTTCTAGATGTTAGATCTTGCCCTTTATCTGATATGTCATTTGTTGCTTTTAGATTTGTTGATTGTTTCCTTTGCTGCATAGAACTTTATCCTGATAAAGTCCCAATAAATCATTTTTTTGCTGCATTTCCCTTTGCTTTGGAGATGTCTAGCAAGAGGTTTGTCTATCCTGGGTCTCTTCTGGTTCCATATATATTTAGGATTGCTGATTACAGCTCTGTGTAAATCAACAATGGTATTTTGATAGAGATTGCATTGATGTGTCAATTGTTTTGGGTAATAAAGTCACTTTAACCATATTTATTCATTAGTCCATGAATGTGGAATACTTTTCCTTTCTTTGTGTCTTCCTCAATTTCTTTCATGAGTGTTCTATAGTTTTCAGAGTACAGATAGTTTGTACTGCCTATCTGTACAAACTAGCTTGAGTTAGATTTATTCTTAGGTATCTCATGGGTTTTGGTGCAATTGAAAATTATATCTATTCCTTGATTTCTCTTTTCCGTTTCATTTTTCTGGTGTACAGAGGTGCTACTGACTTCTGTGCATTGATCTTATATCTTGAGACATTGCTGAATTCCTGTATCTGTTCTAGTAATTTTTTTGCTTGAGTCTTTTGGGTTTTCTACATTGAATATCATGTCATCTGAGAAGAGAGATGTTTGAATTCTTCTTTGCAAATGACATGATACTGTATATAGAAAGCACAAAAAACTCCACCCCAAGATTGCTAGAACTCATACATCAATTCAGCAATGTGGCAAGATACAAAATAAATGCACAGAAATCAGTGGCATTTCTATACACTAACAATGAGACTGAAGAAAGAAATTAAGGAAACAATCCCATATACAATTGCACCCAAAACCATAAGGTACCCAGAAATAAACTTAACCAAAGAGATAAAGTATCTATACACTAAAAACTATGGAATACTTCTGAAAGAAATTGAGGAAGACACAAAGAGATGAAAAAACATTCCACGCTCATAGATTAGAAGAATAAATATTGTGATATGCCTATGCTACCTGGGCAATTTACACATTCAATGCAATCCCTATCAAAATACCATGGATTTTCTTCAGAGAGTTGGAACAAATTATTTTAAGCAGCCAATTATTCTTGTTTCCCATTTCTGTATGAACTCTTTGTTCACCCAATCATATGACTCAGCATTTTTATCTCAGACAAGCAACTGAGTTTCAAAACACTAAATTTTATGGGCTCTTGCAGTGTGAAGCTGCACTGTTCCTCCTGGAGGAGGGAGGGGAAAGCCTCACCACACTTCTGCCTTTTACTAGACTCCTGCCAGGAAAGCAGTTGCACAACCATGCAGCAGTTCACATTTGCAACACAGAGAAGAAAGCCTAGACTTCCTGTTTTCAGCTGGCTTCCCCACTTTTTTGCCTGGGAACTCTGCCACACTCAGGCACCCCCGTTCTTGTGACCCTGGGAACCCTGAGACCACACTGTCCCACCTGGGATTCCACCATGCCTCAGCACCTGAGCACCTTTAAGCCAGGGATGTACCCCACTGTAGCAGACTTCTTTTTTTTTTTCTCTTTTCTTTTTATTTTATTTATTTATTTATTTTAATAATAAATTTATTTTTTATTGGTGTTCAATTTACCAACATACAGAATAACACCCAGTGCTCATCCCGTCAAGTGCCCCCCTCAGTGCCCGTCACCCATTCACCCCCACCCTCCGCCCTCCTCCCCTTCCATCACCCCTCATTTCCCAGAGTTAGGAGTCTTTATGTTCTGTCTCCCTTTCTGATATTTCCCACACATTTCTTCTCCCTTCTCTTATATTCCCTTTCACTATTATTTATATTCCCCAAATAAATGAGAACATACAATGTTTGTTAGTTCTGATTTTGCACTTGCTGCTTATAATAGCCTCTTTAAGCAGGCTTATCCTCCTCCCCTAATATCCTCTAATATATCACCTGGAATTCAAGTTCCACAACTCCTACCTTGCAAAAATTGGTCATTTAAAGAACGTTTTATTTATTTATTCATGAGAGATACACAGAGAGGCAAAGACATAGGCAGAGGGCTCCCTGTGGGGAGCCTGATGTGGGACTTGATCCTAGGACCACGGATCATGACCTGAGCTGAAGGAAAACACTCATCCACTGAGTGAGGTGTTCCTTGCTTTTCTAATTATAGAGTTACTGCACTTCTCAGCTCTCTGATTGATCTCCCAGGTGTTCAGAATGATTTTATAACTAACTGTATTGAGAGCCAAACTTAGGTCCCATACTCCTCCACCATCTGAACTCCCTCCCAATCTCAATCTTTTTGTATTTATCAAGGCCTGATTTGTGACCCAGTATGTAATCTATTCTGGAGAATGTCCCCCGTCCACTTGAAAAGAATGTGTATTCTCTTGCTTTAGGATGAAATGTTCTGAATATATCTGTTAAATCCATCTGGTCCAGTGTGTCATTCAGAGGCATTATTTTTTTGTTGATCTTCTGCTTAGATGATCTGTGCATTGCTGTACGTGGGATGTTAAAGTCCCCTACTATTGTATTATTATCAATGAATTCCTTTATGTTTGTTATTGTTTTGTATCTTTGGGTGCTCCTTATTTGGGGGCATAAATATTTACAATTGTTAGATCTTGTTGAATAGACCCCTTAATTATGTACTGCCCTTCATCTCTTGTTGCAGTCTTTGGTTTAAAATCTAGATGATCTAAGTATTGCTACTCTGGATTTCTTTTGATGTCCATTAGTATGATAAATGTTTCTCTATCCCCTCACATTCGGTCTGCAGGTGTCTTTAGGACTAAAATGAGTCTCTTGTAGGCAACATATAAATGGGTATTTTTTAAATCCATTCCTACACCCTATGTCTTTTGATTGGAGCTCTTAGTTTATTTACATTCAGAGTGATTTTTGATAGATATGAATTCTGCCATTTTGTTACTTGTTTTGTCATTGTTTCTGGAGATATTTCTCTATTCCTTTCTAGTCTTTGTCACTTTTGGTCTTTCCTTCCCACTTACAGAGTCCCCTATATTATTTCTTGCATCTCTGGTTTAATGGTAATGAACTCTTTTAGTTTTTGTTTGTCTGAGAAATTCTAATTTCTCTTATTCTGAATGACAGCCTTCCTGTTTAGAGTATTCTTGGTTGCATATTTTTCCCATTCAGCACATATCATTTCACTGTCTTCTGGTCTGCAAGTTTCTGTAGAGAGATCTTCTGCTAACCTTACTTGTCTTCCCTTATTGGTTTGGAATATCTTTTCCCTTACTACTTTTAAGGTTTTTTCCTTATCTCTATATTTCAAAAATTTTACTATGATCTGTCTTGTTGTTGGTCTGCTTTTATTGATTTTTTTCTTTTATTGATTTTGATGGGAGTTCTCTTTGCCTCCTGGATTTGAATGTCTTTTTCCTTCTCCAGGTTAGGGAATTTTCAACCATAACTTGCTCAAATAAACCTTCTGCATTCTTTCCCTCTTCTTCTACTTTTGGAATTCCATTTTTAAATTTTTTAAAAAGATTTTATTTATTTATTCGGGAGAAACACACAGAGAGAGGCAGAGTCATAGGCAGAGGGCTTCCTGTGGGGAGCCCAATGTGGGACTTGATCTCAGGACCCTGGGATCACAACCTGAGCCAAAAGTATATGTTCAACCACTGAGCCACCCAGGCTCTACTTCTGAAATTCCTATGATATGAATGTTATTATGCTTTACTGAGTCACTGAGTTCCCTTAGTCTATATTTGTGATCCACCATTTTTCTTTCCCTCTTCTTTTCAGATTCATTATTTTCCATAATTTTATCTTCTATATCACTTATTCACTCCTCTGCTTCTTCCATCCTTATGGTTATTATATACAGTCAGTTTTGCATCTCAGTTATAGCATTTTTAATTTGGCCTGATAGTTTTTAGGTCTTTTATCTCTGCAGTAAGCTATTCCCTGGTGTGTTTTCTATGCATTTTTAAGCTCAGCTAGTATCCTCATGTTTGTTGCTTTAAATTCTGTATCAGGTGTATTACTTATATCTGTTGTGATTAGATCCCTAGATGTGACCCATTGTTCTTTCTTTTGGGATGAATTGCTTTATCTTGGCTTTTGGTTAATGTCTCTGTCTTCTCTATGTCAGGAAAGCCCATTATGTTTACAGCTCCTAAGAGTAATGGTTTTATGAAGAGGAGGTCATATACTGGCTAGCACTTGGTGCCTCAGGAAAGATCTGTGGTGTATGCTGTGTGCACTGTGCTTCTCTTATGACTGCTCTATTCCTCAGGTCAGTCCTCTGCAGAGTTTCTCTTTGCCTGCAGTGGGGAGTATTTGGATCTTGTCTAGAAAGTGGAAAGTTTAACTAGGTGTGTTCTGGTCTACTCATTAAAAGAACTTTAGGGATCCCTGGGTGGCGCAGCGGTTTAGCGCCTGCCTTTGGCCCAGGGCGTGATCCTGGAGATCCGGGATCGAATCCCACGTCAGGCTCCCGGTGCATGGAGCCTGCTTCTCTCTCTGCCTGTGTCTCTGCCTCTCTCTCTCTCACTGTGTGCCTATCATAAATAAATAAAAATTGAAAAAAAAAATAAAAATAAAAGAACTTTAATGCCTTTTACCCTAGAGCTTAAATTTTGCAGCACTCTATGGTTAGTAGACTTCGTTCATGTGGGAGGCTTGTGTTGGTCTTCTGGGGGTGTGACCCACTGTTCTGTTTCTTAGGCACACTTGCCCTAATAAAGAATTAACTGCAGAGCATCACTGTGCTACTCCCTGAAGTCAGTAGTGCTGATGGGTGGGGAAGAACAATAGTACCAGCGTCTCTCTCATCCCCAGAGAGTAAAGTTCATATCTGCTGTCTGGGAAGCCCTCATGGGAGAGCAAACAATATTCTCTTTTATGTCCCAGGTGTCCCTCACATCCCTGCCTTCACTCTGTTTGTATCTGGGGTATCTGTATGTATGGCAGTGCAATGCACTGGTGTTTTGTCCCAGGTAGGCCAGCTGAGTTTCAAAACTCCAGAGTTTAGGGACCTGGAATGGCATGGACCCACACTGGTCGTCTTGGGGAGGGTCTTGCTGTGCTGGGACTGATGCAGATATATTCCAGAAGTACAGTTGCACTAATGTGCAGGAGCCTTGAATTGAGTAAAGTGAAGCAAAAGTCAGTATCCAGGTTAGCTGTCCTCAGCAGCTGTCTCTGCCCCTGTGCTTTAGGGGTGGGGGATGCAGTGTCAACTGCTGGATCTTTTGTCCCCTGGGAGGCAATGCTACCTCTCCCAGATCACTCCAGGAAGGGGGAGCCATTCCTCTCAATGTATCCCGGGGGACTCCTAGATCACACTGTCTGCTCCCATGCCTTTGCCATCTTTCTCTATAGGAGCACTACAGGGCCTGCCAGACTCAAAACCAGCCATGACACAGAGGTGTAAAACTCCAGTCTTTGAGCTCCACTGGTTGTAAAAATCTCTTGATTATCAGCCCCTCTCATTTTCCCAGTCAATGGCTTTGGGAAAGTGTTTTCCTTGTGTGATCTCCGGTGTGATCCACTCTGTCTCTCTCTCTCTCTGTCTCTCTGTCTCCGTTTGTGTTTCTCTCTCTCTCTCTCTCTCTCTCTCTCTCTCTCTCACACACACACACACACACCCCTTTTCCGTGATCAGGGCTCCCTCCCCTCCACAACACCTGTAATCCTTTTCTCCCCCAAATCACATCTCTGCACCTTCTACCTTCCATGATGTGGTCTCTTTTCTTCCTATAGTTGTGGAGTTCTTAGTCCTCAGACTGATTTTTTTGGGTGTTCAGAATGATTTTGTATTTATCTAGCTGTCTTGAGGGACAAAGCAAGCATAGGATCCCCCTACTAATCTGCCATCTTAGCTCTCCCGCCCAATATTTAAATTTCTAATGATGCTTTTTAAAAAATATTATTTCTTTAAGTTCAATTTAATTAACATATACTGTATTATTAGTTTCAGGGGTATAATTTGGTGATCCATCAGTTGCATATAACACCCAGTGTTCATCACATTACGTGTTTCTTTCTTTCTTTCTTTCTTTCTTTCTTTCTTTCTTTCTTTCTTTCTTTCTTTCTTTCTTTCTCTTTCTTTCTTTTTCTTTCTTCTTTCTTTCTTTCTTTCTTTTATTTTTATAAATTTATTTTTTATTGATGTTCAATTTGCCAACATATAGAATAAAACCCAGTGCTCATCCCATCAAGTGCCCCCCTCAGTGCCCCTCACCCAGTCACCCCTACCCCCCCTCCCACCTCCCCTTTCACCCCCCCTAGTTCGTTTCCCAGAGTTAGGAGTCTTCCATGTTCTGTCTCCCTTTCTGATATTTCCCACTCATTTTTTCTCCTTTCTCCTTTACTCCCTTTCACTATTTTTTATACTCCCCAAATGAATGAGACCTCCTTAATGCTCATCACCCATTTACCCCCGTGCCCCCACCCACCTCCCTCCAGCAACCTTAGGTTGTTTCCTAGAGTTAAGAGTCTCATGATTTCTCTCCTTCTTCATTTTCATCTCATTTATTTATTCATTCATTCATTCATTCATTCATTCATTCATGAGAGACACAGAGAGAGACACACACACACACACAGGCAGAGGGAGAAGCAGTCTCCCCACAGGAACCGGACATGAGACTCGATCCCGGGACTTCAGGATCATGCCCTGGGCCAAAGGCAGGCGCTAAATCACTGAGCCACCCAGGGATCCCCCTGTTTTCATCTTATTTTATTCTTCTTTCCCTTCCCCTATGTTCCTGTTTTATTTCTTAAGTTCCACATATGAGTGAAGTCATATAGTATTTATCTTTCCCTGATTTATTTTGCTTGGCATAATATCCTCTAATTCCATCCACATCATTGCAAATGGCAAGATTTTATTCTTTTTGGTGGCTGAGTCTTTATCCATTCATCTGTTAATGGACATCTGGGTTCTTTCCATGTTTTGGCTGTTGTGGGCATTGCTGCTATTGCACTACTAGGTATTTATTCAAAGTATACAAACAGTGATTCATAGGGGCACATGCACCCCAATGTTTATAGCAGCAATGTCTAATGATGTTTTGATAACTAGTGTTTATTCAGATAATAAATGCTGATGGATAGATTTGTATGAATTGATTACTATTTAGGATTAACTATCATATATATAGTTATTTTTATGTGTGCATTTATAGTATAACAATTGTTTTATTTACTTTCCCTAGTAAACTAATATGACTACTGTCCTGTTGATCACATTGCACAGTGATCAAAGTTTGTGTAGTCTTTCTTAAAACATTTACAAGTAAATATAATATATTCTGAGTCTAATCAGAAAACTTAGCCCATGTTTTGATTTTTCCATAGAATTCTGCCCCCAGTAGGAGCTTATGATATTGAACACTCATTGATGAATTTCACTTTAGTTTGAATTTCAAAAGTGAAGGTAGAAGAAAACAGAATGCTTATAGCAGCAATATATATGTGTGTGTGTGTGTGTGTATGTGTGTATATATACACAATATACATTACATATATATGTAATGGAATATTATCCATCAAAAAGAATGCAATCTTGCCATCTGCAATGACATGGATAGAACTAGAGGGTATTATGCTAAGTGAAATAAGTCAGAGAAAGACAAATACCATACGATTTCACTCATATGTAGAATTTAAGAAACAAAACATATGAACATAGGGGAAAGAAAGGAAAAATAAAATAAGATGAAAATAGAGAGAGAGGCAAACTATAAGAGATTCTTAACAATAAGAAACAAACTGAGGTTTGGGATGCCTGGATTGCTCAGTGGTTAAGTCTCTGCCTTTGGCTCAGGTCGTGATCCTGGGGTTCTGGGATTGAGTCCTGTAACGGGCTCTCTGCAAGGAGTCTGCTTTTCCTTCTGCCTGCATTTATGAATAAATAAATAAAATCTTTTAAAAACTTGAGGGTTGCTAGGGGGAATAGGGTAGGTGGATGGGGTAAATGAGTGATGGCACATGATGTAATGAGCACTGGGTGGTATATGCAACTGATGAATAACTGAACTCTACCTTTGAAACTAATGATACACTATATGTTAATTAATTTAATTTAAGTAAAATAATTTTTTTAAAAAAGAAATGTGCATCTGATCCTGTGGCAAAGAGCTATGTTTGTTTGTGAAGATGAAAGAGAAAAGAAACTATACCTTGATGGAGAGTTTATTCACAATTTTTATGCAATACAGGAGTCATGACAATAAATTCAAAAGTATTAGTACAAAGTTCCATGGTAACAGAAAAGATGCAAATATTCTGACTCATCAACTACTACAACATTCTTTGCTCAGGACATTGAATATGTTACAATATTGTTAGAGAAATTTTGACTCCAAAATCTTGTTTCTTAGCTCCTGGATAGGTTTGTCAATGGTCAATTAAAATAAAATCTGGAAAGGCCAAACTCTGAGTCTCAGACATTTTTTAATGCTTATTTTATACCAAAGCACTCAAATCATTATGTCATACAATCTAAATATAGTTCCAAGTGCTATTTACTCCTTCCATTCACTGTTTTCTAACCAAAGAGCTTAGTGATTATGGAGTCTTACAAAAAAAAAAAACCCTGCACAAAACAAGAGGAATAGAGTACAATGCTATTGTTAAATAAAAGACACATATACCCCCACTACCAAAAGAAAGGATCATGGTAAATATTTTAATTCCATGTTGAATTCTCATTTCTTCTTTGGGTTAGTTCTTATCTTGGGTTAGTTGGCTTCAAATTATTATTCAATGTAATAACACCTTTGTTCTTGGACATATTCATAGAGTGGAGTGTTGCTATCTAAATAACAGGAACCTGAGTCTGTTCTCTCCCTTTTATGGCAACCTCTGGCCTCAGTGTTTCTTGTCTGCTTATCATCCACATTTTGACTATATATTCTGGTGCTTCTAAATAAACTTGATTCGGGACCTTGCTTTTGCCTGTCCCCACTCCACATGGTTGGACCATATTCTTCAATTCCTGCAGGGTCTTGGCTATCATGAGAGTGACTGAAAATGATTCCTTGACTTCTGCTATTACTTGACTTCCCATAGCTGTCACTTGATTGGTCATGGCTATCTACTCGGCTTTCATTAGTGCTGAATCCAGATTGACCCTGGATGTCCCCTGATTTTCTATTACTTGATCCCTGTCTTACTAAACATGTGTTGTATCTTACCTGCTCATGAGAAGTTGTATCTGCCAAATGCTGCTGGTTGGATCTATGGATACTAATAATATTGAATTCAGACTGTCCATGCCTAGATCCTGATGGTTCATGAATCTGTTTCCCCCAATCTTCTGAATGCTCTTTATTATCACTATGAAAATCCTGCCTTAAGGTTGAATTAGACTCTGGATGGCTGCGAGCTGATATGAATTGTCCATGGCTGGATACAGAATGGTTGCTTGACTGCCTACGAGTAGTAGATCCCTCCCTTCCAAATTGAACATGGGTGTCAATTGATGATTCATGACTTACTATTGAATGCCCATGAAAAGATCCCTGCCTTCTATTTACACTGGATCCAGACTTATTGTGGGAATCAATTGACTGTCCATGACTTGACCTTTGTCTTCCGATTATTTCAATTGCTTTTGATCCTGTATGGTCAGGCCTAGAAAATGATTGTCCATGTGTAGACACTTGATTGTTTTCAGCTCTATCCAATGACCTTAAAGGGCTAGAATTTCGGCTGCTTGTTCTGCTGCCCCCAGAAGGTCCATACCCAGACTGCCCATAGTCATATTCTGCACTTCCATAACTGCCATGTTTCCATCCTTGATCTGATCCATGTCTTTGTTTTCCACTATGTTGTGATTGAGAATGACTCACTCTAGATTGGTGATGAATGCTATGTGACTGTTTACTTATGTTATCCTTAGACAGCCTATGAGTATCATGTGACTGTGTATGACTGGACCCAGAATGTCCACTGTTGCCTCTTGAATGTCCATGAGTACTTCCCTGTCTCCTTCTAATTGTGGATCCTAACTCTCCATGTAAAGATCCAGTATGACCATGAGGGGATCCTGTATGGGTCAGTGGGACTCCTGAATGTCTTTCAGTGTCACTAGACTCAGTGCCACTAAATCCCTTTCTTTTACTCCTACTGGATTCTGTCCTGGTGGCTTGTCCATGACCAGAATAAGGATTACCAGTGGTGTCCTCTGACTGTCTATTAGTAGTGACCTGTCTCCTTTTAATTGTGGATTCTGACTCTGGATGTTCAGATCCAACCTGGCCATGGAGGGAACCTGAGTGTATCTGTGGGGCTCCTGAGTACCCCTGAGTGTCACTGGACTCACTGAGAGTAGATCCCCTTCTTCTAGCCCTACTGGATTGTGTCCTAGTAGCTTGTCCATGAACAGATTCGGCATGTCCACTGGTGTCCTCTGAATGTTTATGAGTATATTCCTGTCTCTCTTTGGTGGTGGAATCTGACTCTCCATGTTGAGATCCAGCCTGCCCATGGGGAGATCCTGAGTGTACCTGTGGGACTCCTGAATGCCCCTGAGTGTCACTGGACTCACTGCCACTATATCCCCTTCTTCTAGTCCTACTGGATTGTGTTCTGGTGGCTTGTCCATGGCCAGACTGGGCATGCCCACTGGTGTCTCCTGAAAGTCTATGAGTTGTTCCCTGTCTTCCTTTAACTGTTGATCCCAACTCTCCATGTTGAGATTCAGAATGACCTTGAGGGGATCCTGCATGTGCATTTGGGACTTTTAAGTGCCCCTGAGTGTCATTGGATTCACTGACAGTAGATCCTCTTCTTCTAGTCCTACTGGATTGTGTTCTGGTGGCTTGTCCATGACCAGACTCGGTATGTGTAGTGGTGTCTCCTGACTGTCCATGAGTAGTTCCCTGTCTTCCTTGTGCTGAGGACCCTGACTCTCCATGTTGAGATCCAGCCTGACCACGAGGGGATCCTGAGTGTGCCTGTGGGACACCTGAGTGCCTTTCAGTGTCACTGGACTCACTGCCACTAGTTTCCCTTCTACCAGTCCTACTGGATTGTGTCCTGGTGGCTTGTCCATGGCCAGAGTGCGCGTATCTAGTAGTGTCTCCTGACTGTCTGTGAGCAGTTTCCTTTCTCCCTTGTAGTGAGGATCCTGACTCTGGATGTTGAGATCCAGCGTGAGTACGTGGGGATTCTGTGTGTGTTTGTGGGATTCCTGAGTGCCTTTCAGTGTCACTGGACTCACTGCCACCAGATTCCCTTCTACCAGTCCTACTGGATAGTGTCCCGGTGGCCTGTCCATGGCCAGCGTGGGCATGTGCGCTGAAATCTTCTGACTGTCCATAATGTGTTCCCTGTCTCCCTTTAACTGTGGAACCCAGTTCTGGATGTTGAGATCCAGCCTGACCATGGGGGGAACCGGTGTGTGCCTGTGGGGCTCCTGAGTGCCCCTGAGAGTCACTGGACTCACTGACAGTAGATTCCCTTCTACCAGTCCTGCTGGATTGTGTCCTGGTGGCTTCACCATGGCCAGAGTGGACATGTCCACCTGTATCTCCTGACTGTCTATGGGTAGTTCCCTGTCTCCCTTGTACTGAGGATCCCGACTCTCCATGTTGAGATCCAGAATGACTTTGAGGGGATCCTATGTGTGCCTGTGGGACTCCTAGGTGCTCATGAGTGTCACTGGACTCACTGACAGTAGATCCCCTTCTTCTAGTCCTACTGGATTGTGTTCTGGTGGCTTGTCCATGACCAGACTGGGCATGTGTAGTGGTGTCTCCTGACTGTCCATGAGTAGTTCCCTGTCTTCCTTGTACTGAGGACCCTGACTCTCCATGTTGAGATCCAGCCTGACCACGAGAGGATCCTGAGTGTGCCTGTGGGACACCTGAGTGCCTTTCAGTGTCACTGGACTCACTGCCACTAGTTTCCCTTCTACCAGTCCTACTGGATTGTGTCCTGGTGGCTTGTCCATGGCCAGAGTGCGCATGTCTAGTAGTGTCTCCTGACTGTCTATGAGCAGTTTCCTTTCTCCCTTGTAGTGAGGATCCTGACTCTGGATGTTGAGATCCAGCGTGAGTACGTGGGGATTCTGTGTGTGTGTGTGGGATTCCTGAGTGCCTTTCAGTGTCACTGGACTCACTGCCACCAGATTCCCTTCTACCAGTCCTACTGGATTGTGTCCTGCTGGCTTGTCCATGGCCAGAGTGGGCATATCTACTGGTGTCTCCAGACTGTCCATGAGGAGTTCCCTGTCTCCCTTTAACTGTGGAACCCAGTTCTGGATGTTGAGATCCAACCTGACCATGAGAGGAACCTGTGTGTGCCTGTGGGGCTCCTGAGTGCCCCTGATAGTCACTGGACTCACTGACAGTAGACTCACTTCTTCTACTCCTACTGGATTGTGTCCTGCTGGCTTGTCCATGACCAGACTGGGCATGTGCAGTGGTGTCTCTTGATTGTCCATGAGTTGTTCCTTGTCTCCTTTGTAGTGAGGATCCTGACTCTGGATGTTGAGAACCAGCGTGAGTATGCGGGGATCCTGTGTGTGTCTGTGAGACACCTGAGTCGTTTTCAGTGTCACTGGACTCAGTGACACTAGATTCCCTTCTACCAAACCTGCTGGATTGTGTCTTTGTGGCTTGTCCATGGCCAGAGTGGGCATGTCTACTGGTGTCTCCGGACTGTCCATGAGGAGTTCCCTGTCTCCCTTTAACTGTGGAACCCAGTTCTGGATGTTGAGATCCAGCCTGGCCATGGGGGGAACCTGAGCGTGACTGTCGGACTCCTGAGTGCCCCTGAGAGTCACTGGACTCACTGACACTAGATCCTCCACTAGTCCTAGTGGGCTGTGACCTGCTGGCTTTTCCATGACCAGACTGGGCATTTGTAGTGGTGTCTCCTGATTGTCCATGAGTAGTTCCCTGTCTCCTTTGTACTGAGGATCCCGATTCGCCATGTTGAGATCCAGCCTGGCCATGAGGAGATCCTGTGTGTGTCTCTGGGACACCTAGGTGATTTTCAGTGTCACTGGACTCACTGCCACTAGATTCCCTTCTACCAGATCTGCTGGATTGTGTCCTGGTGGCTTGTCCTTGGCCAGAGTGGACATGTCCACCTGCATCTCCTGACTGTCTATGGGTAGTTCCCTGTCTCCCTTGTACTGAGGATCCCGACTCTCCATGTTGAGATCCAGAATGACTTTGAGGGGATCCTGTGTGTGCCTGTGGGACTCCTGAGTGCCCCTGAGTGTCACTGGACTCACTGACAGTAGATCCCCTTCTTCTAGTCCTACTGGATTGTGTCCTGGTGGCTTGTCCATGCCCTGACTCGGCATGTCCTGTGGTGTCTCCTGACTGTCCATGAGTAGTTCCCTGTCTTCCTTGTGCTGAGGACCCTGACTCTCCATGTTGAGATCCAGCCTGACCACGAGGGGATCCTGAGTGTGCCTGTGGGACACCTGAGTGCCTTTCAGTGTCACTGGACTCACTGCCACTAGTTTCCCTTCTACCAGTCCTACTGGATTGTGTCCTGGTGGCTTGTCCATGGCCAGAGTGCGCATGTCTAGTAGTGTCTCCTGACTGTCTGTGAGCAGTTTCCTTTCTCCCGTGTAGTGAGGATCCTGACTCTGGATGTTGAGATCCAGCGTGAGTACGTGGGGATTCTGTGTGTGTTTGTGGGATTCCTGAGTGCCTTTCAGTGTCACTGGACTCACTGCCACCAGATTCCCTTCTACCAGTCCTACTGGATAGTGTCCCGGTGGCCTGTCCATGGCCAGCGTGGGCATGTGCGCTGAAATCTTCTGACTGTCCATAATGTGTTCCCTGTCTCCCTTTAACTGTGGAACCCAGTTCTGGATGTTGAGATCCAGCCTGACCATGGGGGGAACCGGTGTGTGCCTGTGGGGCTCCTGAGTGCCCCTGAGAGTCACTGGACTCACTGACAGTAGATTCCCTTCTACCAGTCCTGCTGGATTGTGTCCTGGTGGCTTCACCATGGCCAGAGTGGACATGTCCACCTGTATCTCCTGACTGTCTATGGGTAGTTCCCTGTCTCCCTTGTACTGAGGATCCCGACTCTCCATGTTGAGATCCAGAATGACTTTGAGGGGATCCTGTGTGTGCCTGTGGGACTCCTGAGTGCCCCTGAGTGTCACTGGACTCACTGACAGTAGATCCCCTTCTTCTAGTCCTACTGGATTGTGTCCTGGTGGCTTGTCCATGCCCTGACTCGGCATGTCCTGTGGTGTCTCCTGACTGTCCATGAGTAGTTCCCTGTCTTCCTTGTGCTGAGGACCCTGACTCTCCATGTTGAGATCCAGCCTGACCACGAGGGGATCCTGAGTGTGCCTGTGGGACACCTGAGTGCCTTTCAGTGTCACTGGACTCACTGCCACTAGTTTCCCTTCTACCAGTCCTACTGGATTGTGTCCTGGTGGCTTGTCCATGGCCAGAGTGCGCATGTCTAGTAGTGTCTCCTGACTGTCTGTGAGCAGTTTCCTTTCTCCCGTGTAGTGAGGATCCTGACTCTGGATGTTGAGATCCAGCGTGAGTACGTGGGGATTCTGTGTGTGTGTGTGGGATTCCTGAGTGCCTTTCAGTGTCACTGGACTCACTGCCACCAGATTCCCTTCTACCAGTCCTACTGGATAGTGTCCCGGTGGCCTGTCCATGGCCAGCGTGGGCATGTGCGCTGAAATCTTCTGACTGTCCATAATGTGTTCCCTGTCTCCCTTTAACTGTGGAACCCAGTTCTGGATGTTGAGATCCAGCCTGACCATGGGGGGAACCGGTGTGTGCCTGTGGGGCTCCTGAGTGCCCCTGAGAGTCACTGGACTCACTGACAGTAGATTCCCTTCTACCAGTCCTGCTGGATTGTGTCCTGGTGGCTTCACCATGGCCAGAGTGGACATGTCCACCTGTATCTCCTGACTGTCTATGGGTAGTTCCCTGTCTCCCTTGTACTGAGGATCCCGACTCTCCATGTTGAGATCCAGAATGACTTTGAGGGGATCCTATGTGTGCCTGTGGGACTCCTAGGTGCTCATGAGTGTCACTGGACTCACTGACAGTAGATCCCCTTCTTCTAGTCCTACTGGATTGTGTTCTGGTGGCTTGTCCATGACCAGACTGGGCATGTGTAGTGGTGTCTCCTGACTGTCCATGAGTAGTTCCCTGTCTTCCTTGTACTGAGGACCCTGACTCTCCATGTTGAGATCCAGCCTGACCACGAGAGGATCCTGAGTGTGCCTGTGGGACACCTGAGTGCCTTTCAGTGTCACTGGACTCACTGCCACTAGTTTCCCTTCTACCAGTCCTACTGGATTGTGTCCTGGTGGCTTGTCCATGGCCAGAGTGCGCATGTCTAGTAGTGTCTCCTGACTGTCTATGAGCAGTTTCCTTTCTCCCTTGTAGTGAGGATCCTGACTCTGGATGTTGAGATCCAGCGTGAGTACGTGGGGATTCTGTGTGTGTGTGTGGGATTCCTGAGTGCCTTTCAGTGTCACTGGACTCACTGCCACCAGATTCCCTTCTACCAGTCCTACTGGATTGTGTCCTGCTGGCTTGTCCATGGCCAGAGTGGGCATATCTACTGGTGTCTCCAGACTGTCCATGAGGAGTTCCCTGTCTCCCTTTAACTGTGGAACCCAGTTCTGGATGTTGAGATCCAACCTGACCATGAGAGGAACCTGTGTGTGCCTGTGGGGCTCCTGAGTGCCCCTGATAGTCACTGGACTCACTGACAGTAGACTCACTTCTTCTACTCCTACTGGATTGTGTCCTGCTGGCTTGTCCATGACCAGACTGGGCATGTGCAGTGGTGTCTCTTGATTGTCCATGAGTTGTTCCTTGTCTCCTTTGTAGTGAGGATCCTGACTCTGGATGTTGAGAACCAGCGTGAGTATGCGGGGATCCTGTGTGTGTCTGTGAGACACCTGAGTCGTTTTCAGTGTCACTGGACTCAGTGACACTAGATTCCCTTCTACCAAACCTGCTGGATTGTGTCTTTGTGGCTTGTCCATGGCCAGAGTGGGCATGTCTACTGGTGTCTCCGGACTGTCCATGAGGAGTTCCCTGTCTCCCTTTAACTGTGGAACCCAGTTCTGGATGTTGAGATCCAGCCTGGCCATGGGGGGAACCTGAGTGTGACTGTCGGACTCCTGAGTGCCCCTGAGAGTCACTGGACTCACTGACACTAGATCCTCCACTAGTCCTAGTGGGCTGTGACCTGCTGGCTTTTCCATGACCAGACTGGGCATTTGTAGTGGTGTCTCCTGATTGTCCATGAGTAGTTCCCTGTCTCCTTTGTACTGAGGATCCCGATTCGCCATGTTGAGATTCCAGCCTGGCCATGAGGAGATCCTGTGTGTGTCTCTGGGACACCTAGGTGATTTTCAGTGTCACTGGACTCACTGCCACTAGATTCCCTTCTACCAGATCTGCTGGATTGTGTCCTGGTGGCTTGTCCTTGGCCAGAGTGGACATGTCCACCTGCATCTCCTGACTGCCTCTGGGTAGTTCCCTGTCTCCCTTGTACTGAGGATCCCGACTCTCCATGTTGAGATCCAGAATGACTTTGAGGGGATCCTGTGTGTGCCTGTGGGACTCCTGAGTGCCCCTGAGTGTCACTGGACTCACTGACAGTAGATCCCCTTCTTCTAGTCCTACTGGATTGTGTCCTGGTGGCTTGTCCATGCCCTGACTCGGCATGTCCTGTGGTGTCTCCTGACTGTCCATGAGTAGTTCCCTGTCTTCCTTGTGCTGAGGACCCTGACTCTCCATGTTGAGATCCAGCCTGACCACGAGGGGATCCTGAGTGTGCCTGTGGGACACCTGAGTGCCTTTCAGTGTCACTGGACTCACTGCCACTAGTTTCCCTTCTACCAGTCCTACTGGATTGTGTCCTGGTGGCTTGTCCATGGCCAGAGTGCGCATGTCTAGTAGTGTCTCCTGACTGTCTGTGAGCAGTTTCCTTTCTCCCGTGTAGTGAGGATCCTGACTCTGGATGTTGAGATCCAGCGTGAGTACGTGGGGATTCTGTGTGTGTTTGTGGGATTCCTGAGTGCCTTTCAGTGTCACTGGACTCACTGCCACCAGATTCCCTTCTACCAGTCCTACTGGATAGTGTCCCGGTGGCCTGTCCATGGCCAGCGTGGGCATGTGCGCTGAAATCTTCTGACTGTCCATAATGTGTTCCCTGTCTCCCTTTAACTGTGGAACCCAGTTCTGGATGTTGAGATCCAGCCTGACCATGGGAGGAACCGGTGTGTGCCTGTGGGGCTCCTGAGTGCCCCTGAGAGTCACTGGACTCACTGACAGTAGATTCCCTTCTACCAGTCCTACTGGATTGTGTCCTGGTGGCTTCACCATGGCCAGAGTGGACATGTCCACCTGTATCTCCTGACTGTCTATGGGTAGTTCCCTGTCTCCCTTGTACTGAGGATCCCGACTCTCCATGTTGAGATCCAGAATGACTTTGAGGGGATCCTGTGTGTGCCTGTGGGACTCCTGAGTGCCCCTGAGTGTCACTGGACTCACTGACAGTAGATCCCCTTCTTCTAGTCCTACTGGATTGTGTTCTGGTGGCTTGTCCATGACCAGACTGGGCATGTGTAGTGGTGTCTCCTGACTGTCCATGAGTAGTTCCCTGTCTTCCTTGTACTGAGGACCCTGACTCTCCATGTTGAGATCCAGCCTGACCACGAGGGGATCCTGAGAGTGCCTGTGGGACACCTGAGTGCCTTTCAGTGTCACTGGACTCACTGCCACCAGATTCCCTTCTACCAGTCCTACTGGATTGTGTCCTGGTGGCTTGTCCATGGCCAGAGTGGGCATATCTACTGGTGTCTCCAGACTGTCCATGAGGAGTTCCCTGTCTCCCTTTAACTGTGGAACCCAGTTCTGGATGTTGAGATCCAACCTGACCGTGAGAGGAACCTGTGTGTGCCTGTGGGGCTCCTGAGTGCCCCTGATAGTCACTGGACTCACTGACAGTAGACTCACTTCTTCTACTCCTACTGGATTGTGTCCTGCTGGCTTGTCCATGACCAGACTGGGCATGTGCAGTGGTGTCTCTTGATTGTCCATGAGTTGTTCCTTGTCTCCTTTGTAGTGAGGATCCTGACTCTGGATGTTGAGAACCAGCGTGAGTATGTGGGGATCCTGTGTGTGTCTGTGGGACATGTGAGTGGTTTTCAGTGTCACTGTACTCACTGCCACTGGATTCCCTTCTATCAATCCTACTGGATTGTGTCCTGGTGGCTTGTTCATGGTCAGCATGGGCATGTCCACTGGTATCTCCTGAGTGTCCATGAGTACTTCCATGTCTCCCTTGTACTGAGGATCCTGACTCTCCATGTTGAGATCCAGAATGACCTTGAGGGAATCCTGTGTGTGCCTGTGGGACTCCTGAGTGCCTTTCAGTGTCACTGGACTCACTGCCACTAGATTCCCTTCTACCAGTCCTACTGGTTTGTGTCCTGGTGGCTTGTCCATGACCTGACTGGGCATGTCCAATTAGATCTCCTGACTGTCTATGGGTAGTTCCCTGTCTCCCTTTAACCGTTGATTCTGACTCTCTATGTTGAGATCCGGAATGATCTTGAGGGGATCCTGTGTGTACCTGTGGGACTCCTGAGTGCCCTTGATTGTCACTTGACTCTCCAACACTACTCCTACTAGTTATACTGGATTCTGTCCTGGAGGTTTGTCCATGACCAGACTGAGCATATCCACTGGTGTCTTCTGACTGTCCATGAGTTGTTCCCTGTCTTCCTTTAGCTGTTTCTCTTCTCTGACTTTTAGCTGAATCTGATTTTGACTTTCTACATTGTTGACTCCCTTTTCCTGAACTAGTCTCATAGCATTCCTGTCCACCTACCCTAGTTTGTTGATTGTCACAGCCAGAGGATTGAATTGAGCTAAAATCACGTTGATTTTTACTAGATGACTTTCTTGAGCTAGATTCATGTTGATCTGGTTTAGAGGAGTTGCCTGAGCAAGATCCATTGCCAAAAGTTGAGGATTGCCCTGAACCGGAACCATGTTGACCATAGCTAGACTGACGTGCTGTAGATTCTTGTCCAGAGCCCAACAAATGACCTGAGCCAGTCCCAAAACTAGGGGACTGATGTGTGCTAGATCCAAATCCAAAGCTGGAGGATTGACCTGAGCTATATCTATGTTGTCCTGAGCTAGAAGTTTGATGGGTACCAGACCCATGTTGTCCAAAACCAGAGGACTGTCCTGAGCCAGACCCACATTGTCCAAAGCCAGAGGACTGTCCTGAACTGGAAGACATTTCTGAGCCAGAGCAATTTTGTCCAAAACCAGAGGAAAAACCAGAGGACTGTCCAGTGCCTGACCCATGCTGACCAAAACTGGAAGACTGACCTGAGCCAGACCCATGTTGTCCAAAGCCAGAGGACTGACCTGAGCTAGACCCATGTTGTCCAAAGCCAGAGGACCGTCCTGAGCCAGACCCATGCTGGCCAAAACCAGAGGACTGACCTGAGCCAGACCCATGTTGTCCAAAGCCAGAGGACTGCCCTGAGCCAGACCCATGCTGACCTAAACCAGAGTACTGACCTGAACCAGACCCATGTTGTCCAAAGCCAGAGGACTGTGCTGAGCTAGATACATGCTGACCTAAACCAGAGTATTGACCTGAGCCAGACCCATGCTGGCCAAAGCCAGAGGACTGACATGAGCCAGAGCCATGTCCACAGCCAGAGGATTGACCTGAGCCAGACCCATGTTGTCCAAAGCCAGAGGACTGTCCTGAGCCAGACCCATGTTGACATAAACCAGAGGATTGACCTGAGCCAGACCCATGCTGGCCAAAGCCAGAGGACTGACATGAGCCAGAGCCATGTCCACAGCCAGAGGATTGACCTGAGCCTGACTCATGTTGTCCAAAGCTAGAGGACTGCCCAGAGCCAGACCCATATTGTCCACATTTAGAAAATCCATTTGAACCAGACCCTTTTTGATGAGAGTTTGAAAAGTGTCCACAAGAACCAGATCCATGTTGACCATAACTAGAAGACTGACTTGTTTCAGACCCATATTGTTCACAGCAACAGGACTGATTTGAACCTGTTCTCTGTTGTCTTCCACCATTCTGTGTTTGACCACATGCTCTAGATCCATATTTTCTCTGACTAGAAGACTGGCTACAGGATCTAGGCTCATGTTCACAATATCCAGAGGACTGACCTCCTGAAATACATCCATGATCTTGTCCTCCACTACTTCCTGATTGATAACCTGATTGGGTACAGCTAGATTGATTTCCTTGCCCTCCAAATCTACCTTCCTGACAAGAACTAGAAGCATTTTGTGGCTTTCCACACCCACCTGAATTGCTGGAACCACATGCATAGTTTTGGCTTCCCTTGTCTCCTGAACCTCTAGAGCTAGATCCAAGCTTTTGTCCTCCACTCTTTCTTGACTGAGTAGAGTTTGATTTGTGCCCACTAGCATCCAATCCATGTGATAGACTGCTATGACCTTTCCTTCTCCCACTCTTTGATTCAGATCCAGATTCATATTCCTTCTCAGATTCCCTAGAGGGGCTAACATATGACTTGTTTCTTCTTTCCTCCAGTTCTCCAGAGCTGGAGCCATGTCTTTCTTTGCCACTACTCCATGAATGACCAGAGCTAGACCCATGGCGTCTTTTCTCAAGTTGCTCTTGGTTTCCAGAGCTAGATAAACCACCTTGCCTTCCCAGCCTCCTGGAGTTTGATCCATGTCTATGTTTCACACTTCCCCTTAAGCCCTCAGAACCATATCCATGCTCCTCTCCCTCACTCCAACTTGAATGTCTGTAACCTGATTTCCGTCCCTGTGTATCTTCTTCTTCCTCTTCTGTTTCACTTTCTTCCTTTTGGTGTCGATGACCACGCCTATGCTTCTTTGACCCTGAAGCTTTGCAGTATTCCTTGCTGAGAACCTTGTTGCAGGCCATAGCCAGCTTGAATACCATCAGAAGAAACTCAGTAAAGTCCAGTCTTCGGTCATGATCTCGATCTAGCATGTGCATGATAACATCCACTGTGTCTGGATCATCTGGGTTCTGTATACAAGTGACATACCAAAGGAGACCTAGTCAACCTAGCCCACATAGTCAGGTAAAATATTTGGATAGAGTTGTGGAACTGTGGATGTTTAACATTGGCATTTAAATCCAGCCAAGGGTTACTTTAAAGTAACACAGCCTAATAAGACCCAGCAGGTAATAAGAGGTAACAGAAAAGAATAAAAACTATTGGGATCCCTAGCAGAATACCATGCAAGGACCTAAGCTAGTGGATTAGGTACTCAGGTAGAGTATAGAATACAAAAATGAGTTGAATAAATCAAAATTCAATACCTGGTATATTTTAGTTTTACGTACATTTTAAACATTACATGCTAATATATTCTATGTTAGGATCTATAATGCTAAAGTTAATAGCTGAGTCCTTCCCAAGTAGATGGAAAAAAAATGTTTGTTTTTGTCTGCAGTTTTCCCTGTAGACATTTCCCTATCTATACTCTTTCTTCCAAATTTGACAGGATAATCTTTTAACTCATGTTTTAGCACATATTTATATACTATTTTTTTCAGAAGGGGAAGCCTGGGGGCATGAAAAAGTCTGAAGGTCTACATGGTGGGTGTACACAGGAAAAATAACATTTTTTCCAAAAATAATGCCCCAGCAGACTTTATGATGTTCCCAAAAAGTATATCCATAGAGTTTGCCCAAAGACCATTGAGAGTATGTACTTTTAAACTAATCTTTGGCCACATAACAGAGAATGTACAAAACCTTAGCAGTATTCAGCTGAGGTGTATGGTTCTCACCTTCAGAATTGGACGAAACTCTTTTTCCAGAAGTTCCTTTAGCTCATCCTTGCTCAGTGTGCCACACTCTCCATCTTGCTTGGTATATTTGTAGAAAACATCAATGACTGTGACAACACTTCTCAAGAGATCGGTCATCTTTTTGCAAGTTTAAGTGAACCTGAAGAGAAAAAAACCCAGAAGATCCTATTATTCATTTTTTCTTTTAATTTATAAGCAATTCTTATTTTAATAATAATCATGATGATTTTTCAAAACTCTTGTCTCTTTTAAACCTAAAATACTTCAACAAGCAAGGATGGTTGGGGATCTTTCAGTACAGTGAAAACTTTGTTAACTTCCTATTACTTTGCTAAGATCAAGTTATTTCATGTTGCTGACTGAACTGAGGTTAGAGCTCAGATCTCCATGTCCTGGATATTCTTTACGTAATGTCTCTGTACATTGTGTACTTTGGTGTTTGGGGTGTTGTCCTGGAGCTTCCAAAGTTTCCAGAACCACTCAGATGTATTGTCCCAGTCTCTCTGGTTAGTTTCACTGGCTCTCTTGAGTCAAAAGTGACAGACCTTCTATAATATCTCCTCCTTTGGGTACCAGAAGCTAACCAGGATTGTTAAGGCCTTAAGCAAGTAAAAATAGGCAAGTGGGCCAACATTAGCCTGGTGCTTCAGAAACATGAGATAGTCCTCATCAGAGCTCAGGAACTATCCTAATTTCAGCTTCAACCAAACACTATTCTTTTTCAATAACAGGGAAGAGAAGCTCAGCAATGCAAGCAGTAGTTTGACTAGTGGCTGATTTGATCTTGGAGCCCCAGGGACTGACACTGAACAGGGAAGGAACTCTACACCAGTGCTGACCTCCTTTCTATTTAATCTGGACAACCCAGAAAAAAAAGGCATGCAAAAAACCAGGAAAAAGTGTGAAATGGGCTAGAAGAAAGTGAACCTCTTGCATTATTCATCTTGACAACAATAAATTTATTCTAAAAAGACACAGGATAAATGA
This sequence comes from Canis lupus familiaris, assembly GCF_011100685.1. Taxonomy (NCBI): domain Eukaryota; kingdom Metazoa; phylum Chordata; class Mammalia; order Carnivora; family Canidae; genus Canis; species Canis lupus. The sequence goes on from NC_049238.1 coordinate 61,996,922, forward strand.
AACTAACCAAATAAATAAACAAATGAAAAGAAAAAGAAAAAGAAACAAGAATGAAGTGGCCAAATACATATAGCTCTGACTTAGCTCTTACTCCTGAATTTCTAATGTGGACAGTAATCAACCAAATACCCATCAATGTAGCTGGATGAATTTGCTCTCACCTGGTTCACCAAAGGAACACGTAGGATAAAGCCTGATGCAGCTTGCAGGGTGACCAGTGGATTGAGATAATGGCCCTTATATAGCTAAAAATGTGTGGGTGCTGCCATCTGTGGGATGGACTGATTCATTTCTAATAAAATCTAACCCCACCTCTGTCCATGTTTATCTTCCTACTTCTTTACATTCTTATCTTTGAGATGATTGCAGAAAGGATGGTGCTGGTCCAGCTTCCAGTATGAGGACATGTTGTAGGACACTTTTTCAGGGTCATATACTTGTGAAAAGCAGAGAATATGTTTTAGAAGAATTGAGTAGTTCATTCCCTTTATCTAGCACCCACAATAAGTAACAAAGTGTAAAATACTTGGCAGATGTGCAGTAAATGCATGTTCAATTGAAAATAAATGTATGCTATGAGGCTTACCTAATTCATATCTTTTTTAAATAATGATAATTATCACTTATTGAGAATTTACTATGTGCTAGATATTGTGCTGAATATTTTTCATACATCATCTCATTTAATCTTTATAAGATTTCTATGAAATTTGATTGTTCATCCCATGAGCAATTGTTCAGGGAGCATGAATCTTCTTCAAGGTCACACAGCCTGTAGGTGGAAGAACCAGGGTTTGAACCTATACCTTACTATAAGGTCTTTTTACTTAACTATTATCCTAGCTTACCTCTGTGTATCTATCAGGTACACCTATTATGTGGAAAATTATGCACTACTTTAGGAGTGCCAGGCCCACACAAACCCAAAAAATAGGAAAGAGTGATATAAGGAGTACTGTCAGACAGGAAGACAAGAAACATTCTTTGGCCCCATGAAGGCTCTTTTCTAAGCTACAAAAGTATACATAAGTAGGTTATACACAAAAGCTATGTTTTAAGAACTGTTCAGAGTGACTCTAGGGTGAGCTTTCTTCTTGGGATTTTTTTTTAGCATTCTGCTATCCATTGGTTAACCTGGCAGCTTTGCATCTAGGCCTTTGGGAAAATGTCATTTATATACATGCAGGTATATAATAGGCATAGGTATATAGGTATATATATATATATATATGTATATAGGTGTGTATATATATATATATATATGTATATAAGGTATAAAATACTTTAGGGAAGTGAAAATAATCAGAAAGTTGTATTAGGCATGAAGAGGCAGCTTTTCTGTACTTTGCCACCAGGTGATGATTCTGCTGCTGCTGCAGATACTGTCTTCTAGTACAGCAACTGTGTAAGGTCAATATTAATGCCATTCTCATTTTACAGATAAGGAAATGAAAGCATAGAAAAATTCAATAATTTGTCCAAAATCACAGGTAGTAAGTGGCAGCACTGAGATAGAAACCCATGCTGTCCATTGTGCAAGCTGGGCACTTAACCATATCTATAGCACATACCTGGGGTTTGAGGAGGGCTGATTCCTATCTGGGTGTTCCTCCAGGGAAGCCATCTTACATTATCATCTAGACAGTGCTTAGAACTTAGTAATACTTAGAATGGGTTCACAAATTAATGGTTATGCTGCTGAGATACATCCATTGCTCTCACAGCCAGGGAGCCCTAAGCCAAAAGGGCCACACAGAAAGTTGTGCTGTCCCTTGGATATTGTGGTCATTTTCAATGGTAGGCATCTTTTGTAACAGTGCTTGTTTTTGCTAAGATGACTACAATGTCAGGAAGATTTTCAGAGCCCAGTCTCCATACCAAGACCGGTTTCAAAGCCCTCCTTGTATGGCAACTCCAGTTTAGGACTTTGCAGCCAGTTCCATTTTTTGCCTCTGAGAAACTCCAGCACACACTTTGGGGTTTTTTTGTTTTGTTTTGTTTTGTTTTTATTTATTTATTTTTATTTTTAATTTATTTTTTATTGGTGTTCAATTTGCCAACATATAGAATAACACCCAGTGCTCATCCCGTCAAGTGCCCCCCTCAGTGCCCGTCACCCAATCACCCCCACCCCCCACCCACCTCCGCTTCCACCATCCCTAGTTCGTTTCCCAGAGTTAGGAGTCTTTCATGTTCTGTCTCCCTTTCTGATATTTCCCACTCATTTTTTCTCCTTTCCCCTTTATTCCCTTTCACTATTTTTTATATTCCCCAAATGAATGAGACCATATAATGTTTGTCCTTCTCCGATTGACTTATTTCACTCAGTATAATACCCTCCAGTTCCATCCACGTTGAAGCAAATGGTGGGTACTTTTCGTTTCTAATGGCTGAGTAATATTCCATTGTATACATACACCACATCTTCTTTATCCATTCGTCTTTCGATGGACACCGAGGCTCCTTCCACAGTTTGGCTATTGTGGACATTGCTGCTAGAAACATTGGGGTGCAGGTGTCCCAGCGTTTCATTGCATCTGTATCTTTGGGGTAAATCCCCAGAAGCAGCACACACTTTGGTGTATTCTGTGTGTTCAGGTCTCTCTTCCTCTTCTGACTTGCATGGAAGAATAGACTCATCAGTAAAAACTTTGAAAATTTTGAGCTCCAATCTGAGCTTTATCTTTTCCTGGCTATGTTCCTTAGTCAGTTATCTAATCCTCTGAGTCTCAGTTTCCCAACTTTATAAAAGTGGAAATAATGACACCAACCTCACTGGTGGAGATTGCTAAAGATAACATCACATATAGGAGGCACTTAATCATGTTAGATAATTAAATTAGGAGCCAACAGCAGGCCTTTAACAGCAGAAATAATACTTCTCTATTAAAAGCATGAAAATTCAGGATTCTTTTTCTTTAGAAAAACAATAATTTTATTTAGATATAATTAATATATCATAAAATTCAACCTTTTAAATTGCACAATCCAATGATTTTTTAGTATAGTGACAGAGTTGTGCAACTAAGTCAGGCTTGTTGTGGTGTCTGTGTCATTAAGTGATTTCCTTCACTTGTCAGTGCTTCAATTTTCTCTCTAAAAAACCATAAATAAGTGTGAGTGTTAGACTGCAAGTGGACTCATGTCAGACCATTTTAGCTGCAATTCTGGGGAATTGTTATGGTCCTACTGGAACCCTTTTGGAAAGAAACCAGAGTGATGGTCTCTAAGGATCAATTGGATGACACCTGTAGAGAACTTTGTCTGCCTGGGTTCCGAAAGGTGGTTTAGTCCAGTGAAACAGAATCCTGCAGCCTAGAGTGAAGGTGCAGTCTCAGCTACATTTCTCTGGGTCTGGGCCTCCTTCCTGCCCTGTCCTACTTATCACCTAGTCATTCCACATTTACACTGCTCTGAGCTCTCTTTGATTTTAGACCTATTTGGTAAAACTTGTGTATTATTTGCCACTGGATTATCTTGAGGTAGAAGCAATAATTTGGAATGTTAAAAATACATATAATTATACCTGTGAAAGTACCAGCTTTTTTTCCCCACTGAATGTGAACTGAATTTTGTTTCCATGACTCATCCTATTCAAGGGTGGCAGAGCTTCTTCAAGTTAAAGTACTTCTGCTTTGGTTTCCTATTACATTCAAAATTCCTTAAGGACTTGCTTTAGAGCCTAAGTGAGGTTGTGCCTGTCATAACAAGCAAGTATTTTCTCTGGGCTGGGACTCTTAAGAGCCTCAATTTTGGGGTTTTGCATTGAACTCACCTTAGAGCTGATACAGGGGTGCTTCTCTAGGGCACCAGAGGATATTAAATGCCTCTTTTCTTTAAAAGTGGTTTAGTGAGCTGTCCTTGGCTCATGGTATGATTCATCAGGAAGTATAAGCTCTGCCATACCCCCTATAATACCTTGGGCACGATTTTAAGTCTCTGTCTCTGTTTCTGTACTTGTGGGATAATTAGGATAATATCAGACATGTGGGAATTAGGTGAGATAATATTACAATACTGTTGAATATCTGATAAGGATTTAATGCATTCTCTTTTCCTTTCTTTTTTTTAAATTTTTATTTATTTATGATAGTCACAGAGAGAGAAAGAGAGAGAGAGAGAGAGAGAGAGAGAGAGAGAGAGAGGCAGAGACACATAGGCAGAGGGAGAAGCAGGCTCCATGCACCGGGAGCCCGATGTGGGATTCGATCCCGGGTCTCCAGGATTGCGCCCTGGGCCAAAGGCAGGTGCTAAACCGCTGCACCACCCAGGGATCCCCTCCTTTCTTTCTTATTCTCAAGGTTCATCTGTTTAGTAGAAGCAGATAACATATGGGGCTCATGGCTCCTGGATATGATTCTTAACTATCTTCCCTCCTGGTAGCCTCTCTTCCAAAGTGAAATCAGAGGCCAATTGGGTTGAACTGTTGGAACCCATTCTTCAAAAAGAGTTTTACATTTCTTTTAAGAAAAGTCCATGGTGAAGATGGAATCAGTAGCATTCCTGGCTGAGAATACCCCCACCTGGGGGCGGGGCAAGACGGCTGAGGAGTAGGATCCCCAAGGTCACCTGTCCCCACCAATTTACCTAGATAACTTTCAAATAATCCTGAAAAACTACGAATTTGACCTGAGGTTTATTTTTTTTAAATAATAAATTTATTTTTTATTGGTGTTCAATTTGTCAACATACAGAATAACACCCAGCGCTCATTCTGTCAAGTGCCCCCCTCAGTGCCCTCCTCCCCTTCCACCACCCCTAGTTCGTTTTCCAGAGTTAGGAGTCTTTATGTTCTGTCTCCCTTTCTGATATTTCCTACCCATTTCTTCTCCCTTCCCTTCTATTCCCTTCACTATTATTTATATTCCCCAAATGAATGAGACCATATAATGTGTGTCCTTCTCCAACTGACTTACTTCACTCAGCATAATACCCTCCAGTTCCATCCACGTTGAAGTAAATGGTGGGTATTTGTCACTTCTAATGGCTGAGTAATATTCCATTGTATACATTAACCACATCTTTATCCATTCATCTTTCGACGGACACCAAGGCTCCTTCCACAGTTTGGCTATTGTGGACATTGCTGCTAGAAACATTGGGGTGCAGGTGTCCCGGCGTTTCATTGCATCTGCATCTTTGACCTGAGGTTTAAAGAGAAAACAGCTGGAATGCTACAGAGAGAAGTTTGCACTTCTAACAAGGTAGGAAGGCAGAAAAAAAAAATCAAGTGGAGGAGTGGCTCCCACAAAGAGCTGGGCTAAGGCTGCAGCAAGAGCCTCAGGGACTGGAAAGCCCAGTCCCAGAGACACCGGAACTTTGAAAAACCTGCACCGGATTCTTCACGGAAGGAAAGTCGCTCAGGAGGGAAACCGGGTAGCGCCACAGGAGGGGTAGTGGAGCCTCCAGTCTCCTGGGGTCACTCACAGAGGAAGGGAGCCCAGGGGAGAGGGCGCCCAGACCAGGGGCGATCTCGGGAAAGGGCTGGAGCACGCCCAGCGGGGCCTCGGGAGCAGTTCAGGTGGTGGCTCCCGTTGGAGGGGGCTGCACCCTTCTGCCTTTGGGAGCTTAGGCCCTGGGAGCACAATTCCAGCAGCCTGGGCCCCGGGTCCCAGGGCACCAAGTGGACACAGTCCAGGGTCTGGCGCTCCCCCTCAGGACAGGCAGAGGCAGGGAGGGCACAGGACGAGGACTCTCCTGCCACCGGATGTTCCCAAAGCTGTGCTGGTCAGCATGCCTGCCACCGTGAGCATCCCGGCCAGTGGGGACTGGGGTGGGGAGAGGGGCTGCTCCAGGGCTGGAGAGCTAGCCGCCGCAGTTATGGTGGTTCCTCCTGGTGTTACCCTTTGCCTGAGATGAAGCAGGACTGGCAGAGTACAGAGGCCTCACGGGGTCAAGAGCTCCCACTGAGCTGTGCACACACCTGAGAACCAGCACAACAGCTCCCTCCCCCAGAAGACCAGCTGGAAGGACAGGGAAAGAGCAAGTTCTGCCGAGCAGTGCTGGAAAGCTCCAGGGGAAGTCGAGGGATTTATAGTATATAGAACCAGGAGATACCCCTCCTTGTTTTTTTTGTTTTGTTTTTTATTTTTTTCCTTCTATTTTCAGTACTTGTTTTTAGCCACTCCGCACTGAGAAAAATGACTAGAAAGAACTCACCACAAAAGAAAGAATCAGAAATAGTACTGTCTGCCACAGAGTTACAGAATTTGGATTACAACTTGATGTCAGAAAGTCAATTCAGAAGAACAATTATAAAGCTACTGGTGGCTCTGGAAAAAAGCATAAAGGATTCAAGAGACTTCATGACTGCAGAATTCAGATCTAATCAGGCCAAAATTAAAAATCAATTAAATGAGACGCAATCTAAACTGGAGGTCCTAACAACGAGGGTTAATGAAGTAGAACGAGTGAATGACATAGAAGACAAGTTGATGGCAAGGAAGGAAGCTGAGGAAAAAAGAGAAAAACAATTAAAAGACCATGAGGAAAGGTTAAGGGAAATAAATGACAGCCTCAGAAGGAAAAATCTACATTTAATTGGGGTTCCAGAGGGCGCCGAGAGGGACGGAACACCAGAAAGCATATTTCAACAAATCATAGCTGAGAACTTCCCTAACTTGGGGAGGGAAACAGGCATTCAGATCCAGGAGACAGAGAGGTTCCCCCCCAAAATCAATAAAAACCGTTCAACATCTCAACATTTAATAGTGAAACTTGCAAATTCCAAAGAGAAAGAGAAAATCTTTAAAGCAGCAAGAGACAAGAGATCCCTAACTTATATGGGAGAAATACTAGATTAACAGCAGACCTCTCCACAGAGACCTGGCAGGCCAGGAAGGGCTGGCAGGATATAGTCAGGGTCCTAAATGAGAAGAACCTGCAGCCAAGAATACTTTATCCAGCAAGGCTCTCATTCAGAATAGAAGAAGAGATAAAGAGCTTCCAAGATAGGCAGAAACCAAAAGAGTATGTGACCACCAAACCACCTCTGCAAGAAATATTAAGGGGGACTCTGTAAAAGAAGGAGGACACCCTCCTATACCTGTCATCATAGGTATTATGATAACACTAAATTCATAGCTTTCAATAGTAACTCTGAACATGAATGGGCTTAATGATCCTATCAGAAAATATCAGTGAGGGTGACAAAACATGAGAGACACCTAACTCTGGGAAATTAACAAGGGGTAGTGAAAGGGGAGGTGGACAGGGGTTGGGGTGATGGGTGATGGGCACTGAGAGGGGCACTTGGCAGGATGAGCACTGGGTGTTAGGCTATATGTTGGCAAAATGAACTCCAATAAAAATTATTTATTTATCTTTTAAATTTTTTTAAATAATAAATTTATTTTTTATTGGTGTTCAATTTGCCAACATACAGAATAACACCTGGTGCTCATCCCATCAAGTGCCCCCCTCAGTGCCCGCCACCCAGTCACCCCCACCTCTCGCCCTCCTCCCCTTCCACCATCCCTAGTTCGTTTCCCAGAGTTAGGAATCTTCCACGTTCTGTCTCCCTTTCTGATTTTTTAAAAAAGGAAAAGAGAACTTAAAAAAAAAGACCCAGGGTTTCAGACTGGATAAAAAAGCAAGACCCATTTATTTGCTGTCTACAAGAGACTCATTTTAGACCTAAGGACACCTACAGCCTGAAAATGAAAGGTTAGAGAACCATTTACCATTCAAGTGGTCCTCAAAAGAAAGCAGGGGTAACAATCCTCATATCAGATAAATTAAAGTTTATCCCAAAGACTGTAGTAAGAAATGAAGAGGGACACTATATCATACTTAAAGCATCTATCCAACAAGAGGACCTAACAATCATCAATATTTATGCCCCTGATGTGGGAGCTGCCAAGCATATCAATCAATTAATAACCAAAGTTAAGACATAATTAGATAATAATACACTTATACTAGGAGACTTGAACACAACACTTTCTGTAATTGACAGATTTTCTAAGCACAACATCTCCAAAGAAACGGATTTAAATAAGATTTCATTAATTTATTTATGAGACACACACACACACACACACACACACACACACACACACACACAGAGGTAGAGACACAGGCAGAGGGAGAAGTAGGCTCCATGTAGGGTGCCTGACGTGGGACTCGATCCCACGTCTCCCAGGACCACGACCTGGGCGGAAGGCGCCACTAAACCGCTGAACCAGCCAGGCTGCCCAATATACTCCAGTTCTATCCACGTTGAAACAAAGGTGGGTATTGTCATTTTTTTTAAGATTTATTTATTTATTTATTTTATGATAGACGAGAGAGAAAGAGGCAGAGACACAGGAGGAGAGAGAAGCAGGCTCCATGCCGGGAGCCTGATGCGGGACTCAATCCCAGGACTCCAGGATAAGCGCCCTGGGCCAAAGGCAGGCTCCAAACCACTGAGCCACCCAAGGATCCCCAGGTATTGTCTTTTCTAATGGCTGAGTTATTCCTTTTTTTAAAAAAAGATTTTATTTATTTATTCATTCATGGGAGGCACACACAGAGAGAGAGAGAGAGGCAGAGACACAGGCAGAGAGAGAAGCAGGCTCCATGCAGAGAGCCTGGTGTGGGACTCGATCCCAGGACTCCGGAATCACGCCCGGGGCCAAAGGCAGGTGCTCAACGCTGAGCCACCCAGGAGTCCCATGGCTGAGTTATTCCATTGTATATATAGACCACATCTTCTTATTCTTTCATCTTTCGACGGACACCGAGGCTCCTTCCACAGCTTGCTATTGTGGACATTCGTGCTATAAACATTGGGGTGCAGCTGTCCTACAGTTTCACTGCATCTGTATCTTTGGGGTAAATCCTCAGCAGTGCAAATGCTGGGTTGTAGGGCAGGTCTATTTTTAACTCTTTGAGGAACCTCCACACAGTTTTCCAGAGTGGCTGCACCAGTTCACATTCCCACCAACAGTGCAAGAGGGTTCCCCTTTCTCCACATCCTCTCCAACATTTGTTGTTTCCTGCCTTGTTAATTTTCACCATCCTCCCTGGTGTGAGGTGGTATCTCATTGTGGTTTTGATTTTTATTTCCCTGATGGCAAGTGATGCAGAGCATTTTCTCATGTGCTTGTTGGCCATGTCTCTGTCTTCTTTGGTGAAATTTCTGTTCATGTCTTTTTCCCATTTCATGATTGGATTGTTTGTTTCTTTGCTGTTGGGTTTAACAAGTTCTTTATAGATCTTGGATACTAGCCCTTTATCTGATACGTCATTTGCAAATATCTTCTCCCATTCTGTAGGTTGTCTTTTAGTTTTGTTGATTGTTTCCTTTACTGTGCAGAAGCTTTTTATCTTGGTGAAGTCCCTATAGTTCATTTTTGCTTTTGTTTCTCTTGCCTTCATAGATGTATCTTGCAAGAAGTTGCGGTGGCCAAGTTCAAAAAGAGTGTTGTCTGTGTTCTCCTCTAGGATTTTGATGGATTCTTGTCTCACATTTAGATCTTTCATCCATTTTGAGTTTATCTTTGTGTATGGTGTAAGAGAATGGTCTAGTTTTATTCTGCTGCATGTGGCTGTCCAATTTCCATGGCACCATTTATTGAAGAGACTGTCATTTTTCCAGTGGGTTGTTTTTCCTGCCTTGTCAAATATTAGTTGACCATAGAGTTGAGGGTCCACTTCTGGATTCTCTATTCTGTTCCATTGTTCTATGTGTCTGTTTTTGTGCCAGTACCACACTGTCTTGATGATCACAGCTTTGTAGTACAACTTGGAGTTTGGCATTGCGATACCCCTGGCACTGGTTTTCTTTTTTTTTTAATGATAAATTTATTTTTTATTGGTGTTCAATTTGTCAACATACAGAATAACACCCAGTGCTCATCCTGTCAAGTGCCCCCCTCAGTGCCCGTCACCCATTCACCCCCACCCCCCGCCCTCCTCCCCTTCCACCACCGCTAGTTCGTTTCCCAGAGTTAGGAGTCTTTCTGTTCTGTCTCCCTTTCTGATATTTCCGACACACTTCTTCTCCCTTCCCTTCTATTCCCTTTCACTATTATTTATATTCCCCAAATGAATGAGACCATATAATGTTTGTCCTTCTCCAACTGACTTACTTCACTCAGCATAATACCCTCCAGTTCCATCCACGTTGAAGCAAATGGTGGGTATTTGTCACTTCTAATGGCTGAGTAATATTCCATTGTATACATAAGCACTGGTTTTCTTTTTCAATATTCCCCTGGCTATTCAGGGTCTTTTTTGATTCCACACAAATCTTAAGATGATTTGTTCCAACTCTCTGAAGAAAGTCCATGGTATTTTTTTAAAGGATCAAATTATTTTATTTTTTAAGAATTGTATTTTCAAGCAATCTCTACACCCAACATGGGGCTTGAATTAAAAACCCAAAGAGCAAGAGCCGCATACTCCATTGACTGAGCCAGCTGGACACCCCAAAGATCAAATTTTTAGAAAGGAACAAAAACAGTCTTATAACACTATCCAAAAGCAAAGAAGTGACTGGCACTGAGTGGGGCACTTGACGGATGAACACTGGGTGGTATTCTGTATGTTGGCAAATTGAACACCAATAAAAAATAAATTTATTATTAAAAAAACATTCTTGAAAAAAAACAAAAAACAAAAACAAAAGCAAAGAAGTTGCATAGACAATTTTTAACAAAGAAGCTCCAAATGACCAATAAACCTACAAATACAGTCAGCCTCACAGGTTCTAAAATAATGCAAAGTAAAGGTCATTAGCATACCCATTTTCATCTATTATATACATTTTTTTTCATGTGAGCTCCCAGAACGAGAGAAGATAATGTGTGTATGTTTCATGCACTGCTATTGCAAGGATGTATTTGCAATCATGGCTTGGTCTGGATTTTTCTCATTTATGTGGAAACACAGTTTAAGATGTCTCATCTTAAAATAAAAGGACCTGCCTTCACTTCACTATTTCTCTCTCCACAGCTAATACCCTATTTGTGGACTCTCATTAATGAATAAGATCCTTGCCCCTCAGTTCTACTTTTTTTTAAAGCTTTTATTTATTTATTCATGAGAGATACACACACAGAGAGGCAGAGACACAGGCAGAGGGAGAAGCAGGCTCCACTTAGGGAGCCCGACATGGGACTCGATCCAGGGACTCCAGGATCGTGCCCTAGGCTGAAGGCAGGTGTTAAATCGGCGAGACACTCAGGGCTCCCTCAGTTCTACTTTTATTGGAAGCACATTATATGCCTCCCCATTCCTTTTAACTGGGCTTCCATTTACACCATTTAATTGTCAACATTGATACTGCACTTCTGATTGCAAGGTTTACTTTTCTTTTCAGCATCCTAAATAAATACACTCACTTGCCTGTAAAGCCAGCAAACAACTACAGTGATCTCTGCATTCTGGGCTATGCTGAATGGATTCTCAGTGGCCTCAGGTACAAGTTCTTGCCTTCAGATCCCTTTGACCCTCTCCTGCAGTGTCTGTTGGGCTATTGAACTCACCTGCATGGGAACTCAGAGAGCAAGCTTTCCCTTTGCAAGTCACAATTCCTCCATGATTAGTTGATGATGGAGATTAAGCTCTGTCCCCAGACAAGACATCAGGACAGCATCAGGCATTGGTTTCCCAGCCAGACTTCAAAAGCAACAATGATGTTCTGTCCAACCAAAATACACACTCTGAGGTTCTGTAGCAGAAGAGGTATTTGCAGTTCCCCACATTGCTCATTAGTCACATTTCTCTTGGCACTCCAACCTTTAAGTGCATGTTTTCTCCTGGGGACACTGGTCTGGAAAGAATGGAAATATTTCTGATTCTCTGTTCCTAGGAGACTCCATTGTATGCTAGGTGAATTCAGTTTTTATTACGTTTTCTCCATTAATTTTCCTGTTTCCAGGGGTCTAAACTTCCCAGCACTTGATCACAACCCTGACTGAAAGTTTTCTCCAAAATTTAATACTGAAGAATTCATCTGACTAGTTCTGTTAGGTTTTCAAACATTGAGTTATGGTGGAGACACCACCTCTGATATCTCTAGAAAATGACTATTTCCTTCCTAAAGAAAGGAGAGGCAGTTGTTCCTTTCCTCTAAAATCTTGGATGCTAAATATATCAATCAATTAATAACCAAAGTTAAGGCATACTTAGATAATAATACACTTATACTTGGTGACTTCAATCTAGTGCTTTCTACACTCGATAGGTCTTCTAAACACAACATCTCCAAAGAAACGAGAGCTTTAAATGATACACTGGACCAGATGGATTTCACAGATATCTACAGAACTTTACATCCAAACTCAACTGAATACACATTCTTCTCAAGTGCACATGGAACTTTCTCCAGAATAGACCACATACTGGGTCACAAATCGGGTCTGAACCGATACCAAAAGATTGGGATCGTCCCCTGCATATTCTCAGACCATAATGCCTTGAAATTAGAACTAAATCACAACAAGAAGTTTGGAAATATCTCAAACACATGGAGGTTAAGGACCATCCTGCTAAAAGATGAAAGGGTCAACCAGGAAATTAAGGAAGAATTAAAAAGATTCGTGGAAACTAATGAAAATGAAGATACAACCATTCAAAATCTTTGGGATGCAGCAAAAGCAGTCCTGAGGGGGAAATACATCGCAATACAAGCATCCAAATGTTGGAGAGGATGTGGATGCACTGTTGGTGGGAATGTGAACTGGTGCAGCCACTCTGGAAAACTGTGTGGAGGTTCCTCAAAGAGTTAAAAATAGACCTGCCCTACGACCCAGCAATTGCACTGCTAGGGATTTACCCCAAGGATACATGTGCAGTGAAATGCTGGGACACCTGCACCCCGATGTTTCTAGCAGCAATGTCCACAATAGCCAAACTGTGGAAGGAGCCTCGGTGTCTATCAAAAGATGAATGGATAAAGAAGATGTGGTTTATGTATACAATGGAATATTATCCATTAGAAATGACAAATACCCACCATTTGCTTCGACGTGGATGGAACTGGAGGGTACTATGCTGAGTGAAATAAGTCAATCGGAGAAGGAAAAACATTATATGATTTCATTCATATGGCGAATATAAAAAATAGTGAAAGGGAATAAAGGGGAAAGGAGAAAAATAAATGGGAAATATCAGAGAGGGAGACAGAATATGAGAGACTGCTAGCTCTGGGAAACGAACAAGGGGTGGTGGAAAGGGAGGTGGGCAGGGGCTGGGGGTTGATTGGATGACGGGCACTGAGGGGGGCAGTTGATGGGATGAGCACTGGGTATTATGCTATATGTTGGCAAATTGAACTCCAATAAAAAATAAAATAAATAAAATAAATAAAATAAAATAAGGATGTTAAAAAAAAAAAAACAAGAAAAGGTAAGGAAATGGATTCTCACTTAGAACTTATAGAAGGAATACAGCTTTGCCAACACCTTGATTTTAACCTATAAGACCCATTTTGGGCTTCTGACTTCCAGAACTAGAAGAGAAAATTTTGTGTTGTTTTAACCTATACCATACTATTACCACTATACTTGTGGTAATTTATTATTACCACTATACTATTACCACTATACTTGTGGTAATTTATTACATTGGCAACAGGTAACTAATATAGTAATATTTACTGTTAGTCTGTGTTAGTGTTGTATAGACCATTAGATACTGCAGATGAGATGATTCTTATCTGTTCACTTCCTAGATCCCATGCCATCCTTAGTCATCAATTTTAGGGTAGTAAAATTGATGTAGTTTGAGAACTACTTATTAATTGATTTCAGTAACATTGATGTAGGTACTCAATAAGTATCTATTGGTTAACTGATATGCATTCTGGGTTCTATAAATATGAATGCCCAAAATCAAATACAGAAAGTTAAGATGGCAGAGTAGTAAGAGGACCCCATGCTTGCTTTGTTCCTTGACACAGGTAGATAAATATCAAATCATTCTGAATACCTAAGTAATTGATCTGAGGACTAAGAGAACAAATCACACAACTAGAGGGGAGAAGAGGCCATATCATGGAAGGTAGGAGGTGTGGAGTTGTGATTTAGGGCAGAAAAGGATTGCATGTACTGTGAAGAGGAGAGAGCCCTGATCACAGACAGAAGAGAGAGAGACACACAGAGACAGAGACAGCAACAGAGAGACAAGGGATCACACAAGAAAAATACTTTCCCAAAAACATTGACTGGAAAAACAAGAAAGGCTGACTATTGTGAGTTTACAACCAGCAGAGCTCAAACACTGGAGTTTTGGACGTCTGCACTGAGGTCAGTATGGATACAGTGGTACTCCTGTGGAAAAGGAAGACAGAGGCCTGGGAGCAGAGGACACAATCTGAGGATCCCCTGGGATATACTGGGAGAGACAGCTTCCCCTTATTGCACCTCTGATAGAGGTTCCATTGCCTCTCAGAGGACAAAAGAGCAGGTGGACAATATTGCAAGGCCCTGTTCCTTAGCATAGAGGCAGAGACAACTGCTGAGGACAGCTAACCTGGATGCAGGCTTTTTGCTGCATTTAATTCTAAATACCAAGCTCCTGGGCATTGGTGTGACTGCCCTTCTGGGACAAACCAGCACCAGCCCCAGCACTTCAAGACCATCTCCCAGAGGATTAGTTGAGTCCACACTGCACTGGTTTCCTAATGTTTGGACTTGAAATTCAGCCAGTATGCTTGTGATTAAACACAGGTGCACTGAACTTCTGGGTAGAAAGATGGCTCAGACACAGACAGGGTAAATGCAGTGATCGGAGGGACACATGAGATGCACAAGGGGAGATTATCCTCTCTTCTATGAGGGCTTCCTGGACAGCAGTGGATGTGAGCTCTCCTCTCTGGGAGAGGGCTGGTACCATTGTTCTTGCCCACTTATCAGCACAGATGGACTTCAGTGAGCAGCACAGCACCCCAATGAAAGCCTGAGGTGCTTATACCAATCCCTACTCTCTTGTCCTTTACAGGTGCTTCTTTACTAGGTAAAGTGTGCCTGAGAATCCAAGCAGTGTGCTCCTCTCCCAGAAGACCAGCATAAACCCCCAACATGCACCAAGCTAATGACCACAGAGTGCTGCAAAGCTTCAGCTCTAGTGGAAATAGGCTCTGACCTCTTATAAGAAGCAGACCAGAGCATACCTAGTTAAAACTCCCCACTTTTTGGACAAGATCCAAACACTCACCACTGTAGGCAAGGAGAAACTCTGCAGAGGACTAACCTGAGGGAAAGAGCAGCCAAAATCAAGCAACAGAGTGCATATAGCACACACCAGAGACACTTCCTGAAGTACTAGGCCCTGGACAGTATATGACCCCTTCTAAATAAAGCCATTACTCTCAGGACTAAGAAACATAGCTAGCTTTCCTAACACAAAAAGAAGACAGAAATGAATAAAATGCAAAGACTGAAGAATTCATCCCAACAGAAAGAACAAGAAAAGGCCATGGCCAGGGATCTAATAAAAACAGATGTAAGTAATATGCCTGATCCAGAATTTAAAAGAATAATCATAAGGATACTAGTGGGCTTAAGAAAAGCATGGAACACCAGGGAGTTTCTTAGAGTAGAGGTAATGGACCTAAAAATTGCTATAACTGGAATGCAAAACTGACTGGATATAATGACCACAAGGATGGAAGAAGCAAAGGAATGAATAAATGATATAGAAGATAAAATCATGGAAAATAATGAAGCCTGAAAAGAAGAGGGAAAGAAAAATATTAGACTTAGGGAGCTCAGTGACTCCATGAAGTATAATAACATTTGTATCATAGGAGTCCTAGAAGAAGAGAGGGAGAAGGGGGCAGAAGGTTTATTTGAGCAAATTATAGCTGAAAATTTCCCTAATCTGGGGAAGGAAACAGACATCCAAATCCAGGAGGCACAGAGAACTCCCATCAAAATCAAAAAAAAGCACACCAAGACATATTCTAGTAAAATCTGCAAAAAACAGAGATAAGAAAAAAAAATCCTAAAAGCATCAAGGGAAAAGAAATGCCTAATTTACAAGGAAGGACAAATATGGTTATCAGCAAATCTCTCCACTTAAATGTGGCAGGCCAGAAGGGAGTGGAATGGTACATTCAATGTGCTGAATGAGAAAAATCTGCAGCCAAGAGTGTTTTATGCAGTGAGGCTATCATTTAGAATAGAGAGATAAGGAGTTTCCCAGACAAAGAAAAAGTAAAGGAGTTCATAACCAATAAACTAGCCCTGCAAGAAGTTGTAAAGGGGACTCTTTAAAAGGGAAAAAGCTTTCCCACTGCAGTCAGGGACAAGACAGGGATGTCCACTCTCACCACTGTTACTTGACATAGTACTGGAAGTCCTAGACTCAGCAATCAAACACAAAGGAATAAAAGACATCCAAATCTACAAGGAAGAAATCAAACTTTCGCTATTTGCAAACAACACAGTACTCTATGTGGAAAACCCAAAAGACTCCACCAAAAAATTGCCTAAACGGGCACCCAACTGGCTCAGTCAGTTGAACATCTAACTCTTGATTCTGGCTCAGGTTGTGATGTCAGGGTCCTGGGATTAAGCCTCATTCAGGCTTCATGCTCAGTGGGAAGTCTGAGATTCTCTCTCTATCTCTGCCCCCTTCTCTCTCTCTCTCTCTCTCTCTGTTTCTCTCTCAACTAACTAAAACTAACTAACTAACAACTAACTAACTAACTAACTAAATTTGCTAGAAGTACTGGAAGTGATGCATGAATTTAGTAAAGTCCTAGGGTACAGAATCAATGTTCAGAAATCTGTTGTGTTTCTACACACCAATAATGAACCAGAAAGAGTAATCAAGGAATCAATCCCATATATAATTGCACCAAAACTCATGGTGATACCTAGGAATAAATCTAAACAAAGAGGTAAAAGACCTGTACTCTGAAAACTATAGAACACTTATGAAAAAAATGAGGAGGGCACAAAGAAATGGAAAACCATTTCATATTCATGGATTGGAAAACATTGTTAAAATGCCTATGCTACCCCAAACAATCTACACATTTAATGCAATCCCTGTCAAAATGCCACCAGCATTTGCCACAGAGCTAGAACAAACAATCCTAAAATTTGCATGGAACCAGAAAAGACCCTGAATAGCTAAAGCAATCTTGAAAAAGAAAACCAAATCTGGAAGCACCACAATTCCTGACTTCAAGCTCTACTACAAAGCTGTGGTCATCAAGACAGTATGGTATAGGCACAAAAACAGACACACATATTAGTGGAACAGAGTAGATAACTCAGAAATGGACCCACAACTATATGTTCAACTAATCTTCAACAAAGTAGGAAAGAACATCCAATGGAAAAAGACAGTCTCTTCACAAATGGTGTTGGAAAATTGGACAACTACATGCCAAAGAATGAAACTGGACTACTTTCTTACACCAAATGGATAAACTCAAAATGGATGAAAGATCTAAATGTGAGACAAGATTCCATCAAAATCCTAGAGGAGAACACAGGCAACACCCTTTTTGAATGCGGCCCCAGTAACTTCTTGCAAGATACATCCACGAAGGCAAAAGAGACAAAAGCAAAAATGAACTATTGGGACTTCATCAAGATAAGAAGCTTTTGCACAGCAAAGGATACAGTCAACAAAACTAAAAGACACCTACAAAATAAATTTAAAATGGTTGAAAGACCTAAATGTGGGATAGGAAACCATCAAAATCCTAGAGGAGAACACAAGCAGCAACCTCCTTGACATTGCCCACAACAACTTCTCACTAGACTGGATTCCCAAGGCAAGGGAAACAAAAGCAAATATGAACTATTGGGGCTTCATCAAGATAAAAAGCTTCAGCACAGTGAAGGAAACAATCAATAACACTAAAAGACAACCTATGGAAATGTAGAGGATATTTGCACATGACATATCTGATAAAAGGTTAGTGTCCAATCTACAAAGAACTGATCAAACTCAACACCCAAAAAAAACAAGTAATCCAGTTAATAAATGGGCAGAAGACATAAATAAACACTTTTACAAAGAGGAAATATAGATGGCTAACAGACAAATAGAAAGATGCTCAACATTACTTGTTATCCGGCAAATATGAATCAAAACTATAATGATACCACCTCCCACCTGTTAGAAGTGCTAAAATGAACAACACAAGAAACAACAGATCTTAGTGAGTATGTGGAGAAAGAGAAACCCTCTTATACTGATGGTGGGAACTCAAATTGGTGAAGCCACTCTGCAAAACAGTATGGAGATTCCTCAAAAAGTTAAAAATAGAACTACACTATGACCCACTAATTGTACTGGGTGTTTTGAAAGGATACAAAAATACTAATTTGGGAGTACATGCACCATGATGTTTATAGCAGCATTATCTATAATAGCCAAATTATGGAAAGAGCTGAGATGTCCATTGACAGATAAATGGGTAAAGAAGATGTGAGATATATATAATGGAATGTTACTCAGCCATAAAAAAAATGAAATCTTGCCATTTGCAGCAATGGTGATGGAGCTAGAGTGTATTATACTAAGCAAAATAGGTCAGAGAAAAATATTTATTTTTCCATATGATTTCATCTGTATGTGGAATTTTAGAAACAAAACTAATGAAATAAATACTCCTAACTATAGAGAACAAACTGAGGGTTGCTGGAGGGGAGGTAGTTGGGTAGATGTTTTAAATGGTTGATGGGTATTAAGAAGGGCACTTGTGATGAGTACTGGGCATTATATGTAAGTAATGAATTACTAAATTCTAATCCTGAAACTAATATTGCACTAGATGTTAATTAAGTAGAATTTAAATAAAAACTTGAAACATTAAAACAGAAAGGTCAAGGGGGGAGAAACATGAAGACTCCTAACTCTGGGAAACGAACTAGGGGTGGTGGAAGGGGAGGAGGGCGGGGGGTGGGGGTGAATAGGTGACAGGCACTGAAGGGGACACTTGACGGGATGAGCACTGGGTGTTATTCTGTATGTTGGCAAATTGAACACCAATAAAAAATAAATTTATTATTTAAAAAAAGGGTATAGGGAAACTCTGTACTACTTTTGCAACTCCTTGTGCATACATAGCTATTTCAAAATAAAAAGTTTTTTTAAAAAACAGAAAAAAACCCCACCAAACATCATATACAAAATGTGACCTCATGATCTTTGTCTGAGACTATGAACTCTGGAACAAGATTTGTTTGTTGTTTCTCCACCAGAGAAATAAACTCAGTATATAATGAATCCAGTGGAAAGATTAACTAATAGAGACAGAAAATATCACTATGATAAGGATTTTTCAAGGGCCAATGTGGAGTCTTTCTGCAATCCAACCCAATTGTTACAGCTCTCAATTTGGATGTAAGTGAAGTTGCACAATATCTGAACTCTAGGTATCTGCTGATCAATTTTCCTTATTCCTATCAGTTTTACACACACATGGAAATAGTCTTTTTAAAAATTTCTCTTAATATTTACCACTTTCTTTCTCTGTATTCCTCTAGCTTTTTGTTTAACCATTGGCAGAAGATAGAATAGTGACTGCACTAGACAATTTTTTCATAAGAAAATAAAATATTGTTTTCCCTTGTTTGAGAATACTGACCTATTTCATCACTTTGTTTTGGTTATAAGTGATTTTAAAAAGGAGGAATTAGAAGAGTCTGGATAACTGTATCAGGACATATTCTAATATGCTGTTAGTCCCTAGGGTAAAGTGTCTTCCTTGACCTAGTGGTCAGGAAAATTCCATTT
Organism: Canis lupus familiaris; assembly: GCF_011100685.1. NCBI lineage: Eukaryota > Metazoa > Chordata > Mammalia > Carnivora > Canidae > Canis > Canis lupus. Next base: position 62,016,617 of record NC_049238.1, read on the forward strand.
GGAACAGAAGTGGGAGGAATTGACAATAAATGAGTAAATATATGATATGACACATGAAGATAAGTACTATGGAGAAAAATAAAGTAGGATAGGGAACAGTGGGAGTTGGCGGTTATTTTATATAAGGTGTTCAGAGGAGGGCTAACTTAGAAAGTGACATGGGCAAAGGCAAGAAGGTAATGAGGGCTCAAGCTATGCTCCCAGGGGAAGAGTTTTATGGATAGAAGAATAAGGGAAAGGGCCCTGTGGTAGGAGCTATATTTAAGGCATAGCAAGGAGCGAGTGTGGCTGGAGTGGAGTGAGCAAGGAGATAGGCATAAAGGATAAGGTTAGAAAGTGGTGGGAGCAAGATCTTATATCATAAAACTGTAGTCAGGTAGGAAAGTTTTGAGGTGTAAGCTAGGCCAACCTGTAAGCTTAACTAGGCACAAATAAAACAGTTATTTCAGATGTATAATAAATCAGGAGAAGGGGAGGATAGAGAGTATGCATGTCAAGCTTAGGCTGAAGCATTCTCATTTGCTCCATAGTTGTGATAAAACTGATGTAATGGCAATAAAAGAATGAGTTGAAAGAGAAATCAGATTTTATTGCAGTCAATAAAGTTATAATTACCATGTGCTTTTTATGTGCCAGGAATATATTGAGCACTTGAAATAATCGTATTTCTTTAATCCTCATTACTATTATCCTTTCTTTACAGGCGAGTTACAGAGAAGGTAAGCAGCTTTCCCCAAATGAAATCAGGATTTAACTTTAGGTAGTCTGGCTGCAGAGTCACAATAGTAGGCAGCCGCTCCACTTGGAATAGGAGAAAGAGAACTGACTGCCAGAGAAGATTCAGAAACCCAGATTCTGTACAACTCAAGTGCCTTAGGCCCCACTGTGTGCCCTGAATGAAGCAGGACTTACCTGTTAGGCTAGGTAAAGGTGGCTCTTTAAACTCTGCCACATGTTAATAATTTGCTGAGCTCTGTGTATACAGCTGGCTTTGGAGCTAGCACTACCTGAGGCATGAGATTCCCAATAGTACAGTAAAGAATCTTCTTGTTCTCTAAACAAGGTGACTGAGTATGATCATAATGAATCATTTCTTAGGAAGGTGTTAAAGAGGACCCAGGGTCAGCTCATGGTGTAATCAAATCCCATACCCACTGCCTGGTCCCATGTAATTAGCATTGCCAAGAATGCAAGGGTTTTGTCTGAGATGATGGCATCCAATTACGCAGGAGCATTTAGGAATGATTGGCACCCAAGAAGTCGGCTTTCAAGAATGCAGGAAGCATTTTCGGGTGATGGGATCCAAGAATCCAAGGCAATTGAGGCTAAGGAGGTGTCCCCATTTATTTTTCCAAATGACATTGCCAAGGAAAATAGAGATGACTGGAGGTCAGAATAATTAATTTCTTTTTTTTTCTCTCAAAGAAGGTGGGGATAGCTATGCCAACACAAGGCCTAGTGTACCCATCTGATTTCGACTAGGAAAACAGAGCCACTATGAATATTATGGGAATAAGAGACTTAATATAGGAATAAGAGATTATGAAACTGTGGGAGGAGCTGAGAGAATGAAGGTCTTCCAAGGATGGGGGATGAAGCCGCTGTGGGGAAATTCTAGAAGCTATCATGTCTGGTCACCTTGACCTCTTTTTTTTTTTTTTTAATAAGTTTATTTTTCATTGGTGTTCAATTTGCCAACATATTCTCTTGACCTCTTAAGAATAATGGCTCCCTCTTTTCTCCCACTTTTCAAATTTCACACAGAGCTCTTTCATTAGCAAACTACAGTTGGAATTTATATAGGAAGAGGTTCTGGAAAATACAATTCTTAAATTTAGAAAGGCATGGTGGTGGTGATGGTGCCAAGTTTGTCGTAGACAATGTGACAGATGTGGTATAAAATCTTTAAGAATGTAAGGATGAAGAGAGTAATCCACTAACTGTTCTTCCAGTACCCTCTGCTTTTTGACCTGAATCATTATATCACACTTGCTTCTCAGAATCCCTATTTGGGACCTCTATTACCATCTACACCCTCCTATTGTCTACACACGGAGGAAATCATTTAACTCCACCTCCACTCCAACATTGTTTTTTGTTTGTTTGATTTCTCTATGTAGTTCCTTATTCTTCCTAGGATAAAAAATGCTCAAGTCTCTGCCATCTTAAAAACAATGTATTCCTTGACTTCATTCCATTTCTTTATTTTCCTGCAGAATGCAGCTTCATGGAGTAGTCTCCCCTTGACTCCTCCTCCTCTTTTCCTGATTTTACAACATTCGTTTCAGTATAACTTTGATTCCCCTTCTGCCACACACCACTCTAATCTTAAAATCAAGATCACCATAATTGCTAAACTCAAAAGCTATTTTCAGTCTTGACATTTTCTTGATCTCTCTGTGGCATTTGAACATTTGACAGCCCCATTGTTGATACTATCTCCTCTCTTAGCTTCTGTAATATAACACCTCTATTTCTCTTATTATTCTTTCCTACTTCATTATAATATCATCTTCTTTTCTCCGTGAATACTTTAAGGATTGTATTCCCCTCTGTACCATCTGAAGTCCTTTTCTTTATCTGTACAGTTTTTTAAAAAGATTTTATTTATTTATTCATGAGAGACACAGAGAGAGAGGAGAGAGAGAGAGAGGAGAGAGAGCGGGAGAGAGAGAGGCAGAGACACAGGTAGAGGGAGAAGCGGGCTCCATGCAGGGAGCCCGACATGGGACTTGATCCCGGGTCTCCAGGATCATGCCCTGGGCTGAAGGCAGCGCGAAACTGCTGAGCCACCCAGGCTGCCCTATCTGTACAGTTCTTATGACTTATTCATATCCATGGCTTTGATCTTAACTGAATTTAATTGTCTTGCTTTATGATTTGATGATTTTTTTGGTAGTGATATACTTTTATTTTAAATTTAAAATCAATTAATCAACAAATAGTGTATTATTCGTTTCAGAGGTAGAGTTTGGTGATTCATCAGTTGTGTATAACACCCAGTCTCATTACATCAAGTGCCCCCTCCTTAATTCTCATCACCCAGTTACCCCATACCCCAACCTGCCTCTCCTCCAGAAACTCTTGGTTTGTTTCCTATTGTTAAGAATCTCTTATGGTTTGTCTCCCTCTATGATTTTGTCTTATTTTATTTTTGTTTCTCTTCCCCTATGTTCATCTGTTTTGTTTCTTAAATTTCACACATAAGTGAAATCATATGGTATGTTGTCTTTCTCTGACAGACTTATTTCGCTTAGCATAATACCCTCTAGTTCCATCCACATCATTGCAAATGGTGTTATCACTTTCTCCATCTATTTGTCAATGGACATCTGGGCTATTTCCATATTTTGGCTATTGTGGACATTGCTGCTATAAACATTGGGGTGCATGTAGTGATATACTTTAATTCTTTTCTCTCTTTTTTTAAAAAAGATTTTATTTATTCATGAGAGACACACACAGAGAGAGAGGCAGAGACACAGGCAGAGGGAGAAACAGGCTCCATGCAGGGAGCCTGATGGGGCACTCAATCCTGGGTCTCCAGGATCACACCCTGGGCCAAAGGCAGTGCTAAACCACTGAGCCACCCAAGCTACCCCTAATTCTTTTCTCTTTATCTTTTTTATATCTGTTCTGGATTTTTTCTTTGTAGTTACCATGAAGCTTGAATAACACTTCTTATTGTTATAACAGTCTCTTTGAGCTAATAATAATCTAAATTCAATCACATACAAAACCTTTATACTTTTACTACTTCTCCCATCTACCACACACATTATGTTATTGATGTCAGAATTTTCTTCTTTTTATATATAACCAATTTTTGTGGTTAGTTTTTCTTTATACTTTTGTCTTTTAACATTTATACTAGAGTTAAACATGATTTATGCACTGCCGTTAAAGTATTGTTATTCTGTATTTGCCTATCTATATACTTACCTTTACCAATGAGATTTATACTTTAATATGCTCTCATGTTTGTGTTTAGCATTCTTTTGTTTCAACTTGAAAAACTCTCTTTAGCACTTATGCAGATATGCATCTAGAGTGGTGATGAGGTCCTTCAGTTTCTCTTTGTCTAAGAAAACCTTTTTCTATCTTTCATTTTTAAAAATATTTTATTTATTTGAGACAGAGAGAGAGAGAGAGAGAGACAATCAGGGGGAGGGGCAAAGAGAGAGGGAGAAGCAGACTCCCCACTGAGCAGGGAGCCCGATGTGGGGCTCAATCCCAGGATCCTAGGATCATGACCTGAGCTAAAGGCAGAGGCTTAACCTACTGAGCCACCCAAGTCCCCAGTCTCTCTTCATTTTTAAGGACAGTTTCATTGGTACAGTATTCTTGGTTGGCATTTATTTTTCTTTCAACACTGTGTTTTTTTATTAGTTATTTTTATTTATATTTAAAATTTTTTTTACTATCTTCTGGTTTGACGGTGTCTTTAATTATTATTTAATTTATTTATTTAAATTTATTTAAATTAAATAATTTATTTATTTAAATAATTTATTTATTTTTATATGTATGTATTTTTAAATTGGAGTTCTATTATATCATCCCACACTTTGCTGTAAAGTTTCTGTTGAGAAATATGCTTATAGTCTTGTAGTCCTTATAGAAATCTGCTTATGGGGGTTCCTTTGTATGTGACAAGTCATTTTTCTCTTGCTGTTTTCAAAATTCTCTCTATGTCTTCAGCTTTTGACAATTGAATTATAATTTGTCTTAGTGTAGAACTCTTTATATTCAACCTATTTGGGATCTTTGGGGCTTTCTGAATTTGGATGTCCAGTTCCCTCCCTAGATTTATGAAGTTTTCAACAATTATTTCTTTAAATAAGCCTTCTACTCCTTTCTCTTTCTCTTTTCCTTCTGGGACTCTGAAATACGCATTTTGGGTTATTTGATGGTATCTCACAAAGTCTTGTTGACTTTCTTTACTCCTCATTTTTGTTGTTGTTGTTGTAGATAATTTCAACTGACTTGTTTTCGAGATCACTATCATCACAATCATGTACCATCTTTTTTTTTCTTCAGTTTGATCAAGTCTGCTGTTTTTGTTTTTATTTAATTTTTCAGTTCAGTCATTGTATTCTTCAGCTTTAGAATTTCTGCTTTTTAAAATATAGTTTCTAACTCTTTGTTGAATTTCTTATTTTGTTAATGTATTATTTTCCTGATTTTGTTTAGTTGTTTATCTGTGTTGTCACTGACATCTCTCAAATGCTCTTTCAGAGCATCTCTCAATTCTTTGTCAGGCAGTTTTCAGATTTCCATTTCTTTATGGCTAGTTATTAGAGCTTTATTTTGTTCCTTTGGTGATATCATGTTTCCCAATTCTTCGTAATTCTCATGGTCCTGCATTAGTGTCTGTACATTTGAAGAAGTAGTTACCTCTTCCAGTCTCCACAGACTGGCTTTGGCAAGGAAAGTCCTTTACCAGTCAGCTTGGTTAGAGATCCTGGAAAGTCTGGCCAGGAGGGTCCATGAGTGATTGGGCTACCAGAGCCATAGGTGAGCAGGCAGGGTACCTGGGTCTTCAAGAAGACAGGCTTGTTGCCTGGGGCTATGGGCAAGTAAGTCTGGTTCCATGGTCAATGGGTGGTTCTAGGTCCACAGAGAGACCTATGCCTGGGTCCATGATGGTAGGCTTGGCACCAGAATCCACTAGAGTGAGCCTAGTGCCCGTGTCCATGCTGAAGTTGAACTTTCTCTTTGCTCTTTTCTCCAGAGGAGAACTCCTGGGCCAAGGGAATCTCTCTTGGTGCTCTACTGCACAGGCTAGGGGGTAAAGTGATAAAGTGATACTCTTCTTTTGTTTCCTTAAATGCATTGTTTCTCATTTCTGTCCTCCATCTGGGTGCTATAATCTCTCACCTAATTACTAGAGCTCTCATGAAGATATTTTTAACTCTGGATGGTTGTCAAATTGGTGTTTCTGTGGGGACATGAGAGCTAGAACTTCCTATTTTGCCTTCTAGATGGTGTCATGCATCCTATCCAGTTTGGTTATGACCATAAATCTCATCTTTTCCTGGCCTTCAGATCAGTACAGTCAACTGTCCACTTCATATCCACTTAGATGTTATGAGACAGGCTAAGCTACTGTAACAAAAGACTAAAAACTAATGGCTTAGCACTACTGGGGATTTACCCCAAAGATACAGATGCAGTGAAATGCCGGGACACCTGCACCCCCATGTTTCTAGCAGCAATGTCCACACTAGCCAAACTGTGGAAGGAGCCTCGGTGTCCATCGAAAGATGAATGGATAAAGAAGATGTGGTTTATGTATACAATGGAATATTCCTCAGCCATTAGAAACAACGAATACGGGAGGGTGGGGCAAGATGGCAGAAGAGTAGGGTCCCCAAGTCACCTGTCCCCACCAAATTACCTAGATAACCCTCAAATCACCCTGAAAATCTACGAATTTGGCCTGAGATTTAAAGAGAGACCAGCTGGAATGCAACAGTGGGAAGAGTTCGCGCTTCTATCAAGGTAGGAAGATGGGGAAAAAGAAATAAAGAAACAAAACGCCTCCAAGGGGGAGGGGCCCCGCGGGGAGCCGGGCTGAGGCCGGGGCGAGTGTCCCCAGGACAGGAGAGCCCCGTCCCGGAGACGCAGGAGCTGCACCGACCTTCCCGGGCGGAAAGGGGCTCGCAGGGAGTTAGAGCAGGATCCAGGAGGGCGGGGATGCCCTCGGGCTCCCGAGGACACTAACAGACACCTGCGCCCCGGGAGAGTGCGCCGAGCTCCCTAAGGGCTGCAGCGCGCACGGCGGGACCCGGGAGCAGCTCAGGGGGGCTCGGGGGCGGCTCCGCGGAGGGGGCTGCGGGGCGGGAGCAGCTCGCAGGGGCTCGAGCAGAGGAAGAGGCTACGCGGAGGGGGCTGCGGGGCGGGAGCGCGAATCCAACAGCGCAGGCTCCCGAGCACAGGGCGCCGGGACACAGCCCAGGATCCGGCCTCCCCCGGGACAGGCAGAGGCCGGGAGGGCCCAGGACAGCGAGGATGCTCCTGCCCCGAGCTGAGCAGATCAGCGGCCCCGGCCCCGCAGCCAGAGCATCCAGGCCCTGCAGACCGAGAGCTCCGGAGTTACTGCAGGAGCTGAACCCAGGGCTCCAGAGCTGGCCACCGCCCCTGTTGTTGTTCCTCCTGGGGCCTCACGGGGTAAACAACCCCCACAGAGCCCTGCACCAGGCAGGGGCAGAGCAGCTCCCCCAAGTGCTAACACCTGAAAATCAGGACAACAGGCGCCTCCCCCAGAAGACCAGCTAGACGGACAAGGTCCAGGGGAAGTCAAGGGACATAAAGTATACAGAATCAGAAGATACTCCCCCGTGTTTTCTTTCTTTCTTTTTTTTATTTTTGTTTGATTCCCCCACCCTTTTATCCTTTCTTTTTCTTTCTCTTCTTCTTCTTTCTTTTTTTCTTCCTTTTCTCTTTTCTTTCCTTCTTTCTCTCCTCTCTTTTTCTCCTTTTCCCAATGTAACTTGTTTTTGGCCACTCTGCAATGAGCAAAATGACTAGAAGGAAAACCTCACCTCAAAAGAAAGAATCAGAAACAGTCCTCTCTCCCACAGAGTTACAAAATTTGGATTACAATTCAATGTCAGAAAGCCAGTTCAGAAGCACTATTATACAGCTACTGGTGGCTCTAGAAAAAAGCATAAAGGACTCAAGAGACTTCATGACTGCAGAATTTAGATCCAATCAGGCAGAAATTAAAAATCATTTGAATGAGGTGCAATCCAAACTAGAAGTCCTAACAACAAGGGTTAACAAGGTGGAAGAACGAGTGAGTGACATACAAGACAATTTGATGGCAAGGAGGGAAACTGAGGGAAAAAGAGACAAACAATTAAAAGACCATGAGAATAGATTAAGGGAAATAAATGACAGCCTGAGGAAGAAAAACCTACGTTTAATTGGGGTTCCCGAGGGCGCCGAAAGGGACAGAGGGCCAGAATATGTATTTGAACAAATCATAGCTGAAAACTTTCCTAATCTGGGAAGGGAAACAGGCATTCAGATCCAGGAAATAGAGAGATCCCCCCCCAAAATCAACAAAAACCGCTCAACACCTCGACATTTAATAGTGAAGCTAGAAAATTCCAAAGATAAACAGAAGATCCTTAAAGCAGCAAGAGACAATAAATCTCTAACTTTTATAGGGAGAAATATTAGATTAACAGCGGACCTCTCCACAGAGACCTGGCAGGCCAGAAAGGGCTGGCAGGATATATTCAGGCTCCTAAATGAGAAAAACATGCAACCGAGAATACTTTATCCAGTAAGGCTCTCATTCAGAATGGAAGGAGAAATAATGAGCTTCCAAGACAGGCAGGAACTGAAAGAATATGTGACCTCCAAACCAGCTCTGCAAGAAATTTTAAGGGGGACTCTTAAAATTCCCCTTTAAGAAGAAGTCCAGTGAAACAATCCACAAAAACAAGGACTGAAGAGATATCATGTTGTCACTAAACTCATATCTTTCAATAGTAACTCTGAACGTGAATGGGCTTAATGACCCCATCAAAAGGTGCAGGGTTTCAGACTGGATAAAAAATCAGGACCCATCTATTTTCTGTCTACAAGAGACTCATTTTAGACAAAAGGACATCTACAGCCTGAAAATAAAAATTTGGGGAACCATTTACCATTCAAATGGTCCTCAAAAGAAAGCAGGGGTAGCCATCCTTATACCAGATAAACTAAAATTTACCCCGAAGACTGTAGTGAGAGATGAAGATGGACACTATATCATACATAAAGGATCTATCCAACAAGAGAACTTAACAATCCTCAATATATATGCCCCTAATGTGGGAGCTGCCAAATATTTAAATCAATTAATAATCAAACTGAAGAAATACTTAGATAATAATACACTTATACTTGGTGACTTCAATCTAGCGCTTTCTACACTCGATAGGTCTTCTAAACACAACATCTCCAAAGAAACGAGAGCTTTAAATGATACACTGGACCAGATGGATTTCTCAGATATCTACAGAACTTTACATCCAAACTCAACTGAATACACATTCTTCTCAAGTGCACATGGAACTTTCTCCAGGATAGACCACATACTGGGTCACAAATCGGGTCTGAAATGATACCAAAAGACTGGGATATTCTCATATCTGCATATTCTCAGACCATAATGCCTTGAAATTAGAACTAAATCATAGCAAGAAGTTTGGAAGGACTTCAAACACGTGGAGGTTAAGGACCATCCTGCTAAACGATGAAAGGGTCAACCAGGAAATTAAGGAAGAATTAAAAAGATTCATGGAAACTAATGAGAATGAAGATACAACCGTTCAAAATCTTTGGGATGCAGCAAAAGCGTCCTGAGGAGGAAATACATCGCAATACAAGCATCCATTCAAAAACTGGAAAGAACTCAAATACAAAAGCTAACCTTACACTAAAGAAGCTAGAGAAAAAACAGCAACTAGATCCTACACACAGCAGAAGAAGAGAATTAATAAAGATTCGAGCAGAACTCAACGAAATCGAGACCAGAAGAACTGTGGAACAGATCAACAAAACCAGGAGTTGGTTCTTTGAAAGAATTAATAAGATAGATAAACCATTAGCCAGCCTTATTAAAAAGAAGAGAGAGAAGACTCAGATTACTAAAATCATGAATGAGAAAGGAGAGATCACTACCAACACCAAGGAAATACAAACGATTTTAAAAACATATTATAAACAAGGCAGGAAACCACAAACATTGGAGAGGATGCAGAGAAAAGGGAACCCTCTTACACTGTTAGTGGGAATGTGAACTGGTGCAGCCACTCTGAAAAACTGTGTGGAGGTTCCTCAAAGAGTTAAAAATAGACCTGCCCTATGACTCAGCAAATGCACTGTTGGGGATTTACCCCAAAGATACAGATGCAATGAAACGCCGGGACACCTGCACCCTGATGTTTCTAGCAGCAATGTCCACAATAGCCAAACTGTGGAAGGAGCCTCGGTGTCCATCGAAAGATGAATGGATAAAGAAGATGTGGTTTATGTATACAGTGGAATATCACTCAGCCATTAGAAATGACAAATACCCACCATTTGCTTCAACGTGGATGGAACTGGAGGGTATTATGCTGAGTGAAATAACTCAATTGGAGAAGAACAAACATTATATGTTCTCATTCTTTTGGGGAATATAAATAATAGTGAAAGGGAATAGAAGGGAAGGGAGAAGAAATGGGTAGGAAATATCAGAAAGGGAGACAGAACTTAAGACTCCTAACTCTGGGAAACGAACTAGAGGTGGTGGAAGGGGAGGAGGGCGGGGGCTGGGGGTGAATGGGTGACGGGCACTGAGGGACGCACTTGACGGGATGAGCATTGGGTGTTATTCTTTATGTTGGCAAATTGAACACCATTAAGAAATAAATTTATTATTTAAAAAATTTTAAAAAAAGAAATGACAAATACCCACCATTTGCTTCACTCTGGATGGAACTGGAGGGTATTATGCTGAATGAAATAAGTCAATGAGAGAAGGACAATCATTATATGGTCTCATTCATATGGGGAATATAAAAAATAGTGAAAGGGAATAAAGGGGAAAGGAGAAAAAATGAGTGGGAAATATCAGAGGGAGACAGAACATGAGAGACTCCTAAGTCTGGGAAATGAACAAGGGGTGGTAGAAAGGGAGGTGGGCAGGGGTGGGGGTGATTAGATGATGGGCACTGAGGGGGGCACCTGATGGGATGAGCACTGGGTGTTATGGTATAAGTTGGCAAATTGAACTCCAATAAAAAATAAATATAAAAAAATTAATAAATAAAAATAAATAAAAATTAATGCCTTACAGAGCAATAAATTTATTATTGTATCATGTAAACAGTGGAAGATGAGATTTCTAGGTTAACAGATAGCTCTGATACATGCAGGAACACAGGCCAATGGATTCTCTGCTGTCTCAACTTGTAACTTAGGCTTTAGGTAATTCTGGTTATCACCACTCCAACCAGTAGAAGGGCAAATGGCAGAAATCCAGGGACAAAGATTTCTTCTTAAGCAAGTGAAAAATTATATACTTCTCTCTTGGTCACATTCTGCCAGAAAGATCTTAGGCATATGCCAACCACCCAGCCTCAAGAAATACTGGGAAATGTAGTCCCAAAGGCATCTGGGCAGCCACAGCCACTATTATGTAGAAAATGGAGAAAATGGATTCATGTAGACAGCTAGTAATCTTTTCCATACACATGAACATATACTAGATGGACATCACAATTTCCCTGTTTCAATTTTCCCTTCTTCCTATAGCTCTTTTCTCTGTACATTATAATCCACCCCATTGCATGTACCAGAAACCCAAGAATCATCATAAATTCTATTCTCTCACTTCTCAGAGTAAGAAAATTCTCATCAAATCCTGTCAATTCTAGTGTCTAAATATTCCCTTGAACCATGCCCCCTCATTCCCATTGCCACTGCTTTTCTTCTGGATTTCTGAAAGTTTTTCTAAGTGATCTTTACATGCCTTCAGTCTTGTTACCATCTGAATAACCTATCACCCAACCTCCAGAATGAACTTTCTAAAATATGAATTGAATCATAAAACCTTCAAAACCTTCAATAGTTCCTCAATATATTTGTATAAAACTCAAACTTTTTAGCATGGATTAGCAAGAACTTCCTGAGTAGGTGCTCAATAAATATTCATTGAATTGATGAATAATTTGGCCTTTGCCTACCTCTTCCCCCACACCTACCTATGTACAAACACACAGAGGTCCTTTAAGTTCTTTGTACCTGCCATGTTGTTTCACACATTTGCAGGGGCTGCTCCATTGGCCTTAATTCTCTTCCTGTTTTGTCTTTCTTCTGTTAGACTCAAAGAGTTCAAATAGTAGTTCAAATACTTCTTGTCTCCTGAGGCATGTGTATATACAGTATAGAACTTTTCATAATGTGCTTTAAGTTTGTCTTTATGTATGTCATTCAACATATATTTTTATTGTCTATCATATGCCAGGCACAGTCCTGATGCTGTTACAGAGCACACAGTACATCAGGCAAATTGGTACTAAACAGTGTACAAATAAATATAAAATACAAACTGTGAGTTCTATAGAGAAAAACAGACAGCATTAGGAGACAGGATACTATCTAATTTAGATTGGGGGCCAGGACCAGGAAAACTTCTCTAAGGAAATGTCATTTAAACATAAACCTGAAGTATGATATTGGTACTTGCTGTTATCACCTTCTTACCTCCCATTTACTTTTTAATCCACCACTCTAACCCGTGTCCTGGCAGTTTAGGTGTGTGTTGTTCCTCTTGCCTCAAATGACTAACCTTGCTGGTGGTAAAATTATTTTTTATGGTTAATTTCAACCTCCGACACTCCATGAAAACTTTCCTGACTCCTCCAGGCAAAATGAGTCATTTCTTCCCTATTTTGAATCTGCTTCTATTATGACATTGATCACCTTGAGTTTCTTGGGATGAAAACCTATCCTATACCTCCTGTATCCTACTATTGCCCTATTTCCTTAGAATCTTTGGAATCTTTTGTGCAGTCTAAAAATCTCTGCTTCCTCAAATATTCCTCTTATGATGTGGTTTGCTTGTTTAAAGGATTTCATTACCAATATCTTTCTTAAAATGTGTCATCCTTAGCTAAATTCAATTCAAAAGCTGTAGTCTAGCTGCATCAGATAAACCATTACTTTCCTTCTTATAAAGCTAGACTTCTAATGCATCCTAAAATTGTACCAATTTTTTTGGCAATTACATAACAATATGAAATCATACTGAGTTGACTTGTGGGGAGGGAACTACTGATCAACCAATTTAATCTTATCCTACATCTGTGCTCTGGGGTTTTTGGACTCAAGGAAAGAATGCTACATTTGCCCCTTTAAACTTTTTGTTTTATTCAGCTCACCAGTATAGCCTGCTAAGAAATTTTTTTTGAAACTAGTTCTAATTTGGAAATGTTTATCAGTTTTTCAGCTTTTTGTCTTCTGCAAATTTGATGAATATGTTTTAGAAATTAGCATCCAAATAACTAATAAAAATGTTAACCAGAGTAGGATGTAGATAGAATGCTACCATGATACATAAACTTCCTTAAGAAAGATACTTTTTTATTAATCATCACTTTTTTTTAATAATAAATTTATTTTTATTGGTGTTCAATTTGCCAACATACAGAATAACACCCAGTGCTCATCCTGTCAAGTGCCCCCCTCAGTGCCCATCACCCTTTAATCTTGGCAATTATATAATTGTCTATACTTCCAAGATTCCTCTAACCTGTCCATGAGGATATTGCAAGAGATCTTGCCAAAAGCCCTGTTGAAATTAAATGACATAACTTTTCAGCACACTAGAGTAATTATGACGTATATTTAAGTTAGGAATGAAAATTTTATTGAGTTAAAATGAAATGAATAAAGAAAATGGCTTTTATGCAAAATATGGCCAAGGAAGTAGCATCAGAAACTCACAAGTATAATTCTTGCAAGATATAATTTTAGAAGAAAAAGTTTAAAGAGAAATTGGGACAATAGGCAGAAATATAAATGGCTGTAGATGTGACCATCAGAAGAAATTTAAAAGTGGGAAGGCACATGATGTGATGAGCACTGGGTGTTATACACAACTGATAAATTATTGAACATTACATCTGAAACTAATGATGTACTGTATGTTGACTAATTGAATTTATATTGAAAAATGGGAATACAGAAAATAAGAGGAACAAATTAAGGGGAGGGACTCAACCAGAGTTTTGTTACATATCTTCCTCATTTAGACATTGAAATAGCCTTATGAAATAGATTTAAAAGTTTGAGGAGATAGGGAACTTGCCTGTGGTCTCATAGTCAGAGATGGAGCTGTGACTTGGATATTGATCTCTCTAATACTAAAAAACTATGAGTTTTTATTATACTAGGCTGCTTGGTTAAGTTAAATTAGGATGCCTTTAGGGAAAATCTAGAAGGATAAAACCCCGGGTTGGTGGCTTTGGATAGAGCAATTCAGAATAGGTTTAGAAGATGGATCTTGGACTCAGAGAGGGATTTTTCTTCTTCAGTGAATATGAATGCTAAGCCTGAAATGTTAGCCTAACCTTAAAGTACAGGTCAAGCTGGAAACAGCAAGGAGGGGCTGAGACACATTCCAGGTCCAGGACTGAAAGAATAACCATTCCAGCTAGGGGAAGAACCTGATCAATAAATTAGTGACTGGAATTGAGGCTTGGGATTGAGACAAACGATTCTTCACTGCAAGGTGAGGTCGATGAGAAAGCAAGTTGCATTGGAACCCATCCTGGGAGCACATTCCACAACAGACCCTGGGAACTAAGCTGGCTACGGAGATGACTACTAAGTGTATGTTCTTATTGTTACTCATATAGGTGAGGAAATTGAGGGTCAAGGCATTAGCTAACTTGCCCAAGGTTACATATCCAGTGTATGGAAGCCTGTACCATCTGGTTTCAGAGCCACTTTCATCACTGATGCCGTGTTGTCTCTTCAGATGTCACCTCCTGTGAAACTTTCTCAGACTCCCATCTGGGTATTCACTTTGTACCTTTAATGTGAAGTATCACTTTATTGTTCATTTGTCATTTCTTTTTCTCATACAGATTGAGCTCCTCAAAAGCAGGATTATTCCATTTACCTGTCTACAACAGCACAGTGCCTGTACTTTAGTAACACCCAACAGAGGCTTAATAGATATCTTAGAAGATAAGATTATTGACTGTAAGAAGCAGTCATCACCTCTGCCTTACTTAGGCAGAATAGCATTTTATAGGAAGAATATCTAGTGGTTTATAGAATCAATTAGAAGGCTGACAACTATGTTAAGAAAATAGGTAGGAAAATAGGGAAGTTAGGCAACAGGGAAAAAAAACCTGTTCAGGACCTAATTGTGTACCAAAAAAATCAGTTATTATAGGTAAGACATTTAGAGCAGTGTTAGTCATCTTGTAAGGGAGTGATAATGTTTAATATTATGTTAACTGAGTCTTGAAGGCCATCAAGTTCACCAGATGGAGGAAGAAGGACCAGCATATGCAAAGGGCTTGGTATGTTAAGAGAATTTCTAGAAGCTTGATATAGCTAGAGGATAAAATATACCAAGGAGGGCAAAGCAGTGGGTAAAGCACAGCGAAAGCTGAGTTTGGCAAAGGAGGACAGAAACCATGCCAGGGAGGGCTTTTGTGAATCTATCAGAATAAAGTCTCTGTTTAGAATTTGTTCTAAGGGCAAAGGAGAACCAATGGTGGCTTCTAAATAGGACATGTGATGTGTGCTCCGTACACGTATCACTTGATTGTGAGTTGCCTGAAACCCATTTATTCGCAAATGTTTGGGATTCTCTCCTGGGCACGGCAGGCAAAGCCATGTGTGGGAAGGCAGTAGAAGACTGTGTGTGAGGACCTATGTGAAAAATGCTGAAGTTTACATGTATATCTTGACTACAACTTTACAGGCACATTTGAAGTCATGAGTGCTAGTGACCCTTAGAGTCTGGGTAGCTCTTTTGGCAAGTACACATGGAGCTGGTTTGAAGGAGGGGATCATGGTCATCTGATCCATGAAGGTAAGAACGGATAGCAAGGAGTGTGTCTGCTGATGGTCACACTGAAGAGCTCTGATGGCTGACTTCTTTAGTGGTACATTGTCCACTGCATTGTGCTTCAGCCACATAAAGCCTCAACATGAGTCTCCTGGCTCTAAGTCTGGGGGTATGGTCCTAACATAGCTTCTGGAGCCATCAGGAGAAATCCTTCATTAAGACAGCCATAAATTCAAAGACACCATATAAATGCTCTTCAACAATGGCTGTGTGTGGATGAGAGACTTTTTATGAGCTCTGCAAGCCAGAGACTGCCTTGTTTCAGTTGAAGTCATGGCCTGGAAAGGAAAAACTCCCATAGTAGGACACACATGTGTCAGCCTGTGGGGCCAAACTCTGACTTGGCCAAAGTCAAAAGCCGGTTCAAGGGGCTCAAATGGATTTAAAACAACACACTTCTTTTTCTGATTATAAAGGTAATATATTCAAACAGGAAAATTGTAAAATGCAGAAAAATACAAAAAAGGAAATAAAAATCTCTTAAGATTTCATGATTTGGACTTCACAATTTACTCCTAACATTTGGCTTATAGCCTTTAGTGTTTCATTTATGTATGCATGTGTCTGTATGTGTGTTGCATATACATGCATGTGTATTTGCATGTACATATAATACATATATTTTATTGTAGTAAAATATATACAGGATGAAATTTACCATTTTAACCATTTTTAAGTGTCCAGTTCTATGGCACTAAGTACATTCACACTGTCATGGAACTATCACCAGCAAAGTTTTTCATTTTCCCCAAACTGAAATTCTGTACCCATTAAACACCAATTCCCCATTCTTCCCTATGCCTAGCCTCTGGAAATCACTATTTTACTCTGTCTCTATGAATTTGACTATTTTATGTCCCTCATACAAATGGAACCATGCAGTACATGTTCTTTTGTGACTGGTTTATGTCACTTGGCATAATGTCCTCAAGTTCATTCATGTTGTGGCATGTGTCAACACTTCCTTCCTTTGAAGACAAATACCATGTGATTTCACTTATATGTGGAGCCAAACTCAACAAAACAAATGAAAAACAAACAAAAAATACCAGAAACAGACTTAAATGTAGAGAACAAATTGGTGGTTACCAGAGGGCAGAGGATAGTGGGATGGGCAAAATAGATAAAGTGTTCTGGTTATAAAATAAATAAGTCTCAGAGATGAAAAGTACAGCATAGGGAATATAGTCACTAATATTGTAATAACGTAAGAGGACAGATGATGACTACACTTATTGTGGTGAACACTGTGTAATGGGTAGAATTGTCAAGTCACAACTGTACACCTGAAACATATTAACAACATTGTATGCCAATTATACTTTAGTAAAAAGAGACCACACTGCCAAATTTTCTTCCTTTTTTAAATTTGATAATGTACTCCCAATTTTGTACTAAATTGTATTTTCCAATGTCATTACAAACTTTTTAAAACATGATTTTTAATGACTTCCAAGTATTTACTGCATTACTTGGTGTCCTATTCTTAGATATTTTTATTATTTTCAATTTTTCACTATTACAATAGTGTAGCAAACATCCTATATATAAATATTTGAAGATACTTGATTCTTTTTGTAAAGATTTTATTTATTTATTAGAGAGAGAGAGAGAGAGAGAGAGACAATGGGGGTGGGGTAGAGAGAAAGGGAGAAGCAAACTCCCCACTGAGCAGGGAGCCCAACCAGGGGCTTCACCCAGGAGTCCAAGATCATGACCCAAGCTGAAAGCAGATGCTTAACTGATGGAGCAACCCAATGCCCCTGATGATTTCTTTAATATGATAAATCCCTAAAGGTGAAATCAATGCATCCAAAATTATGAACATTTTTAAAGCTCCTGATATATATTCATAAACTTATTTTCGTAAAGTTTGCTCCACTCTTCCACCCCCCCCCCCAGTAGTGTTTAGGCCCATTGTACTTTCATTTATTTTTAAAAAATTAATTTTAAAATTAAAATTCAATTTAATTAACACATATTATTTAGTTTCAGAGGTAAGAATTTAGTGATTCATTAGTTGCATATAACACCCAGCCTCTGACTTGGCCAAAGTCAAAAGCCGGTTCAAAGAGCTCATTACATTACGTGCTCTCCTTAATGCCCAGGACCCAGTTACCCCATTTGTCCATCCACCTTCTCTCCAGGAATTTTCAGTTTGTTTCCTATAGTTAAGAGTCTCTTATGGTTTGTCTCCTTTTCTGTTTTCAACTTAAAAAAATAATTCTTTTAGCAACCTGACATTGTAGGTAACTGACCCACCAACACGTTTCTGGTCCTGGCTTCCCAAGAACTTTGTCAAGCTGAGGTTGTGGGTACACAGGTTTGAAGAAGGTCTGGAAATATGAGTAGAGGAAAAGAATAGACATTGGCAGTTTCCTGTGTGGGAAAGTCAGGTAGGCTGGTGCAGGTATTAGAGATCGGTGCAGATGGCAGAGGAAAGCACAGGGCACCCAAGGTGACTGAACATCTCTACATAAAAGTTGCTGCACACATAGGATCACAACTCTGTGAAGGAGATACGATCTTTATTTGCCGGTGAGGAACCTGAGTTATGCAGATGGTAGGTGGCAGAGCAAGGATTTAACCCACGTTCATCTGACATTCTGACACCTGAACTGGCACTGGCATCTTTTCACTACACACGATGCTCTCAGGAGAAGGCTGGAGACTTGAGATACAGAAATAACAGAGAAGGTGGGCAATGTTCCAAAATCAAGATGAACAAAGAAACAAACAGAAAACTAGACTCTTAAGTAACAGAGACCAAACTGGTGGTTGCAGAGGGAAAGGAGGAAGGGAGATGGGCAAAATAGATAAAGGGGATGAAGAGGTACAAACTTCTAGTTACAAAATAAAAAAGTCATGGAGATGAAAGTACAGTGCAGGAAATACAGTCAGTAATATTGTAATAGTGTTGCATGGTGACAAATGGTCACCACACTTACTGTGGTGAGACTGAGTAATGTAGAGAATTGTTGAATCACTATGTTGTACCCCTGAGACTAATATACCATTGCATGGTAATTATACTTCAGTAAAACAAACAAAAAAAACTGAAAAAGCTTGGCATAGACCAATTTTATAGTTATTTCCTAGGTCCAGGGAGAGCTAAGGGTTGTGATTCTGTGTGAAGGGGATGAAAGACGCCTCCATTTGGTGGATGGCCAAATTCCCCTGTGAAGGTGTGTGGGTTTAGTGCTTGTGGCATGCCACTGAACTGGATAAACTGATTTCAACAGATGCCATAAATCGCAGTAGAGCCACCTGCAGACTCCACATCCACCTAGGTGAAATGCTTATGTAAGATTGTAGAGCAGAGTAATCAGCAGCTTATTCAGATGGCAAAACTCTAGAGGAGAGGCAAAGGCCAGAACCAGTTAAGTGAGAAAGACCAGGTCATGAGTGGAAAAACCATGAACCTATGGTTTACCTCAGATTACTGTACTGCTGCTAAATTTCAGGAAAAACAATGCCTGCATTATGTTAAAGTGTGATTTAATCTTTCATTGATTTGGGTAAGGAGGTATAATTAAATTTACAACACCCATTCATAACACAAACACTTCAACCATTTGTATGGCTGCCGATCTTGTTACAAGATAGATGGTAATTGAAGCAGTGAGTCCCTGGCTGGTGTATCATGGAAATGAGAAGTCGACTTTAGTCCTCTGTTTTATTAGGGCAACTATGTGTTTGTTGTTATTGGCAGGCAGTGGCAAAGATGCTTATTGAAATGACAGGATGTTTTGGGAGGGGTATGTTGCAGTCATGGTGAGTAGAATTTCATTACAAACACATCTCTCTCTGTACCAGAGATTGAGCTTAAATAGCCATTTTCAGAATTGGTGATGGCTTTAGCAAAATCACCTGGAATCATATCAATGCTAAGGTTTGTTTAGGGATCCCATAAGCAGAGGGTATGAACTTTTGCACTCTGAGCTAAGATTCATTGGTTATTTCAATACACTTTCCATGATATCTATTAGCTTCATGTTAGCAACTTGACTGAGAAACTTAGGTCTGGTTCATTTTATAATATGCCCAGCACAAAATTGGTGCTAGGTAAATTCAAAGTAACATACAAATGTATAGTAGCATAGCATTCCATTTTTATTATTTGCGATTATTTAGATTTGGGATTAGGATTAAAAGACAAAGTAGATTTCAGCCTATTTATAAGAATTTTCTTCTGGGCATGGTGACTTTTCCTTGGGGAAAAAATAGGAACTAAATAAGGAATATGTAATGCTATGGGACGAAATGTTTCATACAACAAAAGATTGATTTTTTCGGTCAATGTCACTCAAAGTGTTCTAGTTTATTAAATGTGGTTCTCTAAGTCAGATGCCACAGTTGAGACACTAAGGGTTGACTATGCCCTCGCCAACCACATACACTCTGCATTCCTCTGCCTGAGCCTTGGGGAAAATAAGCCAATTAGAGATATATTTCCTACCCTCTTCTTAGGTAATAGAGAGAGAAAGGAAGGTGAAACAGTAAGCAATTAATTTTGTCCTGTAGATCAGGGGTTTGAGGGACAGAGGAGAGAGTTGGTGTTACATGGGTATATTGAGTAATACTCAGATGTTCAGCCCTAATCCTTGGTTTTCTTTGAGATGGAAATGGCCACAGTTGAGTCATGGTCCAGAGCAACTGCTAAAAGCCACAATTATTTTTGTAGGAAGAAAATCCAGCCCCTGAGAATCTTCTATACTGGGCTATGGTCAGGCTGATTAGGACCATTTGTATCTTCTCCTCCCTCTTCAAATGTTCTTTGTGTTCTAAATAACTGGTCTTAGAGAATCCATTTAGTTCTTAACATCTTTTGAGTGTTGACCACGCCATGAGCCAGGTATGCATACACTTTCATGTGGAAGGAGTTATCTACCCTGGTAACTACTAACTATGAGGAGATACCACTATTTTCTCCATTTTACAGGTAAGATAACTATTATAGGTACACCTGCATCAAAGGCACACTTCTTGTAAAGTGTGCAGCTGAGGTTTGAACCCTGGCAACCTGGCTTCCTAGCACATAGTCTCAACCATCAAACTCTACTGACATGGGATACTCTAAATCACTGAAAATAGTCCATGGAAGCTATTCTGCAACCATACATATTTGTATAATGTATTATTTATATACATACATACATATATAATTTGATATAAGTATAATTTATATGCTTTATATATATGTATGATTTATGTTTTACATACGTGTAATTTATAGATATACTTTGCATATAAGTTTGCACATATAAGTATAGACATACACTTTCCAAAGATATTTATATGGTAATTTACACATTGAAGGTCTGGAAGGGATTATCTCTGGGCAAGAGAATTATTGGTGTTTTTTGTACTTGTGTCTTTGCTTGTGTCTTTTATGATTTCTCCATGAGGAATATATAATGGCTTATAACTAAATTTCCTTAATTTAAAAAAAGATTTTTTTACTTAGGGCATTTAAAAACATGCATTGACTGAACTTGTGACTGCTCTGTACAGGATTATATAAAATGCAGGCAAAGCCCTGGGTGTAGGAAAGCACCTGGCTGGCTAGTTAGCATAACTGGTTTATTTTCTTTTCTAGACAGGAGAATGGAGACTTCATATGGTATGCATTGCTGCATTGTCCCCAGAACACTTCTCTAACAAGCAGTGATCTTCAAGTTGGCCCATTTTGTTATCTTTGTGATGTTAGTTCTTCTCCAGAAAATCCCAGATAAGCTAGAACCAGTGTCCCCTCCACATTTCACCCAGAGCCATGGCCTCAAAACTGCCTCAGCTGCCCTGATAGCACCATAGGATGGGGAGCCTCTACCCCTGGAGATCTGCTTAGTGCTGTAAGAAGTTTCGGGGAATACTTTCAGCCATGGTAGGGGGTGATGCTGCTTTGAGAGTTCAGCCTTATTTGTCTCAACGTTCCCACTGCTAATCCTCAACCCCTCTACAAGAGCTGGGCCTTGGGAGTCTGCAAACCTTTTATTACTCAGGGAGACAATAGAGGCAAAGTCATCTGGTTATTTTAGTTGCTTAATTTTCTTCCTCTGTTACATGGAAATATGTCAGAATAGGAGGTTCCCCTTCCACCCCAAACCCTGCCCTCCCCAGAGATATGGAGAAGGGAACCACCATTTATTACTTCATTACATGTATAAGTGGGGAGTATTGAGTATTGAGGATGCTCCACACATAGCTGAGTGGTGTATGTCCATCCTGGGAGATGAATGACCAGGACAAAGGTCACTGCCTTGGTCTCAGGGTTTCCAGGCATCCCAGCGTGCAGATTTCTGTTTGCTGCCTTGAGAAGGGAGAACCATGGGATGTCTACTTTCCTGCCTCTCCACAAATGTTCCAAAAATGCACTTTCCCAGGTGAGATAATGCCTGTGCAATGGAGCCAAAGCCCTCCTGCAGAACCGCCTTTAGAGGCATTAGTCCTTCCCACCACCAGAGGGAAGCAGTGCAGTATACCTGCCTTCTATATGAATGCAAAGTACTGGTGGAAGAGAGTGGGTGGATTTTGGAGGGAGGCTTCAGCCCTGAGTATCCCTGAAAACCCAGCCATTTTGCAAGAGTCAACAAAATGTTTGAATCAAAAATAAACAGATATCTTTATATAGGTGTATATGTATGTCATCACAAAAATAAAATTGTGCAAAATTGAAATCTATAAACATTGAAAGGTCTGGAAAGAAAACTTCATGAATCTCATTCATTGTGAAATCTAATATTCACAAAAAGTTCTTACTTATTAATCAATTTTTAATATAGAGTTCTTCTCAATAATGTGTATTGTAAATGAAAAGAAATAATAGCTAAAATAAATGTATGACTTATATGTAAATAATTTCAGAAACAAAATTATTAAAATGTTTCCAAAAACATCTTAGCAAAAATTATATTTAAATGGTCTGCAGGTATATTTTAATATGTTTGATACCATGTGGAAGGATTATTTCTCTACTCTTCAAAAGAAATAGACTCCATACCAGAGGCTGTGAACACATATACTCCATTCTCATCAGTCCCTTCTATATTTTCCACAAAATTTTCCTCTTGGCCTTAGGAAACTAAAAGTTTGAGGAAGGACAGTAAGTCTTAAGAGAAGGAAGGGCAAGGCCAGGGATGAAGCAGTGAGGTTACCTTGGTAGATGTCCTGTGGTCACAAGGATTAGGACCTACTCACAGGCACCCAGGCTCAGAAGGAAAGTAGATCCTTCTTCAGATCTGCCAAACCCAGAGACTAGAACTGGCATCCATGATTTCAGTTAATCAATTTACAACAAGAAACATAACTGTTGAAAGGACTGGTCACTCATATCCCCTGAGCAGTGCCTTTTGTTCCCACATGGACAGAGATGTTGTAATTAGAAGCTGGTGATCACAGACTCAGAGGAGGAAAGTTAGTTTCCCAATTTGGAGATTACTGATGTCTGGCCAGTCCCTGATAGAGGTCCACTGCATCATAGATCTTGCCAGTAGGACTTGGCCCTCTTGCCCATACACAGACTGCGTATATGGGTCTAGTCTCATTGACCTCCACGAATCCTCTTTTCTACATTTAGCTGAATAATCCCCCTCCCTTCTGAATGAAAGGTCAATATATTAAATTTGCAGTCAGATTGTTTCCTTGGACCCCATTCTTTTTTTTAAGGTTGACTATGATATATCTCTAATCTGATCCATTCTAATGTTTACTATTTACAAGGAATCTTTGTTCTATTTAACTTAAACCTTGGGGGCATCTCATTGCAATTTTCAGGTCCATGTGGCAAAGCACAGGAGGTTATAGGGAGTAGGTTGCCTGCTCTCACCTCTGCTTGACTTCACTATTGCTTGCCTTCTTTTTCAGAGCCACTACTACCTCATATTTCCCCTGTTGTTCTAGGGTCATCCCCTTCCTCTTTCTGGAAGCTCTCTGGAACAGGGATCCTGAGAATGTCATCCCTTCCAAGATGTCAGTAGGCTCCATGCTTTCATGGCCAGAATACTCTGCTGGGGTCAGAGGTGGGAATGAAAGGGCCACTGTCTGTGAATTCCTGCCAATCCCTTTAAGTGAACTTTGCTTCTGATGCATGATTAGTCACCAAGTTTCTTT
This sequence comes from Canis lupus familiaris, assembly GCF_011100685.1. Taxonomy (NCBI): domain Eukaryota; kingdom Metazoa; phylum Chordata; class Mammalia; order Carnivora; family Canidae; genus Canis; species Canis lupus. The sequence continues at coordinate 62,040,360 of NC_049238.1, forward strand.
TTTCTTTTTCTTTTTCTTTCTCTTTTTCTTTTTCTTTTTCAGTCACTAAGTTTCTATCCAGAAAGTCTGGGTTTAGTTTTGTCTCTGCCATTTTCTCACTGCTTGACTTGGTAACATTTAAACCATTTTCTTAGTTGATATGAGCTTGATTATACTTATATTTGTCTTTCCATAGTTATAGGCCTGTCTAGAGATTAAATGGCCTACTGTGTGTTAAAGAGTAGATCAAATTATTCTGTTTTTCCAACAAATCATTATTGCATGCTACTATCTGCCAGTATCTACTTCAGGCATTGAGAAAAAAGCAAGAACAAAAACAGAAGATGCAATAATGATGATTTTGCCAAGTTCTCTCTACTGAGGTTGTATCACTTACTATTCCCACCAAAAAGTGTGAGTGCCTCTTCTCCACAGCCTTGTCAACAAAGTCTATTCTCAAACTTTTAGATGTTTGCCAAACTAATGGTGAGACATGATATCTTGTTACAGTTTTAATTTGTATTTCTATTATTATAAACAAGCTTTAGCATCTTCTCAGATATTTAAGGATCATTTGAATGTCTTCTGTCAACAATCTATTTATATCTTTTGCCCTTTGTTCTTTCTTATTTTGTGCACTTGTGCTTTCTCATGTGAACCTTTCTTTTACCTTTTAAAAGTTGGTTAGTGGTTTCCTATTTTGTTATTTCAAAGAAATAAGTTGTTTATTTATTTACTAACTTATGTGCTTATTTTACTGCTTTTCTAATGGTCATTAATTTATGCTCATAACTTTTAAAATTCTTCCTTATATATATATTTTTTTCTACATTAATATTTTTCTAGATTTTCAAATTATACTATTAATTCATTTAATTCTTATATAATTGTAGTTAAAGCTTTGAATTTTCCTGGGAGCATTCATGTAGTTAACACAGATCCCTATACATCTAGTTCAATTATCATTTTTTAAAAGTTCTGCAATTTCATTTTGTATTCACCTTCTTTTATCTAAGAGTTGTTTAATAGTGTCTGTCTATTATTAATTCCCAACAAAACAATAACAACAGGGAGAATTGCCAATATTCATTCATTCTACATGTGCCTGTAAGAACACTATTTCTTCTATTTCTGTTTCTAAATACTGCATTGAGATTCTCTATGTTGCCTAATATTGAACATTCCATGTGTAGGAGGTGTACTTTTATTGTTGCATTAATGTATTGGTGTGGAGATACACATGTATATATGGAGAGCTAAAAAATATTAGATTTCTGGGCCTTAACCTTCAACTACCAAGCAGAATATCCAAAAATGAGACCAAGGAATATTTTTTAAAATTTTTTATTGGTGTTCAATTTGCCAAGATATGGAATAAAACCCAATGTTCATCTCAAGTGCCCCCGTCAGTGCCCGTCACCTAGTCACAGCCACCCCCGCCCACCTCCCTTTCTACCGCCCCTTGTTCATTTTCCAGAGTTAGGAGTCTCTCATGTTCTGTCTCCCTTTCTGGTATTTCCTACTCATTTTTTCTCCTTTCCCCTTTATTCCCTTTCACTATTTTTTATATTCCCCCAATGAATGAGACCATATAATGTTTGTCTTCTCCGACTGACTTATTTCATTCAGCATAATACCCTCCAGTTCCATCCACGTTGAATCAAATGGTAAGTACTTGGCGTCTCCAATGGCTGAGTAATCTTCCATCATATACATAGACCACATCTTCTTTTCCATTCATATTTCGATAGACAACGAGGCTCCTTCCACAGTTTGGCTATTGTGGACATTGCTGCTAGAAACATTGGGGTACAGATGTCCTGGCATTTCACTGCATCTGATCTTTGAGGTAAATCCCCAGCAGTGCAATTGCTGGGTCTTAGGGCAGGTCTATTTTTAACTCTTTGAGGAACCTCCACACAGTTTTCCAGAGTGGCTGCACCAGTTCACATTCCCACCAGCAGTGCAAGAGGGTTCCCCTTTCTCCACATCCTCTCCAACATTTGTACTTTCCTGCCTTGGTAATTTTCCCCATTGTCACTGGTGTGAGGTAGTATCTTATTGTGGTTTTGATTTGTATTTCCCTGATGGCCAGGAATGCGGAGCATTTTCCCATGTGCTTGTTGGCCATGTCTATGTCTTCTCCTGTGAAATTTCTGTTCATGTCTTTTGCCCATTTCATGATTGGATTGTTTGTTTCTTTGCTGTTGGGTTTAATAAGTTCTTTATAGATCTTGAATACTAGTCCTTTATCTGATACGTCATTTGCAAATATCTTCTCCCATTCTGTAGGTTGTCTTTTAGTTTTGTTGATTGTTTCCTTTGCTATGCAAAAGCTTCTTATCTTGATGAAGTCCTAATAGTTCATTTTTGCTTTTGTTTCTCTTGCCTTCATGGATGTATCTTGCAAGAAGGTACTGTGGCCCAGTTCAAAAAGGGTGTTGCCTGTGTTCTCCTCTAGGATTTTGATGGAATCTTGTCTCACATTAAGATCTTTCATCCATTTTGAGTTTATCTTTGTGTATGGTGTAAGAGAATGGTCTAGTTTTATTCTTCTGCATGTGGATGTCCAATTTTCCCAGCACCATTTATTGAAGAGACTGTCTTTTTTCCAATGGATAGTCTTTCCTCCTTTGTCGAATATTAGTGGACCATAAGTTGAGGGTCCACTTCTGGATTCTCTTTTCTGTTCCATTGATCTATGTGTCTGGTTTTGTGCCAGTACCACACTGTCTTGATGACCACAGCTTTGTAGTACAACCTGAAATCTGGCATTGTGATGCCCCCAGATATGGTTTTCTTTTTTAAAATTCCCCTGGCTATTCGGGGTCTTTTCTGATTCCACACAAATCTTAAAATAATTTGTTCTAACTCTCTGAAGAAAGTCCATGGTATTTTGATAGGGATTGCATTAAGTGTGTACATTGCCCTGGGTAGCATTGACATTTTCACAGTATTAATTCTGCCAATCCATGAGCATGGAATATTTTTCCATCTCTTTGTGTCTTCCTCAATTTCTTTCATAAGTGTTCTATAGTTTTTAGGGTATAGATCCTTACCTCTTTTGTTAGGTTTATTTCTAGGTATCTTATGCTTTTGGGTGTAATTGTAAATGGGATTGACTCCTTAATTTCTCTTTCTTCAGTTTCATTGTAAAGAAATGCCACTGACTCCTGGGCATTGGTTTTGTATCCTGCCACACTGCCAAATTGCTGTATGAGTTCTAGCAATCTTGGGGTGGAGTCTTTTGGGTTTTCTATGTAGAGTATCATGTCATCGGCGAAGAGGGAGAGTTTGACTTCTTCTTTGCCAATTTGAATGCCTTTAATGTCTTTTTGTTGTCTGATTGCTGAGGCTAGGACTTCTAGTACTATTTTGAATAGCAGTGGTGAGAGTGGACATCCCTGTCTTGTTCCTGATCTTAGGGGAAAGGCTCCCAGTGTTACCCCATTGAGAATGATATTTGTGGTGGGCTTTTTGTAGATGGCTTTTAAGATGTCAAGGAAAGTTCCCTCTATCCCTACACTCTGAAGAGTTTTGATCAGGAATGGATGTTGTATTTTGTCAAATGCTTTCTCTGCATCTATTGAGAGGATCATATGGTTCTTGTTTTTTCTCTTACTGATATGATCAATCCCACTGATTGTTTTATGAGTGTTGAACCAGCCTTGCATCCCGGGGATAAATTCCACTTGATCATGGTGAATAATCTTCTTAATGTATTGTTGGATCCTATTGGCTAGTATCTTGTTGAGAATTTTTGCATCCATGTTAATCAGGGATATTGGTCTGTAATTCTCCTTTTTGGTGGGGGTCTTTGTCTGGTTTTGGAATTAAGGTGATGCTGGCCTCATAGAACGAGTTTGGTAGTATTCGATCTCTTTCTATCTTTCCGAACAGCTTTAGTAGAATAGGTATAGTTGCTTCTTTAAACGTTTGATAGAATTCCCCTAGGAAGCCATCTGGCCCTGGACTTTGTGTCTTGGGAGGTTTTTGATGACTGCTTCAATTTCCTCCCTGGTTAGTGGCCTGCTCAGGTTTTCAATTTCTTCCTGTTCCAGTTTTGGTAGTTTGTAGTTTTCCAGAAATGCATCCATTTCTTCTAGATTGCCTAATTTATTGCCATATACCTGCTCATAATATGTTTTTAAAATCATTTGTATTTTCTTGGTGTTGGGGATGATCTCTCCTTTCTCATTCATGATTTTTTTTATTTTTATTTTTTTAATTTTTTTTATTGGTGTTCAATTTGCCAAAATATAGAATAACACCTAGTGCTCATCTCATCAAGTGCCCCCCTCAGTGCCCATCACCCAGCCACCCCCACCCCCCACCCACCTCCCTTTCTACCACCCCTTGTTCGTTTCCCAGAGTTGGGAGTCTCTCATGTCCTGTCTCCCTTTCTGATATTTTCCACTCATTTTCTCTCCTTTCCCCTTTATTCCCTTTCACTATTTTTATATTCCCCAAATGTCATTCATGATTTTATTAATTTAAGTATTTTCTCTCTTCTTTTTAATAAGGCTGGCTAATGGTTTATCTATCTTATTAATTCTTTCAAAGAACCAACTCCTGGTTTTGTTGATCTGTTCCACAGTTCTTCTGGCCTCTATTTCATTGAGTTCTGCTTGAATCTTTATGAACTCTCTTCTGCTGGATGTAGGATCTCTTTGCTGTTTTTTCTCCAGCTCCTTTAGGTGCAAGGTTAGCTTTTGTATTTGAGTTCTTTCCATTTTTTGGATGGATGCTTGTCTTGCAATGTATTTCCCCCTCAGGACTGCTTTTGCTGTATCCTAAAGATTTTGAACAGTTGTATCTTCATTCTTATTAGTTTCCATGAATCTTTTTAATTCTTCCTTAATTTCCTGGTTGACCCTTTCATCTTTTAGCAGGATGGTCCTTATCCTCCACGTGTTTGAAATCCTTCCAAACTTCTTCTTGTGATTTAGATCTAATTTCAAAGCATTATGGTCTGAAAATATGTAGGGGACGATTCCAATCTTTTGGTATCGGTGAAGACCTGATTGTGAACCAGTATGTGGTCTATTCTGGAGAAAGTTCCATGTGCACTTGAGAAGAATGTGTATTCAGTTGCATTTGGATGTAAAGTTCTATAAGTATCTGTGAAATTCATCCTTCAGTGTATCATTTAAAGCTCTTGTTTCTTTGGAGATGTTGTGCTTTGAAGACCTGTCGATTGTAGAAAGTGCTACATTCAAGTCACCAAGTATAAGTGTATTATTATATAAGTATGTCTTAACTTTGTTTATTAATTGATTGATATACTTGGCAGCTCCCACATTAGGGGCATATATATATATATATTGATGATTGTTAAGTCCTCTTGTTGGATAGATCCTTTAAGTATGATATAGTGTCCCTCTTCATCTCACTACAGTCTTTGGGGTAAATTTTAGTTTATCTGACATAAGGATGGCTACCCCTCCTTTCTTTTGAGGACCATTTGAATGGTACATGGTTCTCCATCCTTTTATTTTCAGGCTGTAGGTGTCCTTATGTCTAAAATGAGTCTCTTGTAGACAGCAAGTGGGTCTTGCTTTTTTATCCAGTCTGAAACCCTGTGCCTTTTGATGGAGTCATTAAGCCATTCACGTTCAGAGTTACTATGGAAAGATATGAGTTTAGTGTCATCATGATACCTATTCAGTCCCTGTTTTTGTGGATTGTTCCCTTGGACTTCCTCTGTTACAGAATCCCTCTTAATATTTCTTGCAGAGCTGGCTTCATGGTCACATATTCTTTCAGTTTCTGCCTATCTTGGAAGCTCTTTATCTCCCCTTCTATTCTTAATGACAGCCTTGCTGATAAAGTATTCTTGGCTGCATGTTCTTCTCATTTAGGACCCTGAATATATCCTGCCAGCCCTTTCTGGCCTGCTAGGTCTCTGTGAATCTAATATTTCTCCCCATAAAAGTTAGAGATTTGTTATCTCTTGCTGCTTTAAGGATCTTCTGTTTATCTTTGGAATTTGCAAGCTTCACTATTAAATGCCGATGTGTTGAGCAGTGTTTATTGATTTTAGGGGGGGATCTCTCTATTTCCAAGATCTGAATGCTTGTTTCCCTTCCCAGGTTAGGAAAGTTTTCAGCTATGATTTGTTCAAATACATATTCTGGACCTCTGTCTCTTTCAGCGCCCTCAGGAACCCCAATTAAACGTAGATTTTTCTTCCTGAGGCTGTCATTTATTTCCCTTAATCTATCCTTCTGATCTTTTAGTTGTTTTTCTCTTTTTTCCTCAGTTTCCCTCCTTGCCATCAACTTGTCTTCTATGTCACTCACTCATTTAATTGATTTTTAATCTCTGCCTGATTAGATCTAAATTCTGCAGTCATGAAGTCTCTTGAGTACTTTATGCTTTTTTTCTAGAGCCACTGGTAGCTTTATAATAGTGCTTCTGAATTGGTTTCCTGACATTGAATTGTAATCCAAATTTTGCAACTCTTTGGGAGAGAGGACTGTTTCTGATTCTTTCTTTTGAGGTGAAGTTTTCCTTCTAGTCATTTTGCTCAGGGCAGAGTGGCCAAAAACAAGTTGTATTGGGAAAAGGAGAAAAAAAGAGAAGAGAAAGAAGAAAAGAAAAAGAGAAAAAAATAAGAGAAGAAGAAAAAAAAAGGAAGAAAAGAAAAAAATGGGGGGGGGGGAAGCAACAGAAAACAAAGAGAAGGGGGAATATCCTCTGATTCTATATACTGTAAATCCCTCGACTTCCCTGGAACTTTCTAGTGCTGTTTGGTCAATAACTTGTTTTTCCCCTGTACCTCTAGCTGGTCTTCTGGGGGAGGGGCCTGCTGTGCTGATTCTCAGGTGTGAGCCCTTGGGGGAGCTGCTCAGTCCCCTGCCTGGTGCATGGCTCAGGTTGAGTTGTTTATCCTGTTTGTCCCGTGAGGCCACTGTGAAGCTTAGTGGGGGTTGTTCAACGTGTGATGCCCCAGGAGGAACAACAACAGTGGTGGCCAGCTCTCCAGCCGTAAAGTCAGCTCCTGCAGTAACTACCAGAGCTCTCCGTCTGCAGGGGCCTGGATGCTCCAGGGGCAGGGGCCGCTGATATGCACAGCTCGGGGCTGCTCAGCGGCAGGAGTGTCCTTGCCGTCCTGTGCCCTCCCAGCCTCTGCCTGTCCCGGGGGAGCGCCGGATCCTAGGCTGTGTCCCCGGCGCCCTGGGCTCCCGGGCCTGCACTGCTGGAATCCCGCTCCCGCCACGCAGCTCCCTCCACGCGAAGCCTCTGCCCGAGCCGCCTCCGAGCTGCTCCCGGGTCCAGCCAGGCACGCACTGCAACCCTTTAGGGAGCTCGGTCAAGGAACATTTTAAACAGCATATGAGCCAATGCTATTTAACAGGAACATAACATGGACCACAAATGTGAGTTGCATATGTAATTTTGAATATCATAGTAGCCACATTTTCAAGAATAAAAAGAATCAGATAAAAAAATACAGATCATCGAAAAGTTCTTTATATCTTATTAATTGTGTTGTTCAGTTCTTCTCAATACTTAACACTTGAGCTGAGAGCAAGTATTCCATTATTTTTTAAAGATTTTATTTATTTACTCATGAGATTCACAGAGAGAAGGGCAGAGACACAGGCAGAGGGAGAAGCAGGCTACCCGTGGGGAGGCCAATGTGGGACTCCACCCCAGGACCCCATGATCACGATCTGACCCGAAGGCAGATGCTCAACCACTGAGAGAACCAGGGGCCCCTGGATTTTTTACATAGAGTATCACGTTAAATATCTTCTCCCATTCCGTAGGGTGCGTTTTAGTTTTTTTACTGTTTGCTTTGCTATGGAGAAGCTTTTTATCTTGATGAAGTCCTGATAGTTCATTTTTGCTTTTGTTTCCTTTGCCTTTGGAGACATATCTGGCAAAAAGTTTCTGTGGCTGAGGTTGAAAAGGTTGCTGCCTGTGTTCTCCTCTGGGATTTGATGGATTTGTCTCACATTTTGGTCTTTCATCCATTTTGAGTTTATTTTTGTGTATGGTGTAAGAAAGTGGTCCAGTTTCATTCTTCTGCAGGTGGCTATTCAATTTCCCAGCACCATTTGTTGAAAGACTGTTCTTTTTCCATTGGATATTCTTTCCTGCTTTGTCGAAGATCAGTTGACCATAGAGTTGAGGATCCATTTCTGGGTTCTCTATTCTGTTCCATTGATCTATGTGTCTGTTTTTGGTGCCAGTAGCATGCTGTCTTGATGGTTTTGTAATACTTTCGTAATAGAACTTGCAGTCCGGCATTGTGATGCCACCAGCTTTGGTTTTCTTCTACTACATTCCTCTGGGTATTCAGGGTCCTTTCTGGTTCCACTCAAGTTTTAGATTATTTGTTCCAGCTCTGTGAAAAATGTTCATTTGAAAATTTCAATACATTGCATTGAAAGTGTAGATTGCTCTGAGTAGCATAGACATTTTAACAATATTTATTCTTCCAATCCATGAGCATGGAATGTTTTGCCATCTCTTTGTGTCTTCTTCAATTTCTTTCCTAAGTGTTCTATAGTTTTTAGAGTATGGATATTTTGCCTCTTTAGTTAAGGTTTATTCCTAGGTATCTTATGGTTTTTAGTGCAGCTGTGAGATCGATTCCTTAATTTCTCTTTTTTCAGTCTCATTGTTAGTGTATAGAAATGCAACTGATTTCTGGGCATTGATTTTATATCTTACCACATTGCCAAATTGCTGTATGAGTTCTAGCAATCTTGGGGTATGTTCTTTTGGGTTTTCCACATAAGATATCATGTCATCTGTGAAGAGTGAGAGTTTGATTTCTTTTTGCTGACTTGAATGCCTTTTATTTCTTTGTGTTGTCTAATTGCTGAGGCTAGGACTTAGTACTATGTTGAACAACAGTGTTGAGAGTGGACATCCCTGTGTTGTTCCTGACTTTAGGGGAAAAGCTCTCAGTTTTCTCCATTGAGAATGATATTCACTGTGGGCTTTTTATAGATGGCTTTTATCATATTGAGATATGTTCCTTCCATCCCTACACTGTGGAGAGTTTTGGTCAAGAAAAGATGCTATATTTTGTTGGATGCTTTTCCTGCATCAATTGAGAGGATCATATAGTTTGTTTCCTTTCTTTTATTAGTGTGATGTATCACATTGATTGATTTGCTAAGGTTGAACCACCCTTGTGTCCCAGGAGTAAATCACATTTGATTGTGGTAAGTAATCCTTTTAATGTACTGTTGGATCCTATTGGCTTGTACCATGGTGAGAATTTTGGCATCCTGTAATTGTTCTTTTTTGTGGTCTCTTTGTCTAAAGGTTTTGGAATCACGGTAATGTTAGTGTCATAGAATCAATTTGGAAATTTTCTTTCCATTTCTATTTTTGGGGAATAGTTTGAGAAGAATAGCTATTAGCTCTTCTTCAAATATTTGATAGAATTACCCTGGGAAGCCATCTGGGCCTGGACTTCTGTTTGTTGGGAGATTTTTTTTATTACTGATTCACTTTCTTTGCTAGTTATCAGTCTGTTCAAAGTTGTTATTTCTTCCTGTTTCAGTTTTGGTAGTTTAGGCTTTATTGCTATCTCTTTTCTAGCTCCTTTAGGTATAAGATTAGGTTGTGTCTTTGAGATTTTCTTCCTTCTTGAAGTAGGCCTGTATTGCAGCGTAATTCCCTCTTAGGACTACCTTTGCTGCTTCTGAAAGGTTTTGGACTGTTGTGTTTAATTTACACATGATTCCATATATTTTTAAATTTCTTCTTTAATTTTCTGGTTAACCCATTCAGTCTTCAGGAGGATGTTCTTTAATCTCCATGTATTGGTGGTCTTTCCAATTTCTTCTTGTGGTTGACTTTCAAGTTTCATATCTTTGTGGTCTGATCTTAATCTTTTTGTCCTGGTTGAGGCCTGCTTTGTGACCCAGTATGTGATCTATTCTGGAAAACATCCCATGTACACTCAAAAAGAATGTGTATTCTGCCTTAGGATGAAATGTTCTGAATATATCTGCTAAATCCATCTGGTCCAGTGTGTCATTCAAATCCATTGTTTCCTTGTTGATTTTCTGGTTTAGATAATATGTCCATTGCTGCAAGGAGGGTGTTAAAGCACCCTACTATTATTGTATTATCAATGTGTTTCTTCATGTTTGTTATTAATTGACTTATATACTTGAGTGCTCCCAAGTTAGGGGCATAAAAATATATAATTGTTAGATCTTCTTGTTGGACATACCCTTTCATTATGATATAGTGCCCTTCATCTCTTGTTACACTCTTTGGCTTAAAATCTAGTTTTTCTGATGTAAGTATGGCTACTCTGGCTTTTTTTTTTTTTAATGCCCGTTACCATGATAAATATTTCTTCATCCCCTCACTTTCATTTTTTTAAAAGATTTTATTTATTTATTCATGAGAGACGTAGGCAGAGGGAGAAGCAGGTTTTATGCAGGGAGCCCGATGTGGTACTCAATCTTAGGACCCCGGGATCATGACCTGAGCCAAAGGCAGATGCTCAACCACTGAGCCACACAGGTGCCCCTATCCCTTCACTTTCAATCTTCAGATGTCCTTAGGTGTAAAATGAGTCTCTTGTAGGCAGCATATAGAGGAGTCTCGGGTTTTTTTATAAATTTATTTTTTATTGGTGTTCAATTTGCCAACATATAGAATAACACCCAGTGCTCATCCTGTCAAGTGCCCACCTCAGTGCCCATCACCCAGTCACCTCCACACCCCCCCCCCCCAGCCACCTCCCATTCCACCAACCCTAGTTCGTTTCCCAGAGTTAGGAGTCTTTCATGTTCTGTATCCCTTTCTGATATTTCCCACTCATTTTTTCTCCTTTCCCCTTTATTCTCTTTCACAATTTTTTATATTCCCCAAATGAATGAGACCATATAATGTTTGTCCTTCTCCGAAGAGTCTTGTTTTTTTAATTTATTCTGATACTCTATATATTCTGATTGGAGCATTTAGTCCATTTATTTTCAGAGTGATTATTGATAGATATGAATTTAGTGTCATTGTATTACTGTAAAGTCTATATTTCTGGAGATGTTCACTGTTCCTTTCTAGCCTTTGTTGCTTTTGGTCTTTCTTTCCCCCTCAAAGTCTCCTTTAATATTTCCTGCATGCTGGTTTAGTGGTCAAAAACTCCTTTAGTTTTTGTTTTCCTGGAAAACTCGTTATCTCTCCTTCTATTCTGAATGACAGCCTTGCTGATAAAGTATGCTTGGCTGCAGATTTTTCCCATTTTGTGTGTTTAATATATCATGCCACTTTTTTCTGGCCTGCCACATTTCTGCTGTGAACGTGATCTGTCTTCCCTTGTAGGTTAATGACCTTTGCTCCCTTGTGGCTTTAAGGATTCTTTCATTATTTCTGTGTTTTCCTAATTTTACTACAAATATGTCTTGGTGTTGACCTGTTTTTGTTGATTTTAATGGGAGTTCTCTGTGTTTCCCAGATTTAGATGTCTGTTTCCTTCCTCAGATTAGGGAAATTTTCAGCTATAATTTTCTCAAGTAAACCTTCTGCCCTTTCCCCCACCCCTCTTCTTCTGGAACACCTATGATATGAATATTATTACACTTTATAGAGTCATTGAGTTTCCTAAGTCTACATTATTTTCAGCTTCATTATTTTCCATAATTCTATCTTCTATATCACTTATTCATTCCTCCACTTCTTCCATCCTTGTGGTAATTACATCCAGTTGGTTTTGCATCTCGGTTATAGTTTTAAAAAAATTAGCTTGGCTAGTGTTTAGGTCTTTTATCTCTGTGGTAAGGGACTCCCTGTTGTCTTCTATGCTTTTCTGAAGCCTAGCTAGTAATCTTATGATTGTTGTTTTATTTTTTTTTTTTTAATTTTTATTTATTTATGATAGTCACACAGAGAGAGAGAGAGAGAGGCAGAGACACAGGCAGAGGGAGAAGCAGGCTCCATGCACCGGGAGCCCGACATGGGATTCGATCTCGGGTCTCCAGGATCGCGCCCTGGGCCAAAGGCAGGCGCCAAACCGCTGCGCCACCCAGGGATCCCTGATTGTTGTTTTAAATTCTAAATCAGACATATTACTTCCATATGTTGCTATTAGATCTCTGGCTATTAGATCTCTGTTGCTTTTAGATCTCTGTTTTTTCTTTTGGGATCAATTCTTCAACTTTGGCATTTCACCCAGGTCTCTGTCTTTTATGTGTAGGAAAGCCTGTTATGTTTATTGCTCCTGAGAGTATTGGCTTTATGACAAAGAGGTCCTATTCTGTCCAGATCCTGGTGCTTCAGGAATGTTTCTGGTATATGCTGTCTGCACTTGGTCAGTGCTCCTAGGTGGGGGTGCAAATGGTGTTAGCCCACTCTCTTGTCCCCAGGGTGGGGCATTTGCATCTGCCACTATTCAGGAAGGCTTTACAGAAGAGCAACAATCTTCCCTCTTGTGTCCCTGACTTCTGTCAGAACCCTGCCTTCAGGGCATCCTGGGTGGCTAAGTGGTTTAGTGCCGCTTTTGGCCCAGGGCTTGATCCTGCAGATCCAGGATTGAGTCCCACGTTGGGGTCCCTGCATGGAACCTGCTTCTCCCTCTGCCTGTGTCTCTGCCTCTCTCTCTCTCTTTCTGTGTGTGTGTGTGTGTGTGTGTCTCATGAATAAATAAATAAAATTAAAAAAAAGAACACTGCCTTCTCCCTATCTGTGTCTAGGTTGTCTGTCCACCTGGAAGGCCATGCTCCTGTGTTTTATCTCAGGCACATGGGCTGGGTTAAAACTCCAAATTTTAAGGATCTGGTGGGGCACAGACCGGTGCTGATCCTCTGAGGAGGGTCTCCATGCACCAGGGATGGTGCTGGTTTGTCCCTGAAGGCAGTTTCAAGAATGTGCAGGTGTTAGGAGTTTAAAGTTCAGCAAAAAACTAGTGTCCAGGTTAGCTCCCCTCAGCAGGTGTCTCTACTCTTATGGGGCTCACTGGCTCATTTGTCCCCAGACAGGCCATGCCACCTCTCCCAATGCACTCCAAGAAGGGGAACTATCTCTCTTAGCCACACTCCCCACTTCTAGGCCTCTATCCTTCTCCACAGAAATGCCTCTACACCCACCAGGCTTTACCCTGGCAATCTCACAGACTTCTAAAATGTCAGACTTTGAGCTCTGCTGCTTGTAAAAACTTGCAATAATCAGCCCCTCTTGTTTTCCCCATCAATGATTTTGGGGAATTGTTTTTCTTATGCAATGCCCTGTGCCCTGTTCTCTTTCTCTCTCCTCTCTATCTGATCAGGGCTCCCTCTCCTCTATAGTCTCCATGACTTTTTTATCCCTCAAATCATATTTCTGAACCTCCTACCTTCCACGAGTGGCCTCTTCTCTCCCTCTAGTTATGCAGTTTGTTCTCTCAATCCCCAGATAGATTTCTTAAGTGTTCAGAATGATTTGATGTTTATCTAGCTGTGTCAAGGGACAAGGCAAGCATAGGGTCACCCTACTACTCCACCCCCATAACTTCTCCCCCACCTAAGGGTTGTTATTCACCCTAACACATTTTGTTTTCTCCTTAGAGATTGCTCTTACTTCTTGTAAAACAAAATGAAATGGAAAATATTCTTTATGCAGGATCTAGTTATTTTGTTGTGCAAGGACCTTCAGAGTATCTAGTCTGACACACCTATCAGAGGCAGAAGCCCCCATAAGTTTTTACACAGGTTTTGTAACCTCCACTAGAAACCTGTGGACCCAGAGTCTCTGGTGTTATATGAATAAAACTATATTTTAAAAACTACTTCTGAGGTGATTGTGACAATAAACCAGAGTTAAAATTTCTACCCCATAACTTTTTCATATCCAGCTAATGAGACATAAAGAGAGGTCAGAGCTGACACACAGGAGGAGCCAGGTTCTGGTTCCTGGCGTAGTTCCTGGTAGCACATGCCTTTCCCTTCTCACTTACATAGTCCCCAGCAGCCTTCTTCCATTTATTAGTAACCTTAAATCAGACTTCTTATATGAACTTACATGTGAACAGAGACTTAACACTCTAGAATTAGAATGTTACCTACCTACCTAAATCCTGCTTGTCTTTTAAGAGCCTTGCAAAAAAGCCTTTTCTGGTTGAAAACTTTTATTATCCATCTCTACTAAGTATAAAAATATGATATCTGCTCTTTTCACATGTTTATAACTCTTGGAATATAGTGCAATATTTTCTCAACCAGTTGCTCTTCTAGGGTAGGGACCATGTCTAGTTCATTACCATGGCTCTGTAGCCCTAAGCCCATCATGTCAATAGTGACTGAAAGGGACACAGAGCTGAGTTGCTCAGGAAGGTTTTATTGCTGCTTTAGGTTAGATGGGTCAATGGACAGATGGAAGAGATAAAAGTAGCTCTGAAAACCCCTACAAACTGAGGAGAATTTAGCACAAATGGATGACTGGCTCTGTGTCTTCCTGTTTATGAGAGTATTCGCACAGTAGAGCAGATGAGAAAAGAGTTTAGGGTAGAAAGCACCTTGCAGAAATGTTATCATTGAGAAAGACCTAAGAGAGAAACACCATGATTAAGAGCTGATGTCAAGAGACATGCCAACTGGACTGGCCAGGGCCGGACAAGTCAACCCCTCTGCAGCTGTTTTCTTCTGGTACTGGGCATTGGAGTCTGGGCCTGGAACACTCATGGCTTGTTGCTTTTGAAGTAGGAATACAGCCCCTTGGCTGTGAGGCTTCGTTTCCCTTCTGACTGAGCTGCCTCCTGGCCCTGGGCTGTAGGTATACCAGTGCACAGACTGCCCTGGTCCTGCCTGGGAATCTCCATCTCCCTTGTGTGGTCACCTACCCACTCCTGGGTAATCACTATGGGTTCTCTCTCTCCCTGCCCTCCTGTCACACTGCACCTTGGGTGAGTGCTGCTCCAGTCCTGTCTGCCTGTCAGAGTGCTTGCCACAGACTGGGCCTGTTCTCCCAGCTTCCCCTCTCCTGCCTCATAGTGGCTCACTTGTGTCCATCTGTGACTACTGCCTGACTGTCTCTGAGTCTGTCCCTCATCTCTATCCACTACATGCCTCGCAGTCTGGCTCCTGTCCTGGTCCGTGGCCTGTGCATGTCTCTGGGTTTGTGGCCCTGCCTTTGTCTGAATGTGTCCTCCTGTCACCATTTGGCTTGTCTGGCTCCTATCTTGACCCTGGACCCCAGTCCCTCTGGTCTGGTCATGGGTAGACTCCTGTGATTGGGTGCTAGGGCTTCTTATCTGATAGTTCCTGCCCTGCTCCATGGCCTGGGTGGCCCCTCCCAGTGTCTGAACATGTTCTATCACTACCTGGCTTGTCTGGCTCCTGTCTTGACCCTGGACCCCAGTCCCTCTGGTCTGGCCATGGGTAGACTCCTGTGATTGGGTGCTAGGGTTTCTTATCTGATAGTTCCTGCCCTGCTCCATGGCCTGGGTGGCCCCTCCCAGTGTCTGAACATGTTCTAT
This sequence comes from Canis lupus familiaris, assembly GCF_011100685.1. NCBI lineage: Eukaryota > Metazoa > Chordata > Mammalia > Carnivora > Canidae > Canis > Canis lupus. The sequence goes on from NC_049238.1 coordinate 62,055,769, forward strand.
CACTACCTGGCTTGTCTGGCTCCTGTCTTGACCCTGGACCCCAGTCCCTCTGGTCTGGCCATGGGTAGACTCCTGTGATTGAGTGCTAGGGCTTCTTATCTGATGGCTCCTGTCCTGCTCCATGGCCTGGGTGGCCCCTCCCAGTGTCTGAACATGTTCTGTCACTACCTGGCTTGTCTGGCTCCTGTCTTGACCTTGGACCCCAGTCCCTCTGGTCTGGCCATGGGTAGACTCCTGTGATTGGGTGCTAGGGCTTCTTATCTGATGGCTCCTGTCCTGCTCCATGGCCTGGGTGGCCCCTCCCAGTGTCTGAACATGTTCTGTCACTACCTGGCTTGTCTGGCTCCTGTCTTGACCCTGGACCCCAGTCCCTCTGGTCTGGCCATGGGTAGACTCCTGTGATTGGGTGCTAGGGCTTCTTATCTGATGGCTCCTGTCCTGCTCCATAACCTGGGTCACCTCTGTCTGTGTCACTGTATGGGTCACATCTGTCTGAGTTCTAGTTCCAGCTCCAGTCACTGGTCCACTTGTGTGTTGGGCTCTGTCCTGTTCCCTGGTCTGTGACTGTGTCTCTGACCTCCTCTGTCTGATCTGGTGACTCTTATCTTCTCCTAGTCTCTCAGTCTGCTGCACACGCTTCCCAGCTTCTGTCTGCTGGCTCTCCCTCTCTTGTTTCTGAGATTCAGACTGCCTGTCCTGGCCCCGGGTTTGAACCTCAGCCCCTGCCTGTCCTCTGGAGGCCTGTGTGCTCTGTCCATATTGGCTACTTTCGCGAGGCTGTGCTTCCCTGGCCTGTCCCACCTCAGCTCTCCTGCTCTGTTCTTTCCCCAGCTCTTGTGAGGCTCCAGTGGGGAGACTTCCAGACTCTTGAGATCCACAATCCCCTGTAGGACTCTCACTCAGTGTCTTGAAACAGGCTTGAGCAACTTTGAACACCAAGACCAGGAATTCCTTGAATTCCACAGTCCCTGTGTCATCCTCATCCAGCAGGCGTAGGACTTCATCCACAGTGGCAGGATCCTGAGGTTTCTGTGGAAAAGAGGCCAAGTCAGTATCCCTCCCCTGAGGAAGGTGTGGTTGGGCTACTGTGCTCAAATTACAGGCTTTCCATACCCAAACTTGGGAGCCCAGCTGTGCTGGCCCCATACCACACACCTGGCTACAGTAGCCTTAACACGAAATTGCTTTTATTGTGCAGTCTTGCCCCTCTTACAAGGGTAGAAAGCACTTTTTGTTTTATATCTTCTGTGCCTAGCATACTTTCTGGCCTATAGAAGAACTGGATCAAGATTCAATGAAGAATGAATGAATGATTGAGCTCATAATGATTCTTTGGGCTATCCTTGGCCCCTGGCCCTGAGCAGGATTCTCTCCAGCAAGCCCAACACCAGAAGAAGCATGACAGGAACATAACCAAGGGGATTCTGTGATCTTCACTAAAGCTCAGGTGTTTTTCCAAGATGGAGTGGGTGGGGTCTGGTGGGACAAGTTGTCTTGAATATGCATTCTGTTGTGTCTATACATTCCTGTCCCTAAGACCATCATCCTAGTTGCTTTAGATGCAAACCAAAGGCAGGGAGAGACAAGGAAGTGCCTCAAGGCCCTGGGTCTGCTTTTGCTAGTGGTTGGGGGTGGGGTGGGAAAGCGGCTTCCAGAGTGTCCCCCCAGCTGATAATAACCAATCTGCCCTCCAAAACTCATTTCTGATGTGACCACTCAGCTGATATTTTTGAGCAACTGCATAACACAGAACTATGCTTCTAATGAATTCTTATTAATGGATGATCAAGTTTCTGATAGACAAAAGAAGTAGTTACTGTATAAGATTTAAGAAACAGCAGAAAGCAGCAATTACTTTCATTTCTAGAATATTCAAAGGCTCTGTCTCTCCCTGAGATGTCCCTTTTGAGTTCTTTCACCTTGTCTCCAAATTAGAATTAATTGAAGTCAAGATATTTTCTCTAAGGATAAGGCTTGTCAACTGCTGTGACTGTTTCTTGTTCCTTTGCCCTCCCTCTTTCCGCCTGCACAGCTGTGCAGGAGCCCCACTGAGCCTGGATCCAGCAGCTGCCTCCTCAGATTCTTGAGGCAAAGCATCTGCAGGCAAATCTGTTTCCTCTCTCTGCTTTCCTGCCCTCCCCACCTGGCCAGGTATGTCATACCACAATGATATCAGCAAACTCGTGTTCCAGGAACCTTTTCAGCTCCCCTCGGGTGAGCACTGTGCAGCTGCCCTGGGTCCTGGCATAGTGCTGAAAGGCTTCAATGATTCCATGAATGTTTCTCAGTAGCTGAGGCATCTTTGGAGTCAAGCTGGAGAAATAAACAAAGCCCCCATGGGGGCTTCCAAAATCAACTTCAGCATTTCCTCCTGCTTCTTCCAGGTCTCTTCTTGCATATACAGTTCTGCTTCCAGTCTCTATTGTCTGGGTCTTCCCTCCTCCTTTCCTACTTAACATATTTTATGAAGGAGAAGGAGGGGCACACCATGGTTAGGAGCAGGCCTCACCACCTACCTGTCAGGTGACCTCTGGCAGGTTGCTTTGCCTTTCCATGCCTCGGTTTACTCATTGTTAAATGAAGGTAATACAGTATGTACTTGGTAGATTATTGTGAAGATTAAGAGATAATTCATACAAAGCACTTGGCAGATGCTGGCTTATACTAAGTGACAGCAATTAAATGTAATTATGATGTTATTATAGACATATCTAATGTTTATACATTTGTGTAAACTACTTTTCACAAAGCACTTCCATATGCATAATCTCTTGTACTCCTTATTGTCTCCATTTTTTTTTATAGGTGAGGAAACAGGTTCGGAAGAGTTAGATGGTTAGCTCAAGGCCCCACAGCTTGTAAGGAATAAAGAAACCCAAGAGCTCATATCTCCTTAACCCAAATGCAATGAGCCTTCTAGACTATACAGTCTAGGTCTAGAAGGACAGTCTATCTAGTCAATGCTTGTTTGTCTTATGGTGTTAGGGTCCTGCTGGGAACACTGACAGGCAGTAAGTAGATATGTAAGTCAACCCCTGCCTCTGGTGGGGCCAAGCAGGAACACCAGAGACCTGACTTCACCTTTCTTGCTGCCTTTTGGGTATGTATTCAGGAAGAGGCTGGGCTACCCCCTGTTGGCAATGCTCCAAGTCCTAAGTTCCTCTGAATGTGACCTCAGCATTGGGACCTGTGAGGCAGGTCAGCCTGCCCATAGGTGTGTGGCTCCTGCCAGCCCACAGTGCTGTGGCCTGTGAGGAATGGCTCCCAACTGAAAGGAGAGATTTCCTTCTTATTAGCCAGGGGTCTGGGCATAGCTTGAAGTGAGTCTTGGTTGTAGCTGGGTGGGCAAGAGACAAAGGGACATGGAGGTGCATTAAAGCAGAAGCCTCAGAGACCAGAAGATGGCATTGGAGATGGCAAGGTTCAAATGTAGGGGGAGATGGAAGGCTGTATAAGCTGGAACACTGGGAGAGGGTGCTGTGAGATGGGAAGGAGAAGGCATAAGAGGAGGGAGGCCTGAGTACAGAGATAGGACTGTGAAGAGAGGCAGGAAGGAGGAAGACTTGACCTTGGGGAAAGTGGGACAATGTGGCCAGAAGGATTTTAAAAGCTACCGACCTCAGGTGGGCTCTTCAGGAAGCGTCCTTTCTACCCTGCAGTAGTCAAAAATTTTAAGCCAACTTTGCTTTTTACACCGAAGTACAAAACTCAGACTATTGTATCTCAACAGAGAAATCAAAAGATCCTGAATTTTTGTTGCTTACTACATGGCAAACCCTAACCATTGTCCTCTAGCCAGTAAAAATAATGACTTTTTAGTTATCCCTCAGATCTCTGGATAAGTCTATGAACTCATCTTGCCTAAATATGGCCCTGAGGTAGAGGAGGACCACCATGTAAACCCCTTCCTTTGTGATAAGTTTCAAGCCCATTGTCAGGTTGGCAGGAGTAACCTGATTCTAGCATCACATACTCTGAGCACTGCAAAGAGGCTTAATCTTAAGAATAAGACATCTTTGATGCCCAGGAAAGCACATGGGTGGTTCCATTGCTGCTGCTAAAATAGGCTTTGGTGAGAGAAGCTGCTGCCAGGCTAGCCACAGGGGAGGAGGAAAGATCCCCATGGCTTCAGAAGAGCATCCTCTCCCACATGCACACGCCCAGTTTGCCTGAGGCCCAGTCAGAACACATACTTTCTGCCCACAACCAACACCACAGACCTATGGCCTGGATCTGACAGCCTGGTTTTATGAGCTCAGATCACCAAGACATTGAGAATGAGAAAGAGGTTCCTCGGGAGGGCACTTACCTAATGTACAGGCAGGACGAGCAAGTGGCTGTTAGGAGGTGTATGGAGTACCCAATCAGCAGGACAGGAACCTTTTATAGCAGATTTAATGGAGGCTAGTGTTTTAGATAGGCCATCCCCACCCCATGGGAAGACTTGATTCATCCAAGCCTCAGCCGAGCCCAGCCCAGCCTAGCCCCACTTCCCTTTTTGTCTGTTTTACCTGCTGACAAGTGGCTGTCTTAGGTTAATGAGAAGGCTCTCTTACCATACTGGGTGTCCTCCCTGAGTCCCTCTCTGGGTCTGTCTCCTCATGTTAGGGAAGCTCCTTTGTGATGTGATGGGCTCAGCAGTGTTTCACAGGTTGGGGCTCCTGGTGAACATTCTTCATCTCCATGTGACTGCAAAGTCATAGGACTCATATGACTTTTATTTTTATTTTTTTAAATACAAACATTTAAAAACATTTCCATCTATTGAGGGTAATCCTTTCCAAAGTGGTCACTTTGGGAAGTTACACATGTTTTTCTGGCGATCTTGCCATTACATTGAACATTCCTCAAATTCTGGTTTTGGAATTGCTTTTCAAAATGCCAAATTTATGAGACATGCAAGAAATTAAATTTCATTTCTTTTTGGTTGGACCTCATTTTTGATTAAAACAAAAAAGGGTTAATCGCTGTCTGCAGCCCCCATCCTATGGGTAGGCAGCATTTTACAGCTGGTGGGAGAAGAAGCTTAAGATAATTAAATGCAACCTCTTCATTGCAAAGACAGAGAAGTCAACTGGTCAACCAATCTGCAAATATTTATGGAGAGCCATCTCCATTTCAGACAATGGACTAGGTTTGAGGGAAACAATGTGGAACAGGATGCCAGAAGTTTCTACTCTTACAGAGGTTGTAACCTGGAAGTTCCAGGAGAAAGTGCCTAAGAGGTTAACAGCATTGGCAATTACTGCTTGCTTTGCTTTGATTTGACATCATTTTCATTACCACTTCATTTTGTTGGATCCTCACAACTAAACCCCTTTTATAAATGAAGACACTGAAAACCGTAGAGAAGCAGCCCCTCTGAAGAAGGGATGGGTGCACCAGAGCCCTCAATTTCTAGCCACAGTTTCCTTATATTACAATGTGGCAGTTTACAAATATCAAATTTGTTCTCTGTGGATGAAGAACAACCATCCTTGAGGGTGCTGAGAAGGAAGCATTTTGAGCTCTAAAGCCAAGTCCCAAAGTGGCTCCTAACATATATTTTTGCAGAAAGTATATGTAGCTTCTGGAAAAGCATCTTCACAGTCCTCACTTACTTGTCTGCATGCAGCCCACAGGAAAGGCAATGACAGGAAGGAAAGGTTAAGGGCCTTGGCTGCAAAGACTGGCAGAGGGAGGGCAGCCCTGCAGTCACAGCACAAGCCCCAGAAAGGGTCACAGAGCATAGGATGAGATTCAGCCTGAAGGAGAGGCTGTCTGCATGGAGAGGGGCTGTTTCCAGTCCTTGGTGGGATACTCCATCTGAGAGGTTGCTATGGTAACTGGTCAGTTCAGAGAAGGCCAGTGTGAGTGGGGGAGTTTGCGAAACAAGAGGGTGTCCTGCAGATTAGAACTTCTTGCTGTGAGTGATGTGCTAAGCCTTATCTGAAGGGGCTTTGAACCTCTAGAAAGGTTTGGAAACTAAGAGAAAGTAAGTTTGGGAACTAACAAGCCAGATGCTTTATCTATGAGTAGGTATCATTATGTCCAATTTACTGATGAAGAAACTGAGGTACAAAGAGGTTAAGTGAACTACCCAAGGTCACATACCTAGAAAGTAATAGTGTTAAATTTGAACTCAAGTCTACCTGTCTTCAAAGCCTGTGTCTTTCCATGGAGTAGGACTGAGCTTGGGGAGGTGGCTGGTGTGGGCAGGTGGAGTGGGAGTAGGACTGAGCCTGGGGAGGTGGCTGGTGTGGGCAGGTGGGGTGGTGAGGGCATGGAGGGATGGGACTAATAGTCTCTGAGAATGTAGAAGTGTTAGTTTGTGAAGTTTGTGAAGAGTTATTACAAATTAATGCCTTTACTTAGTAGTCACATCCTCTAGATCTCCTGGAGGCAGAGAGGCCAGGGATCTTGTCTGAAGTTGAATCAAACTCTTACCCTATTCATTTTGCCTTGGAATAAACAGGACTATCTCAACAAAACAAGCTCAGTTTTGCACTTTGATTCCTTCATACATACTCACTCAGAAATTGTTGCTGATGTTCACTTCATTTATTTCTATGAGTAGCTAACAACCCATCTTCACTATACTTAGTGAGCTACAAATGAAGAATAAAGATTCTGCTTCCTAGGGAATCAGTCTAGTTGGGAGAACAGGACATAAACCCTAAAGAGTTATTTAATAATGGAAGACAAGGTGTTGTAAAAGGTAAATCTGTAAAACCAATCACCTTTACTTGTACCCTGAAGCACAAAATGGTGACATGGGACAGGGGCCTGGGAGTAGGGAATGATTGGAGAGTGGCTATTTGAATTACCCCCCCAAAAAAGTGGAAGGTGGAAAAATTCCATAATCTTGGGTTTCACCCTCAGAAAAGAACAAAAACAGGTCTGAAGCTAGAGAGCTGTTGTCTGCAGTATCACGTGTGGTGAGAGAAGTCACTTGTCCATGCATTGCCTACACATCCTAACTAAGGGACAGGATAAGGGAACAGCTATCAGAGGGAAGAATAACAGTGGACAGTTCTGGGCCTCCTTATTCTGTCTCTGCCCCAAACGTGGTCGCTCCTCCTGAGCCCACCCCATCTGGGCCCTGATCAGAGCATCCTGGAAACTCAGATGCTCAAGTTCAACCCCGGATATGGATTAGGCAGATACCAGGGTCATCCTTGTTGACATGGTTTGCAGTGACTTAGTATCTATTACACATTCTGGGCTTAATCCCTGACCGACAGGTGGCATTGGTCATGCTGTGTCTCTGAGTCCTTGAAGACAGTGAGCATGTGACTAATAATGTCATTACCATTAGCCAGGAAAGCTGGAAGTTGCCATTTGTAAGGGAGTCTGAATTTCTCAGAGCTAGCTGTTCAACCCAAAGGCAGAGCTCCTAGAAGAAGCAAACCAGAAGGTTCCAACCTCTTTCCCATTGAGAAAAAGGAGAAATATCGTCGGAGGTGGTGGTGGTGGGGGGGTGTTTCTTCCATTTTCTGCCTCTTCAGTGCTCAATAGTCTGCATAGTCCTGGTGGCACCAAAGGTTTGTTGATTTAAATGTAATGGAAATAGACAAGACACTTCCTAGCATGTCTTTACTCCTGTCATAATCCCTGGTCAAAATTTGGACCTCCCTAGAGATCAGAAAGCTCCCTTTCCCTGCTGATAAGCTTGCAGGGCACTGGCTTCTGAACAGTGGGCCTGGTCACCAGACACATCCACATGGGACTCTAATTCAGAAGTGAGGGGAGTGAGGAAGTGGGTGCACAGAGAGAAGGCTGTGGTAGAGTGAGGCCTTTGGATCTGAAGGTGATGCAAGACAGTGGAGTATGTCTTGGAATAATCCTGTAGCCTGATTTGGGCTTTTGTTCTTGTATGGCAGCCTCTAAATTCAACCCTCTGGTCCTAAAGTGGTTTTACTTGCTTTCAGGTAGGACTTCCAGCCAATGGGTCTGTGCAACACCATTCTATCATATTCCGTTGAAATATTCCATCAAATATTTTAACAGGTGGGGGATTTTTCCTCCTTCGTTAACCATGTTTAAAGATTGTAGGATATAATACCCTAAATTTAATCAGGAAATATAAAATAAATGTAGTACCAGGAATATTTATGTAATAGAATTCCATATAGTAGTGAAAGTGGAAAACTGTTATATATAATAACATGCGTGACTTTCACAAACATGAATTCCAACAAAAAAATCCAGTCGCAAAATCTACATAGTATGAGTCCATTTATAGAAAATTAAATCAACAGCAAAACCAAACCATGGTGTTACACATGAGAATATTAACTTTGGAGTCATGAGCCTAGCTTCTGGAATGCTGATAATGTGCTGTTTCTTGATCTGGGTGGTGGATACATTAGTGCATTACTTTGTGAAAATTCTTACATTAATGGTTTGTGCACTTTTCTGTATGTATTTTACACTTCAATAAAAAGTTTTCTCCCTTGTGAAAAAAAAAATTTGGACCTGCCATTTCCATGAAACCCCAGCTCATGCTGCCTTCTTCCTGCCTGCCAAGACTTCCTCCTGCCTTGAATGAGTTCTTCTCCTTCTCCTCCATGCAAATGGCCTCAATCCCTTCAAAATGATACAAATGCCACTAATTCTCTGATATATACCCATATTATCCGAACCATGTGAGATCCCTTCTAGACTGGGCCTCTCTTTGAGGACAAGGCTGGTTTACAAGTACATGTGTACTGATTTGATATGAAAGCCTGGTCCATTCTTCCGGAGAACAGTTTTCCCCTGCAACTGTGAGAACTGGGTGATATGTCACACACACCATGCCTGGCCTCATATTCCATCCCATTAAAGCTACTGGGCTTCATCTTTGCACTCATGGGGATAGTGTGGGAAGGCTCAGCATTTAAGGCTGTAGGAGATCCCAGAACCAAACTGGGGCAAAGCTCCAAGGCACCTCTCACTAGAATGAAACTGGATTTGTGTTGCTGTCCCTACAAACCCTACAAACCTGTCTGTGCTGTCCTCCAATGGGGTTGGTCAGCTTTGAACTATTTCCTCCTTCATTGATCAAAGTGCCTACCCTTCCCAGGAAGGTAGCCAGGATTAAAAGTGAGCACAGGGGATGACAAAGGGACAACTAGGGTGTACAAAGGTGAAACCCATTAGGAGTGAGTTTTGGGGCCTGGAAATACAGTACTAATTTAATGGGAAGAGGCTGAAGTGTGGTGTTCTGTGGACTTGAGGTCATTCTAGGGCCACTGGTTATTGGCAAATGTCACATTCATTGTCTTCAGACCACTGTGATGTTAGGAAGACAAGAAAGCACACAGGCATGTTCTTATCTCTGAGAGTGTAAAGGACTAGCATAGCCCCGCCGCTTTACTGGTTCCCTGGCTTCATGTGTTTGCTGAGTCCCTGTGTCCTCATCTATCAACTAGTGACAGCCTCTGTTTGTGTCACTTGGTTATTATGAGTTAAGAATATGCACCCAGTGTAGAAGTGCCTTCTAAACCAAAGAAGTCTAAAACCTGTGTGGTTTATTATCATTGTCATTTGGAGTAGTAGTGAATAGTCCGTTTGAATATAGACAAGAGGGTCCACTTCTGGGTTCTCTATTCTGTTCCATTAATCTATGTGTCTGTTTTTGTGCCAGGACCACACACACTGTCTTGGTGACCACAGCTTTGTAGTACAACCTGAAATCTGGCATTGTGATGCCCCCAGCTATGGTTTTCTTTTTTAAAATTCCCCTGGCTATTCAGAGTCTTTTCTGATTCCACACAAACCTTAAAGTAATTTGTTCCAACTCTCTGAAGAAAGTCCATGGTATTTTGATAGGGATTGCATTATGGGACACCTGCACCCCGATGTTTCTAGCAGCAATGTCCACAATAGCCAAACTGTGGAAGGAGCCTCAGTGTCCATTGAAAGATGAATGGAGAAAAAAGCTGTGGTTTATGTATCCAATGGAATATTACTCAGCCATGAGAAACGACAAATACCCACCATTTGCTTCGACGTGGATGGAACTAGAGGGTATTATGCTGAATGAAATAAGTCAATTGGAGAAGGACAAACATTATATGGTCTCATTCATTTGGGGAATATAAAAAATAGTGAAAGGGAATAAAGGGGAAAGGAGAAAAAAGGAGTGGGAAATATCAAGGAGGGAGACAGAACATGAGAGACTCCTAACTCTGGGAAATGAGCTAGGGGAGGTGGGCGAGGGGTGGGGGTGACTGGGTGACGGGCACTGAGTGGGGCACTTGACGGGATGAGCACTGGGTGTTATTTTATATGTTGGCAAATTGAACACCAATAAAAAATAAATTTATTTTAAAAAATGAATATAGACAAGAGGAATGTACACAAAATTAGTGCTCACATGGATCATTCATTCTGCCCTTTTAGGAAGCACTAATCTATAAATAATGGATAATGCATACACTTTGGAAAAACCAAAAATAGAAATTAGAAAAAAACACAGTAGGTGATTATTCTCTAATGAAGGTGTGTTTATTTTCCCACAAAAGGATTTACCACAGACTCCCTTTACTTACCTTTCTATTAGTTTATACACTATTAACTATTTCAGAACAACTATAAAGCTAATATTTATTTAACATTATATTATTATAAGAGGGATTGATATGATTATTGGCAGGTCAATCCAAAGTGAATTATGAAACAGAGGAAATGATATTCAACTTACACAACTTTTGTGAGGCAAAAGTGACATGGCCTTACAGTGAGTGTGCATCTAGTTCTCGGTATGCATTGCTGCCGTGGGGTTCTCTGGGGCAGTGACAAACCATCTGGTGCCCAGTCCTCCCACCTGAGTGCTAAGAATCTGCTCTTACTCCCCAGTCCAGAATTGAAGGCTTCCAATGCTTGGTGGCCTTTGCAATTACTGTGAGGGTCCCAGGTCCACATGCCTGCCCATCATTGCTGCATAAGGAATTCCTATCCTGCACAAATGTCTGCCATTGTTTTCCTAACATGTGCTAGCCACGCGATCAAGACAGAAGTCAGTTTCTTCCAAGTCCAGCAGTGTGGAGTCCCTCGCCCACCATCTGTGTGAATGGGTCATGGGCAAGGCCTAAAGCTTGCAAGGCTGGATACTGACAGTGGCCGACTCCAGGGAGCAATCACCAGAACCAGCAGCTAAACCTTCATTCAGGTCTGAACACTGACTGTGTGCTGGGTCCCCACACCAACTATCTTAACCTCTCACAAACACTCTGAAAGCGTCTTCCTCTTCTTCCCTTTCATCCCACAGGAGGCACCTGAGTTTCAAAGACAGAACATGGCCAAAGTCACACAGTTTTGGGTGGAGATAGGATAAGACCTATGAGTTTTTTTTCCTGGGTATATGGGCCTCTCACCACACAGCTGCCTCCATGGAGTGTTGGGAGAAGATGGGAAACTGAGTGCCCTGTGCAGTAGATAATGTGTTTTTGTTAGCATGAAGCCTCTTCCATAGCCTTCTGAGTTGTGTGGGAACAAGGACTTAGGCAAAAGGTCACATTGAGGAATATTAGCATGTGACAGGGAAGCCCTATAAGAGGGTGAAATCCTCAGAAGCAGTTTCCTGAGATGTGGGCATGGTGATAGCATTTGGGATCATATGGACAGGTTTAGCCTCTTCCTTTGCTATCACCAGCCAAGAATTGGGCCTCCCTGCTTGCTTCTGCATTTCTCTCTCCTTAGCTTGTCCTTGTACAGGCATGACATTTTGTTGTTGGTAAAATGGAAACCAAGGGCTTCACATGCCAACTAATCTACCACTCATGTACTCCATGACTTAGGACAAATCCCTTTAACTTCTCTAAGCCATGGCCTCTTCTCTGAAAGTGGAGCTTATAAATGCCTCTTCTTTTATGAATGGTTTGTAGATTAAATAAAATAATGAGTCTTAAACATTTTTTTTGTGGAGACTGGTAAAAAAAATAGTCTTTCAGTAGATATTGAGGTCTGATATCAGTAATGAAGATGGGTCAAGAACATGATGACAATAGAACACCAACTATTCACGATTGGGCTCAAAAGGGATTGATACGATCAAACAGAAAAACCAGAGACTCCTATGGTCATGAAGGAGGTTTATAATAGTTTCTAGAATGTAAAACAGTTGAATTATGAGTGTATGTACATGTGTGCACATCTGTTGAAGATAAATCTCCTTAAGTTTCAACATGGGTTTCACTGTTCAGTAGCAAAATGGGACCAGAAATAGTTTGAACTACAAATTGACAAAAATTCTGAACCTTGGGTAATTGCAAATAAAAAGCCAGACATTCTCTGTAATTTCTATAACAGCTGTGGCACAAGGATGTGACATTCTGGAGGTATGTTGATGAAGAAGAGGTTCAGGAGGTGCCACAGAACCAAAATAGCCTGAGAGGGAAACCCAGAGAGGACCACACCTGCATGGCTCACCCATTCCTCTGTGAAGAGAGAAGCCACTTAACCCTGGAAGCATTTTGTGAATTGTTTTGTAATTTGTTATGAATGCAATTTTATGTTAATCTTTTTGTCAAAGTTCAAATCATTTATACAATAATTTGGGTTCCATCATTTGTAATAAGCCATTTTGCTGTTCATAAGATCTGAGTTAAAAGAAGCCCTGTGTGTTTTAACAGAGTCCTGAGCATTGAGTAGGGCCCTTTGGCCTCAGTCTTGGGCACCAGATCTGGCACACTATGTATGCAGTCTGTATCTCTCCCAAGGCTTGTTCCTGTCTGGATGTGCTGCATGTTTCACAGGAACTTCTCCCAAAATGCAGCTTCCACTTGGCTTTTCTCTTTGATCCTGCTGCCATGTGTGTAAAACCAAGCATAAAACCCTGCAAGGTGTGAGGTGAAGTCCTCAAGGTAAGCAAGCCATCAGGGGAAGTTCCGACTCTGCTCCACCATGAAAGGAGTGTTTTTCCTTTGTTTCTCACACGAGGAAGGCTGTGTTCTTACACACTTCCAGGCACTAATAATCCCTCTGACTGGTTGTTTTGAGCATAATAACTGTTCCTACAAGCAATAAAGATGATACGGACACCAATAATTATAGACTAGCTTATCACCCCCCGGGGGGCTGTGTAGATGGATCACTGTTTTTGAATCATTCTCACATGGTCAATATATTAACTGGGGGTCTCCAGAGAAACAGCCAATTCAGAGAGTAAGTATAATCATAATACCAAATTTATTGTGCTGTATGAGGATTAAATGAGTCAGTTTTCATAGAGCAATGAGATTAGCCATTGGCACCTAATAAGAGTTTTACATAGATTAACTCATTAAATCATTACACAATCCAGTGACGTTGGTACTAATTTTCTTTACTCTACAGGGGAGGAAACTAAGCCCAGATGGCTGATGTGGACAGCCCAAGATCACACAGATATTAAGTGGCTGAGCTAGAATATACAGCCAGGTAGTGTCATGAGAGTCCACATTTTAACCCCTGTACTATACTGCTGCTACCCTATATTGGGATGAGGAGAAAAGGTGGGTAAGGAAGAAGAAAAGCCTAGTCGTTCCCTTCCAGAAGTTAAGATGACAGTCAGGCTTCCTTCATGCTTCTCAGCCCCTCCTCACTTAGTCCCCTCAAGCCACACCTCCTTCAGGAAGTCTTCCCAGAGGATCCTCACCCATGTGAACACTCCTATTTTCTCCATTTACTTTGAGCTTATGAAACTAGTTTTCTGCATGGTGCTTTGTAGTGCTTTGGAAATTATTGTTCAATTTGATGGGCAATTATTAAATACCTAGAACATAGGGCTAGAACCACAGGTATGTAGACATGGATATAAAACATAGTTTCTCCCTCCCAGGAATTCATAACCTTGCAGGGATGTGGAATAAGACAGACATATGGAATACTATTGACAGAGAAATTGAGATCAATGTTGTAAAAGAAATATGAACAATGCACTAAAGAAGTGTAGGGGAAATAATTGTTAGTTCGGACTGGGGTGGCTGGCTTTGGACAGCTTCGCAGACTCCAGGAAGGAATCAATGATGACTTCCAGTGGCATTTGAACTGGGTCTTAAAGGTTGGCTAAGAATTTAAGAGGTATAGTGTGGTGGAAAAGCAATCAGAACAGGGTAAGGCAACACTGTTGGTGCTAGGTAGCCCCTTTGTGGTTGTTATTCACAGGAGTAGGAGCTCCTGAGACTTTTTCAAGTGTTTGCATCTCAGTTGAATCATCACCGGAGACTGACTTCTGTGCTCTTGTTCTATATTTCTTCAGACTGACGTATGGCTCAGAGCTCCCTTCTTCTTCAGGGAACCAACTGTCTTCTGATCACATGCTTGATTGCACTGCTCCCATTTCCCTGATCTGGCAGGAGCACCTCTCTGGGCTGAGACAGCAGAGCTGGGCCCTGTGCCTACACTTTCTGGCAGCACCCAGAGAGGCTGTTCCCACTCCCTGGCCCCAGGGGAGCTGTGTTGCTTCATGTTCTGAGGCTGGAGACCTCATGTAATTGGTGCCAGAGGCTTGGGGTTAAGATGAAGAATTGAGACACTAGACCACCTCTGAATAAACAGGGAACTTTCCCCAGACAGTAACTTCATTTGTCCATCTATCCATTTATCTATCTGTCCAACAAACACTTGTTTAGCCTCTTCTTTCTGCTGGGGATCTAAAGGCCAAAAGCTTGCAGCTCTTGCCCTCAAGCTCAGAGTCCAGAGACATGTGATCACACGATTATAATACTAAGTACTCTGATGAAGGAAGCACAGAAAAGGGATACCAAACCAGAACTGGGGTTAGAGAGTTGACAAATCTTGAACAGAATCTCAGTGGGCAAAATGGTGGTAGAAGAGGTGGTGCAGACAGGAGGTATAGTAGAAGACAAAGGTATGGGGTACCCAAGGCCACTTTTGCTGGCCCAGAGACAACCCAGCTATGTGGCTAGAGGAGGCAGTGTGGCTGGAGGAGGAGATGGAGTCAAATCATGAAGGTTCTCCAGGGACATGGAATAGCATTTCGATGCTACCCTTGGGGACCTGAGGGGTTTTGAACACAAGAAATGGTTTGTTTAATAGAGAAAACACTGTGGTGAGGAGAATGCTGTGTTGGGGGAGGAGTGAAATCCAGAAGACCAGTTAGGGTTAGGGCTGCAGTTTTCAGGGAAGAGAAGTTTAGGACCTGGCTTTGGACAGGGAAGGGGACTAGAGAGGAAGAGAAATTTGGGAGGTTCAATGGGTAGGACTCTCAAGAGGGCGTGGGGGGACAGAGAAGAGTCAGTGATGATTTCTAGTGGCCTGACTTTGGCCATCCCTTGTCACTGGTCACTGGTGATGTTCTTACTGGGATGGAAAGCAGGAGGAGGAGCAGGCAAACAGCAGGCCTGGGGCAGAGATGAGTTCTGGATAGGTGAGTTGAATTAGAGATAGGGTACTGGAGCTGTAGATTCACCAGGTCCTAAGGTAGAGATCTGGAAATCTTCCAGACATAAGCCCTAGGTAAAAAGCAGAGAGCATTGGGCTTGAGTGGTGTGTATAAAGCAGATTCCAAAGAGTGATGGAGAAGGACAGAAAGAGTTGCATCAAGGACAGGGTACAACTGAGGGTTGTATCAAAGACATGGAGCAAAATAGAAAAGTTTCCTGGAATTGGTATGGCTGGCCCCAGAGACAGCAAATCTGGAAGAACAGAAGTCAGAATGCAGTGGGTTGAGGAGTCAAGGAGAATGTGAAGGCATCTTTTGCAGTAATTTTGGCTAAGAAGGTAACGAGAAGGGTGGGGAAGGAGAGGCCAGTAAGGAAGCAGGAAGCGTTGTTTTAGAATTGGAAGAGCTTGATGTGCTCTGACCTGGGGAGTGGGGTGGGGTTGGCGGGTAGTATCGGCAGAGAGAAAAGCTAAACAAAAGCTGTGTCTCCAGCTCAGTGGGTCCCAGAGGTGCCCCTGGGCCTCAAGGGCACAAGGCACCCCAGGCCCTGTGAGTAAAGCAGCCTTCCAGAGGAATGGTAGACAGACTGGCCCTGTGTCCCACCCAGGCCTCAGCCCCTTAACACTCCATTAGAGGCTGTGTTGGGTCTTTGCTCTCACAGGTGGCCCTCGCTGGCAGAAAATCTCCCTTGGGATCCAGCCAAACCTCCTCTTGGCCCCAAGGCTTCAGCCTGTACTGAGCAGCCGAAAGCTTTCCTTGGGTCTCTGCTGTCAGCAGTTGTGGAGGAGGGGCAGCGCAGGGTGTGGTGGAAACCTCATGCCCTTATTCTGAGCCAGGCTGGGGGCTGGGCTAACCTGGCTGGGGCCTATGGCCAGGCTGCCACCTGGCGTTGAGGGCTGGATGTACAGCAGGAGGGCCTCTATTAAGGATCAGCCCTGAGCCAGGGATTAAAGAAAGGAAGAATCTTCACTGGGCAGAAGCTTTTCATCTTGATGAAGTCCCAATAGTTCATTTTTGCTTTTGTTTCTCTTGCTTCCAGTGATGTGTCTACTAAAAAGTTGCTGTGGCTAAGGTCAAAGAGGCTGCTGCCTGTGTTCTCCTCTAGGATTTGATGGTTTCCTGTCTCACATTTAGGTCTTTCATTCATTTTGAATTTATTTTTGTTTCTGGTGTAAGAAAGTGGTCCAGTTTCCTTCTTCTGCATGTTGCTATCCACTTTGCAACAACCAACAAAACTCAAAGACAACGTACGGAATGGGAGAAGATATTTGCAAATGACGTATCAGATAAAGGGCTAGTTTCCAAGATTTATAAAGAACTTATTAAACTCAACAGCAAAGAAACAAACAATCCCATCATGAAATGGGCAAAAGACATGAACAGAAATCTCACAGAGGAAGATATAGACATGGCCAACAAGCACATGATAAAATGCTCTGCATCACTTGCCATCAGGGAAATACAAATCAAAACCACAATGAGATCCCACCTCACACCAGTGAGAATGGGGACAATTAACAAGGCAGGAAACCACAAATGTTGGAGAGGATGCGGAGAGAAGGGAACCCTCTTACACTGTTGGTGGGAATGTGGACTGGTGCAGCCACTCTGGAAAACTGTGTGGAGGTTCCTCAAAGAGTTAAAAATGGACCTGCCCTACGACCCAGCAATTGCACTGCTGGGGATTTACCCCAAAGATACAGATGCAATGAAACACCGGGACACCTGCACCCCGATGTTTCTAGCAGCAATGTCCACAATAGCCAAACTGTGGAAGGAGCCTCGGTGTCCATCGAAAGATGAATGGATAAAGAAGCTGTGGTTTATGTATACAATGGAATATTCCTCAGCCATTAGAAATGACAAATACCCACCATTTGCTTCAACGTGGATGGAACTGGAAGGTATTATGCTGAGTGAAATAAGTCATTTGGAGAAGGACAAACATTGTATGTTCTCATTTATTTGGGGAATATAAATAATAAATATAAATAATAGTGAAAGAGAATAGAAGGGAAGGGAGAAGAAATGGGTAGGAAATATCAGAAAAGGAGACAGAACTCCTAACTCTGGGAAACAAACTAGGGGTGGTGGAAGGGGAGGAGGGCAGGGGGTGGGGGTGAATGGGTGACTTGCACTGAGAGGGGCACTTGACGGGATGAGCAATGGGTGTTATTCTGTATGTTGGCAAATTGAACCCCAATAAAAAATGAATTTATTATTAAGTAAAAGCTTGAAATTAAAAAAAAAAGAGGAAAAAACAGAAAATCTGCAGGGAAGCCTAGCTTCAGGGTGGGGCACACCATCCTGAATCAGAGAGGGAGTGTATTTCACGTGAAGATGTGCAGTGAAGTTACTAGTTAGTCTGAGGCCAGAGGCCAATAAAACTAATAGCCTACTGAACCGTCTCCCGTGTGACTCTCTAGTTAGTTACTATCATTTTCCCAATTTTACAGATGGGGCTTATCCCTGGAAGGCTCAAAAGTTTTGTCCAAATGGCAGAGCTGGGATTTGAAAGGGGTTTTCAGACATTGAGAGGGGGTCAGTTGGGGGTAGTAGTGGGGGGTGGGCACTGAATTTCATATCAGGTGCAATAGGAAGCATGTAAGCATGAAGTATGGGAGGGTCTGAGCAAGATAAATGATAGGGATCTGTGTTTTGTTGGCCTTAACGTAGAGAATGAGGCTTGGATGTAAGAAGCCCCCTACTGCCCAAGATGAGTGTGAATGGCTTCTGGGCTTGAAGAGAGGTTTGCCAGGGAGACAAGCCCCTGCAAGTCCTGCAGAGGAGCCAAGACAGAGGTTGGCCCCAGAAGTCAGGGGCCTTCTGGAGGGGGACCTAAGTGGTGGCTGACAGGACAGTCAATGACAGGCCCATTAAGCATGCAGTCTGCTAATCAGCAGTTAGAATGGAGGATCCAAGACGGAAAAAATGTACCAGTGAGTGGATGAGGCCCTAAGAGCAGAAAACATCAGGGGAATTGGGGCCAGAGAAGAGAAAAAATCATCCAGCTCACCTATTGACAGGCACCAGCCATGCCAATCTGCATCTCCCAAAGTTGCAGCTAGGAAGGGAGACCAAGGGACTTCTGGGGGATGCTGGTCAGGGGTGGGTGGGTCTTCAGTTCAGAGCCCCTAGGGAGAAATACAGAATTGTTTTCTTCCCACTTGCCTGCACCATATTGTAGAGGTGTAGGGGCAGCAGCTGTGGGCAGGTAGCTAGCTGATCCTCTGTTAAGAGTAAGAAGGAAGAGTCTTGGTGGCACCTGCCAGCCATGTCAATCTGCATCTCCCAAAGCTTCAGGTTATGGGCTCTGCGCCTGGTACTGTTTCCCATTTCTACCACTTCCTAATTACTCTCTTCTGTTTTTTTTTTTCTCTCAATTTCTCATATAATATTCCCCTTGACAAAAATTCCCCACTCCTGTTTTCTCTTAACAAGAAGGTGGAATCATTTGTCCCCATGTAGGACAGGTTAACTAAAGGAACAGAACATCTCTAGGGGCTCAGGCTACAGGTTTGAGTGGGAAGGCGGGTGAGCTGAGGTGAGCAGACAACTTGGAGAGAAGACTAGCAATGTGGAATCTGTTCTGCTGACAATGTCACTGCCCTCACAGCATTCCTCAAAGGCCTCTGCAATCCTGTCCCCTTCACCCTTCCATTGTCCCACCAACCCCTCTTCCCACACAAACTCAACAACTCCTTGCTTTCCCATTCAAAAGTGACTAACTGGGTGAATAGCAAACTAGGTCCTAATATTAAAATGACTATTTTTTTTCTTTTAATAAAAATCTGGCTATAAAGTAAGACAGACATGTTTGGGGAAAGCCAGGAAAGCATAATGCAAGTAATGGCAATCAGGCTTTTTCATTAATTAAAATTAACAATCTCATCTCATTTCTGATGACTACTAAGTTCTTCCCACTTCTCTTCCCAGCCTTTAAAGGGTCCTGGTGCTCTGGTGGCTTGTCTACAGTGAGTTCTCAGTCAATATTTGTGGGGTGGCTGGTTGTAGACTGGCATGTCCAGCGGGCTCCACATATCCTGTAAACATCTGAACCTATGGTATGTATTGGCAGTGGTAACTGGCCTGTGACATACTGGCTGGGTATCTGGTTAGATTCCACATAGACTTGTTTTGCCCAGGCTAACTGGTAGCTTTCTGTCATGACAACAAGCTCAACCCTGTAGGAAGTGGGTTTGGAGAATGCTTCCAGATCACCTGAATGTGAGTTGATCCTGGGAGGAATCAGTCTCTCCACAAGCAGATGCTGGGTGCCCACTGTGTGCCAGGCACTGCGTGGGCTATGGGCGATATAAAGATGAAGGTTGTTAGAGACAGGATCCACAAGCTTGTTGGAATGTGACCTGATAAATATGGTCCTAGAGTTAGATACAAAACCCCGAGGAAGCAAATGGGAATGGCTCTTGGTATAAGTCATTCCAGGAAGGCTTTATGGAAGAGGCAGCATGAGAGTTGGGTCTTGAAGGGTGACTGGGGTATTGTTGCCCGGGGGACTTTGGGGCCAGGTGGAGAGAAGTAGGGAATTCTAGGTAAAATGAAGAGTAAGAGCAGTGAGCTGAGGTGTAAAGGCTAAGGACCTTCTGTGGCTTCCATGTTCAGATATGAACTGCACCATTAACAAGAGTGGCTGCTGCCTCAGAGACCCCATGTGAGCAGCGATCTTCCTGAGGACTGTGCAAGACCCTCTCCCTCAATCCTCCATGCTCTTCCTTGGGTTTACCCAGCAGGGAGCAGCCATGTGTGTCTGTGCTGTTAGGCCCAGCTATAATGCCTCCTTCCCTGCAGCCTTTGGGATTTTGGAGACGGATGTGACTGCTCCCACATCTGGACTCTCACTGCACCTTGTCCTTACCACTGTCATGGCCCCTTTCACAGCAATTGTCACTGCTTTAGGGTCTGTTTTCTTCACTAGACTATGTGCACCTCAGGCAGGAAATATGCTTGGTTCATCCATGCAGTCCTAGCATCTGGCATCAGACCTCACAGAAAACACACACTCAATAAATGTTCAGTTCTTTAGCTTATTCTATGAACACATCCCAGTCACTCTTCAGACTCTGGCTCAGTTTCCCCAACTAACCTCATTAGGGATTAAGGTAGGGCCCTCAGCAGTCTGCTGCAGGGTGAGAAGGTTCAGCATAGATTGTCCTCATTAACCTCAGTTAGTATTTTATTGAGAAGGTCACATTGAGGCTTATGTAACAAGAGTCCATTATTTAATTGATTAAAACAGGTTTTCAGTTGGCAGCTTGATAAATGCATATTACACAACCTCTCCCACTCCACCTATATGACTGGCAAGCGACAGATTTGGGTGTTTCAAATGCCTTGAAGATCCTGCTTGAGCCAGCCAGCTGGGTGCTCCTAGGATAGGGAGGACACTGGTGACAAATGTGACCTGATTATTTAGAGCCCTTTGTTACTAGGATGGGCCTTGGAAGCCTGACCAGTCACTGAACCGGCTGTCAAACAGCCCACCAGGGACTGAGAGAAGATGAAAAGCACATCTCCTCAGTTCTGTCTTATTGCATCATTTACCCCATTTGGGAACCTGCACCTTGCCTTTTCTACCAAGAATCAGAACATTATTATAAATATCTATTTCCTATAAGGGAGTTTTGTGAGGAGGCCTTACTAAGGAAGAGTGGATGGATGAATGGGTAAGCAGAAGGGTGGTATATATGGATGGACAGATAGTAAATCATCAAATGGATAGACAGGTAGATAATAGATCAGGTGGATGAATGGATGGATGGATAGATGGATGGATGGATGGGTGAGAAGTCAACCCAAGCTTATGGCTCCCCTATGGACGTAAAGTCTTCTAATTGTTGAATTGCTGGCATTGCCGGCAGATGCCATAGCAGTACCTTAGTTTCTTAAAGTTTGTTGTGAATAGCTGAAGAGCTAAATATAAAGAGATAGCTCTTCCATTTATTTCTCATTAAGCTACAATAAATTGAATGCAGCTGATGCATCTTCAAAAATTTGCTACCTTTCAAGACTTTCAAGCATGAAGATATCTATCCTCCCCTCTCAGAATTGATGGGGAGGCCAAAGAGGACCGAGTGAAATAAACCTGCAAATAGAAAACCTTAAGAAAAGTACACCTATAAAAATAATGTAACAAACAATAAAACAACACTGTAAACAGTTTGAAAAATGGAGAACAAAGAAACCCCTTCATAAACCCATCATTGTAGAACAAGCCTTGTTGTTTTGTGTGGCTGTGTTTCTGCACAGGAACCATACATACCTTCAATCATCATGCACATGAATACCTTCTGTACCCTACTTTCTCCACCTCACATGATGTCATCAGCATTTTTACATATTGCCACATAGCCTTTATAATTACTTCAAATGACTGTGAAATATTCCATTCATTACGCTACTGCTGAATATTTAAGTTTCTTATATTTTTTCCTTTGCTCATTTTCATGAATTAACAAATATTAGGTATTTCACTTAGTCCTTGGCAAAATGCATACACTTAGTAGGTACTTTATTCCTTCCCATCTCTCTCTTTTATATATCTTCATACTTGGGCTTTTCCTTAGGAAAAATGTCTTAGGATAAATATTAGTTCAAGAATTTAAACAACTGGATGGCTTTTCATGCATATTGCTGCCATGTTGCTTTATTAATAACCATGTTGGTAATATAAATAGATCTACAATTACACATATTATCTCATAAAATCCTCTCAACACCTCTAAGGGGTAGTTATTACCCCATTTTTGATGAGAAAGCAGAAGCCCACAAATGGAAGTAATTTGTCCAACATCCATGTCTGTTTTGTTTTCTTTCTTTTCAGGGACTGGTACAGTATCTGGCACATAGAATGACTTCAGTAAATATTTGCTGAATGAAGTCCACAGGTGGCAGTGCCATGATTAAACTCAGATCTGATTTACTTCAAAGCTTGTACTTTTTCCCTTAAACCTTGCCAATTGGCTTTTGACATTCATTTGGGTGGGGGGTAAGATATCACCTTACCTTTTAATCAAGGACTCAGATTTAGTGAAGCATTCATTCAAGCTTAGGGCAAACACGTGAGAGCAAATGACATGCTGTGGGTGAGAGTTTAGGACCCTAATTGTAGTTAACTGTACCTGCCTGACTTCTTCTTGAGGTCACCAATGCACACCTATCATATAATTTTAAGAATAATGCCATGGGAGAGTGGTCCTAAGTGTTTGGTAGCCACATTGAATTCAGAGGGCTTGTTGTTGTCTTGTGGCTAATGGACCTGGTTATACCTTTACAGAAATGCTGTACTCATTGAGATCACTCTCTAACATCCAACTGTACAAACTGAGGAGGCATAGGGGCCTTGAGTCCTATCCTTCCTAGTTTCAGAGGATGCATCCCAAAGAGCACCAGCCCTGAGTCCTGAGTTGTCATTTCCTCAGGTTGTATCATCCTACATAAGGCAGAAGCCTATGTCCGATTTCTGTGGCATGGGATGAGTGTTTTGACTGTCAAAAAGGTTCTTCAGGTACCCTTTAAAGAATAAAGTCTGTACACTGTTGCTGCCTGGCTAGGCAGAGGGCTGGAAAGTTCAATGATAGAGCTTGCCTCAGGGCTTTGGAGGGGACTCAATGTGGTACGGTTTCTTGTGTGATGTGTGTGAGTGTGCATGTGTGTACCTAGGAATCTAAGGCTCCACGGCAATTCTGGACATCTCTCCAGACAGGAGTTATTGCCTCTGCAGCATGGCCTGTGGTGGGGGAACTGAGTTCTCCTGTTGGTTCTGGAAGATCAGGGGTGACTCCACCTATGCCTTCTCTGAGAAGGGCCAGGGATTTGGAAAATCAGATTCACCTTGGTCATTGCCTCATGCTCATCTTGCTAGGATAAATGGAAGCCACTTTATTCAATACCTGTTTATCAAGCACTTGTCATGAACGAAGCCTAGTCTGGGCTTTGGTGATACAGCAGTGAATAAAATATACAAAATCATACTTTCATGGAGCTTACATTACAGTTGTATTTATTATTTTGCAACAGGTAAAAATTTTGTCTGTTGCAAAATAATAAATAAAACATATCAAAGAGTTACAAAGACCATGGAGGGGGCAGGGATGATGAATAGAGAGTACTGGGGTGGGTGGAGGGAGTGGATGAGTGTGGAAGGGTGGTATGTGCACTGGTGGTAGACTGTGCATGAGACACTCCAAGAAGTGGCCTTCCTTGGCCTGCCACTTGGGTAGCACTGTCCTACCCCATGGGCAATCTTTACACATCATCCTCTTTGTTTTCTTTCTAGTGCTTATCATGCTCTGCAATGACCTTGTTCATTTGTCTGTATATTCCTTCTTCAAATAATTCAGATGAACTCTTGTGAGATTCCAAAAGGTGTAAATTTGGGGTGTATATGGAGATGGGAAGGGTTGTGAAAGCCAGGCCATGACTCCAGGTGCCCAGTTCAAGTTGGGAATGTTCTGGATAGACTTGAACATTGGGTTTATAGGTGAGTAGATAGTCCTGGTGCCAGTTTCGGAGATTCTTCTGACTGGGGAGAAGGGAAGTATACTGATGGGAGAGAGGCTTGGAGAAGCAATTTGGATTGGAGACTGTGAGAACTAGGGGAGCTATGTGGGCCTCTCTCCCTTCTTGTTCTCAGTAGGATGCAGGAGGGCAGGGTTTCAAAGCAGGGCTGCCATTTAGTTAGAGCCTGGCTTGTTTCTGATCTAGTGCTGAGATGCTAGAAGAGCTCAAATGGGAGGGACCCTCAACCCTGCACTGACTTTAACTCCATTGTCCCACCTCTAACGGGTTGCAAGAGATTTCCTATAGGAGCCTTGGTTAAGGAGGGGTGCCCTTAATCAGCAACTGAAACTCTGGGCAGATGTTAATTTGGTCCAAGCAGCTAAGAGGTGATTATATCTTTCCTTCATTCATGATGAGAAGAGTGTAAGGGGCCTCCTCCTTTTCCCTGGCTTCTCCCTAACTTCCAGTGAAGGCTAGGAGGTGGGGCTGGGGTAGGATCTGCTCTGGGGGAGGTTGAATGGAAGACCTGGTCCACAGACCAGACCACTGCTCTGCTGTGCAGCCAGGCACAGAGGCAATGGCCTAGTTCAGACCATGAGATGATGCAGGCAAAGGAAGACCCTCTGAAAGCCCTGGACACTGGGTATTGGTCTCAGCAGGAGAGAAAGGATTCTTGCTCATGGTGCCTCTTGCTACTGCTCCTTCCAGGTGGTCTCACTCTGAACATTTTTCCTGTCATTTTCCTCTAATTATAAATATGTTAAATACACACACACACACACACACACACACACACACACACTCATATACACGTTGCCTATTACAGGCTTTGGAAGTAGAGTGACTTGGAAGAAAAAAGTGTAACAGAAAACATGAGAGACTCCTAACTCTGGGAAATGAACTAGGGGTGTGGAAGAGGAGGTGGGCAGGGGGTGGGGGTGACTGGGTGACGGGCACTGAGGGGGGCACTTGGGATGAGCACTGGGTGTTATTCTATATGTTGGCAAATTGAACACCAATAAAAAATAAATTAAAAAAAGAAAAAAGAAAAACAGAAGATTGGAATTTGGGGATTAATGTTGCAGTTCTTATTAGTTGACTCTGTGTCCATGTTACTTAAACTATGCTGACATATCCACATCTATAAAATGGGTATTTAAAACATTCATTGCTATTATGAACATTTATATCTACTGTGGAGAGCTGAGATAATAATACTCTAGTAGTTATTTGTTAACCCTGGAGTTCTGTCCTGATATAAGGAGGAGAATTATCATTTAGCCATACTCTTAGTGGACTGGCCTATTAAAGGAACTGAACTGGCAGGTATAAGAGGTGTAGATACTTAAAAATCCTTTTGAATTAGCTTCTTCATTGGTGAATTGAGAAGGTTGAATCAGAAGAGCAATTGCCCTTGCAGGTTAGAGTTTGATTTTGAGGAGCAAACAGCAGACAGAGGTATCTTGGCGGGGGGGGTGGGGTGGGGGGGGTGGAGTGGGGGGGTGGTGGTAGGGCAGGGGGAGGGGAGGTTCCTTGCAGAGCACAAGGCAGCCTGCATGAATGCCCCTAATACAGGGCAGCATGTGTCAGGACAAGCATGGCCTTTGGCTCAAATGCCAGCCTCACCTGTTTGACATTAGGCGAGTTTCCTAACATCTTTGCCAATCCCCTTCATCTGTGAAATTGGGATAATTATTTTCCTCTCTTGCTTTGGGGGTTGCAAAGAAGAATTAAGTGAAAGAATTACACAAAGTGGTTGGCAAAGGAATTTCACAGTGTGGGAAATGGGAAAGCTCCTTAGACATTACCCAATATGTCCCTTTGTTTTACAAATGAAGGAGCTGAGACTCAGAGAGGTAGGTACCCAAAATTTCACTTCACAGCAAATTGATGGGAAAGCCTAGATGAAGACCAGTTCCTCTGAAGGTCATCCATTCAGGTTTTATAATCTATGCTTGAAGGATTCCACCTCTGTTGCTGTTGGAGAGCCCTATCCTACCAGGCCACGGGAGTCTGTTATCACAGAAGGGCAAGCTGGTGGCCAGCAGTGTCTTTCCCAAAGTCCACAGGCTCCCTCTGCTGGGAGGCCACATTGGCCAGCGCATGGGCACTTCCCCGGTGTCCTCACCATTGTGATAGGTT
Source organism: Canis lupus familiaris (assembly GCF_011100685.1). Taxonomy (NCBI): domain Eukaryota; kingdom Metazoa; phylum Chordata; class Mammalia; order Carnivora; family Canidae; genus Canis; species Canis lupus. The sequence continues at coordinate 62,081,783 of NC_049238.1, forward strand.
TTTAGGTTTTCAGTATTCCATATCACTGTGCCACTTTATAAGAGATTCAAGTGTGATGAGCACTGGATTTTGTTTTGTATGTGATGAATCACTGAATTCTACTCCAGAAACCAATACTGCACTATATGTTCACTAAAAAAGTTTAAATTAAAAAAAGAGATTCAAACAATGAAAAAAAAGTGTTTTCCTATGATCCCACATAATTACCATTTCTGCTTTTCATTCTGCTGTGTAGCTCCTGATTTCCATTTATCATTTTCCCTCTGCCAGAAGACTTCCTCTAACATCTCCTGTAGTTCAAGTTTGCTGGTGATATTATTTCAGCATTTGAATGTTCATTTTTGAAAGATATCTATACTGGCTGTAAAGTTCTAGGTTGAATGTTATTCTCTTAGTAATTTAAAGATGTTCCTCCACAATTTAAAGATGTTCCTCCACCATCTTCTGGCTTGGATGATTTCTGGTGTGAAGCCTGCTATGATTCTTCTCTTTCTTCCTCTGCAAATAATGTATTTTTTCTCTGGCTACTTTGAAGATATTTTTTTTCTTCATCAGTGGTTTTAAGCAATTTGATTATGAAGTACCTTGGTGTAGTGTTCTTTATATTTCTTGTCTGTGGGGTTTATTGAGATTCTTAGGTATATGTATATTTTTAAGATTTATTTATCTTTTTGAGAGAGAGAGAGAGGACGGGAGGAGGGGGAGAGGTAGAGGTAGAGTAATTCTCAAGTTCTACTAGGGGCTCCATCCCAGGGTTCTGAGATCATGACCTGAGCTGCAATCAAGAGCTGGCCGCTCAACCAAATGAATCACCCAGATGTCCCAATGGGGTTCAAAGAAATTGTGTGACATATCCAAGATCATAATTCAATGGCAGCGGTTCTGGAATTCAAATCCAGGTTTGCCCCTCTCTATAAGACAAAGGCTGACTGTGGGCACCTCCAGGGCAAGGCACAGTATTTATTGATTTCTGGTACTCAGAGTACAGTGGGGTGCAATAGGTGCCAATCTCCAAAACACATGTATGCATTCATTCACAAAACCAGTAAATATTTACGGATCCTCTACTATGTTACTGTCAATGTTATTGGCACTAGGGATATAACAATGAACAGAACAGATAAAAGCAGCAATGCAAAACTGGGGGCGGGGATCAGTAAACAATAAACTCCATACATAAGTAAATTATATAAAATGTTAGAAGAGGACACACACAACACCCTTTTTGAACTTGGCCACAGTAACTTCTTGCAAGATTCATCCATGAAGGCAAGAGAAACAAAAGCAAAAATGAACTATTGGGACTTGATCAAGATAAGAAGCTTTTGCAAAGCAAAAGATACCGTCAACAAAACTCAAAGACAACCTACAGAATGGGAGAAGATATTTGCAAATGACATATCAGATAAAGGGCTAGTTTCCAAGATCTATAAAGAACTTATTAAACTCAACAGCAAAGAAACAAACAATCCAATCATGAAATGGGCAAAAGACATGAACAGAAATCTCACAGAGGAAGACATATACATGGCCAACATGCACATGAGAAAATGCTCTGCATCACTTGCCATCAGGGAAATACAAATCAAAACCACAATGAGATCCCACCTCACACCAGTGAGAATGGGGAAAATTAACAAGGCAGGAAACTACAAATGTTGGAGAGGATGTGGAGAAAGGGGAACCCTCCTGCACTGTTGGTGGGAATGTGAACTGGTGCAGCCACTCTGGAAAACTGTGTGGAAGTTCCTCAAAGAGTTAAAAATAGACCTGCCCTATGACCCAGCAATTGCACTGCTGGGGATTTACCCCAAAGATACAGATGCAGTGAAACGCCGGGACACCTGCACCCCGATGTTTCTAGCAGTGATGTCCACAATAGCCAAACTGTGGAAGGAGCCTCGGTGTCCATCGAAGGATGAATGGATAAAGAAGATGTGGTGTATGTATCCAATGGAATATTCCTCAGCCATTAGAAATGACAAATACTCACCATTTGCTTCAACGTGGATGGAACTGGAGTGTATTATGCTGAGTGAAATAAGTCAATTGGAGAAGGACAAACATTACATGGTCTCATTCATTTGGGGAATATAAAAAATAGTGAAAGGGAATAAAGGGGAAAGGAGAGAAAATGAGTGGGAAATATCAGAAAGGGAGACAGAACATGAAAGACTCCTAACTCTGGGAAACAAACTAGGGGTGGTGGAAGGGGAGGTGGGAGTGACTGGGTGATGGGCACTGAGCGGGGCACTTGACAGGATGAGCACTGGGTGTTATTCTGTATGTTGGCAAATTGAACACCAATAAAAACATAAATTTATAATAAAATAAAATAAAATGTTAGAAGGTGATAATGGCTTTTAAAATAGGTAGAATCGGGAGGGCTGGGAATGTGTGGAGATAGAGGCTAAGTTGCAATTTAAATGGACTGGTCAGATCTGCTTTATTAAGAAGCCTACTTTTGCATTAATATGTAAATTGCTTTAGGGAGTGAGGCAAGGTGATATCTTGGGTAAGAACATTCCAGCCATTGCAAATGCCCTGACATAAGAGTGTGCCTCACCCATGCAAGATACAACAAAGACCTACCATTTGTAGATGGATGCACCATTCTTTGAGAAAAAAACCTAAAGCAAAACACTTGGAGAATAAATACAGTGATTCCATTATTTATTTATTTTTTGATTCCATTATTTATTAAATGAGATTACATAAGGCAAGCTCTGTAAACTATCCAACATAGCCCGTTTAATTATGGTTGATATTTTCTGAGTGTCAGGGCTTTTTTGTACAGGTATGTAGGTTGTTCACTGTGCAAAGGCATTGTGTCTCAGGGGGTGAAACTTTCAGTGCAGACATAAGGTATTTGTGTTTATTATAATGATTTTCCAGGAGGTGGGAGTAAAATATGACAACTTTTAGATATGGAGGTAGCATCTTAGGAAAGGACCTCTTTCTCTAATTGTCACAAATGTGCCACATGGGCTAGTTGTCCTATTGAGAGTTTATGCAAATCAAGCGTTCTTCCAAGTGTTGTATTCTTCAAGCCTCACACTCTTCTAGGGGCTGATAACTTTTTTCAAAGATTTTATTTATTTATTTGAGAGAGAGCGAGTATGAGCAGTGGGAGGGGCAGGTAAGAGGGAGAAACAGACTCCCCACTGCGCAGGGAGTCCAATGAAGGGGCTCTATCCCAGGACTCTGGGATCATGACCTGAGCTGAAGGCAGATGCTTAACTGACTGAACCACTCAGGCGCCCCTAGAGGTTGATAACTTTTAATGACTATTTTTATAGATGAAAAAGTTGAGTCATAGAAAGATGAAAAACACTTAATTCAGTAACTGGTGGAGTAGAACCTATTTAAAAAAAGATACAAGGAGACCTGTGTGGCTGGGAGAGTGTGAGAGAGAAGAGTCATGGAGATCATGAGTAGCTCTTACCTGCTGGGCACCATCAAGCACTACCGCATGTTGATCTTGCCAACCTCTATGGGAGGGTATTTTAACTCATTTATAAGTCGAGAAATGGGGACTGAGTGAGATTGTCCCTAGTTACAGGGCTAGCAAGTCAGGTGTGTTGTCTTCAGAGCCCCTATTCTCTCATCTACACCCTACTGCTCCTCTTTATGTGTGTGTGTCTGTTGTGGGTGAGCAGTTCCTATTGGCAGTGACCACCATGTTCCAGACTCAGTGGGTGTGGTGTGGGTGTGCAGGCTCCTACTGCTGATTTTTTCACCCACCTAGGCTGCTTCCTGTGCTCCTAGTTTTAGGTCCAGCTTCCTTACTATTCTGAAATCCATTAATGTATTTAGTTCTTCATTTTCTTGGCATTCAGTAGACATTTAAAAAAAATCCTCTGAAAGAGACAGTACAGAAGTTATATTTTTCTGTAAAATGAAAACAAATGTGGTACTTTGTTTACCACGGCTGCTTCCTTTTGTTTTTCTGGGTAGTGGGTACAGAATAGTTAGGGTATATAGTATGGTGTGTGTGTGTGTGTGTGTGTGTGTGTGTGTGTGTGTGTGCTTGGGTAGATAGGTTTGGCCCACACAGGCATCTGTTTTTGGCTCCTTCCTGAGCGGTAAACTTTGGGAGGGATAGACCAGGCTGTGTGCCTGGAGGAGGGGCACGCGCCACCTGCTGGTTTTCTGTGCAAACTATAGACGGATTAGCCATCTGCTAAGAAAGAGCTTAACTGATATTATTATGATCTTCAATCTATTATCTATTTAAAAATCTAAAACATGATTGTTCTACATGTATAAAGTTAATGCTACCTTGAAATACATTTAAACATGATGAATAAAGGACAGATTATTAAATAAAGTAAAAAAACAAAAACAAAAACAAAAACAAAAAAAAAAAACACATCATATTTTCACCTCGCGACTTCACTCAATCTTTCCCAGGTGAGGGTGGAAATGGTTCAGGAAGACTTTCTAGTTGTGACTGAGGAAATCAGTTCTTCCCTTTTCAGCCTTATGTACCTCCTGCTTTTATGGTAGCATCATGTTAAACCTTTGACATTGCTTGTACTGGTATTTATTAGGAACAGTATTCTCTGCCCTTAAGGTTTCCATCTCCCATTCTACTATCACAACTTCAAAAATCACCTATTCCCAGAAACCATCTCTTTCTCCCCCATCTCCAGTCCTCCGTGGCCCCTGCCACTTCTACTGACTTTTGTGGTTATTGTGTCTGTTTCCTCCCCAGTGTGTGAACCACCTGAGGACAGGGAATTAGCATCATTTATCTCTGATTCCAAGTGGCAGCACAAGACCTGGAACATGATAAGGTGCTCAGTAACTGTTGAAAGAATGATAAAATAAATAGCAACAGAGAACAATACAAAGAAAACAGACTGGACTTTGATCTGTAGAAATGTGTGGAGTTTATTTAAATGTAAGAAGAATGTCCCCTTTTGGATATGGCAGCTCAAGAATACCCCTTTAAAAACTTTCAGGTGTCAAAATTCACAAAATATTCCCAGATATTAAGGTTTTGACTTAGAAACAGAGACAGACTGCATGTGTTTTAGATTTTGCTAATTTATGTGTATCCTTTGATTTGGCCACACAGATTCCTTACCAAGAATTCTTATCTAATTGTTGAAAAAATGATTTCGTCCCAGCACTTATCACATATTATTGTGATCATCTGGCTACATGCATGCCTCCCGCAAATACTTTAAAAGGGCATAATGACTATGCAGAGGAATGGCTGGTGAGGAGCAGGAAAGCCACACTAGGGCAGGTGGCCAATGGCCATCTGTGCGAAGCTGAAAATCAAGACTTGCTCTTGTGCAGGGCTGCCCTCTTGTGGAGAACCAGCAAATTAAAAACAAAAGAAGTTTAAATTGTTTTTTACTCTATGGATAACTATACCAACAACAATAATCTCTATCTTTTCCCCATTATTTTATTGAGGTACAACTTTTAAAAAGCAAGTTACATAAACCTTAAGTGCAGAACTCAATTCATTTTTACATATGTATACATACACTATTATAAAAACTGCTTGGATTAAGATAGACGTTTCTGGCACTGCAAAAAACAGTTCCCTTTCATTCAGTACAAAGAATAACTACTCTTCTGAACTCCGTCATGATAGATTATTTTTGCCTGTACTTGAACTACATATGTAAATAGAAATAACTGGGATCATACAGCATATAGTATTTTGTATCTTACTTTTATCACTCACCATTATATCTGTGAAAATTTTTTTATATCTGTGAAATTTACCTATGTTGTTGACTTTGTTCTCTTTATAGTTGGTGATATTTCATTTTACAAATATAAATATACCACATATATTTTTTAATCAATTTGCAACAGTTTTCTGTTGCTGTTATAATAAATTACCACTAACTTGGCAAAGCAACATAAATTTATTACCTTAGACATCTGTAGGTCAGAAGTCCAACACAGATCTCAGTGGGCCAAAGTCAAGGTCTGTAGAGCTGTATTCTTCCTGGTGGTTCTAGGGGAGGATCTGTTTCCTTGCTTATTCCACCTTCTAGAATCTGCCCACATTCCTTGGTTCATGGCCATTTCCTCCAGCTTCAAAGCCAACAGTGCTGTATCTCTCTGACCATTCTTCTGCGTTCACATCTCCCTCTCACAACACCATCAGGGAAGAGTCTTGGATTATAAGGAATCATAAAATTTACATAAGGTCCATGTGGACAATCCAGGATAATCTTCCCACCTTAAGGTTCTTAATCATATCTGCATGGTCTCTTTTTCTGTGTAAAGTATTCACAGGCTCTAGGGAATAGGCCTTGGATATTTTTAGGAAGCCATTATTTTGCCTGCTACACCATTCAACTATTGAAAAACATTTGGGTTGTTTTCAGTTTGGGGAGTGCTTTTTCCCCAGAACTTTAGAGATATGATTCCATCATAATCTGGATTGTATCATTTCAGTCAAAAATTCAGCCATAATTTCTATGATTACTCCTTTGAGAATAATGTCAACCCCCTGGCTGCTTTTGAGATCATTCCTGTGCTTTGATTCTCTGTAATTTTACTACAATTTACTTAGATGTGGCCTTATTTATGTATATCGATGATGCTTGAAGTTTGCTAATTTTTTTTGCTCTGTTTTAAATTTTTTTTGTATATTTTTTTATTGGAGTTCGATTTGCTAACAAATAGCCTAACACTCACTGCTCATCCTGTCAAGTGCCCCCCTCAGTGCCCGTCACCCAGTCACACTATCCCCACGCCCACCTCACCTCCCATTCCACTACCCCTTGTTTGTTTCCCAGAGTTAGGAGTCTCTCATGTTCTGTTTCCCTCTCTGATATTTCCCACTCATTTTCTCTCCTTTCCCCTTTATTACCTTTCACTATTTTTTGTATTCTACAAATGAGTGAAACCATATAATGTTTATCCTCCTCCCTGTTTTTGTGGATTGTTTCCTTGGACTTCCTCTTTCTTTTATAGAGTCCCCCTTAAAATTTTTTGCAGAGCTGGTTTGGTGGTCACATATTCTTTCAGTTTCTGCCTATCTTGGAAGCTCTTTATCTCTCCTATTCTCAATGAGAGCCTTGCTGGATAAAGTATTCTTGGGGCATCCCTGGTGGCACAGCAGTTTGGTGCTGCCTGCAGCCTGGGGTATGATCCTGGAGACCCGGGATCGAATCCCACATCGGGCTCCCTGCATGGAGCCTGCTTCTCCCTCTGCCTGTGTCTCTGCCTCTCTCTCTGTGTTTATGAATAAATAAATAAAATCTTAAAAAAAAAGAATCACATGCTTTACTGACTGAGCCAGCCAGTAATTTATAAAAAAAAATAAATAAATAAAAATAAAGTATTCTTGGCTGCATGTTCTTCTCATTTAGGACTCTGAATATATCCTGCCAGTCCTTTCTGGCCTGCCAGGTCTCTGTGGAGAGGTCTGCTGTTAACCTAATACTTCTCACCATAAATGTTAGGGATCTCTTGTCTCTTGCTGCTTTAAGGATTTTCTCTTTCTCTTTGGAATTTGCACGTTTCACTATTAAATGTCAGGGTGTTGAATGGTTTTCATTGATTTTTTTTGGGGGGGGGATCTCTATCTCCTGAATATGAATGCCTGTTCCCTTCCCAAGTTAGGGAAGTTCTCAGCTATGATTTGTTCAAATACACTTTCTAGTCCTCTGTCTCTTTCGGCGCCCTCTGGAACCCCAATTAAATGTAGATTTTTCCTTCTGAGGCTGTCATTTATTTCCCTTAACCTATCCTCATGATCTTTTAATTGTTTTTCTCTTTTTTCCTCACCTTCCTTCCTTGCCATCAACTTGTCTTCTATGTCCCTCCCTCATTCTTCTACCTCATTAACCCTCATCGTTAGGACCTCCAGTTTGGATTGCATTTTATTTAATTGATTTTTAAATTAAGCTTGATTTGATCTAAATTCTGCAGTTATGAAGTCTCTTGAATCCTTTGCTTTTTTCTAGAGCCACCAGTAGCTTTATAATTGTGCTTCTGAATTGGCTTTCTGACATTGAATTGTAATCCAAATTCTGTAACTCTGTGGGAGAGAGGACTGTTTCTGATTCTTTCTTTTGTGGTGAGTTCTTCCTTCTAGTGATTTTGCTCAGTGCAGAGTGGCTAAAAACCAGTTGTACTGGAAAAAGAGAAAAAAATAATAAACAAAAGGCCAGGGGTAAACAAATGAAAACAAAAAATGAGGGGTATCCTCTGATTCTATATCCTGGAAGTCCCTAGACTTCCCCTTGAACTTTCCAGCGCTGCTTGGTCAAGAACTTGTTCTTCCCCTGTCCTACCAGCTGGTCTTCTGGGGGAGGGGCCTAATGTGCTGATTCTCAGGTGTGTGCACCTAGGGGAGCTGCCCCGCCCCCTGTCAGGTGCAGGGCTCAGTGGAAGGTGTTTATCCTGTGAGGCCCCTGCTTCCTTGCAGCCCTGCCAGTCCCAGGCACAGGAACAACAACAGTGGCGGTGGCTAGCTCTCCAGCCCTAGAGTCAGCTCCCACAGTAACTTCCGCAGCTCCCAGTCCGCAGGGGCCTGGATGCTCCAGGGGTGGAGGGCGCCGATCTGCACAGCTCGGGAGCCACCCGGTGGCAGGAGCGTCCTTACTGCCCTGTGTCCTCCCGGGCTCCACCTATCCCGGGGGGGAGCCCCGGATCTTGGGCTGTGCCCCCTGGAGCCTTGGGCTCTCTGGCCTGCGCCGCTGGAATAGCGCTCCTGGGGCCGTGCAGCCCCTTCCGTGCAGACCTGCCGCGGGAGCTGCTCCCATGGCCGGGTTGGGCGCGTGCTCCAGCCGTTTAGGGAGCATGGCTGTGGCCTGCTCTCCCCCGGGGCGCACTTCCTCTGTTAATGACCCCAGGAACCTGAGGGCATCACTGCCCCTCCTGGGATCCTGCCTGTGTTCCCTACAAGCACCTTTCCGTCAGAGAAGATGGGTAAAGTTTCTGCTTCTCCCGGGACTGGGCTTTCCTGTCCTTTGCCTGGCTCCTTGTGGGGGTCCCTCCCCTACTTGATGCTTTTTTATTTCTTTATTTTTTTCCCTCTTCCTACCTTGATAGAAGCGCGAACTCTTCTCACTGTAGCATTCCAGCTGTTCTCTCTTTAAATCTCAGGCCGAATTCATAGGTTTTCAGGATCATTTGAAAGTTATCTAGGAGATGTGGTTTATGTATACAATGGAATATTAGTCAGCCATTAGAAATGACAAATACCCACCATTTGCTTCAACGTGGATGGAACTGGAGGGTATTATACTGAGTGAAATGAGTCAATTGGAAAAGGACAAACATTATATGTTCTCATTCATTTGGGGAATATAAATAATAGTGAAAGGGAATAGAAGGGAAAGGAGAAGAAATGTGTGGGAAATATCAGAAAGGGAGACAGAACATAAAGACTCCTATGCTGGGAAACGAGCTGGGGGGGGTGGAAGGGGAGGAGGGCGGGGGGTGGGGGTGGATGGGTGACAGGCACTGAGGGGGGCACTTGACGGGATGAGCACTGGGTGTTATTCTGTATGTTGGCAAATTGAACACCAATAAAAAATAAAATTATTATTATAAAAAAAAAAGAAAGTTATCTAGGTAAGTTGGTGGGGACAGGTGACTTAGCGACCCTACTCTTCTGCCATCTTGCCCTGCCTCTCCAGAGACAAGGGCTTTAAATGATATACTGGACCAGATGGATTTCACAGATATATACAGAACTTTCCATCTGATGCAACTGAATATACATTCTTCTCAAGTGCACATGGAACTTTCTCCAGAATAGACCACATACTGAGTCACAAATCAGGTCTCAACCAATACCAAAAGATAGGGACTGTCCCTTGCATATTTTCAGACCATAATGCTTTGAAACTTGAACTCAATCACAAGAAGAAATTTGGAAGAAACTCAAACACGTGGAGGTTAAAGAGCATCCTACTAAAAGATGAAAGAGTCAACCAGAAATTAGAGAAGAATTTAAAAGATTCATGGAAACTAATGAAAATGAAGACACAACCATTCAAAATCTTTGAGCTACAGCAAAAGCAGTCCTAAGAGGGAAATACTTCACATTGCAAGCATCCCTCGAAAAATTGGAAAATACTCAAATACACAAAGTAACCTTGCACCTAAAGGAATAGGAAAAAGAGCAGCAAGTAAAATCTACACCAGGCAGAAGAAGAGAGATAATAAAGATTTGAGCAGAACTAAGGAAATAGAGACCAGAAGAAGGGCAGAACAGATCAACAAAACCAGGAGTTGGTTTCTTGAAAGAATTAATAAGATAGATAAATCACTAACCAGACTTATAAGGAAGAAAGGAGAAAATAAACTAAAATTATGAGTGAAAGAGGAGAGATCACAATCAATACCATGGAAATACAAACAATTTTAAAAACATATTATGAGCAGGTATATGCCAATAAATTAAGGAATATAGAAAAGTTGGATGCATTTCTGGAAAAACTCAGATTACCAAAACTGGAACAGGAAGAAATAGAAAACTTGAGCAGGCCAATAAACTGGGAGGAAATTGAAGCAGCCGTCAAAAACCTCCCAAGACACCAAAGTCCAGAGCCAGAAGGCTTCCTAGGGGAATTGTATCAAACGTTTAAAGAAGAAATAATACCTCTTCCACTAAAGCTGTTCCAAAGGATATAAAGAGACAGAATACTTCCAAACCTGTCTTATGAGGCCAGTATCACCTTAATTCCAAAACCAGACAAAGACCCCACCAAAAAGGAGAATTATAGACCAATATCCCTGATGAACACAGATGCAAAAACTCTCAACAAGATACTAGCCAATAGGATCCAATAGTACATTAAGAAGATTATTCACCATGACCAAGTGGAATTTATCCCCAGGATGGAAGGTTGGTTCAATACTCATAAAACAAGCAATGTGAGAGATCACATCAATAAGAGGAGAAACAAGAACCATAGGATCCTCTCAATAGATGCAGAGAAAGCATCTGACAAAATACAGCATCCATTCCTGATCAAAACTCTTCAGAGTGTAGGGATAGAGGGACCATTTCTCAGCATCTTAAAAGCCATCTATGAAAAGCCTACAACAAGTATCATTCTCAATGGGGAAACACTGGGAGCCTTTCCTCTAAGATCAGGAACATGACAGAGATGTCCACTCTCACCACTGCTATTCAACATAGTACTAGAAGTCCTAGCCTCAGCAATCAGGCAACAAAAAGAAATAAAAGGCATTCAAATTGGCAAAGAAGAAGTCAAACTCTCCCTCTTCGCAGATGACATGATACTGTATATAGAAAACCCAAAAGACTCCACCCCAAGATTGCTAGAACTCATACAACAATTCAGTAATGTGGCAGGATATGAAATCAATGCCCAGAAATCAGTGGCATATCTATACACTAACAATGAAACTGAAGAAAGAGAAATTAAGGAATCAATCCCAATTACAAATGCACCCAAAGAATATGATACATAGGAAGAAACCTAACCAAAAAGGTAAAGGACCTATACCCTAAAAACTACAGTACACTTCTGAAAGAAATTGAGGAAGACACAACGAGATGGAAAAACATTCCATACTCATGGATCGAAAGAATTAATATTGTGAAAATGTCTATCTTACCCAGGGCAATTTAAACTTTCAATGAAATCTCTATCGAAATACCATAGACTTTTTTCAGAGAGTTGGAAAAAATAACCTTAAGTTTTGTGTGGAATCAGAAAAGACCCTGAATAGCCAGAGGAATACTGAAAAAGAAAACAAAGCTGGGGGCATCACAATGCCAGATTTCAAGCTGTATTACAAAGCTGTGAAAGACAAATGTGGTACTGGCACAAAAACAGACACATACATCAATGGAAGAGAATAGAGGACCCAGAAATGGGCCCTCAACTCTATGGTCAACTAATATTCGACAAAGCAGGAAAGACTATCCACTGGAAAAAGGACAGTCTCTTCAATAAATGCTGTTGGGAAAATTGGACAGCCACATGCAGAATAATGATACTAGACCATTCTCTTACACCATACAGAAAGATACACTCAAAATGGATGATAAACCTAAATGTGAGGCAAGGATCCATCAAAATCCTATAGAACACAGGCAACAATCATTTTGAACTTAGCCACAGTAAGTTCTTGCAAGATATATCCATAAAGGCAAAGGTAACAAAAGCAAAAATGAACTATGGGGCTTCATCAAGATAAAAAGCTTCTGCATAGCAAGAGAAACAGTCAACAAAACTAAAAGACAAACTACAGAGTGGAAGATTATATTTGCAAATGACATATCAGATAAAGGGATAGTATCCAAGACCTATAAAGAACTTATTAAATTCAGTACCCAAGAAACATAAATCTAATCATGAGATGGGCAGAAGACACGAACAGAAATTTCACCAAAGAAGACATACAAGCGCATGAGAACATGCTCACATCACTTGCCATCAGGGAAATACAAAACAAATCAAAACCACAATGAGATCCCACCTCACACCAGTGAGAATGGTGAAAATTAACAAGACAGGAAGCAGCAAATGTTGGAAAGGATGTGGAGAAAGGGGACCCCTCTTGCACTGTTGGCGGGAATGCAAACTGGTACAGCCACTCTGGAAAACAGAGTGGAGGTTCCATAAAAAGTTAAAAATAGAGCTACTATGTGACCCAGCAATTGTACTACTGGGTATTTACCCCAAAGATACTGTGGTAGTGAAACTCTGGAACACCTGCACCCCAATGTTCTCTGCAGCAATATCCACAATAGCTAAACTGGAAGGAGCCCCTATGTCCTTTGACAGATGAATGGATAAGGAAGATATGATCTATATATACAATGGAATATTACTCAGCCATCAGAAAGGACGAATACCCTCCATTTACTTCAATGTGGATGGAACTGGAGGGTATTATTCTGAGTGAAGTAACTCAACTGAAGAAGGACAATCATCATATGGTTTCAGTCATATGGTTTAACAAGAAATAGGGAAATGTATTATAAGGGAAAGGATGGTACTGAGTAGGAAAATTAGAAAGTGAGACAAACCATGAGAGACTCCTAACTCTGGGAAATGAACAAATGGTTTCAAAAGGGGAGGTTGGCAGGGCATTGGGGTAACTGTGTGATGGGTACTGAGGAGGGCACTTGATGGGATGAGCACACGGTGTTATACTATATGTTAGCAAATTGAACTTCAACAAAAAACAAATGGAAAAAATAAATAAAATAATATTTAATATTGGTGAAAAAATAAATATTTCAAAAATTAAAAAATACATACAGCATATCTTTTATAAAATTTAAAACAACAACAACAAAAATTTAAAACTACATACTTTAATAAATTATATCAGTGTGATCAAACAGGAAAAGACAGTAATCATTTTAATAATTAGATAAAATATAGGATAGACGGATAAATAGATTTAGAGAAATAGCTACATGAATACATAAAGAGGGCCATATGACTAAAAGATGAAAGTGTATCCTGCATGTATCAAGGGTTATGATTAATAACATTGTGTTTACTTGAGGTCTAGGAAAACACAAGAGAAGGACAAAAGGGAATCAGGATCATATACTTACAAATATATAGGTTAGTAATCAAATATATAGGATAGAAAGCACTTTCCTCCCTGGCTATAAAATCTGTAATTCCAAGAAACATGAAGTCCTTTGAGTTCTCAGATTTTTAATACCTGTATGATTTTCTGGTCATCTGTGGACCCAGAGGGCAGGAGAGGGAAGGACTTTAGAGCCTGTGCACAGGCCCATGAGCATGGGAGCCTTCTGTGAGGACCACCGAAGGGCAGAGAATAAGGTGGCATCAGAAGAAAGTCACATCTTCATGGGGCCTGGGAGAATAATTTCCTATGGAGTCCAGCTCATTGCCCCTTGGGTCTCAGAGTCAAGCAGGGATAGAAGCTAGTACCTCCTATGAAAGCACAGAATGGGCTGCTATTTGGAGGGTTTTCAGAGTAAATGAAGAAGCTGGAAGGTTGAGTGAAAAGTGTGTGGAGTTTGTAGGGGAGAAGAAGGGCTAGGTCACTGATAATAGGCCCTAAATAAAGAAGGAATGATAAAGACTAAAGCACTTGACGGGATGAGCACTGGGTGTTAATCTGTATGTTGGCAAATTTAACACCAATAAAAAATAAATTTATAAAATAAGATAAAGCACAATGTGAGCCAAAAATGGGAGGTTTATTGTCACTTCAGGAGAAAGTTAGAATGTCTAAGTGAACAATTAGAGTGATTGGTAAGGAGGAAATCCCTGGATGGCTCAGCAGTTTAGTGCCTGCCTTCCGCCCAGGGTGTGGTCCTGAAGTCCCAGAATCGAGTATCACATCAGGCTCCCTGCATGGAGCCTGCTTCTCCCTCTGCCTGCGTCTCTGCCTCTCTCTGTGTGTCTCTCATGAATAAATAAATAAAATCTTAAAAACTAAATAGAAACCTGATGGAGCTTCTCCACTTTCTCTTTGGCCACAAACACTATACTCCCCAAGTCTGAGCCTTACTGTTCCAGAATCTTCATATGCTTCACCCTTGCCACCCTTCTTTGCTCCATTCTGTGCTTTTATTCATTGCATTCAGGGTATTCTCCAGGCCTAGAGCAGTCCCATGTGCCTTCAGGGACTGACTTACCAAGGCCACATGCAGAGTTAGTCCAGGCTCCTGATGTGTCACAGTGGATGAAGAAGAAGGGTCAGAGGTACCTTTTATATGGAGTCCCCAGGTAGGGCTCAGAGGTGGGCCTTGTCTCTGGAAGTTGCAGGAGCAGTTTTTACACTGCCAAGGAATAAGTGGGGCCACTCCTGACATCCCCACCTCAAAGTCTTCTCTTTCCAGAAAGCCACAACCAGAAGCCACCTAGGCTTCTCACTAGTACCCAAGTATTGGACAGGCCATCAATAAGTCACATCCTTTCCCGAAGATGAGCCTCAGATTGCCTGATGTTCCAAGAGGCTGGTCAGTGGGCTGAGGCTCCAGGGCCCTGGGTCATCACATGCCAGTCCTTTCTCATGAGATGGGTGGTTATCTGTTTCACTCCAGGCATTGTGAAGTGAGGGATAGTGTGGGAAGAGCAGGAATGAGAGAATAGAAAGGATTAGGGAAATTTCAGGAAGAATTTACAAGAATTGATACCTCTTTATATGTTTACATTGAAGAAAATGGATAAATCAAGGTTTGGACCAAGTCCCATGACCAGGAAAATTACCATGTGATGTAGACAGAGCACACATTGGAAGGGAATGGATTTGAGGTCCTAGCAAGACCTTTGGGTAGAGAGATCCAGGAGACATTTACAGATTCCAGATCAGAGGTTTTCTCAGTTCCCAAGCTAAAGGGACCAGGAGATGTCCAAACTACACCTTGGCATTCATCATTGTTTATACACACATCTGCTATGTTTATTTGTTTGAACAACCACACGTACCAGTTAGTCTGCTAGATCCCAAGACAGGAGCAAATTTCCTTACTCAGTGGGTCTCACATTCTGATGTGAATCCAAACTGTGGAGAGCAATACAAATATCAAATATCAATCAATAACAAATACTCAGAACATTTGAAAATATGGAAGGTAAAGCAGATGGAGCAGGGACCACTCATGAATAGCATGCTGTGTCATACTCAGGTCAGGTGATGATATGGTGATGAGACACACGAAAAGGAAACTGGACACCAGCGTGTATGGTGATGTGCTTCTCTATCCTCTGATGCTGAGAAGTAGAGGGATTGGCTCTTTTGCGCTTTTCTATTCACCTCCAATCTAAGTATATGAATGTGGGTGCACGCATGTATATGTGTACATACATATGGGTGCACACACTTGTACCTCATATAAACACTCATACACTTCTATCCATTCCCCTCCATCATGGACACAATACCTCCCCTCAGAGAATCAGGAAGCTCATGATGATAATATCAATGACAGAGTAGACTAATTGAAGTTTCCCACAAATCTCATTGCAAAATAATGGCTCAGGAGATGAATTTCAACACCATCTTGTATCATGTGGACTTTTCCCATGCAAAGAATTTCAAAATGTCCAGTGGGTTGTGAGCTTTTCAGGCAGAGGTTGTATCTGATTCACCTCTGAATCCCAAATTCCTGACTGATGTACATAAACCACAATCAAAGCACTAACTGAATGTCTGTTTAACTAAATAATTTGCTCACATGTTGATTCATTTCATCCTTGACCTGGAAGCTCTTAGAGGGCAGGCCCTACAACTGAAAATAGATAATAAATAAGTTAGAGATTGGATACCTCCAGGCTACAAGAGGCTTAGAGGTCATCCGCTAATTTCCTTATATTGGGACCTCAGTGAGGATGAGGCCATCTCTGTTTTGCTCACAGCTGCATCTCTGTCTCTAGCCCAATGGGTGGCACGTAGTGTGTTCTCAACAAATGAGGAGATTAACCTATCTAACCTAAACTCTTCCCTGATAATGACAAATATTACTCAATCCCTTGGTCAGCATCACCCCCACCTCACCCTGTCACTATGATAACTGTGTTCTCAGCTCAGAAGCCCAGCATGATGAACCTTTCCCAGGTGTCTTATTATAGTTTAGGGATAAGCTCCTTGAAAGGAAAGGGACTCTAGTGCCCATCTCAGCTGCACAGAAGCTCTCAGTACCACTCATTTATTTATTTATTTTTGCCATTTATTTTAACATGCGTTCTTAAGTATCTTCTTTTTTTTTCTTTGCCAATTTATTTTTTTAATAATAAATTTATTTTTAATTGGTGTTCAATTTGCCAACATACAGAATAACACCCAGTGCTCATCCCGTCAAGTGCCCCCCTCAGTGCCCGTCACCCATTCACCCCCAGCCCCCGCCCTCCTCCCCTTCCACCACCCCTAGTTTGCTTCCCAGAGTTAGGAGTCTTTATGTTCTGTCTCCCTTTCTGATATTTCCTACCCATTTCTTCTCCCTTCCCTTCTATTCCCTTTCACTATTATTTATATTCCCCAAATGAATGAGAACATATAATGTTTGTCCTTCTCCGATTGACTTCTTATGTATCTTCTATGTGCCAAACATACAACACATTTTTTCATTTCTTAATGTTCAAACAAATGAATAAAACTATCAGTTTAGGAAGGAACACAGCTACTTGGGGACAGGTTATATTTCAGATGTTTGTACCAAAGCTAAAATGTATGCCAGGCTTCCTGACTAACTGTATAGAGGTCTGACTTCCTTAGCCTACTTCTAACTGAGTCAAGTGTTTGTTGTTCTGACAACCATCAATGTCTGTACAACTAAAAGAAATTAAGGTAATACAATCTCCTCTTGGGGACAAGCAGATTCAGAGGCCCCACCAGGGCAGACCCAGAAATATGGGTAGACAGAGAGGATTTTCCCCAATTCAAAGCTCCTGAGCAACCAGCCTGGGGATCTGGAGTGAATAACTGAACAAAGCACCAGACTTTTTGTTTCCTCTCCTCCTATTCCCTCTCTATGACCTTCTATCATCCTGAGACTGACAGATCTTAAGCTAACTCAAGCATTTCTACATGTAGAACTTTCTGCTTCTCCTCCATTGCTTTTGCAAAAATGAAGTTTCTATTTTCCACTTGCAAGGTGCCCTGGTCACTTCCTCCGCCTTCCTCAGACAGCCCTTCTCTGGGAGCCTGGGGCAAAGGGGAGGGTGTGGCAAGGGCAGGGATGGCAACTGGGCAGTTTCCCAGGGCTACATTTTATAACACATTGGAAAACATCACCAGAAATGTAATGAAACTGAGGAAAATGTACTTCCCAGAGCATGTCTGGAGGAGAGAACTTATGTTCTTGCAAGAAATGGGGAAGAAAGTAAAAGTGAGAATGTGCTATTTGATCACAACATGTTATCATAAACTGCCTTCTAAATAGAGTAAATCTAGTTAACTGCAAGACTTTCTTTTTCTTTTTTTTTAATTATTTTTATTTTTTAAAAAATTTATTCATGAAAGATACACAGGAGAGAGAGAGAGAGGCAGAGACACAGGCAGAGGGAGAAGCAGGCTCCACGCAGGGAGCTGGATGCGGGACTCGATCCTTGGTCTCCAGGGTCACTCCCTGGGCTGAAGGCGGCACTAGGAAGCCACCTGGGCTGCCCAGGACTTTCTTTTTCTGAATTAGAAACATCCTTTACCCTAACCTTGCCCCTAACACAGATCTCATTGTCTTTTCCAAATCTGTTGAACAAATAATTACACAGTATCAGATTGAAATGGACCGAATAATGAGTTAGTTCAGATGTCTACATGACTCGGTCCAGCCTGATACATTACCTGGTGGTTAAGAGCATAGAGTCTGGGCCAAACTTTCACACGTTTGAATCCCAGCACTCCACTTACTATGTGAACTTCTCTAAGCCTCAGTTCCTTCATCTGTGAAATGGGGTAATAATAGTGTCTTCCTCGAAGAGTTGTCATAAGTAAAAAGGGTTGGTATATGTAACATGCTAACAGTACCTGTTCCAGAGTGAAGCCTGTGTGTTAACTATTTTTCTGCTGTTGGCTGTTGTTGCTGCCACTGATTCATTGTTGAGTGTGGTTGCCAAAGGACCTGAACCAGGAGGCTGGGTCAATGTCCTGCTTCCATGTGACTCAGCAACCAGGCCTCCCAAGGATACCATAGCTGATGCCACCACTCTTGTCTTCCTGCTTGCTGGGCCAACAACAGGTGAGAGGTGAAGGTAAATTGTTAGGACACCTGCAACCTGCAGCCACCAACCAGAGGTTCATGACTCAAGAGAATGTGGGAAAAGCAGGCTCAAGTATTGGCAGGGAGACAAAGACAAGCCTCCTTAGTGCCAGGCTTGGAAGAATCTATGAGGGAGAATTTTTAGACTCAGATGGGATAGCGATTCTGATAACAGAGTGGTTCCACATATATTGCGGCTGTCTGCTCCCTCTGTCCCCACTGCCACCAGCCACAGCTTCTCTTCATCTCCCAAACTAGTTGTGTGGCCCCCTGCCTGTGGGATCACCCCAATAAAGAAATCTTCCGTGCTGCTACAGTAATCATGTAGATTTCTTTTTCAATCAGCTTCGAAATTCTAAAAATTATTTGTGCTCAAAATAAATAGCTTTAAATTATAGGAAAACAGGGTGAGTAGATTAACCATTTTCACATATCCCATAATCCAGATAATGCCAATGACATCCCTACTCTGGTCCCAGAGAACACCTTGCATTCAGCTGTTCCTGGCCCACATTCATACTACCCATTTGTGGATTCTGAAAGGAAAAATGGTGGCCAAAACGTTGAAAGGCTGAATCCCTGTGAGTTCAAATCTTGCCAAGAAGAAAGAGGCACTGGTAAACACCAGGCTTTATTTGGATCCCCAAGAACTAACACCAGAAGTAAAGGCAAACCAGAAACATACTAACCTTCACAGAGCCAACCCTTGGTATCAGTGACCTTGATAAGTGTACATTTTAATTCTAATATGCATGTTGCTTACCATTTTCTGTGTACACTACCATATTGTCTGTGAATAATGGCCAAAATGGACTCAATATATCCTGTTTGATTAAACTTTGACAGATTTCTTCCTGACCATAGGCCCCAGAAAACTTGTAATTATAAATTATTTATCCACCCCTGTGAGGTGTAAATCTCCTCCCCACCTCTTGCCAGTTTTACAACCTAGAAATATTTTGCACGTGTGCATTCACACCTGCACACTTGTGTGCACATGCATGGGTACACACACACACACACACACACACACACACTGATCTCACAGCACTAATTCTTGAGAGACACGACCTTGGTTAAGCAATGTAGCATTCATCCCTCAATGTGGAGGAGGACTCCAGAAACGCACTTGATATAAAAATGAAAGGTCTGAATTCAGCGCTGTACAAACACAAAACCTTTTTACTTTTTCTGAAATGCTGCCTTCTCTGATGGTTGAACAGGAAGGAGAAAGAAAACCTTAATTTCTGAGTAGAGAATCACCTTCTTTGTAAGGAGATCTACTTTGGAAAAGTAGATCAAGACTCTTATCAAAAGTTGATCTGTGTTATTGTACCTGACTTTAGGATCCAAAAATTTTTTTTGCCACGTTGTACCTTTCCTTCTGGAATTGTAAGTTGAGAACACAATGCTAGTACTTGTTTACACTGTGAAGTGGATATTGTTACAGAGAACACACCAGAGCCTTTCTCCCTGTTAAGCAAATCATGATCTGTGGAGAAACCCCTGTAGTTTTTAGCTGCTGATGCTATCTGTCTTGTTGGAGAATAAATTTTGGATGTTTTTTTTCTCCCCCCCCGCCAAAAAAAAAAAAAAAAAGGAAAACAAAAACCACAATCACTTGAAGGCATTTCAGACTCATTTCATGCCTTTTCATTCACTTCTAATTATATATTTTTTTAAAAAGCCCAGCCTTGTCCAGTTTAATACAGTTTATTTATTTATTTTTAATTTTTATTTATTATTTATTATAGTCACAGAGAGAGAGAGGCAGAGACATAGGCAGAGGGAGAAGCAGGCTCCATGCACCGGGAGCCCGACGTGGGATTCGATCCTGGGTCTCCAGGATCGCACCCTGGGCCAAAGGCAGGCGCCAAACCGCTGTGCCACCCAGGGATCCCTGGTTTAATACAGTTTAAACTTTAATCTCAGATCCTCCTCTCCACTTCTGCATAGGATCTTCTCTTCTCACATAAATTATGTAAAAGCAGACAAGAGGTTAGAGTAGGGAGAGTGAAATATCCCCTTTTTAAAATTTTTTTAAATAAATTTATTTTTTATTGGTGTTCAATTTACCAACATACAGAATAACACCCAGTGTTCATCCCGTCAAGTGCCCCCCTCAGTGCCCGTCAGTGTCCATCGAAAGATGAATGGATAAAGAAGATGTGGTTTATGTATACAATGGAATATTCCTCAGCCATTAGAAATGACAAATACCCACCATTTGCTTCGACATGGATGGAACTGGAGGGTATTATGCTGAGTGAAGTAAGTCAATCGGAGAAGGACAAACAGTGTATGTTCTCATTCATTTGGGGGAATATAAATAATAGTGAAAGGGAATATAAGGGAAGGGAGAAGAAATGTGTGGGAAATATTAGAAAGGGAGACAGAACATAAAGACTCCTAACAATGGGTGAAATATCCCCCTTTTAAATGGTCTTACCACCAATCACTACTTGCTATTGTTGGCTCTCTTGTAGGAGACATGTGACCTGCTGGGATCTCCCAGCAAACATGGTGACAAAGATTTTGTGTTGCCTTGTTGCAAGCATCCCTTTGTCCTTAGCAGAGCACTGGCACAACGGCTGAAGCCTGGCTGCGACTCACTGTAGTGTAGGCTGGTCTCAGGTTGCTGGTGTTCTCTAAACTACCCATTCCTTTCCTCCCAACACAATAGGAACGGAGAACAGATATAACTTGTTAGCCTGAAGAAGGATTGAAATGCTCATCTCTCTTTCTTGCAGATACCTCTAACCACAGTGAGTGATCCTTTAGGAGCCTCTTTGCTTGGCTGTATGCTGACAGCATCTGCTTCCCTTCTCCATGGGGAGGAAAAGAAAATGCTACAGACCTTTCTCCCAAGATGATGATCTGCTATGTAATAATTTTTCCCTATCCCTAGTTTCCCCTTTAAGTAGATTAGAATGTAAGTGGGGGACTAAGGTACTGAAAGCCGAAAAGTGGTAGGACCAGTCCTGCCACTGCATAGGTAAGTCCCATGGGCTTTACCAGTACAGTTTGTCTGTGGAAGAAGAGGCACTTTGGTTCCTATTGTTTTCAGCTTTGGATATATAGCCAAGATCCTTATAAAACAATGGGTGTGCTTTCAAAACTCTGTTAGAACTTGATTCAAAGTCATTCAGCAATGGAATTGGAATGGAATTCCCATTCAGTGGAAATGGGCTGGCGCTTATATCCCAAAGGGGGTAATTAGGTCCCAGAGAGGACCCAGGGAAAAGCATGCCTAAATGGAAACCAAAAGAGCATATCTAGGCTCCCTCATTTCACCTTCCTTATAAATGATTTAACTAGATTTCATAAAATATAGACGGTCTTGATGATGGGGAATACTTGAACTAGGAAAGGATGGTTTGATTGATTTAAAAAAATTGTTTCACATGTGCTTGTATTGCAGTCCTTGGTTGGTTGATTAGTTTATCACTGACCCATCTTGGTCAAGATGCACTTCCTGGAATTAAATCTATAATGCTTGATTTGTACCTATACTTCAATATTCCTTTTCATAAAGACAACATGATAGCTGAACGGAGCATAAAAAATCTGCAACACTGCACTGCATTTTTCTATTACACCATGTGGCATAACCAGATGATGAGCTTTTCCAAAGGTTCAATCAGCTAAAGTAGGTTGAGCGCAAAGGACTGCAGAGTGTCTGGACTGCTAGAGATGAGTGTGCGACTGCCATGTTTCACACCTGAGTTGCCCTCACACTGGTGTTGAAGAGGTACTCTTGTCAGCCCAGGACATCTGCTTCTTTGTGTCTAATCATCAAGAGGGTGGGTTCTGAAGACCTCTTCTCCAGAAAGAAGAGATGGAAGGTAACTGGAAGAAAAACGGCAACATAGGAAGCCAAGGGCAAGATTTAAGAAAGCAAACCAGAAGTCCATTGCATTCCATAAGAACAACTGCTCTTAGTGTCTCTAGGATGTTTTAATCCTTTAGCTCTTGACCAATTCATGTGATTTATATCACACTCTGATTCTTACCTGGCAAAGACCCAAGATCACCTAAATTTGGACTTAAAATAGTCTACTTGCTCCTGAAAACCATGGATGATTAAAAAAAAAAGACAATGCTTGCTCCTGAAGCAATCAGTTCTAGATTATGTTCACTCCTCACCCTCACATAAGAGCTGAATTTCCCCTTTGAGAACAAACATTCATCACTGTTGTGTTTTGATTCTTGTCCTATTGGCTAGTTACCAAGCTCTCTGAGGACAGAAGCTGTGTGTCTCTCTTGCTCACTGCTGAGTCCTTGATGCCAAGTGTGGTGTCTGGACTACAGCTGATGCCCAACAAATGGTTTTTCAATAAAGGGGCATGGGGATAAATTAGTAGGAAGAATTCCAGAACAGAAAGCAAGTGATGGCTCAGACCAAATCTCAGTCTTGTGTAATGTAAGGCAGGGACACAGATAAGAATTGAGATGGCAAAAGGCTTGTTCCCTGACTGCATCCTTTCCCTCAGTCTGAGCCCCTCCATTTGCTATACTTGCTCCACTGCCAAAGTTGGAATAGCAGTGCAAATAGAGGTAGGTTTCCTTCTACTCTCTCCTTTCCTGAGCCAAATCAGAACATAGCATCTTGGGAACCCCATTCTGCAGGCAGGAGTATGTTCCTGAAAATATGCATGCATGACCCAGCCTTTCACAAGCTGCCCACCTGAATTCCCATTTCCTGTTAACAATTCCTCAAAATTATTGAATGGTTCTTGGTACTCATGGCATCACAATTGTTCAAAGTGGAGTGACAAGCAAACGGGAAGAAGAAGGAACTAACATCCCCTTGCATTGTATTTGTGCCAAAGAAGTATCTAATTCTACAGTTTTCCATTTACTCTGACCAAAAAAATGTTGTTTAAAATTACAATATAATTTAAGCTCATGATTACTAAAAACTTAATATCATTTTAATTGTGCTGATTATCTTTGGAAACATATTGTACAACAAAAAGTTCTTTTTAATTCATGAAGTGGTTTTTTTGGAAGCTATAACAAATTTTATTATATTACTACAAAGGAATTCAATGATGAATTTATGGCAAATATTAATTTAATTTAAACCAAGTGGAAAATAAAATTTAGTTTACATGAATTCACCATATTCAAACCTCAAGGATTACCAAAGTTATTCATTAACTGAAATGCATACAACTCCATCAACTACATCATTACCAACAAATCTAACAAAATCTTCATCAATTATCAATATAATACATAGAATTAGATTCAACCTTACAAGCCCACAGACAACCGAAAACAGATGTTCTTTGTTTTCTTTAATCATAACTTCTGTTAGCCCCACAGATGAAGGTCACATTTTTAGATCATCCTATTCCTCCACAAACACCTATCCTGCCACTCTTCTCTCCCACTTACTCACCCCTATGCTGCACTCCAGATGCCACAGGTTCTCTTATAGGCTCCACATTGCAAGCCGTGGTCCCAGCTCCACTCTTCTGGTTCCAAGATCCAGAAAGTTTAGCTTAATCAACACCACTTCACTCCATGAGGGAATCTTTAGGGGCATTGACCCCTAAAGTGGCCCTTGGCCTGATGTCTTTGCACACACTTGTGCTGTATCAGTTAGTACATAGACTCTACATAATTGATCAGTTGTCCATCTGTCTTTCTGAGAGACTCTGAGCTAGCCCAGGGCAGTTCTCTTTGTCTCCATATTGCTGATGCCCAGAAGGATATATCCTGAGTATGAATGTATAAATATGAGCCAAATGTATAAATAAAAGTGGAATGGCAGCTAGTGGGACTGTGCCATGAGTAATTGGACTGTTAGTGAGGTTGCCTGCTTCCTTTTTATCATTCCTTAAAATACATCCCTAGGAAAATGTGGAAAGCCTATCCTGGGAGTATGTGGTACTGTCACCTTGGGTTGAGAAGGACACATAATTGTGCTGCATGTCATAACAATCAGTATGCAGGAGCTCAGGTCCTGGGCTCCTTGGTCCACAACTGCCTAAGGAAGAGCCTTTTTCTGCTTCCACAGAATCAGGTAAGTGTCCAGCTGGGGACAATCTGAGCTGATGGAATTGAGCAGAAGTATCTGTGCTTTAGCAAGGAGAGGGAAGTAGGAAGACAGGACGGAGGTGGCAGAAAGAGACCCAGGGCAGGCAGCAGGGGATGGGAAGAACAAGAGTATGAGTAAGAAGAGTCCACAAGCCATCCCAGGAACTCTGTGATTCAGCTGACCTCAGGATATCTCCTTTCCTTGTCTTGATAGACATGTCCTCCCTGCCTGCTCACCCAGCTGTGATTTCCATCCTCCTCACAAGGGTGGGGAGAGACTAGGGGCAGTGCTGCTGTGTGTACTGAATGTCCACCGTGGGGGCGCTATTCACAGACATCTGCAGGACTGGCCCACTATACTGGGCATGCAGTGGTCCTGGAAACTCACCTAGAAGTCTATCTGCTGGCCTTCCCATGCAGAGAGAGCAGTTGGCAGGACAAACAGCATATTGGCCCACTTAACTCCAGACAGCTTCCATTTCCCTTCCGCTCTTGGCTTGGGGAGCAAATGAGTTGAGGGAAAGGATGCACAGGTAAATGGGGAAACACTGGCCCGAAGTCTCTGCATTGACATGCACTTTGTTTTAGGTTGGTTTTGCTCAGACTCCTTGACCTCCTGGCATGATATCCTGCCAGCAGAGCCAGCAATAGTGCCAGCCCCCTCCCAAGTGCCCCTCATCACTCAAGTTCGTCCTGAGCCCAGCACAGTTCTTGCCTCTAGCCCCCACCAGCTGTGCTCCAGGCTCTGGGGGCGGTTGCTGCCTGAGCCACTGCAAGGGCTGTGGGTCCTAGGGATACCCCACTCCTGAGACAGTGGCAGTGGGCCATAGCCTGGAGGCTCGCACTCTGGCTCCGGCTGCTGAGGGGGAGCCTGCCGACCAAAGTCATGTGATTACATAAAAACATTTGAAAAAAAGAAAGCTCCAAAATGACTGTAAGCAGCCCCAGGTGGTACATCTTCTACCTGTCCCCCCTCTCTCTCTGGCTGAACTGCTCCTTGAAGATTTCCAGATTTCTTTCCCCAGAGTGGGTATTCCTCTGGTCTCCAGGAACTCAAGGCTCTCCTTCTCCTTCTTTACAACCCTGTGAAAAAATAAAGCTTTTCTTTCACATTGCAACTTCTATCTAGTGTCTGTCTTTGCCCCAACAGGCCATGCAACACTAGGTGCAGAAGCTTGTCTTAGGAACAGAAACATAGCAGCTCATTCCCACCTCCCACCCCCAACTCATAAAAGCCTTTAGGGGTTTGTGCATTAGGTTATAGGTGGGTTAGGCAGAAGTATTGGTGAGGAGAGATGACTGAAAGCCTGGAGTTTTCCTGTGTGAACTGAGATGAGATCCAATGTGATGTTGAGAGGCCAGAAGAGTTCCTGTAAGAACACAGTCTGGGCTTCCTGAATGAATGACAGGGTGACAGGGACAGGGAATCAGAAGTGGGCAAAGAACAAGACCAAAGTAGATGGAAGAGGAGAGAGTAAGCCAGGCATCAAATGAAGACTGAGAGAGAAAAGGTTGTAGTGTATAAAAAGTGAAAATTTAGAAATAGGGACACAGAGGGAAAGTCAACTGAGGGGTTCTAAGCATGTGGGCCTGACAGATGTAGGATGGAGAGCTTGGGTCCATGGGGAAGAGCACCACAAGAAGAGGGGGAGGTAGGGCAGCAAAGATGCCCCATGACTACAAAGTCCTGTTCACAGCAGGGTCAAAACACACGAAAGCTTTCCTTGATGATTCCTAATTTTTTACCTGACTCAGTTTCCAGAGACTCCCTTTGAGTGGAGGAAAACCTACTTCCTCCCCCTCCTCTGGTCCTGTGGTCCCCATCACATGCAGCACAAGGCTGTTCACTAGCCATCAAAGGAGGAGAGGGAAACCCCTGGATTGTCTGGGAAGAAGAGGGTGGTTAGTAGAGTAGTACAAATGCAATCCACAATCAGATGATGCTTATGTGGAGAGTCCTTATAACTCCACAAGGCCAGAGACAGTGGCATAAATTGGGAATAACACTAACCTCTGTAAAGTCAGAGGAATGAACTTCATGGGCTAGTTCAAGCCCTTCAGAGCACCATCTTGAAAGCTTAACCCTAGATGTGCAGAGAGGAAAAGAGGAAGAGAAGCACCAGACTGGGACAGGTATTTGCTCCTCTGGTTTCTCCAACTCTTATGTTCTGTTCTCCTGATGATGTAGGACAACAACCACTCCCAGAGCTGTGGCAGTAGCTGTGCCCTACAGAATGCTCTGATGGTGCTGTCAGTGACATCTGTGAGTCCCCTAGTGGCTCAGGTAGCAGTTTCCCCCAGATTGGGGGTTTTTGTTGTGCTCAACAGAAAGAGACAAAGAGCAGACTTCTAAAGGACACTTGAAGGTTAAGCAGTTGGGAGGTGCTGACACTGCTGTTAGTTTTTCCTGGCAGGACATCTCAGCCCAGTGACACTAAAGGAAATAAAGAGTAAGGTAAACCATTGCATCACATTGATATATAAACATAAATATACATATAACTAAATCCTGCCCTCCTGTCCCTTTGCAGATCCTACAGTATTGCAGACCCTGATCCTCTGAGCCTCGGCCCACAGTTTAGGTCATCTAAAGTCAGCAAGAAAATACAACGGGTCTCAGGCAGAGATGACTTGACTCAGGGTGATTAGTGGTCAACCCCCAAATTTTCTTTCTCCCTCTTTTGATTTAGTCAGGAAAAAGGGTGCTGAGACATGGAGAGTAGTGACAGTAATAGGTTATAATCTGAGTAGCAGACCTTCAAACTCTCCAGTCCAGGCCTTTAACACTTCTTCATTAGATGCCCAGATTTTTTTTTTCTAATAGAAGGCAGCCAGGAAGTCCCTATATGGCCCAAATATCTGGCCCTGACCCTCATGACTTTTGAAGGCTAGTTTTTCATTCATTCATTCAAACATACAAAGAGTGCACATTCCCGAAATGTATAAGACATAGGTCCCAACCTTAAGAATCTTACAGTGAAAAAAAAAAAGAATCTTACAGTGTAGCAGATATCATATAGACAGGTAATGAAGTTATTATGAGAGTTATTATGAGCTAGAATGATACCTGCTATAATGCAAGTGTGTAGGGAATCCAGGGGACTCAAGTCATAGCCTATGGGTATCAATTCCCCATTGGCCTGACAGAAGGGAGATGTCTCGATGTTGTCATTGGTTTCACTTGTGGGTGGTGGGTGAGGTCTTTGGCCTTCAAAATGCCTTTTGAGTATAGGGTAGAAGTTGAGATGTCTTGTAATGGCCCAGCTTCAGTGGTTAAAAAGAACACAGTAGACCCAAGAGCCAGGGGTGCCTGGGCTGTAAGTTTCTTGGAAAAAAGGAGGAAATAAAGCTGCCATCTGAGGGAAGTGGGATCTAAAAGGGAAGCAAACTGATATAATGGGAACCATGACAGTGTTCTAGCTAAGAACATGGACATTGCAGTCAGACATCCCATCCCCCCTCTTCTCTTTTAAATAGCGAGATAAAGCTGGAAATGTCTAAGACAGAAAAAAAAAAGTTAAAAATTTAGTAGGCAAAATGAAACAAAGATATTAGAATTAAAAGTAGAGCCAGAGATTAGTAGCCTACATCTGCTAAAATGAAAAGACTTACAAATCTAAGCATGTTGTTTCACTATGCTATTGATCAAAGAGTCACAAAAGTAGGTCAGAGATAGGCATGCTCATGTCATGTTGGCTAGAAAGCTTTGGGGGAAAGGAGATGATATTTGAATAATTGTTGGAAATAATAATAACGTGATTGGTAATAGAGGTGACTGATTTCATTTCACCAGTGTTTCTGGTAGATATATATTAGTTGTGTAATATTTTTCCATTGTATTTTATTTTAACTTCCTAAAATAAAATAATAATTTAACAGAGGTAAAAACTTTTTGTATCTTTGACAAGACATCATCATTGTGGTAATAATTCTGGACATTCTAGTTACATCAAGGCTACAGAAATAGTCATTCTCTTCAAAGCTTGAATATGTTATAACCATGGCCAAAATCTGAGTTCTTTAAAAACATTTTGGGAACACAAATTTACAGTGGGGCTTCAGTAATAAGTAGTGTAAACTGGAGAGGGGATAGGGATAGTATTCAATATCCTCACGTGATAGTTTTTTAAACTTTTCCCAAAATTGTTTGATACATCTGTCATTGAGAGCTGGGGACTATGTTTCTCCCCCCCCTTTTTTAAATTTTATTTATTTATTTATGAGAGACAAACAGAGAGAGAGAGAGAGAGAGAATGAGAGAGAGAGAGGCAGAGGGAGAAGCAGGCTCGAGCCCGATATGGGACTCGATCCTGGGTCTCCAGGATCACACCCTGGGCCAAAGTGCACTGGGCCGAAGGCAGTGCTAAACCACTGAGCCACCTGGGCTGCCCTATTTGCAATCCCCTTTTGAATCTAGGCAGTATTATGACTGCTTTTACCATTGAATATGGTAGAAATGATTCCATGTGACTTCGGCATGACAAAAGGTCATGCAGATCCCACCTGGTACTCCTGGGAGGCTTTCCCTAGGGACACCAGGTGTCATGTAAGAAGTCTCAGGACTATCCTACCATGTCAGAGAAACAGGTGTAGGTGCCAGCTGTAGAGCCCCAGCTGACAGACAGCATCAATGGCTAGCCATCTGAGTGAGCCCTCTTGGGTGTCCAGCCCAGTTAGACCTTTAGGTGACCACAGTTCCAGTGGACATCTGACTCCAAATACATGAAAGACCCAAACAAGAATTGCCCAGCTGACACCTTTCTGAATTCCTGACCCAGCAGACTTGGTGTCTGGTGAGGACCCATTTTCTAGATGGCTGTTTATTTTCACAGTAACCTCACATAGAAGAAGATATGAGGACTTTTTCTGGGGTTTCTTTTATGAGGACACTAATCCCACATGACTCAATCACTTCCCAAATGTCCCACCACCTAATATCATCACCTTGAGGGTTAGGACTTCAACATAAGAATTTGGGGGAGACATAAATATTCAGACCATAGTACAACTGGTTGCAGACCAGGCAGGTCCCTGCCTCAAAGTGCCATTCAGATGTCTGCTCCAAGTGAGTAGGAATTTGTCTAGTTCCCATTATATCTCCACTGCCTTGAATGGCAAGTGGCACACAGACATGCTCAGCAAATATTTGTGGTATGAATGACTGAAAATTGAATTGATGGATCTCAGGATGGCATGACACAGCCCTAACCAAGTCTACAGAATGGATTTTTCCTCCAGCTACTGGGACCTCACCTGGAAACAATGCTTAGTGTCAGAACAATGCCTAATTATTTCTGGCTTCCTGTGATTGCCCCAGTATTTCATGTCTGAACTATATTCATCAACCCTGTTTCTTTCTTTCTTCAACCAGGTTAGATAAACCAATAGCAAGAATCCTTAGAAGCTTCTGAACCCCAAACCTTAGTCTTTAGTTATTCATATTAAGTGACAATAAAAACTAACATTTAAGTAGATTTCTGTTCTGAATTCTTTACATATATATAAACATAAACCAGTTAACACACCAAGCACAATATCATTATCCCCATTTTTTTGGTTGAGAAGACTGAGACACAGAGAGATTGAGTCATTTGCTGAGCTCTTATTTACAGGGCTGGGATTTGAACCTAAGCACTCTGGATTCTTACTACACTACTCCCCATTTGTTGATGTGCAGCTAGAAATTGATCAGTGAATCTCAGTTGGTAGCCACCTGAACTATATATGACTCCTGTGGAATCGAAACAGCACAGACTCTTCAGTATTTGTGGCTTTGCACATAGTTGAATGTGGGGCTCACATGTTTTCAACAGGGGGCAGCAAATCCTCTGCACAGAATTTGCCCATTTTTTTTTCTGTTATGTAATTTAACTCTGATGTTTAAAGAATGTTTCAAATATCCAAGGCAAGTAGCCAACCATGTTCATTTCAAAGCCTGCTTAAATATAAGCCCTATATCTGTGACCACTTCTTTAGAAAATTCTTGTCTAAACAAGGTGAGTGATTGGACTGACAGAACAGATTTGAGTTCATTTTGACACTTTTTATTCCAGTTTCTTAAGAAATTATGTGTCCAAGAATATTGGAGCAAAATTAATTTTCAAATTATTATTTTTTAAAAAATAAAATGGCAAAAATGAATTTTATCCAGTTGAATTCCTCAAGTATCAGACAGGCTACACACTACATGAGACCCTCATAGCTTGTAAAATTATGCCTCTTTGGTAAATTAAAAAAAAATTAGGCCAACAATTTTAAGGAGTCTTGGAATAGTTGAGACATTATTACATTCACATCAGGGGAATGTAATAAGGGAAAAATAAAGGGGAAAATAAAATTATATAATCATCTCAATAGGTGCATAAAAACATTTGAAAAATCCATTATCAATTCATGATTTAAAAAAAAACTTTCAGAAGATAAGGAAAAGAAAGGAACATCCTCAACCTAATAAAAAGCATCTATAAGAAGCTTATAACAGTACTTGAGAGAATGACTACTTTTCTCCTAAGAGTGGGAGCAAGGCAAGGGTAGAGCCATGAGGGAGAACACAGAATCCAAAAACAGATCCAGAATACATGCTTAATTCATTTTAATCAAAGGTAGTGTCAATACAAAATGAACAAATCTTTTAAAATTTCTGAAGAAGAAGAGGAGAAGTAGGAGGAGGAGGAAGAGGAAGAAGGAGAAGAAGGTAGTTTTATTCAAGCCCACGTGAGGACAGCTGTCTGGGATACACAATATTCACAAAGATGAAAGTGCTCTGTAGAAGAAATATTTAATACAGTTATATATATTTTTTATATCAAGAGTTACAAATCTTCCTGATGAAGGATATTTCGGAAAATCACAAACTGTAATTATGCTTTTCGTTTGTGTAAAGTTGCTGGCTTAAGAGTATGGGAACAGAACTGAAGGAGATTTTTATTCTTATCTTTAGTTTGAAATGTTTAAGTTATTTGCTAAAGAAGCAGACATACAATGTGTGCTCAGGGCACAAATAGAGTCCATGCTTTGAAGTTTGGTGAAATCATTCTGACCTTAGTAAAAGTACAGCTTCCCTGGCTCAGGATCAGGGTTCACTTTGAAACCTGAACATTTCCTTCATCAATACAAAGGCAACTGAATGGAAGGACAGTCATTTCAACAAATGGTGCTGAAACAGTTGGACATCTATATTAAAAAAGTAAATTATATATCATATTATATGTAAAAATTATTATGTATAAAAATTAGCTCAACATCAAAAACAGATTGAAAGGAAAAACAAAACACTATAAAACTTCTAGATTGAAGTATAAGAGAAAATCTTTGTGACTTGAGTTACACAAAAGATTTTTAGAAAAGGCAAGAAAGGGATGATTCGAACAGAAACTTTCATAAACTGGATTTCATCAAAACTATAACTCTTATTTTTTTATTCTTCTTTATGGCTGAGTAACATTCCATTGTGTATATGTAGCACATCTTTTTTTTTTTAAGATTTTATTTATTTATTCATGAGAGACCCAGAGAGAGAGAGAGAAGCAGAGACACAGGCAAAAGCAGGCTCCCTGCAGGGAGCCTGATATGGGACCCGATCCCAGGACTCCAGGATCATGTCCTGGGCTGAAGGCAGGCGCTAAACCGCTGAGCCACCCAGGCATCCCTGTACCACATCTTCCTTATCCATTCATCAGTCTATGGACACTTGGGCTGCTTCCATATTTGGTTATTGTAGATAATGCTCCATAAACATGTGTGGAAATGTTCAATCACTATATTATACACCTGAAACTAATATTACACTGTTTGTTAACTGACATAAATTTGGATAAAAATTAAAAAATTATAAGGGCTTTAGAAATAAAGCTCTCTTTAGACAAACAACAACAACAACAAAAACAAGGAGATACTTTGCTTTTCAAGACACTGTTAAGAAAATGCAAAGAAAATCCACAAACTTGGAGAAAATATTTGCAAAATACATATCTGATAAGGACTTATATCCAGAATATATTTTTAAATGCTCAAAAATCAATACTAAGAATATAGACAACATGATGAAATAATGGGCAAAAGATTTGTACAGACATTCCAAGAAAGATGGTAGGTATATGGATGGCAAATAAGCCCATGACAAAACATTCAACATCATCAGTCATTTGGAAAACACAAAGTAAAAGCAAAATGAGAGACCACTCTATATACATTATAATGGCTAAAATTAAAAAAAAATCAAATATTATTAAGGATATGGTGCACCTAGTTCATTGCTGGTGGGAGTGCAAAATTGTACAACTGCTTTGGAAAACAGTTTGCCATTTTCTTAAAAAATGAAACATACCCTTACTATTTGCCCCAGAAACCTCATTCTTAGATATTTAACCAAGAGAAATAAATTTTATATTCAGAAAAAAAAAAACCTTGTAAGTCATTATTTATGGTGGCTTTATTAATAATTGCCCTGAACTGGTAACAACCCCAGGGTCCTTCAATTGGAAAACAGATTAAAGAATAAGATATATCTACACAATGGAAAGCTATTTAGCAATGAGAAAGGAATGAAGTACTATTACATGAAACAATAAGGATGAATGTCAAATGCATTATTCCAGGAAAAAGAAGCTAGACTTTAAATACTACATATTATGTAATTGCAATTATATGGCATTCTAAAAAAGGCAAAATTTTAAAGACTGAAAATAGATCAATG
This sequence comes from Canis lupus familiaris, assembly GCF_011100685.1. NCBI lineage: Eukaryota > Metazoa > Chordata > Mammalia > Carnivora > Canidae > Canis > Canis lupus. The sequence goes on from NC_049238.1 coordinate 62,115,190, forward strand.
GTTGCCAAGGGCTGCTATGGAAAAGAGGTTAACTATATAGGGTGATAAGGGGATATTTTGAGGTGATGGAACTATTCTTTGCCTATGTGGCTGTATATGTATAAGCTCGTAGAATTGTATACTTGAATGGGTGATTTTTTTTCTATGTAAAATAAATACCTAAAAAATCTGATTTAAAATAGAAAAAAATAATATTTTCCAGGAAGGCATGCAAATATGATTTTTCAAAATATGTCAAAAGGGAAGCAAGAATGGTAAATACAAGATTCAGGATGGTGGTTACATCAGCTGGGACAGACAGGGGTATGGGATGAGGAAGAATGAAGTAGGTACATGTAATTGACTATCAAAAGTTCTTGTTATCACATGGGGGGTAGATTTTTTAAGTTTAAATGATGATAGGATAGCTAGCTAGATGATATATAATAGATATACTGATAAGTAGATAGACAAATTCATTAAAAGGACCTTGCATGACAAACATTATATGTTCTCATTCATTTGGGGAATATAAATAATAGTGAAAGGGAATAGAGGGGAAGGGAGAAGAAATGGGTAGGAAATATCAGAAAGGGAGACAGAACATGAAGACTCCTAACTCTGGGAAACGAACTAGGGGTGGTGGAAGGGGAGGAGGGCGGGGGGTGGGGGTGAATGGGTGACAGGCACTGAGGGGGGCACTTGACGGGATGAGCACTGGGTGTTATTCTGTATGTTGGCAAATTGAACACCAATAAAAAATAAATTTATTATTTAAAAAAAACTGGGGAATGAGAGCACCTCATCTGGCAGGACTGAGGAAGACTTGGAGGCTCAGCAGTGCCCAGCACTGCCACTCTGAAGAACCAACAGCTATACCTCTGGTTGAATCGAATCTCTTTGTTTCTTTGTTTGTTTTTGTATATTTTTTTATTGGAGTTCGATTTGCCAACATATAGCATAACACCCAGTGCTCATCCCATCAAGTGCCCCCCTCAGTGCCCATCACCCAGTCACCCCAACCCGCCCACCTCCCCTTCCACTACCCCTTGTTCGTTTCCCAGAGTTAGGAGTCTTGTGTTCTGTCTCCCTCTCTGATATTTCCCACTCATTTTCTCTCCTTGAATCGAATCTCAGTGAAAAGGGAGCAGGGTCAATCCAGGAAGCTCCCAACGGGGACAGATCATGGAAAACTAGCAGTGATAAACAACATCTTTAGAGTGAAGCCCAAGTGGTGCCTGGGTACCTCAGCAGTTGAGCGCCTGCCTTTGGCTCAGGGTGTGATCCTACATCGGGCTCCCTGCATGGAGCCTGCTTCTCCCCCTGCCTGTGTCTCTGCCTCTCTCTGTGCGTCTCTCATGAATAAATAAATAAACTCTTTAAAAAGCAAAACAAAACAAAGTGAAGCTCCAAACGAGAGTTCTCAGTAGTGAAGAAGAGTAGATCCCCAAACCTCAGCAGAGTGACACCAAGTTAGGATTTGGACCCATTTATTCATTCAAATCATTTTTATTGAGCATCTATGTGCTCAGTTCTAGGCATTAGACATACAGCACAGAATCAGAGAGACAACATTTCTTCTCTCAGGAATTTACATTGAAAAGGGCATGCGGGTGTCAGTCGTCAATTTTACATGATTCAGAATGAAATAGGGTGGCACTCTATTCAGTTGGCCTCTTACCCTCCCAGGGTAAATGGACATTGTGTGTTGGTCTAATGACCCTAGAGAAGACATCCAGCCTATACTTTGAGTCAGTGGTTTTGGTGGTGACAAAAAAGGACATGAGTATTTGCTAGCTTCCACATCAAAAGACAATAGCCAAGAAAAGAGGGCATGCATTGTTAATATTAATGGGACCATGCTGGTGCACAAGCAAGCTCTGTGCCGGTGCCCTTCCTCCCTCCCTTCCACCTCCCTCCACAGCCCCAGTGGAAAACTATCTGTTCGGGTGCTCTCTTCTTCCCATGAATATCACCTATTTGATCACCTAAAAAGGGACAGCCATCCTCTAGGACTTTCTGTAACAGTTGTTGTTACAGTTACTGTTGTTTTACTTTCTATAAAACAATTTTCATCAATATTTATAAAAACAATAATTCTCTGTCACCATTATAGTTAATACTTGTGATTTAAAAGATTTGTTCCTTTCTTAAATTTGATGATTCAGATGGCAATGCATTTCTAATATTATAATAAAATTCAACAGAAAAAAATCCACATGGCTTACATAGTTTTAACTTCCCAAACCCTTGGTCAGTCGCTGCTACTTGGGTGTTCACTAGTCTCATCCTTATCACCCTCACCATGCCCATTAAGTATGATTCATAGCTCTGCTAACCTTCCTTGGCTGCCCCAGCCAACTTAAATCACTCCCTCTCCTAAACTACTCCTGGATCTCTTAGAATAAATATCATAGCCACTGAGATACTGACACAATGGTCCTCACATATATCTCAATTTGCAAACTTTGTCACTGTAGCTTCTGTAGATTTCTTTTCTCTGTCTTTGATTTTACTTCTTGTATCTTTGGTCTTGTTGTGCTTCTATTGCTTTATAGCATTTTCCTTCCCAGGTGCTGGCTATTAACTGGAGAAGAAGGAATTTCAGTGGAAGAATGTCTAACTCCAAATGAATGCTTAGCAAGCTCATTATTCTGGCCTCCATATGGCCTCCACATCTTCTCAGATCCTCCAATGCCCCCTCAGATACACTCACCTTCAGCACCAGCACTACCTCTTCCTCCTGATGAGGACTCCTGGAGTCTGTGAGTTCCTTTTGGAATTGCCATCTGGGCTGGATGCACACGGACAGAGCAAAGAGCTACACCTCTGCTCCTGCCACTTGTCCAAGTACTGCTCTCACATGCCAGGAGCCTCATCCTACCTATTAGCCCCAAGTGATAACAGGTGACACCATCTGGACAAATCCTCCCTCCGAGTTACTGCAGACAAAGGAGACTGACACCCAAAGCCTCTGCCCTGAGACCTGAGGACTCCCTACACACACACATTACAGCACTGACCCTTGGATCATTCTTATTTTATTACTTGTCCATCGACCCTTTTCATGTAGTGTATAAGTTACTCAAGAACAGTGACCAGATCTTATTAATTTCTGAGTCTCTTGTATACAACAGAGTGCTTGGTAGGCAGCTATATCATAGCAACACCCTCTTTGAATAACTGAGTGGATGGGTGGATGGATGAATGGGTGGGTGGATGAATGAAAAAATAAAATGACAGGCCTCAAGGAAATGAGGCACAGGTATTTGAAGAGTCCTATGACTTTCCTCACAGAAAATTCTTGGCACCTGCCCAGGATGATATGATGAATATAAGGATGGAGATTACAAAGAGCTGAATAAGCTCAACCTATGTTAAAGAAGGAAGGGAGGGAGGGAGAAAGGAAAGAAAAAAGAAAGAAGAAAAATAAGATAAGAAGGAAGGAAGAGAGTAAATAAGGAAAGAAAAGAGAGTAAGAGAAAAATAAGAAATGACAGACTAACAGAAAGTTTAAAGGACAGGTGTTTGAACAACTGGGGGCCTCCTAGATCCTTCCCATCAGAAAAGCTCCTGTCCCCTTCCCCTTTCCCTCCAAGCCACTATGACACTGAAGCCAATGGAGCATGGCACAGAGAGCTCCTCGCCTCCCTTTGATGCCTGTGCCTCTGCCAGGGTACAGGAGGACCCTGAGAATCAGGACCATCCATCATTAAGGTATCCCTTCTCGTTATAGCAGAAGCACCACACATGTCCTTCAGATCCTTGGTGTGTCCATCCTCCACCCCACCATGAGGATGTGCAAGAAGTTGTGAGAAAATACAATGGAATCAAGAGACAAAGCAGGTGGCTGGTGGGAGTTGAGGAAGAGAGATTCCAGGTTATTCTGAGGATGACAGATGAGTAGCACATGGCTGATCATACCCTCCAACTCTCCACTGTCTTTCCTCCACCTCAGAGGACTTGATCTTCTAAGAAGTCCCTAAGGGTTCTAGTCTATTCCAGGAACTTCATCCTCTTTGATCTTCATCTTCCTCTGTAACTGGATGGCTCCCCCTTTTGGGATATTCTAAGGTAAAGGTGCAGGACTTTGTGAGTGAATGACTCTTCTCTTCTATTCCATCTGCTTGCCTTCCCTCCACCATCCCGGGCACCTGAAACATCCACCCATGCTGCTCAGTGATTTCAGCCACTCATCAGTGCTCCCAGATCCCCACACGTACCCTAGGAAAGGCTGGAGCCTGGGCAGTGAAAGACAAGAGATGGATTCCTGGTCACCTGCAGGTGGTCTGGGACAAGCTGAGGTTTGAGTACATAAAGCTTTTCAAGGTTGATATCTTACACAGCACTTCACAGCATCATTGTCCATGAAGCCCTGCTTTCTTGGAGTAATGGGTAATAACACCAAGAAGGAAGGTTCTCCTGAATGTGGCTAGGGGAACATGGCCCGAGCCTTGGATTATGTTGCTGATTGGCTGACAGTAGAAAGGGAAAGAGACCTCAGATAAACTTTGGAAGAGAGATCTTCAGAAGGCCTAGTTACTTAATAGGATGACCTGAACTCAGTGAGTTCTAAGAGGAAAATGGTTTTACTTTCAATCATTTAGTCACTGCCTTCGGCATAAAATCTCCATGTCAAATGCTCCCCACCTCAGAACAGTCCTGCCCCTCTGTGGGAGGATGGGAACCCACCACTGAAGAACATGATCCAGTTGTCAGCTCTCTGGTGTGCATCCTGACCAGGCTGGTGGGGTGACTGTAGGGGCCAGGCCAGCTCTGCATCTTCTGAACAAATTCTGGGGAGATGAATCTGAGACATTCTAGTCTCTCTTTCGATGATGAGTATGTATAGATCCTTTTGTTTCCAGCTTTCACTCTTTAGCCAAAACCCTGACATAACAAGAAAAATCCAAATTTCCTCTGAGACTTGGATCATTCTGGAACATTCTTCATGGTCATGGTGCCGTATATCCCAAAATGCAAAAGCATTGTCTGAGGAGAGGTCAGGACTCAGAGGAGACTAGAAAGGAAAATGCCTTTAAATTCGAAGACCAAGTGGCATTTTCAGACTCATCCTATCTTCCTGAGAATGACTCAGCAGTTTGTCATGGGCTTGCTGAAGTTTTGGTTGTAGGAGAATCCTGAGTTCAGACGGGGCTGTGTTTTTCAGCAAATGGAGGAAGGTTTTTCATTGTTGGGTTCATCATTCATTTATAACGTATGTGGCACTCCAAGAAGCCAGACCTGGGATGCTGCACCATGTAATGCCATCATCCCACTGGCACTACCAAACCATGGAATCATCCAGGATCTATCCAGCCAGTCTGAGTTCTACTCCAGGAAACCAGAGCTCTAAGAATGGTATTCCTATTAGAGGTGACCTTCAGCATGTCCCTCTCATTCTTGGAAGCAAGTGGCTAGCCCGGGGTGTCCCAGCCATTCCCTTGTTATTACAGGACACATGTCCAGCCTTGGGGCCTGTGGAGTTCCCACTCTGGTGAGATATGGAGGGACTGAGAAGGCAGAGCTGCTATGGAAGGAAGGTAAGATTGGTGAGTGACATTACCAGGATGTACAGGAAGGCTTCCAAGTCAGACCGTCTAGGGTGGGGCTGCAAAGCAACCCACAGATACCACTTTATGAAGAGAGAAAGCTCCACATTCATAGTTATGGGATGTTCAGAACTTTACAATTTATCCACCAATTGCTGTCACCCAGTAACTAAAGATTTCATTCTTAGGAAGCAAAAATGGCCACTCCACTAGAGCTGTCATGAAAAAAGTACTCATTCCATCTTCCTCAAGCATCTCTTTTTAGTCCGGGACCAACAGAAAGAACCCTCAACAATATGAGCGAAATGGTCACTCAATCATAGTTCTGAGGATGACTCTGAAGTTAGCCCCCAGCAGGAGACAGGACCACATGCTGGAGACAGGAAAAAGCTGCCCTCCCCCATCCACATGCAGAGCCACCCTTCTTCCCTGTGGTCCAGTGTAATTATGCTCCCACAGGCAACTTGAAGTAAGTCATGGCATTGCTCTATTCTCAAGTGCCAGATAGAGTGGGGAGATGAAAACTGTGCCTGATTGTAGTTAATATTCATTGAAAGCTACAATTTAGAAGAGGCAAGGTGGCCTGGTCCCCTTAATTTAACTAGATAACTATCAAATCATCCTTAGCACCTATGAATTCAGCCTGAGATGTAGGAAAAGAATGGCTGGAATTATACAAATTGAAAAGTGACCACTTTTTGCAAGGTAGGAGTGCTAGAGAGAAGGGGAATCCTGGGCAGGAGAGAGCCTGCATAAGCCGGCTACCAGAAAGTGAAAGAGCTCAAAATCGGAGCCTTGAGAAATCTGCTGCAGAGCGACTTCCCTGCCTGAAAGGCGCTCGGTGGTGAAGCAGGGCGGAATGCCAGGTGGGACAGTAGGGTCTCAGGATCCCCAGAGTCACAGAAAGAACAGGGGTGCCTGAGCCAGCAGGGTTCCCAAGCATTAGAGCCAGGAAACTAGTTTAGGTCAGCGAGCCCTGAAGGGGGCTCTCCGGCTGGGAACTGTAGCCCTACACCATCCCCTATCGGGTCACTGCTCTCTCTGTTGGGTCCCCACAAAGGACTGTAATGCAACAACCCTCTGCCTTCCCCTGGGAGAAGTGGAGCGAGTGTGCACCTGACCACGCAAACACTCTCTGCGCCAGGGCCCTGGAAAGGACAGAAATGGGACAACTCTCTGCTTCCTCTCAGAGGAAAGCTCTCCCTGCTGGAGCCCTACAAATTGCACAAATCAGTGTCCTTTCACCTTCCAGTGGGAGGATCTGAGTGGGCAGGCACCGTAGGAGTCTGCAGAGTTGGGACACATCTTTCAGCTCTGGGGCTAGAGACTGGGCATGGCCATTTTTATGTTCACTCTCTAAAGAGGTACAGAAAGTCTTCAGGGAACAAAAGCCACCCACAGCAAACAGCTTACCCTGACCCTGGTTCCCTGGCAAGGGGAGGTACAATTCCTCCCAGGCACAGACACCTGAGAATCAGCGCAGCAGGCCCCTCCCCCAGAAGACCAGCTGGAAGAATAGGTGAACAGCAAGTTTCCTGACCAAACAGGACTGCAAAACTCCAGTGCTAAGGGAAAATAATTTGTAAAACTCGAATTTTTTTTTCTTATGATTCGTTCATCTTTCAGTTTAAAAATTTCCATTTTTTCTTCTTTCCTGTTTCAACTAGTTTCTTATTTAATCCATTCTTTGTTTTTAAGTCTTTTTAAACTTTAATTATCTACAATTACGTGTTATAGATATATTCTTCATTTTTGGCTTCCTTTCATTGTATTCAATTTTATTTTTATATACATATAAGTTTTGCCTTCTTTATAATTTTGGAAGTTAGTGTCTTTTTTTTAAAAAAACTATTTATTCATGAGAGGCACAGAGAGAGGCAGAGACTCAGGCAGAGGGAGAAGCAGGCTCCTCACAGGAAGCCCAACATGGGATTCAATACCGGGACCCCAGGATCACGCCCTGAGTCATAGGCAGATGCTCAACCGCTGAGCCACCCAGGCATCCCAGAATTTGGTGTCTTCTAACACACAGACCAAAATACACTCAAGACCAAGTGGATCACCCTGTTTTGTCCACTCTGAGACTATATTCTCTCTCTTCTCCCCCAGCTTTTACTCTTTTTTTATTTTCCTTTTTTGTTTTGTTTTGTTTGTCTTTTTTTTTTTTCCTGGTTTCTGACCTCTTCAGATTTGTCTAGTATGTATTTTGCTTGGGTTGTGGTTGATATTTTTTATTCTGTTCACTTGTTTGTCCATACTTTTCTGGATAAAATGACTAGAAGGAGGAATTCACCACAAAAGAAAGAACCAGAGGTAATACTCTTTGCCATAGATCTAATAGATACAGATTTGAGTAAAATGTCAGAGATGCTCAACAGCAAAGAAACAAACAATCCAATCATAAAATGGGCAAAAGACATGAACAGAAATCTCACAGAGGAAGACATAGACATGACCAACAAGCACATGAGAAAATGCTCCATGTCACTTGCCATCAGGGAAATACAAATCTAAACCACAATGAGATCCCACCTCACACCAGTGAGAATGGGGAAAATTAACAAGACAGGAAACCACAAATGTTGGAGAGGATGCGGAGAAAAGGGAACCGTCTTGCACTGTTGGTGGGAATGTGAACTGGTGCAGACACTCTGGAAAACTGTGTGGAGGTTCCTCAAAGAGTTAAAAATAGACCTGCCCTACGACCCCGCAGTTGCACTGCTGGGGATTTACCCCAAAGATACAGATGCAGTGAAACGCCGGGACACCTGCGCCCCGATGTTTATAGCAGCAATGTCCACAATAGCCAAACTGTGGAAGGAGCCTCGGTGTCCATCGAAAGATGAATGGAGAAAGAAGATGTGGTTTATGCATACAATGGAATATTCCTCAGCCATTAGAAATGACAAATACCGGGATCCCTGGGTGGCGCAGCGGTTTGGCGCCTGCCTTTGGCCCAGGGCGCGATCCTGGAGACCCGGGATCGAATCCCATATCAGGCTCCCAGTGCATGGAGCCTGCTTCTCCCTCTGCCTGTGTCTCTGCCACTCTCTCTCTCTCTCTGTGACTATCATAAATAAAATCAAAAAAATTAAAAAAATAGAAAAAAAAATTAAAAAAAAAAAAAAAGAAATGACAAATACCCACCATTTGCTTCAATGTGGTTGGAACTGGAGGGTATTATGCTGAGTGAAGTAAGTCAATCGGAGAAGGACAAACATTATATGGTCTCATTCATTCGGGGAATATAAAAAATAGTGAAAGGGATGGGCAGTCCTGGTGGCGCAGCGGTTTAGTGCCGCCTGCAGCCCAGGGTGTGATCCTGGAGACCCGGATCGAGTCCCATGTCAGGCCCCCTGCATGGAGCCTGCTTCTCCCTCTGTGTCTCTGCCTCTCTCTCTCTCTGTGTGTCTCTATGAATAAATAAATAAAATCTTAAAAAAAATAGTGAAAGGGAATAAAGGGGAAAGGAGAGACAATGAGTGAAAATATCAGTGAGGATGACAGAACATGAAAGACTCCTAACTCTGGGAACGAACAAGGGGTAGTGGAAGGGGAGGTGGGCAGGGGGTTGGGGTGACTGGGTGATGGGCACTGAGGGGGGCACTTGATGGGATGAGCACCAGCTGTTATGCTATATGTTGGCAAATCGAACTCCAATTAAAAAATATACAAAAATTAAAAAAAATAAAATGTCAGAGATTTGGAATTCAGGAAAACAATTATAAAGACACTAGTTGGGCTCCGAAAAAGCATAAAAGACTCTAGAGAATCTCTTAGTGCAAAAATGAGATCTAATCAGGCCGAAATTAAAAATACTCTGAGATGCAGTCTAAATCGGATGCTCTAACAGCTAGGGTAAATGAAACATAAAAAAGAGTGACATACAATCGGAGAAGGACAAACATTATATGGTCTCATTCATTTGGGGAATATAAATAATAGTGAAAGGGAATAGAGGGGAAGGGAGAAGAAATGGGTAGGAAATATCAGAAAGGGAGACAGAACATAAAGACTCCTAACTCTGGGAAACGAACTAGGGGTGGTGGAAGGGGAGGAGGGCAGGAGAGGGGTGGTGGTGACTGGGTGACGGGCACTGAGGGGGGCACTTGACAGGATGAGCACTGGGTGTTATTCTGTATGTTGGCAAATTGAACACCAATAAAAAATAAATTTATTATTAAAAATAAAATAAAAATGAAATGAAATTCACAGGGGAAATAACATCCAATTTGGATCAATTGATCATACACAAATCATGGATACTATGAGGCTGACTCTTTTAGATGAGATGAACCCAATATCACCACAGACCTCATAAGCAGCAACATATTCAACAAAACCTCTATCAAATCCATCTGAAATCATTCACATTTGCAGACTAGTTTGACCAGATGAAGCAATCCTGACTCTATTTTTCTGGTCTTTGAATGAAGAACACATATTCCCTGGGATCTCAATAGAAATACCTCACCCTTTTTAATGTGATAATTATGACTCTTGTCATTTCAGCTGTTGTAGTTTCCTTCTCTATACTTGCCCTCCAATCAAGCACTGATATGACCCTACTGCTCCCCTGCTCAGGGAATCCATGGGTGCCAGGAAGTTACTCTCAGGACCCCCACCTTCTCTAGCTTCACCCTTCTATCCATTTCCCACACACAGCTTACACTGAACATCCAGACTCACAGCTCAGTCACCACTCCCAAGAGTAAGTGCTGATCACATGTGGGTGTCCAATTTTTCTAGAAAACATGCAGAAAAAAGAGGCCACACCAAGAATTGTGGACACGATAGGTAGTGGATTACATTACAGCACATAAGAGCAGACTTCTTCCTATCTGTCCAGGTTGTGCATCATTCTCAACTCTACCTCTCACTACCAAGTGTGAACACGGGACACAGCCTCTATTAAGAACATCTGTAAGCCTGAGTAGAAGGCTTCCTGCTTCCTTTTTGTGGAACATAATGTCTTGTGCTTGGAGCTGGGCTGGGAATGTTTGGTGCTGCCAATCTCCCCAGTAACACACTAACCCAGGAGCTCCTGTGCTGGGCAACTCAGTCCACAGACTCAGAATCAGCTTTCTCTGGCTCCCACCAAACCAGATGAATGTCCAGCTAGGGAATTAGGAGTTAATGAGCATGTTTATGGGATATTTCAGCACTTTTTTTTTATTGGTGTTCGATTTGCCAACATATAGAATAACACCCAGTGCCCATCCTTGCAAAGGCCATGGGTCTTCATATACTCCCATCTTCTTTCTAAACATGTTCTGAGAGATAAACTCATCCCACCAGACATCCTGGGGGAAGCTCTACCCAAAAGGGCTTATTCTCGTCCATGATTACATGGAGACAAGGGACCACAGGAGCCCGATTAGAAAAGTCAGGGGTGCCTGAATGGCTCAGTTGGTTAAGCATCCAACTCTTGATTTCAGCTAAGGTCACAATCTCAGGATTGTGAGATTGAGCCCCATGTCTGGGTCTGTACTCAGCATGGAGTCAGCTCAAGATCCTCTCTCTCCCTCTCTCTCTGCCCCTCCCCCTGCTCATGCTCATTCTCTCTCTAAAAAAAGAAAAGTAAAAAGACAATGTTCCTTTCTAGCCAAAGGTTAAAGAGGAAACAGCTTTCCAGGCTAAATTAACTCCAAATAGGTTTTCATTTCCACATTTCTCAGTTTACAAGAGCATGATCTATGAAATACGTTAGAGAAGACACATTGGCCAGAGACTTTTGCAAAACCACACTTATTTTACTCTCAGTAGGATCTTTGCTAAGATGCCCTGCCAACAAAACCAGAAATAATGTCACCTCCCAGTGTCCCTAGAGTGTCCACCTCAGTGCCCAGGCTTTTGCCAGTCTCCTGCAGGGGACTCCACTCTGGGGGCTGTTATGGCCCAGGTTCTGGCAAATGCTGTCTGAGCCACCATGACCCTGTCTTGAGTGTCATCTACCAAGGATCTCTAGAACCAGGTTTAGAGACTTAGTAGGGCTTGTTAAGTACCACCAGAATTCCTGTTGGTGGTCAATCTTCTCAGAGGTATGGAAAAATGGGACCAGAATCAAGCAACTAAATTTAGATTTGACACACCAGGACAATTATGGGAAGCCAGAAGTTACCACAGTTATGATTTCACCACTAAAAGCTGCCCCTGACAAGTGAGTTCTCAGTAGTTGGAGAGAGACAAATTCTTTGATCCTCATCTGAGGACTTCCCAGGCCAAGCCCAAGCACATTTGTTCAATCATTTGTTCATTTAACAAGTATTTATATGCCACCAGTCTAGGTACTTGAATCAGTGAGGAACAGGACAAAAACCCTTCGTCCCAGGGAGCTTACATGCCAGTGAGTCTGTTGGGGGTATTTTCTGATTTCCTTGCAAAGCAGCAGATTTAGACAAAGGTAATTATATATTCAGTTGATCTCTCACCTTGGACATTGGGTAGATACTAATAAAATGTTGCTGAACTTAGTGAAGACACTCATCAAGGGCAAAATTTTGAGAACTGGATCTTGTTAGTTTGGTGGTGATGAAAAGGACACTTGATGTCTGCTTGCTTCCATACTAAAGGTAAGAGTGAAGTAAGGCAAGGGGATAGAGCACTGGTACCAATAGTGAAATGTGCATTTGAAAGTTCTCCTTCTTTTCTTCCCAGTCTTCCTTATTCAGTACCCAAATCTCAGACATGAGATACATGGACATACAATGGAATATTACTGAGCCATTAGAAACGACAAATACCCACCATTTGCTTCGACCTGGATGGAACTGGAGGGTATTATGCTGAGTGAAATAAGTCAATCGGAGAAGGACAAACAGTATATGGTCTCATTCATTTGGGGAATATAAAAAATAGTGAAAGGGAATAAAGGGGAAAGGATAAAAAAAAATGAGTGGGAAATATCAGAAAGGGAGACAGAACATGAGAGACTCCTAACTCTGGGAAACGAACTAGAGGTGGTGGAAGGGGAGGTGGGCGGGGGGTGGGGGTGACTGGGTGACGGGCACTGAGGGGGGCACTTGATGGGATGAGCACTGGGTGTTATTCTATATGTTGGCAAATTGAACACCAATAAAAAATAAATTTATAAACAAACAAACAAATGACAAAACAAAACTACAGGGACACAAGAATCTTGAAAGTGCTTTCATTTTCTACTTGGCTACAATGTATGGGAGCATCTAAAATAGGATGTGCACACCTACAGCCTCTACTGTAACAGGATAATCAGATGTACTTAATACAATAATAGTGTTTTATTGAAATTTGTCATTTTAAGAAACTTGAAATATAAATAATTTGTCCCATTCTTTGAATTTTTAACATATGATTCAGGGCGAAATATGTATCTATCATTACAGTAAATTCAGTGAGAAAATACTACACAGCTCACATAACTGCAGTTTCCACAACCTTGGTCCACTTTACATCAGGTGTTCACAATTATCACCATTATCAGCATCATTATTGTCACACCCATCAATTATCATTCATCTTTGGTCTAAACTCTTAGCCAACCCAGCCAATCTGAATCACACTCTTCTCTGAGTGACTACTCCTGTCTCTCTTATAACCAATGCTACAGTTGCTAAAAGACTGACACAATTGTCCTTAAATGTGTGTTAATTCACAAGATATGTCACCTCAGCCTTTGTAGATTTCTTATCTCCATCTCTAGATTTATCTGTGATAGCTCTGTTTCATCATGCTTCTATATGAATAGTTTTTCTTTCTTCAGATGCTCCTACTTTAACACAGCTATGAAGAGAAAGGAGGGTTTAAAAAGTGGCAGTTTTTGTCCCCAAAGTAGATGCTCTCAATGAGAATATTTTTCTGCTCCCAAGGTTCTAGAAGCTTCCAGCACTCCTTTTCCCACCTTCTCCTCTCCATATCGGCATTATCTCTTCCACCTAGTGTATACCTGGATGCCTGTTGTGTTCCTTGAGTCCCTCCTAGTCGCTCTGCCTAGGCTTTCTATTCCTGGATGGATTATAGGCTCCACATCTCTGCTCATCATCAACCATCCCAAGTGATAACAAGTGACAACATCTGGTGACATCATTCACTCAGAGTTGCTGAAGAGTAATAGGGGACTGACCCCAAAAACTCTGACCTCAGGCCTGAAGACTCCCCACACATGTGCATTACAACATTCTCAGTTGGCTTATACTTATTTCACTACTCTCCTCTCTGCCTAACTATACTGCCAGCCTAAGAATGGGGATAGCATCTTTGTTCTTAAACCTCCTTTGCCCAGCACAGTGTGTACTATCTCAATATACATGGTTTAAAAGAATGAATTATTTTTACGTACAAATTAATGAAAATCAAGAAGAGCAGACATCTATAGGAAGACTGAGGCACCGGTATTTGAACAGTCTTGGGGGTTCTCGGGTTTTGTATCTCCTCAAAATTCTTGATACTTGCCATGGAAACGCAAAGGGTTTGGGGCTGGAGAGTGTAAGAAGCTAACTCCTAAATACGACTTGCCACTCTCACCCTCTCTCAATTCCACCACCCATTTTCTACCCGCAAACCAAAATATAAAAAGAATTCCAAGATTTGATCAATATTCTAGAACCAGAGTCCCTCAACTCAAGTAACTTTCTATTTCTCTAGTTCTCTTTGCTCAGGAATTTTTCCTAAGGTCTGGGTTCAGAGCCAGAAGATCTGAAATAAATAGGGAAAGAATCATTTTTTTAAGATGATAAAATCATGTCTAATTCTTTGTCTTTTTACTTCCTCTAGAGTCATTAAGCTTCTTCAAGGTGTCTTAGAAGCAAAACTAGTCGTAGTATCAAGCCCTTTCCGAGTGTCCCGGCAAAGTGCTTGCTCAACTATCCTGCTCAACACTCAGTTGTAATTTCTTCCTGCTGAGACTCAGCTCTGGGGGCTGCCATAGCATCAGTTGTGAGGAGAAATTGGAATATATATGAGCCTTAGAGATACATACCTTCAAGTTGACATGAAGGTATATGGTACTTTCTGGCTACCTCTTCTCATTTTCATTAAGAATGACTCAGCTGCTTTCCATGGAATGCAACCATTATGGAGTGGGAGAAGAAAGAACAGAGAAGGAACTGTGAGTTATAAGTAAAGGGAGAAGGATTTTGTGTTTGTTCGTTCATCCTTGACTACTGATATGGAATGTCCAAAATGCGCTCCAAGGAGCTAAATGCAAGATCTGTATTGCCAGATTACACGTTCCTATAATACCAATTCTAATCACTAAATCATGAAATTCTCCCAAGTGTCATCCAGCCAGACCAGTCTCTGTATTTCCTTGATGTTTCAGAACCAGAGGAAGCAAAGTCTTCTCAGACAAGACTCTTGAGATTGGACACTCTGAGGGAGTTGCCCTGCTGCTCTGGGGGAAGTGACTAAGCCATGATCTTATGGTTATTCTTTGTCATCAAAGAATGGTCACTCTATATGTGGGGTCTGAAAAGCACCTGATCACATGAGTAAAAGGAGGAGTGAGAGACAGGAGCAACTCATCAAAATGGAGGTGAGATTAGTCAGCTCCATCTCTGGGTCTTGTGTGGAGCCTTCTAAAACAGACAGAGATAGGACTAGGGCAGATCCTGATATACATCTACTGACGTTTCATGAAAGACAGGGAAAACTGCCTATCAACAGTCATTGACAAGTATACTGTAACCCATTTGAAACTATCCAAAGTGCGTGATTTGTGTTACTTTTTCACAAATTGCCCCCCCTTTCCTCTTCCACTATCCCACTCCAACTCCCCTACCTTCCACCCCCACCTCCCACCACCACCACCAATGACTCAGCGTTGCAACCCACAGTGTTGGGGGGTGGGGGAAGATGGTGTTCAGGCTGCTGCTGTGTTAAGCACAAGGCTTGCTTCTGATAACCAGAAGATATAGAGAAATCAATGTTCATGTCTGTAGCAAAGTTTAAATGCAAACGTCTTAATTTTTACATACCCCATGGCACTTATATTCTGTATGGGGACCATTTAACACTGGTGTAAAGAATTCTCCTCTTTGTTCAGTCTGCTATACTGAATACTCCCTGAAGAAAGATACCATACCTCTCCTTCACTGCTCTATTCCCGCTGCTGACCACAGCACTGAGCCAATAACCATTGGTTAGAAAAGAGCAGACCCAGATTGCTAGTAATGAGCTCGGTTTGATCTAGTAGCTAGGTTGTGTGTTCACCAGTTAAATGAAAACAAGTTCATGGAATTCCAATCTCAGGCAAGCTAAATCTGTGACCATGAGGGAACAAGGCAAAAATAAGATACTGAGCACCAACAAACAAGATCATTGTCCAAACCACAAAAATGACCAACATCTTCTTTGCTTAGCCAACATAAGGAATTGCTATTTTGTTACCAACTACATCTTTAGCGTTGTCCCATTGCTCCCGGTTCTAGCTAAAAATTATTAAGATATTCTGTCATAGAAATGCTTCTGCTTTCTGACTGTACCCAATTCAGAGCAAAAGTTCAATTCCTTGAAACCTCCCCAAAATTGCCTAACACAAATCCAAATCCTATAACAAGCACCTTTTAATGTCCCCCCATGGCATATTATCTCCCTCATTGCAACAACCCAACCAACACAACTTTGTTCTACTATAGAAGTGTTCCTGGTGGTCTTTGGGTGGGGAATATTAATGATGTTCAATAGATGGCCACTAAGTAAAGGAACAGATGAATGAATGACTTAAAGGAGAAGGAATTTAGTAGCAGGGTTCATGGTGACAGTTAGGAAGGGGAGAGTGGGCCCAAGGCAACCATGGGAACTATGAAGGACAGGAGTATCTCCATTCAGAGTCACAGACCAGGGACCAGGGTGGACTCTTTTGAAGGTCCATTGTTCCCCAGTAGCATGTCTTGGTTAGAATTTCCCCCTTCTCATCTGGCATTCTTGTAGCCTCTATCACTATCAAAACTGAGAGGAATAGCTGTGAGATTTTCAGCGTTGTATGTTCCTCTTTGACTTTATCACCCAGTCTGGTGTGAGAAAGTACTCGTTTCACCCTTCATGAGTAATTCCTTCCAATACCTTATTAAGTGGTGCAGTCTTTAGCAATGTGAAGAGAGTGGACACTAGCATGGTGCTAGGGTCAAGCCTACAAATATCCTCTAAGAGACTCCTTCCAGAGACAGTAAGCATAAAGGACAGTCAATGCCAACTCTAACCCTCTCCTCCTTCCTTCATCCTCAGTCACTATTCCTTGTGACTCAGTGCAATTCATTCTCCCACAGGTATCTCAAAATAAATCATGAAATCCCTATGATTAAAAGTGGGTAAGTTGTAACGTGCATACCCTTATAAGGAATTTTATGTATAAAAATAATAAACTATAAACTACAGAAAAGATTCACATATATTGATCATAAACATATTTCATTTGTAATTGCCATTTAATTGGAATATAAATAATTAATGTTCTGTTGTTGCTCTAACTGTAATCTTTTGGAAATAGCAAAATGCAGTAATTATAAGATGAAGTCAATGAGAAATTCAACTCTAGTACTATAATAGATTTCAACTGGAAATAGGATTCAGATTTTATTAAAAATAACTATGTACAAACCTTAGAAATGATCAGACCTCTTCTATGAAATGTGATGCATATAACATCACTACCATTATCCAGCCCATCATTAGTAGTATATTGAACAAATCATCTTCATGACTCCCATTATCTTAAATGTGTCACACTGGTAGGTTATTTCACTTTTTCATAATCAATATTATTACATGCCACAGGAAACTAACATGGATAAAATTGATTTTTATCATACTAGGTATGGTCCTATTGATGGTCCTCTTAATATTTTATCTGCTTATTTATACAATCCTATCTCCAATCTCCAAAGAGTCTGCTCCAGATGGGTCCTGATCCCATTCTCCCAACATGCCTCATTCCCAGGGTCCTGTGCTCTCAGGTCACCCCAAATCCCCAGAAGTCAGAAGCTAATGTCATCTGAAAAAATCATTATCCTTGGGAATATGCAGAGCAATGGGAAACTGATGTGCAAAAGACTGAGGTATTTGGAGACATTTGTATCACAGGACAAATCACATGGTATTAAACAGACATGTTTGCTTCTCTGAAGTCTGTCCAGTTAAACTTGAAATACTCAAGGTCAGGAAATGTGTTTTTTTTTTAATTTTTATTTATTTATGATAGTTACAGAGAGAGAGAGAGGCAGAGACACAGGCAGAGGGAGAAGCAGGCTCCATGCACCGGGAGCCCGATGTGGGATTCGATCCCGGGTCTCCAGGATCGCGCCCTGGGCCAAAGGCAGGCGCCAAACCGCTGCGCCACCCAGGGATCCCAGGAAATGTGTTACATGCATCTCAGCATCATCAGTGCCCAGCAAAATTGCCATGGGGCAGAGCTGAAGTTAAAGATTCTGAGCTGAATGAATGAGTGAAAAAAGAAATGGTCCCAGACACACCTGGGGAGCAGTTATCAGGAGTTACTGGTTCCCTCTTGCCAGACATCTTGGCAAGCATGCAGGAAGAAACTAGAGACAATAGGAGTGTGCCAGGCTGTCATCTCCCTGGTTGTGAAAGCAGCAGTGTGCTAGGGCTGTAAATCATGAACCTGACACAGGATAAACAGTTCCTACCCTGAGCCTCCTCAGGAACAGCCTTGTCCTATCTTCTCTGCATCCCGGGAGTATCCAGGAGAGAATAGAGCCCCAGATGGGAGAATTGGGACAACAAACACAGATTTTAGTAGGAAAAAGGAAAGCAGAGATGTCTGTGGAAGCAGCAAGAAGAAGACCTTAGAGGGTATCAGGGCATGGGGCTGGGTTCAGTGAGAAAGGAACCTTTGTGGAATGCATCATGGTCAGTGACATATCAGAACCCTGGCTCTTAGCATCTTGTCCATTCTTATTTTTTTATAATAAATTCATTTTTTATTGGTGTTCAATTTTCCAACATACAGAATAACACCCAGTGCTCATCCTGTCAAGTGCCCCCCTCAGTGCCCGTCACCCATTCACCCCCACCCCCCGCCATCCTCCCCTTCCACCACCCCTAGTTTGTTTCTCAGTTAGGAGTCTTTATGTTCTGTCTGCCTTTCTTATATTTCCTACTCATTTCTTCTCCCTTCCCCTCTATTCCCTTTCACTATTATTTATATTCCCCAAATGAATGAGACCATATAATGTTTGTCCTTCTCCGATTGCTTGTCCATTCTTAATCCTGAAAGATGCGCTCAGGCAGAGAGACATTCTCAGGGTTCATCACTTAATTGGGTGTATTTGCTTCCATGTTTCTATGCAGACAGACAGACTTGTGGCCCAGGAAGAAGATGTCAGCATTGTTTTTGGAAGGAGGGCAAAGTGAAGGAAATGTCTTACCAGATCAGTTAACTTCATTCATTTTCCTCCTCAATGTCAGAGCTTGGGAAGCAGCTGGTATTCAGAGCAGAGTCTTCATAAAACTGTTCACAGAGAATACACTGGCCTAGAGCTCTTGCACTGTTTTCTTTATTCTGTCCAGGCTCCCTGCTCTCCCACCATGATGTCCTGCCAGCAGAGCCAGCAGCAGTGCCAGCCAAGTGCTCCTGAGGAGCCCAGCACAGTGCTCCCCTCCAGCTATACTTCAGGCTGTACTGGCAGATGGGCTTCAGGCTCTGGAGGTGGCTGTGGCCACAGATCCAGTGGCAGCTGCTGCCTGAGCCACCACAGGTCCCACCAGTGTGGGCACTACAGCTCTGACTCCTGTGACAGTGGCAGTGGGTGGCAGTCTGGGAGTTCTAGGTGTGGCCTCGGCTCTGTGGGCTGCTGCTGACCTGGTGTCCCAACGCTTAGACAAGCGATCTTAGAGGAAGCAGGTATCATCTCAAAGACTAGCTCAGCCTCATGCGTTCCTCCAGATACCCGAATCTTCACGCACTTTGCCAGCTGCAATGTTCAGGGAGCAGCAAACCTTCTCTGGGAGGCTCTTCCTATCCATTCTTCAGGAGCCCGCCAAAGGCCTGCCTCCTGTCTGCCAAAACTTGTAATATCTTCTTTTTTATTGAGATATAACTGACACATAATATTGTATTAGTTTAAGAAGCACAACATGATGACTTGATATATGTATGTATTGTGAAATGATCAGCATCATAAGTCTAGGTAGCAGACATAACCACACATAGACACATTTTTTTCCCTGATGTGAAATTTTAAAATTTACCCTCTCAGCAGCTTTCAAATATGCAGTTCAGTATTATTAACTGTAGTCACCATGCTGTACATTACATCTCCATGACTTATTTATTTTATAACTGGAAATTTATACATTTTTACTCTCTTCAAATATATATTACATATATATCCCATATTTTCTTTATCCATTCATCCATCAATGAACACTTAGGTGGTTTTCCCACTAGGCTCCCTTTTACTTTGCTCCATCCCAGGCTTCTCTGTGGCTCTTTCTCCCTACTGTCCCTCCACCATTACCTTGTATAAGGAACACACCCCAAGTCTAGACCAGAAAAGTAGCAGTTCCAGTTCCTCCAAAGGAGCCTGTAGGAAAACAGTATTAAGACAGGTCAAGGAGAGGTGCTAGTTTGGACTCAATGCCCATGAAGGCCTTATCTTCCCCATAATGCAGTGTGGAAAATGGCCTGGCTCATGCCCAGACTCTGTAGGGATGTGACCATCACCATCAGATATGAAAGGGTATCCCAGGATCTGTAGCTATAAGAGTGTAAACAGGGAGATAAAGACTCCAGAAAATATCATAGGAGTTGTTGAGAGAGCAGGGGAAGAAAGGAAGGTCTCGGAGATGACTATTAACCCAATTTCTTCAATAAAGACCTGGAGAGGGATCCCTGGGTGGCGCAGCGGTTTAGCGCCTGCCTTTGGCCCAGGGCACGATCCTGGAGACCCGGGATCGAATCCCACGTCGGGCTCCCGGTGCATGGAGCCTGCTTCTCCCTCTGCCTGTGTCTCTGCCTCTCTCTCTCTGTGACTATCATAAATAAATAAAAAATTAAAAAAAAAATAAATAAAGACCTGGAGACATGATGATGAAAGTTGTATCTGAAAGGACTGTGGACACAGAGGAAAAATGAGGCTCATGTTTTGTAAATAAGGGTCTGATGTGAGAAAACTGGGAGAAGGGAAAAGTGAAAGTGAGATGGTGCTGGTTTTTAAAAGGAAGACAAGTGTAAGATCAAATATTAGCTTCAGACTTACTATGAGTCGGGCATGGTTCTGTGTGGCATACAGCTCTCAATGAATCCTCCCAGCCACCCTTGGATCATTGTCATAGGTTTTTCTGACTTGCCAAGGTTGCCCAGCAGTCTGGCTGCAGGACTATCAATTCAATCACCACCCCATCCTGATTTGCTTCAAAGCAACAAATAGAATTCTATCTAAATTACTTTTAATCGGCTCAACTCAATGTTTTTAATACTGCTTTTTAAAAACTATACCACCCAGCTTCCAAACTATGTAAGTTGCAGCTGCTACAGGATCTCATCTGGAGCAGGAAGACACAACATCCCTGATGTTAGAAGAAAGTACAAATGTCAACTGACCCACATTCAGCCCTTATGGAAACCACCATTTCACATATAAACTCAGAGACATTTTCCATTGACTAGAAATTGTTGAAATAATAGAAAAGCAGAAATTATCAGCCAGAGCTAAGCCAGGATATTTCTTAAAATGAAACTAAAAAACCAGTAAGACATCATAGAATTCCACTGCTAAATATGTACCCCAGAGCACTGAGAGCAGGGACTCAGATACTTGTGTACTCTTATTCATGACAGCACTATTCACACTTATCAAAAGGTAAAATCAATCCAAATATCCATCAACAGATGAATAGATAAACAAAACATAGTATAGATATATAACAGAATATTATTTGATCTTAAAAAGTAATGAAATTCTCATCCATGTTTCAACATGGATAAACCTTAAAAACATTATGCTAAATTAAATAAAACAAATACAAAAAGACAAATATATAATTTCACTCACATGAAGTACCTAGAACAGTCCAACTCAGAGACAGAAAGCAGAATAGAGGTGATCCAGGGTTTCAGGGAAAGGATAAGGGGGGCTATTGCCTAGTAGGGATACCCCTTTTTGTTTGAGGTGACAAAGAGTTCTGGAAATAAATAGTGGAGATGGTTCAGAACACAGTGAATATACTTAGTGCCAGAGAATAGTATACCTAAAAATGGTTAAAATGAAACATTTTATGGTCATGCATGTTTTTTCAAAGATTTTATTTATTTATCAATGAGAGACACACACAGAGAGAGAGAGAGAGAGAGAGAGCCAGAGGGAGAAGCAGGCTCCATGCAGGGAGCCCGATGTGGGACTCGATCCCAGGACTCCAGGATCACACCCTGGGCCAAAGGCAGGCGTTAAACCACTGAGCCACCCAGGGAATCCCTGGTCATGCATATTTTATCACAATAAAAGAAGAAATAAGGAAAAAAATAATAGAGCGTGAGCTAAAGCCAAACTGGCACAGTGCCATGTGCTTTCACAAAATTAAGTTGTGGGTGGAAAATACCCTTGGAAAATGAAGGAGTAAAAATCAATTTCTTTTCAAAAGTAATGGGAAACCAACTCCTCAGATTTTAGGTATAAAATGGTACCAAAAAAGGGCACCTGGATGGCTCAGTCAGTTAAGTGTCTGCCTTAGGCTCAAGTCATAATCCTGGAGTCGGGGATCAAGCCCACAAGGGGCTCCCTGCTCAGCAGGGAGTCTGCTTGTCCCTGTTCCCCTCCCCTCACTTGTGCTCTCTCTTTCTCTTACTCTCTCAAATAAATAAATAAATAAAATCTTTAAAAAGATTTCTTTAAAAAGAAAAGGTACCAAAGATATTTCATAATATAGAGTTAATAATGTAAAATCTACTCTGAAATACACAGCCCAGCTCAGTTGGCTGAGCTAGGATTTTTTTGAGGACATGGATGTAGGTGTGGGATTCACACTCTAGCAGGCTCTGGGTTCACAGCACAGGCCATTTGCCACTCTGAAGCACAAGAAATTCTTAGCATTCAGCCAGGAAGTATAAAGAATGTTAAGTCATGGTTGAGACACCACACATGCCACACGTAACACACACATGCCACATACATGTATGCACGAACATACTGCATAACACACGTGTGTACATGCTACATGCATGACATATGCACACATAACAGGCTTGTGTGCGTGTGCCACATGCATAACATATACACACATGAACACACTGCATAACATATATGCATGCATGCTAAATGCATAGCACATATGCATATGCAAACACCACATAAAATATATGCACATATGCCACACATAAAACATATGCACACTCCACATAATGCATATGCACACATGCCACATACATAACACACGTGCACATATACCACATGTATAACATATATGCACATACTACATAACACAC
Organism: Canis lupus familiaris; assembly: GCF_011100685.1. Classification (NCBI taxonomy): domain Eukaryota; kingdom Metazoa; phylum Chordata; class Mammalia; order Carnivora; family Canidae; genus Canis; species Canis lupus. The sequence goes on from NC_049238.1 coordinate 62,138,137, forward strand.
ATGTGCATGCATGCCACGCACATTGCACATGTACACATGTGAACACATACACACACTAATATTCCAAGACCTAAAAGACCTCAAATTAAGATTTGTCCCTATTTATTTGAGATCCTTGGAGTTTGGGAGACACCAACATAGTTTTGACGAATTCAGGGATGCACTCAGCCTGAGGAAACATTAAGTTTGGCTAGGATACATCAAGTGGTGGCCATCAGTCCTACAAAGCAATGAGGTTTTTAATCCCACACCATCTGTTCTGACTCGAGGTGTCCTCTCCACACCAGGCTGTTCAGTACTTCCCTCCTCCACATGTCAGAACCCAGCCCAGCCTGCACAGGATACCATAACCTGACTTGGAATAAAAAGAAGAGGAAGGGGCAGCCTGGGTGGCTCAGTGATTTGGTGCCACCTTCGGCCTGGGGCCTGATCCTGGAGACCCGGGTTCGAGTCCCATGTCGGGCTCCCTGCATGGAGCCTGCTTCTCCCTCTGCCTGTGTCTCTGTCTCTGTGTGTGTGTGTGTGTCTCTCAATAAATAAATAAAATCTTTAAAAAATAAAAAAAGAAGAGGAAGGCAGATTCTCCTCACCTCAGGGAAGTCTGTGAACCCAGAGCAAAGAAGAAGCCAGCACCTATCAGGGAAAGCTCAAGTTGTACCCTCCCTCCTATCTCCCCTACCAGCCTGTGATCCTGCAGGAAAATGGCATCATCAAGCCCATGCAGGTAACAGGACACTGTGCATTCCTCTCCCTTTCACTCTGAGCACCACAGAGACTTGTGCAATATTATGGCACTTAATATATTGCATTTTATTTAGATGGTTCCACATTTGTTCACCATGACTGCAAGATCCTAGAAAACAGCTTGCGTTTTACTGGAATTGTCAACATTGCAAGTGTTTGGCACATATTCAAACACTGAGCAAGTCAGGGAGAAAGAGTAGGTCTGAGGAAGTCTAAGAAGCAGAGCCAGGGCTTTCTGGGTCCTTCTGGTATAACCTCTTACCCGTGTCCAGGAAAGTGCTGGAGCCTAGACCTGAGAAGGATGGATGGCCTTACCTCACATGGAAAGTCTCCAGGTCCAGGATTACAGGGTGTTTCCCCCTTTTGTTGTCCCTATACATGAGTGTCATCTCTCCGCAGTCAAATTTTGACTTTATTATACTAAAAGGGTTTTTGTTGCCTTCTTGACTTCAGATTCTATGGCTCCTTTAATTCGTCATTAAAGGGCTTTTTTGACCTCCTCACTGCTTCCTAATTCCTGTGTATATTTATTGACTAGAAAGGCAGAGGACAAGGGTTCAGGGCAAAATATGGTAGTGACCAGAAGGGAGGACAGGCTTGAAAGGTGTCTGGCACACAACTCAGTGGTGGAGCAGTTTGGTACAGAAATGGCAGGATTTCGTCACGCCTGACCAGAGGTTGAGATGTTAGGAAAAGAAGTGATCAAGCATGACCCCTGGGCCTCAGGCCCATGTTGGGATGACTGCAGTGTCATTTCATCCCTAAATAAAGAATATGGGATGAGATCCTGGTTCAGGCAGACACTAAGTGCAATCTTAGACATGTTCAGCTTGAAGTCTTCATGAGACTTTCAAATGTATAGAATGCTTAGAATCAGTTGGAGGTAAGGAACCTTTGTAAGAACTTTAGGGTCAAGTACCCAGATTTTATTCCCAATTTGACTATTTTTTTTTTTTAACTGTGAGCCTGGCCAAATTATTTAACTTCTTTGGATAACTTCTTCATTCCTAAAGGGATAGTACTTTCAGCTCCTCCTCCCCCAATGAGTGCTGCAAAAAGTAATTGAGATAAAAGCATCAAAACACAGTATCTAGCACATAGAAAGTGCTTAGTAAATGGTAGCTTCTATTATTATTATTACATCCGCAACTGGTCAGTAAATAGAGTTCAGTTCTCCCCTCTCCCACCGCCAGCTATTCCTCCTGAGTTCCCAATTCCTGTTATTGACACCAAGTCTCAGTTATGGGTCTTAAAATTCCAGAGCCTTTTTTGAGTTCCCCATGCCTCAAATCCAGGCAACCCCAAGCCCTAGAGAGCCAGCAGGTCAGCCGCAGAGGGACTCACACATCCACTGCCTCCTCTTCATCTCCAGAGTCAGGAGCCTTACTATACCCTCCTCAGGTCTTGCCAGAAAATGCCCAGAATCTGTCTCTCTCCTTTCTGTTTGTACATTCCTATTGGCCTGGAGCAGATAATATTTTCAATACCTCAAGGCAAGACTCTCCTCAAAAACTACCAATGAGATGTCACAAAATGAAAACGGATTTGGCCTGTTCCAGGAATAGAAAGGGGTCTGGGGTCAAGAACATGGGGAAGACAAGACAGGAAAACAAGGTAGAAAAGGCACCAGTCACATAGGACCTTAAGGCCAAGAACAATAATTTGGAATTCAATCCAAATGCCATGGAGTATTTTAAAGCAGAGGGCCCGTCTAATATAATCTATGTTTTTCTTTATGTTTTATTAAGTGGCTTCCATGGGGAATGGTTGGGGACAAATGACAGTGAGAGAGCACCTGCAGGAAATGATTGTGACTCCAGGGAGGCAGCGGGGAGCAGAGAAGAAGGGATGCAAGTGAATTTAGGAAGCATTTAGGCAGCAGACTGGACGGGGCTTGTTGACGATTGCACGAGGTGGAGAGAGGGAACAGTGGAAGCTGAATTCTTTTCCTGCTGTGAGTTGGAAATGGCAAGTGTTCTGGTGTGCTGGCTCTCTTCCCCATTGGCGATCCTGACTTGCACTAGCCCCTTGGGGGGAGTCAAAGCCAAGGTTTGTCCTGGGTCCTGAGTGCATTGCTAGTGGCGATCTGTGGCTAGTGTTCCCCAGCCTCTCCCCAGAGACTGTGTCCACATCAGTGGGGAGCTGCCTCACCTGATCACACAATTTGCAGCTCCAAGTGGCAAAAATTATCCCAACAAAGTTTTAAAAGGGAAATTACAGAGTAAAAATGTTTATGGTATCTATAAACAACATTAATATTTTTACATATCATTAGTGCTACATAACCTTCATATAGTGCAAATACAGTTAAGTCCTAACATATTAAGGAACAAAACATTATTTCATAATTATGAAGAATTGAGAAAGGACAAATGCAATCACAAAAGATCTGTAAATGGATAATAAACATGAAAATATTTTCGGCTGTAATAACAACAAAAATATTTTCCACCTGTCTTTTTGTAATTACCAGAATCTAGGTGTTCCAGGTTGTGAAGAACGGACATACTCACGGCAGTGGTAGTGACTAATTTAGCAGTGTGTCCAAAAAGCTTAAAAAGTCATTGTATTTGACAGAGTAATAATTATTTCTAAGAAAATGCCCCCAGGTAAATCAACTAAAACTTTTTTAAACGTGTGTGTCATTCTTTAGAGAAGCAGTAAAGTAAAACTTATTTCAGTATCCAAAAATAAAAGAATAGTTAACTAAAATATTGTGCATAAAATGGATGAAATCTTGCTCATGGAAACCACTTGTAAAGATGAACAAATTCTCATGGTATAATGTGAAAAAGCAGCATATTCCATATGCAAGTGATGTCGATTTTGTATTCACACAAACAATACTTTTCATGCTTCCATCGTTTTTTTCAAATTTTGGTGAATGTGCATTACTCAATTTAAAAATTAACTTTATTTTTTAAAGAAGATTAAGTAGGCAGGATAGACTTTTAGGATTGGAGGGGGGGTCTTCATACAGCCTGGCCTTGAAGAAGTAGGGCTAAATGTCCACCCCTTCATTTCATCAATGAAGAAATAGATGTCTCTGCTCTTCCTTGGTCACTCGAGACAGTGACTGCCTCTACTGACCACTGCAAGGGAAAGGACAATCCCTTGACCAGAAAGAAAGAGAAGGGGGACTGTCACCTGTATGAAGTTTCCCCTGGTCCTGCTCTGGCCCCGGGAAATGGACCGCTCCAGCAGCAAAGCCAAAAGCTCCACCTAGATTGGCCTACACTGCTTGGAACAAATGAAGGTTATCCCAGCCCCTAATCTCAAATGTGACCTTTCTGGTCCAGCTCACAAGCCCTGCTGCTCATCTCTCAACTGACATTGTTATCTCTTTTGTTGCTGTTTAAAAAAGCAAACCTCTTAATTCTTTTTTTTTTTTTTTAAGATTTTATTTATTTATTTATTCATGAGAGACACACACAGAGAGGCAGAGACACAGGCAGAGGCAGAAGCAGACTCCTCACAGGGAGCCCTATGCGGGACTTGATCCCAGGACCCCGGGATCACGACCTGAGCCAAAGGCAGATGCTTAACCGCTAAGCCACCCAGGCATCCCACAAGCCTGTTAATTCTATTGTGTACATGTGAACTCCCTATGACGGCAAAGCACTCAGCTCTTAAAATCTTTCAAACAAACCACCCAACTCAAATTTTATAGGGATACTTCCTTGGATCTTTTCTGAGCAGAGAAAGGATGTGGGAAAGCCACCTCAGCTGTGGGTGAACCTTTGCACCTTTGTCAGGCTCCTTTCTACAAAAACCTTCTGCCTTTTAGTGTCTTCTGAGCAGAACAAAGCAAGAGAGAGGCTTCCTTAGGTTTTCAGAATTTACCTTAAAAGAAGGTGGCATCTCCTGTCCAGCCTGGGCTGCCTCTGCCCCTCTGCCTCCCCAGGTCTGTAGTGAGTGAAGGGGCAGAGGGAAGGCAGGAGAAAAACTTTGGTGATAAACAACACAATAGGACTATCACGTCATACTTGTGCACTCACCCAGTAAGGGAAGTTATAGTTCCTCTTTTCTTCCTAGTTGTCAATCCCATTTAAAATTAAATTGAATTAGAAAGAAAAGAAATAACAAACCCACAGTCACTTCACTTATTTATTTATTTTTATATAAATTTATTTTTTATTGGTGTTCAATTTGCCAACATATAGAATAACACCCAGTGCTCATCCTGTCAAGTGCCCCCCTCAGTGTCCGTCACCCAGTCACCCCAACCCCCCACCAACCTCCTCTTCCACCACCCCTTGTTCGTTTCCCAGAGTTAGGAGTCTTCATGTTCTGTCTCCCTTTCTGATATTTCCTACCCATTTCTTCTCCCTTCCCCTCTATTCCCTTTCACTATTATTTATATTCCCCAAATGAATGAGACCATATAATGCGTGTCCTTCTCCGATTGACTTATTTCACTCAGCATAATACCCTCCAGGTCCCTCCACATCGAAGCAAATAGTGGGTATTTCTCAATTCTAATGGCTGAGTAATATTCCATTATATACATATACCACATCTTCTTTATCCATTCATCTTTCGATGGACACCGAGGCTCCTTCCACAGTTTGCCTATCCTACAGTCATTTTAAACTCAAGGAACTTTTGGGGGAGTTTTTACTGTTAAATGTACTCAAACTATAACTGGGACTTCCCTGGCTCTGATATGTTGTCTTCTGAACTGTCATCCTCATTCATTTCAAAACTACTTTCCTCTCCTACAATGGTCCCACATTTGCCCAAAGGATGACTCCCAGGATAATGACTTTGCATACCTATATTCCACATCACCATAGTAGGTGTTAGCAGAAAATGACAGCTTTGGGGGATAATTTGTTTCCCTAATACACACATACAAATATACAGACGCTTATTCACACGTATTCATGCATGTGTTTTTCTAAGTCCAGACACCAAGCACCACCTGGGGTCTACAAACAGGTGGCATGCTTATTTTATGTAAATCTAGAGTCGGAGGGGTAATCACTGAGGCAAGAAGCTTGTTTAACTTGGATGGCTACCCAAGGGTGACCAGATGGCTGTGTCTTCTTGATGAAAGTCTTTGGGGTGCCTGCAGAGGGGGGTATGGGGTCAGAGAAGGAGCTCAGATTCCATTCCAGGACACTCGGTCTAAATCGAGCAATGCTGCTTCCTCTATAATGGAGATGATGATGATAATAACCACTTTCCTGCCTATATAAAAGTGTCAAAAATAAGAGTTGAAGAGACTGTGGGCTAAACCTAAAATTAATAAAAATGATTATATATAGGAGAGAGATGGGACAAGGAAGAAGCTGGACTTTGCTGAATATATCTTGCTTTATAGTTTTGGCTTTAGAATAATGCAAATATTTAATACATGATTAAAAACGGAAGTATTAAATTTAAAACTCTAAACAGTGAAAGCAAACAATAACGAATGTGTTGTGGGGCCCAGGACAGGCTGCACCACAGCGGCATGCTGATTATTTTGAACTGGAACTACTTGGGAAGCAGCCAGTGCAGGGACGCACAGACCCTCCTTTAACTCCCTGAAAGCAGGAAACACATCTCCCATACGAAAGGTACCCTCCCTGTACTGGGAAGTAAAAATACATGCTTCTCCCCAGAGATAGGAACTTTAAAGCCAAAAAGGCTGTGGAAACAAACCTTGTTACTTTTCTTCTAATCTGCTACTTCAGCCTATATTCCACTTAGAATTCCTTACAAATTAAAATCCCAAATAACTGTTTTCTTTATCTTTTCAATTCCTCACAGATTTATTGTCTCTTTGTCTAAAATGTGTCAAAACTGCCCACTTTGGTCATTTCTTTGGGTCTCAGTTGCCTTATTGGGCTTCCATGTGTATATAATAAAACTTTCAGGTTTTTTTTCTCCTGTTAGTCTGCCTCATATCAATTTTTATTTCTAAACTACCTAGGAGAATCTTGGTGCATTAAGAGTGCACCTATCACGATGAGCACTGAGCAATGTATGGAATTGTTTAATCCCTATATTGTACACCTGACACTAATTTACTTATACTTCAATAAAAAATGAAATAATTTTTAGAAAGAACCGTAGGGGGAAAGAAGGAATTTCTCCCTCTCCTACAGTGTCTGTACATGACATGTACATAACTACACTGAGAAAACAATTAGTTCAAGTAACTTTAAGACACAGTATTTTGACTACTCATCTATATCCCAAGCTCAAAGAAACTTCACATAGTGCTGATTGATCTCATCGCTAGTAATAATATTGGTATCATCACTTGGAGACTATCATAGGATTCCTACAGGATATATAATAGGATAAAACAAAGCAGAACCAAACTTTCAGCACTAGAGGAAAAAGATGCAAGAATAATATGAACAAGCACATATCCTAAAATGTTAATTTGAATTGAAATATTATTCATTTGTGGGGTTTTTTTCTTGAAAAAATGCATTCCCTAGTATTGTCCATTAAAAAGACCTAGCAGCAATAAAAACTTAGCAGCATCTTCATCCACAGTGTCCATATTAGGGTCTCTAAATACCATTTCCACTAAAAGAATGTGGGCTTTTTGGAGAAATACTCAAGGCTATTCTGAGACTGATGATGCACAAGACGATCCCAGGATATCTTACTGCATCATAAAGAAAGCTACTGGGTTGTATCAAAAAGATACAGGAAGCTTCCAAAATTGGACAATTGGAGAAAAAAATTATTCTTTGTGTAACTGATCTATTGCAATTGATCAAGTCATATGAAGAACTAGAGAAATCCATGTGTCCTTCATGATGCTCATTTTTTAAAAACGATTTTCTTTGGAAATTGCCAAGCCACCAACCCATTATTCTGATAACTGGCAAGAGAAAGAATTTAGTATTTACTCTGTCCTTCATATCTAAACTGTATTTCAGGTTGCCACATAGTTGATGAGGAAAGTTGTTTTTGACAAAAACAATATTAGTTAATAAATGGAGAATAAATGATATAAAAATCAATATTTATTAACTCCTAAAGAAAGAATAGTTCCAGCAACTATCACCATTATGTACTGATGGCACTAGGAGAAAAGTTTACGAGGAACTTTAAAATGAAAGTGTGAGTGGTGCCAAGACCACCCAACCTGCCAGATCAATCTTAACATCACTAAAATAGAATGTTCAGATAGCATGTGTCTCGTGTATGGTGTGGTAAGAAGCACATAACATTGCCCTGGAATATGTCTGCCCCACACACGTGAACATGAATTCAAGCTTCTTGATCTAATCACCAGTTGAGAAGAAATACTAATGAGTATAAAAATGCCAAAAGAAGTTAAATGACACCAGAGAGATGCAATCAGCTGAAATCAAAATATGAGAAATTCTTTAAGATGAATAATCTATTTCTTTAAAAAGTAAATGATGTGAAAGAGGAAGGAACGTCTGTAGATCAGAAGAAATCTAACAGACATACTGTTACAGCACTCCAGCTGGTTTTAAGAGTTAACTTGTTCCTAGATAACACACTCCTTCACTTGCTGGCCTACAGCCTTTGGTCTATAACAGAACTAATTTACTTTTTTGAAATTTGCAGACCACTAGCCTTGAGGAGTGAATGACCAGAAACTTCCCAGTCCACAGAGGCCAGCAAGTCTGTTTGAAGCCACCTTGGCTTTCTGATTAGCCCAACAATTTTTTTTTTTTTAGAAAAAAAAATTTTTTAGGTCCCACAAATGATTTTACTGACCTCCCTTTGTGCATCTGTAGTCCTTGCCCTCCTTTGCAGAAAGAACAGAGTCCCGCACGTCACAAAACAGAAACCAGACTATCTTGCACTGACATAACATCTGTAGTTGGCATCATCAAGAAATGTTGCAGGTTGCTGCAATCCCTTTGCTAATTAACTGCCCTAAACCCCTCTAAAAACCCCTGGGCCAGGCAGAAACCTCAGAGTTGGCCTTTGGACAAGAGTCCACCTTCCTTCCCAGGTGGCCAGCCTCCTGAATAATGCTCACATTTCTTTTCAATTAAAACTATTCTCTTCAGTAATGGCCTTTCAAGGATGGGCAGCTGAGCTTTAGTTTAACAATATCAAACTAATGTGTGAACATTTTTTGTATCCTAATTCAAAAACCCAACTTCAAAGCCACGTTTTTTAGATAATTGTGGAAAAATGAACATGAACTAGGTGTTACGTGATATTAAAGAAGTAATGTTAATTCTGTTAGGAATAGTAGTGGCTGGAGTTATATAAGAAAGAGAAATGTCCTCATGTGTTCAAGAGACACACATCAGTATTTATGGGTGGGAAAAAACATGTCTGAATTTTCCCTTAAAATAGTGCAGGAAGGGCACCTGGGTGGCTCAGTCAGTTAAGCATCTGCCTTGGGCTCATATCATGGTCCAGGGTCCTGGGATGGAGACCCACATCAAGTACCCTGCTCAGTGGGGAATCTACTTCTTCCTCTCCCTCTGTCTCCCACCCTTGCTCATGCTCATACTCTGCCTCTCTCTTTCTCTCAAATAAATAAATAAAATCTTTATTTTTTAAAGGTATTTATTAATTTATTTGAGAGAGAGAGAGAAAGAGAGAGAGAGAGAGCACCAGTGGCAGAGAACACATGCAGGGGGTTAGAGGGAGAAGCAGGCTCCTGCTGAGCAGGAAGTCAGACTCAGGGCTGGACTCTAGGACCCTGGGATCATGACCTGAGCCACCTAGAAGCCCCAAATAAAATCTTAAAAAAAAAAAAAAACAACGTGTTAAAATAGTCCAGGAACGGGGCACCTAGGTGGCTCAGTCTGTTGGGCTCTTGAGTTCAGCTTGAGTCATGATCTCCAGGTCCTTGGATTGAGACTCTCATCAGGCTCCATGCTCAGCAGAGAGTCTGCTTCAGAATTCTCTATCTCCCTCTGCCCCTCCCCTCTTTCATCAATAAATATTTAAAAATAATAATAAACAATAAAATAAAATAGTCTGGAAAAAAAGTTTGTGCAAGGGAGGGAGCAAGGCAATAGATGAAACAATATTAGCAAAATGTTGATTGGGTAATTAAGAGCTCATTATCCTATTCTATCTCTTTTTGTACAGACTTGAAATTTTCCATAAATAAAGACTATAAAAACAAAACATAATCAATACACATAATTTAGTATGTGAAGTTTCTTTGTAAAGTGTCAAGTTCTATGCACGTGAGGGGAATTATTGCTATGATAACTGGCCCTGAGCTGATCCAGAGGGCAGCATAAGGGCCAAAGAGGAGGAGTAAAGCTCAGGACAGGGAGCCTGCACTGGTAAGAGTGCGAAGAAGCAGGCCCTCTACACCTTGATGGGAAGATAGCTTGGTACAAAATGCAGCAATTCCACTTCTACACATTCACCTAATGTTTATCCTACAGCCATGTGACACTGTATCTTTCTTGCCTAAAGTATATAGATTCAATCCTGCCACTGTCTATCTCATCACCTTGTTTTGCTGTCTTCATTATAATTATCACTATTTGTGATTATCTTATTTGTGGTCTATTTATTCCTTTTTTGGAGGGGTTGGACTGGACTTTTTTTTAATAATAAATTTATTTTTTATTGGTGTTCAATTTGCCAACATACAGAATAACATCCAGTGCTCATCCCGTCAAGTGCCCCACTCAGTGCCTGTCACCCATTCACCCCCACCCCCCGCCCTCCTCCCCTTCCACCACCCCTAGTTTGTTTCCCAGAGTTAGGAGTCTTTCATGTTCTATCTCCCTTTCTGATATTTATTTCCCACACACTTCTTCTCCCTTCCCTTATATTCCCTTTCACTATTATTTATATTCCCCAAATGAATGAGAACATGTAATGTTTGTCCTTCTCCGATTGACTCATTTCACTCAGCATAATACCCTCCAATTCCATCCACGTTGAAGAAAATGGTGGGTATTTGTCATTTCTAATGGCTGAGGAATATTCCATTGGATACATACACCACATCTTCTTTATCCATTCATCTTTCGATGGACACCGAGGCTCCTTCCACAGTTTGGCTACTGTGGACATTGCTGCTAGAAACATCGGGGTGCAGGTGTCCCGGCATTTCATTGCATCTGTATCTTTGGGGTAAATCCCCAGCAGTGCAATTGCTGGGTCGTAGGGTAGGTCTATTTTTAACTCTTTGAGGAACCTCCACACAGTTTTCCAGAGTGGCCTGCACCAGTTCACATTCCCACCAACAGTGCAAGAGGGTTCCCTTTTCTCCGCATCCTCTCCAACATTTGTGGTTTCCTGCCTTGTTAATGTTCCCCATTCTCACTGGTGTGAGGTGGTATCTCATTGTGGTTTTGATTTGTATTTCCCTGATGGCAAGTGATGCAGAGCATTTTCTCATGTGCATGTTGGCCATGTCTATGTCTTCCTCTGTGAGATTTCTATTCATGTCTTTTGCCCATTTCATGATTGGATTGTTTGTTTCTTTGGTGTTGAGTTTAATAAGTTCTTTATAGATCTTGGAAACTAGCCCTTTATCTGATATGTCATTTGCAAATACCTTCTCCCATTCCGTAGGTTGTCTTTGAGTTTTGTTGACTGTATCCTTTGCTGTGCAAAAGCGTCTTATCTTGATGATGTCCCATAGTTCATTTTTGCTTTTGTTTCTTTTGCCTTCGTGGATGTATCTTGCAAGAAGTTACTGTGGCTGAGTTCAAAAAGGGTGTTGCCTGTGTTCTCCTCTAGGATTTTGATGGAATCTTGTCTCATATTTAGATCTTTCATCCATTTTGAGTTTATCTTTGCATATGGTCTATTTATTCCTGATGTCCCTCTTCCCCTTCAGAGGTTAACATTGAGGATTAGAAACTTTGTTCCTCATTTGAAATCCTCAGCACCTAGTATAATGCTGGATAGAATTAAAGTGCCTAATAAATATTTGTTGAATGAATAAATGATGTGCATTACAGCCTATCTAATTATAGTAACAAATCATAGGCAAGACACTGTCCAGCAATAGGAGTTGGTTAAATAATTGGTGGATTATCCATACAATGGAAGCTGTTCTGGCATGAAAAGCATACCATGGATGAATGCGTATTGTCATGAAAAGATGCTGTAATATAATAGGTGAAAAGTTCTGATGAAAAAATAACATTCACAGCCTGAATACAATTTTGTTAAAAGGAAAAAAAGCTTGCATAGATAAAGTTCTGAAGAAATATGATTATCTGTGGATAAGAGTTATGAGGTGTTTTGATTTATAATTTTCTACAGTGAATACAACTATTACAGTGATGAGAAAAATTACATTAATATAAAAAATGTAGTACAAAAATTTTCTAAGAAATTAAAATTTTCCAAATGAATGTAACTGGGGCACCTGGGTGGCTCAGTCAGTTAAGCAGCTGCCTTTGGCTCAGGTCATGATATCAGGGTCCTGGGATAGAGCCCTAGTTCAAGTTCCCTGCTCAGCAGGGAGCTGCTTCTCCCTCTCCCTCTGCTGTTCCCCTTGCTTGTGCTCTCTCTCTCTCTGTCCAATAAATAAAGTCTTTTCAAAAAATGAATGAAACTATCTTGTAGGTTGTGAGTTCTCATCTTGTCTGTAGACATGTTCAGGCATCAACTGGGTTACTGCACAGGAGACTTTTCCTGCAAGAATGAGCGATCCTAACATGATCTCTAAAATCCCTTCAAATGTCAAAGATGTTGTGAATTTTGGACTATTTATGTCTAACAGTTTTTTTAAACATATTTTTAACTAAAAAGATAATACAATAATCATTTCATCTTTATTATTGATTGGGAATTAGTTACAGAAAGGATATGATGTCAAAATTGAGCCCAAGCATCTTCCCTGTGTTTCTGGATTGGGTGGAGTACAGGGTTAATGTGCTGCTTTGTACTGAGAATGCACCACACCTTGATGTAATTTTCTGATGAGCACCAAGTACAAAGCAAAGATTAAATTATAGAGTTTATGTTGTCAACAATCAATCAGTAGTTGCTTTTGAGCAACTTCTATATACAAATCATAGTGCTGGGTAGACAGGAAAACACTAAAATGTATAGGATGCAGCCACTGTCCTCAAGAAGCTTCAAGTCTAAGAGTATGAGAAATTGGCCTTCCTTTAGCAATGGAATGAGAATCAATAATTGGTCACTAGATTTTAGCTTCCCTTTGAGGTTGTATCCCATCAAGTGCCACTGATCCCTCCCCAGGGCATATTTGACTCTAAGAAGAGCAGAAGTTCTTTCCCTTGATTCCCATAGTGCGGGTGAGACAAACCAGGAACTTTTTTTTTTTTTTTAAGATTGTATTTATTTATTCGTGAGAGACACAGAGAGAGGCAGAAAGAGAAGCAGGCCCCATGCAGGGAGCACGATGTGGGATTCCATCCCGGGACTCCAGAATCATGCCCTGGATCACGCTAAAGGTAGATGCCCCATCGCTAAGCCACCCAGGTATCCCCAAACCTGGAACTTTCAAAGAACCAACTACTAGTTCTGGCAATATTGCTTATTAGAAACCTTTAAAATTTTTATTCTATAACCATCTCAAGTGTAAAATAAAATAGAACAAATACCCTTTTCATGCAAACCTATGCTTGCAGGAAAGTAAAAAACAAAACAAAACAAAACAAAACAAAAAAACAAAAAAACAAAAAAAACAAAAACAAAAACAAAAACAAAAAACCTCAGATTCCATAATTCAAAGAATTGAAAATCAAAACCAGAAAAGGGAGTCTGTATATGGATATGGCAGCTACCTGAGGGCAAGGTGGTTCATTTTCTAGAGGTCTGAGATCTAAGGTCATGAAGAAAATGACACAGTGCTGGGAGCAATAAAGAGGACTTCTTCTGCAAAAAAGTGGAGTAAGAAAGGGTACCACAAGACACAAGGAAACCTGTTGCCTTCCTCTGGGCTTACAGAGGGCAGGGAGAGAAAATCAACCTTTAAAATTAATACCCATAGGCTTGTGCTTCATATTAGTTTTCCATTTATTTAAAGTATACTACACATGTGGTCTAAGAGTCCGTAAGCTAAATAACTAAAATGAAAATTGGTCCAAAGTAGGTGGCTTGGGATACCTGACAGTAATAAGCCCAAAATCAATCTAGAGGAATTTTCTTCAATTTAAGCCACATAAGATATCCACAAATAAAGTTCCATTGAATATATAGGTTGTTTTCTTGTGTGTCTTGTAATTTTGAATTATGAACTCATCTTCAGTGAGAGTCCATATATTCTAAAAACAGTAGGATTAGACTACCAAGAAATTTCAGATTAATAAAATATCTGGGAGATTCCTGGGTGGCTCAGCGGTTTAGCGTCTGCCTTCGGCCCAGGGCATGATCCTGGAGTCCTGGGATTGAGTCCCACGTCAGTTTCCGTGCATGGAGCCTGCTTCTCCCTCTGCCTGTGTCTCTGCCTCTCTCTTTCTGTCTGTGTCTCTCATGAATAAATAAATAAAATCTTAAAAAAAATACCTGATAAATATTATAAAAACAAGAATATTTCAAATGATTGAATATAACATTTTTAAAGATTTTATTTATTTATTCATGAAAGACACAGAGGGAGAGGCAGAGACATAGGCAGAAGGAGAAGAAACAGGCTCTCCACAAGGGACCCTGATATGGAACTTGTTCCAGGACCCCAGGACCTGAGCCAAAGGCAAACGCTCAACCACTGAGCCACCCAGGCATCACTAAAGATAAATAAATTTAAAATGTAAGAAAGCATATAGACACTGTTTAAAAATCATCAAAAGAAAAATAAGAAATTAAAAATATAAATATTGACATTTTAACATCAACAAATGGTATAGGTTAAAATTAGATTTGGCTAAAAATAAGAGACCAAAAAGGTGATGGCTTAGTAAATTATAAATCTCTCACAGAAAATTAGTTTTGGGAGCACCGGGGATGCTCATCCAGACTCCATCTTTCTGCCTGAAGTCCTAACCAAGAGCCTCACACAGATTAGGCCCTCAGTAGAAGTGTGAGGAATGAGTGAATGAAATAGTTCTCTCTGTAGAAAGAGAAAATCAGACGCCTGTGGGCTGAACGAAGATTATCATGTGCAAATGTAGAAGTAGAGCTAAAAGAGAGTAGAAAATAAAGTTATAAAGGACAAGTCCAAAGGATCAGAAAGCCCTGAGGAAAGAGCAGTGTCATTAAAGGAGGGGCAGAAGCTAATCAACAGTGAGCAATGCTGCACAGAGGGCTAGGGCCTTGGGCATGGGAGAAAGACCACTTGGTGACCTTGGAGTGAACAAAGTGGTTGATGGGACAGGGTTATTTTGTGGGATTGAAAAAGATATATAAATACAAGATAGAGTAATGAATGGCACTCTTTGAAAATGTCGTGGTTCATTATGGCTTGAGGATAAAGTTCCAAGAGCTGTAGGTAGTTGAACAAGGCCCTGCCTTGTCTGTTCCCTGACCAGCTGTATAATCTCACCTGCCTGGGCTTCCTGGAATTCCAGCACACAAAATTGTTTGCTACAAAACACATGCTCACCTCTCTAGCCTTTACACTAAAGGCTGTTTACTTTAACTTAAATATTTTTTCTGATCCTCTCAGCCTGGAAAAGCCCTACACATTCTTCAGGGCCAAGTTCAAGCAATACCTTTTGCCAGCTCCTCAGCAGATGAGCAGTCCTTGCTCTGTGGTACAAACTTCATATGCTGACTTCAAGCATTTATCACATTATACTGTGTTGTGATATTTGACTCTCTCCCACTAAGCTACTGGAGAAGAGTTACCTGCTTGTTTTATACGGTACCTAGCATATAGTAAGTGATCAATAAGTTTTTAATTAGTGAAAGGTTGTAGTTATAAATAAACTAAATCACTGAGAGAAGGGTGATAGAGGAAGGAGGTTCATTTCTGACTTTCAAGCACGTGTAGTCACATTTCATACATGTAAAAAATGGTCTTGAAGACTGCAAATAAAGTTTCCAAACATGCAGATCTGATATAGCTACATTACTGGTAATAGAACTAATATATTCTTTTTTAAAGATTTAGATTTATTTATTTGAGAGAGAGAGGGCATGGCCCAGGAAGGGGCAGAGGGACAAGCCGAATCCCCACTGAGTTTGCAGCATGACTGAGGGCTCAATCCCAGGATCCTGCGTTCAGGACCTGAGCTGAAGCCAGATGCTTCACCGGAGCCACCCAGGTGCCCCAGAACTAATATATTCTTAAGAATGACATGTACCATTAAATGAGATATGTTAGAAGCCCTGCTTCTTGCCCTGATGCAGTGTCTGTAAGAGAGGAAGGGATACTTGCTTTTCCAGGGTGAACACATTCTGAGGCAAGCTGACATATTTCAGATTTATCAGAACCAAATCATTCTGATCTACTGCAGTGTCACTCATAGAAAAGAGGATGTTGCACTTACTCACTATGAACACCAGTTTCCTGTTCAACCTGTTCCATCTGGTCCAGATGAAACTGCTATCCCATCAGATGGAATCTTACTATAACTGTTCAATCCCTTAAAGGCACCAAGATGAATCATGCAATGGGAGGCAAGTCCTGTGTGATTAACCTGATTTAGATGACATTCTTTAGCTTCTGCAGGTCTGCCCTGTCTTGGTTCTCCTCCATCTGGATTTCTAGACCTTGAGACCTTAAGATAGTCTTATCAATTGTCTAGTCCCAATCTTGGAGTAATTGCTCTGACTTTATTATCTTTTCCCTCATCACTTGGAACTCAATCTCTTCTGAACTGCTCAATTTTCCCCTCAACTCAACCGTTGACTTTCTGTATTGCCCATTCATTCATTCATTCATTCACTTACTCACTTAACACATATTCATCAAGTGTCTTCAAAGTCCCAATCCCTGTTCTTCACACTGAGTTTACTGCAGCGAATGTGACAGACTATGTATGTTCTCTCAATAATTTTTACTGCTTAGGTGAACCACATCTCTTCCCAAGGCTTTGACTCATTTCTCTTTGACTTACTACCGTGTGTTTATGTCAATTTTCAAGGACTCTCTGCCTAGAGCTTCAGCCTTGTATCCTGTCTCATGGTCATGTCTTGTCAGCACCTCAAATTCAACATGTCCTGGACCAAACTCTCCTCTTTCTCCCACAGCACTCCTGTCTCTGCACTTTCAGTTTTATCAATAGTATCATCCTTTCCTGATCACCACACATAAAGCTTCAGAGACACCCTAATTACTTCCTCTTCCTTGGTCCCAATACATCTCCCGATTCTATTTTTCTTCCTTTTGAACAAATGGTTTTTGCATCTGTTATTTCCCTTTCTTACTCACTGCCATGTACTGAGGTTGGATCCTCATTTCAGCCCAAATCTATTGCACCTCCTACAGTGATGTGCTGTATTCTATTTAATTCTTCCTCTATAGCATCCTAGTCACTGTTGCCTAATTAATTTTAGGGTCATGTCAGAGAATACTGTGGGTATAGACCAGCTGCTATCTTTCTAAAGTCCTTCTTTCAAAACCATTTTCCCACCATCTCACTCTACAAATACGTAGTCTCAGCTCCTTTGATGACACCCAAAACTATCCATGTTCTGGCCTCATCACTCCCTCTCCAAGGATGTTTCCTCATAGTCTTTCTACACCATCACCTCCCCCGTGGATTTCCTTTCTCCTCCTTCTGTTCAAGCTTGAAACTATTCCCCTCCTTCCCAGAAATTCATATCATAGCTCATTGTTCAGAACATTGGTTTTTAGAGTCAGACACATCCAGTGCAAAACCCTGTTCTGCCATTTACAAGGTATGCAACCTTAGGATGGTTACCTAACAGCTCTGTGTCTCAATTTCCCTATCAACAAAATGTAAAGGGAAACCTAGTTGTGGGAGAATTGTGAGGATTAAGTAGGATAATGCCCACAATATATGCTCACGATATATGATCCATCTCACTATCAAATCTGTGTGCTGGGATCCCTGGGTGGCGCAGCGGTTTGGCACCTGCCTTTGGCCCGGGGCGCGATCCTGGAGACCCAGGATCGAATCCCACGTCAGGCTCCCGGTGCATGGAGCCTGCTTCTCCCTCTGCCTGTGTCTCTGCCTCTCTCTCTCTCTGTGTGTGTGTGACTGTCATAAATAAATAAAAATATTTTAAAAATTAAAAAAAAAATCTGTGTGCTCACTAGCTAGAATTCTGAGTGATGTCCTTAATAGTGAAAGTCTCTTATGGGGACAGTGTAACTGAGCACCCCTTTAACACTGTAGCCTCAGGCTGCCAGTGAGGCAGGAAGCTCATAAGCATGTGGTTTCACGCTCTGTGATGGCTCACACATTTTCTGCCCAGATAGTGCTTCTTTGGAGAGGCCTCCCTTGGTCTTTGCCTAAAATTGGCAAGTACCTCCACTTAATGTCTCTATACCTCATCTTCTTTATTTTCATCATAGAACTTTTCATCATGTGAAATAATCTTTCTTGCTCACTTTCTTGTCTGTCTTCACTCTGAAAAGTGAAGTTCCCATGGCAAGTCCCCATGACAAGTCCACATGGGCAATTCCATATAGGCAGGTTCACACAAGTGGATCTACAAGGATAGAGTCTATATGGCAGATCCACATGGGAAAGTCCACAGGATGGATCCACACAGGTGGGTACACTCAGATAAGATCCCCATGGCAGGTCCACACAGCAAGATCCATGGGGTAGAGTCCCCATGGCAAGTCTACATAGACAGGTTCACGTAACAGGGTCCACATAGGTCCACATGGTCTCATTCTTTGTCTGCCCCTAGCACCACGAACAGCATCTGATGCAGTCAAATAAATGCCCAAAAGAAAGAATCTCTGCTTCTCTGAAGTACCTCCATCCTCAGACCCAGTTCAGATCCCTTCTCCTATAAGGTCTTGTGAATAACCCTGCCCACAGTAATTTGTCCTCTTTTGAAGCCCTGTAACAAATCCTCATCTAAATTCAGTTGAATCCTGGGGCACCTGGGTGCCTCAGTGGTTGAGCATCTGCCTTTGGCTCAGGTCATGATCCCAGGGTCCCAGGATTGAGTCCCACATCAGACTCCCCCCGGGGAGACTGGTTCTCCCTCTGCCTATATCTCTGCCTCTCCCTCTGTGTCGCTCATGAATAAATAAATAAAATCTTTAAAAATAAACAAATGAATTCAGTTGAATTCCTATAGCCATTGTCTATGCCATGTTCAGCTTGTGAATTTCTTGTGTTGTTAAGTATTATCTGTATTTGAATATGAAGTTATTTCTTGTGTGTGACATTATCATTCATACCTTGTGTGATTATTTACCATATTTCCCAAATCAGACTAAAAACTCCTTGAGGCCAAGACATGCTTTTCCATATCTCCTAGAATGATTCAGTACAACACTTTACATGTGATGAACTAACAAACATTCATTTATTTATTGACCTCTAATAGGTACGTGGCACAGTTTTCAATGCTAGGAATGCACTGTCCCTAAATAATTAATTGGGTGACATTATTCAATTATTTCAGTGTGTAGGTTAGGAAGAAGTAGCTCTTGGTTCTCTTAGAAGGCATCAGAAGGCTAGTTCAACCAGAGACTCAACTTGTTGGCTAAGTAACTTCAGATGGATCACAAACTCTCAGAGACTTCCTGGTCTCTCAAACAGAGATAGCAACACTTATCTTACAGAATCATGAAAGAGATATATAGCAATACCTTATAAACTGCTAAATTCCATATAAATATCAGTTGTTACTATTACCACTAGAATAACATAATGTAGGCTGAAAGTGGAGCCAGTGTGAATAAAATACATTCAATAGTACTATTATTATCTTATTATCCAAAGTTAGTAAGAAATCTGACTCTAGTCACAATGAGCTGAGTGACAATCTTTGAGTAGGACTTCACATTGCCAAATGCCAAAGTCCAGCCAACATTCCAATGGGGAACTGCTGGTACCTCAGAAGGAATACCTGTACCAGGCATTACAGCTTTACCTGCTACTGAAAGTCAGAAAAGCCTGGGGCCATAAGCACAGAGCTCCAGCCCACCCAGAGCTGCTCCTCAAGTTTCTATAATGAAACTGTTCTTCAAATGCCCAAATCTCTGTCATCAAACTACCCCTGAGGTAGCCTGCTGAGATCAGGGATACATAAGCCTGGTGGTACTTCCATCCATGGCCAGGCATTCGATTGATACAAACATGCCTCATGTACAAAGGTCTGTGTCCCAATTAGAATTCACATGTCTCTCAGTAAGTCACTACCTTTCTTCCTCAGACTCAGGCCTCAGCTTCCTGTGCTAGAGTCAGATCCCACCTTCAGGCTGGCTTTACTCTGTCTCTTGTGAGTCAAGCAGTGCTCCCTTCCACCGAGGCTTGAGGCTTGTTGCTCCAACGCATATCACTGGTATGGGAGAGCCAGGTCCACGAGTGATATCATCTGTTTGTAAACAGTTTCCACAAGTCACCTCCCACTAGGAATCACAGAATCTCAGAGATGGAAGTAGGGGCCCCTCCCACCTAGAGCAGGGCTGCCCTTCAGAGGCTCCCCAATAGGGGTCATTTGGCCTCAGCTCTAAACATCCAGGATGAATCAATGGACCATCTCCTACCTCACCTCTGAGCAAATACTTTTGCTGGGTGGATGCCATGACAGAGCTTGCTAGTCATTGGGTTACTGATGGAGCAGGACCAAGAAGCCAAGCTTCAATTTTCTATGAGTCTGGGTGTGTCCACAGAGGCCTAAGTGTCCCTTCCCCTGAATGGCAATGATTTCTAAGGCAGTCGAATATGATGCCAAGTCTGAAAACGTGAACTTCAGAGTCAGACAGATCCTGGTTCAAATCTCTCCCTCATTGATCATCTGAGGGCCTTGGTCCACTAGCTGTGCGACTTTAGGAAAGTTGCTGAAACTCCCTGAACCCCAGTTTTCTTAGATTAAAAAAAATGGGGGAAGTCTAGATTTTGAGATTACCATAGGGATCAGCTGAGATAATGGATGTAGTGTCTAGCCCTGTACCTGGAACACAGGAAGTGCCCAGTAAGTGGCAGCTATTAATCCTATTATCACCACCAGTATTATTGTCTCTTCCATTTTGAACCAGCCAACACCACAGGGATGTTGTTCTCTCTATTTCCTCTTTCCTCAAGTGAGTAGAGGTAAGATCTATGCCCACAAGCCTGGGCTTCAGACTTCAGGATGACCCCACCACCGCCATCACAGCCACCTCTAGAGAATAACATTGCCATGGTTCTGAGCATGGCCCATCATGCCCCAGAGTTCCAGAAGTCCATGATTCCTGGTTAGGCCTCACCTGTGTGGATGGTGCCTGGAGAGGGAGCTTCCCGGGCTCCTAGAACATTCGTCTTGGGAAAGTTTCCTCACCTAGGAAAGAAAGCAGTGGATTGGTGATCCTCTCTGGCAAAAGAAAGTCTCAGATCACCTGATTCCAAAACCTCAAAGAATCACAGATCCAAGCCTTTGCCACAAAGCTGCCTGTGCAGGTCCTGATGGGCAGGAGGGTGAGCACATCCTCCACAAGGCTCTGGAAGGTTTCAGGGAACCAAGAGGGGCGGTTAAGAGTCTAAGCCTGGATTGGGGTACCCAATCTTCTTCATCATGCACTTCCTGAGTGACTCTAAGTTATTTATCCCTGGTTTCTCTTCTGTAAAATAGGGTAACAGCACTTACCCCCACTGAGTCATTGTGAGAGTGCCATGAGGTGATGCATGTTATGTCAAGCCCTTAGAACTCTGTCTGGCTCCATCTGTGATTTCTGCTATCATAATTAAGTACTAGAAAGCTACTCTTGCTCAGGCATGAATTTGACTTTTCTTCCATTTTCGATACGCCAAGCCAGGGCTCAATGAGAGAGAGTGGACGGGGTAACAGAACTCCATAATAAACACACAAATGAAAGAACAAATAGGAAACAAAGTGTTCTTGGAAGGTAGAAGCTTTATTATGACATGGACATTTATTAAGCACCTCCTGTGTGCAAGCCTCTGCCGACACTAGGGTCCAGTATTCCACACACCGGTGTTGGGGTTCCCAGGGAGGGTAACCACCCGGGGGTCAGTTTGGTGGGGCTGAGGACAGAGTGGGTTTTGGAACATCCAGTGCAGGTAGGTTTACCGCGGGCGGGGGCGGGGGCGGGGGGGGGGGGTCACCCCCTGACCCAGCCCCCCGCAGGAGGGACTCAGGTGGGGAAGCAGCGCTCGGGGCGGGGTGGCCTTCAGCAGCCGCCGCAGCAGCCTTGGCTCTGGACGTTGCTGGAGCTCTGAGACCTCTGGCTGCGGCCCCCGCAGCAGCTGCAACACCCGCTCCGACGCTGTCGACGGCGCCGCCGCGGGAAGCAGCCGCAGCCGCTGCAGCAGCCGCAGCCGCTGGAGTCCCCGCAGCAGCCGCAGCAGGAAGCCGAGGCGGCGGGCTCAGGCTCGGGGGCGGGACAGGGCGCCGGGCCCTGGGAGGACCCCTTGGAGAAGCCTTTGGCCGAAGCTGCGCTCTGCGGGAAGGACATGGTGGAGCTCAGCTCTTCACGGTGAACCTGGAAGACGAGAAGCCTTTACATGCCAACAGGCCTTTTCCCTCCAAGCACTGAAGTCAGGGCTTTAGAGACGTGGCCGTGTGAGAAGCTAGCCTGGCCTGCTGCAGGGCGGGGGCGGGGGGGGGGAATCAATGAAGCGCACCCCAACCAGATGCTTCCAGTAAGTGAACCAGGCAGAGAGCAGGAAGCAGTCTGGAGAGAATCAATGGGTTTCCAGTTTCTCCAACTAAAATAAGAACCACCCAAGTTCTCACAGTGGAAACTAAAAAGGCTATGATGGCAGTTTATCTGTGGGACCCGGTCCAAACTCTTCCTTTGGCCCTTTCCTCTTGCTTCATATGCCTGAGGCCGCAGACCTTCAAGTGCTGTTTGCACAGTTATCAGCATTCTATAAACAGCCGTCAGAAAACACCCAGATCACACATGAGGAGCTGCTGCCTGGGTCTAAGAAACCCACAAACACCAGAAGCATGTCCTGGTCATTATTCCTGCCGACAACCCCTGTGTACCCCACGAGTACAGGGAAAGGAGTGTGCCAGTCTGCATAGTGATGTAGAGGATGCAAGCACCTCCCAGTCCAGGGAGCCAAAGAACTGCATTCTAGCCACATTCTTGCTAACCTTGCAAAAGTCACCATCCCCAGTCGGACCTCCGTGTCCTCATTGGTACCATGAGAGTTTGACTCACTTGAAGCCTAAAGCACTGCTCTAACCTCGCCTCCCCTCTGCCTTCAACTCTTCTAGAATTCCTCCTCCAGGTCCTGCTTAGACACTTACCAGACCTTGGCTCCACTGGAAGACTCACTCAGTTCTCCAACTGGAATGGGCACCTGCTAGGCAGTGGACTGAGCAGTGGCCAGCCAGAGAAGCTTTTTATAAGATTGCAACCAGGCACTGCCCATTTCCCAATAGACATGGTCAGCTGACACATCCCAGAGACATTCATCACTCAGGTAGCACTGTAGGTGGTGCACGTGGGTATTCAAGTCACTTCACAGAGGTGCCAAGATTGCTGTGGCATGTTTACTTTCCAAACAAGTCACTGTCCATAGCTGAGAGGGCTATGTGTGTGCTAAGAGAAGGCATGAGACCTCAAGTGGGGTCTGAGACCTCTCTTTAGGACCTGTTCTCTTTGCCCCCTTCTATAATACACACACACACACACACACACACAATTCCCCCATTCGCACATCCATCCCTGTATAGTCATCTACTTGGTGTGGTAGTTTACTTACTTTATTATCTTGCTTCGCATCTCTCTGACTCTTGGTCCTTGGTTTTTCAAGTGAGGCCACAGGCTATGTGAAAAGCCTACTGGGTTTCATCTAGAAGCTTCCACATGACACTGAGTTAAGATGATGGTGGGGATATGCCTATGGGAATCCCAGTGGTGATTTCTCTCTGTCGGAAGAAAAATCCAGGCAAAGCTATGGAACCGTTAAGACCAAAAAAACTGTGAATGTAGTCAGATTGCCGTATCTCCATACAGACTTGGAGGCTTAAGAGAAAAATGTATGCTGGGTGTCTGGCCCAATTGCAAAATGCTAACCCAGCTTGTGGGATTCACTGCTTCTTACTCCCCACCCCCACCAAAACCCTTTTGAGGATAGATTCCCCTTGGTGCCACTGGCCAATGGAAAGAGGAAGGAAGGAAGGAAGGAAGGAAGGAAGGAAGGAAGGAAGGAAGGAAGGAAAGAAGGAAAAAAAAAAGCAGGAAGGAAGTAGGGAAGGAAGTTAAGCTAGGCCTTACCCAAGGTCCAAAGTATCCATGAGTAATGGTGCTTTTAGAATAACTGAATTTTAAAAACTAGAACAGAGTTTGGAGGTCAACTGGCTTCAGAATGTCTTACTGAATACAAGCACCCACAACCATAAAGGTGAGATAAAAGAGAAACCCAAGACTAAGAATTCAAGGGTTGATGGTGAGACATAGGTTGAAGGTGAGTGAGCTGGGCATGGCATGGTGGAACAGACAAGGAAAGGTAAGTCATGAAAGATACCAGTTTCATTTAAGGTACCTTTAGAGCCTGATTAACAGGTAGCATGTACCTGGGGCACCTGTTGGTGAGTACAGGTGAGACATTCCAAGAGGTGAAGTCTTATTAGAATAAAGAAGGAAGAAATGAAGTAACAAGACCTCCAGAAAGGAGATCTTTTCTGGGAGATGACATGGGCAAGTACATGATCACTATATGGACTTGTTGTGGTCTCATATACTAACTTACTTCACCTATCACTGTTAACTTATTTCAAAGGAAAAGCTAATTGTTCTTCTGGTCTATAAAAGGCTGATTTAGAATGATCATTCCTATCATAAACTTTCTGAGTATCTCCTGAAGGAATCAGCATATTCCTAAAGAAAATGGAAAACTCACTTTAGTGACAAAAGCCCCCTTGTTCCCCTGACCATACACACACACATATACACTGACCACATGGAGACAGGCTTTGGCAGGAGAAGGGTGCCCTTTTTGATTCTATATTCAGACCACATTCAGGTTTTCAGGATGCAGGGAAAATGGACTCAGATATTTCATACCGGTCTCCTAAACTCACTCCCCCAAATCCAACCCACCCCCCCTGCCCCCAGCTCTCCTCTCTAGTAACTGATAGAAGCACCTGGGATTATAATCATCAGAAAAATAAAGAGTATTTATTTATTGGAGCCCAGAATAAGCACTTTAGGAGGCCTTATCCCCAATACTAGGAGATAAAGTCTTAAACTATCACCTATACTTGAAGGAAACCCACATCCTCCCCACAGAGTATCTATCTCATATCACTGTGACCTTTCTGAGTACCACCATCCTCCCCTCTGAGGGGAGTCCTTTCATGCAAAGCTTGTATCAGGGCAATAGTCTCAGACATAATTCTTTCCTTCAACCCCAAAGTTTCCAAATTCAGAGCATAAAAGGGAATATTGTTTCCCAGAGCTTCTTAGAAGAAGCTTCAGTACCAAAATGTTCTTCCTAAATTGAATTATAATCACTTGCACTTAAGAGAATGGGAGGGGGAGAGAGGGCTTGATGGAGGAGGTGACTGGGAGAGGTGAACAAGACATAATCAGGAGGCTGTGACATCAGGAATAAGAAGCTTTATTGTTACAGAGAAAGCAGCTTCATAACTGAACTCCAACTCCAAGTCCTCCAAAGATCTATGTCCAAGAGGGAATCAGGCTAGTGAATGTCATGGGTTAAACCTCTAGACCTCACAGTGGAATGGACATGGGCAGAAGAAGAGGAGAAGTCAAAGCATTTCCGACGCCCTTCCATACTCTTCTGTTCTTCCAAATGGAGAGAAGTCTCTCCTGGGTGGGTCTTTGGCACATTGGCTCTTCCAGCTCTGCTCCTCAGTGCTCCTCATGGCCCAGGTCAGCAGCTGGAGCCCCCAGAGCAGCAGCCAGAGCCCCCAGAACTGTGGCAGCATCCAGAGCTCCCGGAAGAGCAACCAGAGGTTCCAGAGCTGTGGCAACAGCTGGAGCCACCAGAATGGCCACCACCACTGCCACAGCAGTTAGAGTTTTGGTGTCGGCGTCGAAGAGATCGGCGGGGCCTGTGATGACTCAGGCAGCAGCCGCCACCCCCAGAGCTGCAGCAGCCGCCACCCCCAGAGCTGCAGCAGCTGCTACCCCCAGAGATGGAGCCACAGCAGGAGATTGGAGATGGGGAGGGGGCTGGGCACTTAGGGGGGCATTTGGGTGGACATTTGGGAGGACACTTAGGAGTACCCTTGGGGGGGCACTTGGAGGGGCACTTGGGAGGGGGCTGGCATTGCTGCTGGCCTTGTTGGCAGGACATCTCAGCAGGAGCTGAATGAAGCTGAAAAATGAAATGGCGTTTTAGATTCAGCCCAAGAAAACTTCCCTGCATTTAAAACTGAACTACGAATTCATCTTTATGATGATCAGATTTTTAAACCCAATCTCCCAAAATCAATTACAAGAAATATACAAAAGGTTTCAACCTAGGAACTCCATAAATTTAAATGAATTCTTTGTAGTTTCCCTTCGCCTACCTTTCACCCCACCCCTTCAGTAGAACCCTCTCAACCAAATCCTCTTTCCTCCTTGTCTTACTTAGGATTGTCCTCAGCCTGGGGTGCTTCATGGGCTCAGTTGGTTAAATGTCCAAGTGTCTGACTCTTGATTTCAGCTCAGGGTAATTTTGGCTCAGGTCATGATCTCAGGATTGTGAGATCAAGCCCCATGTCAGGCTCTGCACTGGATGTGGAGCCTGCTTAAAAATTATTTCTCTCCCCAGGTGCCTGAGTAGCTCAGGTCATGATCCTAGGATCCTGGGATCGAGCCTCACTCCAAGTTCCCTACTCAGTGAGGAGTCTGCTTCTCCCTGTGCCTCTCCCCTGACTGTGCTCTCTCTCTCTCTCTTAATTTAAAAAAGTTTTTAAAAAATATTCTTTCTCTAAGATTTTCCCTCTCCCTCTGTACCTCCTTGCCCTCCTAAAAATAATTTGTTCTGATCAATGCCAAGAGTTCCTCCTGGCCCTTGAGATGTACTTTACCTGGTTCAGGCACTGGAGCAGATCACCTAGGATGCAGGTAGACTGAGGTGCTGTTAGAAACTTCCACTTTTATACAGGTTCAGCTCTGACCTGGTATGAGGAGGTGTGGACCACGTGCGAGATGCTAACAGCATCTTTCACAAGGGGCGTGTGTAACTATCTTCCCTTCACCTCCCAGGGACCCAATTCCTCCCTCCATAAACATGTCAAGTATTAGCTTGTCAGGAAGGTCCCCCGAGAATTGCAGAGCACTAGGATAGTGATAGTGCTTTGTGAATTGCACACATTGCCTGTCAGCCTCACAGGCAGCTCTGCTATGCTTCCTATTTCCTGAGATGGCTCAGTGATAGGGTTCAAGACATCAGGGATGAAGAGAAGTCCTCTCTCTCTCTCTCTCTCTCTTTTTTTTTTTTTTTTTGGTTTGGAAATGGAAGGAAAAATTCCCAAGATGGAAATCAATTGGCTCCTTTTAGAATGAGATTAGAGATCCAAAATCAAATGCCAGGCCCAAGCCAATGACTTAATGTGACTTTTTCATTCTTAGATGATGCCATAACCCAGGCTAAGAATGCTTGATATCTCTGTGATGTTATTTTAGTCAGTTCTAATGCAGATGGTGTGGGTGGTTTGGCTTCTCTCCTTACCTGAACTTGACATACCGAGAGAATTCACAAATAGCACAGTTTCAGCACTAATGATCCCTTTGAAAGGGCAGAAGAAGTCTAGGAACAGCTTCTCTTTCCACATAGGGTCTTAAAGAAGGCATCTTTGGTCAGCCCAAGATGAGTTAGCAAGGGCCAGGCGTATGCTGAGGGTGGAGCAGGGGACCTAGACTCATGGAAGTTGCCAGAAGCAAGGCACTAGTTCCAGTCATCCCTAAGAAAAGAGCACCCAACCTGGGAAGATCCTTTTTGTTTAAATGACCTTCAGATGAGGGTGGAGAAGGAAGAGCACACAGTTTTTATAAGCTTACCATGGAATCCACAGCATTTTTCCCCCTACAAACAATATACTGAGTACAAGTTAGGTCCCTAGGAAAGTCATCAAACTCTAGCTGGAAAGGTAGCCAAAATATGGCAGGTTTACAATCAAAAGTGGAGGAGGAAATAAGAGAGGGGGAAATATACAACTCCTCAGCTTCTGTAGTGGGCGGATTACCTGCATTGAGAAGCATGTTGCTAAATTATAGCACAATTTCTGGAGAAAGACTCTGGCATTTGTTCCCAGCTTTGCAAACTCAGGCAACTTACTTAATCATCACTATGAAAAGGGGCTGAAACAAATCCTAGACCACTAAATAAGGAAATATAAAGTCTTAAAATCATGCCCAGGACTATTAGTTCAAAATGCTAGTTTGAAAAGAATCTAATCATTGTGGATACTCTTACATCCCTGAGAAATATCCTTTTAACTTCAAATGACTGATCTGCCAATTTTTGAATCCAAAATTATTTTTTGAGTATCAGAGCTGAGCCCTAATACTTTCTTATAAAAAGATTCATGGTACTTACTTGCTACTGTGGGATGAGATTATAAGAAAGTCTAATCATTATGAAAAAGATACAGATAGGAAGAATTTTTAAAATAGTTTATTTATTTATTTGTCAGGGAGAGAAAGCCAGAGAGCACAAGCAGGGGAAACAGCAGAGGGGGCAGGAAAAGCAGGCTCACTGCTGAGCAGGGAGCTCGATGTGGGGATCATCCCAGGACTCTAGGATCATGACCTGAGCCAAATGCAGACACTTAACCGACGAGCCACCCAGGTGCCCCGCAGATAGGAAGAATTTAAAATTCATTTATAATCACATCCTCTGAGCAGTCTTAATATTTTGCTATTTTCATTACAGCCTCCATTTGACTTTTTTCTGTTTTTTTTTTTTAACTGCATATGGCTTTTTAGCGATTTGTGTTTTGCTTTGACCTTACAAAGTCTTTATCATAGTACTATCTGTAAGAGTTTATCGTACTAACTTTTCTCTTAAGATTTAAACATAAACGTTTCCCCTGTTGCCATTCATCCTTTGTAAGCATTATTTCTGGTAGCCATAGAACATTTTGCATCTAGTAGCCAATGAACCCATTTATAAGTGGTCAAGAGCATGAGTGGAAGAAACAGTCTATGGTTTGAATCTCAACTCCCTACTTACCAGTTGTATGGTTTTGGACACATCACATTTTTAGCTCTCTGTCTCACTATCTTCATCTGTGATATGAGGAAAGTAATAGTCTTTATCTTATAAGATCCTTTGCAGATCAAATGAGTTAACATCCACAAAATTCTTGGAATAGTGCCTGGTGCATAGTAAGCACTTAATGAATGTTAAAAGTGAAATGTGACGCTGTCCCACTTCCAAATGGCAGCAAAGGGTGGCAGTCATGTTTAAATAAAGCCCACCAGGTGGGGAGCCAGGGAGCTTGTTTTGGCTGTTAAAGCTCTGTGCATCAGAGCATCCACCTCTTCCCTCCTCACTGAGAACTATAGGAAAGGATACATATCACAGGCTCTGAATTTCTGGAAAAAGAAACCCAACAGAAGTTAAAGAAATTGCCCATTTAATACATGGGTATGATGAATTTTGAAGGGAACAATGTCCATACCTCTTACTTATAATTCCTTGTGACCACCTAGCTGACACACAATAAGGTCTTTGACTGCAGGAACCCCTAAGAAATCCAGTTTAATGTTTTGTAGGCAGTAGACACTCAACTTTCATTCCTTGTTCAGTTGAGTTTGCTATTCAACAAGAAGGATGGGTGCCTCCAACAGATCAACATTGAGATTTTCATTGATAAATCCCAGACATTTCATGGAATGATAGAACAGATGTATAAAGGACCTTGGCCATCATTCAGACACAGTGGTTCTCAATTTCAATGAGGTATGGGCACTAACAGGCTCCAAAACTTCACTGGGTGGTTCTAATGTGCAATAGGATGAGAATCACTGATTTTGATCATGCTCCTTATTTTACAGATGAGGAAACAAAGGTTCAGAGATGAGAAGAGTCTTGTACCAAATCACAGAAAAACTCAGAGGCAGAGCTGAAATTCAGATCCTGCTATCAGACCTCTATCACAGCACCCTGCCTTTTGTATATTTTATTTCTTCTTGTGATTTTTTTCTAGCAAGTTTTATATTACATAATTTGCTTGTTAAACATGGCTATTGAGGTTGAGGTAAAAATCGTAATAAACATGGTGAATCTTTGTCTGAATTTCATGTTTAGAAAAGCTGGAAGTAATCTTTACTGCTATTCCTTTCAGTAACCAGAAATTGAGTACCTATATCTGAAAGGCAGTGTCTGGCATTACAAGGGGTGGGCTAGCTGGTGGGCCTCAAGAACTCTCCCTGGGTCAGTATGACTTTGATGACATTTCCTTGGGCCAGAAATCCTACTTTGTCCAGCCTCTGAGTTTACCAATCCTGGCAATGCTGAGTCACTGCAATTAATTCCCAAGAGACTGATGACATTAATTGACAAAGAAACACGTGAGTGTTAAATATTGGCCTGATGGATATATTCTCTTCCTGTAGGAAAACTCCTCAGAGAAGTTGAGTCATAGTCTGGAGGTTCTTGGTGAGGTGAGATTGCATAATGGTCTCAGGTTTTGATAGTGAACAAAACGAGATGTGCCCATCAGGTCCTCTGAATACCTTCCAGCCTGAGTAGTCCTAAAAACATCTACTGCCTGCCCTTCCTCTGTGCTTCTTTGTAGATCAACCCTTTCACTGCCAGACCTTGGCAAACCCTTTCACTGCCAGACCTTACCGCCTCTTTAGGGGGCTTCTGCTGAGTAGTGCTCCCATTCATTCCATGCTGATTTTGGAATTTAATATTGGAATGGTAATTTCATTATTTGTCTTCTTTTCATTACTCACTATTGCCCTGATGCACACTCACTATTGCCCATAATGACTCGCCCTTCAAAGATGGCCATGTCCCTATCCCCAGAGCCCAGGAATAGGTTACCATAAACAGCAAAAAAGACTTTGCAGATGTGATTAGATTAAGGATTTTGAGCCGGGAAAATTATCTTGGATTATCCAGGTAGGCCCAATGTAATCTAAGGGTACTTTAAAGAGGGAGGCAAGATGGTCAATGTTAGAGAAAGGAGATGTGACAACTGAAGCAGAGGTTGGAGTTATGTGCTTTGAAAATGACCATAAGCTAAGAAGTTTAGGAAACTTCTGGAAGCTTAGAAACAGTAAGGAAATAAGCTCTTCCCTAGAGCCTCTAGAAGGTACGTAGTTCTGCCAACACCTTAATCTTAGCCTGGTAAGACCCATGCTGGACTTCTGACCACAGAAAAGAATAAACTTGGGTTATTTTAAGCCACTAAGTTTATGGTAATTTGTTACAGCAGCAATGAGAAACTAATACACACAGCTAGATTTTAAAAATAGCTTCAAGTTTCACAACATAGTTTACTTAAAGTGAAATCAAATTTATTAGTTATTTCCACTGATATTTGGAATTAAAGGTTCACATCTCTGAGTTTGACAGGATATCTTTGGCCAAGAGGAAAACTCAGTAAACGCACAACAGAAAATTCTCAAAGATAAACAAAGATATTGCCTGGGTTTATGTCCCAGCTCTGCCATTTACTAGCTGTGTGTGTGAATCTGCATACTTGTCCATAAAATGAGGATAATAACAGTGTCCATCTCATAGGGTTATATGAAGAGTCCTTGAGATAATGCTTATGAAGTCCTTAGCCCTGGACATGGCATGTAGGGAGTGCCCAGTAACTGTTAGCCCTTCTAATTCTTTTCATTATTGCTGCTGTCCCCAGCAATAGTAATTAACAATCAGTGGAAACCCAGAGATGTCAGGATTTTTGGTAGGGCATTCCCAGGCCCCTCTTTCAGCCTGTCAGCTCCCAGCTACCTATTTCCTAGATTGGGGCTTGACAAATTCCATAGAGTAGGAGTGGACAAATTGCCACCACTTTGGGCCTATTTGAATTGTCAGGATAGTTTTTGTATCTCTTTTCAGGAAAGAAAAGGAGATGGGGCTTCTTATACTTTCACCATGGAAAGCATTTTCCTGTTTATATGGTGTTTTGGCATTCATGTTTTTTTTGAATCTTCACAACAGTCCTATTGGGTTGAATAGAGGGTTGGGTTGTTACCCCTGTTATTCAAAGAGAGATTCAATGCCCAGAGAAACCAAGCAATTTGTCTAAGGTCACAGATGAGAGAAGATGCCAGCTTCAACTTCAGCTCTTTGGGCTCTAGATTCAATGCTTGTTCCCCAAATCAGAGTGCCCTTTAGTCCAGTTTCTGCATGTCCTATCTATCTGGGAAATGGGGGAAAGGCATAGAGTCCCCAGGGGAGTCAAATTTAAAAATGATATTGGGCAAACTGGATAACCACATCCAGAAAAGTGAAATTGGGCACTTCTCTTACTCCACTCACAAAAAAAATCATCTCAGGATGGATTAATACCATCCATAAACAGAAGGTCTAATACCATAAAACTCTACAGTAAAAACATAAGGAAGAAACTTTCCTTGACATTGGTCTTGACAAGATTTTTTGGCTCTGACACCAAAAGCACCAGCAACAAAAACAAAAATCAACAAGTGGAAATACATCAAACTAAAAAGTTTCTGCACAGCAAAAGAACAGTCAACAAAATGGAAAGCCAACCTAGAAATAGGAGAAAATACTTGCAAACCATATATTGAATAAGGGGCTAATATCCAAAATATATATTTTTAAAAATTCGTAAAACTCAGTAACAAAAATATCCAATTTTTAAAATGCACTGAGGAACTGAATAGACTTTTTTCCAAAGAAAACATCCAAATGGCCAATAGGTACTTGAAAAGATGTTCAACATCAGAGAAATGTAAATCAAAACCACAGTGAGATATTATCTCACACCTATTAGAAGGGCTATCATGCAGAAGAGAAGACAGAACAAGTGTTGGTGAGAATCTAGAGAAAAAGGGAATCTGTGCACTGCTGGTGGGAATGTAAACTGGTTACGCCACTTTGGAAAATAGTACAGAGGTTCCTCAAACATTAAAACTAAAACTTCCATACCATCCAGCAATCCCACTTCGAGGTATATAGATAAAGGAAATGAAAACAGGATAGCAAAAAAAAATGTCTGCACTCCCATGTTTATTGCAACATTACCCAGGTTTGCCAAGATAAGGAAACAGCCTAATTGTCCACCAACAGATGAATGAATGAAGAAAATGTAATACACACACACAGGAATATTATTCAGTCATAACAAAGAAGGAAATCCCTCCTTTTGTGACAACATGGATGAAGCTTGAGGATATTATGCTAAATGACACGTCATACAGAGAAAGACAAATATTGTATGACGTCACTTATATATGTAATCTACAAAAGCCCAACTCATAGCAACACAGAGTAGAAGGGTGGTTACCAGAGGCTGGAAGTGGGGGAATCGAGGAGATTCTGATAAAAGGTTCAAACTTAAAACTAGAAACTGAATAATCCTGGAGCTCTAATGCACAGCATAGTGATATAATCAACAATACTATATTATATACTTCAAAGTTGCTAAGAGAGATGAGTTCTTAAATATTTCAACACAAAAAAATGATAATTACGTGAGGTCATAGAGGTGTTACCTAACACTATGGTGTTAGTATTATAATACATATATGTAGCATATCAACACGTTGTATACCTTTTTTTAATAATAAATTTATTTTTTATTGGTGTTCAATTTGCCAACATACAGAATAACATCCAGTGCTCATCCCGTAAAGTGCCCCCCTCAGTGCCTGTCACCCATTCACCCCCACCCCCTGCCCTCTTCCCCTTCCACCACCCCTAGTTCGTTTCCCAGAGTTAGGAGTCTTTATGTTCTGTCTCCCTTTCTGATATTTCCTACCCATTTATTCTCCCTTCCCCTCTATTCCCTTTCACTATTATTTATATTCCCCAAATGAATGAGACCATATAATGTTTGTCCTTCTCCAATTGACTTATTTCACTCAGCATAATACCCTCCAGTTCCATCCACGTTGAAGCAAATGGTGGGTATTTGTCATTTCTAATGGTTGAGGAATATTCCATTGTATACATAGACCACATCTTCTTTATCCATTCATCTTTCGATGGACACGGTTTGGCTCCTTCCATAGGCGATTGTGGACATTGCTGCTAGAAACATCGGGTGCAGGTGTCCCGGTGTTTCATTGCATCTGTATCTTTGGGGTAAATCCCCAACAGTGCAATTGCTGGGTCGTAGGGCAGGTCTATTTTTAACTCTTTGAGGAACCTCCTCACAGTTTTCCAGAGTGGCTGCACCAGTTCACATTCCCACCAACAGTGTAAGAGGGTTCCCTTCTCTCCACATCCTCTCCAACATTTGTTGTTTCCTGCCTTGTTAATTTTCCCCATTCTCACTGGTGTGAGGTGGGATCTCATTGTGGTTTGGATTTGTATTTCCCTGATGGCAAGTGATGCAGAGCATTTTCTCATGTGCGTGTTGGCCATGTCTATGTCTTCCTCTGTGAGATTTCTCTTCATGTCTTTTGCCCATTTCATGGTTGGATTGTTTGTTTCTTTGGTGTTGAGTTTAATAAGTTCTTTATAGATCTTGGACACTAGCCCTTTATCTGATATGTCATTAGCAAATATCTTCTCCCATTCTGTAGGTTGTCTTTCAGTTTTGCTGACTGTATCCTTTGCTGTGCAGAAGCTTCTTATCTTGATGAAGTCCCAATAGTTCATTTTTGCTTTTGTTTCTTTTGCCTTCGTGGATGTATCTTGCAAAAAGTTACTGTGGCCGAGTTCAAAAAGGGTGTTGCCTGTGTTGTCCTCTAGGATTTTGATGGAATCTTGTCTCACATTTAGATCTTTCATCCATTTTGAGTTTATCTTTAACACATTTTATACCTTAAACGAACAGTGTTATAGTCAATTATATCTCAACTGAAAAATGCACGTAAGCAAACCATAAATACTCGTCTGAAAAGATAGTGCAATATGGCCTTAAAATGGGGTTTTCTTTTTGCCCCACGTGATTGGAATACTGGCTGGAAGAGCTCTATAGCCATTCTGTTCTCAAGTCATGGAGCAATCTTCTTGCCTGCCTGGACACCACCACTTCTAAGAAATGAATATGAGAGTCATGGGTGAAGGCAGGATCACCAGGACTGACTCACTGAGCTGCAGCAGCATGGGGCCCCCAGGTATCTGTAGCACTTCCTGAAAGAGCCTCACCCCACGGCCCTGTGACAGCCTTGCTCTGCCTGCGCTTGAATTCCTGTTTGGTGGGATGCTGATGCCAGCTGGGGCTCTTGGCCAGGTGGGGTGTTATCTCCTCAACTGGGAGCATTTCCATAGCTGGAGCCTGGGGGCAGGGATGCTGTGGGAGCCTCAGGAGTGAGTAATCAGAGAAAGGAGGACTCCTTCTCTTGGGAAGTAAGTACATTTCTGGGGTGGGAACTCAGAGGAGTAAAAATAGCCAAGGAGGCTCCCGGAAGCACAAGTGCTGAGGCATCTTGTTTTCCCAAGGGAGATGCTGGAAGCTGAGAGCTCAGGTGAGCTGAGCAGACAGCAGGGAGGGGTTGGCTGCAGAGTACAGACACTTGTCACACTGAGGCAGAGGCGCCTCCATCTGCGGGGGTGCTGGGCTTTCCCTCACAGCTGTGCAATCACCCATGTTGATCATCATCAGTAGATGTCTTTAGCAGGACATTTTTTTAGTCCCCCAGCTTAAAATGATGACCTAAAGAGATCTGGCCCTGTGCTAAGCAGTGGAGAAACATAAAAGACAAGCCACCATCACTGCCCACTCAGAGTTGTCAGTCCTGTGGGGGAGACAAATATCCCAACCAACTAAAATAGGAGCGGGTTTTGATGAATATAGACCAAAGCATAAGTAAAGATGACTAGATAAGAAAAAGTTACAGCAGCATAAGCAATACATTGATCCCATTTACCTAAGTCTCTATGAATATAAGTGTATTTTTATATAAAATACATGTAAATAAACAGGAAAAAAGTCTGGATGGATCTGTATTAAAATGTTAAGGAATTTACTTCTAGGTGAGGAATCATGAGCATTTCCTTTTTCTTTTTGCTTATGTACATTTTCTAATTTTCCTGCAATGAATGCACTTGACTTGGATGATAAAATT
Source organism: Canis lupus familiaris (assembly GCF_011100685.1). Lineage (NCBI taxonomy): Eukaryota > Metazoa > Chordata > Mammalia > Carnivora > Canidae > Canis > Canis lupus. The sequence continues at coordinate 62,173,961 of NC_049238.1, forward strand.
TTTAACAGTACAGAAAGTATTATAGGCTTCACAAAAGTAGCATTTGATGCATTTATTCAACTTTGGAGATGTTTTGAATAAGGAGAAAGCTACACACAGGCTCATTACTCCTGGGCCTTGAACCCTGCCCTCACTTCTCCATCTGCAGCTCAGTGCCCCCTTCCTTGGCTATCTTATCTCTAGTAGCCCTCTCTGTCAGACTCACTCCCTTGGATCTTTAACCACCCTGTGCAGCATTGCTCTGATCCCTATGTATGGACTCATTTGAAGCCAGAAGTATATGCTAACTTTCTGTTGAATGCCAAAATCTGGGAAAACAAGGGTTCCCTAGGCGGTATACTGGATGAAGCCAATTAGAGGGAAGAAGACATCATGGCTCAGACAAGAGGAGCCCAAAGGACTTCCTGGTCTCCAACCCTTGACCCCAGCTAGGCACTGAGGATGTTAGTCCCACTCACCACCCAGAGGCTCCTTGCCTCCACGACTTAGCACACAGAAGGCATCCAATGCTTATTGAATTAAAATGACTGGCCAATTCTGTATGTTGGCAAATTGAACGCCAATAAAAAATAAATTTATTATTAAATAAATATAAAAAAATAAAATGACTGGCCAAGGCAGACATTGTACCGATGGTCAGGAAAAAAGAATTCTTTCCATCCAAAGACATCATCTTCCCTCTTGAGATCTCAAAGGTCAATTATGTTTATGCCCACAGCCTGAAAATTTTAATTTAACTTTGTAAACCTGGGGCCTGGCTCCAGATTGGGTACCTGGTTAACTATAGTAAGTAGGGAAGGAAGAGAGAAAAAGAGAGAAGGAAAGAGGGGGAGAGGAGGGAAAAAAAAAGAGGAAAGGAAGGAAAGAGAGAAATGAACAAAGATGGGAATGAATGACAAACATAATTCTCTCTTCCCCACCACATGTCATTCTACTTCAAGTAGTAGTGATTCTGTTGCCAAATAAAATAACAACAACAACAACAACAATAATAATATAGAAAGTGAATCTCACTTGTAACAAAGAGGAAAGATGCCCATATATCCTGGCAATCCAGATCTGAGATTATAGCCTGGATCTGGCCTCCTCCCCTGTCCTCCTCCAATACATTCTCTGAGCACCCATGCCCAGTGCAGCTCCGCATTCTCCAGGCCCGAAGTGCCAAGCTTTCCCAGTCATGCTCCAGGCTCTGGTAGACGGGGAGCATGACTGAATCATTGTATAGGAGTCTGAACAAGTAACCAGATGCCTGAAGTCTCTAGCTTAGTGACCAAATAACAAAGAATTCCCTACTTCTTTTGTACCAGCCTCTTCCATCCAATCCAAAGAGTGATCTAGGAATATGATCGTCTCTGTCCCAGAATTAAGATTGTTCCACCCAGGGAGTTCAATATCCAGAACCTTTTCCTACTTCTCCCCTGCCATGCCCCCCTCCACTCATTCTCTGTTCCCATTACATCTGCTTTTATACCCACAAGCCCTCCCACTCTGTTAAATGTTCTTCTTATAAAGACCCCCCTTAAAAAAAAAAAAAAAAAAAAAAAAAAAAAAAAATAAAGACCCCCCTTGCTGCAAGATGAAGGCCACTCCCTCCTTTCAACTCCTGTACTATATTCCCACCTCCCCCAACCCCAGTGACAAAAACTGTGGCCCATAGCTGACAGCAATTGATGTGCACAAAGCCCTACCATTACCACCTCTCCACAGGACCCTTCTAGTCCCTGAGAAAATTACCCCAAGACCCAAGGCTGCAAGTCATCCTAGCTTCTCCCTCTTTCTCCTCCTTGTGCAATGATGCACCATGTTTCCTTCTCTCAGCTCCACTGCCTCCTTTCCTTAGACCCTCCTCTTCTTGCTAAAATGTAAATTTGAGCCTATTTAAAACTTGCAATGGCTCTCTATTATCCCCAAGGGAAAATATCCAAGTCCCTTCAAATGCTGCCTAAGTTCTTCATATTTTAACAGCTTCTCCTTCCCCAGGCTTGTCTCTCCTTCACTATATGAACACTGCAACCATACCAAATTATTATCATTCCTGAATGCACCTGGATGCGCCCTCAGATTAGAACACCTTTTCTCCCCAACATGCTTCCAAGCACTGTCCTCTGAGAAGCCTGCCCCATCACTAACAGGGCCAGACCACTGTCTTCCTGCAATGGAGCACCTCTTTGACAGGGCACCTGTCATGGCTCATGTTCATGATTGGCCTCCCCTCTTGGATGCTGAGCACTTCCACCTTAGGGTCTAGGTGTTCCCTCCATGATCCTGGAGAGTTTCACAGAGGCTGACACATAATAAATACTCAGACTTCCTGACACTCTTATCACTGCTTCTATACTGATTGCTCCTTGGAGGCAGGTGCTTCACATTACCCATCACTGTGTGTCCTCAAGGCCTAGTGCAGAGCTCATAGCATTCAGCAAATACTTATTGGATGAAGAATTGAGGAATGGAAGAATCAGAGCTTGTTGTCATTGTCAGGGAGGGAGGAGGCCCAGGCCAGTGTAGTCAACTGCAGGGCACCTTCTGACCTTGACTCAGCCTGATTCAGTTGGAAACTGTGACTGCAGTCACTTCTGTTCAGCATGTTGCTGTGGTCTCCCTGTGAGGCCAGACAAACAGAAGACTCTAAACACTGAAACTTCCAGGTCACTTCTAGACAAATTGAGGGATGTTAGGTACTGCTTGAGTTATTTTAGACACTAGTAATCACTGGAGTCTGTCAGAGATCTGGCCAATTCCTCTTTGTTCAGAGTCAGGGCCAGGGCTCCAGCCACAGAGCCCCATGCACTTTCTGGCTCCACTATCAAAATAGCCTAATTCACTGGGTATGTCTCAATCAAGGGTGGACCTGGTGAGGCATAACATGAGAACAAAGTCATGTAGTGCCTAACAGAGTGTCCACTCAACTTCCAATTACCTAGCTGAGTGACAGGATCCCCAGAAAATTTTGGGAAGTCATGGGGGGAAATTACTCCTGGTTTCCACTGCTCATCCCCTAGGTACTGCCACCTGAGAGGAGCAGAAATGGGCCTCTGATCTGATGGGATCAGTTACTGCCTTCCCAAGGAAGTTATTCTGTGGAATCTCTTTGAGTGAGGCTGACTTTCTGAACCCCTGCTCATTTCCAGCAGATATCATAATATTCATAGTGCTCAGGGGTTCTCTGGTACAGAGAGATCTTAGGCCATAGACCAAACTCTTCATGAACCAGATAGTTGATCTCATTAGGTTTCCAGGTCATTGCTAAATTTCTAGGTCCCAAAAGGTGCTTGGAACATAGCAGATGCTCATTAAATATTTGTAGGAGGGAGGGTGAGAGGAGGGTGATCCATGTGCCACTGTTTGCACCAGCTACCACTGAGCTAGCTGAGAGTAGTGTGGGTCTCCATGAGCATCTGGGTACCCCATTTGCTAAAACCAAATTTCCAGAGGAAAGGCCACCTCTCACCAACCCCAAGACTCTTGGACATGAATGCTCATTTACCAGAAAAGAAAGCCTCTTGGGTCAGAAAACTTGATAGTCAATGAAGCATCCTTTGTGGCATATAGCAGGTGTCCTAAAACTTTTTGTTCCTATGTCATTCTAGTTCTGTCTTCCAGTGCCTCTCTCCCACAAGCCACCGACAGCACTGTATAGAAGGACACTGTCTTAGAGCACTAGGCTGCTCAGAAGCACTGTGGGCCTCAATTACTGAGATACCATGTTTCATACTGGAATCTAGGATACAGGAGTAACTGGAGCAAATTCTATTGGGAGCACAAGACTTGAGGACCCATGGGGAGCCATTGCTAACTTTAAAGTGGAAGAAGAATCAGTTGATCAGAGTGAGTATAGTGAAATAAGGTTGAATATGAAAGAGGCAATCTGTTCTTGAGTCTCAATTCTGCATTATTAACTCTGTAACCTTGAACATGTCAGTTGCTTCTCTGAATATCAGTTTTCTCATCTCTACTATGGAAGCTACTAATCTGCTATCCAATCCAATGAGATCACATATAGAAAAGTACATGGTGAGCCATAAAGTACTGTAAAAATAAAAGTTAATAATAATAACAGAAGCATAATTAAATAATGATAATGATAATAGTCAAGCCAGGCTGTGACTGGCTCTGTCCCTCGCATAATGCTGCAGCAGTACATGATGTCAGCAAGCCTGGAGTGGAGGAAGGCAGGGCCTGCAACAGGAAAGACCCCAGGTGACAGCTGAGAGTCAGTGACACTTCCAGGGCATTGTTGGTGTCCATCTGGGTGACAGTCCTAAGGGCAAACATTGTCCTGGCCCAAAGAGCATGAGAAAGCCAGAGTGAGCTGAAGGCTAATGTTTGTGACCAGCCTTACTCCTGTGGGACTCCTCTGATGCCTGGGGAATGAGCCCTCTACTCTCATTAGTAGATAGTTCTGCAGGCTATCTGGGATCCAGAATGTGTGGTAGGGGCAATGTCCAGGTTGGGGCAGCCACTCTTCTTCTGGAGCAGTGCAACCTTGCATAGGTTAGGGAAAGGCTGAAAGAGACAACCTCTATAAGCCTACCCTTCCAGCAGTGGATCCCAGGGAACTTTCTGGCAGGTCTCTCATAGGCTCTGTCCTCAGGGGCTCATAGTCCTTGGAACTGCAGCCTACACTCAACGCTATCAACACCATCCAGTAGTAGCTCCACTCAGGGACACACTTGACTCAGAGGAAGCATATCTGGCTTCACTCCAACTTTGCACCAAGAGTATCACATGCAAAAGACATTTGGAGCTGCTATTGGAAAGTTCATCCATCTATTAATAATTCAGTCCTTGAAAGCATATTGAGTGCTTATAATGTGCCAGGCACTATGCCAGACTCTCAAGATACAGATGAGAGAAGGCCCAGCTATGTGCCTAAGTACTCCCCATTCTGGGTCAGGGAAGGGTGGCAGTGGCCAGGCACATGAAGGTAAACGTATAACACAGTATGATACTTGCCAGTTGACCCTGCCAAGATACCTTAGGACTGGAGAATGAGTAAGGAGTGGCCGGGGAGGTAACACTGAATGTTCCCTCTCAGGACTTATGGGTGCTATTCAGCCATGCCTGATGGGAGGTGATTGATCTCCCCCAAACACCTTTGTCACTCCTCCAATCTAGGATCCAGAAAGAGTGCCAGTTCTGCCATGAATTAGCTAGGTAACATTGAGAAAGTCACTTACATTCCTGAAGCCTCAGTTTCCTCATCTGTAGAATGATGATGGCCTTTCATCTAGTCACTCAATCAAATACTTTTTGAGCAGCAGCTGTATGCTAGACTTTGGAAACACACAGGGAACAGACATGTGGCCCCTGTTCTCATGAATTTGACAGGTCACTGGGGAAAACAGACATTAAACCAGGACATCACATTAGTACTGAGAGCCATAAAAAGAGAAAAACGGGATCCTATGGAGTCACAGGAAGAAATACGAGGTCCTGTGGAGTCACAGGAAGAGCCATGATCATTCTTTCAGAGATGTTAAGGGAATCCCATTAAACAGTGTATATGAAAGTTCTCCTTAAACTCTAAAGTTTAAACTCTAAAGTGTAAATGAGTACTACCCTCTCCTGTGTGTTTTGCCTCTCCCACCCTCCTGGTAAGTCAGAATATGAGAACCATGAAAAGGAAAACAAACATCTGTTATGATCTTACTATGTGGCAGGAGGTTCCTCATAACCACTGTCAAGTGGGATATTGTCTCACTGTTGGCCAGGACGGGGGTGCCTGCAAGGCCATGCCCATGGTGGCACAGCTCAGGAGCCAGACACAGAGCCAGCCAGGGCTCTCTCCTGCTCCATAGTAGGAAAAGAATGACTCCCCTTCCTCAGTGTTTCCATTCCAGGCCTACTCCTTATCTTCTGGTTAATAGGAAAGGGGCACACTAATGCCCAGTCAAGATGCTGGGACAAGGGAGAGGTCCAAGCAGGAGAGAATGGACAGCAAGGCATCTGCTGAGACCTGAGTTGTTCTGATGGCTTTGCCCTCATAAGCAGACAAGCCTGTCCATCCTTGAACTGAATCTGATCTGGATTCAGAGTACAATGAGTAGACAGATGCAGAAACTGAGGTCCTGCAAAGAGGATAATCGGGTGGCCAAGGCAACATACTGGTAAGTGCCAATGTCCTGATTCTCAGTCTGTTGGTCTGCTTCACTGTACTGTGAAGGTCAGTTTGCTGGTGCTAGCCTCACCCTATTAGCTTCCTCATGTTGTGCCCTCTCCCTCAGCCAATGACCTCAGGCTGTCTCCCTATCTGTTCAAAATCTTCAGTCTGAAAGCATCTGAATCTTACTCTCCCTAGGTATGGCTTCATTGGGAATGCATTTGTGTGTTAGCAGGTACTGACCCCAAAATAAAGGAATAAACCTGTAATTGTTGGCTTTCAGGTTTAAGCTCCCAGGAGGAGTCTGGAGGCAGTGGTATGAGGTGGTGGCTGGGGCAGATTTCTCCCTAGATGAGAAAACTGAGTCTCAGAGTGATTAGAAAAGCAGTTCACCTTGGGTCACACAGCTGATAAGTGATACGGCCAGGCCTGGAAGCCAGGTTTTCTGAAGGTAGGCCTTTCAAGAAAACATAGATAGTGCAGACCTTGGTGCAGCCACAGGGGACCCTCCTCAGCTGGAGAGCTTCCTGACTAGACAGCAATCCTGCCCCATAGGCTAAGTGCAGAACTAGAGGTGAATGATGGAAACCTGGGGGTTGGAGGAATTTTGGTTTCTATCCAGGGCTCTCCAGATTTGTCACCCCAGGCTGTTCCATTGCCTGAGAGCCTGAGTGCAAATATGTCCCAGAGCCCCTACTTGGGTTTTCTGAACGTGTGATTCTGCTCTTGAGATGCCCCCTAGTGGTTGATGGGAAAATCCAACCTTTAGAGTCAAATTCCTGTTTGACTGTCAGGTCTGTCAGGTTTCTGAGCCACATCTGTTGTGATAGAAGAAACATTGCTCAAACTTCCAGAGTTGATCTGAGATCAATGAGATAACAAATCTGAACTCACTGCATGGTGCCTGACACATGAAGGTGCTTAATTGGTATAAGCTTCCTTTCCTCTCCTTAACCCCTTCCTTACTATAATAACCAGAGTATTTCATGGAGTGAGTTTGAAGGTAGTCAGCAATGTGATACAGATGAGATACACTGAAGGTGGACTCCTGAGAGGAACTCCTGAAAATCCCTATTAATACAGACTCCAACTTCTTTGGGACTGAGATACCTCAGAACTTGACCTAGTCAGTGCTTAAGAGTCAGGATGATTGAGCTCTGGTGTTGGATCTGAGGGCCTTGCTCCTGGTCTTAGTTTTCTTGCACATGAAATGCCCAGAGGTTAATAATTCGGCTGGGTAGAGTGAAGATGGTGGAAGAATAGGAGGATCCTGAGCTTGTTTCATCCCTTAAACACAGCTAGATAGTTATCAAATTATTCTAAACACCCATGAAGTCAATTGGAGGTCTCAGAGAATGAAAACCGCAAGTCTTCAAGTAGAAAAGTTACTACCTATTGGAAAATAGGAGGTGTGGAAGTTCACTTGGGGGACATGCAGCTGTGGAGGTGGCCGTGGGGAGGGAGCCTGCTTCCAGAGACTACCACAGAGTATTAGAAGGATGGCAGAGCACAACACCTGAACCTTAAAGTTCACTACCCCGTGGGGACGTGCCTGGATTAAAGGTGCTCAGGTGCAGAAGAGAGGTAGAATCCCAGGAGTGACAGATGGTCTGAGGATCCCCCGGGGTTGCAGGAAGAATGGATGGCACCACGGTGCTATGCTGGGAAGCTGGTAGAGAACAACAGGTCTTAGTGCTGGCTCTCTGCTGTACGCTACAAACCCCCATCAGCCGTGTGACTACTTTCCTGGAACAAGCCCCAAGCATGGTCAGACCCTCCCCTGGAGGCCATGAGCACCCATGAAATTTGGAAACGTGGTCACACACCTGAGATAAAATGCTGAAACATGAGTAGGCTGATCACAAGGTTCAGATGGAAGTTGGAGAAACAAATAGGGTGATTGATTGCTTTGCTGTGAGAGCTCACTGAAGAGTGGGGGGGCACACACTGTCTGTCAGCTTCAAGGCTAGAGACCAGGCCAGCCATTCCCACCTGGTCCTTTGGAACTAAAAGCCTTCCCGGGCAAACAGCACCACCTAGTGCAGACCAGGGCCTCCTATACCCAGTCCCTCTCCCCCAGACCCTGGAGCCCATTTCCTCTGACACAAGGTGGCCTGGCCTCCATATAAGACCAGCACCGGTAACACACACACCAAGTTTACTGATCTCTCAGGGCTACAAAACTTCAGCTCTAGGGGAAATAGGATTGAGCTTCCTTTTTACTTTTATTCTTGATTTTATTTTATTTTTATTTTCTTCTTTTTTATTTTTTGTTTTACATTTTTAAAATTTAAATTCAATTTGCCAGGGATCCCTGGGTGGCGCAGCGGTTTGACGCCTGCCTTTGGCCCAGGGCACGATCTTGGAGACCCGGGATGGAATCCCACATTGGGCTCCCGGTGCATGGAGCCTGCTTCTCCCTCTGCCTGTGTCTCTGCCTCTCTCTCTCTCTCTCTCTCTCTCTCTCTGTGACTATCATAAATTTAAAAAATAAAAAATAAAAAAAATAAATTCAATTTGCCAACATATAGTATAACACCCGGTGCTCATTGCATCAAGTGCCCTCCTCAGTACCCATCACCCAGTTACCCCATCCGACCACCCACCTCCCCTTCTGCAACCCTTTGTTTGTTTCCCAGAGTTAGAAGTCTCTCATGGTTTGCCTCCCTCTCTAATTTTTCCCACTCAGTTCCCCTTCTTTCCCTTATAATCTCTTTCATTATTTCTTATATTCCCCATATGAGTGAAACCATATGATGATTGTCCTCCTATTGACATATTTCACCTCAAAGCAAATGGTGATTATACCTCTTCTCTGATGGCTGAATAATATTCCATTGTCTATATAGGCCACAACTTCGCTATCCATTCATCTGTCGAAGGACATCATGTCTCCTTCCACAGTTTGGCTATTGTGGACATTGCTGCCATGAACATTGGGGTGCAGGTGTCCCAGAGTTTCACCATATCAGTATCTTTGTGGTAAATACCTGGTAGTGCAATTGCTGGGTCGTAGGGTAGCTCTGTTTTTAGCTCTTTGAGGAACCTCACACTGTTTTCCAGAGTGGCTGCACCAGCCTGCATTCCCACCAACAGTGCAAGAGGGTTCTCCCTTCTCCACATCCTCTCCAACATTTGTTGTTTCCTGCCTTGTTAATTTTCCCCATTCTCACTGGTGTGAGGTGGGATCTCATTGTGGTTTTGATTCGTATTTCCCTGATGGCAAGTGATGCAGAGCATTTTCTCAGTCCTTGTTGGATGTGTATGTCTTCTTTGGTGGAATTTCTGTTCATGTCTTCTGGTCATTTCATGATTGGATTGTTTGTTTCTTGGATGTTGAGTTTGATAAGTTTTTTATAGATTTTGGATACTAGCCCCTTATCTGGTATGTCATTTGCAAATATCTTCTCCCATTCTGCAGGTTGTCTTTTAATTTGTTTCTTTTGCTGTGCAGAAGCTTTTTATCTTGATGAAGTCCCAATAGTTGATTTTTGCTTTTGTTTCCCTTGCCTTCATGGATGTATCTTGCAAGAAGTTACTGTGGCCAAGTTCAAAAGGGTGTTGCCTGTGTTCTCCTCTAGGATTTTGATGGATTCTTGTCTCACATTTAGATCTTTCATCCATTTGAGTTTATGTTCGTGTCTGGTGTAAGAGAATGGTCTAGTTTCATTCATCTGCATGTGGATGTCCAATTTTCCCAGCACAATTTATTGAAAAGACTGACGTTTTTCCAATGGATATTCTTTCTTGATTAAAACTCTTCAAAGTATAGGGCTAGAGGGAACATTCCTCAATATCCAAAAAGCCATTTATGAAAAGCCCACAGTGAACATCATTCTTTATGGGGAAAAACTGAGAGGTTTTCCCCTAAAGTTAGGAACATGAAAGGGATGTCCACTCTCAACACTTTTGTGGTGACAACATAGTACTAGAAGTCCTAGCCTCAGCAATCAGACAACAAAAGCATTCAAATTGTCAAAGAAGAAGTCAAACTCTCCCTTTTTGCAGATGACAAGATACTGTATATAGAAAATCCAAGACTCGGGCAGCCCCGGTGGCGCAGCGGTTTGGCGCTGCCTGCAGCCCGGGGTATGACCCTGGAGACCCGGGATGGAGTCCCACATTGGGCTCCCTGCATGGGGCCTGCTTCTCCCTCTGCCTGTGTCTCTGCCTCTCTCTCTCTCTCTCTCTCTCTCTCTCTCTCTCTCTCTGTCGCTCATGAATAAATAAATAAAATATTAAAAAAAAAAATCCAAGACTCCACCTCAAGATTGCTAGCAATTCGGTAGCATGGCAGGATACAAAATCAATGCCCCGAAATCAGTGGCATTTCTATACACTAACAATGAGACTAAAGAAAGAGCAATTAGGGAGTCAATCCCATTTACAACTGCACCCAAAAGAATAAGATACCTAGGAATGAACCTAACCAAAGAGGTAAAGGATCTAAAAACCCTAAAATCTACAGAACAGTTCTGAAAGAAATTGAAGAAGACACAAAGAGATGGAAAAACGTTCCATGCTCATGGATTGGAAGAATAAATACTGTGAAAATGTCTATGCTACCCAGGGAAATTTACATGTTTAATGCAATCCCTATCAAAATACCATAGGACTTTCTTCAGAGACTTGGAAGAAATAATCTTAAGATTTCTGTGGAATCAATCATGAAATGGGCAAAAGACATGAAGAGAAATCTCACAGAGGAAGACATAGACATGGCCAACACGCACATGAGAAAATGCTCTGCATCACTTGCCATCAGGGAAATACAAATCCAAACCACATTGAGATACCACCTCACACCAGTGAGAATGGGAAAAATTAACAAGGCAGGAAACCACAAATGTTGGAGAGGATGCGGAGAAAAGGGAACCCTCTTACACTGTTGGTGGGAATGTGAACTGGTGCAGCCACTCTGGAAAACTGTGTGGAGGTTCCTCAAACAGTTAAAAATAGACCTGCCCTAAGACCCAGCTATTGCACTGCTGGGGATGTACCCCAAAGATACAGATGCAGTGAAATGCCGGGACACCTGTACCCCGATGTTTCTAGCAGCAATGTCCACAATAGCCAAACTGTGGAAGGAGCCTCGGTGTCCATCGAAAGATGAATGGATAAAGAAGATGTGGTCTATGTATACAATGGAATATTCCTCAGCCATTAGAAACGACAAATACTCACCATTTGCTTCGACGTGGGTGGAACTGTAGGGTATTATGCTGAGTGAAATAAGTCAATCGGAGAAGGACAAACATTATATGGTCTCATTCATTTGGGGAATATAAATAATAGTGAAAGGGAATAGAGGGGAAGGGAGAAGAAATCGGTAGGAAATATCAGAAAGGGAGACAGAACATAAAGACTCCTAACTCTGGGAAATGAACTAGGGGTGGTGGAAGGGGAGGAGGGCGGGGGGTGGGGGTGAATGGGTGACGGGCACTGAGGGGGGCACTTGACGGATGAGCACTGGGTGTTATTCTGTATGTTGGCAAATTGAACACCAATAAAAAATAAAATTTTATTTAAAAAAATAATAAAAATAAATTTAAAAAAAGATTTCTGTGGAATCAGAAAAGGCCCTGAATAGCCAGGGAATATTGAAAAACAAAACCAGAGTCTGGGGCATCACAATGCCAGATTTCAGGTTGTACTACAAAGCTGTGATCATCAAGACAATGTGGTACTGGCACAAAAACAGACACATAGACCAATGGAACAGAATAGAGAATCCAGAAATGAGCCCTCAACTCTATGGTCAACCAATATTTGACAAAGCAGGTAAGAATATTCATTGGAAAAAGGACAGTCTCTTCAATAAACAGTACTGGGAAAATTAGACAGCCACATGCGAAAGAATGAAACTAGATCATTCTCTTACACCAGACACAAAGAGAAACTCAAAAGGATGAAAGATCTAAATGTGAGACAAGAATCCATCAAAATCCTAGAGGAGAACACAGGCAACACCCTTTTGAACTTGGCCACAGTAACTTCTTGCAAGATACATCCATGAAGGCAAGGGAAACAAAAGCAAAAATCAACTATTGGGACTTCATCAAGATAAAAACTTCTGCACAGCAAAAGAAACAAATTAAAAGACAACCTGCAGAATGGGAGAAGATATTTGCAAATGACATACCAGATAAGGGGCTAGTATCCAAAATCTATTAAAAAAACTTATCAAACTCAACACCCAAGAAACAAAAAATCCAATCATGAAATGAGCAGAAGACATGAACAGAAATTCCACCAAAGAAGACATACACATGGCCAACAAGGACTGAGAAAATGCTCTGCATCACTTGCCATCAGGGAAATACGAATCAAAACCACAATGAGATCCCACCTCACACCAGTGAGAATGGGGAAAATTAACAAGGCAGGAAACAACAAATGTTGGAGAGGTTGTGGAGAAGGGAGAACCCTCTTGCACTGTTGGTGGGAATGCAAGCTGGTGCAGCCACTCTGGAAAACAGTGTGAGGTTCCTCAAAGAGCTAAAAACAGAGCTACCCTACGACCCAGCAATTGCACTACCAGGTATTTACCCCAAAGATACTGATATGGTGAAACTCTGGGACACCTGCACCCCAATGTTCATGGCAGCAATGTCCACAATAGCCAAACTGTGGAAGGAGACACTATGTCCTTCGACAGATGCAGGGGCAGATGGAGTGGTGGTGGTGGTCCTGGGAGATCCCAGGCCTCCCAGGAGGCAGGGACAAGGAGGATAGAAATGTCAGGAATGACATAGCACATACCTGGTTGTGTGAGAGTCAGTCACATCTGTCTGTCCCAGAACTAAGCCTGGGGCCTATAAAAAACACTGCCAGCTCTAGCATCTCATCTGCCTGACTCTTTAGGGACAAGTCTGTGTTCTGCCTGTGAGCAGGGTGAGTAGGAAGTGGAGCCCAAAGAGGGTTCAGAGCAGGATAAGCGAGGAGGTAGCCACTGGGAAGTAAAGTGAAGAACAGAAAGGTAGGGAGGAGAAGGGAGGCTGAGGAAACAGCTCTGTTTTGGATTCTATGCCATAATGAGCAGAAATAAGTCAGTCCAACCTGAGTTTCTGAAAATCTTGCCTTGGGCTCGAAGAAGTGTGGGTCTCACAATTTTGTTGGAGACTTACTCTTATAATAAGAGAATGGGCATTTCAGTGGGTGTGGACACTTTACATAAGCTCATGATGAATTAGAAATACCAGCTATCTTTTAAAAAACAGAATAAGAAGCTCCTTTTTGTATTTGTTTTTTTTTAAACCAGATATTTTTATTCAGAGAAAGACTTAAGTAGCTTCTTTTTTGTTTACATCAGTAAACAATGATACCTGCTAGGTATCATTAAACATGATTTATGCTTTAAAAGAAATGAAATTATCATCCTTGGCTTTGCATAGCTAAAGAATTTCATGACTCACTTTCAGGTTGAAAAAGTCCTGCTGAGATGTCCTGTCAGCAAAACCAGCAGCAGTGCCAACCGCTTTCACATAGCCCCCAAAATGCTCCCTCAAGTACCCTCCAAAATTCCCACCTCAGTGCACAGCCCCTTGTCCCTCTCCAGGCTCTTCCTGCTGTGGCCCAAGCTCTGGGGATGGCAGGCTGCTGCCTGAACCACCACAGGCTCCATCTCTTCCATCAGCACCATCACCGGAGCCCAGAGTGCTGTGAGTGTGAGCCCTCAGAGGGCTCCAGGGACTGCTGCTGATCCAGACCTTGGGCATCATAGAGAGAGAAATCCATAGGAAAAATCTCAAAGCAAGAACCTGCTCTAGAAAAATGTTTTTCCTGCATATTCTTTCTCCTTTTCAAGGGGCTGATGGAGCCTATGAAGTATTCTATTTGTTCTGACCCTGCAAGTGTCCGTCCTAGATCCTGATATTCCCTTCTTCCTTTCCCTTATGCAACAGTAAAACTCTATTGTCTACCATGAAGTATCCTGGTCATTGTCAATTCCTTTAATGTCTTTAAATTCCTTCAAGCCCAAAGTCCCTGCAACTCCCATGGGATGCTCTGGTAAAAGTATAGTGCAAGAAAGGGTTAAGCTAGAAGAATTTCCCAGAAGAGGAATCCTCTGAAAGCAATCTCAGAGTAGGGCTTTTCAGTGGCATTGTCCTGTGGATCATCTCAGCCCATGTGATGGCCAATGGGACCTGGAACCCCCCAGGGGAGCACTTTTGACCAGTCCCAGCCAGGTCAGTTTTACCCACCATGCTGTATGAAAGTGCTTTCATTTTCTCTGCAGGCCATGGCAACATTTGGAAATTCCTTAGAATTTAGGTCGATGGAGAAATGTGTATTTAACAGAACTCCTTCATTTGATTTAAAATGTTTGGCATGAGCCTTGGAATTTCTTAGTGATAAGCTTAAATGACAACTCATTGCCACTCAATTGCCTTCTGGGGAGGCAAGATAAATCTGCCCCATTCTTGTCTTCTGTCATGCTCCAGCCTCTCTAAAAAAATGTTTTTTTTTTTAATTATTTATGATAGGCACACAGTGAGAGAGAGAGAGAGAGAGAGAGAGAGAGAGAGGCAGAGGCAGGCTCCATGCACCGGGAGCCTGACGTGGGATTCGATCCCGGGTCTCCAGGATCGCGCCCTGGGCCAAAGGCAGGCGCTAAACCGCTGCGCGACCCAGGGAATCCCCTCTAAAACAAATGTTAAATAAATGTTTGAACAATATGGGCTGAATGAGCACCAAGTATGTTTTTGTCCAGACCCAGATTCAGTCCATGGCTAAGTGAGACACAGTGTGGCCTGGGGGTTGCAGAGTATGAAAGTGGCATCTGGGTCAACTTCCCACTTCCATTTTTTTTTTTTTTTTTTTTTTAATTTATGATAGTCACACAGAGAGAGAGAGAGGCAGAGACACAGACAGAGGGAGAAGCAGGCTCCATGCACTGGGAGCCCGACGTGGGATTCGATTCCGGGTCTCCAGGATCGTGCCCTGGGCCAAAGGCAGGCGCCAAACCGCTGCACCACCCAGGGATCCCCCCCACTTCCATTTTTGCCACTTAGCTCATCGCTGAGGTTCAGGCAAATTGAACCATCAAAATATAATACTTTTATGTTTCAAACAGTATCTAGAAACTTACAGTAAGAAAGAACGTATTTGTAAATCATAAATCAGATAAAAGTTTGTATAAAGAACATACGAAGAACTCTCACAACTTAATAATTAAAAGACATATAACCCAATTAAAAATGTACAAAGGAGCTGAATATTCATTCCCTAAGATATATATAAATGGACAATGGCGCGTGAAAACATGCTCAACATAATTAGTCATCAGAATAATACAAGTCAAAACCAGAATGAGATTTCACTTCACACCTATTAGGATGGCTATTAAAAGAAAAAAAAAAAAGGCAAAATTAGCAAGTCTTTGCAAGGTTGGGGAGAAACTGAAACTCTCATACGTTGCTAGTGTATAAAGTGGTACAATCACTGTGGGAAACAGTTTGATTGTTCCCCAAAATATCAAACATAGTTACCATATTATCTAGCAATTCCACCCCTGGGTACATCTCCAAGAGAAATGGAAATGTACATCTTCATAAAAACCTGTATGAGAGTGTTCACAGTGGTTCCATTTTTAATTTTTTGAGAAACCTCCATACTGGATCACAAAAATGTTTTAAAATTAGATTGTGATAATGGTTTCACAACTCTGAGTATCTTTAAATTATTGAATTGTACACTTCCCATGGGCAAATGATACGGTATGTGAATTATATCTCAATAAAGCTGTGAAAAATTGGCTACAATTTTAAATGGAATTTAATTGAATCTATATGGAAGAGCATCTTTGTTTTTTTTTTTCTTAAGGACTTTATTTATTTATTCATAGAGACACACACAGAGAGAGAGGCAGAGACACAGGCAGAGGGAGGAGCAGGCTCTATGCAAGGAGCCTGACATGGGACTCGATCCCAGGTCTCCAGGATCAGGCCCTGGGCTGCAGGCGGCGCTAAACCGCTGTGCCGCTGGGGCTGCCCGGAAGAGCATCTTTATAATACTCAGTCTACTGGGCTATGAGCATGATCTATTTCTCTATGTATTTAAATCTTCGTATTTCTCAAATTTTATTAAAGTTATCCTGTAAGTCTTCAAATTTAGAGGTTAGATTTCTTTTAAAATACTTTATATTTTTAACAATAAATAACTGGAACTTTAAAAAACTTTTCCTACCTATTGGCTGGCTTTTATATATTCATTTTATATATGGACTAAATTTTAAAATTTTTACTAGATTTTAAAATTTTTATTAAGAATTTTTAATAATTAGAACTGTTTCATAGTGCCATAAAAACAAATATCAGACTGATGTATCAGTAAAATAAAATACAAGATGGGAGCAGGCCCACGAATATATGGGAAGTTAATATAAGATAAAGTTGGTATTTGAAAATAAAAGCCCTTAGTAGTTATAAAAAGAAATTCTAGATACTTTAAACACTTAAATGAAAAATCAAAACTGTAAAAGTTAATGGAATAAAACAGAGGAGAATTTTTTTATACCCTTGAAGTAATGTGGGCTGTTAAAAACAAGATACAACAGACAACACTATAAAGCAAAAGGCTAATAAACGTGACTACATTTGAAATTTTTCTCTACTGCCAATGCTATTTTTTAAAAGGTTGAAACATAAGCAATAAATTAAGAGAAAATATTTCTAGGACACATTGTAATCAAGGAAATAAATTCAGAATATAGAAATAACTCATATAAATTAAGATAGAAATTATCCTAAGAATTGGACAAGTTGGACAAGTGTATAGGTAAGACTTTTACAAAAGAAACAAATCATGTAGCAAATATGTGTAAAATGACATGCCAAACTCCTTAGGTATTTGGAGAACTACAAGTTAAACAAACAGTTTTATATCATTTATTTTTATCCTTCAATTTGGCAGATATTAGAAGAGTGAAAATTATGATATTAAATACTAACCGAGTTTGGGAAAGAGCTATCTGTATAGACCATGGTGAGAGTGTTGTTAATTAGTGGGAGTGTCATGTAGTCACAGATAAATTTTCCATAACTATTTCAAAAAAAAAAAAATGACATACCCAATTTTTAAAAAATTTTTGTTATCTTAACTAGCCAAACGCTTGCATAGGCACACAAGGACACTCACAAAATCAAGTCTACAGCGACATTTTTATATATAGTTAAGGAAAAATCAGAAACAGTCTAAATGTCCAACATTTAAGAGAAGAGATACACAAACACTGAAATCTTGATCAAGGAATCTGAAGTGAGGACAGAAGGAAGACTGGGTATCACTGGAAAGTTATGACCTTCAGTGAACATGCTCTTCACCACCACCAGATGACAGCAACACCTGTGGGAGCCAGCGAAGGCTGGGATGACTAAGAGATCTCAGTCACTGATGTCATCAATGTTGCTGTCACCATCATCATCAGAAGCTGCAGCATTGACAAACTTGTAAGTTAATATCTAATTTGCATAACTTGCTTTCCTGTAATCACTGTAAAAGTTCTTTCATTCCTTTATTACTCATCTGTTAACCAAATATGCAAAGGGCATCTCAGATGAGACAGGCACTGTGTATTGCATACGAAGCTTTTAGACCAGTAAGGAAGACAGCACATTCAACAGTTCCAATACAGATTGTGTACCTGAGCACTTTATGAGGAGTCCAAAGTGGTCTGAGGTCAGAGAGGTCTGAAACGAGCTTGATACCCAGGTGCACTTATAACAACCTCTCTTAAGTGAAAGCAGCCTGCCTTTTCACACCCCTGTTACTTAAGTTTTCTTGAGATGAGATGCTTTTGTGATGAGAAGCTCCTTTATCTGTCTCTTTTACATATGTATAGTATAAGCTCTGGCTTGTCTAAGCTTGTAGCATATCTTGTATTTATGTTTGTATATGTGTCTGTGTTAGAAATTTAGTTTGGCTTCTAGTAAAAGAAACCTGAAATATCAGTGCTTGCATAAACTAGAGGATCAATTTTATCTCACATGCTGAACATCTGGAGGGATGTAGCCCAGAGCTATTTGGTAGCTCCAGATATCCATCAAAGCCCTGGGCTCCTTTTCCTTTGCTTCTCCTCCATCCTTGGTGTAGTTTCTCTCTGTAAGACTGCTAGAGCACCAGGTGCTAGGCTCCACCCATGAAATCTTGGCTGAGACTCAGGCAGAAAGAAAAAAAGAGTCATGGCAAAGGGTGTCCACAAGCTTGGTGAGCTTTTTCACTTAATTTTCTTAAAACTCTACCTTTGGACAGTTCATAGTTTTTGTCAATTATAGATGTGGTTGAAACAGTGGTTTGCCCCTCAAAAATGTTCCGCCCCACCCACAAATGCAGTGCATATCCCTTTCGGACATACCCTTGGAAACTCCTAACCCTTGGTTGCTAACTGGACTCTTCTACCCTCACCCAGGGACACTAGCGTCTCCTTATGTTGGGATCCATGGAGATGGCATTATAGGTATGAGTTTCCTCACTTTTTGTGATGGAGGTCACAGTTATGATCTGTCAGGTACAGTGCAGCACACTCAGAACACTGGTTTTAGATGCCCAGTGGTCCCACCGTTCTTTCCTAGAAAGTCATACTGTAATCAAAACTATTTAGTTGCCCCAGTATTCATTATCTCTTCCTCCTTAATATTAGAACCTTTATATCATTAACATCAACCAAGAATCCAGTGTGGGGAGGAGGCAAGCTATGAGCTTGGAGTGCTCAGCATCATGTGTCCTCCTTCTTCCTCCAGCGTCCTGGCTACCAGGCACCGGACCCATGTCAGCCCTCAGGGACTGCAGCAGAAGGAGGGAGAGTCTTAGAGCCCCCCGGAAAAGGGCCAAGCAGAGCAGACAGACTGGGGATAGGGAGGAGCTGAGAGGTAGGACAGCCTAGAAGCTGTGGGGTTCCAAAATAGACACTGAACTGGTCCCCTGGGGGGGGGGGGACATTTCCCCTGGAGCAAGATAAGGGGCCAGGACACCTCTGATTTCTTGGCGTAAAAGTAACTTCAGCAAAAAACTCCTGATTCCAGGATCTAGGAATCTCTTGAGTGCTCTGTGGCACTCTGACCTGATGAATCAGAGTGACTTTCTAAAGCTAATGTAACTGTCGGTCCAAGGAATTCTGGTCATCCCCATGGCTTCTCCACAGCAATTTCTAATGCCAGAAGGCAATGGTGTTCCATCTTATCTATAAGATAAGGAAAAAAATGTGAACCAAGGAATTTACACATTCAGTACAGATGTCCTTCAACTAAAAAGGCAATAAATAGTGTTAAACTTGCAAGGCTACAGTGATTTGGGCTTGATGAACTCTTCCTGAGGAAGTCACCAGATGACCTCTGGCCTGTTGAATCATGTCAAAGGAAGTGCCAGCAAATGGACAGGGCTAAGCTGTCAGATCAAACCCACAATCAAGGGATCCCTGGGTGGCGCAGCGGTTTGGCACCTGCCTTTGGCCCAGGGCGGGATCCTGGAGACCTGGGATCGAGTCCCATGTCGGGCTCCCGGTACATGGAGCCTGCTTCTCCCTCTGCCTGTGTCTCTGCCTCTCTCTCTCTCTCTGTGTGACTATCATAAATAAATAAAAATTAAAAAAAAAAACACACACACACACACACACAAAAGTGAAGGTAATTGGGACAAAAAATAAGGATTTCCATAAAATAATGTGCCTGACCTAGGACTAATATGTCACCATGTCCTAAGAACAAATGCAAGCAAATTCATCTGGAAAATAATTTAACAATTTAGATTGCTCACAATGAAAAATTCAGCTCTCTGCTGAAAGAAATACATCTGAAACCAAGTAATTCAGAAGTGGAAAATAAAGGGCCAGATAAATGTATACCATGTAAATGTAAGAAATAAGAAAGTAAGGGGGAAAAAAAAAGAAAGTAAGGGTTCTCATCTATCTGACAAGATATGATTCAAGTTTTAAAGTGTTTTAAAGACAAAGACACCTTATTTTGCTAAGAGAAACAACACTGAAAATGTTATATGTGTCAATTAGTATACAGAAACTTGAATAGAGCAGAAACTATAGGATACCTGAGGAGAAATAAAGAGCAGTGCACTAAAGACAGCTATAGAGATTCTAAACGTAATAAGGTGGATCTAATATACACATCATTTAACCTGACAATTGAGAGTACAGCTAATATTCAAATGTCCATGAAACTTGCATTAAAAGAAGACCATTATAAGTGTACAAAGATCACCTTTAGAAAATCCCATAGTACAAAGAATACAACGTAATAAATCAGAGATACTTAGAAAATAAAAAAATTAAGACCTTTTTGTGGTATCTAAATATGGTGTCTCTCCCCATCAGACGAAGGCCCCCAAATGTGAGGTGACCTAATTGGGTGTAAGCCAGGGGTGCAGATGGTGAAAGCACTTACAAAAAAACCAGAACAGAACAAAGGAGATAGAAGTTTATTGAATATGCCACAAGGGAGAGGCAGGTAGAACAGCAGAGGAGAGGCTGTCTAAAAGGAGCAGGGGGTGGGGGCTGCATTTAAAAGGAAGGTGAGGAGTTTCGGCAACATATGGAATCTTTTTTTGGATATCTTGCCTGGTTGTAAGTAGCCCATTGGTTAGTTAGGGCATGCAGATTATTTTGAGGTAGATCACCTGATGAGCCTGCCTATATCCAGGCCAGGGGTCACTGTGGGCCCTTTCTACATTCCATAGCTCAAGCCTGTTTGCCTAAAAACAGCCTCTAACACCTTTTACTTACAAGTTTAAAAAAATTGTGCCTTAAATACATATATTCAGGCCCAAATCCAGGATGTCATGGGAGGAAATCTAGAGGCTTTTCCCTTAGATTTAGGAAAAAAAAAAAATTCTATCTCCAATGCCTTTCAACATTGTATTTAAGATATTAGCCAATGAAATTAGACAAGAGAAAACAATTAAAGGCATAAGAATTTGAAAGAAAGAGGTAAGATTAACTTTATGCTAATGAGAAGCACCTGGGTGGTTCAGTTCATTAAGCTTCTGCCTTTAGCTCAGGTCATGACCCCAGGGTCCTGGGATGGAGCCCCATGTTGGGTTCCTTGCTCAGCCTGGGAGCCTGCTTCTCCTTAGGCTTCTGCCTCTGCCTGCCACACTTCCCCTTGTGTGTTCTCTCTCTCTCTCTCTGTCAAATAAATAAATTAAATATTTGCTAATGAAATCATAATATACCTGGAAAACCCTGAAAAGTCAATGGCACTGCTGCCAAACAATAAAAAGAGTTAGCAAAATAGCTGGTTATGAAATCAACAAAAATGAATAGCTGTCATGCAAAGAAAAGAAACGTAGGAACTGAGGCACAAGAGTGCCTTTCAACATAAAAATTCATACATTTATACCAATTATGCCACTGCCATGAGCTCTAACCATGGCAAAGGCCAAGTGCTCTGAAGCAAATCTAAGGGGAAGGGTGGATGAGGCATCCAGACTAGGGTTCTCAGAAAACAACACTAAAAGGCTGACTTGCTATGGTATTTGGGCTCCATGGAGGCAGCCACCCTGACCTGGCCTTGTTAGTAAGGGAAAACAGTGGTAGCCCAGAGCTCAGGGATGCGGCTTCCTTTCCCCCTTCACCCTGCACCGGCCACTGCTGCAGGAGGATGGCCCTGATTCACCCCTTAGAAGGAAGGAAGGACCATTCAGAGATCAGGCTGAAGAGCATGAGCAGAGGGGGAGAAAAGATAGAAGCTTATGGGTCGGGGATCCCTGGGTGGCGCAGCGGTTTGGCGCCTGCCTTTGGCCCAGGGCGCGATCCTGGAGACCCTGGGATCGAATCCCACATCGGGCTCCCGGTGCATGGAGCCTGCTTCTCCCTCTGCCTGTGTCTCTGCCTCTCTCTCTCTGTGTGACTATCATAAATAAATAAATAAATGACTATCATAAATAAATAAATAAATAAATAAAGAAGCTTATGTGTGATAAACCTTCAGATCTATCCCAAAAGTCTCCAGGGTCTAAGTTTTTTTTTTTTGTTACCATTGTATTTTATTTTATTTATTTTTTTTAATTTTTTATTGGTGTTCAATTTACTAACATACAGAATAACCCCCAGTGCCCGTCACCCATTCACTCCCACCCCCCGCCCTCCTCCCCTTCTACCACCCCTAGTTCGTTTCCCAGAGTTAGCAGTCTTTACGTTCTGTCTCCCTTTCTGATATTTCCCACACATTTCTTCTCCCTTCCCTTATATTCCCTTTCACTAAGTTTAACCGACTTGAGCCTTTTCCTGTTTTCTGGGAACATCTACTATATATTTTCACGGTTGGAGACCCCTCAACTCATGAACTGAATTTTATTGTTTCGCCAACACATATACATTATTGCCAATTATCTTATGACTGTTTTGAGTCTTAATTTAAGGTAATCCATTCAGAGACATGGCTCTGTGTTCTTATTATGTAATACTTTGCCTCTGCACCGCTATACACCTGCTTTATGTTTTCAGATGACCCAGGTCGGAGCTAGTCACATGCCATGCTATGTAATACTAGACAAAGAATTGTGGTGATCTGAGCAAACAGATCCTGGCCTTGGGGCAGGGGGATGAAGTACTTTAGGGAAGCAGGTGAATGTCAGGGATGACCCAGCCTACCCTGCAGTTGTATGGTGCTGCCACCTACCTCACCCAGCGCACCTTAGAGCCCAGGCCTGGCTCTACTATAAAAGATGTCCCTGGAACTGACCCCTCATCCCTTCCAAATGTCCTGATACCCACCCACTTGTCTGTGTTTAGGTCTATAACCAGGGCGAATGTTTTTGGAAACCCAGGGTAGGCTCTGGGCAGGGGTAGAGATACAGCTGGTAAATGTTCAGAAGAGGAATGAGTGGAATAATCAGACAACCATGAGAAGGTGTTATGTGAAGAACCATTGAAAATGGATTTGTTTTATTTACATCTGAAATATATAAATTCCTATGCCTTTTTGACATAGGAATGTAGAAGTGCAATGTTTCAAGATGACATTTGTCACAAACCTTATCTGAAACTGGCATTCTTCCTGGATGGTGAAGAGCAGTCATATTTGAGTCTCTATCAACTTTGCCCTAGGGCTGGCATCCCAAAAGCCTGTCTCCAAAGACTGTCCTTTTCTACCTGGGTGCCAGGTTTCCATGCAAGTCTGGAAAGGTTGGCACCACTCCCACTTTTGAATTCCCTACAGACACAGAATTTATCTGGCAAGTAAAATGAAATAACATTCTTTTTTAAAGTATGTAGATCAACATAAAGCATGTTGAACTTGCAGGATGACTTCTTAATCTTTTCTAAGGTTAACTCATTATTTTTAGATGGAAAGATGATGCAAAAGTAGACTGAAGGTAACACTATGTAAAGCTTAATGCACATGAAAATATTTGAGTTCTTTCTCAGCTGCATTGAACTTATGCTCTATTGATGTCCTGCCAGCAGAACCAGCAGCAGTGCCAACCCCCTCCCAAATGTCCCCCACCTCAGTGCCCAGCCTCATGTTCCCCTCCAATCTCTTCCTAATGTGGCTTCATCTCTGGGGGTGGCAGCAGCTGCCTGGGTCACCACAGTCCCCATCTCTTCCATCAGAGCAGGCACCAAAGCCATGATGACTATGACTGTGAGTCCTTGGGGGCTCCAGTTACTACCATAGCCCTGCTGACCAGGGCCCTGAGGACTACTGAAGAGCAAAGAAGGAAGAGCCAGATATTTCTGGGCCTTCCCCAGTCAGATGCTTTTTTTCTCTTCTCTGACCTTTTGTTCTCTACCTCCTAGATTCATCATACTTTATGTAGACTGAGGAGGTTTTCTAACTGATATTCTCAGTCGATTTATAATCCCCCAAAGCTAGTATGGAATCAGATTTGCTTTTGGTCTTTTAATCCTATTCAACAATAAAACTCAAATTGTATGGTAGAAGTATGTATTTTGTTCAATTTTATTGAAGCCTCTTCTCAGAGCTGGAATCCTTAGAAACTGTTACAATTAGATCTTTAATTAAGTGGACCTCTTCCATTGTAGTGTGAAGCAAATTCAAGATCCATTCCATCTTTAATCCAGAGCCACTTTAGGTGATGGCAGTGGGATGCATCTGTCAGGGCAGGGGTACAGACCATGGGTGGGTAGACCTGGAAACACAGTGGCAGAATGGAACCCCTGGAAGTCTCTGAGAAATTACCTCCTATGACATGACCACTTCTTTCTTTTTTTTTTTTTTTAAATTTTATTTATTTATTCGTGAGAGACACAGGGAGAAAGAGACAGAGACACAGGCAGAGGGAGAAGTAGGCTCCCTGCAGGTAGCCTGATGTGAGACTAGATCCTGGGACCAGGGATCACACCCTGAGCCAAAGGCAGACGCTCAACCGCTGAGCCACCCAGGCATCCCTGTCATGACCACTTCTTAATCAACATTTTATTATTCTACTTTTGCTCTAGAGTTTGTGTGTGTGTTCATGATTGTACATAATACAAAAATTAACATCTTAAAAATTTGAAATTCTGTTTGAATTTTAGAATATTATCTAAGATTCAATGTTCCAATTTAGAACTGATTATAATGCTGCTGCAATAGAACTATATAAGAGAATGGTTTTCATGCCTCTAATCCAGAATTGTAAAGTATCTCTTTCAAATAATAATGGGTTCAAATTATATTTTATAGTTTTCATTTGTATTTCTTTATTTGGAAGAGTAAATATTTTTCCAAATATTTTTTTGAATTCCCTATTTTGTGAATTTTTTTTCAAAGATTTAATTTATTTGTTTATTCATGAGAAACACACAGAGAGAGGCAAGGACATAGATAGAGGGGGAAGCAGGCTTACTACAGGGAGCCCAATGCGGGACTCAATCCCAGGACCCTGGGATCACAACCTGAGCCAAAGGCAGATGCTCAATCACTAAGCCACCCAGGTGTCCCCTATTTTGTGAATTTTTAAATAACCATTGCCTATTTACCTCTAAGCTGTTATTTATTTAGAGGTGGGGAGGTGGGAGTGGGGCAGAGGGAGAGACGATAGAGACTCTCAAGTAGGCTGTATATCCAGCACGTGAACCTGATGTGGGTCTCCATCTCTTAACCCAGAGATCATGACCTGAGCCAAAATCCAGTTGGATGCTTAACTGACTGAGCTAGCCAGGTGCCACAGTCTCTAAGGTCTTATATTTTCTTATAGCTCACTTGTGATTTTGAGAGTCATTAAGTCACAAAATTAGTCATTTATGTCTCCAACAAATGCTACAAATTTGATTGGTATTTTATTAATTGTGTAAATAACTCTCCTCCCTTAAAAGAGAATAGAATGATTCTTGATGATTCAAATCTTCTGTAAAGGATTTTGTAGTTTCATTCATGAGTCCTGAATACTTTTTATTCAGGTAATTTAAATGTTTCATGGTTAGTGGCTTTTATGTAAAGGACCATTGAACTCATAAATTTAACCTAGAGTTTGTTTATTTATAGCATGTGGCCAATTTAGAGAATTTTCTTACTAATTCTAACCATATCAAGATCGATTGTGTTATTTTACTTTCTAAGTCTGTAATCATACTATTTGCAAATGATGATAGTTTTGTGTCATCCTTTTCTTACACACATATACACACATATACACACATATATATGTGTTGGAACAGTTATGTATATATTTTTCTTTTTTTTTTTTTTAAAGCATAGCGGGGTTTTTATTTTTTTTTTAATAAATTAGTTTTTTATTAGTGTTCAATTTACCAACATACAGAATTAACACCCAGTGCTCATCCCGTCAAGTGTCCCCCTCAGTGCCCATCACCCATTCACCCCCACCCCCTGCCCTCCTCCCCTTCCACCACCCCTAGTTCGTTTCCCAGAGTTAGGAGTCTTTATGTTCTGTCTCCCTTTCTGATATTTCCCACACATTTCTTCTCCCTTCCCTTATATTCCTTTTCACTATTATTTATATTCCCCAAATGAATGAGAACATACACTGTTTGTCCTTCTCTGATTGACTTACTTCACTCAGCATGTATATATTTTTCTGACTGACATTTGCGGTCTTTAGATGACAGATTCTTTGAGTTTGGAGGGAGGAAAACAGAAGAATCTGAGGTGTAGAGAGGTGGAATCACTGTTGCAAAGTCACGGGTAAAGGGGGTGGTGAGGCTGTAAACACAACTCTGCTCCCACACTTGGAACTACACTCCCTGCTCCAGATAGAAGAGAGCAAAATTACCTAAGAATTATTAAGTTATGAGTTAGTGTTTGTGCTCACATTTACCTTCAAAAACTTATCTTCCTCATCTGGCCCATCAAAAACATCAACAGAAGTCTTCAAAGATCTCATTGCTGCCCCTGAGTCTGTCCAGTTAGGAGACTCTGCCTCTCGATTTTGAATCTTTCCCAGGGGTCTCTAACATCCGGAGCAAACATGTTTGCAAGTGGTCACACTCTTGAGCTTTCATATTATTTTTTCCTTCTTTTTTAGTTATTTTGTTTATGATGATTACTTGCACAGACATTAGTGAATACCAAAGGTTAAAGGTACAAACTTTCAGTTATGAAATGAATAAGTCATGGGGATGAAAAGCACAGCATAGGGAATATAGTCAATAATATTGTAAAAATGTATAGTGACAGAAGGTGACTACATTTGTGGTGGGCACAGCAAAATGTATAGAGATGTTAAATCACTATCTTGTACAGGAGAAAGGAGGACATTCCAAGAAAGATCTTGCCCGGAAACTCTTTTCCACTCTACCCAGCACATGTATTCTGTGTTCATTGACGAAATTGCATAAAGGCAGCTAGTTCCTGTTAATTTGCAGTGGGGAAATGCAAGCTTGGAATGAGTCATCTTCCCTGTCTCTGTTATCAAGTTCATCATCAACACCAGCATCAATTTTGTCATCATTAGGTATCTATTTTTCATGGTTGATGTTTCTAGAGGTGACTTGTGAGAAGGCAAATAAAATGTGTCTTATGAAAATGTGTGAAAAGAGTTGGCTACCCAGGGGAATTTTCCATAGTGGAAAATTTCAACACTAAATTTCTCATTCTAGGTGTCCTATAATCTGAGGTAGAAGAGAAGGTTATGTTTTTATTATTTTTTGGTTTTGTTTTTTAATTGTGGGAAGAATTTCTTCTGTATATTCATTTTCTTTTATGTTAAGAAAACTCACTTGTTTCAATAGTTACCACAGGGCACGTGTGCCTATATTTCTATGTGTGAGTGTGTGTGTATGTGTGCGTGCATGTGCACAAGAAAGAAAGAGACCTATTGAAGGAGAAAGAGAGAGAGATGGTATAGTAGGAAAGGAGAGGAAGGGGGGAGACTTTCTAAGAAGGGTTACAAGTCAGTAGAAACATAGACAGGGCTACCAGGCCTCTCAATGTAATCACCATGGGGGAACTTCATGGGACAGGGCAAGAGTCATGGCTAACTCCCAACAATAATCAAGACATGCCCATACATAAGCCCATGTTTTATCCCCACCTCCCTAGGCTGACCTAAGTACAAGTATAAATAAACTAACCTTCAGGATCCAATCTGAGGGACTCTTAGAAGAGCAGTTCTATAAAAGACTTTTGGTGCACTGATTGAAAGAGTTTATTCCCACACACAGGTACATGGACTTGACCCAATGAAAAGGGTAATGTTTACTACAGGGAAGTGGACTGAGCTCTGGGAAGTGATGTGTTGGTAAATGTTTATCATTGAGATTTCTAGGGAAAAAAAGAAACATGAGTTGGTGCCCATTTCAATTGTGTGATATTCCCATCATGGCAGATTCCTAGCTACCAAACTGGTGACACTGAATGCAGAGTTGGGAAGAGAGGCACACACTGGCTGTCTAGCCCACCACTGGACTGGTACACCAGGCCAAACATGACTGGACCTGTTGGGAAGAAGAGCCTCTTGGCACCTAGTAAAACTTGCAAAGCAGCTGCTGGCGCTGAAAGCAGACGCTGGTCTAGACCCCATGTGACCAAAGGGCTATTTCTCAAAGATAGAGAGGGTAACTTTTTTTAAAATTCAATTTGCCAACATATAGTATAACACCCAGTACTCATCCTATCAAGTGCCTTCCTCAGTGCCCTTCACTCAGTTACCCTACCCCACCCCACCTCCCCTTCTGCAACCCTTTGTTTGTTTCCCAGAATTAGACAAAGGTGACTTTAAGACAGAGGCTGGAAAGACAAGTATTCATTAGCTTCCTTAAAAAAAGGAATTTCAGAGACCATAGTATTAGAATCCTCTGGGTAGCTCAGCGGTTAAGCGCATCTGCCTTCAGTCCAGAGTGTGATCCTGGAGTCCCTGGATCGAGTTCCACATCAGGCTTCCTGCATGGAGCCTGCTCCTCCCTCTGCCTCTGTTTCTGCCTCTCTCTCTGTATCTCTCATGAATAAATAAATAAAATATTAAAAAAAAAAAAAAGAATCCTCTATCTAGAGGCAACTTGGTCTCCCCAAACCTGGGCCATAGCCAAGGGAAAGAGTATGGCTTATAGAATGCTACATACATAACTGCTCCCCCAAAGCCCTGATTCCATGTGGGCAAGCTGCAGGTTCCCTTTCCCAGCTCAGTGTGGAAAGAACCGAAGGACAAGGGAATGTCAGGAAGAACCTGCGTGTGCTTTGTTTGTGCAAAAGACCTGTCCTGCTCCTTTCAGAAGCATGGCTCACCTGAAGCCTAGACGTGGAGCCCACATAAAAGGTGTCCCTACTGCTGGTACCTCATCTGCTCAGCCTCCTCAGGGGTGTGTCTGTGGCTGACTGGGAGCAGAGTGAATATTTCTATGATAAGCAGAGGGGACACAGAGCAGGATAGAGATGGAGCTAGAGCATGACTCTGGGAGAGGAGCAGAAGGGAGCATGGAAGAGAAAGACAAAGTGATGAGCAAGGTAGAAAGTCAGGACTGCTGTTTGCTCTGGACTCACCTGGAAAGGGTTGTGTGGTATATGACCTAGAACTATCACAATCTTGCAACGGCTGGCCTGCTAACCCGAGCCCATTGCTCTGAAGGAAGCTTTTCCCTGACTGCAGATCCCGAATTTATATATATATATATATATATATATATATATATATATATACACACACACACACACACACACACACATATGTATACACACACACATGCATATATATGTCAGGAGATAACAGCTCGTCTAGAAATTTCTAGAAAACATTTCTAGATTGATTCAAGTAGTAGGATTGGAATGGACTCAACATGGCTTTGAAAGGACATGAGATATACATTCTAGTCATTCTAGTATTTCATTATAGTATTTTGGGTATTGCTTGATGTATCCATTCAGCAGCTTTTATTAACTACTTAAGAATCAAGAACTGTGGACCACTTTACAGCTATAAAAGTAAAGAAGACACACTCACGGTCATACATAGGTTTCTGTCTGTGCACATGTTTTGTTTTACTTTGTACTCAGTGTAGTTTTAATGAGTTTAGCTTCAGTCTATTCCCATATGCTTCTACACAGAAGTTTACAAACATATCTTAATGAATGAAGATGTTACTTGAATGATACATACCCAATATAGTTTCAGTGAGCTAATAGGGCTATTACTAGATGCTTCAACACATGACTTTACATACAATTATATCTTTTTTAAAAAGTTTTAATTCAAGTTCCAGTGTCGTTAACATACGAACGACAAACCTGTTAGTTTCAGGTGTACAATAAATGTAGTGATTCAACAACTCTATACATTATACTCAGTGCTCATCAAAAGTACCCTTCTTAATCTCCATCACCTACTTCACCCATCCCTCCCACCCATCTTCCCTCTGGTAACCCTCATTTTGTTCTCTATAGCTAAAAATCTGTTTCTTGATTTGTCTCTCTCTTTCTTTTATTTTTTTTCCCTTTGCTTATTTGTTTTGTTTCTTAACTTCCACATATAGGGCAGCCTGGGTAGCTGAGCAGTTTAGCATTGCCTTCAGCCCAGGGCATGATCCTGGAGACGCGGGATTGAGTCCCACGTCGCGCTCCCTGCATGGAGCCTGCTTCTCCCTCTACCTGTGTCTCTGCCTCTCACCCTCTCTGCATCTCTCATGAATAAATAAATAAAACCTTAAAAAAAAAAACTCCACATGTAAGTAAAATCATATAGTGTTTATCTTTCTCTAATGGGTTTATTTCACTTAGCATTATATTCTCTAGCTCCTTCCATGTCATTGCAAATGGCAAGTTTCCATTCTTTTTCATGACTGAGTAATATATATATAATATATTGATATATTATATTATTAATATTGATATATAATATTATATATAATATATTTTTCATGCCTGAGTAATATATTATATATATAATATATATCAGATATATATATATCAGATATATGTATATCAGAGTCCAAGTGGCCATTTGATATGGGAAACAAAGGCAGAAGAAAAATTATTAAATTTTTCTTACTTAGGTAGAAAATTAAAGAAAATTAAATTTCCTTACTATCTGCAGTCCATTGACAAGTCCTTGAAGCAGGCAGAATGACCTCTAGGAACTCAGCTGCCTCAATGTTAGAACTTTGCTAAGGGCAACAGGCAATCTTGGCCCAACCCCCATAATCCTGTAAGTCTAACTGTAACATCTCAAAATTCCTTTAGAAATTACCTTTATCTCTATCCCCCAAGATACATGTTGACAATCATCCCCTAAGCATATGACCTACTGATGTACATCTGAAAGGCCTCATGAATAAGGTTTGATCAGACAGTAATAAATGACCTTTCACCAACAATAGCTAGCTCCCTTCAGGTCCTGGAAACCTTGCTTCCAAAATTCCTTAGAGTCTCACGCTTTCTGTAACCCTCTCCCACCTTGAAGGTATATAATGGGCCACTCCTCATGACCCCAGTGCAGCTTTTTCTGCCCATAGGTCCTGTCCCTGTGCTTTAATAAAACCACCTTTTTGTACCAAAGATGTCTCAATAATTCTTTCTTGGGCCTCAAGAAAGAATTCTTTCTTTCTTGGAACCCTAATGTCTTTTCTACATCACATTGACTGATGAATGGATAAAGATGTGCCTGTCATTTAGATATCCCTCTCCAACCCTGAAGAAGGATTTCAAATAGAGAGAAATGTAATGGTTGCATTCTGGATATGTTTCTGTTTTCTCATTCAGTTTGCTAAAATCCCACCAAGATGTCCTGTCAGTAGAACCAGCAACAGAGCCAACCCCCCTCCCAAGTGCCTGCCAGAGTGTCCCCCCATATGTTCCCCCAAGTGCCCACCCATGTGCAGAGTTGGCTCTGGAGGCTGCTGTGGTTCCAGCTCCAGGGACGATTGTTGATGAGGGAGCAGAAGGTAAAAGGCAACCTGATACCTTGCAAATCTCCCCGGCCCCAAACACACTCCTGGTGGTCTGTGTGACCTTCCTCAGCCACTCCTGGCTGCCCTAAAACTAAGGGAAGGGAAAACAAATGGTTAACTGATAGAGAGTACAGTCTTGCCTGAGAGGAGTCTCCCTTAGTGATTTACTAGAAAAAGCGTTCTTATCAGTAACCTAACTTCCAGAGACCATAGACTTAATTTCCTGGAGTTCTAAGGTCAACCACCTATCCATAGTGATGTGGGAACAAAGGTAGTGTGGAGGCCGAGAAAAATTAAGGCTATCCCACCTAAAGTTTAGCATTAGTACAAGTACAGCCATCTTAGGCCCCTGTGAATAAGAGCTGAAATTTATGGGAAAAACTGCAGAATGTCCTCAATTTCCTCTAGCAGGTAATCCCATATCAGAAAGACAAGAGCCCATGCCCATGGTAGAAAGTCCCATATTAGAATGAGAACAGAGCTCAATGCCCTTAAGCCCCATATCAGAATGTAAATAGAACTTGAGAAGTTCCTCCACCCCTTCTGAAAATCCCCTAGACCAGCCTATAAAAAACCCAGCTGTAACCCACTTCGGGGTCCAAGTCCCTACTCCGCTGTGTCGGGTATACTTGGACCCAAGCTCAAGCTTGCATCAGTGTCGGCTCCTTGGTGGTTTCTCGGATTCGCAATCTTGGGCACAACAGTAGAAGGGAATGTAAATGAAATAGAATTTCCTTATAACTTGCAGCCCATTGGACAAGGACCTGAGGCAAGTGAGTATGACTATTACTTCAGGAAACTCTAACAGTCTTAATGCTTTTCTAGAGGGAAAAACAGCCTTAGCTAGACAAGGCCTCAGGAGGCCTGTATAGCCAGGCCTCAGGACCCTGAGAGACTTTAGCATAAGAAAGTCCTTTTTTTCTTTTTTTATCCACCCCCCTCCAACTCCCAAGTATATAATCAGTCACTCCTCACACCCCTGATGCAGCAGTTTTTTCCTCACAGTTCCTGTCCCAGTGCTTTATTTTATGTTTAAAGGTTTTATTTATTTATTTGAGGACACACACACACACAGAGAGAGAGAGAGAGAGAGAGCATGAGCAGGGGGAGGGGCAGAGGGAGAGGGAGAAACAGACTCCTGTAGGGCAGAGAGCTGATGAGGGGCTCCATCCCAGGACCCCGGGATCAGGACCTGAGCCCAAGCAGTCACTTAACCCACTGAGACACCCAGCCCCATGCTTTAATAAAATCACTTTCATTACACCAAAGATGTCTCAGGAGTTCTTCCTCGGCCATTGGCTCCATACCCCACCAACATTCTAAAACTACATCACTGTGACTCAACCCATGGGATTGGGGCTGCTGCCTGAGGTTCCTCTGCTGCGGACACCCAAGCTCAACAGCTACAGCAATGACCTGTAGCCAGTACTCTGGGGTTCCAGCTGCTGTCGCAGCTCTGGAAGGTCTGGGTGCTGCTCTGGGTACTGCTGCTGACTGTCAACTCCAGCAACATCAAGAAGCAGCACTTCAAGAATTACAAGACAACAGACCTACTACAGCCTGGTGTTTTGTCCCCTTCTGTCTTGTCTTCCCCTCTTGGACCCCAATCAACTGAATAAACATGAAAGGTTTGCTTCTCATAAGCCATCAGCTTTATGCCTCAGGTTTGCGTTCTTTTGGCCTCATGTCAAAATCAATTTTTTTTCGGGTTGTGGAAAGATATTCTAAAGCATGTGCTTTACAACTATACATTTACTTTCAAGTCTTGACTTGATTGGTGGCTTTTATTCTATTTTTATCTCTTTTACCTAAGTAGATCTTAATCCTTCTCCTTGGATAGAAAGAGAGACTTACAACTTATACTGGGCTAGAGAAAAATCAACCAATTAAACTTTAACGAATTGATGTTTTAATGTATGTTTATGTTCAAGAAAATCTAAACTTAAAAAAAAAATCTAAACTTCTGCAGTATTCATATGAAGCCAATAAATAAGAGTTGACTAGAATTTCCAGATGAGTCTAACTTAAAAAAAAAACAAAAAAAAAAGATTAGCAAGGAGTAGGGAAAATGAGCAGATTTTCGCCAAAGAGTACAAAAGTTAGAAGATGAGCAAGTTCTGGGGATCTGATGTACAGCATAGTGATTTTCGACAATAGTACTTACTGTACTCTACACTTGAAAGTTGATGAGAATAGATCTTAAACGTTCTTGCCACAAAAGAGAAATGGTAATTGTGGGACATAATGGAAGTGCTAACTAGCATTAAGGTGGTGATCAGATCACAATATATATAATGTATCAAATTGATAAATTGTACAACTTAAATGCATACGATGTTACGTGTCAGTGATATCTCAGTAAAGCTGGAAAAATATTGATGATGAAAAATAGCCATGCCACTCAAGTGACTTGAACAGAAGATCCTAAGATTGTACTTACTTAAGTAAAAAATGTAATTGTTGCTTCATACACACCTCCTAAGGTCAATATCCTCTCTCTCTCTCTGTCTCTGTCTCTCTCTCTTTCTCTCACTATTTTTAAGAGAATTAAGATAACAGAATAGTTCCAGCTCCAGCTGGGGACTGGTGGAGAAAGTTTGATGATCTTTGTAGCTATTTTCCTTATGCTATGTTGTGAACACTCAGAAGTCTGGTTAAATAAAGTACAAATGAAACCTAGACTTTTTTTACTTTTTACTTTTTAATTTTTTTTTTTAATTTTTAAGAAGCCTATTTACAGAAACCCAAGCATCAGGACTGGAATGAAGATCTTTCTTTCTCTTTCCCACACTCTTCCCTACGGATAGGGAGCCCCTTATTTCTGAGCTCTGCTGATTTGGGCTCCCTCTTAGGCAGAAGCCTTGCATATTGACAAGTTTGGATATTACAGACTCATTGGGGCCTTGTGGTCATGCAGAGGGCTCAGATGAATTCAGTTAGAGGAAACACTGAGGAGCTGACATGGGTATCAGCATGGCTCCCTCAGGCTTTTCCAACAATCCCTTTGGAAGCACACCTGATTAGTTATTGTTCTTGCATTCGCCATCATTTGAGATTTCATATTTATTTCTTTCATTTGTTAAATGCATTCCCCCTTCTCCCTGGAGAAGATTGTACTGGGTAACTTACATTTAAAAGCTTTAGGACATCCATATCCAGTCAGGAAAACAGAGACTGTGGAGGCCTGAGAAAATTAAGGCCGTTCCACCTTAAGTTCAGCGTTAGCACAAGTACAGCCATCCCAGGCCCCTGTGAATAAGAGCTGAACTTTACATCACTTCAGTTACAGGAAGAAAACAGCCTACAGCTTAATGTCCTAGAAAGCCCCATATTAGAATAAGAACAGAGCCCAAGCCAAGGGCTGGAAGCCCCTATTAGAATGAGAACAGAGATCAATGCCCTTGAAAGCCCCATATCAAAATGTAAACAGAACTTGAGAAATTCCTCCCCCCTTCTGGAGGTCCCCTAGACCAGCCTATAAAAAACTAAGCTGAAACCCAGCTCGGGGTCCAAGTCCCCGCTCCGCTGTGTCGGGTACACTTGGACCCAAGCTCGAGCTTGTAAATAAACCCTCGTGTGTTTGCATCGGTGTCAGCTCCTTGGTGGTTTCTCGGATTCGCGATCTTGGGCACTGCACGACAAAGGGACTCCATAACTCTTAAGAGTGTGGGGATGAGAAGAGAAGAACTTTATTCTAATCTTGGACTGAGGAAAGGGTGGAAGATAGATAGGAACGGCCAGGGATTGGGATGATGGGTTCATGACCTTTCTGGGATGCAAGTTCATCTGAATTAGAAAAAAACTCTGATTTCTTACTCTGCCCATCTGCTTTCAATCTTTTTTTACTCAGAACTGAATGCAACTATGATTATTGCATATGGTTGATGTGGGATAATAGAGAGCAATCCTAGCAAGACTGACTCATATTCAGTTAGTACTAGCTCATATGTTAGATACATGCTTTATTTTACATTAACATTTGTCTGGAATGTTCATTCAAAAGGTATGTATTAAGTACCTATATATACCAAGAACGGTTTTAAGATCTAAGAATATAGAAGTGAGCAAAATAGATAAAGATTTCTCCCTCACTTAATTTATCTTAATAAGGGAACACAGATGACAAATAAAATGAATAAGGAAAAATATGCTATTTGCTCATCCAATAGGTACATTTTGAGGGGATCAACTTGCTTGAGAAAAGGCACTGTGGATAGAGCAAGTGAGCCAAAGGAATGAAGATTCTTACCTAACAGTCTACATTCTAAGGTGAGAAAATGGAAAACATGTACATTAAAATATGTCATGTGTTAGATGGTTATAAACTGTATGGAGAAAAATAAAGCTTGGAAGAGGGACAGAGTCTGCCTGGTGGATGAGGACTATTATTTTAAACAAGGTCACCAGCAGGGGCCTCCCCAAGGTCATAATTGGACAAAGACTTGAAGGAGGTGAGCAAGTAAGCCACATGGGTATCTGGGAGAAGAACATTTGGGGGAAAGAAAAAAAAAAAAGAACAAAGTTCCCTGAAGCAGGAGTGTGCCTGGAACGTCAAATGAACTACAAGAAGATCAGTGTGGCAAGGGATAGAGTGGGGACAATGTGGGATGTGAAGTCAGGGATGTAAGGGTGTAGGGCCATGAGTCCAGTCTGTGCATCTCTTTGAAATGTCATTGTAAGGACTTGGGCTTTCACCACAAACAGAGTAAGAAGTCATTAGAATGCTTTTAGCACACACACACACACACACACACACAAATGATTTTAGCAGAAGAGCTGCATGATCTGAGTATTAATATCTCCATTTTATAGAAGAAGAAATTGAGATTCAGAAAGTTCAGCAGATTGCCTAAAATCACGCAACTAGGAATTGGCAGACCTGTGAGAAGAACCATATATACTCTTTGACAGGAAAAGGCATAAATTCATACGAGGTCTTGGGGTGGGGAATTGAGAAAAATGATAAAACATGCTATTTGCACTGGAAAGACAGATGGAGTGGTTGAGAAGGAGGAGTCCAAGAGGGAATATAATCCAGTGGATTCAATCTGCAATAATATATTGGGAAAACACAACTTCCCTGTATCGCTTTGCATCCTGAAGTGCAAAGATGAGGCAATTCGTACCGAAAATTTCAGGGGTTAGTCCTTAAGACCAAATACAATTAGACAGCTTTACACAGTGGTAGATAAGTCCAAGGGACTAGTGACCTTGTGTATGTTGTAAGAGAATAAATGAGTTAGGGAAGGGCTGCCGGAAGTTTAAGGAAACTAGCCCCAGTCGGTCATTCCAGGTGAAAGAGGGATATATGGGCACCAATGTTTCCTGGCCTCTATAATCAAGAGGGCCCTAGTTATGTCTTGCCTTGTGTTTCTGACCCAGACACAGCCCAGACTCTGATCCAGGGGGGTTGGGGTTCTCATATTTCAGTGACCTACATGTACACACAGTGGGAAACCTGTGTGACCCTCTCCCACATATGTGAAAACAGTCTTTGCTCCATAAATGATACTCCTCTGAGGACTTCTAATGGCTCCTCTTGTGATAGTTTTGGTGGGGTGGGAGACAGGGAGGGAGGCAAGGATAAGGCCAAGTGAGGGTACTCCCTAGCAAGCCTGTTCAGTGGCCACGTGTTGTAATGGAAAGTGCCCTGTATGGAATTCAGAAATTCCTGTCTAATGTCTGTTCCTACCTGAATGTGTGGTCTTGAGCAAATTTCTTCCCTCCTCTGTGGGCCTCAGTTCCAGTATAGAGGGGCCAAGCTCTGTACCTGTAAAGGCCCTTGCCTGCCCTCCATTCCATGGTTCTCCTGACAATCTGTAAGGAATCCCATATTGTCACTGGGGTTGTTCAGAGGATCTCTGGCAAAAACCTCAGAGCTGAGCCTGGAGCAGAGACACACAGAGACATGGGATCTAAGGGAGGGGACCTCTGTAGTGTCTTCTCAGACACAGAAGTGAGAGTTCTCACAGGATACCAATAGGCCAGTGCCCTCCATCTCCCGGGTTTCTGGCTTCTCAATTCCTCCTACTTCTCTTTCACAAAAAAATGAAGCAAGTGGATTTTTCCCTTGAGTGCCTGTAGTTCCTGAACAAGGACAGCCCAAGGATGTAAGGAGACCTGAGCCCTGCCTTCAGAGAGCAACATGTCAAATTGAGTATTTCCCCCTCTGGTCTCCTGGTCAGAGCTGGGGTACCACTGAACTGAAATCTTGGTTTGGTTCATGCTTTCAAGAGGACAACTTCAAACATGTAATTTATGTCAGAATTCATCGATGCTGGTGCTATAAGGGAACTTAAGATAATCTAGTATGTGATTTCTGAGTGTTCAGATGGTAAGTCCTAAAATGAGCTAACCAGAGGACTGCAGAGAGCTTTAAAACACCAGAAGGTCTTCCTAAGACCTAAGCCAGATGACTCAGATATTTCCTTGTATTAAGGCAGGGGCCAAACACCATGACATATTTTAATTCCCTCCACTTCAGAGATGCCATGATTCTGAATCTGTGATTCTGTTGTCCTCTGAATCTATGATTCTCTCTACCTATTACCCTATGAGTCTACCAGACTATTATTACATGAATCCACAGGTCTCTGTTGCTATGACCTTGTGTCCAAAGAGATAAGTGGGACCTTTTGGGGATAACCCTGTGACTCACCCTGGCACTTGTACCAGTCATCTAGTCTCCACACCTCACCTTCCCAGCCAATAAAATGGGTGGGGCACAACCCATCCACCTGTTTTGGTGGCACACGGAAACAGTAGCTCTCACCAGAGATGTTAGTGTTGCCTAAAGCTGTTAAACCCATTAGTGACAGCCTTGACCCACAGGCAGGAAGTGAGCCAATCAGAGCTCACAGATGGTGCGAGGTGCACAGACTGGCTAATAGAAAGATGACCATTGGCCACGTGGAGGAAGGAGGTTGGTTTAGGCTGTACTATCAGTGGAAAGCACCCTCATTCATTCAATCAATCATTCATTCATGGTCTAGTTAGTGTTTCCCAGGTCCTGTGTTAAAGCAGGATGATATACAGTAAATATGTCCACAGTTGCTAATGCACAGAAATTATGGTCTAGTGGGAACAACTCCATGGAGAGCAAGGATATAAATACATATCCTTTGTAGAATAAGCTCCTACAATCATAGACTATCATAGCCAGGAGGGGCTTCACTGACTATGGTAGAGTGGAAGAAAAAAAGCCTGGAGATAGCAGGGCAGAGTGGGGCCACACCATGAGGCAATGGCAGAATCAGAACTAGGGCTGAGTTCTATTTGTGCTTTGAACTATCTCTATCTTGTTTCATTGACTACCTTAAAATGATTGATCTTCCAGGTCATTTTCTTCCCTGTAGACTGGGGCTGCCCCATCTTATGTCTGAGATATAGGGCTTCTTAATGACTATGCCTGTTGTTTGGCTAAAGGTATGGTTCCTAAAATATCATGTATTTCAACACTAAAAACACCATGTTGTGGCAGAAAAGAAAAAAAAAAAAGAATAAACCTGGATTCAAATTCTGTCTCTACTACTTCTAGCTATGTGAGCTCAGGCAAGTTTGTTTTCCTATTTATTTAAGACACAGTTATGGAGACTAAATGTGATGAGCTAAAGCCATGACATGTATGGTCCCAATAAAAGACCATCCTTGTACCATTCCCATCATAAAACATCAGGCCTGGGTGTCAGCTGAGATGGGATGCAGGAGAACAGGTAATGGGACTGCCTAAAATCACTTCCACCATCCCCTTTAGGGCAGGAACTGGTGGGTCTCACAGATGAAGTTATGGAGTGCTACAAGTCCACCCAATACAGGAATGATGGACGAAAGTAGGAAACTTTCCAAGCCTAGGGCATACTCTCTCCTTGCTTCCTCCAAATTGTTCGGGGGCAGACCCTGCCAGACCTGGCTTGCCCTGGGGAAGTGTCTGTGGATTAGTGGGGATCTGTCTTCTTTGTTGAGGAAATTTGAGAGCTGTAAGGTTTATGGTCCTGGAGAAATTGGGATCCATTATGGACAAATGCACCTTTTCCTTAGAGGCTGTGGGGCCATGGTGGGGCCTGCACCAGTTGATCTGAGGGAGTGGTAGTTTGCAACCAGAGCTCAGTTCAGGACTGAGATACCTTTCTGCATTGAGCAACCTGACTTGGCTCAGTAGGAAGAGCATGGGCTCTAAAACTAGACAGGCTTGGGTTCAAGTGATACTACATTGCCTACCAATGAGACGATCTTGGTGAAATAGGCCTCTGGGTGTTAATTTCCCTTGTCAAAATAGGGCTAGCGGGGGCCCCTGGGTGGCTCAGTGGTTGAGCATCTGCCTTTGGCTCAGGGCGTGATCCTGGGGGTCCTGGGATGGAGTCCCTGCATCAGGGTCCCCACAGGAAGCCTGCTTCTCCCTCTGCCTATGTCTCTGCCTCTCTCTGTGTCTCTCAATGAATAAATAAATAAAATCTTTAAAAAAAAGTAGGGCTATCATAGCCCACCTCACAGGATGTACTTAATACATATTATTCCCATCTCCCTTGCTGTATTTACTGCTCTGATGAAAGGGAAGAAGAGAGATATTGAGGAACAGTGCTACGTCCAGAAATAAAAGGCAACATGTTGTAGCAGTAAAGACCACGGCTTACGAAGGCAGACTGCCTGCATGAGAGTCCAGTTTCATACCTAATTGCTTTGTGACAATAGGTAACTTCCTTATTTTTTCGGGGCCTCAGTTACAGGGCCATCTATAAATGTACATCCCTTATGAACTGTTTGGCACATACAAAGCGTTCAGTTAAATGTTAGATTCTACTATTATTGTTATCACACAGTGTTCATTTGGCTGGAATTCCCTCTGTGCTGGGTTCTTGGCAATCTAGCCCGGGTAGTGAGATCCAGAAAGGTGAGGATGGGGAGGTCATGGGGTGCAAGAAGCTGAGGATATACAGCCTAAATATAGAGCCTGAGGTCTGAGATCACTAAGCACCCATCCAGTTTCCCAAATAAACAGGATAGCCTGCCAGTCCATGGAACTAACCTGGAGCTTCTGGGGGGCCTTGCTGCCATACTGAGGCAGACACTACCAGGTCCAGCAACCTAGACCACCACCAGGAGGCCCTCAGAAAGAACGTACTATTTAGACTGAAGATGCACCGTGTAGCTTTTGGCACAGTGTATGAAAAATTGAGATGCTAAATACATTTTGGACAAGTCCTTGAAGACTTGAGTGACCTAGAAACAGCTTTGTAGACATAGATCTCATAGGCATCTCATCTCTCATAACTTCTAGAAAAAGAAGATGGACTTGTTCCAGGAAGAAGGCCAAAGGAATCATTTATCTGGTGTTCTGGAAAATTCAATGTCAAACAGAGACATGCCCTGCCTCTGAGTGAAGAGCCAGGCATACTGGGGAGGAATCTCACCAATGCAGTGCCAGCCCCAATCCTTGTGAACCTTCCTGCTTCATTGGGATGCCATTAAATTGCCTCATTGCCACCCTATAAAAGGCCTCCCCAATGGCTAGCTCCTCAGATCCCTGGATTCTCCCCGTCTTGCTTCTGTCAGTGAAGAGGGTAAGTCTATGTCTGAGATAGGAACACAGCAGGAAGGAGAGGTGATACTGGGATGGGATGAGGGTGGTCAGGCCTATACATGAGAGTGGCCGCTGAAGGAGTGGAGCAGAGCTGGAGTCTGAGGGGGAGAGGCAGAGTGTGGAGCTGTTGGCCTTGTGTGAGAAGGGCTCTTCAGAGAACTGCTGTCCTCTCTTCCCTAGACTGCATTTCTTTCATGAGTCTATTTATGGGGTGAAATGATAATCTAGCTGACCTGAAGAGCAAATGGTGGAAACTCACTCAAACTGCAGACCTGTCATGCTCTGTGTGGCTCAGGATTCACTGACAAGAACTTGCCTTCCCTGGGTACTGTCTGGTCTGGCAGGAGGAAATAGGGAAGCTGATCTTGAGAAAATGAGCAGTGAGGGATATCAGCTGGAAAACAATTTCTCAAGGAGAATCTGCAACTAGGCACCAAAGTAAGAAGAGAGGAGGCTTGGAGAATTGGGTAGAAACATATCATTCTTTCTAGCCCTTCATTTTCCACTGTGGAAACTGAGACATACAGTCAGGCGCAGGCACAAGAGCCAAGCAAGATCCCTGGCTCTGAGTCTACCCTATGTCAGGTCTGAGTGCTGTGACCTTCTCAAAAAGGCT
This sequence comes from Canis lupus familiaris, assembly GCF_011100685.1. Lineage (NCBI taxonomy): Eukaryota > Metazoa > Chordata > Mammalia > Carnivora > Canidae > Canis > Canis lupus. The sequence continues at coordinate 62,215,548 of NC_049238.1, forward strand.
CCAGTTTACAGATCATTCTATTTAAAAGAGGTGCTGGGGGTTTCCCTGGAAAACTTCCTAGTCCTGATGAGACCTTTTCTTTTCTTTTCTTTTCTTTTCTTTTCTTTTCTTTTCTTTTCTTTTCTTTTCTTTTCTTTTCTTTTCTTCTTTTCTTTTCTTTTCTTTTCTTTTCTTTCTTTCTTTTCTTTTCTTCTTTCTTTTCTTTTCTTTCTTTCTTTCTTTCCTTTTCTTTTCTTTTCTTTCCTTCTTTCTTTTCTTTTCTTTTCTTCTTCTCTTCTCTTCTCTTCTTTCTTTTTTCCTTTTCTTTTTTTCTGATGAGACCTTTCTTTTCAGATTTTACAAAGCCACAGAAAGATGTGTGACCAGCAGAAGCAGCCACAGTTCCCTCCATCTTGTGTGAAAGGTTTGGGATTGGGAGGTGAGCAGAGTACCAAATGTACCCCTGTGAAATGCCCAGCTCCATCCCAGACTCAAACTTGTGTGAAATGCCCAGCTCCACGCCCAGCTCAAACCTACGTGAAATGCCCAGCTCCACGCCCAGCTCAAACCTACGTGAAATGTCAAATGCCATGCCAGACTCAGACCTATGTGAAATATGCAGCTCCTTGCCAGACATACGTGAAGTGCCCAGCTCCATCCCAGACAACCTACATGAAATGCCCAGCTCCTTGTCAGACATACATGAAGTACCCAGCTCCGTGCCAGATGACTTACGTGAAGTACCCAGCCCCTTGCCAGACCCAGACATGCTATGTCCAGAGACCTTCTCCCGGCCAGACCTACTATGCTCAGGCTCCTGCAAGTGGCTCGACCACCTCATGCTGTGTCCCTGATCCATGCTCTGCACCCTGTTCCACCAGCTACTGCTGCCTGGCTCCCCGGACCTTTGGGGTGAGTCCCCTGAGACGTTGGATCCAACCGCCCCAGGACTGCAACTCAGGATCATCTGGCTGCTGTGAAGATTCTGGGTGCTGCAGCTCTGGATGCTGCAGCACTGGGTGCTGCGGCTCTGGGTGCTGCTGTTTGGGAATTATCCCCATGAGGTCCCGAGGTCCTGCATGCTGTGATTGTGAGGATGACTGCTGCTGTTAAGTACAGAACAGACCTGCTATATCTTTTGGAACGTTCACCAGCCTCTGGCCCCCTCCCTGTATTCCCAGTGATGTAGACTCTCATTGCTTCACTGTGTACTTTGCTTCTTTATCAAGGCAGCCTGCCAGAATTGGTGTGCCCCCCACACTTTGGCAAGAATAAAGCTCTGAATGCAATTCATAGTGATGTCCTGTCTATTTGGTCCATATTTATACTTTTCTATCAGAAATTCTTCCTCTTTTCCTCTTGCTTCACAACAAGGGGAAAGGTCTGCAAGGACATGAACAAGCAGACCGAGCTGGTACGATCGCGGCCTGGGGTCCCTGAGCACTCTAGAATGCCACTAATAAACGTATCCATGCAAGTTAGCTGGAGACTTTGGGGTCAGAAGATGCGTCTTTCCTGCCCTCTGATGAGTGTGAGGCCCACACGGTAGTATGATTGCTGTAAGTGAACTCAGAGTTCAGCCTCCTGGATATTGAAGGGTCTGTGAAATCAGATCTGTTCAGGAGTCTCATGATGATACCCCTGCTTCTGTGGGAGTGGCTCTGCGGGTTCCATCTTCTCATCTGGTGAGTTTGCCCTCCTGAAGCTCCAGAGTAAAGACCTGAAGGAAATGGTGAGGACTCCCCTGAGGCAGGTAGAAATTCCCCATGTCAGCCAGGGAGAGGGAGACGTTGCCAAGAGGAAGGCAAGCCTCTTGGCATAAACATTTGGGTCTGGGCCAGACACCCTTCCTCATTTGCTTGCATTTCTTTGCTAACCTCCGGGTTTGGGGTGGATTTTTTATAACTAAAGACTGTAAACCCACACAGTCAAAAAAAGAGAGGTAAGGCGTACATGCTGTTCAAAGCAGCCCCACAAGCCCTGGTGCATGAGCCGAGGAGGCAGCATGTTTGTGGAATATGTAAATGAACATTCTAACAAGAACTGGGGACCTTGGGTTTGTTTCTTCTTTTTTTTTTTTACACCCCTCCCCCACCTTGGGTTTGTTTCTAAGCAACCTCTTTCAGGTTGCCCTGGAACACTTGCAGAGAGTCATGTGGGCTACTATGCTGCCTTTGAAAATCTAAGTCACCTGTGGTTCCCCCAAATCACATTCCATCCCTCCAACCAAACCCACTGCAGCATAGTCAGCTGGGCACCATGATCTCACCACCAAGTGGCTCCTGCAATGTTGGAAGTCTATATGCTGCTCCTTCAGCAATGAATGTGGGCATACAATGCTTTTATATGTATTAATTAAAAACTGGGTAAGTAGCACGAGCTATCTAAACATTTGAATATTACAGTTGATATTTGAACAATGCGGAGGTTAGGGGTGCCGATCCTTCCCACACTCTAAAATTCACACTTTTGACTCCCCAGAAAGGTAACTACTAATAGCCTACTGTTGACCAGAAGCCTTACTGATAACATAAATAACTAATTAACACATATTTTGTATGTTATGTGTATTCTATACTATATTCTTATAATAACGTGAGATAAAGATAAGAAAGTGATATTAAGAAAATCGTTAAGAGAGAGAAAATACGCTTATAATACTGTACTTACTGAAAAAAAAAAACCCACATATAATTGGACCTGTACCATTCAAATCCATGTTGTTCAAGGGTCAACTGCATGACATTTATAGATAAAAATGAAGTTATTTTTTGACTTCAAATTCTACACTCTTTCCAGGATGGCCATGCTGAGTTTGGATTAGATCTTTGTCTAGCTCTCGTGGCCCCATGCATACAGAGAATGAATGGCATCCCAAAAGCCCAGCCCAACCAGCACTGATGTGTCAGAAAGCATTGTACGGAATCTATTCCATAACTCATAACATACTTCTAAAATAGTTTGCTTTCTGACCTTTCTGTTATATGGCTAGTGATTTATTTAACCATCCCTTTATTGCCCTTTATGATATATATTTCTCTTTCTTTTTCTCTTTCTTTTTCTCTCCTATATTTATTTTGGTTTCTGTCTCACTCTGTTTCTCATTATTATACGAGTTGCTGTTGAAGTCTGTGTAAATATTTTAAAAAGTTTTATATTGAAATATAACACGCAGAAAAGTACACGAATTGTAAGTTTATCCTTCAACAAACACATCTGTATAACTACCACCTAGATACCAGAAAGTTAGCATCATGTTGAAAGCAAATAAATCAAAGTCCCTGATCCTCACAGAGCAGTTTGGAGGTGTAAGGTGGAGCAGAACAGAAATATCCTTCTGTAACTACAGAAGCTTTGGAAAAAAGCCCTGCGTGTGTGCCAGGTGTTTATGTAGGAAAGACTATGTGAGGAGAAGCAGCCAATGGGATCCAGGCTTTCAAGGCACCCGAGCTGTGCACCTAGGAGTGCCTCCCAGTGAACCCCAACATGTGGTGCCAGACTGTCCTCCCCTTACACAGACGTCAAGAGACTGAGAAGCCAGTGGCCAGGACCTGAGAATCCTTCATGAGCGTGGCCAGTATGAAAGGCCTAGAAGTAACTCTTGTGTCTGATTTTCATTCGTTCATCTAATAAATAGTTACTGAACACCTGTTTTGTTCCAGGTGAACAAACTCCAACATTGCATGCAACACTCCATGCAGTGTCGGAGTTTACAGCAGAGAGGGAAAATAAACAATAAAAAAACCAATAAATAAATGTAAAGGTGCACTGCTATGAAGAGTGCTGGGTGCTCTGACATCCTGCAGTATACCCATTTTACCTGGTCAGGGAGATCAGAAATGACTTCTCTGAGAAAGTACAGATCAATCTCAAGGTTGAGTAGGAGTTAATTACAGAGCAGCAAGGGAAGGCTTCTCCAGGCAGAGGCAGGAGCACAGCCAGGGACTTTGTGAGAGGACGGATGGGGCCTCTGTGAGGGAGTGAGCTGCTGAATGGAGAGAGTTCACAGTGAGACCGAAGGGCATGAGTGCCTGATGGGTGCTGCGACCATTGTTGAGGTATGGTGTTGCTGGAGATACTACTCTGCCAAAGGGAGCTGTTGTAAGGTTTCAAGGAGGCAGGTGATAGATGCTATATTATTTGTGTCTATTAAAGATTATTTTTCTCTGCAAAAATAAGTTCATTTTTGTAGAGCATTTAAAGGACACTCTAAGACAACTGCCCAGTAGCATTAATTTACCTGGTTCCTTCCTTGCCTGTCCTGTGTAGCTGCAGGGCTCTGATTCTAGCTTGTCCAACTATCATATCACAACTTGGGCTGCTTTGTGAGTAAGGGCCCCTTCAAGTGCCAGCACCAGGTGGTCTGCTCACAGCGCTGGCACTCTCATCTCTAAAAATGATGGGTTAGAAAATCACAAAATATTCAGTTTCAGGACATTTTCCTGAAATTAAAGCTAATCAAAAGTTCTACTGTGTTTTGTTTTTTACTGTTATAAAAATCTTGATGTATCATTTTCCATGTAAAATAATCCAGATTTCCTGACTCATAGTCTCTCTACACTACTTATAGAGGATTTATTGGGAATTATTTAAAGAGAATGGCAAGTCCAGAACATGGAAACAAACCCCTGGGAAATGGAGAACAGTATCCTTGGACGTCCTAAGTTGCTGCCCTCCTGGGCTCTTGCATGAGTTTGTTTTCCCAGTTTTTCTGGAATAGAAAAATCTACTGAGTCAAATCCTAAACCCACTTCCCTGTATAGGATAGTTTGTTTTTCTTTTTAAGATTTTATTTATTTATTCATGAGAAACACAGAGAGGAGAGAGAGAGAGAGAGAGAGAGAGAGAGAGGCAGAGACACAGGCAGAGGGAAAAGCAGGCTCCCTGCAGGGACCCCGATGTGGGACTTGATCCCGGTCTCCAGGATCACACCCTGGGCTGAAGGCAGCGCTAAACTGCTGAGCCACCTGGGCTGCCCTAGGATAGTTTTTAATAATGTTTTCTCTCAGGAAAATATCTATGCCAAAATTATTCACAAGAGAGGCTAATACATGTAGATAGACCTTATAATATTTCCAAATTTAAGAAATAAATATACAAGTAAAATACATATAATTTTTTATCTTAAAATACATTATACATATGTTGTATATGAATGCATAGCTAATGAAAGGCAGAGGGAGAAGCAGGCTCCCTGCGGGGAGCCTGATGCGGAACTCCATCCCAGGACCCTGGGGTCTCACCTGAGCCAGAGGCAGATGCTCAACCACTAAGCCACCTAGGCATCCCACCAAGGGCTGTTTCTACCCCTGACAGTCTGTACTTTCAATTCTTTGACTATTCTTCAAAGTTCAAACAGTGTATCTTTCCAATAGAATGGAAATGGGGCAGAGGTTTGATAGCTAACTGGTGGCATCCCTTAAAGAGGTATAGGCAGTGGGGCACCCAGATTAACAACTCTTCCCATGAGACTCAGTGCTTGACAACAAAGGAGAATCTAGGCCAGGTTTTTAGACAGAAGCTAGCTGGGGAAAATGTCACAATCAGATGTCATTCCTTGTCACTGGTGTAAGCATCTCCTCCCTGCTGATGGTTGCTGATGCACAATTAGCAAGTTGGCTATGTGGGACAGATGGCTGATGCAGCAGGCATCCTCTCCACAGCAGGGAGAAGGGGTGGAATAGTATGTGTGGCTCCAAAGGGCAGTGATTAATATTCTCGGAGATTCTCGCGGCTAGCCCTTGTGTCCGACCCATGTGCATGTTCTGCTGGGAGATGTGTTCATCTTAACCTACTAGACTTACAGGAGAGGGAATTGGGTCCTATCTGATTTAATGTCCCCAGACATACATATAGGGTAGGACTCAATATTTTCTTATCAAATAAAAAAATGATTCTTCCCCATTTATATATCTATCCTATGGGAACTTCCTGGTTTTTTTGTTTTTGTTGTTGTTTTTTTTTTTTTTTAAATCCAGTCTGATTACCCAGGGAACAGTAGATAAGACTCAGAGGCATTTTCTATAAATGCCTCAGAGGCAGTTTCTATAAATAGACCCAAAAAGGTCAAGTTAAATACTATCAGCTTTTCATTGAACATATTTCAGTGTTAAACACTCCATATACCCCACCTTGGACCACCAGGCTCAGACAGAGCTGTGCCCCAGCTCTTCACCTCACCCTGCTTTATTTTTCTTCCTAGACCACTTTACTACTAATATTACATCAATATTTATTTATTTTTTTTGCCTTCCTACTAGATTGCTCTTCTAACTTCCTCAGAAGATTGACGGTACAATCCCAAACAGAGGAATCCACTATGAATCTATCACACAACTGCATTTGTGTACATTTTCCCTAAAAAAATCTTTATTTTCAAACTTTCCCAGTTAAAAATCTCTTCAAAAAGGCTTCAGAAGGGCCACAGCAGTTCTGTGTGGTATCCTCAATGGAAAGGTTTTTTCCTCATCTTTAGTGAAGTATGATTGACAACAATCATATATATTTAAGTTATACAACATGAGACTTTGATATATATTATGAAATGTTTACCAGAATCAAGCTGATTAACATACCCATGACATCACATATACACTGCTGTGTGTGTATTCTGGGAGAGTACATATAAGATGGACTCTTTTAGTAAATTTCAAGTACACGATACAGTATTATTAATTGTCGTCACTATGCTATACATTAGGTCCTCGGGACTTATTCGTCTTATGATTGAAAGTTTGTACCCTCTACTGACATTTCCTCTTTCCCATCCCTTAGTCCCTTGTAACCACCATTCTATTCTGCTTTTATGAATTTAACTTTTTTTAGATTCCATATAGAAGTGAAATTACATGTTTGTTTTTCTGTGTCTGGCTTATTTCACTCCACGTAATATCTTCCAAGACATCCCTGTTGTTGTAAATGGAAGGATTCCTTTTTTATAGTTGAATAATATTCACTATGTATACCACATTTTCTTTATCCATTCATTCATCAACAGATAATAGGGTTGTTTCTGTAGCCTGGCAGTTGTGAATAATTAAGTCACTTCTTAATTGCCCACACTAGCAGATCAGAAAGAGTTTTTGTGGTTGTTGCTTTTTTTTTTTCCTCGCTCATTTCCTATTTCCTGGCAAATATCTGCCCATGAATAAAGAGGTCTATGGAAAAGAAATCTGTATTCTTTATTTCTGGGTGGAGCTACATGACCATTCTACTTCAGCAAGGATGAGATTCTGACTCTGAAATAGGGAGAAGGTAAAAATGTTGCCCTGTGCTCTTAGCTCAATCTCCTGCATCCTCCTGCCCGTGTCTTGATGCAAATTTACATTTCTGCAGGTGTCTTAAAAAGGATCAGAACTTCATGGTTCAGGGTGGGGTAAGGAGAGAAACCCTCAACCTTTCTTTAAACCATATTCATATATTTTAAGAAGGCTAAGTTAGGCTTCTATGTATCAGGAAAAATCTAATTCAATTATTATAACTATAAAGTTTCATCAGAATTGTATTTTAAAATCACTCCTTTTAAAGAACTATTATGCTTTTTTTTTTTTAAGACTTTATTTATTCATTCATGAGAGACAGAGAGAGAGAGTGAGAGAGAGAGAGACTGGCAGAGGCACAGGCAGAGGGAGAGGCAGGCTCCATGCAGGGAGACAGATGTGGGACTTGATCCCAGGACTCTAGGACCACACCCTGGGCCAAAAGCAGGCACCAAACCTCTGAGTCACCCAGGCATCCCTATTATGCTTTTAATGAAGAGTTTTAGTAGATATATTTGAGGGGGAAACAAAGTCTTAATGTTACAATAAATAATGAAAAATATTCAGGTTAACATAAATTTAGTTTATACAATCCTTGCCTTGCTTGAATTCACTGAACCATGGACATACAGCCACCACTAATATCAATCCCACTATAATTTTCATTACTTAAAATTTTCATAAAAACAAATTTATTTTTTTTTTAGTCATTAAGAATCATTTCTTTCTCTGAACTCCTACAAATTTAAAATTATTAATTCAAGTGGGGAGGTGAAGGAGAAGTAGGATCCCCATTGAGGAGGGATCCTGATATGGGGCTTGATCCCAGGACCCTGAGATCATGGTTTGAGCTGAAGGCAGATGCTTATCCAACTGAGCCACGCAGGTGCCCCTATTACCAGCTCTTTTGCATTGTTTTCATATTAACATCCCTCTAATTCTATAAGCTTTTCATTTTCCAATCCCTCTTACTTTGCACATCTTTATGTCTTGCTGTTGCATGCTGTAGCTATGAATATAGGTCTCTCCTCCTCTACAACTACTGTTCCCTTCTCCTCCTTGGCTCATTTGCATTGTTTAGACTTGACTTCCAGACATTCACACTTTGGTTTCACAGAGAATAGTCTCTCCTGGAATAGTCTCTGTCTGCCTCGTGTTGAAATTGGTGGAGGACATGTTCCTTGGGCCTTGTAAACGGTAATTTTATAAGACCATCTTTGAAGATAAGGGTGATTTCCAAATCTCTCTAAATCCACCCTATTACTCAGTGCAATAGTTTGGACACAGAATGAATTTCGTAAATGAGAGAGAATGAGACACACCTAATCTTCATTCTTCTGCCATCTTTATCTTCAGAAATATCCACCTCTAGCCTCGAGTTCAACAAAGAAAATAGAACAACAAGGCTTCTATAATATCAGTTCTCCTCTGTGACTAGGAAATCTTGCTAGGCAGAATAGAATGATGCCTATTAAGACACCAAAACATGGGAAATAATCATATTAATTAGAATAGTAGTAAGAGGAGTGAGAGGAGTAGCTACCACTTTTTTAGGTCCAGCCATGTGTGTGGTGCTATGCTCAGTGCTTCATAGGCAATATCTCATGTGATGCTTACAGATGAGCAGAACAATTCTATTCTGCAGACAATGGAACTATAATTTAGAAGACGTACGTAACTTACTGAAGACAGCATAGTTTGCCCATGGAGAAGCAGGCATGCTACCTTCACTCTCTGAATCCAAAATTACCCTGAATAATATCTTCTATTCAGAGCACCCTTTTTGTTGTTAATCCTCTGCACCTCTAATGTCAGCTCTGGCCTCCCTTGACTGGAGGTATGTTTACAGTCAATACATAATGGTTTCATTGATTATCTTTGGCTTTTGAACAACTCTTTCTTCAAAATCCTAGTGCAAATTAAGGTCTCTTCTCATTGAAGTGCTGTTCTTTGAATCAAAGCCACATCTCAGCTGACATGGCATCATGGCACATTACTTTGACCACTCTGTGTAACTTTGAAACAATGTTTTCTTCATTCTATTTTTTTTTTTCTACTTCATCACTCATCAATCTCTTAAACTTCCTGAAATAGTGATCTCTGGTTCTTCTAGCCTGCTCTTTTAGAAAATTATTATAAAGAAATTTCTTCCCTCATCATTAAAATTGCTATTTCTAGTATCACTGATGATGAAATTTGGAAGTTTTGGGTTCGAGAGCTAACAGCTAAGAAATAATTCTTGAGACATTTTTGGTGCAAAAAGGTGATTTTATTGTAACACAAGGACAGGTTCCATGGGCAGAAAGAGTTGCACTGGGATTGTGAGGAATGACTGATTATGTACTTTTTAATTAGTGGGGGTTAGGGATAGCATTTGGAATTAGAAAGCAAAGCTTTCAGGACCTTAAGGGGCTAGCTGCTGTTAAGATAAGGTTACTTTTAGTCATAAACATTAAGGTACTAAAACAGCCACAAGTTCCTTGAGAAAGCTCACACTCTGCATGTTATAGGTACCTATCAGTGGGCTGCAAGGTGTAAGGACACTTACTTTAAGCTACATTTATCTTGCCTTTGTTTCCCTCATTATTTCTCCCCATGAGCAACTTTGACCCTTAAATCTTTAAGGATATTGAAGGTGGAATGTCTCATCTTCTGTAACTCCCTCCTTCTGAATAGGGACATAAAGATATTCCTGCCTCTGGGTCAGGATTGGTCTGTTGAGAATTTAATATGAGTTAGGAAAGGCTATGGCAGTGGTATCTAAAGTTAACAGATGAGAGTCTCCATAAGCAGAAAGGTCATCTGTCCTCTTGAAGTTATGGCAGTGAAGGAGTCTCTGTACCAGGTGGAAAGATATGGGAGAAAACAGTAAAACATTATTAAAATAACAAGAAAAAGAAACACAATAAAAGATCTTTGATAGTTAACCAAAATCTTCTTCCAATAATTTAACCAATTATTAAAGGAGAGGAAGGCATGTTTAAAGCACCAATTTGAGTTTATGTTTTTTAACGATCCTTTTATATTTTGTGATACCCTGGAATACATACCCAAATTTCAATTTGTTAATGGCACATGTTCCACTTGTGCAGGGGTTAAAACATCTAATGCCATTTTATATAATAGCACCTGCTACACAATTAAGGCCTTAAATGACTCTCAGAATAGCATTATTATTATTATTATTATTATTATTACTAAACACTTAAATAGCTCAAATGGATAACAGTTCTACAAAATAAAATGACATTGTCTATTATACTTTTGTATATCATAGATATCTTAAGAGAAAATTTCCTTAGTCTGGGAGAGCAAACATGAAAGAACCAGCCAGCAATGTTTCAAACAACAGTCACAAAAACTGTAATTATTTTCTTTAGTTTATATAGTCCTATGTTACTAATTCTAGTTTGACTTGAATGCAGCTTTTAGTTAGTTCTGGAAATTTACTTACTCATTTTAGTTTTATGATTTTAAAGGTATCCAAATCCTGTATTTTTAAAAAAAATTTTTTTATGAAACTTTTTGAAGATGAAACTTGTTTTGCAAGAGCAATAATAACTATAAATGACAAAGACTCAAAAATGGACATGGTTAAAGATCTGATGTGAGCTAATAATATAGCAGGCAAGAAAATCCAGTTATTTCTGTGACACATAAAATCTTAATAATCAGAATATCAGGGATGTCAGAGTGGCTCAGCAGTTAAGCGTCTGCCTTCAACCCAGGGTGTGATACTGGGATCGAGTCCCACATCGGGCTCTCTGCATGGAGCCTGTTTCTCCCTCTGCCTGTCTCTTTCTCTCTCTCTACTCTTTGTGTCTCTTATGAATAAATAAATAAAATCTTTTTTTAAAAATCAGAATATCAAGTGATAGCCTTATACCAAAACAAATTAGAATTTTAGGGATTGTATTTAATCTCTAGAATAATAGAATATTTACCCAAACATAACCTATAGCTTATTATTTGTTTGACGATGGTTCCAGAGCAACTTAAAATAAGAAAAGAACAAACCTAATTGGTAAAAAAGATTTCATTTACAATTTAAATCTTGGACAAGTTAAAAACCTCAGAAAGTTATAAACAGCAGGGAGCCTAAGTAGGATTACAGATTATTACAAAATTTAAAATTTAATTATTTATTCAACTAAGGTGGCAATAACAGATTCCAAAGATAAATATGTAGGGTTATATAGTTGTTAGCAAAAGTGAGCTCCTTTAATATTAGAAGTTTTAATTATGTTAAATAATCAAAGATCTGATAAAAACAAAGATTGGTTATAAACTTTCGTTTATCCAGCAGACAAAAGAGAAATAAACCCCACTTTGCTTACATTTTGTTATGCAGAGCAGACCAACAATCCAAGAAAATTTTGTCTTTTTAACAGAGGGAAAAGCAGAATTTCAATCTTACACCAGTGTACTGTTAAAATCCATTTTTAAAAAAGATTTTATTTATTCATTAGAGACAGAGAGAGAGAGAGACAGGCAAAGGGAAAAGCAGGCTCCACGCAGGGAGCCTGATGTGGGCCGAAGGCAGGCGCTAAACCGCTGAGCCACCCAGGGATCCCCAAAATCCATTCATTTCAACCTTAGTCCTGACAGTGCATAAAATTCCTTTCCAAAGATTTCTCTTCTAAATATTTTATTCATTCAGATTTTGACCTAAGCCACCTTTCCCCTATTAGTCTTAATTATATTTAGCAGAATTTTAACTCTTAGAAACCTTAGTCTCCAGTGAAGATTTAGTAACTGAGAACTGTTACAACAGAATTCTTTTAGATCTGAAATTTATAAATACGTTTTATAATTAAAAAAATTTTTTTTTATAATACAATCTTTTAAGAAAGCACAAAGTACATTTACCAACAGACCCAAGTATTTTTTGCTTCTCTGCAATAAGAAGCCAAAAGCACAAACTTACATTCAGTAATCAATGTTTTGGCACTCCATCCTATTTGGAAAAGACCTAGATGCCCAACAAATTCAATCCAATTTATCATCCAATCAAAACTTTAAAGTTTTGGGTTACCAAAGACTTTGAAAGCTATCCTAACAATTACCCATGAAAACTTTGAGACAGACAAAATTAATGATCATTTTAAGTATCTTTTTGCTGACAAATTGCAATGGAGAAAACACAAACTTGTTTGACCTTTAGCAAACCAGGGAAGAATAATGCTGATAACTCTAAAGACATACTTATCTTAATTAAACCAACAAACTTAACTTAGCTTAAATACTGAATATATTTCACCTGGGTCCACTTAAAAGTCAATCAATTTGTACCCCACTGTCAATTTTTACATGGCACACTGGTGAGGAAATATGAGGTGGGCACTATAAGTCCAAGGGGGTGCTCTTTGTTCCTTGATGGTGAAAAGAGGAGGAGGAGGAGCCAATGACACTAGAGGATCCAAGGATGGTATGGGAGCCAGTTTCAGGCTGTACCTACGGTGGTGCTGAAACAGGGGAGGGGAAAGGGGGACAGAAGAGGTGACCTGCCCTCAGGAAGGCTGGAGGCAGATAAAAAAGCCCAGAGGGCAGAGAAAAATATATCCTGGTTCTAAAGTTCATCAACTTGGACAGATGAAAAGACATTTTTTTTTTTTTCCTACCAACAAGTGGAAATATGCAGTCCATGTCAAGCCAAAGAAGACAGGGAATTTACTTGAAACAAAAGGAGTTGTGGCAGCTGTTTAGGAATATTCCTTAAAGTCCCTGTCCTGAGGTAGACTAACCACAGACAGTTGACTCCAATTATCATAGGGATTAAACTGGGAAATGAATAAAGGAGAAGTCCCCAAATATAGCTAGAGTTACCTGAGTCTATTAGGAGGAATAGTGAGAGAGAATGTCCCGTTCATTAGGGATAGCTTATGTTTTCCCCAGCAATGTAGGTTTATTTGGAGGAGGCTTGTTTAGAAGATCAATATCCAATATCTCCAGAGGGGGTTATCAACTTAGCTGGTGTTAGACACATTCTGCAAGAGGCCCTTAGATCAAGATCCTGATTTAGGACCACTTGGAGCTGGACATAGAGTACCTCAGTCCATTTGCCCTGTTGCCTGCAGAAGAGATCTAGCTGATAGATCACACTGAAACTTAACGTCCCATTAATGAATGGGTCATTTTCCCTGGTCTCCTAAGGAGTGTTGAGGCTGTGCAGTGTTACAGAAGACCAATCTTTTTTTAAATCTTGCAATCCAAATTGATTCCAGTGGGTTAAAAGCATGCCAAAGGCAATGGAAGTAGAAGCCTAGAGAAGGTCCATTATCAAAAATCCCCTCTGACTTCCTGGTGGCATCCCATGTGGATATGTCAGAGATTCCAGCGTCAAAAGTGACGGGAGGCATCCCTCAAACATAATTGCTATTGATCACCATTCTACCCTAAAGGACCTGCAGGAGAATGTAGTCCTCTCTCTTTTCCGTTGCATCCTAGGCTACTAATGGGTCCCTGGAAATGGACTGAAATATCATGCCATGTTGTGCCATGAAAGCCGTGTTGTGCTATGAAGGCTGTGAAGAATCCACCATTTTTAACCCATGGAAAACACTAGAAAAGTTTTATAAGGGGAAATTACTCACTTTTGTACCTTAAGTAGTCAGTAGAGGACATTAATGAAAATCAGTGAAGATAGAAATCCATCATTATCTAAGCGACATTCCAACACAGGTAGTCCTTACAGCTGGCCTCCCTGAGAAACAGTTATCGGTTGGGTTTTCATTTAGTTGGGTACTAGTTTTGGCTAGCTCCCAGGTGAGGTCTCATGACTAGAAGTGGTTAGACCAGGGATGTGGAGGGAATCACATTAGACCAATGAGGAGGAAACCTCACATAAGAGTATTAAGATCGGCAGCCTTCCTGGTGACTTAGGTGGCTGTCCCTTTCCCCAGAAAGACAAATTGTATAAGAAGAGGAATAAAGAGAGGGCGTCAAGTTCTGAGTCTTATTACCATCCCGACCGAGGTACTAACTTTAGCCAGAAGGCAAGCTTTTTCCTCCCTGTAGAGTAGTAGCCCTGGGCTAGAGGATTGTGGCCTGAGCAACTGACATGAAAAGTGTTCCAATAAACCATATTCCTTGAAAAGCTCCTAAAATGAAAGTAAGAGAAGAGGAATTTAAAAGTTTAAGTTTAAAAGAAGCAACATATCTCTTTTTTACCCATTGTATATATGGTTGGAAATGAACTATGTGAAATGGAATGTGGTATGAATAAAAGAAATGGAATGTGGTATGGATAAAAGGTTTTTTTTTTTTTAAATAATTAATATTTTGGTTGAGGAGGGGCACAGTGAGGCCTGTGGGACAGGATCTTGTGGTTTGAGGTAGGTTATTGTTGAATCCTAGCTTTCTTTTGGGTGGGTTCCCCAGTCTTCTTATATTATTAAAATGAGTGAATGAATGAATGAACAGATGGACAGGTCAACAAAGTAATAAGGGAGAGGACAGTGTATCTGATTTCTCTAGTTCTGTATGTCTAAGGTCTGTGTTGCCAGAAATTCATTAATTTATATGATGTTCTAATTTGATTCTCACAGATGTGTAACTTTGGTTCTTCATTAATTTTATAGATAAGGAAATTGAGGTCCAGAGAAGTTAAATAATTTGTCCATGGTCACATAGTAAGAACAAAGCTGGCTTTCCAGCAGTGTCTGAGCCTTTCACTCCTGTTCATTCCTCCTTCTCCTCACCTCTCCTGGGCAATGTTATCTGCTCCTGTGGCCTCAGTTAACATGTCACTCTGACAACTGAGCAGACCTTCTCAGAGAGCCCTTCAGTGACCCCTGAATCTAAAATAGCCCGTTGGCACTCAAGCACATCACTATGCTTTATGTTCTTTACTTCACATATCACCAACAACTGGTTTCTTATTTAGTTACTTTTTTTGTGCCCTCCTCTTCCCATTTAATGTGAACTCTCTGAGAGTATGAACCTTGTTATCTTGCCCAATACCATGTCTTCAGTATCTAGAATGGAATATTATGGATGCATGAAAAATGTTTTTTGTTTACCTAGCTCCTAGGTCAACATGCAAAGTCCAAATATTTTCCTGAACTTCAGGGGGAATCATTTGGGTGCCTTCCAGATTTTTCCAATCAAGGGCACCATTCTCATTCCAAATTCAAATTTTACCGTATAAAAACCATTCCCTAAGGGGCTCCTGGATGGCTCAGTCAGTTAAACTTAGTCACTCTTGGTTTCAGCTCAGGTCAGGATCTCAGGGTTCTGAGATTAACCCTGGATTTAGGGCTTGGCACTCAATCCCCAGTCAACTGGAGATTCTCTTTCCCTCTCCCTCCCCCTTTGCTCCCCTCACCCTTGCCTGCTCGTGTGCTTGCACACATACATACACTCTCTCTCTAAAATAAAATCTTACAAAACCGTTCCCTAGCCCTCCATTCATCAAACTTCCTCTCTATTGATTTCAACTCATAGAATAGCATCACCTCTGCCCAGTTCAAAACTTGAAAACATCCTGGATAGTTGTCTCTCTTATGTCCTCCTTTCTCTTGGGTGTTCATTGGCCAATGATAGGTGGAAGTGTTACTAAATTAAATGACACTCTGACAAATGTGTAATAATGCTTTTTATGAAATAATGATTAATTCCATTTAAGTTAGTCATTTTAAGTGTTTTATTACATTATTGAAAATTATCTTTCATTGGTAATACATATGAATTAAATACATATTATTTCAATGAAATTCTGGTTGTATGATGTTGAATTAATTAAGTCACTAACTTCTCTAACCCCCAGAAAAGGCTAGCATAATCACATAACTCATAGGATTGTTGTAAGGATTAAATGAGTTATTATGTGCAACTAAATGGCTTAGGAGAGGACAATAACAATTTGCTCTCATGTGACATGACTCTCAGGAACACATTCATTTCACAGATTACAGTTTTTCTGCAAACCACCATCATGATCAAACATACCTTCATTATTAATGAAGGTATCAGCATCAGCATCAGTACACAGTATGGCTACTCCCATATGGCCACTCCTCTTGGTCCTTTGAACCAGCCTCCATAACTAACTCAACCCACGTTATTCTCTTCTTTCCTGAATCAATCAATTCTGCGCATTCCACATTCAGTTGAGTACTGTCCTAATGTTCTTAAGGTTTTTGTTTTGGCAAGCCTCAAGAAATGGTAGTTATCTCATCTCTGGGCTTTCTTCTTCCTTATAAAGTTGTTTTTCACTTCTTCATTATTTACCACTTTATAAGGCAAATTCATTGATAGAAAGGATAAGTAATGACTTCTGCTCTCACATTTCCTTTGAAATCAGTCTTTCTGAGGTCATTATTGATGTCCTAACAGCCAAATGAAATAGACTCCTTGGGGCATTTTGCAATGATGATCACCTTTAGGTCTTTAGGACTCTTTCTTTGAACAATAATGCAAGTCTTTGTTTCCTTTTTCTAGGCTAGTACTGACCATTCCTATTCTATCCATTCTATTTCCCTGCCTGTTGTCCATCAATGAAGTCTTGGAGTCCTCAGTTCTCTTTGATCCTGAAAATATGATGACCTCATTGCCGTATCATCAGCCAGATACCATGTTCCTCTCCAGTGCCTTCTCCTAAGCTCTAGTAGCACCAGGGTTTGTGTCTCACAGAGAAGTCATATGCACCCTCATCTGTTTTCCATGCTGGCTTGTAATGGCCTCCAAGGCAGGAATAATTATTCTTGTATTTTTGAGCACTTAGTAGAGTGCTCTCTCCAATGTACAACATATATCTCTGCCTAGTTAGACCTACTTGTCTTTAATTTCAAGTGTGTCAATAAGCAAAGCATGAATTTTCACATGTGAGTATTCCCTATCTTTATACATTGGTCTTGAAACAAAGCCCAGTGGAATCCCCAATGGCCAAGTGGCAGAATTGTCACTTACCTACCATCTCCAGTTCCAGTCTCTTATGGCTTCTCGTGTCACTGTCTCTACCATGATCCCACAATCCCTTGTGTTGCCTCCTGGCCACTGGTTGGTTGCCCCTTGAGCTTCTCTTTCTGGCCAGTGACCTGAGTTTTATTACCTTGACTGGCCTGCTTACATATACCCACAGTTCATCTGATTTTAATTTTGGTTGGTTTGTGCTCTCAAGCCTAATAAGAGTACTATCTGAGGCACTGATAGATAATGAGATTCATGGTCAAAAAATTGGATCCTTAGATCCAAGCTTCTCCATGTATATCCCAAAGGCATATCCTTATTAATTCACTGTCAGTGACATTCACTCATTTCTTCCTTATATCAACCCCTTCTGTGAGTACTCAGTGGGACTACAGAGGAGAATGGAGAAGAAAAAAGACCAGTACAGATTCTGCCAAAAGTGGGCTTTCCCTCTGGAAGAACAGAGAGACATGCCAAAGAACTTGGCACTATTCTGAGCTAAGAGCTGTTAAGGATCACACCTGGGTCAAAGAGCCCTCCCTCGAATAGCACATAGTAAATTGATTTACAGTGCATTATGTCCAGGTACATCCTTAAGGAATCCTGGCTGATCTTTATGACAAGAGCATTTGAAAAAATCTGGCTTCAAAATAGACAATACATATTTATTGACTTAATGAAGGAGTGAATGCATGAAGGTAGAATGGCTGGCATGCAGCAGCCTGGGGAACAGATATCCTCTTGGCCCTGTACACAGAGATTCTGGAGTCCTTGAGCTGAAAGTATGAGAAGCATAACCTCATCCCAGGGGTGAAAGTAAGTGCTCAGCTACTGCCACATCTCTGGGGGCTGCTGCTGACTTGGGTCATGTCTGGAGGAGCAGCCATGAGAGGGCAAGTAACCTGGACCTCCCCTCTCCTCACCATTTCTTCTGTTCAAGTTTGAGATGCTAAAATGAAGTCTTCTTCTGTCCCTGCGCTCCCCCAAACTTCTTGTTCCCTAACCCCAGGCACCCTCCTGTGGAACCAGCATATCCCAATCCCACCATGGAAGAAAATAAAATTTCTCCTTCTAGCACCTCTGCTCTTTGTCCTGTGATCCCTTAGCACCACTTCCCTGCACCCCTGCCCCACCAGTGCCATTGGAGTTTCTCCAGGCAAAACTGCCCAATTCAGCTTCTGAACATACCAGCCAGTGCACTGCCTTGTCCAGACAACACTCTAGGAAAATTCCAGACCAAGTTTAGTGACTTTGTCCCTTAATCTTGGAAAAGGGATCTTCTTCCCTTCTGTTAGTCTAGTGTTAGAAACCAGATTGCATGTACAGGGTAGTAGCTTTCATGTTTCCTGTGATTTATATTAAAGAATGTTCATAATATGTATCACACTTTATAATACTTTGATAAGTCAGCAAGGGAAACAACCAACAGTGTTGAGATATGAAGATACAGAGATTCGGGGAGGTGGGGGGCACAGTAGGGGACATGTGAAAGCTGAGACCATGGTGCGAAACCCCAGTTCTTACTCTTAATTATTTCTGAAGTCACATGGCCAGACCTATATGACTTCATATTCCAAATAATTTTGGCTCATTGAAAACTGTTTCAGAAATAATTATTCTTTCCATTAGGTGAGCATCATGATGTAATGAAAATGTCTGTAGTGTTAATAATAATAATAATAATAATAATAATAATAATATGATGGTGATAATAATGATAATTGTGTTTATTAAGGGCCTATTCATGGCTTGACTCCTTACATACCTTTTATTTAGACTTTACAACCACCTATGCACCAGCTATTGTTTACATTTTATATAAGTTGAAACTAAGCAAGGCTCAGAGAGAGTAAGTGACTTGCTGTTCTACACAGCTGCTGGACAGACAGCTACAGGATAAGCCCAGGCATGTCTGCCCCTAGAGATCTTGCCTTTTTCCTGGGGGCTCAGTCTCTCGATTGGTTTTACTTCTTGAGATCCAATAGCGTAAAACATGGATTGTGTCTGAGGGTGCCTAACACTAACAGAATCAACAATCCATTTTCTGTGTTAAGACAAAGAGTCCCCACAACTGTGTTCTTGCTTCTGTACCAGTAAGCTCCATACTACCCCTTGCAGGGCACCCAGAGTCTGGTCTTGGCATACTTCTGCTTAGAACTGGGGCTTGCCATCTGAAGATGTACACCTGGTGGTCCCTTCCTCCTGCCTACACTGACTGGTGGCTTCCAGTTCGGTGAATGTGCCACCATCCCTCCAGTCTTCCTTGCTATCTCTTCATACATGCTCTTCCCTCCTTCTACCATGCTCCTCATGCTCTGGTGCTTCTTCTTATCTTTAGATCTTAGCCCCATGTTGCCTTACTCAGGAAAGCCTTCCTGGCCTCCCGTGAACCTCTCCTGTCAAACACTGATCAGGGATTTCATTGACTACCTATGTGGCCCTTTGATTAATGTTTGTCTCTCCACTTGACCAAAATCTCTCTAAGAACAGGGGCTACAGTCATTTGTTTATCTTATCACTGTAGCCCCAGGATGTAGCACAATGCTTTATACATAGTAAGTACCCATTAGCTGAATGAAAAATGCATGCATGGAAGAATGAATGAATCAGCATCACCAACGTTATCACCATCATCCCTCCAATCTGTATTAGTATTGAAATATCTTTCTTTTTCTTTTAACTTACTCATTCAGTTTATTATTTATTTCTCTCCATTGGAATGTAAATTCTTTTTTTTTAATTTAAATTCAATTAATTAATATATAATGTTTTTATTGGTTTCAGAGGTAGAGATCTTGATTTATCTGTCTTAGGTAATAAATAACCAGTGCTCATTACATCATGTGCCCTCCTTAATGTCCATCACCCAGTTACCCCATCCCCTCACCACCTTCCCTTCCAGCACCCCTCAGTTTGTTTCTTATGATTAAGAGTCTCTTTTTTTTTTTTAAAGATTTATTTATTTATTTATTTATTTATTTATTTATGATAGAGAGAGAGAGAAAGAGGCAGAGACACAGGAGGAGGGAGAAGCAGGCTCCATGCCGGGAGCCTGACGTGGGACTCGATCCCGGGACTCCAGGATCGCGCCCTGGGCCAAAGGCAGGCGCTAAACTGCTGAGCCACCCAGGGATCCCCTGATTAAGAGTCTCTTATGATTTATCTCCCTCTCTGATTTCATCTTGTTTTATTTTTTCTCTCTTCCCCTATGATCCTCTGTTTTGTTTCTTAAATTCTACATGAGTGAGATCATAGGATAATGGTCTTTCTCTGATTGACTTATTTCGCTTAGCATAGTACTGTCTAGATCTACCCATGTTGTAAATGGCAAGATTTCTTTTTTTGATGGCTGAGTAGTATATATATATATATATATATATATATATATATATATATACCTCATCTTCTTTATCCATTCTTCTGTCGATGGACATCTGGGCTCTTTGCATAGTTTGGCTATTAGGGACATTGCTGCTATGAACGTTGGGGGTGCAGGTGCCCCTTTGGATCACTGCATTTGTATCTTTGGGGTAAATACCCAGTAGTGCAATTGCTGCGTCGTAGGGTAGCTCTGTTTTCAACTTTTTGAGGAACCTGCACATTGCTTTCCAGAGAGTGGCTGCCCCAGCTTGCATTCCCACCAACACTGCATGAGGTTTCCCCTGTTTCTGCATCCTCACTAACATATGTCATTTCCTGACTTGTTAATTTTAGCCATTGTGATTGGTGTGAGGTGGTATCTCACTGTGGTTTTGATTTGTATTTCCTTGATACTGAATGATATTGAGCATTTTTTCATGTCTCTATTGGCCATTTATTTGTAGGTCTTTGGAGAAATGTCTGTTCAGTCTTCTGCCAAGTTCTTGATTGGATTACTTAAAATAACTTTCTTAATTCCTTCAGTCCCTGGGATATACATATGCTGAAATATATTTGTAGTCTATCTAAAATTGTATTCAAACTGGGCATTTTGTATTTTTATTTGCTCAATCTGGCAACTCTGTCACAGACAATTGCCTTTTGAGGCTGTGGGCCACTCAATTTCAGGCTTGGAAGCTCACAGTCTCATTCTCCCACTTGTGAATATGTGTAGCTTTTTCTCCAGAGACAGAAAGTAAAGTCTTTGGAAGGCAGTGGCTCTGGATTCTCCTTTCTTTAGGTGACCTCTTTCTAGGTCCCTATCTGGTGCTTATATCTATCAAAGCTTTACTTAACACTCTGCATTACAAATGTCAATTCATTTATGTGTTTTCTTCATTAGACTGCAAGCTTCTTGAGGGCAGAGGCTGTAAATAGCTGCTCAGAGAGTGTTTGTTGAGTGAATGGATGATGACTACTCTTAACTCAATTTTAGGAATCCAGTAATCAATTTTAGGAATCCACTAATCTCACTTAGTAATCCAGTGATCTATAAATACTTATTGAGTGTTTTTAACATCTTTGCTTTTTGTGTTTTTTAATATTTAAATTCAATTTGCCAACATATAGTGTAACACCCAGTGCTCATCCCATCAAGTGCCCTCCTTAGTGCCCATCAGCATATTTAAAAAGCTTTACATCATGAACTAAGATCACATTCTTCTAGCATAGAGTGTTTGAGATAATGACTATTAATAGGGAAAATATAAAAAAGTAGTCATCACTGAGAAGAATACATACACTATTTCCTTGGATTATGGGTCAGCTTCCAGTGAACATGTCAGTCTGGGTGATTTGTGTTCCCAGGATGCTTGGGAAAGATGCCTGACTGAGGTTCCAATAGGGACAATAGGGATATTGTAGGAGATACCATATATATAACAGGGAGGCTGGCTCTCAAAAACCCTGTGAGTCTATGCCTCATGAATGTGATTTAGGTTTTACCAATATTTAGGAATATATCTGTGTGTGTGTGTCTGTATATGATATGTTCATATATGTTTATATGTATACACATGCACATATATCCATGTAAATACAGATATATAATCTTTATTGAGATATAATTCACATTTCATATAGTTCATCTACTTGAAGTGTACAATTCAGTGTTTTTAGTATATTCACAGAACTGTATAATTGTCACAACTTAATTTTAGAATATTCTATCACTCCAAAATGAAGTCCTGTGAAATCATTAGCAGTCACAACCCATTCCCCCAAGCCCTACTTTTTGTTTCCACAGATTTGGCTATTCTGGGCATTTTATAGATATGGAATCATACAGGGGCACCTGGGTGGCTCAGTTGATTAAGTCTCAGACTCTTGGTTTTAACTCAGATTATAATCTCAGGGTCATGAGATTGAGCCCCACATTGGGTTCTGTGCTCAGCAGGGAGTTCGCTTGAGATTCTCTCTCCCCCTCTTCTTCTGCCCCTCCCCTGTGCTTGTGCACATTCCCTATAAATAAATAAAATCTTAAAAAAAAAAAAAGAAATGGAGTCATACAGTATGTGGTCTTCTGTGAGCAGCTTCTTTCAGTTAGCATAATGTTTATAAGGTTTACCAATGTTGTAGTCTGTATCAGAACTTCATTTTTTTAATGGTAAATACATATTCCATTGTGTCAGTGTACCACTTTGTGTTTATCCATTCATCAGCTGATGGACCTTTGGATTGTTGCCACAGTTTGACTATTGTAAATGTCACTGCTACAATGTATTCATGTACAAATTTATGAGTAAATGCATATTTTCATTTTTCTTGATAACATTTTCATTTTGGTAGAAGTGGTTTGGTGGATCAATGGCTACTCTATGTTTAACCTGAGGAACTGCCAAACTGTTTTCCACAGTGGCTGCACCATGTACATTCCCACCAGCAATGGTGTTGAAGGTTTCAATTTCTCCATGTCTTCCTCAACACCTGTTAGTGCCTTTTTTTTTTTTCATTATAGTCATGCTAGTGTGTATGAAGTGGTATGTCACTTGAGGGTTTGATGTGAATTTCCTTGATGACCAATAATATTGAACATATTTTTATGTGCTTATTGGCCATTTGTATATCTTCTTTGGAGAAAAATCTATTCAGATCCATTGTCTATTTTTAAATTGTAATATCTTTTTATTATTTAGTTGTAGGTGTTCTTTATATATTCTAGATACAAGTCCAGTTTCAGATATATAATTTACAAATATTTTCTTTTATTCTGTGGGTTATCTTTTCATTTTCTTGAGATTCAGATATTTTTAAGTTGAGTGTAATTGACACACAGTGTTACATTAGTTTCATGTGTACAATATAATGGTTCAATATCTCTGTACGTTATACTGTGCTCGCTAGAAGTGTAGCTACCATCTGTCACCATACAACACTATTACAGTATCATTTACTATATTCTCTGTGCTGTGCCTTCATCTCTGTGACTTATTTATTCCATAACTAGAAGCCTATATCTCCCATTCCCTTTCACCCATTTTTCCCATCCCCTAAACTCCCTTTTCTCTGATAGCCATCAGTTTGTTCTCTGTATTTATAGGTCTGATTCTGCTTTTTGTTTGTTGGCTTATTTATTTGTATTTTAGATACTACATATGAGTGAAATCATATGGTATTTGTCTTTCTCAGTCTGACTTACTTTGTTTAGCATAATATACTACTCTAGGCCCACCCATGCTGTTAAAAATGGCAAGGTCTTATCTTTTTTATTATTGCATAATATTCTATTGTATATATAGATTCCACTACACAATCACACACACACACACACACACACACACACACATAATTTTTATCCATTCATCTATCAACAAACATTTAGGTTGCTTTCATATCTTGGCTACTGTCAATCATGCTGCAATAAACATTGGGATGCACATATCTTTTTAAATTAGTGTTTTCATTTCATATGAGCATCTTTTCACTTTCTTGATGTTATCATTTACAGCACAAAATTTTTAATTTTTATAAAGCCCAATTTGACTATTTTTCTTTTGTTGCTTCTGCTTTTGGTGTTGTATATAAGAAACTGTTGATTAATTTACTTCTATGTTTTCTACTGATAGTTTTATAGTTTTAGCTTTTTTTGAGTTAATTTTTAGAGTATTTTGAGTTAATTTTTATGTATAGTATGAAGAATAATATATTTTAATATTAATATCACCTGTAATATTATGCAAATTTATCTTCTCATCTTTCTGTATACATATCTAATGATGACACTATCATTATAGCGCTATATTTATTAATTTCATTGTTCTACCTCAATCTATAATTTTCTATCTCTTTCTAACTTTATTTTTATCTTTATAATTTGAATCTAATATTAGGACTAGAAATAACTTCAGGATTTTTGTCTAGAACTGAGACCCAGAGAATTTAAGTGACTTTGCTGGAGGCCACACAACTTTTAATGTCTTCTTTGTGTTAATAAAAGAGATTTATAATGAATAAAGGAATTTTACAGAAATAAGTTAACCTCAAGATTAAATTTAGGCAAAAATATAAATAATAAGGTATCTAGTCTCCAAATTGGAAGGTAGTTTATCTTTGAAACCCACAGCAAACAAATAATCCAAACATAAAAGAGCAATCTATATCCTTAATTTAATAAGTGAAATCTCATCTTCTTTCTAGCCAACTTATATCTACTGAAGTCTTTCTTGGTATCCTATTAGGCAACCAACTCTTTTAACTGGCTCCAGGGATTTATTACTAGGCTGATTTTCATAACATCATTTAACAAACATTTAATGGACACTTTCTAGGAACGCGGCTTTCTGCTAGACCCAGTCTTCTGCTGCCAAGATGCTCATTATCTGGTGAAAAAAGCCATATCTATTGGTAAAAAAAGTACATTATTTGTAGGTCCCGTAAAAGAAGACTGTTGGAGTCGGTGTGGCTCATTTCACCTGGGTGATGGTGATAGTAGAGCTAAGTGAGGCTGATGGAGAACTTGAAGGTGGGCTAAATGTGATGCAATTCCTAGCAGATATCTGGCACACAGGGGAATAGAGTTAGTTGGGGAGAAAAACAGGAGATAGTGTTCTGAGCAGAGGAAAGAATTCTGAGAAAAGACATCAGACATGAAGCATCAGCCTACATTGGGAGCGTGTAACTGAGGAGTAGGATGTGGCAAAAGGTTTTTTCTGTAACCAAAGATAGCTTGAAATTTGATGTATCTTTGCCAGCAAACCCCTTTTATTTTACTTTTCCAAATCACTAGATATTGATAACTTAGTAATGCTACATTGATTATATTCTATGAGGCTTAGCATCTGATGAAGCAGGACTGTCCAATCACCATAATAATCATAATATATTATGATTAAAACAGTAGTTAATTTAGTTCTGCTCTAGACTCAGAGTACTACTGTTTAATGGCATGAGTGTCACAAGACAGTCAGAGACTTCAAATACTCCATATAAGCAGGGGTATGACTTGTCTAGCCTAGTTCTTAACCTGCTGAGGAAACACATATATTACTCCTTCATTTCTACACATTCTCTGTTTATGCATTTCCAACTCCGGCCTCTCTCTGTCCTTCTACATCTTTACATCCCCTTATGTGTCCATTTAATGTCCCCAGTCACCATCCCTCTTGTGCTTGCTTCCTCTTTTATTTTTAATGTTTCTATTAAGGGTAGTTGCAAACAGAACTGGGAAGCTCTTCTGCTCTGTTTAATATTAACTTTTTTTTTTTGTTCTCCCTGACACAAAGAGATGTCCTTGTTTCATTATCTCTTAAACAGCCATTTGGTGACAATCTGTGATAGTATTTTGTGCTTTTTACCTTTACCCTAGTTGACACATAGGTACTACATGGTTTAAATATGCATATCTGACCCACTGGAAACTGGGCTCAGGGAAGACAGCTCAATGGTACCCTGGTGACAGGATAAAACCCCGATTACTTCAATATTAGAGGGCGGAGGTCACACAATATTAATAATTTATATGGAAAAGTTGAAAGATACCTGAGATGACAAATAGCACCTTCATTTCAGGAATGAGTCCCTGCACCTCCAGCTACTATAGTGATAGGAGGGGACTCCAATGAAAAAAATGT
The DNA here is from genome assembly GCF_011100685.1 of Canis lupus familiaris. Classification (NCBI taxonomy): domain Eukaryota; kingdom Metazoa; phylum Chordata; class Mammalia; order Carnivora; family Canidae; genus Canis; species Canis lupus. The sequence goes on from NC_049238.1 coordinate 62,241,682, forward strand.
GAGTGATACAAAGGGAGAAGTTTTATCAAAAGAGTTCAAAAACATACATCTTTGCAAAGAGAGGGCAAGTATTTATTTTAGCTCTTGGGATCAAGGCATTCTAACCCACCAGTGAATTCTGTTAAGGTTCGACAAGCCTGGGCCCCAAAAGATCATAACTCCTGAAAAGGGTCTCATAGTACAACAAAGCATAGAGTATCTCTCTGTATCTGTAACTCAAGGTAACTTCATCTCATTGTTTATCTACTTCCTGAGTCTCTACCTCTAGATAACTTGGCTTTCAATCCTGGTTCTGACATTTCCAAGCTTATGATCACCAACAAATTTTGACTGCTTTGAACTTTGATTTTTTTCAGCTATAAAAAATAATAATAGTTTGTACCCTATGGGCTATTCTAAAGATGAAGGGAGTTAATACATATCAAATCCTTAGCCAAGTGATGGTTATATAGCAAGTACTTGGTCAGTTATCTCTAGATTTATGTGTGCTTTTTGAGTTGCCTCCATCTTTTTATTCTTTTATTTTTTATTTTTTTGCCTTCATCTTTTTAAATTAATGCATGCATATCTGCTGCTACTTCATGCCTCTGTGTCTCTTTCACATGACCTATTTCACTCCCAGCTTGTATTCTTTATACTTCTGAATTTTTTAAATTGCTAACTTGTCTCTATCTTTTGTTCTAGATTTTATTATATCTATCTCTATTTTTATCATTTTTGTAGATATTTATATACCTAGGTTTCTTTTGATATCTTTATATCAATTTTACAAATCATTACACCTGTTATCACCTATTCCTAGGTTTCTATGCTTATATGTCTAGCCATGTATATTTCTATAGCTCCATCTATCTAGATATTGTTGAAAACAAATTGTCTCTCCAAGACAACCATTAGCTTTAGTCCCCAGAGAGGTTCATCTTTTGGGGCTTCGGAATCTTCATCTGTAGAATGATGGAGTAGGACCATAAATTCCTGGGGACTCTTGTTACTTTGACCTTCTGAAAGTCTATGATCCTACTCAAGTTTGGAATGGTATCTGAAGACCCCCTTTGGAATGAGTGTTGGAACCCAGAACTTGGACTCTAAATTCAGGTGAACCTGGGCAGAGACTTCCCCATGGCAGGGACCGGTATGTGCACTGCAGGTCACAAAGCACTTTTGTACCATTATCTGATTTTACCTTCATGAGAACTTAGTGAAGTATTTTCATTCCCATCTTCATATGAGGAAACTAAGGCTCAGAGAGCTACATGGGTAACTGAGTGCTAAGTATTTTAGATCAGCTGTCTTATTTAAGTCACATGATAATTCTATGGCTTTTCTAATTCTCATTCCTCTTCTTTATTTCTCTTCTTATTTCTTCTTCTTCCTCTTTTTTCTTTTTCTTATTTCCATTTTATAGATAGATAATCTGAGGCTCATGGACGTTAAGTAGCTTTCACCCATTAGCAAGCATTGGAGCTCAGATTCAATCCCAAATTTGTCTAAAGTCTGTGCTGACAAGCTTGCTCAGAATCTTAAATGCCTATAGAGGCTAGAAGGTTATATAAAATAGTGAAATGATCCAAGTAGAAGGATTATTTCACTTTCCTTTAATCTCAGCAAAGAAAAACAAGAGCCTAAGTAAAATAATAAAAAGAAACTTATATTGTGCATTGCATCACAGATATATTATAGAATGGTGGAGAATTGTAGAACATATAAGTATATGTAGAACATAAAAGTATATGCCCTAAGAGAGGAATTATTAATTTTCAGGTTTATGGAAATTAGGCTCACGTTTGCCACATCTTTTGATTTAGAAGAAAAGCTGGATGTCTAGAATCTTAAGTATAATTTCTCTATTTCTAAATTGTTAATGATCACTTACTAAATTATATAAGCAAAAATTATGTAGGCAAAAGATAAAAAGATGTCTCATCCTGACTGTATCTTGGGATGCCAAGTTAGTGTGTCTGTCCTACACTATGCTGTCTTTAAACCCTATACCGTAGCATTAGCTGAGCACCGGCTATAAAGCCATCAGGTTGCTCAGCTTAGGAGTAGGAGGAAATGCTGTGCCTGGTTGCTTATGGTTAACATTTATTCTGAGTAGATGTTGGATATTTTGAGTATCATTCTTGGCTGGATTCTTTTACATAAAATAATTGCCTTAACCCTCACAACAACTCTGGAAAGAAGGCTTAATTATCTTTATTTTCAGTTGAGTAAATTAATACTCCTGTTGGTTTTAAAGGTCACTCAGCTGTAAGTAGCCAACCTAGAATGTTAACTTCAGCTCTGACCATGTTCTCTTCGTTCTGTAGAGATGCCTCTATCTTTGAGGTGACTTTAATTGCTTCAAGTTGGGGAACTTTTCCTCTTTTATATTTATCTGATGAAAATCTGAGATAAGGAGGAAGTCAGGGGCCTGGAATCATCTTTCAGGACAAAAGATAGCTTTGCCACCCCTTATCATCCCCACCACTAGATCTCCTAGGGATGGGGGAGAGACTTATAGGGGAAGAAGGAGGAAGAAAACAAGAATCTGCTCCTTCAGAGTCAAGAAGCTTTGACATTGAAGTGAGATACTCCCACATTCTGTAGGTGACTGCAAGGTCAGGCATACAGGGAGGGGACTGCTGCTGGAATGCTAACCTGGGTGATGAGCCAGGCAGATGCCAATAAGCTGTCTCATGGATTAAGCCAGGCCCAGAGCTCTTTATATAAAGACAGCCCTCTGCCCAGATCCTTCAGCCTGAATGTCTGCTTGCTGTGAGGAGGGTGAGTCTAGGGGTTGGGTCCCGGGATTGGGCTAGAGATGCATCTCAGGGGATGCCCAGATTCACAAGGTAAGGCATGGTGGGAGGTGGGGGAGCTTCAAGCACCTTCCAGGAAGTGCTTGAAGGAAGAGTGATACATAAACCTGAGGAGAAATGTCTGGTAGACTTTTAGGAGATATAATAAGAATATTTGTGGAGTTTGTGCAAAGAACTGAGGGCCTGAAGTCAGTGTATTTGCCTTTGATAATAGTGGTCTCCTCCTCAAGTAGCATTTTCCCACATCAGGATCTCTTTTCCTGGAAAAGATGCATTTACACCTTATGAGCAGAGTTGTGTGTCAGGGGGTTACTTTCCCTAAGGGCATGTGTTTGTAGATATTCTCTATAAATGGAGAATGGAAGGCTTTGCTTTTCATTAGAAGCATTTTCAGTATTTCTGGAGCCTATTGAGAAGTGTTTTGTTGGGTGAATTAATTGTTAAATCAGCCACCCTGCTATGCCAGTCACAGGGCTGCCTGTATACAAACAGATGAATTTAGGGAGGGCAGAGGAATGGAGATTGCTTCTGTTTCTCCCTGGATAAGTGTCATGTTGGGGTATGCTTGTATCCCCCAAATCACGTTTGTATGCTTCTGCTGTGCAGGGTTTTATGTGTGGCTGAACGTCAGTCAGTCTTGTGATTTAGGAATCTTGCACTTTCTGGGTTACCCCATCTAGGCACTCATTCCTTGCCTTTACGAGGAGCTAAGGAGAAAACATTTCTGAAGTAGCAGGTTGTCCCATGTCAGATAATTTAGAACAGCAACCTGCCTGGGCAGATTGCCATGTTGGTTCTGAGCCTTTCCAAGGCTGGCATGTTTTGTCTGTGTGTGTTTTGCATATGTCTATGAGGGTTGTTTAAAGAAATTCACCTAAAAAGATTGAATGTGGAGAAACAAACATTTATATTGGGTTTGAGCTGTGCAATAATGGACTGGATCCTTTACTTTTCAGTGGGTGCTTCGGGCACAGATGGAACCTGAACACTTACTCCCACCTGCTCGTTTTTACATGTTTGCACTTGTATGTGTCACCAGTGTATGTATGTGAGGATATCCAAGCTCCTGTGGGTGTGGAGACCCCACTTTGGGCTACAGCCTCCGAAGCAGTGTTATCTCTACCTCCTGTAGAGTGCTCTCCTGCCACTTAGGACAAGGAATCCTAAGGTCTTCAACACACTCTGTGTTAGACACTCTGTGCTGAATGAAGCCCGGGACTGACGCAGGGGGGTGCAGTTGCACTCTGTGCCCACCCTCCAAGGGGAGACTCTGGATGCCTACAACTGTGGCTGTGCCTTTGAAGCTCCCTTAGATCAGGACAGGTCTCAGTGGCAGTGGTGACTAATAATGGATCCCTCTAACTCAGTAAGTGTTTTTGGGTAAAGGTTGATAGTTGGGGAGGAAAGTATAGGGAAGAAGCAGTGTCTTTCCCTTGGTCCTAGATCCTTCTCCCCCAACAACTCATCCTCCTAACACTGATCTTTCTACTGTCAGGTCTCACTCACCTGCCTTCATCAGAACCATGTGTGACCAGCAGCAGATTCAATGTTGCCTGCCGCTTCCCCAGTGCTGTGTGAAGGGTTCCTCTTTCTACTCCTCCAAGTCGCCCAGTGCCAACAGCCAGGTGGTAGTCCAAGCCCCTCGTGAGATGCAAATTATAGAGTGTCCTGCACCATGCCCAGTTCAAGTTTCCCAGGTGAAGTGCCAGGCTTCGAGCCAGTCTAAGACCACCCAGGTGAAGTGCCAGGCCCCATGCCCATCTAAGACCGCCCAGGTGAAGTGCCAGGCTCCATGCCCATCTAAGACCACCCAGGTGAAGTGCCAGGCTCCATGCCAGTCTCAAATTTCCTCTGTTCAAAGCCAGGCCCTATGCCAGCCTGAGGTTTCCTATGTGCAGTGTGAAGGTCCATGCCCTGTTCAGACGTGTTATGTAGAATGTGCTCCAGTTTGCTATACAGAAACTTGTTTTGTGGAATACCCAGTCCAGAACTTTGTACCCTGTCCAGCTCCTCAGCCTGTCCAGACTTATGTGGCTTGTCCCTCAGTTTCCCAAACTCAGGGGAAATTCTCCACCCAGCGTCAGTATCAAGGTTCTTATGGCAGATACGCCCTGCAGGGTCAGTCCCCAGCTTCCTACAACAATTGCACCCCCCAGTTCCAATCCAGGACCGCCTACAGCAACTGCGCCCCCCAGCGTCAGTCCCGGGCTTCATTCAGCACTTGTGCACCCCAGTGCCAGGCCCGAGGCTCTTATGGGAGCTTCTCCTCTCAGCGCAGCCGCTCCCAGAGCACCAGCAGGTGCCTCCAGCCTGGCCCGCTGCAGCCTCTCTACCGCAGCTGTTCCCCACCACGAAGGTCTGAGCCCTTCCACAGCCGCTGCCTGCCATCTGCGTGTTCTTCGGGCTCCTATAACTACTGCACCCCACCACGCCGCTCTGAGCCCATCTATAGCAGTGGCTGCCCGCGGGGTCCTTCCTCAGGCTGCGCTGGGAGATGTGGTCCCAAGTGTCGGATAGAGATTTCCTCCCCCTGCTGCCCCAAGCAGGTGCCCCCGCAAAAGTGTGCAGTTCAGATTCCTCCCATCAGACGCTGCTCTGAGAGTTGTGCCCCACGACCCTCCTGGGGAGCCTCCTGCCCGGAGCTGAGGCCACCTGCAGAGTCACGTCCACTCCCAAGCTTCTGTCCATCACGGCGTCTGGACCGGAGTCCAGAGAGATCGCTGCAGCGATGCCCACTTGCTGCCCCAAGTCCCTGTCCACGTCCTGCTCCACGGCGGTACCAGCGCCCAGAACCCTGTGCAAGGTCCGGGCCGCGCTCCTGTCCTCCACCGCGGCGACTTTCCGAACCCTGTCTGTGTCCGGAACCACGTCCAGCCCCGCGTGCAGCCCCACGACCTAGACCAGTGCAGCGTGAATTTCCCGAGCCACGTCCCTGTCCGCAGCCCTGTGAGCGCCCAGCAGCCTACCCACTTCCAGAGCCAAGTCCCCTTCCAGCACCCTGCCCGAGCCCAGAGCCCTGTGCCGAGCCTCTGCGCTGTCCCAGCCCGAGCTCGGGACCACGTCCGAACCCAGGCCCAGGAGACCTAGGCTGTCATGAGTCTAGTCCATGCCTCCTGGACACCGAGGCCCCCAGCTGTGGCCCAACTGGTTGTAACCAGTGGCAAGGAAGTGGTGACAACTTTAGACCTTGTGATGGGATTCCAGAGCCACAGGGTTTTGGTGATTGTGGAGACCAAGGAGGCACCTGTGTTGGACTGAAAGGCGGTTCTGATGCTGGAACAAAGGGTGCTTATTTTTAAGGATGAGACATCCTTGCCTCCTGCCCTGAAAATGTTCTGCCTCCTTTCCCAGCAGCCTCAATTTCCAGTATGTTCTTGTGTGCTTCTTTCCAAAGACAGCCGGAGGTGATGTCCAAACTCCATTGCATGCCATCTCAGGATCCACCCCTGGGTCTCAGGCCCCTCTCCAGCCCTACATCTGGCTCCTCCCCTGAACACACCCTCAGTTCCAGCCAAACCAGTCTGGCCACCAGGGCACATCTGGGTGTTGTCCAGAATATACTTTGGGTGTCCCTTGCCTCTAAGCCTCTGCTCACTTCCTGCCCTCCTTGCCTGGACCAATTCTCTGCTATGCCCAGCCTCTGAAATTCAGCCCATCTTTCAAGACCTCTTCCTTGGTCTTTTCTGTTTGTTCCTACCCATGGGAACCTATGCCAAGTTCCTAAGACTTACTGCATTGCTCATACCAGCCATTTGGCAACTGCCTTGCAATATCTCTTGAATTATTTCACTTTTCCAGTGTGTCTGTTTTTCTTGACCAACTAGGTTGTAAGCTCCCATTTGAGTGAAGTGAGAATATCTCTAAAGCCCTGTGCTTCTCCTGAGGCAAGCAGCTGCTCTGCAAGGCTTGTGGGTTGGCAGCTTGAGCGACGATCTATCCTGACTGGCAACTCCAGGATCTGGGACAGAAGGAGGTCATGTAATAATAAAGATGATACCCTCATAGTCTGAGTCTTGCATAATGCCTGATTTTTACTCCTTCCTGACTCTCTGGGATGAGCTTCTTTGTTATTATTATTTTTCTTGACTTTATTGTACTCGTGATCTGAGTTTTGCTTGACCAGTGGATTACCTTATGGGTTTTCTGTCTCCTCTCGGTGTCCCTGGTGTCTGGCAGGAGAAGCTGGATGAAAAGGCAGGAGGAATGAGAGAACAAGAAGAACTCTTGCTCCTCAGTCTGGGGGTAGAGGTCTCAGGTCTGGGCTGGGCAGGTCATCCAGCTGTGAGTGTTGGGAGTGGGAGGGGAGCCTGAGGAGAACTGGAAGCTCTCTGTGATATTCCACACAGGGTACACTCTTCTTTTGCTCAGAATAAACCATTTGCACCTTTTTTTTTTTTTTTTCATCATAGAAAAGGCTGCCTCTATGTTCCTCCATTGCTTTTGAATCCCACTGGGCGTGAGTGGTCTTGGTAGTATGAAGATACAGCTTAGAGGGTCCTCTTCTCCCACTCCCTATCTTTGAGATGGGTGCTATGGAATGAGTGCTTTTGAGGTGAACCTATCCCCAAAGGGAGACAGTAGCCTGAGGCCACCATGGCCTGTAGAGGACAAAGAGGGCCTCTTAAGAGGACAGCAGGGAGTGACTCTGGCCTGGACTCACAGATTCAGCTCCACAGGTTAGCACCACAGATCCAGAGGACATCTTTGGCTCTGAGGATATCTTTCCCTTGTCCCAGGGATCTGGCCTTGCAGTGTCAGAGGTAGAGACCTAAGAGACACCTGGCAAAGGAAAACCGGACTTCTTTATGTGAAGTACATTCATTCAATTTTTTTACTGACAAATATTCATTGCTTATCTGTCAAGTGGGGACTAGTAAAAGGCACAGAAATAACTCCTCTTTGCTCTCAGAGAGCTTACTGCCTAGAGCGCTGGTTCTCAGGGTGGTACTTGAACCAGCAGCATAGCACCACCTAGGACATTGTGACAAATACAAGTGCATCATATCAGACCTACTGAAGCAGAGATTCTGGCGGTGAGGCCTGCGAAGCCTGATTTTAACCAGCCCTCCAGGTATTTCTGCTGCCCAGTGTTTGGTTGTTACTAGTTTAGTGAAATACATTATACAGGTAGAACATGAATATATGTATATGTATGTGTGTGATTATATATATATATATATATATATAATATATGTCCTCTGATTTTCAGAATAGCCCACGACACAAGCATTATTATCTCACCACTTGACAGAGCTGGAAGGAAGCACACAGGCTAAAGCCACACAGCCAGACTCAATTCCAAGCCTACACTCTTTGCTACTACATGTGGCATCTTTTATCTCAGTCATAATCTCTGCCTCTTCTTCCAACACATTTTTTTTGGACAGGTTATTTTCACCAGTTTTACTTTTGCCTCTTCTCTTCAAATCCAGGCTCTTCTAGGACCCTATCTGCTCTGTGGCACAAGCCCTCAAGGGCTTGGCAGGGTCCAAATAGCTCCCATGGGACACCCCTATTTTCCTATTACCTAGACCCCTGGGTGGGGGTGGGGAGAGGCTTGAAAGACCCAGATGGGGATTCTCATTAGATCTCTCCCCCTGTTCTTTCAAACATACCCCTGAATAAGGACCCTCTTTTCTGGAGGATGAATGTGGAGCAGTCCATTCCCTCAAAACACAGAAGAAACCCAGACCTGAATGGAAGATAAGGGCATTCACTCCTAGGAAGCCCCACCTTCCTCAGGTTGAGTGTACAGGTCACCACACAGGCTCTTTGTTTCAATGACCCATGACCTGCACTGTTGTCTCAGGATAGACTCTGGTCCCCAGGATAACTAGGCCTGGATATGGAAAGAGATTGGATGATAGTAGAATATAGGGGTCTCTGGGTAAGTTAGGCTGGGCCTGTGCTCTGTCACAGACCAGAGCTGTTCACCAGCCAGCCTCAGTGCCATCTTTGTAACCAGAGGAGCTCAGAGCCCAATGCTCCACTCTCCTGGGGCAATAGTTTGAATTGGGTCCTCCCACCTCCTCTGACAGGATGCTCAAGCTTGTGCCTCCAGGTAGGCCACCTGTGAAAAGTTACAACCCATCTATGGCAGCTCTGGGGAAAGGAGTAGCCAGGAGTGTGTGGGTCTATGGGTCTGTTGTATCTCTCTGTATACTTTAAAGCTTGGGGCTTCTAAAATGTATGTGTCAAGGGGGCTGCCACCCCAGGAGCATGGGTTAAGATATCCTAGGGCCCTTCATCCTTGGCTTTGGACAGCCCTTCTAGATGTATCTAGAAGCCTAGGAGTAACCCAGTCACCCCTTCCACTCTCCACTTCCTTCACACATGATCTGCCTCCCAGAACTCTGCCTTTTGCTTCTATATCAATGATTCGAACAAAGCTTAAAGGGCTGAGGATTGGAATTTCAGAGCAAAAAAGACCACTTATAAAAGCCTTTTAAACTTGCTCAGAGACCTGTGAGAGAATCTCCTTTTTGAATATCACACTAACCATCTAAGGCAGTGCACAGGTTGCATGGTGTTGTTTCCATTCTAGGTGACCAGACTATGCCCAGAAATGCCAGTGCATCAGGCAAATCACAGACAGTATGAAGCAGAGGTCAGCCAGACTCCTATGCTTGGCATCCAGGATGAGGACCTAGCTTCCAGAGATGAGGGACTAGTTAGTCTGAGTAAATGTAAGAGAGGTTGGATGCCCCGCCACCCCCACACCCCAAATCTTGCTTATATCTATGTGCAATTCTCTATCCTTTCCCTCTTTTAGGCCTCCCACTCTGGGATTAACATTTTCACTGTAGAATGAGGGAATTGCACTAGATGTTCTCAGAATTTCCTTCCAGACCAGGTGGATTAGCCACAGTTGCACTTTGTCACTAGGCTCAGTTCTTCATATATAGGTGGAATGACCCGGGAACCCACTTAAAGAGACAGAGTCTCAAGATCTATCCCAGATCTATTTAAATTGAATTTCTAGAGAGAGAGAATCTGAGACCTCCATTTGAAAATTATTCTGATCAGCTGAGATTAAAAGTCTTTGATGTAGTGATACCCAGGGCTATAAGCTTACTCAATATCTACAAGGAGAGTTAAAACTTGCACATATCTGGCCACAGCATAAAGAGAAGGTGGACATGGTGACAAAAATGAGGCTGATAACTGCCTTTTTGTGAAAATTTTTATGTAATTACCCAACGCCAGAGTCAAATTTTCCACTTCTCAGTCTAGGAGCACCTCAAGACCAGGGAGTCTTCTTTTCTCTCAGTTAAATCCCCAACCACTGCCACCCAAAATACCCAGGATGTGGCTCTTGTGTATGGCTGAGAGAGGGGAGGTTGTATGATATATGTTACAGATTTTTTGCTGGGAGAAGATAGGCCTAGTTTTAGTATATCTCTCCTTTATCCAGGCACTATTTAAATATTAAGAGGGAGGAATTCCACATTTCAAAGTTTGTCCTAAAGACTAGAATAATCCTGGATAAATAACCAAATAGAACTATCATGCATAAGAGAATAGCTCAGTTCTTTATTTATAGGTAGATGGTAGTAATCAGAAGAAAGGCAGTGCAGACAACATACAGGAAAATAACCAGGTGGTGAATAAGACTTGGTCCTGGGCCATAGCATACTCCTGATTTCTGGCCTGGTTGGACATCTCAGAAGATCCACATGCCTGTGGCTTAAAACTAGTTAGGAAGAGAGGGTGATGCATAAAAATCCATGTGCTTCCCCATCACCAGGGACTATCAAACTCATTCTTCCAAAAGATGAAGCTTCCTGACCTGAAAGACTAAACTAGAAGTATCTAGAAGCCTACAAATAACCCAAGCTATGCCAAGCCCACCCATCATGTCCCTCACCACATCTTATCATAGGAGCCCTGAGATGAGTTAACATCTTTCTTCTGTTCTTGATTGTTATATCTGTCAGGAATAAAATCATTTATCGACTTAAATAAAAACATCTATTCATTTGATAAAGATTTATGAAACCTAGCTATCTCCCAGGAACTGTGCTTGGTTTTGGAAATACAACGGTGAGCAAGGCAGACACCATCATACCTACTTGGAGTTTGAAAGACTATAGAGTTTATAAGAGCTTGAACATAGGAGGCACAGTGTACCATGGAAACCCATAGGAGGGGTACAAATGGCTCAAGTGCCTAGAGGAGGTGCCTACAATCAGAGATTTGAAAGTTGGTAGGAGATGTCTAATGAATGGAGGAAAGAGGAGAGCACTCCAGGAAGAAACACTAGGTATGCTGTCATTAAAATAATATCATGACAGATGACCAGAGGAATATTTCCTCCTTATTTGACCATCATTCTTGGTTCCAAACACGTCCATCTTTACCCTATTCTAAGGAAGTTCTTATCAATATTTTAGAGTAAAACTTAAGAAGAAACTGGCCTAAGTTTCAGGTGACTTCAAATTATGAGGGAAAATTGAAGAAAAGATTCTATCAGTGTGGGTTAGAATAATGGACCTAATCTGACAAGATAAAATGTAATATAAAGGTGAAGTTCTGAGTTCAAGTGAAAGATCTACTGCACTTGTAGAAGATGAGTGGATATATCAAAGCCATACATATAAAGAAAAGTTTGGTTGATTAAAACCTTAGCATAGGGCAAGTGTGAGATTGTCTGCAGCACATGGTGATGAGCTCCTGTTCTTAATAGTTAGTCATGATAGTGTTGCTCTGCTTAGTCCAGACAGTGGTCCAGACAGTGCACAAATGGGAGTGAGGCTAGACGATGATGTGTCAGCCTACTATGGGTCAGCCACCACCTGAGACAGGAAACCTACATCCTTCCTCACACTCACAACTTGCCAAGATGCTATTATTTGCTCCAATTTATAGACAGTGTCACAGACATACACACAAAATCTACTGAGGTTAACTAAACTGTCTGGTCACACATCTAAGACCTGATAGTGCTAGAACCCAAGCCTAGGCTTATCTTGCTTCAAAACTCGGTCTCCCTGTGGAAGGAAGAATAATGTTATATTTTATTTTTCAGAGAGGAGGAGACAGGAGGAAAGATGTGGAGGGAAATGGGGAGAGAATCTTAAGTAGACTTCATGCCCAGTGTGAAGCCAGATGTGGGCTGGGACATGGGGCTTGATCTCACAACCCTGAGATCATGACCTGAGCCAAAATCAAGAGTTGGATGCTTAACCGACTTGAGCCACCCAGGTGCCCTTAATGTATTTTCAAAGAAGTAGCATGTTGCTCTCTCTCTTCCATTATTTGAAAGACTTTCTGTCAGAAAAAGTAAAAGTCAAGAGCTTAAATCCAATGGTTGGAAATTTCTGGTTAGAAATAAAGAGAATAACTTAATAATCAGAACTGTGTGGAAATGGAATGCACTGTTACTGCTGCAGTCAACACTTATTCAAATAATGAGTTTTTACTATGTCAGACAGTATTCTGGATGCTTGGGATGTATTAGTGAATGAAACAGACAGAGATGCTTTTTCTCAAGGGACTGTTATTCTAGCAAAGGAAAACATAATAAAAAACGGACATATTTAAATATATATATAACATTAAAATATACAAACTTCTTTGGAAATAAGAATAGCAATGGAGATGTTGTGGGCAGGCATCCCAGAGAGCATAAGAAGAGGAGGATGACTGAGCTCCGTGTATGGGAGAAAGGGGCCCAGCGGGGTGTGGAATCGTGAGCCAGCATGCATAGGAAAAGGCATCATGAGATAGGAGTTGGACCCCAGCTCCACCACTTACTAGCAGAGAGGTCTTAGCTTTGGCAGTTTCCCTTGACACATAATTCCTTCATTTATAAAATGTGGTTAAAAGAAAAATATACCCCTGTCCGTGTCACACAGGATTAGATAGGTTATTTAAATTACATACACTTTGTATATTATAAAACACTACAAATATATCTCCCTTTAGCAGTGAATTGTTTACCCCTAAGGAGAGAAAGACAAGGGAGAGATGACAATTGGCCCCTCTGATGAGAGAGGTTGGCCACAAAGGCAAGCCAAGTCCAGATGCAAGCAAAGCCTGGACAAACAGACAGGTAGAGGGGAAGCACAAACAGGAATGGATCTGGTCAGCTCAGACAAGTCAAGGGAGGCATGGAGGAGGAGGAACTGAAGGAGTAAGGGACATGGGAAGACAGACATATTTATATATTTGCATATTTTAGTATACATAATTCATATATAATAAATATTATATAAAATAATAAAATATGATTATAAAGATTTTTAAAATTTAATTTTGAATTAAGTTTTTTGAAAAAAATTAAATATTTTAAAAGTAATAAAAACGATTTTAAATTAAAATACTTTATTTGATTATTTTTTAAAGATTTTATTTATTCATTCATGAGAGACACACAGAGAGAGGCAGAGACGCAGGCAGAGGGAGAAGCAGGCTTCTCACAGGGAGCCTGATGTGGGACTTGATCCCTGAACTTGGATCTCGCTCTGAGGCAAAGGCAAATGCTCAACTGCCGAGCCACCCAGGCACCCTAAAATTAAAATATTTTAAATTTATTGTGAAAAATTGATATTTAAAGAATATAAATATTTAGTGAATAATGTCTTGCCCATTATCCATAATGAGATAAAAAAATTTCATATATTTGATGCATGTTTCCTTTCTACCTTCCTTCCAGAGCTAATTCATTAGTCTGACTCATCTAAGTTTAAGGTTAAGTATTCCTATGTATTTCCTGATATTCCTATTACACTATAAATTTTCTTAAAATATATGGAATTGTTTACATATTTTTAACTTAAATATTACATATTTGATGCACTTGTGAAAACTTGCTTTTCTATCACAGAATCTTTGTGAGATATTCAAGTTAGTCACTGTCATTTAGTTTATTTTTCACTGCTATATTGTACTCCATCTTATAACCACCCTAATTATTTAAGTAGTTTCTTATTAAAGAATATATATGTTGCTTCTAATTATTTTGCAATTCTAGACAACTCCATTATTTAACTCTTTTTTTTATTGGATTTCAATTTGCCAACATATAGCATAATACCCAGTGCTCATCTTGTCAAGTGCCCCCCTCAGTGTCCATCACCTAGTCACCCCAACCCCCCTGCCCACCTCCCTTTCCACCACCCCTTGTTCGTTTCCCAGAGTTAGGTGTCTCTCATGTTCTAGACAACTCCATTATTTTAAAAAAATCTTTACATATTGTCTGTGTGTAGGATGGCCTCTCCAGGAGGCTAGGAATTACATGGTCAGATTATAGACATGCTCAATTTTAACCTTACAATATATTGTCACATGGGTCTCCAGTTTACAATTCCCCTATTAGTGTAAAAAAGTTCCTGTTGTTTCATCCTGCTAACACTTTGTAATACCAGATGTTTATATAATTATTCAGTGAGTGTGAAATATCCATTTGATATCTCATTGTATGTATTTCATTGTTCCTGTGTTATCCATTTTCTTGATCATAAGTGATCTTGAGCATCTATTCATATATTTGTTGAACAATGTTTTCTTCTTTTGTAAATTACTTTTTCTTACCTTAGGAATATTTTTTATTTGATTTGCAAAAGTTCTTTACACATTTTACCTTTTATTCCATAGAAAGATATTGCAAATATCTTCCCTGATATTGGCTTTTTATATTTTTAATGTTTTCTTTTCACGAATAAAATTATATACTTTTAAAATAGCCAAGTTTGTGAAATTTTTGCTCTATAATCTTTTTATGCCTGTGAGAAAACAGAAAAAATATATATTGGTCTATGCCCCTATTTCCTGGCAAGAAGTTCCTGAAACACTTGTAATTTCCTGGTTCCATTGAGGCAGCTCTGGATGGGCTCCTGGAAGGTTCCTGGATGGGGTCTGGTCCTCAGGAAGACCAAGCCATGATCAGGAGATTGGAATTTTCAGCCTCACTGCCTATCCTCCAGGGAAGAGATAGGGCCAGAAATGGAGTTAATAATTGATCATGCCTGTGTGAGGAAATCTCCATAAAATATCATTAGGACAACATTCAGAGAGCTCTGTGGCTGGCAAACACATGTGCACCAGGAAGGTGATGCACCCCACCTCTAATGTGGCAAGAGCTCCTGCACTTGGGACCCTCCCAGACCTCCCCTTCTATATGTCTTCATCTAACTGTTCTTCTGTATCCTTTATTATATCTTTTAATGAACTGGTAAATGTTAGTGTTTCCCTAAGTTCTGTGAGCCTCTTTAGCAAATTATTCAAATCTGAGAAGAAGAGGGTCACAGGAATATCTGTTTCATAGTTAAATTGGACAAAAGTTGTGGAAACCTGGGGACCTAGCTGTGATTGGCATCTGAAGTGGGGGGCAGTCTCTTGGGACTGGGAGTTTCACCTGTGGACTCTGACACTGTCTTCAGGTAGATGGTGTCAGCACTGAGTTAGACTGTAGGACACCCAGTTGATGTCTGTTAACTCTTGTCAGTGTGCGGGAAAAAAACAAGCACTCCTCTAGGAGCCAAAAGTGTTAAGAGCTAAGTGTTCTATGGGAGTAGTAAAGTACACATAGGAAAGAAACACAGGAGGAAAGAACTGGGGTTTCTCACTACAATGCCTTCTTTAAGAAACCTTTCTTTATTATAAACTTTCATTATATTTTCTTTGTATTGTACAGAAACTTTCATTTTTATATATTTGTATGAATTCTATTTTCACCATATAGATAACCATTGGTCATCATAAAATAGTCATTATTCCCTAAAAATCTGCACTGCCATTTCAACCACACAGCAAGTTTGCATATTTGTTTTTTTTTTTTTTGACAAATGAAGAAATTACTTTTATTATGTTAGAATATTCCTTAATGGGTTGGCAATTATTCATGTGAAGGAGAGTTCAGAAAACAGATTTATGACTGTATTAGCCTTGTCCTTGATTAGAGATTTATGAATTACACAAAAAATATTATTCCCTAGAGAAGGTTACTCTAAAAGTAGTAGTAGAAAAGGTCTAAGAGACTGTGAACTTAGAAGAGCATCTCCCTGCTTGTCTGGCTGTTCCAGGTGGACCACAAGACTTCAGTACAAGGATGGACATGTTTTCTTTGTTGAATTTAAAGCTGTTTTACAACAGTTCGAATGCTCTTTCTTGCATGCAACAGGTCAAAGGCTTCATTAATTTGGTCGAAAGACAGACTGTGAGTCACAAATTCATCAACTTTTATCTTTCTGGACATATATTCAGACACCAACTTTGGGACACTTTCCACACTCTTCCATCCTCCAAAGGCAGTGCCTTTCCATACGCGCCCAGTTATCAGCTGAAATGGATGAGTGGTGATTTCTTCACCTGAAGCAGCTACTCAGCTATGACGCTGACACCCCAGCCTTTGTGGCAGGCCTCTAGTGCTGCTCTTATGACTTTCAAGTTACCAATACACTTAAAGGAATAGTCCACTCCCCCATCAGTCATTTCAATGAGCACTTCCTGGATGGGTTTACTGAAGTCCTGGGGGTTAATACATTCAGAGGCTCCAAACTCCTTGGCCCTTGAGAATTTATCTTTATTGATGTCCACACCAATGATCTGGGATGCACCAGCCACCTTACAGCCCATGATAGTCACCAATCCAACTCCTCCTAGGCCAAAGACGGCACAAGTAGAGCCAGGCTCCACCTTGGCAGTGTTCAGAGCAGCACCATAACCAGTTGAAATGCCACAACCGAGAAGGCAGACTTTATCCAAAGGTGCTAAAGGATCAATTTTAGCAACAGAGATATTTGCCACAACTGTCTATTCAGAAAATGTGCTGGTTCCCATATAATGTAAAATTGTCTTTCCTTTGCGAGTAAATCTGCTAGTACCATCTGGCATTAATCCTTTCCCCTGTATAACTCTTATCTTCTGGCAAAGGTTTGTTTTAGGATTTAGACAAAATTTGCATTCTCCACACTGTGGGATGTAAAGTGGGATGACAGTGTCACCTGCCTTCAGCTTAGTAACTCCTTCGCCAACACTTTCCACAATTCCAGCACCTTCATGTCCCAGGATCACTGGAAAACTCCCTTCAGGATCAGCCCCACTCAGGGTGTAGGCATCGGTGTGGCAAACTGGAGTGGCCATGATCTTAATTCGAACTTCATGAGCCTTTGGGGGTGCCACCTCTACCTCTTCTATAGAGAGAGGCTTTCCTGCCTCCCAGGCAACTGCAGCCTTGCACTTGATAACCTGGTTCGCCATGCCCTCTGCTCCTGCATATTTGTTTGTATTTAATGCTAGGCTCACAATTCTGATCTGTGCCCTAGCCATGGATCTCTGTGAGATTATCCACTGTCTTTATTACTATAGTTGTCTGATCAATCATGCTATCTACCAGTGTTTATTTCTCCATATACTTTTTAGAATGGGTTTATCACATTCCACAAAGGCAAGACATAGCAAAGCAAAGTGTCATGTTAGAATTTTAACTGGTATTGTATTAAATATATAATAATATCATTAGAGCAACTTTCATCTTAGTGATTTTTTCCCATTATACCATGAACATATGTATAAATCTTATTTAGTATCTTTTGATAAAGTTTTTAATTTTTTTCTTTCAATGAAGTTTTTACATTTGATACATAAATATCTTGTTCATCTAAAAAAGTTATTATTATATAACTTATGTATTTTGCTGTTTTTTAAAACAGCATTTTTGAATCTTTATCTTCTGCTTTTTTAAATAAATATAAACATATGAATCTGATAATGTGCTGTATTCTTATTATTTGTAATTTTCTACAGGGAATATTCATATGCATATATCCTTTTCTTCTTATCCCATATTGTTAGCTAGGATGTGACAAGGAGTTACCCAGACCAGAGGGCTTAAAACTATCAGTAGAAGAGAGGATGAGGAAGGGAAAAAAGCAGGAGAAAGCTCAGCTAGGTGTTTCACCTGATAGCCCCTTACAGGAGCCACTTAGAGCCAGACTGGAACTGAGGACCTGTGCAGAAGCCCCTCTGAGTCATCCTGAAGTTTCCTTTAGCTCATTAGAGTACTAAGGTCTTCTCCTATGGGGGGTGAGGGGGTCGACCATTTTTTTTTGAGCATAGGATTTATGCATTAAAATGTTGGCATTCTAGGCATGCACAGTTGAATCAACATACCCGAGTAATAGAATATGCCTACGTTCCTTTAATGTATATGCAAGCTCCTGCCCCACCCCTAATGCACTAAATAAAAGCTTCTTGTACTAACCTCCTGGTGAGCCAGTGCTTTGAGTCATCTCCCCATCTCCTTAACTTGTAAAAAGCAATAAAAAGTTCTTTGCTTTTAATGCTTCTTGGGTTGTGTTCAATTTAATGAACTATAAGCTGCAAACCCATTGTGTTTAGTTACATTATCTCTCCTAAGGCTAAATTCTTAGATATTCAAACATTATACACGAACTGTTCTCATTTTACATTCTAATTCATTTACACACCATAAAGAATGTATTGAATTAATGAATCATCATATTGTCATGCATAATCAGTATGCTGATTTATTTTCTTACTAGTGAAACATGAGTGTCCAATTCCATGCATCCTCTCCAATACTGAGTATTTGGTTTAAAAAAATATATATTTATTTATTTATTCATGAGAGGCACACAGAGAGAGACAGAGACATAGGCAGAGGGAGAAGCAGGGTCCATGCAGGGAGCCCGATGTGGGACTTGATCCCAGGACTCCAGGATCACACCCTGAGCCAAAGGCAGACACTTAACTGCTGAGCCACCCAGGCACCCCTACACTGAGTATTTGTTAGGCACTCGGTCTTTGCCAATCTGATATGAATGAGTAAATTGGATAGATACTCTATACCATAAAAACAGGTTTTTACAAAATTCTTTGATGCTTAGTAACATTGAACATATTTTCAGTTACTTTTTGGCCATTTGTGTTTCTCTTCTTATGTGTGTATTGCCTGTTCCAATCCTTTGTCCATCCTTTTATTGGTGTGCTTGCATATTTTTTATTGATGTATAAGAGCCATTTTTCTAAATACCTACCAAATGTGTTGTAATTTCCCCCAATGGATCACTTTTCTTTCTGTCTTATTTATGGTGCTATTTTTTACGTATATTTTAACTTTTAAATTAGGCACATTTATTAATTTTTGAAAGGGAGAATATACTAAAAGTCAATAATGTATAAAGTTCTGTCTCCACAAATGGCTGCAGAGTGTAGAGAAAAGAGCAAAATTCACACTGTTTTAATGACTTCATATGGATTTCAGCAGTGTTTCCTCCTATCCCTTGAGGTTATCAGGACATACAGATGAGTAGATGACTTCACAAAACCAAACATTTTTTTTTTCTATTGAAATGATGCCAAATCAATATAAATCTATTGGAATCTAATAGTCATGGTTTAGAAATGAGTCTGCATGGTATTACATGCATGCTGCTGTTTTTTTGCCTGTGCCCAAGTCAGATTAATTGATGATTGGGTGCTGCCTTCTCTGCCTAGAGGCAGAGGGATGATCCAATGGCATCTGAGGTCCATCATTCTAGGAATCAGTGAGCTGGGCTTCTGAGTAGTACTACCTGTGTCCTGACCTCTCCTTCCACAATGGAGCCCTGAGGACAAACATCATCCATGAGTAACATATAACCTCATACGGATCTCTAGGATGGTATGGTCAGCACTCATCACTGTGCATGTCTTATCTGACTACCTTACATCACAGGAAAAAGCTGTTTGCAAACTCCCAGGTGCTATGAAATGCTGGTAAAATGATTATAAATGCATGTCTTGGCTCTAGGTGCTGATGGGAGAGGCAAACATATTAGATCCAGACTCTACTCTCAAGAAGAATTCAATCCCATATCAGAGATATGTCACATAAAGTAAAATAAAGCACAAAGTAAACAGTCCAAAGTAGAGCTCATAGGCCAATTCAGCTTCAGAGAAAGATTTCTTCTCTTAAGGGAGGAAAGGGGTGGGGGGAAACACCCATAGAAGCAGAATAGCTTCATATTGCATAGATATTTAAATGCAAGGAGAAGGAGTTTAGGTTTTAGCCTGAATCAGTGAAGGTGTTTCAGAAAACTTCATTTACTGGTAATGTGACTCTATAATTCATCATCCAAACTGGGACACACTTGAGATTGAAAAAACAGTTTATGATTTATGCTGTGACAGAAGGCATAATCCAAACTGTTCCTGGCAAATAAGGATGTTTTATGTGGCCATAGACAATTATTTCTTAGAAGATCTCTAATGAAGAAGAGACAGAGGGAAAAACCAGGAAAGTGAGAGGCAAAAATGACCAATGAAGTACACACACACACACACACACACACACACACACACAGTTTAAGATAAAATACATGTATGTGTATATAAACACACATTTAGCCTCTGTATATTATTTGTACATCCACATGCATGGACATAAACACATATTCATGTCTTGCAACTACATGTCAACCGGCTCAGCCTTTCCTTATGACTTATTCATTATGTTGCTTCAAGTTCTGGGGAATTTCAGATTCTCTCCCAGTGTTTCTACCATTGGCAGGAAAGAGAGAGGGTTTTCCTTCACATGCTTCTTCTGGCTTCAGTGTGCTTCTAATTAGTTTACTTTTGGAAAATCTCATTGTGGTATTTATTATACACCAACTTGAACCAAGAATGAACTCCTATCCTTGCTCTTCATCCATTGAAAGTATAGTAGGAAAACATTTTGAGTAAACAGTAATAAAAACCTAGAGCCAGGGTGTTGCCTGGGGCTTAAAGAGTCCCTAGAGGGAGGACGCACTCGCTGTTGAGTTGCCCTGGCCCTGGCATCTACTTCCCACACTTAGACTTTACTCTTTGCTGCCACCTGGTTGTTGAGTGGTGTATAATTATGGGGACAACACGGAGCTACCCTCCTCCTCACCATGAACTCCTTTCCTGGAGCTATTGCAGAGTCAAACAAATCAAGACATTTAGCAGAACAAAGGAGTCTTAAACAGAAAGGAAAAAAATGGTTAATACAAAATAAAATAAAAATTTCCAATAAAAAATGGTGTTTTTTTGGAAAAAACAAAAAACAAAATAAGAGTCCCAATTTTCCCTCCTTTGAAGGAAGGTATGACTTACAAAAGACAGATGTTTTCCCTTTATTTGTGAATATATAGGTATCTTATTATTTAAGGGCCCACCATGTTACAGGTCTTCTGTCAGACTTGTTCTTTACATTGTCTTACTGACTGAAGCAGTATCCCTATGAGATATTTTTAAAAGATTTATTTGTTTATTGAGGGGGGTGGGGCAGAGAGCGAACCTTGAAGCAGAGTCCCTACTGAGTGCAGAGCCTGTGACAGGGCACCTCTCAGGACCCTGAGATCATCACCTGAGCCAAAATCAAGAGTCTGGCTAACCGACTGGGTCACCCAGGTGCCCCTCCCTGTGAGATATTTTTGCCATTATTCACACTTTTTAACAGAGGAGACAGATAAATAAAATTTAAAAAGAGTCACTTTATGTAACTTTCACAAGTGACCAGGTAGAAGAACGAGGATTGCATTCCAGGGTCTGACTCTAGGCTCTTAAAAGCAATGGGATACACAGAGATCAGCAAATTTTTCAACAAAGGGCTAAAGACAAAATATTTTAGGCTTTGGGAGCCATAGGATCTTTGACTCAACTACTCAACTCTACCACTGCACTGTGAAAATAGCTGTAGATAATAAAGAAATGAACGCAGATGGGTTCCAACTAAAATGCCATGAAGATTGAAATTAGAATTTAATATGACTCCCATGTGTCATGAACTATTCTTCTGATTTTTTCCCAAACATTTAAACATATAAAACCACTCTTAGCTTGCAGACTATACAAAGCAGGCAGAGGGGAAGATTTGGGCTCCAGACAAGTTTGCTGATCTCTGTGAGCCTGGCAGGGTAGAAAAAAAAAATGTGAAGGTATCTCTAAACTATAGTCCAGAGCAGGCTGCCCAAGAGCCACTGCATTTACGTTGGCAGAAGGAAGGAAAGAAGGAGACTGGAGCCCAAGGTCCAAAACAGGATCTATGAGGCTTCCCAGGTGACTCTTGCCAAGGAGAATAAGGCAGGTCAAAGTAAATTTTCCACAACTGGGTCACTCCTTGTTTCTAAGAAGCCCTATCCTGGCTGGGAGCAGCTGCGCTGGGCCCCATGGAAAAGGCAGGGAGATGCCAGTCACCACCTGTCACAGGACCATGTGGGTGGTGGGAGGTGGTGCCCTCATGCCCAGGTCCTGTCTCACAGGCTGGGGGCAGGGCCCAAGACCAGAATAAAAGGACCTTGGGGTCAGAGCACCTCCAAGCACTTGTCTGCTGAGGTGCTGACAACCTTGTGCTGCCCGTGCACGTAAGTGTCCCCTGGGAACAGGACCAGTTCCTTCAAAGACAGAGCACAGTCCAGAGCAGGGACAGATGGAGTGGGGATTTGGGGGGAAAGGATCCATGGTGCCAGAAGAGGAATAAATTCCATCTTCACGTATAAGGCTTTAGACTCTTGCACATATTTAGTAACATGGTTCGGTCTTCATTTACACTATGTATACTGGAGGAAAGTGCGTGTTTACCTTATAAGTCTCTACTGAGGATCCAAACAGATGATGCCAGAATATGGGAAAGTCATGCAGCTGTTGGATTATATGGGACGTTTCTTGTGATGTTTCTATAATAATGTGAGATGCTAAGAGGGTGAGAGGGGCAGTGGGAGGCTCTGTGTCCTGGGTCTGACTCACTGTGTGACTCTCCCTCAGGTCCTGACCCTGCCCACTGAGATGTCCTGCCAGCAGAACCAGCAGCAGTGCCAGCCCCCTCCCAAGTGTCCCACTCCCAAGTGCCCCCCCAAGTGTCCCCCAAAGTGCCCCCCAGTCTCTTCTTGCTGCAGTGTCAGCTCTGGGGGCTGCTGTGGCTCCAGCTCCGGGGGTGGCGGCTTCTGTGGCTCCAGCTCCGGGGGTGGCGGCTGCTGTGGCTCCAGCTCCGGGGGTGGCGGCTGCTGCCTGAGCCACCACAGGCGACACAGGTCCCACCGCCAGAGACACCAGAGCTCAGGCTGCTGCAGCCAGCCCTCAGGGGGCTCGGGCTGCTGTGGAGGGGGCAGCAGTCAGTCGTCTGGAGGCTGCTGCTGAAGCGGACTCTGAGCCAAGAAGAACATACTAGGGGATAGCCAGTGGCCAAACCCTTCCTCTTGGTCCTGCTCCAGCTCCCCCTGCTGGGTCAGCTCAAGTGGCTGCGGGGTCTGAGTGCAGCCTTGAGCTCTGTCCCAGAGGATCCCTGTGCCCTGGTGTCCAGGAGCCAAAACCCCTCTCCTAAAAACCCATTTCCTCACCTCCCCCATATGTGTGGCTACCCTGGGAACCCAAAGCACAGACCCTGCACCCTTCTGTAGCGTACCTTGTTGTCAACCCAACCTGATGTGCAACAATAAAACTAGAAATCTTCATTCCCTCTTGCCTCGATTGTTGTTTTCTATTCATTCCTACTTTATCTTTCTCATACTGGCCTCGACTTCTGCTTCCCCTGAGGCCTCGGTGTCTACAGAACTTACTCAGATTTGCCCCTTGGCACCACTAATGTCCTTAAGAACAAAACCAATTTTTATTGGTTCAGATTCCAGTTCAGGAACCAACCTTGCCTTTAGTTGCCAGAATTTGTTAGTTCCCTCCCATCTGTGACAGTCCAGGCTTTTTATGGTTTGAAGATTTTGAAACACTTTTGGTTTTGAGGAATGCCTGTCAATTTGGGTCTGTTTGATGTTTCTTCCTGACTAGGTCCAGCTGTACATTTTTGCAAGGAGTGTCCTCCTGAGGGCTGATACCATGCCTCATATGATATCCAGTTGTTGCATCCGTGGGTCCCTGAAAAGTTGGAATAGAGACATTTGGGAAAATCCTGATAAAGCCGAGACTTTGAATTTCTAAATTCAATTCCATCAGGTTGTTGTTTTGTTTTGTTTTGTTTTGTTGGTTTTCTTTGTTTTTTGCCAGTAGAAGTACCTTTTCATATCATCTGAGGAGGTAAACCACACATCTCCTGAGGAAGCTGAAAGGCTCCTGGAAGTGGCTGCCTTCCAGTGCACTGTTGGTTCTCTTCAGGTCCCATCCCACCATCTCTCTTTGCTTCTGGAAGCACAACTCATCTCAAGGCCCCCTAAGCCCCAAAGGTGAAGTACACCTTTTGTTGATAGGGGTGACCTATCAGCAGGTATGCTACACTCCAAAAGAGCTACATGAGTTTTTCCAATTTATACAGATATAAACCCAGGGAGTATGTGTGTACTGCATATTAAGGGTATGAGATAATTGTGGAAGGGACATAAAGTTGGATCGAGCCAGATTTATTCCTATAGGTCTGCCAAGCAGATGTCCTAGACTCAAGGCTATGTAGTGTGGTGGCAGTGGTGATGGAGGGGGTTGACAGGGCTCTAACCGGGTGTTTGGTTGGTTGGCTGAATCATGGACCAGAAGGTGGCTGACACTAAATGAAGATGAAATGCCAGGACTTCCTTGGCATATTACAGAGGAAGGGGTCCAAAGGTTTATTGGAATGTTACAGCGGAGTTATCAGTTGGGATCTGCTCGTCTTCTCTGGAAGGGTCCATAGGACACATCTCTCCTGACTATGAGAAATAAATTTGTGAGGAGACCACAGCACCCTTGAAGAGCTAGCTGATAGTTCTTCTCTGTAGGTTAGAAACTACAGTGGAATCTGATGCCACTGAATTGGGAAACCTAAATGCAGTAGGGATAACTGGACACCATTGGCAGCACTTAGGACCCAAGGCAAAGCGGGTGTGGTTACTATCCTGGAGAGCAGGGTCAAAGCAGCAATCAGAACATTCTGGCTCACAGAGCTGTGGCTCTGGCCAGTTCATCATGGTGGTTTGGAAGTGAAATTGATGGGAACGGTATTAATTTCTTACTTGATAGGTATCAGAGGAAAAACTCTAAGTGAACGAAACTCTGAGCCGTAAAAAGAGAATAATGCTCCCTCAATCAATTCCCAACTTTGAGCTAGTTAATAGACACGGAACACCTTGAATGAAGGGGAGGATGGGTCCTCTGGAGGAAGAACCCTTGTACTCTCCCAAAGACTTAAGCTACTAATATTTCCCCCGGCTTTCCCCAAAGGGACCTATGGCACTTTTTTTCCAGGGAATTGTGCACTGGGGAAAGAGAAAATAATCAGACTTTGGGGCTAACTGGACACTGGCTGTGGACTGACACTAATTCCAGGAGGCTCAAGACATCACTTTGCTCCACTCTGGTCCCTATTTGGTAGGACGGGAGCTTCTGGAGGTCAGGTGATCGATGGAGTTTTAGCTCAGTTTCATCTCACAGTGGGCCCAGTGGGTCCTGAGCCCACCTCGTGGTTATTTCCCTGGTTCTAGAATGTGTGATAGGAATAGACACACACAGCAACTGTCAGAATCCCTACACTGGCTCTCTGATCAGTGGAGTGAGGGCTATTGGGATGGGGAGGTCAACTAGGAGCCATTAGAACCGTTAGAACTGTCTCTACTCAGGAAAATGATAAATCAAAAGCAACACCACATCGCTGAAGGGACTGAAGAGATTAGTGATACTATAAATTTAATCTCAAGGATGCAGGGGTGCTGATTCCCACCACACGCCCATTTAACTCACCTGTTTGGTTTGTGCAGAAAACAGATGGATCTTAGAGAATGAGGGTGGGTTATTGCAAGCTAAAGCCAGTGGTGACTCCACTTGTAGCTGCTTTACCGGATGCAGTTTCCTTCCTGGAGCAAGTTAGCACATGCCCTGGTAACTGACATGCAGCTAGTAATCTGGAAAATGTTTTGTTTTGTTTTTTCCTTCATATCTGTCAGTAGAGACCAGCTGAAGTCGTTTATTTTCAGTTGGAAAGGCCAGCAATATACCTTTACTGTGTCCCTCCTCAGGAGCAGGACAATTCTGCTGCCCTGTGTCATAATTTAGTTCTCAGGGATCTTGATGGTCCTTCCCTTTGACAAGTCATCACACTGATCCATTGCATCAATGATACTATGCTGATAGTACTTGGTAAGTAAGAAGCAGCAATTACTCTAGACTTACTGGCAAGGTATTTGCATGTCAGAGGGTAGGAAATAACTGACAAGAGGTCAGAGGAATTTCCAGGGGTCCAGTGGTACAGGGCACGTGGAGATATCCCTTCTAAAGTGACACAGAAGTAGTTGCATCTGGCCCCTCCAGCAATAAAACATGAGGCACAACACCTAGCATGCCTCCTTGGATTCTGGAGGTAACACAGCCTTCATCTGGATTGTGCTACTCTAGCCCATCGACTGGGTAACTCCAACCCTACTTGTTTTGAAAGGGGTCCAGAATAGGAGAAGGCGCCAGGAGACAGCGCGATTCCACTGAACAGGAAGTGAAGACTGCCACCTGGTACTAGGCCTCCTCATGACTCGGAATCAACAGGCACAGAAGGTAGTTACTGAGCTCAGTGGAGTGATTGATCCTGATTTTCACAGAGAAAATTAAACTGCTCCTCACAGTGGAGGTGAAGAAGAGTCTGTGTGGAACACAGGAGACCCCTAGGGCGACGCTTGGTTCTGCCTCACCCTTGGATTAAAGTCCGTGGGAAACGTAAGAACCCAGTTCCAATAGGACTATTCATGGCCCAGACCCTTCAGGAATGAGTATTGGATCACCTCACCAGCTAGAAAAGAATCACGGCCACAACCAGGAGTATTTCTTACTAAGAGCACTTCCTTCCTTTGTTATGAATGTGTGTGTGTGTGTGTGTGTGTGTGTGTGTGTGTGAGTGGAAACCCTTGGTTTCCTCCCATATCATATGACATAAGATGTATTGACTGACGTATTTCAGTGTTGTTCAACATCACACAATAGAAGTGAAGCTAAGGATATTAAGGAGAAAGATCAACATCATTCAAGGACTTTATACCCTTTTCTGGAGAAAGGGTTTTTGCATTATCTGCTATACACAGCCTGACTGCATCACATTAGCTGGAAGTGTGGCCTGGTCTTTGTCTTATTTGGAGGCTAAATATTGTTGTTGTTGTTTTTTTTTTATAAATTTATTTTTTATTGGTGTTCAATTTGTCAACATACAGAATAACACCCAGTGCTCATCCTGTCAAGTGCCCCCCTCAGTGCCCGCCACCCAGTAACCCCCATCCCCCGCCCACCTCCCCTTCCACCACCCCTAGTTTGTTTCCCAGAGTTAGATTCTTTCATGTTCTGTCTCCCTTTCTGATATTTCCCACTCATTTTTTCTCCTTTCCATTTATTCCCTTTCACTATTTTTTATATTCCCCAAATGAATGAGACCATATACTGTTTGTCCTTCTCCGATTGGCTTATTTCACTCAGCATAATACCCTCCAGTTCCATCCACGATGAAGCAAATGGTGGGTATTTGTCGTTTCTAATGGCTGAGGAATATTCCATTGTATACATAAACCACATCTCCTTTATCCATTCATCTTTCAATGGACACGGAGGCTCCTTCCACAGTTTGGCTATTGTGGACATTGTTGCTAGAAACATCGGGGTGCAGGTGTCCCGGCGTTTCATTGCATCTGCATCCTTGGGGTAAATCCCCAGCAGTGCAATTGCTGGGTCATAGGGCAGATCTATTTTTAACTCTTTGAGGAACCTCCACACAGTTTTCCAGAGTGGCTGCACCAGTTCACATTCCCACCAACAGTGCAAGAGGGTTCCCCTTTCTCCAAATCCTCTCCAACATTTGTGGTTTCCTGTCTTGTTGATTTTCCCCATTCTCACTGGTGTGAGGTGGTATCTCACTGTGGTTTGGATTTGTATTTCCCTGATGGCAAGTGATGCAGAGCATTTTCTCATGTGCATGTTGGCCATGTCTATGTCTTCCTCGGTGAAGTTTCTGTTTATGTCGTTTGCCCATTTCATGATTGGATTGTTTGTTTCTTTGCTGTTGAGTTTAATAAGTTCTTTATAGATCTTGGACACTAGCCCTTTATCTGATATGTCATTAGCAAATATCTTCTCCCATCCTGTAGGTTGTCCTTTAGTTTTGTTGACTGTATCCTTTGCTGTGCAAAAGCTTCTTATCTTGATGAAGTCCCAATAGTTCATTTCTGCTTTTGTTTCTTTTGCCTTCGTGGATGTATCTTGCAAGAAGTTACTGTGGCCGAGTTCAAAAAGTGTATTGCCTGTGTTCTCCTCTAGGATTTTGATGGAATCTTGTCTCCCATTTAGATCTTTCATCCATTTTGAGTTTATCATTGTGTATGGTGAAAGAGAGCGGTCTAGTTTCATTCTTCTGCGTGTGGATGTCCAATTTTCCCAGCACCATTTATTGACGAGACTGTCTTTCTTCCAGTGGAGAGTCTTTCCTCCTTCATCGAATATTAGTTGACCATAAAGTTCAGGGTCCACTTCTGGGTTCTCTATTCTGTTCCATTGATCTATGTGTCTGTTTTTGTGCCAGTACCACACTGTCTTGATGACCACAGCTTTGTAGTACAACCTGAAATCTGGCATTGTGATGCCCCCAGATATGGTTGTCTTTTTTATAATTCCCCTGGCTATTCGGGGTCTTTTCTGATTCCACACAAATCTTAAAATGATTTGTTCCAACTCTCTGAAGAAAGTCCATGGTATTTTGATAGGGGTTTCATTAAACGTGTAAATTGCCCTGGGTAACATTGACATTTTCACAATATTAATTTTTTCAATCCATAAGCCTGGAATATTTTTCCATCTCTTTGTGTCTTCCTCCATTTCCTTCAGAAGTGTTCTGTAGTTTTTAGGGTATAGATCCTTTACCTCTTTGGTTAGGTATTCCTAGGTATCTTATGCTTTTGGGTGCAATTGTAAATGGGATTGACTCTTTAATTTCTCTTTCTTCAGTCTCATTGTTAGTGTATAGAAATGTCACTGACTTCTGGATATTGATTTTGTATCCTGCCACACTGCCAAATTACTGTATGAGTTCCAGCAATCTTGGGGTGGGTCTTTTGGGTTTTCTATGTAGAGTATCATGTCATTGGCAAAGAGGGAGAGTTTGACTTCTTCTTTGCCAATTTGAATGCCTTTAGTGTCTTTTTGTTTTCTGATTGCTGAGGCTAGGACTTCCAGTACTATGTTGAATAGCAGTGGTGAGAGTGGACATCCCTGTCTTGTTCCTGATCTTAGGGGAAAGGCTCCCAGTGCTTCCCCATTGAGAATGATATTTGCTGTGGGCTTTTCGTAGATGGCTTTTAAGATGTCGAGGAATGTTCCCTCTATCCCTACACTCTGAAGAGTTTTGATCAGGAATGGATGCTGTATTTTGTCAAATGCTTTCTCTGCATCTAATGAGAGGATCATATGGTTCTTGTTTTTTCTCTTGCTGAAATGATGAATCACATTGATTGTTTTACAAGTGTTGAACCAGCCTTGTGTCCCGGGGATAAATCCTACGTGGTCTTGGTGAATAATTTTCTTAATGTACTGTTGGATCCTATTGGCTAGTATCTTGTTGAGAATTTTTGCATCCATGTTCATCAGGGATAGTGGTCTGTAGTTCTCCTTTTTGGTGGGGTCTTTGTCTGGTTTTGGAATTAAGGTGATGCTGGCCTCATAGAACGAATTTGGAAGTACTCCATCTCTTTCTATCTTTCCAAACAGCTTTGTAGAATAGGTATGGTTTCTTCTTAAACGTTTGATAGAATTCCCTTGGGAAGCCATCTGGCCCTGGACTCTTGTGTCTTGGGAGGTTTTTGATGACTGCTTCAGTTTCCTCCCTGGTTATTGGGCCGTTCAGGTTTTCTGTTTCTTCCTGTTCCAGTTTTGGTAGTTTGTGGCTTTCCAGGAATGCGTCCATTTCTTCTAGATTGCCTAATTTATTGGCGTATAGCTGTTCATAGTATGTTTTTAAAATCGTTTGTATTTCCTTGGTGTTGGTAGTGATCTCTCCTTTCTCATTCATGATTTTATTAATTTGAGTCTTCTCTCTCTTCTTTTTAATAAGGCTGGCTGATGGTTTATCTATCTTATTAATTCTTTCAAAGAACCAACTCCTGGTTCTGTTGATCTGTTCCACAGTTCTTCTGGTCTCGATTTCATTGAGTTCTGCTCGAATCTTTATTAACTCTCTTCTTCTGCTGGGTGTAGGACCTATTTGCTGTTTTTTCTCTAGCTCCTTTAGGTGTAAGGTTAGCTTTTGTATTTGAGTTCTTTCCAGTTTTTGAATGGATGCTTGTATTCCATGTATTTCCCCCTTAGGACTGCTTTTGCTGCATCCCAAAGATTTTGAACAGTGGTATCTTCATTCTTATAGTTTCCATGAATCTTTGTAATTCTTCCTTAATTTCCTGGTTGACCGTTTCATCTTTTAGCAGGATGGTCCTTAACCTCCACGTGTTTGAAGTGCTTCCAAACTTCTTGTTGTGATTTAGTTCTAATTTCAAGGCATTATGCTCTGAGAATATGCAGGGGATGATCCCAATCTTTTGGTATCGGTTCAGACCCGATTTGTGACCCAGTATGTGGTCTATTCTGGAGAAAGTTCCATGTGCACTTGAGAAGAATGTGTATTCATTTGCGTTTGGACATAGAGTTCTGTAGGTATCTGTGAAATCCATCTGGTCCAGTGTATCATTTAAAGCTCTCGTTTCTTTGGAGATGATGTGCTTAGAAGACCTATTGAGTGTAGAAAGCACTAGATTGAAGTCAGCAAGAATAAGTGTATTATTATCTAAGTATGTCTTAACTTCGGTTATTAATTGATTGATATATTTGGCAGCTCCCACATTCGGGGCATATATATTGAGGATTGTTAAGTCCTCTTGTTGGATAGATCCTTTAAGTATGAGATAGTGTCCCTCTTCATCTCTCACTACAGTCTTCGGGGTAAATTTTAGTTTATCTGATATAAGGATGGCTACCCCTGCTTTCTTTTGAGGACCATTTGAATGGTACATGGTTCTCCAACCTTTTATTTTCAGGCTGTAGGTGTCCTTCTGTCTAAAGTGAGTCTTTTGTAGACAGCAAATGGATGTGTCCTGCTTTTTTATCCAGTCTGACTCCCTGCGCCTTTTGACGGGTTCATTAAGCCCATTCACGTTCAGAGTTACTATTGAAAGATATGGGTTTAGTGTCATCATGATACCTATTCAGTCTCTGTTTTTGTGGATTATTCCATTGGACTTCTTATTGAAGGGGAATTTTAAGAGTATCCCTTAAAATTTCTTGCAGAGCTGGTTTGGTGGTCACATATTTTTTGAGTTTCTGCCTGTCTTGGAAGCTCTTTATCTCTCCTAGTCTGAATGAGAGCCTTGGTGGATAAAGTATTCTTGGCTGCATGTTTTTCTTATTTAGGACCCTGAATATATCCTGCCAGCCCTTTCTGGCTTGCCAGGTCTCTGTGGAGAGGTCTGCTGTTACCCTGATACTCCTCCCCATAAAAGTCAGGGATTTCTTGTCTCTTGCTGTTTTAAAGATCTTCTCTTTATCTTTGGAATTTGCAAGTTTCACTATTAAATGTCGAGGTGTTGAGCGGTTTTTATTGATTTTAGGGGGGAATCTCTCTATTTCTGGGATCTGAGTGCCTGTTTCCCTTCCCAGATTAGGAAAGTTTTCAGCTATGATTTATTCAAATCCATATTCTGGACCTCTGTCCCTTTCGGTGCCCTCGGGAACCCCAATTAAACGTAGATTTTTCTTCCTCAGCTTGTCACTTATTTCCCTTAATCTAGCCTCATGATCTTTTAATCGTTTGTCATTTTTTCCTCAGTTTCCCTCTTTGCCATCAACTTGTCTACTATGTCACTCACTCGTTCTTCCACCTCCATTAACCCTCGTCGTTAGGATCTCTAGTTTGGATTGCATCTCATTTAATTGATTTTTAATTTCTGCATGATTAGATCTAAATTCTGCAGTCATGAAGTCTCTTGAGTCCTTTATGCTTTTTTCTAGAGCCACCAGTAGCTTTATAATAGTGCTTCTACACTGGCTTTCTGACATTGAATTGTAATCCAGATTTTGTAACTCTGTGGGAGAGAGGACTGTTTCTGATTCTTTCTTTTGACGTGAGGTTTTCCTTCTAGTCATTTTGCTCAGTGCAGAGTAGCCAAAAACAAGTTGTATTGGGAAAAGGAGAAAAAGAGAGAAGAGAAAAAAGGAAAAAAAGAAAAAAGAAAAAAAGAAGAAAATAAAGAGAAAAAAAAGAGAAGAAAAGAAGAAAAAAGGGGGGGAAGCAAACAGAAATCAAAAAACAAAAAATAAGGGGGAATATACTCTGATTCTGTATACTGTAAATCCCTCCACTTCCCCTGGAACTTTCCAGTGCTGCTTGGTCAATAATTTGTTTTTCTCCTGTCCTCTAGCTGGTCTTCTGCGGAAGGGGGCTGCTGTGCTGATTTTCAGGTGTTAGCACTTGGGGGAGCTGCTCAGCTCCCTGCCTGGTGCAGGGCTCAGTGAGTGATGTTTAACCTGTTTGTCCGATGAGGCCACCGTGAGGCTCAGTGGGGGCTGTTTACCCTGTGAGGCCCCAGGAGGAACAACCACAGTGGCAGCGGCCAGCTCTGGAGCCCTGGAGTCAGCTCCGGCAGTAACTAAAGAGCTCTCAGTCCACCGGGGCCTGGATGCTATGGGGGTGGGGGCCGCTGATCTGCACAGCTGGTGGCAGGAGCGTCCTTGCTGCCCTGGGCCCTCCTGGCCTCTGCCTGTCCCTGGGGAGCGCTGGATCCTGGGCTGTGTCCCAGCGCCCTGTGCTCCCGGGCCTGCGCTGGTGGAATCGCGCTCCTGGCGGCGCAGCCCCCTCCGCACGGAGCCTCTGCCAGAGCCCCTCTGAGCTGCTCCCGGGTCCAGCCGTGCGCGCTGCAGCACTTTAGGGAGCTCAGCTGCCGGGGTGTGGCGCACTCTCCCCGGAACACAGGTGTCTGTTAGTGTCCCCGGGAGCCCGAGGGCATCCCCGCCCTCCTGGATCCTGCTCTAACTCCCTGCAGGCCCCCTTCCGCCGGGAAGGTTGGTGCAGCTCCTGCTTCTCTGG
Organism: Canis lupus familiaris; assembly: GCF_011100685.1. NCBI lineage: Eukaryota > Metazoa > Chordata > Mammalia > Carnivora > Canidae > Canis > Canis lupus. The sequence goes on from NC_049238.1 coordinate 62,274,454, forward strand.
GAAGGGGCTCTCCTGTCCTGGGGACACTCGCCCCGGCCTTAGCCCGGCTCCTCGCGGGGCCCCTCCCCCTTGGATGCCTTTTGTTTCTTTATTTCTTTTTCCCCCCGTCTTCCTACCTTGATAGAAGCGCGAACTCTTCTCACTGTAGCATTCCAGCCGTTCTCTCTTTAAATCCCAGGCCGAATTCATAGATTTTCAGGATGATTTGAAGGTTATCTAGGTAATTTGGTGGGGACAGGTGACTTGGGGACCTTACTCTTCAGCCATCTTGCCCCACCCTCTTCCCTAAATATTGTTTAAGGAGGTATATATGGGTGCCAGGTTGACAAGGAGTGAACTGGGATGGTTAATTTTATGTGTGACCTTGGCTAGGCCATGGCACCCAGATTTTAAATCTGACACTCAATCTCGATGTTGCTGTGAAGGTTTTTTTATGTTTCTTTTTTGTTTTGTTTAATGTGTGATAACCTTAAATCAGTTGACTTCAGGTAAAACAGATTACCCTCCATAATGTGGATGGACCTCCACCAGTCAGTTGAAAGAATTAGGAAAAAAGACTGAGGGCTGCCCAGGAAGAAGGACTTCTGCCTGCCGCTGCCTTCCGTCTGGCGGCTGTAATGTCAACGCTTCCTGGGTCTCTAGCCTGCCAGCCTGCTCTGCAGTTTTCCAACTTGCCAATACCCACAACTGGGTGAGCAACTCCTTCAAACAAATCTCTCTGGCTATGTGCACACATCTTACTGGTTCTGTTTCTCTGGAAAATCCGGACTAACACAACGTGTGTGGATATGTGTGCCTATGAGGGCAATAACGACACAAGGGGGTCGAGGGATTAGGAATGGGCTCTCTGTGTCCTTTACTCATTTCATTGTGTATGTTCATGTAGTTTTGAATTTGTAATATGTATTTATATACCAGTGGTATCAACTTCTTACCAGGCATATGCGTTGTAGCACTCTGTAGTTGTCTTTTTGCCTTATATATGATACTTTATGCTCTATAAAATTCATATTCTTTCTGTAATTCAATTTGTCAACTCTTTATATGAGTTTTGTGCCATTATTATTTTTTTTTTAAATTTTATTTATTTATGATAGTCACAGAGAGAGAGAGGCAGAGACACAGGCAGAGGGAGAAGCAGGCTCCATGCACCGAGAGCCCGACGTGGGATTCGATCCCGGGTCTCCAGGATCGCGCCCTGGGCCAAAGGCAGGCGCTAAACCGCTGCACCACCCAGGGATCCCTGAGTTTTGTGCCATTCTTATTACACCTTGCCCCACTTAATACTTAAGCAACAATCATGTCTATGTTCTACTGATTTTAGGATATCGATTTATCATTTATTTTTAAAAGAAAGACTTGCAGAGATGAAGAAAACTACAATTTGTTAAGTGCTCATTTGTATCTCAGAAGGGAGCATAGTGGGAAGGCCCAGAGGAAAATTAATTCAGTCTGAAATGCTTCCCATATGATCTCAGCAGTGCCCCCCTCCGGCTGCCTGAGAGATGAGGGACAGACTCCTTGGGTGAAAAGGTAATGTCAGAAGGCCTTCGGTAGTCAAACATGTTTACTGAATGGTCCCAAAGCCATTGATAGCTAATATCCAAGGCCAAAGTGTCAGTCCAAGTGATATGCTTGCAGCCACGTGGTTGACTCACCACTAAGTCCAAGCAGCTGAATGGTTGGGGTGCTGCCCTGCCTGGAGGCAGAGGCAGGAACCAGATGACCTCCTTACCCCATCATTCTAGGAATCAGGAGCTGTGCTCCCACGTGAGCCAAGGCATGGATATCCTCACCACCCCACCCCACCCCCATATGTCAGCCCACTGGAACAACTTGAACAAATGTCATGGCCAGGTGGAACAGTGGCTGACTTCTGAAGAGGGGCGTGGCCATCACATGTCACTAGGCCTATCTTGGAGCATGATCTCTCATGAGGGTGACTGGAATCATCAGGAATGGCTGTTCACACACTTCCAAGTCAGTGTTAATGCTAGTGAAAGGCTTTTAAAGGTCTATTAACCACGCATACATGCACAAGCGTGTACTAGTTGCCGAAGGGGAATGAGAAATATGAGGCACAGTTGTGTTGTAAAAGGATTTATTAAGAACTCCTATGTAAGACAATGTTACATAAAGGATACTGAGCAAATGAGACTTGAACTGCATCGTCTCAGAAAGGAAAATATCATGGTGTAAAGCCTAGGAATGGGGTAGGGAGAGACATGTTTACAGTATAGCCAATGTGCCAGTTCTTGGGAAGCCAACAGAAACTGGAATAGTTGTACAGAGTCATGCTGCACAGAGCCTTGACTGTCCCTAAAAAATGCTGGCCTTGACCCTGAACACAGTGGAGCCCTGGATGAGGCTCTCTTAAGGTCACGGGCAATTTTTCCTGGAGTGGGGGATGGTAGAGAGAAGCATGTGTTCTCCCCAGTGCATTAAGGAGAAACCATGACAGATGAGTGGCAGTGGAGCACCACAGAAGGCCACGTACTCTGAGATATCTGATGGTTAGAGTAACAGACAAGGTGGATTCTCTCTCTCTCTCTCTCTCTCCTTTTATCTGTATCTGTGTTTATATCTACATCTCTATGTCTACATAATATATAGAATTATCCACATATGTAATACACACACGCATACATCAGTTAAAGAGCCTAACATAGTGACAGTCATGTACGCACATACATTTCACAAGCTGTTGGTTCTCCTTGCCTGTTAGGACCCAGGGATAGATATTATTGAGTCATATCGGGCTCATCTCAGGCTCTGGAGAAGTATTGTGGAGACTTCTGGAGGGAGGACTTTCTTCTCACAATTATCCAGGTCTATTTGTCTTTATCTAATTAATTTGCTTATTTTTTTAGATATGTTGCCCTCCAGACATGGAAGGAACACCTGCTACATGCCACATTGACATTAGTCTTTATCTTACTCTCCTAAAAACGTTCCCCCAAATTCCTTCAAAGAACCTTGTGTCCATGTAGAAGCAAAGCAGCGACACTGGAGATTCCTACTGAATGAGTCCCAAGCCCTCCTGTTCTATAAGGTCTTCCCACCTCCTAGGCCTTGGGGCTTCCTCTCCGTGGGGCCTTCTCCCACATACACCCAGCCTGGAACCCTCTCGCTGTCTCTCTCCCTTCGTGCTTTCTCATCCACAGGCTCACCCTCCTCTGGCCTATAAGACAGATTCTCATCATCCCATGCAAAGCAGTGCAGCTTTTCTCTCTGTCTCCTCCTCAAGAGTATTGCTATATGAAAATGTATGAAAGACCTCAGTGGGAAAAAATGGTCATTTAAAAAGTCAGATGGAAAATAGCTGTGCTCTGAAAACAATCCATTCCCTTTTAATTATTGATGGATAGATAGTTCACATGTGAGTGTCCACTGTGCTTCCCTCCCATGATTCTACTGACCCTCATGACACCATTGAGAGTCATTTCTGTCTCCTGCTTCAACGTTGAGGAAACCAAAACTGAGAAAAGTTAGGTGATTTTCACAAGATCACATGGCTAATGACTGGCAGGACCAGGATTCTGTCCCAGGTGGATCTTACTCACTTCTAATCCAGGCTTTTCACTGTGATGGTGTGAACACGTAGGTACACGCACACGCAGGCACACACCCGTGCATACACACATGCATTTGCATACACGCATACACACAGGATCTGCCAGCATGGCAGGGACAGAAGCAGAGACATATAGAGGTTTCTGTGGGTTTTCATTCAAAGCAGACACATCAGGGCGTTAAGACAGGAGGGGTTGGGGGGGGGGGAGTTGCTAGACTCCAAGAAGGCTATGTGAGGAACAGGCAGCTATAAGAATGAAGTGGCACTGTTGGTGGCAATGTCCTGGGCCTTGTGGGGAGACTGGGAGGCACTGCCAGTCATCACCTGTCACAGGATCATGTGGATGGCAGGAGGCTGTCTCCTCGTCCTGCCCAGGTCTTGTCTCGCAGGCTGGAGGCAGAGCCCAAGACTGGGATTGGAGGGCTGGCCCCTGATTCTGTTCCACTATGAGATCCATTATAATCTCTCCCATCCCCATAAATAACACCAAACCACTAACAACATCTTTTTCAGAATTGCACACTATTTACGGGAGGCATCCCAAAATCTACTGTGAATCATGAATATTTCTTCTATCTGAATTATTACATTGGTCACCTGTACTAGATATATTCTTAAACTACTGATGGATATTAGTTCCAAACTTTGACTATGCCCTCCCCTACATCGCATGTCATTCTGTTGTCCTATCATGATGGGGACACTCAAATCCCACCTCTTGTGTTATGCATCACGTGACATATCACTCAAATGAGATTATAGCAACTTACTTTACGTTATGGCTTGGGTCCTATATTTGTTTACCTCCATTGATTCATATAGGGCTATGCAGAGTGAGTAGTTAATGGTCTTAAAATCCTATTACTAGCAGTAGCATTGACTTTTCAAGTCACAAATACCTATTCCTGATGAATGAGTTCACTCCCATAGGAGACCACTATCTGAAACACGTTCAGTGAGGTGTGTTGGCCACATTGTGCTAAGAGATCTTCCCCTGTTTCACCTGGGTATGACTTTTGTTGTCTTCTGTTGGGAGAAGTCATCAAGAGGATGTGACTGCTGTTTGACCCATGAGCTACATGGACCTTGATAATTAAAGACTTCTTGCCCCTTCCCCGTCCTTGACATGTGGATTCTAGTTCCTTCCATGCTCCCAGAGGCTGCTCTAAGGACACAGCCTTGAGATGGGGATGTGGCATTGAGACCACCTAGATATATGACTGAGCCCAGTGAAGATTTGGAGGGAAGGTATGGAGATTTATCTGTCTTGCATCTGCCCAGTTCTAGCCTCTTAAGTTTCCTTGTTCATCAAACCTGCTGTCTACAAATCTGTAGTGGCCTGAGGCTTTCTTTGCTCTCTCCTTGCCCTATGTCGATAGAAGCTAGTTTCAGATTATACCAGGGAAGCTCCTGAGCAGCTTGGAGCCAACATTCATGCTGTCCCAGTGGACTTGGTAATGCAGAAGCGATCAGGACATGGATTCCTGCTCCTGATTTGTGGGATGATGGGGTTGAGATGCCATCTGATCCATGCCTCTGCCTCTATGCAGGGCAACGCCCAAACCGTCAACTGACCTGACTTAGATGTAGGCAGTGAGTCAGCAGCATAGTTGTACTATGAAGACAAGATTTTAAGCTTTAGCTGAAAATCTCACGGCTTTATTAACAGTCCAATATATAAACATTTGACGAGCGAAGCATTGGCTTTCTGAGGTTTTCCATTTGTCAAAGTGTCTGTTGCACCTGTCTTCTTTTTGTCAAGCAGAGTACCATGCCCAGGGTACCAACCCCAGGAGAGCACTCTAAATACTGCTGCCCACTTCATCTCAGTATCAGACTCGCCAAAGAAAACACAATGCAGTCAAGCACTAGGTGGAATACCATTTTACTCATGTAGAGAGGATACGGAGTAAGTAAGACTGGTGTCCACAGTTGGCATTGACACCCCTCCCCATAGCCAGCACCACTCCTCTCATGTTGTAGTGGAGAAACCTTGTCTCCCCACTCAGAGCACAGATGTAGCAATGGAGGTGGTCAGGTGCCAGCTTCTTTATCTGAGTGGCCCTCAAAAGACTGCATCCAGGGGCAGCCTGGGTGGCTCAGCAGTTTAGCGCCACCTTCAGACCCCAGGGCATGATCTTGGAGACCTGGGATTGAGTCCCACGCGGACTCCCTGCATGGAGCCTGCTTCTCCCTCTGCCTGTGTCTCTGCCTCTGTGTGTGTGTGTGTCTCATGAATAAATAAATAAATAAAATCTTAAAAAAAAAGACTGCATCCACAAAACCTCTTTTCCCAGCACCATCGTCAACTTTTCATTATCTCATGGAATGAAGGAAGCATCACTGAGATCTAACAGAAACAATGCAGACTGAGAAACTAGGTTTTCTCCGTTTTTTCCGTGCTTCTAAGTCAGCACCAAGCAAATTTGCAATCTTTATTTTTTCCATCTTTACAAACCCTTTAAATTATATTAAATTAAATTATAAATGAGGAAGCAATATTCTTAGAGTCTAGGCGAAAATTCAGTTACTATTTTAAATAACATCTTTTAAAGTTACATTTTTCTGAGTCTTGCTACTAATTTTTTCATATGTACCTCATATTTATCTCAACTATGCTGGGCTCTCCCATTACTTCTGAATTATTACAGTGTAATAATTCATTTCTTTTCTTTCTTTTCTTTCATTTTTATTTTTTTTAACTTTTTTGACTCAAAGTCATAGAATGTTTATGTTATGTTATGAATGGTACATTCATTTAAGCTTAATTCATCTGCCCCATAAATATATTTGAGAGTCAATGAGTCACCCAAATCTTTATGCTAATTTGCATTCTCAAGAACAAATCATAAGTGACCATTTGCACATCACCTGGTGAATTTTGTAACAACAATGAGTTTTGTGAGCTAATTTTTGAAATGTATTATGAACTTGAGAGCTACCTCCTAAAAAATGAATTCAGTTTCTTCTTTATGAGCAAGGTAGAATCATTTTTCCAAATTAATTTCAACGGTAACTATAAATATTTTTTTTCTTTCTTCTCTTTTTCTTTCCCTTTTTTAAAAAGATTTTGTCTTTGTTATTCATTTATTTATTTATTTAGTGGGAGATATATAGAGAGAGCGCAGCGCATAAGCAGAAGGAGAAGGGGCAGAGGGAGTAGGAGAAGCAGATTCCCTCTTGAGCAGGGAACCCGATGTGGGGCTTGATCCCAGGACCCTGGGATTATGACCTGGGCCAAAGACAGAGTTTAACTGACTGAGCCACCCGAGTGCCCTTATTTCTCTTTTTCAAGAATTCATCATTTGCAACTTTTCCAAATCTTTTACAGGAATGTTTATTTACTGTTAATTTGCATGAACCATGTGTTTATTAAGGACACCGGTCCTAAAAAAAAAAAAAAAAAAAAAAAAAAAGGACACTGGTCCTATAACTGTCATTTGTGATCTATTTTCCCAAGTTATTTATTGAACTTTATCTTTTTTTAGAGCAGTTTTAGCTTCACAGAAAAACTTAGAGGACGGTACAGAGATTTCTCATGTACCCTTTGTGCCCATCTATGCATAACTTCCCCACTATCAACTTTCCCCACAAGAGTGGTACGTTTGTTACAATCCATGAACTTATATTGACACCTTCTTGTCATCTAAAGTCCATAGTTTACATTACGGTTTACTCTTGGAATACATACTATAGGTTTGGACAAATGTATGATATCTATCCATAATTATGGTATTATAGGGAGTATTTTCACTGCCCTGAAAATCCTTGGTGTTCTGCCGATCACATCTCTCCTATCCTATCCTTCAACAACACTCTGATCTCAAAAGATAAAAAGAAACACTGACCTTTCACTGTCTCCACAGTTTTGTCTTTTCCCTATGTCATATAGCTGGCATCATACAGCATATAGCTGTTTCAGATTGTCTTCCTTCATTTAGTGATACATATTTATAGTTCCTTCATGTCTTTCCATTGCTTGACAACTTTCTTTTATAGTGCCAGATAACATTTCATTGTCTGGATATATCACAGTTCATTTATTCATTTACCGCCTGAAGGACATGGTGGTTGTGTCTAAGATTTGGCAATTGTGAAGAAAGCTGCTCTAAATATCTGTGTGCAGGTTTTTGCATCTACACAAGTTTTCAACTCCTTTGGTTAAATACTATAAAATTGGTTGATCATATGATAAGAGTACATTTACTTTTTTATAAGGAACCACTAAACCATCTTCCAAAATGGCTGTACCATCTTGCATTCATACCAGCAATAAATGAGAGTTCCTGTTGCTGCATCTCTTTATCTGTATTTGGTGTTGCCAGTGTACCAGATTTTGGGCATTCTAATAGGTGTACAGTGGTATCCCATTGTTTTAATTTGTATTCCCCTGAGGACATATGATGTGGAGTATCTTTTCACATGCTTATTAGTTATGTATACCTTCATTGGTGAGGTGTTTGGTAAGGTCTATTGTCCTTTTTTTTTTTTTAAGCTAAGTTGTTTGCTGTCTTATTGTTGAGTTTTAAGAGTTATTTATATGTTTTGAATAATAGTCCTTCATCATATGTGTCTTTTTCAAGTATTTTCTCATAGTCTGTGATTTGTTTTATCACTTTCTTAACTTTGTCTTTTGCAGAGCAAAAAGCTTTTAATTTAATCAAGGCTAGCTTATCACTTATTTTTTTCCTGTATTGTAGCTTTAGTGTTGTTTCTAAAAAGTCATCACCTTAGGATGACTGGATGGCTCAGTTGTTGAGCGTCTGCCTTTGGCTCAGGGCATGGTCTCGGGGTCCTGGGATGGAGTCCCACATTGGGCTTCCCCCCAGGAGCCTGCTTCTCCCTCTGCCTATGTCTCTGCCTCTCTTTCTGTGCTTCTCATGAATAAAATAAAATCTTTTTTAATATAAATAAAAAATAAAATAAAATAAAAAGTAATCACCAAACCCGGGTTAGTTTAGGTCTTCTTCAATAGTTATCTTCCAGGAGTTTTATAATGCTTGATTTTACATTTAGGTCTGTAATCCATTCTGAGCTAATTTTTATGAAAGCTATAAGGTTTGTGTCTAGATTGATTTTTTTCTTTTTGCTTGTAGATACCCCCTTTTTCCAGCATTACTTGTTGAAAAGACCACTTTTGTTTCATTATATTACTTTTGCTCTTTTGTCAAAGCTCAATTGACTATATTTCTGGGTGTCTGTTCTGTTCTATTGATCTATTATCCACTATTTTCTTAATGTCAAATAGTCATGATTATGTAGCTTTATAGTAAGTCTTAAAGTTGGGTAGTGTCAGTCCTACAACTTTATTTTTTTCCTTTGATACTGTGTTGGCTATTCAGGATCTTTTGCCTTACCATATGAATTTTATAATCGGTTTCTTGATAACCAAAAAATAATTTGCTGGGATTTTGACTGAGAACACATTGAATCTACAGACCAAGTTGAGAAGAACTGACATCTTGACAATATTGATTCTTCTGATCCATGAACATGGAATACCATTCCATTTATTTAGTTCTGTTTGATTTTGTTCATCAGAGTTTAGTAGTTTTCCTCATATTTATCTTACACATATTTTGTCAGATTTATACCTAAGTATTTTATTGTGGAGTGGTGCTAATGTAAATGGTATTGCATTTTTAATTTCAAATTCTACTTGTTCACTGGTATATGGGAAAATGATAGATTCTTATGTATTAATCTTTGTATCCTTCAGTCTTGCTATAATTCCTTATTAGAGCCAGGAGGTTTTTTGTTAATTTTTTTCAGATTTTCTATGTAGATTATCATATAATCTGCAAACAAAATAGTTTATTTCTTCCTTCCCAATCTGTATACTCTTAATTATCCTATTGTATTAACCAGAACTTCTAGTACTATGTTGAAAAGGAGTAGTGAGAGGGGACATCCTTGCCTTAAACCTGATCTTAGAGAAAAAGATTTGAATTTCTCATGACGTTATTTTTACTGCCTTCCATATTTTGAAATGGTGGTAATAATTCAAAATTATTCATTTATTACCAAGTATTAAAAGATTTTTAAAATTTTATTTGAGTATGGTTGACACACAATGTTACATTAGTTTTATGTTAAAATATCCATACTACCTAAAGCAGTCTACAGATTGAGTGCAATCCCTATCGAAACACCAACAACAGTCTTCACAAAACTAGAACAAATAATTATAAGATTTTTAGGGAACCACAAAAGCCCTGAATACCCAAGGCAATCTTGAGAAAGAAAAACAAAGCTGGAAGTATTACAATTCCAGATTTCAAGATATACTGCAAAGTTGTAGTAATCAAAACAGTATGAGACTGGCACAAAAACAGACACATAGATACATGGAATAGAATAGAGAGCCTAGAATTAAACCCTAGCTTATACGATCAATTATTCTTTGACAAAGGAGGCAAGAATGTACAATATGGATAAAAGACAGTCTTTTCAATAAATAGTGCTGGGAAAACTGAATAGCTACATATAAAAGGATGAAATTGGACCACTTTCTAACACCATACACAAAAATAAACTCAAAACAGACTAAAGACAGAGGCATCTGGGTGGCTCAGTCCGTTAAGCATCCGACTCATGGTGTCTGCTTGGGTTCTGATCTGAGTGGTGATTATCAAGCCCCGTGTCAGGCTCTGCACTGAGTGTGAAATCTGATGAAGTTTCCCTCTCCTTCTCCCTCTAACCTTCTCCTCTCTGCACTCGTGTGCTCTCTCTCTCTCTAAAACAAATAATTTTTAAACATGAACTAAGGACATAAATGTGAGACCAGAAAACATACAAATCCTAGAAGATAACACAGATAATCATTTCTCTGACATTGACCATAGCAACATTTTTCTAGATGCATCTCCTAAGGCAAGGGAAACAAAAGCAAAATACTATTGGGACTACATCAAGCTTTTGCACAAAAAGAGAAACAATTAACAAAATAAAAAAGCAATCTACTGAATGAAAGAACATATATGAGAGAAGAAACGATGTTTTTGATAAGGGGTTAATATCCAAAATATATAAGAAATTTGTACAACTCAACATTAGAAAAAAACAGTTTGATTTAAAAATGGGCAGAGAACATGAATCGACACTTTTCTAAAGAAGGCATACAGTTAGCCAACAGACACAAGAAAACATCACTATCAGAGAGACCTGCCCATGCTCTCTCTCTGTCTTTCCAATTAGTAAATAAAGTCTTTCAAAAAAGTAAAAGTGAAAACAAAGAATTAGGGAAGATTGCAAACATAGAAAAGCATTAAAAATGTCCCTCCTGTAGTTGACCCTGTTCTCTGTCTATTGATGCCTCTGAAGCCACCAGGAGAGAACAGAGGAGAGAACAATGATGACAAAAACAGGAAATGAAATCACTCTATGCCAAGTTACTGAACAGATTCTGTTTTATTGTTTCAATTCAACAGAATGCAATAATAGAAGTTGCAGAGGGACATGAGGTCTATGCTTTGGGATTCCCAGGGCAGCCACTGATAGGTGGAATGAGGTCAGGATATGAATTGTAGAGAAACATTTTCGGCTTCTGGAAACCACTGTTGAGGGATCCTCTGGCCAGAGCTCAAAGGTTTACTCAGATCTCTCCACCATTCAGGGAGGTCAGGAGAAGAGGGGGTCAGGGTTGACTTCAGCAGCAGCCTCCAGATGACTGACTGCTGCCCCCTCCACAGCAGCCCGAGCCCCCCGAGGGCTGACTGCAACAACCAGAGCCCCCCGAGGGCTGGCTGCAGCAGCCTGAGCTCTGGTGTCTCTGGCGGTGGGACCTGTGTCGCCTGTGGTGGCTCAGGCAGCAGCCACCACCCCCAGAGCTGGAGCCACAGCAGCCGCCACCCCCAGAGCTGGAGCCACAGAAGCCGCCACCCCCAGAGCTGGAGCCACAGCAGCCCCCAGAGCTGACACTGCAGCAAGAAGAGACTGGGGGGCACTTTGGAGGACACTTGGGGGGGCACTTGGGGGCGGGGCACTTGGGAGGGGGCTGGCACTGCTGCTGGTTCTGCTGGCAGGACATCTCAGTGGGCAGGGTCAGGACCTGAGGGAGAGTCACACAGTGAGTCAGACCCAGGACACAGAGCCCCCCCTGCCCCACCCCTTCCTGCTCTCAGTATCATTTCTAGTGCCTTTATTTGATGAACTGTTTAAATGGAGTCCTTGATAATTCCACCCTGGAAGTTTCATTATTTCTAATACTTAGGCATATTCTCTCCCACTATGTCCTTTGCATCTCACAATTTCTATTTTAAGGTAGGCAGGGATTATTCTGTCTTTCAAAAGAAGGAGATGGAGGCAAAACCAGTATGAAACAAAATCTATCATGATTAATTATCTGGTAATTGAAGGTGGTAATTTTTTCTATCTTGTCAACCAGAACTCTCAAACTGGCCAGCCTGGAAACCAGATCAGAATGTAAGTATTCTCTCAAAGAAAGAAAATTAGGAACTGTTACTTCCTAGATCATTTTGTTCTAGGACATGTAGATAGAAATAGATGGTCTGGTAGGCTGGCTGTTCCCACATGCATACTTTCTTACTGCGGCAGCTCAAGAATGGTATGTTTGTGCAGGTAGGGGATCCGAGTTCGGACACCCCAGCTGCAGTGTGATACCCTGCCATTTCTAGCACACCTGAAGCCTCATCCTGTATCTTAGCACAGTGATTCTGATCTTGGTGTCTCTGACTTCCTCAACAGACACCCAATTCCATTTCAGATCCATAGATATGTGGGATTCAGAGCTACCCAAAGCATCCTCAGATTAATTCTTTCTCTGTTGGTTGAGAATTACCGGCTCATCTTGGCAAAGATGGTCACAATTTATGATTTTACTCTCAAATGTAACATCTTGTTAAAGCTGTTCTAGCAGAGCCTGATGGCCAGTGCTTCTATTCCCTCTGACCTGAGAACCTTGACAGCTAGAGCTCAGTTTGGTACAACACAGAGGCACTGCTGTCCACTCTTCTCTCAGGGACTCAGCAGTGTACTCTCCCATCCATGTTTTCCTTTAGTCTTCACGAGGCCTCTCTCCCCCTCCCCACATGGCCTCCAGCCCCCAAGACCCTCTCTCACTTGCCCCTCTGCTCTGGTCTAAGCTCCCTCCCAAGAGATACTTACCAGTGCAGTAAGTCTGTAAGCACCTCAGGAGAGGAGTGTATGGAGCCACTCTGACCCTGAGGCCCTTTTATCCTGGCTTTAGGCTCTGTCCCAGCCTGTGAGACAGGACCTGAGCATGACAGTACTGCCTCATGCCACCCACATGGTCCTGTGACCTGTGACTGGTAGTGACTGGCAGCCGCTCCCTGCCTCCCTCTATGGGAACCCAAGGTAGCTGCTCCCCACTTGGAATAGAACTACTTAGAAAATGTGGCAGGGGAGAAAAACTGCAAACTTCCCCCACCTTACTCTCCCGCTGTTCCTATAAGATACCTTCCTGGCTCAGTTTTGGAGCGTGAGTTCCCAATGTCTCTTTTCTTGCCCCTCAAATCTTAATTCAATGTTTTAATCTGGTTTAAACCACGTTTCATAGAATCCTCCAATTCTTTATCATCTTATACGTGAGTGTGTGTGTGCACACATGTATGTGTGCTAGAGCAACCAAGAAACTGCTTGAGGAATCAGACCCTGGTTCTGCCACCTATTACCTGCGTGGCCTTCTGAAAAATACCTCATCCTTCTTGTCCTCAGTTTTGTCCATCTACAATAAAGATAATATAAAAATAACTTTTGGGGGCATGTGTGAGAGAACCAATGAGCTAATGCAAAGAAAATTTCTGGTAGAGAGTTTGTAACATGCCATATTTTTAAACAAATGCCAACACATTTTTTTTTTTTAATTATAACTGTTTTCTAAGGAGAGTGAATCTGGTTAGAAAATATAAGACTTTTCTCTTTTGTTGAAATTGTTGGTAGGTTTTAGGAAGATAGTATGAAACAGGAATGAAGTTTTATAGATAAGGGAGAGAGAAAAGATCTGGTCTACCAGTGAGACTGAGAATTCAGAATTTCCAGGGGTCCTGTGGGAAGGCTGAAGTGAAGTCCACAGATGAGAAAGAGGAAAGGCAGCAAGGAAACAGTGAGACTGTGTAAGGCTGGGCATTGCCCAGCATAAAGCAGCCAATGGAAAGATACCTGTATTGGAATGGAGGCCAAAGTATGTTTAAGAACAGGCATAATTAAGACAACACATGATTTTTTGCCTCTTTCTGTTTTCTAAGCTTCTCCCAACTCCTAGTCTCTAAGGCCTTAATTCAGTTATATGAACACAGACTTTTCTTGAAAGTAGTACTGGTATTTTCACATTTTTAGGGGATAAAGGAAAGAGTCAGAGTTCACATCTGGGTTGATAGTAAGTCAGAAAAAGAGCCCTATCTATGACGGTGCAAGGTTATTAAATAACTAAACCACTTATCAGATGAAAAAGAATCAGAGCCAGAGAGACTGTGTGAGGGAAGTCTACTGCCTCCAGGCATGGGAAGAACTCTGGGATTTCCCAGATCCTCAATGGATGTTAATTCCATAACACCCAGGTCACTTGGTGTGGTATGAACCCTACTAGTATGTGGTTGAGGCATGTGTGTGTGCGCGCGCGCACGTGTGTGTGTACATGTGTGTGTCTATATGTACTTCTACTTAGAGATATTACAGAGACTATGAGAGAGACCACATATGTGACTATGTGTATGTGGGTGTGGGTGTGCACAAATACACATCTGTATATCTTACCATGTTTCTTTTAGCCTCTAGTAGCCCCTGGTGTCCAGCCTTCCCTGAATTGTTCTGCCTCTTGCCTATCATATTTCCTCTTTGTTCTGCTCCTCCTTGGCTTTCAATTCCTCATTGATTGCTATTTGTTGGATTCTAGCCCTCTCCATCAAGAGTATTTACCCCAGATCATTAAGGATGTTTCTTCTTGGGGTCCCTGTGTCCACGATGGGCTCCAGTCTCTACTGACTGATGGTTGAAGCCTTTTGCGGTAGTATCCTTACTACATCTCCAGTTTAGGCTTTGCTACCTCTTTTTAGCAAAGTTCTTTTTAAGCTAACATGGCCTATTTTCTCTACTTTGAATTTATTCTCCCTGTTAACCCTCCATGCTTTGTTCCATGATCTATGTACTTCTAAAACTGTGCTGTTTAAATGTAACTTGCTGTGGTATCCTGTGTGAGTCTTCTCTCAAATACACTTATAACAAACTCTCCTTGAAAATGAATGGAAAATATCAGAGAGGGAGACAGAACACGAGAGACTCCTAACTCTGGGAAACGAACAAGGGGTGGTGGAAGGGGTGGTGGGCAGGGGATGGGGGTGACTGGGTAACGGGCACTGAGGGGGGCACTTGATGGGATGAGCACTGGGTGTTATGCTATATGTTGGCAAATCGAACTCCAATAAAAAATAATACAAAAAAAAACCCCAAACAAACTCTCTTGAATCCCAGCTTGGGTCTTATATTTCTATATTCCTCATCAGCTCTAATACGGCACTATGCATTCCATGGATACTGAGTTCAAAAATCCATTCATTAATACTAGCACTAACTTTACTTTGATTGTGACTTAAGCCGTTATCATCAGGATTCTCACTGAGATATTCACATTACTGTGTCCTAGCCTTATCACCTTGCAGAAATCTGCCAGCAAATTATCTGGGTGTGGGTCATATCGTTTCAAAGAATGTATTTAATGTGAGTGTGATTAAGATATTAATTGCTGGTTCACATAGGGAGTTCTGATTCAGGAACCCAACTCATCCATTCCAAGCATGATGAGACTTGTAAGCTATTCTGTCAGTGTCCTGACCCCACAAAGATCAGCACCCAAAACATCAGGCTGACTTGGGCTTAGGTGAAAAGATAACAGCATGATGTAACATTGAGGACTGGCACTAGATCTCAAGGGATTTATATAAACAATGGGTACTAGCAAAGGATGAATTTTCTGAGACAGTGTATTTCTTATGTTGTCAGGCTCTCATAATCTCAGGAGATAGGAAGGAAGAATGTTGAGACCTGGTAAGAATTAATTCAGCCTCAGTGTTCTTGAGCCAGCAACTATAAGTCTCTATAGTACAAACAATAAGTCAATATTCCAAAATTACTAAAATACGCTCCTAACTGTTCCTTTATAATAGGTAAACTATTTTAAGCATGGCAAAAAATATTGACAAATTTCATCACATAGGAAAAAATTCTGTATGACAGAACACATCATTTTTTAAAATTATGGAAACATTGATCAAATAAGGAAAAAATAAAATCTATAGGTCAGTAATGGAATTAAAATTCATAATA
The DNA here is from genome assembly GCF_011100685.1 of Canis lupus familiaris. Classification (NCBI taxonomy): domain Eukaryota; kingdom Metazoa; phylum Chordata; class Mammalia; order Carnivora; family Canidae; genus Canis; species Canis lupus. The sequence continues at coordinate 62,290,328 of NC_049238.1, forward strand.
AACAGTAAGTTCTTACAATTTTAAAGAAAATAAATAAAACGATCTACAAAGCAACGAGCTAAGCATAGGAACAAATAGCTTAGAAAGAAATATAAGTGACTACTAGATTTTGAAACATATTGTTTTATGTTTGTGCATACAAATAACCAAAGAACTACATATAAAACAAGGATGACTTTCCAGTAATGAGTTCTGGTTAGATTTATTCCTTTATACTGAACTGGAAAAGACTTAGGATGGATAACAAAGTTCACTATTGCTGATCAGAAATAGGTCTTGGTGTTTTTGGAAATATAAATTGCCATAACCATCTGGATGGAAATTTGATGATTCATTTTCAACACATAATTGTTGTGTATATAAATTAAAATTTTAAATAAGCCTACTGTAAAATGAGCATAATTGCTTTAATATAGCAATTGAGCTTCTAAGAATGTAACCCAAGGAGAAAGAAAAGATTTGATAAAGAAAATCATGTAAGGGACTCCTGGGTGGCTCAGCACTTGAGTGTCTGCCTTCGGGTCAGGTCGTGATATGGGGTCCTGGGATTGAGTCCCACATCAGGCAGGCTCCCTGCGAGGAGCCTGCTTTCCCCTCTGCCTGTGTCTCTGCCTTCCTCTCTCTGTCTTTCATGAATAAATAAATGCATGAAATTTCCTTAAAAAAAAAAAAGGAAAGAAAATCACGTGAATAAGAATGATTACAAGAAATAAAAATAATACTAAGAGTTAGAAAAGTTCCAAGATATAAGATCAGAATACAGAATAAATTAGATTTATATTAATAGAAATAAAAGATCCAAAATTACAATTTTTAGAAGTTGCTATTTAAAATAGCAAAAATTATAGTATCTAAAATATTAATGTAAAATATTTTTGATAAAATAAGGAGTCTTTACTGAAAGGCATTGCAGAATATCAAAATAGAGATATATCATATTCTTGAATGGCTCAAAAGGAAAATCATGAAAAATATCTGACAATCCTTCACATATCAATGCATATATTTAGCAATATTTCTATCAAAATTCTAAAGATGTTTTCTTTTCCTTTATTTTCATTTGTGACAAGTGACAAGCTGCCTCTAAATTTTATATGAAAGAGCAAAGGTCTGGTAATCACCAAGATAATCTTAAAGAGGGGAACAAAGTTATGGAACCTATGTGATATCACAATAGATTACACACCTATAGTAATTAAGGCAGCAGGATATTCTCACTGGGACAAACAAATTGGCAGTGAAAAGAATGATCAGGCCAACTATAGAGCTGTACAAATGTGGAAACTCAGTTATGATTGAGGAGGTATTTCAAATTAGTGGGGAAAATAAAATATTTGATTATCATAGACAACTGATTTTTCATTTGGAAAAAAATGTTAAAAAATATAAAATGTACAAAAATTCCATTCTTAGTTAAAAAAAGCCCTTAATTTTAAAAAGAAAATGAGTTTTTACAGCTTTTTAAGGAAAACAAAATTCTGAACAGATTTCTGGGCTTACGGATGGTTGAGACTTCTTAGAGTCATGAAAAGTGCAAATAGCATTGTAAATGTTGCAGAGATAGAGCTATATTAAAAAGTGAAATATCTGCTCATCAAATGACACCATTAAAAAGCAAACAAGAAGAAAGATGTTCACAATTCATTTAATAATAGTGCCTTAGAAACCAGAATATTACAGATTCTAACAAAAAGAGACAAATGGAAAAATTTTTAAGAGAACAGATAATTCACAGAAAAGGAAACCAAAATGATCAACAAACATTAAAAGATGCTCATGATCATTACTAAGCAGAAAACACATATTAAAGGTACAAGTGTACATCAATTTATATACGTCAAATGGTAATAATTTAAGTTTAGCAACGATGTACAGAAAGAGTGATTCTTATAAACCCTAAGTAGAAACAGAAATTGAAAAGAGCAAATTTGAGGGATGGACATGATTGAAAATTCAACAGTTCTCACTTATAGATGCATACCCTGGAGAGTCTCTCCAACACATACCCATGCAGACATGCACACAAATCCCCATAGCTGCAATATTTATACAGCAAATAGTATAAACAACTTGAATGTCCGTCCAAAAGAGACAGGGTATCAAAATAACACTGTACTCATAAGATGGATACTATAAGGTTGTAAAAATGAATAAAATGACAGCTACACAGATCAACTTGAATAATCCACAAAAAGAATTTTAAAGAAGAGAGCAAGTTGCAGATGAATACCTCAAATATGATGCCATTTCTATAAAGTTGGAACCACGCACATTATAATAATAATGTGTCAGGATTACCAGGACAGAATAAAACATGAAGGAATATAGTAAGAACTTGGCTGGAACCCAGTTGTATGTAACCATTAAATTAACATTTGGGAGGAAAGAAAGGAAATTGGGGTCAGGGGTATGGGTTCCAAGAATGGGAGGCTAGAGTCCTGAGTGGCAGATGGTGGTAGGAATTCACTCTCAAACCCCATTTCTAAACAGCCCTATTACTACCCTGGGCCCTGTGGAAAGAGGCAGGAAGGAGATGCCAGTCGCTACCTGTCACAGGACCAAGTAGGTGGCAGAGGGCTGTCCCCTCATGCCCAGGTCCTATCTCACAGGCGAGGACAGAGCTCAAAGCCAAGATAAAAGGGCCTCAGAGAAGAACCCTTCCATGCACTCCTCTCCTGAGGTGCTGACAGATCCAGTACTGCCTGTGCACTGGTAAGTGTCCTCTGGGATGGAGAGCAGTTCCTTCCACAAAGGGAGCTCAAACCAGAGCAGGGGGTGGGGCAGGGCCTTTGCAGTGTGTGTGTGTGTGTGTGTGGTGGGTGAGAAGATGAAGTTGGGTTCATGTCACCAAGAAGTCTCAGGGACACTGAGGGAGGGGCAGGGAGCAAGGAAGCCTGGGAATATGAGCAGGAGGAACCATATGAGGGTGACAGTACTTTGGAGAAACCAACTGATCTGTAGTTGTTGGTCTCTGGTGGAAGGATTTGCAACATTGACCACTGTACCGACCTAAACTGTTGTCAGAAGAGGAGAAGTCAGAGCTGACTGATTTATTTTAAATACTGAGATTAAGGACTGCAGAGTTGAATAGGAACAATTCAAATCTTGATGATGAGTGTTAGTTTAAGGTGAGTGTCTGCAAGATGCCACAGCACCATACCCACTTAGGGACCTGGTGCAAGTCCCAGCTTACACTAAATTATCTTTTCCTCAGCTCTTTCAGCCAGTCAATCTCCAACGTCCTTTGCAGCTAGGAACATCTATGTCCCTACAGGACAAGGTTATCTAGAAAGTTCTCCAGAGGGAATGACTGGTTTCCCTAAGAAATAATTTCATTTCTAAACTGCTACCTAGATAAATTATTTCTGAGATTTTTATATAGATTAACTGTTCCAAGTGTTCTGCTGTAGAAAATTTCCTCTAGATGTTTGATTTTGAGAATGTTTCATAACATTTTTTGGCGGAAGTTCTCCACTTATATAACAGATGAAACAACTCATAACATTCGATTCAAAGAGATGATAGGAGAACATTTGCGGAACTATTAGAAATAATGAACTAGGAGGTAAAAATACTTGATTTCCTTTCTTTGAGAGAATACTTACATTGTGATCTGGTTTCCAGACTGGCCAGTTTGAGAGTTCTGGTTGACAAGATAGAAAAAATTACCACCTTCACTTACCAGATAATTAATCATGATAGATTTTGTTTCATACTGGTTTTGCCTCCATCTCCTTCTTTTGAAAGACAGAATAATCCCTGCCTACCTTAAAATAGAAATTGTGAGACACAAAGGACATAGTGGGAGAGAATATGCCTAAGTATTAGAAATAATGAAACTTCCAGGGTGGAATTATCAAGGACTCCATTTAAACAGTTCATCAAATAAAGGCACTAGAAATGATACTGAGAGCAGGAAGGGGTGGGGCAGGGGGGGCTCTGTGTCCTGGGTCTGACTCACTGTGTGACTCTCCCTCAGGTCCTGACCCTGCCCACTGAGATGTCCTGCCAGCAGAACCAGCAGCAGTGCCAGCCCCCTCCCAAGTGCCCCGCCCCCAAGTGCCCCCCCAAGTGTCCCCCAAAGTGCCCCCCAGTCTCTTCTTGCTGCAGTGTCAGCTCTGGGGGCTGCTGTGGCTCCAGCTCTGGGGGTGGAGGCTGCTGTGGCTCCAGCTCCGGGGGTGGTGGCTGCTGCCTGAGCCACCACAGGCGACACAGGTCCCACCGCCAGAGACACCAGAGCTCAGGCTGCTGCAGCCAGCCCTCGGGGGGCTCTGGTTGTTGCAGTCAGCCCTCAGGGGGCTCAGGCTGCTGTGGAGGGGGCAGCAGTCAGTCATCTGGAGGCTGCTGCTGAAGTGGACTCTGAGCCAAGAAGAACATACTTGGGGATAGCCAGTGGCCAAACCCTACCTCCTGCCTCTGCTCCAGCTCCCCCTGCTGGGTCAGCTCAAGTGCCTCGGGGTCTGAGTGCAGCCTTGAGCTCTGGCCCAGAGGATCCCTGTGCCCTGGTGTCCAGGAGCCAAAACCCCTTTCCTAAAAACCCATTTCCTCACCTCCCCCATATGTGTGGCTACCCTGGGAACCCAAAGCACAGACCCTGCACCCTTCTGTAGTGTACCTTGTTGTCAACCCAGCCTGATGTGCAACAATAAAACTAGAAATCTTCATTCCCTCTTGCCTCGATTGTTGTTTTCTATTCATTCCTACTTTATCTTTCTCATACTGGCCTCAACTTCTGCTTCCCCTGAGGCCTCGGTGTCTACAGAACTTACTCAGATTTGCCCCTTGGCACCACTAATGTCCTTAAGAGCAAAACCAATTTTTATTGGTTCAGAATCCAGTTCAGGAACCAACCTTGCCTTTAGTTGCCAGAATTTGTTAGTCCCCTCCCATCTGTGACATCTAGTCTTTTAACCTTTATGATTTGAAGATTTGGAACAGTTTTGGTTTTGGTGGAATGCCTGTCAATTTGGGTCTGTTTGATGTTTTCTTCCTGACTAGGTTCAGCCATACATTTTTGCAAGGAGTGTCCTCCTGAGGGCTGATACCATGCCTCATATGATATCCAGTTGTTGCATCCCTGGGTCGCTGAAAATTGAAATAGAGACATTTGGGAAAATCCTGATAAAGCCGAGACATTGAATTTCTAAATTCAATTCCATCAGGTTGTTGTTGTTGTTGTTTTGTTTTGTTTTGTTTTGTTGGTTTTCTTTGTTTTTTGCCAGTAGAAGTACCTTTTCATATCATCTGAGGAGGTTAACCACACATCTCCTGAGGAAGCTGAAAGGCTCCTGGAAGTGGCTGCCTTCCAGTGCACTGTTGGTTCTCTTCAGGTCCCATCCCACCATCTCTCTTTGCTTCTGGAAGCGCACCTCATCTCAAGGCCCCCTAGGCCCCAAAAGGTGAAGTACACCTTTTGTTGATAGGGGTGACCTATCAGCAGGTATGCTACACTCCAAAAGAGCTACATGAGTTTTTCCAATTTATACAGATATAAACCCAGGGAATATGTGTGTACTGCATATTAAGGGTATGAGATAATTGTGGAAGGGACATAAAGTTGGATCGAGCCAGATTTATTCCTATAGGTCTGCCAAGCAGATGTCCTAGACTCAAGGCTATGTAGTGTGGTGGCAGTGGTGATGGAGGGGGTTGACAGGGCTCTAACCGGGTGTTTGGTTGGTTGGCTGAATCATGGACCAGAAGGTGGCTGACACTAAATGAAGATGAAATGCCAGGACTTCCTTGGCATATTACAGAGGAAGGGGTCCAAAGGTTTATTGGAATGTTACAGCGGAGTTATCAGTTGGGATCTGCTCGTCTTCTCTGGAAGGGTCCATAGGACACATCTCTCCTGACTATGAGAAATAAATTTGTGAGGAGACCACAGCACCCTTGAAGAGCTAGCTGATAGTTCTTCTCTGTAGGTTAGAAACTACAGTGGAATCTGATGCCACTGAATTGGGAAACCTAAATGCAATAGGGATAACTGGACACCATTGGCAGCACTTAGGACCAAAGACAAAGCGGGTGTGGTTACTATCCTGGAGAGCAGGGTCAAAGCAGCAATCAGAACATTCTGGCTCACAGAGCTGTGGCTCTGGCCAGTTCATCATGGTGGTTTGGAAGTGAAATTGATGGGAACGGTATTAATTTCTTACTTGATAGGTATCAGAGGAAAAACTCTAAGTGAACGAAACTCTGAGCCGTAAAAAGAGAATAATGCTCCCTCAATCAATTCCCAACTTTGAGCTAGTTTATAGACACAGAACACCTTGAATGAAGGGGAGGATGGGTCCTCTGGAGGAAGAAACCCTTGTACTCTCCCAAAGACTTAAGCTACTAATATTTCCCCCGGCTTTCCCCAAAGGGAAACTTTTTGGCACTTTTTTCCAGGGAAATTGTGCACTGGGGAAAGAGAAAATAATCAGACTTTGGGGCTAACTGGACACTGGCTGTGGACTGACACTAATTCCAGGAGGCTCAAGACATCACTTTGCTCCACTCTGCTCCCTATTTGGTAGGACGGGAGCTTCTGGAGGTCAGGTGATCGATGGAGTTTTAGCTCAGTTTCATCTCTCAGTGGGCCCAGTGGGTCCTGAGCCCACCTCGTGGTTATTTCTCTGGCTCTAGAATGTGTGATAGTAACAGGACACACACAGCAACTGTCAGAATCCCCACATTGGTTCTCTGATCAGTGGAGTGAGGGCTATTGGGATGGGGAGGTCAACTAGGAGCCATTAGAACCGTTAGAACTGTCTCTACCCAGGAAAATGATAAATCAAAAGCAACACCACATCGCTGAAGGGACTGAAGAGATTAGTGATACTATAAATTTAATCTCAAGGATGCAGGGGTGCTGATTCCCACCACACGCCCATTTAACTCACCTATTTGGTTTGTGCAGAAAACAGATGGATCTTAGAGAATGAGGGTGGGTTATTGCAAGCTAAAGCCAGTGGTGACTCCACTTGTAGCTGCTTTACCGGATGCAGTTTCCTTCCTGGAGCAAGTTAGCACATGCCCTGGTAACTGACATGCAGCTAGTAATCTGGAAAATGTTTTGTTTTGTTTTTTCCTTCATATCTGTCAGTAGAGACCAGCTGAAGTCGTTTATTTTCAGTTGGAAAGGCCAGCAATATACCTTTACTGTGTCCCTCCTCAGGAGCAGGACAATTCTGCTGCCCTGTGTCATAATTTAGTTCTCAGGGATCTTGATGGTCCTTCCCTTTGACAAGTCATCACACTGATCCATTGCATCAATGATACTATGCTGATAGTACTTGGTAAGTAAGAAGCAGCAATTACTCTAGACTTACTGGCAAGGTATTTGCATGTCAGAGGGTAGGAAATAACTGACAAGAGGTCAGAGGAATTTCCAGGGGTCCAGTGGTACAGGGCACGTGGAGATATCCCTTCTAAAGTGACACAGAAGTAGTTGCATCTGGCCCCTCCAGCAATAAAACATGAGGCACAACACCTAGCATGCCTCCTTGGATTCTGGAGGTAACAGAGCCTTCATCTGGGTTGTGCTACTCTAGCCCATCGACTGGGTAACTCCAACCCTACTTGTTTTGAAAGGGGTCCAGAATAGGAGAAGGCGCCAGGAGACAGCGCGATTCCACTGAACAGGAAGTGAAGACTGCCACCTGGTACTAGGCCTCCTCATGACTCGGAATCAACAGGCACGGAAGGTAGTTACTGAGCTCAGTGGAGTGATTGATCCTGATTTTCACAGAGAAAATTAAACTGCTCCTCACAGTGGAGGTGAAGAAGAGTCTGTGTGGAACACAGGAGACCCCTAGGGCGACGCTTGGTTCTGCCTCACCCTTGGATTAAAGTCCGTGGAAAACGTAAGAACCCAGTTCCAATAGGACTATTCATGGCCCAGACCCTTCAGGAATGAGTATTGGATCACCTCACCAGCTAGAAAAGAATCACGGCCACAACCAGGAGTATTCTTACTAAGAGCACTTCCTTCCTTTGTTATGAATGTGTGTGTGTGTGTGTGTGTGAGTGGAAACCCTTGGTTTCCTCCCATATCATATGACATAAGATGTATTGACTGACGTATTTCAGTGTTGTTCAACATCACACAATAGAAGTGAAGCTAAGGATATTAAGGAGAAAGATCAACATCATTCAAGGACTTTATACCCTTTTCTGGAGAAAGGGTTTTTGCATTATCTGCTATACACAGCCTGACTGCATCACATTAGCTGGAAGTGTGGCCTGGTCTTTGTCTTATTTGGAGGCTAAATATTGTTGTTGTTGTTGTTTTTTATAAATTTATTTTTATTGGTGTTCAATTTGTCAACATACAGAATAACACCCAGTGCTCATCCCGTCAAGTGCCCCCCTCAGTGCCCGCCACCCAGTAACCCCCATCCCCCGCCCACCTCCCCTTCCACCACCCCTAGTTTGTTTCCCAGAGTTAGATTCTTTCATGTTCTGTCTCCCTTTCTGATATTTCCCACTCATTTTTTCTCCTTTCCATTTATTCCCTTTCACTATTTTTTATATTCCCCAAATGAATGAGACCATATACTGTTTGTCCTTCTCCGATTGGCTTATTTCACTCAGCATAATACCCTCCAGTTCCATCCACGATGAAGCAAATGGTGGGTATTTGTCGTTTCTAATGGCTGAGGAATATTCCATGTATACATAAACCACATCTCCTTTATCCATTCATCTTTCAATGGACACGGAGGCTCCTTCCACAGTTTGGCTATTGTGGACATTGTTGCTAGAAACATCGGGGTGCAGGTGTCCCGGCGTTTTCATTGCATCTGCATCCTTGGGGTAAATCCCCAGCAGTGCAATTGCTGGGTCATAGGGCAGATCTATTTTTAACTCTTTGAGGAACCTCCACACAGTTTTCCAGAGTGGCTGCACCAGTTCACATTCCCACCAACAGTGCAAGAGGGTTCCCCTTTCTCCAAATCCTCTCCAACATTTGTGGTTTCCTGTCTTGTTGATTTTCCCCATTCTCACTGGTGTGAGGTGGTATCTCACTGTGGTTTGGATTTGTATTTCCCTGATGGCAAGTGATGCAGAGCATTTTCTCATGTGCATGTTGGCCATGTCTATGTCTTCCTCGGTGAAGTTTCTGTTTATGTCGTTTGCCCATTTCATGATTGGATTGTTTGTTTCTTTGCTGTTGAGTTTAATAAGTTCTTTATAGATCTTGGACACTAGCCCTTATCTGATATGTCATTAGCAAATATCTTCTCCCATCCTGTAGGTTGTCCTTTAGTTTTGTTGACTGTATCCTTTGCTGTGCAAAAGCTTCTTATCTTGATGAAGTCCCAATAGTTCATTTCTGCTTTTGTTTCTTTTGCCTTCGTGGATGTATCTTGCAAGAAGTTACTGTGGCCGAGTTCAAAAAGTGTATTGCCTGTGTTCTCCTCTAGGATTTTGATGGAATCTTGTCTCCCATTTAGATCTTTCATCCATTTTGAGTTTATCATTGTGTATGGTGAAAGAGAGCGGTCTAGTTTCATTCTTCTGCGTGTGGATGTCCAATTTTCCCAGCACCATTTATTGACGAGACTGTCTTTCTTCCAGTGGAGAGTCTTTCCTCCTTCATCGAATATTAGTTGACATAAAGTTCAGGGTCCACTTCTGGGTTCTCTATTCTGTTCCATTGATCTATGTGTCTGTTTTTGTGCCAGTACCACACTGTCTTGATGACCACAGCTTTGTAGTACAACCTGAAATCTGGCATTTTGATGCCCCCAGATATGGTTTTCTTTTTTATAATTCCCCTGGCTATTCGGGGTCTTTTCTGATTCCACACAAATCTTAAAATGATTTGTTCCAACTCTCTGAAGAAAGTCCATGGTATTTTGATAGGGGTTTCATTAAACGTGTAAATTGCCCTGGGTAACATTGACATTTTCACAATATTAATTTTTTCAATCCATAAGCCTGGAATATTTTTCCATCTCTTGTGTCTTCCTCCATTTCCTTCAGAAGTGTTCTGTAGTTTTTAGGGTATAGATCCTTTACCTCTTTGGTTAGGTATTCCTAGGTATCTTATGCTTTTGGGTGCAATTGTAAATGGGATTGACTCTTTAATTTCTCTTTCTTCAGTCTCATTGTTAGTGTATAGAAATGTCACTGACTTCTGGATATTGATTTTGTATCCTGCCACACTGCCAAATTACTGTATGAGTTCCAGCAATCTTGGGGTGGGTCTTTTGGGTTTTCTATGTAGAGTATCATGTCATTGGCAAAGAGGGAGAGTTTGACTTCTTCTTTGCCAATTTGAATGCCTTTAGTGTCTTTTTGTTTTCTGATTGCTGAGGCTAGGACTTCCAGTACTATGTTGAATAGCAGTGGTGAGAGTGGACATCCCTGTCTTGTTCCTGATCTTAGGGGAAAGGCTCCCAGTGCTTCCCCATTGAGAATGATATTTGCTGTGGGCTTTTCGTAGATGGCTTTTAAGATGCTGAGGAATGTTCCCTCTATCCCTACACTCTGAAGAGTTTTGATCAGGAATGGATGCTGTATTTTGTCAAATGCTTTCTCTGCATCTAATGAGAGGATCATATGGTTCTTGTTTTTTCTCTTGCTGAAATGATGAATCACATTGATTGTTTTACGAGTGTTGAACCAGCCTTGTGTCCCGGGGATAAATCCTACGTGGTCTTGGTGAATAATTTTCTTAATGTACTGTTGGATCCTATTGGCTAGTATCTTGTTGAGAATTTTTGCATCCATGTTCATCAGGGATATTGGTCTGATATTGGTCTCCTTTTTGGTGGGGGTCTTTGTCTGGTTTTGGAATTAAGGTGATGCTGGCCTCATAGAACGAATTTGGAAGTACTCCATCTCTTTCTATCTTTCCAAACAGCTTTGTAGAATAGGTATGGTTTCTTCTTAAACGCTTGATAGAATTCCCTTGGGAAGCCATCTGGCCCTGGACTCTTGTGTCTTGGAGGTTTTTGATGACTGCTTCAGTTTCCTCCCTGGTTATTGGGCCGTTCAGGTTTTCTGTTTCTTCTTCCTGTTCCAGTTTTGGTAGTTTGTGGCTTTCCACAATGCGTCCATTTCTTCTAGATTGCCTAATTTATTGGCGTATAGCTGTTCATAATATGTTTTTAAAATCGTTTGTATTTCCTTGGTGTTGGTAGTGATCTCTCCTTTCTCATTCATGATTTTAGTAATTTGAGTCTTCTCTCTCTTCTTTTTAATAAGGCTGGCTGATGGTTTATCTATCTTATTAATTCTTTCAAAGAACCAACTCCTGGTTCTGTTGATCTGTTCCACAGTTCTTCTGGTCTCGATTTCATTGAGTTCTGCTCGAATCTTTATTAACTCTCTTCTTCTGCTGGGTGTAGGACCTATTTGCTGTTTTTTCTCTAGATCCTTAGGTGTAAGGTTAGCTTTTGTATTTGAGTTCTTTCCAGTTTTTGAATGGATGCTTGTATTCCATGTATTTCCCCCTTAGGACTGCTTTTGCTGCATCCCAAAGATTTTGAATGGTGCTATCTTCATTCTTATAGTTTCCATGAATCTTTGTAATTCTTCCTTAATTTCCTGGTTGACCCTTTCATCTTTCAGCAGGATGGTCCGTAACCTCCACGTGTTTGAAGTGCTTCCAAAATTCTTGTTGTGATTTAGTTCTAATTTCAAGGCATTATGCTCTGAGAATATGCAGGGGATGATCCCAATCTTTTGGTATCAGTTCAGACCCGATTTGTGACCCAGTATGTGGTCTATCCTGGAGAAAGTTCCATGTGCACTTGAGAAGAATGTGTATTCATTTGCGTTTGGACGTAGAGTTCTGTAGGTATCTGTGAAATCCATCTGGTCCAGTGTATCATTTAAAGCTCTCGTTTCTTTGGAGATGATGTGCTTAGAAGACCTACTGAGTGTAGAAAGCGCTGGATTGAAGTCAGCAAGAATAAGTGTATTATTATCTAAGTATGTCTTAACTTCGGTTATTAATTGATTGATATATTTGGCAGCTCCCACATTCGGGGCATATATATTGAGGATTGTTAAGTCCTCTTGTCGGATAGATCCTTTAAGTATGAGATAGTGTCCCTCTTCATCTCTCACTACAGTCTTCGGGGTAAATTTTAGTTTATCTGATATAAGGATGGCTACCCCTGCTTTCTTTGAGGACCATTTGAATGGTACATGGTTCTCCAACCTTTTATTTTCAGGCTGTAGGTGTCCTTCTGTCTAAAGTGAGTCTTTTGTAGACAGTAAATGGATGTGTCCTGCTTTTTTATCCAGTCTGACTCCCTGCGCCTTTTGACGGGTTCATTAAGCCCATTCACGTTCAGAGTTACTATTGAAAGATATGGGTTTAGTGTCATCATGATACCTAATCAGTCTCTGTTTTTGTGGATTATTCCATTGGACTTCTTATTGAAGGGGAATTTTAAGAGTCTCCCTTAAAATTTCTTGCAGAGCTGGTTTGGTGGTCACATATTTTTTGAGTTTCTGCCTGTCTTGGAAGCTCTTTATCTCTCCTAGTCTGAATTAGAGCCTTGGTGGATAAAGTATTCTTGGCTGCATGTTTTTCTTATTTAGGACCCTGAATATATCCTGCCAGCCCTTTCTGGCTTGCCAAGGCTCTGTGGAGAGGTCTGCTGTTACCCTGATACTCCTCCCCATAAAAGTCAGGGATTTCTTGTCTCTTGCTGTTTTAAAGATCTTCTCTTTATCTTTGGAATTTGCAAGTTTCACTATTAAATGTCGAGGTGTTGAGCGGTGTTTTTATTGATTTTAGGGGGGAATCTCTCTATTTCTGGGATCTGAGTGCCTGTTTCCCTTCCCAGATTAGGAAAGTTTTCAGCTATGATTTATTCAAATCCATATTCTGGACCCTCTGTCCCTTTCAGTGCCCTCGGGAACCCCAATTAAACGTAGATTTTTCTTCCTCAGCTTGTCACTTATTTCCCTTAATCTAGCCTCATGATCTTTTAATCGTTTGTCATTTTTTTCCTCAGTTTCCCTCTTTGCCATCAACTTGTCTACTATGTCACTCACTCGTTCTTCCAACTCCACTAACCCTCGTCGTTAGGATCTCTAGTTTGGATTGCATCTCATTTAATTGATTTTTAATTTCTGCATGATTAGATCTAAATTCTGCAGTCATGAAGTCTCTTGAGTCCTTTATGCTTTTTTCTAGAGCCCACCAGTAGCTTTATAATAGTGCTTCTAAACTGGCTTTCTGACATTGAATTGTAATCCAGATTTTGTAACTCTGTGGGAGAGAGGACTGTTTCTGATTCTTTCTTTTGACTTGAGGTTTTCCTTCTAGTCATTTTGCTCAGTGCAGAGTAGCCAAAAACAAGTTGTATTGGGAAAAGGAGAAAAAGAGAGAAGAGAAAAAGGAAAAAAAGAAAAAAGAAAAAAAGAAGAAAGAAAGAGGAAAAAAAAAGAGAAGAAAAGAAGAAAAAAGGGGGGGAAGCAAACAGAAATCAAAAAAACAAAAAATAAGGGGGAATATACTCTGATTCTGTATACTGTAAATCCCTCCACTTCCCCTGGAACTTTCCAGTGCTGCTTGGTCAATAATTTGTTTTTCTCCTGTCCTCTAGCTGGTCTTCTGCGGAAGGGGGCTGCTGTGCTGATTTTCAGGTGTTAGCACTTGGGGGAGCTGCTCAGCTCCCTGCCTGGTGCAGGGCTCAGTGAGTGATGTTTAACCTGTTTGTCCGATGAGGCCACCGTGAGGCTCAGTGGGGGCTTTTTACCCTGTGAGGCCCCAGGAGGAACAACCACAGTGGCAGCGGCCAGCTCTGGAGCCCTGGAGTCAGCTCCGGCAGTAACTAAAGAGCTCTCAGTCCACCGGGCCTGGATGCTATGGGGGTGGGGGCCGCTGATCTGCACAGCTGGTGGCAGGAGCGTCCTTGCTGCCCTGGGCCCTCCTGGCCTCTGCCTGTCCCTGGGGAGCGCTGGATCCTGGGCTGTGTCCCAGTGCCCTGTGCTCCCGGGCCTGCGCTGGTGGAATCGCGCTCCTGGCGGCGCAGCCCCATCCGCACGGAGCCTCTGCCAGAGCCCCTCTGAGGTGCTCCCGGGTCCAGCCGTGCGCGCTGCAGCACTTTAGGGAGCTCGGCTGCCGGGGTGTGGCGCACTCTCCCCGGAACACAGGTGTCTGTTAGTGTCCCCGGGAGCCCGAGGGCATCCCCGCCCTCCTGGGTACAGCTCTAACTCCCTGCAGGCCCCTTTCCGCCGGGAAGGTTGGTGCAGCTCCTGCTTCTCTGGGAAGGGGCTCTCCTGTCCTGGGGACACTCGCCCCGACCTTAGCCCGGCTCCTCGCGGGGCCCCTCCCCCTTGGATGCCTTTTGTTTCTTTATTTCTTTTTCCCCCCGTCTTCCTACCTTGATAGAAGCGCGAAGTCTTCTCACTGTAGCATTCCAGCCCTTCTCTCTTTAAATCCCAGGCCGAATTCATAGATTTTCAGGATGATTTGAAGGTTATCTAGGTAATGTGGTGGGGACAGGTGACTTGGGGACTTTACTCTTCAGCCATCTTGCCCCACCCTCTTCCCTAAATATTGTTTAAGGAGGTATATATGGGTGCCAGGTTGACAAGGAGTGAACTGGGATGGTTAATTTTATGTGTGACCTTGGCTAGGCCATGGCACCCAGATTTTAAATCTGACACTCAATCTCGATGTTGCTGTGAAGGTTTTTTTTATGTTTCTTTTTTGTTTTGTTTTGTTTAATGTGTGATAACCTTAAATCAGTTGACTTCAGGTAAAACAGATAACCCTCCATAATGTGGATGGACCTCCACCAGTCAGTTGAAAGAATTAGGAAAAAAGACTGAGGGCTGCCCAGGAAGAAGGACTTCTGCCTGCCGCTGCCTTCCGTCTGGCGGCTGTAATGTCAACGCTTCCTGGGTCTCTAGCCTGCCAGCCTGCTCTGCAGTTTTCCAACTTGCCAATACCCACAACTGGGTGAGCAACTCCTTCAAACAAATCTCTCTGGCTATGTGCACACATCTTACTGGTTCTGTTTCTCTGGAAAATCCGGACTAACACAACGTGTGTGGATATGTGTGCCTATGAGGGCAATAACGACACAAGGGGGTCGAGGGATTAGGAATGGGCTCTCTGTGTCCTTTACTCATTTCATTGTGTATGTTCATGTAGTTTTGAATTTGTAATATGTATTTATATACCAGTGGTATCAACTTCTTACCAGGCATATGCGTTGTAGCACTCTGTAGTTGTCTTTTTGCCTTATATATGATACTTTATGCTCTATAAAATTCATATTCTTTCTGTAATTCAATTTGTCAACTCTTTATATGAGTTTTGTGCCATTCTTATTACACCTTGCCCCACTTAATACTTAAGCAACAATCATGTCTATGTTCTACTGATTTTAGGATATCGATTTATCATTTATTTTTAAAAGAAAGACTTGCAGAGATGAAGAAAACTACAATTTGTTAAGTGCTCATTTGTAGCTCAGAAGGGAGCAGAGTGGGAAGGCCCAGAGGAAAATTAATTCAGTCTGAAATGCTTCCCATATGATCTCAGCAGTGCCCCCCTCCGGCTGCCTGAGAGATGAGGGACAGACTCCTTGGGTGTAAAGGTAATGTCAGAAGGCCTTCGGTAGTCAAACATGTTTACTGAATGGTCCCAAAGCCATTGATAGCTAATATCCAAGGCCAAAGTGTCAGTCCAAGTGATATGCTTGCAGCCACGTGGTTGACTCACCACTAAGTCCAAGCAGCTGAATGGTTGGGGCGCTGCCCTGCCTGGAGGCAGAGGCAGGAACCAGATGACCTCCTTACCCCATCATTCTAGGAATCAGGAGCTGTGCTCCCACATGAGCCAAGGCATGGATATCCTCACCACCCCACCCCACCCCCATATGTCAGCCCACTGGAACAACTTGAACAAATGTCATGGCCAGGTGGAACAGTGGCTGACTTCTGAAGAGGGGCGTGGCCATCACATGTCACTAGGCCTATCTTGGAGCATGATCTCTCATGAGGGTGACTGGAATCATCAGGAATGGCTGTTCACACACTTCCAAGTCAGTGTTAATGCTAGTGAAAGGCTTTTAAAGGTCTATTAACCACGCATACATGCGCAAGCGTGTACTAGTTGCTGAAGGGGAATGAGAAATATGAGACACAGTTGTGTTGTAAAAGGATTTATTAAGAACTCCTATGTAAGACAATGTTACATAAAGGATACTGAGCAAATGAGACTTGAACTGCATCGTCTCAGAAAGGAAAATATCATGGTGTAAAGCCTAGGAATGGGGTAGGGAGAGACATGTTTACAGTATAGCCAATGTGCCAGTTCTTGGGAAGCCAACAGAAACTGGAATAGTTGTACAGAGTCATGCTGCACAGAGCCTTGACTGTCCCTAAAAAATGCTGGCCTTGACCCTGAACACAGTGGAGCCCTGGATGAGGCTCTCTTAAGGTCACGGGCAATTTTTCCTGGAGTGGGGGATGGTAGAGAGAAGCATGTGTTCTCCCCAGTGCATTAAGGAGAAACCATGACAGATGAGTGGCAGTGGAGCACCACAGAAGGCCACGTACTCTGAGATATCTGATGGTTAGAGTAACAGACAAGGTGGATTCTCTCTCTCTCTCTCTCTCTCCTTTTATCTGTATCTGTGTTTATATCTACATCTCTATGTCTACATAATATATAGAATTATCCACATATGTAATACACACACGCATACATCAGTTAAAGAGCCTAACATAGTGACAGTCATGTACGCACATACATTTCACCAGCTGTTGGTTCTCCTTGCCTGTTAGGACCCAGGGATAGATATTATTGAGTCATATCGGGCTCATCTCAGGCTCTGGAGAAGTATTGTGGAGACTTCTGGAGGGAGGACTTTCTTCTCACAATTATCCAGGTCTATTTGTCTTTATCTAATTAATTTGCTTATTTTTTTAGATATGTTGCCCTCCAGACATGGAAGGAACACCTGCTACATGCCACATTGACATTAGTCTTTATCTTACTCTCCTAAAAACGTTCCCCCAAATTCCTTCAAAGAACCTTGTGTCCATGTAGAAGCAAAGCAGCGACACTGGAGATTCCTACTGAATGAGTCCCAAGCCCTCCTGTTCTATAAGGTCTTCCCACCTCCTAGGCCTTGGGGCTTCCTCTCCGTGGGGCCTTCTCCCACATACACCCAGCCTGGAACCCTCTCGCTGTCTCTCCCCCTTCGTGCTTTCTCATCCACAGGCTCACCCTCCTCCGGCCTATAAGACAGATTCTCATCATCCCATGCAAAGCAGTGCAGCTTTTCTCTCTGTCTCCTCCTCAGGAGTATTGCTATATGAAAATGTATGAAAGACCTCAGTGGGAAAAAATGGTCATTTAAAAAGTCAGATGGAAAATAGCTGTGCTCTGAAAACAATCCATTCCCTTTTAATTATTGATGGATAGATAGTTCACATGTGAGTGTCCACTGTGCTTCCCTCCCATGATTCTACTGACCCTCATGACACCATTGAGAGTCATTTCTGTCTCCTGCTTCAACGTTGAGGAAACCAAAACTGAGAAAAGTTAGGTGATTTTCACAAGATCACATGGCTAATGACTGGCAGGACCAGGATTCTGTCCCAGGTGGATCTTACTCACTTCTAATCCAGGCTTTTCACTGTGATGGTGTGAACACGTAGGTACACGCACACGCAGGCACACACCCGTGCATACACACATGCATTTGCATACACGCATACACACAGGATCTGCCAGCATGGCAGGGACAGAAGCAGAGACATATAGAGGTTTCTGTGGGTTTTCATTCAAAGCAGACACATCAGGGCGTTAAGACAGGAGGGGTTGGGGGCGGGGGGGAGTTGCTAGACTCCAAGAAGGCTATGTGAGGAACAGGCAGCTATAAGAATGAAGTGGCACTGTTGGTGGCAATGTCCTGGGCCTTGTGGGGAGACTGGGAGGCACTGCCAGTCATCACCTGTCACAGGATCATGTGGATGGCAGGAGGCTGTCCCCTCCTGCCCAGGTCTTGTCTCGCAGGCTGGAGGCAGAGCCCAAGACTGGGATTGGAGGGCTGGCCCCTGATTCTGTTCCACTATGAGATCCATTATAATCTCTCCCATCCCCATAAATAACACCAAACCACTAACAACATCTTTTTCAGAATTGCACACTATTTACGGGAGGCATCCCAAAATGCTACTGTGAATCATGAATATTTCTTCTATCTGAATTATTACATTGGTCACCTGTACTAGATATATTCTTAAACTACTGATGGATATTAGTTCCAAACTTTGACTATGCCCTCCCCTACATTGCATGTCATTCTGTTGTCCTATCATGATGGGGACACTCAAATCCCACCTCTTGTGTTATGCATCACGTGACATATCACTCAAATGAGATTATAGCAACTTACTTTACGTTATGGCTTGGGTCCTATATTTGTTTACCTCCATTGATTCATATAGGGCTATGCAGAGTGAGTAGTTAATGGTCTTAAAATCCTATTACTAGCAGTAGCATTGACTTTTCAAGTCACAAATACCTATTCCTGATGAATGAGTTCACTCCCATAGGAGACCACTATCTGAAACACGTTCAGTGAGGTGTGTTGGCCACATTGTGCTAAGAGATCTTCCCCTGTTTCACCTGGGTATGACTTTTGTTGTCTTCTGTTGGGAGAAGTCATCAAGAGGATGTGACTGCTGTTTGACCCATGAGCTACATGGACCTTGATAATTAAAGACTTCTTGCCCCTTCCCCGTCCTTGACATGTGGATTCTAGTTCCTTCCATGCTCCCAGAGGCTGCTCTAAGGACACAGCCTTGAGATGGGGATGTGGCATTGAGACCACCTAGATATATGACTGAGCCCAGTGAAGATTTGGAGGGAAGGTATGGAGATTTATCTGTCTTGCATCTGCCCAGTTCTAGCCTCTTAAGTTTCCTTGTTCATCAAACCTGCTGTCTACAAATCTGTAGTGGCCTGAGGCTTTCTTTGCTCTCTCCTTGCCCTATGTCGATAGAAGCTAGTTTCAGATTATACCAGGGAAGCTCCTGAGCAGCTTGGAGCCAACATTCATGCTGTCCCAGTGGACTTGGTAATGCAGAAGCGATCAGGACATGGATTCCTGCTCCTGATTTGTGGGATGATGGGGTTGAGATGCCATCTGATCCATGCCTCTGCCTCTATGCAGGGCAACGCCCAAACCGTCAACTGACCTGACTTAGATGTAGGCAGTGAGTCAGCAGCATAGTTGTACTATGAAGACAAGATTTTAAGCTTTAGCTGAAAATCTCACGGCTTTATTAACAGTCCAATATATAAACATTTGACGAGCGAAGCATTGGCTTTCTGAGGTTTTCCATTTGTCAAAGTGTCTGTTGCACCTGTCTTCTTTTTGTCAAGCAGAGTACCATGCCCAGGGTACCAACCCCAGGAGAGCACTCTAAATACTGCTGCCCACTTCATCTCAGTATCAGACTCGCCAAAGAAAACACAATGCAGTCAAGCACTAGGTGGAATACCATTTTACTCATGTAGAGAGGATACGGAGTAAGTAAGACTGGTGTCCACAGTTGGCATTGACACCCCTCCCCATAGCCAGCACCACTCCTCTCATGTTGTAGTGGAGAAACCTTGTCTCCCCACTCAGAGCACAGATGTAGCAATGGAGGTGGTCAGGTGCCAGCTTCTTTATCTGAGTGGCCCTCAAAAGACTGCATCCAGGGGCAGCCTGGGTGGCTCAGCAGTTTAGCGCCACCTTCAGACCCCAGGGCATGATCCTGGAGACCTGGGATTGAGTCCCACGCGGACTCCCTGCATGGAGCCTGCTTCTCCCTCTGCCTGTGTCTCTGCCTCTGTGTGTGTGTGTGTGTGTGTGAGTCTCATGAATAAATAAATAAATAAAATCTTAAAAAAAAAAGACTGCATCCACAAAACCTCTTTTCCCAGCACCATCGTCAACTTTTCATGGAATGTTTTCATGGAATGGAAACATCTCATGGAATGAAGGAAGCATCACTGAGATCTAACAGAAACAATGCAGACTGAGAAACTAGGTTTTCTCCGTTTTTTCCGTGCTTCTAAGTCAGCACCAAGCAAATTTGCAATCTTTATTTTTTCCATCTTTACAAACCCTTTAAATTATATTAAATTAAATTATAAATGAGGAAGCAATATTCTTAGAGTCTAGGCGAAAATTCAGTTACTATTTTAAATAACATCTTTTAAAGTTACATTTTTCTGAGTCTTGCTACTAATTTTTTCATATGTACCTCATATTTATCTCAACTATGCTGGGCTCTCCCACTACTTCTGAATTATTACAGTGTAATAATTCATTTCTTTTCTTTCTTTTCTTTCATTTTTATTTTTTTTAACTTTTTTGACTCAAAGTCATAGAATGTTTATGTTATGTTATGAATGGTACATTCATTTAAGCTTAATTCATCTGCCCCATAAATATATTTGAGAGTTAATGAGTCACCCAAATCTTTATGCTAATTTGCATTCTCAAGAACAAATCATAAGTGACCATTTGCACATCACCTGGTGAATTTTGTAACAACAATGAGTTTTGTGAGCTAATTTTTGAAATGTATTATGAACTTGAGAGCTACCTCCTAAAAAATGAATTCAGTTTCTTCTTTATGAGCAAGGTAGAATCATTTTTCCAAATTAATTTCAACGGTAACTATAAATATTTTTTTCTTTCTTCTCTTTTTCTTTCCCTTTTTTAAAAAGATTTTGTCTTTGTTATTCATTTATTTATTTATTTAGTGGGAGATATATAGAGAGAGCGCAGCGCATAAGCAGAAGGAGAAGGGGCAGAGGGAGTAGGAGAAGCAGATTCCCTCTTGAGCAGGGAACCCGATGTGGGGCTTGATCCCAGGACCCTGGGATTATGACCTGGGCCAAAGACAGAGTTTAACTGACTGAGCCACCCGAGTGCCCTTATTTCTCTTTTTCAAGAATTCATCATTTGCAACTTTTCCAAATCTTTTACAGGAATGTTTATTTACTGTTAATTTGCATGAACCATGTGTTTATTAAGGACACCGGTCCTAAAAAAAAAGGACACTGGTCCTATAACTGTCATTTGTGATCTATTTTCCCAAGTTATTTATTGAACTTTATCTTTTTTTTAGAGCAGTTTTAGGTTCACAGAAAAACTTAGAGGACGGTACAGAGATTTCTCAGGGACCCTTTGTGCCCATCTATGCATAACTTCCCCACTATCAACTTTCCCCACAAGAGTGGTACGTTTGTTACAATCCATGAACTTATATTGACACCTTCTTGTCATCTAAAGTCCATAGTTTACATTACGGTTTACTCTTGGAATACATACTATAGGTTTGGACAAATGTATGATATCTATCCATAATTATGGTATTATAGGGAGTATTTTCACTGCCCTGAAAATCCTTGGTGTTCTGCCGATCACATCTCTCCTATCCTATCCTTCAACAACACTCTGATCTCAAAAGATAAAAAGAAACACTGACCTTTCACTGTCTCCACAGTTTTGTCTTTTCCCTATGTCATATAGCTGGCATCATACAGCATATAGCTGTTTCAGATTGTCTTCCTTCATTTAGTGATACATATTTATAGTTCCTTCATGTCTTTCCATTGCTTGACAACTTTCTTTTATAGTGCCAGATAACATTTCATTGTCTGGATATATCACAGTTCATTTATTCATTTACTGCCTGAAGGACATGGTGGTTGTGTCTAAGATTTGGCAATTGTGAAGAAAGCTGCTCTAAATATCTGTGTGCAGGTTTTTGCATCTACACAAGTTTTCAACTCCTTTGGTTAAATACTATAAAATTGGTTGATCATATGATAAGAGTACATTTACTTTTTTATAAGGAACCACTAAACCATCTTCCAAAATGGCTGTACCATCTTGCATTCATACCAGCAATAAATGAGAGTTCCTGTTGCTGCATCTCTTTATCTGTATTTGCTGTTGCCAGTGTACCAGATTTTGGGCATTCTAATAGGTGTACAGTGGTATCCCATTGTTTTAATTTGTATTCCCCTGATGACATATGATGTGGAGTATCTTTTCACATGCTTATTAGTTATGTATACCTTCATTGGTGAGGTGTTTGGTAAGGTCTATTGTCCTTTTTTTTTTTTAAGCTAAGTTGTTTGCTGTCTTATTGTTGAGTTTTAAGAGTTATTTATATGTTTTGAATAATAGTCCTTCATCATATGTGTCTTTTTCAAGTATTTTCTCATAGTCTGTGATTTGTTTTATCACTTTCTTAACTTTGTCTTTTGCAGAGCAAAAAGCTTTTAATTTAATCAAGGCTAGCTTATCACTTATTTTTTTCCTGTATTGTAGCTTTAGTGTTGTTTCTAAAAAGTCATCACCTTAGGATGACTGGATGGCTCAGTTGTTGAGTGTCTGCCTTTGGCTCAGGGCATGGTCTCGGGGTCCTGGGATGGAGTCCCACATTGGGCTTCCCCCCAGGAGCCTGCTTCTCCCTCTGCCTATGTCTCTGCCTCTCTTTCTGTGCTTCTCATGAATAAAATAAAATCTTTTTTAATATAAATAAAAAATAAAATAAAATAAAAAGTAATCACCAAACCCGGGTTAGTTTAGGTCTTCTTCAATAGTTATCTTCCAGGAGTTTTATAATACTTGATTTTACATTTAGGTCTGTAATCCATTCTGAGCTAATTTTTATGAAAGCTATAAGGTTTGTGTCTAGATTGATTTTTTCTTTTTGCTTGTAGATACCCCCTTTTTCCAGCATTACTTGTTGAAAAGACCACTTTTGTTTCATTATATTACTTTTGCTCTTTTGTCAAAGTTCAATTGACTATATTTCTGGGTGTCTGTTCTGTTCTATTGATCTATTATCCACTATTTTCTTAATGTCAAATAGTCATGATTATGTAGCTTTATAGTAAGTCTTAAAGTTGGGTAGTGTCAGTCCTACAACTTTATTTTTTTCCTTTGATACTGTGTTGGCTATTCAGGATCTTTTGCCTTACCATATGAATTTTATAATCGGTTTCTTGATAACCAAAAAATAATTTGCTGGGATTTTGCCTGAGAACACATTGAATCTATAGACCAAGTTGAGAAGAACTGACATCTTGACAATATTGATTCTTCTGATCCATGAACATGGAATACCATTCCATTTATTTAGTTCTGTTTGATTTTGTTCATCAGAGTTTTGTAGTTTTCCTCATATTTATCTTACACATATTTTGTCAGATTTATACCTAAGTATTTTATTGTGGAGTGGTGCTAATGTAAATGGTATTGCATTTTTAATTTCAAATTCTACTTGTTCACTGGTATATGGGAAAATGATAGATTCTTATGTATTAATCTTTGTATCCTTCAGTCTTGCTATAATTCCTTATTAGAGCCAGGAGGTTTTTTGTTAATTTTTTTTCAGATTTTCTACGTAGATTATCATATAATCTGCAAACAAAATAGTTTATTTCTTCCTTCCCAATCTGTATACTCTTAATTATCCTATTGTATTAACCAGAACTTCTAGTACTATGTTGAAAAGGAGTAGTGAGAGGGGACATCCTTGCCTTAAACCTGATCTTAGAGAAAAAGATTTGAATTTCTCATGACGTTATTTTTACTGCCTTCCATATTTTGAAATGGTGGTAATAATTCAAAATTATTCATTTATTACCAAGTATTAAAAGATTTTTAAAATTTTATTTGAGTATGGTTGACACACAATGTTACATTAGTTTTATGTTAAAATATCCATACTACCTAAAGCAGTCTACAGATTGAGTGCAATCCCTATCAAAACACCAACAACAGTCTTCACAAAACTAGAACAAATAATTATAAGATTTTTAGGGAACCACAAAAGCCCTGAATACCCAAGGCAATCTTGAGAAAGAAAAACAAAGCTGGAAGTATTACAATTCCAGATTTCAAGATATACTGCAAAGTTGTAGTAATCAAAACAGTATGAGACTGGCACAAAAACAGACACATAGATACATGGAATAGAATAGAGAGCCTAGAATTAAACCCTAGCTTATACGATCAATTATTCTTTGACAAAGGAGGCAAGAATGTACAATATGGAAAAAAGACAGTCTTTTCAATAAATAGTGCTGGGAATACTGAATAGCTACATATAAAAGGATGAAATTGGACCACTTTCTAACACCATACACAAAAATAAACTCAAAACAGACTAAAGACAGAGGCATCTGGGTGGCTCAGTCCGTTAAGCATCCGACTCATGGTGTCTGCTTGGGTTCTGATCTGAGTGGTGATTATCAAGCCCCGTGTCAGGCTCTGCACTGAGTGTGAAATCTGATGAAGTTTCCCTCTCCTTCTCCCTCTAACCTTCTCCTCTCTGCACTCGTGTGCTCTCTCTCTCTCTAAAACAAATAATTTTTAAACATGAACTAAGGACATAAATGTGAGACCAGAAAACATACAAATCCTAGAAGATAACACAGATAATCATTTCTCTGACATTGACCATAGCAACATTTTTCTAGATGCATCTCCTAAGGCAAGGGAAACAAAAGCAAAATACTATTGGGACTACATCAAGCTTTTGCACAAAAAGAGAAACAATTAACAAAATAAAAAAGCAATCTACTGAATGAAAGAACATATATGAGAGAAGAAACGATGTTTCTGATAAGGGGTTAATATCCAAAATATCTAAGAAATTTGTACAACTCAACATTAGAAAAAAAACAGTTTGATTTAAAAATGGGCAGAGAACATGAATAGACACTTTTCTAAAGAAGGCATACAGTTGGCCAACAGACACAAGAAAACATCACTATCAGAGAGACCTGCCCATGCTCTCTCTCTCTCTGTCTTTCCAATTAGTAAATAAAGTCTTTCAAAAAAGTAAAAGTGAAAACAAAGAATTAGGGAAGATTGCAAACATAGAAAAGCATTAAAAATGTCCCTCCTGTAGTTGACCCTGTTTTCTGTCTATTGATGCCTCTGAAGCCACCAGGAGAGAACAGAGGAGAGAGCAATGGTGACAAAAACAGGAAATGAAATCACTCTATGCCAAGTTACTGAACAGATTCTGTTTTATTGTTTCAATTCAACAGAATGCAATAATAGAAGTTGCAGAGGGACATGAGGTCTATGCTTTGGGATTCCCAGGGCAGCCACTGATAGGTGGAATGAGGTCAGGATATGAATTGTAGAGAAACATTTTCGGCTTCTGGAAACCACTGTTGAGGGATCCTCTGGCCAGAGCTCAAAGGTTTACTCAGATCTCTCCACCATTCAGGGAGGTCAGGAGAAGAGGGGGTCAGGGTTGACTTCAGCAGCAGCCTCCAGATGACTGACTGCTGCCCCCTCCACAGCAGCCCGAGCCCCCCGAGGGCTGACTGCAACAACCAGAGCCCCCCGAGGGCTGGCTGCAGCAGCCTGAGCTTTGGTGTCTCTGGCGGTGGGACCTGTGTCGCCTGTGGTGGCTCAGGCAGCAGCCACCACCCCCAGAGCTGGAGCCACAGCAGCCGCCACCCCCAGAGCTGGAGCCACAGAAGCCGCCACCCCCGGAGCTGGAGCCACAGCAGCCCCCAGAGCTGACACTGCAGCAAGAAGAGACTGGGGGGCACTTTGGGGGACACTTGGGTGGGCACTTGGGGGTGGGGCACTTGGGAGGGGGCTGGCACTGCTGCTGGTTCTGCTGGCAGGACATCTCAGTGGGCAGGGTCAGGACCTGAGGGAGAGTCACACAGTGAGTCAGACCCAGGACACAGAGCCCCCCCTGCCCCACCCCTTCCTGCTCTCAGTATCATTTCTAGTGCCTTTATTTGATGAACTGTTTAAATGGAGTCCTTGATAATTCCACCCTGGAAGTTTCATTATTTCTAATACTTAGGCATATTATCTCCCACTATGTCCTTTGCGTCTCACAATTTCTATTTTAAGGTAGGCAGGGATTATTCTGTCTTTCAAAAGAAGGAGATGGAGGCAAAACCAGTATGAAACAAAATCTATCATGATTAATATTCTGGTAAGTGAAGGTGGTAATTTTTTCTATCTTGTCAACCAGAACTCTCAAACTGGCCAGTCTGGAAACCAGATCAGAATGTAAATATTCTCTCAAAGAAAGAAAATTAGGAACTGTTACTTCCTAGATCATTTTGTTCTAGGACATGTAGATAGAAATAGATGGTCTGGTAGGCTGGCTGTTCCCACATGCATACTTTCTTACTGCGGCAGCTCAAGAATGGTATGTTTGTGCAAGTAGGGGATCCGAGTTCGGACACCCCAGCTGCAGTGTGATACCCTGCCATTTCTAGCACACCTGAAGCCTCATCCTGTATCTTAGCACAGTGATTCTGATCTTGGTGTCTCTGACTTCCTCAACAGACACCCAATTCCATTTCAGATCCATAGATATGTGGGATTCAGAGCTACCCAAAGCATCCTCAGATTAATTCTTTCTCTGTTGGTTGAGAATTACCGGCTCATCTTGGCAAAGATGGTCACAATTTATGATTTTACTCTCAAATGTAACATCTTGTTAAAGCTGTTCTAGCAGAGCCTGATGGCCAGTGCTTCTATTCCCTCTGACCTGAGAACCTTGACAGCTAGAGCTCAGTTTGGTACAACACAGAGGCACTGCTGTCCACTCTTCTCTCAGGGACTCAGCATTGTACTCTCCCATCCATGTTTTCCTTTAGTCTTCGCGAGGCCTCTCTCCCCCTCCCCACATGGCCTCCAGCCCCCAACACCCTCTCTCACTTGCCCCTCTGCTCTGGTCTAAGCTCCCTCCCAAGAGATACTTACCAGTGCAGTAAGTCTGTAAGCACCTCAGGAGAGGAGTGTATGGAGCCACTCTGACCCTGAGGCCCTTTTATCCTGGCTTTGGGCTCTGTCCCAGCCTGTGAGACAGGACCTGAGCATGACAGTACTGCCTCATGCCACCCACATGGTCCTGTGACCTGTGACTGGTAGTGACTGGCAGCCGCTCCCTGCCTCCCTCTATGGGAACCCAAGGTAGCTGCTCCCCGCTTGGAATAGAACTACTTAGAAAATGTGGCAGGGGAGAAAAACTGCAAACTTCCCCCACCTTACTCTCCCGCTGTTCCTATAAGATACCTTCCTGGCTCAGTTTTGGAGCGTGAGTTCCCAATGTCTCTTTTCTTGCCCCTCAAATCTTAATTCAATGTTTTAATCTGGTTTAAACCACGTTTCATAGAATCCTCCAATTCTTTATCATCTTATACGTGAGTGTGTGTGTGCACACATGTATGTGTGCTAGAGCAACCAAGAAACTGCTTGAGGAATCAGACCCTGGTTCTGCCACCTATTACCTGCGTGGCCTTCTGAAAAATACCTCATCCTTCTTGTCCTCAGTTTTGTCCATCTACAATAAAGATAATATAAAAATAACTTTTGGGGGCATGTGTGAGAGAACCAATGAGCTAATGCAAAGAAAATTTCTGGTAGAGAGTTTGTAACATGCCATATTTTTAAACAAATGCCAACACATTCTTTTTTTTTTTTTTAATTATAACTGTTTTCTAAGGAGAGTGAATCTGGTTAGAAAATATAAGACTTTTCTCTTTTGTTGAAATTGTTGGTAGGTTTTAGGAAGATAGTATGAGACAGGAATGAAGTTTTATAGATAAGGGAGAGAGAAAAGATCTGGTCTACCAGTGAGACTGAGAATTCAGAATTTCCAGGGGTCCTGTGGGAAGGCTGAAGTGAAGTCCACAGATGAGAAAGAGGAAAGGCAGCAAGGAAACAGTGAGACTGTGTAAGGCTGGGCATTGCCCAGCATAAAGCAGCCAATGGAAAGATACCCGTAGTGGAGTGGAGGCCAAAGTATGTTTAAGAACAGGCATAATTAAGACAACACATGATTTTTTGCCTCTTTCTGTTTTCTAAGCTTCTCCCAACTCCTAGTCTCTAAGGCCTTAATTCAGTTATATGAACACAGACTTTTCTTGAAAGTAGTACTGGTATTTTCACATTTTTAGGGGATAAAGGAAAGAGTCAGAGTTCACATCTGGGTTGATAGTAAGTCAGAAAAAGAGCCCTATCTATGACGGTGCAAGGTTATTAAATAACTAAACCACTTATCAGATGAAAAAGAATCAGAGCCAGAGAGACTGTGTGAGGGAAGTCTACTGCCTCCAGGCATGGGAAGAACTCTGGGATTTCCCAGATCCTCAATGGATGTTAATTCCATAACACCCAGGTCACTTGGTGTGGTATGAACCCTACTAGTATGTGGTTGAGGCATGTGTGTGTGCGCGCGCGCACGTGTGTGTGTACATGTGTGTGTCTATATGTACTTCTACTTAGAGATATTACAGAGACTATGAGAGAGACCACATATGTGACTATGTGTATGTGGGTGTGGGTGTGCACAAATACACATCTGTATATCTTACCATGTTTCTTTTAGCCTCTAGTAGCCCCTGGTGTCCAGCCTTCCCTGAATTGTTCTGCCTCTTGCCTATCATATTTCCTCTTTGTTCTGCTCCTCCTTGGCTTTCAATTCCTCATTGATTGCTATTTGTTGGATTCTAGCCCTCTCCATCAAGAGTATTTACCCCAGATCATTAAGGATGTTTCTTCTTGGGGTCCCTGTGTCCACGATGGGCTCCAGTCTCTACTGACTGATGGTTGAAGCCTTTTGCGGTAGTATCCTTACTACATCTCCAGTTTAGGCTTTGCTACCTCTTTTTAGCAAAGTTCTTTTTAAGCTAACATGGCCTATTTTCTCTACTTTGAATTTATTCTCCCTGTTAACCCTCCATGCTTTGTTCCATGATCTATGTACTTCTAAAACTGTGCTGTTTAAATGTAACTTGCTGTGGTATCCTGTGTGAGTCTTCTCTCAAATACACTTATAACAAACTCTCCTTGAAAATGAATGGAAAATATCAGAGAGGGAGACAGAACACGAGAGACTCCTAACTCTGGGAAACGAACAAGGGGTGGTGGAAGGGGAGGTGGGCAGGGGATGGGGGTGACTGGGTAACGGGCACTGAGGGGGGCACTTGATGGGATGAGCACTGGGTGTTATGCTATATGTTGGCAAATCGAACTCCAATAAAAAATTATACAAAAAAAAAAACCCAAACAAACTCTCTTGAATCCCAGCTTGGGTCTTATATTTCTATATTCCTCATCAGCTCTAATACGGCACTATGCATTCCATGGATACTGAGTTCAAAAATCCATTCATTAATACTAGCACTAACTTTACTTTGATTGTGACTTAAGCCGTTATCATCAGGATTCTCACTATGAGATATTCACATTACTGTGTCCTAGCCTTATCACCTTGCAGAAATCTGCCAGCAAATTATCTGGGTGTGGGTCATATCGTTTCAAAGAATGTATTTAATGTGAGTGTGATTAAGATATTAATTGCTGGTTCACATAGGGAGTTCTGATTCAGGAACCCAACTCATCCATTCCAAGCATGATGAGACTTGTAAGCTATTCTGTCAGTGTCCTGACCCCACAAAGATCAGCACCCAAAACATCAGGCTGACTTGGGCTTAGGTGAAAAGATAACAGCATGATGTAACATTGAGGACTGGCACTAGATCTCAAGGGATTTATATAAACAATGGGTACTAGCAAAGGATGAATTTTCTGAGACAGTGTATTTCTTATGTTGTCAGGCTCTCATAATCTCAGGAGATAGGAAGGAAGAATGTTGAGACCTGGTAAGAATTAATTCAGCCTCAGTGTTCTTGAGCCAGCAACTATAAGTCTCTATAGTACAAACAATAAGTCAATATTCCAAAATTACTAAAATACGCTCCTAACTGTTCCTTTATAATAGGTAAACTATTTTAAGCATGGCAAAAAATATTGACAAATTTCATCACATAGGAAAAAATTCTGTATGACAGAACACATCATTTTTTAAAATTATGGAAACATTGATCAAATAAGGAAAAAATAAAATCTATAGGTCAGTAATGGAATTAAAATTCATAATAAACAGTAAGTTCTTACAATTTTAAAGAAAATAAATAAAACGATCTACAAAGCAACGAGCTAAGCATAGGAACAAATAGCTTAGAAAGAAATATAAGTGACTACTAGATTTTGAAACATATTGTTTTATGTTTGTGCATACAAATAACCAAAGAACTACATATAAAACAAGGATGACTTTCCAGTAATGAGTTCTGGTTAGATTTATTCCTTTATACTGAACTGGAAAAGACTTAGGATGGATAACAAAGTTCACTATTGCTGATCAGAAATAGGTCTTGGTGTTTTTGGAAATATAAATTGCCATAACCATCTGGATGGAAATTTGATGATTCATTTTCAACACATAATTGTTGTGTATATAAATTAAAATTTTAAATAAGCCTACTTTAAAATGAGCATAATTGCTTTAATATAGCAATTGAGCTTCTAAGAATGTAACCCAAGGAGAAAGAAAAGATTTGATAAAGAAAATCATGTAAGGGACTCCTGGGTGGCTCAGCAGTTGAGCATCTGCCTTCGGCTCAGGTCGTGACCCTGGGGTCCTGGGATCGAGTCCCACATCAGGCAGGCTCCCTGCGAGGAGCCTGCTTTCCCCTCTGCCTGTGTCTCTGCCTTCCTCTCTCTGTCTTTCATGAATAAATAAATTCATGAAATTCCTTAAAAAAAAAAAAAAAGGAAAGAAAATCACGTGAATAAGAATGATTACCACAAGAAATAAAAATAATACTAAGAGTTAGAAAAGTTCCAAGATATAAGATCAGAATACAGAATAAGGGATCCCTGGGTGGCGCAGCAGTTTGGCGCCTGCCTTTGGCCAAGGGCGCGATCCTGGAGACCCGGGATCGAGTCCCACGTCGGGCTCCCGGTGCATGGATCCTGCTTCTCCCTCTGCCTATGTCTCTGCCTCTCTCTCTCTCTCTCTCTCTGTGACTATCATAAATAAATAAAAATTAAAAAAAAAAGAATACAGAATAAATTAGATTTATATTAATAGAAATAAAAGATCCAAAATTAC
Source organism: Canis lupus familiaris (assembly GCF_011100685.1). NCBI lineage: Eukaryota > Metazoa > Chordata > Mammalia > Carnivora > Canidae > Canis > Canis lupus. The sequence goes on from NC_049238.1 coordinate 62,321,279, forward strand.
AATTTTTAGAAGTTGCTATTTAAAATAGCAAAAATTATAGTATCTAAAATATTAATGTAAAATATTTTTGATAAAATAAGGAGTCTTTACTGAAAGGCATTGCAGAATATCAAAATAGAGATATATCATATTCTTGAATGGCTCAAAAGGAAAATCATGAAAAATATCTGACAATCCTTCACATATCAATGCATATATTTAGCAATATTTCTATCAAAATTCTAAAGATGTTTTCTTTTCCTTTATTTTCATTTGTGACAAGTGACAAGCTGCCTCTAAATTTTATATGAAAGAGCAAAGGTCTGGTAATCACCAAGATAATCTTAAAGAGGGGAACAAAGTTATGGAACCTATGTGATATCACAATAGATTACACACCTATAGTAATTAAGGCAGCAGGATATTCTCACTGGGACAAACAAATTGGCAGTGAAAAGAATGATCAGGCCAACTATAGAGCTGTACAAATGTGGAAACTCAGTTATGATTGAGGAGGTATTTCAAATTAGTGGGGAAAATAAAATATTTGATTATCATAGACAACTGATTTTTCATTTGGAAAAAAATGTCAAAAAATATAAAATGTACAAAAATTCCATTCTTAGTTAAAAAAAACCCTTAATTTAAAAAAGAAAATGAGTTTTTACAGCTTTTTAAGGAAAACAAAATTCTGAACAGATTTCTGGGCTTACGGATGGTTGAGACTTCTTAGAGTCATGAAAAGTGCAAATAGCATTGTAAATGTTGCAGAGATAGAGCTATATTAAAAAGTGAAATATCTGCTCATCAAATGACACCATTAAAAAGCAAACAAGAGGAAAGATGTTCACAATTCATTTAATAATAGTGCCTTAGAAACCAGAATATTACAGATTCTAACAAAAAGAGACAAATGGAAAAATTTTAAGAGAACAGATAATTCACAGAAAAGGAAACCAAAATGATCAACAAACATTAAAAGATGCTCATGATCATTACTAAGCAGAAAACACATATTAAAGGTACAAGTGTACATCAATTTATATACATCAAATGGTAATAATTTAAGTTTAGCAACGATGTACAGAAAGAGTGATTCTTATAAACCCTAAGTAGAAACAGAAATTGAAAAGAGCAAATTTGAGGGATGGACATGATTGAAAATTCAACAGTTCCACTTATAGATGCATACCCTGGAGAGTCTCTCCAACACATACCCATGCAGACATGCACACAAATCCCCATAGCTGCAATATTTATACAGCAAATAGTACAAACAACTCGAATGTCCGTCCAAAAGAGACAGGGTATCAAAATAACACTGTACTCATAAGATGGATACTATAAGGTTCTAAAAATGAATAAAATGACAGCTACACAGATCAACTTGAATAATCCACAAAAAGAATTTTTAAAGAAGAGAGCAAGTTGCAGATGAATACCTCAAATATGATGCCATTTCTATAAAGTTGGAACCACGCACATTATAATAATAATGTGTCAGGATTACCAGGACAGAATAAAACATGAAGGAATATAGTAAGAACTTGGCTGGAACCCAGTTGTATGTAACCATTAAATTAACATTTGGGAGGAAAGAAAGGAAATTGGGGTCAGGGGTATGGGTTCCAAGAATGGGAGGCTAGAGTCCTGAGTGGCAGATGGTGGTAGGAATTCACTCTCAAACCCCATTTCTAAACAGCCCTATTACTACCCTGGGCCCTGTGGAAAGAGGCAGGAAGGAGATGCCAGTCGCTACCTGTCACAGGACCAAGTAGGTGGCAGAGGGCTGTCCCCTCATGCCCAGGTCCTATCTCACAGGCGAGGACAGAGCTCAAAGCCAAGATAAAAGGGCCTCAGAGAAGAACCCTTCCATGCACTCCTCTCCTGAGGTGCTGACAGATCCAGTACTGCCTGTGCACTGGTAAGTGTCCTCTGGGATGGAGAGCAGTTCCTTCCACAAAGGGAGCTCAAACCAGAGCAGGGGGTGGGGCAGGGCCTTTGCAGTGTGTGTGTGTGTGTGTGGTGGGTGAGAAGATGAAGTTGGGTTCATGTCACCAAGAAGTCTCAGGGACACTGAGGGAGGGGCAGGGAGCAAGGAAGCCTGGGAATATGAGCAGGAGGAACCATATGAGGGTGACAGTACTTTGGAGAAACCAACTGATCTGTAGTTGTTGGTCTCTGGTGGAAGGATTTGCAACATTGACCACTGTACCGACCTAAACTGTTGTCAGAAGAGGAGAAGTCAGAGCTGACTGATTTATTTTAAATACTGAGATTAAGGACTGCAGAGTTGAATAGGAACAATTCAAATCTTGATGATGAGTGTTAGTTTAAGGTGAGTGTCTGCAATGTGCCACAGCACCATACCCACTTAGGGACCTGGTGCAAGTCCCAGCTTACACTAAATTATCTTTTCCTCAGCTCTTTCAGCCAGTCAATCTCCAACGTCCTTGCAGCTACGAACATCTATGTCCCTACAGGACAAGGTTATCTAGAAAGTTCTCCAGAGGGAATGACTGGTTTCCCTAAGAAATAATTTCATTTCTAAACTGCTACCTAGATAAATTATTTCTGAGATTTTTATATAGATTAACTGTTCCAAGTGTTCTGCTGTAGAAAATTTCCTCTAGATGTTTGATTTTGAGAATGTTTCATAACATTTTTTGGCGGAAGTTCTCCACTTATATAACAGATGAAACAACTCATAACATTCGACTCAAAGAGATGATAGGAGAACATTTGCGGAACTATTAGAAATAATGAACTAGGAGGTAAAAATACTTGATTTCCTTTCTTTGAGAGAATACTTACATTGTGATCTGGTTTCCAGACTGGCCAGTTTGAGAGTTCTGGTTGACAAGATAGAAAAAATTACCACCTTCACTTACCAGATAATTAATCATGATAGATTTTGTTTCATACTGGTTTTGCCTCCATCTCCTTCTTTTTAAAGACAGAATAATCCCTGCCTACCTTAAAATAGAAATTGTGAGACACAAAGGACATAGTGGGAGAGAATATGCCTAAGTATTAGAAATAATGAAACTTCCAGGGTGGAATTATCAAGGACTCCATTTAAACAGTTCATCAAATAAAGGCACTAGAAATGATACTGAGAGCAGGAAGGGGTGGGGCAGGGGGGGCTCTGTGTCCTGGGTTTGACTCACTGTGTGACTCTCCCTCAGGTCCTGACCCTGCCCACTGAGATGTCCTGCCAGCAGAACCAGCAGCAGTGCCAGCCCCCTCCCAAGTGCCCCGCCCCCAAGTGCCCCCCCAAGTGTCCCCCAAAGTGCCCCCCAGTCTCTTCTTGCTGCAGTGTCGGCTCTGGGGGCTGCTGTGGCTCCAGCTCCGGGGGTGGAGGCTGCTGTGGCTCCAGCTCCGGGGGTGGTGGCTGCTGCCTGAGCCACCACAGGCGACACAGGTCCCACCGCCAGAGACACCAGAGCTCAGGCTGCTGCAGCCAGCCCTCGGGGGGCTCTGGTTGTTGCAGTCAGCCCTCGGGGGGCTCGGGCTGCTGTGGAGGGAGCAGCAGTCAGTCGTCTGGAGGCTGCTGCTGAAGTGGACTCTGAGCCAAGAAGAACATACTTGGGGATAGCCAGTGGCCAAACCCTTCCTCTTGGTCCTGCTCCAGCTCCCCCTCTGGGTCAGCTCAAGTGGCTGCGGGGTCTGAGTGCAGCCTTGAGCTCTGTCCCAGAGGATCCCTGTGCCCTGGTGTCCAGGAGCCAAAACCCCGTCTCCTAAAAACCCATTTCCTCACCTCCCCCATATGTGTGGCTACCCTGGGAACCCAAAGCACAGACCCTGCACCCTTCTGTAGCGTACCTTGTTGTCAACCCAGCCTGATGTGCAACAATAAAACTAGAAATCTTCATTCCCTCTTGCCTCGATTGTTGTTTTCTATTCATTCCTACTTTATCTTTCTCATACTGGCCTCGACTTCTGCTTCCCCTGAGGCCTCGGTGTCTACAGAACTTACTCAGATTTGCCCCTTGGCACCACTAATGTCCTTGAGAGCAAAACCAATTTTTATTGGTTCAGAATCCAGTTCAGGAACCAACCTTGCCTTTAGTTGCCAGAATTTGTTAGTCCCCTCCCATCTGTGACAGTCCAGGCTTTTTATGGTTTGAAGATTTTGAAACAGTTTTGGTTTTGGTGGAATGCCTGTCAATTTGGGTCTGTTTGATGTTTCTTCCTGACTAGGTTCAGCCATACATTTTTGCAAGGAGTGTCCTCCTGAGGGCTGATACCATGCCTCATATGATATCCAGTTGTTGCATCCCTGAGTCGCTGAAAATTGAAATAGAGACATTTGGGAAAATCCTGATAAAGCCGAGACTTTGAATTTCTAAATTCAATTCCATCAGGTTGTTGTTGTTTTGTTTTGTTTTGTTTTGTTTTGTTGGTTTTCTTTGTTTTTTGCCAGTAGAAGTACCTTTTCATATCATCTGAGGAGGTTAACCACACATCTCCTGAGGAAGCTGAAAGGCTCCTGGAAGTGGCTGCCTTCCAGTGCACTGTTGGTTCTCTTCAGGTCCCATCCCACCATCTCTCTTTGCTTCTGGAAGCGCACCTCATCTCAAGGCCCCCTAAGCCCCAAAGGTGAAGTACACCTTTTGTTGATAGGGGTGACCTATCAGCAGGTATGCTATACTCCAAAAGAGCTACATGAGTTTTTCCAATTTATACAGATATAAACCCAGGGAATATGTGTGTACTGCATATTAAGGGTATGAGATAATTGTGGAAGGGACATAAAGTTGGATCGAGCCAGATTTATTCCTATAGGTCTGCCAAGCAGATGTCCTAGACTCAAGGCTATGTAGTGTGGTGGCAGTGGTGATGGAGGGGGTTGACAGGGCTCTAACCGGGTGTTTGGTTGGTTGGCTGAATCATGGACCAGAAGGTGGCTGACACTAAATGAAGATGAAATGCCAGGACTTCCTTGGCATATTACAGAGGAAGGGGTCCAAAGGTTTATTGGAATGTTACAGCGGAGTTATCAGTTGGGATCTGCTCGTCTTCTCTGGAAGGGTCCATAGGACACATCTCTCCTGACTATGAGAAATAAATTTGTGAGGAGACCACAGCACCCTTGAAGAGCTAGCTGATAGTTCTTCTCTGTAGGTTAGAAACTACAGTGGAATCTGATGCCACTGAATTGGGAAACCTAAATGCAAGTAGGGATAACTGGACACCATTGGCAGCACTTAGGACCCAAGGACAAAGCGGGTGTGGTTACTATCCTGGAGAGCAGGGTCAAAGCAGCAATCAGAACATTCTGGCTCACAGAGCTGTGGCTCTGGCCAGTTCATCATGGTGGTTTGGAAGTGAAATTGATGGGAACGGTATTAATTTCTTACTTGATAGGTATCAGAGGAAAAACTCTAAGTGAACGAAACTCTGAGCCATAAAAAGAGAATAATGCTCCCTCAATCAATTCCCAACTTTGAGCTAGTTTATAGACACAGAACACCTTGAATGAAGGGGAGGTTGGGTCCTCTGGAGGAAGAACCCTTGTACTCTCCCAAAGACTTAAGCTACTAATATTTCCCCCGGCTTTCCCCAAAGGGAAACTTTTTGGCACTTTTTTCCAGGGAAATTGTGCACTGGGGAAAGAGAAAATAATCAGACTTTGGGGCTAACTGGACACTGGCTGTGGACTGACACTAATTCCAGGAGGCTCAAGACATCACTTTGCTCCACTCTGCTCCCTATTTGGTAGGACGGGAGCTTCTGGAGGTCAGGTGATCGATGGAGTTTTAGCTCAGTTTCATCTCTCAGTGGGCCCAGTGGGTCCTGAGCCCACCTCGTGGTTATTTCTCTGGCTCTAGAATGTGTGATAGTAACAGACACACACAGCAACTGTCAGAATCCCCACATTGGTTCTCTAATCAGTGGAGTGAGGGCTATTGGGATGGGGAGGTCAACTAGGAGCCATTAGAACCATTAGAACTGTCTCTACCCAGGAAAATGATAAATCAAAAGCAACACCACATCGCTGAATGGACTGAAGAGATTAGTGATACTATAAATTTAATCTCAAGGATGCAGGGGTGCTGATTCCCACCACATCCCCATTTAACTCACCTATTTGGTTTGTGCAGAAAACAGATGGATCTTAGAGAATGAGGGTGGGTTATTGCAAGCTAAAGCCAGTGGTGACTCCACTTGTAGCTGCTGTACCAGATGCAGTTTCCTTCCTGGAGCAAGTTAGCACATGCCCTGGTAACTGACATGCAGCTAGTAATCTGGAAAATGTTTTGTTTTGTTTTTTCCTTCATATCTGTCAGTAGAGACCAGCTGAAGTCGTTTATTTTCAGTTGGAAAGGCCAGCAAACAGAAATCAAAAAAACAAAAAATAAGGGGGAGTATCCTCTGATTCTGTATACTGTAAATCCCTCACCTTCCCCTGGAACTTTCCAGTGCTGCTTGGTCAATAATTTGTTTTTCCCCTGTCCGTCTAGCTGGTCTTCTGCGGGAGGGGGCTGCTGTGCTGATTTTCAGGTGTTAGCACTTGGGGGAGCTACTCAGCCCCCTGCCTGGTGCAGGGCTCAATGAGTGATGTTTAACCTGTTTATCCGGTGAGGCCACCGTGAGGTTCAGTGGGGGCCGTTTACCCTGTGAGGCCCCAGGAGGAACAACCGCAGTGGTGGCGGCCAGCTCTGGAGCCCTGGAGTCAGCTCCCGCAGTAACTACAGAGCTCTCGGTCTGCAGGGGCCTGGATGCTACGTGGGTGGGGGCTGCTGATCTGCACAGCTGGTGGCAGGAAGTGTCCTTGCTGTCCTGGGCATTCCTGGCCTCTGCCTGTCCCTGGAGAGCGCTAGATCCTGGGCTGTATCCCCAGCGCCCTGTGCTCCCGGGCCTGAGCTGTTGGAATCGCGCTCCTGGCCTCGCAGCCCCCTCCGCGGAGCCGCCGCCCGAGCCCCTCCGTGCTGCTCCCGGGTCCAGCCGCGGGCTGCAGCCCTTCTTGGGAGATCGGCGGCGGGGTGTGGCGCACTCTCCCAGGGCACAGGTGTCTGTTAGTGCCCCTGGGAACTTGAGGGCATCCCCGCCCTCCTGGGATCCTGCTCTAACTCCCTGCGAGCCCCTTTCTGCCCGGGAAGGTTGGTGCAGCTCCTGCTTCTCCGGGACGGGGCTCTCCTGTCCTGGGGACACTCGCCCCGACCTTAGCCCGGCTCCTCGCGGGGCCCCTCCCCCTTGGAGGCCTTTTGTTTCTTTATTTCTTCTTCCCCGTCTTCCTACCTTGATAGAAGCCCGAACTCTTCTCACTGTAGCATTCCAGCCCTTCTCTCTTTAAATCTCAGGCCGAATTCATAGATTTTCAGGATGATTTGAAGGTTATCTAGGTAATTTGGTGGGGACAGGTGACTTGGGGACCCTACTCTTTAGCCATCTTTCCCCACCCTCTTCCCTAAATTTTGTTTAAGGAGATGTATATGGGTTCCAGGTTGACAAGGAATGAACTGGGATGGTTAATTTTATGTGTGACCTTGGCTAGGCCATGGCACCCAGATTTTAAATCAGACACTCAATCTCGATGTTGCTGTGAAGGTTTTTTTTTTATGTTTCTCTCTCTCTTTTTTGTTTACTGTGTGATAACCTTAAATCAGTTGACTTCAGGTAAAACAGATAACCCTCCATAATGTGGATGGACCTCCACCAGTCAGTTGAAAGAATTAGGAAAAAAGACTGAGGGCTGCCCAGGAAGAAGGACTTCTGCCTGCCGGCTGCCTTCAGTCTGGGGACTGTAATGTCAGCACTTCCTGGGTCTCTAGCCTGCCAGCCTGCTCTGCAGTTTTCCAACTTGCCAACTCCCACAACTAGTTGAGCCAACTCCTTCAAAAATATCTCTCTGGGTATGTGCACACATCTTACTGGTTCTGTTTCTCTGGAAAATCCAGACTAACACAACGTGTGTGGATATGTGTGCCTATGAGGGCAATAACGACACAAGGGGGTTGAGGGATTAGGAATGGGCTCTCTGTATCCTTTACTCATTTCATTGTGTATGTTCATTTAGTTTTGAATTTGTAATATGTATTTGTATACCAGTGGTATCAACTTCTTACCAGGCAAATGCATTGTATCATTCTGTAGTTGTCTTTCTGCCTTATATATGATACTTTATGCTCTATAAAATTTATATTATTTCTGTAATTCAATTGGTCAACTCTTTATATGAGTTTTGTGCCATTCTTATTACACCTTGCCCCACTTAATACTTAAGCAAGAATCATGTCTATGTTCTACTGATTTTAGAATATCGATTTATCATTTATTTTTAAAAGAAAGACTTGCAGAGATGAAGAAAACTACAATTTGTTAAGTGCTCATTTGTAGCTCAGAAGGGAGCAGAGTGGGAAGGCCCAGAGGAAAATTAATTCAGTCTGAAATGCTTCCCATATGATCTCAGCAGTGCCCCCCTCCGGCTGCCTGAGAGATGAGAGACAGACTCCTTGGGTGAAAAGGTAATGTCAGAAGGCCTTCGGTAGTCAAACATGTTTACTGAATGGTCCCAAAGCCATTGATAGCTAATATCCAAGGCCAAAGTGTCAGTCCAAGTGATATGCTTGCAACCACGTGGTTGACTCACCACTAAGTCCAAGCAGCTGGATGGTTAGGGCACTGCCCTGCCTGGAGGCAGAGGCAGGAACCAGATGACCTCCTTACCCCATCATTCTAGGAATCAGGAGCTGAGCTCCCAAGTGAGCCAAGGCATGGATATCCTGGCCACCCCACCCCACCCCCATATGTCAGCCCACTGGAACAACTTGAACAAATGTCATGGCCAGGTGGGACAGTGGCTGACTTCTGAAGAGGGGTGTGGCCATTACATGTCACTAGGCCTATCTTGGAGCATGATCTCTCATGAGGGTGACCGGAATCATCAGGAATGGCTGTTTACACACTTCCAAGTCAGTGCTAATGCTAGTGAAAGGCTTTTAAAGGTCTATTAACCATGCATACATGCACAAGCGTGTACTAGTTGCAGAAGGGGAATGAGAAATATGAGGCATAGTTGTGTTGTAAAAGGATTTATTAAGAACTCCTTTGTAAGACAATGTTACATAAAGGATACTGAGCAAATGAGACTTGAACTGCATCGTCTCAGAAAGGAAATTATCATGGAGTAAAGCCCAGGAATGGGGTAGGGAGAGACATGTTTACAGTATAGCCATGTGCCAGTTCTTGGGAAGCCAACAGAAACTGGAATAGTTGTACAGAGTCATGCTGCACAGAGCCTTGCCTGTCCCTAAAAAATGCTGGCCTTGATCCTGAACACAGTGGAGCCCTGGATGAGGCTATCTTAAGGTCACGGGCAATTTTTCCTGGAGTGGGGGATGGTAGAGAGAAGCATGTGTTCTCCCCAGTGCATTAAGGAGAAACCATGACAGATGAGTGGCAGTGGAGCACCAGGGAAGGCCACGCACTCTGAGATATCTGATGGTTAGAGTAACAGACAAGGTGGATTCTCTCTCTCTCTCTCTCTCTCTCTCTCCTTTTATCTGTATCTGTGTTTATATCTACATCTCTATGTCTACATAATATATAGAATTATCCACATATGTAATACACACATGCATACATCAGTTACAGAGCCTAACATAGTGACAGTCATGTACGCACATACATTTCACAAGCTGTTGGTTCTCCTTGCCTGTTATGACCCAGGGATAGATATTATTGAGTCATGTCGGGTTCATCCCAGGCTCTGGAGAAGTATTGTGGAGACTTCTGGAGGGAGGACTTTCTTCTCACAATTATCCAGGTCTAATTTGTCTTTATCTAATTAATTTGCTTATTTTTTTAGATATGTTGCCCTCTAGACATGGAAGGAACACCTGCTACATGCCACATTGACATTAGTCTTTATCTTACTCTCCTAAAAACGTTCCCCCAAATTCCTTCAAAGAACCTTGTGTCCATGTAGAAGCAAAGCAGTGACACTGGAGATTCCTACTGAATGAGTCCCAAGCCCTCCTGTTCTATAAGGTCTTCCCACCTCCTAGGCCTTGGGGCTTCCTCTCCGTGGGGCCTTCTCCCACATACACCCAGCCTGGAACCCTCTCGCTGTCTCTCCCCCTTCGTGCTTTCTCATCCACAGGCTCACCCTCCTCCGGCCTATAAGACAGATTCTCATCATCCCATGCAAAGCAGTGCAGCTTTTCTCTCTGTCTCCTCCTCAGGAGTATTGCTATATGAAAATGTATGAAAGACCTCAGTGGGAAAAAATGGTCATTTAAAAAGTCAGATGGAAAATAGCTGTGCTCTGAAAACAATCCATTCCCTTTTAATTATTGATGGATAGATAGTTCACATGTGAGTGTCCACTGTGCTTCCCTCCCATGATTCTACTGACCCTCATGACACCATTGAGAGTCATTTCTGTCTCCTGCTTCAACGTTGAGGAAACCAAAACTGAGAAAAGTTAGGTGATTTTCACAAGATCACATGGCTAATGACTGGCAGGACCAGGATTCTGTCCCAGGTGAATCTTACTCACTTCTAATCCAGGCTTTTCACTGTGATGGTGTGAACACGTAGGTACACGCACATGCAGGCACACACCCGTGCATATACACATGCATTTACATACACGCATACACACAGGATCTGCCAGCATGGCAGGGACAGAAGCAGAGAGAGGTAGACGTTTCTGTGGGTCTTCATTCAAAGCAGACACATCAGGGTGTTAAGACAGGAGGGGTTGGGAGGGGGGGAGTTGCTAGACTCCAAGAAGGCTATGTGAGGAACAGGCAGCTATAAGAATGAAGTGGCACTGTTGGTGGCAATGTCCTGGGCCTTGTGGGGAGACTGGGAGGCACTGCCAGTCATCACAGGATCATGAGGATGGCAGGAGGCTGTCTTCTCCTGCCCAGGTCTTGTCTCGCAGGCTGGGGGCAGTACTCAAAGTCAGAACAAAAGTCCTTGTGACTGGAGCCCTTCTGTGCACCCCTTTCCTGAGATTCTGTCGACCTGGAGCTTTCTTTGTACCAATAAGTATGCCTTGGGTCCTTGAGAAACACCTTTTATAGATAGATATTCAGATAAGAAAAGGAAGCTTAGCTGATGGGGCTACTAGGTTTGGGTCTATAGTTTAGTTGAGTTAAAGCTGGAAAGGACAGAGCCAGGAGAGGGAAGCAGGATTCAGGGACAGTTGAGTTTAGAAATGGGTAAGTGTCTACCTATCTGCAGTTTTGTGAGACACCCAGGATGAGGGAAGGAAAACAATGGTGGCTCAGATATTCTACAAGAGTTTTCAAAAAAGGTGTTTACCTTGGAGACATCATGGTATCCTCAGGCATGATTTCAGGTGCAATTCTCAAAGTGAGAGAAGATTGGGTCATTTTGGGATGTGAATCCAGGGCCTAGGAATACATTTTAAAAGCTCCAGAATTGGATAAGCACCAAAAGTTTAATAATCTCTAGGCCATGGTATTGGTATAAGAGGTGGTTTTCAAAGAACATCAGAGTACCAGGCTCTGGTCTACCTGAGAAGGAGTGTTTAGCAAACCAGCTAGGAAATCACCATGGCCCTTTCTGTTCTAATGAAGTGTCTAAAATAAGGAACTATTTAGGGTGTGGTTTTAACAGGATATTGTTTCTGTAAAACAAAAATCTATGTCGGTTAGTCCATGTATGTATATATTTGAAATGAAGGAGAGAGAGAAAGAAATGGAGTTGGGGAGGGGAGGGGTAGAGAGAATATTAAGCAGGAGCTGGAGCTACACCCAGCATGGAGCTGATGCAGGGCTCCATCTCACAACTCTAAAATCATGACATGAATTGAAATATAAAATCAGAGGCTTAATCAACTGAGCCACCCAGGTGCCCCTATTTCAGTTCTAGTCTAGTCTCTATGGATAATTTGAGTATTTGGGTGACATAAATTAAAAAAAACATTTTTAAAAAAGATTTTATTAATTTATTTATATGAGAGAGGGAGAAAGCACAGGAGCACAGGAGAGAGGGAGGGGAAGAAGGAGAAGTAGACATCCTGCTGAGCAGGGAGCCTGACCTGGAGCTGGATCCCAGGACCTTCAGATCATGACATGAGCTGAAGTCAGATGTTTAACGGATTGAGCCATCCAGGTGACTCCTAAAATCTATTTTTCTTTTTTGTTAACAGTTTTTGGTCTCAAATCTCTAATTGGTAAACCAGATGATGATTCCTTCCTACTTTGAGTACTATGAGAGTGGTTAGTTGGGTATTAGAAGTGACAAAAAATCAGGGATTTGTTTTCTCTGACTAATCCTAAAGAGGTTAGTTAAATATAAAGAGTAAAATGATGCTGAGAACAGAAAGGGGCAGGAGGGCTCTATGTCCTCCTGTGTGTCTGACTCACTGTGTGACTCTCAGCTCCTGACCCTTCCAGCTGAGATATCCTGCCAGTAAAACCATTAGCAGAGCCAGCCCCCTCCCAAGTACCCTGCCCCCAAGTTCCCCCCCCAAGTGTCCCCCAAAGTGCCCCCAGTTTCTTCCTGCTGCAGTGTCAGCTCTGGGGGGGGTGGTGGCTGCTGTAGCTCCACCACAGGTGATGCGGGTCCCATTGCCACAAACACCAGAGCTCAGGCTTCTGCAGCCAGCCCTCTTCAGGGGGCTCAGGCTGGTGTGGAGGGGGCAGCAGTCAATTGTCTAGAGGCTGCTGCAGAAGTTGACCCTGAGACAAGAAGAGAAGACTTGCAAGCAACAAACCACTGAGAACATCATCTTTTTCCTCCTAGGCCTGCCTCAGAGTCTGAGAGGTCTCAGAGAACACTCTGAACATGCAAAGACAATATGGCCTCCCCGGGGTCTAGAAACCAGCCTTCTCCTGCATCCCTGTGCACTGGCCTTAGACTCTATGCCTATGTCAAAGCCCCAAGTAACTCCATGTCTTATCTTCTTACACAGTGCTGTCTGACTGATACAAAACAATAAACCAGGAATCTGCTCAGCATCTTATTCTGGAAGGACCATTTCCTTCTTGGTTTGCCATTGTATTCCTCTTCCTCATCTTCTACAGGCAGTGGCCTTGGAATCTCAGGGGCCAGAGGGGTACTCCTTCCTAAAATGTGAATGAATGGAGGTGTAGCATGAAAGACAAATGCTCCCCAATCTGCTACTGAATCATCTGGGCCCTGGAGCAAATTGTTGTGAATAAGTCTTTGGTGTCTTTTTGTAAACATAAATGTTGAGTTTCTGGTCACTTTCAGGGCCCCAACTCCACCCTCCATGTTTTCCTTCCTCTGTATCCTCATTCTGCTGCTTTTGAGCTACCCACCAAATATCCTTCCTCCTCCACCATACACATACACACACACACACACACACACACACAAAGAAAAAAATTGAATTATAAAACAAAAGAAGCTGAGTGAAGTAAGTCAGTCGGTGAAGGACAAACATTATATGTTCTCATTCATTTGGGGAATATAAATAATAGTGAAAGGGAATATAAGGGAAGGGAGAAGAAATGTGTGGGAAATATCAGAAAGGGAGTCAGAACGTAAAGACTGCTAACTCTGGGAAACGAATTAGGGGTGGTGGAAGGGGAGAAGGGCGGGGGGTGGGAGTGAATGGGTGACGGGCACCGGGGGTTATTCTGTATGTTAGTAAATTGAACACCAATAAAAAATAAATTAAAAAAAATAAAACAAAAGAAGAAAAAATAGACATATTTTGAAAATACACGTTCCCTACTCACTACTTCTGTAATCCATTTAGGTACAGACACATTTGGGAGTAAAAATTGGTGTTGTACTCACCCTCCAGCAACTCTGCCTCCATTAAATCCTCTATGCCTTTTTCCTCCAAGCACATTCCCTGTGCCACATTTATGAACTTGTCACTTTACTTCTGAGAAGCAGGAACTCTCTACAGAATAATGCACATGCTTCTTAAGTCCTACATTTAAGAGCTAAAAGACAGTGTTTCCAACTAACTTTCTAAGGTTTGCTCTTCATATAAGAAACCTTATACTCCTGACACACTGAACAATTCACTCTTATGTAGAGATAACTCAGACTTGTACATTTTGATGACTTTTTATCTGTAGAAGTAGTTTACTATCTGTAGCTCAGTATCCAGATAATTTTACATTGTCAATAAAGGGTAACTCCTAATGTTATTGTTAAAGTATTGGCACTGCTGTTACTGTTACTACTACCACTATCACCATCACTACTACTGCTGCCATCACTATTCTTAGCAGCATTATTTCCTTCATCTGGAGTCCAATTCCATTTCTGCCACCTGAACATTTTGCAACTCTATCCCCCCTGCAAGGCCCTACCCCAAATATCCTCCTGTAAAGTCTTCTTGGGTCAGCTAAGCATTTCCTCATGCAGGTGCAGGATAAATAGTCTGACTATAACCATCAGATTGAGCAAGTGTAGCTTATAGGATGCTATAAAAATAGAGCTTTTTAGTACTATGCTACTGTCTTTAAAATTTTATTCATTGGGGTGATCTTTTAATTCCTAAAGACCTGAAAAGGCCTACTGACTTTACAGTTCTTACCAAGTAAAGAAAAGCAATTTAATTTGTCATTTTGAAGCACAAACCCAGTTTCAGTTCAGAAATTAGAATATCCAAGGGCCCCTGGGTGGCTCAGCTGTTGAGTGTCTGCCTTCTGCTCAGGGCGTGATCCCGGAGTCCCGGGATTGAGTCCCACATCAGGCTTCCTGCATGGAGCCTGCTTCTCCCTCTGCCTGTGTCTCTGCCTCTCTTTCTGTGTCTCATAAATAAATAAATACAATATTTTTAAAAAGAAATTAGAATATCCAGTGTGAGAAAGAATATAAATGCCAGACTGGATGTAATGACACATTTGTTAGTCCTTGGACTTGCTGACCACAGCAGAGAAAGGGAGACTGATCCTCCCCATTTCCTGTCTGACATTTGTTGTTTCCTCTAGTCTTCCAAAAGCACTGCTGACCACTGCATGGCCACTGAGGTAAAGGGCACAGTCTCACATGGGGGTGCAGTTTTCTCCTGATATTGGATGTAACTAGTTAGCAGATTCAAGTCTCTGACTTCTCCTCTCCTGGGCATTTTAGTGTCTTCCCTTTATCTAGGATGTGAGTGATGCCTCTCCTGTAGTAGATCTCACCAAGGGCACACTTAGTTCCAGAATATTCTCTTAGACAAGGGATGAAGTGGCTGACTAGTTGTTCTTTCCACTGTGTTGGATGTTTGGTCACAGAAAGCTGTAGTACATCATTTAACCCACACCTGCAGAGGAAACTGCTTAGGTGACACAGCTGGTCTCATTTCCTCACCATTTTCTGTGCAAGACTTGGGTCCTGCTTTCTATCCCCCAAGTAAGGGAGACATCTAGCTGGTTCCTCCCTGAGGAAGAATTAAGAGAACAGGGTCCTGAGGTCCTAATCCTAGGAAATTCCTTATTCCTTTTGTCTCCCAGTACTCAGATTATCTTCCCCACCCATCACAGGTCCCAGACAAAGTACTTAAGCTCTCTGCCTGTGACTTTCACACAATTAAACCCAAACCTTGAGATTGGTGCAAATCAGATAACTGCATATAATAGAATTCATACAAGGATTTAAAATTGATAAAGCAGGTGCCAATCAAAAAATAAAAGATGGTTGTTCAATATCCAGAGCTAGGGGATTTGCTTAATTGAGAAGAAAATATAAATCCTCATTTAGCATCATATGCCAAGATGAGTTCCATGGGACTAGTTAAATATTTGGGGGGAAAATTAAGTAATAAAGGGAAAAGTATCTATAGCCAAATGTTTATTTTATTTCAGGGTAGAAAAAAATATTCTTGGGATAAACACAATTAAAGAAATTATAAAGAAAAGTATATATAAATACATACATATGAAATAAGATATTTTTGTAAGACAAACAAAATACGAAAGCAATTTTTTGAAATTTTAACATATGTGGAGTATGAGGAACTAATATTATATATGTATGTATAAAATTTTACTTGTATATAATTTTTTAAATAAAATATTTGTTACAGATAATGCTAAATATAACAGCATAATGAACAATGTGTATATATCCTCCAATAAAATTAAAAAATAAAACATAAAGATAACCAAGGGCAGCCTGGGTGGCTCAGCGGTTTAGTGCCTGCCTTCGGCCTAGGGCGTGATCCTAGAGACCTGGAATCGAGTCCCATGTTGGGCTCTCTGCTTGGGAGCCCTCTGCCTTGCCTGTGTCTCTACCTCTCTTTCTCTCTGTGTCTCTCATGAATAAATAAATAAAGTCTTAAAAAAAAGAAAACTAAAATCATCCTCTTGTATATCTCTTCTACCCAGAGATGCTCACTATTCTGTGTTTTTAATTCTTCCTTCCTGTATTTATTTATCTTTAACTTATAATTTATTTATAATTAAGTTTAAAAAGTATAACTTTCACTTAAATATAATTTATTTGTGTTTAACTAAACTATACTTTATTTATAGTTTATTTTAGGCATTGATTAAAACATATTCTTTACTTTCTAAATGTGAAAACATATCCCATATCTTTGTTACACATCTATATCGATATAGCTGACTCTATCAAATTTCATTTATTTTCCCTATTATATAATATTCTAATGTAACAGTACTCACACTTCACTTATGCATTCACCTGAAGTTGGGTATTTACCTGGCTTCTGGTTTGTGCTCTGTAAATAATCCTATTTTTTGAACATTCTCACACATGCTTGTTTTTTTTTTTTTTTTTTTTTGTATTCAGTGTGTATAATTAGGAGTGGAATTGGTGGGTTTTCAGCCTGAATAGATATTACCAAATTGCTCTTTGAGGTCGTGCAGATGCATATTCTCATCAGAGGTTATGGGAATTTCTGTCTTTCCACACTGGTGCCAATAATAAATACTGCTGATTTTAGATTCTTGCTAATTTGATGGATGTAGAATTGTGTACCATTGTGGCTTTTTCTTGCTTATCTCTGATTCCTCTCAAATTTGGAAAGTTTTTTCATAATTACTGGTTATTTATTTTTTCCCTCCTGGGAATCAACCTTTGTGTCTTGCTCATTTTTTTCTTTTCTTTCTTCTTATTGGTTTGTAAGGTTCTTTACATACTAATTTGTTGTCAATTTTATGTGTTGCACATATCTTCTTATAATCTGTATTTTAGATTTTCACTCTTTCTGACATTATTTAATAAAATAAGACTTGAGTTTTGTATAACCAAATATTATTTTTTTCTGTTTATATTGTATTTGTCTCTGACATGCACTTGTTTGTATTATTTAGGAAACCCTTTCCAAAAGTTTATAAAATTATTCTATAAAATAATTTTTGAATTTTTTCAAAAATGTTTAATGTTTTTTTTCCACCTTAGGTCTTCCATTTATGGAATCTGACTTTTGCATATATGGTGTGAGGAGCATGAAATTAATTTATTGCCCAGATGGATAAACAGTTGGCACAGCACCATTTTTTGAATTGCTTATCTTTACCTCACAATTCTGTAATCCTGCCTGTGACATGGTTCAAGTATTATTATATGTGTAAGTTAATTTTTAGTTACAACACCCTGTGATATCATTCTTTCACCAATAGCCCACAGTCTGCATTTCAACTGCTTTGTATTGCTTGTTATTTTGTGAAGCAAGTTCTCATGTTTTGTTCTCCTTCATGGGTATCTTGTCTATTCTTGGCCTTTTGATGTTTTATGTTAGTCATAGAATCGGTTCATGAAGTTTCTTTAAAATCCGTGTGGTCATTTTATTGGAATTACAAGGAATCCATAGATTGAGTTGGAGAGACTGACATCTTTAAGACAATGTCACCTTTAATTCATGGCATCTCTTTCCATTTGCTGTGGCAGCTTTAATGTCTTTCAATAGAGTTTTCCAATTTTCCCTACCTACACATCTTTTGAACATCTGTTCTTAGATATATCATGTTTT
This sequence comes from Canis lupus familiaris, assembly GCF_011100685.1. Taxonomy (NCBI): domain Eukaryota; kingdom Metazoa; phylum Chordata; class Mammalia; order Carnivora; family Canidae; genus Canis; species Canis lupus. Next base: position 62,339,151 of record NC_049238.1, read on the forward strand.
TGTTGTTATTATAGTTTTACTTTTAAATTATATTTCTTATTGTCATGGTATAATGTATGTGTTCTATAATATAACAGCTTCAGTTAAGAAATACTTTTCATGAATAAGTATAGAACCACAAAATAATTTCAATCACTATATATTTCTTTGCATGCTCATATTACAATCTATTATAGGTATTGAGGTTTTTCCAAATTCTCATATTATAAATATAATAGTTAACATCCTTGAGTATTGAGATATTCACATTTTTGTAATAATATCCACATTTTGTGATAATATTCACATTTTTTGTGATAATAAAAGCCCTAAAATTGAAATTGCCTGGCCAAAATGTATGTACATTCTATGTTTTGATCATCTGCCTTCGACCCACATCAGGCTCCTTGCAGGGAGCCTGCTTCTCCCTCAGCCTATGTTTCTGCTTCTCTCTCTCACTGTCTGTCATGAATAAATAAATAAATAAATAAATAAATAAATAAATAAATAAATCTTTTAAGAAATATTATCTGAATGAATGGACCAATAATTTGCCCTTAAGAAAGGTAAAAGATAACCCCTAACACCTATTTACATTCTATCCACATCACCTTTTTCCTCTCACATCTACAATCAGTTTATAAAACTTTTAAATCTTTGCCTATTTGATATGAATGCATGTATTTGATAGGAAAAATGTCTTTTTCCCTAGTTTTTCCCAATATTTATGGGTCATATATAAATGTAGCATTTTGTATTGCCTATTTATCACTTTGGTCTGTTATTTACATTGAGATTTTCTCCTTATTTATTTGTAAAACATAGTTGTGTATCAACTATTTTAATCTATTCACAGAAATGTGTTGTAATTTTATTCTCAAGTTGTCATTTCCCTTTTAAATCTGTTTACATGTTGCTCTTTTCCAAATAAAACTATTCATGTTTTATTTGGAAGTGGATAAACATCAGATTTTCCTTTTATATCATGGTTTTAAGGGTCACCAGGCATAAGAAATAATCAACTACCTTTACTACTTTAAGATTATTGTTTAATAATGTGTATTACAAAAAGAATTAGATGGGTGAAAAAATAATTCATGAGTGTACTGGGTGCTGGTTCAGGAGCATACAAGTAAAATAAGGCAGTATGAAGCTCAAGGTGATTCTAGAAGAATTGAACACTTTTAATAATTTATTAAGCAGCTACTGGATTATAGATAGTCAAAATAAATTAGAAAATAAATGGTCACAGTTATTTCTATAATTTCTAATGTGAAACATAATGCATTACTTTAAATTTATCTTCTATTTCCACCATAGATCTCACACTCAATCCCTGATAAGAGAAGACCTAAATGTCAATCATCTGCTTAATAAATTTTTCTCTTATTAAATTGAATATCAGTCATTGACATCACATAGTCAAGGAAAATAGACAAGTCCTTATGAAGTTCCAAACAAACTGTCAACTTCTCACCCAGATCTTAATCAGATTGATGGATGATTTGGGTATCACATCACTAGAGGCGTGGGCTATATGAACCCTCAATTACCTTAAGAATCAGTACTCAGCTCCTGAGTAAGACTTAACTATGTGAGCCAGGGAACTGACATCCTGACTGCTCCCTTATATGTAAGCCTTTTAACAATGTGAGCAGGAAGACAAGAGTCACTTCTAAGGCAACATAGAGCCAGACTTCTGCAGGGTGAGGTATTCACATGTGCCTGCATGTTCCAGCATGTTCCAGGTCTTATGCTGATGGCCTAAGTCATATGGAAAAACTATCTGCAAACTCTGAAGTCTTATGCAAATGTTGGCTTTGCACTTGACAAAAAAAGAAAAAATAAATTGATCACCACAGCATGCATATAGAAGGTGATTAAGGAAAATGATGATAATGTTTTTTGGTGTGCATAAAATGTGCAAAGCAAAGTTCTATGAGCTTCATGTGTTTTATCTCATTTAATACTTCTAGAAAACTCATGAAATAGAGGTTATTAAAGTCACCGTTTCGTAGATGAGGAGACTGGGACATAGAGGTTAAAAGATTTGCCCTAAGTTATATAAATAGCATCAGAGCTGGAATTTATACCCCAGATGTCTGACTCCAGAGCCCCAAACCCAACTCCTAAATTTTTCCAAGCTCGAGTTGATTTGAAGAGGTAAAGTGATTTTTAGGGATGCTTGGGTGGCTCAGTGGTTGAGCACCTGCCTTTGGCTCAGGGCATGATCCCGCGGTCCCGAATTGAGTCCCACATTGGCTCCCTATATGAAGGTGGTTCTCCTTCTGCTTATGTCTCTGCTTCTCTCTCTGTGTCTCTCATAAATAAATAAATAAATAAATAAATAAATAAATAAATAAATAAAATCTTTAAAAAAGGAAACATATACAGACATAGACACGTGTGTATGCATGCACACGTATACTCACTCCCAATGGCAAAGTGACTGAAACGCATATGAGAAATCTTGGAAGCATCTGTTTTCATTGTTCAATCCAAGAGCCTAGAGCTAATGAATTAACACTGCAGGAGGGAGAAGGGGAAGGTTTGGGGGACCAAGCTCCAGGAGAGAGTGTGAGAGGCAGAAATCACTAAGGATAATAAGGTGACAGATGATGGTAGGAATTTACCCCCTGCCCCATTTCTAAGCAGTCTTAATCCTTGCTGGGAACAGCAGCCCTGGGCCCCATGGAAGAGGCAGGGAGATGCCAGTCACCACCTGTCATAAGACCATGTGGGTGGTGGGAGGCGGTGTCCTTATGCCCAGGTCCTGTCTCACAGGCTGGGGGCAGAGCCCAAGGCCAGGATAAAAGGGCTTTGGGTCAGAGCACCTCCATGCACTCTTCTTTCGAGGTGCTGATAACCTTGTACACCGGTAAGTGTCCCCCAGGACCAACAGTAGCACCTTCCACAGAGGGAGCTCAGATGACAGCAGGGGGCAAGCAGGACAGAGCCTTGGGAGCAGAGGAGATGGAGAGGAACAGAAAGACCAGAAATTCTGATGAAAGGGAATGAGCTATGAGACGAGAGACAGGAGACAGCAGGATGATTTGTGTATTGTCCTCTAAATAAAATCAATTCTGGTCTTTTAAAGTTACTCAGGTTTTTGGTAACTTAAACAATTCTTCCTTTCAGAAGGAAGAGGTTACTTTGGAGAAATCAACTGTGTCCCTTCCCCAAAGCTTCTATGGGAGTCACAGTGAGTCTCAAATAGTGGGACAGAGGAAGCATAAACCCAGACATGCATAGATAGGTCTTATCCCCAGCAGGTGTCACTAGCAGTTCAGAAGAGGTGTCTGGGCCTCTGCACCAGAAGACCCAAAGTTGCATAGTGAATAGTGAATAGAAATTCACGGTGCAAATGTGTGGAAAAGAAAAGAGGCTGTAGAGGGTACCTAGCATGACCCAGCTTGCCACAGTCAGGTCTGGCTTCACTTCTACCTTTATAGGATGATTTGGGTAACCTGTTTATATATATGTGTATATATGTGTATATATATATATATATGTAATATATATATATACATGCCAAGGGTCATCATATGAACTGGTTAACCCAAATACATATATGTATGTATATATTATATGTAATTATGTGAGATGGTTACATATTATTTATATGATATTATATACAGTATATGATATATGAATATGTATCTATTGAAAAGCTAGCTGCAAAGTTCCTCCAAAAGGGAAATCTTATTTCTTGCTTAGTAAACAGCACTGTCACTAACCTGACTTCTAGAGGGGGACATGTTCAGAATTTGGAATGGCGCAGAGCATGGACTCAAGTCACACTTTATGAATGCACATTTTGCCTCCTCTATTTGAAGGATACTGACTTTGGATAACTTTGTTGATACGGCTGTCCTCTGTGTCTTGCTTTGTTCAGAGAAGGTCACCATATCTGTTTTATGAAAAACTCCTAAGGTTCAAATGAGATAATGTGAAAGCAATTGACACGTTATTTTAGAGATAGTTTTCCTATAATTTATCTTGAATAGGCTATAAAAATGTAGGGAAAATAAATGATGGTTAAACAACAAAGGAGACTTGTGTATCCTGGATCTGACTCACTGTGTGACTCTCCCTCAGGTCCTGACCCTGCCCACTGAGATGTCCTGCCAGCAGAACCAGCAGCAGTGCCAGCCCCCTCCCAAGTGCCCCACCCCCAAGTGCCCCCCCAAGTGTCCCCCAAAGTGCCCCCCAGTCTCTTCCTGCTGCAGTGTCAGCTCTGGGGGCTGCTGTGGCTCCAGCTCTGGGGGTGGCGGCTGCTGTGGCTCCAGCTCCGGGGGTGGAGGCTGCTGCCTGAGCCACCACAGGCGACACAGGTCCCACCGCCACAGACACCAGAGCTCAGGCTGCTGCAGCCAGCCCTCAGGGGGCTCGGGCTGCTGTGGAGGGGGCAGCAGTCAGTCGTCTGGAGGCTGCTGCTGAAGTGGACTCTGAGCCAAGAAGAAGATACTTGGGGATAGCCAGTGGCCAAACCCTTCCTCTTGGTCCTGCTCCTCCTGGGCCTGCCCAAGGGATTAAGTTGTCTCAGTGAAGGTTCTGAGCTCTGGGCTGGCGGGTTCCTCTGCTCTGGGATTCAGAAGGCTAATCCTCTCCCATATTCCCCCTGCTGACCTCTGACACCAGTTGTTATCTGGCCTGGGATCCCCAAACCACAGACTCTCCCAGCTACTCTCCTTGCTGTCTGCTCCTAAAGTGAAACAATAAAACAAGAAATCGGCTCACCATCCTGTTCCAACTTGTTCCTAGCCTACTTGTGTCCCAGTATTTTCTTCCGTTGCTATCCATTCTCTTGCTTCCTGGAGTTCTTGGAAATCAAATGTGTGCTAGTCATATGGTTGGTGATGGGACAAGGTGAGAGAAAATGGCTATGCCATGACTTCTCAGACAAATCCTATGTAGCTCTGCTGGAACTTGGACTTTCCCTGGGGTCCAGCCAAGTCACCAGGGCAATGCATATTCCATCCCTTCATTGGTCTCCTCCTCTTTCTCCTTTGTGACACTGTCACAACTCACCCTCAAATTTCTCCTTCAGCTAAAAAATTTGTTTAGAAAATTATTCGTGAATTTTCTACAAATAGCCCAGGAATCTTGGTTAATTCTAACTAAAAACATCCATATAGCATAAAACAAAGATTGTAAAAATTAAAAATCAGGCATTTTTCGGCATTCCAAAAAAGGAATCAGGGAATTAAAAAAAAAAAATCAGTCACTTCTTCCTTTTCTCTACCTGAGCCCTAAGGTTAGTTTCTCTGGTCAAATATTTCATCTTTATGTCTTATTAAAAAAAATCTTGATTTTTTTAATCAAAAATTTTTCCTATGCTGTACTTTTCATCCTTGTGTTTTATTTACTCTATAAATATGTTTGTACCTCTTAATCCCCTTTTCCTATTTTGCTTATCTCTCACTGCCCTCCTCTCTAGCAACCATTAGTTTGTTCTCTGTATTTATGAGTCTATTTCTGTTTTTATTTGTTTTTTAGATTCTACACATTACTGAAATCATAAGGTATTCATCTTTCTCTGTCTCTTATTTCACATAGCATAACAGATCCATCCATTTTTTCGCAGATGGCAAGATTTCTTTTTTTTTTTAAGATTGATTTTTTTATTCATGACGGACACGGAGAGATTGAGAGGCAGAGACACAGGCAGAGGGAGAAGCAAGCTCCACACAGGGAGCCCGACACGGAACTCAATCCTGGCTCTCCAGGAACACACTCAGGGCTGAAGGCGGCGCTAAACGGCTGGGCCACCGGGGCTGCCCAGATTTCTTTTTTTTAAAGATGTATTTATTTGAGAGAGAGGGTGGGAGGGGCAAAGGGAGAGGGAGCAAGAGAATCTCAAGCAGACTCCACGCTGAGTGTGGAGCCTGACATGGGGTTCAATTTCATGACCCTGAGATCATGAATTGAGCCAAAATCAAAAGTTGGATACTTCACTGATAGAGTCACTGAGGCACTGCAAGTTTTCATTTTTTAATACATACCTTGATAGTCTTTCTATGAACTGAATAAACAGCCAAAAGCCTAAATTTATATTTTAATTCATGTAAAAACACAACTGTCTGGTGGAACAGACAGTAGAAACCCATCATGACTGCTGTGATTAATATGACCTCTAGATGCTCCTATGTCTTTAGTTAGTCATTCAAGATTCAAAGTCCCATGAAGAGTCATCCATATTGCTGATCCTCAGCATGTCTGCTCCTTGGCTATTCAGGAAGCTAGAAGTCTGTATATTCCCTTGGTGTCAGTAACAGGAGAGCTCAAACATTACATGTATTGGGGCTCCCTTCCAGAAAGTCAACTATCATACCAACAAGTATGGAATTGGTTGTTGGCCAAAGTGACACAGGACCATTAGGTTTTCTTTTCTTTTTTTAAAGATTTTATTTATTTATTCATGAGAGATACACACACAGAGAAAGAGGCAGAGACACAGGCAGAGGGAGAAGCAGGCTCCATGCAGGGAGCCCAACGTGGGACTTGATCCCGGGTCTCCAGGATCACACCCTGGGCTGAAGGCAGCGCTAAACCGCTGAGCCACCTGGGCTGCTCACCATTAGGTTTTCTAAGGAGGAATTCTCAGACAAGAGGATCTTATATCTCCAAGAATGTGCTATTGTAGTTGGGATCAGGTCAAGGTTTTGCTCTTCTCTCTGACACCGGATGCCTTCTTAGGCCCAGTGCTATAAATACCTACTTCAGACTAATTTCCATGAAAGCAGAGGTTGTGCTTTCCCACAAAGGCATGAAGATTTTCTCACATATTTTCTTGTCAGAATTTTATATTTTTAGTCCCTCAGTTAGGTTTTGATCTGAGTTCTTTCCTAACTGTTGTAGGTAGGGGACAACTTCATTCTTTAAATGTGGATATACAGCTTTCCCAGAACTATTTGTTGAAAAGATTATTGTTTCCTCAGGGAAATAAATATCTTGACACATTGTCTAGAACCTACTGACCAAATATTGATGGGTTTATTTCTGAACTCTCAATTCTCTTTATTGATCAGATCCAATTAAGTCGAGGCCCCATTACAGGGTTAGTTTCTGAGGGAGTCTGAAGTTGTTCTGAATGCAGGTGGGCTCTACTTAGCCCTCACTTTCCTTGGTTCTCTCTGGTAAACTAGCTGACAGGTGCTCTGGTTCAGTATATCATTGTCATGAATCAGCAGCCTCTTATTAGTTGCTTGCCAATAATATTTCCCTTATTTTCTAGAGTGTTTTTAGGTCTGAACTTCTGCAAACTCTGTTCTGAATAAAGACAGTTCCTTTGATGAGAACCTCAGAGTCCTCTCCTCTTTTGGCCTGTCCCTTCCTCTCATCACAATCTTGAGCCATTGCTCTGGAGCTGGGGGTGGGGACAGTTGTCTGGTTCTCTTGGAGTGACTACCTTGCTGTATAAGCAGGCTGTTCACTGGGCTGACCACTTCTAATCTTCTTATTTTTTTTTATTTGAGTTCAATTTGCCAACATATAGCATAACACCAGTGCTCATCCCATCATGCCCCCCTCAGTGCCATCACCCAGTCACCCCATCCCCCTGCCCACCACCCTTCCTCTCCCCTTGTTGGATTCCCAGAGTTAGGTGTCTCTCATGTTCTGTCTCCCTTTCTGATATTTCCCAGTCATTTTATCTCCTTTTCCCCTTTATTCCCTTTCACTACATTTTATATTCCCTGAATGAATGAGACCATATAATGTTTGTCCTTTTCTGATTGACTTACTTCATTCAGCATAAGACTCTCCAATTCCATCCACATTGAAGCAAATGGTGGGGATTTGTCGGTTCTAATGGTGAGTAATATTCCATTGTATACATAGACCACATCTTCTTTATCCATTCATCTTTCGATGGGCACCGAGGCTCCTTCCACAGTTTGGCTATTGTGGACATTGCTGCTAGAAACATCGGGGTGCAGGTGTTCCGGAGTTTCATTGCATCTGTATCTTTGAGGTAAATCCCCAAGAGTGAAATTGCTGGGTCGTAGGGTAGATCTATTTTTAACTCTTTGAGGAGCCTCCACACAGTTTTCCAGAGTGGCTGCACCAGTTCACATTCCCACCAACAGTGCAAGAGGGTTCCCCCTTTCTCCACATCCTCTCCAACATTTACTTTTCACCATTCTCACTGGTGTGAGGTGGTATCTCATTGTGATTTTGATTTGTATTTCCCTGAGGCAAGTGATGCACAGCATTTTCTCATGTGTTTGTTGGCCATGTCTATGTCTTCCTCTGTGAAATTTCTGTTCATGTCTTGTGCCCATTTCTTGATTGGATTGCTAGTTTCTTGGCTGTTGAGTTTAATAAATTCTTTATAAAAATTGGATACTATCCCTTTACCTGATATGGCATTTGCAAATATCTTCTCCCATTCTGTAGGTTGTCTTCTAGTTTTGTTGACTGTTTATTTGCTGTGCAAAAGCTTTTTATCTTGAGTAAGTTCCAATAATTCATTTTTGCTTTTGTTTCCCTTGCCTTCATAGATGTACCTTGCAAGAAGTTACTGTGGCCAAGTTCAAAAAGGGTGTTGCCTCTGTCTCCTCTAGGATTTTGATGGAATCTTGTCTCACATTTAGATCTTTCATCTATTTTTAGTTTATCTTTGTGTATGGTGCAAGAGAGTGGTCTAGTTTCATTCTTTTGCGTGTGGATGTCCAATTTTCCCAGCACCAATTATTGAAGAGACTGTCATTTTTCCAGTGGATATTCTTTCCTGCTTTGTCAAATATTAGTTGACCATAGAGTTCGGGGCCCATTTCTGGGTTCTCTGTTCTATTCCATTGATCTATGTGTCTGTTTTTGTGCCAGTACCACACTGTCTTGATGATCACAGCTTTGTAGTACAACCTGAAATCTGGCATTGTGATGCCCCCAGCTGTGGTTTTTCTTTTTTAATATTCCCCTGGCTATTTGGGGTCTCTTCTGATCCCACACAAATCTTAAGATGATTTGTTCCAACTCTCTGAAGAAAGTCCATGGTATTTTGATAGGGATTGCATTAAATGTATAAATTGCCCTGGGTAACATTGACATTTTCACAATATTAATTCTGCCAATCCATGAGCATGGAATATTTTTCCATCTCTTTGTGTCTTCCTCCATTTATTTCAAAAGTGTTCTGTAGTTTTTAGGGTATAGATCCTTTACCTCTTTGGTTAGGTTTATTCCCAGGTATCTTATGCTTTTGAATCCAATTGAAAATGGGATAGACTCCTTAATTTCTGTTTCTTCAGTCTCATTGCTACAAAAATGCCACTGATTTCTGGGCATTGATTTTGTATCCTGCCACACTGCCAAATTGCTGTATGAGTTCTAGCAATCTTGGGGTGGAGTCTTTTGGGTTTTCTATGTACAGTATCATGTCATCTGCAAAGAGGGAGAATTTGACTTCTTCTTTGCCAATTTGAATGCCTTTTATTTCTTTTTGTTGCCTGACTGCTGAGGCTAGGACTTCTAGTACTATGTTGAATAGCAGTGGTGAGAGTAGACATCCCTGTCATGTTCCTGATCTTAGGGGAAAGGCTCCCAGTGCTTCCCCATTGAGAATGTTACTGTGGGCTTTTCGTAGATGGCTTTTAAGATGCTGAGGAATGTTCCCTCTATCCCTACACTCTGAAGAGTTTTGATCAGGAATGGATGCTGTATTTTGTCAACTGCTTTCTCTGCATATATTGAGAGGATTCTATGGTTCTTGTTTTTACTCTTGTTGACATGATCTATCACGTTGTTTGCTTTATGAGTGTTGAACCAGTCTATCACCCTGGGGATAAATCCCACTTGATCATGGTGAATAATCTTCTTCATGTACTGTTGGATCCTATTGGCTAGTATCTTGTTGAGAATTTTTGCATCTGTGTTCATCGGGGATATTGGTCTATAATTGTCCTTCTTGGTGGGGTCTTTGTCTGGTTTTGGAATTAAGGTGATGCTGGCCTCATAGAAAGAGTTTGGAAGTATTCTATCCCCTTCTATCTTTCCAAACAGATTTAGTAGAATAGGCATGGTTTCTTCTTTCAACGTTCGATAGAATTCCCCTGGGAAGCCATCTGGCCCTGGACTTTTGTGTTTTGGGAGGTTTTTGAAGAGTGCTTCAATTTCTTCCCTGGTTAGTGCCTTTTCAGGTTTTCTATTTCTTCCTGTTACAGTTTTGGTATTTTGTGGTTTTCCAGAAATGTGTCCATTTCTTCTAGATTGCCAAATTTATTAGCATTTAGCTGCTCACAATATGCTTTTAAAGTCGTTTGTATTTCCTTGGTGTTGGTAGTGATCTCTCCTTTTTCATTCGTGATTTTACTAATTTGAGTCTTATTTCTTTTTAATAAGGCTGGCTAATGGTTTATCTATCTTATTAATTCTTTCAAAGAACCAACTCCTGGTTTTGTTGATCTGTTCTACAGTTCTTCTGGTCTCTATTTCATTGAGTTCTGCTCAGATCTTTATTAACTCTCTCCTTCTGTTTGGTGTAGGTTTTATTTGCTGTTTTTCTCCAGTTCCTTTAGGTGCAAGGTTACCTTGTGTATTTGAGTATATTCCAGTTTTTTGAGGAATACTTGTATTGCTATGTATTTCCATCTCAGGACTGCTTTTGCTGTATCCCAAAGATTTTGAATGGTTTGTATCTTCACTCTCATTAGTTTCCATGAATCTTTTTAATTCTTCCTTAATTTCCTGGTTGACCCTTTCATCTTTTAACAGGATGGTCTTTAACCTCAAAGTGTTTGAGTTTCTTCCAAATTTCTTCTTGTGATTGAGGTCTAGTTTCAAAGCATTATGGTCTGAAAATATGCAGGAGAATCCCTATCTTTTGGTATTGGTTGAGACCTGATTTGTGACCCAGTATGTGGTCTATTCTGGAGAAAGTTCCATGTGCACTTGAGAAGAATGTGTATTCAGTTGCGTTTGGATGTAAAGTTCTGTAAATATCTGTGAAATCCATCTGGTCCAGTGTATCATTTAAAGCTCTTATTTCTTTGGAGATGTTGTGCTTAGAATATCTGTCATTTGCAGAAAGTGCTGTGTTGATGTCTCCCTGTATAAGTGTATTATTATCTAAGTATGTCTTAACTTCGGTTATTAATTGATTGATATACTTGGCAGCTCCCACATTCAGGGCATAAATATTCATGGTTGTTAGGTCCTCTTGTTGGATAGATCCTTTAAGTATGATATAGTGTCCATCTTCATCTCTTACCACAGTCTTTGGGATAAACTTTAATTTATCTGACATGAGGATAAGTACCCCTGCTTTCTTTTGAGGACCATTTGAATGGTAAATGGTTCTCCAACCTTTTATTTTCAGGCTCTAGGTGTACTTACATCTAAAATGAGTCTCTTGTAGACAGCATATAGATGGGTCTTGCTCTTTTATCCAGTCTGAAACCCTGAGTCTTTTGACGGGATCATTAAGCTCATTCATGTTCAGAGTTACTATTGAAAGATATGAATTTAGTGTCATCATGATACCTATTCAGGTTCTGTTCTTGTGGATTATTTCTTTGGGTGTCTTCTTTCTTTTATACAGTCCCCTTTAATATTTCTTGCATAGCTGGTTTGGTGGTCACATAATCTTTCAGTTTCTGCCTATCTTGGAAGCTCTTTATCTCTCCTTCTATTCTGAATGAGAGCTTTGCTGGATAAAGTATTCTTGGCTGCATGCTCTTCTCATTTAGGACCTTTTCTGGCCTGCCAGGTTTCTGTGGAGAGGTCTGCTGTTAATCTAATATTTCCCCCCATATAAGTTAGGGATCTCTTTTCTCTTGCTGCTTTAAGGATTTTCTCTTTCTCTTTGGAATTTGCAAGTTTCACTATTAAATGTCAAGGTATTGAACGTTTTTTATTGATTTTGGGGGGGGGGGATCTCTCTATCTCCCAGTCCTGAATGCCTGTTTCACTCATCAAATTAGGGAAGTTCTCAGCTATGATTTGTCAAATACATTTTCTGGTCCTCTATTCCTTTCAGTGCCCTCTGGAACCCCAATTAAATGTAGATTTTTCCTTCTGAGGCTGTCATTTATTTCCTTGAAGCTTTCCTCAAGGCCTTGTAATTGTTTTTCTCTTTTTTCCTCAGCATCCTTCCTTGCCATCAACTTGTCTTCAATGTCACTCACTCTTTCTTCTGCCCTATTTACCCTCGTCGTTAGGACCTCCAGTTTGGACTGCATCTCATTTAATTAAATTTTAATTTTGGCTTGATTAGATCTAAATTCTGCAGTCATGAAGTCTCTTGATCCTTTATGCTTTTTTCCAGAGCTACCAGTAGTTTTATAATTGTGCTTCTGAGTTGGCTTTCTGACATCAAATTGTAATGCAAATTCTGTAATTCTGTGGCAGAGAGAACTGTTTTTGATTCTTTCTTTTGTGGTGAGTTCTTCTTTCTAGTCATTTTGCTCAGTGCAGAGTGGCTAAAAATGACTTGTACTGGAAAAAGGAAGAAAAGAAAAGAGAGAAAAAAGAAAAAAACAAAAACAAAAACCCTAAAACAAACAAACAAAAAAACCAAGGAGCGGTATCCTCTGTTTCTATATGCTGTAAATCCCTCGACTTCCCCTGGAGCTTTCCATCACTGCTCGGCCAAGAACTTGCTCTTTCCATGTCCTTCCAGCTGGTCTTCTGGAGGAGGGGCCTGCATTGCTGATTCTCACATGTGTGCATCTGGGGGAGCTGCTCCCCCCCCCTGCCAAGTGTGCAGCTCAGTGGGAGCTGTTTATCTTGTGAAGCCCCTGCTCCCTGGTAGCCCTGCTTTGTCCCAGGTACAAGGTGACACACGGAGGAACAACAACAGTGGCAGTGGCCAGCTCTCCAGCCCTGGAGTCAGCTCCTACAGTAACTACCGCAGTTTCCCAGTCTGCGCTGGCCGGGATGCTCCAGGGGCAGGCGGTGCCAATCTGCACAGCTCGGGGGCCTTGGCGGCAGGAGCGTCCTCGCTGTCCTGTGCCCTCCCTGCCTCCACCTGTCCTGGCGGGAGCACCGAATCCTGGGCTGTGTCTCTGGGCGCCTTGAGATCCCAGGCCTGTGCCACTGGAATCTCGCTCCTGGGGGCATGCAGCCCCCTCCCCGCAGAGCCCCCGCCTGCGCCGCTGCCTGAGCTGCTCCTGGGGCCCCGCTGGGTGGCACTCCAGCCCTTTAGGGAGCTCGGCCCGTGGTGTGTGTTCACTCCCCCCCGGGGTGCACTTCCTCTGGTAGGGACTCCGGGAACCTGGGGGCCCCACTGCCCCTCCTGGGGTCCTGCCCGAGTTCCCTGCTCAGCGCCTTTCCTTGGTGAAGAATCCGGTGCAGATTTTTAAAGTTCCTGCTTCTCCGGGACTGGGCTTTCCTGTACTGGAGGCTCTTGTTGCCCGGCTTTAGTCCGGCTCCTCCAGGGGCCTCCCTCCCCCACTTGATTCTTATTTATTTATTTATTTATTTATTTATTTATTTATTTATCTGTCTTTCTACCTTGTTAGAAGTGCAAACTCTTCTCTCTCTAGCGTCCCAGCTGTTCTCTCTTTAAATCTCAGGCTGAATTTGTAGGTTTTCAGGATGATTTGAAAGTTATCCAGGTAAGTTGGTAGGGACAGGTGACTTGAGGACCCTACTCTTCCGCCATCTTGCCCCGCCCCCGCGCCCCCCCCCCCCCAGTCTTCTTAAATTGCCTCTCCATCATGGATTTTCTATCCTACAAGTGAGCTGGGGCAAAGGTGATTAGGATCCCAGTATTCTAGGCTCCTTGTTCCCAAGGTAGAATCTTTGCCTGCCTTTCCAGTGGGAGCTGGGTGGAAGAAGGGAGCTTCCATGTCTTGGCCTCATTGTCTTAGGGTATAGCCTCTGCAATGTAGAGCTGGAGATGTAAAGCAAAATGTTGGCTTTACTGAAACTTAGTAGATTTCCTTGAATAAAAAATTCTTCATTTGTGGGGCACCTGGGTAGCTCAGTCAGTTAAATGTCCGACTCTTGATTTCAGCTCAGGTCATGATGTCAGGATTGTGAGATCAAGCCCTGCATGTTCTGAGCATGGAGTCTGCTTGGGATTCTCTCTCTCACTCTCCTTCTGCTCCTCCCTCTGCTTGTGCACTTGCTCTCTCTCTCAAAAAGAAAAAAAGTTTCTTTATTTGCTAGGTGTATGTGCTTAGGATAATTTATAGGGACTATAAATGTTTTTCTTTTCAAATAATTGTCAACAGTTATGGTTGTTTTGCTGAGGAGAGTGTCCAAGTAGCTCTTCATATTGTCATTCTGTAAGTCATCTTATAATGTCTTTGGTTCAGTTTGGTTTAGATTTTCTTTGAGACTTAAAGATTCTTCATCCCCAAATTTCATACATCTTAAATTAATTGACTCAGGATACAACATATGGAAAGCATTCTGTAAATTGTTTTTGTAAATATTGGTGACAGGGATTTTTGAATACCTAATAACTGATATGTGTAATGAACTACTGCACACACTGAAAAAGGATAGGACATATATGAGACATCGCCTCATGCTTGAAATGTTTATAATCTTACTTTAAAATGTGCACAATAATAAATTACATGTAAGACAAGCAGTAAAACCTCCAAAAGATTTTCTTGTTCAGGCATTGTCAGGGAACCCATTACAGAGGACATAGATAGGATTTAGATTGGTCCTTGGAAGATTTTTCAAAGGCAAAGAGAAGAGGGGAAGGATGTTATCAAAAGAAGAACCAGCACAAAGAAAGAAAAAGACAGACATCCAGAAACAAAGAAAGAATGGAGGGAAGGAAGGAAGGAAGGAAGGAAGGAAGGAAGGAAGGAAGGAAGACATCTGTTGCTCAGAGAAACAGTCACATATTAGGACTAGGAATGAGAAGGGGTGGATAATTCTCAGGAATGGACTCCGGTCCCCAGACTAGGATGAGATGCTAATAATAGCAAGAGCAACAGCATTCAAAATATTATCACTCTGATTTGGTACATTTAACCTGGCTAGTTCCATTTTCAACCCACAACCAGAATTTACCTGCCTCTGTTTGCTTATCTTTCACTTACTGTCTTGTGTTATCTATTAATGTATAATGTGTCTGCATTATCTCTAGAGTGAAAGCTCTAAAGAATGAGGTGGGGCTCTTACTGTACCCAGGACACAGTAAGTGCTTAGCAAATATCCAATTATAGAATCATGCCCGTAGACACCTGAGCCAGAGAAAAATGGAGTGGCACTGTAGGGAGGCACATGTCTGGGGTCCTGAACTGGAAATCACTGAACTTGGAGGTCTAGTAAGAGGGTGGACCACTCAGGGTCCTCAAGTAGGCCCACTTCAGGGAATAGGCAATGCTAAATTCTGCTCTCCTGCACAGAAAGTGTTAATTCCGGTCAGTCAATGCCCAAAACCATGATGAACTTTGTTATGCTGAAAATGACTAGGATCTGAAACTTTAGGGGGCAGGAATTATGAGGAGTGGTCTGGGGGAACTGGAGAGAAAGCAGGGATCTTCACCCAGAGAAGACCCTTCAGGAAGAGCCCTTAGCCCTTGGGTAGGGGCAGTGAGGGTTAGGCAGTTGTTTGTTAGTTAACCTCAAGGAAATGCATTTGAGATGCATGAGGTATCAGAGCATGGGCTTATGTGGTATGAATCCAAGTGGGGAAAAGGAATCCCTGGTATAAGACCCTCTCAGGACTTAGTGTCTGTGACACCTTTCTGAGGAACAGTTAGGACTCCTTCTGATGCCTGACAAGGAGAAAAGGAGAGGAGGAGGAGAGAGAAGTGGGAGAAGGAAGTAAGGGGAAAAGGGCTTGGATCTCTGAGGCTCCATAACTCAGGCGCTTTTTCCTGAGGATCCTGTTCTAACAGGCTGAGAAAGACTTCATACCATCTCCCACCTTCTATTTCACTTAAACGGACTCCTCCCTTCAACCAAGCTACATGTCAAAGCCTACTTCCCCCGGGGACCTTCCCAGATGAAGCAGGTAGGCCCTGAGAGTCTTGTCCTGCTGGGTTTGCTCCAGCAGCTGCTCCTCTGGCCTTGTCTCACCCTCTATCCTGATTAGTTCCTTATCTGTCCCCCCCACACCCCAACTTTGCCTACCTTTGTCCTATGTATGACTTCAAGTCTTTAAGGACAGCCCCTATAATCAGAATATCCCTGTAATTACTCATCTATTTAACTTACTCACTTGTTTCCTGAGTCCCTACTGTGTGTTAGGCACCAAGAACACAGAGGTAGGCAAGACATTGTCCCTACCATCAGGAGTTTAACAGACCTTTTCACTCTGCTGGCATGTAGGCTGTGGTTCTGAGACAGATGCCTCTAGAAGTGAGGGACTATATTCCAATGAGAGTTTTCCCACCCTAAGCACAGCCCACATGTGCTGATATCAATTTTCATAAAAGATAAATGAACATTTTTCACTCTGTGGAAAGCTTTTCCTTAGATTTTCTCAATAATTACATAAACAATTCCCCTTTACATTAACAGGTAGCAGGGTTTACGAATGTTTTATTCTCCACACTTCTTAGCCTGCTCTGTAAGGTGCAGTCTGCCCACCAATTTCTCTGTACTATTTATGAAAGGGTGTTCCCAGAAGACTTTAGGTATGGATGGTAAATGCAAGAGGCTGGGATTTGAGCCACAAAACAAAAATGAGTCAGGTTTTTTTTTTCTTATTTTTTATTCTCACAAAATGAGAAATCTATTTTAATGGCACAAAGATTATTCCATTCTACAAATATTAATGAGTATCTTCTTTATGTTAGGGACTGTATCAGGTCCTAGGAATTTAGAAGTGATAAAGACAAGGTCCTATCATGAAGGAACTGTGTAATAAAGGTGATAAGACAAATATGTAGGTCACCTTGGTCACGAGCAGCTAGAAAGGCTGTGAGAGGTGCCTCTGACATTCGGAGGAGGGAGGACTTGGATGTGGCCTGATGGACCAAGCAAATTACCATGGAGGTGGTGGCCTTAAGCTGAGTGATAGAAGGCATGGATGAAGGGTGGTAGTGTGCAAGAAGGGTCTTCATTAGAGTTGGGTAGCATTGAACTTGGTCTTTCCCTACCAAACCTAGAGAGACCTCCACAGTAATCATATCCCTTTCAGGTCCCCAGAGATATCATCTAGACTTCGCCAGTGCACACACCCCATTCAGGCCACTCTGAAGGCCACAGCCTCTGGTCGCTCATTCACACAGGATTCCCTTTGGCTCACATCCTGTTGCATGACCCTGAGGAATTCAGCCCTGGGGATTGTGAAACATCAGTATAAATAGTCCACTCACAGCTGCCCTCCAATAATGTGTAGCTTGAAGGCTTCACTGGCGGATGTATAAAAGGCCTCCAGAGTCCTGGAATGATTTGTCCACACATCCTCCTCTAGGGTGAGGCTACCTCTGGGTAGGGAGACACTTGTATATCCCTCACTCTGATGCTGCCAAGACCAGCCTGATCTCTCCTCTTGCCTCTGTCCCAGGAGTAGACAAGCCAGGTAAGAGAGCTATGTGGCAGGGAGAAGGGAAGGGAGGTGGTCCCCACAAAAGATCTCAAATGATTTAAAATGGGAGAAAGCCAGAGGGCTGAAGAAACAGAGAAGATACACCCAGACTTAGGAATCTGGGGGCAAAGTAAGACTGAGTGAAGAAAGAGCAGAGATTTGTTTCTCCTTTACACTTGACCATGGTGGATCCTGGTCTGGGAAAGTAGGCAGCTGTATTTTGTTTAAGAAGAGGAGTAAGTTATTAGCTGGGTTGTTGGTGAGTGGGTCTCCTGTTACCTACTCAGGTCCATTTCTGTCCCTTCTAGGATGGATTTTGCAGATTGTAAATGCCAGCTTTATCTTGACAGCTCTAGCCCAGAGAGAAAGAAACATATCGAAGGCCCTGACTTAATTGAATGCTCTTTTTCCTTCCAGCTTCCCACTGATGTCACAGCAGAAGCAGCAATCCTGGGAGCCCCCTAGTGCTCCCAAATACTCACCTTCCCAGTGCCCAAACATCTCCCTGGCTGCCTGTGACCTCTGTTCACGAGGGCGTGATTCTGGTTCCCTAAAACCCGGGGGTAAGAGCCCTGGCCACTCTCAGAGGGCTCACTGCAAGAAGCCCCGCTGCCTCAGTGGTGGCACAGTCTACCACATCAAGGAGAAGGAGTGCTGAGGGGACCAGGTACAGCTGCTCTCTCCCGTCCAGGTTTCTGCACTCAGGTGGCTGGGAAGCTCAGGCTCTCCCCCTCTAGCTTGGGCTGGGAAATACTTCCTGGCCCCCATAAGCTGCACCCCTGCTTCTGTCTTGTTCCCCTTCAGCTCAACAACACTGTGCAGCCAGAGCTGTGGCTGCTACAAACCCTGAGGTCCCCGGAGAGACTGAGGTCTCCACAGGTGGATACTGCCCCTCTTTCCTCCCAAGATGCTGACAGGTGGTGTTTCAGAGACACACAGTTTGAGATTTCTGTCTCAGCATCCTCATAGCCATCAACCTATGTCATGGTGTAATCCTCACACTGAAAGATTTTGTGTGACAAACATGTTGAGTACCTACTGTGTACTGTGCTCTGTGTTCCCAGATGTAATAGGAGGTTTATCTCTGTTCTAGAAAAGCTTACAGTCTAGTGGGAGAATCAATGTACATTGTAGATTGAAATATGCAGACTAATAAATGTAATTCTAAGGTGACTGACATACTTTTTTCCCTCACTTTTTGTGAACTCAAAGGGGGAAAGAGTACAAAAGTTAGGACAGGAGAGAGAGACTCATCCTGATGGTTTAGATCAAAAGTGGTTTCATTAGAAGGAGAGATCTGAAGCAGAGAGCAGGCCTCCAAGGTAGGTAACATTTCAACAAGGCTTTTAAAGACAAGCTGACTCTGGTGTTGGGGATGGAACAAAGATGAGCAACTTTCCAGGTAGAAATGATACTTTTCGTGTACAACTGGGATAC
This sequence comes from Canis lupus familiaris, assembly GCF_011100685.1. Lineage (NCBI taxonomy): Eukaryota > Metazoa > Chordata > Mammalia > Carnivora > Canidae > Canis > Canis lupus. Next base: position 62,358,016 of record NC_049238.1, read on the forward strand.
TTGCCAATGATGTGGATTTTGACTTAGCTAGACTGCCAGGAGTAAGATGATTATATGAAATAGCTCTTAAGCCAGGTATGAAATCTCAGCTCCCAAAGGACTGTCCCTCTGGGGACAGTCTGGGCCCATGTTTAGGGTCTGTTGTCCTGGGGTGGGGAGGACCTGAGGTAAAGTAGAGGGGCCTGGTGGGCTTGAGGCTCAACACAGTTGTATATCAATATAAGTTCCAGGTAATAATATTTAGTTGATTCTCATTTTCAGGTGGAAACTGAAAATATGTTATTAACTAAGTACCCAGTCCAATGGATTCTATTGCCCCAGAAGATGCCCATTTCCAGAGCTTAGCAATCCTCCTGGCTGCTGGAACCTGGTTGTGCCTTTATGATGATATATCTCTCTATATAGACATATAGATAAAGCATAATTTTATATAAGTATAATTTTGAATGTGTAATTTTTCTCATTAAACAAATGATGAATGCCATGTATAAAACATCTTTATAGATATTTTAATGCATAAGGAAGATGATTAAGACCAACCAAAAATCTTATCACCTAAAAATAACCACGGCTAATAACTTCAGGATTTGGTTCCAAACTTTATTTAAAAATCACAAAATGGGATCAGTTCAGAATACTTTGCAATCTTATTTTTTACTTGACAGTACAGTTGTCAATTCTCTTCCATGCTAATTAATATTGATCAACACTATTATAGTCCATTGTGTGAACATACCATGAGTTGTATAAGTAGTTCCTTGATTTGGGGTACCTATATTGCTTCCACTTTTTTACTGTCTAAACAACAGTAAAAGAAATGTTCTCATTGGTGATTATTCTTAGTAACTTTCCTAAGATAAATTTTTAGATTTGGAATTCTAAAATTGTCAAAGACTATGAAGATTTTTTTCACCCTCTCCAGGAAGATTGCATCTTAGAGGCAATGAAAATGCCTCCATTTAAGAAAATCATTTTGGGGAAAAGGGTTTCTTGCTCAAGAACAAGAGTGAGTACTGTATTTAAAAAAATATTCTAGTTAGGGACAGCTGGGTGACTCAGTTAGTTAAACATCTGACTCTTGATCTCAGCTCAGGTCATGATCTCGGGGTCCTGGGATAGAGTCCTGCATGGGTTTCTGGGCTTAGCAGAAAGTCTGCCTGAGATTCTCGCTCCCCCTCCCCGCCCCCGTAACACCACCACAGGTTCACTCTCTCTCAAACAAACAAACAAATAAATAAATAATTTTTAAAAAATTACTCTAGCTATAGGAAAAATCTATCTTGTTGGGGGGGTACGCTTTTTGAGAAACTTGCCAGGTATCAATCTATTTTGCTGTCATGAAATCTATACTTTAAAAAAATATATTAAATGCCTTCTCCTTTTGAGGGAAAAAGGATGTTATTTATTGTATAAAGCACTGCCTTATGAATTTTGATATACCATTGATAGAAATTCTATATTTAGCTAATAAGTTTTAAATATTCTTGATTTTAGGTGTTCAGTTATATTTGTGTGAGAGAATTCTGGGGTAAAATCTCATTTCCCTAAGAAAAAAACTAAATATCAATATTTGTTTGATTGTGCAAAGCTTAATATATGAGTCTCTTTTGTCTATTTTTTAACTTCTGTTCTTTATTGAAAATGGATATTCACCAAACAATTAAAAGAAAGAAGTTTTGACAGAAAAAATTTTCTTTAACAAGAGTACTACTTAATAATTGGCCTATTCAGATTCCCTAATCAGTGCTTGGATTCCCTTTGCTAATTATTCATCTTATGTATTATTGCATACTACACTATTTAGTCTGTATCAAATTGATTCTGAATTTTCTACTGAAAAAACAAAAAACAAAAAACAAAAAATGGGATGCCTGGGTGGCTCAACGGTTGATCATCTGCCTTCAGCTCAGGATGTGATCCCAGAGTTCCAGGATTGAGTCTTGCATCAGGCTCCTGTATGGAGCCTACTTCTCCTCCCTCTGCCTGTGTCTCTGCCTCTCCCTCTGTGTCTCTCATGAATAAATAAATAAAATCTAAAAAAAAAAAAGAAAATAAAAACCCCAGTGATTCATTCTATCATTATTTTTCTTCACAGAGGTCTACATTTGACATCTTCACATTTTCTAAAAACGTCTGTGCATCAGAAATGTCAATATTATGCATGTCTTTTTGGTGTGGCTTCAGTATAGTTTCATTTTAATATTGCACATTTACCTTTGTTTTCTAAGAAATAATTAAAAATGCAAACTTCATATTTTGTGCAAAATGTCCTATATCCAACATCTTAAATTTATATGGACGGCCAAAATAGGTTTGTGGCACTGCAAGGACTGATTTGTTTTGTTTTGTTTTGTTTTTTACTATATATAACTTCACACTTTTAATAAATGTTAAGTAGTTACACATTTTTAACATTTTATAATTAGAAAATTTCATTTTGATGGAGCATTTGATATTTAATATGCTTTTGTCCAATTTTTTAAAAATGTTACTGCAATATTGTATGGATTAAATGAAGAACATGTGCATTTTTTTAGAAAGCAAGTTGTGACATGTTTTAAAAAGCTCTCTGAGGTACTTTGAAAGAGCCCTGTTGAATCCACTTGGGGAAATATTAGGTGAACGATTCAAAGGGCTTAGTCCTCACCATTCTCCACTGCAGCTTTCCAGAAGGGATTTTTTTCACCTGGGAACTGAACTGAGCTCAGTGACCTCACACCAGGTCAGCCCTTCCTCAGAGTGCCCCATTCCTCCTAGGTCTCCAGTTGGGACAAACATGCCCTTGCCAGCCTGGCCAACAGTTACTACTCAGCCCACACCCTAGGCCCAGTATATTTTCAGCAGCTTCCTTTACAATGTCTGACAGATCCTACTTTACTATATATTATATCCTCCATGATATAGTATGGATAGTAATAAAAGTTGTTGCTTTCACCCAGTAACCCCAATCCCCCACCCACCTTCCATTCCACTACCCCTTGTTAATTTCCCAGAGTTAGGTGTATCTCATGTTTTGTCACCCTCACTGATATTTTCACTCATTTTCTCTCCTTTCCCTTTATTCCCTTGCACTAATTTTTATATTCCCCAAATGAATGAGACCATATAATGTTTGTCCTTTTCTGATTGACTTATGTCACTCAGCTTAATACCCTCCGGGTCCATTCACGTCGAAGCAAATCGTGGGTATTTGTCGTTTCTAATGATTTTTCGCACTCATTTTCTCTCCTTTCCCCTATAAACCCTTTCACTATTTTTTATATTCCTCGTCTGAGTGAAACCATATAATGACTGTCCTTCTCAGATTAATTTACTTCACTCAGCATAATACCCTCCAGCTCCATCCACATAAAAGCAAATGGTGAGTATTCATCCTTTCTGATGGCCGAGTAATATTCCATTGTATATATACCACATCTTCTTTATCCATTCAACTTTCGATGGACACCGAGGCTCCTTCCAGTTTGGCTATTGTGGACATTGCTGCTATAAACATTAGGACGCAGGTGTCCTACCATTTCATTACATCAGTATCTTTGGAGTAAATCTGCAGCAGTGCAATTGCTGGGTCATAGGGTAGCTCGATTTTTAACTCTTTGAGGAACCTCCACACAGTTTTCAAAAGTGGCTGTATCAGTTCACATTCCCACCAACAGGGCAAGAGGGCTCCCCTTTCTCCACATCCTTTCCAGCATTTGTTGTTTCCATTATATGGTCTCATTCATTTGGGGAATATAAAAATTAGTGAAAGGGAATGAAGGGATAGAAGACAAAATGAGTGAAAATATCAGTGAGGGTGACAAAACCTGAGAGACCCCGAACTCTGGGCAATGAACAAGAGGTAGTGGAAGGGGAGGTGGTTGGTGGGTTGGGGTGACTGGGTGATGGGCACTAAGGGGGGCACTTGGCAGGATGAGCACTGGGTGTTATGTTATATGTTGGCAAATTGAACTCCAATAAAAAAAATTTTTTAATTGTTGTTTCCTGTCTTGTTAATTTTCACCATTCTCACTGGTGTGAGGTGGTATCTCATTGTGATTTTGATTTGTATTTCCCTGAAGCAACTGATGCAGAGCATTTTCTCATGTGCATGTTGGCCATGTCTATGTCTTCCTCTATGAAATTTCTGTTCATGTCTTTTGCCCATTTCATGATTGGGTTGTTTTTTTCTTTGCTGTTGAGTTTAATAAATTCTTTATAAATATTGGATACTATCCTTTTACCTGATATGTCTTTTGGAAATATCTTCTCCCATTTTGTAGGTTGTCTTCTAGTTTTTGTTGACTGTTTCTTTTGCTGTGCAGAAGCTTTTTATCTTGATCAAGTCCCAATAATTCATTTTTGGTTTTGTTTCCCTTGCCTTCATAGATGTATCTTGCAAGAAGTTACCGTGGCCAAGTTCAAAAAAGGTGTTTCCCGTGTTCTCTAGGATTTTGATGGATTAGTGTCTCACATTTAGATCTTTCATCCATTTTGAGTTTATCTTTGTGTCTGGTGTAAGAGAGTGGTCTAGTTTCATTCTTCTGCATGTGGATGTCCAATTTTCCCAGCACCACTTATTGAAGAGACTACTTTTTTCAATGGATATTCTTTCCTCCTTTCTCGAATATTACTTGACCATGATCATTCATCTATTTTGAGTTTATCTTTGTATATGGTGTAAGAGAATGGTCTAGTTTCATTCCTCTGCACATGGCTGTCCAATTCCCCAGCACCATTTAATGAAGACACTGTCATTTTTTCAGTGGATATTCTTTCCTCCTTTGTAGAATATTAGTTGACCATAGAGTCTGGGTTCTCTATTCTGTTCCATTGATATATGTGTCTGTTTTTGGGCCAGGACCACACTCTCTTGATCTCTTGATGATCATAGCTTTGCAGTACAACCTGAAATCTGGCATTGTGATGCCCCCAACTTTGGTTTTCTTTTTCAATATTCCCCTTTGGGAATATTTGGGGTCTTTCTGATTCCACACAAATGTTAAGATGATTTGTTCCAACTCTGAGGAAGAAAGTCCATGGTACTTTGATAGGGATTGCATTAAACGTGTAAATTGCCCTGGGTAACATTGACATTTTCACAATATTAATTCTGCCAATCCATGAGCATGGAATATTTTTCCATCTCTTTATGTCTTCCTCCATTTCTTTAAGAAGTGTTTTGTAGTTTTTAGAGTATAGATCATTTAGCTCTTTGGTTAGGTTTATTCCTAGGTATCTTATGCTTTTGGGTGCAATTGTAAATGGGATTGACTCCTTAATTTCTGTTTCTTCAGTCTCATTGTTAGTGTACAAAAATGCCACTGATTTCTGGGCATTGATTTTGTATCCTACCACACTGCCAAATTGCTGTATGAGTTCTAGCAATCTTGGGGTGGAGTCTTTTGGGTTTTCTATGTACAGTATCATGTCATCTGCGAAGAGGGAGAGTTTGACTTCTTCTTTGCCAATTTGAATGCCTTTTATTTCTTTTTGTTGCCTGACTGCTGAGGCTAGGACTTCCAGTACTATGTTGAATAGGAGTGGTGAGAGTGAACATCCCTGTCTTGTTCCTGATCTTAGGGGAAAGGCTCCCAGTGCTTCCCCATTGAGAATGATACTTGCTGTGGGCTTCTCGTAGATGGCTTTTAAGATGCTGAGAAATGGTCCTTCTATCCTTACAGTCTGAAGAGTTTTGACCAGGAATGCTGTATTTTGTCAAATGCTTTCTCTGCATCTATTGAGAGGATCATATAGTTTTTGTTTTTTCTCTCGTTGATGTGATCTATCATGTTGATTGTTTTGTGAGTGTTGAACCAACCTTGCATCCCACTTGGTCATGGTGAATAATCTTCTTAATGTATTGTTGTATCCTATTGGCTAGTAGCTTGTTGAGAATTGTTGCATCTGTGTTCATCTGGGACATTGGTTTATAATTTTCCTTTTGGTGGGGTCTTTGTCTGGTTTTGGAATTAAGGTGAAGCTGGCCTCATAGAAAGAGTTTGGAAGTATTCAATCCCTTTCTATCTTTCTGAACAGATTTAGTAGAATAGGTATTACTTCTTTTTAAACATTTGATAGAATTCCCCTGGGAAGCCATCTGGCCCTGGACTTGGGAGGTTTTTTATGACTGCTTCAATTTCCTCCCTGGTTATTGGCCTGTTCAGGTTTTCTATTTCTTCCTGTTACAGTTTTGGTATTTTGTGGTTTTCCAGAAATGTGTCCATTTCTTCTAGATTGCCTAATTTATTGGTGTATAGCTGCTCATAATACGTTTTTAAAATCATTTGTATTTCCTTGGTATTAGTTGTGATCTCTCTTCTTCCATTCATTATTTTATTACTTTGACTCTTTTCTCTTTTGTTTTTAATAAGACTGGCTAATGGTTTATCTATCTTATTATTTCAAAGAACCAACTTCTGATTTTGTTTATCTGTTCTATAGTTCTTTTGGTTTCTATTACATTGAGTTCTGCTAGAATCTTTATTATCTCTCTTCTGTTTGGTGTAGCTTTTATTTGCTGTTCTTTCTCCAGTTCCTTTAGGTGCAAGGTTAGCTTGTGTATTTGAGTTTTTTCCAATTTTTTGAGGGATGCTTGTATTGCAATGCATTCCCTCTTAGGACTGCTTTTGCTGCATCTCAAAGATTTTGACCAGTTGTGTCTTCATTTTCATTAGTTTCCATGAATCTTTTAAATTATTCTCTAGTTTCCTGGTTGCGCCATTCATCTCTTAGTAAGATGCTTTTTAACGTCCACGTGTTTGAGTTTCTTCCAAATTTTGTCTTGTGATTGAGGTCTTGTTTCAAAACATTGTGGTCTGAAAATAAGCAGGGGACAGTTCTAATATTTTGGTATTGGTTGAGACCTGATTTGCAACCCAGTATGTGGTCTATTTTGGAGAAAGTTCCATGTGAACCTGAGAAGAATGTGTATTCATTTGCATTCGGATGGAAAGTTGTGTATATATCTGTGAAATCCATCTGGTCCAGTGTAATATGTAAAGCCCTTGTTTCTTTGGTGATGTTGTGCTTAGAAAATCTGTCATTTGCAGAAAGAGCTGTGTTGAAGTCTCCTACTATTAGTGTATTATTGTCTAAGTATGCCTCTACTTTGGTTATTAATTGATTGATATACTTGGCAGTTTCCACATTAGGGGCATAAATGTTCATGATTGTTAGGTCTTCTTGTTGGGTAGACCCTTTAAGTATGATATAATGTCCCTCTTCAACTCTTACTACAGTCATTGGGATAAACTTTAATTGATCGGATATGAGGATTGCTAATGCTGATATGAGGAAAACTCAACTTTCTTTTGAGGACCATTTAAATGGTAAATGGTTCTCCAACCTTTTGTTTTCAGGCTGTAGGTGTCCTTAGGTCTAAAATGACTCCCTTGTAGACAGCAAATAGATGGGTCTTGCTTTTTTATCCAGTCTGAAACCCTGCATCTTTTGATGGGATCTTTAAGCCCATTCACGTTCAGAGTTACTATTGAAAGATATGAATTTAGTGTCATTGTAATGCCTATTTAGTCCCTGTTTTGTGGGTTATTTCTTAGGGCTTCCTCTTTCTTTTACAGAGTCCCCCTTCATATTTCTTGCAGAGCTGGTTTGGTGGTCACATAATCTTTCAGTTTCTGCCTATCTTAGAACACCTTTATCTCTCCTTCTATTTTGAATGAGAGCCTTGCTGGATAAAGTATCCTTGGCTGCATGTTCTTCTCATTTAGGACCCTGAATATATCCTGTCAGCCCTTTCTGGCCTGCCAAGTCTTTGTGTAGATGTCTGCTGTTAATCTAATATTTCTTCCCATGTAAGTTAGGGATCTCTGGTCTCTTGCTGCTTTAAGGATTTTCTCTTTGTCTTTGGAATTTGCAAGTTTCACTACTAAATGTTGACGTGTTGAACAGTTTTTATTGTTTTTAGGGGGGGATCTCTCTATCTCCTGGATCTGAATGCCTGTTTCCCTCCCCAAATTAGGGAAGTTCTCAGCTATGATTTGTTCAAATATGCTTTCTTGCCTTCTGTCCCTCTTGGCACTCTCTGGAACCCTAATTATACGTAGGTTCTTCCTTCTGAGGCTGTCATTTATTTCCTTTAACCTTTCTTCATGGTCTTTTGTTTTTCTCTCTTCCTCAGTTTCCTTCTTTGCATCAACTTGTCTTCTATATCACTCACTCTTTCTTCCACCTCATTAACCCTTAGGCATTAGGATTTAATTCATTTTACTATAATTACATATATTTTAATATAATTAAATATGATTCATTAATTATAATTATAATTATATTAATAATTAAATTTAATTATAATTAAAATTAAATATTTTAATTAAATATAATTAAATATAATTCATTAAATATATTAATTAAATTTAATTAAATTAAATATAATTCATTAATTATATTTAATTGAATTTTAATTTTGGCCTCATTAGATCTAAATTCAGCAGTCATGAAGTCTCTTGAATCCTTTACGCTTTTTTTCCAGAGCCCCCAGTAGCTTTATAATTGTGCTTCTGAATAGGCTTTCTGACATCGAATTATAATCCAAATTCTGTAACTTTGTGGCAGAGAGTACTGTTTCTGATTCTTTCTTTTATGGTAAATTCTTCTTTTTAGTCATTTTGCTCAGTGCAGAGTGGCTGTTTGAGTGGCTTGAGTCAAAATATCAACCACAACCTAAATATATTTCACCCTAGATGATTCTGACAAGGTCAGAGACCATAAAATGGGAAAAAAAAATCAGAATGTAATAAAACAAAAGGACCACTAGTTTTAAAAAACATTTAAAACAAAATAGTAAAAAATAAAATGCCAAGAATCCCAAAGAAGAAGAAAAAAAAGAAAAGAAAAAAAGAAGAGAAAAAGAGAAAAAGTAAAGAGGAAAAAAAAGAAAAAAGAAAAAAAGTGGAGGACTGGGAAATGATGGTAGTGATGAAGTTGTGGTGGAGAGAGAATGTAGCCTACCTGAGTGGACTTAGAGGGTGATCCTCTTGGTTCTGAGTGTATTAAGTTCTGTATGTTAGAAAATGATCACCCCAAATTTATATAAACCAGAAATATTTGTAGAGAGCTCCAACATTGACCACCAAAACATAAATGAGAAAAAAGAGGGGGGCAGAATGGGAAAGAAAAGAGAATATAATCTCACAGAATGAACCAGCACAGTGTTCCACTTGGTTCTGGATGCATGCTGGTCATGTTTTAGAAGGTATTAACCTCCTCCATTGTGGAACAAATGAGACAGAGAAAACAAAAAAAACACAAAACAAAAATCATATCTCATATATCTCCCAAAATTGAATTGAGTATGTTGAAGGGACTCTAGAAGTGGAAAATATATCTAAGACATGTAATTGTAGAATTATGAGAGCCAAAAAGGAAGAAAACTTAAAAATGAAGAGGTGGCAAAATATTGTAGTTAAGGTGGGAAAAGAGAAAAAAAATGGAAATTTACAGTCTGATATAAAAATGAGTTGCCCTGGAAAAAGGGAATTAAAAAAAGGAGGGTACCCTCTGGTTCTATATACTGTGAATCCCTCAACTTTCCCTGGAGCTTTCCAGTGATGCTGGGTCAAGAACTTGCTCTTCCCCTGTTCTTCCAGCTGGTCTTCTGGGGAGGGGCCTGCTGTGCTGACTCTCAGGTTGTGCACCTGGGGGAGCTGCCCACCCCCAGCTGGGTGCACGGCTCAGTGGGAGCTGTTTACCCCGTGAGGTCCCTGTTCCCTAGCAGCCCTGCCTCTCTAGGCATGAGGTGACACCAGGAGGAACAACAACACTGGTGGCGGCCAGCTCTCCAGCCCTGGAGTCAGCTCCCCCAGTAACTACCGCAGTCTCCCAGTCTCCCAGTCCGTACTGGCCAGGATGCTCCCTGGGCGGGTGGGCTGACCTGCACAGCTTGGGGGCGCCTGATGGCAGAGAGTCCTTGCTGTCCTGGGCCTTCCCCACCTCCGCCTTTCCTGGAGGGAGTGCAGGATCCTGAACTGTGTCCCCCGGTGGCCTGAATCTGGGGCCTGTGCTGCTGGCCTCGCGATCCTGGGGCGCAGCTCTCGAAGGCAGCAGGGCGCAACCGCTCTGTCCGGAGCCACAGCCTGACCCACCGGCTTCTCCCCTGAGGCCCTGCGGGGCTCACGCTCCAGCCCTTTACCCAGATAGGCCAGTGGTGTGCGGTGCGCTCTGCCCCGGGTGCACTTCCTCTGTTAGTGACTCTGGGAGCCTGGAGGAGTCCCTGCCCTCCTGAGGTGCTGCCCGAGTTCCCTGCTAAGTGCCTGTCCGATGAGGAAGAATCCAGTGCAGATTTTCAAAGTTCCCACTTTTCCGGGGCTGGGCTTTCCTGTCTGGAGGCTTTCACTGCTCTGCTTTAGCCTGGCTCCTTGCGGTGCCCCTCCCCCACTTGATTCTTTTTTATTTTATTTTTTTCCGCCTTCCTATCTTGCTAGAAGGGAAAACCCTTAGCGTTCTAGCTGTTCTCTCTTTAAATCTCAGGTCGAATTCATAGGTGTCAGGATGATTAAAAAGTTATCTAGGTAAGTTGGTGTAGCCAGGTGAGTTGAGGACCCCTACTTCTCTGCCATCTTGCACCCAGAAAAAAAAATTCTTCAAAGATAACAGTCTAAAAAGAAATGGTTAGGTAATGAGTTCTTCAAATAAAAGCGTTTCAATTTAGCACAGAAATTTCATCATTAGGCATATGGGAGAGGGCATGGAAGCACCAGGTAAGAAACTGCACTAGATTTTGCTAAGACTTCTCCAAGGCTGAATAATATTATGAGTTGTCTGTACTCCCTTATGTCTTTTAACTGTCTATGAAGATCTCTGGAAGAACTTGGAGGAATGTAAGAGGCTGTGGAAATGTTACTAGAATGTTCTGTGGACTGCAATTCTATGGTACTACAAGAACACTCTAGGACTATGGTTCCTAACCTAGCAGAATCCCCTGGGGATTTAAGCATTGCATTGTTTAGGACTTATTCCATGGAGGTGATGACTCAAAAAGTCTTAGTTGGAGACGGGAATCTGAATTCTAAAAATGCTTTTCAGGTGGTACAACCAGGTTTAGAGTCCCTGATCTAGAACAGCACTGAGAGCAAGACTGAAAGAACAGTTTTCTTATTTCATGCAATCCTTGCTGAGTTGGCTCTATTGCTCCAGAACAGAGAGACTATGTAATCTGCACCTGCTCTTAAACTCTCCAATGCTCAACTTTTCCATATGTGATGATATCCACTGGTCAGGGTGGTTAAGAGAAAACAAAACATGAAATTTAGTACAAATGTGGGGGGCCTGTCATGAGTGACCACTGTTTCCAAAAGTATGAAGACTGAGAACTCTAGGTTCATAGAAAGTCAGTCAGAGAAGGACAAACATTATATGTTCTCATTCATTTGGGGAATATAAATAATAGTGAAAGGGAATATAAGGGAAGGGAGAAGAAATGGGTAGGAAATATCAGAGAGAGGGACAGAACATAAAGACTCCTAACTCTGGGAAATGAACTAGGGGTGGTGGAAGGGGAGGAGGGCGAGGGATGGGGGTGAATGGGTGACGGGCACTGAGGGGGGCACTTGATGGGATGAGCACTGGGTGTTATTCTGTATGTTGGTAAATTGAACACCAATAAAAAATAAATTTATTATAAAAAAAAGAATGACAGAGCAGAAGGTCCTGATGTCACAGATAAGAGTGCAGGTCCAAAAAGTCTGAGGAACTTGCCTAAGTCTTCTAAATACCTGTCCCTATGCTCATATTTTATAGTACTGGCTTTCCTAGGTAAAGATAACACTACTGAGCCAACTGGAAGCAGGCTTTACAGTTTCATAGTCCCTATCTTTTCTCTGAAGATTCTGAAGATGTGTTAATTATGGGACAAAAGATGCAGTCTACTGAGTTATCTCCCTTTGGCACAATGGAGAGAATGATAGTGAAGTCATTAGCGTGGCATTGTGATGAGTCAGAGATATTATCAGTATAAGCAGTCTTTAAGAATGGGAGGATGATGGAGCCAAAAGCCAGTCCTTCTCACTCTGCTGGGGGGAACCGACCTCTAACATCAGAAGAGAGGAATGAAGTTACACAGGAGCAAGAAAGCTCTGTCATTATAGGCTGTGAGGTCTTCTTTCTTGGAAGATTTAGAAATATCTTCTTAAGATCAATGTCTAGAGGAAGAGGATAGGCAAAGGACTTCTCTTCAACCCTTCCTATCTTAACACTGAAAGGTATTGTTTGATGGTGACTTATGTAGACACAAGACAAAATAGGATGTTTTAGCTATTGCCCCACTTACCGAGGTCAGCTGAGGGTCCAGAGTGAAGCCTGAGATTGAAAGAGGGAATCTTTACATTTGTTACATAGTGGAAGGATCCTCACGACTGTCAAGGACAATAGCTCAGGAAGTCACCTATGTTCTCGTGTGATCTGGCAGCCCTGAGCACAAACTCTCATCATTACATCAGGGATAAAGAAAAAAACAACAAAGGCAAACTCTCATTTCACAAGTGGAGACCCCGAGGCCCAGAAGAAGCAAGTGACCCATGGCTAGTCAGTGTCAGGACTGAGCCTGTGTTCCAGGGATGATATGCTACTTCAATCCAAGGGAGTTTTCTGCAGTTGAAGATATTACAGAAAAGAGGGGCTGTAATGCCAGAATCAGATGATAATGGTGATGATAATGGTGGATATCCCTCCAGTCCCAAAGGAACAGGACTCACAAGCTGGGAAATACCTAGGACCAAAGTGAATCATTATAATGCTTATATTGTAACTACAGCTTATAGAACACTTGGTATTGATTTCTTTGCTCATAACATTTGTTTTAACCACCACATTATACATGATGGGCCTATGTCTCTACCTACACTATACAGACAAAGGAGGGTGATTGCCTTTTGAGGTTAACTCATGCAAGTGTTGGGAATGTGTTATTCTGAGTTGGTGTTGTCCTCTTTCTTTTATTCACTAATTGGGATAGCTTAAGGCCCATAGGGCCAGGTCATTGAACACATATCATGACTCTTCCCTCCACCTCAAGAGAAACACAAGCTGTATCAGCCCTTCAACTAGCCAGTTATAAATCCCACTGTCCCAAAATGGATGGAAGACCTAAATGTGAGACAGGAATATATCAAAATCCTAGAGGAGTACATAGGCAGCAACCTCTTTGACCTTGGCCACAGCAATTTCTTGCTAGACAGGTCTCCAAAGCAAGAGAAACAAAGTAAAAAATGAACTATTGGGACTTCATCAAGATAAAATACTTCTGCACAGCAAAGGAAATAGTCAACAAAATGAAAGACAACCAACAGAATGGGAGAAGGTATTTGCAAATGTCTTATAAGATAAAGGGCTAGTATCCAAAACCTATAAAGAACTTATCAAACTCAACACCCAAAGAACAAATAATCCAATTGTGAAATGGGCAGAAGACATGAACAGACATGTTTTCTCCAAGGAAGACATGCAAACACATGAAAAAATGCTCAACATCACTTGGCATCGGGAAATACAAATCGAAATCATGAGACTTCACACTGGTCAGGATGGCTAAAATTAACAAGTCAGGAAAAGAGAGATGTTGGCAAGGATGTGGAGAAAGGAACTCTCATATACTGTTGGTGGGAATGCAAGCTGGTGCAGCCACTCTAGAAAAAAGTATGGAGGTACCTCAAAAAGTTAAAAATAGAGCTATCCTACGACCCAGCAATTGTACTACTAGGTATTTACTTGAAAGATACAAATGTAGTGAAGGGGCACCTGCATCCCAATGTTTATAGCAGCAATGTCCGCAATAGCCAAACTATGGAAAGAGCCCAGATGACCATCCACAGATGAATGGATAAAAAGAAAATGTAGTGTATATATATATATACAATGGAATACTACTCATCCATCAAAAAAATGAAACCTTGCAATGATGTGGATGGAACTAAAGGGTATTATTATGCTAAGTGAAATAAGTCAATCAGAGAAAGACAACTATATTATCTCACTCATATGTGGAATTTAAGAAACAAAACAGAAGATCATATGGGAATGGAGGGAAAATAAAACAAGCAATCAGAAGAGACAAACCATAAGATACTCTTAATCATAGGAAACAAACAGGGTGGCTAGAGAGGAGAGGTTTAGGAGGATGGGGTAACTGGATGATGGACATTAAGGAGGGTACATGATGTAATGAGCATTGGGTATTATATAAGACAGATGAATCACTGAACTCTACCTCTGAAACTAATAATACATTACATGTTAACTAACTGAATTTAAATTTAAAAAGGAGAAAAAACTCATTGCCCTTGGGAGGACCCTGAATTCTCTCCCAGTGATGTTTGCCAGGGTCAGAACCACGTGTCTGCTTGCCCTCTGGGATTCTGGCCCATAGGAGTATTGTTTAAAAGGTCTGACTGTTTGGGCAGAAGGAAGAACCTTGTTTTTCTTTCTTTCATCACTTGGGAATTAGCTTGATAAGAATCTCATGCATACCAATGCTGCCCTCACACTTCTATTAAAGGGCACACCTAAGGCAGGAATCCATAGCATGCTTGTATCCTGGAGCAGGCAGGATGGTGAGGAAGTGTTTGAGCAGGTGAGAACAGAATCCAGGAATGCATGGGCTGTGTGCAGACTGGATTCATCCAAGTAAAGACCCTCCAATCACCTTCCAATTGATCCATTTGTCTAGAAGCTTATTAACAAAGACCTCACTTGAGTCCAGATATGCTCCACACATCAAACTTGTATCCAGGCCATTCACCATGGACTTCAGTTTCTTGAGTATCCAAATCACAGCACCTAAGGCTACCTGAGCTGAATGACCCTTCTGAAATGTAAATCTCATCAGGTTCATCCTTTGCAATTGTCCCAATTGTCCCTGGTCAAACCTTTCAAAGAATCACAATTCTGTTTTTAAGTTAAATGGAATGTATACCTTCGATACATAAAGCTGGCACATTATTCTACAGCAGAAGGTAAGAGGGAGGCCCAGAGTGTTGTCTTCTCAGGTCTCCCATCCCAGGCAGCCCAAATAGTTTAAAATACCAAAGGATTTGTAGCATTTTAAAATGTGACTCAAAAAATTTAGGGTCCCTCCATGTGTTGATAGGGGAATGATGCTGGAAAAGGAAGGAAATTAAAATGTATTTCCAATCTACTATCTGTCAAAAATTATCTGCATTATCACATTAAAATAGCTCTATGAGTTTCTTATTTTTAATCTCATTTTACAGATTTAAAAGAAAAAAATGAGGCTCAAAAAATATCGAATAACATACCCATGGTTCAGATGCCAGTATCCTGACTCCAAGACCTATCTTCCAGACACCATGATGTGTAAAGACATGGAGTTGATGCAGTAGACAATGGGGACAGGCATGGAAAGTGGCTAGAAGGGCAGCCACACAGAGTAGCTCATACTGCCCAGAGAAGTAGCTCTTGGAAGAGCTGATATCTGAACATCCCTGACAACAGGGTTCCGAGGAATATAATTTGGAAACCTTTAATCTACAGGCTAAAGTACATATGCCAACAAGTAAAACTCTAATGTTCTGGGCCCTTCCTTCCTTTCTGTCTAGCTAATGTCCCAATACTATGCTCTTACCAAATATTATGTTCACTCTTTTTCCAGAAAAGATCATGCCCTACACATCTCCATGTCTCCACCTGTACTCTTCTTCTCTCTGTCTAGAATGCTAGCTCCCTGTCAGCCTTCTGCTGACTCCCACTGTTTCTGAGCTTCAATCTTTTTAAATCTGTAAAATGGGATTAACAATAAGAAACTGATAAAATTGATGTATTCTGATAGTGCAAATAACATGTTTGATGGGTGGGAGATTGAGAATAAATTTTAATTCCCTGTCTTTTCCTCGTATTATCTCACTTGCATCCTAAGACAGAGAAATATCTTAATCTCTGAATTCACAAAACCCTGCACATAACCATCATTCAGTAAATAAACGTCTTTTATGTGATATTTGCAAAGTTACTATAAGAAAGGCATTTTTGAATAAATAATTTTCCTCATTGAACCAGTGATTCATTGATGTATTGGATCAATACAATAGAATAATGTTTTACAACCTTTAAAAATTATTTCTAATATTTTAGTGGGGGCCGAGCAGGGAAAGAGCATAACGTTGCCTATCCCGGCTGATCTGGGCTTTAGGAGCTCACATTCACAGCTAGGAGAGATACAATTAGGTGAGTCACATACATACACAATGCTCTACTAAGGGCATAACAAGACAAGAAGTTAAGTAAGTAATTTCCTCTGTCAAGTGATATTGACTAAGTAGACTAAATGGAGTTGCTACCTCATAGTGTGACTTACCTTCAGATATTCCACATCCTCAGATACACACCAGCGATCTCCTCTTTGTTGAGTTCACTCCCACTCTGACTCCCAGATAAAATAACATTAGGGAAAAGAAAAACCAAGAAAGGTGGCACTTGGGCTGAGTGTTAGTTCCTTGGAGTTCTGATGCTCATAAATGCAAATATGGACTTGATTATGCACTGAGATGATCTGGTTCAGTATCCACTGAAACCCACAGGCAGCAGCAGAGGGGAGCCAGAGCCCTGGCTCCACTGCAAAGTTCTTGAGGCTGGTCAGTATGGATGACTCCATCTACTGCATGTGGTTGCCTCTGGCCTGGCCTCCTGAACTACTCTCTCTCAAGATGTAAAAGGAGAGAGACCTTTGTTTCAACCACAAATAACTCATTAATTCAGAAATATTTTTTGAGCACTTACAAGATGTCAAGCACTGTGCAGGTGCTGAGGAACATGGAGATTTCATCGTATCTAGGATGAGTGATAATGAAAAATAAATACAAGAATGGTGTTATAGGAATATGGGACATCATGACAGCATTTCACAAGAAAAATTAATATAACCATATAACCAAGGCTGAACATACAAGGATCCAGAGCAAGGTAGCAAGGACAAGCATTAGAAAAGAGGCTGTTTCTCTTCTAACACGGAGATGATAAAGAATGATTGCAGGCATAAGTAAGTAGAAGTGCCTTACATTTGACAGCTACTCTCTGCCCCTTGGAGTAGAGAGCAGTATCATCTATATAGAAGCAAAAAGAGTATTTGGAAGGTTCCAGAGAAGAGAAAAGGCATGCTGTGTGTGTGTGTGTGTGTGTGTGTGTGTGTGTGTGTGTGTTGAGCACAGAAAAAAATATATGGAATCACCAAGCAGTGTTTGGGCTCAGCCTGAGTGAATGGTCATGATCTTATCATCCTGCCAAGCTGCCAAAATGCTTTTTTAAATTTTGTTTTCATTTTTATAGCAACTAGGCATAACAGGGAGGAGTCAGCCATGGTTGGGGTTTTGTTAATCAAGTGCATTAATAAGCCAAAGGAGCAAGAAAGTTTATTATATTGATAAAAAAAAGTAGTTGAAATTATAAACTAAGCAAAATGGGTGGGAAGTGGCTTGAAGAAGGGATTCCAGTGGACATGGCCAAGCAGGTTGAAAAGAAGGGATTAAGGTCAAAGAAAGGGGTGCCTGGCTTCCAGTTCAGGCACTGTACCAACTTTGAGCAGTCCTCTGTTCTCTCTGGCACTCAGTTCCTCATTTATGCATAGAGTGTAGGTACTGGGTTGAAATCCTTTCCATCTGGGCCTTTCTATGATGCTATATTGTTAGTCAATGTCTTATGCACTCTGGGATCTGAATCAGTACTGATCCAGGGGTACTTAGATTATTGATTCCAACTTGTTATAGAGCCTACATAAACTCCCATCTATGTCCTGGGTTGATCCAACATTTGTAGCCTTAGATTTTCATCTAAAGCTTGCATTGGATTCCTAGGGAATCCCTAAGTTTAGTCCCCAACCATACCCATTGTAAATTCCCTTGTAGATCATGAGCTTCTTATCTTTATGGAAATAATTCTAAGTTTTACAGAGGGAAGGGATGTTCTGGGAAGATATTCATGAAGATCCAGTGGTGACCCAGTATGACAAAGTGGCAGAATGACAGAGCCACAAGAATGTGGGAAGTTGCTATCATAACTACCTGGTTGGGAAGAGCTTTCACATCATCATGGCTCATTCACTTTATTTGGGTGTAGGATGTGTATAAAAGGCCTCCTCACTTTGCTTCACCTATCCATTGCTTTCCTGACTTTGAGAAAACAAGGTAAGTGTCCTTACTGATCTGATGGCAGTTTGGGGATCACTGGGATTGCCACAACTCAGCTGAATGGGACAAACCACTCCAGGTTGGAGAGAATGGAAACTAACTGGTAATTGTGGAAAGATCAGGTTCATGGAAATCATCAGGTGGCTCAGAAGTAGCAATCCCAGAAGGGATGAATGCTAACTGAGATTAGGGTTGGGGTGAGGGAAGCTAGTTTGTAAGACAAGAGATACCTACACAGGGCTGAAATAGAACTGAAGACAGAGCCCATGATGTAAGAAAGAAAGAAAGAAAAAAAGGAGGTGAAAAAGACAAGTGGTGTAACCACAGACTCAGGCTAACCAGGTGGTTTATAGAATGCATAAATGATAGCATGTCATAAAAATAATTTAAAGCTTTAGAAACTACCCAACTTGCTGCCTTGGAAGTCAGGAGTCTTGGAAGAACCAGGACAGGTAAGAGAAGGTGTTACCAAATTAGAATTGGCCCCTGCCTGATTTCTCCTATGCCAGGAACGTAGGGCTTCTCCATTTTAAAGATATGGATCCTGGAGCTATAGGATCAGTTACAGAACTCAGACTCTGGAGAAAAATAGTGATACAAATAAAGTTTATAGTCACTGAACTTTCAAAATATCTGCATTGTTTTTTAGAGTAACTGAACTTTTGCCAAGATGTCCTGCCAGCAAAACCAGCAGAAGTGCCAGCTACCTGCCAAGTGCCTCCCCAAGTGTCCACCCAAGCGTCCACCTCAGGCCCTGCAGGCCCCACAGGTGCCACAGGCCTCAGCTCCATGTCCAGCTCCCTGCCCAGCCCCCTGCCCCCCGCCTGCCCCCTCCTGCTGTGTCCCCAGTTGCTGTATCACTAGCTTCAGAGGCTGCTGCTCTCTAGGGTCTCACGGGTTTCCAGGAGTCTGTCTAGGCCAGCCCCAGCCTTCCAACTGCTGGGAGAGGGAGCCTTCTGGGTGTTCTAGTTTTTGCCATAGATTTGGGGGCTGCAGCTGACCTGAAGGTTTTGAGGAGCTAAAGATCCATAGCCAAGGATGAGCCTGGAGTTGACAACTTTCCTTACTCTCACACTATTCTCCATTCTCCTCCTGAACTAAGCTGCCTAGATGTATACCTAGGATTCCTCTTTTTACTGAGAACCTCAGACCACTTAGCCTTAGCTTTGGTTCTATATCAAGAAGACCTGAATGCTGCAGAAAACTCTGCTTCTCAAAGCTTTGTCAACATGCAAAAATAAAGCCTATCTTCCCTACACTCTGAGCTTCTTGGTGTTTGTTGATGCCTCCATCCTCAGCTCTGGGGAGCTCCCATTAACCTGGATTCTTTTTTTTTTTAAGATTTTTAATTTATTTATTAGAGAGAGAGAGAGAGAGAGAGAGAGAGAAGCAGGCTCCATGCTGGGAGCCTGACGTGGGACTCGATCCCAGGTCTCCAGGTCTCCAGGATCACACCCTGGGCTGAAGGTGGCACTAAACTGCTAAGCCACCAGGGCTGCCCTAACCTGGATTCTTCAAATAGAATCCACAATGAGCCAGCCAGATGGGAAGTTCCCACCAAGGGAGGTCCTAGACCTGAGCCATTTGAGAGGAAAGATCCAGAGGGGAGTAATGGGGTACTCCCAAAATATCAGTGACCCTGTTCCACTGCTGCTGCTGTTCCACTGCTGCTCTGCTCCCCAGCCCTGAAATTTAGCCTCCAGATCCTTCTGACTTGAGAGAATCCCATACTCAAGAAAGAAATGGGTACTTGTCATTTTCGGATCTTAGTTCAAAAAGCCACAACAAATATTCTCCTTGAGCATATCTCACTACTTCTATTTACACAGGAGCCAGAGTCTACCCAGTGACCCAGTTAGCACAATTCTCTTGACAGACTTTTAATATCTACCCTTTGTGGTTTCTTTTCTCCTTGTATTCAATGGGGCAAATGGCAATGTGCTCAGAGGCAAGTTCTTAAAGCTCTGTCTTTTCTTTTTTTTTTTTTTTTGTATTTACCAATTTTTTATTCTCAGTGCATGTCATTGTACTATGCATGAGTATTTGTTTATTAAAAAAAATAGCATAATCTTGAATTGCAAAGATTACATCTATCCCACTGATCCCTTTGGAGAGTACAGATCAGGGTTAAATTGCTAGGTTGAAGGAGAAACTATCAGAAAAGTTTCTTTTTTTTTTTTTTTTTTTTTTCTGATTTTTTTTTTTTATTGGTGTTCAATTTACTAACATACAGAATAACCCCCCGTGCCCGTCACCCATTCACTCCCACCCCCGGCCCTCCTCCCCTTCTACCACCCCTAGTTCGTTTCCCAGAGTTAGCAGTCTTTACGTTCTGTCTCCCTTTCTGATATTTCCCACACATTTCTTCTCCCTTCTCTTATATTCCCTTTCACTATTATTTATATTCCCCAAACGAATGAGAAGCATAAGATACCTAGGAATACACCTAACCAAAGATGTAAAGGATCTATACCCTCAAAACTATAGAACACTTCTGAAAGAAATTGAGGAAGACACAAAGAGATGGAAAAATATTCCATGCTCATGGATTGGCAGAATTAATATTGTGAAAATGTCAATGTTACCCAGGGCAATATACACGTTTAATGCAATCCCTATCAAAATACCATGGACTTTCTTCAGAGAGTTAGAACAAATTATTTTAAGATTTGTGTGGAATCAGAAAAGACCCCGAATAGCCAGGGGAATTTTAAAAAAGAAAACCATATCTGGGGACATCACAATGCCAGATTTCAAGTTGTACTACAAAGCTGTGGTCATCAAGACAGTGTGGTACTGGCACAAAAACAGACACATAGATCAGTGGAACAGAATAGAGAATCCAGAAGTGGACCCTGAACTTTATGGGCAACTAATATTCGATAAAGGAGGAAAGACTATCCATTGGAAGAAAGACAGTCTCTTCAATAAATGGTGCTGGGAAAATTGGACATCCACATGCAGAAGAATGAAACTAGACCACTCTCTTTCACCATACACAAAGATAAACTTAAAGCTCTGTCTTTTCTAACCCAACAGTGGGCCAGAAGCAACAGCAATGCTTGTGCCCATCCTCCAGGCCTAGGGTTCTTAGCCACAGGATCAAGACACTGGTGTCTTGCAGCCAGTGGGAGACAAGGGATGGAACCCTTGTCCATGGTCTGTACCCCAGAAGTCACACATAACCCAGACCTTAGATCAACCAAGCCAAGGCTATGTGAACAACTGGGCTCATGTAGTTGAGTGAGTCTCACACGTGAATGGAATCTGCTTAGTGTGCTTTAGCAGAAGAGATCGAAGGCCCTTGCTCTCACATCAAAATAAATTATTAAAAGTCATGGCTGGCCAGGGGCATCCATATTCACTGAGAGCTTTGGGTTTTAGCATGAAGTTGGACCTGATCACCTTCTTTTATATTCCAATCAACCCTCAGTCTGAGGGAGAAAGTTGTTTGATCAGTAGTTTTCAACCTCTGACAAAGGCAGCAGTAGGCTTCTAGAGAGGTATTTCAGAGCTTCTTGAGCAGTCTTTGAGAGGGAAACTGTGTGTGTGTGTGTGTGTGTGTGTGTGTGTGTATTTATTTATTTTAAATGCTGTGATAATATTCAGCATGCTTACTTAGAAGTGTTAAATAACCAGTGATAAATGGTAACACCTTGGAGTTCATCAGGCTTTCCAGGCAATCTGGGCCATTAACACAACTAACAAATGTCAGAGCAAAAATGTTGTAATAAATTAGTATGCTTTTAAGGTCTTGGTCATATTTATTGATTTAAGGGGAAATTCTTTCCCCCAACATTCTAACTTTATTTTTTGAAATAGCATCCTCTATCTCAAACTCACTTCTTACCTCTAGAGGAAGAGCAAGTGATCTGATAGGTGAGATGGTGAGACCTTTACCTTATATGTGCGCTTTTCTGCTGTGCTCACTCTTGGTAGCTGGGGGAGTGTCTCTGTGAGCAAGTTCTGTCCCAATCCAGGTCCCAAGGCTTAGACTTTGGAATAAATATTATGGCTTCCATTTTGACATGATACGAGTCACATTCTTCAATGCTTAACCAATCCCCTGTTTACACGGATGTCTCTCTCAATTTATTCAGAGTTTGGAGAAGGAAGGAAGGTGATTAATTAACCCTCTCAAAAATTAAGAAGAGTATAACTCTGTGTTGTATCCACCCTAATCTTTTATATACTATATTTAGTTGCACAAAATTTTACTCACACAAAATTGTACTACATCTCATTGCATTAAATGTGATACCAAGTAAGTCCAAGTGCATCAATGTCTCATGGTAAGTTATTTTAATACCTAGTAAACAAGTCATATGCCATATATAATAATATAATGCTAAAGCTAATCTTAGCACTATATAAGTTTTCTTATCTGACTTTATAAATGCTTATTTTACATAAAGATAAAATAGTATTACAAATGGATCACTGATTAAACAGAGAAAAATTTAAAAGAATAGTTACTGCTATAATTAATAATTACTGCTGTACCCAATAGAATGTTAAGACTTAAAATAGGACAAGTTATAGTACTAGTACTGGGTGATTTTCAAATAGCAATAACCATATTAATTATAGTATACAAAATTAATGCCATGTGCATAAAATTTGACCTTAATCTACCCTAAGATAGTATATTATAATTATGTTTCTTATCATCAGGATTCACCTTTTACAGTGATTAGGAGTAGGTTAAATGTCTGACATATTTTGTGCTGCAAAATTTCACAAGATAGATTATGCCAGCTACTTACAATATAATTTTGCTATAAAATATAACATGCATTTACTTGAAATAGTTAATGCTGATTTTAAAAGTACATATAAATTTAAATATGGCAATGAAAATGTATTTATATTATATCAAAAGTGAGTTTCCACATTTAATATGAGAGAAAAACATATACCACTACAGAATATCTTGTTAAAGTCACATGCAATTGACACTGTAAGTAGGATATTTTATGACTGACTGATTTAGAAATTCAGTTGGATCATTTACTCATTAAGAAGTTCCAGTATGGGCAGCCTGTGTGGCACAGTGGTTCAGTGCTGCCTTCAGCCCAAGGCGTGATCCTGGAGACCTGGAATCGAGTCTCATGTTGGGCTCCCTCCATGGAGCCTGCTTCTCCCTCTATGTCTCTGTCTCTCTCTCTGTCTCTCATGAATAAATAAATAAAAATCTTTAAAAAAGAGTTCCAGTGTGACATCAGCCATTGAATTATCCTAAAGCTTGAGATCATAAGATATTTACAACAAAGCTCAACAGGAGTACAGCTGTTGATAATCTTTTCATTCTGCTTATTTTGCTACAGTATGATTAGGCAAGTAAATATAAAGATGATTGACACATACTCAACAGAAGAAAACAACTTTATATTATATTGAGATCAAATTTTTAGCACATTGTTAAATACATAGGAAAAATGTGATGTTCATACTTATATTGCAAAAGTAAAGGCAGGAAAAATTATATGTGCTTTGTATAGAAATTATTGCCAATATATGTTGAAGTAATTGTGTGTCACATGAAAAATAAATGGATTTAATAAAATGCTGACACATTGTAAAACAAGATCTGGCAAGATCATTCAAAAAATTGGCTTTAACTTGCAAATTTTCTTTTCTTTTTTTTTTATAAATTTATTTTTTATTGGTGTTCAATTTGCCAACATACAGAATAACACCCAGTGCTCATCCCAGCAAGTGCCCCCCTCAGTGCCCGCATCCATTCCCCCCCACCCCCCGCCCACCTCCCCTTCCACCACCCCTAGTTTGTTTCCCAGAGTTAGGAGTCTTTCATGTTCTGTCTCCTTTTCTGATATTTCCCACTCATTTTTCTCCTTTCCCCTTTATTCCTTTTCACTATTTTTATATTCCCCAAATGAATGAGACCATATAATGTTTGTCCTCCGATTGACTTATTTCACTCAGAATAATATCCTCCAGTTCCATCCATGTCGAAGCAAATGGTGGGTATTTGTTGTTTCTAATGGCTGAGGAATATTCCATTGTATACATAGACCACATCTTCTTTATCCATTCATCTTTCAATGGACACCGAGGCTCCTTCCACAGTTTGGCTATTGTGGACATTGCTGCTAGAAACATCCGGGCGCAGGTGTCCCGTGTTTCAATGCATCTATACCTTTGGAATAAATCCCCAACAGTGCAACTGCTGGGTTGTAGGGCAATCTATTTTTAACTCTTTGAGGAACCTCCACACAGTTTTCCAGAGTGGCTGCACCAGTTCACATTCCCACCAAGAGTGCAAGAGGGCTTCCTTTTCTCCACATCCTCTCCAATGTTTGTGGTTTCCTGCCTTGTTAATTTTCCCCATTCTCACTGGTGTGAGGTGGTATCTCATTGTGGTTTTGATTTGTATTTCCCTGATGTAATTTGCAAATTTTCAATAGTATTTATATGAAATGAGAAGAAGTAACATTTACTTTTTTATACCACAGATCATTTTGCCAATACAGAGGCAACATTCTGGTGTAGATATTTCAAATGCAGTAAGAAATGGCCATTTTGTTTGTTAATAAACATAAACATCATTATAGTTGGCTAAGTTCTCATGAACCTGTAATAGTTGTATTAGATGCCAAAATTTTCTTATTAGCTCAAGAAACTAAAAAGCTCCACACACACATTATTGCAACATCACTATGGTTTTTTTTTTGGGGGGGGGGAGGGGGTTTGGGGGGGATTTTTTTTTTTTTTGCAACATCACTATGTTTGAAATGGTAAATCAGGTACAAACAATGAAATGAATGTGTTTTTTCCCAAAATTTATAGTGCAATTAATAGCATTATATTAGTTTCAGGTATAAGGTATAGAGTATAATGATTCAACGCTTTCATATATTACACAGTACTCATCAAGATAAGTGTAGTCTTAGTGAAATGAAAGCTTTTGACTTAACATAGAAAAAAGTAAATTCAACCTTTTTAGCATTGAATTCTAGTAATTCATTAAATGAATATTTATTAAGCACCTACTGCATGCTAGGCATTAGTCTAGAGTTTGAGGATATAGCTGTAAATAGAAAGAAAATAGTCTCTGCTATCAGGGAGCCCAGAGTCTAGTGGCAGAAGCAGACAACAGCTGCATACTGGTTAAATATATAGCATATTACACGCTACCAAATGGTATGGAGGTGGAATAAAGGAAGGTCCGGGGCATGTAGAATTCTGAGGGAGGCCTGACCACAGGGTGGTCAGGGAATGCCTGTGTAATAAAGCCTTCTTTTCAGGAAGTGAAGAAGTGAGTGAGTCACATAAATATCTAGAGTAATAGCATTTTAGGCAGCAGGGACCATGAGCGCAGAGTTCGGATCCCTGGGTGGCGCAGCGGTTTAGCGCCTGCCTTTGGCCCAGGGCGCGATCCTGGAGACCCAGGATCGAATCCCACGTCGGGCTCCCGGTGCATGGAGCCTGCTTCTCCCTCTGCCTGTGTCTCTGCCTCTCTCTCTCTCTCTGTGTGTGACTATCATAAATAAATAAAAATTAAAAAAATTAAAAAAAAAAGAAACATGATAGATGCTAGATATAGGGATGGAGTGGATGCATGGGTAGAAAGAAGTAGGATCATAGAAATAACTTGTATTCAGCTGATGATGAGCTCACAGGAATTGGGCTCTTTTATAATGAATGGAATGGGTATGCATCAGGTTTGGAGTGGAGGAGTGTCATTACCTGAGTTTATGCTTTAAAAGCTTAATGGTGCTGTGGTGCCTGAAGAACCAGGTGTTGGTACATACTTGACCACAAGAGGGCAGTGATGGAAAGACCACAGGCTCTGGGGGCAGGTCCCCTTACAAGCCAGCACTGTGACCATGACCTTGCCGCTGAGCCTCATCTTAGACTTCTGAAAATGGAAACAACACCATCACCATGACAACACATACTAGGTTGGTTTAGTTTAAAGATTAAATGATATAATATGGGAGACCTTAGTGGCTCAGCAGTTGAATATCTGCCTTTGGCTCTGGGAGTTATCCCTGGTCCTGGGATGGAGTCCCACATCGGGCTTCCTGCATGGAGCCTGCTTCTCCCTCTGCCTATATCTCTCCTCCCCGCCCCCCCCCCCCATATCTCTCATGAATAAATAAATAAAATACTTTTAAAAATAATTAAAAATGATATAATATGGGAGGAGGGGCAAGATGGCAGAAGAGTAGGGTCTCCAAATCACCTGTCCCCACCAAATTACCTGGATAACCTTCAAATTATCCTGAAAATCTATGAATTCGGCCTGAGATTTAAAGAGAGAACAGCTGGAACGCTACAGTGAGAAGAGTTCGCACTTCTATCAAGGTAGGAAGACGGGGAAAAAAGAAATAAAGAAACAAAAGTCCTCCAAGGGGGAGGGGCCCCAGCGAGGAGCCGGGCTGAGGCCGGGGCGAGTGTCCCCAGGACAGGAAGGCCGCGACCCGGAGAAGCAGGAGCTGCACCAATCATCCTGGGCTGAAAGGCACTCCAAGGGAGTTAGAGCAGGACCCAGGAGGGGCGGGGATGCCCTCAGGCTCCCTGGGACACTAACAGACACCTGCGCCCCGGGGAGAGTGCGCCGAGCTCCCTAAGGGCTGCAGCGCGCACGGCGGGACCCTGGGAGCAGCTCGGAGGGCTCGGGGGCGGCTCCGCCGAGGGGGCTGCGGGGCGGGAGCGCGAATCCAACAGCGCAGGCCCAGGAGCACTGGGGGCCGGGACCACAGCCCAGGATCCGGCCTCCCGACGCGACAGGCAGAGGCCAGGAAGCACAAGACAGCAAGGACGCTCCTGCCCCGAGCTGAGCGGATCAGCGGCCCCGCCCCGGAGCCTCCAGGCCCTGCAGACCGAGAGCTCCTAGTTACTGCGGGGGCTGAATCCAGGGCTCCAGAGCTGGCGGCCCCCCTGTGGTTGTTCCTCCTGGGGACTCACGGGGTAAACAGCCCCCACAGAGCCCTGCACCAGGCAGGGGGCAGAGCAGCTCCCCCAAGTGCTAACACCTGAAAATCAGGACAACAGGCCCCTCCCCCAGAAGACCAGCTAGACGGACAAGTTCCAGGTGGAAGTCCAGGGACTTAAAGTCTACAGAATCAGAAGATACTCGCCGTGGTTTTTTTGTTGTTGTTGTTGCTGTTTTTTTTTGTTTTGCTTTTTGATTTGTTTGCTTCCCCCACCGCTTTTTTCCCCTTTCTTTCTTTTTCTTCTCTTTTTCTTCTCCCTTTTTTCTTTCTTTCTTCCTTTTTTTCTTTTTTCTTTTTCTCTTTTCTTTCCTTCTTTCTCTCCTCTCTTTTTCTCCTTTTCCCAATACAACTTGTTTTTGGCCACTCTGCACTGAGCAAAATGACTAGAAGGAAAACCTCACCTCAAAAGAAATAATCAGAAACAGTCTTCTCTCCCACAGAGTTACAAAATCTGGATTACAATTCAATGTCAGAAAGCTAACTCAGACGCACTATTATACAGCTACTGGTGCCTCTAGAAAAAAGCATAAAACTCAAGAGACTTCATGACTGCAGAATTTAGATCCAATCAGGCAGAAATTAAAAATCAATTGAATGAGATGCAATCCAAACTAGAAGTCCTAACGACGAGGGTTAATGGAGGTGGAAGAACGAGTGAGTGACATAGAAGACAAGTTGATGGCAAAGAGGGAAACTGAGGAAAAAAGAGACAAGGAATTAAAAGACCATGAAGACTTTTAAATTAAAAGACTTTTAATTAAAAGACCAGAAGATTAAGGGAAATAAACGACAGCCTGGGGAAGAAAAACCTACGTTTAATTGGGGTTCCTGAAGGCACCGAAAGGGACAGAGTTCCAGAATATGTATTTGAACAAATCATAGCTGAAAACATTCCTAATCTGGGAACGGAAACAGGCATTCAGATCCAGGAAATAGAGAGATCCCCCCCTAAAATCAATAAAAACCATTCAACACCTCGACATTTAATAGTGAAGCTTGCAAATTCCAAAAATAAAGAGAAGATCCTTAAAGCAGCAAGAGACAAGAAATCCCTGACTTTTATGGGGAGGAGTATTAGGGTAACAGCAGACCTCTCCTACAGAGACCTGGCAGGCCAGAAAGGGCTAGCAGGATATATTCAGGGTCCTAAATGAGAAGAACATGCAACCAAGAAGACTTTATGGAAGGAGAGATAAAGATCTTCCAAGACAGGCAGGAACTGAAAGAATATGTGACCTCCAAACCAGCTCTGCAAGAAATTTTAAGGGGGACTCTTAAAATTCCCCTTTAAGAAGAAGTTCAGTGGAACAATCCACAAAAACACGGACTGGAATAGATATCATGGTGACACTAAACTCATATCTTTCAATAGTAACTCTGTACGTGAACGGGCTTAATGACCCCATCAAAAGGCACAGGGTTTCAGACTGGATAAAAAAGCAGGACCCAATACAAGCATCCATTCAAAAACTGGAAAGAACTCAAGTACAAAAGCTAACCTTACACATAAAAGAGCTAGAGAAAAAACAGCAGATGGACCCTACACCCAGCAGAAGAAGAGAGTTAATTAAAATTAGAGCAGAACTCAACGAAATTGAGACCAGAAGAACTGTGGAACAGATCAACAAAACCAGGAGGTGGTTATTTGAAAGAATTAATAAGATAGATAAACCATTAGCCAACCTTATTAAAAGAGAGAGAAGACTCAAATTAATAAAATCATGAATGAGAAAGGAGAGATCTCTACCAACACCAAGGAAATAAAAACGATTTTAAAAACATATTATGAACAGCTATACGCCAATAAATTAGGCAATCTAGAAGAAATGGACGCATTCCTGGAAAGCCACAAACTACCAAAACTGGAACAGGAAGAAATAGAAAACCTGAACAGGCCAATAACCAGGGAGGAAATTGAAGCAGTCATCAAAAACCTCCCAAGACACAAGAGTCCAGGGCCAGATGGCTTCCCAAGGGAATTCTATCAAACGTTTAAAGAAATCATACCTATTCTACTAAAGCTGTTTGGAAAGATAGAAAGAAATGGAGTACTTCCAAATTCGTTCTATGAGGCCAGCATCACCTTAATTCCAAAACCAGACAAAGACCCCACCAAAAAGGAGAATTACAGACCAATATCCCTGATGAACATGGATGCAAAAATTCTCAACAAGATACTGGCCAATAGGATCCAACAGTACATTAAGAAAATTATTCACCATGACCAAGTAGGATTTATCCCTGGGACACAAGGCTGGTTCAACACCCGTAAAACAATCAATGTGATTCATCACATCAGCAAGAGAAAAACCAAGAACCATATAATCCTCTCATTGGATGCAGAGAAAGCATTTGACAAAATACAGCATCCATTCCTGATCAAAACTCTTCAGAGTGTAGGGATAGAGGGAACATTCCTCGACATCTTAAAAGCCATCTACGAAAAGCCCACAGCAAATATCATTCTCAATGGGGAAGCACTGGGAGCCTTTCCCCTAAGATCAGGAACAAGACAGGGATGTCCACTCTCACCACTGCTATTCAACATAGTACTGGAAGTCCTAGCCTCAGCAATCAGACAACAAAAAGACATTAAAGGGATTCAAATTGGCAAAGAAGAAGTCAAACTCTCCCTCTTCGCCGATGACATGATACTCTACATAGAAAACCCAAAAGTCTCCACCCCAAGATTGCTAGAACTCATACAGCAATTCGGTAGCAGTGGCAGGATACAAAATCAATGCCCAGAAATCAGTGGCATTTCTATACACTAACAATGAGACTGAAGAAAGAGCAATTAAGGAGTCAATCCCATTTACAATTGCACCCAAAAGCATAAGATACCTAGGAATAAACCTAACAAAAGATGTAAAGGATCTATACCCTCAAAACTATAGAACACTTCTGAAAGAAATTGAGGAAGACACAAAGAGATGGAAAAATATTCCATGCTCATGGATTGGCAGAATTAATAATGTGAAAATGTCAATGTTACCCAGGGCAATATACACGTTTAATGCAATCCCTATCAAAATACCATGGACTTTCTTCAGAGAGTTAGAACAAATTATTTTAAGATTTGTGTGGAATCAGAAAAGACCCTGAATAGCCAGGGGAATTTTAAAAAAGAAAACCATATCTGGGGGCATCACAATGCCAGATTTCAGGTTGTACTACAAAGCTGTGGTCATCAAGACAGTGTGGTACTGGCACAAAAACAGACACATAGATCAATGGAACAGAATAGAGAATCCAGAAGTGGACCCTGAACTTTATGGGCAACTAATATTCGATAAAGGAGGAAAGACTATCAATTGGAAGAAAGACAGTCTCTTCAATAAATGGTGCTGGGAAAATTGGACATCCACATGCAGAAGAATGAAACTAGACCACTCTCTTTCACCATACACCAAGATAAACTCAAAATGGATGAAAGATCTAAATGTGAGACAAGATTCCATCAGAATCCTAGAGAAGAACACAGGCAACACCCTTTTTGAACTCGGCCATAGTAACTTCTTGCAAGATACATCCACGAAGGCAAAAGAAACAAAAGCAAAAATGAACTATTGGGACTTCATCAAGATAAGAAGCTTTTGCACAGCAAAGGATACAGTCAACAAAACTCAAAGACAACCTACAGAATGGGAGAAGATATTTGCAAATGACATATCAGATAAAGGGCTAGTTTCCAAGATCTATAAAGAACTTCTTAAACTCAACACCAAAGAAACAAACAATCCAATCATGAAATGGGCAAAAGACATGAACAGAAATCTCACAGAGGAAGACATAGACATGGCCAACATGCATATGAGAAAATGCTCTGCATCACTTGCCATCAGGGAAATACAAATCAAAACTACAATGAGATACCACCTCACACCAGTGAGAATGGGGAAAATTAACAAGGCAGGAAACAACAAATGTTGGAGAGGATGTGGAGAAAAGAGAACCCTCTTACACTGTTGGTGGGAATGTGAACTGGTGCAGCCACTCTGGAAAACTGTGTGGAGGTTCCTCAAACAGTTAAAAATATACCTGCCCTACAACCCAGCAATTGCACTGTTGGGGATTTACCCCAAAGATACAAATGCAGTGAAACGCCGGGACACCTGCACCCCGATGTTTCTAGCAGCAATGTCCACGATAGCAAAACTGTGGAAGGAGCCTCGGTGTCCAACGAAAGATGAATGGATAAAGAAGATGTGGTTTATGTATACAATGGAATATTACTCAGCTATTAGAAACGACAAATACCCACCATTTGCTTCAACGTGGATGGAACTGGAGGGTATTATGCTGAGTGAAGTAAGTCAGTCGGAGAAGGACAAACATTATATGTTCTCATTCATTTAGGGAATATAAATAATAGTGAAAGGGAATATAAGGGAAGGGAGAAGAAATGTGTGGGAAATATCAGAAAGGGAGACAGAACGTAAAGACTGCTAACTCTGGGAAACGAACTAGGGGTGGTAGAAGGGGAGGAGGGCAGGGGGTGGGAGTGAATGGGTGACGGGCACTGGGTGTTATTCTGTATGTTGGTAAATTGAACACCAATAA
Organism: Canis lupus familiaris; assembly: GCF_011100685.1. Lineage (NCBI taxonomy): Eukaryota > Metazoa > Chordata > Mammalia > Carnivora > Canidae > Canis > Canis lupus. Next base: position 62,389,670 of record NC_049238.1, read on the forward strand.
AAAATAAATTAAAAAAAAAGAAAATTATTCACCAAGACCAAGTAGGATTTATGCCCGGGACACAAGGCTGGTTCAACACTCGTAAAACAATCAATGTGATTCATCATATCAGCAAGAGAAAAAACAAGAACCATATGATCCTCTCATTAGATGCAGAGAAAGCATTTGACAAAATACAGCATCCATTCCTGATCAAAACTCTTCAGAGTGTAGGGATAGAGGGAACATTCCTCAACATCTTAAAAGCCATCTACAAAAAGCCACAGCAAATATCATTCTCAATGGGGAAGCACTGGGAGCCTTTCCCCTAAGATCAGGAACAAGACAGGGATGTCCACTCTTACAACTGCTATTCAACATAGTACTGGAAGTCCTAGCCTCAGCAATCAGACAACAAAAAAAGACATTAAAGGCATTCAAATTGGCAAAAAAGAAGTCAAACTCTCCCTCTTTGCCGAAGACATGATGCTCTACATAGAAAACCCAAAAGCCTCCACCCCAAGATTGCTAGAACTCATACAGCAATTTGGCAGTGTGGCAGGATACAAAATCAATGCCCAGAAATCAGTGGCATTTCTATACACTAACAATGAGACTGAAGAAAGAGCAATTAAGGAGTCAGTCCCATTTACAATTGCACCCAAAAGCATAAGATACCTAGGAATAAACCTTACCAAAGAGGTAAAGGATCTATACCCTAAAAACTACAGAACACTTCTGAAAGAAATTGAGGAAGACACAAAGAGATGGAAAAATATTCCATGCTCATGGATTGGCAGAATTAATATTGTGAAAATGTCAATGTTTCCCATGGCAATTTACACGTTTAACGCAATCCCTATCAAAATACCATGGACTTTCTTCAGAGAGTTAGAACAAATTATTTTAAGATTTGTGTGGAATCAGAAAAGACCCTGAATAGCCAGGGGAATTTTAAAAAAGAAAACCATATCTGGGGGCATCACAATGCCAGATTTCAGGTTGTACTACAAAGCTGTGGTCATCAAGACAGTGTGGTACTGGCACAAAAACAGACACATAGATCAATGGAACAGAATAGAGAATCCAGAAGTGGACCCTGAACTTTATGGTCAACTAATATTTGATAAAGGAGGAAAGACTATCCACTGGAAGAAAGACAGTCTCTTCAATGAATGGTGCTGGGAAAATTGGACATCCACATGCAGAAGAATGAAACTAGACCACTCTCTTTCACCAGACACAATGATAAACTCAAAATGGATGAAAGATCTAAATGTGAGACAAGATTCCATCAGAATCCTAGAGGAGAACACAGGCAACACCCTTTTTGAACTCCGCCACAGTAACTTCTTGCAAGATACATCCATGAAGGCAAAAGAAACAAAAGCAAAAATGAACTATTGGGACTTCATCAAGATAAGAAGCTTTTGCACAGCAAAGGATACAGTCAACAAAACTCAAAGACAACCTACAGAATGGGAGAAGATATTTGCAAATGACATATCAGATAAAGGGCTAGTTTCCAAGATCTATAAAGAAATTATTAAACTCAACACCAAAGAAACAAACAATCCAATCATGAAATGGGCAAAAGACATGAACAGAAATTTCATAGAGGAAGACATAGACATGGCCAACATGCACATGAGGAAATGCTCTGCATCACTTGCCATCAGGGAAATACAATCAAAACCACAATGAGATCCCACCTCACACCAGTGAGAATGGGGAAAATTAACAAGGCAGGAAACCACAAATGTTGGAGAGGTTGCAGAGGAAAGGGAACCCTCTTACACTTTTGGTGGGAATGTGAACTGGTGCAGCCACTCTGGAAAACTGTGTGGAGGTTCCTCAAAGAGTTAAAAATAGACCTGTCCTCCGACCCAGCAATTGCACTGCTGGGGATTTACCCCAGAGATACAGATGCAATGAAACGCCGGGACACCTGCACCCCGATGTTTCTAGCAGCAATGTCCACAATAGCCAAACTGTGGAAGGAGCCTCGGTGTCCATCGAAAGATGAATGGATAAAGAAGATGTGGTGTATGTATACAATGGAATATTCCTCAGCCATTAGAAATGACAAATACCCACCATTTGCTTCAACGTAGATGGAACTGGAGGGTATTATGCTGAGTGAAGTAAGTCAATCAGAGAAGGACAAACATTATATGTTCTCATTTATTTGGGGAATATCAATAATAGTGAGAGGGAATAGAAGGGAAGGGAGAAGAAATGTGTGGGAAGTATCAGAAAGGGAGATAGAACATAAAGACTCCTAACTCTGGGAAACGAACTAGGGGTGGTGGAAGGGGAGGTTGGTGGGGGGTGGGGGGGGAATGGGTGACGGGCACTGAGGGGGGCACTTGACGGGATGAGCACTGGGTGTTATTCTGTATGTAGGTAAATTGGACACCAATAAAAAATAAATTTATTAAAAAAATAATATAATATATTTGAAATTTGCTTCTAAATTGTAAGGTAGTGTATAAAATGTTATTTTCAAAAGTCAGGGAACATTGATTAATGAATCTGCCTTGTATTTTGCTTGATGTATGCATGTTCACATTTCTCCTTGCCTTTTGTTCTATGTGGCAATTTTCTGGTTTATTTTACTTTTCTGGCTAATTTTACTTATCTGACCTATTTCTTTTCTTTCTCTTGGTGCTTCCCTCTCCTTAACTGACAAATCTAGCAATGCTTGCTAACCCTATGCCAACATTCTATGTTACCTACCCCTCATAACAACTCTATGAAAGAGCACTGTCTTCATTTTACAGTGTAGAAATCTGAGGCTAAGCAGTTTGTTCCAGGTCAGAGTTGGTAAGTTATAGAAGTGAGCTTTGAGTTCATGCTATTTGACTGTAGTAGTGGGTGCAATTAGGAGAAATAAGCCAACCAGTAGGTTAGACAAGGGAGGTTTAATACAAGAATTATTAACAATACTAAGAGAAAAGGTACCTACAAGGAAAAGGCTGAGGGAGAGTACTTACAGAAGGACAAACCTAGAAAGGGACCATGTGCTCAGAAAGGAGTGGTTCAGCCATCACCCAGCAGAATGCTCTGGTTTAGCCCACCTGGAGCTGGTCTGAAGTTTCTGTGTACATAGGCCACCTTCCCAGGTGCGGGATGAAATGAAGAGGAAGACATCAGGAACCCAGGGTGGCATGTGTGTAAGAGGAAGTGTGGGTCACCATGGGGTAGAAGGCCTTCAGAACAACCAGCAATAGAGCGGCTTAGGGAGGGAGCACCAGCTGTGTGGACAACCCCTGCTCCACACTCACATAGACACTCTGAGAACTTTATTCTCAGTGTTGAGAGGCCTGTAAAAAGGTTGCCCTCACAGGAAGGCTGCAAGGTGGCAGAGGAATCCAAATCTGAGCCTACAGTTGGGACAGATGTCATCAGATGTCCTCACACTCACCTGTACCTGCCTGGATCTCCCCAGAGGGGGAAAACTACAGGAAGCTTCTCCCTTCTGCAGCATCTCTCCAGCACCTTCTATGGAGAAGATTTGCCATCCACTCAGTTCAAAGGAGACGTGCTCAAGGGAACTGCATCGTATCACAGAGCTTATACAAAAGGGTGCACTTGGAGCTGAGAGGTGATAAATGGATAACTGGCATACTGGTGTACACACTTTCTCACAGACACCCACAGTCACACACTCATACATACACACATACTCACACATGCACTCATAGTGCCACAGAGACTTCTGTTTCTCTGACAAATAGATGGCATCACTGTCCTGGAAGGACTGTTTGCTGGGGACAATAGTTGGAATTCATACAACAGTAAATCAACTAAAGAGGAAATACCACTCACATTTCAGGGCTGTAAGGCTGGCTGAATCTTCAACCAGGGACAGGAAAGCCAAGGCTTAAACTAGACTTTGCCACAATAATGTACAGCTACAAATTCCTTGAGCATTCTTATTCTATGTTATGACCTGAAAGGCCTCCTGAACTCTTGCTATTGGTGAGGGTTACTGGGTTGAGGAGAAAAGGGATAAACCACAGTTACCTTAAGGAATAATTTTTCTAATAGCAGTTTGGACCCAAAATATCAGAGTGAGGTTGTGAAAAGGATGTGATACTTCATCTTTCTGAAAGCAAATCATGACAGAGAGGGGGTCTTTCCAGATCAGAGCAGGGGACAGTTATGGGCTTGAGTTAAAGGCTGCAGCTTTGATTTTGCTTCCCTTCACATAGTGGGACTCAGGAAGTATCCCTAAGGATACCATCCTGGCCTGCTATACACCACAACAAACTGATGTGTATTGTTCATGGACTATTCAGGATTTCGTGGAACAGAAATGGCCCTGCACCTGTCTCAATCTTGATAGTCACTGATGCCAGAGACAAAGAATTCACTAAGTGGGCCCAGGGTGGCTCCAGAATGTATGCATGGTTTAGGGACAGCAATCAGGATGGTGGAAAGAGGAGCCAGGGGACTTGCCTAAAAGCTTTTTTGCACAGCAAGCACATTGGTTTTTGTTTACAGTTCTACACAAAGAAAACAATTTATTAATTGTGTTTCAATTCAGTCTTTATACAATATTGGAAATGTGGCAAATGCCCAAAGGTGCCCAAAGGTCCCTTAAGCAGAGACACAAACTCTGGAGAGGGAAAAGATTGAATCCTTACCCTGAAAGTTCTGTTCCCTGGAAAACACACAGTCACCTAAGTCTAAGCCTGCAGGAGGGCACTATGACACATGCGGTTCGATTTAGCCTGTTGGAGCACTCAGAAGTATTTGAGATGAATGATATTCAGTGTGGTGGACAAAGGAAAGGCAGATGCTGGGATCCTAGAACAACTGGCCCCATTCCCAGAAGGGAGCCTCTGAACCCAACAAGCAGATAACATGCTGCCCTTGTGGCAGTCTGTCCACAGCAACAGAATTGGAGAACTCAAACACAGAGCCTCTCCATTCTACCTGTCAGTGATATTTCGGTCTTTGCCAGCTCTAGCCTTGCTAATTTGGTTCTTGGAATTGTGTAATGCAGACTCTGTGCAGGGAATAAGCTCTATTTCTTGACTGGGCAGAGTTCATGCAGATGTGTTTACTTTGGGAAATTAACTGAGCTATATTCTCAATGTATGCATGCTACTGTCCAATAAAAGTACTTTAAAATAATATAAACACAGAGGCATAATAAACACAAAAATGTCCAGGGAAATTCTAAAAAATAAGACTAATTTGTAGGGAGAAGCTCTACCAGACATTATAATATAGTACAGAGGTGTTATCTAGTTGGCACTGAACCATAAATAAACAGATCAATAGAGCACATGGGAAGTTCAGAGCAAGGGGCTGAATCTATAGATAAAGTTACTATATGATAAACATACCCTCAAGTCTATGAAGAAAAGATCAACTAGTCAATAAATGGTGTTGTCACAACTGGGTAGCCGTTAAGAAAAAGCCTCTTATTTTACTAAGGGCAGTTCTTAAAAGACCAAAACATTAAAAATTATTTTTTGAGAAACTCTGGGAGTATTCATATATAATTTCAAAATGGAGCTCAGATTATAACACAACAATCAGAAACTACATAAAAATTTAAAAACCATTTACATAAAAATTAATATTGTCCAGGTGGTCAAAATCAAAAAAGTCAAAAGTCAAGAAACACACTAGAAGAAATTTTAGATATCACAGCCCAATTTTGGAATGAATAGTACATAGTAATATAATAGTATGAACACCAGAAATCAATAATAGAATGAACAATAATCCAATTAAATATCAAGTAAATTGTCTGACCAGGCAGTTTCCAGAAAAAGAAATACTGTGGATCCTAAGCCAAATAATAGAAAATCAAGCTGACTTATTAAGGAAAACTCAAAACTACTCTGAGATACCATTTTTAACCTATCACATAGCAACAGAGCATTTTTAATAATACATTGTGCTGATGAGTTAGTGAGGAAATATGCAGTTTCATACACTGAGAAGAGCTATGTAAATTGGTAAAATCTTCCATAGAAGAAAATTTGACTATATCTCTCAGCTTTATCTTTGAGCCAGCGATTGCACTTAGGGAACCATAGGCCCTTTCCCATACTCTCCAGGAAACAACTTCACTCCAGCATCCTTTGCAAGAGCCCAGACTGGGAACTACCATGTGTCTCTGGACCATTGTTCAGACTGAGCAATGATGAAGAAATTCTTTATGTACTGAAATGGAATGATCTGCAACATATGTTGTAGGGAAAAAAAATAAGCAAAACAGTATGGAGTTTCTCTTATTTTGCTAAAAGAGGCAAAGATATGTAAGTTTGTGTGTGCCTTTTTTGCACATAAAATATCCTTGAAAGTCTATTTGAGAAGCTGGTCACTGTTGACTGAAGGAATTGGTAACAGGGGAAATTGCACTGTGTATCCTTTCTGCCTTTGGGGTTTAGAACCCAGTGATTATGTAATAATAGAAACTATCAGAGAAGACCTGCAGAAAGCAAGGTCTCAGGCTGGGAACCTGGGAGTGAGACACCATGAAGATTTGTGATGTTTGCGCTGTTAGTTCCTGCCAGCGGCCTCAGTTTTTTTCACCACCAAATTAGCCCACTGCACTAGGGCACATTCTGCTAGTCGGGAAGATGCTTTGAGAACAGACATAAGAAATGAGTTCCTTAACTTGACAAGTGAAACTTGGAGTTAGGGCAGGCAAATCATGATCCACAGACTATCATCATTTACACATTCAACTAATATTGTTTCAGTTCCTAGTGCCATGAACCAGATTATTGGGAGCATAAGATGTGTCAGTAGAAAAGACAACTTTATCCTTTCGGAGAGGACTAATTTCAGTAAGAAAAGAAAGACAAGAGACAAAAACAGAATAAGTACATTGCATTGTATGCATAGCACCCTGTGTGCATGGTATATGGCATGGATGTGAAAAATACTCCTGAGGGAAAGAAAATAGAACCACATAAAGGTGATTGGAGTGAGGGAAAGGATGGCAGACCAGAATTTTAAATGGGAAAATCAGAATTTAACACATCATTTAGAAAGTAACATACAAGTGAAGACCTGGAGGAGGTGAGGGCGCTAAACAAGCCCCCCTGGGGAAGTGTCCCGGCCAGCACAAAGGGCCCTAGGAGGTGTGTGTGTGTGTGTGTGTGTGTGTGTGTGTGTGTGTTTGCTGAGCTAGGTGATGGAAATATCAAAATGAATAAGAGTCCTGGTCCCCCCAAAGACTCCTTGATTCTCCCATTTAAAAACCCCTTGAGGACTCCCACTGCCCTCAGGATAAAGTCCAAACTCTATCTCATACCCTCATCAATACAGCCTCTACCTGCTTCTGTAGCTTACTGGACCTCTTCTTCTTTCTCCCCACTCTGTCCTGCCACACTGGGCTTCCCTCACACCTAGTCTGTGCTGCTCAGTGGAACACCCTTTCAGACACAACTTTATGCCCCACTTTCTTTCTCCAATGCCAGCTAAATCTCAAAAAAAATATTCCTTCTAGAAAACTTTTCTGATACCAAACCTTTTCTGATACCATTCCCATGGCACCCTGGGTTTACATTTATGTGATTTTCATAACATAAGATTGACACTGTTTATTGTCTCTATACTGAATTGGAAGAGCTTTGGGTATCTGAACTATATTCTACTGAGCTTATACACTTCATGTTTAGGACCGAGTCTGGTAGACAGTAGACAGTTTATATAAATATGAGCTTTAGGCTTCCATTTTAAGTGATTGAATGATTGGAGATTAACTACAGACCTCCCTTTGTCCTTCAAGAGAGAAAAAAAACCAAGAGGAGTCAAGAACTCCTGCCAGCAGGGAGTGCTATTGGGTCAGTCATTGTCACAGAATCTTGGGGAGAGAAGAATGACTGTGTCACAGAGGCCTAGAACCTCAGAATCCGGGTGCTGGGAGGGAAGAGAAACCATTTGGCTTCTTACAGTCATGGACTCACTAGGCTGCTGAGGAGAGGTCACATCTGCTGGAACGAGTCTGGGGAAGACCATTTTTCTTTGAAGCCAAGTATGATCATCATAAATTGAGAAGAAACTGAAGATAAGTAGCCAGATCAGGTAGCCCAGAGAAAGTTTGTCTTTTGAGTCCTCTCTTCATATTATTTCTCACTTGTTGAAGCTCATATAATGTCACACATTGTGGTAAACATCGAGAACAATGGCAGGCAGAAAGTCAAGATGTCTGTATTCTGGAAGCCAACAGATTAGATAAGTCAATTAGGGGAATCACAATTGTGTAAGAAGGTAATGAGAAGCTCGGGGACCTCCAGGAGGTTACATCAGGGGCACTGACCCTATAGGCCAGAGAAGTTTTCCTCAAGGGAACAATGTTGAAGTTGAAATTTATATGTAGTGAGGGGTGGGGTTGGGAGAAGGCTGTTCTAGGCCGTAGGAAGAACGCATGCCAAAGTCCAGACAGAGGTGAGCATTCTGAGCCATTCAGGGATCTGCTCTGAGACAGTTGATGAGATGAAAGGGACAGCAGCTGGAGATGAGGCTGAGCAGGTGGGTAGAGGTCAATGAGAAGCCAGAATTGCCATTTTCCAGGCAGCAAGGCAACGAAGGTAGTTGTAATTGTTCAGAAGGCAGGGACCTGAGACAATTCTCCTTCCCCTTCCAGTGCCACAGTGCAGAAGAGTGATTTCCTACCTCATCTCCATCTTTGGCATGGCAACCTTCTCTCTTAGGACCTTTCCCTAAGGCTGTCCATACGGGATGTGCTCAGGGGGGATGTCTGTGGGGGCAGCTATGTGAACCCCTGGACTAGAGCTCTAGGTGTCCTCTGGTGACCAGGATGAGGAGTGCTTCTGTATCACAGCCCAGCCTGGACTTGGAAGGATGGAGCCTGAGGAGCTGGCCTTGCAGTCTGACAGAAGTCTCCAGACTGCCAGACTGTCAATTCAGGAGGAGAAACATAAACCACAGACACAAGAGAAGAGACAAGGACAGAGACAGAATGAAAAGCAGTGACATAGAAAGACAGGTAGAAAGAAGAAGTCATAAAGGAGGTAAAAAAACATTTACAGACAGAGGAAAGCAACAGAAAATGAGAAAGGCACCCCCTCCCTCCTTTCCATGTCTCTGAGTCTAGACTCAGATATGGCCCCAGGGGACGGGTTCAGACAACAGGAAACAGAGCATACCAGGCTCCCTGCACACATGCACACCCTACCACCGTCACAAGCACCCAAGCACATGCAGATTTTCCAACAAATAGCTTCCAAGGCTGCAAAGGAGCAAAGAGCAAGACTCCTATGGCCTTTACCTATGGTGGTGTCTCTGTTCTGTGTTTATTTTCTGTGTGTCTCCCTTGCTTTGCTTGTCTACTTCCTTTTCCTTCCCAGGCAAGTCAGGGCATCAACAGGGCAGATCTCTGCCACTTCAGCTTCTTTTGGAATCTCTTGACCTGGAAGTCACGCAGACTTGTCCCCACTCCCACCCCTTAGGAGTCTTGTTCCAGAATTGTTGTCTTAAAACAAGGTAGAAGACTCTTCCTGAATGACAGGATTAATTCCTAAGTGACTGGCAGGCCTAGAGTCACAAATGAATTGAGGCCAACACCCCATGGCAACAGCCACTTTCTCTGAGCAGGTGAGAAACTGTGGCTGACCCAGTTCACACTACAGCCAGGCAGCCACGGGCTTGGGAGTGTGGAAGGTGCAGACCCAGTGGCAGGGGCCCTTGCTAGCTGATCCTCCTCAAACTGCTGCTTTAGTTCAGGATACTCACAATATGGTAGACCCTGAAGGGGGGTGACCACAGTGTGTCCCTCAGACAACAGCAAGGAACATAGTGACAGGCTCTTCGGGCACATGCCAGGGGCCCCTTCCCACAGAGAAGCCTCAGATAAAGCTCTGCTGGTTCTAAAAGTTGAAGTGGAAGGGATTCGGATGGGGCAACACCCAGCTTGTCACTTTGAAAGTCACTGTTTTCAGTGGGTGGAGGTGTCAGCCACGCCTGGCTCAGTGGAACGCAGCTTATACAAGTGAGGGACTGACGTGGGCCTGCAGATGTCCAGGGCTGAGACCAAGAGCCTGACACCTAGCATTCACGGAAGCCAGGGCCCTGCATCTGTGGCCAAGTAAGTCGTCTGGCAGGCGTCCTTTAGGAACCACCTGCGCATTTTCAGTGAACAGAAGTACACTTCTATGGTAAGGAGGGGACAATTCAGATTTCCGCTCCACTCAGGTAACCCTCAGGAAGTCTTTGGGGGATCTTTAGAGGGATGGAGCCCCCCCATCCTCAGAACACAGGAAAGAACAGAGCAAAAAGGTGAAAGATACGGCTTTCTAAGCATCAGGTAGAGTGTTGGGAGTAGGGCTGCGAGGGAGTGGCAGGATGGCGAACAGGAATGAGATGGAGAACTTAGAAGGGTCCATGGGTAGGAGGTACTGGGGCCAGTGCAGAAACAAGCACCTTGTAAGCTGGTCACGCTTAGAGTATAATGAGTATAATGATCAAGTCCTTAGAAATCTCTGCTTGGTCCAGCCAAGTGGCCATTGTCAGAAACCTCCAGTCCTTCCTTCCTTGTGCCTGTACTTCTGCGAGTTCAGGCACATGCACACAGACACACAGGTGCATGCACACGTACACACACCAGATATATAAGAGTGTGTGCCTATCAGAAAGCCCACAGCGGTAACTTGTTCAGTTTAAAAAAAAATTGGGGGCCACAGGCTTATCTGTGGGTGCTGGAGGCTGGAGGATGGTGGCAGCTTTACCTCAGCAGTTCTCACCCATCTCCCTCCACTTGGGTGACAGGCTCTGGCAGACCTGGCACCTCCCAATGTACCCACGCTGGGGGTACATGCTCATTTCCTCTCTTTCCAAGTCTGTCCCAAAGCTAGATAACTCCCCAGGTCCGTTTGCCTGCTGACTCCTGGCCATGTCTAGACTCTCTGTCCTGCTCTGAGGCCTTGACAGCAGCTTTTATCCATGTGCCGTTGGGGAAATGGGGCAGAAATCATGGCAGAGGACAGCTGCTCCAGGGCCACATATTAGGACTGAGGCCTAGGGAGCCAGCCAGGGGCACTTGGATTTCCTGAGTGGGAGGAAGGTGGGTTGCAAAGACAGAGCTGTCTTGGATTTTCCCACTCCTAGAAGATTCCGGAAATTACACGAGTCCTGAACGATTGAGTTTGAGGACACCTACAAAGTCGCTTTCAGCCTCCCCACCACTGACACTGGCCCTGTACAGACTGAGAGATAGAGCTCAGAGGTGAAGTGAGCTGCTGCTGCTCCAGGTCCCAGGAGTTGGGAAGGCCTGTTGCTGAAGGGCCCCCAGCAGCCAACTTCCCACAAGTTCAGGGATGAGGAGCAAGGCAGTGGCTTTGGGAAGAGCTGGACAGGTGGTCACATAAGGTGTAGGACTCCTGCTGCCCCTGGTTCTCTGGGAGCCACATTCAACACCAGACCAAGCACAGGCTCTGAGCTGGGATGGAACCTGGCTTGGATCCACTTACAGGAGACCTTTGAGCCCCAAATGTCCTCATACAGAAGATGGGCAAAAACACTGACCACATAGGCTGGCTGTGGTCATTCATGAGACAATATTTGAAAAGCGCCTGGATACTAGTCTTGAACTCAGCCTGCTAAGCACTGTTCCTCTTCAGCTAAGAGATCTTCGGCAACTTTCTTACATGTTCTGATCTTTCCATTTCTATCTGGAAAATGATCACCTGAGGAGAAACCAGGACACTGACACATGGAAAGCCACAGAATGGAAGGACTGACTTGTGTCCTCTGCAGTGCCCAACACTGCCCTCCAGCCTGGTCTTGGTTTTCACTGTGACATGGATGCGTGTGGGGGTCAGAGAAGGGGGAATGAGAGCGGCAACCAGCTTTCCTTCTGAGAATGTTCTTTTTTTTTTTTTCTAGGACCTTCAAAACTCCAGAAGATGTGTGACCAGCCAAAACGCAATTCGTGCTGCCAGCCCAAATCCCCGTGCTGCCAGCCCAAATCCCCATGTTGCCCGCAGAAACCTCCGTGCCGCCCACAGAAGCCCCCATGCAGCCCACAGAAGCCACCATGCAGCCCACAGAAGCCACCATGCAGCCCACAGAAGCCACCATGCAGCCCACAGAAGCCGCCACGCAGCCCACAGAAGCCACCATGCAGCCCACAGAAGCCGCCATGCAGCCCACAGAAGCCCCCATGCTGCATTCAGCCCAAGTGCTGCTGTCTGGAGCCAAAACCTGAATGCACTTGCCTTAATAAGGATTCTGAGCCCACATCACCCAAAACTCAGAGCAAGAACTCTCAAACCCAACAGCAACCCCAAAGTCCAAAAGGAGGACCCAACCTAGGTAATTTGGGGCAGAAGAAGCCAAATAAGTAGAGGGGTATACCCATCACTTAGTGGGGCCAGGCTAGACCTACATTTAGAAAAGCTGTTTCTCACTGACCATCACTTAGTACAAGCAGAAGCCTCTATTTCCCTTCACAACATCCCCCTTAGGAAGCCCCCCAACTGGAAATGGAGCCAAAGAGACCGGAGTCATCTTTCCTGGTGATCCTGACATTAGAAAGCACAAAAATAAAAGAGCATTAAAAAGAATGTTGCCTCTCTTTCTCCTGTATCTGTGAAGCCATCTCACCTGTCTGGCTTTAGTCCAAGAAAATGTTCTGGACACGTCATGAAAACAAGAGCCAGAAACCTGGAGCCTGGGAGCACAGGGGTCTGTGCAACCAGAGTTAAGGGTGACTGACTGACTCATCCTTGTTTTAAAGTGAAAGTCTTGCATTCCAGGGACTCTTCCAGTCCCTGGCAAAGAAGCAGTTGGCCACCCTTGGTACAAGAATACCAGTGCCCCTGGGCCCCTGAGTCCCACATCTGAGGCCAGAACAAGCAAGAGCATGTGCCTGGGAGTGAATCCCCGCCCTCATCCCAGAGATTTTAGGCGGAAGTAGGGCTGCTAGGCAAACTCCATGGTGGCACAGGCAGTGTTGTCTTGGAGCACCAGTGCTGGCTCTCTGGACCTAGAGCAAGTCATTCAACCTCTCAGGCTCCATTTCCTTATCTGTAATATGAGAGGCCTGCTACTACCCCATAGAGTTTTTATGAGAATAAAATGGTATCATTCCTTTACAGTGCTTAACATAGGGTGGGACGTATGGTAAATATACAATACATAATTCTCATAATTCTCTTTGCCACCGGGTCCGGATTGCCCTGCAAAGAACATACCATGTTCCAATAGTTTGTCCCCAGAACACACCTCCATTAATCTAGGTAGACAGGTGGAAATAGAGAAACCAGCCTTATTTACCATACTTGTGAACTTCCATGTTAACCACCTTTCTGGCATATAATTGATAGATATATCCATCATCTCTAATCTTTTTCTACTGCTCCTTTGTGTTTCCTCTACATGACTGTTCCTGCCCACCAATCCCCAGAAAGCAACTGATCTACTCTTGGTCCCTATAAATCAGTTTGCCCTTCCAAGAATTTTCTATAAATGGAATCATCTAGTATGTACTGGTTTATGCTTGGCTTCTCTCATCAAAACTACTTTGAGATTCAAACAAGTTGTTGCATGTATCAATTATTCATTCTCTTTTATTGCTGAGTCGTGAATGCCCTCATTGTATGAATACACCACACTTTTTTAATCCATTAATCTATTGATGGGCATTTGGACTGTTTCCAGGTTTGGCTATTACAAATAAAGCTGTTATGAACATTCATGACAAGTCTTTGGATGGACATATGCTCTTGTCTCTTGAGTAAAGCTGTAGGCATAAAATGACTATGTCATTAGTAGGTATATTTTACTTTTTAAGAAACCACCCAGGGTCCTGGGATTGAGGCCCTCCTTGGGCTTCCTGCTCAGCAGGGAACCTGTTTCTCCCTCTCTCTTTGTCCCTCCCCCTGCTTCTGATCTCTCTCCCCCTCTCTCTGTCAAATAAATAAAATCTTTAAACAAACAATTGTTTTCCAAAATGGTTGTGCTAGTTTACATTCTTACCAGAAGCACATGAGAATGCCAGCTGCTGCACATCTTTACCAATATTTTGTATGCTTGGTTTTTCTCTTTTTAGACATTCTAATATGTAGTGTTATTTCATTGTTACTTTAATTAACATTTTCTTAACTTTGATTTACATTTGCCTCCATGTATCTTCTTTAGTGAATTATTTGTTCAAATATTGCCTCTATTTACTAAGTTTTGGTTTCTTATTACTGAATTCTGAGGGGTTTTTGAAATATATATATTCTTGATACAAATCCTTTATCAGGTAAGCTATTCGCATATATTTTTCCCCAGCCTGGGGCTTATCTTATCTTTTTTTTTTAAGATTTTATTTATTTGAGACAGAGAGCAAGATCAAGAAAGAGAGAGAGCATGGGCAGAGAGGAAGGGCAGAGGAAGGGAAAGAAGCAGAGTCCTTGCCAAGCAGGGAGCCATATGCACGGCTCCATACCAGGACCCTGGGATCATGACCTGAGCAGAAGACAGATATTTAACTGAAGATGCCACCCAGGCACCCTGGGGCTTATCTTTTCTTTCTCAAACAGTTTCAAAGAAGAGTTTTAGTTTGGATAAAACTGAATGAAACAATTTTTTGCTCTATGAATCTTGTGTTTTGGTATCATATTTAAGAAATCTTTGCCTAATCCTAGGACACAAAGATTTTTTTCCCCTATTTTTTTTTTTTTCTAAGTTAACTTTTATATAGAGTGAAAGCAATGGACAAAGAGGTTCTCTGTGGGGCTGGGGGAGGGAGTGTGGAGGACAGCATATGGATATCCAGGTGTTGCAGACCACTCTTTCTCTACTCAACTGCCTGTGCATCTTTGTCAAAAGTCAACTGGTCATATTTGCTTGCATTTATCTCTGAATTCTTATTTTGTTTCATTGATCTATTTGTCTATCCTGCTGCTAATGTGCTATTTCTTGAACTTTATAATAAGTCTTAAAGTCGGATAATTTAAGTCCTCTAATTTTGTTCTCAGTTTCAAAGTTGTTTTAGCTATTCTAGGTCCTTTGCACTTCCATATGACTTTCAGAAAAAAATTGTCAATTTTTACAAAATTTCTACAAAATTTGTCAATTTCTACAAAAAAGAAAAGAAGAAAGCCTGTTGAAATTTTGACTGGGATTGAATTAAATATACAGATGAAATTGGAAAGAAATGGACATCTTAACAATATTGAGTGTTTCAGGTCATAAATATAAAATTATCTCTTATTTATTAGGTCATCTTTAATCTTTTTAAGTTCTGTAGCTTTCAGTGAACAACTTTTGCACATATTTTGTCATATTTTCCCTATATATTTCATATGCTTTGACCATATTGTAAATGCTATTTTTTAAAGATTTATTTATTTATTTATTTATTTATTTATTTATTTATTTATTTATGAGATACAGAGAGAAGCAGAGACAAACAGAGGGAGAAGCAGGCTCCCTGCTGGGAGCCCAATGCAGGACTCAACCCCGGCAGAGGCTCAACCACTGAGCCACCCAGCATCCTTGCAAATGCTTTTTTTTTTTTTTTTTTTATTGGTGTTCAATTTACTAACATACAGAATAACACCCAGTGCCCGTCACCCATTCACTCCCACCCCCCGCGCTCCTCCCCTTCTACCACCCCTAGTTCGTTTCCCAGAGTTAGCAGTCTTTACGTTCTGTCTCCCTTTCTGATATTTCCCACACATTTCTTCCCCCTTCCCTTATATTCCCTCTCACTATTATTGATATTCCCCAAATGAATGAGAACATATAATGTTTGTCCTTCTCCGACTGACTTACTTCACTCAGCATAATACCCTCCAGTTCCATCCACGTTGAAGCAAATGGTGGGTATTTGTCATTTCTAATAGCTGAGTAATATTCCATTGTATACATAAACCACATCTTCTTTATCCATTCATCTTTCGTTGGACACCGAGGCTCCTTCCACAGTTTGGCTATCGTGGCCATTGCTGCTATAAACATCGGGGTGCAGGTGTCCCGGCGTTTCATTGCCAAATGCTATTTTTTATCTTCAGTTTCTGATTATTCACTGTTAGTATATTAAAAAACACAATTGTTTTTATATATTAACCTTGCATTCTGCTTATTAGTTTTAATAGCTTCATGTAAATTCCATAGGGTTTTAGATACATTTTATCTCTTATTTCCTGTCACTTGAGGATGTTCATTTTCTTCCTACTCTGCTAAGAGTTTTTAGCAAAAATGAATGTTGGATTTTGAAAATAATTCTGCTTTTATTGCAATGATTACATGGTATTTTTCTTTTTTAGTCCATTAATATGGTGAATTATATTGATTGATTTTTGAGTGTTAAAACAATCTTGCATTTCTGAGATAAGCCCTATTTGGTTGGGTTGTTTAATTCTTCTTACATGTTCTTTTATTTGATTTGCTAAAATTTTAAGAAATTTTGCTTCTATGTTAATGAGGGTTATTGGTCTATAGTCTTGGATTTTTTTTTTCTTATAAAAATGAGAAGTAGTCCCTTTTCTTCCATTTCTAGAGCAGCTTATGAGAGAATTGGTGTAATTCCTTCCTGAGATATTTGGTAGAATTCACTGTCTGTGCCTGAAGATTTCTTTATGGGAAGATTTTTAATTAAAAATATAATTTCTTTAACTGATTTTGAGTGTTTCAGATTATCTATTCCCTTTTGAATGAACTTTGCTAGATTTTGTCTCTTAGGAAATAGATTTTATCTGTTTTATTTATTGGCATAAATTTGTTTATAGTATACTCTTATTATTTTTAATACCTATAGAATTTATAATAAAGCAACCTCTTTTGTTTCTGGTATTGGTCATTTATGTCTTCTCTCATATTTTCTTTTTTTTTATAATAAATTTATTTTTTATTGGTGTTCACTTTGCCAACATACAGAATAACACCCAGTGCTCATCCCCTCAAATGCCCCACTCAGTGCCCGTCACCCATTCACCCCCACCCCCCGCCCTCCCACCATTTGCTTCATATTTTCTCAATTTGTCTGGTATCTTCATTGATTTTATCAGTATACTTAAAGAACCAGCTTTTTGTTTCATTGGTCTTCTGTGTTGCTTTCAGTTTTTATTTACTGATGCCTGATCTCATCTTTCTCATTTCCTTTCTTTTGCTTACTCTGATTTAATTTGTTTTTTTTTTTCTTTTCTCTAGTTTTTTAAGATGATGGCCAAGGCCATTAATTTGAAAGTTTTCTTCTTTTAATGTATGCATTTCATGCTATAATTTCTCTTCTAAGTAAGTGCTGGTTTAGCTATATTTAAAAATGCTTCATATATTGTTTTTATTTTCTGGTTCAAAAGACTTCCTAATTCCCTTTTTGATTTATCCTTTGATCCATGCATTAGTTATAACTGTTTTAAATTACTATTTTCCAAATGTTGGGAGATTTTTAAAAGATCTTTCTGTTATTTCTAATTTTATTCCTCAGTGGTCAAATAACATTCTTTGTATGACTTGAATTCTTCTAAATAGATTGAGTTTTGTTTTATGGACCAGAACATCCTCCACCTTGGTAAATGTTCCATGTCTACTTGAAAAGAAAAGAAAAGAAAATCCATTCTACTGCTGTTGCATGGAGTGTTTGCTAGTATCAATTAGGTTAACTTGTTAGACAGTGCAATTCAAGTCTTCTATATTTCTACTGATTTTATGGCCCTTGTTTTGTCAAGTATTAGATGAGTCATACTGAGATCTCTGGCCATAATTGTGAATTCCTGTATTGTTTCTTGTAATTCTAACAGTTCTGCTTTATATATTTTGAAAGTCTCTTGTTAGCAGCATAAACACTTAGATTTACTATATCCTCTTCATAAATTGCCTCTTAATCTTTAAAAAATAGCCTTTATCCCTGATGATATCCTTTGCTCTAAATTCTACTTTGAAGTCAGTTACCCATTTTAGCTTTGTTTTGATTGGTAGAGGACAAACATTTTTCCCCTCACTTTACTTTAACCTATTTGTGTCTTTATATTTAAAATGGATTCCTTGCAGATAATATATAGTTGAGTTAAAATTCAATCTGACAGTCTATGCTTTTTGGTCAGAGTGTTTAGATCAGTGCTTGTAATGTGATTATGGATATGGTTGAATTTAAGTCTAAAGTCCTGATATTTGTTTTCTCTGTCTTACTTATTTTATGTTTGGTTTTGCACTGAGTCTTTTACATAATCCCATCTCATCTCCATTGTTGACTTTTTCTACAACTTTTAGCTGTGTGATTTTGGTGGTTACATTAGGTTTTATGGGATGGATCTTAAATTCAGCACAGCTTGCCTTCACATTATACCCCTTCCCTGGCAGTACAAGAACCTATAAACAGTGTGATTACATTTCTCTCCTTCTGACCCCTGTGCTATTGGTGTGATACATTTCTCTTCTACATGTTATACATATACATTATGCATACACATATTATATTCTCATAGTGCGTTGTTCTCAATTTTGCATTAAATGATCATCTATTCTTTAAGTAGGTTTAAACAGTAAGCAGAAGTCTTTTGTTTTTTTTTCTAGGTAATTACCATTTGCAGGGCTCTTTCTTCTTCTGTGTGGATCTGTAATTATGTCACTTTCCTTCATCCTGAAAGACTGCCTTTAACACTTCTCATAGTTTAGAGTCTGCTGGTATTAAATTATTTCAACTTTAAGTTCTGAAAAAGTGTTTGTTTTTCCTTCATAGCCTATGTGTCTACTATCTTAACAACCATTGTCTTATGTATTGTGTCTTTTTTTTAATTCTTTTTAAGATAGAGGCATTTTTCTGCTCTTTCTTACCTTACCTTCATCAGGAATAGCAGTTCACTCTGCTTTACCAATCATTTGTTTGAGCACCAAATCAGTGCCAGCACTGCCCAACAAAGGAGAGATAGCTAGCATGAGAGGGGACCAAGTTTTGGAATGTTGCAACCCATCCTTTCTCTCCAACGAAGCACTCTTCACTGGTTGGTAGCACACACTCCAGGGAAGGGTGTAGGGCTGGAGCCTCAAAACAAGCATTTTTAAGTTTCTAAGTAGGCTCCTTTGAGATTCATGGCAGACATCTAAAAACTTATACCTTCCAGAAAGCAGGCTTAAATAAATCTGAGAAGTAAAGGCAGGAGTGGGAGAGGAGATCCTACGTTGCCTGAGGTTAAATTAGACCTGTCTTAGTTTATCAGAATTTGAACACATGAAGTGTTCCGTCATCAGGAATGGTGAGCAGATATTAGATGTTAAGTTTATTTATGGGAAAATACATGTATCTCTTTTTAACATGAGTAGATTCATTCCCTCAAGAAGTATTTAGGAAGGTAATGGACGTGTGGGACCATGCACCAAGCATGGCCCTAGGTGCTAGGGAAATTGGGAAGCCCATGCAGTCAGGAGCCCCACTCTCCTGAACTTGCATTTTAGAGAAGCAAGCACAAAGATCAATTGTGTAAGTTCAAAAGGCAATGAGAGCTGTAACAAGACAGTATGGTACACGGAGTGATCTATTTTAGGTAGGGAGGTGATATTCTGAGTAGCTGATATGCAGAAGTAAATTGTGGGGACATCTGCAAAAGAGATCCTCAGGAACAGGGAACAAGTGGAAAGTTCCAGGCTGCATGCAAACCCCCAACAGGTAGGAACTGGGGAGTGGGCAAAGGGCTGAAAAGGACAGGGGCTATAGCACAGCCAGGGCCTCATGGACTATGGCGTGTTGGAGACGGCGCCCCAGCAAAGGAAGTTTAAAGCCAGGCATGAGGTTTAGAAGCTGGAAGAAGGGAGTCAGCACTGGCTGGTGCTCCATTCAACTGCTTCTCTTCATTACAATGTTTTTTTGTTTTTTTGTGTTTTTTTACTGTCTATGCTCACTGTTCTCAAGTTCCCTCTTCTGGTTTGCTCTTAAAGCCACTGCAATCTGGTTTTCATCCTCACTGCTGCTTTGGCTGCCTTGTCAAGGTTGCCAACAGACTTCACGCATTGCCCAGCCCTGTGGACATTCTCAGTCCTCATCTGTAGTGTTTCCCCAGGTATCCATTCCCCTCCATGACCACATCTCTACATGGGGAATGGATAGATGCTATTTTCCTGGCATGTGTCTTACCCCACTGGCCACTCTTCCTCAGTTTTCCTCAGTCTTCTTCACTTGTTCCTTCTCATCTGACCACTTAACATTGGAATGATTCAGGGAACTGTCCTTGAGCCTCTCCTCTTTTCTGTCTGTATTCATTCCTATGGTGAATCCTGGCTCATGATTTAAATGCCATTTACACACTTGTGATTCCAAACTTAGAACCATTGCATGAACTCTTCTTTTGAACTCAAGACTGGTATATCTGTCTACTTTGATGTCTAATGGGCATCCCAAACTTAACATGCCCCAAAGCGCTATTGATCTTTTCTACAAAACCTGTGGTTTTTCCTATCAGTGTGAATGACAGCAAGGATGGCCTTGCAGTCATTCAGGCCAAGAACTTTTGAGTCACTGTTTGCTCCCATCTGTACCTTTTATCTAATCTGTTGGAGAATTTTACTAATTCCATAGTTAAAACAGTCTGTAATCTGACCACTTCTCCCTGCCTTTACTGCTATCCCTCTAGTTTCAAGCTATTGCCACATTAATACCATGACCTCTTACACTTCTACCTGCTTCCATCCTTACCAAGAAGACCCCTTTCAAAGTAAGTCAGATGATGCCATTGCTCTGTACAGCACTCCCCTGTGACTTCCCACCTCATTCGCCATGAAACCCCAAGCTGCTGTATGATTTCCTACACTGCCCACCATCACCCACTCCAGCACCCCGGCACCCTCATCTCTTACATCTCTGTTCCTTGTTGACACATGGCCAGATACTGGCCTGCTTGCTGGTTCCAGAACCTGCTGGGCAGGCTCCCGCCTCAGGGACATGGTCCCTGCTATTCCCTCTTCCCACTTATCCTCGTGCTGATGTCATTCTCCTCAGGTTCTTCCTATGAGTCTTTCCTGACTACTCCATTTAAAATAAACCACATCTCCTCCTCTAGTACTCCATAAACCTCTTCCTTGCCCTATTTTTCTACGGTATTTCTATAATGCTTTATATCCTGGGCATGTGTTTATTTTGCTTGTTGTCTGCCTCCTGCACCAGAATGACAGCTTTAGGAGAGTGGGGATACTCACCTGTTTTTTTTTTTCAATGCTGTGCCCCTAGTACCTAGAACCATGGGCTTATGGGAAGCTTTCAATAAATAGCAGCTGAATGAAAAAGCAATACAGTAGAATGTGAAAAAAGGTATGTCAGCAGAGAGAATGGAATGCACAAAGGCATAAAGATGAGTAAATTGAACTCAGGAGAGCTGAGCCTGGCCCAAACCTGCTGCTGACTCCCAGTATAATTCTTTCTCTCTGTAGACTTTGTCATTCTTTTCAAACCAGGGACGGACTCACTGACTATGAAAGCTCCTTGAGCACCAGCTCTCTTAGACCTGAATCCTTCACTGGGGAGAAAGGCTGCTCTGAGATGACTGGGGCCAGAGGCTCCTGGGAGAAGCACCAGAGGCCAGGGCACAGGGGAGGGAAGAGGGCAAGGCTGAAGCCCCAAAAGCAAGGACCAAGTGCACTTATCCCTGTAAAGAGAAGCCCTGGACCTGCCTTTCTCCCCCAAAGCCCTCTGACCTCTCTCTCCCCTTTTTGCCCCAATCCCATGCCAAACAGACTTCCTAGTAAGATCTGAGGGTCAGGAAAATAACACTCGTGCACTTTCCACCTTGCCTGTCTAGGCTTTGCAGCTCTCTGGTCTTCCTCTGTGGCAACCCTGGGTTCTTCCTGGGGATGCAACAGCATTCCCATATCTATCACATTCAATGGGCATCTCAGTCTTCAATGGTGGAGAAAAAGGCTGGCCTGCTTGATGCACTTGCTGGCTACAGGACTATTGGCCAGTTGCTAAACTACTCTGTGTTGCAGTCCCTGATCTATATTGTTCAGAGGATTAAGTTACACAGAGGGTAAGGAGTGTTTACCATTATGTTTCATAAACTGCAAACTTTATAGCTTGTTTCCTCTGCATTCTGCCCAGGGAGACTCTTGCAGCCTGGTCTGTTCTCACTTGCATCCATGCATAGCCAGGTAGCTGAGTGCTTACATGACATCAAAGCACACCACCTGTCAGTTTCTGTACCTGTGGCTCCATCAGATGGGACTTTCCTAAGAGCAGAAACAAGGTCATCCCCCTAAATCTAGGACTTCCTGAAGTCAGCAGTTGTATCTCCCTGTTGGACTGGGAGGGTAGGCTGGCAGGCCAAGGCCTTCACCAGTACCCTGGCCCAGCTGGAGCCCCAGATGCCAGTACTTGCCCTGACTCTGCACTGTGGCCTGGTTTGCTGAAGAGGCACATATCAGGGAGAACAAACTGGCATTGTTTTGTAGTCTGGACCACACCAAACCATCTGGAGGCCTAGAGCAGTTGGACACCTTCATGACAAACTGTCCACAAGCACAGATTATAGATAAGGTTAGAAAGAGGCCGTGTTGGGACTGCTCACAGGGGCTTAGTAGGACCCAAGAGAGGCAGGGAAATGCAGGCGCTAACTCCTCTTGGTGAGAGCCTCTCCTCCAGGACCAGATATATTGCCAGATCACCCCCACCACACACACCTGCACACATTCACATATACTCATACACATATGTGCACACATGCACATACTCCACATGCATGCAACCCCTTTCAAAAGTCATTTTAAGAGCAATTACTCATCTCAATGAGGCTGCTGACGCAGGGTCAGTTGTACCCCCACCCCCACTCCCCACTCTCTAATTAACAGGGGAGGTATAAAGGTAGAAAATGCAAAACCAGGAGGTTGGCCAAGTCCTGAGATGTCCCTGCTTCCTTTGACTTGTCTGACCATTGACAACCCTTCTCGGGAGGCTGCACAGCTGCACTTGGTTCTTCTCTCCTTTTTTGTTCTGTGCCTGCCTCTTATCTCTGCTCTGTGATGTCCTTCCTTCTTCCCCCTCCAGTCATGGTCTTATCACTATTCCTGTCTGCCTTCTTCCAGATGCAATAATCCAGGCACTGCCTTCAGATCTTGCACACAGCCTGGTAAAGTCTTACCCCACATGTTCTTTGCCCATCATCTGCATTCTGTGGCTGGCAGAGACCTTGGCATCCATCATTGACTCCATGAGGCTGACTATAGAGTCATCAACTGTCACCTGGATTGCTTTTTTTTTTTTTTTTTTTTGTCCACATCAAAGTTAGACCCAAATGACTATCTCTGTCCCACCCATACAGGCCTCCAGGCCCCTCCAGGAACCTCCAGGCCCCTCCAGGAACCATCATGCTGTAGGAATACAATCACATTTGTATTCCTCAGTGAGTCCAGCATGAGGTAGCATCATCAGTCTGCATGGGGTCTCATGCACAGGAAGGAGACGGTCTCCTAGGCTGAGCTGAAGCATTGCTATTGAAGCCAAGGAGCAGGCTGACCATATGGAGGAACAAATGGGAAATCAGGAGGCCTGGCTTCTGTCTCCACTCTACTCCCATGTACTGTAGGACTTTGGGGCTTCAGGCTTCTCATTTGTAAAATGAGAAATTTAAAGCTGACAGTTTTTTAATAACTTTGCATTCTCTGAATTCTATATTTAGGCAGGTAACATACTGTATTCCATCAGCAAATATTGGCCATGATTCCCAACAATAAAACAATCAGTTTGAGTGCAATCTATGTGCTAACCACATGTATTACCTCACCAAATCCTTACAGGAATTGAAGGAAGTATTTGTCTCCCCACTTTAAAGACCAAGAAACTAGGGCCATATAGAGTTAGTATGACTTGTCCAGATAACAAGAGGTACAATGAGATTTAAATTCCGGGCCTGTCTTAGTCCAAGGCAAGTGCCCATCCCTGAGCAGTAATATCCTCCAGGTTGGATTAGGCTAATATAAATGCTAGCACCAGACAGGAAGTAGAGTTTTCCATTCTCGGGACTAATGACGGTCCATACAAGCACATGCTGGCTGAACCTGAGTCAGAGAAGACTGGGCGTTCTTCCAGAAAACCCAGGACTAACCATAATGGGATCAGTCAATAAATGGCTGACTCACAGAGTTGAAAGATATCTAAGGTTATCTCATATAACCTGTCACCACCATTTAGACACTCAGGCACCTGAGGAAGCAGCCTGCTGGGGAAGAGAGTCTACTGCATGAAGATCAGCCCAGCTCAATCACAGACCTTCTGTGGGCCCTTAGGGAACTCTTGTCTCCTCTCCAGTCTCCAATGCCCACCTGTCACAACAGGGTCCTGGCCCTTTGCAAGCATCAGGCTGTGTTAGGAAACTCCTATGCACCAGGCAATACATGAGACTTTCCTTGTGCATTAAGTCCCCTCAGTTCAGGCATGCTGCTGCAACCTAGTGCAGACATCCAACTACAAAGAATGTGATTTCCCAAACAGTGAGCCCAAGGCAGAGGACACCCTGCCAGCAGGAAGAGAGGGCATGTAACATCTCCATTTCTCCACGACTGATAGCCTTTCATGACTTTGCTCCTCTTGCTGTTCCAAAAGCTGAGCTGTGACTGTTTTTCTACAGCAATCAGCAGTGGGGACTGAAAGTGGGAATCGGCAATCCCACGGGGCAAGGAAGGAAAGCCAGAGGAGGACAAACAGGCAAAATGGAGCACATCACACTAACCAACCCAGAAGCCCAGGGAGAAAGAATCAGCTTCTTGGCCTTTTGTTGATCTCATCTTCCTTCCTTGCCTTATTCCCTCCCAGAGAAGCAGAAGGGCACAAGAGGTGAATGAGGAGTGGAGGTCAGGTTCAGGAGACTGTGAAAGGAAGACAAGGAGGATTTAGGTCTTGTCGGGAGACTGTCAATGTGGGTTGGAGATTGAGAGATGTTGTCAGTGGCAGTGACCTGAGGAGAGGAGGAAGGGCAAGTTAGTGGCCTCAGAGAGTGGGGATATTGCCTCACCAGGAAACAGCTTAGGTATGGCTACCCAAGGTGGGAACATGGGCCTCCTGGTCCAAGTCACCTTCCTAGACCCATCATCTGCCATCACCCTGTACTGCCAGGTTACTAGGCACTGTCCTTGACACTATCCCCCTAGGGCATTGAAATGCTGTGACCAATGTTCCCTCCCCCCACAGCAAGGCAATAGTTCAAATGAGTTGTCTCACTTGGAGAAAAAGAGAACCCAATCAGTTTCTGCCTCTGTAAGAGAAATATCCAGGGCCTCCTTGGATTAGGGAAGAGCTAAGGTCAAGACCTCTGCATGTGTCATGGGATATGAGCTCATCCTCATTATACTGGGTGGGGGCTGGACAGTTACCCAGACTCATCATGTGCACCCGGGGCCTATGAGATCACTCACACAGACACTGAGAGACTCTCCCCCATATACATGTATGTTTGTCCCCTAAATGGGGCAATCTGAGGGCAGAGCATGGAGCTTCTGAGCCCCTAAAATGCCAAGGCTTCTCCAACGCCTCCCCTGCACACACATACTTCCTCAGCATCCCACTCCACCCTTCTCCCCACACCCTGGCTTTGCCCAGTGGCCAAAGGTTCACACACATTGTCTTCCCCCCAAAGCCCTCATTATGCTGTGAATCAGAGGGCGGGAGGCAGATCTGGCAGGTAGGAGCCCCTAGAAACCCATAAGACCGGTGTGACTTCCTCGAGCAGGGTCTGCTGCCCTGGGACTGACTGTCAAGAGCTGGGAGAGGCAGATTCCTCCCGTGTGAGGTCAGCATTCAAGTGCAAGTCATGGGTGCCCATGTGAGGTGCCTGGCTAGTTCTTCATGGAAGAGGGGAGGCAGAAGGCCTGAAGAGGGCTTTTCCTGCCCCAGAAGAGAGCTCACTCCTCTGCTGCAGGGAGGGCAGTGAGATTCTGAGTGGGCTCAGGGAACAGACTGGGCAAAGGCAGAGGGTGGTGTTCCAGAGCCAGCGAACACTCCATCTGTCTCTTCAGACTGAGCCCCAGAAACATAGCAAAATTAACACTATGAATAGATCTACTGGGGGCTGGAAGGGAGGTGCAGGTCCGAAAACCACTGGGAATCAGGACACTCTTCAAAATTAGTCTCAGAAATGAATATTTGCCTTCATATCATTCTAATATTTCCTTTTGATCAGGTTGTAAAGAAGAGAGTTTAAATAAATGATGTCTACACAATAAGCTATTACCCAATCATTAAAAAGAAAGGCAAAGTCACAATTCGATCTTGTTTATGCACACATGCGCACATACTCAATGCTAAAGTGTATGAGAACAGTGCTTCTCTCCAGGTGCTGAGATTCACCATTTTTTCATTCCTTCAGCTAATATTTATAGAGCGGTTTGTGTATGTGGTGGTTATGATAAATTCGGGGGACATGGCAGAAAGCATAACAGGCAAAACCCCTGCCTCACGAAGCTTATTTTGCAATGGGAAAGATAAAAAAGAAACACATGAACAAATGCAAAAAGGGCTCTCAACTGTTATTAGTGAAATGAAGTGAACCAGAAGATAAGCCTCCAGATAGGGAGTCGAGGAAGGCTTTTGGGCAGACCCAGCACTTACACTGAAGCCAAAAGATACACAAAGCCAGGGACCCTGCAGAAGCCTGTCAGCGAAGAGAGAATAGACACCAGGCCCTGAGGTGGGAACCCCGAGACTTGTCCTAGAAACTGAAGATATCTCATGAGGGTCTTTGAAACCATGATAGTGAGTTTGGATTTTATTCCAGATGAGCTGGGTCACTTTTGGCATTGAAGAGGGATGAGCTCCACCCCTATGCTGAAGGATTGCTATTTTTAGAGCATGGTTTGGAGAAAGCAAAGGATGATTTCGTTTTGATCATTATACTTTTATGCATTCTAAAAATAATTATAGAAAAAAAGCAATAAAAAACATTATAAAATTATAAATTTTAAAATTATAAAAAGCAGTATTATATATTGTCTATTTAATACCTGTTTCCTTGTATGGAGTCGTCCATGCTTTGAAGTATTTATGAGCATGACTTTCTTTTCTTTTTTTTTTTTAAAGTTTGTTTTGTTTATTTTATTTTTAAATTTTTTTATTTATTTATGATAGTCACACAGAGAGAGAGAGAGAGAGGCAGAGACATAGGCAGAGGGAGAAGCAGGCTCCATGCACCGGGAGCCTGATGTGGGATTCGATCCCGGGTCTCCAGGATCGCGCCCTGGGCCAAAGGCAGGCGCCAAACCGCTGCGCCACCCAGGGATCCCTGAGCATGACTTTCTAGAGAACTTCTGTAAGTACAAACTTGGGCATGGGACCTAGCCAACTTGTAGCCCTACAAGTCTTCTATTTGACCCTTCTGGTCTGAAGTCTGACCCCCTCAGAACTGGATTTGTTTCCATACAGAATGGGTTATAGATATGTCCTGAGAGCAGATGGACTGTGGGCAAGAAGCTAAGGGAATCCCCAGCAACCCCATCCCTTCACAAGATGTGATTCTTCCCACCCTGACACCACATCCCCAGCCTGAAGATCCCAGAGAGACACATAACTTTCTATCCTATGCTCTTGTAAATGAATCTCCATACCTAATTATCAGGCTAGCCCCATTTTACAAGTGAAAAAATTGAGATTCAGAGAAAAGGCATAGCCAAGGTCACAAAGCAATAGGAAAAGGGACCAGTCTCCCAAGATGCCTCCCTCACCTCTCCATGCCCATGTCAGATGAGTACCATAGGAATGGTGGAGCCCCCAGAGCTCTCTGTGTGTTTCTGTGAAAAGGGGCCCTGAGGGGTTTTCTGTTTCAGGTGCCTATGATGAGTCAGGAAGGGGCTGAAGGAAGTTGACCAACTTGAGTGGTGAAACCAGTCCATCTCCTTCAACCAGAGAAGGAGGCTGGGCTGGGGAACCATATAAAGGGCACCCTGATCCCTGCTCAGCTCAGAACTCCACTAGAGGCCTCTGCAGCCATCCCCACTGTGAGTCCTGTAAGTATTCGCTGGGAGGACTGGGGCTGGCACCAGGGGTATCCAGCACACCAGAACGTGGCTAAGGGTGGCCAGCCTGGGTGGTACATGGGTCACTCTTAGGCTGGATTCAACTGAACTACATGTCTTTCTAGGAGGGCTCAGGTCCCTGTGTTGAAGGACAAATGTTATGGCATGGAAACACGGAAAAGAGAGCAATCAATTCTCCTCCTGTCCCATCTTTTCTTGGTTTGCTGTTTTGGACTGTGTGGTGTGCTGTGTGTGTGTGTGTGTGTGTGTGTGTGTGTGTGTGTGTGTAGAGAGAGAGAGAGAGAGAAAGAACGAAAGAGAGAGAGAAGAGGTAAGGTGAAGGAGAGAGGGAGTATAGCTAACTTCTTCCCTGAAACTGTTTGATTTGGGTTGACTATAATTGCGCTTTCTTTAGGGGGACAGAGGTTTGAGGGAAATGCACATAAATTTTGTTGTGCTACAGAAGGGAGAATGGCAAATGGGGCAAATCTTCTATTTGGAGAAACCCAGGCAAAGTAGGAGCAGGAAAACCCACCTTAGAAGTATAGGACTCAGAAGAACTGGCTCTATGTCCCAACAAACTTCCATCCCCTCTTTCCACCCCACCTCCCAAGTGCTAGGGCTGCAGCTGAATCTCTGAAGGTCATGAGAGAAACCTCTGGAGTTGAACAGGGCCTGATCCGCTAATTTTACAGAAAATAAATCTGAGGCCTCACAGGATTAAATGAACTGCTCAGAAATATACAGCCTTCCACTGGGATCCTTAAACTGATCAGATATTGTGTGAGTAGTCCAGGGTATGTGCCACAACTCCTCTGATCCTCTGGCATGGACCACTGATTTTCCAGAACTCAAGAGTCCTCCAGGAGGCTCCTCTTTTCCTAAGATCTCACCTCTTCCCATCATAACCCCAGATCTCATCTCTCCTTCTTGGTCAAAGGAGATCAAAAGTAGAGGCAGAGGCAAGGAGTAGTTCAGAAATGGCACCCAGCCTACCATTACCCAGCACCTTGGAAGCCAGATCTCTTTGTTGACTGTTTCTGGGAACAAGAGGCTCCCAGGAGGGCCTTTCTCAGCCCTCCTCCTCCTCCCTTTCACTCTACCACTTCTGGGGGAACAGTCACCAGAGTGGGCAGGGAAGCCCCAACCCAAGGGAAGAAAAGGGGTGCTGAGAAACAAATCTCTTGTGCAGATTCTGGGGTTTCATTGACACCCTCTGCCTTCAGTCACCCTTCTGACTCCTTCTGCTTTTCAGGTTGATCCTAAAGCAGTTTCCAGGATGTCCCAGCAACACACTCTGCCAGTGACCCTGCCCCCTGCCCTCAGTCAGGGGCCCCTCAAGCCTGAGTCTCCTCCCATCGATACTCAACAAGAGCAGGTGAAACAGCCGACTTCACTACCTGTCCTGTGCCAAAAAATGCCCTCTCCACTCCCAGGGAAGGTTCCCTTGGGGCATGGGGAGAAACATACAAGTCTTGTGAAGGGGGAACCTGAGCAACAGTGTGAGCCACAGGAGCAGGAACAGCAGCAGAAACAACAAGAGTCACAGGAGCAGAAACTGCACCTGGAACAGTGTCTGGAACAGCATCAGGAACAACAAGAGTCACAGGACCAGAAACTGTACCCGGAGCAGTGTCTGGAACAGCAGCAGGAGCAACAAGAGTCACAGGACCAGAAACTGTACCCGGAGCAGTGTCTGGAACAGCAGCAGGAGCAACAAGAGTCACAGGAGAAGGAACTTCATCTGGAACAGGAACAGCAGAAGGAGGAGCTACAGCAGCAGGAACAGCAGCAGGGAAAGGAACAGTGTGAGAAACATCAGGAAGCAAAAAATCTGGAGCAGCAGCTAGAGCAGATAGGAGCACAAAGGAAGCAGCAGCAAAAGGAACAGCTGGAACAGGAAAAGAAGCTCGTGGACCAGCACCTGGATCAAGAGCCAGCACAGAGAACTGAGCAACCGGAAAAGAAAGAAGAGCAGGTGCTGGAGCAGCAGGGGCAGCAGGAGGGGCAGCTGGAGCAGCCTGCCTTTGTCCCAGCTCTGGCTCAGGTCCGAGAAGCCCCTGAAGGGAGAAGTCCTGCCCCTCATAGAGCAGCAGCACCAGAAGCAGGAGGTTCATGACCCTCCAGAACACCAGTGAGCACCCCCAGGACCCCAGAGGCTCTCACGTATCTCAAGTCCCCAGCCGTCGTGGCCCACCTCCTCTGTGAATCCACCTGACCCTGTACCTCTGTTTCCCTGACAGGGCTGGGGGAAGGGGGAATTATGGCTCAGCACCCACCCCTCATGAGTTCGTCCCATCCTCAGGTGGCCAGAACCTCTGCCTGAGGAGACACTTCCTACTTACTACACTAACTCTGACTTTGTCCCCAGGATTATAGCTGAATCTGTGAGTGTGCACAATAATACAAAATAAATCCTGGAAGTTCTGGCATCCTGTATTCTCTTTGTCTTTTCTCCTCTATCTCTCACCTTATAAAAACCTGTGTAGGGGTCAATGGATGTAACAGACTCTCTTGGCTAATACCCAAAGGAGGAAAGACATCTTTAATTCTGCTCCCCAAACCACCCAATACATATATTGGTTCATCAGCTTCTTAAAAAGAAACCAAACCAATTCCAAACCAAAACAACTTCACTCATTCATCTGAAAGCAATGCTTGCCAATTGCTGGTCATGAAGCAGGGACAAGTTAACCTGGAAGGGAGGAGGATCTGTTCACCTCAGTCCAGCACTGCCTGATGCCACACACCAGGCTCAGTCTTAGCCCCTGGCCAAGCTCAGCCTAACAACTCTGATCTCCTCTCAACTCCTTACTTTAGGGAGGGCTCTAGGAAGACACCAGGGAGGTATGGGGGCTTCAGCTGGGTTCTGGTCCCTTTCTGAGTGTACTCTGTCAGATGCCTTCCAAGAGTGTGATAGAGTTTTCCTATCTAAGGAAAACTTTAGAGAAGTGAAAGAAGCAGAATTGAGCAAAGTGGGAAGGGGAGACAGTCCCAAGACTGGTCCCAACGAGTGATATTGACAGTGTCACAAAAGAAAGTAAAGGCTGGGCTCGCTGGAATCATGGGAGTGCTCAGTACGCTGGAGAAATACAGATCCACAGCCATTGTAGCCATTACCCTCTCTGACATTTCTGTAGCCTTTACTGCCATCAATCACATCAGGACGTGATGCCTTCTCCTTCCTGGGACAAACTGCATTTAATGCTTCGAATCACCTGCCTTTAGCTATTTAACCCCATCATTTGGGAAGGTTTTCTCAAGCCACTTAAAGCTATTTTACCACAGCCGTGAGGATATGCCTGGGGCATCCCTGTTGAGATATCCACAGGCAGCTAGACTCAACAGACCTGAATGGCACTTGGCATCTGTTACTCCTCGCCCAACCCTAGCAACACTCGCCATGTTTGCCTCTTAGGTATTCTTTCTTGGCCAATGATACCACCATCTGTGCATTCACCTCGGCAGAGATACAGTCATCCCTCCTCCTCTTTTTCCCCACCCTGCCCCACCAATGGCCACTTCCTTGCTATTCCTGCCAACACCCCCAAACTCAGGCTGAGTTCATTCCTCACCTCAGCTTTTTCAGTGAACTTCACGCTGGTCAACTTTGTTCCCTGGCTCCCTGCACACCCCACATTGCACCCATTAGACAGAGGACAAGGTGTTGTACTTAAACTTTGGTTCTAACCCCATTGCTTCTGCTAAGAAGCAATAGATCTCATTACAGATCTTCCTTGACTTATATTTATGTCCCAATAGATCTATCATAAGTTGGAAATATTTCTAGTTGAAAATACATTTAATATACCTAACCTACGAAACATCATAGCATAGCATAGCCTACCATAAACATGCTCAGAGCACTTTCATTAGCCTACAGTTAGGTAAAATTATCTAACACAAAGCCTATTTTATAATGAAGTACTGAACATCTCATGCAACTTATGGAATACTGCACTGAAACTGAAAAACAGAATGGTTGTATAGATACAGAATGGTTATAAGTGTATCAGGTGTTAACCCTCATGACTGTGTGGCTGACAGGGAGCTAGGGCTCCCTGCTTCTGCCCAGTTTCGTAAGAGAGTATCCTCCATATATTGCTAACCCAGGAAAGGATCCAAATTCAAAATTTGAAGTATGGTTTCTACTGAATACATATTGCTTTCACACCATTGCATAGTAAAAAAAAAAAAATCATAAGTCAAACCATAGTAAATCGGGGACCATCTGTACTTACAGGATGAGGATGTTCAAGTCCTCCTAATAGGACAGAGTGAAGAGAAGCCTAGGTAGGATTGGGCAGGAATATTGGGGGCAAAGGAAGCTGTAACCAGAAAACCTCAGAGTATGCATACATTTTCTTTGGAGAGTTACGTTTTGATTTTTTAATATTGACCTTATTTTTTAGAGCAGGTTTGTACTTACAGAAAAGTTGAGAAGCTAGTATACAGAGAGTTCCTATATACTCCACACCCAGTTTCTCATGTTATTAACATCTTACATGGATATGGTTCATTTATTACAAACAAAAAACAATATTGATATATTAACTAGAGTTCCCGATTTATTCTAATTTCCTTGGTTTTAACCTAATGTCTTTTCCTGTTCCAGGATCCCAGCTAAGATACTCCACTGCATTTAGTCATCTTGTCTCCTAGGCTCCTCATCACTGTGACAGTGTCTCAGTCTTCCCTTGTTTTTGGTGACTTTGACCATTTTGGGGGGCTACGGATCAGCTGTTTTGTAGACTATCCCTCAAATTGGGTTTGTCTGATGTTTCTCTTATGATTAGAGTGAGGTTGTGGGTTCTTAGGAAAAAGAGTACAGAGGTACAGTTTCATTGTCATCATAGTTCAGGAAAAGTACATACTCCTAACATGATTTATCACCTTGATCTCCTGACTGATGTAGTGTGTGTCAGGCTTCTCCACTGTAACGTTAAATGCTCCTTAGCCTACTCTTCACCTCCCACCTTTTTATAGTGTGTTGTTTGGAAGGAAGTCACTATGCGAAGTGGAGAGTAAGCTCCCTGTCATTGAGAGGTGAAGTATCAATATAGATTATTTGGAAATCTCTGTTCAGGAAATTTGTCTCTTCCTTCTCACTATTTGTTTATTTGTTTATGTGTTTAATTATTTATTTATATCATTATGGACTCATGAATATTTATTTTATATTTTGGGCTATAATCCAATAATTTATTTTTTACCTTTTTATTGTGGTAAAAACACATAATATAAAACTTACTATCTTAAAAATTATAGAGTTCAATAGTATTGAGAATGTTTATTTTGTTGTGCAATTGCCCATCTCCAGAACTCTTTCATCTTGCAAAACTTAAACTCTGTATTATTGCAACAATGGCAGCCACCATTCTTCTTTCTTGATCTCTTTTTGTTTTTTTTTTTAGGGGGGAGGGGAAAGAGAGAAGAAGAGAGAGAATTTTTTTAATCTAAATTCAGTTAATTAACATGCAGTGTATAATTAATTTCAGAGGTAGAGTTCAGTGATTCATAAGTTATATATAACACCCAGTGCTCATTGCATCATGCCCTTCTTAATGCCCATCATCCTGTTATTCCATCCCCCCAGCCCACACCTCTCCAGCAAACCTCAGTTTGTTTCCTATGGTTGAGTCTCTTATGGTTTGTCTCCCTCTCTGATTTCATCTTGTTTTATTTTTTCCTCTCTTCCTCTATGCTCCTCCATTTTGTTTCTTAAATTCCACATGAGTGAAACCATATGCTAATTGTCTTTCTCTGATTGATTTATTTTGCTTAGCATAATACCCTCCAGTTCCATCAGCATCATTGCAAATGGTAAAACTTCATTCTTTCTGATGGCTGAGTAATATTCCATCACATATATATACCACATCTTCTTTATCCATTCATCTGTTAATTCACATCTGGGCTCTTTCCATAGTTTAGCTACTGT
Source organism: Canis lupus familiaris (assembly GCF_011100685.1). Lineage (NCBI taxonomy): Eukaryota > Metazoa > Chordata > Mammalia > Carnivora > Canidae > Canis > Canis lupus. The sequence goes on from NC_049238.1 coordinate 62,423,499, forward strand.
GGATATTGCTGCTATAAACATTGGGGTGCAGGCCCCTCTTCAGATCACTGCATTTGTATCTTTCAAATAAATAACCAGTAGTACAATTGATGGGTCATAGGGTAGCTTTATTTCTAACTTTTTGAGGAACCTCTACACTATTTTCTAGAGTGGTTGCACCAGCTTGCATTCCCACCAGCAGTGTAAGAGAGTCCCCCTCTCTCTGCATCCTTAACAGCATCTGTCATTTCCTGACTGATGCGGGGTGGTATCTCATCGTGGTTTTGATTTGTATTTCCCTGATGCTGAGTCCTGTTGAGCATTTTTCATGTGTCTATTGGCCATTTGTAGGTATTCTTTGGAGAAATGTCTGTTCATGTCTTCTGCTCATTTCTTGACTGGATTATTGTTCTTTAGGTGTTAAATATGAAAAGTTCTTTATAGATTTTTATATACTAACCCTTTATTACATTTACAAAAATCTGGGAGAGAATTTTTTCTAAGATTTTATTTATTTATTCATGAGAGATACAGAGAGAGAGAGGCAGAGACATAGGTAGAGGGAGAAGCGGGAGCCCAATGTGGGACTCGATCCCGCAACTCCAGGATCATGCCCTGGGCCAAAGGGAGACACTCAAACATTGGGCCACCCAAGCGTCCAGAGAGAGAATATTTTTTAAAAAAATATTTTATTTATTCGTGAGAGACACACAGAGAGGCAGGGACATAGGCAGAGGGAGAAGCAGACTCCCTGCAGGAAGCCTGATGTGGGACTTGATCCCAGGACCCCCGGGATCATGACCTGGGCTGAAGGCAGATGCTCAGCCACTGAGCAACCCAGGTATCCCTGAGAGAGGGAGAATCTTAAGCAGGCTCCATACCCAGCACAGAGCCCAATTCAGAGCTTGATCTCACAACCCTGAGATCATGACCTTAGCCAAAATCAAAAGTTAATGCTCAACAAAAGTTAATGCTCAACCTAGGTACCCCATAACTTCTTTCTTTTTAAAAAAAAATCTTTCCTTTGTTCCCAAATGCCAGCCTCTAGTAATCATCATTCTACTCTCTAAGTTCAGCTTTCTTGATTATGAATAAATAATTATTAAGCTAAATTATATATATATTATTATTACACATCACATTATTTATTACACTAAATATAATATAAATCACATTTTCTTTATATACTCATCTGTTGACATTTAGATTGTTTCCATATTTCGGTTATTGTGAATAATGCTACAGTGATCATGGTGGTGCAGATGTCTCTTCAGATACTGATTTTCTTTCCTTTGAGCACATATTAATAAATAGGATTGCTGGGTCATATGGTAGTTTTATTTTTAATTTTTGAAGACCTTCCATACTATTTTCCACAAAGGTTGTTCCAGTTTACTTTTCTACCAATAACATACAGTGGTTCCTTTTTCTCCATATCCTTGCCAACACTCATTAGCTTTTGATTTTTTTATAATAGTTATTCTAACAGGTGTGAGGTTTTATCTCATTGTGCTTCTTTTTAAAATTTCTTTTTCTGTTTGTTTCAAAATTTTATTTAAATTTTAGTTGGTGGGATGCCTGGATGGCTCAGTGGTTGAGTGACTGCCTTTGGCTCAGGGCGTGATCCTGGAGTCCTGGGATCGAGTCCTATATCGGGCTCCCTGTGGGGACCCTGCTTCTCCCTCTGCATGTGTCTCTGCCTCTCTCTCTTTCTGCGTCTCTCATGAATAAATAAATAAAATCTTTTAAAAAATAAAATAAATTTTGGTTAACATATAGTATAATATTGGTTTCAGGAGTAGAATGCAGTGATTCATCACATATAACACCCAGTGCTCATCACAAGTGCCCTCCTTAATACCCATCACCCATCTAGCCCATCCCCTACCTCCCTCCCTCCATCAAGCCTCAATTTGTTCTCTATTGTTAAGAGTCTCTTATGGTTTCCTTCTCTCTCTTTTGCCTTCCTTTCCCCTATGTTCATCTGTTTTATTTCTTAAGTTGCACATATGAGTGAAATCATATGGTATTTGTCTTTCTCTGACTGACTTATCTCACTTAGCATAACACCCTTTAGTTCCATCCATATCATTGTAAATGGCAAGATTTCATTCTTTTTGATGCCTGAGTAATAATTCATTATATATATTATATATGTTTATATCCACAATTTCTTTATCCATTCACTAGTCGAAGAAGATCTGGGCTTCCATAGTTTGGCTATTGTTGTAATACTACTATAAACATCGCGTACATATGCCCCTTCAATTCAGTATTTTTGTATCCTTTGGGTAAATACCTATTAGTGCAATTGCTGGGTCATAGAGTAGCTCTATTTTTAGCTTCTTGAGGAACCTCCACACTGTTTTCCAGAGTGGCTGCACCAGTTTGCATTCCCATCAACAGTGCAAGACGGTTCCCCTTTCTCCACACCCTTGCCAGTATCTGTTGTTTCCTGTGTTGTTAATTTTAGCCATTCTGACAGGTCTGAGATGGTATCTCATTGTGGTTTTGATTTGCATTTTCATGCTGATTATTGATGTTGGGCATCTTTTCATATACTTGTTGGAAACAGCGTGGTATTGACATAAAAATGGCCACATTGATTGATGGAACAGGAGAAACCAGAAATAAATCCATACATACAAAGTCAACTAATTTTCAACAAAGATGCCAAAAATGCACAATAGAAAAGCATAGGCTCTTCAACAAATGGTGTTGGGAAAACTGGATATCCACATGCAAAAGAATAGAATTGGTCTCTTATCTTAGAACCATATACAAAAGTCAATTGAAAAAGGGTTTAAGACTTAAATGGAAGATCTGAAATAATAAAATTCCCAGAAGAAGGCATAGAGGAAGAGCTATTTGACATTGGTCTTGGCAATGATTTTTTTTTTGGGGGGGGGGACGGGGATCTGACAACAAAAGCACAGGCAACAAGAGTAAAAGTAAACAACTAGAACTAATACATTTTCTGTACAAGAAACAACAAAATGAAAAAGGAATAGGGTAAATATTTGCAAACCACACATTTGGTAAAGTGTCAATATTCAAAATATATAAAGAACACTTACCACACAATAGCAATAAACAAATTAGAAATGGGCAAAGGACCTGAATGGTATTTTATTTTGTTGCTCAGATTGTTCCAGCTTTGGCCTTTGGGAGCTCTTTCAGTTAGCTCCTGAGTCCTTTCTTGATACATCATTTTTCAATTTGGTTTTATTTTTTTGTTTGTTTCTTTGTTTTGTCTTTGTTTTGCTTGTTGAGCACTTTGGTACATTCTGGCACCACAAAATCCTCTGGGCTTGTCTTGTATGTTTTCTTCCCCTGTCTAGAATCAATAATTTCTTCAGTGACCTTTTTTCACTTTATGAAGAATGATATTAGAAACCAAGACATGAATACTTGGTATGCTCATTGCTACTGGTTTGTCACTTCTTTTAGGACCTCTCAGCTGACAAAGAAAATATACTGAATATTCTAACCTGTGTGTATGTGTATATATGTTTCTCTATGTAACCATTTGTATTTAAATCAAGGCAACCATGAGTTTATACTGATTTCTTTGACTGTAATCCATTACTATATGAATCATTCTAGCTCTTTCCCTTTCCCATATTCAAATTTTGACTCCAACAAGTAAGAAATCTGGTACCTACCATCCCCACCTATTTTCTTAATCATTCATCTCTAGTATACACATATAACTGAAGCAGAGTTATTCATCTGAACCCTTCCCATGGGTATAGATATCATTATCAACTATGGGATGGTGCCTATGAACAGTTCCTTTGCCTTCAGTCTTACAGGTCCCTCTCATTTAGAAAGTTATTGAGGTCACTCCTTCTAGTGAGGTTGTTTCATACATTGTAACATAGATTCTTTCATCACAGTATGCATTCTTCCCTAGGATTCCTCAACTTCCTAAATTTTTTTTCAATTTTCATAAATGAGGATTCACTCTTTATGCTGTAAAATTCTATTGGCTTTGACAAATGCATAATTATATGTATCTACAACTACATTATCATACAGAATAGTTTCATTGCCCTAAAAAACTTATCTATGCTTTACCTGTTCACACTTTCCCTGCTCTCCCTGAACCCCTGACAACCACGGATCCTTATACTGTCTCTATAGTTTTGTTTTTTCTAGGATTTCATATAACTGGAATCTTACAGCATGTAGTTTTTACAGACTGACTTCTTTGACTTAGTAATATGCATTTTTTTTCATTTAAATGATTTATTTATTTTTAAAATGCACAGGCCCTGGAAGGCAGAAAAATACATTTAGTAGATCTACGCAGCAATGTGAAACATATGTATATGTTTAGAGAGAAGGGTGTCTTTAGACCTATACTTATACCTAATGTAATTTTATAAAGTATACAATCTGAGATTTTAATAATGGAAAATTGTTAATACCCATTAATGTTCATTTTATTCAATATCTGCTCTCAGAAAAAAAAATCTGCTCTCAGGAAAATGTGAGTTATTGTTCCTCTTGTATAAAATATATACACAATGTATGTGGCATTACTTTGAGATGTTATGAAATGTTCCCCTAAACTCTGACAGTTTCATTATTTTTTTTTTATTGGTGTTCAATTTACTAACATACAGAATAACCCCCAGTGCCCGTCACCCATTCACTCCCACCCCCCGCCCTCCTCCCCTTCCAACACCCCTAGTTCGTTTCCCAGAGTTAGCATGCATTTAAGGTTGATCTAAGTATTTTCATATTTTGGTAGTTCATTTTCTTTTATCACTGAATAATATGTATGCATATTCTACATTTTGTTGTATGAATATACACAATTTGTTGATCATTCACCTATTGAAGGATGTCTAGTTTGCTTCAACTTTTTGGCAATTATGAATAAAATTACTGCAAATCTTTGCATGCAGGTTTTTGTCTTAGAGATAGATTTTCAAATCATTTGGGCAAATCCCTACAAGCACAGTGCTGGATCACACAATAAAACTACGTTTAGCTTTGTAAACACCCTCCAAAGTGACACATAAAATTAGCCATGACAATCATTCATTATGATCCCTCTGTTTTGTTTTGTTTTTGAGGAGTTCAATTGGTGAATTAAACAGGAATATATAATGGGAACTACTATGAAAGTGGCACTCATTTCTGCCATTCTTCCCAGGATGATGTTGTACTGTATTTTATTTGCTATATTGGTTAGGGGCAGTGAGGGAGGGGAATTGCACAGTGTTACGGATTTCAGTTTGACCTTTCTACTATGATAACTCTTATTCCATGGATCAAGAAACAAATATGAGAAAACTGCTTAGTCCTAAGTATGTTAATCCTGCAAGTTCATTTATCTTTAAGGCATCAATGCATACAGGAACTGAAAAAAAAAATGGCCTCTGAGTATGTCTACAGACCTCTTGGACTCATTGTGGAAAGGACCTGAGCCAAAACTGTATCACCTGACCTTCTCACCTCCTTATTATAGCAGGAAGGCTAGGATGATCCCTGGGGCCTCCAATATTAATGTCAGCTTAGACTATACATCCACCAGCCCCTAAAAGATTTGGATATTTCTCTTTCTCCAAAGTATAGTTACTTGGGAAATAATTGAGTGCATCACTACTGTATATACTTGAGGTGTTACAGAGTCCTTTCTCAAGAGGATTGGATCTCCCTTCAGTCAATGGGTTCTAGGTCTGAGAACTGCCTCAAGACTGAATATCAGGGAAGAAATTGTAACTTAGCTTTGAGATAGCTAACATCAGCCATATATATGGAACAAATATATATCCCTAATGATTGCCCATCCATCTTGTCTCTAGGAATACCAACTTCTATTACCTATTGCTCTAGATTCCTGTGAGTTAGGGCACCCAGGTAAACATTCTGACATTCCAGTCTTGCTGACTATTACAGTAATCACAACTCCCTTCCTTCTAATGGCTAACTAATGCCACCTATCCTCTACTATTCCAGAATTCTATCATCCTCACTGACACTGTGGAGCCCAGTTCAATAAGTATTTCCTACCTCAGCCCCAGATGACAGAAGACAGCCAGTATCTGGCTTCTCAATGATGATAATGCCCCCTCATCAGTACATTCTTTGTAACTTTAGTGAAAGGAGTGTCTCCCAAGCTTTCCTGAAGAACATATCCAGTTGCCTGGTTTGGGTTGTATTATGAATTCATTCTACCACATCCACCTCTCAAACACTTTATCCTTTCCTCAATACTCTCAGGCAGCCTGGTACCTTCACCATAACTTTTTTTCAAGTCCTACAAGCATCCCAAAAGCACATTAGGACATTTGGGGAAGTGAGCTATAAGTATTGCCTCAGATCAATAAATAGTCTCCTATTCAGTCTCCTATTCTCCTCCTCCCCATGGGCTAACGTTCTCCCAGGAAAGCACTCCTGTGTACTGGAACATACTGCTTGCAACTCCTTCAGTGAAAAATTCTCCCTGCCTTCCCTTTTATAAAGCAGAACCAGCACTAATCTGACTGGCTCTACTGAGACTTTAACCAATGGCCAGGAGAGGAAAGGGGCAAATCTCAAGTTAAAGAAGTATTGTCTACAAGGCATCTGCTTTAGTTGAAGTATTTTCAGAGTCTTCAGCCAATGGAGGAGGACCTAGATCTCCTATCCAATGAGAGTAGTCCATTTCTAGAGGCTGAGAAAATTCAGAGGATTTTGGAATTCAGTGTTACCAAGTATATTTGAGAATATGTCTCCCTTTCTTCCCCAGGGCTCTGCTTTGATATAGGAAACATGTGAAAAGCAACCTTCATGCATTGGGGGCAGAGAATGTAAATTGGTGCAGCCACTATGGAAAAGAGTACAGATGTTCCCCCTAAAAATAAAAATAGAAATGTCATATGATACAGTAATTTCAATATTAGTTATTTACTCAAATTAAACAAAAACACTAATTTGAAAAGATATACACATCCTTATGTTTATTGAAGCATTATTTACAATAGTCAAGATATGGAAGCAACCCAAGTGTCCATCCATACAAATGGATATAGAAGATGTATATATATATATACTCAATAGACTATTACTCAACCATAAAAAAAGAACGAAATCTTGTCATTTGTGACAACACAGATGGACCTAGAGGACATAATGCTGAATGAAATAAGTCAGACAGAGAAAGACAAATGTCATATGATTTCATTCATATTAGAATATAAAAAACAAAATAAACAAGCAAACCAGAAACAGACTTACAAATATAGAGAATAAACTGTCGTTTGTCAGAGGGGAGGGAGTAGGCAATGGGCAAAAGGAGTGAAGGGGAGTAGCAGCTACAGACTTCCTGTTATGGAATCAACAAGTCACAGGGATGAAAGGCACAGCATAAGGGATATAGTCAGTGGTATTGCAATCACATAGTATGGTGACAGATGGTAGATACACTTATGGTGAGTACAGCACAATGTATAAACCTGTAAAATCTCTATGTTGTACGCTGAAACCAATGTAACATTGTATGTCAGCTATACTTCATTTAAAACGAAAGAGGAACATGTGGATGCTACAAATTTGGCTTTCTATGAAGGTCACAATTAGGTCCCGGGCCTTGTATTTAGCACCATCTGCCCTCTGCAGTAGAGGAGGGTTTTTAAACACTACTATGGAGGTTTTCTGATTTTCATATCATGTCCTAAGATAGTAAGTGGATAACCTGAGTTTGTGATTTTTTTCTCTTTAAAGCATCAGTAGGATCCAGGAATAATCAACCAATCCCATAATGTCCATAATGGTTACTGTTTCTTCTGTGTGTCTCAAGTGTCACATATACTGCACAAGCCAGAACAACACCTTCCACTGACTATATTTTGCCCCAGTTCACCATAAAAGATAGTAATGATATGTTACAACATATGAAGGGTGATCAATGACTCCACTTACCACCAATGAAGGGTTTCTTGTCTCTTCTGGCCAATGAGTGAGACAATAACATAATCCTGTTAGAATTGGCTTTCTGGAACCACAGCTGGTTGTCATTCCTGGATTTCCCAGAAGCACTCCCTGAGACGAGGATTTTTTTTGCAAGTGATCTGTGAAGGAAGTGCTTCCAGGAGAAACTAGTAAAGGAGTACAAGAAGATGAAACCATACAGGTGTGTGGTTTCAGGCAAAGGCGTATGGCAGATAGCTTTAACTTGGTCCCACAGGAGAACCGTAGAGCATAAAGGAAGCCTCAGGGCTGTACTGATGTGAGGCAAGACAGCCAACCTTCCTCACTCCAGTGCCTATAAGTCATTGGCTAAGAGTCACTCCATGGAATCATAAAATCTTAGGCACTTCAGGCTTTGTGTATGTGAGGACAAGACAGGTTCCATTGCCCAAGGGCAGTCATATGAATAAGCATCATAATATTAACAAATGGAGGCAAAACTACCAAAGCCTATGTGATGTTGAAGGACAACATGAGGACACGGCTAGCAAAATCTAGACCATGAAATGCTCTAAATGACAAATACTTCCGTAATTTTCTTCCATAAAAAATTTCAAGGAGACAAAAAATGGACAGAGAACTTTATAGATTAAAATAAACTTTATGTGAAATATAAGAAACAGCACAGGGGAAGGGAGAAAAAACTGAATAGGTAGAAATCAGAGGCAGACAAACCATGAGATACTCTTAACTCTGGGAAACAAACTGAGGGTTGCTGGTGAGGAAGTGGGTGAAGAGATGGGGTAATTGAGTATTGGGCATGTGATGTGATGAGCACTGGGTGTTATATGCAACTGATGAATTATTGAACACTACATCTGAAAATAATGATATACTATATGTTGGATAATTGAATATAAAATAAAATAAATTTTAAGATATATTAACCAATAATAATGAATCTACTTTATTTTTATTTCAATTCAAATAAGTTCTTAAAACATTAATGACTTTAATGAGATAATTGGAAATGTAAACACGGAGTGGATATTTCATAATAAATGCTTCTTTGGTACTTTTAAGATAACATTCAACATAACGGCTTGGAGAAAAAAAAAGTCCTTTCTCTAGAGATATCTATAGATGAAGTGACATGAATTTGGAATTTGCTTTTAAAAAACATAGAGGGCAATTATTGGGGATATAAATGAGACAAGACTGTTTATAATTTGTTAATTATTAAAACTGGATGATATACATGGGATTCATTCTACAATCTTATCCTTTTGTATATGTTTAAAATTTACCCAAAAAAAATCACTGAAAGATGCAAATAATGACAATACAGAAATTGTGGCCTATTATATAACTAAAATATATATGAAAAATCTATTTCAACTTAAAAATGTAAAGAGTAGAGGGAGTGGGGCAAGATGGCATAGGAGTAGGGCCCCCAGTCACCTGCCCCCACCAACTTACCTAGATAATTTTCAAATCATCCTGAAAACCTACGAATTCAACCTGATATTAAAAGAGAGAATAGCTGAAAAGCTACAGAGAGAAGAGTTTGCCCTTCTAACAAGTACAACTTGTTTTTAGCCACTCTGCACTGAGCAATGGCTAGAAAGAAGAACTCACCACAAAAGAAAGCTTCAGAAACAGTCCTCTCTCCCACAGAGTTACAGAATTTGGATTACAATTTGATGTCAGAAAGTCAATTCAGAAGCACAATTATAAAGCTACTGGTGGCTCTGGAAAAAAGCATAAAGGAATCAAGAGACTTCATGACTGCAGAATTTAGACTAATCAGGCCGAAATTAAAAATCAATTAAGTAGGATGTAATCTAAACGGGAGGTCCTAACGACTAGAGTTAATGAGGTAGAAGAAAGAGTGAGTGACATAGAAGACATGTTAATGCACGGAAGGAAGCTGAATAAAAAAGAGAAAAACAATTGAAGGACCATGAGGAAAGGTTAAGGGAAATAAATGACAGCCTCAGAAGGAAAAATCTACATTTAATTGCGATTCCAGAGGATGCCAAAAGGGACAGAGGACCAGAAAGTGTACTTGAACGAATCATAGCTGAGAACTTCCCTAACTTGGGGAGGGAAACAGGCATTCAGATCCAGGAGATAAAAAGATCCCCTCTGTCTGTCTCTGCCTCTCTCTCTCATTAAAAATAAATAAATAATAAATAAATAAATAAATAAATAAAATAAACAAATAAATAAATCTTTAAAAATAAAACATTTTATAGCAATGTCTTAGCTCAGTTTTCCCAAAAGAAGTTATGGTCTAAGACAACAGAATGCATACAAGTAGTTTACTTTGAGAAGTGACTTCAAGTAGCTAAAGTCAGGGGCCCTAGAAGGAATCAAACAAAATAAGGAGCAAAGTCAATCCAAGGGTGTTACTGTGGGCACCTGCAGCTAAATTCCACTCTAGAGCTTCTCGGGACCTTGCAAAATGTGCATCAGAATTGCTTACCTGAGACAGTGAAATAATGTCATCTCTTCCTGGAATCCTGCCTTTAATACTCAGTGATTGTCCTAGGGGATATTACCTCCCTCATGCTTCCACATTGTGTTGGCACCAAGATGATGAGGCAGGCTCCTGTGAGTGTTCTATGCATGGCAGTCATGAAGCCTTAAGACAGAGGAGCCACCTGAAGTAGGGTGCTGTCAGGCTAGCTCTGAGCATGTTGGTTGCCATAGCGAGCTCCATAACCTTAGGCATAAAGGGGGTTTGAGAAAATGGAGGATGGGTATAGAAGTATCAGAGTGTAAGTATCTAAAAAGACTGACAGACTTCTGATTTTATATTTAGTGTTTTCTTACATCTACTGTCCTTTGAATATTCTAATTTCTTAAATTCTAGTTTCTTGTGGTAGATTTTTAGATCATTAACTTTTACATTCTTATAAAAAGTTTAAATCTTTCATTATCTTTCATTGTGTTGCTTTTACTGTATATCCCATGAGTTCTGGTTTGCAGTATTTATGTTCCTTTTAGTTCTAAGCATTTTCTAGTTTCCTCCAGATTGTCATGTCCAAAGTTACTGTAATGCCACAATATCTCATTAGATCAATACTTAATATCTCCATATCCCACAAGAAAGACAACCTTAGCTCTTAGCTCTCAGATATAAACATTTGCCCAACTGTACTTGGTAATAATAACAACAACAACAAATAATCAAACAAACAAACAAATAAAGCAGTCTGACTAGGCAAGGTACCACTGTTAAGGTTAAAAAGATGCCCATTGGAGTCAGACACACTTGGGATTGAATGTAGTACAGGCTAGTCAAGAGGAAAAGCATCCAAGAAGGCCTGTCAAGTCTTTGAAGTGTTTGTAGTCTCTTGCTACCCTCTAGTGTCATGATGCAGAAGTGCAGGCCTGGAAGGGAAGGACTCAGCCCCAGGAAGGCTCCAAAAAGCAAAGGTTGGATATCTACACTGTTTGAGACAGCTCCATGGAAATGGTGATGAATAGGGCAGTTTGTGCCCTGAAGGATTCAGGATGATCAGGGGTATAAGACATGCACAGATGAGTCTACTAACAATTGCCACCATTTATTGAGTGTGGGCCATGGGTCAGTCCCAGTGTCTTTAGGTGCAGGATCGCATCTCCTTGGCACAAAAACACTATAATGTATGTGTGATTATCCTTAACTTAGAGACAAGGAGACTAAGGTTCGGAGAGGACAAGTCACACACTCAGGTATTCAGAGAGTTGCTAAGAGTCAAACTCAGATTTGTGTGAATCCAGAGTCTATGCCCATGCAAATGCTCTGGGGACTCAGCTATAGGAAATCTCACAGTGGATTCTCAGAACACCTTCCTGGGGGAGATGACGTATGATCTGGGCTTTGAAGAATGGGTACCAATAGCTGGATACCAAAATGGCATGGAGCAGGGCCCAGAGGGAACTACCTGAGTGAAAGAGAGATGGGGAGAAACACTATGGGTATGAAGGGATTAAGTGGTTCAATTTAGCTGCTGTGTAGGAATCAGAGAGAAATAAAATGGGAAGTCTGGTTGGTTTGAGACTGTTCTTTCTTCAATCCTCTCCTGTAGGCATGGGATGGCTGAAAATGAAATAAGAAGTGTGAATTCCAAACCACATGGAAAGACAGAATCCATATGATCCTTACTGAACTCTGGGGCTCCTCAGAGCAGCCAAGAACTCTGAGAGGTGAGAGCGGGAGGCCTAGAGGAAGGCCAGGTTAACATGTACAGTAGGGCTAATCTGAGATGGTGGTTCTCCCATCTCAGATTAGCAGTGAGAAGGGCAGTAGGAGGGCCTCTTCCTTCAGCAAGAGGCCACTTGTCACAGTGACTGCCTCACCAAATAGGACTCAGTGGTCTAATAGGGTTGATTGTGATCAGCAGGACCAAGATATACTTTTAAAATCAAGACACTTTTCCAGAAAAGCAATCATGTGCAATATAGTGCAAAGAGAACTACACTTAGTATCAGTAAGTATATCACTTACACCCTTACTGGAACTTGGTTACTTCTTAGCTAAGCTTAAAATAAAAAATTAGAATAGAGATATACTCTGGGTTCTGAGAAGGATGCAAGATAAGAATGAGGACAGGAGCCTTGACTCATACTTTGGCTCAACCTGCTTTCAAAGAGCAGTCAGAGTGGCCTTTCTTAAGCAAAACTCAGAGCAATTCATTAACAGCTCAGACGTCCACAATCCTGTACCCTGTGAAACAGGGTTGTTGCCTAGTACTCTGAATCCACCTGTTCTTCATCTAACATGCTATAGCTCTACAATACTCATCAAACACATCAAAAACCAGCCTGTCTCAGGGCCTTTGCACTTAGTCTTGGTCTGCCTCTAATCACAGATTTTTGTACGACCAACTTGCTGTCATTGAGCCAGCTCCAATGTCCCTGCCTCTCAGAGGCCTTCCTTAACCACTCTAACTAAGCATTACCAGGCTGTAGTTTCTTCATAGCCCTCATGACTTCTCTGAGATGCTTTTATCCACTTATTTGTTTCTTTGTTGTGTATGTGCTTATTATCTATCTTCCTCCCTTACGTCCCCCACCAGATCTCAGCCCTGAGGAAGAAGAGCCTGTGTGGGCTTTGCCGTGCCATTTGCTCAGTGCTCAGGAAGTGGCCAGTGCAAGGTAGGCACTCAGAAAGTAGTATTTGTTGCTGCAGACACACGGGACTCTGTAAATAGAGTTTTCTTGTTATGGGGCATTCTTGATGATTCCCGCTCTTCCCACCTAATTAGGCCTCACAGAGATCCTTGAGGCGAGCAAGAACAGGCCCTCATCATACAGCTCATAAGACTGGGAATTGGTCAGTGCTTCAAACTAATTTCTGAATATTCCCTCTGGAAGCCCAATTCTTAGTCTCTTTTGGGCTTTTGTGAGAATGATGGTAGCACAATGGAATGGTTTACTATAGAGTTAGGTGGAAGTGGAGGAGTAGAGTTGGGAGGTGAAGACTTCTCTGAGCCAGAGGGATGAGTAAAGTTCTCCCTCAAATCAGGAAACTTCTGAGAGGGGGAGGGAAGAAGGAGGGCATCCGTGAGCTTCACTCACCATGAGTGCATTGAGAAGACAATACTGGGAGCGGGGCAAAGTGGTGGAAGAGTAGGGTCCCCAAGTCACCTGTCCCCACCAACTTACCTAGATAACTTTCAAATTATCCTGAAAACCTACGAATTCGGCCTGAGATTTAAAGAGAACAGCTGGAATGCTACAGTGAGAAGAGTTCACGCTTCTATCAAGGTAAGAAGATGGGGGAAAATAAATAAATAAAAAAGCATCCAGTGGGGAGGGGCCCCAGTGATGACCCGGGCTGAGGGGGGTGGCGAGAGCCCCCAGGACAGGAAAGCCCAGGCCCGGAGAAGCAGGAGCTTTACCAACCTTCCCGGAGGGAAAGGCACTCACAGGGAGTTCGGGCAGGATCCCAGGAGGGCGGGGATGCCCTCAGGCTCCTAGGGGCACTAACAGAGTAGGTGTGCCCCGGGGGATAGCACGCCACACCCCGCGGCCGAGCTCCCTAAAGGGCTGCAGCACGGGCCCTGCAAGCCCCGGGAGCAGCTGGGGTGGTGGCTCAGGCTGGGGCTCCGCGCGGAGGAGGCTGCGCGGCCTGGGAGCGTGATTCCAGCCGCGGCAGCCCCGGGAGCCCAGGGCACCGGGGACACAGCCCAGGATCCGGCGCTCCCCCGCCTGCCCCCACGCAGAGGCTGGGAGGACACAGGGCAGCAAGCCCGCTCCTTCCGCAGGGCAGCCCTGAGCTGTGCAGATCGCCCCCCTTCCCCTGACCCCAGAGCATCCAGGCCCCTGCGGACTGGGAGCTGCGGTAGTTACTGCAGGAGTTGACTCTAGGGCTGGGGAGCTGGCCGCCGCTGCTGTTGTGGGTCCTCCCTGTGTCACCTTGTGCCTGGGACTGAGCAGGAGCCTCACAGGATAAACAGCTCCCACTGAGCCGGGCACCTAGCAGGGGGCTGGGCAGCTCCCACAGGTGCACACACCTGAGAATCAGCATAGCAGCCCCTCCCCCAGAAGACCAGCTGGAAGGACAGGGGAAGAGCAAGTTCTTGAGCAAGCAGTGCTGGAAAGCTCCAGGGGAAGTCTAGGGATTTACAGTATATAAGACCAGAGGATACTCCTCCTTGCTTTTTAGTTTTTATTTGTTTCCCCCTTTTCCCTCTTTTTCCTTCCTTTTTCAACTGCAACTTGTTTTTAGCCACTCTGCACTGAGCAAAATGGCTAGAAAGAAAAACTCACCACAAAAGAATCAGAAACAGTACTCTTTCCCACAGAGTTACAGAATTTGGATTACAATTTGATGTCAGAAAGTCAATTCAAAAGTACAATTATAAAGCTACTGGTGGCTCTGGAAAAAAGCATAAAGGATTCAAGAGACTTCATGACTGCAGAATTTAGATATAATCAGGCCAAAATTAAAAATCAATTAAATGAGATGCAATCCAAATGGGAGGGCCTAACAACTAGGGTTAATGAGGTGGAAGAAACAGTGAGTGACATAGAAGACAAGTTAATGCAAGGAAGGAAGGTGAGAAAAAAAGAGAAAAACAATTAAAAGACCACGAGGGAAGGTTAAGGGAAATAAATGACAACCTCAGAAGGAAAAATCTACATTTAATTGGGGTTCCAGAGGGTGCCAAAAGGGACAGAGGACCAGAAAGTGTACTTGAACAAATCATAGCTGAGGACTTCCCTAACTTGGGGAGAGAAACAGGCATTCAGATCCAGGAGGTAGAGAGATCCCCCCTAAATCAATAAAACCCATTCAACACCCCAACACTTAAGTGAAACTTGCAAATTCCAAAGATAAAGAGAAGATCCTTAAAGCAGCAAGAGGCAAGAAGTCCCTAACCTTTATGAGGAGAAGTATTAGGTTAACAGCAGACCTCTCCACAGAGACCTGGCAGGCCAGAAAAGGCTGGCAGGATATATTCAGGGTCCTAAATGAGAAGAACATGCAGCCAAGAATACTTTATCCAGCAAGGCTTTCATTAAGAATAGAAGGAGAGATAAAGAGCTTCCAAGATAGACAGAAACTGAAAGAATATGTGATCACCAAACCAGCTCTGCAAGAAATATGAAGGGGGACTCGGTAAAAGAAAGAGGAAATCCAAGGAAACAATCCACAAAAACAGGGACTGAATAGGTATTATGATGACACTAAATTCATATCTTTCGATAGTAACTCTGAATGTGAATGGGCTTAATGACCCCATCAAAAGGCACAGGGTTTCAGACTAGATAAAAAAGCAAGATCCACTTATTTGCTGTCTACAAGAGACTCAATTTAGACCTAAGGACACCTACAGCCTGAAAATAAAAGGTTGGAGAACCATTTACCTATCAAGTGGTCCTCAAAAGAAAGCAGGGGTAATAATAATCATATCAGATAAATTAAAGTTTATCCCAAAGACAATAGTAAGAGATGAAGAGGGACACTATCATACTTAAAGGGTCTACCCAACAAGAAGACCTAACAATCATGAATATTTATGCCCCTAATGTGGGAGCTGCCAAGTATATCAATCAATTAATTACCAAAGTAAAGACATACTTATATAATAGTACACTTATACTGCGAGACTTGAACATGGCACTTTCTGTAATTGACAGATATTCTAAACACAACATCTCCAAAGAAACAAGAGCTTTAAATGATACACTGGACCAAATGGATTTCACAGATATATACAGAATTTTACATCCAAACACAACTGAATATACATTCTTCTCAAGTGCACATGGAACTTTCTCCAGAATAGACCACATACTGGGTCACAAATCAGATCTCAACCGATGCCAAATACCAATCCCAATACCAAAAGATTGGGATTGTCCCCTGCAAAAGTTTTCAGACCATAATGCTTAGAAACTAGAACTAAATCACAGGAAGAAATTTGGAGAAATTCAAACACATGGAGGTTAACGAGCATCCTGCTAAAAGAAAAAAGGGTCAACCAGGAAATTAGAGAAGAATTAAAAAGATTCATGGAAACTAATGAGAATGAAGATACAACCATTCAAAATCTTTGGGATACAGCAAAAGCAGTCCTAGGAGGGAAATACATCGCAATACAAGCATCCATCCAAAAACTGGGAAGAACTCAAATACAAAAGCTAAACTTGCACCTAAAAAAGCTGGAGAAAAAACAGCAAATAAAACCGACACACAGCAGAGGAAGAAAGTTAATAAAGATTCAAACAGAACTCAATGAAATTGAGACCAGAAGTACTGTGGAACAGATCAACAAAACCAGGAGTTGGTTCTTTGAAAGAATCAATAAGATAGACAAACCATTAGCCAGCCTTATTAAAAAGAAGAGAGAAAAGACTCAAATTAGTAAAATCACGAATGAAAAAGGAGAGATCACAACCAATACCAAGGAAATACAAACGATTTTTAAAAACTTATTATGAGCAGCTAAATGCCAACAAATTAGGCAATCTAGAAGAAATGGATGCATTTCTGGAAAACCACAAACTACCAAAACTGGAACTGGAAGAAATAGAAAACCTGAACAGGCCACTAACCAGGGGAGAAATTGAAGCAGTCATCAAAAACCTCCCAAGACACAAAAGTCCAGGGCCAGATGGCTTCCCAGGGGAATTCTATCAAACGTTGAAAGAAGAAACCATACCTATTCTACTAAAGCTGTTCAGAAAGATAGAAAGAGATGGAGTACTTCCAAACTCGTTCAATGAGGCCAGAACCACCTTAATTCCAAAACGAGACAAAGACCCCACCAAAAAGGAGAATTACAGACCAATATCCCTGATGAACACAGATGCAAAAATTCTCAACAAAATACTAGCCAATAGGATCCAACAGTACATGAAGATGATTATTCACCACGACCAAGCGGGATTTATCCTCGGGATACAAGGTTGGTTCAACACTTGTAAAGCAATCCATGTGATAGATCGTATCAACAAGAGTAAAAACAAGAACCATAGGATCCTCTCAAGAGATGCAGAGAAAGCATTCGACAAAATACAGCATCCATTCCTGATCAAAACTCTTCAGAGTGTAGGGATAGAGGGAGCATTCCCCAGCATATTAAAAGCCATCTATGAAAAGCCCACAGCAAGTATCATACTCAATGGGGAAACACTGGAAGCCTTTCCCCTAAGATCAGGAACAAGACAGGGATGTCCACTCTCACCACTGCTATTCAACATAGAGCTAGAAGTCCTAGCCTCAGCAATCAGGCAGCAAACAGAAATAAAAGGCATTCAATTGGCAAGAAGAAGTCAAACTCTCCCTCTTCACAGATGACATGATACTGTACACAGAAAACCAAGAAGACTCCACCCCAAGATTGCTAGAACTCATACAGCAATTCGGCAGTGAGGCAGGATACAAAATCAATGCCCAGAAATCAGTGGCATTGCTATACACTAACAATGAGACTGAAGAAAGGGAAATTAAGGAGTCAATCCCATTTACAGTTGCACCCAAAAGCATAAGATACCTTGGAATAAACCTAACCAAAGAAGTAAAGGATCTATACCCTAAAAACTACAGAACACTTTCTGAAAGAAATGGAGGAAGATACAAAGACATAAAAAAATATTCCATGCTCATGGATTGGAAGAATTAATATTGTGAAAATGTCAATGCTACCCAGGGCAATGTACACACTTAATGCAATCCCTATCAAAATACCATGGACTTTCTTCAGAGAGTTGGAACAAATCATCTTAAGATTTGTGTGCAATCAGAAAAGACCCCAAATAGCCAGGGGAATACTAAAGAAGAAAACCATAGCTGGGGACATCACAATGCCAGATTTCAGGTTGTACTACAAAGTGCGGTCATGAAGACAGTGTGGTACTGGCACAAAAACAGACACATAGATCAATGGAACAGAACAGAGAATCCAGAAATGGCCCCTCAACTCTATACTCAACTAATATTTGATAAAGCAGGAAAGACTATCTACTGGAAAAAGGACAATCTCTTCAATAAATGGTGCTGGGAAAACTGGACATTCACATGCAGAAGAATGAAACTAGACAATTCTTTACACCATATACAAAGATAAACTCAAAATGGATGAAATATCTAAATGTGAGACAAGAGTCCATCAAAATCCTAGAGGAGAACACAGGCAACACCTTTTTTGAACTTGGCCACAGCCAACTTCTTGCAACATACATCTACGAAGGCAAGGGAAACAAAAGCAAAAATTAATTATTGGGACTTCATCAAGATAAAATGCTTCTGCACAGCCAAAGGATACAGTCAGCAAAACTAGAAGACAACCTACAGAATGGGAGAAGATATTTGCAAATGACGTATCAGATAAAGGGCTAGTCTCCACGATCTATAAAGAACTTATTAAACTCAACAGCAAAGACACAAACAATCCAATCATGAATTGGGCAGAAGACATGAACAGAAATCTCACAGAGGAAGACATACACATGGCCAACAAACAATTGAGCAAATGCTCCACATCACTGGCCATCATGGAAATACAAATCAAAATCACAATGAGATACCACCTGACACCAGTGAGAATGGGGAAAATTAACAAGACAGGAAACAACAAATGTTGGAGAGGATGTGGAGAAAGGGGAACCCTCTTGCACTGTTGGTGGGAATGTGAACTGGTGCAGCCACTCTGGAAAACTGTGTGGAGGTTCCTCAAAGAGTTAAAAATAGACCTGCCCTACGACCCAGCAATTGCACTGCTGGGGATTTACCCCAAAGATACAGATGCAATGAAACGCCGGGACACCTGCACCCCCATGTTTCTAGCAGCAATGTCCACAATAGCCAAACTGAGGAAGGAGCCTCGGTGCCCATCAAAAGATGAATGGATAAAGAAGATGTGGTTTATGTATCCAATGGAATATTACTCAGCCTTTAGAAATGGCAAATACCCACCATTTGCTTCGATGTGGATGGAACTGGAGGGTATTATGCTGAGTGAAGTAAGTCAATCAGAGAAGGACAAACATTATATGGTCTCATTCATTTGGGGAATATAAAAAATAGAGAAAGGGAATAAAGGGGAAATGAGAGAAAATGAGTGGAAAATATCAGTGAGGGTGACAGAACATGAGAGACACCTAAGTCTGGGAAATAAACAAGGGGTGGTGGAAAGGGAGGTAGGTGGGGGGTTGCGGTGACTGGGTGATGGGCACTGAGGAGAGCACTTGATGTGAGAGCACTGGGTGTTATGCTATATGTTGGCAAATTGAACTCCAATAAAGAGAGAGAGAGAGAGAGAGAAGACAATACTGATCAGTGTCTCCCTCCTCTAGGAGGCCTTTGGCAATGCCTCCTGGCTAGTTCATGTCCTTCCCTACCTCTACAACAGCTTCCAAATAACTCCACCAAAGTACTTAGTATATCTGTTGAAATAATTTATACAGACTTGTTTCTTGCTCCAATTCTCATGACTTGTGGGGCAGACACTATGCCTTATTTATCTCTGAGTACTACTTCAGTGCCTAGAAAATAGTAGATGCTCACTAAGTGTTTAGTCCCTATATTTTTTTTAGGTGTGCCTGAATGAGTTCTCTGTTTCTCCACCACACCTGAGGTGTTCCTGAGGTGGTCTTTCCACGCAAAGAGCCACCCAACGTCATTGGCATATGAGACCACACCCCTGCATAGATCCATGTTCCTGAGCAGCTTCACAACAAAAGGAGGAGCCCAGAGAGGCAAATCTGGAACTTGCATCATGAAGATACCTTTCTATTTATACCCTTCCTTGAAGAGAAACAGACATATCTGTAAACACAAAAATTCTTTACACACCTAAGTCTGCAAGTATGCATACGGGGGTTGAGGGTGTGTATGTGTGTCTGCACACATCCCTTTTGAGATAGAGGTTGAAGAAGCTGTTACCTATATGACTGTCTATCTCATCTCAACCTCCTATAACCTTCTGTTCAGACCATTCATTCAACAAATATTTATTGTGTTTAGCCCCACATTCATTTAAGCTTGCTAGTAGGCAACCTTGGAAAATTGATATCTGGTTGCTTTATCCCTTCAGACTGCTATTTACTCTCCCCCAAAGCACCTCCCTCAGCCCCTGGTCTCATACATGAAACAGCATGACTTCATTCCCTGGAACATTTACAGGGATCTTGTTAAGAGCCGGGCTCTGTGCCAGTTTTGGGGAAGACATTTGTGACTCTGTCCTCAAGCATTTAACACTATTGAGGTTAACAAATCAGATGCCCAAATGTCTTGAGAACCAAGAGGAACATTCTACATATCCTAGCAGATGTAGGAAAGGCTGTGGATGTGAGAAAGAGTGTCTGTCTTTAGACAGGACACATTTCCTGGGGTTGAGAAAGGCTCCATGAAAAAATACCATTTGAATTTTATATAGTAAGGGTAATTTTTTTCTTTTCTCTCTATTGGAATCTCAAAATATGAGACACTACTCACTTAAAATGGAAATAGCTAACTCCTCATTACATCTTCATCCTTTCCCTCTCAAGATATTTTTTTGTTCCAAAGAGCACTAATTTGCTTCTCAGCTTTGGCCTCCATGCTGGAAGGTACTTCTCTTTTTTAAAAATTGTTAAAAGATTTTATTTATTTATTTATGAGAGACACACAGAGAGAGGCTGAGACACAGGCAGAGGGAGAAGCAGGCTCCCTGCCAGGAGCTGAATGTGGGACTCAAGCCCGGGACCCCGGGATCATGTCCTGAGCCAAAGGCAGATGCTCAAGCACTGAGCCACTGAGGCATCCCACTTCTTATCCCTTTTTGTCATTACAGCTCTAGGCTCACTGTCTCTGAGGAGTCTCCCATCACATCCCTGCTGTAGCTTGTAGGGTTTCTACCATCTGCCGCCTTCCTCAGCCTGGACCAATCTTCTATTGCTGGAAAAGCCTTCTTATTAGCCCCCAGTGAGGTCCTCAGCCAGGGTCAGCCCTACTGTCTAGCCCTGCTACTGCTCATTTTGGACCCGCATGGTGATGGGAAAGTGTATAGGTACATCATTGGCTATCCCAGCCCATTCATCATAACTGGCCACAATTCTCTTCTCTCTTGAGCAGAATTTTCAGGGCTGTCTTCCCCCAGAGAGTCTTATCTCTCTGTCCACTATCTGATTCTCAATGGAAACCCTAAGATTCCAAATTTACATAAAAATTGAACTCCCCTTTTGTCCATTTTCATTTTTGCAATTGCTAGACTCTAAGTAACTTGAAGACAGGATCTTTTTATACTGCTTCCATTTTTCATGGTACCTGGGTACCTGTGCAGTGTCCTTTGCTGGGCACTGAGGGAAATACATATAAATAAAATGCATCCCTAGGTGTTTGCTGAGGACCTACCATGTAGTTAAGAAAGAGGTGAGTACATCAGAAATGGAAGCAGTATAAAAATATCCTGTCTTCAAGTTACTTAGGGTCTAGCAACTGGCAAAAAGAAGGCACCCAGTCTCCAGAGTAGTTGAGACCAACTGAGGGTGCCTGTGTGTGTGTAGTATAGGAAATAGAAACCCATCCTTACAGAACCTTTGGTATGACTCAGAATTCCAGACACAGTGTTTGATCTCTCTACTGGGAAGGATACCAGGTTATCTGGGTTCTACACATCCACTTGACAGCACTATCCCAGCTGAAGGGTGTGCATAGAAAAGGAGGAGGAAGAAAAGAGAGTCCTCCACTGCCTCTGTCTACCCTACCTCTGCCTTACTGCTGAAAGCAGAATGACATCACCCAGGGGGAGCCAGGAGTAGCGTGGGTCCCATCCCTCAGTGGGACCTGAAGCTCCTGGGACTCACACTTGGGCTCTGCACTTTCATGCTTTGCAGCATTGACATGTCTCATGCCTATAAATGGTGGGAGACCATGCCCCAGCCCTTTCACCTGATTCTTTGTTACCTAAAATGAACTATATTTCAAATTGCTTATTTAATGCATTTCTCTTGAATCTTAAGAATCAGGGGGGTGAGCCTATATTTTACAAAGATAAACAGTCATACATTTATAGATTTCTATATATCGGTAGATAAAAATGTATTTTGGCTACGTATTTTTTTGAAATTTACATATAATCGGACAGATTTGTGGCTGATTTAAGAAGCGTGTCACACCAAAAAGGTACCTCAGAAAACAATTAAATACTTCAGATCATTAGAAAAATACCAACAGAATTTTCCATTAATACTCAGAGCAAAACTTTAAATCACATTTCTCACCACTTATCTAGATATAGTAAAATAGATAGATGATAGAGAGATATAGATATGGATATAGATATCACACAGATAGAAATGATCACCCTTGAAAAAGATCTCTTCTTCCTTTCTAAAATTGCAATGAATCTCTACCACCACTCAGATGCTCAGTGTGTGTACACACTCATTTCTTTTCCCCTCTCTTCTATGCTTAGTTCCTTAATGTAGAGATCAACTTAACTTCTGTTTTCTTTAGTTAAGTTTTAGTTTCTCTCACTTGCCTTTTTCCCTAATTCTGAAAAATGCAGAAATTTGGAGGAGCAAGATGGTTTGTAATCCTGATTCTCCTTTATCTTCATCAAAACTAAAGCTGGTGAGAGGACCATGCCCTCTTGAATGCTCCTGAAGGAACAGCCATCTCCAGTTCCAGGGGTCCCCACCAGGTCAGAGAATATATAAGCAGCTGTTGCATCCTATGGACCTGGGTGTTCAGGCCAGTGGCTGTCCTTCCTCTCCATCCATGAGACCTTATAGAATGCCTTCTTGCTTGGGGAAGGGGGTATCTCACAATTACTTTTTAAAATTAGTTGTGATAACTGGTTGGTATCCCTAAAGATGGGGTGAAGGGTTGGATACATCTTGTCAGAGGGAAGCTGTACCTTGTCTGCCTCTTATCCCTGCCCCTACCACAGCAAACACACAGGTATGAGCACATAAATGCCTCTGGCTCCAGCTTAAATTTGCGTTATGCACTTCACAGGGAATTGGCTAGAGATTTATTTGTCTCTGTAAAAAGAATCAGGAGTGGAGCAGGACCAGACTTCATGACAACTGTCCTCTCCCTTGAGTGACAAGAGATAAAAAACACAGATTCAAGGGTCCCATCAGAAGACTTTGGTCTCCTCAGAGGCACTACTCAAGTTTTCCGCACCTGCCTCTAACACACTTAAAAGCATAGGCTATACCTCAGAATCCTTTGTGCCTATATTCAGGGTGAGGGGAACCACCCATAGCAAAAATGGAACAAACCATTGCCATCTAGAAGGAAAGAAGATGTGGATAAATAGAAAGTCCACACAGCTCCATTCACCATTTTAAGTGTTTGAATCATTTCTCTTACTTATCCAGTAGCCAGAAAAGGTTGGGTGAGTGTTGGGGATTTGGTCAGAAAGATCACATGAGCCAAAGCTTTGCAACGAGAAATGGCTAGTTGTCTGCCAGGAACTACCAGATGGCCCTTATTTATGGCGGAGAAGTATGACACAGGGAATAGTGAGATAAAGCTGGAGAGGTGGGCAGGCTGTGTTGTGTCAGAATTTAGATTTGGTCCTGTAGGTAGAGGCTATGAGGAAACAGTGAGGGATCCTATGTAGGATAATGACACAGACTCTTTACATTTAAAATGTGTTTACTTGAAAATTATGTATTTTGACACAATTTCAGACTTACAGAAAAGTGTCAAAAACAGTACAAATAATTTCTGGATACCCTCCATGAAGATTCACTGAGATACCCAAATGTCGATATCTTTTCCGCTCCCCTTTGTGTATGTGTGTGTATGTATTTTTACATAGAGATACATAAATATGCATGCATGTTTAGGAAGAAAATACCTGTGTATATACATATATATATGGAGAGAGATGTATATCCCTATGTATGTATAGTTACATGTACATGCAGCAGGTACACATACATATAGATACACACGTGTATGGTATATGTATATAGATACATAGATGTATATAGCTGTGTATCTGAATCTGTCTATCTTTCTATCATCTATGTTTTGTTTTCTTTTTCCTGAACATTTTGTGAGTAAATTGTGGATATGAAACATCTTTGGTCCTAACTACTTCAGTGTGCATTTCTTAAAGACAAGAAATTCTTTTACATTTGCCTTTTAGAATGATCATTTTGGCTTCTGTGTATTAGATGGTTTGCACTAGAGAGACTGCAGACAGGGAAGTGGGTTAAGGGAACTCTTTGACAACCAGGCAAGATCTGATAAAGGCTAAAGGAGGAGCTTCTTAAAATCACATACGCTGTGTGTGGCATATGCTACATATCTAGATGGTAGATCAGCAAGACTTGGTGAGTGGTGGCAGGTGGTTAGAGGTGGTGCCAGGTTTCTGGTCTGGTCTTCTGAGTGGTTGATAAGAGTGCATGGTGGTGCTATTCACCAAAACAAAGAGTGAGCAGGAGGAGTGATAACAAGTAAGGTTCTAGAGGCAGTGTTGAGACCAACATGTGCTTGAGACAACCAGATGAAGATACTAAGGCAGAGACTGGATGTCCCGTGGCTCTGAAGCACCAGGTAGCAGGCCTGGTCTGGAAATACAGATTTGCAAGTAATTAGCATAAAGGTAGTAATTACAAGCACAGGAGTGAGTAATACCACCAAGTGAGACCAGGAGCCTGGAGGCAGATCCCTGTAGATCCTCAACCTTTTGAGGACTTCTTTCTACATCTTGGGGCCACACAGAGCAATATATCCCCTGGGGGCAATAAAGCATCCCAGGAGATCCCTGTCATGATGAAATCATTGGTTCTGAGCATGGAAAGGTCCGGTGGGTAAAAGCCAGCATGGGGACTTTGGAAGTGAACTACTTCTCACAACTAGGGATTTCCTCAGAGCCAGGAAAAGAAGAGGTGGTTTGAAGGGGTTAATCCTCTCTGATATCAGAGGCTGGATGAAAGCAAGGAAGAATGGGTTCCATCTCAGTGAGGTTACAGTGCAGGCCACAGCATGTCTCCTGAGAACAGGGGCAGGCCAGAGCCTTGCACTGTGTCCTGAAGAGTCTGGGAAAAGACATGTGTGGGAGCCACACAGGCCTGGTCCTGCCATCATTGCAAAGGCCTGGCTTTAGGGGGATGGTGGTGAAGAGCAGACAAGAGGGAAGGAGAATTTCCTGCTGAGATTTTGACTTTGGCTAAAGTACTGCTTTATTTAGTTGGGTTTTGTTTTATTTTGTTTGGTTTGGTTTGATTTGGTTTGGATTTGGGGCACATTTCCAGTGTTCAAGTCCTCTCTCGGGCATTTGATAAAATGTGACCTCAAGTAACTACTTCCTTTGTTTACCTTCCTTTTCCATATTTGTTAGTGATAAACTGGATGGATCACATTCAAGGTACCCAGGCTTTTGGAGTTCACTAAAACTAAAATTATTTTTAAAAAACAAACAGGTAAAAGAGGTAAAAGAGGGCCAACTTTTAATTTTTCCAAGTAAGGGCAAAGTCCCTTTATAACTACTATCACTTGAATAAATAAAGCTAATTTTAGAATTAATGACCCTGGAAACTGTATAGTCTCAAAAGAGAAAACAGAAAGAAAGAACTTCCAAAGAAACAGCTTCACAATCTTATACCCTACACCACAAAGTATGGTGACATTTCCTCATTCTTCTGTGGCCTGTTAAGAATATCACCAAGTACTGACACAGTCCTTGGACCAAGAATTGGGAATGTTTTGTCTGACTACTGGGCTCCTTTCAGCTCTGACACTTCTCAGTCAGGAATGCTTTCTATTCCCTTACCAAGCCCTGCTACTAGGAAGGAGGACTGCACCTCTGGGACCTAGGTGTCCTTGACTGCACTTCTCATGTTTCTCTACAGTGCTCAGCACAAACTCTGCTCAGCAGGTGAAATCTCCTTCCTTCCTGTCCCTCAGCATGCCCCTCCACTGCTGCCCAGCAGTGTGTACACACAGTTTATGCACAGTGCACAGTCAGATAGCTCTCTGGTATCCTGCAGGCACAGACATAACATGTTTGAACAGGACTCTGGTCTTCTCTGCCTTGCTCCCAGCCCTACCCTCTGTATGCTTCGTTTTTATCCCTTAGGGTCATAGTGTTTTATTTGACTCCTCCACTGTCCCCTTCCATTTTCTCAGCCTCTAGTCCTGTGTATTCTCAGCTAAAGATCATTCTTAAATGTGTCCCTCTCTTTCCTCTTCTACTGCTGTCATCTAAGCCAGGTCCTTATCCTTGCTTCTCTCCCAACTGATGCCCCTGGCTCCATTATCCCTACCCTCACCTGCTCCCACCTCCTGCCAACCTAGTCTTTCAGACGTGTTTGTCCTTTGGCTCCCCATTCCCTATGGGAAAGTCATACCATGTTTATGTTTAGAAAAGGCTTTTGGAATTATCATGTTTCACAAAATAGGCAATCTGAGCCTCAGAGAAGGGAGGCCAATTGTCCAAAAACACATAGCTTATTTCTGTCAGAACCGGAAGCATACCCAGGCTTTCTAAACATAAGTCAATGCCTTTCTACCTCCCTATGTTACTTAATAGAATTTTTTTTATATACAGTATACTATAAAGTGTCACATTTGACTGCTTAGATAGAGCCAAATCCTAGGTCTCATTGCACTTTCCACCCTGTAATCTCAGCTATCCTGGTAAGTCTGTCTTCTATGTGCCTGATCCCATCATTACTGCCTGCTGCTCATCAGCATCAATCACCCACTAAAGGCAAGCCAATCTCTTTCCCTCAAAAAATACATAGTATCTACCCACCTTCAAATGGTTAGTCAGTTCATAGTCCCTCACCAGGAATGTCCTCGTTCATTTTACAGAAATTTATATAGCTCCAAATCTGAGCCAGAATCTTTGCTAGGGTACCAGGTTGCAAAGATGAAGTCAGTGTTTATGCCCTGAAGGAGCCCATCATCTTGGAGCTTCTCCCATCTTCTCTGATGTTTTGCTGTTAATAGTGGCCCAGCCCATAGGGTTGATGGCTCCTTCAATATCCTGTGCCACCCTTGTTTCATATCTTCCTTCAGGTCCTGACTCATGCTCATCTGCCTTCCAACTCCAGGTCCTCTGTCACAGTGATCTGGCCTTATCTCCCCAAAAGCCCATGGTCTCACAGTCCTCCATCCCCCAGTGTGCTGGACATAGTGTCTGCTTCCTATATACTTGATGACTGACTAGGTCCCAGCAAAGCCCAAGCCTTTGCCCTTCGACCTAGCCAGATCCTGGCTCTTCTCAGGGTGAATGTGCTAATGGATGCCCAGCACTAGAAATTGAGCAAATGGGTGTCCTTTTTCAAGCCAGACACATTATGGAAGGAAGGTTCCCCCCCACATCCATCCTTCCTATACACCTCTCATCTGCACTCCCTCAGCAGCTTTCACACAATTGAAATGAGAGTGAGATGAACACCAGGGAAATCCTAAAGGGGGAGAAATGTTTTCCAGAGACATATGGACTCTTAGAGGATGGGAGTCATGCAAAGAAACAGGGGTTATGGGCCTAAACTAGGTACAGACCAATGGTAAGTAGTGAATATGTGCATATGCTTTGGAAATTGGTAGGAAAACACCATCTCTCTCATCAACTTTACTGAGAACTGGACTTACAGGCCCATAAGCACTTAGGGCTACAGTGTGGGAGAGATCAATGTGTGTGTATGTGTGTCTGTGTGTGTAAGAGAGAGAGAGAAAAGGGGAGAGGGAGAAAGAAAGAGAGAGAGAGGATTGTAGAGACAGAAAGACAGAGAACAATGTTTATGAAAGCCAGAGAATAATGGTGCTCCAAATGCTCAGATAAGCGTTTAGTTTTATTAGTGGCTTCTAGATTACCCATTCCTTTTCCTGTCCCCTGGTGGTAGAAGCAGTACTGCGTAATACTTTGTGGTGCCCAACATGGGGGGGGGGGGGGGGCTTAAACTCACAACCTTGAGATCAAGAGTCAGACATTTAGCCAACTGAGCCACCCAGTTGTTCCTGTATATACACTCTTGAGGTAGCTGAATCCACCACAAAAAGTCTGTTCTGTATGATCAGGGCCTGCACAAAAAAAAAAAGGTTAACAGAATTTAATATCCAAAACTTGTGAATTAGCTGATGTTCATACTTTCCCCAGCTATGCAGGAATCACTCCAATGACATTTGGATTTGAGTCTTCAGCTAATCCAAGTCAAGCAATCAAAAAATATTGCAGCCACTGTGGAAAATAGTATAAAGATTCCTTTAAAAAGTAAAAATAAAAAATATCATATGATTTAGCAATTCCACTACTGGCTATTTACTCAAAGAAAACAAAAGCACTATTTTTTGAAAAAACATATGCATCCCTATGTTTATTGAAGCATTATTGACAATAGCCAAGATATGGAAGCAAATCAAGTGTCCACCAACTGATGAATAGATTAAAAAAAAAAAAAGACGTGGTATTTATATACAATGGAACATTACTCAGCCATTAAAAAGAATGAAATCTTTTGTCACATTTGTGACAACATGGATGGACTTAGAGGATATGAGGCTAAGTGAAATAAGATAGAAAAAAGACAAATACCATGTGATTTCACTCATGTGGAATTTAAGAAACAAAACAAACAAAAGCAAACAAATAAGCAAAAAAGGTAGAAATATGTCCATAAATACAGAGAACAAATCAATGGTTACCTGAAGGCAGGCAGATGAGAGATGCGTGTAATGAGTGAAGGGAGGTAAGATATATAGGCTTCTAGTTACAAAATGAGTAAATCACAAGGATGAAAAGTACAGCATAAGGAATATAGTCAATAGCACTGTAATAGCACTGTGTGGTGACAAATGGTAGCTACTCTTACAGCTAGCATAGCATAACGTATAGAGTTGTTGAATGTTGTACACCTGAAACTAATGTAACATTGTATGTTATGTCAGCTATAATTCAATTTTTAAAATTTATAAACATTGGGAGGAGGGGAAGAAGAAGACATGAAGCAGCTTTATCTCCCCTTCCCATGTACACAGGCCCATTACACAAAGGTACACTTGCCACACAGGCCTCCCATGCCCTGTTGCCTTAGGGAATACTGAGGACCCAGCCCCTTCTTGTTCACCACTGGTCCAGCACAGGCACAGTCCCCTGTGAATGGTGGGACTACACTCCATCTTTATGAATAAATGGTGGTCATCCCGTGATAACTGCCCCGCACAGCCTTTCTTCTCTGCTCTTAGGGACCTGAGCTGAAATCCTTTTCTAAGACTATCTGGGATTGCTTCTGTCAGAGTGACAGCAGGCCAAGGGGTCTTGCCCCTGGATTCTTCCCAGTTTCTCTCACTTACTTGTCCCATACCCAGCCTGTCAGGACTGTGGTTGAGGAGAGAGACCATTGATTCCAAGCCCATGTCTTCAGTGTTATGGCCTGACCTCCCAAGATCATGGGATATTCTAAGGCTTCAGTAGAACTACAGCTAAATTTCAGTTTGAGACTTAAGACACAGCACCCTCAACACTAGTTTGCTGATATCCATTTCTTTCAGCCAAGATCTTAGGATACTAGGTGGTAAATGCCACTGCTTACCTTCAAATTTTGCAGCTATTTCATACTTCCAAGAGTGTATTTTGCCCTAATTTTCAGCAACAACTCCATGGAGTACCCAACAATTGTAGAACACTCATTCTATGCCAAATACCACACTCATACTTTACCTATGTTGCCCTTTTTAACATACACTGTGGTGTTGTTATTCTCCTTAGTAGATGAGGAAATTGAGTCCCAAGGACTTTAAGTGCCCAAGGTCACCCACTGGTAAAGGTCAGAGCCCCACTCTCAGTACTTCTTGGGGATGTTATGAACATATATTCCATCCTTGGTCAACTGTGGAGGGCATCCAGGTTTGTGCCCTGTGCCATCCCTCTGTCCTGGAATCTCTAACAGGAGTAGGGAGGAAGAATTGGGATGGGCCCTGAGTGACTCCTCCAGAAGCTCATTCTAATTCAATGCTTGGTTCCCCAACCCGTTCCATCTTATGATAACCACTTCCCTGGGAACCCCAGAGTCTGGGTGACTTATACATATGTAGAGAGATGAGAGATAAGTACTGTCTACTATAACCACCCAGTTCCACTTAATGGAACCTAATGGTTTTCTCAATAGAAGGCAGGACAGGGACTACAGCCTCCATTTATTGCCTACATAATAATAGGCACAAAACCCAAAGCCATTTGCCCTGTATTTCTACTAGTTCAGGGTGATTGTGAATCCGAGCCTAGGTTAAGTCAAAGTCATGCATGTTTAATGGGCCCCCCAGAAAACCATTCACCTCCTCAGTTGTTAGGTTTCCCCTAAAACAATACTGTCTGTGTACACCACCCAGGCCACCCCCTCCCCTCTGTCAACCAGAACTTCCCGGAACCCTGCCCTCACACTCCCACAGCCGGCAGTGTCCTGAATGGCTGCTCGGGACCATCCCAGATGCCAAGGTTCTAAGTCAAAAGTCATGAGTGGATTTGGAAATCAAAGGCAGCCAGCTTCGTATAGTGATGGGGAGGTGGAGCCAAGGCCAGTGTGAAGGCACCACCGCCTGCAAGTCTTGCCATGCCATGAGGGAGGCTGCCAGTCCTAAGGAGTGAGTAAAACCTGAAATTTGAGGAAGGGCAGGTGGGTCCTATTGTGACTGGGGACTAATTACAGCACTCCCACCCTAGGCCACCTCATGGCCCTAGGCAGGGATGTGAGATGTATAAAAGGTGGGCAGGCTCTGAGCATCCCAAACCCCTGGGCATCTCCACGCTCCAGCCACTGGCAAACTTGGGTAAGTCTGGCAAAGTGGTGCCTCTCCTTGCAGCCTTGCTTCACATGGTCCCAAAGTGGCTAGGAGTGGGGGTAGAGCTCTGGGTGGCTGGTCAGAAAGACCTAGTTTGGGCATTTCTCTTTTCCATGTTATTGGGCACCAACAAATAGTGGTCTATAAGTCATCTAGCTGAGGGGGTGGGGACTTGGGCTAAAATGGGAAAGGAAAGTCTGCCGAGAGGCTAGTGTCTTGAGGATCTTGCTGGTGTGTTATGGGTGTTGTATCTTGCCAGATGCTGAGAGGGAGTCAGTAGAAGGAAAGGCCACACCAGCCATGGGGCAGAGCACCCAGAAGAGTTGCATTTTAAGGAAAAGGCAAATATAGGGAGAAAGAAGACTGTGTCGGTGAATAGGGGAGCAGAGGCCCCAAGGAGCACAGAGCTGCAGGGACAAGATGATGTGGTACAGGAGCAAGGCTCTGCTCCACTGCTGGGGACCATCGTTTCTACCTACTTGTGCTGAGGGGCTAGGGATTAATTACTTCCTTCTCTGGGTTTGGTTTTTCTCAACTGTAATTAAGAATCAAGCTAAAAGATCCATTTTATCTGTAGATTCCTTTTTTCTATAACTCTCTTAGAGAAAAGAGATGCTCCTTCCCATCCTCTTAAATTTTTAGAAATTTATTTAATAAATCTAAACTCTTGCACTGTGCTCATCATGTGACAGCTACTCTGTGTGGTTGTGTGTGTGCATGTACACACATATACACACTTGTATGTATGTATGCATCTTTATGTGTATGTATTTTATATACTCATTTGATCCTTACAACGACCCTAAAAGAGGTGTGCACAGGGGGCTAAGTAACTTGCTCAAAGTTACACAGCACATTAATGGTTTAGCCAGGACTCAGATCCTAGGCAGTTCTCTTCCAGATTCCATAGTTTTGCCATAAAAGTATATTACTTTTTGTTCTTGCTCTCCTTGTCCTTCCTTCTTCCTCTCTCCCTTTCTCCCTTCTTCTCCTCTTCCCTCCTTACCTCTTTCCTTCATGTTTCTCTGTCACGAAAAGAATTGAAACAACTTACAAACTTTTAGCCACAACTCATACTCACACCCACATTTACACACATACTCACACCCACATTACATGCATGCATAAGTATACACAGATATACACACCTTAAGTTATGAAGCCATCAGGGCAAAGCAGAAGCAGAGCAGGATGTGAATGTAGCAGGCCCCATTCCCCGGCTGGGAGTGCTTTACGGTGAAGGTGTTCCTCACTTCTTTGTCTTTCTTTTTCCAGTTGTGTGTCAACTCAGAATGTCTCAGCAGAAGCAGAAGCAGTGTGCTCCCCCGCAGCAGTGTGCTCCACCCCAGCAATGCTGCCCCCCACCTCAGCAAACTAAACAGGCTTGTCAGCCTCCACCCAAGTGCAAGGAACCCTGTGCCCCCAAGTGCCAACAGAAATGTCCACCCCCTCAACAGTGCCAAAAGTCCAAGCAGAAATAAGATCCCAGCATGTGACCAGAGGCCGAGCCTCCTCGGAAAACAGAGAGCATGAAGTTCACTGCCCCTCTCTCAAACAGCCATCTGTCAGCCCCACTCACCCCCAGCTTCTGACTGCAGCCACACTTAGGAAAAGGCAGCACCAGGATGGCAGCTTCCTCGATCTCTATCTCTTATTAATTAGCAACTGCAATTTCCACCTCAGACAATGATCTGATGCTGAACTGTCTAATCATCTTCACTGACATGTATCTACATTGCTATGCCTGCTTTCTGGAAGCTTGAGCAGCATGCTGGACACCTTTCTTAGCACCCTCCATTTCTGCTCCTGTTTTCCAAACAATTAAATGTAGTTCCTCTGGCAATCACGTGTCAGTCTGATTCTTCTGTTGTTGGACAATGTTACATTCCTGCAGATTTTGTGTCCCGCCCCCACCCGAGAGCCCTAGGGGAGCTGGGCATGCGGGTGCAGGCAAAGGAGCAAGCATGATACACATGCATTTGTGAGCTGTGGGGCATTCCCAGTGCTCCTGCTGGGGTAAGGAGGAGAGGAGGGCGCTTCGAAGCATGGACACACATCCCATATTCACAGAAAATGAAAGTACCACTGGAACCAGGGGAAGATGATGCCCATTTGGAGAACCATTGGGAGAAAAAGCATCCTTGCAGTCTGAGAAAGAGCAAGGGAACTCCCCAGTCAAGAGCTACATAGCAGAGGAGAAGGATTGAGGCAAATAAATTATATTTCAGAGAACAGACTCCAAGGGTTTCTGGGTCCAAAGGAATTGAAAATAGGGCCTTAAAACATCTCCCATAAGTAAAAGAGAAGACCAAAGTCTCTTCAAGCTAATCGAATGTCATTAGGAGACAATCTACACAAACTGAATACTCAACACACAATATCCACCATCAATATGTGATCAAATCACAGCCCCCATTATTTCTCAGTTGGAGATTTCCCTGAACTATTTTCCCCTATTGCCCCCTTACTTTCAATTCTTCGAGTTTCTGGAGAATTGCAATAATCAGATAATTCAGACTCACAGATATTCCAAACTGCTGATTCCTAATGCTTCCATTACCCACTCCATTCCTCTCCACCAAACCCCTCTCCTAAAAAATAGTCCACAAATTGGGGTGTTGGAATCTCCTTTCCTACAACCTGCCACCCTTTCATGCCTCCAGGCTCTAGGGAAGTCACTGAGAGTCAGCAGAAGTATCCAAAAGGAGGCAGAGAGGAAAATATCATGAGTTAAATGTCTGGATTATCCCCAACACATATTTCAAATCCTGGAGAACACAGAGCTAACTAAAGACCAGAGCTTTGAGCATCGCTTCCCTGCATGACTGGGCTCCTCTTTCTCCATCAGACGCCTCCTGTGTCTTTCAGCTGTCTCTACTCCTTTGTTCTAGTCCTCATCCATCTAATCCCCTACCACCCTGTCAATCCATCCGTGCAGCCTCAGAAAGCACCTTCCTTCTTGTTTGTGCAGAAGGTGAGGGATGCTATAAAAACAGAGGAACCAGCTCAGGGTGTCTGGGTCCAACAATCCCTGGAAGAAGACCCCCATGAAACAAAAAACATTTAGATAGGGTGATATCCAAATAAAGGATGACTTGGGCGATACATTCGGCAGACGCCTCACACCTTGAGATTCAGAGACAGAGAATGAGAACACTTTGAAAATGAAAACTTGTTACAGCCCCACATTTGGAGCTGCCATTCAGCACAGTCCACAGACGTGTCCTCACCCCCATACATCACCTTCCCCTACAGCTCTCTCATTTGGGCTTTTACCCCTCTTTCCTTACCCTCCCTCACTCCCCAGTGTAACAGGAGATTGAATTTTGCCTCTCTGGGCTTCATTTAATTTTCTCTTTACTAATTACCATAATTAGCACAAATGTACATGTGCTTGTGTGTGGACCATCTTGGCGATTTTTTGTTGTTGTTGTTCCCGTCATACTGGGTCTGGATCCCAGAACCACTCCATTTCCACTGTGTGATTTGCAGTGAGTTACAGAACTTTCTTAGGCCCACTTTTCTTATCTCTGTGGTGGGGGTGAAGATTAACTGCTTTTTGGGGTGGGGTGGAAGGGGGAGGTGTTCGTTGAGAATGTAAACAAACAGTGAGCAAGTATTTGTTAAATAAATATTAGCTGTTGCTAATATTTATTATTCTCCAGTTCTGACTGCTCAGCAAACCTACAGGAAGCACTTTTTGCTTATTCCCACACAGTGAAGGATGTGAGCTCCAGACCTTTAGGTGTAAAGGGGAAGGGTGAATTTCAGGATCAAGGACCAATAAAGTAGAGCAAAGGATGAGTGGGTATTCACAGGGGGAAACAAGATTTAGTTTAGGGCATAAGTATCCCATTTGGTGGTTGCCCTTTACTTCCAGAATCTTCCCTGTTTTAACACCTGCCCACAGTGGATCCTGCCCTTGAGGTAATCCTGGCAGCTCTAGCCCACAGTGATTCTCAGCTATCATTTAGACAGTCAGCCCTGTCTCTGTGAGCAGGTCAGGCTCTCTGGAAGCAGGAAGGGAGGCTGAGAAGCTGAGGAAGCATGTGCAGGGGTAAAGTCTTGACTGACACACGTCTGCCAACCTCACACATGTCGATACCACCGTACTGAAGTAGATATGGCTATTCCTATCAGGGATAGAGGACTGAGGTTCAGAGGAGCTCCCTCCATGCATGCAGTAAAAACACCTTGTAGACGATGGACCTGAGATGAAACTCAGGACTCTGTCTACTTTGTGACACAGCAAGTGCTCTGACCGTGCTTGTAGCTAGAAGAAGCGTAAAGACTGGATCCTGTCTTTCCAAAACTTAAACCCATCAAACGATCAGGGAGGGGAAGTCAGCATGTTTACAAACCTCCTCACAGTCACACTTGTTTGCCTCATGTATGTTCACACACTAACATAAATTACATACAGTGAATTCTTATTCAAAGTACATTCTACAACTTTGTAGCCTGACGTTGAGCATTGAAAGCAGAAGCTGGAGCAGCATTCTGGAAGGCCTGATGTGACAGGTTATGGGCTGCCTAGTTTCGCAATGGTGCAGAGGACTCTGTGGGTCACTCAGATGGTGGCAGGAGCTCTGGTGGGCAGAGGAGTTGGTATGGTGGCTGTTTGTTACCTGCTACAGAAGTGGTTTTAATACTTCATGGGATGCCTGGGTGGGTCAGCAGTTGAGCATCTGCCTTTGGGTCAGGGTGTGATCCTGGATTCCCAGGATCCAGTCCCACATCAGGCTCCCTGCATGGAACCTGCTTCTCCCTCTGCCTGTGTCTTGGCCTCTCTCTGTATCTCTCATGAATAAATAAATAAAATCTTTTAAAAAATTAAAGAAAATACTTCAACCATGGAGTCAGCAGCACCTGTGTATGCTGGAGTATATCTGCTGAATATCAACCCTGTACATGCTTACTGTTGCACACTCACTCATGCTTGCACACCCATGCACATATTCCCACACACATATATTCATGAGCCACACATGAGGTCACAAATCATCACATACTAACACTTAATCACATGTTATCAATCACACAGAGGTGGCCACACACTGACACACACTCACAGGCACCCAAATGCACAGACACACACACTCATGGTGTCACTCTCACTCATGTGATGGCACCAGAGCATGGAGTCCAGCCTTTGTTCTCATGTCCCTGCAGCTTATCCTCTTAGCTTTCTCCAGGCCTCTGCCACATTCCAGCTGGGATATCTGACCCTCGGGACAGGGGGGCTGATGCTGGGGCTTGAACAGAGGTGTGTCTTCCTCAGAGAAGAATAGAGCTATATATTTCAAATAAAGAAATCCCCTGAAAGGTGATGTGGCACAAGAAAAAGAACACCCACCCACCTCGAAGCCTGAGAGACCTGGGTTCAAATTCCTTCTTCTGTTTGTCACTGAGTAACTTTGGACAACTTAACTTTTCTAAACTGTAAAATGAGGGCTGCTCAAACTTCCAGGCCCAAATTAGAAATTCAAGCAGACAGTCAACAGTGGTCTGCCCTTCCCCTCCTCCACAGGCTTTCTGGGAAGATGAAGACATCTCTCAGCTGCCAGTTCCTGGCCTCGGTTCCAGGGGATTTCTGGCCCAGGGGTTTCCAGGCTGGTGATGGATTTCAGCAGTGAGGCTCCAGCTCAAGCCACCAAGGATCCTTTAGTGGGAACCCTGCCCGTGGGTGGGTCCAGTGTGGCCTGCCCTCCCTTCTCCTGCATGTTTGTACATGTGTGCTTGCTGTCTGGCATTCCTGAGGGGGAATCACGGACTCCTGGCACTGGCCTGTATCTGAATCTGCTGAATCTCCTCCTGGGTCACTGTGGTGCCATCTGGGCCTGTATGTGTGTGTTTGTGTGTGTCTGTATGTGTGTGAAGGACTACTGTCACCTGGAGGTCCTGCCCGGGGTCAGAGAACAGTCATTGTTGACACCCGACTCCTGATTCCTGGCACTTAGTCCCCTCTTCTGGAATATTTATGCCAGCTATCAGACTGACTGATCCCATCCTGCTCTTTGATGAAACTAAAAAGGCAACCATTCTTCCTGTTCTCAGCCCTCCAGGCAGCCCTTTGGCTTGAGCGTCCTCTCTCCCCAAGGGCTGATGGGACCATGAGGTTCACCATCAATAGGTTTTAGATGGCACTACAGCTTCATGAGACCTGAGTTCTGCCTGTGTGATCCTGGGCAAGTTATTTCCTTTCCCTAGTCTCAATTTCCTAACCTGCACAAGGCCACCTTGGGCTTGCTAGATTCTTTCTCTTCCCATCCTGACTCACCAGAATATGACTCGGCCACTCCAATCCTTATTTAATCTCCTCATTCCCTAAGTAATCGCAGTCACGGAAAGCTCTTAGAGGTAGGGACGGGGTGGGGCCACCTAGGTACCACAACATTTTGTATGGCTTTGTCGTAGAGGCTCAGAGCAAGCTTAGCTAAAATCCACATCTATATTTTAAGATCTCTCAGCCTTAGGACCAACCTGCCTCCCTTCAGGGAATCAATAGCACACACAATCTACTGCCAGTTTTAGATTTATATATCTATATACACATTTACATATATATACACATATATATATTTAAAAGGAGTTACTTCTACAAGCAAGTCACTATACTAGAATTTTAACCCTTATCCTACTAATATTCATTACTACCATAAAAAATAACAATTCTTATTTTGCTAATGAGGAAAATGAGACCCAAGGAGGTAACAAACTTGGCCCAAGACTACACAGCTAGTACCTGTAGAGCTGAGATTCAAATATACATCTATCTTTCATGTAAGCCCATCTTTTTTACTCATTCCACTTTCCCTTGATGGTTGGGCTAAAAACTACTCCAGGGTAAACAAGGGCTGAGCTGTTCTCATTTGCATTTCACATGGTATGGTATGTTGTGGAAGAGAAGATGGGTGACATCTCATGGGGTGCTAAGCTGCTACTTCTGGCCTCTACAGAACTGGCCAGGAGCCCCTTTTCTTGCTTATAATGGCCTGGAGGAAGCAAAAAGTAAATAGCAAGGTAAGTGTGCATGGAGCTAGAGTTCTGTGTTGGGAGCAGGGCAAGAGATGGAGTTGTCATGTTAAAACCAATTAACCACTGACAGCCACAAGTTCAAGCCTTCACTGAATATTTTTATTTTATTCGTTATATGAGATTGGGTCAGGATGGTGGCTTGTGTCTTGGCTCCCTGCAGACAAACTGTGTGTATGTGCACTTGAGCATGTACATGTCTGCACACACACATACACGCACACACACGCTATTCTCTTCATGGACAGACAGGAGAGTGTCATCAGTCACCATCATCTTACAAAAGTTTCCTGCGGGTCTCCCTTCATGTCTTATATTGTGATGGCCCCCTGTGGGAAGTTTTAAAAGTAGAATCTTGATTCTAAAGACACTGATTTTAATACTCCTTAGGACAGACTGGGGATAGTTAACAGAACAGTGATGGCTTTGCTATCCCCAGGGGCTGGTAACCTGTGGTTGTGGGGCAGGTAGCATGAAAAGGGAAAGTAATAGGAGAGAGTCCAACAGCAAGAATGGTAACCTTGTAAGGAGGTGAGCAAGGCCAGGCATGCACTCAGGACACTTGCAAGTGCCAACAAATAAGCATATGCTGTCCAAACTCAGGCTTCTCCTACTTGGAAAATGGGCCGGGGGGGGAGGGGGGCTCTGCCCTAGGTCTAGGGGCCAGAAAAAGTTTTTTGCAGGAAGAAGAGTAGGAGCTGAGTGGTAATAGAGACAGTTCTGTGGGGTCACCAATGGGAATAATGCCTGAGACAGAACATATGGACCTTCAGCCAAATTCTTGCATCTCAAGATTCACCACCAATTTGGAGAACCCTTGCTAATTGTGGCCTCCTCCTTACTAAAATGAAGCCAGAGCAGCCTTTTGGCAGGACTGTGCTAATAGCTTGATTACAACCAAAGGTGAACAGACACCAGGATGGTATGCCACCAGATTATATAGTCAATAAGGCTGGTTCACTCATTCTCAGCTTGTGTTCTCAGCTCCTTGTTCCAGGTACCAGGGTGCCTCCCTGGCTACCTCTGCCCTGTTTCCATGTGGCAGAGGCTCCCACAGCCTCACCAGCCACCAGCATATGAAAGCTTTCCACAAGTGAAGCCTGTGCTTCACAACGTCTTCCCTCCTCATTCAGTTACAGTGATTTGTTAGAGTAGGGAAAAGATGGCAGGGGTCTATACTCAGATATCACCTTGCCCAAATGCTTTTGGTGAATCCCCAGGAAAGACTAAAATATCCTATAGCTTCCCTAGTGTGCTGCATTTGGGGGCCTAGGGATTGTCACACTCCATTGTGTCACATCTGGGCAATTGTCTTCTTGCCCCACATTGTTCGTTCACCAAACACAGGGTTTGGCTTTGCTAGGTTGCTAGGTCCCCCACAAACTATGCTGTACTCTTCGAAATATTGTGTCTGTGTCTGCTCAGCAACTCCTCATGCTGCAATCAACTGACTCCTTAGAAGAACTGCAGAGTGTGGCCTGTGTGGTCTGTGCCATGCCTGTTCACGTGGTCTGTCCTAGAGGGTTGAGAAAGCATGGGGGACATATGGTTTGAGAAGAGGCAATGTGATGCCATGTAGAGTTGACTTTTAGAACCAGACTGATGTGTAGGCTTGGATTCTGGTCCAACCATTAATCAGCTACATGACTTGGGACAAATTACTTAACCTCTCTAGGTTTCAGTCTCCTCAATGGCCAAATACCAGTGGTGCTTCTCCTCCTGAAGGGATTGGGGACAACAGTGTAGAGACCCTTGCATTTTATGTAGTTGCTGTTCAGTAAATAGAAGCCTTTGCAAGGAGAGCGTCTATTGCTTTCCATTCAGGTTGGCTTTTCTGAACCCCACTGAATCCTTTCTCATTTCCTATGCATTGACTCACATCGTTTTGTCGTCGTCAAACCACACCACCATCTTGAGCCAGCAAGGGAAACTTGGAAAGGCACTGACTCCAGAAGTAGATGATCCCTCCTTCTGAGGATAACATGATCCAGCTTAGGAGGCTGTTGGGGTGAGAAGAGTCCCTTCTGAGGTCCTTAGATTTTTGCCTGTAAAGTGAAGAGGAGGAATCACTAGGGCCTCTGCATCTGAGGCCTCCCTGCCTCTGGGTCTGTAACCAGTTTGGGAGATAATCCTTTGAAATTGAAAACAGTTGCACTGCCTGGGCATGCCCAGCAGGTGGCACTCTGCCCCAACTACTTAGGGGCTGATTTGTGATGTGATTTGGCACACTGTTCTGTGGCTAGAGTGAGAGAAGAGATGGTTTATTTTGTTTCCCAACTGTAGATTGTAAGTCATTTGTGGGAAAATATCAGTTGCCCATAAGCAGACTATTTGACAGAGAAAGCACAAGCAGGGAGGAGGGGCAGAGGGAGAGGGAGAAGGAGACTCGCTGCTGAACAGAGAGCCTGATGTGGGGCTGGATCCCAGGACTCTGGGATCATGACTTAAGCTGAAGGTAGACACTTAACCAAGTGAGCCACCCAGATGCCCCTCTTTCCCTTCTTTTCCATTGTATCTCTGCAGTCACATTTGGACATGCACATGTGGGGACACACACTACACACCACACACACATACACATACACACACATCTGAGTCATGGTGTTAGCTACCAGTTAGTATACACTGAACTTCAGTATTTACTTTCCCTTTGGACAGAGTCAAGCAGAAGAATCTCCTTAAGAGGAAGAAGTCATCTCCTGCACATCCAAGTGTATGGGTCAGGATAGGCTAAGTCATACTTCAATAACCAATGAGCCCTCAATCTCATGGGCTCAAAACAACAAAATTTTACATCTCCTTCACCTTCAGTGTCTACTAAGGGTCAGCCATAGCCCTGCTGCACATTAATTTGACTTTGGGATGCAGCCTTGTTCTGGAACATGGTCAATCCTTATGGCAGAGGGGCAAGGTAGTGTACTGAACTACAGCTCCTAAAATTTACACTGTATGAGAAAAGCAAGTCCCATGGCCACAGCTTCCATCACCAACAGGCAAGGTAGTATTCTCCCTGGGGGAAATGAGCAGAGGCAGCAAAATCTTTATGAACACAGTACAATCTGCTTCACCCACATAAAGTGATTCTTGGATATCTACCCTTTGGAATTACTGATGCCAGTGTTTTCTTCTGATTTGTGAAGATCATCCTAGAAAAGCTAACCAACCTTTATCAAGTTCTCCTATATGCAAAGGATGACTAAGGCCCTGCATCAGAGGAAGAAACCAAGATGGAGAAAAATAGATTCTTGCTCTTCACAGGCTCATGAGCCAGAGAGGAAGAAAGTGTGGCTGTAAACAAAGCACATGGAAGGCATGCTTGACATGCCTCAGCAAAGCTGTGAAAGGCACCAGGGAGGGTCAGCCCTGATGATGTGGAAGGACTGGGCTCTGCCGCATCAGTCTGAGCTTGTTGGTGCCCTTCCCAGGCACACAGTGGAAGAGCCTACATCTCTGTACACCCTGGATTGACCACATACTGTTTGCCTG
This sequence comes from Canis lupus familiaris, assembly GCF_011100685.1. NCBI lineage: Eukaryota > Metazoa > Chordata > Mammalia > Carnivora > Canidae > Canis > Canis lupus. The sequence continues at coordinate 62,465,137 of NC_049238.1, forward strand.
AACACACAGTCATCAGGTATCCATTATGAATGAGGTACCATACTACTACAAATGGGAGTTGAAGGAAAGTAGGGAATGTTCCTGCCCTCAAAGGGCTCATAACTAATACAGGACAGACTAAGGGATATTATATCCCCACACTGCAGAGTAGATGTTAGGACAGGACTGACACCAAAGGTGGCCAAGGTGACAGAATAAGGGATACTCAGGGAAGAACAAACTAGTGTCTGAGATTTTAAGATTAGTCAGGCACAAATTAGGGATAGGCATTCCAAGTAGAAGGAGTGGCTTATTGGCAGTAGGAGAATGAGAAAACAGCACATTATTAAGAAAACAACCTGTAAATAGTTCATCAAGTCTTATGGCTGGAACAGTAGAGCACTTGTACAGAGAGAAGGGGAGATGAGGTAATGGGAGAGATGAGACTGGAAGCCTTGCCAGGGGTTCAGAGCATGAAGGCCTTTTGAAATCATATCAACCACTATGGACTTTATCCTGATGCCTGTGAGAAATCACTGAAGAGTGTGGGCATGGAGTGGCTTAGATACTATGAATATCAGGCACTGTCCCATCCCTTCCCCTCCATCCCACTCTAGAGGGATGGCTATGATGGAGTGATATACTTGTATTTCAGTCTACTGAGTGTGTGCAAGGCCAATCATAGCTCAGAGCTCTGTGAGTCCTGGACCTACCTGGGGGTGTCAGTCATTGCCAGGCACTGTCTGAGCTGAGGCTGCTAACCCTTGTTTGCTGCCTTCTGCAACCACTTCCTCAAGGAAGTTCTCTCTGGTCAGAGAGCAGGGTACCAACCAGACAAACTGCCCCAACTTGTGGTAGCTGCTAATTTGTCTGTTTGGTTTGGTTCCCTATCTCAGCCACCATCAGAGAGGCCCCTTTCTCTGGCCAGAGGATGATCTGAGTCCCAACTTCCCAACCCCAGGACCCAAGGCTGAAGGAATAATCAGGTTCCTCAGTGAGCAGTGCCATAAATGGAAATGTCCTTTTGCCCCAACTGCATTCTGCCTGGGAAGAGAGCTACTGTTCCACTTTGATTGCCTCTGTCTGGTCTTCACTTGAGGTGATGTCCAGTAAGTTCAATTGACTAGAGATGGAAATCATAATGAACTCCTAAGTGAAAGAAAGCAAATTAAGAGATACTTGTTCAATTTATAGGATACATTTCTTAGGGACTCCTATCCAGAGCATTTTTTTGTTGTTGTTCTATACCATTAGCCTCATGTCCCCAAGGGGACTTTCTTTGCTATACTGTACCAGGATTTGCCTTTCAAATTAGCCATCATCAGACAGTCAGCCAAATGATCAAGAAATCAACTGGTCAACTACTCAACCATACCCCTAGTCAGTTGTACTACCTAGGCAGTAAGCTAGTTTGTTAGCTTACTTACTCACCCTTCTCTTTCACTCACTTTCTGGCTCACTTACTCAACAGCATCCTTTAGTAATTGGACCACCCACTCACCAACTAGCTAGTGTATCAGATCTTACCAGGGTAGAACTTCTGTCCTCAATATCCTTCCTGCCCCTGGGAAGCTTGCAATTTGGCTGGCTATAAAGAAGTCCTCCATGAACACACACACACACACACACACACACACACACACACACAGGTATCTGGGCCTCTTGCAGGTGTGGATGATGTCAGCTTAGGTCTTCAAAGATAATGCATGTGGTCAGATAAACAGAAAGAGCTACTTAGACAAGCACCATCCTGAACTTGAAAAGATGTACTAGTTCACAAAGCATCTTGAGACTTCATCAATTCTGACTCTAAAGTCACAATGTCTAACTGTGGGTTTGTCATTCAGTTCAACTCATTCATTGCTAAATCATTCACTCATTCATTTAGGCATTCATTTATCTTTCCATATTCATAGAGTGGATATAATATTTGTTTGGCTAGTATGGGGGGAGTAGATAGTAAAACACATGCATATATGATGAGATTGAAACAGCTCCTTCCATCAGGGAATGTACATGTGATGCTAAGATTAGTATATAATTTATATGTTTTCAAGTCAAAGCATTACATAAAAAGTGTTCATAGTACATACAAATAAAAAGCTGTAGGTGTGAGCAGAAGAGGAAAACACACCTTTTGGGAAAGAATTAGGAAAGAGGTCACAGAGAAAGTAATGCTTCCTAAAGATTACCTTGAATTTCACTGGTGCACCATTGCAGATCGAATGATTTGAGGCAAGAAAGCATGAGGTGAGTTTTGGGAATAGCAATGCTCTTGTCTGGGATTGAGTTAAGGGAAGGTGGGAGCCAAGGTAGGAATCATAGGTGGTGTCAGCTTGTGCAGGATTTTCAAAGAGTTCATACCCTCTCTCCTTCTTCAAGTATGTTAGTCGTTCTCACTCATAGGTGCTAGCATCTCTCTCCCTGCTTCAGGCTAACCAAGGTTAACTGACTATATCCTCATGGCCACTTATCTCTCTCACAGCAGATGCCTCTGACCAACATGGCACTCTTCAGCTAAGCCCATATGCAGCATCCTTGTCCTCTACTCACAATTAATCCTCCAAGGATGAACTCAGCTGCTTCCCAGACCCAAATCATGTATTTACAGAATGAAGGCTCAATGGAATCTTTGAGGAAATTGTAGTCAGTCTCCACATATTGGAAAACAAGAAAACTGAGGCTGAGAAAAGTTAAGGGGCATGTCTAAGGCCTCATAGCTAGTGAGGGGTATTAGTAGAGCAGTGTCTTAACTCCTTAGGCTCCCTCCCTTGCCTCTAACCACACTATGTCATGTCAGAGGAGAGGACGACGAGTGCTTCCACTCCACTTGACTTCCAAGACAACCTTGGCCATCTTTCCAGAGGCAGGCACTTTGCTCACACACCCCTCCCCTTCCACAGCCAGTCTTCAGTTTCCACAGGTGACAGTCTGTGGGTGTCCTGTCAGAACTAGCCTTTCACCATCCAGGACTTCATTTCCCCGTTTATCAAGCTCCTAGGACTTACAGAAATATGTCTTATAGAATTATGTCAGGGGTCTTATAGGAAAGTGTCATGGAGGGGTGGAAGGGGGAGATTTATTGCTCACATATTTCTGGAACCTTATCCTTTCTTTCTCTGCCTTTTGGACTGCTTTCAATACTACTTCACAGAACACTGATCATCAGTAACTGAGCATCTTATTTGCCAGCATAAAAATTAGAGGCTGAAATGATTCATGCATCAAATGAATTTCTCACATTTAAAAAGGTCACAAAGTCTCTTTAAGTAGCATCTTCTAAAGTTTTTGTTGACAGATCGTCAAGTAATTCATGGAGAAATGAACTCGAAACAGAAATATCCTAAACTGTGACTGCTGGTTAAGTATGTACCAGAACTCAAGATGAAGCAAATATGACATGATTATGATTTTTCAAATGAAAGGTGATTTGCTCAGTTTTCAATGTCCATTTTACTAAATAGGCAGCTGAAATACAGGAGTATTGGCAGCCCCAAACTCCACTGTCCTCTCTGTCAAGCACATCCTAAAAGCCTCTCATGGGTAAATCAGAGATCTCCTTTTTTTTCCTTTCCTTGTTTCATCCTTAGAGATAGCATAATAAATGCGTTCCATTTGTGTCCAGATGGAGCCATCAACAACCCTTCTTTTCCCCAAAAGTGCCCTGGAGGAGATGTGTCTAGATTGATAGCTAAGTGATTAGCATCGTCTCTGCCAGAGTCCCCTCCCAGGGTCAGATCTCTGTTATCTGTCACCCCACTATTTGTCTGAAGGGTGGGGTTGGGGTTTCTCAAGCTTTGACTCACCTTCAGAAATGAGTCTGCCTGTGCCCTCCCCTCCCTGATGTATATTCACGGCATGTACCGTGCTCTCAGGTGTCTGTTCCCTAGGGAGGCAAGATGCAGAGCCTGGTTTCCTGGTTGGCCCTTTGAGGATGAAAGATAGGATGCAGGACTCAGAACTTGCCAGGCAACAGTGCCAGGACCTAAGGCTGAATGGTGGGGAGAAGTCAGTGGTCTGCTTAGTTTCTCAGCGCCCACCTTCCCTTAGATGGTTGTTTTTATAGACTGGTTTGAGGGGTGCCAACAAGCCTCCCCTCTTCCTTTGAAAGAATGATCCACTCCCCAGCCAGCTGAGGTGTCTAGAAATCAGCCATTACAGATGTAAGAGATTTGGGTCAGCCCCATTTTCTGGATTCCAGATTCATCCACCATTACAACTAACTTTGTCATTTATAAAATTTATCATACAATTAGTTTTCTTCAAAGAGTATTGTGAAAACTTGTATTCAGAGGTTTTTATAAGTTGAGTGACTAATACAACTGCACCCATGCCTAGCAGCGTGGTGGCAAGGGACTGGTTAGGTTTCCTTAGAGGAAGGAGGGAGACAGGCTCCGTGGGAAGGATGACACTGAGTGCCAAGGAGGAAAGAGAATAGGTAGGTAGGACAGGAGGAGGCAGACAGCCAGCTTCCTACTTCTGTCATTAACAGAGCCTCTGCTGGAAGAAGCCTAGTTGCTCAGGCACTTCAGTTGGCTGAAAAAAGCTGTGAAGTCAGGGGCCCTGATTTTTTTATCTAGCCCTGCATTTGACATTAGCCCCTGTATGACCTTGGGCTGAGTCCTGTTTCCCCCTCTATAAAACGGAGATAATGTGGCTAAAGAGAATGTTGAGTGCCAGGATTTTGGAAAGTTTGTGTTGGATGCATATGAGCTGGATTCATGACTTAGAGGTCACCACCTCTTCAAGGCTAGCTGTGTTTGGCTATCTATCCCAGCTACCCCTAGAGCATCCTCTAAGAGTTGTATCACTAGAGAGAGTTCCCAAAACTAAGCAGGAGTTGTTTATTGACCAAGCAGGAGGCCAATGAGCAGACTGGGAAAATGAGGAGTAAAGTTCATTCTAGAAAAGTCATGTGGGTGCCTGAGGTATGAAGGAAGAGTGTTATCACTCCATTCGTAGGGAGCACACATATACTGATGTCTTCTAAATGCCAGGGATATGAGAATGCCTTCCTTGTGTCCATGCCAAATCTGTCTTTGCTGCTTCTTTCCCCTCTGGAGAGCTTGCGTCTAGGTGAGCATAGTGGGAGTGGGAGCCCAGAAGTGAGGCAAAGGTGGAATGCAGAACATGGAATCTAGAGCCCAGATTGTTACTTTTTTTTAAAGAATGTTATATTTTTTAAGTTGATAGGCTTATAGGGAGAGGGGGCTGAGGCCTGGCCAGGACAGGAAATTAAGGGACGGGCTAACCTTTAAGTGAGGCTTACCCTAAAAACTGAGCCACATATGACAGAAAGTTCAGGAAAGATCTTGAATCATGGTCCCACTTAGCAACAGTTGCTTGTCTGCCACAGAGAATCTGGCCACTGTGATGCAGTGGAGAGGACCCCTGGACCAGGGCCCCTGCCCCAGCTCCACCCCTGCTTGCTGCATGTTGTTGAACAAGTCAGTTAACTTCTTTGGAGCTACTTTTTCAAACTGTAAAATCTTATTTATACTACCTGACAGGATTGCCATGATAATTAAATAAGGCAAGGGGTTTGAAAATGTTTTGGAAAGTACTTCTAGATGTTTCTATTGTTTCTGAGGCAGCCTTACACTCTTGCTGTGGTAATGACAAAAATGAGTACATCAATGCCTTTAGTGGGACTATACCCTGAGGTTTGAGACATTGGTACAAAGGTAGACCAGCTTCCCAGAGCAGTCCTGCCTTCTCCATGGTAGGAATTATGAGGCCAAGTGGAGGATCAGGGCTCCTTCCTGCCATCTAAATGGCTCCATGAGTAAATTGCTAGCTTTAGCAAATAAAAATACAGCCTGCTCAGTTTAATTCAAATAGGATATTAGCAAGTAATTCAGTACTATAGACAAGTCTTGTGCAACACTTGAGATGTACTCTTACTAAAAAACTTCTGATTAAGGGGATCACGTGATGTGATGAGCACTGGATGTTACACGCAACTGATGAATCACTAAACTCTACCTCTGGCACTAATAATACATTGCTAATTGATTTTAAATAGAATTCTAGAAAATTATGTTTACCTGAAATTCAAATTGAACTGGGTGTCCTGTATTTTACCTGGCAACTGTACCCCAGAAGCTAATGCTACCCCATCCTCTCTTGCCCACCACTAATACTCACCAGCAGCCGATTCCTGGGAGGGGGGGCAGGTCAGAGGCAGTGAGTCTGTGGGTGACCATTTGCATTCTTGTCCTTCGTGCTCAAGGGAAAGCCTCCTACAATACATTGCAAACAGTCCCAGCTGGGTTGGGAAAATCACAGGACATTACCTAGTAGGGCATGGGGTTGGGGACTTCTGTGCGGAGACTTTTGACTTCTCTCTCAAATGTTTGGGTTCTCTGAACCATCCAGAACTGAGTTCCAGTCCCGTCTCTGCTGTCTACTAGCTACATGATCTTTCCCAGCCTCACTTTTTTATCCACAAATCAGTAACAATGACATTTGCCTTCTGGGGGCTATAAATTTACAATGAGGGACAGCCTGGGTGGCTCAGCGGTTTAGCACCTGCCTTTGGCCCAGGAGACCCGGGATCAAGTCCCATGTCGGGCTCCTTGCATGGAGCCTGCTTCTCCCTCTGCCTGCGTCTCTGCCTCTCTCTCTCTCTCTATGTCTCTCATAAATAAATAAATAAATAAATAAATAAATAAATAAATAAATAAATTTACAATGAAATAAGGGGACATAAAGAGTGACCTCATCACTAGGGAGTGCCCATAGCAGTGTCAGATCTTAGTGCTCAACCAGTAACAGTAAAGCAGCAAAGGTGATGCTCATATTTTTCCAGGCATGGCCCAAACTCATATTTCCTCTCCTCTTCCTCTTTCCTCAATGTTTCTTACAACTCTCAGTCAGCAAAAAGCACCTCAGATTTATTCTATTTTTTAGAGATTTTGAGTCCTTGAGTTTGAGCCAACACCTTAAATAGATGGAGTCCACTTAGTGAGACAGGGACCCAGAATGCTGTATTATCTGGTGGTATTTTCCATCAAAACAGATCAGTAAGGCAAATCCCTGGAGGAAGTGCAGGTGGGAGAAGTGGGTAAGGAATTCCCTGGGAGGAGGTAATCAGGGCCAGACCAAGTGTCTATGGCAGGCTGGGGGACCTTAGAAGTTTTCTAGGAGAGGCCTGTCCTTGCACCTGTGCTCAGCCTCCTCTCCTGAGGTCCTGCTTGCACTTCTGGTAAGTGGGATTGGATTCTTCCTACTCGGACCTGCTGGGCCCTTCCTCCTTCTCAAACTGTCTCCAGCCACTAGGCAAGCTCCTGTCCTATTCTTGGGTAATCAGAGAAGTGACTTAAGCCTTGTGACATTAAAGAAATGTCATGCTGTTACTCAGGAAATTCAATCTCCATCCGTCACCCTAACTGAGTATGACTAATTATCTGATTCTAGGCCTCACTCCCTGGCAAAAGGATTTTTCTCATAGAGGGGAGATATTTAGAGTTGTAGCATTTTGTAGGAATTTCGAGCTTCCTCCAAACATTGTCATTCTTGCAAAGCTGCCTTTTCGGCCCTATGACCAAGCCTTTTCAAATGTTGCTTTTAGGTTTACAGAAACAGGTATGTTATATATTGCATTTTACACTGTGAAGCTCCCATGCCTTATTATCATGATTGCCACCCAGAACCTATGCTTCCCTTTATAATCACAAAATAAGAAGAAAGGAAGGATGTCTACAAACAAAACCAGGGACACATGCTGGAGCTGGGAAGGCATTTCCAGATCAACATCTTTCAAATAAGGGTTTGGAGATCCAGGGAAGGCAAATTGCCCACAGGTGTGCCTGGCCAGGGGGTGGCAGATTTGGATCTAGAGCCCATGGTCTGCACTTTCTTGGCCAATGCTCCTGCTCTGAACCAGGTCGCCTCTTGGTGAAACAACCTTCTCTTGTCCTTGACCTCCAGTGATCTACATGACCTTCAGCTCCCCAGTTCTTCTCACTTCACAGTGAGTTCTGGCAAGGATAGAAGGGCCAGAACCTCTATCGTGTGGCTATACTAAATGACTAGCCTAATAACCCAAGGTGAGTCCGGTGTGGAGCCAAGTCTACAACTTTGGCCTGTGAGTACCTGGAACAGGCTTTTCCCCATCACTTACACACCACAACACTTCCCTCTAAAACAAGGACTGCTTCTGCCCCCTGCCCCATGCCCTTCCATCCTTGCCAGCACTCACTGCACTACTCAAGGCAGCCAGTTGACATTGCACACCCATCAACCAAGACTTCATGCCTCAATCTTATAAAATGTTTGTGCTATCTTTTTATCCTCAACTCAGCATTTCATCTTGTTTCCTGGGCAGACTGAGAAATCAATTATATATTCAGTTAAATCAGGAGTCTATGGGAGGATGAAGGAAGATAGGAAATGAAATCAGAATAGCATAGAAGAATGAAAGGGAGAGGATCACAATGGGTGCATGTGAGTCAATTCACTGACCAATTTGAGGCAATTAATCACTTATCATGTCCTTGGCCATTGTAAGGAAACATTGCTTTAGGAGTCAGAAGGGAGGGATGGTGGAGGGAACACTTCTCATGGTGTCCACTGCCTAGGTTTCTTTTAGGCTCCCCTGTTCCTGCAGCAGCAGTGGAGAGAGCACCTGCCCCAGAAAGCCCAGCAGCAGCAAGTGAAGCAAACCTGTCAGCAACCCCCTGTCATTTATACCCCAAACTAAGGATCCATGTGCTCCATAGTCCAAGAAACAATGCTCCCCACAAGTTCACAGCGATCCCCACCCAGCACAAGTGCCCATTGGCCCAGCAAACCCCCAAGAGTAAACAGAAGCAAGGCTAGACTGGGGTACTGCCGGGGTACATCCAGGCTAACAGAGCCTTCTCTTTCTCATGCTCCTCTTCCCTTTAGCCCCAAGAGCTGCCCTTCTCTCTCACTCTCTCCTGCCCAGCGTCCAGTGAAACATTGTCAGGATTTCTTCCCATTGAGCTTTGTTCAAGTCTTCATCCCACCCTGATGCTTTTCTAGGTAGATACAAGAAAGCCTCATTTCTTCCAGCTTCTAGCTTGGCTACGACTAGGGCCTCATCCGTGCCCCAAAGCAAGAGATGCATCTGGGCTTCTTCTAGGGTTCCACCATGACTGGAGGCTGAGGTAACAGCTTCTGCCTTATCCCTTCCTCTAACTCCCCCTCCATGAGCTTCTCACCTTTTTTCCTCCCCTAATAAATCTGCGCTTTGTGTCATTGTGTCCTACCCTAGTCCACGACCCACTCATTGGTTCAGAGGGGGCATTTTGGGGAAGTGAGTGTGCAAACACTTGTGCCAGGAATGCACCCTCATGGGCATTGTGGATCTTGTAACTAATGATAGGGAAGGTCAGATCCTGATGCATCTCACTTAAAGGAGGGGAGAGAAAGCCCCGGGGCTATTTGACAAGAGTCTGGGAGACCCTTGCTAAGAAATCTTATCTACAGAAGGACAAAGGGAGGAACAATTTAGCCCCTACCATTAGAGGCTCCTAGCCTACCTGACAAATGTGGTTTTGGTCTCTTGGAAGTTGTGATTCTGAAAAAGCAGGAAAAACATGTATGATGTAAGAGCACCTTAAAGCACATCTATGAACAAGTGCAAATGAACTTTTCATGTTTTTGTTTATGTGTTTTCCATTCATTTATTCATTAATTCACACTCAATCACCCAGCCATCTAATATTTAGCAAGTTCTACCTATGAGTTTGGTTTTCCACTATGCCATCCTGGTTTTCCAGAACTTTACCAAGACAGTCGACCCTGAGTCTCAATCTGCTCTGGATGTCATGGTCATTTTCTTACACAGGGAAAGGTATGTTCCAGGGATGTGTTTTACTATGGGAAAGTTGTTCCAAGGATAGTCAAGTACAGAGTATGTACAATTTTACAATTGGCCTTATCAGTCTAACTTTATGTGGCTTATAAAAGAAATCCTATTTTTACAGATGGCTTCTTCACTCTGATGCAAGACGGCTTTTTGTATTAGAAAGAAGCAGTTTTCTCCATATATAAAGAGATGAGTGGTTATGGCAAGGCCCTGGATAGGCAGGAGCAGCCACACACACAGCCAGAATTTCTCACTTGGGCTTTATTCTTCCCTTGGGATTTGCTCACTGAATTCTAGGTGCCATCATAGGCAACAGCAATAATAAATTGCTTTTCCATTTAACATACTGCACTAAAAAGGAATTAATAACCACCTTCAAGACAGCCCGGGTGGCTCAGGAGTTTAGTGCCACCTTCAGCCCAGGGCCTGATTCTGGAGACCTGGAGTCGAGTCCCACGTTGGGCTCCCTGCATGGAGCCTCCTTCTCCCTCTGTCTGTGTCTCTGCCTCTCTCTCTCTCTCTCTCTCTCTCTCTCTCTCTCTCTTTCTCTCTGTCTCAAATAAATAAATAAACAAAACTTAAAAAAAATAACCACTTTCTCCAATTCCTGTTAAAGTTGCCATCCATGGCTGATATTTCCAAGTAGTAATTACTTAACATTTAGTGGGTGAAGGCATTAACCAGGAAAGTCAAAGCATAGTAAAAAGAGTTAAAATTCAGAAGTGAATATTTCTAACCCAAAAGAGTTTTCTGACAGCCCTCTGGCCCCAGTCTTTAAATCCTGAATGAACTCCTCTGTCAGGTAAGAAGGCTGGTGCATCTTAGCAGACCCCTTGCCTGGCTCCTCCCTTCTAAGCTCCAGCTAGATTCTAGGTCATGTGGGTTTTGAATGTCAGGAAGACATGGGAACAGCTCTGGTGAGTCCTCCCACAGACACTTAGGGTCCAAGGCTATCAGATGTGCATAAAGCAGCTAATTGGCAAGACAGAAACAACTGAAACAAGGAGTTCCTCTGCTGCAGTCTGAGTCTCAGGTTATCAGTTCAATGGGGAAGGAAACATGCCTTCCACACCAATGACCAAGGACAAGGTCTCATTCACAGAGAACTGTGAATATGTGAGAACCCATTTCCTTCATAAGGAAATTTCCCTCTCTTCCTTTTACCTTCACTCACTCGCTTCTTTACTCCCTTCACTCATCTCCCCCCACTCCACCTTTCTCCCATCTCTAGCAACCACCAATCTTTACTCTGTGTCTATGAGTTTGGTTAGTCTTTGTTTATTTAGATTATACATCTTAAAGAGACAATAATATATATACACATATATATTTATCATTCATAGATAAAAGATCATATGATTGTTTTCCTCTCTCTGACTTAATTCACTTAGCATAACACCCTTAAGATCCATCCATGTTGTTGTAAACAGCAGAATTTCATTCTTTTTCATGGCAGAATAATATTCTATTGTGTGTGTATATACACCATAATTTCTTCATCCATTCATCTATTAATGGACACTTAGGTCATTTCCATACTTTATAAATTATAAATAATGTAAATTAATTGTAAACAATACTGCAAGGAATATGGAGGTACATATATCTTTCCAAGTTAGTGTTTTCATTTTCTTTTAATAAATACCTAGAAGTGGAATTGCTGGATAATATGGTAGTTCTATTTTTAACTTTTTGAGGAAACCCCATACTATTTTCCATACTAGCTGCAACAATTTACATTCCCATCAACAGGGCACAAATGTTCCCTTTTCTCAACACTATTTCATGTCTTTTCGATAATAGCTCTTCTAACAGGTGTGAGGTGACATCTCATTGTCATTTGACTTGTATCTCCTGGTGATTAATAATGTTGAGTAACTTTTCATGTGCCTGTTGGCTATCTGGACATCTTCTTTGGAAAAATGTCTATTCTGATCTTCTCATTTTATAATCAAATTGTTTTTGCTATTGATTTGTATGACTTCTTTATATATTTTGGATATTACCCCCGATCAGATATATGATTAATAATATTCTCTCCCATTCAGTAGTTTGCCTTTTTATTTTGTTGATGGCTTCCATTGTTGTGCAGATGCTTTTTATTAGTTTGATGTAGCCTCACTCATTTATTTTTGCCTCTGTTGCCTTTGTTTTTGGTGTCAGATTTAAAAAGTCATTGCCAACAGTGATGTCAAGGAAATTACTGCCTATGTTTTGTTCTGGAAGTTTTATGGTTTCAGGTCTTACATTCAAGTCTTTAATTCATTTTGAGTTAATTTTGTATATGGTGTAAGACAGTTGGTCAAGTTTTATTCTTTTTGCATATGGCTATCCAGTTTTTCCAGCACCATCTATTGAAGAGACTGTCCTTTCTCCATTATATATTCTTGCCTTCTTGTTGTAAAGTAATTGACCTTAGATGCATGGATTTGTTTCTGTGCTCCCTATTCTTTTCCACTGATTTATGTGTTTTGTTTTGTGGGGAGGTTTTTTGTTTTGTTTTGTCTTATTTATTTGGCCAGTACAATACTGTTTGGTAATTATATAACTTCCAATCAGAAAGTATGATGCTTCTAGCTTGGTTTTTCAAGATTGTTTTGACTACCAGGGATCTTTGTGATTTCATAAATTTTAAGATTTTTTTATGTAATTCCATCCATCAGAGGCTCACAAAGTAACAATGTCTTATATCAAAATCTCATTAATATATGTGATGAATGTGATTTAACTTATATGTGGAATTTAAGAAACAAACCAAATGGGCAAAGGACAAAAACAGAGAGAGACAGAGATAGAGGCAAACCAAGAAACAGACTCTTAACTATAGAGAATAAACTGATGGTTACCAGAGGGAGGTGAGTAGGAGAATGGGTGAAATAGATGATAGGGATTAAGGAGAGGTCTTGCTATGAGCACTAGGTGTTCTATGGAAGTGTTGAATCACAGTATTGTACACCTAAAGATAATATAACACTACATGTTATCTAACTGGAATTTAAATGAAAACTTTTTAAGAAAGAAAAAAATACATGTAGTGAAAGAAGGTTGATTTGTTTATTTCTGACTCCTCTTCATTTAAGGTAATATAATGTCAGAACAAAAGGGGACATTAGGCATTACTGGGTTTAACTTATTCATTGACCAGAAGGAAAATTTAAGAGTGCTCCATAATTCCTATATAAAGTATAAAAACTACTAGATTACTCCAAAATTCCCCTACAAGACCCAAAACATAACACAATTCTGCAGCACCAAAGAATTCACTCTCCCCAAAAGTAACATTTAATTTTAACATCTATGTTTTCTGGTTCATGCTATTCCTTCTGCCTAGGAGGAATTTTTCCATTCTCCACTCTGCTATCTAGGAGACCCTCTTTGTTTTATTTTTTTTTATTTTTTTTTCCCTCTTTGTTTTAAAAGTCTAGTCCAAACATCTCTATGGAACCTCACTTAACATTTTAGAAAGAATGGATACATTCTATAAACTCTCATGATAACTTTGTACATAGAAAATAATTTCTATTAGTAATATAATTATTTTATGAATTATGCATATAATTATTTCTGCATTATAATTCACTTTTATGTGCTTATTTCCCCATTAAATTAAGAGCCTTTGAAGCCTATGGGTATTACTGATATCACATCCCCAAATACATAATGAACTTCTGCTTTAGAACGGAATGGTATGCCTTGTAGCAAACCGGTAATCTAGTGCAAATCTAGAATAAATTCATAAATTATCTGAACTCAGATGAAGATCTTAAGACTTCAGAGGAAGGAGAACCTCAGAAGTGAGCTGAAAAAAGTTTACCTGGCATCACTTGTGGATTCTGGGCATGAGGAAAATAATGAAAACTTGGGTTTTCCACTGTGGCAGATTCTTGTTGGGGGACAGAGAAACCCGAGTCGGTGGATGCTTTCTGGGACTTCAAGCAAATGACTGATTTTTCCATTCTTAAAATTTAGTGAATTCTTGGAATGTTCAGGTCAGGACATTAAAATCCTAAGTAGGAAGTCTGTGAAAAGCACAGTGGGATTTTTAGTATGTTTATCAGACAACGATTGGCCTTTGTGAGAGAGGGGGGAAGCCTTAGGGAAGAATGTGCCAGATTGACAGAACTATTAAGAACTCTAATCTGTTATGATAGAAGTTAGAAGAGTGGTTATCCCTGGTGAGAGCTCTGACAGAGGTGGGAATGATGGAGTTCTCTGGGTTTCTGGAAATGTTCTCTCATGGGTAGTGATGACAAGGGTGTATAGCTATATAAAAAATTCACTGAGCTGTACTTATGATTTTTGCTTTTCCTTATCCTCAATAAAAATAGAGACAAACATGTTACAGTATAGGTATCTACTAAAACACCACATTGTGCATCTTAAATTTACACAATATTATATGACAATTGTATCTCAATAAAGCTAGGTGGAGCAAAGAAACCAAAACAAGGGCATTCAATTACCTTACCTAAATTTCCTAAATGATATATGAGACTTTTATACTGAATGTATAAAACATTATCAAGAGAAACTAGGGATCCCTGGGTGGCACAGCGGTTTGGCGCCTGCCTTTGGCCTGAGGCGCGATCCTGGAGACCCGGGATCGAATCCCACGTCGGGCTCCCTGCATGGAGCCTGCTTCTCCCTCTGCCTGTGTCTCTGCCTCTCTGTCTCTTCTGTGTAACTATCATGAATAAATAAATAAAATCTTTAAAAAAAAAGAGAGAGAAACTAAAGAACTAACAAATGCAGACATGTGTCACATTCATGCACTGAAAGACTCTTTGGGGTCTAATATAATCACACAGACACAATCACCTGACTCATTACAAAAAAAAAAAAAGAAGAAGAGGTAGAAAAGAAACCAAACAAAACCAAACCAAAAAAATGGCATTACAAACAAATGAGAAAAGAATGTTTTTTCAATAAATGGTGATGAGTCAAATGGGCCTTTATATGATACATCTTAACTCTCACCTTGGGTATCCAAAAAAATAATTGTGTGTGTGTGTGTGTGTGTGTGTGTATGTGTGTGTGTTTATTTTTCATTGGAGTTCAATTTGCCAACTTATAGTATAACACCCAGTGCTCATCCCGTCTAGTGCCCCGCTCAGTGCCTGTCACCCAGTCACCCCATCCCCCACCCACTTCCCCCTCCACTGCCCTTGTTCATTTCCAAGATTTAGGAAGCTCTCATGTTCTGTCACACTCTCTAAGATTTCCCACTCATTTTCTCTCCTTTCCACTTTATTCCCTTACACTATTTTTTATATTCCCCAAGTAAATGAGACCATATAATGTTTGTCCTTCTCTGATTGACTTACTTCACTCAGCATAATACCCTCCAGTTCCATCCACGTTGAAGCAAATGGTGGGTATTTGTCATTTCTAATGGCTGAGTTATCTATTCATCTTTCAATAAACACCAAAGCTCCTCCTACAGTTTGGCTATTGCGGACATTGCTGCTATAAACATTGAGGTGCAGGTGTCTCGGTCTTTCACTGCATCTGTATCTTTGGGGTAAATCCCCAGCAGTGCAATTGCTGGGTCATAGGGCAGATCTATTTTTAACTCCTTGAGGAACCTCCACACAGTTTTCCAAAGTAGCTGCACCAGTTCACATTCCCACCAACAGTGCAAGAGGGTTCCCCTTTCTCCACATCCTCTCCAACATTTGTTGTTTCCGGTCTTGTTAATTGTCCCCATTCTCACTGGTGTGAGGTGGTATCTCATTGTGGCTTTGATTTGTATTTCCCTGATGGCAAGTGATGCAGAGCATTTTCTCATGTGCTTGTTGGCCATGTCTATGTTTTCCTCTGTGAGATTTCTGTTCATCATGTCTTTTACCCATTTCATGACTGGATTCTTTGTTTCTTTAGTGTTGAGTTTAATAAGTTCTTTATAGATCTTGGAGACTAACCCTTTATCTGATAGATCATTTGCAAATATCTTCTCCCATTCTGTAGGTTGTCTTTGAGTTTTGTTGACTGTTTCTTTTGCTGTGCAGAAGCTTTTTATCTTGATGAAGTCCCAATAATTCATTTTTGCTTTTGTTTCCCTTGCCTTCATAGATGTATCTTGCAAGAAGTTGCTGTGGCCAAGTTCAAAAAGGTTGTTGCCTGTGTTCTCCTCCAGGATTTTGATGGAGTCTTGACTCACATAGATCTTTCTGTTGCGCGCTCTGCGGCAACACGATCAGGGTCCCAAGGGTAAGGGGATAAAAAAAATAAAAGAAAAGTAAAGAGATGGGGACAAGAGGGACACAGTGGATGATGTCTAAGCAGTGCCAGCTTTATTCAAGGTTCTACAACATTATATAGCATAAGCAAAATGAAGACAAAGAAGTATCTGTTCTTAGCATGTTTGTGAAACCCTCCAAGGTTCCCCTTTCTCAGCACGCAAGACAGACCCACTGGCGCCAGAAGACCTTGGTAAATAGATAAGCTTGTTGCTCCAGATGTACATACCTCAAAGGAATATTAGATATGGTTAACAGACCAGCAAGAACAGCACAGACCCCTATTCAACTTTATGGCCAGGCCAAAATACATTGTATCTAATGTGTTATGTGGACCATCACATACAAGCGAGCTCTGAAAACCATTGCTCAAGCCCTTTCTCAAGCGTCAACTAACTATTCACCCTTTAGGCTCCTGAGCCTTTTGAGTGAATGAGGGACGCAAGTCCGGGCTTGGTTTGGTTCAGTTACTCCAGCTAGTCCGTGGTTGCCCAAATCTTTCATCCATTTTGAGTTTATCTTTGTGTCTAGTGTAAGAGAATGGTGTAGTTTCATTCTTCTGCATGTGGCTGTCTAATTTTCCCAGAACCATTTATTGAAGAGACTTTCCTTTTTCCAGTGGGTAGTCTTTCTTGCTTTGTTGAATATTAGTTGCCCATAGAGTTGAGGGCCCATTTTGGGATTCTTTATTGTGTTCCATTGATCAGTGTGTCTTGATGATGATTCCTTAATTTCTCTTTCTTCAGTCTCATTGTTAGTGTATAAAAATGCCACTGATTTCTGGGCATTGATTATGTATCCTGCCACACTGCAGAATTGTTGTAGGAGTTCTAGCGATCTTGGGGTGGAATCTTTTGGGTTTTCTATGTACAGTATCATGTCATCTGCGAAGAGGGAGAGTTTGACTTCTTCTTTGCCAATTTGAATGTCTTTTATTTCTTTTTGTTACCTGATTGGTGAGGCTACGACTTCTAATATTATGTTGAATAGCAGTGGTGAGAGAGGACGTCCCTGTCATGTTCCTGATCTTAGGGGAAAGGCTCCCTGTGTTTCCCCATTGAGAATGATACTTGCTGTGGGATTTTCATAGATGGCTTATAAGATGCTGAGGAATGTTCCCTCTATCCCTACATTCTGAAGAGTTTTGATCAGGAATGGATGCTGTTATTTTGTCAAATGCTTTCTCTGCATCTCTTGAGAGGATCCTATGGTTCTTCTTTTTTCTCTTCTTGACATGATCTATCACATTGGTTGTTTTATGAGCGTTGTACCAGCCTTGCATCTCAGAGATAAATCCCACTTGATCATGGTGAATAATCTTCTTGATGTACTGTTGAATCCTATTGGCTAGTATCTTGTTGAGAATTTTTGCATCTGTGTTCATCAGGGATATTGGTCTATAATTCTCCTTTTTGGTGGGGTCTTTGTCTCGTTTTGGAATTAAGGTGATGCTGGCCTCATAGAACAAGTTTGGAAATATTCCATCCCTTTCTATCTTTCTGAACAGCTTTAGTAGAATAAGTATTGATTCTTCTTTAAACGTTTGATAGAATTCCCCTGGGAAGCCATCTGGCCCTCGACTTTTGTGTCTTGGGAAATTTTTGATGACTGCTTAAATTTCCTCCTTGGTTAGTGGCATGTTCAGGTTTTGTTTCGGTTCCAGTTTTGGTAGTGTGTGGTTTTCCAGAAATGCATCCATTTCTTCTAGATTGCCTAATTTGTTGGCATTTAGCTGCTCATAATAAGTTTTTAAAATCGTTTGTATTTCCTTGGTATTGGTTGTGATCTCTCCTTTTTCATTCATGATTTTACTAATTTGAGTCTTATTTCTTTTTAATAAGGCTGGCTAATGGTTTATCTAGCTTATTAATTCTTTCAAAGAACCAACTCTTGGTTTTGTTGATCTGTTCTACAGTTCTTTCATTGAGTTCTGTTCGAACTTTATTCACTCTCTTCTTCTGCTTAGTGTAGTTTTTATTTGCTGTTTTCTCCAGTTCCTTTAGGTGTGAAGATAGCTTATGTATTTGAGTTTTTTCCAATTTTTTTGAGGGATGCTTGTATTGTGATGTATTTCCCTCTTAGGACTGCTTTTGCTGTATCCTGAAGATTTTGAATGGTTGTATCTTCATTTTCATTAGTTTCTATGAATCTTTTTAATTCTTCTCTAATTTCCTGGTTGCCCCAAAGATCTTTTAGTGGGATGCTCTTTAACCTCCACGTGTTTGAATTTCTTCCTGTGCTTTAGTTCTAGTTTCTAAGCATTATGGTCTGAGAATATGCAGGGGACAATCCCAATATTTTGGTATCAGTTGAGACCTGATTTGTGACCCAGTATGTGGTCTATTCTGGAGAAAGTTCCATGTGCACTTGAGAAGAATGTATATTCAGTTGCATTTGGATGTAAAGTTCTGTGTATATCTGTGAAATCCATCTGGTTCAGTGTATCATTTAAAGCTCTTGTTCCCCAAAGATACAGATGCAGTGAACACTGGGACACCTGCACCCCAATGTTTATAGCAGCAATGTCCACAATGGCCAAACTGTGGAGGGAGTCTTGGTGTCCACCGAAAGATGAATGGATAAAGAAGATGTGGTATACGTATACAATGGAATATTACTCAGCCGTTAGAAACGACAAATACCTACCATTTGCTTCGACATGGATGGAACTGGAGATTATTATGCTGAGTGAAATAAGTCAATTGGAGAAGGACAAACATTATATGTTCTCATTCATTTGGGGAATATAAAAAATAGTGAAAGGGAATAAAGGGGAAGGGAGAGAAAATGAATGGGAAATATTGGAAAGGGAGACAGAACATGAGAGACTCCTAACTCTGGGAAATGAACAAGGGGTGGTGGAAAGGGAGGTGGGAGGGTAGGGGTAGGTAGGGGTGACTGGGTGATGGGCACTGAGGGGGGCACTTGATGGGATGAGCACTGGGTGTTATGCTATATGTTGGCAAATTGAACTCCAATTAAAAAAAAAAGAAAAGGAAAGGAAAGGAAAAAAAGAAAAGAAAAAGAAAAAAAAATAAAGCTCTTGTTTCTTTGGAGATATTGTGCTTAGATATCTGTCATTTGCAGAAAGTGCCGTGTTCAAGTCTCCCAGTATTAGTATATTATTATCTAAGTATGCCTCTACTTTGATTACTAATTGATTGATATACTTGGTAGCTCCCACATTAGGGGCATAAATATTCATGATTGTTAGGTCCTCTTGTTGGATAAACCCTTTAAGTATGATATAGTGTCCCTCTTCATCTCTTATTATAGTCTTTGAGATAAACTTTAATTTATCTGATATGAGGATGGCTACCCCTGCTTTGTTTTGAACACCATTTGAATGGTAAATGGTTCTCCAACCTTTCAGTTTCAGGCTGTAGGTGTCCTTAGGTCTCAAATGAGTCTCTTGTAGACAGCAAATATATGAGTCTTGCTTTTTTATCCAGTCTGAAACCTTGCATCTTTTGATGGGATCATTTAGCCCATTCACATTCAGAGTTACTATTGAAAGATATGAACTTAGTGTCATCATAATACCTATTCAGTCCCTGTTTTGTGGATTGTTTCCTTGGACTTCCTCTTTCTTTTACCGAGTCCCCCTTCATATTTCTTGCAGAGCTGGTTTGGTGGTCACATATTCTTTCAGTTTCTGCCTGTCTTAGAAGCTCTTTATCTCTCCTTCTATTCTGAATGAGAGCCTTGCTGGATAAAGTATTCTTGGCTGCATGTTCTTCTCATTTAGGACCCTGAATATACCCTGCCAGCCCTTTCTGGGCTGACAGGTTTCTGTGGAGAGGTCTGCTGTTAATCTAATACTTCTCCCCATATAAGTTACGGATCTCTTTTCTCTTGCTGCTTTAAGGATCTTCTCTTTATATTTGGAATTTGCAAGTTTCACTATTAAAAGTCAAGGTGTTGAATCGTTTTTATTGATTTTGGGGGATCCTCTCTATCTCCCGGATCTGAATGTCTGTTTCCCTCCCCAAATTAGGGAAGTTCTGAGCTATGATTTGTTCAAATACATCAAATACACTTTCTGGCCCTCTGGCCCTCTTGGCACTCTCTGGAACCCTAATTATATGTAGATTTTTCCTTCTGAGGCTATCATGTATTTCCCTTAACCTTTCTTCATGTTCTTTTAATTCTTCTCTTTTTGGCAAGCTTCCTTCCTTGCCATCTATGGCATCTTCCTTGTCTTCTATGTCACTCACTCTTTCTTCTACCTCATTAACCCTCATTATTAGGACCTCCAGTTTGGATTGCATCTCGTTTAATTGAATTTTAATTTTGTCCTGATTAGATCTAAATTCTGCAGTCATGAAGTCTCTTGATTCCTTTATGCTTTTTTCCAGAGCCACCAGTAGCTTTATAATTGTGCTTCTGATTGACTTTCTGACATCAAAGTGTAATCCAAATTCTGTAACTCTGTGGCAGAGAGTACTGTTTCTGATTCTTTCTTTTGTGGTGAGTTTTTCTTTCTAGTCATTTTTCTCAGTGCAGAGTGGCTGTATAAACGGGCTGAGTCAAGAATATCAATCATGACCTAAGTAAATTTCACCCCAACCAAAACCTAAGTAAATTTCACCCCAGATGATTCTCCTGAGGTCAGAGACCAGAAATTGAAAACAAAGATCAGAACGATATAAAGAAAAAGGACTACTAAAGTGAAAAACAAATTTTAAAACAACGTAGTAAAAAATAAAAGGCCAAGAATCCCAAGGAAGAAGAGACAAAGAAGAGAAAAAAGGGGGGTACTGGGAGATGGTGGTAGTGACAAGTTGTAGTGGAGGAGAATATAGTCTACCTGAGGGATTCTAGAGGGTGATCCTCTTGGTTCTGAGTATGTCAAGTTCTTTATGTTAGAAGATGCTTAGTCCCCAGTTTATATAAACCGGAAATACTTGTACAGAGCCCCACCACTGACCACCAAAACATAAATGAGATAAAAGAACGGAGCAGAATGGGAATGAGGAGTCTCACAGAATGAAGCAGCATGGTATACCATTTGGTTCTGGGTGCATGCTGGTCATGTTTTAGAAGGCGTTAACTTCCACCATTGTAGATCAAAATGAGGCAGAGGAAAAAAAAAAACATATTTCATATATCTCCCAAAAATAAGTTGAGTATGTTGAAGGGAATCTAGAAGTGGAAAATACATCTAGGGCCTGTAATTGTAGATATATGAAAGTTAAAAAGGAAGAATCTTAAAAATGAAGAGGTGGTAAAATATTGTAGTTAAGGTGGGAAAAGAGAAAAAAAAATAGAAATTTTCAGTCTGATATAAAAATGAGCTGTACTGGAAAAACGAAGAGAAAAAAAATAGGAGGGGTACCCTCTGGTTCTATATATTGTAAATCCCTCGACTTCCCCTGGAGCTTTCCAACGCTGCTTGCTCAAGAACTTGCTCTTACCCCATCCTTCCAGCTGGTCTTCTGGGGGAGGGGCTGCTATGCTGATTCTCAGGTGTGTGCACCTGGGAGAGCTGCCCGGCCCCCTGCTGGGTGCCAGGCTCAGCGGGAGCTGTTTACCCTGTGAGGCCTCTGTCCCCTGGTGGCCCCACCCCTCCCAGGCACAGGGTGACCCAAGGAGGAACAACAGTGGCGGGGGCCAGCTCTCCAGCCCTGGAGTCAGCTCCCCCAGTAATGAACGCAGTCTCCCATTCCGCACTGGCCTAGGTGCCCCCAGGTGCCAGGGGGCGCTGACCTGCACAGCTTGGGGGCACCCAGCGGCAGGAGAGTCCTCGCTGTCCTGGGCCCTCCCCACCTCCGCCTTTCCCCAGGGGGAGCGCAGGATCCTGGGCTGTGTCCGCTCGGGGCCTGGGATCCGGGGCCTGTGCTGCTGGCCTCGCGTTCCCGTTCCCGTTCCCGTTCCCGGGGCGCAGCTCCCGCAGGCAGCAGGGCGCAGCCCCTGGTCCAGAGCCGCCGCCTGACCCACCGGCTTCCCCCCGGGGCCCCGCCGGGCGCGCTCCAGCCCCTGACCGAGACCAGCCCGCCGCGTGCGGGGGCTCTCCCCGGGCGCACCTCCTCTGTTAGTGGCTCCGGGAGCCTGGGGGAGTCCCTGCCCCTCCCTGCGGTGCTGCGCAGGTTCCCTGCTGAGCACCTTTCCTTCCGGGGAGAATCCGGTGTGGATTTTTTAAAGTTCCTGCTTCTCCCAGGCTGGGCCATTCCAGTCCCGGAGGCTCTAGCTGTGGCCTTAGCCTGGCTCCTCGCAGGGCCCCTCCCCCACTTGATACTTTTTCCCCCCCACCTTTCTGCCTTGTTAGAAGCGAAAACCCTTCTCTCCATTGCACTGTGGCTGTTCTCTCTTTTTTTTTAAAGATTTATTTTTATTTATGATAGACAGACAGAAGAGAGAGAGAGAGAGAGAGACAGGCAGAGGGAGAAGCAGGCTCCATGCAGGGAGCCCGACGTGGGACTCCATTCAGGGACCCCAGGATCGCGCCCTGGGCCAAAGGCAGGCGCGAAACCGCTGAGCCACCCAGGGAATCCCAGTTCTCTCCTTAAATCTCAGGTCAAATTCATAGGTTTTCAGGATGGTTTAAAAGTAATCTACGTAAGTTGGTGGGGCCGGGTGAAATGAGGACCCCTACTCCTCCACCATCTTCTCAGCTTCCCCCTCAAAATAATTCCTGATAAATTATAGATCCAGATTTTAAAAAGTAAAGCAACACAAGATTTTAGAAGAAAACACAGAAGTAAGTTTTAGTGACCGTGGAGTAGGCAAACATTTCTTAAATAGCAAAAAAGTTCTATGTAGAAAAAAATTAGTAAATTTGACTACATCAAAAGTAAGAAACCTATTCAACGAAAGATACTATTAAAAGACACAGACTGGGAGAATTTTACACACACACACACACACACATATGTGTATATATATGTATATATGTGTGTATGTGTATGTATATAAATACATACTACAATATGTACATGATACAGACACACAATACATAAAGAACTCCTAAAATCAATAAAAACAACAAACAACCTACTGGGAAAATGAGCAAAGATTTAAACAGATGATTCATGAAAGAAAATGTCCAAATGACCAATAGATATAAAAAGTTGCTGAGATATTCAAATTAGATACTGCTACACAGTCCAACATCTTGGGAAAAATTAAAAATATAGAAAATGCCATGTGTAGGAGAGGGTATGTGTAGATAGCAGCTCTCTTGACTGCTGATGGAGGTGTAAATTGGACAGCCACTTTTAAAAACTTTGGACTATTTTCTGAAGTTGAATAAATGCATCTTTATCCTAGCAAGTTCACTCTTTAACGTATATACAAAAGAAATGCATACATTTGATTGTAAAACATATAGATGAAGATGTTCATAGTAGCAAGACTCATGATAACCTCAAGGTGAAAATATATTAAATATTTATTACAGAAGTATGGATAAGTAAATTGTGGTATATTCATACAATAAGACACTACATAGCAATGACATTGTACACAATACACTACGTAATAGAGATGAGTCTCACAAACATCCCTGTGGTGGAAAGAAAGCAGACAGTAAGAGAACATACAGAATGACCCCACTGAAGTATGGTCAGGCCACTGGCAGGTGAGATGTGAAGCTCCCGGGACATGTTCATGTTCTGCATTTCTCGATGAGTGCTAGATAGATGGGTGCATTTACTTTGTGAAAATTCATTGAGCTGTGTGTATTTTCCTATATAATATTGTACTTCCAAAAAATTTTAAAGTTAATTTAAAAAATACTCAGGCAATGTATCCTATCCTGACTGATTTGACAAATAATGACTTTTCTCACTATTCTGTACATACTTCACTGTTTTCTCACCCCATTCTGTCTTCAAACCCCATCCACAACAAATCAATGAGATTTGAAATAACATTTCTGTTCTTCTGAGGAAAGGAAAGTATACCTAGAAAACTTCTAAATGCGGCATTGGAGGAGGAAGCTCACTACCCTGTTCCAACTTTTCATCATTCCACTTGCCCAGAAAATTCTCTCCACCCCAAGAGATAGAACAATGCCCCACCTGACCCCCTAAATATGTCTCTTTGACAAAATTATTTTGAGCTGGACATCTAGGTGGCTCAGTCAGTTAAGTGTCTGCCTTTGGCTCAGGTCATGATCCGAGGGTTCTGGAATCAAGTCCCCCATTGGGCCCCCTGCTCAGCAGGGAATCTGCTTCTTCTCCCTCTGTCCCTCTCCCCTGGTCATGTTTTCTCTCTCTCTCTCAAATAAATAAATAAAATCTTTTAAAAAATAATTATTTTGAGCTGAAGGCAATTAAAAAATAGCAAAACACAGAAAAAATCCTCCATTTTCTACTAGAGGTGGGCTATAAATTCTCCTTTTACTGGAAACAGACTCCAAACCAGACCAGAGATGGCATCAGAGGAATCTGCAAACAAACTTTCCTCTTTAATTCCCACCCATGTTTACCTTCTCACGATTTGGTGCCCTGGCAAGTCTGTTCTGTCATTTTCTTTGTTGAAAATGCTATTCAAGTCACCGTCCTGGGTTTGTGCAACTTACTCTTTGTCTTAGGTTTCTCTCTGGAGATGTGCACTGTACATATTAATATACTGTTTGTTTTTTTACTCTTGTTAATCTTTCTTTTTATTTTTTAAAGGGTCTGAGCTAAAAACCTAAGATGGCTAGAGGTACAGGTTTCCCCACTATCCAAAAGTAGAGCATTCCTGTGGAAACTTCAGTGAACTGAAATAGCATGAAGCAAAGAAGCAATGACCATTAATTTAATATGGGACATTTTAGCATTCCCAGACCCAAAAAATAACCTCTCCTAGCCTTTTCTGATAACCTTAGGACACATCTTGCTAAAGGGTGAATAAACTAAATGAAGATAAAGCACAGGTGTTCATGGACAGTTATGAAAGAACTTTAATTTCCCACAAGAATTTTCCACAAGAAAATTATAGAATGTTTTGAGTCACTGCAGATGAGTTGCCAATAGTCAATGTACTTCAGATCCTGGTTGCTGGATGATGAGATGCTGAGTACAGTCCCTGGGCAATGAGGTTGGCAGGTGTGCTCTTGCTGCTCAGAGTGCATACTGCCTCTATAAGAGGGCATGATGCAAAACAAAAGCGTTTTTGCCCTTTTTTTTTCATAAACATGGCAATATTCTTTAGATTTCTTTTGATTAGCAAAAATGGAGACTAATGTAGGTCTTTGGTTTTTAAAAAGTGGTATAATGCAAACTTTCAAAAAGTGAGGGATACCTGTAGTTTTG
Organism: Canis lupus familiaris; assembly: GCF_011100685.1. Lineage (NCBI taxonomy): Eukaryota > Metazoa > Chordata > Mammalia > Carnivora > Canidae > Canis > Canis lupus. Next base: position 62,490,435 of record NC_049238.1, read on the forward strand.
CCTCCCCCAACACCAGCAAAAACGTCTGTGTACTGTGTACATGATGGTGTCCAGGGACGTGACATGGGACAATCTACTAACTCCAAGCCACTGGCTCCAGAACCTGCCTGGCCAAGCCAGCCAGAGATTATTCTTTGATGATTCTTTGTAGAGAGGGTTGGGTTCAAGGGTGTGTGGAAGTACTTAGCCTTTCTTGGATGGGACTTAATTGCTTCCCAAGGCTCCCAATGTCCTCAGGCTAAACACTCATATCCATCAGCATCTAGTTGCATCAACATCAATATGTGTCCAACACTCATCTCACCTCCTTTCCACAGAGAGGAGTTCAGGGCACTGGGGCGGTCTGGGTTCAGGGAATAGGAATTCAGCCATTCTGTTAGAACAGTGATTTTCAATCCTGATAGCATTCAAGGACTTGTTAAAATTCCAATGGTTACTCAGCCATTAGAAATGACAAATACCCACCATTTGCTTCAACGTGGATGGAACTGGAGGGTATTATGCTGAGTGAAATAAGTCAATCGGAGAAGGACGAACATTATATGGTCTCATTCATTTGGGGAGTTTAAATAATAGTGAAAGGGAATAGAAGGGAAGGGAGAAGAAATGTGTGGGAAATGTCAGAAAGGGAGGCAGAACATGAAGACTCCTAACTCTGGGAAGCGAACTGGGGGTGGTGGAAGGGGAAGAGGGCGGGGGGTGGGGGTGAATGGGTGACGGGCACTGAGGGGGGCACTTGATGGGATGAGCACTGGGTGTTATTCTGTATGTTGGCAAATTGAACACCGATAAAAAATAAATGTATTATTATTTTAAAAATCCAATGGTTAGAACTAAAGTGAAACTAAGACAAAATTTTTAAAAGATACCAGATGATGCCCATTGCAATCAAGGGAGAACAGCCATTGGATTGAGAACCTAGTGTTCCCCCAGTTATTTGATCATAAAAACCACCCAATGAACACTTTAGAAATACAGATCCTAGAGCCTCCCTTAGTTATTTCTATGTCATTAGGATAAAGAAGTAATAACTGTACTTTTAACAAGCATCCCAAGTGATTCTTATGCTTAGGTCAGTTGGGGAAACACCCTTCACCAATGGGTATTGGGTCCCAGAAACTTACATAAGCCTGCCTATTCCTCCACCGGACTTCATAAAGGATGGGACTTCATGCTTGACATTTGATTGTGATTCAGAAAACACGTGATAAATAAATGACGAACTGACTACTTCACAAACCAAGAAAATTATAGTATGTTCTTAGTCACTGGAGATGAGTTTCCAATAATCAATGTACTGCAGACCCTAGGGGGAAGAAATACACATGACAGCTGGTATCCATCTACTATGCTGTAGTCACAATAGGAGTTGCTTTGCATATGTAATCTCATTTAATAACAGCTCTGGAAGAAAATATTATCATTCCTAACTTATAGGTAAGATCAACTGAAATGCATAAAGGCATCAGTGCTGGATTTATATATTGTCCCTGCCACCTATTTGCCATTGCAGGTGATTTATTCTTTGTGCTTGAGCTTCCAAATCTGTAGAATGGGTTCAATGACTTGTTAATAGATGGGCAATTGATCATTCAGCTATGCAAGAACATCAGGACCCAGTCGGTGTTTGTCCTGAGAGTAGCTTATAGAATAACCAACTAATGTTGAGAAGCAATATGGCAGAGTTGTTAAGGGACTATATCCTGGCATCTCCTACCTTTTGACCTCTGGGAGAGTTTCTTAATGCCTTTCTACCTCAGTTTCCTTATCTAAGGCATGCCTAGGTCATTACATGATCTCCAACACCTTTAGCCACCTCCTCACCCCAGCTCATATAATGCATGAACTGTGTAATCTGACACAATCACACTTCAAAGTTTAGTGGAAAAAATGAGAGGAGAAAAAGCAATTGGAAAGCCCTAGCATGGTGCTCCACTGGCAAGGGGCACTCAGCATTGGAGTCCTCACTCATACACAAACACATACACATGTGAGCACACACATAACACTCACACATGGACATAAGGCAGAAAAAGGGAAACACTTAGACAATAGAAAGAAGTTTCATTTCATTTGTATTGGACAGAAAAGAAAGAATGAGACTAATTAGCAGGAATTAGTATGCACATTTTTAGTCCATTCTTTCTAAGAGTGTTTGAAGCACCATTCCATTTCATCATTTTTTAGTATATTTTTTATTGGAGTTTGATTTGCCAACATATAGTATAACACCTAGTGCTCAACCCGTCAAGTGCCCCCCCTCAGTGCCCATCACTCAGTCACCCCGTCCCCCTGCCCACCTCCCCTTCCACTACCCCTTTTTCATTTCCCAGAGTTAGGAGTCTCTCACGTTTTGTCACCCTCTCTGATATTTCCCACGCATTTTTTCCCCTTTCCCCTTTAATCCCTTTCACTATTTTTTATATTCCCCATATGAGTGAAACCATATGATGATTGTCCTTCTCCAATTGACTTACTTCACTCAGCATAATACCCTCCAGTTCCATCCACATTGAAGCAAATGGTGGGTATTTGTCCTTTCTGATGGCTGAATAATATTCCATTGTATACATAGACCACAGCTTCTTTATCCATTCATCTGTCAAAGGACACCAAGGCTCCTTCCACAGTTTGGCTATTGTGTCTTTACAACAGTCTTGTGAAGTACTCATTAATGTTCCCATTTCAAAGATAGGAACATCAAGGGACAAAAAGGTTAGATTATGAGCTCAAAATCATCCTGATATGAAGAGGATAACAGGCTTTGGAGTAGCTGGGCCAGACACTAAGCCTGGGTCCTTTCTTTTCTACTTGTCTCAAGCAAGAAAAACAGATTTAACTTTTTTTCCTTCCCTTGAGGGACTGAGAGGGGAAAAGAGGAAATCTGAGGGGGTCATGCCCTGTTCTTAGAGAGACAGTGGGGGTAGAGAGGAAATTGGGCATCCCAAGCTGCAGTCTGATTCTGCTGCCAAAGCAGCTTTGAGGCCTGGAATGAGTGCCCTCCCTCCCCAGTTGTCCTTTCCCTTCTCTGGGACCAGCACCAGCATAGAAGCTGTGCAGTGCTAAGACTCTGGTCCCTCTCCACCTTGGCATCAATCTCTGCAAACATTACGTCTCCTGCCTGCTGAGCCCAAGAGTTCCACAGGCTTCTACATACCAGGTATCTGGTGTCTCTTTTTCCATTTCCTCCTCTTTTTTCATGTGGAGGACCCCATGTGCTGTGAAGACTTCTTTAAAATCATCATGGCCTAAAATGAGCCATCATTCTGATGCCCCTAACTCCTTAAGGTGACTGGGGAAGGGTCTCTACTACTGGTTGCTTCAAGGTGTTTGTGTGTTTTAAACATGGCCCCCATGATAAAACGACTAGCTTTTAAATTCTGCATGACATTCTTGGTATACTCTGAGTCTTGGGGAATCACAGGAGGGAGTGATGTAAGCAGGGAAGGACCCAATCATTGAAGAACTGAGGGCTACAAATTTCCCCATTCTGCAAATGTGTGCTGAGTCAGAGGCACATGCTGAGCTAAAGGATGTTCTTGCAGCTGGTCCAGAGGGGAGCCAGATTTTGCCATGTGAACAGCAGCAGCCCCTGTGTTCTGAGAAGGAGGTCCTATGAAATCATGAGAGGTGTACTTCCCATTGTAATCCACCCCGTTTCCCCCTTTCTTTATGTGGGACATTTGTGGGGCCAGATTCACCTGTTAAACTCATACTGATAGTGAAAAAGAGCTTCTCTCTCTCTCTCTCTTTTTTTTTCTTTTAATTCATGAGAGAGAGAGAGGGGAGAGAGAGAGAGAGAGAGAGGCAGGGACACAGGCAGAGGGAGAAGCAGGCTCCATGCAGGGAGCCCGACGCGGGACTCGACCCCGGGTCTCCAGGGTCACGCCCTGGGCTGAAGGCAACGCTAAACTGCTGAGCCACCCTGGCTCCCCGAAAGGAGCTTCTTTTAAAGGGGGAACAGACTTACTACCAACCACTGAGTGTGCCTTAGATGAACAAACAGGGAGAATAATGTTGGGAGTCATGGAAAGTTCCAGAGGCTAGAGCCAGAGCAGCATTGGGTGGGGCCAAGGGAGCACAAGTCAAGGAAGACAGGAGATTCCAGCCAAAGTAGGTTATCAAGTGACAGGGAAATTTCTTTGCATTCAGGGCCAAGGCCTAGAGAGAGCACAGGGCACCCCAACTGCAGAGCTGGGTTCAGATCCTCCAGAGCCTGAGACATGCTGGGTGACCCTACAGGACAGAAGAACAGGAAGCAAGATCCTCCAGCTAAGAATCCTCCTAGGTAGAGTAGCAGGTTCTCCCTGGTGCTCCTTCTGTTCAAGGCTCCTGAGAGCAGGTTTAGGTGACAAGAGGGACCTAGCCCAAGCCTGGAAGACAACAAAAGTGAGATGAGATGCTGGGAGCTCACCTGTGGTCACAGCACTAGCACCAGCCCAGAGACAGATGGTCACTTAACTGACTGACAATGAGCAGATGCATGAGGAAGGCTGCACCATCTGTCCTTTGCTGAGACTTTCCTCTTCTTCCCAGCTCACTCCCAAAGACAAGGAACTTCCCAGCAGTCTCTGGGCCTCTCTTTACAAAGAATGCCATTCATTCATTCAGGCAGGCAGTCAATTATTCTATAATCACCAGCTTGCTAAGCAGGTACTACCCACCAGCACTGGGTGAGGATGGAGATATACCAATGGCCATAAGGACACAGGGAGAGGCTGATTCAGGACTCAAGTTCACAAAAGGTGACCTAGCTGGAGGCAGCAGGTGCTGGCTTGCTAGATGTATGTTTGGGGGCAGGGAAGGGGAATGAAGAGGAGGAGCTATCCACGCACCTGGGTTCTAAACGTGATTTGGATTTTTCCAAAGGCCACACCCAGTAACAGATGTGTTTTGAGAACAGCGTTTAACCAGTGACTTCAGTTTCATGTTATGTTAATCACAGGAAGTTACTGGTGTAAAGACTCAGGGGATCCCTGTTCTTATGTTTCCAGGAAAGAAATTCCATGTGGCAAGGATAATCTTGAAGATCTGAACACCATGGAAGGAAGGCATGGCTGGGCAGGAGCTCAGAGTCTGCTCACCTCCTGCCAGCTTCAGTGTCATTAATGGTCAGGGTACCCAGGCTCTGTCACTAAGCCAAAGTGAAGGGAACTCTGGTTCCAGACAGACATCTTAGCTGTTCCCTTCTTCTCTCAGACCCTGGTCCACTGAGTGATGATATGCTCAATGAGTCCCTTATTTCCACCTATGCTAATTCATGCCCTTCCTATTTTCAGCGGAGCTAGAAATACCTACTGTTAATTCCAGGGCCACTTCAAACATTAAGCAGCTTTATTCCTGCCTAAGAGGATTCATCTTACAAAGATTAAGGATTTACCCAAAAGGGAAGACTCTTTTTTCCTTCTCACTTTGCCCATCATACAAAGCCCTCCAGGACCAAGTGGACTCAGCTGAAAGCTGGGAGTCTGAGTTCCCTTTTCTACCTGTAATTATTTTCCTGCCTGGGCTTAATTTCCTCTACAGGCATTAGGAGGAGGTGGGGGTTAAAACAAAAAGAACATACTATATACACAACTGATGAATTATTGAACACCCCATCTAAAGTCAATGATGTACCACTATATGTTGGCTAATTGAATTTAAACACAAAAATTTTAAGAACAGTCTTTTGGTGTAGAATTCATTTCTTCATGGGGATTGTTATTTGACCTTGAGGGAGTTATTTCACTTCTTGTAACCTCAAATCCCTTAGCCATCACTTGAAGAGTATGGACTGAGCCTCTCTAGAGCCATTAAACTAGTGGCTCTAAAGTAGAATGTGTCTCTGATACTTGGTATCTTCCAGTCTGTTGAGGGAAGTGGCTTCACACTTGGATAGCTCCCAGAATGGGACATGCCCGGCATATACTAGGATTTCCATTCCTATTTGTTGAGTGAATGTGGAAACAAATATCACCATGGGAGTGCTGTTGTTTTGAGCAGGCACAGCCCTGATGCTGAGATACCCCCCCAGGAGATACAGAGCCAAGAGAGGAGCCAACAAGACCTCCAGGTGTCAGGGCTTGGACTAGAAGTGTGCAAGGGAGAGTTGAGGGTGGTCTCATCCTGGGGCTCCATGGATGGGCTTGGGCAAGGGGCTAAGGTAGTTAGAAAAAACTTTCAGGTTTTGGCAGTGTGTGAGTAATATACAGATGGGTTAGGAAGGAAGGGCCAGGGCCAGAAGGCTGGGTGGAGTGGAGGGAGAAGGTTATCCCAGAAGAGGAATTAGTGCTTAAAAAATCTCTGAAGTAGGAGAGGGGTGAAGGTGTGGTTGGTGAAGGCAAAGCAGGTTTACCCAGATTAGCAACCAGTCAGGGAGGGGTGGGGTTGGGGGGATAATTAAGTAATCTGAATGTGTATAGTTCAGTGAAGTTAGGAGAAAGATGGAGGAAATGGGTTGGACCCCTAGACAAGGAGTCTGTAATCAGTAAATTGATGACCTCTGGCATTTACCTTTCTAAGGCAGACAACTGGTACCCACCTCAGATCCTCTGCACACCTCTCCTACTTGTTCCTGTGCCCAGTATATTCTATCCCACAAAACAGGAGGAACAATCTCCTCAAGAAAAGAGAGAGCAAGAAGGTAGCAAGGCCACAAAAAAGATTCATGTCTTCTTCCAGGGTTAACTCATTAAACTATCCAGGAAGCCTGTGGCTCACTTCTCCCCCAACACAAGCCCAAAGCCTGGGTCTAAGGCAGAGGGTGGCACTGGGGATTAGGCATCAGTGACATCATTTGTCACACAGCCAGTGCCAAAAAATATCAAGTGGGTGGTTTTCATCACAAAAGCTGATCCAACTGGTAATTGAGGGGAATAGGGTGAATCATGTTTGACAAGTAAGGAATGAAAACAGAGGGGGCCTGGGGTGATTCTGTTTCCTTGAGGCAGGGCTCATGCATCCTATAAAAAGCTAGCTGGCCACTGACTTTACATCAGATCAGAGCAACCAGGCACCCCTTTCTCTGTGTACCAGGTAAGTCTCTGATTGGAATCAATTTGAAATTCATGTTTATTTTTTTTATTATTGGAAACTGGACAAAGGCAAACCTGTGTAAGAGGGCTGGTGAGGATATTAATTACAGAATCCTGGGCGTTTTAGATTACAGCACAGTTTGAGTGTGAAGGGAGTTTAGGGTCAGGTAAGTCTGCCACTTTGGTAAACAGCTATGGGACTGGGGGCTAAAGAGGGGACAAGCCTGTGCAAGGACCCACCCACAGTAAGTTAGTAGCAAGATTATGACTAGGACTGAGGCCCAGGCCCTTTCAGCAACACCACTCTTTTCTCTGTGTATGACACCTATAAAAATGTTGATTCATGAGATGGACCTCTGTTGTGCATTTGTTATATCTCAGGCACCATGCTAGTCACTTTGGGTAGATCAGACCATTATGGAACTTACTCAGCAAGCTCACAGCCTAGCAGGGAAGATAATGCATGCTTATACATAGGTGAAATACAAAGCAGATAATGACTGGTATGGGAACAGAGGGACAGAGAAGGGCTATGGCAGTTTGGGGGAGCTATGCTCAGGATCTCCTGGTACAAGATATGAGCTATAATGGAGGCATATCTGGACAAGCAAAATGGGAAGGAGAGCATTTCAGAGCAGATTGCATAAGCAAAGGCAGAATGAGGTCACAGGAGCTGAGACTCACAGAGGCATATTTAAGTCACACGTATGCCACATGGTCCTAGGGATGGGTAGACAGACTGCAATTGTTTCTATAATGTCACTGTCCAAAAGATCTCAGTGTGGTGCTGGGTACTTGTCAATGAGAAATATTACATGTCTGGGGAAGAATGTTTGCTGGGTAATGAACCCCACTGAAATGGAGCAGAACAAATTGACTTTAACTCCTCCTCTTGAAAGGACCCAGAAATTATCAAAGCATATTTTACTTTCAAGTGTGTTTGGGTGGTTGGCCAGGGGAACTGAGGGGCTGTTTCTTCCAAGAAGGCCTGAAAAGAAACATATTTGTCATTGAATGTGTCTTCTATCCTAGATAATCTGTTTAAGTCATCTGTTCTGTTTGTAGGTCCAGTCTCCTGTGAAGCATGAGTTCTCATCAGCAGAAGCAACCCTGCATCCCTCCCCCCCAGCCTCAGCAGCAGGTGAAACAGCCATGCCAGCCTCCACCCCAGGAGCCATGTGTCCCCCAAAACCAAGGAGCCATGCCACCCCAAGGCTCCAGAGCCTTGCCACACCAAGATTCCAGAGCCCTGCCACACCAAGGTTCCAGAGCCCTGCCAGCCCAAGGTTCCAGAGCCATGTCCCTCAACAGTGACTCCAGTACCAGCTCAGCAGAAGACCAAGCAGAAGTAATGAGGTCCACAGCCAAACAAGCCCCGGGGGAGCCAACCACCGGATGCTGAATCCCCTCTCCCATTGTCCTTCTGTCTCTTACTTACAATTAGCATGTTGTCACTCTGAGTCATAACCCTCCCTCTTTGCACCCTCTACAGAGATTTCCCTCACACTCCTCTGGAGGTCTCTGAGCTTCTGAAAGATGTAGACAGTCTCACTGGTTGAGCTACTCTTGTCTAAAGAGGGGCCTGGGGATCAAGTGGATCTTTCCTTCCCTATCCCTATTAAACCACTTTTAACTCCATAGCTGGCTGTTCTTGTCATTGGCTGAATCAACTTTTTCATTGTTCTCTCAATATGAAGCAGCAAAGGGCCTGGAACAGGCAGTGAGAGCATGTGTGTGTGTGTGTGTGTGTGCATGTGTGTGTGTATGTACACGTTCATGGACTGGCAATGGGTCAAGGCTACCCAGAGCCTTACTTTGGGCAGCCCTAGCTAGAGCAGGGCTTCTTTTATGCCTGAGTGAGTCCTATCTGAGTGTAGATGGTACCTGTTTCAAGCCATCTCTGACTCAGTCCTGGCTCCCAATTCACCCTTTTTCTGTTTGGTTTATTCCTTCATTATTGTTATTCCAAAGAAATAGTGCTTATAAAAATTCATGCATCCTCTCTTGCTGATGCCCTAACACATGAAACCAAGTGTTAAAACACTCATAGACACACACACAGACTTCACACCCCCACAAATCACATGACACCCATACACACACACACACACACACACACACACACACATATGCTGATTTGATCACCCTAGTTTTTATCTTTCACTGAGACCCCTACGCTATAGCAGGACAAAGGAGAGTAGAATCCACAATGCCTGCCCAGGAGAAGCCTAAGGGTGTGATCTTCACCACTTTCCATGTAAATAGACACTCATGCAAATGTGCACTGACACCAAAGCATACACACACCTTTCTGTGCTCGTTTGTGCCCAATCTCTCTCCCCTCTCCCCACACGTATACAGGGTACCTCTCCAAAGAGAACATAAAAGTAAATGCATCAAAGAAGAAAAAGGAAAGTTTAGGCAAGTTTCAGAAGGAAGACTGTTTAATGAAGATAAGATAGCCTGAAATTGAGGGAAAGCAGGTCATCATCGAGTAAAATGTTAGGTGAAAGGGCACTTGAAAGTACCTAGCAAGCCCATTCAACTTCCAGATAAACAAACTCATATCCTTCTCCAAAAAGGGGAAGATAATTCATCAAGACCCCCAGAAGTCACATTCAGGGCTCAGCTTTTCAGATTCCCACCTTCTGCTCTCTCCCTATAACCATGTCTTCTTGACTTTGCTGATGACCAGCAAAAAGCCTACAGGCTGACAGACCAACAGAATTCCCAGAGGGGCTGCAGTGGTCACTGGGGAATGAAGCCTACTTATAAAATAACATCAAGTAGATGTGAGGCAAGCAAAAAATGTCAGGTGACAGGTGTGTTGCCCATCACCTGCCTTATACCTGTATGATTCATAAGCACTCCAGATAGATCTGGAAATACCTCAAGAGAAATTTGGAGACTATAAGACAAAAATTATCCAGCAAAGCTTTGCAAGTTGATAAGTAATCATCAGACTGGGGAGAGAGAATGATGTCTCCTGGGTCTGCAAGTTTTGTGCATGTCCAGGGGATTTCACATTGCTACTTGTTGGCATGGAGGGTTATGTCAGCAATAACTCTAAGGGCAGTCACCATTACAAGGGCAGGCCATGACTGGGGGCACTGGTTGGTGACATACAGCTCTTAAGGGCATAAAGTCAAGGAATGATCTTAATAAAAATCCTTACACATTTGCATGCCTTCTGCATTCCCCTGGGAAATATGCATTCAGGCACACAATGATTTATTTATAAGTATCATCACTCCAATATTATATATAATAGCAAAAGAATTTGGCAGGGAAACAACATAAATTCTCCAAAAGAGAAAATTGATTGAACAAATTATTCTATATCTGTCATGAAATATACTACAATTATAAAATAATAGTCAAATGGAATAATGTTCAGGCAATTTCAAGATCATGTAAAATATTATGGCATGTAACACATAACATGATTGTTTAAAAATGTATGGAGATATGTATACATTTTTAAAAATCTGGCATAAAATACAGCAAAACTTAATCAGTGATTATGTTGGAATGAAGAATAAAAGGTATCAGTTATTTTATTCTTTGAATGTCTCTAAAATTTATTTATTTATTTATTTATTTATTTATTTATTTATTTATTTAGAGCAGGCATGCAGGAGTGGGAGGGACAGAGTGAGATAAAGAATCTTTTTTTAGAGATTTTATTTATTTACTTGAGAGAGACAGAGAGTGAGTGAGAGAGCATAAGCAAGGATAGGAGCAGAGGGAGAGGAAGAAGCAGACTCCCAGTTGAACAGGGAGCCTAACACAGAGCTTGATCCCAGGACCCCAGGATCATGACCTGAGCCAGAGGCAGCAACTTAACCAAGTAGGCCACCCAGATGCCCTGGGAAATAGAAGGAGGGTCCACACTGCAGAGCCCTACACAGGGCTCGATCCCATGACCCTGAGATCATGACCTGAGCTGAGATCAAGAGTTGGATGCTCAACCAAAGGAGTCACTCAGGCATCCCTGAATATGTCTCTATTTTAAACACATTCTATGGATAAAGAAGATGTGATTACAAATATTACTCAGCCATTAGAAAGGATGAATACCCACCATTTGCTTTAACATGGATGGAACTGGAGGGTATTATGCTGAATGAAGCAAGTCAATCGGAGAAGGAGAAACATTACATGGTTTCATTCATTCGGGAAATATAAAAAATAGTGAAAGAGATTAAAGGGGAAAGGAGAGAAAATGAGTGGGAAATATCAGAAAGGGAGACAGAACATGAGAGACTCCTAACTCCGGGAAACGAACTAGGGGTGGTAGAAAGGGAGGTGGGCAGGGGGTGGGGGTGACTGGGTGACGGGCACTGAGGGGGGCACTTGATGGGATGAGCACTGGGTGTTATACTATATGTTGGCAAATCAAACTCCAATAAAAAAATATACATAAATAAATAAATAATAAACACATTCTACAACATAATTGTTTTCATGTGTTTTAAAAAAACAAAGCAGTCCAAGGTGTTGATGAGCTAGAGGAAATTTTTTCCAGAATCTTCTTGAAACCTTGCAGCAGTTTTTAGGCCAGCTACCTATAAGGAAAAGTAAGTATAGACTATTCAACATCCTACATCCTAGGAAAAGAGGGGGGTACCAGTCCAGCCTTTTAAAAATGATATTCTATACAGACCCCAATGCAATTCTAAATCATTTTTGTGGGAAACGCCCAGAACACCACTCCCTCCTCCCCACTCAGAGCCAAGGGCTCCAGTCTTGCTCACTGACTTTGCACCTGCCACCACCAAGGGTTAAATGAGGTGTAAGTTCCTCTTCCCTCTGCTCCTTCCCTCTTCATTAATAGAATGTCATTCTCCCAACCAACAGTAGAGGGCAGGATACTGCTTTCAGGTGAGGAATTTGAGGGACAAACTGCACACAGGTTGGTAGACTGTAGATGCATGGTGTGGTCCCAATCTCACCTGTGCAGATCAAGGGATGCACATTTGATTCCCTTCATGGATAGATCTGGGTTTCCTCACCCTCATGTTCCTCTGTCCTGGGAGCACTTTAGTCTCCACTTGTGCTGAAGGTAAAACAATAGAACCTCCTTTAGATGAGGATTGTTCACTAAGGGAGTTCAACTGGACTGGGGGCTGTTTTCTGCTGTGTCTGACTCTTTTCCACGTGTCTATGCTAACCTCTCTTCCAGTTGTCTCCCTGCGTCTGCTTACATAATGTCCTTGACTCTCCACCACGTTGTTCCTTGTGTTCTCTTTCTCTTCCTGTCTCTTTTCTGCTGTATGTTCAACAGCCCCACTCCAGCCACCCCACAACTCTCCAGAAGCAGGCATCTGCCAAATGATAGGACTTTATTTGATGTCTTGTAGAATGTTGAATAGTCTGTACCTTCACCAGAAGATGCTGTGGATTTGAGGGGAATTCTGAAACTTGCTCTGTGAACACTCAGTGCCTGTGTCATTCAAACTGCCAAGTGAAGCAGGGCCTCCAGTCCTGAGCCTTTGCCTGGCACAGCAGCAAGGCTGCCCAATCCTGTTAGGATTTTCACAGGGCTGTTCCACTTCTCTATGACAGAGGCCTCCTGACCCTACAAATGGCTATTCTTCATAATTGTCATTCTTTTAAAATTTGATTCTCAATCTGTATTAGAGAATTAGATGAGTTGGAATTCTTGATATTCATGTTTTTTTTTTTTTTTCAAGAAAACACATGACAAATACCAGGGTGTGATCTCTTGGAACAACATCTGCATCATTTCCTAAAAACCTTTAGTTTCATGGTACATAATGATGATGATTTCTTCTGAACACAATTTAGAATTTGAATCCTGGGGATCCCTGGGTGGCGCAGCAGTTTAGCGCCTGCCTTTGGCCCAGGGCGTGATCCTGGAGACCGGGGATCGAATCCCACGTCGGGCTCCTGGTGCATGGAGCCTGCTTCTCCCTCTGCCTGTGTCTCTGCCTCTCTCTCTCTCTCTCTGTGACTATCATAAATTAAAAAAAAATAAAATAAAATAAAAAGAATTTGAATCCTGGAGTTTTTGTTGAATTTGACCAATATTTCCTGTTTCACAAAAGAATTTTCTTTGAATGATGACATAAGAATGGAGGCTCTTTATAGATATAGAACAAATTGCTGAGAAGAAAAATAAAAGCCAAGTAAGAAGGCAGACACTCATTGTAATCATAGATTTAGGTGATCAAAAAATATCCTCACAGATTAGAGACTTTCCCAGCTCATAATATGATAACCAATAATACTGGTTTCTTTCACCTCCACTAACACCTTCACTTGCTTCCTTTGAACTTCCCAGAGTTCAAATAAAAGCAGATGCAGTGCAGCTTTTATTGCTACCACCTGGAATCCCACCCGCATGTCTTGACCATGCGCCCTCCAGTGCTTAGAAACACGGACCCCAAAATATCCTGTACCTTACACAAATCCACAGAAGTCATCTTGCGATTGTCAGTATTTAACTTTTCAGTGTCTACTTATCTAGGTCAACACCTCCCCAGTGTCCGCCCACACAGTGCCCACCTTAGTCATGTCCACAGTGACAGCTGATGTGTTGTCCTGTGATGCTGCTTCTATCCAGCTAGTTGCAGTGCACTCCACAAAAGCAAGAAAAGTCTCAAAAGCTTGCAGGACTAAAACACAACAAACATAAAGGATTCTTCCTTTTAGAGGATTTCCCTCACATTTCCTTCAAAGCTTCTTCTTCTAATGGGAGGTGGCATTTTCAATAGGTTTCATTCATAGTTTCCATGAAGTGAGATCAAGGAATAGACTTCTTTCTTGAATTTGTTATTGTGAAATATTCTAGGAATCAACGAGAAAGAATCATTCTTAGCCATGCCACACTTGCAGGTTCCAATGCCAATCCTATACACGTTTCTGTGGAGATGGAAACATTCTCTATCTATGCAGTCCAGTACAGTAACCACCAGCCACATATCATTATTGAGATCATGAAATGTGTCTGTCATGACTGAGGAACTAAATTCTTTTTTTAAAAAATAATAAATTTATTTTTTATTGGTGTTCAATTTGCCAACATACAGAATAACACCCAGTGTTCATCCCATCAAGTGCCCCTCTCAGTGCCCATCACCCATTCACCCCCACCCCCTGCCCTCTTCCCCTTCCACCACCCCTAGTTCGTTTCCCAGAGTTAGGAGTCTTTATGTTCTGTCTCCCTTTCTGATATTTCCTACCCATTTCTTCTCCCTTCCCTTATATTCCCTTTCACTATTATTTATATTCCCCAAATGAATGAGAACATACAATGTTTGTCCTTCTCCGATTGACTTACTTCGCTCAGCATAATACCCTCCAGTTCCATCCACGTTGAAGCAAATGGTGGGTATTTGTCGTTTCTAATGGCTGAGGAATATTCCATTGGATACATAAACCACATCTTCTTTATCCATTCATCTTTCGATGGACACCGAGGCTCCTTCCACAGTTTGGCTATTGTGGACATTGCTGCTATAGACATCGGGGTGCAGGTGTCCCGGCGTTTCATTGCATCTGTATCTTTGGGGTAAATCCCCAGCAGTGCAATTGCTGGGTCTTAGGGCGGGTCTATTTTTAACTCTTTGAGGACCCTCCACACAGTTTTCCAGAGTGGCTGCACCAGTTCACATTCCCACCAACAGTGCAAGAGGGTTCCCTTTTCTCCGTATCCTCTCCAACATTTGATGTTTCCTGCCTTGTTAATTTTCCCCATTCTCACTGGTGTACAGTCAACAAAACTAAAAGACAACCTACAGAATGGGAGAAGATATTTGCAAATGACGTATCAGATAAAGGTCTAGTTTCCAAGATCTATAAAGAACTTGTTCAACCCAACAGCAAAGAAACAAACAATCCAATCATGAAATGGGCGAAAGACATGAAGAGAAATCTCACAGAGGAAGACATAGACATGGCCAACATGCGCATGAGAAAATGCTCTGCATCACTTGCCATCAGGGAAATACAAATCAAAACCACAATGAGATACCACCTCACACCAGTGAGAATGGGGACAATTAACAAGGCAGGAAACTCTAGGAGATATCTGTACTCTCATGACCTTTGTAGCACTATTCATAACAGCCAAAATGTGGAAATACCACAAGTGCCCCCTGACAAATGAATGGATAAAGAAAATGTGATAGTAGACACAAAATGGAACACAACTTGGGTTTCAAAGAAGGAAATCCTGTCATTTGTGACAACATGAATGAACCTAAAGAACAGTAAGCTAAGCAAAATAAGCCAGTCACAAAGGACAAATACTGTATGATTCCATTTGTATGGGGCACCTGAAATAATCAAATTCTTAGAAGCAGAGAATACAATAGTGTTTTTTTCTGGATGAGAGAGTGTGGGAAACAGGGAATTGTTACTCAGTGGATGAAAGTTTCAGTTATACTGGATCAAAAAATTCTAGAGATCTGCTCTACAATGTAATGCCAATAGTTAAGACTAAGGTAGAGTGTATCTAAAACTTAAAAGAGTAGGTCTCATGTCAAATGTTCTCACCACACACACCAAAATGAGAGACAGAGACAAAGAAAAAGAGAGAGAAAGAGAAGGAAATAATGGGAGGTATTGGATATATCTGTGTTCTTGATTATGGTGATAATATCACAGGTGTTTGTAATGTACAAATTCATTCCATTGTACTTATTAAATATGAAAAAATAGTCTTTCAAACCCAGGGGTTTCCCTGGGTTTGTAAAAGAGAAACATTATCTATCAGTTACGGGGAAATGTGGCCATCAGGCATTAACTATCCAAGCCTGCACTTCCTCAAATGCACTGAAAATTCCCACAAACGTTTCATGCTGTGGCATCCAGGAACCCCGGATCAAGAGAGGAAAGGATAAGGATTTAACATATTGATTTTGGTTGAGGAGAGGTACTGAGACTCACCCCAGAGGACGGCTAATGTGATACTAGAGACTAGAGCTTAGGTGTGACAGTGGCACTGGCACCAACCCAGAGGGAGCTGACTGGTTAAATACTAGGAGAGAGGGAAGAACATGGGTGGAGAAGGAAGCAGGCAGCAAAGATGATGAGCCCTCACCCCTTCTTAGCCTATGCCATCAGGCATCATAAGATGAATCATTTTCAAGAAATCACTTTATGGTTGTCAAAGCAATATACAGACATCTCTCTAAAGTAATCCAATTTTCTTTCTCTTTCCTTTTATTCCCTCTCTTCCTCCCTTCCTACCCTCCTATTAATCTGCACGTTGGTCAAGGAAAATAGTAGCTCCCCATTACCTGGATTTTCTTAGTATTTGCTCCACCTACCAAACAGCATATGAGGATAAAGCACAAGTAAGGCTTTGGGGGAACTGATGAAAGGCACTCATGGTGGTGGCTGTGCCTCAGGGCTCAGGTTCATGGGAGGTAACACAGAGGTAGGACAGTGGGAAGGGAGACACCATTCACATATCCGAATTGTAAGGATGTTTGGATTTCCCAAGGGTCATGCTTAAGAAGAGATTTTAGTTTGAGATCAAGTCTGGATTAGTGACCTCCATTTCACCTTGTCCTGATGGGAGGATGTTGATGGTGTATGAATTCAGAAAATCAGATATGTCTTGTTCCTGTGTTGCCTCCAGAGAAGAGGGAGCCCATGAAAGGGAGACTCTTCTGGGCTATGCACCATGTCAGACAGATCCAATCAACCCTGACTGCCCATTCCCAGTAATATCTACTACCTGTGGTCAACATGGTATATTAAGGGTCTCACCAGAGCGAAGCATTTCTGTCTCAGCCTTTCCTGTCCTGTCCCAGTCCTGGATCAACTGAGACAGAGAGAGAACATGAGATGATTCACTTATTGCCAAACTTTCCATAGTCTTCCAGAAGAACCAGTAGTGCCTGCTCTTCATCTCCACATTCCCTTGGAAGACTAAAGCAGAATTAATCTGAGCTAAATACCAGGGTCCTGCCCAAGAGACATGGTTGTTTCTGTTCCCAGAAGCCCAGCACTTCTACTTGATTTAACTCATCTCCACCTAAGAATCCTATTACCCATAACAACCTCACCAAAAAGGATGGACAGTGAGGGCAGGCCCAGGTGACCTCATTGTCAAATGGTATGTGCCAAAAAATTGTTAAGCCAGAGATTTTCATTACAAAAGCTGGAAAGAAGATAGAGTAGCCCTAAAAACTCCCACCTTCCTTAAGGCAAGGCTCATCATATTCTGTATAAAGTGCCAGCTGGCCAGAGACTCCCCACCAGACTTGAGAAGCCTGTCAGCTCAAACTTCTCTGCATGCCTAGTGAGTCTCTCCACTTGGATTTTCTCAGTATTTGCGTGATAGTATTTTATTGATATTGGGATCTCTTTGCGATGCTAGGATATATTTACTTTAAATGCAATGCAATTTGTGTTTATGATGACTTGATAGATCTTTTCTGACTTCTCAGATTACAGCCATGGCAACTTGGAGTCAAAAAGGGGAGTGGCTTCTGTCGACCACCTGTTCAGTTAGCAGGAGGATATGAACTACAGCCCATGTCCAGGGCAGTTGTAGTGATATTTTAATACTCCCTATAGTAATTATTGAGAATTTGCAATATTGAAGGCATTGTATTGGCAATTTAGATGTTTAAAAGATATGATTCTTTTTTTTTTTTTTACTCCATGAATCAACAATCCATCAGAGAGCATAATTTGCAAACACACTGCATAGAAAGCAATTAGTAGAGAGAACAAGGCAGCTTTGTATTGTGGCAAAGTGAAGAAGATGATTTGGAATCTAGCAGAGAGTATCTAAAAGGAGAGCCATAATGGGTGAGCATGTGTGAACAAGCAGAGGTAGAATGAAAAAACCTTCCAAAGCATAAAAGAAGATTCCACTTCCACAGAGCAGAGTAAATCACTATAAGCTTCTCCTCCTGAAAGTGTATGATAATCACCAAAGTTTCCTTCAATCTCAAAAGCATGAAAACAGAAAGTCTCTTGCTTCTGAAAGATCATGAAATAAGACATATTACTCATTGAACTTGGTTTCATTGTTTTACCAAACCACTGAGTTGGTTTTCTGTCTGCAGGTCCAGCCTCCTGTGAAGCATGAGTTCCCAACAGCAGAAGCAGCCCTGCACCCCTCCTCCCCCACCTCAGCAGCAACAGGTGAAACAGACTTGCCAGCCTCCACCTCAGGAGCCATTTGTTCCCATAACCAAGAATCCATGCGACACCAAGTTACCGCAACCTGGGAACACCAAACTTCCTGAACCAAACTACCCTAAATATCCTGAGCCAGGCCATCCCATAATTCCTGAATCAGGCCACATCAAGGTCCCTGAGCCAGCCTACTCTGAGGTCCTTCAGCCTGGCTACACCAAGGTACCAGAACCAAGTCCCTCAACCATTATTCCAGGCCAGAAGACCAAGCAGAAATGATGTGGTCCTTAGCCATGACCTTGAGGAGCTACACCCTTGAGGACCCATGCTCTTGAGGAACTGACCACTGGATGCTGACTACTTTCTCTCCTTCTGCTTTTGTGTCTTCATTGCATATATTTTATAATCAGTACATTCTTATCCTAAGTTATAGCCTCTTTCTTATTTGCATCATAAAAATATATGCTATGACACTTTCCCTTACATACTTTGAGGAGTCTTCTGAGCCTCTGAATTATGCAGGCCTTAATGGCTTTGCTGATCCTCAGTTCCTCAAGATTCATCTGAGGAGGCAATCTGGGTTGGAAGGATGCATTTTTCCTGCTCTGTTCCCATTAAATAACTTTTAATTCCACTCCTGACTGTATTATTGACTAAATCTTCCCTTTCTTCATTCTACCATAGTGAGTAGGACCTATAGACAGAGGAGTTAATGTAAATATTATCTATCTAATCATGATACCATATGCTTCTATGAGTGTTCACATGGTTATATTTAGGGGGCATCCCTGAAATGGCAATAGCTGTTTTATGATGGAACCCAAAGGTTATCGTTCTGCAGCAGGGCTGTCTTCTGGCACTGGCCTGTCATGCCTTAGTTCCGGTGTGCCTTCTTCAAGCTACCTCTCATCCATAGTACTCTGCCCATAAGGCTCCTGTTTATTACTCCAAAATTACTCCTAGGGATCCCTGGGTGGCGCAGCGGTTTGGCGCCTGCCTTTGGCCCAGGGCGCGATCCTGGAGACCCGGGATCGAATCCCACATCAGGCTCCCGGTGCATGGAGCCTGCTTCTCTCTCTGCCTATGTCTCTGCCTCTCTCTCTCTCTCTCTCTGTGACTATCATTAAAAAAAAAAAATTACTCCTACATTTGTGAACCTGATATTCTGGTTTTCTCCACTCATTTTACCTTCCAGATGCCTAACACACGCAGATACACACTCACAAGGAGGCACATTTGTTGTAAGTAACCACACACTCACAGAATAACCCACACAGATTCCACCCTCATAGCTCAGATCATATTATTTTTTGCTAGGGACCCACTGTGTGCAGCCAGCCCTAATATGTACCAGGAAAAGGAATGAGAGGATACACAGTGCCTCTCCTTGGAGAATTTGCATTCTTCTTTAGGAGGGAAAGTCGTCATGTCCTTCTCATATGAACACATACAGAACCACATGAACGTGCACAAGCATACATATACCCACATTCATGCCTCTCCAAAAATAATCCAGAGGAAGCTATTTATTAAGTGATTAAGAAAAGAGTTACAAGTGGGAATATGTGATCCAAGTGAGGTGAATAATCAGCCATGAAATGGCAGAGCAAGGCGACTAAGCTATAAAATGTCAGGAATGAAAAGAGATAAATGTCACCTAACATGTCCCCTGTGAGTGTTCATTTCATTTTCTTTCTTTCTTTCTTTCTTTCTTTCTTTCTTTCTTTCTTTCTTTCTTCTTTCTTTCTTTCTTTCTTTCTTCTTTCTTTCTTTCTTTCTTTCTTCTTTCTTCCTTTCTTCTTTCTCTTTCTTTCTTTTTCTTTCTTTCTTTCTTCTTTCTTTCTTCCTTTCTTCTTTCTCTTTCTTTCTCTTTCTTTCTTTCTTTCTCTTTCTTTCTTTCTTTCTTTCAATAGCCCTGTTTCTACATTACACTATATAATGTTATTTTATGGTTTTTAAAGCTTTCTACCATGATGTTAAAAAATATAGAATCAGTGAAGATGTTTCTGACTAGAAAAACTATATCTTGCCCATCAAGAACATTTCTGAGGCCCTGCAGCCCAAGGGCAGAGGATCCTTGTTAGAGTAACCATGGTGTCTCTCTCCTCCCCACATATCCCCACCTCAGTTCTCCATCTTCTGGTAGGGACCCTGGGTACTTCAACACCCTCTTCACACTCAAAGCCCCAGGATCCCACATCCTGTTCACTGACTTGGACAGATGATGCCAATTAAGGGTTAAAGGAGGATTTGTCCCCTTCTTGTATCAGTTCCTTGTCTTCCCTTGGCTGCTCTTCTCCTCTGTGGCCTGGCAAAATTGTCCCCATTGCGCTATCCATTTACCAAAGCAGATACTATTTCAGTATAAAGAGATTGAGATCCAAACTATGCACAGCTTGGCAAGCTTTAGGCCTACAGCCTGGTGGCTCATGTTGACTGTGCAGATAAAAAATGCACATTTGGTTTCTCTTTGTGATTCTTCCTTGTTTGCTTCACCTTCACTTCTCTTCATCCTACCAGAAGTATGATTTCCATAATTTTTAAGAACAGATTCTTCCTGGCTCAGATAGAAAGTGGTGATTGAGCAAGTTCTCTGTACTTGCATATTTCTGACTCAAAAAGTGTCACTTCTGGGTGCTTAGATCAATCATATTTTAATTTATTCTTTACTAAACTCCAGCTTAATTTCTCAATTCTCTCTCCTCTCTTCTGTCTATTCTCTTTTATGTTCTGTATTTAATACCCCTCCACCCTACTACCCCTATTTCCCCAGAACCATGTGGCCTGCCTGAGCTTTGTGGTCTTGTTAGACTCATCTGACTCTTGAAATGTTTGCAGGCACAGCTGTCAGGGCCAAACTGCCCTGCACTCCCCACTTCAGGGGTTTCCTCACACTCTGAATGCTGGATCACACCTGAATTTTCTGCACTGTGAGCATCATAAGGGCAGGAACCCCCTCTGTCTTGCTTAGGGATGTCAACTCAGGGTCTAGCCTGCCACCTGCCAAATGGGAGCTTATCTAATGTCTGCTGAGATGCTGAATTGCTATTTTCACCAAATGATGCTGTGAATTTGCAGGGAACCTTCTAGGTCTCACCTGTTGATCCTGAATCACTACTGTCTTCTGGTAGGCCTTGAACCTGAACTATCCCAAACCCATTCTGCTCCTACATCTAAAGCAGCAGGACTTGGAAATGCAAAATATGTTCTTTCCTGTCTATACCTATAATGTTTTTGGAAAAATGGATTATGTATTTTCTAGAACCCTGGGTGCACACTGTGAGTAGGATGGTCTCCCCCAAATCTTCTGAGAGGCCCCTTTTCCATTAGTGTCTGTCCACTTTCCATGTAAATTTCATGAGGACAATAGGGATTTAGGAATAGAAGACCCACATCACTATCCCAGTGAAAAATTATAAGAAATATGATAGAATTTTTTAGAGCTTTGGGACATAAGATATACTGATCAGTAGTACATTAGCCTATATTTTTTATAGGAATGTGAGATGTGGTTTTATTTTTCTATGACTATTTTAAAATAGTTATCTATTTTCCATTAAGACTAATAAAACTCAAAGAACTCTATGAGCATTTTGTTATAAATCAGTCAATGATGATACTTTCATCATGCCACTTTTACCTGGATCTATTACTTAAAAATGAAAACTCAATTTGAAAATCCTTAAAGCTACAGTCCCTATAATAATTCTTATTTAATTAGTCTCTTACTAAATCCTGATAAAACATGTACCTACCACTAAAACAAAGAAACAAATAATAATCAAACAAAACTTATTATCCATGTTATTTGTCAAGGTAGGGTTTCTCCTATGACAAAACAAAACAAAACAAACAACAACAACAAAAAACAACACTAAAATGTCCATGACTTCATAAAATAGAATTTTATTTTTCATGTATGCCCTAGTCCAATGTGGGCAGTCAGGAACTCAGACTCCTTCCCTTCCATGTCTCATAACCTTAGGATCATTCCTTCCAAACAGTAAGTGCCATCATCATGTCACTGTTATTAAAACATTACTGATTACACTCCCTATGCTGTACTCTTCATCCCCATCACTTATTTATGCTATAGCTGGAAGTTTTTCCTTCGTAATCCCCTTCATCTATTTCACAGATTCCCCCACCTTTATAGCTGACTTTTAAAATCAAATTTCTGTACTGTAATGATTCCTTTCCTTTCTACTGTCACAAAGTGGCCATTTCCCTCATGAACCCATTAATATTTTGCCAAATGAAATCATAGTAATGGATGCTAACCAAACCACTGCATCTTTCTGGTCACTCTTTTAAATAACTGTAAACTTATTGGACAAATAGCTTGCCTTTTAAGTAGCAGGTAACAATTTTACTGACTAAATGTTCCCACACAGGATAACACTTAGGGAGGTGCTGGGAAAAGGTGGAGAAGGAGGTGTCCCAATGTCAGCAATGCAGAGAGCCTTCTATTCTAAAGAAACATAAAGCCAGTATCATTTAAACATCTAAAAAATCCACAGTAACAAGGGTGGATGGGACCAGGTTGGGAGATAATATTTTTAGTTTATTTTTTATTGGTGTTCAATTTGCCTACATATAGAATAACACCCAGTGCTCATCCCATCAAGTGCCCCCCTCAGTGCCCGTCACCCAGTCACCCCCACCCCCCCAACCATATCCCCTTCCACCATCCCTAGTTCGTTTCCCAGAGTTAGGAGTCTCTCATGTTCTGTCTCCCTTTCTGATATTTAGGTTGGGAGATAATTGTCCTACAGGCTGACACTAAAGAGAAGGACAGCTGGGCCAGGGTTTAAGGTAAGAAACCACGGAGGGCCACGAAAACCAGACAGGTGGCATTTGGCTTGTACTAAAGGATATGTGAAGGTATATTTTCCCAAAATTCAGTTACTCATACCAGAATTCCTATTTTACCACAAACTCATATGTCTGTACTGTGAATTTGTCCAATATAGCTCTTTAACATTACATTATAACAAAGGATATCTTTTCAAACATCACAAATGTGTATTTATCAAATGAAAGTGACTCAGTGGTGTTCTCATCACACAAGAGAAACTAAAGGCTGCTAAAAGAGCATTTCTTTGGTAAGTAAACTTTCTGTCCTTGAAAGGCTTTACATGTGACTTTAATCCCTAACGCTATAGAGTACAAACCTTAAAAACCAAGAGAACCAGGGGGATGCAAATGATATGTGGACAGCTCAGAAAACATTTCTCCACGCATTTGACTCTGAGTTGATTGTTCCTGCAGACCAAGAAGGTGCTGTGGAAGGATCATAATGTGCTAAAGGTGGTTGATGGCAGACTGTAGAGGCAGTAGATATACTCACTTCCCTTTGGCCCCTGCCACTTACTGTTTCCAGTCTGGCCACAATGCCCCTGAACATGCCAGACAGGCTCTAGCTTGGAGCATTGGAAGTGTATTCTCTTTCCACAGATATTCTAACATCTAGCTCCCTCATCTCCTGCAAATCTATTTGAACACCAGCTTCTCAAGGAAGACATAAAACCCAACTCTCATCTCTTTGGTGCTCCCAATGCTTACACTAGTTTCTTTTCTCTATTGTATTTAATATATAATTTCCATAGTCATCATGCTTATTTATTTCCACCCTCCCCTATAGCATGTGAATTCCGCAGAGAACTTTGTTAATGTTCACTGATGCAACCCAGGAGTCTAAAACCTAGACTGACAGACTGTAAGCTCTTAAAAATCTGTTGAATTAATGAATTGGAGGAGTTCCTTTGATCTAGAGTTAGAGAATCCTCACAGTTTTCCACTGCTTCCAGCAGTTTGCTGTAGCTGCAATGTTGGACAGGGCCTGCGATGCTGAGCACATAGCCCAGAAGGGAGGTTCTGGAGCATGTCATCAGATGACACTCCCTGACTTGTACTTTCAGATGACTTGTACTGAGCTTGAGAAATAACTGAACCTGCTCAGCCTTGGGATGTTCCACTTTTCTCTCTGTGAGGATATAATCTCCCACATGGCTGAGCCTGAGTTCTTGAGATTCACATCTTTTTTTTATTTTTTTTATTTTTTTGGAGCAATCAGATTATATTTTGAATCTGAAAAAAAGAATGTTTGATGATTTCGTGCTTTTTCTCATGACTTCTCCTTGTATGTGGAGAAGATACAGATAGTGTGTAGTATTACTTTGTTTTATGAGGGTTATCCCGAAATCATCATGGACAAGAAAGTTAGGTAGATGACATTAAAAAGAAAGACAATGGGAACAAAAGAGTCTCCATTTGAGAAAGACTTCCTCCATGTTGATTTCAGAGAAGAGTGAACTAAATGTAGCCATTCTCCTCAACAACATATGCCTCATTCCCAAGAGGTGTTTAGTAGAAATGAACTTCATGGTAGACAAGGAAAAGGAAAAATTCTTGAGTCACTGTTTCAAAAATATGGTCAGTTGTCCTTAATTCATCTTGCTTTTACTGCATAAAGGCAAGAACATTTTCTTTGAACAATGGGATATACACGGAGAGTCTTCATAGTAAAACAAATTTCTGGTAAGGAAAAATGCTAAATGGGAAGGTAGGAGAAGCAATCCAATGTTATAATGATGGTTTTAGGAGCTGAATAAATATCTTCACAGGTTGGAAAAATACTGCCCTAACTCATCAAATGAACTTTTTCATCTTTTCATGCAGGAGAGACCTTCTGCTAATTCAGTTACCTGTTTCTTTTAGATGTTGCTGAGTAACGAGAAAGATGTTACACTAGAGGTTGCCTTACCTTCCACTTCTTGCAGTCACACCTACTTATCCTGTGACATTCTCCCTCAGCTCTAGAGGCACGGACTTCAATTGTCCAGCACCTTCCAAAGTTCTGCAAAGCCCACCTTGCCGCTGTGCACCACCACAGGATCTCTCCTCCAGTTTCTACCTCTCCAATAACCACCTATACAGTGTCTGCCCAAGCTTTCTCCTTTGAAGGCCACTTTGCATTTCCCAAAGCTAAAAGAGCCTTAGCAGCTGGCAGAGACAAAACAACGTAATGACAAGTGAATCCTCCTTTTCCTGACAGTGCATCAAATGCTCTTCATAGCCTGTCATGATAAGAGGTGGCATCTTCACCAGCATCGGCCCTGATCTCCTTGGGATGACGCTTAACAGAGCAAGATTTATTTCCTGAGCTTATTACCATACAACGTTCTAGGAGTAAGCTGAGAAAGTGTAGGGATACTCAAGAGGTATTAGAACAGTTAAACAGTAAGAGCAGGATATAAGAAAATTAGCATCCTATGAGCCTGACAGGGCATTAGTATAAAAATCAGAGGCATGTGGGGAGAGGCTATTACAATCAGAAGCCATGTGGCTTTCCAGAAAATTCATTAGTTAATCCATAACTAACAATGAAGAAATTGAGCTTCTCTAAATAGAAAAAACCTTTATCCCCAGATATTCAGTACACTTTGGACAAAAGCAGAAGGATAAAGGATAAATTTCAGGAGCTAGAAAGGAAAAGATGTTACTAGGGGAAAGGAGACACAAGTCAGGTAGATGTATTAGATCGAAGCCTAGAGAATATCAAATGACAGCTCTCTATTGCACTATTATGGGACTAGGAAAGACATAAGGAACAGTAGCCTAGCTTCAGAGCTGAGGTTCAGGTCAGCCAGGCCCTTGGCCAGTGCCATGGAGGACCAAGGAACAGGAAGTAGATTGCTCTAGGTCTGAGAATCCCAGCAGATCAGCGGCAAGGTGTGGTTGGAACTCCCTCTGCAGAGTCCTTAGACATAGAGTCTGAGTGAGGAGAGGCTTGTATCCAAGCCTAGGAGAGAGTTCAATTGATGCAAGAAGGCTGAAACCCAGGATGGTAGTGGCAGTGGCCCCAGCCCAAAGAGAAGTGACCACTTCAACTCCAGTAGAGAAGAACACAAATGGGTGGGGACAATGAAAGAAACACCCATATCTTGGTGAGCCTTTACTTCTCATCCCTGTTCATGCCATGAGACTCATTTGCAAGAGAACATTTGTCTTATAAGAAACTCCTTAGTGTCAGAGTAGCCTCTTGTGTCTCATAACAAATGTCATTCATTTACTCATCCATTCTATAATTGTCAATCCACAGAGCATCTACTCCACATGATGGCCAGGAGGGTACAGTGGGTGCAGCTCCTGGTGATGGCTAGCTAGGCCCAGGCTTAAGTTGAGGGGAGGTGACACTGCCATGGAGCCAACAGGTACCCCACAAGCATTTAGGTAAGCAAAGTAAGGAGGGAGGGACCACCCAAACATGGTCTGAAGAATTATTTAGATTTTCCAAAGACCACATTACAGATTGTGTGTTGAGGATAGGCCTGTATCAGTGAACTCAGTTTTATTTTATCTTGAGCAGAGTCAACTCAGTATTAAGAGTCAGAGAATTCTACATCTCTTGTCCCTATGCTGCCCCAGGAAGGGATGTCCATTACAGACAGTCTTCAAGACTTGCTGGTATATTAACAGAACAAGTGGAATGGGCCAACAGGACTGCATTGCTCTGGAGCTGCTAAACCCAATTACTTTCCCCAGCGTTTTCACTGATCAGGATCCTCATGTTCTATCCACTATTAACTCTGAAGCTTTTCTTGAAGTAAAGACTTCCTATGGCCAAAAAAAAAAAAAAATCATTTTAGCATTTTCTTCTGCCTCCTGGATCTGGGTACACTGAGTTATGGATAAACAGAATTACTTTTTTCCACCTGAGGAAATTGATGCCACCATGCCCTTCACCTTCCAGAAGAACCAGAAAGATCTTGTTCATCTCCATCTGCATCCACTTCATATTTTAAGCAGTCAACAAGCCTGGTCTGTGCTAAGAATTAGGACTTTCCAGAAAAAAGGTCTGTTTCTAGTTCCAGCAGCCCTGGAACTTTCTGTTCTCTCCATCACCATTAACACTACGCCTGGGTTCAAAGGATGCTCAATCAGGTTTAGGTCCAGGTGACATCATTGTTGGCTAGCAAGTGCCAAAAAAAATTGTCAAGTGGATCACAAAAGCTGAGCCAATAAGTAAATCAAGGGATTGAGTGAATCATATTTATCAGGCAAAGAATGACGAAGTAGCAGTCCCAAAAACATTCCATTTCCAAGACAGATCTCTATCCCTGTATAAAAAGCTAGTTGGCTGGGAACACCACACCAGATCCAAGTGACCACATAGCCTGCTCCTATCTGCTCACCAGATGAGTCTCTTTCCTTGCAATTATTTACCATTCACTCAGGGTATCTGATTTTTATTAGAACTTCCTGGTCTTGGTATCTTTTCCCCACTATTGAAGTTTAGTCATCAGAGTTATAATCTCTAGAAATATCTTTATTTTAAAAAGTCATCATAATTTGGGCTTAAAGGGATTTAAGGTATTATTAATTCTGTCCCACCAGTTCCTGCTGTGTCAGTGAGAAGAGGCTGGACTGTGCAAGAACCCAAAGTCAGCCGAATAAAGATGAGAACTGAAGTCCACTGAACTTTTGGTGATGCTATCATTCTTGCTTAATTCATAATTGCATTACAGAGAATTTCATTCTTTCAACAAATCATTTTGTGAGAGTTTATTTTTTTGTGGGAATTTAATATGGGCACTTTGGCTGCTAAAAAAACATTTAGACAACAAGGAACACACTCAATGAAACTACAATTTATTCAGAAATGAAAAAAAAGACATGGGCATGATGAGCTAAAATCAACATAGAAAGTCATCAACATGAGGCAAGAAGAGTGAATGAAGTACTATGACATTTTTGAAGACAAATGATTTCTGGAAGACTTGCTCTAGAAATATCTCCCATAAGTATCATATGAGGTGATCTATGATCCATGGCAGCTTGGCCGTACTTGAACAAGCAGGAGTGAGGAAAACAATGGAGGCCAGGGGAGTGGGAGCGAAGCCAGAGGCGACATGGTGTGGGTTCTAGAGGAAGTCAGTAGTTATCTTACAGATGACAAGGCATTCTATTTATTGGAAATGTTTGGGTAGGCTGAAGTTACTGGGATGTTTGTTTTTTTTTTTTTTTTCATTTTAAATAATATCACATTTCCATATGATCCAATCTTGAAATTTCACATTCCTACCAGGAGCCTGCTATTGTGTTGTGTTGTTGATTGGGTTTTAAGATGTGCCAGGAAGAAAGAGGCCCTACTCAAGTGGGACAAACCAAATTGCCTTTATTTTCATCCTCCTCAAAGTCTCAGAAATTATTAAAGTGTCCTTTGTCGTGGAAAGGGAGAAAGAAGAACATTTGTTTCTTGAGAGAACTGAAGCAGCAGGGAACATGGCTTCTACCCTAGTTAATCCCTGTTTAAGTCATCTGTTCTGTCTGTAGGTCCAGCCTTTTATGAAGCATGAGTTCTCACCAGCAGAAGCAGCTCTGCATCCCTCTCACCCAGCCTCAGCAGCAGCAGGAGAAACAGCGATGCCAGCCTCCACCTCAAGAGCTGTGTGCCCCCAAAAGCAAGGAACCATGCTACCCCAAAGTTCCTGAGCCCTGCCATGCCAAGGATCCTAAGCCCTGCCCCCTCAAGGTTCCTGAGCCATGTCCCTCAATAGTCACTCTAGTGCCATCTCAAGCAGAAGTAATGAAGTTCACAGTCAAGCAAGCCCTTGGGGAGCCAACCACCAGATGCTGAATCTCCTTCTAATCTGTTTTTGCATCCCGTTTGCCTTACAGCCAGCATACTGTCACCCTGAGTTATAACCTCTCCTCATTTGCACTTAAAATATGTGCTATGAAGTTTTCCTTCCTAACATGCAGCCTCTGAGTCTCTGATTTAAGCTGTGAGGCTTGGTACCTTAGCACTTCAGTTCTTGCTGCTCAGGATTCATCTGAAGGACATAAGGCGAAAACAAGAGGATCAGGCTCTGTTCTTCCCCCATTAAATGCACTTTCAATTCCACTCCTGATTATGTACAGTGTTCTGATTCACTGCTTTTCTTTCCCTTGTGAAGTAGAACTTGTACAGAAGTTAGCGAGGAAGGCCTCATTCAGAGGCATCTGGTCTTGGCACTAGGTTGGTGGGGGGTTGTCTCCATGGAGTCTTCTTGGGCTGGCAATGGGAAGTTGTGCAATGCCATCCAGAGGCTGTTGCTTTGGTCATCTAGGACTGGAGCACGGCTCCTCTTGCAATTCAGTGAATCACATCAGAGTCTGATTAGTACCTGTCCAAGCTGACTGACTCCCTGCCCCCAAATCTAGCTTCCATATTGCTGACTTAAACAGCCAATTCCTAATTATTTCAAAGGAATGTTGTTTCTACATATGTGATTCTGCTCCTCATTTCCTAATACCCATAATTCAGACTATCAAATGTATCCAAAGACTTGGAGCCTCCACTTGTGTTGTTATCTCAACCAATCCTCTTCCATTCATTGAATGCCTACTCTGTGCCAGAAAGTTGATGAGGATTCATAGTGCCTGCTTTGGGCATTTACAGTCTTCTAGAGAAACACACTTCACTTTCTACTTCACCCTTCACACAAAAACGTGCACTCACCCATGCATAGATAGAGAGTCTCCCGGAGTAACACTCTCTCTGAGCTGATCCTCTGGATCCCTCAGGTGGTGGCTGTTTACTCACACATGATGTGGTAGGAGCCACAGGAAGTGAGAGCTATGAAGCCCACTATCCCATTTGAAAGAAAAAGGAAATTTCCCTGCAGCATTATAAAAAGAGACATATTTTTCCTAAGAAATAATGAACAAACCATGAACATTGGTAGAACTCAAACAGTTGTGTTACTTTTTATCATAATGTTTTTACCTGATTACATTCTTTAAGATTATAACACATATCTATTTGAAAATATTCACCATAAAAGTCTTATGATCCTAAATGTCTTCTTATTTAATTGGTTGATGAAATCTGCTATCATATTCAAGTAAATACTGTCTCCTACCACCAGAACCAACTAACCAAACAAAGGGAAAAACAGAACAAAGCAAAAAAAAGGTGTTTTGATCATGCTATGTTTATTCATCAGCATAGGCTAGCTGCTATAACAAACATCCTGTCTTTCCCAATTGTGTCTTAGCCCAGCAGAAGTATTTCTTACTTACATCCAAATTCAGTATGTGTTGGCAAGATCTTTGCTCCACATAGTCATAAAGGGAGCCAGGTTTCTCCCCTCACATGGTCTCACCATCATTGAGCGCCTTGCCCCTCTCTGAATTCAGGTACAAGAGCATGGAAATTGACTGAGTATGGAGAAGACACCTGGAATAAGAGATGACACACATCCTTTCTGTGCATAAGATGGGCTTAGATAGAGCTTGGTTATATAATCCTCTATACCTCACAAAACCAAGAAAGGCAGTGTATCAGTGTGCAAAGAGGAAAACAGGGGAAAGAAGAAAATAGCTTTGGTGAGCCCTCCACGCTCTGCCACAGGCTATGCTTCTGATTCTCAAATATCCATTTACTCTTTGTGTCTCATAAGCAGAATTCAATCCACCAAAGGGGAAAACTAAAATCAAAAATCAAGATTCTCTGGGTGATATGAAATTCTTTCTACCATGTCTTCCTATGGCTCTTACTGGTTCAGCAAGCTATGAGATAACAAATAAACCATTTCCTCCTATTATCCAGCAACCAATAGATATGTGGGTATAGGAAAACTAAAGAGAGACTACCATATGCAAGAGAAGATAGTGGAGGACAAACACTGGGCCCTAGTATTCTGACACCCAACTGAGCAGGCCTATGAAGCTATACTCTCCCCCACTCCAACATCCAGAAGTGACAGAAGGTCTTGATTCTGTCCTTTGGAAGGTACACTTTTCCTTCACTGTTCATCATTCTGCCATTGGTAGGATCATTTCTTTTACATGATCAAATTCTAAGTGTGTGTTGTGGATTGTGCCCTCCTTGACTGTAGCTCACTTTCTAACCTAGTGTGGTTTTAAGGCTTTTAAGAACATATTTTGTTTTGTATGACATCCAGCCTGTGGTTGCTTTGAGGATATGATTCCTCAAAAACTTCATAGATTTTTAATCTCTTTGCTTCCAATCAGTTCTATAAGGAGTAATTATACCCAAATTTCTTTTCCAGAAAACATTCTTTTTGAAATATTTATCTATTTATTTTAGAAAGAGAGGGATAGAGGGTGAGAAAGAGAGAGAATCTCAAGCAGACTCCCCACTGAGTGTGGAGTCCCACATCGGGCTTGATATCACAAACTTGAGAACATGATCTGAACCAAAGTCAAGAGTTGGATGCTCAACAAACTGAGCCACTCAGATATCCTCTTTCCTAGAAAACATTCTTATTCTTATTTATTCTTATGCTTTTCTCAATGCCTTTCTCAACTCTAGCTTCTTTGACACTATTTGGAAAAGTAAACTGAAGTGAGATGGCATTAAATCTTAATCTAAACTTGGCTGTGAACCTGAGCCTTAATTCTCTCATAATCATTCTTAATTTTATCTTTTTCTATTTAGTATCTAAAAGTAACTGACTTTCCCAACTCTGCAGGTTTCCAAATTCTTGGTTTCCCTCTATTCCTTTGTATTCCTGCTTGAAATTTTTTTTTCTTTTTTTTAAATGGCATTATTGAAATAGAATTCACATACCACAAAATTCATCCTTTTTAAAAAGTGTATATTTCAGGGATCTCTGGGTGGCGCAGCGGTTTGGCGCCTGCCTTTGGCCCAGGGCACGATCCTGGAGACCCGGGATCGAATCCCACGTCGGGCTCCCGGTGCATGGAGCCTGTTTCTCCCTCTGCCTATGTCTCTGCCTCTCTCTCTCTGTGTGACTATCATAAATAAATAAAAATTAAAAAAAAAAATAAATAAAAGCTTTAAAAAAAAAAAAAAAAAGTGTATATTTCAATATTGACAGTCCCCAACTTACAATTATTTGACATAGCATTTTCGATTTTACAGTAGTGCAAAAGCTATACATATTCAGTAGAAATCAAACTTCACATTTTGAATTTGGATCTTTTCCTGGGCTCGTGAAATGCAGTACCTATTCTTGTGATGCTGGTCAGCAGCAGTCACAGTTCCCAGCCAGCCGTGCAATCACAAGAGTCAACACCAATACACTGACAACATTCTGTACCCAAATGACCTTTCTGTTTTTCATTTTCAGAACAGTATTCAATAAACTAAAATATTTGTTATAAGGGCAGCCCAGGTGGCTCAGTGGTTTAGCGCCACCTTCAGTCCAGGGTGTGATCCTGAAGACCTGGCATGAAGTCCCACGTCAGGCTTCCTGAACGGAGCCTGTTTCTCCCTCTGCCTGTGTCTCTGCGTCTCTCTCTCTCCCTCTCTCTCTCTCTCATGAATAAATAAAATCTTTTTAAAAGATAAAAATAAAAAATAAATATTTGTTATAAAATAGGCTTTGTGTTAGATGATATTGTCTAACTGTAGACTAATATAAGTGTTTTAACATATTTAAGGTAGGCTAGGCTAAGCTATGACGTTCAGTAGGGTGTATTAAACATTTTTTCAACTTATGACATTTTCAGTTTATGAAATATTTATTGGAATACAATTCCCTCATAACTTAAGGAAGGCCTGTAGTTGTTTTGTTTTTCCAAAGATTGATTGATTGATTGATTGATTGATTCTAGAGATAGTAAGAAAGAGTGAGCACATACAAGTGGGGGGAGGAAGGGGCAGAGGGAAGGAGAAAGAATCTCCAACAGACTCCTCAATGAGTGCAGAGCCTGACATGGTGCTCAATCCCATAACCCCAAGATCCCCACCTTAGCTGAAATCAAGAGTCCAACGCTCAACTGATTGAGCCATCCAGGTGCCCTGGAAGACCTGTAATTTTTAGTATAGTCAAAGAGTTGTGCAATCATCATCATTTTTTAATTCTTAATTCTGAAATACTTGAATTATTCCAAAAAGAAACTCCATATGGATGAGCTGCCACTTTCCCCCAAGCCCTTGGCAAATACTAGTCAACTTTGTGTCTCTATATCTTTCCCTATTCTGGACACTGCATGTAAATGGCATCACATAATATGTGGCCTTTTATCTTTTTTGTGCAATTCTTTATAGCATGTTTTAAAGATTGATCCATGTTGTAGCATGCATTAGCCTTTCAAATAATTTCAAATAATATTGTATTGCCAAATAATATATAGCACATGGATATACCACATTCATCAGCTGATGCACATTTGGGTTGTTTCCATTTTTTAGTATTATGATTCATGGTGTTATGAATGTACAAATTTTATGTGAATATGTATTCAATTTGCTAAGGTATATAGCTAGGAGTGAATTGCCGTGTCATATAGTAACTCTAGGTTTCACCTTTTGAGGAACTGTCTAAAAGTTTTCCAAACCAACTGCACCATTTTACATTCCCATTAGCAATGTACAAGGGCTCTAACTTCTCCACATCCTTAGTGAGACTTGTTACTGTCTGTCTTTTTATTATAGTCATCCATGTGGATACAAAGTGGTATTGTGTTACAGTCTTAATTGGTTTGCATTTCTATAGCAAGTAACGATGGAAAACATGTTTTCATGTGCTTATTGTCCATTTGTATAATTTCTTTAGAGAAATATCTACTCAAAGTCTTTGCCCATTTTGAATTGTGTTATTTTTCATTTTATTGTTGACTTTTAAGTGTTCTTTATATACTCTGGAAAAAATCTTTAATCAGACAAATGATTTACAAATACTCTCCTATCCTGTGAGTTGTCTTTCACTCTCTCAAATAGTGTCCTTTAAAGCACAAAAGTTTTTAATTTTTCTAAAAGTTTCTATTTTTCTAACATATCTACTTCTTTTTTCTTATTGTCACTTGAGCCTTTAGAGTCGTAGTTAAGAAACCATTGCCTATTTTGAAGCAGGAAAGATTCATTCTTACATTTTTAAGAGTTTCATAGTTGTTGGATTTATATTTAGATCTATGGTCCATTTTGAGTTAATTTTTGTGTATAGTATGAAGTAGTGGTCCAGTTGTGCCAACCCTATACTTCTCCCATTGTATTGTCTTGTCACTCTTGTCAAAAATCAATTGACCATAAATGTAAAGATTTGTTTCTGGACTTTTTCTTTATGTCTTGAATACTGTAACTTTGTGTGAGTTTTAAAACTGGGGGAAATATGAATCCTCCAATTCAGTGTTTCTTTTTCCAGACTGTTTTGGCTAGTTGGGTCTTTTGCATTTCCTTTTGAATTTTAGGATCCACATATCAATTTCTGTAAAAACGCAACTAGGATTTTGATAGGAATTGTGTTGAGCCTATTGATCAATTTGGGGAGCATTGCTATCTTAATAATATTAAGTCTTCCAATCCATGAACACATAGTTTTCAGTATAATAGTACTTCTTTTTATTAATTTTATTCCTAAGTGTTTTATTCTTTTTGATGCTATTATGAAGATAATTGTTCTATTTTCACTGTCAGGTATTCACTGTGTATAGAATTACAATTGATTCTTGTATCTCAATCTTATGTCCTGCAATCTTGATGGAGTTTTTCATTAGTTCTGATAGTTGTGAGTGTATGTGTGTGTCTGTGAATTCCTTAGGATTTTCTATATATGAAATCATTCCATCTGTGAATAGAAATGGTGTTACATCTTCCTTTTCAAACTGGCTGCTGTTTTGCCTAGTTTCCTAATTTCCCCCCTGTCTAATTGCCCTAGTTAAACCTTCAGTACAACATTCAGTACTTCAAAAGAATGTCAGGAATGCACATCTTTGTCTTATTCCTGATCTCTGTGGGAATTAATCCATCTTTCACCATTATGCACGATATTAAAAAAAAAAAAGCATGATGCTACCTATGGATTTTTCAAAGATGACCTTTATCAGCTTGAGGATATTCCAAGTTTTTTTAGTTTAGTTTCTTTTTTTTATGATGAAAAGCTATTGCATTCTGTTGAATAGTTTTTCTGACTTTATTGAGATGATCATGTGTTTTTTGTCCTTTATCCTAAGAATATGGTGTATTATGTTGATTGATTCTTTCTGTTAAGCTAACCTTGCATTCCTGGGACAAGTCTCTCTTGCTCATGGAACACAATCCTCCTTATTAGTTAATGGATTTGGTTCACTAGTATTTTATTAAGAGTTTTTCATCTATATCCTTAAGGGATATTCATGTATAGTTTTTTTTCCCCTTGTGATGTTATTTTCTGGTTTTGGTATCAGGATAGTACTGGCTTCATAGAATGGGTTGATAAATATCTTCTACTTTTTAAAATTATTTTCAATTGTAATAAAATACACATAACATAAATTTATTATCTTAGCTATTTATAAATGTGCAGTTCGGTGGTATTACATCCCCTTTCTCTATTTTTTGCAAGAATTTGTGAAGTATTTTTGTTAATTTTTCTTCAAATGTTTAGTAGAATTCAGCAGTGAAGCTATATGGGCCTAGGCTTTACTAAGAAATTTTTATGTTACTAATACAATCTTTTTTATTAACTATAGATATTCATATTTTCTGTTCAACCATAAAACATGTGCTTAATCTGGGAAGCTGAATGAAAACTTCCCTAGTCAGGCTGATAAAGTTGACTGTAGAGCTCAGAGATAGTAGAGATAAATCTCATGGCTCTCTAGGAGAGACTTTTTTGCTTAATATAAGGACTCTATTCTGAGGTCTGGAAGACTTAATATTACTGGTAAAATCTGTTGTTTTTGTTGTTTCTGGGTCTTAAGATATCTGAAACATATTTGCTTTTGAGCAGATACTTATACAGACAAGGTGAGGGCTTCATTTCTTTTTTTTTTTTTTTTTCTTTTTTTTTTTTTTTTCTTTTTTTTAAGGGCTTCATTTCTATTGGCCCAGTTGAGTGTTCTACAGAGGTGGTTACTGAAACTAGATGAGAGAAGAGGTATTTGTTTATTGAGTGCTTCCAAGGTGAACATGAATCTAAGCCCTTTGGAGATAGGAAGGAGAAATCAAGACCCTTGAGTCATTACCGTAGGTAATGACACAGAGAGGGCTACAAAGGCAGCTTGCTAATGCTAATTTCCTGCTAATGAAAGATCCTTCCTGTGTCTCGGGAAATTTGAAAACAAACAAACAAAACAAAGCAAAACCTTCTATCAACTATATTAATAGGAGGAACTTTTCTCTACTTCAAGCAAGTCAAAAGCCCATCTAATAAGCTGAGCCTTCATTGCTTCAATTCTAAGAAAGTTCATTGATCTCAAAACTATCATTAGGAAATCATATAGCAAAAAAAAAAAAAAAAAAAAAAAAAAAAAAAAAAAAAAAAAAAAAAAAAAAAAAAAGGAAATCATATAGCTCCTCCTCTTCCTTTTTAGCATTTTTAGCATAAACTTCCTTTAGCATCAGTTTGTCCTTCATTGGCAAAACTGCCTTGATCGTGACACTTACCACAGAAAATTCTACTCTTCTTTAGGAGCAACACATGTTGACTGGTTAAAAAAGAACCTCAGAAAAGCAGACTTAATTCATGATATTCTGATCAATGTCCCAAAAACCGTTTTTCAACATTCTGTCCTTTGAAGCACCCATTAGTGATCTAACAAAGCTTCCCTGGGAAAGGGACCAACTACTATGCCAAGAAAATTGCTGAAACCCAGATTCTGTCCTCAAAGGGCTTGTGATTTAGTGTACAAGACTTTGAAATTCAATAGAATACTGTGTCTTAAATTTCATAGAGTAGAAAAGAACCCTTTCTTCTCATTCAATTTGCATCCAAAATTCTCTCCTTTTAACTCCTTATTCATTTTCTCATGTGAATTTTAACAAAACACACTATAAAACAAGCCAAAATAACATGTAGCACTTCACTTCCCACTTAGTAACTTCCATATATTAGATAAGTTCCACATCATTAATTATTAACAATAGTCCTCTTCTGCCTCCAGAATGATTCTAAATAACATCAGCTTGCCTCAAATGGAAATGATCCCAAGATATCATATTCACCTGATTTTCTAGAGCAGATGGTGATTGAGTAGTCACATAATGTTATTTTTGAGGCACAATTACTTTTATAGATCCATCCTGCTTCATTTATGGAGGTGTGAGATAATGAAGAGGAGTTGATCTATTTATAAAAATAAATAGAAATTCATCTGATCTTATAAAAATACTATGTCACATTGATATTATTTATAGGAAATGTCCTACTCATTGGGTTAAATGCTAGGTCACTGGAAGCTTAAATTAACTGACAGTTGCAAGGATTTATAGTGTCTAAGAAATGTGAGGAATTCTCCAACCCAGGCAATGGTGCTCATTTATCAACCCATTTTTTCAACAATTCACTGAGAAATCAAAGACTAAGAAAAACTCCTAGCAATTTCAAATGACTGAGCAGACAAAAAGTAGAGTCCAGGAAAGTCAAGGGACTTGAGGGCCCAAGATTCTAGAGTGTACATGAAAGCATTTGAATCCAAAGCCTTATATCACCCTTCCACTTGAGGTATTTTCCAATAGCTAAGTACTATAACATGAACAGAAAGCAGCTTTTAGTAGACCTAAAAGCTAAAGAATGCCTTACCCATTCAAAAATGTTGAGGAGGCAAAATTTGGATGATAGAGCCTGCCACGACTAAGAAGTTATGGGTAAAAAACTTTAGACTCTTAAATTGAACTTCTGGGTCCTTAGGATAAAGAACCATCAGAAATAAGCCATACCTTATAATGTTTGAAACATACATTCTAATCATATTATTCTATGATTAGATTATTAAAGTGATTGTTTCCTAATCAAACTGCTACAGAAAATAAAACGAATATTATCTAAAGGAAGAAAGACCATGCACAGTCTCCATAATTTTTTATACAAAATATCTAGCCTTGAATCAAAAATAACTATAAACACCAAGAAACTGAACCAAAAAGGGGGAAGAATAAGAAAATGAAACCATAATACCAATTATATGGCTATTACAGTTATCAGACATGGAATTTTAAATAATTATTATGTTTGAAAAATAGATAAGATGCAGAACTTCATCAGATAATTGGAATCTATTTTTTAAAATAAATACACAGCTAAAGAGAGGATTGGGAAAGTATAAAGTATAATAACAGCTGATATCCTGAAGTTCTGAAGAAAGAAAAGATACAAAATGAAGACAGGAGTGTAATTAATTTATGGGACAAGGTGAAATATTTAACAAGTATGTAAGTAGAGTCCCAGGAGAGAGAAAGAATGGGACAAAAATGGAATTTGAGGAGACAATAGCTGAAAATTTCCTAAGGTATTAAAGAAAATCAAATTGG
Source organism: Canis lupus familiaris (assembly GCF_011100685.1). Taxonomy (NCBI): domain Eukaryota; kingdom Metazoa; phylum Chordata; class Mammalia; order Carnivora; family Canidae; genus Canis; species Canis lupus. The sequence goes on from NC_049238.1 coordinate 62,528,784, forward strand.
ATATTTAAAAGCACTATAAGCTCTGAACAGAATACAAATATGAAAAACAAATCTATGCAAATCACAGGCAATGTGCGGAAAACCAAAGACAAACTTCCAGTTATAAGATTAATAATTTTGGTGGTATGACATAATGACTATAGTTAAACTGTGCTGTCACTAAGAGTTTTCAACACACTCAAACAATTGTAGCTATGTGAAGTGATGGATGTGTTAACTAACTTTATTATGTTAAATATTTCAAGGAACTAATTGCAATATTAGGTCAAATAACACTAGCTATAGTAGAAACAACTCTCAAGTGTCAGTAGTTATTTTTCTTTTGCTGTCCCCGTCTTCTCCCTAGGTGTGCATCTCAGCACATTGAATGTGTAACTCAAGCAGAGAGGACTTCTGAGCAGTATCATACAGTGAGTTAATTTTCACTTGTGTCACAGCATGGAGAGAATTGAGCAGCAATCTGGAAATCCCCTTCCACCTGTAGTTCTACCATCTTGAAATCCTTCACTTCTAGCTTTATGACTGAAGGTTATAGAAAGATCTTAAATATGTGCAAGTATAGTAGGATTTAATATAAAGATTTTGTTGCTTTTAAAAATAATGTTTTATCTTTGTGTGTGTGAGAGAGAGATCTAATTAACAATTCATAAGAAAATGATATATTTAAAGAGCATATCCCTATTTTTGCAGCTTACTTGACAGTTGGCTAAACAATTAGAAAACAAGCTGCATAGTAACAGTGACTTTGCAAGCCTAAATAAAGATGTACACCCCAGTAAATGTGGGATTAGTACACTCCAGAAATCAATTTCAGAGGTGAACAAACATACAAGGATCTTGAATTTTGGTGGGTTGCAGAGTAAGAAGAGCAGGTTGTACACACACAGAAGAGTAATCACTTTGCCTTATAGGGATCCTTATCATTCCCTTTCTTTTGCATCCTCATGTTTTAAGAACAATTATAATTTTATGCAGAAAAATACACCGATTCCTAAATTGAAATATTCCATAAAATAAAAATGAATTAGAAAGGAAAGAGAATGGCGGAATATTAATAGGTAATAAAATCACAAGAATCTTCTTGTTTCCTCCACTATTTATGTCCCAGCCACTTTCCTGGGCAAACATGGTGATGGTGATAGTGGTGACGGTGATGATGATGAAGACAGTGACAATCTGCTGTGTTATTGAGTACTGATTATATGCCAGGCTTTGTGCCAATTAAATTTGACGTTTTCACTCAATTTTATGCCTGACAAGTTTGTAATGTAAATGTCATTTTTTCCACTTTGTAGTAGAGATATTGAAGTCCCGAGAAGTTAAATAATTTGTTCCTCAAATCAATTAAATAGTAATTAAGGAAAATAACAGATTTTAAATAATATAGAAATAATCTCTGACGTGACCCAAAAATCAGGCAACACTGATTATGAGACCCTAGACCTTCAGATGAAAGGATAGAAAGAAAATGATTACATGATCTTGTTAACAAGCAGATGTAAAGAGAAGGAAAATATTTATCCCATGACAACAAAAATGTAGTTTATTCAGGAAATGAAAGAAAAGTGACAATGGCTCAGGTAGTAGAAACCTCTGCTGGTTCTCCACAGAGACCTTTTGCCCTTCCTTCTGAAGCTCTGGGACCTGGTACATCTGAGGACTGCCCCCTTGCAACTACCTCTTGGAGAGTAATGGTATTACAGACCCTGAGAGGAAACCTTTCCTCCTATGATGTAGGAGTCATCACAGACATGGTACAGGTTACAGAGTGGAGAAACTTTTTCTGTACCCATGTTAGGCTTTGAAGACAAGGTGAGTGGGGCTGTAGAATTATTTTTTTTCCATACAAAATTTTTTGTATGTTTTTTTATTGGAGTTCAATTTGCCAACATATAGTATAACACCCAGTGCTCATCCCGTCAAGTGCTCCCCTCAGTGCCCATCACCCAGTCACCCCATCCCCCCGCCCACCTCCTTTCCACTATCCCTTGTTCGTTTCCCAGAGTTAGGAGTTTCTCATGTTCTGTCATCCTCTCTGATATTTCCCACTCATTTTCTCTCCTTTCCCCTATAATCTCTTTCACAATTTTTTATATTCCCCGTATGAGTGAAACCATATGATGTTTGTCCTTCTCCAATTGACTTACTTCACTCAGCATAATATCCTCCAGTACCATCCACATCGAAGCAAAGGGTGGGCATTTGTCTAATGGCTGAGTAATATTCCATTGTGTGTGTGTGTGTGTATATATATATATATATATATATATATATATATATATATCACCCTACAACCCAGCAATTGCACTACTGGGGATTTACCCCAAAGATACAGGGGCTGTGGAATTAGAAGAGTTAATGTCCTTATCCTTCCTGGTCCTGATGAGTCCTGAGAAGGTGCTACTTGCTCTTGGGTGGGCATTTCTGCTGGCACTTTGGTAAGCAAAGCTCAGGGCACTTTGGAGGTAGGCAAGGTTCTGGGCACTTTGGAGTTGAGCAAGGTTCAGGGCATTCTGGAGGTGGGCAAGGCTCAGGACACTTAGGTAGGCACATGGAAGGTTGCTGGCAGGGTTGCTTTTATTGCTCCTGTTGAGAAGACAACAATTCTAATAAGACAACAATTCTGTAGTCTTAGAATCTGAAAGAAAACATATGACAGTGTTCAAAAGATGAGACTTGGGCAGCCCCGGTGGCTCAGCGGTTTAGTGACCCTTCAGGGTGATCTTGGAGACCCGGGATCAAATCCCACATCAGGGTCCCTGCACGGAGCCTGCTTCTCCCTCTGCCTGTCTCTCTTTCTCTCTCTCTACTCTCTGTGTCTCTCATGAATAAATAAATAAAATCTTAAAAAAAAAAAAAGATGAGACTCTTACAGAGAGAGAAAACAAAGCTTATCCATATTCTCTCTCCAATTTCCAAGAATATTTTTTAACCTTGTAACTACCTTTTTACAACTTTCCAGCTTCTCCCTTCTGTCCCCTTTGGCAAATTGCTTCATCAACCTGGAGAAAATGCTTTCTTTTTTCATACCATTTTTCCAAACAAAATATTTCTGTTTGAAAAAAAAAATATTTCTGTTTGAAAGGGCTAATTAATGGTAATTGCATGACTGTAACATCTTCAAGAAAAGCAGTCACAAGTTCTGAAATCCTGGGCACCCTCACAAGCAATCCCTGTCATCATTATCTCTCATGAGGTCTCAGTTAATGTAGGTACAGAACAAAGGGTGACTCAGGAAGAATGCAATGGCCTCATGCCTTCTATGACATAAACCTTTGAAATCACAGCAGATATTTCCAAAAATATATGGAAAAGAGAAAAATACTTTGTTCTTTACTTTTCTTATCAAAGTTTTTCTATTAATTTCTTCTTCCAGGGGGATGTCAAAATATCTACCAAAACCCAAATGAAAAAAGTATATCATTCTCCCCAAATACTAAGTTTGCATAGCCTAAGGAGCTTCAAATACATGATAACTTTGGATCCACTGAACTTGCTGGCCACAGATTAAGTTCAACATTTAAAAGCAGAAACAAAACAAAACAAACAAACAAAAAATAGATGAGTTCAAAAAATCAGACTCACCAGGTCCTCCAAAATAGGTCAAGACTTTTAAGCACCAAGAAGATAGTGCTTAAGTCTGATGATGCCATTGGAACAAAGTGATGCAAAGAACCTCTTTATAGAGCTTGCTCTCCCACCCAAGGAGATGTGGGGCTGCCTAAAAGTGGCCTGGTCCAATAATTTCCCAACCAAAATGCAAATCTACCTGTAACTTGTTAGACAGGGGCTCTGCAAACAGGGAATATCCTACCCTAGGGTCTCCTCACTGGTTAAGTGTTCACAGCACAGAAACGCTTAGCTCTCAGCTTTTGTGACTTATGGCAAGGGGAGAATTTAGGGATTCTCTAACTAGTGGTCAAAGGCTCTTTTTTTTGATTGGGGAAGATGATTTTCTCCTATCTTTCACCTTCCCTGAACCATACAACTGCCTATACTGTTCCACTTTGGTTGGCTGCCATTTTGTTGCACATGCTAGGTTGAAAAGAGCCCAGCTACCTGCTGACACCTTTTTCTTTGCCCAAATTCTTCTTATAATGTGTTTCCTTTTGATCCTATGGCTTGCTAATCTAAGTCTCTTTTTTTCTTCTTTTAACATGGACTGAGGTGAGGCTGCAGAACATCTCACTAGACTTTCCTGTATGATACTTACTAATATTCAGTAAAATGATGACCTCGGCTCCTGGTTTCATTCCTTTGTTTGTTCCAATAGAGGACATGAGGCTGATTCCTGTGGTCTTTATAAATCTATACCACCTTAGGCCACATGGAATCCACTAGGACCACAGCATCACCCATTGCAATTCACATGCCACCCCAGGGCCTAGATCTACAACACAAAGTAAGCTTTTTGCTCATGACTTCCCAGCATGACATACTGTCTGCTCCTGCATTATTTCTCCTGACTTTCTTTAACTTTTGAAGATAACTTAAAGTACTGTTCAAATTTTCATGCTTTCTGCCCTTTTCAAATCACTGGGAAACCCAATCTAATAAGTGATGCCATTGGAACAACCATTTTATATGTACATATTTTATATTTAATAATTATTTAAACATAGAATTTATTGGTTAATTCAAGACAAAGTTTAAATCACTCTTAATAATTAAGTCACTGAAATTTATTGCCATTTGCTTACAACTACTTAATCATTAATAAGTGCATTATAATTTATTACTTATTTTTTAAAGGTGTTATTTATTTATTCATGAGACATAGAGAGAAAGAGGCAGAGACTAGGCAGAGGGAGAAGCAAGCTCTGTGCAGGAAGCATGACATGGGACTCGATCCCGGGACCCCAGGATCAGGCAGATGCTCAACTGCTGAGCCATCCAGGCATCCCAATTTTTTACTTACTTTTAAGATTTTTCCATATTGAATCATAGTGAAATAATGTCAAATATACCTATGTATACCTCTACTTTCTTCATACAATTTGTCACTTTGCTAGAAGGAAGGTGTGATGGTTAATTTGTGTCAACTTGACTGGCCACAATGTCAAATATTATTCTGGGTGTTTCTGTGAGGGTGTTTTTGGATGTTTTTAACCTTTATATTAGCAGGCTGAGTAAAGCAGATTACCCTTTCTAATATGAGTGGGCCTCATCCAATCCATTGAAGGCCTGAAGAACAAAAGGCTGACTCTCTCCTAAGTAAGAGATAATGCCCCTGAATTCTCCTTCTTGATGGTCTGCAAACTGAGACATTGGCTCTACAGTTAGGACTTGCTAGCTTCCAGAATCACATGACCTAAATCTTATAATAATTTTCTCTCTATCTATAGATAGATAAATAAAGGTGGATATAGGTAGATATAGTGTGAGAGAGAAATGATAGATACAGATATATATAGACATATGTATATATATGATGTATACAGATAGATACAGATGTATATATACATATATAAATATATGAGAGAGAGAGAGAGAGAGATGCCCATATGAGATAGATAGATAGATGAAATATCCTATTAGTTTTGTGTCTTTGGAGAACCATAATACAGGAGAGACCACAGAAATTTTTGTCCCAGTTCTATCTTTGACAAGCCATGTGAACACAAGCAGTCTTCCTCTATAAACAGGGGAGAATGACACCTGACTCTTGAAGCAGGGATTGATGGCATTGGGTCATCTCTTGACACCTTTCAAGACTGAAGTCCTCTCCTTCTCTTTCTTTCCTCCTGTAGAACCACAGGAGGATCTGACCAATATTTCCCACCACTCTGAAGCTGTCTTCTCCACCCCATTCATAGAGGTGCTACTCTCCCAGGAGACATTTCAGAGTGGTATTGAGTATTCTCAGAACTTTTCCTCCTTGCTGACCTTAAGGATATACATTTGAGCCCTTATTTTTTTTTTTAAATGTACTCTTAATCACCACTTGACAGAAATGGAGTGAAGTAAACAAAAACCAAAAGGATTTATTCAACATTATTAAAACACACTTATGTGGTTTCCTCTGATGTTCCCCATAATAGAGAACAAGATGAAGCCCCTGCCTTGCTCACAGGTTATGGGGAACACAGAGAGACACAAACAAGCTACCAGGATACACTGTTCTGGTGTCCACCCAGAGATGGTAGCTAAACTCCTAAGAAATGCGCTCTCTGCTTTTATCCTGGTCCCTCCTTCATCTTTTAAGCCAGCAGATACCATTAGGTCAGAACATTAGGTACCAGCTAATGTCTCTTTAGGAGCACACACTCCCTATTCTCAGGCCTTCTGTCCCATAAGTGAGAGACGACCTAATGAAAAGGCATTGATTTATGAAAAGCCTTTTGAATATGGTTACCTGCCTACAAGGAAAATAGTCTAAAAGCAATCACCAGTTTCTTTTATTAATTGAGTTATAATTGACATGTAACATTAATTTCAGGTGTACAACATAATGTTTGATATTTGTATATATTGCAAAATGATCTCTATAATGCATCTTGTTAACATTCATCACTATACATAGCCACAAATTTTCTTCTTGTGATGAGAACTTCTAAGATCTATTGCCTTAACAACTTTCAAAGATGTAGTACAGTATTATTAACTGTAGTCACCATGCTGCACATTGCATTTTTATGACTTATTTGGTTTATAACAGGACGTTTATATCTTTATACCTCCTTCACTCATTTATCCCACCACCTCCCACCTCACCTTTAGCAACCACAGATCTGTTTTCTTTTTTTTTTTCTTCTTTTTTTTTTTTTCAGATCTGTTTTCTCTACCTGTGATCTCGGTGTTTTGTTTTTGTTTTAGATTCTATATACAACTGAAATAATATGATATTTGTCCTTCTTTGACTTATTTCACAAACATAATGCCTTCAAGATACATCTATGTTTTCATAAAAAGCAGGATTTACTTCTTTTTATGGCTATGCTTTATAAAAATATCACATTTTCTTTCTTCCATCTCTTGGCTATTGTAAATAATGCTTCAATGAACATAGTGGTTTTTGTTTTACTGTTCCCTTGAACACTGAAGATTTTCTTTCTGGGCCATGGCTGGTGAAGGTGTCCCATCTGGCTTAGGAATAAAGTTACAACACTGGCTTTATGTTACTGTGTATTGTGGGAACACATTTGTTCATGGTACCCAGATGTCCCCATCTTATTTGCTCTAACACCTCCTTAGACTGCTGCTGTAGGCTTTAAATTTCTTCATCAAGAAATAAATCGTGTTCATTCCATAAGTAAATACCAGGTTTCAATCACAAAAATAAATAAATAAATAAACAAACAAATAAATAAATAAATAATTTTAGACTCACAACATCACATATAAATGACTGAGAGTAGATTTGGGGAGAAGAAAAAGGATCACAGCATTAGAAATCTGAAATCCAGGAGAAATAGGCACTTAGGTTGATCCTATATATTTTTCTCTGACTCTCTTCCCAAACAGATTGTAGGTCTTTGAAAGGCAGTAATTTTAAAAATGTATCGGCATGTTTATTCTGTCTTTTCCTTAAGCCCCTACCCCTCAACCTGCCACATTATGTTCTCACTCTCCTAGGTATACCTCTTATCTGTCCAAACTCATTGGTACATATGAGTTATTCCATATATGTCAATGCATTGAGTAATTTTCATATAAAACTCATCATTATGATTATATAAAAATCAATATAATTTTTATATGATTAGACCTTTCATTTTTTTTTACCTCTTCCTGCAATCAGTGGGGCTAAATGTTATATATATTAAACATTTAAAGTGATGCTGCCAGAGCTTCTTTGTCTTGTCCAAGTAATCAGGAAGTTTTTGAAGAATGTAGTTTATAATTAGAAAACAAGGGGCAGCCCAGTTGGCTCAGCGGTTTAGCACTGCCTTCGGCCCAGGGCCTGATCCTGGAGACCTGGGATCGAGTCCCACATCAAGGAGTCTGCTTCTCCCTCTGCCTGTCTCTCTGTCTCTGTCCCTATGTCTCTCATGAATAAATAAATAAAATCTTTAAAAAAAATTCCCACTGTTATATTAAAAGAAAGAAAGAAAGAAGAAAGAAAGAAAGAAAGAAAGAAAGAAAGAAAGAAAGAAAGAAAGAAAGAAAGAAAGAAAGAAAGAAAGAAAACGAGGAAGAGGAGAATGAGGAGGAAGTGGAAAAGGAAGGGGAGACATGGAAAACCTCTACATCACTCACCAGCTATGGTACAGGGAATAAAAGAGCACCGGGACTACCCAGCCTCATGTCCCTTCTTTAGAAAAGTTCAGTTCCCAGGCTGTCATTGCTCTTGCCAGTCAGGAAGGGCTTTTGGCCTACATTCTCATTGGCTATAACTACACGGGGATGGAACTAGCACTGCAGCACCTTGACATCAAGAGTCTACAAACACTGTCATTGCCAGAAAGATTCATATAGATTTTGTTCAAATCTTAATTTAATGTTTCATATCACATTTTTTCTACTATGTGTTATATACCATTGAACAAAATAGTCACTGCAAATCAAGATTATACAACAAAGCAGGGAAGATTATACAACAAAGCAGGGAAGAATTAAATACAAGGAAATAAGAATTATGGTAAATATTCCTGCTATGCTTAAAGAAATGGTCATTTCAAGTCCCCTTGAAATTCTGCCTTTGGTCTTTATTTCTGGGTGAAAGGTAGTGCAATTGCTGGCAACAATGTGGATGGAACTAGAGGGTATTATGCTAAGCAAAATAGTCAAAGAAAGACAAATACCTATATGATTTCACTCATATTTGGAATTTAAGAAACAAAAAAAGAAGAAAAGAGTAAAAAGAGGTAAACCAGGGAACAGACTTTTAAATATAGAGAAGAAACAAATGGTTACCACAAGGGAGGAGTGTCATTGGATGGAATAAGTAATTTATGGGGATTGAGGAGGGTACTTGTTTTGATGAGCACTGGGTGTTGTATGTAAGTGATGAGTCACTAAATTCTACACCTGAAACTAATATTACACTGTATGTTAACTAACTGGAATTTACACAAAAACTTGAGAGATAAAAGGATGTTTTTGAAATTGATTTAGCATATCAAAACATTCAAATTATAATTTTAAAAATCATGTAGAGCATGACAAGATGTTCATATGTATTGAAGAAAAGATGGAACACACATGAAACAATTGGTTAAGAGTGATATTACTTCTGGCTAGTGTAATTACAGATAATTCTACATTCTTGTTTTTCTTGTCAAAAGATTCTTCAAAGACTACATTATTGAATAAAGCATCTTAAAATGTTACTTTGAAAAGGTAACAAAAATCTGTCCATTACTCAGAGTGAAATGCCCCACAACACATGAGGAAATTAACTCAAAATGCATCAGAGACGGAAGTGGAAGAGATACAACTATAAATCTCTTAGAAGAAAATGTAGGGAGAAAGCTTCATGACACTGGGTTTAGCAATGATTATTTGTATATGATGCTAAATTCACAGACAATAAGAGAAAAAAATAGATACCTTGAACTTCACCAAAATGAAAAACTTTTGTGTATCAAAGGACACTGTAAAGAGCGTGAATAAGCAATTGAGAGAAAATTGATGAGAGAAAATATTTCCACATGAGAGAAAATATTTCCACATGAGAGAAAATTGATGAGAGAAAATATTTCCAAAACATATGCTATCAGAGATTAATATCCAAAATATATAAAGAACTTCTAAAACAAAACAAAAAGCCCAATTCATAAATGGGCAAAAGGCTTAAATAGACATTTCTCCAAAGAAGATCTACAAATGGTCTATAAGCACATGAAAAGATGTTCAGCATCACTAATCATCAGAGAAATGCACATCAAAGCCCTTGTGAGACACCACCTCACAATCAATAGGCTGGCAATTACCAGACAAAAAAATAAAACAAACAGAAAGTAACAAGTCTCTGTGATGGTGTGGAAAAGTTAGATCCATTTCGTATTTGCGATAGAACTGTATAATGGTACAAAAGAGTTTGGTGGTTCCTCAAAAAGTTAGGCAGACCTACTATATCATCTGGCAATTCTACTTTTAAATATATAGCCAAGTGAATTGAAAGCAAGGACTGAAAGAGATATTGGCATACCAATGTTTATAGCAGTATTACCCACTAGCTCATGGTGGAAACAACAAATGAATGGATGAACAAAATGTAAAACATACACACAGTGGAATATTATCCAGCCATGAAAAGAAATGAAGTCCTGATACATGTTACGACATGGATGAACCTTGAAAACATTATGCTAAGTGAAACAAGTCAGACACAAAAGGATATTTTATGGCTCCACTTATGTGGGGTACTTAGAAGAGTCCAGTTCTACAGACAGCAAGCAGAGTAGAAATTACCAAGGGCTAGAGGGAGGGAGGAATGGAGAATTATTATTTAATGGGTACAGAGTTTCTGTTTGGGATTATGGAAAAAGATCTGGAAATGGATAGTGGTGATTATTGCACAACATTGTGAATGTACTTAATGCCACTGAATTGCACACTTAAAATCACTTTTAAAAAGCCAAATTTTTAAAATAAATAAATAAATAAAATAAAAAATAAAAAAAATTTAAAAGGCATATCAGAATGGGGAAAAAATGGTCATTTTAAAACCAGAGTAGAAAAAAGAAAAGAAACCTAGAACATTAAGAATTTTCCATTAATGATTTTTATTCCAGAAGCTTACTCAGGTTTCAGAGATTTTAGTTAGCCAATATTTTAAAATAAAATTAAATTTGGTGTTAAAAAAAAAACTTCCTCTAGAAACAATACAAATCTTAATTATAATTATTGAAGAAATTTAGAGACGCCTGGGTGGCTCAGCAGTTGAGCCTCTGCCTCTGGCTCAGGGTATGATCCCGGGGTCCTGGGATTGACTCCCACATCGGGTTCCCTGCATGGAGCCTTCTTCTCCCTCTGCCTGTGTCTCTGCCTCTCTCTCTCTCATGAATAAATAAATCTTAAAAAAAAAAAAAGAAAGAAATTTAAATTGTAATGTGATATATTATAAGTTATTTGACAACCAAAATAGGCCCCAACAAAACCCCCAATTACATTTTTATCACGTTCTACCAAGCTTTCAGTAAACATTTTTCTCCAATAATATCAACTTCTACTCATAAATAAGAAACAATATTTTCAATAAAAAATTAAGTAAAATACATGAGAAGTTATTTCACAAAGAAACCCATATATGTATATGTATATGATTATATATGTAGTGATATAATGATTATATGATGATGCCTAAACATATAAATCAAAAGCACAGTAAGTTACTATTTTATATTACTTGTTTGGCAAAAATTAACAAGTCCTAAAGCACCAAATATTGGAGATAATAGGGATTGATGGGACTTTTGGGGATTGTTAATGGAATGTGGGATAATGCAACTAAAATATGGGAAAATATGATGATAATTCATAAAATTTAATACACACATTATAACCAAAAATTCTATTTCTCAGGGTATATATGAAGAGAAATATTTGTGTAGGTGCACATACATATTCAGGATGAAAACAACTTAAATTCTATTGATAAGAGAATGGATAGTAAAATGTGGTTTAGTGAAATAATGAAAATCATATAGCACAAAAAGTGAATAAAGTATAGTTATATGGAATGATATGGATGACTCTGCAGTATAGTGGTAGTGAAAGAAAGCATGACCCAGAAAGCTACATGTAAGAAAATACTCCTTTTTTTAAAGTTCAAGGACAATTAACATAATAATAAAACTCTGAAATGAAAAGCTATGAAATGATAGACATAAATTTCAGGAAGGGTGAGGAGTAGGCTGCTACTTAGGTGGATATAACTTGTTGTCAGTTCTAGTTCTTGGTTGGTACATAGGATTTGAAAATATGTTTTAATATAATATCAGTGAGCCCTATGTGAACAACAATTGCAGTGTGTCTTGAGCCAAGCGCTATGACTGATCCAATTCTGTGGAATTGACATTCATGTGGGGGAGCAACAAACATTCAGATACATTCTTTTCCAAGGCCCTCACTTCAATTCCCTTTTACCCTTGTTTTCAGATCTGCTATAGTCTGTGTGAGTCTACACTCATCCCCAACAGGTCCTTAAAGCAGCAGAGGGAAATTGAATTCGATTGGAAGGGAAGAAAAACAATCAGGATGTGAAAGCGTAACAAACTAAAAAACATTTTTATTTTTTATACTAGTCTTTCTTATTTTATTTTATTATTTTAAGTTCCAGTATAGTTAACATGCTATATCGTATTAGTTTTGGGTGTACAATACAGTGATTTAAGAATTCGAGAAGTTTCGTTATTTTGCAACATCTAAGCTTTTTGGATGTCCTGAGGTGACAATGTATGATAAAATGTACAGCTAGTGAATTAACCAATTTATAAGTTTCTCTTTGTTATCATTGATAGGAAAGAAGCATCTTGGACATGAGATTGTTAAGCTGTCTCTGAGAAATGTCAGAACTTACTAGGTTGGCAGCAGAGGGGCAGAAGGAAGTATAGAGGGAGAATTGTATGCGGATGTTTTCATATTTACATTTTAATGATAACGTGTATTAGTCTCTTTGGCTGTACTATAGGAATACATTAAGTGATTCAATGGAAACATACCTCTTTGCTAATTGAATATTATAGGTTGGATGATGAATTCTTTTAGAAGCATTATATGTTGTGTACTCTGTTACTTTATGTCTCAGTTTTAATTGAACATTAAGGGAATGCAGTATTTTAATTGTAACTCTGCCAATATCTTTATCCAGAGTCCTGTTGCCATTTTTGTCGCCAAGAAAGGCAGGATTACATTTTTTTTTTCAGATGGAGTTGGTGTATTCTTGGTTATCAAAATACTCATAGTTTGGGGACTTTGACATGATAAATATTCATGGTGTGTAAAAGCATGATACATAACTGTACAATCTTACTTAAAATGCTTACTTGTGTAGATAGATACACACACGGGACCTAGAAGTCAAACTGCAAACTGCTTGTGATTATGGATGACTTTGTTCTTTGCTTCTTGTGTTTTTCAGTTTCCTTTTATGCACATATTAACTTTTAAAAAATAAATTTTTAAAAAACCTAGAAAAAAAAAAAAAAGAATTCCACACATCACCCAGTGCTCATCACAAGTGCATGTTTCACTCCCCATCACCTACTACAGCCATCACCCCACTCACTTTCCCTCTAGTAACCATCAGTTTTTTCTCTGTAGTTAAGAGTCTGTTTCTTGGTTTGTCTCTTTCTATCTCTTTTTTCTTTGCTTGTTTTTTTTTGTTTGTTTGTTTGCTGGTTTTGTTTTGTTTCTTAAATTCCAAATATGAGTGAAATCATATAGTATTTGTCTTTGCTGACTGACTTATTTTGCTTAGCATTATACTCTCTAGCTTCATCTGTATTGTTGCAAATGACAAGATTTCATTCTTTTTTTAAGGCCAAATAACGTTCTATTGTGAATATTATACCACATCTTCTTTATCCATTCATCAATAGATGGACACTTGGGCTACTTCCATATCTTGGCTATTGTAAATAATGCTGCTATAAACATAGGGGTGCATGTATTTCTTTAAATTCATGTTTTTGTATTTTGGGGGTAAATACCCAGTAGTGTGATTAATGGATCATAGGAACTTCCATACTCTTTGGTGGCTGCACCAGTTTTCATTCCCACCAATAGCACAAGAGGGTTCTTTTTTTTATCCACATCCTGGCCAACACTAGTTGTTTCTCATGTTCTTTATCTTAGCCATTCTGGCAGGTGTGAGTTGGTATCTCATTGTAGTTTTGATTTTTATTTTTCTGATGATGAATGATATTGAGCAACTTCTCATGTATCTATTGGCCATTTGGATATCTTCTTTGGAGAAATATCTGTTCATTTTTTTATTGGACTCTTTGTTTTTGGGGGTGTTGAGTTGTTTATATTCTTTATATATTTTGGATACTAACCCTTTATCAGATATGTCATTTCCAAATGTCTTCTCCCATCCCATAGTTTGCCTCACAGCTTTGTTGATTGTTTCCTTCACTGTTCAGAAGCTATTTATTTTGATATGGTCTTGATAGTTTATTTTTGCTTTTTATTTCCCTTTCCACAGAAGACATATCTAGAAAAATGTTGCTATGCCCATGTCAGAGAAATTGCTGCCTGTGCTGTCTCCCAGGACTTTTTTGGTTTCAGGTCTCACATTTAGATCTTTAGTTTTAGTTTATTTTTGTGTATAGTATAAGAAAGTGGTCTGGTTTTATCTTTTTGCATGTTCCTGTCCAGTTTTCTCAACACATTTGTTGAAGAGATTATCTTTTTCCCATTGGATTTTCTTTCCTGCTTTATCAAATATTAGTTGGCCATAGAGTTTTGGGTCCATTTCTGTTTCTGTGTGTTTTCGATTCTGTTCCATTGATCTTGTCTGTTTTTGTGCCAGTACCATACTGTCGTGATGACTACAGCTTTGTAATAGACCTTGAGGTCCAGAATTATGATATCTCCTGCTTTGCTTTTCTTTTTCAAGATTGCTTTGACTAATTGAGGCCTTTGTGGATCCATACAAATTTTAAGATTACTTGTTCTAGCTCTGTGAAAAATGCTTGTGGTATTTTGACAGAGGTAACTTTGAATCTGTAGTATATATCAGCCTTTCTTACCTGCTTTTGTTGCTAGAGCAAAAACATTAATAATAACAATAAACATTTCTTATTAATTCAGTTCCAGGTTCTAAACATGGTAAGAACTTTCCTTATATTATCCCATTTAATGAATAAGAAGATTGTGATGTAGGTATATATTCCTCACTCTGAAACTGGGAAAATTGAAGTTCAGAATAAGGAAGAAACTTACCCAGGAGTCACAATGAATGCAAGTAGTAGAACATGGATTCAAAGCAAAGAAGAAATACATTTTGGTGTACCATTATATCAGATCTAATTTAAACAAGATTCATGAAACATTTATTGTAAGATCCCGAAACTCTGTATCCAAAAGGAAAAGGGATAAAAGGTTTTCACACACATACACACCACTAGCACGTCTACCCTCATCACAATAAAACACTTATCAGCTGAAATTACCAAAAGCAAGTTTTAAAAAAAGAAAGAAAGAGAAACTGAATTTACATTTGACCATAAGACACACTCTTTATTTATGATCCTGACAGGAAGGTACATTGCCCAGGGAAAGAAATCTCTGCCTGTATTGTAGACAGAAGGCACATAGTTAGGTTTGATCTTGCTCTTCTATCTGAGATTTTAGGAAGCTTGGAATCAAAGGTGGTTCTTGGTCAGAGAGAAGAGAGAAGTATTTATAGAAAAGAAGCCATTTGTCTGTCACACATCATTTCAGGCAGAGCAGGTATGAAGATCAGCAAAGATACAAAAAAAAAAAAAAAAGACACTGGATTAGGACTCAGAACCCACAGATTGTGATGAAATATTTATTCTTGTTTCATGGTAAGATCACAACCTGAACCAAAATTGCGTTGAATGCTTAATTGACTGAGCCACCCAGGTGTCCCTAGGTACCCTTTAAATGATCATGAGAGGGATCCCTGGGTGGCACAGTGGTTTGGCGCCTGCCTTTGGCCCAGGGCGCGATTCTGGAGACCCGGGATCGAATCCCACGTCAGGCTCCCGGTGCATGGAGCCTGCTTCTCCCTCTGCCTATGTCTCTGCCTCTCTCTCTCTCTCTCTGTAACTATCATAAAAATAAATAATTAATTAATTAAATGATCATGAGAAAATAAAGATTCCTTTATCTCTCACTTATTTTAATTTCCTATCAATTTATTTTCTCCTGTGAACTTTAAAGCAATTCTCCAAAAATTAAAAAATTAGACAAAAATAATCTATCACCATCTGCCACTTCCATTGTCCAAGTGAGGTTAAAGAGACCAATTTGGACTCCAAAATAAACCAAACAGTTTGAAACACCTAAAGTGAGAGATGACCCTTCCCCCACATCCTACCAACCACTCTCCAGATTCCCTCAAAACTGCTGAAATGCTGAGATGGAGACCATCTTGCAGAAAGCCATAGTGGGGGATCCCTGGGTGGCACAGCGGTTTGGCGCCTGCCTTTGACCCAGGGCGCGATCCTGGAGACCCGGGATGGAGTCCCACGTCGGGCTCCCGGTGCATGGAGCCTGCTTCTCCCTCTGCCTGTGTCTCTGCCTCTCTCTCTCTGTGTGACTATCATAAATAAATAAAAAAAATTAAAAAAAAAAAAAGAAAGCCATAGTGGAAAACAGAATAGCCCAAACCTGAGAAGGTCCACCATCCAAAAGCATTCCCCTGGAACTGTTGCTACCTGGGGCCCTGCCTTACTGGAAACTTTCAGTACCTTGTCTCGGTTTGGAGATTGCAGAGTTCTCTGACTGGCAGCTAATGGAGAGCTTGAATGAAGAGGGTTAGCACCCCTTCCACATCCCTTCAGATTATCTGCATCATAAGACTGGCCACTGTTTTTAGGTCTCATTGCCTAGATAACTGGGAATCTGGCCTACCCTAGGCATCTCTTCAAATGGTACTTATAGCCCATTCCTCCTCAGGCTGCTTCCCTTTAGTCCCAGTGCTCAAGTTAATAATCACTAATGAGTTTATATGACACTGGACATATTTTCCTTTAACTTTGTTTACAATTAGACATATGAACACCCCCCAAGAGTGACTACCAACATCATATTTTCACATGCTACATTCCTCTGAATAGGACATAGATATGCTCTGAGCCTGGAACTGTAGTTTTAACAAACTTGCACCACTGTGGCTATTTGGAATTTGCCAGGACTCCAACCAAGACTTCTGCCTTCATGCATCCAAGCCCCAACCCAGGGTTGCCACTATAAGTTCTTCTCATGATTCTCCTATCCTGTTACACACTACTTCCTCTTGTAGAATTATTCCCAAATAATCTCCTTCAATTTCTTCAACATTTGAAGGACAAACATTTTGACCTGGTGTCCCATCTCTGAAAAAATTCAATGTTTGAATGACCTCTTTAGTCAGCCATTAAAGTACCAATATATCCGTTATTAATTTAATATTTAACTAATGACTAAGTAGTTGACAAGAAAACCAGGAATAAGTTCAAGAAAGAATTATATCAGAATATTCATAATTCAGGCATTATTATTAACTACCATTCAGTTACACATATATCTTGTTCTACTTTCTCATATACTTTAGCAGTGTGGCTGAGTGGACACGAGGTCTGGGGTGAGATCACATTGAGCCTTCCTTTGGCATAGACTCCTGGGTCTCTTTGCTTGCTATGAGACATCAGATGTAGCTTATTATATGTGCTCCTTTAGTGATGCCATCTCCAATTTTTTTCTCAGGAGGCTCATCTGCCCCCAGGACTGCCTAAGAGTGGTATCCCAGTTCCTCAGCTTATTCCATCCTTACTTTTCCTCCAGAATGATTACTAAAGACTTTTTCTTTTTTAGTAATTTTAATAATTCCATGTTTATACTTATTACAGAGAAATGTTTTAAATATTTAATAACTACTTTTAGAAGTATGAGTCTGATCTTTTTAAGAAGCTACATACTACTGCAGGAGCCGGGCATATGACAACATGGGCTACTAGGTACAGCGCTTTTAGTGCACCCAGCGTAAGAGTAGCCAGGACCCCCAATAGATCTATTTTCCTCTCAGTAGCTCCAATAGGCCTCCTATCCCTGCCCCTGCCCCCATGGCCTCAGCCTGTAATTTAATCTGGTAGAGTAGCAAGGACCAACTCATCTCTTTTCCCACGCCCACTTGAAATGTCCATTCCACAGCCTTCATTTCTACTCCATGCTGAGAGAATTGCCTTATAAAGAAGGATCTGCCTTATAAAGAAGGATCAAAGAAGAGAATGAAAGTTTTTGGAAAGGAAGGAATCTCTTAGGAAGGCAATGCTCCATTTATAAACACTAATTCATGTTGCAGCATTTCCCAATGGTTGCAAAAGTGTGACTTGTTACAGAAGACAATCCTACATGGCAAACGGTTTTTGCATTTTAATGATTATCTATCTTAATCTAAATTTGAAACAATTTTAAGTTAAATTTCAAACTTATGGAATATATTATAGAACTATGAATTACTATAAGTTTTTAAAGTATACTGATGTGAAGGTAATTTTAATAAAAACTATTAAGAAATGTATTAATGTTGGCAATATGAAAAAATGAGAAAAATGACATAGAATTCAGGAAAGTTTGGGAAATACCTCCCTAATATATCTTCAGATCCTTCCAGAATAACCTAATTTTTGCCTACCTAGAAACTTATCCAACATAAAAAAAGCACTATAGTTTTCTATTTTATCCATGGTCAGAACTCACCACTGTTGCTTTTCCCCCTTATGCCCTTCAGTCACTAATGCTGTTCCATTTTTACTGTGGATAGTTGAGGATTCTTAGCTTATTCAAAAAATTATAAAGGGGCAGTTCCTTCATCCCTGAATTTCAGGACACCTTATACATACCCCATACCCTAGGTGTCCTAAACTCTAAGAATACAATAAGGTCCAACATGCACAAAACCTAAGAGAAGTGTAAGATGATATTTTATGTTCACACGCAGACACATACAAGAATGTCGATTTTATAAAAGAATAGGTATAGCAGAACAAAGAGGTTTAATGCCTACAAGGTGTATATTTTCTCTTTCCAAACTTAGGCTATAAGCCCCTCAAAGCAAGGGATTTCATGTTTAATATTGCCTACTTGTTGAATATCTATCTTCTCTTTATATACCCCACTAGTCAAATACAGAGACATTTTACCACCACCTCCAAATGCACTTTCCAGGAGGACAGAGCTGAGAACTTGTTCATCTCTAACTAATATATCCACATGATCTAGAATACAGACCGGCAAATAGAAGACACTGTATAAAAGTTTAGTGACTTAATTCATGAATGATGTAATATATTTTCTCTCCTCAAACTCAGAAATGATCCTATTGGAATTTACTTGATCAAGTAAAGAGATCAAAAATCTTTCCTAGAATGTAGTTTTCCAAAGGAAGAAGAAATATGAGCAGAACAGGGCAAAGGAGGAACAACCGTCCTCCTTGCTCTTCAAGTGAGCTCTAGGCAGGGCAGAGACACTGAACCACCTAACTTCCCACCAGAAAAGCAGGTACCTGACAGCGTCCCATGCCAGGAAACAATGTGTTTTATGTGAAATCAGTATTGGTCATGACTGCCAGGAGTAAAGCTGCCACCCTCAATTGCTGAAGAACAGGAATCTACAAACCATAGCATAACAATTGAGTCCATAATCACTGGGGCATAGATTCTTGGACACGCCAAGGGACTTTCCCTAACAGAAAATGACTCCTCGTATCCTCCCCAAACATAATTGCTTAAAGAAATGCCTGAATTCCATCCAGAATTTGTGAATCATTTGCTTAAAACTGAATCACAATGACAGGGACTACCTCCAAAAAGTGTCTGTCATCCGTGACAATTAAGACATTGCTGTGTCTTTGAGTTTAGTGCCCCAAACCCTTCAGATCAAAAGGCTATTGCCAGCCTGGTCCCTAAGGATCTATGAACCTCTCCTGAGGCACTGAGTCAACTGTAGGAACAGATGCTATCCCGTAAAAAGCCCACAGGTGACTGCTACAGCAGCCCAGTCACTGTTGGCTCTTGAGACCTACTGTTGACCAACACTTGCTCTTTGGCTAATGGGGAGTTCCTCATGACCAGCTGCCTGGGAAGGGGGGATGCTCACATTGGATTCATGAGTGGCCAGCTCAGTAAGTGAATAGAAGTCAAAAATGAATTTCTCCATCTCAACAGCCCCTCCAGGTTGAACCCAAATACAGGGGAGAGGGGAAACCTCTTCCTTGGCAGAGAATGAGAAATACATAAAGGTGGAATCTAGATTTGGCTAAATATAAATAAATACTCACAGTACGTTAATAATAATGATGTGTGAAGTTTAAAACATATGTATAATTAAATTGCATGATAACAATAACTCAAGAGCCTGGGGTTAAGTTAGCAAAAACAATGCATTAAGGTTCCCAGAGTTTTCTGAGAAAGAGTAAAAAAATACTGATGTTTATTAGACTATAAGCCAAGAATGTTTGTTATAACTTCTAGAATGCTTTTTAAAAGAATTATTTTAACAACTCTACAAACTATTGGGAAAGGAGGAATAATAAAAACAGTCAATCTAAAAAGAAGTGATAGAGGAGATATAAAGGGATATCAGATGTAGGAGAGGAGTTTCACTTTTCACTGAGGGTGTAGAAAATCTGGCTTACCTGAGTCAAACCACAGAGAAGGATGTCAGAAGCCATACCCTAAATAAGAACTCAGCTAAAATATCTACTAAATTTCCCAAGCCTGACTATGAGCTAGCATAACAGTATGGGGGCCTCAGAGGTCAGAGCAACAAGGGATTTGGTACCCACTTGAATGTCCTTCTTTCTGCTTATCCACTGTGTGCTTGTGAGAAACACTGACAACAGAGGAGTAGTGCTGATGGAGGGGAGGCGAGCAGCCATCACTGTAAAAGTGTAAAGCCCCACTAAGACCCTTCTCCTTCTTGGAAAACAAAAACCTTAAGCTACTGGGAAGGGGCAGCAAACTCTGCTGCCCCAAGTGCACATATAAAGACCCATTATGGCTGGGGGAAAAATAGAAGGAAAAAGTCCTCTACTGGTGGGGGAGATTAAGGAAAAGGCTTGGTCCCAAATTCCTATAACAATATCATTAGAAGTATCATCATCACCATCATTAGAGATATTGTCAGTACACTGGGTGAGGGCAGAAATTCTTTCTCACATAAGAGCTACCAACAATACCAGGAAGAGTTTGGCCACCACAGGAAGGAGGCAGAGGATCACTGAGAAAGCCCTATACTCAAGACATAAGCACTTGAGGCTTACCTGAGACTGAGGATGAACCAGGACAATAGACAATGCCCTTTTGCACCACCAAGTAACATCCAGTAGTTATCCATGCTAGAGGAGATAAAAGCTCAGAAAGAGACCGCCTTTGTGGTGGTGTAACTGCACCAGGAAGACCCAAAGCTGAGGGTGGAGTAGGAAAATTAAGAAAACTCTCCAGAGTCCCAGCCACCACACTAAGCACAAGATAATACTAGGAGAATTTGAAATCTTTGGTGCACAGACATAACCCTAGCAACAGCAAATCCTGAATTCACCTCAACTCCTTAGTCAATGGACTCAATCTGCATATTAACAGCTTGGCAGAAGAGGCCTGCCATTTTCTAGATTGTAGAAACTGCTTACCTCAGACAATTAAAGGAATATTTCAAAAATAATGAACAGGCAAGCTATCAGGAAATATAACAATTCTCTTTTTTTCCTTTTTTAAAACAATTTTATTTAAATTCAATTTAAGTAACATATCCTGTATTATTAGTTTCAGGAGTAGAATTTAGTGATCCATCAGTATTTTTCCTTCTCTTCCCTTATGTTTATCTGTTTTGTTTCTTAAGTTCCACATATGAGTGAAATTATATGGTTTTTGCCATTCTGTAACCGACTTATTCCATTTAGCATACTATCCTCTAGTTCCATTCCACCTACATTGGTGCAAATGGCAAGATTTTACGGCTGAGTAATATTCCATTGTGTATGTATACCACATCTTCTTTACCTATTCATTTCTAAATTGGTATGAACCATGTAACAACGAAATATGTAAATGATAATTGACAGGAATAAGTGAAAAAATAGACAAATCCACAATCACAATGGGGGACCTTTAACACATCTTTTGCTATAACTGATAGGATAAATAGCTTAAAATCAGTAAGTATAGAAAAGATTTAAAAAAAAAAAACATAATTAGCACATTTGACCTAATTTGCAGGTCAAGAACATCACACAAGATTACGGAGGAGTTGGGTCCTCAACTCACCTGTCCCGACCTAGATAACTTTCAAACCGTCCTGAACACCTACGAATTCAACCTGAGATTTAAAGAGAAAACAGCCAGACCACTACAGAGAGAAGGGTTAGCTTCCACCAACGTAGGAAGGCGGAAAAAATAAAATAAATAAAAAAGAATCAAGTGGGGGAGGGGCCCCGCAAGATGCTGGGCTAAGGCCAGGCAGTGAGAGTCTCTGGAGCAGGAAAGCCCAGCCCCAGAGAACAGGAACTTTAAAAATCTTCAACGAACGGAATGGCGCTTAGCAGGGAAATCAAGCAGCACCGCAGGAGGGGCAGGGACGCCTCCAGGCTCCTGGAGTCACTAACAGAGGAGATGCGCCCAGGGGAGAGCCCCCGCACCACCGGCCTGTATCAGTAAAGGGCTGGAGCGCGCCCGGCGGGGCCTCGGGGAGAAGCCGGTGGGTCAGGCAGGGGCTCCATACAGAGGGGTTCTGCACCCTGTTGCCTTTGGGAGCGGTGCCCTGGGGGCGCAATTCCAGCAGCACAGGCCCCGGATCCCAGGGTGCTAGGCGGACACAGCCCACGATCCTGCGCACCGGCAGAGGCGGGGAGGGCACAGAACAGTGAGGACTCTCCTGCCACTGGATGCCCCCAAGCTGTGCAGGTCAGCCCACCCTCCCGGGAGCACCTAGGACAGTGCAGACTGGGAGACTGAGAGACTGCAGTAGTTACTGCAGGGAGCAAACTCCAGAGCTGGAGACCTGGCCACTGCCAGTGGTGTCGTTCCTCCTTGTTCCACGTGTGCCTGGAAGCTGGGGGGTCTCCAGGGAACAGAGGCCTCACAGGGTAAACAGCTCCAACTTAGCCCAGCACCCGGCGGGGGCAGGGCATCTCCCCAGGTGCACACACCTGAGAATCAGCACAGCAGACCCTCCCCCAAAAGACCAGTGGGAAGGACAGGGGAAGAGTAAGTTATGACCAAGCAGCGCTGGAAAGCTCCAGGGGAATTTGAGGGATTTACAGTATATAGAACTAGAGGGTATCCCCCCTTTTTTATTTCCTCTTTTTCCATTACAACTCTTTTTTTTAAGATTTTATTTATTTATTCATTAAAGACACACACAGAGAGAGAAAAAGAGAGAGAGAGAGAGAGACAGGCAGAGGGAGAATCAGGGTCCATGCAGGGAGCCTGATGTGGGACTCGATCCTGGGACTCCAGGATCACACCCTGGGCCAAAGGCAGGTGCTAAACTGCTAAGCTACCCAGGGATCCCCACAACTCATCTTTATATCAGACTAAAAATTTCTAGTATTTCTTCTCGTTTTCTACTTTACTACAATATTTTACCACCTCTTTATTTTTAAGTCTCTTCCTTTTTGACTTTCATATTTCTATAATTACATGTCTTAGATATATTTTCCACTTCTAGATTCACTTCAACATACTCAATTTTGGGAGATATACGACATACGGTTTTTTGTTTTGTGTTTTTTGTTTCCTCTACCTCATTTTATTCTACAGTGGCAGAAGTGAATACCTTCTAAAACATGACCTGCATGCACCCAGTACCCAGTGCTGGTTCATTCTGTGAGATTATATTTTCTCTTCATTCCCATTCTGGACCCTCCTTTTATCTCATTTATGTTTTGGTGGTAATGTTGGGGCTTTCTATAAGTATTGCTGGTTTGTAGACATTTGGGACTGAGCATCTTCTAACATACAGAACTTAATACACTCAGAACCAAGAGGATCAACCTCTAGGACCCCTCAGGTAGACTACATTCTCCCTCCAATATAACGTCTTCACCACCTCTATCTCCCAGTCCCCCCTTTATTTCTTCTATTATTTTTCTTTTTTTTTTCTTCTTTTCCTCTTTACTTTTGCTTTTTTTCTCTTCTTTTTTTTTTCTTCTTCTTTGGGATACTTGGCCTTTTTATTTATTACTACATTGTTTTAAAATTTGTTTGCACTTTATTGGTCCTATGGTCTTATTTTGTTCTGATCTTTGTTTTCATTTTCTGGTCTCCGACCTCAGTAGAATCATCTAGGGTGAAACTTACTTAGGTTGTGGTTAATATTCTTGACTGGGCCCACTCATACAGCCACTCTGCACTGAGCCAAATGACTAGAAAAAGAACTCACCACAAAAGAAAAAATCAGAAACAGTACTCTCTGCCACAGAGTTACAGAATTTGGATTACAATTCGATGTCAGAAAGCCAGTTCAGAAGCACAATCATAAAGCTACTGGTAGCTCTGAAAAAAGCATATCTGGAATCAAGAGACTTCATGACTGCAGAATTTAATCAGGCCGAAATTAAAAATCAATTAAATGAGATGCAATCCAAACTGGAGGTCCTAATGATGAGGGTTAATGAGGTAGAAGAAAGAGTGAATGACATAGAAGACAAGTTGATGGCAAGGAAGGAAACTGAGGAAAAAAGAGAAAAAGAATTAAGAGACCATGAAAAAAGTTAAGGGAAATAAATTATATCCTCAGAAGGAAGAATCTACATATAATTGGGGTTCCAGTAAATGCTGCGGCAAACAATGGGCCAGAAAGCATATTTGAGCAAATAAATCATAGCTGAGAACTTCCCTAATTTGGGGAGGGAAACAAGCACTCAGATACAGGAGATGGAAAGCACCCCCACCCCCAAATCAATAAAAACTGTTCAACACCTGAACATTTAATAGTGAAACTTGCAAATTCCAAAGATAAACAGAAAATCCATAAAGCAGCCAGAGACAAGAGATTAAATTATATGGGGAGAAATATCAGATTAACAGCAGACCTCTCCACAGACACCTGGCAGGCCAGAAAGGGCTGGCAGGATATATTCAGGGTCCTAAATGAGAAGAACATGCAGCCAAGAATACTCTATCCAGTAAGGCTCTTATTCAGAATAGAAGGAGAGATAAAAAGCTTCCAAGATAGGCAGAAACTGAAAGAATATGTGACCACCAAACCAGCTCTGCAAGAAATATTAAGGGGGACCCTATAAAAGAAAGACGAAGCAAAATATATAATCCACAAAAACTGGGACTGAATAGGTATTATAATGACACTAAATTCAAATTTTACAATAGTTACCTTGAACGTGAAAGGGCTAAATCATTCCATCAAAAGATGCAGGGTTTCAGATTACATAAAAAAGCAAGACTCGGGAAGCCCCGGTGGTGCAGTGGTTTAGCGCCGCCTGCAGCCCAGGGCGTGATCCTGGAGACCGGGGATCGAGTCCCACATCAGGCTCCCTGCATGAGGCCTGCTTCTCCCTCTGCCTGTGTCTCTGCCTCTCTCTCTCTCACTCTGTGTCTCTCATGAATAAATAAAAAAAAATAAAATCTTTAAAAAAAAAAAAAAAAGCAAGACTCATCTATTTGCTGTCTACAAGAGACTCATTTGAGACCTAAGGACACCTACAGCCTGAAACTGAAAGGTTAGAGAAACATTTGCCATTCAAATGGTGCTCAAAAGAAAGCTGAGGTAGCAATCCTCATATCAGATAAATTAAAGTTTATCCCAAAGACTGTAGTAAGAGATGAAGAGGGACACTATATCATACTTAAAGGGTCTATCCAACAAGAAGACCTAACAATCATGAATATTTATGCTCCTGCCAAGGGGCATATACTTGGAGCTGCCAAGTATATCAATTAATAACCAAAGTTAAGACATACTTAGATAATAATACACTAATACCGCGAGACTTCAACAAGGAACTTTCTGCAAATGACAGATCTCCTAAGAACAACATCACCAAAGAAACAAGAGCTTTAAATGATACACTGGACCAGACCAGATGGATTGCACAGATATTTACAGAACTTTACATCCAAAAGCAACTGAATACCCATTCTTCTCAAGTGCACATGGAAATTTCTCCAGAATAGACCATTCTGGGTCACAAATCAGGTCTCAACCAATACCAAAAGATTGGGATTGTCCCCTGTACATTTTCAGACCACAATGCTTTAGAAATCAAACACAAGAAGAAATTTGGAAGAAATTCAAACACGTGGAGGTTAAAGAGCATCCTACTAAAAGATGAATGTGTCAACCAGGAAATTAGAGAAGAATTAAAAAGATCCATGGAAACTAATAAAAATGTAAACACAACCATTCAAAATCTTTGGGATACAGCAAAAAACAAAAACAAAAAAAAAAAAAAAAAAAAAACAAAGAACAAAACAAAACAAAAAAAACACAGTCCAAAGAGGGAAATGCATCGCAATACAAGCATCCCTCAAAAAACTGGAAAAAACTCAAATACACAAGCTATCCTCATACCTAAAGGAACTAGAAAAAGAACAAGAACAGCAAAAAGAAACCTATACCAAGCAGAAGAAAAGAGTTAATATAGTTTGAGCAGAACTCAATGAAAGAACTGTCGAACAGATCAACAAAACCAGGAGTTGGTTCTTTGAAAGAATTAATAAGATAGATGAACCATTAGCCAGCCTTATTAAAAAGAAAAAGGATTAAAATTAATAAAATCATGAATGATAGAGGAGAGATCACAACCAATACCAAGAAAATACAAACGATTTTCCAAACATATTATGAGCAGCTATATGCCAATTAATTAAGCATTCTAGAAGAGATGGATGCATTTCTGGAAAACCACAAACTACCAAAACTGGAACGGGAAGAAATAGAAAACCTGAACAGGCCACTAACCAGGGAGGAAATTGAAGCAGTCGTCAAAAACCTCCCAAGACACAAAAGTCCAGGGCCAGATGCAAAAATTCTCAACAAGATACTAGCCAATGGGATCCAACAGACATGAAGAGGATTATTCACCAGAACCAAGTAGGATTTATCCCCAGGATGTAAGGGTGGTTCAACACTTGCAAAACAAACCACATGATAGATCACATCAACAAGAGAAAAAGAAGAACCACATGATCCTCTCAATAGATGCAGAGAAAGCATTTGACAAAATACAGTATCCATTCCTGATCAAAACTCTTCAGGGCCTATAGATAGAGGGACCATTCCTCAGTATCTTAAAAAGCCATCTATGAAAAGCCCACAGCATATATCATTCTCAATGGGGAAAAAATGAGAGCCTTTCCCCTAAGATCAGGAACAAGATGGATGCCCACTCTCACCACTGCTATTCAACATAGTACTAGAAGTCCTGGCCTTAGCAATCAGACAACAAAAAGAAATAAAGGCATTCAAATGGGCAAAGAAGAAGTCAAACTCTCCCTCTTCGCAGATGACATGATACTGTATATGGAAAATCCAAAAGACTCCACCCCAAGATTGCTAGAACTCCTACAGCAATTTGGCAATGTGGCAGGATACAAACTCAATGCCCAGAAATCAGTGGGATTTCTATATACTAACAATGAGACTGAAGAAAAAGAAATTAAGGAATCAGTCCCATTTACAATTGCACCCAAAAGCATAAGATACCTAGGAATAAACCTAACCAAAGAGGATAAAGGATCTATACCCTAAAAACGATAGAACACTTCTGAAAGAAATGGAAGGAAGATAAAAAGAGATGGAAAAATTTTCCATGTTCATGGACTGGAAGAATTGATATTGTGAAAATGTCTATGCCACCCAGAGCACTCTACACAGTCAATGAAATTCCTATCAAAATACCATGGATTTTCTTCAGAGAGTTGGAACAAATCATCTTAAGATTTGTGTGGAATCAGAAAAGACCCAGAATACCCAGGGGAATATTGAAAAGGAAAACCAATGCCAGGGGCATCACAATGCCATAATTCAAGCTGTATTGCAAAGCTGTGATCATCAAGACAGTTGTACTGGCACAAAAGACAGACACATAGATCAATGGAACACAATAGAGAACCCAGAAATGGGCCCTCAACTCTGTGGTCAACTAATTCGACAAAGGAGGAAAGACTATCCACTGGAGAAAGGACAGTCTCTTCAATAAATAGTGTTGGGAAAATTGGACAGCCACGTGCAGAAGAATGAAGCTAGACCACTCTCTTACACCAGACACAAAGATAAACTCAAATGGATGAAAGATCTAAATGTGAGACAAGATCCATCAAAATCCTAGAGGAGAACACAGGCAACACCCCCCTTGAACTTGGCCACAGCAAATTCTTCAAGATACATCTATAAAGGCAAAGGAAACAAAAGTAAAAATGAACTACTGGGACTTAATCAGGATAAAAATCATCTGCACAGCAAAAGAAACAGTCAACAAAACTAAAAGACACCCTACAGAATGGGAGAAGATTTTTGCAAATGACATATCAGATGAAGGGCTAGTCTCCAAGATCTATAAAGAACTTATTAAACTCATCACCCAAGAAACAAACAATCCAATCATGAAATGGGCAAAAGACATGAACAGAAATTTCTCCAAAGAAGACATAGACATGGCCACAAGCACATGAAAAAATGCTCCGCATCACTTGCCTCAGGGAAATACAAATCAAAACCACAATGAGATCCCACCTCACACCAGTGAGAATGGCAAAAGTTAACAAGACAGGAAACATCAGATGTTGTAGAGGATGTGGAGAAAGGGGAAACCTCTTGCACTGTTGGTAGGATTGCAAAATGGTAAGCCACTGCGAAAACTGCATGGAGGTTCCTCAAAAAGTTAAAAATAGAGCTACCTCACCATCCACAATTGCACTAGTGCACTTTATGCACTCCAAAGATACTGATGTAGTGAACCTCGGGACACCTGCACACCAATGGCCATAGCAGCAATGTCCATAATAGCCAAACTGTGGAAGGAGCCATGATGTCCTTCAACAGATAAATGGATAAAGGAGATGTGGTGTATACATACAAATGAATATTACTCAGCCATCAGAAAAGAGGAATACTCACCATTTGCTTTGACATGGATGGAACTGGAGGGTATTATGCTGAGTGAAATAAGTCAATTGAAGAAGGACAATTGTCATATGGTCTAACTCATATGGGGAATATAAGAAATAGTGAAAGGGATTATAAAAGAAATGAGGGGAACTGAGTGTGAATAATTAGAGAGGAATACAAACCATGAGACATTTCTGATTCTGGGAAACAAACAAAGGGTTGCAGAAGGGGAGGTGGGTGGGGGGATGGAGTAACTGAGTGATGGACAGTAAGGAGGACACTTGATGGGATGAGCACTGGGTGTTATACCGTATGTTGCCAAATTGAATTTAGATTTTTAAAAAACTAAAATACTTTGCCTGTAGAACTTCTTTTTCTTCTTTTTTTAATGACCACAGAGCTGCCATAAACCAAGTCTCAAAATGTTAAAGTTTGAATCAGAGTGTTATATAACCACTTAGAATAAAGCTAGAAATTTTAAAAATAAAATATAACTAGGAAATACCCAATTGCTTAAGAGTGCAGCAATATGCTTCTAAGTAACCCTTGAGTCAAAAAAGGAATTGCAGTGGAATTCTTTTTTTATTATTTTAGCTGAATAATAGTAAAGTTAAAGCATATCAAAATTTATGAAATACAGCTAAGAAGTGACTAGAGAGAAATATATAGCTATAAATGCACAATTTAGATAGATGAAACAGGAAAATCAATAACCTAAGCTTGTGCAGTGTCAGCAATATCCTAGCATCTTATGAAGCTAGGAAAGGAGCAGCAAGTTAAACCCCAGCAAAGAAGAAAGAACAGAGAAAATTAACAAAGATACAAATTGGTTTCTTGATAAGTCTTGCTTAATTGATAGATTTATATGAAAACTAATCAGTAAAAACAGAAGAAAGTGATGAAGTTTTGTAATATAGGTGAGGCCCAGAGCCGACGACCAAGAAACAATTGAGATGTCTTTGGTGCAAATGGTGGGAAGAGCTGCTGCCCTGGAGCTTTGAGGGGTGGCTGATTATATACCTGGGAGTTGGGAAGGGTTGGAGGATAACTGTACTTTTTAAGGAATTTTGGAAGCAGGGTCTCCAGGACCTTGAGGGAGCCAGCTATCGTTGGGAAAAAGGTCACTAATATTTAAAACCTGAGTCATGAGACCCTTCAGATGTATATCAGTGGGCCATGTGCTTGGGGGATCATTGCCAACATGTATCTTGGGGATTTAGAGACCATGGAAATTTCTAAAGGAATTTTTATATGTTAAAGTAGACTTATAGGCTCCTGGAGTCAGGCCAAGATTGCCTTCTGCCCTGAGCACAGGATGAACATGGAGGCAGTTGAGTCCCTAGAGGAATGTCTTTTTGCCTGTTTCAAGGACTTGTCAATGTGCTGCCCCAAAGCTCCTGCTTTGTCCTCAGCTAGCCCTGTGTTCCCCCTTAAGAAAGTACACATTATTAATGTTGGAAATGAAAAGGAAAACAGATACTAAAAATGAAAGAAGATATTATACAACCCATGGGCTGAATCTAGCCTACTATCTGTTCTTTAAAACTTAAAAAAAAAAAAAAAAAAAAAATTGTAAGTAAAATTCTATTGGAAGACAGCCAAACCCACTTATTTATAAACTTATTTATAAATTTATGGCTGCTTTTTTTTTTTTTTTTTTTGCTAAGCAGAGTTGAACAGTTACAACAGGGACCAGACTGTCCTCAAAACATAAAACATCTACTAGCTGCTGTTTTACAGAAAGTTTGCCAACCTTATTATAAGGAATTATATACACTAAATTTAAAATGTAGAGAAAATCAACAAATTCTTAGAACATCACAACTTACTAAAAGTGATCAAGAAGATATATAAAATTCTGATACTTATTTAGCTTTAAAGAAATTAAATATCTGATTATATTAAAAGAAACTCTCAGGGTCTGATAACTTCAAAAGAAAAGTCTTTCAGACATTTAAGAAATAATATCAATCTTACTTTTTTTTCCAGGAAATTTTAAAAAACTGAACATATTTCACAATGTCTTGCATTAGAGAAGGTAAGTCTTAAATTTAACATTGATGAGGACATAATAAGAAAGGAAAATAAGAGAAGAAAAATTTTAAACAAATATTAGCAAGTAAAATCCAACAACATATAAAAATGATAATGTAACCAAATTGAGTTATTTCTGTTGGGTTGGCCAGACTGGGAACCTCAAAACGGCGGACCCCAGGCCAGCCGCCTCCCCCCACCACCACCCACCTTACCGCCTACCTAAGCTCCCAAAGACCCGTAACCCTTGCCCTTATCCGAATGCTGCCCTGCCCCCAGCTTCCCTCCGAAAACTCTTCGGGCGACTTCCCGGCCCAAGACTTCCCCGCTCTCTCCCTCCCCTGCGGGCTGCGGAACCTCGCCCGAGAGCGCCTCCCATTAAAAAAAAGGCCTGTTTTGGGGCAACCTGGGTGGCTCAGCGGTTTAGCGCTGCCTTCAGCCCAGGGTGTGATCCTGGAGACCTGGGATCGAGTCCCGCGTCGGGCTCACTGCAGGGAGCCTGCCTGTGCCTCTGCCTTTCTCTCTCTCTCATGATTAAATAAATTTAAAAATCTTAAAAAAAAAAAAAAAAGAATCCTGTTTCGACCAACTTTTGCCTGGCCTCTCTATTCCATTTCACTACCAATCGGATTAAACCTGACAATTTCAAGAATGTGAGGTTGGTTTAATGTCTGAAAATCAATCAGTATAACTCCCCAAATTAACAGAATAAAAACACAGAAGTCATCTTATCACCTCAGTAGATTCAGAAAGGCATTTGATAAAATTAAACGTCAGGAATGATTTTTTACAAATCTCTCAGGAAACTAGAGGCAGAAGGAACATTTTTTAATCTAATGAAGAATATCTGCTTAATAAACTCTACAAACAATTGTGAAATGACTAGCATTTTCACTCTGAGCTTAAGAATGAGTCAAAGTTAACCAATATAACAACTTCTTCAACATTGACTAGAAATTCTGGTGAGTGCAATAGGCAAAATAAACAGAGTCAAACAAAAAAATAACAAGAAGAAAAAAATGTAAAGATTGCAAAGAGATTGATATTGTTATTCTCATATCACCTAATGATTCATATTAAAAAACCTGAAATAATCTCCAATGAAATCAATTAGAATAAATAAGTGAATTCATCATGATATACAAGTGGACAACTATAAAAAAAAATAAATTCTGTCTATTTATTAGACAGTATTATCCCTAATACTGTAAGGGATAAGGGCAGACTGCCCCAAAATATGCCTCTTGGAAATACTGACTTTTTAACCAAAAGTCACTTTAAAGACATCCTATGCTAGAAGGACACTCAAACTCTCTTCCAACCCTTTGAAAGCAGGAAACAAATCCCCATGTGAAAGGAGGTAAAAAGGCACCCTTATCACAGGAGGTGGGGAATTTAGAGCAGAGTAGGCTGTATAAACAACCCCTGTTACTCTTTACTAATTTACTATTCTAGCCCAAACTCTCTTTAGAACTCCTTACTAATCGAGGCTCCTAAAGTTATGGGGTTTTTTTGTCGTGTCAATGTCTCACTGATATATTGTCTCTTTGTCTGAAAAGTATAAAAACTGCCTGCCTTGGTCATCAATTTCATTGCCAGACTTCTGTGTGCACATAATAAAGCTTTGGCTTTTTCTCTTGTTACCTGTTCTCATGTTGATTCAACTCTTAGCCCAGCTGAAAGGACCTGAAGCATAGAATTTTCTCCCTTACAAACCAACAATTAAAAACTGGTACTTAAAGACAGATATTATTTAAAATAACATTAAAAACATCTAATACTTATGAGTAAATCTAACAAAAGATATGCAACACTGCTTAACTGAAAATTTCAAACTGTAATTGAGAGAAAATTGTAAAGTTATTAACAAGTTAATGGATTAGAAGACTCCACATTGCAAAGATGTCAACTCTCAATTAAATCTATGGATTCAATGGACACATTAGTCAAAAGTCAAGCAAACATGTGTATGTATATGTGTACACTGACAACTTGTTTCTACAATATATGGGAAATTCAAAAGACAAAAATTAGCAAAGCATTCTTGAAAGAGAACATGGAAGGAAGATTTACAATGCTCTATATCAAGAATTATTTGCACAAGGAAAGAAAAGTGACCTATGTAATCACACAGAATCTAGAAACTGGGTCAATTGACTATTCAAATGGAAGAAAATGCATTTTGTGGGTCAATTAACTATTCATGTGGAAAAAATGCAATTTGTTTCATATCTCACATCATACATAAAAATAAATCCCAGAAGGACTAGTTTTAAATGTGCAAGTTAAAGCATAAAGATTCTCCAAGAAAACTTAGAAGAATGTTTCTTTGTTTAGGGTAAGTAAAGAATTCTTGTATAGGACACAAAGAGAAAGAACTGTAAGGGGAAAACATTAAACTACAGAAAAATGTGTCATAAAAGTGTCATCAAAGACGTTGTGAAAAAAAAATCGCCCATATAATGTGAGAAGATATTTTTAATGCATCTATAACTTAAAGGGGCATCTCCACACTATATAAATTAATTTTACAAATGAATTGGAAAAACGGCAAACAATTCAATAAAAATGGTCAAAGTCCAGAACAGAAGCTTCACAAAAATGTTATTATAATGGCCAATTAAAAGGAGCTCAATCTTATTAATCATGGAGGAAACTACTGTATACCCACCAGAATTGCTAACATTAAAACACATGCAATATCAAGTTATGGCAAGAGTGTGAAGCAATTAAAATTCTAAAACATTGCTGATAACAATATAAACTGGCTTAACCATTTTAGAAAGTTGTGTGGTAATGTCCCTTTAACCCTTTGATGCAGCAATTATACCCCTACATATATTGCTAACAGAAATATGCACATATGTTTGCTAAAAGCTATATACAAGAATGAATAGCAGCACCTTTCCTAATACTTGAAAACTGGAAAAAGTCCCCAAATTCATTAACACTAGAGTAGATTTAAACAATAGTGTTATAGTCATACAATGAAATATTACACAGCTCTATGGTCCAAAGAACTATTGCTTGGATGACAATCTGCAGGAACCTAAGAAAAGAAGCCAGGCCAAAAAAAAAAAAAAAAAAATTGCATAAAGTATAGCTCTATTTTCTAAAGGAAAAAACTCAAGAAGTCTGAATAAGGATTGATAATGGCTGGGTTTGATGGGAGAAGCATGAGTGAACTGAGCTAGTCTGGAACGGTTTTCCAAGACCCTTTTGATGTCCTATATCTCAATATAATTACCTCTTACATGGATATGTGCACTTTGGGAAAATTCATTAAGCTGTATACTCATTATTTATATATTTTTCTATGTATACTACACTTCAATAAAAGATTTACTTAAAGAGTTTTAGTATAAGTATACACTATTACATGGTTCTTCCAGGCAACAATAAAACACAGTACTCAATAGAATATTTTAAAAAATAAAAATAGGGATCC
The DNA here is from genome assembly GCF_011100685.1 of Canis lupus familiaris. NCBI lineage: Eukaryota > Metazoa > Chordata > Mammalia > Carnivora > Canidae > Canis > Canis lupus. The sequence continues at coordinate 62,562,952 of NC_049238.1, forward strand.
CTGGGTGGCGCAGCGGTTTGGCGCCTGCCTTTGGCCCAGGGCGCGATCCTGGAGACCCGGGATCGAATCCCACATCAGGCTCCCGGTGCATGGAGCCTGCTTCTCCCTCTGCCTGTGTCTCTGCCTCTCTCTCTCTCTCTCTCTCTCTGTGACTATCATAAATAAATAAAAATTTAAAAAAATAAAATAAAAAAATAAAAAATAAAAAATAAAAAATAAAAATAGCTTTAAGATGTGCCATGAAATGTGTATGAACTCACTTGAGGTGGCCTTTCCTTCTACATAAACATATGAACTGATAGTTCAAGACACCTTGCAAGCCATGAAAAATTTAATGTAACTGTGTCCATGGATAAATGAGGTTTTAAAAATCTGAAGAATGTACTAGTGATCACATAATATAAAGACTTCGGAAAACCCATGGAAGGCAGAATAGTGTGATAGAAACAGGAGATTATCAGAGGCACTGTTGTCTCTGACAAAAACATCGCCTTTTTTCTCACCATAAAATATATAAGGCATTAGAGAAGCAGGAGATAGCTGCCAAGATCCCACAATCCACACTCTTATCTGTGGCCTGGTGGACCTAGCACTCTTGAGCTACACCCTGGAGTAAGTATGGACTTGATTGTGCTGCTATTGTTTCTGAGGCTCTGGTAATGCTAAAAAATGCTTTTTTTGATGTATCTGAAAGGAAGGTGTGGCTTTCCAAAGAACAGTTAAGGCTTCCAGGAAGGAATCCGTCTCTATTTCAAATATTATCAAAGAATAGGAGCTAACCTTTAGAAGAGAATATGAGAGGAAGGGCCATCTGTTCTGACACTTCCTGCCCCCATAGCTTCTGGGGTTGTTACTTCCTTTTGGGTGGGATCCTGCTAGCAGGTTGGGATCCAGAGGAAGTTGCACAGGGAGGCATTTCTATTGGCACAGCTAAGGGGGGTCAATAGCTGAGCACCACATTGGTGGGCACTTTGAAGGGAGCACAACTGAGGACACCTAAGTGGGTGTCCTGAGATGGTTGGCAGGGCCAGTTATACTACTTCTGATGTTGATCAGATGCCATCCTGTGTCTCAGGGAATCTAAAGGAAAAAGATGCCAATGTTCATAGAAACTTTTCTTGTGCCCAAGATTGCGAATCAGAGAAACCACCAAGGAGCCGACACCGATGCAAGTAAATGAGGGTTTATTTACAAGCTTGAGCTTGGGTCCAAATATAATATATATACTAATATATATATAATATACTATATTATACTATATACTATATATATACTATATATATATATAGTATATATATATACTATATATATACTATATATATACTATACCAAATATAATATAATATACTCCATACAGCAGAGCAGGGACTTGGACCCCGAGACTAAGAAGCATAGTAGTATTATAGGGGTCCGTGGCCAATGAGATTGTAACATACGCAGAAAGTTGCACAGTCATGTCAGTCCACACGCAGGTGGCCAATTGAATTACGATTCACCCTATAGTGACCATTTGAACTAGCCTATTATTCTGGTTAGAATTGGCGTGCAGGTTTGGCGGGCAAAAGAGGGGTTTTCATTCCTTGGTGTTTAAAGGTCAGAGGTCCCGCATTCCTATGTGTGCTGGTTTCTGATAAGGGTATGCTTAATAGCTAAACTAGGGTGAGGGAGTGCCTTAAACAATAGGCAGGTCATGTGGGGGGTTTTACATGAGATAGCGGGTATAGCACAAAATGGAGTTAGTCCTGCTCTGCTTGTCCAGGGGTAGGGGATTTTTGTTAGATTTCCTGGGTCCCCCACTTTCATAGGGACAATTAGCCAGTTGACTTAATAATGTGCCTTTGTTGGTTTGCAACCTCCATGGAAGCTTCCTGGAAGCTCAATCAAACTGACCCGTGTACTTGGAAGGCAGGGGAAGACACAGGCCACACCAGATTCGTAGGTGCAGTTTTCATGAACAAGGGAATTTTCTTATGAGACTTGTTTTGGGCAGTTGCAAGACAAGTAGTTTTTCCTCACCCACCCAGCCAAATCTTAAAAGCTTTTATGTAGAGGCTGTAACTGGGTTCAGTCACGTATAACATGCAGATGTCTCAACATGACATCACTATCTTGAGCCTGTGTTCTTAGAGCTTCTGGGAATAGGGAAAGCAAGCAGAATCCACATACCAAAGACAAGGTAGGGATAAGGTGCCTTCAAGTGCCTGCGTCCAGTTTACGGATCACCTGGTGGTCATGTCTTCTTAATGACCTCCCCCCAACAATCTGGGTAATTATTTTCCCAAAACTTCCTTAATACTCACTCTGAAACATCTTGTTCCATAATCCTCCACACAGAGTTTCTCAGTGATTCACTGCAGCCCTGCTTTCTTTGGCTGTTACAGTTTCCTGTTAAACTTGGAGACTTGGAAAGTCCTCTAAATGGCTACCAATCAATTTTCTTTCTGATTCTGAAGGATGTCTCTGAAGCTTCCTCCCATTCATTCCACAGCCTACCTGCACAATTAAGCTGGTGTCATATATATATCACTCCAGCTACCTGTGCCTGAGCTCTGTTTTCTCAGAAAAGAAAGGCTTGGGTAGTTTAAGTATGTCCCCTCCATTACCTGCTATTCTTGCACTCGCTGGTCCCACCACTCCTTCTATTGACCATTATTTGGCCCAGACGAGACTAGAAGGTCTTCTCCTTAGCCTTCTCCATATAAAAGACAGAAGAACACCCAGAGTCAATGACCACATGCACCTCCTCAGGACAGAACACTCCCCATAAACTGTATTTGGTTCTTTTCATCCTTGGTAAACACATTTCAGCTGGTCCTTGGCCACTTGGAACCAGGTTATCTCCTACACATTTGAAAATATAGGTCCCTCAGTTGAATCCACATGGCAGTATGCCCGCTCATCATCCTCATGTTTACTATGGAATTATTATATTTTATGCATTTTATATTCATGAATTTAAGTGAATGTACTTTGATTATCACAGTCATATTAGATCATTAGAAATTATCTTTTTAGTAATCTCCTGATATTGCGAACAGCTATTCATTTAAGAGTTTTTAAGCCAGAAATTACTATTGCTTCTTAATTATTATTGATTGTTGTAGGTGTCAACACTATTAGCTTTAAAAGACTGTCATATATGTTTAGCTCTTCATTTTCCTTATTGTGCTGGAAAAGGAAGAAATTAAGGGAAGATTCAGGGGACATTAGTTCAAGTTTCAGCCCCACATGGAATAGATATGTTTAGTAGGAGAATCGTGTCTTCTCTCCATGGCTTTGGTATCCCCCATTTATTGGTGAGAAAAATCAGTATACGAAGGGACAACTGCATAACACCATGGGCTCCTCTGCTCCTCCATTTCCTTCTTCAGTGCCTCAGATTCAGCCTAATTTCTCTGCCTTTTCAGACTACAACTTCATCTTGTCCCAGATCTCACCAGGTCTTGCTACTCTTGCTGCTCCCAAGAGCAGATCCTGGCCACCACCCTAGATGCCATAAGGCTATCTCCTAGGATTCTGTTTTCCAGTTTCGCAGAAGGGGAGCTTCTTCCATTAGTCTTCTTCCATAGCTCAGAATGAAATTGGGTCAGAGCAGTAGAAGATACCACTTCTAATGTTTTTCTACAACTTATTTTTCTGAGATTTTCACCAATGCACCTTATGAGAATGGATTAAATTATATATTTTAAATAATAACATTGTTTTTCAAAGAAATGTCCAAATACCTATTGGTGAATAAATATTTGAGAAGGATTCTTAAGAGTATGTATCACTTGTGTTACTTTGTGAAAAATAGAAAAAAGAAAATTATTTTTAGTTTTAAGAGATCATACATGCAGATAAAATATATTTTTAAATTTATATTAATTGATTGTTACTTTTCTCTTTATCTTATCAGAGATCCAGAATTTTTAAAAATTTTTAATTTAAATTCAATTTAGTTAATATATACTGTATTATTAATTTCAGGAGTAGAATTTAATGATTCATCAATTGCATACAACATTCAGTGCTTATTAAATCATGTGCCCTCCTTAATGCCCATCACCAAATTATCCTATCCCCCCATCTCCCTTCCAGCAACTATCAGTTTCTTCCCTAGAGTTAACAGTCTTTAGTTTGCCTCCCTCTCTGTTTTCATCTTATTTTATTTTCCTTCTCCTCCTCTATGTTCATTTGTTTTGTTTCTTAAATTCCAGATGAGTGAAATCATGTGGTATTTGTCTTTCTCTGACTTATTTTGCTTAGCATAATACCCTCTACTTCCATCCATTGAAAATGGTAAAATTTCATGGTTTTTGATGGCTGAGTAATATTCTTTATCTATTCATCTGTTGATAGACATCTGAGTTCTTTCCATATTTTGTCTATTGTGGACATTGCTGCTATAAACATTGGGGTGCATGTGCCCCTTCAAATCACTTTTTTTGTATCCTATTTACCGAATACCTAGTAGTGCAATTGCTAGGTTCCAGGGTAGAGATACCGAATTTTTATTGCTTTCTCAAAAGTCTAGTTTTTAGCTCTCTTGATTTTTCTCAATCTTTTTTTTTCCATTTCATTGTATCCCAATTGCATTTTAATTATCTACTTTGTTTTTCTTCTGTTGTGCTTTTCAAAAATCTCCTTAGAGATTTTATTTTTAAAAAAGCATTTATGGTCAAGGCAAGATGGCAGAAGAGTAGGGGTCCTCAGCTCATATGATCCCACAAACTTACCTAGATAACTTTCAAAACATCCTGAACACATACAAATTTGACCTGAGTTGTAAAGAGAGGACAGCTGAAATGCTACAGAAAGTTTTCTCTTCTAACAAAGTAGGAAAGCAATAAATAAATAAATAAATAAATAAATAAATAAATAAATAAAGTGGTGGAGGGGAAACACAACAAGTCAGGTGAAAGAGGAGCAGTGAGGGCCTCCAGGGCACAAAATCCCAGCCCTGGACAAACAGGAACTTTAAAAATCCACACCTGAGCTTTCCCTGATGGAAAAGTGTTTGGCAGGGAAATTGGGCAGAATTGCAGAAGGGGCAGTGAAGCATTAAGATTCCCAGAGAAACTATAAGAGTGGGGGCGCAGGGAGAAAGCTCACCACTAACCGCAATCCCATCTTGGTAAAGGGCTGGAGCACGGAAACCTTCTGGGGCATTTGAGAGAAGCCAGCTGGTTATGTGGGCCAGCTCCGGAGCTCCCTTTACCCAAGAGCCCAGCAACAGTTGGAAGTGGCTATGCTCCATTCCCTTCAAGGAATGATGACACAAGGCCCTGGATCCAAGGGCACAAAGGCAGACAAAACTGGATATCCTCCATTCCCCCTGGGACAGGCAGAAGCAGGAAGGGGACAGGAAATTGAGAATTCTCCTGATGCTGGGCCCCCGGCAAGCTGTGCAGGTAGGTCAGTGCACTGCTGCCTGCCCCCAGGAGCATCTAGGTCAGTGTGGAGGGGCAGACTCTGGTTAGTTACTCAGAGGGAGCTCAACTCCAGAGCTAGAAATCTGGCCACTGCCATTTTTTTTTCTCTTCTTGTCACCTTGCACCTGGGAAAGGTGGGGCCTCTAGGGAATAAAGGCCTCAGAGGGTAAACAGCTCACACTGAACCTGGCACCTGACAAAGAGCAGAGCATCTCCACCCAGGACAGACACCTGAGAATCAGTGCAGCAGGCCAGAAGAACTCATGGAAGAACAAGGGAAAAGCAAGTTGTGCTGGAAAGCTCTAGGACTGAGGGAAAATAGTATATAGAACTAGAAGGTCTTTTTCTTTCTTTCTTTCTTTTTTTTTCATTATGACTCATTTTTATATCAGGTTAAAATTTTCCAATATTTGTTCTCTTTTCCCACCTTAACTACAATATTTTACCAACTATTCATTTTTAAGTCTTTTCCTTTTTTGATTTTCATATTTCTACAGTTACACATCTTAGATATATTTTTCACTTCTGGATTCCATTCAACATATTCAATTTAATTTTGGTGGATATGGGTTTTTGTTTTTTGGTTTTTGTTTTTTTTTCTCTCTCATTTTGTTTTACACTGGTGGAAAGTTAGTACTTTCTAAAACACGACCAAAATACACCCAAAACCAAGTGGAATGCCATGGTGATATATTCTGTGAGACTATATTCTCTCTTCCTTTCAATTATGCCCCCCCTTTTTTATCTTGGTTATGTTTTTGTGGTTGATGCTGGGGATTTATATAAATATTGCTGTTTAAATTCGGGATAGAACATCTTCTAAAATATAGAACAAAATACACTCAGAACCAAGAGGATCGCCCACTAGGTCCCTTTAGAGAGGCTATATTCTCTCTCCACCACAACTTCCTCACCATCAGCATTCCCCCATCTTTTTTTTTCTTTTCTTTTTTTCTTCTTCTGCTTTGTTTTTAGTTTTTTATTTTTACTAATTTGTTTTTAAATTTGCTTTTCCTTTAGTGGTCCTTTTATTTTATTTTGTTCTGTTCTTCTTTTCTTTTTATTTTCCTGTCTCTGACCTCTTCAGAATCAACTAGGGCATTTTACTTATGTTGTGCTTAATATTTTTGACTCAGCTTACTCATACAGCCACTCTGCACTGGACAAAATGACTAGAAGGAAGAATTCACCATAAAAGAAAGACCTAGAAGCAATACTCTCTGCCACAGAGTTACTGAATATGGATTTAAATATGATGTCAGAAATCCAATTCAGAAGTACAATTATAAAGTTACTGGTAGCTCTGAAAAAAACATAAAGGACTCTAGAGACTCTTTTACTGCAGAAATGATATCTAATAAGGCTGAAATTAAAGATACTATAACTGAGATTCAATCCAAACTGGATGTCCTAACTGCTAGCGTTAATGAAGTAGAAGAGAGAATAAGTGACATAGAAGACAAGTTGATGGAAAGAAAGGAGGCCAAGGACAAAAGAGAAATATAATTAAGAGTTCATGAGAAAAGGCTTAGGGAAATAAATGATAGCTTGAGAAGGAAGAATATACATGTAATTGGGATTTGACAAGAGGCTGAGAGAGAGAACCACAAAGTATATTTGAATAAATCATAGCTGAGAACTTCCCTAATTTGGAGAAGGAAACAGGCATTTAGATCTAAAAGATAGCAAGGACCCACCAAAAGATAAATAAAACTGTTCAACACCTCGACATTTAGTAGTGAAACTTGCAAATTTCAATGATAGAGAGATAATTCTTAATGCAGCTCGAGACAAGAGATTCATAACATATATGGGGAGAAATATCAAATTAATAGCAGACCTCTCCACAGAGACCTGGCAGGCCAGAAAAGGCTGGCAGGATATATTCAGGGTACTAAATGAGAAGAACATGCAGCCAAGAATACTTTATCCAGCAAAGCTCTCATTCAGAATAGAAGGAAAGATAAAGAGCTTCCAGGATAGACAGAAACTGAAAAAATATGTGACCACCAAAACAGCTCTCCCAGAAATATTAAGGGGACCCTGTTAAAGAAAGAGGAAGCCCTAAGAAACAATCCACAAAAACAGGGACTGAATAGTTACTATGATGACACTAAATTCATATCTTTCAATAGTTACTCTGAACATGAATGGGCTAAATGATCTCATCAAAAGATGCAGGGTTTCAGATTGGATAAAAAAGCAAGACCCATCTATTTGCTGTCTACAAGAGACTCATTTGAGACCTAAGGACATTTCCAGCCTGAAAATGAAAGGGTGGAGAACAATTTACCATTCAAATGGAACTCAAAAGAAAGCTAGGGTAGCCATCCTCATATCAGATAAATTAGAGTTCATACCAAAGACTGTAGTAAAAGATGAAGAAGGACACTATATCATACTTAAAGGGTCTATCTCACAAGAAGATCTAACAATGATGAATATTTATGTCCCTAATGTGGGAACTACAAAGTATATCAATCAATTAATAAAGTAAAGACAGGGCAACCCAGGTGGCTCAGCGGTTTAGCACTGCCTTGAACCCAGGGCGTGATCCTGGAGACCTGGGATGGAGTCCCAAGTGAGGCTCCCTGCATGGAGCCTGCTTCTCCTTCTGTCCGTGTCTTTGCCTCTCTCTCTCTCTCTCTCTCTTTCTCTCTCTCTCTCTCATAAATAAAATCTTTTTAAAAAATGTATTATGAACAGCTATGCACCAATTAATTAGGCAATCTATAAGAAGTGGACACATTTCTGGAAAAAACACAAATTACCAAAACTGGAACAGGAAGAAATAAAAAACCTGTAAAGGCCAATAACGAGTGAGGAAATTGAAGCAGTCATCACAAACCTCTCAAGACACAAAAGTAAAAGGCCATATAGCTTTCCATGTGAATTCTACCAAATGTTTAAAGAAGAAATGATACCTCTTCTACTAAAGCTGTTTTGAATGATAAAAAGGGAGGGAATACTTCCAAACTTGTTTTATGAGGCCAGCGTTATGTTGATCCCCAAATCAAAGATGCCACCAAAAAGGAGAATCTTAGACCAATATCTCTGGTGAACACGGATGCAAAACTTCTCAACAAGATACTAGACAATAATATCCAACAGTACATTAAGAGGATTATTCACCAGAACCAAGTGGGATTTATCTCCTGGATGCAAGGCTGGTTCAACACTTGTAAAACAATGTGATAGATCACATCAATAAGAGAAAAAAGAAGAACCATATGATCCTCTCAATAGATGCAGAGAAAGCACTTGAAAAAGACAGCATCCATTCTTGATCAAAACTCTTCAGAGTAGGGCAGCCTGGGTGGCTCAGCAGTTTAGCGCTGCCTTCAGCCCAGGGTGTGATCCTGGAGACTCGGGATCGAGTCCCAAGTCAGGCTCCCTGCATGTGTGTGTGTCTCTCATGAATAAATAAATAAAATCTTAAAAAAAAACTCTTCAGAGCGTAGGGATAGAGGGAACATTCCTCAATATCATAAAAGCCATCTATGAAAAGCCTACAGCAAATATCATTCTCAATGGGGAAAAAATGAGAGCCTTCCCCCTAAGATCAGGAACATGACAGAGATGTCCACTCTCACCACTGTTAGTCAACATAGTACTAGAAGTCCTGGCCTCAGCAATCAGACAACAAAAAGAAATAAAGGCATTCAAATGGGCAAAGAAGAAGTCAAACTCTCCCTCTTCGCAGATGACCTGATACTGTATATGGAAAATCCAAAAGACTACACCCCAAGATTGCTAGAACTCATACAGAAATTAAGCAGTGTGATAGATACAAAAACAATGCAGAGAAATCAGTGGCATTTCTGCACAGCACAATGAAAGTGAAGAAAGCGAAATTAAGGAATCAACCCTATTTGCAACTGCACCCAAAAGCATAAGATACCTAGGAATAAACCTAACCAGAGGTAAAGGATCTACACTCTAAACAGTAGAGAACGCTTATGAAAGAAATTGAGGAAGATACAAAGAGATGGAAAAGTATTCTATGTTCATGGATTGGAAGAGTAAATATTGTGAAAATGTCTGTGCTACCCAGAGCACTCTACACAATCAATGCAATCCTTATCAAAATACCATGGACATTTTTCACAGAGTTGGAACAAATCCTAAGATTTGTATGAAACCAGAAAGACCCCAAATAGCTAGAGGAATGTTAAGGGGAAAAAAAAAAACATAGCTGGAGGAGTCACTTCATGCCATATTACAAAGCTGTAATTATTAAAGACGGCGTCGTAGTGGCACAAAAATACACACATAGATCAATGGAACAGAATAGAGAACCCAGAAATGAATCCTAAGCTCTATGGTCAGCTCATCTTTGACAAAGCAGGAGAGATTATCCAATGGAAAAAAAATCTCTTCAATAAATGGTTTGGGAAAATTGGACAGCCACATGCAGAATAAAACTAGACCATTCTCTTACACCATACACAAAGATAAACTCAAAATGGATGAAACATCTAAATGTGAGAAGAATACATCAAAATCCTAGAGGGGAATACAGGCAGCAACCTCTTTGACCTTGGTTGCAACATCTTCTAATAAGATGCATCTTCAAAGGCAAGTAAAATCAAAGCAAAAACGAACTACTGGCACTTCAAGATAAAAATCTTCTGCACAACAAAGGAAACAGTCAACAAAACTAAGACAACCTACAGAATGGGAGAAGGTATTTGTAAATGACATATCAGATAAAGGGCTAGTATCCAAGATCTATAAAAAACTTCTCAAACTCAACACACCAAAAAAACAAACACTCCAGTCAAAAAATTGGCAGAAGACATGAACAGACACTTTTCCAAAGAAGACCTACACATGGCCAACAAGCACATGAAAAAATGCTCCGCATCACTTGTCATCAAGGAAATACAAATCAAAACCGTAATAAGATACCACCTCATAGCCATGAAAATGGCTAAAATTAACAAGACAGAAACAACAAATGTTGGCAAGGATGTGGAGAAGGGGGAACCCTTTTACACTGCTGATGGGAATGCAAACTGGTACAGCCACACTGGAAAACAGTATGGAGGTTTTTTCAAGAAGTTAAAAATAGGGCTACCCTATGATTCAGCAATTGCACTACTGGGTATTTACCCCAAAGATACAGATGTAGTGAAACAAAAGGGCACTTGCACCCCAATGTTCATAGCAGCAATGTCCACAAGTCAAACTGTGGAAGGAACCAAGATGTCCTAAACAGATGAATGGATAAATAGATGAGATATATGTATATACAGTGGAATATTCCTCAGCCATCAGAAAGGATGAATAGTTACCATCTATTTCGATGGGAAAGTTATACCATCTATAACTCTGGGAAACAAATGGAGGGTTGCTGAAGGAGAGGCTGGGGGGATGGGTAACTGGGTGACAGGTATTAAGGAGAGCATGTGATGTGATGAGTACTTGGTGTTTTATACACCTGATGAATTATTGAAAACTATAACTGAGGGCCCGTGGGTGGCTCAGTGGTTGAACACCTTCAGCTCATGTCATGATCCTGGGGTTCTGGGATCAAGTCTCACATTGGGCTCCTATGACTCTGCCTCTCTGTTTGTGTCTCTCATGAATAAATAAATAAAATCTTTTTAAAAAAAAAAGAAAGAAAAGAAAACTACATCTGAAACTAATGATGTACTATATGTTGGCAAATTGAATTTAACTTAAAAAAATAAATGAAAGAAATGAGTTATGAAAAGACATGGAGGAAAACTTAAATGCATATTACTGAGTAAAAGAAGCCAATTTGAAGAAGGCTACACACTGTATGATTCAAACTATATGATATTCTGGAAGAGGCAAAACTGTGGAGACAGTAAAAAACATCAGTAATTGCCAGAAGTTGGCTAAAGAGGGAAAGGGCGATGAATAAGTGTGGCAAGAAAGAAAACAAACAAGCAAATACATACCCAGATGAGAAATCCTTAATTCTGGAGGACTCAAGGCATAGGTGGGGATAGAAGAAAAAATACATATACGTTACCAGCTTTCATTTTGTTTTACAGAGTTAAGTCTTCCAGGGCTTCACTATACCACCTTTTCTAAGACCACATTCATTAATTTGAATGATCTATATGAATTTAAATTATTGTCTAATATTTCACGTTGGTTTTCTTTTGCATTCGTAAAGCATGTATTTTTCTGGTATGAAAGGTTTTGTTTTATGAATACTGAGGATATGCCTACTGTGATACGGTTGCACAGGGAATTTCAAAGTGTTTTATTTAGGAATTCACTATCAGATTTATGAAAATGCAGAAAATAAGATGCACACCTCCATGAACTCAGCACATAGGCCTTACCTGTCTTAACCTTTCTCATTCTTTGCAATATTGGGGGGAAAGTTGGGGACAGTGCCAAAATTAATTATTTCTTATTTTTCTTTTTGCTCCAATATGGACTACTTGGTGTCTTAATTATTAGTGATAACTGAACCAATTATTTTTTTAAAATTTTATTTATTTATTCATGAGAGACACAGAGAGAGAGAGAGAGAGAGAGGCAGAGACACAGGCAGAGGGAGAAGCAGGCTTCATGCAGGGAGCCGATATGGGACTCAATCCCAGGACTCCAGGATCACACCCTGGGCTGAAGGCAGGCACTAAACTGCTGAACCACCCAGGGATCTCAACTGAGCCAATTATTGATAAGCCATCCAACGTGACCTTGCTAGAGATTCCTCTGTCTATACCAGAACAAGAAGCTTTTCCTGGAAAGCAGTTTTTCCATGGAATGGGAAAAGTTGGAGAAATCAGAGTAGGGTATGTGGGTGGAGGTCTCACAGCATCCCTCTTTGGTCTCTGGCTGTGCTCCTAGCAGTACCAGTTCCTTCCAACTACAGGGAAGCAGATTCCCAGATTCCCCAGAGTTGAAAATGCTCCTTGCCATGGCACAGAAACTGTTCATTGAGATCAGCATTATCTATTCTTACCAGAATAGAGCCATCATTTACAACAGCTTGAAGACAGATACGTTCCTGGAACATAAATTTTTGGACACACCAAGACAATTTTCCATCCTCTAATTTCACATGCCAAATGACTCTTTAGAGGAGGTTTTGATTTCTATAACTTCCAATTTGCAAATCAGCAGCTTAAAATAAGGACCACCAATTAGATACATTAGTTTTGCCTTGTTGGCCTCATTCTTTGAGGACACTTCTCTCCAAAGATGTCTGCCAGCCATGAAAGCTCCAACACAGATGACAGCTTAGGATAAATTCCTCAGTTTTGACAATCATTAGTTTAAAGGCAGCTGTTGAAATATGAATATCCAAAGATAAATTTCTTCCCATCAGAGCTTTGTCAGCGCAATAAGCAGTGACTACATAATGAAGAGCAGTATCTCTCTGATGGCTAAGTAATCCTGCCAATGGAGGCCAACCTAAGTGTGAATATCCATGAGCTGAGAAAAAAAAATATAGCATTAAAACAAGAACAAAAGAAACAATCAGAAAAGAAATAGCAATATGGCATGCTTAACAATGTGTATAATTATGTTAAATGTAAACAGTCTAAATATAAGCAACCAAACTAAAGACAGAGATAGTAAGACTGATTAAAAAATTGAAATAAGAAGCTTTTGCACAGCAAAGGATACAGTCAACAAAACTCAAAGACAACCTACAGAATGGGAGAAGATATTTGCAAATGACGTATCAGATAAAGGGCTAGTTTCCAAGATCTATAAAGAACTTCTTAAACTCAACACCAAAGAAACAAACAATCCAATCATGAAATGGGCAAAAGACATGAACAGAAATCTCACAGAGGAAGACATAGACATGGCCAACAAGCAGATGAGAAAATGCTCTGCATCACTTGCCATCAGGGAAATACAAATCCAAACCACAATGAGATCCCACCTCACATCAGTGAGAATGGGGGAAATTAACAAGGCAGGAAACCACAAATGTTGGAGAAGATGTGGAGAGAAGGGAACCCTCTGACACTGTTGGTGGGAATGTGAACTGGTGCAGCCACTCTGGAAAACTGTGTGGAGCTTCCTCAAAGAGTTAAAAATAGACCTAAATTTATTATTAAAAAATAAATAAATAAATAAAAATTGAGATCTGGGCAGCCCGGGTGGCTCAGCAGTTTAGCACCACCTTCACACCTTTAGCCCAGGGTGTGATCCTGGATAGATACGAGGGATGGAGTCCCACGTCAGGCTCCCTGCATGGAGCATGGACCCTGCTTCTCCCTCTGCCTGTTTCTCTGCCTCTCTCTCTCTCTCTCTTTCTCTGGGTGTGTGTGTGTGTGTGTGTGTCTCATGAATAAATAAATAAAATCTTTTTTATTTTTATTTTTTTATTTTTTAATAAAAAAAATCTTTTAAAAAATTGAGATCCAGCTACATCCACTATACTTTCTGTAGGAAAATCTGACTTTATTTTTTTATATAATAAATTTATTTTTTATTGGTGTTCAATTTGCCAGTTTACATAATAACACCCAGTGCTCATCCCGTCAAGTGCCCCCCTCAGTGCCCGTCACCCATTCACCCCCACCTCCGACCCTCCTCCCCTTCCACCACCCCTAGTTCGTTTCCCAGAGTTAGGAGTCTTTATGTTTTGTCTCCCTTTCTGATATTTCCCATACATTTCTTCTCCCTTCCCTTATATTCCCTTTCACTATTATTTATATTCCCCAAATGAATGAGAACATATAATGTTTGTCCTTCTCCGATTGACTTACTTCACTCAGCATAATACCTTCCAGTTCCATCCACGTTGAAGCAAATGGTGGGTATTTGTCATTTCTAATGGCTGAGGAATATTCCATTGGATACATAAACCACATCTTCTTTATCCATTCATTGTTCGATGGACACTGAGGCTCCTTCCACAGTTTGGCTATTGTGGACATTGCTGCTAGAAACATCAGGGTGCAGGTGTCCCGGCGTTTCATTGCATCTGAATCTTTGGAATAAATCCCCAGCAGTGCAATTTTTGGGTCGTAGGGCAGATCTATTTTTAACTCTTTGAGGAACCTCCTCACAGTTTTCCAGAATGGCTACACCAGTTCACATTCCCACCAACAGTGCAAGAGGGTTCCCCTTTCTCCACATCCTCTCCAACATTTGTTGTTTCCTGCCTTGTTAATTTCCCCCATTCTCACTGGTGTGAGGTGGTATCTCATTGTGGTTTGGATTTGTATTTCCCTGATGGCAAGTGATGCAGAGCATTTTCTTATGTGCTTGTTGGCCATGTCTAGGTCTTCCTCTGTGAGATTTCTGTTCATGTCTTTTGCCCATTTTATGATTGGATTGTTTGTTTCTTTGATGTTGATTTTAATAAGTTCTTTATAGATCTTGGAAACTAGCCCTTTATCTGATACATCATTTGCAAATATCTTCTCCCATTCTGTAGGTTGTCTTTGAGTTTTGTTGACTGTATCCTTTGCTGTGCAGAAGCTTCTTATCTTGATGAAGTCCCAATAGTTCATTTTTGCTTTTGTTTCTTTTGCCTTCGTGGATGTATCTTGCAAGAAGTTACTGTGGCTGAGTTCAAAAAGGGTGTTGCCTGTGTTCTTCTCTAGGATTTTGATGGAATCTTGTCTCACATTTAGATCTTTCTTCCATTTTGAGTTTATCTTTGTGTATGGTGCAAGAGAGTGGTCTAGTTTCATTCTTCTGCATGTGGGTGTCCAATTTTCCCAGCACCATTTATTGACGAGACTGTCTTTCTTCCAATGGATAGTCTTTCCTCCTTTATCGAATATTAGTTGACCATAAAGTTCAGGATCCACTTCTGGGTTCTCTATTCTGTTCTATTGATCTATGTGTCTGTTTTTGTGCCAGTACCACACTGAACATGGATGCAAAAATTCTCAACAAGATACTAGCCAATAGGATCCAACAGTACATTAAGAAAATTATTCACCAAGACCAAGTAGGATTTATCCCCGGGACACAAGGCTGGTTCAACACTCGTAAAACAATCAATGTGATTCATCATATCAGGAAGAGAAAAAACAAGAACCATATGATCCTCTCATTAGATGCAGAGAAAGCATTTGACAAAATACAGCATCCATTTCTGATCAAAACTCTTCAGAGTGTAGGGATAGAGGGAACATTCCTCAACATCTTAAAAGCCATCTACAAAAAGCCACAGCAAATATCATTCTCAATGGGGAACCACTGGGAGCCTTTCCCCTAAGATCAGGAACAAGACAGGGATGTCCACTCTCACCACTGCTATTCAACATAGTACTGGAAGTCCTAGCCTCAGCAATCAGACAACAAAAAGACATTAAAGGCATTCAAATTGGCAAAAAAGAAGTCAAACTCTCCCTCTTTGCCGAAGACATGATACTCTACATAGAAAACCCAAAAGCCTCCACCCCAAGATTGCTAGAACTCATACAGCAATTTGGTAGCGTGGTAGGATACAAAATCAATGCCCAGAAATCAGTGGCATTTCTATATACTAACAATGAGACTGAAGAAAGATAAATTAAGGAGTCAATCCCATTTACAATTGCACCCAAAAGCATAAGATACCTAGGAATAAACCTAACCAAAGAGGTAAAGGATCTATACCCTAAAAACTACAGAACACTTCTGAAAGAAATTGAGGAAGACACAAAGAGATGGAAAAATATTCCATGCTCATGGATTGGCATAATTAATATTGTGAAAATGTCAATGTTGCCCAGGGCAATTTACACATTTAACTCAATCCGTATCAAAATACCATGGACTTTCTTCAGAGAGTTAGAACAAATTATTTTAAGATTTGTGTGGAATCAGAAAAGACCCCGAATAGCCAGGGGAATTTTTAAAAAGAAAACCATATCTGGGGGCATCACAATGCCAGGTTTCAGGTTGTACTACAAAATCTGACTTTACACATAAAACAAAAAGTGAATTAAAAACAAAATAATGAATAATGATATATTATGCAACAATAACAAAAGAATTGAAATGGCTAGGTTATTACTGAAGTAGATGTCAGGACAATAATATTTTGGAGGATAAAGCGGAATATTTCATAATGATAATGCAGGCAAATCATCAACCAGATATATGAATTCTAAATGTGTGTGTGCTTATAGAGTGTTTTAAAACCCAGCTGATCCTTGAACAATGTAATACAAACCCCCAACGCAGTAGAAAATTTACATATAATTTTTAATCCTCCGAAACTTAACTACTAATAGCCTACGGTTGACCAGAAGCCTCACTGATAACATGAACAGCCCATTAACACATATTTGTATATTACATGTGCTGTGCACTGTATTCTTGCGATTAAGTAAGCTGGAGAAAAAATGTTATTACAAAAGTCATAAGGAAGAGAAAATACTTTACAGTACTGTACAATATCTATGGAAAAAATTCTGTGTGTTAAGTGGACCCATGGAGTTCAAACCTGTATTGTTTGAGGCCAACTGTATACAACACACACACACACACACACATAAAATGATGAAAAAAAGACTAGAAAAAGCCATCATTATATCTGTAGATTGGAACTCTCTCTCAGTAATTAATAGAACAAAGGGACAAGGAAGACAGAGAGGGAGGGAGAGACAGGGAGGGAAGGAGGAGGGAGGGAGGATCATCAGATATACAGATGATTGGAAGAATACTGTTGATCAAATGAACCCAAATGGCATTTATAGACCAATCCACTGAAGAACAGATAATACACATTATTTTCAAGTACGCAAAAAACATTTGCCATGAGACATTTTCTGAGCCTTAAGAAAAGTCTGAACGAATCAAAACACTTGAAGTATTACAAAGTATATTCTGTCACAACAGATGTAAACTAAAAGTAAGTGCTGGCAGATAGTCTCTAACACTCCCATTCTCATGTCTCCTACTTGTATACACTTTATGGTTACTCGTATCACTAAGGAAATTGACATGACTAAAAAGAAGGGTGTTTACTCAATAATTGCATTAAGCCCAAATAGTGTGTCCTACACAAAGAACAAGCCATGGCCTCTACCTGCTTTTAGCTTCTACACATGTGTCTGGTGACCTCCCTGAGAGGCTGAATAGATGCGTGCTCGCTCTTTTATTCTGAAAACTCTTCTGCCATTAGCCCCTTATGCATTTATTTAAGGAAAAAAATCCACTTCAAAAGCCCATCTAAAGTGAATTTTGACTTCAAATGCAATCAGTGGAGAGCAATAAAGGGTAGCAGTGTATAGAAATACAACTGAATCTTTTATATTTGACCTTGTATCCTGTGACTTTGTTCAACTCGTGTATTTCTGCAGTTTTTATGTAGATTCCATTGGATTTTGTACATAGATGAATATATTCATTTAATATGTCATCTGTAAATATAGACACTTTTACTTCATGCTTTTCAATCTTCATGTCTTTCTTTTATTTTCCACATCGTTTTGCACTGTCTAGGGTCTTCAATACAACACTGAATAAAAGTGGTGAGAGCAAATATTCTTACCTTATTCCCAGTCTTAAGGGGAAAGCTTAAAGTCTTTTATCATTAATTATGATGTTCTACATAGCCTTTGTGTAGCTTTTGATGGATTCAAGAAGTTCCCTTCTAGTTCTAGTTTGATGATCATTTTTATCACAAATGGAGGTTGCATTTTATCAAGGGCTTTCTCTGCACCTATTGAGAACATAATATGTCTTTATTTACTTTTTCATCTGCTCATATGGTGAAGTACATTGAATTTTGAATGTTAAGCTAAACTTGCATTCTTGAGATACAATGCAAATGTACCATCCTTTCCATGCTTTGCTAGATTGAATTCAATGAATTATTTTGTTAAGGTAAATAAATAAATTTAAGTATTTTCTTGTGTCCTTTGTTGATAAGATATACTCTTCTATGGTTTTCTTATAATGAATACCTTTGCCTTGTTTTGGTATCTCATATATGCCTACTAAGCTTTTGTGTATGTTCTGTCAGTGCCTGAGAGTATATTAAATTCTTTGTGTGTGGGTTCTATTTCTCCCTTTATTTCTTTCAGTTTTTAATTCATACATTATTAAGTTCTGTTATTTCACATTCATACACAAACACACAATTTCTATATCTTTAGCATATACTGACCCTTTAAAAAACGAAGTTTTTCTCTAGTATCACTATTTGTCTTGAATCATATTTGTCTGATATTAATATAGCTATGCTAACTTTTTTATATTTATTGTTAGCATGTCATATCTTTTTCCAGCACTTTAGTGCATTTGTATCTTTGAATTTTGTTATTCGTTGTGCTTCTATACAATATGACAATTTCTTCTTTTGACTGGCTATTTAGTGCATTTACAATCATGTGATTATAAATTTATGCTTATATTTAGGTATGCCATTTTTTGAATATGTCACTCGGGGATTTTGTTATTATTATTCTTTCTTGGCCTCTCTTTTCCTTTCTTGGAGTCTTTTTGTGTTAAGCTCTATCTTTTTTAGGATTTTGTCTTAATTCCTCTACTAGCTTTCTACATATATGATTTTGAATATTTTTTAGTGGTGACTTTAAGAATTACACTGGGATCTGAAGTTATCTCAATCACCTTCTGATGCCTTTCATTCAGCTATGCATCTGGAAAGACAAGACACTAAAGCTCATGAAGTCTATTTACCAGCTGCCCTCTCAACACTTATCCCAACTGTAACCCACTTAGCTTTAGTCTAACATCTGCTGGTTTCATGATTTCTTTAATGATCGCAAAAGGATTTAGATGAGACTGAAATCCTTCCACTTGGCCTGCTCCACAATAATAAACATCCTGCCATCAATGACCACCAGAACCCTTGTAGGTTTCATAACAACAGTCATCTGTACCACTCAGGATCTTCTGAAAACTCAAGACATTCTCCTGTTAATTAAAGCTGTAAGAAGGAAAAATTCATAAGGAAAAATTTTGTTTATGCTTCAAGGTTCTTCTGGCCAGTCTAGGAATTAAATTGACATTGAATAAAAGTGTTGAAAGCAAAAAGATTAACAGGAGAAAATCAAATTTAATTACATACCTTCAGGAAATCCACCTAAACATGAGAGATTCCAAAGATAGTCCGGCAAAATGAGGTATAATTATCCTGAACTAAGGAGAAGGGAGTAGAGCCTGGAGCTTCAAAGGGAAGGAAAGCAATTCACAGAAAGATGAAATAAACATTTGTTCTTTGGTAAACAAAAGTTTGCTGGGCCACTTGGAAACAATGGAACATAAGGCACAATTTTAATAGACTTTGCTAAGTTCCTCCCTATCTACCACCCCTGAAAAGATCCTTAGTAATTGCTCTCCTCCTGGAGCAGGTTCTTTATCTAAATTCATTTAGGCTGTTAAGAAGAAGGTCAAACTTTCTTCCTGAGTCCTTTGCACCTTGATTGTTTTCAACTTAAAATAATCCATATGCTACTTTGGGATGATTCATTCTGAACCCATAGAGTTGGCACTATGTAGTAGATTTTCTATCCATATACCCCACATGGTACAGTATTAACTCTTAATAGGACTTTTACAAATTAATTTATTTCCACTTCTCCGGACTTAGGAGGGCAAACAGAGGTTGCTTATTACTTCGAACTTCTTTTAATAGTATCTTCAAAAAAAACCTAAATAACCTTATCGTTTAGTTATTACCATGAATAATTATATTCACATATTTTATTAACTGAAGAATTATTTTTAAAACTTTTAAAAAATTTCTTTATTTGAGAGAAAGAGAGAGATTGAGCATGAGAGAGAGAGAGAGAGAGCTTAAGCAGATGGAGGGGCAAAAAGAAAGGGAGCAGCAGACTCCCTGCTGATCAGGGAACCAGACATAAGGCACCATCCCAGGACCATTGGGATCATGACCTGAGCCAAAGGCAGACACTTAACTGACTGAGCCACCCAGACACCCTAACTGATGAGTTTTTAATTGAATTTTGGTTGGCACAGAAGCCATTGGTAATTGTTGGATATTATTCATTTGGTTACGAATAAAGTTGCACTATTAACTACCATTCATTTAAGAACTTCTAAACTATGAAACACTGCTTCACAATTGTTATTAAGAAATACAATTGCCAACATTGTTCCTAGTAATCACGTAATTTGAGAAGACTAAATGTCATCTGTGGCTATGTCCATTTTCTCCATAAAATATGGCAATGAATAGAACAGAAAATATACCAGGTATTTCCTCTAGAGACCTTAGCTTTGGTTCCAGTTCTACTGGTCCAGAGTCTTCCTCTGAGCAAGGGAGATGAGGTGTGGGGAAGAACACATGGTTGTTTTCACTAACCATGCCCAAGGCTCAAGTCCCCCTATACTACTTCTCCTTCTCTTCCTCTTCCCCTTCCTCCTCCTCCTCCTCCTCCTCCTTCTCCTTCTCCTGCCTCACCTCTTTTTCTTCTCTGTGTCCCCTTCTCTTTAAGATCCCATTTTCAACCTAAACCTTAGGGGCTTCTCTCTCCAGGATTGATTGCAGAGTGAATTCTGTCTCTTCTGCATTTGAAAACTTTGCTGCCCTTAGGATGGAGACCAAAGTCCTTTCTCTTTAAAAGGTTGAGCTGTTTCTCATCCCTGTATGAAGAAAATGTCTGCTCCTTTATACTGTGTCCCTTTTTCATTCCTGATGACATTTTTTTTAAAGAATTTATTTATTTATTTATTCATGAGACACACACACAGAGAGAGAGAGAGAGAGAGAGAGAGAGGCAGAGACACAGGCAGAGGGAGAAGCAGGCTCCATGCAGGGAGCCTGATGTGGGACTCGATCCCGGGTCTCCAGGATCACACCCTGGGCTGAAGGCAGTGCTAAACCGCTGAGCCACCCGGACTGCCCTCATTCCTGATGACTTTTAATCTAATCAGAGACATGCCACTTTTATTAGTGTTTCAAAGAACATATCTGGTTTTCTGATTCTATTATATGTATGTTTTCTGTTTTATTTAGTTCTACTCTTGTCTGTTATTTTCTACGTTCTACTTCCTTAGTGTTTGCTTTATTTTCCTAAAATTCTGAGATGTGGGCTTAAAGTTTTGTGGCAGTTTCCATTTTTTTCAATTATGTATTTAAGAGTATTCATTTTCTCTAGAAAGCAGTTTTAGCTACCTTACACAAGTTTTGATCAGTAAATCAAGAGGAATACAAAAAAAAAAAAAGATGAATACAGCTCAGATGTTTTCTGCACCTATTTGTCACCAACAACTTCCATGATTGATGTTCTTTCTTTAAAATTATTCTTCCAAGAGGAGAAAGCCTCTTTTTCAGATAAGTAAGGTTAAAAATGTTCAAAGAGTAAGGTAACATTTGAAAGTCACAGCCACAACTCACTAGTGACTAAGAGTGGGTTTAGGGAGGTGAACCAAGACAAGAACAATGTCTCCCTCTGCCCATTCATGCTCCTTCTCATTCTCTCTCTCTCTCTCACTCTCACTGCCTCATGCTGTCTTTCTCGAATAAATAAATATAATATTTTTAAAATATGGGAGCTCTACTAATTATCTGCCTCGCTTCTTATGAAGTACATGCTCATGTCATATCAGAATTTTTTATCTGAAGTCGACAAAGGAAGTTGAGTTTTGACTGATCCTATTTCTCAAATTTTATTATCTTCCAATCTATGATCTAAGACCTCCAAAGGGATGTATATCATATTTGTGATTTGATAAATTATTTATTTTGTTATTTTCTCCAATCAACTCTACAAATTACCCATTAAATGTAAGATTCAGAGAGTAAAACAGAGAACTCCTCTAGCTTTTTCTGTGTTATATACACATATGCTAAACATGTAAATAGGCACTCAATAAATGTAAATTAACTAAAGTATCATGGGATCTATTTTCTCCCCAAGTTCTGACCACTTCTCCTCATAATCAGTGGTGATGACTGAGCCTGAGACTATAAAACAGCTCAGATAATCTGCTGAAGCATCCTTGAACCCAGCCAAATATCAAGACTCCCTCCTGGAAGGCAATTTTCTTAGTGTAAGGAGGAGAGGATGATAAAAAGAAGTGTGGGAAGGCTTGCTTAGAATGTGCCCCCCTGGCCTGCAGAAGAGCTCTGGAGACAGCAGAGACATCGAATCACCCAAACTCCCCCTCAGGGTGGCAGGGTTCTTGGTCTTACATGTGAGGAAATTTTATGTAACGTCAGTATTGGCCTTGTTTGCTCAGGAGCACATCCGGATCCTCAGCAGCTTGAGAATAGCCATCTGGTCCTCAAATAGCATGCCCTTTATTCCTGTATGTGCCAAATGCTTCAGAAAACAAAAGTAACAAATTCCCTACAATTGTATCATACCTAAAGCATACTTCCTCAGTTTCTATAGACTATTTTAGAAAATTTGATTTTACAGTCCAAAATTTGAGCATTGGCTAGCTAATAATCAGGATCACTGAATTAGTTAAGCCAGTTGTGGCCTCATCTAGGAAACTATACTTTGATGACAGCCACCCAAAGAAAGCTGCTGGCCAAGATCCCAAAAACTCTGCCATTCACTCAGCCTCTGTGGCAAGAGTCACTTAATATAATTTTAAAAACTTCCAAAACGTAGAACAAAGAGAAAGGAAGCATGGATGGAAGGGAGGAAGGAAGGAAGGAAGGAAGAAAAAATATAAGAGAAAATATAAAAGAAAGCATTAAGTTCATAGAAACTCAACGCAGGAGATCTAACTTTCCATCAGTAGAAATTTTAGAAATAGAGAAGAGGGAAAAAAATCGGGGCTAATAAATCAATAAATAATTCAAGGTAATTACCCTGACCTGAAAGACACAAGAATTCCAAATGAGAAGGCCAAATGATTGCCAGCACATTTAACAAAACAAAACAAAACAAAACAAAGACTTGGTTCATTGAGAAATTTTGAAACAGTTGTAAAGAAGCAATCTCAAACACTGAGAGATTTTTAACTGAAATTTGCCAATGATGAATACTTAAAGATAGTAAAGCAGACGCCTTCAAAGACCTGAGGCAAAATGGATTTCAACTCAAATTCAAATGTTGGGATAGAATAGAGACATTCTTAGACACAAGAAGACTCAAAATTTCATGTCTCAGAAGGCCCTTCCTTAAAAATACAGAAAAATTAGGATGAACCAGAAAGAAGAAAATACAAGAAACAGGAAAAAAAAAAAAGGTTTACTTTTTCAACCCAGAAAAAAGTAAAAACAAATATTCCAGGTTGACAGTTGTGCAGGACACCCAGAAAGCAAGCCATCTGGATTCATCTGGAAGACAGTGCACTTCGGTAGAGACATGTCTAGGAAAAAATAAAGGCCAACCAAAAGATTTACTCCACCTTTAAGATTTAAACTACCTCCCAATTTAAGGAAGCAATATAAAATAAGGCAAGAGAAAAAAGAAAATGAGAGAAAAAAAAAATGATGTAGGAAAAGAAATATAATTATATACACTACTCGTCTTTCAATAAACAATAGTTAAGAGATATAAAGATAAATAATACACTGATCCTTAACTTAGGATGAATCTGATACGGGAAAGCTTGGTTCTTATCTCGTGGGGTTGAAGAATGAGTCTCCTGGAGAGTGAGCAAAGTGATAAAAGTTTATTAAGCAAAGATACAGAGAAAGCTCTCAGAAGTGAGAGGCCCCGACAGGGTTGCCACTGAGGGCTCGTAGAGGCAGTCTTTTATTGGGAACTGACTGGGAAGCTTGTGGCCTTGAGATTCTTGTGCCGTCTTGGTTTGAGTTAGGACTGGTGGTAACACCCTTAATAATTTACTTCTTTGTGGTCTGGGGAGTTTCTGTGATTACTTGAGAACAATTAAATGAAGATACTCCCTAATATTTTGGAGTCAGGGAGCCATGTTTATTTTTGTTTTGTTTTTTGTTTTTGCTGACATCTCTGTTTCCTTGGGATTGGTAGGAGTCTGACTCTGGGCCTTTCAGTGTCCTTGGGATTTATGGGAGCCTGACTGGGGCCTTCACCTTAACTTTCCCTGCCTGGCCCCATCTGTTCCTAACTCAAATCTATAGTCTAAACATGGATATAGAATAGAATACGTATTTTTAAATCCTGATTACTGAATTTGTCAGCTTTAGCTGAGTAATGCTGAAGTACCAGGATCCTGAAGTACAAGAAAAGGAAGGAAGGAAGGAAGGAAGGAAGAAGGAAGGAAGAAGGAAGGAAGGAAGGAATAAAGAAAGAGAAATTCCCAGTAACTTAAAAATAAGAAAGGTTGATTTCTCATTCACATTAAGCAGACCCACTGAAATTCTTCTACAGGTTGTCTATATTCCAGAATCCAGCCAAAGGAGCACATGCTATGCTCATGGTGGAACAGAAAACACAATTCTCGAATCCCTTTAATTTGAAGTTGGCTCTGTGGCTGGCTTAGGGACAACCTGCATGTGATGTGTGCCAGCACTAAGCCTAGGCCTTGAGAAGTCTTGCACACATATGCTCTCTCTCAGAGTCCCACTGCTGTGGAAACATGTGCAAGCTACCCTGTGGACTAATGAAAATCCATGTGCAGAAGGACCAAGTCATCTCGGTGGAGAGCATCCAGGAACAGACAGGTAGCCACAGATGCATAGCAAGCCTGGCTGAGCTCAGCTATTCTGGCCAGTTGGGTGCAGAACTGCCCAGCTGACTCTTACACTTAGGAGCAAAAATCAATGTTTATGAATAAGAGCTACTGTGACACACAAAGACACACACACACACACACACACACACACAGTACTAGTACTGAAATACCTTGTAAATAAAGCAAGAAAACGAAACTGAAAACCTAAAGATTGAAAAAGAAGAAAACAAATCCTTAAATAAAACTATAAGGACTGAGGGCAGGCTGCACCACAGCGGCATCCTGATTATACTGGAGCCACTTGGGAAGCAGCCGGTGCAGGAACGCTCAGAGCCTCCTCTGACTCCCTGAAAGCAGGAAACACATCTCCCACACGAAAGGTACCCTCCCTGTACTGGGAAGTAGAAACACATCCCTCTCACCAGAGATAATATCCCCACTAAGACCCCATGACTTCCTCCCTGTGACCCCATGACTGACCTCCTGAACTCAGGAAACTCCTAGAAGTATCTGCCTAGCTGTCAACTTTACCTTTTAGAAACTAGCTAACTACTAAACAGAAAAGAAACATTTGAGGATGCCCCTTGCACAGATGAATCAGAAAGTGCTGGAAGTGCCTGACATATAATGTTACAATCCCCCTCTGAATATCCATCCCAAACCCTAATAAGAAAAGTTTGTTTACCCTTGCTCTCTGTTCAGAGATTGAGGGCTTTGGAAATTATCCCTAGTGAGCCCCTATTTGTACTGTTGCAGGGTTACAGCTTTCTTGTCTCACAGAGCTGAAGAATGATTCTCACAGACACAAAAGGGTGAAGTGAAGTGAAAGTTTATTAAGTGGAGAACAGAAAGGAAAGGGGAGGATAAAGCTCTCTAGAGTGAGATGGGTCCCTGATAGGACTATAATTACTTCTCCTTTGAAGTTGGGTAACTTTCAGTTATCAATTTGTAACTGTCATGAAAATATCTGTCTGTGACATTTAGGACAAACGAGGTGGCCTCATTATATTCCCTTATCTCTAGTTTTGGATGCTTTAGCATGTCTCCACATCTGGGATTTCTATGAGCCTGGTCACATAGCCTCCTACCTGCCTCTGCCTACCTAGCCCTGCCTGTCCCTTCCCAGTACAAATGACATGTCCTTGTGAGGCTGCCCCACCTGTGCTTTCTCTGTCTTTGGTTCACCACAGAGGGGACCCACTTCGTTAACAAAACTTGTTAATTTATTACTAATCTACTATTTTAGAATTCCTTACTAATTGAAGCACCCAAGCATCTGTTTTCTTGATCCTGTCAATTACATATTTATTGTCATCTAAAGAGTATAAAAACTCCCTGCCTTTTGTTTGGTCGTTTGTTTGGGTCTCGATTTCGTTCTTCTGTACTCATGTAATACAACTTTGGCTTTTTTCTTGCTAATTGTCTCGTGTCAATTTAATTCCTAGTCTAGCTGGAAGACCTTGAGGGTTTGATACACATAAACATTGTGAAAGGATTCTCCCCATCGAGTTAACACATCCCTCATCTCATATATTTATCTTTTTTTTTTTTTTTTTGGTGGGACCTCTAAATTCTACTCTCTTAGCAAATTTTAAGTATACAATACAGTGTTATTCAAATAGAGTTACCATGTTATACATTAGATCCTCAGGCTTTACTTACCTTATGACTGACATTTTATACCCTTTTACCAACCTCTCCCTACTTCCCCTACTCTCCAGCCCTGGCAACCATTCTTCTACTTTCTGCTACTATGAGTGTAAAAAACATGGTGTGTTTTTTTAATGATACCACGCACTCTATTTAGTTTATTTCACTTGGCAAAATGCCCTCCATTTTCATACATATTGCCACAAATGGCAAGATTTCCTTCTCTTTAGAGCCTGAGTAATATTCCATTATATGTACATTTTCTTTACACAGTCCTCTGCCACAGTCAGCTTTGTTTCTGCACCTTGGCTGTTGTGAATAATGGTGCAAGAAACATAGGGGTACAGATATCACTTAGAAATAATGGGTTTATTTCCTTTTGTATATGTCCACATATATACCTATAGTAAAATAAATAGAAGTACTTATTGTTTCCAAAATGATAAAATGCTAAACAATTTGCATATATTAACATTTGATAATTTTTACAACTATGTATTATTTTTTCACAATTTGGTAGATTTCTAAATCGATGTGAATCAAAAGGTTTTTTGTTTTTGTTTTTCCAATTTGGAAGATGACAATGCTCAGAGGGACTAAGTGATTTGGCCAAGTAACAGCAGAATTCCAACACCAGAAAGCATTCTGGTGTGATAACCCTGACTAAGGGACTGGTGAGGCTAGGTAGGGAGAGACAGGTAGGGGGCTACATAATCAGGCTCACAGACATCCTAGATGTGGAGAAATGTTATAGACAGGATAATAACCAGGGAGAAGGGAACATGACAAATGCACCTGGTTTGTTCTAAGTATAGACAAGATATTTTCAAAATATTTACAAATCAATTTTCCTTGTCTTAAATGTTATAGACAAGATATTTACCAAGTTCCCTGGTCAGTTTTCTATAATAGACCGACCATAAAAAGCCCGCAGTGGCAACCCATTCCGACTCTAGGGAGCCCCTTTTCTTTTTCTGTTCTTACTTTCTCTCAATAAACTTTCACTACCTGTCACCCTTTTGTCTTCAACCCTGTGAGACAAGAATCCTGCAACCTGCAACATTTCTGGTGCTTTGGCCAGGAACTTCATCCCACTCCATTCATCACAAGGTTGGTAATGCAGACTCTGTCTTTATGTTCTGGGAGACTTATCTCTCCTGCTTTGCCCACTTGTCTTGTAAAACACCGGGCATCTGTCAGCCATATAAGAGCAGCAACTAGCACAGCCACCCATCTTAAGACTCAGGTGACAGGCTTGTGAGAACAGTTTGTCCAATTCCCTTCCTTCACAGGAAGGGAAAGTTGGCCCTGTCCTAACCGGTTCACTCTTCTTCTACCTCTCTTCTTATGGGAAGTGTATCCCTACACTAGAGCTTCTGTAACTTCTGATAGTGATGATGAACCTCAACTGTGGGACTGTGCCTTTGAGCAAGGAGCATTTTTCATTCAAAATCATTCTCTAGGGCTCTTGGCCTTTCTTGAGTGCAGCAGCATCGGGACAGGTCTGACAAGTGTTATTATATGTCACATAAGTGTTGTATGTGCCATTATGAAGTTTTTCCCCTTAAGACCCCTTTTACCCTGATTTGGCCTCCAAAGGAAGGCCATTTCTCTGTTTTTAGACAAAGGAAGCACCTTCTATTGTCAGGTACAGGTGCAGAAACAGGGATGGGCATGAGGATAAAATCAGATTAATTCTTCTGTATGATCACTTGGAAGTCATTTACTACTTTTTGGGCTTCTATCTGCCTTAGGGTCCGTTGGCATTAAAATTAAGAAGGGGGATGCCTGTATGGCTCCACGATTGAGCATCTGCCTTCTGCTTGGGGTGTGGTCCCCAGTCCTGAGATTGACTCCCCCATTGGGCTCCCAGTGGGGAGCCTGAATCTTCCTCTGCCTGTGTCTCTGCCTCTCTCTGTGTGTCTCTCATGAATAAATAAATAAAATATTTAATAAACAAACAAACATAAGTAAATAAATAAATACATAAAAGAATAACACAGCATAACCCAGCGGAATTTATCCCAGTGGTCCAAGGCTGGCTCAACATTTAAAAGTCAATTGGTGGAACTCATCATATGAATGAACTAAGGAACAAAAACACATAATCACCACAATATAAAGAGAAACAAATACCCAGTAAAATTCAAATTTATAATTTAAAAAGAATACTCACAAACTAGGAATAAAAGGAAATGTTCTTAACTTAATAACACTCATCTTTGAAATACTTACAGCTAACATCATACCTGAAAGGTGACAATCAGAATGTTTCCCCCCAGGATCAAGAACAATGCAAGTTTTTCCTCTTTAACCACTTCTATTAACATCAGACTGGATTGTATCTTCTACTCAACATAATGTGTGTAGATGTTTTGTGTGTGCCAGAAACTGTTAGATGCTGTGTATATGATGGAGGATAAGCCAGGAAATATTTGTCTTATCTTGTATTTTCATAAGCCAAAGACATAAACCAAAAAATATAAACTTATAAATAAATAAAATCATATCAAAGTGTAATAAGTTTTTTGTACCTTACCTATTCCATTATCACATGGGCCAAAAGCCATGTGTGTCACATACCATAATAATGTCTATAAGGAGATCCAAAAAAATGTGTTCTATTCAATTATATGTTTGCTAATGATGATATGGCAACTATTTTAATACACTACTCTGATGTTTCCAACCATGTCAACAAAATATAGAACCTGAGCCCAATTCCATGATCCTCTGAGCAAGAGGAATGGCACAGTCTTGATGCTCATTAAAAAGAGGAGTCTATTTTACTTTAATATTTCAACAAATGATATTTTTAGGAGAGAGAGAGTCTTTGTCTAACATAGCTATTAACATTTATCCCAAAGAGTTGGTTTTTGCACCAGTTAGGGAAGCAGACTGCCAGCCTATTGAAAGGTCATCATCAGTACTATCAGAAACTTTCAGTCCACAGAAGGATCTCTTAGACAAAATGTCTCAGTGCAGGGCCTGAGCCACAGTGGTCTAGTTTTATGTATTTTCAAAGGCAATCTGACACTTGCTCTCTCAGAGCTCTACCCCAAGCATGTCTTGACAGCTGGCCCTTCATCATATATTACTTAGGAGTACAAGAAATTAGTACAGCTTTAGAGCAAGAAAGGTATGGATATGAACTCCAGAGCTATTACTTACTGTGTGTCCTTAAAGAAAGCTAATCCTTTAGCCTCAGAGAGCCTCAGTTCCCTTATGTATAAAACATAGATATTGAGGTTACCTGCTGCATAACATTACTATGTGAATTAAAGAAGTCAATGAGTGTAAAGTGCTTAATGCAGCACCTACCTGCACTAAAGTCAACAGTTGACCTTTTTTAAAAAATTTTTTTAATTTATTCATTTATTTGAGAGACAGAAAGAGAGAGCAGAGGGGAGGAGAAAAGGGGGAGGGACAGGGAGAGATTCTCCAGCAGACTCCATACTGAGTGTGGAGCTCTTCATGGGGCTCCATCTTAAGACCCTGATATCATGACCTGAGCTAAAGTCAAGAGTCTGGTGCTTAACTGACTGAACCACCAGGTGCCCCCAGTGTGACCAATTTTTATTAGCATTAATTATTGATGAATGGACTCTGAATTTTTGTGTTATATTTGAGCAACTGTCATCTTCACCATCTGGCTTCTAGCTTCTAGATTGAAATGGCCTGGGAGGAATGGAGAGTGTAAAGAAAACTTGGCTAATTGGGAAAATAGTTGATGTGGTTAAATAAGAAAAAAAGTTCCATGAGATGATGCTGATAGGTGGGAGATAGCAGATAAAATAGAAGCTCTAAGGCCACATTGGGGACTTTGAGCAGGGACAGAACATGATGGAATTTACCATTTAAAGCATTCTCTATGGTTACTGTGTGGCAGCGAGTGTGTTGGAGACAGAATATTGCTACCACTCCCTCCCCCAAGATGTCCACATCCTAAATCCTGAACCTATGAACATGCTGGATTACATGACAAAGGAGAATTAAGGACAGAGATGGAATTAATTAGCTAATTAATTGACTTTGAGATGGGGAGATTGGTTTGGATTATCCATGTGGGTCCAGTATAATCACAAAGGTCTTTATAAATGCGAGAGGGCAACAGAAAAGGCAGAAGGAAGGAGATGACATCATGAAAAGGACTGTGCTCAACCTTGTTGGCTCTGAAGATGGAAAAATGAAGCCAAGAGACAAGGAATATGGGCAGCTTCTAGAAGCTGGAAGGGACAAGAATTCTAGGTTTCTTCCCGAGAGCCATCAGAAGGAATGCAGCCCTGCAACATCTTGACTTGAGCCCACTGGGACTTGTTTTAGACTTCTGAGCTCCAGAATAAACTTGTTTTGTTTCAAGCTACTGAGTTTATAATCATTTGTTACAATAGCAGTAGGAAATTAATACAATATGGTAATAGTCCTTTTTGGTTTGAGTCTTTATCACTTTAGATTACTTAAATGGTAAATAAATTGAGAAATGGGATTATTGAATCAAAAACAGAAGTATATTTAAAGTATATGACATTAATTTCCCAAGTGTTTTAGCTAAATGATAATCCCACTGATAGTACATGATAGTGTCTATTTCAGTTTCTTTTTAATTAGATTTAGTGTGACTCTATCAGTCCAATATTATACATGTAATTAGCAAGCAAGCCTCAGATCTGGCTGTTCTTGATATCTGTTTCACTGCCACATTCTGGAAAAATATGCCACAAGCAATTCCAATGCTATAGCAGCTCCCATATAGACTCAAAGCCTAGGTCAGGAATCAGTTATGATAAGAGCATTGCCTCTCATAAAGACTACTGGTTATTGTATTTGGCTCATAGAAAATCTGTACTTTGGCACCTCCTCAAAAATTGGGGTGTACATAGAAATATTCACAGGTGGTGAATGTAAGATTGTGTTTAGGAAAAACCCTCCAAAACCTTCTTTGGTTATACTAAAATATTTAAGATCATTCTCAAATGAATTGGATGTATGTTTCCATAAAAAAAAAAATTTGTCCATGCGATAATGGCATGTTTTTATAAACAACAGCAGATATTATAATAGGTGGTATCTGGCTCATTATTAACATTATAAGTTTCTTAAAAACTGTCTTTGATATGCACTCTCTAAATTTCAGTTTACTTAAATTACTCCATATATGAAGATGGTTATTAGTGATCTAGAATCCATTTGGCTCTCTGAAGTAGTCTACATTTTATCGGGCACCTGGGTTGCCCAGTGGTTGAGTGTCTGCCTTTGGCTCAGGGCGTGATCCCAAGGTCCTGGGATGGAGTTCCACATGGGGCTTCCTGCATCGGGCTTCCCTCTGCCTATGTCTCTGCATCTCTCTATATCTCATGAATAAATAAATAAAACCTTAAAAGAACCTGATAATATATAGATCAGGAGTTGTTGATGGGAGAAATCCAGGCTTTGCCTACAGATGATGCCTTAACACACCTGCTGGCAGGGACAGGTCATCTTTGAGGTATGAAAGTTAGCATGTTTTCCTCATTTTCACAAGAGAAAACTAACTCTGTCAGAGCTCACTGTTTTCCAATTCATTTAAACTCACCCTCCATCAAAAATACAGAATTCCAGAGAGTACTTCAAACTGGCTGATAGTTGTCTGATTTCTAGTCTTCCTCAACGTTGTGTAGTTGTGTAAGTGAAGTCATGTCAAGAGAAGTTTGTCTAAGCCAGGACATGGCAATCAATTTGCTCTCCTAAATACTTGAAATAACCCTGATTTAAGTTACACTGCACATAACTGACATTCTAAAGTGGTATTAACTCTGCAAATAACCATTTTCACTATGTTGTTTTTCATGTTACATTATGTTTTTGTTTTGTTTTGTTTTAAATGGCAGTGTAAGAAATGAGCTGTTGTTGAGCGCTGTCATCATCTGTTCATGTTCATGAAAATTCAACATGATCCACTTCTTTTCCATGATCCACTTCTTTTCTAAGTAATTATACTGCTCTGTTTGAAGTTAAGAGACACTGCCAGGAAGTTAAGAGACAATTTAAAACCTGAACCAAACAAATTTTAGCCCTTTCCTCTAAAATATTTGTCTTCTTTTTTTCAAGATGCTGATTCACAGTTTTTATTTTACTCTATCAGTGCATATGTCTCCTTTTGAGATGCCTTAAACTCTGTGAATGACAAGGTATGTAATGGTTAATATACTCACTCTGGCCTCTCTCCCCCCAATTCATCTTCCTCACTGCCACACATCCAATCACATTGTCATTCTAAGAAATCCTCCAAGACACTTCAACACACAAATTATCAAAAGGTAATGTCTGACTCCTGAGTCTGCCATTCAGGACTTGCATTTGTTGCCTTTCCAGTTCAACCTATAATTATTCCTCTGGCTATGCAGACTCACTGACAATGCCTCTGCCCGTGCATGTCCCTTTCTCTAGACGGCCCAGCCCCTGCTTCTAGCTTTCCCATGTTTCAAAGCACAGCTTGAGACTTGAGACTTGAATGAAGCCTTACTGAATACTACAATAAGAATTAATTTTTCTCACATTCCCACACAATTCTGCACCTATATTTTGTCATTTATAACAGTCTGATTTTGATTATTATAATTTTTATAAGAATCATAATAGTTAATTAGAAATATATTAATTAGTATTATTAAATGCTTAGTAGCTGCTAAGTAGTGGGGGGTATAAAGGCTCCCCATAGGAGCCACCAGATGTGGGGCAACCTGATGAATATTTATGTACAAGTGTTTTGTGACTGTACATTTTTATTCCTCTTAAATATTTTGGAATGGAGCTCCTTGGTCATAGCACAGATATCTGTTTAACTTTATTAAGAAACTGCCTAAGATAACAGAGGAACTGTGCCCTAGGGGAGAGAGCACACCATACACCCCCGCCAGGCCGAGCTCCCTAAAGGGCTGGAGCATGAGCCCATGGGGGCCTCGAGCAGCTCCGGCGGCAGCTCTGCCCCGAGAGGGCTGTCCCGCCGGGAGCGCGATTCCAGCGGTGCAGGCCCCAGAGCCCAGGGCACTGGGGGACACAGCCCAGGATCCAGCGCTCCCCCCGGGACAGGCAGAGGCCGGGAGGTCCCAGGACAGCAAGGACGCTCCTGCCGCCGGTCGGCCCGAGCTGTGCAGATAGGCGCCCCCCACCCCTGGAGCATCCAGGCCCCTGTGGACTGGGAGCTGCGGTTGTTACTGCGGAGCTGACTCTAGGGCTGGAGGGCTGGCCGCCGCCACTGTTGTTGTTCCTCCTGGTGCCACCTTGTACCTGAGACTGAGAAGGGGCCTCACAGGACTAACAGCTGCCACTGAGCCGTGCACCTGGCAGGGGGCAGAGCAACTCTCCAGGTGTACACACCTGAGAATCAGCACAGCAAGCCTCTCCCCCAGAAGACCAGCTGGAAGGACAGGGGAAGAGCAGGTACTTAACCAAGCAGCACTGGAAGCTCCAGGGGAAGTCGAGGAACTTACAGTATATAGAACCAAAGGATAACCCTCCTTGGTTTTTTTATTGTTGTTCTTGTTTGTCCCCCACCCCCCCGTTTTTCTCTCTCTCTCTCTCTTTCTCCTTTTTCCAGTACAACTTGTTTTTAGCCACTCTGCACTGAGCAAAACGACTAGAAGGAAAAACTCACCACAAAAGACAGAATCACAAACAGTCCTCTCACAGAGTTACAGAATCTGGATTACAATTGAATTGTAATTGTACAATTGTACAATTGAATTGTCAGAAAGCCAATTCAGAAGCACAATTATAAAGCTACTGGTGGCTCTAGAAAAAAAGCATAAAGGATTCAAGAGACTTCATGACTAATCAGGCCTAAATTAAAAATCAATTATATGGGTGGGGGTGGGGGTGACGGGGTGATGGGCACTGAGGTGGGCACTTGACAGGATGAGCACTGGGTGTTATTCCATATGTCTATAAGAGACTCATTTTAGATGTAAGCACACCTACAGCTTGAAAATAAAAGGCTGTAGAACCATTTACCACTCAAATGATCCTCAAAAGAAAGCAGAGGTAGCCATCCTCATATCAGATAAAGTTTATCCCAAAGACTGTAGTACCAATAAAAATAAATTTATAAGAAAATATGTAAAAAAAATAAAAAATAAAACATTGGAAAAAATAAAATAAATAAAATTAAAAAAATAAAAATCAATTATATGAGATGCAATCCAAACTGGAGGTCCTAATAATGAGGGTTAACGAGTTAGAAGAAGGAGGGAGTGACATAGAAGACAAGTTGATGGCAAGGAAGGAAGCTGAAGGAAAAAAGAGAAAAACAATAAAAAGATCATGAGGAAATGTTAAGGGAAATAAATGACAGCCTCAGAAGGAAAAATCTATGTTTAATTGGGGTTCCCAAGGGGGCCAAAAGGGACAGAGATCCAAAAAGTGTATTTGAACAAATCATAGCTGAGAACGTCCCTAACTTGGGAAGGGAAACAGGCATTAGATCCAGGACATAGAGAGACCCGCCCCCCCTAAAAACAATAAGCACCATTCAACTCCCTGACATTTAATAGTGAAACTTGCAAATTCCAAATATAAAGAGAATATCCTTAAAGCGGCAAGAGACAAGAGAGCTCTAATATACGTGGGGAGAAATATTAGATTAACAGCAGACCTCTCCACAGAGGCCTGACAGGCCAGAAAGGGCTAGCAGGATATATTCAGGGTCCTAAGTGAGAAGAACAGGCAGCCAAGAATATTTTATCCAGCAAGGCTCTCATTCAGAATAGGAGAGATAAAGAACTTCCAAGATAGGCAGAAACTGAAAGAATATGTGACCACCAAACCAGCTCTGCAAGAAATATGAAGGGGGACTCTGTAAAAGAATGAGGAAGCACATATGTTCTCATTCATTTGGGGAATATAAATAATAGTGAGAGGGAATATAAGGGAAGGGAGAAGAAATGTGTGGGGAAATATCAGAAAGGGAGACAGAACATAAAGACTCCTAACTCTGGGAAACGAACTAGGTGTGGTGGAAGGGGAGGAGGGCGGGAGGTGGGGCTGAATGGGTGACAGGCACTGGGGGGGGGGGCACTTGACAGGATGAGCACTGGGTGTTATTCTGTATGTTGGTAAATTGAACACCAATAAAAAATAAATTTATTAAAAAAAGAAAAAAAGAAAAAAAAGAAAGAGGAAGCACAAGGAAAAAAATCCACAAAATCAGGGACTGAATAGGTATCATGATGACCCTAAATTCATATCTTTCAATAGTAACTCTGAATGTGAATGGGCTTAATGATCCCATCAAAAGGCACAGGGTTTCAGACTAGATAAAAAAGCAAGACCCATCTATTTGTTGTCTATAAGTGACTCATTTTAGATGTAAGCACACCTACAGCTTGAAAATAAAAGGCTGTAGAACCATTTACCACTCAAATGATCTTCAAAAGAAAGCAGAGGTAGCCATCCTCATATCAGATAAAGTTTATCCCAAAGACTGTAGTAAAAGATGAAGACAGACACTATATCATACTTAAAGGGTCTATGCAACAAGAGGACCTAATGATCATGAATATTTATCCCTGAATATGGGAGCTGCCAAGTATATCAATCAATTAATAACCAAAGTAAGAACATACTTAGATAATAATACACTTATACTTGGTGACTTGAATGTAGCGCTTTCTACAATTGATAGATCTTCTAACACAACATCTCCAAAGAAACAACACCTTTAAATGATACACTGGACCAGATGGATTTCACAGATATTTGCAGAATTTTACATCCAAATGCAACTGAATATACATTCTTTTCAAGTGCACATGGAACTTTCTCCAAAATAGACCACATACTGGGTCACAAATCAGGTCTCAACCAATACCAAAAGATTGGTATTGTCCCGTGCATATTTTCAGACCAAAGTACTTTGAAACTAGAACTAAACCACAAGAAGTTTTGAAGGATTTCAAACACGTGGAGGTTAAGGACCATCCTGCTAAAAGATGAAAGGGTCAACCAGGAAATTAGGGAAGAATTAAAAAGATTCATGGAAACTAATAAGAATGAAGATACAACCGTTCAAAATCTTTGGGAAACAACAAAAGCAGTCCTGAGGGGGAAATGAATCGCAATCCAAGCATTCATCCAAAAACTGGAAAGAACTCAAATACAAAACCAAACCTTGCACCTAAAGGAGCTGGAGAAGGAACAGCAAATAAACCTTTCACCCAGCAGAAGAAGACAGTTAATAAAGATTTGAGCAGAAATCAATGAAATAGAGACCAGGAGAACTGTGGAACAGATTAAAAAAAAAAAAACAAAAAACCCAGGAGTTGGTTCTTTGAAAGAATTAATAAGATAGATAAACCATTAGCCAGCCTTATTAAAAATAAGAGAGAAAAGACTCAAATTAATAAAATCATGAATGAGAAAGGAGAGATCACAACCAATACCAAGGAAATACAAACGATTTAAAAAAACTTATTACGAGCAGCTATATGCCAAGAAATTAGGCAATCTAGAAGAAACGGACACATTTCTGGAAAACCACAAACCACCAAAACTGGAACAGGAAGAAAGAGAAAACCTGAACAGGCCAATAACAAGGGAGGAAATTGAAGCAGTCATCAGAAACCTCTCAAGACACAAAGGTCCAGGGCCAGATGGCTTCCCAGGGGAATTCTATCAAACGTTTAAAGAAGAAACCATACCTATTCTACTAAAGCTGTTTGGAAAGATAGAAAGAGATGGAATACTTCCAAATTCGTTCTATGAGGCCAGCATCACCTAAATTCCAAAACCAGACAAAGACCCCACCAAGAAGGAGAATTATAGACCAATATCCCTGATGAACATGGATGCAAAAATTCTCAACAAGATACTAACCAATAGGATCCAACACTACATTAAGAAAATTATTCACCATGACCAAGTAGGATTTATCCCCGGGATGCAAGGCTGCTTCAATACTTGTAAAACAATCAATGTGACAGATCATTCCAACAAGAGAAAAAACAAGAACCATAGGATCCTCTCAATAGATGCAGAGAAAGCATTTGACAAAATACAGCATCCATTCCTGATCAAAACTCTTCACAGTGTAGGGATAGAGGGAACATTCCTCAACATCCTAAAAGCCATCTACGAAAAGCCCACAGCAAATAGCATTCTCAATGGGGAAGCACTGGGAGCCTTTCCCCTAAGATCAGGAACACAACAGGGATGTCCACTCTCACTACTGCTATTCAACATAGTACTGGAAGTCCTAGCCTCAGCAATCAGGCAACAAAAAAACACATTAAAGGCATTCGAATTGGCAAAGAGAAGTCAAACTCTCCCTCTTCGCAGATGACATGATACTCTACATAGAAAACCCAACAGACTCTACCCCATGATTGCTAGAACTCATACAGCAATTCGGCAGTGTGGCAGGATACAAAATCAATGCCCAGAAGTCAGTGGCATTTCTATACACTAACAATGAGACCAAAGAAAGAGATATTAAGGAATCAATCCCATTTACAATTGCACCCAAAAGCATAAGATACCTAGGAATAAACCTAACCAAAGAGGTAAAGGATCTATACCTTAAAAACTATAGAACACTTCTGAAAGAAATGGAGGAAGACACAAAGAGATGGAAAAATATTCCATGCTCATGGATTGGAAGAATTAATATTGTGAAAATGTCTTTGCTACCCAGGGCAATGTACACATTTAATGCAATCCCTATCAAAATATCATGGACTTTCTTCAGAGTTGAAACAAATCATCTTAAGATTTATGTGGAATCAGAAAAGACCCCAAATAGCCAGGGAATACTTGAAAAGAAAATCGGGGATCCCTGGGTGGCTCAGTGGTTTGGCACCTGCCTTCGGCCCAGAGCGTGATACTGGAGTCCCGGGATTGAGTCCCACGTCAGGCTTCCTGCATGGAGCCTGCTTCTCCCTCTGCCTGTGTCTCTGCCTCTGTGTGTGTGTGTGTCTCTCATGAATAAATAAATAAAATCTTTAAAAAAAAGAAAAGAAAACCATAGCTGGGGGCATCACAATATCAGATTTCAGATTGTACTACAAAGCTGTGGTCATCAAGACAGTGTGGTACTGGCACAAAAACAGACACATAGATCAATGGAATAGAACAGAGAACCCAGAAATGGGCCCTGAACTCTATGGTCAACTAATATTTGATAAAAGAGGAAAGACTATCCACTGGAAGAAAGACAATCTCTTCAATAAATGGTGCTGGGAAAATTGGACTGCCACGTGCAAAAGAATGAAACTAGATCATTCTCTTACACCAGACCCAAAAATAAACTCAAAATGGATGAAAGATCTAATTGTGAGACAAGAATCCATCAAAATCCTAAGGGAGGGGATCCCTGGGTGGCTCAGCGGTTTAGCGCCTGCCTTTGGCCCAGGGCGTGATCCTGGAGTCCCAGGATCGAGTCCCACTTCAGGCTCCTGGCATGGAGCCTGTTCTCCCTCCTCCTGTGTCTCTGCCTCTCTCTCTCTCTATGTCTATCATAAGTAAATAAATAATTTTTTTTTAATCCTAGGGGAGAACACAAGCAACACCCTTTTTGAACTTGGCCACAGCAACTTCTTGCAAGATACATCTATGAAGGCAAGGGAAACTAAAGCAAAAATGAACTATTGGGACTTCATCAAGATAAAAAGCTTCTGCACAGCAAAGAAACAGTCAACGAGTCCAGAAGACAACCTGCAGAATGGGAAAAGATATTTGCAAATAACATATCAGATAAAGGGCTGGTCTCCATGATCTCTAAAGAATTTAATAAATTCAACAGCAAAGAAACAAACAATCCAACCATGAAATGGGCAAAAGATATGAACAGAAATCTCACAGAGGAAGACATAGACATGGCCAACACGCACATGAGAAAATGCTCCGTATCACTTGCCATCAGGGAAATACAAATCCAAACCACAATGAGGTACCACCTCACACCAGTGCGAATGGGGAAAATTAACAAGGCAGGAAACCACAAATGTTGGAGAGGATGCGGAGAAAGGGGAACCCTCCTGCACTGTTGGTGGGAATGTGAACTGGTGCAGCCACTCTGGAAAACTGTGTGGAAGGTTCCTCAAAGAGTTAAAAATAGACCTGCCCTACGACCCAGCAATTGCACTGCTGGGGATTTACCCCAAAGATACAGATGCAGTGAAAGATGGAGACACCTGCGCCCCGACGTTTCTAGCAGCAATGTCCACAATAGCCAAACTGTGGAAGGAGCCTCAGTGTCCTTTGACAGATGAATGGATAAAGAAGCTGTGGTCTATGTATACAATGGAATATTCCTCAACTATTAGAAGCGATGAATACCCACCATTTGCTTTGACGTGGATGGACCTGGAGGGTATTATGCTGAGTGAAGTAAGTCAATCAGAGAAAGACAAACATTATATGGTCTCATTCATTTGCGGAATATAAAAAACAGTGAAAGGAGTAAGGGGAAAGGAGAAAAAATGAGTGGCAAATATCAGAGAGGAAGACAGAACATTAGAGACTCCTAACTCTGGGAAACAAACAAGGGGTAGTGGAAGGGGAGGTGGAGGGGATGGGTTGACTGGGTGATGGGCACTGAGGGGGGCACTTGATGGGATGAGCACTGGGTGTTATACTATATGTTGGCAAATCGAACTCCAATAAAAAAATATTCAAAAAAAAAAAAAAAAGGCAAAAGCATGGCCAGTCTCTCTCCTAGAAGATCATTGGTGGTAAATGATCACCAAGATCAAAGGACTATAAAATTTGGAGTTTTCAAACCCAGCAGAGTGCCTCAGATAAAACAGAGGAGTACTGTGCTGCCTGGCAGGCAGATAGCTCAGACACAGACAGGATGAAGGTAGGAATCTGAAGGAAGCCAGGGACACAAGAGGGGTGATTGTTTGGTCTTCTGTGAGGCCTTCCTGAAGACTGGCAGGCAGGAACTCTCTGCTGGGGATTCGAGAGAGTGGGGAAACTCCACTGCCCTCCCTGCCACCATCCTCCCCCCCACCCCGCCCCCGCCCCCGCCCCCGCCCCCGCCCCAACTGCATCAGCACTGATGGATTTCTGAGAGCAACACAGTGCCTCCCAGTGGAGACTGGAGCATCCTGCCCCCTGTGACCAGCAGGAGCACCTCCACTAGGACTAGTCAGCCCAAGCATCAGTGCTCAGGCCCCTGCCCCAGAAGACAGGCACAAATCCCTCACATTCACCAAGAATGTGAATGTGAATTCACTCATTCATCATAGAGTGCTGCAAAGCTCCAGCTCTAGAGGAAATAGGATCTGGCTGCTTCTCTGCTCCTTCTCCTTCTCCTTCTCCTTCTCCTTCTCCTTCTCCTTCTCCTTCTCCTTCTCCTTTTCCTTCTCCTTCTCCTCCTTCTCCTTCTTCTCCTTCTTTTGGATCTATCTTCTTTTAACAAGTGAACCAAAACACATTTGGTTAAAACTTGCCACACACTAGACAAGGTCAAACCATCCACCACTGCAGGAAAAAAAGAAACTGCAGAGGACTGACCTAAGGGTAGGAGCAGCCAAAACATAAAAGCAGAGTGTATATAGGACCCCCTCTTTTGGGGGGAACCTCTTCTTAATATAGCTATTACTTTCAGGAGCAGAAATATAACAGGCTTTCTTAACAATCACACAAAAAAAGGGTAACCTAGACAAAATGACAAGATGGAGGAACTCACCCCAAAAGAAGAACAGGAAGAAGTAATGGCCAAGAATTTAATCAATACAAATAAGTAAGTTGTCTCAACCAGAATTTTTTTTCTTCCAAGATTTTATTTAAATTCAAGTTAGTTAACATATAATGAGCATTTATTTTAGGAATAGATTTTAGTGGTTCATCACTTACATATAACACCCAGTGTTCATCATAACAAGTGTCCTCCTTAATGCCTATTGCCCATCTAGTCCATTCCACACCCACCTCCCCTGCAGCAACCATCAGTTTGTTCTTCTATAGGTAAGGAGCTCTTATGGTTTGCCTCCCTCTAGTTTTATCTTGTTTTATTTTTCTTTCTCTTCCCCTATGTTCATCTGTTTTGTTTCTTAAATTCCATATATGAATGGAACCATATGGTATTTGTCTTTCTCTAACTTATTTCACTTGGGATAATACCCTCTAGTTCCATCCATATTTTTGCAAATGGCAAGATTTCATTCTCTTTTGTAGCTGAGCAATATTGCAATAGATAGATGATATATAGATCACCACATCTTTTTTTTTTTTTTTACCTATTTATGATAGTCACAGAGACAGAGACAGAGAGGCAGAGACATAGGCAGAGGGAGAAGCAGGCTCCATGCACCGGGAGCCCGATGTGGGATTCGATCTCGGGTCTCCAGGATCGCGCCCTGGGCCAAAGGCAGGCGCCAAACCGCTGCGCCACCCAGGGATCCCTAGATCACCACATCTTTATCCATTCCTCAGTTGATGGGCATTTGGGCTCTTTTCATAATTTGGCTATTGCTGGCAGTGCTGCTATAAGCATTGGGGTACACGTGCTGCCTTCAAATAAGCATTTTTGCTGGGAACGTGAACTGGTGCAGCCACTCTGGAAAACTGTGTGGAGGTTCCTCAAAGAGTTAAAAATAGACCTGCCCTACGACCCAGCAATTGCACTGTTGGGGATTTACCCCAAAGATACAGATGCAGTGAAACACCGGGACATCTGCACCCCGATGTTTCTAGCAGCAATGTCCACAATAGCCAAACTGTGGAAGGAGCCTCAGTGTCCATCGAAAGATGAATGGATAAAGAAGATGTGATTTATGTATCCAATGGAATATTCCTCAGCCATTAGAAACAACAAATACCCACCATTTGCTTCGACGTGGATGGAACTGGAGGGTTTTATGCTGAGTGAAGTAAGTCAATCGGAGAAGGACAAACATTATATGGTCTCATTCATTTGGGGAATATAAAAAAGAGTGAAAGGGAATAAAGGGGAAAGGAGAAAAAATGAGAGGGAAATATCAGAAAGGGAGACAGAACATGAGAGACTTCTAACTCTGGGAAACGAACTAGGGGTGGAGGAAGGGGAGGTGGGCAGGGGGTGGGGGTGACTTGGTGATGGGCACTGAGGTGGGTACTTGACGGGATGAGCACTGGGTGTTATTCTATATGTTGGCAAATTGAACCCCAATAAA
The DNA here is from genome assembly GCF_011100685.1 of Canis lupus familiaris. Classification (NCBI taxonomy): domain Eukaryota; kingdom Metazoa; phylum Chordata; class Mammalia; order Carnivora; family Canidae; genus Canis; species Canis lupus. The sequence continues at coordinate 62,605,649 of NC_049238.1, forward strand.
AAATAAATTTATAAAAAAGAGAAAGTTGAATGGATAAAGAAGCTGTGGTCTATGTATACAATGGAATACTCCTCAGCCATTAGAAACGACAAATACCCACCATTTGCTTCGAGGTGGAGGGACCTGGAGGGTATTGTACTGAGTGAAATAAGTAAGTCGCAAAAGGACAAACATTATATGGCCTCATTCATTTGGGGAATATAAAAAATAGTGACAGGGAATAAAGGGAAAAAAGTGAAAATATCAGTGAGGGTGACAAAACATGAGAGACACGTAAGTCTGGGAAATGAACAAGAGGTAGTGAAAGGGGAAGTGGGTAGGGGGTTGGGGTGACTGGGTGATGGGCACTGAGGGGGGCACTTGGCGGGATGGGCACTGGGTGTTACGCTATATGTTGGCAAATTGAACTCCAAAAATAAATAAATAGATAGATAAATAAATAAATAAATAAATAAATAAATAAATCTCACATTCTTGTATAAATCCTCTTACTATATTGCAGGACCAAGTTTACAGATATTTAATATTAATATTAAATATTTAAGATTAATAATTTTTCTTAAGTATTTGATATAATTCTCTAGTTAAGCCATTTGGACCTAGAATTTTTTATATGAGTAGGTTTTAAACCATAAGGTAAATTTTCCTAATAATTATAGAGACTGTATCATACAGGGTTCAACCAGAGGAGATGTGCATTAAAAAATTTATTGCAAAAAAAAAAAAAAGATTTATTGCAAGGACTTGGCTTACATAATGTTGGGGCCAAGTAGGCAAGTCAGATCCATAGGGTGGGCCATCAGGAAGGTCTGATTGAAACATTTCTCCAAGGAGGTTTTACTCTAATGGCCTTTGAACTGGTTGAGTTAGACCAACTCAGATCACCTAGGATATTCTCCCTTACTTAAGGTCAATTGATTATGGACTTTAATCATATCCATCTTTACAACAATGCCTAGATTAGCATTTGAGTAACTGGGGACTAGAGCCCAGGCAAGTGGGCACATCAAAAGACCATCACAGGGCTATCCACATTTTCCTTAAATGTCAGTTTTCATTAGTTATGTTTTCAAGGAATTTGTGGTTTGTTTTTTTGTTTTTTTTTGTTTTGTTTTGTTTTGTTTTGTTTTTGGAAAGCAAGACTTGGTTCTTTTTTTTTTTTTTTTGGTGTAAAAAGGTGATTTTATTTTATTTTTTTTAATTTATTTTTATTGGTGTTCAATTTACTAACATACAGAATAACCCCCCGTGCCCGTCACCCATTCACTCCCACCCCCGGCCCTCCTCCCCTTCTACCACCCCTAGTTCATTTCCCAGAGTTAGCAGTCTTTACGTTCTGTCTCCCTTTCTGATATTTCCCACACATTTCTTCTCCCTTCTCTTATATTCCCTTTCACTATTATTTATATTCCCCAAACGAATGAGAAGCATAAGATACCTAGGAATACACCTAACCAAAGATGTAAAGGATCTATACCCTAAAAACTATAGAACACTTCTGAAAGAAATTGAGGAAGACACAAAGAGATGGAAAAATATTCCATGCTCATGGATTGGCAGAATTAATACTGTGAAAATGTCGATGTTACCCAGGGCAATATACACGTTTAATGCAATCCCTATCAAAATACCATGGGCTTTCTTCAGAGAGTTAGAACAAATTATTTTAAGATTTGTGTGGAATCAGAAAAGACCCCGAATAGCCAGGGGAATTTTAAAAAAGAAAACCATATCTGGGGACATCACAATGCCAGATTTCAGGTTGTACTACAAAGCTGTGGTCATCAAGACAGTGTGGTACTGGCACAAAAACAGACACATAGATCAATGGAACAGAATAGAGAACCCAGAAGTGGACCCTCAACTTTATGGTCAACTAATATTCGATAAAGGAAGAAAGACTATCCACTGGAAAAAGGACAGTCTCTTCAATAATTGGTGCTGGGAAAATTGGACATCCACATGCAGAAGAATGAAACTAGACCACTCTCTTTCACCATACACAAAGATAAACTCAAAATGGATGAAAGATCTAAATGTGAGACAAGATTCCATCAAAATCCTAGAGAAGAACACAGGCAACACCCTTTTTGAACTCGGCCACAGTAACTTCTTGCAAGATACATCCACGAAGGCAAAAGAAACAAAAGCAAAAATGAACTATTGGGACTTCATCAAGATAAGAAGCTTTTGCACAGCAAAGGATACAGTCAACAAAACTCAAAGACAACCTACAGAATGGGAGAAGATATTTGCAAATGACATATCAGATAAAGGGCTAGTTTCCAAGATCTATAAAGAACTTATTAAACTCAACACCAAAGAAACAAACAATCCAATCATGAAATGGGCAAAAGACATGAACAGAAATCTCACAGAGGAAGACATAGACATGGCCAACATGCACATGAGAAAATGCTCTGCATCACTTGCCATCAGGGAAATACAAATCAAAACCACAATGAGATACCACCTCACACCAGTGAGAATGGGGAAAATTAACAAGGCAGGAAACCACAAATGTTGGAGAGGATGCGGAGAAAAGGGAACCCTCTTACACTGTTGGTGAGAATGTGAACTGGTGCAGCCACTCTGGAAAACTGTGTGGAGGTTCCTCAAAGAGTTAAAAATAGACCTGCCCTACGACCCAGCAATTGCACTGTTGGGGATTTACCCCAAAGATACAGATGCAATGAAACGCAGGGACACCTGTACCCCGATGTTTCTAGCAGCAATGTCCACAATAGCCAAACTGTGGAAGGAGCCTCAGTGTCCATCGAAAGATGAATGGATAAAGAAGATGTGGTTTATGTATCCAATGGAATATTCCTCAGCCATTAGAAATGACAAATACCCACCATTTGCTTCAACATGGATGGAACTGGAAGGTATTATGCTGAGTGAAGTAAGTCAATCGGAGAAGGACAAACATTATATTTGTGGTTTTCATCTAGTTGTAGACTTTATTATTGCGAAGTTTGCAATATCCTCACATTATCTTTTTTATGTAATAGCATCATGTCTATCATTGATTAGTTTTTTTCTATCCACTTTTAACACATGTGACAATGTCACTCTGTGCATAAAGATGCTTAAGCCACAAACTAAATAATATTCATAACAATAATAAGATTTTAAAGTACTAATATTTTAAATAATAATAAAGTGATATAATTTTAAGGTAATAATAATTTTTAAACCCTAGGATTAATCTCTGATTCATTTTTCTTACCTCCCAGACATAATTTCTCCCAAAGTGCTAAACTTCTATTTTAAGAATAGAATCATTTCTCATCTTCTCATGATCTCCTGTGTTCTTACCCTATTTGGAGCCACTATTATTCTTCATCTGAACCACAACAAAAATCTCCTATCTTGTCTCCTTCTTATCCTGTGCCACAACAATCCCTCATCAGAACAACTGCAGCAATAATATAAAGACATATATAATATTATACTGTCATTATTGCAATTATAAAGTATTTTCTCCTTGCAAATAGGATGAAATCTAAAGTCCTAGTCCCCTCCCAGCTGTCCCATCACCCTCAAACATTATCCTGACTCTAACACCACAGATTTGCTTTTGCTTTTCTTGTTTATGAAATTTTTTTTTCAAATTGCATCTCATGAGTGGCATTTATTTTTTATTTTTTTTTATAAATTTTTTTATTGGTGTTCAATTTGCCAACATATAGAATAACACCCAGTGCTCATCCCATCAAGTGCCCCCCTCAGTGCCCGCCATCCAGTCACCCCCATCCCCCGCCCACCTCCCCTTCCACCACTCCTAGTTCGTTTTTGAAACTTTAAAAAGGAATCATACAGTAATAATTATTTGTTGCCTGGATTCTTTCCATCAAAATTGTGTTTGTGAGATTCATTATTTTCTGTAGGTCTAGTTCATTCTTGTAGCATTACAGTTTTTCTTTGTGGGAATATACCACTATTTTTGTATCTACTTTACTCTTGACAGGCATTTAAGTAGTTTCCAATTTCAAATGTTTAAAAATGATGCTACTATGAATATTCATGTTCATATATTTTTGTGACTATATGTATATAGTGCTGTTGAGTACATACCTAAAAATGTAATGGCTGGTCAGGGCATAGGGGTATGTTCAGGCTCAGTGAATACTGCTATTTTTTCCAAAATCTTTATCCTACTATTATCTTTATCAATGATAAATGAAAGTTTCCATTTTTCCACACTCTTATTACTCTTGGTGGTGTCTTTCTTTTTTCACATTAGCCATTTCAGTGGCTATGTGGAGGTAATATATTATGATCTCAATTTTCACTTCTCTTACAACTAATGCACTTAAACATTTTATGATAGTTTATTGGAAGTTAGAAAATACTCATTCATGAATTTGCCTGTTCAAGTTGTTTGGATGATTTTCTGTTTCTGTGTCTGTTGGACATGTTTCTCTGTTTCTTGTTTTCTTATTGATCTATAGAATGTGTGTGTGTGTGTGTGTGTGCGTGTGTTCTGGACACAAGTTCTTTGTGAGATATATATATATATCATGAATAGCTTTCCATCTCTGTGGCTTGCCTTTTTGGAATTGTAGCAGTGTCTTTTGATAACCAGAAAAAGCTTGATTTTAATGAAATTTATCATTTTGGTCCCTTATAACTACATTTTTTATTCTCTGTTTAAGGAATTTTTCCTATCAAGATGATGAAGATATTATTCCTTATTTTTTTTAAGTTGCATCATTTTACCATTCAAATGGTATATAATCATCTATAATCCCCCCTAGGACTATAACCCACCTGGAACTAATTTTTGTTTAAAATAATGCAGGGGTCAGGGATGCCTGGGTGGCTCACCAGGTGAGTGTCTGCCTTCGGCTCAGGGCATGATCCCCGGGCTCCCAGGATCAGATCCTGCATCTGGGTCCCTGCATGGAGCCTGCTTCTCCCTCTGCCTATGTCTCTGCCTCTCTCTCTGTGTCTCTCATGAATAAATAAATAAAATCTTTAAAAAAAATAAGGCAGGGGTCAAGTTGATGTTTTATTTTGGTTTGTTTTTTGTTTTGTTTTGTTTTGTTTTTGGCTCCATGAGAATATCTAATCGCTCTGAGCACCATTTATTGAAAGGACCGTCCTTCCTCACCGCACTACAGAGTCACCTGTGGTGTAAATCAAGTAATTTTATAGAATTGAGTCTGTCCCTGGAGTCTCTATTCTGTTCCATTGGTCTAGCATCGATCCTTATAGTAATACCACGCTGTCTTAATTACTGCTACATAGATATCTGGTAGTTAAAGTTCTTCAACTTTGTTATATTTTAAGAAATCTTTAACTATTCTTAGTTATTTGTTTTTTTGTATAAATTTCCATAAAATTTGTCAAGTGCTACCAACAAAAATGTGTTATGTTTCGTGTATACATTCAGTATAATGAAATTTTAAAATCGAATTTTTAAATAAGCTTGTCAAGTTCTATCCAAAATAATAGTCTTAGATTCATATGCATGAATTTATGGGTCAATTTGGGAATAGACAAATGGAAAAACACCTGTGTTCATGCATTGGAAAACTCAATAGTGTTAAAAATGTCCGTACTTCGCATTCCTGGAAAGCCACAAACTACCAAAACTGAAACAGGAAGAAATAGAAAACCTGAACAGGCCAATAACCAGGGAGGAAATTGAAGCAGTCATCAAAAACCTCCCAAGACACAAGAGTCCAGGGCCAGATGGCTTCCCAGGGGAATTTTATCAAACGTTTAAAGAAGAAACCATACCTATTCTCCTAAAGCCGTTTGGAAAGATAGAAAGAGATGGAGTACTTCCAAATTCGTTCTATGCGGCCAGCATCACCTTAATTCCAAAACCAGACAAAGACCCCATCAAAAAGGAGAATTACAGACCAATATCCCTGATGAACATGGATGCAAAAATTCTCAACAAGATACTGGCCAATAGGATCCAACAGTACATTAAGAAAATTATTCACCATGACCAAGTAGGATTTATCCCTGGGACACAAGGCTGGTTCAACACCCGTAAAACAATCAATGTGATTCATCATATCAGCAAGAGAAAAACCAAGAACCATATGATCCTCTCATTGGATGCAGAGAAAGCATTTGACAAAATACAGCATCCATTCCTGATCAAAACTCTTCAGAGTGTAGGGATAGAGGGAACATTCCTCGACATCTTAAAAGCCATCTATGAAAAGCCCACAGCAAATATCATTCTCAATGGGGAAGCACTGGGAGCCTTTCCCCTAAGATCAGGAACATAACAGGGATGTCCACTCATACCACTGCTATTCAACATAGTACTGGAAGTCCTAGCCTCAGCAATCAGACAACAAAAAGACATTAAAGGCATTCAAATTGGCAAAGAAGAAGTCAAACTCTCCCTCTTCGCCGATGACATGATACTCTACATAGAAAACCCAAAAGTCTCCACCCCAAGATTGCTAGAACTCATACAGCAATTCGGTAGCGTGGCAGGATACATAATCAATGCCCAGAAGTCAGTCGCATTTCTATACACTAACAATGAGACTGAAGAAAGAGAAATTAAGTAGTCAATCCCATTTACAATTGCACCCAAAAGCATAAGATACCTAGGAATAAACCTAACCAAAGAGGTAAAGGATCTATACCCTCAAAACTATAGAACACTTCTGAAAGAAATTGAGGAAGACACAAAGAGATGGAAAAATATTCCATGCTCATGGATTGGCAGAATTAATATTGTGAAAATGTCGATGTTACCCAGGGCAATATACACGTTTAATGCAATCCCTATCAAAATACCATGGACTTTCTTCAGAGAGTTAGAACAAATTATTTTAAGATTTGTGTGGAATCAGAAAAGACCCCGAATAGCCAGGGGAATTTTAAAAAAGAAAACCATATCTGGGGACATCACAATGCCAGATTTCAGGGTTGTACTACAAAGCTGTGGTCATCAAGACAGTGTGGTACTGGCACAAAAACAGACGCATAGATCAGTGGAACAGAATAGAGAATCCAAAAGTGGACCCTGAACTTTATGGGCAACTAATATTCGATAAAGGAGGAAAGACTATCCATTGGAAGAAAGACAGTCTCTTCAATAAATAGTGCTGGGAAAATTGGACATCCACATGCAGAAGAATGAAACTAGACCACTCTCTTTCACCATACACAAAGATAAACTCAAAATGGATGAAAGATCTAAATGTGAGACAAGATTCCATCAAAATCCTAGAGAAGAACACAGGCAACACCCTTTTTGAACTCGGCCACAGTAACTTCTTGCAAGATACATCCACGAAGGCAAAAGAAACAAAAGCAAAAATGAACTATTGGGACTTCATCAAGATAAGAAGCTTTTGCACAGCAAAGGATAGAGTCAACAAAACTCAAAGACAACCTACAGAATGGGAGAAGATATTTGCAAATGACATATCAGATAAAGGGCTAGTTTCCAAGATCTATAAAGAACTTATTAAACTCAACACCAAAGAAACAAACAATCCAATCATGAAATGGGCAAAAGACATGAACAGAAATCTCACAGAGGAAGACATAGACATGGCCAACATGCACATGAGAAAATGCTCTGCATCACTTGCCATCAGGGAAATACAAATCAAAACCACAATGAGATCCCACCTCACACCAGTGAGAATGGGGGAAATTAACAAGGCAGGAAACAACAAATGTTGGAGAGGATGCGGAGAAAAGGGAACCCTCTTACACTGTTGGTGGGAATGTGAACTGGTGCAGCCACTCTGGAAAACTGTGTGGAGGTTCCTCAAAGAGTTAAAAATAGACCTGCCCTACGACCCAGCAATTGCACTGTTGGGGATTTACCCCAAAGATACAAATGCAATGAAACGCCGGGACACCTGCACCCCGATGTTTATAGCAGCAATGGCCACGATAGCCAAACTGTGGAAGGAGTCTCGGTGTCCAACGAAAGATGAATGGATAAAGAAGATGTGGTTTATGTATACAATGGAATATTCCTCAGCTATTAGAAATGACAAATACCTACCATTTCTTCAACGTGGATGGAACTGGAAGGTATTATGCTGAGTGAAGTAAGTCAGTCGGAGAAGGACAAACATTATATGTTCTCATTCATTTGGGGAATATAAATAATAGTGAAAGGGAATATAAGGGAAGGGAGAAGAAATGTGTGGGAAATATCAGAAAGGGAGACAGAACGTAAAGACTCCTAACTCTGGGAAACGAACTAGGGGTGGTGGAAGGGAAGGAGGGCGGGGGGTGGGAGTGAATGGGTGACGGGCACTGGGGGTTATTCTGTATGTTGGTAAATTGAACACCAATAAAAAATAAATTTAAAAAAATGTCCATACTTTCATTACATTTTCCATTAACAAGGGGTCTTTGCTAATATTTGGAATATAGAATACATTAAATTACTTGGGGATTTAGATTTAAGGTATTTAAGATATCCTTTGTTCTGCCCACAGTATGTAGACTTTCTTAGATCATATAAATCCTGAGTTACAGGTGGGAAGAGATGGTGCCCAGGACTCTGAGATCATTGGCCTGGTCACAAAAGGAGCTCAAGAATCAAAGAGCCTCATAATCAGTGACCAGTGGGGAAGTTCACATTTTATTGCTTGGAAATATGGAGTACCATGTAAGATCCTTGTGTGTCAGTCAGTCCTAAAGAGAGGAGAGTGCAATATTGCTTCATGCCTGGAGCTAAGAGCAGGATGGTGTGACACTGAAGGAGGAGAGTTAAGCCAAGCTCCAGTACTCGGGACAATTTCAGAGGGGAAAGACTCCCTGTACTGGAGAATCCTCTTCCATTTAACCTTCCAGTTGATAAACGGATAGTGCACTAACCAGATGTCTGTCTTGTTGCAGAGTCCTTTCACTATGAATGTCCACATATGTCTCCTACTAGACTATGAGTTTTTCCTGGGCCTGGGCTGAGCCTTAATCTTTACTGTATCCTCCTCTACTCACAGACTTGGCCCCAGCAGGTGCTCAATGGTTGTTGGGTAAATGACTTTAACTTCATTTGACCTCAGACATGAGTGCTAGAGGGGGTGTGTATGGTGTGTATGGTAACTTAATTTATTTTATATGGGATGTGGAGAGGAGATACTCAGAGGGAATGCAAAGTACATTAAGAACTAGCCCTGGTATTCCTAGAAATGACCCTATCTCTGGGCATGCCAGCCCAGGGACTTCTTTCCTCGTCCTTCTTCATATCTACCCAAACTTCACTGGAGGGCAAGGTACACTTGAAGAAAACACATCTGGCCATATATCCCTCTACCCCACCCATCACATACTCATACTAAATCCTTCCAAAGGAAATAGAAATGTTACTCACCAAAAAGCTGCTAAACTAGAGTTTTGCATGCAAAAAGGGAGTTTGGCAAGTGTCTTTAAGAATTGGTTGAGACATTGGAACACCAGGAAATGGTAGGAAAACGCCTTCAGTTTCCTCTTGCCCAGGCTGAGCCCAGGATACAAGGACCCTACTCTAGGCTTCTTTATGCACTTCGAATCCATGAGGCCTATAACAGCCTCGAAAGGCAGGTGAGTTTGGGTGGGGGGACTGCCTCTGTTCTATGGGAGAGGAAGTTCTCAAAGGGGCCATGATGGGTTCCCACTAGAGGAAATGAGAAGTATGTGTAAAGTTATGGTTTGAGGAATATGGACAAGGAAAGACAGATGATCAGAAATAGCAATAGGAGCAGAAAATAAAGACCAGGTGGAGAATACAGTGAGCCATAGAAGTGAGATGGAGATGCAGAAAGTCAGGAACCCACATTAAGAGTCAATAAACTAAGATCTGTAGGGAAATGCAGCCACTGCCCATCTCTGCAAATAACCTTTCTTGGAACACAGGTGTGTGCATCTGTTTATATGTTGTCTATGCCTTCTTTTACACAACAATGGAAGAGTTGATGGAGTTGTGACAGAGACTGTCTGGGCTGACAAGCCTAAAATATTTACTATCTGGCCCTTTACAGGAAAAGTTTGCCAACTACTGTTCTAAAATATAAGATAAATTGAGATTAATGAAATTAAAGGTATAGATTAAAAAAAGCTCCAGGTCAACCAAATGATGCTTATAGAGCTGAGGCCAGAATTTAGCTTTCATAATCCTTAGTCTTTGTTCTTCCTTATGCTCTACCCTGACTATTTCTCCTGTTTCATGGCCAAGCTTCTGAGCCTGTCAGAGCACAATTGGCCATCTAGTGAGTATCTGAGCTGGGGTCTCCTCCTGGGGCCTGACTAGGGTCTCCTCCTCGCTCTGGCTTTGCTCTGGAGTCTAATTTTAAGACCATTGATTCCAAGGGATGTTCATTGTCCTTGAAGAAACAGTGATCACATAAAGTAATCAGGAATGACACAGGACTAGGGAAGTTGCTGAAGAGGGCAGAGTAAGGGGAAGAAATGCCTCGGCATCAAATAGGGGCACTATCCACTGAAAGGAAATGTTTAATGGTATCTGGAAGAAGTGCAGTCCAATATCTCCACATTAGACTGTTTCAACAGGTCTTTAAAAAACATTAGCAGGTGCTCTGCCTGTCTCTGAACCTGCTTTTCTTAAAACTGACTATTCTAAAGACAATTTACCTTGTATTTTCAGGAACATTTTCCTGATACTTTCCAAATCTTTTCTTTCCCTGGACTCAATTCAGAGTGAACATGTGCTATTCAAAGCCCAAAGCACCATCTAGGCAACAATTCTCCTGATGGGGTGGACAGGGCAAACACTGGGCATCTGCAGGGAAGCCTCTAAGAAAATTCTCTTTGTTGGCTGCTGTGGTCCATGGAGGCGCCTGTGGAGTGGGTGTTCTTGGGAGGGAGTGAAACATGGTTTCATAACATTGATATTAAAGAAAGGAGTGACAGGAGAGGGTATGTGTTAATTTGGGAATAATCTCCTCTACTGATATGGTCTCATTCTAAAGGGCCTTGCGTCTTTGTTTCCGTTCATCTTCAACCTAAGGAAAATGTCCTATCAGTAGCAGCAATAATGTAAAGTCCTCTAGCGGCACCCTCCCCAGGTCCCTAAGCCCTGCCCTCCTCAGATCCCTGAGCCCTGCCCCCTAAAGTTTCCTGAAGCATGTCCTCCACCCTCCATCCAGTCAAAGTGTTCTCCTGTTAAGTGTCCTCCCTGCCACCAGGAATACCTGCCAAAGCAGAAGTGACAGCTTTGAAGCCACCCTCCCTGGCTTGGCCATGAAGATACCATCCCTCCTGCCCCCACTCCATCCCCTCACTTTCAGCAACAACAAGGAATACACAATACTTAGAAGATGCTATTCTCTTCAGACTCAAGAAAAAAGATATTATAGTCTATGGGTTTGCTCCCCAAATCAGCAACTCTTTCCAAGGTGCAGGAGACTACAAGGTGTAGACAGAAGTTCTCAAACTTTTCCAGAGTCCTGACCTGTTCTGCCCTTCTCCCTGACTGCTGTGGTCCTGCAACTGGCTGCTCTGCCACACTGCCTCCTGTTGGCGATATGAGGTCACTACAGGATATGGATTTCCTTGCGGATCAATCTGCCTCTATGATTCAACATGATGAAGGCTTCCAGGAGCAAACATGGTGGAAAAATTAAAGCAAGAAAACTGTTTAAATCAACCAAAATTGGGCAGTCCGGGTGGCTCAGCGGTTTAGCGCCGCCTTCGGCCCAGGGCGTGATCCTGGAGACCCGGGATCGAGTTCCACATCGGGCTCCCTGCATGGAGCCTGCTTCTCCCTCTGCCTGTGTCTCTGCCTCTGTGTGTGTGTGTCTCTCATGAATAAATAAATAAAACATTTTTTAAAAAATAAAAATAAAAAATGAATCAACCAAAATTTTTCCAGAGCTCTTCAGAGCACACCTCTACACTTCTCAGTAAAGGAAATGAGTTGTATTTTTATTTCCTTCCTAATGACTTCCACAACCCCTAACAAAGCTCCTCTAACCCTAACTCACACCCCTTTCTGCCCACTAAAGTAATCCAGACCCTACAACGTTCCTTCCTCCCTCCTTCTCAATAAAAGATCTTTTTTTTATCTCTGATTAACCACGTCTCTGCTTCCTTGCTGGGGCTAAGAGAAAGCCACAGAGGGACAAATAAGGGTCTAAATGGGAAGAAGACACTGAGCAGGAAATGATTGGTAGGATCTTGGGAGTGATTTGGGACTCCTGGAGAGGGGATGGAGATCCAGCACAAGCCAGCAGGTCTCCTTTTCCTTTCTGGCCACCCATCCTCAGTGTCTCAAAGCACCAGCTGTCTCCCAAGCTCACGTCTGCATCTAGCACCTATCATTTCTTGGGAAGGACTTGCCACACAGAGGAGGTATAGAGTGCTGGCAATTGAGCCAGCAACTGGTGTCAGGGCTGCAGGCTGGACTGAGATGGGTTCTTCAAGGTCCTGAGGCCAGAATTGCCATCCTGGCTCATGCAGCATGCAGGAGATGTGCCCAGAGAGGCTTATCCATTGCAGTGGTTCTCCACCAAATTGGTGTTGGAAAGGATGTTTACCTTTAAAATCATTGAAGAATTCAAAGAGCTTTTGTTCTTGTGAATTTTTTTCTATTCCTATTTCTTGTATTAAAAATTAAAGCTGAGAAATTTTTAAAACACTTTATGAACAAGTAGGCATTGTACTAGCTGTCATAGTGATGATGTCACCAAATGCCATATAGTCTCTGCAGTCATTTCTAGTGTAGATTCGTGGAAATGGGTGTGAAATAAGATCTTAATATCATTTTGACAATATTTTGACTCATAGGCCCCATTGAAGCATCTTGAGAACCCCCAACATATCCATCCACCTTGAGAACCGCTGGTCTAGTGAGTCACTATGGGGCAGGGTCCCTGAGCCTGAGCCAATCTAATAATACAGGTATGGGAGGACCCATGAAGTTCTTCTGGGGTTTCAGCCTCAGCTTACTGGGGATAAGGGGAGCACTTATATCTGTCGTTTAACCACTCACTAAATCGAGTTCTGTACTTTCAACAGTCAGTGATTAGCAACAAGAAAGTGTCTGAGACTGATAAAACTTGGAGATAAAGAGAAGAGGAAATGGTATCTCTCTAGAGAAGCTCCTCAGTGGTCTGCTGGGGTGGTAGGGACAGGTATGTGCTGTACGGACCATTAGATTCCACCTAACAAGGCCAAACATCATAGAGCAGAGGGTTGCTGGGGGATATACAAACATGGGAGGTGGAGAAGATAGAGTAGAAGATGACTCTCAAGTTGTCTCTGCTTTGTAGATGTATAGTAGATATTTTCTTAAAAACTTCCAAAGCTTAGAGTCTATTTTTTAAAGATTAGCAGGGAGAATTTCTTAAATGACTTTAAGCTAAAACTATTGCCTGGGTAGGTAAGAACCTCTATTCATTCACTGCTCTGCCCAAACCACTGAGGGATTTCACCTCCTGGGAACTGGTGGCATCGAAAGATCAGAGACCTCTGAGCTCTACTTAGGTTAGGAGCACAAGATGCAGACTAGGCTGTGCTTTCCATTTTTTTTTATTTTGAGAGATTAGGCATAAGAAATCTTTCCGGGGATCCCTGGGTGGCGCAGCGGTTTGGCGCCTGCCTTTGGCCCAGGGCGCGATCCTGGAGACCCGAGATCGAATCCCACATTGGGCTCCCGGTGCATGGAGCCTGCTTCTCCCTCGGCCTATATCTCTGCCTCTCTCTCTCTCTCTGTGACTATCATAAATAAATAAAAATTGAAAAAAAAATATTTAAAAGAAACCTTTCCTGGCCCCCTGATGGTCCCAGGAGCCTTCCTGGTGAAAAGAAGGATGCAGAATCCGTCTATGAAGACAGCTGGAGAATGGAAGATTGGATAAACTGCTATGGGAGGGTGAACGCATAGGAAAGTTTTAGAAAGAGACAGAATCCCCTCTATATCATCCCTGGAGGTGACACTGGGAGGGGGGTGTCAGAAGGGCTTCTGTGAGGAGGAGCCTGTGTGGATGAGCCCATGGTGTGGCACCTGTCAGTGTAAAGTGGTAACATCTGCCTTTATTTCCAGATGTAAACAAAATAATTTTGGAGGGCTTTCAACTTTTTTCCCTGAGCGATTTTTTTTTCTTGGAGTCTTGTTTTTGAGTGAAGAGAAAAATCTTAACATAAATCTTGGATGGAATTGCAGCTCTAAATAGTTCAGAGTGCTATAGTTTTATTTCATGGAAGAATAAATCCCTCTCTGTGGCATAAATTTAAAAAAAAAAAAACAACAACTAAGCTTTCACAGCATGTCGCTCAAATTTCCAGCTGAAATCCCTGTACTTTAACTCTGTGCCTGCGTGTCTATAGCCCTACCCCATGTTCACCTAGACAGTGAGATTCCCCTGGGGATGATCTCTGCATCTCCACACCACCCCTCTACAACTGCCCCCCAACACACACACACACTGTCAGGCCTCTGGTAGATGCTCAATAACTTTAACTAAACCATCTGATATTCATTTGATCCTAAAGCTCAGAGCTAGAACGGTATATGTTAAGGTTTGATAGTAGTTTCATGTTATGTACCTGAAAGAAATAATGGGGTTGTGCTGGGGGATGAGAAAGATCCTACATCTCAGCCCTGATTCCCTGTAGGTCTGTCTCCTGGGGACAAGGGACTCAGCTAGTCCTGATGCTCATCTCTTTGTAGACCCCAGGTCATCCCAGGCCTTGGGTACAGCTGAGCAAAATGTGCCTGTCTCCATTCCCCCTTCACTCCCTCACCTCCATCCAGAGCTAGTGGCATCAAGCAGCTGCCAAGCAGAAGACCCACCCAGAGCTTAGAGCAACAATATCTCTGCAGGTCTATGAATACCGCATGGACACTGGAGTCACTTGATACAGGGGCCTGGGTGCCCCTGGGCACTGGGCTCCCCTCAATGAGAAGATATTGTAGACAAGGGAACCCTAGCCCCAGATCACAGATGTCATTCTGTGAACCTGGGCTACAGCGTACTTGCTCGGTTCCCCATGCTTTGCTCTTCCTTCACAACTATCTGAAGCTTGCACTCAGACTAGGGTAACAAAAGCCTATGGTTTTTATTGAGTGGTATTTCTGATGTTCAATTTTGACTCTTTAATTGTATTACAATTTAAAAAAAGAAAAGAAAGTAAAGTATTAACTTTCCTGCAGAAGGAGAGATAAGATTTTATTTATTCATTTTTATTTATTTCTTCATGAAAGACACAGAGAGAGAAGCAGAGACATAGGCATAGAGAGAAACAGATTCCCTGCAGGGAGCCCAATGTGGGACTAGATCCCAGGACCCTGGGATCACAACCTGAGCCAAAAGCAGCCACTCAATCACTGAATCACCCAGGCGCTCCCTTTTTTTGTTTTGTTTTTGTTTTGTTTTTGTTTTTGTTTAGAGACAAGATTTTATTTATTTATTTTTTTTTTATTTATTTATGATAGTCACAGAGAGAGAAAGAGAGAGAGGCAGAGACATAGGCAGAGGGAGAAGCAGGCTCCATGCACCGGGAGCCCTATGTGGGATTCGATCCTGGGTCTCCAGGATCGCGCCCTGGGCCAAAGGCAGGCGCCAAACCGCTGCACCACCCAGGGATCCCAGAGACAAGATTTTAAAGTAACCAAAGATACTACTTATGGAGAAGAGAAATAGCCAATAAGTCTAATGGAAAAGACAAAATATCTTCAGAACCGGCACAAATGAAAAGAAAGAAGAATGTATATGACATCTTAAAATTCATCCAGTTCTGCCTCCAAACAAATTACATATTCTCTATCCATAGGCTTCTAAATGATGATTTGTCCCTTACTTGAATATTTGCTGAGTCAGATAGCTCATTAACTTAAGAGGAGATGCTAAGTTGAGGTTAGAATAGCCTCTTAGGGACCTCATCTTCAATTCCTACCACTTAACTCCCATTCACTTTGCTCCCACTCTCTGGAAAATTTGGGAGCATTCTTCAAGAGAGACAGCCATGTCTCTCGTGTAATTTTATGCTCCTCCAAATCTTTGCTTTCTGCAACTAAAAATTCTCAACTCAATTTTTCCATTTCTTAACAGGCACTACTTTGTTCTCCTCAAATTTGTTGCCTTCTCTCTTAGTCATTGCAATGAGACCACGATCCTCTTAGAGGGCAGAATGCAGAACTGGTCCTAGGGTAGATGTGGGAAGACATGGGCATCCTGGTGTAGTCCCAGAGGACGCCCCTTGATTGAGAGCCCACTGTGTGGAGGCCAGAGCGGGCCAGGAGTCATAGTTGTTTGTGAGAAGGTTGGAGAGACCTGAGTCCCTAAGGATGAGGAAATGCATGAAGGAGAGAGTACTTACCCCATGTGAATACTCACTTCCTCTACTGTTGCTGCTACAGATCAGAAGTTTATCTATCTTTTGCACGTTATCATCAGTCCAGGAAAGATATCCTGCAGCAGCAACCACAATGCACGGTTCCCTGCCAGCCGCCTTTCAGGTCCCTGAACCCTACTCCCCATCCTCAGCTGGCAGAAGTGCACCCCCACCATGCTAATAGGAAACCACCAAGGCAGAAGTGACTCCTCAGAGGCTCCCTGCCCTCAAAGAGCTGGGCATTTAGTTGCCCCCTGCTCTTCTCCAATTCTTTTCTTCTGGCACTGACAGAACACATCAACCAGCACAGGAGTGATTTTCATCTACTCAAGGAGAAACATAGACCACAGAGCACGGATCTATCAACAGTGCCCTCCCACCACCTCCTCCAAGAAACAGCAAGAATTGGCCAAGGGGCCATGGTTTAGGCATCCTTCCTGAACACTATTCTCTATTTCCAGTCTGCTATGGGCAGCACCTGTCAATTCTCTTGGCTGCTGCCTCTGCTATCACAGCTGCCTCTGTCGGCTCCTGAAGATGATTCAGACTGTGAATTAACTATCTTTCCTTAGCTCTCTGCACCCCTGGTTTTCACCATTCTGGGGAACTTGAGTAACCAAGAATGATTAAAAATAGCCTGTAGCCAAGAAAGTAAAACTATCTTAAACAATGTAAAATTCTTCAGAATTTCCTCACCTTTTAATTCTTCACCCTCAGCCAAATCGATTTCATATTTCCTATTAATCACTTCCTCTCCTCTTAAGATAGCTCAGCCTGCACTCTGCCCCTGGCCCTTCCAGGATTCCTTGATGTTCCCTCCTATAAAAGTGATGTCTCTGAACATTCCTGACCCTGTCCTTTTCCTGGGCCTGAGGAAGGGGGAAATGTTCCCACCAGGGAGGAGTGACCTAGGTAGATGAGTAGATCCTTAGGGGATATCCTTAAAAGATCCTGGGGACAGTAATGGGCCACTGAAGTGTGAGGAAGGGGTGCTGCTAAATTAGAAACAGTGCTCTGGTCCACAGAGACTCCTCTCATTATCCCACAGGAGGACCAGCCGCCTCCCTCCCAAGTGCCCCCTCCCTAGGAAAAGCATACGGAGTGGTGGGCAGGGGAGGGCGCTGTGGCCTCGGGAGGTAGGAGCTTCAGCTCTAAGTGGGGACTCTGAAATGTGAACCAGCCCTGCCTGGGGCTTCTCCTGCAGGTGGCTGTCAACCCAACAATGCCTTCAGCCGGGCCTCTGGGATGTCCAAGCCTGAGAAAGACATAGAGTCCAGGAAGTCCAATGTGGCAATGAAGAGTTCAGAGAACTGCCTGTCATTACTGTCTCCTCTGATTTCATGAAGTAACATGTGTATCGTCTGAGCATTTCATTATTCTCATTTGTCAAATTCACTGTTAAATGGTGTCTTGTCCAATCAAATGACAACAATTTACTAAGCACCCTGAATTATGTGTTGGAGATACAAATGAAAATAGCCCAGGGCAGCCCGGGTGGCTCAGCGGTTTGGCGCCGCCTTCGGCCCAGGGCCTGATCCTGGAGACCCGGGATCGAGTCCCGCATCGGGCTCCCTGCATGGAGCCTGCTTCTCCTTCTGCCTGTGTCTCTGCCTCTCTCTCTGTGTCTCTCATGAATAAATAAATAAATAAAATCTTAAGAAAAAGAAAGAAAGGAAGGAAGGAAGGAAGGAAGGAAGGAAGGAAGGAAGGAAGGAAGGAAGGAGAAAGAAAGAAAGAAAGAAAGAAAGAAAGAAAGAAAGAAAGAAAGAAAGAAAAGAAAGATAATAGCCCAGGACCTCTCAGAGAAGTCACCAGTCTTCCAGGTTGGGGAGGGTGAGGTGGGGACAGACCTGTGAACTGACCATTATATAGTACTCAGTCCAGAAAGTCAAACAGGGGTGCTGAGCATGCATGAGACAGGACAGGGAGGGGGTGGGAAGGATGCACACTTCAAGGAGGATCTCGAACAAGTTAGATAATAAAAGTTGATGGTCAGAGAAGGAAGGGAAGGGCATTCGACACAAAGGGAACAACCGATAGAAACTAACTCAATTATTATCCCCCCCATTCCATCAGAATTTTATCTATAACTTCCTCTAACAAGTATCTACCAGTTGCCTCTTTTTTTTCTTTTTCGCTTGACTTTGCTCTTAGAACTGGATAGTGAACATCACTGTGAAGCAGAGTGCAAGGTGGGTAGACGAAGAAGCCAACAGTTTTACTGCTTCAGTACAGCTGTCTGATCTCTATCAAAGCTAATTTCAGAGGCAAGTGATAATTGGAATTTTGACCTGCACTTACCCAGGAATCAAGTCAGTGGTACCAAAACCAGTCCTGGGGTTATTCCCCAAGTGCCTGAATGACTGTTTAGTACAGAGAACCCAAACAGCTGGAATAATCAGCAAATTAGCTCCCTCACCTTGGGTAAGAACTATTGTGGAAGAAAAGAATAAGGCAATTTCCTGGAACTCAACCCCACCCCACCCCCCCCCACCCCCAACACTATCACCACCTAAATTAGAAATGAAAAGGCAAACTTTCTTATCTGGAGGTATCACAGAGATTGGCCACTTCAAACACTTGAAAGGCACAGGAATCTCTCTCTTTGGCATATATCCATGGAATCTCCTGCTCTTCTTCATGTGCCAGTGTGAGACCCTAACCCAGCTCACAGTAGTCATCAGTGGATGCTTGTTGATTATACAGCAATTTCAGAGAAGAGTCAAAATAGATACATGTTGCTAAAAGTGATTAAAGGCAAATTAGGTGATATACACAAACTTTAATCATTCATCAAATAGGCAGTCTCTGCTCCCAAGGGTCCAGGGAATTGCAAAATGGGGCAGAGGACAGGAAGATTTTACAGGGTAAAGAATAAGGAACAAGGAAGAGAAAAATAGAAAATGAAAGTGGAACAAGGAAATAAGTATAGAGCCCAGAGTTGACGTGGCATTTGGAGGTTGGCTCTTTCTCTGGAGATGCTCTTTCTGGTCTAGAAGAACATTGACAGGGACACACAGATGATCAGTTTCTGTGTGTTGGTGTGGCCCGGCCCGCAAAAGCAGTTCCATCTTGGGCCTGAATATCCATCTCACACCATGGGCCCAGTGTGAGTGCAGATGGCAAAATCTGGGGGCTACACTCCCGAAAACCCCCACGTCTCCTTCTTGTGGTGGCCTGTTCCAGGCCTCGGCAATATTAAATCCTGAAGAGGGGACCAATGTTAGTTTTTACCATTTCAATCTGGCCAAGAGTAAGTCAAGAGATGGTCTGGTCTGCAAATATTTATTAATTCCTCAAATATTTATTAAGGAGAAAAGGGGGTGGTTATGTATGAGTTTCCCGCACACAGATTCCTTTGAGCCCAACTTCCTCCACTAGAACCTTACACATGGTGTCTGCAGGTTTCTATTCACCCTTGAAGTGACGTAATGACACGTACCCTTCTAGGCTGCAGTCTGAGTCTCTCCATTTGGGTTTCAGTTTCAAGAAAGCCAGTGGGAGTGACAGCTCCACATACGACTGGGTTTGTTCTTAACTGGCTCAGGGGCTGAAGGAGGAGCCACTTTCTTACCTGGTGGGGAAGTGATGTAGAGTAACGTTAAACAGCTGTGGGCCAGCAGTGAAGGCTTTGTTAGTGGGCAGTATGAAAACCTGAAGGATTTTTATGTAACTAAGGAGTGTTCTATGCTTTATTTTTTAATATGATGTTTAACTTTTTATTTAAATTTAATTAATTAACATATAGTGTATTAGTTTCAGAGGTAGAGTTCAATGATTCATCAGTTGTATATAACATCCAGAGCTCATTACATCAAGTGCCCTCTTACTGCCCCATAATCCCTCACCTCCTCTCCAGCAACCCTCCATTTGTTTCCTATGATTAAGAGTCTCTTATGGTTTGTCCCCCTCTCTGATTTCATCTTGTTTTATTTTTCCTTCCCTTCCTCTATGATCCTCTGTTTTATTTCTTAATTTCCACATATGAGTGAAATCAGATGATAATCGTCTTTCTCTGCCTGACTTATTTCACTTTAATTCTGCGACTGATTTTGCTCCTCAGGTCCTATTATAGAAGACCAGGAGATAGGCGGTGAGGGCTCTCTCTAACTAACTTCTCTGGACACAGAGGCAAACGTGCTGGTGAGGAACCCAGTGAGCAGCAAATGGTTTTGTGTGCATACTTGCTAGTCGAGAGCAGAGCTATCAGGTATTTCAAGAGAAAGGGAAGTAAACCCTAAATCACTCACCAAAATCATAAATTCTATTCAGGAATCTTTGACTCCCACCTTCTATCACATTAGGCTTTGCCCTGGAATTTATAGCATGTGTGTGTTGTATATGTGTAGTGTGCCTGCATGCTCATATATAAACATGTGTGCATGTGCATTTGAGTGTGTATTTGCATGTGTACATCTCCGAGTTTATGAGTGTGTGTGCGTGTTTTTCAAGCTGCTAGTGCGATTAAGGATTATCTGATTTTAACTGCTGTGATTAATTTTTCTGTCTATTTGGCTGGGCCACGGTACCCAGATATTTTGTTAAGCATTATTCTATATGCTTCTAGGCATATAGTTTTTAAGATAGGATTAATATTTAACTCCATAGTCTTTGAGTAAAACAGATCAGTCTACATAATGTAGGTGGGCCTCATAGAAAAAAGACTGACCTCCCCCAAGGGAGTTCTGTTAGCAAACTGTTTTTGAACTTGAAGTACAAACTCTTCCCTACATCTCCACCCTGCCTGCGCATTTTGAACTTGCCAAGACTTCACAGTCACACAAGCCAATGTCTTTAAAAGATATATATATGCACATCTTATTGTTTCTGTTTCTCTAGAAACTCCTGAATAATACATCTACCCAAAATAAAAAGTAGAGAGGAAGATGTTTGGCACAAGACTTAAAGGGAAGTTTGGAATGAATAAAGAAGATATGGTATATATACACAATGGGATATTACTCAGTCATCAGAAAGGATGAGATCTTGCCATTTGGGGACAGCATGGATGAACCTAGAGGGCATTATGCTAAGTGAAATAAGTCAGACAAAGAAATGCAAAAACCATATGATTTCACTTATATGTAGAATCTTAAAAAACAAAACAAATGAACAAACAACAACTAAAAAGGGAAAGGAACTCATAAATACAGAGAACAAATTTGTGGTTACCAGAGGGGATGGCCAAAAAGATGAAGGAGATGAAGACCTACAAACTTCCAAGTATAAAATAAACAAGTCATGGGGATATAGTCAATATCATAATAAGTGTGTGTGGTGACAGACAGTGACTACACTTTCCCTGGTGAGCATTGTGTAATGTATAAAATTGTTGAATCATTATGTTGTACACCTGAAACTAATATAACGTATGTCAAATATACTGATTAAAATTTTTTACAAATAAAAAATAGGGAATCTTGGTCACACAAAAGAAGCATGGGGGATGGAGGGCTGAAAGAAATTGGATAGTACAGCTCAGCTTCAAAGAGTCCACCCCTCTCATGACCCTTCACTGCGGGTTTCCACATTCAAACAAACTGCCCTGCTGGAGCCTGAGGGGGTGGCCACGGACTGACTCAGCCTAGGCTATCCTTCTTAAGGAGAAGGATATGTCATTAATCACCAGGAAGAGCCAAAGTAGGATTTTCTGGATAGAGAAGGAGTTTGACAAGGGTTTCTAGGAACTGAAGAGCTACACCTAGAACCAGGAAGTTAGGAGGAATCGCAGGTGTTCTCCCAGGCAGGGCTGACACCACAATAAAAGGGCCAGGGCTGGACCCTCCTCAGCCAATTTGGATCTATCCTTGCAGGACAGGTGCACTTGGAGAGGCAGGTGAGTGAAGTGGCTCAGCCACCCGGAGAGGCACCTCGTACCTCCCAAGGCCTTCTAGGGGCCGCAGTGGATGCTGAATGTGGACCCTGACTTGGATTTCTCAGTGGGTGTGATGGGAAATGGAAGTTAGTATTGATAAGGATGGGTGAGTTAATGGATAGACATGTGGATTCACAAATAGAATATATAGAATGATTTTCTTTGAGAAATTTGGATACCATTCATTGTAATATAACATGATTCAGTGAGAAAAATGCATGCTATAAATGTTAAATGACCTTCCCAAAGTCCTAGAGGAAGGATGTGGAAAGTCAGGACAAACTAGACAGTGGACATCCCAATTTTCAATCTAGCACTCCTTCATTTTCCTTAGTTTGGGTAAAATTACAGGCTAAGTAAGAAAGTAGGCTTGGGTGAAACCCTTAAGTTAAAACAAAACTTAACTAAACTAAGATTGTATGCTAATATTCCTATATTCCAGGATTTGGATGTTAAGCTGCAAGATGGCTCTTGCTTACAGCTTGCTTGCTTTGGACAATGAAGTCGGGGGCAGGGGAGGCTATAATACACCCCTCAAACATCATCACTGAGTGAGCTAAGCAGGACAGGATGCTCAGAACAAAATAATATGGAAGAGATAAAGGGTTAGGTACGGGCCATAGAAAGGAGCCTATCCTTAGGTCAGACCCTTGACCTTGTCCAAGACTGTGACCAGAAGGAGCTCTGGAGAGGAAAAACAAAGGTAGTTGGTTTATTCCTCCTCACACAGCTAGTCTAAGTTGGCAACAAGGGGTCAACAGCCAAGTCTATCTGACCTATGTTCCCAGTTTCTTGATTTCACACTTGGTTATATTGTTGATGCTAGACCTGCTGGCCCCTTCCCCTAAGTTAGGCACTAGACTTCGAGTGCCATAGACCAGGAGTCCTATAGTCCTAAAGTATTTTCTTATTTGGAAGCTGCTACCCATGCTTGGTCCTAGTGACTTGACAAATGTTCCAGAAAGTTTGACAGGAAGGTTGTCCCTGAGAATAGGATTGTGGTAATTTGAGGCGGTACCAACAAAAAAAGAAAACGAACACAACAAAAAAAAAGTATTTCCTCTTTCTTACAGATTCTCTTCAACTAAGAAAGATGTCTTTTCAGCAACAACAATGCAAAATCCCTTGCCAGCCCCCTCCCCAGGTCACTGAGCTCTGTCCTCCCCACGTCCCTGTGCCCTACCCTTCCCAAGTCGCTGTGCCCTGCCCTCCCAAGGGGCCTGAGCCATGTCTTCCACCCCCTAGCCAGCAGAAGTGTTATCCTGTGCAGCCTCCCCCTTGCCAAGAATACCTGTCAAAGCAGAAGTGACTCCTCTGAAGCCACCCTCCTCAACCTGGTCATGAAGCAGATGGATTCTCTTTCCTCTCACTGTAGATTCTCTTTTCACCTAATAACATGAAACCATATATGGTCCCAGAAGAGGCTACTTCTCCAAATTCAAGGTGAATCATGAAACCACGGTTTATCTACCAGCTTTTCCCATCTACCCCAGACAGCAGACGTTGGCTCGATGTGATGTTCTCAGGGCCTTCCTTGGAGCTTGGACAGGTGTGTGCTTCTCTGGCTACCATCATCTACAGTGGGTCATTCTTCCACCACAGCACCCTCTCTTCACAATGCCGTTGGTCTCACCATGACAACTTCTACCTCCGGAAGCTGAAGAAGAATCCCACAAAAGAAAGAAAACATTAGCTTTTCTTTAGGTTTCACAAAGGAAAACAGAATTCTCCTAAATTATCTTAAAATTCACATGAGAAGACACTCTCCTCTTCTACATGCCACAGAGCAGTTGTTGAAGCCACCTACCTTCCCTACGCCTCCCTACTCCATCTCTCATGGCTAGGTCGACGCTTCCTGGGACCAACCCCTGGCTCTGCAGCCCCTTCCCCTGTCCCACTGGAGTCATGCCCCTGCCTCTCTGTGTGATCCATTAAAAATATTATCCCTGAGGAATCTTGACTTTTGTTCAGTTAATACGCAGACCATCATAGATATAGACAGGGTTTGGGAAGTTGGGGAATGACAGGAGTTATAGGAAAGGGAGTAATGGCTTATGCAAGAAAACAGGACACAAGAAAAGGGGGAGGAATTCCTTCCCCTTGGAAATACCCACCATTCAGTATCCAAATGCAACTGATTAGCCCCAAAAATGGGCTCTACCCTCAGCTCCTCAGCCTTCTTCCCAGAGGAAGTCTGCTCTAGGGAGAAGAGGTAGGGAGCTTTGGCGGTGGATTGATGGGACAACTGAGGAGCTGTAGGGTCAACAGAACCTTCAGGGAAGTGGAAATATTCCCCTTGAATTATATTTAGATTATTATACCATCCTTCAGCTACAATGTTAAATGAACAGAAAAGCTTCAAAACAGCATGTGACCTCTATTGTGTACAGTTATAAGGCATGCATTTGTGATTGACAGCTCAGAGCTCAAAGGATTTGATGATTGTGATTGTGATCAAACACCTCCCCCACGTTGGATATTGTGGGGTTCATTCTAATACAAGAATGGTTAAAAGAAAAGAAACACGGTAATTGGGGCGACCCGGGTGGTTCAGCGGTTTAGCGCCTGCCTTCGGCCCAGGGCGTAATCCTGGAGACCCGGAATCGAGTCTCACGTCAGGCTCCCTGCATGGAGCCTGCCTCTCCCTCTGCCTGTGTCTCTGCCTCTCTTTCTCTCTGTGTCTCTCATGAATAAATAAATAAAATCTTTAAATAAAAAAAAGAAACACGGTAATTTTAAAACTTTCCTGAAGTATCAAAAAGTGGATGCCCATAGTGAGTGATGCTATATAACAGCTGCTTTTCTTTCTATGTATTTAGGGAGACGCAAATATAAGGCATAAAACTTTGTAGGGGGGCATCCCTGGTGGCTCAGCTGTTTAGCGCCACTTTCAGCCCAGGGTGTGATCCTGGAGACCTGGGATTGAGTCCCACGTCAGGCTCCCTGCGTGGAGCCTGCTTCTCCCTCTGCCTGTGTCTCTGCCTCTCTCTCTCTCTCTCTCTCTCTCAGTGTCTCTCATGGATAAATAAATAAAAATCTTAAAAAAAACAACAACAACAACTTAGTAGGGGACATAAGAAAATAGAACCACCACCAGAACTCTAAATGATGTATGTTTGTGGATGAATATAACCTTGTGACTGAATGGCTGAATGATGTCTTCCAAAGATGTCCACACATAAATCCCAGGAATTTGTGGATATGTTACCTTACAGGGTAAAACGGATTTTGTAGATGGGATTCAGTGAAGGGTATGGAGATAAGGAAAGCATCCTGGATTATCCAGGTGAGCCCAATGTACTCACAAGGGTCCTCGTAAGAGGGAGGGAGGAGGATCAGAGTGAGTCATAGTAGATGCAATGAGAAGAGCAAGATATTGGAGTGATGTGAACAAGGGGAAATGGGCCAAGGAATTCAGGCATCCTCTTGAAGCTAGACAATGCAAGGAAACAGATTTTCCTTTGAAAGCTCCAAAAGTAATACAGCCCTGCCAACATCTTAATTTTAGACTCTGACTTCTAGAACTCTAAGATAATAAAATTGTGTTGTTTTAAACCATTGCGTTCATGGTAATCTGTTACAGCAAAAAGGAAACTAAAAGAAACTTCATTCCCCCTGCTTAAAATTTTTGAAGGATAAAGGAGGTGAGAGGATGAGACAAGGGGTGGGGGCATAAAGGGCACTTGATTCATGAGCCCTGGGGGCCTAGACTAGGTCTAGTGGCCTGCTAGAGATGATACTCAGGAGTATCACATTTTCTGTTAAATATTCAGAAATTTTGGAAGCCTGTAGTTAACCATTGATAGCTTGATATTGTCCAGGATTTACACCCAAAACACACAAATCCAGGCTTTGCTGCCCTCCCCATAGCAGTGTTACCAGTTACCATTGGTTGGCAGCCAGTCAGTGGCTGATCAATTCAGCAGCACTGTAATG
This sequence comes from Canis lupus familiaris, assembly GCF_011100685.1. Lineage (NCBI taxonomy): Eukaryota > Metazoa > Chordata > Mammalia > Carnivora > Canidae > Canis > Canis lupus. Next base: position 62,631,747 of record NC_049238.1, read on the forward strand.
GAGACTGCCAGGTGGCAGGGGGCTATAGGTAGCTTCTGGCAGCTGAGGACTTCAGTCCTACATCTGGAAGAACCTGAATCCAGCCAACAACCCAGTGAGTCTGGAAGAGGACCCAAGCTCCAGAAAGGAACCCAGGAGCCTAGTGAGACCCTGAGCAGAGGACTCCGGCCTATACCTCAGATCCAAGGACATCATGAGATAATAAGTATGTCTTGATTAAGCTGCTGTTTGTGTGATTCGTTATGCAGCAATAGAAAATTAACACACATTCTATAAATATTCTATATCTATAATTCTATATCTATAAATAGTTTCTTGCCCTCCCAAATATTCTCTTCCTCAGGTTCCTAGTCCTTTTTTAAAAAATTTTTTAAAGATCTTATTTATTTATTCATGAGAGACACACAGAGAGAGGCAGAGACACAGGCAGAGGGAGAAGCAGGCTCCCTGCAGGGAGCCTCATGTGAGACTCGATCCCAGAACCCCGGGATCATGCCCTGAGCTAAAGGCAGACGTTCAGATGAACCACTCAGGCATCCCCTAGTCCTTTTTTTAAAAGCATTTTTTACATGATCCTATGTCCTGGTTCTGCCCCATTTTCATCTCTCTCATCTTCGGGCATTTCAGATGATGATATTCCTCCAACTATAAGGAGTGGATCTGATAGGACCGACACAATGATAAGCAGCTCCAGGAGGGAGGCACAGGATCCATGTTCTGAATTGAATTTCTGGCAGAAGTGGCGTTGGTGGTTCCCGTGATTGTGCCTAACTCCAGTGGACAGATGGCAGTCACAAAGGGTAAAAAAATGTGTGAGCAGGCAGTGCCACTCCCCTTCCCTCTAGGTCCCTCGTGGTTATTGTCCCACTGTGAATTCTCAGCCCACCAATGAAGAGCTTCTGTTTAGGAGTGTGAGAGAGGTCCCATCACAGCAGAAATGAAGGAAAGGCCCCCCAATACTCTTCAGGTCTCAACTAACAGCCTGGGAGGATCAGATAAATAGTGCCCAGGACAAAATGTCCTAGAAGTTCAAGGAGAGAAGCAGAAGTAGGAGGAGAGAAAAGGAAGGAAGGAGGAATGTGACTGGCAGAGAAAAAGCACAGAGTCAAAAAGGCCCAGGACGTTTTGGGAACCACAAGTAGTTTACCTACAGAATCTATGACAAAAGTATAAAACATCTGAAAGAATTTTGTAGACCCAAATTTTGAGACCCTTGGGTCTTGTCCTCAATTTGATGGTAAAATTGGGATTTGTCTTCTAAATTTAGTTAAGGGTGATGTGGAGGATGAATTAGAGCTAGGGCGCTTTGAGTGACCTGTGACAATGACAAGTTCAATGAAACACCTGCAGTTACCATGAAGATGATGGGGGGATGTGAGAAGAGAGGTGTGCACTGTGGCTCCCAACACCAGCCTGGGTCATGAGCCTGTGGGTTGGGAGATAGAATTGCAGATGCTGCTAACATATTTGGCGTAGGGCTGAGTGGGAAGCAGGAGGTTGGGTATCTTGGGTTTCTGACCTGGATGTCTTACATATAGTGCATATGGGAACACGCCTTGCAGAGTTAGAATGCACAAAGACATCAATATAAGAAAAGATATGGAAGGTGACAAATTCTGATTTTGTGAGATCAGTTTGCAATGCCAAAGGACACCCAGTGAATGTTAGCCCTGGAGAAACATTTAGCCCTGGAGAAAATGGAAGAGTGTGGGCTTTGGAGAGAAAACAGTGGTAGACAAAGTCAGCAGCCATATGTCAGGTGAATGAGGCCAGGTAAAGTTGAAAGGTTTGAGCAGAGGAGGAAGAACTCATGAAGGAGGGTAGATGAGGCCAGAGAAATGGGCCACTATCCAGGTATTAAAGGAATCCAAGGTGAGAGGGGTGAAAAAGAGAACATAAGAGTGTCAACTACTGCAGTAAGCTCAAACTGGATCAATATGGAACCATGTCCATGAAGATGTCATAGAACTTATCTTGCTTCATACACAGTGAATGAGCAAAAATGCATAAACATCAGGAAAACATCACTAACAGGGCACCTGGATGGTGCAGTGGTTGAGCTCTGCCTTCAGCTCAGGTGATCCTGGGGTCCTGGGATCAAGTTCCGCATCAGGCTCCCCACAGGGAGCCTGGTTCTCCCTCTGCCTGTGTCTCTGCCTCTCTCTGTGTGTCTCTCATGAATAAATAAATAAAATATTTTTTTTTAAAATCACTAACAGTCATTGAACAAAGAAAGGGGGAGGATTATGAGTGTTTTCCATGGGCCACATACAGCCTGAAAGAGGGTGAGAGCTGGCTCTCTGAGCTGTGTGAAATCCTATCCAAGAGGGCTGCCTGGAGGAGAGGTAATTGCAGCAGAGAGAAGCAGAAAGGGAGCTGCCAAATGCCTAAGCACTGTAAGAGCTATACTATATATAGTAGGCACTGTGCTCAGCACCCCAGTGAGGGGTGACAGGGTCCCCTGAAGAACACATTCAAACTCCCCACAAGAGAAAAGATCAGCTTCAACCACCTGCCAAACCCAGAAAGCTCCTAAGTATCAGGACACCAGAACAGTATCATTCAGGTAAGAACTTTCCTGTCTTTTCTGTCTCTTCCCTTTCGTGAAACCAGGGGCAGTTGGACGAATGAAGGAAGAGGAGAAACTCCAAAAAGCAAATAGAGAAGATGCTCTCCTTTCCGGTCCCAAGAGGAAAAGAGAAGGAAATCCAATGTTCAGGGAAATATACCTTCTGGTTAGTGAAATAAAATTGTTTAGAATAAATAGAAGTGACTAGAGAGCTTGTTGTCTAAGCATGATCCTCAAAGTCTAGCATATGCTATTAGAGATTCCATCCCAGTAGGAAGGGAAGAGCCAACTTCACAGAGGGGGTCTTAAGAGGCACCAATGGGAGGAATAGAGTTGCTTTCTAATTGAGAAGACTATTTATTCAACAAGAATACACAGATAGAAAAAGACAGAAAAAGAAGACTTCACCTATAAAACAGAGAGGGGGGTTCAAGTGAAGTTAAATTTCTGACACAGAATTCCCTGGCCTGATATAATATGCAGGTAGACAAGGCCTGCAGGCTCACACAGATAAACCACTGAATGCTCTGATTATCTAATTCTCCTGTGAACACCATCAGGGACTTTGGGTGGACATCAGGAAAAAAGGATCTGGTGAAGCGGGATTTCAGGGCCAAGATCTAGTAAGTGGAGCAGGAGAGATCCAGTAAGCCAAGGGATGAAATATCCAGGAAAGCACTGACAAAAATAACAACTCACATGTACAGCAAACATTTACTGGGGGCTCTTCGTTCATAGAATCTCATTTAATCTTCACAGCAACCTATGAGCACAGGAAGAGTGTCAGGTATACCCTATAGGCTTTGTACTTGGAAATGTGCCTGGCATGTTATAAGCACTCCATATAAGCTATATATTGTCCTAAGATGAGTGCTATTATTACATTTTATGAGGGAATTGAGACTTAGAAAGTGAAGTCTTTTCTTTTCAAAATTACCAGGGGTCCTTTGGTAAGTAAAAACTGACGGTGGGATTTGGATTTAGGGATCTGACTCCAGGGTATTCACTCTGACACCCATTCTTCTCTCCTTTCAGCCTCTTTCCCTCTGAGACCCAGTAGCTCCAGAAACTGTTCTGTGTTCAACCTGGCAGTGCCTTGCTGCCAACCACACTGTCAACCAAACCCCGACCCAAAGGTGAGGGTGATAGCCAAGAGATTAATGTAACACTGCCATGAGTCTTGGCCTTTAAAGGAGGGTTTTGGGGATCCCTGGGTGGCACAGCGGTTTGGCGCCTGCCTTTGGCCCAGGGCGCGATCCTGGAGACCCGGGATCGAATCCCACATCAGGCTCCCGGTGCATGGAGCCTGCTTCTCCCTCTGCCTATGTCTCTGCCTCTCTCTCTCTCTCTCTCTCTCTCTCTCTCTCTCATAAATAAATAAAAATTTAAAAAAATAAATAAAAAAATAAAGGAGGGTTTTGAAGACTGAAAAGATGATAAGTGTCCTAATGAAAGTCTAATGGATGATATACTTACATTCAGTGGGAATTTCTTGAGCAAGAAATAGGAAAGAAAGGAGAGAGAGGAAGAGGATAGCAGCTAGACAAGGGCCAGTAGAAATCACCACATCTCTTTTCTTTCTTTTTAAGATTTACTTATTAGAGAGAGAGCACACGTGGCAGGGAGCGACAGAAAGTCTTACGCAGACTGCAACTGAGTGCGGAGCCCAACTCAAGGCTTGATCTCATGATGCTGAGATCACAACCTGAGCTGAAGCCAAGAATCAGATGCTTAACTGACTGCACCACCCAGGTTCCTCCAAATCACCACATCTTTTGACATCACTGCCACAATAACTGCCTTCTCCATAACCAGATTGCTAGCTTTGGTCCAGAGCTGAACAGCAGGTGAGGTGGAGTCTCTTGAGAGGAGTACAGAAATTGCTTCTCAACAGCTTTGAAGAGCTCATAAAAATGAAAAATATTGAGCAAAGAAAATGAATATCGAGGGGTAGGCTATACTGAGACAGTGGGCCTAATGCCAGCTATCCTGGTGGCAGGGAGTTAAATTGTGGCCCACTCTCCCCTTTTATTTGGGTTCCAATTGTGTATGACATCCTTTCTCCTTTGTAAATACCAAAATAAACCCTATAAAGGGGTTCCCCATCATCCCTGGTACATTTTCTCTTTTCTCCTCCAATCCTCTTTCATCCTTATCCACTCAGCAAACACCTGTTGTCCTGAACTGAACTCAAGGTCTCAGTCTGCTCAGTGGCACAGGCCTGGAGCTGCATTTCCACTAACTGTTCAAGATGTTCCACTATTACCACATTCAACATGCCCGGACTCATCTTCTTCTAACAGAAATCTGTTCTCTTTCCCCAGCACCCATTAACAATAACACCTGGGAGTCATCTTTCATAATTTTCTTCTAAATTTCCCATTAACTTAATCCCATAAATATACTTCTCTGATAATACTTCTCTTCAGAACACTTTCACTACCACCACCACTGCCTTCCTTCAAACCTGGGGATGTTTATAATTTCTTTGAAACAGGCCTTTGCCCCATCGCCCAGGCCATCCCACACTTTGCTGTCAGAAAACTCTGTCAACACCTTAGACATCATCATTTCACAGTTTTAATCAAAAGTCACTCATGGCTGTCAGTGAATGACCACCAAGATGAACTTTCCGAGTTCAAGGTATTATGTATTCCACCCCATTTGTCTTTCCCACACCAACTTCCTACGACCACCCTAGACACACCGCTGGTCCAACCACAGAGACCCAATGACCAGGCCTTTGAAAAGGCAAGGAAAGAACTTTCTCAGAGGCAAATATTTCTACTCTAAGACAGGATCTGGGGTTAACCCAGTATGTCAGAACGAGTCAGGAGCACCAAACCCAAGGTTTATCTTGGCTATCAAGGGGTGGCCACTCCCTGATTAAAAAACACAACAATTAGTGAGTTATAGGCAGAAACACAGAAAAAGAGGTAAAATAATCCCTGGAGTTTGGCTAGGTTGTGCGGAGTAGTAAAAAGAGGTTTCAGAATCTGATATTAGAAAAATAAGGAAAAGAGAATCAAAATGGATGTGAGCAGTCCAGGAAGCTCTCCTAGAAAGGTGGAGAAGGGGCAAGCTCAAAGGAATTAAAATTTGGGGGGACAGAGACCATGTGTAAAAAGAGCTTTTCTGCTCCTAGCAAGAATGAACCTCCCTATGCTTAGAGTTCGATAGTCTTCATCATGGTCTGATTTCGCCAGCGTGAATTTTGAGTGACCCTGGGAGGGAACAGGACAGCAAAGGAGATGATTTAGCACAGTGTATTTTCAAGAGCTTGAGTTGAACTAGCTGCTCTAGAGTCACACAACAATCGCTACCCGGTGATGCAGTGATGAGGTCACAAGTGGTGCTCCCCTTCCCCCCCATCTCTGGCTTCCTCAGAGTTAGGCAGAGGAATCAGAGGGAAAATCCACCTTCTCACACACAGCAATACCATCCACCTCACTCGACTACTTGTCAAGTTCACTACCAACACAAAGGGGTGAGTTGCGTTTGGACAACCACACATGCCCTGCCTTTTTCCTCTCCTTTCTTAAGAGTGACTTAAAGCACCTCAGGCATTGAACAGGGTTGAGATGATGGTTATTTTTCAATGAAAGCTTCCTTTCATTTTCAGTAGCAAGAACTGAGCTATGCTCAGCTTATTTCAAGGAGAGATTCTTAACAATTTTGGAGTTTAACTTAATGATCTATTTCTCCAGAGAGCCATATTGCTTTTAAAACCAAATTAGAAAAAAAAAAAAAAAACCAAATTAGATAAAAGTTACCTTTTATATTGTTAATCAAAGGAGTGCCAGTTAGATACAACTTGCAAGTATTGTCATTGGCTAAAAAGCCCTGTGCATATCTAGAAATCAAACCATCCATAGAAGACCTAGCTCAGGGCAAAACTCAAAATAGAAAATAGGGAAAATAAAATCATATTTTATTATTAAATCCTTAAAATCATTTTATGGCTCTCACATTCATATTTTCAGAGGAATTAGAATTTCCCGGTTCATCTCCTCCTCTCCTGACTTCTTCCCTTCCTCTAATCACGAGGAGGAGGATTGGAATGGTCCATGGGAGTTCAACCATGGTAGAGATGGAGATTCAATTATCTTCCCATCCCCAGTTTCCAAGGGAAGAAAGCAATTATCAAGAAAACAATGCTTTGAAAGCTTGGGCAAGGCACAGAAATGAAAGAAGTGTCCTGAGTCCCTGAGTTCCTAAACCCACTCATATACCCTCTCATTCCATCTCCAGAGGGTTGGGGAGGTGGCCCTGCAGGAGTTGTTTAAAACCCTTGTGCCATGGATGCCTTTAGCTGTCTGACCAAATTCATGACTTCAGAATAATGTATTTAAATGAATTAATTAAAAGACATGGACTTACAAATGATATCAATCATATTGGTAACATATGATCAAATATGGTTTTATCATTGGGAAGGGATAGTAGTTCCAGGACCCTAAGTTGAGAACTCCTGCTGGGAGATATGGAATGGAGACAAGGGTAAGTGAACAAAAAGCAGGGTAAGAGTGAAGAGACCAAGAAATGTTGTCATCAATCCATTCCATGGACAAGAGGACAGCCCAGAGGACAGCCCTTAAATGGGAATTTGGTATAGAGCCCCAACCATTCCAGGAAAATTTTTTGTAGAAGCAAGGATGGACAGGAAGTGTGAGTGAGAAGGCTTGCTGGTCCTCTTCCACCTTGCAGTGGTCTCCCACATACTACCTGTTGCATATTTCTTTGCAGGGCATAGAAAATCAAAGAATGTCGAGTGATGATAACAATAAATCTAGTGAACCCAAGAATGAGCCCAAGAATTGTGATCCCAGATGTGAACAAAAGTGTGAAGCCAAATGCCAGCCCAGCTGTTTAAAGAAGCTGCTGCAAAGGTGCTCTGAAAAGTACCCACGAGAAAAGTGCCCAGCACCACCAAAGTGCCCACCGTGCCCCCCACCATGCCCTTCTCCATGCCCGACTTCCTGCCCCCCCAAGCCCTGTGCCAAGCCCTGTCCTCCTAAATGCCCATCTCCCTGCCCACCCCCAGAGTGAGGTACCAAGGGTACCACTCAACCCACTACCTCCAACATCTCTACCATGTTCACCATCTTGGTGTTGAAAGCTGAAGCCATGAACTGACAAGTAAATATGTCCCTCTGCTGTGCAAAGCTTTCTTCTCCTGTTTTTGTTTTTGTTTTTGGTAGTTTGGGGTTTGTTTGTTGTTTTCCAGCACTAAAACACCAACAAGCAATCCCTAGAGAGTAAGGCTAGAACCCTGGCACTCCAAAGTCAACAACTTTTGAAGATAGCCTACCTTCTGGCCCCACCTGCTGCATAAAAGGATGTGGCATCTCCTGAGGGGTGTACGTAGGGAATGCAGACTGGCAGAGCCATAAATATGGCTGTTAACAGTGGTTCACCTCAGGAGCTCAAGTGGCCATGATGCAGAAAGAAGATGTAAGGGGGAAAGAAGAGTGGGATGTTGAGGAAAGGTCCAGTCCAGAAAGGCTGAGGAAAAATTCTGCCCTCAGCTATTAATCCCACTGCATAATGCTTGGGCAGAACACTCTGAAAACAGGCTGTGTGGGCTTAAACTCTAACTCTGCTATTTCCTTGTCTCTATAAAAGGAATGCTGATGCTAGCAGTGGGCTTACAGAGTTGTCATGAGGCTTAGGAAGTAAAGTGTGTCCAGTGCCCTATTTACTGGGACATAGCCAGCCCTCAGAAAGGGGAACACATGGTACCTATCCAGGTGTCACATGTCACACCTGAACATAACTGCTCTGTGCCTTTCTTCACCATCAGGCTATAAGTCTCCTGAGTACAATATTTAGGTTCTAACTTATGCCTATAAGCACAGCTAGGCACTCATCTAAAAAATAAAAAGCAGTGCCTGGGTGGTTCAGTTGGGTGAGTGTCCAACTCGTGGTTTCAGCTTCATCATTGCAGCAGCATGAGATTAAGCCCATCATCGGGCTCTGCACTCAGAGGGGAGTCTGCTTGAGAGTCTCTCCCTCTCCCCCACTCACACTCATTCTCTCTCTGTAAAAAAATAAATCTTTAAACAAATAAATAAATAATAAAAAACAAAATTGGAGTTGTGGATTACACAATGTCAACTGGCTGGTTTGGATACTTTGAACCATACTTAGGTAACGTCTCCATGGAGAGAATTCTAGTGAAAGGTACACGGGAGTGTCAACATTCTAGTAATTTTAGTACAATGGAGTTATGTGTAACCAATGGAGTATTTTTATTTTCACTAGTCTTTGGATTTTCATTAAGTTTTTATTTCCCATGTAATAGAAAAAAATTACATAATCATGAATATTTCAGAAACCCACCAAAGTCCTTTCATTTGCTTAATGAACTAAATAAATAAATAAATAAATAAAGGAAAAACATCTTCCTACATCTGAGTACACAACTTGGATGCCTTCCTTTGAGAGATAGGGTCTCAGTTCCAGGCCCCCAGTGGCTCTATGGCAGTGTGGTTCAGGTGTTGGTGCTCTCCTGGGTGGTTCTGAGGACTCTGGGGACAGACTGGGTGGAGGCCATCTCTGAGAACATGAAACCATCCATTTGCCAATTTAGTTCTTTTTCTCTCATGTAAATGAAACCAAAGATACACATCTCTTAATGGCTACTTTCCCAACAAAACCTGGATCAAAGGCAATGCCAGGGAAGATGGCTACAACGTGATGAGTATGCTGCCTCCCTGCAGAATGCCATAATTACTCCCAGCCCCAGCGACAGTCACCAAGGCCCTGCCCCAAATGGTAAAGGGTTGTTTAAGTAAATTAGCAACACCTGAAGAATGGCACGATGAGAACCTGTGTGGTGTCAGTCTTGATGGCTCACAGATACTGTGATAGGGCAGGACCAAGCCTCTCCTTTCATGGAAAAGCTGTAAGAAGAGACTCTACCACAGACCCCCATGCATCATTGTTTCTTGAGAAGCAGGCAGTGCACTGCTGACCTTGCAAAAGGACTTTTAAGTCCTCCCAGACCGGGCCAGCTAGGGGCGTTGCTGTGAGCTGGGCCAATGCTATATGAAAGGGCTGGCACACAATCACAGGAATGTCTTGCTTTGAAGCTCTGCAGCTGGAAAGCACCCTAGAGCTCACTTTCTTTTTTTTTTTTTAAGTTTCCATCCAGGATTTTTATTTATTTATTTTTTTTAATTTTTTATTGGTGTTCAATTTACTAACATACAGAATAACCCCCAGTGCCCGTCACCCATTCACTCCCACCCCCCGCCCTCCTCCCCTTCTACCACCCCTAGTTCGTTTCCCAGAGTTAGCAGTCTAGAGCTCACTTTCATTCATCTCCTACATGCAAATGGCAGCTGGGGAGATGGCAGTAAGGAACCAGTTACCAAACCTGTCTTATTTTCCTGTCTTGCTTCCACATGACCAAATATTCCAGCCAGGAACATAAGCACAGACACATCCTGGGAGGCTTTATTGATGATAAGTTATAACTGCTTCTGTGCCCCAGCTGCTTATGCTCTGCAAAGAAATCAGTGGGTTAATACATTAAGTCAATTGCCAAACACATAAAGATGCTAAAATACAAATTGATCGTAAAATCCATAGCAGGTTATTTTCAGGTGCACTGGCTGCATAAAACCTGTGATGCCTTACCTACAGAGTTCTGGGCTCTCTCTTAGGCTTGAAGGAAATGATGCTCAGACTGAGGGTTCATGCTTTTCCCACCAGGAAAATCCCCATAGTTTCTCATCTACACCATCCAGAACCTCCTAACTGGATTCTGAGATTCCAAGTTCACCTTCTAGTCCTTCCTCCAGTGTAAGACAGAGAAGGCAGGCTGGCTAAAATCCAAATCTAAATATGTCACTCCCCTGCTTAAAACCCTTAAAAGGTTCCTTTTTGCCTAAAGAACAGCTTGAATGACTTGACCAGTCACGCATAAGTCTTCCAGAGCTGGCCCCCACCTCCTTGTCTGGCTTTACCTTGCCACTTCTCTCTCCTAGAACTGTGCAGCCCAGCATCAGGTAACTGGTGGCACTTTGGCACAGCAGAGAGTTTCTGGACTGTGTGACTTTACACTTGTCTATTCTCTATCATTCTTCCTCTTCCCACTGAGTCCTCCTCTGAGTAATCCACTTGAGCAGGTGGGTCTTCATCTCCCTCTGAACCCAACTCAGGGGTCACCTACTCTAGGAAGCTTCCCCCTCTGCCCCCGAAGGCTGGTCAGATGCCCCTTACTATGGTCTCAGAGAATCCATGCCTTTCTCCTATAACACTTACCTCACCATATTCTGTCCATCTATTTACACTGGGTTGTAAGTTCTTTGAGAACAGACACTGCCTGGCACACGTAGCAGATATTCAATAGCAATAAATGAGTGCACATTCAGTGGCTTTGGATGCACTTTTCCAAAGAGGAAAGGACTGCTCTGGGCTGAGGCCCTGGCTACTGTGTTATGTGCCCTTGCCACATGGGTCATTCCCAGAATTCAGGGATAGGAGAGGGGGACAGGGCTGAATATAGGTGGCTTCTGGCTGAGAAAAAAGCATCCCTGGCATTGGTCACTTTTCCCTTTGATCACAAGGTACAGATCCTGCCAGCCCTACCCTCCAGCCTCGCCTGGGAAGTACAGCCTGCCTCCCAGCAGATTTCTTACTTTGGAAGGCAGCATGGTAAAGGGAAATGTCTTGTCATCACAAAGACATGGATTCAAAGTGAGCTGTACACTCTCAACTGTGAGGCCCAGGCAAATTGTGTCACCTCAATAGAAGAAGTGGTCTCAGTTTCTTCCCTTGAAGAATGAGAAGAAATGTCTCATTGAGGTGTGGAGATGACTGACCAGTGAGATGGTATATGCAAAGCCCCCAGCATGGGAAACTGAACTTAGAAAGCCAGGACACAAAAGCACTCAAGAACTGGTTAGCACTTGGAGTCGTCACCCCTATCTATGATGGCACATTTCTTGTTCTTCTGTTCTGCTGTGGAGTGCAGTGGGCTTGAGGAGGAAAGAGAGAGTTAAAGAAAGGAAGGCAAATATCTTTGAAGGAAGTAGATTTACAAGGCCAAACCTCCCATCCTGTTCCCAAAGTGGGCCCCAGAACCCACAAATCACAGTAGGAGCCAGATGAGGACTTTTGCATCACTGAGTATAAGTGCTAGATGTGGCACAAAATGTGCCCAGTGTCTCAGTTGTCTGGGAGAGGAAACTCAGCTCCAGAGAAGGAAACATCTTAAACAAGATCACATTGAGTTGGTTGCTAGAAGAGTCTAGGATTTCTAAGCCCAACTTAAGCCATGATGAGTCAAAGGGAAAAGGACTGAAGACTAGTATGAACCTAAACAATTTTGGAACATACTTCTCCCCATTTCCTGTGTCTGTGGTCTTTAACCTGGAGGCCATGAACCTCCTGAAGGTAAAGATGCGTACCTATGTATAAACTTCCTCATCACCTCAATACTATTAAGAACCATTGGCTGATCTGCATCTTTGTTGCTTTCCTGAAGTTTATAAAAAGTCCCAAGTGCAGTGATGTCCTAAATGTTTTTAAATGGGCCATTGCCTGGTCCAGGCATGAGCTAACCACATGATCTTAAAGTAGGCACTTAATACTTTTGTACCTCAATTGCCTCATCTTAAGAAGAATGCAGTTGATAAATAATGTAGTGCCTCTTATTTAAGCACGTGTTGAACTGAAATGAGGAAAGGGAATCAGGTGGCCTGTCATGTCCCCCCTGGGAGCAATGACCTGTGACCCACAACCCCTCCCACAACCTCTGATTCAGACTCTCCGTGCAGGGAACACTGGAGGCAGGGAAGGGTGGTGGACTCTCCCTAAGGAGCCCACAAGCTCTCCAGAGTCACCTGCTCCCAGGGAACAGGGTGAGCTACATTCTGCACCATTTGGCTTTATCAGAGCCACTGCCCTGTAATATGCAGACTGGCCAGCCAAATGAATCAGAAGAGTCTGGGAACTTTTATGATCTGAACAAAGGCGATCGTTATTTGAATGAGGATGGTAGGGGGTGGGGAGGCATGGCCTGAACACACCTGACTCTCTTCTGCTGACCCTGTATAATCACACCCTGACTCCCAATAATGACAGCTGCAGAAATTTAAAATCTTAAATCTTAGATGGCATTCAATCAGATTAGCCCCAGTCTCACTGGATAGCTGGGGATGGTTAAAGTATTTAAGCTCCTTATCTTAAGATGTAGGGTGAGACAATCTCCCCAAAGCTGTCCAGGTCACAACTCCAGATACTGGGCCACTAAGGTTGGTTTTTGAGGACCTGGACCCCAAATACTCCCACTCTGTATCTAGGAAAAGATATGCCACCTAAGGTTATTCAGTCACTTGACTGGGCCACTGCCAGTCACAGAAGACAGAAGACTAGGTGGATTATAAATCATAATCTAATCAAGGAAGAGCCTCCTACCCCCCCCACCACCACCACACAGTCATGCTTCCACATACTTACCAAGTCATATAGACGTCAAAGCTAACCATTCATGAATATCACAGTCTATCAAAGCTGCAATGGACCTAGCTTGACTCCTAGGCTACGTTTAGTATTTTAAAGATGAAGAAAATGAGGCCAGAAAGCCTCAGGGGCTTGCCTGAGGTCACACAACTTGTTAGGGACAGAGCCGGGTCTCTGGGCCTCTGCACAGTACACTGTCTACTACATCCCAGTGAGTAGAAAAGTATAAGAAAAGATGGAGTCCTGGGGGGGGGGGGGGGACAGATAAAGGAGATGGAATAAGAACTGAGAGAATTGGAAAGGCTTCATGAGGGAGCTGAATCCTGATCAGTCAGATGGCACTAACATTCTGGAAGTACCTTGATAGCCCTAAGTGTGCATATGTTCTCAAATATATTCCTCATAAGGAATCTGTGAAGCACTGTTAACCTTCCCAACAAGAAGAAATCTAGGCTCTGAGAAGTACCTTATCCAGGATACACATACTCTTTGTAATTGAGTCAACTCCAGGTCAGTGGGGGTCCTGAGCCCAGTTCTTTTCTCATGCATCACTAAGTGCTGGTCTTTGACTGAGGGGTTGACATAACCAATGAGTAAATATTTAAATGAGGGAGTGCTAAGTGGAATTTTATGTCTTCATTTGAGACTTCCCAAGAGCTTCAGACATTGGGAAAGGTGTATTAAATTTCTATTGATGCTGTAACCATAACTTTCGTGGCTTAAAATGACAGAAGTATATCATCTTAGAGTTCTGGAAGTCAGAAATCTGACACCGGTCTCTCTGGGCTAAAATCAAAATGCCAACAGGGCTATATCTCCTTCTGGAGGCTTTAGGGCAGAATCTGTTCACTTGCCGTTCCCAGCTTCTGTAGTTTGTCCACACTTCTGGCGCATGGTCTCCATCTTCAAAGGCAAATATGGTCAGTCAAACTTTTCTCACATTACATCACTGTGACACTGATTCTTCTGCCCCTTGGTCCACATTAAAGGACTCTTGTGATTACATTGGACCCACTTCACTGTTATCAGCTTACTGTGAGGCAGAGAGTCCTTTGAGAGAAGTTGAACTGTGGCCTCTTCCTAACTGCATTCACCCTCCTCCATGAGAACATGACCTGCTTTCTCCATTGTTCAGCAAATCCCTATTTGGTCTCCTCCTGAGGCTCAAAGACACAGAAATGCATGCGTCACAAGCAAGGACAGCTGATGCATCCTGTTGTAGAAAACTTCAGGAAATCTCAACCAAGCAGCCTCCCTTCCCCAGCCTCTCACCCACCACTTTTTTTTTTTTAAGATTGTTTATTTATTGATGATAGATCTAGAGAGAGAAAGAGAGAGGCAGAGACACAGGAGGAGGGAGAAGCAGGTTCCATGCCGGGAGCCCAACGTGGGACTCGATCCCGGGACTCCAGGACCGCGCCCTGGGCCAAAGGCAGGCACCAAACCACTGAGCCACCCAGGGATCCCCTCACCCACCACTTTCTTGAACCAGCCTCAGGCTCTCCTTTCAGCAGGGTTCTAACAGCATTCCTTCTTCCAGGCCTATAACACCCTTGCCTACCCTCCTTGCCTGGTAATTCCTACTGTACAGCAAAACACAGCACATTCATCCCCGAGCAGCCCTCTAGGACCTTCCATCCATCCACGATTGAAAAAGCGGTCTTCTTTTGAGGCTTGGGGGCTTACCTCTGCCAATCTTCCCCATGAGATTGTGGACTCCTTGAAAGCAGGGTATTGAATGACTGAAAGAATGAATGAATAAATCTAGTGATGGAGAAGTTCTTGTCTGCTAGGACTCCACAGTGTTGCCTGTGAGAAATGGAAAGAGAAAAAAAAGAAAAGAAGGAAAAAGAGGAGAGCTCCCCAATCCTACACTTAATCACCCAGTTTCCAGGTTCTCTAAATTACCTTACCCCTTCAGATATACCCATGAGTCTTCCAAGTCTCTCTCCTCATCCTACCTAGCCCCACTTCCACCCAGCCCCAGAAGATCATCTCCCTCACAAGAACAGCAGCATGACTCCCCCACCCCTGGCACTTACCTCTTACAGGACACCAATGGTGTCCACGCTGGTGCTACCTAAATCCTCCATGCACCAGTCCTAAAGATCAAAATGTTACCTGGTCTGTCCTCAACTCACCTTCTAAAAACTATTTGGGGGATAAAGACTCCAAAAACTGTATAAGCCTTTAAAGGAACATCTGATTTTAGCCAAATACTTTTCTTAGGAAATGTCCTCCACTTCTTCAAGTTAAGGTGTCCACCATCATGTTTAAAGTCTCTGGGGTTTGACCAACTTTAGCAAACAAGCACAAGCCCACCACTAAGTGGTCTAGGGGCTTCTTTCATAACAAATACTTTCCCATCCTCCAATACATGAGATCCTTCTCCACTCTCAATCGTCTCTTACATTCACCTTCTTTATTCCTTAATTAATGCATTCACTCTATTAATGGTCATTTATCTTCCACCTACTAGACCCCTAGCCTCTAGAAACCTACAACCCAGGTAGTAATATGATCTTGTACATAAGTAACTGGAATTCCTAATAACTACAGTAAATATCACATAAATAGCACCAACAATAGGCATTATGGGAGTTCAGAAGGAGGTGAATTCATTTCTGGCTCTTGGAAGGTAGACTTGAGTAGAGCCTTGCAGAGGGCTTAGGGGTTCACAAGTCACAGAGAGAGGGGGCACACAAGACAGAACTGGGAGCCACACAGAGGCTTGGAAGCAGGGAAAACTGGCTGTGTTTGCTTTGAAACTTTTCCTTTCATCGCCCCGGCTTTTATTGACCTAAGTTGTAGGAAAAGTTTTTCCAGAAAGCAAGGAGGCAGACCAATATTGTTCCATCCTGTTTTCTTGGTCACTGTGAAAATTCTGTGAGTGACTCCATTTTTAGAAATGTCATAAATCAAAGTTAAGAAAATGAAGGTTATCGGCCTTCTCCCTCTCTTTTCCTCCACCGTACTTCACAACCTAAGAGTAACAAATGGGGAAAAAAAAAAAAAGAGTAACAGATGACTCCAATTTCCCCGAAGACTTCTGTGCAGGAAAATCACTATCTCCAGGAGACTGTAGATCCTTTGTATGCTTGGGACCATAGGACAATCCATCTTCCTTGGGTCTGGAAGTGTGATTTTCAGGCTCAAAGAAGAGACATCCAGTGGAAATGTCTGAAATCGGCCATACATGGCCTTGACCCAGATAGACCCCAAGGCCTTAGGCCTTCCTGTGGGTAAAGACAAGATGAGTAAGATGGATCTTATCTCTTGCCACCTCCTGAACCAGTTTGGGCAGACAAGGAACCCCATCCCAGTTTAACAGACTAAGATAACGTTTTATGAACATTCTTTCGCTGCTACCTCTAATGAGAGAGATCTGAAAGGAGCCCCTCCCTGCTGAGGTCTGGTAAGGACCCAGCAGCCCAAATGGAGACTGATTAACAGGCATCCCAAGCAGTGACTCAAACCATGGGCAATTTCAGAGGAAGCTCGTTATGTTGACTCCACAATTAGGACATCAGCCCACGTGGCCAGTCAGTACTGCAGGAGGCAGGACCAGGCACTATATAAAAGTCCCTATTCTGCTGAGCCCTGCAATCCACATCCTTTGTTGAGTCTTGCTGAAGACAGGTAAGTGGAGACATCTGTGCCCTCTCTCCCTCCCACTTGCTGCTCTGCCTTCAGGAGGCTCCTCTCTTCCTCCACTGCACTGTACTTCCCACTGATTTTCAGTGGTTTGCCATTTCTTGGGCCTCTCACACCATCCTGTGTATCTGTCTAGTCTCTTGTACCTGGTTTTCAAAAAGATTAGTCAAATAGAGGAAAAGGGAAGATCTGTGGTGGAACTAAGTGTCAGGTAGGATTGGGCTATGAGTATCTAGACAAGAGCTATGAAAATATTCCCACCTAGGATATGGTTATCAGAGGGAGCTGAAATAGGGATCGAAAAGAGAAAAGGATAAAAAATAAATAAATAATAAATAAAAAATTAAAAAACTGCAAACAAGTTCTTAGGGTTAATAATCATTCACTTTCCATTTCCCTCTACCAACCCGTCATCTCCCAGTTCTCATCCTAGTACTATTACTAAAGTTAATTTCAAATCTTGTATTTGTTTCAGGTCCTGCTATCCACCCTAGGATGTCATTTAATGAACAACAGTGCAAGCAGCCATGTGTGCCTCCTCCATGTCTTCAAAAGACCCAAGAGCAATGCCAGGCAAAGGCTGAGGAGGTATGCCTCCCTTCATGCCAGGATCCCTGCCAAGAGAAGTGCCCAGTGCAAGTTCAGGAGGTGTGTCTTCCTCAGTGCCAGGAGTTAAACCAAGAGAGTTGCCCACAGCAAGTCCAAGACCAATTCCCACCTCAGTGTATAGAGCCATACCAGGAGCTATCTCAGACAAAATGTGTGGAAGTTTGTCCACAGAAAGTTCAAGAAAAGTGCTTATCCCTCAGCAAGGGAAAGTAGGGTCTCATAATGCCATCTTGAGTCAAGAAGATGGCCAACAGATGAAAACCGAATCCAAGCCCATGCAATGGTAGCCTCCACCTGTGGGTACCTCTCTGTGCACTTTGTTCTTGCTGCCTGGCTTCTTCAGTATTCCAGGACTGGGTCTGTTGTCTCTGAAGACATTTTTCTCTGCATTTCATCAATCTCTGTGAATAAGTATTGTTTTCAGCAGTCTAGTGGAAAGTAGAAACTGTAGGAAGAGTGCTGTTGTAAGGGAAGACCATAGAAACATCATCCAGCTTCCATGGGGCATGAACTCACCCAGCCCTGAGTGTGTAACAGCCAAGAATGATGCTTCCATACATCATTCAGAGCATCAGCCTCTACTCGAGCATCAAAACAAGTTGACTTTTGATGGACTTTGCACTGATTACCACCACCACCACCATGAATACTGAGAAGAGGTTGGTGGTGTTACAGAAATAAAAACTTGGGTCACTTTGTCTATGCATCCTAAAAAGGAAATGCAAATGATTGGACATTGGAATGTTAGTTGTGCTTTTAAAAATGAAACAAAAGCATATAATGATTTAATCCAAACAGTCAATAAGGACAGATGAGATGGGGTGTCTGGGGTCCTGATTGATCTTGTGCTTGATGGCTGGTTTGCTTTGGGCCCTATAATTTCATATTACATGCTTTAGAGATGTGATTTGTGTCTGTGTGGTGCAATCTGGGCTGTTCTCCAGCTTCATTGCTTTCTTCTCCCTGGCGAAGGTAAAATATAAAATAAAATTGATCTCAAGGCTGAAGTCTGGCTTGATGTGTGTTCTTTCTTCCTCCTCACTGCCCAACCACAGTCCCTCCCTGTGATGATCATGTTCCCCCTTTTTTTGGACAACTGGAGTAGGAATGAAAAACAGAGTTCTCAGGTGCAGATAAAACAACAATGTTGACAGAGGCCTCATAGAAGTTCACGTGGATTGTTCCACTCCCACTCATAATGCATCATGAGCTCACTTATGCACACATTTCCCACCTAGGAGAATCCATCAGAGCCTGGGACATGCCTACACTCAGAATTTCACATCCAGAATTCTTGCCACTATGACTTTCCTCTCTGATCCTTGCTTTTGGGAGAAAGGACTCAAATGGGGAGGAGGAGTATTATATGAAAGAAGGAGTCCCCAGTGAATCTATGATATCTTTCAAGCATAGCATCACTGTCAGAAGGAAGAACTAAGCATAATTCTGAGATGAATAGACTCAAGGACCAAAATAGGCCTGCCATCTCAGATTTCAGGAAAGCCCGTCAGCCCAGGTTACCTCCCTGTAGCATAACACCCACTTCCTCTCATTGAAAGGATCCAGTAGAAGCAAGACTTACTTACATGAAAGACCTCATAGCTGCTTCCTCAGTGGTGCCTTGAGGTCTGATCTGGACTCTTAAGTCATAGAGCCAGTCTCCTAAGATCTGAAGAGGCCCATCACACCCCTGGGCCACCCCCCCTTCCGAGTCAGCCCATATGAGTAGACCCAGTGGGGAGCTACTTGGCTGACTTGAGGGCCTTGCAGCACTGGACTCACCTCAATCCCTTAATCTTAGAGATTTTCTAAGGCAAGAGAGGAGGATGCAGGGGGAAACTTGGGGGAAGATTTCAAGCAGTGACATGAAGCCCTGAGGGCTCACTGACTCTGCAGATGGCAAACACAGGCCCTGAGCTCTATGCACATTTTCTGAGGGAATCCTGGCAGCAGCTCGAGGGGTTCATGCATTGCCCCTTTATCTTTATTAGGGAACTGGTCTGGCCTCACAAAGCAAGTAAGTGGTGAAGTCAAGATTCCAACTGGAGTCCCTCCTGATTCCAGAATAGAGCTTTTACTTGTATGAAGAAGTGCCTATGACACACAGAAAGATTTCCAGAACTGACTTCACATTCATTTATTCATCCACCTACTGAGTGCCAGGGGCTAGAAAGACAGTGGTGAACAGGCAGGCAGCATCCCTGAGCAGAACTAGAAAGCTGCTTTCCATAGGCCATGCCTGCCTAGGGGGCCTCTCTAAAACCTGGACATCCCAAGTACTGAACGTCTCCAGGTGCTTGAATCGCAGTTCTTTTCCCTCCCTGCATGTTTGGAATAAATTCTCTCTTCTATTTTCTGGCTTTGGAATAAGCCTGTGCTCCCCCTGGGCCACAACCTACAACAGGCCCAGAGAACCCTCCTAGCAGTAGAGCTTCTAACTGGGCTGGGGGAGGGGAGAGAGGTTCATGACACTTCTCCAGCCTGGCTCAAGCCCAAGAAATGTCTTTGTTCTCCAGCACTAAAAGCATACACAGATTGAAGTCCAAGATAGGGCACTCAGACGCTGAGCAGAAGTGCATGCTAACACGCAGAGAGAGTCCATCAACATCAGAGAAAGAACTGCCTGCTGATTACAGGGGAGGCCTCAGTAGATGGCAAGGAGACACACCTACAGATTGTAGATGAAGGAACAGACATCAAGGAGCCAGAAGACCTTCATCGCACTCTGCAGTGAGAACGGCCATACCTTCCTCGTGCTCACAGAGCTCTGACCTAGGCCCTGCCCACACTGCTGCTACAGCGTCAGGGCCCTAATGACATGGGTCTGGGACATGGGATGGTTAGGATGTAGGTGTTTGTATCTGTGCTGAAACCTTTCAGAAAGAGGGAGAGAGACATTAACAAGGGGAGTCTGGATTTAGAAGTTCTAGTTGACAGTCCCTAAGGAAAAGACAAAACTGGAGCCCATAATTTGAATATACTCCCAGATCGAGCACCCATAGCTGCATAACTGAAATTCACAACTATCCTGATTCCCCCCCAAATGTGAGCTCTGACCCTAAACGAACTTAAGCTTTCCTCATATGAGCATGACCTCACAGCTTCATGAGCCTATAGGCAACACGCAAGTAAGTTTGTGCAGCACTGTTCCCTAGAAAGAATGTAGGCCTCTAGTAGTCAATCATTAATAGAGATCGATGTACTTACGCTTTATCAACTGAGCTGTAAGCCTCATTTTGTGAGCTTCTTGCTACTTTCATGTTGAAATCTTCCAGTTTGGTAAACTATTCTTTTGTCCTTTTCTCTTAACTTGATTTGATTTCAGTTTTGATACAGTGAATTCAATATGTGACAAGAGTGGACCTATGGGCTCCATGTGTCAAGAGTAAAAGTATCAAGAAAACATCAGTAGATATTTACAGAGAACCCACTCTGCACCAGGCTCTGGAGAACTGTTGGGATGGACCCATGTGATAGTAAAATGGCCTGAACACTTTCATATTAGAAACTGTTGAAATATATTTAGACTAGAAAATAAAATACCCAAGGGATCAGGATAGCTTTTCTCAATATTTTAAGTGCTTTAGTGGGGAAGGGATTGGATTTCTGCGAGGTTCTAAAGGACACAGTGGGGATCTATGGATAGAAGTTACTGATTTGGTTCAGTTTAAGAATTTTCTTATGATGAGATTTGTTTGCTGGTGACAAGAGCTTCCCTTGGACATGCTACATTCCCATGAACTAGAAGAATGCAACTAGGGAGTGATGGCAAGTGTGAATACTAAGCCTCCGCCCAACCTGTCCGGCACTAAGATTCAACTAGCTCATCTAGCTCTCCTGGGCAAAATGGGACCCAGGGGCAGGGGAACGTAACAGGACAAAGAGACTCAGAAGGCCAGACCCTGAGGTCAGAAGACAGAGAAAATTACTCTGGCCTCTAGGACACTGCTTGGAAGCCCTAGGGACCAGCACAGGGTGCTTCATGGCTTGAGACTAAGGAAAGGAGGAAGTTAAGTGATGGCAAGTGGCTCCCTCAAATTTAGGTATTTTCTTAGTATCTTTATGGGGCCCAAACATTTCATCCTTAAGTAGTACCTTATAATAATTCCTCACCAACTTCCAAATCCAACCTTCCCAGTCTAGGTTTAGAACATCTCTCTCCCCTTTATTCCTTGCTTCTTTGCCTTCTGGACCTCCTTTCTCTCCTGGGCCAGAGGTGGCCCATCTATTCCAGTGCATGTGTACCTGAGAACCCATCATAGCCTCCTTTCTACCTGCATCTGTCTCTCTCTCTCCCACCCAGGATTCTCCCTCTGCTTGTGTCTGTCAGCCCATGAGTTTCAAACTTACCTCCTCCTGGAAATCTTCCATGTCAAGGAGCCAGCAGGTGCATCTACACAAGTTTCGAGAGGTCTGTTTCCCCCTTGCAGCTACCCTGTGTGTAATTACCTGTATCTCCTGTCAGCATGAGAGCCCTGGATGGCAGCTGTGCCTTGCTGTGCTCTTTGCCTGTCTTCATGGGGCCAACTACCTTGAAGTCTTAGGAACTCCCAGAGTCAGTAAACCAGCATGCCCTCTGAGCAGAGACAAAAAAGGCTTCTTTTATTTATAGGGTGACAAACCATCCTGGTTTGCCTGGGACTAAGGGGGTGTCCAGCATGCAGGACTTTTGATTTTAAAATTGCACTGGTCCCAGGGAAACCAAGAGAAGTTGGTTACCCTGTCTGTGTACCTGCATATATAGGACATGATGTTTGTTGCTATGGGAACACAGAGGGAAAGCAGATGAGATGTCTATGCTGGAGGAATTTGCAGCCCAAGATTGAAATGGGGAGAACTTTCTGAAAAACTGTGTACCCAGAAGGCTTAGTGCCTACTGCCTGCTGTCCATCACAGCACCATTCTGGGTATGCATATGCGTGTGCATGTGTGTCTGTGTGTGTCTGTGTGTGTTGGGTGAGGGACACTAGATCAACTGGCAGGTCCCCAGGCTAGCCCTGTATAAGTACAAACTGTTAGATCCTTGGCCAGAGAAGTAGTATAGTGGGAGATATCCCCATGTCCTCCACTCCATTCCCACTGCCATCTCTAACCTCAGGATGCCTCGGTCAATGGGTGGCAGGTCTGGACTCAGCCACTCTTGCTCTTTCTTCTCTCCCATGGATATTTGCCTCTCACCTAGAGGTGGCTGGAAGAAGAGAGGGTGGGCTGGCAGGGCTCTGCATCTCCCACACTCCCAACCTCCCAACCAATCTTGTACCCACCAGCCCTCTTAAAAAAATAAATTAATAAATTAAATTAAATTAAATTAAATTAAATTAAATTAAATTAAAAAAAAAAAAAAACCCTAGGGACTGCTTCTGTTTATCCAAGAGCACCATCTACTGGCCACAGAGGCACTGGGCCTTCTGTGGGCCACACCCATCCTGGCCTTATGTCTGAGAAGGCCACACTGAGGGTTAGCCAAGGCAAGGTGCTGGTGGAGGCAACAGCAGAGATGTAGCATCTAATGGAATAAGAGGAAGGCTTAATATGCAAGACAGAGTTATATAACATATGTGGCAGGTGCATTAGGCATGGTGGTTCAGAATATAGGCTCAGGAATCCGACTGTAAGGATTAAAACCTTCTATAAAAATTAGTGAAAGGGAATAAAGGGAAAGGAGGGAAAATGAGTGAAAATATCAATGAGGGTGACTAAACATGAGAGACACCTAACTCTGGGAAATGAACAAGGGGTAGTGGAAGGGGAGGTGGGCGGGGGGGGGAAGGGGTTGGGGTGACTGGGTGATGGGCACTGAGGGGGGCACTCGGTGGGATGAGCACTGGGTGTTATGCTAAATGTTGGCAAATTGAACTCCAATAAAATAAATAGATAGATAGATAGATAGATAGATAGATAGATAGATAGATAGATGATAGATAAATAAAACCTATTCTTTCTTAAAAAAAAAATTTTTTTTGAAGGCTTGTTGGTACCAAGCACTGTTGCAAGCACTGAAGATTTAGCAGTGAACTAGATGCATAGAGTTTCTGCCTCCCAGAGCCTACATGAAGAGGAGGAGACAGACAAGAAGCATGTGAGCAAATGCATAAATAAAGAAAACGTAGGAAATAAAAGAGTGACAAAATACTCTGGTAAGGAAGGGTGCTCTTTAGTCAGGAAAAGCTACTCTGAACAGGTGACATCTAAGTATAAACATGAAGGAGCCAGAGGAGCCAGCCATGTAGGGATTGGGGGCAAGTTTAGCAGAGCAATAAGGAACTCAAGGAAGCTCCACAGACAGTGGCCTCTGGAGTATCACTCCAGATACACATTTGAAGGTGGACACTGACCAACTTTTAATCCATTCAAATGAATGTGGGTGGAAGGGCAAGGCCTCTGGGCACCATGTCATACAGGTGGTGATTGATAAATGGGAGTATTTCATCCAGAGATGAGAAAGATTTCCAAAGCATGTGGCAGCTGTCTTTAGATTTTTCCAATATGACTCCAGAGGGGAAGAGCATGTCTCCGTGAGTTTAGGGTACAGAAAGGCAGGTTTATACTCATAACAGGAATCAAATGGCCCAGCAGTGAAATGGGCTACTTGTACAGTAGTGAAAGTATGCAAGAAGAGGCCAAATGGTAATAAAAAGTTTGAACTAGATTTTTAAAAATCTTGCATCAACACAAAATTGAACAAAACTTTTCTAAAATTTTAAAGAGAAAGGAAAAGTTTTATTCGAGCCCTAGTTAGGACAACTGTCCAGGATACACAATTTTCATAAGTAGAGTGCTCCAGGGAAGAAACATTTAAAAGGTATAAGTTGGTATACAGTTAAGGTATAATGTTATACAGGTTTTGAGTAAGGGACAGGCAGGGCTAGGTAGGGAGAGATAGGTAGGGGGCTACAGGGATCAGGCTCACAGAAATCCCAAAAGTGTGGAGGTGAAAGGAAATCAGAGATAAGGGAAACCAGACCATCCTGTCCCAGGTGTCAGAGGTGGGGTCTTGTTGTTATAACAGGTACTTGTGACCAACAAAGAATTACTGGACCCTAAAAAGGAAGTGCACCATTAAAGGTGTCATCACTAGTCCTTACTCAGTGGTGATATCAGTAGAGGGTTAAGATGATTTAAGTGTCTGGCAAGCTTTCAATAAAAGACCAACCCTAAAAGCCCTTAGTGGCAACCCTGTCAGGATCCCTCTTATTCCTGAAAGTATTTTCTGTATCCTTGCTTAGTGAAACTCTCTTTACTCACTCTCCTTTGTCCTCGAGATTCAGTCTTGATGCTGATCCCTGAGGCAAGAACCTCACTCTCCCGCTTGTTTGTTTGTTTGTTTGTTTGTTTGTTTGTTTGTTTGGGGGGGAGTTCAAATAGTTAAAAGTCATCACGACAAAGGGCATTCCAGAAAGCTAAGCTACAGGCTTTGTCTTACGTTTTTAGTATGTGCAAGATCATGGCTTTAATCTGATGGGAACCAGGAAGGTTTTGCTGTTTTTCTTATCTTTACTTTTGGTTATTATTATCTTTTTGTAATGATGCAGATGTACAATGTGTGATTGGGGCAGAAACAGATCCCATGCTTTTGTTACATTACTTTTTTCTCTGCTGGTGCCCTCAGTTCATGGTCACGCCACTCTGAAGAATGAAGACAAAGGCCAGACAGAGTGTGGGCAGCAAAGCAAGGTTTATTGAGCGATATAACAAAGCTCTAGAAGAGGAAGAGGACTTGTGATGGTTGCCACTGGAGTTTCTAAATCTAGGAGCTTTTATGGGCTTGTTGGTGGGCGGTTAACCCTCCCTGTGCCTGTCATCCAGTCAAGCTTTTGTCACCCTTTTGTCACATGGGAAAGGGTGAAGGGCTTCTTCCAGGATGGTGTAAAATCCTTTTAAGAGTGGTAGGGCTGGAGCTGGAGCCCCTGGTTCCTCCCTGCCTGTCTTCCCACTATCCTTTATCACTTTGAAGTCTTGTTAAGTCATCTTGACCTTGGCAAATATTAAAGCATAGCTTCCCTGGGAGCCCAGGAATAAGGCCCACAAATGTTGAAATTTTCCTTTATCACTTGTTTTTTTTTTTTTTTTAAGCTTTTTTTTTCTTTAAGACTTTACTTTTTTTCATGAGAGACCCACACAGAGAGAGAGACAGAGGCAGAGACACAGGCAGAGGGAGAAGCAGGCTCCATGCAAAAAGCCCAGCGTGGAACTTGTTGTGCCCAAGATTGCGAATCCGAGAAACCACGGAGGAGCCGACACCGATGCAAACACACGAGGGTTTATTTACAAGCTCGAGCTTGGGTCCAAGTGTACCCGACACAGCGGAGCGGGGACTTGGACCCCGAGCTGGGTTTCAGCTTAGTTTTTTATAGGCTGGTCTAGGGGACCTCCAGAAGGGGGGAGGAATTTCTCAAGTTCTGTTTACATTCTGATATGGGGCCTTCAAGGGCACTGAGCTCTGTTCTCATTCTAATAGGGGCTTCCTGCCCTTGGCTTGGGCTCTGTTCTTATTCTAATATGGGACTTTCTAGGACGTTAAGCTGTAGGCTGTTTTTTTTCCCTGTAACTGAAGTGATGTAAAGTTCAGCTCTTATTCACAGGGGCCTGGGATGGCTGTACTTGTGCTAACGCTGAACTTAAAGTGGAATGGCCTTAATTTTCTCGGCCTCCACAGAACTCAATCCCAGGACTCTAGGATCACTCCCTGGGCAGAAGGCAGGCGCTAAACCACTGAGCCACCCAGGGATCTCCTCCTTTATCACTTGTAAGTCTCCTCTACTCCTGCACTTGAATCGCTTATAGGTTGCTCTGAATATAGTGAAAACAGCTTTTGCCAGCCAATCACTGAAGGGATATGTGTCCCAGAGTCTTAGGACCAAGACTATGGCATATCAGAGTGGAAAACTGGGTGTCAAATACAGAACAAGCTTTTACTCAAACCCAGGCAGATGCTAATAAGTGTGGAGGCCGAGAAAAATTAAGGCCATCCCACCTCAAGTTTAGCATTAGCACAAGTACAGCCATCTTAGGCCCCTGTGAATAAGAGCTGAACTTTACGGGAAAAACTGCAGAATGTCCTCAATGTCCTCAGCAGGGAATCCCATATCAGAAAGACAACAGAGCCCACGCCATGGTAGAAAGTCCCATATTAGAATGAGAACAGAGCTCAATGCCCTAAGCCCCATATCAGAATGTAAACAGAACTTGAGAAATTCCTCCATCCCTTCTGAAAATCCCCTAGACCAGCCTATAAAAAACCCAGCTGTAACCCACTTCAGGGCCCAAGTCCCTGCTCCGCTGTGTCGGGTATACTTGGACCCAAGCTCGAGCTCGCTAATAAACCCTCGTGCGCCGGCATCGGTGTCACCTCCTTGGTGGTTTCTCGGATTCGCAATCTTGGGCACAACAATAAAGATGAGGAGTGGAAGTTCTCCTCATCTCCCCTCTCAGTTTGCTTCCATTCTCTGTCACAACACTGGAGATGGGAATTTCTTCCCCTGTAGTGGTCTGAGGAAAAAGTAGTCCAAACTATTCAAGAAAATATCTGAGTATTCCTGGGTCTTAAAACTCTTTATGTTGTATTCCCTCATAACAGAAAATATTTGTGTATGACCTAAAAATATATGAATGTGTTCAACCTCATTATTCATCAGAGAAATACAAAATAAAACCTCAATGGGACACCACAACCCACTGGAATGGCTAAAATTAAAAGGATGGTTGCTGAGGTTGTGGGAGTGCCAATCGGTGCAACTACTTTGGAAAACATTTTGGTAGTTGATGTAATAGTTTTGGATTAGTGTTGCTGGGGTCTGAAGCCAATGGCCAAGAAAAAATTCTTGGATATCTTTGGTGCAAAAAAGTGATTTTTATTAAAACACCAAGTCAGGACCCAAAGGCAGAAAGGGCCACTGTGCTGGCGTTGTGAGGGATGATTGATTGTATACTTGGGAGCTGGGGAAAGTAAGGAAAAAGGGAAATTTCCAAAAGGACTTTCTTGTGCTAAAGAGGATTTGAGCCTGGCTATGGTTAAGCTAAGGTTGTTTTTCCCTCTAACAAAGCATTAAGACAGTTGAGAGTTTCCCACATCACTATGGAGGGGAAAGTGATGTTAATCCTCCAGGAAATTGAGGCTATGGGTTTCTGGAAGTTAAACTATGGATAAAATGTATTTTCTTGTAAATCACTGAGACATTTGTAAACTGTTGGAGACTCTACTGGACTGGGATCTCTATCAGTTAACCATTTGTTTTTTCCCCTCCCTTTATTGTAGAGCAGCTAGGAGTGGCTGGAGAATGTCACGCTAAGGGTGGGGGTCAGCTTGTGCTTTGCTCTCTGCTTGCCTTCTGCTCCCTCATCACTAGAGATTATTAACGACAAACATGTGACTAGACATTGATGGAGCAACTCCTCTTCTAGGCATATACTCTGTGGTAAAGGAGAAAATAAAATGGAGTAGCATTGCTCAGAGGAGTATTTAAGATGGAGATGAGTTAGGGACAAACAGGGCTAGGCAGGGCTAGGTAGGGGGCCACAGAATCAGGCTCACTGAAATCCCCAAAATGCTGAGTCTAAGGAAACCAGAGATAAGGGAGCAAGCCAGACCACCCTGCCCTGGGTGTGGGTGGGGAAGGTGTCTTTTTATGACAGTCAGCTGTGACCAACAGAGAATAACCAGACCCCAAACAAGAAGTAAGCCATTAAAGATGTTACCACCAGTCCTAACTCAAACCAAGACGGCACAAGAATCTCAAGGCCACAAGCTTCCCAGTCAGTTCCCAATAAAAGACTGCCGCTACGAGCCCTCAGTGGCAACCCTGTCGGGGCCTCTCACTTCTGAGAGCTTTCTCTGTGTCTTTGCTTAATAAACTTCTATCACTTTTCTCACTCTCCTGTGTCTACAACATTCATTCTTCGACTCCATGAGACAAGAACCAAGCTCTCTCATTTCAGAGACAGAAGCACATTGAGGAATTGGGACTTAATCACATCCTCCATGTCAAATTCTTACAATTGCTGCTGAACTCAGTCAGCTATAGGCCAAGACATCTGCTGCATGTTAGTGATGAAGTTTTGGAATATAGGTGAGGTCCGGAGCCGATGACCAAGAAAGAATTCTTGAGCCGTCTTTGGTGTAAATCGGTGGTTTTATTAAAGCTCGGGGACAGGATCCGTGGGCAGGAAGAGCTGCTGCCCTGGGCCTGTGAGGGGCGGCTGATTACACCTGGGGGTTGGGAGGGGTTGGAGGATAGCTGTACTCTCTAAGGAATTTTGGAAGCAGGGTCTCCAGGACCTGTAAGTCTCCAGGACCTTGAGGGCACCAGCTATTGTTGGGAAAAGGTCACTAATATTTAAAACCTGAGTCATGAGACCCTTCAGATGTATATCAGTGGGCCATGTGCTTGGGGGATGATTGCCAACATGTATCTTGGGGGTTTAGAGACAATGGAAATTTCTAAAGGAATTTTTATATGTTAAAGTAGACTTATAGGCTCCTGGAGTCAGGCCAAGATTGCCTTCTGCCCTGAGCACAGGATGAACATGGAGGCACCTGAGTCTGTAGAGGGATGTCCCTTTGCCTGTTTCTAGGACTTGTCAATGTGCTGCCCCTGGCTTGTGCCTTGTCCTCAGCTAGCCCTGTGTTCCCGCATCATTAGATTGGACATAAATGAAAAAAAAAAAAAAAAAAAAAGATTGGACATAAATGAACTTTCTGCCCAGCACTAGCCCTAGTAACCAATCACACACAGATTAGTGCAACTGTAGAGACCAGCACTGATCACATTTTGCTCAAAACAACTTATGTAATCTCTTACTTTCCTCTTTAAAAGCCCTAACCTTTGTCTTTCCACAGCACACTCAATTTTAGTCGACTTTGAGTCTCTCAGACTGCAGTCCCTAATGATGTGGGAAGCAAAGGCAAAAGAAAAAAAGCTAAATTTCCTTACTGCCTACAGCCCACTGACAAGTCCTTGGAACAGGTAGAGTGACCTTCCTCTAGGAACCGCTGCCTCGTTGTTAATACTTTGCTAAGGACAAAAGGCAATCTTAGCCCAATCCCTAGGATCCTGTAAGTCTCCTTTGACATATAAAAATTCATTTGAGGGATCCCTGGGTGGCGCAGCGGTTTGGCGCCTGCCTTTGGCCGAGGGCGCGATCCTGGAGACCCGGGATCGAATCCCATATCGGGCTCCCGGTGCATGGAGCCTGCTTCTCCCTCTGCCTATGTCTCTGCCTCTCTCTCTCTCTCTCTCTCTGTGACTATCATAAATAAATAAAATAAAAATATAAATAAATAAATAAAAATTCATTTGAAACTTCCTTTATCTCTAGCCCCCCTCAAAAAAATACATGTTGGCAATCATCCTCCAAGCATGCAATGATATATATCTGAAGGGTCTCATGACTGAACTTTTACCAAACAGGAATAAATAACCTTTCCCAAATGATAGCTAGCTCCTTCAGGATCCTGGAATTCCAGAATTCCTGAGAGGCTTATGCCATCCCTAACCTCCTCCCAACTTGAAAGTATGTAATGGGCCACTCCTCATGACCCCAGTGCAGCTCTTCCTGCCATGGGTCCTGTCCCCATGCTTTAATAAAACTACCGTTTTGCACCAAACAAGTCTTAAGAATTCTTTATGGCTGTCAGCTTCTAACCCTGACATCTTTCCGATATCACTACAATGGAAGAGCACACAATGATTTCACCAGCTGGATCCCAAGACCTGACATGTATTGCCCACCTGCTTGTACTCACTGACCTTTGTCTTACATTTTTCCTTAAACTCTTCTTTCCAGCTTACCTCAACTCAGGCAAATGAAACCTGAAAACACCCCTCAAGTGATGGTGACTGCCCTGACAAGACCTCCTGCTGGCCCAGACCACCCAGACCTTTTGAGCTAAAAGCCCAACTCATGCTTGCACAGATGGCCCATGGAGTGACCCCTGGAATGGGGCAAAGGAATGACCTAACACTACCTTTTCATCATTAATACTAAAATCTCTGCCTAAGGAGGAGCCCCAGCCTCATTTACATAACATTCAATATGTGCATAGGCATGTTTCCTTAAGCCACCTGTGTGACCTTCTGCCCACATCTACATACAGTGACAAGCTTTCCCTATCTAAATATTCATCCTAACCATAAACAGAAGGAACCCATCCACCCTCTCTCGAGGAGTCATGGTTTTGGAAGTCATTTCCTATGATCTCTTTATTTGCTGCATTTAAAGTTTTCTTTATGCAACAACTTGCCTGATGCAGTTTCTGTGACTTGCCAAGGATCAAACTCATGTTGCTTTGGTTACATTCCCACTGCACATTGAATAAAATTAACCATCATGTACACATGTTTGAGGTATAGTGGGACAGACAGTCACTTCGGTGCATGCTTATTCATATAAACAAGTATATGCATATGCATGTGCATATTTACCCTGGCCACTGATGTAGGAATGGTTAGGGGCAGATGGGGCAAGGCAGGGAAAAATAAGGGAAAGGCCCAGAGTCGGGCTCCCATAAATCCCAAGGACACCGAATGGTCCAGAGTCAGGCTCCTACCCATCCCAAGGAAACAGATAAGATAGTAAAAACAGAAAAAATGAATAGACCAGGCTCCCTAGCTCCAAAGTGTTAGGGAGTATCCCCTTTGATGGTTGCCAGACAATTCCAGAGATTCACCAGACCCCAAAACAGCCATATGTCAATACTTGAGATAGTACAAAGAAACCTCAGGCCTTGGGCCCCCTGGTTAGGTTCCCAATAAAGGCCAGCCAAAAGGCCCTCAGTGGCAACGCTGTCAGGACTCTTCTCACTTCTGAGAGCTTTCTCTGTATCTTTGCTTAATAAACTTCTATCGCTTTACTCACTTTCTTGTGTTATTGAGATTTATTCTTTGACTACATGAGACAAGAACCAGGCCCTCCCGTATCACCATGATGTCCCCACACCAAGATAACCGTATTGTTATGGGGTCTCGGACCCATAACATCTGAAATACCCAATACAAAGTATAGTGCCTGGCATGTAATTGGTGTCCAAAAATATTTGTTGAATAATAGATTAATGAAGGAAATTTATTTGATATCAACTGAGCTTTACTGAATGGGAAGAGATTGTAAATATTAGCATTTATCACCTCCACTCTCTACTTGGTACAGAAATGACCACAACATTCCTGGCAAGTAGTTTTGCCAATTTTAGCAATAAATAGTCCAAGTTGTTGATTGGGGAAAGCTCTTTCAGAAACCTGGAGCTACTTGTAACCAAAACTATTTGGTGACTCTGCTAATGCAAACACTGTGCTAATTATAATTAAAGAGTGATTCTGGTTCCCCACACTAACAAGCTACTCTCCGACACCAGCTGGGTGTCCTAACGATTCAACTCAATTCTGACACCATCTACCTGGAGATGATACCATCAGATTTCATTGATGAGTTAAGGCTCAGTCCCTCAGAACTGTTATGTCCTCCTCCTTACCCATGAGATACCAATAAATAGTCCAAGTTGTTGATGTAGTTTTGGAATATAGGTGACATTTGGTGGGGTGAGGCCTGTTAGGTGACGGCCAAGAAAGAATTCTTGAGACATCTTTGGTGCAAAAAGTTAGTTTTATTAAAGCACAGGGACAGGCCCAAGGGCAGGAAGAGCTGCTGTACTGGAGTTGTGAGGGGTGCTGATTATATACTTGGGAGTTGGGGGAGGTCAGGAAAAAGGAGATTTTCAAAAGAATTTTCATGGGCTAAAGTGGACCTACAAGATGCAATGGAAGCCTTGCCATTGTCAAGCTAAGGTTGTTTTCCCCTCTAGCAAGGCATTAGCATTAAGACGATTGGGAGCTTCCTGGAGGAATGTCACAGATATTCTTCCTACCTAGGACTGGGAGGCTGGGAGGTGGCAGGGTATTAGCTTGTTGTTTATGCTCAGCTAGCTTTCTGTTCCCTCATCAGTCACCTGTACTTCCGATCTACTAGTCATAAATCACAAGTCCCCATAACAGCTTCCTTTGGTTTGATTAATTTGAGAGAGTGGCTTACAAAGTCTGAGAAACCTTGTACTTACTAGATTACTGGTTTATTGTAACAGGATAACTCAGGAACAGCCAGATGGAAGGAATGGATAGGGAGGGAGGTGGGAGGCTCCATGCCCTGTTGAAGTGGTACTCTCTCTGTGTACAAGCTTACCAACCTGGGAGATTTCTGAACTCTATCTTTTTGAGTTTTCACAGATGCCTCATTACATAGGCATGACTGAGTAAATCATTGGACATCACTGATTCAGCTTTTAGCCCTACTCCACTTCCTGGAGCTCAATGGGGTAGGATTGAAAGTTCTAACACTCTAATTACAGGTTTGATTCATCTGGCAACCAGCCCCATTCTTAGGTGCAGTCCAAAAGTCATGTGTCCTTAGCACAACAAAAAATATCTTTATAATCTTTCTTACTCAGGAAATGCCAAGGGTTTTAAGAGTTCCGTGTAAGAAACAATGAAAACCAAATATATATTTCTTATTACAAATCACAGTATCACAGTAATAATCAATAATCCCTCATATTTTAGCACTTACAATGTGTTTTCACAAATATCTAAGTTGATCCTGAGGATAGGCATGTAGGAGAAGGGTGGGTAGGTGATCAGCCTTTCAATTTCACAGCTGTAGAAACTGAGACCAGGAGATTTGCCCAGTGTCATGGAGCTGCTAAGTAACCCAAAATCCCGCTACAAAAAGTCTCCAGAGGGAGCTGCTCATCCACTGAGGGGGCATAAAACCATCCACTAGGAGAAGGAACAAACTATTTGAATGTTTTTCTGTGTTTATCTTTATTTCACCACCCTTAAAATTATCTACATTTTGTGTTTGTTTATAATTTATATGTTAGGATGATAGTACATATATATTGCTTGTAAACAATATATATGTATTATATGATGACCTCAAAACTTTAAACTTTTTATTAAAGTATACATCCAGAAAAGGATGAATATTTTAAGTGCAGAGCTCAGTGAATTTTCACAGATAACACAACCAGGTAAGCAGCCCCCAGATTAAGAAACAGAATATTAGCAAGGACACACAAACCTCCTTCCTGCTGCCTTCCAGTTACCACCATCCTTCCCTCAACTCAGTGTAACCAGGATTCTGACCCTTACAACAGTCTTGCTTTGCCAGTTTCTGTAGGTTATATAAATGATATTTTTAAAAGTATGTTTTATGTTGAACCACGAAATTTGTCAATATTCAACAGTTTGACTTCTATAAAGGCAACTTCACAGGGTTCATCCTAATGAATTTTGTGTCTCTATTCCCTCTCCTCCACTTAATTTATATTTGTGAGATTCATCCATACTGCTGTGTGCAGCTATACATCATTTCTATACATTGCAACCAAACTGTAACAGGATTTGGTGTCCCTTTGATGTAGTTTTGGAATATAGGTGATGTTTGGTGGGCTGAGGTCTGGAGCTGAGGACCAAGAAAGATGTTTGAGATGTCTTTGTGTGGGACCCAAGGAACTTAACAAAAATCCCCTACCCCTGGACAAGCAGAGCAGGACTACCTCAATTTTGTGCTACACCCGCCATCTCCTGTATCACCCCCACGTGACCTTATTGCTTAAGACACTCCCCCACCCTAGTCAAGCCGCTGAGCACACCCTTACCGGAAACCGGAAACCGGCTCATATAGGAATGTGGAACCCCTAGCGCCAATTCTGACCAGAATGATAGGCTAGTTCAAACCGTCCCTATAGGGTAAATTGTAAATCAATTGGCCACGTGCGTGTGGACTGACATGACTCTGCAACTTTCTGTGTGTGTTACAATCTCATTGGCTACTGGCTCCTACAAGACTGCTACACCTCCTAGCCTAGGGGTCCATCCAAGTCCCTGCTCCGCTGTGTCGGGTATACTTGGACCCAAGCTCGAGCTTGTTAATAAACCCTTAATAAACCCTCGTGTGCTTGCATCGTTGTCGGCCCCTTGGTGGTTTCTCAGATTCGCAATCTTGGGCACAACATTTGGTGCAAAATGGTAGTTTTATTAAAACAAGGGGACAGGACCCCTAAGCAGAAAGAGTTGCTGTCCCTTGGGTTGTGAGGAGCTAGGGATTAAATACTTGGGAGTTAGGGAGGCAAAAAAAAAGGGGAGGGAGCTTTCAAAAGGATTTTCATATGTTAAAGAAGACTCACAGTATACTAGAGGCCTGGCCACAGTCAAGTTAAGGTCCTTTTCCCCTCTCATAAGACATTAACATTAAGATAGTTGGGAACTTCCTGGAGGAGTGTCACACAAATCCCACCCAGGAGTGAGTATGTGTTTGGGCTGAAGTTTTGCAGGGTGTCAGCTTGTGCTTTGTTCTCAGCTGGGCTTCCATTCCCTTTTCACACTTAAGTGCCTGCGATTCTTGATCATGCAGCATTGAAGAATGAAGACCAGACAAAGAGTGGTGGGCAGCAAAGCAAAGTTTATTGAGCAAGAGTATAAAGCTTCCAGAGAGGGAGGGGGTCCTGAGTGGTTTGCCCTGAGAGTTTCTAAGTTTAGGGGTTCTTATGAGCTTTTTGTGGAACTTTCTTAAGCAATCAGGGTGTGAAAATCAGGGCTTTGGTCGCATATCTGTCTATGGATTAGGTTAATGTCTACATGCTGATTGACCTTTTTTTTTTTTTTTTTTTTTTTTTTGCTGACATCTGGGGGCTTAGGTATTAACTGCCCCTTGCCCATAATATTGACAAATGCTTTTGTGGTTAATTGTCTCTTTTTAGGTCATTTTGCAGAAGTCATTTCTGGAAAGGTTGCAAAGCAGAATGTCAGTGTGGTCAGCTGAAAATCAAGATGTTAGTGCTATTTTATGTTAGCTGTCCTGCCTCCAGATGTCCTTGTTGTGGACCCTGCCCCTGACTACATAACTGTCCAACCAACTCCTAACAAAACCAAACTGAGTTCATTCCTTAATGAGTCAGAAACTGCACCAAGTTGAGTTGTAGCACAAAGAAAACTTTAACTGCAGCAAATGAGATCACAGGAAATGACTTCCAAAACCATGACTCCTCAAGAGAGGGTGGATGGGTTCCTTCTGTTTATGGTTAAGATGAATATTTAGATAGGAAATCCTTGTCACTGTATGTAGATGTGGGCAGAAGGTCACACAGGTGGCTTAAGGAAACATGCCTATGCACATATTGAATGTTATGTAAATGAGGCTGGGGCTCCTCCTTAGGCAGAGATTTTAGTATTATTTTTTTAAATTTTTATTTATTTATGATAGTCACAGAGAGAGAGAGAGAGAGAGGCAGAGACACAGGCAGAGGGAGAAGCAGGCTCCATGCACCAGGAGCCCGATGTGGAATTCGATCCCGGGTCTCCAGGATCGCGCCCTGGGCCAAAGGCAGGCGCCAAACCGCTGTGCCACGCAGGGATCCCATGAGATTTTAGTATTGATGATGAAAAGGTAGTGGTAGGTCATTCCAGGGGTCACTCCATGGTCCATCTGTGCAAGCATGAGTTGGGCTTTTAGCTCAAAAGGTCTGGGTGGTCTGGGCCGACAGGGGGTCTTGTCAGGGCAGTCACCATCACCTGAGGGGTGTTTTCAGGTTTCATTTGCCTGAGTTGAGGTAAGCTGGAAAGAAGAGTTTAAGGAAAAATGTAAGACAAAGGTCAGTGAGTACAAGCAGGTGGGCAATACATGTCAGGTCTTGGGGTCCAGCTGGCGAAAGGAAGACCCTGAAAGGTTTTAAGCAGAGAAGTAACATTTGATTTGATTCAAGACCTTGAAAGGTGATTCAATCCGCAAAGTGGATAAAGGAAGGATGAGAGCTTGCATGAAAGGACATGCAGTTATGAGTAAAGATGATGGATGGCAGCAGCAGAGACAGAGAAGAGGGTGGGTCTGGGAAGTGTTTTGCAGGAGAAGTGAACAGGTGGATGGATTCAATGTGTGGTGTGAAGGAGAGAGAAAAATGCAGAGGTACTCCCAGGTTTCTGTACTGAGTGGTTGTTGGGGCATTTACAGAGAAGTGAAGAGTAGGAAATATTTGAATATATAAGTCTCAAGCTCAGAGATATTTAGGGCAGAAACATAAATTTGAGAGTCATCATCACATAGAAGATACTTAAGTATGTGGGAGTGACTGAGATCACCTAAGCTGAAGAACAGGACACTGCCAGGTCTCAAGTTTGGACAGTAGAGGGGAAGCCAACATGGCCAACCAGTTGATAATGAGCATACAGTGAAAATGAGTAGGGTTTTGGGAGACAGGAGAAGAGAGGAGTCTTAGAAAGCAAGGAGAATGAGTTGAGTCAAGCATCACAGAGGTCATTGGTCCCATTGACAAGACTGGCAGCACAGAAGCCAGAATAGAATGAGTGGCAGGGGTCTAAGGAACAAAAGGCAGGTGCTGAACAAGGATAGTCAGTGTGGACTCTTCTTTCTTTCTTTCTTTCTTTCTTTCTTTCTTTCTTTCTTTCCTTCTTTCCTTTCTTTCTTCTTCTTTTTTTTTTAATTGAAATTCGATTTGCCAACATATAGTATAACACCCAGTGCTCATCCCATCAAGTGCCTCCTCAGTGCTCGTCCCCAGTCACACACACACCCCCCACCCACCTTCCCTTCCACTACCCCTTGTTCATTTCCCAGAGTTAGGAGTCTCTCGGGTTTTGTCACTCTCTCTGATTTTTCCCACTCACTTTCTCTCCTTTCTCCTATAATCCCTTTCACTATTTCTTATATTCCTCATATGAGTAAAACCATAGAATGATTGTTCTTCTCTGATTGACTTACTTCACTCAGTATTAATACCCTCCAGTTCCATCCACGTTGAAGCAAATGGTGGGTATTCCTCCTTTCTAAGGACTGTTCTTTCAAGGTGCTTGACTGTGAACATGAACAGAGAAAGGAGGAGATAGCTGGAGGTTAAAATAGGAGTCAAAGACACTTGACCTGTTTGGTTTTTCTTAGGATAACTGGCACTAAGAAATAATCCAGGAGAGGAGAGAAGATTGAGGATAAAGATGAAGGGAGACACTGAAGACTGAGGTACTTACAAGAGAGACCTGATACCCTCACTGTTTAGGTTTCAGCTCATGCTAGTTCTTGAGAAAGGTCTTAACATGCTTCCCAGTTACACACATACACACATGCACACACATGCCACCATCACAATTACCATCAGCATTCTTTTTTCTATATATTAAGTTTATTATGTTCTTCTTAACACTTACCTAAAATAATAATAATAATGATAATATTGTTTTTCTATCCCTCCATTTACCTCCCCTCTTGCAACAACTAATTTGTTCTCTGTATTTAAAAGTCTGGTTTTTATTTGTTTGTCTCTTTTTTGCTTGTTCATTTGTTTTATTTCTCAAATTCCACCTATAAGTTAAATTGTATAGTATTTGTCTTTCTCTGACTTATTTCACTTAGCATTATACCCTCTAGTTCTATCCACATCATTGCAAATGGCAAGATCTCACTCTTTTTAATGTCTGAGTTATATATTCCAATGGTATATTTGCCATATCTTCTCTACCCTTTCATCTAAGGATAGACAGTTGGGTTGCTTCCATATTTTGGCTATTGTGAATAACGCTACAATAACCATAGTGGAACATATGTCTTTTTGAATTAGTGCTTTTGTTTTTGTTTTCTTTGATAAATACCCAGTAGTGGAATTAGTGGATTATATGATAGTTTATTTTTAAGTTTTTAATACTGTTTTCCACAATGGCTGCACCAATTCGCATTCCTACCAACAGTGCCAAGGATTCCTTTTTTTCCACATCCTTGCCAACACTTGTTATTTCTCGTGTTTTTGATTCTAGCCATTCTGACAGGTGTGAGGTGATATCTCATTGTGGTTCTGATTTGCATTTCCCTGATGATTAGTCATGTTGAGCATCTTTTCATGTGTCAGTTGACCAAATAATAAATTTTTGTTTGGATGTTTATTGTGGTTTTTCCCATTTGAATATGAGCTCTAAGAGGGCATAAATTTGTTGGTGTTGTCCATGACTATGTTTATACCATCAGAGCAATAGCAAGTATACAGAGAGTATAAATAAATATATGTAAACAGAAGGGCCCATGGGGAGAGAGGGGTAGGAGCACCTGCTCAGTTGTAACAAGAGGGAAGATGAGGAAGACTTCTGTTTTCTCAATGAAGCCCACTTTGCAGTCCACAGTCATGGGCTGAGTGTAGGGGCAAGGAGTGTAGGAGATAGAAAATATGAAAGACTCTGGGATCCCTGGGTGGCTCAACAGTTTGGCGCCTGCCTTTAGCCCAGGGAGTGATCCTGGAGTCCCGGGATCGAGTCCCACATCAGGCTCCTTGCATGGAGCCTGCTTCTCCCTCTGCCTGTGTCTCTGCCTCTCTCTCTCTCTCTCTCTCTCTCTCTCTCTGTGTGTGTGTGTGTGTGTGTGTGTGTGTGTGTATGTGTCAGGAATAAATAAAGTCTAAAAGAAAAAAAAAAGAAAATATGAAAGACTCATCCAGTAGGCAGTACCTGTCAGCTATGACTGTTCCAACCCATTGGAAGTTCTCAAAATATATTAGACTCTACATATGTTCTTCCCTCTGCTGGGAATGGCCTTTTCCCCATTTATCTGCCAGGCAAACACCTAAGTCTTGGCCTGCATGTCCCATCCTCTGTGGGGTTCTCCAGCAGATCCTCTTCTGACAGTAGGTAACTACTTTGTGTCCCCATTTGCAGCTATTCACACAGAAACCATCTCCTGGAGGTGACCCCACTGTACCCAATGGTTTGTAGATGTGGTAGTCTCCCCCACTCAGCTGCAAGCCCCCCAAAATCAAGCATATCATTTTTCTCCCTTCATCCCAAAGTTCTGCATGAGAACTGGCACATAATGGTGTTAAATATAGGATCTAGAATTCAGTTGGGTTGATTTATTGTTCAAAGAAAATCTCAAACTGGAACTACCCTGGGACATAAGAGGCCTTAATGAAAGAGATGTGGTTGTGGATGTCGGCTGTAGACAGGCTAATGAGCAGATGCATGGCTGAGTAGTCGTTTCCCAAAACCAGAGAAGCTAATACTGAAGCCTGGGCCCTATTTATAGGGCTTCCATGGGTGGACTTGGGACTCACGTGAAAACTGCACCCCAGTTGGGAAGGCAGCCCCACCTGAGCCTTCAACACTACAGAGGCTAAATCAGGTCCAAAGGGTGAGTGCGCTTTAGGCCATAGTCAGATTCCACACGGAGTTGCACCATGAAGTTCAGCCCACCCATCCTTGCTTCTCTGTCCCTATCATGTCTTCCTGGAGGAGGGAATAACACTTCTTTACCTGCTAGAGCTTCACACAAACATAAGGTTTATACACTATACCTCTAACACGATATCCTATACCACGTGTAAACAAACAAGATATATGCCCTTTGTGGGTTTACACCACACCACAGACATGTACACAACACACATGCACATGTACACATGTACATAATACTTGTGCATGCACATATATACAAAATACACACACACACACACACAGAGTTGGTCCTCCTACAGAGCCAGCGCAGATGACTCTGGGTGCTGGCACCATGGCTGCCCCCTTGCCCTTTGCCTACTGCCTGAGCCTGAAGCACAAGCCATGTAGCCACAGAGGCAGAAGGAAAATGACAGCTCTGTCTTTTGATAATGCATCTCTACTATTTTTGTTCATCATAGGGTCCTCAGTCAAAGGCCTGTGTGTTTATAGATTCCATTTGGTGTTGGAGGAATCATCCCACTTATGATCCAACCCTTACAGAGACCCCCAGTTGGAAAATAGGACACAGCTAACCTCAAGGAGACCCCAACCCTACCCTCTGGAGCCTCCAGGGAGACATAGTGTTGGCCTTAAGGCCACCCCCAGTTTGAAAAGCAAGGAAAAGCCCCTGGCCTCAGAAGACCCTGAGATGCTAATGACCTTATAAAGTTTGAGAGTACCCATCTCATGCACCTTCATCCTCTCACCTTTTCCAAACTTTGGTCTTTAAGAAGACATTGGTAGAGGGGCACCTGGCTGACTTAATCAGTGAGGCATGTGACTCTTGATCTCAGAGTTATGAGTTTGAACCCCACCTTGGACATAGAGCTTACTTTAAAAAATTAGAATAATCAGGGATCCCTGGGTGGCGCAGCGGTTTGGCGCCTGCCTTTGGCCTAGGGCGCGATCTTGGAGATCCGGGATAGAATCCCACGTCGGGCTCCTGGTGCATGGAGCCTGCTTCTCCCTCTGCCTGTGTCTCTGCCTCTCTCTCTCTCTCTCTGTGTGACTATCATAAATAAATAAAAAATTAAAAAAAAAAAGATTAAAAAATTAGAATAATCAAAGTGTTTATTTAAAACAAGAAAACAAAGACTTGGTATAAAAAACAAATGAGGGATCCCTGGGTGGCGCAGCGGTTTGGCGCCTGCCTTTGGCCCAGGGCGCGATCCTGGAGACCCGGGATCGAATCCCACATCGGGCTCCCGGTGCATGGAGCCTGCTGCTTCTCCCTCTGCCTGTGTCTCTGCCTCTCTCTCTCTCACTGTGTGCCTATCATAAATAAATAAAAAAAAAAAAAAAAAAAAACAAATGAAACACACACACAAACTTGACTAAACTATTCATCTGTTAAAAAGCTCTGTCTAAAATATGACAAACATTTTTTCCACCCATATATTGGGTACTTACCTAAGCCCTAACCCAGGCTGGGCCAAAACATTGATTCTGACATTTCTAGTCTGTATATCATTGCAGCTTAATATACCTACCACCAACACTATCACCACATTTATCTTGACTCAGTCTTAAATTCAAGAGTTTTCATATCAGAGGTTAAGAGGGGATCAAGAACAGGGGATGGTGCCAAATTACTGGGAATGTGGGGTTCTCCAGCAGATCCTCTGGAGATCCATGTTAACACACCCCTGTGGTAAAGCTCTCATCAGGGCCACCATGCTACAGTTTATCACCCTCTTCACAGCTCTTCAGACCCCAAGTGAAACTCCCAAGGCCACATCTGCTTTACTGATGACACAGCGCAGCAGAACTGACACAGAATGAATGGTCTCCTGTGCATTTGAAAGAAGACAGTTGTGCAAGGTGTGTTTTGACAGGCTGCGAGGAGGGCCAGATTTGAGGCAGCAAGAAGGAGGACCAGCTGATAATTATCATTGCTTCTACTGGAATATCCAGGTGACAAATCCACCTTGGTGCTGAGAACTCCAGCTGTTGCAAAAGCCAAAAATGGGTGAGTCTCATTGGCTATTCCACCCATGTACTCAAAGAGTATAAAAGGATTACTCTGTTTCAGCTTCATCTGGAATCAAATTATCAGTCTCATTTGCTGCCCTCTGTTCCAGCTCTGGTGTGAACAAAAGCCAGGGATATAAAACATGTTAAGCCCTCTTTACCTGTGAAAATATGAGATCGTACTAAACTCCATCTGGCTACAACTAGTGGCTCTAAGCAGGACTCAGGAAGAACCCTGGAGTGGGAAATCATCCATACATATATGAAATGGCAGACCCAGCCAGAACACCCTGGTACAAGATCCCAAGATAGAAGGCTGGTCTCTAGCGCCACACTGCAGACTACCAGCAAATTGCTGGCATAAAGAATTCTTGACATCTAACTATGAATGCAAAGATTGTCCATTGGCCTGTTCATTCACTCAATAAACATCTAATGGGAACCTGCTGTGTCTGGCATTGCTGGCCAAACTCTAGGAATTCAGAGAAGAATAAGACAAAGTCAAAGAAAATACAATATGATAGAAGAAATACAATGTTATAAGAATATCTAATCTTAAAGATGGCCAAATGAGCAACCCTGCCCATATAAGTGAGGAAGTTAATTCATGAAAGTAGAGATAATTGAGCTGTGATGAAAG
The DNA here is from genome assembly GCF_011100685.1 of Canis lupus familiaris. Lineage (NCBI taxonomy): Eukaryota > Metazoa > Chordata > Mammalia > Carnivora > Canidae > Canis > Canis lupus. Next base: position 62,673,913 of record NC_049238.1, read on the forward strand.
AAAGAGAGGAAAAGGAAAAGGAAAAGGAAAAGAAGGAAGGAAGGAAGGAAGGAAGGAAGGAAGGAAGGAAAGGAAGAAGGAAGGAAGGAAAAAGGAATGAAAGGAAGCAAGAAAGAAAGAAAGAAAAAAGAAAACAAAGAAAGAAACAAGAAAGAAGAAAAGGAAGGAAGAATGAAGAAGAAGAAAGCAAAGAAACACCTCCTCCCGCTCCCTCCTCCGACTCCTACCTCCCTCCCTCCTCCCCCCGCCCTCCCTCCTCCCCTCCCTCATCCCTCCGCCTCCCTCCCTCCCTCCTCCTCCCTCTTCCTGTTCCCCTTTCCTTTCTTTTCTTGCCTTTCTTTCTTTTCTTTCTTCTTCCTTGTTTTCCTTTCCGTTCCTTTCCTTCCTTTCCTTTCCTTTCCTTTCCTTCCTTCCTTCCTCCTCCCTCCTCCCTCCCTCCCTCCCTCCCTCCCTCCCCTTCTCCCTTCCCTCCCTCCTCCTCTCCCTCCCTCCCTCCCTCCCTCCCTCCCTCCCTCCCTCCCTCCCTCCCTCCCTCCCCCTCCTCCCTCCTCCCTTCCCCACTCCTCCCCCCCCCCCTTCCTTCCCCCTCCTTCCGTCCTTTCCCCCGTTCCCTTTCCTTTCCCTTTCACCCTTTCCTTTCCTTTCATGCTTCGGTTTTTTGTTTTCGCTTTTGGGTGGTTCAGTGGTTGAGTGCCTGCCTTTGGCTCAGGGCATGATCCGGGGTCCTGGAATAGAGTCCTGCATCAGGTTACCTGCAGGGAGTCTGCTTCTTAGACTCTTCACAGAGTCTGTCTCTGTGTCTCTCATGAATAAATAAATAAAATCTTAAAGAAAAGGAAAATAAAGAAAAGAAAAAAAAAGAAAAGGAAATAGCTGAAACCCTTTAGCTTGACCTCAAATACCTGGTACTTTTGAGCTATCTGGAAATCACCTGTGTCCTCAGTGTCTTGGTTTACAAGATGAAGGAATGTCCACAGAGCTCTTGTCCAGCTCATAAAGTTCTGAACATCAGAGAATCAATACACTGTCTTCAAGTGCAGGCAAGTGCCCAAAATACAAATACAATTCAGTCTCTACAGGTCAAAGTCAGCTATGAGCTCAGGCACTAAAGTTTCAGGTAAATGTTCAATCCTTAATGTTTAGTAACATTCAAATCTCAATATAACTGTAACGTTTTAGGTGTAGGACATTTCCAAGTATTAGTAAATATGACAATGTTTTAGCACCCTCTTCATGACTATGAATTAATTGTAATTATATTATATATATGGCCATTTGTATATAATATGTAATATAATTATAATGCAAGAATATTTCAGGATGTAATGAACTTATGTCTTCAGGCCAGGCAGGGTTGGAAGATGTGTAATGCAGTTCTATATTATGATTCAGGTAGGCCTCAAGGGACCAGAATCTAGATTGTAATTACAACCAAAGAGTACAGAGCAATAGTAATTGATCATCACTGAAAATGGCTGTCTTTGACAAATTTTCTCCAAAATTCGGTTGATTCAGTAATTCCATGAAGCAGACTTGTACATTGCACCAGAAAGGGCAGAAGGCCATTTTGCAGCTAATTCAAAACTGAAGGGGTCCTCCTGAGAGAAGCTGGTTGGCTCAGGACCAGGAGAACTTTGCCAAGGTACTCCTGTTATCAAACTTCTTGTTTTCAGGACAAATTAATTCTGCCTGTACTCCGGAACAGACGACTGGCTCAGGGAAGGACCTCTGTTAAGGGTTAAAGCTGAGCCTAAGCCGCTTCCTAGAGAAAAGTCAGCCTTACCTGCAGGTGGCTCCAAAGCCTGGCTCCATACAGAGGCAGGTTACCTACCATGCCGGTGTGAGCACTGGTTTGACTTCTCAGTTTTCATAATAGATTGTCAGGCTTGCTCCCTCCTCCTCTGGTTTCCAAATCCACTCACCAGCATTTCAGGTGCATATCTGAGAGGGTACCTTCCCATTCAGGACTCCAGAAGGCTCATCCCAAGAGAATGCTAATGATGACTATAACCAACATTGCTGCTCATGTATTGCTCCACAGCTCTCTACAGTAGGGGCTATGGCTTCCTCCATCTGAGACTTGGATTCTACACTTTAGAGAGGTCAAAGAGCACTAATGAGGAAGTTAAGCCAGGACTTGAACTTGGGCAGTTTGACTGTCAGTCTTTACTCCTAGCACTGGAAAGGTAGTCAGCAGAAATTGTATCTAATCACTCGCATCCTCTAACTCTATCTAGGAGACGAGTTAGATCAGTATAAGACTCAAAAGTCAAATATATTAACCTAGTTGCTCAAAAAGTGACCTTCTTTGGGCCAAGATGTTGGTTGCTGACCTGGGATTTTATGCATGACTTAACAAAAGGGGGCCATGGAAACTATCTCTGTGTGTTACCATGCTCTTCCTGGAGATTCCTCTTCTGTAAGGTCCCACTGATAGACATTTATTTTTTATATTTTTTTTAGTCTCCTTTGAGGAAAGCAAGACCTCTGTAACGTATTCTGATTTCTTTTTTGCTCTAGCTCCCATGACCTAAAAAACAATGTCTAGTCTAACCATAAAAATAAAAAAATAATAAATAATAATAATAATAAAAATCCAGACAAACCCAAACTGAGGAATACTCTACCTGACTAGCATTCCTCACAGTGGTTGAGGCCGTATAAGACAAAGAAAGTCTGAGAAACTACCGCAGTCTAGAGAGCCCAAGGGGCATGGAGACTAATGTGGTATCCTGGATGGGATGTTGGGGCTGGAAAAGGACATTAGGAGTAAATAAATGAGATGGACAAATTGAGTGTGGACATTAGCTGATAGTAGCATATATTGATATTGGTTCATTAGTTGTGACAAATGCACTACAATAATGCAAGACCTTAACAATAGGGAAAACTGTGTGCAGGGTAAACAGGAATGCTGTACTATCTTTGCAACTTTTCTGTAAATTTGAAACAATTGATTTTAAAATATCTTGATTAAATAAGAAATAACGTCCATGTTTCTAGGTAGGAAAGTACAAACAGAAAAAAATATCAATTCTCCCCTAGTCAATTTATAAAATAATGCAATGTTACTCAAAGTCAGTATTCTTAGAAGTAATGAATTATTATAGTTTATTTATGAAAATAATCAGATGATAATAGCCAAGAAAATATTTTTTAATGAATTTATTTTTTATTGGTGTTCAATTTGCCAACATATAGAATAACACCCAGTGCTCATCCCGTCAAGTGCCCACCTCAGTGCCCATCACCCAGTCACCCCCACCCCCCAAGAAAATATTTCTAAAAAATTAGTGAAAAGTGGACTTGTATCAACAAAAAAATTTAAAATACAAACATAGGAAAAGAGAGAGATTAATGGCAAAGAATAAACAGCCAAAGGACAAACCAAAATATATAATTTAGTCTATAATAATTAATTGATAAATAATTAAACAAAAAAGTGGGAAAATTAACTACAGAAATTCCAAATTAATTTCATTTGAATTCAAAAGTTAAAGTAAAAAAAAAAATTTTTTTAACTTGGAAAAATACAGGCACCTTATCTCATGGTAGTCTTTTCAGTGTACAAGCATAATAGGCAAGAACAACAAAAAAATACAATTTCTGTGTCTACAAGTAGGAACAAAATTAAATAGCATACAGAAAGCTGGAAAAAAATACATTTACAACATATATAACCAGCAAAGGTTAACATGCATTATTAATATATTAAAGAAATCCATAAAGAAAAAGATGAGCAGTTTACCCAAAACAAAAGAAATAATGCGTAGGAAATTCACTAATGAATAAGTAAATTCCAAGACATCAAAAATATGTTTATAACTAGTAATCAAAGAAGTAAGATTAAAGCAACAAGTTTGCTTATCAGTTTGGCAAATGTGAAATAATAAAAGGAATGATAATACCCAGCGTGACAAAGGTGTGTGGAAATAAATGCTCTCATACAATGCTTGTGGGAGTTAAAACTGGGACACTCTTTCAGGATGACAAGTTGGCACCCATAACAACAACAGCAATAATAATGATAGCCAAGAATTTTGTACTAACTGGGGCCAGGCGGGGATCTAAGGGCTTACCATGTATTAGGCCACTTGTGTGTCATAGCAACTCAATAAATGAGGTACTATTAATATTCATATTCACAAGGGAGGAAACCTGCAAGATCTTCAAAGGCCATTCAGCTGGCAGGTGGCAGAGCTGGATCTCAATCCTAAGTGGTCTGACTCTAGAGCCTGTGTCTTGCCTGTGGATATAATGTGATCAATGTGCTGTGACCCAGGGATCCTGCTTCTAGGAATTTACCCTAAGAAAACAATTGGCAATATTTATAAACTTGCGTATAAAGGTATTTAGCGCAAAAAATTTATAAAAGCAGAGGAAAAGGCAATGTAAATTATCAGCAGTAGAAAAATGATTCACTATATTGAGGTATAACCAGTCATTAAGACATGCCGTAGAAAAATAAAAATATGTTAAGTAAAAAAAGTAGGCTTTAAAATGATAAATATGGGCCACACTGCCCCACCCTCTGGCCCCATGCATCTAAGACATGGCCAATTCATGCACCCACAAGTCTGTCCAGCTCTAATGAGTGCCACATCTGCTTCCTCCAAGAAAGTGGTTTAACAGCTCCAGGTGGACGCCAGGCTCCACAGGGTGAAGGTTTCCCAGGTAGCCACATATTTGAAACAAATGCTCAGCATGACCCCCTGCTGAGTAGAGTATCTTCAAGAATCCCTTCAGACTGCAGAAAATCTTTTCCTTTTTGTAGTAAAACTAACCTTTGGATTTTTTTTCTAAACACTTTTAATGAACTGGTAAATTTGAAGCCTGTACAAAAGCTTATCCCTGTAATAGGTGCTATCAATATAAACTTCTCTTGTCAGTCCTTAACATCTATTTCTCTGAATTTTCATAAATTTCTACTTCACAAGGGTAATTTATTTTATATACACTGAGAGCATACAATAAAATACTTGTTAATAATAATAATACGGAAATCATATTCTTTAGAGTAACACAAGGCCAATAGAATATTTTTATTTTTGATGCATTCTATATTTTACAAATGTTTTAAGTAAGCATGCTCTGCTTTATAATAGAAAGTTATATACTTTGTTCATTGTTTTAAAATGATCAAGAAAAGCAATTCCTTTTGATTCTCATATCTGATATGTCTCCTTTCCTTGGCTGTGATTTTCTATTTCATAAAACTTATAGGTATCCTTTGCTATTATTATTATATATTAATAAACAATATATATTGCAATAAACAATTTTTGACTAAAACATTCATGTCACCAGGAAATGACAGTTTATCACAAACATAAGTTGTGAGGGATCCCTGGGTGGCGCAGCGGTTTGGCGCCTGCCTTTGGCCCAAGGCGCGATCCTGGAGACCCGGGATCGAGTCCCGCGTCGGGCTCCCGGTGCATGGAGCCTGCTTATGTCTCTGCCTCTCTCTCTCTCTCTCTCTGTGACTATCATAAATAAATAAAAATTAAAAAAAAAAACACATAAGTTGTGAATTCAGAGTTAATTCATGACGACCCTCCACAGCATTCTTCATATGTTTGTGCTTCTCAGACCTTCAAGCACAATTCCAGGCAGGGATTCAAGATCAACAGAGCAGGATGAGTCCCCAACTCCACACCAGGGTGAGGAGTATCAGGGGTCTGGGCCCTTCTCTGCTGAGCATCCTTCCCCAGAACAGGCACTGTGGAAGGAGCTAGAACATGTGGAGGATGAGGAGTAGAGTGGAGAGGATATCTCCTCATAGTTTGTGAAAATTGGGCAATCAGCATAATGTTCTAACTTCTAGGACCCTGAAAGGCAAGACCACCAGCCTCCCAGTTGAAGGCTGTGGTGGCACGGTGACACATGAAGGTCTTCTATGATCTCTGATTCAAATAGTATAGTATTATCCAACTTCTATAGTGTACTAAGCCTTTATTCCTGCCAGGATGTCCTTGAGGCATGTAGCACTTTATGGCCTAGCAAACACATTTGTCCAGATAATCTCACACAATCTTGGGAGCAGCTTGCCTGGCACCCTGTACCAGGCCCTTGTGGTCCTGTTCTCTGCTGTCTCCCCAGTGTCCACAACAGCACCTGTCTGTGTGCATGGAGTAGCAGTGGACATGGCATCAAATGGACATGCACGGTAATGCATGTTACCATATATATATATATATATATATATATATATATATATATATATATATATATATATAAAGATATATTCTTATCTGTTAAATGGAGACATCGGTACATATTTCTCAGAGTTGTTGTGGAGATAAAATTAGGTCCTTGCTGTAAAACTCTTGTCAAGGCAGCTGACATATTGTGTAGGGTAAATAAAGGCACAGAAATCCTTTAAAAATTTTGGGGTTCAGTTCCAGACCATTCCAATAAAGTTAATATTGCAATAAAGCAAGTCAGATGAATTTTTGGTTTCCCAATACATATAAAAGTTGACACTATACTATAGCTTAAGTGTTCAGTAGCATGTCTAAAAAAAAAAACAATATGTATACCTTAACTAAAAATACTTTGTTGGGCACCTGGGTGACTCAGTTGGTTAAGCATCTGCCTTCAGCTTAGGACATGATCCCAGGGTCTGGGACTGAGCCCTATATTAGGCTCCCTGCTCAGTGCAGAGTCTGTTTCTCCCTCTCCCTCTGCCTGCCACTCCCCCCTGTTTGTGTACTATCTCCATCTTGCTTGTGCATGCATGTACATGCACTTTCTCTCTTTCAAATAATCAAATAAAATCTTTTAAAAAAATAAACAGAAAATACTTTGCTTCTAAAAAATGCTAACCAACATCTGAGCTTTCACCAAGTTGTAAATCTTTTTGCCTTTATGTTGATGGCGGCTGACTGATCAGGGTGGTGGTTGCTAGAAGTGGAGGTGGCTGAGGCAAGTTCTTAAAATAAGACTACAATGAAATTGCCCCATTGATTGACTCCCTTTCATGAACGATTTCTCTGCAGCATGGGATGCTGTTTGATAGCACTTTACTCACAGAATTTCTTTTAGAATTGAAAGAAGTCAACCTTCTCAAATCCTGTCACTGCTTGATCAACTAATTTAATATAGTATTCCAAGTTCTTTGTTGTCATTTCGACAGTCTTCACAGCATCTTCACCAGGAGTAGATTCCATCTCAAATAACCACTTTCTCTAAGAAGCAGCTCCTCATCCCTTCAAGTCTGGTCATGAAATAGTAGCAATTCAGTCCCATTTTCAGGTTCTACTTCTAGTTCTCATTCTCTTGCTGTTTCTACCACACCTACATTACTTCGTCCACTGAAGTCTTGAACCCTTCAAGGTCATTCATGAGTGTTGGAATCAACTTCTTCCAAACTATTAATGTTGATATTTTGAATATCATGAATCATGAATTTTTCTTAATGGCGAATCCTTTCCAGAAGGTTTCCAATTGACTTTGCCCAGATGCATCAGAGGAATCTATGGCAGCTATGGCCATATGAAATGTATTTCTTCAATAGTAAGACTTGAAAGTCAAAATTACTCTTTGATCCATAGTCTGCAGAATGGATGGTGTGTTAGCAGGCATGAAAATAATATTAATATTGTTGTATATCACCATCAGAGTTCTTGGGTGACCAGGAACATTGTCAATGAGCAGTAATACTTTCAAAGGAACCTTTTTTTCTGAGCAATAGGTCTCATTATTGGGCTTAAAATATTCAGTAAACTATTTTGTAAACCGATGTGCTGTCATTTAGGCTCTATTGTGCCATTTCTAGAGCATGGGCAGAGTAGATTTAGTGTAATTCTTGAGAGCTCTAGAGCTTTTGGAATGGTCAGTGACCATTGGCTTCAACTGTAAGTCACCAAGTAGATTTGCCTCTAACAAGAGTGTCAGCCTGTCCTTTGAAGCTTTGAAGCCAGGCACTGACTTCAGGTGATATCTTCTAACACAAGGCTGTTCCATCTACACTGAAAACCTGTTGTTTAGTGTAGCCACCTTCACTGATGATCTTAGCTAGATCATCTGGATAACTTTGCAGCTTTGACATCAGCACTTGAATGTCATGAACCAACCTCTGCTAGCTTCAGATTCTTCTTCTGCAGCTTCCTCATCTCTCTCAGACTTCACAGGAATGAATAGAGTTAGGGCTTCACTATGGATCAGGCTTTGATACTCCTTAAAAGGGAGTATTGTGGCTGGTTTGATCTATCTGATCACTAAAACTTTGTCCATATCAGCAAATAGGCAGTTTTTGCTTTTTTACCATTTGTGTGTTCACTGGAGTAGCACTTTTATTTTTCTTCAAGAACTTTCCCTTTAAAAAAAAAAAAAGAAAGAACTTTCCCTTTGCATTCACAACTTGGCTGTTTACCTCTAGAGACTTAGCTTCTGGTCTGTCTTGGCTTTTGACATGCCTTCCTCACTAAGTTCAGTCATTTCTAGCTTTTGATTTAAAATGAAGGTCATGTGACTTTTACTCTCCTTTAAAAACTTAGGGTCCATTGTAAGGTTACTAATTGGCCTAATTTAATGTCTTTGTGTCTCAAGGAATAGTGAGTTTCAAGGAGAAAGAGAGAGGCAGGGGAATGACTGGTCAATGGAGCACACACAAAAGTCAGAATACATTCAACATTTATGATTAAGTTTGCCATCTTATACGGAAGTGGTGTGTGAGGTCCCAAAATAATTATAATAGTAACACCAAAGATCACTGACTATGGATCATCATTATAAATATAGTAATATGAAAAAGTTTGAAATATTGTGAGAATTACCAAAATGTGACACAGAGACACAAATTGATCAAATGCTGTTGGGAAAATGGTACCAATAGATTTGTTCCATGCAGAGTTGCCACAAACTTTCAATTTTTTAAGAATACAGGAGTACCTGAGTGGCTGAGTCAGTTAAGCATCTGCCTTTGGCTCAGGTCATGATCTCAGAGTCCTGGGATTGAGCCCTAAATCAGGCTCTCTGCTCAGCAGGGAGTCTGCTTCTCTCTCTCCCTCTGTTCTTGTGCTTGCTCACTCTCTCTCTTTTCTCTCTCTTCAACTCACTCTCTCTTAAATAACAAAAATTTAAAAATATCTTTTAAAATGTATTAAAAATAAATGTCTGCAAATCATAATAAAGCACAGTACAATAAAATGAGGTATGCCTGTATCTGAAGAACCAAAGAATTAAAGTGTGAAAAGGCATCCCAATTTCCTGAACTCAAAGGTATGACTGTCTACACAGCTGCCAAGATCCAAGGTCCTGATGCAGCAGAAAGCCTTGCAGGGTAGGGAGGGGTTGTACCCCATTTCACCATAGCCCCCTCCACCCACTTATTCTTACAGCTGAGCACTTATGAAATCCCTTTCTCTTGTCATCAAAACATTGCAGAAGAAAGGCAGGACCTGAGGGGCCACGTTGCCAAACCACCCTGCTGAGTTCTGTTGGCAGAGTCAGGCATGTCCTGGGAGCAGTTTTTCTAGAATCAATGATGGATTTGTGCTGATCCAGTCATTCTCTCGTGATGAAAGTCACGGGACAACGTGGAGGTCTTACCTGATGCCTCCACCCTGAAGGAGGGAACCACCTGGAGAATATGTATCTCTTTGGGTCTCCTTTACCCCTCTTCCTCAGCAAGACATTTGGCCATCTCACATACCAGATGGGGCCCTGTGGGGCCACTTTACCACAGAATGAGTCATCTTTGGGTACTGATGATTTCTGCAGCCACACAGATTATGCTACAATCGGGAACTCAGCATAACAAACTGTACTCTCTTCCCTGGCCTCTGGTGATGCTCCTGGCAGCAAAGAAGTGCTGTGTTGTACCAAATGAACACTAGCACTCATATACTATGGGGTTTGAAGCCACTTCCTTGACTTCCCTGAGGCTTCATTTACTCACAGTCAGGAGGGAATAATAATGATGCCAAAATCACAAGTTATTTTGAAGGTTAAATGAAACAACTCTGTGACTACTAGTCAGGGCAAAAATATTTGATGATTTATTTGTTCATTCCATGTGAGATTATCAGATAGGCCCGTGTAGTCAGTCAAACTTAGTCATGGTTACAAGATCCACCTTCCAACATTTCCTGAGGCCACTGCAGCCCCTGCCTGGACCCCCTCCCCGCTGTGCTCTCTCCCCCACAAGCCTGCTCTCATCTCAAGGCAGCTCAACTTTTCCTCAGGTACCACTATTTGAAGGAACAGCTTGTACAGTTAAGATCTAATCATGTTTCTTTCCTTTCTAAAAAAGTCTTTGGTGGCTGCCCATATCCTTTAAAAGTAAAACAAAACAAAACAAAACAAAACAAAAAACCCTTAACATGGCTTTCAGACCTATTTGTGATGCCTTACCCCTTCCTCTTCACATGCACTGCACCACAGATCCATCCTTCGTAGGCCTTGCAGGGGCCTGCACACTCCCTACTCGGTTACATCCATGCCTTCATGCATGCCTCTCCCTCTGCCTCAGATTCCCACCCACCCTTTCATCCCTATGACTTATTCTGAAGGATCCTAGGGCCAGGAAGACCCTACCATACTATATAGTGCTTCTAGAGTGTGTCCCTGTGTGTCACCCTGTGGTGCAAATGTTCAGCAATATGTCTGTCCTCCAGACTACCATGTAAGCCCTGCAGGGTAGGGGCTTTATCTTCTTCATTGTGGTTTCTCAGGTTCTATCCCAGAGTAGTGCTCAGTGCATCCATGGATATCATTCTCTCCAGAAGGGAATTCTTTCTATAATCTGCTTCCAACATTCCAGCATCTCAAGCCGGCCCACTGTCCTCCTCAAGGGCCAGGTACAGGCCCCCCATTACTCTCTCCTGGGCATCCAGCACAACTCAGGCCCCCATCACAAATGAGAACTTATGTGCATCCAAATTTGCATTTAACTATATGCACATATATCTTACCTGTGGGCAAACATCAGGGTGCTTTATGGCAACTCTCTCAAAGTTTAAGAATGCTGTTTGCGGCTATGGGAAAGAATAAAAAAGATTGGCGAACCAAGGCTTGATACCACAGTTTCATACTATTTTGTTCAGGCAAACGAAATGAACTTCTGGAGATAATCTTTATCACAGTCTGAGGTTAGTAAGGGTAATGGTAGTAATAATAATTCTATAGCCCTAATAATCACCAATTAACTCTATAATAATGGTAACATTGATTGGATGTTTTCTATTTGTTGAGCAATATATTAAGAAACCTTATATGGACTGATTCAATGTTCACACCTATACGAAGTATCCACCATTACAGTTGTGTGACCCTGAGTAATTTTGCCTCCATTTCCTCATAACTAAAGTGGGGATAGTCATGGCACCTACATCATAGTAATTAAGTGAATTATTGTATATAAATGCTTAGTAAGTTCCCCTAAAATGTGACCCCCTCTCCCTCAAAGATGATCTGAACCTGAGGTTGTAAGTCCTAACCACTGGGGTCTACTACTTTAGAGTTGTTATATGGTTCAGGCTGCCCAAGGGAGTAAGAACTAAAACCAGCAGGTGGAAAAAACAGAAGGCAGATATCTATTCATTATATTTTTCTTTAAAAAGCCCTTAAAATAATAAATGCAGCAATGTTATATCCTTTCTACCTTTGAGAAACTATTGTTTCTGTGTTTAAGGAAGCATATATAATATGCATAGAAGTTTTGTTTGCAAGAATGAAAATCAAAGCAATGTATGGCCATCAATTTAAAAATGGCTAAATAGACTGTGGCAGAACCAACGCATTACTAAGGAATAGTGACAAGCAACAATGTGACTTAACACTCTTCTACAATATGTACAGGGTGCTGACCTGAGTGCTTAGATAAATTAACTCATTTAATCCACACATGAACCTAATAGATATAGGTATACTATAATACTAATTAACAAAGGAAGAGACTGAAGCTAAGGGAGGTTCAATAATTTAGAGCATACAAATAACAAATGACAAAGCTGTGATTTGAATCCATGCAGTCTGGCCCCAGAGTTTATCCTCTTCCCTAGTCTACTAATCTATTGTTGAATGGAAAAAAAAAAAAAAAAAAACAAGAGTCAGACAGACACGAAGAGTATGTGTACACACAAATGTACACACAATGCAATATTATATTGTTCCTGAATATGTACATAAAGACAAGGAAATGATCTGCTAAAAAAAATTGTTCTGAATAATAACACTGGTTGTCTGTGCAAGACAACAAGATCTTGGCACAAGGATTGGGAATGATGACCAGGAAAAATTTTACCTGATCTAAATTTTACAGCCACTCTGGAAAACTGTGTAGAGTTTCCTCAAGGAGTTAAAAATAGAGCTATTCTATGACCCAGCAATTGGTAAAATGAATTCACCTCAAACATACAGATGCAGTGAAACGGCAGGACACCTGCACCCCGATGTCTCTAGCAGCAATGTCCACAGTAGCCAAACTGTGGAAGGAGCCTCAGTGTCCTTTGACAGATGAATGGATAAAGAAGCTGTGGTCTATGTATCCAATGGAATATTCCTCAGCTATTAGAAATGACAAATACCCACCACTTGCTTCGACGTGGATGGAACTGGAGGGTATTATGCTGAGTGAAATAAGTCAATCGGAGAAGGACAAACATTGTATGGTCTCATTCATTTGGGGAATATAAAAACTAGTGAAAGGGAATAAAGGGGAAGGGAGAAAAAACAAGTGGGAAAAATCAGAGAGGGAGACAGAACATGAGAGACTCCTAACTCTGGGAAATGAACAAGGGGTAGTAGAAGGGGGGTGGGCAGGGGGATGGGGTGACTGGGTGATGGGCACTGAGGGGGGCACTTGACGGGATGAGCACTGGGCGTTATACCATATGTTGACAAATCGAACTCCAATGAAAAATATACAAAAATAAATAAATAAAAGAGAAAAAGAAAGAAAAAATAAATAAAATTTTTAAAAACTTTTGAAAAGACAGTGTTTTTTAGTATTAGAAACTCATAAAATAAAAATAGCTAGAAGGAACTAGCTACATCAAATTAAATGAGTTCCCTAATCTTAAAAGGATTGATGATGTATGGCTTACATTGCCATTCTTAAGGAATTCCTTAGAGGGGGTCCAAGCATTAATAAGTGGCTACAAGGTCACCTACTGGTCCACTCTGGCTGGTTGTCATCTTAGGCAAATAAACTCACATGCTGCAAATTACTCATCACCTTTTTTCATCAATCTTCTCACCCTTCTTGTTTGCGTTAGCTCCATGAAACACATTGCTTATATTCACCCAAATGCAATTCTAATTCCTTTTTTTAAAAATCTGATCTTATTTATTTTGTCACTCTTAGAACATTTTTGACTGGACTCAGACTTCAAGGTAGAAGCTCTCGAGAGGACGGCCTCCGTCTCTTGGCAATCTGTCCCTGGTGTTTTTCTTTGGCCTCCTTCATTCTCTTGGCCAAAAGTTTAGCATATTCTGCAGCCTCTTCTTTATTTTTCTTAGTATGCTGTTTCTTCAAAGCAATATGCTGAGGTTTGTGTTGGAGGACACGTGGAGTAACAAGATGCTGAATCTTGGGTGCTTTGGTTCTGTTTCTCACCTTCTTTGTTTAGGGGCTTTCTAACAACATACTGGTGGACACCATCTTCTTTTGACAGATTAAAAAGCTTTCAGATTCTGCTGGCTGGCTCTTTTGGACCCCAGGCAACGAGGCACAGTAGTATTAGTGAGTCCAGGAATATCCTCTCCCCGTTATTCACAATAACCAAATTGAAAACACTGAGATTGGCATCCACAATGCAACCCCGAACAGACTTGTGCTTCCTTTCTCCAGTCCTCCTGGGTCGGTAGCAGGAATGCCCCTTACTCAGCAGGAGGCGGACACGGCCATGGGGCAAGACACCCTGCTTCATGGGAAAGCCTTGTTTGTCATTGCCACCACTGATTCAGACCACGTAACCCTTCCATTCCTTGCCCAGAGCATCAGCAGCAACTTCTGTGGCCATACGCTACTCATAAAAAAAAGGTACGCAGTTTGTGCTCATCATCTACTTCAAACTCAAGGAAAGATTGTACGATCCATTTAAACTAGAGTATAGACATCTGATATTAGTTTGCAGTGAGTCTCCAACTAGGAGGCACAAAGTTTGTAAAGGTCAGAATTACAGTTGAAAGGATGAAGCTCTTATGGTAAAATGTCAGGTATCATTGAGGAGGTGAGGGTGGAGAGGTGATCAGGGGAAATCTTTCCAGGGGAGATTTCTCCAGTGAGGTTGCATTCTCTTTGGCTAATGTTGGGTTAGGGGTCTGGCTGGCCTCATCCCTTTTGTCCAATTTTCTCCCATATTCTTCTTGAGTTACCCATTCACTACTTAATACTATTATTACCAATGTTGACAACTACCATTTGTTGAACACTTACTATGTGACAAGCACTATGTTAAATATTCTAGTGTCTCTTCATTTAAACTTTACCACATACTTGCTGTGAGACTATTACCCACATTTTATAATGACAAAAGTGTGGTCTGAGGAGCTGATGAAAATGTCCGCAGTCACATGTTCAAAAGTAACTGAGCCACAATTGCAGGCAGGCCTGTCTGACTCCAAAGCTCATGCTCTTCAAGTTCTGCTATCTTGTGCGCAACAAGTCAGCATTGACGATCAGCATCAGCATTCTGAGAGCTGTCTACTTGTCACTCTTTACTCTAGACAGACATAAAACACACACACACACACACACACACACACACACACAAATCCCCTTCTGGACCAAGACCTTTGAGGAACCCAGAAACTTCAGAACTTTTGGAAGCTGGAATGAAACCTAACTTATTAAGCTTTCATGACAGAATGAGAGGCATTATTGTGGTTCTCTTCTGCAAGGGATGTCCAAGCATTGGGATCCCAAGCCAACCTTGCTTTGGGCTGGATGGAAAGGAGGTTTTCAGTCAAGCCAGAGAGTATACAATCCAAAAGGCCTCTTCCTACACTACGTTATGTGCCCCCTTTCTGAGTCCCTAAAATGATCTGAGCTTATTATATTTTTAAAAACCACTTGCCATATTGTGTTTACATCATGTGTTAATGTCTGTCTCCCTTGCTGTGCTAAGAACTTCAGGATAGAACTGAAACTTACTGATCATCCAACTTCTAGTACTTAGCCCAGTGTCTGTCATGCAGTGATGCCCTGTAGATATGGAGAAATATCATAAACAAGGTAATTGTACTCAGTAGGGAATAGGTAAGCGACATTTGAGAAAAAAGGAAGGGGAAAGAGTAATGATTTTAGGAGATGCTTGGCATCTTCAATGAGTTTCTGGCAGCCAGTGGCTGGGAAAGAGATGTTCAGCTTCATCCTGAAGTGGCCTACTGCCTCGGAGGCACCACGAAAAAATAATTCCTCTTAATTTCTGTCCTTTTTTCTAACTTTACTTTTTTACCCATCCTTAGTAACTTTAACTATTCTTTTATAGCCTTTTAATCATTCAAAGATGACTATTCATCAACCCCCAAGTATTCTCTTCCCCATACTAGTTGTAATGGTGGTGGTGAAAATGAGTAGTGATGGTGATGGTGGTGCTAATGGTGGTAGGGGTGAGAATGGATCATGGTAGCAGTAGCAGTAGCAGTGGTAACGGTGGTGGTGGCATAGGGGACCTGGCTACTGAGACCAAAGTCCCTCCCCACTTTGCTGCTGCCATTTGGCAGGACATGTAGAGGGGAAAGCACATGGATTGGAGTGAAAGCAGAAAAGGAGATGATATTTCCTGGGGAAGAGTGGTCTGTAGGATAGTACTTTCTCCTTTCCAGTCACAGTAGTTTGTTCTGGATCTCAGCCTTCCACATCCACTTCATTTTGGGTTTGTCCAGGATGGCAACTTCTGTGTGCATTTGAGAGAAAGAAAAATGGGAAGAGAGTAGAAAGTAAAGTTAAGCCCACCAAGGCAGGTGCTTCAGGTCTCCCTTAGCCTACTGGGATAGCCTTGGCCAGACCTGTCAGAGCCTGGCTCAACTACTTGCCATTCCCTATGGGGAGTGGTCAACAGATAGGAGTGTGAGGCCACATTTCAGTGGTGGTGGCAATGCCCCACCAGCCACACCTGGCTTAACACCCCCACAGACATGGAGCCCTCTTGAGGGACACTTGGCCTGTTCTGCCACAGATACCATGGTAAGCAATTAGGTTCAGGAATCAGAACACAATTTATTTTAAGAAAAACAGGATGCTTATAACATCCTGTGTAAATAGAACAGCCACAACACCCATGGCATCTCTGGAACTCAGTGGCATTTCTGAGACTCATTGCAGCAAAGGCAGCAAGTTAATTGGACTCAATCCAAGTTAATTCCATCTCCATCAGCCAGGAGTTTGGCTGAACCACCTCCATTGTCTCACATTTGATTTCCTGGGGGATTAGGCACAATAGGCAGCACAGTAGGCAGCAATTACCATCAACCGGCTCTCACCTCTTTTTGGTGCCTTCCTCTGAGATTATTAGCTCTCCAAGATCAGACACTTAACTGAGCAAGGCTCAGAGTCAAGTGTGGCATCCATACATATTGTCTGTAGCCAAGTCTTAAGTGGTAATGATAACGAATGGTGATGGTAGTGGCATCACTAAGGACTCCCAACCAGGGCTGAGTGACCTACTCACTGTGACAAACTCCACTTCTGATAAAATAGCATCCTTCTAGAGACACAAATGCCAAGTATCTCCTAAAATCATTACTCTTTCCCCTTCCTTTTTTCTCAAATGTCGCTTACCTATTCCCTACTGAGTACAATTACCTTGTTTATGATATTTCTCCATATCTACAGGGCATCACTGCATGACAGACACTGGGCTAAGTACTAGAAGTTGGATGATCAGTAAGTTTCAGTTCTATCCTGAAGTTCTTAGCACAGCAAGGGAGACAGACATTAACACATGATGTAAACACAATATGGCAAGTGGTTTTTAAAAATATAATAAGCTCAGATCATTTTAGGGACTCAGAAAGGGGGCACATAACGTAGTGTAGGAAGAGGCCTTTTGGATTGTATACTCTCTGGCTTGACTGAAAACCTCCTTTCCATCCAGCCCAAAGCAAGGTTGGCTTGGGATCCCAATGCTTGGACATCCCTTGCGGAAGAGAACCACAATAATGCCTCTCATTCTGTCATGGAAGCTTAATAAGTTAGGTTTCATTGCAGCTTCCAAAAGTTCTGAAGTTTCTGGGTTCCTCAAAGGTCTTGGTCCAGAAGGGGATTTGTGTGTGTGTGTGTGTGTGTGTGTGTGTGTGTGTGTGTGTGTTTTATGTCTGTCTAGAGTAAAGAGTGACAAGTAGACAGCTCTCAGAATGCTGATGCTGATCGTCAATGCTGACTTGTTGCGCACAAGATAGCAGAACTTGAAGAGCATGAGCTTTGGAGTCAGACAGGCCTGCCTGCAATTGTGGCTCAGTTACTTTTGAACGTGTGACTGTGGACATTTTCATCAGCTCCTCAGACCACACTTTTGTCATTATAAAATGTGGGTAATAGTCTCACAGCAAGTATGTGGTAAAGTTTAAATGAAGAGACACTAGAATATTTAACATAGTGCTTGTCACATAGTAAGTGTTCAACAAATGGTAGTTGTCAACATTGGTAATAATAGTATTAAGTAGTGAATGGGTAACTCAAGAAGAATATGGGAGAAAATTGGACAAAAGGGATGAGGCCAGCCAGACCCCTAACCCAACATTAGCCAAAGAGAATGCAACCTCACTGGAGAAATCTCCCCTGGAAAGATTTCCCCTGATCACCTCTCCACCCTCACCTCCTCAATGATACCTGACATTTTACCATAAGAGCTTCATCCTTTCAACTGTAATTCTGACCTTTACAAACTTTGTGCCTCCTAGTTGGAGACTCACTGCACACTAATATCAGATGTCTATACTCTAGTTTAAATGGATCGTACAATCTTTCCTTGAGTTTGTCATTTAATCAAACATCTATTATTCTCCAATAGCTTTTCCAGATAGTAGACCTCGTTTAATCCTCACAACACCCTCAAAATGTAGGCAGGCCAAAGCCATTTGACACATAGAGATGTAGGTTCAGAAAGGTGAAATAATAATGTACAAATGGTGCCATGGCTAGTGAAGGGTGGAACCAGGATTCTGCCCCATGTCTCCTGACACCTGTTCAGTCACCAAAGTCTTGCCACAAACTAGAGACTATTTCTGATAATAACCTGGGTACAAAATAGAAGAGGCTGGGGGCTCCGAAGGGAAGAGTGGGGCTCACCTCACAGGACACATTGCCTAGTTGAGGGTGACTCCGGCCTGCCCCTGAAGGCAGTGCTCTGGGTTAGCTCCTGAGTCCTGGTGTCACCCAGGTCCATGCTGTGTGGGCAGGATGGAGCTGGGCCTGCTGTCACAATGGAGCCTCTCCCACTCTCAGCTGAACCTGAGGCCTGACTCCCACACCACAGTCTGTATTTTCCAGGAAGATGTTTGGAATCCTAGGAAGGAAAACAGCACGGCCCATGCTGTAATCTAGGGCTTCCAAAACCTCAGTAATTCACATACCCCCTTTACAGATTTTTCCATATACATGCACTATTAATACTGTATTAATAATCCCTGCATTATTAATAGTTTTCTTCAGATCCACTCATTATTTTCAGTTAGCCAAATTTATTTTTTTTTTTTAATTTTTATTTATTTATGATAGTCACACAGAGAGAGAGAGGCAGAGACACAGGCAGAGGGAGAAGCAGGCTCCATGCACCGGGAGCCTGACGTGGGATTCGATCCTGGGTCTTCAGGATCGTGCCCTGGGCCAAAGGCAGGCGCCAAACCGCTGCGCCACCCAGGGATCCCCAAATTTATTTTAAAAGGTATATTACCACAGTATTACTTTCTTTTGCCTCATCCTAAGCAATAATATCCATAAAAATCATAAATCTGAAGTGTTTGTTCTAATACACATTAAAAATAGTGGAAAAGTATAGACAAATATTTCTAGAAAATATTTCACATGTTATAAAGCTATGACCTTTGTATTTTATTCATGGCATGAAGAGATGGTTAAAGTAAAGTTTTACTTTGACAATTTATCCAAATTAGCAAATGAATAAAAATATTAAACCAATTAGGATCTTTTTAAAGGTCAAAGTGACTTTTTTTTTTGGCTGCTTCTGTTTTTACTAAAGTCTACCCCTAATGTGGGGCTCAAACTCACAACCCTAAGATCAAGAGCCCCATGTCCCAAAAGTAACATTTTAATAACATTTATCTATTCCTTTTGTAAATTATCACCCAGTTACATACTTACATATGTCTAATAAATGTTTTCTACTTACATCCACAATCTGAAACATGAACAAGTCATTTTCATTTTTTAGAGGGAGGGATGTGGAGAAATTGCTTGCTTTTTCTCTTCATTCTCAATGCTCAAATAAAATAAGTAATCCTATTCCCAGATTGTTTCCTAATCTTTTCCCCTCGATTAGAAATGTTCTATCTATGGTCCAGTGTTAAAATCTGGTTCTCTTATATACTAATCCAATAATTGTGAGGTTGATAATACTCTATACCTTACTTTAAGGTAAGGTCAAGTGACTTGCCCCAGGTTCCACAACTATTTAAGGGAATAACTCAGGAATCGAATACATGGTCTAGAACAAATATCAATAGTTTTATAAGGTGGGGGCGGGGTCATACATAGCTATTACAATAAGGAATGTTTGTGATTCATCGGTAGAAAGCACACCTCATTTTATGTAGCTCCTCTGTAATCCATACAGGATCCAGAAATGATTATGAGGAGTAAAATGTTTTAATTAATCATGGAGAGCAATTAAATATCACAAATAATTTAATCAGATATTAACATCAATCATATTGAAATGAAACCACAGCAATAATTCAGAAAACTTCTAAAAACCTTCAGAGAACTTCTAAAATGATGTAATGTCTGATTATCTCCTTTTAAGGGGGCCAAATGGGTCTTACAATTTCATGCAGTTGCCAGAATAAGATAAAAAAAAAACAAATTTGGGATGAAAGAGAAAGCCAGTATTCTGGCCAGACTCATGGTAGCAGTGCTACAAAACCTCCAATAATTCGCCTGCCCTTCCTACCTTTCTTTTCTTTCTTTCACCTTCTGTTCTCCACTTCCTTCTTTCTTTTTTCTTTCCCTTCAATAAACATTGATTCAGTGCCTGGTATGTCCATAGGTTTACTATGGTTTACTCCTGGTTTACTAAGAGCTGCGATGCCACCCTTGCCCTCCAGAAGCAAACAATCTTGTCAGGGAAGTGAAAATAGGACAGAGACTAAATATGCTCCCCGCCCAGGCTAACACACAATATCCAGGCCACTGACAATTCCAGATGTGGGCAGATGTGGAGTCCATTATACATTCCTCCATTCTACCAGCATCCACTACAGGCTATGCCAGGCATGTGCGGATGCTTGAGATGCAGGATAGTAAATAAGACTCAGCAACCCTGCAAGGAGTCCCCAGTCTGGTAGGGGCAGGATTACTGTGCTGCAGATAGGTGCTCTCTCAATCAGGTGGAGTGTTGAGCAAGGGTAGAGGGGTGGGGTGATGTCTAATAGAATATTAAATGGAAAATAAAAAAATAAATAAATAAAAAATAAATGGAAAATAAGAGACAAATCAAGGAAAGGGTGGATTAACCGATGCAGGAAAAGCACAAGAAGATATACAAAGGCATTAAACATAGCCAATTCAGTGGGGGAGAGGGTTGATGGGTTTGTCTAGAGCAAAATGCTTCTATAAGAGAACAGTCAGATGTGGGCAGTACTGAACCACAAAAAGCCCTTTGGACTAAGAAATCTGGGCTTCATTCTGATGTAGGGACACTGAAAACTTTTAGCTAAAGAATGGCCTAATTGCAGCAAATCTACTACCATGGCTAGAGACACAAGTCATGGAAAATGAGGTGGGCCAGATCCACACACAATATAGTTATTGTGGGGGCGCTTGAGTGACTCATTCAGTTAAGCCTGCCTTCAGCTCAGGTCATGGTCTCAGGGTCCTGGGATCAAGTGCTGAGTTGGGCTTCCTGCTCAGCAGGGGAGTCTGCTTCTGCCCCTACCCTTCCCCCCTGCTCATGTCCTCTTTCTCTCTTTCTCTCTCTCTGTCAAATAAATAAATAAAACCTTCTTTAAAAATACAGTTACTGTGGAGACTGAGGGCTGGTGAATAGCAATTCCAGGGCCAGGATTCCTAGGAGAAAGGGAACAGGTTCTTTGGGAAAAGTCTGACTTGAGCAGTGATACTGACATCTGTGGAAGGAGAGAGATACATGTATACACACACACATGCACATATAACATGTACACGTGGACATATATATACACATCACACATCTACTTGCATCATACACACATCGACATGTATACACATATAATATGTACATATAGATATGTGTACATGCATCACACTTGGCACATCTACATCATACATGTGTACACACATCACACATGCACACTCAGCCACATACACATAAAGGTAATATGAAAGCCAAAACCCAAATCTGGAGAAACCTATCTATAGTTTCCACTATTTTCCAATCCTAACTTAAAACCCTTCTTCCAAGGAGGCTTATCCAGTGGCTTCTTTTCTCTGCATCTCCTTGTCCCTCAGATGCTTGGCTACCAATTTACTCAAGCATCCTAAGGACTTATTTTCCAAATGCCCCACTAAAGTGCTGATTCCTTCTCTGTCCCTCCCCCCTACTCTCCCACATACACACTAAAAGATTTGCAACACGTAGATGGAGATAAAAAGTACAATGTTAAGTGAAATAATTCAGCCAGAGAAAGACAAAAATACCATATGATTTCCTCATATGTGGAATTTGAGAAACAAAACAAATGACATATCAGATAAAGGGCTAGTCTCCAAGATCTATACACAACTTATTAAACTCAACAGCAAAGAAACAGTCCAATCATGAAATGGGCAAAAGATATGAACAGAAATCTCACAGAGGAAGACATAGACATGGCCAAGAAGCACATGAGGAAATGATCCGCGTCCCTTGCCATCAGGGAAATACAAATCAAAACCACAATGAGATCCCACCTCACACCAGTGAGAATGGGGAAAATTAACAAGGCAGGAAACCACAAATGTTGGAGACGATGCGGAGAAAAGGGAACCCTCTTGCACTGTTGGTGGGAATGTGAACTGGTGCAGCCACTCTGGAGAACTGTGTGGAGGTTCCTCAAAGAGTTAAAAATAGACCTGCCCTACGACTCAGCAATTGCACTATTGGGGATTTACCCCAAAGATACAGATGCAATGAAACGCCGGGACACCTGCACCCCAATGTTTATAGCAGCAATGTCCACAATAGCTAAACTGTGGAAGGAGCCTCGGTGTCCATCAAAAGATGGATGGATAAAGAAGATGTGGTCTATGTATCCATGGAATATTCCTCAGCCATTAGAAACAACAAATACCCATCATTTGCTTCGATGTGGTTGGAACTGGAGGGTATTATGCTGAGTGAAGTAAGGACAATCATCATATGGTCTCATTCATATGGGGAATATAAAAAAAAATATATAAAAACATAGTGAAAGGGATTAAAGGGGAAAGGAGAGAAAATGAGTGGGAAATCTCAGAGAGGGAGACAGAACATGAGAGACTCCTAATTCTGGGAAAAAAAACAAGGGGTAGTGGAAGGGGAGGTGGGCAGGGGGCTGGGGTGACTGGGTGATGGGCACTGATGGGGGCACTTGACAGGATGAGCACTGGATGTTATATTATATGTTGGCAAATTGAACTCCAATAAAGTTTATATATATATATATATATATATATCAGGACAAAACAAAGGGGAAAAAACAGTGAGATAAGCAGCTAAGAAACAGAATCTTTTTTTAATTTTTTTATTTATTCAAATTCAATTTGCCAACATACAATATAACACCCAGTGCTCATCACATCACATGCCTACCTTAGTGCCCATCACCCAATTATCCCATCCCATCATCCACCTCCCCTTCAGCAACCCTGTTTGTTTCCCAGAGTTAACAGTCTCTCATGGTTTCTCCCTGTCTGATTTTTCACCATTCAGTTTCCACACCCCCCCTTCCCTTTTGGTCCTTTTCATATTTCTTATATTACACATATAAGTGAAACTATATGACGATTGTCCTTCTCCAATAACTTTGTCCAGCCTTCTGCTAAATCTCTCCCTCTTTCTCCACAACAAGCTGAAGTGGCAAGGGGAAATGCTCTTGAGAAAGAAAAGTTACCAAAATGGCCTCTCAGGAGCCTACGGCTAACACACAGAGAGATATAAGAGTTTCTGGGCTCTTTTCTCAGGGGCCCTTGATTCTTGTCATCCTACCTAAGTTTCTTCCCTGCCACTGCCTCTGACCCTCATTTCTCCCTTCTCTCTGTCTAGAGAGGGGCCCTGGGAAGGAGGGGCCTAAAGGAAACTGGTCAGAAGTCAGACTGACTTTTTAGGTGGAGAAATTTGAGGTTGAGGGGAACAATGCCTTGCCCAAGCTCACAGGTTGAGATCACAGAATTCCCAAGACTCCAACACCTCAGAAGAGGAAAGATTCTAATCCCTACCCTTCCGAACAGACCAGAGACTGGCAAACCTCAGAAGTGCCCCTGGTTCTGCTTCAGGCCCCTCCAGAAAGCTCTAGGAAGGCATGATCCAAGGGATATTCTGAAAAATAAGAAGCAGGAGATGATGGGGGAATCAGGCACCTTGGATGAAAGATGAGGGATCACAGTGGAAAGCAGTTTGCCATAGCTAATTTACTTAAGCTACTTTCCATGGAAAGCTAAATCAGATTCCATTTGCCCTGAGATATGACTAAATTCTCATCATCTCATTGGCTGATGAACAAATATTTATCAAATACTCTGAAGCAGATGGAGATATGAAAATTTAGGAGTATCTGATTTTGTCTGGATGGTGCTCCTAGTCTGGAAGGGAAGGCCCTAGGAATCTATACCAGATGTGAGAGATGGATCCAAAGCCCCTCATCTTGGAACTCTCCAAGCACATGAAGGGAACCAGTGAAGAAGTCAGCAGAAAGCCACCAAACAAATTGTGATCATTACCACTTTTCTAAGCAGTGGGATGTTTTGCCACAAATCATCCATCCAATTTGAACAAGTTCAACTACTGAAATGAGTATAGTTTGAAGAATGAGCAAACATTCAGGATAATCAGCAAGTATGACAAACAAGCTCTACTATTCAAGAGAGAGACTGGACCTAAATTCTGGTCTTCAGTAGTAAATCCCATTAGCTGTCCTGTGAGTTAGAGAGGTCACACTCAATGTCGCTGTAGTCTCAGGGAGTTCCTGAGAGAAGCTTGTTAAGTATTAAAGTGGAATTTGAGACCAAAGCAGAAAGGGCACGTATCTTGGTTTGAAAATAACAAAGGTGTGCGGGTGACAGTCATCTGAAGCAGCATGCCCCTAGAAGGCTGTGGGTCTGAAATGTTTGTGCTTTTTCCTTCATATCATATTGGTTTCCAGATTCCATTTGGCTTGGGAGTCAGTTAAAGCAACATGGATTATACCAGTGGATAGATAATCAGTGGATTATCGGTGGATGAGCTGGGCCAACATTCTGGGAGCACCAACTTCCACGATGCACAAAAGTCCTGAGAGGTCTCCCCTTATCGTGTATCTCAGAGCAGGACTGGCCCACAGATGCTGTTCACTGCTCCTCCCTGCTTATAGTTTACATGTGAACTCAGGAGATTGGCCCTGAGCCCTCAGGCTACCCAGCGGCTGACCACTTGTTGAAGGCCTCCACTCAGCAATTTAATTCCAGACCCAGAGGCTAGAGCATCCAGGCTCAGGAGCTTCCCTGAACGTGTTAGTTCAGCTATGAAATACTTTCACTGTCATTTTAACTACTCCCTGGTCTTACTCCCAACACCTGAAGATAATCTTGTCAGGAGAAAGCACAAAGCTTTCTACAGTAGAGTCTATCGTAGACAAAGGCCTGAGTGGGGAGGCCAGAGATCCAGGGTCTAGTCTCAGTCCTGTTGTGTAGCTTTGGAAAGTGGTTCGGCCTCTCTGAGCCTTGGGTTCTTCATCTACATTCACCAGTGTTAAGAGTCGATCAGATGACCTCTACAGCAGCCCACCAGTGAGTAGAACTGTCCATGAGCAGCTGGGAGAGGGCCACGAGACCACGAGAAGCAGGGTGTGGAGCTAAGCCTGACTGGGATGTCATCCCCTCACTCTGCCTATGTTGATTCATAAGGAAGAGACATGTAGTACCAGGAAATAATGCACGATTTGGAATCAAAAGAACTGAGTCTAAATCCTGGCTTCGCCACTTAAAAGGTTGTGGCAATTTGAGCAATTCCATTAGTCTTGATGGGCTGCTTCCTTATCTGGGAAACGAGGATAACATATCACTGGGCACATAGGACCTTGTTTTTGTTTTGTTTGTCTTTTTAAATATTTTGTTTGTTTGTTTGTTTGTTTATTTATTTATTTATTTATTTATTTATTTATTTAAGAGAGAGAGAGAGAGATAGTGAGAGAGCACGAAGCAGGGAGGAGAGGGAGAAGCAGACTCCTGCAAGCAGGGCGCCCGACGAGGGGCTTGATCCTAGGACCCTGAGACCATGACCTGCCCCAAAGGTGGCAGATACTTAACCAACTAAGCCACGCAGGCACCCCACACAGGACTCTGGTGAGGAACAGACAAAACACCTATGTGGCAGCAGTTCATAAACACCACAGTCTGTCCACACAAAGTGTCTGAGCCAAGCAAGTGCAGTCCTTGGGCAGGCACACTGCCCATCTTGCATGCATCTGGAATGACTCAACTGTGGGCCTCCTTCTCCATGTAAGGATGAGCTCCAGGAGCACCCAAAAGAGTCATTCAAGAGTCAACATGTCAAGATAGAACCCCAGGATGCTATGAACTCTTTTTAAATCTTAGTGTATAGACTAAAGAACTAATGGGGACCTGGCTGTCAAGAACAGTTATGATTTGAAAAACGAGACAAGGCTACCAGATGTGTCATTAGCTGTAACTAGTACAACTGTTCCTTAAGGACTTGGAAAGGGAAAGTGGCAAAGAAGATGGAACCAGTGGGTAGATGAACCTAGAGAAGCTTCCTAGAGAAGGAATTCTACAACTGTGAACCACCACAGAGCTGTCCTCCCAGACCTTTTTTTTTTTTTTTCTCCCAGACTTCTAACAACGACAACCACCTCTTCAAACTGCTAACCCAGAAGAGCTGGAGAGAGGATGGAAATGTAGCCTGGGGGGTGTCTGAGGCTCTGAGGCACCTTCTGGGCAGGACTCTAAGGGGAAACTTCCCACTGAATATAAACAATACTAAGGGCTTCCAAGCTTTATGCCTGCCCTGCCAATACTCCTAAGCCCTTGCCCTGTGTCCATTTTATTCTTTGCAAACCACCCATTATCCTTTAAGTCTCAGGTAGGGAGGTTGTTAGCCTTCAGCCATGAAAATGCATTGGTGTAGTTTTAGATACTTAAAGATTGTGATGAACAGGTTTCTTTCAGACTGGGGACTCCCCAAACTCAAAAGCTATGATCTCCCCTCAGACTGAGGATTGCCTGGGACAGGAACCATGCCCCTCCTTGCACCAGGGCTATTAGTCATCAGCATTAAGAACTCCCTTCATTTCCACCAGGATTTACTGAGCAGCTATTAACACATGGCCCTACACTGGACACTGATGCATTTGCTTTACAGCCCATCCCCTCTAAGGATACAGGTACAGACAGGAACCTAGATCTAATCTGTGAGGCAACAGAATTCAGGCATGTTAGTAAGCACATATTTTGGGCTAAGTGTCTAAGGTTATAAATCTTTAAACTATGGCATGTAAAGTTTTATAAAACTCCAACTGCCCAAGTGTAATAATTCTATAAACTTCCATCATTTCTTCATTGATTTGATGAAATGTGATAATCAGTTGCTGTCCACACAATACCTTACTACCTCTGGTCTAAGGAGATAAAACGGAGAACAAAGTTATGTATTCACACCTCGGCAAGGCTAACTTAAAGCCACAAGATCTAGCATTGCTGTCAATACCATGTTGCATCACCCTTTTCTACATGTTATCAAAGTAGGTGTACTCATTTAAAGAGTTTCCTTATTAAATGCCATCTAGGGAGGCAGAGGCAGGCATGGAGTATCTCTCTCCCAAATCCACCAAGGTTATCTGTGCACAGGTTCGACAAGGCTTCTGACTCTTTCATAATACTCCTTGCAGTACCCAGCACACTGCTGTTGTCTGGATTAATGAATAAAGCCCTAGTATCTCATATCTTATAGAAAGAAAGAAAACATCATATATTTCTTTTAAGAACATGAACCCTCCAAATGGACATGGGCAATTTGAAGATTATTGCTCTTTGAGGCTTTGGGAACCTGCACTTGAGGTTCCCAAACTTCAGAATTTCGTAGTGTGGTAACATCTCCCTCAAAACAATATGGGAACTGTTCTATTATAGCCAAATGTGTTTTGTTTGCTTTTTGTTTTTGTTTCGTCAAGTAAGAACTTGAAAGAAACAACTACAGCCTCCTGCAGTTTCCAACACTTTAAATTTTAACACACACAAAGTAGGAAGGCCATGATTTCAAAATTCAAGACTTTTCTCCTTGAGAATGCACTGCTGAAATCCTTTAACTTACATTTTCCTCTAGAGAACACAGAGTAATGGGCCAACATGGGTCTACAAATCAGGGCTGGAACTGCACATGATCTATATTTTCTCCCCTTCTCCAGGGGAGAAGTTGGTCACATAACCAACTAAGTAAAACCATTCTTTGTTATACCCATGGCAATCATATAGTTGGAGCCGGTTTTCCTTCAAAATCTCCCTGGTGGGCAGCCCAGGGGGGCGGGGGGGGGACGGGGCACTCAGCAGTTTAGCACCACCTTCGGCCCAGGGCCTGATCCTGGAGACCTGGGATCGAGTCCCGCATCTGGCTCCCTGCATGGAGCCTGCTTCTCCCTCTGCCTGTGTCTCTGCCTCTCTGTGTGTCTCATGAATAAACAAATAAAATCTTAAAAAAAAAAAAAAAAAAGTTACAACAGGAAGGTTTTAAAAAAAAAAAAACACAAAACCAAAATCTCCCTAGTGCCTCAGCTTCAAGCTGAGAAACATGCTTTCACCAACAGATCCTGGCTTTTCCCTTCTGGCTATTCTCTCAGGAGGGGATCATGTGGGTTTGCCTGGGTTCATGCCATCCAAGCTAGAACTAGTGCCACAAGTTTCCAAAGACCACACTCTAATCAGGATCACTTGATCACTAAGCCACCGTAATTAACAGTCAACTTACTATTGGAGCTGTCATTTCAACACATAGGTGGGTGGAACAAAATTCAAATGCCATACCTTAAACAATAGCAATTGAGTTCTGGTGATGAAAGAAGAGAGGAGCATGCTGTTCACACACAGAGGTGATGCTACCAGTCTAGGGTCAATGGAGAATTTTTGAGTTATTTTCTTACTTAAGAACTTGCCTCTAGCTATCCATAGACTCCCTTCTGGCCTTGGTGTCCAAGGCAAGCCAAGTTGGAGGTAAAACTGTGCTGTAATAGGAGAAAACAATAAAACGGACTCTTCCCTCTTCCTGAGCCTATGAAATAGATATTACTATTAATAGACAAGGTAACTGAGCATCAGAAGCCTTTTCATTGAATAGACAACAAATACTTACTGAGTGCCTCCTGTGCTGTGACTTTGTCCAAGGTGACACAGCTGGCAAGTAGCATGGGGAGCACCCGAATCTAGTCACCTAACTTCAAATCCTTTCCATTCCACAGCTGCCTCATAGGCTGAGGTCAGTGTCACCACACAAGACCACAGGATGCCAGGGCCAAAGGGCCATGGTGGGAAGGACCACATGGTCAAGTTCTTTAGCTTGTTCATCTGCACTTTTTTCAGAAGAATAAATATCCAGGAGTAAATCAAAGTAGACACCCATGTCCTATTATTTGTAGCCCTGGCCATGCCAGAAGTGAGTACTGGAGGCTTGTGCCCGCTCTTGTGCCAGTTTCAAGACAGGAACACCTCAGTGAATCACACATGAAACACTGGGGGGAGAAACTGTTGGCAAAAAAGGAACAGGCTCTCTATAAAGTTGAGGGTTCCAAGCAATGGGATTAGAAGCCAAATAGGAGGTCCTACTCTTCACACTAAGGACTGAGATCTCCAGTGTGACTCTTTGGGGCCACCTCAAGAGTCACGGACCTAGGTCTTTGCCAGAGGTTTTGGAAACAATGTCTACCATCCACTCTGGCTAGCCATCCCTGCTGCCATATAGTTGCATCAGAGAAGGGGCCAGTTACACACTAGGCTGCTCATTCTGAGTATGCCAAAATCTTCATGAATGGGCCACCCTGTGCCTGTAATCAACAGACAGGTGGGGTGACAGCCATAGGTCACATAACTGAGTCTAAACATGAAAGGCGGGCTCAGATCAATAGATGAGTCAGGGCTCAGAGTATAAAACCTTGGGAGCTCCAGTGCTGCTCACAGAAGCCAGCATCTCCTCTCCTCCTCTCCACACTCAGCCCCTTGTGCTTCAGGTAAGTGTGAGTTCTAGCTCTTGTCTTCCCAGCTAGTCTTCTCCACCCCGCTGCAGCTAGGTAGACCAAGAGACAGACCTGCAAGGCCTCTCTCCTCTTTGGAAGCTACAAGACCTCTGTGTGCCTTTCCAAGTGCATTCATGTTTAGAGGGAATTCAGGTTGGAAGTTGGGGGGTGGGTGGTAGTGGTGAGCTGCTGCTGTGCAGATGGTGTCTCTAATCTTCTGGCCAGAATGGGAACTCCACAAAGGCAAGAGTATCTCCTGTCTCTCTGGCATCCCAGTAGGAGCAGGCCAGTGATGGGCACAGAGGGACATTCTGCAGACTGCTCCTGTGAGTGAGCAGGATGAACCCTGCGCCACGTGTCAGGAGGAGAGGCGATCTTACTTCCAGGGAGTAAGGGAGAATGGGGAGAGTAATTCAGAGAATGCTGCCAATGGGGGAGATTTGGAGAAGCACAGGAACCCGGTGCTGGGAAGAGAAATGGTGTGAGATACTGGGACACAACTTCCTACTAGCAATGGTCCCTCAACCAAGCCTGGATGTAAGCAAAGCCTACCTCTTCGGGTCAGGAATGTTGGTCCAAAGGACCGCTGGGTCCTTTCCCCTGTGTCCAGACAGGACCAGGGAGAAGCCTTTTTTGATAACTAGTTCAGGTATCATGGCTAGGCTCAGTGAGCTTTTGTTTTTTTTTTTCCTTAAAGATTTATTTATTTTAGAGGAGGAGAGGGGGGCAGGGGGGAGGAGGAGAGAGAGAGATAAAGAGAGAATTTAAAGACTCCCTGCTGAATGAGGAGCCTACTGCTGGGCTTGATCCAATGACCCCAAGATCATGAGCCGAGCTGGAATCAAGAGTCTGAAGATTAAGTGACTGAGCCACCCAGGAGCCCCTGCCTTAAGAGCTTTTGCAGAGAACGGGGAGTGGGGAGCAGCAGCCTTCTGACATTCGGACAAACCTCCCTCTGTCGTGCCAGGGATGGGTAACACACGCACAGCCCCCTGTAGGTGGAGGTTTGTGCTAATCTCTATTTGCATTGGGAGAATTCTTGCTAGGATCCGAGACCTGAGAGATAAAGTGCCGTAACCCTCTCATTTTACAAGAATGGAGTACAGAGGAGGGAGTGAGGGTTATTTGCCCCCAAATCACCTAGCAGGTGTCCGAGGCAGAGCCAGGAGAAAGAAATGGGCAACACTACCTGGTCTTTTTAAAGCTTGGTCAAGACTTCCTGAGGTGAGCGCAGCTCTGTTCTGCAAGCACCAAGCCTAGGAGGGCCCTGTAGAGCTCTCCCAGTGTGAACCAGGCGCCGAGCCGGGCCCTGGCAGTGCTGCCCTGCGGCTGGGGGCGCCCTCGGCTGCAGCTGCCTTGGCCGCCGCGGTGCTGCTCTTGCGGCCGGTCCAGGAAGGCGCTGCTCTCCTTTCAGGGTTCGCTTCCTGCTTGCGCAAGATGTCTCACCAGAAGAAGCAGCCCACCCCCATGCCTCCAATGGGCTTCGGGAAGACCTCGGGCGGCGGCGGCGGCGGCGGCGGCGGCGGCGGCGGCGGCGGCGGCTCCGGCTGCGGAGGCTACTCCGGGGGCGGAGGCTGCTCCGGAGGCGGCGGAGGAGGCTCCGGAGGCTGCGGAGGAGGTTCCGGTGGAAGCGTCAAGTACTCCGGGGGCGGAGGCTGTTCCGGGGGCGGCGGCGGCGGCTCCGGCTGCGGCGGCGGCTCCTCCTCCAGCGGCGGCTCCGGCTGCGGAGGCTACTCCGGGGGCGGAGGCTGCTCCGGAGGCGGCGGAGGCGGCGGAGGAGGTTCCGGAGGCTGCGGAGGAGGTTCCGGTGGGAGCGTCAAGTACTCCGGGGGCGGAGGCTGTTCCGGGGGCGGCGGCGGCTCCAGCTGCGGAGGCTACTCCGGCGGCGGCGGCGGCGGCGGCGGCGGCTCCGGCTGCGGAGGCTACTCCGGCGGCGGCGGCTCCGGCTGCGGTGGCGGCGGCTCCGGAGGAGGTTCGGGTGGGAGCACCAAGTACTCCGGGGGCGGCGGCGGCTCCGGCTGCGGAGGCTACTCCGGGGGCGGCGGCGGCTCCGGCTGCGGCGGCGGCTCCTCCAGCGGCGGCTCCGGCTGCGGAGGCTACTCCGGCGGCGGCGGCGGCGGCGGCTCCGGCCAGCAGGTTCAGTGCCAGAGCTACGGAGGTGTCTCCGGCGGCGGCTCCGGCTGCGGAGGCTACTCCGGGGGCGGCGGCGGCTCCGGCTGCGGCGGCGGCTCCTCCTCCAGCGGCGGCTCCGGCTGCGGAGGCTACTCCGGCGGCGGCGGCGGCGGCGGCTCCGGCCAGCAGGTCCAGTGCCAGAGCTACGGAGGTGTCTCGGGCGGCGGCTCCGGCTGCGGCGGGGGCTCCTCGGGGGGCGGCTCCGGCTGCGGCGGCGGCTCCTCCGGGGGCGGCTCCGGCTGCTTCTCGTCGCAACAGACCCCCCAGACCTCGTGCACGCCCCAGCAGGGCTACGGAGGCGGCTCCTCCGGGGGCGGGGGCGGCGGGGGCTGCTTCTCCAGCGGCGGCGGCTGCGGCGGCGGCTCCTCCGGGTCCGGGGGCGGCGGGGGCTGCTTCTCCAGTTGCGGGGGCGGCGGCGGCGGCGGCTCCTCCGGGTCCGGGGCCGGCGGGGGCTGCTTCTCCAGTGGTGGGAGCAGCGGCTCCTCCGGGGGCGGCAAGGGCGTCCCGGTATGCCACCAGACCCAGCAGAAGCAGGCGCCTACCTGGCCAGCCAAGTAAGGCCCGTTGGAAGCCGTGGAGAAGAAAGAGCTGCAGGTGTTCTCCGTGGGCGCCAGTGGCTTTAGCGCTCTCATGATATTGCCCTGAGGTTCCCAAATCCTACAGGTGTTAACACTGGAGCCATTGAGTTCTGGGGCTGCATCTTGTTCTGCATTTTTTCCTCTTTGGTTTCTGTACAACTACCTCCCAACCCCGGTACATCCTCAGTCAATAAATTTGCAATTCATGAGAATTTCTGCGTTTCCAGCACCTTTGTAGCTTCTAAGTTCATTCATACTATCTCATTCATCTTTCCTCCATCCGCTCGTCCACGTGTACATTCATTCAACAAACACATTTATTCTACTAGGGGAAGCAGAGTGGGTGGATAGAAGAGAGTCAGCAGAGGAGTGAGGAATGGCTGGCAACCAATAAACAAGGATGCGAGCTCTGGTTTATGGCTTATGATGGTGAGATGATCCTCAAACACAGAAATCCTAGGAAGAGATTTCTATAAACAGCTCCTGGTGGGTTGCATAGCCACTGTGGGTCTTCACCCTGAGCTCAGTGCTTTTTAAAGACAGGTCTGCCCTGGGGAAATGCTATCTTTCATAGTGCAGAGTCTACTCTTCAAGGTCTGAAAGCAGGGTGGCTGCATATGAGGAGGACCAGCTTATGCTACCCAGACTCACAGGAGAAAGGATAACTGGTTCAGATATTGGTGATCCCCTACCAACAGTGTGTAAGACTGTTTAGGAGGCACCTGTAATGAAAAGAGGATGTAGAGGAGCTGTTTCCTTCTCTTTTAAAGGAGATTCACCCAATTTAGGAATATACAGCATAAATGTATACGATAAACACCAGTACCAGAGAGGTCATGGGGAAATGCAGGAAGCATACCCATTAACAAGGAAGAAACTACACTTGCTCCATTAATTGCACAGCTTACAAAAGAGATGTAGAACATCAACCTGGTCAGGAACTCTCCCAGGCCCCATTTCATATCCTAATTCTACTAGCTCTAGGTAAATGTTAACTTTTTTATTTACTCAAAGCAAAACACCTGCTACATCAAAAAACCAAAGTACTCTCCCTACTCATTCATTGCTGGAGACAAAAAGACAAATTATCCCTCCCCAACTCTTCCATCTACACAATCAAAACAGCAGCTTTAAAGACCCAAGTCCAAACAGTACGTTATTTCTATGTTGTTGGTTTTTTTTTAATAAATGGACTTTTAGTTCTGTACCATATGGAGTAGATTCATTTCTTTCTATTGTTCCTGCTAAGTATAACTAAAGTATCTGGGCATAATATATTTTTTAAAAAACTTTTGGAAAGTCTAAAAGGTAGAGAGAAGGCAAAATAGTTACAGTCCTCAGAACTTGAGGACTGACACTGTGGTAAGTTCCCGGGGTTTTCTTTATGCCTCCTATTTATCTTAGATTGGGCACTGGAAAGTTCACAACCAAGAAATGCCAACAGGTGCAGACAAAAAAATATCCCCCCAAAACTATTTTCTTTATCCAAAGGACCAAGAAAGAGATAAAGACGTGACCTACCAAGGCAGAAATCTTTTTCGGCAATATCCACCCTACTTAAGCCAACCATCTTGGAAAAAAAAAAAAAAAGAATTGGAAGATTGGGCTTCTACCTGGACCTAGGGGTGAGAAGATAATATCCCCTACACACACACACTTCACTGGTGCAGTATTAGCAGAGACCTGCTATAGTAGAAGATTTCAATAAGATCTGGAGTCTCATAACACAATATACCAAATGTCTAGCACACAGTCAAAAATTACTCATCATACTAAGAACCAGGAAAATCTCAACTTGAATGAAAAAAGACACAATACTACACTGAAATGATATAGATTTTGGGATTTTTGACAGAGACTTTAAAAAACCTTCAACAAGAAATTACAAACACACTTGATAAAATAGAAAAACTTGGCAAAGAAATTCAAGATATAAAGAAAGAATGAAGTGGAAATTTTTGAACTAAAAATTTAATAAACAATTATAGAATTAAATTTTAGAATTGAAAAATATAAAATTCACTGCATAGGTTCAATAACAGAATAGAAATGACAGTAAAGAATCAGTGAACTCAAAAATAGATCAATAGAAATTATCCAATGTCAGTGACAGAAAATAGGCTAGAAAAGAAGAAAAGAGAGAGAGCTTCAAGAACCTGTGGCACTGCAAAAGAGCTAGGATTCATGTAATCAGAGTCCCAAAAGGAGAAGAGAATGTGTGACTAAAAAAAAAATATTGGAAGAGATGATAGATCAAAATTACCTAAATTTGTGAAAGGCATAAATCTACAGATTTAAGAAGATAGGTCAACTTCAAACAGGATTAACCCAAAGAAAACTACACCAATACAACACTGCAAAAAAAAAAAAAAAGAATTTAAAGTGAATTAAAGACTAAAATTTAAAACCTGAAACTGTAAAACTTCTAGGAGAAAACATAGGGATAAAGTTCCTTGACATTGATTTTGCTGGATGTGACAACAAAAAACAAGCAACAAAAGCAAAAATAAATAGATACCTGGGTGACTCAGTTAAGCATCTGCCTTTGGCTTGGGTCATGATCCCAGGGTCCTAGGATATAAAATAAATAAAATCTTTGATATAAATAAATAAATAAATAAATAAATAAATAAATAAATAAGACTAACTCAAACTAAAGAGCTCCTCACAGCAAAAGACAACAAAATGAAAAGGCAGCCCACAGTATGGGAAAAAATATTTGCAAGTTGTATAACTAATAAGGGGTTAATATGTAAAATTTATAAAAATTATTTACAATTCAACAGCAAAAACACAACAATTTTTTTTTGTTCAAGATTTTATTTATTTATTCATGAGAGGCAGAGACAAAGGCAGAGGGAGAAGCAGGCCCCTTGTAAGGAGCCCAATGTGGGACTTGATCCTTGGACCAGGATCACTCCCTGAGTCAAAGGCAGACATTCAACCACTGAGCCACCCAGGCGTCCCAAACACAACTTAATTTAAACATTGGCAGAGAAGCTAGAATATACAATTGTGTAGACACACAGATGGGCAACAGGTACATGAAAAGGCACTCAACATCACAAATCATCAGGGAATTGCAAATCAACACCAAAATGAGCTATCACATTACACCAGTCAGAATTACTATAATCGAGAAGATAAGAAATGGGGCAGGGCAGCCCGGGTGGCTCAGTGGTTTGGTGCTGCCTTTGGCCCAGGGCGTGATCCTGGGGACCCAGGATCGAGTCCCACATCAGGCTCCCTGCATGGAGCCTGCTTCTCCCTCTGCCTGTGTCTCTGCCCCTCTCTCTCTCTGTCTCTCATGAATAAATAAATAAAATCTTTAAAAAAAAATAAAGAAATGGCAGTACTGGCAAAGATGTAGAGGAAGAAAAAAACCCTAGTGCACTCTTGGTGGGAATACAAATTGGTACAGCCACTATGGAAAACAGTATGGAGGTTTCTCAAAAAATAATAAATAGGACTATCATATGATCCAACAATCACTTCTGGGTATATATCCAAAGGAACTGAAATCAAGATCTTGCAGAAGTAAATGCATATTCATGTTCATTGCATCATTACTTGTATACCTAAGTGTCCATCAATAGATGAATGGATAAAGAACATATATGTATATATATGAATATTATTCAGCCATGAGAAGGAAGGCATTCCTGTCATTTGCAACGACCTGGATGGACCTTGAGGGCATTATGATAAGAGAAGTCAGATAAAGAAAGACATAACTGTATAATATCACTTATACCTAGAATCTAAAAAAGACAAACTCTGAGAAACAGAGTAGCCTGATGGTTACCAGGAGTTGGGGGGTTGGAAAAAATGAGGAGATACTTATCAAAAGACACAACTTCCAGTTATAAGATTAACAACTTTGATGATCTAATATAAAGCAGGTGATTATAGCTAACAACACTGTATCATATACTTGAATGTTGCTAACAGAATATATGTTAAATCTTTTCATCACAAAAAAAGAATAGGGAACTATGTGACAAGATGGAGGTGGTAGGTAATATTATGAGGGCAATCATTTTGGAATTTTTAAATGTATCAAATCAACACGTTGTACACCTTAAACTTACACAATATAATGTATCAATTATATCTCCGTAAAGCTGGAAAAAAATACAATAAAGGTGTTTATAAGAGTTGTACATATACAAGCAAAGAAAGAGAGCAAAAGAAAGAAAATAAACCCACACCAGAAAACATCATAATCAGGGGGGCGGGGCAAGATGGCAGAAGAGTAGGGTCCCCAAGTTACCTGTCCCCACCAACTTACATAGATAACTTACAAATCATCCTGAAAACCTACAAATTCAGCCTGAGATTTAAAGAGAGAACAGCTGGAATGCTGCAGAGAGAAGAGTTTGTGCTTCTAACAAGGTAGGAAGACAGGGAAAAAATAAAAAAGAATCCAGTGGGGGAGGAGCCCCCGCGAGGAGCCGGTCTAAGGGGGACGGCAAGAGCCCCCAGGACAGGAAAGCCCAGGCCAAGAGAAGCAGGAACTTTAAAAATCTTCCTGGATGGAAAGGCACTCGCAGGGGACTCGGGCAGGATCCCAGGAGGGGCAGTGAAGCCCCCAGGTTCCCGGGGTCACTAACAGAGGAAGTGCGCCCTGGGGGAGAGCATGCCACACCCCGTGGGCCCAGCGCGGTAAAGGGCTAGAGCGCGCGCCACTGGGGCCTCGGGGGAAGCTCAGGTGGCAGCTCCGAGAGGAGGGGGCTGCGCAGCCTGGGAGCGATTCCAGCAGTGCAGGACCCAGAGCCCAGGACGCCGGGAACATAACCCAGGATCGAGCGGTCCCCTGAGTAGACAGAGGCTGGGAGGGCCCAGGACAGCGAGGACGCTCCTGCCGCCGAGGGGAGCCCCCAAGCTGTGCAGCTCAGCGCCCCCTGCCCCCGGGAGCATGCAGGGCAGTATGGACTGGGAGCTACGGTAGTTTCTGCGGTAGCTGACTCCAGGGCTGGAGAGCTGTCCGCTGCCACTGTTGTTGTTAACTCCTGGTGTCACCCTGTGCCTGGGACAGAGCAGGGCCGTCAAGGAGCAGAGGCCTCACAGGATAAACAGCTGCCACTGAGCTGTACACCTGGTAGGGGGCAGGGCATCTCCCTCAGGTGTACACACCTGAGAATCAGCACAGCAGGTCCCTCCCCCAGAAGACCAGCCAGAAGGACAGGGAGGAGCAAGTTCTTGAACAAGCAGTGCTGGAAAGCTCCAGGGGAAATCGAGGGATTTACAATATATAGAACCACAGATTAACCCTCCTTCTTTGTTTTTGTTTTTGTTTTTGTTTTTTGTTCTTTGTTGGTTTCCTGTTTGATTCTTTGTTTTTCCCTGTTTTTTCTTTTTTTTTGCTCTTCCTTTTTCCAGTTTATAGCCACTCTGACTGACCAAAATGACTAGAAAGAAGAACTCACCACAAAAAAAGAATGAGAGCAGTCCTCTCTCTCACAGAGTTACAGAATTTGGATTACAATTCAATATCAGAAAGCCACTTCACAAGTACAATTATAAAGCTACTGGAGGGTCTAAAAAAGGATAAAGGATTCAAGAGATTTCATGACTGCAGAATTTAGATCTAATCAGGCAGAAATTAAAAATCAATTAAATGAGATGCAATCCAAAATGGAGGCCCCAATGACTAGGGTCAATTACATAGAAGATGCAATGAGAGACATAGAAGACAAGTTGATGGCAAGGAAGGAAGCTGAGGAAAAAAGAGAAAAACAATTAAAAGATTATGAGGATAGATAAGGGAAATAAATGACAGCCTCAGGAAGAAAAATCTACGTTTAATTGGAGTTCCCCAGGGCACCAAAAGGGACAGAGGTCCAAAATCTTTATTTAAACAAATCATAGCTGAAAACTTTCCTAATCTGGGAAGGGAAACAGGCATTCAGATCCAGGAAATAGAGAGATCACCCCCTAAAATCAATAAAAAACGCTCAACACCTCGACATTTAATAGTGAAGTTTGCAAATTCCAAAGATAAAGAGAAGATCCTTAAAGCAGCAAGAGACAAGAAGTCTCTAACTTTTATGGGTAGAAATATTAGATTAACAGCAGACCTCTCTACAGAGACCTGGCAGGCCAGAAAGGGCTGGCAGGATATATTCAGGGTCCTAAATAAGAAGAACCTGCAGCCAAGAATACTTTATCCAGCAAGGCTCTCATTCACACTAGAAGGAGAGATAAAGAGCTTCCAAGATAGGCAGAAACTGAAAGAATATGTGACCACGAAGCCAGCTCTGCAAGAAATACTACGGGGGGTTCTGTAAAAGAAAGAGTAAGTCCAAGGAAACAATCCACAAAAACAGGTACTAAATAGGTATCATGATGACACTAAATTCATAACTTTCAATAGTAACTTTGAACGTGAATGAGCTTAATGACCCAATCAAAAGGCGCAGAGTTTCAGACTGGATAAAAAAGCAAGACCTGTCAATTTGCTGTCTACAAGAGACTCATTTCAGACATAAGGACACCTACAGCCTGAAAACAAATGTTTGGGGAACCATTTACCATTAAAATATCCTCAAAAAAGCAGGGGTAGCCATCCTTATATCAGATGAACTAAAGTTAACCCCGAAGACTGTAGTGAGAGATGAGGAGGGACACTATATCATACTTAAATGATCTATCCAACAAGAGGACTTAGCAATCATCAATATTTACGCCCCGAATATGGGAGCTGCCAAGTATATCAATCAATTAATAACCATGTAAAGACATACTTAGATAAGAATGCACTAATACTGGGAAACTTCAACGCGGCATTTCTGCAAATGACCCATCTCCTAAGCACAACATCCCCAAAGAGGCAAGAGCTTTAAATGATACAGTGGACCAGATGGATTTCACAGATATATACAGAACTTTGCATCTGAACACAACTGAATACACATTCTTCTCAAGTGCACATGGAACTTTTTCCAGAATAGACCACATACTGGGTCACAAATCAGGTCTCAACTGATACCAAAAGATTAGGATTGTCCCCTGCATATTTTCAGACCATAAGGCTTTGAAACAAGAACTCAATCGCAAGAAGAAATTTGAAAGAAACTCAAATGTGCAGGTTAAAGAGCATCCCGCTAAAAGATGAATGTGTCAACCAGGAAATAAGAATTAAAAAGATTCATGGAAACTAATGAGAATGAAGATGCAACCATTCAAAATCTTTGAGATATAGCAAAAGCAGTCCCGTGAGGGAAATACATCGCAATACAAGCATCCCTCCAAAAACTGGAAAAAACTCAAATACACAAGCGAACCTTGCACCTAAAGGAACTGGAGAAAGAACAGCAAATAAAACCTACACCCAGCAGAAAAAGAGACTTAGTAACAATTCGAGCAGAACTTAATGAAATAGAGACCAGAAGAACTGTGGAACAGATCAACAAAACCAGGGGATGGTTCTTTGAAAGAATTAATATAATAGATAAACCACTGGCCAACCTTATTAAAAACAAAAGAGAAAAGACTCAAATTAATAAAATAATGAATGAAAAAGGAGAGATCACAACCAATACCTAGGAAATACAAATGATTTTAAAAACTTATTATGAGCAGCTATACACCTATAAATTAGGCAATTCTGAAGAAATGGATGCATTTCTGGAAAACCACAAACCATCGAAACTGCAACAGGAAGAAATAGAAAACCTGAACATGCCAAAAACCAGGGAGGACTTTGAAACAGTCATCAAAAACCTCTCAAGACACAAAAAGCCAGGGCCCCAGATGGCGTCCCAGGGGAATTCTATCAAAGGTTTAAAGAAGAAACAAAACCTATTCTACTAAAGCTGTTCGGAATGATAGA
Organism: Canis lupus familiaris; assembly: GCF_011100685.1. Lineage (NCBI taxonomy): Eukaryota > Metazoa > Chordata > Mammalia > Carnivora > Canidae > Canis > Canis lupus. The sequence continues at coordinate 62,714,050 of NC_049238.1, forward strand.
AAGGGATGGAATACTTCCAAACTCGTTTTATGAGGCCAGCATCACCTTAATTCCAACACCAAAGACCCCACCAAAAAGAATTATAGACCAATATCCCTGATGAACACAGATGCAAAAAAATCTCAACAAGATACTAGCCAAATGGATCCAAAAATACATTAAGATTATTCACCATGACCAAGTGGGATTTATCCCCGGGATGCAAGGCAGGTTCAACACTCATAAAGTAATCAATGTGATTGATCATATCAGCAAGAGAAAGAACAAGAACCATAGGATCCTCTCAATAGATGCAGAGAAAGCATTTGACAAAATACAGCATCCATTCCTGATCAAAACTCTTCAGAGTGTAGGGATAGAGGGAACATTCCCCAGCATCTTAAAAGCCATCTATGAAAAGCCCACAGCAAATATCATTTTTTTTCTTTTTTTAATAAATTTATTTTTTATTGGTGTTCAATTAGCCAACATATAGAATAACACCCAGTGCTCTTCCTATCAAGTGCCCACCTCAGTGCCCATCACCCAGTCACTGCCACCCCCCGCCCACCTCCTCTTCCACCACCCCTTGTTCCTTTCTCATAGTTAGGAGTCTTTCATGTTCTGTCTCCCTTTCTGATATTTCCCATTCATTTTTTCTCCTTTCCCCTTTATTCCTTTTCACTATTTTTTATATTCCCCAAATGAATGTAACCATATAATGTTTGTCCTTCTCCGATTGAATTATTTCACTCAGCATAATACCCTGCAGCTCCATCCATGTCGAAGCAAAAGGTGGGTATTTGTCGTTTCTAATGGCTGAGGAATATTCCGTTGTATACATAGACCACAGCTTCTTTCTCCATTCATCTTCCGATGGACACCGAGGCTCCTTCCACAGTTTGGCTATTGTGGACATTGCTGCTAGAAACATCGGGGTGCAGGTGTCCCGGCATTTCATTGTATCTGTATCTCTGGGGTAAATCCCTAGTAGTGCAATTGCTGGGTCATAGGGCAGATCTATTTTTAACTCTTTGAGGAACCTCCACACAGTTTTGCAGAGTGGCTGCACCAGTTCACATTCCCACCAACAGTGCAAGAGGGTTCCCCTTTCTCCACATCCTCTCCAACATTTGTGGTTTCCTGCTTTGTTAATCTTCCCCAGTCTCACTGGTGTGAGGTGGTGTCTCATTGTTGTTTGGATTTGTATTTCCCTGATGGCAAGTGATGCAGAGCATTTTCTCATGTGCTTGTTGGCCATTTCTATGTCGTCCTCTGTGAGATTTCTGTTCATGTCTTTTGCCCATTTCATGATTGGATTCTTTGTTTCTTTGCTGTTGAGTTTAATAAGTTCTTTATAGATCTTGGAAACTAGCCTTTTATCTGATACATCATTTGCAAATATCTTCTCCCATTCTGTAGGTTGTCTTTGAATTTTGTTGACGGTACCTTTTGTTTTTCAAAAGCTTCTTATCTTGATGAAGTCCCAATAATTCATGTTTGCTTTTGTTTCTCTTGCCTTCATGGATGAATCTTGCAAGACGTTACTGTGGCCGAGTTCAAAAAGGGTGTTGCCTGTGTTCTCCTCTAGGATTTTGATGGAATCTTGTCTCACATTAAGACCTTTCATCTATTTTGAGTTTATCTTTGTGTTGGGGCCAGAGAGTGGTCTAGTTTCATTTTTCTGCATGTAGATGTCCAATTTTCCCAGCACCATTTACTGAGGAGACTGTCTCTTTTCCAGTGGATAGTCTTTCCTGCTTTGTCGAATATTAGTTGACCATAAAGTTGAGGGTCCACTTCTGGATTCTCTGTTTTGTTCCATTGATCTTTGTGTCTGTTTTTGTGCCAGTACCACACTGTCTTGATGACCACAGCTTTGTAGTACAACCTGAAATCTGGCATTGTGATGCCCCCAGCTATGATTTTCTTTTTTAAAATACCCCTGGCTATTCGGGGTCTTTTCTGATTCCACACAAATCTTAAAATAATTTGTTCCAACTCTCTGAAGAAAGTCCATGGTATTTTGATAGGGATTGCATTAAACGTGTACATTGCCCTGGGTAACAATGACATTTTTGCAATATTAATTCTGCCAATCCATGAGCATGGAATATTTTTTATCTCTTTGTGTCTTCCTCCCTTTCATTCAGAAGTGTTCTATAGTTTTTAGGGTATAGATCCTTTACCTCTTTGGTTAGGTTTATTCCTAGGTATCTTATGCTTTGGGGTGCAATTGTAAATGGGATTGACTCCTTAATTTCTCTTTCTTCCGTCTCATTGTTAGTGTATAGAAATGCCACTGATTTCTGGGCATTGATTTTGTATCCTGCCACACTGCCGAATTGCGGTATGAGTTCTAGCAATCTTGGGGTGGAGGCTTTTGGGTTTTCTATGTAGAGTATCATGTCATCGGTGAAGAGGGAGAGTTTGACTTCTTCTTTGCCCATTTGAATGCCTTTAATGTCTTTTTGTTGTCTGATTGCTGAGGCTAGGACTTCCAGTACTATGTTGAATAGCACTGGTGAGTGTGGACATCCCTCTCTTGTTCCTGATCTTAGGGGAAAGGCTCCCAGTGCTTCCCCATTGCGAATGATATTTGCTGTGGGCTTTTCGTAGATGGCTTTTAAGATGTCGAGGAATGTTCCCTCTATCCCTACACTCTGAAGAGTTTTGATCAGGAATGGATGCTGTATTTTGTCAAATGCTTTCTCTTCATCTAATGAGAGGATCATATGGTTCTTGGTTTTTCTCTTGCTGATATGATGAATCACATTGATTGTTTTACGAGTGTTGAACCAGCCTTGAATCCCGGGGATAAATCCTACTTGGTCATGGTGAATAATTTTCTTAATATACTGTTGGATCCTATTGGCTACTATCTTGTTGAGAATTTTTGCATCCATGTTCATCAGGGATATTGGTCTATAATTCTCCTTTTTGGTGGTGTCTTTGTCTGGTTTTGGAATTAAGGTAATGCTGGCCTCAGAACGAATTTGGAAGTACTCCATCTCTTTCTATCTTTCCGAACAGCTTTAGTAGAAACGGTATGGTTTCTTCTTTAAATGTGTGATAGAATTCCCCAGGGAAGCCATCTGGCCCTGGACTTTTGTGTCTTGGTAGGTTTTTGATGACCACTTCAATTTCCTCCCTAGTTATTGGCCTGTTCAGGTTTTCTATTTCTTCCTGTTCCGGTTTTGGTAGTTTGTGGCTTTCCAGAAATGTGTCTGTTTCTTCTAGATTGTCCAATTTATTGGCGTATAGCTGTTCATAATATGTTTTTAAAATCGTTTTTATTTCCTTGGTGTTGGTAGTGATCTCTCCTTTCTCATTCATGATTTTCTTATTTTGAGTCCCTAATTTTCTGGTTGACCCTTTCATCTTTTAGCAGGATGGTCCTTAACCTCCACGTGTTTGAAATCCTTCCAAACTTCTTTTTGTGATTTAGTTCTAATTTCAAAGCATTAGGGTCTGAGAATATGCAGGGGATGATCCCAATCTTTTGGTATAGGTTCAGACCTGATTTGTGACACAATATGTGGTCTATTCTGGAGTAAGTTCCATGTGCACTTGAGAAGAATGTGTATCCAGTTGAGTTTGGATGTAAAGTTCTGTAAATATCTGTGAAATCCATCTGGTCCAGTGTATCATTTAAAGCTCTCGTTTCTTTGGAGATGTTGTGCTTAGAAGACCTATCGAGTGTAGAAAGGCTATATTGAAGTCACCAAGTATAAGTGTATTATTATCTAAGTATGTCTTAACTTTGGTTATTAATTGAATGTGGCAGCTCCCACATTCGGGGCAAATATATTTATGATTGTTAAGTCCTCTTGTTGGGTAGATCCTTTAAGTATGATATAGTGTCCCTCTTCATCTCTCACTACAATAATCGGGATAAATTTTAGTTTATCTGATATAAGGATGGCTACCCCTGCTTTCTTTTGAGGACCATTTGAATGGTAAATGATTATCCAACCATTTATTTTCAGGCTGTAGGTGTCTTTATGTGTAAAATGAGTCTCTTAAAAAAATAAAATAAAATAAAAATAAAAATAAAATGAGTCTCTTGTAGACAACAAATAGATGGGTCCTGCTTTTTTATCCATTCTGACACCCTGTGCCTTTTGATGGGGTCATTAAGCCCATTCATGTTCAGAGTTGAAACTATTGAAAGATATGAGTTTAGTGCTATCATGATACTTATTCAATCCTAGTTTTTGTGGATTGTTCCATTGGACTTCTTCTTAAAGAGGAATTTCAAAAGTCCCCCTTAAAATTTCTTGCAGAGCTGGTTTGGTGGTCACATATTCTTTCAGTTTCTGCCTATCTTGGAAGATCTTTATCTCTCTTTGTAGCGTGAATGAGAGCCTTGCTGGATAAAGTATTCTTGGCTGCAGGTTCTTCTCATTTATGATCCTGAATATATCCTGTCAGCCCTTTCTGGCCTGCCAGGTCTCTGTGGAGAGGTCTGCTGTTAATCTAATATTTCTACCCATAAAAGTTAGAGATTTCTTATCTCATGCTGCTTTAAAGATCTTCTTTATCTTTGGAATTTGCAAGCTTCACTATTAAATGTCGAGGTGTTGAGCGGTTTTTATTGATTTTAGGGGGGGATCTCTCTATTTCCTGGGTCTGAATGCATGTTTCCCTTCCCAGATTAGGAAAGTTTTCAGCTATGATTTGTTTAAATAAATTCTGGACCTCTGTCCCTTTCAGCGCCCTCGGGAACCCCAATTAGATTTTTCTTCCTCAGACTGTCATTTATTTCCCTTAATCTATCCTCATGATCTTTTGATTGTCTCTTTTTTCCTCAGTTTCCCTCTTTGCCATCAACTTGTCTTCTATGTCACTCACTCGTTCTTCCATCTCGTTAACCCTCATCGTTAGGACCTCTAGCTTGGATTGCATCTCATTTAATTGATTTTTAATTTCGGCCTGATTAGATCTAAATTCTGCAGTTATAGTCTCTTGAGTCCTTTATGTTTTTTTTAGAGACACCAGTAGCTGTATAATAGTGTGTCTGAATTGACTTTCTGACATTGAATTGTAATCCAAATTTTGTAACTCTGTGGGAGAGATGACTGTTTGTGATTCTTTCTTTTGAGGTGAGTTTTTCCTTCTAGTCATTGTGCTCAGTGCAGAGTTGCCAAAAACAAGTTGTATTGGGAAAAGGAGAAAAAGAGAGAAGAGAAAGAAGAAAAGAAAAAGAAAAAAAGAAAAAAGAAAGAAAGAAAGAAGAAAAATAGAAGAAAAGAAAAAAGAAAAGAAGGGGGGGAGCAAACAGAAATCAAAAACAAAAAACAAGGGGGAGTATCTTCTGATTCTGTATGCTGTAAATCCCTCGACTTCCCCTGGAACTTTGCAGTGCTGCTTGGTCAATAATTTGTTTTTCCCCTGTTGGTCTAGCTGGTCTTCTGGGGGAGGGGCCTGCTGTGCTGATTTTCAGGTGTTAGCACTTGGGGGAGCTGCTCAGCCACCTGCCTGGTGCAGGGCTCAGTGAAAGATGTTTAACCTGTTTATTCTGTGAGGCCGCTGTGAGGCTCATTGGAGGTTGTTTACCCCATGAGGCTCCAGGAGGAACAACAGGGGCGGCGGCCAGCTCTGGAGTCCTGGAGTCAGCTCCCGCAGTAACTATGGAGCTCTATGTCTGCAGGGGCCTGGAGGCTCCGGGGGCGGGGCCGCTGATCTGCTCAGCTCGGGGCAAGAGCATCCTTGCTGTCCTGGGCCCTCCCGGCCTCTGCCTGTCCCAGAGGGAGGCCGGATCCTGGGCTGTGTCCTCGGCGCCCTGTGTTACCGGGCCTGCGCTGCTGGAATTGGGCTCCTGGCCGCGCAGCTTCCTCCGCGCGGAGCCTCTGCCGGAGCCCCTCCCAGCTGCTCCCGGGTCCAGCCATGCACGTGCTGCAGCTCTTTAGGGAGCCCGGCCGCGGGGTGTGGCGAGCTCTCACCCCAGGGTGCAGGTGCTCTGTTAGTGTCCCAGGGAGCCTGAGGGCATCCCCCCCCCCCCTCCTGGGGTCCTGCTCTAACTCCCTGTGAGCTCCTTTCCATCCGGGAAGATTGGTGAAGCTCCTGCTTCTCCAGGACGGTGCGTTCCTGTCCTGGGGACACTCGCCGCGGCCTTAACCCAGCTCCTCGCGGGGACCCTCCCCCTTGGATGCCTTTTGTTTCTTTATTTCTTTTTTTCCATCTTCCTACCTTGATAGAAGCGTGAACTCTTTTCACTGTAGCATTCCAGCTGTTCTCTCTTTAAATCTCAGGCCGAATTCGTAGGTTTTCAGGATGATTTGAAGGTTATCTAGGTAATTTGGTGGAGACAGGTGACTTGGGGATCCTACTCTTCTGCCATCTTGCCTTGCCTCCGCAAATATCATTCTCAATGGGGAAGCACTGGGAGCCTTTCCCCTAAGATCAGGAACAGGACAGGGATGTCCACACTCACCACTGCTATTCAACATAGTACTAGAAGTCCTGGCCTCAGCAATCAGGCAACAACAAAAAAAAAAAAAGAAGAAGAAGAAGACATTCAAATTGGCAAAGACGAAGTCAAACTCTCCCTCTTTGCAGATGAGATGATACTGTACATAGAAATCCCAACAGACTCCACCCCAAGATTACTAGAACTCATTCAGCAATTCGGCAGTGTGGCAGGATACAAAATCAATGCCCAGAAATCAGTGGCATTTCTATACACTAACAATGAGACGGAAGAAAGAGAAATTAAGGAGTCAATCCCATTTACAATTGCACCCCAAAGCATAAGATACCTAGGAATAAACCTAACCAAAGAGGTAAAGGATCTATACCCTAAAAACTACAGAACACTTCTGAAAGAAATGGAGGAAGACACAAAGAGATAAAAAATATTCCATGCTCATGGATTGGCAGAATTAATATTGTGAAAATGTCAATGTTACCCAGGGCAATGTACACATTTAATGCAATCCCTATCAAAATACCATGGACTTGGGATCCCTGGGTGGCGCAGCGGTTTGGCGCCTGCCTTTGGCCCAGGGCGCGATCCTGGAGACCCGGGATCGAATCCCACATCAGGCTCCCAGTGCATGGAGCCTGCTTCTCCCTCTGCCTGTGTCTCTGCCTCTCTCTCTCTCTCTCTCTGTGACTATCATAAAAAAAAAAAAAAATACCATGGACTTTCTTCAGAGAGTTGGAAAAAATCATCTTAAGATTTATTGAAATCCAAAAAGATCCCGAATAGCCAGGGGAATATTGAAAAAGAAAACCATAGCCATGGACGTCACAATGCAGGATTTCAGGTTGTACCACAAAGATGTGATCAACACAACAGTGTGGTACTGGCACAAAAACAGACACATAGAACAGAATAGAGAACTCAGAAATGGGCCCTCAACTCTATGGTCAACTAATAATATTTGACAAAGCAGGAAAGACTATCCACTGGAAAAAAGACAGTCTCTTCAATAAATAGTGCTGGGAAAATTGGACAGCGACGTGCAGAAACATGAAACTAGACCATTCTCTTACCCCATACACAAAGATACACTCAAAATGGATGGATGATCTAAATGTGAGACAAGAATCCATCAGAATCCTAGAGAAGAACACAGGCAACACCCTCTTTGAACTTGGCTACAGCAACTTATTGCAAGATACATCTAGGAAGGCCATGGAAACAAAAGCAAAAATTACCTATTGGGATTTGAAGAATGAAGGTAAAATGCTTCTTCCCAGTAAAAGAAACAGTCAACAAAACTAAAAGACAACTTGCAGACTAGGAGAAGATATTTGCAAATGACATATCAGATAAAGGGCTAGTCTCCAAGATTATAATCATTCTCTACTCATACAACCATTCTATTTCTCACTTTCGACACAGTATTCAATAAAGTACATGAGATATGGAACCCTTTATTTTAAAATAGGCTTTGTGTTAGATGATTTTGCCCAATTGTAGACAAATGTAAGGAGCATAGGTAACATATGCCAGGCTAAGCCACGGTTAGTTTGCTTGGTTAAGGTGTAGTAAATGCATTTCAACTTAAGACATTTTCAAAATATAATGCATTTATTGAGACATAACCTTGTTACTGGACTTGGGTCCTTAGTCCCAACAATGGTAGAAACAAGGCTGGACCCAAAATTTAAAAGCACAGGCAAGGCTTTATTGGGGCTTATGCTAGAGCACAGGAGAGAAGCACAAAGGAAAGAATCTTCAGGCTGGCTCACTGGAGAAAGGTCAGAGAGAGTTTATTAAAGAAACTTAGGGGATGCCTGGGTGGCTCAGCAGTTTGGAGCCTGCCTTCAGCCCAGTGTGTGATCCTGGAGTCCTGGGATCAAGTCCCGCATCAGGCTCCCTGCATGGAGCCTGCTTCTCCCTCTGCCTGTGTCTCTGCCTCTCTCTCTGTGTCTCTCATGAATAAATAAATAAAATATTTATTTTAAAAAAAGAAACTTAGGTGGGAAAAGGGTGCCATCTAAGCATGTAGAGGAGAAGATTTATTAGCACCTGTGCACTTAAAGGTCATGCTTCCTCTTGAGTTGCATGTGAAATTATCACGTAAATCTCCACACCTGGGCATGACTCCTAGTATTATAATGAGGGGAGTGTCAGTGCAAGTTCAGCACTGGGGTCCATCTTGGTGCAGGTTGATTTGTACCAGTATGAGCCTGCTTCTTAGCTGGGGCTTTGTTCTGCAAGAAAAGAGAGGGCCAGCAGGGAGTAGAGAGTTTTCTAGGTGCACAGGAGCTTATTCCCAAGGTCCTTGACTGTTTCAACCTATCTATAAGTTGAGAAACATCTGTATATAGACGTACGAAATGTAAATGACAGATTAATTTTTACCAAATGAACTCATGTAATAACCAAACCTCAGAAGCATTCCTTATCTCCTTCTCAATCATTAAATATAAAAGGTATTATTATTCTGACTTATATTACAGATTAATTTTGCTGATTTTTAAAAAAGATTTTATTTGTTTATTCATGTGAGACACACAGCGAGAGGCAGAGACATAGGCATAGGGAGAAGCAGGCTCCCTGTGGGGAGCCCAATGCGGGACTCGATCCCAGGACCCCAGGATTAGGATCTGAGCCAAAGGCAGATGCTCAACCAGAGAGCCACCCAGGTGGCCCTAATTTTGCTTGTTTTTGAAGGTTATGTAAATATAATCCTGTAATATGTATCTTTTGTGTCCAACCTCTTTTGCTTAGTATTATGTTTGAGAAATTCATTCATGTGCTTGACTTTGACGTGGGAAACAAAGACTATAGAAAAATTAAATTTCCTTACTACTTTCCCACTGACAGTCCTTAAAACAGGCAGACTGACCTTCTTCTTGGAACTCAGCTACCTCAATATTGATACTTTGTTAAGGGCAAAAGGCAATTTTAGCTTAATATTATCCTGGCCTCCACATGATACTGTAAGTCTTCTTTAACATATAAAAATTCCTTTGGAAATTTCCTTTATCGCTACCCCCCGAGATACATGTTAACAATCATCCTTCAAGTATATGGCCTACTGATATACATCTGAAGGGTCTCATGACAAGAGTTTTATTAGAGAGCAGTGAATGACCTTTTCCTAATAATAGCTATCCTCCTAAAGCTCCTGGAAAACTTACTTCCAAAATTCCTTAGAGACTTGCAGTATCCCTAACCTCCCAACTTGAAAGTATATAATCAGTTACTAGTCACAACCCCAGTGCAACTCTTTCTGCCCTGTCCTGTCCTGTTCCTGTGCTTTAATAAAACCACCTTTTTGCATCAAATATGTCTCAAGAATTCTTTCTTGGCCATTGGCTCCAAACTCCACCATTTTCTACATCACTTTGAGCAGTACCTTCCTATTTTTCATTGCCATTTCATTTACCAGTGCATAAATATATTATAGTTTGTATTTTCTACTGTTAGTAGAAACGGTTTTGTTTCTTTTTGTTGTAGCCTTAAGATGCTCAGTCAGTGATCTATAATTAGTTTTCTTTTTTAAAAAATATTTTATTTAAATTCAATTTGCCAACATAACATGCAGTGCCCATCCCATCAAGTGCCCTCCTTAGTGCCCATCACCTAGTTTATAATTAGTTTTCTATATACCAAATCTTAATATGCTGTGTTTTCATTACATTTTTTTCCTTTATTTGATGTTTATTTTTAAATTTTTATTTAAATTAAATTAATTAACATAATGTATTATTGGTTTCAGAAGTAGAGTTCAGAGATTCATCAGTCTTATGTAATACCAAATGCTCATTACATCACATGCCCTGCTTAATGCCCATCACCCAATTACCCCATCCCCTCCCCACCTCCCATCCAGCAACCCTTAGTTTATTTCCTATGATTGAGTCTCTTATGGTTTGTCTCCTTCTCTGATTTCATTTTGTTTTATTTTGTCCTCCTTTCCCCTATAATCCACTGTTTTGTTTCTTATATTCCACATATGAGTGAGATCATATGATAACTGTCTTTCTCTGATTTATTTCACTTAGCATAGTACCATCTAGTTCCAACCATGTCATTGTAAATGGCAAGACTTCTTTTTTTTAATGACTGTGCAGTAGTCCATTGTATGCATATATTAAATCTTCTTTATCCATTCATCTGTTGAGGATATCTCAGCTCTTTCCATAGTTTAGCTACTGTGGACATTACTGCTATAAACCCTGTGGTATAGATGCCCCTTTCTTTTACTACATCTTTATCTTTGTTGTAAATACCCAGAAGTGCAATTGCTGAGTCATGGGGTAGCTCAATGTTAAATTTCTTTTTTTTTCTCTCGGTAAACATGGTTTGGGCATTTTTTATTCATAATTTTTTAAATTTAAATTTAATTTGCCAAAATATAGCACAATACCCAGTGCTCATACCATCAAGTGCACCCTCAACCCATCACCCAGTTAGCCCATCCCCCCGCCCACCTCGCCTTCCACAACCCTTTGTTTTTTTTACAGAGTTAGGAGTGTCTCATGGTTTGCCTATCTCTTTAATTTTTCCCACTCAGTTCCCCTCCTTTCCCTTATAATCCCTTTCACTATTTCTTATATTCCCTGTATAAGTGAAACCATATGATGATTGTCCTTCTCTGATTGACAAAATACCCTCCAGTGCCATCTACATTGAAGCAAATGGAGGGTGTTCATCCTTTCTAATGGCGGAATAATATTCCATTGTATATATAGACTGTATCTTGTTTATTATTTATCTCTCGATGGACATCAAGGCTCCTTCCACAGTTTGGCTATTTTGGACATTGCTGCTATAAACATTAAACATTGGGGTGCAGGTATCCTGGCATTTCACTACATCAGTAACTTTGTGGTAAATACCCACTATTGCAATTGCAGGGTTATAGGGTATATCTATTTTTAACTCTTTGAGGAAACTCCACACTGTTTTCCGGAGTGGCTGTATCAGTTTGCATTCCCACCAACAGGGCAAGAGGGCTCCCCTTTCTCCACATCCTCTCCAACATTTGTGGTTTCCTGTCTTGTTAAATTTCACCATTCTCATTGGTGTGAGGTGGGATCTCATTGTGGTTTTGATTTGTATTTCCCTGATAGCAAGGGATGTGGAGCAATTTCTCATGTGCTTGTTGGCCATGTGTATGTCTTCTTTGGTGAAATGTCTGTTTATGTCTTTTGCCCATTTCATGATTGACTGTTTCTTTGCTGTTGAGTTTAATACATATTCTTCTCAAGTGCACATGGAACTTACTCCAGAATAGACCACATATTGTGTCACAAATCAGGTCTGAACCTATACCAAAAGATTGGGATTGTCCCCTGCATATTCTCAGACCCTACTGCCTTGAAATTGGAACTAAATCACAAGAAGAAGTTTCGAAGGATTTAAAACATGTGGAGGTTAAGGACCATCCTGCTAAAAGATGAAAGGGTCAACCAGAAAATTAGGGACTCAAAATAAGAAAATCATGAATGAGAAAGGAGAGATCACTACCAACACCAAGGAAATAAAAACGATTTTAAAAACATATTATGAGGGATCCCTGTGTGGCGCAGCGGTTTAGCGCCTGCCTTTGGCCCAGGGCGCCATCCTGGAGACCCAGGATCAAATCCCACGTCGGGCTCCCGGTGTATGGAGCCTGCTTCTCCCTCTGCCTGTGTCTCTGCCTCTCTCTCTCTCACTGTGTGCCTATCATAAATAAAAAAAAAAAAAAAAAAAATTTTAAAAAAAAACATATTATGAACAGCTATATGCCAATAAATTAGACAATCTAGAAGAAATGGACACATTTCTTAGAAAGCCACAAACTACCAAAACCAGAACAGGAAGAAATAGAAAACCTGAACAGGCCAATAACCAGGGAGGAAATTGAAGCAGTCATCAAAAACCTCCCAAGACGGGATCCCTGGGTGGCACAGCGGTTTGGCGCCTGCCTTTGGCCCAGGGCGCGATCCTGGAGACCCCGGATCGAATCCCACGTCAGGCTCCCGGTGCATGGAGCCTGCTTCTCCCTCTGCCTATGTCTCTGCCTCTCTCTCTCTCTCTCTCTATGTGACTATCATAAATAAATAAAATTAAAAAAAAAAAAAAAAAAAAAAAAAACCTCCCAAGACACAAAAGTCCAGGGCCAGATGGCTTCCCTGGGGAAGTCTATCAAACCATTAAAGAAGAAATCATACCTATTCTACTAAAGCTGTTCGGAAAGATAGAAAAAGTTGGAGTACTTCCAAACTCGTTCAGTGAGGCCAGCATCACCTTAATTCCAAAACCAGACAAAGACCCCACCAAGAAGGAGAATTATAGACCAATATCCCTGATAAACATGGATGCAAAAATTCTCAACAAGATACTAGCCAATAGGATCCAAAAATACATTAAGAAGATTATTCACCATGACCAAGTAGGATTTATCCCTGGATGCAAGGCCGGTTCAACACTCATAAAACAATCAATGTGATTCATCATATCAGCAAGAGAAAAACCAAGAACCATATGATCCTCTCATTAGATGCAGAGAAAGCATTTGACAAAATACAACATCCATTCTTGATCAAAACTCTTCAGAGTGTAGGGATAGACGGAACATTCCTCACCATCTTAAAAGCCCTCTATGAAAAGCCTACAGCAAGTATCATTCTTAATGGGAAAACACTGGGAGCCTTTCCCCTAAGATCAGGAACAACACAGGGATGTCCACTCTCATCACTTCTATTCAACATAGTACTAGAAGTCCTAGCCTCAGCAATCAGACAACAAAAAGACATTAAAGGCATTCAAACTGGCAAAAAAGAAGTCAAACTTTCCCTATTCGCAGATGACATGATACTGTACTTAGAAAACCCAAAAGACTCCACCCCAAGGTTGCTAGAACTCATACAGCAATTTGGCAGTGTGGCAGGATACAAAATCAATGCCCCGAAATCAGTGACATTGGTATACACTAAAAATGAGACAAAAGAAAGGGAAATTAAGGAGTCTATACCATTTATAACTGCACCCAAATCATAAGATACCTAGGAATAAACCTAACCAAAGAGGTAAAGGACCTATACCCCCAAAAACTATAGGACACTTCTGAAAGAAATTGAGGAAGACTCACAGAGATGGAAAAATATTCCATGCTCATCGATTGACAGAATTAATATTGTGAAAACATCAGTGTTACCCAGGGCAATTTACACATTTAATGCAAACCCTACCAAAATACCATGGACTTTCTTCAGAGAGTTAGAACAAATTATTTTAAGATCTGTGTGGAATCAGAAAAGACACTGAATAGCCAGGGGAATTTTAAAAAGGAAAATCATAGCTGGGGGCATCACAATGCCAGATTTCAGGTTGTACTACAAAGCTGTGATCATCAAGACAGTGTGGTACTGGCACAAAAACAGACACATAGATCAATGGAACAGAATAGAGAATCCAGAAGTGGACCCTCAACTTTATGGTCAACTAATATTCGACAAAGCAGGAAAGACTATCCACTGGAAAAGAGACAGTCTCTTCAATAAATGGTGCTGGGAAAATTGGACATCTACATGCAGAAAAATGAAACTAGACCACTGACTGGCCCCATACACAAAGATAAACTCAAAATGGATTAAAGATCTCAATGTGAGACAAGATTCCATCAAAATCCTAGAGGAGAACACAAGCAACACCCTTTTTGAACTCGGCCACAGTAACGTCTTGCAAGATTCATCCATGAAGGCAAGAGAAACAAAAGCAAAAATGAATTATTGGGACTTCATCAAGATAAGAAGCTTTTGCAAAACAAAAAGTAATGTCAACAAACTCAAAGACAACCTACAGAATGGGAGAAGATATTTGCAAATGATGTTCAGATAAAGGGCTAGTTTCCAAGATCTATAAAGGACTTATTAAACTCGACACCACAGAAACAAACAATCCAATCATGAAATGGGCAAAAGACATGAACAGAATCTCACAGAGGAAGACATAGACATGGCCAACATGCACATGAGGAAATGTTTCGCATCACTTGCCATCAGGAAAATACAAATCGAAACCACAATGAGATACCACCTCACACCAGTGAGACTGGGGAAAATTAACAAAGCAGGAAACCACAAATGTTGGAGAGGATGCGGAGAAACGGGAACCCTCTTGCACTGTTGGTGGGAATGTGAACTGGTACAGCCACTCTGGAAAACTGTGTGGAGGTTCCTCAAAGAGTTAAAAATAGATCTGCCCTACGACCCAGCAATTGCACTGTTGGGGATTTACCCCCAATATACAGATGCAATGAAACGCCAGGACACCTGCACCCCGATGTTTCTAGCAGCAATGTCCACAATAGCCAAACAGTTGGAGGGGCCTCGGTGTCCATCGAAAGATGAATGGATAAAGAAGCTGTGGTGTATGTATACAATGGAATATTCCTCAGCCATTAGAAACGACAAATACCCACCTTTTTGCTTCAACGTGGATGGAACTGGAGGATATTATGCTGAGTGAAATAAGTCAATCGGAGAAGGACAAACATCATATGGTTTCATTCATTTGGGGAATATAAATAATAGTGAAAGGGAATAAAGGGGAAAGGAGAAAAAATGAATGGGAAATATCAGAAAGGGATACAGAACATGAAAGACTCCTAACTATGGGAAAGGAACTAGGGGTTGTGGAAGAGGAGGTGGGCGGGGGGTGGTGGTGACTGGGAGATGGGCACTGAGGTGGGCACTTGACAGGATGAGCACTGGGTGTTATTCTATATGTTGGCTAATTGAACACCAATAAAAAATAAATTTATAAAAAAAAGAAAAGAAGAGAATGATATTTGCTGTGGGCTTTTCATAGATGGCTTTTAAGATGCTGGGGAATGTTCCCTCTATCCCTACACTCTGAAGAGTTTTGATCAGGAATGGATGCTGTATTTTGTCAAATGCTTTCTCTGCATCTATTGAGAGGATCCTATGGTTCTTTCTCTTGCTGATATGATCAATCACATTGATTGCTTTATGAGTGTTGAACCAGCCTTGCATCCCGGGGATAAATCCCACTTGGTCATGGTGAATAATCTTAATGTATTTTTGGATTCAATTGGCTAGTATCTTGTTGAGGTTTTTTGCATCCATGTTCATCAGGGATATTGGTCTATAATTCTCCTTTTTGGTGGGGTCTTTGGTTTTGGAATTAAGGTGATGCTGGCCTCATAGAACGAATTTGGAAGTATTCCGTCCCTTTCTATCTTTCCGAGCAGCTTTAGTAGAATAGGTTTTGTTTCTTCTTTAAACCTTTGATAGAATTCCCCTGGGACGCCATCTGGCCCTGGCTTTTTGTGTCTTGAGAGGTTTTTGATGACTGCTTCAAAGTCCTCCCTGGTTTTTGGCATGTTCAGGATTTCTATTTCTTCCTGTTGCAGATTTGATGGGTTGTGGTTTTCCAGGAATGCGTCCATTTCTTCCAGCTTGCCTAATTTATTGGCATATAGCTGCTCATAATAAGTTTTTTAAATCATTTGTATTTCCTTGGTATTGGTTGTGATCTCTCCTTTTTCATTCATTATTTTATTAATTTGAGTCTTTTCTCTTTTGTTTTTAATAAGGTTGGCCAGTGGTTTATCTATTATATTAATTCTTTCAAAGAACCATCCCCTGGTTTTGTTGATCTGTTCCACGGTTCTTCTGGTCTCTATTTCATTAAGTTCTGCTCGAATTGTTACTAAGTCTCTTTTTCTGCTGGGTGTAGGTTTTATTTGCTGTTCTTTCTCCAGTTCCTTTAGGTGCAAGGTTCGCTTGTGTATTTGAGTTTTTTCCAGTTTTTGGAGGGATGCTTGTATTGCGATGTATTTCCCTCACGGGACTGCTTTTGCTATATCTCAAAGATTTTGAATGGTTGCATCTTCATTCTCATTAGTTTCCATGAATCTTTTTAATTCTTATTTCCTGGTTGACACATTCATCTTTTAGCGGGATGCTCTTTAACCTGCACATTTGAGTTTCTTTCAAATTTCTTCTTGCGATTGAGTTCTTGTTTCAAAGCCTTATGGTCTGAAAATATGCAGGGGACAATCCTAATCTTTTGGTATCAGTTGAGACCTGATTTGTGACCCAGTATGTGGTCTATTCTGGAAAAAGTTCCATGTGCACTTGAGAAGAATGTGTATTCAGTTGTGTTCAGATACAAAGTTCTGTATATATCTGTGAAATCCATCTGGTCCACTGTATCATTTAAAGCTCTTGCCTCTTTGGGGATGTTGTGCTTAGGAGATAGGTCATTTGCAGAAAGTGCTGCGTTGAAGTTTCCCAGTATTAGTGCATTCTTATCTAAGTATGTCTTTACATGGTTATTAATTGATTGATACATTTGGCAGCCTCCACATTCAGGGGATAAATATTCTTTTTTTTTTTAAATTGGTGTTCAATTTGCCAACATATAGCCTAACACTCAGTGCTCATCCCATCAAGTGCCCCCCCCCCAGTGCCTGTCACACAGTCACCCCCACCCCCGCCTACCTCCCTTTCTACCACCCCTTGTTTATTTCCCAGATTTAGGAGTCTCTCATGTTCTGTCTCCCTCTCTGATATTTCCCACTCATTTTTTTCTCCTTTCCCCTTTATTCCCTTTCACTACTTTTTATATTCCCCAAATGAATGAGACCATATAATGGTCTCCTTTGTCCTTCTCCGATTGGCTTACTTCACTCAGCATAATACCCTCCAGTTCCATCCACGTTGAAGCAAATGGTGGGTATTTGTCGTTTCTAATGGCTGAGGAATATTCCATTGTATACATAGACCACATCTTCTTTATCCATTCATCTTTCAATGGACACCGAGGCTCCTTCCACAGTTTGCTATTGTGTACATTGCTGCTAGAAACATCGGGGTGCAGGTGTCCCGGCGTTTCATTGCATCTGTATCTTGGGGTAAATCCCCAACAGTGCAATTGCTGGGTCGTAGGGCAGGTCTATTTTTAACTCTTTGAGGAACCTCCACACAGTTTTCCAGAGTGGCTGGACCAGTTCACATTCTCCCCAACAGTGCAGGAGGGTTCCCCTTTCTCCACATCCTCTCAACATTTGTTGTTTCCTGCCTTGTTAATTGTTCCCATTCTCTTTTTTTGAGATTTTATTTATTTATTCATGAGAGACACAGAGAGAGAGAGGGGGGCAGAGACACAGGCAGAGGGAGAAGCAGGCTCCATGCAGGGAGCCCGACGTGGGATGGGATCCCAGGTCTCCATGATTACACCCTGGGCTGCAGGCGGCGCTAAATGGCTGGGCCACTGGGGCTGCCCAATTGTCCCCATTCTCACTGGTGTGAGGTGGTATCTCATTGTGGTTTCGATTTGTATTTTCCTGATGGCAAGTGATGCGAAACATTTCCTCATGTGCTTGTTGGCCATATCTATGTCTTCTTCTGTGAGATTTCTGTTCATGTCTTTTGCCCTTTTCATGATTGGATTCTTTGTTTCTTTGCTATTGAGTTTAATAAGTCCTTTATAGATCTTGGATACTAATCCTTTATCTGATAGGTCATTTGCACATATCTTCTCCCATCCTGTAGGTTGTCTTTGAGTTTTGCTGACTGTATCCTTTGCTGTGCAGAAGCTTCTTATCTTGATGAAGTCCCAATAGTTCATTTTTGCTTTTGTTTCTTTTGCCTTCGTGGATGTATCTTGCAAGAAGTTACTGTGGCCGAGTTCAAAAAGGGTGTTGCCTGTGTTCTCCTCTAGGATTTTGATGGAATCTTGTCTCACATTAAGACCCTTCATCCATTTTGAGTTTATCTTTGTGTATGGGGCCAGAGAGTGGTCTAGTTTCATTCTTCTGCATGTGGATGTCCAATTTTCCCAGCACCATTTATTGAAGAGACTGTCTTTCTTCCAGTGGATAGTCTTTCCTCCTTTTTTGAATATTAGTTGACCATAAAGTTGAGGGTCCACTTCTGGATTCTCTATTCTGTTCCATTGATCTATGTGTCTGTTTTTGTGCCAGTACCACACTGTCTTGATGACCACAGCTTTGTAGTACAACCTGAAATCTGGCATTGTGATGCCCCCAGCTATGGTTTTCTTTTTAAAAATTCCCCTGGCTATTCAGTGTCTTTTCTGATTCCACACAAATCTTAAGATGACTTTTTCCAACTCTCTGAAGAAAGTCCATGGTATTTTGATAGGAATTGCACTGAATGTGTAAATTGCCCTTGTTAGCATAGACATTTTCACAATATTAATTCTGCCAATCCATGAGCATGGAATATTTTCCATCTCTTTGTGTCTTCCTCAATTTCTTTCAGAAGTGTACTATTTTTATTTTATTTTATTTTATTTTATTTTAAAATTTATTTTAAATAAATAAATTATAATTATAATTATTTATATAATTATTTATATAATTATTTATATATATTTATTTATATATATTTATATATAAATATTTATATATAATAATTATTTATATAATTATAAAATAAATAAAATTTATTTTATTTTAAAATACTTTCAGAAGTATTTTAGGATACAGATCCTTTACCTCTTTGGTTAGGTTTATTCCTAGGTATTTGTGCTTTTGGGTACAATTGTAAATGCACCTGTCTTTCCTATCTTGTTAATTTTCACCATTCTCACTGGTGTGAGGTAATATCTCCTTGTGGTTTTGATTTGTATTTCCCTGATGGCAAGTGATACATAGCATTTTCTCATGTGCTTGTTGGTCTGCTTTTGGGTGCAGTTGTAAGGGGATTGACTCCCTAATTGCTCTTTCTTCAGTCTCATTGTTAGTGTATAGAAATGCCACTGATTTGGGGGCATTGATTTTGTATCCTGCCACACTGCCGAATTGCTGTATGAGTTCTAGCAATCTTGGGGTGGAGTCTGTTGTGTTTTCTATGTACAGTATCACGTCATCTGCAAAGAGGGAGAGTTTGACTTCTTCTTTGCCAATTTGAATGCCTTTTATTTCTTTTTGTTTGATTGCTGAGGCTAGAACTTCTAGTACTATGTTGACTAACAGTGATAAGAATGGACATCCCTATGGTGCTCCTGATCTTAGGGGAAAGGCTGCTGGTTTTTCCCCATTGAGAATGATATTTGCTGTGGGCTTTTCATAGATGGCTTTTAAGATGCTTACGAATGTTCCCCCTATCACTACTCCCTGAAGAGTTTTGATCAGGAATGGATGCTGTATTTTGTCAAATGCTTTCTCTGCATCTATTGAGAGGATCCTATCGTTCTTGTTTTTTTCTCTTGCTGATATGATCAATCAGATTGATTGTTTTACAAGTGTTGAACTAACCTTGCATCCTGGGGATAAATGGCACTTGGTCATGATGAATTACCTTCTTAAAGTCTGTTGGATCCTATTGGCTAGTATCTTGTTGAGAATTTTTGCATCTGTGTTCATCAGGGATATTGGTCTATAATTCTCCTTTTTGGTGGTGTCTCTGCCTGGTTTTGGAATTAAGGTGATTCTGGCCTCAGCATCACTGAGTTTGGAAGTATTCCGACTCTTTCTATCTTTTGTTACAGCTTTAGTAGAATAAGTATTTTTTCTTCTTTAAACGTCTGATAGAATTCCCCTAGCAAGTCATCTGGCCCTTGCCTTTTGTGTCTTGGAAGGTTTTTGATGACTGCTTCAATGTCCTCCCTGGTTAGTGGCCTGTTCAGGTTTTCTATTTCTTCCTGTTCCAGTTTTGGTAATTTTTGGTTTTCCATAAATGCATCCATCTCCTCTAGATTGTCTAATTTATTGGCCTTTAGCTTCTCATAATACATTTTTAAAATCATTTGTATTTCCTTGGTATTGGTTGTGATCTCTCCTCTTCCATTCATGATTTTATTACTTAGAGTCTTTTCTCTTTTGTTTTTAATAAGGCTGGCTAATGGTTTATCTATCTTATTAATTCATTCAAAGAACCTACTCCTGGTTTTTTTTTATCTGTTATACAATTTTTCTGGTCTCCATTTCATTGACTTCCTCTCAAATCTTTATTATCTCTCTTCTGCTTTGTCTAGGCTTCATCTGCTGTTCTTTTTCCATTTCCTTTACATCAGTGGTTAGCTTGTGTATTTGAGTTTTTTCCAATTTTTTGAGGGATGCTTGTATTGTGATATATTTCCATGTTAGGACTGCTTTTGCTGTATCCCAAAGATTTTGAATGGTTGTATCTTCATTCTCATTAGTTTCCATGAATCTTTTTAATTCTTCTCTAATTTCCTGGTTGCCCCATTCATCTTTAAGGATGCTTTTTATCCTCCATGTGTTTGAGTTTCTTCCAAATTTCTTCTTGAGATTGAGTTCTTGTTTCAAAGCCTTATTGTCTGAAAATATGCATGGGACAATCCCAATCTTTTGGTATCGGTTGAGACCTGATTTGTGACCCAGTATGTGGCCAGTTCTGGAGAAAGTTCCATGTGTACTTGAGAAGAATGTGTATTCAGTTGTGTTCAGATGCAAGACTCTGTATATATCTGTGAAATCCATCTGGTCCTGTGTATCATTTAAGGCCCTTGTTTCTTTGGTGATGTTGTGCTTAGAAGATCTGTCATTTGCCTAAAGTGCCATGTTGAAATCTCCTACTATTAGTGTATTATCTAAGTATGTCTTTGCTTTGGTTATTAATTGATTGATATACTTGGCAGCTCCCACTTTAGATGCATAAATTTTCATGATTGTTAGGTCTTCTTGTTGGACAGACTCTGTAAGCATGATATAGTGTCCCTCTTCATCTCTTACTACAGTCTTTGGGATAAACTTTAATTTATCTGATATAAAGATTGCTATCCCTGCTTTCTTTTGAGGACCATTTGAATGGTAAATGGTTCTCCAACCTTTATTTTGAGGCTGTAGGTATCCTTAGATCTCAAATGAGTCTCTTGTAGACAGCAATTAGATGGGTCTTGCTTTTTTATCCAGTCTGAAACCCTGCCCCTTTTGATGGGGTCATTTAGCCCATTCACGTTCAGAGTTACTATTGAAAGATATGAATTTAGTGTCATCATAATACCTATTGAGTCCCTGTTTTTGTGGATTATTTCTTTGGGTTCCCTCTTTCTTTTACAGGGTCTCCCTTAATATTTCTTGGGCTGGTTCGGTGGTCACATATTCTTTCAGTTTCTGCTTATCTTGGAAGCTCTTTATCTCCCTTATTCTGAATGAGAGCCTTGCTGGATAGAGTATTCTTGACTGCACGTTTTTCTCATTTAGTACCTTGTATATATCCTGCCAGCCCTTTCTGGCCTGCCAGGTCTCTGTGGAGAGGTCTGCTGTTAATCTGATATTTCTCCCCATATAAGTTAAGAATCTCTTGTCTTTCACAGCTTTAAGGATTTTCTCTTTATCTTTGGAATTTGCAAGTTTCACTATTAAATGTCGAGGTGAATGCTTTTTATTGATTGTGGGGGAGGACCTCTCTATCTCCTGGGTCTGAATGCCTGTTTCTCTCCCCAAATTAGGGAAGTTCTCAGCTATGATCAGTTCAAGTATGTTTTTGGCCCTCTGGCCCTCTCGGCTTTTTCTGAAACCCCAATTATATGTATATTTTTTCTTTTGAGACTATCATTTATTTCCCTTAACCTTTCCTCATGGTCTCTTAATTGTTTTTCTCTTTTTTCCTTAGCTTCCTTCCTTGCCATCAACTTGTCTTCTATGTCACTCACTCCTTCTTCTATCTCGTTAACCCTCGTAGTTCGGACCTCCAGTTTGGATTGCATCTCATTTAATTGATTTTTAATTTCACCTGATTAGATCTAAATTCTGCAGTCATGAAGTCTCTCGAATTCTTTATGCTTTTTTCCAGAGCCAGCAGTAGCTTTTAATTGTGCTTCTGAATAGGCTTTCTGATATCAAATTGTAATCCACATTTGTAACTCTGTGGTAGAGAGTACTGTTTCTGCTTCTTTCTTTCTTTTTTTTTTTTAATTTATTTATGATAGTCACACACAGAGAGAGAGAGAGAGGCAGAGACACAGGCAGAGGGAGAAGCAGGCTCCATGCACCGGGAGCCCGACATGGGATTCGATCCTGGGTCTCCAGGATCGCGCCCTGGGCCAAAGGCAGGCGCCAAACCGCTGCGCCACCCAGGGATCCCTGCTTCTTTCTTTTGTGGTGAATTCTTCCTTGTAGTCATTTTGTTCAGTGCAGAGTGCCTGTATGAGTGGGCTGAGTCTAGAATATTAACCACAACCTAAGTAAATTTCACCCTAGATTATTCTTTCTAGAAGTGAAAACCCTTCTCTCTGTAGTGTTCCAGCTGTTCTCTCTTTAAATCTCAGGTCGAATTCATAGGTGTTCAGGATGTTTTGAAAGTTATCTAGGTAAGTTGGAGGGATCAGGTGAGTTGAGGACCCCTATTCTTCCACCATCTTGCCCCACCTCCACTATATGGGTCTGTATACACACACATATACAGAAACACACACACACACACACACACACACAAACTCTCTTTATATATATATATATATATATATATATATATATATATATATAGTCTGACTAGAGGTGTATTGATCTTATTAGTTTTTTCAAAGAACCAGCCTTTACTTTCATTGGTCTGTAGTATGTTTTTAATTTCTATATCATTGATGTCTGATTAATTTTTAAAATATTTTATTTATTCTTTTGAAAGAGAGAGAGAAAGAAAGAGAGTATGAGTGGCAGAAAGGCCAGAGTGAGAGAGAGAAGCAGACTCTGTGCAGGAAGCCAGAAATGGGGCTTGATCTGAGGACCCTGAGATCATGACCTGTGCCGAAGGCAGATGCTTAACTGGCTTAGGCACCCTGGCACTCCCATTTCTGCTCTAATCTTTATTATTTCTCTTCTCCTGCTGGATTTAGGCTTTATTTTTTTAATTTTATTTATTTGTTAATGAGAGACAGAGAGAGAGAGAGAGGCAGAGACACAGGCAGAGGGAGAAGCAGGCTCCATGCAGGGAGCCCGATGTGGCACTCGATCCTGGGACCCCAGGACCATACCCTGGGCCAAAGGCAGGTGCTAAACCGCTGTGAATTTAGGCTTTATTTGCTATTCTTTTTCCGGCTTATTTAGGTGTAAGGTTAGGTTGTGTATTTAAGACTTTTCTTGTTTCTTGTGAGATGCCTGTATTGCTATATGCTTCCCTCTTAGGATCACCTTTCCTGCACCCCAAAGGTTCTGAACTGTCATGTTTTCATTTTCATTTGTTTCCATGTATTTTTAAAATTCTTTTTAAATTTCTTGGGTGAACCATTCATTCTTTAGTAGATGCTGTTTAACCTCCATATATGTGTTCCTTCTAAATTATCTCTTGTGATTGAGTTTAAGTTTTAGAGTATTATGGTCTGAAATATGCAAATTTCAATCTTTTTTGTACGATTTGAGACCTGATTTGTGACCCTGTATCTGAAATTTTCTGGAAAATGTTCCATGTGCACATGAGAAGAATGTGTATTCTGTGCTCTAGGATGAAATGCTCTGAATATATCTGTGAAGTCTATCTGTTCTAGTGTGTCATTCAAAGCCCTTGTTTCCTTGTTCATTTTCTGCTTAGATGATCTCTCCATTACTATGAACAGGGTGTTAAAGTCCCCTACTATTATTGTACTATTAACAATGTGTACCTTTATTTTTCTTGTTAATTGCTTTAGAAAGTTGGCTGTTCCCAAGTTAGGGCATAAATATTTATAATTGTTAGATCTGGGATCCCTGGGTGGCGCAGCGGTTTGGCGCCTGCCTTTGGCACAGGGCGCGATCCTGGAGACCTGGGATCGAATCCCATGTCGGGCTCCCAGTGCATGGAGCCTGCTTCTCCCTCTGCCTATGTCTCTGCCTCTCTCTCTGTGTGTGTGTGTGTGACTATCATAAATAAATAAAAATTAAAAAAATTGTTAGATCTTCTTGTTGGATAAACCCTTTGATTATGAGATAATGTCCTTATTCATCTCTTATTACAGGTTTTAGTTTAAAATCTAGTTTGTCTGATATAATGATTGTCACCCCAGCTTTCTTTTGATGTGCATTAGCATGATACATGATTCTGTACCCTCTCACTCTCAGTATGGAGGTGTTTTGGGAGCTAAAATGAGTCTCTTGTAGACAGGGTATTGATGGACCTTGGTTTTGTATCCAATCTGATACTCTGTGTCTTTTGATTGGAGCTTTATGTCCATTTACATTAATCCTTCCTGGTCTGCTTCCTGGTCTGCTGTCAGCCTATACATCTACCCTTGTAGGCTAAGGACCTCTTGTCCCAAACTGCTTTCAAAATTTTCTCTTTATCTTTGAAATTTGCAAGCTTCACTCTAATATGTCTAGGTGTTGGCCTGTTTTTATTGATTTTGAGGGTGATTCTCTGTGTCTCCTGGGCTTGAATGACTGTTTCCTTCCCTAGATTACAGAAGTTCTCAGCTATAATTTGTTCAAAATAACCTTCTGCCCACCCCCTTCTTCATCTTCTAGGACCCCTATTATTCAAATATTATTTCACTTTATGATATCACTAATCTCTCAAATTCTCCCTTTGTGTTTCAGTAGTTGCTTTTCTCTTTTTCTCAGCTTCTTTGTTTTCCATCATTTTGTCTTCTATACCCCTGACTCTCTCTTCTGCCTCATTCATCCTAACAGTGAGATCCTCCATTTTTTGCTGCATCTCAGTAGAAGCATTTTTAATTTTGTCTTGATTAGATTTCAGTTATTTTATGTCTAGAGTAAGGGATTCTCTAATAGCTTTTTTTCTTTCTTCAAGCTGAGCTAGTATCTTTATAATCATTGTTTTGAATTCTAGTTTTGACACCTTATTTATATCAATATTGATTAAATCCCTGGCAGTGAGTTCTTCCTCCTGTTTTTTTTTGGGGGGGTCAGTTTCTCCACCTCATCATATGCCCCTAAAAGGATCGAAGAAAGAGAGCAAAGACAAAAATAAAAACAATATAGAAAACTACAAACCAGAAAGAAAAAAAAAAAAACAGAACAAAACAATAAACTAGATCTTTGGTGTATTTTGGTCTGTTTGTTAAAAGAAATTAGAATCCAAATTAGGAAAGAAAGAAAAATTTGTTTTTCCTATATTTATATATTTCTTATATTTGCATATATTTATTATATATGTATATATATAAGATAAAACACAATGAAAGGAAGCAATATATATATGAAGATAAAAATTTAAAAAGAAGAAAAAAGAATTGAAAATATGAGAAAATAGTTGAAAATTATATATATATATATATGAAAAAAAAAGGGGAAGATGCCTGGGTTACTCAGCAGCTGACCATCTGCCTTTGGCTCAGGGCATGATCCCAGGACCTGAGATCAAGTCCAGCATCGGGCTCCCTGTGAGGGGCCTTCTTCTCCCTCTATCTGTGTCTCTGCCTCTGTGTCTCTCATGAATAAATAAGTAAATCTTTCTTTTTATTTTTTATTTTTTTTAATTTTTTTTAATTTTTATTTATTTATGATAGTCACACAGAGAGAGAGAGAGAGAGAGAGAGGCAGAGACACAGGCAGAGGGAGAAGCAGGCTCCATGCACCGGGAGCCCGATGTGGGATTCGATCCCGGGTCTCCAGGATCGCGCCCTGGGCCAAAGGCAGGCGCCAAACCGCTGCGCCACCCAGGGATCCCTAAATCTTTCTTTTTAAAAAAAAGTTGTGAATGCTATATAGTGTTTTCCCCAAAAGCTGAAATTTTGCAGTTCTCTATGATTGGTAAGCTTGGTGCTAGCAAGTTTGTCTTCTGGGGAGGGGCCTGTTGCAGTGATTCTCAAGTGTCTTTGCCCTGGTGAAATTGCATCTCCCTTGCCAGGGGGCTGGGCTCAGTGTAAGTGTCTCTGGGTTGCATGCACTATGAGGCCCTGTTTTGCTCCCCGAAGGCTTTCAGCACCAGTGGCGAGTGTGGGGATGATAATGGTGACACTCTGATCTGTAGCCCTGGAACTGAAAGTTGGGGCTGCCCACTCTTCAGTGAGCCCTCACAGGAAAGCAGCCAATCACTCTTGTCTCCCTGATTTCCCACCAAACTCTGTGTTCACCAGGCCTCTTGGCCTGTGACCAAGCATTTTTATCTCAGGAACATGACCCACTTTAGAGTCTGCAAACTTTACAGACTCCTGTGGTGTGGACCCATACTGTTCCTCCTGGTGGAAGCAAAGGAGGTCTCACTGTGCTTTTGCCTTTTGCTAGGCCCCTGCCCAGAGAGTGGTCATGGAGCTGTGTGGTGGTTCACAGTTTATGGCAACACCAAGCAGAAAGCCAGCACCTAGATTGCTGTTTTCGGCCAGCTTTCCTGCTCTGATGCTTGGACACTCTGCTGCATTCAGGTACCCCCATTCTTCTGTTGACCCCAGTGATCCTGAGGCCATGCTGTCCCATCTGCGATTCTGCCCCACTTTGCCACCTGACCACCTTTAAGCCAAGGATGTCCCACACTGTAGCAGACTCCTAAAAGTTACAATTCCATGCTCTAACTGTTTATAATACTTGTGGTAGCCTCCTTGAGCAAGTTCCCTCCCCTCTATGGGTTATCTTCTGATATATCACCCTAGATTCACATCTCTAATCTCCTACCTTCCAAAAAGCAGTTGCTTTTCTCTTTGTAGAATTGCAGCAATTCTTTTTTCAGATCTCCCATTGGGTTTGCAGGTGTTCAGATTGATTTGATAACTCTAGCTGAATTCCGGGGACCAGATGAAATTAGGGTCCCCTACTTCTCTGCCATCTTAACTCCCCCCTCTTATTGTAATTTTAATTTACATCTTTCTGATGAAAGATAAAGTTAAGCATATTTTCATATATTTATTAGATATCTAGAGACCCTCTTTTGTCTCTTCTTTACTTTTGTTCATTCCATGTTGAGTTGTCTTTTTCCTATTGATTTGTCAGAGTTTTCAACTTAGTTTAACACAAATAAGCAATGTCATTTTTTTCATGGCTGACAATTTTAGTATCTGATGTCTTTATCTAATTCTTCTGTGTCAGGTTGCTGACTCTTACTCATTGTATTTTGTACCTTCTGTGGCTTGTGTTTTTCACTGTATCATGCCAAATTTACTAGGAGCTTTCAAATGTGGAATATTTTGAGTCCTAGGTTGAAGTCAGCTCCTCTATAAAGAATGTATACTTAGTCTTTCCAGTCTCCATGCATACTACTATGTAATCACTTTCAATTTTTTCAGTCATATGATAGAATGCATTCAGATCACAAGCTCGCATGCCTTCTAGCTGGTACTTATAAATTCTGAAGGGATTTTTTTCTTGATACCTACTAGTAATTTTCAATAAACAATTTTATCCTCTTCTGCAGGATAAAATACTTCTCATTCACATTTACACTGAGGGAGTAGCTCTTTGGGATATATGACCACTAGTTTGATATACTTACTTGGCCAGGTTAGTACCCACTTACTTAATCAAACATTAATCTATTTGTTGCTGTACGGGCATTTTGTTGTATGGCCATCATCTACAATCAGTTGACATTAGGTACAGGAAATGACCCTCAAGAATGTGGGTAGGCCTTCTTGGGGAAGAAAATATTTCCTTACCCTTCAAGATTCTTCCAGGTAGTCTAAGACTTAAATTGACATGAGATAATTAACAGGAGACAAACAATAACAACAACAACAAAGTTTAGTTATATGCATATGGAGACGAACTAATAAAATTGAGACTCAAAGATTCCACTAGATATCCAAGTTGAAAAAAGCACAAAAAAAAAAAAGCACAGAGTTAGAATTGAAACCTCATGTTCAAAAAAGATGTTTTGATTATAAATATGAAGGTAAAGTGATGAGTTAAAAATAGGGATCCCAAAAAAGCTCAGCAGGAGATCAAAGGAAGGGGTAGAAAGTTAGACCTTAATGGAAGAGTGGACTCATCATCCCAGAGACTGATGCAAAGAGAGTTTTGGTAATGGGGTGCAGGCACACTTGCTCAGTCACAGGAATGATGAAAGTAAGAAAGTGAGAGGGAAGCCTGGGGAAGGAAGTGGAAGTGAAACATGAGGTTGTTTTTAAGGGCCTAGTGAGCAGAAGCTTACCAAGCAAGCAGAAGACTTGTCTCAGGACAGCACTGGGAACCCATAAGGAGGGTGGCTGGATCTCCTCTCTGACCTCAGTCTCAGGACAGGCCACCTTGCCACTTGTCATCCTGATGTGCCAGTAATAGTTTGGTGACCATAGTACAGGATGCCAACAACCTGCACATCTGTGCAACAAGTGCCCCAGCAGGTCTGCATGCATCTCCAGCTATTCTCCCTTTTCTCCTGTGCTTGCATCTGTTGGGATTGCTGCACTGGCCTGAAGATGTTCCAACTCTACACCCCCAGGGCTTGCCCAGCCCCTGCCCTGGCCAGGGAGCCAGCCTGCCTGCACCACCTCCTAGCCAAGCCACAGCAAGACTCTTGCTCTCTTCTGCTGCTGATTGCTCACCTAACTTCTACCCAAACCACTAGGGGAGTCAGCCCACACTGGTACCCCTATACCTGAAAAATGCCCAGGTCACCTAATTCAACTTTACTGCTGCAAAGAAGATACTGAGGATATTCAGTCACTTCACAAATATGAGTTAGGCTACCATTATGTGGTGCTATATCTGACATCATCTCAGGAACTAAAGATATACTGCAGAGGTCTCTGCCATCATAAAGCTAACTTCTGGTGAGGAAGACAGATATAAAATGAATAACAGAATTAAAGATGTGGTTCCAAATCAGGCACTGTTGGAAAGGGCAAGTATCTGAATGAGTCCATGGCTGGTGGATGGTAAGGGGAAGAGAGTTCTCTGAAGACATGACATTTATTTTATTTTTATTAAATTCTTTATTTAAATTCAATTTAGTTAACATATACAGTATTATTAGTTTCAGGGGTAGAAGTTAGTAATTCATTGGCTGCATATAACATCCAATGCTCGTTACATCAAGTGCCCTCCTTAATGCCCCATCACCCAGTTACCCCTTCCTTCCACCTCCCCTCCAGCAACCTTGTTTGCCTCCTAGAGTTTAATATCTCTTATGATCATCCTCCTCTCTATTTTCTTCTTTTTTTATTTTTCCTTCTCTTTCCCTATGTTCATCTGTCTTGTTTCTTAAATTCCACATATGAGTGAAAGAAGACATGACATTTAGACCAAGAACAGAAGAATGTATAGAAATTGATCAGGCAAAGAAATGGGAGGGGGAGGGTTTGAGAGACAGAGAAGGGCCTGAGATCCAACTCATGTCACTTCCTTGGTGCAGTCATCCCCCTCCCTTATTCCTACTTACCTCCAGATGAAAACCTCCCTAAGGGAAGGAGATATTGGTTGTCCTTTGGATTTTTCAAGTGTGAGAACATATGGGGTTTTTTTTTATACTTCAGCTTGTTTGTGACATTGCGGGTTCTTTCCTCTCTTTTCCCTTTAAATACCAATCCAGAGAATTTAATTATTGCCTAAACTTTACAGACTAGCAAACCAAAAGGGTTGAACAAGTGCCTTTAGCTTCACTGGGCTAGAATCCAAACCAAGAATCTTTGTGATTTTTAAGAATCTCTGTGATTTTAAGCAGTGTACCTTTAATTTCCTCACATGCCAGAAGTCAACAGATCATGAAATTCTATCCACCCTCCACAAGCCATACATCACTCATAAAAGTCCTTCTACCTGTCATATCTGGCTTACTATATAAATACAAAACTACTCCCTGTGTGCCTGGGTCAGGCTGATGTGCCCAGAGTTATCTTGAAGAGTTAATAAGGAGTCACATCCAGATTAGTGGCTACTAGACCAGAAGATGCACACTTGAAATGTGAAACAAATGACATATATGTAAAAAGAACAAGAAAAGAGGGGGGATGGTACCTGGATGGTAAAGTTGGTTAAAGCATCAGACTCTTGGTTTTGGATCAGGTCATGATTTCAGGTTCATGAGATAGAGCCCTGTGTTGGGCTTGTATTCAGCACAGTCTGCTTAAGATTCTCTCTCTCTCTCTACCCCTGCTCTCTCTCAAATAAATAAATAAATAAATAAATAAATAAATAAATAAATCTTTAAAAAAAAGAACGAGAATGGAGAATAATTAGGAGTAGAGTTAAATTTAGAAACAAGAAACAAGAGAAAATTCATATTTGGGGTATATAAGAATACTGATAATAAATGGAATGATGACTGTGGGTTCTGCATAATGGAAACAGATAAGAATGAATGGTGGCATTGCACCACACACACACCACACACACTACATGCACATAAACCACACACACCCCACACATGCACACACTTTAGCCACAATTTCTCCTTCTAGCACTCACAGAATTATAGGGAGTAGAAGACTGATAGCACTTGCCATTGCATTTGTGGTTTCTGCATCAAACAACAGGGACTTGTGGCTAGAAGATAACTATCATCCTGGAGGTAGCTTTCTGAAAAAACTGTACAAAACAATGGTGATGCAGGGAAATGGGTTTCAATCTAGGTTCTTGACCACATCTCTTCAGTTATTTGTCAAGGAAATGGGAGCACGTGCCCTCCTTGCAGCTTCTTGCAAAAGTCAAGTGGGGCAATGTATGTAGGAGTGCCTGGAGTTTGTTGACCAATGCCTGTGGATGTTTAGGAGGTGACTGTGAAGGATTTGAATAAAATGCTAAAGATGAAGAAGGAGCTATGCCTCATAGATGATGATGAAATCAGAATCCAAAAGATTTCAGCAGATTTTAACCATGAAGAAATACTGCTATAATATAACAAATCAAGACAAACTGGAGTCCCACACTTGGGTTGAAAAACAGGCCTGGTGAGGGCATGATGGGGTAAGAGGTGGGTTAATAGCAGTTATGATGGAAAGATCCACTGGGCCAGTAGGGTAAGCAGTGTGACCAAAAGGCAGTCTTGGGATGCATTGCTTATATTATTTTTTATTGAGGTATAATTGGCATACAATGCTACATTAGTTTCAGGTCTACAATACAGCGATTCAAACATTCTATACATTACTCAGTGCTCACCACAGTAAGTGTAGTCACTGTCTGTCACCATATGTTATTACAGTATTACTGACTATATTTCATATGTTGTACTTACCTTCATGACTTATTTATTTTATGGCTGCAGTTTGTACCTCTTAATTTCATCTATTTCACCTATCCCCCCACTGACCTCCCTCTGGGAACCACCAGCATGTTCTGTGTCTATAAGAGTCTGTTTTTTATCTTTGTTTCTTTGTCATTGCTATCATTATTATTACAACATGAATTTAGAACTACACCATGTGCATAGGGTTTTTCAGGTATCATCTTATAAATTAAAGAATATTGTTGGATCAGGGAAGTAATTATTCCTGTGAACTTTGGGTTTTTTGTTCACTTCTGACCACCCATTATAAAAAGAATATGAACAACCTGGAGAACAGCCTAATATGCAGACAAAGAAACAGAAACTCAGTTCATTTCTGGTATGCACTAGCTATGAGACCTTAAGAAGGTGATGCAATCTCTCCAAGCCCAGCCTCAGTTTCCTCAATTGTCAAAAAGCCCTACAGAGCTGTTTTGAAGATTAAATGAAATCACATATAGTGATTCCATGAAGGAAGAAAAAAAAAACACTAAATATTATTAGGCATTCAGCTATCTTAATTATTCATGTATGGGTGTCCACTCTGTGGATCTGCTGTGATTCAGGGTCCTGGGATCAAGTCCTGCATCGGGTTCCCCACAGGGAGTCTGCTTCTCCCTCTGCCTCTGTCTCACTCTCTGTGTCTCTCATGAATAAATAAATAAATAAATAAATAAATAAATAAATAAATAAATAAATTTTTAAAGGGGGTGGTGGGGGAACTTTGGTGGTGGAGTATGTTTTTCCCCAAGTCTCACTGATGGAGGAGGCCACCGTAAGGTGGGAGCAATGATCAACCTGGAATGAAGATGGAATTAACCTATGAAAAATCTGGTGTGCTACAACAGTGGGCAGTTTTAGGCAGTATGAAGACAGGATTTTGCACTCTGACCAATAACTCAACAGCAACCGAGGGAAGAGCAGCTGTCCTCCCAGGCTGGGAATGCTGCCTGTACACACCCAGTCCTGCCCAGGCGTGGCTACTGCCCTTCCATTCCACAGACATGTAGGCCCACCATTGTGCCTCTGGAGATCCTGAGACCTGGCAGGTGTGGTACAGCCTGGGGAGTCCAGGTTGGGAGGGAGGGGGGGGAGGCAGTGAGGAGCCACCAAGAGGCCCAGGTGAAATCCATGGGCACCTGGAAGAAGAAGATATCATTTCTGCTCTGGAGAAGCAAGAAGCTTTTTGGGAGAGCTAGTCGGGATAAATGTCTTAAAACCTTGTGGAATTGGGACGCCTGGGTGGCTCAGGGGTTGAGCGTTTGCCTTTGGCTCAGGGCATGATCCTGGAGTCCCTGGGATCGAGTCCCACATCGGGCTCCCTGCATGGAGCCTGCTTCTCCCCCTGCCTGAGTCTCTGCCTCTCTCTCTGTGTGTGTCTCTCATGAATAAATAAATAAAATCTTAAAAAAAAAAAAAAAAAACAACCTTGTGGAATTACAGTGGTTGGGAGTGGCCAGGGACCAGTGCGGGCAAGCCCAGGAGGTGAGCCCATATCTTGCCCACCTGGGCTCATTCTGTGGGAAAAGGTCACTTGGAGTGAGATTGTGGAAATCCCTAACTGCCATGCTGACTTGTTTACTTTACTTTGTCAGAAAGGAGGGACCATGAAATGACTTTGTCCAGGGGGGTGAAAGGAAGGGTGCCATGCTCAGATTCTGAGTGTCCCTTCCTTTCTTTAACTCACTGAGTGAACTTGAACAGGTCATCTGGACCTTTTGGGTTCAGTTTTCTATAAAATGTAGGGATTTAGCCAGATTTATTTTATTCTGGAACCAAAGAAAACTTCATTTGACATCTTTTTTTTTTTTTCCTTTCCTGGCTTATAGCTGTGGAAAACAACTGGTAAGATGAGCTCTAGAACCCCTCTCACCCTCAGAATCCAGGAGCCACGAAAGAGGTGGGTCTCTCCTTCTCCAGAGGCTCCTTCAGAACTGCCAAGGCCTGTGTGCCACAGGCTTCAGGCCAGGCTGTTCTAGGGAATACCAAATTCCCAGGGGCTGCCAGGGCTGGTGTCTGCAAAGGCACCTCCTTCCTGCTGCAGATAGGACTAATAGATACTGAAGGAAAGAGAAAAGTCTTCTTTAACCTCAAGGTCTTCCAGCTGGACTAGGAATTAAATTTACATGAAACAGATTAACAGGAGGAAAAAAATGAAAGTTCTATTAAGCGCACACAGAGGCCCAGGAATGAAATTGAGAACTAAAGAAATGACCAAGGCAGGCAGTTTTTATACTTTTTAGACAGAGAGACAATAAATTTGTCAGGCATTGACAGAACAAAGAAAACTTAACTTTGAGAGCTGGAGGTAGCAAATTAATAAAAAGTAACAGGAGTTGTTTATACAGCCTTCTCTGATCTAAATACTCCACCTCTGGTGATAAGAGTATCTTTATCTCCTGCTACAGGATGCCTTTCACATGCGGAAATTTATTTTCTGCTTTCAGGGGGATGGAGGAGGATCTGAGTGTCCTTTTACTACAGGCTTTCTTTTTTTTTTTTTTTATTGAAGTTCAATTTGCCAATATATAGTATGACACCCAGTGCTCATCCTGTCAAGTGCTCCCCTCAGTGCCCGTCACCCAGTCACCCCATCCCCCAGCCCACCTCCCCTTCCACTAACCCTTGTTCGTTCCCCAGGGTTAGGAGTCTCTCATGTTTTGTCACCTTCTCTAATTTTTCCCACTCATTTTCCTTCTTTTCGCCTATAATCCCTTTCACTATTTCTTA
Source organism: Canis lupus familiaris (assembly GCF_011100685.1). Lineage (NCBI taxonomy): Eukaryota > Metazoa > Chordata > Mammalia > Carnivora > Canidae > Canis > Canis lupus. Next base: position 62,748,232 of record NC_049238.1, read on the forward strand.
TATTTCCCATATGAGTGAAACCGTATGTTTGTCCTCCAATTGACTTCGCTCAGCATAATACCCTCCAGTTCCATCCACGTTGAAGCAAATGGTGAGTATTTGTCATTTCTAATGGCTGAGGAATATTCCATTGTATACATAGACCACATCTTCTTTATCCATTCATCTTTCGATGGACACCGAGGCTCCTTCCACAGTTTGGCTATTGTGGACATTGCTGCTATGAACGTCGGGGTGCAAGTGTCCCGGCGTTTCATTGCATCTGTATCTTTGGGGTAAATCCCCAGTAGTAGCACAGGCTTTCTTAAGTAGCTTTTATTTAAAATAATTGGTATGCCAGAGTGGCACATTTTTGGGCAGCCTGCTCTTGATCTCCATAATAGCAAAGCCACAGCAATAGCCATACCCCCATGAACTTTAATGGAACTGTTATCACATGCCAACCATGAGGTCTAAGACCTTACCACATTTAATTCACTTAATCCTCACAACAACCCTCTGAGGTAGTGAGGGGTAGTATGAATTGCACTTTACATTATTAAGGGGAGTTGATAAGAATTTAGGTCCTAGGACCTTGGAGGGTTCTATCGGCTGCCATGACAGTGACCTCCCTGGGAGGCCTGAGGTGAGGGTAAAGTTTAGCATAATTCTCAGCTGCTATCTACAGATACTTCCAAATGGCACCATTTCCTTCTGGGTGGGTGGCTGAGCTTTGTGGTGTCGCTCAGATGTTGCCAGCCCTCAGGTTTTTAGGGCCAGGTTCTGGGGATGAGTCAGGTCAGAACCCAATATAGGCTTAGAGTTAGGGCTGAGGAGGTTAGAGGGTTCTATCTGCTGCCATGGCCATGCCAGAGGCCTGAGGTGAGGGTGAGGTTTAGTGTAAGGCTCAGATGTAAGGCTGGTTTGCAGGGGGTTGATGAACGTGCTGACGGGCTAAAGGGGAACTTCAGATTTCTCAGGTTCTAGCTATCTTTTGAGTCTTCCAAATGACACCATTTCCTCCTGGGTGGTTGGTGAAGGCTTGTGGTGTCACTCAGGTGTCATCAGTCCCTTGGGTTTCGGGGCCTGGCTCTGGGGCTGGATCAGGTCAGAACCCATTCTAGGTTAGGATTAGGGCCCAGGAGCTTGGAGAGTCCTATCTGCCACTATGAGGTGACCTCTCCAGAAGCCTGAGTTGAGGGCAAGGCTTAGTATGAGGCTCAGCCTCCTGGCAGGTGTGCAGGGTGGCCCTGAGCATTGTTCAGTGTTCAGGGACACCTTCGGATATTTTAGGCTCCTGGTATCTGCCCCTCCTAAAATGGCACCATTTCCTCCTAGGTAGGTGGCTGAGCTTTGCGATGTCCCTCAGGTGTTGCCAGTCTCTCAGGTTTCGGGGCCAGGCCCTGGGGCTTGGTTGGGTTAGAACCCAATCTCAGGTTAGGGTTAGGGCCCAGGAGCTTGGAGGGTACTATCCGCTGCCCTGTTGGTGTCCTTTCTGGGAGGGCTAAGTTGAGGGCAAGGCTTGGGTGAGACTCTGGTTCAAGGATGGTGTACAGGGGCACTGATCATGGGACTGAGTTCAGGGGATCCTTCAGTTTTTTCAGGTTCTAGCTATCTGCTGGTCTTCCAAATAACACCATTACTCGGTGGATGGCTGAGATTTCTGGTGTCTCTCACATGTGGTCCGTCCCTTGGGTTTCAGGGTGAGTCTCTGGGGCTGGGGCTGGTCAGAACCCAATCTAGGGATAGGGTTAGGGCCCAGGAGCTGAGGGTCCTATCTGCCATCATGGGGGAAATGTCCCCAGAAGGCAGAGTTGAGCGCAAGTCTTAGATGAGGCTCAGATTCCTGGCTGGTATTCAAGGGGCCCTGAACATTGTCCAGTAGTCAGGGAGCCCTTTGAATTTCTCAGCCTCTGGTATCTGCCCCTCCTAAAATGACACCATTTCCTCCTGGGTGGATGGCTGAGCTTTGTGGTGCTGCTCATGTGTCATCAGTCCCTTAGGTTTCAAGGCCAGGCTCTGGGGCTGGCTCAGATCAGAACCCTATTATCTATCTATCTATCTATCTATCTATCTATCTATCTATCTATCATCTATTCACTCAGCCATCAAAAAGAATGATATCTTGTCTTTTGCAATGATGTGGATTGAACCAGAGGGCATTATGCTAAGTAAAATAAGTCAATCAGTGAAAGACAAATACCCTATAATTTCATTCAAATGTCCAATTTATGAAACAAAACATATGAAGGGTAGGGAAGGAAAAGTAAACTATGATGAAAACATAGAGGGAGGCAAGACATAAGAGACTCTTAACTCTAGGAACAAAATGAGGGTTCCTAGAGGTGAGGTGGTTGGGGGATGGATTAATTGGGTGATTTGTTTTAAGGAGGGCACTTTAAGAATGAGTACTGGGTATTGTATGCAACTGATAAATCACTAAATACTACCTCTAATATGAATAATGCAGTATATGTTAAATCAAATTTGAATAAGATGTGGTCTATATATACAATGGAATATTACTCAGCCATCAGAAAAGACAAATACCCACTATTTGCTTTGACATGGATGGAACTAGAGGGTATTGTGCTGAGTGAAGTAAGTCAATGGGAGAAGGACGAACATTATATGCTTTCAATCATACAGGGAATATAAGAAATAGTTAAAGGGATTATAAGGGAAAGGAGAACTGAGTGGGAAAAATTAGAGAGGGAAACAAACCATGAGAGACTCCTAACTCTGGTAAACAAAGGGCTGCAGAAGCAGAAGGGGAGGTGAGTGGGGGGATGGGGTAACTGGGGATGGGCACTAAGGAGGGCACTTGATGGGATGAGAACTGGGTGTTATACTATATGTTGTCTATGTTGGCAAATTGAATTTAAATTTAAAAAATGGGATGAGTGGGATCCCTGAGTGGCTCAGCGGGTTTAGCGCCTGTGTTCCACCCAGGGCGTGATCCTGGAGTCCTGGGATTAAGTCCCACATCGGGCTCCCTGCATGGTGCCTGCTTCTCCCTCTGCCTGTGTCTCTGCCTCTCTTGCTCTCTCTCTGTGTCTCTCATGAATAAATAAAATCTTTAAAAAAAAAAATGGGATGAGCACTGGGTGTTATACTATATGTTACAAATTGAATTTACATCTCAAAAATGTAAAAAAAAAAATAAAATTATATATTCAATTAAAAAAACAAAATGTAAAATAAATAAATAAATAAAATTTTAAAATAAAAAAATAAAACTTAAACTTAATTACAAGAGAAAACAGATGAACATAAGGAGAAGGGAAGGAAAAAATAAAATAAAATAAAATAAAATAAAATAAAATAAAATAAAATAAAATAAAATAAAATAAAATAAAATAAAATAAAAACAGAAGGGGAGGCAAACCATAAGAGACTCTTAACTCTAGGAAACAAACCGAGGGTTGCTGGAGGGGGAGATAGGGTCATTGTGTGATGGCCATTAAGGAGGGCACTTGATAAAATGAACACTGCCTATTATATGCAGCTGATGAACTGCAAATTTCACCCCTGAAACTAATGATACACTATATGTTAACTAAATTGAATTTAAATTAAAAAAAAAAAGTTAAAGGAGGTATGGTTGAACTTGAACTTGCCTAACAGAGAGTGTTGATGTGTAGGCTCTACCACAGGTATTTAGAAGGAGCTGTCCTTATTACTTAGGTAAAAGAAAATGAAGTTATACATTTCGTTCACAAACTTATCCCTTGTTCATTTTAAATGTCGATTTTTTTAGCCTTCCTTACCCCAACTTTTTACTGATTCTCTATCAAGGAGGAAAGGGCTTTTACCCACATAGCTTACACCAGGGATTGTTGGAAAGTTTCCATACTTCTTCTGTGCAAAGTGAGAGCATCGGTGTTTTGGATATCCTAAAGAAAGATGTTCCTAATGCCCTTGAGCTTGTTGTGAGGGCAGGTAGCATTAGCATGGTGATAGGTAGCCAGGTTCTATTTCCCCCTTCGCTGATTTAGATGCCTCCATCCTGAAGATCCGACAATTCAGCACAGAGCGAGCCCTTTCGAGGAATCTTACACCAAAGGCCTAATTTCAAACACTTGAACATCAGCCAGGAGAACTAATCTGTTACCCTCAATCCCTTCTATGTCTCTCTACTCATGGGAAGGGCAATAAATAAACCAGCACCAGGAGATTTCCCTCTCTTTCAGAAGGAAGAATGCAGTCCCCTTGTTGACAGGGCTCCCAAGCACAGGAAACAAGGTTTACCTTTGCCCAAGCCCACAGGTGTTTATTTTTCCTGAGGCAGGCTGCTTGCTAAGACATTGTGCTAATCACTTCCTTCTTGACATTATCCCATCCTCATCTCTAATGAAGAACCTTGGCCCCCTGTGTATTCATTTCCAGCCTTCTGCTATTTTTTTCAAACTAGGCTCGCCCTGGAAGCCATTCAGATCCAATGTCTCAGAGTAATATCCTCTGCTTTAAAACTATGGGCCCTCAACTTTATGGTCAACTAATATTCAACAAATCAGGAAAGACTACCCACTGGAAAAAAGGACAGTCCCTTCAATAAATGGTGCTGGAAAATTGGACAGCCACGTGCAGAAGACTGACACTAGACCATTCTCTTGCACCATACACAAAGATAAACTCAAAATGGATGAAAGATCTAAATGTGAGACAAGAATCCATCAAAATCCTAGAGGAGAACACAGGCAACACCCTTTTTGAACTTGGCCACAGCAACTTCTTGCAAGATACATCTATGAAGGCAAGAGAAACAAAAGCAAAAATGAACTACTGGGACTTAAGATAAAAAGCTTCTGCACAGCAAAAGAAACAGTCAACAAAACTAAAAGACAACCTGCAGAATGGGAGAAGATATTTGCAAATGACATATCAGATAAAGGGCTGGTCTCCATGATCTATAAAGAACTTATTAAACTCATCACCCAAGAAACAAACAATCCAATCATGAGATTGGCAAAAGATATGAACAGAAATTTCTCCAAAGAAGACATAGACATGGCCAACAAGCACATGAGAAAATGCTCCGCATCACTTGCCATCAGGGAAATACAAATCAAAACTACAATGAGATACCACCTCACACCAGTGAGAATGGGGAAAATTAACAAGGCAGGAAACCACAAATGTTGGAGAGGATGTGGAGAAAGGGGAACCCTCTTGCCCTGTTGGTGGGAATGTGAACTGGTGCAGCCACTCTGGAAAACTGTGTGGAGGTTCCTCAAAGAGTTAAAACTAGAGCTGCCCTAAGACCCAGCAGTTGCACTGTTGGGGATTTACCCCAAAGATACAGATGCAGTGAAGAGCTGAGACACCTGCACTCCAATGTTTCTAGCAGCAATGTCTACAATAGCCAAACTGTGGAAGGAGCCTCGGTGTCCAACGAAAGACGAATGGATAAAGAAGATGTGGTTTATGTATACAATGGAATATTACTCAGCCATTAGAAAGAACACATACCCACCATTTGCTTCAACGTGGATAGAACTGGAGGGTATTGGGCAGCCCCGGTGGCACAGCGGTTTGGCGCCGCCTGCAGCTCAGGGCCTGATCCTGGAAACCCGCATAGAGTCCCACATCAGGCTCCCTGCATGGAGCCTGCTCCTCCCTCTGCCTGTGTCTCTGCCTCTCTCTCTCTAGCTGTGTCTCTATGAATAAATAAATAAAATCTTAAAAAAAAAAAAAAAGAACTGGAGGGTATTATGCTGAGTGAAGAAACTCAATCGGAGGACAAACATTATATGGTCTCATTCATTCAGGGAATATAAAAAATAATGAAAGGGATTAAAGGGGAAAGGAGAGAAAATGAGTAGGAAATATCAGAGGGTGAAAGAACATAAGAACATAAGACACCTAACTCTTAAAAAAAAAAAAAAGAGACACCTAACTCTGGGAAACAAACAAAGGGTAGTGGAAGGAGAGGTGGACAGGGGGGATGGGGTGACTGGATGACGGGCACTGAGGGGGGCACTTGACGGGATGAGCACTGGGTGTTATACTGTACGTTGGCAAATCAAACTCCAATAAAAAATAAAAATAAAAAAAGAAGACTTACAAATAGCTAACAGACACATGAAAAAATGTTCCTCATCACTTGCCAACAGGGAAATACAAATCAAAACCACGATAAAAAAAAAAAAAGAAAAAAAACAAAAACAAAACCACAATGAGATCCCACCTCACAGCAGTAGAATGGGTAAAATGAACAAGGCAGGAAACAATCAATGTTGGGAGGATGTAGAGAAAGGGGAACCCTCTAACACTGTTGGTAAGAACACATGCTGATCTAGCCACTCTGGAAAATGCTATGGATATATATATATATATGGAATATTATATAATATTAAATATCAAATATTTATAAATATTATATTCACATTATAATTATATTATAAATATAAATATAAAATATTACATAATATTAAAAAACAGAAGTGATTTAAGGTTGACAGATTGGTTCTTCCAACTGATGATGTGTTTGGCAATGGTCCTTGGAGCAGTATTCCTTAAAAAAGCTCTTTCTACACTGAAAAGGTCCTGGAGCAGACTACACATGTGTGAAGTCTTCTTTTTTTTTTTTAAGATTTTATTTATTCATGACAGACACAGACAGAGAGAGGCAGAGACACAGGCAGAGGGAGAAGCAGGCTCCATGCAGGAAGCCTGATGTGGGACTCGATCCCGGGTCCCCAAGATCATGCCTTGGGCTGAAGGTGGCACTAAACCACTGAGCAACCCAGGGATGCCCTGTCTGCTCTTCAGAATGAAGACATCTCTTGTCAGCCAGGGGAGGGAGACCACGTGGCTACTAATCACAGCATGCAAAACAGCAGGACAAGAACCGAGCACTCAGAGGCAGAAGGGGGAGTTTTCCTTTAGGCTATCACTTTTTGCTCTCATACAGCACAGGACCAGAATGGGAACCTGCAACTAACACTAGGTGCTGGGTGTGTGAAGACAACTGTATTATCCCCTGAATGGGAACAACCCTAGCTAGGAAAAACAGCAAGACAATGGGAATGGCTTCAAGGAAAACCAAAGTTCTCCATTTCAAATGAAAATAAAAGTTATCTGGGAGTAAGATGTCTAACTTCATCTCCCCTTGCCCCAGAAATGAGGCAAGCTCCTTTCCAAAGCCTCTGGCCAAACCCATGCACAAACCTTTGGAGTTCTTTCAAATGCCAACATTGAACTGAAGCCAAATTACAAAGGGCCCTGTGGCATGACTTATCTCACAGTCAGGGGCTCTGTCAGTTTCCCCAGTTTAAAACAGAAAATATTGCACTCAGAATACTGGCACTCAATGGCCTCCAAGAAGAACCTCCTCAGAAAAAAAAATAAATAAATAAAAGAGAGAGAGAGAGCAAGGATGAATATTTATGCATGGAAGCAAGGTTCTTTACTGGTTACAAGGAGGAAAAAGTTCTACATTTCAAATGAAATGGAATAAATCTGAGAATCTGAGATGATATGTCTAAATTTCTCCTGCCCCAGCAATGACACCAGCACCCTTCCAAATCCTCTGGCCCAGCCTACACACATTCTCTGTTGGGTACCTTTAAATGCTCTAGGTTTCATGATGTCCACAGAGTTCTGAAACTCAAAGTGAAGGGGCGCTGTGGTCCAAGGTATCCCATAGTCCCAAGAACTCTGCCAGACTCCCTAGATTAAAGCAGAAAATATGGTTCTGAGGCACTTCTTTGGAATGACCCCTAGGTTGAATTTTGTTTGAAAAAACAACAACAACAAAAAAATGAGAATGGACACACAAAGGCCCAACATGCTTCACAGAGATGAGAATGAGAGAATACTGAGAATTAAGTGACTTGGAAAATGTCCTAAAAATTTGGCTGTTTTAGGAATAAGAAATTCCACTGTGCTTGCTCAAAGGGAAACTTCCACTGGATACACCTGGGAAATGAGTAAAGAAAAGGTCTGCATTCCTTTTTTCTCTCTTTTTTTTTTTTTTTTAATCTTTGGAGACAGAGAAAGAGAGAGTGAGCAAAAGCAAGCATACACACAATGGAGAAGGGGCAGAGGGAGAGAGGGAATCTTAAGCAAGCTCTAGGGTCAGCACGAAGCCCTATGTGTGGCTGGATCTCAGAACCATGACATCGTAACCTGAGCCAAAATCAAGAGTCAGATGCTTCATCAACTGAGCCACACAGGTGCCCCAAGGTGCCTTCATTCTTTCTTTAGAAAAAGAATCTTCTTACATGGAATTTTTCTTGCACTTCCATCAGTGGATAGAGACAGCAGTGATTCAGAGGTACCAGGCTGGATCTCCCAGCTAATGATCAAATGTTCAGAACTGGTACTTGGAGCATTCTATTTCTGCACTGAACAGGTCCTGGAGCATAGTAGGCATCCACGGTCCATCTGTTCTTCAGAATGAAGGTATCAAAATTAACCAGGAGAGTGAGGCAAGCCAGATACTCATCTGTGTGCATCCTCAGTTGGCCAAGAATCAAGTGCTCAGGGACAGAAGGGCAAATATTGCCTTCATATATCAGATGCAGATTATTTTATCTGAGCACAGGTCCAGAGTGCGAACTCACCACCAGACCCTGGGTTCTGTGTGAGTTAAAACATGAGGGTTCCTGAAGATGACCCAAGACCTTGTTAGGGAAACAGCGAGGACATGGGAATTACTACAACGAGTTCCAAAGTTCTACAGGTTGAGTGGTGGAATGGGATAAATCATTCAGGAAGATAGCTCCCTTTGTTTCCATTTGTGCCAAAAAGGAGGCCAGCTCCCTCCCAAAACCTCTGCCTGAGCCTACACACAAACATTCTCTGCTGGGCACCTTCAAGTTCCCTAGTCCTTCTGATGTCCACATCCTTCTGAAGCCAAATTTTGAGGGACCCTCTTGTGCAACCTATCCCACAGTCCCACAGAGTCAACTGGACTCCTCAGTTGAAATCAGAGGACATGGCTCTAAGACGCTGGCTATGAATGTGGAAAATGCAGTTACTAGCACATTCTCCTAGCAAGCTGGCCATCTCAGGAACAAGAAACACCAGTGGGGTTTGGCTAAAGGAAACCCCCATTTGGGGTGCCTGGGTGCCTCAGTGGTTGAGCATCTGCCTTCGGCTCAGGTGATGATCCCAGGATCAAATCCCTCATCAGGCTCCCTGCAAGGAGCCTGCTTCTGCCTTTGCCTGTGTCTCTCATGAATAAATAAATAAATCTAGAAAGAAAGAAAGAAAGAAAGAAAGAAAGAAAGAAAGAAAGAAAGAAAGAAAGAAAGAAAGAAAAAGGAAGGAAGGAAGGAAGGAAGGAAGGAAGGAAGGAAGGAAGGAAGGAAGGAAGGAAGAAACTCCCATTAGCAACACCTAGAAGCTCTGTCAGCAAGATGCCTACAATATTCTTTCACTTACAGAGATAAAGCTTTCAGCCTTGGCTCTTTTTCCCTGCAATTCCCATCAGTAGATAAAGGCAACAGGGGTTCAGTGGTAGTCAGTCGACGGGTGCTTGTGAGTAATGTGCAAGTCCTTGGAACTGGGGTTTGGGGCAGTATTCCTTGAAAGGGCTCTTTCTGTGTTGACCAGGTCCCAGAGCATACTTGACATGTGTGAACCTCCTGCTTTTCAGAATGCAGGCATCTAGGTCAGTGAGGGGTGGTAAGCAAGCTGGCTGCCCATCACTATGTTTGCCAAGCTGGGTAAGCAGCAAGCCCTCAGGGACAGCATAACCCCTTTGGGGGAGGGAAAAGGGGGAAGAGTTCAGGCACTGAATCACCTGCTTTGCCCAGGACCACAGTGGGAACTCACCAGCAATCCCTGGGGGTTCCTGTGTCAGTCAGAGCCCCATTGCCTTGAAATAGAAACCAAGAACTGCTTAGAAATATAGCAAGGGGTTGGAAATGGCCGCAGGACCAAAGTTCTACATTTCTAATAGGAATGAAATGAGTCTGGGAATGAAATGTCTCCATTTGTTTCTCTTGCCCCAGAAATGAGGTGCCCCAGCACCCTCTTAAAACCTCTTTCCCAGCCTACACACAACCATGCTCTGCTGGGCACCTTCAAAAGCCCTAGGCCTCCCAACATCCACAGACTTCTGGGACCAAACATTGAGGGGCCCAGTAACCATACTTATCTCACAGTCCAAAGGATTTCACCAGGCTCCCTGGTTTAAAGCAGATGAATCTGTTTTGAGAAATTGGCTCATTCTTTCTCCAAAGGTGAAACTAGCTTTTAAAAGAGAGCCAGGGGCAGCACGGGTGGCTCAGCGGTTTAGCACCTGCCTTTGGCCCAGGACATGATCTTGGAGACCGGGGATGGAGTCCCGAGGCGGCTCCCTGCATGGGGCCTGCTTCACCCTCTGCCCGTGTCTCTGCCTCTCTCATGAATAAATAAAATCTTTAAAAAAAGAGAGAGCGAGCCAAACATTGGAAATGGATACACAAAATGTTAAACATCTTCAGGAGTGGTAAAAGAGGAATAAAGTTGAGAATGGAGTTGTGGGCGACCACGGACTAGCTGGAGTAACTGAACCAAACCAGGCCCAGACTGTGTCCCTCATTCACTCAAAAGGCTCGAGAGCCTAAAGGGTGAATAGTTGGTAGATGCTTGAGAAAGGGCTTGAGCAGTGGTTCTCAGGCTCGCTTGTACGTGATCGCCCACATAGCACAATAGACACAACTTATTCTGACCTGGGCATAAATGTAAGTAAGGGTCTGTCTGTCCAAGCTGGTCTGTTTACCACACCTAATATTCCTTTGAAGTGTGCACATCTGGAGCAACAAGCTTATCTATTTACCAAGGTCTTCTGGCGCCAGTGGGTCTGTCTTGCGTGCTGAGAAAGGGGAACCTTGGAGGGTTTCACAAACATGCTAAGAACAGATACTTCTTTGTCTTCGTTTTGCTTATGCTATATAATGTTCTAGAACCTTGAATAAAGCTGGCACTGCTTGGACATCATCCACTGTGTCCCTCCTGTCCCCATCTCTTTACTTTTCTTTTATTTTCCTCATCCCCATATCCTCAGGACCCTGATCTTGTTGCTGCAGCGCGCACAACATGGAGTGACAAGCACAATCTCATAACAAGATGGTCTTGATGGATCAGTGCCAGAAGCATCTGCAGTGTCTCTACAGCCTCTACTGTCTCTGCCCCTTTCCACCAGCCTCTCCGAGGGAGGTAGAAGCTATCTCCAGGAGGGGAGGGGCCGTGGGGATGCTACACAGGTAACTGGGAGCAACACGCGTTCCTTGAGCGCAGCTTCCCACTACCCTCTCCCATAAAGGCCTTAGAACACACGTCAAAAGTAAGTGTGGAGGATGGAGATCAAGGCGGTCTACTTCACCCTGAGAAACCACCGTTCCCTGAAGGCAGGTTCTGACAAGCCTCTCACGGAAGGGACTCAGAACCTACGTCCACGGCAGGCTGGAGGCCCCGTGGAAATGCACAGTTCATAACTGCAAGAAACAGCATTCCTTGAAGGCAGCTGTCAGCTTGCCTCTAGGAAGGGAGCTTGACTCTCTCTCTCTCTCTCTCTCTCTCTCTCTCTCTCTCTCTCTCTCTCTCCAGTAGGTGGCGGAGGCGCACTAGAAGGGAGCTGTACTTCCCTCAGAAAGAAGCATTCCCGGAATGCAGCTTGCAACTAGCTTCTCACCCAAGGGAGTTAGGACCCATCTCAGCAGGAGGCGCAATGGAAAGGCCCTGTCTAAACTCCGATGATGGGTCCTTCCTCCTATGCGGTTTCCTCCAGCCTCTCACATGCTGCTTAAGACCTCTCTGGGGGGATCCCTGGGTGGCCCAGCAGTTTAGCACCGACTTGGGCCCAGGGCGTGATCCTGGAGTCCTGGGATCGAGTCCCACGTCGGGCTCCCTGCATGGAGCCTGCATCTCCCTCTGCCTGTGTCTCTGCCTCTCTCTCTCTCTCTCTCTCTCTCTCTCTCTCTCTCTCTCTCGTGTGTGTGTGTGTGTGTGTCTCATGCATAGATAAATAAAATCTTAGAAAAAAGAAAAAGAACCTAACAGTAGGTGTGGGGACGCAATGGAAACGCACCGGGCTCAACTCTCAGAAACAAGCACTTCTTGAATGCAGCCTTCAACTAGCCTCTCACATACGGTTCATCAGGAAAGCCCCGACTTTTGGGGAGGACCCGATGCTGGGCTCCCTTGGGGAGACACTCTGGTCTTCGTTTCGGTTGGTTTGTTGCGCAGCTTTCGGTATCTTTGCACGAACCCGGCCCTGTTCTGATTGGTCATGGTAAACCACGGATGGATGGATCCAGAACCTGGTCAGGCTACCTGGCAACTGGGGGTGTTTTCATCAAATGGAGAGATCGGAACATCGGGTCTTTCGTGACCTCTCCACAAACAGGAGTGAGACCGAGGCTAGAGTTTGTTGGCGTCTTGTTTGTGTCTACGTGTCCCTATGTGTCCTAGGGGAGAGGTTTCCTCCACCTGCGGATGCCACTGCTAACATCCCATTGCACAGGGACTCTAGCTCGTGAGCTGGAAGGCAGGCGCGGGTAAACCGCGGGCACCGTGCGGCTCAGAGAGATAAAGACGAGCCCCAAAGCTTTACAAGTTCCCATGATCTGAGATGAAATGTCCCACATTCGGGACACCTGGGTGCTCAGCGGTTGAGCCTGTGCCTTTGGCTCAGGGCGAGGTCCCGGGAACCTGGGATCTAGTCCCACATCGTGGAGACCCCTTCTCCCTCTGCCTGTGTCTCGACCTCTCCCTGTCTCTCATGAATAAATAAAGAAATCATTAAAAGAAAAAAACCAAAAACTTTAAATCGGCCTCAGGCCTTGCGGGAGGCTCCCCTGTAGCTCCCCCCCACCCTGTTCCCCCCCCACCTTCCCCTCCGCCTCCCCCCACTTTTCTGCAGGCCTCCCGGGCTGCAGTGGTCCACCCCTCTGCCATCCCCGGTGCCCCCAGCGCCATCGCCCCCCCACCTCCCCACCCCCAGCGAGGAGCCAAACCCACCCCAAGCCATGGGGCCACCTCCTTCTGAGGTTCACATTGGAGTGCCCCCCAGATCACCAGGCAGGAAGGGGCCCCAGGGCTCCCCTGGACTTCAGACTTTCCCACGGGAGCCTGACAGTGAGAGTGGGGAACACATCCACTGACGTTGTAGCGGACACAGGGGCGACATATATGGTTTTCAAGCCAATGCAAGGCTGTTGGTTTATTTTAAATGCACGTGTCCTTGGAGCAATCAATGTCACACGTCACACAGTTAACCAGCATTCTCCCTCCCCCCCCACCCCCCCGCCCCCCTCCGGTTGTAAAATCTCTTGATTTTCAGTTCTGTCTGCCTTACAAGCCCTTGGGGGGTGCTGGCTCCGCCTCAGTCTGGGAGCCTGGAATGCTGGTGACCCACATAGACCCCTCCGCCACCTTTATACGAAGAAACCACGGTTGCCCTCTTGTCATGTGTCACACAACAGGCACAGAAACCAAAAAGAGAACTACTCCCACCCTGGCTCCACCGGACCGCACCGACCAGACGCTGGAGGGTTCCAGGCCCCAGGGAGGGCCCTGCTCAACCCCGCTGTTACCCCAACGGATTAGTTAAGTTGTACCTGCTGTGATTTGTCCACAGAAACTGCTTAAGATGGTCCATTTTGTCTGCCTCGCAGTCCACTCACTGTTGAGGTAAAATAAGAGAAAAAGCGTTTACAGGTAAACACTTACAATAGCTTCCAAAATCTTTGGTGACCTGAGACTTCGAAGTTGGACTAGGTTAACTGGTACATTGGGTTGAATTCATCGGATACCTGCGTCTTTTCAACAGAAGGTAAAATACTAACACCGTGAATCACTAAGACACCCAAGGTGGTTTTTGTTTTGTTTCCTTGTGTTTTCCTTCCTCCCTCCCCTTTTCTTCCCCTCCCCCTTTTTTCCTTTGATCTTTTGTCTTATTCAGGAAAACTGCAGATACCTGCGTGTGTTAGTATACATGTCTCATGCTTTCTTGAAAATTGTCTTACACACACACACGCACACACACACACACAAACAAACTGTGTTTCTAAAAACTATGACATGTTTTCATACATTTGCCAATCTAAAGGATTCTGGTACAATAGACGGTGTGCCCGTGGTTCCTACTGACTTTTCACCAGAGACTGAGGTTTCTGGGAGTTAACAGTCTGCCCCGTGGGGGACGCCTGGGTGGCTCAGCGGTTGAGCACCTGCCTTTGGCTCACCTTTGGCTCAGGGCGTGATCCTGGGGGTCTGGGATAGAGTCCCACATCCAGCTCCTTGTGGGGAGCCTGCTTCTGCCTAGGTCTCTGGCCCTTTCTCTCTCTCTCTCCGCCTCTCATGAATAATTAAACAAAAATCTTAAAAAAAAATAGAGAGAAAGAAAGGTTCTCTCTTTCTCCCTCCCTCCCCCCCTTCCCCTTCACACAGTACTCTCTCTCTCTAAAAAATGTAAATGGATACAATTTAAAAAGAAGTGTGCCACATGGAATCGAGACTGCTGGAAAACGATAAGGAAAACAACTCCGTGTGTGAGAAGGTAGGAGATGTGTAGGAGAAGAGGCACAAGGCATGAGAATACATTTTTTGTTGAGGGAAAAGAAAAAAATGTCTTAAAATGAGCCTGGCTATTTTTAAAAAAATTTATTTATTTATTCGCGAGAGACACAGAGAGAGGCAGAGACACAGGCAGAGGGAGAAGCAGGCTCCCTGCAGGGAGCCCGACCTGGGACTCCATCCCTCAACTCCGGATCATGCCCTGAGCCTAAGGCAGAGGCCCAACCGCTGAGCCACACAGGCCTCCCAGAGCCTGGCTTTTCAGAGAAAGAAAACTTAAGACTGACTCTGAATTACAAAAGGACATTGCAGAAGGGGTTTCTGAAGGAGACTTTCTGAAAAGAAATTGTGTGCATGATCCAGACGGACTGAGATTGGGAGAAGTGAGTTTTACAAGCACACTGGTATGGCATTCAGATTTAGCTCTTCTCTCTGTTAAAATGCCAAGGTTTACTTGCATTGGAAATCTACTCTTGGTAAGAGATTGTGAACAGAGAAGAAAAGACCGTGTTTTTATTTCTTTTCTAACTGCCCAGAACAGCAAGGTTTTTATTTTTTTTTAATATTTTATTTATTTATTCATGAGAGACAGAGAGAGAGAGAGACAGAGAGACAGAGAGGGAGGGAGAAGCAGGCTCCGTGCAGGGAGCCCGACGCGGGACTAGATCCCGGGTCTCCAGAATCAGACCCTGGGCTGAAGGAGTCGCTAAACTGCTGAGCCAGCCAGGCTGCCCCCAGCAAGGTTTTATATTCATTTTCATCTGGTCTTTACCTACATAAGAGAGTGAAAACTTCTCAATATTAAAGGAGCTACATTTTGGTGACAGCTCTATAACCTCCTGCAGAATCTCCTAGGGCCACCTCGGTGAAGCAGATACGGAAGTTCTCAGCTTGGTAATGATCAGGGATCCTTTGTAGGCAGGTGCCTTGAAACCTTCTGAGATGTTCTGGGGGTCTGGGATAGAGTCCCACATCCAACTCCTTGTGGGGAGCCTGCTTCTGCCTTAGTTGGTTGGTTGCTTGCTTTGGCTGGCTGGCTGGCTGTTCGCTTTTTCACTCATTCGTTCATTGATTTTCAACAGATTCCCAGAAAGTCAAACCCTAAATAGAGTCTCTTGACTAATATATGTAGTTTACCTGCTATGTGAAGTCACATGAGAAGCATGTCAAACAGATAAATAATGATAAACCCTCTTAGATTATATTGGGTGTGTGAATGCTGTCAGTGTTCCAGAAACGAAATGAAATTCCTGAAGTTGCAAATGTCCTGGTACAGTGCCATCACTCGACATTCGAATTGTTAAAATGCTGTGTGTTACAAAAAATAATTTTTCTACTCGACTGCATTATAATGAACTCTCATCGGGTCTTTCACCACATCCATTGTTGACCGCCCTGTCATTTGCAGATGTTGTTCCGATGCTCTTGCAAAAATATGGTCCAGCTTCCAGAAGACTCACGAAAAGGACTTTGGACAAATACTGGTTTCTTGTCATCCTGAGATCATCAAACTACAGGATGAATTGCCAGAACTAATGAAAAAGCTGCATTTAAACAGAACAAAAACAAACAACATGGAACTGAATGAGTGAAGGACAACGATGACCGTTTGTAACGACTCTTGTTCAAAACATTGTTGATCCCTTCATGTTTGCTCCTCCAGATTGTTAAGATTGTTTGTCTCTAGAGATATCTACAAGTTACAGAAATTTTATGAAAGTGTTTTGTGAACAAATTAAAATATCTATCTTTCTCCCTACCTGTGACCCTCCAGAGTTCAGAAACTCTCACCAAGTAATCTTTCTTTTATGGCAATTGGAAATCATCTGCAGAAGTTCGGTGGGAATCTGTTCTCATTGTAACCAGACACCCTTGGAAGGACTGGTTGTATTACCAAGGCCTTAACTAGAATGGCATCTGTTTTTCTTTTTCTTCCTCCAACCCCCCCACCCCAGTTTTGTTTTTTAAAGTAAGCTCTACTCCCAGCATGGGTCTGGAACTCACAACCTTGAGATCAAGAGCCCTGCTCTCTACTGTCGGAGCTGGCCAGGCGCCCCTGGAATCTCATCCTTAGACACATGCATAGACTCAGATAGGATCAGACAACTTGGAGAAACTCAGATCCACTTTCTGGAGCCAATCAAGCGCCTTGGAGACTGTGGGCCTGGTACCTTCCTTCCAGAGTTCCCCACAGGCTGACCAGATGAGTCAAGAATACCACCTCCTGGCAGATGAAACCAAGAGTCAGATGCTTAACCTGACGGAGCCTCCCAGGTGCCCCTAAAAGGTGCTTTGAAATGCTGAAGTTCTTCCTTCTTGAGTTGCCTTTACAGGGATGACGTCAGTGACCACATCTGTCTCCCTGGAGAGGAAGAAAAAATTCCGGATTGCTGAACCCTGGTCTTCCACACTGCGGACTACAGGACCCCCTCCAACCTGACCCAGGAACTCCCTTACTCTGAGCCAAGGACAGGGGGTCTTGTTTTGCTTTTAAGTTGCGGTTAAAAATAGACATCACCTGCAGTGGAGCAGTTTAGCCGTTTCTAAGCCTAGAGTTCAGCAGTATTAGGCACCTTCACATCCTCCTGCCACGTTATCTTTCCATTCCATTTTTTTAATTTTAATTTTTATATATTTTTTAAATTTTATTTCTTTCTTTATGAGAGACACACAGAGAGAGAGGCAGAGACACAGGCGGAGGGAGAAGCAGGCTCCCCACAGGGAACCGGATGCAGGACTGGATCCCAGGACCCGGGGATGATCCCCGCCCCCAGCCAAAGGCAGACACTCAACCTCTGAGCCACCCAGGCGTCCCATATATACTTAATTTTTTAAATGTTCGTTCATTCGTTTTTCATTATCTCTAGACCCAACGTAGTGCTCGAACTCACGACCCTGCCTGAGATCAAGAGTTGAGTGCTCTTCTGCCAGCCAGGTGCTCCTTCCATTTCATTTTTTCAAGAACCCTGGGATCATGGCTCAGAGTCACCATTTGTCCGATGAGGCCCGCCACTCCCCACCTCTCCAGGGGAGGTGCCATCTGTGGGGCTGGTTCATGTTTGTCCATCTTCCTTCCTCCTTTTAGTGGACAGAAGGTGGCTTGTGAAACAGCCAGTGACTATGTCCAAGGAGACTGAGGATTTCCCCTGGGAAATGGGTGCGAGAGGGAGGACAGGTCGATGGGGAACCAGGAAACTGTTGGCCCGTCGCTTTAGAGGAAAGAGTGTCCTTGCTGGGTCCTCACCCAGGGTGGATGAGTCAGAACTGTCCCTGGCCAGGCCTCCCTTAGTCCTTCGCCCTTATCCCTCTGTGCCTGTGTTTGGCCTCTGGACCCTAAGACTGTTGTGCCCAAGATTGCGAATCCGAGAAACCACCGAGGAGCCGACCCCGATGCAAGCGCACGAGGGTTTATTAGCGAGCTCGAGCCTGGGTCCAAGTATACCCGACACAGCGGAGCAGGGGCTGGACCCCGAAGTGGGTTACAGCTGGGTTTTTTATGGGCTGGTCTAGGGGATTTTCAGAAGGGGTGGAGGAATTTTTTCCATTCCAATATGGGGGAAAGGGTGGGGGAGTTTCTTAAGATCTGACCTGGGATTCCCTGCTGAGGACATTTTCCCATAAAGTTCAGCTCTTATTCACAGGGGCCTAAGATGGCTGTACTTGTGCTAATGCTGAACTTGAGGTGGGTTGGCCTTAGTTTTCTCGGCCTCCACAAGACACCACCTTCAGGTGTTTAAGCCCCCCTCAGACTGAGCAGGCCACACCACGCCACGCTCTCCCAGATGCACCCCCACCCCTGGATGGCATTAGAGTGAGGTGTCGTCCTCCACATCCAGGATCCCAAAGGGTTTATTGGGGTTTCCTGGGTTAGGAATCGAGGAGGGGACTTTTTTGGCCCCCAGACAAGGTGAGTTCTTCAGACATCCCCTTTCCCCTTCCCTTCTCTTCTCCCTTCCCTTCCCCTCTGTCTCTCTCCCCTCTCCTCCCCTCCCCTTCCCCCCCTTTGGAAGCTGCAGCCTGAGGGTTGGGGGAGTGGAAGAAAGCCATTCAATGGAGGCAAGTCCCAGGCCCTGAGGACATTAAGAGACAGTCTTGTGCATTTGAATGAAATGGCTGAATGAGGCCCATTGGAACGAATCACCTTGAACTTCCCTTCAGATGGCAGCCACCCCCCATCCCCCCCACCAAGGCTGAGTCCTCCAGTGGATTTGGGAACAGAAGTGTGTGTGTGTGTGTGTGTGTGTGTGTGTGTGTGTGTGTGTGACAATAGGTATGTACCCCCTAGGGTGGCGAGGCAGGCTCATGCTGGCTCCTGCAACTCAATTCATTCTGGGAATGTTCTGTTGTTTCTGCTGTTGCCACTTGCTGCGATGAGCCAAGCTAAACTCCTGCCATTGCCTAGTTCTTAAAAAGCCTGATTCTCCTGTTTTCTTGGTGAATGGACTGACCCACACCCTCCCATCCCGCCAGACCCCTTGTGCAAATACTTCCACTGGAAGAGTTCGTTCACCTCGTCCAGAAAACAAAACAAAACAACAGCCACCTACACCCACCACATTGCCACAGAATACTCAACCCACAAAACAGAAATCCAGCTGTCCTCCTTCTGCCTCAATCTACTGAAGAGAGTCACTGTCTTAGACATGCCTTAGGCTCAATGACTTGACGCTGTCTCCCTTTCTCTGGCACAATCCCATCCCCCATCAGGCCCATATTATAACTGCAGGACCACACTGCTCACGGGAGCTGGAGACCATATGCTGAAGTGATCGGATGGGAGCACTGTCCATTTGAAAGGACCTACCCGCCAACGCATCCATAAACAAGGTCCCGGGAAGTCTTCGACATTTACGTGCCTCTGATGCAGTCATTGCTCTGGAAACTCCAGCATCTGTAGCCGATCTTGTCCATGGTCTTCTCATCTGCACTCGCCCTCTGCTCGCCTGATACTTTGCCCGACTGTTCACAGAGAGATTAGATCCCAACCCGCAAGAGCTGAGTCCATATCCTCTGCTCACCCCAACGACAGAGAGGAGTATGCACAGGTCTGCACCCGTCTTATGCTTCTCCACCGTGGCAGGAGAAAATGTGGCCTGCCCTCCCTCCTCCTGTCAAAAGTCAAGTCTGAGATAAGACTTGGATATAAAGGAATCCAGAATACAGTTTTGAACTATAGACACTTAAAAAGTAGCGGCAGCAGCGAAGAAACACACGCAACCCCCCCAGCAGGTGGAAGGAGGGTGTGCTGACTCCCCCTCCCTTTCTTTGGAGAAGGACACCCCCTCCCAGGCCCCTGGAAGGTGCCTTGGAGGAGGTGCCAGGAGGGGATGAATGACATTCTTGTCTTCAAGGACAGGGAGTCGAGCATGAGCAGGAGAATTCTGGACAGATGGATCTTGTTTAAAAAAGAAAAGAAAAAAGAAAAGAGAAGAAAAGAAATCCGTATGTGCCTTTAGCCTCCCCACATAGTTGAGTTCCTCTCCCACAATCTCTTCTCCTTGTTCACCCCAACGGACAAGCAGGTAGGGTTGGCCACTCCTTGGGGTCTCTGTTTGCTCGGGAGGGGTCTGCCACGGGACGCTTGTCGGGGACAAACTCGTCCTCTCCTTTCCTCGTTCATCCTTCTGATGTCAAGGTTGTCCTGGGGTCTGGAGCCCCAGCCGCGAGAGGGTGGAGGTCACGGGGGTGCCCTGGGGACGCCGTCCTTTGCGGTGTCTGTGGTTCCAGGGGTCTCCTTTGGGCCTCGCTGGCTCCCTGCGGTGCTGCCCCGAGGCTCTCAGCCGCCACCCGCAGGAGGGTCCCGGAGAGGGCCGAGGTCCTGGGGGGGGGGGGGGGCACAGGCTCGCACCAGGGGACCCAGCGATCCCCTCCCGCGGTCAGGCCCGGGGCCCCAGAGGAGGGTGGCGGGGGGCGGGGGGCCGGGGGCCGGCCTTTCAAGTGTCTGAGTTTGGCCAACCTTCCCCCCCGCCAGATGGCTGTCCAGCCTTCCGAGTCACCCGACTTGCTTGATTTCTCTCTTGTCGCGTCTGGTCGGGAGCTTTCATAGTGCTCAGGATGTAGGATGTGCAGGGAACAGTTTTCATCCCCGATGGGTGGACGCTGTGAAGTGGGATCAGGGATTCATACAGGTGAGAAGCCCAACAGAGAGGGTGGGAAATGAAACCCTTAAAAGCCCATGGCCCATTGGTGACCTAACGTGATAAGAGTTCCCTTCATCAGAGGAATTCTTGCTGGGGGGCTTGTGCCCTTTCCTGTCTGGATCGGAGGGTGAAGTTTTGGAAAGGTCCCTACTGGCCCCAGAAAGCGTCAAAGTGCCCCAGCACCTAGACAGGATGCTGCTTTGTCACCTCCAGGGTCCTATCCTCTGCCACCACTGTTTATGTTTTCCTATGACTGCCTAATGCTCGCAGGTGTCTATCTTCAATAGTTCTTCTTCTCCTTGTCCTGTGGTCCCTTGGGTTTGGTTGGTTTTCAAAGCTTTTTACTGTGATTGATTTTTTTTTGTCGGGGTTATTGATTTTTAAGATTTTTGAAAATTCCCTTATTCATGAGGGAGAGAGAGAGGAGAGGAGAGGCAGAGACCTAGGCAGAGGGAGAAGCAGGCTCAGGCTCACCGCGGGCAGCCCGATGCGGGATTCTCCTCCTGCACTCCGGAATTACACCTGGAGCCAAAGGGAGAGCCTCAACCGCCAGGCACCCAGGCTTCCGAAAGCTTTTTAGTTTCAAGTGATCCCTACACCCATCCAACAGCCCTTGGCTGGAACTCACCACCCCCGCCAATCAAGAGTCACATGGCACCAGCCGGGTGCCCTCTAATACCTGGACCAGAAAACCAAACCAAACCAAACCAAAGGGGAAAAAAAGGAAAAAGAAAGAAAAAAGTTTTGAACATGCCTAAGGGAGTTCTGCCCATTGTTTTCCTTTCCCTCTTAGTATCCTGGACAGTTTCCCTGAGGGAACTCTCCACTAGGCCTGTCCCATAGGCCAGGTAGACCTTACGTCCACAGCAGCTATGGAGGCTGAATGCACATGACCCAGCATTAATTTTCTGACTCAGCATTCCTAGCCCACTAGCCTCTCTATCAAGGCAGTTTAAATCTATATCCATGGCAGGTTTGGTGGCACCGTATATGGACTGGAGTCCTTCTGGGATGCCAGATACTTGAATGCAGGTCTCCACCAGCCTCTTTAAAAAGGGTCGACCCTTCTTCAAGGGTTGCTTACGGGCAGCGGAAACATGACCTGCTTCACTTTGAAAACCAAGCCTTGAGCAGCCCGGGTCCAGTGGTTTGGTGACGCCCGCAGCCCAGGGTGTGATTCTGGAGACCTGGGATCAAGTCCTATATCGGGCTCCCGGCATGGAGCCTGCTTCCCCTCTGCCTGTGTCTCTGCCTCTCTCTCTGTCTCTGTGTCTCTCATGAATAAATAAATAAAATATTAAAAAAAATAAAAACCTTGCTGTTCTGGGCAGTTAGAAAAGAAATAAAAACACGGTCTTTTCTTCTCTGTTCACAATCTCTTACCAAGAGTAGATTTCCAATGCAAGTAAACCTTGGCATTTTAACAGAGAGAAGAGCTAAATCTGAATGCCATACCAGTGTGCTTGTAAAACTCACTTCTCCCAATCTCAGTCCGTCTGGATCATGCACACAATTTCTTTTCAGAAAGTCTCCTTCAGAAACCCCTTCTGAAATGTCCTTTTGTAATTCAGAGTCAGTCTTAAGTTTTCTTTCCCTGAAAAGCCAGGCTCTGGGAGGCCTGTGTGGCTCAGCGGTTGGGCCTCTGCCTTAGGCTCAGGGCATGATCCGGAGTTGAGGGATGGAGTCCCAGGTCGGGCTCCCTGCAGGGAGCCTGCTTCTCCCTCTGCCTGTGTCTCTGCCTCTCTCTGTGTCTCTCGCGAATAAATAAATAAATTTTTAAAAAAAATAGCCAGGCTCATTTTAAGACATTTTTTTCTTTTCCCTCAACAAAAAATGTATTCTCATGCCTTGTGCCTCTTCTCCTACACATCTCCTACCTTCTCACACACGGAGTTGTTTTCCTTATCGTTTTCCAGCAGTCTCGATTCCATGTGGAATGTGTGAAGGGGAAGGGGGGGAGGGAGGGAGAAAGAGAGAATCTTTCTTTCTCTTTTTTTTTTTTTTAAGATTTTTGTTTAATTATTCATGAGAGGCGGAGAGAGAGAGAGAAAGGGCCAGAGACCTAGGCAGAAGCAGGCTCCCCACAAGGAGCTGGATGTGGGACTCTATCCCAGACCCCCAGGATCTCGCCCTGAGCCAAAGGTGAGCCAAAGGCAGGTGCTCAACCGCTGAGCCACCCAGGCGTCCCCCACGGGGCAGACTGTTAACTCCCAGAAACCTCAGTCTCTGGTGAAAAGTCAGTAGGAACCACGGGCACACCGTCTACTGTACCAGAATCCTTTAGATTGGCAAATGTATGAAAACATGTCATAGTTTTTAGAAACACAGTTTGTGTGTGTGTGTGTGTGTGTGTGCGTGCGTGTGTGTAAGACAATTTTCAAGAAAGCATGAGACATGTATACTAACACACGCAGGTATCTGCAGTTTTCCTGAATAAGACAAAAGATCAAAAGAAAAAAGGGGGAGGGGAAGAAAAGGGGAGGGAGGAAGGAAAACACAAGGAAACAAAACAAAAACCACCTTGGGTGTCTTAGTGATTCACGGTGTTAGTATTTTACCTTCTGTTGAAAAGACGCAGGTATCCGATGAATTCAACCCAATGTACCAGTTAACCTAGTCCAACTTCGAAGTCTCAGGTCACCAAAGATTTTGGAAGCTATTGTAAGTGTTTACCTGTAAACGCTTTTTCTCTTGTTTTACCTCAACAGTGAGTGGTCTGCGAGGCAGACAAAATGGACCATCTTAAGCAGTTTTTGTGGACAAATCACAGCAGGTACAACTTAACTAATCCGTTGGGGTAACAGCGGGGTTGAGCAGGGCCCTCCCTGGGGCCTGGAACCCTCCAGCCTCTGGTCGGTGCGGTCCGGTGGAGCCAGGGTGGGAGTAGTTCTCTTTTTGGTTTCTGTGCCTGTTGTGTGACACATGACAAGAGGGCAACCGTGGTTTCTTCGTATAAAGGTGGCGGAGGGGTCTATGTGGGTCACCAGCATTCCAGGCTCCCAGACTGAGGCGGAGCCAGCACCCCCCAAGGGCTTGTAAGGCAGACAGAACTGAAAATCAAGAGATTTTACAACCGGAGGGGGGCGGAGGGGGTGGGGGTGGAGGGAGAATGCTGGTTAACTGTGTGACGTGTGACATTGATTGCTCCAAGGACACGTGCTTTTAAAATAAACCAACAGCCTTGCATTGGCTTGAAAACTATATATGTCGCCCCTGTGTCCGCTACAACGTCAGTGGATGTGTTCCCCACTCTCACTGTCAGGCTCCCGTGGGAAAGTCTGAAGTCCAGGGGAGCCCTGGGGCCCCTTCCTGCCTGGTGATCTGGGGGGCACTCCAATGTGAACCTCAGAAGGAGGTGGCCCCATGGCTTGGGGTGGGTTTGGCTCCTCGCTGGGGGTGGGGAGGTGGGGGGGCGATGGCGCTGGGGGCACCGGGGATGGCAGAGGGGTTGACCACTGCAGCCCGGGAGGCCTGCGGAAAAGTGGGGGGAGGTGGAGGGGAAGGTGGGGGGGGAACGGGGTGGGGGGGGAGCTACAGGGGAGCCTCCCGCAAGGCCTGAGGCCGATTTAAAGTTTTTGGTTTTTTTCTTTTAATGATTTCTTTATTTATTCATGAGAGACAGGGAGAGGTCGAGACACAGGCAGAGGGAGAAGGGGTCTCCACGATGTGGGACTAGATCCCAGGTTCCCGGGACCTCGCCCTGAGCCAAAGGCACAGGCTCAACCGCTGAGCACCCAGGTGTCCCGAATGTGGGACATTTCATCTCAGATCATGGGAACTTGTAAAGCTTTGGGGCTCGTCTTTATCTCTCTGAGCCGCACGGTGCCCGCGGTTTACCCGCGCCTGCCTTCCAGCTCACGAGCTAGAGTCCCTGTGCAATGGGATGTTAGCAGTGGCATCCGCAGGTGGAGGAAACCTCTCCCCTAGGACACATAGGGACACGTAGACACAAACAAGACGCCAACAAACTCTAGCCTCGGTCTCACTCCTGTTTGTGGAGAGGTCACGAAAGACCCGATGTTCCGATCTCTCCATTTGATGAAAACACCCCCAGTTGCCAGGTAGCCTGACCAGGTTCTGGATCCATCCATCCGTGGTTTACCATGACCAATCAGAACAGGGCCGGGTTCGTGCAAAGATACCGAAAGCTGCAGCAACAAACCAACCGAAACGAAGACCAGAGTGTCTCCCCAAGGGAGCCCAGCATCGGGTCCTCCCCAAAAGTCGGGGCTTTCCTGATGAACCGTATGTGAGAGGCTAGTTGAAGGCTGCATTCAAGAAGTGCTTGTTTCTGAGAGTTGAGCCCGGTGCGTTTCCATTGCGTCCCCACACCTACTGTTAGGTTCTTTTTCTTTTTTCTAAGATTTTATTTATCTATGCATGAGACACACACACACACACACACACACACACACACACACACACGAGAGAGAGAGAGAGAGAGAGAGAGAGAGAGAGAGAGAGAGATAGAGAGAGAGGCAGAGACACAGGCAGAGGGAGATGCAGGCTCCATGCAGGGAGCCCGACGTGGGACTCGATCCCAGGACTCCAGGATCACGCCCTGGGCCCAAGTCGGTGCTAAACCGCTGGGCCACCCAGGGATCCCCCCAGAGAGGTTCTTAAGCAGCATGTGAGAGGCTGGAGGAAACCGCATAGGAGGAAGGACCCATCGTCGGAGTTTAGACAGGGCCTTTCCATTGCGCCTCCTGCTGAGATGGGTCCTAACTCCCTTGGGTGAGAAGCTAGTTGCAAGCTGCATTCCGGGAATGCTTCTTTCTGAGGGAAGTACAGCTCCCTTCTAGTGCGCCTCCGCCACCTACTGGAGAGAGAGAGAGAGAGAGAGAGAGAGAGAGAGAGAGAGTCAAGCTCCCTTCCTAGAGGCAAGCTGACAGCTGCCTTCAAGGAATGCTGTTTCTTGCAGTTATGAACTGTGCATTTCCACGGGGCCTCCAGCCTGCCGTGGACGTAGGTTCTGAGTCCCTTCCGTGAGAGGCTTGTCAGAACCTGCCTTCAGGGAACGGTGGTTTCTCAGGGTGAAGTAGACCGCCTTGATCTCCATCCTCCACACTTACTTTTGACGTGTGTTCTAAGGCCTTTATGGGAGAGGGTAGTGGGAAGCTGCGCTCAAGGAACGCGTGTTGCTCCCAGTTACCTGTGTAGCATCCCCACGGCCCCTCCCCTCCTGGAGATAGCTTCTACCTCCCTCGGGAGAGGCTGGTGGAAAGCGG
This sequence comes from Canis lupus familiaris, assembly GCF_011100685.1. NCBI lineage: Eukaryota > Metazoa > Chordata > Mammalia > Carnivora > Canidae > Canis > Canis lupus. The sequence goes on from NC_049238.1 coordinate 62,774,093, forward strand.
CCGCGCAGGAATGCTTATGTCTCAGAGTTCAGTCCAGCACCTTCCAGGCACCTCCTCACCTTCATTGGAGCTAGGTTCTGACTCCCAGTGGTGAGAGTGTGGTTGAAAGCCACATAAGGAATGTTTCTTTCTGAGACTGGAGCACAAGGCCTTTCCACTGACCTCTGCCCCTACTGCGGACACAGGTTCTAACTCCCTTATGGTAGAGGCTTGTCAGAAGCTGTCTTCAATGAATGCTTGTTTCTCAAAGTCGACGGCATTTCCCTCAATCCTCCACAGGTTCTTTCCTTATAGGTTCTAATGACTTTAGGTGAGAGGGTTGTGGAAAGCTACGTTCAAATAACGGCAGTTGCTCACAGTGAACTATATAGGATAGCCTTGGCCTCTCCACACCTGTGTCTTCCATCTTCCTTAGTTCGGAGGCTAGTGGCAAGTTGCAGCACTGGAACGCTTGTGTCTCAGAGTTCGGTCCAGAGCATTTCCATGGCACATCCACGTCTAGAGTGGAGCTAGGTTCTAACTCCCATTGGTGAGAGGCTGGTTGAAAGCTGCGTTCAAGGAATGCTTCTTTCTGAGAGTTGTGCACAGGGCCTTTCCATTGGGCCTCCACCCCTACTGTGGACTTAGGTTCTAACTCCCTTATGTGAGAGGCTTGTCAGAAACTGCCTTCAAGGAACACTTGTTTCTCGGAGTTAGGTTTATGGATTGGGTCAGGGGTAGGTAGGTTTTGGGTAAGAGCAGAGTTTCTGATAAGAGTAGTTGTAGGAGTAGGGGTAGTTATTGCAGTAGGAGTAGATGTAAGGGTAGGGCTAGTGTAGCTGTAAGAGCAGGGATATGAGTAGGGGCAGACTTAGTGATAGGCTTAGGGTTAGGTTTAGGTATACAGGCATGTGTAGGGGCAGGGTTAGACAGGATGAGAGGTTGGTGTAGAGTTACAGGTAGGGTTAGGGGAAGGTGTAGGGTAGGGTGTACAAGTTGGGATAGAGGTACAGGTAGGGCTTTTGTTAGTTGTATGGGTAAGGCTAGCGGTAGTTGTACAGGTAAATGTAGTCTTTGGGCTAGTGGTAGGGTGAGTTTTTAGGAAGATGTGTGGGTTGTGGTAGGGGCAAGAGTAGATAAAGATGTAGGGGTAGGTATAGCTGAAGAAATGGGGTATGTGGAGGGGTAGTGTTAGGGGGAGGTGTAGGGGTAGGAGTAGGAATAGGGATAGGTATAGGGGTAAGCGGTAAGGATAGGTTAAGGTGTAGGGATAGGGCTAAGATGAGTATAAGTATGTATAGGAGTAGGGGTAGAGTTAGGGTTAGGGGTAGGGTTAGCAGTTGGGTTTCAGCTATAAGTAGAGGTAAGGGTAGGAGTAAGAAATAGTGTAGCAGCAATGGTAAGGGTAGGGGTAGGATTAGCTTTAGTGGTAGGGGTAGGGATAGGCTTCGGAGTAGTCGTAGGTGTTGGGGGAGAGTTGAGTTAGGTGTAGAGTAAGGGTTAGGTGTAGGTTTCAGGTTAAGTGTAGCTGTAGGTTTAGGGGCAGGGCTTGGAGTAGGATTAGGGTTAGGTGTATGGGTAGGGGTAGGGGTAGGTTAAGCTGTAGGGGTAGGAGTGAGGTTACAGGCAGGGCTATGCATAGTGCTAAGGTAGGAGTAAGGATGTGTGTAGGAAAAGGGGTAGGGGTAGTGGTAGGTGTAGGGTTAGGGATAGCTTTATGCATTGGTTTGCGGGAGGTGTAGGGGAAGAGTTAGCTGTAAGAGGACCTACTACTACAGAGTTCTGGGGAGAGGTAACAGTGGGGTAAGGGTAGTTTTAGGAGTAGGTGTAGAGTTAGGTGTAGGGTTGGGTGTCGGTGTAGGGTTAGAGATGGGGTAGAGGGAGCAGTAGGTGTACAAGTATGGGTAGAGTTAGGGGTAGGGTTGGAGTAGGGTTAGGGGTACAGCTAGCAGTTGGGTTTGAGGTAGGAGTAGATGTAAGAGTAGGAGTAAGGAATAATGTAGCAGTAAGGATAAAGGTAGGGACAGGGGTAGGATTAGCTTTAGGGGTAGGGGTAGAGGTAGGTTTAGGGATAAGTTTCAGGGTAGTCATAGATGTTGGGGGAGAGTTGAGTTAGGTGTAGGGGTAGGAGTAGCGTTAGGGTTAAGGATAGGGGTGGGTTTTGGAAGTAGGAGTAAGGGTAAGGTGGTAGGTAGGGATAGTATTTGGGATGGGGTAGTTGTAGGGTTAGGGTTAGCGTTAGTTGTAGTGGTAGGTTTACGGTAGGGTAGGGTTAGGGTTAAGGCTAAGGGATGAAGTAATGGGGTAATCTTAGGGGTAGGGATATCTATTAGTGTAGTGGTATGGGTGGGGTTAGGGAAAGGGATGTGGGTCATGTTAGGGATTGGGGTAGGAGTAGGGGAGGGGTATGTGGTGGGGTAGGGGTAGGGGAAGTTGTAGGGGTAGTGTTATGGTAGGGTTATGGTTAGGGAAGGCTTTGTGAAGGGTTATGAAGGGGGTTGGAATGGAGTTAGTGTGTTGGATAGGGGTAGGGATAGGGTTACCTATAGGAGTATTTGTAGGGATAGGCATTGGTTTGGTGTAGGGGTAGGTATAATGGTATGGGTATTAGTAGGGGAAAGGGTAGGTATAGGGTTAGGAGTATGTGTAGGGCTAAGTGTATAGTTAGGTATGAGTTAGGGGTTGTGTTTGGAGTACGTTAGGGCTAGGGGTAAGGTTATGTTTAGGGTTTGGTGTAGGAGTAGGGTTAGGTTTAGGTGTTAGGGTAAGGGTAGTCATAGGGATACATGTAGGGGTAGGGATAGTGGTATGGTTAGTGGAAGGGGTAGGATTAGGGTTAGGCATAGGGGTAGCGGTGGTTTTAGTGGTAGGGGTATGGCTACGTTTAAGTGTAGGGGAAGGGATAGTGTAGGGTTATGGTTAGAAGTAGTTGTAGAGTTTGAGCAATGGGTATGGGAAATGGTAGGGTTTGGGTTATGTCTAATGATAGACATAAGGATAAGGTTAGGGGTAAGTTGAGAGTTAGGGATAGGGTTTGGAGTACCATTAGGGGTAGGAGTAGGGTTAGGTTTAGGGGTAGGGGTAGGAGTAGGTTTAGGGGCAGTTGGGGTAAGTGTAGTCATAGGGTTACCTTTAGGGGTACAGGTAGGGGTATGCTAGTGGTAAGAGTAGAATTCGGTTAAAGTGTAGGGGTAGTTTTAGGGGTACAAGTATGGCTAGATTTATGGGTAGGGGAAGGGGCAGTGTAGGGTTATGGGTAGAAATAGTTGTAGAGTTAAAGCTGTGGGCATGAGAGGTGGTAGGTTTAGGGGTAGGGATGGGGTAGAGTAGGTATAGGGGTAAGGTTGGGGTAGGTGTAGTACTAGGGATAGGAGGATGATAGGGTTGATATAGGGTTAGGGTTAGGATTAGTTATAGGGTTATTGGTAAGGGTAGGCTTAGGGATATGTGCAGGGTTAGAGGTAGGTATGTGAAGGAGGAGGGGCACAGGTAGGGGGTATGGGTAGAGGTATTGTTAGGGATAGTCTAGGGTTAGAGGTAGTGGCAGGTGTTAGGGGTAGGGCTATGTGTAGTTAGAGAAAGGGTTAGGGTGAGGGATAGGTTTACAGGTGGGTTAGAGGTATGGCTAAGGGTAGAAGTAGAGGTATGTGTAGGGTTCGGGATAGGAATAGAGGTTGGGGTATGGTGATGGGCAGGGTTAGGGGAAAGTATAGGTGTAGTGTTAGGAGTAGGGGGTTGGGCAGGGGTAGGGGTAGATGGTGGATTAGCTGTAGTAGTAGGTGTGGGGACAGGGTTATGGGTAGGGTTAGTGGTATGAAAAGAACAGTATAGTTAGGGGTAGGGATAGTTGTAGGAATAGGGTTAAGTTTAGGGATGGGGAAAGGATAGGGATAGGGTTAGGTGTAGGGATACTGGTAGTAGCAGAGTTAGTGGTAGGCCTCAGGTTATGTGTAGGGGTAGTTTTAAGGATATGGTAGGGGTAGGAGTAGGTTTAGGCGTAGGTGTAGGATTAGGGTTAGTGTTAGTTATAAGGGTAGGGATAGGGTTAGGTGTACGGCTAGGGTTAGAGTTAGGGGAAGTGGAAGGCAAGGTGTAGGTGTAGTGGCAGGGGTAGGGATTGGAAAGAGTAGGGGTAGTGGTATGTTAGGGTTAGGAAAAGGTAGATGTAAGAATCGGGTGGAGGTAGGTGTAGGGTTAGGGTAGGTTTAAGGGTATGGATAGGGATATGGGTATGGATAGTTTAGGTGTAGTGGTATGCGTAGGTGTAGGAGTGCTTTTGTTGTGGTGTAGGGATAGGATTATTGCTCAGCGTATGGGTAGGCATAGAGATAGTGATAAGTGTATGTTAGGTTAGGAGTTTGAGGGTGAATGTGTAGGGGTTGGGTTATGGGTAGGCATAGGGCTAGGGGTTGGAGTAGGGTTAGGAGTAGGGGTAGAGTACAGGTAGTGGTTGGGGTACGAGTAAGATTAGGGGTATGGGTAGGGTTAGGGGTAGCATTAGAGGTAGGTGCAGTGATAGAGGTAGCCTAGGTGTAGGGTAGGGTATTGTAGTGGTAAGGTCTTATAGGTAGGGGTACTGGTAGGGGTAGTAGAAGGGTTAAGAGTAGAGCTAGGGATATTGTTAGGTGTAGGGTGTCGGGGAAGTGTAGGGTTAGTGATAAGTATAAAGGTAGGGATGGGTGTAGAGGTAGGAGTACATAGGGATACTGTTAGGGTTAGGCATAGAGTAGGGTTTAAGGGTAGGAGTAGGGTTATGGTGAAAGGCAGGTTTAGGAGTAGGGTTAGGGTTAGCAGTAAGGGTAGAGTTAGGTATAGGTTAAGGTGTAGCAGTAGGGCAAGGGTTAGGCGTAGACGTGGGACAAAAGGTATAAGTATGTATAGGAATAGGGTTAGGGGTGGGGTAGGGTTGAGGTAGGGCTAGCAGTTGGGTTAGAGGTAGGAGTAGAGGTAAGGGGAGGAGTAAGGAATAGTGTAGCAGTAAGTGTTAACAGTAGGGGTAGGGGTCGGATTAGCTTTAGGTCAGGTGTCAGTGTATAAGTATGTTTAGGTGTAGGGGTCAGGTAGTAGTAGGTGTTGAGGGAGGGTTTGGTGTGATGTAGAGGTAAGGTTAGGAGTAGGTTTTGGGTTACATGTAGCTGTTGGTGTAGGGGCAGGGGTAAGGCTAGGTGTACATGTAGGGGCAAAGGTAGGGGTAGGCTTAGTTTTAGGGTTCAGTGTACAAGTATGGGGGGCCTAGGCATAGTGTTGTTTCCAGTGTGGCTCTTCTGTATCTTTAGTGGTGGGAGAGAGGTTTTGCTAGTCTTCAGGTCATTCTTAACTCTATGTAGTTGCAGCCTTGGTGTGTCCATGGGAGGAAGGGACGATCTTCCTACTCTGCAGCTTCCACTGATTTTTTGCCTACTTGATTCTGGTCCCTCCCTACTGGAGTGTAATCTCCTTAAGGCAGGGACTCTTCGTCTACCCCTTAGATTCCCCAGAATGCAAAACAGTACCTGATCCCATAATAGGTCCTCAATATAAATGTACAGAATGAATGAGTGGACCTCAAATAACATTCATGCAACTTTTTTTTTGTTAGGATGGAAGAGTTGCAACTTCCTTCCTACTCTCAGTGCTTCATTTATCTCTGTATAATTTCTAGGAACTTGGGCTTTTTTTTTTTTTTTAAGACTTTATTTTAGAGAGAGTGCATGACTGGGCCAAGGAGGAGGGAGAGGGACAAGCAGACTCCACACTGAGCGGAGAGCCTGATGCAGGGCTTGACCCCATGACCCTGAGCTGAAATCAAGTCGGATGCTCAACTGACTGAGCCACCACCCTGGCACCCCATAATTTGGGATTTTGTTTTGGTCCCAGAAATTGGAGATAAACTTCAGTGGTATTTAGCTGTTACCGAGAAACTAAACTATTGTGTAAAAACAGGGCTAGATTAGATCAGACATTTATTTTTATTTTTTTATATATTTATTTTTTATTGGTGTTAAATTTGCCAACATATAGAATAACACCCAGTGCTCATCCCGTCAAGTGCCCCCCCTCAGTGCCCGTCACCCAGTCACCCCAACCCCCCACCCTACCTCCCTTTCTCATTCATACATTTAAATGGAATGATAATAATAACTATAGAAGGCTAAGAGAAATAGCTGTTTACTTAATTTGTATCAGGAAAAACTATCCCTCTTAAAATTGCTATGGAGGTAAAAACAGAAATTTCCTAAATATGTACATTACAGCTAATGTAATATAAGCCAAATACTTCATATAGTTGAAGAACCAAATACTTGCCTAACTGACCCATGTTTCTTGGTTTTCAGAGACATGTAGAAAAATCCTAAATACCACAATGCCTCACAGGGTATAAGCTTATGGGTCTTTGAATTTTTGGTTCACTGTATTTATAAGTAAGTGGTCTTGTGCTCTGTAAAAATAATAGTCTTCCAAATTAATTACATTCACTTTTGAAATTTTTTAGATCTACTCACTCATAGTAGGCCAAGTGGGTCTGACTCCCAATGTGGCACATGGTTTGGGATTATGGAGAAATTCATTAAAGTTAATCTCATGTATACATGTATTGACTAGTTTAATCATTTAAAGTAATCTTTTGCTTCTTGCAGTTATTGGTGCCCATCCTGAATAATCAAGTTTGGATTTCACAAATGTGCAGTAATTCCATACTTTCCTGCAGCATGCCTGAGTGTATAAACTGTAATAAGGGATTATTCAAGGTAACAAACGATTGTTGTTTATTAAGGACAAAATAAGCCTCTTGATTTGTGTACTTGCTAATAATAGTTCTGCTTGACTTTAATGCAAACACTGTAAAATAGACAAATTCTCAGGATTCTCTGTTAAAATTTAGATGTTTAGGCTAGCTAAAGCATTCGGCTATGCTTTTATATTTTTAATGTCTCTGAGAATGACTCAGAGTTTAGTGGTTAGAATCACACTCTTAACACAGGCTCTCTTGCATAGCAACAATGAAAACAGATCCAAGTTAGTGGCTCTCTTCCACTAATAGTTAACTAAAGCAAAGACTACAGGTTTCATATCATAATTAGGGCATGCTTTAAAGAAAATCATTGTATTGCTGATAAACCTTAATAGCGTGACCAGTAAGGAGCTGCCTAATAAATAAATCTGTGGGAATCCCTGGTGTCTCTCGTGAATAAATAAATAAAATCTTTAAAAAAAAATCTGTTATTGTTTAACACATAGAGATAGCTCTTAGGCATTGGAGCACTCCACGATGATGTAAAAAGTTCCTCTGATGTATCCTTCATACCATAGTGTAACATCACATTTTGTGCAAAAGTCCGTGTTTATACCAACATTCTATGGAGCAATCTATGGACTAAGCTTCAGCTTAAACACATCTTTGTGGAGGTCATTAGACTGTTAACTGTTAGTTTAATTTGAATATACCTTGCTTTTTAAAAACCATATTCTCTTTAATTGCCGGGCATACTAAACACGAAATTCTTCATTTGTGCATGTGTTTAAAAGCATTTGTTTTTTTCTACACGGGAATGGCTATTTAAAGGGGGGAAAAAACCCAAGATATTTTCATGTAGAAATAAAAAGCCAAATGCTTTTGTGTCTGAGACTTCTGAAATAGTTGACCCTGTTCAACAGCTACTCGGTCTTAAAATTTGATGTAATTAGGATCTCAGTCTCTCAAGACAATGCGGTAGCATCCCAGAATTTCGTGAGAAGGTGCACTGTCCACCCAAACAATTTTGCTGCCACTTCTACAGCTTTTGCTATGACATGTGTCTCCACTGTGGGGTTTGGGAACCTGGGGTTTGATTTTATTTTTAATGTGAATTCATGCAAGGGTAGGAATTTATTTTTACCTGCAAGGGCAGAAGAACCATGGTTGCGAAATAGGTTTTGAGCATTAATCATACGAAAAAGTAAATGAAATCTAAGTCAAAACACTTCATTCTGAAAGTAAGTGTAACCTATAGTAAATGAAATGATTTACTGTTGAAATGACATAGTCTGATGAAAAAGAGTTTTGTGACCTTACAGGAAACTAGACTTCGACTACTCTATCCATTAGAAAGGTCTAATCACTGAATTTCCAATAAGACAAGTCCTTTTCTCTCCTGACAGTGTAAGAAAAGAGTTTGGGGTGTAGCAAATTACTTTTGCAAAGCTATTTTCTTTACAATGAACAAGCATAATGATAATTAACTCAAACCAATTTCAAGGTGTGCATACTGATAAAAGGAAGCTATACAGGTACAGTCATCATTATGAGTCTTCCTGACTGTATGATTTTGAAAGGTTGTCACTTGGAGGAACAGAATCTATTTAAGGAGTCACACTATAATATGAATTAGCTCCACAAGGAGAAAGCAACATTAAATAAACCTGACAGTAAAAGAAATGCAGGCTGTAAACAGTTTTTTGTTTTTGTTTTTTTAATATCTATATAAAAAATAACGAGCGATTTACAGATCTTTCTCTAATCAGAACCTCAAGTGTATATATAAAGGTACTGTACAATATATAAACATTTACAACCAGTACATCCATATTTTGCTTAGCATTCCAAGGCCACATTGCTACATCACTATAATCAGTACAGTGACAGATTACTTAGAAAGAAAAGAGCCACATCAGACTGACAACATATGACATCAAAGTTATGTCACAATTAACAATAAAAATAGGATTTTTATCACTAATTGTGGACTATAGGGAAAATAAATCATTTCTGTGGTGATAAATTCTTAGCATGTTATCAAGCCTCCTAATTTTTCTCTATTCAAGTAGTTACAATAGGTGGGTAAATATAGTTCTGGATGAAAGGGGATTTCAGAATCTCACTCTGGGAAGCATGTCTCAGCTACAAGGGCAGCTTCGGTTGTTACATTAAAGACTTTCACAGTCGGACTCTGAGAGGACAGGGCCTGGATGTAACATGTTTCACAGGAACAAGATGAACCCAAATGACAGAACAGGTGTGTTCAAATACTCCATAAAATGGTTTCGTTCCAAGATTGTTTCTTTATTCATAGTGGCTGCTTCGGGAGCTGGAAAAACCTGGATCTCTTTTATGGAGTTAAAACCAGTCTCTACCTCCCAACAAACATCTTTATTTAGATCTTTTAAAAAGAACTCCGAAAATGTGTACAAGCTCTAAGCAGATGTTTAGTCTCCCTTTCTTGTTTTTCAAATAAGTTAATGTAGATAGAAATTAAAATGAAATACGATCTAGCAAGTGCTATCTACCGCCGTGCCACGTCTGCCCTCCTGACCTGTCTGTCCTGAGCACGTGTGCTGCCTCTAAACACCCAAACTTGTACAGCTGCTGCCAGAAGCGCTGGTCCGTCAGCTGGCAATGGGCTGTGAAACTGTTTTGTGACCACGGTCCTCGCAGTCTGTATGCTATTTGGACTCCTCACATAGGCACCATGTAGTAACGACTAAGGAATGAGTACTAGGAGGTCCAACCCAAATAGCCAGAAATAGAAACCTGGTAGCTTTTCCTTGACACGGCAGTAGGCAATATTTCCGCATGCTTCTTTCTGGTTTCATAATGAAATAACCGAAGTGAAAGGGTGACCTGAGATGCTAAGACCACATCAGGGTTGGACACGATAGCAAGAGGGGAACTCTTCATTGCCTAAAGCACTAGCTCATTTTGATCATCCAATTGTAATATTTTAAGTTACTTGAAATACCTGATCCAGCTGAATTTAAGAACCCTACGGAAGTGTCGCTATTTGACCACATTTTGTTTTTCTTTTCAGTAGTGATGTTTCGGAGTATCATTTTTAAAACTGGGCCTGGGCCATCACCAGTAGCTGTTAGAAGAGGCAGCTGCCATCATTAATGACGGGCTAACAATCCCTTCCTCTGCAAGGACGCAAATGTGTCTCTCTGTAAACATGCAGCATGCTATTGAGAATATCAACTTCCAAGCCAAACCTAGTTTTTTCATTACCGTGGAAATCGCTGAGTGAGATGGATAAAACAGACATGATACAGTAGATAACTTGGCACAGATATAAAGTGAGTTGTGACCACACTGTGCAGATCAGCGTGTGTCACTTGGTGGGACACTCACGAAGATGGGCTGGGTGCAGGGCAGGGCAGCCAGCTGGGGGACAGTGGGGTCTCAGCGATCCTGGAGGCCCTTCATGCAGCCAGGGTCACTTAATGCTCAAATTAAAATGTGTGTGTGTCAGATTTCCTGAAAAAAAAAAAAAAAAAAATGACTGTGTGTGTGTGTGTGTCTTTTTGGAGAATGACACTTCTTGGTAAGAAGAGATTACAGCTTGTTTCTCTGTTTTATACCGAAGGTCATAGCCGTTTCTCGGCCACACCCGTAGTGCCTGTGGCTTTATTTGCACTTGGCACCTTCCAGGGCCCTGGAGTTATGGGTGTTTTCTTAACAGGAGACGTGCTCTCAGGCCGGACCCCTCCACTCTCCCTCGTTTTATCAGCTGCCTCCTGTTCTCTCCCTTGGGGAGCTTTGGCTTTGTTTAAAACCATCCTTTCTTCAGGGTCCTGCTTCCGCTTCTTGTCTGGTATTTTGGCATTCTCTCCCATCTTCTCTTTGCTGGAACTTGTCTCTCCAGAGGTCGCCTTCCTCCCTTTCTCCCCATCAGGTAATACTTTACTAGCAGTGGGACTAGGCTTTTTGGACGGAAGAGACTTTTCATCCATTCTCTTGCTTTTTGTCTCTGGAGACCTGGTTCTGTTTTTTCCAGGCAGGCTCTGCTTTGTGTCTTTCCTGACAACACCTGATTCTTCTTTGCCCTCGGAGGTCTGCTCCGCACCATCCCCAGCACGGCCCCCTCCTCTCTGCCCATCACACCCTAATAGTCTGGCTTCAGCGTTCGCTCGGCCTCTGCTCCCTTCAGTCCTTGGCTGCTTCTTGGGGCTTGCAGATCGTCCTCTGCTTCTTTTGCAGTGCTCCTGCCCAGACTCTACCCTTGCACCCATCTGACCTCCTTTCCGGTCACCTTTCCTGGGGCTGAGTGATCGATTCCTGGGACTGAGTGATCGATCCCTGGGTCTCCTTGGGGGGTCAGCTGTTAGAGGAGTGGGAAGCTTGTCTGGACGTTCTTCCACATGTCGGAGGGCAGGCTTCCTGGGACTAGCAGATCGGCCTCTTGGTGTAACATCGTTTTCTACTCGGAGGAGGTTTTTCTTGTCACTCTGCCCATGAGTGCTGCTGGGTGGATCCCTTTTATTCACATTTTTCTGGAGAAAAGAGGGCTGCTTTTTATCAGACTGATTTTCATTGAAAGTGCTTTTCTTTTCAGGCACGCCGTCCTTTAATTCCTCTGTCATTTCATATATCTGAGCTCTTGTTAAAGACTCTTCCACTCCTGGCATGGGAGATGCCTCAAAGACGGAAGGACAATGTGAAGATGGGGGACATGGTGGCTGCTCATCATAAATCACATTTGAAGACGAAGGATTAGTAACATCCCAATCACCTACAAAAAGGGATTTGGGTGGAACATTATTAAATTTTAGAATTACAAACAGGAACAATAAGTTCTGAACTGTGACAAGCTATTTGAATTGTACTAACTGCTTAAACAGCCTTATATATATGCTGAGCTCTCTCTTTCTCTCTAAGGCAGGTCATAGAGATAGCTGTACTTGTACACAGGGTGGTGGTACTACAAGTAGGTTGTTTAAATATACACAAAATAACAGTTATCATTTTTCCAATAACATGTATAATTAGTGACATAATATATGATGTATGAATTCTTCATAAGTAAAGCCCAATAAAACTTAGAAGAAATAAGTAATAAAATTGGACCAAATTACTTGGTCCAGGAACCTTACTAATTTGGCTGTTATCAAAAGATACAGCTTATGGATATGCCAAAATCACTAATAAAGGCGACCTAGCTGTGGTAACCAGAACGAGAGGTTCATGGGCAATTGTAAATAATTTTCTGGCATTAAGCGGTCAAATTTAATGTCAAAGGAAACTGAAAAGTGCAGAAGATAGAGATGTATTTAATAGCATCATTTTTTAATTAAACAGAAAAAAAAAAGAAGGAAGTGATTTACAAGACATGCAAATTTACCAAGTCTTTTTAAGGAAAGACCAAGAAAAGCCCTGAAAGCCTTAATGTTGCTCAGGTTTCACGTAGGAGCACAGACCGGAAGGAGCCAAACCTGAAGAAGGAAGAGAAAAAGCCTAGGACTATGTAAAAAAAAAAAAAAAAAAAAAAAAAAAAAATCACAGCGCAGTTAGCAAAGATGTCACTGGGAACGTGTATGGTTTACAAGCAGATGGTGGAAGATCACACAGTCAGAGAATTACAGGCTGGAAGGGGACTGCAGGAGGTCACGCCTACACCTGTCCCTCCGAAGCTTTAGGGGTGGGGGGAGGAGGGGGACTAGAAGGGACAAGTCCTGGTGGTATGGTACTGGAGTTCTAGGCTAGTGCACTTAATTAAAAAATGATTTTCAAATCCTGTGCTATTTCAAAAACATACGGCACCAAGCTGAAGGTCGGTACAGGAGTAGGGACATGGTCCCACGTCCAACTTCCTGACTGCAGTAGGGCGACAGTAACTGGTTTTTGACGAGTGACCAGAAAAGCCTAAAGTTCTTAGATGTTCTTCGTGACATTTAAATCACTTGCTTCTGATAGCCTTTTTTTTTTTTTTTTTACAGACACATTTCTCTACAAAAGCAACTGTATGTTTTCCGTTGAAATTGCTTAGCATCTTCCATCCCAACAGAAATCATGCCCGGAGCCACTTACTTCGTGATATTATAGTAACTATGCAGTGTAACTAGTTTCAGCTGGCTCTGGTGTTTCTCTCTGAACCAGCTAGTATGGTATCTGCCCCCTTCAGATAGACATCCTTTTCCTGCCATTGCCCCCTCCATAACACATGGGCAACTTTTCAGCTACAGGTGAGCTACTTCACTTACCGTGGTCAGGTATTAAGCCAGTTCCCGGCCTCAAAAGCAGAAGAACTTTATTTCCACCGGCTTGAATGAGTTCAATTGCTCGAGTATGTGTGATGCCTTGTGTAGGTTCCCCATTGATTTCAACAATCTGGTCCCCCACCTAGAGAGGGAACATTCACAGGAATGACATGTGACTCTGCATCCTTCCTTCCACTTTGTCCACTCTGGAGCCACTCAACTTTGGCTGAGTGACCTTCTCTCCTTGGAAAGATGTTTACCTTGTACACCGTGCCATTCTACTAAGGCTGAGAGGAGTGGACAGATGACAACAATAGGAAGGGATAGTGTCCAGCTTTATTCACTCTGTAGAAATCCCACAGGAGAAAGTTTTCTATGACTAGTGAATGGGATCTGGGCACCTTGAAATTGTGAATCAGATTCTGAGTTTTCCAGCAAAGGATAAACACAAGAGGTGAGGTCTCTGCAATCCACATGATACTTGAGGGCTGTAGCTGAATGATCCACCTGGGAAGGGTACTTTTCAATTTGAGCTGAATCTTGAATTTATTCTGAAACCCAGGCAGGTGGATCCTCATCTCTGAAGCCTTTCCTGGCCTCTGGGGGAGAGGTGCCCACCCCACCTCTTTGTATAGCCCACATGTCCCGTATGTCTATGAAGCATTAGATTAAAACTCTGAAACACTTCAGCTTGGAGAATATAGTAATATGAATGCTTATTTAAAACCAGTAACTGGCTTATGCTCATGACTTTATTGAAAAATAATTTCCTCAGGAAACATAAAACTAGGAACCAGAAAAAGATGCCTCAGTACCACTGCTGTTTACTGTAAAAGCTGTTACTATCATTTTTTAAATGGAAAATATGGATGAACCAAATATAACTTCTGTAAAGGAGCTGAATAAAGATAAGGATGGTAATGATGTTAAAATATGTTTCAAGGTGATGAGCAAGCATAGGGTACCAGCTTCAAAAGAGAAAAAGTGAACAATGGACTGAAATTCCAAAAAGCTCAAATATTTATGAGCTTACTAAAACCATCCCGACATAACACAGGATGACCCAATACTTATTTAACAGAGGCTGGGGGAAGAGTCTGGAACCACAGATAGCACAAAGAACAGGGGCCAGGAAAGTGGGTGTTGTGGTCCACTCCTGCCTCCACCTCCTGCTGGCAGAGTGGTTGGTCTCAGTCTCCTCCCTGTGAAATGGGGATAACGTCAGCACCCACCTCCTGAGTGCTGGGGACAATTTAATGAGAGAAAACCTGATCACACAGCAAACAGACAAATGTTACTTTTCAAGTTCTCTATTTCCCAGTCTTGCCAAAAAAGACTTCAAATGTATCAGATTTACCTGAGGTTCAAACCTCCTCTCTACACTGCAAAAAATGTCAAGTAAACTATGGAAAAAAAAAAAAAAGAGGAGTCTCTTAAAGAAATGGAGGATGTCAAATAAGATAGATGGATTTAACATAGAAAGCAGAAGAAAAATCTTTAAACAAAGTAAGATAATAATAGGGGCACCTGGGTGGCCCAGGTCATGATCCCGGGGGGCCTGGGATCCAGTCAGAGTCAGACTCCCAGCTCAGTGGGGAATCTGATCCTCCCTCTTCCTTGGCCCCTACCCTTGGAGCGCTTCTTGCTCTCTCTCTTCTTCCCTCTCAAGTAAACTCTTAAAAAAAAAAAAGATGGGAAAAATTCATACACATATATTAATAAAAAAGTGTATACCTAGAATATGTAAGTGACACAAAAGTCAATACTCAGATTTCCCTAATAAGTGACTGAAGAAAAATTATTTTCATGAGGAAATATTCATAATAAATTACCACTGCATATAAAGTCCTGCTGATAATTAGAGAAATGAAAATTAAGGCAGAGAGTACTAGGAGCATGCTTTGGGAGTGTCTTGTGAACATGACTGAGGTTATCATTAATTGCAGTCACATAGTTTGGCTTGAATTCACTGTCCTAATAAGCTATTTCTTCCTCTTTTAGTACAACAAATAAATTGCAATAAAGCTTGTAATTGAACAGATTTGCCACCAGGTGTCATTTTTGTTTAACTTTAAAACCACATTGTGGAGAAGGACACTAGAACCCTATCTATGGCTTTAAGATTTATGGTAGACAGGCCCTGGGTGGGGCAGGGGGTTGCGGGGAACAACAGGTTCTCTACTGGACTGTATGAAGCTGGCGATTTAAAAAAAAAAAAAAATGGAAGAAATTTGAACATTCTTCAAAAATTCTGTTACTTAAAAAAATTTAAATGTGTCAAAAAATGAGGACTACATCTTTTGATAAATAGAACCAATAACAATTTGAGTTCAGGTTTATGTTATTGAAAAATAAAATTATGGAGGACAGAGGAGACAGAAATCAAAGAGAGGAAAAATGCAGAATAGAAGAACCAAGGGAAGAAAAGAAGCAGAAAAAGGGGATAGAGAAATACTCTGTTCCTTAAAAATGTTACTATATTAACAGCCACTAAAAATTTACATCTTGTATTGAAATTACAAAATATTATTTCCAGTACATAGCTTACATTATCTTAGAAGGCCTCCAGAACCGTTACGCTTCCCCAAACAGTCAATCCAGACAAACACAGGTTGGGGCCTGACATGGAAAGCATGCGAACTGGGTCCCACTGCAGCTGTCACAGGCCAAGAGACCCCAGCAAGGGACCTAGACTCTGAGAGACTTGGTTTTATATCGGGAAGTGGGGACAATGCCACCTCCCTTAAAGGGTTTTTTTGAGGCTAACACTAAGTGAAAACAGGTGTTGCCTGGAAGACTACAGACTCCACATTTTCTTCTGTGTCTCTCATAAATAAGTAAATAAAAATCTTAAAAAAAAAAAAACACCCAGATTTAAAATATACCCAAATTGATTTTTAAAAAAGAAGGGGAAGAAAAAGGACCAATCTCTGTCTACTGAAATCCTACCTACTTTGGGTGCCTGGGTGACTCAGTCCATTAAGCATCTATCTGCCTTGGGCTCAGGTCATGATCCTGAGGTTTTGAGATCAAGCCCCATGTCAGACTCCCTGCTCAGTGGGGACTCTGCTTCTCCCTCTCCCTCTACTTGTGCTCTCTCATTTGGGCTCTCTCTCTCAAATAGATAAATAAAATATTAAACAAAAAAAAAAAAAAAAGAAAAGAAATCCTACCCACTTTCCCATGCCACCCATTCTGTGAAATCTGCACTCATACCTTCTTTGAACTTGTGCACAAATCTGGTCATTTTGAAGAGGGTGGTGTCTTATTTGTTTTAGGGTCACCCTTGCTCCCAGCTCATTCAGTATTCATTCATAAAAGCTTGGGGTAAAGCAAACACTCAACACATGTTTACCAAATGAGTAATGGGAGTAGGGGCAGTGATATGGAAAATTCAAAGCTGCAATCACCTGGAAGTCTGCCTTTTCCAAACATTATTAGAATGTATCATCTGATTTATTAAAAAAAAATCTTCAAAAAAAAAAATCTTCACTGCCACCTATTCAGAAGGGAGGAAATCCAAAGTTCTCTTGAGCAGCAGGGGGAAGGCTATCTAGAATTTAAAATTTCTAATGTATCACCTAACAATATCAGTGAACTATTTTTTTAAAAATTGAGGCCAGCACACATCCTCTATGTGAGATTCCTCCTGAAGAAACATTCAGAGGAGGGGGGAAATACCTGTGGTGCAGATCTGCAGACAATCTGGTCTGCAGGGCCCTGGACAAAGCTACAGCATTCCAGAGTTGAGAACACCTATGATGGACCATTACCCATGTGAATTCTAGTCTTTCAATAATAGTAAAAGTTGGAAGAGTCATGCTTTTGGATTTCTGGCTACCTCTGTAGGTGGCTAAGAGGAAAATAAAATCCTTAGGCTATTATTTCTGGGAAGAGGTTGAAGATTGTTTTATCCTGGCTTTTCCAAGACTTTTAATAAGATGAAAGGATATTTTATTTACGAATCCATTTGCCCTCAAACATTGATGGTATAAGTAAAAAATAAGTTTCCTTATCATCCAAAGTCAAGAAGGTAAGAACAGTGTCACTGTGGTACTGCCTAGCGCACCAGAGCACCTGGCAACATGAAATTGCCAGGCATCAGAAGGTGAAACAATGAGCAGCTGCTTTTATTTATTTATTTTTTTTTTTAAATTTTTATTTATGATAGTCATAGAGAGAGAGAGAGAGAATGAGACAGAGACACAGGCAGAGGGAGAAGCAGGCTCCATGCACCGGGAGCCCGATGTGGGATTCGATCCCGGGTCTCCAGGATCGCGCCCTGGGTGCTTTTAGATTTAGTGACCAAAACCTCTGATGCTTAGCTTTGGGAGGTTTCTGCTTTCTTTTTGATCAACTATTTTCAGTAGTTTCCAGTTGGGAGCCGGAGCCAAAGGCTGCGGAAGGAAACCAACTCACGTGAATCCTGCCGTCTTTGATGGCGGGGCCCTCCTCAGCAAGACGCAGGATGAACAGCCCCATGTTGTACTCCTTCCCCCCGCGGAGGCTGAACCCGAAGCCCCGGGGGCCTCTCTCCAGCTCCACTGGGTGACAACCAAGGCTCTGGGAGAGGAAGAAGCATAAGGAAAACAAGTTTTCATGGACTATTGACAGTTGGAAGAAAGACTACTTTTGGAGCTGGGAGATATGATTTTATACTTTCATTATGCATTTCTGTATCTTAAGAAAGGAATGGTTTTGGTTGAAAATCTACTACTTTATAGATGCAATCTAAATTAGTCTGAAGATCACGTTATCTCTACTGGTTGGTCAATGTGCAACAGAACAATCAGAGAACAGAATTTGGGGAAATGCTTCCTTTATGGAGATTTTGACTAATTGTTCTGAAAAAAGAAAAAAAGCACAACCCCCCCCCCCCCCAACCCTACTTTGATGAGCTCAAACACTGCTATTTCTAAGTACTGGACCCAGTGGGCTCATTTCTCCAACTATGGGGTATACTTTTTCACTGACATTCTCTTATGGAAGCTAACAGAATGCCAAACACACAGCAAGTCTTCAGGAGTTGTTAATCTTGGGAACTAATGTTATCTGAGTTGGTCTGCAGTAAAAATTCACCAGTGTCAGGGATTTAGTAACTGAAAATAACAGTCTGCGTCTTGGGGGCAGAAAGAGGGGCATCTGTGCACCTGATCATGCCGGCTGCCTACGACTGAAATCATCGCCGTGTCAGGCTGAGCAAGGTGCTTGTGGTCAGACCACGAATGTCTGTAAGACATGGAGACGTCTTTCCCAATGTCACCTTCTAGAGCACTCCTACAAGAGAGAAATCCAGTCACTCTCTGAACTGAGAAAATGGAAACAGTTTTAAAGTAAATGCAGATGAATGTCTTTCCAAAGCCGAGGCTGGCCATTCTCCTGACAAACTGCTATAGGGGCAGACCACCTCTAGGACCAGAGACGCTAGGGCACAGCTGATCATTCACTCCAGCACCAAGGCGGTCAACACCCCACATTGTTTTGGTCGGGTTCAGTTTTGGTCTCAAGGGAGTCTGGGTGCAGTTTATGTTAAGGAAAACTGCACTCAAGTAACTTGAGCCAGAGGGCAGATAAGCTGACCTTGTCAGCAGCCCCAGTGCTCACAAAGATGCTGAAGTTCTGGAAATCTAGTTTTTGTTCCATGGCTGGTATTTTCAACAAAAGAGGAAAGAAGTAAGTACAAATGCTGCTCTGGTCTGCTCAGGTCATCTGGATTTGGGGCTTCCCTACCAAAATGATGAGGACGAAGGTAGGCAGAGCTGGATGCTGCTGCCACTTTTTTGTTGTTATTCCTAATCCCCACTCGTCAGGCATGATTGGATAATTATGCTGCACCCTGGGATGAGGATGGGAGGAGGCGGGAGGTTCTGAGGGAGTGTAGGGCATAGGGATGTATCTGAAGGTGGAAAATCCAGGAGTTCTCATTTTGACCTCACCAGTTGGCTCCTGGACACCTGTATGGGTGCATGGGTGGGGGTGGAGAGATGAGAGAAAAAAGCCCAGACCTGGGGAGAGCAGCCTCACCTGTCCCCAGGTAAATGGTTGGCCTGGGACTGTCCCATCGGTCTGTGATGCATGGCTGGGCTTTGCCTGGCTGAGTTTGTTCCCGATGGGGGGCCATGATGCTCTGTTCAGATGAGAAAACAATAAAAATAAGAATTTGTACATAAAAATATAAAGGCCAAGTGGTTTACAAAAGTGAGATAGTAGCAAATGTTTAAAGCTTTATACTGACTTTCATGACTTTAGCATGAACAGCGCTGCTGTCAGCTGTCTGGAACATTAATATTTTTTCCCCTGTGGCTTTGATTGATGCCTGTGTTTGAAGGGAACAAGCATCATATCTTACTGCACACACTTCCCTCTTTCACCCTCTTTTGGTCACCCATACGACGTGAAAATCAGAAATGTACACACTCAACAATATCATCTAGAGGACAGAGTTCCAGGAACTATCTGTCAGCCTATCCTACGGGCTTCCAGAGCACACACCCCGCTACTGGTAAACAACTCTAGATGACAAAGCTCAGTCTCAGGACTGGTGGAGAACAGAAGCCAGTCTGCATCCACACAGATCTTTGAACGTGCATTAATATTGGAGCAATTATTTTGCCTGACACAAATACCAAAGACAAACTTATAGAACCATTCTGAGTGTTGACAAATGTTTATGAAGACTTCACTGCTTCTGTACTCTGAGAGCACAAATGCAGGGGGAGGGAGTTATCATTTCTGTCTGTACCATCTCAGCACCAGCCCCAGACCTCCTTGAAGGCAGATCCCATAATTAAGAATGGTAGTAACTGCCTGCATGGAGATGGCAACTCATGGGTTGTAACAGTTAAGAGAGACTTTTAAGGCTAGCACTTTCATATTTGTAAAGCTGAAACTCGTGAATTTTTTATCTTGTCCATATATTAAACATAGGATATTTAAAATATCAGAGAGAGAGGGAGCATAGCTCAGTAAATAGGATGATGAACTCTGTGGCAAGACTGACAAGGGATAAGCCCTGTGTATTCTTGAGGAAATTACTTATATTCTCTGTGCTTCTAATCATCTCATCCATAAAAGGGAATTATGACATATTAGATAAAGGGCTAGTATCCAAAATCTATAAAGAACTTATTAAACTCAATATCCAAAGAACAAGTAATCCAGTCAAGAAATGGGCAGAAGACATGAACAGACGTTTCTCCAAAGAAGACACTCAAATGGCCAACAGACACCTGAGAAAATGCTTTGCATCACTTGCCATCAAGGAAATACAAATCAAAACCACAATGAGATAGCACCTCACACCAGTCAGAATGGCTAAAATGAACAAGTCAGGAAACAGATGTTGGGAAGGATGTGGAAAAAGGGGAACCTTCTTACATTGGAATGCAAGTTGGTGCAGCCACTCTGGAAAACAGTGTGGAGGTTCCTCAAGAAGTTGAAAATAGAGCTACCCTAGCCCAGCAATGGCACTATTGAGCAGCTATCCCAGAGATACAGATGCAGTGATCCAAAGGGGCCTGCACCCCAATGTTCATAGAAGCAATGTCCACAGCAGCCAAACTATGGAAAGAGCCCAGATATCCATCGACAGATGAATGAATAAAAAAAAGGTCATATATATACACAATGGAATATTACACAGCCATCAAAAATGGAAATCTTGCTATTTGCAATGATGTGGATGGAACTAGAGGGCATTATGCTGAGTGAAATAAGTCAGAGAAAGACAATTATCCTATGATCTCACTCATATGTGGAATTTAAGAAACAAAACAGAGAATCATAGGGGAAGGGGGGGAAAAACATGACAAAATCAGAGAGAGAGAGAGAGACATAGCATAAGAGACTCTTAACCATAGGACATAAACTGAGGATTGCTGGAAGGGAGGGGAAGGGGATGGGGTAACTGGGTGATGGGCATTAAGGACCCCTGAGGTAGTGAGCACTGGGTATTACAGAAGTCTGATGAATCAGAGCCAGCTCAATGGGTTGAGGAGAAGACGGCGGAGGAGTGGAGGGCCTCACCTCCCCCGGCCCCACCAACTTACCTAGATTACTTTTAAACCATCCTGAAAACCTATGAATTCGACCTGAGATTTAAAAAGAGAACAGCCAGAACGCTATAGAGAGAAGGGTTTTCGCTTCTAACAAGGTAGAAAGGCGGAAAAAAAAAAAAAAAAAGAATCAAGTGGACAAGAGGCCCCGCAAGGAGCCGGGCCAAGGCCTGCAGCGAGAGCCTCCGGGACTGGAAGGCCCAGCCCCCAAGATGCGGGAACTTTAAAAAATCCGCACCGGATTCTCCCCGGAAGGAAAGGTGCTCAGCAGGGAACCCGCGCAGCACCGCGGGAGGGGCAGGGACTCCCCCAGGCTCCCGGAGCCACTAACAGAGGAGGTGCGCCCGGGGAGAGCCCCTGCACGCGGCGGGCTGGTCTCGGTCAGGGGCTGGAGCGCGCCCGGCGGGGCCCCGGGGGGAAGCCGGTGGGTCAGGCGGCGGCTCTGGACCAGGGGCTGCGCCCTGCTGCCTGCGGGAGCTGCGCCCCGGGAACGGGAACGGGAACGCGAGGCCAGCAGCACAGGCCCCGGATCCCAGGCCCCGAGCGGACACAGCCCAGGATCCTGCGCTCCCCCTGGGGGAAGGCGGAGGTGGGGAGGGCCCAGGACAGCGAGGACTCTCCTGCCGCTGGGTGCCCCCAAGCTGTGCAGGACAGTACGGACTGGGAGACTGCGGTAGGTACTGTGAGGAGCTGACTCCAGGGCTGGAGAGTTGGCCCCTGCCAGTGTTGCTGTTCCTCCTTGTGTCACCCTGTGCCTGGGAGAGGCAGGGACACCAGGGGACAGAGGCCTCACGGGGTAAACAGCTCCCAGTGGCACTGGCACCTGGCAGGGGATGGGACAGCTCCCCCAGGTGCACACACCTGAGAATCAGCACAGCAGCCCCTCCCCCAGAGGACCAGCTGGAAGGATGGGGTAAGAGCAAGTTCTTGATCAAGCAGTGCTAGAAAGCTCCAGGGGAAGTCGAGAGATGTACAATATATAGAACCAGAGGGTACCCCTCCTATTTTTTTTCTTCCTTTTTCCAGTACAACTCATTTTTATTGCAGATTGTAAATTTCCATTTTTTTTCTCTTTTCCACCATAACTACAATATTTTACTACCTCTTCATTTTTAAATTTCTTCCTTTTTGACTTTCATATTTCTACAATTACAGGTCCTAGATATATTTTCCACTTCTAGATTCCCTTCAACATACTCAACTTAATTTTGGGAGATATAAAAGATATGTTTTTTGTTTTGTGTTTTTTGTTTTCTCTGCCTCATTCTGTTCTAAATGGGGCGGGGATTAACACATTCTAAAACATGACCAGCATGCACTAAGAACCAAGTGGTATACCGTGCTGGTTTGTTCTGTGAGATTCCTCATTCCCATTCTGCCCTGCTCTTTTATCTCATTTATGTTTTGGTGGTCAGTGTTGGGGTTCTGTACAAGTATTGCTGGCTTATATAAATTTGACACTGAGCACCATCTAACATTCAGAACTTAATATACTAGAAACAAGAGGATCACCCTCTAGAACCCCTCAGGTAGAATATACTCTCCCTCCACTACAACTATGTCACCACCACCATCTCCCAATCAGCCCCCCATTTTTTTCTTCTCCTTGTTTTTTTCTTTCTTTTTTCTCTTCTTCTTTGGGATTCTTGGCCTTTTATTTTTTACTGCTTTGTTTTAAAATTTGTTTTTCACTTTAGTAGTCCTTTTGTGTTATATCGTTCTGATCTTTGTTTTCAATTTCTGGTCTCTGACTTCGGCAGAATCATCGAGGGTGAAAATTTACCTAGGTCATGATTCTTGACTCAGCCCACTCATACAGCCACTCTGCACTGAGCAAAATGACTAGAAAGGAGAACTCACCACAAAAGAAAGAATCAGAAGCAGCACTCTCTGCCACAGACTTACAGAATTTGGATTACAATTTGATGTCAGAAAGCCGATTCAGAAGCACAATTAAAAAGCTACTGGTGGCTCTGGAAAAAGGCATAAAGGACTCAAGAGACTTCATGACTGCAGAATTTAGATCTAATCAGGCCGAAATTAAAAATCAATTAAATGAGATGCAATCCAAACTGGAGGTCCTAACAACGAGGCTTAATGAGGTAGAAGAAAGAGTGAGTAACATAGAAAAGAAGTTGATGGCAAGGAAGGAAGCTGAGGAAAAACAGAAAAACAATTAAAGGACCATGAGGAAAGGTTGAGGGGAAATGATAGCCTCAGAAGGAAAAAATCTACATTTAATTGGGGTTCCAGAGAGCGCCAAGAGGGCTAGAGGGCCAGAAAGCATATTTGAACAAATCATAGCTGAGAACTTCCCTAACTTGGGAAGGGAAACAGGCATTCAGGTCCAGGAGACAGAGAGGTCCCTTCCCAAAATCAATAAAAACTGCTCAACACCTCGACATTTATAGTGAAATTTGCAAATTCCAAAGAGAAAGAGAAAATCCTTAAAGCAAGCAAGAGATAAGAGATCCCTAACATATATGGGGAGAAATATTAGATTAACAGCAGACCTCTCCACAGAGACCTGGCAGGCCAGACAGGGCTGGAAGGATATATTCAGGGTCCTAAATGAGATAAACATGCAGCCAAGAATACTTTATCCAGCAAGGCTCTCATTCAGAATAGAAGGAGAGATAAAGAGCTTCCAAGACAGGCAGAAACTGAAAGAATATGTGACCACCAAACCAGCTCTGCAAGAAATATTAAAGGGGATCCTGTAAAAAAAAGCAGCCCAAAGAAATAATCCGCAAAAACAGAGACTGAATAGGTATTACAATGACACTAAATTCATATCTTTCAATAGTAACTCTGAACATGAATGGGCTAAATGATCCCATCAAAAGGCGCAGGGTTTCAGACTGGATAAAAAGCAAGACCCATCTATTTGCTGTCTACAAGAGACTCATTTGAGACCTAAGACACATCCTGCCTGAAACTGAAAGACTAGAGAACCATTTACCATTCAAATGGTGCTCAAAAGAAAGCTGGGGTAGCAATTCTCATATTAGATAAATTAAAGTTTATCCCAAAGACTGTAGTAAGAGATGAAGATGGACACTATATCATACTTAAAGGGTCTCTCCAACAAAGGACTTAACAATCATGAATATTTATGCCCCTAATGTGGGAGCTGCCAAGTATATCAATCAATTAATAACGAAAGCAAAGATATACTTAGATAATAATATACTAATAGTAGGAGATTTCAACACGGCACTTTCGGCAAATGACAGATCTTCTAAGCACAACATCACCAGAGAAACCAGGGCCTTAAATGATACACAGGACTAGATGCATTTCATAGATATCTACAGAACTTTGCATCTGAATGCAACTAAATACACATTCTTCTCAAGTGCACATGGAACTTTCTCCAGAATAGACCATATACTGGGTCATAAATCAGGTCTCAACAAATCCCAAAGGACTGGGATTTTCCCTTGAATATTTTCAGACCATAATGCTTTGAAACTTGAACTCAATCACAAGAAGAAATTTGGAAGAAACTCAAACACATGGAGGTTAAAGAGCATCCTACTTACTAAAAGAGGAATGTGTCAACCAGGAAATTAAAGAAGAATTAAAAAGATTCATAGAAACTAATGAAAATGAAGATACAAGAGTTCAAAATCTTTCGATAAAGCAAGGGAAAGGGAAATACATCGCAATACAAGCATCCCTCAAAAAACTGGAGAAAACTCAAATACACAAGCTAACTACTCACCTAAAGGAACTGGAGAAAGAACAGCAAATAAAACCTACACCTGGCAGAAGAAGAGAGATAATTAAGATTCAAGCAGAACTCAATGAAATAGAGACCAGAAGAACTGTAGAACAGATCAACAAAACCAGAAGTTGGCTATTTGAAAGAATTAATATGATAGATAAGCCATTAGCCAGCCTTATTAAAAAGAAAGGAGAAAAGACTCAAATTAATAAAATCATGAATGAGAAAGGAGAGATCACCACCAATACCAAGAAATACAAATGATTTTAAAAACTTATTATGAGCAGCTATACGCCAATAAATTAGGCAATCTGGAAGAAATGGATGCATTTCTGGAAAACCACACTATCAAAACTGCAACAGGAAGAAATAGAAAACCTGAACAGGCTGATAACCAGGGAGGACTTTGAAGCAGTCATCAAAAACCTCCCAAGACACAAAAGTCCGGGGCCAGATGGCTTCCCAGGGGAATTCTATCAAAGGTTTAAAGAAGAAACAATTCCTATTCTACTAAAGCTGTTCTGAAAGATTGAAAGGGACGGAATACTTCCAAACTCGTTTTATGAGGCCAGCATCACCTTAATTCCAACACCAAAGACCCCACCAAAAAGGATAATTATAGACCAATATCCCTGATGAACACAGATGCAAAAATTCTCAACAAGATACTAGCCAATAGGATCCAACAATACATTAAGAAGATTATTCACCATGACCAAGTGGGA
This sequence comes from Canis lupus familiaris, assembly GCF_011100685.1. Lineage (NCBI taxonomy): Eukaryota > Metazoa > Chordata > Mammalia > Carnivora > Canidae > Canis > Canis lupus. The sequence goes on from NC_049238.1 coordinate 62,799,508, forward strand.
TTTATCCCTGGGATGCAAGGCTGGTTCAACACTCGTAAAACAATCAATGTGATTCATCATATCAGCAAGAGAAAAAACAAGAACCATAGGATCCTCTCAATAGATGCAGAGAAAGCATTTGACAAAATACAGCATCCATTCCTGATCAAAACTCTTCACAGTGTAGGGATAGAGGGAACATTCCTCAGCACCTTAAAAGCTATCTACAAAAAGCCCACAGCAAATATCATTCTCAATGGGGAAGCACTAGGAGCCTTTCCCCTAAGATCAGGAACAAGACAGGGATGTCCACTCTCACCATGCTATTCAACATAGTACTAGAAGTCCTAGCCTCAGCAATCAGGCAACAGGGATCCCTGGGTGGCGCAGCGGTTTGGCGCCTGCCTTTGGCCTAGGGCACGATCCTGGAGACCCAGGATCGATTCCCACGTCGGGCTCCCGGTACATGGAGCCTGCTTCTCTCTGCCTGTGTCTCTGCCTCTCTTTCTCTCTCTGTGACTATCATAAATAAATAAAAAAAAAAAAAAAAAAAAAAAACAAAAAACAAAAAAAAAGCAATCAGGCAACAAAAAGAAATAAAAGGCATTCGAATTGGCAAAGAAGAAGTCAAACTCAAAAAAAAAATAAAAAAAAAAAAAAAAAAAAAAAAAAAAGAAGTCAAACTCTCCCTCTTCGCAGATGACATGATACTGTACATAGCCAAAAGGCTCCACCCCAATATTGCTAGAACTCATACAGCAATTTGGCAGTGCGGCAGGATACAAAATCAATGCCCAGAAATCAGTGGCATTTCTATACACTGAGACTGAAGAAAGAGAAATTGAGGAATCAATTCCCTTACAATTGCACCCAAAAGCATAAGATACCTAGGAATAAACTTAACCAAAGAGGTAAAGTATCTATACCCTAAAAACTACAGAACACTTTCTGAAAGGAATGGAGGAAGACACAAAGACATGAAAAAATATTCCATGCTCATGGATTGGAAGAATTAATATTGTGAAAATGTCTATGCTAACAAGGGCAATTTGCACATTCATTGCAATTCCTATCAAAATACCATGGACTTTTCTTCAGAGAGTTGGAACAAATCATCTTAAGATTTGTGTGGAATCAGAAAAGACCCCGAATAGCCGGGGGAATATTGAAAAAGAAAACATGAGCTGGGTGCATCACAATGCCAGATTTGAGGTTGTACTACAAAGCTGTGGTCATCAAGACAGTGTGGTACTGGCACAAAAACAGACACATAGATCAATGGAACAGAATAGAGAATGCAGAAATGGGCCCTCAATTCTATGGTCAACTAATATTTGACAAAGCAAGAAAGACTGGAAAAAGGACAGTCTCTTCATAAATGGCACTGGGACAATTGGACATCCACATGCAGAAGAATGAAACTAGACCATTCTCTTACACCATACACAAACTTAGACTCAAAATGGATGAAAGCTCTAAATGTGAGACAAGATTCCATCAAAATCCTAGAGAAGAACACAGGCAACACCCTTTTTGAACTCGGCCACAGCAACTTCTTGCAAGATACATCTATGAAGGCCAGAGAAACAAGAGCAAAAGTGAACTATTGGGACTTCATCAAGATAAGAAGCTTCTGCACAGCAAAAGAAACAGTCAACAAAACTAAAAGATAATCTGAAGAATGGGAGAAGATATTTGAAAATGACATATCAGATAAGGGCTAGTTTCCATGATCTATAAAGAACTTATTAAACTCATCACCCAAGAAACAATCCAATCATGAAATGGGCAAAAGACATGAACAGAAATTTCTCCAAAGAATACATAGAGATGGCCACAAGCACATGGAAAAATGCTCTGCATCACTTGCCTCAGGGAAATACAAATCAAAACCACAATGAGATCCCACCTCATACCAGTGAGAATGGTGAAAATTAATAAGACAGGAAACAACAGATGTTGGAGAGGATGTGGAGAAAGGGGAACCCTCTTGCCCTGTTGGTGGGAATGTGAACTGGTGCAGCCACTCTGGAAAACTGTGTGGAGGTTGCTCAGAGTTAAAAACAGAGCTACCCTATGACCCAAAAATTGCCCTGCTGGGGATTAACCTCAAAGATACAGATGCAGTGAAAAGCTGAGACACCTGCACCCCAATGTTTATAGCAGCAATGTCCACAATAGCCAAACTGTGGAAGGAGCCTCGGTGTCCATTGACAGATGAATGGATAAGGAAGATGTGTTCTCTATATACAATGGAATATTCCTCAGCCATCAGAAAGAACGCATACCCACCATTTGCTTCAACGTGGATAGAACAGAGGGTATTATTATGCTGAGTGAAGTAAGTCAATCGGAGAAGGATAAACATTATATGATTTTATTCATTCGAGGAATATATATATATAGTGAAAGGGATTAAAGGGGAAAGGAGAGAAAATGAGTGGGAAATATCAGAGAGGTTGAGAGAATGTGAGAGACTCACTCTGGGAAATGAACAAGGGGTAGTGGAAGGAGAGGTGGGCAGGGGGATGGGTGACGGGCACTGATGTGGGCACTGATGGGGGCACTTGAGATGAGCACTGGGCATTATACTGTATGTTTCAAATCGAACTTCAATAAAAAATATATATAAAAAAAAAACCCTGATGAATCACTGACCTCTGCCTCTGAAACCAGTAATACATTACATGTCAATTAATTGAATTTATACAAATTTTTTTTTCAGAAGGGAAATATAGCCATCTCATGGGGTTATCATATTAATAAGCAAGCTTATAAACATACAGCCTTCTTTGAACAGTGCCTGGCATATTTTATTCATTATATAAATGTTTCTATTATTATTCTCATAATCATCAAAATGATAAAGTCTTATTTGGGGCTGTATTTCTCTTAAAGTATACATTCTGAAATAGTGACCTTACTTAGCCAAAAATGTTCAATGCCTTAAAGTCAAGTGCTCCAAGAAGGAAGGGTGGAGTATGAACCTTTCTGGTGGGGGCGGGAACCTGTAAATTTTTTGTTGCTCTTTTAGATTACATCATGAATTTTATTTTTCTATTTAGCTTACCAAGTTACTTGTGTTGGTCCTCCTTGCTGGTCTCCTTGCTACTGATCCCCCCTGCACTCCACCTTCCTGGATTCCAGTCCTAGCATATAAACTGAAACATGCCTCTGCCATGCTTAAAAACCTATGGTAACTTTTAATTGCTCTTAATTAAGATGCTATCGAAACTTATCACCCAGGCATTTGTGTCTTCCCACTTCATCTCCTGTTCAAAATGTCACTTTCTCCGTGAAATCTCACCTGCTTCTCCTGCTAGACCGTGAACTCCTTGATTGCAGGAATCACACCTCATTTACGTTTATACTCCTCTCCCCACCAGAAATTCCCAGAAGTCCTTCCATTTTTGCTTACTGGATACATTAATTTGAAGTGACCTGCCTCTAACCTTAAGTGTTCATTACATAGTTGAATTCTTGTCTGTCATTGTAAATTCATGGGCACCATTAAGGGAATGGAAACTGATGGGAGAAATTACTTCTAGTAACAAGATGACTGGGAGATACTCGTACCTTTATAGGAGTCCAATTTAGATAATTTTTTGGCTTGGCTGGAGCAATGGGTGTTTGACTTCAGGACAGTAAAAGTAAGCTGACCAATCTCAACTCTTCCCCTACCTTTCCCTAAGGATGAGAGATGTCACTGTAGCATATGGTACCAGTCACATGTTCTTTCCTTGTCCTGTCAAGGTTAAATAAAATTTTCTATCATTGGTATTTTTTTCAGTTTTAGCTGTTTGACCCATGCTACATGGCTTCATCAATTTATTTCTGTGTTGAGAGCTGTTCTAGTTCTCAGAGTTACACATTTATTCCATGATGCCAAATCAGCCTATACTCTCCCTTAGTTTTACCTGCAATTTCTTCAGATAGTAAAGTAATGGGTTAAGTATATCTCTCCCTCAATGAGAATTAAACTTTTTCTGAAGTTTATGTAATTATTTAAGAGAATGTATATTATCAGAGGAAGAACAGCAACATTAAACAATAGTGGCAAACATTAAAATGTACTGTGAATCATCCTTTGCAAGAATAAATGAGAACCCTATGAAAGGACTTTCTAAAATTCGATTAAAGGACACAAAAGATGATCTGAATAATTAGAAAGACATCTCATGCTCTTAGGTGGCATGACTTAGTATTTAAAGGTATAAATTTTCCGAAAGTTAATATATATTCAATATATCCAAATAAAAATTACAGTTGGATTTTTTTTTTTTGATTTTTTTTTGAGGAGACTAATAATCTGCTCTAAAATTTTATACAGAAAAGTCTTTATGAACTTCTAGTTAATCTGGAGTGTGTGTAAGGAGTGGTTGGGTGAAAACTTGCCTTAACAGAAGGATATTAGGATATACCACTTTTTTTAAAAAAAAGCATATTTGTATATATATACATGTACACACACACTTAAAAATATATTATGTATATTACTGTGAAGAAATATATACGTAAATTAACCTAAGAACAGATAAATCAATAGAACAGAACAGCTAGGAGACTCTTGTTGAAAGGGGAGGTAAATACACAGAAGCAGTGGCTCCATGGATCAATGAGGAAAAGAAGTGATCTAAGAGCTGATGCTAGAAAAGCCCGCTCAATATGAGAATAAAAAAATAAAGCTGGATTCCTCCTAAAACTATATGTAAAAGGGAGGCTCCAGATGTACTACAGAATTAAATGCAAAATTACAAATCAAATAGACCATGACATAAGAGAAAACCTCTGTGACACAGGATGGGGGAGGAGAACTTCTCTAAAGTGAAAGTTCAAAAGCATACGTCATAAGGTAAAAAAAAAATTGGTTAATGTGATTATGTCTAGATTAAGAAAATCTGGGGGTTCCCTGGGTGGCTCAGTGGTTTAGGGCCTGCCTTCGGCCCAGGGCATGATCCTGGAGTCCTGGGATCGAGTCTCACATCAGGCTCCCTGCATGGAGCCTGCTTCTCCCTCTGCCTGTGTCTCTGCCTCTGTCTCTGTATCTTTCATGAATAAATAAATAAAATCTTTAAAAAAAATAAATAATTAATTAAGAATATCTGTACAGTGGAGGGCACCATGGTCAACATTAACATACAGATGCCAGGAAAAGGTCTTTGTACTTTCTAAAACTAAATTGGACTACTGCCTGTAAAATTCTCAAGGAATCTCTAAACATCAACAAGAAAAAAGACCACAATCCCACAAGAAAAATGAGACAAGGATGTGAGGAGGCAATCCACAAGAAGAAAAAAAAAACCTGAAAGGAGCATCTGATGAGATACTCAAATTCATGAGTAAGAAGAGAAATGATGAGAGGACACTTCCCATACCCTGGCCAGTTTGAAAGGAGGCTGGAGCCCCATCTTGGCAGACAGGTCCGGGTACAGAAGTGTTCGTGTGCTGCTGGCAGGAATGAAGGTGCAGCCATTATGGAGGAAGCTGGACAGGACCTGGTCAAATTCAGCACATGTACATATTTTATCAACCAACCTCACTCCAAGAAATTCTTATCCCGTTTATAAGATGTGGGTGTATATGCAAGTGTATTGGGAGAGTGTGTGCTCATGGGGAGCTGGAGACAATGTGGCTGCCTGTGGGGGGAGTGGATGGGGAATATGTGGTAAATATGCATTACGAGAAACAGTCAAGTCATTAAAGGAAACTGATTATGTTCATCCAGCAACATGGATAGATCTTAACATCACATGGTGCTATGATACCTGAAGCATAAACAACCAAGTAAAACACAAATGAATCAGACATCATCAACATTAAACTTCTGTGCATCAAAGGAAACCATCATAAGAGAGTGAAAAGGGAACCCATAGAAGGGAAAAAAAGCCTTGTAGGCATAGATCTGTTAAGGATCTACTATCAGAATATATAAAGAGTCTTAGAATTCAACAGTAAGAAAGACAACTCAATTAAAAGTGAGGGAAATATTCAGACAGGCCTTCACAAAAGATACACCAATGGTCAGAAGAACATGGAAAGGTGCTCAACATAATTTGTCACTGGGGGAAACAAAAATCAAACCCACAATGAGATAGCACATCACACTCCTTTTTTCCACAGGAAAAAGATCTGAGGAATAAATATCATGTACGACTCAGGACTGGATCCTGGAACAATAACATGATGTCAAAGAAACAAACAAACATATGGTTCGAGCATTCGGAGAAGAAAGCCCACATAAAATCTATAACACAATACTATTTATGTAACTCAAAAATAAGTGCCAACACACACAAATACGGATTTTAAAAATAAAACAAGGCATACATGATGCACCAGAATGGTTGCCAGTGGGAGCAGGAAGAGAAATGACAGCAGAAAATAGAGACAAATGGGAACATGCAGATAAATAAAGGGAAAACCAAGCCAAAACTCCGTGGCAACAATGCCAGAGCCATTCTGACACGGTCCTTGGTAGATCTGGTGACCAGTGTCATGAACAAGACCTGGCACAGAAGGAGAAACCAATGCTGGAAAATAGTATGACTTGAAGATTTCTTTACAGTCGACTAGAAGAGCCAGGCAGGCCTATCTCTGTCCTGCTGGGGAACATAGGTGGGCAGAGTGGTGGCGACGTTGATGGTGGTGGCAGTGCTGTGGGGAGTCTCTGGCTACCAACACGCTGGAGAGCTTATACCACTTGTGACACCTGGCTTAGGAACTTGGTTAACCTATTTCCTTGGCCATAAAAACTCTCCAACAGTATCTGGTAAAAGGGGAAAAACAAGAAAGGAAAGGTCACATTTCCTTTTTTCCAGCGACATCTGTGTATTCACAGCAAGCAACTCTGGGTAGTGGGACGGGTGGGGAGGAATCGCAGCTCTGAACCCTGGCCTGAAGGTGAGATTCTGGAACACGGTGTGAACACCAAAAATATTCATCTGGCCCTTCAGTGCAGTTGATAGATTTTATACCGAATACAATGAGAAACCTGGAAGACGTACAAACTCCACGAATCACATTTTTATGGATAGAAGAGACACTTTCTACATTTTTTTTCTCCTTAGAAAAATAAGAGATTCAGAATGTTTCCACAGTTTAGTAGCACTTGAGTATATGATAAAGTAAGGTGTGACCCGAAATGTGACTTGATGAGTCAAACGTTATTGTATTTTAACAGGCTGTGCCTGCGAATAAAATAGACTGTAAAATAGTTACTGCTAGGGGGTTTCCTTGCACGGCTCTCTTTTTCCTAAACAATAATTGGCATTATATAGGAAATCCTGAGTACATCCAGAAGTTTTGGATCATAGTATCAAAGTTAATTTTTCCTTGAAAAAAAAATAGCCTTAGCAATTTAGGATAACCTCTCAGAAAAAATACTATCAACAGTAGAGGGTAATTTTGGAAAAAAAAAAATTCTACTAAGAGAAAGGAGCAGTCTCCTATTGAGCCGTCTTCTCCAGGGTGACTCAGTGTGCGGTTCTTGGGTCAGTTAGCAAAAAGATGTGTATAGACATTGTGAGAAAGCATTTAAAACATCTTCTAATGACTTGATAAAATAATTTTCTGTCTCCGTTTTTATTTATCATTTAATTTTTACGTATTTCACAAAAATGCTGGCTGTAGGGGACTAGAAAAGTCACTGATCCTTTTTACAGATGGTTAGAGAAACACTGAGCCACAGGACTGCAAGCTCCACCACTCTGGGGAGCTCCTCTTGCTGCTGTGCGCAGCCATCAAACAAATGTGACATGTAATCTCCTGTGAGTTAATGCCGTTTTTTTTTTTTTTTTTTTTGTGGGGGGGGGGGGTATCACAGAACAAACTTAAGGCTAAAAAGCAGATTCTAGAGATCATAGTAAAGAAATCACAGTGAAGAAATGGCGACAAAGAAGCCTGACCCAAGTCACATTAAGTAACAACAGTCCTTCAAGAAACATTTTATTGAGCACTTACTACGTGCTTACTATTGTTTCAGGCCCTCCCGTGGGACTTAGCACTGAGCAGGACAAGGCCTCTAACTACAGGAATCCTAGGGCTCCACATTCCGGTGAGAAAGAGGGTAATAAACAAAGAAAGCACTGGTTACATAACCTCAGGTAGAAGTTAGTGCAGGGAAGCCAAGCAGAGCAAGGCAAGGGGGCGCTGGGGTGGTTCTGATACCCAGGTTAGGGAAGGCTGGGCAGTTCAGGAGCGCAGGGCCTGGGCCGGTCTGCAGGCTCGTGCGCCCCTTCCATCACTTGTGTTGTGACCGTGGGCAGGTTCTCCAGCTGTTTGGGGGCTCAGCGTCCTCATCTGCAGGACGGAGGACTGACAGTGCCCACCTGGAGTTGGGTGAGTGGGAGAGGCATGAACAGGCATCAGGTGTTTAGGATCACACCTGCCACGTGGTTAAGTGCCCACTAGATGTCATGAGTCTTTCCTGTGGTGGTGAAACATGGGTGCGACCTGGCTGCGGGGTTCAGCTATGCTGAGGGGGCTGGTGATAAGCTTCTGTTGGAGGGAGCACCTCAGGGGCCTTGTGCAGACGGTGTACATTCTCACCTATCATCTTCAAGGCGATCTCGAAATACACATGATCATCCTCATTCTACAGGAAAAAACCTGCAGCAGGGAGACACTAAGTGGCTTGTTTAAAGCCATCCGCCAAGCTGAGAGGCGTCAGGGGCTCTGTCTGTCGGAGGCTCAATTTTAGGGGGATCCACGCCCCTGCAAGGTCCTAGTACAGAACTCAAAGTCTCCTAACTTTCACTTCGTTTATTCATCCCCTCATCCTTCATTCAGCGACTTAACTCATTTCTTCATTCAAAAAATATTTACTGACCGCCTACTAAGCTTTCATGTTTTCAATTGGTAACACTTTCTTGGTCTTCCAAGAGCAGAGCATTAAAAAAAAAAGATTTTATTTATTTATTTATTCATGAGAGAGAGAGAGAGAGAGGCAGAGACACAGGCAGAGGGAGAAGCAGGCTACATGCAGAGAGCCCAGGGTCTCCAGGATCATGCCCTGGGATGAAGGTGGTGCTAAACCACAGAGCCACCCAAGCTGTCCAAGCAGAGCATTTCAACCGGGACACAGTCAAACAGGAACAACGCTCGATGGGCCACAGAGCTACAGGGTGCTGTGGGACTCACAGGGGAAGTCAAAGGGGCCTCGCTGGAGGGTCTGCTGCCAATGCTGGGAGTCCAATTTAGTAGGTGCCTGGGAGTAAAATCCTAACACTTTCTGTGCAGAGGAAGGGGAAGCACTAGGGCTTCTGTAGAGGAGGATTTTAGGAGGAAGGAGCAGCAGAGTCTGGAACAGACTAGAAAAGAGAAATGGACAGGGGCAGGGATGTCATGGGGTCTAAGGGGTAGGAAAGGCCCCTGGGAGCAGCTGGGAGGCATCCTGTGCACACAAAAGCACCCCTCAGGGTTCTGGGGAAGGAGCCACAATGGAGGAGGTGATGAGGGAAGGGCAACAGGAAGAAACAAGAATAGAAGAATCAAGAATGAAAAGATCCCGAAACTGACAACACTAGAGGACCATGGGGGCACCTAGGGGTAGGGGGCATGAATACACATCATAGTACAAGGGATTTTCACATGCAAGACCAACTCTTCATAATTCTGCTATTTGGGGCTTCTCCTCCTTAGTTCTGCAAACTCAGGGAAAACGAGGTGCGCATTCTGTGGTGCTGACGTTGTGATTCATAAACAAAGTGTGAACTGGCGCCATTCAACGTGGTTCCTAATTAGAAGCTCTTAATGATGGATAACCAGGCAGCTCAAACGTGAAGCAAGACCCCAAATGTATTTTATGCCCTATTTCCTGGCCTTCCCCAACCTAGACGGAGGCTGCTGGGATACAGGAGAGCCACACTGTGCTTGGGCCTGCCATGAAAGGCTGGGGAGCCACAGGTGACTTTCTTTGAATCTTCAGAGGATTTCCTCTCCCACAAGCAAGCCGAAACTTAACACATTATTTTAAGAAAATAAAGGAGATGTGGTTTATGTATACAATGGAATATTCCTCAGCCATTAGAAATGACAAATACCCACCATTTGCTTCAACGGGGATGGAACTGGAGGGTATTATGCTGAGTGAAGGAAGTCAATCGGAGAAGGACAAACAGTGTATGTTCTCATTCATGTGGGGAATATAAATAATAGTGAAAGGGAATATAAGGGAAGGGAGAAGAAGTGTGTGGGAAATATCAGAAAGGGAGACAGAACATGAAGACTCCTAACTCTGGGAAACGAACTAGGAGTGGTGGAAGGGGAGGGGTGGGGGTGGGGGTGAATGGGTGACGGGCACTGATGGGGGCACTTGACGGGATGAGCACTGGGTGTTATTCTGTATGTTGGCAAATTGAACACCAATAAAAAGAAATTTATTATAAAAAAAAGAAAATAAGATCTGAGAAGTGTCGTGGTCTCTCTCACTTCTGAGTGCCTGTGTCTCTGGCACAAAAGAAACGGCCACCACTCACAAACCAGATTATTTTTCTTAAGCTACTGACAACTTTTTAATAAACTGTCTTGTGAATTCATTAAACAAAAGAGGCAAAATAGGAGACCCTGGGGTGTATAAATGGTTCTAAATGGTTCGATCCCTGCCCTGGTCCTGGCGGCACTACAAGAAGCCGCCACCTCCCACAGGCCCCAGGATGCTTGCGTGGGCCTGGGGAAAGCACCCTCCTTACCTTCCTCGGCAACGACCGTTAGTGTGACGGTGACGCCAGCATCCTTGATCAGCTGAACAATGCTATCATGGGACAGTTCAACAATGGACTGCCCGTTCACCGCAGAGATGTGATCTCCGATTTTCAGTTTTCCACAGCGATCCGCAGGACTTCCTTCTATGACTCGGCCAATTTTATGAGGAATAACTAGGGGGGAGGGGGAAATTGCCCAAGTTTTTCAATTATTTAAGATATGTCAGTGTTGGATTTATCAGCATTTAAAAATTCAACATAACACCAAAAAACATTCTTTAAAAGCAGAGCAAAAAATCCCACAAAAAAAACCCCCAAAACCCTGCATGTGATCATCTTACCCAATTGTAACCATTTCCACACCACCTTCCACTCTGGGCTCACATGCACAGATCCTCTTTACACAGCTGCAATCAGAGCACATAAACCTTTCTCCAATTTTATATTGTTGTCCTAACAATCCTGCTTGCAGGCTACCGACTTCATTGAAACTTAGGATACCAGCTCAGGAAGCTGGTGTTTCCTGCTTATTGCTGGCCATTGGGGCTGCATCGTATTTTGGCTATTTCAGAAACCGCCACAATGAAACCATCTGTGGTTCTGCTGAAGGGGCATTTATTACCCCGGGGGACCTTGTAAATAAATGCAGTTCAAATTCAAGGTCAGGACTCAGAAGTTACTGGTCAGAAATACAGGCACGATGAAACGACTGACCGTTAAAACGAATCCTACTTAGTTCTATAGCAAAATTAACTCCTTTTGTTTATGCCTTCATATATTTTTTAAGATTTTATTTATTTACTCATGAGAAACACGAGAGGCAGAGGCACAGGCAGAGGGAGAAGCAGGCTCCCTATGGGGAGCCCCATGTGGGACTCGATCCCAGGACCTAGGATCATGCCCTGAACCAAAGGCAGACGCTCAAACCCTGAGCCACCTAAGCACCTTGCCTTCAAATTTTTTTAAAATTAGAAAAGCTGAGGGGAATCAGAATACAAAATGTTTAACATTGAGATTATTTGGCTCATGGATAAAATTCTACCCTGAATGCACAAAGCAGGGTCTAAGAGACTTGCGAAGATACGCTGTGCAGTTCTACTGGCTCCTGATGCTGAAGGCTTTCCTAGACTATTGAGACACTGCTGTTATTACGGCTTAAAATGAGTTCTCAGACATTCAGGAAATCTTGTCCAAATATCTTTTACCCTTTTTAATTAAGAGGCATTTGAATTAAGAAAGAAATGTTCCTCCCATGTTCCTTAATTTCCTTATTGAGGTCAGTAAACTTCTTAGGCACTTGCCTCCTGTTGACCACTGACTGTTACGAATAATTTATGTTTAAAATGGCACTCTGAGTATGTTTAATTTCCAGAGTAAAATGGGCTCCTGACTAGTATTTCTGAGTCAGAGTAGGTGTGTGTTAGGGACATTTTAATAGGCCTTCATTTGAACTGGAAGTTATGCTTGGCCATGATTTACAGCCCCACAGACAATGCCATTCCCCGGCCCTTCTAGGATTCTACATTGAGAGAGCGTTTATCCTGAAATGGAGGAAGTCAATGTTGGAGCAAGTGCCTTTTAGCTCTGAATTATATCAAGCACTTATCCTGCAAACAAAGTGATGAGAAAGGTGCCAGAGCAGGATGGGCCATGTCCCAAGCCAAGGCTGGTGTGAGTGCTTCACTTAGAGTAGGTGGCATGTCAGAAAAGGATGCTGAGGTGGACAGTGGCCAGGTAGTGACCTAATGCAATACCTCAGTTACTCTCTACCTTAGAAAAGATCTACCGGGACATGGTGTTCATCCTACATGTCTTGAGAAGCCAATCAGTCAGCCCTGGACACACTGCAAGGGGTTTGTTCAGACTTGGGAAAGCATCAAACAAAATGAGTCTCTGAAGTGCCAGGGGTACCTGTCTCATCATGGGAGCAATGTGCTCAAAGGGAACGGGCAAATCTTGGTACACAACATCCTGAAGGGCTAGCTGTCTGGGTGAAGAAGGCAAAAGTAGTCTATTACAGCCTGAGCATTTACAGCAGTTCTACCAAAACAGCTGAAAACAGCAAAGAGACCAGTAGAAGGAGAACTTCTAAAGGCTAGAAAGTTTTCAAGGTAACCCTGGAGAGTACACATAGCCAACAAAAGTCTGAAGTCCTGCCTTGCTTTTGCTGGTATACAAAGTCCACGGGCATTTGCCATAAAACCAGTTTATCCGTCTTCATTCATCTTTGGCCTAAATCTGCCTCCCAGGTGGGCTTGTCCAGCTGCTGAGGTCACTTTCGTGCTCTTATAACATTCCTTTCAGGAAAAGAAAGGGCAGTAACTGGAAATGTCCCCTCTCAAAGAACACTTTGCAAGCAGAACTGAAAAGTATATGATAAGAAAGGGAAATACTAAAACCTCTGAAGCACTGGCAAAACAAAAACTAGCCAAGTCCTTTTCATCTTTTTTTTTTTTTAATTTTTATTTATTCATGATAGGCACACAGTGAGAGAGAGAGAGGCAGAGACACAGGCAGAGGGAGAAGCAGGCTCCATGCACCGGGAGCCTGACGTGGGATTTGATCCCGGATCTCCAGGATCACGCCCTGGGCCAAAGGCAGGCGCCAAACCGCTGCGCCACCCAGGGATCCCAGTCCTTTTCATCTTAAATAGAGGTCTTTTCTAGGTACTCTATTCATTGAGTGAGAGAGAGGGAGCATGAGCAGGGGGAGAGGTAGAAGCAGACTCCCTGCTGTGCGAGGAGCCTGACGCCAGGCTCGATCCCAGGACCCTGGGATCATGACCCAAGCTGAAGGCAGACGCTTAACTGACTGAGCTACCCAGGCGCCCAAGAATCTCAGAATTTCATGACTGGTGTCAGAGATGCTACCGGGAACTCTGCTTGGGACAAATGTTGCTGGAAAATACATGTAATCAGAAGGAAGAAATAATCTATCCTGAACAGAGTACTAACGTATAGCAAGAGGGGGTCCATAAAGAGTGATCTATTCCGACAGTTTCCCTTGCCTTTTCACCTGTGCTAACTCTTGTCTAGAGCACACTTCCTCTGTGATGCAGTTCGCAAGCTACTGCTCAGTCGTTGTGAGTGGCAGCTCCTCACCTACACCCCCCAGGACCCTCCTTCTATCTATAGGAGACGAGTGGGATCCCAAGAAGAAGGCCCGTAGGACTCAGCATTTTGTGAGAACATCAACTAGCATTTCAGGAAAATTACCAATTCTGGGTTTGCACCAATGACAGAAGATCTCAGGTACTTTATATAAAATTCATGGACACCCGAAGCCTAACTAATTTACCATTTGGATTGATAATTAATGAGCTGCAAACACTCATTTCCTGCTATACATGAGCTGTTGCCTTGATCTTATATTTTAATTGGGCTTTCTTTCCCATCTCGTTACTCAAGTATTGATAAACTTTTTAAAAGTCCCCCCCCCCCCCCCAAAAAAAAAGCAAGAGTCAGTGACAAACAGTTTTATAAATAACACAATGGTGAGAGCAGCAGAAGCTCCGACAAGCAGCAGCAGCCAACATTCATTGAAGGTCCAGGCTAAAGGCTCACATGTATTATCTGTTTTAATCCTTAGACTCCTCTGAGACAAGAAGTGTTATCATCATCCTCATCTTACAGAGGAAATTGGAGCTCTTGGAGGGTAAGTAATTTGCCCAAGATCAGACAGCTATTAAAAGACATAAGCGGGGCTTTGAATCCAAGGTTGTCTGATTACAGAGCCCAGCACCTAATGACTCTGTCTCATACAGAAATCTAGCATCTCTGGTACACAGAACCATCAACATAGTAAGAAACAAAATGAATAAATAAAAAAATATTTTAAAAATTTAAATACAGACAAATCTACACAAAAAGGATATACTTAATATATTAAAATGCAATATAACTTTTAAACATAAGCAAATAATATAGAAATTTTAAACCTATATAAAGCAATGCAACTTATTTTACTGAATTCCTTCGTATTGCTTTGTTTTATGGGGGACCCTAGACTCTTCCTTTACTTTTGGCAGTCTTAGAAAAGGATGATCTTCAGTGTAAAAAGCGGTCAGCATCTATCACACGGAGTAATAATCTTGCACTATTTCTATTACTCTGAATGTGTAGGGTCATCGTATGGCCTTAGAATACCAATATGGTTATCTAACATGCTTATTTGGTTTAGGAAAAGCTGATTTCCAATGATACAACACGAAATCCACCAGAAATCTGCTTTTTTTCATTTTTCTAGCACAGGCCACATAATCATCCTCAGAGCATCAGTGACAGTTCCAGTTCCAAGTGTTACCATAGCAACTGCTTCTGGAAAATGGAAACTAGTTATCAGTGAGCAGTGACCTGATACTATAGTAATAACTCAGCCATGTCACAGAAACCTTCTTCCTTTACACACTTGCATTGATTTTAGCAATATTTTTGCAAATTGGCTTGGCTTACAACTACTGAAAGGGTTTTCTTCTTTTTCTAAGATTTTAGTGACCGTTTAGTCTAAGAGGATCTCACTATTTACGATAGAATCAAATCCACCCGCAAAGGCAAGAGCACATTTTCCTGTGGTCAAAGATGTTTACCATTTGACTTGGAAAAATAAAGTCACCAGACAAGTATGATCGATCAATCCCAATTTTCTGGTTCTCATCTTATTTTCATTTGGATCTTATGCTTATATTTAAAGATGATTACTTCTTAGAAACATAAAGGCAAAACAAATATTTAATTTGCTGGATCGTAAGAGCCCTGTACATACTAGAGGTAATTCCTCCTTTGTTGAAGGAATTAATATATATATTCAACCTTCCCAGGTAACAATATTCTGTTAAACTGGGTTCAGGATATTTAGATTAATGTTTAAAGTTCTGACAAAATTTTTACTTTCAGTGACACATATATAAAAGATAAGAATGCCTCTTGTCACTCAAGGAGTTTCCTTTAGAGCTGGAATGTGGCAATTATGATCAAACAATACAAAAGGACTTTTTAAGACATATTTGGGTCATGATTTTTCTATTAATCTGTTTTGCTTCTTTGCAACTGCTTCTAGCATTTAATTCATTTCTGCATACAGTTTCTCCTAATTAAAAAATCAAAACAAAACCAACCACCTATGCCTCCTTATTTGAAAAAAACTCAGCATTGTCCTTTTGTTGAATCTATTATTAGGGCACGCCCCTAATCTACTGCCATGGGATAACCTGGATGCAACCGGAGCTGCCAAGACCGATTTTATGGAATCTGAGATGATAGATAAACCTGAAGCCTGGAAGTTTAGGTTTGGATTACCTGGTTTTGAAAATAAAGAAAACATCCATCATTCTTAAAAAGATAAGTCTCTAAGGCAATTTATACATAATTCCTAATTAGTCTCACAAAGCCCATTGAGAGACTCAGGAGATTAAAATTGCAGGGACAATAGGTAATCAATCCAGCGGCCCTTACCTCCTGGAGGTGGTTTGTTTTTGGAGGTGAGGATGACAAAGCCAAATCCTTCATTTTCTTTTCGTTGCAAGACTACATCATAGGCCTCTTGCAAAGCAGGCCTGGCTGGGACCTCTGCTCGGTTGAGGCGGGGAGAGCCATTCTGTGCTGAGAGGAGGGCTTGAGAGCTGTCATCCTCCGGTTGTTTCTCTATAATAAACATGACCAATTCTGGTATTTTCAGAACATCATATTTTTTGTTAACTAAAGTGCTTTTGTGCTATACCTTTCATGAGAAAATGTAGTTTTGGATAGCCTACAGTATAGAAAATCAATCCCCCCATGTGAGCTCTGGACGTAATCAGAGCGCAAATATAGGCTGCAGCAGTGTCTGACGTCTTAAATTCTCTTCAAGTGTGTAACTGGAAGAATTATATATATTTTCTCCTTTAAAGGAAGTTTTCTTTTTTTTTTTTTAAGATTTTATTTATTTATTTATTCATGAGAGACACAGAGAGAGAAAAAGGCACAGACACAAACACAGGCAGAGGGAGAAGCAGGCTCCATGCAGGGAGCCTGATGTGGGACTCGATTCCAGGTCTCCAGGATCACGCCAAGGGCTAAAGGCGGTGCTAAATCGCTGAGCCACCCGGGCTGCCCTAAAGGAAGCTTTTCTTTTCTTTTTTAAGATTTTATTTATTTATTCATGAGACTACACAGAGAGGAGAGAGAGGCAGAGACACGGGCAGAGGGAGAAGCAGGCTCCATGCAGGAAACCCAATGTGAGACTCGATCCCGGGTCTCCAGGATCAGGCCCTGGACTGAAGGCGGCGCTAAACCACTGAGCCACCTGGGCTGCCCTAAAGGAAGCTTTTCAAAGCTTCCATGAAAGTTCATGGTAAACCAATCCTTCTTGAAATTGTCTTAATTCAAGCAAGATTTTGACCAATAATTTTAACAAAAGCCGGTAATGAAAAATAACACGGCAAACTTCCTTTTAAAATCAACTTTAAATATAACTTAGCACAGGACTAATGTTCGTGATGTTGGGGAGGTCACAGCATCAGGGTCGAGATCCTGCCCCTAGCTGGTGGACAAGTTAGCTATCAACACGGGATTTGTCTTCTACGATGTGTTTTATAAATGCAGTTTTCCTGATTGATATCAGATGCGCTAACCACCAGCAGCCCTACTCCTACCCCGTCCAGCATATAACAAGCTGTCCACATGAACAGCCAATTCTCTTCGGCATAGAATAGGTCATAGGAATACTCAGGAAATGGAGAGTTAACTTCTATCGTTTTTTTCCTATTCAAATGTGACATAAGAATTCGAGAAAGAATGACACAAGTTAGTACTAACCGATTAAAAAACAGGCAAATTTTGTGCCATAATTTGATGCAAACCATCATTAACAACAACCACAACATACTGCCACTGAGGAATACCCATATGTAAGGGCTCCTTTGGCTCAAAAACTACATAATTCTGGGATTATGTTTTAGAATTTCAACAAAGTACCACCAATATCCCATCAATTAATGAAAAACAAAGGTTTCTTTTGGTATAATGTATGGTTATAATGAACTAGCTAAATGACTCCAATAATATCAAACTACTATGAAACTTCATGATGCTTTAGGGAGAGAACCAACCTCTAGTTGCACATCACATTTTTTACTTCATGTGGTTATGTTCCGACCCCAACACAACCAACACTGCATTAAA
Source organism: Canis lupus familiaris (assembly GCF_011100685.1). Taxonomy (NCBI): domain Eukaryota; kingdom Metazoa; phylum Chordata; class Mammalia; order Carnivora; family Canidae; genus Canis; species Canis lupus. The sequence continues at coordinate 62,817,344 of NC_049238.1, forward strand.
ATCTGTATGTGTCTCTAAATGCTTGATATTTATTTATTTATTTATTTTAAAATATTTTATTTATTTCATGAGAGACAGAGAGAGGTAGAGACACAGGCAGAGGAAGAAGCAGGCTCCATGCAGGGAGCCCGATGTGGGACTTGATCCCAGGTCTCCAGGATCATGCCCTGGGCTGAAGGCGGTGCTAAACCGCTGAGCCACCAGAGCTGCCCTAAATGTCTGATACTTAAGAAAACAGGCAGGCCTTTACTTTGGATGCTGCAATCAAAAACACAGCGCCTCATTTTAAGAGTAATGCAAATATTCATCAAGTCCACAAACATTCACTGATGTCCACTCTGTGCCAGGCAGTCACCGTTTTATGTATTGGGGAAATAGCAGTTAACTCAGTGGGTAAATATCCCTTTATGAAGCTTACATTCTTGTGCTATAGGATTGTCTTTTTAAAATCTTAAAGTGGCAAGAATTCACTTCTGAAAATTCCGATATAATACTCACAGAGTTATTGATGAGAAAAGTGTATTTATATCCTCATGTAATGGTTTAGACCCCAGGCTCTATAATTAAACTCCATGTTTTAATCCTGGTCCTACTACTTACCAGCTGTGTGTCCCTTAACTATTCTGTAGGTAACTATAAAACTGAATAATGACAGTACTTACATCATAGTGTCATAAAGACTACATAAAAGAACCTATATGTCTGAGACAGAGTAAGCACTCAATGAATGGTTTTCTTAAATGTTATATTATATCATATTAATACTTAACAAGCAGAAACATTCTGCTCTCTTTGAATATTTAGGATCATCAGGACCCAAACAAAATCTTTTGATATTCAGCTAAAGGGATATCTTGATATGACTAAAAAACTAACTGTATTTGTTTTTAAGAAAACAGACTTAACTTGATATTCCCATCCACAATACCCAATACCACATTGGCAAAGTCTGTCAATATGTTCATGTAATCTTAATATAGGGGCACCAAATTTCTTTCTCTTTTTTGATAGCAGAATTATTTCTGGATCCTTTTGACCTTATATGGCCTTCCACCATGAGGCCCTGGACCACACTAAATGGCTTATCTCATACACTATTAAAACATAGTAATCTGCAAAACCATATAGAAAATAGACTAAGTGTCTTTGTTTCTTTATTAACCTATCAGAGCAGGAACAAGTTCACATACCACCATAGAAGATCTTTCTTCTGACAGTTAAAAGCACATGGCCATTTCGAGCAGCAGTTGTCATGAGGTCCAAGACTTGTTTGTGTGACTTCCCTTTGACAGGAATTCCATCAATGCACATCAGTTCGTCTGCTGCACGGAGCCGACCATCCTTCTCTGCTGCACCCAGAGGGATGATGGCTCCAATGTAGATCTGATAAGATACCAAAGTATAGGTTGGTCTATACAGTCAACTAAGATCAGTCAATCTACACAGTCAACTAAGATCTACCATGACCCTTCCCTACTAAGTTAAAGACTTCCTGATCTAGTGCTAAGGAAACCAACAGATTTTTGCAGTTCAATTATGAACACCTGAGAAAGGTAGTATCTTAGAAAGCGACTATTCTCCAAAATGGCACTTCACATAACTACACTACATGATCTCTTCTGGATCTTCAGGGATGAGTACAACCAAGATGGAAAATGCAAAGCTATTCAAGAACTTTAGAAGTGCCACATTCACTTCTATCAATACAACAAAACAAATGCACTAAAAAAAATGCAGTTCTGTGGAGTAGCTACTAAAAAGCACAAAAAGTATACCGAATGCCATCAGCAAAGGTTTTTCTACACACTGTTCACAGCAACCAGGATAATTCTTAAGATACTCCTGTAACATATGGCTATTAGTAGAAATTCAGTATATACAACAGAGAAGCATTTCTTGTTCCTAAGTCTCAGAGCAGTGATATCTTAGGGGAGAAGAGAGTGGCCTGAGGTCCACTCACATCTAGGTAAGTGGATCTGTTCGTTTTGTTTGCCAGCAGTTAGAATCCTGTAATTATGGAATCCTGAATGTCTGCGCTAATTTCAGAGCTGCTAAAACTTGACATTTAAGAGAAAGGTTTCTCCCACATTGAGATAAACTCCTCCTCTTTTTTTTTTTTTTTAAAGACTTTATTTATTTGAGAGAGACAGAGAGAGAGAAAGAGAGAAAACACAAGCAGGGGGAGCAGCAGGTAGAGGGAGAAACAGGCTCCCTGCTTAGCGGGGAACATGATGTGGGGTTCACTCCCAGGACCCTGGGATCTAGACCTGAGCCAAAGGCAGATGCCTAATTGATTGAGCCACCCAGGCGCCCCTGAGATAAATTCTTAAAATGTCTTAGTCACCACTGACTGTATCAACAAAATAGGAAGCAATAAAACAAAATCACGTCTTCTACCAAGAACAATCAAGGTATTGTCTATTTGCCCTGCATAAGTCAACCTGCCTTAAGCTTTGTCTCTGATAACTGTTTTACTATAGCAAATATGGCTAATTAGATCACATTTATAATACATAAATCAACTGTTCTATTCAGAAATAGAAAGAAGCCTGTCATTTTAAAAGATTATTGTTACCTTTCAAGCTTGATAATAATGTCTTTTTTTTTGTCTTTCTTATACTATACAGTAAAGAACTTAAATATGTTCTCCAACTTAACAAAAAAGCATATTACTTCTCTGTCATTCAAACTAAGGGCAAAACTTAAAAATAGAACCCATTACATGTGTTCTCAAAACTTATGTGAGAATTGTGTATAAAGTTCTAGATTTTAAATGCTTTACAAACATAACCCTTATGCTTTCAGAACAGAAACCTCAATTATTTTATATTTTCCTAGTTTCATAGGTACAGCAGATGAAATGGCACCCAAAGGACTGAGCATGAAAAATGTCAACCCATTAATAAGAGTAGGTGACATAATATGCGCAGACTCATGCCACCTGCTTATGGAGCATTCATTCAAACAGACTGATTGTGGTAAACAGGATGCTTCTTTCTTACAGAAGGCAAAAGTCTTCAAATTTACCAAAGGCAAAGGGAAATAAAAATTGAAAATAAGCTGCAGGCACCTAGAGAAATACAGAAATTAATGATGGGTCAACTTATGGTGGACACACTCAGTTCTGGCCTCAGCCACACCATGGTAACTGCGAGACCACCACACAAACAGAAATGCAATCCTGCCTACATTAGTGAGATGCCGAGAAGACAGTTTTAACAAAATCTTAAAAAAGAAAAAATCAAATAAAACAAAACCACCATATTCTACCAAATGGCCACCTGAAAGTTCATAGGAGTAGCCAAATTCTGAAGTAGCTGAACTTACAGACTGATCCGGTCCCTCTCCTCCCAGTACCCGGAAGCCAAACCCCGACTCCTGTTTCCGAAGAAAAACATCCAAGTCCTTGGTGTTTGGTGCTAAGGAGAACCAGAAAATATAAAAGTAAATAAATAAAATAAAATACTTTGACTTACTTGAAAAGGATTACAATAAAACAATGCAATTATTTAGTAGGATAATATTATAGGGTTCAATAAACTATAACCTCAGAAACTTCTGGTTTGTGCAAACTTATATGAGAGCATACTCCTAAAAAAATTCAATCCTAATCTGACTCTAAATAAAACTTTGTATCGAGATTGCTCAGGCACATTTCCCCCACTTCCATGTATTCAGCATTAATACTGCCATTACGTCCTAATGCTTCCAGATCAATGTTATGACACTAAATTCAGAATCATCCAATTTAAGTTAGACATTTGATAGGCACAATTTACCTAAATTAACATGTGGACAAATCCTAGAAAGAAAGCCCAAAAGATGCCTTAATTCTACTCCCAAGCTAAAACCTGTTTCTGAAAAGTATTCCGTATTCGCTTCACCTAATTTTGCAAAATGATATTATTTTAGAAGAAAATAATGATTGCTAACACCTATCATCAGATCCCATTTTCCAGCTGCAGAAACTGAGGCTGAGGTAAGTGCTCAGCATCAGGCAGAAAGTAAATCAATGGCAGAGCTGAGATTTCAACTCGGCTTGGTTTCTAGGGTCCGGGCCCTTAGCCCACCCTATTCTGTCCCCCAAACAGAATATTAAGGTTTGCATTCACCAGAATATTAAGTCTGGAAAATCTACTTCACCACTAAAATAATTTGATCTTCAAGAAAATATTAATGTTATTCACAAGTGAGAAGTGTTTGCTAGAAACGTATTGGGGGATTCTATAAAAAGTGATACCGTGTGGGGTAGATCTTGATAATGTTACTTAGGAGCAGTCTCTTTTGAGAAATGATTCCTATTAGAATTACAGAACTTTAGAGATAAAAGACTCTTGAGCCCCAACTCAGTTACTTTATGGGTGTGGCCCAAAGGGACTAGGTAGTTTCTACCAATACTAAAAATATATTGGGCTCCCAACGAGAAGTCAGAAGAAAGGGATTCTCCATGATTCCATTAATTTAAATTATTGCTTTGATGTGCTTACATCTGGCTTTCATCTTTTTGAATATGGCCTAGGTCTATGAAGATAAAGATCTGGAATTGGTTAACTATGAAGTTGACTATACGTAGTATTTCCACTTGTGTACATAGTTTCTTTTTATTTTATTTTTTTTGTGTACATAGTTTCTAAGGTAGATTTAGATCTATTTCTCAAAAAACAAATTAATTTAAAAAAATCAAGCCTATGTAGCCTGCAATTTTACTTTGGAAAAGATTTCTCATTTTAAGTAAATTAGCACAAAAAAATGAATTTCTGCCTTATGCACATTCTTGGCTCATCACCCCTGAGCTGGACTCCCCTGAGCAGTCTAATCTGCTTTCCTCCTCAGGCTGCACACCCTCTGATCCACTATCCCTCCTATTCCTGCCAGGAAAATCTCTCTGAAACCCAAGTCCAAAGCGATCATCCCTACATACAGTTAAACCACCCCAAGGCTCTCTATCTTTCAATGATGGACTCCAGCTTCCTCAGAATGGCCTAACCCACCTTCCCCAGCTGAGCCTACTCTCCCCTCTGGTTTCCCTTGCCAACTGCACCCAGCCAACCTGAGCTACTTGCAGAACCCAGGCCATGCAAGGTCAATTTGCAAAGGTTATTCCTGCTTTCTTCCCTTTTTATCTCATAAACACCTCTTCTTCTTCTTTTTTTTTTAACACCTCTTCATCTTTAAAGACTTGGTGAACAGTAGCTGATACTTCCTACTACCCCCATTGCTAAAATGGCCCGTTTCCTCCTTTGGATCCATGTGAGGCTTATTTGTACTTTTTATGCACACCTTTTTTTATTATATATTTATCTTTTCCACTTAGGTTTAATCATCTTTGTGGCGCACTGCCTACAGAACCTACTTGTCTCTGTATTCCCATCACTTACTGCGGTGTTAGGTAGATAGTAGGCACTTAGTCCCTGGTTTTGAAAAAAATGAAGGAATGAATGTTGAAAATAAATGGAAGAAGCCCAGAGTCATATGAAAATGAGGATGAAGGAATAATTTTTCAATATGGTTTTGAAAGATGGGAAGGTTCCAGTTTTTTCAAAAAATCCAAATGTATTTTGTCTCAAGTGCTCCTGAAATATTCTACAACTACTTACGTTTATCTTCATATAAAGTCTTCGATTTCAGGTAGACCTCTGAAGGATCCAATTTTGGAGATCCTGACCTGATAATGCTGGGTGGAAAAGGCATAGGCTGGGGAATGGGCTCATTTATGGCCTCCAAACTTCCTAAATTTTCCTTTGTATCTGTTTTCTGAAACAGAAAAGGGCCTTACTTAGTTTTTTTTTTTTTTTTTTTTTTTTTTTTTTTTTTTTAACAGATAGCCGATTAGTTCATAAAACTCTTGTGTTAACTGGGTACATCAACGGATTACAAGCTGGGTGGGTGGCAGGGTCAGAGCCACAGGCTGTCTGCAGTCTTGGAGAGGTTCACCCTTACAGCCATGTGTACTTGGTTAAGACACATTTAACTTAGATTAGAAAAAATGTACAATGATAACTCCCAATCAAGCAAAGTAGAACTAAATTATGATTTTAGATGTAATTGTCTTTGTAGCCATACCCACATTCGTTGTGGAGATCTCAGCAGCCTCATATCTTATACCTAGCACACTTTCTTTCCTGGCACTGTTTGCTGTACCCTTTGTTAGGTCTTATTGGCTATACGGGTCCTGAAATAGGCTACTCAGTCAGAAGAATGCCAAAGAAAACCTTTTAAGTCTGACAGCCTATCACTTTGATAACAAGCCAATTGAGCCCAGAGGCCACAGTTACTCTAGAAAGTCTTGCTTAATCCATCATTAAGAAGATTATCTAAATGTGGGTGTTTGCAGTCCCCAGGAAATTATGGGAAGCTACCACTGCTTGTCTTTGGGTGTCAGGGAGAAGATGGAAGAGTGTTTATTATCTGCCCTAACATTTAGCGATTTCCTTACCCTCCTCGGAAACATGAAGAAAGCAAAAGACTTCTAAGTAGTCACTTCAGTGTGCTTGTGCTTTACCATTTAGAGGACAGGATTACTGGTCATATGTGCCTCTATAATTCAACAGAAATACTTAACCCTTCTGTCTATTTAACAGAAACCCCACCTCTTCTAACACACATGCTTCCCCAGAGTTTCTGATACAAGCCCAGGGAAGTATGCGTCCTCACTTCTCCCAATAGATAATCACCACCACGGAGGGCTGTTCTTACGGAGGGGAGCACTGCATCTGTCTTGCTGGATTAGGAAGAAGCATTTGAGGACCACTGTGTACTCACCATTTTGGCAGTTTTAGTTGGTGAAGGAGGACCTTAAAAAAAATGAGCCAGATTTTAAAAACAGAGGAAGCATTTCCAGATCACAAATACTGCTCATGTTTATGGCAAAACTAGCTTCGACTTTTAGCAGGCTAGTAAATCCTATGGTCAACTCCCACTATGTGCCAGGCTTTGTCCATACATTATCTCACTTTATTTTCATGACAGTCCTAAGGCATAAGTGTTACTACCACTTTACAGATCAAGTAAACAAAAACTCAAATAGATTGCATTATTTCCTCATACCATAGAACCGACAGGTAGCAAGGCAGGAAATGGACATGGGTCCTGTCTGACACCAAACCCTGGTCTCCTTGTTATATTTGTTGGAACCTTGGATAACTTTCCAGTACTCACAAAGAGATCTTCTATAGATCTTACTCTGAGCACATTCTACTGTATCACCCAGAGAAGAAACAAGAATTGCTCAAAGAAATAAGAAAAAAATGAAAAATGTCCCAATGAAGTTAAACTGCTCATTTGCCTCAAAAATGAAAACTAAAAGCCAGAGAGAGAAGTGTGAAGGGCTAAATTTTATTCTCGAAAATACTAGTCATTCATAGGTAGGGATTTAAGAAAGCCCATCAAAACACAACTTTATGATCAGTCCTTGGAACTGGATTTATGTCTGTGAGCAGTTCAAGTCAGCTGATGACCTTGGAAAATAAAAATTATATTTCTCTCACACGGGTACTGTGGGGTTTAATTAACATTTATGGACAGATAATAAAGCTTGAGATAAAAGCTTTACGAGCGCAAGCTATCATGATTGCTTTACAGAACAGATTAACACACCATTCAACATTTTGCTTATTCACAGAGATGCTAGCTCTTTCAAAACATCTTCGGTACATTACAGAGGCCCAGATGAAGTACCATAGTTGAAAGCGTCAATTTCTATAACTGCCATCAATAGAGAAAATGAAATTAAGAGGATATATTTCATTTGAAGCAGCACAATGCTGTGACTCTCTCTGATTACTACAGCTATAAATCAGATTTTAAAAAGAATATAGAGGGAAGAAAATCCATAATGGACACAAATGAGACCACTAATAACTAAAAAAAACTGCTGCAAAAGATACTGCTTACGGAAGCAGTGAGACAGAACCTGAAGGAAAATGCACACGAACTACCAGTGAAGTAGGCTGAGAAAAGAGGGATTCTCCCCTGGAAGTAAGGACGATTAGCAGATACAAATGCATGAACGATGAAGGTTTTTTTTCCCTTGTGCTTTTACTCACCTCCTCTCAAGATAAGCAACGGTACATCTGCACCTACTGGAAACTGCTTTAGCACCTCTACCACTTGGAGATGTGTTAAATTCTGCACATTTTGATGGTAAATCTCCTTAATTATATCCCCCTTCTGGAGGCCTTGACACCACTGACTATCCAATATCATTTTGACCTTCTGTCCTGTTGGGCTGTCAGCAATTGCAAACCCAAAGCCTTTAGGGCCCTTAATCAGAGGGACAGTCACTAGTTCAGGCTGGGAGCTGCCAGATGACGCCAGGGACGCTCTCTGCTCGCTCGGATCCGATGGTCCATTGAGACGGTCACTGATCAAGGAGTGTCCCGGTTTTCCATTCTGTTCCAGAACCACTGCTCCTGACTTAAAATCCTGAGTATTCATGCAAATCTCTCCCTTGGTTAATGACTGTCCATTGATGACAGGAGTAGCAGCAACAATGTCCACAACAGAATCTTCATTGTCATCAGGAAGTGGATAACCGCGACATAAAGTGAGGTTTACGTATTGATTGACAGGTACCAATTGAAACATCTGGACAACATCTGCATGGGTGTGACCCAGGACACAGTTGCCATTGATATCTACAATAACATCACCTGTTAAGACATAATCAGGTTAAAAATATTAAAACCACCGAGTTCATTTTTTGTTGGGGCACGGTGGGACAAAAATTTATCATCTAAATTTGAATTCTGGAAACCTCTTACTATTCCTTAACTGCAGAAAGGACAGATTTTGAACATAGATACATCATTTTCTCTTCTGTGATTCTTCTCTTAAAAGAACATAAATGTATAAAACCTTAATTATCTTTGTGGCACAGAGTTATGACCTCAAGCTCGAGGGAATCATTTGAAAAATAACTGTGAATTCATACTGTCATTGTTAGTCTATCTTCTGAGCCATACTTAAGTGGCCACAGAAAGTTAGGTCCATGGTGGTAGGTATTCAGCACTTAGAAGAGGAGCAAATAACTCCACTGGCTAGCTAGCTACTTACACAAACAGGAGATCTTTAAATACCACATTATGGTACTTGATTTTAAGAGGCCAGTGATTACAAGGCATCTATAAATTCATTTTAGTTTGAAAATGTTAAGGCTGATGATTAGAATAATGTGAAGTTATGAATGTATTTTCCTTTAGCATCTTTCTTATTGCAGAGATGTTTGATTTATTGTAATTCAGATTTCAAAAGGAGAAACAAGCAACAAGAAAATTCAACATAAGCAAAGAACATATTATTTAAGACACTGAAAAGTCAGCTAAACTAATTCTTATTAGAGTTAGTTTTGGGCAGCCCCGGTGGCTTAGGGGTTTAGCACCGCCGTCAGCCTGGGGTGTGATCCTGGGGACCCGGGATCGAGTCCCATGTCGGGCTCCCTGCATGGAGCCTGCTTCTCCCTCTGCCTGTGTCTCTGCCTCTCTCTGTGTCTCTCATGAATAAATAAATAAAATCTTAAAAAAAAAAAAAGAGTTGGTTTTGCTTTCCTGATTTTACATTATTACAACCACTTTGTTGCAGAATCATTACTACTTGACATTCATCAGTTGGTGAATTTTTTTAATGCAGCCTTAACTTTTAAAATCTGCCCTCTAATGTCTCATCCATTTGCTGCTTTTATTTGAATATGATTATTTAAAAGGTTAATGCCAAATAAAGGTGTTTTAATCTTTTCTGATTGCATGTAGGCTTTAAAAAATCAACACAAATGGTATTTAAAAACAAATGTTAGTGTGCAGAAATTTGTTTCATAATCTAAGAAGATGCAGAAATTAGACTAATAAAGTTTTTTTTTATTTTTATTTTTTTAAAGATTTTACTTATTAATTCATGAGAGACACAGAGAGAGAGAGAGAGGCAGAGACACAGGCAGAGGGAGAAGCAGGCTCCATGCAGGGAGCCCTACGTGGAACTCGATCCCAGGTCTCCAGGATCACGCCCTGGACCGAAGGTGGCGCCAAACTGCTGAGCCACCAGGGCTGCCCAAGAAACAAGGTTTGGATTCTTCCTCCCCTAGTCAAGTTTCCAGAATTTCCGTGGAAGTATGGTATTGCTATGTAAATTAGACATCAGTTTTAGACAAATCTGCATCTATGTTATGAAACCCTGACAGCACACAGAATACCTACAAAATGTGTTTTGTGGATAAAATGTTAAAGAAAAGTCAAAACTGAGAGCTTAAAGGTTTTACTGATAATTTTAACTCTCCAGGGTTTGTTAATCTTACAAAGTAATAGTGAAAATTTTCCTTATAAATATAACTTTTGATTATCTTGTTTTCTTGTTTTAAGTCTTATGTTAAGTCTTAAATGAGAAAGCAGAATATGAGAGATGCCATATCCTAATTGAAAATAAGTTGATATCTGCCATTAAAAGTATTATGGAGTGGCCCAGATGGCTGAGCGGTTTAGCGCCACCTTCAGCCCAGGGTGTGGTGCTGGAGACCTGATGAGATGGAGTCCCATGTCGGGCTCCCTGCATGGAGCCTGCTTCTCCCTCTGCCTATTGTCTCTGCCTCTCTCTCTCTCTCTCTGTCTGTCTGTCTGTCTCTCATGAATAAAAAAAAAAAAAAAAAAAAAAAAAAGTACTATGACAACTGAATTATCCAAATGGGGGAAATGCATTTGCACTAGCAAGCAGGGCAAGAAGTGACCTTCAAGGCATAGTAATATCTGTCTGGGAAAAAGTGCTAAAAGCTCCCCCATAAGTGTAACTTCCTCTAACCCCCTCAGCCATAAAAACTGTCGGCCATATAAAAATATCTAACAATTACCAAGCAAAGACTTTGGGAAAATGATACAAAAGACAAATTTATATGGCCCTGTAAAAATGGTAATTTCATGTCTGTAATTCTTAACGTAGGAGTTTAATTTTACTAACAACCAGTGAGACTAAGGAAGCAAAAAGCAAACCATATCAAACAACAAAACTTGGGAAAAAGCTGTGGGGCATCTTTTGTTTGAAATCACCATAAACACCATGATGGATCATTTTTCAGAAAAGATTATAGGTACATGTTAGATAGCTCCCCAAGTACCCTACATCATCAAAGAAAAACAACCAAACCATTCTCTGGGATGATTAATAATCTTTATCTTAAGCACAGTCGAGGAGCTATCTTGAGATGATACAAATTACTCACAAAATCAATACATTTAGTATGCTTTCTCTAAGTACGCACTTGTAAAAAATGGCCCTCTCTCAAAATTAGCATGCATTGAATTTAGACAATAAACTATTTTAATACAGAAATCCCCCTTCCCAGTTGTATAATCTAGTTCTCTCTATATATAAACTATATGTATAATATATGCATATACAGTTATTAGATATGTAAATACATATTTATTATATGTTTTATAAATATATATATAAACAAAACCTTTTCACCATACTTTTTATTATAGTATCATTGCTCTTCAAATAATTCTGAGAAATTCGTTACCTGGTGCAATTTTCCCATCCTGAGCTGCAGGACCATCTTTCAGCACATTTTTCACTTGTAAGAACTCATCAGGCCTATCTCCACCAATAATGGTAAAACCAAACCCCATTGTGCTTTTCTTCAAGGATGCTCGAATCAGGACACCTTTCAGCTGCGATGGATCTCGAGTAAAGTGGGATTTTTCCATATCTATACCAAAATGAGAAATGGGGTTGAGGACAAAAATAAAAACAATGAACATGGCCCTCAAAGTCAACCTCTAAGAGAGTCTATATAACTTATATATAACAAACCATAAAGGGAAGCACATTAGAATCTAATATTACAAAACATAATTTAAATTCATAAACTAAATCACTTAAAAACTTAGCCAATGCCTCATGTCTCTCTGATAGGACTCCTCTATGTTATTTGAAAGGTAAAAGCACCTACTCTATCACCCCCTCATTGCTTTGTTCATGAGAGATGCCATATCCTAATTGAAAATACTATCAGTAAAGGGCTTCACGTTTCTTCCCTTGTACTCGTGTTCAGTGAATACTTTCAGAAGAAAACACATACAGCTCCATTGAAAAGCTTATTTTCCGAGGCATCCTCAGATGATCGTAAAACTGAAAATGATCCATATTTGCAAATAATGAATTTATACAGCTCTTTCTCTTTCCCCTCCTCCTTCTCGACTGTGGCTGCCATGAGGGTACTTCTGGGAGCCATGAAAAGATCAAATTGTGCGATTAATAATTTACAAAGCACTGTTTAAATGAACTTTTATGAAGATGGTCTGATATTTGCTGCCAAATATTTAATAGTTTTATTGAGATAGAATCACATATGATAGAATTCAGACATTTAAAGTATATAAGTCAATGTTGTGCAACCACCACCAGATTGTAGGAGCCCCTCTACCCGGCACCCCATGAAACCCTTCTGCGAAATCCCCATGCCTGTTAGCAGCCACTCCCCATTTCTCTCTCATCTGCACTCACACCCTAGTGTTAGGCAAGCACCAATCTACTTTCTGTTTATAGTGCCTAATCTGGACATTTCACAGAAACAGAGTCATGGAATATGTGGAATTTTGAATGATTTCTTTCACTGAGTGTAGTGTTTTTGAGGTTCATCTGTGTTTGAGCATGTGTGAGTACTTTGTTCCTTTTCACTGCCAAATAATATTCCACTGTAGGGATATATCACATTTACTTATCCATTTTTCAGTTGATGGACATGTAGGTTGTTTCCACTTTTTGGCCATTACGAGTGATGCTGTTACTACCATTCATGTGCAAGGTTTTGTGCAGGCATACATTTTCATTCCGCTTATGTAGAGACTAGGACTAGAAGTGCAGCAGTTGTCCTAAACATACAGCAACTATGTTTACTCTTTTGAAAAGCTGTCAAACTTTTCCAAAGAGGCTGCGCCATTTTACTTTTCCACCAGCATGGGTGAGAGCTCCAATTTCTCTGCAGCGTGGCCCACACTGATAACTGTGTGCTTTTTCAGTTCTAGCCCCTCTGGTGGGCAGGAGTAATATCTGGCTGTGGTTTTGATGCTCATTTCCCTAATGACTTACATAAACAAAGGTGATTTGTTTCCTACCCAGCTCACCCTCAACACTAGTATCCAGGCCAGAGTTATACGCCCATAGGCTCTGCTGCCGTTATTAGCAAAGGGATCTAGGAAGTAAACATTAAAGCATGTTGTTAGAAAAGAGTAGTGGTTGGGGGCTGCCCCCTATGGCAGCAAGGACTGTGTGGTGTAAAGAGCTCCCACAAGAGGGAGGCCTGCCCGGAAGGTACTCACAAAGGCTGGCTTGCGGCAGGAATAGGTCTACTTTACTTGACCTGTTCTTCCCAGGTTTGCTGATCTCTTACAAATAAAGGCACTCGGCATGAAACAAATAAAGAAAATAAAGAAAGGAAAGAAGAAAGAAAGAAGGAAAAATCAGCTATTTTGGGCTTCTCAAACTAGAGGACTAGACTCCAGATGGCAGCACATTCACCAGATGGAGACAGTTTTGGGGGTGCCTCCCAGAGCTGGCCAGCCAGCCAGTCTGCTTGTGGTGACCTCTCTGTGCACTGTGGAGCTCTTGTTAAGCCTCTGACATTTAACAATGTATCTAATTTTGAGAAATACTAATAAAATAGTCAAAGCTAATGAGAAGTCGCTCAGAATTAGGTTTTACCAGAATTAAACACAGGAAAAGTGAGAATAAGAAAAACAGAGAGGAAGTGTCTTTGATTCTAAAATTCCTGATTTTAAATCCATGCTGGGTGATTTTCTTGAGTGATCTTGGAATGTTCTTTGACCTTTTAAAATCTCAAATACTCTATCTACAAAATAGGGATAATAGTACCTTATTCATGCAATGGCCACAGAGACTAAACTAGGGCAAGCATCAAAAGCACAGGCAACAGAGCTTGACCAATAGTAACTGCTCAATAAATGCAGATGAGCACAAACACACATACTGTCTATAGAAGGAGGCTTCTGACTCATAAAGTTGAGTACTTCTGTCCTTGTGGTGAGCATCACCTTGGAATGGATGAATCAAATGACTGCAACTTGATGCCATCGAGACATCTGAAAAGGGACCTTGCAGAGATATTCTGAGTCTTAGATGAGAGGGTGTGTGCAAAGCATCCAATCGAGCACTGGACCCAGTTATCTCAGTAAATGGTGGCCATCAATCTCCAAGAACTTGCACAACTTCTATCACTTCTAAGAAGCTTTTCTTGCCCTTTCCACTGTCAGATTTAATTCCTCTTTCCTTTGTTATGTCTATTATCATACTGTACTAAAATTAGGTGTCTATTTCCCTGCCTAAATCATGAGCTCCTGAAAGACAAAGGCTGAGTCATTATTCTCCTTTTAATGCCCAGCTCATAGGAGAGTGCCTGGTTATCTAGATCAGTAACATACACATGGTTTCTGCCCTCAAGGAGCTTAGAGTTTAGTGAGGAAGAGAAATCTCCCTCGATATGTGCCACAGAGACGTGGGCATTCGAGAATTCTATGTTACAATACAAAGAATTGTGAATTTAAACTCAGTAAAACTAAGTGCAAATTTTGGCTTGACACTCACTAGGTCTCTGAGCAAAAGGCTTATCTTTACCAAAGTCTCAGTTTCCATTATGTGCAGTAGAGATTCATGTTTCTCTCCACTTAGCCTCCTCTGCCTGCCCTCTTTCAGTCAACGCTATGAAAACAGTTGCCCATATCCACTACCTCTACTTCATCACCTACCATTCCCTCTTTGTTCCATTGCATTTTTACATCCTTTCCCCACTGCTTTTGCTAGAGTGACAAGTGACTTCCATATTGTCAACTTCAGTGCACACTTTTCAATTTCTGCCTTTCTGGACTTTTCAGCAACACAGGATACAAACACTCAATTTCTTTTTGAAAATCATTCTTCTCATGCCTGCTCCCCTAACAACCTCATCTCTTGTTACTACCCCACAAATATTCTATGTTCTAGCCATTCGTACCTGTTCTCTGGCCCCTGGAACTTCATGCATCTATGGTTTTTCACATTTTGTTCTTTCTACCAGGTGTGCCTTCTTGCTCCTCTGAAATTATCATCTGTCTGATTTAATTTTTCCTAACGCTTTAAGATCCACTTCTAATGCATCCTCTGCTTTGAAAGTTCTTCCCATGGCCTTGACTTTCTCTATCAACCAAGAGGTGAGCATTCCCTCTTTTACACCACCTATGAATATGTTTCCATGAATATAACATGTACATCATTATTCATAACAATGAAAGCTAGTATTTATTGGCAGCCATTTGCCAAATAGCATTGTAAACACTTTACACCTGTTAATTTGCATGCTCAGAACCACCTTAAGAGGTAAATACTGTTCTTATTCCTATTTTATAGATGAGGAAACAGAAGCACAAAGAGTTTAGGGAACTCATTCAAGGTTATGCATTTGGGATTCATACCTGCTCTACCTTCTGTGCATTTAACTGTTATCCGAGGACGACACGTAACACCATATATGGTAGCCATTAATTTCCTATATCAGAATGTGAACTCCTTTTTTCTTTTTTAAAGATTTTATTTATTTATTCATGAGAGACACACACAGAGAGAGAGAGAGAGAGAGAGAGAGAGGCAGAGACACAGGCAGAGGGAGAAGCAGGTTCCATGCAGGGAGCCCGATGTGGGACTCGATCCCGGGACTCCAGGAGCACGCCCTGGGCCAAAGGCAGGCGCTAAACTGCAGAGCCACTCAAGGATCCCCAGAATGTGAACTTTTGAGGGCAAGATCTGTCTTACTCCTAACCGTTTTTGAATATTATGTGACTGGTAGAGCACTAGGCATATAGTACGTGCTCAAAAATATTTGTTAAATAAAAATGTTTGCTCTGCATTAAATCAAATGCAGAAGCTAAGGGACAGGACTATGTTTCTGAAGTGTAGCTATAAAAAACAAGTGCTTCTCTCATGGACAACAGAAGTGAGGAATCTATTCAATTAGTACAGTATGACCAAACAGACAACCCTGGTTATTAATGACAGATGGAGGTTGGGGAAGAGATGGGGAGGCATAAGTGGAATGTGAGAAATTCCCAGGCAGCTTTTTCAAAATATACATGGCTAGGCTCATCAAAATATTAGGACTATGTATTTTAAAAATATTCCCCAAATGATTCTGAATTACTAATACGCTGCCATCCCACTTGAGAATCAATGTTATTGGCAAATAATACAGTGGATTTATTCCTATCAGTTAATAAAGAGTCCTGAATGGTTAAAGACATAAGACCTAAGCATTAACTTGGGAGAAGTTCATAATGGAGTAGAGATCTCAGACTGTCCTGGACTGAAACAATGGGAAACAATGCAATCTTCATATCACAACCTCAGGCCCATGACAAAGCTATTTAATACTTTTTGCCAACTTTCTGTACTAGCAGAATGGGAAAATCACAGTATTCTCAAAATGTCTAGATGTTTTATTAAGATTATTCCCACCCTTACAGTGATAAAAAGTAGACATTATCTGATGATCCTCAACAATAAAAAGTTCAAACCTTATTTTCATGAATTCAGTATATAAATTTCACAAGGCATTCTTACAAGAAAAGATTGAGAAAAAAAGTTCTACCTGGTTTTGAAGACCCAGTATCAGCCTGTCCTAACTGCTTTTTCCTTTTGGCTTCCTCCACTGGATTTTCAAACTGGGTTTTCTGGTTTAGGTGACTGTAAAATGTAGAAAGACAGGCATTTCAGTTTAAGATGAAAGAGTTACATTATTTTTAAATAGAGTGTTATACCAACTCATTCCCATAGGTTAAGGGGCAAACGTTTATCTCCAAACTATGGAATGCAGAGAAGCTGAATGATGGTAGTGGAAGGGCTTTTAACAACTAAAGAAAGGCCCATTGAAGATGCCTAGAAGTGAAAGCTGCTGAAGCATTCACTATAGCTTCTGCCTCAAGGTACCCAGCAGAGAGCCAATAACAGTTTTCAAAACCATAGGAGAAGCTCTCACATCTAATGCAATCAGAATGGATGGTAATGGATCAGCTCATTTTCTAAAGGACAGTTAATGGTAGGAGGATTTTAATTCAAGTTTCTTTAAAATGAAGTCGCTAATACAGACGCTTCTGGAAATACCTAAGTATAGAGGCTTTCTTGAATTTTACTATTATTTTTCCAACTGACTCACCCACATCAATTTAGCAGAACTAAAAAAGAGATTGGTTTTTATCAATTTGTATCACAGAATAACTCTTCCACACTCAACATTTTTCATAATTATATAATAATTAAAATAATTATGATCATAGTATAAATTTAACTGGTACTTCTGATTTGGGAACATTCACAACTGCCTTGGAAAGCATACAAGTCTGTAGGGGAAAGCAGAACAGCACGGGGAGACTAAGGGTGAACAATTAACTAATGGTAGTCAGTACATGATGGGCAAAAGTGCATTTCACCGGGGGAGCAGAGCACTTGGTTGGTCTGGCAAGTCAGTCAAGTGGAAGTTGGTTAAGAATGCAACTACTGTATAGAAGTTATTTGAACCAGTTCTGATACAGAAGTAACAGGAATTACTTTCTAGCACTTCCATGGTACAAATATATTTCAGCCAAATGATAGATAGCATTTTCCAGCAGAATCCATTTTAACAAAAAGTGACATTAGCAAATATCAACAATTAAATATCAAATCATGAGAATCTCAGATCATGGTTGCCCTTAGATAGGCTGAATATTATAAAATTTGCATACAAATAGCCATACAATTTGGATAATTACTTTGCCATCTGTAAACATTAATGGTGGTGATGGAAAAGGGTAGCAGGGACCTGTCAGGGCAAGGTATGCTGGCTTTCTCTATGTCATTTAGGTTTTTAGTGCATTATTAACTCTGCAACAGATGCAATTATTTAGTTTCAGAGCTCTAAATATGGCAAGTTCCACTTGAAATTCTTTGGGTGATAACTTCACTAAAGCTCAAGTAGCTTCTGCTTCCTATTCAGGGAGGAGCCCTTATCACTGAGTTAAGTGCTAAGCCCTCTGGGAAAATGGAGATCTTTGGTATTAATTTAGGGATTATTTTAAACATTACTTATTAGGTACTGACATTTTACATATTCTTAGAAAAGTAAAACTACAAGAAAATGACACTTAGAAAAGAATAAACCTGTTTAGAATGACTTTAACGTCATCAGATGAAGGGCTCATTTTGCCACCTAGGCATTAAAACAGAAAAAGTAGTAATTTACACTCTTTGTAATGTGTGGGAGAGGAGAGTAGAAGTATGCAAATGAGTAAGCCCTTTCCTGAAAATTCTTTGACAAAAGAATGTAAGATTTTAGTGCAGAGAGTAATTGCATCTGTCACCTTGAACTATTTAGATTAAAATGCCACCCAAATAACAAAACAATACAGAAAAGTTAAAACACCCTCCTTTTCATTTAGTTACTTATATTCTCAATATTGTTAAGATTTAAGAGCTTTTGTTTTCCCTATAACTAGCTATGGGAAGTAAGATAGGAGAATATCACAGATTACCAGAAAAACTAAAAAAAGAGTAGCAAAGAAGCATTATTAAATACTGAATGTATAACTTGGAATCTCATCTGCATTAAAACTTTGTCTACAATAGGTGGACTTTAATAATTTATCTCCACAAACAAAATCCTTCTTCGTCCACGAAGAATTTGAGATACTCAAGCAGATGTATATTTTGACTTTGAAACCTAAGCGCATCAAGACACTTAATGCAATACAAGAAGACAACATTTCTAAATATGCAAGCATTCTTAGAGAAGGCCTGCCATTAAGTTTTTGGAACAATTTTATTTTCAAAAATAAATTAATCCATTTCAGAATCTCATCCCTGAAAATAAATACTTGCAAAGAAAAAGTGCCATTGCAGTTGGTGTTACTACTACAAGGCTCTGCCAAAAGCAATCATTGTGCCATCTGGTTTGACAAAGTGAGAGAGCCAAAGAGTAGCCATTCAAGTAACAGCTTTTTATCTCCATCAGTAAACTCACTGCAGATTACTATGGTCGGGATTCAAAATCTGACTAATCTGGGAATCAAGCCACACTCCATAGCTCAGCTGACTCCATACTAATGTGCATCTTGAGTACAGCCTGCTCTTTCTTAATCTAATAAATTACCCTCCTGTAAAATGAGCTCGTCCTGGGAACAATCATACAAAATCATGTTTTTGCTGCTGTTCCTTCTAATTCAGGATATTTTACACACGCTCCGTGACAACTAGGAGCAGGTCACTTCAAGATTTACCCTAAAGTTGCTTCAATATTATATCTTTGCTTAATGAGAACCAGATCATTTAGCCCAAGATTTTATTACAGGCAAATGACTTTCACCTCTTGACCATGTATTCAAACTTACTTGGAATGGACAATAAGAGAATGAGAATCATTATTGCAGAAATGTTCAGCAGTGTCAATGACAATTAATAGTTTATTGAAGTCAAATTTAAATAGACTAAACAGCTAGGGGAAAAAAATCCCACAAAACCTTTCTAGTTAGCCTTCAAACAATTCTTTGAGAAATGGCTATTTCTTTGTTTTACCTAAATATGCTTTAGAAAACACACACACACACACACACACACACACACACAATGAAAGAGCTGCTGTATACTTTTCACATGATAATATCAGCAAGATATTAAATAACATAATGAAAATAAAATTAGCACAGCCTTCCAAAGGAACCAAAGTGTTGACACTGTGAAGTTATATACCTACGGGTCAAATGGAGCTGTTTTCTTATGGTACAAGTTAGATTTTAAGAAATCATTCCAGAAATCTGGCCGTGGGTACTCAAATAACAATCTACACATTAGAATAAAGACTAGATATACACTTGAAATGAATGTGACATTGTGTGTCAACTATACTTCATTAAAAAGAAAAGACTAGAGTTACAACAGGAGTCAGAGATCCTTACTTGAGGGATAAATACAAGGAAATGGCACTTGTTTACAACAAAAAGTAATGAAAAATTAATAGGCAATCATAAAACTAGAAGGTACCCATGCTTGCTACTTTTTTCGGGAAATAAGATTTTGCCTTCACTACCTCGGCAGTAGGTACAGACTACTAGTTTCTAGGTACATGCTAGTAACATTTTTAATGCCATTATTTGCCTGAGGTCAAAATTCTACCTATAGCATTTGGAAAGAAAGCAATCTCTGATCATCACAATGCAGCAATTGGACAAATGAAGACAAAGAAAAGAAAAATCCGAAGATGCTGATATGAGTCTGATTTCTCATAGGCAGGTATTTGGTGCTTTATTCCAACATAAACTTATGTTTAAATTTAACCATAACAGCTGGGTAAGAAGCAACTTTCCTCCATCCCCCAAAAGAATACTAAGTGTTCCTTGATTAACTCCCTAAGAGATAATACTCTTCTAAACCTGTACTCCAAAACTTGGGATCATTACAGCTTACTGCCCTTAGAGTGCTTTCACTGCCTTCACAACCAAAGAGCTGTGGTGTTGGAAGTGATCTTAACATTTCATCTAGTCTATCCCCTCATTTCACAGTTTTCTACACTACTTTTCCCTTTAGATGCTGTTGTAGTAATGGTAACACTTCCAGTAATTCATCAACATAGCAACTTCCCTCTTGCTGTATTTAACTCAAAGCAAACTTCTGGGGAGCTCAGAACCACTGAAGTAAATGCTCACTGCCCCTACTTCTAATTCCGAAAGTTGGATTGTAGAAACATAAAGTGTTGTATTTGAGTATTCCCTAATGCCATATAATGAAGGAAAACGTTTGGGAGAATATTAACTGAGGAAACAAACTTACTCGACGTAGTATGTCCCATACTGAGGGTCCTCTATTTTCTCCCAGCCATAAGGAAGTTCTGGAAATTAAAAAAAAAAAAAAAAAAAAAAAGAAAGAGATGGAGTAAAATGCCAGATTCAAAATCAACAGAGAAGAATTCACCATGAGTGAATTTAAGTGTCTTTTATTTCATGACACTAATATTTGGGAGACAGACAGAAAGCTGAGGACTGGCTTTAAAAGAACAAACATGGTTTGAGTCCAGTGGCTTCTTCAGTAGCTAGTGAGTGTCTCAGCAGGTAATTAGGAGCCCAGAACAAAAGATGACATTCAACTCAAAGGTGTTTACTCAAAACTGAAGAAACAAAAGTTAATTATTTAAAAAATCATCTGGTATAGATCTTTCATTTAAACAGCTTGACAATGCAAAACACACTTACCCTCTAGTTCAATACAAGAAGCAGCTGCTTGTTCAATTTTTCACCATTATACATAAGTTTTGTCAATTATTTCTGTTATTCTGACCCATTTCTCCCCTTGAAAAAGCCTTGGATTTTTGCCATTTCTGGTGGGCAATTGAGATTTCCTTGAAATCTAAGAAAATATCTACTTTCCCTTGCATTAACTTGAGTTTCTCAAGGAAAATGTAAAATAGCTACTATAGTACCTTGGGCAGAATCCATATTTTCGTCTGGTAACAGAGAAATATCTTACACAGGATTATTACATATTATTCATTCCAGGTAACTGATCAATGAAATATACCCAGAAAAACTGACGGTAGCTGAATTTCTGATAGCTAATAATAATAATAATAATAATTCTAGTCTTTCCAATAGAAACCCTGTTTCTTGACCTTTCTTGGCCCTCTCAAAAAAGAATCCTCTTTCCTTACCACTCTGCCTGTTTTCCAAGTTAATGCTTCTGAAGAATCATTTTATTAGTTAGAAATGGATTAAGTTGGCAGGAATGCTTCTAGCAGGTGGTTTTAGTGCTAACAACTTATACACAGGAGTCCAGCAAGAAGGAGTTTGTTTTAAAAACCCAGTTATACACTATGATGATTCAATTTTTATTTTCAATTTCTTTTAGTGTTTTCCTGCTAGGCTGAAACACACACATGTGCACACAATGTATGTTAGACAACAAATAGGCTTAGAATATATCCAAAGATTTATTAATTTCCCTCATTTAGCCAAAGTTCTGATGCATTGACTTTTTTTTTTAATTTTTTAAAAAATTATTTACGATAGTCACACAGAGAGAGAGAGAGAGGCAGAGACACAGGCAGAGGGAGAAGCAGGCTCCATGCACCGGGAGCCCGACGTGGGATTCGATCCCGGGTCTCCAGGATCATGCCCTGAGCCAAAGGCAGGCGCTAAACCACTGCGCCACCCAGGGATTCCTGCATTGACTTTTTTTAAAAAAAGATTTTATTTATTTATTCATGAGAGACACACACAGAGAGAGAGGCAGAGACACAGGCAGAGGGAGAAGCAGGCTGCATGCAGGGAGCCAGATGTGGGACCTGATCCCAGGACTCCAGGATCACACCCTGGGCCGAAGGCGGCGCTAAACCCCTGAGTCACCCAGGAATCCCCTGATGCATTGACTTTGTAAATAAAAATTTCATTGTAATGAAGCTGACAAGCTATATAAACTATTATGCTCTAATAAAATTATTTCACATTCAGAATAAAGGGGGAGAATAGATAACTAGCCTCTTGATGTAAAGCTCTGAATCACCTTCACTCCTTTTTTCCATCTTATTTTTCTGCCTGTGCGTGTATATGTGTGTGTATACATATGTATTGTGTGTGTGTATATATATATATATATATGTACATATATGTATATATATACAGAGCACCCCAATTGATTGATTGATTGGTAGTTCTGAAGCTTGGTGAGTTTTTGTGATTTTTCTTTTGAAGGACCTGGCTGAAATGTCTGAGATGGAAAAGACAGGAATAGTTGAAAATGGCTATGTGAAAACAGAACAAAACAGCTGAGAATCGGATCCCTGGGTGGCTCAGCAGTTTAGTGCCTGCCTTTGGCCCAGGGTGTGATCCTGGAGTCCCAGGATCAATTCCCGCAGTGGGCTCCCTGCCTTGAGCCTACTTCTCCTCCCTCTGCCTCTCTCTCTGTGTCTTTCATGGATGAATAAATAAAATCTTTAAAAAAAAAAAAAAACAGCTGAGAAGACTTGAGACACACTTCAGCTCACTTTGATCATCCACAGCTATGAAGCAAATAATTGTCAATTAAGTAGGTACAATATTTTATGACAGGTAACCATTACATGGAGAGGAGTATTTGTTGGATTATATCTGGAAAAAATGTTCTTTAATAGTATTACCCAAAGCATTACCATTAAGGATCCTCCATGAAAGAGATCTCTTTTAACAGTTTCTTGAAATAGCATGGGAACTGAGTGATGCTGAGTGAGGATGGATCCTCTGACTGCACCATAACTGAATTTATGCTTTCTCTTTAGAAAGTTTGGCAAACTGCAAGAACTGTTTAAACCATTTGATATCTAAAAAACTCACAAGAATGTATTAATGCTTAATAAGGATAAAAGATCAACATAAATATATTTCAGCATTAATCTGGAAGTAGATTCAACATTTTATTTGGCAACTAACAAACCACAACCCTTTCTTTAGTTTAAAAAATTTTTTTTATTGGAGTTCAATTTGCCAACATATAGCATAACACCCAGTGCTCATCCCGCCAAGTGCCCCCCTCAGTGCCCATCACCCAGTCACCCCACCCCCAGCCGCTACTTCCCCTTCCACTACCCCTTGTTCATTTCCCAGAGTTAGGTGTCTCTCATGCTTTGTCACCCTCACTGATATTTTCACTCATTTTCTCTCCTTTCCCTTTATTCCCTTTCACTAATTTTTATATTCCCCAAATGAATGAGATCATATAATGTTTGTCCTTTTCCGATTGACTTATTTCACTCAGCATAATACTCTACAGGTCCCTCCATGTCGAAGCAAATAGTGGGTACTTGTCGTTTCTAATGGCTGAGGAATATTCCATTGTATACATAAACCACATCTTCTTTATCCATTCATCTTTTGATGGACACCGAGGCTCCTTCCACAGTTTGGCTATTGTGGACATTGCTGCTAGAAACATTGGGGTGCAGGTGTCCCGGCGTTTCATTGCATCTGTATCTTTGGGGTAAATCCCCAGCAGTGCTATTGCTGGGTCATAGGGCAGTTCTATTTTTAACTCTTTGAGGAACCTCCACAGTTTTCCAGAGTGGCTGTACCAGTTCACATTCCCACCAACATTCTCCATATCCTCTCCAACATTTGTGGTTTCCTGTCTTGTTAATTTTCACCATTCTCACTGGTGTGAGGTGGGATCTCATTGTGGTTTTGATTTGTATTTCCCTGATGGTAAGTGATGCAGAGCATTTTCTCAGGTGCTTGGTGGCCATGTCTATGTCTTCCTCTGTGAAATTTCTGTTCATGTCTTTTGCCCATTTCATGATTGGATTGTTTGATTTTTTGCTGTTGAATTAATAAGTTCTTTACAGATCTTGGAGACTAGCCCTTTATCTGATATGTCATTAGCAAATATCTTCTCCCATTCTGCAGGTTGTCTTTTAGTTTTGTTGACTGTTTCTTTTGCTGTGCAGAAGCTTCTTATCTTGATTAAGTCCCAATAATTCATTTTTGCTTTTGTTTCTCTTGCCATCATGGATGTATCTTGTATCTTGCAAGAAGTTGCTGTGGCCAAGTTCAAAAAGGGTGTTGCCTTGTTCTCCTCTAGGATTTTGATGGATTCTTGTCTCACATTTAGATCTTTCATCCATTTTGAGTTTATCTTTGGGTCTGGTGTAAGAGAATGGTCTAGTTTCATTCTTCTGCATATGGATGTCCAATTGTCCCAGCACCATTTATTGAAGAGACTGTCCTTTTTCCCATTGGATAGTCTTTCCTGCTTTGTCGAATATTAGTTGACCATAAAGTTGAGGGTCCACTTCTGGATTCTCTATTCTGTTCCATTGATCTATGTGTCTGTTTTTGTGCCAGTACCACACTGTCTTGATGACCACAGCTTTGTAGTACAACCTCAAATCTGGCATTGTGATGCCCCCAGCTCATGTTTTCTTTTTTAATATTCCCCTGGCTATTCGGGGTCTTTTCTGTTTCCACACAAATCTTAAGATGATTTGTTCCAGCTCTCTGAAGAAAGTCCATGGTATTTTGATAGGGATTGCATTAAATGTGTAAATTGCCCTGGGTAACATTGACATTTTCACAATATTAATTCTTCCAATCCATGAGCATGGAATATTTTTCCATCTCTTTGTGTCTTCCTCCATTTCTTTCACAAGTGTTCTGTAGTTTTTACGGTATAGATCCTTTACCTCTTTGGTTAAGTTTATTCCTAGGTATCTTATACTTATGAGTGCAATTGTAAATGGGATTGACTCCTTAATTTCTCTTTCTTCAGCCTCATTGTTAGTTTATAGAAATGATACTGACTTCTGGGCATTGATTTTGTATCCTGCCACACTGCCAAATTGCTGTATGAGTTCTAGCAATCTTGGGGTGGAGGCCAAGTGCACAGTTGGCCGAGCATCAAACAGAGAGGCTCAAGGGTCCAAACTATGGGGGTAAGTACAGGTGATGTCAGGAGGCATACCCAGTTGTGGAGATGGAGAGTAGCACTTCTAGTAAAAAGTTCTGAATGTTCCTACAACACTAAAAGCAACTGTGGCTGCTCTATCTAAAGAAAGATATAATGAGGATGACCATATAACATATCGCCCACTTCTGAGAGTAAAAGAGGACACTATTATTAATTATGCTGGGACAAAAGGAATAAGCTGGGTTAGTCCGGAGCCAACCAAGACATATTGTCACCTTTAACGTAAAGAGCATTAGGGAGACACACTCATCTAATTTTTCAAATTTCCACAGAGGGGAAAGCAGGGGAGAAACACTCCAGTTTCTCTGAGCCCTCTTCCGTTCTTCTCTAAGGAAGAAACAGTGTCTGATCTGCCTGAAGAGGTTGGTTGGTTGGTTGTTTATTTATTTAAAGATTTTATTTATTTATTCATGAGAGACACAGAGAGGCAGAGACACAGGCAGAAGGAGAAGCCTGACGTGGCACTCAATCCTGGGTCTCCAGGATCACACCCTGGGCTGAAGGCAGCGCTAAACTGTTGAGCCACCTGGGCTGCCCTGCCTGGAGAGTTTTAGAGAATGAATTCAGTATGCTTGGCTCAGGGTCTCTTGGGTTCCCCTCACTGTTCTGGATGTGAGCCTGCCGGCAGAGGGTGCAGTCAAGTCTGATTTGCCTGCCTGCAAATCAGAGGAAGCTCCAGCAGAACAGAAGTCAGAGATTGAGTAGTGAAGGCTGCCTCCTAAAGGGGTGAAATGCCAGTAAGCCCATGTAGATGCCGAGCTAAAGCCATGTTCACTCATCAGCTAGCATTCTAAACCAACACTGTTTCCTGGATCTGATTTCTCTATTGACTCTAAACAAGTGAATGAAGACAGACTTTACTATTTATGGCTTCCTCCCAGAACTTCATAGAGATTAAAAAAATATTTTTAAGAAGAAGACTGAAATAATCTGTGGGATAGAGTAGCTTCTTTCCTTCCTTTCCCTCTCTCCTCCTTCCAAACATTTAAAAAGAAAGAGCAACAGGGATTGGAAACTATATAGGGAACAGAGCAAGAGGAGAGGAAGAAGCAAATATGCCTCTGAGCATCTGGCCCGGATGACTATGAGCATGGTGCCTATGACAGAAAGAGGGATGGGGTGACTTTAGGAGAAAGATGTTCAGTTTCGTTTTAAATATGTGTATTAGAAGTGCTACTAGGGCAATTTTTTTTAAGTCTCAAATGCAGTAGGAAATACAGAAACAGAATTCAAAACAGGACAATACTAGAGATTCAGTAAAAGGTCCAGCTATAATTAATTAATAAAGGTCTAATGATAAATACATTCTACAAGGGAAAATAGGAAAAGGCAGAGAACTGAACTGGAACAATCAGTGTACAGGAAAAGGAAGGAAGACCAGAAATAGAGACGTGCCCGAGCAAACTAACACCACATTCACAGGCTTTAAAAAGTCAAATTCTCTGGTATTACATATCTAGTTTAAAGTAGCTGGTTTCACCATATGGAATCTACTGATGAAAGCCTTATAGACAAGGGCAGTATGTTATAAACACCCAACAAAATACAGAGATCTTAAGTGCTCATTCAGTTATAAAAATGAGTTTTGGCAATTTGCATGTCCTTCCTAACTGCCACCCCAGCAAGGTGGAGGACATATTCATCATTCCAGAGAATTATTTTAATTCACCCACTTTCCCATTACCCACATTTTCCAAGTGCTATCAGCATAGATGGGTCTGCCTGTTGTTGGATTTTAATTAATGGATAATTGAATACCTGTTCTTTTGTGTCTGGCTTCTTCTATTCAATAAGTGTCTGAAATTGTTGAGTGTTATCAATAGTCTTTTCTTTTTTACTGTTGAGTAGTATTTCACTGCATGAATATACCAAAAATGATTTATCCATTCTTCTGTTGATGGGCATTTGGAATGTCCCCAGGTTTGAGTTATTATGAATATGGCTGTCATGATCTTTGGGGAACATGTGTTTTCATTTCTCTTAAGACAATGCCTCATGGGCAACTGTGGAAAGTTCTCTAGAATGGTCACATAATTTTACATTCCCACCAACTAGTGAAAGTTCCAGCTACTACTCTACAATCTCCCCAATCTTTGGTGTTCTCAGTGTATTTGACTGTAGCCCTTCTAAGAAGTGTGAATGACCTCTCGCTGTAGTGATGACTAAGGATGATGAGCAACTTTTCATGTCTTTATTGTCTATTCCTTTGTCTTCTTTGGAGAAGTGTCTGAGTTCTTTGGCCATTGTGAAAAACAACTTTATTGAGGTATATTTTGCATATCATAAAATTAATCTGTCTTAAGTGTTCAAAACAATGAGTTTTAATAATTTACTGAGTTGTGCAACCATCACTACAATCCAGTTTAAGAACATTTTGGTCACCCCAGTAAGATCCCTCATGTTATTTAATCTCTACCCCCATCCTCACTGTTGGGCAACCACCACTGATCTACTTTCTATCTCTATAGATTTGCCTATTCCAGACATTTCACATAAATGGAATCATGTAGTAGTTGGTCTTTGTGTCTAGTGTCTATCACTTAGCATAAAACATTGAGGTTTGCTCATGTTGTAGTATATATACTATTTCATTCCTTTTTATTGCTGAATATTATTCCACTAGATGATTACACATTTTATTTATCCTTTCATTAGTTGATAGATATTGAATTGTTTCTACTTTGGGGCTATTATGAATAGTGCTACCATGAATATTTACACGCAAGTCTTTGCGTGGACATATGTTTTCATTCCTCTTAAGTAGATACATACCAGTAGAATTGTTAGGTGATACACTAAATCTATTTTTATCCTTTTAAGCACTGCCAAACCTCTTTCTAAAGCACTTGTACCATCTTACATTCTGCCCAGCATTATACTAGGGTTACCATTTCTTCCTATCCTTACCAATAGATGTTATTATCTGTCTTTTCTGATTATAATCATTCTAATGAATATACAATAGTGTCTCACTGTGGCTTCAATTTGCATTTCCCCAATGACTAGTGGTGTTAAGTAGCTTTTCTAGTCATTATTAAGCATTTGTATCTTTTTTGATGAAATGTCTATTTAAATATTTTGCCCATTTTAAAATTTGGTTGTCTTATTAATGAGTTATAACCATATTTTACAGATTCAGATATAATTCCTTTGCCAGATACATATTGCAAATCCTACAACTTTGTCTATTCATTTTCTCAATAGTGTCTTTTGATGAACAAAAATTTAAAATTTTTATTAAGTACAATTTATCAAGTGTTTCTTTTATGGTTCATACTTTTTTGGGGCCTAAGAAATCTTTGCTAATCCTAAAGTTATGAGGATATTTTTCTAAATTTTCCTCTAAAAGCTTTAGGGTTCTAGCTTTTATGATTAGGTCTCTGATCCATCTGAAAATAATTTTTGAGTATGGAGTGATGTATAGTTGAAGTTCATTTTCCTTACGAATATCCATCCACTTTTTCCAGCACCATTTGTTGCTCCCCTTTTCATTGAACTGACTTGGCAACTGAGCTGTAGATTAAGTGATCATATGTGTTCATCTATTTCTGGATGCTATACTGTTCCAATGATCTACTTGTCTATCCTTATGTCAATACCACAGTCTTGGTTATTGAGCTTTATAGTAATTCTTCAAATCTGGTAGCCTATGTCCTTTATCTCTGTCCTTTTTTAAGACTACCAGGCTAACTGGAGCCTTGTATTTCTATATGTATTTTAGAATTGGCTTGACGATTTTTTCAAGACAGACTTAGTGGGTCTTAACTGGGACTGTATTGAACCTAGATATCAATTTAAGGAAAATGAACATCATTAACAATAAATATTGTTTATTTATTATGAATAATAAAAATATTATTAATTCTGTGAACGCAGTGCATCTCCTCGATTACTTCAAGTCTTCATTAATTTCTTTCAGGGATATTTTGTAGTTTTCAGTGTATCTTGTGCATCTTTCAATAGTTTTGCTCCAAGGTATCTTTTTTTTTTTTTAAATATCATTGCAAACAATTTTAAAATAATTCCATTTTCCAATTGGTCTTTCCTAAAACTAATCTTAATATTGCAATCATGCTGAACAAAATGTATAAATTGTTTATTTTATAGATTGGAGTTCAGTCTATAGAAGGACTACCTGAAACTCACTCATAGCCATTCATTTTTTAACCAAGGTAAATAATTTCTGATTCAGTGATATAAAATGAATGCAAATTTTATTCATGCTCCCTCTATATTAAAGAAGGCATAGCAAACAATTTTGGTTGGAGTAAAGTCTATATTTATGTGTAAGACTATACTATTAAACACCATATAATACACAAGATAGACAAGCATTATTACCTAAGAGTTCTTAGAGAAATTTTTCTACTAAGCAATAAAAATAGTGTGGGGGCAAGGGTATATTAAAGACTTTCACTAAGTCTCTACTAATGCTCTAAATAAAAGATCAGCCATAAATACTAACATATCTATCCTAGCGATACTAAATTAAATATATTTTTGAAGGTTCAATAGCCAATAATAAGGCTACCCTGTAGTTAAGAATGTATCTGATTTATTAACATATTTATTTAGAAATTTTTAAATTTGTCTTTAAAACAAATGTAAAAAGGGGGCATTTTTATTAAGATTTTTATAAAGGATGTCATTGTATAGTCCTCAAAATGAAGGAAATAAAATATAAAATTAGGTGCAAGGATGTAATTACAAGTCAGTTAAGTATGATATCCACCCATTGCTTATGTGCTTATGTACATTATAATTTGTTTGGGGTTTTGGAAAGCTCACTATCCAAGCAAGAAGAGAGAAAAGGGATTAGGTGAATGAGCACAATATAAAAGATTTCCGAATCTCTACCTCCATCTTCACAGTCTTCAGGGGCTTTGGCTTTCTTACAAAGACGAGGATCCAACCAGGTTGTTGTCTTGGTGTTGTGGCTGTAGAATAAAGATCTCAATTAGAAACAGTACGATGAAGAGGGAGAAAAGTATCTCAAAAGCAAAGATTAAAAGTGACCAAAATGTATATGTTTGCACATTATCTCCTACAGCCTCTGTACACCTCGGATTCGATCTCAGACTGCTACTTCAAAACTTCCGTAAAGGGATGGTAATGCTAGAGGCACTAAAGTGAGAAAGAAGAATCTACAGAAGGGGAAAAATACCAAGTACAGATTAACAGACACTGGTTGAAACAGTCAAAAATGTTTCAAAGGTTGGGCATATAGCCCCATACTGTGCATTATCCTGTTGAAAAAGCTGCATCGAATTCCTTCCTTGTTTGATGCTTGCTATTTTGGTGTTGGCTGAATTCCTTCCTTCCTCCCTTCAAAAAACATTGTATTCCTTGAGTACCTGCAACATGTGGGCTGTGATATAGTGATGTGCTGAGGGCTGGGATACAGTTGAAGAGAGAGAGATGCCCCTGCCCTCATAAGTGTTCTTTAAAATGAAAGCATTTAATAAAATAAAAAAACCTCCAAACCTCTATTTCTGCAATATGCAAGTAAAACTGATGGGTATAGTTAACTCTACTCTACAAGATATGGGCTATATACCACACAGAAAAAGAAAGCAGAACCAAAGGTCCCACTCCACTCTTCCACACACTCCTTTTTATGAAGGAGGCCGTAGATGCTTTCAAAGAGCAGTGCAACCATGTAGTAGATACTAATGCTAAAACAAAGCCATCACACTGCTGAGTAGACGGTGTTATAGTTTAAACATCAGAATTATGAGGATATTAAAGAAATAAAAAACCATGGGGGAAAATATTCAGGAAAGTTATTATCAAAGCAGTGTGAGATTAATAACATGAACAAAATATCATTCCTTGTCATCTTTATTGTAAAATGAATTCCCTAATCTCTATATTAATTACTCTTAGGAAATTAAGCCAATGGTTTCAGAGAATTAATCATACCTTCTATGTCTTTTCTAACTCCTGAACCACCTAGGGCCATGCAACCATTTCTTATGCATTACCAGGTAGGATACTAGCTGGTAGACTGTGGCAGAAACAAGTTTTTATGCTGAATAATGGATAATCTGAAGAGGAGACACTGGGATTGTTTCTAGAAAATCTGTGTTATCCATTCTGTCAAAGAGATAATTTCTCCACACTCAAGCCAGTTAAATCAATTTTAGCAACATGAAAAGGATCAGGACTCCAAAGAGGCTTAGTAGCATGTAGACTGTTAGGAGAAAAAAAAAAATCATGTACATATCTCAGTAAACGAAATTCACAATCGCTACTTGAGAAAAGCTTAACTTTGGTTTCTATGATCCAAAGTTTTCATTCTTAAGTTAGCAGATGCAGGCAATCTGCTAGGATTTTACCTATTTCCCAAGGTAAAGAAATGCCCAGAGGGGCTATATTCAAAACATAATAGCTAAAGGCTATAAAGACCTATTTTCATACAGATGCATGATTTAACAGTAGTAACACAGACCAAATTTACATTAGCTGCAGCAGCAAATACTATTTAGCTATAGGGTGGTTACAAACCCCCTATCAGATTTGCAAATATTTGTTCCTATTCTGCAGGTTGCTTTCCACTCGTTGATTGCTTCCCTTTGCTGCACAGTTTTTAAGTTTGATGAAGTCTCATTTGTCTATTTTTGGTTTTGTTGTCTTTAGTTTTTGTGTCATAGCCAAGAAGTCCTTGCCAAATTCAATGCCATGAGACTTTGCCCCTGTGTTTTCTTTTAGGAGTTTTATGGTTTCAGGTCTCATATCTAGGTCTTTAATGCATTTTAATAATGTTCAACTATAATGGCATTTCTATTTTTTTAATGGCATTTCTTTTATAAATTCTCTCTCCTCTCTATAATTTACTAACTTATCCCCATTTATAGGATAAAGCACTGTCAGGTTCGATATCTCATACCCTGTTTCTAAAGATACTCTAGCCACTTCTAACAGCTTTACATCTTACTTGGGGATTTAGTCCTAAAATCAGAATGAAAGTCAAGTCTAAATTACCTTTGAACAACACCTTTAATTGGCCATAAAGAAGAGCATATACCCGATTTTGTCTGTTTTTGCATACTCCTTGTCATTAATGTTTATATAAGTATATAATATAATCAATAATGCGCCATGTATGGTAAAAAGAATACAATATACACAAAATGTATGTCTTTTAAATACTATGAATCCGATTTGGTAAAGCAAGATCCTCAGTCTATGGGAAGGATGTGGTCCCATTCTATGTGACCAAATGAGGAAACAGGTTCAATGTCTCCCATCCCCAATTCTTTTTTTTTTTAGATTATTTATTTATTTATTTATGAAAGACCGGGGGTGGGGGGAGAGAAAGAGAGAAAGAGAGAGAGAGAGAAAGAGAGAGAGAGAAAGAGAGAAAGAGAGAGAGGCAGGCAGAGACACAGGCAGAGGGAGAAGCAGGCTCCATGCAGGGAGCCCGATACAGAACTCGATCCTGGGACTCCAGGGTCACATGCTGGGCCAAAGGCAGGCACTAAACCACTGAGTCACCCAGGGATCCCCTCCCTAATTCATTTTTAAGGACATATTCCTTGACTGTGGTATCCAGCCCTCAACATTTTGTTTTTTAACTATTATATTCTATAACTTCACTACATTATATATTCTGCCTCTGTGAAAATTATTTTAAGGATGAGAAATACAGCTGCATAAGAATATAAAAATGCTTCATAATGAAACTTCCGAAAAAATTATTGGCATAATATTCTCTGGTACAAACCATAAAAAATTTATTCTGATCAAATACATGTGATATCCTGTATCTCTATAAATACATTTATACTTTATATTAATAGTGCTTTCTCATAAATTAGGGTTTGTCAATTCTTATTGTACCAATTAGCCTGAGGATCAATGATATTTCTCTTCTATGTCATTCAAATATGTTGCCTGAATACATCTAGAAAATGTATAAATGAAAATATTTAACTCCGATAATAAATATGCCCTCCATCACATGATGGTAATTCTTGAAATGCTCATTAGGTTGGACAATCTACCAAAAGTTTAAAAAAACATCAAGGCAAAATACCCTTCATTCCTACATTTTTCACTATTAGTGATAAACCTGTTTTTAATCCTTCTTTTTTTATAAAACCAGAAGTCAAATACATGACTTGTTTGTCCAAGTCAAATAAAAATGAAACACCATCCAGGAAAATCATCAGATTAAGAATTAACTGTTACTAGTATGAAAAATCTCTTTAAAGAAACAAAAAAGAAATGGAAGCCTTGTGAAATGAGGATAAAGAAATGGTAAGACAAAACCTCACAGTGACAGGGCGTGTTAGGAGAGATACAGACATTTGCTTACTCAATGAAGTAGACCATCCCTGTGTCGGTGTAGGCCATCTCCCAGTTTTTGGGTAGTGGTTCCAGATTCTCATCTCTCATCATATAATTTCTGAAGTCCATGGAGCTATTTGTTTGGTTATAACTTGGGACAGTCTTCATCCAATCAGATGACTCAGAGTGCCTCTCTCTGTTTTCTGCCATTCAACACAGAACAGTGTGCAAAGAAGGTAAAGTTACACTCTCTTCAAACAGCTCCCTTCATTTCCAACAAAATGTTAAACATTTATTGCACATTTCCTTGTGCATTATATCTACGCTCCTACAAGTTCTGAAGTAGCAAATAGACATACTGAATATTTTTCATCTGCTAAGTGACATTAACTCAGTCTAGCACCTCTCATGCCAGTCTGGGAAAGAAGTGAAAAGCAACCCTAGAATCAATTTGGTACATTGTGACTACTGACAGTAAGGGCTGTAGGGGTGCTTACACAATCCCTCCATGGGCCAGGCTCTAATTGAAGCGCTTTATATATATATGAACTCATGATCCTCACAGCAGCCCTGTGATTACTTATTATTACTATTCTGGTTTTTGGATTATAGATGAGGAAACCAAGGCACAGTGAGGTTAATTTTGTAACAGCAAAGTCAGGATTCAAATTTAAGTGGTTCATGCTCTTATGTGCATGAACCAACCTGTCTTGTATACATTTTAATACAGGTCTTTAAAATAATACCAGTTTTTAAAAATTATGCTCAATACACTTCCTGTTAAGTATAATTCTCTATTGGTGACATTACAATCCTTTGAAAGTCCCAGAGTCCTTAAGGTAAGTAAGAATACTAAAATTTGGCTACCGGGGATCCCTGGGTGGTGCAGCAGTTTAGCGCCTGCCTTTGGCCCAGGGCGCGATCCTGGAGACCCGGGATCGAGTCCCACGTCGGGCTCCCGGTGCATGGAGCCTGCTTTTCACTCTGCCTATGTCTCTGCCTCTCTCTCTCTCTGCGACTATCATAAATAAATAAAAAATTAAAAAAATAAAATAAAATTTGGCTACCATCTAGGGAATTCACAATTCATGCACTTCAAACTCATTTCTAGACTTATAACAACTCCAAACTGCAGGCGATGCCTCAGAATGAGTGAATCTTAGAAGAGGCCTTAGATTCATTACACGTAGTATTTCCACTCCAACTGTCCTTTATCCAACCGAGTTCTGTAATTCATTAATACTACTACTTACTACCCCTCACTGTTCCTCAGCTGCCCCCCAGTCTGTGCCCTAACCATGTCATCATTGCCCTACTTATGCAACTTAAGTTCTGTAATCAGCCACGATCATGGCTCCCTTGCAAACACTACTGCTTCCTCTGCCCCAACCTTACTTCTTCACTCAGGGTACATGCCCGGCTGAACCACAACTCTGCTTAAATCTTTCCATCTACTCTACACCAGCACCTGTAGCTAAACACAGGTAACACTAACTAGTTCATTTCTACTATATGATCACTAACCTCAAGAGGGCATGTAATGGCATATGATAATCACAGGAAACTTCTTTAGTCCATTCACTCTGACACTCTCCTAGATAACTATTTCATACATTCTTTCTTCTGAGATCTACCACTACTTATCCCTAATCTCACTGGATGACCTTGTTTCCTCCACATAGCCAAATTCAATGATCATTTCTCGGTGGCCATCTTATCTGAGCATTGTTGAGCATTCTCTTCTCCTGGCTTCTAGGATATTCCACCCTCCTGTATGCCTTCTAACTCACTGGCTCGACTCAGTCTCCCTGACTGCACATATTAGAAGGCCTTCTCAGGGTTCACTCTTTGGACATTTTTTCTTCTCTTTCTACAGTTACTCTCTTGGAACTCATTCAGTGTCACCGCTGTACAAGCTGTATGCTGATGTCCCAATATGCATCTTCAGACCAGACATAGACTTTTAAATCCAAAATCAAACATGACATTTTCATTTGGATGTCTAATGAGCATCTCAAGCTTACATATCCCAACTGAAGCCCCTACTACACTTTTCCAACCCAAAACTGACTCCTCTTAAAATCTACCTTATCTCAATAAATGCAACTCTATTCTTCTACTAGATATTCAAGTTAAAGCCCTGGAAATGATCTTTGACTCTGCTCTCTCTGACCTCAAATCCAGTCTGCCAACAAATGTAACCGGGTCAGGCCACTTCCCTGTCACATTTTCATCAGAGCCAAACCACTATTTCTCACTTAAATTACTGCATTAACCTCTTAACTAGTATCACTGTTTATGCCTACCCTCTTACTGCCTATTTTCAATTCAGTAGCAAGAATGAGACTATTAAAATCTGTTTTATCATGTCACCCTTCTACTCAAAACCCTATAATGGTTTCTCATCTCAGAGTAAAAAGCAAAATTATTCCAACAACATATAAGATCCTACATAATATCATTTCCACACCCCCCAATCATTGCTTACTATTCTATTTCCTTCCATCACTCTGTTCCAACCACATATAAAATTTTTTTTTTAAGATTTTAATTTATTTATTCATAGAGACACAGAGAGAGAGAGAGAGGCAGAGACACAGGCAGAGGGAGAAGCAGGCTCCATGCAGGGAGCCCAACATGGGACTCGATCCTGAGCCTCCAGGATCACACCCCAGGCTGCAGGCAGCGCTAAACCGCTGCGCCACAGGGGCTGCCCTGTTCCAACTACATATAATGCACTGTCCATTTTGTATCCAATTATATTGGTTTCCTGGCCTTTGTCTGAATATTCCAGGCATGCTCCCACCTCAGGGTATTTTTTCCCCTCAGGGCATTTGTACTTAAAATTCCCTCTGGCTGGAATGTTGTTCTCCTGGATATTTTGAGTTTACATCATCACTTCTTTCAAAGTCCTCTTCTCAGTGAGATCTTTTTTGCTACTCTATCTAAAATCACAAATCGGCCACTGCTACTTTTTTTTTTTGGCCACTGTTACTTTTTATCCTTCTCCTTTTCTGCTTTGTTTTTCTCTTTAGCACTCTCTAATATACTACATGCTATATTCATTCATGTTGGATAATTCTTTCCCACTAGAAGGCAAAATTTTGAAGACGGAGTTTTTGTCTGTTTTGTTCAGCGCTTTTTTCCTAGCTGTTGGAAAAATGCCTAGCACGCAGTAGCTTAGCAAGTGCTCAATAAATATTTGTTGAATGAATAGCTTGAATAAAACACAAGATTCATTCTCCAGGCAAAACAAAAGTGACAGAAATTAAAAGGCACCCAATGTGTAAATCAATCTGGAAGGGAGTTACATTCTTGGGACAGAAGTATGATGGAGGAAAACAAAGGAACTATATGATTTCTCATACTTATCTGAATATAATTCAAAGTGACTGTGTATTAAGTTTCCTTAATAGTCAATGACTTGACAATACTGTTTATGTAACAATCATCTCTTGGAAAAAGATTTTATTTTAGCATTATTATATAACATATATCATCCTATGTGGGCATATTAGCATTCTTACATTCTTCAGCAAGATATAAAATAATATACATGTTGGTATATACAAATAAATCTTTAACTCTTCTTTCCCCACTGCCATCCCCAACAATTTTCTGATTGTTCAAGGCAGGAATTCTAATACCCAAAAGCAACACACAAAGTGTATTTCAATAAGTTAACAACTAGACTTAGTACTTATTCAGAAAAGACCAAGTGCATTTAGTCATGTCTTTTATTGTTTTTTCATTCAAATAGTCTGAATATTTTCTCTTACCAAGACATACATAATCCAGTGGAAGTGTCCTACGGTATCTACACACAAGAGGTAGTATGCAAACGGCCTCCCACTCTTGGATACACTCCCTTTAAATATGACCACCAGAAAGTCAGTAGCATCTGGCTTAGCAACCAGCTTACATGATAAGCATAAAACTGTGGAGATCACAGATAGGTTTCTCTCTAAAAGAACTCCAGTGGTAACAGAGAAGCTCCACATCAGAAAGTAAAAACAGAACATCCCCCCCATCCTCAAAATAAGAATATACAAATTCCCACATTGGGATAGATACATGGTCTCTAATCTCAGTCTTAAACATTTAAGAATGTTAACAGACTTAATTCTGTGGGAGAAGAAGGCGGACCATCAACATCAAAAGGCTCCACTGAAAAAAAAAAAAAAAGGCTCTACTGTGTGATGATTTCCCTTAATAGCCCTTAAAGAATTAGATGTAAATTCACTTAATCCTTTTTAGGCCTGTTTGCAGTCTCTACACCCAAATACAATGGGGTAATAAACATATTATGTATCATGTTATTATGTTATTATGTGAGATGTTAGGACTGTAAGACAGGACTCACACTCTGAAGGAGGACACAAATGAACATATTAAGACAGTAAATACAATATACACAACAAATTTCAGTAGTTGATGAAAAAATCAGATGCTTTGGGAAAATAATATGGTAATGGGTTCTGCAAATTTGGGGATGTGATCAAATTCATTCATCTATTGTATATCCATAAAATATTTTCTTAGTTCCTAGTTTGCACCAGGCACTGTTTATGATTAAAGGATGCAGCAGGGATCCCTGGGTGGCGCAGCAGTTTGGCGCCTGCCTTTGGCCCAGGGCGTGATCCTGGAGACCCGGGATCGAATCCCACGTCGGGCTCCCGGTGCATGGAGCCTGCTTCTCCCTCTGCCTGTGTCTCTGCCTCTCTCTGTGTGTGACTATCATAAATAAATTAAAAAAAAAAATAAAGGATGCAGCAATGAACAAAAGCAAAAACTTTCCGGCCCTTATGAAGCTCATATTCTAGTGTTTTGAATAAAAATATTATAATAAATAGCACTGAAATTAGTTCTGCTGTTATTCTGTGGCTTCCTAGTTACACACTCAATTAGAAGAGTAAGAATCTCTGAAGCAACCATAACATATTTTAGGGGTACTCAAAGGAAGATTCTCCACCACTAAATTTCTGGTGATTTTGCATTTAATGAAAAATAAGAGTCAGGTTTGGAAATTTATTTGAGTGATTCAGAATTTAAACTCAACACACAGCTAACAAATCTTTCCGATAATTTTTACTGGCATGTTTCTATCCCTCTGCATTTTCAGTTGAAGGCCGTATCTTAAAACTGTATTTTTTTTCATGTCCTGTAAAGTATGACTTAGGCCAACAACATTCTCATACTTGGAACCTCAAATCTTTTAAGCAGTAGGATCATAATATATTATATTATTACTAATGATAGTTTATTACTGACTTATCAAAATTGCCACTTGGTGCAACTCACTTCAGTTTCTAAGATGGTTGACAGAGATACACTTCGTTCCATACACAACCTTTAAAAAAAAATTAGAATCACATCACTTGCTCTGTACATGCTTTAGGATAGATTTTAACTACTTTCAATTCAGTGTCACATTAAAGTCCACCTGGAAGATAGATCAGTTAAAGTTATTCATCTATTCACAAACCTGCAGTTCCACTGCCATTAACAGCTTCCTTGTCCTCATCTTCTTCTTCTTCAGGAAGAGAGCTGTCCATTCTTTCCATCTTGCTGACAGACGTAGTTCGTTTCCGTTGGGATTCTGTGTCAAACTCATTATCAAAGAGGACCTGATCAACTGGATCTGGCTGGAAAGGGCTGGGTTCTGCTGGAGGCTTAGGAGTTCCATAAAAGTTTCCTGAAATGGACAAAATAACAGCAGCTGAAAGGAATGATGTTGAATTGAGAGTCAGAACAGTATGACCCAGGGTACGTCTCTGCCCTGCTGTCTTATATCAAGGATTCTGAATGACCACCACTGGCCAAAAGGAAGCCAAAATACTTCTTCTTGGAAGTGGAGGAGGGAGAAAGAACAGAAAGAACTAATTTCTCAAGTATCCTTCATCATGGATATTCTAACATTATCTAACTTTTTAATACTATTTGTACTAAGGATAGGAAGTTGACTTCATGTACACAGATTATTTATTCCTACAGGGCTTACTTTGCATGGGCTCTAAATGATGGCCTGATTGTGAAATTAAATGCATCAATGCTCTTGTGTTAAGACTAACTGGCATAAGAAGTGGGAGTTAAAGGAAGAGAAAATGAACTCAAAGAATTCTGTTCTGATGTGTAACATAATGAACCATTTTGGTAAAATGAGGAAATATGTGGGTAAAGGATAAAGCTATGAACCAGCGTGTGCTGAAATGTAGGCTGTTTATGTAAAAGTAATTTTTAGGTTTTCTGAGCATTCTAATAATTTATTGAACAAATAGAGACATTATTAGCATAATTCAATATTGGCTTGCTCTCAGAAAGCAAGAAATACTTTGATATGCTACATCTTGAGGATCAGGAATTTTTGCAGTAAAAATAAATGCTCCAGAGTAGAATGAAAACAATTGAATATCTTCTTAATTTGTCATGCAGTTCTCAGGAGGCAGCCAAATACAATGGAAAGCCATTCAAAAGGTCTAGCTTATTAACAGTTTACGGTTGCAAGTTTTTACCTTTTATCAGCCACTATGCTAATGCTATAGAGAAAGATAGATATGGGTAGGGAATAAAATATTCGTGATCTTCCTTCGTTTATTTATTTTTAAAGTCACACCTTCTAATCAAATTCCTGGGCTCCTAAGGAGGCAATTAAGACATTCATCACATAAAGTAAATTAATGGGGTATATGATGAATTATTTGTCCCAGATGAGAACACTATAGGTGTTCACGATAATACCAAGGCAAATCTACAAGTCGGTTTACCTTGAGTCATGTGTGCCTTGAGGGAAAAGCATTAAGATAAATCTTTTGGAAATCTGACTTTGGGCAGTAATTGTCATTAAAATATTCAAGACAAAACAATGAAATCAAAGCAAAATAAATTTTCAACTATATCTCGCCTCCCCCTACTCAAGGATTTCCCTTGCTTCCAAATCCACATTTGAAATGGAATTACTCCTGTCAGGCAGACGCTGCAAAAATTCTCATTAAAACAGACTCAGAGGGTCTCCGCAAACTTTCTGGCCCATGGTAAAACAAGGACCCAGTGAAGATGCCAGCTCACATTTCTCTGGGGCAGAAGGCCCAGAAATGTTCTCAAGAGAGGTCTGGTTGGGGAACAGGATGCTCCAGGATCTCAATTTTTCCTGCATTATGTCCAACAATCATGCTACCCTGGAATTTGTATATTCCATGACAAAAATCAAATATCCACCTTCCCTACGGATGGTAGTTTTAGTAGCAACACTAGATACACACTGTACTGTGTAGTCTTGGTAATTATTATCTCACACTAGGTAGTTGAACTGTTTTCTTGGGTGAAATCAGACAAATTTAGGATATTTTGATTATTCCCCATGATCATTAAAATTTTAGGACTTTGTAATAAATCCCAGTAGCTTCCTTATTTAAACACACCTATTGGACTTTAATTAAAAAAGAAAATAAGCATTGCATACAAGGAAATTAGATCTATGTTTCTTGAGTTGTTGGTAAATAACCAGATTTCAGATATACTAAGGCATAAAAATGACATAGTTTGTGAATCCTGACTATAGGTGTTGACAGAAAAAAGTTTTCATCTTTTTGAAGCTGTTCCCCCCCGCTTTGTCCTTTTCTGTTTTTTTTTTCATTTTTCAAATAGAACTATGAACTATTAAATATTTTTGATACATACAAAATCACAGACAATTGTTTTAGAAACATCCTTATTTATTTAACTTCTGCCAGCTTCCTTTCAGGTTTCCCTTTTTTTCCCCTAAGGATATATATGGTCACATATTCAATTAAAGCCCTAACTTCCTGTCAATCCTTTCCATGCTCTCCCTGAACTGTCCTGAGGTTGGTATGTGTCAGTTCCCTGCACATTGTGTACAACTGGGATGTATATATATGCATACATAACATAAATACCACTGTTTTCAAAGGTTCATAAAGGTTTTTATAACATTTCGTATCTTTTTTACAAACAGTATGCTGTATGTATTTACAACTTTACTTTCATACAGTTATATTTTTAAGTCTTGTTCCTGTTCATACATATAGATTCAAGTTTATTTAATTGCTGTATAATAGTCCATTTTCATGAGCAAGTTAAAATGCATTTTATGAATTCCCCTACTAAAACAGAGTTGTTTCCATTCTCTTACTATTTTAAATAGCTCTGTAACGACTGTTCTAGTATGTGACTCCATATGCACATAGATAAGGATTTCTCTAGAGCAGGCATCCAGAGGGGTAACTGCTGGGTCACAGTTGAGTGCATCTTCAAATTTACTAGCTATTGCCAACATGCTCCCCAAAGGTATGGTATTCATTTTATACTCTTGCCAGCAGTATTTGGGAATTCCCACTTTCCACAAGTGGAAAATTTCCACAGGCTTTAAAATTTCTGTCCATCTGAAGGCTGTGAAACGGTACATTTCAATTTGTATTTCCTTTGAATTTAGCACATGGCAATTAATAATATGTAATATGCCACTTTGTTATCTCCCATGTTCTTATACTTAACAGAGGAAAATGAGGGAGAATGTCTTTGTGATCTAAGAATAGAGAAGGATTTCTTAAAACTTCAAAAGCACAAACTCTAAGAAAAAGAGTGATAAATCTGACAAAAACTAAGGATTTCTGTTTAACGAAGAAGCACAGGACAAGCCTATTAAGTGGCCAAATGGGAGAAAATATTTATATCCAATAAGAAATTAATATCTAAATAAATATCTAAGTATCTAAGGAATGTCCACAAACTGGAATGTGGATTGAGATCCAACTTTTAAAAAAATGTACAAAACAAATGAGAAGATAATTTGCAGAAGTCCAAAACACTAACAAGCATATGAGAAGATGTCCCAACTCTCTACCAGTGAAGCTAGAATTAAAAGGAGATATGATTTCTACGGCCATCAGATTGACAAAACTGTAAAACTGGATGATGAGGATGTCAAGCCCTTACTATAGCAGCTACAGGAATCAACCTCTCAAGCAAGGCTGGTGGGAATGCAGCTACCAAGCAGCCTCAACTGCTCCATCAGATTAAGTACCTGCAGACCTTAGAACCCGACAAATCTGCCTCTGGGTATATGTACCACCAACATCCTCACACAGGTGTAGAAGAAGAAGATGTTGCAGCTCTATCTGTGGTGAGGGAGGCTTGGAAGTAATCTGGAAGTCAATCACTAGGAGAGGGGTTAAGTGAAATGCAGTGGCTTCACAACGTGGAGCACTGAGGGGGTTAAAAAGCAATGAATTAACATGTGAATACAGGACAGCGACATGGATGAATCTAAAAAACACTGAAATAACTGAAAGTAGTTAAAAACTGAAAGATACAGAATACAGTCCAGATGCAAATAATAAATGCATGCACATAGGACACATTTTGCAAGAATGCCTATGAATAAAAGCATTTCTATTAAACATACCAGAATGGTTGCGCCTTTAAGAGTAGGTGAATGAGAATAGGCTATTGGCATCAAAGTAATAAGCAGTGGTCATTTCCTCTTCAGTGAAGAAGTCTTTACTGGCCACTTTATCTAAATAAGACATTTCTACTATTTTCTTTCAATCTCATTTTTTGTTTCCTTCATAACATCCCCTTTTACAGTGATCTTGCTTTTTTCTGACTGCCTTTCCTACTCAGATATAGGATTTATTAAGGCAGTACATCTCAGTATCATTCACCACAGTATCCCTAGTCCCTCTTATAGGGCTTGGCACGTCATAGGTACTTAATAAGCAGTTTGCTGAATGAATGAAAGAAGGATCAAATGAATGAATGAGTGAATAAATGAAGGAATGAGTTGTGGGAGCTATGCCCAGAAAGGGCAGCTCTGAGGCAAACTGAGCAGGCAAAAGGAAATCACAGAAGACTGTGAACAGAGAGAGAGCAGTGGGCAGGTGGGTTGGATAGGGGGAAGAAGCAGCCACAGTAGCCCAGACACAAGGTCAGTCAGGGCCTACCAGGAGGTGTGAGAGTGAAAAGAAAGGCATCATGAAAGCTGCTCCAGGGGAAGAAATGGCTAGATATGGTGACAGACAGATGCAAAATATAGGGAAGAGGGAAATGCTGACTCTGTTTTGTGCTCATAGTGCAGCTAAAGAGAAGAATTATGAATAATTACTCTTTTGGATAAAACACCAAGCATACCTAGATATGCTGAATTCAAGGTTAGTGTTTTTTGAACACCATCTCTGGGTACTGAAGATATTACTGGGTAAGAAAGACATGATGTGGCTTTCACCAAGCTTGTGAAAAAGGCAACTGGAATAGTATGATAAAGCAATGATGGAGAAGTGTAGTGTGCCATGGGAAT
This sequence comes from Canis lupus familiaris, assembly GCF_011100685.1. Classification (NCBI taxonomy): domain Eukaryota; kingdom Metazoa; phylum Chordata; class Mammalia; order Carnivora; family Canidae; genus Canis; species Canis lupus. The sequence goes on from NC_049238.1 coordinate 62,861,430, forward strand.
GGACAAGCCTGCCAGTGAAGAGTGTTAGATAAGGGAGAACAGAAGAGGGAACATGGCATCATTTAAAAACGGAAACTGATCTTAAGTCTCTACTTCCTAGAAACAAGTGGGTAGAGAAGAAATATGAAAGGAAAATCAACTACTCCATTTTTTGTTTTCATCGCAATCTCTATTCTCTTTTCTCCAAGAGAGACAAGCTATAGATGTTTTTAAAGTACACGGTATTTGGATTCCTAACCACAAACAGAAAGCAAACAATAAACGCTTGTTGAGTTCATATTGACGAATTCGAATTACTACAAAATATGCAAACTGGCTAGTTTGAATGATTTTAGTACATTCTTCATAATCAGCTTTATAATATGATGGGACACTTCTGCTTATTATTTAATCCCATTTTAGGCAGTAAATTACAAATAGGCTAACCAAAAGAAAATTTTCCCAAGACCAACAGAAAACAACTTAAAAAAATGCTATTTCACTGATCAAATTCCCTTTGAGTAATTCTAGCCATCCAAGATAGTTTTCTGGGTTGCTGCTGTTGTCAATAGTTGGGGACATACCATCATATGTTCCACTTTCTAATAATGCTCCACTCTCTTCCAGTGCTTTGAACTGTTCAACAGAAATGAAATTATAGTCCACCCCTGGTACTTCCCCATCCCTGGGGGCCCTTGTGGTGCCTAAGGAAAAAACAAGAGAAAAAAGAGGTTGCTTTTAAACTTACAAAATATTGAGAATAATAGAAAATACAGTCTATGGAGAACACATGGGAGAAACACTATTGAATATATGGTACCTTCTAGAATGAGGATCAGAAAATTTCAGGCAACATTTTTAGGTTTAAGTAGGACAATAATGTAAGATGACTAATATAATATAATCTACAGATAAAAAAAAATATATATATAATCTACAGATAGCTATGAAATTCAAACCACAAAGACTAAAAAAAGTTCTATTGTCAAAGGAAGCTTGACCTTCTAAGACATAATAGTTAATTCTTTTACCTTAATTATCACTAAACATCTAAAGGAAAGATAAATCTACCAATGATCGGACTTCATATTTTGGGGGACATGGGGAATTTTTTAATTGAAGTATAGTTGACATACAATATTAGTTTCCCATGTACATAGGCTTCTTTTTTATCAAGCTATCTTATGTATTTTTTCTTCCTGGTATAAATGTAAACTACTCTTCTACTTCCTAGAGTCATGAAGGACAATAAAATGAGAGAAATAATCCCTTCTCGGCCTTTTGGCTAAGATCAAATGAAAAAGAGACAAACAATTTTTAAAAGTTCTTTTAACAAACTCTAGTTTTAAATCTTGGACAAATATTAATTATGAAATTATGTGAGATCAATGAATAAAAGGCTTAAGGCTAAAAATAGGTATCTATATATTGCTTCTCAACCATTATTCTCTTTAAGCAATCTCAAAAATTTAAGAAGTACACTGCTTAATGAAATACACTATGGCAACAGAATATTACTATTCTATCTATTAAGGAGTTCATGCTAAAGTAAAATCTTTCAGATCAGAAGTATAAATTCAGGTTATGGCAGCACTGCTACACTTGACTGGATTTTACTGAAGATGAATCAATACTTTTCTTAGTTGATACTAGAAAAATTACTTCAAATAGTAGAGAATACAAAAAAAGAGACCCAAGTATTTAGCCTCAAAACAGAGTTAGGATATTATAGCAAACCCTGTACAAGAATGCCTTCTTAAACCTCTTCCTCCACTTATGCTCCAAGTCATTAAAGGCACTACAAGCCAGGAGACCAAGAGTTTGCCATCTTGCGTTCGTCCCTCTATTCCATATCTGGTCAGTAAATCTGGTTGCTTCCATCTCCGCAATACCTCTAGGATTCATACACTTGTCTTCATTCTCACACTCACCTAATTCATATCTGTTTTGATGGTCTCATAGGGTCAACTCTTACTTCTTCCTGGCTATGCCCCTTACCCAGACCACAGCCTGTGACTTCTCTAAAACAATCATCTGAGCAAAAAATCTCTATCAGAGGTTTCCTATGGTCTTTAGCATAAAAATCTTCTCTTCCTCACCCCTTTCACATTCTAGGCTTTAAACATAATAGTTGTTTTTCTTTTTTCCTGGTTCTTTTAATGTTCCTTACACTTGCTTACCTCCACAAGGCCTTTGTCCAAGCCATTCCTTTCCCGAAGACTTCCTTTTTCCTTTCCCACTCTTACCTTAGCTAACCTTTAGGTCCTGGCTTAGAAAGTTTCTTTAGAGAAACTTCCCTGATTCTCACCTGGGATGGAATATGAAGGAATCACGTCTACATGGTTCAAAGTAATAGTCCCAAGTCTTAGCACAGCAAAAGAATCATAGTAGGTACTCGATATAGACAGCTGTCAAGTAAACTTATGTGAAATTTTACAAAAATGTAATTAGCACAGTGCCTGGAAATTTACTATTATTATACTTCATGGAAAATTATTAATTGCTCTTTTTAGTTGCATTACATTCCATTATATTCTGTAACATGAAAATCCACAAAGATGAAAATAAAACATTAATGGTAATCTCAGAAAATAATGATTTATCCAATACTATAAGCAACAAAGATATTCAGCAAGTTTCCCCCTTGTTCTTAGCCAACTTTTCTATTTTATTTTTTTTATTGGAGTTCAATTTGCCAACATATAGCATAACACCCAGTGCTCATCCCATCAAGTGCCCCCCCCTCGGTGCCCGCCACTCAGTTACCCCCACACCTGCCCACCTCCCTTTCCACCACCCCTTGTTCGTTTCCCAGAGTTAGGAGTCTCTCATCTTCTGTCTCCCTCTCTGATATTTCCCACTCATTTTGTCTCCTTTCCTCTTTATTCCCTTTCACTATTTTTTATATTCCCCAAATGAATGAGACCATATAATGTTTGTCCTTCTCCGATTGACTTATTTCACTCAGCATAATACCCTCCAGTTCCATCCACGTCAAAGTAAATGGTGGGTATTTGTCGTTTCTAATGGCTGAGTAATATTCCATTATATACATAGACCACGTCTTCTTTATCCATTCATCTTTTAATGGACACTGAGGCTCCTTCCACAGTTTGGCTATTGTGGACATTGCTGCTATAGACATCGGGGTGCAGGTGTCCTGGCGTTTCACTCCATCTGTATCTTTGGGGTAAATTCCCAGCAGTGCAATTTCCTTAGCCAACTTTTATTAAAAAATAAGCATTTGTCTACTTTATATCACAGAGAATAGAAAATCTGGAAAACAACTTTTTTTTGTTAAATACTTTTTCATTGTCAAATTTTTCTTTTCTCATGTATTAGCTAAACTACATTGTTAGATACCCCAAATCAACAGCTTTTAGCTCTATATTAAGTAAAAATTAACATTAGAAAATAAAGTTAATGATTAAATTTAAAATTTATAATTATCTGTGATAGATGGAAAAACGTGGCCACAATAATTTGTACCTCCTTTCATCAAGAGATACGGCAGCCTACTGCTTCACCTCTGAAATCTGGACTGGATGTGTGATTTGCTTTGAATCATTTAATGTGGAGGATGTGATACTGTACAAGTTCAGGAGTCTAGACTTCCATGTTTGCCTTCTTAGAATGGTTTCACCACCAAGTAAGTAAGTCCAGGTTACACTATGATGAGAAAGCCCCAGCCAACAAATAGCACCAAGGTTCCAGACATGCGAGGGAGGCCATTTTAGCCCCTCTCCTCCTGGTGGAGGTGCCAATGACTGCAGCCACATGAATGGTCCCAGTTGAGCTCATCTAACTCATGGGATCATGAGAAATAATAATATGATGGTTATTTTAATCCATTAAGTTCTGAGGTGATTTATTATGCAGCAAAGGCTAACTGAAGTATTATCCAAATAAACTCTACTATAAAATATAATGATTATATAAAACCTGACTTAAGAGCAAGCCGTATTATAGATAATACTATAAAAAGAGCACTGAACCAAGGGGCAGGAGCTAATCTGTGTTTTATGCTAGAATTGTTAGTAATGGTACAATTTTAAGCAAGCACTTAATTCCTCTGGTTCATCCTCTTTCAGAAAAGTGTTAAGTAAGATGATGTTCGTGATTCTTTCCATTAGTAGATATGAAATGTTATGTGTGGCATATGTACATATCCAAGACTTAAAAGTAGCTTTAATGTTAATTCTCCACAAATATAGGTATTACAAATTTCCCATCCTCTCCCCAAAACTGTAATCCATACACACAAAAAAATTCTCCTTTCCTTTATCCTACCCTATTACCTTCGGCATTTCAGAAAATTTATCTTTATATTCTCCTGATATTCTATATATTTAATGTAAAACTTTCTATATAGCCTCTAGTCCCTACTATATTTTTCCTTCATATCTAAAAATTTTCCTGAGTTCTGCTTACTCATAGTCTTCAATTCCTCTCCTGTCAGTCTCTTAAGCCATTCCAAACAAATCACTGCCCCACCACTCCACTGAGATAATTGGCTGTGTTCATCAGGAGTCTCCACTTTGCTTTAACCCAATGTTCAAGTCTCAGTCCTCATATTACCAAGGACCTATCAACAACATTTGCTATAATTGATGATTCCTCTTTTTGGTTTTATTCTGAAATACACAGCTACATAAGACATATATGTAAGTTTAACAATAATAAACCCATCCAAGTGAAGAAACAGAGTGCACCAGGAGACGAAAAGCCTCCTTGTATGCCTCCAATCATAAATCTCCCCTTTTTACCCCCAAACATACCCATCATCTTGACATTTGTGATGATGATTTCCCTTCTTCTTTAAAATGTTTTTTTTTTAAACCAACTACATAACTCATTCCTAAGCAACACTGCTTAGTTTTGCTTGTTTTTAACTTCATATGAACAGAATCATACCATATGCATCTTTTTATGTCCACATCAACACTTGTTGTCAGTTTCTTAAACTTCTGTCAACATGTAAAAGCATCTCACTGTATATTTAATGTGCAACTGGTTTATGAGATCACACGTTCTTTTTCAAATATTTACTAGCCACAGAGATTTCTTCTGTTGTGAAGTGACTGTTCAAGGTTTTTGCCACTTCTCTGTTGGGTTGCCTGTCTTCTAAAACTTGATTTGTTGTTCTTTACTACAGTACTTTATCAAATCTAAGTAACCAATAGCTTCCAAAATGCACCACTAAAAAAGAAAAAACTGGCAATTAAAATCAAAAGATTCCACCTACTGTAAAATACAATCCAACTGTAGAGAGGTTAAAGTGTGAAATAATTGTGTCTTCCCATTGATGAAGCACTGCAGTCCTTTGTCATACAGATGTGTTGCAAAGGGGGAGTTTCTGCAAAAATGTGAAATATGAGGGCACCTGGATGGCAGAGTTAGTTGGGCATCCGACTCTTGATTTTGGCTTGGGTCATGGCCTAGGGGTCATGATATTGGGCCCCACAGTGGGCTCTGCAACTCAGCACAGCCTGCTTAAGATTCTCTCTCCCTTTCCCTCTGCCCTTCCCACTTGTGCACTCTCTCTCTCTAAAATGAATAAATCTTTTTTAAAAAATGTGAAATATGCTTTCTAGAAATGGTACTTTCAAAGAAAAAAAAAAGAAATGGTACTTTCTGCAAAATTGTGTTCCTCAAATAGTAGAGATTACAGAGAAAATGGGGTCAGGGCTGATTTCTCAAAGCCTATTGCTACTTTGTAACCAGAGTCTAGCAAAATCACTAAGAAGCCTAATTAAAAATACTAATACAGTTTAAAAGATATTTTAAATTCCTAATAAAAATACTAGAGTAAATAAAATGCTTTGTCTTTAAATAATAATTAAAAAGAGAGAAAAGAAAAGATAGATTGACAGAAAGGGGTATAAAGAAGGTTGGAGGGATCCCTGGGTGGTACAGCGGTTTAGTGCCTGCCTTTGGCCCAGGGTGTGATCCTGGAGACCCAGGATCAAATCCCACATCGGGCTCCTGGTGCATGGAGCCTGCTTCTCCCTCTGCCTATGTCTCCGCCTCTCTCTCTCTCTCTCTCTCTCTCTCTCTCTGTGTGTGACTATCGTAAATAAATTAAAAATTAAAAAAAAAAAAGAAGGTTGGAGCTACTGAATAATGAAGATAAGGTGAAAGGTGCAATAAATGATTTTTAAGATAAAGCACATGTCTAAATCGAGAAAACAGGCCATGTTGAGGTAGACGGGCATCATGTACAGTGCATGCACCACTCAACTATGTATATTCTGTTTACTTGCTGCTATTTGATGACACAAAACATTAGCTTGCTAGGGAAAATGGAGTAAGAACCAATATTACTTCCATTAAATTGACATCATTATCCCACCTACTCACCAATCATATATATGAACTTACTGGTGTTAACAGAAACAAATGTTGTAGCAGAACAGACTGTATCTTCTCCCACTCTGTGATTTTTTTTTTAATGGTCTTTTAATGATAGTAGTTTTTCATTTCATTGTAGTCAAATTTATCAGTCCTAATGCTTGTGTCTTGTTGAAGAAACCCTTCCTAAGGCCATGGAGATATTCTATATTCTTTGTTAAAAGCCCTTGCCTTTCACACCTAGTACTTTAATGCACTAAAATTGATCTTTTGGGGCCACACTTATTGAAAAGTCAATTATTTTCCCCTCCGATCAGGTATGTCACTTCTGTCATAGAAACCTCATAGAAATGTCTACATAAAACTGGGTATATTATTGGGCTATTACATCCCATTTATCCACTGACCATTCCTGCACCATTACCATGGTGCTATAATCATTATAGTTCCATGATAAATCTTGGTTTATAGTAGAGCAAGTCCACCTATTTTTTTCTATTATTATTTACAGCCTTTCCATATAAAATCTGGAATCAGAGAAACAGGCTAAAAATGCGAGAGTTTTTATGGGATTAGAATAAATCTATTTGTCAATTTGAGGAGAATTCCTGTCTTCACCATACTGAATCTTCAATCCAGGAACAAGGAATTAGTATTTTATATCCTCTTTATGGCCCCTTAATTTTATCTTTACACTTCTTTAGAAATTAATTTCTAGGTATTCCAAATACTTATATGCTATTATAAATATCTTTTTGTAAACTCATTTTCTAACTATTAAAAATATAAAAGAATATAATTTTGGGAATCTATTTGGTCACTTGATTTAGACATAATTGACTTACAATCAAATTCACTAATTTTAACAGTACAATTCTGTGAGTTTTGGGCGCATCACCCCTAAAGGTTTTCTCATGAGACCCTCTGCAGTCCCCACTCTGCGGCAACTGCTGATCTGCTGTCACTATAGTTTTGTGTTTAATAGAATATCTATAAATAGAATCATACAATAATTTGATTCCAGTAGTGGCTTGTATCTGTCTTCTTTTGTATCCATCCTTTTTGTATCCATGTTGTGGTTCAATATCCTTTCACTGCTAAATGGTATTCTATTGTACAGATATACCAAAATTTGATTATGTATTTGCCACTGATGGGCATGTGAGATGGTTCCAGATTTGGGACAGTATAAATAAAGCAGCTATAAACTTACAAGTCCTTGGGCAGACATATATTTAATTTTATGCTGAGTTAATACTTAGGAGTGGAAATGCTGGGTTATAAGCTAAGTGTCTGTTTAAAAGAAAATGTCCCAAGGTAAATATACTTTGTATTCTCACCAACCCCTAGATGAGAGTTGTAGTTGATTTATATTAGTGTTCCCATATAGGGATTCCTCCTTGAAGTCTCTTGGCAAATTTACTTTTTCTAAATCCCCAGGAAAAATGGTTGATGGGGAAAATGATGGGAAAAAAATATGATAATTCTCCTGTGAGAATTAAAGCTTAATCATTCGACACAGAGATGTTACTGATTTTAAAGGAATCTAAAGATATCAGCTGAAAGCATGAACAGAAAAGACTGAAAAGTGAAACTGAACGGTCAAGTTGACATTTCCAAGCAGCAAGACAGAAGAACGTGGGGAGAACAGCAGTCATAATCCACTCATTCCCAAGCTACAAGTGTGAGGTCAAGGCCCTGTCTGCTAACGGTGAGTCTTGCTTGCAAATACATTAGCATGGTTAGATGCATTTATACTTTATAAAGTGGGAGTGGTACCCCCACAAATCACAGGTTTGAAGGCTAAGTAAGTCCTTAAATCAGCAGTTCTGACATGTGATTCTTTGTAATGATGTTAACCTTGAAGGGAGATCTGAACATTATTTGAATACTATCCTACACCGTCTGTCCTTTGGCATTTTCTACTGTTTGTGAGCTGGGAGCTTCAGTGCTTTGTAAATACTTCAATAGAAGAAATGCAGAGAGAAGTCAATGTTGCTGTGGAATGCTCCAACCTGAAATCAGAAACTGGTGTAAAATCTGAAGTAAAAGCAATGTACATTTCTTTTTTTTTTTTTTAATTTATTTTTTATTGGTGTTCAATTTACTAACATACAGAATAACCCAACCCCCAGTGCCCGTCACCCATTCACTCCCACCCCCCGCCCTCCTCCCCTTCTACCACCCCTAGTTCGTTTCCCAGAGTTAGCAGTCTTTACGTTCTGTCTCCCTTTCTGATATTTCCCACACATTTCTTCCCCCTTCCCTTATATTCCCTTTCACTATTATTTATATTCCCCAAATGAATGAGAACATATAATGTTTGTCCTTCTCCGACTGGCTTACTTCACTCAGCATAATACCCTCCAGTTCCATCCACGTTGAAGCAAATGGTGGGTATTTGTCATTTCTAATAGCTGAGTAATATTCCATTGTATACATAAACCACATCTTCTTTATCCATTCATCTTTCGTTGGACACCGAGGCTCCTTCCACAGTTTGGCTATCGTGGCCATTGCTGCTATAAACATCGGGGTGCAGGTGTCCCGGCGTTTCATTGCATTTGTATCTTTGGGGTAAATCCCCAACAGTGCAATTGCTGGGTCGTAGGGCAGGTCTATTTTTAACTGTTTGAGGAACCTCCACACAGTTTTCCAGAGTGGCTGCACCAGTTCACATTCCCACCAACAGTGTATGAGGGTGCAATGTACATTTCAATGGCAAAACCAAAATCAGGGCAAGGAGACAACATATTTTCATCATGAACAAAGAAAACAAGCTTAGTCAAATGACTGATGACTAATGCCCAATCTGAAGATGTTTTCAGACACACACTTAACAATCTGAAGAGTATCAATTCAGTATGAACTTTTTCTTATGTCTAGAATACTTGTTACCAAAGTCAAAACTATCCGACAATACAAGTTATACTTTTTGTACATTACAATTTCATCTTAGGAGTAAAACTTTCAAATATTATATATTTGTGGGTTTATCTTTCAAATTTTTAACTGATTTTTAGTTGGCATTTATTTTGTATTAATGTTTCCTTCTTTTAATGTTTCCTATTATCAAATGTCTGTATCAGGGAGAGATAATCGTTGAAAAGTGTTATTATAGTCTTGTCTTATTAGCTAATAATAGTAATAATAATAATAATATTAAAAAACAGGTGTGATTTTAAAAATATTTGGTACACTAAGGAGAATCCATTCCATGCCATGATGTTTGTAGCCATCATTACTGCCATAAAGGTCAAGGGCAGTAGTCATTGGGTTCCCAAGGTATTTGATTTAGTTAGCACTTCATCTCAATCAACCACAGCTTATACTGTGATTAAATTGTGATGCCACTTGTAGTGAATTATGAGCATCCTACTTTCCACTGGAATGAACGTGGCACTGTGCTCAAGCCCAAGAACACAACCAAATCTAAAGTTCCTTCTTGGAGAGTCTGTCTCCTGGGACTACTACCAGTACCAATTCTGTATTAGCCAGGATCCAAATAGGACAGAGAAATATGGTAACATGAACAAGGAAAGCTTAATATAAAAAATTATTAACTATTTACAAAGAATTAACTAAGAGGAAATAAAAGAGACCTTTAAAGAATACCACTCTAAAGTTGAGGGAGAATACTCAAATAAGGAACAGACTTGGAAGGGAGGGATGCTCCCAAACTCTGGGATTCAGACTTCTTTGGAGAAGGTATGATTGTAGCCTGGGGATGGATCTGTTCATAGTCTGTGGGTCAAGGTTGGCAGACAGGGAACAATCTGCTGGAGTACTGATGAAATTCACCAGCAAGCTGACTGTAGTGAGGACTGTTTCGAACTTACTAGAAAACCATCTGGGATACTGGCTGGACTTGCCAGAAACCCAGTAGGAAACCACTTACAGGGAATATTGTTGAAATCTGGGGAGCCATAGGGGGTGCCTATCAAACTCATCAGGAAACTGCAAGGAAGTCAGCAGGTGCACTGGTGGAATTCATAAAGACGCCTATGAGGTAGGAAGCTGACTGCTGGGGCACTGCTGAAACTTACTGAGTGTCTTTTTGCAGGTAGGAGCAAAAAGAAAAAGACACATTGGAACTAGGAAAAGACTCTTTTTTCTCTTCTCTAGTATCTTTCCTGCCGGCCTCAACATAATTTGACATTGTACTAGTTGGCAAAGGGGGAATGTTGCAAGATCATACCCAGGCAAAAAAAAAAAAAAAGTAATTTGAAGCCAAGAGGCACTAAATAATAACTGGCAGGCCAGTTTTCTGAACAATTCTACCATGAGTGGGAGTTGAATTTTATCAAAATTTTTTTTCTGCATCTATTTGAAAAGATCATCTATTTTGTTTTTTCTTTTCCAGTCTGTTACTATATTAATTTCAATGTTATCCCAATCTTGCATTCCTGGGACAAGCACTCCTTAGCCATAACATATTACCCTTTTTACATTTTGCTATAGATTGATTTGATAAAATATTTTAAGGAGTTTTAAGTCTATGTTCATGAAAAATTGTGGACTAATATTTTCTTTTAATGTCCTTGTTTGGTTTTAGAATCAGGATAATGATCAGATCACAGAATAAGTTGGGAAGTTCCTTCCTTCTCTATTTTCTTAAAAAGTCTGTGTAGGATTGGTATTACTTCTTTAAGTATTTGGAACAATTCACCTATACCATCTGGGTCTGATGCTTTCTTAATGGGAAAGCCACAAACTACAAATTCAATACCTTTAACTGATTGGGAACGGTTATTCAGCTTATCTATTTCTTCTTGAGTGAACATTGGTAGTTTTTTTCTTCCAAGGAATTTTTCCATTTCATCTGAGTTCAGTTCAGTGTCAGCAAGTTCTTTAACATATTCTCGACTGTCCATTTAACATCTGTATGATTTTTAATGATGCCATCTTTCTCATTCCTGATATTAAAGAGTGTTTTCCCTCTCCTTTACCTGAGCAGTATGGCTAAAAGTTTACTAGTTTTATTATCAGAAAAAAATCAGCTTTAGGTTTCACTGATTTTTCTCCATTCTCTGTTTTTTAGTCTGTTGATTTCTGCTTCTATCTTTATTATTTCCTTTCTTCTACTTAATTTGGGTTTACTTTGTTCTTCTTTTGCTAGAGTCTTAAAGAAGTTTAGATCACTGATTGAGATCTTTATTATTTTCTAAGTATTTAACACTATAAATTTCCCTATAAACACTGTTGGAGCAACATTCCACATACTGGTATATTGAGTTTGATATGTTTTGATATGCTATGTGTAACATGTTGTATTTTCCTTGTGGCTTTAACTCACAGGCTATTTAGAAGTGTGCTATTTAATTTCCAAATATTCAGAGATTTTCCAGATAATTTCTTTTTAAGTGATTTCTTACAATTCCATTATGATTACAGAATATATTTTGTTATGACTTAAATTCTCCTAAATTTATTCAATCTTGTTTTATGGCCCAGAATATGGTCTTCATTTGTAAATGTTCCACGGGCACTAGAAAAGAATGTATATTCTTCTGTTGTTGAGAGGTTCTAATACATTGCAATTAGGTCAGGTTGGTTCAAAGGGTTATCCATGTTATAACCTTACTGATTTTTTTTTTTTTGCTTACTTTCCCCAAATAGGTGCTGAAATCTTAAACTCTAATTATGAAATTGTCAGTTTCCTTTCAGGCCTATCATTCGTATCATTTCCATTCCTCCTCAAGAATTTTCTTTAGTTCTTTTTTACAGTGCAAGTCCTCTGGTGAAAAATTCTCTCATCTTTTTTTTTTTGTCTGAAAAATTCTTTATTTCTCTTAAGGATATTTTTGTTGTATGTAGAAATCTAGGTTAGCAGTTTTTCCTTTCAGCACGTTGAAGATGACATTTGATTGACTTCTGGCTTGTACTGGTTTCTGTTGACAAGTCTATAGTCATTCTTTGTTCCCTTGTATATAATAATGTATCTATTTTCTATCTGGCTTTCACATTTTTTCTATCACTGGTTTTCAGCAATTAGATTATGATATCCTTAGATGTGTTTTTTTATGCTTCTTCTGCGTAGGCTTTGTTGAGATCCATATAAATCTGGATTTATAGTTTTCATCGTATTTGGGAAAATTTCAGCCTATTTCTTCATTTGTTTCTTTCCATTTCCTCCCTCTTAGCTCTGACAGTGTTCATATTGAGCTGTTCTATGACCCAATTTCCGAAAGCAGCTATATACATGTAATATACATGTAATGTATATTGCTATTACATGTATATTGCCCAATTTCTGTTTACAGTAAGGAGGTAAATCTAGTACCAGTTAGTCTTTCATGGCAGAAGCAGAAATGTCTCTCTCTCTCTCCCCCTCTCTCTGGTTGCTTAAAAGAAAAATTAATGTCTTCAGTTTTTTTTTTTTCTTCTCTGTTTCAGTTTGATTCATTTACATTTCTACATCTTCAAGTTCACTAATCTTTTCTTCTGCATTTTCTAATCTGCTGTTAAGCCCATCCATGAGTTTTTGAAGTTCCATTTGGTTCTCGAAAAAAAAATTCACTTTCTCTTCATTTTATCCATATTTCTTTAAATCCTTGAGTATATTTATAAAAACTCTAAAATGAATGCTTTGGTTATACCCGTTTCTATGTCACATATGCCATTTCTGTTTTGTTTTTTATATTAGCTGACTTTTCTATTGATTATGGGCCATATTTCCTTTCTTCTTTGTATATCTAATAATTTTTATTAGACACTGGGCATCGTGAATCCTATGTTATTCGGTGTTGAGATTTTGTTATCTTCCTTTAAAGGGTGTTGATCCCCCCCGCCCTTTCCTTTCTCCCATTCTCCCCTCCTTCCTTACTTTCATTTTGCTGATAGTTAAGTTATATGTGTATTTGCTTGATCCTTTTGGGATTATTTGAGCTCCTTTTCTTCATAGCTCTCTCCTCTCTGACATCTGTCCTGAAAATCTCAGGTGCCTCAGACTTCTTGAACTGAGATTTCTGTCCTCTCGACTCAGAATCTTCTGTACTCTGCTTGGCCTTTACCTCCCCATACTATGGCCCAGAAAGTGGCTCCAGGCAGAAGGTTGAGGAAGCCATAGGACTTCACTGTGAGCAGTCATCTTTCCACTTCTATTAGGGATAACAGTCTTATCCTTTCAACAGTGCAGTGTCTGACAATGGCAGAAATCTTTCCTTCACTTATTAATTTTGCTACTCAAAGTGTTTCAGATCTTGTCAGTAGGCACTCCTTCTAGATGGCTTTCTTTCTTTTTTTTTTTTTAAAAAAATGTGCTTCTGATATGTCCCCATCGTGTTTTAGGCATTTACATACTTTCTGACACAATTAGATGTTCCAAGCTCATCTTGTACTTTCTTTGCTCCAGACCCAGAATCAGAATTTTCTCCAAGAATATTTGGTATCTTTTAGTAAAGAACAGTAATTACAGACCATTTGGTGTGTTAACTGTTAATGATATATCACTGTGTTCTTGGAGGAGTTGTGGACACGTCAGTGTGTAGGCTAATAGGTCCAGTTAGGATCTGAAAAGGCTGCAGCTGCTTGGACCCTATGAATGAACACTAAATAAACTATAGCTCCTTTCTAGGACAAAACCTCACACTGAGGAGAAACTGCAAAACTAGGACAGTAAAAGTAAATTTAAAAGAGGATCCAAGTAAAAGTGCAGAGCACAGCACAAAGTACAAACACGTATTTTTATTAACTTGTTTTAACAAGAGAAGAGGGAACTCTAGAGCTATGGAACTAAAAATGCTACCCTGAGACACCCCACACAGGCAAAATACCAAGTTACTTATAAGAGAATGAAAATCATTTTTCAGGCTTTTAAAGAGCAATGCTTTATGCCAGAAGACAACAGATAATTGAAGAATTAAAATAGTCAAGGCAAGAAAATATGAGCCAAAGATTTCATCTACATCCAAAAAACTTAAAAGTTTAAGGGCCATAGACCAACTATGATGATCTTCTCACTCTTTCCTGGAAAATCTAGTAGAGAAGAAGTGTTAGAAAAGTACAGTTTTCAAAAAAACAGTGAAAATAAGGAAAGCATGTGAAGTGGAATAAGCTTTCTAATTATATTTGTTGGGATAAAAAAATATTATTTCAAGTCAGATGATGGAAGAGAGAAGAAAGGCATAAGAAGCAAGAAGTAGATCATTTAATATTGTTCATGGTTGGGACAAAAACAAAAAAGGAAGGGAGGAGGAACACAATATTATATAAAAGCATAAAGGCAGCCATTGGAATAAAGATGCAAAACTTTCCAAAAAGAGATCAAATAAAATGGACTACATAGTGAAAGGCTTTTTAAATGAAAGACGTGTATATGGGTAAAATAGAAAACCATGACACAACAGACACTAAAGACCTATCATCAATAAATAGAAAGTTTCACATTGGCTACACCATCCAATACTATTTGTAAAACAAAGAGCTTCAAAAAGATGAAAGAATAAAAAGACAAAGACATACTAGGCAAAGCAATGCAAAGAAGGCAGGAGTTGCAATTCTGAAATCCGACCAGGTAGATTTACAGAAGAAAATCTTAAGAGGTTGGTTTTAAAAACAAAAACAAAAACATTTTATACCATGTTAAAGAGTCTAGACTTGGGGATCCCTGGGTGGCTCAGTGGTTTAGCACCTGCCTTTGGCCCAGGGCGTGATCCTCAAGTCCTGGGATCGAGTCCCACGTCGGGCTCCCTGCATGGAGCCTACTTCTCCCTCTGCCTGTGTCTCTGTCCCCCTCCTCTCACTCATGAATAAATAAAATCTTAAAAAAAAAAAGAGTCTAGACTTATACTCAATGAGAGACTTTGAAGAATAAACTGTACATAGATAAGAGTCAGGTGTGCACTTAAAGACAGATCAGACAGAGGGGACATGGAAGGCAGGGATGCAGCTAGAATGGGGAAGGGGGCAGACACCGAGGGCCTACTCTAGGACAGGTGGTCTGCACTCATGTCCTCGTTTTAATTCTTAGAACTATGGGAGGTGTCTCTTGTTATTCATATTTTATATATGGGGATTCTGAGGTTCAGGAAGATCAAGTAACTTGTTCAAGGATCAAGATTTTTCACCTAGCTCTTTGCCCCCACATATTGCTATTTGTTTAAAAAAAAAAAAGTTCAAGTAAGAAAAGGCGAGAGTCTAAGGAAGTACAGAAGGATTACTATTTAAGGAGCATATGTGGCAGGCTTGGTGATAGACTGGACATTGTGTAAGAGAATATAACAAGAAAAAGAAAGAAAGAATTCCAGAGCCATTATAGGAGCTACTATCTACAAGGAGTAACAAATACCTTGAAAAGGAAAACAAACCAGAACATCCTTTTTATCCTTTTACTGTTTACTGCTTTTTATTCTTCCCCAGCCTTGAGCTAACTCAAGCATTCATGATTTCTTGTTACACGTTAAAACACACACACACAAACACAAGCATCATTACAACAACCACCACCACCACAACAATCACCAGGTCCTATAAAAACTACGGAGACTGGAACAGATACACAAACATCTAGATAAAAATTCAACATAGATTACTACAAAGAAGGTACTGCATTTTCTCCTTTTTTCTTTTGGGGAAGGAGCACTTAAAATTAGTAATGTCTTAAAAATTAATACAAAAAATGTTTGGCACTGAGAGAAAAAAAAACTTTTACCAAATAAACATTTGGAACTGATTTATAGAAGAAAATCTACTTAGCAGAATGTACATATATATTCTTAAACTCTTAAAGTCTGTCTGTTTTTAAAGATAACAATAAAATCTCCTAGTTTTTCTACTTTAAAAACAAAAGCCCTGCATGTCCTCGGAAAACTCTTCTCCTTATCCAATTTTTGTTTTATTCTGGTGCCCCAACTGAGTCTTCCCAATTTGATATGAAATATTCAATTAAGTTATTTCTATGTTTGATTAAATAAGAATATATTGGCCTCCTTTTCTTTTATTCTATCTCATACTTACATGGAATGGTTCTCAAGTAGAGGTTATCTCTGATTACTTGCTGCAATTTGTGGTCAATTGATCCCTTCTGAAACTGAAGACTCAGGTAATGTCGCAAATCTTTATTAATGACTTTGCCTACAGAAAAAAACACAGAAGACAGAACATGTAACTGTTAGATCTCCAATAAAAAGTGATGTTAGTGACTGAATACACTTAATCCATTTGTCTATAGACAGAAAAAAGAAATCAGAGTGTTTTACTAAAAACAACACTGTCTTACTAAAAGCAAATTATTATAGTACTATAATTAATGATATATACCTAAAATAAATGATGTGGGCATAATTTTAAAAGAGTAGGGATGGACAAGGTACAGATCAAAGAATATGACAAATACCCAAGATAATTTCCACCTACGGTTTTTTTTTTTTTTTTTAATTTTTATTTATTTATGATAGTCACAGAGAGAGAGAGAGGCACAGAGACACAGGCAGAGGGAGAAGCAGGCTCCATGCACCGGGAGCCCGACGTGGGATTCGATCCCGGGTCTCCAGGATCGCGCCCTGGGCCAAAGGCAGGCGCCAAACCGCTGCGCCACCCAGGGATCCCCCACCTACGGTTTTAAATACCATCTATGTACCGATAACTCCTAGGTTCTTATCAAGTCTCCATTCCTGGCCTATGTCCACCAAGCTCCAAAGCCATCAAACTGTTTCATATATATTGCAGGTATATTTGTAAGTCAAATAAGCACCTCAAATTTCAGGTAGCCAAAGCAGAACTCTTAAATCCATCCTCCCCCAATTTTTCCTCTGCCCTGGTTTTCCTTGTCTTAGCAAATAATAGCACCACTGACCCAGGGGAACAAACCCTCAAA
The DNA here is from genome assembly GCF_011100685.1 of Canis lupus familiaris. Lineage (NCBI taxonomy): Eukaryota > Metazoa > Chordata > Mammalia > Carnivora > Canidae > Canis > Canis lupus. The sequence goes on from NC_049238.1 coordinate 62,878,576, forward strand.
CTAGAAGTCATCAGAAGTTTCTGTTATCTCCTTTTCACTTCTATCCCCCAGATTCAATCCATTAGCACCTTTTGTCAGTTCTACTCCCAACACATGTCCCATGTCCACTTTTCTCCTTTTCCAGAGCCTCCACCCTAATCTTAAACCACCATCATTTCCCTTTTAGAATTCTGCAACAGCCTTCTGTCTCCCTACATTCATTCTTGCCTCCTTCCTGCTCCCACCATTTGCACAAAAGCCATATTTCTGCACAAATTTCAAATATAAACCAGATAATCCCCACTCTCTTTAGTGCCCTTCCCCACCCATGACCTCTTACTGCACTTGGGATAAAATCCAAACTTCCACATGTTCTAGCTTTGACCATCTCTGACCCAAACCCATTCACTAACCCCCAACTAGCCATGCTTCTTCTACCCACAGTGGCCAGATTTCTGATCTTCAAAAAGGCCAAATGGGCCCTACCTCAAAGCCTGAACAGGCATTTCCTGTCCACTCACTTGACTCCTAGATGCAATGTGATTAAATGAGAGAATGAAAGATTTTTTTTTTCCTTACTCGTGGGGAAAATGGGAGATAAAAACAGGACTATTAGAAGTCTCAAAGGAATGGTAAACAGAAAAATGAAAGATTATAGAAATCTGATAGCAGTGAATTTATAGTAAAGGTTGAACTTAAAATGAAACCAAAGCAGCCTGAACACTGTTCATTATATATGAATTCACCACATTACAAAAGGACAATGTTAAAATATAATGGATTACTGTATCCAGTAAGAAATGACTAGGTGATTAAAATATATTCTTTGTTTTATTTGCAACAGCTTGTGACAAGGTTAGATAAGCCAAAACAGATCTTACTATAGATCACTTCATTCTTTTAACTGTTATTCCATAATGTAACATTTCTGATCCTCTCTTTTTGGTCTTTTCTCACAGGTATAAACAAGCAGAACCAAATGAGAAGGTGTTAATACAAGCAGGAAACCAGGGTGCTGCTCAAGTTTAAAGATAACATTCAGATCCTAAACTAATAAACAAACTAAAAAAGTTTGTTTTGCCTTGCCAAAAATAGATGCTGAGGAAGGGGGACCCCTCTGTGATCAAAGAAGAGAGCCTGAAAGATATTTACAGGGATAAACAGAAAAATCCTGGTTGCAGAAGTGGTTTCTGCCAGGCATTCAAGGGGCTCTACCAACCCGAGTTCCATTTAGATGGAATCATATTATGCCATTTCTTATTTTTATAACAGTGCTTGCTCACTGCTTGGTGGAAAAAACCTAATTCATAATCAATATTGTACAGTCTCAAGAACCCAGAAATGGACCCTCAACTCTATGGTCAACTAATCTTTGACAAAGCAGGAAAGAATATCCACTGGAAAAAAAGACGGTGTCTTCAACAAGTGGTGTTAGGAAAATTAGCCACATGCAGAAGAATGAACCTGGACCACTTACACCATACACAAAAATAAACTCAAAATGGATGAAAGACCTAACTGTGAGAGAGGAATCCATGAAAATACTGTAGGAGAACACAGGCAGCCACCTTTTTGACCTTGTCCACAACAACTTCTTGCTGGACACAGCTCTAAAGGCAAGAGAAACAAAAGCAAAAGCAAAAATGAACTATGGGGACTTCATCGGGATAGAAGGCTTTCACACGGGCAGCCCGGGTGGCTCAGCAGTATAGCACCACCTTCAGCCCAGGGTGTGATCCTGGAGACCCGGGATGGAGTCCCACGTCGGGCTCCCGGCATGGAGCCTGCTTCTCCCTCTGCCTGTGGCTCTGCCTCTCTCTGTGTCTCTCATGAATAAATAATTAAAATCTTAAAAAAAAAAAAAAAAAAAGAAAGCTTTCACACAGCAAAGGAAACAGCCAAAAAAACTAAAAGGCAACCTAAAGAATGGGAGATGTTTGCAAATGACTTATCAGATAAAGGGCTGGTATCCAAGATCTATAAGGAACTTATCAAACTCAACACTGAAAAAACAAATAATCCAGTCAAGAAATGGGCAGAAGACTTGAACACACATTTCTCCAAAGAAGACATACAAATGGCTTAGCAGACACATGAAAAAATGCTCAATATCACTCAGCATCAGAGAAATGCAAATCAAAACCACAATGAGATACCACCTCACATCAGTCAGAATGGCTGAAGTTAACAACTCAGGAAACGACAGATATTGGCGAGGATGCAGAGAGACAAACCCTCTTACACTGCTGCTGGGAATGCAAGCTGGTGCAGCCACTCTAGAAAGCAGTATGGCGGTTCCTCAAAAAGTTAAAAATAGAAATACCCTATGACCCAGCAACGGCACTACTAGGTATTTTTATCCAAAGGATACAAACAGGGATCCCTGGGTGGCCCAGCGGTATTGCGCCTGCCTTTGGTACAGGGCGTGATCCTGGAGTCCCGGGATCGGGTCCCACATCAGGCTCCCTGCATGGAGCCTGCTTCTCCCTCTGCCTGTGTCTCCGTCTCTCTCTCTCTCTCTCTTCTCTCATGAATAAATAAATAAAATCTTTAAAAAAAAAGAATATTTTAAAAAAAACAAAGGATACAACCATAGTGACTCAAAGGGGCATCTGCACCCCAATGTTTATAGCAGCAATGTCCACAACAGCCAAACTATGCAAAGAGCCCAGAAGTCCATTGACAGATAATGGATAAAGAAGATGTAGTATATACATATAATGGAATTACTCAGCCATCAAGAAGAATGAAATCTTGCCTTTTGCAATGACATGGAGAGAACTCAAGGGTATTAGGCTAAGCAAAATAGGCTAGTCAGAAAAAAGACAAATATCATGATTTCACTCATATATGGAGTTTAAGAAACAAAACAAGATGAACATAGGGGAAAGGAAGGAAAAATAAAGTAAGATGAATAAAGGGGAAAAGAGAAAAAAAATAAGTGGGTAATATCAGAAAGGGAGACAGAACATGAAAGACTCCTAACTCTGGGAAACAAACTAGGGGTGGTGGAAGGGGAGGTGGGCGGGTGGGGGGTGGTGGTGGTGACTGGGTGACGGGCACTGAGGTGGGCACTTGACGGGATAAGCACTGGGTGTTATTCTGCATGTTGACAAATTGAACTCCAATAAAAAATAAATTTATTAAAAAAAAAAAGAGAGGGAGACAAACCATAAGAAACTTTTTACTCTAGGAAAAAAATGAGGGATGCTGGAGGGGATGTGCAGGGAGGGGGACAGGGGTAACTGGGTAATGGGCATTAAGGAAGGCATTTGATATAATGAGCACTGGGTGTTATATGCAACTGATGAATCATAAATTCTATCCCTGAAACTAATAATAGAGTATATGTCAATTAAATTGAATTTAAATTTTAAAAAATTACTGTATAGTCTCATTTCTTATTGAATAAAACATGTCCCAAAATGAATTTATTAAATATTTTAAAAATTAGGTGTGTTCCAAGTGTTTTATAATAAATATTATACAAAAGCTTTGATAGATTGCTATATAGGTGCTTAAAAATTTTAGTGACATTTGTGGACATTTAGTTTTTGAATAGATAGAGAATCCATCATTTTTTTTTCCATTTAAAATAATATAGTACTTTTACTTTAACTCAAGATTTTGTTTTTAAATTTGAAACTTTAAGATATGGTCATATACCCTATGACACCTGGGTTGGCTCAGCGGTTGAGCGTCTACCTTTGGCCCAGAGCGTGATCCTGGAGCTCCGGGATGGAGTCCCGCATCGGTCTCCCTGCATGCATCCTGCTTCTCCCTCTGTCTGTGTCTTTGCCTCTCTCTCTCTCTCTCTCTCTCTCTCTGTGTGTGTCTCTTATGAATAAATAAAGATAATCTTAAAAAAAAAAAAAGATATGGTATAGCCCACAGAGGGAACTATAAAATGCTAAGAACTGGGATTGGATTTTAATTCAATTAAAATAACAGCCATTAAATCAGATATAAAGACAAAGCCATAATACAAAACACAGATCACAAGTTACAGTATAAAGCGGTTTCCTCTGGTGGAAATGAAGTTAAAACACCTCATTTTCTGTCAAGGGCCTACAAGATCTTAAGACTGAGAGGCCAGTTAAAGGAGAAAGAACTAGAGTTAAGGCATCACATCTAGGATTATCAGAGCTGGAACTGCACTCACTCTCAGTTACCACCTGCAACCCCTGCTGGGGTTCTGGATACAACACCGAGATGAACAGTTGCCAAGAAAAGGGTGAGGGATAATTTCATAAATGCGGTATTTTATTTAAAATGTGCAGGTCATTCAAAAACCTTCAAGGTTGAAAACAAACTATTACAAATATCAGTGAAATGTCGATTATAAAAGATTAACAATTTATACAGGTTGGCATTCTTTCAGATTAATAATTAATAGTAAAATATTTTGGATATAGTAGTCCTCATTGATTTCCTTGCCTCAAGAAACCAAAGACCTTCTGTAAGGGGACAGAATATTATGGTTCCCTCTTAAATAGGATTCCAGAGAATTTGTTTAAAAAAAAAAAAAGTACAAATATCCTGAGTAGGCAGATACTGCGGAATTGCTAGAAGGCCAACAGAAACATTAATTCACAAAAACACATCTGAGTGTATCTGTATTATCAAGTTGTATATAAACGTCAGCCTTTTATTTAGGCATAGTTTCACAGAAATTTGACATTTAAAGGGTATGAAAAATATTTACTTGGGGTTAATGCAGTTGTTGCTAAACAAGGAAGAGGAAAAGATTCTTCATAATTTAGCATTCCTACCCAGCCAGCCTTTGCTTTATTTATTTTTTTTTAAAGATTTTTATTTATTTATTCATAGAGACAGAGAGAGAGAGAGAGAGAGAGAGAGAGACAGGCAGAGGGAGAAGCAGTCTCCACGCAGGGAGCCCGACGTGGGACTCGATCCTGGGCCTCCAGGATCACACCCCAGGCTGCAGGCGGCGCCAAACCACTGCACCACAGGGGCTGCCCCAGCCTTTAAGTGCTAAGATTATTCCCTGACTTCTAAGTGATTTATAGGTTTATTTATGAAACATAAAATAGATCTATATATCTTATAAATACAGCTCCACTGGGGGAAAAGTTTGTAACTGTAACTGAAATCTCAATTATATGAATAAATCCAGATGCTCAAGTTTCAACATACGAATTCTTAGTTAAAAAAAACCCATAACTACAAATCCATACTTTCTGAATATATGTAAATTAATATTTGCTAGCAGTTCTGTTTGAGGAATCCATGTGTAGAGACACTGGTTATTAGATAAAACCTATGGCACACAAGCATGGGAGTGGCCATGCAAGCAGCTATAAACCAATCTAACTGTCAATATTCCACTGCCTTTTCTATAAGGATCATTCAGGACACTTTGCCAATCACTTCCTAAAGTCAAGATGGTACGTGACTTTACTATATTCTCTAATCCAGTAGCAATTATAAAATTGGAGGGAAAAGCGAGATGAGTTTAGCATATCTTGTTCTTACAAATTCACACTGATTCATAGTGGTCATCCCATTCTTTTCTAAACACTTAAAACATTTTATATTTTTTCAATCTCTTCAAATTTTGCCAGTTTCAAGTTAAGGAAGCAGATGTGAATTTTCAAATCTACTTCATGCCTTTTTGGAAACTGGAACATTTGTGTCTCTTTAGTCTCCTGGTACTTTCCATATTCTCCATGATTTCATAAAGAATAGTGACAATAGCTCTGAGATTAAATCTTGAGTTCATTCAATTTCTGGGAGGCAATTCAGTTGAGTTTTGAAAATAAAAATTCATTTAAAGTGAATGAAACTTTTACTATCTTCTCATTTTTTAAATATTGAATTTCCTCTGTTTGGGGCTCTTTGTTTTCCTTTTACTGTTGGAAAAGTAATTCTGCTAGTTCAAGATTATGGAAGCAAAGTATATGTCTGATTTCCGCCTACAAACATCTAACATTAACAACATCTTCCAAAAGTAAGCCTACCTCTTCCTTCCCTGTTGCTTTTGCTCCAGATACAACCTGAAAAGCATTTTTTGCTCCCGGAAGTATCTTAGCTCCTTTTGATTGTTGGCCTGTAGAGAAGAAAATTCCTAAATGCTCATTTCTTACAGTCTAGTAGTCTAGTAACTCTGTTAAATGTGATTATGTGCTCGTTCCATTTGTCAATCATACACATCTTATTAAAAACATGAGCAGCTCAGAGTATTTTGAGGAAACAACTTCCTCACATAACTTTTCTTTTAGAAATCTCCAGCCTCAGGATGCCTGGGTGGCTCAGTGGTTGAGTATCTGTCTTTGGCTCAGGTCGGGATCCTGGAGTCCTAGGATTGAGTACTGCATCAGGTTCCCCACAGGGAGCCTGCTTCTCCCTCTGCCCTCTCTCTCTCTCTGTGTCTAGCTCATGAAGAAATAAAGTCTTTAAAGAAACAAATAAAAAAGAAAAAGAAATCTCCAGTCTTAGATCCATATCTAGAAATGCTATAAACTTTTAAAAATCTGTTTTCCTCAAAGGCAAAAAGTATGGGCATAACCTTGTCCTAGTTCTCTTCCTTACTATGGAGACTATATGATAGTCTAGTGACTTTCCCAACACAATGAACATTACTCATTAGTTATTTCCCATTAGACTTCGCAGTGTATTTCATTGCTTCTTCCATCCCCTGACTCTATAGTAGTAAGAGAAAGCTATGTAAAAGTGGTAAAAAGATATACAGAAGTTTAACTCCAAACTGGCTTCTTGGTTAAGACAGGATGCCCCAAAACAAAATATATCAAATGGTAGTCTGTTTGTTTGTGAAACTATAAATGGTATTTGAACAAGACTTTTCTGGAAAAATCAATCTACACATTTCACAGTAAAATAAAATCTATGACACAGAAGTTATTCAAAATCATCTCATTTAAAAAAGATTATTTATTTGACAGAGCGAGAGCATATGAGTGGGTGGGAGAGGGAGAAGCAGACTCCCCACTGAGCAGGACTCCGTCCCAGGACCCCAAGACCATGGTTTGGGCTGAAGGTAGATGCCGAAATGACTGAGCCACCCAGGCACCTCTAAAATTATCTTATACAGTTATTAAACATACAAGTTTGTCAGCTGAGGGCCAGGCCATGGTTTGTTTTAACAGATTTAGTTTTAGTATCTAGCACGCAGAGTGACAGTTTAATTTTGTATTTTTAATTTTTCATTTGACCCTCTTCACCTTCGAATACATGAAATTTTAGAAGAGAATATTCACTACTCAGATGATACACTACTTTTTAATAGTCTATATTACAACTTTATCCTGTTTCTTAAACAATGAAACTGATTTTATTTTGACCATCAAAATAACTAAAATACATTTTCATTGAAGCAGCAAGCTCTGTAAGTCTTTAAAAGTAGGTTTAATTATAGTTTATATGCTAATTTCTTAAATTTTGTTCTTTATTAATTTTTTAAAAAGATTTATTTATTTATTCATTCAGAGAGAGCGAGAGAGAGGCAGAGACACAGGCAGAGGGAGGAGCAGGCTCCATGCAGGAAGCCTGATGTGGGACTCGATCCCGGGTCTCCAGGATCACACCCCGGGCTGCAGGCGGCGCCAAACCTGCTGCGCCACCAGGGCTGCCCTGTTTATTAATTTTTTAAATGTATTCACAAAATGGTATCTGGCTATCCTGCAAATATAAAATAAGGCTAAATTAATCATTCATATCTATTGTGTTCTGGCAACACTGAGGTTAACAAGTCCAAGCAAGAAAAAACGTCCCAAAGCCTTCTGCTTTTTCTAGGGGGGGGTGAAGGGGAGGAGATGTAAGAATCAATCTTGGCTCTTCTCCCTCAATGACATATCAAATCAATAACGATAACAAGGGGCACTTGGGTGGCTCAATGGTTGAGCATCTGCCTTCGACTCAGGTTGTGATCCTGGGATGGAGTCCTGCATCAGGCTCCTCACAGGGAGCCTACTTCTCCCTCTGCCTGTGTCTCTGCCTTGCTTGGTGTCTCTCATGAATAAATAAATAGAATCTAAAAAAAAAAAAGAAAGAAAAGACCCTACCCTTCTTTGCAGCAGCTGCAGCTACTGTGTAAACGAGTATGTACCAAGTCCCAAGTAGTAGGAGCTTGCGGGTACAGCAGTGAGTGAGAGTGCACCCAAATGAAACACAGACCTTGCATGGAAGATGAACACTGAAGATGTTTCAAACACTGGAGCGTTAGGAAAGATTAGTATAGAGCACTGTGGGAGTCTATGATCTAGATCTTTAGTTTGGGCAGTCTGGGAAGACAGTCACTAAGTTAGTTACACTGTAGTTGAAACGTGAAGGATAAACAGGAGCTGGCTGGGCCAAAAAAAGGGTAGGGGACAGGGTTGGGGATTTGAGGGAACGGGACATGCAAAGACACTTAACTTGAGGGACGAAAGAACACAGTGCTTACAGGAAGGGAGAGAAATCCAGTATATCTGGTTCTTAGAGAGTGGGGAATTGTTCCCACAAGCTGAGACAAGAGTTGTAGTGACCAGAGGGTTGACTAGCACCTCACAATAATGAGAACATCAACAACTTACATCTGACACCAAGGCCCTTAATAATTGCTTTAGGCCAACAACCATGGATATGTTCTTACTGGCCACCTCTACATTGCATACCTCAAATGCTGTGTCCCTATTTCTGTTCTGTCTTCTATCTCTACATTCACAGTCATAAAGTTGGAAGACCCATATCTACATAATCGTCTGTGTCTCTGTCATTACAGGCAAGTAGGAAGGAACTTAATGAAGTTTAAAAATAATTTATATAATTAAATTCTTACTCAGTCCTAAATCTGAAAAGCACTAAATACTTTAGAATCCCTTGAGCCATTTCAGTTTTTGCAACTAGTTGGTGTCCAGTACTCTGAGTTCCAGCTTGAAGAAATCCAGACTGAAGCAATCACGCAATGTTGCCACCTTCTGCAGAGTACTGCTGCCACCTGACTGTTTAGGAGAAAGCCTCCGGCTCATGGAGGTCACACTGAGTGTAATTTTTAGCCAACTTTATCGAGATAGTATTGACGCGTAACACAAGTGAGTTTAAGGTGTATGATGTGACGATTTGATACATTTATACACCCACAGCCCCTGGCAACCACCATTCTACTATTTCTATGAGTTTGGCTTTCTTAGATTCCACAAATAAGAGAACACACAATATTTGTCTTTCCTGTCACAGGTCACATTTTTTGCCTATATTACAAATTTATGGCAACAGTATACTGTTAAAATGGGAGTGTCCATTCTCCACTGGTGCCTGGAAGCAGCCGTCATAAATACATGAGTCAGATTTCATCTTCACCCTGAGTCCTACATCACTATCAAGTCTGTTGCTGCCTACCTGGCTCTTTCTCTGTACACCCAAGAAAGGCTTTCTTTTGTTTCCTCCCTTTCTTTCCTTCTTTTCTTCCTTCCCTACCTCCAGAACTGAGACCATAGCTAAAGAAGCAATTATTTGGTTTAGGTAGATTATACATCTGCAAAATCTCTGAACTGTAGCAAACTAAATATATTCATTCCTGGATGCCTAACACTGCTTATTACATGTAGAATTCAATGTTAATACAGCATTCAAATGGCTTCATTATATTCAAGTTATGTATAAGTAAAACACATTATCAAGCTTTTAAAAAAATTTTTGATGGTTTTTATTGGTTTAAATAAAGCAAGTATTTCAGTGTAGGATGTATTTGCAAATAACAATCATTTCTCTAAAACAAAACAAAACCAACTCTGAAGCATGGCCAGGGCTCTGAATTATATAGAAAAAGAGTTGGTGCCCATTGTATCTTTGTAGGTTCTTACTTTGGAGGCAACTATACCGGTCCTGCTAACACCCTGCCCCACCCTTCTAACCTCTACCTTCCGCTATTACCCCTACTGGTTTCAGTTTTGTGTCTACTCTACCTGGCACCCCACAGAGTTGTGTACATATAAATACTGTCAGGGGAAAAGGTCTGCACACTGGCCACTTGTCCACCTGCTCTTTGAAGCCAAGACCCAAGTGGAACTGTGAAGTCTGCAGTAAGAAGCTTCCGTTTTCATCTCTCCTCCTTGCTGGTTTGTGCTACAGAGCAGTGGAGCACCCTGCAGCCTCCCTCACTGGGTCTTAGGCCTGTGTGAAGTTAGAACTATGCTTCGTTCATCTCCCTTCAGAATGCCTAGCATAGTGCTGAGTAAATATTTCCCTTAAACACACCAAACTGGCACTTTAAATAATGGGGTTACTATACTGATGGACTTTTAACTGGAATCCATCTCAGAAAAACACGTCTACTGTAATTCTCAAAGACAAAGAAATCCTTTCATTAAGCAGCAGCATTAAAAAATAATGTCTTCAAAAAAAATAATGTCTTCACTATAACAAAGTGGTCAAATGCTCTAGATATATTTTAAATGAGAAAAGCAGGTCACAATACAAAATATTCATTGGGACCTCAAACTGAAGTAATCTCAGGATATGCAAATGAAAAACATACATAAGACAAACACATATTTAAATACTTAAAAATACTCAGTATTACTGTAGGATATAATTATTGGGTAATTTTTCAAACATTTTCTTTAAAAACTCTTTTCCTCATAGTTTTTGTATTTGCAAAATTTTTTTATAGTGAAAACCTATTACTTTAACAAGAAAACACTTTTAGAAATTAGATTGTATTTTGAAAAACTGTGCCCTTCAAAGGTCATTAGTGGAAAAGGAAGCCTGACCCAGTGGACTAATATGACAAAAAATATACCAAAGTTCTATGTGAATGCTGAGACTAGTTGTGTAGGTTTTCTTTTAATCATTTGTTTTTAATAAGTATTATTTTGGGGGCACCCGGGTAGCTCAGTTCATTAAATAATATAATTTTTCAAGTTTTTAATTTAAAAGCTGCTTTTATCTAAACGCTCATTCTTTAAGATCTCAACATCTCATGGCACCTGGGTGGCTCAGTTAGCTAAGCATTGGACTCTTGATTTCAGTTCAGGTCATGACCTCAGGGTCCTGAGATCAAGCCCCCTGTTGGGCTCTGCACTGGGTGTGGAGCCTACTTAGGATTCTATATCTCCCCGCCTCTCTCTATCCCTCTCTGCCTCTCAATGTTTGTGCATGCATATGCATGCTCTCTCTCTCTCAAAATAAATAAAGAGACAAATTGAGGTATATAGTAGAAAATAAGTATTATTTTCACCATGCTAGATTAAACTGCAGCCATTTTGCTTTTAACTGAAACTCTCAATTGATACACTACAGAACTAAAATCTACATTTGAAAAATTAGAAATTATCACTCTAGAAAAGACATGACAAAAATCACAATTTTCCCCTTAAGAAGCCATTTATCAGAAAGAGCAAAGTAAAATGAAACTTCCTAGCAGAACAGAGTGGAAAAAATAAGGAATAAATCATCAGAAGTGGGTCCTTTATTTGGATGAAGCTTTTATTTGATGGGATCATGTAGATTTAGCACTTAAAGAAAAACAGTATTTGTAAAGTGCTATCCTGTGGCTATTTACAATTTTTTCTTTGTGACACTCATGTCAGGAATCATTAGCAAATCTGTCATAATGTGAGATAACCAGTGCTTGGTTGGCACACCAATATCTGAATCACAGTATTAATGCTTCATCCTTTTGACAAGAGGGTACAAAGCCATCTATTGTGCCCTGTCCTTTTCCCTGAAAACAGAATAACTGGGTTCAGTAGTCTTTGCAAATCAAAGTTACGTGCTTCAACAGATTGTCCAAGACTTGAGGCAGAGGATCTGTTACTAAAGTTTCATTACAACAGCTGATAGAGACAGCTGAAAGGGAACACAGATGTACTTGATTAGAGGTCTGACCAAAACAATGCTATTAGAGAATTCACATTATATTTTTAAGATACATCATTATGTAAACAAACTGAACCTCTGGGTTCAGGTAGTACGCTAAATATAATTAATCACTATTCAAGAAGCAATTTCATAGACTCTTTTTCTCTGATCAGTTTTAAATATGAGAATTTATACTAATCCTTAGAAATTTTCTAAAGTAGATGGTTCTACAAATTATAGTATACATCAAAAGTGATCTGACTCTAACAAGAATCAGCATTCATTATATAAAATTATTTAACTATTCTCCATTTTCATTTCTAATCCCTGTTTAATCAGTAACATATTTTAAAAGATTTTTAAAGTTATCCTTATAAAATATGGTTATGAAAAATGTCAAAATTCCAAAGAAATGTTTTTGGGGATAAATGGCTACTTCTATGCATATCCCCCATTCAGATTTCTCCACTAAAAATCCTTTCCCCCACTCACCCTACCTGTAAGGCTGAGTGAATCAGGACCTTCCAGAAAACATCAACGAAAATAAAAATGTCAGAAGATCTCCAGCCTCCCATTCCCCATTAAAGGATGGGAAGGAAAGAAAGAAGAAATAAATCAACACCTCTAAAGTAACCAATGGCAAAAAATAAATCTATTCCAAAAGACAATGGAATTTCTATAAATTCTATCAGTTGGAACTAAGAAACTGCACTCTAAGAACCACAATCAAGAGTACTACGTGGCATTTTCTACCTTGATAATCCTGAATTTAGGTTCAAGTACTAAAAGAGAATCTTCTTGGCTACTGGCAGTATAAGTCACTTTTACAAAAACCAAAAATAGAAGGAAAAACACTATGTTGTAAACCTGAAGCTAATATAACACTGTATATTAATTATACTGGAATTAATTTTTTAAAAGGTTGAATAAGCTATGGATTCCATTACAATAGAAATCTATGTAGCTATAAAAAAGAAATAAGACTCTATAACAAAATCTAAAAAAAGAAAAAAGGGATCCCTGGGTGGCGCAGCAGTTTGGCGCCTGCCTTTGGCCCAGGGCGCAATCCTGGAGACCTGGGATCGAGTCCCACGTCGGGTTCCCGGGGCATGGAGCCTGCTTCTCCCTCTGTCTGTGTCTCTGCCTCTCTCTCTCTCTCTGTGTGACTATCATAAATAAATAAATTAAAAAAAAATTTTTTTAAAGAAAAAAAAAGAAAAAGGTTACTCTCTATCCATTCAACATTAATTTTAAAGATACAAAACAATTTGGATCACGCTGAGAAAATAGCAGAAACTGATATGCAGTGTTCTACCTCTTAAGCCAAACACATTCTACAGACTCTAAGTAGGAAACATGCATACTTGATCCCAGGACGCCTGGATCACGACCTGAGCCAAAGGCAGCTGCTCAACCACTGAGCCACCCAGGTGTCCTAGGTTCTTAAGTGGGAGGCGTAAAGGCAGCAGGCAAACCTATTTCAAAGCTGCCAAGCAGAGTGACTTTGAGTGGAATGATACATGCTGATCTCCAAAACAAACTGTGTATGAGCTTCCTGCTCCCCATTCCTAAGAGCAAGAGACAGAAAGTTCAGAGAGAAACAGTGACAAAGTTCCCAAAATGTAGCTGCCCTTTGCTCTGCTCCCTCCCTAGCCCCCTGTACCTTACCAGACATCTGATGCTATAAACAGAGGCTAGATACTTCTCCATCAAGCTAGAGAGTTCATGTGCTAATGATAAAAGCCAAGTGGAACCCAGGGACATATGAAAGTTACTCAAGAAGTAGCAGTGATGGGTTCTAAGTAGAGAGACAACAAGAGCAGACTGGCATAATAAAAATGAACTGGAGAATATACCGGGGAAGGAGCCAAAAACAGCTACGGCACAGACACTTAAAAGATGAGAGTCACTGTCTTGGTGAGAGATGATTTAGATCAGCAGTGGTAGTGGAGGAAAAAAGCAGACGGATCTAAGATTCATTGTATATACCCACATATATTAAGGGTTTTTCAATACCAAACAGGATCCTTAGAAGAAGAAGTTGTCTTATATTTGATCCGTACAAAGTCTTCAATTACAGAATTATCCACAAAGTGTTTTATTAAAAACAACAACAACAACAACAAATTATTGTCTGGAAAGACATGTTAGTCTGAACCAACAACTGTTTCCAGAGATAATATGACACAACTGCTGAGGGGTGGGGGATGGTAGGAAGGCAAATAAAGTGAGAAGATTTAGTGATTATTCCTTGGAGTATTACTTCACAATCACATGTGGTAGACATTACTGTCAAGCAATCTTTCAATGATCACTTGAAAAAAGTGACTCAGTCCATGCTTAGGTTATGAAATCATGAATATATGCCAACAGAAAAAGTGAGGGGAAAAAATCTGCTCTAATTGTACTTGTGGCTGGGACAGAATTATACACAGTTTTAAAAACACAGTATCTCAAGCAACTTGGATGGAAGGGAGGAGAGAGTGATCTGGAAAGCCATGTTGGATGACTCATCCCAGTGTTGACAAAATACTCAAGATGTATGTTGAAGAGCTGGAACAAAATTTTTACATGAGATAGTGGGGAAAATATCTCTAAATTTTACACACACACACACACACACACACACACACACATAACTAAATTGGATATTAAAAATCGAAATTTGATTCTATCCTTCAAAGTTTAGATTCATGCTGCCTAGTCAAAGGATATTTTTTTTAAAGAGTCTTTTTAAAAACTGTAGGATAGCTTAACTCTGGGTCTCCTAATATTTGGATTTATGCGATATTATGAATAGAACCTCTAAGTCTTGGCAATCTACTAGACAGAAGAGTCAGGGGAAAAGAGATAATAAAAAAAGATCACTTCAGGTTTCTAACTTGAATCATCAGGTGAATTTGAGTTCCATTATGAAAAAATAAGTAGAAGGAGGAAGGAACAGTTTTAGGAATTGAAGCAAGAAATTACGTTATGATTTGGAGCATGTTATTTGAGATGCTACTGAGGCAGACATCATGTGAAAATACCAAGACATCTGAACTTAGAGCTGTGAATTGAGACTCTTGAGCTCGCAGGGATTAATCAACAAAAATGTGGCCTTGGTTGGGATGTGGGGCAATAAGTTTCATGCACTACTGATGGGGATGTAAGTTGCTTCAACCTTTCTCAAAGGCATTATGGCAATATCTTTACCATGTATTTGCACATCTTCTGATGGGAGAGCTCTACGAAAGCTCTCTTCACACTAAACAAACAAATGTGCAAGATGAGTGTTCATCACAGCACTATTTACAAGGCATTTAAATGTCCAACCACAGGACAGGCAACTGGTAACTGTAAATGATGAAACACAATCTTCAAATACTGAGGCCTAATGGAATCTCACCATATTACAGAGTAAAAAAGAGGAAGCTCGTTGAACAGCATTCAGTGCAAAGTGTCATTTATGAAACAGGTGCATGCTTTTTATGTGTCTGTATGCAAAAATGTATTCTAAAATGTGCTCATCTCTGAATGGTGAGAGGTTAAGTGATTTCTACCCTCATCTTTGTAATTTTCTATATTATTTGAGAGGTTTAAAAAAAACCCAAAGCATATCTTTTTATAGATTTTCAAGAACTCTATAAAGGTGTTTTTTTTTTCCTTTTTCTTTACTGTTTAAGAATTAGAGCACAATATAATCTTGGAGGTAAACAATAAAAACAGGAGAGGAAGATTACCCTGGCTGAATACAGCTGGCTTTCAAATTTTAGGGCTATATAACTAGAAACACATTTTCAAAGTTGGAACACCATCCCAGGCTTGAGACCAAACAATTAGGCTAGATGAGTTAGTCCTGGTTGACCTATGCCTGTAATTTGATGACTGAAATGAATAGTGTGACTGAATGCTTAACACATCACTCACAGAACTAGTTTCTGAACCCCAACTCAGGGATTGAGTATGATAATGTGATTTAGGACAAGTTATATAGACCACATCCTAAGGATTAGTAAATTACATACGAGAAAATAGTAGAAAAACAAATAGCCTGACCACAATAAAAATATTTCCCATAAGAAAGAAAAAAAATAGAAAGATATGATAGAGATTATCAGCCTCTTCCTTAAAGCAAATAAAACCAAAAGACAGTAGTATAATAAAACAAAACACCAAGCACTGTGCTAGTGTTGAGGTTATAAAAATCAATGTAGTACCTGCCCTGGTGTTATGGTATCACAGACAAGGATAAACAAATAACTAGAAAACTCAGCTAAGAAGCAGGTATAAGGTGCATGAGAGTATATAGCCAAGAGAAAATAATAGTTGTGTTTGATGGGAAAGACAGTTCCTCTAGATAGGGAGTATGGATGGTGAAGGATAGAAAAGAAAGCACAACAGGCCTTCCAGGCAGAGGAGGAACATGCACGGTGCCTTGAGGGTAAAAAGCAGAATGGCAATTGATTATAAAACTAGTGAGACAGGTAGGAAGCTCAGATAACAGAAGGCATTGCTTGGGACAATAAAGAGTTGGAATACTATTCTGTAGTGAAGAAGTCACTAAAAGTTTTACTAGGGGAACAGCACAGCCATTGTTTTAGATGGATCATTCCAGCAACAATAGGGACTTCAGAGACAAGAGAATAGCTGGAGGGCATGGAGACAGCATAGAATGAATTTAGCCACAAAGCAATTAATACTGGCATTGGAAGCAGTAATAGAAGAATCAATGCAGCAGAAAATTGGATGGGTGAGCTAGGAGGCTGACTCAAGAAACATACACTGAACCTGAAAAATTAACCAAGAAATGAAATGAATGCTTCGCAATTTGCAGAGTGCTGTAACTCAAATTACAGGAGTCTCAGAAGGAGAAAAGGAAATGAACAATTAATAAACAAGAAGTGTAGCAGAAAACTTGAAATGAGACTGGAAATAGAAAAGTTCACCACTGCCTCAAGAGAAAGACCAACAGCAGTAGCATCAAAAAGAGACAAATTTAAATTCTTTTAGTTTTTGTTTGTGGGGGGAGGCAAGGGTCTCCAAACTTCCCAAAATAAAGAATAGATATTTAAAGAGTCAAAATTGAGAGAGATTAAGATGACAGGTCCATAGTGAAAGACATGATGTGATTTGCTTGAAAACAAAGAAACTTTCAGAGTTCTGGGGTGGTGGTTAAAATTTTTTTTTTTCATCTAACTAGCTTTTCTTCAGAGAACAATGAAAGGAGAAACCTAGAACTCTAAGACTGAAGGTAAAAGAAAACCTGATAATTTAGAGCTGCTGTAGGAAAATGCTATATTATATTGCTATCGTGATGAAAAAATAAACAGGTGACACATGAAGAAGAAACAAGAAGCTTAAGCAAGGTAACGAAACCAATAAATACCAGCAGCAAGCCACAAACTATCTTATTTTTCACAGCAGAAAGTCAAAAATTACTCCTTTATAGAAAGACATAAATTGATCACAGTTAGGTTGGAAAAAGCCTATGGTAAGTTCAAGACTAACTTCATTTTCAGTGGCTCCAAAAAGCTGTATCATATGATTATATCACCTTGCTACTAACACTTTGAGGCACTTTGATAATACACATGATTGAAATTAATGTTTCTAAACTCTGCAAGAAATAATATGATTCATTTGTGCCTTAACCTCAGTAAATTTCACCTGTGGTACTTTGTTCAACTTTAAATTTAAAACTAAAACCAAGCCCACTTCTGCTGCTCTTGAAAATACTATCTACCCTATTTAAGAGAAGGATCAGCAGATGATAAAAACCACTACTGAAAAGAAAATTATTCTTAATTATCAAGGGCTTTTACAAAGAGTCAGATATGATTATTTTAGCTGATACTTTATAAGACAAATTGGTAAAAAAAAAAATTAGTCATTAGTGATAAGACTGAATGACTGTACCTTAAGTCTTTGTCTTAAATGTTGTTACTATTTTTACAATTACAAAACCAACTAGAAAAAGCCAAACACAAATATGTAGCTATATTTTGTTTATAACTATGAAGACAAAAATATATACATTAATAATGACTGAAAGGGAATTTATAGACATGAAAACATGTTCAGTTTTATTTCTGGGAAGCTGTGTATATTTTTAATATAAAATTTAATGAAAAACTGACATACAAAAAGATTCATACTTGGCTCCATAAAAATGAAATGCATCATTTTTCTTATCAAAGAATGAATATGTAAGCAGTAATGCTATATTTATGTGATAATAACTGGTGAAGAAACCAATTTAATTGCTTTTGTTAAATTAATGATTTCTAATTATTTTAGCCATAGTCGTTTTATCTGTCATTGAACAATGGTATATGTATTATAAAATTTAAAATAACAACTCTATAGCAACGGCTTAAATATTTTTGTAAAAACAGAATTCTATCTTCAAAAACATGTTATAACAAATTCCATGTACAAGAGTGGATTAAGACTACAGAGTCCAATTTGAAAAGCATTGCTCTGCCAGTATGGATTTATCAGACTAATATGTATGAGATTGTTTTAGTTCCTCAAGAGGACCACAATATGCCTCAGTCACCTTAAAAGGGGGTAACAGGGATTTCTATTAATAACATGTCATGTACTAAGGCTTCCCATAAGCATGATGAATTTAGTCTAAAATGGTATCCTGCTTTCTCCCCCCATGTAAGTTCTGTTTAAATATAGAATTTTTTTGTAAGTTGAAAAGGGTGGGGGGAAGCCACTAGGAAAAAATATGGTGAAATTAATGACTAGACTGCAGAAAAAGAAATGCAATGATCTTTAAACTTCTAGAAAGATATTAAAAAAAAAGATATTTCACTTCACTCATGACAAGATAAATGCTAATTAAAACACTGAGATATCATTTCTTACCCAGCAGAATGATGAAACCCTCGACACCATTGCTGAGGTTGTGAAAAAACAGGCATTCTTATACATTGTTGGCGGGTGCAGTGGCATACCAAGAGTGGGATGGTGAAAATACACCATGCCAGGTACCCACAATAAAAAAGAACATTGTCTACAGAGATTTTACAACCAAAACTTAAAGCTGACTTGCTTAACATCATGTGCCAGTAATTTTTTAAGAAAATATAAGCAGGGCAGCCCGGGTGGCTCAGCGGTTTAGTGCCTGCCTTCAGCCCAGGGTGTGATCCTGGAGACCCAGGATCGAGTCCCACATCAGGCTCCCTGCATGGAGCCTGCTTCTCCCTCTGCCTGTGTCTCTGCCTCTCTCTTTCTCTCTCTCTCTCTTCTCTCTCTCTCTCTCTTTCTCTCTCTCGCTTGCTCGGTCACTTGCTCGCTCTGTGTCTCTCATGAATAAATAAATAAATCTTTTTTTTTTTTTTTAAAGAAAATATAAGCAATGAAATATTCCCTAAAAAAACCTTTTGTTGTTCCTAATTCTAAATAATTGTTGTGGCTGCTGCTATGTTCTAATAACATTATGCAAACTCAAATTAGACATTTTTATTAACTATTTCTTAGACATTGAATTATATACATAAGTTCATTTGGAGAACTCCCAGTACAGCCTCAGATATACATGGACTCGATTCTACATACTCATTTCAGAAATTAAGTTTGTAGCGTTTTGAAATGGTTCAAAATCTTGAGCACAGTCTCAAGCCCCTGTGCTATACTACGTAGTCCTGCACTGAAATAATATATTTCAAATAAACAAAGACAGCTGTATGATATTTCTCTCTCTAGGTTATCTGTTTTTCTCCTGGTAGGAAGTTTCAGATGAGTTCATCAGACCCCAAAATATTTCCAGACAGCTGGATTCAGCCTCAAACAATGAATAGTAAAACACAAAGCTTTAAACACAGTTATTTAAAGAACAGTGCACAGAAACTGTGGTTAAGGTCATTAACTAAACGACAACAAAATGTAAGGAAATGGACATTTACATGGAAAAAAGAATCAAATTTGGAAGAATGGTAGGAGAGACAACAAAAGATACTGCTGTTACTGGAAAAAACCAAAGGGCAATGTTTATTTGAATGCTTGGTTATAAACTAGTGGAGCAAATAACATCAATGTTCATGACCATTCAGTCATTTTCTCTCAATATTGCAAAAGAAGAAAAACTGCAGGGTTTTTTTAGTCAAATATAATATAAATTTAAGATGATTTTTCTGGCAGAGATATTTCAGTAAACATTTTTTAATATACCATTTATTTTATTTTTAATTTACTTTTACTAGCATGATTATATATTTAAAAGCTCAATAAAAGAAAATAATTTGTTTCTATTTTGTTTCTATCAATACAGTTCATTTTATTTCATAGTTATTACTGAAAATAATTTTATCATATAGAAGAGCCATGTACTAAAAATTACCTGCTCCAGGCATCAAACACACTAGGTTTGCCACTATGGAGTGTAAAATGATACAACTAGCGTGGAAGAAAAAAAAATAGGGACAGTTAGAGTTCTGGTTACATAACAGCAAAGAGAAACACTGGTGGGCTAAGCCAGAGATGAATAAAAATGGTTATCTACCATGGAAGCAGTAAAAGAACTGGGTAGGGGGTAGGGATAGAAAACCGAAGCAAAATTCTAACTATACTTTTTTAATACAGTCTGACTTCTGAACCATACAAATGTTTTATACATTCAAGAGAATAAGATGGAGTAAAAAATCTAAATCAGCAAACCTTAACACTGAAAACAAGTGTAAATAAATGAACTTGACTGCATATCAAGTTAGTAACAAAACCACATGAAGACAAAAAATATTTCAGGTCACTTTTGAACATAGTATTCTGACATATACTGGGATATATTCTAAGGATAATAAAATTGCAAAGAAATATTAAATTTCCCATGACAGTTGTATTATTAATATTGGTTCATATAATTTTTAACCAATTTAATTTGCACTATAAGATAAAACAAAAAGGTAGCTATGTAAATGCTATTAGGAATCAAGATGTTCAGTGGAAGACAGAAAACACCATATTGGTGTATCGACTGGTGTCGACTTGTGTAATCTGCACAAGTATCGACAAAAAGCCATGACTTTAAAAATACACATGCACATCTAAACATAACTAGAAATGTAGTCTGTCTACACAACTTCATTATATCCACTAGAGGTAATGGCATCCCAGAAGCAATGAATATCTCTAATGTTCAGATCTTGCTTTCTAAATACCCTTCTCCATTAAAAGGAACCAGGGCTCTTTGAGAAACAACTGGTTCTAGAACTAGGGCAGGGAAAATATAAGTGAGCATAGTTCATTATTTTTTTCTGAAAAGTAAGGAAAAAACTAATGAAGGGCTGTCAAAAAGGCACATGAGCCAGCTTTGAGAGGCTTTCATCAGCCACTTGAGAGAATTTGAACATCAAAAAGAACAGTTGTAACTGTTTATAACAAATTGAATAAATAAAAATCCATGAGTCCATAATGTACTCTAACCAGAGGGGGTGAGGGGAAGAGCTCATGTGTAACCAGTGGTGGAGATAATAAAAATTCCCTGTCCTCAAAACTTCACATAAGTAAAGAATTAAGCATTTATTCTGCCTTTTGGGGAAAGAACTGCCATTCATCTCTAGCAGAAGAGAAAAAGTGCTTTACATCAGCTAACAGACACAAAAGAAAGGATAGAGTTCACTACCACCAATGAAATAATTGGTTCAGGAAAGAATCATTAATAGATCAAGGCATTTGGTGTGAAATTATTACCTCACAAATTACTTTCTAATTTTGGAGGGGAAGAGTATATTATGACACAGAAAATATTGACTTTAGTATTGCTAATAATCTGACAATCTGCTATCCCCCTGATGTGTTACAACATGAAGTTCACAGTACCCCTTATAATGTACCCATATTCTTGTCCAAAATTTTAATCTGAGTAGAATCAAGCCATTAGACTTATGTTCCAGTTTACAGGAATTCTAAAGCATAGAGGAACAAGATAAATGATACTACAAAGAAACACTCAGACAAATAGAGAATTTAGAATATTCTGGTTTCTTTAAAAGCCAATGCTGCCTTGTAAAACAAAACAATAACAGAAAAAGTATGAAGATGTTCTAGGATGAAAGAGACTAAAGAGGTATAACACCCAAAGGCAACATGTGACCCTTGAATGAATTGTTTAGGAAGGAAAAAAAATTTTTACAAAACATTGAGATAACAGAGAAATCTAAATATGGCTCAAATAGTAAGGAATATTAAGAAATTACTGTTAATATTCCTATGTATGGTAACAGTATTATTACAACAGGAAATACATGCTGAATAGTTAGGAATTTTTAGGAATGAAGTATCAGGAAATTTGCAATTGACTTTGAAACTGTTTGGCTAAGGACAGGTGAAAAGTACAGAATCTAGGTGGGTTATATGGGTGTTCACTATCATAATCGTTTTAAGTTTTTCATAGTTTTGAAAATTTTCCTAACAAGAAGTTGGAAAAAAAAAAAAAAGAATTCCTTAGTAAACACAATGTTAACTAATCCTAGCAATAAGCATTTCAATAGAACACATAATTCACAAAAAGAATTCAGAACTCACTCTATATTCTGACAATTAGAAACTTGGTCTTACATCTTTTATTTCCTTCAGTCAGATAAAAAACAGCAGTCAGCTACATCTTCCTTGTGTTAGCAAATTGACTCCTCTAGGCTTGGAACTTTTCGCAGTGGAGGAAGAATTTTCGCCTACCTGCCACCTGACCTCAGCTCAGTGTCCTCTGAAGCCCAAGTTACTGTAAATGAAGTTGTACTGAAAGCTGAAAGTCTTTTGATAAACCAGTGGAGGGTACCATGTTTTATACCTTGGCTTCTGAGCTAATACATTCTTAGAGATAACACAGTCTTTATATGCCTTCCTCTCTATTTATGCTCTTCTTTGGGATGAGGGGTGTGTCATATCACCTATATTCTAATAATTCCCCAAATGATATCTACTTCCAAACTCTTCAGCCTACTGGTATGTCTTTACCTGGGTGTCCCAAAAGTTCCTCAAAACCAGCAAGTCCAAATGTGAATTCATCAACTTCCTCTGATACCAAAAGCGTTATTATTTGCCTGAGAGGCCAAACTAGAAACTCAGGCATCAATCTTGGCTCTTCTCCCTCAATGACATATCAAATCAATAATGATAACAAGGGGCACCTAGGTGGCTCAATGGTTGAGCATCAGCCTTCGACTCAGGTTGTGATCCTGGGATCAAGTCCCGCATCAGGCTCCCCACAGGGAACCTGCTTCTCCCTCTCTCTCTTTGTGTCCCTCATGAATAAATAAATAAAACCTTTTAAAAAAATAAAATAATAAATGTTTTGATTAGAATATTCCCAAAGATAAAGTTAGATTTATGAAGAAAAAAAAATGATTAGACCAAGAAGGTTGTTTTATTTGGCAAAGCTTTAAGTTCTGTTGCATTTTATTCTTTTTAAAAAAATTTAAGGCAGATGCTCAACTGCTGAACCACCCAGGTGTCCCATTTATTTTATTTTTATTGATTTTCCACATTGTTCAGATTACTTCCATTAGTCATTTAACTTCTCAAAACTTTAAACTGTAATAATTAAGTGGTCTATAGAGAGAAAACATAGTTTAACAATGTCTACTATCTTTTAATCTCCATATGCAGTTTTCAAAAGACCATTTTACAAAGCAATTGCCCTAGACTCTTCAAAAATGTCAATGTCATGAAAGGATAAACAGATAAAGAAAAAAAGGCAGGAAAATTAGTCTAAATTAATAGACTGGAATCAAGACAAGTAAAGCAAATGTGGTTCTTCTTTGGATCCTACATTTTCAAAAAGAGAGAGAAAGAAAGAAAAAACTAAAAAAGCTACAGAGAACATTTTTAGAACTACTGGAGAAATCTGAACATAGCTTGCATATTAACACAAAAATTGAGAAATCTGAACAAGACACTAAAGGCATTTCAAAAAATGAAAGCCATCAGATTACACAGTAGTGTCCACAGAATACATGGACACTTAAATAGTGGCATAAGAAAGTGTATTTAAAAACATTTTCTAAAATAGTTTGATAAACAAAACAACATCTCCTATGTTAATTTATAAACATTTATGGTTTACATTTCTATCACCTTTGCTAGAATATGAACTTTCTTTAAGGAAGGAGCCCTGTCTGGTTCATTTTTATACCCCTGGTCTCTGAAGCAGGAAGAGGTACATGGTATGCACTCAAATGTTTTTATTATGTATGTTTATAGAACTTACAAAATTAAGAATTGAGAAAAATAAGATCTCAGTATATTCATTCATATTGTGATCATTTTGTAACATGCAGTTTTTTATTTCTGTTAAAAAAATAACCCATCAGATCCCAAAGTTAACATGCTTGAAGTATTAAAGTCTGAACTGACCCTGTTTATATTTATTTCAAACCACAGATATTAGCTACCATAAAACAGGCATGAATTTATTATCATCTTCCAAAGCTATCATAATTGTGACACACAAACTTCACCCATAATCATTCAAGTTATACAGCATGTGTGCAGAAACCAGTTACCACAGCAGACCTGAGATGGCTATCTTTAGAAAGGCCTACTGGCAAGAAGGCTAGCCTCTGGGAACGTGGGTTTTCTGGGTTTTCGGGAGCATTCACATTGTTTCCAGATAAGAATGTCTCACTGGGCCTGTTTGTGAAAAGAATGTGGTTCAGGCTGAATATGTGCTCTCCCTCTAGGAGCCTAGAACTCTGGTACGTGCTAGGCAGAGGAAACCTATGTGCCAACCCCTATAAAAACTGGGCACTCACTCTAATGAGCTTCCCTGGTAGACAATGTTTCACACCTGTTGTCATAACTCAGTGCTGGAAGAATGAAGGGCATCCTGTGTGACTCCACTGGGAGCATGAACCTGGTTTCTTCATACTTTGTGCCATGTGCCTTTTCTTACTGCAGTAAGTAATTCATAGCTACAAGTAGGACTATATGCTGAGTCCTGTAAGTCCTCCTAGCAAATCACTGAACCTGTGAGTGGTTTTGGAGACCCCTGACACAGGCGTGCTGTATCAGATAGTAGTCTAATTATTTGGGGATAATGAACATTATCAAACATTTAACACATTTCCATAAAAAGTCATAACAAAAAGGAATTTAATAGAAGCCATTAAGATTTTGACTTTGGACTGTGTTTTACAATAATTACTTCTATCCAGTGGTTAATATACGCTTCCCTCATGGGATAAGGAAGCAAAAAGATAATTAATTATGAGAAATTCAATCAAACTTTAAGCAATGAACCAGGTCTCAAGCCTCCAAAGTAATGGAATTATTCTTAAGAAATCTCATTTCCATCCCAACCTACCCTCAAAACGTTCATATAAACCCCAAAAGAAATATGTCTAGAACAGGTTTCTGGAGCACAAAGGTTACATTTTATTTTATTTATTTATTTTTTTTTAAAAGGTTACATTTTAAAAGAAAAATCCCTGAGGGTTTTGTTTCTGTTTGCAGAGACAGGATGAGAGTGATGTCAGAAAGCATCAATGCTCCTTCCACAGTTTGTCTATTGTGGAAAGGGTATTATGCTGATTGAAGTAAGTCAATCGGAGAAGGACAAACATTATATGGTCTCATTCATTTGGGGAATATAAAAAATAGTGAAAGGGGAAAGGAGACAAAATGAGTGGGAAATATCAGTGAGGGTGACAGAACATGAGAGACTTCTAACTCTGGGAAACAAAGAGTAGTGGAAGAGGAGGTGGGTGGGGGGATGGGGTGACTGGGTGACAGGCACGGAGGGGGGCACTTGACAGGATGAGCACTGGATGTTATACTCTATGTTGGCAAATTGAACTCCAATAAAAAAAATATACAAAAAAAGAGAAAGAAAGCATCAATCCCCTCCCCCGTTTTCCTTCTCCTAAAATGATATGTAGCTCATAGCAATGGGGGGGAACAAACTGTTGCTCATTCATCAAAAGAAATAAAATTTGAAAGACAGTATATATTCAATGATTAGCTGCCTCTTGTATTATATATTTCAATTTATAAATAAGCATTGACATTCACTGAATAAGATAAATAAGCATTTTTTAAAAAGATTTATTTATTTGTTTATTTATTTATTTATTTATTTATTTATTTATTTATTTATGAGAGAGAGGGAGAGAGAGAGAGTCAGGGGGCAGGGGTAGAGGGAGAGAGTTTCTCAAACAGACTCCACACTGAGTGTAGAACCCTACATGGAGCTCAATCTCACGACCCTAAGATCATGACCTGAGCCAAAATCAAGAGTCGGATGCCTAACTGACTGAGTCACCCAGGCCCCCCTAGATGTGTAAGTATACTTTATACCAAATATTTTTTTCTTTATACCAAATATTAAACAACATTCTAAATTTAATTATTTTTTAAATTAAAATGGTTACATTTAAGATCCCTTTAGAGACAATACACAATATTCATTTTTATCTGTCACAGGAAATGTATTTGACCTAACAAGCTTCACAGCAATTTTACTTTGAAATAATTCCACCAGCTAAGAGAAAGATTAGGTGCTTTGTCAAAACATTAAATCACAGTATGAATGGAGGTAACTAATAAATAGGAGTGGAGATTTGCAATTGTGATTATGGGTGGTGAAATGCTTCCATATCTAATCAAACAGCTACGTTTAAGATAGAAATGATGGTGCTTTTGCTGTACAATATAAAATGAGTAAGAAAAAAACACAGCAAGGTGACTTTTTGATAGGATTTTTAACTACTCTGCTCTTCCCAACCACCAAACTAAAATTAAGTATAAGGCTAATCATAATGTTCTGTGGAAAGTCATTGATTGTAAGAAGTAAAAAATATCTGGTTACTACTATTGAATGCATAAAGCCATACTTTAAAAAAATATCAACACACAGGAAAGCAGTCATGTTGAACACAGTGAATGGAAACCATAGCCAAAAATCTAACTTCATTCATTCATTGTTATTCAATCAAAATGAATGGAGCATCACTTGGATGGTCTTTGCACTCTAGGAACAATGTCAATGGTATGTTATTGGTGTTATTTCAGAAGCAGGTAAGATACATGTGGGGGCACACAAGATGGAAGTGGTCGATTTCAGAGGTACTGAAGGATATGGGACAAGTACAGGAAACACCTTCCTTGCAGCAATGAGGAACCATTAAAAGGTTAAGAGAAAGGGAATTCAAAAGGATTGAATTTCTGCTTCAGATCCATCAGGGACCTATGATGTGATATGCTGGGAGGAATGAGACAAGCCTCTGTCATTTATTTACTAGCTGGATAAATGGCCTTGAGAGATTTACTTACCTCAGGGTCTCTTTCCTTATCTGTAAATGAAGATCATATCTATTCTACTCTACAGGGTTGTTTAAGGATTAAATGAGATAGTGTGATAATCATGTAAATGGTCTGGCACACTGGCACAGAGTATGTATTCCAAAGAGGTCAGATCACTTCTGGAAGTCATATATTAGTAATTTAACTGCTTTTTAATGTAATGAGCTTCTTGACTTAAGTTGTGAAATTTAACTGCTTTTCAACGTAATGAACTTTTTGATTAATTTTAGACAGTTGAGGAGAGATAGAAAAATGTATGCCCAAATCTTTTTTTGCTTTTTTTTAAGATTTTATTTTATTTGAGAGAGAGAGGGAGAGCAGGAGAAAGAGGGAGAAAGAATCTGAAGAAGACTCTGTGCTGAGTGCAGAGCCCAACATAGGGCTTGATCTCATGACTGTGAAATCATGACCTGAGACAAAACCAAGGGTCAAATGCTTAACCGACTGAGCCACCCAGGTGCCCCATTAATGTCATGGTCTTTATTCACTTATGCTTCTTATTCAAAACTCTACCTCAAGCCTTGCTACTACCACTTGACAGGTTAGATTCCATTACAACAAAGGTCATGTCACAAAAACCTGGTTTAGGAAACATTCCCAAACACTACTCATGTCACTCAAATACCACAACAAAATGATAAACATTAGAGGCCTTCAGGAGCTTGTTGCAATGAGAGTACAGCTTTTTTGCCATTTTTACTGAAGAAGTGGTTTTCTCCTTCCTATACTTTCATTTTGCCACTGTGAAGTTCTACAGAAAAAAAACTTTTAGTCACAGACCAAAATCAACATCTACTTGAAAAACTCGATTGCATCCACATCAGATTTACTTACAGCCACACATAATGTAGACTCACAAATATCAGGCAAAGGTTGGCAATGAGGGCACTGACCCAGAACTACTAGATGTCAGAATTTATTACAGTATGAAAATTCCTTTCTTACTTGTTCCTCAAATTTTACATTTTAGCATTATGCTTTACCATCTCTCATGCTGGAGGTGAATTCTATGTTTGGCATTTGGATCTGTGGTTTAGGAAAGCTACAGGAGTATAAATGTTTTGTGCATGATCACTAAGCAGACCACTCAGAAGAGGACAGAATGAAGAGAAAAGGCTTTAAAATGTTCAATAAACATTATGAGGCGCATGGGTGGCTCTCTGGGTTAGGCATCTGACTCTTAATTTCAGCTCAGGTCACGATCTCAGGGTCTTGAAATTGAGCCCACGCTGGGCTCCATGCTGGGCATTGAGCATGCATAAGATTCTCTCTCTCCCTCTCCCCCTGCCTCCTCCTCTCTTACTCCCTCCCAAATACATACATACATACATACATACATACATACATACATAAATAAAAGTTTTAAGCATTATGCCCCCACAAAGTATATTTTCATTCCTCTTCCTTAGAGATGTAACAAACAATTTTCTGAGGAAACACAATAAAAGAAACAGAGAGAGCTGTGGATAGCTTTGTAGAGAGCAATTCTCTCCCTAATTTTCAAATAGAACACTCAAAATTATTTACATCTTTAAATGTTTGCTGCAGTAGTAGTTAATTATGCTCTCTTCAAGGCCTGCAATTTACAATTGAAGCCAAATAAAGATAGATATTAACATTTCATTTTTAAGTCTTTTAGTTTTCAGAATAGAAGATTAATTTGCTTAAACATCTGCAAAGTAGAACTTTGATTTAAAAATCTAACACTTGACATATAGGGAGATTTTTTTTGTGATGAATCCCTTAGACCCACAAAGATGTACAAATCATTCTTACCCACTCCATCTTACCCTAAGAATTATTATTTTATTGAACTTAAATGTGGGGCTCTTTTTTTTTTTTTTTGCCACTTAAGTATTCTCAAATTAAAGTTTATAATTTAAAACTTAAAGCTTCAAAAATACTTAAAATATTAAATGACTTCTAAGTTTAAAGAGAAATAAAGAAGACTAAAGGGAAAACTTACCTTATTTTTAAAAAATTTATCATGCATATGGAACAAGACCAGAAGATTCGAGCCAGGAACTTCAGCCTCTCCTATGGTTACATGAGGTGGCTTAGGGAAGGTGTAATGGAGAGAATTGTTTGCAATGATGCTACTCTAACTTTAAAAATCATGCTTTCCCCATTCACCTCAACTTCCCGAATACTGCCCAAAACATTTCAAAGAGTTACATCTTCCATATTTGGAACTGGTTAATTCTAACTGACATGTAAGGAAGTAGTTTATACTTGACTATAATTGTACTGCTTTTTACGGTTCCAATTTGCTTGCCTCCTAAGAGCAATGCTCCTGAAAGGTGACTTCTTCCTCAATTAACTCAAATTCCACTGGGTCAAAACCATTTAAGGTATAGCCATATATCAGCTTCATTAAATATCCTTATTAATTTTCATAAACTAGCCACTTATAACTCCCCAGTAAGAATTCTTTCAGATTCTTGAGTCGATCCTTTCATTGAATTGTACAAAGAAAATGAGGCACAGAAAAGATGAAGGACTTGTACAAGATTGCCTAGACAGTGAATACCTGACTTTCTTACAAAATTATCTTCACTCCACTTCCTATTAATTACTATCTAATACAATTATAAATTCTAATCCTGGGCCTTAGCGTCCTAAAACTGAAAGAAAATATTTAGAACAATAACAACAAGAGAAACAAAACTACCCTAACTTGACTTCAGATCAGAGAATAATCCCTAGAGTTTAGCAAAAACTAGGGAGATGGTAAGTAGGGGTGGTACTACCAATTTTGCTATTAAAATAATCTAAACTCTCAGCCGTCTACTCATTGAAACACATATCGAGTGCCCAGTTTGTGTCACACCTTTTGATAGATGATGAAGGTAACTGGTTCTCATATCCATGGCAACAAGGCAAAGCTATCTGTAAAGCTATCCCTCAGAGCTCTTCAACAGCTGACCTTCAGGCTGTCTGCTAAGAGGTGGCTTCCTTTTTTCCTTCATACTATTTGTGACATTCAACTTAACTTGATTTTCCTTATGATGTTTGAGTCTTTTTTTATGGGTGGGAGGTGAATAGTGGTATAAATATTTGCCTGATGAATGCAATTATTCAACATGATGGTATGCCAAATTTTTATGCAGTGATAAGCAAATTTTTATGCAGATAGCACATAAAAATGTAATCAACCTGTAATTACCTCATGGAGGCAGAGAAGACATCTGCCATTTCATGAAGTGGAATCTTTTAAACTAATCACCTAGAGACATAAAAATGAAAAGTACACACCTATAACATTTGCAGAGCAAATACTTAAGTTCAGTCATACTTATGTTTAAATTTGAAACTGATTTGTTGCTAACTGAAAAAAGGAAACAACAAATCAGATGATATAAGGCAAAACTGATTTTCTTCCCCCTTGAGGCATGGACACACTAAATCCATCCACCTGCTTCAACTGACAAGCTTCCAAGTAACCCAACAGTTGGCACTCTGAACTTAACTATTTTCTACATAGCAGAAACAAAACATACAAATAACTTAAGGAAAGACAACTTTATAATTTATAATTTGAGAGTCTGTCTGATTAAAAATTAAAATGACTATCCCTTCATTCTTTCCCAGCTTGTGCTCATATATGATCACTCACCTATAATATTCCCAGTTAAAGTAAATCTTTAAAGTTGCCTTCCCTGACCTACAACTAAATTACCAGAATAGGGACGCCTAGGTGGCTCAGCAGTTGAGTGCCTGCCTTTGGCCCAGGGTGTGATCCTGGAGCCCTGGGATCCAATCCCACATTGGGCTCCCTGCATGGAGCCTGCTTTTTCCTCTGCCTGTGTCGTGTCTCTGCCTCTCTCTCTCTCTCTCTCTCTCTCTCTCTCTCTCTCTCTATCTATCTATCTCTGTGTGTGTGTGTGTGTGTGTGTATCTCATCAATAAATAAATAAAATCTTTTAAAAAATAAAATAAATTACCAAAATATTCTGAACAAGTGCTACTTCGGAAGAATGTGATAAAAAGAGGAGACTATATTCCTTAGGCATTTTTACAGCTGAAACAAGTTCTTTGGGGGATGAAAAGGTGTTTAAATCCTATAGCTGCACTCAATTCAACATCCAAAGGCATATGGAACACCTAGTATATGTCAGGCACGGCAATGGACACAAGAGGGAGAATTTACAAAAACAGTGATTAGCCCATATCTTTAAAGAGTCCCTAATCTAGTGGGAAAGATATAAACAGTCATAAGGTAATATATTAATGTTATAACAGAGATTTGGTAATATATTAATCTTATAAGGATGCAAGGTCCTAGAGAAATCAAAGGGCATCTAAATAGCAAAATAAGAGAATGAAAAGTGACTGGGAAGGTGGAGTCATAGAGGCAAGTTTAGAGAAAATGCAAGCTATTCAATAGGATGTGATTGGGGGTGGGGGAGAGATCACAGGACAGATTATGAAACTAGTAAATTAGGCTGAAGCCAGAAAGCTGAAGGACTTCTAGAGCTTAGGAATTTCTCCTCTACACAATTCAAGATGCTGGAGGTCTTCAGCATAAGTGTGGCATGACCAAGACTTTGAATGTGGCAAAACAATCTGGCAACGGTGTGAAAGAGAAACAGCTCAAGTATGAAGAACTCCAAGGAGAGATCTGAATTACAGTTTATTTTTTGTCTTGGTGAGAGATGAAGTTATTGGCAGAAGGGACAGACTCAAGAGTTATACCGAAAAGACCAAACAGATACTTAGTGATTTGAGTCATGTGCACATTTACACACTTGAAATGTCATGGGAGAGATAACAATGTCCCGGATGAAAAAGAAAACAAGTTCGGTCAAAGCCCAGGATTAACTTTGTATGACACCTCTGTTTATCTTAGAAGCTTATTGTTCTTCTGTGTCATGTTCAGAAGCATCTTATCAAATACTTACTCAATTCCTGTTACTTAAGTAGCAATTACAATACCAACAATATACAAGAGGTTATGGTTTGGAAATATCTGGTTAAAAAGAACTTAATGATTGCACTTTTTAAACTATTGAGAAAAAGTGGGGGCAATTATTGGTGAACAATATAGAAAATACTATTCATGGGCAATCTTTGAGACTTCTGTGTATGAATTACTGAATAACCATTCTCATGCCACAGAGACCGCATGTGTACAACAATGACATAATTTACACGAAAAGATCACTGAAGAGCATTCATTAGTGATGACTTAAATTGGAACTTTCTCCTAATTTCAGCTGAGAGAATCCATAATAAAGCAAAAATAACCATGGGTCACTCATTAGAGGATTGAAAAAAAGGTGTTTAAAATAATAGAGTTCTTTTTTTTCTCTCTCTCTTTTCTTTTCTTTTGGTGGGGGAGCTGGCTTTGCTGGTCTGCAGTGGGAAAAAAATTTCTAGCTCTCAAAATGGTAATTTAAGAACAAACAGACTCCTCTATCAAAGGGTTTTGGTAAATATGCAAACATAACAGCAAAGTCGTCACAAAGACCTTCTTGCTTAACACTAGGGATGCCTGAGTGAAAATGGAATGGTTTATAAATGATACCATAATTTACTCACTTTGTGTAATTTCCTCCCACTCATTGTTAGGAGGGAAAAAATACCAAGAAAAATATTTTCTCCCCACAATTTATGCATAATTGTTTCCCTGTTTTGAAACAGCAATGACAACACCCAACAAAGGCTCCTGAAGGTTTTTTAAAACATCAATTGTTTTCACAGTGGGGAGGAGTGATGTAGGATAAATACAGATCGATAAAGCTTAGGTGTTTCCTCCTGCTCTGACTCTACTCTTCCACTAGGAAATGCTTCCTGCACCCAGCAAAATGTGGCACAGGTATACTGAGTGCTAAGAGGAGAAGCACCCTGATGTCTGGCAGAGAGGGGAGAGCCCATGGGCGCTCATACGCTCCCATCTCCCAAATGGTTCCCTGTCTGGTTCTTTCTCACACCTCCTCCACAGTTAACACAAACAAGCCTGGCTGACTAGGAACTGTGATAATTGCCCCTGAGCAAGTTCAGCTAAACAAGGTGAGTTGTAATAGCTTCAAAGTGCATTTATTTACCACTTCAGTGGACCTTGGAGCCTGTGAGGAAAAAACTGGAAAAATGAGCCTGCCAACACAGCCTGGACTCCAGACCCCTGACCAGAGAAGTCGAGACCCACACGAGGAAACCTGAAAAGGGGTTTTCATCCTTAGGATTTCCACCTTTCAATCACTTAACAGAGTCTCCCTTTTGTCTCTCTCTTTTTCCCCTTAATAAAAATACTGAGATGTACGCTTCCCGTGTTTACATACCACGTTTCTTTTTAAAATCTTTGTTGAGTTTGCACTTCTACATAAATTAGCGTGGATTAAAAAAGAGACTTGCTTGGAAATAATCTGTCTTCTTTTGGCTGTGCTGAAAGTCCCAAATGCCCAGGATCCTCAATAAGGCTGACTGACAGGTAAACACTAGGAGAAGGGATCTCTGTCCACTAGGGTGGCTGAATGGGAACAGTTAGTAGTCATATTTTCCTGTCTGCTAACAAACCTGTCTTTCTTTAGAAGATGATACCATGTTACAAAGAGAAATTGGTCTCTTCATTTAGTCATTCAGGTAACATTTACTAAACATCTGTTCTGTGCTAAGTGTTGTGCTGGGCAGTGTGGACATGAAAGCAAAACAGTATGACGACTTTATTTTGTGAGTCAAAAATCAAGACGTTATCAGCTGAAAGATTTTTGTGTAACTCCTGGATGTGAGAGGTCATCCAAGGGACACTGCTTTTATATAAGCTGGTTGGAGCAGAAAATATAAAGCCTATAGCTGAGCTCTTGCAAAGGCAAAGCAGATAGTGGTAAAAATATAGGGCAGAAAATATAGATAAGTGCTAAGAGGTCAGCAAGGCAAGGTTTTTGTTGGCATCTAATACTAATCCATTATAATGGATTCTCAAATTTAGATTTTGACTTCCCCCTCAAGTTCCATTCTCATGTCTAATTGCCTGGTAATGCACATTCCACTCTCCTCTTCCTACTCCTGCCACCTTATTATCAGTCTCCAAAACATTTTACTCCTCTAATGATGGATTTCTCTATGTCATTACACGCTAATACGTTCATATGAAGGTATATATGTGCAGGTAGACATAACATACATAAGCCCACACAGAGTTTTTTGCTGTTGTTCTACAAAAGAATAGGATGTATTAATACATATTTCTATACATATTTCTTCCTTCATTCAAGAATACCTCACAGAAAGTCCCTCTAAGTTAGCTCAGACAGTGCTGTTTTTGACGGTAATATACTATTGTATATTGTTATGTACTATATAATTTATCCATTCCACTACTAACAGGAATTGTTTGTAACTTTCCATATTATAACAGTGCTGCAACAAACATTCTTGTACATACCAGTGCTTTCTTCCTTAGAGATAGATTTCCTAAAGTGGAATTAGTAGAGCATAGAATATGTGTATTTTCAATTTAATAGAGATCGGCAGATTGTCTTCCTAGAAAGGCAATAACGACTGGTATTTCCATAAGCAATGTATGCACATAACTTCCCACAGCCCCATCCCATGTAACAGGTGTTTTGGATCATTTTAATTTTTGTCAGTCTTATGGATATAACATAATAATTTGATATTATCTTACCCTGCATTTCATTGACTGCTCATAAGTCTGCCCATCTTTTAAAATGTTATTGACCATATAAATTTGCTTTTGTAAAACTCATATCCTTTCTCTATTCTCCTACTTGACTCTCTATCAAATTGTAAGAGCTTTTTGCATATTATACATATAAACACTTCTATCTGACATCCCTATTACAAATATTTTACAAAGTTGCTGGAGTATTATTTTTATGTTCACTTGCAATATAAGTTTTAACTTTTATATTGCCAAAATCATTCTTTCTTCTTGGCCAACATCTAGATTTCCTGTTTAATTAAGAAGGTTCTCTAAAGGATGAATTCTACTTAAATATCAAAGTTCCTTTCTTCCCACATAGAACGTGAGAAATTATCCTTAAAGTATACTCTAAGAACAATTCCCCTCACTTTTTTTTTTTACATCAAGTTCTTTTGGCTCTCTAGTCACCATGCTGTAAAACCTGACTTTCTAATTATTAAATAGACTTTTCACAGAAATGTGAAGATAAAAAAGATACTAGATGTCACCTTAAACTTTCTATCCATTACAAGGGACTCTCTTCAACATCGTTGTCAAAGAATAATCTAACCTCTGAGCACTCATTTGCAGTGATGAGACACCACTTCCCCAGACCTTACCATTCCATTTTCTAGGAATTTTTATTCATCTCATTCTGGGTGATATCTATACTTTTCATATTCTTACTGAAAAAACCAAACTTAGTAATTATAGAAGAGAATGGAAATTGGACTAATTGTGATGTTCTTAGTACCTGAAGATCATTCAATTCCTTCTTCCCTTCCTTCCAATGAATAGCTACTTGATGCCAAATATTAGAAATACAACGATAAAGGAGAGACTGGGTGGCTCAGTTGGTTAGTGTCCAACCCTTGATTTCAGCTCATATCTCAATCTCAGGGTCTTGAGTTCAAGTCCCACGCTGGGCTCCACACTGGGTGTGGAGCCTACAAGAAAGAAAGGAAGAAAGGAAGGAAGGAAGCAAAGAAGGAAGAAAATAAGGAAGGAAATAAAGATAAGGAAAACACAGCTTCTGACCTTAAAGTCATGGAAAAGTAGTATGTATTTAATGTATATATGCATATATCTGAATATATAAATATATTGTATAGAGAGGGAAAATAGTGTACAGTGAAAATGCTTCCCAAGATCTGTTTTAAGGAATTCTAGTGCCTATATTAGGCAGTAACTGGAATAATTGCAAATTATAGAAGTTAACCGAGCTGAAGATTGAAAAAGACATTTACAGTATTGAAAAAATTAAAATTTAGTACTGTTTTCTTTAATCTGGTTCAATCAGTTGAACTCTAATTAAATTGTATTACCTAGATAATATTATATTTGGGCCAGGCAATATAATGCATTTTATAAGAGATGTAAGAAGCCTTAGGCAATAAATCACATATCGTGAAGAGTAATCTGGCTTACATTAAAATTAATTCAAAAAAATGTTTTCGGCCTGGAAATTTACTTGCTCATTAGGAGCCTGGTTCTCTTTGGTAATCAGTACTATCCCAAGACTGAGCAAAAATTTGGAAAACCATATAAATACAAACATTTAAACAACTTGAAATTTTAAACAAATGAAAATTGGTTCAGTGTCATAAAAAGTAGGGTAAAAATTTCCCAATAAAATGCAATCATGATAAATACTAAAAAATTAATAAATCAATAAACAGATAAAATAAAGTGCTAGGAAAATACACAAGCTGATTATCAGTGCTTATTCTGTCAAGGCAGAGGCTTGGTTCTTCCGTGAAATCTTAGGAAACTTTGCAGATCCTTACTTGGGTTTGGAGAGTAATTTGCTTACTGATTTACTCAATGCTGACAGCCACATTAAACAAACATATGTAGGACCTGAGAAGCAGTTAGCTATCACAAGCATTTGTTCATCCACCCACTGGCATACCTAATTCCTAATTCTAACATCAAACTTAGAAACATGTCACCTCTTTTAGAGCAAAAATACAAAACCATTCTATTTATATTGACCAGAAATCTTATTCTTGGCAAAGACAAGTTTTAACAAATTTTATTTTACTTTATTTTTTTAAAAAGATTTTATTTATTCATGAGAGACACAGAGAAGCAGAGGGAGAGCAGGCTCCATGCAAGGAGCCTGACGTGGGACTCTCCTGGGACTCCAGGATCATGCCCTGGGCCAAAGACAGGTGCCAAACTGCTGAGCCAGCCAAGGATCCCATCAACAAATTTTAAATTGAAGTAGTAATCAATTAAAGTATAATATCTACCTGAAAATAGGTTTATTGCTCAATACTAAAGTCAAATATTTGAAAATCATAAATAGCGTTAATAACAGGCAAAAAAAGTAAATTAAAACACAATTCCTTTTTCTGACTATGAGGCTAAAATAATATCAGGTAAAGGCAAACAAAAGCTGAAAAAAAGATTTTTAAGAGATTTAAATTTCAGAAGATTTAAAAGCTTCATAACCATTAATCAGGTCTATCTGGTATATTAAAGAAGATCCAGGAATATCTTCGACGATAGCACAACTATTTGCCAAGGCAAAGACCTCTATAAATCATCACAGGTGTGATGATGTTAGCTGTTGTGATTTACATAGTCATAATAGAGCTCTGTTTTAAAGTGGCAGTTAGCTGAGCTCTCTGTTATGTTTCCATATTTTCTCTGATGATTATATATACTTTAAGTATTTGTTTACACCTCCGTCTGTTAGTCTAGAAGCTCCTAAAGATTTTATATTCCTTTTTTTAAGATTTTATATTCCTAATAAAAAACACAAACTTTAGTCCTAAATGATTATTCAATTTGTTTATTTTATTAATGATGTTGGAT
Source organism: Canis lupus familiaris (assembly GCF_011100685.1). Lineage (NCBI taxonomy): Eukaryota > Metazoa > Chordata > Mammalia > Carnivora > Canidae > Canis > Canis lupus. The sequence continues at coordinate 62,916,131 of NC_049238.1, forward strand.
AAAAAGGATCTTAATAAGTTAGTTCCTACTACATTTATCTTACCTTCAAAGAATTATAAAGTTACAAGTTCAAATATGCATTATAAACCAGCATTAAAAGAAAGGTACGATATCCTCAAAAACTAAACCAAAATACAACGCCACATTCTTTGGAAGTCTACAAGCTAAATATCTTCTTGAATTCTAAAAAAGCATGTGGAGCTTTCTCCATCAAGTGTTACATTTATAGGAGAGCCTGACAAATGGGTTTTAAAAATCTTTAGATACTGTATGATTTCCTTAAGTCCATGTATTTAGAATTGTTTCTAATCAATTAGCAATTACACTGGCTCCAATTGTTTTTGCATCTCTTGAAGTAAATGGAGTATCTGCCTGCAGGCAATATAGTCCAAGAAGTATTTTATAAAAATTAATTATTATTATTCTTTTAGAGATTTAAAAAAATTTTTTAAAAGATTTTATTTATTTATTCACAGAGACACAGAGAAAGAGAGAGAGAGGCAGAGACACGGGCAGAGGGAGGAGCAGGCTCCATGCAGAGAGCCTGACGTGGGACTGGATCCAGGGTCTCCAGGATCACGCCCTGGGCTGCAGGCGGCGCTAAACCGCTGCGCCACCGGGGCCACCCAAAAATTAATTCTTAAAACAAAAAATTAATTCTTATGAAAACCCAGAAAAAAATCAGGTACAACAAAAAACTATAAAGTCTTTCCAATATACATGGGATTTTTTTGTTTGGTTTTGTTTTAAATGTATGGACTTACTTTGAGGATCTATTTAAGCTAGCAGAGCAGATCTGGAATCAAGCATTCTTACAAATAAAAAAAAGTAAACATAAACTAGCTAGCTTAAACCATTATTAACAAAACTCAATTAATTTGAATTAAGCATATAAAAGTACTCACATCAGCTCTCACTAAAGAGCCTTTAGCTGAGCAATCAAAATTCAAAAGGGAAAAGACCCCCTAGCTAAAACAGAGTTGTTTATGGACATGTTAACTGAGTTGTCAGTGAGTCAGGCATAAAATGTGAACAGAACTCCTGAATCCTTCCACTTGAAATACTCTAGTACTGGAAATGATCTAAATTTCTGCCAAGTTTCATACTCTAGGGAAAGAAATACTTTGATACATCATTTAACATGTATGAACCATTACTAATTTAGAGATTGTGATTTTCATAAGCATTTTCACCTAGTCAAATGATCAAACTTAACACCAATAATAAGACAAACTGACCATGATTTTCTGATATATTCTTGTCAAAAATGTTTAATCCAAAACTAATCATGAAGTAACAATTATATGAATCCAAATTGGAGAAACTCCTGCAAAACAACTGGCCCAGAGCCTAAAGATGTGGATGCCAAAGAAGAGCCAAACAAGGCTGGGAAAAGATTCAAATTTAAAGAAGACCAAAGAGATAGGACAACTAAATGCCATATGTAACCCTTGATTGGGACGGGGGGCGGGGCGGGTATGTCAGCTATAAGGGATTTTATTAGGACAGCTGGGAAACTTTAAATATAGACATATTACATAAAGAACAAATTATCCAGACTAAAATACAGGAAAAGGGTAAGAAAATATGGCAATGAGCATGAGATATGTTGAAAAGGTCTCATAGATGTAACCAGAGTCCCAAAGAAGAGGAGAAAGAGGCTGTAGCAGAAGCAATATATGAAGACACAGCAACCAAAAACTTCCCCAAATTGACCTTAGACATCAAACTATAGATTCAAGAAGCAATACAGACACTAAAAAGGATAAAAACCACAACGGAAACCACACTTAGGCACATCATAGTACAAATTGCTAAACCGAGTAGAAACTCTGAAAAGCAGCAGAGTGGTATCTTCAAAAGAGCAACTCCCACTTCTCAGTGGCAAATATGTCAGGAAACAATTGAATAAAATATTTTAAGAGCTGGAAAAAAATAATGCCCTACTAAATTCTATACCTAGTAAAAATACTCTTCAAAAAATGGAGGTGGAATAAAGACATTTGTGAACAAATACAAATCAAGGGAACTTATTATCAGCAGAACTGCACTAAAAAGAATGAAAGGAACTCTTCCAGCAAACAAAGAATAATCTCAGAAAGAAGCAATGATATGAATAACAATGCAGATCAATGGAAAGGGCGAAAATGTGGTTAAGTCTCAATGATTATATAAAACAACAAAAATTATGTCTTGAGTTTAAAATATACAAAGAATTAAAATCACAAGAACAGCCCAGAAGCAAAAGGGTAATAAATGGAGTTGAAAGTGTTCCAAGTCCTCACCTTGTCATGATGTGACAATCAGACCAAGTTAAAAAAATGCATGTTTTAACCTCAAGGAAATCAATCCCTAAAAGAATAGTTTATTATATATAATAAGTTAAAAGAATGAAATAAAAAATAATTCAAAAGAAGGCAAGAAAGGAAAGCATATGGCATAAGTCAGGTAGAACAAATAAAAAATAACAAAAAGATTCAAAACAAAATGTTTATATTAAATGTAAATGGACTAAGTAGTTAATTAAAAGTATATGATACTAACAAAAGAGCACCTTAAGTATAAGAATGCAGAGAAGCTGACAACTACAGGATGAGAACATAGCATGCAACAACATCATCAAAATGAATTGGATCCTTATGCTTCTGTGCATTCAATCAAATATTTTATCTCCTGGGCACCTGGGTGGCTCAGTGGTTGAGCATCTACCTTTGGTTCAGGTTGTGATCCCCAGGTCCTGGGATCGAGTCCTGCATCAGGCTCCCCACAGGGAGCTTGCTTCTCCCTCAGCCAATGTCTCTGCCTCTTTCTCTGTGTCTCTCATGAATAAATAAAATCTTAAAAAATATATTTTATCTACTATAATGATAGTAAAACTTATATATCACTTATGGAGGTCGCCACACTCCAAAATGGCCTCCAATGACTACTGCCTCCTTGTATTCACCTTGTGAAGTATGCTCCAACCCTACATTACATTGGGCTGGCCTGCCCTGTGTGACTGCTAGAATATTGTTAACAATGATGGTGTGTGATTCTTTTTTTTTTTTTTTTAAGATAGATTCATTCATTCATTTATGAGAGAGCATGCACAAACAGAGAGAACTACAGAGGAAGAGAGAGAAGTAGACTCCCTGCTGAGCAGGGAGCCTGATATGAGGCTTGATCCCAGGATCTGGAGATCATGACCTGAGCCCAAGGTAGACGCTTAACTGACTGAGCCATCAGGTGCCCCTAGGTGCCCCTGATGTATGGTTTCTAAAGCTAAATCATAACAGACATTGTGGCTTCTGCCTTGCTGTCTCTGGCATTACTTGCTCTGGGGAAAGCCAGAGGAATATTCAACACCCCTATGAAGAGAACCACATGGTAAATGGCAGCCTCCTGCCAACAATAGCTGACATCAATCTGCCAGCCATGAGAGTAAATGAGCCATCTTGAATGCAAATCCCACAGCCCCAAGAAAGCCTTCAGATGACTGCAGCCCTGGCCTACATCTGGACTACCACCTCATGAGAGACCATGAGCCAGTAAGCGATTCCTAAATTCCTTGTCTACAGAAGCATTATGAGATAAAAACATTTATTGTTGTCTTAAGCCACTTTATTTTAGGATAATAGGTGATGCTGCAACAGATAACTTCTGCATTTACTATGTGAAAGGAACTGGCACTTCAACTTTGATTAATTTATTTTATGTAGAACAATCCATAGAGTCAGAAACTTAATCAGTTTACAGATGAGAATACTGAGGTACACAAAAGTTCAGCAACCTGCTTAAGATCACAGTAGTGGAAATAGCATGTGAACCAAACAATCTTCCACCAGAAGTTGTTTGTTCTGTGGTTTTTAAAAATATTATATATAATTTTTTTCTTTTAAAGATTTTATTTATTTATTCATGGTAGACAGAGAGAGAGAGAGAGAGAGAGAGAGAGAGAGAGGCAGAGACACAGGCAGAGGGAGAAGCAGGCTCCATGCTGGGAGCCCGATGCAGGACTCGATCCTGGGACTCCAGGATTGCACCCCAGACCAACGGTAGGCACCAAACCGCTGAGCCACCCAGGGATCCTCAAAATATTATATTATACTGTACTACTTTTCATAGGTCAGGCACTGCCCCACGTAATGAGGCAGTGACTAGACACAAAGCCTACTGGGGGAAACAGACTAAAATAAATTAATGTAAATCATGACGTAAAGGAGATAAGTGCTATGAATTAAAACAAAGCAAGTCAAGGAAATACACAGCATGGGAGAGAATGGGGTAACTAGGTAGATGAGGTAGCCAAGTAAGATTTGAAGAGATGACATTTGAGTTGATACTGAAATGAACTGAGGGAAGCATTCTGTGAATGGTTATGTGGATATCTGAGAGTGTTTCAGGGAAGGGAAACCAAGAGGAGAGGCCTTAAGAGTGTTCTTGGTAATATTCATGGAAACTAATACTGTAACTCAGAAAACATGGGAGAAAGTGGTAGAAGCTATTATAGTCAGAGAGGTATCCAGGCCAGACCATGTAAAGATTTGTAAGCCATGGTAGGAACTGTGCTACTTTATCCAAAGTGTTGTGAGTTGTCATCAAAGAATTCTGAACAGGGAAGTGAGACAATTAGTTAATGTTTTCAAAGAAAGAGTTTTAAAATCTCTGTGGGGAAGAGATTTTTTTTTTAAAGGATTTTATTTATTCATAAGAGACATACAGAGAGAGGCAAAGACACAGACAGAGGAAGAAGCAGGCTCCCTGCAGGGACCCCAGGATCACACCCTGAGCCACCCAGGTGCTCCAGGAAGAGGCTTTAAAGAGGCAGGTGTACCGACATGGGGGAGATCATCAGGATGTCAGCAGAAGTCCAACTCTAAGAGAAAGGTAAGACTAGGGTACGTGGAGGTGGTGAAAAGCTGTCAGATGTGAGATATCCTGAAGTTAGGACTCACAAAATTTGCTGGTATTAGATATGGAATGTGAGAGAAGGACAGGAGCTGAAGACAACTCCAAGAGTTCCGGCCTGAATAACTCAACAAATGGAGTTGCTATTTACAGTAGAGAGAAACACTTGGAAAGGAACAGGTTGGGAGAAAGGTGGTAACCAGGAGTCCTGTTTTAGATGCACGATGGGGAGATGCCTATGAAACAACTGGGCAGAAGTTGGGGACTAGGGAATAATGGGGGATCTGAGCTGAATGCAGACACTCAACTGCTGAGCCATCAGGTGCCCCTCTTCATTTGCTTCTTATGCCTTTCCCCCTTTTAATAAGTTATTTTAGAAGAGCAAACTATATACAGAATACTCCTTCCCAACACTCAATGAAACATAGAATTTTCTAGAGTTGATCTAATGGAAAGTTTGAATGATTTAGTAATGGTCAGCTAAATGTTAGCCACAATTAGCAAGAGAAATGACAATGAAGCATTTGGTGTGGTGAATTGTCAGAGTTAAAAATGAAGGTAGAACTTTTCAAGGAGACAAGTCTGTTCTCTCACCAGCCCTTTACTATTTCTGCAATTGTTTCCTCTTTACAAAGACTGAATTCTTTCGTTTGACAACAGGGGATGGTTCTAATGAATCAGGCCACAAGCACTCAATGTTATGTTCCTATTAAAATGGGGTTTATCCAAAGTGATACTAAAATGTAAAAAAATTGGGGCACCTAGCTTAGGTCATGATCTCAGGGTCCTGAGACTTATCCCTGGCTCAGGCTCTGTGCTCTGCAGGGAATCTGCTTGAGATTCTTTCCCCCTGCCCCTTGCCCTGCATGTTCTCTCTCTCACTCTCAAATAAATAAATCTTAAAACAAAAATGAAATGAAAACAATGATTATAATTTTAAGCAGAATATAACCTATAGTTGGCAAGATTCCAATGTAAATACACAGACAAGACAGAAGAGATGATGGAAAGAAAATTGGGTGACATATCGGCAGGTATTGGCTTTCAATGGGATGGCTATGGATATTTTCCTGTTTAATTTCTACTTCTCTACACTTAAATTTATTTTAATATACTCTTTTCATTAAAAATTGTAATGGTTATTTGTATTTGCACTGAACCACTTACAGGAGTTTCTATTTTTGTTCAGTTAACCTAATTGAGTTACGCATGCCTTACGATAAATGCAGTTAATTCCAGTTAAAATTTTTACATAAACAGGAAAACTACAGTAGAAACCCTAGATTTCTGTTAAATATTTACAACATAGTAAAGCCTATCTGTTCTCTTATCACCCAGCCCAGTTTCTTCTATTTCTGAATTTTCATTGTTTTGTGTGTGTATATGTATGTATACATATTACTGTTCTTCATATACATTTTACTTTCATTCATTGCTTCGTTACAACTTCTTTCTCCCCTTGAATTCTTAGACATCAAAGATTATCTCCATATTTCCTAGAGTGCCCAGCACAATGTTACATATTTAATAGATAGTTAATATCTGTTAAATTATTGAAATCATAGAATTTTAGAGTTCAAAGAGAACTTGACAAGAAACCTACTCTGTTCACATCTCAAGATTTTGGAGACTGTATGTTTTTATCTTCATAAAAAAGTATGTAAATTATAAGAAAACATCAATAGTACAGAGTTTAGGACCTCACATGATTTGCTGACAGTTTTGATGCCTTAAAACTATATTGAAAATTCACAGCTTGAATTTTCTCTGGCTCTGAACTGTACTCCAGGGCATTCATTTAGAATTTGCCATGGTTTTCACATGATAAATATTTAAAATTCCTTTCAAAGTGATTTTCCTATTTTCAAAGTAATAAATGCCCTTTCAAAATCATTTGCTATTTCAGAATCCGAAAAGTGGGGAAATTTGAATATGAACTAAATAATACATAATTGTATTATATCAATGTTAAATTTCCTGAGTAGGAAAACACGCTAAAATATTTCTAAGTGAAATGTCTGCAACCACAGTCAAATGATTCAGGGAGAAAAAAATCTGTACTTACATCTAATAGATACACACATTTACGTACATTAATGTTTTGCTACATTTATGCACTTACTATCTGTGCATATGGATGAAGGATATACAAGTGTTTGATGTACTCTTCTTGCAACTATGCTGAGGCTTGATATTTTTCAAAATAAAAAGGTGGAGAAAAATATATACATTCAAATCCCACCCCATCCCAAACAATATTCATTTGAGGCCTTTAAGGGATTTCTTTGATAGCCTTCAAATAACAGAGCTTTGAGGCACTGGCACTTCTTTTTAGTAGATTATAATTTATCTAAACACTGGCAAGAAGAAGAAATAGCATCAGAAGTCAGTTACCTAAGTATAGATCTCATTTGTAAATATCAATTACCAGCTTGCTTTTGTACCAAAATGGCATTCACATATTAAAATATGAGGCACATTTAAATTTTCCAATAATCTTTTAAAAGGTAGGTAAAGTATAAGAAAAGTATACTACACATTCTTATTTCTCATATTGACAGAGTAATTTTATTTTATTTTTTTGACAGTAATTTTAAAAAGCCTTCATGTTTATAACCATGCTGTCAGTTTACAAATACATTTTATTTTCCATATAAATTATAAGATTCAAATCAGAATAAGATCCCTAGGTACAGTTAAAAAAAATGAGTTGAACAGCCTGAACTAAACACGAGACTCTCAGGCATCTTAACAATTAGAAGATAATTTTCAAAAGTCAACAAAAGAGCTTTCGTATGTATGAAAAGGAAAATGAACCCCTCAAAGGTTCGACATCATAATCATAATCACCATCACTGTCACTGTCAATATTAAAGCCTTTCTCTCCTGTTTTCTGAGCATCACAATTAAATGGAGAATTGAAATACTGTGACTTAGATAAAACTAGTTATTCTGAAGTTTTAGTAACAGAGATTAATTTTAACTCTTCTCAAATTCTAAACTAAATACCATGGGATTGCAATCATATTAAAAGGGATGAGGGGAGAAAAAAAGAAATGAGTTTGTCTAAATTATTTATTATTGCTAAAGCCAAGTTATACTTTATATTTTATTTAGAAATATACAAACATTAGAAATACTGTAATAGGCAGAATGCACACCTGAAAATGTCCCCGCCCAAAGCCGCCCTCCTCCACCAACTTTGGGAATATGTAACTTTACACATGACAAAAGGGATTTCGCACATGTGATTAAGAGTATAAACCTTGAGGGAATCCCTGGGTGGCGCAGCGGTTTGGCGCCTGCCTTTGGCCCAGGGCGCGATCCTGGAGACCCGGGATCGAATCCCACGTTGGGCTTCCGGTGCATGGAGCCTGCTTCTCCCTCTGCCTGTGTCTCTGCCTCTCTCTCTCTCTCTGTGTGTGACTATCATTAAAAAAAAAAAAAAAAAAAAGAGTATAAACCTTGAGATGTCTAGATTACCCCTGAAAATCCCAATGGACCCAAACTAATCAAGGGTCCGTAAAAGGAATTTAACTTGCTAGTCAGAGAGAAATGAGATTGGAGGAGAAAAATTTCAGAGCCTAAGGAAGACTCAACCTACTGTCGCTGGCTTTGAAAATGAAAGAAGAGGCCACAAGCCAAGATGTGGGTGGCCTCTGGAAGCTGAGAACAGCCCTCCATTGAAGAAAACAGGGTCTCAGTCTCACAAGCTCAAGCAACTGAACTCTGCCAGCACCTGAGTAAGCAAAGAAGTAGGCTCCCTGCTAGAGTCTCCAGAAAGAAAGGCAACCCCGCGATACCTTGGTTTTGGTCTTAGACCCAAACTAGACGTTCGAACTTCTAACTGAAAGATAATAAATGTTTGTGGTTTAAGCTACTAAATTTGCGGTCATTTGCTATAGGAACAGCTGGTAACTAAATATAAATAAAGAATCAAGTCTGTTGTACAGGTGATTGATGGGATTCTATGGAAAATACTAGACTTGATCTGGGAAACAAAGCAGGAATGAGAGATTTGGGTTATGTGTAAGATTGAGGAATTCGCCAATCACAGTAACAAAATACATGCTACAAGCTCCAGTTGCGTAAGAATCAAAGATCAAGATAGAAGCTTACTTCTCCTTTTCAAAAATCTAAAGCTAAAAAATGCAGTTCTCATTAGTTCAAAGCTGCGAGCTTTGTAAAATGATTTTAATTTGCTAGCATAATTGAACTTAGTGAAACTCATCCATTTGTTTCTTTCAACGTGTGGTGTTCATTATTCTAGAATAATACCTCTATCTGAACAATTAAGATATATGGGAACAGATTCAGATGGTGAACTCTGAAGGCAGACCTAGCAAAGCTTATAAGCTTTTGGGGATCAAGTAAGTAGAGATATTCTAAAAAGTCTCTCTAAATCCTTGTGTACTCTTTGCTGAGATGCACATTCTAGAAAGTAATACTCATTACTAACTAGAAAATGGATGCAGGAAACTCAGAAAATTAAAAACAAAAAAACAAGCAAGTGATTAGAAAGCATACTGCCAGAAAAGGAAAGAGAGATGTGTAGTCATACTTGAGTAATATGGGAGTAGTGACTATAGGTATCAGTAGATTAAGAGTTTGCTTTCAGATTCCCATTTTATTTAAAAGTCGCATAATGGGAATCAAGTCTCTTGTTCCTGGATTCCTTGGCTCAAGTACTTCTGGCTATCCTTCCCAATTAAACACACCATCTTTGAGTCTTAGAATGATACAACATGGATTCAAAAGCAGTAGAGAGTGGGACATCCTGCTTCTGTGTGAGAGGAAACACTGAGGAAGTTGAGGAGAGGAATGGAAGTGCATCTATGAGAGCCATCCTTTCCAATTCTTCTTCATCTTACAGATCCTTGAATGATGAAATATTCCAGTCTGACCTATTCTCTTTATCTACACTTATTCTCTTCATTGTTTTAAATGCCATTTATAAACAAGGAGCCACCAAATTAATGTCTTTAGCCAAACCATTTATCTTGAACTCCAAGTTCGCATATACAACTGTCTACTCCAAATCTTCACTTGGATTAAACAGGTATATTAAATTTAAACGATCATCTCACTCAAAATTGTCCAACCTACTTGCCTTTGTTAATGACAGCATTATCCTTCCAGTTGTTAAAAATCTTGATCCCTTCTTCTAATTAATTAAGCTCTCAGGCATGTGTGGTGGGAACAGCATGAACTCTGGGAGTCCAATAGACCTTGAGTTCAAATTCCAGCTCTTCTACTTCTGGATGAGCTAACTTTAGCCATTAAAACTCTCTGCATCCCAGCCACGAGTACCAAATAAGAAAACACAGATAAAGCAACTAAAGCATAATGTCTAACATACAACAGATGCTGAATAAATAGGAATTATTCATACAGTAGAAACTGATAATCTTCTAATATTCATTCTTCTCTTCCTTTTAAAAATTAACACCCTACATTTCCAGGCCTCACATGCAGACAGATGTGTCCATGTGACTAAGTCAATGGGACAGGAGCATAAAATATTGTATGTAACTTCCAGGTCATATATTTTTTTTAAAGATGCTTGCTTTCTACCTGTTTTTACCCTAGTCACACAGAATAGAATATGAATGTGGTGGTGTTGATTCAGATTCATCTTTTCTGGCAAGAACAATACCTTCCTTAGGGGACAATGGGACAAGATAAAAGAATCAGGTCCTTGGATGGCAGTGTGGAGCAGAACTGCGAACCCAAGTGCCCACCAACACAGAAGCAAAAGAAAAAACCAATTTTCTGCCTATAAAATGATAATGCCTACATGTAAATTCATTTTTACTACCTAGAGTCCAAATGACTCCTTCAACATATTTTTCAAGCTAAATTTTCCAGAATACCTTTACAAATGTATGAATCCTCAAAAGGTATGTCACTACTGAAAAAGAATAATGTGAAAAGAGGGGGGGAAACAGCATATATGGGAATTTGTGGCAGCACGTTAAAAATGAAAAGGAATGTATCTTTTCCCTTGAATATTATACTCTGCTGCTTCATGACTATTCATTTGATAAGACTTATTTCGGTATAATAGCATACTGGATTTTCAATTAGATATAAAATATAACTTTCAGTGGGAAATGTTAATAGAAAGCTGAGGAGAAAAAAAAAAACTTACATCCTTGTCTTTTCACTTTCCCCAAAAAGTGAAGTATTATAGGTCTGTGATTGAGAAGAAATTTTCCTTATTCGTACAAGAAAGAAGTTGATTCCTGGGACCAGAATATAAGCAACCATTACACATTCCTGTTTTCCCAAAAGTCAAACAACAATTTTCACATATAACCTACCAGTGACAACATTTTCTATATACTTTTATAACCTGAAAAAAATTCACTAAAAACAGAAATATAAGAGCTCACTGAATGGGCAGAAACAGAATTTGATTAACGAACTTTAATAAATCTTAAAGTCATTAAAAGACTGCAAATTCTAAGTAAATTTCCTTTATTCTAGGAAAGCAAAGGAATCTAAACACCAAAGTCCTCCAAGTCCAAGTGTTCCCAAGACTGATTCACACAAATTCTTTAATATCTTGAAAGTACTTAAAAAATAATGGGTGACCAAAACTATCTAGCTTATACATCCTTAGCATAGTGGTTAAAAGTACAAACTATGAAGCCAGACCACCTGTACTGAAGTCATGGGTCCACCAGTCAATATTTATGTGTTTTAGGGCAAGTTACTTAGTATCTCTACTTCAGTTTCCTGTAAATGGTGATTATTAATAAAACCTGCCTCACTGATGAGCCATAGATGCTGCTTCAAGGACTTCATGATTTAATTATAGAAAGTGCTCCAGAAAAGTGCTATGACAATATTGTCTTTCTAGATCTCTTGCTTCTTCCTTCTATGTGCACGTGTGTTTATCACATACTGAAATATACTATGAAAGACACACACCTAAAGACCTGCAAAGTCACTTCCTTTAATCTAAAGTTTTAATTCTTCAAAAGCCTTTGGTTACATTTCTAGAGAGAATTTATTTCATTCATTCAGCAACTGGTTACTGGGCACCTACTATGGCAGGTGCTGTAATGGTTGTGATGAAATAAAAAGATAAGGTCCTTGCCTACAAAGGAGAGCTCATGGTCAGAGCAGCACTATCTAACAGAAATATGTGAGCCCCAACCTTATGCCAAATGTAGAATTCTAAACTTCCTGGGTGGCTACTTAAAAAAAAAAAAAAAAGTAGAAGTAAACAGGTGAAATTATTTTAAATAAATGTATTTTATATAATCCAATATAGGGGCATCTGGGTGGCTCAGTGGTTGAGCATCTGCCTTTAGCTCAGGTCATGATCCTGGGGTCCTAGAATTGAGTCCCACATCAGCCTCCCCATGGGGAGCCTGCTTCTCCCTCTGCCTATGTCTCTGCCTCCCTCTCTGTGTCTCTCATGAATAAATAAAATTAAAAAAAAACAAAACAACCAAAATACTAAAATTGTATCACTGCAATAGATTATATTTCAAATTATTAATGGCATTCCTTTTTTTGGTAGTGTCTTCAAAAGTCAGAGTGTATTTTACACTTGCAAGCACATTCAATTCAGATGTTAAACTTTTATTGGAAATACTGATCTTTACCCACATCTCTCCATATTCATCCTATCATCACACTACAAAGCCAAGAATGATGCTATCTATCCAAGTAGCTACTAGCCACAGGTGGCTATTCACATTTAATATATATTAAGCAAGTTAAAATTTCAATTCTTCAGTCCCAGTAGCCACACTTTAAGTGCTCACTAGCCAGTCATGGCTAGGAACTACTCTATTGGACATTGCAGGTCTAGGGAGAAGACAAATGTGCAACAATTATATTTAAATAATTTCTATAGCAGAAGTATCTGCAAAGCATAGAAAGAATATTTAAGAAGTAGCACCAAAAGAAACATTGCAGAGAGGTGAAATATCAGCAGAAATGCAAAGAATAAACAGGAACTTGCTAAAGAGGCAAGTTAGGAGACAATATTACATGTAAAAGGTATGCAAAAAATGAGCAAAGGCCTAGGAGCTTCAAAGGGTTTATTAGCAAAACTTTAATACATCAAGATTAATGAAGACATGAAACTAGCCAGGTCTTGGGCAGGGACCAAATCTCAAGTATTTTACAGTCCATGATATAAGATTGCAGGATACTAACGATTTGTTGGAGGAAGCCTTTTGTCTCTAAATTTGTGGTGAAATTTAAAAAGAAAGAACTGTTTTGAAATGAGAGGAAAGGGGGAGAATCAAAGAAGCTATATAAATGTTAAAATACAAAATTTATGAGCATAAACATGTAAAATAATACTTTGGCAAATATACACCCTAAATAAGTTTAATCATTTTATCATTAACATTAAAGAATTTTTAAATAGTCAACTTTATAAATTTTTGAGATCTTGCTTCTTTGGAGAGTTTTAGAAGTTAGGTTTGGAAAGTAGTCTGAAGAGACTTTTGAGAATGATGCTAAATAATATCTGCATCCAACAATCTCATTTAGTGAAAGCCAACCATGAAAATTTAAAAAGCCAAAAGACATCTGTATTGTTTAACTGCCACTAAGTTCCCAGAATATCAGTTAGGATTGTTCCAGAATGTCCTATTTTCTAAGCAGGCTTATAATATTGAGCTATCATATATAACACAAAGGATTAAGGTTTTATTTATTTATTTTTAAAGATTTTATTTATTTATTCATGAGAGACAGAGAGAGAGAGAGAGGCAGAGACACAGGCAGAGGGAGAAGCAGGCTCCATGCCGGGAGCCCGACGCGGGACCTATCCCGGGTCTCCAGGATCACATCCCCGGCTGAAGGTGGCGCTAAACCACTGAGCCACCTGGGCTGCCCCAGGGATTAAGATTTAAAATATATATATATTTATTTACTCATGATAGACACACAGAGAGAGAGGCAGAGACACAGGCATAGGGAGAAGCAGGCTTCATGCCAGGAGCCCAACGCGGGACTCAATCCCGGGCCTCCAGGATCGCGCCCTGGGCCAAAGGCAGGCGCTAGACTGCTGAGCCACCCAGGGATCCCCAGGGATTAAGATTTTAACACAAAATAAAATACAGAATATGAAAAGTTGTAAAGAAGATGTTTTGATTTCTGTAAATCATAAAATAATGAAATTGGCACAACTACATATCACAAACAACTGAATATTTTCTAAAAATCATGTGCCAAATCTAAGGCAGATAAGAAAACTTATGATCAGAGTCAACTTCGCTGGATAATAACCTTTACACACTCTGAAGAAATATTATTTTTTTAAGGAAATAAAACAATATCCAAAATAGTATTTTAAGTTCTTACTGCTCCAAACTGACCCATTCAATAGATACTTAGTAAATTAGTTTCTATACCAAAGGTTTTCAACACTTTTCTTCAATTCTCATTATTTATAATTCAAAACATAAAATATATTTCAGAACCTTTGTTCTTCACAATCCTAAGCAACATTCAAGAAAACAATAGCTAAATTCAAATTTTAGACTATTCTTAATTAAATGCTATTTCAGTTCATCTTATCATTCAGACAGTAATTGTTATAGTTCATACAAGCCCCAAAAGATAAGGAAATCTTGCTACTAGTACATTTCATTTAAGGTATTAAATATACCCCAGAAAACTGGGATTTGCCTAAGATTTCATTTTTTCTCTGTTGATTCATATAAAAAAATAAGACAAGGCAAGCCAGTGCTCAGTGTTTTTGTCTCTAACACAACAAAAAGCAAGTAAAAATCCTACAGAGTTTTTTTTTTAACATCAAAAAAGGAAAAGAAAGAGGGGAGGGAGGGAGAAACTGAAGAGGGAGTATTCTGTTCCTTCCTAGAGAATATTAATATAGAACCTTATAATATGTAAGGTGCCACAATATCTCCCTAGCTCATATCCCAATTCTAGGTACTCCACTCACTTCTCTCAATCCCCTAACAAGGATTAAAAGAAACCCCCACCAACTATCTATCATTTCTCTACTTCCTCTTCACAGTAAAATCTACTGACAAAGTTGCCTCTACTTTTAATCTCTACTTCTTTGCTTCAATCCACTACAAATGAGCTTTTTAGTCCTACCACCTCAATGAGATAGCTCTTCTCAAGGTCATCAACGATTCCCATTTCTCTTTTTTTAAGTCAATGGTTAAACTTCTCTGATCTCACTTTTTAAAAAAAATTATTTCTCAGGAACCTTTGACCCAATTGATTACTTCCACCTTAAAACACTCCTCTGAATATCACAGGGCCCTAACTCACTGATTACATCTTCTCAGTAGTTTCCTTTCCTTCACCAAACTTCTAAAAAGCCTACTATGCCAGGGGTCTATTTCTGGCTCTTTCCTCTTTACAATTCAAACTCCCTTCCCAGGTGATTCTATCTAGACTTAAGGCTTCAAATACCAAAAATATGTTGATGGCTCTCGGACAAAATCTCTAGCCTGGAGATCCTAGAGCTCCAGCCTCATAAAGACAACTACTACTCTACATGTCTAATATGTATTTCAAATTTAACCCTTGGTAATGACATCAGGGTGCCCAATATGCATTTCTAACCTAACCCTTGGTAATACCTTCAGGGTCTACTGGATCGAGTTTTTTTCTTAAGTTTTTTTTGCGTAGTTCAATTTGTAAGGATTGATATTTCATGACTTTCTTTCCTAGAGGTCTTTCAAAGAACAAAGAGAAAATTTACTTTAAAAAATATATATTTTTTTCAATTACCATATAGCTATATTGGACCCTTTTATAAATCAAAGATATATTATGGGACTTCAGTGTTTTTCCTACATCTTGCAATCTTTTCTAGTTCATCATCCTGGGAATTACTTCATCATTACCCATCAATTATTTCCAACTATACTTAAAATATTAAATAATAATATAATGGATGAATGATGGACTCGTCTCGAGGGAGGATGCACTACTGTACCTTCAGTTTTCTTATTGCGTTATCCAAAAAGTATTGCCTTATCTTTCAAAAAGAAGTCTGGGGACACCATCATTGTATTCTTTTTGGGTTTCAGTGGACACAGCTGAGAATTCAGAATTTTTTATTATCTATCCATAATGGCAAAGAGATCAATGGAGAAAAATACTTCACAATTATTAGATGTTGAGTGTTAACAGGCAGGTCACAGTAAAATTTCAGAAAATGAATCTGCAAATGGCAATATTCCTAAAAATGAATTTTCTCAAATCTAAGAAGCAATGAATTTACAATTCATTTGCCAATGTATTTTTTAAGGAAAAAAAGGAAATACAGGATTTGTAGTCAATTCAATAAGGACTTTGTCATGTACTAGGTTACAAGGACCTGGACTATCCCATTTGCCTAAAAGGATGTGTAGCAGTATTCTTTCATCTTTTATAATGTTTGTACGCAAAATCTACTTAATAAAGCTCATATGTGTATAAATGCTACAGGCAGACACTTATACAAAGGTATACATACAGAATAGAAGGAAACTTTTGATATAGAAATGAAAAAATCATTGGATAATTATTCTAATTGGGAACTTATAAAGTTAAAAAATAAAAATGCACTTCAATTGTTAATGGTCATCCTTTTTGAAGACAAAACATTAGCCATCAAAATTTTCAAAAGAAGTAATGATAAGCCAAAGCCTGTTAGAAGTGTATTTGAAATATGAAATTAGTATGTATTTAATGTCTATGTTCCAGGTTTATCAATGGCAGTTGATGAGTAGTTAATTGTATTTAAAGACTTTTCTTATTTTGAATATCTATATGCTTTCACAACCAGGAACAAATAAAAATTTGAGTCTGACTCCCAGCAACTTATCTTGTTGGATATCAACAAACTGATTCTAAAATTTATATTCAACTTTTTGGTCTTGCTGTTGGAAACAAGATGATGAAGGGGTCGTCGTCATTTGGAAAGCATCACAGTAAGATGTACATGTGTCACAGTTGTGACACTCTAAAGTCTACCACCTTCAGAAGTCAATCTGTGGCAAATGTAGCTCTCCTGCCAAGCAGAAGAGAAAGTATAGTTGGAGTGCCAAGGCTAAAAGATGAAATATCACTGGAACCTGTTAAATGAGACCTCTAAAAATTGTATACCACAGAATCAAGCATGGATTCCATGAAGGAACAACACCTAAACCCAAGAGGGCAGCTGTTGCAGGATGCAATTCATTTTAAGGATTACAATGATTAGTCACACAATAAACATTCTGGTTTTAAATAAATAAGTTAATAAGGTTTATATAGAGAGGCCAAAGATTCAGAATAGCCAACATAATATTGAAAGACAAGAACAAACTGACCAACTTCAAGACTTTCAAAGCTACGGTAATTAAGTCAGTGTGGTATTGGTGAAAGAATAGACAGATCAAAGGAAAAGAAGAGAGGGCCCAGAAATATACCCACATAAATATAATCAACTGATCCCTGACAAAAAGAGCAAAGTCAACACAAAGAAAAGAATAGAGTCTTTTTAAACAAACAGTGCTGGAATAAGTGGGCATCAACATGAAAAAAAATTGATCGAGACACAGATCTTATACTCTTAACAAACTTCTAGAAGATAACGTAGGAAAAAAAGTCGAGATGGGTGTTGGGTTTGGTGATGACTTTTTTTTAAAGATTTATTTTTATTTATTTATGATAGACATAGAGAGCGATGGGGGGGGGCGCAGAGACACAGGCAGAGGGAGAAGCAGGCTCCATGCCGGGAGCCCGACGCGGGACTCGATCCCGGGACTCCAGGATTGCGCCCTAGGCCAAAGGCAGGCGCAAAACCACTGAGCCACCCAGGGATCCCCTGGTGATGACTTTTTAGCTATGACATCAAAAGCCCAACCAAAGAAAATATTGATTAAACTGAAGAACTGGCTTCATTAAAATTAAAACTTTCTCTTCTGGGGATCCCTGGGTGGCTCAGCGGTTTAGCACCTGACTTTGGCCCAGGGCGTTATCCTGGAGTCCCGGGATGGAGTCCCACATCAGACTCCCTGCATGGAGCCTGCTTCTCCATCTGCGGTGTGTCTGTGCCTCTCTCTGTCTCCATATCTCTCATGAATAAATAAAAAAAATTTTTTAAAAAAAAAAACACTTTCTCTTCTGTGAAAAACACTGTCAAGATGATAAGAAGACAAGCCACGGAGTGGGAGAAACTATTTGCAAAAGACATATGTGATAAAAGCCCATTGACCGAACTATACAAAGAACTTTTAAAACTCAACAACAATAAAACAACTCCACTACAAAATGATCCACAGGCCTTAACTGATATCTCACTCATGAAGATATACAGATGGCAAGTAAGTATAGGACAAGATGCTCAACATCATATGTCACCACAGAGACACAAATTAAAACAATGAGATACCACCACCAAATGCTGGTGAGGATGTAGACCAAAGGAATTCTTATTAACTTATGATGGGAATACAACAACATGGCATAGCCACTTTGGAAGAGAGTTTGTAGGTTTTTTTTACAAAATTAAACATACTCTTACCATTCGATCCAGTAACCATGCTCCTTGATATTTACCTAAAGGACTTAAAAACTTATACCCACACAAATTGGCCTAAGCATGCAGGTTACCCATATAAATGTTCAGAGCAGCTTTATTCGAAATTGCCAAAACTTGGAAGCAACCAAGATGTCCTTCAGTAGGTCAATCAGTCAACTTAGCACATTCAGATAATGGAATATTATTCAGTACTAAAAAGAAATGAACTATCAAGCCATAAAAAGATATGGAGGAACCTCAAATGCATATTTCTAAGTGAAAGAAGCCAATCTGAAAAGGCTACATCATGTACGATTGCAACTATATAACATTCTGGTTAAAGGGCTTTTATACATTTTTTTTTTATACATGTTTTTTGCAAATAGTTTCTCCCACTCTGTGGCTTGTCTTCTCATCATTCTGGAAAAGGCAAAACTATAGAGACAGTAAAAAGATTAGTGGTTGCCAGGGGCTATGGAGGAGGGAAGAATGAACAAGCACAGCACAGAGTATTTTTAGGACAGTGAAAATACTCTGTATGACGCTACAATGTTGGAAACATGCCATTGTACATTTGTCCAAATCCATAGTATATACAACACTAAGAGTGAACCCTAAGGGGAATTATGGACTTTGAGTGATAAATATGTCAATGTACATTCATCAATTGTAACAAATGTACCAATCTGATAGGGAATGTTGGTAATGGAGGAGGCTGGGGCTGAGTGGGGTTTGGGGGCATATGTGTTACCTCTGTACTTTGCTTTACTATGAACCTAAAACTGCTGGGAATAAAAGAAGCATTTTTTTTAATTGAGTTTGCTATGTTTAAATTCTTATTAAAATTTCTAATAAAGTTATTTTCATTATTCCTATACATGTACTTCTGCACTTTGTAAAATAACTTAAAAATATAAAGACCAAAAGTAAAAAGGGTACCATGGATTCAGCTGACAAATGATGATGACTATATTCCTTGGTATACAGAGGGCTAATATGGCCCAAATGGAGAGGAGGTCCTCAACTCAGACTTCCACATGCAACTTCTAGACTTGCCTAATTCAGCAAATAGCGCCACTATACACTTAATTACTGACATCAAACAATCAAGGTCATCCTTGACTCCTTCATACCAGTCCAACCTCTCCATCAATTTCCACTGGCGTCATTGTTTGAATCTCCACCGCTCCCATAGTGATTGAAGCCACCACTATCTTCCCCTAACATTAGCAACAGCAACCTACTTGGTCTTCTATCTCCCATTTCTATTGTCCTCTTGTCTTTCTTCCACACAGAGTATAAACTTTGAAAAACCCTCTAGATGTTTTCCATCACATTTTTAAAAATCCCAACTCCTTCCTATGGCTCACCAGTTTCCATGTGACCTGGCCTCTGGCTATTTCTCCAACTTATCTCTCATTCCTCTTCCCCCTTGGCTTTCGGTCCTTGAATATACCAAGTTTATTGTCACCTTGTAGTTTTTTTTCTGCTGGGAATGTCCTTAGAGATGGCCTTTGTGGTTTCTCATCTTTACCCTTCAGGTATCAATCCAAAAGTCACCTCTTCAGTGTAGCCTTCTCTGATTCTAGCTAAATGGCTCTCACCATACCCCATGATCTTCACAATCTACCAAAACCTATTTTACATTCTCCACATTTATTATAACCTTACTGATAATAAAAATGATCCTATTTATGTATATGTTTATTATCTATCTGCCCACACACAATCTTCTTAAGAGTAGAAACTAGCATGAGGCACCTGGGTGGCTCAGTCAGCAGAGCTGTCTGACTCTTGGTTTCAGCTCATGTCATGACCTTAGGGTCATGAGAGAGCCCGTTGTCAGGCTTCACACTCAGTGCACAGCCTACTAGAGATTCTCTCTCTCTCTCTCTCTCCCTCTCCTTCTGCCTCTCCCTCTTACCTCCCTCCACCCCCACTCCACCCCCCCACCCCCCCATGTGTGATCTCTCACTCTAAAATAAACTAATTAACTAAATAAAAAATCTTTTTAAAAAAAGAATAGAAACTACTTTTCTCAACGACTCCATTCCTAACACCAAGAACAAGAGCTAGCACTTACTAGGTACTCAGTAAATACTGGCCATTTAAACAACAAAAGGGAATCCACAAAAGTTATTCCTTGCTGAGGACAAGATAAGAAGTGTATATATAGGTCAGCACATTACCTCCACACCAACACTTACTCAGTTTTCCTTACTGTGTAAGGTACAGAAATGTCTGTATATCAATCCATTATTGTCATACAGCCTCATACTCAAATGGACTCCATCCATTTTTAGGATAGTATGGATATAATTTTTAAACATTAAAAATGTTTAATCTGCCTGGGTCAAATAGGAAATTACAAATATGTAATATTTCTTACATTTGTAAGATGTAAGATTATTTGTAAGAAATGAGAATAACATCTCTGCCCTCCTCCAAATTCCTTTCCCCAAAGAAAAGCCTGTTTATAAATATCAAGCAAATGAAAAGCTGCCAAATTTTGATCTCTCCCAACATTCACATTGATTTAGTTCCATTGAAAAGAAAAAATATGGCTCAGAACAACATAGGGAGTTGGTTGGGCTCTTTCTCCTCCCCTAACTCATGATTGCACACTACTAAGATAGCCTGGCAGCAGACACAACTCAGTAAGTGCACACAAGCTTGGAACACCTTTGGATGAATCAGCTCAAAAATATCTGTACTATCAGAAAAACAACCTATGGCATTTGCTCTACTCCGTAAGTGACATTGTCATTGTTTTAATTCTCAACATACTAGCTGTTACAAATATCTAGGTATTTCAAGAAAACAGTGTTAGTGTACTGAAAATATTCAAGACATCTCTTCTTTTGAACTTTTGACGGAAAAGCAATGTAAAACAATAATCCTATGAACATATTTATAAAAAGTGATGGATTCATTAATCAAAACCAATCAATGATAACAGCATTTTATGCTTCCCCAAATTAGTGAAACAAGAACTGATAGAAGCACATCAAACTAGTTACATCCTAAAAGCATGGGTAGGTGAAACTTAAAATGTCTGTAACCCAACATCAATACTACCTTGAAATTAAAGACTATAAAAAGAACTGCATTTTTAGCCACTGGCTGGCTGAAGAACACCAGTGAAGAACACCAGGCTGAAGAACAAGCAAAGGTAGTATGCCACAGGAGGGGCAAGTCTTCCGCTAACATCACAAGCTCACTGGCCCAATGAGTGGAGTTTGATAGTAATTCTTGCTACTAATAAACAAAAAAAAAGAACTGCATTTTAGATCATGAAAACAACTTACTATACCTTTTGTATTACTCCTCACTTTTCAGTAAAAGCATACTTTCTTTTAAGCACGTCTTTCTTTTCAAGACAGGGCCCAAAGGAATTAAAAGCTGTGTCTTCTGCAGATCTTATGCCTTTAAAAAAATTTTAAATCTAACTATATATAGGACAAAGCCCTTGCTATCTATAAAATGTAATGTATCAAATTTTACTTTCTCTCCTGACTTACGTTCATAATTTGAAACTAAATTCTGGGGCATAACCCCCATTAAATTCCTCAATCAGTAGACAAAAGAAAAGTATGTTCAGATTCCTACTCCGATTACATCTTGGCCACTCGTAGTCATTTGAAACGATTTTTTTCCCTCCCAGCCCAGCTGCTGAGATAAGCTCTGGTCCCCAATTGCCACCCTTCTCCTAATATTAACCTCTTCTTCCCCAAAGCTATAGGGATGTTTAAAAAGGAATAAAGACTGAAGGAAATAAAGGCACTAATCTCTGTCTATAGAGAGAAACTAAAAGGTAGTTTCTCAGCAGCTGCAAATCACCAAGGGTTCAGGTTAAAAGGGTCACAGACTTTGAAACAAAAAGGAATTTTGGGATCAGTCTACCTACCTCATTTTACAAACAAGGAAAACCAGAAAATACTCCAGATAAAATGAACTCCCTAACTGGGATGCCTGGGTGGCTCAGTGGTTGGGCATCTACCTTTGGCTCAAGGCATGATCCTGGGGTCCTGGCATCAAGTCCCATATAGGGCTCCCTGCAGGGGGCCTGCTTCTCCCTCTCCCTGTGTCTCTGCCTCTCTCTGTGTCTCTCTCATGGATAAATAAAATCTTTAGGGAAAAAAATTAATTCCCTAATTGAACAATTCCTTAAAATTCCTTATCTTAGATGAAGAATATCTACTGGAAAATGAGATCAGAAACTTTACAATAACTTGCTTCAGAAGCATATCCCACTTTTCATTTATTCAGCGAGCTTCACTGTGAACTTGATTTGTATGTAGTGCAAGTGAAAGCATTTCATTCACCCCACAGACATACCTAGAATGCCTACTATGTGAAAATAGCTGGGGTAGGAGCAGGTACAAAATTCCCAGCCCTCAGTGAGCTTACATCCTAGACTGGGAAAAGAGAAAGACAATAAACATAAGAAATCAGCAATAAATGAAACATAGTGTGTGAGCTGGTAATAAGTGCTATGGAGAAAAAAAGCAGAGAAGAGAAAGAGGGAGTAGGGGTTGGGGGCTGGCAGGGATTTAAATACAGTAGTCAGGGAATAGCCACATAGATGTCTGGAGGAAAAATACTACAGGGAAGGCAAGGTCAAAGTCCCTAAAATAAAAGCCTGCCTGGAATGCTCAAGGAAAGGCAAGGAAGGTAATACAGTTGGAATGCATGAAGCAGAGAACAGCAGGAGGTGAGGTCACAGAGGTATGAGGAGGCCAGATCTTGTAAGTTCCTGCGGACCACTATAAGAACTCTGGTAAGATGGACTTACTCTAAGTAAAATGAATATTATACAAAGTATTAAGCAGGAGACTGATGTGATTAGACTTAGGTTTTAACAAAATGACTCTAGCTACTGATATACGGAAGGCAAGTGTAGCATCTCAAAACCAGTAGAAAGTCTGGAACAATGATCGATGCAGAAGATCATGGTGGCTTGGACTAGTGGAGTAGCAGTGGAGTAACAAAAGGTCACTGAATTTTGGATAACTTTCTGGAAGTGCAGCCAATAGGATGTGCTGACAAACTGGATGTGGCAGATGAGAGAAACCTATAAATATATATCATGATACATACAATATAGACATACATGCATAATAGACTGCATCCATTTGGATTGTATATTTCAAGGAGTTTGTATGTATCTATGAAACCACTGCTGCAATCAAGAAGCAGTTCATCTCTTTCATCTCTAAAGGGTTTCTCATGCTCCTTTTCAGTCCCTAGATAGGCAGTGATCTGCTATTCCCTGTCACTGTAAATTAGTTAGCAATTTTTAGAATTTTATATAAATGGAATATTAACAGTATAAAAGTATTTAGAGTCTGGCATCTTTTATTCAATATAATAATTCTGAGATTGATTTACACTGTTGCATGTCTCACTGGATCATCCCCTTGTATTCCTGAATTGTGGTATATGCCCTATATAGTTACACCACTTTTTATATTCCATTCATCCACTGATGGACATTTGGGTTGTTTTCAGTTTGGGTCTGTGATACTGTGGTATAAGAAATACATATTTTCAGGGCGCCTGGGTGGCTCAACCAGTTAAGTATCTGATTCTTGATTTTGGCTGAGGTCATGATCTCAGGGTGGTGACATCAAGCCCCAAGTCATGATTTACACTCACCACAGAGTCTGCTTCTCCCTCTCCCTCTGCTCATCCCCCCACTCATGATCTCTCAAATAAATAAATAAAATCTTAAAAAAATATATATATATATATATTTTTAAGACCTGAAAGCAACTTTAAATGTCATCAATGGATAAATGGATGCGGTATCTATATACAACAGAATGTTACTCAGCCAATACAAAAAGGAAATCTTGCCATTTGTGACAACATGGATGGACCTTGAGGGCATTACACTAAGTAAAATAAGTCAGAGAAAGACAACCATATAATCTCATGTATATGTCAAATCTAAACAAAGAAACAAATCAAACTCATAGATACAGAGAACAGATTGGTGGTTTCCAGAGGCAAGAGGCAAGGAGGTGACAAAATGGATAAAAAGGGTCAAAAGGTTTAAACCTCCAGTTATAAAATAAATAAGTCATGAGGATGTAATGTGCACCATGATGACTATAGTTAATAATACTATATTGCATATTTGAAAGTTGCTATAAGAGTAAATCTTTTTTTTATTTTAAAGATTTTATTTATTTATTCATGAGAAACACAGAGAGGAGAGAGAGAGAGGCAGAGGGAGCCCGATGTGGGACTCGATCCTGGGTCTCCAGGATCACACCCTGGGCTGAAGGCAGCACCAAACCGCTGAGCCACCCAGGCTGCCCAAGAGTAAATCTTTTTTTTTTTTTAAAGAGTAAATCTTAAAGTTCTTATCACACACACACAAATTCTATAATTAGGTACAGTGATAGATATTAACTAGACATTGTCATGTGATCATTTTGCAATGAATACAAATATCAAATCAATATGTTGTGCATCAGAGACTAACATTACATGTCAATTATACCTCAATTAAAATATACATATTTTTGGAACTCCTGGGTGGCTCAGCGGTTGAGCGTCTGCCTTCAGCTCAGGGCGTGGTCCCAGGGTCCTGGGATTGAGTCCCATATCAGGCTCCCTGCAGGGAACCTGCTTCTCCCTCTGCCTGTGTCTCTGCCTCTGTGTGTCTCTCATGAATAAATAAATAAAATCTTTAAAAAAAAATACATATTTTATTGGTGTTCCTCCAAATCCTGGCACAAAGCTAAATCCTTAGAATTTTTTGAGGGATATGGGTGACAGGAACATCTATTATTCGTAATAAGCCCTCTCTCAACATATCTGAGTTCATGTTAATATAGTGGCTGTCATGGGCTCCTTGATAGCTACAGAATGGGGGTTGGTTGCCAGAAGAACCAACTATATGAGTAAAGGTTTGGAACTACAGCCCTAACCCTGACATCCAGGTGCTGGAGACTGAGTTTGACCACCAAAAACCAATGATTTAATTAATCATGCCTACATAATAGAAGCTTCCCAAAAACCTTAAGTGATGGGGTTTGGAGGATTTCCAGATTGGTAAACCTATCCAAGTGTCAGCAGGATGGTACACACCAAACTCCATGGGGAAGGAAGCTCCTGCACATG
The DNA here is from genome assembly GCF_011100685.1 of Canis lupus familiaris. Lineage (NCBI taxonomy): Eukaryota > Metazoa > Chordata > Mammalia > Carnivora > Canidae > Canis > Canis lupus. The sequence continues at coordinate 62,941,659 of NC_049238.1, forward strand.
GGACTCCCAGATCTCCCACACCCTTTCAACTGGATGCTTGTTTGTATTCTTTATAGTATCCTTTATAATAAACCAGAAATAATATGTAAGCCTCTCACAGAGGTCTATAAGCCATGATATAGCAAACTATGGAAACTGAGAAGGAGGTTAAGAACCCCCCGATTGATAGTCAAGTCAGACTGAAGTGTGGATAACCCATTACATGACCCACTACATGTGACTGGTGTCTGAAGTAGGGGGCAGTCTTGGGGGCCTGAACCCTTAACCAGGAGGTCTGTGCAAACTTGAGGATAGTGTCAGAACTGAATTAAATTGTAGAATTCCCATTTGGTACCTGCAGAGAATAAGAGTATTTATTGCTTGATATGGAAAAACCACATTTGGTGTCAGAAGTGTTATGAGTAAAGAACAGGTCTTAGTAGTGAGGGTTAATGTGGATAAAACGGATATAAACATTTATAGACCAGTTTTTGAGTGAACATATGTTTTCATTTCTCTTGAGCAAATAATGAAATAACTGGATTGTATGATTAGGCGTATGTTTAACTTTTTAAAAGAAATTGCTGGGCAGCCTGGGTGGCTCAGCAGTGCCCAGGGCATGATCCTAGAGACCTGGGATCAAGTCCCACATCAGGTTCCCTGCATGGAACCTGCTTATCCCTCTGCCTGTGTCTCTGCTTCTCTCTCTCTCTCTCATGAATAAATAAACTCTTAAAAAAATAAAAAATAAAGAAATTGCTGAACAGTTTTCTAAAGTGGTTGTAACATTTTACATTTCTACCAGCAGTTGATGAGAATTATACATCTTTGCCAACACCTGTTATTGTCAGTTTTTTAAACTTAGCCATTCTAATGGAGAGAGAGAGAGGGAGAGAGAGAATCCCCTTGGGGTCTTCATTTGTATTTACCTGATAAGTAATGATATCAATCATCTTTTCATGTGCTTGCTGGCCATTCATATACCTCTGTTTTATGAAGCTAATTGCCTGACTTTTTAAGTTTCTTTTTCATTATTATTATTATTTTAATATTATTGCCACCCTGCCGGCTTTAAATTTCTTCTCAAAAGCATGTATTAATTTCATACATACAGTGAAATGTCTTTCTAGGCTTATTCAGATATGTCTGTCTATTCTTCAATATTATGTTGTTTAAATTGTTTTTTTAATAAAACATGGTATTTCCATATCATTTTTATAAAAAATGGTAATATTATTTCTTCCTAATTACTGTTCACTGAAAATTGTCTTTGTTTTTGTCCTTCCAAATGAACTTAAGTTCTCTAGTCAAATTTCGAAAGAAACACTTTGGAATTCTGGCACAATAAATATTAACCAATTTTGGAAGCATGCCTATTTTTACTCTGTCATCCCATTCAGGATCATAATATGACTTTCTATTTAGATTTTCTTTTATCTTTCAGCAAAATTTTATAATTTCCTTCATTGATTGGCCTTATTTTCATCAAGGTATTCTTTGATGCTATAGTAAATAGTGCATTTCCATTACATTATTTTCTTATGTTATAGACGTCACTAACCTTTTCTTTTGTTCAACTTCAACTTTCATATTAATTCACATCTATTCTAAGTTTTTCAAAGATTTACTATAAGGAAATAAATACTGAGTTTTATCGAACTCCTCTGGCATTGGCTGAAATAATCATGTAGTTTTCATATTTGACCCCCTAACCACATGCATTTTTTTTATTCAATGGAGAAATTCTATCTGGTTATGAGATATTATTCTTTTAATATCCTGTTGAATCTGATTTGCTAGAATTTCATATTGGCTTCTCATAACTGAACTAGATCAATAATAACTACTTTTTGGTGCTTTGTCAAATTTGATATTGGCACCGAATGAACTGGATAGCTTTCCATATGTATATAGGTATACCATGAAACAGTTTAATATAGAAAATTACTTCTTGGAAAGCTTGGAAGAATGCGTCCATAAATCCATTTAGGTTTTGTTTTGTTTGGAGAAAATGGGTTTCTAATTCTTATAATTAAAGAAATGGAAAAGTTACTTGATTATGAAGGTATTTATTTATCCTGCAAGTATTTGTTGAGTACCCATCTATGCACTAGGCACTGAAGTTCCAATGGTGTGCCAAACAGCCATCAATGCTACCCTCAAAGAGACTATAGTCTCGTTGGGAGAAAAGAGACACAAATAATCAGAATCATTATTAACAGTATTAACTATATGAAGAAAAGGTATAGGGAATTATGAAAACATATGACATAAATACCCAAACCAAGGCTTTGAAGATTAAGGGATAGTTTCCCCATGGACACGAAAATTTGAATTGAAACCTAAAGATACATAGAAATTAACTGCTCAAGACAAGGGGTAACAGCATTCCAAGCAAAACAAATAGGATGTACAAAAGTCCTAGAGTGAAAGAGGATAGTGTATGCAAGATCAACAGAAAATAGGTCTGGCTAGAGTGCAGGAACCAAAGGAGTAAGGCTACAGGGCTAGCGAGGCAGGCATGAGTCATACAGGATTTGAAGGCAAGTAGAAGCTATCTTTACCTTTTGAAGAATGGAAGCCAGTAAAGGGAATTTCAAACAGAGAAGTCACAATCACATTCTTCTACTTTTGTAGTTGATTTTTATGGCTTACGTTTGCTAGGAAATTTTAGATTTCATCAGGATTTCCAAGAATAGTACCACAAAACTCTGCATAGTGGTCTCATAATTTTTTAATCTCTTCCAAATTTCTAGTATTCCTTTTTAATTTTTTTTTGATGGAGGATAGAGCAAAGCGGCAGAGTGAGAGAATCCTTTTTTAAATTTTACGTTCAATTAATTAACATATGGTATATTAATTTCAGAGGCAGAGTTCAGGGATTCATCAGTTACATACAATATCCAGTGCTCATTACATCATGTGCCCTGCTTAATGTCCATCACCCAGCTACCCCATCTCCCCATTTCCCTCACCTCCAGTAACCTTCAGGTTGTTTCTTAGAGTTGAAAGTCTCTTATGGTTTGTCTCTAACTTTGTCTTACTTTATTTTTCCCTCCCTTCCCCTATGATCCTCTGCTTTGTTTCTTAAATTCCACATATGATTGTAATCATATGATAATTGTCCTTCTCTGATCAACTTATTTCACTTAGCACAACAGGCTCTAGTTCCATCCACATCATAACAAATGGTAAGATTTTTTTTTTGGATGGCTGAAAAATATTTCATTGTATATATACACCACATCATTATCCATTCATCTATCGATCGGCATCTGGGCTCTTTCCATATTTTAATTATTGTGGACATTGTTGCTATAAACACTGGGTTGCAGGTGCTCCTCCAGATGACTATGTTTGTATCCTTTGGGTAAATACCTAGTAATGGGATTCCTCAGTTGTAGGGTAGCTCTATCTTTAACTTTCTGAGGAACCTCCATACTGTTTTCCAGAGTGGAGGGGGAGAGAGAATCTTAAGCAGGCTCCACACCAAGCACAGAGGCCAATGCGCAGGGCTCAATCTCACAACTCTGAGATCATGACCTGAGCTGAAATCAAGGGTCAGACATTTAACCAACTGAGCCACCCAGGTGCCCCCTAGTATTCCTTTTTAGTTTGTAAAGTCATTTCTTTCTCTTTTCCTCCATTAGATTTGTGATGGGTTGCTCTATTTTATTGGAATTTTGTTAAAAGTCTACTCTGGACATTACTTTAATGAATAATTAAGATAGAAATTCCTGCCATATTCATTGGGGATAATGAGGGAAAAAACTGTTTCATGTCCTTGAGTAAAACTTCCTCACTGAATCTTTCTCATCTTGGGTTTTCTTTTGTCTTATTTTTTGTTTCTCCCTCATCTTACATTAACCTCCTTATTTTTTGGTCTTTGTCATTTTGTTGAATTGGCACATCACGCTAGAGGTTGTATAATCCTACTCAAATCAACAGAGGAAAAAAATACACAACTGTGTTTGTGACTCTCCTTTTGTCACTATATAATATTAAAGCAGTACTTCTAAGAGACTTCCTGTATCAGAAGCCACTGCAAAAGGCTTTGGTATACTCTTAAACATGAAAAAAAAAAAGAGAGAGAGAGAATACCTTTATTGTCTAGGTAATACTCACAGGACTGCATTTGCATCCTAATATCTCTTAATAGTATATAAAAAGAGGTCAAATAATTAAAAAATAACATTTTCAGAAGACAATCAGATTTCAGTGCATGAGTATGTGTACACATAGAAACTAATCTAGTAGAATTAATACATCAATACTTGGCTAAATCTGACATCCTCTTGGAATAGTTGTGGAGAGATCTTTTGGAGAAGTTATCAATCCTCAAGACAGATTTCAGATTAAAATTTTTCAAAGAGGAAGTCAATGGTCTCAAAACTTCAAAATGAATTGATGCCAAATGACTTCACTGCACTTTGATTCCCAAATAGAATCCCTTATGGCTACATACTTTGACTACCTAAAAATTGCAGCACCAGATCTCCAAGATTGGAACATTATTATAGCTAGTGCTAACTATACTCAGTTTACCTCCTGTCTCTCTTATTCCTTCCTCTTCCTGAAAGGGGAAGGTGGGAGCAGTAAGCAAGGTCCTCTCTTTGCAAGAAAAAGAGAAATCTAGGCAGTTAATGCTCCTGCTCAGGAAAGAACGACACTGTGATCTCTCTCTCTACTCTGTAAGGAAAGACTATCCCTCCAGAGGGGGGGGAAATGGTTTCAGTACCTCTCTAATTGGCTATTTTATGAAATGGAATACTTTAGAATCTTTGTTGTGAGCTAAGAAAGTAATCATGAAGAAATATTCATTATCCATCCATCCTCATTTCTGTTTAACCAGGTGGACTGACAATGAAGGATGGGTAGAGAGTTAAAAGTATTGTGGACAGACACACCGCCCTGACAATTAAGATCATGTTTATTTTTCCTATGCATTTATTTTCTCTGTAGAAAATGTACAAAAATAGAAAAGAAAATGCTGGAGAATAAAAACCACCCACAGTCCCACTATACAGAGGAAACAATATTTGGATGATTTTCTCCTGTCCATGCTATATCACCAAGAGATTATACCTGCTTGACTGTACTGCCCATCTCCATCTCAAAAAATATCTTAAGTGAGGTCTATTTCTTTATGAGGGACAAAAACCTCAAGCTGTTCTTATAGTATTCTTCATTATGACACTTTCAGGAAAACTGGGGTCAAAAAGTGAGACTTCTGGAATATCATAAATGAAAGAGTGATATAATTGCATATGTGGGAAATTTCTTGAAAGTCTGTAATACTGTCTACAAATTTTTTTTGAAGATGTAAAAACCTATAGAGTTTTGCCTATTTTCTAGAAAAATATACATTACAAAAAGTATTTCGAGAAGGTAAAGACTATCTGAAGATACTGAAAGCCAGGGACTGGAAAAAATAGTCACTTATCTATATACCCTCAAAGTCATTTAGGATGAGTTCATCTTTAGAAGTTAAAGCCTAAAATAACACATAATCCTTATATTAAATTAATCAGCTCATTCTATAGACTGACATAATCCTGATAACAAAACTTAAGAAAAGCCTCCCTAAGTACAAATGCCAAACCAATTTCACTCCATACAGATACATTTTTCTTCTAAAAAAAAATCAGCAAATTGAATACAAATATTAACTGAATTGATTGAAAGAAGTAATATATTTGCAGATAATCTACCCAAAATTTCCAAGTTATTCTGGATGGATTTCCTCCCAATTGTTTAGAAATTATAACCCCCCCAAAATATAAATCCAAACCCCAAATCTTCTAGATAGGTTATCCTGTCTCTTAACATTATATGACTTAAGAATTGAAGTCTAAACTCTCTCTCTCCCCACCCCCCAAATGTAATACAACACTTACAACAAATTCATTTCCTGCCCCAACATGAGACTGAACAAGGGAACTCATGCCCCTGTGATGTCCCTCTCATCATCAATCACGATCAGCCCCTCCTTACCCATTTTATTTGGCCTAGGCATCTGTTTCAGCACTGATCCTTTACCAACCAATATGTCACATTATTGCCACCTGCCACTGCAAAATGTTCTTTTTCTTTTAAGCAACTAATGTAACATTACAAAATGCATATGGATTGGGTACCTGGCTGGCTCAGTCAATAGAACACGCAACTTTTGATCTTGAGTTTGTAAATTCAAGTCCCATGTTGAGCACAGAGATTACTTAATGAAAAAAAATGTTTTAAATGCATTTGGATAATACCATAAATCATTACTTTAAAAGAAATGAGAGGGGGTGCCTGGGCGGCTCAGTCGGTTAAGCATCTGTCTTTGGCTGAGGTCGTGTTCACAAGTCGGGATTAAGCCCTGAGTCAGGCTCCCTGCTTAGCGGGGAGTCTACTTCTCCCTTTGACCCTCCCCTTTCTCACTCTCTCTCTCAAATAAATAAAATCTTTAAAAAAAAAAAAAAAAGAAAGAAAAGAAAAGAAAAGAAATGAGGGTTATCTATATGAAAAAACATCACAATTATCCCGAGCTGGCATGTTATAACAACCTAAAGGCTATGGCGCTAGTTTGCAGGACACTGTACCTTTTTTTTTTTTTGACACCGTACCTATTAACAGACAAAGGAAAGAATATAGATGTACTACCACACAGAGATTACCAATTAAAACAACTTTTCCTATCCGTTATATAAGAGAATGCTGACAGTTCTGCTCTTACGACCTCAGGGACACTGATGACACGTAATATTAAAAAGGAGAAGCATGGGTTGAAGTCTGCCAGGCACTCAACTCCCAGCTTGGGTAAAGAAAGGATCTTTATTACAGTAATGATGTTACCCCATGCACAAGGCCTATTTTAATATTAAAACTTAATCTTTATTCTTATAGACATCCTCAAAAAATGTATGAGAAAATAAGTTGAATTAGCTGTATATGCTCACACAGAAAATCAACAAGAAGCCCAACTATGACTTTTAGCACAAAGAACCATTCAAAGTACTCTCATAGCCTTCTCTCCACCCTAGCTGCCTTTATAGAAGCTTCTTGGCTCTATCTCAGTCCAACTGAAGAAAATGATTAGAAGCATTATTTGCTCATTCTTTACCAGTATTTAATTACTTAAAATACAGTGAATACTACCAAAACCAGCACAAAACATATTTCTTATTATAGCTTATTTTCACTTCATTAAAGTTCCACTATCCATTTATGTCAACCTATTAAAATGCAACATTTGCATATTTTTAAGACTTAAAATGCTATTTCAATTACACTTCTAGCTCTATTAGAATCAATGTGAATATATTGACAAGATAATTGTTCACAATCAACACGAACAATGAAACAAAAAGCAAGTGTCTGTGAGCTTAAGCACTTATGCCTTAGATGTATAAAAAATAGTAGTTCTCATATTTATTTAGGTAATGGAGTACCAGAAACATGAAACATTTACATGTATATTTTTTAATGAATATTTAATTTTATATATCTGGAGCTGGTGTAATTAATAGGTTTCAATTGTTTAGTAATAGTTATAGAAGAAAATGTAAATTTAGTTAGTTTTCTGCAAACTGGAAAATAATTATTACCTTCATTAATTTAATACTATGTTATAAGGAAAGTCACTTATCTTAGAGATTCTCCCCTACTAGAATGGCTATCATCAAAGACATATAATAACAAGGGTTGGCGAGGATATGGAGAAATTTGGATTCCTCATATACTGCACTGCTAGTGGGAATGCAAGATGTTGCCACTTTGGAAAACAGTCTAGCAGGTTCTTAAATGGCTAAACACAGACTTACCATATAACTGGGCAATTCTGCTGCTAAGTATACATCCAAGAGAACAGAAAACATTTATTCATATAAAAATGAGTATACAAATGTTCATGACATTATTTGTAATAGTCAAAACGTGGAAATTTCAATATCCATCAACTAATAAATGGATGAACACAATGTGGTAGCCATACAATGCAGTAGGATCCCACTATAAAAAGGAATAAAGAACTAATATATGCTACTACATGGATAAACCTTGGAAACATGTTCAGTGAAAGAAGCCCAGACACAAAAGGCCACATACTGTGTAAATCCATCTGAAATGTCCAGAATAGGTAAACTGATAGTGACAGGTGGTAGATTATTGGCCACCAGGGGTTGGCCAGAGACAGGCAAGGGAAATGCCTGCTCATGGGCACTGGTTTCTTTGTGGGGTGGTAAAGCATCTCCTGGAATTATAGGTCAGTGATGGATGGCTGTACAGCTCTGTGGATAAACTAACAGCCACTGAACTGCACACTATAAAAGGGTAAACTTTACTGTATGTGAATTATATTTCAATTTTTTAAAGTAATGAATAAAAACACAAAAAATACACAGTTACTGACATGGAGATATTAAATGAAGCCTATTTTAAATATTTTATCTATCATGAAAATTTGCCCATCTATGCATTTGTTAAGAAACCTTTTATGATATAAACATTTCTGTTAAAAATAATGTGACAACTGGTAACCAATAACTTTTACCATGTTTCAATGTCTCCAACAAAAGTTTAGATTTAAAAAGACTTAAGAAGTATTGCAAATTAAAACAAAACCAAGTATAGGATTATACCAGTTATCTGCACTATCTTTTACAGTGGTTCATGCATCACTGGTACATTTTGAGCATAGTAAAAGATCCTGATTACAGACTTATTTACACAAAGTAAATATCATAAATTTTTTACTCAAATTTCTACCAAGAAGTCAATGACTGTTAATTTTTATTCTGTCCCACAATAAATGTCCAAAACCTAGTATTTAAGCTTTTGCTGTGTCTCAATTCTATTAATTCCCTTCTAGAAAAATTCTACAGGAACTCAGAACTGCATGTAATAACTGAAAACTGTATTAAGTAAAATTAATATTTTTGGAGGACTATATGAATTACTACATTAAAATAATAATGTGTGAATTATTAATATACTAAAATAACCTTACTATTCCTACTACACAGAGTAATTCATTTTCATTCTAGCAAAGTACTTTCTGAATTGCCACGCTGCCACGGTCTACCTCTGTTTTCTAAGCAATTACATTCGTAATACTGTGAGGACTATAAAGATAATAGCCCTAGACTCAAGGAATCTACAATATAATACAAGTTGAAAGTGAGCAAGTAATATACACTGGGACAGTCTATAAACATTGAGACTCTTACAGTTTAACCAATAGGTAGTGAGGAAAACATTATATGATCTGAATCAGCTACTTCTACATTAGATAAGAAGAGAACAGGTACAGAAGAGCAGCAGGAAAACTCACAAAATAAGTAGTCTGGATGATGAGGATGAAGAATCTAAATTAATGGCGAAAGAAGGACAGATGAAGAAAGGCTCTTAGGTCTTATTTACAAAGTAGAATCAACAGGACTTGGGAGGCTGCAGAGAGAGAAGGGAATATCACCTAGAAGTAAAGGCTTGCATAGGCTTTGAAAACACTTCTGGGGGGATCCCTGGGTGGCTCAGTGGTTTAGCACCTGCCTTCAGCCAGGGTGTGATTCTGGAGTCCTGTGATGGAGTCCCACATTGGGCTCCCTGCATGGAGCCTGCTTCTTCCTCTGCCTGTGTCTCTGCCTCTCTCTCTCTCTCTCTCTCTCTCTCTCTCGCTGCCTCTCTCTCTCTCTGCCTTTCTCTCTGTGTCTCTCATGAATAAATAAATAAAATCTTAAAAAAAAAAAAGAAAGAAAACACTTTTGATTGGCTCTGACTCATTTCAGCTGTGTATGTTGGGCAATGACTTCATCATTATGGGTTTCAGTTTCCTCCGTAAAATGGAGGTAATAATAGTGCTGACCTATCACAGGGTTGTCATGAGGGCTGACTTAGAAAAGAATGCATGTAAAGCACTTAGCACCGTACCTGGTACATAGGATGACAAGGTTAACAGTAATCCCGCTGACCATGATAGGACATACAGGAAGAACTGTAAATGGAGATGAGCTAAGTATACTACATTTCTGCTTGTGGGCCACAGAATCTGTTAAGTCTAAAGAATGGTGAATACTATAACAAAATTTGTGAAAGTAAATTAAATTAAAACATAACTAAAGACTTCTAGCTATAAAAGGGCTTGAACACCATACTATAGGATTTAGACTGAATAAAAAAATCAACGGTCTCCTAAATACAAAGTTCAGAGTTTGTCTAATATATGACAGCCATTTATTTTTTGGGTGAGAAAACAAAGACCCACAAAATGAAGAAACATCCCAAAAGTCACACCACTCCTTGATATACATAGGATGAGCGTGTTAATAAATTAAATGCTGGCTCTCTGCTCTTCGACACACAGCCACATCTTCTGGTGCAGTGCCAGCCAAGTCTCCAAGACATGATGGTGGAGTCTGGAGTAAACGGATTTGGCTACTTGGGGCACCTGGTCACAACAGCTGCTTTTAACTCTGGCAAGGTGGATACTGTCGCCGTCAATGACCCCTTCACTGAACTCAACTACATGGTTCACGTATTCCAGGATGATTCTATCCACAGCAAATTTAATGACACAGTCAAGGCTGAGAGCAGGAAACTTATCAGAAAACCCATCTCTATCTTCCAAGATCCTGACAACAACAAATGGGGTCATGCTAGTGCTAAGTATGTTGTAGAGTCCACTGGGGTCTTTACCACCATGAAGCAGGCTGGTGCTCACTTGAAGGGTGGGGCAAAGAGGGTCATCCTCACTGACCATTCTGTTAATGCCCTCATGATTGTGATGAGTGTGAGCCATGAGAACTATGACACAACTCCAAGATTGTTGGCAATGCCTCCTACACCACCAACTGCTTGGCTCCTCTGGTCAAGGTCATCCTTGACAACTTTGGCATCATGGAGGGACTCAGGACTTATGAGTCCATGCCATCACTGCCACCCAGACAACAGTGGATGGCCTCTCTAGGAAGTTGTGACATGATGGTTGAAGGGCTGCCAAGAACAACATCCCTGTTTCTACTGGCACCACCAAGTCTATAGGAAAGGCCATACCTGAGCTGAACTGGAAGCTTACTGGCATGGCTTCCTGTGTCTCCACCCACAATGTGTCAGTCATGGATCTGATCTGCTGCCTGGAGAAAGCTGTCAAATGTAATGACATCAAGGAGGAGGAGGCAGGCATTGGACAGCCCTCTCAAGGACATCCTGGACTACACTGAGGACCTCCACTCTTCCACCTTTAATGCTAGGGCTCACATTGCCCTCAATGACCACTTTGTCAGGCTTATTTTCTGGTATAACAATGAATTTGGCTACAGCAACCAGGTGAGGGACCTTATAGTCCACATGGCCTCCAAGAAGTTAAGAGCCCCCTAGATCATCAGCCCCAGCAAGAGCAAGAGGAAGAGGGGCCATCTCTCTGCTATAGAGTCCTTACCCCAACTCGTCCCCTGACACATTGAGAATGTCCTGACCTCAACAGTTTCCAATTTCCATCCCAGACCTCCTGAAGAACTGGAGGGGATTAGGAAGTCCTACCTTGTCATGTACCATCAATAAAGTATACTGTGCCCAGTCAATATATATATATAGAACGCTATTCATACTCTTCATTTGCTTAACAGAACTCTGAGTCCTATTATAAAACTTTCTTCTATCCCCAACCTATGATATGGAAAATTTGAAATTACTGTGATAAAAATCAAAAGAATTCAATGTAATGTAGTGGTGACAGTTATAATACAGGTTTTCAACAAATACTATTTCTATAAGGGTGCCTGGGTAGCACAGTCAGTTAAGCATCCGACTCTCGGTTTTGGCTCAGGTCATGATCTCAGGGTTGTGAGACAGAGTCCCACATCAAGCTCCAAGTTCAGCAGGAAGTCTACTTGGGATTCTCTCCCTCTCCCCCTCCCACTCATGCACATGCGCTCACTCTCTCTAAACTCAATTAATCTTTAACAAATGAATAAATAAAACTCTTCTTTAAAGAATAAGCAACTACAGAACTTTAGGAAAACACAAATTATTTTACTGAATGATATAAATTTTTTTTGAAATTAAAAAAATTATAATTGACATGACAAATTTTATTTTATTTTTATTTTTTAAAAAGACACATTTATTCAGCATCATGATCAGACTATTACATTTAGCAATCAACAGCATGGGTGCAAAAAAAAAAAAAAATCTACATTAAAACCCTTTGTTGGACAGAACAGAAACTAAAATAACCTGTTATACAATTAGTCACAAATACAGTCCTTGAGTTTTTTGCCCATACACATGAGTATTGTCTAAAACATATCTTCTTTGTAGCAGCTAGGCCCTGCCACCGCTGTGCTTGGCTAAGTTCACAAATCTGTTGTAACCTGTAACTTCCCTGTCACTTCTCTGGCCCTCCTCTCCTGCTAAGCTTTGTTTCCTGGCAGTAATTAAAACCTTCTGCCACTGCCATAGCTGCTGCTGCTGGAACCGCCATAGCCACCTTGGTTTCATGATTTGGCAAAGTATTGGCCTCCACCACCATAGGGGCCAGAGCTTCCGCCTCCAAAATTTCCTCCTTTCATGGGTCCAAAATTAGAGGATTGATTGTTGTAATTGCCAAAATCGTTATAGCTTCCGCCACCTCCAAAGTTGCTTCCGTCATTACCAAATCCATTTTAGCCATCCCCACTGCCACCGACCGTATCTACCACCACCTCGACTACCACCGAAGCCACCTTGACCACTGAAGTTCCCTCCACGACCAAAGTTGTCATTCCCACCAAAACCACCTCCACGACCACCACCAAAGTTTCCAGAACCACTTCGTCCTCTTTGGCTGGACCAAGCACTAGCCATCTCTTGCTTCAATAGGACTTTCCGTACTTCACAGTTGTGGCCATTCACAGTATGTATTTTTGAATGACAATCTTGTCTACAGAGTCGTGGTCGTCAAAGGTCACAAAAGCAAAACCTCTCTTTTTGCCACTGCCTTGGTCAGTCATGATCTCAATCACTTCAATTTTCCCATACTGTTCAAAATAATCTCTTAGATGATGTTCTTCAGTGTCTTCTTTAATGCCACCAACAAAAATCTTTTTCACAGTTCAGTGGGCACCAGGTCTTGAGAATCTTCTCTTGAGACAGCCCTCTTTGGTTCCACGACTCTTCCATCCACCTTGTGTGGCCGAGCGTTCATGGCCGCGTCCACCTCCTCCACGGTGGCCTACGTGAGAACCCAAAGCCTCTGGAGCGCTTGGTGTTGGGGTCTCTCATTACCACACAGTCCGTAAGCGTCCCCCATTGCTCAAAATGGCTCCTCAGACTCTCATTGGTTGTTTCAAAGCTCAAACCTCCGATGAAGAGCTTCTGCAGCTGCTCAGGCTCTTTGGGAGACTCTGACTTAGACGGGACGGCGGTGGGAGGGGAGACTTTAACGATGCTTACTCGGCGGCGTCCAGGGGCAACACATGACAAATTTTAAATATGAAAATTTAACTTTAATAATTCTTTTAAAAGATTTTATTTATTCATGAGAGACACAGAGAGAAGGAGAGGCAGAGACATAGGCAGAGAGAGAAGCAGGCTCCATGCAGGGAGCCCCATGCGGGACTTCACGCCCTGGGCCGAAGGCATTGCTTAACCGCTGAGCCACCCAGGCGTCCCTGTCTTTAATAACTTTTAAATTATTTTTAATCAAGCAAATATATTTCCTAAAATACATTGTTACTGAAATTTAATTAACATTTGTTTTCTTCATTCTGAGAAATAAATATAATTATAGAGACAATAACAGTTATAAGCAGCTTTCTTTCCATAGTCCTCTGTAAGACCTCAGTTCACAAAGATACCGTATGAATTAATAGAGTATCTAGAAGCCCCTGTAATAAATCTCTAAATGCCAGTAATGACCACTACTTTTCCTCTTTCCTTTTTCTTTTTATAATTCACTCCTTTGATTGTATGCAGCCCTCTGTCTCTATCCACTTCCAATATAAGCTTCATAAAGTTCTGCCAGAATGGTGTTTAACCAAAACAAAATTTCTCTCTCAATACTCAACAAGGCAAGCATTACCACATCCCATGCATAAAACGTTTCAACTCCAATCAAAAGCAAAGCTATATAGGCAAAAATAAGACCAGCCAATGAGCAAAAGTTTTTGTAGATATCATAACCAGAACAATATCATAAATTATGTGGGATGTAAAGGCCCTCAGAATCCTAGCTCTTAGTTTAAAAATAAGTTATATATTGCAGCACCTGGGTGGCTCAGTTGGTTGAGCATCTGACTCTTGGTTTCATCTCAGGTCATGATCTCAGGATTGTGAGATCAAGCTCCATGCTGGGCTCCAGGCTCAGTGCAGAGTCTGCTTAAGACTCTCTCTTCTTAGGGACGCCTGGGTGGCTCAGTGGTTAAGCGTCTGCCTTCAGCTCAGGGCATGATCCTGGGGTCCTGGGATCGAGTCCCACCCACATCGGGCTTCCTGCATTGAGCCTGCTTCTCCCTTTGCCTATGTCGCTGCCTCTCTCTCTCTCTCTCTCTCTCTCTCTCTCTCTCTGTCTTTCATGAATAAAGTCTTAAAAAAAAAAAAAAAAGACTCTCTCTTCCTCTTCCTCTCCCCCCACATTCTCTCATGCTCTCTCTCTCTAAAATAAATAAATAGGAATGCCTGGGTGGCTCAGTGGTTGAGCATCTGCTTTGGGCTCAGGTCGTGATCCTGGAATCCTGGGATCAATTCTCACATCGGGCGTCCTGCATGGAGCCTGCTTCTCCCTCAGCCTGTGTCTCTGCCTCTCTCTATTTCTCACGAATAAATAAATAAAATATTTAAAAAATAAATAAATAAATCTTAAAAAAATAAGTCATATAAAAGAAACTTGAATACTTTAATGAAAGACTCTCCTGGATTCAGAGAAGGATAAAACTATCTTCATTTAGTTCTTGAATCAAGGTAAAAGTATGTTTTCAATTTATTGCACTCCATTAATATAATATGAATACCAAAGCTTATTAATTTTTGTGCAGCCTAATTTCATCACACCAACACATTAATAAATGTTTGATTATGCTTTTTGTTTTCATTTCAGACAAATTATATCAGCCTTGATTTTTATAAAGTTCTAAGATATTTCATTTTACTTCTTAGAAAATCCCATGTTGTGCTTTGCAACATCTCTAATTACTGAGGAAGAAAATTGCTGAGCCAAAAGAAACTAATTACAAAGAGCTGATGTAGTATATAGAAATAATCTATGGGTATAAATTTTCAATTTTTGGTTCTGTAAGGGAAAATGGAACAGATTATTTTTAAGTACTAAAGAGTGAACTTTTAGCCTAAGTAGGCCATCCTACAGACTACCAACGATTCAATCAAAGGAGGAGGACTTTTAGGACAAGAAAGCCCTACGCTTTCTTACAGAAGACCATGACAAGAAGGATCAGTGGCACTTCCCTTTGTATTTACATGATCATACATCTAAATCGGGCCAAGAAGCATTTCAATAGAAAATTTTAAAATAACTGATAGATTTAACCTGAAAATATTCCAACAAGAATTGAACAGAAACCCAAAAAAAAAAAAAAAAAGCGGTTTCATAACAGAGTGCCAGTATAAAATTATTTAGATTTCTATGCACCCAAGGGAAGCTTACTTTATTGAAACAACATTTTTCACTAATTCAAAGTGCCAAGGCATCTAATACTAATTTGAGAATGAAGACTCTATGGGTTAACCAATTTTAGGGGGGAAGTGACCTTGGTATGACTTACCCACAACAAAATCAACTTTTCAGTAACACAGATGGTAGACTAGACAAAGCCAATGTTTTAAGTTTAG
The DNA here is from genome assembly GCF_011100685.1 of Canis lupus familiaris. Classification (NCBI taxonomy): domain Eukaryota; kingdom Metazoa; phylum Chordata; class Mammalia; order Carnivora; family Canidae; genus Canis; species Canis lupus. The sequence continues at coordinate 62,957,439 of NC_049238.1, forward strand.
AAAATGCTTTTAATTTTTTTTTATCTCCCCATGCTGTGCTTACTGCTTTACATAGGTCTCTGACTGCCAAAGAATTGTTAACTAATCGGCATGAGGTTCATTTTGTTAGTACACAGCTGGGCACGTTAGTCATACAACATCTGCTTCTCAACATAGCTTCTGCCTTTTCTTCATCTACCTCAAAGCAGTTTCTAAAAGTTGTCACAGAAAAGCATGCATGCCTCTCAGTATTTGGAGGCTGAACTTGATCATCATTGTTATGTTTATTACTTTACAAAATTATCAGTGGCTTCTGAGTAACTAAAAACCATTTAGCGAATCTAAGTTGTAGAAAATCTAGTATTAACATTAATTTGTAAAACATAGTTGAGCCAAAGAATGAAACTCAATATGAGTCATGCCCTAATTGGACATTACTCTTTACATATATATCTCTAGGTTCTCTGAGTGGCGCTCTACTGGAAAAATAACTGAACTTTCAAAATGTGAATATTAAAAAGAAAAACTTGTATGAAGTATACACAGGAAAGAACCAAGCACATTCTGCATCCAAGATCTTTCTGCACACTTCACTTTTTCTTTTAAGGGACTAATTAATCAGTCTACGAGTTATCCATGTCCTTAGCTGCTTCTCCTGCCTTTCTCTCTGGACAAGTGTTACTCCAGCATCCTACCAACATGCAGGAAGTTAAAGCTCAAACACAGGCCATTCAATTCATGTCACACATTGTTCCAAGTGTTTGTTTTCAAATTGGTTGGAAGTCATCAAATATTTCCGTACAGGAATAACAGATAATGGTAGTAGGATCTCAGGGCAGTCTCCAAAATGTAAATGAAGTACTGAACTAATGACAGTATATAACCCAAATGTCCTTCTTACCACTGTTTCTATAGCAAATTCCACTCTAGAACCTAAATGAGCATTTGAGAAATGTAACCCATCACTGGCAAAGCAGCAAGAGCTCCACAGTTCAGTTTCCCTTTTCTCGCCAGTCAGCCAAAAATCAACAGGGTGAGCAGGTGGCAGGAGGTCGAACAGCCATGCAAAATTCTATCACCAGGAAGCTGGGTGGGAGGAAGCAGAACTCAAGAAGATCCTGTTCTGAGTCTGATAACAGTGGCAGGGTAAGACTCAAAGGTGAGTCCCTAGGGGAGCTTTAAGCATATCATCAACTTTGGGCTACTGAAGCTGAAGTTTCTGTTCCCTCAGGGAAAACAGCAGCAGCCATCCAACTATCAGAGGGACTCCAATGACATTGTAAGGTTTTGCTGCTGTCTGTCTAGAGGTGATGGTTGTCTACCTGGCTTCTGTTGTTTGGTATGTTGGATTGGGGTGGGGAGGGGTGGAAGCAGTTATAAGCTATAGCAGTTTTTTGTAAGCAGTCTTAAGCCAGTGAGATAAAATGACTGAAAAGCCATTTTGTGAAATATTAATACCTAAATAATTATCTGATTAGGACATAACTGATCTACTCTTGGCCCTTACTTGGTAGGGATTAAAACAATGCTCCATGCTTGTTTCCTTGTTCGTGGCTTCAGCCCCACGAAGTGATAAGCAAGCACACCTTGTGACTGTTTTCATTGTGAGGTCGGATCACACAGCAGCAGCAGGACAGCTACTGGGAAAGGTACGTCTCCAATTTTATGGGAGGAGGGAGCAGTATGCTCCTCCCTCACGAAGGTGAGGACTGAAAAAGGGTCATTGGTCTGATCGCCACTACCCTACTCTCCACCATCCAGTCTCTGGGGTAAAGGTGGACTGTGGTTAGAACACTTAAGCCATTACTGTTGCCCGCCCATGGCTGCTCACTTTCTCCAGCTTTTGATATGGTGCGGGAGACTTCACAGACGCCCTGTGATTATGAGAAAGAGACTCAGTCACTGAAGACTATTTCCAGACTTCTTCTTATGTGAAACTGTTTAAAATCTGTCTTTGCTGGAACTCTTATTAGTCTTTCTTTTGCTTGTAGCTATATATAGTGTTATCTGACCCAATGGCCATCTCTAATGGGGCACTACACAACCCTCTTCCCGCCATATTTTATTTAATTCGCACAGCAAATCCCCCGAAGTAGATACAGTATTGGCCACGTTTTTAGGAAGGGAAAACAGAGATTTATAGAGATCATGAAACTTGCCAACAGTTGGTGAAATGGCAAGTTAGAATTCAAACCCAGATATGTCTGGTGACTGGGCACATGTTCTTTCTGCTGCCTTACACACTCACTCACTCCATCCATGACTGAGGACGCAGCGTGCTACAAGAGATTGGAATCAATCCAGGCCTGGGTTCAAATTCTGGCTCTGCTATGTACTCTACATCACTGGACAAATCAACTTCAGTTTTCTGAACTATAAAATAGAGATAATAACATGTCTTTCCATATTGTTGTGGCAACAGAATTCATCCAACTATTTCCAAAATAACAAAACATGTCCCCAGGCATAGGAGACATGCAAACCTCAGCTTCCGCTCCCTTCTCCATTCTATCATTTAAGTGCTCTGTGCAGAGCATAGAGAGAAGAATCCATCTGTGTTCCCACAAAGCTCATAGCCAAGTGAGGTGACAAACAATCCTGGATAGTCATCTTAGAGGCTTACATACCATGCTGGGGAAGCCCAGAAGAGGGAAAGGTGTCATGAAGCAACCAGACGAAATGACCTCCTAATAGGCTTAAAGGAGTTTGCCTGGCAATGAGAAAGGGCACTGCAACCATGCAAGGATGCTCTAGGTAGAGGGAACAGTATGTACAAAGGCACGAAGGGAAGAGAAAACAAAATATACTTCAGGAACTACACGTCGTTCAGGGTGGTTGGGGCTAATAATAATGAGCAACAAGGGAAGGGGATGGAGAGTAAGGCAAGGAAAAGATTGTAAAAGTCTTCATATAAAAAAAGGGTGATGATGGGCAGCCCCAGTGGCTCAGCGGTTTAGCACCGCCTTCAGCCCAAAGACTGATCCTGGAGACCCGGGATCGAGTCCCACGTCAGGCTCCCTGCATGGAGCCTGCTTCTCCCTCTGCCTGTGTCTCTGCCTCTCTCTCTCTCTCTGTGTCTCTCATGAATAAATAAATAAAATCTTAAAAAAAAAAGGGCGGGGGGTGATGGCCAGTGAGGGTCGAGGCAGTACACTGCAGAAAGATTTAACAGCAGCAGCAATAATATGGCAGGATACAAATAGAAAAAATAAGACAAGCCTCTAAATTTCTGGACTATTAACTAGATTGCTCTAAATTCAAGTAGAAAAAGAAGATTAATTCTACTTGTCTTTGGACTGAAAGAGTAACTGGATATATGTAGTTTTATGTATTCTTCAATACATACAAAGGTGGTACGCAGATCACAGATATTTCTGCCAGCAGCAGACAGTTAAATAATAAGTGAATGAAAATAAAGTAATCCCTAAATTCTACCTTATTTCCCTTTCTACTATGGACAGGGAGGGGAGGGTGAATCTAAAAAACACAAATTAATTAAAAGACAATGGGATAGGCAAGAAAAAGAAAGGAGGAAAATAAGGGTCTTAGAAAAATCAAGCAGTTTAATCAGTATGAAGGAAGGAAGTAGTAGTTCCACTTAAAAGGGAACATGTGTTGCTCAAATTTCATCTCTACTATTCTTATTAAACATTAATAGAGAGGGACAAGTTGAATTCCAAACTTGTAAAGATTAAAAAGAGAGTATTAAAATTTAAGCAATACTAATATTAAGCAATAGTTATATAAAGTTATATAAAAAGTAGGCCAAGAATGAGTGGGGAAAAAAAAAAATCAAAGGAATTTTAGTTCTAATATGGTTACTTTTAATTACCTTATTTTAAAACAGCCTTAAAATACCTGGTACAATATTGGTTTTATTCCTATTTGAATTCTTTATTAATGTCATGTTCAAATCACTCTATAGATGCACAAATGCATCTTCATAAAACATGGAATGTCTTAGGGGGAAAAAGGAAAACCTATGCACTTTTTGTATATTATATAGACACATACACAGGACACTTCACTGTGGGAGTACAGACTGAGTGAAACATAATATCTAATTTATTTAGCCAAGGTAAATACCAAACTACTAATAATTAGGGCCTTTCCAAGGAGCACTTTGGGAGTTTAGAACTCCTGCAATACAAAATGAAAAGGGGCCTTCAAAGGGACCTTCAGACTGCTTTTTAAATAAAACTTTTCAAAAAATAAATTCAGTATTTTAAAATTCAGTATTTTATTTACTTTAGTACAACAATATAACTTATACAGCTATAATTCCAACAATTTTATCCCCAAAGTGTTTCTACAATACTGGAAAAAAATAAAAAAAGGAAAAAAGAAAAAAAGAAGTGCATATTTATTAAGGGATTACCAGCAGGTGAAAAAGTACCATTTCATATTCCCTTGTCATCATCCAGATCAATAGTTAATAGTTAAATAACATCCTTCCCATTTTATTTTTTTTTATTTTTATTTTTTTAATTATTTATTTATTTATGATAGTCACACAGAGAGAGCGAGGCAGAGACATAGGCAGAGGGAGAAGCAGGCTCCATGCACCGGGAGCCCGACGTGGGATTCGATCCCGGGTCTCCAGGATCGCGCCCTGGGCCAAAGGCAGGCACTAAACCGCTGCGCCACCCAGGGATCCCATCATCCTTCCCATTTTAAATGAAAAAGTTAACTCTCCCTCCCAAATAGCCTAGCTTTTAATTTTGAATACTTTAAACCTCCTTGCTGATCTATGGATTAACTCATTAGTCATGTGTAAATAAAAACACAATAAAAATCACTTAGGCTTTACATATATGAGCTGCTATGTAGCTTCTTTACCCTTCTTATAAACCAACTGGCCATGAGAGAAATTTTTTCCTTTTATCTCATTAAGGTTTTCATCTCTTAATTTGGTCCTCTACACATAACAAAATATAATATAGAATTATATGATTTCATTTATATAAAAGAATATGTCTTACCCAACATACTGAGTTGTCAAGAAGTTAATGAGGAAAATTACTGTTTTTCAAACTTTTTCTGATCAAACAATATTTTCTCTAAATCTACAATCAAAATATTTTATATTATTCTATAAGAATTCTAATTATTCATCAGTTTGAACTGCCCAAATATTTTTTTTAATTTTTTATTTATTTATGATAGGCACACAGTGAGAGAGAGAGAGAGAGGCAGAGACACAGGCGAGGGAGAACAGGCTCCAGCCGGAAGCCGAGTGGGATCATCCCGGGTCTCCAGGATCGCGCCCTGGGCCAAAGGCAGGTGCCAAACCGCTGCGCCACCCAGGGATCCCAGAACTGCCCAAATATTAAATAATTCATGTGACATCAGCCGTCATAATACACCTGTTTATATACATGCTTTTCAACAATCTTATTTCCAAACATTTAATTCCATCCCCACACTCATTGCAACAAATATAAGACACTTGAAGATTCAGTAATAACCAGAAGCTATTAGCATTTCCAAAAATCCAACATTTATGAAAGATCTATAGCCTTATGCTTTCAATTCAAAATATCAGAATATCATTTGCTACATTTCACAGAATGGTTACATGGGATGCCAGAGAAAGGTAAAATCCCATGGAGTTCTTCCTTGCTCTTCCTTTCTATCTGGTGAATATTTATATTGTAGCCTTCTGTAATACTTTAAACCTTAGAGATTTAAGTATAAAATAAAGACCTCCCTGCGCACATGGACTATTTTTAACTCCTTTCTGTAACACCAGCATCTTGCACAGTGACTGATGTATTGCAGGCACTCAAAAAAGTACATATTAAATGGATGAATGACTGAACCAAGAATGAAACTCAATGATACGACTATCTAATAACAAGTTACAGAGAAGCATACCATTGATTCTTTTCAGGTAATAAATCAGTTCTCTAAATGGTCCTTAATTTCTGCAGGCATCAATTTATAAAATTCATATGCACATTCTCAAATGCTTCAAGCAGATTGGCAACCGTGAAAATAGAGACATTTCCAAATTTACACATTAATATTATTGAGGGTGGAATGAGAGGCAAGAGAGAAAGGGAGTATCACTATAATAAAGAATGAAAAGAAGTTATTATAATTATTATACTGAAGGTCAAGAATTTATTTAGCTATTTAAAGCCAGTTGAGAATAATCATTTTGGGTGAAACTCAATGAAACAGAAAACCAAAGAGGCTATTACCATGAACAAATGCTTATTAAGTGCCCATTATGAATAGGGCACCATAATAAGCACTAAAACCTGATTTTCCTCAGAATATGGAACCTCAAACCTGTGTTCCAAAATGGGTATAACATGCTGTCCTTGGAGATGGACTACCAAGATTTTAAAAAGTGAATGACCAAGAAGAAAGCAAACTACTAATCAAAATAGTATATGAATTTCAACATAACAATTTGGTATGCTTGGTTTTCAAAATACACATATTGCCTCACACAAAAGATGCAGCTACAAAAAAAATCAAAAGTGACATAGCAAATGCCTTAAAGGTAAAACTTTACAATACTAAAACGCAGAAGATTTATGGGCCAAAAATGGTTTGGAGCCATAATAAGAAAACAAAACCTAATATACTAATCTTGCTTTAAAAACAAACAAATCGGGATCCCTGGGTGGCGCAGCGGTTTAGCGCCTGCCTTTGGCCCAGGGCGCGATCCTGGAGACCCGGGATCGAATCCCACATCGGGCTCTCGGTGCATGGAGCCTGCTTCTCCCTCTGCCTATGTCTCTGCCTCTCTCTCTCTCTCTCTCTCTCTGTGTGACTATCATAAATAAATAAAAATTTAAAAAAATAAAAATAAAAAATAAAAAATAAAATAAAAACAAACAAATCCCCAGCATTATTAAAAATGCTACTTATGTAGTTCCATGAATGCAACCACTTTCCTTCCTTGTCTGTTGTGTTTATTTCTACCACTCAGCACAGTGCCTGACACAGAATAGGTATATGACAATTATTTGTTGACCGGAAATGGAAATATGTCAACAAGGAAGGAACCTTTTCTTCAGAAACCTTACCAAGAAGATACTGAACTACTAACCACAATTCAGCATTCACCAGTGCTAAAATACAGTATGTCAGAGAACACAGAGAAACATCGAGTACAGAGCATAATGTCAGGAAATGCCTCCGAGAAGTGAGCAAACTTGAAGACGGAATTGACCAAGAATATGAGGGAAGAAATTCATATATTTTTTCATTCCACAGACATTCATAAAGCATGACTATAGTACAAGAAAGTGAAAAATCAGAGGACTCTTCAGGGACATGCAAGAGGACAGAATGGTTATATTAGGGGCATATTTGGGAGGTAGACTGAAACAGGAGAATTTGTTGCCTCAATAGAATGTATAACTCTACAAAAGCAAAGAGATTTCTGTTTTTCTACTGTTCGTGGGAGGCAATAGAAATGGCCATAACTTGTCTCCTCCTTTTATTCACACATCTTAAAATGTGATATTATAGCTCTTCCCACTAAAATAAATAATAAAGTCCTTTATTCCATCTGTTGAATTTCAGCCAACCTTGTGACTTGATGTTGCCAACAAAATATAGCAGAAGCAACACTGGACCAGTTCCAAATGTAAGCTTCAAAAATTTTGTACACTTCCACTGTCTCGGAACCATAAAAAGTCTAGTCTAGCCTGTTGGATGATGAGAGACACATAGCCCAGGCAGTTCCTTTTGCCTTAGACCAGGGATCAGCAAATATTTTGTAAAGCGACAGACAGTAAAAACTTTAGGCTTTAAGGGCAATATATGATCTCTTCACATATTCTTTTGTCTTTTTATTTTGCTACTCTTCAAAAATATGAACAATATTCTTAGCTTAGGGACCATACTAGGATTTCCAATTCTTGCCTCAGATGATGACCAACCAACTTCAACTATCTAGCTGATTGTAAATGACAGCCCAGGCAAGACCAGAGAATTTCACTCACAAGTCGTCAACCCAAGAATCAGGAACTAAGCAACTGGTTGTTCCTTTGCCACTACATTTTTTTTTTTTTTTGAGTAGTGAGTTAATCATTAAAAGCTTACAGATATACTACTCTAGCTTTCTACCTAGAACAGTACCTGTCACTTAGTAAACACTAAATGCCCAGTGAATAAAATAATGAATAGGAAGAATTACAGGAGGCAGACATGATATTTCATGCCAGGATTTGCAAACTCAAAGGCCCACAGGAGTCAGACAAGTAAACTGAGTAAAATAATGGGGGAAGGGGGATCACTGACAGTCTAGGTAAGGACAAAGGCAATGGGAATGGGAGAAGAAAACAAGGAACAAAGTCAAAGCTATCTGAGGTAGAAAAAAAAAGATTCTAGGCAGAGATTGTGCATCTGGCTAAGAATTCAAGATCTAACTATCTGTTGTCTGCAAGTAACATACTTTAGATTCAAAGAAATACTCTTGTATAAAATGGTGCTGGGGCAATTGGATACCCACTCACAAAAAGATGAATTTGAATCTCTTTCTCACATTAAACACAGAAATTAACTCAGACCACAGACCAAATGTAAAAACAAAATTATAAAACTCTTAGAAGAAAATACAGGAGTAAATCTTCAAGATCTTGAATTAAGCAATGCCTTCTGAAATAGGACACAGAAAGCATAAGATAAAAGACAAAACTGATCAATTGAACTTAATCAAAATTAAAATCTTTTGTGTTTCAAAAGACAACATTCAAGAGAGTAAAAGAAGCAAACTAGGCAAATCCCTATATAGAAAGAAGGTAAGTGGCTGCCTGGGGCTGAAGGGAGTAAGGAATGGGGAGTGGCTGCTAATGGATATTAGTTTTCTTTTGGAGGTAATGAAAATATTCTGAAATCATCTAGTGGTGATGATTGCACAACCCTGTGAACATATTATTAAAAACTACCGAATTGCACACTTTAAAGGAGTCAGTATTATGGTATGTGAATTATATCTCAAGTTTTTAAAACATTTTAGAATTTAAAAATAACCCATAGACTAGGAGAAAATATTTGTAAGTCATATATCTAATAAGAGATTTGTGTCTAGAATATGTAGAGGACTCATTGTAGCTCATAATAAGAAGACAACCAACTCAATTTGAAAATGGGCAAAGGGGGACACATGGGTGGCTCAGTCAGTTGAACATCCAATTCTTGATGTCGGTTTGGGTCATGATCTCAGGGTCCTGAGATTGAGCACCCCACCCCCCCACCTCAGGCTCCATGATCATAGTCGGCTTGAGATTCTCTCTCTTCTCTACTCCTCCTTCCCCAACTCTCCCTCACTTGTGGACGTACTCTCTCTCCCTCACTCTAAAAATAAATTAATGTAAATAAATTGGGCAAAAGAAGACACATAAATAGCTAATTCGCACATGAAAAGATGCTGGACATCTTTAATCATCAGGGAAATACAAATTAAAACCAAATGAAATACCATTTCTCACCCACTCGGATGGCTATAACCAAAAAAACCATATCAAATATCAGTGAGACTGTAGAGAAATCAGAACTTTCATAGGTTGCTGGTGGAAAACAATTGACTGAATTAGAAAAATCTGACAGATCCATACAATGGAAGGCGATTCGGCAATAAAAAGGAACAAAGTAACTGACAACAAAATACACCATGAATGAAACTCAAAAACAATGTGCTCAGTGAAAGAAGTCAGAAAAAAAAAAAAAAACACATATTGTATGATTCTAGTTACATGAATGTTCAAGAAAAGGGGCAAATATAGAGATAAAAAGTAGATTAATGGTTGCCTAAGACTGCAAATGAAAATGAGGAGCAACTCTAAGTGGTTATAAGGTTTCTTTTCAAGGTAATGGAAAGGTTATAAAACTAGGTGTGGTGATGGTTGAACTGTACCCTTAAAACAGGTAAATTTTATGATATGTAAATCATACCTCCATAAGGCTGTTTTGTTTTGTTTTGTTTTTAAAAAGAAGAGCAAAATTTGGTAACTGATTAGGAGTGGTGAAAAAGTGGGAGAAATCTTTAAAAAAAGAAAAAAAGAAGAAGAAGAAGAAAAAGAAGAAAGAAACCTAGATGTTTGGCTTTAACAACTGGTGTGGATGGGAGTACCCTTTATTGAAAAGGCAGAGTGGCAATGAGGGGGAACAGGTTCAATGGGTGGGGGATAGAGAATAGTCAGTCTGATTTTGGGCATACTAATTATGGACTGATATAAAAGCATCTAGCTGAAGATGACCAAAAAGCAGTTATGAAAAACAGATTTAAGAATCACTCACTTGGGGCATCTGGATGGCTCAGTGGTTGAGCATCTGCCTTTGGCTCAGGTCATGATCCCCAGGTCCTGGGATCAAGTCTCACATCAGGCTCCCTGAAGGGAGCCTGCTTCTCCCTCTGCCCATGTCTCTGCCCGTCTGTGTCTCTCATGAAATAAATAAATAAATAAAATCTTAAAAAAAGAAAAATCATTCAATCAACAAATGTGTAGTGAATGACCACCATGTACCAGGAACCACATTTGGCCCTGGGCATACAGTAGTTGACCAGCAAGATCCAGTCCCTGCTTTCATGGAACTCGTATTCAGTGGGGATAAAAAATAAAACGACTTCTATATAGTACTATGCAATTGAAAAGAATCAATGAAGAAGTGACAGTTTAGACACTGGTGTGACTGAAATCCTCAAAGAAGGACGAAGGGTACAGAAAGGAGAAAGAGAGTCAAGGATGTAAACAGAAGTTTAATGACTGTACATACAGGTAATAGAGCCATGAAGATGACAGACAACCAACCAGAGAGAAAAGTGAAAATACCTATACGAGAAGAGAGTTCAAGAAAGAAGTTGTAGTTAAAAGTAACAAAGTATCAGCAAGATGAAGACGGTGAAAAAACCATTTGAATGATTTGATTTACCTCTTCATCATGTAATAAGTATTTTTGAGGACCTATTATATACCATACTTCAGCTTTATCCTGAGTGAAAGGCAGAAGCCATTGCAGAGCTCTGAGGAGAGGAAAGACATGATTTGATTGAACATTTTTAAAGGTCACTCAGAGAAGATTAAGGACACAAGGGCAGAGCTGGGAGACTAGTTAGGTGGCTCCTGCACTAAACCAACCAAGAGATGATGGTGACAGCAGTGGAGAAAGGGAGCAAAGGTCAGATTCTGAATAAATTGTAAAGGTAGAGCCAATAGGACTTCCTGATGTATTGCATGTGAGGTTTTGAGTAACAAGTCAGTCAGACAAGACTGTAAGGTTTGGGGCTAGACAACAGGAATTGCATCAAATGAAAATAAGCATGGCTGCAATGAAGATGTTTAGGGGAGGCAGAGGTCAGGACTTTGTGTATAGACACATTCCATTTGCAATGCCTCTTAGAGATAGGAGTGAGGATGTCTGACGATCACTTGGATAAATGAGTGTAGAGTTCAGGAGAGCGGTGTGGACATTAAGAAACCAGGGAGAGAGGAAGCAGCAAAGCAGAGTGAAAAGAAGCAGTATGTATAAAAGGACCCAAGAGAGGCAAGAAACCAAGAGAAGGTTTCTTCTCCTAAACCAAGAGAAGAAAACATAACTATGGAAGAAAGAGTATTCTACTATATATACCTGAGGTGCTCAACGGGAGGTCCGGGGCAGGGGGTGGGGGTGATTCTGTCCCCTCAAGGGACATCTGACAAGATCTGGAAGTGTTTTTGATAGTCTGACTGGAGGAGATAGAGTATACTACCAGCATCTAGTAGGAAGAGGCCAGGCATAATGCTAAATATTCTATAATGCACAGGATAATCCCCTCCTACTCCCTGCAGAAGCTCAAACCTCTTTAGATATGGTGACTCAACTTCTATTTAATTAAATTTCTAAATAATTATAATTACTTTTTTGGCATAATAACAAGTGAAAGCTATTCAGTTAAAATGGGATAGTTATTCTCTACCAGGTACATAAAGATATAAACACAAAATACCACAAAGGAGTATATCATAAGTCATAGTTCTTTAAATAGTTTATTATTGCCTACATGTTTGTATTTTCCAAATTTTCTTTTAAGTATGTGTTACTTTGAGAAATAGGGAAATTTTATACTTTTTAAACTATAATGGTCACTAAATACAAATGCATGGGAATTAAATCTGTATAGCCTCTTATGTAACAGGATTCTGAATTCTGTTGAAAGAGAATACATTAGAAGGAAATCACTTCTGCAAAGTAAATCCTGAAGTTTTAGGCTATTTTCTAATAGCTGTGGGATTTATAGAGCATAAATCAAATGTTAATCCTTCCAAATGTTATAAACTGTACCAGCACATTCAGTGTTCTATTAAATGATTTAGGAGTACAGCTCTAAATGAAGATAAACAAAAAATATCCTAGAGAGCAAAAACTGGCCAGAGAAGCAATCTGATCATAGGTGCTTCTCTAATAAAATTTATAGATATAGGAGTACTTGGAGGAAGACCTGCAATCCTCAGAGGGCTAACTGGTTAGCCCCAGGTCCTATCTTCCGCAGGCTCTTCATTGAAGGAAAAATACAAATGACTATTAATAATAATAAGTAATGCTTAGCCTCACTAGAAATCAAGGATTGCAAACTAAAACTATAAATATACCATTTTATGGCCACTAGGATCAGAAGAAATTCCAATGGTGGAGAATAATGTGGATCAACAAAACCCTTATACATTATTAGTGTGGTAGGAATTCATTATATTTTATTGTAATCTTTTCCTGTTCTAAGTATCACAAATATCCTACCAATCTCTAACTTGCCTTTTCACTTATTTTATGGTACCCACTAACAATAGAAGTTCCTAATTTTAAGGTAGCCAAATTTATTAATTTTTGTTCCTTTATGAAAAACGTAAAATCCTTCTTTAAAAAAAAAAATTCTTCCCTATCCTGAGGTCACAAAAACATGCCTCTATATTAAAAATTTAAATTCTGTCCTGCTCATTTAAGTAAAACCAGTATAGCATGGAAGTTAAGGTCACAGACTGAAGCCAGACGACCTGGTCAAATGTGTCTCTGCTACTATGACCCTGAGCAAATTACTTGGTCTCTCTGTGCTTGCCTCAGTTTCTTCACATAAAAAATGGTGACATTATCATAGCACCTACAATAAAGATAAATGCAACGATCAAAGGACTAAATGTGTATAAAGTGACAGAAGAAGGTCAAGTATATAATAAGCACTACAGAAGTGATAGCGGCTTTTATTAAGGCTTTAATCTGACTGAATTTGATTTTGTGTAGGGTGTGAAGTAGAGATCCCATTCCATTTTCTACCCATATAAACAGCCAATTATTCCAGCAATACATGGTGAAGAGTCTACCCTTTTTCCACCAATGTGCATCATCACTCTGACATATTAAGTTTCCATAAAGGCCTAATTCTGTGCCTCCCTTCTGCTTCTTTGATGTATTTATCTCTGTGCTGTCACCATACTGCCTAACTACAAGTTCCTGACAGTAATTATTACACTGGACAGTATACACCTAGCCCCCACTCCTAACTTGTTCTTCAAGTTTATAGGATAACTTGTCCTTTGCAAATTTTAAAATAAGATTTCACATTGGTTTTTTAAAGTTTTTGGAACCTGGAATGAAACTGCATAAATTAGAAATCAACTTCTTAAAACTGACTGAATTATGTTACCCAGTCTCCCTATCCATAGACATGATCTTTCTCTCCTTTTTTTTAAACTTCTTATGCCAAATGATTAAATACATTAGTTTTCCACCTTTCTTCTTAAATTCCTTTAAGGTTATAAATTTTCCTGAGAACAGTTTAAACTGCATTCTATAAGCTCTGATTTACAGCAATTTCATTATTATTCAGTACTAAGTATTTTTTAAATTCCCATTATGATTTTTTCTTTGATCAAGGAACTAGGAAGATATTTCCCCCCATAAGTATATAGGTTGGAGGGGAAAGGAGGGTACTGATTTCTAACTTCCTTCTACTTCAGTCAGAAAATGTAATCTGTATGACACAGAAATTTGCTGAGACTTTTAAGGGCTTAAGCAGGAGCTGATGAAATAAGACCTATAGGCCAAATCCAGCCAGGCACCTACTATTTGTAAATAAAATTTTATTGGAATATAGCCACACCCAAGTATTTACATATTGCCTATGGCTGTTTTCAATTTACAACATCAGAGCTGAATAGTTACAAATAAAGTTGCCAATAGCTGGGGGAAAAAATCCCCAACTTTGAGATAAAATGTTTATCTCAAAGCAGAAAATACTTAGGATTTGGCCATTTATCAAAAGCTTGCAAAACCCATGGCCTAAAGCATGGTCAATTTTCATGAATGTTCAGTATGTGGTTGAAAAAAAGGGTTATATTTTCCAATTGTTGGGAATAGGGTTGTATATATATTCACCAAATCAAATTTAATAATGTTCTATCTTCTATAATTTCTTTCTCTTTTTTTTTTTTTGTCTGCTGAATCTAAAATTACTAAGAGGTGTGTGAACATCTTTAACTATGATAATGAACTTGTCAAAATTTTCTTATAATTTTGTCTACTTTTTTCTTTATAAGTTGGGAATTAAGCTATTAGGTTCATATAAACTTATTAGAAACAGCTTCCTACCAAAAATTAATATTTTATCATGATATAGAATCCTCTCAGATGCTACTAATATTTTGCCATAAAATATATTTGGTCTGATAATATCATTACTACACAAGAAATATTTTGGTTAGTAATTGTTATTTTTCCCCCATTGTTTTCAATCCTTTTCTGTCCTCATTCTTTAAGGTGTTCTCTTACAAACAACATATAACTAGATTGTTTCCCTTTTCAGTTTGATGTAATAATTAATTTGATTACTGATGTTTAGATTTATTTCTGCCATTTTATCTTGTGCCTTTTATTTTGCCCACATTTTTTCTCTTTCCTCCCTTTTGTTAAATTGACGAGTTTTTTCATATTTTTTCTTTTTTTCTTTTCTCATTTAGAAGATACCCATTTTCATTCTTTTGAACATTAACTTTTAACTTCCATATCTATAATATGAAATTTAGCTTCATCCCAAATAACACAAGGGCCTTAAGAGGTTTTAAATCTAATTATCTCCTCCCCACTTATATCAAATTGTAGTACAGTTCTTTATGACTACCCTGATATTACTGTGGTCTTTTAAACTCCGTAAGTTAGAGGTTTCTGTTTTACATCATTAATGTATGTTTACATTTATCCCCATATCTACCACCTTACTTCGTTATGCTCTTTCTAACATCTCAAACCTCCTTTTGAAGATAAGAATTAAATCATTCAAAGTTACTTGGAGGAATGGGGCTTTTAGCTAAACAGATAAACTCCCTATTTTTGTTTATCTCAAAATACCTTTATTTTGCCTTCATGGTTCAAAGAACTATTTCGTCACTAGAAAACAATTCTAGAACAGTTTTTATTTTCTTTTGGTACATTTATAATTCCACTGTGTGAGTTTCTGTTTTAAGATCTTGGTGTTTTGGGGATCCCTGGATGGCTCAGTGGTTTAGCGCCTTCGGCCCTGTGTGTGATCCTGGAGTCCCGGGATCAAGTCCCACATCAGGTTCCCTGCATGGAGCCTGCTTCTCCCTCTGCCTGTGTCTCTGCCTCTCTCCCTCCCCTCTCTCTCTCTCTCTCTCTCTCTCTCTCTTTCTCGAATAAATAAATAGAATCAAAAAAAAAAAAAAAAAAGATCTCGGTGTTTGTCTTTACCGTTACACATTTTGCTACAATGAATGAGTCCATGCACCCCCCTGTATGGCTTTCTTGCTATTTCTTCGGCCTCCAAAACATGAAGATCGCAATGTTTTTTCTAAAATCTTTTACACTTCAAATATTGTCTCTCCTCCCATCTTCCCTCTACCATCTTCTGAAATTTACTCTTCTCTTATCCTTTTCATCACAATATCTACCCCTCAGCTCCTCTACTATCTTCTTTATGCCAGCTTCAGACCTATGTTTTAGTAATTTTTCTCCTGTACTGTATCTAATATCTTATTTATCCTTACCATTAATTTTTTTTTGTTTTTTATTTGGCATTTCTACAATTTCTAATTGGTTCATTTTCAAAACTGCCTGGTCAATAATAGCGACTCCCTCCTTACTCATGTTATTGTTATCTTTTATTCCGTTAACAATATTAAAATGTTTCATTCATAAACTGCATTTATATTCCAAGAACAGAAGTCTACCGGGTTTGGTTCTTTGGTATGCTGTTCCTACTGACTTTCACACATGGTGGCTTATTATGATAGTAATTTCTGATTGTGTGCTCCTATTTTATGTAACTGTGGCAATTCTTTGCAGCTTGATTGAAGATGTTTACTTCCCAGCAGAATCGGAGTATGGTTCTGCCAAGCATCTACAGCATTTATTAAAGCATTTATTTACCATCTTAAATTATAATTCTAGATTTAGGCTTTTTCAGATTGTGCAAACAGTATTAATTTAAACCCCAAATGCACACACAAGGGCAAGTGAGTGGTTACCAATACTCAGAGGAGACTTTTGCTTTTAACCTCTATTCAGATACCATAGAGAATCTTTTCTTTTGCCTACTTCTGGAAGAGGGTAAGAATTTTCTTCCCCTTGCCACTTGCTTGCCTTTTCCCTAAAGTAGTTTCCAATCTGACTTCACAAACTGTAGAAGCCCTGATCTTAGTCCTCAGCCACTCTGTGCTCTTAAGTTACAGGTCACGTAGGTCCATATATGTCCCCAGGGTATCCAGTGGCTTCAAAGCCATGCTATTTCTCTGAGATCCTGCTTGTTCCTTTATGCAGATTCATCCATTCATTTAAAAGGACTTTCTGTTGCGATTGCCTTTTTTTTTTTTTAAAGCAAGCATATTTTGAATGTTTTAGAACCAAAAGGTTCAGGCAGTTATACTGTCAGAAAAAGAAATCCAATGAATACTTTTCTTAACTGCTCAACCTGAAATCCAATGAATGTTTTCTTGACTGCTCCACCTAATGCCATAGCCATATCAAGTTCTTATTTTCTAGCTTAAAAGAACTGTGTGGCAGTTACTTCAGGATAATCTATTCCAATAGGAAAATTCCTCTGGAATAAGAATTTAATAAGCCCGTTCAATCAGGGTGGTGATGAAATCAAAGATTTAAATATGGCAATATTTGTATTAGAATAATTAACCAGATAACTGGTCTTGTGTGAATACAATTTGGAAACCACAAAAGACGTGAGGCAATTTACTTTAATAGTGTTCTATTCAAATCAGGGCAATTCACTTTCTAGTCATATATCATCCAGCATGAGATATACCACACCTCTTTTTTCTTTTTTTAAGATTTTATTTATTTATTCATGAGAGACACAGAGAGAGAGGCAGAGACACAGGCAGAGGGAGAAGCAGACTCCCTGTCGGGGAGCCCTATGTGGGACTTGATCCCAGGACCCTGGGATCACACTCTGGGCTGAAAGCAGGCACTCAACCACGGAGCCACCCAGGTATCTCACCACACACCTCTTTTTTCATAATTTTTAAGAAATATAACAAAGTTGGGGTGCCTGGATGGCTCAGTCAGTTAAGCATCTGCCTTCATCTCAGGTCATGATCTCAGGGTCCTGGAATCAAGCCCCCACATCGGGCTCCCTGCTCAGCAGGGAGCCTGCTTGTCCCTCTCCCTCTACCCGTTTCCCCTACTTGTGCTCTCTCTCCTTTCTCTCAAATAAATAAAATATTTTTTAAAAAAATAAAAATAAATATTACAAAGTCAAAATGCCATATATTATTTTGTATAATATTACCCATTTTAACCAAAGTCTCAGTTTAGAAAGAGTCAGTTTCTCAGGGAGCAGCTACATAGATGGTCATTATTCTTCTATAAAATATATGTATACACTTTTATATATATACATACATAATTACATAAAAGAGAAAGAAGCAGACAGAGAGAAAGAGAGATGGGAGGATAAGAGGGGAGAGAGACTTCTCACCTACTCAGCTGCATTCTTATCAAGTGACACCCTGGTACCTATATTATCAAATTTCCATCTTTGTTTTCTAATGTTATGTGCTAAACTGTGTTCCCTAAAACTTCATATGTTGAAGTCCTAACTCCCACTACCTCAGAATGTGACTGTATTTGGAGGCAGGGTCTTTAAAAATGTGATTAAATTAAAATGAAGTAATCAGATTGGGCCCTAATCCAGTATGACTGGTGTCATAAGAAGAGATTAGGGCATAGAAAGTTACAAAAAACAAAACCATGGGAAGATACAGGAAGAAGATGACCATCTAAAAGCCAAGGACAGAAGTCTAAGAAGCAACCAGCCCTGCCCATACCTTGATCTTGGACTTTTAGCCTTCTAGATTTATGAAATAATAAATATGTGTTGTTTAATGCAAAATAAAAGAATTCTAAAAAATTTTCCACCTACAGTATCACAGGGCCTAACTCATACACTGTAAGTATAATGGTCTACACGTGATCAAAGAGTTCTGCTAAATATATTATTTCTACTTCTTTATTCAAATATTTGAATACCTACTATGTAGCAAGCCCTGTGCTACATAAAAGAAACAGTATACAGAAGAATGTAATTTCCAAACCAGTAACTACTCCAACCTTTTCTCTGGTCCTAATACCTTCATAGGCTCCACTCTAATAAAACAAGAGGAAATAAGGACATTTTCTTATTTTTTCTTTAACTGTATTATACTTTTAAAATCATGGCTTACATTTGTGGCTTAACAGTTGATAATCACTACTGTCCTGAAAAGCCTATGCCACCTCATATATTATTTTATAAATTAGCAGAGTTGCATATAATAAATGGTAAGAACAGTGAGGCTGATATTTCAGAACCAGTTATTAAGCTAAGAAAACAACCAAGGCAACTAACTATCCAAGCTCCATATTTCAATGTGGCTTTGTTTTTCTTGCTATCATTTATGCAGCTAACATAGTGAACAGTATTAATAACTATGAAAAAAATGCTTGTGAAAGTTGACAAGAGGATTCTAAAATTTATATGCAAATTTAAAGGATTCATAATAGCCAAGAATAAAGTACTCCAAATTTATATACCAGACATTAAGACTTATTATAAAATTACAGTAATTAAGACAGCATGTCACTAGAGCAAGAACAGACAACAGAAAAATGAACAGGATAGAACTGCACTATCCAATACAGTAGTTACCACACCTATGTGACCACTGAGTATGTAAAATGTGGCTAGTGCAATGCAGAAAGTGAATTAATTTCTTTTTTATTTTAATGAATTTAAATTCAAGATTAAACTTACTAAACTATAGTTTGGACCAACTTAGTTATATGAATCTATGTTTTCAACTTTAAGTTTTGTGAAATCAAACTACAGATCAAGTATTAATGATGACAATTTAATGTATGAAATTAGTGGTGTAATAAATGTGAATGAAATACATGCTAAATGTCAAAGACTGAACAAAAAAATATAAAGTATCTCAATTCCATATTGATTACATAGTAAGATATTATTTTATCATACTGGGCTTAAAAAGATATATTATTTAAATGAATTTTATCAGTTTATGTTTACTTTTTTTTAATGGGGCTACTAGAAAATTTATATGTATACATGTATGGCTCACATTTGTGACTTGCATTATACTTTTACTAAACAGCCCAAGTGTAGTGTGTCCAGAAAAAGATTCACTCATTTATACCTGATTTATAAGAAAGATTACATTGCAAGTGAAGTGGAGAAAGGATGATCTTTTCAATAAATGGAGTTGAGTGAAATGAAGGGGGGAAAATAGGTATCTTGAGTCCTCACATAATAAAAATCAATTCCAGTTGCATTGTATATCTAAATGAGAAAGTCAAAATAATAAAGCTGTTGGAAGAAAACAAAGAGAGTGTCTTCATTACATTGGGCTAGGCAAAGATTTCTAAACAGGCTATAAAGTATTAATCATTTTTTAAAATTGCTAAATTAGAGGCATTCCTGGGTGGCTCAGTGGTTGAGCATCTGCCTTTGGCTCAGGTCATGATCCCGGGTTCCTGGGATCAAGTCCTGCACTGGGTTCCCCACAGGGAGCCTGCTTCTCCCTCTGCCTCTCTCTGTGTGTCTCTCATGAACAAATAAATAAAATCTTATAAAATAAAATAAAATAAAATAAAATAAAATAAAATAAAATAAAATAAAATAAAATAAAATAAAATAAAATAGCTAAATTAGACTACACTAAAATTAAGAACTTCTGCTCATCAAACGACATCACTAAGAGAATGAAAATGCAAGCCAGAGTGGTGAAAAGGGGGAACATGTGAAAGAGATGGACAGTATGTAAGACACATGTGCATACACACATACACACACAGAGAAAATATCCATTGTATATACATTAATACCTTAATATGTTTTAAAGATTTTATTTTTAAGTAATCTCTACACTCAATGTGGGGCTCAAACTCATAACCCTGAGACAAGAAACATATGCTCCACTGATTGAGCCAGCCAGGTGCCCTAATACCCTAATATTTGACCATAGTTCTCCTGTTAATATGTTTTACTTAAGCAAATTTTCAAGCAACTGAATGTTACCCATTCAAGAAACAAAAACTTTTAGCCAATTTTTATTTATTTATAAGTACTTATATACATTCCTGGTTGTGAAAGTAAAGATAATGTACACAAAATCTACCTTTACACAGACTACATAAGGTCACTGTTGGAGTTGGTATATAAAAAATATCCTCAAATGAAAGATTTCCTCTGAAAAAGTTACCCTCAAATTAAAACTAATCTTTAAAAAAATACTTAAGACTTACAGTCCAGACAAGATGGATTAAACTGATTTCTCCCTACTCCTCCCTCAATGTACAACTATAAATCCTAAAAATAATGCAAGAGACATCAAAAGAACAACTTTGGAAGGTGTCAAAAGGAAAACACACTAGAACTGTTATATATCCCAGAACTAGAGATATGATACAGAGGCAAGGCTTCTGTGCTCTCCCTTCCATCCAACTAAAGAAGACCTATCCAGAAGGTGACCTAACCCTAGCATGTCCCAATCCCCAATCTAGCACACAAGGCAGTGCAGGCAGACCAGTTCTTCTCTGGGGTTCAACAAGAATCTCTCCAATGTCACCACCAATTGAGCCCACCACTAAAGGCAAGAAGGTATGATGGAGGTTCCACTAACAAGAAGCAGTCAGGGGCAACAATTTCCTTCTCAAGAACTGAGATGTCCCTGCCCTACTGAGAAAAAACCGGATGGCCAGATAACAAGAGGAGGCAGGATGTCATGCCAAACCTTAACAGAATGAATACCTGTTAAAGATTGAAACAGGATTCAGAGTCTCCAACATAATAGATAAAGTGCCCAGGATACAACAACAAATCACCTATCTCACCACAAAATAAGAATATCACAGCTGGAATAAGAAAAGACAATCAACTGCCATCAACACAAAGATGAATCAGATGTTGGAATTATCTGACAGAAATTGTAAAGCAGTGGTCATAAATATGCTTTAGTGATCAATTTCATATTCTCTTGGAGCAAATGAAAAAATAAAAACCTCTGGGCAGGGGGGGTAGGGGGAGTTATAAAAAGGAGCCAAAAGGCAATTACAGAAATGAAAAATACAGTAGCAGAAATAAAAAAATACTCTCTAAAGGGACTCAATAGTAGAGATGCCAGAAGATGGAATCACTAAAGCTTAGAAAAGTGTAGTAGAATTTAACCAGTCTACACAACCAAGAAAATAGACTGAACACAAATGAACAAAAGCTTCAGGAACCTGTTAGACTCTAATAAAAGAACCAACAACATTTGTATCATCAGAGTCCCAGAAAGAAGAGAGAAAAGAGAATAGGGTTGAAAGAGTACTCAAAGATATAATGGCTAGAAACTCTTCAAAACTGGCAAAACAAACATACAGAGGCTAGATGCTGAGGAGACACGAAACAGTATAAATCCAAGAAAGTATACAGCAAAATACAGCAAAATTAAACCTCTGCCAACTAAAGAAAGAAAAAATCTGGAAAGGAGCCAGAGAAAAACACTGCATTATCTACAGAGGAATACCTCATCTAAAACTATGGAGGCCAAAAGTAAAAACACGCATCACTTTTCAAGCACTGAGAGACAAGAACTGTTACCCACAAATTCTATATCTAGAGACATTATCCTTCAGGAATGAAGAGAAAAAAAGACATTATCAAACAAAGAAGAATTTCTAGAAGGATTTGTCACTAGCAGACATACTCTTAAAGAATGGCTTAAGGGATGCCTGGGTGGCTCAGTGGTTGGACGTCTGCCTTTGGCTTGGGTCGTGATCCTAGGGTCCTGGGATCAAGTTCCAAGTCGGCTCCCCGTGGGGAGGCTGTTTCTCCCTCGGCCTGTGCCTCTGCCTCTCCCTCTGTGTCTCTCATGAGTGAGTAGATAAAATCTTTTAAATAAATAAATAAATAAAATAAAGAATGGCTTAAGAAGTTTCTTAAAATAAAAGAAAGTAATAAGAAAAAAGGGAATCCTGGAGCGCCAGGAAGAAAGAGTAATAGAGCAGAAATCTGGGTACATACAATAAACTATCCTTCTCGTGAGTTTTATAGATCATATTTGAAGATGGAAACAAAAATGATAAACACCTGGTGTTGAATATTTAAAAGTAGGGAAGATAAATGGAAGTAAGGCTTTCATACTTTACTCAAAGTGGTAGAATGCTGATCCAGGAGACTGAGAATCTACAGTAGTCCACTTTTATCCATGGGAGGATACATTCCAAGTGGACACCTGAAACTACAGATAGTATCAGACTCTATATATACTATGTCTATTCAATACCTACATACCTATGATAAGTTTTAATTTATAAATTAGGCACAGTAACAGATTAACAATAAGAATAAAATAAAACAATTATAAAGTATACCGTAATAAAAGTTACATGAATGTGGTCTGTCTCTCAAAATCTTATTGTCTTGTGTTGTCTTCTTGTGCTGATGTAAGGTGATAAAATGCCTACATGATGGCATGAAGTGAGATGAATGACAGGCATTGTGATGAAGCTTTAATGAACTACCAACCTCCTGACCTTGGGCAGGAGGAGGATCATCATCTTCTTTGGACTGCAGGTGACTGCAGGTAAATGAAACTAAGGAAAGTGAAACTGTAGATAAGGGGGGACTACTGTGTGTATGTGTGTTTGAGAAAGAAAGAAGCCCAAGCAACACTATAAAAACTCTACAGAGTACAAATAATAAAATGACAGACCTAAGCACTAACATATTAATAATTACTACTATTTGTACAGGTGAAGT
Organism: Canis lupus familiaris; assembly: GCF_011100685.1. Taxonomy (NCBI): domain Eukaryota; kingdom Metazoa; phylum Chordata; class Mammalia; order Carnivora; family Canidae; genus Canis; species Canis lupus. Next base: position 62,980,684 of record NC_049238.1, read on the forward strand.
CCTAACCTCTAATGTGACTATATTTGGAGAAAGGGCCTTTAGGAGGTAATGAAAGTCACACAAAGTCAAAGGGTGCAGCCCTGACCTAATAGGATTAGTGTCCTTATAAGAAGAGATACTAGAGAGTTCCAGTCTTCCTCCACCCACACACAAAGAACAGGTCATGTGGACACACAGAATGACAGCCCCTACCTACAAGCCAAGGGAAGAGGTCTCAGAATGAAACGTACCCTGCCAACACCTTAATCTTGAACTTTTCAGCCTCTAGAACTGTGAGAAAATAAATGTCTACTGCTTAAGTCAACCAGCTTACAGACTTTGTTCCAGCAGCCTGAGCAGACTTAAGACAATTACCTTAAAAGTAAATGAACTAAATACTAATCAAGACAGAGGCTGACAGAATGCATTAAAAAAAATAAAGCGACTCAAATACAAGCTGTCTACAAGAAACTCAGTCCAAATTCAACAACAGAAGTATTTTGCAAGTAAAAGGACAGAAAAGGTATGCTATGTAAATGTTAACTTAAGAAAGCAGGAGTGATATCAATACTTTCTGACAAAGCAGCCTTCAGAACAAAGAAAATTATGAAAAACAAACAGAGATATTATAGAACAATAAATGATCAATCGACCAGGAAAACGTCATGAACCTTAAAGTGCATACACCAAAAAACTGGGCCTCAAATAGAGGAAGCAGAACCTGACAAACCTGAAAGGATTTATAGACAAATCCACAATTAATAGTTGGAAATTTCAATACCTCCCTCATCAGCTAACAGAACTACTAGGAAACAAAAAAATCTATAAGGATGCAGAAGATCTAAACAACAAAACTAATCAACTAGATCTAATTGACATAAATAGGACACCCCAATCAACAACAGCAGAATACACAATTTTTTTTTCCCAAGGACCCGCAGAAAATTCACTGAGAGATAATATCATGGGCTATAAAACAAAACTTCACAAATCTTTAAAACTTGAAATTATATACAGTGTGTTCTTTGATTATAATAGAGCCAACTAGAAATCAATAAAGAAAGTTAATAGAATAGGGGCACCTGGGCAGCTCAGTCAGTTAGGTGTCTGCCTTCACAGCTCGGGTCATGATTCCAGGTCCCTGTAAGCAGGGAACCTGTTTTTTCCCTCTCCTCCTTGCTCATGCTCCCTCTGGCTATCTCTCTCTCTCTCTCAAATAAATATAATTAAAAAAAAAAAAAGATAGCAAAATAATCTGTAAACACATGAAAATGAAGCAACCCACTTCTAAATAACCCGTGTGTCAAACATGAAGTCTCAAAGGAACTTCTAAAGATACACAAAACTGAATGAAAATGAACGTACAGCATACCAAAATATATGGGAGGGAGCTAAAACATGCGGACAAGGATTGTATAGCACTAAATATTTATATAAGAAAAGGTCTCAAATAGTCTAAGTTATTACCTCAAGAAACCAGAAAAAAAAAAAAAAACACAAAGCAATCAGAAAGAAGGAAATAAAAATAAAAGCAAAATCAGTGATAGTGGGAGAGGCCTATAAAGAAAATTAAACAAAAGCTGTTTTTTTGAAAATATATCTTTTTTTTTTTTTGTATTTTAAAAGCCAGATATATTTTTAAAATATCACGTCTATAATAAGTAAATTATGTAGTGATGGAACATCAGAAAAAGTTGATGAACAAAAGGCACATTCTAAGAGTTCAGGAGTAGAAAGAACAGAAGAGTTCTCTTTTGGTTTGATTCAAAATAGGAGAAAGGGAAACTGGTGTATTAAAATTATGTTTTGGGTGAAAGTTTCTGTCAGTTGAAGCAGTTAACATTGGCTTCTTTCTCTCCGGCCCAAAGCAGTCTTTTCTTTCATTGGCTTCTGAGAACGTGTTTAATCTTCCGCTGTGTAGAAGTGAGACATCAGGGCTACCACCAGTGCTGAGATGGCTGGGATCACCCAGTTGGTCCACCAGCTGGAATTAGAATCAACAGTAGTAATGAGTTTCCGAAGGCTTGTTTATCTTCGCTCTGTCATCCGGATGAAGTTCCCCAATGATGAATGTTTTGGACAATTCTCTGGCATCTGTAGAGTGCCCCACGTCCTCGAAATTTTCAGTAGCATCCCCTCCAGCTTGTTCCCTTAATACTTCTTCCCCACCAGGATGCTCCTCCAAAAACTTGGTCAAATCGTACACCTTGTGGTGCAAGATCAACCAGGTGCTCTTGCTGTGGTTGTGCTTCTGGATCTCTTCCAGGGTGTAGTACTTGATGGTCTGGTCCGACTGCTCGGCCACTGCGGAAGGCGGCGGGCCTCAGGCCGTGCAGACAGCAGCCGGGCCGAGCTGAGCGCACCCGGGACATTCCCCGCACCCCAGCCCCGAGCGGACCAAAATATATCATTAAAATCAGTTAACCTCTATCTACAAAGACTAATAAAAAGAGAGCAGACACAAATCAACAATATCAGGAATGAAACAGTAGATATCACTACAGATCCTGAAGCCATTACAGCATAATAAGTAGGGGCGCCTGGGTACAGTTGGTTAAGCGCCTGACTTCTTGGTTTTGGCTCAGGTCAAGATCCCATGGGTCATGGGATCAAGCCCAGCATTGGGCTCTGTGCTAAGTCGGGAATCTGCTTGGAGATTCTCTCCTTCTGCCTCTCCCCTCACTCATGCACTCTCACTCTCTTTCTAAAATAAATAAATCAATCTTTAAAAAACACACACTCTCTCTCTAAAATAAATATATCAATCTTTAAAAAATTTTTTGGAAAAAAGATAAGTAAATATTAGCAAATTTACTTTATACTTATAGATTCAATAATTTAGAAGAAAATGGTAATTCCTCAAAAACCCCTGAACTAAGATGAAACAGATAATCTGAATAATTCTACAAACATTAAGGAAATTAAATTTGTAACTTAAAAACTAAAAAGAGAAATCCCCAGGCTTAGAAGATCTCACCAGAGACTTTTATTAAACATTTAAGGAAAAATTAACATCAATTTTATATAACCTGTGAACCTCTTCTAGAAAACAGAAGGGGGGGAACAGTTCTCAAGTCATTCTGTGAGGCCAAAGCTACCTTTTCATTTATGTGTACACTAAAACCCGTGCATGAATGTTCATACTATCACCATATGCAACAACTTGGACGAATATCCAGGAAATCATACTGAATGAAAAAAGCCAATCCCCAAAAGTTACATATTGCATGACCACAATTTATGAAATGATAAAATTGTAGAAGTGGAAAACAAACAGTAGTTGTTGGGGTTAGGAAGAGAGAAGGAGGGAAGGGGATGAGTGTGGTTACAAGTGACAGCTGGAAGGAAGGAATGGTCATATGGCTTGTCTATGATGGTAGATACACAAACCTACAGAAATGATAAAACTGTATAGAACAAAATACACACACACACACACAAAAGTACTAGTAAAACTGTACTAGTTTTACTGTACACACAAAAGTACTAGTAAAACTGGGTAAGACTGATGGATTGTATTAGTGTTAATATCCTGGTTGTAATACTGCACTATAGTCTGTACAAGACGCTACCACTGGAGAAAGTTGGGGAAAAGGTACATGGGATCTCTATTATTTTTTATGACGATATGTGGATTTACAGTCACATCAACAAAAATGTCAAGTAAACAAAAAACAGTAATTGCTATCTAAGTTCACTCCTTACAGACAGTCAAAAAGGTAAAGACAGAGCTGGGAAGAGCAGGTTTTATCTATAGCTATAAAGTCAGCTTACACTAATGGTAAGAAGGAAATTTTCAAAACAACATGACTTCTATGGAAGCACACATTCCAGCATCCAGGTCACCAAATCCTATTATCAGACGATGAGAAGGCAAAGCCAAAGCCAAACACACATAGGTTAAAAAAAAAAAAAAAAAAAAAACCAAAGTACTTCTAGACCACAGAATACAAGGACAAAACAAGAGTAGACCAGCAATATACCAATAAGAAAAGAACTGTAAGTTATGACGGAGTCATAGCCCCTTATATCTGGTTTATCACATGCAGATGTCCACTTTGGCTTTCCTTCCTAAAATAATCAGAACTCTGTGAGACTTATTTAATCACAACAACTATTGACACCCATTATTATAATAGCAGTATGCAGTTCCCTCTGTCATTTAAGGTTGGTTACTTCCTACAAGGCTGTGGATAAACCAAAAAGCCTAGTCTGTTAAGAATTGTCTGTTATATTAAGAGTGATATCCAAATGCCTGGTACAACCTTGACACATAACATTTATTAAAAAACAGAAATGAGAGAGAGAATAATTTGTCAATGAATTAATAAAAGCCAGTGGGCTCTTGTCAATAAAAAGATATATTCATGGTAATTTTACATGCAGCTGCTAAGGGTCCCTGAAGATCCTATAGCCCACATTTTATGACACCTTGGCTTAGAGAAGCATAATCCAGCAACTTAAGTCATTTACCTCTTTAAAGAAGAGGGTCAGATAGGACAACTTCTCAAAGCCCTCTCCCTCCAATGGTATCATTAAATGATTCATACCCTGGTCAAACCCCTGATGGCATTACCTCTCTTTGACTGTCAAATAAATGGCACAGATTTTTAACTGAACATTTATGTAACAGAATCCTTAAACATATTTACCATCGGGGAGATAGGTCTGAAATATAAGTTGGAAGCTAAAGAAAAAATGAACTCTTTTGTGAATTGTCAGTAAAGTCAAAAGATCATTAAGTTGAAAAGAGGAAGCACAGTAGGCCTCAGGGGGAGAAAAAGGTCAATACCATGATGCTGCACTATGTCAATCTGGTTAGAAAATATGCTCAATTTAGCTCAGTTTTGGCAAAAATACATCTCAAAGCAAATGCTATCCTCTCAAAAAAAAAAGTTTTAATCTAGAAAACTCATTAAAAATGTATGGAGGAAATTAATTTGGTACATAATACATCATGAGATGTCTAAAAGTACCCAAACTTTTTCAGGCCTCCTAAAGCAATCTTTATTGACTATCAGCATAAGAGCCACTCCCCAGTATACAGACCTGAGGCTTGGATTCCCTGAGCTGCAGTGTAGCTTTTTGAGTACACCTGAAAATGAATTACTAATAGAGACTAGATCTTCCCAGAGAAACCATAAAATATTCAACATGGATAAAGTGACTCTATCCTTACTATATTCTCACCTAGTCTTCTTGCTGACCAAATCTTTTCTTCAATTTGGAAAACTGCAGGATGATTCAAACTGCTCTACATATAAACTTTTAGGAATGTCATCTATTACGTTTTTTAAAAGTCTGATTTTTTTTCTTTGCACCTGAATGAAAGAATTGGAATTTTTAAAATAACTGAAAATAGGGGCACATAGGCTCAGTCGCTTAAGCATCCTGACTCAGCTCAGGTCTTGATCTCAAGCTTGTGAGTCCATGCCCTGCACTGATTTAAAAATAAGTCAAATTTAAAATGAAATAAAATAAAGTAAATATTTATTTAATCCACAAGAATGTTTACCAAACAGAATTAGGTCACTGTCTTGGCAATGAGTTCCTAAATCTATAGCCCTCGTTTTCAATCTCTTTTTTCAGCCTCTCATTTGCTGCAATGTTGAAAGGATGACAATAAAGCAGGAGACCAATTACTGGAGCCCAAAATGGAATTCCTTAAGGCAGGTGCCATGTTCCATGTCCAGATGCTAATGGACTGGACTGCGTGTGGAGAATCACTCAGTCTCGGGGCTACCAAGGGTCCAAGGCTTGCCTCGCTCAAAGCCGAGATTCTTCTGCAGCAATTCCAGTAAGAGGTTCTTCCTCCTCTATTCAACCCTGCCAGCATCTGGGACATGCTGCTGCTTTCTGAGACTGCCCACTCCATTCTCACAGCTCTGGCTGTTAGAAAGTTCTCTTATAGTGGGTACAAATCTGTCTCTGCAATTTCCACCCACGAGTTCTAATTCTATCCCTTGGGACCACACAGAAAAAGCCCAATCCTTCTCCACATGTCAGCCCTTCAAATATTTGAAGGGAGTGATCAAGTGTCCCATGATCATCATGGTAGGCTGAATACATCCTAATCCTCAGGATCTCTGAGAATATCATCTTCTATGGCAAAAGGGACTTTGCAGATTCGATATATTAAAGATTGTGAGAAAAAATTTAAAAAAATAAATAAATAAAGATTGTGAGTTAGAGAGGTTAGCCTGGATTATCCAGGTAGGCCCAATATAACCACAAAGGTCCTTATAATACGAAAATAAAAGGGCCAGAGTGAGAGAATAAGACTTGAACAAGGAGGTAGAGGCTGGATGATGCTCCCTGAAGATGAAGGAAGGGGCCATAAGCCCAGGAATGCAGGCAGCATCTGGATGCTGAAAAAGGCAAGAAATTAGATTCTTTCCTAGAGCGTACAGAAGGAATGTAGCCATGCAGATCCATTTAGGCTTCTGACCTCTGGAACTGCATGGTAATAAATCCATGCTCATTTATGCCATTAAATTTACGGTGATCTATTGCAGCAGCAATAGGAAATGAGTAGACTCATTATCTTTCCAAACTGAAAGATTTCGTCAAGTACTCTTTAAATGCACACAGTTTCAAGTCTCACCCTTTGAGATACTCCCAATCTTTCTTTTGTCTGAAACCCATGTGTTTCCTTCATCCTATCCTTGTAACCTCTTCTCCCAAAATAGCTTTAAACTTTCCCTCCAGCAATGATGTCCAAAGCCCTATCCACTTGGTCCACTGGCCCTTACCAAGTACATTCTCAGAATCACTGCTCAATAAACAAGTTTTAAGTTCAAATGAAACAACTGTTCAGAAATCCCAACAGTTCCGATCTCCTACAAGATTAAAAGGCCTTATTCTTCCTCTTCTCCAAACCGAGTATAATAATTTTAGAATCCTCAATTTCTTTTCCATCTATAAGGATTTAAGGCATTACACAGAGGACTTCTCAACTGAGACTTTTAGTCATATGACTTCTTGTTTAATAAAACCACCGTGGAGCCTAAAGATAAAAGTAAAAGTTCCCTATATTATGCATATGACTGATGTTTCCTAATACTGAGTCCTCTAAACTCTACATTTATTTTTAATTATCATGCAAACTGTAGAATTTATCACAAAAATCAATTACACAAAAGTATAGTGTTAGTTAAGCCAAATGTTTTTACAAAATATTTAAATGCTTATATAATAGCTTTATCTGCCAACATTAATTTCTTCCAGCATAATAATGATACAGCAAAAAATAATAATAGTAAGTGAACTGTTTGACAAATACTGTAATAAGCATCGTACCAATAGTAAAACTCACTTTATAATCTTAAAGCTTGTCCTACTGCATTCTATTCATAGATGTTAAAGTTTAGTGCACTCTGATCATTATATTTCAGAATTGTATTGGATATTAAATCATTCACCATAATACTTTCTCACTAAGCTTCTGTGCATAAGGGCAAACAGGTCTCTACTTAATTCTAATCAAATATATGTTTACTGAAAATCCCTCAGCCCAAGCCCTACATTAGGATAGTGGGAAATTCAAATATGTAGAAGACATGGTCCCCAGCTTCAAGAAGATAGCATATTTATCAATAAAAGGAGGAAAAGAGAAATAAATACTAGGCAAGAGAACAAATGGGCAGCATAGACAGTGAGGGTCATAAAAGAGTTCCAAAGAGAGTGCTCTATGGACTAAAAGGATCAAAGAAGTTGAAAGTAGGATGTGACCTAGAGAGAACTCAGAGAGAAATGGCAAAGAACATACCACACTAGTGAAACTGTACACATAAAGACAAGGTGGCAAAAGACATACTCAAAGAACAGAAGGCAACCAAATTGGACACTGTGGAGAATTTTATGTCAGGAAGTAGAAAAAGATGGCACAAAAAGTGGGTTGACAACAAATTACAAAGCCAAATAAGTCACCCATCAGAGTGCATTACATGCATCTGACATTCAAACTTTCTAAAGAAAGGTCTTGAATGCTAGACAAATGAGCTTGTATTTTCTCTGGTAAGTAACAGGGAACCGATGAGGCTTCTGGGTAAGAGAATGACTTACATAAAATTAAATTAACAGTAGTTTACAAGATAAAAGGGAAAAGCAAAAAACTAAAATCAAAGAGCCCCAGATTTGAGGTAAGAAAACCCCAATAAGAAAGCAGATATGAAAATAGATGAGAATATAAACAAGTATTATGAAGAAAGAACTCACAAAACTTGGCACTATTTTTTTTTCTTTTTTCAGGACAGGGGTTTCAAGAGTCTAATATTATTCTAAAGTATTTAAGTCCAGATGAGACGGAAAATGCATTTGGAAACTGTTTAGCAAGTATCTAGTATGCCGGTCACAGTCACGGAGCAAGGTGGTAGGGATAAAATAATGGCCATGACAATGAACTACATCAGCAAGGCCTAAAGACTACCAGGGCACTGAAGAGTAACTATTGTTACTAACAGTGTGACAAACACTATGGATAAGTAAAGTAAAGCACATACGACAAGTACATAACCTCAAAACTGAGAGCAGGAGAGGAAACTGATTTTAGGAAGGAAATCAAATAACAAAAGAGGTGGAGGAGCAAGAAGCAGAAACATGAAAGGACACATATACATTAGACTCATTCTTAAATTACTCAATTAAGTATAAGCTATCAGAAACCAACGTGTCCCCAATTTAGAAGACTCCAAATATTTACTCCTATAATAATTTGTTTCATTGAAACCCCAAATTTTTATTTTGATGAAGCATATTTCAAGGTAAAATTACATGCTCAAAAGATTACCTACCCAAAAAGGGGCACTAGAGAATTTTATGGGTCATGAAAATATTCTGAATTTTGATTGTGATGGTGATTACATGACCATTCATTCATCAAAGCCAACAGAAGTATATCTAAAAAAAAGGGTGAATTTTACTTTGGGTAAATTATATCTTAATAAATCTGACCCCCAAATCACCAATGATTTACTTGCTGAATTCAGTAGTGATTATTAAAGGTGATTGAATAGTTATTTAATGTTTTATTAGAAACAAAGTATATGCCACTATCACTTTACTATTTATAGTACTGTATATGCATAGGCTATGAACACATACATCTTAATAAATTTGTGACTTTATCATTTTTATTTAAATGGTACTCCCCGTATTTCATCCTAAATTTGAGAAACAAGTCTGAATACTCTGACTCAGCATCTAACCTGAGGTCCCCACTCATATCCTATCATCCTCCTAACAAACTTAAAATCTAAGTCATATTCCTCCTTAAACCAGCTGTCTTCAAACTCTCCTTTCTTCTGTGTCTCAAGATCTGTCACCATTAATACCTGGTATCTCTTACCACAGTATCCAGTTCTACCTATCTGGGAAATAGGACTCTTCCTTTAAAGGTGTCCACACTCAATCTCTACCTCCTCTAGTCTGTCCTACATACCAGTGCCAGATGAAGCATATATTCTTTTATTAATTATATAAACTCAAAACAGCTCAAAAACAGTTGGCTATTCTCACTGACTTTAGGATAAAATGCAAATGTCTCTCATTAGCTTTCAAATCCTCCATAACCTGACCTCTGGATACAACTCTATCCAGAAAATATACAATAAAATGATTTAAAAATTATTAGAAAGGCAAGATACTGGGAGAGGGGGTAAAGAGGTAACATACCAGAAGTTTTAAAAGAAGTATAGGCATATTCTGGAGGAGGTTGGAAAAGCAGTCTAGGTCTACACTTTTTTTTTTAAAGATTTTATTTATTTATTCATGAGAGAACAGAGAGAGAGAGAGGCAGGGACACAGGCAGAGGGAGAAGCAGGCTCCATATAGGGAGCCCAACGTGGGACTCGATCCCGGGACTCCAGGATCACGCCCTGGGCTGAAGGCAGGCACTTTAACTGCTGAGCCACCCAGGTGTCCCTAGGTCTACACTTTTAAGACCTGCCTGCTAACCTGATAATTTTAGTAGATAATAAGGGAAATCATGGATTTTTTTTTTAAAGATCTTATTTATTTATTTCAGAGAGATGGAAAGAGAGCATCTGGGGAGGAGCAGAGGGAGAAGACAAGCAGACTCCACACTGAGAGTAGAATCCAACTCCGGGCTTGATCTCAGGACTCTGATATCATGAGCCAAAACCAAGAATCAGACACTTAACCTACTAAGCCACCCAACCGCCCCCATCATGGATGTTTCTGAACACAAGAATGCCGTAACAAAAGTGATGCTCAAGGAAATTACTCTGGGGCTGGAGTACAGGATGTAATGGCAAAGAAGAAATAAAAAATAGAGGCTAAGAAAGATCACAGCCAATGTAAACAGTCTAAACATGAAAAGGACTTGAATGGTGGCAGGAATTTAGGAAACAAGGAGAAACCATCCTTCTCAGCTATTGTTGGTATTCATAACCTCCCCAAAAAAACTAGACAGTGGTGGGGGTCCTATCAGGCACATCTGTTGGGGTGATTGGGCAGGGATGGTTATAAGATTCATCCATATAGTTTGATTAAAATTAACAGAAATTATTCAATCTGGAAAGCAATGGGCCCGGGTAATTCAAACAATAAGAAAGCTACCCAAAAACACAATAGGGAAGGGGATCTGGTATTAAAAATTGCTCGTTTCTAAAAATGCAAAGATTTGCTTCAGATTTTCATTATTTGGTCTATAACACATTCACACAAATACTGTGAAACCTATAATAATAAGGTCATCTTATGAAAATAATACGCCATATTTCACATCACAAATGGAATTAGTGTTGCAAATATGAAAGAAATTCTTAAGTCCTAATTATAGTATCTAGCAGCATATTACACATAAACATCCTTTATTTAAATGTGCTTTTGTAATTTATGTTAACTTGGATTGAAATAAGTTAATTCACAGAACTTATTCTATTCACAGAATAGACAGTCATTCTATTACTATCACCAAATGTAAATATCTATTTTTATTTTTTATTTTTATTTTTATATAGATACTGGATAGAAAATTCATTCTCTAAAAATAATCTTTTCCTCAAGATTCAGGGAGGAAATGAAAGAACAAATCAATTCCCTTCAAAGCAGTTAGAAACTAATTTCTAACAAAATTTATAGCTCATTGACTTCATCAATTTTTCAAGAATCATTGTGAATTAAAAAGACACTTTCAGATACTACTTGAGATTAGATATGGGAAGTGATCTAAGGTGAGAATTCCAAATGTACCAGGACATACATGAAAACCAGCATTTATAAATTAGCCTGACAAAAAATACGAGAGATGCTTAATTATACTATCAGAAGTCATTAAGGAAAATATAAGGTTTAGGGGAAAAAAAGGCCTTTTGTAGTACTAAGAAGGAGACTGTGTACATGTCGATTTAAAAGCCCACTGCTTTCCACTAGATTAAGAGCAATGTGTCCAAACAGTTCAGCTTTATTTTTTTTTAATTTTTTTTTTAATTTTTTAAATTTATTTATGATAGTCACACAGAGAGAGAGAGAGAGCGAGAGGCAGAGACATAGGCAGAGGGAGAAGCAGGCTCCATGCACCGGGAGCCCGATGCGGGATTCGATCCCGGTCTCCAGGATCGCGCCCTGGGCCAAAGGCAGGCGCTAAACTGCTGCGGCACCCAGGGATCCCACAGTTCAGCTTTAATACTGAAACGCTGCCACTCAATAAAGAGAAGATTAAGTTTCTGAGAATAGGTTGTATATTAGGGTTTATATATTTGTCAAGGTTGTATTTTTAAATCTTTCAACAATTTATTGACAGCTTACCCCAGGTTTGGTTTTGGTTTTTAATTGACTTAGGGACTCAAAATTTAAGACTGATTCAGTTGTTTAAAATAGAAATATCAAGGGATCCCTGGGTGGTGCAGCGGTTTGGCGCCTGCCTTTGGCCCAGGGCGCGATCCTGGAGACCCGGGATCGAATCCCATGTTGGGCTCCCGGTGCATGGAGCCTGCTTCTCCCTCTGCCTGTGTCTCTGCCTCTCTCTCTCTCTCTCTGTGTGACTATCGTAAATTAAAAAAAAAAAAAAAAAAAAAAGGAATATCAGGATGTCTGGGTGGATCAGTGGATCACACCTTTGGCTCAGGGCGTGATCCCAGGGTCCTGGGATTGAGTTCTGCCTTAGGCTCCCTGCATGGAACCTGCTTCTCCCCCTGCTGTGTCTTTGCCTCTCTCTCTGTATTTCTCATGAATAAATAAATAAAATCTTTTAAAAAAAATTTTTAAAAATGGAAATAATCAACAACTTTGGTTGTAGAGCCAAGATTACTTCTGCTTTACACAAGGTCCATCTGGCTATCTGGAGGAGGGCAGAAACTGGGAAATCAGGAGTTAAGTGTCAGGGATTCAAATTACAGAAGATGTTTACATATAGAGTACAAGGACCATATCTTATATTGATCAAAGCAATTACCCATGGCAAAATTTTGGATAGAAGACAAAATACAACCAATCACCAACAGGTACGCAGCATCTTCACTGGGCCATTTAGCTACCAAGGCAGGGCTAACAGCCCTGTATATCATGATCATTTATCCACATGCCAGTGACTGCTGTGAGGGAAGGGCTTGAGTTTCTCTGCATTGTTCATAATTTAGTAAATAACCCAAAATAAGGGAGGACTTTTAGACCAAAAGAAGAATCTCTTTCGGGCTAAAAGAGCTGACATTTTGGGGCCCCTGGGTGGATCAGTGGATGAGTGTCTCTCTTTGGCTCAAGGCATGGTCCCAGGGTCCTGGATGAGTCCTGCATGAGAAGCATCCAGGGTCCTGAATGAGAAGCAGGTCCTGCAGGGAGCCTGCTTCTCACTTTGCCTGTGTCTCCGCCTCTCTCCGTGTCTCTCATGAATAAATATAATATTAAAACAATAAAATAATAAAAGATCTGAACATTTGTCTAAAGAAAAAAGTAAACCTCCATAGATAAGAAGACAATACAGTATGATGAAAAGTCAGGTAACAGTTATCAAGTTCCCCAAAAATGTTCCTTTTTTTTTTTTTTTTTTTTTTACCAAGTAATCTCATGTCTAGGAATGTCACAGCTGACAAAGTAGCAAAAGAAAAAGTAATATATATGATTACTTCTGGGTGGTAAATTACTAGCAGCCATTGTTTTATCCTGATTCTTTATGAAACTTCTGAATACAGAACTATGGCAGCGCTGGAGCTCAAATTTATTTTATTTTATTTTTTTTTTTTTGGAGCTCAAATTTAGGATGAATAACCAAAATCCAAACTCCAGACTTATTTTATAATATAGAGAGGTTTGCCAACCCCATCAAAAAGAAGCGAAGCTTATACTTCAGTCCTTCTGATATAATCTCAAAATACAGGGCACTCCCTCAATTTATTCTGAACAGCAAAACACCATCACAGAAAGCAATCTGGTAAAGACAACAGATGGGGAAAGGTGACCCTCAGGTAACAGAAGTGGAAGTGCCTGAAGAAACGTGATGTGAGGTCAAAAAAGGGGCAACCACACGGACCTGCCTTATACTTTCCAGAGTCGATTAAATTAGGCAGAAGATGTGTAATGGGGCAGTCTGAGGAGAGTCTTTATAGCACTGCTTGAAATTTTGAGTCATATATGACACAAAGGGGAAAATGTCCCTGAGTGGGTTTGGCAGTGATAATTTCTCCCATCAGTTTGGTGTAACTTCGTACAGGTTAATCAGATAACTCTCCCTATCTGTTCTATAGTGGGAAAATGCCAAGTGCTGGAGAGGGCCAACCAAGGAGAGGGTACTGAGCCTAGACAGCCAGGGGCAGTGTCCAGACACAGGGAAATAACAGAAGCAAGTAAAAATGAGGAAGAGATCAGAGAAAACAGTGTGGGGGATGGGGTTTGTACCAAACACTGATTCCACTTTATAATCATACCTACAGGGGATCCCTGGGTGGCTCAGCAGTTTAGCGCCGCCTTCAGCCCAGGGCCTGATCCTGGAGACCCGGGATCGAGTCCCACGTCAGGCTCCCTGCATGGAGCCTGCTTCTCCCTCTGCCTGTGTCTCTGCCCCTCTCTCTCTCTCTCTCTCTCTCTCTCTGTGTCTCTCATGAATAAATAAATAAAAATCTTAAAAAAAAAATAATCATACCTACCTCTACCCTAAGCCCTCTCCTCTCCCCAATACCAGTGACACTGATGTTTAAGTCGTATCCCAGACATCCTATTTGATTTGGACCAAACTGGTACCAATCATGACCAAACTCTCCTTTGTTAATTGTAAAAATTTCAGGAATAATTCATGCACATAAATCAGACATCAAAGAAAACATTCATAATATGATCATTTTATTCTTTATAAAACCAGGTACAGGGGCACCTGGGCGGTTCAGTGCTTGAGCATCTCAGGTTGTGACCCTGGGGTCCTGGGATTGAGTCCTGCATCAATGGCTCCCTGCAGGAAGCCTGCTTCGTCCTCTGCCTATGTCTCTGCCTCTCTCTCTGTGTCTCTCATGAATTTTAAAATAACTACAACAAAAAAGGTCCATATTCATTTTATGGGAACTATACAAATGATATCACATCTCCTTCCTTTATTCAACTTGGTTTCCAAAACCTAAGTAAAAGAAAAAAAAAAAAAAAGACATCTAACTTGTTTAATTCAACTAAGTCTGTTGTAGTTGTCATTTTCTGTCTGTGTTATGTTTTTAAGAACAGGTTTTAAAAAGTCAACTCCTGTTGAAACACATATCCCAGGTAAATTTAAATAGTCATCAATTTTGGCTTCCTCTCCTCTCCATATACTTTTTTAATTCTTACTGACAAAAAATTGAATTCCACTTGTCAAATCTGGGAGAGTAAACTGTATGTTCTTCTTGAACTTTTGCACCAAAGCAAAGCGCTTCTCAGTTGCCTTTCTGTCTAGAAAGTGTTTTATTGACTAATGTAAATCTGTACATTTTTCTCAGCATTGGTAATAGACCAATTCTATCACCATAGTCTGCTGGGTAGGGTCTAAGTTACTGAACTAAAGGAGCCATAAAATTAATAATGTATTATGCTAACTACAAAACTATTTAAGTATCCTGGAATTGCAAAGCAGAGAACAATAACTGTAATAGATTAAGTCTAGAACAATCTCTGAAGGAAATAAATTTAGGATGAGATTTTGAAGAAGTACAGCAAACACTTTTGTTTGCCTATAACAGTGTATCCACACTGGGAAATAATGAGAAAATGAGGTTGGGAAGATAAGAGTGGAGAGAGGGTCGCTGGAGGATATTAAATGTTAGAACAGAGGGCAACCACAGCAAGGAAAGAACACAATGCTCTATTGGGTTGATTTCCTTAAAAACCCAAACTATCAGTAGCCAATAAAGAGTGAGAATGTTTTCTACAAGAAAGGACAAAAATAACATCAATCTAAGATACTTAAGTCTGCTTTTAAAGATAAACATGTCTCATATTCTGATACCAACTCAAATCATTATTAACTTCCAAGCTTGATAATGACTTCACTGATAACCTAGCTAGTTAGTTTCATCAGATAGAAACTAAAACAGCATATTTTTCACTCCTCAGAAAATATGGTACTCACATGAAGGAAATAAAAAATCTGTAGCCTATGTCTTTATGCATATAGGGGCTTTGCCACAAAGGCTGAAATTTTACCTAGATTAAATAAACGTCCTTACCTTTTTTGAACTACAGCTTTTATTACATCTTTAAACACACAACAAAAGATGGAGACAGATTTGAGGAAACTGAAACAAAACTCAAAGGCAAAATTCCTTGAAAGGAAATGAATCATTCCCCGTGGTATCTTGGCCTGGTGTGAGGCTTAGTGCATAGTAGGCATGCAGGGAACATTTGCTAATTAAACACAAAGGCTTTGCCAACAGGAGGATTAATGCTTGGAAGAATCCCAAGCTACATTCCTGGACCAAATATCTGAAAATGTCCTCAATTTTACGTTACACTGTATTTTCCAACAAGTCCTAAGTGATAAGTTAACTTTGTAACCCAATCAAATGCAACAGTAGGACCACATCCTTTACATTTTGTCTTTGAAATTTGGGTCCAAGAGATTTTTAGCACATATACCAGTTGGCAGCAAAACTTGTCCAGTTTTCAAAATTCACTTTCATTCTTATTTATATGTTAAAATATAATCAAATTAGAATCTGAGGCTAATGATAACTGGCATGCTAATCCTGGATTCAGAAAATAATTAGCAACGTGACTTTGGGCATATCTCCTCAGTTTTCTCATCTGTAAAATGAAAAACCTAGGTATTTGAAAAACCTTCCTCAAGGAAATGTACTTATGACTGCAGTTTACTTTGAAATGTGTAAAAAACAACTGATAGATGGACACAGGGATAGGTTAATATAGAATAAAGTGGGGGGGTGTAAAAAGTCAAGAAAATAATCTAGATGGTGGATAATATACCTCTCCTCCACGGAAAAAGCTCTTCGCTAGCTCCAATCTCCCATCTTTCCCATTCCTGGAAATGGCACCATCACACACCCATTTGCTCAAAGCCGGGGGGCGGGGGGGGGGGGCCTATTAGTTACCCTGGAGTCTTCCTCTTCCCCGACCTTGCAATCCATCAGCCAATCTGTTAGCAAACCTTTCAAGACCACTCTCAAGTCCATCCACTTGAGTTCAAAGGCCCTCCTCTCATACTGGCCCAAGCTTCCTCCTCCTCCTCCTCTTCCACCACTCCTGCCCCTCCTGAATCACAGACTTTCTGAAATGTGTACCAGATATTCACTTTCCACCTTAAATTCTCGGGTGGTGCTAAGAACATCAATAAAATCCAGACCCTTACCATGGCTTATAGACCCCTGCTGGCCTCTGCCGACTTGACCTCACTCCTATGGTGGAAGCCACACTGGCCTCTACTGTCCTATGACACATCCAGCTCTTATATTAAGGCCTTTGTACTTAGTAATTCCCTCCACGATGTTTCCTTTCAAAAATGTCACTTGGCAGGTTCCTTCCTTCTGGTCGTTCAACTTGCGGCTTACATGCTCTCCTTAGGGAGGCTTTTTCCCTGACCACCCAATCTAAACAATGTACTATCTCCTCATCCAAATCTCTGCTTTTGAGAGGGGTCAAGTACATCGCTTTTGAACAGACTGCAGTCACACCTCCTAGATTCACGCTCTAGCTCTGTACTTCCCAAAACTGTATGACCACAGGCAAGTTACTTAGCTTCTCTGTGCCTAGATGGTCTCATATGTAAAACAGACAGAACAACTTCACCGGGCCATTGTGAGACTAAATAAATATGAAGGAGAACACTTAAAAGCAATGCCTGGCATATAATAAAAGCTACTGAAGTCTTCTCTACTACTACTATTATTATTATGGCATTAATTTATATTCTCTTCTTTATTTATTACCTACCTCCCCAAATGGAATGCTAACTCCATAAGATACCTTGTTTGCTTTGTTTATGGCCATATCCCCAGTGCCTCCAACATGGTCAGGCACTTAGCAGGTACTCAGTAAATTTCCACTGAATGAAAACATCACTAGCTCCTACTTTTGACTGTGGGACTATTTCATTTGTCCTCAGGAAACATTTACCTACAATGTAGCATTTTTTTCTTTGGCTTCAGAAGTTTTCCAAATTCTCTGAAAACAGACACATAAAGGAAGATCACACAGTGCCCTGCATCTAAACGGTACAGATAAAGACACAAGTAGGGAACATGAGCGAGGAAACCAATGTAAAAATCACCTTCTCCCTGATGCTGTAGTCCTTTAGCCTTAGGGAATTGAGATAGTAATTAGCATTTGTCATCTATCATATTAATTGCTGAAAGAAAAATATGTGATTACCCATAGCCTATTAATCCACAATTTAGTAGGTTACAAAGAAGGGGATCATTTTAAGGCACTGAGAGGTTTCTCTTTTTCTCATACTGAGACGTTTCTTAAGCAGCGTGGATATATTTGCCATTATAAAATATACAGAAGTTAACAAAGTACCTCAAACCAGGTGGCTCAAAACAGTAAGAATCTCTTCTCTCACAGTACTGGAAGCTTGAAGCCCACAGTCCAGGTGTCACCAGGGCCACACGCTCCCAAAACTCTGGGCTGGGTTGCGCCTCCTCCAGCTTCTAGGGGAGAGCTCTCAGTCTGCCCTGCAGGCGGCAGCTCAGGCCCTTTCAGGCGCCACCTCCTTGATCACGCGGTCACGTGGCACCCACCCCTCACCAACCTGTGTCTCCTAGGAACCCACCGTACTCGAGAGGACTTCGTCTTAACGAATTATGTCCGCGATGCCCCTATTTGCAAAATGCAGTACTGGGGGGGGGTAGGACTTCAACATGTCTTTTTAGGGCACACAACCTGACCCATAACGTGTATCTAGGTATACGCTGCATTCTTACCTCAAGCTGCCAACTTTTCAGCTCATCGAGATATTACTTTTCTTTAAGGCAGGCACAAGTATATTTCCGAATTCTGATGCTCAATAAGAAGAGCCATATTTATTTCTGGTCCCAATTCTCTAGGATAACTCAAAGTTACCTCCACAGTTGAATTAACAGCTTCATAATGATGGGAAATATAATTACATCAGTGATCTAAAGCAGCAAATAGTCTAAACCTGCTACAAACAAGTGTCATGAATAAAATAATAATGATGATGGGGGGCCCCTCATTTTAAAACAGTTGGCTCAGTCAGTTCAGCATCTGCCTTCGGCTCGGGTCATGATCCTGGAATCCTGGGATAGAGCCCCACGTCAGGGTCAGGGTCAGGGTCAGGCTCCCTGCTCAGGGTAGTCTGCTTCTCCCTCTGCCTCTGCCCCTCCCCCTGCTTGTGCCCTCTGGCTCTCTCTCCATCAAATAAAATCTTTAAAAATTTAATTTAATTTAAAAAGTAAAAGAGTTGGGGAAAACACCCTGATTGTAGCTAACACAATTTATTTTTCAAACCCATGAGATATGCAGTATGATACTTACTTTATAGATGAAGAATCTAAGTAATTTGTCCAAGGTAACAGTCCATAAGTGGTAGAACTGAAATTCCACCACAGATTGACTCCAAACCCACATTTTAAAGTCATACAACTTAACTGTGCTTTGCCAGTTTTATGTAAAATTCCATCAAACCTTACTAAAAGCCATTTAGATTTGGCCAAAAGATGGCCTGGAGGCTGTGATTTCACCTCTATGAACAATAATGAAGACAACCGGTCCTAAAATGTAATGTGTACAGTAAAATTACAGGCACCAAGTGCTGTTTCTCTTTAGTCACATTGTTTTTAAAAACAAATAAAGGACAACAAAAGTGGAGGTGCTCCTGTCATCATCACCCCTCCCCACCACATACACCCAGTGAAAAGATTCCTATAGCAACTTGAGGTGAAAACTGTGGGCAAGAAAGAGACCTGGCCAAGGGGTACGTTAGGACTACACCCCAGTAAGACTGTTCTTTCAGTTACGTTATGAGCAGTAAACTCATGAACAGCCTGGGGAGGCTGCACCATCGCTTAAAGAGAGGGGCTCCACATAGGCACAAAAAAGAAATTCTGACCATACCCTCTCCTCTAATCAGGATCCCAAAGTTAGAAAACAGCCACAGAAGGGCTGTGAGTTTTAAATATCATTTGCATAGATGCTTCTCTAATAGCATCAGTGCCAATGGTGGAGACAAAGTAGTACCTTAGGAGGTGAAAAGTTTGCCAACTGCAGGGAATGAGGCAAATTATACCCATTCCCATCTGGTATTTGGGGGGAATGATAAAATATTCTTTTAAGATTTTATTTGTTTGTTTGTTGGGGAGGGTGCACCAGCAGGGGAGAGAAATGCTACCTGTGCCCCAGGACTCTAGCCTTTGAGGGGAGAGCAGGGGGAGGGGCATAGGGAGAGGGAAAGAATCTCAAGCAGGCTACACTCTATGGAGCTGGAATCCCATGTGCAGCGGGGCTTGATCTCATGACCCTGAGATCATGACCTGAGCCAAAACCAAGAGTCAGACACTTAACCAACTGAGCCACCCAGGTGCCCTAGGGAATGATAAAATATTTCTATATTGTTTACTTAATAAATAGTAAGTTCCTTAATACTGATGAAATTCTCATCTGCATTACATCACTTTAACAGCAGACTAACAGGCCATAATTAGGCAACGTTTTATTCTTTCAATTAGTAAGAAATTATCCTGAGACTATCTATTGGCCTTTCAAAGATCCATTTCCAATCACTTTTTTTTTTAAGATGACTTTTTCAAAGACAGGGTTTGTTTACTACATGCAGTCCAAATTGAACCTCTAAAACAAGGATATCAAATAAAATATTACCTAGAGACCAGGCTTCTGGCATATTTCCAAATCCAGAAATGGAGAAAAAAATATATATATACACAGATGTTCAGGGGGTACAGAGCAGCTCCCGAATATCTAAGCAAGGACAAACATAAAGGAAAACAGAAGACTGCCACCTTAGGTTTACACCTGACCCTCTGACAGATTGGACAATCCACCAGGGGAAGTCAAGGAACCTGGCAATTGGCTGACAGGATCCCTCCAAGGTCAGTTTTTTCTTTGGGAAGCAGAGACACGTGGGAGAAGCAATCAGAGTAAAGAGAAAACAAAAACTGGGGAGATGAGCAGAGAGCTAGCAGCTGATCAAAGGCAGCTGAGGAGGCTGAGGCAGTGAGCTACAGATACTGCTGTGCACCTCAGCAATTCCTAAAGGCACAGGTTGGGGCTACAGGAGGAGAGAAATGCTACCTGTGCCCCAAGACTCTAGCCTTTGAGGCTTAGAGCATCTATACAGTAACAAGCCACTCTATGCACCAGCAACCATAATTGTGCAGTGTTTATACAGGAAAACTGCCACAGAATAAAATGTATATATTTACAGTGGGCATCCCGTAGTAGAGGTTTCAATCTTACTCTAATATAGAATCTACTTGGGGAAGGGATGTGGACCATAAACTATAAGGTACAAATGCCTCGCTCTGGAAATTCCCCCGTTATCACACTGCTCCTGCCCTTCTTGACCTTCATACCTTCATCTCTACCCCAGAAAATCTGAACCCAAAATTTTCCACAGCTTGTCTCCTCTTCATGAGTAAAATAAACTAGATAGATAGATGATAGATAGATAGATAGATAGATAGATAGATAGATAGATAGATAGATAGATAGACAGATAGATAGATAAAATATCCTAACATTCCAGACTGTTCTATTAATGATGACACAGAGGGAATTGACAATTTCACATAATTCCAAGAACAGGGAGTAAATTATGGCTGCATCTCCTGGAGGCTAGAGCTGTAGGAAGATTCCAGAATGATTCTGGACCTTGGGAAGAGGAGTTCATGGCCCTTCCTTCCAGTGGTCTGTTAGGAACACCCCTTGGCCTTACGACATGCATCAATTTCTTCTCCCATAATCTTAGTTTGTACATAAGTTTCGCATGGCCTTTTCCAACCTTGACTCCCCACCTCACAATGGGTGGTGTGTTTTGTAAATGCTAACAACTCCCACCATAGTTGTGACAAGTGAAAACAGGGCTGCGAAGATAACCTATTATATAGTATTTCCACTACTCAGATATAACAGATGTAAAGAAACCCAAGGGCATAGATGGTAGTAAAAGGTACTAGAATAATTAGGAAAGGGCATGGAATCAAAACGAAGAAAGAAAGAAAAGGTCAAACTCACAGAAAGAGAGATGAGCGGTGGCTGCCAGGGGCTGGAGTGAGGGGGAAGGGAAGAGATTGGTAATGGGAATAAACTTTCAGTTGTAACATGATTAAGGTCTGAGGACCTAATGTATAACATGGTGACCATAGTTGACAATGCTATATTGCATAACTGACATGTGCTAACTTATGTGTTCTCATCAAAATAAAAAATACCGGAAGATTCCAGAATGTTCTATTAAGGTTGTTATCCCAGAGGAATGTATTATGTATGTCAAATCATCACACTGTATACTTTAAATTTATCACACTTTCATCAACTGTACCTCAGTAAAACTGAAAATAATGACATCATTGACTTTGAGTATTAAGTACCTTTGCTTTTAACATGATTTGCTTATTTGCAATTTCATGCAACTTAATGTTTTCAAATGGCTGTGCTGGACAACCAACTTGCTCAATTCCTGAACATTTAACCATCAGAGTCAAGAAAGAGTATAGCCAACCCCTGTGCTTCACTGAAAAACCTCTCAGCTGAACTCCCTACCGCTAACTGGACATGCTTTCCTTTTTGTCTTAGTTCAAATCCCCAGGAAAGATTCTTACTGGCCCCATTCCTCTTTCTAAGTCCCAGAAATCACAGGTTGCTGACCAGCCTAGGAATTGGTCGTTTCAGCTGAGATGCCTTCCCTGCCCTGGATGCCTGCGGCTTATAGTGGAGGTTGAGATCAAGTGATAGAAAATACAGAAGTCTCAGCAGCAGGGACAGGAGGTAGGGCAGAAGTAAGCCAGTACCAAGATAAAGATGTTAAGAATCCATCGGCCTTGTGCTCATTCCAACTACAGGCCATTTCAAAAAGATGAGCTCACAGAAATGACAGTGAGTTATCAGGGAAGGGTTACGCTGCATTTAAATACGATCCCTAAGAAGACGAGCGTGCGAGATAGGGTCCGCTGGCACTTAGCATCCACCTACTTATAGCATGCCTTCCTGAAAGGCAGGGATTGGAAAATCAGAAACTGTATTTTCCAGGTTCCTTTACACAGTTAGTATTTGGGGTGAAAATTCAGTTCCACTGTTTAAGATGTAGGACACAAAATATGGAAGGCAGAAGTGGATCGGAGTTCCATCAGCCTGCAGCTTTCAGTGGTCTTTGGTCGGCAAAGAACGTCACAGGATGTCAGAATCCAGTCTCCAGCTGCAACGCTGTTGAGGGACAGTGACAGAAGGCAGTGCCAGCATCTAGTCAGCAGCTCAGAGGCATCAAGAAGGTGGCCCAGCATTGGCCAGATACCACACTGCAGACTTGAAGCAGCTACAATAGCAATAGCAGTGGCTGCTACGGTCCCCTGCGTCACAAGGGCGGTGGGATTTTCTTACCTTAGTTGCAGTGACAGCCTCCTGAGGACTACTATCCTGACAGCTCCCATGGCATGTGGTTCCAAGGTACCCTAGAAGTCACTCTCAGATTCCTGGCCTAGAGCCCAGCTCTCCAGCCCCCTTAAGATTCCCTAAGCAACAGATTCCCTGTATTACATACCTTTCTGTTTCCTGCACTTGACCCCCCACTGATACTACTAGAGTCTCTGGAAGACTGGCTGTAGACATATCTTTTCAGGTCGACACCCATGCTGTTCTTTCACAGGCACACAAATGGCCCGGGCAAGACGGTACCATTCCCATTGGTCACACCTAATGAAAAGAGTCTCCCCAGAACTAACACCCAAACCTCCCCCTTCTTTTTTTTTTTTTTTTTTTTAAGATTTTATTTATTTATTCATGAGAGACACAGGCAGAGGGAGAAGCAGGCTCCATGCAGGGAGCCCAATGTGGGACTCGATCCCGGGTCTCCAAGATCATGCCCTGGGCTGAAGGCGGCACTAAACCGCTGAGCCACCCGGCTGCCCAAACCTCTCCCTTCTTAAGTGTTGCCTAACGCCAGGGAGTAACTTCTCTGCTGTGGCCAGCTCTCTGTGGCCTGGGACATCGGCTTGTCCCATCCCGAGCAAGAGCACAGCTCCCTGCTCAGCCCTGTTAACCTGCATTACAGCCAGAGGAGCTCAAGGACCTGAGCCCAAAGTGCCCTTGACAGTTCCTCTACCACACCCCTGAGCAGTCCCAAGCTCCACAATCCCTCTTCACCCACTGCATCCCCTACTCAGGCGAAGGCGAAAAATAAAAGGAGAGCTGGCTGTAATTTAGACTTGCGCTATCACCCCACCGAGAAGGGTAAGACGAGCAACAGCAGTCTGCCATACAGAGCACCCATTCAGGAGTCTACTGAAAGCACTGCAAAGAATCTTTCGATGGGAGAAATCATTTTCCAAAGCTAAAACAACAAGAACCAATACTTAAGTACAGAGCTGTTATACCAGCTTACAATTCTCTGACTATTTAGATCTAATCATAAGCTACCGCATCACATAAGACTACAAATGTCCTGGAAACCTGTGGCACATAATGATCAACATTCCTCCCTAGGCTCCAACTCCTGGATTACAACTGTTGCCAACAATGCTCACGCATGCTGATGGCCCAGCAGGCTGAGGCCCACCTGTGATACTTAATGGCAAAGCAATGCAGATTTCGTAAAGAGACAGAATATGTTTAACAGGCTACTTCTTTTTTCACCAATTTCACTACAGTTTCCCACAGAAAATCTTATGCCAGAAACCAAAACAAGAACAACCAGAATTCCAGTCCACACTCAGCCAGCTTTGTGCTAGGGACTCTGAGCAGAGTCACCTGCCATTGCTAAGCCTCAATTTATTTATTTGCAGACTCAGGGTCTTAGTTGGATTGCCATGGTTCCTTCCAGTTGAATGACTGACTTCAAGCCGAAACAGAAAACATAACAGCATGAACACTTAAAGAATAAGAGGTGCCTAAACTCCACAACCTGCTTTAATGGCCTCTTTGATGGGACCACCTTACTGCACAGTACTTGAAACCCGAAAGAAAAGAGATCTACTTGAATATGATCTACTTCTACCTAGCTTGGCTAAATTTTATTTTATTTGTTTAAAGATTTTATTTATTCATGAGAGACACAGAGAGAGAGAGAGAGAGGGGCAGAGTCACAGGCAGAGGGAGAAGCAGGCTCTATGCAGGGAGCCTGATGTGGGACTCGATCCCGGGTCTCCAGGATCACACCCTGGACTGAAGGCGGTGCTAAACCACTGAGCCACCCGGGCTGCCCCGCTAAATTTTATTTAAAAGCAAAGTATACTTTGAATAGTCTCATACTTATTTATTTTATTTTAAAGATTTTTACTTATTTCTTTGAGATAGAGAGAGCCATCAAGAGAGAGAGAGCACAAGTAGGAGGAGCAGTGGGGGGCGGGGGGAGAAGGGGGGAGAAGCAGACTCCCGCTGAGTGGGGAGTCCCATGCAGGGACTCGACCCCAGGACCCTGGGATCACGACCTAAGCCGAAGGCAGGCGCTTAACCAACTGAGCCACCCGGTGCCCAGGTCTGCATACTTATAAAACATTCCTAGTTCCCAAATTTATTCATTGTTCCATTCTTCAGAACATTTTTTAGGCCACCAGCCTCAAGATAAGTGTACGAACAAACACCTTCCTGATGAGTGAATTATAGAGTGAGTGGACAGGAAACATGAGAACCAGATATTATTTGCAGTATCAAGTATACAATTTTCACAAGTCTGTTTATCCTAAGAGTATCCGGGCTTTTACAGAGAACTGCTAAAATTATGATCTTACAAAAGGTAGCAAGAATTAATGCTAACTTTCTGGTTGATTGGTAATTCTTGGGAATAACTACTTCATTGTGCAGTTTAGCTATACAGATTAAACTGCAAGACCACAAACTTGTTTAGAAACAGAACAAAGGGGGATCCCTGGGTGGTGCAGCGGTTTGGCGCCTGCCTTTGGCCCAGGGTGGGATCCTAGAGACCCAGGATCGAGTCCCACGTCAGGCTCCCAGTGCATGGAGCCTGCTTCTCCCTCTGCCTATGTCTCTGCCTCTCTCTCTCTCTATCATAAATAAATAAAGAAAATTGCTTTAAAAAAAAAAAAGAAAGAAAGAAACAGAACCAAGCAATGCAGCTTTTATTTTAAGTAGCTGCCCAATGTTTCACTGCCTTTAACACCCACTCAAACAATTCAGAATTGTGGGGTTTTTGTTTTTTTTTTTTTCCTTTTAACAGAGGAAAAGGAAGTAAGGCAGATTTTTCAGACACAATGAAATAATATTCTATTTGGAAAGTGAAGAAGGAAGACTTGAAACTGCTTTAGTTCACAGTACTCGTTGAGTCTGAGACCTTTGCTGTGTTCATCTTTCTGGACCTTAGTTTTCTCATGGATAAAAGGGAGAGGATAATGTCTGACTCATGGAGAATCACAAATATAAAATTTTTTACAGGAATACATGTGTGCCAAAATACACATCCTTATGAAACAAATGAGACAGGTGTATAATGTATGGACATACGATTATTACTCAGGAAATGGCAGCTAGCATTTTAATGATAAGTCCCCAAGTCAGAATATTCCTATTAGATTCAAAGCAAGGCCGCTGACTTAAGAGTCACAAACCAAGGGAAGGTTGATGTATCATTTCATCCACCAGCATTTCACTATGAGATGGCTCTAGTTAGCAATTCTAACTCTATTAAAAGGAAATTAAATTTTTAAGTAGTACGGACATTCTAACTGTAAACACTGAAACAAGTGAAAAGTATCCTTAGCTAAAATTAATAATATTTTAACAAAATGTTCTTCTGCCCAAAGCTATAGAAGTAGGTTAGATATAGTTCTGTGAGCAGAGATAAGGAAATTGTATTATTTTAACAGATTTCATGACTTCATTAATCAATATATAGAATTGATACTGGAGAACCCTAGCAATAGGCTTCTGCAATAGAAGCAGTGATTTTCCAAATACAACCTAAAGACATCCAAGACAGACATACACTAATCTCAAAATACAAAGTCACACTATGATTTTTGATGAATCATACCCAATACCATGAATGTTGGTTTTGATATACAATAGCGTATTTACCAATAATTTAATAATATTTAATATTCACTAAAGATACAAACTACCAGACAACACTGAGCCAAACTGCAAAACTCCTACCATGCACATGATACATAAACTGAAGGTTGATATTCAAATCACTTTCCCGATACCAGAGTTGAATATACTCAAATGGTAATCAAGAATATAAAAATAGTATGAAAAGATATTCAGGTACCCACCCCTTTTTTTTGACCTCCCACCTCTACTCCAAATACCTAGCCCTGGTAGAGGCAGAAAAAAACAAAGGGGGTCAGATTTTAGCCTACTGTGTCTGCCAAGTGACTTTTTTAGGTGATTAAACAAAAACCACATTACACACTTATGCAGTGTTTCAAAGAGTCAATGAAGTAGTTTCTTAATGTTTGACTTCTATGAGATCATAGTTAAAAGGTATTATTATAGAATGCGTAGCAATAATACAATAAAAATGTAGCCTCAAGTTATATTTAAAAAGGCTATTGTCTTAAAAGCAAAACATCCTGGGGGCACCTGGGTGGCTCAGTTGAATCACCAGACTCTCGATCTTAGATCTGGTCTTGATCTCAGGGTCCTGAGCTCTACACCCCATCATGCAGCCTATTTAAAGAAATAAAAGGTAGGTAGGTAAGTAAGTAAGTAAGTAGGTAAATAAATAAATAAATAAATAAATAAATAAATAGCCAAAAATCCTGGAAAGCAATTATTTTAGAATTTCATCTTCAAAATGGTACAATGAGGTTTAAAAAATTGCATTAACTAGGTTAATAATAATTTTCTCAATGCCAAAGATAATTAACTGATTGATCCTCCAAAGTATCAGATCTACCTAAGAACAAGCAGCACTGATTAACAGAATCTTAATGTTAAAAAAAATTTGAAAAAGTACTTTTTAGCTGTACACATTAAAAAACTGAGATGTTGACATCTTTTTTTTAAGATTTTTTTTTTTTTAAATCTAGGGGAGAGAAAGCACAGGCTCATACACGTCGGGGGGCAGAGGAGGGACAGAGGGAGAAGGAGACAGAGTCTCAAGCAGATTCCCTGCTGAGTAAAGAGTTTGATGTAGAACTAGATCTCATGACCTTGAGATCAAGACCTGAGCGGATATCAAGAGTCGGATGCTTAACCAACTGAGCTACCCAGGCAGCCCAAGATGTTGATATCTTAAAGAAAAAAATTTAGATCAAAGCAGCTTTTAGGTTAAAAACTTCAAAAATTATAATATTTAAGTAAACTGAGTAAAATCAGTGCCTTTGGTCTATAATCAATACCTGGTTTTTAAAAAATGACAGCTTTATAACAACTGTGTACTCCTGTTGGCTTCAAAGTAGGAGAGATTAATGTTTTAAAAAGAGGCCATTTCCTGTAGTGTTATCTCCCCAGCATCCCATCTTTTAAGGAACTACTCATCCCTTGTCTCCTGAGGTTCTAAGACAGTGCAGACACTGCACTTTCTACACCTAACCGCAAGAGTAGACATGCCACACAGGCCTGGCCAATCACGGTACCTCATTGCCTTCTCTCTACAACTGGTCCAAAAGATGGACACAAAGTCCCTGAGTGAAATTCGTTATTGGACTCCAGGACAAAGATGAGAAGCTTTAAGGACTCTGTATGACTTGGGGGCTCAGGGCCACCTTTCTTGCTACACTGAGGACTGAGCTGAAGAAAAAGCCAACGCAGAGGAAAAGAGCCAAGTGAAAGTCCCAATGACCATCACTTGATTGCATGAATTTAGCTGTTACAGCCCTAGGTATGGGTTTTCATGTATGTAAGCCAATACATTCCTCAGCCTAGATTAACCTCAGTAGTTCCTGTCACTTGCTACAGAACTCTTACAAACACAGAAACTGACATGTGAATTAGGGTTTCTTTTTTCCCTTCCTGATGAGATCTGACCTACATATCAATAGATACCTGTTGCAAAATGGATAACCACATCCAAAGAGTAAAAGATCTCTAGGGCTGCTCCATTTAAAGGGGATTTTTTAAGTCATTTTATTAGAGGGGAAAAAAGACAACTTCACTTCATTCTATTTGATGAAGATCAGAAATAAATTATTTATTAATAAATACTTCCCTTTACCCTCCCTTTCAGAGTATTTTCATTCCATAAAACTACTTCTGTGAAATGTCATCATGTGTAGTAAAACTCCATTTCTCTGGGGGGGGTGGGGAGAATGCAGGGAGGGCTAGGTGGCTCAGTCAGTTAAGCGTCCAAGTCGACTGATTTCAGCTCAGGTCATGATCCCCAGGGTTGTAAGATCAAGCTCAGAGCTCAGCATTGGGCTCAGCAAGAAGTCAGCTTAAGATTCTCTCCCTTTCCACCTGCCCCTCCCCCTGTTTGCACTCTCTCTCTCTCTCTCTCTCAAATAAATTCTTTAAAAAAGAAAAAAATATTTTTCAGAGTCACATGTACTTCCCAATCAGAACAACAATGAGAAACAGGGTATTCATTCACAAACTTCCTGAAAGCAAGAAAAACAATTATGTGTTTAAAATTATCTAAAAAAAAATAAAATAAAATAACAAAGAGCCTAAGATGCTAGAAAGTTTTAATTAAGTAGATCAGCTACTGTTCATAATACATACCCAAGACAAGGACATCCTCCAAATAAAATAGATGCTAATTTTAATAAATCTGAAGCAAATTTTCCTTCCAATCTGCATTCCATAATATTTTTTATAAACTC
The DNA here is from genome assembly GCF_011100685.1 of Canis lupus familiaris. NCBI lineage: Eukaryota > Metazoa > Chordata > Mammalia > Carnivora > Canidae > Canis > Canis lupus. The sequence goes on from NC_049238.1 coordinate 63,010,005, forward strand.
CAAATACATTATAGCAAACAGTTTAACCCTCTTTATTTCTTACTGAGTCTCTAAAACAGTATCTCCAGCACAAGTATTACTAAAACAAGGTACCTTACAATTTGAGCACAGTCTGTCCTTTCTCAGCTATTTAAATATGTCACAAGTCAAATGACAGTCCTCAAAATGTAGTCCATGATCCCCTGGCCATGATGGGGTGACTGAAATTGGGGGAGAGATGCAGAACTGCTCCTGGGAACCACTGCCGTGTAGCTGCATGGGGACACAGTGCAAAGGTTGGCGGTGGGGGGAGGAGGGGATTGGATGGAGGTATAATGGTGCAACCCTTTTCTCTGGAAGTCAGTCAACAGTGACTATAACAAAGGAAAAGGGGAAGTTAAGGTGGAAATTTATTTCCAGTTCTCTTTTATTCACCTCAAATGCAAATTGCATTTTCCTATAAAATTGGCTAGGCTTCCAAGGCAACACAAGAAAGCCTATTATCATAAAGCACAGTACTACTAGTAACATTTCAGCTACATTATGGGTTAAATAAAAATACTCATTACATTATGAGTTGAGGAAGGCTGAAGGTAGAAATAGCATTAAGCACTTCGCCAGCACTATTTCTAGAAGAAAAAAAAAAAATTTCAAGTTCCAATTAAAAAAAAACTTATGAGACAATTCATATTAGAACTGCTTACATATTTAAACAATTAATATGATTCTCCATTTTCTAATTATTCTATAATGTGAATTTTGTGCATTTATAAAAAAATAAGGTTTTACACACGTTCACTATTGAGACTGACTATACCGTAGACCTATCTATATCGAATATTCTTGCCTCATCTTTTTCTCCTCCTCTGCTTCTTACATACTACTGAGAGGATACTAGTTTCACTAAACCAAAACCTAGCTATCTTTCAAAGCCAAGCTACGTTCAAAATTCTTCACAATTCTCTCCCCAGGTAAAGGCATGAGGCAAGGACCCTAACAAGACACACAAAGGGATGAAAGCTCTCACTCTCTCTCGCCTCATGTACACATTTACCTTCTACAAATTCACTCTGCACACCCAGATGAGGATAATTTTTAAAATTAAGAGATAGGTTTTTTATTAAAACAAAAACAAAAACCTAACTCTTCCCTGCAAGCAAACTGTTTCATCTGGTGTTCAACTGAAACATGGCAACTGGTTCCAAGGTGGGCAGAAAAGAGGTATATAGTACTTGTTCTACAAATGGTACAAACCAGTGTATAAAATACATTGTGAGTATAAACACAGACACAATGTATTTTGAGGGCAATTTAACTAAGGGCTTGTCAAAGGATAATTGTGTTTATATTTGGTTACCCTCTTTTTGTAATGACTTGAGAACCCAAATCCTCTGTGAGATGTGACCCCACGTCACTTTTTAGAACAGGGTGCTTGGCAACCAATTAATCAGTCCAGCTCCCACCAAAATTCATACTCAGACTTACCTAAAGAGTTTTACACTAAAGTACCAGGAGAAGAGTAAAAAAGGTAAAACCCTTACTACAGGGATTCTTTACCAATGAAACCTTAAGCTCCCATTAAAGTGTGACTTCTGGAAGTCAGAGATCGTTTCTCATTCATTTATTTATCTCATGTTTTTATATCACCGGCGCTAGCTGACATGGGTACACCACCAAATGGCTGTTAAAGGAAGGAATGTGTGCCAGTAATCAAACTTTTGTTTTCTCTTTATAAAGTAAAATAAGCACTTTTTTTTGGGGGGGGGGGGGCGGGGGGGAACATTCTGAGTAATATCCGTTCAAGGAGAAGAGCAACTCTTCCCCACAAACAAGTCTCTCATAAGACTAGCCCCTGAGATATAGAAAATGTTACCCTTAAGAGCAGTTTTAAATAAAGGACATTCATTCTCTCTGCCAAGGTGCAGTACTGCAAGGAAATTATTTCTCAAAAATTCAGAAGAGAAACAAAACGATTAATTAGTTAAAAGGGTCACAGTTTTAGTCTCCAATACCAAAACACTTATCCTTTGTCAAACCCTAAACAACAAAAATCTGACCTAGGAATTGGCAGAGTTTGAAATTGGTACCTAATACTGTAGTGGATCATAAAACTGAAATTCTCCTATAGCATACTCTCCAAACTCCTAAATGCTCACAAAATTTATACAGCACTTGGAGGTTACATAGTAAAGAAACTATTCATCTGAGAAGATTATGCACTGACTTCACAAGTCAGATACTGGAGCAAAGGTAGATTTGTTTTACCATCAATTTACACAAATTAGAGACCAGGAAACACACACACACACACACACACTGAAATCTGTCTCTTATAATAAGAGGTTTTATCAAGTACATCCCAGAATCTCAGAGGAGAAACAATTTCTATTCCCCAGGAACACAGTTATGTTCCATGAAAATCAGTCTTAGTATTAAACTGAATAAAATAAAAATGGTCTGAAAACTGAAAAGAGCCAAATATTAAGTGTTTCTTCTGCCTCTATGGCATAAGTTCATCATTCACATGAATTGGATGGAATAGGGTCCAGAAGCTGAAGTTACTGGAGTTATTTTGAGGCCAATTTTAGATGCGAAAAAAAATTGCTACCAAATTTTGAGAGGACAGGAAAGTTTCCAACTTCAGGTTTATCAAAATTTAATGCTGTTTCTCTAACAAAGAGGCTGCCTCACCCAATCTTTAGTTTCTATTGTTAAAAAACAAAGTTTTTTGATTTGGAAACCAACCAGGCTAGCTAGTTTCTCCCACCCTTCCCGTCTTTAAATATGACAACCAGGGGATCCCTGGGTGGCTCAGTGGTTTAGTGCCTGCCTTCGGCCCAGGGCGTGATCCTGGAGTCCCCGGATCGAGTCCCTCATTGGGCTCCCTGCATGGAGCCTGCTTCTCCCTCTGCCTGTGTCTCTGCCTCTCTCTCCCCCTGTGTCTCTCATGAATAAATAAATAAAATCTTTAAAAAAAAAAAAACAAATATGACAACCACCTAAACAAAACTCACAAGTCCCAAATTACCCAATAAACCCCAAAAGAAAAAAAAAATCCCAAAGTTAAAAGAAAGAGGTAAAGTTAGTCATCATTGGCATAACACAGACACCCTTACTTAAAAGCTTCTAGTAATGTTTCTTCACCAATGGGGAATGGATTTCTAGGAATGTGCTGTTTTTAACAAAATTCCCCTATAAGACAGATGTCTCAAAGAGTCAAAGGCAAACTCTGACCTAAAATTAACTGGCATTTCCACAAGATCTATTTCAAATTAGTTTTTGCTTAAATGATAACATTGTTTCTCATGATTTTCATCTCTAGACACAGTAGCCGATTTAAGGTAGTCGAAAGCAGTGCGTGCATAAAAACAGTAGACAATGGTTCCATGTAATCTATCTATATTTAAATCTCTGTAGTAAAATCCACATCATAAGCAAGCACTGAAATATGTGTTTAAAAGTATATGAAGTGGGCAGCCCAGGTGGCTCAGCGGTTTAGCACCCCCTTCAGCCCAGGGCCTGATCCTGGAGACCGGTGATCTAGTCCCACATCAGGCTCCTACTGGAGCCTGCTTCTCCCTCTGCCTGTGTCTCTGCCTCTCTCTCTCCCTGTGTCTCGAATGAATAAATAAATAAATAGAAATCATAAATAAATAAATAAATAAATAAATAAATAAATAAATAAATAAGTATATGAAGAGGTGAACATTCATAGTCTAGAGAATTTTAGAACAAAATTAACTACTCCTATCATTAATCAGAAAAGAAACTGCTTAAAAATATGCTCTGAAAAAAAAAATCAAAGAAACCAATTCTGGTTACAGGACTAGATCATGAAACAATTTCATCAGAGGTCCAAAGTTCAACTTCCTTTACTACTGTGAAACTACAAAGTTCAAATTCAATGGAAAACTTTTCTCTTTGCAGGAAAAAAAAAAAAGAAGAAGAAGAAAGAAGAAAGAAGAAGGAGGAGAAGAAGAAGAAGAAAAAAGAAAAAAGAATTGTAATTAAGAAACAGTTGACCAGCTAGGCCAAGAAATAGGTGGAACTAAATAAAGACTGTCCTAGAAGCAGGAATGCACTGATTGCTACATACTATGTGAACACTAAGCAAGAATAAGATTCCAATAAGAAATCCCCTAATTCTCTCAAGAAAAGCCTAGGATTAGGAACCGTATTTTAAAGAGTTAATTTTGTTGTAATCTTTAATGGAATCTGCAAGGAGAAGAAAATACTAAAAGCCCCAAATCAAAGATTAAAGACAATCACTGCCAGAAAGAACTTAAGTCATCCAGGTGTTGATGCTGGCTTTGGCTGAGTTCCCCTCAGCTCATACAAGACAAAAAGGAGAAAGCTAGGAAGGTTCCACACTCATCCTTTTGCCAGGGACTTTGTCAGAAAACAACGAATGTGAGATAATTCCCCACGCATATTACATCTCAGAGAAATGCTAAATTTACTCTTGCGCTGTACTAGTTTCTAAATGACATGTTATAGATACAGTTTAACCAAGAGTTACTAAATCAAGACAAGAGACAGTGTTAAAGTACACTTTACAACTCCATATTAAAATGGAAAATCCATTTCTCTCACAAAGTTTAGATAAAATGAAAAAAAAATGTGCAAAGCACATTCCTTTTTAAATTTCCTTGCTTTGTATTTTCATACTTTTCAAATTTAATCCTAACAGTACAGAATCCTTGTCTCCTCTGGAGATGGTGTATATATGCCCCCAAAGTTCTAGGAATAACCTCCTCTAGTTCCTTAATATTTGAAGTCTTGTGCTTCATTGCAAAAACCTTGCTATTTTATAACAAATGTTGTTTAAGCAGAACCATTTAAGAAAGCCAATTCACTTCACGCTTAACATGAGGCTATTTCGAAACTAAGAACACTATTCTTTGAGAAATCAACCTTTTAAAATTACAATTTACTTAGAAACAAGAGTATAATCTCAGATGACACACAGTGGTTTCCTTTAGAAATTACCGAAGCGGAGCATATCTTTAAAGAAATAAGTTTTATTATTAATGATCAGAAAATATGCTACACTCATTAATATAAATCATTCCCGTTTTTTGGCTAAACATTTAAAGTACGAAAGTACTTATGGTTGTCAGGAGGGCAAAATGTTATTACCATAAAAATGTCAACTACTTCTGGGGCATGTGATGTTTATTCGACCCAGCTAATTGATATTACTGAATACACTCTAAACTTTGAATTATTTTCTCAAATTTGATATAAACCTTGAGAAAATATATAACATGCCATCAGACTAATATATATATATTTTTTTTAATTTTTATTTATTTATGATAGTCACACACAGAGAGAGAGAGAGGGGCAGAGACACAGGCAGAGGGAGAAGCAGGCTCCATGCACCGGGAGCCCGATGTGGGATTCGATCCCGGGTCTCCAGGATCGCGCCCTGGGCCAAAGGCAGGCGCCAAACCGCTGCGCCACCCAGGGATCCCCATCAGACTAATATATTAAAGATCTCCCCAGTCTTCTAAAAGAACCACAATGACTTGAGTATATATTGACTTCCTCAATCTATTAAATCTTAAACTATTTTTGAAAGTAAGTTACATTCTCATTCATGCCCCTAACTAATCAAAACAAAACACAATGATGTAGATGTTCTCGTTATTCCCTGACTCGTGGGATTTGAACTAAATGGCACCTACACTAGTAAACGGTGTATTATATAGTATTTTGCATATTACAGACAGTGCCTGACTGACTAAATGACAGCCCTCAAAACCTTTCTTCCACCTTTCATATATGGCTCCAAAAGTTTGAGTCCAGAATTCCTTAATTTGCAAAACTATACCAAAAAAAAAAAAAAAAAGATGTTTAAAGTCTGCCAAAGTCTTTTTAAATTAACAATAAAGCAGAAAACCTTATGTAAACTGTAAGCTTAAAATGAGTATGATGAAATAGACCACATGAAGAAAATCTTAAGATCGCAGGGACATGTGAGTGTGTGTGCATACACCCACAATACTCACACATATGTATACTGCACCACAAACCATCAGTTCCCATTAAGCCCAAGGACTATGAAAGAGAGATCTCCAAAGTGAGCTGCTGAGAAAGAAAAAACAGGGTGAGGGAGAGAACATGTTAAATTTTTCTCCCGAATTTTCTAGCATTTTGCAGTGAAGGGGTGGACTGACCGCTCTAGCCCGAGTCACAATTAAACAGCCCATTCTATTCCGATGCACTATGTAATCCAGTAGACAGAGCACACTCTGCAGAACTGATTTCTAATAACGTTAGGATCAATCACAACGTTACAAGCATCTCAGAAAACAGAACCACATTCTAACCAATGCCGGGCCGACCAAGAGCGCTGTGGGTAACACACACACACACACACACACACACACACACGTAAGGGCCACGGCACGCCATGGGATCTCGCTGCACGCAGTCTGATCAATGCTCTGAAAGATAAACCTGACGTGCTTTGCAGACTTGACTTGCATAAAAGACACCAGGGCAGCGGGGGTCCGTTTTACCCACCGCTTCTACAAAATCTGTGTCAAATCAAAGATCTGGAAGAGGCTGTACTCGGAAGAGGCACCTCGGTCTAGGTCTCCTTCCGAAGCCCGGACCATTCAACAGCTCCCCACAAGCACGCACGACTCCGCCACGCATCGCGCACTGCACAGCATCGATACCCGGACACCTGACGCCACCTGGGCTGCGCGAGTCAGGCTGTCAGCCCCGGGGTGTTGCTGGTGCGCAGGAAACACTGGGGCGGCCCAGCCCTCCTGGGCACGCTCGGCGGTAACCTTGGCACCAAGTGCCTCGACAGCACAGAACCTCCGTCCCCATCAGAAAATGCGTGCGGCTGTTCCCAAGAATACGCTACGATCAGGAGGACCCTTCTCTGCAAGGGAGAGCTTCAAAGGCCGGTTTTTGTCTCTCTCTCTCTCTCTCTCTCTCTCTGGTCCAAAACTCTCCATAGGAGACGAGGCTACGAATCTAGGAAACCCAGTTTCTAGGGGCAATTCTGGAACAGCCCGCAGAGCAGCCTCGCCGAGCCTCGCCGCGCCGGAGCTCAGTTTTCCCATCCGCGAAATGGACAATCGCCACCGCCCCCCGTCCCCGTCCCCGTCGCCGTCGCCAGGGAGTCGGGCGCGCCCCGGAAGCCCGCGATCGCCCAGGGCGGCGAGCGACGAGGAGGGGCCGCTGCTGCCGGCGTACCTGGCTTCACGGTCTTGAGACGGACGGGCTCTCGGAAGTGGCGGATGACGGCCAGGGTGTCCCGGTGGGTGAGCCCGCTGACGGGCGTCCCGTTCACCTCCAGCAGCACATCCCCCGGGCTGGGCGCCTTGCCCGAGACCACGCAGCAGGTGCCGCCGCCGGGCTCCTCCCGGAGCCGCCCCAGGTAGGGGAACTCGCCGCGCTCCGCGCCGCCGCGGATCTCGGCGCCCAGGTCGCCCGGGGGCCCGGCCCAGGAAACCGCGCACTCCTGCACCTTGCTGAGCCAGTGCTTCTTCTTCTTCAGCGTCTTCGACATCCCGACCCCCGCGGCACCATGCGGGAGACCCCGCGCGGGCGGCGGGGGCCCGGCGGCCCGTGCAGCGCGTGCAGCCCGGCGAGGCGGCCTCGCCGCGCCGCGCCGCGCCCGCGCCCCCCGCCCCGACCGCCGCCCCGAGCCCCGAGACGCCCCCCGACGCCCCTCCCGGCCGCGCTCCCCGGGGCTACCGGGCTCCGCGGGGGCCGCCCCGGGCGCGCGAGGCCGGAAAAGCAGACGGGAGCGGCCCCCGGGCGGGGTCGCGGCCGCCGGCTGGCCCCCGGGCTGCGCGCCGGAGCGGCGGGAGAGGCAGGGCAGGGGGCGGGGAGGTGGGCGAGGAGGGGCCGGAACCAGAAAAATCCGTCGGGGGCGCGCAGAAGCGCGCGCAGACCGGCCGCAGGACCGACCGCGGCCGCCGCGGAGCCGGAGCCGGAGCGCGGAGCCCAACGCCCGCCGGAGCTGCCAGGAAACTGCCGCGTTCAAACCCGCCGCAGCCCCCTCCGCCTCCCTCGGCCCTTCCCCCCGCCCCCGCCCGCGCCCGCGCCCGCGCCCGCGCCCGGCCCGGCCCTCAGCCCGGCCCCGCCCCCTCCCGCCGCGCGGCGCCCGGCGCGCTGCCGTCACAGGCCCGCGCCTGGACGCCAGCCCCGGCTCTCGACGCCCTCGCCGGCGATTGGCCCCCGGCGGGCAGGGGGCGGGCCCTCGGCGACAGCGCGGGCCGCTGATAGGCTGGGGGCAGGGGAGGAGGCGGGCACTGGGATGAGTGAAGTTTAAAGGGTGGAAAAAAAGTTTGAAGAGTGAGGGAGGGCGGAGGGAGGGGCCGGGGAGGGATGGGACCGGCCGCCCGCGGCCGCGCCGACGGAGGCCCCCCTGGCGGCGGCTGGAGCCCAGCGAACGCTCGGACCGGGAAAGCGGAAAGAACTCCGAGGTGGAGGCGTGGCCGCAGAGCCGGGCGGGGCGGCGGCTGGAGCTCCGGAGCCGGCCCGGGACGCTGCCCGGGGAAGCTGTGCTCGCTCGGCTGCGGCGTGGCCCGCGGCGCCCGCTGCCCGACGTGCCGAGGTCTCCAGGGAGGCGTCTCCCAGCCGACCCCTTGCACTCGCGGCGTGTTTCTGGTTCGCTCGTGCGCTCCTCGGAGACAGGTTGTCGGACTCCGAGCCCCGCGTACTGCTGTGCGACCTGCGGCAGATTAGACGACCTCTCTGAACCGCTGCATCCGCAGCTGCAAAGTGGGGATGGTCACACTCCTCCCAACTGCTGTGAGCCTGGCATCTGGTACGTGTAAAATACCTGCACGGCGCCTCGCGGAAGGTGGGTGGTTCCTCCTCGGTAGCTGGTGATATGGACGATGACTTTATGTCCGAAATTGTGCTAGATCGTAGTTCTGGTGGAGAGACCGGCAAGTCTACAGGCCGCCCAAAATGAGGGGTGATGTGGAGGTAGGAGTCAGGATCAGAACTCGCCCGGGAACTGCCAGACCTGCGGGCTGCTCTGCTCGCTGCTTTGACCTTGGCCGAATCTCGGCTTCATTTGAGTTCATTCATCTGTAAAGGAGGCGGCGATGGGAGAGCAAACATTGAATAAAGAGCATCTCGGGTCCCTTTCAGCACTGATTTTTCAAAAACAACAACAACAACAACAACAATTGAGCATTTTCATTCCCTCACACTCTCCCCAGCTTTTTGTCTTGTAAAAATCCTATCCAGGGGGCCCCTGGGGGGCTCAGTGGTTGAGAGTCTGCCTTCAGCTCAGGTCATGACCCCGGGGTCCTGAAATCGAGTCCTGCTGCATGGTCTCGATTGCATCCATCGAGATGCTGCTCCATCGAGACCTGCTGCATGCATGGTCTCCCTGCATGGAGCCTGCTTCTCCCTCTGTCTGTGTCCCCGCCTCTCTCTGTGTGTCTCTCATGAAAAAGTAAATAAAATCTTTGCAAATCCTGAGTCCAAATGCCATCTCTTCCAGGTAGCCTTCTTTGATTCCTTGTCCTCAAAGTAGAAACCTTTCTCTGAGCAATGAGACTTTGTTTTACCTTTGCAGAGTGACTCCTAATTTCATAGTTTCCTGCCTCCCTTTAATAGTTGAGGAAAGCCCTTACTTACACAGTGAATGACTCCACCGAATCTCATCATGTGTCAGATAGAGTGGACCAAGTTTCAGCAATCAAGTTTCATGATTTTGTTCATGCCATAGTATCAGTCAGAGCCTGACAGAAAACAAATGGTACTTTACAAAGATGTGGGAAACCCCAAGGGTAGTGTGGAACCCCCAGGCTGTAAGCTCCTAGGTCTGCAGAAGAGGAAGGAACCAAAATTCAGCACAAAAAGGGCAGCCGGACAGGAATGTGTGAACTTCAATCAAGGGATGCAGTCGGCTTAAGTAATCGCCCCAGGATGATGCTGGAGGATTTCTATCTCACTTGTGCCTCCCTCTTCCAGTCTCCTGCTGGTGCATCCCAGTGGCCAAATCCACCCAGAAGCCAGAGGGCAAGAGAACCCTTTGCTGCAATCCATCTCAGTCAGTCACACAGAGAAGAGGAAAGTGTGCATCTAGAGAGAAAAGGGGGAAACATCTAGTACAGACACACAGATTGCTCAGATTTACCCAGATCTGAGACAAAGTTGGAGTATTTTTTCTGAAGCATTACCTAAGCTAACAGATTCCTGGATGAGATCTTGATAACCTCCACATCATCTACTTTCACAGTACCTCTGGGGGAAATGTCTTTTCCTGCCTGGATTGCATCCATTAGGATACTTTTGGCCACGAGGAACAAAATATTAACAGCTTCAAGAATAAGGTCATGTATTATATCTTTAACACAAGGTTCATATGTTAAGTAATCTCAGGGTTAGTTTAGTAGCACGATCATGTCACTAAGGACCCAGTTCTTTTTGTGCCTGTTCTCTACCATCGTATGCATGTTAGCTTCTATCTCCAGGCTCATCACCTCTTGACTGCAATGTGGCTGCCACAGCTCCAGATAGGACATCCTCAGAGGTCACTGTACAAGCAGGAAGGCAAGGAAAGACAGTGCTGCTCCCATGTGTATGAAGGAGAAAATCTTTCCCAGACTGCAACCCCCACCCCAACCAATATAATCTCCCTTATTGGCCAGAAAATGGTCACATGCCCAGTGTAGCCTAGTGGCAAAAAAAAAAATGAGATTGCCACAGTTCATTAAATTGATCATGAGTCACCCCAAACAAAATAGGGGTTCTGTTTGAGAGGAGAAAGAATAAATGTCAAGTAGGCACCCGACAGTGTGTGCCGCATGCCTCAACCAAGAATACATTATCTTGACTCTTGGGCAGAAAACTGCAGTGATTAGGACCTTGTGCTCTGGAGTCAGACTGCAAATCCCAGCTTTTCTACTTACTAGTTCTATAATCTTGAGTAAACTATTTAACCTTACCTAAACTACATTTCTTCATCCTTGAAAGGAGTATAATAGCAGTGCTCACCTGAGTTGTTGTGAGAACTGAATGGAGCTATTTGAATCAAGAAAGCACTTAACATATGATCTAGCATAAAAGCAAACATTCAGGAAATTAGTTTGTGCTAGTTGTATTTGTGACAAGACAAAAAGCATTGTTCATCACCCTTGTAATTCTCTAAGTATTAAATTCACCCATCTTAATAAGTCTAGGTTCTACTTTTAAAATATTTTAGAAATAAACTGCCCCCTCCAGTGAATTAATTCTGGTAGGATATTGTTCTGGAAATCACTGCATAATTAAAAGAGTCACATTATGAGTGTCCATCTGTAAAATGGCACCTAACCAAATAACCAAATTCTATCTATGTTTATCACAGCTTCCTAAACTTATAGTTGGGCTAATAGTTATGATTTCCACCAAGGAGTATTAATAAGCCAAACAATATGGAAACTGGTTTAACAAAAATAAATGATACAATGGAATTTGATGATCTCCAAGATTTCTTTGAGCTACTCCCAACCATCCATATGATAAACGTAGATATGTTTCAAGATGCTGCTTACCACCTAGGTCCCAAGACGGCTATAGAGACACCAACACAAGTATCACAATGTTTAAAGATGAAAAGGAGAGAAGTGGTTGTCTCCTTTCCCCCATTTCTTTTTTGGAAACCAAGGAAACCTCTCCCCATGAGGCTCTGAGCAAGTCTTTCCCTCCAGCTTATTGGGCGAAATTGCCCAAATGCCCTTTCCTAAACTGAAGGTGCAAAGAGTAATGAAATATCCTTAACCAGTTTCACCCTTGGGTGCTCAAAAGGAGATCGAGCATCTTATAAACTGCACGGCTGCACAATATTTGAACTTGGGGCAAGGCAGCAGGGGGTGGGGGTGGTGAATGGTGTTCTCTTAGCAAATATGAAGAAGGGAAGCCCGGCTTTTCCGTAAGCAATCCACAGTGTCCTCCACAAACAGACTACACTAATTTGCTTCTAGTATACAATGTTTCTGACAAGGCAGGGGGTGTGTTTTGTTTTATGATTTTGGACACAGTGTTCCTAATGAAAGCTAAATAAACCCTTCTACTTAGAAAAGTTCAGAATGGCAGGTAGAAATTCCTCGTTTTTCTGATTTTTTTAAAATTTATTCATGAGAGACACACACACACACACAGAGAGGGAGAGAGAGAGAGATTGATGCAGAGACATAGGCAGCGAGAGAAGCAGGCTCCATGCAGGGAGCCCGACATGGGACTCAATCCCCGGTCTCCAGGATCACACCATGGGCCGAAGGCAGGCGCTAAACCGCTGAGCCACCCAGGGATCCCCACCCCCCTCCATTTTTCTGAAATGACTCATGCTTACCTACCGCCCTGTACAGTCTGAGGTGCCATGTACAGTTTGTGTGTGGAGGGCCCCAAGCCCATCACCCACACTGGCAGCCGTGTGGTCAGCACCCCTGGAGTTGTGCATGGCTTTGTGCCCAAGCAAGGCAAGTGCAGGGAGAAACCTTTGATTTCACTTGTTTTTATATCCTCAGTCATTTCTTCTGTGAAAACTTGAATCACTAGTAATCATAAATCAAATCATTATTTAGGTGAAGTCATTCTCAAGTATGATGGTGGCAGAGGGTGGGGGAGAAGAGGAGTATACAGATAAAACAAAGGTTTGCCTTCTATGTGGAGCATCAGAACATTCATCTTGTTTTTCTTCCCACAGATTATAATAAAATTACCTGGAATTTTTAAAATTCTGGTCAACAAAGTCTTTCACGGGCTCAGAAAACATCCATATTTACCTGTATTATGGAAACGACATATGTAATGTAGTCTAACATTAATAACCTAACTGAATTCAATATTAATGTTCCATTATATCTTTACATTTTATTAGCATTTTTATTTGCTGAGGTCTGTGAGCTAATTTGTATGCTAATGCTAAAATATGCTCAATTACAAAAGCAGTTACACGGAAGATTGTATTTCAGTTAAACAGACTATTGTCTAAAATCTGTATTACTAAAAAATAAAAATAATAAAAAAATAAAATCTGTATTACTTACTATGTTTCATATATAAACATGCAGTTTTGCCCATGGACGCATTTACCTGCAAATGACTAAATGAATCCAGCCCAAATCACAGAACAATAGAAACATTCAAAACCGAGTGCAGTGCCAACATGCTTTGAAAGGGGGTTAGTTAAGCAGTCAGATGTCAAGTTCCTCTAGCAAAGCAGGACAAAGAGAACATTGAAGGAAATAGAACATACCAAAATACCTATCTTTCAGCTTTCAGCTTAAATACAATCTCCTACTCAAGGCCAGCCTTGATTTTCTATAGCTGGATGTCAGCTCTTCCTTCTCCAGAACTAAAAGCATGCTATCTCTATGTGTTTCCTTTTCCAGTAGACCTCATGATCCTTGAGAGCAAGATCTCACCCTGATTTGTTTGTGTCTCTCCCATAGGTCTGGGTACTTTGTCTTTAGTATAGTTAGCACACATTTATTCAAAAAATAAAGTGCCCATGATAAATAGGCATCGTCTTAGGGGTTGGTTTATGGCAATGAACAGGATGACAGGGGGGAGGATGACAGTGTAGGGGAGAAAGACAGTTTCCTCCACCCTCTTAGGTCCCTGGCTGGGTCTGAAATTTCAACTGACAAAGACACGTTAACAGGAGAAAAGCATACAACTTTACTTAAGTTTTATGTGACATAGGAGCCTTCATAAGGAAATAAAGACCAGAAGAAATGATTAAACCTCAGTGGTTATAAGCTACTGATGAAAAATTGAAAGTCATAGAAAGGTGTGATAGGGCAAAGAATATGAGCTGAGAGTAATAAACCCTGAAAACTCAGCAAAGCCTGTTTTCTCAGAATCTTCTTGATATCCCTCCAACTTGGATATCCAGATGCTCCTTTTTTACTCCGGGTCTGGAGAGGGTACCTCTTAGGACCTGCTTCAGAGAAGAAGAGGGAGAAGGTCAGAGAGACCTGCCTGCTTCTCCTCTTTTCTCAAACCGTTATAGTTTCAAATATTCAATATGCCAAGCTGCCGTATTTTAGGGGATCACATCCTGAAGTCCATCAACAGCAAACCCAAAGCAAGTAAATGATTGAGATAATTTCCAATAGGAACAGTCCTGTAATTAAAAAAGATAACACATGGGCAGCCCCGGTGGCGCAGCGGTTTAGCGCTGCCTGCAGCCCAGGGTGTGATCCTGGAGACCTGGGATCGAGTCCCACGTCGGGCTCTCTGCATGGTGCCTGCTTCTCCCTCTGCCTGTGTCTCTGCCTCTCTCTCTAGCTGTGTCCCTATGAATAAATAAATAAAATCTTTAAAAAAAAAAGATAACACAGAATGAAATGGTGGGTGTTTAGGAGAAGACACAGGTTACATCAGATAGAAATCATGGAGAAGGTCTGCTTGAGAAGGTAACACTTTTGGGCACCTGCGTGGCTCAGTGGTGGAGCATCTGCCTTCAGCTCAGGTCATTGATTCCAGGGTCCTGGGATCGAGTCCCGCATCGGGCTCCCTGTGGGGAGGCTACTTCTCTCCCTCTGCCTGTGTCTCTGTCTCTCTCTGTGTCCCTCATGAATAAATAGATAAAATCTTTAAATAGAGAGAGACAGAGAAGATGACAGTTTGCTTGACATGAATGACAAGAGGGAACCAAGTGAAGACCAGAGACCTGAGTGTTCCAGGCCAATAAAGAGACCTCAGAGGAATAGTAGAATCTGGCTTACGTTTTAGACTGATGGTTCTGATGGCTCCACAGAGAAGGAGGGTGACAGTAGAATCAGGGACTCTAGATTAAAAAAAAAAAAAATCTGGTACAGGAGCCCACTGAGAAGGCTCAGTGGCATGAACCAGGGTAGAAACAGTGAAAATGAAAACTTACCAAGTGCACCATGAAAATCAGAAATTATAGTTTTAATTTCAGAGACTTATCACAGTTAAAGACGTCTGTTACAATTGTATTTAATGAGCTTTATGAAATGTAATGCTTTATTGAAACGTCCATTCCCAGTGAGAAGAAGGAACTTAGAAAATAAAAAATAGGGGAAATACTTAAGTTTAAACTTATACAGGTTCTTTATTTTGCTGTGTTTATTAAGAAGCGCACCTAGAGAAATGGAGTGCTAAGTTCAAGGTTTTTCCTGGATCTCTTAAGAAAGCAACATCTACCCAAAGTCTACGATGACCTTAAAATTTGTGAAACAGCATACTGTTCTTTTAACTGACAGGGTGTGTTGTTATAAGAAGTAGAATTTGGAGGCACCTGGGTGGCTCAGTTGTTGAGTGTCTGCTTTTGGCTCCGGTAGTAATCCCCTGGTCCTTGTATCAAGTCCCGTATCAGGCTCCCCGTAGGGAGCCTGCTTCTCCCTCTGCCTATGTCTCTGCCTCTCTGTGTGTCTCATGAATAAATAAATAAAATATTTTTTAAAAAGCAGAATTTGTTTCCTGACTTGTTAAGGAATTCACAAACTTTGTATTAAAAGAGCTTCACTACCATGTAAGATCTTTAGTTTTGTTGACCTGTTGGAAAACTGCAGGCTGTTGAGTCTTCTCACTGCAGATTAGATGCAAATAAACAGTGCCTTTCACGGATTCTGATATGAAGCATGAGGAGAAGATCCTTTTCTTCAACAGAAGGAAAATTCTCATTAACATGGCTAAACTTAGGTAAAGTGTTTCCAAATGTACACTCCCAAATTTCATGGTAAAAATTATTGGAAACGCACCACATGAGCTTAAAATAAACACATCCCCTTCAAAGTCTGGGGACTGTGGCCTTTCTTATACTTTACAAGAGTATCTAAACAAAGTCTATATATTTTCCATTGAAAAATGGAGAGTGACCTTGCTGGGTATTGAGTGAAGGAGAGAAGGAGCTGAATTCTGTTCCAGAAGCAGGGCAACATTCTAGGTAAAATGGGTACTGAGAAGCTGCTTCTGTACTTTAGAACCTAAACTTAATCATGGCACATTTAAATATATAATAACTGTCTGCTAAGAGTAGATCCTAAAAGTGTTCGTTGCAAGAAAAAAATTGTAACTGCATGCGGTGCTGTATATTAGCTAGACTTATTGTGGTGATCATTTTGTAATACATACAAATATCAAATCGTTATGTTGTGCATCTAAAACTGTGATATGACAATTAAATCTCAAGTAAATCAATATCAACATATACTGTCCATTCGTGGTTGGATAGGCACAAATAGGAAAAACAGAGCAACTGGTTACATCAATAGCAAACCATCAAAACCATTAATACCATCATTACGTGGTTAATTTTCAAGGCATTCTTTTTGACTTGGGTGTGTTTGAGAATGCTGACATTAAAAATTTCAAACTGCAAGCTACTATGGGCTGAATTGTATCCCCCTGAATTTGTATGTTGAAGTCCTCACCCCTAATGTGACTATATATGAAGACAGGACCTATAAGGAGGGAATTAAGGTTTAAACTTTTTTTTTAAAGATTTTATTTATTTATTCATGAGACACACACACACACAGAGACAGAGACAGAGAGAGGCAGAGACACAGGCAGAGGGAGAAGCAGGCTCCATGCAGGGAGCCTGACGTGGGACTCGATCCCCGGGTCTCCAGGATCACCCCCAGGCTGAAGTTGGCGCTAAACCCAGTTTACAGGTTTTAAATAAAGTCACAGGTGTAGGGCCCTACTTCAATAGGATTGATGGTCTCTTGAGAATAAGAGAGATCTCTCCTCTGCTTCCCCACAGCAAGAAGGAGGCAGCCTGCAATCCAGGAAAAGAGAAGAGCACTCCCACCAGAAAGAAACCAACCACGCTGACACCCTGATCTCAGACTTCCGATACCTAGAACTATGAGAAAATCCAATTCTGTTGTTTAAGTCACCTAGTGTATGGTATTTTGTCATGGCAGCAGAGCTGGCTTAGACACATGCAGTCACAGTGATTCTTTAAAAAAATAAATTAACTAGATCATGTTACTCCTGGCTCAACACTAATTGTATCCCCATTTTACTCAGAATAAAAAAAAAAAAAAGCCATTGTTCCTACAATGACCAACAGGACCACCATCATCCAGTTACCTCTATGATCTCTTTTCCTACTGCCCCCCACTTGTCTCCACTCCAACTACGGCTGGCCTTCTTGCAATTCTTTCAACATGGCAGACTTGCTCTTGCCTCAGCTCTCCCCTGCCTAGAGTCCCTTTCCACCAGATAGCTTTGTGGCTCATTCTCTTATCTCCATCTGACATTGGCTCGAATGTCACTTCTCAATGTGTCCTACTTTTCCTTCCTATCTAAAAAATGCAACATCCTCTTAACTCTTAGATCTCCTTACTGTACTCTTTAAAAAAAAAAAAAAAAAGATTTTATTCATTTATTGTAGAGGGAGAGAGCACGGGCAAGACAGCACCAGCAGAGTGAGTGGCAGAGGGAGAAGGAGAAGCAGACTCCCCTCTGAGCAGGGAGCCTGATGTGGGGCTGGATCTCAGGACCCTGAGACCCTGACCTGAACTGAAGGCAGACACTTAACCGACTGAGCCACCCAGGTGCCCCTGCTCCATCTTTTCTTTCCTTTGTCCACAGCATTTATCACTTTTTTATAGACATAATAACAATTGTTTATATATTGTTTTATGTCTGTCTCTACCTTTGAACTTAAGTTCCAGGAAGACAGAAATCTTTATTTGTTCACTAATTTAACCCTGGTGCCTAGAATAGCACCTGGCTTACAGTAGGATCTTAATAAACACTTGTCTACTCGAGTGCTTTCCCTTCAAATTTCCTTCAGATATATTAATTATACTAGATAATTTAATCTTCATAATAATTTTAAAACAGCAATTCAATCTTTGTAATAATTCTATGAGGCAGCTATCACCATATTCCCAAATACTAGGGAGTCCGAAAAGTTACTCTAGGCGCTCACACATTTCTCCACATTAAGTATAAGTCAAAACTTGAACTCAGATGTTTTTACTCCAAATCTAGCCTCCTTTTCTTTGTCATGGTGGTCATTCTAAAACATTTTCACAGTTGAACAGAACGTCAGAACCCTCAGAATAAGAAATAGCAGTCTCTATTACAGCTGCATCAGAATGATTAAAATGAAAAAAATTGACCCTAGAAGTGTCAGCAAAAAAAAAAAAAAAAAAAAAAAAATGTAGACATGTGGACATTCTCATACACTGCCAATGAGAATGTAAATCAATTCAACCTCTTTGATAACTGGCTGTTTCTACTACAGTTATATACATTAGGATCCATCAATTCTGCTCCTGGGTATATACCCAACAGAAATGAATACTTATATCCTCCAAAAAAGATCTATACAAGTATTATTCAGAATAGCCCCAAACTGGAAACAGCTCACATGTCCACTAAGGTTAGAATAACTACAAAAATCTTGGTGTGTTCTTAGAATACTACACAACAATGTAGGAATAAAACTAATCTGCACACAGCAAAATGGATGAAGGTCACAGTTATAATTTTTAGCAAAAGAAGCCAGACACAAAATGATGTACTATCAGATTCCATCTATACGAATTTCAAGAACAGGTCAAACTAATATATGGTGATTAAAGTCAGAATCATGATTACTTTGAGAGAGTATTGACAGAAGGGAAAACAGATGATCTTCTGAGGCCCTGGCAGTGTTCTACATCTTACTATGGGTAGCACTTTAAGGAGTTATCAACATATGCAGAAACCAGTCTAGCCCTATACTTCAGATTATACATCTTACCATGTAAGTTTCATAGCAATAAACAAGTTGTTTAAAATGAACACTTCAGGCATCCCTGAGTGGCTCAGCAGTTTAGCACCTGCCCCTCAGCCCAGGGTGTGATCCTGGAGTCCCGGAATCGAGTCCCATGTCAGGCTGTCTGCATGGAGCCTACTTCTCCCTCTGCCTGTGTCTCTGCCTCTCTCTCTCTGGGTCTCTCATGAATGAATAAATAAAATCTTTAAAAAAAAAAACCGAACACTTTCTATCAATGAGGAAATGATGGATTATTCAATCAATAGTTACAGAACAAATGACTGGCCATCTGAGAAAAAAAAAAAATGAATGTTGATCCTTGATCTGTGCCATAGTCCTTATTTGAAAATAAATTTCAGATGATCAGATATTTAAATATAAAAATATCCAACTAGTATTGTAATAAAAGATGGTAAAATTGTTTTATAATATTGATGGAGGAAGGCCTTTCTCATCAAGATACAGAGTAGTGTTGAAAGATTCTTAAATTTGACTATGAATGATCTTGAATGACATGACATGACAAAACAATTACCACAAAGTTTAAAAAGCAAATGACAGTTCTTTTTTATGGGGGAGTTATATTCCATTGTGTGTATATACCATCCATTCATCAGTCAATGGACACATGAGCTGTTTCCATATTTGGCTATTGTAGACAATGTTGCTATAAACATTGGAGTGCATGTATCCCTTCAAATTAGTATTTTTTGTATTCTTTGGGTATTATTTTCTTAACATTTTTTTCTCTAGCTTACATTAATATAAGAATGCAGTATATAATGCATACAGTATACAGAATATGTGTTAAACAACTATTATTGGTCAAGACTTCTAGTCAACAGTAAGCTATTAGTAGTGAAGTTTTGGGACAGTAAAAGTTATATATAGATTTTTGACTGCACAGGGGATTGGGTTGCTTAAGGATCAACTGTACATGTATTACTTAAAAAAAAAACAAGCATAAAAATACTATGTTTGAAGAAAAGTAGGAAGAGGAGCAAAAAGGAGAAGGACAGTGGGGAGGGGAAGAAGAAGGAGAGGAGCAGGAGCAGGAGATGGTGGTGGTTGAGAAAGAAAAATAATCAAGATCTGCCCTTCTGCATGTCCCACATGGCCTAGCCCATGTCTTACACAGAGTATGCTGGATAATTAAAACTCCCGAATCTACACTACCAGTCTGGAATCTCATCCAAGCACCAGTTCAGTATTTTCACCTCAGGTTAATCTTTCAAAACCAGACTACTTAGGGCATGAGATACTTGGCCTAGGGAATTTTCTGGTACTTGGAGGTAGTCTATGCTGGTAATAAATTAAACCTCACTTAATACTTACTATCTTTAGAGGAGATGATGGGTAAATCAACATTTGGTGAAAACACACACACGCATGTTACATAAACATACACATACACACACACACATATACACACCCTTTATATGTATTTCTGTATGTAAAACACAAACATGTTGTTTATCTGAAGCTTAAGATGGACAGGTCAGAAGTCACTAGGACAATTTAACATTTCTATATAGGTACCAGTTTTATGCTTCTAATGGTTTTATTTATTTTTTAAAGATTTTATTTATTTATTTATTTATTTATTTATTTATTTGAGAGAGAGAGAGAGCAAAGCAGGGGGAATGGAAGGCAGAGGGAGAGGGAGAAGCAGGTTCCCTGCCGAGCAGGGATCCCAGATGTGGGACTCAATCCCAGGAAACTGGGATCATAACCTGAGCTGAAGTCAGATGTTTAACCAACTGAGCCACCCTGGCACTCGCTTCTAATGATTTTAAATAAAAAAAAAAAAAAAAAATAGCTTTGCTTTCTGTTTAATTGTATTTTAATTAAAAGCTGATAGTTAAAAAAATTACTAGAACAAAAACTTATTGGCAGAAATTTCATCAACATTAGTTTTTGGAGAGACTTGGGGTTCAGCTCATTTCTAGATTGGGGTGTTTTTTCTATAGAAAGTGTTCTAGCCTGGGTTTATCTTGATCTAGGAGGTTAATGTGTTACAAAAGGAAGTTATTTTAAAGCGAATTTAAACATGGTATTACAGAATACTGATAGAGCAATAGCCAAGATAAACAGGTGGTAAAACTTGAGAAAGTCTCAAGAATTCAGTTTTGAATTTATTAGTGTCAAATTGGTTGATTTTAGTAAGTCAGACAGAAAGATAAATACTATATGATCTCACTTATATATGGAATCTAAAAAAAAACCCAGACTCATAGAAACAGAACAGATTGGTGGCTGCCAGAGGCAGGGAGAGGAAGAGGGAAAATGGGTGAAAGTAGTCAAAAGTACAAACTTCCAGTTATAAGCAACTTGTGGGGATGTGATGTAGAACATAGTGACTATAATTAACAATACTGTAAATCTGAACGTTCCTAAGAGAGTAGGTCTTAAAAGTTCTCATTACAAGAAAAAAAATTTGGGGGCACCTGGATGGCTGAGTGCTTGAGCATCTGCCTTTAACTCAGGTCGTGATCCTGGGGTCCTGAGATGGAGTACCACATCAGGGTACCCATAGGGAGCCTGCTTCTCCCTCTGTCTGTGTCTCTGCCTCTCGCTCTGTGTCTCTCATGAATAAATAAATAAAATCTTAAAAAAAAAAACAAGAAAAAATTGTAATTATGTGAGTTAATAAACATTAAGTTGTTTTGGTAATCATTTCATGTTATATGCTTATATCAAATGAATATGTTGTACACATCTTAGACTAATACGATGCTATGTGACAATTATATATCAAACTGGAAAAAAATTGAAGGTATTAAATTTACTTTTGGCTTAAGTCCTTTTGGATAAAACGTAAAATTTACCTGAGTAAAAGAGAAAACTGGATAAATACATATATATCTGATTTGGTTTTTTTAATATCTAACAAATGAAAACTCAGAATCCTTTGGCCCTGTCAGCTAGTTCTATGTTTGCCACAATTAATTGTCTAGAAGAGAGAATAAAGCACAATACAATGGGTTCTGAGTATTCTTAAAAAAAAAAATCCAGCCAATTTTTTGGGATGTCTGGAGTCTGAGAGATTTTATCCATTCCCTTAATAATCACTACAGCAATGATGCATTACATTGAGAACAGTTCTGAGTAGTGACCCTGAGACATCAAAAAGCCATAGTTATCAGAGAGAAAGATTCATAGGCTCATAACATTTTAGATGTG
The DNA here is from genome assembly GCF_011100685.1 of Canis lupus familiaris. NCBI lineage: Eukaryota > Metazoa > Chordata > Mammalia > Carnivora > Canidae > Canis > Canis lupus. The sequence continues at coordinate 63,031,894 of NC_049238.1, forward strand.
GAGGAGTTAAAAATCACCTACTGCCTAGTAATGCAAGGAAATGAAGTTGAGCCATTTTCAACAATATAAACTGAAATACACATTTTAAATTAATCTTTAAGGTGCACCTGGGTGGCTCAATGGTTGGGCATCTGCCTTTGGTTCAGAGTGTAATCCTAGGGTCCTGGGATCGAGTTCAGCATCCAGCTCCCCACAGGGAGCCTCCATCTCCCTCTGCCTGTGTCTCTGCCTCTCTCTCTCTCTCTCTGTGTGTCTCTCATGAATAAATAAATAAAATCTTTTTAAAAATTAATTAATCCTTAAGTAACTGAACAATTAAATATGTGAAAACTGTAGTTTTCCATTCCCTTCTACCAAATAAGGCTCTACAATACAAGGGAATTTTACCATGACGGGCTTTCTTAGGTTTGGGGAATACGAGCTTAACATAAACCCCTCTTTTCCTCCATTCTCCAACTCATATGGAGAGATAAATATTCTATTTTTCAAATTATCTTTGCAGAAGATCATATATTTTGATTCACAGCATTCGGAAGCATGTGGGGTAGAAAAAGGAAGACATTTAGGATTAGATTTTCATTTGGATTGTAGTTTTGACCACCCATACTGGTGCGAGCCAGGAAAAGAAAAAGACTAATTTTTAGAAAATTTGGTAAAAATAAACAAGAGGATAATATTCATCTACCAAGAGTAAGAATCTTCCCAGTGATTAAAAAAATCTACACAAAATAATTGACATACAGAATTGCTGATGTTTAGAAACAATGGAGTTAAACTTTTAATTACCCAAATTATTACCTTTGTAGCTGCAGAGAGAGAAGTGCTGTCAATGCAATGTAGTTGAACAAAGGACAAGCTTGTTCAAGGAACCAAAATTTCTAATTCTAGAAGAATGTGATGCTAGGACCTTTGAGGGCACCGCGTGCTCCCTTGTATTCAGCCAAACAAGAGGCCTGCTATCACTCCTTCCATCACCACAGAGCAGAAACAGATATTGCAGAAGCATTATGACCTGTGGAGGCAGATTCTCCCACCTTTGTTTAGTTTTCAATCATCCCTTACAGGCTGAACTGCATGCTCTTGTTTTCTTTTCCTGGATCTCAGCAAAATGCTTATGTAACAGCTTGGCCTTTTCACAAAAATTAGGTTCTGTGCTGAGACGAGTCACTAGCTGTATCCAGAGTCCTAAACCGTGAAATCCCAAAATATATTATTGTAAAGGTCTTGAGTGTTCATTCAGATTATAAATTGGGGCATCTATACAGGATCCAATCTGAACTGAAATGTAGGCTATCCAGTGTAGCTGGGGTCTATGGAGACAAGGCAGTAGATGGAATTCTGGAAACAATGTTGGAAGCCCCTGAATGTCAAGGAGCCCAAACTATATTCAATAGATATAGAAAGCTCTGGAGGATTAGAAAACAGGGAAATAATATAATCAAAGTGGTGCTGTTAGGCTGTGGAAGATAGAAGTTGAAGGAGAAGAAATTAGTTTTTAAACATTTGCATATGCAGTAAAGAATGTCGAAAAAGCATTCCAACAAGTTACTAGAGTAGTTCAGTAATTCTCTCCGTGTGATAGAACTATCAGCGCTTTTTATTTTATTCATTTGTGTTGTCTAACTCTATAGAGTTTTGCAGTAAAGAAGGTTTAAATTATGTGTTTAGTTTAAAAATGAAAAAATTCAAACAAAAACAAGAAATAATAAAGCAAACCCCCACGCGTGTGTCACTCAGATTAAACAGTTGTCGAGATTTTGCCATAGTTGCTCCATCTCTCTCTTTCTTCTTTTTTTCTCATTCCTTTGCCAGTATCTTACCCTGGGTCGTTCCTGCGTCTTTCTGACCTGGCGTTAGTTCTTAATAGCTTCCTTGTTTTCCAGCACAGCAAGATGTCCCACACTCCTCCTCTTAGTTTCCTGCCACAAACCTGGAATCAGCCTATCTTTCAAGGTGCTCGGTTTCCTTTCAGCAAATAAGAAGAAGAAGAAGGAGGAGGAGGAGGAGGAGGAAGAGGAGGAGGAGGAGAAGTTTTAAGAAATAAAGGTATAAACGAAGAGCCAAGTTTATACAGAAGTGATTTCTGGATGGGTGCTACCATCCTGGGACTTGTGAAGCAAATATTAGAAGTAGCATACAAATATTAGTAGCAGCAAAATAAGTGAAAATATGTAAACATTCTGAAATGAATCTGCTTTCCAAACAAAGCAGACTTAGTATTAAAAACATGCCCCAGTAGATAACCCTTCTTCAATTTAGGAAATACTCTGTTTCTTTATGGTCTTTGCAGGAAAAAATTTCACGCCAGCTCTTACTGGGTAGAATTTAGCATCTGTGCCACTAGATCCCTCATTTTCATAAATTGGAGCAAAATGGTATTATCTAACACCTTCTCTTTTCTGTGTCAGGGGACTCTTCATCCCTTCATCCAGCCTAAATAGATAAAGTACCATGGATCTGTTCACACCATGGGAGGGAAGCTTTTTTTTAACCTTTAAAGCAGTGATTGTTTACTTTCTCTTTCTTGGCTGCTGGAAGCTCAGCTGCCATCATGAAGGACACAGTAACAATCTGGAGCAGGAGGTTCATGACCAATTGACCACTTCAGCAGAAACAGATGGTCATTGATGTTCTTCACCTTGGAAAGGTAACAGTACCTAAGAAAGGAATTCAGAAAAAAATAATTAATCAATCAATCAATCAATAAGAAAGAAAGAAATTTGGGAAAAACTAGCCAGAATGGACAAGACCACACCAGATGTCATCTTTTTTTTCTTTTTTTTTTTCAGATTGTATGTATTTGTTCATGAGAGACACACAGACAGAGGCAGAGGGAGAAGCAGGCTCTCTGCAAGGAGTCTAATGTGGGACTTGATCCTGGGACCCCGGGATCATGCCCTGAGCCAAAGGCAGATGCTCAACCACTGAGCCATCCAGGCTTTCCCAGATGTCATCTTTGTATATGGATTCAGAACCCATTTTGGTGGCAGCAAGACAACTGGCTTTGGCATGATTTAGGATTCCTTGGATGATGCAAAGAAAAACAAACCCAAACATAGACTTGCAAGACATAGCCTACATGAGAAGAAAAAGAGGTCAGGAAAACAGCAAAAAGGATCCCAAGAACAGGCCAAAGAAAGTCAGGGAGACTGCAAAAGCCATTGCAGTTCTGGCAATAATAAAAAAAAAGTGAGCTGGATATTGGACAACAGAAGGAGTAAAGATTCTGCAGACTTTATCTGTGATGATTGTGCAGATTTTTCATGAGAGGATTAATAAACTAAGAACTTAAAAAAATAAATGACAGCTAAAGCATAAGGAGGGTTCATGACATGTGTTAGCACCATTCTCAATCCTTACGTGCGTTAGCTCTTTTAATCTTGACAATGCTGTGAAGTAAGGCACTAATTACCTTCATTTTTACAGATAGACACTAGAGAAATAAAGGAGTAAGGAGCCCAAGCCCACTTAGTCATGACTTTTAATGAGTCGGAATTTGAATCCAGGCATTCTGACAACACACTCACTCAGGGTTTTTCCTTTCCTTAAGCCAATGGAAAAATCCCAAATCTCAAAACCCCGGCCTGAGAGAAATTCCTCTATGTAAGAGGGAAATACCAGAACCATTCACACTCCTGTTTTCTTGTGTTCATGGTGGACAGTTCTGGGTCCCACACTCAACAGGGAGTCTGCTTGGGATTCTCTCCCTCTGCCTCTCCCCCCACTCTCACTCTCAAAATCATTGAAAAAAAATTAAAAATTGAAAGAAAAAAAAAAAAAAGCAAGCAAGCAAGGGAACAAACTGCCCACAGTCACCATTATACTGTTCTGGCTAACCCAAAACCAACACGTTTGGTTGACAAATATATCATTCTTAATCAGAAAATAACAACAACAACAAAATAACTTAAAAAAAAGTGTTTATTGAAACTTCCCTATCATTATAGGGTGCTTGTCGCATTGTATCACACAAGCTCCATGTGGCTAGGGACAACATCTTCATTTCTATAGTTCAGACAATCAGTCCTAGCACATGGGAGGTAAACGGCATATAAAGCGGATAATGTTTAAATGAATGAAATTTGGTGAAGAGCCCTGGATCTCACATATGGCACTGTAATGTACAGGTGGCCGTGTCTTGCCAAAATCCGAGTACTTTTGAAAGTGAAAGACGATGCTCATGCTCTTACACCAGGACGATGGACCCTTCCTATCGGAGCAGTTTTGCTACATAAAGCACAACTGACCAAATCAGCACAGTCTCAGGGCAAGGTAACGTATAAATGTGTTAGAGTAGCATATTTTAGAAGAAAAAGGCCGATTTGTAGAAAAATTTATCAGACAGACCTGCAGCTCCCTCCTCTTTATCCGTTTTTATGCCCATTCATGGAAACGTTCCCTGCCAGTTTTACAGTCTTTCATTCTGTTCTAAACAGCCTAAGTGTCTGCACATGTCTGCCTGTACCTTTAGTCTTTGTTCTTAGTTTAAATTATAAAATAAATGATAAGTACTTTGCAATGTTTTCATGCATTTTCTAAAGATTTTATTTATTTATTTGAGAGAGAGACAGAGAGAGCATAAGCAGGGGAGGGGCAGAGGGAGACGTGGACTCCCTGCTGAGTAGGGAGCCTCATCGGGGCCCTGTCCCAGGACCTTGGGATCACCACCTGCCCTGAAGGCAGATGCTTAACTGACTGAGCCACCCGGATGTCCCTCTAGAAGCATTTTTATACATAATTCCAATTTTAAGGATTAAACTTTGGGATCATTACAAAATTTTAGAGGTGGCAAAACTTTACAGGCAATTCTGAGAAGTATCTGTTCTTTCTAGTAAAAGAAAAAAAAAAGAACTGTGTAATCTTTCGATCTTTGTCTCTGTGGGGCAGAGAAATCAGTATTTCTGGTTTCTATGAATTCCTTCCATATTCCAGCATTTTGGGACTAGTGGTAGTGGGGGAAATCTGGTTGTTTACATCCTTATAAATGATTAAGCTTTCCTGTTTTGTCAACTCAGCCTTTTAAGTCTCCTAGGAACTAGAGCAAGGATATAATATCATCTGTGGTGTTATTTGCAAACATAAAACGAAATGACTGTGTGGCTCATAGATACCACTTACGTTCCACTGTAGACAAGAAAACAGGAAACATAAGCATAGTAGTTATAGATTTAAATGGTTTGCCTGTTGTTCCATAAAACACTTGTTTCATTTACTCCTCCAAGTCTATGCAATTCAGCTCAGCTACTGTGAAGTAGAAAATATTACCAATTAGAGCCGCAGTATGCTGGTCCTGAATCACAGGGCTTCAGTACCCTGGTGTGTTATGATACCCGAAGCTATACCTTGCTCCCCGCCTCAGCACACACATCGCAGCAGGGCTGGATGTGTTCAGGGGCTTGATGTATACTGACTGAAAATTAATAGAGAGCAAAACCCAAATGGCACAAAGTTAAGACACAAAAAGTTTTTTTATAAGGTAAAAATATGGAAAGCCATAACAATAAAAATGAAGGATTGAGAGATGCTCTGGCCCCTCTTAGTTTGCTAAGGCTAGATCTCTCCATTGGCAAAATGGGGAGCGACTGATGGGCCAGTTAGGCCCTCACATCAAATTGAAGAGGTCTAAAACGAGCTTATTTTCTCCTTTCTCTGCCATTCTACTCCAGCGGCTTGGTTAATGACAAGCCCCTGGCAAAGGCCAGAAACTGAAGTCATGTTAGCAGAAGGCCAAGCCCCTTCCATCTGCACAACAGTCTGTGGGCAAGTGCTATGGACCACTTCCTCTCTGAGAGATTTCTTGTATGCTTTGCTCACTGTTCACTCCCATTGCCTCACTCTGGTCCAGGGGTTCCTTAGTGGACCATCAGAACAGTTCTCTGGCCGGTTCCTGCAGCACCACATCATCCTCCACTTCCAGTCTGTCCCACACACCCTCTGAATGATAAAAGAACTTTCTGAAATTCCACTTTCATTTTCTTCTACAGGAAGGTTCAGCAGGCACATGGACTCCAAAGCCGTCCATAATCTAGGTTTCCTCCATCCTTCTCAGTTTTATCCTACTGGTTCTGAATATTTATTCTCTGATCTGGTCCAGGTCCTCTCTACACAGGCCCACAAACAAACTACAATCCCTCCCCACTGTTCTTTGGCCTCCTCACCTGGCATACCCTCCTTTTCCCCTCTGTCCACTACAATTCAGCAGCAAGTTCAAGCTCTAGCTTCCACCCTTGCCTTCTGAATTATAATGTTTGGCCAACATTTGACTTTTTTAAAAAATCAGCTGCAGAACACTGTGTTTTCATCAAGGGTGGTCCATTCAACCTTGAACAGAAGAGGCAGAGGGAGCATCATGGTCCTTGTGGGCAAGCTTCCATGTCAGATGCTCTCTTGTAAGAATGTTATCTTGGTATGGAAACTGTGTCCAATAGATGAATGGATAAAGAAGTGATTCACACACACACACAAACACACACCACACTGGAATATTACTCAGCCACAAAAAAGAATGAGAGCTTACCATCTGCACCAACACGGATGCACCTAGAGGGTACTGTGCTATGTGAAATAAGTCAAACAGAGAAAAACAAATGCCATATGATCTCACTTACATGTGGAATCTAAAAAACAAAATAGACTCTTACATACAGAGAACAATCTGGTGGCTGCCAGAAAGGAGGTTGGTGGGGAAATGGGTGAAATAAGGGATTAAGAAGTACAAATTTCCAGTGATAAAATAAAAAAGTCACAGGGATGAAAAGTACAGCACAGAGAATATTGTCAATAATATTGTAGTAACCTTGTATGGTGACAGATGGTGACTACAATTATTGTGGTGAGCACTAAGTAATGTATAGAATTGTTGAATCAATGTTGTGCATGTGAAATTAATATAGATTGTTAATTGTATTTCAATTTAGAAAAGAAAAGAATATTACTCATGGGACATTCGCTGAGTCCAGGCTTAAGGATCCCACCTCCAGAAGTTTGCTAGCCAGTGGAAGAGACGATTTGTGTATGTGCACCTGTGTATATGCAGGGCAGGAGAGGGGAGTCCGGGATGGCAGTGAAGCAAAGAGGCACCACACACCAAGGGAACTAAGGAATTCAGGAGAAAGGGCAGGTTAATGAAGGGGAGATGATGTAGTTGGTTTGGGAAATGCTGAGATTGAAGTGCCGGTAGGACATCCATCAGTGGACCCAAGCTTGTCACAGGGTTTGCCCCTTCAGATCTGCATCCATCCTCCCCTATTCTGCACTACACTCTAGGCTCTCAGGATATTTATCTGAGAGACGACATCTGTAGCTTCCCATGTCCTCTGGCTTCTGTTTGAGCTTGGCCAATGAGCAGCTGAGCAGAAGGAGGGAAGAGGGTGAAGTCTAGGTATTTACTTCTCTGTTTTTTTTCTAATGAGGCAGTTGCAGGCTGGTGGAGTCCCTCGGTATAGGTAGAAGGGCATGTTTTCTCCAGGAAGCCTGCTTTCCATGATGTTCTCTCCTTCTAGGTTCTGGTAACTTCTCCTTATCCTTATCCCTTTGGATTTAGGGCTGGCAAAAGCCATTAGCTGCCTATGGTTTCCCTGTCCCCAAACCTTTGTAAACAGTCTCTTTGTAAATAAACCCTCCTGGAGTTGTCCCAGTTTTGATGTACTATCTGCTTCCTGCTGAAATCCTAAGTGATACATCATGTTGATCTGGCCATTGGGATTTCCGGTCTAGAATCGGGAAGGGAGATAGAAATTGTGGAGACTAGTCTAAGCTGAGGGAGTGAAGGACATTGTTGACTGAGAAGGAGAGGAGGAAAAGAGGAAAGGCAGATGGTTGGGGGACCTTCTACCCCCACGGAGAGAGAACACACCAGCTTCAAGACTGAGAGTAATGACAATGCTCTATTCTTAGGGCCCTGATGTTCCTGATAACATCCTTCCCAGAAATGTAGGAATGCAATCATCTTATTGATGGGGCAGTCATTTGAAAACATCATCCGGGTGCCTGACAGCTCAGACTGGGCTCTTTGTGTATACCTATTTGTGTAGGAACTTCATCTTTCAAATTTCAAATTTTTATTTTTAGTAGGCAATCCATTCACATGATTCAGCATCAGAATGTAAACATAAAAATAAAAGGCGTACATTGGGAGTCTGTCACCCATCTCTGTCCCCATTCACCTTATTTCTGGTCTCCTGCTTTCTCCAGTACTATTTATTGGTTGCTTATACATTCTTCCCAAGTTTCTTTATATAAAATATAAGCTAATTTAACCGCATATCCTTATTTCCCTTTTTCACACAAAAGGTATTATGCTAGGGTCACCTGGAAGGCTTAGTGGTTGAGCGTCTGCCTTTGTCTCAAGCCGTGATCTCGGGGTTCTGGGATCAAGTTCCACATAGGGCTCCCTGCAGGGAGCCTGCTTCTCCCTCTGCCTGTGTCTCTGCCTCTCACTCTGTGTCTCTCATGAACACATAAATAAAATCTTTTTATTTTTTTAAAAAAGGTATTATGCTAGATATACTACATCTTGGACTTTTCCCCCACATAATGGTATACCCTAGAGACAGTTCCATCCTCTTCTCCAGTTTTTTCCCTGCAAATGGCATAGAGTCCCCTCAAGTGGAGGTAGCACTGTTTATTAATACAGATGCAGAGGAGCTTTGGTGAGTGCCGCCTACCAACCATAGGTCCCTCATCATAGCTCTCAAGCACTTTCTCCTCCTCACAACCATCCAGCGTCCCACTGCTGCCCGCTTCTCTTCAGGCTTTGTCTCCCACTCAGTAGAGAAAATTGAAGGCTTCAGAAGGATCTCCTTCAATTCCCTGTTATCAAATATAAAACCCCCACCTACGTCTGCACTCACCCTCTTCTTCCCTCAGGCTGCAACACAAGACAAACTTTACCTCCTGTGTAATGCCAACCCTTTCATCTCTGACTAGGATCCCATCTCCTTCCCACCTTCTTGGGAGCTTACACTACTAATGACCCTAGATTCCCTCTTGTACATTAAACTTCTCTCTTGAAATTGGATCACATAAAAATACAACCACTACCCCACCCCTTGACTCTATTCTCTCTCTAGCTACCATTCTCTCCTTCTCCCTCAGAGTCACACTTCTTGGGAGAGTTGCCTATAGTTAAAGTTTCAGTCTCCCTGCTGGCTACTCACTCCTCCATCCATTTCAGCCCCATTCCACCTCCATCAAACCACCGAGGCCTTGCACACTAAGCGACCCATGACCTTGAAGGTCATTCAACAAATGTACATTTTGGTCTTAGCCTTATTTGACTTAGCAACATTTGACACTCTTTGTGATTCCCTCCTCCTTTGGAAATTCTTCCTTTGGGTACGCTACCTACTCTTGGATTTCCTCTTACAAGACTGGCTTCTTCTCCATTAACTGGAAATGTTTTTTTAGCCCATAGTTAGGTATTCAAGAAATAGCCCCTGAAGTAGGGGGAGGCAAATGAGATATTTGGACTCACTCACTGAGGCACAAAACTTAAGGGAGTGCTGTATAACTCCAAAAACAGGATATTTCAATGAATAGGTCTAAAAACTCAATTAATGCAAGAAATCCACATTGAACAAAATATCAAAATTTTCAATGAGGTAGTAGGCAATACATTCACATCTTTTAAATGAAGACCAGTGCTGTGCTGATTCAGATTGGAGCCCAGGGCGAAAGAAAAAAATGTATGTCTTCATGTACATCTTTTGATGTATTTCCTAATAGCTAATTTCCCCCCCCCCCAAACACTGGATTAGTTGGAAACATACTGAAAAAATAAAAAGTAGATGTAACAATATGTTGTTTAAATATATTTATACCAAAAAGGAAGTGATGGTTTTACTTCAATTTAAAAATTACTAAAGATGATTGTCAAGAGAAATTTTGAAACTTGGCAATTCTGTTATCTTAATTGAAAATGAAGAAACTAAAGAAGTTAGCTTTTGAAAATATTGTTGAATTAGCTTCCATTAAACCTGAAGTCTCATTTTTTTCTTCTGTCTCAAGTTTCAGTGTGGCATATTACAGAACTGTCAAGAAATAGCACATTGCACTCTTATTTGTTAAACAGAAGTTCAGACTTTTTCCTACTGTCCCACCAGCCTGGTGAACACTTTAAGCTCAGTCCTTTTTGGAGCTTGCTATCCTAGAGCTGGGTGAAGGTCTGGAAGCCACCTAACCCCCAGGCACTGAGTGGTGCCCTCCACTTGTTGGCCACTGATTGGCCATTTCCAGAACATGCTTGCCCACATCCTCCTCCCACCCTGGTGCCTTCAGGACCAGTAGTTCTGTGACATCTGAGGTCTCTGAAAGGTCCTGGGATTTTTGCTAAGGTTGAGAGCTTGAGCTGTGTGTGTGGGTCTTTACAACTCGAGATCCTCTAGTCCTCTGTCTCTTTGCCTTTGGGACCTTTACCAAAAGCGAGAGGCTTTAACCTCAAGACTCTTTTGCTATAGGCCCTGTCAAGATCCCTGAAGCCAGAAATCATAAAACCAAGCCATCAGCTTCAAAGGGGCAAACGAGAGAGAAAATGCACACTGAATATTTCTACAGACTACCCTGCCAAGAGGGCCTCTCTTGCAGGCTCTTGCTCCTCCCCCTGCTCCCTGGGAAGCTGGCCTCCACACTCCCTCCTAGGCAATGGAATTCAATCCCCAGGCCACAGCTTCTATCCTTGAGCCTAGGGCTCCCTGACTTGTTTCTCCAGACCAGACCCCTGCACTGAGCCTCAGAGTCATATGTTCAACTGCTTAGTACCTCTATCTGGACATCTCTTGGCAACAAACTTAACATACCCAAGGCCACAGTCTGTCCTTGCCCTCCAATCCAGTCCTTTCCAGTTCATCCCTGAATCCCAGCCACTTCCTCTCCAACACACTTCTAGAATTCTAGGCCGCTCCGTTTGCACTGCTCCCCTCTCTCAGCGACCACTGTTTCTTGACTCTGTGAAAACCTCCTCATTGGCCTTCCCTGCACCCCCCCCCCCCCATGGACCTCTTCCAATCTTGTCTCCATGACACCACAGAGAGAACTTCTTGAACTATGAATCTGTACGGGTCACTCTCTGGCTTAAACTCTTCAAAGGCTTTCCGATGTTCCTGGAAATACAATCAGATGTGGAATGACCCTGCTTGGTCCAGCTTCCTCCTCTCTCCCACCCTATCTCCCTCTCTGAGCTCTCTGAGCTCTCACCACACCACATACTGTTTCCTGCACATCTGTTTCTCATTCTGGTCATTACATACTCATTTGCCTAATGACATAATTACAGTCTGCCTCATGCTTTAGACTACATGCTACATGAGACCAGGAACCGTGTGTCCCCAAGATTTCACACAGAGCCTGTAACATTACATCCAAATGTTTGTGGAAACATTAATGTATGACATTATTTCTTTGAGTTAAACCCTTCTGAAGGTTAGAAGTGTATGTCTGAGGAATTTTTCTTTCAAAAACATTTGAGAATTATAGTTTTCCAGACGCTGTTTTTAAATGCTTTATATGGGCACCTGGGTGTCTCAGTTGATTATGCATCTGCCTTCGACTCAGGTCATCATCCCAGGGTCCTGGGATCAAGCCCTGCATTGGGCTCCCTGCTCCACAGGGAGTCTACTTCTCCCTCTCTCTCATCCTCCCACCTGCTCATGCTCTGACTCTCTCTCAAATAAACAATCCTTTTAAAAAATACTATAAATGCTTTATATGTGTTAACTCAATTCATCGTCACTATAAGCCTAGGAGTAAGTGTAATTGTTATTCCCATTTTGAAGATACTGAAACTGAAGCACCGCGGTCACATAACTCACTCATGGTCTCATAACTAGTAAGCAGTGGAGCTAGGGCTCAAACCCAAAATTTTTGCATTGGACCTGTCTGTATCTGGCAAATATGAGCAAAGTGTTAGGCACCATGACAGGAATGGGTTAGACCATCTTCAAAGGAAAGAAGTATGAAAATTAAGGTCTATTAAAATGTAGGAGACATTATACAGAATATATAACCTATCTCGTTTAATCCTCTCAGAATGGAGTAAGCTAGGTATTTTTTATGCCTGTCTCACAGATAAGGAAACAGGTTGAGAAAGTTTGCATAACTGCTTGAATATCACAAAGGAGTATGACATACCTGGAATTCAAGCCCAAGTCAGTACAACTCTAACATTGATGCTCTTCCCACCAGAGAAAGCTGAGCCTGCTTCCTTTCCATTACAAGCTGGTAAACTGATTTAGCTACCGGTTCAATGATCCACAGATGTTAGTGTGCATAAGAATCACCTGGGAAACTTATTAAAATCATGAATTCCTGGGTTTTACCATTAGAGATTTGGGTGTGGGGAGGACCCTTTAGTCTGCAATTTAAAATAAGCATCCCAGGTACATCTGGTCTAGGTAATTCTGGTCTGGTGTTTCCAGAACTTTAGCAGTCAGCAGAATTGCCTGAATGGGTTGATAGAGGGAAAATTGTTGGTTCCTCTCCTAGATTTACGAATTCAGAAGATCTGGGAAAGGCTGAGAATTTAAATTTTTTTTTTTTTTTTTTTTTTTTTTTAGAATTTAAATTTTTAACAAGTTCCTGGCTATATAGGGAGACCAATTTTTGAGATCTACCAATTGTCCTCAGGCAAGATTCTGAAAGGGTCTCCATTGGTTATTTAATTTAATTCTTCTGAATTCCACCAGTTTTGAAGCAATTTCCAAAATCTATGTGCCTCCAGCCTGCCAGTCCTCCATACTTGCCCTTTGAGAATTGAAGAAAACAGCAGATTTGAAGACCTGGAGAAAATTTATATTTGGGTAAAATCCTTCAGCAGCTTTAGATGGAGAATCTCCTACCTTTCAAAATAATGTGACCTTTGCACAAAACTCCAAAATATTAGATGTTTTTAGGTAGGACTGATCCTAGATAAGAAATAGTAAAAACAGTACTTTTTTTTTTTTTTAACCTATCCTGTTTAAGATTTAAAAGGCGGGGAGATTCATTTCTGTTCAACTTTGCAGGTGTGTGTGTGTGTGTGTGTGTGTGTGTGTGTGTGATTTCAATAAAATATAATTTGTACTTAAAGTTGTTCAGCTTTTAACTTTTAGGAACCTATGAGGATAAAGTGTCAAACACATCCCACTTTATAGGGAAGGATATTTTATTATTTTTAAAGACTTTACTTATTCATGAGAGGAGAGACAGAGAGACAGAGGGAGAAGGAGGCTCCATGCAAGGAGCCTAATCCGGGACTCGATCTCCGGTCTTCAAGATCACACCCTGGGCTGAAGGCGGCACTAAACCGTGGAGCTACCTGGGCTGCCCAGGGAAGAATACTTTAAATCAAGATTAAAAACAGGGGCAGCACTGGTGGCCCAGGGGTTTAGCGCCACCTTCAGCCGGGGGTGTGATCCTGGAGGCCCGGGATTGAGTCCCGTATTGGGCTCCTTGCATGGAGCCTGCTTCTCCCTCTGCCTGTGTGTCTGTCGTGAATAAATAAATAAAATCTTTTAAAAACAGGATTAAAAATTTTAATATTATGCCATTCCTCTGGGAAAATCATCTTGTCTTAGGCTATGCAATAGTGCCTAAGATGCAGAAGAAAATCCGAGTGTGTATGTGTTTAACCTTGATATCATGGTCCAAACTTAGCAAAGTGCACAAAGTAAGCAAAAAGCATAAAAGGATGAAGGCCTCGGAGTTCAGGGACCATTCACTTGATGAATTCCTGAGATACGTTAGGTAATCTTTTCAGCATATTTCATCTATGAAGATATTTTTTTTTCCATAACAGCATTTGGAGAATGAGTTCCTGACAAAATGTACTTCCATATTCTAGTATCTTCAGAAATAATTCAGTCCTTTCATATTTTTGAAATAAAGAAAGGATTTATCTTAGAGGCATCATGAGGCGAGCCGTCAACATTTCATCTTGAAAAATCTTTACCAAGATCGAAATATCCAAAGTGCCTCTTCTCCTGGCCCTCCTGTTCCTCATTCTAACACCAGGGACTCCCATCCCCAGGAATCCTGCCTCCCTGTAGTCCTGGCACCCACACATCTGATTAACCTTTCTAAGTCTTTATCTGCTTCATTGGCTGAAAATCAACTTACCTTCATTTATTTCCCCCTTTTCTCTTTTTTTACTACTTTTAGCTTAAGTACAAATAAAGAACTCTTCTTTCCTACAGCTATCCACAGGAAAAGAATATTTTAAAATTACCAAATCTAATATCTTGGTGTGTAGGGAATTATGTTTTTGTAGACTTTTGATGATGAAGCCTTCTGAGAATGCCAAAGGGCGTTGCAAATTTTTTTCTTCTCTCTATTAAAATAGACCAAATTTCAGAGAAATGTGAGATCTATGGCAGTAAGATATACCTCACTAAGTCTAAGGCTGAACTAATTTGATTCTTACCACTTAGAGGAAGTGGTTGAGGGCAGAGCTGCCAAGCACATGGGCTCTGGAACCAGACTTTGTGAGTTCAGATTCTGGTTCCCGCAATTACTCATCATATAAACGTGTGCAAGTTACTTCATTTCTCTGTGTCTCCTCTGCAAAATGGGCTTCCAATAGTGCTTACTCAAAAGGGTTATTCTGAGGAATAAAAAAGACACTTGGAACAATGCTTTGAACATAATAAATGCTTAGTATTAGCGGTGCTGCTTGTGTGGTTCTGATCATTACTGAAAAGTTCATACAGTATCAACACAGAAATGAGAAGCATTTAATTCTAAAGGAATAGATTTTAAGGAAAAATAAGATTTTTTTTTTCCAAATTAAAATGAGAAAGTTCCTTCCTGTAGAAGTCTACTGCTTATTGGTAAGAAAGTTAGGTGTCATAAAATATCTAACAAACACAATATAGCTCAAAGACATCCCTTTAAAAAAGCGTTCGATTTTAGTGATGAACAGAAGCCATCATATTAGGGGAGCACAATTATATAATCAAGCGTAATGAATGCATATTCATTTATTTACACTGCAACCTATTCCAGACAGGAATAGAGGTTGCCATAATGATTGAATCATAAGGGAAACATAACGATAAGGAAATCTTCTAATGTGGTAGGCTAGCCTCTGCCTGCATGCTGAAGACATTGGGAAAAAATGTTGCGAAGAAATATAAACACATACGGATAGAAAATGCTCCTTCTTCATTTTTACTACTGGAACCACATTTCCTATATTGAAGGATCAAAGTTTTATTTGAATCTTTTCCATCCCTCATTCTCCACCTTCAATCAGTAGCCATGACCTATTAGTTTCACCTTTGAAGTATTTCTTGGATTCCCATCTTTTATTTCTACAGCCAATATCTTAGTTCACATTACCTCTTTAATATAAGGAGCTTCCTATTCATCTCTTTGCCCCAGTCTCTCCCTTCCCTATCCTTCTTCCCTTCTCTTCTACCACTGTAATTCATCCAATACAATGCTACTGAATTAAAATTTTTTAAATTAATTTTTCCAAAGGACGTCTCTGGTGTTGTTCCTTGCCTGCTAAAAAAACCTTCTGCATCTCCTCATTGCTTTCTATTTTTAATACATTTTATTTGTGCCTCTATGTCACTTCATATTTTCTACTTTATAATAAACTTCATATACATTTGAGCTTCTTTATGAGAAAATAAGCTCCTTGCATTATTTCTCTCACGGCATCTAACCTATTGTCTTAAGGTATCAATATTGAAAAAAATAAATAAAGCCCAGAGGAAAATATTATCTTGTGATATGCACTTCTAACTATAGCAATTCTATCTTTATGATGACATAGTTTAATCAGGACAAGATAGATATAAATCATCAAATTAGGAAAATGTAGCTAATTCAAGACCTTAATTATAGATTTGCAAGATGGTTAAATAATTTCTCTAAATTGAAAAGAACACATTTTCATCTTGTTGCCTACTATGTAAATTATGCCAACTAAAATATTACTCAAATGTTGAGGAAAGCAGGTGGAATTTTAAAAAAAGTAATTGTAAATAAAAACATTTTAAAAAGTAGCATGACAGCAGAGATTCCAACGAAAATGATAAACCGGAATGCCTTTACATGTAAAGAAGCAAGCTATTTTGTAAGTTGGATGCTTTTGAGAAGATTTATAAATACATGACCATTGAAAAAGAGTAATTCATTTATGCATTTATGATTCTGCAAACAGTGTGTGCATTTAAATGTTGTGTGACCCCAGAGTACAATTATATGAAGACGAATTTTTAGCTTGTGTACAATTTGCATTGTAGCGTGCTTATTCTCAGAAGAAAATTCATCCAGGGATTTTAGCAGACGTTAAAAAGAGCTTAGAAAAATAAGCAGTCATTATAACAACTAGGGTAAGATAAAGATAACCATTCTCAGTATCTGTAATCATTACAAGGATTAAGGTTTGTGTCTTTCCATACAATGGTAATATCCAAAGCTGCTTCTAGGGATTAAAATGGTTGCTGTATAAATCTCCAAAATATTTCTCCTCACAATGTCCTAAAAGTTTGTTGAATTGAATTTGAATGAAAGCAGAATCTTTATCATACATTCAGATTTTGCATATAAGGTATTTTAAAAGCAAACCAAACCACCACTACCCATGAGTGTGGGCTACATTTAATGATTTACTTACAAAAACTAGAGTATGAAGAGGGAAAAATAGTAACTTTAAAGTGGGGACACTCAGCAAACACCACCTTAACCAAGTCATGAAGTTTCACATCTCCAGTGATGTGTGGATGTCAGGTTCATCCTGATATCCCGAAGGACACTTCACCTCTGTTGGATTCTTTCCAAATACCCATAACCCTAGTTTAATCATAAGAAAAACATCAGACAAACCCAAACTGAAGGACACTCTACAAAATACCTGGCCAATACTCCTCCAAACTGTCCAGGTCGTCAAAAACAAGGAAAGACTGAGAAATTGGGACAACCAGTGGAGAGAGTAAGGACACCTAACAAGTAACTACAATGTGGTATCGTGGACTGGATGCTGAATCTGAAAGAGGACGTTAATGGAAAAACTGGTGAAATCCAAATAAAGTCCGCTGTCTAGGTCATTGTCATGGGCCAACGCTGAGTTCTCAGATTTAACAAATGAGCCATGGTCATGGAAAATGTTAGCCATAGTGGAAACTGAGTGAAAAGTATGGGAACTTCGCGTAGCATCTCTGCAATTTTCTGTAAATCTAAAATGTGTGCGGAATGAAAACTTCGTTTTAAAAAAAAAAATCTTAATTTTTCTGCCTCTGCCATAGAGCAGTCAGCCAGCCACTATATGTGGTCGCTGTCTAGGTTACCCGTATGACCACACCAGGAGTGCTTGGTTAACAATGTTGTTTCATGAAACGGACAAGAAAACGCATAGAAGAAAGCAAGTCAAAGATGGGGCACAGGAAAGCTCGAAGAAAATCAAAAGCTTTGGAAACAACATATAATTTAAAATTTCTTTCTGTCTTTTCCTTTTTTTTTTTTTTTTTTGCAGAATGCATTGTACTATTTACAGACAGCCAAGGTGATAGAAATTCACTTCCCTCGTATTGTGATTCCATTCAAGTACAAGTAATCTCTAGGTTTACACTTTTCTCAGGAAAGCTGTTATCTTGGTGTAGACTTCTAAGCTACCATCACCCTCCGGGGAGAGCTATGTTTTGCCAGATTGTGTGTAACAAGGTTGCAGCCCATGTGTACCCTCTGGGAGGATGTGCGAGCATTCCAAGTTCCTTTCTTTCTTTCTTTTTTTTTTAATTTTTATTTATTTATGATAGTCACAGAGAGAGAGAGAGAGAGAGAGAGAGAGAGGCAGAGACACAGGCAGAGGGAGAAGCAGGCTCCATGCACCGGGAGCCCGACGTGGGATTCGATCCCGGGTCTCCAGGATCGCGCCCTGGGCCAAAGGCAGGCGCCAAACCGCTGCGCCACCCAGGGATCCCTGCTGGTTCCTTTTAAACGTGAACAATGGAAGATGCCGTTTTAAAAATTGATATAATCTTAAAACTGAAGACCAGCAAATCAGGCCATAGCGTTCCCCCCGCCCCCCATCTTCGTTTCTTCGGTGGCAGATTGTTCTTGCAGAGTATTTATGATGACCAGGACGAGGTGTTCTTAAACATTTACAAGAGTATAATTGTATTTAGTGCCTTGGGGAGACGAGTTCATATTCTCACTGTAAAATTTCCTCTCAATAAATGTTAATAATCCAATAGGTAAATTTGATTTACGATTACCAAGTTTACCTTTTACCACTACTCTTAATAGATTTTAATCCTTGCCGTATCATACATTTGCAAACACTAATGTATCACTGGGTAACCCATATTTTCTTTCCGGGGGGGGAATATTTTAAGAATACTGCGTTTTCTACATTTGTATCTAGATGAATATTTTGTATCAGATCCATTATTGGAAGATTCATTCATCACTGCTTGGGATGATCACGGATGTCTCCTGAAATTGGTTCTCAATTTTTTTTTGCTGTTAGGCAATGCTGCATGGCCGGCCTTATTTTTCTGTGGATTCCAGTAACAAACGTGACATGGTTTTCGGTATAGAGGTAGAAGGAAGGAACAAAGTCTCTTTGGAATAGGAAGAGCAGTGACAATGAGAAAGAAGTATAGACCATCAGAAGGTCAGGATTCCACGGAGCCTGACTCCCCTATCCCCACCCCATGAGGAGATGGTACAGAAACATCGGCTGTTTGTCTCCCAAGGCTTCCTGAAGCTTAACGGGACCTTGGTGGGAGGGAGAGACCTCTCCTGAGGGACAGGACTGGGAGGAAATGGCCTATCCTCCTTCCTTCATTTTCTTCCCTCCCTTGCCTGTCACCCAGATGTCAGAGCTCTGCTGCATTCACAGGCTAACCTGGGAGACTTGAACTCCTTGGCATAGCTGGCTCTGCTCTTTGGGATAGGTTCTAGAACACCCACTGTACTCAGTATAGGAAATGGCATATTTACATTGCTGTGGCATATAAAGAAAGAACTCCATGTATTTTATGGTTCAGCTATTGAGATGCCAAACAGCTGCTGTCTCCAACAAGATACGCATGATTCTCCGTACATTAAGAGACATTTGTGTCACTTAAAAAACTGCTTTCTGTATAGATAATTTTCCTTATATTTAGAACATTTCCATATTAGAAACATTTCCATGTTTCTAAGAGAGCAGTTTTGCTTCACTATGAAGCTAGTATACTTTGATCTTCCTGGGTTCCATGTTTTTCCAGAGACTAGTCTTCTTTAAGAAGATTTTATAGGTAACTTTGAAATATACATGAGCTGATCCCCCCACTACGCATTTTCTAAGGAAGCCTACCAATATGGAAGCTGCTAAGAATGGGGACAGTTTCTTTTTTTTTTTTTTTTTTTTATGGGGACAGTTTCTTACTTACAAATACTTGTTTCTCTAGAGTTGGACACAGTGCTTGACACAGTAAATATGTTTCATTCCTGTTAATCAAAATATGAAGAAAATAATTTTCTTATTCCTTCCTTTCTGATGGTGTATATTACTACAGTAGGCACCTGAATCCAGGGTTGGGAATCTTCGGACGATTCTGTAATGTCAAGGGTCCTGCATCATTAATAGGTTCTGGGGAGCTCTGATCAGACTTACCAAATTTCTTTCCTGTTGGCCTGATAGGGGTTCTTGCAAATGACCTGATTCTACGGCAAATATCTATTACCTCTTGGTATCTGTTATCCACTGACCTATTTTTCTGGGGGCCACTTCTTTTCTAACTTCTCAAGTTGTTGAGGTGTTTAATTGCTCCTATTTCTAACTTCATTTGTGGAAAAGTAGAACAAGTTAGAAAACCTATAGCAGCTTTCAGTGAGTTGAAAGGAGTAGACTGGCAGATAAAAGAATCATAACTCTGACAAAGGGATTCAACAAAGGCAGGACCCAAGGCAGCCAAAACTGAGTCAGTGCTCACCTCACGGCTCCCATCTACCTCCAGAAGAAGAGATTTCTGTAGACAGAAAGAAGCCATTCAGAACCTTAAGATCGGCTTAGGTGCAAACTTTTCTGAGAACAAAATTCTACTACGTTAACAGTACACCCTTCCCCAGTTCTAACATATCCTTTTAATAATCTCAGCTTTGAAGTTTATGCTTCCTTAGTGTGGAGCACACACCTCCCCATTTCTGCCTCCTCCTCCTCTTAAATCCTCATTTCCTACTCAGCACTGTCTCTACCCAGGTTCTCTTTGCTCCCCTCTCCCTCACTCCCACCACCTTTTACTGTTTTTTGTTGTGCTGGGTTTGCAACTGACATTATTTTGCAGAAAAATCCACTTGGTCTTACATGAACACTGCTCCTGTTTCTACCTCTCGTTGACTCACTGGGCTGGGAGAAGGGGCTTAGCAAATTCTACTCCCCATTTCCTTTCCTTCAATGTGTGCCTGGAAACTTCCATTAATAACCCCACCATGCTCAGTATTTCAAAGACTCAAAAGTAACTTCTTTTATATATCAGTCTATGGATTATGTTTCTTTATGTCGTATTCTTTGCCACTGCCATCACAAACACCCAGAAACTCTTTTCTGTTCCTCAATTATTTTTGTGACATTCCAGCCAGTCACCTTGTTGCCACTCCTTCTCCCACTTTCAACCATTGTTCACTCCACATACTGCTTATTTAATCTAAAAAGTCAATTCAAGGGCACCTGGGTGGCTCCGTTGGTTGGGTGTCTGCCTTCACCTCGGGTCATGATCTCAGAGTCTTGAAATCAAGCCCCAAGTCGGCTCTCTGCTTCTCCCTCCCCCTCTCACTCATGCTCTCTCTTTATGGATCCCTCAAATAAATGAGTGCAATATTTAAAAGTAAATAAATAAAAATAAAAAGTCAATTCTGATCTAGTCAAAGAAGGAGGTGGAGGAGGAAGAGGAGGAAGAAATACAATCAAGGATTTTTTTTTTCAATCAAGGATTTCTTTGCTTATTGGAGTAAGTTCCAAGTCCTCAGTCTTGCTTCCGTGACTCCCTATGATATCGTCTCAACATTTAACTGCAGACTTATCTTTCAGTGTTCTCCCTTTTAACCAATATAGACTATATGTTTTTCCCATCTTATGGGGCTTTCTGGCTTTCATAATGGTAGTTATAGTGTCAACTCATAGAGCTACGTTGAGGCATCACATTAAACACTTGACACTTCATCAACTCAACAATAGTGTAAGGGTAGGAACTACTAACCCACTTTAATGGACAAAAACATTGTTATAGAGGGTTACAGAAATTTCCTAAATCACACAGCTAGAATGTGGCAAATACAGATTTGAACCCTGCTCTTTCCTTTGTTTGAAATGTCCTACTCTTGACTAATGGCAATGCTCTCATTCTCCAAAACCCATGTCAAATGCATCATCCTTCACCAAACCATTTTACATCCCTCTGCTAATTGGGCCTACCCTTCCTCTGCACCCTCACAGTTCTTGAATTGAACCCCTCTTGTGCCACAAAATATTTTGCCTTTTATCACAAAGTTGTATAGATACTTGGCTTAGCTTTTTCAAAAGCTAAGTTGATGATATGGTTGCTGCCCTACTGGAGTTTATATAGCATGTGTGACTCATT
The DNA here is from genome assembly GCF_011100685.1 of Canis lupus familiaris. Classification (NCBI taxonomy): domain Eukaryota; kingdom Metazoa; phylum Chordata; class Mammalia; order Carnivora; family Canidae; genus Canis; species Canis lupus. The sequence goes on from NC_049238.1 coordinate 63,053,442, forward strand.
GCTCTTTGTATTCCTTCTGAACATAGTAGGCATTTATTACAGGGCTACTGCACTGAGTCAGTATGTATGTGTGTATGCACACATGTATGTATCCATCTCCACACTGGGCTATTTTTGTAGAGAAATGTGACAGAATGATTTTCTAGGCCATTTTTCTTGAATGCTGTTGCCACAATGGCATTCTGGGGCCTCATTTTTACCGTTATCATTTGTGTAGAAAAGAGCATGCTCTATGCTCAAGAAATGTTTTATTCAAGTGAGATAATAAACTATTTATCTAAGTATAATGAAAGGATACATGTCATTAGCTTTGTTATTATTATTATTATTTTAAGTCCTACTCCTTCTGGAATCTGATGTGAAGACAGCTTGTTTTTCACTAAACAGAACCGGGGACAAGCCAGGAGTGACAAATGAGAGGCAAAAGTGACAGTAAGTGGCAGAATCAGGATTTAAATCTAGATGCATTTGATGCAAATGCCATAGTTCTTAATCAATATGCTATATAGTCACAAAGCAATTGTCTAGCCATTATGTTGCCTACCAGTACAGTTACACTTTTCTGACAATATGTTCCGGCCACTGGGATTAGAATTTGTGTTTCCCCCCCAAAAAAATTTAGCTGCCCATGGGTAATTTAGGATGAGGGCTCTGTTCTTGTTTTGTTTTTGATATCGAGGAAATGTCCTACTACTTGTCCATGGGGAATGTATTTTAACTGTGCTTAAGAATCTATCCCAACAGTTGATCTTATTGTCATTGTTTCCTATTACATTTCAGAAGGCAACTTCAAGTTTGGGGGTAGCACTCTTTTGTCGCCTATCCATATAAACTGAGGTTAAGCATAACTTAGAGAATAAAGAATAAAATATAACTGCCCAGTGTTATCTGAAACAGAGATGGACCTAGTTTGCAATCCAGTATAGAGCATACGGGAGGGAAAAGGCAAATTTAACCTGCACACAATGATAAGAAATCTATTAAAATGGACCTTGGAGTAGGTCTTCATTGCTTTCAAAATCACATGCAAATTTCCTCAGAAGGTGCATACCAGTCTTCAGAAAATGGTCCTTCTTTACCATTCTCACCTTTTTTCTCACCATTGCATCCAAACCTGCTGAATTTCTTATAGGTCTTCCCAAGAGATATGCTTTTTCTCACCTCTGGAAGTCTGCATGCTCAGATTTGCTTCCTTCACTAACCCCTATTGTACTAACCCCTATTGATCCTCCAGGACTAACCTCAAACTCAGGCTGCACTTCCTTCTGGGCTCCCTGACTCCCCCCAAATGATGCTATAACGAGGAGGTTCACTCTGCTTATTTCCCACTGGTGGGGCATGTCTCACTGATTTGCAATGACCTTTTCACTTGCCTGTCTTCCCAATCAGCCTGTAAACCTCCCCGAGGACACAGTATGTCGTGTTCACAGATTTATGGAATATAGTGGGTGCTTGTTACATTTTTCCTGGATGGATGAATAAGTGGATGAAAGAATGAACTCCTTTCTAAGATGAGACTGTTTGCTCTGTATCTTTTAAATCTAGATATTTTTCCCCAATGACCTTACTATTCCCCAAAGGATTTGAACGGCTGAATTATAGTAGTTTAGTGGCAACCAGATTATTAAAATATTTGGGCAACTGCCAGAATTTTTTTAATCATATGCATACTTTGCATCTGGATATTTTATTGGGGTAGGGATTATTCTTCTGGGAAATAATGGAGGTTTTCCTAGTGAATAAACCATCAAAAGAGATAGATCAGCTTAAATTAATCTAAGAAACTAAATATAACTGAATAGAAAGAAATATGCTTACTATTATTAAGAGGGAAAGCACACTATTTTTTTCTGTAATCAATTGCAAATTTACATTTCATGACTCTGGTTGTTGTTTAATCAAAAATGATTATCTTCCTTGATTAGAAGTATTTTTTAAGGAAAAGGAATTGCTAATTAGTTTGCTAGCACTCTGTTGAAGGTGTTTGCAATTAAATTGAGGAGGTAAGGAAAGCTGCAAATGATTCCAAAGCTGAAATTAGTCAAATATCGAAGGAGCTCCTCTGTCAAAGTATGAGAAGTTTTAAACTTCTTAAAAGAAAAAAAAAAAAAGCAGGGGCATCTGGATGGGTAAGGGGTTAAATTTCTGTTTTAGGGTCAAGTCATGATCTCAGCATCTTGAGATCCAGCTTTGCCTGGGGCTCTCTGCACTCTGTGGGGAGTCTGCTGGAGATTCTTTCCCTCTGTTCCCCATCCCCCATCATGTGCTCCGACATCCTAGCTCTCTCTAAAGTAAATAAATACATCTTAAAAAAAAAAAAAAAACCTACTACCTAAAAAGATATTCTTACAGAAAAAAGAATCTGAGAGGTCTTGGTTCAGACTAAAGCAACTTAGTATTCAACATTTTTATTATACCTGTACTTAAGAAAGCAAATTGCTAGTGTATATGTAGATATATTTAGATAAAATTGTGGTATCTGACCATTTTGAAATTGTTTTTTCTCTTCATTATTAGTATGGTGCTATGTATAACAGCGACTTCTGATTAGTCCACTTAGGACTGGTACCTGAGTCTCCCCAAAGCTGTACCTTTCACACATCACATGACTTTTTTTTTTAAGATTTTATTTATTTATTCATGAGATACACCGAGAGAGAGGGAGAAAGAGAGAGAGAGAGAGAGAGAGAGAGAGAGAGAGAGAGAGAGAGGCAGAGGAAGAAGCAGGCTCCATGAAGGGAGTCTGACATGGGACTCGATCCAGGGTCTCCAGGATCACGCCCTAGCTGCAGGCGGCGCTAAACCGCTGCGCCACCGGGGCTGCCCTACAATAGTGCTTTTCAAAAATGTGCAATGTTAGGCTATATTAAGGAAATATGGTGTCCAAATGTTGGGAAATAGGTATATCATACTACATATACCATAGCTCACTGTGTTGAATTCTATTATGAGAAATGTTGTGTTTCTCATAATAGAATTATGAGTAGCCAGAATAGAAAAGGTCTAGAATTAAAGTAACCAGAATAGAAAAGGTCTAGAAATTATTTCATGTAAATAACACTTGAAGTAATATGAAATATTTAAACTAAAAAACAGAAAACTAAAGGAAACCATTATAGCTATTTTTGACTACTTGTTCAATCATTGATTGATTCATTTGTTCACTCAAAAAATATTCAGCGAATTCCCACAATGTACCAGGCATTTTGACTTCCTGCTCATTTCTGATATTTTGCCTGTTTCCTCCATCTGTACCTTCAATACAGGTAGACCAACAATCTTATGGAATAGAAAGGAAACTAACTCATCTATAAATCCAGATTGAATGCTTATGAATGAATTTTATCATCCTGCAATTAAAAAAATCCACATTAGTCCTTTTGTCTTGGTTTAGCCTAAAAATGAAGCAATGTATTGATCTACAGTTTCAAAACAACCCATATCAAAATCCCTGGTGGCCTTCAAAAGACACTGCTAAGACAATGAAAAGACAAACAATACACTTAGAATGTTTGCAAAACTCATATCTGATAAAGGACTTGTATCTAGGATACAGAAAGAATGTGCACAACTTGATAATAAGAAGACAAACAACCTATCAAAAACTGGCCAAGAGCAACTTGAATAGATATTTTATCACAGAAGATATATGAATAGTTAATACGCACATGAAAAGACGTTTAACATCATTTGTCATTAGGGAAAAGCAAATTAAAAACATAATGAGATACTATTTTACACCAACTCTAATGGCTAGAATAAAAAGACAATATGAATAGAGAGAGAGAGAAGGGAGAAAGAGAGAGAGATGAATATATATTTATAATAAATATCTATACATATATAATATAAAAAAGACAACCATGTTGGAAAGACAGGACTCTTCATACACTATAATAATAGGAATATAAAATGGTACAGCTGCTACACAAAGCAGTGTGGCAGTATCTTGAAAAGCTAAACATAAATTTACTATTATGGCCTCACAATTCCATTCTTAGTCATCTACCCAAGAGAAATGAAACCATACATCCACACACAAACTGGTATATGATTGTTCTTCGTAGCATTATTCAAAAGAGCCAAAAATTGGAAAAAAATTTAGATGTCCACCAATTGGTGAATGGATATATAAAATGTGGTGTATCCACACAATGCAATACTAGTCAGCAATAAAAAGGAACAAACTGCAGACATATGCTTCCACATGGATGAACCTCAAAAATGTTATTCTCACTAAAAAGAACACCAGGCACAAAAGACTATATATTGTATTATTCCATTTATATGAAGTATTCAGAAAGGACAAAGCTATAGAGACAGAAAGTAGACTAGTGGTTGCCTGGAGCAGGAGTGAGGAGGAACAGGATTAACAGTAAACTTGCATATGGGATCGTATTGGGGCAATGAAAGTGTTCTAAAAATGATTCATGATGATAGTTGCATGACTTTAACAATCATCAAATGGAATATTAGAAAAGGGTGAATTTTATAATATGCAAAAACATGCTTAAATAATGTTAAAACATATTTAGGTTAAAAAAAAACTCTGGTTATTTTTTTTTTTGCAGATTGATAAACTGACCCTCAAATGTATATAGAAATGCAAAAACCCAGAATAGCCAAGATAATCTTGACAAAGAAGAACAAAGTTGGAGAACTTACACATCCCAACTCTATTTATTTAGAGAGAGAAAGAGAGAGCATGTAAGGGGGGGAGGTATATGTACAGAGGGAGTGAGGGACAGAACCTCAAGCAGACTTCATGCTGAGTAGAGCCCACATGGGGCTCGATTGCATGACCCCAAGATCACAAGCTGAGCCTAAACTAAAAGTCAGCTGACTAACTTACTGAGCCACTCAGGCACCCCATATACATCCCAACTTTCAAACTTAATACAAAGCTACAGTAACCAAGATAGTGTGATACTTGCATAAAGACAAACATAAAGATCTATGGGATAAAACTGAGAGCCCATAAATAAGCCTTTAGATTTACAGTCAATTGAGTTTTGACCTACATGCAAAAAAAAAAAAAAAATAGCTAAAGAACAGCCTTCTCAACAAATTGTGCTGGGACGATTTGTCCCAGCTATGCGGAACATAGAGTCACCCGTGTGCTTACCCAGAGAGGAGCTCATGTGTCTGAAGGGTGTATTTTCTTCTGTCATGTTGATGTTTCCTTCTTAATTTATAGGATTTTTTTAATGTAAAAAATTGCACTGAACTCTATAAATGTAAATGCTTCTTTTTGTAGCTCATATAAAAAAAAGTTTCCATATTTGTAGTATACTGCAATAATATTTTTTACATCCAGCTCTTTAAGTGATCCTTGTTCTGGTGGCCTTGTATAAATATGTTTGCCCTAGTTGAATTAAGAAACTTTAAAGGTTATAAAATGAAAATAAAAAATAAAGTACTTGTTTTCTGCTAGATGCAAAAAAAAAAAAAAAAGTATGCACGAGCAAAATAAATAAATAAATTTGGACCCCTTCCTCACACCATACACAAAAATTAGCTCAAAATGGATAAAAAATCTAAATATAGAGATAAAATTATAGAATTTTATAAGAAGGGCACCTGGGTGGCTCAGTCAGTTAAGCATCTAACTCTTGATTTGGGCTCAGGCCATAATCTCAGGGTCCGGGGATCAGGCTCCCTGTTGGGTTCCTGCTCAGTGGGGAGTCTGCTTGTCTCCCTCTCCTTCTTCCTCTCCCCCTGCTCGCATGTTCTCTCTCTCTCTCTCTCTCTCTCTCTCAAATAAATAAATAAATCTTTAAAAAAATTTAGAAGAAAATCTTTGTGAACTTGGATTAGGAAAGCAATAAAAGAAAGAACAGATAAATCAGATCTAATCAAAATAAAAAACTTTAAAACACACTATCAAGAAACTGAAAAGATAATCTATGGAATTGGATAAAGTATTTTCAGATCATATATCTAATAAAGAACCTATACCTACTATATATAAAGAAATCTTACAATTCAGTGATTTAAAAAAATTTTTTTAAAAGAGCAAAGGATTTGAATGGGCATCTTTCTAAAAAAGATACAAATGACTACTAAGCACATGAAAAGATGATCAATATCATTATTCATTGAGGAAATGCAAGTCAAAACCATCATGAGATACTTCACATTCAGCAGAAATGATAAAGTCAGTAAGACAGAATGACAAGTGTTGATGAGGACTGAAGAAATTCTGCCCCTGATACACTCTGATGGGAATGTAAAATGGCACAGGCACTTTGGAAAACAATTTGGCAGTTTCTCTAATTGGTAGGTATCTACTAAGGAGAAATGAAAATAAATGTCCCCATGAAGATTTGTATGCAAATGTTCATAGCACTGTTATTCACAATAGTCAAAAGTTGGAAATAACACGTATGTCCGTTAATGGTGAATGAATTAAGAAATAGAATTATAGAATACAATTCACCAATAAAAGGGAGCAAAGTACTGATACACACTTCAACATGAATGATGTTTACAACATGAATGAATCTCAAAAAACTCTTGTTCAGTAAAAGAAGCCAGATACAAAGGAACGTACATTATAAGAGTCCTAATATGAAATGTCCCAAAAGGCAAATCAGTAGAGACAGAATGTATGTTAGTGAATGCCCACAGCTAGGGGTCGGAATGGGAAATGACTAAATGAGCATGAGATTCTTTTTAGTAGTGGTGGAAGCATTCTAGAATCTGTGGTGATGATTGCACAATTTTAGATACTAAAAATCATTTAGACACACACATAAGATGGATGGATTTGGGGGATCCCTGGGTGGCTCAGCGTTTTGGCGCCTGCCTTTGGCCCAGGGCACGATCCTGGAATCCCGGGATTGAGTCCCACGTCGGGCTCCTGGGGTGGAGCCTGCTTCTCCCTCCTCCTGTGTCTCTGCCTCTCTCTCTCTCTCTTTCTCTCTCTCTATCATAAATAAATAAATAAATAAATAAATAAATAAATAAATAAATCTTAAAAAAAAAGGATGGATGGATTTTATAGTATGTAAAGTACACCTCAAAAATCTGCTACCCAAAATAATAATTTTGAAATGCTGTTAGAAATGGAAAGGATCTGGAAATCTCCTAGTCTGAACTTCTCATTTTATTGAGGACCTAAATGAGGTCAAGATAGGTACAGCGATATACCTAAGGTCATAAAGACAGCTATTATCCTCATAAAATCTAGAACCCAGCCACTTGGAGGTTAGCATACTCATCAGGTTTCTTTCTTGGGTATGCATTTCTTGATTACTCAAACTAAGAAGGGGTCATCTTTTAAGATTCTCTCACAGCACTGGGTGAATTTCCTTTATGGCCTTTAGTACAGGTTATCATTGTCCTTTGACAGGACAGACAACTCTGAGAGGCTAACTCTCTTCCACTTTTGTTTGCATTTCATCCCCATGCCTAGCACAAAGTGCAGACGTGATGGGGGCTCTCAATAAATATTTGCTGAATTAATGAATAAATGAAGAAACAGATGGACCTGGAGCCCAAACATTCCCATTACTCATTGTAAAGTAATGCCTCATGAGGAATCTTCCCCTGATAAAGATTGGGTGACACCCTTCACAGAAGTCTCCAGAAATGTACATTACCCTCTTGTAACAAGGTGAAATCAAATATTTTATTGGAGTTCAAAATAAGAATTAATAGCTTCTTTAGACTGGAAAGAGGGACCGTTACAGAGGAAAGGTCCATTGGATTTTGGTAAGCTGTAGGAAAGGAAGAAAATTTCAGGTGAAGCTTTTCTTTATGACGACAAGGCCTATAAAAAGCTATAGATCAGGGACAGCTAATGTAAGAACTTGACAGGCTTTGTAACATTTTAGTTAGTTACTTTTGTTATCTTTCTGAATATGTGCTGGGGGTGGGACATGAATGGAGGGAGGGGAGAATCTGCAGTTGGGCAAAAGCCAACATACTTTTGAATGCTTTTCAATTGTCCCAACAATTTTAAGTGTCATGAAGATGACCTGTAAAATAGCTGAACAAAGAACTTCCTATTGCAAATATAAGATTATGGTTGATTTCCGCTCCTCACAAAACAATTTGTTGGTCACTGCACTGGCAAGGCAATGTGTCAGTGGTCACAGTTTTTATTCCCAAGGAGCATTCCCAAGAAGATAGGGGAGGATGGATAAGTCAATTGTCGATCATAGCACAGAGTGACAAGTGCTGAATCTATTCAGATTCTCAGGGTGCAAGTAACACATGCTGATCTGCTGTCTCGGGCAAAAACAAAAGCAAAAACAAACCACCCAAAACCAAAAAAAACTTATGGAAGGATATGAGACAGCTCGTAAAACTTAAGGAAAAAATGAGAAAACCAGGTCCTCAAAACAAGAGAAGCTTGAACAGCACCCAGAATCCAGAGGATAGGAAACAATTGAGAACCTATTCAAGCTCCATTATTTGAAATAAATCAGCTCCATCATTTCCCAACAGTGTGTCAATCACTGTCACGCAATGCAAATTCCAGAAGAGTCTGACTGGTCCAGGTGGATCCCATGCCCAGCCTTTGGCCAGGGAGGGTCCTGCAGCTTCACTAAAAGTCCACCAAGACTGCATGCAGCAGGGAGGGACAGTTCCCCAGAACAAAAATGAAATTTTGCTTCCAGAATAAAGGCAGACGCAAAGTACGGACATCCTCATGAGAGTGTTAGAGCATCCACTAAGCCAGGATTGTGAGAGCTTAGCCCTACCCAACTTTTGCGGAGTTTCAGTTAAGTTTCCAGAGGAAGTAACAGAGACATTCTGGGAGAGATTTCTATAGAAGCTTTTCCATCACATCTGGACGAAAGCAAAATTAGATCTATCAGCTTCTCAAAGTCTTTTGTTTATTTAAAAAGCTTCTAAATCTTAGGGTAATCAGAAGGAACAGAAATTCTGAAATAAATCTGTATTTGATGATAACAAAATAGCCCCAGACACTATGAATTCCATTATTACATTTAGACTTGTAAAGAATCAGTAAGGCTGCACTGCGTAGAAACTGGTAGAAAGAGAACTGGTAGAAACTCCAGTTCTCTAACCAAAGGGAAAGTGTACATTAGGAGTGGTCAGGAATTTATTCAAAACGCCCGCTGTACATAGTGCCACAGGATTCAAACTCATGCTGATCTGACTCCAAAGTCCATGTTTGTAACAAATCTGCACTAAACTCCCAGCATCTTTTTCCTGGAAAAAAAAATCAATTATATGTTCTTTTGTTAGTTTGGGTGTTGTTTTAAAGTTCAAGTTGTTTTAAGATGGCTTATTTCCATTTTAATGGTAATATTGTTAAGGCTATAAAAGAAGTCTAAAATAAAAAATTCTCAGCAAAAAAGTTAATCTTGGGACTCTTACCTTACTATAAAAATTAACTCCAAATGGATTAAAGACCTAAATATAAGAGCTAAGACTATAATAGTCTCAATGGAACACAAGGGGAAAGTTTCATGACATTGGATTTGGCAATAATTTCTTGGATCTGGCACCAAAAGTACAGGCCACAAAGGCAAAAATTGACAAGTGGAACTAAATAAAAATTAGAAACTTCTGCGCATCCAAGGAAACAATCAAGAGAGTAATAAGGCAACCTATGGAATGGGAGGAAATATTTACAAATCCTAGAGCTGATAAGGGATTCATACCCAGAACTTCAAAGAATTACAACTCAATACCAAAAAAGAAGTAACCTGATTTAAAAATGAGAAAAGGACTTGAATAGACATTTCCCCAAAGAAGATATACAAATGGCCAAAAACACATGAAAAGATGCTCAACATCACTAATCATTGGGGAAACACAAAGCAAAACCATAACGGAATACCACCTCACATTAGTTACGATGGCCACTATCAAAAAACCAGAAAATAACAAGTGGGGACAAAGATGTAGAGAAACGAGAATTCGTATGCACTATTGGTGAGAATATCACCTGATGCAGCCACTGTGGAAAATGGCATGGAGATTCCTCAAAAAATTAAACACAGAATTATCAGACGGTACATTCTACTTCGGGTGTATATCCAAAAGAACTGAAAACAGAATCCTGAAGAGATATTTGCATAACGATGTTCGTTGAGGTATCATTCACAACAGCCAAGAGGTGAAAGCAACCCAAGTGTCCATCAATGTGTGAATAGCTAAGCAAAATGTGCTAGATACTGACAATGGATTATTAGTCTTAAAAAAAGGAGGAATTCCCATCACATGCTACATGGATGAACAATGAGGACATTATGCCTAGTGAAGTAAGCCAGTCACACATACACACACAAAGACAAATACCATATGATTCCACTTATATGAGGTTTCTGAAGGAGTCCAGCTCTTGCAAACAGAAAGCAGAATGGTGGTTGCCAGAGGCTGAAGGTAGAGAGGGACACGGGGAGGTGTTCTTCAATGGATATAGAGTTTTGGTTTTGAAAGATGGAAAAGTTCCAGGGAGGGGCACCTGGGTGGCTCAGTGGTTGAGCATCTGCCTTTGCCTCAAGCCGTGATCCTGGGGTCCTGGGATCAAGTCCTACATTGGGCTCCCTGCATGGAGCCTGCTTCTCCCTCTGCCTGTGTCTCTGCCTCTCTCTGTGTGTCTCTCATTAATAAATAAATAAATAAATTTTTTAGAAAGAAAAAGAAAAAGTTCTAGGGATCTGTTGCACAATAATGAACATATAGTCAACACTACTGTACACTTAAAAATGGATGATATGGTAATTTTACGTGTTTTTTACAACTTTTTTTTAAAAGCACTGTTGGCTGAGTTTAAGCCTGTGGTGATAGGGATTCCTCAGTTCTTAATACAGAAGTTACCACCATATCCAGTCTGTCATCCTATGCCTGCAAAACTGATTTTTTTTTTTTCAAAACACTAAAACGGAGGACATTGCAATTACTGCTTCAGCCTTTCATCATTCAGGCTTTAATGCATCATTCCAAGCCTAAGATTACTATCTTGATGTCTTTGGCTAGTCCCATCACCTTGTTTACTTGACGCATTTGTTTGGCGTGCCCCGTAGATCTCTGTCCAAATCACTGAAGACAGAATTTAACAACCAAGGTGAAGGACCACAAATGATCTCTCTTCAAGCACTTTTTCTGTGCTTTGGTTTTTAATATACCTATTTAACCAACCAGGTAATTGTTCATCAAACTATTATTGGTTATCTACCATGAGCCAGGCACTGTGCTTGGTGCTGGTGATATAAATATGTGCGTGCGTGCACACACACGCAGTCTCTACTGTCTCTTCCTTTAAGGAGTTCATATTCCTATACTTTACTAACAAATATACCATAAAAGACTGTAAAATGGGGATCCCTGGGTGGCGCAGCAGTCTAGTGCCTGCCTTTGGCCCAGGGCGCGATCCTGGAGACCCGGGATCGAATCCCACGTCGGGCTCCTGGTGCATGGAGCCTGCTTCTCCCTCTGCCTGTGTCTCTGCCTCTGTGTGTGTGTGTGTGACTATCATAAAAAAAAAAAAAAAAAAAAAGACTGTAAAATGCTTCTCTGAAATTCAGAAACAATGGTCCTTAATATTAAACACTTACAATGGCAATCAGATAGCCAAGGGGAAGTCTGTCTTCTCCTCAAATCCAGGCTGCTCAACTTTTTTCAATGACCGCTGTTACAAATTCCCATGGATACATTTAAGGTCACTTCACATTTGTATGGCCTGGTTTGCCCTAACCTACTTTTTAAAAATTCTAACCAACATTAAACAATTGTTATGCTGAACTTAAATATTTAGTAAAGAATGAAAGATTCTGCTTGGTTTGGATGTGTATGCTTCATTAAACCGATGGTTTTAATTACAGTAATATTTAGAGGACTAATTATCTTTGAGTAATCAGAGTATGAAGCAATTTAAATGTCATTCCTGGCACAGGTTAGAAGCAAATTTACTTATTAAATTATGGAAGTTTTACTTTATACTGGCCACTGAATAATTTAAAAATGAACATGACACTTAATTGCAGAGATGAAAAAATAGATACAAAGGGAATAGCTTTGTATCAACTGAGAACAGCCAGGCCTGAGTTTTTTTTCTTAAATATTGAAAACCTCCATATTTTGGAGTTGCCTCTCCAAACATGATTCTCAAGTAATTTATTTTCAAGTAATTTAGCTTACTAAAAATTTTCAAAATTTTGAAAGTCCATTTTGAAGCTTTAAGGAACAGTTCAAAATAGACATCAGCAACTTTTACTTCAAAAAAGGATTTGTTTATTCAGTTGGACAGTGATAACACAATGTTATGTTGAACTGTATGTTGCTATTTTTGTAAGTAAAAAAATTACTGAAAACCAGCAATTTCATACAGTGTGATCTAATGAATATAGCACAGCAGATGATAGGTCTTTAAAAAATAGAAACTAATTTTAAAATGTCACAAGTAGAATTGAAAATATTACATAAAATTTGGAAAAATAATGAAAAATCCATAATCTCACCACCCAAATATAAATTCTATAATCATTCCTATATATTCCCTTCCATTATTTTCTCTGTTGCATGTTTATATGTTTGTAGTCATAGCATACATCAATATTTGCATATATAAAATTTAAAAATTTACAGCATCTGTTTTTTTAAATTTGTGATATAATCTTTCTATACATATAATTTTTAGTAATTGAATAGGCTATAGTTTACTTATTCATTCTCATATTGTTCAATACTTAGGTCATTTCCAGTTTTTGATATTACAAATGGTGTTATGATGAGCATCTTCTGAACTGCTAAGAAAAAGTTGCTTTATATTTGTATAATCCATTACAAAAATCTATGTTTCTGTATTTTTCCACTGTATTTTTAATTAAGTAAATATGATGAATACTCTTAGTACATCAGGAAATGAAAAGGCGTTCCATACATTTTTCTTTGTAATTTACCATTACCACTCAAAACTGACATCTTTTATAGTCATTAATTCCTAAAGACAACATAATAATAATTTTTAGAGCTCACATTCTACTACCAAACTTTCCAGTGAGCTTGTAATTAAAATGTCAGAATTCTTTCCGGTCCTTGAAAACAATGTTTTGCTTCAGATGATTGATTCAAACTTTGTTTTATAGATCTTAATTCTCACATCTTCCACTTGAGGTCCAAAATGAGTCCTCAAGGTAAGGAACAAAATAAGAGTATAGAATTTAAAATCCATTCTTATTAGGTTGACATAGACCACAGGGTTGTCTTTTTTGCCCCCCACCCCACCTCCATTTAAAAATAAAAATTTGAATTGTTGCACAACCTAGAGTTTAAGCTTTTCCATTGAATTATTTGATAAATTATAGTTCCTAAATTTTCAAGTGTTATTTTTGTGTAAAGAACATGTGTTCAGTTCATTCTTAACTTAAACTCACACCACATGTTGGCCTGGGCCAGGTTTTACACTGTCATATTTGAGAATAGAAAAGATGGCGGGGGGAAAAAAGAAAAGAAAGGAAAAAAGATGGCAGACACACAGTTGTAAATTTGAGATAGCCACCAGTGTAACCTATTACCCTCTTTTGGGTCTTACTTCCTCTGCAGTCACCAAATTACCTGAAGTTCTAGTGCTCAGGATTCATTTGGAGGATTCTTCACCATTATTCCGCTTCTAAAGGGCTATCAGGAGCGTTAGGAAGTGGCTGATTGACAGGCCTCTTTGTTTTGATTATTTAATCCAGAATAATGGGAGTAGAAATACATGTCATCTCCCACTCATCCCCTTTAATCATCCTCAGTGCTAATACTCAATAATTGGCAACATCTACGTAGTTAAACAAGGATGCAATATCTGACTTAGAATGAATCATTTTAATTGAGAATGCTCCAATCTACTGTCTGCCTACCACCAAACATTCTCTAAGGAGAAATCATTCAATTTGACAAATATTTGAGTGCCTTCTCTACATAGGGTAAGATGTGTATCAAGGAGACCTGTGCCCCTGGTTTTTTGTTTTGTTTTGTTTTTTGTTTTTTTACATTTTTCCTAGCCTAATAAAGGGCTAAATTCTTCCAAAACACATCCTGTGGCTGAAAATGTTTTTGTTCGCCGTTATGCAATCTTATGAAAAAGCATGGTCTCTTCCAAATTGGACATCCTATAAATTGAAGACATTAGTCATCACTGGTGCGTTTTTTTCTTCCATTTAAAACACACACTTTAATACTTTTTTTTCGGGTCAGATTTTAAGTGGTATATTGAAATATTGGAGAAGAAATACTATATGTGGGAAAAAAAAAGACAAAGCTTAGGCAGATAATATTTTAAAAAGCAATCTCCATTAGAAGGAGGAAGAAGAGCCATGTCATTTTCTCATATTTCAATTCCTAGGCATATATGTAGAATTTAAGAAAACACAACATGACACAGCACTCACTCATATGCTCAGCATGTAATTATTGAGCGTGTGTCATGGATGTCCCACTGGAATCATCTCTGTGGGAGATGCAAAGGAAAATCGGGGCCTATCCTTGCCCTCAAGCAGCTTACAGCATCTCTGGGAAGACAAGGTAGCAGGTCAAGCAGGGCAAGCTCAGAGGCAGTGTGGACTACTGACCCCGTGGTGCAGACAGCAGCGTGTCAGGAATGTGTCAGAATGTCTTGGGAGGCTGCAGAGGAGCAGTGAGGCTTGGGCTGAATCTTCCAGGGTGAGAGGATTTAGCTGGATGGGGACTTTGAAGGCTCTCTAGACTGAGGAGAACATTTAAGAAAAGGCAGAGACTGTGAAACAATGTTCAGGGTTAGTGAGTAATAGTCTGGCTGTGTCATGGAAAATGAGACTGGAACAGATTTAGGGGTGGGGAGGCACGGGGAAGGCAGCGGAGTCTTCTTGCTACCACGCTTTTATGTGCCAGGCCCTGCATACATCTTATTGGGTCCTTCTGACAACTTGATTACTTCCCAGCTTTACCAGAAGAGGAAAATAGATTCAGACAGATAATGTGATTTTTTTTTTCACGTTCATAAGACTAGTTGGTGACAGCATGAGGATTCAAACCCAAGTCTGTGAGCTCTTTCCCCTGTACTAGTTCCTTTAAATGAATGGCTTACAGAGGGACTTGAACTTGCTTCTGTGTGAATATGTGTACACGTGACAAGGAAGACCTCGCCAGACGGGGTGAGCGGTCCTGTGAGTACCTTAGCGTCTAGTGACCTGACACCCAAAACAAAGGTGAAATAAGTCCAGATGTGCCCTAACTCCCTTAGCTCACAAAATTCAGGAATCCCCAGCTTATGACAATAGAAAAGTCAGGTCGGAGTTCAAGGGCTCCTGCGTTTTACATGTTACGTAATTAAACATGACATTTTAGTTTACTTTTATAGACTGCGGTCCTAGTTAAATATTGTTCTGAAAGACTTTCAAGTCTTCCATGAAATCATCCACCCTAAACTTGAGGGCAATAAGTTTTCCAGAAGAGGGTGAATGATGGATGTTTTTTAGTCCGATAATATTTACAGACATCACCTGATCTCGGTTGCCAAAGACTGGTATGTTGAAACCACAGGACACCACAGGTTCATTTTTTTCTAATTAAAACAACAACAACAACAAACCTGACTCTATAGTAAAAAAAGAACAAGAATCCCCTTTTTGTCTGCACTGCTTTCCCACAATTTCTTCTTCATTGTCCATTAGAACAGCTGCAACGCACTACACATTAAAAAAGGAATGTGGCTGCTAGCTATTCAATGCGTTTTTATGATTTTAAGCAAATAACACACTATCTAATGACTAATTTAACCCAGTTTACAAACTTCAAGTATCTAATTTTTATCTATCATTAACAGATTTCTGTCTCTACTGAAAAAGAACACGTTAGCCTGCCCTTGCTGTGGCCTCCCAGCCTCCAAGAAAAGCCCGTTTGCTAGCCCCAGGTGCTTAGACTTTAGGATCTCAGATCTCAGATTTGGCAAAGTGCTGTAGATGTAGGCGAGAGAGAATGAAGAGACAGTGTTTCCTCCCTGGGGTCCTACATTCAGAAGGGCCTCATCTTTGGCTTACTGTTCTGCTGTCACTGTCAAGAAATTCTTTTTGAATTTTTTGAATTTTTAAAAATTTATTTGTGAGATAGAGAGAGAAGAGGAGCAGAAGGAGAGGGAAAAGCACACTGTATGCTGAGTGCAAAGCCTGACCCGGGGCTCAATCTCAGGACCCTGAGATCATGACCTGAGCTAAACCAAGGGTTGGACGCTTAACCAGTTGAGCCACCCAGGCACCCCCATTGTTTAGAAGATCTTAATAACTTTTGAACGAGGGGCCTGACCTCACATTTTCATTGTGTGCAAGGCCCCATGAAATATGTAGCTGGTCCTACAGCCTAGCAGAGTGTACGGTGGAAAAGATGCTCATTTTGATCAAAGCAAAAGGCTTATATCAGGCTGGCTGAAGAAAAGAGGGCAAGCCCAGAAACCAAAAGTAGAAGGAGAAGTGAACAAAGAAAAGAGTGGTGGACCTGGGCCTGTTCATGACTGACGAGGTTGCATATGTGGCTTGTTCTAAAGGAAAGAGAAATGGGATCAGAAAAATGATCCAATACCTCTTTCCGTGTGGCTACTTTTTATCCCAATTCTACATTCCTTGTTTCTGTCCTCCCACTCTGTGCTAATAGTCATTTGGATGTAGCCTGTGACTTTGTATAATCCACAATTGCTGCTGATGTCAAAAGTACAGTATCATATGCTGATACTATCATTAGAAAAGAAACAACTGGCCCTAAGTAGAGTCACTTGCCCTAAGCCCGTGTCAGCAAACTGAGACTTAATACCTAATCTAAGTACAGTTTCAGCCTCTTCGAGGAATGCAATCTTAACCGGTCAGTCTGGAATGACCTGGCTAGCACCAGTGAGGTCACTCACCTGATAGACCCCTGCCCTCCCCCAAAAGAAAAGTGACCTTGCCTGAAACAATCCGCTCTTTGCTAGAATAACTTCCTTGTCCCGCCCCCTCCTGCCTACAGAAGTCTTCCATTTCATAGAGCACGTTGGACCTCATTCCTCTCAGCTAGATGGAATGCTGCTCAATTCATGAACTGTTGACTAAAGCCAAGAAGATTTTTAAAATTTACTGTACTGAATTTTGTTTCTTAGCACCCAGAGTTTTGCCATTATTTCTATGTTCTCAAGTGTGAAAATAAATGAAGACTACCCAAATAACAAAAGCAAAGGCTGCTTATTCTGAGCTTGCTCTACAGCAAGGAAGTCAGTGACTGTCACTCGCATTTTGGCAGAGATGCAAAGGCAGGTGGTGGGATGGTAAAGCTTGATAGTGGAAAAAAGAAGGCTTCGGGTATACCCTGACTAGACTGTCGGCTTAGGGAAGCTGTAGACAGGCTAACTAGAACAGGGGCATCTATTGGATTGGCGAATGTACTTGGCTTTCTCTTGTTAGTGTCCTAAGTTAGAAGCAGAAACAAAATTGAGGGAGGCTGCCAGTTATTACATGTCCTGGTCATTTGGGGCCAATTGTTATAGAAGTTATTATTTAAAAAAAAAAGAAGTTATTATTTAGCTTCCTGGATTGTTACCAGAGATAGCCAACTGGCATCCTGCAGGTGTGACTTACAATGGGCTGTATTCCTGGGTGGTTTATTGTAGATAAGGAGTTGGTCTTCTGGGAAGGATGCTGCAGGCTGTAGGTCAGAGCTCTATTTTTATATATGGCCTGGCCATTGTCCTTCTGTATGCTTTGTCTCTCACATGATACCCCTTAACAACAGGGCTTTATTAGTCTGGGTACAGTAAATTTTCTATGTTGGACAATCCCTACACAACATCTTTTCTTCCTTGCTAGTCTAGGTAACAATCACTTTTCATAATAAATGTGCCAGATAGTGTATTGCTTATCTAGTCTCACTGAACAGAGTTTATTAGCTGAGTCATTTTGAGAGTTTACCTGTTGGGGAAGAAATCAACCTGATATAACAGTCCTTTTGTTCTGCTAGAGTGAAAATAACATGAATCTGTTCATTTTTTTTTTCTAAATTGCAGCTTTATCTCCGCTTCCATGAAATGATTCCTGACCTTCAAGGGGAAAAAATGAGTCCAGCGTATGTTTGGGACATAATGCTTTTATCCATCAATTCTTTTTTTTTTTTTAAGATTTTATTTATTTATTCATGAGAGACACAGAGAGAAGCAGAGACAGAGACTGGGGGAGAAGCAGACACCCTGTGGGGAGCCTGATACAGGACTCGATCCCAGGACCCTGGGGTCACACCCGGAGCCAAAGGCAGACACTTAACCACTGAGACATCCAGGTGCCCCTAGCCATCAATTCTTAATAATATATTACTGATTATTATTTTTTCCTGCTTGGATCTTGTAGACAGAGTTTTTGTTACACCATGATTCTACTTGACAGACATGGATTTCTGACTGAAGGTTTTATAATGATATTTGGTGGGTTTTTAAATCTTAACTGAATTAGTAGAGATCTCCATTTCTTCAATCAGGTTAAAAAAATACCCATAATTGGAGCACCCTGGATAGCTCAGGAGCTCAGGGAGACTCTTGATCTCAGGTCTTGATCTCAGGGTTGTGAGTTCAAACCCCACAGTGGACATGGAGCCTGCTTCAAAAAAATCCATAATTCATATTAATTTCCTCAATAACATAGATTAAAAGTTCAAGACCTAGATCATGAAATAAATTTAGTAGAAATCATTATCATTACTGAGATTTATTGATAGCATTTAAAAATACAATGCTAAAATGTTATATTTCTCTAAAACCACGTACCATTTATTGAATGGAACAGGATAAAATAGAATGTAAGACATGAGAAATTAGAGGACTCTAAAGCTTCTAGCAGCCACACTTACAATTCCTGCTCTCACACTTGTAAGCTCAGTGTTTTCGTTCTTCCCCTGCACTCCTGCCAAAGCCAGCATCCTCCAGCAAGGTCTCACAACCGCATATTTAGGCTATTGCAACCGCCCCTTGCCTCCTTTATGCCAGTCCTTCTACACAGCTGCCTTCCCATTATGTCTCTCAGCAATGCAGTGGCTTAATAAAAAGAATCAACATATGTGGTCACTTCACGCATGCCTGGTACCCTGCTACTCTACGAGCACAAGAGCACTAGCTGTAGGTCCTGCCACTTAGAGCTACAGGAACTGCCACTGAGAAGGTCAAGTAACTTGAGTAACTTGCTCAAGATCTCATTACCAGAAAGTGTGGATTAATGACTTTATGACCACAAAGCCCAAGCTCTTCACTTAGCCATGTGGGTCTCTATGTGGTAGGAAGGGCATCAGACAGGCTTGGATCTGAACTGTCTCTACCATTTACAGGCTGTGTAGTCTCGGGCAACTTAACCTATATGGACCACCACTCTTTTCCTATATAGAATGGGAATATTTTGAGAATTGGATGAAGTAGCAGGGCTGGGATTCAAACCAGGTATTGAGCTCTGGAACCTGGCTCTTAACCACTATGCAAGGCAATTTGCATGAAATGCCCAGCACTAAATCTGGAATGGAGTGGGTACTCAGTAAATGGTAGTTACCTAGCCAAAAGAACTCCCTAAAGTAGCTCTCAAGCTTCTCTGTCAGCTAGATCCTCCTCCCTGCTAGTTGCTCAGCCTCTTCGTGTATACCTCTTTAATCTTAGCAGCTCAGGAAGTGAGGTTGAGAGAAAAGAGAGCCCTGCATTAGGGGTCTGAACACCTAGGTGCCAGTCTTGACTCCACCCTATGCACTGTGTCACCGTGGCTAAGTGCATTTTCTTTGAATCTTGCATTTCTTATCCATACGATAAGGATTATGTATTTCTTGCCTATTTCACAGGGTTGCATTTCTTATCCATACGATAGGGATTATGTATTTCTTGCCTATTTCATGAGGGTTACAGGTATTATTATATATGAAAGCCCTTTAGAAACATACAAATGTTACCTTGGAGAAGCAGTTGTGTGTGTGTGTGTGTGTGTGTGTGTGTGTGTGCATGCACACCAGGAGGGGGGCTACTCAGCTGGGTGGGTCAGAGAAATCTTCTTGGAGGAGCTAATATCAGAACTGACACTTGAGGAAGGTGGAGTATTAGCAGATGAAGAGGGTTCCAGACTGAAGCAATGGTGTGAACAAAGAAGGTGTAAAGTGGCAGTGTGACCTCAGAGAACGATGATGACTTATGTATTCTTAGAGCTGGAACTGAAATGGGGACATATAGACAGGGGTCAAGTCTGGAGGACCTTGCAAGCTCACCAAGGAACATGAACTCTTATAGCTCTTGAGCCATAAAAGCCTTAGAGAGGCTTAAGCAAATGAATCATGTGGTAGGGTCAGTGTGGTAAGAAGATTACTCTCAAGGCAGAGTGCAGGATAAAATGGGAGGAAGAAAGAATGAAGTTGAGAGAATGGTCAGGATAAAAGCTTTAGCCAGGGCCAATAGTGGGGGCAGGAGGTAAGAAAAGGGGGGTGATGTCAATAAATACTTGGAAGACAAAATTAGTGGTACTTGGTAATAAGCAAATTAGTATCTTTGGATAATAAAAATCAATAGGTTTGATGATTGGTCCTTGGCAAAATGCTGTAGTCAATTTTAAGAAATGGCCAGTGAGCATTTAATTTAGAAATTAAACTGGTTGGGTACCTGGGTGGCCCAGTGGTTGAGCATCTGCCTTTGGCTCATGATCTTGGGGTCCTGGGATGGAGCCCTGCATCAGGCTCCCTGCTGAAAGCCTGCTTCTCCCTCTGCCCCGCCCCCTGCTTGTGCTTTCTTTTTCTCTCACATAAATAAATAAAATCTTAAAAACAAAAATAAATTGAACTGGTAGATCAATTTAATATCAGCATAAGTTGACTATGAACAAATCATAACAAAGGTGCATCAATTCCTTCTTTATAGAACAGTTCTATAAGAAACATTTGTTACAGAAAACCTGGAAAAAATAGAAAACCAGTGGAGAGAAAAGTCCAGCCCCTCACTAGTAACATTTTGTTGTAGTATTTTTTTTTCTAGGAATATTTTTAATGTGATTATAATCATTCTATACATTATATCTAGCAGTCGATATAGATTTTTTTCTCTTTTTAAAAATATTTTTTCTCTCTCTCTTTTTAAAAAGATTTTTTTTATTTATTCATGAGAGACAGAGAGAGAGAGAAGCAGGCTCCCTGTGGGGAGCCTAATGTGGAACTGGATCCCAAGACCCTGGGATCACACCCTGAGCCAAAGGCAGACACTCAACTGCTGAGCCACCCAGGTGTCCCTATTTTTTCTCTTAATGTGTGATACCTTAACCGTGTTTATTTTGTAACAAAATCTGTAAATATCACTTTATATTTATATTTATATATATATTTATATATAACTATATATAAAAAATATTTATATGTAACTATTAGGTTATTTTCAATATTCTGCTATTGCAAATAATGCTTCAATGAACATCTTTGAATTAAGATCTTGGTAAACTTTGGTGGAATAAATTCTTAGATGAGGAACTGTATAAAATTTTAGATCTAAAAGATGTTAGAGGCAATTTATAATTTCACCAACAATATGCAAATGTTTATTTCCCATACTTTCACTGATAAACCTTGAGTTATCAGACTTAGTTTCTGTCAGTCTGATAGATTAAAGAATGTTATTTCAGTGTGCATTCCCTCATAAAAATTTATTGAGGTCCTACTATACACCAGGCCCTGTTCTAGATGCTTGGGGCACATAAATGAACAACACAATGATCCCTGCCCTTGTGGAGCACAATAAACAATAAACATAATATACAAGCAGATGATCCAGTGAGTTAGAAGGTAAGTTCTGGGGGGCACTAGAATCTCTGAGTTTAAAACAGGTTGTTGTGGCTGCCCTTGTCACAGTGTCACCAGAATGGATTAGTGGCAGCCACTGCTTTTTAGCCTCACTGGTTTTTGCTCTAAGTTTGGCATGAAAGTATCTGATTGGCAAAGCCTAGATCACATGACAGCATCTTGCTGTAAGGTAAGAATGTCTGGAAAAGTGAGCACTTGAAAATTGTAGTTTCTGTGACATATAGACAACTCTATCTCATAGGGTTGGGGAGTCCTCAAACACAGATGCTGAGTAGCCAAAAGGAATGACAAATGTCCACACAGTAGGTGCTTGATTCCCTTTTACAAGTGCCTGGGCAAACTTCAGGGAATAAGTTTCCCCAAAATCAAGCGGACCTGGGAAAGTAGGTACCCAGAGCGGCCAGGGGCAGATTTATGTGATCTGATGGGCAAGTGCACGCAGAGCCAAGGTCAAACCTTCAGAAGCATGGGCCTAAGGGATAATGCAAAATGTGACAGGTGTCAAAGCTACATGGCCCTGGACACTAGGAGATTTAGGGGAAATGTAGAGCTGGACTTTGTGTGCAGAAAGGTTGTCATGAGAATATGTGGATCATAGGCATTTTTGGAAACTGTAGAGGGCAAAGCTACATGCATCATGTATTCAACAGATACTTAGTGAGAACCTGATATATACAGTCACTGGTCTAAGCACTGGAGATAGAACAGTGAGCAAGGCTCATAAATTCAGTCTAATGTAAAACCGGCATGCAGTGGGGAAGCAGACGATAAAAGGAACTACACACACGTATTTATAATACGATGTTAGATAGTGCTAGGTGCTCTGAAATAAAATAACGCAGAGTTAAAAAGAAAAGAAAGCATGGAGCATGATGGATAAAGCAGTGGGAGAAGGTCTCTCTCAGATGGTGACATTTGAACAGAGACCTGAATGAAAGGAAGGAGCAAGACGGGCAGATGTGTGGGAGAAGAAATACCACGCAGAAATAAAAACAAGTGCAAAGGCCCTGAGCTGTATATAGTGTATATGTATGTAGTGGATTTGAAAAATATTGAGAGGCTGGTTGTCGTCAGAGTTCAGTGAGTAGTAGAAAATGAGGTTGGAGAGCCTTACATATAGAGAGAGAGCCTATAGGCCAAGGCTGTCGTGACTTGTTCAAATGCTATGGGAAACCATCAGAGCTCCTTGAGCTAGGGCATGACATGGTTTGACTCACATTTTATAAGAATTATTCCAGTGGCTGCTGGGTGGAGACTAGGTCGTAGGAAGGGCACGTTTAGAAGCCCAGAGAGACAAATCAGGAGGCTACTGCGTGGTCCAGGTCAGAGATGGTGGTGGTAATAGTGGGTGGGAGTTTCAGGGGGATGCAGTGCATCTTTGTATAAGAAAAACCTCTAGGTATTATAACCGTGCATAGAATGCTCTGGGAGCTGCAAAAGTCATTTCTGCATTAGGAGGAGTTTAGTCTAAAGCAGAGGTCAGCAAATCTGACCAAATCTGACCCCGTACCTGTTTTTTTTTAATAAATAAAGTTTTATTGTAACACAATCACACTCATTATTGTCAATGGCTGCTTTTTGTACTAAAACAGCAGAGCTGAGTAGCTGCAACAAAACCCATATGGCCTGAAAACCCTAAAATAGTTACTGTCTAACTCTTCACAGAAAAAGTTTACTGACCCCTGTTCCAGAGGACTCCACATGTGCTTCCTCCTTTCCAGAGTATCTATCAACCGTATGTGATTGTCCACTTAACACATTTATGGCATCTTTGTCCCACTGAGTTCATAAACTCCTCATGTGTACATGGGCATGAAGCTTGTTTTCTACCTCTCAAATATTTCTTTCTATACCTGAGTATACACACTCAGCAGTTTCCTTAAAATATACTCTTATTTGGGAAGTCAAGTATGAACCCATCACAACTTTGAGGCAGCTGGGTGGCTCAGTTGGTTAAATGATGGACTCTTGATCTCAGCTCAGGTCTTGATCCCAGGGTTTTGAGTTCAAGCTCCACATGGAGCCTATTTAAAAAAATAAAAATAAACAACAACAGCAATTAAAAACCCCCAAAACTGGGCAGCCCCGGTGGCGCAGCGGTTTGGCGCCGCCTGCAGCCTGGGGTGTGATCCTGGAGACCCGGGATCGAGTCCCACATTGGGCTCCCTGTGTGGAGCCTGCTTCTCCCTCTGTCTGTGTCTCTGCCTCTCTCTCTCTGTGTCTATGAATAAATAAATAAAATCTTTACAAAAAAAACTAAAAAAAAAAAAACCCACACTAACTTTGTGAAAGAATAAAAGACTGTCCCAAACTCCCAATGGTAAAACTAATTTTTCCCTCTAGAGGAAAAGGTCTATACCATTGGCAATATCCACGAGGTAGCTCAGTAGTTGCTTAATAAAGTGATCTTGATAATTTTAGGAAATGATACGTGGGATTAAGGACCAAATGTTTGAAGCTGGAACCTTGCTCCTGGGAATACACCTAGGCCAAGAGTAATGGAAACAAGTGACTTACCAGCCAGGAGAGGCTAATTCAGTTCTCCAGTTTCTGAAGATGTAAACAGGTCAGACCTTTGGAGAATTGCAGGAATTCCGGGCCTGAAGAGTCGACTCCATTTCTTTTAATGAATGAGAAGAATGTTTGTCCAAGATATAAACCAATCTTAATTATTCAAAAAACAAAACAAACGAAGAAAAACACCCCAGCCAGAGTTTCATCTCTACCATGTAAACCTCTGGAATTTGAAATGCAAACAATCTTCATTTTCTCACACAAGGAAAAGAACATCGAAAGAACAACAGAGCTGAACAAAACCAGAAATTCTTCAAAGCAACCTTTTGAAGAAAGGGGAAAGTTTCTTATGTAACAATAGGTTCAAGATCCTGAAATGGATAAGAGAACAGGGGCCAAGGATGAGCAATATTGATACTTTTGGGGGCTTACGGTGAGCCAAAGCCAATGCTGCTGGTGCTCTCAAAAGCAGTTTCCTCTTCCCTTTGCCTCCACCAACAAAAACATCAGGTGACTTCTCTTAAGAGGGATAGGAGATGGGCAAAGTGGGTGAAAAGGAGTGGGAGACACAG
Source organism: Canis lupus familiaris (assembly GCF_011100685.1). NCBI lineage: Eukaryota > Metazoa > Chordata > Mammalia > Carnivora > Canidae > Canis > Canis lupus. Next base: position 63,078,287 of record NC_049238.1, read on the forward strand.
GCCTCCAGTTATGGAGTGGATAACTCACGGGGACAAAAGACGCAGCATCAGGAATATAGTCAATGGCCCTGCAGTAGCGTTGCGTGGTGACAGATGGCACCTACACTTGCGGTGAGCACAGCACAATGCATAGAGACATTGAGTCACCATGTTGTACCCCTGAAACTAATGCAATGTGTGTGTCAACTGTACTTAAAAATATTTTTAAAAATTTTATCATTAGGAATGTTTGAGGAATAGATTTTTTTAAAAGATTTTATTTATTTATTTGTTTATTTATTTATTTATTTATTTATTTAAGAAAGAGAGAGCACAAGCGAGGCTGGGGGTGGGTATAGGGAAAGGGAGAGGCAGACTTCCTGCTGAGCAGGGAGCCCAACACAGGGCTCAATCCCAGGACCCCAAGATCATGACCTGAGCCCAAAGCAGATGCTTAACGGGCTGAGTCACCCAGGCGCCCCTGAGGAACAGATTATTTTTAAAATATAAATTCCTTTTTTCAAAAAATAAAGGTTTTATTTATTTATTCATGAGAGACACACAGAGAGAGGCAGAGACACAAGGCAGAGGGAGAAGCAGACTCCATGCAGGAGAGCCCAATGGGGGACTCAATCCCTGGACCCCAGGGTCATGACCCAAGCCAGAGGCAGATGCTCAACCACTGAACCACCCAGGGGTCCCAAAATATAAATTCCTGAAATCATTTTCAGTTCTTCATCTAACATACATACACAAAAACTAACTTAGAGGTAATCATTCAGATAATTCAAACAACAAAAATTCCCAAACCTGAGCAGCCCAGGTGGCTCAGCGGTTTAGCGCTGCCTTCGGCCCAGGGCATGATCCTGGAGACCTGGGATCGAGTCCCATGTCGGGCTCCCGGGATGGAGCCTGCTTCTCCCTCTGCCTGTGTCTCTGCCTCTCTCTCTGTGTGTGTCTCTCATGAATAAATACATAAAAGCTTTAAAAAAATTTTCCAAAACCTGCTGTTTTGTGTTCTTTGTAGAGATAGATTCATGATCGTATGAAAACCCTAAAGCAATGTTCGCTTTGCCTCAGAAAGTTTCTGGCCCCTTCATTTGGGCAGTCGTCACCATTGCAAGAGTATTCGTTTCCTCTGTATGCTTCGTAGCGATGTTCTATGGTGATCTCATCGATTTTAAACAGTTTTGTAGAATGTTAATAGGATTGTTGCATAAAAGGCTTTACTTCTGGAACTTAGCTTTAGAAATTCTTGCTAGAGCACCCTTCTTCAAACATATCTAGTCTAATAACTACTTGGTATGTGACTGTTCATTTACGCATACACACCCATGCTTACTCAGGGCTCGTGCAGCGCTTGAGGCAGATTAACCTGGCGAACCTTTTATAGGCTGCATAGCAAGTGATAATACAGTGCCACCTTACACCTTCGTACAGGGGAGAGGCAGAGCATTGGTGAAGGAGTTGTCAAACCATACCAGGCAGCCTGGGACAAGCCGCTGACCATCTCAGAGCCTCCGCTTTTTCCATCTCTAAAATGGAAATAGTAATATATATAGTGTGTATTACTGGAACAAATTATGTGAACATCGTAGTGGTGAATGGACTAATTCTGAATGGATGGCTCAGAGATGATTATTATCATAAAATGTCGTGTCTTATATAGGATCCCAGACTTCCTTGGAAATTTTCTGTCTGGGGAAGAGTGTGGTCATTATCAGTAATGGTCTTGGTAAGAAAATATTAGGTGTCAGTAATTATAAATGCCCAGATTTCATCACGAGCGTAGGAGATTCTGCAACAGGCCAGAGCCATTCTCTTACAGTAGATTGCAATAACAAATTCCTCTAATTATACCTCTTTTAAAATTTGGGGGTTCTGGCAGCCACGTTCTCTGAACTCCAAATCAGGATGTCTGATTTGACCTGGGATTTTTGTCCTGCGACCAAGTATAAGAGACATTTTGTGAGATACATTGTTGATACCAAATTTACTGGAATTCCTGGGACTTTTTTTCATGAGAAACAATCAGAATATTTGAAATTTAGAAAGTCCCTCATAACCAAGGATTTATGGACATGATACTTATGACCAGCCCACAAATGCCCCATTTCGAGAAGTAGGGTTCAACTTTAAATGCAGAAAAATCAGCTGTAACTTGTAAATTTTAATGAGACAGATGTGCTTTCTACCTAGCAAATTCAATTGCAGAAAAGAAGGCAGAAAAGCAAAGCACCCCTTTATCATCAAATGGTTCCCTCAGAGTTTCCTTCAAAGGAACTTCTCTGAATCCTGTGACCCAATGAAAGTGTCATTTTCCCTTCTGATTTGTTCCAGTTTTTAAAAGGGGGGGTCTAGAGTAGGAGGTGGGGAGGGCATAGGGTAGGAATTTGAAAAAGTAAGAAGTCTGTACTGCATACCTACATAGAACAAATATTCTAGAACATTTCATGTGAGTGGTTACTGTTATTCTCAGTTGACTGTTTATAAACTCTGCAAAGTTTGGTTTTTGAAGAGCTTTCAGGTCTATCAGATTTAGGAGGAATACAGGTGGGGAGAGAAAAGGGAGGTGAAAATTATATTTTCACAAAAACATGGAAGAAGAAAGCAACAGTATTTGCATGCAAAATTTAGTTTCCTAGTAACCAAGGCAAAGAGGAAAATATGATGAGTTATGTAACCTCTTTTTTTCTAGTAGACGCAAACAGGCCAATTATTCAGGAGAGACAAACCTTTTCTGACACCAAGCTCTGAAAATAATTTGTCTTAGAGGTTTTTGTAGAAAGGACCTTGAGCAATTTAATGGATGTATTTTCCAGTTAGGAGATTTTACATATGTATGAGCTGATCTAGAGAAATGCTCTTTTGCGCAGGATAGGCAAGACACAGAGAGACCTTTATCTCTCCCTCTCACACCAACCCCACCCCCCCCTACAAGCAACACCTGAAGCCTCGTGCATGCACACAAACTTTCAAAGAGTATGTGGCCCAGATGGGCATGGGCATGGCCATGGAGAAGCCACAACTGCGTCATCGCTCATGGTTCTTCAGCGAGGTGATGGGGGCAGGGCAGGGGGGGGGGCTCCCTTTGAAGTTGGTCTAATCATTCATGCCATCCCAGCAGCCTACATATTGAAAGTGGGATCTGTAGCAGCTGTTTTGTGTTGCTGCCTGTCCTGCCATTCTTCCTTCTATTGAGAGGTCAAATAATAATGATAAAAGCTAGAGAAGAAAGGCAGTCACACTGCATGGTTTGGGGCTAGAGTCCTTGGCCTGAAGGGGAGGTCTGGATCTCCATGCTGCAATCCTAAGGGAGCAGGAAAGTGAACTACACGTGAGATAGGCTGGCAGATGTAGATGGAAGCAGGAGGTTCACTGGACTCTGGGTGTTAGAAAGCATGACACCTTCATAGAGAGAAACATGGGGGAAGCAGCATAAGAATGTGCTGCTCAGAATGCTGCCTTCAGTGCTCGATTGCTTATTAAAGACCTATCAAAACAAAGCCCGAGTAGGCCACTAAATGGTGCTTTGGTGGATTGACATTGGGCTGGATCTTACAGTCTGAGATTTCAAAGTTCCTTTGAAGTTAGCGTATTAGGAAATCACTTTCCAAATTGTGATCCTGTAAGCTTTAGATGTTCCCTAATAGCCCTGTCAGGGAAATAGAGTTGACTAATTCTGTAGTATTTAACAAGGGGGAGAAAAAAAATCTTTTTTTTTTTTTTCATGACAAGCCCCCAAATAGTAACATCCCGTCATTAATGAAAAAAACAACATGGAAGTCACATGGATCAGCCAAAGGTGATTTTTTTTCCCCTTCTAAAGATTCATCCCTTTCAGAAATTCCTAACACTTCTGTTCTCTTAATGTGGCTCTGCATCTTAACAGTCTTAATATTAGGGTAATTCTTTAAGATCTTAAAATTTGACTTGTCATTAAAATAGCCATTATTACGGCGGATTTTGTTACTCTCACTCTCAAGAGACCTTTCTGCCTGAGGGACGTCAAGTCCCCAGAAGAAGAGGAATTGGTCTTCTGCTTCCTCTTAAGATCACTCAGGTTGACTTGAGTGGGCTGTGTGAGCCCTGGAGGACACCAAGGGGAGGGGAACAGGTATCTATCCCCAAGTTCCTCAGGGGTCAGATCTTGACCCCTACCACCAAATGGAAGTCACCAGCTTTGCAGATGAGAATGTGGAACACACACTGAGTTCCTCGAGAGGCCTTCAGGGCTTCTTAGAAAAGCGAAAAACAAATCACGCAAAAATAAACAAACAAATAAAAGGAAACCACATCAGATTCATTAAAGAGTATGCAAGAGAAACGCACTGCTATTTTAAGGTAGCTGTAGCATTTGAACGTGACTCTAGTGACTTTCCTGTTAGCACATCTGTGTGTATTTATAAGCCTATCTTAGCGCAGAAACATGCGTCATAACTGATCCCTTGAAAGGAGTCAGGGTTATGGTGTGGGGGATGAACATGAAATTTAACTACAAGATGAGGCTTCTTAAAAGGTCAGTGGGGTGGAGAATAGTAATTGTTCCAGCTGAGAAACTCCACAATATATTTTTGATGCAATGACTAATTATTGTGATTATTTTCATCAGCACAGGCTCCTTTAGAGCTAAACATATTCATTTTCTCTTCTCCTCCCTAAAAAAATCTCTCAGGCTTTGGAGGGATTCCATATGGCTTCTACCTATACTTAGGAAGCATGCTCTTGGATGTCCCCACACATGGTGAGCTACCTTTTCCTCCTCCCCGCTCTTTGTCTGTGACACAGTATTTCTCTTGTTTGGACCTGCTCTGAAAGCCAGTGCGAGCCTAATGGAAACAGTTGGCACCGGAGATGATGATTTCCTCGTCCACCCTTGGAGGACCCCTGTCAACACACCATGCACACAGCCTTTAAACAATAAGCTGCGGTTTAATATGAGCTGACATCATTTCAATAGGAAGAGATGGTAGAGATGTAGAAATCGTGGGGGGGTTTTAGAAATTATTTTTAGTCCCTGGAAAGTTATTGTCCACAGTTGCACAGTTTTAAATCCAATGTGGTCTTTTTACTGAGCATCTATCCAAAGAGCTTACAAAAGAGAGTGGTTTGGGAGCTGATACACACACAGGGACAGAAAGAATGAATTATTAACAGAATAATTAGATATAAAATATCACTTCTAACACCATCACCATAATACTTCCTTAAATTCCTATAGTCCTTTAGATTTTTCAGTGGGGTTTCACGCACATGCTTGTCTGTTCTTTCTGCACCCAGGGGTGACATACCTAGTGAATTTAAAGCCTAGTGAGCATAGCTGAAAAACATATTACTCAGATATGACCTGTGAGGAACAGTGCAGTTTTCCAAATTGTGAGCCATCTCTACTTCCATAAAGACAAACACTAAGCTGGGGTCTTCAGAAGCATAATTTGGGGGATATTAACCAGATAATCATATTCTGTCTCTTTGTGTCTCTTCCCCAATTTTTAATTAAGAAAAAACATCTTCTGGGGGGCCTGGGTGGCTTAGTAGGTTAAACATCTGCCTTGGGCTAAGGTCATGGCCCTGGGTCCTGGGATCAAGTCCCATGTTGGGTTCCCTGCTCAGCGGGGAGCCTGCTTCTCCCTCTGCCCCTCCCCTTCACTCTCTCTCTCCCTCTCTCCGTCTCTTCAAATAAATGGAATCTTTAAAACTGAAAAAAAAAAAGTGTCTTGGCCTGTGTTGTTTGAATTCATCTTGTTTGATTCATCTGCATTGTTTGAATTCATGGTATTCTTGTGTGTTATTCACTCAAGCAATTATGTGATTAATTCGATTTTTTCAGTCTTTGAACAAAATCTTTGGTAGTTTAAAACACCTGATGAGTGAAAGATTTTGGGACTACCTTTCTTTCTCATGAATTATTTTTGAGAATAATCATGCACAGGAATTAAACTTTGTTAGAGCCAGTGTAAGCAAACCTAAACACAATGCATTCACTTGGTCAGTGGTTTTAAAATTGAGAACCCCAGAATTTTATAACATTAGGACAGAGCAGAAAATAAGTCATAGGGGGATGCTAATATAGCTGTCCATTCAATAAAAATCTGTGAAAGTAGAATTTATGGGCATAGATTTCGGAAAGTTTGATTTAAAATGGCAGAGGAACCTGCTAATATCTCAGAGAAAACTCTAAATGTCAACATATTTTATACGGTCTTCACTCATAATAGCTCCTCTTCTACTCAGATGATGGCTATTTATTGCTTAACAAGTTGTAGTTTTTAAATGTCCTCTGTCTCATCGAGTGATATGACAAGGATCCACCATTATGAGTTTCTTCACAGGCACTTTGGAAACAATCCAAAACTAGACTGTCTTTGACTACACAGCATGTCTTCATGGAATGATTACACTGGCAATTATTTATTTTTATTGTATTTTCCTAAAAATGCTTTATTTTATTTTATTTTATTTTATTTTTTCTAAAAATGCTTTAAATGCATATTTCACATTCCATTACTCTGTGTTGCGACGTACCATCATAAACTGAAACCCTTGTTATAGCACAAGTACAAAATGTCTCTATAAAACGGGAAATCCTCTTTAAACAGCACCTCACAAAGAACTATTTTTCTACATCTCTCTACACAACACCTTTCATAACTCAATTCCTTTCTGTTTTAATGGTAATTGGCATTTCATGAAATCTTAAAGTTGGGAGGTCTATTAATTGGAAGGGTTGCGTTCAGCTACCAGCAGCAGTGAACTTGACACAGAGGCTTAAACCAATAGGGCCTCCACTGGGCCCTGACCCCTTCTCTCCATCCTCTTCAGCAAATGGCCTTTGTCTTCATTATCATCATGTAGCTGCTGCACATCAGGCTTACCATTTTCATTCCAGGATGGAAGAGAGGGATGGGGGGAAAGGACCACAGGCAAGAGGGCAACAGCTGAGTCTTTCTTTTTTTCTTTTTCTCTCTTTCTCTTTCTCTTTCTTTCTCTTCTCTTCCTCTTTCTTTCTTTCTTTTTTTCAGAGAGAGCATGTGCATAAGCGGGTTGGGAGGGCAGAAGGAGAGAGAGAATCTCAAGCAGACTCCCTGGTGAGCAAGGGGCCCAATGCAGGGCTCGATCTCATAACCCTGAGATCATGACCTGAGCCGAAATCAAGAGTCGGACACTTAACCAACTGATACACCCAGGCACCCCTCTTTTTCTTTTTTGAAAGATGTTTAATTCACATGCCATAAACTTTACCCCTTTAAACTTTATCCCTTTAAAGTGTTTAAAACAGTGGTGTTTGGTCAGCCCCGGTGGCGCAGCGGTTTAGCACTGCCTGCAGCCCAGGGCGTGATCCTGGAGACCCTGGATCCAGTCCCACGTCGGGCTCTCTGCATGGGGCCTGCTTTTCTCTCTGCCTGTGTCTCTGCCTCTCTGTGTGTGTGTCTCTATGAATACATAAATAAAAATCTTAAAAAAAAACAGTGGTTTTTCATATATTCGGAAGATTGTGCAATGATCACCACTATCTAAGTCCAGAACCTTTCCATCATTTCCAAAAAACCCTGTACCATTAGCAGCTGATCCACATTCCCTCCACCTCCTTCCCCTGGCCTCTGGCCACCACTGTGCCCTTTCTCTGTGCCTCTTCTGGACATTTCATATAAGTGGGACTATACGGCATGTGGCCTTTTGTGCCTGGTTTCTTTCACTGAGCATAATTTTTACAAGGTTCATCCACCGAAGGGAAGAATCAGTACTCCATTTTTTAAAAAAATCACTGAATAATATTCCACTGTATGGATATAACACAGGGTTAAATAGACATTTGGGTTGTTTCCACTTTGAGCTATTATGAATAATGCTATGAATATTTGTGTACACATTTTTATGTAAACACATGGTAACTCTGTGTTTTTATTTTATATAAATAAAATATTTTATTTATATAAAGATTTATATAAATTGAAGATTTTATTTATTTATTTGAGAGAGAGCACAAGTGGGGGTGAGGGGGAGAGGGAGAAGAAGACTCCCCCCTGAGCAGGGAGTCTGATGCCAGGGATCATGACTTGAGCCACAGGCAGATGCTTAACCCACTGAGCCACTCAGGCCCCCTGGTGTCTTAGCTTTTTGAGAAACTGCCACACTGTTTTCAAAGTGGCTGCACCATTTTACGTTCTCACCAGCAGTGTATGAGAGTTCCGGTGAGTCTTTCTCTCAGAAAACCTTATCTCAGAAGCCTCCCCCACCCCTCCCCTTATGCAAACATCTCAAGCCAGAACTGGGTCCCCTGGCCCCTCCTATCGTCAACAGAGGGTGGAAAAGTAGTGGTCCAGCCTCTCTTGTTGAGAAGGAAAAGGAGGTTTGTATCTTTGCTATGGAAGCGATCCTGGTCATCTTTTCTGATAGGAAATCCCCTCTCCAAAACCCCAACAGTGGGGCACTCCACCTCTGCTTGAACACCGCCAGTGATGAGGCTCTTTTCTCCCAAGGGAGCCCCGACTCCACATTTGAATGGATCTTATTCTTTGCTCTTCTTGTATACTGAGTAATATATCTGGTATTTTCTCTTCAGGAATAATAAGACAAAGGGAATGTGGGAATTGAAGTCAAATAGAATCATTAATAATGTAAATGTGATGTTCCGACTATTATTGCCTAGCTGGCAGGAGGGCTCAGTAATTGTTTGTCTTCCTCCCTACCTCCCCTACCTCCCCCCCCCCATTCCCTTCTTCCCTCTGTAACGGGATGGCAGGGAGGATACATTGGTATGTTCTGTTAAATTATACATTTCTAAGACATCAGAGACAGGGTGGTCTAATTGACTTCGGTCTACACCTGCTACAACGTAAGCATAGCGAGCATTTGTGATTTTTTTTTTTCCTGCAGAAGAGAGGGAAGATGGCTGGTGGCAGAAGGCACCACTCACAGACCTCAGCATTGGGTTATAAGCAAGCTGGGTGCTTAATGAACTGCTGAATAATGTAACATTTCTTAGTTCTTTGGCTGCTTCATGATTAAACGCTATAAATATTTATGATTTATTGCTGATGCTTAGGATAGATTAGGCTTTGGAAGGCTCATGGATCACAGCAATTCGCAAGGAAAATAAGAAAATAAAAACTATATTAAAGCTGCTTATTGACGAGGCTGCTCACGTGGGTCATGTAATTTTTCAGAAGCCGGTGGAGGGACAGCTAGTCAGCAGCACTGCCATTTAAATGGTTTCTTTTATAGTTGGTAAACTATTTCTCATAAGAATATATTTATAATAAATGGGAGTTAAAGTTATCACTTTCTACTAAGAACGCACTCACCTTGGAAGGTTCCAGTCAGGACACAAGAGCAAAGAGCTCAGCATTACATTTACTGCATGTGCCCACCAGGGATCAATTCCTAGGGCTCCTTCCCCCAAAGTCAGCACATGTGTCTCTGGGAACCAAGGCGTGAATGAGTGCACCGCCAGCTGCAGTTGCACATGCAGTTGCATGACCCACTTGCAAAACTTTTTGCTCCCCGTTTCCTTGGTCACTGCTTTAGAGGATTAGTAGTACCCAATAAACAAGCTTCTGCAGAAGATACATGGCAGTGTCTCATGGGCGGTTGTCATGTGGACTCTGAATGCAGATAACTGTGTTTGATTCCTAACTCCACTGAGCTGCACAGCCCTTAGCAAGTTATATAACCTCTCCAGGCTTCAGTTTTTCCTGGAGTTAGTGAGGATTGAGCGAATGAATATATTTGAAGCACTTGCCGATAGCCAGTGCTCAATGAAACGTTAGGTTTATTATCTCCATTAATAGGCATCATAAGCCAATCTTTTGAATTACAATGTGCTTGGCTCAGAGGGGACATTTCTGAACACTGTCCTAGATGGCTTATTGCTTGGACAGGAGGGAAATGGAGCAGATAGAGGAAAAGAGAAGCTTAAAATGTTTTTCCTGAAACTGATTCTGCACCCTTGCATGTGTACGCAGAAAACGATGCTTGGGTTTGGCCTTTTCACATGTCCTACCTCATTGCAACTTCACACTAATCCTTGGAGACTCTAGCTGCGCTCTCCATTTTAGTATAACGAAATCAAGTCCTTGAGAGACGAAGTGATTTGCCCAAGAGCACAATATTAAACAACGGAGCCTAGATTTGAACACAGGTCTTTCAACTAATCAGTTCATACACAGACTGAGGGCAGGGATACATTTTTGTTCTGTTTTATTTTGTTGTAAGAAAAGGAAAGACAAGTTTGGGGGAGGGCAATGGGGGAGAAACATGGAAAAGAGCACCTTCATATAATTCTCCATGTCGGGAAAGGATGGGTTCAGCTTGATAAGGGCCAACCCAGCCCTCCTATAGTCCAGATATCCACTACGTGGTTACAGAGCAGATCTCTTTTTTCCTGGGTTTCCCAAATGGACTACTTTTAGGTATCAAGTTCCACTGATTGTAAGTCACCAAGACAGGGCGCTCAAACAAAATTTCAGCTTCTTTTTCATAGATAAGGTATAGCCCGAGCAGAGTCTAAGAAATCTTTGCGTTGCAGACTGAAGTATTTCACTATTGCATTTATTCACACCATTTGAGTAGAGGATAAAAATTTCTCAATTTCTAATATGTTAATGCCAATGAAGAAAGCAAAAGGCTGCTGGAAATTTGTGACTGACAGCTCTGTGCTCTTAGCCAGCTAATGAAGTCTCTCCTGCATGCAGAGCCACCTCATGTACCAGAGCTGGGGTCAGATATTCATGTCACTGAGGGAATGTCATCTGTTTCTTTATTTGAAAAAGGATTCTTAATGCCCCATAATTCCCATATCTCCCTAGTTTTGCTTCAGACAAAAAGGAATTAGATAATCACGTCACATACTGAGAAGAAAACATTTATAATACCCATGAGAGTAAAACCTTTTCAGGACTGAATGGAAGGCCACTTAGCCTCTCTGAAACATAAAGTCCCAACCAGAGGGAGCAAAAAAACTAGCAAAACCAACCTGGCTCACTATATCATGTCGTAACTATTCCGGTAGAGGCAGTCTATGGCAATAAGTAGCACATACTAAACATTTCATCTGCCAGATATACCACACACACACACACACACACACACACACACACACACACAGATTATATCTGGTTTACTCCCATAAATAGTGCCATGAGGTAGAAAATATTTTCTTCATATTAGAGATATAAAAACTGAGGTTTGGAGAAGACATGGAAATAATTCCAGGTCACATAGATGCTAATGGTACAGCAGGAACTCAAATCCAGGCCCCTCTGGTGTCTATGCCCAGACTCTTTTCAATTTTCTACATCTTCTTTCTTCAGAATGTAAAATGCCCTCCGTCATGCTTATATCATTGAGGCATGCACTAGTTATCTATTGCTATTGAACAAATTACTACAAACTTAGTGTTTGAAAACAACACATACATTATCTGTGAGTCAGGAATCTGGCCATGACTTAGCTGGATCAACCACTTCAAAGTTTCCAATAAGATTGCAATCAGGGGATCAGCCAGGGCTGGGGTTGCAGCTGGGGCTTGACTGGGGAAGGGTCTGCATCCGAGCTCACATAGATGCTAGAAGCATTCATTACTCACAGGTTGTTGGACTGAGGGCCTCAATTCCTGAGGTCCTCTATCAACCAGAGGCTGTCCTTAGTTTCCTGCTACGTGGGCCTCTCCTGTGGTAGCATACTTGATCAAAGCCACTGAAAGTCTGCCAGTGAGATGGAAGTTACAATCTTATATAACAATATAATATAATCTTATATAAATATAATGTAATCACAATAGTGACAGTTCACCACTTTTGCCATATTCTGTTGCTTAGAAGCAAGTCACAGGTCCTGCTCACACTCAAAGGGAATGGGCTCAACGAGGATGTGGAGAATAGGAGGTGTAGGGGTGTATATCTAGAGCCTATCAGCCACAGAAAGATGTCAAATGTTCCATGTTTTCCTTTATATCTCCACCAACTCCACAAATTTGTCGTAAATCCCCTCATCCAAAACTACAGAAAGATTTATAATTTATTAAAAATGTCTTAAAATCCCAACTGGGATGTTTGTCTCATGCTGGTTGTTCAAAAATATCATTATTTATCTCTTAAGACATGGAATTTAATTTTTATTAATTGCATCTTGCTTCTGGAAAGAAGCTCATGGCTCATGGGATCCCAGGGAAGAGCGTGTTTAGTGGGGTTAGCAGGGTCTCATGAGGGTCTCTTTATTTCATAACAAATATATAGCATCAGTTCTGAACCCTCTGAGTGAACTCTAGCAGCCTTCCAGCCCAGACCCTGCTAGGTCATGCAAAGCTCACCTCTGTGAGCAATGCAAGTAGAGTAGTCCCACAAAAATGCTCTAGCACAAGCCTCTGGAGGACTAAAGGTGTAGGCTTACAGTAAATAGAGAACAGAATACATACAATGAGAAATCGGTTATAGCAATTATAATTATCATTGCTTTTTAGTGTCTCTTACCCAGTTGTACCATTGGAATCAAGCCTTCCTGAATTATAGCAGCTTAAAAAATCTTTTCATCACTATCATCACATACATATGTCTGTGTGTATATATATGTATGCATGACACCCAAAATTTAGCACCATGAATTCTCACTGCTGCTGCAAAACTGTGTTTCTTCTCAACCCTCTTGACGTACACTCCATCCAAAAGAGGCTTTGGAAATCTTCCAGAGCCCAGTTACGCTGGGGGGATGCCAACCCACCCATCTTCCATCTCCCTATAATTTCTTCAATAACTTCAGCATAGAGTGACATTGGTTTACCAAGGAAAAGCTAACAGATTTTTTTCTATAAATAACTGGTTGGCTGTGCTGTGGTGACAATTTATATAATAGAACTCATGCTTAAATAATAAGGTAACAGCTTTGGACTGTGAATTTTAAAATGTTTTATTGAAATGTAGACTGATTAACAGGCAATATTCTTTTCCTAATTATTTTAATTATAGGCTCTTAATGACAAGAAGCTGTAGAAATAAAAACACGTTAAAATTACATTTTTAATGAAGTGGCACCTGGAAGCCCCAACTTCTCCAAAGCAGGTAGGGGTAATCTATTGTTACCTGGAAACAACGCATGTGTTCATAGAGATTAAGATGTTTGTTGAGGGAATAGGATTATTTATGACCCAGTTTCTCTGAATGCAGGGAGGATAAAGCAGACATGCAGCATGGTAAAAAGGACGCTGGATTCTGACTCAAGGGGCTGATTTCTAGTTCTGGTTCTGTTAAACTGCTTGACAGTCCATTTCATCTCTCTTGGCCACCATTTTTTCACACGTAAAATATGGAAGTTTTAGCTGAGCTCTAAACCCCCTTTAAACGTTGTAATTCCATGATTTAATTGCTCTATTAAAAAAAATGAAGCTTTTAGGCAAAAATAGATCAAACATATCTGTCATTAAATATTAATTCATATGCACACACAGTGATGTCAGACTTGGGGACATAGGGCTTTACCTGGATATTTTTAATCAAAACTAAACTGGACCCAGCATTGTACTAAGTACCACATACCTGTGGGTGGGTCAGGTGGCAATAGAGAAAGGGCTGTATTCATCCACCTACCCACTCAGTCATTCATTTCCTAAGCAAATGTCTATTTGTTCTATCAGGGAAGGTCTCTCTGACACGGTAACATTTGAAGGGAAATCTAAGGCCAATGAGAGAAGGAGCCATACAGATTATCTTGGGGGCAAAGCATTTCAGAGAAAGAGCACAAGCAGAGGCTCTAAGGTCGGAGTGGGCTTGTTAGTTCACAGATGAGCAAGGCCAGGGGAAGAAAGCATTACGAGATGAGGCCATAGAGCTGGTAAGGAGCTAGGGCTCAGAAGACGTTTCAAAAAAAATCTATTCCTTTCAGCATTAGTGGTAGGCCTTTATCTGTTTTCAAGTCCAGAAGATTCTCAGCTATAGTCTCCACGAATATGTCTCATCTCCCACTCTCTATTCTCTTTTTCGAGAATTCTTCTGAGGGCCGTGCTGGAGTCTTTCCATCTACTGTGTTTTCTAACTGGCATCTCATAGGGTTTTGGGGTTTTTTTGGGGGGGGAAGTTTTAATTTAAATTATGGCTAATTAACATACAGTGTGACATTAGTTTCAGGTGTACAATATAGTCAAGGTAGTGATTCCACATTTCCAAACAACACCTGGTGCCCATCACAAGTGCCCTTCTCACTCCCCGTCATCTGTTTCACCCAACTCCTACCCCCTCCCCTCTGGTAACCATCAGCGTGTTCTCTGGAGTTAAGAGTCTGTTTCTTGGTTTTCCTTGGCATCTCATGGTTTTAATCTCTTTATCATCCCATGCTGTGTTCTGGTGAGTTTCTCAATAGTATTTTCTAGTTCTTTAATAATCTGTTCATCTATGTCCAGTCTAGGGTTTGTCCCATTCATTCTGATTTTTATTTCAAGGAATGCATTTATTATTCCCAGGATTTCCAATAGTTACCTGTTCCTTCTCATCTAGTTGTTTTGTTTCAGCATTTCTTGTTGTTGTTGTTGTTCTTAATGAATGCTTTTCTTCCCTTCATCTCTTTGAGGATCTTAAACATACCTTTTAGAAGACATTTTCATATTAATCTCTTATTTCCATTCCATTTCACCTGGAGTCAGTTTATCTCCTGATTATTTATATCTTTTGTCTCAGTTTTCTCCATGTGTTTTGGAATTTCAGTTTGAAGGCTCATCGTGGTTAGGAGGTTTTGTTGTTTCTTTCTCTTTATTCCCCCAGGCTCTGACAATGTTGTGGTTCCTGTTTCCAGGCCCCCTAGGTCCCAGTGTAGATTTCTTTTTTTCCTTCGTTCCTCCCTGGCTTCCTTCCATCCGTCCCTCTTCCTAGCAGTTCAGAAGTGCTTGTCCCATTGAAAAGATTTTGTTACCAACCCACGGGGGCTGCTTGACTCCTGTTCTTGCTTCAAAGTAAGATCCTTTATTTCCAACCTTTCAAGATGCTCAGCTTCATAGCCTCCACATTCCAGGTAAGGGTCCAACAAATCCTTTCTTCATCTTCCTCTCACGGGTGGCAAAGTCTCCACAAAAGCACTGGATTCACTTGATAAAACTGGCTCTGTTCCCAGCCTCTCACAGGATACATTGGGTCCCTGTCACCATGCCGGATATTAATAATTCACCACCTGTGCCTACTTTCACACTTAGCAGCCAATTGCTTCAGCCTTATAGTATTATGTTTGGTCAATAAAAATTTTTATTTAGTTTTTTTTTTAATTTTTTATTTTACTTATGATAGTCACAGAGAGAGAGAGAGAGGCAGAGACACAGGCAGAGGGAGAAGCAGGCTCCATGCACCGGGAGCCCGACGTGGGATTCGATCCCAGGTCTCCAGGATCGTGCCCTGGGCCAAAGGCAGGCGCCAAACCGCTGCGCCACCCAGGGATCCCTTTTATTTAGTTTTTGAGCATGGCCATTTGTATTTGGGCTTCCTTTAAAATATTTTTGTCTCC
The DNA here is from genome assembly GCF_011100685.1 of Canis lupus familiaris. Lineage (NCBI taxonomy): Eukaryota > Metazoa > Chordata > Mammalia > Carnivora > Canidae > Canis > Canis lupus. The sequence goes on from NC_049238.1 coordinate 63,093,743, forward strand.
CACTGTAATGCGTTTGGAGCCCTGGGACAGGGTATGGACTGAAAAGCGTTAACTCACATGCCACTTTCACTAGAAGTCTCTTCAGACGAGATTTGAGACACAAGATAGGCCTTAAAGAACTGACAGACCTTCAGTAGGCTCGGTGAGAATATAATCCCATACCTGAAGTCAGGAATATGTGGGACGCATGGAGGGAAATGGGAAGAAACTCTGGCTAGAGAGACCAATGGCAGTGGAGACATAGGGGACCCCAGGGCCCAGGTTAGATGTCCTTTGCATGTGCTCCTGTAACAAGCTATATGTCACACTCATCATTCCTTTGTAATTGCCTAAAGGTAGAACCATCTATGTCTTATTTACCATTGTGTCCTCTTTACCTTGAATGGAGCCTGGCTCCATTAGGAGGTACCTCCATAGGAGGTACTCAACAAGTATGTGTAGAATAAGTGAATAAGTATTGGATAGATAAATTAGGGTGTGAAAAATAGAAAAATATTAGTCACATGTAACTCCATCACACACTAAGCATTCATTCTTTACTCTTCAGCTAATCAAAACCCTGCCCCTCCTCTCTTTCTATCAGCATCTCCTAATTTGTCATCCATTCTCAAAGCTACTATAAAAATGCTTCACTTAGGGGCTCTTGGGTGGCTCAGTCAGGTAAGCATCTGCCTTTGGCTCAGGTCATGATCTCAGGGTCCTGGGGTTGAGCCCTGCATCAGACTCCCTGCTCAGGGGGAACTTGTTTCTCCCTCTTCCTCTGCTGCTCCTCCTGCTTGTGCACTCGTGCTCTCTCTCCCTCTCTCTTTCTCTGTCAAACAAATAAATAATTAAAAAAAAAAAAAAGCTTCACTTAAAAGTCTCCAACAGCCTTCCAGGCACAAAATAAAACTATTTTCAATTTTCAGTTTTCACCCCGTAAACCGCTCTGCAGTACCCTGGACCTTGGCTTTGGTGGCATCATGCTATCCTGTCCTGGAAGGCTTTGTGATGGCTGCTAGATTGGACAGCTGAAGATACAAATACCTAGTTATAACCAAGAATTTGACCAAGAGCCTGACCAGAGTGACCTCACAAAAACTATATTTGAGAAAAGCAGGTCTGGATATGAGAGACAAGGCCAACCGGAGAAGGGCAAGATTGGGAGCAGGGGAGAGTATATGAGACGACTGCCCCCCCCCCCCCCCCCACTTAGCCTAATAGATCTTTCCGGTATCTTCTCCATGAGACATTTCCTGATTTACAGGTCTTGGTGTGCAAACGCACGGATTTTAGCTTTTCTTCCTAGGACAAGAATCCAAGTGATTGAGACTTTGTATAGCTGTTGCCAGGCCTCCTTTCTGGGACTAGGTCTTCTCTTGGAGACCCCAGCCTGCTTTCTGGGGTACTGGTTGTATGTGAGTAAAGAATGGCCACCATTCTACCTACTTCCTCTACATTGCTCTTCCCACTGCATTCCCTGTGATTTCTGAAATGAGGCTGAGAGGCTACATACTCCCCTTGCTCCTCTGTCCAGACCCTTCTCACCCTGGTGAGGGAGTGTCTGGTAGCTGTTGTTTGGTTTTACCTCCTTACTGATTCCCTGCCTGGTTGCTGAGGACTGTGATGCCTTGCACTCCATGCCTGTTTGGGGTTGGGACAGAAGGCAGTGAGTAGGGCTTATTGGACTCCAGACCTACAAAAGCTAAAGTAGCAGGCAGGTGATCTAAACAATGTCTCAGGCAGAGAGTTCTTAAGGTAGAAACTCATTAGCAATCTGAGGAGATGCTGGGTGTTTTAAATAATAGAGAATGCTAGTCATCCAAGTGAGGGCCAAGGCCAAGGCTGGACTTAAAGTCAGATGACCTGATGGTTTGCTCCATGAAGCTGGATTGTAGCTCCCGAAATGCCTCCTGTGTGAGGTCAGGACTGGTCAGATTAACAAAAGTAAGGGCCTAGCTTACCTGGATGGCTAACTAACTGGCTAGGGACCAACAGCAGAGTGAGGAACAGTCAAGTACAGCCTGCAGAGCACCGGTACCCGCCTCTACATACTTCCTCTAGCAATACAACTTGAACACGTAGCAATATAACTCCCGTTTGATTTTACATATCAAACTGTGTTCAGGGCACACACGCTATGACTCAGAATCTAAAGATCTCTTCTCTTAGTAGGTGCTGTCTTAAAATAAAGATTTTCAATCACTGTCCTCTAATAGTACAGCACGCTTAATTACTTGGGCTTTATTTTATTTTATTTTTAATTTTTATTTTTTTAAAGAATTTATTTATTTGACAGAGAGAGAGAGAGAGAGAACACAGCAGGGAGAGCAGCATGTAGAGGCAGAGGGTGAAGCAGACGCCACACTGAGCAGGGAGCCGGTGGGGGACTGGATCCCAGGCCCCTGGGGTCGGACCTGAGCCCAAGGCTGAGCCCCCAGGCACCCCTCTTCCCACTACCTCCTACCTTATTTTTATTACGGTGCCTCATAGTGGTAGGGGGACCTGTCTCAGGGGAGCCCTTGGGGGAGTTGAGCGGGGAGGGACCCACCTGCCCCTGGTCCGCTCAGCCTGCTTCTCAGAAGATGCTCCACGGATCTTCTTCTTGTCGCCGGTTCCCTGACGCTCCTGGGGTTTGGGTGCTGTAGCTCACGGAGCTCACTGACTCCTCATCTGGTTCAAATTCCCGCATTTCCCAAGTGGATGATGAGCCATTAGAGAAGCAGGAGGCCGGCTCCGCTGCCACCCTGAGGACAGGTGCCCCCAGACTCACTTCCCTGCTCGCACCCTTCCTGCCCCAGGTCTCACCTGCTCTCTGTCTCCTCCGGACCTGAGCGGGTGAGCTGCTATCTGAGAAACCCTCACGTAGAGAAGTTTCTCCTTGAAATCGGTGGGAATATAGCCTGGATGGGGAACACATCCCTGCCCCCCCACCCTGTGGCCCCTTGTCCTTCCCACCCCCTGTCTCCCGGGGCCAGGTCAGCACCCGGCTATTTCGGGACGTGCTATTCTTACAGGCCAAAATGATTTGGTTGCTTTCAAAAGGGAGAGAGAGAGAGATAGAGAGAGAGAGAGCACCATACAAATGATTCACTGCCTCCTCTTCAGCGGATTTGTCCTCCGAATGTGCCAGGCCCTGTGCTAGCGGCTGACCGTGTCTACCAGCACCCCCAGAAGGGGCGACCGGGGGCCTCAGCGGTTGGGCCTTCTGTGCCTTCGTGGATGCTGCGAGAAACGAATGTGCTTCATCTTTGGCTCCCGGGCCACCCATCCTTGGGTCACTGGCAGCTTCGGCTCTGATCTCCATCCGCCCCCTTGATGGTCCAAGAAGGGGCCCCCTTGCCCTGGCCCTGTGGGTTTCGGGCCTTTCACCAGCTTCTCCTTACCTCTGCTTCCTTCCCAGGCCCCTTTCTTTGTCTCCTGTGTGGTGGCACACAAAGCCCTCCTGAAGACACAGCGTGGGGTCACCCCCGCCCTCAGTCGCCTGGTTTGGGCTTTCCTGCTTCCCTCCAGCACCACGGGGGCTTGCCTCCAACTTGTCTCCTTGGCCCCCAGACACCCAGCGGCCCCCTCTCGCATGCCCCCAGCACAGCGGTGCACCCCAAACTACACTCAGGGGACAGTTGCAACTTGACCTGGGTGCCACCTCGCTCTGATGCCAAAGGCCTGCTGTGGGTGCTGGTGATCCAAGGACTCTGGCCTCTGTCTCGAGGAGCTCTGACCTTGTATGGGAAGTACATACATGGGCTCATCAACTATAAGGCGGCGATCGCCGAGGGTTAGGACAGCTACACGCCTGGGCTCCAGGGACAGGTGGGGGCTCCGGAGGCAGGTAGAAGCACAGGCCATTCTCCAGTGGAAACATGGGAAACAGAAGTTAGGTTCTAGAAAGAGTGCTCCTAAGTGGCGATGTATCAGAAAGTCTGGTGTGGAAGTAGAACGAACTGGAGGCAGGGAAGGGGAAGGAGATGCTCTCTGGAGGTGAGCACCTGGAATAATGTGCACACTGAACATTCAGTGATGCAGGATGTATTTATAGCACCCCCTAAAAAATCAGAACTTTCCAGAAAACTAAGGAAAGGAAGATGGTTGTTGGTGGAGGAAATACCAAATTGCAAAAGCATGGGTGGGGGACATACCGAAGGGTGGGGGCAGTGGATGTGGGGAGGTGAACAAGGTCAAGACAGAATGGGCAAGTCCTTAGGGAAGGATTCAAGTCCTGGGATAGTGTGAGGACCAGATGGGTTTGGGCCAGGATTCACTCAGAGTGGCCAGAAGAAGATTGGTTTTAACACAGCACATTTTCACACTTTTTTTGCCTATGTCTCATAGAAAAAAATATTTTTTTACATAAAAAACCAATACATAGACACTGAAAATATACTCTTATTATGAACAATTTATCCTGTCCCAATGTCTTTCCTACTCCCCCTTTAAAAATGCTAGTCATGACTCTCTCAACTTCTGACCAGTGGGTCATGACTCAAGGTTTTGAGAGCACTAAGGGGCAAGTATAAGTCACAAAGAGGGAAGCTAGGGTTGCTCAGCTTGGGGTGCAACCAGAACAGAGCAAATAGGAACTTATCAGGAAAGAGAGAGCATGGCACAGAGTTCAAGATATTGGTGGTGAGGCCAGCAAGGGTGTTGGGAACCAACTTTTATAGTTATGGCTGCACAGCATGAGAGTGGGCCGGTTAGCCTCAGTGGAACTCAGGGAGATGGTATGAGGTCTTACGTGTTATTAAGTTAAGGAATCCCGGCTCTGTTGCAGAGGTGATTAGAGGCACTGAAGTGTTTTAAATAGATGTATCAGTTAGCTACTGCTGAATAACAAAGCACCCCAAAGCTTAGAGACTTAAAACAACTTCTGATTGTTTTACACAAGTCTATTCACTGGTGAGGTGGTTCCACTGGTCTGGGCTGGGCTCACTATGCATTCACAGGGAACTGGCAGGTTGGCTGGGGCCTGTCTCATCTAAAGATGGCCCTGCCTGGGACAACTAGGACTTTTGTACATGTGTTTCCCATGTCCGCCAGCAGGCTAGTGTGGGCATGCTCTTGTGACACTAGCAGGGGTCCAAGAGAGGAGGTAACATGCAAGTACTTTTTCAAGTCTCTGCTTGTATCAAGGTTGTTATTATCCCCTTGGCCCAAAGCAAGTCACATGCCAAGGCCTAGAGTTAGTGTGGGAAGGTACTATCTGGGGGTGTGGATATAGAGAGGTATGAAGTCAGTCTTCACGCTGAAGAAGGTATAAGGTCAGATTTGTATTTTAGAAAGATCACATTGGCTGTATGGATTGGAAGAAGCTGATGCTAGAGGCAAGGAGGCCAGATAGAAGGATGTGTTAGTGAACTTGTGGGAGATGATGGGTGTTCAAACTAAGGCACTAAGTTAAGGGAGAAAGGGATTTCTGGGAGTCAAAAATCATACCCTCTTCCCTCCTGAGTTCAGAACCAATTGAGAGATGGACATGCAGGTCAAACAAGAGGGAGCCCATCAGAGAATGTGGTTTTAAATCTGCTACCAGAAGAGCTTTCTCAAACTCTCAAGACTCTTCTATTCTCACTCTCCCAGCCTCTGCACCTTGGGCCTTCGGAGAGAGAAGCAAGAAAAGGGGAAGAAATCCTATAGTCTTTAATGGATTGGCTCTACCCAACCAAGAGATTCAGCTGTCAACCAGGAGTTTGAGAGAAAGGCCAGGAACAATATGTAGTGTGAAGATCACACATTTTTCCTCTACAGGGCCAGAGGGTAAATATTTTACACTTTGCAGGGTGTTTGGTTTCTCTTGCAATGCCTCGATTCTGCCAGGAGAGTATGAAAGTAGCCACGGGCAATACATAAACAAATTAACATGGCTGTGTTTCAATAAAACTTTTTTTAGACCCCGAATCTTGAATTTTCATGTGTCACAAAATATTCTTCATCTGATTTATTTTCAACCATTTTAAAGAACGTTAAAAATCATTCCCAGCTCTTGGGCTGGATTTGGCTTTCTGACCCTTACTCCAGAGGAGGTCCTTCTGCAAGAAAATACATTGGCAGGGAAAAGGAGTTTACTCTTATATTAGTCAGGGTCTCTGCAAGTGACATCTTCAAACTGCGTACCCGAGGAAAACTTAAAAACGGGATGATTCACAAAAGTGTGAGTAGGGTTTAGGGAAACTAATAAGGATACACCCAGGAGTGGCAACATCAGGAATTGCTACTACTTCCCAACTTAAGTCATGAGTTGGCAAAGGAAAGGGTATAGAGCAGACCCAGAGAGGCGAGCCATACTGGAGAGGTCTGGGCAGAAGACATAGCCATTTGGTGGGGGGGCCTCGTAAAACCTGTGGTCACCTGGTAGGAAGAGGTCTCAGGTTATCAATATTCTGACTTCAGACTCCTGCACTTTGATCCACTTCTGGTGCTTCCCATCAGTCAAATGCAATTGGAAACCAATTGGCGCAAGGGAGCCAGTTGATATAATCCATACACCTGGAGGTGAGCTTCCAGGCCAGGGAGGAGGCTGGGGAAGGATAGTGAGTGGATCTATATGGACAAATGGAGAACATCCAGCATGTTCTCTAACAGGAACCAACTGGAGGGATGGTAAGGAAGTATGGTTCACAGGATTACCCCTTCCTCTCAAGGGCCCCAGCTCCTCATCTATAAAATGAGAAGGTAAGATTAAATGACCTTCAAGAGTCAATTCCAATATTTTTTGGTACCGTGGTAACGCTCTCGACATTCTTCATTGTGCTAAGGAAGGGGGCTTAGAAAAAAAGGGTCTTTCTTTATTTCTGGCCCCAGACTCCGTTCCTTCTAAGGCCCTCATGCCAAGGCTATATACCAATGTAACTGTGACCTAATGAGGCCACTGCTGTTGCTACATTGTAGGAAATGACTTCTACGATGAGAAGTTCTAGCCAAGGCAGGGGAGCAAAGTGAGGGTGCTGGGAGGTGGGCCAGGGCAGAAGGCTATTATAATTTATTAGTGTCTCCTCTCTGCCAGACGTTTTGCCTATGGTAATAATCTTTTCCAAAACCATGTGAGATAGTTTTTATGAGCCTCAATTTGCTAGTGAGGAAACAGAATTTCAGAGTGGTTAATTAACTTGCCTATGGCCACACAGTTAGTTGGGGCATAGTGGTCTTGAATCTACTGTCCTCCCCCCCAACCCCCCTGCCCCAGCATACTAGTATTTTGGTTCCCAGCTCTCACGAGGTAGACAAACACCTCTCCAGTCTTCATAGGACTTGAGTCCTAACCTAGAATGGCTAGAGAAAGGTAGAGCCTTCAAAATACCAGATGTGCACTGGCCAAACAAAACATAGCTGAGATATTCACACAAGTGTGTGGGCCCCCAAATGCTCCTTCCTTTCTAAGCATTAGCCTTCTTGGCTCCAAAGATGATGCGCAAAGATTCCCAAGGACGTGGGTTCCTCCTTGTTCCTTGTGTGTTTCTTCCCAGCACAGCTTTAAAAAACTGAGGCAAAATTCACATCACATAAAAGTGACCATTGTAAAGTGTGCAATTCAATGGCATTTAGTACATTCGCAATGCTGCCCAATCACCACCGCTATCAAGTGCCCAACTTATGGCACGATCTTCTCTTATATTTGGTAGATGTTTATCCCCTACACTGGATGCTTCATTTCTTGAGGCCACCGTCTGTGTCTGCCTCATGCACATAATCTGAGGATACCTGGCAAACATTCCACGCCCTGCATATCTTAGAATCCCAGATACCCTCTTCCCATTTCTGTGCTGAGCAACACATTAAAGGCTGGATTTGGCATCAGAATCTAGGCCTCCTTCCTACCATGTACCTTCATTATGCCACTGGATCAAAACAACAAGCTTCATGGTGATAAAGACTCTATGTCCCATCTTCTTTGAAGACATTCTTTTCATCCTCTTTTTATCTGGCTGCACATTGCCCATGTGGATATTAATTTGCATCAAGCCATGGTTAAATTTTCAATGTGCCTCCAAATTTATATGCTATTTCTAAGCAAACTACCACAAATCTGAATATTGCAACTCATTAAATAATTAATTTTTCTAAGATGTCTTCCACTTTGGAGAACAGCAAATTTTATAAACACAGAAATATGAACTGAGATCTTGCAAATGGATCTGGGTGATGTGTATACATCTTCAGTACAGAATTAGAAAAAATTAACATATTATGTTTTTTAAATCAATTTATGAGTCAAGAGGTTTACTTAAAAAAAAAGGCCCTACCCTATTTGCATTTTTAAATAAATTATCAAATGGAAAATAAACCTTCCAATTACTGTTATGGAATGTTGTAGTCTCTAGAAATGCTATAAATTAAACCCATTCACTATAGGGTTTTCTGCATTACAATTCTGTGCAATTTACATGCTATGCAGATCGTGCTTTACTGAATACCATCTAACACATTTATTCTTCCTCAAAATTAGTTAAACACTGCCTTCTCTTCCATTCAATCAATCCTTCTGCGAGGACAGATGTAAGAACACTTGCCTGAAACGTGCTGTCACTTCTTTGCCCCTCTTTGCCAAAACACACATGACTGGATGACAGCAAAAAATCTTATTTGTAAAAACCTAACTTAACATCTGGTTGATGCTCAAGGTGTGCTGGAGGATCACCCAAGTTTCTTGGAGGCGGAGGCAGGGACTTGGGACTGAACACCGATGTGTGGGGACTATATTCACTTATATGCCTATGAGTTGTTGCTTTTTTCTTAACGTTTGTGGGAGAAATGGACTTACTTCCAGAATTACTTCCCTTCATCACATTGTAATCATCATCACTACCTACTGGTATTATTGGAAGAACTCTATTACGAAGATGTGTTGGAGGGCAGTCATTCTAAATCTCTGAGCTTCAATTACACTGCTTGATGGGAAGGCACTGGTATAAACAGAGGATTTTTATACCCTGAAGACTGGATATGCTGGGCTTATCAGCCATTTTGCTGAGAAACAACATTGCCTTAGAGCTGGGCAAAATGAGAAATAGGTTTGACTTCTCTCAAGCAAGAGCTGCAGCAATCTGAAAGTTCTCTCTGCAGGAGTAATTTAATTGAAAAGGGTCCCAGAGCTCAGTTAGGAAGTAATCAATCCCATCATCAACAATTCTTATGTTGTAAGAACTGTAGAAGACATCGCCATCCCATAGGCCCTCTGGATTTCCTATTAATGGCTGTGAGGTCCCAGGGAAGGAAACTGACCCAAGGAGGAGAAGCCTGCAACAGGACTACACATTTGGATGGTGGGGCCTGGGACAGACATCATTTCATGGAGCCCATCTGTTTGTCCCATGCGATGAAACAAGCAGCAGGACTTAGCATAAATAACTGAGGCTCTAGAAACAGACAGGGGTTCAAGACCCAACTCTTCTGTTTGAACCTATTGAGCTTGGGGACGGTAAGCTACTGTTTCTCTTTTGATAAATGGACATGAGATTGCTACCCGTCTCACACAGTGGTTCAAGGTTTAAAGGCAATCAATCACACGTAGTGACTGAAATTCGGAGCTTAGCAAGTGTTAACTATTGGTCACCTTATTCCCTCCTTACTTATCAGGACCAGGATGACCAACCTGACTCACCTAACCAGGAAATGCCTCTTCTTCTCCTATACAAGTTCTTTGGAAGGGCCTTAGATGTATTCACAGGTCAAATATCTGAGCAGATTACAGATACAGGGCTAGACTCATTTTTGAAGTGTGCTTGGTTTTACAACTGGGGTAGTGCTTCAGTGCACAGACAATGCTCCTTTGGTGCTAACAGATTTATAGGAGGTTGATATCTGGGGCATCTGAGTGGCTCAGTGGTTGAGCATCTGCCTTAGGATCAGATCATGATCCCGGGGTCCTGGGATTGAGTTCTGCATCAGGCTCCCTGCATAGAGCCTGCTTCTCCCTCTGCCTGTGTCTCTGCCTCTCTGTGTGTGTCTCTCATGAATAAATAAATAAATAAATAAATAAATAAATAAATCTTAAAAAAAAAAAAAGAGGTTGATATCTCTGCTCTGTATCTATAAATCTCTGACAGATTTTCTTCCTGGTAATGGTTTGCCCTGGTTGGCCCTGATACTTTCCCAGGTAAACTTCATTTTTCAGTTAAAGATATGATCTAGATGTTTAACTCATGCGATAAATTTTTACAGTAAGGGTCCTCGAAGGATCCTGCCTCCCCACACTCAGGCCTTTGGATGGTACCCTCCAATACTGACCCTGGATTTGGTCATAAGACTTGCTTGGCCAACGGAATATCAGCAAATTTGATACAAGCAGATGACTGAAGCAGGGTAAGCTTGACTCTCTTGCTGCTGGGAACTCTCCCTGTACCATGTGAGGAAACCTAGGCTGGCCTGCTGGAGACAGTGACTTAGCCCACAGCCACCACAACCTCCATACATATGAGTGGTGCTTCTTAGACTATCAGATCCTACCTGAGATGCCCGATGATTGCAGCCACATGAACAGCTCCAGGCAAAAGAAGCCTCAGAAGAGACTAGCAGAGACCAGCCGAGACCAGCCCTAATTGCCAACTTGCAGAACAACGAACAAATAAATTGGTGGTTGTTTTAAGCCACTAGTTGCTGGCATGGCTTGTTAAGGCAAGAGATAACTAATACAACACATTAAAATGTATAAATAAAGTGGTAGACACTTTTGTCCTCTTTTCTGTGTTTCTAGCCAAGGCAAGAGAGAATAAAGCATCTTACTAGGTGACAAAAGAATGTGACTCATAAATGGCAAATCCGAGGAGCTCACTTATCCATTCCAGTTGATTCTGGATGAATAAGAATAGAAGTGGGTCCATGTAATTTTTCAAAAAGTACGGTGACAGAACCTTTACCTGAACAAAGTGAGAATTTCTGAATGGCAGGAGGGAGATTTACTGGCCATGAGGACATGCTGTGCTCCTGGGAGTAACTGTGACATCGCGCTGTGTGTCGCAGCACTGATTCTTGCCCCTGACAGTCAACATGCTTGGTCACACAGGCATTTCCAACAGTTTTTGAGGAACATTGATTTTCAGCTGACAAATGGATGTCATTGAGTGGTTGAGTCAAATCCGGGGATGTGGTTGAGGGGTATGGATGCATTATCTCTATTGATGACCAGGAGGCAAGTGGGGAATTAACACCAAGGGTCCGAAGGATGCAAAATAATGATGAGAAGCAAAAGAAATAGAAGGTATTCGGAACAGAGAGGTAGTAAAGTGTCTGACTTGCATGTGGTTCTGGCCGGACATCCAGATGAAAAATAAACAACTCGGCAAGTGTCTCAAACAAGAAGCACAAGCAATGTGGGAAAGGAGCTGTGTTCTCAGGTTAAGGTAGCACCAAAATTGTCAGGAAGGTGGGTGAGCGAGGTGGGGAAGTAAATAAGACTTTTCAGGATTCATTGGGGAAGCCAAGGCTCCATTAACCTCCTCACAGGAACCAGAAAGAAATCTTTGTTAAATACTTTGTTCTGAAGAAGATACTGCGAGGGTCTGAGTGTGACGCCAGTAGTAAGGAAGGAGACGGGGCACCAATGGGGAAACACAAGGCATCCTTCACCTATCCTCAAACCACTGCCAAGTCTAATTACGTTTTTTTCTACCAGGGACAACTCCTCCAAGCAGGGGCAGGTTTTACCTAGGGGGGTCCACAGGCTATTTTAAAATTTTAATTCAAAGACTACACACAAATGGTAGCAAGGCCACTTACCGTGCCCCCTCCCCCACCCCCACTCAGGATTTAGTCCCCCTGCTTTGCACATCACACCTCAGCCGTGCTCGAGGCAGCTGCCTCTCCTCTCCACACAGGCCTTGTACTTGGAGTGATGCGCTGGCTCCCACGCTTGGCTCCCTGGCTCAGGCACGTGACCTAGGTTAAGCCACAGGTACCTTCTAGCTGCAAGGATGGTCATGTGACCCTGGTACAGTCAGTGAAATGCCATAAGACTTTGGGGGTTGGGGTGTGCCCTGCCATTTTCCCCAACGTGCCCTCATGGCAGGCAGCCACGTAAGGTGCACCCCTGCTTGAGGTCTGAATCCAGGGGCACCCAGGGGCTGGCAGGTAAGCATCTATCTGCCTTTGGTTCAGGTCATGATCCTGGGGTCCTGAGATCAAGTCCCACATTAGGCCCCCCTGCAAAGAGCCTGCTTTCTCCCTCTGCCTGTGTCTCTGTGTGTGTGTGTTTCTCATGAATAAATAAAATCCTAAAATAAAAAGAGAGAGAGAGAGAGATCTGAATCCAGACACCTCTGAAACCAAGCTTGCCCCATGGAGGTTTCATTTCTAGAAGCCAACAAATCCCATTTTTGCTTATGTCACTTTATATTAGATCTTATGTCACTCGCAACCAAGAAAGTACTAACTATGCATCACTTATCAGATTTTTAATCTGTAAAATAGAGGAATTCTGTTAGAGGGTAATATCTATCAGCAGCCTATGTATCATCTTGGCTTTAAGAGAAAAACGGGAGAGGAGAAGCCTTATAATATTCCAAAGCAAAACAGGTATTTCCAGATAAACTGCATCCCATACTTGCAATCAGTTCAATAAAATTTATAAAGTGCCCATCGTACTCTAAGTATATGTTATTTCTTCCTCTCTGCATCACTGTGGAGGGTAAATGCATACATCACACAGAATGCCATTTACATCACAGTTGGAAACGTGCCCCTTGAGCACACTATTGCCACGGTGATTAGAATCTAGCCGCACATTAGAAACGACAAACACCCACCATTTGCTTCATCGTGGATGGAACTGGAGGGTATTATGCTGAGTGAAGTAAGTCAATCGGAGAAGGACAAACATTATATGGTCTCATTCATTTGGGGAATATAAATAATAGTGAAAGGGAATATAAGGGAAGGGAGAAGAAATGTGGGGAAAATATCAGAAAGGGAGACAGAACATGAAGACTCCTAACTCTGGGAAATGAACTAGGGGTGGTGGAAGGGGAGGAGGGCGGGGCATGGGGGTGACTGGGTGGGGGGCACTGAGGGGGTCACTTGACGGGATGAGCACTGGGTGTTATTCTGTATGTTGGTAAATTGAACACCAATAAAAATAAATTTATTATTAAAAAAAAAATCTAGCCGCAGAAAAAAACAGTGAAAGTGAGCAAACTGCGTTCTCATCTTTCAAATAGCATCTGTTGGACCTGTGTGCATGGGGTCTATACCTTTATAAATATTGCCCGACACTGTCTGTAACTAGAGTCATGCAGGCCTAAAATCTTGTCCTGCCAATTTTCTATTACTGTGAATGTCATGGGAATGCTTGGCAGCAACGAAGTACGAAAAAACGCCAAGGAAATGAATGGCTCTGGGCTGTGCTGCTGAAACACATCCGCTAATATTTAAAATTCCATGTCACAGGACATCACTCAGCCGCTGACCGAGCTGTGAGGGCTGGGCCTGCTGGGGGTTCAGACCAGGGCTCCAGGTTCCCTCGGTTGGATTTTTATTTCTTCCTACTGTCTCCCTCCCTCCCTCTGCCCTCTCCCTTTCCTCAACCCCAGGTTTCTGGGATTAATTGAGAATGTTGTTCAGGAGATATCAGAAAAAGTTTGTACATATGGTGCCAGTTAGGGTTTGTCGGGGCGTATTTCGTGCTTCTTGGGGTAAAGAAACCCAAATGTACTAAATACCCGTGTCTTGCTTAGAATAGTCATGTGAGGTCTGCATACCTTGGCTTGGAAATCCCTAGTTTTCATCGTTTTGGAGGGCAACCTCACCAGCCTGGTGCTGTGTCCTCAGGGTCACACCTGAGAGCAGGGGTCTGAGCCCTCCCAGGCCTACTGGCTCTCGGATGACATCAGGGCAGACTCAGTGCAGAGGACACCCAGGCTGTGTGCTGACCTACCTGAGGGCCCTTGGCACGTGCTCTGTGCTATCTGTCGTCCCTAGGGGCGTCAGGACACACCGGGGACCTCCACACCGAGGGTAGGGCCCTGTCCTCCTTGGGCGTGGGCTCATTCATGTCCTGCTTCCTGCCTGCTCTATGCTCCTTAGTTTCTCCATGGCCACGTGGCCACCTGCTGAGAACCCACCAGGTGCGGGGCGCTGAGAGATGCACCGAGGTACTACCTGCCACTCCGCCTCTCCTTATCCCTGCCGGCAAGCACCTGTCACATGAAACGTCTTACCTGCTGGACCCAACAGCCCGGATGACAGCGGCAGCCAGAGCCACAGCGACCGGCCCTCCTGTCTCCCTGCTTTACTTGGGCCCCTCAAGGGAAAGCCTCAGTCATCAGGGGCCCCTGGGTGGCTCAGCCGGGGAGCATCTGCTTTTCACCCAGGGCGTGACCCGGGGTCCCGGGATCTAGTCCCGCATCGGGCTCCCGCGGGGAGCCTGCTTCTCCCTCTGCCTGTGTCTCTGCCTCTCTGTACCTCTCACATTATTTATGAATAAATAAATGAAATCTTTAAAAACCAAAAACCAAAAGCCCCTCAGTCATCATTCTCAGTTCCTTGCTCACCAGATGCTAGGCCGGCCACATCCTCCTTATGCTGCCTCTTATCATCCGACCACCCTGGCCCTCACCCAGCCGTTGCCCAGGCCCTTCCCCAGGGGTCTCCAGCTAGAATTCATTCACGCGCTGCCCCCAGAGTTAATTCTCTGCAGTTCCCATAGACGCTGTCCCCGGTGAGCCCGAGCCTCCCCTGGCCTCCCTCCCCAGGCGCTCCTGCTCCCGCTCGCTCCCCGGCACCACCTGGGGCTCCCCACTCTCCTCCACCTGGCGGCTCCCCACTTCCCGCCTCCTCGCCTGGGGCCCCTGGGCGCAGGGAGCCTCCCACCTCCCCGCCTGCCCGCTGCCCCCGGCGCAGGACGCGCTCCGGGCCACGTGGGGTCTGGACGTGGGGTTGCCTGTTCCTCAAAAGGCTTCCTCTGTCTTCTCTCCTTGGAGGGCTTGTGTTTGCTACTCACCCTGGATTCAAGAGTCAGCTCACGGGTCACCCCTGGCTTCTCCGGCGAGTCGGTGCTCCCCGAGCTCCCAGAAGCCGTGAGCCCAGCCCATTCCATACCCCGGGTGCTGCTTGTTGACGTGGTGACCTAGGCCCCAGCCGGAGCGCCTGACGCAAAGCTTCCTCGTCTAGGGCGTGGAGGTGAAGTACGGGGTGAGCTCTGGCCACCGCCCTCCCCCCCCCCCAAAGGTGCAATACAGTGTACGCGGGGAGCACGGCCCAGCGGTGTCCGAGGCTAAACAGAGGCCGCCGAGTGGTGCACTCTCCGGACCTGGGAGGAAGGAAACACGGTTTGGGAATGGAAGTCAAGGAAGGACTGGATTTGGGTCTTGGGAAGCTGCCATTCAGCGGGTAGGGAGCAAGGAGACTCAGGACTCAGGAAAGGGAAAGAGAAACGTGAGCCAAGGTACAAAAGCAAGAAAGCACAGGGCA
Organism: Canis lupus familiaris; assembly: GCF_011100685.1. Taxonomy (NCBI): domain Eukaryota; kingdom Metazoa; phylum Chordata; class Mammalia; order Carnivora; family Canidae; genus Canis; species Canis lupus. Next base: position 63,109,118 of record NC_049238.1, read on the forward strand.
TGCTCAGGGCCGGAAGGGGAAGAAGGGGCCAGAGGGGTGGGACCAGGCTCTGAAGGCCCAGGAGCAGCAGGCTCAAGGGCATGGACCCCGTCCAGCAGGCACCTGAACGATCTTGGCCGAGGGAGTAAGTGTGGAAAATGATAGGTTGGGATCAATTAGCCGGTGGTGTGCTGGACAATGGATGACTCGAGTCAGAAAAACAAGTTCAGAGGCTCTTTCACAATCCAGGTCCGAGGGAAGGAGGCCTTGCCCAGGTCGTGACAAAAGGAATTAGAGAGCTATCTGGGGACAGAAGTGAATGGCTAGGGTGACTCCTTACTGGAAAGGAAAAGACAGATGGCCCAGAAATTTCAAGCCCCCAAACAGTAACTTTGACAAATGGGATTGTTAGTGCAAGGGCTGTAATTTGACAGGAGATCGTGGATTTTTTTGTTTGAGACTTGTTACGTGTGAGAGAACTGTGGGGTCCCTCAAAAGAAGTGCCCAGCAGGGAGCTGGAGATTAAAGACAATATTGTGTGGTGTGGCCGAGAGCATAGGTCTAGCTGGACTGGGTTTGGATCCTTGTCACATTACTTATTAGAAGGGTGATCTGAGGTCTCAGTTCCTCATGTGTAAGATGGATACAATTATAGTGCTGACCTCATTGGGTTCTTGGGAAGATAAATGAAATAATTATACGTAAAAGTCCCCAAAACACCATGTCTGGCACCTGGTAAGGGCTCAATAAGTATTGGCTATTATCATTAATAGCAAAAATAGAGAAAAATTTCTTTAGAAATTATTTATTAGTTATGCAAGGTAAATAATATTATTATTATTATCCCATTTTCGAGTGAAAAAAACATAAGTCAGTAAAGTTAGTATCACATACCTAATAGGTAGCAGAGCCAAAGCTGAAATCTGGATTCTCTGTGCCAAATCCCATGATTTAAATGGGTGGGGGTGGGGCAGAAGGCAGGACAGGGCATGGGGTGGGGTGGGGTGGGGTGGGGTGGGTGAGAGCTGCAGGAGGCCAGTCACACAACCTCCAAGCACCACCAAATATCAGGATTGGGTTTTAATGTAAGGTCCTTATTGTCTCAGTGACAATCCTATGTGAACTATACCAAAGCCGTCAATCCAGCAGAGTAATCAATTCTTAGAGAAGGGGGTCCTTAAAGGTGATGAAGTCTCCACGAAGTGGTCTGTTTGCTTAGGTTGTCTAGTGCCCACCTCCACCCACCAACCTTGCAAGGTTCTGGTACATCGTCAGAGACAGGTTTTCTCCTTTCATTTATAACACAGATTGCTAATAACAGTCTGATACCTGTCAGCAGGAGTCTCACCCAGCTGGCACGGCTGCCCATAAATCTCACATTTCAAGTGATTCCTCCAACATTATAAAGATTGGGAAATTGTGTTGAGGATGAAATCGACAATGAGCTTCTGCCTGGTAGCTGGGAAAATGATTATTGCTGACCCCTTTCTGTCTTTGAATTACTGCTTAGCTTTCTGTCTGGACATATGGAAAGAAGAACTCTTTGGGGAACGCTGCCAGATAAAGCTGGCTTACCTTGGATTCCTGAACGGATGGTATGTCTAAGAATAGACTCCAAAGGGAGATGCAGGAGAGCTGAGTGGAACCATAAGAATTGGGCATTTTGTTCACTTTTTCCCATAACTCCTCTGACTTAAGAAGTGAATAAATTCATGGCATAATGCCACAGAGAATGAATAGTAAAGAGCACTGGAGAAAGGACAGACTCTTGAGAAGGCTCTATTGTCAAAGGAATGCAAGAAATGAGATGGCTAGATCATCTCCTTCCACTCAGGCACCAAGGTAGGAGACGGGACTGGTGGTTTTATGAGAGGTGGAGACGGGACATTTCAAATTCTAATCCTACCTTGGAATGCTGATTCCATCATGGCCAAGGGCATTTTTTATTATTTCCATGCCTCTTTTCCCACATCTATAAAAAGGAGTTAATCAAGGGTGTTGCTGAGGTTTAATTAGTTAATACTGTAGAGTGCTTTGAAGATGAAAAGAAGATTATAAATACAGTTCAGTTCTCTTTTAAGAAGCACAGGTTGAAGTTAAGATGTAACAAATCATATGTCCCAAAATAGCTGGGGGCAAATGAAGGTGGTTTGGCTTTGATAGGTAACTTTCCCTGACATTACTCAGACATTGCAGCTGGGCAAAGACAAATGATGTCACCCTGTTTCCAAGCTTTTCAGAATTTTGTTGAGAGAAACGGAGAGGAAATAGTTGGTCTCCATCAGGAGAATGAGGAAATCCAAAGAAAAATAAAAAAGGATGCAAGTATTTGTAGTGAGTCTCCACTTCTCTGACCCCACACCCTGCAGGATAATCTGAACTCCAAGTGAGCCTAGAGCCAGGAGCCGTATACACATAAATCGGCTTCCCTCAGATCAGAGTTCTAGGAGTGGTGGTGTTGAAAACAGACAATGGAGAGGAGTAAGTGGAAAGAGGCGGTGGCATGGCCTAGGCCAAGTCTCAGGGTGGCCTCAACTGTCAAGCTGTGTGATGCTGAGCAAATTACTTTACTTCTGGAAACTTGTTTAGTCTTCTGTGAGATGGGCATCATTCCTTCCTCCTAGGATACTATGAGGAGAAACTGAAGTCATTGGTATGAAGTGTTGATATAATTGGTATGGCATATAGTTCCTCTCTGTCTTTTTACAATTATTTTCACCCGATGTCTCTTCTTCCTTCAGCCCAGACTGGCTTTTTTCAGAAGCTTCTTAAATGCCAATATCCTAGATTATTGTTTTCAATTCTAAACTGTTGGGGCTGCTCTATGTACTTTCCATGTTTTCACTGGAGAATCTAAGAGCTCATTCCTACTCTGAAACAGCATTCCAAGAAGGAGACTGTTTCAGCCAAGGTTGTTTCAAGGAGAAAGTCAAGTAGAACACACACACACACACACACACACACACACACGTGCATGTGCATGCCCTAGATTATTTTTTAAATCCCAGATCTCAATGCAGCTGTCTTTCTATGCCACTGTCTTGCAACTGACATCCTGTTATTAAATTCCTGAGAATGAAGGCTCTCTGAAAACATAACCCACAATAAAAGGGAAAAGCCTGGGACTGCCAGGTATGTGCTCTTCAGACTGTATCTTTTGTCAAAATGACTGAAGCCCTCTTCACTTCACTATTTTGAAGTGGCAGAGCCCAAGTTGGCATTCCTGTAGGATTTTGGGGAGGTAGCTTGTGTTCCCAACAAATCCCAACCAAAAGTCCTCACTGAGATCCACAGGTACCTAAAATGGTTAGGACTAGGGGTGCAGGATGGGGGAATTTAGAGATTACAAAGGTGTCTCCATGCCCCTATTTCACTGGCACAGACACCAAGTTCCAGGCTCCCAAGAGATGCATATACAAAAGATGTTGGAATCAGGTAAATATCACTGGGCTCTCCACCCATTCATGGGCCAATCTATCAATGCCTGACCACTGCTGCAGGAAAACATCACCAAGATTTACAGTTATAGCTACCTGGATGTCTAAAAAGCACAAAAGAACACCTTAAAAATTAAACTTCAAAAAAAATTGAACTTTAAATTAGGGAATGGTGAATTGGGTGAGTCCTGGAAGTGGTAAGGACAGTGGGATATGAATGTTGGGATGGATTATGGATTGTAGTGCCTGGCTTGTGGGAGTCACTCAAGTGAAAGCAGCATGGAATCACTGGTCTCTCCTCTCCTTTCCTGACTCTTTTCAATGACATCATGAACACCATTGGCATTGGCATCTTTTGGTATAGAGGACAAAGAGATGAACTGATAAGCAAAGATAAGTGTACATTTTATAGTTTGCATATACCCTCAGTGTTGGGCCATATACCAATTTTACCAAATGTGAACCTGCTGCAGCTTGATTTAGAAAAGTATTAATTTTAGAGGGAAGACCAAGTGCTGACTTCGCTAGTATCACCCCACCTGTTAAAGTTACAGGGTGTAAGCAGGAAGGAGAGAAAAATCAATCAAGGGAGGCTATGTAATGCAATGCCACACACTTCAGATGTCCTGTCTCCAGGATACTTCATGGAGTGAAGACTGTGACAGCTCAGCTCCTGAAGTCTGGCTATCACCGCAGAGAGAACATACCTGCCATTCACTACATCTATGAAGATCAGCAACCTTTTGGGTTCATCAGCCTGACTTAAATGAGATGGAAAGTCAAGAGGAAGGACAAGAATAGAGAAACAACCCACAGCCAGACCATTTCACCTTCTCATTCTCCTACTTCCATGTGTCCCAAATCCTTAACCATCTTAGAGAAACAGAAGACCCTGCAGCAGAGTCTGTTGCCATGATTTTAGCAGGATCCCTTGGGGGTTCTGCAGCCTTGGTCCTCCTTGGCCAAGATGGAGTGTGGGGGTGAATGCAAGAGTGGGTTGGTCTTGGGTACTACTCTCCTTGTAGCTGTTACACCACTGTACAACTGATGATGAAAAACAGACTCTGATTATGTCATTGATGTAGAATCACTTACTGTGTTGCCCCAATTTTTTTAGTTTCTGTGTTTTCAGAAACAAGATGCATTTTCATCACCTCACTTCTATCTGTGCTCCAGTGACACTGTCACACCACACCATTCTGCAAACACCATGTACCTTCGTGACTATGAGTGTCTTTATATCCACACTTGTTCTGCCTGGCATCAGCTGTCCCGTCTCTGCCCCTAGGCAGTTCTTACTCATCATTGCAGGTCCAACTCAAACACTGCCTCCTCTAAGAAGCCAGAGATCCATGGATTATTTTCCTTAACTCTATCCTTATCAAATTGGCATAGAGCAAACATTCATTTGAATGTGTGTGCTTTTCACTAAACTCTCAATTTCTTGAGGACATGGAATCTGATATTCAATTTTTAAAAAACACTCCATTACTAACACACTCTTTGGTTTATAAAATATATCCAATATAGGTCTACAGAATGAAGGAATGACTGAAAAAAACACAGTCAAAAAGAAAAGGGAAGTTTTCAACAAGTACTGAAAAGAAATGATTACCATCCCTAACATATAAAGATATTTTTCAAATAATAAGATAAATACAAACATAAGAGAAAAGCAGGCAAAGGACAAACGATGACAATTAATTAAGGAAGAAATACAGATAGCAGATAGAACTTATGAACATTTTCCAACTTCATTATTACCAAGGAGATGCAAATTAAACAATGAGATAATTTTTTCCTCTATTAACTTGGTGAAGATAAAAACATAAATTTTCGTGGAGTTGAGGGTCTAGTGAGATAGGCACTCTGGTGAGTATGAAAAGTAATCTTTCTGGGAAACACTTCAGATATGCATATGTATATACCAAAACTCTTAAAAATGGTTTACATAGTTTGTCCTAGTAATTCTTTTAGGCATCTATTATAAAGGAATAATTAGAAATGCAATAAAAATCTATAAGGATGACATTCAAAGAAATATTTATAATATCAAAAATTTGAAAATAATATAAATGTCCAAAAATAAAAGAAGAGTTTAAAAAAATAAGAGTTTAAAAATTATCTCCATAATAAACAACCTAATCTTTACATCTAAAGGAGTTAATATATATATATGCACATATATATTACACCTAAATGAGCTTATGTGTATATATATATGCTTATGTATATATATATTACACCTAAAAGAGCTAATACACATATAGATATATATGTATTATATGTGTGTATGTGTGTGTGTATATATATATATATATATATATATATACACACACATATATATGGCCTAAAACCAGTAGAAGGAAGGAAATAATTAAAGATTAGAGCAGAAATAAACAAAATAGAACCTAAAAAAGCAAAACAAAACAGATCAATGAAACCAGGAGCTTGTTCTTTGAAAAGATCAACAAAATTGATAAACCTTTAGGTAGACTCATTGAAAAGAAATGAGAAAAACTCAAATGAAATAAACAAAATCAGAAATGAAAGAGGAGAAATAACGACACCACGGAAATACAAAGAGTATAAGAGAATATTATGAAAATACGCCAACAAATTGGACAACCTAGAAGAAATGGATAAATTCCTACAAAAATATAACCTATCAAAACTCAATCAGAAAGAAATAGAAAATTTGAACAGACTGATTACCAGCAGTGAAATTGAATTAGTAATAAAAAAAAAACTTCCAATAAACTTCCAATAAACAAAGTCCAGAACTAGAAGTCTTCACAGATAAATTCTACCAAACATTAAAAGAAAGAAATTGGGACGCCTGGGTGGCTCAGTGGTTGAGCATCTGCCTTTGGCTCAGGGCGTGATCCTGGAGTCAGGATAGAGTCCCACATTGGGCTCCCTGCATGGAGCCTGCTTCTCCCTCTCTCTGCATCTCTGCCTCTCTCTCTCTCTGTGTCTATCATGAATAAATAAATAAAATCTTTAAAAAAAATAAAGAAAGAAATTATGGGGTGCCTGGCTGGATCAGTTGGTTCAGTGTCTCGACTCTTGGTTTCAACTCAGGTCATGATCCTGGGATTATAGAATTAAGCCCTGCGTTGGACTTAATTGCTCAGTGAGGAGTCGGCTTGGCACTCTCTCTCTCCCTCTCACTCTGTCCCTCCATCCCACTCATGTACTTTCTCTCCTTCTCTCTCAAATAAATAAAGCTTAAAGAAAAAAATCAATAACCATTTTTTTCAAACTATTCCAAAAAACATAAGAGGAAAGAAAACTTCCAAATTCATTTTGTGAGGCCAGGATAACTCTGGTATCAAAACCAAACAAAGAGGGATGCCTGGGTGGCTCAGCAGTTGAGTATCTGCCTTTGGCTCAGGGTGTAATCCTGGAGTTCTGGGATCAAGTCCCACATTGGGCTTCCTGCAGCAAGCCTGCTTCTCCCTCTGCCTATATCTCTCCCTCTCTCTCTCTGTGTCTCTCATGAATAAATAAATAAAATCTTAGAAAATACACTATTTTTTAAAAAAAAAGGCCAATATCTCTGATGAACATAAATGCAAAAATCCTCAACAAAATATTAGTAAACTGAATCCAATGATACATTAAGAGCATCATTCACCATAATCAAGTGGAATTTATTACTGGATGCTAGGGTGGTTCAATATTTATAAGTCAATTAATGTGACACATCACATGAACAAGAGAAAGGATAAAAACCATATGATCATTTCAACAGATGCTGAAAAAGCATTTGACAAAGTACAACATCCATTCATGGTAAAAAAATAAAAAAAACCCTCAACAAAGTAGGTTTAGGGGGAACATACCTCAATGTAATAAAAGCCATCTATGAAAACTCCACACCTAACATCATATTCAGTGGTGAAAAACCAAGAGCTTTTCCCCTAAGTTCAGGAATAAGCCATGAATGTCCACTCTGTTTTATTCAACATAGTACTGGAAGTCTTAGCTTTAGCAATCACACAAGAAAAAGAGATAAAATGCATCCAAATTGATAAGGAAATAGTGAAACTTTCACTATTTGCAGATGACATAATACTATATATAGAAAACCCTAAAGACTCCACCTAAAAACTGCTACAAGTGATAAATGAATTCAGTAAGGTTGCAGGATACAAAACCAATATACAGAAATCAATTTATTTTTATACATTAATAATGAAGTAGCAGAAAGAGAAGTTAAGAAAATAATGCCTTCTACAATTACATCCCAAATAACAAAATACCTAGAAAGAAACATAACCAAGGAGGTGAAAGACTTGTACTCTGAAAACACTGATGAAAGAAATTGAAGATGATGCAAACCATGGGAAGATATTCTAAGGTCATGGATTAGGAGAACAAATATTGTTAAAATGTTCATATTACCCAAAGCAGTCTACAGAATTAATGCAATCACTATCAAAATACCAAGAGCATTTTTCACAGAGCTAGCACAAATAATCCTAAAATTTGTATTGAGCCACAAAAGACCCCAAATAGCCAGAATAGTCTTGAGAAAGAACAAAGCTGAAGGTATAACAATCCCAGATTTCAAGATATACTATAACACTTTACTCATCAAAACTGTATGGTACTGACCCAAAAATAGACACATCAATGGAACATAACAGAGATCCCAGAAATAAATCCATGATTATATGCTCAGTAAATCTCTGACATAGGAGGCAAAAATATGCAGTGGGACAAAGACAGTCTCTTCAATAAATGGTGTTAGGGAAACTGGAGAGCTACATGCAAAAGAATGAACCCAGACCACTTTCTCACAGCATACACAAAAATAAATTCAAAATGGATTAAAGATCTAAACGTGAGGCCTCAAACCATAAAAACCCTCAGAGAGAACACAGGCAGCAATGTCTTTGACATCAGGTGTGGCAACATTTTCATGTGTCTCCTGAGGCAAGAGAAACAAAAGCAAAAATAAACTACTAGAACTACATCAAAATCAAAAGCTTCTGTACAGCAAAGGAAATCACCAACAAAACAAAAAGATAACCTGCTAAATGGGAGAAGATATTTGCAAATGACATATCAGATAAGGGGTTAGTATCCAAAATCTATAAAGAACTTATACAACTCAACACCAAAAAAAACCCAAATAATCCAATTAAATATTGAACAGAAGACATGCACAGACATTTCTCCAAAGAAGACATACAGCTTGCCAAAAGACACATGAAAAAATGCTCAACATCACTCATCATCAGGGAAATACAAATCAAAATGGTAATGAGATATCACCTCACACCTGTCAGAATGGCTACAATAAAAAAACACAAGAAACAACAAGTGTTGGCAAGGATGTGGAGAAATGGAACCCTCGTGCACTGTTGGGAATACAAGCTCGTGCAGACACCATGGAAAACAGTATGGAGGAGCCTCAAAAAGTTAAAAATAGAATTACCGTATGACCTCCATAATTCCATTCCTGGGTATTTATCCAAAGAATATGAAAACACTAATTCAAAAAGATACATGTATCCCTACGTTTATTGCAGCATTATTTATGATAGCCAGATTATGGAAGCAATTCAAGTGTTCTTTGATAGATGAATAAAGAAGATGTGGTATATATTATATATGGTACACACACACATATACACACACACCACACACACACAGGAATATTATTCAGCCATAAAAAAAGAATGAAATCTTACCATTCTCAACAACATGGATGGAACTAAAGAGTATAATGTTAAGCAAAGTTAGTCAGGGAAAGAAAAGTACCATATGATTTCACACTTATGTGAACTCTAAGGGGGAAAAAAAAAGAGAGAAAGAGGAAAACCAAGAAACAGACTCTTACCTATAGAGAACAAACTTATGGTTACCAGAGGGGAGGTAGGTGCGGAGGTGGGTAAGGATATAGGCGATAGGAATTAAGGAATGTACTTATGATGAGCACTGGGTATGGGATTGTTGAATCACTATATTGTATGCCTGAAACTAATACAGCACTGTATTTTCACTATACTGGAATTAAAATAAAAACTTAATTTAAAAAAGAAGAGGTGGAAAAAAAAAATAAATAAAAAAATAAAAAAATAAAAAAGAAGAGGTGGTATATATATACAATTACTATGACTGGTACTCAGCCATAAAAAAAGAAATAATCTTGCCATTTGCAATAATATGGATGATCTAGAGGGTATAATGCTACATAAAATAAGCCAGCCAGAGAAAGAAAAATACCATATAATTTCACTCATATGTGGAATGAAAGAAACAAAAGTGAACAAAGAATATAAGAGACAAAAAAACACAGACCTTATCTATAGAGAACAGATGGTTACCAGAGGGGAGGTGGGTAAGGGGATGGGTAAAAGAGCTGAAGGGGGCTATGAGTACACTTATCAAAATGAGCACCGAGTAATGTGTAGAATTGTTGAATCACAATATTGTACACTTGAAACTAATATAACAGTGTGTGGTAATTACCCCGGAAGCTTAAAAATAAGTAAAAATAAAAATAATCTCCATATGATGGAATATCATATAGCTGTTAAAAACATGTTTTTTCCAAAAACCTCAAGAAAGATAAAAAAAAAACATGTTTTCAAAGAGTATTCCATGGGATACATAGGAAAAGATTTCTCATATAATGTCATCAAAAAGACTAAGGTGTAAAAATCTATCTGTCATATGTTTCCAGTTTTGTAAAATATAGATAGCCAGATAAATCCTTGTAAAGAAAATACCCACATGGACATACACCAATGTTAACTATAGTTCTATCTGGGTGGAAGTATTTTGGGTGATTTTTATTTCCTTTTTTATAATTTTATAATTGCCTTGTTTCTTACATTTTTCATAATAAGCTTTTGTACTAGGGCAAAATGAGCTTTTTTACTGAGATTAAAGATTTAAGAAGAACTATGAAACATCACCATATAACTATCAAATGGCTTTTAAATAAAAATGATAATACCAGATACTGGAGAGAATGCAGAGAAGCTGGATCACTCCTACATTACCGGTGGGAATGTAAAATGGCATATTGACTTGAAAAAGAGTATGGCAGTTTCTTACAAAACATGTGCTTACCAAAGACCCAGAACCTACACTTGTGAGCATTTATCTTAGAGAAGTAATAACTTCACCCAGAAACCTATACACAAGTATTCCTTTCTTTGTAATCGACAAAACCTGAAAATAACCCAGATGCCCTCCATTGAGCAGATGGTTAAATAAACTGTGGTACATCCATTCCATGGACCACTACTCAGCAACAAAAACGTACAAACTCTGGATGCACACAACAACTTGGCTGTATTTTAAGGGAGTTAGGCTGAAGTGGAAAGACAGCCAATCTTAAAAGGTTACCTATGGTACGATTCTATTTATATGTTGTTCTTGAAATGGCAAAATTATAAAGATAGGGTAAGAGATGAATGGTTGCCATTGGTTAGGGAGAAGGGAGAAGAGGAAGGAGAGATTTGGCTGTGCCCACAAGCAATCCTTGTGACAGAACCATTGTGTCTTGACTGTAGTAGTGAATACAACAAATCTACACATATGATAAAAATGCATAGAGCCAAGTACATACATACATACACTCACACACACAAATGAGTATGTGTAAAACGTGAAATCTGAGTAAGGCTGGTATAGAGTACCAATGTCTACTTCCTGGTTGTGATGTTGTACTGTAGTCACATAAGATACTGACATTGAGAGAAAGTAGGTGAGGGGAATAGGGATATCTCTGCATTACTTTTTGCAACTGCATGTGAGTCTCCAATTATCTCAAAATTAAGAGTTAAAAAAATTAAAAAATGTACAGGAACCTATAAATTAAATGAGGCATAAGAGACCAATCATCTGGAGCACTTGGTTGGCTCCATCAGGGGAGCATGTAACTCTTGATCTCGGGGTTATGAGTTCAAGCCCCACATGCGGTGTAGAGATTATTTAAAAATAAAATCTTTAAAAAAGAGAGAGAGAGACATATCCAATTGCAATATGTAGTTCTTATTTGGATCCTGATTCAAATTCTAAAAACATGTGACGTTTGTGAGGTCCTACAAATACAAACATGGGCTGGATGGCCAATGCCCTTAAGAACTACAGGGTTTTGCAGGGATGGTATTTGCAGTTCTATTTCCAAAATAATGAGTCCTTCTCTTTTAGAGATTCAAACAAAATATTTAGAGGTGAAATCATATAATATCTGTATGTACTTCAACATGAGTAGGGAAGAGGCTAAGTGGACAGTTGGTTAGACTCCATCGCAAGTGGATGTGTGAATTGGTGTGATTATCCTAGCTTGCCTATTAATGTGTATCTTCAAAATTCTCCATAATAAAACTTTTTTAACAAGGAAAAAATAAAAAGAAGACCAAATCTCCAAGATAACCCTTCCAAGGTACTTACCTGCTCGTCAGAGAAGCACGTGGCTTTATTGGAGTACCTTGTGTACCAGCCACTGTGTTAGGCTTTAAGGACATGGCAGTAAGTAAAGAGGCTGCTCCTCTCCAGAGCTCAAAGGCCGGTAGAAGCAGAGAAATTGTAAAAGCAAATAAGTACATTTTTAGAGGGTGAGTGCTAATGAGGATTGTACGGTAGTGGAAGGACTGACAGTCCCTTGTCTCAGTGAAGTGGTATCCCAGCCAAGTGTTCAAGGACATGTTGCCGGCTGAGGCCATTACATCAGGGAAGAGGGTTCTTATTTTTATTTTTTTAATTTTTTTTTATTTATTTGTGATAGTCACAGAGAGAGAGAGAGAATGAGGCAGAGACACAGGCAGAGGGAGAAGCAGGCTCCATGCACCGGGAGCCCGACGTGGGACTCGATCCCGGGTCTCCAGGATCGCGCCCTGGGCCAAAGGCAGGCGCCAAACCGCTGCGCCACCCAGGGATCCCGGGAAGAGAGTTCTTTAAGCAGGAACTTGATTCCTAAATAGGACTTAACACCGTCTGCTTCCACCTCAAGGCTGTTTATTTCAGATCCTGTTCCAACCCAAACTGTGTTACATCCTTATTGTCAACGGCCTCTGCTGTCACCTTTGGGGAGTAGCTGAAGCAGGGGTAAGGATGTTTACTAAGGTCTTTCAGTGCTCACAACAGGATGATGCGAGCTCAGATTCAGTCTCTCTCGCCACCAACCACCCCCTCCAAGGTCCTTGAACTTTTGGGTTGTGGCTCCATTCACCGGATATTGAACCAGAGGAAACTTGTTAAATGAGCCTTTTAGAGGAAAGGAAACTTGGTCATATGTCTTAAGGGGGAAAAAAAACCCAACCAGGATGCAATTGCATTTGATGAGGAGAGTGATTCATTTCACCTTGATAAGAATGGGAACGTGAGAGTAAGTTGTTTTATTGGGCGAGCACACACCAGAATCACGTTAGGGTGCAGCCCGACCCGTTGCCATAAGGTAAAGGACCCCATGTGGCTAACGGTCCCAAGGCCACAAGTCACATTTCTAGAGCGTGGTCTGCCCCAGGGCCACCCGGCGAGGCTCCCTGCGATTACCGTCCCACTGGGGAAGGCGCGATGAAGGTGAAGGCGATGGAAGGCAGTGGTGGAGGGGCCCGTGCCCCCAGGCCACGGCTGGCACGTGGCACACGCTTTGCGCGTGCAAGCAAGACACACACAAACGAAACCCCCCAACACGTCCTGAAGAGCATTAACGCATGCCCAGGATGTGGCTGCTGGCTGAGATGCTTCCCCCCGCCCGGTCCCACTGTTACCAAACAGAGAATCCACACCTTCTGCAGAAAGCACGATCGCCAAGTAAAGGCGGACCTTCTCCTGGGACTCAGCACCCAGCACCGCCGCCAGGGCCGAGCATTTGTTTCCAGCCTCGCCCAGGGTCACTGTGGATCCGGCCAGAGAGAGAGACGGGGAGCGCCTCGGCCCTGACAAGGAATGATCCATCCTCGGGCACAAAACAATTTGCACCTTCAGTCTCGTCTGAATCCTCCCCTCTAGGGTCTTTGTGCTGATGGGAGAGACCACGAAGGAATGAATCCGGCTTTCCTCTCAGGAGTCGGCCTCTGATTACTTACCTCTAAATATTTTGTTTGGATCTCTAAAAGAGAAGGACTCATTATTTTGGAAATAGAACTGCAAATGCCATCCCTGCAAAACCCTGTAGCTCTTAAGGGCATTGGCCATCCAGCCCGTGTTTGTATTTGTAGCACAAACGTCACATGTTTTTAGAATTTGAATCAGGATCCAAGTAAGAACTACATATTGCAATTGGATATGTCTCTCTCTCTCTCTCTCTCTCTCTCTTTTTTTTTAAAGATTTTATTTTTACTTTTCCCCAAGCTGGAGTGTGATGATTTTGAGGGCCGCAAAGCTGGGCCTGAGAGAATAGTCTACACCGGGCACCCCAGCCGTTGGCCTGGAAGCAGAAGCCGGGGAGCGAGTGGCAGGGAGAGAAGAGAAGAAGTGCCCTGGCCTGAGTCCCCCGGGAGCTGGCGTGTTTCCGAGGAGCTGCGTGTCTTCTATTGCGCCCACTTGGTTTAACAGCCAGGTCTTCCCGGCAGGAAAGATCATTTGGGAACCGGCTCCCGAGCCACTCTTTTATTGTGATTACAAGGGGAAATGGATCATTCCTTTTTTTTTTTTTTTTTAAGATTTTATTTATTTATTTGAGAGACAGAGTGAAAGAGAGAGAGAAAGCACAAGTGTGGACAGGGCCAGAAGGAGAAGCAGACTCCCTGCTGACATTGGGGCTGGATCCCAGGATCCTGGGATCATGACCTGAGGAATATGGCTCATTCTAAGCAAGTCATAACTGGTGAGATAAAAATGTATTTTTCCAGTATAATTCAACAAACATCTATAGAGCTTCTGTCAAACACCATTGCTAAGCTTGAGGGGGTCCAGGTTCATTTATCGAATATGTACCGGGTGCCCACTCTTTGCCAGGCAGAAGGCTAGGTGCTGGGGGCACAGCGATTAGTCAGACAATCCCTTCTGAGTCTGTTCAGGCTGCTGTGACAAAACTACCATAGATTGGGTAGCTTAGAGTCTACAGAAATTTACCTCTCATAATTCTGGAGGTTGAAAATTTGGTGCTGAGTGAGAACAAGCTTCCTGGCTCATAGACAACTATGTTTTATTTGCATTCTCATGCTGCTGACCGGATGAGGGAGTGCTCTAGGGTCTCTTTTGCAAGGGCACCAATTCTATTCATGAGGGCTGTACCCTTACGTCCTACTCAAAGGCCTCACCACCTTCACCATCGCAGTGGGAGTTAGAACTTCAACAGATGAACTTTGAGGGGACACAATGTTCAGTCTATACCACTTTCTTGCATGGAGCTTATAGCCTGGCAAGGGGGACAGTCATTTCACAAATCATCACATGACTAAGTGATTGGCTGAGATTGTGGAAAACGTTGGAGCTGTAAAGGTGCCATGAGGACGCAGGAGGAGGGTCTGGTCTGAGTGCTTAGGGAAGGTGATGTTTACACAGAGAACCCAGGAGGTAGCTAAGTGAGGAAGAAGGCATGTCAGGAAGGGGACTGTAGTCTGCTCTTCCTCTCCAAAAGCTCCCAGTAGACCACGGAGCCCGAAACATAAATGAGTAGTTCTGATCCTGTACAAATTGTAGGAATCATGTGCTGTGAGACCGTGGATGGATTTCCACAGACCCTGAACCCCTGGCTCAGTGGCCACCATGAAATAAGAACAGGAGAGAGAAACTGTTCTTCCTGGCCTGTCCTGCTGATGCTTAACAAACAGAACAGAATATGAATAGTCCTTAGCATGCTTTCTTCACCTGGAGAAGTACTTCAGGTTCTAATCTTTCCTTTGAAAGATGAAAATGAGGACCTGGCAGAGAGACAACACTTCTGAGATCTGAAAAATTAAACATCACCCTCCTCTAGCTCACATACAGAGAAAGGTGCCATGGTGAACATTGTGAGAAAGGCATGATGGTTTTATGAGGTGAGGCTGCATGTGGCTGAAAGTAGGCCACATGTGCGAGTTGATTCTGCAGCTTCTCATTCATTCCACCGATAACTATTTAATGAGTATCTATTACATGCTGGGCAGACAGGGCCCCTGACCTCCTAGCAGGAGAGAGAGATGATAAACAAATAGAACTCCAAGTGGACCAAAGTGATGGAAGAAGCAGGAGAGGATTCAGGTGATGAAGAAAGATAGGAAGGAGGACAAGAGAGCCTGGCAGGACATAGTGGTCAAGAAAGACCCCTCTGCAGGGCTGGGTTCATGGATGTATGCCTGGGGCAGCTGCACAAGCCCCGCACAGGGGACTCTGTGCTTGGGCTTTAATTCTCTGTAGTTGCCATCTTAAATTGTTTACTTTAAGAGTTAAAGTGTTAGATTTGCATCTGTAATTTGTAAATGAAATATCATGGGACAATGGGGCATATGTGTGTGGGGCTTGAAGCCTTAGCTCCTACCACCTCCCACCTCCTCCCACCTCCGGCCACCTCCTGCCGCCTCTCTTGGGTTCTTGGCTGTCTGCTCCCCTAGACCCCAAGCAACCACAGCCACCCTCTACCCTAGTGGAGGCCTGGGCTCAGGCACAGGGAGAAGCAGAGTGGGCACAGGGAGGGGCACCTATGAAGGTCTGCACTTACCCCATGAGCCCATAAGCATCCTTGTACCCAAAGGAGCATGACATCGTATGGCAAATAAGATGAACCTTGACAGATTGTGAAAGACCACAAGAGAAAGGAAAAGGCTTTTCTTCTTGCTTTTTGAACAAGGTGCCCTGCCCTGCATTTTCATGGTATACTGAGCCCTATAAATTATGTGGCTGGCCCTGCCCTCTGAGAAGGGGACAGATGAGCAGCAATATGAAAAAAGAGATGTGGGTGTCAGCACCCCAAGCAGAGGAAGCTTGAAGTGCTAAGGCCTCAGGTTGGAAAAAGCTTGATGAGTTGGAGGAGCAGCAGGAAGGCTGGTGTGGCTGGAGCATTCCCAGCAAGTTGCGGGGGCGTCAGGGGGTGGAGCGGGGCATGAGGCTGGAGATGGAGCCAGGACCCAAGCATGTGGAGCTCTCTAGCTATGGTAAGGAAGCTCCCCCTGCCGCCCCCGCCAGTCTAGATGGAAGCTGTGGCATGTTATAGGCAGGACAGTTATACAGTCTGATTTAAGTTTTTAAAGGTTGGGTTTTTGGGGAGATGGGGAGACTGATCTTATTTTTAATTTGTTAATGAATTCACTGATTCCTATTCCATCTTGCCATTGAGGAGACTGGTGGCCTTGAATGAAAACAGTGACAGAGGCAGTAGTAGCAATGTTGTGGAAAGGGGAAATGGGTACCAGGGCCCCAGCCCACTGAGGCCATGGGTAAGGCTGGCTGTGTGGAAGCAGAGAGAAAGAGTCGAGGGGAAGAGTCTGAGGCTTTCATTCACCTCAGTGAAGTGAAAAGCACTGTCCTGTGCCAAGACAGGCATGGTCAGGAAAGGGGATCTGAAGAGAGAAGAGAAGGTTTGGAATGTGTGAAAAGAACATAAGAGCCCGCCCTGGGACAAGAACCAGGATCTTGGCAGCACAGATGGCCCAGCTCTGGTGGGAAACCTTTCTCCTTTTGGAAACTAAGCTTCAGCATCTAAGTGTTCTGTACCCCATTCTTTTTTTTTTAAGATTTTATTTATTTATTCATGAGAGACACAGAGAGAGGCAGAGACACAGGCAGAGGGAGAAGCAGGATCCCTGTGGGAGAGCCTGATGCAGGATTCGACACCAGGATCCTGGGATCACGACCTGAGCCAAAAGCAGATGCTCAACCCCTGAGCCACCCAGTGTCCCCCCAAAATAATGACATTTCAGTTAGACCCAACTGACCAGAAGGAGACAATCATATTGAGTTCTAGGGGTTCTAGGCAGGGCACATCTTTACCAGTGTCAAGGCCCTTGGGAAGAACCCTGCCTTGTTTGGGAAACAATGAAAAGACTGGTGTGGCTTAGTGCAATGACCTAAGAGGAGAACCATATAAGATGAGCCTTGAAAGGTGGCTATGGTCAGGATATTAAGGGCTTTTCAGGCCAGGCTGGGGAGTTGGAGCTTCATCCTAAGTTTGAGGTGAAGCCAGAGTAGGGTTTTAAGCAAGGCAGTGATGTCCTGTTTTGCTTTTTTAGGGGATCATGCTGGCTACCTTACTTACTGTACGGAGTATGGGTTGTCAGGCTCAGGAGAGGAAGGGCAGTTCAGAGGCAGTCTCAGGAGTCCCGCTGCCAGATAATGTGGCCTGGGCTGGGTGAGAACTGTGTGTGTGGAGACCAGTGGACAAAGATATGTCAAAAACACTTTGGAGACAGAAATGATAGGGCTTGTGGATGGACTGGGATGTGGGGATAAGAGGAAGGGATGAATTGAGGCTGACACCTAGGTTTGGGCTCCAGCCTTGGGTGGACAGTGATGTCACTTCATGGAGTGGGGAAATGTGGGTGGACAGAATCACATATCTTCTTGCACACTCATGACACTGGGAACTCTCTGCAGGGACAAGCTATCATGCCACTGATATTTGAAAAGTCTTGCACAGAGTCCAAATATGTTTCCCTATAAATGTATTCTCTTATCCCAATTCTTCTCCTTCAACAAAATGAATCAAGTCTTTCCTCTTTCCTGTAGGACAGTCCTTTTCTATACCTTGTGTATAGGAGAATTACTATGGCCGTCTACGTTTTTTCTTCTCTGAGCTACATGTTCCTAAATTACCAACCTTTGTTTCCTTATTCCTGGATCACTAAAGATTCAAATTAGTCTTCCTTCTACCTCATACCAGCCTATCCTGCCAACTTCAGCTATAGCCATCTCCTTGACATGCCAGTTACCAACCACCAAGATGTAGGCACTGTCCTGGGAAAATATATATAATAGGTTCTAAAATTAGATTCTTCTATCTCAGTTTTCCTAAGGCAAGAAGATAAGATGCTATCTCTTAAAACACCACCATGCAAGAATTTCAAAGTTAGCAGCCGAGATGATCCTTAAACCCTTTTGTCTGCATCTCTAATATGTGAGTTGAGAATGGAGATCAAGAGATTCGTGCAAAGGATGATGTAGGACCTGGCTGTGAATCTCGTTCCTCCCAAGGGTTGGAGGAGGGCTGCTCCCCTTTTACCACAGGTCAGGGGCAGAGGGCTTTAGGGGATCACTTGGTAAGCTTGATGTGTGATACCAGTGTGAGGGGGGCATCGCAGACTAGCAAATTTAAAAGGTAAAGAGGGGCTGGCTAGTTGTTCTGATGGCCAAGGGAGAAGCAGTGGCTGCACTGGCAGCTTGCCCATACAGAGTGTGTGGGGGCAACAAACGTGAGGATATTTCTTATGGAACTCATGTGGCTCATGTGCAGATGAGGGCTGGCTTGGAGCCATTTTGAGTTCTGCCCAAGAGGACCACCTGGAGGTCTGTGGAGAGACGGTTGCCAGGAAACCGGGGCCGAGGACAGTGTCGTTTGGAGGGAAATGCACCACCTGTGTCACAGGAAATGCTGTTGAATCTTCCGATGAAGCCTTCCAAGAATCTACAAAAAGGCCCAGGAAAGAGCCTTAAAATGGGTCCCCTATTAAATAGTGAAGCCCGATTAGAAAGGTACCAGTTGAATGAGAACTTTCCTGCCTTCTCTAGCTGTCATCTCCCATTCCCCCTCAACCGTAAAGAAGCCAGAAGTGGCACTTAGTGAAAAGGGTGAGGAGAGGTGGAAGCAGTAGATGAGCCAGGGAGAGCCCACATCCCTCCTCTCCTTCCCATGGGAGGACCTAGCTGGGAAATGGGAGGAGGATCAGCTTTGAAATGTTGATTATTACATGGTCCTGCACACTGTTAATTATTGTATTAAAACTGTGATTATTATTTAAGGAAACTCTAAGGGTGAGCAAGAGAAGAACCTGCCCCATTTTTAAGACACAGCATAAGTTCAAAATAGTCTCTTTCTGATAACATTTTAGGAAGCCTTCCTGTTCAACACTGTGATTATACACAGATGAAATAGCCTTTTGCTTTGTCATTCTCTTGCTTTAAGAGTTCCCTTCAATCCCCCTCTCTTGCCTTTTAGATGAAATCCAAACTTAGGACAAACTCCTAAGCATAGAGTTTGATGTCCTCTATTACCTGTCTCACATATATTTTTCAACTAAACTTCCCATAATTCCAAATAGAACATTGGACTTCAGTCAGGTGCTCCTTTGTACTTTGTAATAACAGCCAATATTTATTACATGCTAGTTGTACTAAGCATTGTATCATTTATGCCTCATAATAACCTCTTGAAGTAGGTGTTATTATTATCCCATTTTACAGATGAAGAATCTGAAACCACTAATAAATGGTGAAGCTGTGATTAAAACCCAAGCAGTCTGACTCCAGAGCTCCCAATCCAAACAGCTACACATACTGTGTCTTCTCTCCACATACATATATTCTTTGCTTTGCTCTCAATCTATTTTTGGCATGTCCCCCTACCCTCCTCTCCTCTGCTTATGCCATCCCAGATATCTTCAAATACCAGCTCAAAGTCCTCCTCTTGTGTGTAGCTTTCCCTGATTACTTCACAGTTCATCTCTATTCTCTGAGCTCCCAAAACATTTAGTCCATGTCAAGGACTTTAAAATTTGAACTTTGCTATTTGTTTCCCTATTATCATGTTGAGCATGTCATTTGGGTAAGCCCCTAGAAGTTCCTTCAAGGGTAAGGCCTGTCTGTGTTCCATGCTATACTTGTATTCCCCACGGCAGTGGTTCGCCAACTTTAGTACAGAGAGATATCAACAGACAGTTCACAGAATAAGAAATGTAAATGACACTTAAATATATGAAAAGATGCCGGACCTCATTATAATAAGAGACATGCAAAGTCTCACTGAGTTACTATTTATCACCTCTCAGATAGACAAAAATCCAAAAGTGGCATAACATATTCTGATGTCAAGGCTGTGGGGAAATAGGATCTCTCATACATTTCTAGTGAAAATGTGAAAAGATAAAACTCTTATAGACAGGAATTTGGCAAGTCTAGCAAGATTACATGTACATTCCTTTTGACCCAATAATCCCACTTTTGAGAACCTGTCCTAACGATACACTGGCAAAAATCTGAACTGCTGTATGTTCAAAGCTGTTCATTGTAG
The DNA here is from genome assembly GCF_011100685.1 of Canis lupus familiaris. NCBI lineage: Eukaryota > Metazoa > Chordata > Mammalia > Carnivora > Canidae > Canis > Canis lupus. The sequence continues at coordinate 63,129,647 of NC_049238.1, forward strand.
TACTCTTTGTTAAAGCAAAAGACTGGGGGGAGAACCCAGTGTCAATCAATAGAAGCCTGGTTGGATAACTGTAGTACCTCCATATAAAAGATTCCTGGATGGGAAGAAGGATTGCTACAGACTGGTTTGGACGATCTCCAGGATCTATTGTTAAGTGAACAAAGCAAAGACAAGAAAAATGTGTACAGTGTGCTACAGTTTGTGTTAAGAAAGATAGGAATAGGACTATTTCTATGTGTGCTTATTTTTTCAAAAGAAAACAATGGAAGAATAAACTGAAAAATAATTAAAATTATCTGTGAAGGGGATAAACCAGTGGGAAAGAAACTGGGATGAAGACAGATATGCCTGAATGTACCTTGCTTTACAATTTTGACTTTGGAACCAAGTATCCATATAATTCAAAAACAAAACTAAACCAAAATTAAATATTAGAAACAAACTGAAATAGTTATACACAAGAATTGAACAAGTAAGGGAATGGATGATAACCAGGTTTCTCTCTGTTGGAGTGGGACATTATAGACAAGTAAGAGGAGGAAGCTAGAATGATGTATGTCATAATGAATGAGAGTTGGAGACATTAGCATGAATTCATGGTTAGCTTAATATTAGCTATAGCATATTGAGCAATATAGATATATATGGTTACACAGAGAAATATTTATAGATATGTGTACATACACAGGTTGGTACACATGCATGTATTTCTAGGTCTGTCAGCTGAAGGGGCCCAGAAGCAATGACTAGCCCAATAGTAACAAGCATGCTGAACACCAAGATACTGATTTCTAATACCATTTTTTAACAAAAGGAACCAGGGCTCCCAAAAGAAATGTCCAATACTGGAACTGGGGCAGGAAATATACAAGATAAGCCTGGAGCATCTCATAATGCCAGAAAGTGAGGAAGCAGTTAAAAAAAATCATGAGGTCATGTCAAAAGACACAAAAGCCAGCTGAAGAGTTCCCAATGACAAAAACAAGAAACCAATTTGAACCCAAAAAATAAATAAATAAAGTAGAACTGAATTATAACTCAAAGTATGAAATAAGTCTCTATGCATTCACACTGATATGAAGAAATGATTGAACCAATCAATCAACCAGGAGAGAAGACATAAATCACCCATGCAAAAGAATTCCAAGTAATTTATGTAAATATCTACCCATTAGGAGATGAAGGATAACTCCCACTCCTTACATGAAGGCTTCGCATACCGACTTTCTTCCAAGGAGTACAGTATGGAAAGAGGGCAAAAAGAATTTTATAATGGAGAAACTTAACATACACCACCTAAGCCAGATGATCAAAGTTAACATCATAGTGATTAAGGAATGTTGATAGTATGTACCCTTGATATGATGTGATGAGAATAGTACTTTACCTCTGAGGTCTTCCTCCCCCAAACATGTAACCCTAGTCTCATAATGAGAAAAATATCAGACAAATCCCAACTGAGAAACATTCAACATAATACCCGGCCAGTACTCCTCAAAATTATCAAAGGTTATCAAAAACAAGGAAAGTCTGGGAAGATGGCAGAGTAGAAGGACCCTAAATTCACTTCATCTCATGAATACAACCGCATAACACTCACATCAGTGTAAATAATACAGAAAATGACCCAAAGACTGGTAGAACAAACTCCACAACTAAAAGGAGAGAAGATGCCACATCAAAGAAGGTAGAAAGGTCAAAGATGCAGTGGGGAGCTAAAGCCTGTGGGTCTGGCTGCTGGAAGGATGGAGTTGCAGGTGCAGAGAAGAGCAAGAAACAGACTATCACACCAGGGAGCCTGCACAGGGAAGATGAATCCCCACAGCATTTGGCTTTGAAAAGTAAAGGGGCCAAATTTCATGAGTTCTTAAAACCAGCAGGACATAAAGCCTAAAAACCTTGCAAAATCAATCGGCTTGGCTCTAGGAGAGCCTGGAGGGTGACAGGAAGCTGAGTCCCCACTCTGAAAGAGACAACAGACAAACAGCCCAGCCCATGGAGCTACAGTATAGAAGCAGCAGTTTGAAAAAAATGCCTGAGGCCTACAAAAGGTAGAGTTCTTTACTAACCAGAGTTCACCGAGGGACTTCTCAAGGAACAAAGAAGTTAGCAGACAGCATTCCCCTCCACTGCCCCCCAGCATGAACACATAGCCGCTTGTGGGAACCTGTGCAGCTGACACTTGCTACAACTTGCTACAACTTGCTTACACCAAGCCCCCCAGACACACACCTGCACTTTAGTAGATAGATCCACCCTTTCCAGTCACACTTGCCTCAGTTCTGGTGCTGTGGGTCCCCTCCCCCAGAAGACTGTCATAAACCTTGCCAACACTGTGATTCCCATTTTCCAGGAACTTGGTCCCAGTGACAGTGGCTGGTCACTTCTCAGGGAAGACATGGACACCTTGTTAAAATTGCTCCCCCTGCTCATATGCTTTTTGCAGAATAGCCAGACCAGCCATGGTCTTGGCAGCAGCTACACATAACTTGTAGAAAAGGACCAGTGCCACCTTGCTAAAGTGCACACCTCCCCACTGCTTTCAAAAACAAGAAAGGTACCTGCCATTCCTAACACAGAAACAGACAGAGAGAGTTAGGCAAAATGAAGAAACAGAGGAATAAGTCTCAAATGAAAGAACAGGACCACACCACAGTAAGAGACAGTAGACAATTTAAAATAATGATCAAAAAGATACTCACTGGACTTGAGAAAAGAATGTAGTACATCATTAAGATCCTCAACACAGATTAAAAAAAAATCAACAATAACTGAAATAAAAAATACACTAGATAGAATAAAAAGCAGGCTAGAATAAACAGAAGAATGAATCAGCAAACTGGAAGGCAGAGTAATGGAAAATAATCAAATTGGGCAACTGTGAGGAAAAAACAACTATGCAAAATGAGAATAGATTTAGGGAACTCAGTAATTCCATCAAGTATAATAATATTCACATTATAGGAATCCCAGAAGAAGAAGAGAGAAAAAAGGGAAAAGAAAGTTTGTTTGAAGAAATAATAGCTGAAAACTTCCCAAATTTGGGAAAGGAAAAAAAAAAATCATACCCAGAAGGCAAAGAGTTACCTCAACAAAATGAACCCAAGGAGGTGCCCACCAAGACACATAGTAATTAAAATGACAAAAAGCAGTGAGAAAGAAAGAATTTTAAAAGCAGCAAGAGAAAAGAAAACAGCTACATACAAGGAAAACTCAATAATGCTGTCAGTGGATTTTTCAACAGAAATTTTGAAGGCCATAATAAAGTGGCATGATATATTCAAAGTGCTAAAAGGAAAAAAGTCTGCCGCCAAAAATATTCTATGTAGCGAGGCTACCATTCAGAATAGAAGGAGTTTCCTAGAAAAAAAAAATGACCACTAAACCAGCCCTACAAGAAATATTAAAATGGACTCTGTAAGTTGAAAGACTATAATAGTAAGAATAAGACAAGTAGGAAGCACAAAATCAATAAAAATAAGTAAATCTGTAAAAATCATTCAAGGGACTCACAAAATAAAAGGAAGTAAAGCATGATACCAAATACCTAAAACGTGAGGTGAGGAGTAAGGAATAAATTCTAACTTAAACAACCATCAACTTAAGATAGACTGCTATATGCAAAAGAGGTCATATATACCTCTAATGGTATCTACAAGTCAAAAACCAGTAATAGTTATACAAAAAATAAAGAGAAAGGAATCTAATTATATCACTAAACAAAGCCAACATTAGTATTAATTCATAATTGACTTTTTCTAAAGAATGCATATTTCCTAGCTCTGTCCACTAAAAATGCCAGGATTGAACAGCAGTGAGCACCCTGAAAGCCCAGACTGTAATTTCTAAATACCCTTTCCCACTAAAAGGAATCAGGATTCCTTGGAGAAATGGCTCATTAGAGGTCTGAGGTAGATGAGCCTGGAGTGTCTCATTCTGCCCAAAGCAAGGGAATGATGGAGACAAAAAAGCAAACGAAGAAAACACAGAAGCCAACTTGGAATGGCTCCCATTGGCCAAAGATGGAACAGTCTGAACATGAAAAAGAGTAATGACTACAAACAAACAAGTAAATAAAAGAAAAAAAAAAGAGAAAAAGTCACAACTACAGTGAAATAAAACCCATCAAATACATAGAAATTTATGAGCCCATCACATGTGCCTCCTTTTTCCCCACACCAAGAAAGGAACTTCATTGTCATCTTTTGGGAATACTAGGATGTCGATCATGCTAATACATATAAATGTGATTAATAGAGGGAAGGAATAAAGTCTTTATCTTGACTTTTCCCCACAGACTGTATTTCTAAGCCAAATAGTTTATGAAGGAAATTTCTTCTGTAGAGAAGAATCACAGCTAATAAATGTGGGAAGAAAAATATAACTGAAAAATCACCATTTTGTAAGCCCTAGTGAAATAGTAGAACGAGGCAATGATCCAATAGCCTGCTGAAGCCCTTCGGTGAAATGCTGATGGAGAACGTTACAATGGGTGGGTCAGGAGAGCACCACTTGAACTCACTGATCAATCTTAACTAAAAGTGGAATAGCTAGATAGAAAGTTCTTCCACTCAAAATATTTAATTTAATCAAGCCTCTAACCATCAGCTTAAGGAAGAATATGGGAGAGGGGGGAACGTGTTAAAAGCAGCACTGTGAGGATACACTTAGTCAATTCTAGAATGTGGGAAAGTTCTACAGAACAAATGATACTGTTTCCCCAGCAAATAAAGGATGTTACAAAAATGGAAAGAGGCTGTCATGAGTTGAAAGAGACATACCACAAACACAGCATGTGAATCTTTTTGGACTGAATGCAAACACATCAAACGCAGAAAGATATTTTGGAGGCTATTATGGAAAGCCGAACATGGACTAGGGATTGGATTCCAAGAAGTTAATGTTGTTGGCTGTGACGATGGCATTGTGATTATGTTAAAAAACAAAACAAAATAGTCTTTATCTGTTGCAGAAACATACTGAAGAGTCCATGAGAAAAAGGATAAGATGTCTGGGATTCATTTACAATATTTAAGCCTCACCTCCTCCCAAAAAGTTGGTATAGATGGGTAGAACTGAAACAAGAATAACAAGATGTTGACAAATTATTGAAGCTGAGTGATGGATACATGGGGTCCATCATGCCATTCTCTCTTATATCATGTGTTTAAAAATATTCACAGTAAATGAAAAACAACTTTTGATTTTTAAAAATGGGGTACCCAGGAGATTTTGATCCTAGATTGGGCATCTTTTAAACAAGCAGCTCAGAGGATTCTGACTCAACTAGTCCAGGGCCAGACTGAAAGAATCTGCTCTAGTACAGCTCTGCTCTAGGTAGTGAACAAACCCTCAATAAGTATTTATTGATTTAAAATGAAGACTAGAGGTGCCTGGGTGACACAGTTGGTTGAGTGTCTGACTCTTAGTTTCAGCTCAAGTCATAGATCTTAGGGTCACAAAATCGAGCCCTGCTTTAGGCTCTGTGCTGAACACTGAGTGTCGAGTCTGCTTGGGTTTCTCTCTCCCTCGCCCTCTGCACCCCTCACACTCTCTCTCAAATAAATAAATCTTTAAAAATATACATTGGGGGAACCTGGGTAGCTCAGTCCATTGTGCATCTGCCTTTGGCTCAGGTCACGATCCCAGCGTCCTGAGATCAAGCCCCACATCAGGCTCCCTGCTCAGCAGGAAACCTGCTTCTCCCTCTCCTGCTCCTCCTGCTTGTGCTCTCTTTCTTACTCTGTCTCTGTCAAATAAATAAATAAAATCTTTAAACACATATCTATTTTTAAAATGAAAACTATTTTTTGATCAGAAATTGAAGTTGGAAAATTCTTTCCATATGGAAAAGATCAAACGTGATAAGACCTGGCACAGAAGTACTTCATGGGCCTTGATCAAAGCACCCAACTATCAGGGTTACATAATTATTATTTCAGAGCCCATTTCATAACAGGGTATTCTGGATTCTCCAGATCCATTAGTTGAAGGATCGGCTGGATCCCCAAAGGCTTTCAAGTGGGTGTTGGTTCTGCCTTTTTCTCTCCACCAGCTGCGGGGCTATGCCTGCCCACCACGTCTTCAATCTCGCTTCAAGGTCTAGCAGTCTCCCTTTGTCTTCTACCCACAAGCCAAGAAAAACAAGATTTCTGAGGCTTGTGACCCATCCATCCTCTTGATTTGCATATATATGTGTGTGTATATATATATATATATATATTTTTTTTTTTTTAGCTCAGTTATCAACAGCCATAAAGGAGGAAATCTGCAGAGCCCATGCTTCTGCACAGCAGTCCCCTAAGATCAGAACAGAAAGCAGATCTGTTTGGGTAAACCAGAAGTGAGAATCCTCCTGGGCACCTGAGCTACTGAGTTTAATTGGGATGCAGCTGCTTTTCCTCCTTCTACATTCTTCCTAGTTCAGCCTGCAGACAACGGGAAGTTACCAGCTAATTGACTGTTTCTATGATTGTCATTCACTTTGGCACTCTTCCCAATTCTCTGTTGCTACCAAGTGCTTCTTTTAAAAGTATTTGCTTTGCCCTGGACCCCGATGAAAAATGTGCCAGGCTAAAATCTTTAGGATTTGTTAACAAGGGGCCAATCTATCTGGGAAGATGGCAGAGTTGGGGGTGTTGCTGTGAATAAAGAGCTGAGTGGAGCCAGGACTAGCATCCAGGTTATATATTACATAAAGGAGCAGGACAGGTTTCCAGCCTCAGAACCAGTTGGGCAAGTTGATGGAGTTTCTTTTTATTTCTCACCACTCAGTTGAACAGAGAAAACTTTCAACTTCATCAGATGAATGTTCACTTGGATTTGTTGAGAAAGGTTTGCAAGCTGGGGCTTCAGTTTCATGGCTCTATCATCCTCTCGACTGGGTGTTAGACCACCCCCCACCCCCCACCAGGACAGGTGCAAGGCAACAGAATTAAAGCAAGATGTACGACCTGCCAGCTCTCTATCCAGCTCTAGACCTCGGTTGCCAATGGTTTTTCAACTTGGCTGGTTTCTGATATAAAAAATAATGGGGAACCATTGCCAAAATCAATACATCATGTTTGTGTGTGTGTGCCTGCCATGGGTTACATCATGGTATTGGATTTTGGTGGTCACCCCATCTCCTCTCCTCATTGCTTTGCGTCTAACTGCTGCCCAGCATTCTGCCAAACTGGCCCAGAGCCTCCCTCGCTTGTCTCTTCAGTGGAAAGTTCCAGAGTAATTCTGAGTGTGCCTCTTCGGAATGCTTTGTGATTTTTATTTAAAAACAAAAACAAAAAGAAAAAAAAGAAAACCCACACAAGAGGTTTGCCATTCAGGAACCCTAATTGGTTCCCAGGAGATGAGATGATTCTTTTGGCTTCCACAGTCTCCAGAATTCTGCATACCATCCTCTGTTTACCCAATGAATACACCAGCCCAGGAGCCAAGTGGAAATCTGTTCCAGGCCCTCTCTACTAGAAGAAGAAAAGAATGCTATATGTTGTAAATCGAAAAAGAAGGGAGGTTGAATTTCCAGAAGAGCCTCTTTAAAAATTCAAGAATTCATCCCATTAAAAGGTGAGGTCCAGTGGATTAGGGCAAATATCTTGCAGATATGTAGCATGTGCCTTGTCACTTGTTGCCTTTTTCCTTCCCTCCACTACTCAGAGTGGGAAAAAGGAGTGTTTAAAACTTCAAGTGCCCAGACCAAGTATCTCTCTATCTCTGGGGAAGGTTTTGTTTTTATTCTTTGTTTGTTTGTTTTTATTCTTATTTATTTATTTACTTACTTGATTTAACTGGCTGACGATCCCAGCGTGCTGCAAGGTTGAGAACCACGGCTCCAGCAGAAAGACCAATAAGCTGGGGGGGCGGGGGCACCTGGGTGGCTCAGGGGTTGAGTGCTGCCTATGTCTCTGCTTCTGTCTCTGTGTCTTTCATGAATAAAAAGAAAAAATCTTAAAAAAAAAAAAGAAAGAAAGGAAAGAAAGAAAAGAAAGAAAGAAAGAAAGAAAGAAAGAAGAAAGAAGAAAGAAAGAAAGAAAGAAAGAAAGAAAGAAGAAAGAAAGAAGAAAGAAGAAAGAAGAAAGAAAGAAAGAAAGAAAAGAAAGAAAGAAAGAAGAAAGAAAGAAGAAAGAAAGAAAGAAAGAAAGAAAGAAAGAAAGAAAGAAAGAAAGAAGAAAGAAAGAAAGAAAGAAAGAAAGAAAGAAAGAAAGAAAGACCAATGCACTGGGAATAAAATGAGCAACTATTCGGATCCTGCCTTTGCTGCAGAGTTTGTTGACCTACAAAATTATAGATGACTTTATCCTAAGATTATTTGAACTCTAAAATTCTCTTTCAGCTGGTCTCTGTCGTGGAAACCAGGAGCATACCAGAGCCAGCTATTTTTCCGTAACACCTGGAATGTCTCTGAAGCCGTCTACATCATAAAAAGATCTGTCTAATCGGGTCAACGTGTTGTTGAGCCCAGATTGCCTTACTGGACTTGAGTAAACAAGAAGTGTGGTTTACAAAGGAAAAATACAAGTGACACGATGTGTTTCTGATACATACGGGCCTCCCAACTAGTTTCACATGAGTAGTGGAATTTTTCTTAATGCATATTTAACTCCTGTAGCTGTGCTAGTTTCCAATTCCTTCGATAATCAGTTAATTGGAAATACATCCTTCTCAGGAATGCCTTAAAATAAAAATGGGACACCCCCCTCATACCACCCCCCCACCCCCACCCCCACCCCCGCTGGTGGAAACTTACATACTTACAAAGCTAAGGAAGCTGTGTAATCCAAAATATGCATTTTTGTCTGGCCTGGACTTTAATTAGATTTTACTGTAGTCGCCTAAATGGATAGAGAGAAGCTTTAACTTTTGAACTAAGGCACAAGTAGTCAGGCATAAAAGAACTCTAAAGGGCAATACTCTAAAGGGATACTAATTGCTTTTAAAAAGATGAATTGAATTGAACCAGAGAAGCAGAAAATTACCTTTGTTGGGAATCATCTTGGTTGTTTAAGAAAGAGAGGGCTGGTGGATTTTGGGACAATTAAGTGAGCACAGCTGAGAGGAGGCCCTCACCTCTTTCTAGCTTCTCAGCCAAACGCATCCCAAAGGCAGAGACTCTGGAAGCTTCCGTGCCACCCATTTAAGGCCAGGCTGTCTTTTGGTCTCTGGCAACCTGTGTGCACACCTTCAACTTGTGCCAGCAATTGTTTTGACATCTTAGGGCAAGGATTCCCAATGCTATTTGTAAATGTTATCTCAAGGGGCGTGTCATGAAACTGTCTCAACGAAGGTAATTGAAAGTCAATTTGATTTTTAAAATGAACCTTCAGGGCAAAGGTGAAGTGGTTTTTCCTCCCTGTGAACTCCGCAGCCCTTTGGGGTGCCTCACCCCTAGGATGAGTTTCCTGTGCACACAGTTCCATTCAGAGCTCTGGGAGTGAAGCAAAATCAAACGACACGCGAAGTGTCGCAGCCTCACAAACACTGGGTACCGCAGACCTAGAGGCTGATGCAGAGATGCTCTCTCGAGAAGGGGGCGTTCAGAAAAATTGCCCTGCTTGCCCCCCAGAAAATCCTACAGAGGGCCATGGATGTGTTTGGGTTGCTCAGCACTATGAACCCGGGGTCTCCCCTCACATAATTAAGCACAAAATTTGGAACTATTTATTTAATAAAATCCACTGGTGGGGCCAGTGGTTGGGTGGCTCAGTGGTTGACCATCTGCCTTTGGCTCAGGTTATGACCCTGGGGTCCTGGGATCGAGTCCCAAGTCAGGTTCCCTGCAGGGAGCCTGCTTCTCCCTCTGCCTGTGTCTCTGCCTCTCTCTCTGGGTCTCTCATGAGTAAATTAATAAAAATCTTTAGACCAACCACCACCACATTGGGCACATACTGTAGCCAAGGTGGGCGGAAATGCACAACAGATACTGTTATAGGCGATGCCTATAACTGTGATCCCCCCAAATTCACCTGTGAAAAATCCCAGGCCCCCAGGATGGGATTGTGTATGGCAATACGGTCTTTAGAGAGGTGATCATGTTAAAGTGAGGGGTAGGGTGGGCCCTCATCCAACCTGACTGGGGTCCTCAGCAAAAGAAGAAATCTGGACACACAAGAGACACCAGCATTGGGTGGGCACAAGACAAATGACAAAACATATGAGAGCAGGAAAGGAAGGGTCGGAAGGGCAGGGAATGAGTCAGACATGGTACATAGAGAGCTTTACTTGTGCTTTAAGGTTTTGTTTCTTGTACTTGGTAGTGGGATCATCACATTACTAGCTGCACCTTTGGTTTGCCTCTAAGATTTCATCATAATGTTTTGGAAAGTTGAGCGCCCAGACCTCAGAGGGTTGCAATGACTGGTGCCCGGAGGGCAAGACTGAGCTCGGACGAGGAGTGAGGATGAGGAGGGTGTGCAGGTACTAGTGACACCAGGCTTGGGCAGCTCCGGATATGATGACAGTGCAAGGGTGAGGAGGGGAAAGGCATCTAGGAGGACTCACTGCCCTCCACCCCCCACCCCGCCCAGAAGAGTGGGGAGCAAGTGCCCTTCTCAGGACCCAGGAAGAGGAGCAGGTGCGGGGGTAGGGGGAGGGCATGAGCTCAGTGTTGACACGTTGTTTTGTTTTGTTTTTAAAGATTTTTATTTATTCATGAGAGACACACACACACACAGAGGCAGAGACACAGGCAGAGGAAGAAGCAGGCTCCTTGCAGGGAGCCCGATGTGGGACTCGATCTCAGGACCCCGGGATCACGCCCTGGGCCAAAGGCAGACGCTCCACCACTCAGCCACCCAGGGGCCCTGATACATTGCTTTTGAGGTGCTGGTTGGTGTTCAGTGGCAAGAAAAGTGGAAAGAGATGAAAGCGTGTGTCACATCTAGGATTATGGAATGCTCACACTCAATTCTTGAGGTAGGGTAGCTTCTTTTCTGCTTGGACACCAAAGGCAAGACCACAAGATCAAGTCGAAATCATATTCCACTGCAGTCCCTGGGCAGCAGGCACTGCCCACAGCGCTGGATTCAGTGCTCGGAATGTCTAGGAGCTGCCTGTCTCCCCAGCCCACGCCCAGGCCTGCTGCACACTCTGCCCAGGGAAAGCCAGCATCCATCGGTCTGTCGTCAGTCGGTCAGTCAGTCGGCAAGCTCAACAGCAGCGCCCTCCCTCTTTTTAAATAAAGCTTTAAATTTTACAATGGTTTTGGGTTTACAGAAAAGCAGCAAAGGTAGTACAGAGTTTCCATTTTCCCCGTCCTTAGCTTCCTCTATTATTAGCATCTTCCATTAGTGCATTTGTCACAATAAATGAACCAATCTTGTTATATTATCATTAACTAATGTCCACACTTTATTTCTTAGTTTTTACCCATAGTCCTTTTTCTGTTCTGGGATCTTAGGGGGGATATCCTGTCACCTTTAGTCATCCTGTCTCCCTAGTGTCTTTCTGGCTGACACTTTCTCAGACTTCCCTTGTTTTAGATGACCTTGAGGAGGAGGCTGTGAGCGCTGAACGGGTTTTATGAGAATGTACCTCATTTGGGATCCGCTATGGTCTTTGCCCATCCCCCTACTTTTTTTAAGTAGCAGAGACTCTTCCCTTCCCCCCTAACAAAAGCTGGGAACAGCTGCTGGCTGGAAGCCCTAGGTGGTGGGAGGAGAGCCTTAGAACATCTCATGGAACTCAACAGGGCTCTGAGAAACCCAGTCTAGACCAATCCCTCATTTATAGACCAGGAAGCAGCTCTCCCAGCCTCCATCCCCTTTGCTGGACAGGATCTGCCCCCCATCACCCACTCACTAGAGATGCAAGCATCTCCTTTCCATGTGCATACCTTGCCCCATGGGGATCTACAAACAGGCCCTCTGGTTATTCAGAACCCACCCCACCACCACCAGCACCCCCACCCCCAACTGCCACACACACACACACACACACACACACACACACCCCACACTTAGATTCATCATGGCCTAGCAAATGTATTTATATTCAAATGCTTTAGCTCAGCCAGAAGGGTCAATGGGCCAAGCACCACTTTGAAAGGTTAGCCAGAAAAACATATCTTTAAAGTCTGATTCCATCATGTATAAGAAAAGCCCATGAGCCCTCTGAGAAGGGAGCATGGACCCCAGTGAGGAACCCCTGCAACAGCTACTTGTGGGATACACACACTTCCTAGGAACTGAATGTTGTGTCCCCCCAAAATTCATATGTGGAAACCCTAACCTTGTATATGATGGTGTTATGAGGTGGAGCCTTTGGGGGTGACTGGTCATAAGGGTGGAGCCCTCAGGAAGGGGATTAGAGGGGCAGCCCGGGTGGCTCAGCAGTTTAGCGCCACCTTCAGCCCAGGGCCCGATCCTGGAGACCCGGGATCCGGTCCCACGTCAGGTTCCTTGCACGGAGCCTGCTTCTCCCTTGGCCTCTGTCTCTGCATCTCTCTGTCTCCCTCTCTCTCTCTGCGAGTCTCTCATGAATAAATAAATAAAATTTTTAAAAAGTGAAGGGGATTAGTGCCCGCAGCCCTTGTTCACCATGAGAGGATACAACAGATTGATAGTCTGCAACCCGGAGGAGAGCCCAGGGACCTCACAGGGACCTGACCACAGTGGTGCCTGAGCTCGGACCCCCAGCCTCCAGAGGTGACAGAAATCATTTCTGCAGTTTGCAAGCTCCCCGGTCAGTGGTCCCGTGTTACAGCAGCCCACGTGGACTAAAACAACTCTCTACACAAAATCAGAAGTGACAGGTCTCCCAAGTACCTTTAGATGAGTTCGTGCCCCGGGAATCTGGGGTTTATCAAGCCCCAGGCTCAGGTGTCCAGAAGACCGAGGCTAATCCCAATGGGACTCCTTTGCCATGCTGTCCCCTTGCTGGGTCCTCTGTGTTCCCTTTCACGATGTGTAAAATGGGATGACAGCCGCCTCAGGGGTTGTGGTGAGGGCTGAGTGAGGCAAAGCCCAGCACACTCAGGGTCTGGTCAAGCTCAGATATTGGATTATTATTATTGTTGTTGTTGTTGTTGTTGCCACTGTTGCTATTCTCAGGCCCAAACAGCACTGCCTTCCCCTTGTTTCCCGCACCAGCCTCTCACCAGCACACCAGGGCCGGAGCAACACTGGGAGCTAACACTTCAAGAACCTGTACTATTTGTGGGAATGACTGAAGGGGAACATTTCTAAGCTGGCGAGTGTCAGGTTTAATCCAAGTGTCAGGTTTAATCCAAGTGAAATGGAATAGAGAGGCCAGGCAAAAGCTGGTCGAAACAGGCTTTTTTTTTTTTTAATTAAAAAAAAAATTATTGGAGTTCAATTTGCCAACATATAGCATAACACCCAATGCTCATCCCATCAAGTGCCCTCCTCAGTGCCCGTCACCCAGTCACCCCCACCCCCCACTCGCTTTCCTTTCCACCACCCCTAGTTCGTTTCCCAGAGTTAGGAGTCTCTCATGTTCTGTCTCCCTTTCTGATATTTCCCTCTCATTTTCTCTCCCTTCCCCTTTATTCCCTTTCACTATATTTTATATTCTCCAAATGAATGAGAACATATAATGTTTGTCCTTCTCCAATTGACTTATTTCACTCAGCATAATACCCTCCAGTTCCATCCACGTCGAAGCAAATGGTGGGTATTTGTCGTTTCTAATGGCTGAGGAATATTCCATTGTATACATAAACCACAGCTTCTTTATCCATTCATCTTTCGATGGACACTGAGGCTCCCTCCACAGTTTGGCTATTGTGGCCATTGCTGCTAGAAACATCGGGGTACAGGTGTCCCAGCGTTTCACTGCATCTGTATCTTTGAGGTAAATCCCCAACAGTGCAATTGCTGGGTCGTAGGGCAGATCTATTTTTAACTCTTTGAGGAACCTCCACACAGTTTTCCAGAGTGGCTGCACCAGTTCACATTCCCACCAACAGTGCAAGAGGGTTCCCCTTTCTCCACATCCTCTCCAACATTTGTGGTTTCCTGCCTTGTTAATTTTCCCCATTCTCACTGGTGTGAGGTGGGATCTCATCGTGTTTTTGATCTGTATTTCCCTGATGGCCAGTGATGTGGAGCATTTTCTCATGTGCTTGTGGCCATGTCTGTGTCTTCTTTGGAGAAATTTCTGTTCATGTCTTTTGCCCATTTCATGATTGGATTGTTTGTTTCTTTGCTGTTGACTTCAATAAGTTCTTTATAGATCTTGGAAACTAGCCCTTTATCTGATACGTCATTTGCAAATATCTTCTCCCATCCTGTAGGTTGTCTTTGAGTTTTGTTGACTGTTTTGCTGTGCAGAAGCTTCTTATCTCGATGAAATCCCAATAATTCAGTTTTGCTTTGGTTTCTCTTGCCTTCATAGATGTATCTTGCAAGAAGTTACTGTGGCCAAGCTTTTAATGACCGCGCTCTGGGGCGAGGTTTAAAGGCCTGCAGGAAGTGGCGGCGGCCGGAGGTCACGGGGGTGTGGGGGGCAAGCGGGCTTTTTCAAGGGGGAGGGGTAAGGGGTTGTGTGTGGGTGCAGGGTGATAGGTATTAGGGCATATGACTGGTGGAATCGGCCTGGGGCATAACTGTTCATGCACTTCTGGGGTCTGGGTAAGGTGCGGTTCAGGTTTCCTGCACAGTGGCCCCCCGTTTTGTCGGTGCCTCCCGCTGCCCCTGGATCCCTGCCCGCCCCAGCGAGAAAGACCCAGGAAGCTGCTGGGAACTCAAAATAACTCTTGAAGCCAAGGTGGACTCCGGGTTTCAGCCGGGGCATCTCAGCTGGAAGAGGGGCTCCTGGGGACGGTCTCAGCACATCGTTTCGGTGCGTGATACTTCCTGGACTGCCACTTGCAGCCCATTAGTGGGTACGGAAATCAGTTCTGTGGGTTGTGACGACAGCACCCCCGCCAAAAAAAGGGGGGTGGGGAAGGAAGGAAATAGAGTACCGACAGTAGAAAATATCAGAGGGCATCATTGGTAGAAAGTACAATCTTTTTTCAGGAAACTGACTGTGTTGGAGTGTGGCACGTGGCGGGTACTGGGTGCATGCCCCGGGTCGTGCCCCAAGACGTCCTCTGCGGCCTAGTCAGAAATCCGTTCGAGCCATTCCTCTAACGTGTATGCAAGAATGAGGGCTGGGGTGCTTTAGTGAGTCCACCACAAGGAATGAAAGCGAAGGGAGCGCTTTCAGGACAAAGTCAGGACTAAGGGTGGGGATTGTGGAAGATTCTGGAAGCTTCTCACTCCACTGCAGGGCCCACCCACACCTCAGGTTATTTTTTTTTCCCCCTCAGGTTATTATATTAGCCTTTTCTGGCTCCTCTTGGGGATTAACAGCTAAAAAAATAATAGTGATGGGCACCAACCCTGTAAACAATTAGGACGTGGGTGCCTGTCTTCAGGGGCGGGGAGGGGCCAGGAGGAATAGATCCCAGAGCCTGTGGTGCAGGGCCCAAGGCCCCCAGGGATGGAGTGGCAGGTGGCAGCGCTGACCAGCAGGACAGCAGGGGCCTGGGGGGGGGGTGCCTTCACCACTTCCCCTGCCCTCGGGGTAGAGCTTGGAGATACTGGAAGGTTCCTCCCGTGTCTCCTCAGTTCTGGGCACTCCCTGCAGGCACTGAGTCCACACATCCTGAAAGACGTGCACCTCCCAGACCATCCTGACGCCTTCTTCCCTCTGGTCTCACATGTTTTACACACACCTTCTCCTTGGAACATTCATGGCCCCCCTCAGAAGGCATGTCCTCCTGCCGGTACCAGGGCCCTGCTGTCTCCCTGCGGCAGGCCTCCAGGCGTGCACTTCCGTGAGGCTGCCCGCCGCCCCCAGCCTGAGCCCCCTGCATGCCTGGGACTAGTGCACTACAGGGCATGGTGCACACTGAGCACGGGGCACACCAAACATGGTGCACACTGAGCACGGGGCACACCAAAGCACAGCACACTCTGGAGCATGGCTCACACCTGAGCATGGTGCACACTGAGTGATGCCCAGACTGCTTTTTAGTAAATGAGTAGGTGGAGAAGAAAAGGGTGAGGACTCTCCTGAGGTCAAATCCCGTTTGCTCTGTCAGGCTCTGTGTCCAGAAGCCCCAGGAGTCTGAGCTGTGAAGTCTGGGAACAGTGGGAAATGCAAATCCGGGGACAGATGGGAGTCAGGCCAAGAAAGCACCACCAAGTCAGGAGCCAGCACTGGCCAAGCAGAGAGGTGGGAGTGGGGGTGCTCAAGACTGGCTGGGGCTGTTCCCTCCCCTCCTGTGGCCCTGGCTGCCCGGCAGTTGGGGGACCAGTCAGGACCTCTGACTCCAGATTCAAAGGTGGGAAAGTTCAAGGTACATGTGGTACACGGCAGAGAAAGTAGAGGGGCTCAGCGCTGGCATGAGGGGAGGCTGGGAAACATCCCAGCGGCGGGGAGGAGTTAGATTTTCATCCGAGGTCTTGGGAGACAACCGGGGCACGGGCTACCACCTCCATCCCCTAGGGTAATAGGCAAACCTGCATATATTTTTCCAGGAAGAAGACCGTAGCTTTCATCACATCCTCCAAAGTGTTGTGACCACAAACAGTAAACAAACCCTGTGTTCTAGGCTTCTGAGCAGGTTTCCGGAATTTCACTCTGGCAACAGTGCACGTAGTAGAGCAGTCTCACCAGTGTCCCTGGTGGAAAAACATGTGCCGTGGCAAGATAGTGTGTGTAAATATTTGATATCTGACATTTGGTTGTTTAATAAGATTGCCTGCCTCTCCGCAGAAGAGTTAGAATGTGCCAGCCTCCACTCGGCCCAGGCCTCTGAGTCCCAGGGACCCGGCTGTCCCACCTGTGCTTTCAGCCGCCTCCAGCGGGGTTAGTCCTTCTTTTGTTCCCTACCCCACAGCTGGCTTTGACTCTCTTTGACTCCGAGGTCCCCTGATGGGACACCTCTCCCTCTTCGGGGGCAGTCCAGGGGTGACAGACTTCCCTTTTTTCTCCTGTCCCACCACCATGTGTCAGACTTACCTGAGTGGCTGGGGATAAGGTAGGGGGAATTGTAGGGATGCGCGGGTGCCTTTGGCTCCGGTGGTGATCCCAGGGTCCCAGGATCAAGTCCCACATCGAGCAACCTGCAGGGAGCCTGCTTCTCTCTCTGCCTGTGTCGCTGCCCCCTCTTCTCTCTCTCTCTCTCTCTGTTGTGTGTCTCTCATGAATAAATAAATAAAATCTTTAAAAGAAAAAAAAAAGAAAGGGGGAGTCATAACATCAGAAGGAAAAGTTAGCATGTCCATTTCCTATTATTCTCCTGACCCAAGAGTTAGGCATCAGGGAAGTTTGACCCATGTCACGAAGCCCCTCATGGACTCTTGAATTTCTCATTTTGCCCTCTTACCCTCCCACCTCCCTCCTCTAGACCTGCAGTGCAAATATTAACCCTCCCAGAGGGCCCTTCCCGATCCACAGGGCTGCTTTCCCCCTATAACACACCCTTCTCTTCTCCTTGGAAGGACATGGTGGCTCCTGTGATGCTCTCCCCTGAGTCAGATGTACTTGGCCCCTTTATGCTGACCCCAGAGCTGGGGAGGAAAAGGTCCTGTGTGGAAGAGGGGCTGGACCTTACCCATCCCCTGGGCCTGAGAACTCCTGTTCATTGGACAGGAGGATCTTAAACGGGCTCCATGCCCAGCGCAGAGCCGGAGGCTGGCTGACCCCATGACCCTGAGATTATCACCTGAGCTGAAATCAAGAGCCAGAGGCTTAACCAATCAACCCAGCCACCAGGTGAGTGCCCCTGAATTCCATTCTTCTACTCACAAACTTCTGTAACTATTTGATTATGTTTTTTAGGAACTGGAGGGCTGGGGAGAAGCTGGAAATGCCTGCCATCTGCAGCAGTTGCTTATAAGAAAGGGCAGGTGTGCTGGTCAGAGGCTCCGATGAAGAACAGAAAACCCACGCAGAAGTGTGGGGATCGGCCAGTCCCCGCCCCCTCCTCCAGGAGCCCCAGCCTCAGCCGGGCCCGGGGTCCAGAGGGGAGATCACCCGCTCCAGCTTGGGAAGGGAGCCTCTGCTCTCCGGCGGCTCGCGGGTGCCAGCGGGAGCTGGAGCGCCCGGGGTGGCGGTTAAGCGCCTTCAAAGCAGGGACGCCTTGTCCCTGGAGCCCCAGCATCTACACCCTGCCCGGCTCATCTCCTCGGGGGACCCCGGGAAAGCGTGCTGGAGGGGGGGAGTGGGGGCAAGAGCGCCTGCCCCAGGTCTGTGGCCGCAGGCCCAGCCCCGGGCGGGTCGGATGCGGGTCCCTAAGTGCCGGCGGCCTGCTTAGTGCTGACGGGCCTAAGTAGGCCGTGGCAATGGGTGGCGGCTGTCGCTAGCCTACCCGACTCTGTTTTACGGGAGAGGAGCCACATATTCTAGCGAATTCGCTTTCAGAATCAACCTGCTAGTTGAGAGCGGCCTGTGCGCATCACCGCATCCTTGTCCACCAGCCGCGGTGAGTATCTGGGGAGGCTGCGGCTCCGCCTCTCCCGTCGTCTCTCCGCCCAGGCTACACGCGGGAATGTTGCCCGCAGCGCACACGCTGGACACCCCTGCGGACCCCAGTCCTTGTCTTCCCCCCTCCTCCCCGGGGACTCCATCCGCCACGCGGCAAATCGCGAACGCAAGCAGCAGAGTCGTGGCCACGCCACTCCTCGGGAGAGACTCCTGCCCCGTCCCACTCACACCTGGTCCCGGACGCCGGGGCGGGGCGGGGGGTGCGCGGCGCAGCTCCCAGCCCCACGCACACCCACCCACTCGCTCCGGAGCAGGGTGGCCACCGCCTGATACCCTCCTGCTTCCTTGCCCTGACATCCCTCCGACTGGCTTAATCGTCTAGTGCGAGCCGTAGCCGAGGGGTTTCTGCTCTGCAGAATGAAACTTTTTTTTTTTAATTTATTTATTTATTTATGATAGTCACAGAGAGAGAGAGAGAGAGAGAGGCAGAGACACAGGCAGAGGGAGAAGCAGGCTCCATGCACCGGGAGCCCGACGTGCGACTCGATCCCGGGTCTCCAGGATCGCGCCCTGGGTCAAAGGCAGGCGCCAAACCGCTGGCCACCCAGGGATCCCCAGAATGAACTTTTTAATAGGGAAAGGGCTCGCTTTATTAGGGAGTCACGTCTCAAAGGATGCTGGGGAACCCTAACAGCTCCGCCTCGTGCGACCACGACCCCGCAGACCTTTCAGAGTAGCCTGGGAAGTGGGGTCTGGAGAATACTTTTGTAGCCCCGGTGGTTCTCAGCTGGGGACAATCTTGCTCTCCCCCCCCCCCACGCCCCCGGGGGACAGCAGCTTTGTTTCCAGACATTTTTGGTTTCCACGATCTGTGAGAGAGGTGAAGGCCAGGGGGGCTGCTAAGTGTCCAACAATGCGCAGGACGGCCTTGCCCCACCAACAAAGAATTATCTGCCCCAAAATGTCAGCGGTGCCGACATTAAAAAACCCGAAATCAGACAGATATAGGTGGTCTTCCACCATCCTAACATTACCTAGGAAAACATTCAGAGGCCATTAGCAAACTCCGGATTTGCAAAGATTAAAATGCATATAGGGCAGCGCAGGTGGCTCAGCGGTTTAGTGCCTGCCTTCAGCCCAGGGCCTGATCCTGGAGACCCAGGATCGAGTCCCACATGGGGTTCCCTGCCTGCTTCTCCCTCTGCCTGTGTCTCTGCCCTCCTCTCTCTCTCTCTCTCTCTCTCTCTCTCTGTGTCTCTCATGAATAAATAAATAAAATCTTAAAAAAAGAATAAAATAAAATGCATATAAAGGCAAATTACATTCTTCTAGATTCTATTTCCTCAGCCTTGGTTTACTGCACGGGTTTTAAACCACAATTCGAGAATTTTTAAGTTTTCCTTAAAGTTTCATCTCTACTAGTTAACCATCTTTCACAAATTGATCGGATTTTTATTACTCAAGGCATGTCATCATCAAGAGAAAAGAAGAAAAATGACAAAATGTCTCGAGATACGGGGGCTAGCACATCCACCAGCTAAGTGCTCACTGCAGACTGCATTGTCTGAAGACTGTATCAGCATTTCCCATCCTATGTGCTTCTCCAGATGTATGATTTGGCACAGCTCCGGTGGCAAGGTGGGGCCCAGGTTCCTTCCAGCTGAATCTGGGAGGGTTTATAATGATGGCCCAGGTCACACGATGTAACTCCTAAGGCCAGGTCGTTAAAGGAACACAGCTTCTTCTTGATCCTCTTGGAACCAAGCCACCATGCTGTGAGGAAACCCAAGCAGCCGCGTGTGTCCATTCTGGCCAACAGCCCCAGGTGAGGAGTTAAGGTCATCAACGACAGCCAGAGATAATCCCAGCGAGTATGCCTTTCCATAGTTTTTGTCCTCGGCCACCGGGCCGCCTTCAGTCTCTGAAGGCTCCCAAGTAAGGCCTCACTCAGACTTTGTGAAACAGAAAGGAGCTGTCCCCATTGTGTCCTTTCCAAGTTTCTGACCCACAGGATCCATAAGTGTAATAAAAGCATTGATTGAAGCCACAGAGTTTTGGAGCAATTGTTACATCGTAAGATGTAAATGAACAGTGATTCTCTCCCAAATGTATATAAAATATCTCCTGCAACAAAACTGCCAACTTGCTATACAAAGATCTCCCGCCAACACAGGCGGTAAGTGGCAAACATACTGTCACCACCTTGCCCTGTACCTTGAGCAGACATCACTAATTAATTGCAGAACTCTTCCTTGATGAGCAGGGATCCAGCCATGAGACCCTCTCAACAAAACACATCAGCAACCGAGTGATTGGGGCTGACACATAATTTGAAATGTCTCTGCCTCCCCAGTGTGTTTCGTAACAGTTGAGGCTGGTTCCCACTGACTGATGCCCAGACAGAAGGATTTATCTCTTATTTAATCAGGTGCACACAAAAGGCTGTCTGACTTTGCAGCACCTGTTTGCAAAATTCTGTTATATTAGCTTAGTAGAAGACTGGGGGGGAGGGGGCGGATCTTTTCATCACAGTATTTTTGAAAATTTGGCTGTAAAATAACAACAGCAATCTATTGATGCCGAGAGCCACTTTTATTAAAAACAAACAACCTCAAATCTCTACTACACTAGCAAAAGTGTTTAAACCGCTTTTTAAAAAGTGGAAGAATCCCCTTAAAAAGAAAAAAAAAAGGACTAACATAGTGAGATGGACCTGTATGTCTAGTCCGTGATTGAAGATTGTCGACTTTATGCAATAGTTCTGACACGGAACCTTTCATCTTAGTCTGACGACCCAAGCACATGGCGCGACGGGTCCTTGGTACACGTGTTATTTTCAAGTTTGTTCAGTGCACATTATTGTACCAGGTCTGGGGAAGAGCATGAAGTGACTGTGCCCTCCTTTTCAATTTTCTGTTTGCGAATTTGATGTCCTCACCTTGTGACTGACAACTAAATTTCTCTCTCTTCATCTATCAGGGATTCTGGGAAGCCAGAGTTGTTTATTTTTAAAAGGAATGTAATAATGTTTATTTGAGGAAGATGACTCCGGTGATTGAATTTCTGGACAGGCAGGCAAACTACACCTCAAAAGGACTTTTTAACCCAAGATTTCAAGGATTCTGGACACATCACAGTCCTCTTATTCTCTCATCATGGCTTTTTGGACTTTAAATAAAGTTCCCCCGTACAAGGGGGTAGGACTGGGGACAGAGAGGAAAAATTACACTGGCTGAAATCCTGTAATTGTCCTTTGGAGGAGGTTTCAAAAAAATCATAATTTAACCAAGGCAATAACCCTGGGAATATTTTTGAGATAATTAAGCCTTGCCTTCTGTGCCTCTCTGTTTTCCTGTGTCCCTCTATCACTCTCAAACACACCCACTCTCCCTCCACCCCTGTTTCAAACCTACTAACCAACCCCATGTCTTGGCTTGGTTTCCTCTTGTCCTCCTCCGACCCTTTTGGGGCTTCCCAGTTCTGTCCTGCTCCTCTAGAAAAAATGATACGGCCGCTGGGCTAATCTGACAAACTGATTCCAGCTGAGGTGTCGCTGTCATCTTTTTTCTATGAAGAGTCACCGCCTATAGGAAAAATCTAGAAAACAATCCACATTTTAAAAATGAATTTCACTCTTTTCATTATGTGAGAGACTACATGAAAACTAAAGACACCAAACAAGGTAAAACTTTCCCCAGATTGTTAGACACTCACATTTCTTGGAGATGTTGTCGTGCCCATTTTCCTGATGTGGAAATGGAGTCTCAGACAGGTCAAGAGGCGGTTCAAGGCCCCAGGATCCAAACCCAGATTACTGAACTGAGGAGCATGTGCTCTCAACAGCTATGCCCCGCTGCCTCATGTTATATATCTTGGCTTCAAGAGAGTCAGTAGGATCATCTTTTCTGGGCAGCTTGGATGAGCAGGGGCCTTGTACCATCCAAGCATTAAAAACAGCACATGTCAGTGGCTGCAGCAATGCTGGAACACTCAGCAAATGACTCGCTCTTGGATCGCCAAGAGCTTCCTAATTTAAACACCAATTTTGAAATGTGCGTGGAAATTTTTCTTAAGTGTATTATGTAATTTCTTTCCTCCTCAAGCTGGATGTTCTAAACATAATTTAGCCTTTAGCCTTTCCTTCTATACTCAAGGTTCAGCACCATGAGCGTTAGCTGCAGTTAACGAGGCTTTAAGACAGCAGTACCCTCGGGACTGGTGAGCTGCATAGGGCTGTTTTTAACCTACATTTTAAGTGGCCCCAGACTCCTGTGCTCTGTGAGTTCTTGTGTCTGCTTTTCATAGATTTTCTTGTCATGCTATCAGCCTCTTGGGTATTGACTCTCAGTGCTATTTGTATCTGTCTACATTATTCTTTCTTGGCCCTCTTAGATTTGCTACTTAGAATCTCCAGTGGATGTGAAACCAAGATATTTAGGCAGATTTTTTTCTGGGGAAAAAAAAAAAGTAAATACTCATTGAATAGCCAAGGGGATTTCTTGTGAGTAGGGGGATTTTAGTGAATGGAATTTGTAACATCTATTTTATTTTTTAAGATTTTATTTATTTATTCATGAGAGAGAGAGAGAGAGGCAGAGACACAGGCAAAGGAAGAAGCAGACTCCATGCAGGGAGCCTGACGTGGGACTCAATCCTGGGACTCCAGGATCAGGCCCTGGGCTGAAGGGGGCGCTAAACCGCTGAGCCACCTGGGCTGCCCTGTAACATCTATTTTAACTCCCTTATCTCTGGGTCAATAATTGATGAGGTTGTCAGTTAACCATGTCCGGGCACTATCCATTGGTACCTTCCTGTCCACAACCCCCTTCAAGGGAATCTGTCTACTTACCACAGGCCTCCCCACATAACCTCCCCACTCCCACCCCCACCCCTGACTTCCCCTGCGTGGATTCGATGAGTGGAGCACCTGATTCAAGGGCAACCAGACCACAGACTGGCCAATGACCATGAGAAAAAGATAAGCCAAGCTTAGCCTGTCCCAACTCTGGGGCATTTGAGTTGGGCACATTGAGGCAAGCTGGTTAGGGGTGGTATTTGAAATAGAAGGTTCATGGTAGAGTGGTGGCCCTTGAGGCCCCACCATTTCATGAGTCATCTGAAGTGATGATGCAGTAGAGCTCTAAGAAACCTGGTTAGAACAAAGAGAAGGAAGGAAATGCATGGGGAGAGGCAGAGAGAGGCAGAGAGAACTTCCAGACACCATATTCTCTGCCTCCAGTAGGTGGTTAATGGACAGGGATAAAAGGGGATGGAGATAGAGAGGGGATGTCAGGTGGGAGCACAAACATGATGCAGGGGAGGGCAGAGAAAGGGGATGAGGGGAGACCATTGACGAAAGTGTAACTGGAATTGGCAAAATGTGGCCTGAGCAGTTAACGTTTTCCCCAGAAAATGTCCTCCCTTCAGATAACAAAACCGAATCAGGACTAAACCCGGAAAAATGAATGAGGTAATCCTCATGAAACAGATAAGAGGGTTTCGTGAGATCATAACTCACAAGTCAGTAACCTTTGGTCTAGATTCTAGAAACTACATTTGCATTGTTCATGGAGACTTCACTAATTTCCCCTCGAGCCCTGTATCAATAGATCTTTTAAAATTCAACCCTTGGCAGGGCATGAATTGGAAAGAGGGGCAGTGTAACCAGCCTCAGGGACTGAGAGTCCTACAGGCCTGAACATTGCTCTATGTTCTGGGGTAAACAAGGATAAGGCCACGAAGTGAGGAGGCTAGGAGAAACCCTTGCCCCGGGAAGCAGGGCACTCACCCCCAAGTGAGGGCAGAGCGTGGGCTCCATCCCAGAGGTGCCTGACATCATCCTTGGGGCTCAGCTACCTGACCCGCCATGGCATCCGACCCGTGTGACTGCTCCCTCTTTCCTAAGCATTTCTTCCCTCGGACCCTGGGATATTACACTTCCCCATGCTTTCATTTCTGCCTTCATTCGTGGCTACTCTTTGTGCCAAATTTTTTTAATTCTCAAGAAATTTATTATTTTATTATTTTTATTAATATTTCAATAGTATCATAGTTGTGATAATAAATATTTATTTGATTTTATGTATTATATCCAACGTTATATTGGTTCCAGGTGCACAGCATAGTGACCTGACAATTCTAGATGTTTCCCAATACTCCTATTGGTGGTGTCACCATCTGCCACTACACATTATTACAATATTATTGACTATAATTCCCTGTGCTGTACTTTTCGTCTCCATAACTTATTTATTTTATAACTAGGAGTTTATACCTCTTCATCTCCTTCACATTTTTTTTTTTTAGAGAAGACTTTAGACAGTATAAAAGTAGGGACGAGAGGTCCGTGGAGCCCCACGTGGCCATGCTCATGCTTCAGTGACAGTCAGCTGGTGCCTTATCCTGTGTGTACCCCACCCCCCACCTTTCCGCTCTGCAGATTCCTTTGAAGCAAATCCAAGTCATCACGTCAAGTGTTTCTGTGCGTGTCTTTTGGAAACCACAGCCTCAACCCCACCAGTCACATCCCCCCAAATCAACCAGCACTCCTCAGTAGTGGCAGATACTCAGTGTTCACATTTCCCAAACTGTCCATCAGTCATTTCTCTTCCCCCGACAGTTTACTTGTGAGGATGGACGTCCAACCGAGGCCCCGGCATCCCTATTGTTTGTTTCTTAAGTGCCTTTTAATTCATAGTGTCCCTCCAAGTCTTTTCCTCTTTTTCTACAAATTTTTCTGTTGAAGACACCAGCTGACCCTGTAGAATTCCCCACTGTCTGGATTTGGCCGACTGCATTCCATAGATTCTTCCTGTATTGCCCTGGCTTGTATTTCCTGTAAATCGATCATTAAATCGAGGCGTCTAATCGGATTCAAGTTCGGCATGTGGTGACATTTCACAGGTGGTATTGGAGCTACTCGGTGTGTGGCAGAGTCTTACGAGGCTGGAAACCACTGATGTCCACGCCCGATGATTGATGCCATTAATTCAGTGAGGAGCTACACAGTGGTCCTACTCCTCTCCCACTCTTCCCCGGCCTTCTAGCTCTGATACACCATAAAGGCAACTTCCTGCCTCAGCTATGTGGTGACCCTGGGCTCACACAGGAAACTCAGCCCAACGTGTCTATGCAGCACCACTGCAGCTGGCCAGCGGCCCGGGGCCATCCCAGCTCACTGAACTGGTTTTCCCACTTACGAGATGAGAAGGATCCTAGGGACCAACTCGTGGGACTGCTTGTGAAGGTTAAAGGAACAACACACGTGAAGTTCCCGATGTGCAGGCATCCTGTGGAGGTGAACTGCTGTCCGCACCTTGGTTGTTGGGACACGGATCTCCTCACGCACACCCAGGGTGCACAGCAAGCATCACGAGGATGCTGAGCAGGGTTGGGCTGCTTGTCACAGGTCATTGCCGCGGGCTTATTGCAGCCACCAGCCAAGTTGTTCACAAGAAGGACGGCCATCCCTCCGCCCAGTGCCTCTTCCTGAGGCACCCACAGTTCCCGGCAACTTGTCTGCAGACGGGGGACCCTCTAGTTGCTGGTGGAACTAGAGCAAGGCCAGTGCCAGGGGCGTCCTCGGTCGTCGGGCAGCCCTGCCCCTCCCAGGGACATGCCCTAGAGGCAGAAGGAAGAAGGGGCACCCTTTAGCAACACCTCCAGGCCAAGATGCCCTTTCTTCAGAAACTCCTATTAGAAACATACTTACTCTTCCTCTGGTTTCGGCAAGTCAGTGAATTAATTTAGCCCTATTGTCAGAACAGTTGGCTGCTCATTTATAACAAGACGAATTTTATAGGCTTTGTAAAAACCACTCAGGCACATTTAGGACCTGAAGGCATTTGTCTCAAAACTGGCTCTGGGTTGGATTTCTGTGTTTCTGTGCATATTAAATCTTTACACTGCCACTTACAGCCCCTTAATGGTCTCCACTTAGTGGAGGATCCTGGAGTCCTTGGTACAAATTCTAAAACTAAGAAGCCACTTGTAAGTCAATCTACTTCTGTGGTAAAGGCAAATCTAATTTTAGTAGCCTAAACCAGAAGTTGAGTTTCTGGATTTTTAGAAAGAGCCTGTGCTCTCCAGCCTTTACTTAGAAGAGAGCTGGGGCAGCTGGCATGGACCGCAGGGTGATCGCAGTCGTGAGGGGCATAGCCCATGGCCTGTCTCCTTCTGAAGCCGAGAAATAAAATGCTGTTTCCCCAGTAATTAGCTGCTTAGCTCCGAGAAAACTACTTAACCTCTCTAAGCCTCTCTCGCCTTGTCTGTAAAATGAGAGCATCAAGGCATTGTTGCCATGAGAGAGAACGCAGGAGAAGCACTGACGCAGCATGGGGCACATTTTAAGGACCCAATAATTCTTAGCCATTATTATTATTATAGCGACTACCAGACTCCGGTCCTGGCTAGCCAGGCACTACGTCACAACTTTTATTTAAAACAATATTTAATGACAAAGGGGCACCTGGGTGGCTCAGTGCTGTATTCTTGGTTTTGACTCAGGTTGTGATCTCACGGGCCATGAGACGGAGTCCCACGTGGGCCTCAGTGCTCAGCGGACAGTCTGCTTGAAGAGTCTCACCCTCTGCACATTCCCCCACTCTCTCTCTCACTGTCTCTCTAAAATACATAAATAAGTCTTTCCAAAAATTCCAACATTGAGCTGAAATATTACTCAATAATAAAAAGGAAAAAAAGCTATTGATACACACAACCTTAGGTGGATCTCAGGGGCATTAGACTGAGTGTGAAAAAAGACCGTGTCAAATGGCCACATACTGTGGAATTTGGATTTTGTAACATTCTCAAAATACTGAAATTACAGAGATAGAGAGCAGATTTAGAGTTGCCAGGGTGACCTTAGAATGGTGGGAGGCAGGCACCCAGCTATAGAGGAGCAGCACAAGGGGCCACTTGGTGTGATGGTTTTCTGTACCCTGACTGCGGTGGTCACAGGAGTTTACACACGTGATGAAATGGCAAAGAAATACACACACACACACGTTGCACCGACATCAACGGCCTGTGACTGATACCATGTTATAGCGGCCTCAGTAAAACCATTGCAGAAACCTGGGACCTCTCCGCGCTATCTTCACAACTTCTTGTGAATCTATAATTATTCTAAAAGAAACATTTTTTTTTTGTTTTGGAAAATGGCATTTAGTGTTTACATTAGAAAGTCTAAATACAGCTCATAGCTGAGCCACATAGTATACACAACCTTTCCTTTTTCCATTTGCATTTACTTTCTCACGTGACATTCTTTCCTCTAGATTTAAAAATCACCTCCTATCTCATTGGCTTTAATTCGCTATTTATAGTACCAGTGCTTCCCAAACTGTCAGGATGTGAAGTCCCCTGCAAGGTGGTCATATACATCAGGACACCTGTCAGTTCCATTTTTTTCTTGGTGAACTCGGCCCAGAACTCTGCCAGCTTCCATCCGGCTCCACAAAGCACTTGTTGGGCTCTAGGCTGATTCCGAACTCATTCGCTTAGGAAAATATCTGGTAGTCTGCACGCTGAAGTCTTAAATTCTAGATTTTATAGGGTGCCGGGATTTCAATATATGTAACTGTTATTATGATTTGCTTACTTAAATTTTCTGATTTTGCTGTAATTTGTATTACTTGTGTTATACCGTCATTATATCCCTTATCGTGGAAAGAGGGAGGAGGCCCTATAGTCTGGAAAAAAAAAATAATAAAAGATCTAATTTAGCCACATGAGCACAGCAGGAAATCCTGGGGGATTTTTAATTATTTTAATTTTTTTAAAGATTTTTTTCTTTAGATTGTATTTATTTATTCATGAGAGACCCAGAGAGAAAGGCAGAGACCAGGCAGAGGGAGAAGCAGGCTTCCTATGGGGAGCCTGATGTGGGACTCGATCCCAGGACCCGGGATCATACCCTGAGCCAAAAGCAGATGCTCAACCACTGAGCCACCCAGGTGTCCCTAGTTTTTCTTTTTAATTTTAAAGGGAATATTCAATTAGGTGCTAAGTGTTTGGCAGGTCAGGTACCACAGACTATCTGTGGCTCACAGAGATAGATCCCCAGCTCCCTGACAACACCCCTCTTGCTCACCTTCTTTCACTTCCCTCCACTAAATCCCTTAGGCATGTTTAGTTCTTTGTCTCCTACTTTCACCCAGGCTCTTGCCCCAGGTGTTATCGGTCCTTGCAGGTGCATCTTACTCCTGCAGCTGGATGGGGCAGAGAAGCATGAAGGAGTTTCAGATCCTGAAGCTGGAGGAAGGTGGGGTGGAAGCCAGAGCAGAGTCTGGCCTCAAAATGGAGTATTGAAGAGACCAGCAGATTTTCTTTTGTGAACGCTAACCTCATTCTGATTCTCTCACACCTTATTAGACCCAAGAGTCTCTTCTCTCCTTCCTAGACTTGGATTGTTCTACAGAAAGTGACCTTCTCTTAAGTACCACAGAAAGAGGTGGAGTGGGCATTCCATTAAAGTTCGGTAAAATGAAGTAAAAAAGCAATGTTTGGGGTGGAAGGAAGGAGGCTCCTCGTATGCAGAAGGGGTGAGCTGCGGGTGTTCCTCTGGGGTCCAGAGGAGCCAGGGAGCACTGTGCTCACTGCCCCCCCGCCACCACTGCTATCACACTTCCACAAAGATTTGCAATCACTCCCTGCAAGCTCACATGGGGAGGTGTGGAACGTCAGAAGCATGTGTAAGTGCAACAAATTCTAAAGAAAAGAGCTTTAAATACAGCTTTTTTTTTTTTCTAATATGTCAGGTGGAAATAAGCCTTATCAACCCAGAAGTTCTGAAACAAAACCTATCAAACAAGCCATAGAACATCTCAGCAATGGTCTGCTGCAGATTTTCCATGAGCAGATTTGCTGACTTCTAGTAACACAAAAACACCTTTAACAGGCCCCAGATCCTCCTGGCTGGATTTGTTTTACGTTCAAGAGCAAAGTCATTAACGATATTTCGGGTGAGTCTCAAATTCTCTATCTTTTATAATCTCTCAAGGTTCTTGAGTACATTAAAAACAATTCCTAGGAACATTATGAAAAAACGATCTTCTAAAGTGCAGCTCACCATATAATAGGATTTTTTTTTCTATGTCCATTCCATAGTTCCTTTTAACAAAATGTCATGATTCAAATACAGAAGTCCCTAGGAATCCCTTAAAGCATTATTAAAGCATTTTGAATTTGCTAATTTGATTGAAGAAAGAGCCTGGGTAACCTACTTAGAAGACGTATCAAACTTCCACTTCATACGCGGTGTATTTCCTTAAGTGCATAAAAGACCTTGGAAATTCTTAATTTAATCAAGATTATTCACCTTGGCAAGACACCCCTGTGCGGATAGCCAGCAGCGGCCAAGGAAAGCAAATCTGTATATTTGCATAAGACAAGAAGAGCTGTGATTTTACTGTGCAGGCAGAACAAGGACTGCGGACATTCCTGAAATCTAATCATTAGAAGTAGAGGCAGGATGCAAATCTCCTCGTCCTAAATTTAAAATTTGTAAGACATCTCTGTAGTAGGCTTTTCTGTCTGTCTGTCTCTCTGCTGTGATATTTCACCATTTGAATAGACAAATGGTTAACAGCAAAAATTGGTTCTGTCAGAACAGACTTTTTTTTTTTAATTTTACTTATGTATTCACTTTATCGAGAGAGAGAAAGTGTGTGCGCGAGCACAGGGAGGAGCAGAGAGAGGGGCCAGGGAGACCCCGTGCTGAGCCCAGCGCTGGACTCGGAGCTCCATCCCAGGATCCAGGGATCACGACCTGAGCCAAAACCAAGAGTCGGTCGCTGCACTAGCTGAGCCACCCGGGTGCCCAGAACATTCAGTTTTTATTAAAAATTCCAGGAAGTCAGAGCCTTCTGGGCAAATTTATGAATCACAGGAAAGAGAAGAGCTATTTGTAATTTTATTTTTGTGACAGAGGTTGTTTCTTTAATGATGGAACAAATTTTAATTTTTAAATTAAGAGACCGTGGGACCCCCTTACCTTGACCAACATCTTCGAAGACAAGAGGGATGCATTTCCTCTCTCCTTCCACCGTCCCTTTTCCTTCATGCCCTAGAATCTCTTGGAATCTTGAAGGAAGCCTGAATCTCTGCCCTTTTCCTGAGTTTTTTTTTTTTTTCTTTTCCTGAGTTTAAACAAAACTGAAGTCTCCTGATCTTCACCCCACCTTTTTGTTTCTGCTTTGCTTTCATTTTATATTTGGTGAAACCTTTTTATTTCTGTAAGGATGGACAAAGCAACGATCAATTGTGCTTCTCTCTGAGGCAGTAGAGTGGGCACGAGGGGACTTCTAACTCTATTCCCTTCAGGACTGTTAACATTTTGCTTTTCTACAAGTATACGCTATTCCTACCACGTTTAAATATTATTTTCTGATTCCAAGTAGTGTATGTTCATTGTAGATCATTTGTAAAAGAGCCCCAAAGGGAAAACTCGAAAACCACTCCTGCCCGTGGCTGTACTGAGTGAGCCATGGTCTGCAATGTGGACACTACTCAGCCCCTCTCAGGAGAGACCCGCAGGGCTCCTGTGGCGTGGAAGGAGGGGAAAGGAACAGACCCATGGCTGGCAAAAGGTCATATTGGGGTCTAGATAATTTTTTAAAGATTTTATTTATTCAAGAGAGACAGAAAGAGGCAAAGACACAGGCAGAGGGAAAAGCAGGCTCCCTGTGGGGAGCCTAATGCGGGACTCGAACCCAGGACCCCGGGATCACACCTGAGCCAAAGGCAGACGCTCAACCACTGAGCCACCCCGGTGCCCTGGGCTTTTGCCTTTTTGATCATTTAATGTAATTTTGTTCCCAATGGAGTAGATGTAAATACAGAGGTTTGACTTGCCGTGTTAAACTAGGAGCGCCTGTATACTGCTTATCCTTTTCATGACTGTATAATGTCTACATACAGATGTGCCATAATTTATTTGACCTTACCCTACAGGTACCTTTTTGCCTGCATTATTTATTCCCTTCGAGATAAAGCATGGGACATGCTTTGGCCTCAAGAATCCCGCATGTTGGAAGGGTGTCCGTTTTCTATTCCGTCAGGGCTCTGTGGGAGTCTCCCTCCTCTGTCCCCAGAGCCGGCTGCTTTCCTGGGTCCTGCACTTTCTCTTGCGTTGCTTCTCCTTGTAGAGTGGTCCTTAATTCCATTGCACTTTGCTTCTGTGTAATTGCTATTCCCTGCACACAGCTCCCCTGGGTCTCAGGGAACCAGCTTCTTGCTCTGAGCTCACCCAACCAGGATCAGAGTGTCCTCCTGAAACACTCCACGGGGCTCTCTTCCAATAACGTTTTGCATTTTTTCATTTAGCCTGTATTTCCATTTTGGCTCCTCTGTATGGGACGCTTCATCAGAATGCCAGTGCTTGCTTTCCCGCCCTGTTATCTCTGCAGCTTATGTTGTGACATCCTCTCTGCTCCTCTACTGGTTGGTGGGATGAGTATTTGGACCTTTGTCTTATTAGTCTGTATTTCAGAATCCCGTAGGTGATTGCATGACCAAATCTGCCTGTGATTTTGTTGGTCTACTCTCAGTAGAAAGAGGTTGCTTAAAAACAAGACAAGGGCTATGGATAGATATAATCTCCCATGCTGAAACTTTGTAGGATAATATGCTCAAGCTGCTCAATTTTTTTACTTTTATTGACTTCAGCATATTTTGGAGTGGGGGAAGGTGGTCCATGGGTGGTGCCCAGTCCTTGGGCCCACCCTCGCCTGGTTCCAGACACATGTGGAATCCTTAAGAACATTCCAGCACATTTAAAGCCCACTATTTTCCATTTTCCCATTTATCCTTCCAGTAAAGAAAGTACCACCAACACTGCACCCATTAATACTTAAAGTCACAAAAACACAGTATTAATTTTAGTTTTTAAATATTTATTTTTTAAATATTTTATGTATTTATTCATGAGAGAGAGAGAGAGAGGCAGATACACAGGCAGAGGAAGAAGCAGGCTCCATGCAGGGAGCCCGATGTGGGATCCAATCCCAGATCTCCAGGGTCACACCCTGGGCTGAAGGCAGCGCTAAACCACTGCGCCACCCAGGCTGCCCTTAATTTTAGTTTTTAATGATGACACCACAAGAGCCAAAAAGATGGAGGTTAGACTCCATGAAATTCACTCTATGCCTTTTTCTTGCTCTTTTTGTGTTTCTGTCATTTCATATCTTCTTTCTCTGCCTATTTTTGGATATGTGTCAGCTTGTCCATTTCTGTTCCTCACTCTATATACCAATTTCATTCTCCTTTTCATTTCTCCTTTCATTAGCTTTTCTACCCCTCTTCCTCTCTTCTCTAAAAAGTTATGATACAGAATTCTTCTCCCATTTACAGTTGTGTTCTGTAACTTGAATGATTGTTCATTCCTAGTCCTATATATTTAATAAGTTTCGGTTTACAATTTTAAAGAAGGATGACTGAATTCTTTTTATGTCTTTCTCTTTAAAATACAAATTACCTTTGAGTTGTTTGGTTTGGGGCTGATTTTTTTCCCCTCTGTGGTTTAGTATCACCTGGTATCAAGGTTTCTTGATACAGTGAAGCATTCCTTGACTAACATTTCTAAAATGCTATGAAAGTTCTGTTATTTATTCTAGTAATTTCTGTATATCCATATATCTATCCTCTTGGTGACTTAGCGAGTTTTATTGTTAACATAACAAGTAAAATATATTTCAAATACAGATAATAAAAATAACAGCTAATGGAGCACCTGGGTGGCTCAGGCAGTTGAGCAACTGACTCTTGATTTCAGCTCAGGCCATGATCTCAGGGTCAAGAGATTGAGCCCCATGTAGGGCTCCACTCTCAGTGGAGAGTCTACTTGGAGATTCTCTCTCTCTCTCTCTGCCCCTCCCCATACTTGCTCTGTGTGTGTGTGTGTGTGTGTGTGTGTGTGTGTGTGTGTGCGCGTCTTTCAAATAAATAAATCTTAAAAAAAACAAAACAAAAAAACCAGCTCACATTTATCAAGTGCCAGGCATTCTTCTTGAGACTTGATGGTAATCGCCAACTTTGAGCTCTACTCAAATATCCCCTTCTCCGGGGGTCCTTCTTTGGCGGCCCTATCTAAAATGACAGTGTTGACCTTTGGCTTTGTTGTTTCTCCTTAGTGTTCATCCCTAACATACTATGTTTTCCATTATGTAGCTTCTTATTTCTCATTGTCTGAAATACATGCTCCCAGAGGACATAGGTTTTTTGTGTGCTTTGATTATTGCTAGATATTCTGGCACCTAGAACAGTACCTGGCACATGGTAGGCCCTCAATAAATGTTTGTCAAATGAATGAATGAATAAATGAGCTCATTTAACCTGCACTGCCACCCTATAAGATAGTTGTTCTTATTTATCCCCATTTTTAAAAAGATTTTATTTATTTTTATTTGACAGAGAGAGAGCAGGCTCACCACTGAGCAGAGAGCCCGACGAGGGACTCAATTCCAGGACCCTGAGATCATGATCTGAGCCAAAAGAAGCTGCTTAACTGACTGAATCACCCAGGTGCCCCTATTTACCTCCATTTTAAAGATGGGAAAGCTGAGGCACAGAGCAATTCGTTAACTTGCTAAGGTTATCTAACTTGGAAAGAACTGGTATCCTAACCCCAGCAGACTGGTTCCTTGATCCTGTTTGTTTTTGTTTGTTTTTTAAGTAGGCTCCACACCCAGCGTGAAGCCAACATAGAAGCTTGAATTCACCACACTGAAATCAAGATCTGAGCTGAGATCAAGACTCCGATGCATAACCAAGTGAGCCGCCCGGCGCCCCATAGTCCTATTCTTAATAACTAACAGTACTTGGGCACCCACTATGCCCATTTATTTTTTTAAAGAAAAAAAAAATTTAAAGAAATAAAAGTTACAGAAACAGTTGAAGCCTTCCTCAGAGGGAAACAGTGTCCAGAAGCTGTATATTTGAGGTGTATATTTTACTGTTTGGAGCTACCTTCCCAATGGCTCCTGAGCCAAGGTGAGAACAGCGCGTGGAGGCTGAGAACCTACAGATCTGAGAACTCCCCAAGGCCGTCTCTCAAGCAAAGTATTGACTCCTTTTGTTCCTTTCACTTTCCTATTATTTTTTTTCCTTTTCTACTTACAGGCACTCATTTTTCCGGCTGAAAATAGAAAACCTTTTCAGATTGGAATAACAGTCTTTCTTGCTATAGTTTTTTTTTCCCCCAAAGGCGGGATGAATTTGAGCCTCGTCAGAAAGCCATCTGCTGTGTACTCACAGACCTATTTGGAGCCAGAAAAAGAAAATGAAGAAAGGGGAAAGCCCAGGCTCACTCATTTTGAAACAAAGGACTGTGGCTTGTGAACTGCGTGCCTTTGACAAAGGTTGGCCACAGGGCAGTGTGCACTGATGGGGAGCACAGGGAATGAGCTCTGGACTGTTCACGGTGACCTGGCAGACCTTTGCTACCCGTAGAGAAGAGACACTTAATGCACAGGAAGAAGTCTCCACATCCAGCCCTCTGCATTCATGCCAGTTCTCCATGGAAAATGGTCATGGGATTTGTAGTTTGCTGCCCTTACCATTATTTCCACCCCCTCTACTGGTTAGGATTAACTCGCTGTTACTCCTGTGGCATCCAACCTTGCCGGTTCAGGACCACCACAGGAAGATGCTGCGAGGTCCTCGTTTAAGCCACGAGACCACACTTGCTGCCCAAGGGAGCACTCACATTTACTGCCGCCGACCTGCAGATCCGAAGCAAATGGGCTAGTTCCTATCCAAACACTCCATTCTCTACTTTCCTTGACTCACCACAGCAAAAAAATCAATGGCAGCATGAAAGCTCAAGCCCCAAATCAGTATTTTCATATTCTTGAGGCCATTTGAATGCTCTTTCATTTTTCCAATTTAACTTTTTTTTTTTTAAGATTTTATTTATTTATTCATGAGCGACGGGGGGAGGGGAGGGCAGAGACACAGGCAGAGGGAGAAGCAGGCTCCATGCAGGGAGCCCGACATGGGACTCGATCCCGGGTCTCCAGGATCACACCCTGGGCTGAAGGCGGCGCTAAACCACTGAGCCACCGGGGCTGCCCTCCAATTTAACTTTTAATGCCTTTATTTTTTATAAACACAAAGTAATATAGGCTGGTTGTAAAACATTTCAATCATATATAAATATGGAACTTAGAAAGTTAAAGACCTTTGGTATCACACCTCATAGATAATTGTGAATAGTGTGATGTATATTCTTCCAGACTTTTTTACCATCTGCACACTTTTCACTTAAACTTTCTAGCACTTCCTCAGCACAACATGGGATCTCCTTTCCCTAATCATTACGCTTCCATTCACCTCTGCTCACTCATTTAACATGTCTTTCCTATTTGACTATGATCTTCATCAGGATGGAGACCCTGCCTGTCTCATGTTGTGGTTGCACCCCCATTACCCCCACCCTCGGCCCCAGTATCTGCCACCATGCCTGACACACAACTGCTACTCAGCATCAACTGGCTGAATGAATGGTTCTCACTCTGGTGTGTGAAACAGGTGGAACGGGTTCTGTAATGCCTCTCCTCCAGTAAAGAAACAGACTCAGAAATGTTTTGTGACTTGTCCACGTTCACAGCTATTCAACAGTGGAGCTGAGTCCAAACCTGGTTCTTCTGATTCCAAATCAAGAGTTCTCATCAAAGTACAGCTTCCCCCTTGATAACTGCCAGAAAATCAGGACCGCATTCCCAACCAGAGGCTGGACTATGTCCTACCTGCCCCATGAAGTCTCCAACTCACAGGGGAAATGCATTCAGTTCTGACATTTTCAAGTTAGAAGAAAATAAGTTAGCGGGGCACCCAGGTGGCTCAGTGGTTGAGCATCTCCCTTTGGCTAGGGGCATGATCCTGGGGTCCTGGGATCGAGTCCCACATCTGGCTCCCAGCAGGGAGCCTGCTTCTCCCTCTGCCTGTGTCTCTGCCTCTCTCTGTGTCTCTCATGAATAAATAAATAAAATCTTTTTAAAAGATAAAAAATTTTAAAAATTAACACTTTTTTCAGATCAATACAGAAAAAAATGGATTATTCAATAAATGGTGATGAAAAACACTGGCTGGCCCTTTGACAAAAGTAAGCCTAATCCAAACCTCATTTTTTATATCAAAATAAAATCCAGAAATATCATTTTAAAAGTTCACATAAAAATGAAACCATAAAAACAGTACAAAATAAGTGAAATTTTTTATAATTTGGGAATGGAAAGAACTTTATGACATTAAAAAATTCAGATTAGAAAGTACTGGTAGATTTTGCAGTATGGAAATTAAATCTCCTCACCAAAAAGAAACATACATTTAAAAAGTTGGAGAGTGGACAAATTATGAAAATACATATGACCCGCATAAGGTTAATATCTTCAATATACAAAATGTTTTCATAAATCCATAAAATTTAGTCATCTATCCTTCTATCAGGGTAGTAGGATTTGGGACAATTTTTACTTTCTTTACAGTTTTCTGTATTTCTGATTTCTTTTTTTTTTTTTTTTACAACAAGTATTTTTAATACATCAAATCCATTATCAGTTTGGAAAGAATACTTAAAAACATGTAGGTGAGCATCTTTTTGAAAAATACTTAAATTCAAAGCCCAAAATTGCTTTTCCAGAATTGCCCAATGGTTCTGCTTTATAATAGTAATCATTATACTTAGTCTTCAAAATTCTCATGTAGTAAGATAAGACCCACTAAAAAAAACAAGATATATGAGAAATAGGAATAAAAATTCATAAGACAAAAGAATTTTAAAATGATAGGGCCCCCATATTGAAGTTATGTTTTCTTTCAAAACCTGATTTGAATCTAAATCTTTGGATTAAAATTTCAACTTTTTTTTTCATAAGGACAAGAGTCCATTGAACAAAAGCTCTTTCAACCCTCTAATAAGTATTTTTCGCACTAAGATCTTTTCTTCTTAACACAGGGTGTTTTTTCCCTCTTCCCCCCCATCCCCGACATCTAAGTTGTACCATTAAATAAAACGTATGATTTAAATTTCAATTTTACTGAAGATGCAGGTAGCATTAAAGGGATCATACAGATGAGCGATTTCATTGAATGTCATTTCACACAAATTTACATAAAGCTGCAAAAATCTACACAGCCTCTAAAAATTCTTCTGAAGGAGTAAAGGGAGAAAAATGTATATTTATTGAGCACAGTTTGTCGAGTCCTCTATTAGACTGCTTTATTGATGTCATCTCGTTTAATCCTTAGAGCCAAGAGGTGAAGTTGGCATTATTAACCCTCATTTTATAGGTTAGAGAACATGCTCTGAGAAACTAAATGACTTTTATTTTTATTTTTAAGACTGTTTATTTGAGAGAGAGAGAGTACAAGTGGTGGAGGAGGGGCAGAGGGAGAAGCAGATCCCCCGCTGAGCAGGAACCCGGATGCAGATGGGGGGGCACCATCCCAGGACCCCAGGATCACAGCCTGAGCCAAAGGCAGATGCTCAACCGATGAGTGCCCAGGACCCTGAGAAATTCAATGCTTTGCTGGAAATCACACCCTGGGATTCCAAGCAGCCATGTGTGACCTTTTCCCTACACCCATGAACTTTCTCCCACGTCCTGCTTCCCTCCCCACAGAATCTGACCACCAGCAACCACCAACTTCAATGCACTCGCATTTTGTGTTTTGGTTCTTTGTGCTGTATTTGTCAGCACTTAGACCTAACGTGCATGGACAACTGTGGCAGAGCCACGGTTACACTTACACGCCAGCTGTGTGCCCCTGACCACTGGCATAAGCTCCTGAAGCCTGTTTCTGTGCCTGGAAAAAGGCATCACCTGTACGTGGCTGGCCTTGCTGGGGCCTGATGGACAGAATGCAAGGAAAGGACTTATTACAGCACCTAGGGTTACCTGAGCGCCTCATAAACCTGATCTGTGGCAGCCCAGCAGCCTGGTGTCTGACGCTGCCCATTGGCTGACCTCCAGGTTACCAGCAGGTTCCCTGCTGACCAGGCTATTGTGTCTGAGCCAAACTTGACTTCGGCCTTTAGGACATGTATTGCCCCTGGCAGCTCCATAAGCCCTGACAGGCCCACCCTCTCACCCGAGCTGCGGGCATTCTGGGCTCACCTGGGTTCTGGGATGGCCCCAACATGGGCACAAGCCCTATCTGGGGACAGACTCTGATCTCTGCTAGAACATAAGAGAACTAACATGGGGCTGAGAGGCTCATGGAAGCAACAGTGAGGTAAGTCATTCCCTTCTGACAATTCTTCCAGAAACTTGCTCCAGCAGAGTAATAGGGGCTAGCTGGTGAGTGAGCCTCACCCAGGGGTCTGTCAGCTGCCAGCAGTGGGCTACCTCTGTCTCTGCACATCGGGGTCCCCAGCACGGCTGTTCTGGGCAAAATGGAGCTGCTATGAGACACCTTCCTCGTAGGTCTCTCTTGCCCCTGCCAGGGCCCTCCACTTTTCTGACCTTCCTTAGCAGACGCTGCTAGGTGAACGGTGCTGAAGGCTCACTTTCGCATCACTAGTGGGCTGCCTGAGAGAACAGGCAGTTCACTGCAAATGTGGTCCACACCCACTCTGGCCAGGACTCTAAGGGATAGGGAGAGGACTGAGTTACAAGTGCTTGGTGTTTCTCACCTCACTTGATTATTTTGTTTCCTTAACACACCTGCATTCCTTTGTTTTTGTTTTTTGTTTTTTTAAAGACTTTATCCATCCATTCATGGGACACACAGAAAGAGAGGCAGAGACACAGGCAGAGAGGGAAGCAGGCTCCCTGCAGGGAGCCCATTGTAGGATTCGATCCCAGGACCCCGGGGTCACACCCTGAGCTGAGGGCAGACGCTGAGCCCCCCCAGGGTGCCCCTCCTGCATTCCTTTGTTTCCGTGTGTTTGCTCATGCTGTTCCCTCTTGGTGGAATGCTTTCCCCCAGCTCTGTCCTGGGAAGTCCTCAGCATCTCCTCCCTAGTTTCCAGACACCCACCACCATTAGAATCTGCTCCTCAGCAGTGAGACATTCCTCCATGTGTGCGTGAGACCTCCATCTGCTCTGATATGACTGGGTTCCCCTGTGATCTTATTTCATAGTATACATTTGAAAATATTCTGAGAAGAGGTCCCCACCTCTGTGATTTCCAGAGGCACCAACGAGTCCCTGATCTTGATTGTGTTAACAATTCGGGAGGGTGGAGACCATGCCATAGTCCTGTCTTTGCCCTCTAAGCCTAACACTGCCCCCCACACAGTGGGTTCTCACTGCCCATCTGCTGACTGGAGCTAGTGTCAGTGATGGTGCTCACAACCATTGTGCCAGCGAGTCTCCAAGCAGCCTGCACGTGTTTGGGATCATGGTCCAGGGTCACTCTAGTTTTGCATGTGCTGCTCGACTGGTCTGATGATCAGGCCCCAGACTGGCCTTCAGGGCTCCCCTGTTGCTGACCTGGCTGTGACCACATCAGGCTTGGGTCCAGCTGTGAGCATGTACATGGCTTCTCAAGATCATCCAGAAGGCTCTGCCTCAGGGCTCAGGATCTCAAGTACTAAATATAGTTGGCTAGTTGGTCTTCAGTATCCAAGGACAAAAATCAGCCTCATTGTTCTGCTCTTAATCAAATGCGATGTGGAGAAGCCGAAGAAGGCGAGTGGTACCCTCTCCGTGGTGCAAGCGGGCTCTTCGGTAAAACGGATCTATAGTTACACGAACGTACAGAAATGATCCAGCTTTTGTGTCCCTAGAAAGTCCTCACTACACAGTTTACCCCTCCTTTAGAATTTTCAGTACGGGATGGTTCATAGTCAGAAATGTTCTAGGAAAATCTGACTAATGAAATGCAAGAAGTTGGGGAAAAGAGGGAAGAGAGAGAAGACAGCTGTTTGCGAGCATCTACCATGTCCCTGAGCCTGCATTAGGCTTGTTACAAACCTTTTCCTGTTTATTCTCACAGCAACCCTCTGGGCTAAGTTTGATCATCACATTACAGGAGGGGGAGATATAGTTTAGAGAGGGTAGCAAACTTGTCTACGGCCCCGGCAGCAAGGAGCAGGGCCCAGTTTGACTCCAGTTTGTCCCACTACAAAGCCTGTGCGCTTGCCTATCTGCCAGATGGCCTAGGGGGAGGGCAGCTTTGAGCTTGACCTAGATCCCTGGAGTGACAGCTGTTTGATCCTTTCATCTGGGTCCATCTGACTGCCCACGGCCCCTGGTGCTGCCTGACCCCATCTTTGCTCACTGGGTGAAATATCCACTGCTTTACTGATGATAAACTGACCATCAGGCCAAGTATATGCCAAAAAGCCCCTGAGCAGGTGGCAGCTCTCAGCCAGCCTCCCCCTGAACCATGGGCAGAACACCGGCTTTCCTGAAATCCCCAAATTTGTGGCTGTCTCTGCTCCTTGGGACCACTGTCCCTTCCAGCTACCATCTTCTCTCTTCTCTGAACATCCTGCCAGTAGCTTCCTCTTCTTTTTTCTCCTTCTAAAACTGCCCTAGCCAGCAGAAGGCAAGGCCTGGAGTGTATCTCCTCCAGAGGTATTTATATTTTCCCACAGCCCAAAAGTCTTCTGCAGAAGAAATGAATTTATAACGGTGAAGTCTTTGGAGGCAAGGGGTTAGGAAATCTAAGAGAAGGTATAGGGCCAGGGGGAGGGAAGGAACTTCTGTGAAGCCCCTGAAATTGCATTTGGTGGGCAGATGCCAATAGTAAAATGAGTCATTTAAAAGGCAGTATCCTTCCTCAATAAATAAATAAATAAATAAATAAATAAATAAATAAATAAATACATACATACATACATACATACATCCAAATGGGAATCCTGCCCTTGTTTCCATAACCACTAGACCAGCCTTCCCTGAAGCCTTTCCCTTGATGCCTCTAAATTCCCTACAGAGTTTGCATGGAGCTATTATTCTCTTTGTTTCTGTACCATGCCTCTTTGCAGTGGTGCCTCTTCTGTAGCTGCCCATCCGGCTACTAAGTGGTCTGCAAACGTTGAAAGATCCTAGGATGAAAGGGAAGTCTATCTGATGAGCCAGTGTGAGCCTGGAATGGGCCGGTGTCTTGGGCTGGATCAGCTCTGAGTCAGGCTGGGGACTTCAGGGCAAGAGAGAGGCCAAAACTCAGCCCCCACCCTCAAGGAACTTTCAGTCTGGTAGGTTGACCTGGGGAACTTTAAAACATGTCAACATGGGGACACCTGGGTGGCTCAGTGCTGGAGTATCTGCCTTTGGCTCAAGCCGTGACTCTGGGGTCCTGGGATCAAATCCCACATGGGGCTCCCTGCAGGAACCCTACTCCTCCCTCTGCCTGTGTCTCTGCCTCTCTATGATCCTCTCATGAATAAATAAAATCTTTATTTAAAAAAAAAAAAAAGTCCACATATTTTGGGAACAGGGAAATGGAGCGCTGCCCCACCTCCCAAGAACCTAAAATGTGGGATCCCTGGGTGGCGCAGCAGTTTGGCGCCTGCCTTTGGCCCAGGGCATGATCCTGGAGACCCGGGATCGAATCCCACATCAGGCTCCCGGTGCATGGAGCCTGCTTCTCCCTCTGCCTATGTCTCTGCCTCTCTCTCTCTCTCTCTCTCTCTGTGACTATCATAAATAAATAAAAATTTTAAAAAAATTAAAAAAAAAAAGAACCTAAAATGTGAGCATGGCTTTGTAAGTGGACCCGGTGGGTGACTAAATGGAAGCATGGATGGACAAATGGGTAAGAGCAGATTTAAAAAAGGAAAGAAAAAAGAAAGAAAGAAAGAAAGAAAGAAAGAAAGAAAGAAAGAAAGAAAGAAAGAAAGAAAGAAAGAAAGAAAGAAAGAGAAAGAGAGAGAGAAAGAAAGAACAGAGAGCCCTAGGAACTGACATTATTTGGGGTTTACTAGAGCAGGGGGTCTATTTTGACAGGAATTACAGGAACTCTCTTCATTCAAAAACTGTTTATAGCCTATTCTGATCCTGATGCTGTGACACTAGTGGGGGCTGCAGTGACATGGACATGGAGGTAGGGAAGCTGGCCACACAAGCCCTCCG
This sequence comes from Canis lupus familiaris, assembly GCF_011100685.1. Taxonomy (NCBI): domain Eukaryota; kingdom Metazoa; phylum Chordata; class Mammalia; order Carnivora; family Canidae; genus Canis; species Canis lupus. Next base: position 63,172,109 of record NC_049238.1, read on the forward strand.
TCTCCAGAGCCTCTGCTTTCTCCCTGTCCTTACCCGTCCCAGGCTGGGCACCTCAGCTCCTTCTCTCACTCTGCCTACCCCCTCACTCCCCTGGCTCCCAAATCTGTATTTCTGGCCCAGACCCCCTGGGCTCCCATGTGCCTCCCTTCTCCTGGTGAACCGAGTGCCACCCGGAAAATCCTAGAGGACCGACTGCTGGGTCCCCCAGGGGTATGCAGGTGGAGAGCCAAAGACCAGAGGCTCAGTTCGTGGGAGAGGTCAGAGGTCTCGCCAGGAAAAGGAAAGAGGAGGCAGGAGTGAAGAAATGTCTGTTTCCAGGGCGCCCGGGGGCTCAGGGGTGGAGTGTCTGCCTTGGGCTCAGGTCGTGACCCCAGGGTCCTGGGATCGAGTCCCACACTGGGCTCCTCTCAGGGAGCCTTCTTCTCCCTCTGCCTGTGTCTCTGCCTCTCTCTGTGTCTCTCATGAATAAATAAATAAAATCTTTTTTTAAAAAGTCTGTTTTGCTATCTGATGGGCAGTGTCATGATTATTCTGATTTCCCCGGAAATCTTTGCCATGTTACCTATTTATATAGGATATCTAGGGATCCCTGGGTGGCGCAGCGGTTTGGCGCCTGCCTTTGGCCCAGGGGGCGATCCTGGAGACCCGGAATCGAATCCCACGTCGGGCTCCCGGTGCATGGAGCCTGCTTCTCCCTCTGCCTGTGTCTCTGCCTCTCTCTCTCTCTCTCTGTGACTATCACAAATAAATAAAAATTAAAAAAAAATTATATAGGATATCTATTTATCATGAATATGCTATCTAATACATATTCATTAATATTAGGAATAATACATTAATATACTACCTGTTTATCATTAATATATAATAAATTATATCTATAATATATAAAAGTACACACTGAGCACCTCCATGTGACAGCACGTGTTAGTGATGCACTGTGGGGTTGGCTCTGGGTGGAAGGGTTGGCAGGGATGGCAAAGTGTACACAAAATACTAAGTACAGTACCAAGGTGGGAGTGGAGCGACCGGCGGGACCACATCTGAGTGACATAGCCACCGCACAAATATTTATCAAGCAGCTTGTGTATGCGAGGAGCTCCTGTAGGTGCTGGGGAGGCGGATTGGACAAAGCAGACACCAAGTTCTCTGAGAGGAGTACAGCTTGCTTCTCATGGCGTGTCTACCCACTGGCCATCTCTCAGTGTCCTACCTCAAATGCACACGTGTCCAACATGCGACGCCCGTCCTCACCTCCACCACACTGGCTTCTCTCGTATTTTCCATCTCCCATCTGTGGCACCTGTGTTCCAAGTCTCAGCAAAGGACACTCCTACACATGTACTGGCCTAAAACACAAACACGACAGCGTCCCTCCCTGGCCCGCTCTGTGCTGCCGCGACACCCTCTAACCGTGGTGTCCACTGCACTCTCAGGACCGCAGCACTTGGCATATACAAGCAGCCCGGTACGTGTCCACCCAACAGAGGAGGGAAGGAGTTGTGATCAAGCTGGCATGAACAAAATATATCCCCCAGATCCTGGGAAATGTCCAGTGACGACCCCTACCACCACCTCTCCTTTCTGTCCTCCTCCTCCTACCAGTCCCAAGAGGCCAGCTCTTTTGCCCTCTATGCCAGCGTCCGACTGGCAGCCTCCAATCGCATCACCCTACCTGTTCCCAAATCAGCACACCCAGGCCTCTCAGAATCCAGGCTGCATTCCTGCCAGGGCCTGGGCTCACCCTCACCCCGGGAGCCCGCCCTGCTGAGCATACGTACACTTCCCAAACAGCCTCTCCCAGGACAGCTCCCCATTCTCCTCCCCCCCCCCACCGCCCCAGGGTGTACAGGACACTCTCTGTGCCAGGACCACCTGCTCCTCTCAATTTAGCTGCCTACTTAGATATCTGCACACATATGTGTTCGTTCTACACCTCTCCTTGCTCTGCGAAGGGTTTCTGCAGTTTGTGGAGAAGAAAATGCAAAGTGTCAACAGGCCACCACCACATTCAGCTCTGCAGGGTGTTCACTGCACAAGAGCACCCCCTGAGGGGGACAGTAGGGGTCCAGATGCAGCCCTTATCTGTTCACCAAGCCTTGCAGCCCAGCGCAGACTACACCTTCCCAGAGAGGGTTCCTTTTCCTGGCTGGCCCAGTGTCTTCCATGGGCCCTGATGAGAACTAAAAGTAAGAGGAAAGAAGAAAGAGGTAAGACTGAGGACAAAGGGCAGCCAGGTCCTTGAGACGAGGAAGCACCCCAGGGCAGATACATGTTCCCGGCCCAGCCCAAGAGTGCCATGCAGAAAAAAGAGAGCCACAGGCGACTCCCAAGACACATCCACGGGCCAAAGCAAAGAGAAAGACTAATAGTGTGGTTATATGGAAAAATATAAGCAAGATTTTCAAGAGCACACACCATACTGCTTTGTACTCTGGCTGCCGTTGGCCTCATTTCAGCCACAGTGTGACTAGAACTCTAATCCGGTAAAGCAAATTCCTTATGGATGTAAAAGCAGTGCCTCCTCCCCCTCCTCCTCCCATGCTGAAAAGTTATCATCACTAGTTGACTCAAATATATTTACCCTGGCAAACGCTTGTGCCTGGACTCTGGCCTCACCCTGCAGCCCACCCCGCAGGTGAGCTCGGGATTAGGGTGTTATTCTGTTTATTCCCCTTTGGCCACTACTGCTGCTGACTCTCACAGGAGCTGTGTCAGTGAAGAGAATGGGAAAGGCCAAAGATTCTCAGAGCTGAAAGATCAGGATTAGTGGCAATCCCTAACCCTCCCAGGCCTGGGCCCTACATACCGGCTTCCTTAGACTTGGCAAAACAATTAAAAAGGGCTTTTGCTTTAGGATCTAAGAGTCAAGACTGCAACAGGATCTCACTCCAGGTGACTGACATTTTGCTGATATGCTGATAACTCACAGGTATTTGAGAATTTAACTCAGGATAAGACTCTGAAAGGACTGTAACCTCTGTTTACCAACCCAAGGGGGGTCTGATTAAGAATTTTTTAAGTATTTTGCTTTGTTTGGTGTAATCCCTGGGAAAAACTATTACAATAAATCAGATGATAGCTTTCTACTTCAGGCCCACAGCTCGTAAGACACATGGGCACAAAATTACATTAACAAATGCAATCAACAAACCCCACAAAATCTAACATAAACTAAGCAGGAGTTTTAGGAAGATGATACAGCCCCTCAACTGCCACACCCCACTGGGGAATGCATCTGGCTTTGTGGGTGAGCTGCCACTCCAGGGAAAGCTGGGATTAGGGAGGTCCTCACATAGGCTGCCTTCTTAGAGTAGGTTCCAGGATCTCTGCCTCCTAACTTCTGTGGGTCTGCAGGCTATCCAGAAGCCCCCACCCGTGTGCTGGCCACCAGCCAACTCTCAAAAGCCCAGGGCCACCTCAGGCTTCAACAAGAGCCTTTTCACTTCTTTCAAGTATTCCCTCAACATCTGACTTTGTTGATTTATAAAAATAAGAATCATACTCCCCACCCCATATACATATTTGAAGGTTTCCTGAGATAACATCTGCCGAGCGCTTAAAGTCCCTGGCACAGTAACAGATCCTCGGTAAATTATAATCACTATCAATCTTCAAAGAAACAACAGGGTGGAATGGAGAGGTCACCAGTCTAAATCCTTTCGTTGGTGTTCCCTCTCTGGGTCAGCTGGAATCCCAGAAGCTGAAGCAGAGAGTGGCCTCTTCCCGCTGCATCCCAGAGGCTGCACACAGTTAAGGCCCATGGACTCCACGCTTTCAGGGAAGACTGCTTTGTATTCACATCACTGTGGGCTTAGAGGCTGGACACCTCCTGGAGAAAGGTGCCAGCTCTTGATCCTCCAGAAAAGGTGAGGCTCCTGAATAGTAGATCTGCATCAATAACAAAAGGCTTTTTATACAGACAGGGCAAAAGATATATAGCCACTTCTTTTTTTTTTTTTTTTTTAAGGACAAGAAGCAACCTTTAAAGAGGTGCAATTTGACAATAACACAAATAAAAACGTTAAAAAAAAAAAACCAGGCTCTTGTCCAAACCCTCATGATGTGTCACAGAGCAGGGAGAGAAACCCAAGCTGTCGGGCTTATACAGTGGAGGAGAAGCAGTTCAAATACCTTGTGCAAAAGGAAGCAGAGGATCCTGCAGATCGAATGTTCAAGGGGTGACTCTGTTTATTACCTCTGAAAATTGAGTTAGAAAAGCTTCATTATGGCCTTGGAGTCAGAACAGGCTCTCATTTTGCAAACCTAAATGAAAGTGAAAATTGGAGAAGCCATTCCTCTCAGCGGATCTTGAGACCCAGTCACAAACAAAACCCAAATGTAAACTGTTATTGTCATTGGTAAGATACTCCTGGAGTGAATGTGGTCCCCATACTCGGCCCCATAATTAGTTTTATAAGAATCAGGGCTCCAGGGCAGCCCCGGTGGCTCAGCGGTTTAGCGCCACCTTCGGCCCAGGGCGTGATCCTGGAGACCTGGGATGGGGTCCCACGTCGGGCTCCCTGCATAAAGCCTGCTTCTTCCTCTGCCTGTGTCTCTGCCTCTGTGTGTGTGTGTGTCTCTCATGAATAAATAAATAAAATCTTTAAAAAAAAAAAAAAAAGAATCAGGGCTCCAGCTGAGGAGAAACATGACAGGCTGAGCATGAGAAAAGGCTGATATCTCTGGGGGTGCTTGGTCTGAACCCTGCCCCTGCCAGCCAGGATTCGTCCCTTGGTAGGTGACAGAAACCCAGCCCTAAGGAGTGTCAGTAGGATAGGAGACACAAACATCGCCTTTAAGGTTTGCTTTCGTGCTCCATCTCCCAGCTCTGTTTCTCTTTGCACGCTGGCTTCATTTACTCCGGGGATGAGCTTTCCTCTGTGACTCTGTATCTTGGAATGGAGGATCCCATGCAGCTCCAGAATTCTCCAAAGGGTTCATTAGCCAAGAGGAACGCAGAGCACCTCTCCCCCCCACTTCCATAGCAATGCCTGAAGGGACTGATTAGTTGTGCTTCAGTTAGGAGCCTAACTCTCAACTGTGTCAAACATGGGAGGACTATTGTCATTGGCCAGACTGAGGACAGGTATAGGAAGAGGAGCTCAGCAGCACCTGACCCTGTGGGGTGGGTTTCTCAAGGGAAAGTGTGCCGTTATCTCCAGAAGCCGGTGGGGGTTAAAGGGGGTAGGCAAAACAACCTAGGTCTGCTACTTCCAGTCCATAGGAGAGCTCTATTTGAGGCAGTGGGAAGTTGATAGAGCTCTGCTAGAATCAATCTAGGTATTTGGAAAGAGGCTGTATCTATTGGCCTTGGAATCCCAGTTTCCATGAAGAGTGCTGAACCCTCCCCCTAAGTCCAGCCACCTCTGAGGCACTGGGACCCACAGTGATTGCATGTTGGGATGGGCTTCTCGCCACTGAGGGTTGGTTTGCTGGTAAACTGGGCACATCTGCAAGGAAAACAAGATAATGTCGCAGACCCAGACCTCCTGACTTACTGACAGAGGGCCTCCTCCAGTTTACTCGCAGGGCAGGAATTCCCAGCTCCTGATGCTATAGGCTCTTTGCCCCTCCTTCTGGGTCAGGCAGTGTCTGTGCTTGCCACACAGGCCGGACAGTCATTCCACTCCCCAGCACAGCCCCAGGCACCAAGGAGGTCCTTGAGAGAGGTTTGTTGAGGCCCTTTCTGAGCAGCTGAGATAAAAGCTTGGGGAAGAATTTGGAGGTAAGGTGACTGGGCCTCCGGATAGGTAGTTTATCCTTCAGCTGATGAGAGCTCCTTATAGGACCTAGATGGGGTGTTCCAGAAGACACACCTCTTTGCTCTGTGTTAGTAGCTGTTAAGTATTGACAATGCATTTGTTCCACAAAAGCATTCCAAACCCAAAAGGAAGACGGGTCATTTATTTGCTGAATAAGACTGGAGGCAGAACAGCCTCAGAAGATTCCAGGCTTTCAGCAGCAGGGAATGAGCTCAGAGGTTTTGGCAGGTATCTTCTGCCTCTTGATGCTATAATGGAGAACAGTCAGCAAAGCTGTTTCTTACAATGTTTTAAATGCCCATTATGGGTGGTGCTGAGGAAGTCCAGAAAAATACATATGCTGTTATGGGCTGAATCCACCCCAGATTCCTATGTCGAAGTCCTAAACCCAGTACTTCAGAATGCAACTCTTTGGAGATAGGGTGTAAAGAAATAATTCAGTTAAAATGAGGTCATTAAGGTGAGCCCTCATCCAAATGACCGCTAATCCCTGTAAAAAGAGATTAGGACATAGGGGAAAGGTGGCCATCTATAAACCCAAGAGAGGCCTCCGAAGAAATCAGTGCTCAATCTGATACCCAAAACTCAGTTTTCCAGCCTCCAGAATTATGAGAAAATTAATTTCTGTTGTTTCAAGCACCCAGTCTATGGTGTCTTGTTTGAGCAGCCCTAGTCAAGTAGCACATATGCTGTAGAGTTGACAAAGCCGTTTCTCATACCTGAGCTCCTTAATCTTCACAACAATCCAGCTGAATTGAGAGTATTATCCTCATTTTATTGATGAGGAAACGAAAACACTATCAGCTTAAGTGTTAATGAGTGGCCAAGCCCTGGCTGGAACCCAAACTTCTTGATTCCAGATCCCCTGTTCTTCCCAACAGACTTGCTTCCTACTTGCGAAATTCCCCAGGGCCATTGTTATCATTCATTTCTCCACCCAGCAGTGTCTAGAGGCGGTTACAACGGGCCCCCTTACTCTGGAGAGGTGGCTGAGTGATTCCCTCTGCTTTACACAATGGGTTGGTGGCAGGAAAGGTATTAAAGTGGCTCCTGAAATTCTGGATTGTTGTTAAGTGATGATTTTTTTTAAGATTTTATTTTTATTTATTTATTCATGAGACAGACAGAGAGAAAGAGAGAGAGAGAGGCAGAGACACAGGCAGAGGGAGAAGCAGGCTCCATGCAGGGAGCCTGACATGGGACTTGATCCCAGGTCTCCAGGATCACACCCTGGGCCGAAGGTGGCGCTAAACTGCTGGGCCACCGGGGCTGCCCCTAAGTGATGATTTTTTATTTCCCCTGTTCACTCATCAAATCCAAAGTGTCAAGAGCTTTCGAGAGCTGGCAGCTTTGTTCAAGTGTGGAACAGTAAGGGGCCCCACCTCTCATGCCTGCAGCAGGTGAACCTATTGTCTGTGATCCTGGAATTCAGGCACCACGCGCAAGCAAGCATCTAAAAGGTTCTGACCTTGTTTACAGTCACAGGGCAAGGGCGGGGGTGATTTGGCTCTTAGGGAGCTGCTTTCTCTGGTCACCACCTACTGGGAGGAGAATTGAACAGGGAACCTGGTTCATCTGGGGTTTGCTTTCAACCTAAAATAGTCATGTCTTTTCCAGAGAATATTGATGGAAGAGTTGATATCAAAATAAGCACAGGAGCCAGACTAGCAAACTCCAGCAATGGGGGTTTTTTTCCCCCCATTTTGGGGGTGGCATGGAAGTACATGACTTAGGGCAGTAAGCAAGATCTTTAAATGATTTTCTTATTTAGGTGCACAAACAGCAGAAGTCGATATCAGAATACATTTTAAAAAGGAAAATTTGTGCCTGCAATCTTATCACCCCATTTTTTTCTCATTTGGAGTCCTTTCTGTCCTTGTCCAGATGCAGATAATTCTTACGGTGCTACTCATGGCAAAGATGAGATTTCATATTTTCCTTCAACATCATAGGTATAAGTGTTTTTCCAAGTCACCGCATTTTTTTGTGATTAAATGGCCACCTGTTATCCCTTGTAGGACTAGAACCATCATCTGCACAACCATTCCCCCCTAGCCATTGAGGTTGTTTCCAGTTTTTCTGCTTCACATGATAAACTCCCTTCTAGACTGCAGGAAAGCAGATCTTCATTTAGCTGGCAGTTTTCTGGCATCAAGCAGTGGCTCCATGTACAGGTGGGTACCCAGGGGTCACCCCGCAGCCATGGTAACTGATGGAGGGGTCGTCCTGGGGGCTGAATGCAAAGGGCACCTGGGAGCCAACAGGTGCAAGCAGGGCTATGATCATCCGTTTTCCCACCCAGTCTTTCTGCCTTCCCAGGGGCCCCTGGCAGCTACCCGGCCAGCAGTGAGGTGAGAAGCAGCCTGTGAACACAGAGGGTAACAGAGGGTCCCAATTCAGCTCCTGCAAGAAGCAGAAGCAACAACCGGCTACCTGGGGAGGCTGTGTGCCTTCAATTCTTCCCTCTCCTTGAGTGCTGGGTCTTCTGAGAATAAACACACAGGATCCTCAAGGGACTTAACCGCTAATCCCAGGAGCCCAAGCAGAGGAAAAACGGTGTGTTTTGCTCATTTTATCAAGCTGTAGTCTGTCTGGCCTGATCCTGGCATATTTTCTGTTCTCCTGCAACTCCTGCCTGAGGGGACAGAAGTCCCAGCCCAAATACTGCCTGGGCACGGCAACCCCGCCCCCTACCCCACCCCCCCCCACCCACCCCCCACCCCCCCGACCCCCAGGTCCTACTGGGGCCAGAAATTTTTTCTTGGAACTCTTCATCCTGGAGCTTCTTGCCTAACCCCTTTAGGAAAAACACTGTAGATGAGAGAATTGCTGACTGCTTTGGAAATTGAAAATAAGCAGGAAGGCAGAGGATGTTCCCTTTGCATTTAAAGTCAGCTCCATTTGGAGATAGTTCAAAATGCAAACATACTAATGCAGTCACCATAGGCCAAATTAATTATTGCCTCCTGTGTTACAAAATTGGTCCCACCCTCTTGGAATGAGTTGCATTTTGGGCAGAATCCTATGAAATCTTCTCCATTATCCTCTTCAGGGTCAAACCCAAGGTCACTCACAGGGCTTGACCTGACTGGTAATAACAGAAGAAGCCAACAGTGATGCAGAGTATTTTTGCTGCATACTATGCTAATTGCCTTACATAAAATATGTCAACCCTCACACAGCCCTATAGAGTTATTACCCCCATCCTATAGGTGAGAAAACCAAGGCTCAGAAAAGTCAAGTAACCACCCCCAAGTCACAGAGCAGGTAAGCAATACTGGTTAAGACTCAGACTCCAGGGGCAGCCCAGGTGGCTCAGCGGTTTAGCGCCGCCTTCAGCCCAGGCCGTGATCCTGGGGACCTGGGATGGAGTCCCCTTATTGGCTCCCTGCATGGAGCCTGCTTCTCCCTCTGCCTGTGTCTCTGCCTCTCTCTCTCTCTGTGTGTCTCTCATGAGTAAATAAAAAAAAATTTTTTTTAATCTTAATTAAAAAAAAAAAAGGGACTCAGACTCCAGCAGGCTGACTTGAGTACACAGGCTCCCTGGCAGGGACACCTCCTTCAGCCAACCTAGCCCCACTAGTAACAGTAGCAATAACTGAACACTTAGGAAATGCCGGGCATTTTGTTAAAGTATTTGCTTGCATTCCTTTAACTCTTGAATGAGGAAACTGAGAACCAGAGAGGTTAATTCACTTCCCCAGAGTCACATAGTAAGTGAATATGGCAGAGACTGTTTTATCTAAAATCCAATTTCTCCTTATAGAAAAATAGACTCCCATTACCAGCTGACCACATGGTCCTCTAGAATTAAGACTATATTCTCCAGGGGCACCTGCGTCGCTCAGTCAGTTAAGTATCCAACTTTTGATTTTGTCTCCAGTCGTGATCTCAGGGTCATGGGATGGAGCCCCACATCGGGCTGTGTGCTCAGCAGGAAAGTCTGCTTCTGTCCTTCATCCTCTGCCCCTACCCCCCAACTCACACATACTCTACCAAATAAATAAAGCTTAAAAAAAAAAAAAGTTCTCCAGACTCTGTTGAAGCTAGGCGTGTCTGACTAAATCATAGGTAACAGGATCTATGCAAAAGCAACTTCCTGGACATGTGAGTCTCCTCTACTTTCCTGCTTCCTGCTGTGGAATGTAGTTATGAGAGCCAGAGCTGGAAGCCTGCCAGCTTGAGCCATGACACGACCAAGGGTACAGACAAAGCCACAAGTAGAAGGAGCCTGGGTCTCTAAAGACTCCACAGAAGTCAACTCAGCAATCTTCAGGTGCCCACCTCTAGACTTTTGACAAGAAAGGGAAATTAGAGAAATGAGCCACCATTGCTTGGGGTTTTCTGTCATTTACAGCCAAACCTAATCCTAATTAACATAGTAGTAGAGCTGGAATTTAAACCAGTTTGACTCCAAAGGCCAGGCTCAACCACTTGGCATGCTATTTCTACTATAAAACTTTACGCTCACATCACTTCATCTTATTGTTTCCAGTATCTTCCATGCCCTTCATTTGGAGAGTCATTCAATAGATATTTGACAAGTGCCAGTCTCCATGCTAGCAAAGAAACCAAGAATATAAATACAAATAAGATTTGGTCAGTGCCCTCAAGGAGTTGGCAGTCCATCTTGGAAGACAGATGGTGAGGCAAATAAATAAAATATAGTGCAATGAGTCCTGTAATAGAGACATGAGCCAAAAGCTGTGGAGCAGAGAGGAGTGACTCACTGCCTGAGGTTCACTGCACTTGGTTCTCCTATACCAGCATGTTTAAACCACTGGCCTGAGGTGACCACCTTTGGTCTAGAAATGCAGCCCATCCTCCTTACCTGGAATTTCCGATGAATTCTTCAGTACTGAAGACCCCTCTAGCCCTTTGGGAATCCAGACTGCTTCTGCTTGCTGTACCCAAGGTCATAAAGGAAAATGAATGTGGGACTTTTAAGGCCAACAGCCCTCACAACAAGGAAGAAAATGGAAGTAGGAAATCAGAAGACCTCAGCGGCAGGGCTGGATAAATAAATATTCCTCAGCATAGCTGCGAAAGCCAGAATGAATTCTGTCTGTAATTATTCTGTGCTTGGAAATACTGCTTCCAACGTGACCTTTCTACCTGCAATTCTAACAGTGGAGCTGCTGTCACTGTTAATAAAGCCCAGGCCCAGCTCTCCCTGATTGGAGCCAATTAGAATTACCTGGAGAGGGCAGCCAGGGTGCCTTGAGGCTAATGAGGGCAGCTGAGGTTTTGGCGTTGGCTTATTTGCCCAGCAATGAGGGAATGGAAAGCTTATCCCACCAAGTGGTCCCTCCACCCTGGGCCCCGCCCCCCAGCATTCACTACCTCTACTCAACTATTCCATGAGCGCTGGCTTTAAATCAAGGCAATGAGATCTACTGGGGGAGAAAAATATCTCCTGCATAATGAGGCCAAGCAACACTTCCCCTCACTCAGCATATATCCGTAAGCAACTATTATGTGCCAGGATTGGTGCAAGGGGCAGCGTGCCATAGTGAATAAGATACAGACAGAGGCAGATTTACCATGAGGTTCAAGAAGCTCAAGTTTTAGGATCTCCCATTGGCACAAATTCCAAAAGGGGTCCTTACGATGCGGTCACATGTTTTTTGTAGACGTTGCAAAAGCAAGCTCTTTTCAGCACACTTGGTTAAGAATGCTGTCTCTTTCCACTCAGATGTCCCTCTGTCATGTTTCCCCCAGTACAGGGTGGCACTGAAGTGACCAGGGGCATTTGTGGGATTTGGTGAAGGGGAAGTGAAGTTAGAGATATAACTGGGTTTGTGTTTTGTGGTATGTATTTAGGTGGTTGGCAGTCACTTTTGTGTGTAATAATTTGTGCTAGCCCTCACAGTGTGGAAACGGCTTCCAGGAATCCTTCTACTGCTCTTGGTGCCGACTCAGTTGGCATTGTGACACTGAGGAGCGAGGCCAAAGATCGTATCAGATCGGAGAGTGTCCTATGGAGCCTGGCACTGGGAAGCATGTGGGTAGTGGAGGAGAAACCAAATTTGCATCGTACAGCACCAAATAAAAGTCTATGGGGGTTTCTTCCAATCATCAGATGTACAAAATTCTAAGTGCAAGATCCAGTTCTCAAACATATCTACTCATATACACCCGGAATATTCAGTAATACAGCGATACAACTCTATGCTCTACTGTTTTTTCTTTTTTGATGGGAATTATGTCAATAGGATTTATCAGAATTCCTATGTTTATAAGGTATGAACTATAGCAGATCTACAAACAGCAAGCATGTCTGATTGTGAAATCACATGTTTTATGCATCCCAACTGTTAATAATAAAAACAATTTTTTGTTAACCCAAAGACTTGATTCTTTCCTTTCTCTATGCAGAAAATATTACAAAATTGTTGTCCTCTTCAGAATATTTAGATAAAAGAGTATTCAGCCAAAAAACGCAGAGGAAGAAAGAATTATAGCAGTGTGCTAGGCAGTTAATTAATAAAAACATTGTAGGGGTGCCTGGCTGGCTCAGTCAGTGAAGCATGCAACTCTTGATCTTGGGGTTGTGAGTTCGAGCCCCACACTGGGTGTAGAGATTACTCAGAAAAAATCTTTTAAAATAATAATAAGGGCTACATGGGTGGCTTAACCAACTGAGTGTCCAACTCTTGATTTCAGCTCAGGTCATGATCTCAGTGTCGTGGGACAGAGCCCTGCATCAGGCTTTGCACTCAATACAGAGTCTGCCTGAGTTCTCTCCCCTTCCCTCTCCCTCTCTCCCTGCTCACATGCACATACTCTTTCTCCAAAATAAATAAAATCTTTTAAAAAATGATAAAAATACTGTATCATCTTTCTGTATTTTGTGATATTTTTGGTATTTTCAGCTTTAAAACTCTACAATTTCTTATCATTTCTTTTCACAGTTGAATAAAGGTCCACTTTCATGCCTGATTTTTTAGTAATTTTGCATTTGACTTAAAGAGTAAAATTTACTTTACAGCCCTTTATGCCCTGCCATGGTCTAATGGGAGAACCCCACTGCTTCCCTCCCCTCACTGCATTGTGATCTGTGCCCACTGCATGCCAGGCTCTAAACTACAGATAGGCACACAGGAACGGATGAAGCAGATCTGGCACCTTCCCATACGTAGAGGGGAATATGGACATCAAGTAAACCAAATCATACAGGATGCTGTTCAGGAGAATGAGAGGAGAGAGCATCTGCCTTCTTTTCTTTCTTTTTTTTTTTTTTTTTAAGATTGTATTTATTTATTTGAGAGCAAGCACAAGTGGAGGGGGCTACAGAGGGAGAGGGAGAAGCAGACTCCTCTTGAGCAGCGACCCTGGGATCATGACCTGAACTGAAGGCAGACACCCAACCGACTGAGCCACCCAGACATGAAGGGAGAACTTCTTGTAGGAAATAACATTTCAGCTGACACCCAAAGGGTGTTAGTCGGATGAAGAATTAAAAAACATGCCAAGCAGAAAAACAGCATAAGTGAAGGTCCTGAGGTGGTAAGAGCTTGATGCATTACAGGTTTTCAGTAAATAGCTAGTGAATTTTAAGAATAAATACTATGGTTTGGGCAGGGCCAGGATGTTGTGCAAACATAGAGGAGAGGCACCCAACGCTTGCCAAGGGTAACCAGGAATGAAGGAATAAGGAATAAGAAAAGGTTAGGTTAGAATTGACTTCCTGACTTTTCAGAGAAGAAAGAGCATGTGCCAAACCCCGGAGTCAGAGAAAGGTCAGAGAGTGGTTCTGTATCACAGTGGGCTCGATTTGGAGAGAAAGGTTTGGCTGAGGGAAGGTTGAAAGAAGGGAAGGAGAACTAGGGTAGGACTGGCAGGAAGTGAGGCCAGATCATGAAGAGCTCCCCAAGCCACGGTAGGACGGTAGGACGGTAGGACGTGTGCACTTCATGCTGGCTGCTGGGGCCGGGGCCTTAGGAAAGGAACTGAAGTGCTCTGGCCCCTGTCTTGGAAAGATTAGGCTGCAGGCTAGAGATCTGGATGAGGCCACGAGGCAGGAGGACCAGGCAGGGCGCCGTCGGAGAAATGCAGTCAGGGAAAGGTGGTGGCCAGAGGGTGAGGCGGTGGGGATAGGAGGAAGCAGACGGGGCCAGAACCCCGCGGTGCCTGAGGCCTCTGGGGCCTGTAGCAGGCTGCTCGGTAGCTCTTCACCCTCCGCCGCCGCCAGCCAGCGTCGTGGGAGACCGGCTCTCGCTCACGAGGGAGGGTTTCTTTGCAGGACTGGGACCCCGGCACCCTGGCCCGCACGTCACCCTGTGCCGCGTAGCTTCCCTTCAGCCCTCCTCCCTGCTCTCCGTCCTCTCACTCCCCACCGGGTCTGACCAACGGGGGCCGGCAGGAGACTGGGGAGCAAGGGGTAAGGTCACGGTATCCCCCACCGCCTCCCACTGCCTCCCCGGGAGGTGGCCCCAGTCTCTCTCCCAACCGCCTTCCCATCTCCACCTTTCTCTGAGCGCTTCTTGCACCCAGTCTCTCTTGTCCACTTCCCCACCTCCACTTGGGGCTGCCCGGGAGCCAAATCACCCCGACATCCCCGTGGCTCCCCCACGCCGCACCCACGCCTGTCAGTTCCCTTTCTTCGGTTATCCTGACGAAGGTGTCCTGTGTCTCCGGTTGGGACCCCCCCCCCCCCCCCCCAGTCGCGCGCATCCCGCATCCCCTCCGCTGCGGACCTCAGGCTGCAGAGCCCGCACCACCTCGGTGGCTCCACCAGGCCACGCCCCCTCCGGCCCAACGGCCAATGAGGCAAAGGCCACGCCCACCGGCCCTGTCCCCGCAGCCAACCAGGACCTTTCTGCTCCCCCCGGTCCCGCCCCGCCGCTCCCCGAGCCGGGGGTCGGCTCCTCTCCGCTCCCCTCTAGGCCGGGTGCGGCCGGGACCAGTCCCCGCTGACCTCGGACCAGACCCCCGCCCGCCGCTCCCGCAGGTGCTCCATGAACCTGTCAACGTGTTTTTCTCGGACCCCCGGTGCCCTAGGCTCCCTTCTTGACCTGGAATCCCTCTTCACGGCTGTCTGGGTGCATGTGGATGTGACCTAGGGCTGTAGGATTCTTTCTTTTCTTGTTTCCTCCTCCCCTGCCCTGAGGACTGGGCCTTTGCCTTGTTCATGCTGTACCCCAGGGCCCGGCCCAGTGCCCGGAACACACTAGTCACTATCTGTGCACCCACACACCGACCAACTGGCCTCCCGTCATGGGTTACCGTCTTCCCCCAGACAACATAGAGCACCCTCAATGAGGCTTCAGGTTCCCTAATCACAGTCCCTTCTCGTCTTGCCTTCCTAAAAGCAGCCCCTTCAGCATGACGACTGTTTCCAGCAACTGCTCAGTCATACATGTATTGTATTCCGGGCCACTCCCAGCGCCCAATTAATGTCTCTATGGGCCCTAACCCCTGACAGGTACACAGGAACTGACTCACATGAAATTCAAAATAAAGTTTTATTTTTCGATCCAACAATAAACATTAATTTATGCTAAAATTAAAAAAAAAAAACCTCTAGATTTTGCAAAATTTGCCTGCAAAATTGTGAATAAGCTCAACGCAGCTGAACTTACTCTTCTTTCTGGCTGGTGCCCTAGGCATGTGTTTGAGTCTGCCCGTTGGGTATTAGTTACCATGATACAAGGGTAACTCCATTCACTATGTGTGGATTTTACTGGTTTGACTTGGCAAAGTCAAGCCAAGGTGGGGTTAGGGGAGGATGACCCTGTTTTTCAATTTCTTGGGAGGATGGAGGTGGCAAGGAGGAGTCAGTTACCACTTATGTTTTCCAACGTTGGTGCTACAGTCAGGACAATCCTTTGCATGAGCCTAATTTCGTCATTAAAAGATATTTATCATTTCTGATTTCCAGGCACTAAATGGTAATAGCACTCCTCAGTCAATGTGACAACTAACAACAGCAAAAAAAAAAAAAACCTCTCCAAAATCTCCTAGGGGAGCAAGGTGAAAAAACGTGAAGAAGTATCATTTACTGTGTGGTTGAAAGAATGTTCTTTTTTCTCTTTTTTTAATTTATTCATGAGAGACACACAGAGAGAGGCAGAGACACAGGCAGAGGGAGAAGCAGGCTCCCTGCAGGGGAAGCCTGACGTGGGACTCAATCCCAGGACCCCGGTATCACAACCTGAGCCAAAGCAGACACTCAACCCCTGAGCCACCTGTCCTGAAAGAATGTTCTTTGAATGGCTCTATCCTCCTCTGCTCTTGTCTGGAATAAACACCCCTTTCTGCCCTTCCCTAGTGAATTTGCTGACCTACAAGACCTACAAGGTCTGTAAGACCTTGCCTGAGCAAGAGAGTGTTGGGCAATGGAATTGATAATACCACTCCCTCATTGAACATTTTGTCATGTGATAGGACTCTTGTTATATCAGCACCTTTCATTTTAATTAAGTCTTGGGGTTTGTGACAGAACATTTCAGAGTCGGCACGGGTGTCTCTCTGACTAAATTTAAGCTCCTAGAGGGCAGAACCCACGTTCCATGCCCCTCCCCCTGTGGGAGGAGATGAGCAGGGTTTAGGTGGAAGGTGACCCAGGTAGAAGCCTCTGGTGAAGTACCTAGACTGTGGATTGAGGGCAACCGGGAGCTTGGAGCTGCCCATAGGGACAGCCCACAGTGTGGTGGGAGAAGGCATGCAATTGCCCCAATGACACCACTTGGAGGTGAGGAGCACCTTTAGGGGGTGGGAAGAAAAATAAAGTCCAGCAAAGGTAAAGGGTGACAGGAGTGTTTCAGAGTCACAAAAGTCATCAGAGAAGGGACTGGTCTTCAGGACCAGAGGAGGCAGGAGGAAAGCTGAGAAGTGCATGGTGGCCTCCTGGCTCCTTACAGGCCAGTGGAGGGAGTCGGCCACACATTATGGAGCTGACCAGTGAGTAAACTTAGTGCAGAGAGGACAGTTTTCAAGAATCCCACTAGTGAGAGGAAGGGAGGGCAGCCCCACGAAAGGTTAGGAGGCATTCCGTGAGCGTATCTGTTTGTCTGGTTGTGCAATTGATATGTATATCTATTTTCATAACTATCTGTGAATATTACAGGAGAGCTAGAAACAGTGATTGCGAGCAGAAGTGGAACAGCCATTCGCAGTGGAGCGTTTGCAGATGCAGCCAGGTCTGGGAGGAGAACTTGGGGTCCAGAAGGAAAGAAAAGGATGTTCCTGGAAGACAGGAGAGAAGGCATGCTGGAAGGGCTATTTTTAATAATGGGTATTTTAAAGTGAATGGATTGCTTTCTCAGGAATTTTACCAAAAACATGAAGTAAGTGACCCTTTTTTATTTATGCAGAGGCATTTTGGTAGATCCCAACAGCTCCTGAGCCTCTTACAGAATGCAGTTCTGTCATCGGATTTAAAAGGCCTTTCCTTCGTACATTATGGCTGTAGCTTGGAAAGGCCGTGTGAGGGCAATCTCAGAAAAAGGAGGCAACATTACCAAAGGGTTGGGAAAACCAAAATGCCTCCTTCATTCCAAGCACAGAGGTTGGTAATAAAAATTGTTTATCATAGATTAATCCACAGCCTGAATGTAAAGGTTAGATGGGTGGGGGATGAGGAAGGGAGAAACCCTAACCTATATGATGCGAACTCTTCCTTTTTACAACCCTGGCAAAAACAAGCAGGAGACAAATCCCATTTACAAGGACAGTAAAAGCTCAGTCTCCTCTCTGACCCAGGCCCTCTCCATGCATCATAAACATTCCCATAGTCATAAATATCACTGATGAGGAAGCAGAAGGCTCTTAATTGGCTTCAACTCATTTCATGGTGGAGGAAGCTAGAAAGAATGCACTGACTAAGAATAAGACAGGATGAGAGATCTCCCAGGAGAAAACTAAAATTGATTCTTCCATCAACATGATGCTCTTTTGGTGCATTGACATCAGCCAGGAAAGAGCTGGCTGTTGGAAAGAGTACCTTCTCTCACTGGCCCAGGGTCTTCCTGTCCAAGAGGTGCCAGATCTCTTCAGATCCAGTTTTCTGGTGGTTGATGTCATTGATGATGAGCTCCCATAAGGAAAGAAGGGAGAGAACTAGCATTTATTAAACATGAAGAGCAGGATAATGGATAAACAAACAAATGGAATCCTATCTGGCAATAAAAAAGATGGACTACTAATCACACAACATTATGGACAAACTTCAAAAACATCATACTGGGAGGACAGAGCTCGACAGAGAGTCCATCCTATGTGATTCCATGTCCGTGACTTTCTGTAATAGGTGATCTAGGCTAGGAACAAAAAAATCTAAACAATGGTTGCTTCCCTGAGTTGGGGAGGGATGACCTGGGAAGGGGTTTGAGGAAACTCTCTGTGGTGCTGGAAATGCTCTGTGTATCTTGATGGGGATTTGGACTACACAGGTATTTGCGTTTGTGCAAACTCGGTAAATGTACACTTAAGATTCATGCATTTCATTACAACTAAATTCTACATCATATGAAAAACTAAACAAATATTGAACTCTAGTTAATGATATGCATGCTGAAGTATTTAGGGGAAAGTGTTCTGATGTCTGCAATTTACTTTGAAATGCATCACTTAAAATAAAATAGATTCATGGATGGAGAGAGGGATAGGGAGATGGATGGATAAGTGAAAAAACCATTTTCAATGCTAATGATGGAATCTAGGTGGTTAGTAGACAGCTGCTCATTGTACAATTCTTTCTGCTTTGTGGTATGTTTGAAAAGTCTCACGATAAATGGAAGAGATAAGAATGATATGAGGCCCCTGGGTGGCTCAGTGGTTGAGCATCTACCTTCAGCTCAGGCCATGATCCTGGGGGTCCCGGGATCGAGTCCTACATCGGGTTCCCTGCAGAGATCCTGCTCTTCCCTTTGCCTGTGTCTCTGCCTCTCTCTCTCTCTCTCTCTCTCTGTGAGTGTGTGTGTGTGTCTCTCATGAATAAATAAATACTATCTTTAAAAAAAAGAATGATATAGGGCACCTAGGTGGTGCAGTTGATTGAGCATCCGACTCTTGGTTTCAGCTCAGGTCATGATCTCCAGATCATGAGACCCGAGTCCTGGGTGGGTTCACAGCACAGAGTATGCTTGAGATTCTCTCTCCCTCTCCCTCTGCCCTTCCCCCTGTTCACATGCACTCTCTCTCTCAAATAAATAAATCTTTTTAAATACAAACACATAAGAATAATATGATTTTTTTAAAAAGGGAAGAAGAGAAAAAGAACCACTTATCGAGTGTCTACATATACCGAGTGCTTTAAGTACATTACCCCAATCCTCAGATGAACCTGATTTTGCAGACCAGAAAGTTAACGATTAGAGAAACACAGCCTCAGGATGAAGGGATGTTTCTTGACCCTTCTTCTTTCACAAATTCCATCCAGACGCAGGATCTGGTGGTGGCCAGTCCCCAGCACTTATATTTTGGGGAACAAATACTCTTCCCACAGCTGCTCCCTCTTGGCCTTCCTCTCAGTGCTGGCTTCTGATTATCTTCAAAAATGAAGAGCAGTCCTCAACCACCAACCAACCAATAACTCCACAAATATTCATTGAACACCTACTATGTGGAGGAATTCAGAGAGCTGTAAAACACAGTCTCTGCCTTCAAGAAGCAACCGGAGTATTAAACACAGCCTGGAGATCCAGCCTCCAGGGAGGGGACTTTGGCATTGATTAGCTCTGTGATCTTGAGCAAGTTATGTCAACCCCCAGTCTTCCATCTCCTCATGTATAAAATAAGGGCTTGAACTAGATCATCTCTCATGTCCCTGGCAATCCTCACATTTCTGTGACTTTTGACCGAGGTTCAATGGCTACTCCGGGTCGCGTTTGCGAATGGAACACTGCTGAGGAAAAGTCCCCTGGGCAGAGAGTTGCCTCACAGGTAGTGGGGTCCAAGTGTGTCTGGTGGATGGAGGGGAGGAGATGGTGTTCCAGATGGAGGAAATGCAAGTGCAGGGCCTGGGAGGGCAGACACATGGGGACAGTAAGGATAAAGTGACTGGAGAGGAGGCTTCGTGTCTGTGTCCAGGAAGCATAGATGACCTGGGAAAGGCACTTTGACTCTAGCTTCTGAGAAGCAGCATCCCATGGGGGATGTTAAAGCACAGGCAGTGTGAGATGAGGCGGTGTCTAAGGAAGATTAATCTAGCTATTTGCAGTCATGAGGAAAACAGTGCAAACAATCACAAGTGACAGATCATCCTGAAACAATGTGACAAACTCTGGAACAGCTTCAGTCTATGGTTCTCAAGCTATGATCTTTAGAACATTAGGATTGCCGGGAAGGGCCTCGCAGGGACAGCGAGTGGGGCCAGGGCAGGTGGAGGGAAGGCAGGGCCCTTCCTCTCACTGTGGCCTTTGCTGCAGCAGCACCACTTGGATCGGATGGCTACCTGGGAGTTCCAGATCAAATTTATTTTGAAACGAGAATTCAATAGACCTCAGTTGAACCATATCAATTAATTACAGAAATAACTGGCCAAACAAATATGTCAGGAGGGGGTTGTTTGAGGATAATTTGCTGGGCATGCGCCTCACACCTCTAATTGAGATGACTGCACATTTTCACCTGTGAGATGCCAGCTCTGACGAAGGCAGGGAGTCTCCAGGAGAAGACAGATCCAGGGGCACGGCCATGCCCAAGCCCCGGGAAGTTACCACAATGGTCTCCCTCCCTGCATCGTCCAGGTGTGATGGACGGTCAATGATTAGGCCCCAGGGGCGTGCCTCAGGCCCTGCCAGGCTCTCAGGCCTGACCTGATTCCCTCTGCAGGTGCCAGGACCTCACCTGGTCTCCTCCCCTCCTGGTAGACGCCACCAAAGTAGCTTTGGCAGGGCACTGTCTCTTCCCCCACTGTAGGTTGGTTGTTCATCACCCTAAACAAACATCCAAGAGCATCTCACACTGTCAAACCGGCCCAGGGTAACAGAAACAGCCAAGTTGGGGAAGTTGCATGGCTTCTAGAATCTTACAGATACATTTTGGTTGAATCCCCTGGCTCCTGTTGCCTTCATGGGAGATAATTGATAAATTCTGTCCTCCACATTCAGTCTTAAATAATCTCATTAATGGTCTCTTCTGACCACCTGCTCTTGGATGCCCTCAAGGCAGAGCGTTAGCCCTCCACTTACCTCAGGTGTCCCTTACCCTCTGTCCCCCACCACGGAGCTCCCTTTGAGGACTTCCTCGTGGTTGTGCTTCCACCCGCTACTTCGTGTGTGACCTTATCCTAGGCATCCTGGTTATCTAATACTGCCTAACAAATCACCCAAAACTCAATGGCTTAAAAAAACAATCCTTGGTTATTTCTCACCATTTCTGTTGGTCAGGAAGCAGGGGAGGAGGACTCAGCTGGGTAATTCTGAGACAGGGCCAGTTGCGATCAGATGTCAGCTGGGGACAAGAGGACCATTCCCAAGGTGGATCCCTCACATTACTGGCAGATTGTTGCTGGCTCTTGGTGGGGGACTCAGTTCCTTTCCAGGTGGGTGTCTCCACGTTGCTGCTTGAGTGTCACATGGCATGGCCGCTGGCCTCCCCCAGAGGAAGGAAGCCAAGAGACCAAGCCAGGTGCCATGATGATTTCTATGGCCTACCTTGAGTGTCATACACTGTGCCTTCTACCCGGTACTACTGGCCACACGGGGTAAGCCCCGATTCTGCGTGAGAGGAGATACACGAGGAGACAAGGGTCATTGGAGGCTGGCCTGCCACATAGTAGAAGGGTCAGAAGAGAGGGGTCCCTGCTTGAACTAGTAAGTGATTTGCAACTTATTGCGGGGGTGGATTTTACATGCTTGTACCTGTAATAATAAAGGGATAAATAATGATGAAAAGGCAGACAGCCTGTGCCCTGGAATACAGCCTACGTATTGAGTGAGCAAGATAGACTCTGTACTCTTAGGGCTTGGAATCCAGTGGGAACGACAAGTTTCACATCAATAACTGCACTTGGAACAAAAGCCTATCTTCTTAACCTTGCCCCCATCTATTTTCTTCTACTACTCAGCCCCTTTGTCATGGAGCTTCAACCACTCACCTTTTCTCCAATCCTTCAACAGACTGAGCTCCTCCCTGTCTCAGGGCCTTTGCACTTGTTGTTCCCAGGAATGCTCTCCAGGTCTTTGCACAACCAGCTCTTTCTCCCCATCCAGGTCTCTGCATTTAGTTGTCACCTGGTCGTTTCTTGTGTGCTGGTTGTCCATCTTCCCAAACTAGAATATAAGGTGCATAAGAGCAGAGACTATGAAATCTCCCTCACTGCTGTGTATCCAGACCCACGTGGGTTGCACTTGTTACAGAGAAAGTGATGAGTATCTGTTGTAAGGCCCAAACAGAGTGCCCACTTTCCGACCATCTTCAAAAAGTTTATAAAATCCTCCCTCAAGGCTTTTGGAAACTTAAGCCCCAGCCCTGCCACTTGGCCGTCTCAGGATAGACCAAGGCCATTGAATTACTGACTCCTCAACACGGAGCAAAGAGCAAATGTCTGCCACACCTGAGTTTTCACCCGCTTGTGGACTCAGGCTGACTGTGCTCTTTGCACTTCTGTGCAGGGATGATTCTCAATCGTTGACTGCCTTTGCTTGGCTTCCTGAACAACTTTCCTCTCCAGGCAATTCCAGCCTTTTTTTGCTGGACTCGCAGCTGGGTTTTCAGCTTCCCTGGGCAGTAAAAATATTGAAAACGGTTGCTTATTAACAACTCAGCTTTCCTGCTTTTCAAGAGAGAAAACATGACAAATGGAGACCACATGCATATTTATTTTGAAAATGCATTTTTTAATTTGCAAGCAAATGGACACTGCTGGTCTGCAGGTCATTTCACCTACTGTGGCGTGTGATTAGCGAGGCCTTTTCTCTCTGGGTGGTGGTGCCAACTAATGGACTCACAGTCTCTGTGTAGATTTATCTTCATTAATTAAAACTTTGCCAAGTCTTCCTCAAAGCCCCCATACATGGCAAGGCCGAGCCTTGGCTTGTGGCACTGATCCGGGCTGGCAGGCTGGGAGGGGCGGTCATCCTATTAAATATTAATCCAAAAGGGTAATCAGCCCGTGGGCTTCCACCCCTGAGGTTCTCTCACTGGGAAGTCACAAACTGATGCCAAAGCTCAGTGCCTGCGACAATTCTCTCCGCCAGGCCTGAGTCAGCATCAGATGCAATTTTTCAGAACTGTTATTTGATAATAAATCTGAGCAGAATTCTGGGAGATCCCTCTTAAAAACTGGAGTGAATTACACGCACATCCACCTTTGAAGGAGATGTTAACCATCATGCAAAACTGTGCCTTATAAATGATGAACGGGCCAATTTGCCAGCATTAGTTTTGAAGTGATGGGTCAGGGTAAGATGAGCATCAGACGTTAGTTTTGAAAATCTGCCTTCACCAAGGAATGGAGGCGGATAGGAAGGCCCAAGCTGGTACTCAAGAGCTCCATTGCCCCATTTTTGAAAACGTGAAAGTTGCTCCCTACGGGTTTACCTTCTCACCCCGCCTGCTTTCAATCACCATTAGTTGGGTTCTAGCTATGAAATCACTTCTATAGACACCATTGCCAGCAAACTCTGTGGTTGGCTGAATTGTGTCTCCCAAAACAGTAAATTAAAGTCCTAATCCCCAGAAAAAAAGTCTCACAGTGACTGTGACCTTATTTGGAAATAGAGTTCTTTTTCACAGGTGTGATTAGTTGAGATGAGGTCATCCTGGATTGGGTGGGCCTGATCCAATGATTGGTGTCCTTATAAGAAGAGACGAAAGAGATAAAGAGACACACAGGGAGACCACCACGTGATGTCAGAGGCAGAGATTAGAGTGATGTGTCTGCCAGCCAAGGAACACAAGGGCTGCTACTGGAAAGAGGCAAAGAAGGATCAGAGCCTTCAGAGGGAGCATGGCCCTGCCAGTGCCTTGATTTTCTTACTTCCAGCTTCTAGAACCAAGAGGATAGGGCACCACATTTGCGGTACTTTGCTATAGCAGCTCTAGGAAATTAATATACACTCAGTTCAGGGCCCTACTACTGACTACCTTGCCTCTCTGCCAACCCCACTGATGGGCTTGCTCACTCTGAGTCCCTTCCTAGAAGGTTATCTGTGATAAAGTCCCAACTTGCTGGAAGGCTTAGGAAGTGGGACATCAGCTGAGAAGAAAACCTCATCCATCACATCTCATGTCTTGCAGATGATTTTTGAAATATCTCAAGCCACATTCTTGCCTCAGTGGAAGTCAGTGTACATAAGGTGGCTCTCGGACGATGGAGGAGGCCATTCTGTCTCAGGGGGCATTACTCCACATTCAAGTTTCCCTGGCTGGCATCACAGATAACAGAGAGTAAGACTTTGGCATGAATTTGTACTGACCCCAGCACAGGCTCTGGAAATTGAATTCTTCCTTTCACATTCCTGACTAACTCTTTGTCTCTTCTAAAGACTGAATGTTAACAACCACCACAAAACTAGCAACCAAGACTCTATAATATCCTGTCATCTTGAGGTAGCTGTGGGAAGGGATCTTGAACCTGAGGTCCCAAAACTTGGACCTGGATCCCAGCTCTGCCCATCCTCATGAGGGGCAAGCCAGGCGTATTATCATCCCCTACTCACTTGTGGCCGGACAAACTGAGGCCACCCCTTCCCACCCGCAGGGAGACACAGTCAAGGAAAGCAGCTGCCGCCTGGTCTTTTTTTGCTGAATGGAGCATGCCAGCTGAGGGTAGACATGAACTGCTCTGGACAACGAAAGGGGTCTTAAGAAGTCCTGGAGGTGAAGAGAAAGAAAGAGAGAGAAAAAGTCCTGGCAGGGAAGAGAAATCTGGGAGGTGCCTGATGGGGAATTTGATTTAAATTCTATTGTGTGGTGTGTGATCTGTATCTCCTTCCCCACATCCCCCAGAAAAGATTTCTAGTCAATATGTTATGGAATTGGATCTGGTTTGGGAGGCGGGCATCAAACAAGGTTGAAGATCACCCATGAGGAACTAATCAGCCCAGGGATGATCAGGAGCTGAAGCTCAGAGACACTGAATGCCTTGCTCAGGGTGACACGGCTTTAGGTTCTGAAATCAGATCTGTGTGACTCCACCCCTGTGTTCTTTCCTCTAACATAGGGTGAACTTAAACTACTGTAGGCCCAGCAGGTAGTCCGGGTTGAAAATTAAAATATTCCAAAATTAGGGGCACCTGAGTGGCTTAGTCAGTGAAGACTCTGCCTTTGGCTCAGGTCATGTTCTTGGGGTCCTAGAACTGAGTCCCGCATTGTGCTCGGCAGGGAACGTACTTCTCCCTCTCTCTCCCCGCCTCCCCCTGCTCGTTCTCTCTCTCAAATGCATAAAGAAGTAATCTTTTTAAAAAAATGAAATAAAATAAAATATTCCAAAATTATCTGTATTAACACCCTGAACAACAAACAATAATAACTTACTAATTGTAGTTTTCATGTGGCTAGAGTTTGCAGTCTTGACAAATGCCTTCTGTTGATTGAACATCTACTGAATGCCAAGCTCTTTCATGTGCATGATGTGATCTAATTTCCTGAGCAGGCCTGAGAGACAGACATTTCTATCCTCATTTTGTGAATGAGGAAACATTAAAGAGTGACTAGCCCAGGTCACTGTTGGGAAGCAGCAGACCCAACACCTAAATGCCAAAAATCATTTCATTTATTTACTTTCTCAGTAGGTAATACAGGCACATGCTGCAATATTCACCAAAGAAAAAGGCCAATGGTGATAAACTATCTCTTCCTCACCCTCGGTGACCAGGCTTCCTTCCCCGCCACCCTCAGATCACCCACTATGACCAGCTCTTGAGTGTCCTTCCAACATACCCTTGGTATGTACAAATACAACCACGTTCTTCTGATAGCATGGTTGCCTCCCTCAGGGAAGGAAGAACAATTGAAGTTCACCTGAGGAGACAACACTTTCCCTTGGCCCTCCTGGAATGCTCCTGTTTGAACCTTTGGAACTCAAATATCAAATGGAGTAGGTTTCTGTGTTTTCCTGGGAGCCAGTGGGCGGTATCAAAAAGAGCATTGGGTCTGGAATCTCAGGGCACCAAGGTCAAGTTCATACCCAGAGCAGGTGACTTTACCTCTTGGGACCACTTCTGCGTCTGAGAAACAGAGGCGCACCCCCCCCACACCTGCTGTGAGGACACCAGAAGAGAAGGAAGGTAACCCGCCTGGCACATCTGGCATCCCCCTTCCTGCTCCTCCTGAAGGGAGCCGACTGTTTTCCCCGTGCTTCTTTCAGAACAGAGACAAGGGGAGGCAAACTCCCCCAATCCATACGCTGTTTAATGATCAGCTTTGACCTAATTCCACTTGAAGGCGTTTCCGTCTCCTTCCTACCTCCCACCACTTCCCAGCCAGCTGCCAAGTGTAGAGAACACATGAAAACTTGGGCCAAAGGGGAACCTGGCATGTTCAAGCCTTTGAGAGAGCAGCTGTTTGTTTGTTCCTGCATTACCCTAGTTTTGCCCCTGACCTGTTTAATTATAAGAGCCCCTGGGGAAGAAGAATCCTCTGTGCTCTGGTCTACACAGTTCCCTTACGCTCTCACAGCAAAGCTGTGGCCCAGAGGCTAATGCTTGGGCTGGGAGGTACGAGGCAGAAATGGGGCCAAAACTCAGGTCTCTCCACCATTTCCTCACCTTTCACTGTTTGTAGTAGTTTCTGATGTATAATCACTAATATATCAGTTCAGATGCACTGGGTTGCCAGCAACAGAAAATCCAAGTCACGCTTGCTCGTATATCTGGAAATCTGGAGGTTGGGTGGCTTCAGGGCCAGCTCTGCACTCTTTCTCTTCTCCCCTCTTGCTTTCTTTCCCTCCTCCATGTATTGGCTTCATTTTCAGGCTGGCTTCCCTCATGTGGAAAGATTTACTGTACTCCAGACTCCACGTCAACACATCGCCATGTCCAGGGAAAAGAAGAATCTCTTCTTGGGTTCCGTTTATTAACAAGGAAGATTCTTTATAAGAAGTTCCAACAAACAAGCCCCTTGTGCCTCATTTTCTCAAAATCTTGCGGTAGACATCTGTCATACTTGTGGTCACTCTGGCTCTTTTGAACACTCATCCTTTGTTAGGACAAGCTCAAAATTATAAGTTCTGCCTCTCTGAGGTAGAAGCCAGATTTTGCTCTTCCTTTGTTAGGACAAGTTTGAAATTATAAGTCCCACTTCCTCAAAGTAGAAGCCAGATTTTGCTCTCCCGACGCAGACATGGGTCTTTTGCTCAAGAGTTGGTGATGCAAGAAGAAAGCATGGAGTGTGGCTTCTTCTCCGTCCCTCCCCTCCACTCCCGCTGCCTGCCTGCTACACACACACACACACACACACACACACACACACACACACCACAGAATGGAGGCACTAGTGGCTGCAGAGTAAAGTCGAGTTCCTGGACCAGAAGCTGCTGGCAGTCTGCATTACGTGCATCCGGATCTTGGTGTCGGTGGCAGTTTTCTCGTCAGCTCTGACCTGTGGAGTGGTTTGGGCCAGCTTGGCCCGGAACCTGGCTTTCCAGCTCTCACTATGATCTTGTGAACCACCCACTGTCCTTCCTATCAACTTTGGAAGTGCTGAATCACCCGGACTTGGCCTCTGTCATTGCAGCTAAGAACCTGACTGATACCCACACCCACTCCTGAGCACACGGCCGGGGATGGACCTGTGCCCTCTGCTGACAGGCATACACCTGAGTTCCTGGGCCAAAGGGTGGCAAGAGAGTGGGGATTTCCCTTCCGCTCATCAAGACCAGCTCTGGAGTTCAGGGTGCAGTCAGCTTCCCAGGAAGCATGGGGGGGCATGTGGGAAACCTAAATAGAAACTGGGATTATGTGGGCAAGGGGAAGGGCTGCTTTGCGGGCAGCCCACAGCTCCACTGAGCCCTGCTATATGAGGGGCTCTGCAGCTCGCCACCTTCACCCTCAAGCAGCTCTGTAAGAGATGTGTCACCCCACCTTACAGTCATGCAAACAGCCACAGAGACATTAGGTAATAAGATGATAGAATCCACAGGCTGGAACTCAAACCAGGCCTATTTGATACCAAAGTCACTTGCATGTTTCTACACTGATTCTTTTCACTCCTGTATCTGTGGCTCAGCTGTGGCTGTTTTGTGGTTGGCTCCAGCTG
Organism: Canis lupus familiaris; assembly: GCF_011100685.1. NCBI lineage: Eukaryota > Metazoa > Chordata > Mammalia > Carnivora > Canidae > Canis > Canis lupus. The sequence continues at coordinate 63,200,023 of NC_049238.1, forward strand.
CCGGTTGGGTTCAGGGGGGCTCCACGAACCTCCTCATTCTTCCCGGACCAGCCGCTACTCAGTGGCTACCCAGATTCTCAAGGTAGCAAGAAAATGTTCTGAAATTGGATTGTGCTGTTGGTCGCACGACTCTGTTTTACTAAAACAGAATTTTTAGAATTCAGAATTTACTAAATTTTTAGAATTTAGAATTTACTAAAACCCACTAAATTGTTCACTTCGGAAAGGCTGACTCTCATGGCATGTGAGTTACATCTCAATAAAACTTTTATTTAAAAATAAAAGAACCCTAACCCAGGTGTCTTCTCGTGGAGGGAGTCCAGTGGAGGGAGGCAGCTGGGCTGCTCAGAGGACCACCAGCTAGATCTCCGAGGATGTGGCTGTAATCCCACGTCTGTTTCTTGCCAACCTAAAACGTCACCCTTTCAGACCTCACTAAATGCTGCACCTACAGCACTCAGCCCGGGTCTTGGCACAGAGCAGGCGCCTGGTACGTCTGTGTGTGATTCACTAGTGGCCCCTCACCTCTGAGATCCTCTAGCCCAAGCAGGTAAGGGGTAGGCTGAGTGAAGCCCACAGACAAGAGGCAGGATTCACCACTTGTCCGGGCGGCCACACAGCAGCAGGAGGAGACTGGTAAGCTCATCAGCCGTGTTCCACACATGACTGACCTGTGTCCTGCATCCTCTGCCCAGGAGTAGGCTGCTGCCGCCACCTGAGTCCATCCATGGAGGTGCTTTCAATCTGTCTAGATAGGAGAGAGCAGAGCAGTGCTGCATTTATTTCACCCCACAAGTGACTGTTGACAACCAGCTCCAAGCCAAGCCCCGTGCCAGGCACCATGCAGGAGACAAGTGTAACCCAGGTCTGCAGTGAGCCCCATGCAGGACTCCTGGAGGCACAAGCCCCCAGCCCGGACCTGCCAGTTCCTTGTGCATCGTCCTTTCCACAAGAGCACTTCCTTCCAAAGGAGGTGTCCCAGCTGCCAGAACTAGGGGCTTTCTCCCAGCAACATTCTCTAGAAGGCTGCAGCTGAGATTGCGGTAGGAGGGCCTGCAGTGGGCTGGGGGGCAGGCTGCGATGGAGACAGGGCTCCTGCCCCAGGGAGCATCAACATCTAGGTGACAGGGGAGGGGGCAGCTAAGAGGGACCTGCTCCTAGAGGCTTCAACCAGAAAGATGTGGGCTTAGTCCCTGGGAACCTGGGACAAGGGAAGCCACAGGTGGAGGCGGGGAGGAGCAGGTGTGTACGGTGACCTGGAGCCATTATTTGGGCCTTCAGTGACCTGGGCCTTCTGGCCGGTTCTCATCATGGGATGGGCCCCATTCCCTAAGGTGACAGGCCCCCGCCGACCCTTGGACCTGCAATGACAGTGGGCAGAAAGGATTTCTGGGTTTTGGTTTTTGCCTTCAGAAATCTTTCTCAATGAGGTCTGCACTCTTTTTTTTTTTTTTTAAAGATTTTATTTATTTATTCATGAGAGACACAGAGAGAGAGGCAAAGACACAGGCAGAGGGAGAAGCAGGCTCCATGCAGGGAGCCCAACGCGGGACTCGATCCTGGGACTCCAGGATCACGCCCTGGGCCGAAGGCAGGCACTAAACCGCTGAACCACCCAGGGATCCCCGAGATCTGCACTCTTGAGGCTATCCAAGCCCCAGGACATGTCCCCTGGAGGCTACGGCTGCTGAGCCCATCCTGAGGTATCCTCAGTTACCCAGCAGATCAAGGACAAAGAACCAGGCGAAAGAGCTTTGGGGAAGCCCAAGGAGACAGTATACGGCAATGGTTGGTCTACATGGGGGCTCAATCCCAGCACTACCAACATTCGGGCCGGATCATCCTTTGTTAGGGCCCAGGTGCCGGGGGCTGTCCTGTGCACCACAGAATGTCTAGTAGCGTTCCTGGCTTCTACTCAGCACATGATAGAAGCCATTCCCCAGTGATGACAACCAAAAAACATCTCCAGACATTTCGTACGTCCCTGGGGGTAAAAATCATCCTTTGTTAAGAACCAGTGGAGTAGGGCAGCCCCGGTGGCACAGCGGTTTGGCGCCGCCTGCAGCCCGGGGTGTGATCCTGGAGACCCTGGGTGGAGTCCCACGTCGGGCTCCCGGTGCATGGAGCCTGCTTCTCCCTCTCCCTATGTCTCTACCTCTCTCTCTCTCTGTGTGTCTCTCATGAATAAATAAATAAATAAAATCTTAAAAAAAAAAAGAACCAGTGGAGTACTGGCTTTGAGTTAGCATCCCAGCCCTACCCTCTGCTAGCTGTTACTGAACTAATCTGTGCCTCAGTTTTCCTTTCTGTAAAATGGGGATAATAATAATAACTACCTCATAAGGTCATCATGAAGTAAGTTAATACATGTAAAGGACAATGTCTAGCACATAATAAGCACTCAATAAACACCAGCAATTGTTCTTACCATAGAAACCAAATCACAGATAAAGTGGATGGTCAGAAAGATTGCTCCATAAATACTCGTTGGGTATACACAAGAAATTTAATCCAGTCATTCATTTTCTGCCCCGCTTATTTCTGGTAAACTATTTGAGGCAGCTGAAAATAAAAGCACATACACTAACAGGCAATTAAAAAAAATTTTTTTACAACCCAAGGGTAAATAATTTTAATAGTTGAAGAATTCATACAGATCAAGAAGTGAATCACTGATATCACCTAGATTAATAACAATGGAAGAGGTAGACACAGAGGTTTATAGGAGAAAATAACAACATGCAAAAATGCTCAGCAAAGACATAAGAATTTAAATAGCAACCAAAAATAACCTATTAAAAATGTCAGATTAGCAGAGAAGAGGACGATGCACCTGACACTCTCATGTACTATTGTTAGAAACATGGCAAATTAAAGTCAATTCAGAGATTAATAACCATTAAAACTGGAGAGACACTAAAGGAAGTTCATTTTGTCACGAACTCAAAATCCAACGGAGTGTTCACTGAGCAACAAGCAGAATCTCGAGCTTCCTAGCAGCCACCATGGAAACAAGAACTCAGCCCCAAGAACTGAGCGCCAGGCCCTCGAGGGAGGTCTGTTTTGTTCAGTGGGACGAAGAGGGAACCCGGAGACTGGGGCCTAGCCTGGGACCTGGGGCAACAGAATCAGACAAGGTTTCCATGGTGATGAACACGAAGCTTAGCTGCTACAAAGCTGGTTTCCAGAGCCACACACGGCTCCATAGCTCTGCTCTGGCCAAGGAGGTGCCCCCCCACCCAGAATGACTTCCCTGCACAGGCCCAGCCCTAGTGGCCACATGGGGCTGGCAGAGGAGCGGCCTGTCCCACCCCCCACCCGCGGGCTGGCCACCTGCAGACCCCAGGCTCCCCGGTCACCAGCACGTGCTGTGGCCCCTCAGCAAGGGAGGTCCCCCGTGGAGCCTGGCACTGGGAAGTCACTGGAACCCCCCGACACACACCCCCTGACTCAGGTCGGGACGGATCCCGGGGCGGTGGCGTGGAGGGACGAGGCCCTGGGCGGCAGTGTAGAGGGGACGGGGCACTGGGGGGGCATCGAGGGGCAGCGTGGATGGGCAACTCTGAGTGTAGGGAATAATGGAAATAGAGGCGCAGAGCCCCCAGCAAAGGAGACCAATGACCCAGACGTGACAGGGAAGGCAGCTCCTTGCCCTCTTAGCTGCCCCGTGCCTCAGTTTCTTCTTCTGTACAATGGGGATAATACCTCATGGCTTCTTGTCAGGACAAGGAGAGCCTCTGCAGAGTGCTGGCAGCAGTGCCCACACCGCATCAGCTCCATTACTGTCGTTGCTCCTGCCGCAGACGCATATGGGAACAGCAGGTCCCCTGGAGGGATGCGCAGGGCGGGGCAACAGGAGAACTTCCTGAACTTCCCAGTGGCTGTGCAGGCCTCAGCCTAGAGCCAGGCAGCGGGCGCAGCATTAGTTCACAGTGTTTCGGAGCAGCCCCAGCTGCGGTGAGAGGCCTGGCCCAGCACTAGTGGCTGCCCTTGTGCAAGGGCCGGGGGCACAGGCTGGCTCCAACCCGGGCCTCAGTTTACTCCCCCACAGAATGAAGTGACAGCACCAAACTGTCCCTACATCTGACTATGCACCGGAACCCCTTGGGGACATCGTGAAATGCAGACCCCGGGGCTCTGCCAACTGGTGCCAGGTCCCTGGAAGTGGAAACGAGAATCGGTGCTTTACCGTGCTCACTGGGCGGTCTTGATGTTCAGCGGGATCTGAAAGCCGCTGCCCCGATGTGCCCGGAGGCCCCGACGAGCCGGGAGGCCCGTCCGCCGTGCACCTGCTGATGGCACTTACTGGCTCACAGGGGTGGCTGTGGCCTCAGCTGTTGGGGCGCTGGCCTGGGGGAGCTCCCGAAAGCTGTACCGCAGCCCCAGGGCGCTCTTCCAGACTTCAGTCACCCCCAGAGGCAAGAAGTCCTGCTTTCTGTCTAATGGAAGCCTCCAGCACAGCGTTCCACTGCACGCTCCCCAGGTTCTGCTCTGAGGATTGAGGACAGGGCCAGTCAGTGCCCTCAGGCTCCACCCCTCACGACCCCAAGGCTGCCAGCGGAGATGGCTCTTGACTTTGGCCCTTTCCTTCCATTCCCATTGTTCCTGCCCTGTTTCGGGCTGTCAACACCCCCTGTTTGGACCATCTAACAGTTTCCTAGCCACTCTCCTGCCCTCCAGTCTCTCTCCTCCTCAAGCATTTCCTCATGGTATCAGCAGTCATGTCCCTACGCCCACCTCTGATTGCATCATGTCTCTAGCACACAACCCTCCACACCTGTCAACCAAAACCGAACTCCTCTGACGGGCACTCGAGGACTTTCAGAGCCCAAACCAACCAACATTTCTGTTTCACCGCTTATTATCTCTCTCTTGCATACCGCCCTCTGGCCAAGAACCACCTTGAGCTATAGTTAATTCTCTTTGAGTTTGTTTGATAGAGGGTTTCCCAAACTTGTATACCTTGGAACTCTCTCTCTACTCCTGCCCACTTTTTTTTTTTTAAAGACTAATTTGTTTATTTTGAGAGACAGTGCACAGACAGTGAAGAGAAGGCAAGAGTCTTAAGTAGACTCCACACTGAGCGCAGAGCCCAAAGCAGGGCTTCATCTCAGGACCCTGAGATCACAACCTGAGCTGAAACCAAGAATCAGAGGCTTAACTGACTGTGCCATCCAGGCCCCCTACTCCTGCCTATTTTTCACAGCAAGATACCTATAACATTTCATGGATACTAAGTGATTCATGGTACTCAGTTTAGGAAACACTATGCTTTTCCATCTGCTTGTCAATGGCTTGACTCTATTCTAGAATCTGCTTAGTCTTGAACTCCAGCTCAGAACAACCAACTGATGTTGTCATGCCTGCTATCTCACCATCGGACTGTTTCTATCAGGGTTTACGGAGGCATGGAAACCAGGACATGTCCCCACACTTACCCTTTCTTTGCTATCCTTCCTGAACTGGTACCACATTTTCCCCAAAAGTTGAATTGCCCAAGGTCCGTCTTGATTTACTTAAATGGGCACAGTTGGCCATTCAACCAGTTTTGTTTTCCCGACCTCCAAATAAACAGCTTCCGCGTCTCCTTAGCAATTCAAGCAGGTAAGTATCTACCTCTCCTGGGGCTACTCCCTTTCCTGTATCTATGACAGACTGCTGTTGATTGATCACAGCACTTGCTCCTAAGTTCCAGATGTGATGGTATAGATTCAGAATCCTCCCCTGGCCCCACATCCCAGGCAGGTATTATCCATCCATCAGAGTTGGCATGCCAGTTGAGACAGTCCTATTTACTAGCAATGACCTAGTTGATTAAATAGCGAATGTGTTTACTAGGAAAGCCCTGTTGAGTTTCAATTTCAACTCCCTTACGGAATCTCAAACTAGAGTAGTCTCTAGTTACACCCCATCTACTCCAAGCCTTTCAGGCTAGAGTATCTGGGTTGTGGGGAGGATTTATTAGAAGCCTAATTTGGCATAAGAATTGGAACTATACTGCCAAGGTCAGAAAAGCTTCCACTACCGATTGTCCTGGAGCTTTGTCCACCTCCCGACTCTTGCCAGACCTCACAGAAGTAAAGAAGAGCCCCTGAGAGGCTACAAAACAAATGACAAACTACCCCTAGAAAAACAACTCCCTGGGGCAGACAGCACTTGGAGACAGCCTTCCATGTCCCCCAGCAGCAGCGAGGCTTTCAACTTGGCTGGAGCTGATGCAACTATCAGCAATGGAACCATGTGCAGTGGAAGGATTGATGTCTTTGGTCAGATAAGAGGCTGCTCCAGTTTCTTCTCTCCCCTCCTCTCCCTCCCCTCCTTTTCCTCCAAGCTGATCACATTTCCTTGGTGATTTTCATGCTTAGTCAGTAGGTCTTAGGGGACAAGTGTGAATTCCGTGGGGACTTTGTATAAAGTACTCTGTACTAGTGTTATCCTTTGTATCTTCCTTCCTGCCGTAAGCATTTATTAAACACCTACTGTATGCTACGCAGTGGGCACCGTTGTAGAAAAGCAAGCCCTTGAGAACTCACACTGGAGCCACCAGGAGAGGCTGTATATTCAACAAAGATAATGTTGCTGCTCAATCAGCAGAAAAATGATTTTCAAGTTGTTTTCTCTCTTCTTTAGACCTCAAGAGAGCTGTAAACTGTGTGGGAGAAAACTGAGAGCCTGGAAGCTAAAATGCAGGAATTCCAAAGGATTTTACAAAATCCTGAAGAGCCCTCATAGGGTGAACACAAGCCAGGTCTCAAACCCAGGATACTACAGAGATGAGTGGGACACTTCCTAGCCTTGACTTATTGCCAGGAACTGTTTAATTGTTATATATTCACTCCTAGGTCCCTAAAATAGTGCTAGGAATTAAATACTATTATTATCGTCACTTAAAAGATGAGAAATCAAGGCACAAAGAGGTTAAATGTCTTGCCCAAGGCCAGCAGCTGAGAAGTGGTGGAGCTGAGATTTGAACCTACGTAATGTCCTTGCAGATCCTAAAGTACCTCAAATATATACGTGGAAATAAACAGCAGAGTGCTAATTCATGGATCTACGTGGGGCGGGGTGGGTGACTGGATGAGCTTCTTACCCGGGCCTTCCTAGTGGAGACAGAAGGTTTTGATAGATAGGAGCACAGGGTGCCTACCGTCCCCCACCCCCAGACTTTTAAGGAAGGCTTCTTGAAGGCTAGCCACTGCCCCAGGCCCACTCCCGCGTCCCTGTCCCCCTGACAGCAGCAGCCCGGTGGTCTAGCACCTGACTAGGGGTACAGTCTTCACATACTTGTGTCCTTGAGTGCCACACACAGAGACGGATCTGCCTGGGCCCCTTCATGTACTCGCACAACTCCGCCCGATATAACTGGTACCTAGTGTGGCACCGTCCTGACCTGGTCCTAGAAGCTCGAAGCCCTAACTTCTAGACTGGACTCTAGCACCTACTGTCCCTTGATTTTTTTTTTTTCCCTCATCTGTAAATATTTATTCATTCAGTAAACAGTTTTGAGCAATTTCATCGTGCCCCGAGACCACCAAGGTGATTCAGTAGTTGCCCCCAAGGAATTCAGGATTTGCTGGTAGAGACAGAGCGGGAAGGGGCTCTTTGTGATGCCCCTCGGCCTCCTGGGTCTCCGGAGACCTGGCCCTCCCCGCAGCCAACTTGAACCGCCGATGAGGTCACACAGGGGAACGTGCTCTGCAAACGGGAGGGGGAGATGGGGCGGGGCGGGAGGCGGAGGCCCAGGAGCGAGGCCGGCCGTGCAGACCTGGGGCAGGCAGGTGCTCGGCCTGGGGCTGCGACCTGGGCGAGGCCTCCCCGACGCGGGAGGCTGAGGCCTGGAGCTCGGGCTCATCACCCCAGCGGGCCGAGCCCAAATCCTGGCGCCCCGGCCAGGCTGCTGTGAGCTCCGGCCGGCGGGAGCCTGCGCCCTGGAGCGTCGCTGTGCTTGGGGCCGCAGCTGCCGCGGCCGCTCGGCTCCCTGACCCCTCCCGCGCGGTCCCAGCCGCAGCAGCGACGACGGGAGGAGGCCGCTTTCCACGAATCCCTTCCGGAACCGGGTGCCCCGCCGGCCCGAGGTGCCGCGGCCGCCGCCCGCGGTGCTGAAGCGCCCCCTGGAGCCAGGTCCCGCTCGCATCCTTCCCTGTGTACGTCCCTAACCGGCCTCCCGGGGGACGGGAGGCAGAGATGCTCCAGGACTCGGGCGCGCGCGCGCGGCAAAGTGGCAGAAGGCAGCGCAGTCCTCCCGCCGGCGAGCAGGCGCCGTCCTCCCATAGGGCACGCTCAAGGGCTGACGTGCCGCACCGGGACGGGCTCCTCCCTGGCCGGGGACTCGTGGGAGGGCACCAGTTTCTCACGCGTCCTAAAATCTGGATCCAGGGGATCCCCGGGGGGCGCAGCGGTTGAGCACCTGCCTTCGGCCCAGGGCGTGACCCCGGAGTCCCAGGATCGAGCCCCACATCGGGCTCCCTGCATGGAGCCTGCGTCTCCCCCTGCCTGTGTCTCGGCCTCTCTCTCTCTCTCTCTCATTAATAAATAAATAAAATCTTGGGGGAAAAAATCTGGATCCAGAGAACAAATATGCAAGAAAACCCTCCAGTCTGCCCTGCCCAGACCCCAAGCCATCCCATCTCCTATCCCACACTCCAGGTTCTCTGGCTAGTTTGGCCAAAGGGATTTTCAGTGGATAAGGCCTCCTTTTGGGGAGAGTCTGCAGATCCTCCTCACATTTCTGGCATCAGCTGCTCTACACCACGCATGAACACACATTTATCACGAGCCATTTATTCAGTAGTAGTTGGAGGAGTCTACAAAGACACCAACAATAAGCCAATAGTTCAAAATCAGCACAGTTATTTTTGCCTGAGGAAAATCCAAGCCAGATGGTGGCAGAGTATCAGGAAAAGTAAAGCCAAGCTCCCAAACTGAGCAAGGAGTTTTGTAAAATCCCCTTACTTTAGGTTTTTCTGCTCAATCCTTTGCTAGACCAGCAATTTAGCTTCCTACCAACTGGGTTTATTGAACTCTTAAGTATCACTGGAAAACAAGATACATAAGATATTCAAGCTCTCGTCCATCCAAGCGTCCTGGTTCATGTCTTCGTTTGCAAGCAGCCACTCGTCCCTTCTCAGACCAGTGGCAATTCAAACAAGGGGCAAATAAGTTCTGAGGAGCTTTGGGGGAAACTGGAATGGTGTTTGAATCTATTAAAAAGCTACAGCTGACCCGAATGGATAAAGTCCAGTCTATTGACTGGACAAAGGGCCCAGAGGAACTGAAGTTGCCGCTTCCTTTAGCCATACTCCCAAGTAAGTCAGATTTACTGAAACTGAAGTGTTTGCTTCTCCACGGGAGAAACTATTCCGCTTGGTGGTCACAGTAAAGTAGCCAATATTTGAACCAACTGTTCTGCTTCCAGTCTTCCCAATGCCATCATCTGCTGTGGCATGAAGCCAACATATTAAGTACCAAAGAGAATATTCTGAAAAGCAATTAGATTTGCCACAGATAGTCACAAACATTCTTAGGCAATTGTTAGAACTACATTGCAGGGTCAAATTTGTGGACCAAGGAAGACCCCCCCCCCCCCCCCCCCACTGAAGAATAATGTTCATTGGAGGTCAGCTCACGCAACACACTTCCTGGGAGGTTCAGGACTTGTTTCCCACTTCCGTCATTTAAACTAGACAGGCTCTTCATCCCCTGTAAAGTCCCATGCACATGTTTATAATTATTCTTCTTCTGAAGTGAGTTCCCTCTCCAGAGAGTTAAGAGGAACAATGGGAAGAAACAGACACCCTGGGGGCAGTGATGAGGGAGGGTCTATGCACCTGGAAAAACCACACTAAAATTCAGAGCTGGAAGGGGCCTCTGAGAGCACCTGGTGACTTCCCAAGATCATGTGGTTGGCAAGGGGCAGAGCTGGTCAGAATTCCAGTCCCACTGACTCCTCGCTGGGGGCACTATTCACTTAGTCATCATTTTAGGAGGCTGTGTCTAGTTTCTAAATAAAGTCCAGCTAGCAATCCAGATCTCCTGTGCTACCCCCTGAAATGACCCTGAGAAAACGGTTGACATTGCCTATCTTGAGTAGGTGGAATAGGATGGAGTGGGTAGGGCAGGGCAGGGGGAGCTTTCCATCCTGAGTCCCCTGAGTCAAGCTAACAACAGCCAAAACTTACTGAGCACTGTGCTGGGCACCATGCTTAGTACTTTGTATGCATTAGCTCGTCTAATCCTCTCAACTACCCTAATAGGTAGGCCTGATTATTTCTACTGTACAAATGAGGAGAATGTGGCACAAAGGACCTAAGGAACAGGCTTAAGCTCCCACAAGGGATAGGAGTAGTAAGGTCTGGCGGGTTGTAGTCCGGCTCTGTTCTACATCAATGCCAGTCCTCTGAACCACGTACTTTTAAAACCATATGGTAAATGCAGGGCCCAGGGAAACTCAAATTTTGCTGACCGCAGGGAATCCTCATGCTCTGGCTAGGTGTCCCAGACCCCCCCAAGTGGGGATCTCCACCACAGTGGCACATTCAGGACTTCACGGTTTCTTGCTTCCTCTGCCCAGACTCTTTAGGCTGGGAGGTTGCGGAAACGTAAGTCGAGCAGTAAGCAGGGAAACATTCAGGACTGGAGGCTTTAGTGGGGACAGAGGAAAGCAGGTTTGTTTTCTCAACCACAGGTATTCTAAAAGACACGCCCTGCCTTCAAGAGCTACAGAAGGAATCCCGTGAAGGCTCCCAATGGGAGGAACACTGAGACTTTCCACAGGGAAGATCGGGAGGTAATTTTTAAACTTTTAACCTTGCTGGGTGGTAGTCTTTTGAGCTCAAGGGACCTTAGGAAAACAGGACACATTTGGCAGGTGAGACAGGCAAGTAAGGTGTGAGAAGATGCCCTTGCTCGTGGAGGGGTGGGGCCCAGGAGGCAAAACTCCTGCCAACAGGATGCACTGCTTTTTCTCCAGATCTGCAATTGTGATTTTGTGCTTCTCCAAAATTCTCAGCACTGCACACTTGAATCTTAAAGTCCCTCTTCAGTGAGAGCACATCTGTGTGGTCCCCAAGCCACCCGCAGGTCACAGGTATGAAGAACAGGGCCCTGGGAGCCGCAGTAATTCACTGTTGGACAACTGGATTTCTTCTCTGCACAGTTTCTGGCACATGCACACTCCTGCACTTGTCTCTGGAGCTCCTCCAGAAGAAATCATTCGAGCTAGCCTCCTTCACTGCTGACCTTCACCACATGCCTTCTCGTTTTTGAGACAGAGGGATTCGCATTGGCTTTGATGGAGCATTTAAAAGGTCTACAAAATCAAACTGCTTGATCTGGTGTATAACTCAAGTCTTCCATGCATGGAATTCTACTTACTGATGTAAAAACCTGGCTTCTTCTTGGGAGAGAAGAATAGGAGCTTAAAGGCACTTACTCTCGAATGCTCCAAATGCCCTGCCTCTTTGTTCCCAGAGGCACTCAACTTAGACTTACCTGTAAACACACGTTGGTTTCTTGCATCTGGCGAACGCTGTTCAGAGCTGCAGTCACCTTTTGTTTGAATCCCGGTGAGGCTAGTGATGTGCATGCGTGCATCAGGGATACAGGTAAGCTGGCCAGCGCCCCGCATTTGCATTGCCAGTTTCTCTCCAGGACTTTGCAGTACGGAAAGCACTGACTGGGATCAGAAGATCTAGAACGCGGGCTTTGGATTATGTGACCACAGGCAAATCGCACAGCCTGAATGTAAGAAAATTCTGCCAAGCTGGTTATTGGAAGACTGCATTAGTTTGCTCAGGCCGTCTTAGACACCACAAATGAGATGCCTTACACAACAGTTGGGTTTTTCTCAGTGCTGGAGGCTAGAAGTCCATGATCCATGTGTCAGCAGGTTTGATTACTTCTGAATTCTCCCTGGTTGGCCTGCAAGTGGCTGCCTTCTTACTGTGCCCTCATACGCTCTTTCCTCTGTGAACATACATGTCTGGTGATGAAATTTCTTCTTCTAAGGACACCAGTCATACTGGATTAGGGCCTACCCTGATGATCTCATTGTAACTTCATTACCTCCTTAAGACATTATCCAGTCACCTACTGAGGTCCTGGAGATTAGGGCTGCGGCATCTGAATTCGGGGAACACACAATTCAACCCATAACAAAGACTGAAGGACAAAGGTGATAAAAGCTCACATTTTTCCTGTCTTTGGCGTAAGGAAAAAACTTGTGGTTTGGAATACTTCAGCATCACTTCTAGCTCCTGGTTCTGTTGCTTGCTAATTATATAAATTTGGGCAAGTTGCTTGTTTCATCAGCTGTAAAATGGGAAAAGAGTATCTCCTCAAAGCGATTTTTGTGAAGATCAAGTGCTGAAGTGGTTAACAGTATCTGGAAGGGGTGGGCACAGTGTATTTGCTATTACTGCAGTATTTCCTCCTAGCAATAATTGTGATTATTGCCTCCTACTTGCTTCTTTTTGTCCAAGTGCTTTGTCAACTAGCCTTGGTGATGGCCGGTGAACCAAATAAAGTGAGAAATTTCTGTCCTAGGGATTTCAAGAAACATTGCTCGGTTGGCTAAGAGACAGCAGCAGAGGTGGCAGCAGGAATTTCCCCAGTGGAGCCTTACTTCAGCGATTACACAAGTCCGCATCAGACCCCAGTATCGGACCATGGCCCTCTCAGTGTGATGGCCCACCCGCTTCCTCTTCCTCTTCACGTAGTTCATGACGGTTTCCCCAGTAACAAAAGCCACAGGCAGCCCCACCGAAGAATCTTGCCAGAGGACAACAGGACTAGAAAACAAACCGCATGCTACAAAAACTCCCATCATGCAAGCAAGCAGCTTTAGGTATGAGCTGAAAAGGTGTTTTAAGTCACTGCTTCCAGTCAGGAAGGCCTCAAGGAACAGAAGTCTGGTTCTCAGTTTCGATCATTCTAAACCAGCAAGAATAAAAAGAACTCTAGAAATCAGTAAGACCAATCCCCATCATGACCTATAACCATGTAACGACATGGTTACTCTAAAAAGCAGTCTGCAGATCTGTGCCTACCCATAGACTATCTGCTACTGGTCCATGACAAAGTACAGAAATCAAGAGTAACATTTAGAAACTTTAACAGCAGTTTGACAGTAATTTTATATCCATTCAGTCTATAATAAAAATATGGTTGTATTTTGTCTTATTTTTTCTAGAAATTCACTTAACTATATTTTACAAAAGTACTGGTCCATGGCCACTAGTTCAAGCAGCATAGTGCTGGGTTACAAGCTTCTAAATACTTTACTGTGAACAAGTCTAATAACTTAGCAGGATGAGGCTGCTTGGGCTCCAGTATATCCCCCTCCAAATAAAAAAATACAATAAAACCACAGCATTTTTCTTCATTCCACCTTGTAAGAAAAAAAAAAAAAGATACATTGTTTTCTTATCAGGAATATAATAAAAATCAGCTTCCACTGTACATTCCAGTCCAAACTTCATCATATTGGACGTCATCAATGTCCAGAGGACCTTTTATTCAAATATTTCTGAGGACCACAGATACAATACCCCGTTCAAAACTAAAAGGTATCAGTGGGGAAAATTCTGGATGTGAGTCAGAAAATCTGGATTCAAGTCCTGGCTTTACCACCTAAAAGCTCTTTTGACATTAAGTGATAATCTCACTGAGCCAATTTCTTTAACCACAAAAGACATGGAGATTACAAATGATCTGCCCAATCTACATCTTATGAGTGTTGTGAGATTCAAACAGAGAATGTCTGTGGAAAGTGTCCCATAAAGTGCAGAAGTACATGATGGAATATTGTGGGCCCAGCCTTCAAAGAATAAAATAGGAGCTTTTTGACAATCTCAAAAGAAATAGTACCTAATATAGTACAGTGAGGAAGCTGACCAGAATACTGATATTCCTCAAACATTTTGCTAATTTTGAAACAAACAATATGCCTTCAAATCCTTCCCTGTGTAAAAAGCACTTATTTTCTAATGAACTATTAAGTGTGTTTGTTTCCATTCTGCCAGGCATCTAGCATCACGGTGGACACAATGAGGCAGGCAAAGAAGAGCACACAGCATCAGCCCTTGGGCGGCCCACAGCTGCAAGGGTGTTCCAGGGGCAGGCTCCAGATAGTACGGGACTCAAACACAGCAGAAACCAGAGAGAGGCAATGACTCATACAACTATTTGGAGACCCTCTCAAAGAACCACAGACTTAAAAATGCACCATTTCCCTCCTATACTTCAGGCAAGAGAAAACCAGAAAATCGTAATGTATTTTAGCTTTATTGGAGACATAGTACAGTAGACAGACAGGTAGACAAACACATGCCTTATAAAATATACATTCTCATGTGTGAGAAAATATAAATAGATACTAGGGAAGGACCACACGGAACAACTTGGCTTATAACTCTCTTTTGGTACGTCTAGTACCAGGGCTGCTCAGACTGACGTCCTCTGATGGGAGAAAGGGGGAACAGAAGAAATAGTAGGTAGAAATAGTCTATGGATCAAGAGGCCACTTTAAGTAGCCAAGAGATATTCCAAGAGCACTTGACCACCTGATGATCAATTCTCTTTCAAAACAGTTGGGAGTTGATAAAAGATCACTTTACTCTTTATATCTAAAAACAGGCTCAAATCAAGTTGTTTTTTCATCATCACCCCACCCCACCCATTGGTGGAGATTATTAGGACTGCTAAGAAATACTCAACACACAACTTTGGAGCACGTCCAAATATTATTCTCATACACACAGACACACACATATATCCCTACACACACATATATCCCTACCTCTTATTACCCACAAAATCTTCAGATGATTCGTGGGCTTGCAGGTGTTGTTTTGTATGGAGCAGCTTGTAATATTATCTCTTAATTTAGAACTTAAGTTATTTTTGTCAACAAATCAGGCAGTTGTCCAAAAAAGAAAAAAAAAAAAAAAAAAAAAAGAAGGCTAACTGATGTTGGTTTAGACTGTACTCTAAACAAAACAGTTCTAAGTTAGAAGCAGGAGGGGAGGACATCTGCCAGACTGAACTGGGAAAGAGAACATATCATAGAAGAATGAGACATTCCCTGCATTTTTGTTGCCAAAAATCTCAGCTCAACCTTTTAAGGCCCACACAATTACCTCTGTAATCTGCATTAAGAAGCAAACTCAGAAATGGAGCACATAGCAAAAAATTGCAGTATATTTACTTCTGTTGCTCCATTACCTCCTAGAATTTCTGTGGACTTTTTAAAAAATTTTATTTATCTATTCATGAGAAACAGAGACAGAGAGAGGCAGACACACAGGCAGAGGGAGAAGCAGCTCCATGCAGGGAGCTTGATGTGGGACTCAATCCTGGGTCCCCAGGATCACACCCTGGGCTGAAGGCGGCACTAAACCGCTGAGCCACCGGGGCTGCCCAATTTCTGTGGATATTAAAATGACTGGAAAAGGCTAGAACGCACTTGAGTTATATACTGGGTGAAAGGCTAAACACCACAATTCCAACCCCATTCCAACTGGAGTCCTGCTAAGAAGAAACAGGAATAAAAATTAAAGAGTAAAAAGGAGGGTTATAATATATAAGTTATTAAAGTTTTTATTATGGTAATGCCATTTGTGTAACTAGTTATAGACTTTAGATAAGCCCAGACTTTCATGTTTTCA
Source organism: Canis lupus familiaris (assembly GCF_011100685.1). Taxonomy (NCBI): domain Eukaryota; kingdom Metazoa; phylum Chordata; class Mammalia; order Carnivora; family Canidae; genus Canis; species Canis lupus. The sequence goes on from NC_049238.1 coordinate 63,215,688, forward strand.
GCCATTAACCCAGGAGAGGCTTCTTCTGTTAACCAAAAACCAAAACTCTTTAGCTGAAAAAAATTTCTTAAGTGCTCTATACTTACGGCATATAAAGGATTTTGAAGGAAAAAAGTTTTAGAACTGTTGGATTGCTTCTGGAAATTTCCAATGATAAAACTGAGACCTAAAAGTCATCTTGCTCATTCCATTCTCAATGTAGACATTTCTTCAATGCTACTAAAATGATTTAGCCTCCATGCGTACTTTTCCCACAAAATGCTGATTATTCTAATTATCGGACAAACCTGTTGGAGAATTAATTTATACAGAATCACTGGCAAGTGTATACTGCACCTCCCTGTTAAGTTCTGCCCCACAGAACAGGGGCAGACATAACCCATCCTCAGGAATACAGAGTGACTAATCCTGTTTCTTGGCAACACTTTAATTAAAGGCTTTAATCATATCTCCCATCTTTTAGGAAAATAGGTAACAGAGTCTATGCTGCTTGACGTCTTACTGTTGCTTTTATAGCACCACCATGGGCAGTGAGAAGGCAACTATTTTTAAATATGAAAGTTACCTTTCAGAAAAATACACATAAAACACTGTGAGAGGGCACATTAGAGGGTTTCTGATACTTCGAATCCCATAGAGCAACCTGTACAACTAGGGAAAGTGCTTTAGAAGCTGCTGAATGAATGACAGAAAGCCAAAGGCTTGGGTATAGACCATGTGCCAGTAGGGTGTGAGTTAAAGAAGATGCTATTTCTTCCAGGTAGACTTGAACAATCAGCCTGAGAGGGGCACAAATTAAGAGGATTTATGTAACCCTACCGATATGCGATTACCACTGGGTGAGGGGCAGAGTAGTTCTCTTGGCATCTTAGTTTGCCTTGCTTGCAATGTCCCTGATTAAAGAGGCAGACATCACATTGCTGGGAAAACACTGATGAGCCACTAACCCTGTTTACAGTAGAGGGAAAAATCACTGCTTGGTCAAAAACATGCAATAATGAAAAACTTCAGGAATTTCTTCTCCTAAGATTAGAATTTATTACATTTATTTTTATTTTTTTAAGACCTGGGGTAGGCTCTTCACGTTTAAACAAACTCTGGACTAGTCTTTTAGTTACTTCAGCAAGCTAAGGGCATCTGGAAGGACATCTCAGTCATTTGAGTTGACATTAGAGAGAAACTGGTCATTCAGGAGCCCAGATTCTGACAGTCATAGGAGGAGCAGGACCACTGCTAGAGCAGAGGCAGCACTCCTGTCGTCTAAGTTTCCTAGAACATTGGTTCACAGCCTGCTTTGCAGTCCTGTCACCCATGACAGCTAATGTTCACCTGCAGCCTCGCTCTAACTACACCTTTTCATTCAAGAAAAGTTCGTCAGAATTTGAGTGAAAGGAGAGGACAGTCACAAGATAACCTGTATGAGTGGATACATTTGAAAGGTTAGGGGTCACAAGCTAGCTGCAAATCAGTCACTGCGCACCCCTCAAATGATTCTGCTGCTCTGGCATGTGGCAGCATTAGCATTCAGACCTGCTGCTCTATAGAGCAATCGGTAGTTTCCATTGAGTCAAGATTCCTTGTTTACTGAGATGGTTTCAAAACAGAATAGCTCTTCTCCTCCTGAGTATTTCTTACACTGTTCCTCCTACTATGGAGGAAGTGAATCTGGCTCAAGTCAGAGTAAGCAACATCACTCTTGTTACTCTAACAAACATTTCATGAAAGCAGCTTTTTATTAGAGTAGCATAATCCTCCTTGGTTCCTGGAGGGATCACAGATTCACAGAATGTTACAGCTGGAAAGGGCTTAAGAGCATCTAGCAGAATGCCCTCATTTCATAAATGAGAAAATCAGGCTGAGAAGACACTTGCCCCTGATTGCACAGCCAGTAAGGAGCAGAGCTGGGAACAAAATCAGGTCTCCTGATTCCAAGTCAGTCCTGTACAGATTACAGTACAACCTAGTAAGGAAGAAGAGGAACCACAAGTTGAGAAGATAGGAAAATAGTGATATTTAAGAAGTTCAAAGTAAAAATAAACAGAGGCCGACAGTTTAAAAAAGCAAAGAGCGAATGGCTTGGTGGTACAAAACAGCTAAAGCGATGCAACTGCCTATGGGAGAAAAAGCTAAGATTGAAAACTAGTATGCAATTCAACTTTCTGGCAAAAAGGAAAGATATGTGAGTCTAGAGCCCCTGAAATGCACAATAACTAAGAAAAAGATATTTTCATTTAAATGATGCAAGTTATCCAGTATGCGACTGGTACTCACTAAATTGAGAGGACAGAATCTGATAGCCTAGGTAAGGAAATCTGAAAGCACAAAGAAAAAAAAGAACTTCAGTCCTTTACATTCTAGGAGAGTATTAAATCCTTTGTTTACATAAAGCTTTTCCTATCAGAAATTCAAGAGAACTTTTTGGCTGAAATAATCACTTGTATAAAACAAGGAAAACACTAAAGCTTTAGAGTATAAGCATTTGTGCACATTTGACTTACTCCCAAAAGCACTCTTCCCTTCTTAAGATACACTGTGCCTTGGTAGAAGAGATATAAAAAAATAAAAAAATAAAAAAATTAACAGAAAAGTAGCAATCTTTGGTTTCCTCATCAACTAAGTACTTTGCTGAAAGAAGATATTCCCAAAGGAAATTTTCCTTTGTCCATGTGCACATGACTATGACAAGACTGCTAGGCTTTTGAGTCTTTTTATGCTAGAAAAGTAATATTATCTGGCACTTGTAAACAGATGGTAAATGACTAAATGTATGAACTTTTAGTTATGAAGAAAGTGGTTAATTACACCAAGACTGTGTGTTTATGTGTATGAAATCACTAAGTATCCTGCCTCTATACATATACTCCTTAACAAACACATTTTTAAAACTTTAAACAAAGTTTTTAGGTTCACTAAACCACGTTATACAAATTCTGTGGTCTGAGAAGCTGTTGTCAATATTATAACTGGATATTATATATAATTTTGGCATATCAAAAATATTTACAATGCATCGACATATGGTGAATGAATACAAAAATTATTTATAAATGTACATATATTTACAATGGGATCCCTGGGTGACAGGGATAAAAAAAAAAATAATCATTCACAAGAATACAAAACCCCTTAATGTGGTAACAGTTGATCAAGTCCAGAATTCTTGTCAAAGACCTTGAATATCAAAGCGCCAGTCTCAATTAGATGCTTAAAACCACTGAAGAATCCCAGACACACTTCCCAGAGGGCTCCAGAGTTATTTCTGTTCCTTGGAAGACACTAGAACAGTGATGTTTTCTCAGAATCATTCTGCAGGTTGAGACAACCCAGCATGTTAAGCAGCAATAAAGACTCTCCCTAATAGGCAACGCACAGCTGGGCACATCCCTGTGGAACCATCAGGAAGCACGTTTGTCCTGTATTTTCCTTTGCCGTGCTGCACACATTTTATTAGATATACCCATTTCTGTCAGCCGTCTCCCCTTCTTCATCAGGAGTAAGCCCAAACAAATGCCTGGCCCACCTTGGTGGGGTCAGATGTAATTGTAGGCAGGGTAAAGCAAATGCTGACTCTAGGGTTTCTTCTGAACTCTGAGGTAGTAAATACAAAATTAACTAACTTGAGTCTTTGCTCAGATTTCATTCTGGAGTGAGTTTCATGTGCCCTCTCCACCATCCTGAATGTTCCGAGTCCTACTAAAATCAAAAGTGTGGTCGTGCAACCTGTAACAGGGCATGGGAGAAGTGGAACAGTCTGGGCCACTCTCTGCCAGACCTTCATTTTGATGGAGTTGTGGTCGCTCAAGGACTGGCTGCTGGGAAAACGGAGGATGAGGCAGGCCTAGTTCTTTGCTTATGTTCCACAGAGGCCGCTGCAATGTTTCTGAGAATGAAAGACAATGATCAAGGGCAAATGGAAGTTCAAAATTAATGGTTTAAAACTTAATTATTTTTTACTCAAATCCCCCCAGAAATAGATACCCAATACTCCTTAAATAAGGACATTGAGAGCAAATATATACTCCCATCTTCTTAGCAACATTTAACAAAAGGAAACAAAATAGAACCTGGAACCATGGAATTTCAAGACCTTCTACTCAGCAATCTTAACCAATTATTTACTGAAACCATGCAATACATCCTCCACTTTCATCTATTATTAGTGGTTCTGCTGCTAAAATTTAAAAATAAAATTCTTCAGACACGTGGAAACAAACTAAAATAGTATCCATACTGTAGTGAAAGTTGCATGATACAGACAAAAATCACTGATTCAACACAGCCTTTACAGCTTTAAATAACAAATGCATATGTTAAAAAAATTGTTTTAAAAATAAACTATTTCCCTCCAGCTTCTAGAATACCAATAATTCTAAAACAAAATAACAACTCAAAGCAGCAATTTTAAATTAGATTATGTGTACTTTGGTTTCAAAAATATGCATTTCTCATTCATCTTATCTACTGCAGTGGTGTGTGAGCTCTTTCCCCAAATAATATTTGCTGAAAGCTATAATAAATTCATGGGGATGCATTTTGGAAAAAGTTAGGCAAACATTCTGGAAACAAACGCTCAGAAATAAAAACAAAACCCATGTGAAAAGTAAGGTAGGGCAGGGTTTCTTAAGCTTTAACACACATACAAATAACTTGGGGATCTTGTTAAAGACTCTGGTTCACTGGGTCTAGGGTGGGAAACTTGATCTGCATTTCTAACAAGCTCCTAGGTAATGCTGAAGCTGAGACCACACTCTGAGTAGTAAGGAGCTAGAGCACCCCAGGTAGGAATGAGCAATGCACCAAAGCACTCATATGCTGATTTCCTCAGTTATAGACCAAATTAGTAATTAAGCTATCCCCTACTGTTAGGAAAAGGATGCACTGCATTTTTGGTTCTACTTAAAGTCTTTTTACGTGTTACCCTTTTAGGACATGGGAACACGGGTTTAAGTGTTGGCGCACTTCTTTCATAGACACTGAACTTTAAAGACAAGGGACTTAACTTCAGTGAGCAACAGTACACTTTTCTCTGATGTGTGCCCTCTTTAGAAATCTTTGGTCTCTTAATCAAGAACAAGAGAGCACATCCTAAAAGTCCCACGTCAGATCATTTACTCCTGCTAGAACCATCCCTGGAAGCATCTGTAGTCCTCACTCCCACCCGATTTCCTGTGCTCTTCCATTTTAGATCAACAGGAAGGTGACAACTGATGAAAAACCTGGACAGGAAGACCAGCTCAGTAGTGTCCTTCAGGGTTTGGAAAGAGTTTTGTTTTACTGACTGAGTTGTTACCAAATGCCTCATCTGCACAATGTGACATGTGTTTCTTTTCTTGGGTCATGTGGAAGAGCAGCCACTATCCCACAATTGCTTCCCCACTTCTGGCCCTGGATTATAACGCCTCACAGACGAAAGCAAACACTGGCTAAGTGATACTGATGTTCAACATTTACCTGATAGAACAGTAACCAAATCATTTTTACACCTCCTCAGTAAAAACCTCCACCAGGGCAGCCCCAGTGGCGCAGCAGTTTAGCGCTGCCTGCAGCCCAGGGTGTGATCCCGGAGACCTTGGATTGAGTCCCATGTCAGGCTCTCTGCATGGAGCCTGCTTCTCCCTCTGCCTGTGTCTCTGACTCTTTCTCTCTCTATGTGTCTCTATGAATAAATAAAATTAAAAAAAAAAAAAAAAAAACCTCCACCAAATTATATCCTCAGCATTTCCAACCCCCATTATTTAAATAAAGATGGAGGAAAAAATTAATACCTATATGAAGCTTTTTTTAAAGCTTTTTCTATGTGGCTTCTGAATTTTTAAGTGTGATCTTGATACTCCCACAGAAGCTGTTTTCATCCTACAGATGCAACTTCTCTATAATTCTAATCTGAAAATCTCTGGCTCTCGTTTACATCAGCTAGCAGAAACTAATCACTCTATTATACCAATTTGTTTGCTTCCTGTCAAATCAGAGTGCTACTTATATGACAGAAGGAAAAATCAAGTAGGTGAGAGTAAAAACAAAAATAAACAAAAAACACTGTGCCCTTTACCACTGCTCATCTGTGTGGAGGGAAGTTTCTTCTCATTTATCCTCTCATGGTTGGTGGGAAAGGAAGCCATCTCTCTGTCTGCTGCCAATATCAGGCTCTCCAGGGTAGGGGCATCTTGGGGAGGATGTGCCAAGTATGTCTCCTTGGGCATCTGGACCATGAGGTTGGACAGTGTCTGATCTAGAACATCTTCCTCAGCAATATAGGTGTATGGACAGTATTCTCTGGTCCTGGAGTAGATATTGGCATTGTCATAGCAATCGGAGCAAATAACCCGGGTACCAGTGCCACCTGATAACAACACAGGAAAGAATCCTTCAGTTAAGGAGTCAGCTTTGCTGATCACCAGTTTTCTTCACCAGCTATGACCATTATCACACTAGCTGGCATCAATTCAGCACTTACTCGATAAATCAGGTAAAGTGTCAAGGTCTTTCTGTGAATTACAGCATCCCTATGAGGTAGGTACTATTATCTTCATTTTACAGATGGGATAACTACAACACAAAGAAATTAGGGAACTTGCTCAAAGACAAAGCTGAAATCTGAACTCAGGCACTCTGGCTCCAGAGCCCAATGCTCTTGAATGCTACATCAAACTATCGCTGTCCAGTCTGGATAAGATCATGCCCAAATCAAGGGAACCAAGACATGGCTGCACTGTGCTACAAGACACATGTTCGGCTTAAGCAAACTAAAGCAGAGAACAAGGAATTATGATGACTTCACTTCACAAAACCTGCATTAGTTTCATGAGCCAAGGGGTTAAGCAACACTCATTGCTAAGAGTTCCCCTAGAGGAAGCCTCTAATGGCCAAGAGCCCGACCTAACATATGTGAGTAGTCTGGCAGAAGTAAAGTTTAATAAGGAGCTCCCAGGACTGTTACGTGCTTTGAAAACTGCTAAAAGAGAGAAAAGACAGTGAGAAATAAAAGAGCAAGCAACTTACTCTTGATCACGCAACGGTGTTAGAACCCGAAGTTAGTTTGACCCAGAAGACAGTGTTCTTTCCCACCAATTTCAAAGAGTAGAGGCATTTAAAGATTCTTTTAAAAGCCAGAAGTACCCTTCTTTCCATGGAAAGCCAAAATAAAATCCAATCTATCCATTAAACAGATAAATTCTGTTAATGCTCAGCCTAAAAAAATCTCTGTACAAATAGAAAAGGCCTTTCATTTATACAGTATTTGAAGTAGTACACTGATTTGTTGAAAGGATCTGTGAGAATCTTGAGAAGTGCTTTATAAAATACTGCTTCTTTATTTTAAAAATGACAAAGTTAAAGCTCAGATTTGAGTAACTTGTTCATGGTCCCAGAGCTGGAAGCAGGAACTAGGAATCAAACCCAATTCTTCTATCCCTAGTTCACCTCCCTGAGTTCTGTCACTCCCTGTGGGAAGGGAGGAATGGGGGAGAGAAATAGTACTGAGAAGTTGGGTTCATTTAATTAGGAAATTTTGTATCTCCTTGAAGTTCTCCAACATATACTGAGAATCATCATTGCCTTTTAAACTTCAGTGAGTAGCCCCTGTCAGGAGACACAAACCTCTCCTGGATATGGTCTGAAGAATACTCATGCCTTAAAAAAATAAGACACCTCAAAAGAGTTTCTAGAGCATCTCCTTCTCACAAGAATACTTCGGTTTGGGAGTGTTGCTGGGTATACCACTCCTTTGTTTTGGGATGTGTTTCTCCTTTCTGTCAGATGATCTTCTCTGTTAAGACTTCAGTCAACTTCCATCTGATTTTGCATGGAGCCAAATGTTTTCACTGAGTATCTTACTTTGGAATGTTGCCTCAGGGGGTTGCTGGCTGAGTGGCTCAGTCAGGTGAGCATTTGCCTTCGGCTCAGGTCGGATCAAGCCCCTCATCAGGCTCCCTGTTCAGCAGGCTGCCTGCTTCTCCCTCTCCCTCTGTTGCTCCCCCTGCTTGTTCTCACTCTCTCCCTCTCTCTCAAATAAATAAGTAAAATATATTTTTTAAAAAACTTTGCCGGGGCACTGGAGTGACTCAGTAGTTGAGCATCTGCCTTTGGCTCAGGTCATGATCCTGGGGTCCTGGGATCGAGTCCCACATCAGGCTTCCCCTGCATGGGGCCTGTGTCTCTGCCTCTCTCTGTGTGTCTCTCTCATGAATAAATAAAATCTTAAAAAAAAAAAATGTTGCCTCAGGTTAGTGGGGAAAACCATACACTGAAAAATAAACTCAACAGAATAGGTGGTAACCGTAAGCATATACAACCAAGAGTCCTTACCATCAGTGCCCTTGTGTAAATATCCATTAGCAGGAGGCATAAGTTGCTGATGACTGCCTGCCTCAGAGTGGCTGTAGCCTTCCTGTGGCTCCGACAGTGTTCCTTGGGAAGACAAGTAGCTGGGAATGTCTGCAGGCAGATTAAGCTCCTCTGTAAAAGAGAGATCTGTAACTTTCAAATAAAGTCAGGCAACACTCAGAAGACTATTGTGCAAATGTGCTTCACTCTGATACATCTACTGGCCAGGAAATGTTAAGCACCTAGGAACTCAACAGGTCTTAGAATTTCCCCAAAAAACTATTTCTCGCTGAAATTCTTTTCAAAGTTTCATTTTAAAAGTACTACTAAAAGAGGCAAAACCTAATGTCTGAAATCTTATCCATACACATACTTTCACAATCTATCGACAGAGCCTCTTCTCTTTCAGGATTTCAGGGGAGGGGTATGAAAGATTGATCCCAGTCAGAAGGGCTCCATTCTTCCCCCACAGAGAAGCTAGGATGGAAATGAGCTTTAGGCATTAAAGAAAAAAGGTGCACATGTAATGTGTTTATAAGAGCAAAGTTTTGGGGCACTGTCTATAAATTCTTCAAATTATTCATCAGAGAGGTTCCATTATACCAAGGAAGTAGGACATTTTAACAGAAAACTCCTCCTACCACACATAAAGTGTCAAAGTTCATAGCTTTTTATATTTTACAATAAATCCTATACTACGTTCCTGACTCAAGTACAAGCCATAGGTGTCAATTGGGTACCACTCACCTGTGTTTGTGATACTATAGTCTTCATTCTTCCTTCTCATGTGGTAAATAACAATGACCCAGATCAAAGAGGTGCCCACAACACAGCAAACCACAACAATGATGACAATGCCAACTGTGGTCCAGCCATCATCTTCATGCCCAATGCTACTCTGGGAAGAGTCACAATTGGGAGATGAAATGACATTTAGGTAAATGTGACCACGTTCTGTCCCAAGGGTATTAGACATAATGCAGGTATATTTCCCTGCATCTTCCAGGCCAGCATCAACAATGATGAGAAGCTGATTTGCTGCAGCAAAGAAGTGCCGTTCTGTCACCAGCAGTGGCCCGTCATCTTTGGTCCAGTTGAGGCGAGGGGAAGGACTCCCTCCAGCTATGCACTGTAATACTGCAGTTTCACCTCGGGTTACTGTCTTGTCCTCCAGGGGTCTGATAAATGAGGGTGTCTCTAATAGAAAGATGCATAAAAAAACCATGTTAAACAGTTTTATTTCTTAAATCCTACTGAATTAGATAAATGAGGTGACCATGCAATAAATAAGCACTTTCAGGAGTGCCTGGCTGGCTCAGTGGGTTAAGTGGCCAACTCTGGATTTCAGCTCTGGTCATAATCTTATGGTCCTGGGATCAAGCACTGCATTGGACTCCACATGATGCAAGGAGTCTGCATGAGATTCTCTCTCTCTCCCTTTCCCCCTCTCACATCTTTAAAATAAATAAATCTTTAGAAAAAATAAGTAAGCACTTTCATATACTTGTGGGAAGATTAAAAGTCAGTGTTTTAGAAACGCAAAAGCCTAAAAAATCTTATCTCACTAATTCCACCTTGGGCAAGCTATCCTAAACAAGGAAGTCAAAGATTTATACACGAAGATGTTTATTCTGAAATTAGTTGTAATTTTTAAAAATATAGGAAAAAGATCTTTAAATCTAGCAGGAGAAGGAGTAAGTAAACCATGGTACAGGCACATGACAGTTTTTGAAGACTTAATGACAGAGTAACCATTGTAAAGTAATAATATTTCAGAGGAAAAAAATAGTTATACAAAATTACATAAAAATGTGTTTTAAAAAAAGTCCAGAATATGCCAAAATCTTTAACAGTGTTTCAGTGACTTTCCCTTTTTCTAATTTTCTATACATTCTAAGTTTTTAAAACACTTATTCTTCTGATTACACAAGTAAATAACACAAACCAAAAACTTAAAAAACCTAACATTCAGGGGAATGGAGAACTAGAAAGCAGAATCTGCCATTTGAGTCCCATGAAAAGCATTCTCATAAGAAAAAAATTGGCTTGTCAGAGGAACTCTTTAGGGAAAAGACATTTTATTTTGCTAGAACACAGGATCAAAAAAAAGGAGCACATTGGAAGGAGAACAGGAAATCTAACCAGAAGATGGTCATTTTTTTGTACGTCAAATTTAAAAAAAAATGAACTAAGGGAAAAACAATAAACAATTAAATTGTGTGTGAAGCAGTATAAAACAACGGCAAACTCACTGCTGAAAAGCAGAAAAAACATATACAGACTAGAAACCTTCCAGGAGATATAGCAGGATAAATGGATTTCAGTGTCCAATTCATGTGATAAAGATCTCTAATTCTGCCATCACTACTTCCCCAGACTTCAGTTATCTGACCACTAATATCCCAGGCTGACATAACCCTTGCATGTATTGGCAAAATATAGTGACAAAGATATAAGGATGACAACTAAAGTCTCAAACTTAGACTTTTTGCCATTAAGACCAGAGAAGCCCCTTAATAAAAAGGCTCCAATGAAATCAGGGACCCACGGGGTAGTACACATACCTAATACTGTGAGTGAGGCATTTGCAGAGAGACCCCCAGCTATGTTCTGTGCCATGCAGCTATAGATTCCCATGTCTTCTATTTTCACGTTGGCAATGAAGAAGACATCATCCTCAGGCATGACGTGCATGCGTCTCTCTCGAGCCGCAGGGAAGTCAGTGCCACCATCTTTCTGCCAGGAAATCTGAGGTGCAGGGTGCCCCTCTGCAGCACACTCTAATCTGGCCATGGCACCAGTGCGAATAGTAAGATCCATTGGCGTTTTCAGGAAAGATGGCATCTCTGTTCCAAGAAAGATTATGAAACAAAGTGGGTGGGGTGAGAGGGGAATACACACACACACACACACACACACACACACGCACACATGCGCGCGCGCACACACGCGTTTACATACATACACAAATGAGAGAATCTATTAGGCAAAATACCAACTGTTACAATACTCCATTTCTTTCAGGCATGCTTTCTGGATTGACAGTAAATCCAACTTCAGAGGCCATCTTTTCTTTCTGAACCTCAGAGTACATGGAGTACGGTGATGACAAACTATCTTAGAACACATGACATGATCTGATCTCTCTGATGGGGAGAGGAAAGGCAGGAGGCCACAAACCTTTCTGAACTCTGTTATTTTAGAACCCACTATTTATTACAACTCTCTTATTTAAGAGACTAAACAGTGCTTTCCAAACTAACATCTACAAAGCTGTCATGACAAATGAATGCTAAAGAAATTTATACCAAAAAATATATAAATAAAATACAAAACATTTATACCTTCAAAAAATCTCATAAAACAACAGAGTAAGACATAAGTTAAGTCTTTTGGGTGTACAAAACCTAAAATGTTTTAGTGATTCAATTCGATAGGTGATTGATTAATTAAACTGTTTTGGAGAAGTTCTTTTTTACAATCACAGTGAAGAAGAGCATTAATTGCAAAAATGATTCTGTGTGACTACATTTAGACAATGATAATGATCACTGTACCCAGAAATGTCCTACATACTCTATTACAAAGCCCTGTGAACAGTGTCAGGAATAAATTTCATAGTTTTCAGAACAGAATTATGATTTTAGAAAGAACAGAGAATTTCAGAAGAATTTTTCCAAAAGCATAAATAACAAGGAAAGCAGCCTATCTTCTAAGGCCATGGAAATCCCCTTTACCTACAACCAATTCATAGCTGGGGAAAACGGTAATCCAGTCTATACATTATTATAGCCCTAAAGACAAAATAGTAAAACTCCCTCCTCAAATGTCAGGCTTAGCCTCATTTTCTTGGCTAAGTGGTTCAAAAACTGAACATGAAAAATCCTTCTAACTATAAAACTATCAGGGAGAATTCCTTACCATTCACAGTCAGTTTGGCTTTATTAGAATAATTAGAACCAAAGTGATTAGTAACGATGCACTGATATTCTCCTTCATCTGTGAAATTCACATTGAACAGATGTAAGACACTTGTATATTCTACAGCTTCTCCAGCTTGCTGCTGATAACGAACAAAATTCTCAATATCGATGTCATACAGGATTTCACCATCTTTGCGCCACACAGTAGACATGGGTGAATCACTGCTGCTCACTGCACTGCACGTCAGAGTCACATTCGTGCCTCTTAGAGCAATTGTAGTTTCAGGATGCATTTTTATCTGTGGCTTGAGAAAATCATCTAAGAGAAAAAAATGGGGCAGAAGCCAAGTCATTTATTTATTTTTGATTCTACAGATTTTGAAACAACGTAAAATTGTTTTGTATGGTTTACAAAATGGCATATTAAGATTGACAGACTACAGGGCTAGAATCCAATTCCTTTTTGTTGAAAGATAAGGAAAATGAGGCCCAGAAGGGTGAAATGACTTATTCAGAGTCAATGTGAGCTCCCAGCAAAGCTTGGATGAGAACCCAGGTTTTCAGACTTCAAGGTTTAAGCATGCTCTCTACTATCACTTATGGTTACTTATTCTTAGAATGTACTTAAGTATTACCAGTTACTGGGAAAAAAGAAAAATCTATATTCAAATTTCAAAACAAGTTCTAATTGTATTAGCTCTTGTTTATATGTAGAGATTATATATATAAACATATATATAATAATACCTATTATCTTTTTTGTGTCAATATAGAAAAGGGCAATTATAAATTTATATTTTACAGGGTATACTTATTAATAAAACATTAACTTGGGGGTGCCTGGGTGGCTCAGTAGGTTAAGTGTCTGACTCTTGGTTTCAGCTCAGGCCATGATCTTGGGATCCTGAGATCAGGCCCCACATCAGGCTCCATGCTCAAGCAAAATCTGCTTGTCTCTCTCCCTCTGCTTCTCTCTCTACTCTCTCTCTCTGGAATAAATAAATAAAATCTTTAAAAAAAAATAAAATATCATTTGAACATACTTTGTATGTGTATAACTCCCACCTAAAATAGAAATTACAAATATCTTAAATGTCCAACTGAAGATAGGCTTAGGCCTGGCTAATAAAGTACAGATTCATAAATAATACTATGTAATTATATGTAAAAACAATGTAAGTATTTTGTGGGCTTGAACTTCCAAGTGTTCTAAGTATCTTTAAGTGATTATAAAAACAGATCTGGCAATATATGCATGTCTAAACAATCAGACACTAGTGATCTGCAAGACAGTTACACTGATGTAAAAGTTCTACTGCCTAAAGCTAGGAATCAGTTATTCTACTTCAAAGGAAATTTAAGTATAAAGAAAAAATGTCTAGGCTGAGAAAGAACAATATAGATATATACTTGAAATTATGAGTAGTGGAATCATGACAACTTTTCATGACTCTCCCCCTACATCCCCCCAAAAAACTCCAAAATTTTGCCATCACTTTAGTCTTAAGAAACTACATCAAAAATAGAAACAACATGACCGATGCATTCATACCTTGCTGGTGACAACATAAACAAGGGCTATCTTTATGGATAATACCTGGTAGTACTTTTTAAGATCAACTTAAAAAATATATGTATTTTTGACTCAGTTATCTTACTGCTGGGTATGTATTCTATGGTTAACAACCCCCTAAAAGGGAAAGGCTTCATTCATAAAGATGCCATTATACTGATATTAAAAATGATCACTGATGATCACGCAAAGGAAAAAACTGTTTATGATGTATTAGGCCAAAGAATACAAAATTTAATCTACATAATATGAGAAGAGAAAAACAGAAAAATGGAAATAGATATGCTAGTTTGAAAGCACTCTGGTTTAATTTTTAAAAATTCTGTTGTTAAGACGGTAAGTGTGCAACACGCATCTTTTATGATCACACCACTATGAAACTAGAAATCAACCATAAGAAAAAAATCTTTAAAAAGCACAACCTATGGAGGTTAACCTATGGAGGTTAACATGCTATTAAGCCATGGAATGGGTCGGGCTACCTGACTGGCTCAGTCAGTAGAGTATTTGACTACTGATCTCAGGGTTCTGAGTTTGAGCCCCATGTTAGGTATAGGGATTACTTAAAAATAAATTATTTTTTAAGGTTTATCTATTTTATTTATTTATTTATTTATTTTTTAATTTTTTAAAAATTTTTATTTATTTATGATAGTCACAGAGAAAGAGGCAGAGACACAGGCAGAGGGAGAAGCAGGCTCCATGCACCGGGAGCCCGATGTGGGATTCGATCCCGGGTCTCCAGGATCACGCCCTGGGCCAAAGGCAGGTGCCAAACCGCTGCGCCGCCCAGGGATCCCAAGGTTTATCTATTTTAGAGAGAGAAAGAGTACACGTGGGGTAGGGGCAGAGGGAGAAAAAGAGAATCTTTAAGCAGAGACTGCACAGAGCACAGAGCCTGAGTGGGGTTCAATCCCACGACTTCGAGATCCTGAGCTGAAACCAAGAGTCAGACCCCTAATCAACTACGACTCCCAGGTACCCCCCAAAATAAAACCTTTAAAAATAAATAAAACAATGAATGGGTCAACCAAGAAATCAAAGAAGAAATAAAAAATTACATGAAAACAAATGAAAATGAAGACAGTCCATAATCTCTGGGATGCAGCCAAAAGTGGTTCGAAGAGGAAAGTTTACAGCAATATAGACTTACCTCAGGAAGCAAAAAAAAAAATCTCAAATAAACAACTCACCTTATACCTAATGGAGCTAGAAAAAGAAGAAAATCTAAACCTAGCAAAAGTAAGGAAATAATAAAAACAAGAGCAGAAATAAATGACACAGAAACTAAAATAAAATAGAACAGATCAATGAAACCAGGAGCTTGTTCTTTGAAAAGATCAATAAAATTGATAAACCTCTAAGCAAGATTCATTAAAAAAAGAGGACTCAAATAAACAAGATTACTAATGAAAAGAAGAGAAATGACAACCAACACCAAAAAAATAAATAATTGTAACAGAATGTTATGAAAACCTATGTATCATCAAATTGGACAACTTAGAAGAAATAGATAAATTTCTAGAAACATAACCTACTAAAACTAAAATAGGAATAAACAGAAAATTCTAACAGACCAATTAATAGCAATGGAATTGATCAATAACCAAAAAACTCTCAAAAAACCAAGTCTAGGACCAGACTGCTTCACAGGTGAATTCTACCAAACATTTAAAGAAAAATTGATACTCATTCTTCTCAAACTATTCTAAAAAATACAAGAGGAAGGAAAACTTCCAAATTCATTCTATGAAGTCAATATCACCCTAATACCAAAACCAGATAAAGACATGGCAGAAAAAAAAGAGAACTACAGGCCAGTATCTCTTATGAATATAGATGCAAAAATCCTCAACAAAATATCAGCAAACTGAATCCAACAATATGTCAAAAAAATATATACACCCCTATCAAGTGGGATTTTATTACCCCTATCAAGTTACCCCTATCAAGTGGGATTTATTTCCTAGATGCAAGAGTTGTTTAATATGCACAAAACAATGTGACGCGCCATATCAATAACAGAAAGGATAACAATCATATAATCATTTCAACAGATGCAGAAAAAGCATTTGACAAAGTACAACATCCATGTATGATAAAAATCCTCAAAAAGTAGGTCTAGAGGGAATATATCTCAACATACTAAAGTCCTTATATGAAAAACCCACAGCTAACATCCTACTCAATGGTGAAAAACTGAGAGCTTTTCCCCTAAGGTTAGGAATCAGACAAGGATGCTCACTCTCACTACTTTTATTCAACATAGTACTGGAAGTCCTAGCCCAGCAATCTGATTACATAAAGAAATAAAAGGCACAATAGGTAAGAAAGAAGTAAAACTTTCACTATTAACAGATGACATGATACTGTATTTGGAAAACTCTAAAGCCTCCACCTAAATAAACACTACCACTGATAAATTCAGTAAGACTGCAAGACACAAAATCAATGTACAGATATCTGTTGCATTCCTATATGTGAAAAATGAAGCAGCAGAAAGTGAAATTAAGAAAACAATCCCACTTACAACTGCACCAAAAACAACAAAATATCTAGGAATAAACTTAACCAAAGAGGTGAAAAATCTGTACTCTAAAACTATAAAACATTGATGAAAGAAATTAAAGATGATGCAAAGAAATAGAATGACATTCCATGTTCATGGACTGGAAGAACAAATATTGTTAAGATGTCTTTTGTTTGTTTGTTTGTTTGTTTTTTAAGATGTCTATACTACCCAAAGAAATCTACACATTTAATGCAATCCCTATCAAAACACCAAGAGCATTTTTTAATAGAAGTAGACCAAACAATCTGAAAATTTGTATGGAACCAAAAAAGACCTCGTGTAGCCAAAGGAATCTACAAAGAAAAACAAAACGAGATATCACAATTCCAGAGTGCAAGTTATACTGCAACGTGGTAGTAATTAATATGGTATAACAACAGATACAGAGATCACGGACTAGAATAGAAAACCCAGAAATAAACCTAGAACTATATGGTCAATTAATCTTCAACAAAGGAATATACATTGGGAAAAAGTCTCTTCAATAGTGTTGGGAATACTGGTCAGCTACATGTGGAAGAATGATACTGGACCACTTTCTTTCACCATACACAAACATAAACTCAAAATGGAATAAAGACCTAAATGTGAGACCTAAAACCATAAAAATCCTTGAAGAGAGCACAGGCAGTAATAATCTCTCTGACAATGCCCATAGCAATATTTTTCTAGACATGTCTCTTGAGGCAATAGAAACAAAGGCAAAAATAAACTACTGGGGCTACATCAATGTAAAAAATTTCCACAGAGCAAAGGAAACAATCAACAGAACTAAAAGGCAACCTACTGAATAGAAGATCTCTGCAAATGACATATCCGATAAAGGATTAATAACCAAAATATAAAAAGAACGGATACAACACAATACCCCAAAACAAATAGCCCAATAAAAAATGAGCAAGGGTGCCTCAGTGGCACAGTCAGTTCAGCGATTGACTCTTGGTTTCAGCTCATATAGTGATTTCAGGATCATGAGATCTTGTCCTGCATCAGGCTCCATGCTCAGTGCAGAATCTGCTTGAGATTCTCTCTCCCCTCCTCTGCTCCTCCCACCCATGTTCTCTTTAAATAAATAAATAAATCTTTTTAAAAAGACAGGCAGAATGGGCAGCCCTGGTGGCACAGCGGTTTAGTGCTGCCTACGGCCCGGGCGGGGTGTGATCCTGGGGACCCGGGATCGAGTCCCACGTCAGGCTCCCTGAGTGGAGCCTGTTTCTCCCTCTGCCTGTGTCTCTGCCTCTCTCTCTCTCCCTCTGTGTCTCTCATGAATAAATAAATAAAGTCTTTTAAAAAAATTAAAAAAAAAAATAAAAACAAAAGACAGGCAGAAGACATGAATAGACATTTCCAAAAAAGGACTGGTGATCAACAGATACATGAAAAGATGCTAAACAGCACTCATCATCAGGGAAATGTAAACCATAACCACACTGAGATAGCACCCCTATGTGTATCAGAATGGCTAAAATCAAAATACAAGAAACAACAAGTTTTGGCAAGGATGTGGAGAAACGGAACCCTCCTACACTGTTGATGGGAATGCAAACTGATGCAGCCAATAAGGAAAATAGTATGAAGGTTCCTCAAAAAATTAAAAATAGAACTACCCTACAATCCAGGAGCCACACTAAGTATTTACCCAAAAACTACAAAAACATGAACTGAAAGGGATACATGGCACCCCTAGGTTTATTGCAGCATTATTTACAACAGCCAAATTATAGAAGTAGCTCAAGTGTCCATTTATAAATGAATGGATAAAGAAAATGTATACATATATACATACTATGTATACAATATATACAGACTATGAAATATTATTCAGCCATAATAAAGAATGAAATGTTACCATCTGCAATGACATGGATGTAGCTAAAGAGTATAATGTAAGTGAAATAAGTCAGAGAAAGACAAATACCACAAAATTTCACTGATATGTGTAATTTAAGAAACTAAACAAACAAGCAAAGAAAAAGAAAGCGGGAAAAAGCAAGAAATGACTTAACTATATAGAACAAACTAATGGTTACTAGGTGGGAGGTGGGTGGGAGGAGGAGGTAAAGAGGAGATGGAGATTAAATAATAAACTTATGATGAAAAAATAATAATAAAAGAAAATAATTTTTTAAAGATAGTAAGTGTGTAGTATACAAAATTTTAAAACAAAAATACAAACCACAAACAAAATCTTTCAGATCCACATTCAGGATGCTTTGCCCTGCCAGCCATTCAGGGTGTGCACAGCTTACATTCACAGAATGCTGGAAGTTATTATCAACCAGCCACTGAAGCAACCACTTCAAATGGCAGTCACAGAGTAAACTGCTTGTGTTCAGAATCCTGCAAAAATAAAGAAGAAAAGAAGTACCCTTTATGTTTTATTCTGTTTCTTCACCATTAAAAGTTTACTGCACACTGTACCCATGCATTTTTCTTGCTAAAACATGTTCAACCTAAATCAAACCAGAAGGAAACAAATTCAGATCGTCAGCCTCGATTCCTCAAATATGTCACTGTCATGCAAGACATCAAGAAAAGGGGTGAAACAAGGGTAAGAGACCCATTTTAGATTAAAGGAGACTAAAAAGTCATTACAACAAAATGCAGTGCATGATTCTTGATTGGAAAAAATATCTACAAGGAACTTTTCTTTGAGATTGGGGAAAGCTGAGTATAAACTGCATGTCAATTAATATTATTTTAACAACTGTAATTTCATTGACTGAGAATAGTATTGTGGCTATATGCAGGAAAACACCCTCATTCTTGGGAAATACATGCTAAGATATTTAGGAGTAAAGTGTTATGATGTCTGCAACTTCCTATCAAATGGCTAAGCAAAATAATAGAGTGTATAGAGAAAAGAGAGAGATAGAGATAGAAACAGATGGGAGGGAGCAGAAAAACATATCACAAATTTAGCAAAAAGTTAACAAGCAGTAAATCTAGGTAAAGGGTATATGGATGTTAACTGTACCTTCCTTTCAATTTTTGAGATTTAAAATTTTCCCTAGAAAAATTTGGGGAAAAGCTTACCATATACACTGCAGCATAGAGATGTTTGTTGTGGAGAAGACAAAATTACTTTCAAATTATTTCATCAAGAATGAAAACACTTCAGCCCTGGGGCAATGTGTACTGCAACTTAAACTAAAAACCAGCGAGATTTTATTTGTTGTCTATAATAGGCCTATAAAACATATCTAAAAAATCAGATAGGTTTTCTCTTAATGACCTGTGACTCTCCCATCCACCTGGAGTTAGTGAAAGCAAATGATATTGAGACACTGTAACTTGCTTTGTGTGTGACAAAAAAATTCCCATCAAGTTGTAAAGTATCTAAGCTCTGATTCCAAAAAAGTTTCAGTCTTCAATGGTATCTCAAAACCCTTATTTGACTAAGGATTATTTTAATTCATCAGGCCAAAAGTTACCTTTTGCATTTAAGAATTCTTAGATTATATTCATTCATTGATAGAGAAATATTTGAGTCTACTCTATGCAAGGCACTGTTCTAGGCTGTGGCGATACAGGCCTCATAAAATTTATGTATTCATTAGAGCCAGGCAATAAAAAATGGCAAAGTACAAAGTCAGAAAGCAAGTGCTATCAAGAAAAACAAAGTTAAGCAAAGATACAGAGAGGCAGCTACCAGTTCAGATAAAAACAGGGAAAAATTCTTTGAAGAGATGGCGTTTGGGCAAAGACCTGAAAGAAGTGAGAGCAAATCCCACAAAGAACTGAGGGGAGAGTGTTGCATACATAGGAAACTATGTGCAAAGGCCTTTAAGCAGACGTCCCCAATGTGCTTGAGGAATAGCAAGGAGGCCACTGAGGCCAGAGCACAGTGAGGAAAGGGATAGTGACAGGAACGAGGTGAGAGAGCTGGGCAGGAAGAGCAGACCATGCATGTGCTGTATTTATACACTAAGAAAAGAACCTGAAGTATTTTCTCCCTTTGTGTGAAGGAAGCCACTGGAAGGTTAAAAATAGAAGAGTGATGTGGTCTGATTTATGATTTCTAAGCATAAGCTAGGCTCATGAGACCTGGACTCAATCCTAATTCGGCAACTTACCTCAAGCAACATACTTAAATGTCTCCAAAATCTCAGTTTCTAGTTCTGGAAAATGAGTTTGAATGCCTATCTCAAAAAAAAATTTGAATAAAGCATTTAGCACAGCGCCTGGACACAGATACCGCTGAATTCACATTACCTTCCTTTATTTCTGTTCCTTTTTCATCTTTCCACACTCACAAGTGGTTGTCTTTGAGTAGTGGGGATCCGGAGACTTGCACTCCCTCTAGGTTTAGCTATGTTTTCTAATATTTCTACCATGATTATATGAGTTTAGTGCAAAATATTTTTTAATTTACATAAGACTCTCCCATCTCCCCCCAGTATTTATGCATAGCACTGTGAAGGATACTAGAAAGCATAAAAATATATTTTAATAAATATACGATGTAACAGTATTGTAACTATGACTTCGATTTAGAGTGAATCAAAAGCAACCAAAATTTCTCAGCAAAAAAGGTACGTTAAGAGTTTCCTCCATCAGCAGTTTGTTTAAACCAATTCTCAAATTATCAAATGACTGAAGACTGAAACTACACTCTCCGCTTTCACCTACTACCTAAATTACATTTTATACTGAGCTCTCATAACAGAAGTAATAATTTTATTGTTGGCCCTTGGACTATCATGAGGAAAAAATAGTTAATACTAAGTTGTGCCCTTAACAGTTAAGCCTAGGAGAAATAACTCGAAATATTTCAACAGACTTCTCCCCCTGCCTCTGCAAAGTACCCCCCAAATAAAGAGCCACTTAAAAAGTCTGGCAGAAAATAATTAATGATGATTTCCATAACATTTTTATTTTATTAATATTAGCTATTCAATTTTCACTATGTGCCAGGCTCTGTATTGAGCATATTAGTTTCCTAATATATTTAGAGGAAAAAAAATTCAAACTCCTTCTGACTCAATAGGCCTAGGTGGTCTGCTTCCTGCTTAACCCTCTGACCTCATCTCCTACCATTCTTCCTCTTGCTCTTTTCCAGCCACACTAGTGTCTTTGCTGTTCATCAAGCATAAGAAGCAAGCTCCTACCTCAGGGCCTTTTCACTTGCTGTTCTCTGTGCCTAGAATGACCTTCACCCAGTATTCAACACTTTGTCACTCACTAAAGGTCCTGACTTAGATGCTGTTATCTCCAAAAAGCCTTCCCTCACTATTTTATCTAAAATGATAATCCAAAAAAATAAAAAATAAAATAAAATAAAATAAAATAAAATGATAATCCTGCTCACTCCCCATATGTGTGGCCCACCTTTATTTTCCTTTAGAACTCTTATTACCTGATAAGATATTATCGATCTACTGATTCTTTGACTTCCTTACTAGAAATTATTTTAATATACGGTAAGGATAGAGACTTGGTCTTGTTCACTACCGTGTTTTTAGCATCTAGAACAGTACCTTACGTAGCAGATGAGAATAAATATTTCCCGAATAAACAGATTATCTAATTTTATCCTAATTTGTCACAGCAATGTCAAGTTGTTCTAAAAGTTTCTAAATGCTTACTATGAATTTCTATCCTTATCTTATCACAAACCAGTTCTGGTCCACAATCCTTCCTTTGTTTTAGTCCACTGATGCTTAACATTGGCTGAATATTCAAATCACCAGAGTTTAAAATTAGTACCAATGTTCAACTAACCACCCCTCCTCCTGGGAAATATCTAAACCAATAACAGCAATTTTTTAAAAAGCATGAATGAAAAAGGACATAAAATAATATGTGTTTTTCAGCTGCAACTATTTAACAGTGTTTGACCATTTTATTAACTTGAAAAAAAAGATTAGAGACATCCTCTCTGACCATTATACTGAAAGTGCTGGATTACCTCCAACAAGTTACCTAATACCTTAAGTATATTAGGATTAACTGTAATCCACCCTCAGGTTTCCAGCTTCAGAGGGTTGGGAACACATTTTTCCAATAATCCAAAAGTAAATGGGGTGGGGGAGGAACAGGAGGATATAAGGAAAGCACAAGGAACATGCTAAGGTCTCTTTAACTATAAGCATAAGTAAAACATAAGGTCTTGGTGCCACAAACTCCAGGCTTTTTGATTCTGGGTTATTTTAAAATTATATCCAGCCACTAAAATAACTGAATATTAAAACTCTTTTTTCCCCCCTGCCTAAACTGCATGTTTTGGGAATCATATGGGTCACATTCATCACACTTAAGCACAAGCATGGATAATGATCTAATGATTGGTGACAAAAAGATTTAAGTTACGTACAGTTCTTTCAAGCGAGTCTGAGAAAAAGCATTTTCTTGGATAGACATTATAGCATTGTTGTTCAAATCTCTGAAATGAAGAGAAATTAAACATTACCAGTCACCATTTCTACAATTAAATTATATAAACACTTGAAATGGTCATGAGAACTTCTGCTAATAGCAAAGATTATTTATACACTGAGCAAAATGGATGCAAAATACTTACAGATGCTCAAGGGATTCAAGACCAATGAATGCTTTCTTTGTAATTGACTTAATTTGATTTCCTTGTAAGATTCTGAAATACAAACAGATCTCCTAATAAAGCTTTCCACTAAGAAAACTTAATTCATTAAATCAAACATTTACCTATAAAAAGTGAAAATAAGTTTAACATGCATTTTTTAGAAAGTTGTGAACCTTTATAACCACCAATGCAAAGCACAGAATGAAGGCCTCTATTAAGAGGTTGGAACTCAACGAGGTGCCTGTGAGCAGCCATCTGGACCATGATGCACTGATAGTTTTCATATGAGAAACTGGATTATAGTCCCAATCTCCCCCTTTTTAGCAAATGATCAGGTCAAAGATTTTCAGACTAGTGGGAAGCCTTGGAGAAATTCTCAGGAGAGAATATTTAAAATCTTACTTCAGAGAATTCCTTTCTAGATAAATTACCCATAAATCTCATATGATTAAAAAGATGACTGGTTCAACTCTGGTTTCTCAGTGCATTTCTTTTACTTGAATAGAAATTCTAGTACTATGAATTATTTCTCTTTGAGTGCCCACAGGCAAGCTTTCCATAGAAAATTGTCCCACCACTGAATGAATCAATGAATGAATGAATGAATAAAATGTAAAACCACCAATAAACAAAAAACGTAACAAAAAGCTTCTTCCTCTCGTGGATGAGTCAAAAGGCTGGCTTTCCAGCCATAGCAATAAGATATAATCCAATCACATTTAAAATTGGTTCTTGAAAATATATCTTTATAGACATATATAAATATTATAAACACATACAATTTAGTGAGACTTGTGAGTCCAGAAAAAGCTTCACTTGCATCTTCTATGGCCCATGAAATTTCATTGTTTCTTAAATTTCTAAAAATATTGCAGAGAAAGGTTATTTTAGTTAACATGACCATAATAGCACTGGGAATCATCCTGGCATAGTAATGCTAATTTTCTCATCCTTATTTTAACAGTTATTTAAGATAAAGACTCAACTCGTATTTTTTAAAGAATATCTGCAATAAGCAAGTAAGAACTCTGTCTCATAAGTAAAGGATAACGCTGGCCTTGATAAATAAATTAAGTAACCTGCTAGGAGTTTTTTTTTTAAAGAAAGATTTTATTGATTTATCCATGAGAGACACAGAAAGAGAGAGGCAAGAGACATAGGCAGAGAAGCAGGCTACCCTTAGGGAAGTGGGACTCAATCCATGAACTCCAGGATCATGCCCTGAGCCGAAGGCAGAGCTTAACCTCTGAGCCATCCAGGCATCCCCCTGCTAAGAGTATTAATCTTCCTACCTAATAGCCCCTAATTTTGTTAGCATATTAAAAATTATAGTCAGGGTCCTGCAAAAAGCAGGAGGATTTCAAGATGCAGGGGATATGGCCCACAAATGTGATTTTAGACTAATGGGATTTCTGGGTGACCCAAGCTTTCTCATGAGCCCTTAAAACTAAAATGGCTAATAAAGAATAATATCAGTATAGAGCTTCATAGATTGACAGCAATTCAACATACCCCCTGGGAAGCAAGACCCATGAACACCCATGCACTAGAGTGATCACTGCTATTTTTAAAAGGAAAAGTATGGTTCTTTTAAATTCCACTGTTGCATTCTCAGAGGAAATGCAATTGCACCACACAGTGTCCTGCTGAAAGAAGTATTAATTACAGATATTTAATCACTTTTGCTTCCTTAAAGTCATCTCATAATACAACACAAAGCTCTTTTCCTTATAATACATTTTAAGTTGTGTGAGTAATGGTAAGGAGATGGGAGATCATCTTCCCATTTAGCTATATCTTTATTTGAAGTGAAAGCTAACAGGTTCATTTTGTTTTACTAAGGAATAAACATTGAAACAATTGATGGCTCAACATTCCAAGACCTCCCCCCTCCTCCAGAGTACAGCATACAAAGAACTCACTGACCAAAGGGAGTAGGAAGTATATACTCTGGCAGGAGTATTGGCCTAAAGCCAGAATTTCTCAGATTTTATCCTAATTCTGCCTTAACTATCTCCATGGCATCAATCATTTATTTCTGCAATTACTTTCCTAAACTTTAATATTAAAAGTAATAATCCATAGTATACTGAAAGAACCTGCTTGCCATTCTTTGAACTGCCAAAAGGCTGCAGCTGCATGTGATACAAGTTCTTGGATTTGAACTGTTCTAGGTTCATCTCTAACAATGTAGAAAAAACAAAAATCACTTAATTTTTCAAGGCCAAATCTGAAGGAAGACTACCTCACTAAGTTAAAAAAAAATCAAACTAACTTGTGCAGGTATACACACCTTCATAAAATTATCATGCTTTCTCTCTCACTGATGGCTAGGTCTCAAAGTTGGGAACTTGCCTTTTTTCTGAGACCATTTATCAACTCGGAGCCTGATGACCAAAAAGTCATCTTCAGGAACATTAATAATCTACATATTATACTAACTAGCCTTTTTCTCTTATTCTGCTCTGCTTGAAATCACTGTATTTCATTAAAATACCTCTTCGTTCAATTACATTTCATGACAAGAGTAAAACATCCAACTTACAGAACCCTAGACTTTTAGAGTTGAAATTGCTTATAGCAACCATTTACTCCTATGTCCATCCTCCACTGGATAGACACATGGAAAATGACACCCAGGGAAGGTTAAGTGATTCTGTTCATCTGACAGTATGGTAGAAAGCACATGAGCTTTAGTGTCAACAGATCTAGGTTCTAATGCTGGTTCAAACATTTACAAGCTGTGTGACTTTATTCTGAATGTGCCTGATTTTGTCTAATCTCTGAAACTAAGCAAGGTCAGGCCTGGTTAGTACTTGGATGAAAGACCAGCTGGGAATACAAGTTGTGTAACTTTAAACAACCATTTTAATCTCTCTCAACCTCAGTCTCCTGATATGGAAAAGAGCAATAACATCCTAGTATTCTGAAAGCACCTAGCACATATCAGATCATCGATAAACGTTAAGTTTTTTCTATTCAAGGTTATGCAGCAAATTAACAATGAACAGTGCACCTGCCAGAGTTGCTCCCGCAACACATCCTACATCCTGCTGAATGAGGAGTAGTTGTTTTCTGATAGTAGTTCCAGGTCAGAAGACAAGAAAATATGCATACTTGACTAGCAGTTCTGTTTTATTCCACAGTAACTAGCACTATAAGAGATACTTTGTTGTTTAGTTGATTAAATTCAGAATTAAAGTACAAAGTGAACTGGCTAAAGATAAATAAGATTTATGTGTGCGGATAGAGACAAATAAGATTGACTGGCCCCAGGGTATAAGAGAGAAGAACAACTGCAAAATATTAATATAAACGTGAAAAAAAAACCATAAACATGTAGCTTGATTAGCTGTTTTAATTTGCTTTACAATTTATTCTTAAAGATTCTATTTATTTGAGAGAGAGAGAGCATGAGCAAGGGGAGGGGCAGAGGGACAAGCAGACTCCCCATTGAGCGGGGAACCCAATGTGGGGCTGGATCCCAGGACCCTGAGATCATGACCTGAACTGAAGTTAGACACTTAACCAACTAAGCCATGCACAGTTTACTATTTACTGTTAAATAGTAAATATTTACTTTACTGTTTTAAAAAAAATTTGCAAAAAAAAAGGACAGATGTACTTACAGTGTCTGAAGATTGGAAAGAAACCTAAATACACCATCAGCAATGTGAGTGACTCTGTTGTCCCCTAAATTCAGTCTTTCCAGTAAGCTTAGACCCACAAAGGCAGATTTATCCAAGCGTGTCAACTGGTTATAGGACAAATCACTAAAAACAGGAAACATGAAGGATAAGAAATTCATTGTATTTTAATTCAACTTTCCTATTCTCGTTCTATTTACATGATTAATTTAGGGCTTTCAACAAACTTCTAATGAAGAGGGATGTTAGATCTCATTATTGGCCACGGGAGTGATTTATTCCAAACTACTCTAGTCTCACAGCCTCCACTGAAATGCCATCCAACACTCACAGTTCAGATAGTCTTTGGCAGAACTCCCATGCATCAGGGCTGATTCTTTCAACAGCATTCTGGCTCACATAGAGCTGTTGTAACATTCGCAAGCCATACAACCACCCCTTGTTCACTTCTGTAAGGTTATTATGCTCTAGTTCTCTGCAGAATTAGAGAAAGAAAGGAAAAAATATGTTTCAAAATAAGGCACTGCAATGAGAAAATACCAAAACTCCATTAGGTCTTGCTCAGAGAGGCATATATACTTTTGCTCAATCCAAGTGAACCAACAAATTCTACTGAATAAATATTTATATTTTACTTACAATTTACTGCTAGAAGGTAGGAAGACTGTCTAAAAAAATCCAGATCTATAAAATCAACACACTAAGAGGTTTGATATACCTGTTCGAGGTAAATCCTGATAATTTTCATCAGCTCCAAACATTAAGAAAATACAAACCTTTTAGATGAAATGTTTGGGTTTTTTTTAAAGTAGGCTCTATTCCCTGTGTGAAGCCAGACATGGGGCTTGAACTCGTGACCCTGAGATCAAGACCTGAGCTGAGATCAAGAATCGGCCTTAACTGACTGAGCCACCCTGGAGCCCCTTGATGAAATGTCTGTAAGAATGATGAAAAGAATACCAGTTTGATAACAAAGCTTAAAGAGCTTTGTTATACACTTATTTGACATCAGAGAAGGGAGAAAGAACTAATGTACTTGGGTATAAATTAAATCAATTATCCTAGCCATATGTCACTGACAAGTCCCCTCAGACCACTTTCCTAATAATATTCTATTTTAGTTCATAGTACTTACAATTCTTCCATGTTATCCAAGCCAAAAAAAGCTCCATCCTTAAGTCTGCTAATACCATTCCGCTGCATCTTCAAAGATCTTAAGGAGTCAAGCCCTTGGAATGTCAGACCTTCCACCACTTTAATCCTGTTTCTCTTAAGTTCCCTTTAACAAAAATAGTTTTACAGTCAGAAATTTGCCAATTTGCTCTAATAATAATTAAAATAATTTAAAATAAAAAAAACCAATCTTCTTAAAATCCATCTATTTAGTTACTCACAAGAACTGAAGGTGAGGTAGCTTGAAAATCTTGGGTGGAATCATGCTGATTCTGTTCCTGTTTAATTTTACCACTAGTAAGGAACTAGATAAATTATCAAAGCAACCAGCCTCTAAGATGGTTATCCTATTATTACTCAAATTTCTAAAATGAAAAAGATAACAAAAAAATTTAGTGAAACAAAACATTCTAAAACCTGACAGCTACCCAAAGTCTATGAGTGGGCCCCAGCTCTACCACTTAGCAACTATACACAACTTAACAAATCATTTAACTACTCTGTTTCTTCAACTACAAAATAAGGATAATACCTACTTCATTTAGGTTCGAACAATTCATATGAATATGCCTTATAAACTGTAGAACACTAGCACACATGCTGATTATCATTATATAGGATAAGCCACTGTAACAAATCAATTCTATTTAATACCTTTATAAAACTGTTAGTAAAAACATCCAGAATTATACCTCAAAAATTACCATGGATGCTTAATATTTTCTGACAACAGGAGACAAAAAAACTACCACCCAAAAAAACCGACACTAGATTTGTTTCACATAGGCATATCAAAATCACAATAAATAACACACATTTCTGGGAAGTATCAATAAATAATAAATATGCACATTAAAATAAGTCTAGTTTAAACTACTTACAGGTATTTAAGCTGCATTCGAGGAAATGAAGACGTCTTAATTTCTGATATTATATTTGAACTGAGATCTAAATTCTCGAGAGCAGGGTAAAACTGAAACACTTCTGCATTTATTTCTGGGATTATATTATGGACTCTATAAAAAAAAAAAAAAAAGATTGTAATGAAGCTATTGCCAGAGACCCATCCCAGGCCCCAAAGATGTTAAATAATTAGGATAAAAAAGAAGAGTACCTAAAACAAAAGATTTAAAGCTGTACCATTCATAATTTAAAAGATCTGAAATCTGATTTACTTACAATGAGAGTAGAGTGATATTAGAGGTTGGTTCTCCAAAATATGGGATTTCTGTTAGCTCATTATAATTCATTTTCCTAGGCAAAGGGGAAAAACAGATTTTAAAGTTTAGAGGGGGAAATGCTGTCTCTTGAGTTCTGGCTTCTAGCTAATAATTATTTAGGACAGGTGCCAAATTTGAAAAAGGCATATGACTCAGAATGAATTAGACTAAATGGATTATGCTGAGAAATTAAAGGTTTTTTTTAAAGATTGATTGATTGATTACAGACAAAGAGAAAGAGAGAGAGAGAGAGGGGCAGAGACACAGGAGGAGGGAGAAGCAGGCTCCATGCCAGGAGCCTGACGTGGGACTCAATCCCAGGACTCCAGGATCGCGCCCTTGGCCAAAGGCAGGTGCTAAACCACTGAGCCACCCAGGGATCCCCGAAATTAAAGATTTTAATAAGAAATATTTTGCTGTAATGCAGATCTATGATTGATACAAATATTTTGCACATTAAGTATTTTTAATCCCAGCAAGGTTCCTGGTTCCTCGAAGTTACTTTTCTGACAGCTAATTTCAGACCTTCTTAAAGAAGAAATAATTAAACTATCCATATCTATTTATATATTTACTTATAATAAATAAGATAAAAATTATAAATTGAGTAAATTTTTAAAATACACTCATTTTTTAAAGTTATCCAAAGTATAAAGAAGATGTGGTTTATGTATACAATAGAATATTACTCAGCCATTAGAAACGACAAATACCCACCATTTGCTTCAACGTGGATGGAACTGGAGGGTATTATGCTGAGTGAAATAAGTCAATCGGAGAAGGACAAACAGTGTATGTTCTCATTCATTTGGGAAATATAAATAATAGTGAAAGGGAATATAAGGGAAGGGAGAAGAAATGGGTAGGAAATATCAGAAAGGGAGACAGAACATAAAGACTCCTAACTCTGGAAAACGAACTAGGGGTGGTGGAAGGGGAGGAGGGCAGGGGGTGGGGGTGAATGCGTGACGGGCACTGAGGGGGGCACTTGACGGGATGAGCACTGGGTGTTACTCTGTATGTTGGTAAATTGAACACCAATAAAAAATAAATTTATTAAAAAAGAAGTTGTCGGGCAGCCCTGGTGGCGCAGCGGTTTAGCGCCGCCTGCAGCCTGGGGTGTGATCCTGGAGACCCGGGATCGAGTCCCACATCGGGTTCCCTGCATGGAGCCTGCTTCTCCCTCTGCCTGTGTCTCTGCCCCTCTCTCTCTCTCTCTCTCTCTGTCTCTATGAATAAATAAATAAAATCTTTAAAAAAAAAAAAAAAAAAAAAAAGAAGTTGTCCAAAGTTTTTTAAGTTATTCAAAGTGAGATGAATCTGCCCAAGAGATGGAGCCTATGATTAATTTTATAGATGACATGTCGCCATCTGATCCTAGCAACTCTTTAAACATGTCTCCAGTGTTTTATTTATTTTTTTAAAGATTTTATTTATTTATTCATGAGAGACACAGACAGAGACACAGGCAGAGGGAGAAGCAGGCTCCATGCAGGGAGCCTGATGTGGGACTCGATCCCGGGTCTCCAGGATCACTCCCTGGGCCAAAGGCAGTGCTAAACCACTGAGCCACCCAGGCTGCCTGTCTCCAGTGTTTTAGTAGCAAAATTAATATCACATTTCACTAACCTGGTTTTCTTTTTTTTTTTTTCTTTAACCTGGTTTTCAATCACTGAACAACCTCAATAATCTAGACTACAGAAAAGAAGTCCAGAAGTCCAGAAATAAAAGGACTCCAAGAAACCAGCCGAAGTTACAAAGATCATGTCATAGAGCTCATGCATTTCCCACTGAAGCATTTTCAGGACTTCCTTCAGTGCCTACTCTTTCAGCTAAATAAGCCTGTCAATTGTTCATTAAATGCACAGCAGACCAAAACCAGTCAATTTGGAGCAGACACAGAGGGAATTCAAGGACAATGAGAGCATGAAGCTACCCCTGTCAGTAAGAAATTAAAAAGAAAAATCTGAAGGTTCTGGCATCTTAGCATAATGGCAAACAGGCCTCGAGAGTTGTGCCTCTGGAAACATCACAATGCAATAACTGGTATTAATAGTATTTTAGAAAATTTCCTCCAAAAAATACATAATACATCTCTGTATTAAAGGAAAAACTTCAGTGAAGTGGAAAACTGAACTATATTAATCACTGCATCACAGACAATACAAGAAATACCATATTTCAGGTAAATCTTACTTTTTTTTAAGTAAGCTCCACACTGGGGATAGAAAATGATAGTTACCTGAGATCAAGAGTCAGACACAACCAACTGAGCCACCTAGGCACCCCCCACATAACTCTACATTAGACATGATGCTTAACACAACAAAGAATTTCACTGGTTGAAACTGGCAAAAAAAAAAAAAAAAAACCCACACACAAGCAAAATATATTTACTCTGAAAAGGGAGGGGGAAAAACGTATTTTTGGTCCTAAGAAAGTAGACAGAATATTTCTACACAGTTGCAAACTAATCACCAACCTAATGGCATAAAGCCCAGAGAGTCTGTAATAGTAGCAAAGCCAAAGACAACAGTTTAGGCTTTTAAACAATGTCTTTTAAATATTTTCTGTCAATTTTTTGACAGTGAAATGCTGTCTACCTCTAAGAGCTTAATTTAAATTTAAACAAATAAAAATAACTTACACTTCTCGTAACGTTTCAGATTCCAAGCTGATGTTCCAGTTAGACAACCGATTATGACTCAGATCCCTAGTGGAGGACAAAAGATCATTCTTAGTCTAGTGTTGGAAAACAGACTTAAAGAAAAAAAAAAAACTGAATTAAAACATAATCTAAAAGCCCTATCAAATGTGAATTTAAGTAGGACATGCAAAAAGGAAGAAATGTTTATAAAGGATAAGTAAATATCTAGATTTCAAAATAGCTCTTTGATTTTTTCATTTTTATGAGGTTTTAAAAAAAACTAACTAGAGAATACACTCACATGGTTCAAGATATCAAAAAGTATAAAAGGAAATACAGTAAGGCTCCTACCCTGTCACTAGCTATACGATTTCCCTCCCCAACAGCAACAAATGAAAATAAACCATTTCTTGTGCAGTGGCCATTTTATGCATGCATTAGCAAATGCATTTATAAAAATGGTAGAATAATTTACACACTAATTTACCCTTACTCTTTTCACTTAACAATACATGTGATAAATCATTCCACAGCAGTACTATAAAGTTTCTTCATCCCTTTTAGTGATTACCTTATCCTTTACTGGAATGGACTATACATATTTTTAAAAGAAAAATATACTTTTTAAATAATATTGCAAAATATAATATGTAATATTATAACATACATTATATTTAGCAGTAGATAAAAGAAAATAGATTTCACAAGGCAAGAAAGTGAGCTTCTATATTAGAACTGAGGTTGACCGTATCCTTGATAGAGATACGGTCTTCCTAAAAAAAAAAAAGCAATCTAGCTCTGAGGAAGAAAAATCAATCTCCAAATTAGGTTAATTATGATGACTGGTGGTGGTGGTGGCGGCGGCAACCAACATTTATTAAGCCTCAGGCACTCTTCTATGCACTTTATACATATTAAGTGCCTAAAACCACACAACAACATTACGAGGCATACTTTTATAATCCTTATTTGCCTAGGTCAGAGACAGGTAAGATTAATAATTTGTCAATCCAAGGTCATACAGCTGATAAGTGAGGAAGCTATAAACTTGAAATTCCATCTCACTTCTAGCAAGTAGTTTGTTAGATATAGCAGAGATTTCACTGAAATTAGTCATAAGTCTAAATATTTAAATAGGCTTTAAAAATTCACCTTGTTGCTTCCTGGCATCTTTACAAGGCTGAAGTGGAATCCAGCCCACACAAGCTGTCTGCCCAAGACATGTATTATACATTACAATATGGCTAGCAATAGGGACACACCAGAGAAACATTACGGATCACTTTATCTCACTGTGTGACCACAGGCAGTTGACAGATGCATGCATGTCTGAATGATGTCTCTATCACAGCAGAACAATTTGTTCTCAGCTAGATTCATGTCTGTCCATCTGTAAAATTTAGCCACTTTCATTTAGGAGCTTAATTTACACCGTAAGGTAAGTAAGGCTAGATGAAACCATCCCTTTTCCACAACAGTTCTAATACCTTTATTCCAAGATACCTGGCACCAGGTATCAGCTCAAGGACACTCATGACTAGGGGTATGCATTGGGAAATGTTAGAGATAAAAATAGGAATATATTCCACATCCAACTCACACTTGCTACTAAACAACACTGGATAAGTGAAAAGATATTTATTGTGGCATTTCAACTAAAGAAATTCAACTCTTCTAATTTAAGTTAGATAGTCCACATTCTGCTCCTAGGGGGCTGGTCTGGCAAATAGAGAGCAACTCTCATCTGTATAGCAGGCTACATAGTGTGATTTAATTCCATACCTGATGCTTGTTAAAAATTTAACTTTTTTCCCTTTTATAGATTAAGAGCTTTGATTTTAATCATAACAGCGCTTCTAATGCCTTCTCAAACCCTAATGTCCCTGGCAATGTAACTCTTGATTGTACTCATCTCCTATAGTTCTCTCATGGATGTCAATGACCAGATAATCACATTTAAAGAAAATTATTATTGGGACCCTGGTGGCTCAATGGTTAAGCATCTGCCTTTGGCTCAGGGCGTGATCCCACATCCCAGGATGGAGTCCCCCCCCCATCAGGCTCCCTGAAAAGAGCCTGCCTCTCCATCTGTCTATGTCTCTGCCTCTCTGTGTCTCTCATGAATAAATAAAAATATTTTTTTTAAAAAGAAAATTATTATTAAAGGAACCTAAAGCAATTAAGTTAACCCAACTTACATGTGGTATAAACTACTTTATATTAAGCATCAGTGAAAACTGCCCAGTGTCTCAACTGGGGGAAAGAGTGATTTTCTCTACCTCTTTGAAGAACTTTTAAAGGCTTTTTGATGGAACCCAAAGGATAGTGGAAATACTCTGGAGCCTCTCTGCAGGATAATGCTGTCTTTAGAATATATACCTCAGTTGCTGCAAGCCCAATCACGTGCTCACTACAGGTGTCACCTCAGAGATCAGACTGGCTGGGCTCCCGAAAAGATCAATAGGCCTTTGGCTAGAGATTTACTATACCCATGCTTGGAAGAGGAAAATTAAAAACATGCGAAGAAACAGTTCAAAGCCCATATTCCTATTTTATGGATGAAAACTGTCCAGGTTGCTACAAGATTACCACGGTTTTCAGCCATGTTCTGGTAGACTATTCAACAGTGTTGTGTCAGCAAGAGGAAGAGAGGCCAGACTCACAGAGGGGTGTTCTTTATTTAGAAGTGTCACACTAATGATCCCCATAACCTCCCAAATTTGTGCTATATCGCAGAAAGCCTAATAAGTTTAGTAATTCCAGGTAATCTACCAAAATCATTATGCTTAATTTTGTAAGGTACACAATGGTGATCTCCTGAATAAAGTTTTGATCATGGACCAAAAAAAAAAAAAGATTAAAAAAAAGAATACATGTCTCAGAGGTCAGAACCCCATAATGAGGCTCTGTGGCCCTTCTGTGACAAATCCACATTGGGTGGGATTTTAAAACACTAACAGTGAACTAAAATACTCCCAAAGTAGTACCATCATAGAAAGCAAAGCAAAGTAGTTCCCCCACTCCGCCTCAAACACAGCTTGGCTTCCTATGGTTTCAATTGCTCACAGTCAACCACGCTCTGGAAGCGATGATCCTAACGCTATGTCACAATGCCTACATCCTTCACTTCACTTCATCTCATCCCATGGGCATTTTATCATTTCACATCATCAGGAAGAAGGGGGAGTATAGTACCGGAAGGTATTTAGAGAGAGACCACATTCAACTATTACAGTATACTGTTATAACTATCTTATTATTGTTACTGTTAATGTCTTATACGATGCCTAATTTATAAATTAAACTTTATCATAGGTATGTATAAGAAAAAACATAGTATACATACAGTTCAGTGCTATATACAGCTTCAGGCATCCACTGGGAGTCTTAGAACCTATCTCCTGTGATTATAGGGAAAGGGGGCTACTACAAGATAAATCTGTATAGCTATTTATCAAAATACTAGGTATCTAAAATTAAATGGGTTGATCTGATCATCAGGTATTCATGCAACAAACATTTATTGAACCACCTGCCAGGCACTGTGCTAAGTTATATGGTTATAAATGTTATTAACCTTAGTAACCTTTTTGTCTTTTTTGAAAGCAACATTTACAGTACTCAGGTGGAGTCAATGGAAAACTAAAGACAGAGTCAACATCGATTCAACCATTCCCCCTCATCCCTAAAAATGTGTAAATTCTTTTATACTTAAATCTCCCTCTGGAATTAATCTAAATTTCCCTCTGGAGTTAATCATGACATGTGCATATGGGAGTGTACAGACACACCTTTACTTTCAATAATCATGCCTTCCCTATTTCTTTCAAGTATTTCAAAAAGGCTGAAGACGACTAAAATTGGAAGACTTCAAGTACCAGATGTAAAACTCTTAAATTAAGAATTTGGATACTTTTTTAAATTAAAGTCTCTCACTATTCTTCCCAGTGGCCAATAAATTCCATTTGGTTTGCATAAGGTAATGCTGATTTGTCAGTTTTTAAGTCCAAGTCCTGAAACGGAGAACTGTCTTTCAAAAAATTTCACCTTGAATATCCCCAAAATGTACTTAAAAACTTGAAGTAATCTAATGCTTGATAAACAAAACCTAAAGAGTCTAGCTTTGTAACAGTCAGTAATCCTTCATTTTTAAACCCCACTATTATCTGAATATTTATGGTTATGATGCTTGGAGAGTGAAGATCTCAGAGAAGGCCTTATCTCAATGTTGTAAACTCAGCTCCCACTTATGCTAATTTATAGGGATGTAACTGTAATAAGTAATGAATTATTAAAGTTCTTGATATCATGTGGAGCCAGAGGTGCCATTAATGTAGTCGTTTAGTACATCAGGGTGTAAATAATTTATAGAATGTACAGAGAAATCACAATACTCTGAGGAGAGGAATCAAGGTCTGCAAGCTAAATGCAAAAAAAGTCCTACAGCAACACAGATACAGAGGTTTTCTGCTGCCTGGTCACATGTGTATACTTTTGAGTCATTATCAATCTTTTTTCGTTTTTGAAATTTTGTAGTACTAATAAGACTATGATATGAACTTCAATAATAATGATACTTCAGTGAAAAGGGCCCTTCACAAAAGTTAAAAGTTAAGAACGTATCATATCCAACAGTTTGGGTATGACAATGTTTTACCTATTTATCCAACATTATTTGCCCTTTTTATTCCTTTAAGAGAGAGTGTATGTGTGTGCACAAGCAGGTGGGGAGGAGCAGAGGAAGAGAGACAGAGAATCTCCAGCAGACCCTGCACTGAGCGCAGAGCCTGCCCCAGGGCTCAATCCCATGATCCTGATATCATGACCGAAGTTGAAATTAAGAATTGGCTGCTTAGCCAACAGAGCCACCCAGGCACCAAGATAGGGATTTCTGCTCACAAAAAAAAAAAGGTCAGGAATTTACTGGAATAGCAAAATCATGAAATAAAAAGAAACCTAAATGTTTATTAAAATGGATCACTTAAGGGCAGCCTGGGTGGCTCAGGTCGTGATCCTGGAGACCCTGGATGGAGTCCCGCACTGGGCTCCTTGCGTGGAGCCTGCTTCTCCTTCTGCCTGTGTCTTTCTGTCTTTCATGAGTAAATAAATAAAATCTTTAAAAAAAAAAAAAAAAAAAAGGATCACTTAAATAACTTATCAAAGTTCCAAACAATGGAAATCTTGCAGCCAGTAAAAAGAATAACACACTTATTTACGCATAGTACATACATAGCATGGCTTTGTGTGTGTGCAAGCACACATGCATTTCAAAGAAAAGAAAAAAGATACATACGTGTGTAGAACTTCAAGAAGGAAACCCCAAAAATAGTTAAGTGTTTTCCTTGGGTGGAACAAAAAAACTATTATTTTTCCACTTTATATGCTCCTGTACTGTTTTAATCGTTTACCAAGGGAAAACATTGTCTAAAAATAAAAATAAACTCACATATAAAATCTATCTTCAACCAAGAATGTGACTGGAAAAGATTTTAATTCCGTTACTTTTCTAAGAGTATAAAATTCTTCCTACAGAATGTTTTCAGAATAATGCCTTTAAGTTAACCAAGTCAGACAAACTGGACAAAAGGAAAAAAAAAAAGGTACTAGATGGTTCTCTTATATTCCTGATCAGCAATATACCTCAGAAAGATAGTGGGAAATGCAAACTGACTGTTTTTGGACTGACTTATGAACAGTAAATTCCACTTTAGAACCTAGTGTCTAGCCTTCAAATTTCAAACCAGGGAACAGAGTTGAAATTTTAGCAAGCAGTACAAACCATAGCAAAAAAATAAAATAATAATCCAGCAACAGCAGAACAAATGCTGTTGCTTATACATGAAAATATACAGAAAGCTATGCATTTTCCATCATCATTTGTAAGCATCTTCTGCATATCACCTGGGTTCACATCTTTGTATCAGACTATATTTTACTTAAGTCATTATAAAAATTTTTAGGAATGAATGGATATGAAAACCAGTTACCACCTACATTATTGGTAGAAAGGAAGTACTAATCAAAGCCAAGCCATTAGTTGGGTTTCTCATTATTAATGTAATCCATCATTCCTTAATATCCATTTAGTTGTAACTTGGCACAAAATCTAATAATCTCTCCAAATAAGCATACTTATACTCAGGGTTGGTTATGCTTTTCCTGTAGCAACCTGCCAAGATTTTGATTATAAAAGCAAGATATAATAGTGATTTTGAAAACAGATGTGTAAAAAATAAAAATATGTTAAGAGGAACCTAAAGTTAAGTATTGTATACAAATGTATTTATACCACACTTCTCTAATGTCACACTATGATTTAACTTTAAAACTGCTAATCAATTAAACTCAACAGCAAAGAAAAACAATCCAATCATGAAATGGGCAAAAGACATGAACAGAAATTTCACAGAGGAAGACATAGACATGGCCAACGCGCACATGAGGAAATGCTCCGCATCACTTGCCTCAGGGAAATACAAATCAAAACCACAATGAGATACCACCTCACACCAGTGAGAATGGGGAAAATTAACAAGACAGGAAACAACAAATGTTGGAGAGGATGTGGAGAAAGGGGAACCCTCTTGCACTGTTGGTGGGAATGTGAACTGGTACGGCCACTCTGGAAAACTGTGTGGAGGTTCCTCAAAGAGTTAAAAATAGACCTGCCCTAGGACCCAGCAATTGCACTGCTGGGGATTTACCCCAAAGATACAGATGCAGTGAAACACCGGGACATCTGCACCCCGATGTTTCTAGCAGCAATGTCCACAATAGCCAAACTGTGGAAGGAGCCTCGGTGTCCATCGAAAGATGAATGGATAAAGAAGATGTGGTTTATGTATACAATGGAATATTCCTCAGCCATTAGAAACGACAAATACCCACCATTTGCTTTGACGTGGATGGAACTGGAGGGTATTATGCTGAGTGAAATAAGTCAATCGGAGAAGGACAAACATTATATGGCCTCATTCATTTGGGGAATATAAAAAACAGTGAAAGGGAATAAAGGGAAAAGGAGAGAAAATGAGTGAAAATATCAGAGAGGGTGACAGAACATGAGAGACTCCTAACTCTGGGAAACAAACAAGGGGTAGTGGAAGGGAGGTGGGCAGGGGGTTGGGGTGACTGGGTGACAGGCACTGAGGTGGGGCACTTGACGGGATGAGCACTGGGTGATACGCTATATGTTGGCAAATTGAACTCCAATAAATTAAAAAAAAAACTGTTAATCACCACTAGTTATTCTGTTATTCCTGCAGTTAAATTTATTTACAAATAACAAAATTTCCTCTTTGGGGAAAAATTAGGGAAGGATGAGGAAAACAGAAAGTAAAGAATACACATACCTTAAAAAAAAGGCTTACAGCAAGGTAAAACTTACAGCAAAATTTTGTACCAAACATGAAATTAATAATTTACATAGTATGTAGTTAGTTAAATTGCTTTTTTAAAATTTGCATCAGCTGAACATCTTAACATTCTTGATGATTGGAATATTACAGAATAAACAAGTTGAGTCACTTTGGCATGGAAAAGAAAATACTGCTTAAGAAGACTGCATAAGAATTCAGGTATGTTTCAAAAATATTTTTGCTAAGCTGTTAATATGATGTTTTCTCTACTGCTAAATGCCCATTTTCCATTAGTATTGAAGGACCTTTAAAAAAACAAAATATACCATATCAAATGTCATGGACTGAAGATGAGGGAGATGTATTTTCTAGCATTGGGAAGAAATGACCACCTTAATATACAAGTAATTCTTTGAATATCTGTGCTTTGTGTATGTTGTGCATCATGAAATGAAAAGTATTTTTAATATAATGAAACATTAGGACAGTTTTCTCTATAAAAATGTGTCCTCCAAAGCATAAAGGACTTTCAAAGAATTAAGCAAAGCACAGAACTCCTCAATTAACATTCAATAAACAACTGTTCTATGGTTCGGTGGCTCTCCACCACTGCTGCAGCATCATCAGGGAAGATTGATACCCTGATGCTGGGGTCTCATCCCAGACCAATCAAATCAGAATGACTGGAGTGTGGAGCCCAAGCACTGGTATTCTGTAAAAGCTCTCCAGGTGACAGTCTAATATGCAGCCAGCACTGAGAACTACTGCACCAGTCCAGAAATCTAACACTCCAAAGCCTATGGCCAGAGGATGCTCTGTTAAGATTCTCTCCTTTTCCTTTTCTTGCCCTACAATAAATCTGTCAACAAAGATTTGACACCTTTGCCAGGCAACACGCTAAGCATATACGAACAAAACAGACATTTTTGAGTTTGTATGCTCCCCTCTTGGAGTTTAAAGGATCACTTTAAACTAAAGCCTCACTGGCACCAAGTTGCCACTAAATTCCATTTACTATCAAGATGTAATTCCTACAAAATAAATTCCTGGGGTGCCTAGGTGGCTCAGTTGGTTGAGCATGGGACTCTTGATTTTGGCTCAGGTCATGATCTCAGCGTCATGGGAACCATCAAGCCCCACATGGGCTCCACACTCAGCACACACAGTCTGCTTATGATTCTCTCCTCCTCCCTCTGCCCCTCTCTTGGCACACTCTTTCTCTTTAAAAAAAAAAAAAATTCCTAGGGCACCTGGGTGGCACAGTCTGTTGGTTTGTTGGGGTCTGGTGTCAGGGTGGTGAGATTGAGTTCGGCTTCCATCTCCTTACTCAGTGGGGAGTCTGGTTGGGTTTCCCTTTCCCTCTTCTTCTGCCCCCACCTCCACCATGCTTGCCCTCTCACTCTGAAATGAAAAAACTTTTCCAAAAAAGGCATTAAAAACTAAATTTTTAAAAAATTTCTGTTTGTTCCAGAAGAGGGTGAGACAAAAGAGGTGAAGAGAGAGGTGCTTTTATTTCTATTTAATACATTTCTGTTTTGTTTTAAAAATGAATATATATGCCCTTTTATAACTTATACATTTTTTTGAAATAAGATTTTTATTTTTTTTCAAGATTTTATTTTATCTCTACACCCAATGTGGCACTCAAACTTACAACTCTGAGATCAGGAGCTGCATGCTCTACTGACCAAGCCAGAAAGGCACCCAAAATGAGGTTTTTAAGATTAATTTGTAGATAAACGCAGCAAGACATACCCGTTGGTTCTTAGATAATCCTTGGCTACATATTTCACTGGGGAGGAGTGGAATGGGGGTTTGGGTAGGAGAGTCCATAGCAAAGCTAATGGCCCTAGGTTTCCTTACTTTGCAAATAATAGCCTTGTTTTTCCTAATCCCTTAACTATTGTTTCCACACCTAGCAAGATCTTATCTTGGGTAAAGGGTAAAGGTTGAAGGTAAAAATCTTTAGGGATACAATGAGCACACTATGGCCCTCCTTTCCAAGTGGTTCTAACATCTAAAATTAAGTGAGACTCAGGGCAAGGCAAGCAATGGAGGTAAAGTTAATTAAGAGAACCAGACTGCAAAACAAAAGCAATTAAAACACTTTCCTTCTACCAAATTATCAAAACCAAAATTTTTAACAATAATCAGTACCAGGTAAAGTGTGATAAGATAGGCACTCTCACAGTGCCAAAAGAAGTTTAAATTGTTAACTTATGGGCAGCCCCAGTGGCACAGCAGTTTGGCGCCACCTGCAGCCCGGGGCATGATCCTGGAGATCCGGGATTGAGTCCCACTGTCGGGCTCCCTGCATGGAGCCTGCCTCTCCCTCTGCCTGTGTCCCTGCCTCTCTCTCTCTCTCTCTCTGTGTGTGTGTGTGTGTGTGTGTCTCTATGAATGAATAAATAAAATCTTCAAAAAAAAATTGTTAACTTATGCTGCGTCCCATGTAAAATAATCAAGATAATTCAGGTCTACCCTGCCTGAACAACCAATCCCAAATGATCTATAGCAAATAATATATTAGTTCAGATTTCTTAAGGCTCTCTCATTGTAGGCTTTCTTGTTTGGGTATCTTCTGAACTAACAAAAATGCCTTGAAGACTGCAAAAGATTTTGTGGGATCACATCTTCTGTTTACCACTTCCCTAGACAGATCAGGATAGAGA
Organism: Canis lupus familiaris; assembly: GCF_011100685.1. Taxonomy (NCBI): domain Eukaryota; kingdom Metazoa; phylum Chordata; class Mammalia; order Carnivora; family Canidae; genus Canis; species Canis lupus. The sequence goes on from NC_049238.1 coordinate 63,257,339, forward strand.
TGAAATATGTTAAATCCTAATGCAATGAAGGAAAAGCATATTATATATACTTGGAAAGGATTTTTGGAAGTGAATAGTTCACTACAACAGTAGTATGCAAGCCAAGGACAATATATATTGGACTCTGGAAACACGATGGTAAGCATATTCCCTTCCCCGCACTCCCCCCACCCCCCATGTACTTTAGGAATTTATCAGTAGGTCTGTTTCTTTTGAAGAATAAAAATGGTGTTTCTCCTAGCATCTGGAAAGATGAGGTATGTGAAAGATAAAATTGCCTTTTGAAGTATCCCGACTCTAGAGACAACTGGCTGCTGTACAGGTTTGAATGAAGTTGTGTAGGCTATTAAAAACTCAAACCACAGCTGCAAGCCATGACACTCCGTGTGCAACTGATTATTCACTAATATTTAGTAAATATTTAATAGCTGCTGCAAAGCCCTATAAAAACAGAGATGATCAAAATAAATGAAAGGTTATTTGTGCATGGAAAAGTTTTTGGTACACTCAGACCAAACATCTCAGACAGAGTAAGATGGGAGCTAGTTAGTAGAGACTTAATGTGCTTATGTTTAGAATTCTTTTTTTTTGTAAAATGATGATCTTAAAATACAAATAATTAGCTAATACCCTGATTCATTCAGGTTTACTACAGAAAATGAGGTGCCTTGAAAAGAAACCATCTAATATAAAATATAATATAAAAAAGACTAGAGAAGCAAATGAGAAAAGACTGCTTTGAACTTGTCTCTCTCCTTCCTCAGAAGACACAACCACACATTTAATTCATTTACTACATTCATTCAACAAATATTTTTGAGTGCCTACTGCTGATCACTGTTTGTCTAGCAACAGACAAAAATCCATGCCCTCATATTTACAATCTACTGAAAAGAAAAAAAGTAAAATATGTAGCATGTCAGAAAATGATGCCTGCTTAAAACAAAGAGGGCCAAGGAGTTGGGATTGTCGCTGGGAGAGGAGAGAGAATCTGAAAGTCCTGAGATTCTTGTGGAGACTGGTGTAAACAAGAAACAAGGGCATGATGAGACTGGTGCTGATGACCTTGTGGCAGACAGTAGTTGGTGGGAGAATGTAGAGGAAGAAAGGGATAGGGAATTTTCCCAGTTTTTCTTTACTCTGAAGTGTCGACTTAGAATAGGGTGATATCATCCACAGCACAAAGAAGTTCCCCTGATTTCTGTCTTACGGAAGCCTAGAAGCCAAGAGAAGGAAGTACTACCTAGATTTGATCAGAGAGTGAACCAGGTTTGTAAACCCACTGTACACTCGGTTCCATAGCCACTCTTACCTCTCTGTAAGAAGTATGGTGAAAATAACACGGATGCACCAAAATGAATGGAAGAAGTAGAAAATAAAGGCTGATAGTAATAAATCAGGTAAAGGAGAGGCCTTAGTAGAAAGGAAATCACAACTGTACCATTTCTTTTTTTAAAGATTTTATTTATTTATTCATGAGAGACACACAGAGAGAGGCAGAGACACAGAGAGCGGGAGAAGCAGGCCCCCCACAGGGACTCCAATGTAGGACTTGATCCCAGGACCCCAGGATCACAACCTGAGCCGAAGGCAGACGCTTAACCGCTGAGCCACCCAGCCGTCCCTGTACCATTTTTAAAAGGACTCATTTTCAATTCACCATCCTGTGGTTTAAAGCAATTAAAGTTCTTTTCACCTCCCAAACAGATTATCCAACTGAAGAGAATCAAGTTTTGTCAAAGTTATGTTTCTGTCTTCCTCACAACATACAATGGAAGGTTGAAAATTCATTTTCAGAAAAACATACATCCATCTGGAGTGAACTTACATACAAGGCCCTCAAATCAACTTCCCTAACATATCACTTTCTAAAACCTAAGAATGTTTTCCAAAATATATCTTAATCCTTAACCAGTATCACTATCAACATAGAAAAAGATACTACAAATTATCTGCCTTTTTAAAAAAGATTTTATTTATGAGAGGGAAAGCTCTTATGTGAGTGAGAGAACACGAGCAGGGTGAGGGGCAGAAGGAGAGGGAGAAGCAGATTTCCCACTCAACAGGGAGCCTGACCAGGGCTTGATTCTGGGGGACTGCGGGATCATGACCTGAGCTGAAGGCAGACACTTAACCAAGCCACCCAGGCACCCCATCTGCCCCTTTAGAAAGGAAAGGAAATATTTAGTATTGACAAAGCTACGCAATTTTTCCTTGATACCACACAAGTCACTGATAGTGAGCTCTGGACTGACTCCACCTGTTAACAGTGAAAACGTTTTGCCAAAGTTACTTAAGGAGAGCAGCAGCTAGAGATTGAAGCTCAAGTAACATGCAAATTTGCTAGAGTTCTTCAATATAATGTCCTCTTTGTATGCTAAAGAACTCATCTGTTCACAACTATTCTAAACAAATGCAAACAAACCTTAAAGTTACCATAACAGAAAAGAAAGAAAACGAGAAGTAACTAAATACATATGAAATTTAATTAATCTAATACAGCAGTGATTCCCCCAATACTGATCCAGGATAAAGTTTTTACCAGTCCGCAGTGAAATGAAAATAGTAAGGATAAGATTATAAATTTTGCATAAAGCTAAATATATTTAATCTACAGAATTGTCCTTATTTCCAAAATTAGGTACTTCCTAATTTTTTGGTGCTGTCATGAAATGACCGTAACAACAAATAACTGAAGGAGAGAGGTTCTAATGGTGTCACTTGGTAAAACAAGAAGTTGACTGATACATTTGGGCCTCCAATTCCTCTGTGTGTGTGTGTGTGTGTGTGTGTGTGTGTGTGTGTGTGTGTAAAATCAGAATACTGTGATGCAGAGCTCAGCACCCATGGGCAATCCAGTAAAATTATGAATAACTGAATACAATTTGAAAGAGTTTTTGATATAGAGAAGCATAAAGATGGAATCTAACTAGGTTTCTGTCAGGCATCCTGGGTGGCTCAGCGGTTTAGCGCTGATTTCTGCCCTACGGAAGCCTAGAAGCCCGTAGGCCCAGGGCGTGATCCTGGGGACCTGGGATCAAGTCCCACATCAGGCTCCCTGCATGGAGCCTGCTTCTCCCTCTGCCTCTGTCTCTGTCTGTGCCTCTTTCTCTGTGTTTCTCATGAATAAATAAATAAAAATCTTTAAAAAAATAAAATAAATAAATAGGTTTCTGTCTAGGGAAACTTCCATGTCTTCCTACTTTTATACATACATACATTACTCCTGACACCAGATGTATGATCCACAACCCCCCCCCCATATACTAACCAATTCTCCAACACCAACGGGATGTACCACAATTCAATTCTGACATTAATAGATGCTAGAGCAGACTCTACACATTAAGAGCTCAGTCTCAGAACACTTACCCCCCATTTCAGCCCCACAGCCCATCTCACTTCTCTGTAAAAAGTATGGTGAGGGGTACCCGGGTGGCTCAGTCAGTTAAATATCTGCCTTCAGCTCAGGTCATGATCTCAGGGTCCTGGGACGGAGCCCCGTTTTGGGCTCCCTGCTCGACAGGGAGTCTGCTTCTCCCTCTCCCTTTGTCCTTCCACCTCCCCACTGCCCACTCCCAAACACTCATGTTCGTGTGTTCTCTTCAAATTTTTAAAATTAAAAAAAAGAAGTATGGTGAAAATATCACAGATATAAAAGATAAATACAAGTAGTAGATCCCCATGTTACTCACAACTTCTGTCCATTTTGACTACAGATCAGAGGTTCCCATGATCCTCTTTTTGGATTCAACCACCTGCTAGAACAGCTTACAGAAATCAAGAAGGCAGATTTACTGGTTTATTATACAATAAAAGGATATGGTAAAGAGCACAGATGAGCAGTCAGATGAAGAGATACATAGGGTGAGATCTGGAAAGGTCCGATGCAGGAGCTTCTGTCCCGGTAAAGTTAGGGTGCATCACCCTCCCAGCACATAGATGTGTATGTTCACCATCTCAGAAGCTCTTTAAAGCCCATTCTTTGGGATTTTTTTTTTAAAGATTTATTTATTCAGAGAGAGAGAGAGAGAGAGGCAGAGACACAGGCAGAGGAAGAAGCTGGCTCCGTGCAGGAAGCCTGACGTGGGACTGGATCCCAGGTTTCCAGGATCACATCCCAGGCTGCAGGCGGCGCTAAACCGCTGCACCCCCGGGCTGCCCCTTTGGGATGTTTTTTATGGAGGATTCATTACATAGGTATGATCAATTATTATTAACTCAATTAATATTAATATTAATGTTAATTACTATTTACTCTTCCCTTCAAGGAGAATGGGGTTGGGGCTGAAAGTTCCAAGCTTCTAATCATAGCTTGGTCTTTTCCGTGATAAGCCCCCATCCTTAAGTTATCAAAGAGCCTACCAAGAGTTGCCTCTTGATCAAAAGATCAGAAGAAATTTACCCAGGATATTTCAAGGGATTTAGGCGCTATGTCAGGAATCAGAGTCAAACACCAAGTATTAGAGCACAAAATGCCCCCAATGCTCTCATCACTTGGAAATTTCAAGGCTGAGGAGCTCTGTGCCACCAACCAAGGTCAGAGACCAATTTATATTTTTTCTATTATTTCACAGCCCACCTTGGTCTCTGGCCACAGACTCCCTTACAGCAAAAAGATACTGATACGTTAGAATCCCATACAGTCATTAATAATTGCACTAGTGCATCATCATATAATCTAAAAATGCTTTCTGGGCAAGGCTACTCAGTTTCGCAGGCTTCCAATCTTGTGAGGTCACAAAAACAAGAGTGGCATAGACAAACACAGTTTTAGCCAGGCATCCGGTATAATTAGGCTAAGAGATGATATATCATCTCTTACTCTGAGCCCCTTTTGAGTTGTTAACATTGGGTTTCCCTCATTATACAACCCACTTATTCGTGCCTTTACCCTCAGCTACTATTGCTCCCTCTCTCCATTTATACTCAAACTCTTCCTGCTTCAGAAGAGACATCAGGTTCAGGTACTGTGCCGATTTAGATCTGAAACAGCACTGATAGTCTAGCAGGTACCTCTCCTTCAGCCCACTCCACTCAGTTAGGGAAAGGTTACACAGATGTAGAACACTGGGCTATTCTTACCACCAAGCGATATAGTGGCATTCACTCTTAACCTCAATTTTGCCATATGAGGCAAACCCACCCCGTCAGGCCCTTGGAATTCTAATCTAAGCTTACAAATACAGTTTCTTGCTAAGGAATCATCCCTGTTTTCAGCACTCTGTGTTTGCAGCCCTGGTCCTATAACCAGTATTATTAAGCACAAAAGAAAAAAGAACTGAGGTGATATGAAGAAAGAAAAAGTACAGTCACTATATGAGGATACGTCTCCTTTGGTAGGAACTAGCATCCTTTGCCACCCTCTCTTCCCCAGATTCACCAGAAAAAGAGGACTCTCCCTGGTGAGGCCACTCCTTTAGTCCCACCACATGTTAAGTGAGAGTGCACACACATGAACATAGGTAAGGCCATACATTCAGGTCTTTACCTCCCACTTTACACAACCAATGTTTTCATTGCCCATTCAAGTCTCTATTAAACTGGTACTTTGAGGAGGGCATCTCTCTGCCCACTTGTTGGACCTTATGAGCTATATATTCCTCGGTCTGAAGAAACCATGGTCGGTCATCCAAATTGTTAACAATTATCTTCTGTTCCAACTCTTTCATAGTACTCCAAGCATTTGCATCTACTGGCAGATAAGCAAAGCCCAGTCCAGAGTCAGTGTCTACTTCCTGTCAGGACCCATCTGTAACTCACCAGGGATTACAGCATCAGTCTCATTTGCCAGCTGTATGCAGGGCCTTCCCAACAGACAATCTGCCACTTAGCCATCAACAATCTGCATTTTGCTTGCAGATAGAAAAATTCTTACCAGCATTTTGTGCTTCAGAAGGTACAAGAGGATTATGCCTAGATTCAGTCATCTTTGCATTGCTGCATGGCCCATATCCACTTATGTCATAGACCCAGGTGGCCACCTCAAGCAAGCACACAGGGATATTTGTTGATTCTAATTGTCTTATAAACCTGAAAAAGGGTTCTTCTGATGAGCATCAACATACCTACTATGCACACTTCAAATTCCTGCAGTGATTTCCACAGGGCTGTGCCCTATGTGGGCATCCCTTTAATAGGCCAGGTTTCCACTGTTCTTCTGCCTAGCCATATGGCCAAGCCAGTGGCCACTGCCTGTGAATCATGAAAAGCCAAACACAGGGGCTGTTCAATTCTTCCATTACTGCTAGAAAACCAGTATGCAATTCAGCCCACCGAGTTAATTTGTCTTTACCTTCTTCAATCAGAGTGGTGGCCTTCCAAACAGGAAGTTCACCTTGGAAATGCCATCACAAACCAAGGAGCTCTTTGTTGGTCAGTTATGAGCTACTTACAGGTTGCTGCCCAAGTGACAATAGGATCCAGCAGCTCCTCACACAGTTCCAAAGTCAGTCTTAGGTGGAAAGAGGCTCCCTGCTCTTGAGTATCTCCCTCCTTGCCTTTCCATTTTATTACAGAACTCTTCTGGGCACTGCCCTAACTACTCAAGCGTTTATCTGATATGCAAGAGGTTATGAGTATTTCGGTTTTAAGATTATTTTTATGACTTATAGTCACAGTGACTGTTTCAATTACTATTCAATAGCAAGCCCTTAATTGCCCTTCAAGTGGGAACTTTCTAGTCCAAAGTCCAGTAAGTCATTGCTGGGAGGCACTTACAGGCTTTTGCCATAAACCCCAGTCTATGGTACACTCTAGTACACTATTACACAGAGAATTTGTCCATACCAGCACTTCAACTTCTATTCTGCACTGTCTGGGCGTGGGCAATCTTACCGGTTCCCCTTCAGTGTATCCAATTAATATTGAAGGGTGGACTTACATGATTTCTGTTTTACAATAATAGGTAAAGGAGACACTCCCCAGATACAATGTCTGTCAAAAACCTGTTCAAACACACCAATTCTCTCACAAACTTTCACTTTACATTCCTAACTATAGCCTCCACTAAGACATTATTAAAAGGTTTTGGTTTTACAATACTAGGACAAAGAGTTCCCCAAGCCAAAAACATTCCCATAAAACATTCAGGTAAAGGAGATGCAACTTCTTTACATAAAACCTGTTTAAACATTCCAACTTTTAAAATCCTATCAACACTTTTATGTTTATGTTCTCTCAACTACATCAGGGTTTTATCAATGGGTTTGGGGATTTGGTACCACAGTGCAAGAGGTTCTCATATCAAGGAACCCTGGGAACTTTTCTTCTTCACCTCCTGACCATTTTACCTTCTCTTGTGTAAAAGGCTTTGGGTCTTGCTCCCGGGGTTAAGCCAAGGGACCCTGGCACTTTGTCAATTTTTATCTCATTTAATCTATCTAACCAATGCTCCAAGCAATTACTAGTCACATTACTTATTGCAATCCTTGCCTTCAGACTTTTAAGTTTCTCCAAACTGAGGTAAATAGAATATACTTGTTTGGGGTCCTTTATGTTGGGGTGGGGGCAGGAAAAGGTCCCTTTGGCCTGCCCAACCTTAGGTAGTGTTGTACTAAAATCTTGAACTCCATCAATGTCTATTTTATTCATCCCATTTTTTAATAACCATCTAAAGTTTTCCATTCTGCTGGGCTGAATCCCATGATTCTTTCCTTTCTTTTTCCTTTGTTTTACACCAAATGATATTTGCTTTATTCACCTTATTTCTTAAAAACTATTTAAAATTTTCTACCTTGCTCATAAAGCCAGTCCCTTGATTCTCTCCTTTGCCTGTCCTTGTTCTCTTGCTTACTTTACCTAATGTTCTTTTTTTTTTTAAAGATTTTATTTATTTATTCACAAGAGACACAGAGAGAGAGAGACAGAGAGGCTGAGACACAGGCAGAGAGAAAAGCAGGCTCCATGCAAGGAGCCCGAAATGGGACTCGATCCTAGGTCTCCAGGATCACGCCCTGGATTGAAGGTAGCACTAAACAGCTGAGCCACCTGGGCTGCCCTTTACCTAATATTCTTATTAACAGCTATAAAACCTGGAAGGAGAAGCTGACACAGCAAATACATAAGGCTTCCCAACCATCCATAGGTTTTGCAGCAGGTAAGCTTATATGGGGTGTTCATGTAAAAGAGCTCCCCCTAACCACAACATTTACTATCAACTGAGTAACAGGCATAGTCAGCAGATAAATATCCCAATTTCATACAGAAAATCTCATATGGCTTATATATGAAGCATACCATCTGCTTCACTGGAGGTGTTCCACTTGGCATTTATAGGGCCAGGTGGGCAGTACCCGTTATCAGGGTAAACAGACCTTACTTAGAGTGACTTTTATCCAGTCCACCAGGCTGGCTGTTCTCTAAGGAGTAACTTGCTTTGTGTCTGGATCACATACAGCTATCTGTGATTGCTCCATAATGTGCTGGTGGATCCTGCACCAACCCAAACATGGTCTCCCACACTGCAGCATTTAAAACTAGATACTACTCCTAACTTAATTACTCTTACAATTAATAAAGGTTCTTCAGGAAACTAATGTTACTGATCAATAAAATGAAAACAATTCCTTCAAATAGTATTTCCTGGTTTCAATAGTTTCTTGGTTTTGCCCTCCCCCTACACCAATGGTCTTCTCGATGACCAGAGGTTTAAGAGGCAACTTTCTGTTGTCTTCGCAGTTTTTCCCTTGAGGGGGTCAGCTTTGAGTCTAGTAGCCAAAACTCAGATTTGCTGAAATCGGATCTCGGTCTAGCATCTATGTCTGACCCAGAACTCTATTTTAATTTCATTTCAGGTATCACAGTTAACAACAGCCAAAGGACTTAACACTTCACCTTTCCTTATTAGTTTCCATTTCCTTACACATCCAGTGAACCAAAGTGCTAGGAATTGGATCCATCTCTAAATTCCATTTGTAACTTTTATCTTTAGTAACTGAGAGCAGCACAGCTGCTGCTCAATACCATAGGTGAACACAGGCCCATCCAGGAATCAATGGCTCCACATTCCCATCCTTTCACCCTTTCTCTTCCCAAATCACATTTCCATGAGCCAGGCCATTCTAATAAATCTCACCTCTGTGACACCAAATGTCTAGGAAGAACTCCCTGTTTTAAAAGGAAAAAAATATTCAATGACACTTGTTAAAACCTCGTGAGGAAGATTTTATTCAAGGTGGCACAGGTTTTCTCTTCAGGTACAGGGATCAATGTGGTGACATTCTGCAGTGAGGGGGAGACTGGGCTTCAAATAGTGCATGGGCAAGTGGGAGTTTATAGCCAAGGAGAATGGTGGTCAGCCAAAATCAGTGGATGGAAAATCACTAAGAGGAAAAAACAGGGATAAGTGGGTTCTGGCTAAATAGATCTACAGGGATTCTGAAGACAGGTCAGGGTGACTGGACATCACCTGGAGGATGTTAAAAGATGAAAAAACCGACCAGATATCAAGGGTGTGATTGGATATTGATGGTGAGGGCTTCTTGCTACACTTGACTTAGCAGGGTTCTTGCTAAAACTGCATTTTACAAGTATGTATACAGATGAGCCTAGATGAAAGTTCAGAATTCTGAAATTTAGTCAAGCAAAGAATCTTTGTCAGTCTTTATTCTTGCTCAAGGAAAGAGGCATTCTTCTTTCCTCTGAACAATGTAAGTCTATTCTCTTGTTTAGTAGCCTTTTGTCCATTAAGGACCAGGTGAAGCTTCTGTTGGGACTTGGTATAAGAGGATATCCATTTGATGTGAGTAGTCAGGCATTTAATGAGGGGAGCTTCTATGAAAATACAAGAAAAACAAAAATTAATAGTTAGATTAGAAACCTAGTTTCTGAGTCCAGAGGGCAACCAGCTGAAATTTTCAGACTTGAGCTCAAAGCATCTTTAAATGATGAAGGGTAGCAGTGGCCATCTGATTAATTTTCCTGGTCATCCAGCTTCAGCTTGCAGGGTTTCAGGAAAAAGGCAGTTTTAGTTTTTGGTGATGCCAAGTTAGTAGGGTGGGAGGAAAAACTAGAAACATTAGTTTGGAAAATTATAGCCAGACACTGAAGGAAACCAGAGTTGAGGATTTGGTAGACCGGCAAAGTGTGCAAGACAGAACCCACAAGGGTGCACTACAGTTTTGTACTGAAACAAAAAAAATTCTCCTAACAGTCAACCTTTTAATTCTTTTTTTTAAAAGAGAATCCTGATCTCATTAGATCTGTCCTGATTATTTACATAAGTGCATCAAGAAAGGTGACTGCCCATACAGACTCTTTCTGAGTTTGTTTTTGGGTAACTTTTCAAAAGAAATGTCAGATTCAACTTTTAAAAGTATCTTGAGGTTAGGAAGCCAATGTAGGAACTAGCCACCAGACTTCATCTTCCCATACCTATAGATCTGAGTGAACTTCTCTTTCCTTGAGGTCCCCAAGATAGCCTGAGATTTTTGGGCCTGCCAGAAAGTAACCTTTCTTACTCACCTATAACACTGGGAACCCTGTAAGGCAGAGAGTAGGTCAGTTTTTCCAAGAGCACCAGCTCCAAGAGGGCAACCTTAGTCCCTTAAACCAGATTCTATGTATGTCACTCTCAAATATAACATTCCAGTCAAAGTCTTAGTAATAAAACCAATGTTTCCAACTGTGTCCTGTTACAAGAACACATTCTTGTTCAACTTACACAAATAACTTTAGTATCATGAAAATAAGACCATGCACTAAGAGTTTCCAAATTCTGGAGGAATCAGACAGGGAGAAAAAGTAATTGTTTCATATTTGTTGACGAAGGTATAATCGGATTGTAAACTACAGACTGCTTGAGAAAAAAAGAGTTCTTTAAATCTGAAAAACATTAAAGAACCAGCACTGCTTCAAGCAAAGAGTCATAAAAAAATATAACCATCTTTATCAGTCTTCATTCAGTCCCATGTAATTAATTGTTATTCTGCTGATCTTGTGTTAGCAGTTTTATGAATCCATCAGCTTCTTCACTAGTTCTGGAAATTCTTAGTCCAATGCATGGTCTTAAAACTATTCAGTTGATACCAATATGGAGTATTCTTGCCTATAGCTGATTATAAGTAGTCTCAGAGAAGAATGAAAATAAAACAACTTGTCTGTGAATGAAAAAGACTTATAGTCATGGTTAAAATTCTGATTAGAGTTTATTTGATAAAGTAAGTAAGTTATTTCTGTATCATATAATATTTTAACATCCTAAATTGGACAACAACTATGAATTTCAAACATCTCTGGAATACCATTAGTAACATATATCCATACAAAAATAACCTAAGAAGGTTTGTCATTTCTTATTTGACAATGTTTCTCATGTAATCTAAACATAACAAATAAACCTCATTAGTTTAAATCTCTCTTGCAGGGTGAACAAGAAATCCTTTCAAGTTTTTTCAGATACCCTCTGGAATATTTCAAAGTTAGTTTGAGGTCAAAAAATTCCATTTAGGGGTGCTTTGATGGCTCAGTCAGTTAAATGTCCAACTCTTGATCTCAGCTCAGGTCTTGATCTCAGGGTCTTGAGTTCAAGCCCTGTGTTGGGCTCCACAGTGGGCATGAAGCCTACTTAAAAAAAAAAAAAAAAAAAAAAAAATTCTACTGAGATTTTGATTTTGGGAAGTTGTCAAAAATGTCAAATGGTTTAAATACCTGACTAGGTATGGGGCACCTGCATGGTTCAGTCCATTAAGCATCTGATTCCAGCTCAGGTCTTGATCTCAGGGTCCTGGGATGGAGCCCTGTAATGGGCTCAGCACTCAGTGGGGTATCTGCTTCTCCCTCTCCCTCTGCCCCTCCACCTGCTCATGCTCACTCTCTCTCTAATAAATAAAATCTTAAAAAAAAAAAAAAAAGCCATTTGACAGGTACTGCAAAGCAGTACATATTCATTTTTATAAAGTGACAAAAGAGATCAGAGGCAAATACAGAGTTACAGAGTTGGAAAAAAAAATCTTAGCTTTTATAGTATTGAAAAGACTCAATTTTTTAAAGTAATCGAAGACTTGGGGCACCTGTATGGCTCAGTCAGGTAAGTGTCCAACTCAAGATTTCAGCTCAAGTCATGATCTCAGCATCATGAGACTGGGCCCATAGTAAGACTCCATGCTCAGCAGGGAGTCTGCTTTTTCTCCCCTTATCCTCTCCCTCTGCACTCCCCACCCCCTGCACACTGCACATGCAAATGTTCTCTCTAAAATAAATAAATCTTTTAAAAAAATAATCAAAGACCTGATGAACATAAGCAGCTCAGGAAATTATTTTAATTAGACACAAAATCTTCGTTTCCTAGGCAAATTACATAAAAGGTAAAGGAAAATCTTTTTACAGTTTTTTAATGAAAACAAATAATCCAAGAAAACTTTGACATTCTAGTTTTGCATCAGTATACACTTGATATTAAAGTTCAATTTTAACTTATAAATAAATCTATTTAACCTTAGAAACTTGACCACACATAAAATTCCTGTTCTGCACATCTATAATCATTTTTTTAATATCCATTCAGTTTTTGTCCTATATTTTTTCTTCTTTCTCATTCTGGAACAACCAATCAGTCGACCTCAGAATAAAATTACTTTTTTCCCTGAACAAAAACATATGCCTTCATGTCTTGCATACTTTGCATACAAAGTTGTTTCATATTATTTTTATGGTTTCTAATAGTTCTATCTACATATACTGATTATGATTTTTAGCCCATTGATAAACTTTCTTTTACAGAGAAAACTATGAAATAGACAATTGTGGCCTGTCATATGTTAGCATTCTGTAGATTAGTAATATAAGCTAATTACTAATTAGTAATTAACAGAAGCATTCTGCTTCTCCTTCTCTCTGCCCCTCCCCCCACCCTCCCAACCCCCCCCCCCCCGCCCGCTCATGCATGCACACACTCTCTCTCAAATAAATAAAATCTTTAAAAAAACAAAATACTGGATTAGTTTCTCTATTTCTGAGAGTTTCAGGAATACTTAATTTATGTAAGTGCTCATTCACCTCTAAGGCAGCTTGAATAAAGCTCCTTTAATGGATTTTATAAATTAATTTGGCAATATCATCCAGAGGTAGAAAAATATCACTACATGTACAACATACATACATACACACACATACACACACAAACACAAAGAGCTACGGTTTCCATTCTAAAATTTTAGGCATGAGTTGTAAAATACAGTAATATAATTCACTGGCTTATACAAAATAATCAGTTGTCTTTCCCCACTTCCTATTTTATACAAATTGTTTCTAGGAAATGCAGGGCCAAGTTAATGTTATTTACCAATTGTGTGTAAAGACCACCTTCAAGACATTCTCTTGCCCTGACATGTCATCTTATGAAGGTTGTGGACCAAATTTCAAATGAGTGACCAAGGAGACATCTAGCAACTGTCTGGATGTCTCCAAAGCTCATCCAACTGACCAAAACAACCAGTCTATTTCCAATTAGCTTTTTTCCTTTTCAGGTCAAGTAGTTGCTTTGGGGGGCATCCCTAAGTCCCCTGACAGTCCCCAGTAGAGGGCAAGGGGCCAAAATTCAAGTGACCATAAAGACTGTGGTGGAAAAAGATCTGGCAGAGGTAGAGAGGAGGAGGGAATTTGATGGGGGATGTAAGAAAGATTCAACAGAACTGGAGGGAAGACTGAGGTGAGGCGGTAAGAGGAAGAAGGAGGAAGAGCAGCAATGGGAAGGGAGAGCTCTTCAAGGAGATTTGGGGAGATCTCAAATTTCCCAAAGAAGACAATGAAGTTCTTTATTGTTCTCAGGAAAAGCATGCCAACACAAATGGAGGTAAACAGAGTTGGCAGAAAACATAGTTAGCAGGGGTTCAAGAAGGATATTCGAGTCAAAGGAGAAGTTCCCATGAAAAAGCAGGACCTAACACAGAAAACTAAGAGGTGTTATAGACAGCCAGAAAGAGAGACTTCCAGGACAAGGAGTCAATGGGGGGGGAGAGAAGGGGAAGAGTTCCAGGAAATAATCCCTACTCAGGAAAAAAAAAAAAAACCAGGAAGAAGATATTTCCAGACTGGTAGGTAGCTTTCAAACAAAGAAACCTAGAATTCTAACCCAGTTTCTTACAAGCAGCTGTGCCTGGCACTCTGAGCTTCTTACAAACATGGGACTCCAACCCAACCTGTGTTTATTTGGGACTCTATTTCATCTTCTAAGGTATACTCAGACTCTTAAGAATCAAAATCTGTCCTTACCAGCTTCCACGGACATTTGTCCGGAGCAATGGTTCAGGAGTCGGACTCACCAATGGATCCCCGATCAATCAGTCAGGAGTGAAGATATAAAGTCTTCAAAGGTATGCACTTAGGGTCCTGGGTGAGAGGTCTGGGGGTCCAATGATGAATCTGATCCTATCCAAGTTGAGGCAACCATAACTGTTAAAAGGAGAAAAATGATACTTGTTAAAGCATGGTAAGGAAGACTTTGGGGGTGGGGGGTTGAGGTTGTAAACTTTTGTAGTGGAGGAAAGAGATTGGGCTCAACTCTGGATACTGCATGGGCAAGAGGGACTTTATAGCTAAAGAGAAGGGTGGGGTCAATGAATGGAAAATAATATATTAAGAGGAAACATCAGGGTTCAGGGGGCTCCAACTAAACAGCCTAAAAGATTCTTGCTGAAAACAGGCAAGGGAATCAGACATCACCTTCAGGAGCGTGTAGAAGGAAGAACTCAATCAGATATCAATCAGATAAGGGGAGGGGTTCCTGCTAAAACTGCATTTTACAAGGATGTGTACATATGGCCCAGGAAAGGTTCAGAAATCTGACAAAAGCCTGACCAAGGAAAGAGTTTTTGTCACCTATTTCTTCCTTTTACTCCACACATAATACTTCTGACACCAGACATGTGGGTTTTTTTCCTCCCACACCAACCAATTCTCCAGCACCAGTCGCAATTCAATTCAATTCTGACACTAACTGGAGTTACCGCAGACCTCGTGACATAAGATCTTTCTTGTAAGACTGCCTGTCCCCCACCTCGCTTCAGACACCAATCTCAAGTAGTGGGTCCCCACTACCTACAACTTCTGTATGACTTGGTTACAAATTGGACATTCCCATGACCCCCTCACTGGATTCAATCACTTGCTAAAATAGCTCGCAGAACTCAGAAAAATACTTACTTACAGTTACTGGTTTATTATCTAATAAAGCATACGGTAAAACACAGATAACCAGCCAGGAGAAGAAATACATAAGGTGAGATCTAGAAGGGTCTGGCGCAGGAGCTTCTATCCCAGCAAAGTTGAGGTATGTCACCCTCACCATGTAGATATGTTCACCACCCCAGAAGCTCTTTCAAGTCCACACCTTTGGGATTTTATGGAAGTCAATCATATAGGCATGATCAATTATTAACCCAATCTCTAGCCACTCTCCCCTTCCAGGAGAATAGGTATAGGGCTGAAAGTTCCAAACTTCTAATCATGGCTTGGTCTTTCTGGTGATGGGCTCCCATCCAGAAGCTATTCAGAAGCCAAGAGTCACCTCATTAGGTCAAAAGACACTCCCATCACCAAGGAAGTATCAAGGACTTAGAAACTCTGTGTCAGGAATTGGCCAAAGACCGAATGTTAGAACACAAGACACTTCTAGTGCTCTTATCATTTAGGAAATTACAAAGGTTTCAGGAGCTCTGTACCAGGAACCAGGCACAGATACACATATATTTCAAAAACCAAAATTAATGGATTTCATCTATAATCTTTTTGATGATGGCCACAAGTTTCAGCATTTGAATTTGAATAACTGATGTATTTGCAGCATTACATCTACAAACATTCAAAATCACATTTAAAAAGCCATGTGTACCTAGTGGTTATACAGCTGAAGGCAATTACTGGAGAATGTTACATTTCTCAGTTTAAAAAAGCATGACGTTTTAATATTCTAAGAGTTCTGCTAATGTAAGATTTCCATCCAATTACATTTCTACAACAGAATTGCTCTCCAAGGCAGTTCACTTCAACTGAAAATGTCAATTTCATTACAGGACATTTAGAATTTGGGATGTCATTTGGCTTTAGGAAATCTGTCTAGATTCAACAAAAATCAAACTCAGACACAAAATAATTGTATCTTACATAAAACTATTCATAATTACTGTTTACCTACCAATAGAGGATCTTAAAGGATCTTAAAAGTAAGCCACATTTATTTCAATTACAGATAAAGTTGTGTTGTGTTTTAAACCTGCACCAGATTTATTCTATCATAATCAAGTAGCTATTCCAAGAATTTCTTAGAAAAAGGCACTTGCTGTATTACAAAGATGCCGTGCTAGGCTCAATTCAGACTATGCTGCTCAATGACACCAGGTTGTTTTTTGGGTTTTTTTTTTTTCTTTTTTTTTTTTAAATCAGGTTTTAAATTAAATCTGGATCAACAGAACCAGAATCAGCTACAGGCGTCACTACCATAAAACAATAGAAAACATCTCGTTTTATTATATATCCACTAGGCTACTACAACATTTGGTCATTTAAGTTACCTTAATCCTCTCAAAGAAATTCTGAAGTAGCTTTCTTTCCCATCTATCTTAACCTGTAAAGGTTTAAATGCTTTAACCTCTGCAGCAGAGAGAACTTCTATTTGCATTTTACTTGCAAGGAAAATCCAAACAGCCCCTCACATTTTAGGGGTACTTCGCACTCTTCTTTTTTGCGACACTCTTTTCAGAGACGGCTCTATCGGAAGTCTATTAATGAATAAATTCGTTGCTCAGTTAGCAGCATAGAAATAACTGTATGTTAGTGGTTAAGAAACCCCATAATTGAAGCATTTAACACCTACTGTTGCTCTAATGCCAGCAGGCTGACTCAGACTAATGAGCTCCCCAGGTGCCACTGTCTAACACAGGCCTGTCAAGATGAGCACCCAGCAGAGGAGTCTCCAGAAGAACTAACTCCGGTGCATGGAGCCTGCTTCTCCCTCTGCCTGTGTCTCTGCCTCTCTCTCTCTCTCTCTCTCTCTCTGTGACTATCATAAATAAATAAATAAAAATTAAAAATATATATATATAAAAAAAAAAGAAGAAGAAGAACTAACTCCTCCAATCGCTGCGCTTGCTTGCTTGTCACACATAAACAAAGAGAACTGATTTTTTTTTTTTTAGCTTCTTTGCCACAAGCAAATGCACTGAAGACAATTAAAGCATCGCAGGATCTGGGAAAGAATATTCCCTCCCTTCTTGACAGTGAATTCTGAATTAGATTTCAAAACAACAAAACAAAACAAAACAACACGCTGCTTCTAAAGATATTTTCTCAGGTGGGTACTGGATCCCCCTAACACAGGCTGTGGCAACCCCTGCAGCTGAAGGATCAAAACTACATCGCCAGACGTGCCAAAATCGGAACCAAGAGACAAAAGGACCATTCTTCGGTCACTGGCGAACGTGACGATAAAAGTCACGTCCCTGCGGGGCGTTCAGGCTGAGTTACACACTGGGTGATGCAGCCCAAAGCAGGCGCGGCTCTCGGGCCATCCGGAGCGCCCTTAACAACATCCCCATCCCAGCCCCTCGGCCCCCACAATCTTAACCCCGGTTTCCACCCTGGTCCCCAGAACCCCGACTGCAGGTTTTTGAGGCTCCCACGCCACCACGAAGAAAGCTCCCGACACTGCAAGGGCTTTTCCCTTCAGAACGCAAGCTCCCGACCGCGACCTCCGCCCGAGCGTGTCTCCCTCCGGTGCCCGTGGAGCCCGTGGAGGGGGAGCCCCCTCTCCTTGGGACCCCCCGCCCGTCCCGTCTACTCACAAGCCGGCAGCGTCAGGCGGCAGCGGGCTCGACAGCGCCGTCCAGCTCGGCGCTGGAAGCTTCCTGCGACTGCAGTCCAGCAGCGGGATGCGGCACGAGCAGGGCGCGGGGCACAGGCCTGCCCGGGCGGCCGGCAGCAAGACGAGGACAGCCTGGGCGAGGGCGAGGGCGAGGGCGAGGAGCCGGGAAAGCGGTCCGGACCCACCACCCAGCAGCGGCTCCTCCCGGACGCCTTGGGGCGCCGGCGCCATCTTCCCCCCCGACCTGGACCCAGCCGCGAAGAGCTGCCAACGAGAAGAGACAGCCCGGCCGCGACGTCCGGCGGCTGCGCGGCCACCCCGGGCTAGGCGGTCGCCTGCAGCCTCCGAAGGGGGGAGAGGGGCGGATACGCACAGCAGCGGGGGCGGCGGCCGGGGACACACGGCACAGGCCTTGCGGACGACGCTCCTCCGCCCCGCCCCGCCCCGCCCCGCGACGCAACGTCCTCGCGCACAGGAGCCACCCAATCGGGGCCACGGAACGAGGTCGCGCGGGGGCGGGGCTCCGCGAGGAGGCGGGGCCGGTGAGTGGGGGTTTCTTAAGGAGGACTTTAAGGGGGCCGGCCCCTTGCCCCGCCCCTCTGGGCTCCGCCGCCGAGCCTCCGCTGGAGGGCGCAGTGGCCCCTTAAGAGGAGCCGCGGCTAGAGCTCTGCGAGGATTGGGCGCAGGTTGGATTGGGCGTTATCTACTTTGGGGTAGTAGCAAAGGATCTTTTTTCTAGGCTCCAAGAAAGGGGAATAATTGAAGAGCTACCTCCCTCATCGCGGACTCTGAAGGCAGATTGGTAACCTGGCGTTGGCCTCCAGAGCCCAGCTGGGGCCGCCCCCGCGCCCGCCCCCTCCCGCTGGGTGCAGCTCCTGGGCTCCTGCAAGCGGCCGGCGATCCCCGCTCTGTTCACAGGAAGCCTGTTATCACCATCAGCTGCTGGACTCCCTGAGCTCCGCAAGGCGGAGGCCTTGTTTATTCATCCGTGTACCTCCAGCTTCTTCTTTTTTTTTTTTTTGTAAGATTTTATTTATTCATGAGAGACACACAGAGAGAGGCGGAGACCTAGGGAGACAGAGGGAGAAGCAGGCAACCTGCGGGGAGCCCTGATGTGGGACTAGATCCCACCACCCCGGGGTAACGCCCTCAACCAAAGGCAGACGATCAGGAACCACTGAGACACCCAGGTGCCCGGTTCCTCCAGCCTCTATTCGAGCTTGGAGTTTAATAAATGTTGATGGGACTGCACCTACGAGGCATACCTCTAAGGAAAACACCCTGCTTTCCTCTGCTTTAGAGAAGCTGTCCTAGATGCTCACACTCAGAAAAGCAAAGGGGACATTAAAAGGGGATGTTAAGTAGTCAACAAAGCGAAGGCTGGGTATGACAAAATTTTTTTATTTAGCTAAAGCAGAGGTTATGAAAAACATACTGGGAAGAGCAAAGTCTGACCACCTTATGCTCACTCGGCCATTTATTATAACAAGTTTATGAATAAGAGTGGTGGCTCACCTATATGGTGCTTTTATGCTTTTCTTTTTTTAAATATTTTTTTAATTTTTTATGATAATCACACAGAGAGAGAAAGGCAGAGGGAGAAGCAGGCTCCATGCACCGGGAGCCCGACGTGGGATTCGATCCCGGGTCTCCAGGATCCGCCCTGGGCCAAAGGCAGGTGCCAAACCGCTGCGACACCCAGGGATCCCGCTTTTACACTTTTCAAAAAGCATTTGCATCTGCTACCTTGTTTGGTATCTGAATGACTGTTAAAATTGACAAGACGGTTATTGCCGATAAGAAAACAGGCCCAGAGAGGTTAAATGAAGTGTTGGGAACAAATTAAACTGAGTAAATTTGAAGATCTAGTTGGCTTTATGCAACATTCATGAACCAGGTGGCATTCCACCCAGCTAGTAAAAAGGAGCTCTGGGGAGATGTACTAAATGGAAGGCATTTGTAGGCAGAAAGGGGCAGAAAAACAAAGTTTCTAGCAAAAAGTTACCCCCTTTGGTGAGGAGAGAGGGGGTCTATCAGGCACATTAACTCACCAGTGCTGACCAGGTTAATTCCAGACTGATTGATTAGAAATCACAGTCCCAGGAGAGGCTAAAACTGTAATTAGGTTAGGTATTTGATCTTGGTTTGCTGATGTGGGGCTCAGCACAAGTGACTCCATTTTGGATGTGTTGTTTCTATTTCAACACAAGTTACCTGGAGCAGAGACAGACTGGCATTTACTAAGGGTTTTCTGACTCTTGCAAATTGAAAGACTGAACAGGTAAAAAAAAAAAAAAAAAAGAGAGAGAGAGAGAGAGAGAGATAATGCCTAGGTCATAGGGTTGTCCTAGGAAGTAACTGAAATCAATCTTTCCGTGGCAGGTTTGGAGTTACAATTATGCTTTTAAAACCCTTTTTTACATTTTTAAGATCAAAACGTTTCTTGGAATCAAAGACATATGCAATGCTCCAATCTGAACCAAACTTTAAAAGCCAAGACAGCAACGTGAAACTTACTCTTCCCTTCCCTTCCTGGCTGTTAAGCATGTTTAACAACCTCCACTAAGAAACCAGGCATAAGCAGGAGTATCATAGTACCTCTCTGAATTATAGTTTCAGAGCTTCCCTATGGGCACAATAGAAATTCATGCTCTTTATCCTGTGTCTTCCCCAATAAATTGTGCAGGTCACACCAGCTAGGAGCCCCTCCAAGTTCTTAATTCCTTCTGCACATTATTTTTTACCATTCTGATAGCATTTATATACACCTTCTATCTCTTGTATCCCCCATACAGGCTAGCACAGTACGTGTCATATAATAGACACACAATAAATGTTTGATAAATGAATAGATAATATTATTGTACTCTCTACTAGAAAAAACTACCTAAAATTTTTTCTTTAAACTTTTAGCATGGAAATTTTATTTTATAGCAATAAGAAGAATCATAGAATAAGACCCATACATATGTCCAACTAGATTTAACAAATACATGTTATTAATCAAGTTTAGTGATCACTTTCTCATTAACAATGGAATAAAGTTTTTACATTCATTGTCCTAAAATTGTCCTTTTAATCCTTGGGTGCCAAGTACCTGGGCCAAGTTTTCTGAGTTCAGTGTAGCCCATAAACCTGAGACCACACCAATTCCAGATTACTCATTTTGGATCCCCTCTTGCAGACCTTTCTATAAACAACAGATCTTTGTATAAACACCATCCCCTTAAAATTTTTTATCTGCCCCATCTCCCATTTTCTCAGGACTTTGCTCTTTGCTAAGGCATAGCTGACTAATCTAGCCAATTTTACTCTCCTAAACTAGATATCCCAAAATCACTCACACTTTTGCCTCTTTCTTACTTCCCAAATCCAATCAGTCACTGGGCTTTATTGATTTCCCCTAAGGAATGTCAGAAATCTTTCCCTTCTTCCCATCCCCACTGCTACTGTCTTTGTACAGACCTTCTTCTCTCATGGGTATTAATCCAGTAACCTCTGAACCCATCTCTTGTCCTCACCCCTCTGCCAGAACTATTTTTCCACAGCATACTGATATAAATATGTTGTTAGTTTCTCCCTGCAAAGAAGATTTGAGGAGTGCCTGGTTGGCTCAGTCAGTAGAGCATGTGCCTCTTGATCTTGAGGTTGTGAGTTCAAGCCCTGCATTGTGTGTAGAGATTACTTAAATCTTAAAAAGAAAAAAAATTGGTGTTCCCAGTGGTTTTTATTCTGGTTTTGGTGTTTTCCCCAATGTTTTATAGAGAACATAGATTATTTTGGAAAACAGAAAAAAACATACTTTTTATTAATGACTTAACATTGCCTGTAATATCAAATTCCAAATTCTCTGTTCTACCATTGAAGATTCCACAGTCAGGGCCCAACCTAACTACCTCCCACATTTCCCATGATCTCCTCACCATGTTCTCCATATTCCAGCCACAGGAAATTATTTGCCTTTCATAAATTGGTCCATGCATGTCTATACTTATTTGTACATGCTGTTCCTTCTAGAGGTTGTCCTACCCTACCTTCTCCAGCCAGACATTTCTTACTTTTTGAGGTTCTTCCTCTTTAAAGATTTCTTTAACTCTTCCAGGCATTCAGTAGTTTCCACCTCCACTTTTCAACCACAGTCCATGGCATTATATATATTTTCATATTTGTCAACTCCATCCCATTGTGTTGAAAATAACTTTTTCTAGTTGTCCTCCTAAGTAAGATATCTCTATACTCATTTTATATCCCTGGTGCTAAGTGCAGTGTCTGGGATATAAGAGATAGCAAATGAATATTTGTGACTGAATAAATTATTGTTAACTCCACTGTTTCTCATTATTTACAAGAGCCAAATTATGGAAGCAGCCCAAGTGTCCACCCAGAGATGAATGGATAAGGAAGATACAGAGTGTGTGTGTGTGTGTGTGTATACATATACATATATATATTCCATTATATATACATATAACATACCCTAAAAAAGAATGAAATTTTGCCATTTGCAACAACATGGATGGAGCTAGAGAGTATAATGGTAAGTGAAATAAGTCCATCAGAGAAAGACAAATAACACATAATTTCACTCATATGTAGAGTTTAAGAAACAAAACAAATGAACAAAGGAAAAAGGAGAGAGAGAGAAACCAAGAAATGGATTTTTTAAAAAGATTTTATTTATTTATTCAAGAGAGACAGAGAGAGAGAGAGATGCAGATACACAGGCAGAGGGAGAAGCAGGCTCCATGCAGGGAGCCCAACACAGGGCACAGGACTCAATCCAGGGTCTCTAGGATCAGGCCCTGGACCGAAGGCGGCGCTAAACTGCTGAGCCACGCGGGCTGCCCTAGAAGTGGACTTTTAATGCAGAGAACAACTAATGGTTATCAGAGGGGAGGGGAGGGGGAATGGGTGAAATAGCTGATGCGATTAAGGAGGGCACTTGTGACGAGCACCAGGTGTTTCATGGAAATGTTGAGTCATCATATTGTACACCTGAAACTAATATCACACTGTATGTTAACTATACTGAATTAACATAAAAAGCATAATTTTAAAAAAGAAACTTCACTCTTACTGAACTTAAAAAACAAAGAAACAAAAAACTTCACTCTGCTCTTACTGAAGCAGCACAAATCTATTTAGAATGCGTTTTGCCTCCTTCCATTTCCTCCTTCCTCAATCTCCTTTTCCCGCTAAAGCAAAGAGGAAATAATGATAATAATTACTTTTCATTGAAGCAAAATCTAAAGCCATAAAAAAACAGATAAACTAGACTTCATAAAATTTAAAAACTTTTGTGCAGCAAAAAAAGTGAAAAGACAACCCATGAAATGGCAGAAAATATTTGTGAATCCTCTATCTCATAAAGATATAAATAACTCCTGAAGACACCTGGGTGGCTCAGGGGTTGAGCGTCTGCCTTTGGTTCAGGGCGTGATCCTGGAGTGGGGGATGGAGTCTCACATTGGGTTCCCTGCAGGGAGCCTGCTTCTCCCTCTGCCTGTGTCTCTGCCTCTCTCTGTGTGTCTCTCACGAATAAATAAAACCTTAAGAAAAAAAAACTTAAAAAAATAATAACTCCTATAACTTGGAGTAACTCCTACAACTTGGGTGGCTCAGTTTGTTGGGCATCGGACTCTTGGTTTCAACTCAGGTCATGACCTCAGAGTTGTGGGTTTGAGCCCCACATTGGGCTCCGCACTTGGTGCAGTCTGCTCACCCTCTGCTCCTCCCCTTCTGCTCCTCCTCCCCACCCCCTCAAGCTATCTCTCTCTTTTTCTCTAAAATAAATAAATAAATAAACTTTAAAGAAAACCTCCTACAACTTAATTTAAAAAAATTGAAGACTGGACAAAGGACTTAGACATTTTTGTAAAGAAGATATACAGTGGCCAATAAGCACATGAAAAAAAATGCTCAACATCCTTAATCATTAAGGAAATGCAAATCAAAACCATAGTGAGATAGCACTTTACACCCATCAGGATGGTTATTATCAAAAAGAAAGCACCCCACAAAACAAAAACAAAACCAAAAAGTAAAGAGTGTTGTGAGAATGTGAAACTGGAACTCTTGTGCATTGCTGGTAGGGATGTAAAATGGTGCGGCTGTTGTGGAAAATGGTATGGCATTTCCTTGAAAACTTAAACATAGAGTTATCCTACCACTCAGCAATTCCACATCTGGATATATACCCAAAAGAATTAAAAGCAAGGATTTGAAGAAATATTTGCATACCCATGTTCATAGCAGCATTACTCACAATCAGCTAAAAAGTGGAAGCAACCCAAGTGTCCTTCAACAGATGAATGGATAAAGAAAATGTATATACACTCAAAAGAATATCATTCACCCTTGAAAAGGAAGGGAATTCTGACACAGGCTACAACATGGATGAAACTTGAAGATATTATACTAAGTGAAATAAACCAGTCACAGAAAGATAAATACGGTTAATTCCATTTACATGAGGTATCTAAAGCAGTCAAATTCATAGGGACAGAAAATAGAATGGTAGTTGCCAGGGGCTGAGGAGATCATTGGAGAAAGGATAGACTTTTCAATAAATGGGGCTGAGATCATTAGATAATCATACAGGGAAAAAAATGAAACTAGATCCTTTCTCACACCACACACGCAAAAAAATCAATTCAAGACCTAAAAATGAAAAGTAAAACCATGAAACTTTTATAAGGGAATAATAAAAACTATCTTTTTCATTTTGGAATAGAAAAGGATGTCTTAAGCGGCGCCTAGATGACTCAGTCAGTTAAGCGTCTACTTTCAGCTCAGGTCATGATCCCGGGGTCCTAGGAGAGAGGCTGCATTAGGCTCCCTGCTCAGTGGGGATCCTGCTTCTCCCTCTCCCTCTACCTGTTGCTCCAACTACATGTTCTCTTTCTCTTTCTCTCTCTCTGTCAAATAATAAATAAATAAAATCTTTTTTTAAAAAAGGAAAAGAATGCCTTAAAACAGAAAAAGATAATCATAAAAAAAGAATGAAAAATATGCAGACATCAAAATAAACTTTCAGTCACAAAAGACACCAGTAAAAGATACAACATACATCACCAACAGTCTCTCTAATTTGCAAAGATTTCCTACAAATCAATAGGAAAAAGGCAAACAACCTAAAAGAAAAATGGGCATAAAATTTAAAGGTGCACTTCAAAATAAAAAAAATACAAATAGCCAAAAAGCACATGATACATTGTTTAATCTATGTGTCAGGAATGTGAAATTTTTTTTTTCAAAAAAGGAATGTGAAATATTAAAGCCACAATGAAATACCACAACATGTATCAGATTGATAAAAATTACAAAACCTGACAATCCTGGGTGTTGGTAAGAAAATGGAGCAACAAGGTGTCTTATCAAAGCTAATGGGGATAGGTATTAGTGTAACCACTTTGCAAAACAGTATGGGGTTATATCTAAGATATATCTGAAAATGTACATATATCACAATGCAGCAGTTCCATTTTGGGGTATACACCTTAGAGATAGGCATACTTACCACCTGGATACATGCACCAAAATGTAGACAGCAGCTTTATTATAATTGCCAAGAACTAGAAACAACCCAAACATAATGTTGAGCCCAAAATCCAAATCACAAGAGTGCTAATTATTGTGCCAAATCACAATAATTAATAATCATATTATTTTTCTTCATATAAAGCTTAAAAACAAAGAAATATTTATTTAGAACGCATACACAGTAAAACTATAAAGAAAAGAAAAGCAATGATTCTTATGAAAGCTAAGAGTGATGACCTCTACACAGAAGGAAGACAACTGTGATTGATACAGAACACACAGGGAACTTCTGGAGTTCCAGTAGTATTCTGTTTCTTGACTTGGAGAGCAGTTACATGGTTTTACTTTATAACCAAAGTGTAGATTTCTATTTTTTTACACTTTTCTATATGTTATATTTTATAATAGATTAAAACTGACAAATCTGCCAAAATGAATCAATACATAAGTGCAGCACAATTCCAATAAAAAATTTTGACATGAAACTTGACAAGTTGATTCTAAAAGCATAAAGAACAGAGGGCCAAGAAAAACCAGGACTATTTTTATAAAAAAATAATTAAGTCAAAGGCTTGATCCTTCCAGGTAATATGACTTATAATAATACTCTAGTTTTTAAGAAACTAGGGACAAGACATACGGGTAAACAAGAACAAAATAGAAAGGGACATCTGGGTGGCTCAGTCAGTTGAGTGCCTGACTCTTGATTTTGGCTCAGGTCATGATCTCAGGGTCATGAGATTGAGCTGCACATTGGGCTCCATGCTCAGCATGGAGTCTGCTTGAGATGCTCTGTCTCCCCCTTCCTCTCCTTCTGCCCCTTGCCCTGCTAGCATGTGTGCTCTCTCTAAATAAATAAAAATATTTAAAATAAATAAATAAAATCTTTAAAATAAATAAAATTAAAAATTAGGGGCACCTGGGTGGCTCAGTCAGTTGGGTGTCTACCTTTGGCTCAGGTCATGATCCTAGGGTCCTGAGATCAAGCCCCATCTTGGGCTCCCTGCTTGTGGAGAGCCTGCTTTTCCCTCTCCTTCCTGCTTGTGCACTTTTTGCGCGCGCTCTCTCTCTCTCTCTCTCTCACTCTCTCTCTCAAATAAATAAGTGAAGTCTTAAAAGTTTTTTTTTTTTTTTTTTAAAAAGGACAGCATAGGGATTCCAGAAATCAAGTTATGCCCACAGGAAAACTTCACATAAGATGCAGGTCACATTACAAATCAACAAATACAGAATGTAAAATATAAAAGAGACCCCTAACTTACATTCTAACAAAAATAAAACCCTAATAGAATAAATACCTCAGGGTAGAGAAGAAACTACTCTTTGCCCATGATATCTATTCTCCTATTCTTCCATAATAATCACATCATAGTTGGGCACATTTTCTAGCCTTCCTTGCAGATGAAATTAATTTCTTATAGTGGGATGTAAGCAGAAATGCTGACTGCCACTTGCAGCTCTGGAACTTGACATTAGTTATGCCTCTTCCACGCTTTCCTTTTCTTTCCTGCCGGTTGGAATTTGAATATGGCAATCCAACTTGGCTATACAACATGGAGATGTGCCCAAGGGGATGGCAAACCCAGGAGATGGTATGAATCTGTCTCCCCAAATGTCCATGTACAGCAAAGCCACCCCGGCAACTGGGACTATACTCATCTTGGGACCGCTTTTGTGAGTGAAAAAATGTCTCTGTTCTTTAACACATACCATTTTGGGGTCTCTTTGTTATGGCATCTAGTCTTCACAGACACAGAAATATTTTGCAACCATGACTCAAAGAGCACCAATAAGATGGATAAATCTGCCTACGTGATAAAATGAAAACATCTATACCACAAAACACCATAAATAATGTAAAAATAGAAGCTATAACTGAAAGCAGATATTTATAATGCATCCCCAGAGTATATAAAAAATTCCTCAGATCAGTAGAGAAAAGATAACCCAATAGAAACACAAATAAAGGAAATAAACATGAAATCAGAGAAGAAACCAAATGGCCCAGTAAACATTATAAAACATGTTCAACTTTAATAGTAATCAGATAAATGTAAATGTAAATTAAATCAGATAAATGTAAATTAAAACTACCCCCCAAGAAATACCATTCACATCCACAAATTTAACACAAATCAACAAATTTAACACAAATATGAAAGTCTAACAATACCAAATGTTGGCCATAAGCAGCAGGAACTCTTGTACCCTGTTTTTATAGCGGCTCAAGTGAATATAACTACTTCAGAGAATAAACTGGAAAGACCTAGTAAAGTTGAAGATGCACATTAAAATAATAGAGTAATTCCATTCCTAGGCATATTTCCTAGAGAAACTCTTGTACATCGATATACATGAGTGCTAATTGCAGCATTATTTATGATAGTTGAAAATTAGAATCAACCTGAAAGTCCACCAACAAGAAAATAGATATAGTAGCACCAAAAATAAATCTCAAAACTTAATGGCAAATGGAAAAAAGCGAACTGCCAGCAGATATATCTGGTATATCCAAAATACACAGTCAAAAATATGCAAAAAAATAACATGTAGTAAAAACATGTGAATAATAAACACCAAATTCAAGAATATTGTGGCCTCTGTGAAGAGAAGGTGGGGAATGGGTGTATGTGTGTGTGTGAGAGAGAGAGAGAGAGAGATCGCACGAACATATGCTTTTGATTTTTTTAAGAGATTTTTTTTTTTAATTTTATTTATTCATGAGAGACACACAGAGAGAGGCAGAGACACAGGCAGAGGGAGAAGCAGGCTCCATGGAGGGAGCCCCTCTTGGGACTCGATCCCAGGACTCCATAATCACCCCCTGAGCCAAAGGCAGATGCTCAACCACCCAGGCATCCCTGGATTGTTTTTATAAGGGCAGCAATCAACCTCTGCACGGAGGTTCTGCCAATGTATGTTTGCTTCCCCCAGAATGGGAAGCAAAACTCTATGAAAAACCTTTTATATATTCCTATAGGCTTTTAAACAGTCCTATTTACAGTTCTGTTTGAATTTAGTCTCTTCCCCTCCATTATAATTTTTTTCAAGTTATCCCCAAAAGCAATGGTCCTTAAATTTCGGCAACTAACAGGATCACCTGAAGGGCTTATTAATATACAGATTGTTGGGCTGGTTCTCAGAATATCTGATTCTGCAGGTCTAGGGTAGCATTGGAGAACCCTGTACTAACATGTTTCCAGGTGATGCTCCTGTGCCTGACCCACGGACCATACTTTGAGAACCACACTCTGAGACCTTCAGTGAAGTCTATTATATGAAGCCTATGTGTTCTGGTGCTGTGGGGAGTCAGAGCAGTGAAAGAAAATGCGGCACTCTCTACATTCATCTTGGGCCGAGGTCAGCATGGAAGCTCATAATTCTAGGTGGCAAAGAGTAGTGCCTACAAGGGCAGCAGGTGGGAGCCAGGTGTCAGTGCAATGAGTTTGATAGGAACCCCCTTTTCCCTAAATACGTGCCTGAACAGGTATGTATGATGTAACTGGCTGGGGAACCAACTTCCCATCAAACCATGCCCCCTCCGCTCCCCCTCCTCTGTCCTCAGCATAAGCTCCAGTTTTACACCACAGGGTTGGCAGGGAGGTGGTTAAAATGCTGACTCCATTGTGTTCCCAACAAATCAACCTGTCCCTGGACTGCTGGAGCTTCTTAGTCCCATTATCTTATTTTCAGCTGGCTGGGCCACTCCCCAGGCCTGCTTCTTTATCCTCCCAAGGTTGGGGGCGGGGAGGTGGGGGGAACCTGTTGTCACTGTGGTTGAGACACTTGCAATGGTTTAATAGGCCCTTGGGAACCTCAGGGTTTGATTATTCTCAGCAATCAGCAGGAGCAGTCGCGCGTTTCTGGGCTCTCCAGCTTCACCCTGCTCACCAGCCTTCCAAGCCTGGAATGGACTCACAAACTCTATAGGTGACTAAAAGCCCAGGGAACTTGTATGTGTGCCTGCATGGGTGTATGCGTGTGTGTGCACGTGCGTGCATGTACATGTGCACACAGTTGTTCAAGGGGGAGCTGAAAGCTAGTGTGCAGAAGAAAGCCAGAGGCCTCGGGCTGATCATTATCTCCAGGCCAGAAACTTCCAGTCCCTAAATGGGACCCTGGTGCTCTGCCAAACAACCAGACTCACTCTGCATAATGAAGTTCTCATTGATTATCCTGTTGATGTCCCAAGAAACAGGGGCAGGGGAGGTCCATCTGCTGCCAGCCTCCGTTCCTTGTTCCACTGCCCTGTAGAAATTAGGGTGCCCCTGCAACTTCCCCATCGCCTCACTTCCCCAGCACAACAGCGCATCCACAAGGGACTCCAGGCCTGGGGCTGACCTGAAGTGACAGCAACCGTTTACTAATTGGACTAATGAGAGGCATGGGCAGGGAGAGAAAGAAAAGTGGGAAGAGCAAAAAAGAAGGGGATAAAGACAGGACCATCTTACAGCCCAGGAGTTCAGGAGTAGATTTCAGGTTGGAACCAGCAGCTCATTCCCTGAGCATCCCCAGGGCAGGCGGGGATTTGGAGGTGGTTTTGCGGAATTCATATGTTTTACAGGTAACTTTTAATTTTTCATCAGCAAACTGTAATTGCCCCCATTTCCTGAATGCCTGTGTTCAGGCACTTTACTGCTTTCTGTGCATGATCCGAGTTCATCTTTACAAGATCCGTATGAGAGGGGAATCCTTATATTCATTTTGCCCATGACAAAACTGAAGCCCAGGGCAGCCCTGGTGGCGCAGCGGTTTAGAGCCACCTGCAACCTGAGGTGTGATCCTGAAGACCCAGGATCGAGTCCCACGTCAGGCTCCCTGCATGGAGCCTGCATCTCCCTCTGCCTGTGTCTCTGCCTCTCTCTCTCTCTCTCTCTCTCTCTCTTTCTCTGTGTCCCTATGAATAAATAAATAAAATCTTAAAAAAAAAACAAAACTGAAGCCCAAAGAGGTTTGCCCAAAGTCACACATGTAGTAAATAACAGAGCCCAAACTCTGAACCACTGCCATAGTGGGAAGTAAAAGCTAATGAGGCTCCGCACACACACATACCTGTAGCATTTACTGAGCTTTCTTCTCTTCAGGCACATAGTACTAAGCCCTTTTGGGTAGCAGGACCCCCCAACCCTATAGGGCAGATAGGTTTATTTTCCTCATTTTATAGAGAAGGAAACTCGGGCTCAGAAAGGGGAAGTAATGTGTCTACGGCCCCATGGCTAAAACCTGTGAGAGCAGGGATTTGCTATCCATCTACCAGGAATGCTCACCTTATTTCCCCATCTCTCTTCATCTCTCTGCCCTGAGCTTTTGCTGACATCCTGCATAAGAGAACTTAAGCTGCAAGAATGGTGGGATGGCTTATTTCGCTAGAGAGGAGGTTCCAGTTTCGAGCAGGGGAACAGGGTCGCCGTGAGATTTAGCCTATGGAACCAAAGTCCTGAGCAAGTGCCCGAGGGCAAGTTGTCAGGCCCCGGGACCTGGGGCTTGTAATGTCTGCGTGTGCAAGGGTTCCTCCAAGGCAACCTAACAGGGCTGCTGGGGGCTCACTCCCCTCTCCAGACAGGGTCTTGAGGGAGCTATGAACAGCATGAAATTCATCCTCAACATTTTAAGACTTAATTTTTTTTTTTTATTTCTGTGAATGAGGTCAATGGAGTGAGCTGCACTGGCAGCTGCATCCTTCCTGTTTGTCCTCATGAAGCAGTTCCAGCTGACCAGCCACCGGGAACCTGCTGCTTAAGCAACTCATAGTGAACTACAATCAGCACAGCACACGGAGGGCTTGCCAGGCAGGGGTCAGCACCCTCCTGGGACTGCAGGCCTGCCTTGCAGAGAGGAGCCAAGGATTAAGAAACAGAAGCGCAGCTGATGTGTGCATATCGAGCTCGCCTCTGCTCTCTACTTCTCTTGGGGGTGTGTGTGTGTGTGTTTTAATAAATAAATAAATAAATGCTTGTAGGCAAGTTCAAATCACACAGAATATAAAGTAAAAAGTGAAACTTCCCCTCCCAGGCACACCCACCCACCAGGGATAGCCAGCCACTGCTAACCATTTGTCATCTTTTTATGCCTTTTTTCTGCTGAATCTTGGTATAAATATGAGCTTCCATTTTTTAATTATTTTATTACACAATGGGATTGCTATGCTGATCTCCAATGTAATAACTAGTTCTCCAAAACATGATAGCAATTTACGTGATTTAGCCACCAACAGTGTAAAAAAGGGCTCGTTTCCTCCCATCCGAGCCAACAGTGATTGTTTTGTAGTAAAACAACATGGCACTATTGTAAAACTTGTAAAAATGCCTCTCCCACTCATTCCCTTTCCTTCTGTGCTTTCCCCTGCTTTCTATTAAATTCTTGACCTGTGACTCGTGCATATTACACAGAATCCAAAGGTCAGTAGATGAGAAAGCAAGGGGTGGGGTGCCTGGGTGGCTCAGTCAGTTTTACCTTTGGGAGCTCAGATCATGATCCTGGGATCGAGCCCCACATTGAAGCAGCAGCAGCAGCAGCAGCAGCAGCAGCAGCAGCAGCAACAGCAGCATCATCCTCGTTGTCATCGTCGTTATCATCATCATTATCATCATGGGCCTCCCTGCTCAGCAGGGAGTCTGCTTCTCCCTTGGCCCCTCCCCTTGCTCCTGCTCTCTCTCTCTTCTCTCAAATAAGTAAAATCTTGAAAAAAAAAAAAAAAAAAAAGCAAGGGATGGCAGGGAAGACTGGCTCATCAACTGGGATACACAGGATACAGCATTAATTACTCTGTAAAAGGTGATGCCAACACATCATATGTATTTACAGCTCATTAGCTGGCAAAAAAAGGTATGCACAGGACTCCTTGCTAGTTTCAGGATCTCATTTGATCCTCAAATAATCACTTGGTTAGAAGGAGCAAGCAGTATTTCCCCATTTTAGATATGATAAAGAAGAATGAACAAATTTGAGTGATTGCCTAGGGTCACAGTGCTATCCGTGTTCTCTCCCTTATACAACATCCACAACTTTTATATGTGTGTAAAATATAGGCTTGTGTGTGTGTAGAAACACCACTAAATGCACAATGTATAACTTATAACACATATTTAGGTCACACCCCATTTTACACTTACAGGTATAACCTAGGTGTAATCACTATGTGTGTAATGCAATGCACATAAAATGTCAGAGGTGGTACAAGAGATACTAAGAACTCTACTGAAATGTCACCTGGCAGGCCCTGACAAAGGTGTATTAGGTAGGGACTAAAAGGGATTGGGAAATGAACAGTAAATGAGATCTCTTACAGTCATGGTTCTGGAACAATGTCTAACAGGATGAGTGCATGAAATCTTGAAGTCAGATATACCTGAGTTCAAGTCCTATTTTAACCACATACTAGATGCATGACCTTGGACAACTGAGCTAAGTTCTCTGGGCCTCAGTTTTCTCACCTGTCACAAAGAGATATTATTCTCCACCTCATAAGATGGGTGAGTGAATGAAATGAGATAATGCACGCAAAACACCTTGCAATAGGCATGGAACATGTAAGTCTCAATGAGTGTTAGTTACTACTAATTTTTATTATATGTTTGCCTATATTCTTATTTGTTTTTTTTTAAGGTTTATTTATTTAATTGAGAGAGAGAGAGAGAGAGAGAGAAAGTGAGCTCGTGGGGGAAGAAGCAGAGGGAGAGAATCTCTAAGCAGACTCTTAATTGAGCATGGAGCCCAATGCAGGGCTTAATTCCACAACCCGTGAGATCATGACCTGAGCCAAAACCAAGAGTTGGCTTCTTAACTGACCGAGCCACCCAGGCGCCCCTATGCCCCTATTCTTATTTTTTCAGATTCAACACAGTTCAGCTGTACATAAAACTGAACCCATGACTGAAGAAGTGGCATTAATGAAAAATAAAAGCAATGGTTCTCAGCCCTGGGTGCCCACTAGAATTATTCATCTGGTGAGCTGAAAACACAATACTGCTGTCGATGCCAATGAAATCAGAATCTCTGAGGGTGTTAAGAATCACTGGGTTAAGGAGAGGTTGCCAGGAGCATGAAGTTTGCGTGGGCCACTAACAACAATGAATGAGGTTATGTGAAAACCAAAGGTTTAACTGAGCCAGTCCTCTGAACCTCTGACACCTGAATGCAAAGATGGCTATTCATTGACATTTTCGCTGTTCCAGTAGTCCTGTTTTATTTACATTTGGTGGTCTGTGTAGCCCTAGGGAAGGTGACTCCTTTCCTGACTACTGAGGTCTCAAGCAAGTAGACTCTGAAAGCTAAGG
The DNA here is from genome assembly GCF_011100685.1 of Canis lupus familiaris. Classification (NCBI taxonomy): domain Eukaryota; kingdom Metazoa; phylum Chordata; class Mammalia; order Carnivora; family Canidae; genus Canis; species Canis lupus. Next base: position 63,290,954 of record NC_049238.1, read on the forward strand.
TAATCGTTGCATTTTATCCACTTCCACTAGGATTGCTCTGCATGTGACCAAAGCTGTTGTAATCAGGGTGACCCTTGGACAACGACAAAGAAGCTCTCTTTGCTGTTGAGTGTGAATAAGAAAGCAGGTAGCCCTGGGAGCTGCGTTTAGCCATCCTGGGAGCCCACAGTCAGCTTTAGTAAGAAAACAGCAGAGAAGAAGGACAGGCATTGTTTTTGCTGCTAGACTCAGCCTCACCTAAATCAGCTGCCTCTGGACTTTCTAATATCATGAGCGGACACATTCCTTACGCAACTTGATTTTTCTGTTAGTTGCAACTAACAGCATTCCAACAGGGTACTCTCCCTACGTGGGTAAAAATAACACCAGGCAAGCGAATGTACCTGGTGTTTCTTTCTGTTTCACAGGGGAAACAGCAAGTATTTTGCTTGAGGCACTTCCTGCCCCTTCTAGAACCAACAGCCTGAGCAAAAGCAAATAAACAATAAACAAACCCAGCAATAACTCCTCTTCTTTCAAAGTCATAACCAGTTTGAGCTTAGCGTCTCTTGAATTTGTGGCAAAGGTCTTAGGTTCTCCTTGTTGACTTGTTGAGGTGAGGTAACCCGCATCTCTGCCACAGCTCTGACCCTGTTCCTCTGCTCACCCACTTCCTGTGACACCTCTACTCCCATCAAGGCCTCTCGAAGCTGCCTCCATACTCACCTCCCACTGTACCACCATCTTGTTTCAAACCACTTGCTTTTCTCCAAATCTCATATGCTTTCTTTTTTTTTAATTTATTGTTTTTTTTTTAATTTTTACTTATTTATGATAGTCACAGAGAGAGAGAGAGAGAGAGGCAGAGACACAGGCAGAGGGAGAAGCAGGCTCCATGCACCGGGAGCCCGACGTGGGATTTGATCCCGGGTCTCCAGGATCGCGCCCTGGGCCAAAGGCAGGCGCCAAACCGCTGCACCACCCAGGGATCCCTTTTTTTTTTTATTTAAATTCAACTAGCCAACATATAGTAAGTACATCATTAGCTTCAGATGTCTCATATGCTTTCACGTTTCATCTTCCAGTGCCTTTTGTATATGCAGCTTCCTCTTTGTCTGCCATACTCCTTCCCCCTTCTCTCCATAGCAGATCCCACCTATCCTTCAAGGTCCAACTTCAATGCCACTTCGATTTTCCCCGAGGCAGGGCAGGGGGCCTTCCTTAGTCCTTTCGTAGTACCACGGACACACTCTTGTTATAGTGCTTATCACATGACACATTCAATGTGTCCCCCACCAGATTCAAGAGCAGGGGCTGTTATCTTTTTCATCTCAGTATCCCTAGAGAGGCAATGTAAAGTGATAGTTAAGTACCCTGGTTCTGGAGGAAGGCTGCCTAGATTAAAATCCTAGCTCTACCCCTCATTAGCTCTATTACCTTGATGAAGATATCTAACGCCTCCCAGCTTCAACGTCCTGAACCATAAAATGAGGATTAAATATAACATCCATGTCATAGATGGCTGTCAGGGTTAAAGAGGATACTGCAGTTAAAGTCCTCCAGTAGAACGCTTTGCACAGGTTAGCTGTGACGGTGATGATTATAACTGCCAGCAAAGACAACTAGTACCCTCTCTGGTGCCTTGCATGTTCCAGGTACTAAGTACACGTCATTAAAACTGAACAATAACCAGATTTCTCAAACTAAAGACCTCTAATTTGATCCCAGAGAGGCAGAATGCCACTCTCTGGTTACTGCTGAGTCCCAAAGACTTTGACCCCAAGGGAAAAAGGCTGTGAGGAAAGCTTTGAGAGAGCTTACAGCTCAGCCTTGAGGCTCTCAGTAACTAGGCCACCTCTGTGCAGCTTCATAAAGCAGCCTTTTCTGTTCTCTATGCAAGCATTTTGAAAATTTTTTCCAAATCCATTAATTTCTGGGCTCAAGACAGCCAGGACTTTTTGTCTTCGTGAATAATTAAGTAGTAAACAGCACAACAGGAACTCTTTGTTTGTGTAGCTTCTTCCACACAATATAATTATTCTGAGAACCATCGTATTATTGTGTGTCTCCACATTTCATTCCTTTTGCCTGCTGAGCAATACTCCATGGTGTGGATGTACCTCATTATGTTTATCCATCTGTTACTGTTGGACATTGGAGCCATTTCCAGTTTTTATCTTTAATAAATAAAACTGCTCTGAATGCTTGCATCTATGTCTGTGAAGACATACAACCCAGTCCAATTTGAATAACGGTTAAAAGAACAACAGCTATGAGCCACTGAGGAGGGGATGTGGGTAGGATGATAGCAGTAACGTGAGCTGTTTCTTTTTAGTATGTGTAGCTAACATTTTTATAAGATCTTAAATATCAAACTCTCCAAATATTTACAAACAGGAATCATTGGGTTAATTGCACACTTAGATTTACCAGTCCAAATTCCCACCTAGTGTAGACCCAACTCAAATGGCATCACGTCTGGCAGGAATCCAGAGAGAATCGCTAGCTATCAGAACACATTTTGCAAGAAACTGAAACACTGGCAAGAATTCCCTGAGGAAAGAAACTGGTCTCTGCCATATTCCAGCACCCACAACCTGGACACACACACACACACACACTTTTTTTTTTTAAGTAGCTCATTCCATTTTTGGAAAGTTCTAATGATTACACAGTTTTTCTTTATTGTGTAGCAGATATTGATCATCCTTTTTGCTCTAATCATGCTCTCTGGAGCCACACTTTCCACAATAAACTAAGAGTATTTGAAAATACAAACCCACACTCTTTAACCATTTCTGTAAAGGCACAGTTTAACTTGGGACCATATTGACATGGTGATTCTTCTGAAAAATAGCATGTGTAGTAGCTAAGCATAAGGGTGGGGAAGTCAGCCAGACTATGTTCAAGTCCTAATTACAGCTATATGATTTGGGCAAATGCTTAATCTTGTTATGCCCTAGTTTCCCTATTTGTGAAATGAGGATAGTAATAGATATCACACAAGACTATTGCAAGAACAAACAAAAAAATGTGTACCAAAGCCTCTTGCACAATGTTATTATCACTGAATATCTCCCAGTTTTTTAAAGGATCCTGCTAAAGAATGGTATACCAAACCATATACAGAGCTCCAGGTGTGGCTACCCAGGGAAGAGTTCTTAATTTTTTGTTTTGGTTGGTTGGTTGGTTGGTTTTTCACAGTTATACTGAAAATAATGAAGACCACCCTGCCACCCCACCATTTTTCATAAGACTTTCTTTCAAGCCATTATCCAAAAACTCATACCTGTTCGATCTAGTCCTAGACTTAACTGGAGGATCAATAATATTCTTGTTGGTTTGAGTAATTATTCCAAAATAACAAGGTCATTTTGAATCCTGACTCTGTTATCTAATACATTAAATATTGTTCCCAAATTTGTCATCTGAAAATTTAATGAATATGCTTTCTTAAGTCTTGATAAAAACATCATGTGAGGGGCCCCTGGGTGGCTCAGTGGTTGAGCATTTGCCTTTGGCTCAGGTCATGATCCCAGGGTCCTGGGATGGAGTCCTGCATCAGGCTCCCCACGGGGAGCTTGCTTCTCTCTCTGCCTGTCTCTGCCTCTCTCTCTGTCTCTCATGAATAAATAAATAACATCTTTAAAAAAAAAAAACCCACCATGCAGGACAGAATCAAAGGTCTTGAATCAGTTCGCACTGACATGAGCAATTTAACCCATGTAACCCAGCAAATCATATTAGAATCTTGTCACATTTTTCATCATTTCCATAATGACATCAACAGACTCTATAAATTTCTTGCTAAAATCAAGATCGAGTGGAACTCTTACATCTCCCTAATTTACATATCTGATAATTTTATCGTAAAATAAAATATAGATAACTTGACAAAAAATATCCCTAGAAAACTCAAACTCATTCCAACTGTCAACAACATTATTTATTTATCAATTATTTAATACGCTATTCTGGGTTTTTTTCCCTGTGAACAACATCCTACTTCCTGGTATTAGGTTCTGAAATCTGCCCTTCTCTTATTTATGAAATTTATGATGTTTTCCAGCCTCTTGACACTCTTTTATTTTCACCACAACTTCTCAAGAATATTTAAAGTTAAGATGTGTATAACTTTAGGCTCAAAGATAGAAAAGTGCTGGTAGATCCATGATCCCATCCACAAGTCATTTTACTACTATAGAACATAACTCTCTGGGCCCAGAGACTGGAGTGAGGGTGTCCTATCTTTCTATAATTTATTTTAAGTAGGCTTTATGCACAAACTGGGGCTTGAACTCACAATCCCAAGATCAAGGGTAACGCAGCACTCTACCAACTGAGCCAACCCAGGACCCCTTGGAAGGCATTTTTATAAAGTTTATTTACCATCTCCTTATTCTCTCTAAATCCAATTTCTTCCTAGCATTTTTCTTAGTCCTTTCACTTGCTGTGTTTTTACACTTGCTATGCTAATCCCTTTTTACTTTGAAGTGATCAGAGTTTTGACCTCAGTGTTCCTTTAGTTTGCAAAAGAAAAATAGAAAATAAACAAATAAATAAAAATCAGTCCTGGCCTACAGTTCTTCTTGTTATATCTCTCCGTTAATTATAAACTTGATAACTTAAATTTAATTCATTGAGTATTTGATATATAACTTTTTAATTACTGGAATTTAAATAAATAATAGCATGTTAATATCTAGTGATATTTCAAAATATATTAACCATGAATGACTATAAGCAAATTACCCTCTTTGCCTCTTGTTTCTTCATTCATAAAAATGGAATAATAACCCTCATGCACTGTTGGTAGAAATGTAAATTGATTCATCCATTATGGAAGACAGTATAAATGTTCCTCAAAAAATTAAGAGTAGGGGGATCCCTGGGTGGCTGAGCGGTTTAGAGCCTGCCTTTGGCCCAGGGCCTGATCCTGGAGACCAGGGATCGAGTCCCACATCAGGCTCCCTTCATGGAGCCTGCTTCTCCCTCTGCCTGTGTCTCTGCCTCTCTCTCTCTCTCTCTGTCTCTCAGGAATAAATAAATAAAATCTTAAAAAAAATCATAAAAAAAAATTAAGAGTAAGAATACCACACAATCCAGTAATCCCACTTCTGGGTACTTACCTGAAGGAAACAAAAATATTACTGCAAAAAGATAGATATGCTGCTATGCTTATTGCAGCATTATTTACAATAGTCAAGATGTGGAAGCAATCCAAGTGTTCATCAATAGATGAATGAATAAAGAAGATGTGATATACAAAAGTGGACACATAGATCATGTCACAGATTAGAGAGCCTAGAAATAAACCCATGATTATATGGTCAATTAATTTACAACAAAGGAGGCAAAGAGTATACAATGGGAAAAAGTCTCTTCAACAAATGATGTTGAGAAAACCCATCAGCTACATGGAAAAGAATGAAACTGGACTACTTGCTTACACTATATCCAAAAATAAACTCAAAATGGATTGAAGACTAAATGTGAGACCGAAACTATTAAATGCCTAGAAGAAAAAATAAGTAAATAAAATAACTAAAAATTAAATTCCTAGAAAAAAGCACAGACAGTAATCTCTTATCATCAGCCACAGAAACATTTTTCTAGGGACCCCTGGCGGCTTAGTGGTTAAGCATCTGCCTTCGGCTCAGGGCCTGATCTGAGGATCATGGGATCAAGTCCCACATCAAGGTTCCTGCATGGAGCCTGTTCTCCCTCTGCCTATGTCTCTGCCTCTCTCTCTCTCTCTCTTTCTGTGTTTCTCATGAATAAACAAATAAAATCTTTAAAAAAATTTTTTTTTCTAGATATGCTTCCCTTGGCAAGGGAAACAAAAGCAAAATAAACTATTGGGACTATATAGCAAAAGAAACCATCAACAAAACAAAAAGGCAATCTACCAAATGGGAGAATATATTTGCTAATGATATATCAGATAAAGGGTTAATATCCAAAATAATAAAGAAGTCAACACCAAAAAACCAAATAATCCAGCTAAAAACAGGCAGAATACATGAACAGACATTTCTCCAAAGAAGACAGACAGATGGCCAACAGACACAGGAAAAGATGCTCAACATCACTCATCATAAGAGAAATGCAAATCAAAACCACAGTGAGACAATACCTCACACCTATCAGAATGGTTAAAAATCAAAAACACAAGGAAGAAATCTTGGCAAAGATAAAGAGAAGAAGGAACCCTTGTGCACTGTTGGTGAGAATGCAAGCTGGTGGACGTTCCCCCCAGAATTGAAAATAAAATTACCATATGATGCAGTAATTCCACTACTGGGTGTTTACCCAAAGAAAATGAAAACACTAATTAGAAAAGATATATGCTATGCTTACTGCAACATTATTTACAATAGCCAAGATATGGAAGCAGCCCAAGTATCCATCCAGAGATGGATGGATAAAGAAGATGTGGTGTGTGGGTGTGTATAGATATGTAGATATACAATGGAGTATTACTCAGGCACAAAAAAAAGAACACAATCTTGCCATTTGCATCAACATGGATGGATCTAGAGGGTATTATGCTAAGTGAAATAAAGTCAGTCAGAGAGACAAATACCATATGATTTCACTTATATGTAGAATCTAAAAAACAAAACAAATGAGCAAACAAAACAGAAACAGACTTATCAATACAAAGAACAAGCTACTGATTGTGAAAGGGGAGCGGGGTAGTGGTGGACTAAATAGGTGAAGGGGGTTAAAAGGTATGAATTTCCAGTTATATAATAAGTAAGTCACAGAGATGAAAAGCAGAGTATAGAGAACACAGTCAATAATGTTGTAAGACGGTTGTATGGTGACAGATGGTGACACCTATCATGGAGAACATTTTGTAATGTCTATAAATGTCAAGTCACTATGTTGTAACCTGAAACTAATATATCATATGTCGACTATGCTTCAATTTAAATAAAAGAGCAATTATAGTACCAACTTCCTAAGGTTATTATGAGGGTTAAAGAAATTTGTCTATGTAAAGTTCTTACAATAGTATATGGTACACAGCAAGTATTATGTGCTGTTTTATTAATTGTAGGCCCAAAGCACCTGTGTGTATAACAGACTTTACTGAAGATGTGGGGATGGGAAGGGATTTACATTACAGAAACGCGACACAAACTGAATTTGGTCATCCTTTCTTCCCCAAAGCCTCCTTGCCTATTTAATTTTCAGGCTATCCCTTCCTTTGACTTCCCAGAAACTCTGTTCCCCCTCACCCTATCATACAGAACACCTGACCTCTTCATCCCCTACTCAACCTCAACCCTTCTCTGCAAACTGTACTCAGCTAACCTGCAAGCATTTTCCCCAGAGTCAACCCCTCAGAGCCACTTAGAAATCTTTTTCTTTCTCCTTCCTCAATACCCCCTGTGAGAATCGGACCAAGAGAAAGATTTCTTTCGTACGGTTATTTCCGTACATTTCATCACCTCTCTTAGCAAGAAGCAGCAGCAACAATCAATTCTTGTTTTAAACAGTCTTAACAGCAATTTTGATTCTTGAAACTTAGAAATTTCAAATGCATAATTTAAACATATTTGAAAATACACATTTTAAACATATTTAAATATGTTTTATTATCTTCCTTAATATTAAATTTCATCAGTGCGTTGCCTAGTTCTTGATATTTTATGACTGATGTCCATGAAAAGTGAGATTTGAATGCTAAGTGGGACTTCTTAATTCTAAGAAAGAAATCAGGAAGGATGTAGTTGGGTCATTCGTGCACAAATATAGCACTGATTCTGCCCAGGAAGGGAAGGAAGTAAAGTAGAACTTGAGGCTGCTTTCTCAACCTCAGGGAACACCAAGGACAGATAACATCATCTCCTCCCCCACTCTGAGTTACCAATTGCTGCTGTTTCTCCTCCCAAGCAAGGATCTTGCCAGACCTACAGAAGCTCCCTGTTCCTGGACAATACAGGGGTGGATGGGTGTGTGGGGCACCTGGCTGGCTCAGTCAGTAAAGCATGTGACTCTTGACCTCAGCGTCGTGAGCTCAAGCCCCACACTGGGCACAGGGATTACCTTAAAAAATAATCATAAAAATAAATAAATAAAGACAGTTGGAGGTTCAAGTGATGAATGAAAAATTAAAAGGTAAGACTATATTTATACCCCAAACCACAAAGCATGTCATACCAGTTATGCCTGACTACGCAAGCAAGTGTCCTAAGACTTCATTAGCTTAAGACTACAGAAATCAGGTCACATTTCTTCAACATACACATATATTTTTTAAGATTTTATTTATGCATGAGAGATACAGAGAAAGAAGCAGAGACACAGGCAGAGGGAGAAGCAGGCTCCCTGCCGGGAGCTCGATGCAGGACTCGATCCCAGGACTCCGGCATGACCTAAGCCAAAGCCAGATGCTCAACCACCGAGCCACCCAGGCATCCCTTCAACATACACATTTCAATGACTTCAAGTTGTATTCTCCGAAACATGAGAAGGTGATTCTCATTGTAAGTCTCATTGGATTCCTCCTTTTCCTTGTTTGTGGAAGAAAGTCAACATGACCCTGGCATTTGTAGGTTTTCTCCCCAAGTACATTTGCCACCACTGGTGCTTCTGCATGGCCCAGAGGCCACCTAACGCCATCTGGGGACAGGCTCCTCCCCAGTACTATTGTTGCTTTCCCCCAGCTGTCTTCCCAACTTGGACAGACTCCATCCTTCCCTCCCCAAAGTACAGCTAGGACCAGCAAGCAGGTGTCAAAAAAAGCCTGCCAGACACCTTGAGGATGGCAGAAGGAATGACACTGAAATGGATGGAAATTTAAACTGGCAGAGACGTATCACTGCTCCTTGAATTTGTTAGTCTATTCCATCCCTCCACCGGAGCTGGCTCCATGAGATACATACATCACACAGTCTCCCATGCTTAACAAAGGGCCTCATACTTAATGTTCTGCTGCTGCCATCTTGACATTCTTCATTTTCGAACAAGAAGCCCTCCATTTTCATTTTGCATTGAGTCCAGCCAATTATGTAGCTACTCACACCCTCTTTTTTTTTTAATTGAGATACAATCAACATGTAATATGATTTTGGTTTCAGGTGTATGACATAATTATTTGATATTTGTATATATTGCAAAATGATCATCACAATAGGTCTAATTAACATCTCTCACCATACCCTGTCACAATCACACCCTCCATTAAATACAATTCTCCTTATCCCCAGGCCTGCCTGTGTTTGCAGCCAAGGTATCTATGATTTTGTCCCTTTTTCTTGGAGTTATAATCCAACTTCAGGCACAAAATTCACCAGGGATGCAATTCTGCTCACAATGAAGGCAATCAAGTAGGTTAGTTATGAGAGATGAAATTGTCTTTCAATTATCATAATCACAAGGCCGTATAAAGGTGCTCTGATTTTTAAAAAACATTTTTAATTATTAAGTGTAGTTGACATATAATACTATATTAGTATTATACTAATGTGTATAACATACACATTAGTACACATACACATGTGTACAACATACTAATTCAACATTTATATACGTTAGGATCTGATCACACTAAATCTAGCTACCATCTATCATCATATAACGTTTTTACATATTAACTGTATTCCCTGTGCTGTACATTGTATCTTCAGGTCTTATTTGTTTTATACCTATAAGTAAGGGTGCTCTGATCTTATTTTATTTTTAAAAGATTTTGTTTATTTATTTGAGAGAAAAAATCATAAGCAGGGTGATGGGTGGAGGGAGAGGAAGAGCTCCCAAGCAGACTCTGCGCTGAGTGTGACGCCGGATGTGGGGCTCAATCTCATGACCCTGAGATCATGACCTGAGCCAAAACCAAGAGGCAGACACAACCAGCTGAGCCACTCAGGCACCCCAAAGGTGCTTTGATTTTATTTTATTTATTTTTTTTTTTGGTGCTTTGATTTTAATACAAATACAGAACAGACATATATCTGCAGTCATATATGTAAAATTATCTAAGTGTGGTTATGTAAAGATCCAGATATTTGGTTCCATGTAGACCAAAAATCAAGCAAACAACCATATTTTTATCTAAAGATACCTGTTTTGGGCAGCCCCAGTGGCACAGCGGTTTAGCACCGCCTGCAGCCCACGGCGTGATCCTGGAGACCAGGGATCGAGTCCCACATCAGGCTCCCTGCATGGAGCCTGCTTCTCCCTCTGCCTGTGTCTCTGCCTCTCTCTCTCACTCTGTATCTCTCATGAGTAAATAAAATAAAATCTTTAGAAAAATAAAAATTAAAAAAAAATGATACCTGTTTTGGTTAAGGGGCTTGGCATCACATAGAAAGACTCATTCTGTACATGAGGATGTTTGGGGGAGAGGCTAGAATATTTCATGACACCGGAACATTCTGAAAACATTAACTGCTGCTCTCATCCCCTCCCAGTTACACTGCTATCTCCACCTCCTTCTCTCCATCTCCCCAATTTCCCACCTTCTCCTTACTTCCCTTCCTCGACTCCATCCTAGCGTCTTTAGGGTAGTGTAAGTAATTTTACAGACCTGACCCCAGTATCTCCCCAGCGGGAGTCGTACTACATTCTGCAGAGGTCCTGGGGGCGGTGGGTAGAGGGTGAAGAGGTGAAGAGGTGACAGTGGCCAGCCCCAGTCAGAGCTGAGAAGGGGCAAAAGCAAGAACCAGGAGGAAATGGGTCACTGCCCCCTGGTTGGCAGGAGCAACTGCTGTGTCTGGGCTTTTATCCCGGGAATGAATCTTTGCTCTCTTCACCGGTGACCCACATGAACCATAATTCCCAACAGCAATAAAGTGGGGCAGTAAAGAAGGGCTGACACTCCAGAACTGCGGAGTGAGAGCTCCCTGGCAAGAGAGTAAAGACGGAAAGACATGGTGCTTTCACCGAGACAAAGGACACAACTCTTTTTCAGAAGATGAGATTTTTAAAAAGTCTGAGCCTTAACGAACCCACCCCTAGATGCCTCCATACCAAAAATTTCTCTCTTTTTTTTTTTGTATTCCTCTGATTTTAAACACCCCTTCGTTTCAAGGTGAGGTCAGGGTGAGGAAGAAGGGGTAAAGTGACAGCAGAGCCAAATCAAGCTGGGAGCTTGGAATCATGGGAGCTGCTGGAGAGCTTGGCAGAACCCCACTGTTTGTTGGATGGATCCTGGAAACACCCACTGATTTGGCTACTTCTTCCTTCCCTGCAAACAAGATCGTAACAAGACTCTCCTAGTTTGGAGTGGTGACATTGTGACCTCTTGGCCTTAGTCACGTCCTCTCTCCCACCCCAGCCTGAGACTGCCCCTCTCCTTGGCAGTTCCAGAGCCGCAGAGTGTTATTTATCAGCAGGCAGCAGAGGGCGATCTGGCCCCGGAGAATGACCGGGTCAACTCCGACCCTGGGCCCCGATTGCTAATGACTTGCAGCTCCATCAACATAAAGCTAACTCCTCACAAAGGAACATTGTCACTAGCATTTTCCTTTTCATCCTTGAAAGCTCCACTGCCTGAGCTAACGCCTTGCCCCTCCCTCCTGCCTTCATTCTCGCTCTCTTTCCTCTCCCAACCTCTTGGAAGTAGCAGGAAATGAACAAGGTCCACAGTGGAGAAAAACAAATCCCAGAGCCCTACCAAGGGAAACTACTGGAAAACGACCAAGTGGCATTAGCAGCTGCAGGAGCTGTAGATGGCCCTGTGTGTGTTGTGTGTGTGTGCAGTTTCATATACATAAAAATGACCTTGATAGATTGTTAAAAACAGTTTCCTGGGCCTCACCCAGAGTTCTGATTTAGGAGCCCTGGAGTGTGGCCCAAGAATTTGCATTCTTAACACTTCCAAGATATTTTAATGCTGTCAGCAGTGGACCATGTTTTCAGGAGCCCTGCTGTACACCAAATGCAGTGAATACTGTTATAGATCTGGGTTAGGGGCTTGCTTGTATAAAATCCTGTTAGGAAAATTCCCCCTAGAATAGCAAGTCCAGATCCTTCTAAATCTGGGCCAGGAGATCTCACAGATCAGCCTACTGCTGTTACCTCCCCTTGGAAAAGGAGCAGACAATATATCAACCAGAGCATTGTTTGGATGGGGCTGAGTTCAGATAATAAGCTGGTTCTCCATTGACTGTTTCTTTCATCCCAACTGGCAGGAGAAGCACAGTAGGCCCCTCCTTTACCCCTGGGCGGGAGATGGAGACTATCTACAGAACCCGGCTGTGTGTAACAGCTTGTATCCAGAGGTCTGGGTCCCCTGCTCAGCATCCTCCAGACTCCAGAACCTCTAGGTCACAGGCCCCTGTGGCATGAGCTGGTTATCCCCAAGAGAGGCGGGTATCCAAAGTCCAGCAATTGAAGGAGAGCCACTTATTTCTGTTTATGCACCAGAACATAACAAGATGGAGAAAAGTATCAATGAACACTTCTCATCCTCTGCTTATCCCGATTTATGACATAGGCCAAAACCAGTGCTTTTACCATCCTTTTCCCTCTCGAAGTTGGTCCAAATGGCACACCATTCAAATTGACAAACATCCTTTGAGCACCTGTTCCGCCCATGCCCCATGTCAGACACTAAGATGTGTTAGTCTCTGATAAAGCTAGACCTTGTTCTCGAGAAGCCCACAGTTTACCTGGAGACAAAGACTAACACATGTGTAAGAAATACATACCAAGATAGTGAGTGCATGGAGGTAGCAAAAATCTCCCAAGGCCTCTGGAGAAAAGAGAAGGCGTCCTGAAGGGAGGGGTTACACCAACATTTGAAGGGTGAGTAGGAGTTCACTAAAATGAGACAAAGGGGAAGGCCAAGAAAAGAAGCCATTTGAGTCTTTGGTGTAAGAAAATTGGGGTAATGCTGAAATATAAAGTGCAATCTGGGGTCAGGGGCCCCTTTCACAGCTGGCCTTCAGCTGGCTTAGGGCATTTATCACCACTCCAGAACCAAAAGGGAGACCAAATGGGATGATATGCTTCACCAATCCTGTAAGAACTGTCAGTAGGAGCTGCTTTCCCAGCCAAGTCCCCCCTGAGGGACCTAGGGAGGGGCACTTTTCCTCCCAGAGGGCCACTGTTTGAGCCAGAAGAAGCCCACAGGGATGGGGTCTGAAACTCAGTTTCTTATACAGAACTGTCTCGACTAGTTCTGGAAGCTAAGGGGCTAGCAGGTCTGCTACACAGAAGATGGACCAAAATGGAAGAAACCACAGAAGAGCCGGAAGACCCACTTGTGAGCACAAGAAAGCTACCCCCAGCAGCTCCAGAATGACTCTGGAAGACCTTGAAGAGGCTGTAGGTCGAGAGCAATGAGAACAGAGAGCAGTGCTTGGTTACTGCCATCTGATCCAGTTTCTCCCCTTGGCATGTGGGGCGGGGGGGCATGCGGTTAACATGCAGGTAGTTCAGATATGCAGATACTTTCCAGAAGGTAGAGGATGGTGAGTGGTTCGTTTCAAAGGAATCAATTTCCAGGTCCTCAGTTTCTGCTCATAGTCTTCCCTAAACAGGTGTGCCTCTGAGGGCATCTGCAGCCCTGGTATACTTTTCCCGCCTTTTTCTCGCTCCATTGCCTTCTTCCACTTCCCACTTAAAAAAGTTTACCGCTCCTTCTTTTCTATGCTGGTAAATGGTGCATTGCTCTAAGGTATAAAAATCTCTAGGATATTAAAGAGATAATTCCATAATTATTCGAATCAAGGAAACATAAAGACCTCCCCACCCTTTCCATCTCCTTAAGAGACAAATCTCCAATAAAACTTCACTTCTTAATAAGTGAACTAATGTTGCAGCATCTGGGTGGCTCAGTCAGTTAGGTGTCTGCCTTTGGCTCAGGTCATGATCTTAGGGTCCTGGGATGGAGTTCAGCAGGAAGTCTGCTCCTCCCTCACTCTCTGCCTCTCCTCCCACTCATACTCCCTCTCTCTCTGTCTCTCTCTCAAATAAATAAATAAAATCTTAAAAAAAAAAAAAAAGATCTCAGGGTCCTGAGATCCAGCCCCATGTAGGGCTCTGTGTTCAGTGTGGAATCTGTTTGTCCCTCTTCCTCCCCTTCTGCTCCTCCTCCCACTTGAGCGCTCTCTCTCTCTCTCTTTGTCTTAAATAAATAAATACATATATAAAATCTTTTTAAAAAGAAGTGAACCAGTGTTTACTAATTATAAAAACTTGGGAGCGCCTGGGTGGCTCAGTTGACTAAGCTTCTGCCTTCAGCTCAGGTCATGATACCAGGGTCCCTGGGATCAAGCTCCGCATTGGGCTCCCTGCTCAGCAGAGAGTCTGCTTCTCTTGCTGCCCCTACTTGTGCGTGCTCTTTCTCTCTCTCTGTGAAACAATTAAATAAATAAAATATTTTTAAAAATAAAAATTTGTAATAAATCTGTTATTTTGATAAATGTTACTAATCATAATATTTTTAAACAATTAGAACCTTCTGTCACTGAAAATACTTTTTTTCTTTTTTAAATGATTTTATTTATATATTTGATAGAGAGAGAGAGAGAGCATGAGTGGGGAGGAGGGTCAGATGGAGAAGACTCCGCGCTGAGCAGGGAGCCTGATGCAGGACTTGATCCCAGGACCTGAGATCATGACCTGAGCCGAAGGCAGATGCTCAGCTGACTGAGTTAACCAGGAGCCCAGGAAATACTTTTTATTTATTTTTATTTATTTATTTATTTATTTATTTATTTATTTATTTTTTTAGGAAATACTTTTTAAATGAGTTTTGATTTATGTATTTTCGTTGCAGAAAAGTATGTATAATAGAGGACCAATAAAATGCTTTCAATCACTAAATTATCTTAAGATTACATAGAAGAGAATCGAAATATGATTTCAAAGAAAAAAAGAAATATGAAACTTCCAATTTAGAGAATTTCATCATGAATTAACTAAATCAATGAGGATAATATCAAGTAATTGATATTAATATGAATCATTTAGATGCATTAAAAAGAGTGATTTCATAGTCTTATTAATATTTACAAAAGGCCAATCACTATGTTTTACAACTTTTACAACTCTTGCAGCTAATGACAAAAATGTTAGATGCCAACTTTAAATATACAAGAGGGTACATGGTTTTTCATGACTCTTAAAAAGATATAGAAGCAAAAATGTTTGAGGACTGTAGCTCCAGCCAGTCATTTCCGGAGGGGGTATCTCACAGGGCTGTGAATCAGCATCACTTCAAGACTCCTCCAGGGCAGAGTCAGACCAGTCTTCCCATTTAGTGACTTCCACCCAGTTTCCAGCAACCAACACCAGTTACTCACCTCCCAGTCACATAGCCTCTGGCGCTTGCAGACTCAGCCACATACACAAATACCTGAATACCCTTGGGCATGCATAGTACTTAACCCCTCTGTGCCTTAGCTCTCTAATTTACAAAATGGGAGTAATATTTACTGCTTCTTCTATTTCTACTTCTTTTTCTACTACTATCACTACTTTTAGTTTATGTGTGTTACCTTAAGAAATGTTTGGCAATGGAAGCCATTATTTATCTGAATACTCACTCAACAGAAAAGGAAGAATGAGAATCTGGGCGGTCAAGCCCGATGTCAAAGGTCATTTGATAGGTTAGTTGCAAAGGACTAGAACCCTGGAATGCTAGCATTTAGCCTACTGACCTCTACTTTCTGGCGGCAACTCAGAGCTTGCCAAAAGAATCGAGACGCATGGTTCATAACATCTTTTCCCAACACAGGCCTTGAGGACAGCCCATTCTTTGATGAGTTTGTGTTAACCACTGCCCAGGAGCATTTGTAGCTAGAGTAGGGAGCGTAGGGTTGTACACGAAGGTCTTCAGTCTCTTTGTCCTCAGGCTGGACTCCCCCAATAACAGAAGTGTAGATACCCACTAAAATCTCCTATCACTACTCATTTGTTCATTAAATCATAAAAATCTTAGATTTTATGAATCTGATAACTAGGAGGGACTGTAGAAATCAGACTGTCCCTGCTCTTAGGTCCAAACCTTTCCCATAAGTTACTCTGTAGCAGGGTTTCAAGGAAGCATTTCCATCTCTCTTCCCCAAGGCTGGTCTCTCCAGGCTGGAGAATCACTGCTCAACGGAGTCAGCAGCACTTCCCATTACTCACCAACTCCAATCACCTGTCTCTGTTTCAAGCTCAAGCTTTTATTTTTAAAAAAGATTTTATTTATTTATTTACTTAACAGAGAGAGAGAGAGAGAGGAAGCACAAGCAGAGGGAGGCACAGGCAGAGGGAGAGGGAGAAGCAGGCTACCTTGAGCAGGGAGCCCAATGTGGGACTCCATCCTAGGACACCGGGATTATGATCTGAGCCAAAGGCAGATGCTTAACAACCCAGGCATCCGCAAGCTCAAGCTTTTAAAGCTCAGGATCTCCTTTGACTAAAACTAATAATAATAAAGTTTTATAACTTCTCTTAATGTAAATTGAAACAATGTTTGGGATTAAAATATATGTTTTTAATTTATACAGCTCTGCCTCCTTGGGAAGGTTCAGGTTCCTTCAGAGAAACATTTCACCCCCCCCCCTTTTTTTACATTTTTATTTATTTATGATAGTCACACAGAGAGAGAGAGGCAGAGACACAGGCAGAGGGAGAAGCAGGCTCCATGCACAGGGAGCCCAACGTGGGACTCGATCCCGGGTCTCCAGGATCACGCCCTGAGCCAAAGGCAGGCGCCAAACTGCTGCGCCACCCAGGAATCCCTATTTATTTATTCGAGAGAGAGAGAGAGAGAGAGAGAGAGAGAGAGAGAGAGAGAGGCGGAGACACAGGCAGAGGGAGAAGCAGGCTCCATGCAGGGAGCCTGACGTGGGATTCGATCCCGGGTCTCCAGGATCGCGCCCTGGGCCAAAGGCAGACGCCAAACCGCTGCGCCACCCAGGGATCCCCACATCTCACCCCTTTATCCACACCCCCTGGACCCCACATTCCAACACATACTTCTTGGCTCTAAGAGTGTGTAGGGTACATGCGGCAGACCACCAAAGATGAATAGAAAGAGGTGTGAGCCAGACAACCAGCAGTGATTAGACCCAGTGCCTGCACACATATGTGCGTGCACCGGGCTGGGACGGAGAGGAAGTGGACAGAGGAGTTATACACAAACAGAGAAAATTAAGGGTGGGGCTGAAGGGAACAGCTCATGAAAATGCCAATGTTCTTCCAAATTAATAGAGAAAAGGCAACAGACAAAGATTTAAGGATGGGAAGGAAGGTGGGAAAGAGCCAAACCACACAATTTTCTGATGGATTTCTTTTTTTTTTTTTTAAGGTCTTATTTATTTATTTGAGACAGAGCGAGCACAACCAGGGGGAGAGGAAGAAGCAGACTCCCCACTGAGCAGGGCGCCCCATGTGGGGCTCCATCCCAGGATCCCAGGATCATGACTTGAGCCCAAGGCAGACACTTAACTGAATGAGCTGCCACCACCACCCCTCCCACAACCAAGGATTTTATTTTGTACCTTTCCAGAGCTCTCATGTCAGCTCTTCCTGTTCTGGAGTTTGCGTGCTGTTCCAAATGATCTCTCTTTAATTCTTGCCAGTCCCTCTTTCCCCTCTATTTTAGGTGGTTTCACTGCAGTGCACCTGCCAAATTCACACGCATTAAAAATAGAAGGGCCTCATCTGGGCAGCCCCGGTGGTGCAGCGGTTTAGCGCCGCCTGCAGCCCGGGGTGTGATCCTGGAGACCCAGGATCGAGTCCCACATCGGGCTTCCTGCATGGAGCCTGCTTCTCCCTCTGCCTCTCTCTCACTCTCTCTGAATGAATAAATAAATAAATCTTAAAAAAAAAAAAAAAGAAGGGCCTCATTTTTCATCAACCCAATTCTTTCAAAATCTTTGACCCTGACAACACAGTAAGAAGTACATTTATATGCTGAACTAGTAACCACATGCACAAAGTATAACCAAACCGAGTTTCAGGAAACCATCCCAACCTTACCACAACCTTTCAATGGTTCCAATTTGAAAGCGGACCAAGTGCAACCCACTAAATTGATAACACAACCTGCTAATGGCTCACAACTCATTTTTAAACACAGAATCATTTTATAGATGAACAAATTAAAACAAAAGACAAGGCTCCAGGTCATCACTGGCATCAAAACTGGGGCTAGAACTCTCAAGTTTTCCTGCATGGAGCTAGATTCCACTCAGAACAGAACCTTTGATTGGAACAGGATCGTCTTTAAAATATGCTATTTTGGCACATAATCATCTTGCTTGTTTTTGTGTGGGCTCTCTGCCATTCTCAATTACTTGATGCCAGACCAATGACACCTAGCAAATGGAGAAATTTGGGTGAATTAGGAATCCAAAATGCAGACTTTATTTATTTATTTATTTATTTATTTATTTATTTATTTATTTATTTATAGTGCTCAGGGACCTCTACTGCTGCTCCCTGCTGGTAACTGAGGTAGACTGGTCCTCTCATTAGGTGGAGCTGGATAGGTGGTAGGGGTGAGAAGTGGGGTAGAGGGAGTCAGGAGGGGCATGGATGGGATTTCCTTCTCCTTTCTTCCTCCCTTCCTCCATCCCTCCCTCCCTCTCCCTCTTCCTTCCTTCTTTCTTTCCCTCCTTCCATAAGCAAACCGATATTTAGTAATATACTAAATTATTATTATATACCAGGTTTTGTGCTACTTTCTATAGATGGGGTGAAAAAATCTCCTAAGAAACATGCTCTGGCAAAGCAATCAGCTTGTAAGCAGTCCATTACAATGCTACACAGAAGTTAAGGCTTCATGAGAAGGAAGTTGAAGCCTATATTTAACCCAGACCGGTGAAGAAAGAAGTGATAAGAAAGGCTTCCCTAAGGAGGGGATGGCTGAGCTGATTCCAACCAGGTGAATAAAAGGAGAAGGAGGTCTCAGGCAGAGACCCTCCAGGAAACAGGGGATGATCTCACTATTTCCTAACATTAATGTGCAGAGCTCCTAATTCTGGGAAATCTGCTAACTATACACTGATTTTCAACTCCTGTCTCTGAATACACCTGAACCAGAGAGAGAAAGGTACCCATCAATCCCTACCTGCCCAAACCAGTTTCCAAAGCGACAGACCTCATGCAGGGCAGGAAAGAGAGAGAGCACACACCTATCTTGCTCATTCTTTGAGTTTTTAAAATGGTTACAATAGTGGTAGGTTGTTTTAAGTTACACTTTTTGGAATTATTTGAACTCAGAAATCCAACAAGAATATCCACTATGTCAATGTTGTCATTACTTTGAGATGCTTAAAAAAAAATTAAAAAACAGCCCCTTCCCTCCCCCGACTCCATAGACTAGCTTAAGAGGCCCTCATAATAGTACTAGAGAGACAGCCTCTCCTCCTCTTGCTTTCCTCCCTACATTCCCTGGAGAGATTGGAGAGATAGGGCCATTTGTTTGGATAGGACCCTGCTGCCAGGTCTCAGCATCTGGTCTCAGGCGACAAAACAAAACACAACAGGAAAGTCAGGAAGAAGCCAGGGAGCTAAAACTAGACCCTTGAAATATCAAGCCTCCAACCCAGCACATCTTGGAACGAGGACTCTACACACAGGAATAAACAAAAACTGTCTGAAGATCTAACTTGAAATAATGCCAATTAGTATGTCCTCAGTGATCTTGATGTGGAAAATAATTATTTCTCAGTCTGCAACTGATCCAGATGGTGTTAGAAAAGCTATATGAAAAATTCTAACAATTTGGCATCTTCCTCAACATTTGTCTTCCTGAGGATCAGCACATTCATTAAGGTCTTGCTCTTCTGTTTGGCAGCCATTCATCTACTAAAAATATCTAAGGTCTTTGTAGTTTATTTCAACCATTACTTCTTAGAAATAATAGACTTAAAATTCATAAGAAAGTCTGAATTATGCAAGTTGTCTGACTCTGAAACCTCTTAAATCAGTAAAAAATGATAGTTCTCAAGACTTTTACTAAATGGCCTTTATTCAATGCCTATTAATACTAGGATATTTTTAAATTTTTACTTGTATTTTTTAGACCGGCAGAGAGAGTGAGAGGACCAGAGGGAGAGGGACAAGCAGATTCCATACTGAGCACAGAGCCAGACATGGGGCTTGATCTCACGACCCTGAGATCATGACCTGAGCCAAAATCCAGAGTCAGCATTTAACCTACTGAATCACCCAGGCGCTCCAATACCAGAAAATATATTAAAAAAAAAAAAAAACATATCCTATCTCATATGTAACAATCCTAAAAAGTAATTATTTTGTTCCATGAGATTCAGAAGTTAGGCCAGGTAGTGAAAAAAAGCAATAATTGAAGTACAAATGTGTCTCTCTTCAGAATCCATGATCTTTCCCTGGATGCTGTCCCAACTAAACCAAAGCTGGCTCTAATTTAGTTAATTAGCTAAAGCTACAAGCATTGTCACAACAAGAGAATAACCAGAAAGGCTCTCTGACCCTCTCTCTCTCTCTCTCTCTCTCTTTCTCTCTCATCTTCCTTTCTCACCCCCATTCCTCAGGTGCTCTGCTCTCTTCCCTTACCATCAAACAGAGCTCTCTAAAAATGCATTCTACCATAAAAGATCAGAGCAGGGTTTTCCAACAGGGGTCCAGGACTTTTACTATTCCTACCCCCACCCTCATTACCCTGAAGTCTCCAAAGGGGTCTGAGAGAGCTGTTCTCTCCATTTCAAAGGAGTCTAATAGAAATTGTGAATTCTTTTCAGGCTACTCAGATTCCTTGTTTTTATCTGGTGTCCCATCAACTCAGTATAATAGGCCTGATTGTCTTTTTTTTTTTTTTTTTAAGATCTTATTTGAGAGACAGAGTGAGCTAGTGAGAGAGAGCATGAGGTGGAGAGGGGTAGAGGGAAAGGGAGAAGCAGATTCCCTGCTGAGCAGGGACCCAACTCTGGGCTGGATCCAGGGACTCCAGGATCATGGCCTGAGCCAAAGGCAGATGCTTAACCGACTGAACCACCCAGGTGCCCCAGGCCTGATTGGCTTATAGGAAATTGAATTAATCAATAAAGGATATTTGTCTGGCAGGTTGAAACCTTTCAAAGCACTGAGATGTACCCTTGAGAGCTATGTAGCAGTGAAATTTAGGTCTTTGCAATTTAATCTCCACTAACAAGGTCTTAATCCAAAGGGATCAGCTCCTTAGTAAACATTCAAGTAACAGGGCCATTGTGTAGGAGGAAAAAGGTATAGATTGAAAGATTGAAGATATGTTGATCTGGATATCTGTGTTCATAATGCAGAAGAACCAATAGACCACACTGGTTAAAGTAATGAACTTTTTTTAAAAAAATGTATTTTCTTTTATTAAGTAGGTTCCACACCTCAGCCCCAGTGCGGGGCTTGAACTCACAACCCTGAGATCAAGACCTGAGCTGAGATCAAGAGCTGAATGCTTAGGCGTGCCTGGGTGGCTCAGTCAGTTAAACGTCTGTCATGATCCCAGGGTCCTGGGATGGTGCCTTGTGTCGGGCTCCCTGCTCAGTGGGGAGCCTGCTTCTCCCTCTCCCTCTGCCTGCCACTCCCCCTGCTTGTGCTCTCTCTCTCTCTGTCAAATAATAAATAAGTAAAATCCTAAAAGGAGTGTGAGAGAGTGTGTCAAATGTTAACCGATGAACCACCCAGGCACCTCGAAGGTAATGGACTTTGACAGTAGAAGAACACTGTTCAAATCCTGACTCTGTCACTTGTTAGAAGTTACTAATCAAATTATTAAACATTGTGCATCAGTTTTCTCATCTGTGAAATAATAGTAACTATCCCATAGGATTGCCAACTGGGTGTATGGGATAATGCGCTTGAAGTGCAGGATTCCTGACACTATAATCACTGCTCAGCAAATGCTGTCTTAAAATTTTTTCGAAGGACCATAACCCAAACTGGTCTTCCACTGTGATGCAGGATATCTCCTCCTCCCCCGTCTGCCGAGCAACTAGTTCCTTTTTCACCCCCTGGACAAACTGGATGTTTTGGCTGATGTTGGAAAACCCCTGGAGCAAAAGCTGAGGGAAAGTACAGTCTGGGTCCAAAGGCCAAGTAGCAATCTTTTTGCCCCAAGTGAGGCTGCCAGCGGGCAATAGTGTAGAGGGCATCAGGGTTGGTGGCACATGGAGGAGTGTAAAGAAGAGAACTTCCCCCAGATTGCAGGAAGCCCACTGTCTGGTGTAGAGCCAGGAGTCAGCTTGGCAAAGAGAGATCCGCCCAAACCAGATCTGGGTAAGTCTAATTGTTGGATGTGTGTAGGTGCTTGCGAGGGAAGACCTTCCTCTAGTAGTAAAGGCTCAGAGATTCAGGGCAGGGGACTGGTCCAGGAACAAGGAACACTTGGCAGTGCAGCGCCACCACCTCGCAGAACACTAACTCCTGCTATCCCTCTAAGCTGCCCCTCCCCCCACCAGCTGCCAGGGTAATCGCCCTAAAGCGCTACTTCAATCATGTCACTCCTCAGTTAAACTGTCTGTGACACCTACGGAATTAAGCACGGACTTTGTAGCCTCTCCAGTGTGCACCCAACTTATCGTCCGTGCTCCGTGTCACGTGCCGGATTGCGGTACTCATTGTTCCCTGAGTTCATCCTGAGCTCTGGCTTCTCCGCGCCTTCCTTTCTTCATCTTTTTCTCTTCCTCCTCCACCTCCTCCTTCCTCATTGCCATTGTCATCCTTTTTTTTTTTTTTTAAGACTTTAAGTCATCTCTACCCTCAACGTGGGGCTCGAACTTACAACCCTGAGATTAACAGTAGCACGCTCCACTGATCAAGCCAGCCAGATGGCCCATTCCTTTATTCTTTAGTCGCTCTTAGGAATAGCCTCTTGTTCCCTCCCATCTCAGATGACATCCCTCCCATAACAGTTTCCAGTAACCCTCTCCCAATTCCCCCAGCATTCTCTCCTCTGAAACTTGGGCATGGAAGGTTCTTTGTAAATTTGGTTTTCTACCAGCAATCAGATTGTTAGCTCCTTAAGGTAGGTACAGTGTCTGAGTGGGTGGTTCCCTCTGCCAGTACTTGTATGACTGCTGAATTGAATCAAGCTGAAAAACCCTTTCTTCCCCAAGACTCTCTTCATATACATTCCCCTAAAAATCCTCCTCCAAGTGAATTAATTTTTTTAAAGATTTTATTTTTTTTATTCATGAGAGATACACAGAGAGAGGCAGAGACACAGACAAAGGGAGAAGCAGGTTCCCATGGGGAGCCTGATGTGGGACTCGATCCTCAGGACTCCAGGATCATGCCCTGAGCCAAAAGCAAACAATCAACAACTGAGCCACCCAGGCGTCCCAAAACAGAATTGATCCTTCCAATTTTACTGAGCAGGAAACTGAGGTCTGGAGAATAAAAATAACTGGTATAGAGGCGGTGGGGGGTGGGGGTGACAGTGCGACAGAGGCCATATGGAAACTTCCATAGCAAAGTCAACCCAGGGGTGATTCTGCTTGTCTTTCTTTTAGTCTCTCTTGTCTCAAGGCTACTGTGACAGCCTGGAATGGATTAAACCATGAATAGCAACTGTTGGTCTCTAAGCCTGGGGTGAAGTAGTAAGTCTCATTAACTCTGTCCTTAGAATTTTTAAAAGTGAAAAGAAAGAGGGAAAGAAATTTTGCCCCCAGAGAAATGTACTGCAACATGAAATCATCCACAGCTTTAACATTTCAATGTTTTTCTTCTCTGAAGATACCGGGACAGCCTGTCTCTGCTGTTTTTCATCATATAAATTGCTCTGCTTGAAAGGCAAGTGGGGGTAAATATAGCAGCAGTATCTCTGATGTAACATTCTTTGACCTGGCCTGGACATGTCCTTGACATTGTCCTTTAGAAAGGAAAGAGGAGAGAAAATATGTCCTTGCTACTGTATGTAAGAGAAACTCTTCTTCCTAGCCGTTATCAGGGGACAGGAGACAGATGAGTATAAGGAATCAAAATAAAGGAGCGAAGGATGCTAGCGATTTGTCAGGTCTCCTGTGTTTGGCTGTCTGGCAGGCCGGCCAGAGCCAGTCAATCAGCAGTATTTACCAAGGTGGAGGTGGCCAGATGCCCTGAACTGGAAATCACACACGGTTCCACTTCCAGTTCTGCCCGTTGCATTTTGAAAAGCGTCTTGCCTAAAATATTTTGTTGTCTTACTGGATCCCATTTTCCCCTTATTCTCTTTCCAGGCTCGTTTTCCTTAAGGCAACAACTTATAGTTAGCAATAATGCAATTTTAATTTAAAAGTGGTCAGAATACACATCAGAATGATCACTGTGGTTATTTCCCTCTGGTGAGAGGTCAGGGAACTAGAGGCTGGGAGGCGGGCAGAGTGAATGCCGCAGGGATCTTGGCTCTGTACTGTGGGGCTCTTTCACAATGAGAATGATTAGTAAATTGCATGTGTAATTTTTCAACTAGGGAAGGAAGGAAATAATGGATTGAGAAACAGCTCACTTGTGATTTATATGTGACACTTGATTTAAGCATATTATGAGCTCTCAAATCCCCACAAAGTAAAGTATCTGTTGGGTAGGTTAACTGCAATTTTCTTATTTCCAGTGTCTGGGATAACATCTCAACTCTTTCTTTTTTTAAATTTTGCATCCCTAATGTAAAATTTAAACTATGTGCCACAGATAAAAATGTAATTTATGTATGTATAAGCCATATATAGTGGGTTTATATGTATGTATACTTCCGTCTACCCATTTCTTTCTGTCGAATACCTACTTCTTTATTTTCTGAATAAGAAATGAGAGAACCTTTTTTTTTTTTTTTGGAGTTTCATTTTTTTGTAATTTTTTAAAAAGATTTTATTCATTTATTTGAGAGAGAGCGAAAGCACAAGTGGGGTGAGGGGCAGAGGGAGAAGCAGACTCCCCACTGAGCAGGGAGCCCATGGTGAGTCTTGTTCGGGGATGCTAAGGGCATGACCTGAGTGCAGTCAGATGCTTACACTCCTGAGCCACCCAGGCAACCCACGAGAGAACCTTCTGATGATGACCACTGGCATGTGTGCTCACTGCCCCCTTTCTGAAGGCTGCTAGTCCAATTAAGACAGCCCCACTGTCCCACAAGTTAATGTATACATTCATGTAAGCAAGATCCCTCACCCAGTGCCCAGCATGGGATACCACTCTATCAGACCTGGGAAGCCTTCTCTCCTCCCCTGTGTCTAGAGAAGAAGACAGAGTCAACACCAAAGAATTTCAGTGTGTAAGCATGTGGCCTTAGGAAAGCTACAGCTAGGCAGAGTTAGATATGCTGGCTCCTTGATGCTAAGCAAATGATGGGAAGGACTTACGGAGGGTCATCCCCAGCCCCCACCCAAGCCTGTTGCCTGGGGCGTGCTCCTGAAAAAGTTTACCTAACTTCCACCTAGAAAAACAGAGCTCTCCTCTGGAATTCAGCACAGTTTAGAAAGGTCAGAGAAATTCACAGCCTGGGGCCCTATGTCTGCCTGGTGTCAAAACAACCAGATACTCTTCTTTCTGCTTTGCAGTTTATAAAGCCCTATGAGAGGCCAGGATCTGAATAACAGGCCTGGGATCTGGATTTTAAAAATAAAAAATAAATTTAAAAAACAACAACAACACAGAGAGAAGGAAGTGAAGATGAAGAAAAAAGACACTAGTACAGCCCGAGAGACCCTGTATCCTAGATGCCAGTAACCTTGTATCTCTTACCTCACTTTTTACAACCTCCCTTATTCCCAAAAGTAAGATTTGTCCCCATTTCAGAGACACTCAAGCTCACAGGCTGGGCAGCATGTCCAGGGTCACACAGCAACAAAGTGGCAGAACCAGAAGATGAACCCATCTGCTTTGACCCCTGATCCATTGAGCGCTCCATCCACAGCTCCACGTGCGGAAACTGAATCCCTGAGCATTTTCTGGGACCTGCAGAACGTCACAAAGCTAGTAAATAGCAAGGCTGGCATCTGCCTGTAA
This sequence comes from Canis lupus familiaris, assembly GCF_011100685.1. Taxonomy (NCBI): domain Eukaryota; kingdom Metazoa; phylum Chordata; class Mammalia; order Carnivora; family Canidae; genus Canis; species Canis lupus. The sequence goes on from NC_049238.1 coordinate 63,316,832, forward strand.
TTCTGATCTCAAACTTGAGGTAGATAGTCTATGTTTAATAAGATGTTCTGTTTGCTGATGGGAAACAAAAGGTGGGGTGGAAGAAAATGAGAGGTCACATAAGAATTGACCTATTTAGATTCGATAACCCAGGCTGCGGGCATGGTTTGCAGGGAGAGGTCCTTAAACTAAAAGGTGACACCATGAAGTCACAAATCAGAGCAATGAGTAGGTTATGAAACCTGGCAAATCCAGGAATCTGTACCAGAGAGAGCAGTCTTCAGTTTTCCTTCTCAGCCTTAATCAAGTCTTTAAATCAACAGCTTAATTTATTTTTATTTTTATTTATTTATGATAGTCACAGAGAGAGAGAGAGAGAGAGAGAGAGGCAGAGACACAGGCAGAGGGAGAAGCAGGCTCCATGCACCGGGAGCCCTATGTGGGATTCGATCCCGGGTCTCCAGGATCGCGCCCTGGGCCAAAGGCAGGCGCCAAACCGCTGCGCTACCTAGGGATCCCCAACAGCTTAATTTTTGAAATAAAATGATACATGTTCACAATTCAAAATTCAAAAGATACAAAAGATAGAATGTGAAAAGTCACTCACTTTCCATTCCCTGCCCTCACAGCGAGCCTGACCAGCATAGGGTATCCAGAGACCTTGATTCTGCCTAAATACAGAGGGTTCTGGATATTGTATTAGAAAAAATATCTGTTCACGCGGTATGATGACAATTGTGAAAAGATCCGATGCCTTGTCCAAAATATATCTCCATGAGCCTTGTACCACTTTCCCCTTCAAACGAGAAGGAAGTTCCCCCAGTGAGTGTTCCTCCTGGATGGGAGGAACAAAGCAAAGATGGGAATAGCACTTCCAGAACTACACAGGAAAAGGGAAATGGTCAAACTTAGTGCTTTTGCTTAAGGGCCTTTCTGTTCATCAACCTAAAAATTATTTTCTCTGGTTATTTTGCTATCCCCATTCTCATCCTCAAAACAAATGCCCATCTGGGGAAGCCCTGAGGGGTCCTCACTAAGGCAAATTTAATGTTAGGATTTTAAATGTGATACATTTTCCCCGATAGCCCCACAATTTCTAGAAGAGCCAATTTGACACAAACTAGATTTTGCTTACAGGTGAAATGTGAGGAATATCTAAATCAAATGGCTTCCTCCCCTTCCTGATGCCCTGTCACTGACCTCTCAAGAGCATAATTTATGAAGACCCTCTTTTTTTCCTTCCCTTTTTTTTGTTTCAATTTTTTATTTAAATTCTAGTTAGTTGACATACAGTGTAATATTAGTTTTGGGAGTAGAATTTAGTGACTCATCACTTACATATAATACCCAGTGCTCATCACAAGTGCCTTCCTTAAAAAAAAAACAAAACAGAAAAACAAGTGCCTTCCTTAATACTCCCCGCTCCCCCTTTAGGCCATCCTCCATCCACCCCCCTCCATCAACCCTTAGTTTATTGTGTATCCTTAAGAGTCTTCCCCTTTCTCAAAGTAAAACAACAAGAAAGTTGAAGAAGCCCTCTCAACTTCCCAAATGTTAATCAGGCTTGCAATTGAAATACCTGAGGACACAGAGCTCACACCAGCTTTGTCTGTCTGTGTCTTTCCAAATCAGAACAAAGTCTTTGCCCAACTTTGCTGCTAAAGGTTCTGTCCTGTTTCTGTCCTTCTTTATCAAACTCATCTAACAAATTATCTGCACTTACCGTTATCTTCAGCCCTTAACTTTCAATAAATTGGTTTTGGTCTCTATTGAAAATGTAATTAGGGGGCATTATGTACTCCTGAATAGGTGGATTCAAATGCCCCTCCTCAGTCTTGACTGACATCCAGAGTCTCCTATTCAATTTGTTACTATAAATCACACTCTAAGTGATCGTTCTTTTTTGTTTAGTAAATGTTTAAAAAATTTAATTACATGACAGTATAGCACCATTAGTATTAGTAGTATGTAGTTCTATCTACATAAAAGGCAGGAAAAGTCACCCACAATGCCACTACCCTAAAACAGATAAACTTTTTTTAAAAGTCATGTTTATAGGGCATCTAGCTCAATACATTATAGTTCATCTTGTGGAATGCTATGCAACATTTGAAAACGATGAGACAGATCCATACATATGAAAACACTCCCATAGTATCTATAAAATGAACATAGCATGATGTATGACAATATATATAATACTATTTGTGTATTTTTATAACTATATTTCATGCTGGGATATGTATGCAAATTTTCTGTAAGGACATACAAGACACACTCAACAGTGATTGCTTGTAGACTCCAGAAAAAGGGAATGGCTGATAGGAAAAAAGGATTTGATTTTTTTATTTATATTTTTCTGGATTGGTTGATTTGTTTTCCATATAATTTAAAAAATATTACATCTAAAACAAAAGTTATGTTTGTGTGTAATCAATTCTTTGGAAATAAATAGAACAATTAAATGTCTACACATGTAACACATGAAGCTCATTAATTATGTAATTAGTATTCAAAAGCAGTTTAATTACATTTGAAAAATATTTGAGGGTTAAAGAGAGAGAAAGAGACAAAATAAGAAACAGACTCTTGGGATCCTGGCTGGCTCAGTTAGTGGAGCATGTGATTCTTGATCTCAGGGTTGTAGGTTTGAACCTCATGTTGGGTATGGAGATTACTTAAAAATCTTAAAAAAAAAAAGAAAAGAAAAGAAACAGACTCTTAACTATAGAGAACAAACTGATGGTTACTGAAGTGGACATGGGTGGGGGACAGGTGAAATAGATGATGGGGATGAAGGAGTGCACTTGTGGTGAGCACCGGGTATTGCATGGAAGTGCTGAATTATTATATTGTGCACCTGAAACTAATGTAACACTGTGTTAACAAAAGAAGAAGAAAAAAAAGTATTTGAAAGTGACATTTAATTTCATTTTATACAAAATTCACAAAATTGTATGATAATTTTTGGGAAATGATAACCAAACACACATTAAACATTACTTGCTTGTAGCTTAATAATTTCAAAAGAAAAATTACACAAAATTCAACATTTTTATAGTGAATTATGATATTTGATTTGGAATATGATTGTATATTTTAACATGTATATAGGTTACTACAAATGATCCCAAAAGATAACAATGCCTAGAGCACAAGAGGCTCTTAAATTGGGACTATATAAACATGCATTTACCATATAAATGCAGAACCTCTGATGCTATCTATGCCTCCCAATTGTTTCTCGGACCCCCAGGCTGTCCAGGGATGCTGAAGGCATCCTGGGGGTGGACAGAATCCTCTAGAGACAGAAATCCTCTGCTGCCTGACAGTGAGCCTCAGCAGCCCCGGAGTAGGGATGGGCCTGGGGTGGACACTGACCTCGGCTGATGTGGTGCTTCTCCCCAGACAGGATTCCAGGGCTGTCAATGATGCTGATGTTCTTCAGGACCTGATTGGGCAGCTGGGAGCACATGAATCTGGAAAAAAGGGATCAAAGGCGGGATCAGGAATTACACATCTCCAAGCTCTGAGGAGCTCCCTGGCCTCTCAAGGTTACTGACATTGTCTGTAAAGTGGGGGCTCGCAGGGGATTTACAGTTCCTCCACTGGTGCCATGGGGATTAGATGCTGGACCATGAGGCAGGTATGGCAAGGTACCTTGGCACCTGCCTGCAACTTGCCACCAGATCCTTAACTGTTAATTTTGATTTTAGCTGATATTTACTGAACACTTGGATATATTTCTTAAAGATTTATTTATTTGAGAAAGAGAGCAGAGGGAGAGAGAACACACAAGTGCAGGGGAGGGGCAGAGGGAGGAGAATAGCAGAGTAGGGAGCCCAATATGGGACTCAATCCCAAGACCCTGGGACCACGACCTGAGCCAAAATCAGATGCTTAACCAACTACGCCACCCAGGCACCCCTGAATACTTAGATATTTTACAAACATCATCTCATTTGTTCCTCATAGTAACCCCTTGAGGAAGAAATTCCTATTAATGTCAGAGAAGTAACTTACTCAGCATATCACTAGAATGCTCCAAACTATATAAAACATGAATCTGCATCAAATTCTACTTTTGCTTTTGCCCTCCCTCCTTGCCTTGGCTTTAGAACCACCTGTGGCCAACCTTTAAGGCGGGGCAGGGAATATTGCTTCCAGAAAGCAGTAGCAGGTCTGCTGATAAACCAGCTAAGACCTGCTTTTCTATTCAACTTCTTTTAAGAAAGATACTTTTTTTAAAAGGTGAATTTTATGGCATGTGAATTATATCTCATTGAAAAAAAGAAAGATAATTTTCATGCTGGAAGGGGAAGAACAAACATAGATAAGAAACTTGAAGTTCCACTGAGGTGAGATAAAATGAGATATTCTGCTGGTTTTCACAAAACAAGACTAGAAGTCCCAAATACTGAAAGATGGTGAATTGCCAGTGTGATGACAAACCACAAATGAAAATATAAAAATTATTTTGACAGTGGGAGAAGTGTCAGAAGGCGAGATGTATTGATTTTCAAGTGTGAAAAAGGATTGCTTTTAAAGATAGGAGATTGGGTCAAACCTGCTTAAAGTAATTTTCTATCTAGAAAGTATGACTGGGAAATAGACCAGGGTTTTTTTTTTTTTTTTTTCATTATAAATATTTGGTATGAGGCACGTGGATGGCTCAGTCAGTTGAGTGACTGCCTTCAGCTCAGATCATGGTCCCAGGGTCCTGGGATTGAGCCCCGAGCCCTGCCGAACAGGGAGCCTGCTTCTCCCTCACCCTCTCCCTCTGCCCTCCCACTCGTGCTTGCTTTCTCTCTCAAATAAATAAATAATATCTTAAAAATAAGTAAATAAACAAATATTTGGTACTACTTTAAAATTATCTCCATATAATATCTAAACTTTACTCAAAAAAGTGTTTCTGTGTGTATAGAAAAAATGAGATCCTAAAAACCATAGTCTGAAAATCTCTGGTGATCCCTGGGAGATTTCAGTATGAATTATTAAAAGATGTTTTAAGAGCACTTAAAGGAATTGGGGTGCCTAGGTGGGCACAGTCAGTCGGCCAAGCATCCAACTCCCGGTTTCAGCTCAGGTTAGATGCTCAGCATGGAGGCTCCTTGAGATTCTCAGCATGGAGGCTCCTTGAGATTCTATCTCCCTCTCCTTCTACCCTCCCACCCCCCTCTCATGCTCTCTCTTTCTCACATCAATCAATCAATTAATAAAAAAAACACTTAAGGGAATTGACTCTAGGTGCCAACATGGATCCACTAAGGGCAAGTTCATCCAATGAACAAATATTTATTGTGCACCTACTTGAACCTAGTTACTGTGAGAGGCACTCAGGATGAAGCAGAAAACAAAACAGGTATGTTCCTGCCCTTGTGGAACTCTACTGAAGAAGACAAATAATAACAAAAATTATAGCATAATTACAACTTGCGATAAGTGCTATGAAAGAACACATAGGGATTTGTGTGAGTGCATAATTAGAGGAACTGGCCTCATTGCAGGAGGGGGCCACACTAGAAAAATCCTCTGTGAAGCAACAGCATGTAATCAGAGCTCTGAAGGATGAATAGGATGTAGATGGGCAAAGTGTGGGGAGTGCCACAGAGACAATCTAAAAACTATATGTGAAAAATGCATGAGGCAGCCATAATCTTGGCACGCTAGAAGAATGGAGAAAAAGCTGACATGGTTGGAACAGTAAACAGAAGGTGAGTGTAAGAGTGAGACAATTCAGATAACTAGGCCATACCACACAGACTAGTTCTTTTCTTTTTTTTTTTTTAAGTTTTTATTTATTTAAATAATCTTTACCCTAGATGTGGGCCTCAAACTCACAACTCCAACATCAAGAATCACATGCTCTTTCAATTGAGCCAGCCAGGTACCCCATGGCTATTTCCTGTCTTGAAATGAGACTGGACAGGTAGGTTAAAGACATACAAAGACACACTAAATTTATTTCCAGGAAGACATTTAATCAAAGCGCTTGGGAAGAACCACATTATCAGTTTTATAACCAAGTTTGGTGCCAAATCCATCCACTTCTTCCATTCCTTCTGCTCCCCACTAGATAAGGCCACCATCTAAACAAAACTAAATCATACCATTTGAATTCTTAAAGTCCTTCAGTGGCTTCCCATTTGTGACCAGGTTGGGTTCTCCACAAATGTGGAGACCAAGTTTGGGATCCAAGATGTTTATCAGGGTTTTATACCTCTGAAGGTAAAGGGGAGGAAGTAGGACTGGGCAGAGGAAGAAAGCACATAGTGACGCAGGCCCAGTAAAGCTTGGGCCAACCCATCGGGGAGCTCTGGGATGAGGACTGGTCAGCTGTGTCTGGTGCCAGGTCAAGATAAGTAGCATTTATATTATATCCTCACTAACTCAGTCACAGATGTGGTTTGCTCCAGGCAAGGTATGTCCTCAGGCAGCAAGCCTGTTTGCAGCTAAGGCCCTGAAAAAGCTGCCCACTCCAAGCTGTCTGCTGACCACACTCTTCATTTCTGGGCATCAAGCACCTCCTTAAAGGGATCTCTGGGTGTTGTAACTTCTTATCCATCTCATCATTGATTTAGACCTTTAGGACTTCAAAACTCTAAATGATCTGGCTCCTGTCTACCTTTCCTCCACTTGCTTCTGTTCACAATTGGCTCTAGGGACATTGGCCTTCCTGTTTCTTGAAGCTTCCTCAGGGCCTTTGTACTTGCTGTTCTCCTTGTCTGGCTGTTATTATCCCCAGTCTTCATGTATCTAGCTCCTTCTAAAATTGTCTGCCTCCCTTCTCACACTCCCTATTGTGTTGCCCTGTTTCACTTTCCTCATGCATGTAACTAAAATTATCTAAATTATTTTATTTTTGTTTACATTTGTCTCATCAACCAGAATGCAAATTCCATGAGGGTGTGGATCTGATCTCTTTGGTTCACTGCTTCATCCCCAGTCAGTATCTAGAACATAGTATACCTTTGATAAATTTTGTTAAATTGAATTCAGACAAGGTGCAGAAATGTACACTAAATGACACTATAGATAGCTATCATGTTAGCTAATTGAACAACTTGCCCAAATACTATTTATTAGGATATTAAGGTTAACCTGAAGGGAGATCTCTAGTTGTCTGACACAAATCAGCCTGGTCCTGTCAAATGGTTAAATGTCAATGATTTGCATAGACCATATTGGTGTGATCACTGAGGTGCCTGGGTGGCTCAGTCAGTTCAACATCTGTCTTCAGCTCAGGTCATATGAGATCTTGGGGTCCTGGGATGGAGCTGAGCTCCACATCGGGCTCCCTGCTCAGCAGGGAGTCTGCTTCTTCCTCTCTCTCTGCTTGCCCCTGCTCTCACTCTTTCCATTTCATTCAAATAAATAAGTTAAATCTTTACAATAAATAGTATGATCATCCAAATATCTGTATTGGTGGTTAATATACTGGATGACAGGTTTCAGATTCAAAAGGACTTGAAAGTGCATCAGAGGCAGAATGGATAATTAAAGTATATTATCCATACAATGAACGTCTGTACAGCAATGAAAATGAGTGAATGACTGGTATCTGCTACATGGGAAGCCTCACTAAGGTAATGCTGAGGGAAAGAAACCAGACACACACATATTTCAAAACCAGGCAAAACTATTCTGTGGTTCTCTTGAGGAGGAATGGGGCAATGATTAGGAGGAGGCATGAAGAAGACTTTTGAGGGGCTGCTAATGTCTATTCCTTGACCTAAGCAGTGGCTTATAGGGATGTGCTTATTTTGCAGTAATTCAGTGATCTGTGCATTTACGATTTGTCCACATTTTTATGTGTATATTATACATCAGTTTTAAAGTTAAGAGTAAAAAAGATCTGGCAGGGATATTTAATTAAAAGCTCAATGTGTAGGTCCTGATTTTAAATGAAAGACTTTTAATATTTTGCCAGTTAGGATTATAATTGCTGTTGACTTGCAGTAAATAATTTTTATTGTACTTAAGCAGTTTTCTTTGATCCCTCATTTCACAGGGGTTTTATTAGAATGACTGCTGTAATACCTATTGCTGCAGGGAAGTGGGATAAAAGGTATTTTTATGTGCTGCTATTAAAAAACAAAGTGTTACAGGCTTTTTGAAAAGCAATCTGGCAACAGCTATTATTTAAAAATACATATATCCCTTGGGGCACCTGGCTGGCTCAGTTGGTAGAGCCTGCAACTCTTGATCTTGGGGTTGTGAGTTCGAGCTCCACAGTGGGTGTAGAGATTACTTAAAAATAAAATCTTTAAAAATGCATATTCCCCTTGACCCACCAATCTCAGTTCTGGGAACCTATCCTACCATTAAAGTAAACCATTAGTTTCAATAAAGCTATTGAAGTAAGAACATCATAGTACATGCATACCAAGATATTTATTGGAGCAATGTTTTCCACATCAACACACATATATACACATGCACATACACACACACACACACACACACACACACTATAAATACCACGCATATCCATCAATAGGGGAATAGTTGCAAAAATTATAGTACACCCACATTTTTGGAACATCCATTAAAAGGAACGAATTTGATTTAGAGGGATTTTATTTTTTATTTTTTTAAAGATTTTATTTATTTATGAGAGACATACGGAGAGAGAGAGAGAGAGAGAGAGAGAGAGACATAGACACAGGCAGAGGAGGAGCAGGCTCCATGCAGGGAGCCTGATATGGGACTCAATCCCGGGACTCCAGGATCACGCCCTGAGCCAAAGGCAGGTGCCAAACCACTGAGCCACGCAGGGATCCCCATGATTTAGAGGGATTTTATACAAGAAATTGTTTTAAGTGAAAGTGAGAGGCAAAAATGTAGTTGCTTTGTAAATTACAAAAAAAAAAAGTCTATTGAAGATGTGTACATTTGTATGTGTCTATATGTGATTATAGGAGCACAGAGAAGATTGTTAAGTAGGTTGATAAAATGGCTATGGAGGGGTAAGAGCTGTTGGCATGACAAAGGAGGAGTTGCAAAGAGGGAGTCAAGGTGAAAAGTAAGTAAGAGCCAAAGGATTTTTTGAAAGCTTTATAGGAGTCATATAATAGATGAAAAATCAAATGAAGTCTTAGTGACAGTAATAGATTATACGGTGTCCAAATCAAAGGATGTAATACAGTGTACTTTATGCTGTTCAGATCAAACCTAGCATATTGTATCAATTTCTGGACACCATGCTAAAAACAAATATCTCTCCTGCCCTCAACAAAATTGTTCTTGTTATAACATGAATGGTCAAGAATTAGGCAAACCTGGGTTCCAATTTCTTTTCAGTCACTTAACATTGTGACCACGGCAAATTACTTAATTCCTCTATGCTTTATTTTCTTAATCTGTACAGTGGGGACAGTTATGGTTCCTATCTCTCAGGGTTATTGTAGGACAATTATATATGCATTCCAGGACTGGCATCTAGAATAAACCCAATAAAAATAATTAACATTGGGCAGCCCCAGTGGCTCAGTGGTTTAGTGCCACCTTCAGCCCAGGGCATGATCCTGGAGACCTGGGATCGAGTCCCACATCGGGCTCCCTGCATGGGGCCTGTTTCTCCCTCTGCCTGTGTCTCTGCCTCTCTCTGTGTGTGTGTCTCTTATGAATAAATAAAAATAAAATCTTAAAAAAATTAACATTATTAGTTGTTAAAGTAAATATTTACTGTGAAAATTAGAATTTACGTATAAGCACGACATTTTTAACATAACCACAATATTACCTTCCTGAGTTAACTACTATTAACTTTTGGATGTTTATCCATTACTCAATGTGATCTGAAAAAATCATTACAAGTGATGATACTTAGGACAAATTATTTTTTATTTATTTTTTATTTTTTTACTTAGGACAAATTAGCAGCTATCTGACATATGAAGGGTTGTCATATGGAGGAGGGTAAATATATTCTGTTGAAGTCACAAAGAACCAGAGCAAGCAGTAAGAGTTATGATGAGAGCTGTCCAGCAATGAAATAGGCTGCCCAACACCATGGGGAGCTCCTTGTTACAATAAATAACCAAGTCTTGGCTGGTGACCATTTGCCAGAAAAGTTATGGAAGAAATGCCAGCTTTGGAAGACAGATCAAGCTAGATGACTTATAAACTCTTGCTAACTCTTAACATATGATCAAGAAATACTTGCTGGAGGAATACACATATTAGATTCACAGCCCTCATAAGACAGTTTGCATGGTTCTTACACAATAGTGGGTGAAAGTTCCTATTAAAGTGCATAGGAAATTCCTAGCATAGGTCAGGCAGGGGAACTCTTCCTCATAGAACACTGAGGACGTGCAATTCCACCAATTAATCATATTCAAATGGAGAAAGAAATCAAAGGGAGGGGCAGGCCTGGAAAGAGTTACATCTTATCTTTAGGTACTATTTGTCTGTTTTCTTAATACTCAGGGTCTCTTCCTGGGAACAGTTTCTGACCTGGCAAAATTTCATAGTAATTACTTTGCGGAAAGGAAACAACAGACAGAAAATACATTAATGTGGGTGGGTAAAAAAAAAATTTAAGAACGTGGTGTTGGTGGGAGAGAAGACTAAAGGTCTATGTAAGACCCACCCAAGTGCTTTTGATGTTTGAGCAATTATTATCTTATTATTTTTCCTGCTATAGATGCAGCTGCAATTTATGTAACAGGATGTTTAAAAAGATTAAAGAGAAGCTGTAGTAGGGTTCTGAGGTGATAAGACTCTCTGGAATATGTATTTGTGGACGTTTAGAATATAAGTTCCTGTACATTCTTGGAATAAACCATCTATTTGTTTTTCTTTTTTTTTTTTTTAAGAAACAAGTAAAATTTGTATTTCAATATGGCTGCTTCCTGTCCACAAGTAATACAGAAATAATAAAGCAAAGAGAGCAAACAAATAATAAAGAGAGGTTGGTGCTGGTTCAATCTGTTATCTGTGCTGTTTTAAAATCAGCTTTGACTTTTAGGTCCAAAATATTTTGTCCCTATATTAAGATAAGTGTTTGGAATTTGTTTGGATTAAGCCTGTTCATCCGTAAATGGATTATTCTATTGCTCAAGCAGGAGCGTTGCACAGAATTCATGACTGCAGTAACTTAATCTGAATATTAAAGAAATAATTTTTGGTAGAGGAGATTATGTTACTGAAGTTGAGGTGAGTTAAATTGAGTTAAAAGAGTGTTCTATAGGTGTCTCAGAGAATGACTCACTGGTGTTTAAGACTTTCTGCCATGTGGGCTGCTATCTTATCTTACATCATAAATTGGCAACAGGCATCAAATAAAAAGGGCTTTGAGGTATATTCTCAGAATTTCTGATTAGTCATATAAAAAACGCTTGTTAATTTCAATTCTTTCTCCTAGCAACCTAGGACAATCTTTTGCATGCTTGTGTACTCTTCGCATCTATTTATAATTTTTTCTAAGCTTTTTTTCTGTTTAAGTTTTAGACATGATGCCTTTTTCCCCCTAAGCACTTCAGTGTGTATTTCCAAAAACAAGGACATTCTCTGGCAGAACCCCAGCATAATTATGCAAATTAAGAAGTCAATATTGGTTCAGTAGAACTATCTAATCTATAGACCTCACTCAAACTTTGCTCAATTGTCTTGGTAATGTCCATTAGAGTCAAAGAAAATTCCAGATCATACATTGTTGTCAAGATCAATAATCAGTTGTTGAGTATCTTCAGTCTCCTTTAATCTAGACTAGATTTTCCCTACTTTGTTTTTCACGACCTTGATATATTTGAAAAGTTATATAGGCAAGCTGTTTGTAGAGTGTTTCTCAACTTGGGTTGTCTGATATTTCCTCATGATTAGATTCAGGTTATGCATTCTTAGCAGAAATTCCACAGAAGTGACGTTGTGATCTTCTCAGTATATAATAGTGGTTGATTTGTTTCATTACTGTTGGAGTTACCTTTAATGACTTGGTTAAGTTTTTTCTGCTTTCAAATTACTGCTTTTCCCTTCATCATTAACACGTACCTTGTGAGGAGATATGCTGACACTATGTACATATCCTGTCCCTCATCAAACTTTATCCACTAGTTTTAGCATGCATTGATGATTCTTGCCTGACTCAATTATTACTATGATGATTGCCAAATGGTGACTTCATAATTCTTTCATTCCTTTTATACTTTTCAGGTGGTATTCTACTGTACCTTTCTCCATAATTTGGTTGGCTTTTTATGTATACCAGTAGGGATTCACAGACTCCTATTTTATTCAGTGGGTTATAATCTATTAATGACACTACTTATTATGATACTGAGATTGTCCCTGATATAGCTAGTGGGAGTCCCTTCAAACTGTCCTTTTGACATAGCCCTAAAGTTCTTTGAGCTTCCTAACTTTATCACATAATAGTCCAGGTTTTCCTAGTATTTCACTAGTAGCAGCCTTGACATCAGCCACTTTTCTAAGCTCTGGTTCCTTTAGTGGAGAATAGTATTTAGAAAGACTTGGGCTCTAGGTGTGCCAATTTGCACTAGTGTGTCATTGATGTCCCCTCAGAAGACAACCTCCCCACTGAACACTTACAAACTTAGAAACAATGTGCTCATACTGATTTTTCCAATTCCAGTCCAGCACTGTGGGATTCATCCTAGCTTTCTTTCTTTCCATACATTTAGAACTTCCTTCTCTGGCAGTGACAAATCTGTGGAACCACAGGCTTTTTAAAAAAAGATTTTATTTATTTATTTGAGAGAGAGTGAGAGCAGGAATGGAGGGAGGAGCAGAGGGAGAGGGAGGGAGAAGCAGACTCTCCACTGAGCAGGGAACCCAACTCAGGGTTTGATCCCAGGACTTCAGGATCATGACCTGAGCTGAAGGCAGACACCCAACCAACTGAGCCACCCAGATGCCCCAGAACCACAGTCTTAACCACTACATTTAACCACTGCTACAAGCACTTTTTCCTTTCCACTTCACTTCAGTGCAATCTCCTGTCATCCTTAAGCCAAACTGTATACACACACTGGTGCTAACAGCCAAAAGCACCTGAAGTACTGAAGATCACTGAAGGGTGATGCTGTCTCTGTTTCTTTGGGTTTCCTAATGTTGACCATTTCAGTCTCTTATACTCGCAATAGAAATTCTACCTGGGGGACACTTGGGTGGCCTAGTGGTTGAGCGTCTGCCTTCAGCTCAGGGCATGATCCCAGATCCCAGAATTCAGGATGGAGTCCCACATCAGGCTCCCTGCAGGGAGCCTGCTTCTCCCTCTGCCTATGTCTCTGCCTCTGTGTATGTGTGTCTTATGAATAAATAAATCTTTAAAAAAAATTCTGCCTGGAAAAAACACTCTTCACCCCATTTTTTCTCCACACAGTGACACAGCCACCAGAGAGCTGTTTTAAGGTCCTGATGACTTAGAGATTTTATGGAAACTACTCTTTTGGGTTTTAGGGCCATTTATTTTAACTTCCTTTCCCTAGGACTCAAACATAAATTTGGTCTGTGCCCAGAAACACTCCTCTCTTGTGGTCTACCCTGTCTTGTGGTCCCCTCTCCCATTAGAATAAGCTCTTTCTTAATTCTTCACATATATGAAACCCTGGCAGCCAGTTCCTCCAGATGTGTCTGAATACAAGAATGTGTCAGCTTAAGTTGTCAAAACACCCTCCTCATATTTGTTATGCTCTTAAGTGGCCAGCATTAACAGTCTAATTCAGAAACTCTCCTGAAGACTGAAGACTATACCATGGAAGCAGTCAGAAATCAAAGGACTGCAATTCCATCCCAAGGATCTTATCCAAGGAAAAAAACTCCTTCATGATTCTCCTGGCTGGTGGAGACAGGAGGAAGCTGGAGAGCTTTCAGCTTGAAGACTGCTCTGGGCCACGTTTGATCACAATGACACTATTGTCCAGCAGGCCTCTTAAAACACCATCATCAGGATGTGAATGTTAAATTGTTTTTCTAACAGTGCTAAAAGACACCTAATCTATCATTCCCTGATTTCTCTTGTTTCCAACTGCATGTCTCTGGAGGAGGACTGGCCAGGTTAGCAAAGTAGCAAAAACACTGAAAGATACTAACTAATTTGTGCATAGAATAAGCCCAAGAGTTAAAGACCTTGATGTCATCATACCTTTCCCTACCTATTGAGCTAACTAGTCACAGATCAGTTACATTTGACCATTTTATTACTAATTTGGTATTTAACAACATGCAATTACTTTACTTCAGTTGAGATAAAATCTCCTGATTACATGAATGAGATAATTCCAAATTAAAGCCTGAGTATATTAAATCTTCAGCATTACAGACATTAACAATAGGGATTCTATTGTGGTTACTGAAATTATTTATTTTACTAGATGTGGCTACATCTCTATGATTAACTATGAGAAGTCTGTTCCGCCAGTCTTCTGGTTGTTTTATGGGTTTCTGATGTGGCTGTTTTCTAGATGTGTCCATGGGACAGGTGGGCTTAGGATACTCCTACTCTGCCATCTTTCCAGAAGTCTTGTTTCATTTACTAGAATGTAAGCTTCATGAGGATGGGGAGTTTTGTTTTGTTCATTGCTCTATTCCCAGCACAAGTGTGCCTGAATCACAGCAGGAGCTCAGTACATATTTGTTTTTTTACACATGAAAATGTTGGTGGCACAACAGGAGGAAATGAAAAGAATTAAACTAAATCCTGAAGGAATTATTATTGCCCAGTTATCAGTATTCCAAGCACTATCAATGAGAATGGTAAGGAAGAACTTGGAAAATAGCCACTATTAAGGTGGCCTGAAGAATCAAAGCCACCTTAATCAAGGAGTCACTAATCAAGGCTCCTCTATCCAGTTGTTCAAAGGCTGGGGAAAAGGGGAAGTCTTGCTAAGAACTTACCTAGATTTGGGGCACCTGGGTGACTCAGCTGTTTGGGCACCTGACTCTTGGTTACTGCTCAGGTCATGGTCTTGTGGGTTGTGGGATGGACACCTGAGTCTGGCTCCTCGCTCAGCAGGGAGTCTGCTTGAAAGATTCTCTGGCTCTGTACCCCCCTCCCCTCAAATAAATAAATAAATAAATAAATAAATAAATAAATAAATAAATCCTTTTTTTAAAAGGAGTTACCTAGATCCTTAAAGTTCAAAAATAAGATCCTTTTGAAGTTCAAAAACTTCATGTGGTTTGGGAATGGCTAAGGGAGTGGCCTATGATAACTTGAAGATCCAAAGGCCAAGGGTTAAAAGCAGAAGGGAGAGAGAGGAGAGCTGTTTACATATTATAGGGTAATTAGGAAAATGTATATCTCCTTGTGGGTTTAGATGCAGGGAACTCAAACATTTTCCAAGGTCAGGCCAGTATATAAAATGAGTGATGCAGCTGCATGTGAATAATAAGGAAGAGTAGAGACTGGGGAAAAATGTGAATTGCATACCCCTCCTAAAGACATGAAAAATCATTTAAAGGCCATAAAAATAGCAACATAGGCAGATCAGATATATCTTTCAGAAGAATTTGCTTTATAGGCAGTTTAAGGGCTTTAGATTTTATGTTGTCTCTGTGATTTAACAGTGGCCCCTGAAAGATGTACATGCATGTGTTCTAATAGTCACTGGCTAGACAATTTTAAGAATAAAGAGGCAAAAAAAAAAAAGAAAAAAAAAGAATAAAGAGGCATATTTGCTACTCACAGCAGTGAAGAGGCAAACAGGGATCACAACTGGAGATTTCATGTGCCCCCCTGGACTATTCTGTAGGGCTCACATGCCCACCTGAGAGCCATGTCTGGTCAGTCTGTGGGACTTGTCTAAAGCATTTGTGTTGTTTTGACTAAATAACAGACTTGAAGAACGAACTGCTGGGACAGTTCCTGGGATAAGACCAACTCCATGGATAATGACTAGAACTTGCCAAAGATAGGGGGACAACCAAACAGCAGAGGTCGGGAAATGGCGGGACTCTCAGACTTGAAAGTAGCATAGAAAGATTATAGATTGGGTTGCCTACAAGGCAATCTCCTGGCAAAGGTGTAATATTTTGTTCCTTTTGCTGGGATGATTGTAAAGTTTAGTTAGGGGTACCCAGGTAGCTCAGTAAAGTGTCCAACTCCTGATTTCAGCTTGGGTCATGATCTTGGGATTGTGGGATGGAGCCCCATGTTGGGGATCAAGCCCCACATTGAGCTCCAAGGCAGGCTCCACACTCAGCAAGGAGTCTGCTTGAAATTCTCTCTCTCCCTTTCCCTCTGCCAGTCCCAACTCTGTCTCTCAAGTAAATAAATCTTAAAAAAATATAGATTATTTAGCTGAACTACCATTGATACACTAAAATTAGGAATGTACAAAAAATATATAACTTGCCCAATTAGTATCACTAATCTCATTTTGTTCTCCAACCTGACTTCCTCTTATGGTGGGGGAGAGGTCAGGGTACTTAATTTTGCTGGCCTCCTTTCTGCAGTCTTTTGTGGGTTGACTAGGCTGAAACCAGAGTGCATGAAAAATTTCAGAGTAGAATATGGACTGCACTCTTCAAGCAGCAGGTCTATGTGGCCAGGTGTCTAAGTTTCTTTTTCTTTTTTTTTAAGATTTTATTTATTTATTTAAGAAAGAGCACACACAAGTAGGGAGAGGGAGAGAAAGAGAGGGAGAAGCAGATTCCTTGCTGAGCAGGGAGCCCTACATGAGGCTTGATCCCAGGACCCAGGGATCATGATCCAAGCTGAAGGCAGATGCTTAACTAACTGAGCCACCCAGGCACCCTGGAGCCTAATTCTAATTAATGATATTAAGTGAAAGTCTTGATGGGATTTCCAGGAAGACAGTTTAAATAGAGCTCATGCCTATCAAATGCACTGTGAGTTGGGCAATTACAGCAGATTTTGCATTCAGCTTAAAGTTTTTTTCCCTCTGTCTACACTGTGACTTCCTTAAGTTACTTCTACCATGCATTTAGCCTAATAGACCACACTACCTTGTGTGGTAGAGATGTGGAGGGTAAGGGATGAAACTGCAAACAGGAGTATGCCCTGCCTCACATTTACTCTTATGCTGTATCCATCACAGGGCATAACATCCTACAAGAGAACTGTGTCCAGGAGTTCGGGGCATTGATCTGCAGTTAAGTGAGCGGTGGCCCATGATGGAACAAATGACTGGTGAAGAGCAAAGGATGCAGTGGGCACCTGGGAAGACCGTGTAATTTCCAAATTAGGAAACGGACACTCAGAAGGTCTATAAACCAATATCCTTCTCTTTTCTTCACTTAGGCTAGAGCATGGAGGTCAGAATCATTCAAGCAGGGCAGCCCGGGTGGCGCAGTGGTTTAGCGCCGCCTGCAGCCCAGGGCATGATTCTGGAGACCCTAGATCGAGTCCCACATCAGGCTCTCTGCATGGAGCCTGCTTCTCCCTCTGCCTGTGTCTCTGCCTCTCTCTCTGCATCTCTCTGAATAAATAAAATCTTAAAAAAAAAAAAAAAGAATCATTCAAGCAGTAATTGTGTTATGCCCTGTTCTTTTGGTGTGCCTTAAAAATCATACGGGAGATATGACTTATTACCTTGGTAAGATGTCATGGAGAGTAAAAGCTTTCACAGCTTTTCTTGAGTCTAAAGCACGTGAAAATTAATAAAAAGAAACCTCACTAAAGTGGCCTTGGGAGTCTAGAATTCTTGGAAGGCTAAAAGGGGTAGCCCTACATTAATTACAGGAAGAATTGCCAATTACAGACCCCAAAAATCAACAGGAAAGAATCATCGACTACAGGTTCCAACAGGAAAGTACATGCTCTGTATCTCATTCAAGAAATCCAGTACCCCAGCAACCCAGCCAAAGAGAAAGCATGATCACCCTAAACTTTTGCTTTCCTTCAATGGACTTGCATTCCAAACAACCCCTCTCAACCTCCTTTTTCTCCATAAAATAAGGTTCCTCTTCTTTATCTGTTTGACTTTTCTATGGTTTTGTCATAGCTTGCATGTCCTAAGTCACACTTCTCCATTATTCCTGAATCAACCCATTTTGCTGGTAAAATAACTGACAATTTTGGCTTTAAGGTTAACAAACAGCTTTCCATATCGTTATTTTTAACAGAGCTTATAAGGTTACAGCTAAAATAATCATATTTTACAAACAAAATTTTCTGAACTTCATAACCTGAGGAGTACAGGACTTCTGAGAGAAGATATATAAAATCTGGACTTACCCTGAAAATTTAGGACATACGGTTACCACAACTGGAATACATAGGCAAATGCATGGACATGTAATTAACCTTAATACTCTTGAAATATTACTTTTGGGGCAGCCCAGGTGGCTCAATGGTTTAGCGCCGCCTTCAGTCCAGGGTGTGATCCTGGAGACCCAGGATTGAGTCCCGTGTTGGGCTTCCTGCATGGAGCCTGTTTCTCTCTTTGTCTCTCTCTCTCTTTCTGTCTGTCTCTCTCTCTCATGAATAAATATATAAACTCTTTTAAAAAAAGAAATATTACTTTTGGCCTTTTCTCACTTAGAGCTTCATTAATTGAAGATTAAGTTTTCTCTTAAGGGTTAAAAAGGTTTAAATCAAGGGAAGGGTTAGACTGGCTGCTTTTTCAGTTCTGGATGGTTTTTATAAGCAGTTTGAGAATCTACAGTGGGATTGATACTGAGCCATGAGAGTGAGAGTGTTTCTGCTTTTTTCCTCTTACTTTCTAATCATTAAATATTGTTCAAGAGGTTATTTGCCAAGTAAAGACCAACCCTGCTGAAAGTTGTTGCCAGCTTTTCCTAGACCTAAACGCCCAACTGCTCTACATAGATAGTATCTTCCTAATAGGCTCTCCTAATATCAAAGATGAACATGCCAAATATTCTGAGAGGTGAAGTAGGTTGTGTCCATGCTCATGAAGGAGGCCAGCAAAGGTGAACAAAGACTACTGCTTTAAGGGTGAAGGTCATATTCCACTCTCCAATGTTTCTATTGTTTCAGTCTAGTGAACTTTTACCCACAGAAGTCTTTCTTTGAACAGTCTGATCAAAAACAAGGTCTTTAAATTTTTTTGTTGTTTGTTTACTTACAGCCAAAACTTTAGACAGAAGGCCAACTCCCAGTGGTCAGTTTCAAACAGGTTAACTTTGGCCTGAAGAGATTTTTTTTAATTCCATAATTTTCTGACAGATATGTGAATGATGCCTGTATGCTTGACTTTATCTGCTCTTCTAAAGTCCTTCCTCCTTCCCAGGGAACACCTGCGGGGAGTAGTATGGATTTAAGAGAACAACTTTAGTGGGTAATCTCTGTCCAGTCCTGTAATAAGGAGTGCAGTTGATTACGTTTTGATCCACAGGTTTGGGTTGGCATGGTTAGATCTGCAGATAGAAAGTGGAGAGAGAGAGGATAGGGAATGTCAGTACAGCCATGTTAAGTGTGCCTCCATGTTCTTTTTTTTCAACTCTTCTCCTGGTGAATCTCCGATGCATATTTATCTACTGCTTTTTCATATAGGATCAAGGGTAAAGCTACAAGGGAAGAGCAATTATGGACTTAAAAGTCTCAGTCTAGTGCTTTAGGAATGTTACCCTCTTGGGCTTTCCTGAGAAAACTAATAACATTCAGATGCATATATTGTCCAAGTACTTCAGTATTTAAGAAACCAAAAGAAAAAACTAAGGATTTTTTTTTTTCTGGACAAAATGGTAGAACAAAGAGAAGAGTCTTGGTAAAATTATGTTTTAAAACAATCATTTAAATTTCAAACTGTTGGTTAAGCAAGCAGATGATTGATTTTTGCAATGCCACAGTTACAGGTAGGTAATATTTCCAAAACTCTCAAGTATTTGGAATACAGTCCAGGGACTATATTCATATCAGTGAATAAACAGCCATCAAAAATCACATGCATTTTGTTCCTTCAGAAGTTTAAGTACCCTAACACTGTCATTTAATTGTGCATAAAATAAAGAGATCGAGTACACAGACCAGAGATTCTGATAGCAGACAGCAGAGTCCATTCAGATCATCTAAAAGGCAGAGCAACCTGTTAGAGCTGTTAAATAGCTACTGCTTACTGAGTGCTTACCATGGTCTACTGGGAACTAACTTATCTATCTATCTATCTATCTATCTATCATCTATCTATCTATCTATCCATCTATCTATCCATCTATCTATCCATCTATCCATGAGAGACACAGAGAGGCAGAGACATAGGCAGAGGGAGAAGCAGGCTCCCCGTGGGGAGTTCGATGTGGGATTGGAGGGCAGAGCTCTGAGCTGAAGGAAGATGCTCAACCCCTGAGCCACCTAGGCGTCACTACTGGGAAATATTCTATGTAGTAGATACATATTATCCCCAATTTACAGTTGAGAAAACTGGGTCATGGGTTAAATAACTTGATGTGCTATAATGGACAGAGACAAGTTCAAACCCATCTCTGTCAAACTTCGAAACTTAAGTCTTACCTATTTTGTTTTATTGCTCTATCTTCTAATCCTAACTCTTTCCTAATATATTTTCTAAAAGAAGATATCCAGGGGCACCTGTGTGGCTCAGTCTGTTAAGCCTCTGCCTTCGGCTCAGGTCATGACCCCGGTGTCCCGGCCTGGGATCCAGCCCCACCTTGGATTCCCCGCTTACCAGGGAGCTTGCTTCTCTCTCTCCTGCTCCCATTCCCCCTGCTTGTGAGCGCTCTCTCTCTCTCTGTCAAATGGATAAATACAATCTTAAAAAAAAAAATTAAAAAGAAGACATTTTAAAGAGCACAGGGACCTATGTAATGTATTCTAAGACATTTTAAATCTAATACATATAAATTTGCTGGTTTTAAAGAGTAAACTTCAAATATCTGGAAAATTCATTTATATGGGAAATAAAACACAATGCCTTCATTCTTTTTTTTTAATTTTTATTTATTTATGATAGTCACACACACACACACAGAGAGAGAGAGAGAGGCAGAGACACAGGCAGAGGGAGAAGCAGGCTCCATGCACCGGGAGCCCGACGTGGGATTCGATCCCAGGTCTCCAGGATCGCGCCCTGGGCCAAAGTCAGTCGCCAAACCGCTGCGCCACCCAGGGATCCCCAACACAATGCCTTCATTAATTCATGTGTTGGTTCAATGAAGGCTTGATTGCATAAATTCTATGTGTGTTTCAGCTACAACTTAGAGGACTTCTTTTTTTTTTTTTTTAAGATTTTATTTATTCATAGAGACAGAGGGAGAGAGGGGCAGAGGGAGAGAAGGGCAGAGGGAGAAGCAGGCTCCATACAGGAAGCCCGACGTGGGACTCGGTCTCAGGTCTCCAGGATCACACCCCAGGCTGCAGGCGGTGCTAAACCGCTGCACCACCAGGGCTGCCCTCCCCCGCCCTTTTTTTTTTTTTTTGATTTTTAAATTTCTTTTTATCTTTTTTTTTTTTTTTTTTTTTTAGTATTTCTTGATCTTTTTTGGGGGGAAATATATAATTTTATTACAATTATCTAAACTTTATACACATCTGTACTAGTAAATTCCAAGGACTATGTCCTTGTCCCCCCCACCTTTATTAAAGATTTTATTTTAAAGGACTTTCTTTATCCAAAACACCTTCAGCTCTGGAGTGATGAATTTTGCTGCAGTTTGCATGGGACTTTTTATAGTTTTAGCAATGTAACTCCCACACTCCAAGAAACCCCTCAGTCCTGGGAAAATCAGGACAGTTGGTGGCTCTAGTTTCACAACACGTAAGGGTGCTTTAAAGTTGCTTTTGGATGATGGTGGTGATTATAAATAGGATCTTTATCCTTTATCCTTTTAGAGAGGCTTAAGTCCTCTCTTAGGGAGAAACAGTAGTTCAATTTCTGTTTCTGTGGGAGCACCTCAAGCGATGGAGAAACTTTTTCCTCAAACTCATTTCATTTTTAGTTTTTTGTCAAAATTTTATACACTTCTTTTGCATTCTTAACTAAAAATCTGTCTCAGCGAAGCTTCCACCTACTTTTCTTATTCCATCCCTTGCTACCATATGAAATGAACTTAATCTTCTCCCTCATGTGATTGCACAGTAAATATTTAAAGGAATCTTTCATGGCCCCAATATATTCACCTTCAAACTACACATCTCCTAACCACTCAACATTTCTCAGATTCTTTTACCATGATTATTCTTTTCTGAACGCAGTTCAGTTTAGTCATATTCAAATTGTAGCTTCTTAAATTGTAGCTTCTAGAACTCTAGTCAGCAGAGTAGAGTGGATATATCACCTCCTCTGTCTGGAATCTATGCTTGGAATCTATGCTTCCTTTAATTCAGCTTAACATCTTAGTATTTTTCTTGGCAGTCATTAGCTTAGATTAAGTTCATATCTGCTAAAACTTCCAAGCATTTTTTAAGCTTTTATTTATTTTAGTAGTCTCTACACCCAACAAGGGGCTCAAACTCACAGTTCAAAAGTTGCATGCTATTCTGATGGAGTCAGCCAGGTGCCCCTGCCGCAAGCATTCTTCTTACATACTTCTGCTAGGTTATACTGTTTATATTCTATACGTGCAGTTTTTTTTTTCTAGCTTGAAGTACAGGATCTTACATTTAATTCTGTTAAACTTAGTTTCTTTTAGTTGCCCTCCTTTTAAAAAAAATTGCTCATTCTCAACTTTGTTTGATGAGCATATTTTCATGTCAATGATAGAACTGTTAAAGAGACAAGGCCTTAATTGGCAATCTTTCTTTATGGTTGTGTTAATCTACTAACTAATTACAATAATTTAACCCATTTGTAGCTAACCTAATTTACAAATAATAATACATATTTTCTTACTTCATCTCATACAAAACCAATGTGATAGAAAAGCGCAGTCAGCTATGATAGAAAATGCTTTCTGACAATGAGGTATTTTCTACTTCTGTGGAATTTTTCTTTGTCATATGCTTTTGGCCAAAGATGACATGTCCCACCATCATTCTCCACTTTACTTACGGGTTTGGCACTAAGTTTTGGTTATTAAGGAGAGCCAATCTTCTCTTAAGGAACAAAGATTTGGGGCACCTGGGTGGCTCCAATAGTTAAGAGTCTGACTCTTGATTTTGGCTGAGGTCATGATCTCAGGGTTGTGAAACTGAGCCACACATTGGGCTCTGTGCTGAACATGGAGCCTGTTTAAGATTCTCTCTCTCCCTCTTCCTCAGCAGCCCTCATCTCTAAAAACAAAAGAACAAAGATTTGCCCAGGTGAGTTCAAAAGAGGCGCCCTGAATGGCTTAGGAATAAACATACAGTCTTCCAAATTTATTCCTTTAATGGAGACAATACTTTTTGGAAGCTCAAGGTTTGCTGTGTTTGTCAAACCATCAGAGACAATTTAAGCGGGTGGTGAAATACGCTAGCTTTGGCCTGGTTCAGCTCCTGATTCTACCACTTGTCAAGTGTTCTACTTTGGGCAAATATGTTGATATTTTAGCACTGCGCCCAACATCTAGTGAGAGCTCTAAAAATAAGAGTAACTACTATTTATTAAACAACATTTTATGTTAGGTATTACATAAAGGCTTAGTATACATAAAGTGTTTAACATGCTCATTGCCTCTAACAATTCCATGAAGCAGACACTTCTGTTATGCCCAAATCACAGATGAGAAAATTGAGGCACAGAAAGATTATGCAAGTTGCTTAAGTTAAAAGTGAAAGCAAGGATATAAACTAAGTCTAACTCTAGACCAGGATCCCAAACACAATTCTATCCTGTTAGTCCCTGAATATAGACAAAACCCCAATAACTTTAGCAGTTTGAGTAGTAAGGATTGACCACTGGCCAGTCAGGGAGTTTCCAGGAACCCCAAAAAGTCCTCCATGGTATGGTCTTATCTTTCATCAGAGGGAGGTTCTGGTCTTCACCCCTATAGACTTAGAAATCCAGTCTGTGAACACACATATTGTGAATTTTTCTCCCAAAGCATTCATGCTCCCAGAGCCTGGTATTCAAAACCAGAACACCAATGTATTCATAATGAAAATTATGAATATAAATAGAAAGAAACATAATAACTAAGGGCTAAAACATTCATGTCCTGGGGTGCCTGGCTGGCTCCGTGGATAGAGCATGCAACACTTGATCTTGGGGTTGTGAGGCAAAGCCCTACATTGGGATTACTTAAAAAATAATAAAATAGAACAAATAAAATATTCGTGTCCCATGACTTGGGAATCAGATTGTAAGAGCATGAAACTTATGGAACATGGAACTAGAAATAAGGATGTCTGTTTTATGTGTCAATGTTTGATAGAACAAAATCCATTAAACTCCAAAGCAGCAATTTATCCACTTCCAAAACTGAACAGACCAGTGTAACTTCTCACCTAAAAACACTAGGATCAACACCACCAGGATTTGCCTGCTAGATCCTTTCTTCCTAAATTTTCAGGGCTGACCTGTGCTAACTCTATGTTCTTTCTTGAATTTAGGTTTTTCTTCAGATTACAGCATAATTCTTTTTTACTAAGATTCTGAACAACTATATTTACTATACTTTGATGCATTATGCATTGATTTGAACGTCTAAATTTAAAAAGGCAACTTGAGTTCCAGGTTCTTGTTGGGGAGTCCTCTCACTGAAGCCACAAAGTACTAACAGCAGCAATAAGAGACAGACCCCTCCAATGGAAGCTGCCTTCTCTTCTATGAAACTTTTGCTAGTTGCCTCTCCAGCTTCAGAAACAGAGACTGTTGCCAGCAATTTTCACCTATCTACTAAAATCTAAAAGGTAACAACCATTGTTTCTGTAGTTACTGAAGAGACAGACTGGTTGAAGATTTACACTGCTCTGCAAACTCCCTGGCTGTGCCAGCTCTGGGGGAATTTAGTGTACAGGGTGTGAAATGATTTTTTTTTTCTTGGCTCTTTGCTGTAGGTCCAGGCAGCTACAGCAAAAGCAGGGGTTCCTACTCTCAAGCAGAGCTTTCAGAATGCCTGGGAGTCTCCTTCTGACAACGATATGGAATGCCTGGAACCAGTGAAAGAGATTGGAAGCCCTACCTACCACCCACAGCAGGCAAGACTTAAAGCAGGGCAGTTACCCCAGAACTTTTGGGCTCAGGGTAACTTCAGAACCTCAAGGCAAGGAATGGGTGCCTCACTGTGTACACGTGCCACACAACAGCCATACATAACAAATCATAAGGAAAGAATAGTGTGGACAAACTCTTCTCTCCTTCTGCAGGTGAGGCGTTTACGTATCTTCAGATACAAAGAAAAGGAAGAGCCCCCTGAGGGGAGAATTTTTCAACCTTAATGGGAAGGTAGAAGAACTGAAGCCCTTGGCTTTCAGGCCCTACCATTCCCAGTTCCCTTCTACAGGATGGGAAGAATTTCAGACCCAGAGCTCCTAGTGCCTGGAGAGTCAATGATAACCCACAGCCTCCCTGTAAAGATCTCTAGATGATGTTGGAAGAGAGGGGTAGGGCTGATCAAGGAAGTCAAGATACAGTTACTAATTCTCTTCACTGAAAAGCCTAGACTATCAAGCCCACTCACTCAAGATACCATGATTTCTTACCACAGCCCACCTCTCCTCAACATTCATACATTAAAATGAAGCTCCCATCAGTGTTTAGGGGTTAATTGAGTAGGAAGACTTGGCGGCTTTAGAACTCCAAATTCTTGCAAGAGGTTTGTTTTCTGAACATTCCTCTCTGTGCACTCCCTTCTTGTCTTAATTGGCCCTACCCATTGAGGTAGATTGCACATCTTTCTCCTATATCTTTGGGTTGGCTCAAGCCTCTGACCCTTCCACTGCAGAGTCTACAAGCAGGGAGATGGCCAAAATAGGCAGTCGGGGAAGAGCACAAGCATTCCTATTGCATCTGCTCAGTCTCTCAGCAATCCTCATGTCAGGAAACCGCTCAAGTTTACAGGCTGGGGCCACAGAGATTCTCCCCTTCCTCACTCACTGTGTAACACATGGAACAAAGTATCTCAGAGGCTGTCTGCAGAGTACTGAAAGTCAGAGATGCTGTTGTTGAATGTGGGTGTTTTTCAGCAGCTCTGTTCTGGATATAATTCCTCTGACCTGCCCCCTGGCTCTGTGTGAGCTAGGTTCTGGATGACTCCCAGCATAACTCCTTACCCTTTCTCTTGCTGCCATTGGCTGTCAGGGGGATTGCTGTTCATGGTGCCAAGGTAATTCCTATTATAATTTGTTGTTGTTGTTCTGATTTCTAATAGAGAGCTGGCATACTGAGTTGAAAGACTTCCACAAAGCCAGGCAACAGGTTACCACTTTAGCAATGCTACTGGATTGATAGATTCAAAAACATCTGTTGAACATTGGCATGTACAATGTGCCACCCGATGATACGGAGAGGAACAAAGACATATAAGAAAAAGGATTCTCTCCTCAAAAAGACTACATTGTAATGGAGGCCTAGGTGCACACGGAAATCACTGTAATAAAAGGTGAGCATGTAAGGACAGGTCACCATTATACTCTTCACACCTAGAAAAGTAAAAGGCAAGAACTGCCACTGCCCATATACCTATTGATCAGCTGGGGTAGTCTGATTCTGTTTTGGCCTTGGAAGCCAATGCCAAGATTAACTGTAACGTGTTATGCACCATAAAACAAATATTTTGTAATGCTTTATGTGTGTTAACACTTTCCTTTAAAGGGATCTCTTTTAAATCAATGAAGGGGATTGACTGCCATTCACTTCCCTTTAATAGTAAGAGAAATAGAAGTTGAAGTTCTCTTCCCTGTTCCTCAGGGCAACTAACAAAAGAACAAACAGGGTTCAGTACCAGGAATAAAGTTGACTCATACTCTTAGGCTTTCTCTCCTTTTAGAACACATTGATTGAAGACTTGGAATGGGATAACATTCATTCGCATAGAGAAACAGATGAGGTCGCCAAGGAAGAGAGGGTAGGGAGGGAACAGGGAAAATTAGGTGAAAGAATAGGGACAGTGGCTGTTGCACTACCTTTGACAAAATCTCTTTATCTCAGAAGAAAAGACTGTTTCAGGAAGATTATATTCCAGGCAGAATGATGAGGATGAGTAGAAATCATATATATTCTGGCCCACCATCCTAGAAGAGAGTTAGTCTTAAGGCAACATGAATAAATATATCTTTGCAGCTAGTACCAGCCCAAGGTCCCCAGGTCTACAAAACTTAAAAAAATAAACCAACAGGAGTAGAGGCACCCAGCTGCTTCAGTCAGTATAGCATGTGACTCTTGATCTGAGGATCCTGAGTTTGAGTCTCATGTAGGGCATAGTCTATTTAGAAAAAAAAAAAAAAATCTACGCTCTAACATATAGAATTAGTCGCAGAGAGGAGGTGAAGCTTTCCCAAAGCAGGAATCTCAACAGGTGCCACTGAGCAACTTCAGGTCAAGATGTTAAGAACCTAAAACCTAGGAAGTGGCCCACACTACACAAAAGAATTGTAGGGGCTGGGCACCTGGGTGGCTCAGTCAGTTAAGTGTCCAACTTTTGATTCTGGCTCAAGTCATGATCTCAGGGTTGAGATGGAGCCATGCATCAGGCTCACTGGGTGTGGAGCCTGCTTAAGATTCTCTCTCTCCTTCTGCCCCTCCCCACCCCACTCCCACTCACACACATGCTCGCTTTCTCTCTCTCTCTCTCTCTCTCTCAAAAAAAAAAAAAAAAGATTGTAGGGGACAAGGACACGATATCTTTTCCATAAGTGTACTTCAAAATAATGACACAAAAGAAAACAGGACATGAGCTCCTACATTGGGCTCTTGTCTTTCTAGATAAAAGGGATAGAAATCATGCCTCATCTTGCAGTGAATTCTTGGCCATTTTTTTTTCTGCATCATTGCCTTTGCTATTATTCCTCCTACTGCTCATAACTATCACATAGCCTTTACCTGGTACTTAAATATTCATATGTTTGTTTTTATAAATACTAGAAACTGCTTGAAGGCAGTGATCTTATCTTTATACCTTCAATGACAACTAGCTCAGTGCCTGTTCTCAGTAGGTCATTAAGAAATGTTGTTTGATTTGATGTTATAGGAGAATTAGGGCCAACAGCTGCAAGGGCTGGCAATCCATAGGTTTCTGGCCAAGAATTTCCATGAGGCAAGGCAACATTTGGCAATTACAAGGGCATTCCAGTGAAGTGAAGAGGGAGTGTCAGATTTTGCAATAGTTCTGCAAATAAGATAGATTTTCTGGAGTGGCTGGGTTCGTGGAAAAACATGTGCTGAATGGCAAAAAGTAATCTGGGTTCTCACCTTTATAGCAATCATTATAGCAAGATATAATTTCTGCTAGATTCAATAAGAAGGGGTGACATTAGTAAGTTTTCTTAGCACTACATAGCATTATGCCAGGTTATTGTAAATGCAGAATATTTTTTTAATGCTATTGCTGACCTCAAGCTTCAAATCCTCATGGGAATTCAATGTGTACATATACAAACTAGTCAGAGAATACAAGTGTTACATTGAGTTACAAATTAAACATTATAGCATTGCTGTTGGAGGTGTCCCAAAGAAGGTAGTCTTGAGACGGGTCTTAGAAGTTCCCTAATTTTTGTGGCTCTTTGCTCCTTTGTGGCTTCACAAAGTTCTCTATCCTGTGGACATTTGAAACATAAAAAAGCTAACCACCATTCCCCGTTCCTCCATTGCCAACATTGCCAATGCCACCTCATCCCTGCCTATCAGTATTCCAAGATAGCATTTCATATAGCTGGTGTAATAACATGTTCCATTCATATCCTCTAGCCTTTCAGCATGAATCTATAACCCTAACCTGTAGAGTAACCTTTGCTCCAATTCCAGTATCCCAATTTTTCCTGCTAGAAGAACATGAAAAGAATGGGTCGTTAGTTCAAAGAGTCAGTTTCAAAGGTAATCAGGCTTTGAGGTAGTTCCTGCCTTATATTTCTATTTCTCAGTACTAGATTTCTTACTGGTAACTTTCCCTCTCCAAAATAGAGTTATATCTCCCCAAACTATCTTCTTGTCACTGAGGCCTCTGGTTTCTAGGGCCATGTTTTTTGGATGTCAACTTTCTGAGCACCTGAATCTGTATAAATTCCCTAATACCTGTTTAGAGCCACACCATGAATCTCAAGATTCATTTTGTTTTGTTACCATAGATTAAAAACTTTGCACATGGTCCTCTGGGGCTAGTTTTGGTACTAGAGTCCTAGAGAAGATGGTACACAGGTAGTCCAAGGGTCACTTATTTCAAATGTTTCTGGGCTGCAAGGCAAGAACAAGTAAGAGGCTATAGCTCTGTAATGGTCGTCATGGTCATCAACTAGTTTGTGATTCAAAAACAGCCTCAGAAGATTTCTGCTTTAAAGTATGAGGCAATGAAAGGGGTATTTTATTAATACAGCATAGAATGGATTACATAGCAAGGTGACTATCAAGACACTATATGCCTTAACATTTACATCAGATCAAATGAGATAATGCATGCAAAGTACTCAGTGCAGTTCCTGACACTCAGTAAATTTTGTTTTTTTAAGATTTCATTTATTTATTCATGAGAGACACAGAGAGAGAGAGAGAGAGAGAGAGAGGCAGAGACACAGGCAGAGGGAGAAGCAGGCTCCACGCAGGGAGCCGGATGAGGGACTCGATCCCGGGTCTCCAGGATCACACCCTGGGCTGAAGGCAGCGCTAAACCGCTGAGCCACTCAGGCTGCCTAAATGTTAATTCTCTTCCCTTTGCATGTGGATTTTAGTTTACAAGGTGCTTTTATATATATATTAAATCTCCCCTAAAACTTTGTGAATTAGTTATTTCCCCCAGAGCAGTACCTTGACCCTAAAAGTGGCACATCTGAAAAATTGTAGGGCTGAGAGTCAGACTCAAGTCTTCAGGCACCAAAGCCTAGCTCTGGACTCTTCTTACTGCACTGTGCTAGACTGAAGATTGTGAGGGCCTGGATCAGAGTGTTAACAATGCGATGGAGATCAAAGAATGATCTGTGAGCACCTGCATAACTGAGCCTCCTGAAGCCTTATTATTATATATCTTTATTTGTGTTTAAAAAAAACCCACCCGAACCCAATACTTTATTTTACCTATTCTGAGATACATGTTTTCACTTTTTAGCATCTCTGAAATTGAGGCAATTCACATTTTTCAGCTGTTTCCACTGCTTAGCACTTTCGATGTCATTGCCATTGTCTGCTTACCTACAAACTTGGTGGGTTGAATGGCTAGACAACTGAAACCCAAAGACATTTCAGTCGGTCAACCACTTAAGCAACATTTGCACAATATGAATCTTAATTGTTCTCTGAAAACCTTACATTGACACCTTTCCATAAGAACAAGAAAGCAACACTAAAATTTGCAGAATCGATGCCAGGTTGGAAGAAAATCTTAGAAAAAAAATGGAGTCCTGCTTTAGCACTGCTGCATTGCTGCTTTTATTTTTATTTATTTAGAGAGAGTACGAGTGGGGGAGGGGCAGCAGGGAGCAGGAGAGAGACTCTCAAGTGGACTCTGAGCTGAGCACAGAGCCCCACACAGGGCCAGATCTTACCACCCTGAGATCATAACCTGAGCTGAAACTGACTGAGCCACACAGGTACCCCTGCCACTGTTTTGATGGCAGAGGGTAATACTGTATTGAAAAACACAATACATAAATTTGTCAGAGTTGAAAAATGATTCAGAAGACAGACTCTGAACAGGAAGACATTTTGGACTATCCTAAGTCAATTGTTTCCCTTTAATGCAAAGCTTTTATATATAGTAAAAATCAATGTTTAAATAAATCTAAATAAGCCCTTTAAGGAGGCCTAAATGATAAGAAAGTATTATGCTGTAGATTAACTTGTATCCATAGTTTATTTCTCAGTGTAATATAAAATAATGGTGTACTCGACAATCTGTGGTATCTCAGATTCAATGAGAATGGTCATAATATATTTGTATAAGAACTTCATGGTTTATATAATAACTCATTTTGGTCATCATAATAACCTTATAATATCAGGGGCAGAATATTAACTGCAGTTTCATTTATGGGAAAAATAAGGAAGATGAAATAATCTATTCACATAGCCATAGAATCAGGAAAATTATTCATCCTAATTCAGTCCTCTAGAATAAGCCTAAAATTCTTCTTCCCCTTTAAAATTACAAGACTGATATCAATCTCAGTGCTACCATTAAAAAAAGAAAAAGCAGCTCCGATGAGAATGAACATATTATTTCAGGATAAACATTGAATATGTCCCCTTTTGGCAAGGAAACTGAATTGTCAGGATTTTAACAATAATAAATCACTATTACAAACACTATTACAAACTGCCCCTATCACATAAAAGATGTTAAATAAATAAAACTTGTGTTACTTGGGATAGTTAATGCTGGCTGTCCCAGAAGTCAAACCCTGAATTCGTACTGGCTTACCCAACAAAAATTTCTCACACATGTTAATTTATCTAGCACAGTTCAGCAGGCAGTGAAGGCTGTGTATCGCTCCACACCTTCACTCAGTAGCCAGCATGACTCAGGTTCTCCCGTCTTATAGCTGTACCAAGTGGAATATGTAACCTCCAAGCTTGTTGTGATAGGGTAAAAAGGGTTAGGGCAGGCATATTAGCTTATAACTTATTCAGTCTGAAAGTGATGCCTGAAAGTGATAAAAGTCGCTTCTTTCACAGGCCATTAACCAGAAGTAATCACAGGACGCCAATCTACCTGAAGGGAAGCTGGGAAAGACAGAGCAGCAATGGACTATTTGGTGAGTACTGTCTATACCACAGTAGTCCTGTAATTATTTCCTTGAGGGCAAGAATCTGTTTTATTTACTGATATTCTCAAATATCCAGAATTGTGTTTGGCCTACAGTGTTCACTAACAGTTACTGAATGAATAAATCAATGAATTAATAAATGGCATCTGAGGCTGGTTTTCCTTATCTCAACTATAAATCTGGAAAGTTTCCAGATAGAATTAAGATAGTCACGTTCAGGTTAACATTTCTGAAACACCTAGTGTTAAGAAGAAGACAGTGTTTTGATAAGAATTTAATTGACGTTGGCAAACTCATTCTCAAATGTAATTATAAATTACATGAAATCTTTTCTATGGGAGTTTAATGATTCTTTAAATTGACCAAAATATGAGGAAATACAACACTTGACTCTAAAAGCCAGTATGAAAAATAAATAAATAAATAAATAAATAAATAAATAAATAAAAGCCAGTATGGATTGTTAGTTTCACTTAAAAAATGAATATAGACTGCAATCTTCCTAGAAATGATTGCTTAGGGAGTTGGGAACAATTTGTCATGGTAAGAATTTAGATTGTGGTGATATGAGAAGGCAAACAGCAGTCAGGCATGGGGAAAGGACAATAAGTAGCCATCCTTTTGGCTCTAATTCAGTACCTGTTCTTAACATTACCTGCATGATTAGGAAGGCACAGAAAGTTCAATACTTGGTTTTCACAAAGGAATCTCAAAATGATTATAAGATGTAATTCATCATTTATTCAATAAATGTTTATTAAGCACCAAATGCATGCAAGGACAATGCTTGATGTTGGAGATTCGGGTGCAAAAGACAGATGTGAGTCCTACTCCAATGGAACTTAGAGTCTAATAGAGATGATAGACACTGAATAACTATTATAATAAGCCTGACACAGGTTGCAAAAGGGGAAGTAACAGGTGCTATGGAGTGAACTGGGAAACTTCTTGGTTTTCAGAAGTAAGAAAGTAGGGTCAGGGAAGATAATACAAATCCAGAGGATAAAGAAGATTTGGCATGGAAAAGTGAGGGAAAGGGAATCCCAGATGGAGAGAAAAGCTTGTTTTCACAACCCCACTATGAAATCTCAATAGGATTACAGGCTTAATCATACAGCTGGGAAAGTCGTAGAAGAAGAAAGTGACTTGTTCAAATGATGCTGTTTAATAAGTAGCTTAATTAGGACACTAAGCCATCATCTCTACCTTACAGAGCAGGGCACACAGTTGTCTCTTTAAGGTAGACTCTTTCCTGACCCAAACATAGCTAAGCCTGTCACTCCCATAGCCCATCAGGCACATCAATCAGCCATGAACCAGACTGATGTAACAGATATAAATTTTCAGCCTGTTTCACAGAACACAGGATGAGAACTAAAGAGCCCTAAATGGCTTTCCTGCAGGAAGAGGGTGAATGTAGTGGCAGAAGGGGAAGCTTCATCGGTGAGAGCCAAGCGCTAAAAGCAGCTGCGTGTGACATTTCCATCAATAGCCTCCCTCCCTCATTGTGTACGAAACCCACATCAGATGTTCTGGTTTATGATTTCAGCTTCAGAGTACATACCCTTCAAGGTCCAAGCTCATATATCTCTTCCCGGCATGGTGCCTGCTCATTAATTGGACTTGAACGTTCATCTCAGAGGGATAACCAAATACTGAGAATATAATATTGTGCTCCCTTTCTCCAACCCTCAAGGAAGTCTGGAATCTCATGGTGCCCAGCTTCTGTACTTGCTAGAAAGTAGCAAAGCACAGGCTACCAAAAAGATTGTCCAGATGCCAGAACCGTATCAGAACACAAGGTCACTTACAGCTGCTGTCTTCCCCTGTTTATATCAGCCCAGAGGACAATCCATTCTCTTTCCTTTGAGGACACAGTAAAGGCTAACTGTTGGAAGTCCCAGGTAAGTGCCACTTTATCCATTGGGTAGATCAGACCTCAGGAGAGTTAATAAAGTCTTTGCCTTTTCATTTTGTGTTTACCTCCCCAGGTAAGGTAAAGTAGGAAAATCTCTTACTTATAGGGGAGATAACAGGAAAGCCCTTATAGGCCTTTGAATCTTTTTTTTTTTTTTTTTTTTTTCTCTAGGCCTTTGATTCTTTAAGAGCACAGATCCTGAAGTGGCTGTGATACCAGCAAATGGTATGTTTGCATACCAATTAACAATCTCCAAAAATTTAATAGTTCCTGATATTCTGATCATTTAAAAATGTATTACTTTGGAGATTTCTGTTAAGTATTGGTGCTGAAATTTTGTTCTAAACATGCTGGGTCATATAATCTTTCAGATTACTTTCCCAAATATCTCAGGCAACTCTGAAAACCACTGTAAAATAAATGTCAGAGGGTTTTCTTTTTGAAGAACAAAATTACAATAATAACAATAACCTGTTCTAATCTAAATGACAGCAGTCTCTGAGCATCAGGCTGCTCATTTTATCACTGGCTGGCCACATTTACATGAGTTTTTGTCAGAAATCTTTTCATAACCAGACATTAGGCCCAATTTTGGGTGACTTGAAAGACAGGTTGGCTTGGGATGAAGCATGCTAAAGTTAGTAGTGAAGTTTTATCAGGGTTTCTTAGTCCATATTATTCCTCAACTGCCACAAGTACAAGTCTGAAGTAAAAATAAACAACTTCTACTTTAGGGCAAAGTACCTCCTATAAATTCATTCATTTAGTCTATATTCAAAGAAAATTTATATTCATTGTACTGAACAAGACATTATTGCTGCCTTATAATAGATAATTTAATGAAGGCTATTTCTACACTAGACTGTATGCTCCAAGGTCAGGTTTTGGTCTGTTTCAATTACCAATTGATACCCCAGAATAGCAGTGTGTCTCAAAGTAGGTGCAGTGTGTCTCAAAGTAGGTGCTCAGTAAATACTGGTTGAATGTATAAATGTATGAACAGATGTGTACGTGATGTTACTCTTTGAATATAACTGTGTATTACATTCTTTGACAATCACATTGTTTATTGATTAAAATTGTATAAACATCAGTATCAGCCATCAAGAACTCAGATTTTAGTAGGGCCCATGGAAACAGTTTATTTTAA
The DNA here is from genome assembly GCF_011100685.1 of Canis lupus familiaris. NCBI lineage: Eukaryota > Metazoa > Chordata > Mammalia > Carnivora > Canidae > Canis > Canis lupus. Next base: position 63,351,563 of record NC_049238.1, read on the forward strand.
TTTTTACTTCTTGTAATTGGTCTGTTGCCTTGAAAGTTAATAAATAGCACTGGCTGGGGAAAAGGAAGAATGCAAGAAAGTGGGATATTTAAAGCATCATCCTGAAATTGTATTTAGAGGTTTTATTTCAAATGGGCTATTGTGAAGATAAGTACAGAGTGTGTGTGTATTTTTTTTTCTTGGCAAATGCTAATTTGAAGATTGGAAGAAAGGCTAGGTTGTATCATTTGAGATATCCTTTATCCTATTTTTTTTCCTCTTTATCCTAAGTTTTTCCATTTCTTTTTTTAGACATAAGATAACATAGTTGCCAACTATAGTATTATAAGACATAAATAGAAAGATAAAGATCTTAGGAATATGCAAATTCAAGTATTGTTGGATTCTAAACACTATCTTTGTGGCCTCAGTTAAGTTTATTTTTATTTTTTTAAAGATTTTATTTATTTATTCATGAGAGACAGAGAGAGAAGCAGAGACATAGAGAGAGGGAGAAACGGGCTCCTCATAGGGAGCCTGATGCAGGACTCGATCCCCAAACCCAAGATCACTCCCTGAGCCAAAGGCAGATGCTCAACTGCTTAGCCACCCAGGTGTCCCAGCCTCCACTAAGTTTAGACTTAACTTTTTCATCTGTAAAATAGAGGGAGTTGAGTTAAATTATTTCTAACACATCCTCCAGTTTGAATTTTCTGTGATTTCATCTGACAAACTCCCCTTTGTCATTCTTGTTGTATGTGGAATGCTCAATTTTTTTCCAGTTTTTTTTTTTTACATCACTTACCACAGATGCTTAAAATAAAATAGCTCTCCATATAGAATGTCTGCCCTTCTTTCCCCCATGTAGTCATGGCACCACTTAAAAAATTATATGACCCAGCAATTGTACTGTTGGGGATTTACCCCAAAGATACAGATGCAATGAAACACCGGGACACCTGCACCCCGATGCTTCTAGCAGCAATGTCCACAATAGCCAAACTGTGGAAGGAGCTTTGGTGTCCATCGAAAGATGAATGGATAAAGAAGATGTGGTTTATGTATACAATGGAATATTACTCAGCAATTAGAAATTACAAATACCCACCATTTGCTTCAACGTGGATGGAACTGGAAGGTATTATGCTGAGTGAAGTAAGTCAATCGGAGAAGGACAAACATTATATGTTCTCATTCATTTGGGGAATATAAATAATAGTGAAAGGGAATATAAGGGAAGGGAGAAGAAATGTGTGGGAAATATCAGAAAGGGAGACAGAACATAAAGACTCCTAGCTCTGGGAAACAACCTAGGGGTGGTGGAAGGGGAGGAGGGCGGAGGGTGGGGGTGAATGGGTGACGGGCACTGAGGGGGGCACTTGATGGGATGAGCACTGGGTGTTATTCTGTATGTTGGTAAATTGAACACCAATAAAAAATAAATTTATTTTAAAAAGTTATAAAATATATCCAAATAAATATATAAAGAAAATAAATACCACTCTACAAACCCCAATACTGATTTATAATCTTCTAATATTACGTCAGTGTCCATATTTTTATGGATATTTATTTTAAAAATAAAACTGTGGCCACTTTGTACTTAGTATTTTGAAACCTGCATTCTCTTTTTTTTTTTTTTTTTTTATTTATGATAGTCACAGAGAGACAGAGAGAGAGGCAGAGACACAGGCAGAGGGAGAAGCAGGCTCCATGCACCGGGAGCCCGACGTGGGATTCGATCCCGGGTCTCCAGGATCGCGCCCTGGGCCAAAGGCCCGCACCAAACCGCTGCACCACCCAGGGATCCCTGAAACCTGCATTCTTTATCTAGTATTACATCATAAAGATTTCCCCACATTCTTTTTTTTTTAAAGATTTATTTATTCGTGAGAGAGAGAGAGAGAGAGAGGCAGAGACACAGGCAGAGGGAGAAGCAGGCTCCATACAGGGAGCCTGAAGTGGGACTTGATCCCAGGTCTCCAGGATCAGGCCCTGGGCTGAAGGCGGCGCTAAACGGCTGAGCCATCTGGGCTGCCCAACCCACATTCTTCTAAAGCATAGTGTTTTTCATGCTGCATTTGCAATCCACTCTTAAATACTATAATTTAACTCATCTATTATTGTTAGACATCTAGGTTATTTATAATCTGTGTTATAAATAACATTGTAGTAAACAAATTTGTACAAGAATAAGTGATTATTTCCTAAGAACAAATTTTTCATAACTATGGATATTCCTACTAGTAATTTATGAGTACTGGTTTCCAGACACCCTGGCGACTATAAAACAGATTTTACAATTTAAAAAAATCTTTGCCAATATGCCATGTGAAAAACCTTAGAGCTTTTATAATTCTGAGGAACCCTTGTCAATATCCATATCTGATTATTACTGAATATTTTTGTTTTGGTCATTTGCATTTTTAATTGTCTATTCCATTACTTTGTTCATTATTCACCTTGTTCATTGCTTTTTTTTGAGACATCTCTAATTCCTCATTATTTTTTATGGGACCAATTTTATAAGATGCCCTGCAGATTCAGGGAGATTCAAAGTTGATTTTGGAGATAATAATCTAATTATGGGCCTAGACCAAAACTTCAATTAATGTCCTTTTTTTTTTTTTTTTAACAGTTTTCCTCTGGCTTATCCATGAATCATTTTGTGATTTTGTTTTGCTTTTCATTATTATTTTAGAAGATTTTATTTGAGAGAGAGCATGAGAGAGAGAGTGCACAAGCAGGGGGGAAGGGGTGGAGGAAGAGGGAGAAGCAGACTCTCTGCTGAGCAGGGAACCCAACATGGGACTCAATCCCAGGACCCTGATATCATGACCTGAGCTGAAGGCAGATGCTTAACAACTGAGCCACCCAGGCATCCCAAGACTATCAGTCATTGCTTTTTAAATCCCAAGACTATCAGTCATTTTAGGACTCTATTCTAGAACACCTTTTCCAGCAACATTTTAATAATGAAATATTTTGAATAAAATACTAAGATTTTGTTAATTTAGTGCACCGAAACATTAATACATTTTAAACATTGGTAGGCCAATATTAGATAAAGTAGCAGAAAGTTAGGACATGGCAGGTATTCCATTTTAAATGTACAACTTATTATAGTATATGTATCAAAATTACGGCAGCAAAACAAAAGATTTACATTCAGGCATGTACCTACAATTTATCACATTCTGTGGGTGGACTAGCTAGGTAAATAAATAGGCAAACACCCTGGAAGTGGCTACCTTCATCAGAACTTTAAAAAAACCCAAAACAATAATCCTTCACTGGCCTTAACAAATGTGGTGCTCTTTAGAGCTTTTAGAAGAAATACTAAGCTAGAGATACTGGAAAGACACAGAGCCCCCTCGATGGCCTCTGACTTACTGGCTGAGCAGGTTATTGTTGATAGCTGATCATTCAAAAGAACAACCTGTAACTCACTGGCCACATATGAATGACAAAGCACATCTTCACATAACTTATTATTCCCTTTTCTGAGCCTATATCTATTCTTTTCTCAATATATATTACTCCTTTTAAATTTTTCACGTTTGAGTTTCATTTGTTCTACTTTTAGAACTAGGTTTTTAGAAAAGACAAATGTTTGTGATAACTTTTTTTTTTTTGAGAATTAACTTCTCTTTTTTTTTTCTTAATTTTTATTTATTTATGATAGTCACAGAGAGAGAGAGAGAGGCAGACACAGCCTGTGATAACTTTTTGATTCTGTAACAACCACTGTGCTTATTGACTTTAAGGATATCACTTTAAGGGATCCCTGGGTGGCGCAGTGGTTTGGCGCCTGCCTTTGGCCCAGGGCTCGATCCTGGAGACCCGGGATCAAATCCCACGTGGGGCTCCCGGTGCATGGAGCCTGCTTCTCCCTCTGCCTGTGTCTCTGCTTCTCTCTCTCTCTCTGTGACTATCATAAATAAATAAAAAAAATTTAAAAAAAAAAAAGGATATCACTTTAAGGTCTTTTCTGGGGCATCCTGTTTTTTTTCTTTTAACTAACAATTTAATATTGAAATTGGTTGGTTGTGATATTGAAGTTAATCTAATGTACCAAAAGAAAAATAAATCTTAGAACCTGTTAAGTGAAAAAAAGAAGAGGACAGGAAGAATATATGCAGGATACAAAGTAACAAAAATGTTACTACTTACTCTGAGGAAGTGCAGAGAATGGCTGGGTAACAGGGTGCAAGATTGCCTTTTCACTGTGTATTCTTGTACCTTAAAAATTTTGTTCCATGTACAGGAATTAACAATTTAAAAATAGAATTATAAAAATCTTATTACACATGGTAGGCATTCAATAAACATGGAATGAAAGAGTAAATGAATTAAGGTCAATCAACATCTTAAACCTGCACGAAAGCCTTGCTGAATCTGTAACATATAGCAGTGGTGTTATGTGCCAAAACAGCAGCAAATTTTAAGGCTGTAAATGGTCAATGTCTATAAATCTCCAGAACCCGCAGAATTGTGATACAGCTAAGAAAAGAACTTTGGTTGATAGAAGAACAGCATTTTTATAAGTGGTTCTAGGCTAGTTCTTTAAAAATTCCTAAGTAAGTAAAGCCAGATTATCCTCCATTCCCCAAATCTGTAAAAGAATTACCACTCATTGGCAAAAACACCTCTTGTGGTCTAGAAGAAAATGAACTAACTCGTATTAAGAAGGCAGGTCCCAAGCTTGTCTATTGGCAGTTTTATCAACCACTGCAAAACAGTGAAATTTCATAATTGCAGGAAACTAAACGGATTTTTATTTTTATTTATTTTTTAAATTTATATGGGGGGTGGGAGAGAACGGGTAGAGGGAGAGAAAGAAAATCTTTTTTCTTTTCTTTTTTTTTTTTTTTTTTTGAGAGAAAGAAAATCTTAAGTAGCCTCCACACTCAGCACAGAGCTTGATGTGGGGCTTGATCTCACAACCCTGAGATCATGACCTAAGTCAAAATCAAGAGTCAGACGCTTAACTAAGCCACACAGGTACCTTGACTAAATGACTTTTTAAAGCAAATAAAGTTTGAATTGGGGGGAAAAACCTATTGCCACCTTGTTATTTTTCTAAATGTAACCAATCCATTACTCTCTATTACAAGGAAATTTGATATACAGATGGTCCCCAATTTAGGAGGATTCAACTTATAATTTTTTGACTTTACCATGATGTGAAGGTGATACATCCAGTAGAAACTGCACTTGGAAATTTTATCTTTTCCATGGCTAGAGATATGCATGCTGTATGATCCCCTCTTGTGATGCTGGGCAGGGGCAGTGAGCTGCAGCTCTGTTTAGCCACGTGATCAAGAGGGAAAACAACCCCTACATTTACAATCATTCTCTACCCGCACAACCATTCGGTTTCTCACTCTCAATACAGTATTCAATAAACTGCATGAGATATGCAACATTTTATTATAATATAGATTTTGTTAGATGATTTTGTCCAACTATAGGCTGGACAAATATAAGCATTCTAAGCATGTTTAAGGTAGGTTAGGCCACATAAGCTATGATGTTTGGTAGGTTAAGGGTATTAAATGCATTTTTGATTTACAATAATTTCAACTTACAATAGGTTTATTGGGATGTAACCCCACCACACAGGAAGATCCGTTCTCCCTACGTTTGCTGAGGAAACTGATCCTGAGTGATATTTTTCTGAAAAATAATAAAAGGTAGGGCAATCAGATTTTTCAAATCAACATGTTTATTGTGTCTCCTACTTCAGTGAAGGTCATCAAGAGTTTACACTAAATGCAAAGTTAACTTTTGGCTTTGTTTACTGCCTTATATTCCAAGAAAAGCAAAGCGGCAACCTGTTGTGTATTTAGGTCAAGCCTAGGGACAAGCATAGATCTAAAAAGTGAATTTCTTGGAGTAAAATAATAAAGGGATGACAATGGAATTCTAGATTCTTGTTGGGGAGATGAAGGCTGAATTGTAGAATTCACTGCAGCACAGATTCTTAAAGAATTTTGCCACAAAAAAAAAAAAAAGAAAAACTAGATAACGTTGAGCAACTCTGTGTAAAATAATTACAATGGTGTCTGGCATAGAAGATTTGCTATGTAAATGTTAACTGCATTTTTTTTAAAGATTTTATTTATTCATTCATGAAAGACACACACAGAGAGAGAGGCAGAGACACAGGCAGAGGGAGAAGCAGGCTCCATGCAGGGAGCCCGACGTGGGACTTGATCCCAGGTCTCCAGGATCACGCTCTGAGCCAAAGGCAGATGCTCAACCCCTGAGCCACCCAGGCGTCCCTGCTAACTGCTATTTATCATCATTATTATAATGAGACTCACAACTTTAAAATAATCAACAAGTTTTTATTAGACATGCTGTACCTTTATATAAAGCAATCTGTAGGATACCAAGAGAAGAAACAGTCCCTGTTTTAAGAATTTTGTAGTGATATATCTTGAAGGAGAATATCAAGTTAAATTGTTAAAGAAAAAAATATTTAGCTTCTTTGAGGCAGCATCTTTTGCTATTTTAGTTGGAGTCCTACATCAAAGGCTGAGAAAAGTTCATAGCTCATTCTTTCCCAAACAAGTTAAAAACAGAGATCACTAAAATTTAAAATAAACAAATACAGTAATTTATTACTTTTCAACAATTTTGGTGTCATAAAATCTATCTGAACCAAACTCCACATAGATCTTGAATACAAAAATCAAAATTCTCAGGGAAGTGAGGCACTTGAGTGGGAGAATCTTTTTTTTTCCCCCCCGATAAGGGTAGAATGCCCAAAGGAAAAGGCCAGGAGGAAGACTGCCTACAGACCTGATTACATGGAACTGTCCTTACCCTTCATGTATCTATATTTCCATTTTTGAGCACCTTTAATTTTGGATACCTTCCAGTCTATGAAAAGAGGAAGAAAAATACAAGAAAAGAAAGGAAGAGGAAAAAAAAGGAACTGTACTACAGCTGTACTGGATAATCCAAAGGTGGGAAATGTTCTTCAGTGAGTTAAAATTATTTTGCCATCTCTCTGAAAAGAAGTAGGCAAAAATCTTTTTGAAAAGAAAGCCTTAATTTCTAGTAGAGATTGCCCTGGAAAGGTTAACTTTCTCAACTGACAGGCAGGCACACCAAACACTCACATAATTTCAACTCCCCTCCAATAGACAATAGAAAATCTATCTTTGAAGCATTAGCCCTTTCTTATCTACCTTAAAATATACTCTGTCCCTCGCTCCCCCCAGCTTTCTCTCCTTGGGTGAAAATTAAGGAGAAATATAGTGTGCTTTGTTAACCTGAGGAAAAGTTTTCTACATGGAGAATGTATAAATTAGATCACATGTTTAGATGGCTATCTGATACCATTAAGATAATTTCTGAATTCTGCAGCTTCTGCATTCTTTTTTTTTAAGATTTTATTTATTTATTCATAGAGACACAGAGAGAGAAAGAGAGGCAGAGACACAGGCAGAGGGAGAAGCAGGCTGCATGACGGGAGCCCGACGTGGGACTCGATCCCAGGTCTCCAGGATCACACCCCAGGCTGCAGGTGGCACTAAACCACTGCGCCACTGGGGCTGCCCAGCTTTTGCATTCTTAATAATGGTCAACACATCAGGACTTTAGAATACCTGAATTTTAAAATACAAAGACTGTACACGTTTGCCTGAGGTCCTTAATACTTCTGGGGATCCACTAAGAGCCATTCCCATGGATTGGTAAGACTTATGAATATGTTTCAAAAAAATTAAGAGATCTAGGTTTTCCAAAGAAGATAGAGCAAGACATGGAGTTTAATTCTCAAGCCAATGCTTTCCCTAAAATAATCATGTACTCCCATAAAGGAAATAGGAAATGAAACATTACGTTTAATTTAGATTTGGAGGTGGCCTTCCTTAGCAATTTATTCAAGTATAAACAATAATTATGTAGAAAGGACCTGGTTACAATTACAAAACCTTATTAATTCACATTAATCAGTGGGGAACCTAAATTGCATTACGAAGAGGTTTGAATTATATAATAGAATTACTAAAACTGCTCCCTTGTTAGTCTACCTGCCTCTCTTTTCATCTCCAGGTTGTCCTGTACACAGTTTACTAGGTAGAAGGAAGAAGGGTTTTCTATGAAGAAACAGCATATACAAAGGCTAAATGATCAGGTTTGGGACTTTTTTTTTTTTTAACAATCCTGCATTTTCTGCCTATTATCCTCCTCATCATTGTCCTTCTCTATGGCCTCAGGATTTTGAAAATAAAATGAAAATAGCCTAGCCTTTAGCACAGGCTGAGTTAAGTAGACTTAGGTTTAAAAATCTTTATTTAACTTTAAAGAACTTCTAAGCTAAAAATTGCTTAGTGACGTAGCTCTAAGTTTGGGGAAATGGGATGGGATTTCTCTTGGTTCTTGGTAGAAAACTTTTGTTTAGGAGCATGGTTGCAGTGATAAAGAGCTCTCCCCAATAACTCTTGGAGTCCATCTCTCCCTGTCATTCCATTGGATTCTGTTAGTGGGTTTGGTTGTCAACATAGCTTGAATCGCGCAGTCCCATGTTATGGTTGAAGCACATCTTGGCTGTTTCACCCATAATGTGGTCTCATACCTGAATTGATCAAAGGAATGACTAGTGAACCACCAGGGTTATACAAGATGGAGTTAAAAGGCTTCCAGATTAACACATCTTTTCATTGGAAACAGAAGCAAAAACTCTTTTCTAGCCTGACTGGGTCTGATGAAAGAGGACATGAAAGCACTGTATGTAGTGCTCTACTTAGATAACTATCCTAATGAGTGCTACCTGTTTGCAATTTGTCTTTGTGCCTCTCGTTAACTTCCTGTGACATTTACCTTTTCCAGATTCTGGTTCCCACTGATGTGGCTTTGGCAAGTATACGTAAGACAAAATAATGAGGTGTGTGTGCATGGTGGGAATGAAGGAGTGATGAAAACAATGGCTGCCTCAGAATGGTGTATTCTGGGACACTAGGGTGGCTCAGCGGTTGAGTGTCTGCCCTCGGCTCAGGGCATGAGCTCGGAGTCCCAGGATCGAGTCCTGCATCAGGCTCCCTGCATGGAGCCTGCTTCTCCCTCTGACTGTGTCTCTGCCTCTCTCTGTGTCTCTCATGAAAAAAAAAAAAAAAAAAAAAAAAAAGAATGGTGTATTCTGAGCTTGGTAAGATTTACGATAGTTCTGGCCCTGAGGTACTGAGTATACTAGCAGTCCTGGAGGGTGGTAGCATAGTACAAAGAGTATTGCCCTACTACAAGATTTTTCAGTTTCTTTCTTGCTACTAGATTAGAGGTGGTTAACTGTTAAGAGGTATATTTGTAGACCTAGAAGACTTAAAGAGGGCTCTGCCAGAGCAGGATAGAATTAAAGTCCTCAGTCTAAGACCATGAGTTTGAAGACATTAGAGAGAAAAGAACTTGTGTGTAAGGAGTTTGCTCGGAAACTGAGGCTGAAGGCTGTCCCTTGCAAAGGATGTATGCGGGCCATTTCAATCACTGTGGCCATGGTGACCAAAATGCAACCATGCTCTGAGATGAAAAAATTGTGGAAGAAGTGGTCAGGAAGTCCACTGGGTCTCTTAGGTCTGAATCCTGATCTGCCAGAGGTGACATTAAAAGGAGAAATCTCCATATACGGAGGAAATTGCCAAATGTTGTTACTAAAACTCTTGTTCTGACATTAAACTTTTCCTTGGGGATTTACATAAATTATCACCAACACCATGAGGAAGACCGGGGGTGGCTAGCACTCCCCATTTTGCCTGCCTTCTTTTTTTTTTTTAAGATTTTATTTATTTTCGAAAGAGAGTATATGTGGGTCCACAAAAGGGGATAGGGGCAAAAGGAGAGAATCCTCAAGCGGACTCTGTGCTTGGCCCTAAACCTGATGCAGGGCTCAATCTCACCACCCTGAGATCATGACCTGAGCTGAAACCAAGAGTTGGATGCTTAGCTGACTGAGCCACGCAGGCACCCTCCCTTTTTGCCTGCATCTTAAATAGCGTGGCGGAGTCCAAGCTGGAACAGACTAGCTTCTGCTATATATTTTGCATCCTCTCCCCAACTGCCTACCTATTCCTCATTTTCTAATCCCCCCCTCCCACAATTTTCTTCCTTCCTTCCAAGATTTTATTTATTTGACAGAGAAAGCGAGAGTGAGACCATGAGCAGGGGAAAGGGCAGAAGCAGAAGCAGGCTCCCCACTGAGCAGGAAGCCCACATCAATCCCAGGACCCTGGAGATCATGACCAGAGCCAAAGGCAGACACCCAACTGACTAAGCCACCCAGGTGCCCCCACCATTTTCTGTCATTTTTGTTTTCCCCTTCATACTGTTTAAAAATAAAGTATTAGGAGTTTAAAGAATTGTTTTCTTTTGTATGTATGATGAATAATGTACAATGTAGAAATGTCAAGCAAACATGTACTGTAGTTAGTGCTGTAAAGGGAAGAGCTTCATGAAGCACACTTGAAACATCTGAACCCTTGGGCCCATACCCAGTGGGTATGGACTCACTTCCACCCCACTGCTCACCACTCTTTATTATCTTATACTGAGCTGATTAACTTTTCCTAGTCCTTGAAGACTTTCCAGTTTGAATCTGTGACTTAGATTAAACCTAACTAAAATTCAGGGATTAAGCAGAGTAATGCACCAATAAACAGACTTACAAAACATGAGTATTTGCCTTCCCTTTGGGTCCAGGAAAACCTCTTGGCCTGGCTCCTAGTGGGCAGCTCTGTGGCAAAGGCCATTTCCCTCATAGCAGTAAGGAGGGCCTTCAACATTTTTTAACTCCCCGAAAAGGTAAATCCACAAGAGTCATCTTCTACCTCTTTTATGTTCTAGGTTTTTCTTTGTGAGGACCTTCTTCCTCTATAAACGATTGACAATGAGAATGTCTTATTTAAGGATACCCTTCCACCCTACCCAAAGGGGTATAAGCTTATTCTATGGCCATAAAAATAATCCTACTATTGTACAAGTGTAACATCTGAACCCATGGCTTGTATAAAAGGCAAGCTGGGGGGAGAGAGGAGGCTTCACTCTATTAATACACAACTCAGAAGTGGGGTTGGTAGTCCCTGGACCTTACCTGGGCACAGGTGTCATAGATATTGTACTGCATGGAAGCACTGTGGCAGATTCACAATTCTCAGAGGTCACCACAGACTGAGCTCATGGTTTATTTAAGCCTCATTTTGTTCACCAGTGCAGAATCAAGATCAAGTTAGAACCCCCAGGTCTACCTGGCTACCCAGGCAGGTGGATACATAAAGCTAGTCATTATGATCTAAGAGGCCTCCTTCATTGCATGTACCACTCCTCTGAGTCACATCAGGCTTGAGGTACAGCTGTTCAGGAGTTCCAACTGCCTGCTACTGCTGTTGAGTAGGGGCCATAAGGTCCAAGTTCTCACAATAAAAGATCGCACAGCATGTAATACGGGCACCAGGACACCCAGAACTTCCTGGAATATAGGTGATCTTAAAATTAAGCTTTAAAAAACATGTCCCCATTTAGTGCCTAGAAGTGCCTTGTGAGCATGAGAGTAGTTCCCTACAGTGCATTTTATGGTTTCAAAGGCAGATTTTGTGGCCAACAGCTTTTGTTAGGATTGTTTAGCCCTATGAGGGGTAGAAGGAAACCAGAAAAGGATTTTCCTAAGTCAAGATGGCCTTCAAACTCTAGGGATTAGTCTCCTATGGTATTAATAGTTATAAATGACAATTTCTGCTCATGTATTATTGGTGACAACTATATGATGAATACTTCCTGATGATTCCAGAAAATATTGATTATATGACCTTAAGCAAGTTACTTAACCTCTTGTATCTGTATGTGTAAAATGGGGATTATAACAGTATTTAGTTCATAGCATTTTTATGAGTACTACATGAGTTAATATGTGTAAAGTGCTTAGATCAATGCCTGGCATATAGTATGCACTCCCTAATCCTAGCTATCATCAAGTTATCATTATGATTTCCAATCCCCACCCCATCTGCCTATAATACTAAAGATGGAAAGGAAGGAACTTTGGGTTAGCCAGCATCAAGGAAGTAAGACAGGTCTGGCAAATATGTAGGACCATGCCTAGAAGGAATGCTTGCCAGGAAAGATCTTAAACAATGATATAGGTTACAAAGAGTCTAGGCCAAAACTGTCTCTGTGCTAGCAGCAGTAAGAAGTATACCATAAGCTATATCAGACCAGAAATGGAGTGTATGAGAACTGTATAGCCATATTCAAACAGAGCCTCAGGCAATTTGGTTAAAATAAACTGAATTAGATAAACAGGTCAAGGGTGACGGGCAATGAGGGGGGCTCTTGATGGGATGAGCCTCCCTGACCTGAGCTGAAACCAAGAGCTGTACACTTAACCAACTGCACCACCCAGGCACCCCAGGATTTTATTTTTAAGTAGTCGCAATGCCTAACATGGGGTCCGAACTCACAACCTAGAGATGGAAAGTTGCACACTTTACCAGATGAGCCAGCCAGATACCCTAAGAGTTCTCTGCTTTAAAGAATGCTTTTTAGCATTGACAGTATCTCCTTTACGCTAGTTATGTGCTTAGTAAACTCTTTTTTTCATACATGACACAAAGCAAATTTCAAATTTCATTTTCCATATTCCCCTTTGAGTTATTATAAATTATAATAGGGACATTATTCTTAACCAATTAAGCACCATAGTATTTTTTAAAAATCCCTTTCTGCTTTGTTTGGTGTTAGTGAAATGGGGATAATAGCATCTTCCAGCAAAGAAATGATGGAATTAAGGTAATGTAGGTGAGGTATGTACATTCCAGAAAAAATATACTCTAATTTTATTATATTTCTTTTCTATATAAATCAATGGGGTAACTTAAATAGTAACTTATTGTTAGGAATTTTCAAACTTTTGCATTTGCAATTCTCATCCCATTACTAATTTCTGAGGTTACAACTCTTACCTTAATATCTGTGGAAGTTTTGCTCTCTTGACAAGCTTGCCAAGAGCAGATTACCCATGCATCATCCATCTATTAGCTTTTAAAACAGAAAAGTAAAACTGGGGAATTTCATGCTAAAGCCGAAAGCCACTAAAGGACGCCATGCCTTCTCTGGCTTTGATGTAATGATTTTGAAAGACTCCATGATGAATTTTTTTTTTTATTTTAAAAACCACACTTGGGAAGTGCCTGGGTGGCCCACTTGGTTGAGTGACCAACTCGATCTTGGATCAGGTCATGATCTCAGGGCCGTGGGATAGAGCCCTGTGTCACACTCCACCCTGATCGTGGAGTCCACTTGTCCCTCTCCCTCTGCTTTCTGCCCTTCCCTCCCAGCTCTCTCAAATAAATAAAATCTTAAGGAAAAAAAAGGACAGCTTTTCAAAAGCAAAAAACAAACAAAAACAAAAAAACAAACAAACCAAAAAAACCCACCATACTTGGTACAGTAAGAAGACCCTAGAGCCTGCAGATCTGGTTCTTCTGATCCTGCCACTTATTAGATGAGTGGCCAAAAAGCCTTTTGGCTTCTCTGGGCCTTAATTTCCATTCTGTAAAATTTCTCAGCTCTAATTCTGATCCTGTGCTTACTAGTTTATTTCTTCAATTTCTCTAATCAGGAAGAAATCTGGCAGGAAAGCAAGAATTTTACCTGTATCATTTTTTTTTAAGTTTTTTTTTTTTTAAGATTTATTTATTTATGATAGACATAGAGAGAGAGAGAGAGAGAGAGAGAGAGAGAGAGAGAGAGATGGGCAGAGACACAGGAGGAGGGAGAAGCAGGCTCCATGCCGGGAACCCGACATGGGACTCGATCCCGGGACTCCAGGATCACGCCCCGGGCCAAAGGCAGGCGCTAAACCACTGAGCCACCCAGGGATCCCCCTACCTGTATCATTTTATCAGTTTTGCCAGCTCACCCATCCTATTTCTACTTTTTAAGCTGACCCCCTTTCCCCTGCTTCTGACCTTTTCCTCTTAAGCACTTTATAAACACATTACAATATTAACTGTATTGTAATTGTAAGCACTCACAAACACTTGTCGAGTGCTTTCCAAGTTTTACCAACCCCTTCTGCAAACACTCTTATTTGATTATCATAACAGCTCAGGCTGGCATATATTACCTTGATTTTACCTGGCCCAGAAGAGTTCAATGAATTAATTGTCCAAAGTAACACAAATAATAAGATATGGGAACAAACCTTCTCATTCCAACATCTATACTCTTTCTACAACACTACAGTTCCTACTAAGAGCAGATCCAGATTTTGTGCAGCCTGAGGTGTATACAATTTTGGTGGACATTTTCAAGAAAAGGAATACAGAATTACCACAGAAGACCAATATGATCCTGTGAACCCATTGTTAGGGCCCCCTTTAGGGCCATGGAAGGAATCTATTCAAATGAAGTGCTTTTAGGATTAACCTCTAGGATCCAGTTTCATGGTTTTCCATAGTTATACAATTATTTAGTGCTTACTGTATGCCAGACTTAAGTAAAATACTATTTTTATTATTATAAAAACCCTATGAGGTAGGTATTGTCCTTGTTTCACAGAGCAGAGAATGAGGCTTGGAGAGCAAAATAATTTGTCTAACAATACAGAGCTTGTAGATGCCAAGTATCAAAATTGGAACTCAGATCTGGTTTCTGGGTTGATATTATAAAGCTACCCCACTCCGTTCCTATTCAGGTTTCCTGGGAATCAACTTACTCTACCACTTCCCGCTACATTCTATAGTTCTGGCTCTGATAAAGTTCACGTCTGAACCAGTCCCATTTTGTCTCCCTAACTCAGTTCTCTTACCATCCACCATCAATGCTGCTACCACCCCATCATTCCTGAAGCACTGCTGTTCTAAATCCTGAAATGACTTCCTCCTCTGCATTTATCCAAGGTGCAAAGCAGTTACCGCTCACATGCACTGCATGGCCACAGATTCCATAGGGTCTTCTGAGGCACTGAACTATCACCGAAAACCTTCTTTGTGTGAAACAGAGGCAGAGGGACACCTGGGGGGCTCAGCGGTTGAGCCCCTGCCTTCTGCTCAGGGCGTGATTCTGAAGTCTCAGGATCGAGTCCCAGATTGGGCTCCCAGCCTGGAGCCTGCTTCTCCCTCTGCCTGTGTCTCTCGTGAATAAACAAATAAAATCTTAAAAAAAAAAAAAGAAAAAGAAAAAGAAAAAGAAACAGAGACAGAGACAGAATGGGTGAAGGGTAAAGCAGATTTACATCTCGGGACCTGACCCCTCAATCCTCACTCCTCAATCTCAGTTCTTCATTTGCAAGACAAAACCTTAAGGCCGACTCCCCAGGGCTGTGGCAATTCAGGGTAGAAGGGGCTGGTTTGGGGGGCAAATAGCAAGTGGTCATCCGGTGTCGGTTGTTTTCTCCCTGACTCAATCTCCCCAAAGAACCTTGCAGACTCTTGGAAGGCAGGGAGGCCTTCATACGTTTTTGGTTATTTCCCAAAAGCCAACATAAGAGCCACCTCGTGTTTACTGAAGCGGATCACTTGAGCTGATAACACCTCCAGTGCTCTAACTTGCTCAAGAACCTACAATGGCTCTGAGAACAAAACCAGGCTCTGGAGTCTGACTTTGGGTGTTGGCCAATTACTCTGTGGCCTCTGGGAAGTCACTTAACCTCTCTGAGCCTCAAGCCCCCTTATTTGTGAAATGTTAATAATAGTCGGCTACCTCATACGGTTAGGAGGATAATTCCGGCGAACTGTCCCTCAAAACTGCCGGCTCTAATTATATCCTGTCCCGAACGCTCAGTGTCCCTAAAAGCTTGGCCTCCGCGTTCTCGCGTCTCGGTGTTTCCGACACTCACAGCCCTTCTCCTCAGGGACCCGCCTCAGGCGCCCCGCGCTGACCTGCTCTTCTTCCCCGACTTCTGCGCGTATCGAGCGCCCAGCATTGGTCCAGCGCCCCGGGAGGCCTGGCAGGCTCTGCGTGGAGGAAGTTCAATCAGTTCTCTTATCGAAACCACCAAAAGCGCCCGTAAGGTCTGTCCTACTGCTGTTGCCGTTTTCAAGAACAGGAAACAGGCCCTGAGGGTTCGAGCGACTTCCCCGAGTTCCCCGAACTCCGCGGAGGCCACAGCCCGCGCCCGCGCCCGCGCCCGCGCCCTCGCCCTCGCCCTCACCGCCCGCCCCGCGGCCGCTTCCCGGGCCCGAGGTGCCCCGAGCCGACGCACGCCCGGCCCCGTCCCTCCTCTGCAGGCGCTTCCCCGCTCCTCCGCGCGCCCGTCGCCCCCCACACCTGAGTCGGCCCCCGGGGTGCGCCCCTCCGTCCTCGGCGGCTTTTCCCTTTGCTCCGCCCGGGGCTGAGGGCGGGGGCCGGGGCCGGGGCCGGGGCCGGGGCCGGGGCCCCGCACGCGCGCAGGTCACCGCGAACTCCTGGGACCGGGGACCCGAGGGGCTGGCTCGGCAGAGGCGCGCGGAGCCGGGGCGCCGAGCGCGGGTCGCGCAGGGCCGCGGGTCACGTGGCGGGGAGGGGGCGGCGGCGCGCGCCAGAGCGCGGGCGGGCGGGCGGGCGGGCGCGCGCCTCAGAGCGTGTGGAGGCGCGAGTCGCGATTTGGGCGTCCGGGGGGGGGGGGGGGGGGCGGCGGCCGGGAGGGCCGGCTCCGCCCCCTGTGCGCATGCTCCGGCCCCGCCGATTATAAGGCAGCCCCGCGGGCCCGGCCCCGACAAAGTGCTGGCGAGCTGCGACGTGACCCGCCGGCCGCGTGGGTGCCCGGGGAGCGACCGAGGCAGCTGGCGAAGGACGCGACCTGGCCGCGGGCCCTGCGGAACTCCAGCCGCGTCACGTACACGCTCGGCGGCGCGAGCCGCGCATAACGGTTAGTCGGATAACGGCGGGCGGCGGAGCTCGGCGCGGCCCCCGCCGTCCCCCTGCCTGGGGAGGGAGGGAGCCTCGGGGCGCAGACCTGGGTCGCGGGGGCGGGGGCGGGGGGGGGTCCGGCGGGGTCCGGCGCGGCGTGGTGGCGGCGGGCAGCCGCGTGGTGCCGGAGCGCGGCGTTGGGGAAGGAGACCTGAGGCGATGGAGACGGCGCCTCGCCCCGCCGAGCTGCGGCCCCGTAGTCAGGTGCTGGCCGCCGGCCCGGCCTGGCCCGGCAGAGGAGCTGGGCTTGGGTGCCGGTGACCTTGGGGAAGTAGCGTTTCCTCCCGCGCTCGGGAGCCTCCTCGAGAGATGCTTTTGATTTGGAGGAGGGACGACGTGGGGCCGGTTCACGTGGTGCCTGTGCGCTCTCCTGGCCGCGTCCTGCTCCGAGGGAAGGGACTCGGGGCGGGAGTTACTTGGGACTCGTGGCGCGCCCGCCCCGGCCGCCCGGGCCAGCCAATCCTTGCCTCACCTGGTGACTTGCGAGAGTGGTGTGGGAGCCGCAGCCCCCGCCGCCGAGACGTGACCGCAGGGCTCCCGCGGACTTGGCGGAGGGTCGGGACTGGTGCCGACGAGGACTCTTTGTCATTCAACCTGTGGCTGCTGAACGTCGGCTGCAGCGCCCTCGCGCTCCGGGGCTCGAAGGCGGCCCTGCAGCGAGCAATCTGAAGGGGAGCCTTACACTCGCTCAGATGCACGGCGTTTTGTTCCAAGTACATCTTTTTTTTTTTTTTTCCCCCCACGTGCATTTTAGAGTTTCATTTCTTTGTCACGACTCACTTGGTGTGACAAGCAGTGGCCAGAACTACTGTGTAATTATTTTAGAAGCAAACGAATTTCTACTTGACCCGAGTTTCCAGCGTTTGCTTATAAGAACTAGGTGTCTGTTGATAACAGTAGAATGTTTAGTTACTCTTTACCATAACTAATTTTGAAATTTTTTTTTTCCCAGAAGTTATTCCGGTTTCGAAATAAAATGCGTACACGTCAGTGCCCTGGCAAAACAAATGTGGGCTTAGTAACTACTGGAATGCCATTATAGGGTGAACTCTGAATTGTGTGAGAGTTTGGAAGAGTATGAGTAGGAATTAGGCGTTAATAAACAATGTCAATGTCGTTTACCAGAACTGCAGTGAATTAGAGACTACGTATCTTCTCTTTTTTCGTTTGGCATTCAGTAGTACCCATAAGTCCAAGTCTTAGCCCTGATGTATGACTTTGCCTTCAGATTGCCATAGAAAATATCGGGAATTCAAGACATCTAGCCTTTAATATAGGTAATGTATAGGTATTATTTTAAAATTTAACATACTTCAGTAATTTAGGGTTTAGATAAATGCTGTTCTTTAATCAAATTGCAGTGACTTGTAAAATATGCAACTTAATGGTCTGCAGAGCATTTTGTGAGATTTTTATAGCTGAATGGGTTTAAAGGTTTGGTTGTAAGCTTAACATAATAGGCTCTAGCATCCTTAAACAGATTAAAAAAAATAAAAGGATAAAAAGGGTCATAGGATGAAACAGTTGATAGTGTTTCAGTGGTTTACATGTCTTTTTATCTTCTAAATGTTAATACATATAATATTAACCCTGAAAAAGATCTTAATAACCAGCTAGTTAGGTTCCCTTATTTTACAGATTAGGAAACTGAAGTTGCAGAAGTTAAGGGACTCGGCACTGTAGGTGTGAAAACTTGATGTTTGTGTGGGAATTAATATGTCTTTTGACTCCTATTTAATTAGGTTAGCACTCTTGAGCTTTTTTATTTTTTTTTAAGATTTTATTTATTTATTTGAGACCGAGCATGAATGGGTTGGAGGGCCAAAAGGAGAGGGAGAAGCAGACTCCCTGCTGAGCAGAGAATCCCCTCAGGGCTCAATCCCAAGACCCTGAGATCATGACCGGAGCTGAAGGCAGACGCTTAACTGACTGAGCCACCCAGACGTCCCTACTCTTGAGCTTTCTGTAAAATTGCTAATATGGATATAAATTATTTTATACTAAAATGGGTATCTTGAGAAACTTTTCCAGTTTATGTTCTTCATTTCCATTGTGTTTTCAGTCCACTTTATAATGCATTCCTATGTAGAATTTAGGTCCCTATAAATGCCTTTATGGCCAGTCTGTTATTGTTGCAGAGGAAGACCAGAAAGATGGAACCTTGGATATGAGAAAAACAGACCAGAGTTGTGAATATTTATGTATTCAGCAATTTGTTCTTAGTTACTAGGCACCATGAGAGATTTATTTATTTATTTATTTATTTATTTATTTATTTTTACCATGAGAGATTTAGTATTCAGCAGTGAACAAGTTCTGGCCCTATCCCTCCTAGAGTTTGTGGTTTTAACTGGAGAGCAGATAAATAACAGTGATCACATGTACAGATAGATAAAGTACAGGTTCCTATGGAACAAACAAAAGTGTATTCTGTATGTGTGAGAAGACACCCAACCTAGTGTGAAAGCAATCTGGATAGGCCTCTCTGAGCAAATGCTACTTAACTTTTTAGACTTGAAAGTTAGGAGCTAACTAGGCAAGGAAGTGATGGTAGAGCATTCCAGACACGAATGCTGAAGCTGCAGTCAGAGTACAGGTACATTAGAGAAACTGTAAGAATTTATCAGAGCTAAAGCATAAGAGGGAAAAGGGAAATTAGGGACAGATGGAAGTTGGAGAGGTAGATAATATCAGAAAATGGAAGGCCTTATAAGTCATTTTAAAGGGTTAGGGAAGGGACTAGTTTAAAAATTTAGAGAAGCACTCTTGCCTGGAAGCTGATCAAAAGCAGTTTAAGGGTTGTAAGTGGGATTGGGGATCAGATTTTGCATTTTAGGGTCATCACTCTGTATACAGTGTGGGAAACAGGTTGAAAGGAGGCTGTTGGGAGTCTGTGAGACCATAGAGATAGACAGTAGTGGGAGGACGAAAGAGAGGGGAACATAGGATTCAGTGGTGGAGCCAGAGGTAGGAGACTGAGCCAGCCAGAGTTAATGATATCTCTGAGGTTTCTAACTTGACCAAATATGATTTTATGCTTTATTAGATGGTATAGGTCTCCATTTAAGCAGTGGGGACAACTATGACATTGTATGGCTAGCCCAGGGCTGCAAATGAAACAAATCCATTCCTGTCTTCTTTGTAGTTCTGTTAGTGTTATTGATAATGATGTTTTTTTCTTATTTATTCTGCTTTAAACAATTTATTATCGAAAATTTCAAACACAGGAGCCAGTGTTTCATCTATACCCTTTTCTACACCCCCACAGTTGCTACTGGGTTATTCTGAAATAATGCCTACATATAGAATTACTTCGTCTGTGAATATTTCAGTTATCTAAAAGATAGTCCTAAAAAAAAATCAGCCACATACTGTTTTCTCACTTGTAAAAATCAACATCACCAAATAACCAGGCAATATTCAAATTTTCCTCAGTTGGTTTCTCTTTTCTTTTCTTTTCTTTTCTTTTCTTTTCTTTTCTTTTCAGTAAGCTCTACTTCCAACATGGGGCTTGAGCTCAAGGCCCTGAGATCAAGAGTCACAGGCTCTCATTGACTGAACCAGCCAGGCATACCCCTAAGTTTGTTTTTTGTTTTTTAAGGTCTATTTATTTATTTATTTGAGAGGGAGAGAAAGCAAGGTGGTGGGGAGGGGCAGAGGGATAAGGGAGAGAAACTCAAGCCGACTCCATGCTGAGTGTGGAGCCTGACATGGGACTCAGTTTCACAACCCTTAGATCACGACCTGAGCCAAAACCAAGAGTTGGATGTTCAACCAATTGTACCACCCAGGTGCCCCCCTTCCCCAAGTTGTGTTTAAATAATTGATTTGTTTGATTTGGGATCCAAACATAGTCACACATTTACATTTGGTTGGTATGTCTTTTATTTTTCAAAGATGTTATTTATTTATTCATGAGAGAGAGAGGCAGAGACACAGGCAGAGGGAGAAGTAGGCTCTATGCAAGGAGCCTGACATGGGACTCGATCCTGGGTCTCCAGGATCAGGCCCTGGGCTGAAGGCGGTGCTAAACCGCTGAGCCACCCGGGCTGCCCTGGTATGTCTTTTTTATCTACAGTTTCTTCCTTTCTCATTTTCCTCAT
Organism: Canis lupus familiaris; assembly: GCF_011100685.1. Taxonomy (NCBI): domain Eukaryota; kingdom Metazoa; phylum Chordata; class Mammalia; order Carnivora; family Canidae; genus Canis; species Canis lupus. The sequence continues at coordinate 63,372,535 of NC_049238.1, forward strand.
AATTTCTTTGCTGAAGAAACCAGGTTAGTTTTTCCTAAAATTTCCCTCATCCTGGATCTTCTGGACTATGTCCCTCTGGAATAGTTTTAACATGTTCTAGTTCAACATGACCCTTGATTCCCTGTATTTCCTATAAATTAGTAGCTAAATTGGAGACTTCAGGCATACTTAGATTAGTTCAGGTTTGATTTCTGAGAGTAGGGACAGTGTGGGGGGAGAGGACAAATATAATTCATAGGTGATGATGTATTATTTTTCTTTCCATCAGGGCGCCTATGTTTGGTTATCACTGATTCTGCTCTATTAACCGTGTGGTTCCACTTTTTCGTTAGTGGTTTGCAAATGGTCTTTTATTCTCTAGAATTCCTTTTTTTTTTTTTTTAAGATTTTATTAGAGAGATGGTGTGGGGGAGAGGCAGAGGGAGAAGGAGAAGCAAGCTCCCCACTGAGCAAGGAGCATGATATGATGCGGTTCCGTCCCAGGACCCTGGGATCATGACCTGAGCCAAAGGCACTTAACTGACTGAGCCACCCAGAAGTCCCTCTCTAACATTCTAGAATACCTCTATAGAGAGAAATAGGGTTTTTTTTTTCCTGTTTTATTTTGAGATTTAATTGACATCACTATATAAGTTTAAGGTGTACAGCATAATGGCTTGACTAGCATATATTGTGAAATGATTGCCACAAAAAAACTTAGTTAGCATCTGTTAGCTCATTAGATAAAAAGAGCAGAAAAAAAATTTTTTTCCTTTTGAACAAAACTCAGGATTTACTCTCTTAACCTTCATATACATCATATAGCAGTGTTAACTGTATTCGTAATGCTGTGCCTCACATCCCTAGTACTTAGCTTATAATTAGAAGTTGGTACCTTCTGATCATCCTCTTCTAAGTGGTTTTTGAATAGTAAGGGCAATTTAAAGTTGGTATGTTTTAATACATTATAAGTGATTGAGACACTATCTTTTTGGAGAAATGTATAGTTAAATGTTTCAAAATATGTCCTCTTTAAAAGTCAGTATTATGTTAAAATGTTTGTAGCACTTGATATTAACATTTCAAATGGTTTTTAGTATTTGGAGTATTTATAATTTCTATTCTTAGATTAATAGGTTTTCTTTTGGTATTCTCTTTGTTGAAAAACTTATTTGTTCCTGTAGCTTTTGGGGAATTTCTGGTAGAATCTCTACCAAATCTAAATTTCTAGCTGTAACCAGAATACAGATTTTAAATTCCGTAAGTACAGAGATTGATTATTCTTATCAATGATCTGCATTTCTAATTATCTCTTGGGCATTTCAAACTTAAAATATTATTTAAGGTTCGTTATTTCTACCTGTTTTCAACTTCCCTTCATCCCCCAAACCTAGTCTTCTGACTACATTCTTTCAGGTAATCAGGCTTTAAAACCTCTGAGTCATCTTCATACTTCCCTAGTCAGGCCCCTGCCCTCCCAAATGCAGTTATGTGTCAAGCCCTTCTCTTTGTTTTCTCTCTTGTGTCCATTCTGTCCCCCATTCCACACACTCCACTTTTCTTTTTTTTTGTTTTCCACTTTTCATTTTTGTTATTACTCTCTAGTTCCTGCTGCTACTATGATTGTTGCGGTTGCCTTGTATCTTCTATCATTGCCATTCCCCATTTCCAGTCTGTTCTGTAATCTGCTACCAGTTTTGGTCATGTCATTTCTCTAATCAGAACCTTCTCATGACTTTCTAGTGCCTACCAAATTTAGTATTTGTCTCGATAGATTTAAGCCTTCTACAATATATGACTCCAAGTTACCCTTCTTGAGTTGTAGGTTATTCTTCTTTTAACTTGTACTGACAAACAGAAATTTTTCTCCATGCTTTTTTCCCTGTAATATTTTTTTTTCTCTTTTCCTGGTCATAGGATCTATTCTATGTATGCCACGATTAGTATAGTTGACATGTTTGAGCCCTTGTGTCCTATAAAGAATTGATGACACAGCAATAATGATCTTAAGGAAATGGTGATTTCTCTTCTGGGGTCACAGTACAATGACAGCATGAGTTCACATCTACCAAGGGGGGAGACTGGCTCCAAGGGCTGAGCTATTGAGGAGTACAACTGACTATTTATGCAGAAGAAGCAGAATCTAGTTGTGTTGGTTGTCGATACTATTCTGTTTCTAATCACAGTTCATGATATTGTTGAATTTAATCTGATTTGATTACAATGACTAGCCTTCATATAAAAGAGAAATTCTTCAAAATGTAGAAGCATTGTAAGCCACATTTTTGATCATTTGTTGAAAAATATTTCTTCCCTTTGATTTTGCTCTTATTGTAAATCACTGAAGATTATTGAGTGAGTGAAAGCTTGATAATACTGCTCAAGTGTGTTAAACTGTTTTTGATCATAACGGGACTTTTTTGTTTGATTAAGTTTTTATTTTAATCCTGATATATTTAACATGGTGTTAATATCACTTTCAGGTATACAGTATAGTGGTTGAACAATTCTGTACATTACTCAGTGTTCATCATGATAAGTGTACTTGTAATAGGGCTTTTGTATGTTGTTTTATATAATTTTGAGACTCAAAGCTTTTACTTTATTAACTTTCTCTTCTGTTCCCCTATCAAGGATTTTTAACCTGGGAATCTACAGATTGGTCGTCCATGATGGATGGAATTCAGGGAGTGTCTGAACTTGCTGGAGAAAAAAAATTACTTCTTTTCATTAACTTCTACATAAAATTTAGATTTCTTTCAACTATGAATGTAGGCAACAAGCCATAGTAGTTTTAGCAGTACCTGTGACTTTGTCACCAATAAAAAACACAAATTTTCACATAATACAGTGGCTGTAGCCATATTGAAATTGTTTAAATTAATTTCTTCAAAGTTACTGTGGTTATTAGATCTTCTAGAGCTTATCTAATTTGTTATTTTTAAAAGCTCATATCGGGACGACTGGGTGGCTCAGCGGTTGAGCGTCTGCCTTTGGCTCAGAGCATGATACCGGGATCCTGGGATCGAGTCCCACATCCGGCTCCCTGCATGGAGCCTGCTTCTCCCTCTGCCTGTGTCTTTGCCTCTCTCTGTGTGTCTCTCATGAATAAATAAAATCTTTTTAAAAAAATAATAAAAATAAAAATAGAAGCACATATCAATTAAAAAGCATATATCAATTAAAAATATTTTAACAATTATACATTTGTATTTTATTTTATGCATTTAAAAATGTCATTCTAACAAGAATAATGACAGGTTTTACCAAACTGTCAAAGGAATCTGTGGCACCAAAGAGCCTAAGGACTTCTAGTCCTAACTCTTATATGTCTTTTCCAATATAAGAATGGTTAGCCAGAACCTGTGATGGAATATAGCATACAAATCATGATGTCACAGGTTTATATAAATAATTTGGCCATTGACTTTTGTATACTAAGTCATCATAAATTTTGATCTCACAGATGATGTGGAACAAAATGCTTATGTGTGTCTGCGGCCATACCACCCTGAATGTGCCTGATCTCATCAAAATGCTTGTGTGTATTCTAAGGGCTAGTAAGATGATTTCTACAAACTTGGGCAGAATAATTTTCCTTTGTATTCAGGAAGCATATGTTTTCATTACTTAAAATTACAGTTTCCAAAATTCTGTGGGGTTTTTTTTTATTAAAAAAAATTATTTTAAATTATTTTAAGTAAGCTCTACACCCAACATGGAGTTTGAACTCACAACCGCAAGATCAAGAGTTTCACAATTCACTGACAAAACTAGCCAGATGCCCCACAAATTCTCTTTTAAGTGCCATAGGTTATTTTTTTTATTTTTTATTTATTTTTAAGTGCCATAAGATAAATGGAATAGGGGTTGTCTTCATTGACTTGGGAGACTTTCTTGCTCTCTTTTGGATATATCAGGAAAGATGCTTCAAATTGCTTTAAATCTTATCTTCACAAGTTCACTTTATTAGATGCAGGCTTTTATTTTGCTCAGCTAGTGAATGCCTAAAGGGGTCAGTGGAATTCAGGTTTGAAATAGCTGCTCTGAAGATTAGAAATACACACCCTTGGGGTGCCTGGCTGGCTCAGCTGGAGGAATGTGCGACTCTTTATTTCAGAGTCGTGAATTTGAGCCCCATATTGGGTGTAGATTACTTAAATAAAAATGAAAGAAAGACACATCCTTTCTATTGTGATTGTGTAATGATGTTGTTTGTATTTATTCTGTCACCTAGAAAACTACTTGATAGAGTTAGTAGAGGGAAAAGGAATGGTTTAACAATTACTGTAATTTCCAAAAAATAAGACAATCATTTGAAAATTGTGTATTTCTAATAAACTGGTAATTATCTTAAAAGACAATATAGTTTTGTCAGCAATTAAAAAGGCTATTTAAGTATATTTTGAGGTGATAATGTTGACTTCTTTTTGCTATGTCTTTAGTGTCTGTGAATATCTTCTAAAGTTTTGAATGTCCACAATAGCCAAACTATGGACAGACCCCAGATGTCCCTCGACAGGTGAATGGATAAAATAGATGTGGTATATATACAGTGGAATATTAGCCATCAAAAAAAATGAATCTTGCCAATTTGCAGCATTGTGGATGGAACTAGAGGATATTATGCTAAGTGAAATAATCAGAGAAAGAGTTGTATGATCTCAATCATATGTGGGACTTAAGAAACAGAATAGAAACAGGAAGGGACTTAAGAAACAGAATAGAAAAAAGAAGGGAAAATTAAAACAAGGTAAAATAAATCAGAGAGGTAGACAAACCAAACTCATAACCATAGGAAACAAACTGAGGGTTGCTGGAAGGGAAGTTGGGGGGGATGGGGTAACTGAATGTCTATACATTAAAGAGGACATGTGATGTAATGAGCCCTGGGTGTTAACTACAACTGATGAATCATTGAACTTTACCTCTGAAACTAATAATACACTATATGTTAATTAATTGAATTTAAGTAAAATTAAATTTTTTTTAAAGCTTTTCAAATATACATTTGGGAATGGTGGATAATGATTTAATGCCAGACAAACAATACTCAATTTTAATACCTTCTGTGGTCTGTACTAATGAAACAAACAAGAAAATAAAGCTTATTTTTTGAGATAATGATAGTCAAAGGTAGCATAATAATGAAGTTCAGACTCATTCAAGGGATATTTATTAAAGAATTACTATGTGTACAAGAAGTTACTAGAAAGGGTGAAGGAATATTTTAAAATATGGTTTGAGAACATTTAGAATGAGAATAAAGCTTTGAAATGAAATGTTAGTGTATTACTACATTGTCTCTAGTCCTCGAAACTTAAGATATGTTTATATGTAAGTATTTCTGTCAGTGAATAGTTAAACTCAGCCTTTTGTAAGAAAAAGAGAAGGTTTCTTTATCTTTTAATGAATTGTAATCCACTTATGCTCCCCACTTAGGGTTCAGAATACTGGAAATGAAGTAGATTCTAGCAGAAATAACACCTATTATATTCAAATACTCATTTATATTTAAAATAATATGGATGACACAACCCTGACAACCTATTTGTAATTTTAATCTAACCAGTACATTTTTTTTTTAGATTCTGGAACAAGACAGATCTTACATTAATAAATTGAAATGGCTCACTTAGATCTTTATTTGGTGAACTTTTTTTTGGATTGTTTAAGAAAAACCATATATACAGGTGTTCTAGGATATAACCTGAAATTCTGCCAAACAGAACCTGCCATTGAAGGATAAAGCCTCCCAACTTCCCTTTCTTTACTACTATCACATTCTTTATTTTATAAAATGTGAAATGGGTCTGTATTTGGAAACTGTTGCCCAAGCAAGAAATAAATTAGCATGTGAAAGGGAATAGGACTTGGCCTAAACATGGACACTAGCCGGTTTTTCAGTCTGTGAGAAGCAGGCAAAAATGAAGCATTTCTGTTGGTGTAATTAATAACTCAGAAAGTGAGACTGATCCGATTAAATTCTATGTGCCAAAAGTTGTATTCAGTAATTTTTTTTTCTTTATTTAAAAACAAGGGGTGCCTGGGTGGCTCAGTTAAGTGTCCAACTCTTGATTTTGGCTTCGGTCATGATCTCAGGGTCATGAGATTGAGCCCTGCGTCAGGCTCCGCACTGGAGGTGAAGCCTGTTTAAGAGTCTCTCCTTTTCCACTTCTCCCCCCTGCTCTCATGCTCGCTCTCTATCTCTCTCTCTTACCAAAAATAAATAACAAATAAAAACCATTTCTGCCTTTTTGACTATATAGAGCACCAGGTCCAGAAAGCATAACATCACATCACTGGAGGATTTTCCCTGGTTGCATATTTTTCTCTTCTCAGAAACTGGGGAAATCAGATTCCCTGAAGTTCATCTAATGCTGACTTTTGGGGGTGGGAGGATGTTAAATTTCTAAAAGTAGTAAGCATAGCCTCTGTCCTTAATTCATGATCTAAAAGTTCACACCTAAACTAATTAGGGAAATAGTTACTTATAAAGAAAGAAAGATACAGTTTAGTATAGAGTTTTGAGAATGCTACCTAAGAAGCACTAAGATGTCATAGAGGAAATTAACTCCATGCAGCATGGTATATTCAGAAAAATAAAGGGTATTGGTGGGCTAGAATAGATTTTTAATATTAGATAAAATTAGAATTATAGAAATTATCAGCAAATGAAAATTTCATTTTTATAAATTACTAAATGCTTTTATATCAATATGTGAATTTGGAATAAGAATGTCCTATCTTTTTGTCTTTGTTTCTGATTTGGTCCATAAGACTAAGGTGTCCTAAAGCAGTGGTGCCTCTTGAATTGTCTTTTTCTCCCTGGGGAATCACACACTTGCCTTTCTCTTCCCTTTGTCTTCATTTACAACCGAGATTACCCGAAGTGTGTGATTCTATCATGAATTGTAAAAAGGTACTTCAAAAGTCCCTCACCGGATACCTGGGTGGCTCAGTTGGTTAAGTGTCTGCCTTGGGCTCAAGTCATGATCCTGGGGTCCTGGGATCGAGTCCCACATCAGGTCCCCTGTTTACTTGGGGAGACAGCTTCTCCCTCTGCCTCTCTCTGTCTCTCATGAATAAATAAAATCTTAAAAAAAAAGAAAAAACCCACACAAGTCCCTTACCTTTCCTTCTTCTACTTCCAACTCTTACATAGTAGCATTACCAGAATATCTCCTTTTTCTCTTTCCTTCTTTCCTCTCTGGTTTATGAGACAAAAATCCTTATAAGGATTTTGCTAGTGTGAGAAGTACTAATGATACAACAGTATGAAGGAAAAAGAAACTTGTAAGTACACATTTTAATCATGATTGATGTAATAAAAAATTGGTTCTACTAACTTAAAGCTTTGAAATATCTGTAGGAGTTATTTTCTAATTTCTGGACATTCTCATCTACCTCCTTATTCCCACAAGTAAGCCCCACTGTTGAAGAGAACTAACTTGATTTCATGGGTTTTGTCTTAGTTTATTTTTTTTTAAGAGTTTATTTATTCATGAGACACACAGAGAGACACAGGCAGAGGGAGAAGCAGGCTCCCTGCAGGGAGCCCAGTGCGAGACTCGATCCCAGGACCCCGAGATCATGCCCTGAGCCAAAGGCAGTCACTCAACCACTGAGCCACCCAGGCATCCCTGTCTTAGTTTAGTATACTGTTGTTTTCCAATATAGATTACAAACATACATTACTTTAACTTCTCTGTGATGAGACTTTGAGGGTAACCTACATGGTTAACCACAGTGAAGTGGAAAAGTTCTCTGAAGTTAGGGGTTTGCAGTAAAAAGTAAAAATGAGTTTGCCAGTTCATTTGACCAAGTGTCCAATTTTAGCCCAGAAATCTTAATGCTGAGCCCTAAGTAACCCACAGACCTGTTATATTGAAGAGTTACCTGTTTTTTAATTCATCTGATGTTAAGTAATTCATGAACTTTAAATATAGGAAAAAAATGAAGATGTCAGTCATTATCTGTCTTAACATAAACCTTACCGTAAAGTAGAAAGCCACTATTGAGAAATAATACTGTAGATCTGGACACATAGCAGAAAAATGTTTCTGTGGGGACACCTGGGTGGCTTAGCAGTTGAGCATCTGCCTTTGGCTCAGGGCATGATCCCCGGAGTTCCAGGATCGAGTCCTTCATTGGGCTCCCTGCAGGGAGTCTGCTTCTCCCTCTGCCTATGTCTCTGCCTCTTTCTCTGTGCCTCTCATGAATAAATCTTTAAAAAAATGTTTCTGATACTGAATGGAAATAGGCTATAAAGCAGCATAAAATACAATCCCATGTTTATATTACATATATGCATATATATGACTATTCTAGAAATAAGTTTAAGAGAATTTTCTTCAAAATGTGAATAATGGGACGCCTGGATGGCTCAGCGGTTTGACGTCTCCCTTTGTCTCAGGGCGTGATCCTGGAGTCCCTGGATCAAGTCCCACATCGGGCTCCCTGCCTGGAGACTGCTTCCCCCTCTGCCTATGTCTCTGCCTCTCTCTCTCTCTCTCTCTATCTCTCATGAATAGATAAAATCTTTTTTAAAAATATGTGAATAATTAATATGAGGATGGTAGAATGACAGGCAAGAATCTTTTTAAAAAGATTTATTTATTTGAGAGAGAATCCTCAAGCAGACTCCCTGCTGAGCACAGAACCTCACATGGGGCTTGATCCCTGAAATCATGACCTGAGCTGAAACCAAGAGATAGCCGTTTTACGGACTGAGCCACCCAGGTGCCCCTGAGCAGACTTTATTTTCTATTTCTATAAGTATATCCTTTAATTTTTCTATAATGAGTATGTATGGCTTGTCATCTTTTAATACTTTGCTACTTTGTGTTTTTTATTATAAAGTTGGAACAAGTCAAACAACACATGGAAGAGGATTATTATCTACTTAAAAGCTCCAACCAATATAAAGTTTCAGATACATTCTTTTTCTCTTCTTTCTTTCCTAGAATCTACACTCCCTGAGGCCAGGGACTGTGTCTGTTTTGTGTGCTGCTTTTGTTCCAGCACTCAAGTGTTATTAAATGAATGACAAAAAAAGTTTGATATATATCCTGACATAATTTTTTAATGATTGTACAGTCCTATTATGTATAAGTTTAAAAATATGAATTGCAAAAACATTCATGAAATTTAGGACATTTATAATTGATCCTCTTTGGGTCTCATGACCCTAAAATCCTGCCTTTGTATGAATCTTTACTATTAACAAGGTATGCCCCTTTATTGGCACAAATAGAAACTAACACTTGTTCTTTGGGATTATACTGTTTATAAAGTTACACCTCAGTTTGTGCTTGGGTAGTAGAAAGGAAGGGTGAAATGACCAAGGAATGCAGTATGACACTTAGGAAGTTATATTATACAAGAATTAATCTGCTACTATAAGACTATTACTAGGGGCGCCTGGGTGGATCAGTCAGTTAAGCAGCTAACTCTTGGTTTCGGCTCAGGTCATGGTCTCAGCTCTACAGCCCTACACCAAGTTCTGCTCTCTGCAAGGAGTGTGCTTGAGATTCTCTCCTCTCTCCCTCTCCCTATGCTGCCCACCCCTGTTGCACACCCTCTCTCTCTCTCTCTAAAACAACAATCTTTTAAATTTTTATTTGAATTATAGTAGCTAACATACAGTGTTTTATTGGTTTCAGGTTTATAATATAGCAATTCAGCACTTTCATACATCACCCTGTGCTCATCACAAGTGCACTCCTCAATCCCCATCACTTACTTCACCCATCCCCCTACCCACCTCCCTTCTGGTAACCAATAGTTTATTCTCTCTAATTGTTTCTTGAGTTGTCTTTCTCTCTTATTTTTTAACCTTTACTTGTTTGTTTTGTTTCTTAAATTCTACATATGAATGAAATCATATGCTATTTATTTTTATCTTATTTCACCAAGCATTATACTCTTGCTCCATCCATACCATTGTAAATGGCAAGATAGCATTCTTTGTATGGCTGTATGCCATTGTATGTATATACATCACTTCTTTATCCATTTATCAATCAATGGACACTTGGGCTGCTTCCATATCTTAGCTATTGTAAATGTTGCAATAAACATAGGGGTGCATGTATCCCTTTGAATTAGTGTTCTTGTGTTTTTTGGATAAATACCCAGAAGTATAATTGCTGGATCATGGGATCTATTTGTAACTTTTTGAGAAGCCTCCATATTGTTTTCCACAGTGGCTGTACCAGTTTGCATTCCCACCAAAAGTGCACTAAGGTCTCTTTTCTCCAATATCTCACCAACATCCAACATCCACAGTGGCTGTACCAGTTTGCATTCCCACCAACAGTGCTCTAAGGTCTGTTTTTCTCCAACATCTCACCAACACCTGTTGTTTCCTGTTTGTTGATTTTAGGCATTCATTAGTGATATCTCATTGTAGTTATGACTTGCATTTCCCTGATAATGAGTGATATTGAGCATCTTTTCATATGTGTGTTGGCTATCTGTAGGTCTTCCCTGAGGGGAAATGTCTGTTCAAGTCTTTTTGCCTATTTTTAATTGAATTTTTTGTTTTTTTGGGTGTTGAGTTTTATAAGTTCTTTATAGATTTTGAATACTAACCATTTGTTGGGTATGTCATTTGCATATGTCTTCTCCCACTCTGTAGGTTGCCTTTCAGTTTTATTGATTTTTATTTTGACGTAGTCCCCATAGTTTAGTTTTGCTTTTGTTTCCCTTATATCAGGAGACATACCTGGAAAGAGGTTGTTGTGGCCCCTGTCAAAGAAGTTACTGTTTTCTCCCCTAGGATTTTTATGGTTTCAGGTCTCACATTTTAGGTCTTTAATCCACTTGAATTTATTTTTGTGTATAGTGTAAGGAGTGGTCAGTCTAGTTTCATTCTTTTGCATGTAGCTGTCCAGTTTTCCCAACACCATTTGTTGAAGAGATTGTCTTTTTGCTATTGGATATTCTTTGTTGAAGATCAATTGACCATAAAAATGTGGGTCTAGTTTCTGGATTTTCTGTTTTGTTCCATTGATCTGTGTGTCTATTTTTGTGCAAATACCATACTGTTTTGATTACTATAGCTTTGTGATTTAACTTAGAATCTGGAATTTGATGCCTCTAGCTTTTCTTTTTCAAGATTACTTTGGCAATTTGTGGTTTGATACAAATTGTAGGATTGATGTTCTAGTCCTATGAAAAATATTGTTGATATTTTGATAGGGATTGCATTAAATGTGTAGATTGCTTTGGGTAGTATAGACATTTTAACAATATTTGTCCACTTTATGAGGATAGGATTTCTTTCCATTGCTTTGTGTTTTAAAACTATTACTTTTCATCCTGAATGGTATTTAATAGCTAATGAGCTTCCCTTTTTTCTTCCTGAAGTAGTAATTCACAAGAAGCAATGTAAAACTGAGGATTTATGTTTTCATGCTTTGTCCCCTTAAAAGGAGTCTACTTACTCTTGGATATAGGGAGCTAGAATCATAGGAATGAAAGATACTAAGTAAAGACTCAGTGCTTTACTCTCTTCTTGTGTTTTGCTATTTGTCAGCTGGAGTAGAAATAGTTGCAAGTTTCTTGAAACCTTTTTATAATAAAAATAATTTCACAATTTTTCATATAATCTGAGTTTTATATTAAATTACTAAAGGGAAAGATGTTTTTATTGGAATCAGTTTGATTATGCTTATAGTTTGCAAATCAGACTTTAAAAGTAAGTGGAACTTTCTCTTTTCCTTATTTTGAAACTCTTACTCTCAATATGTGCATATTAAATACTAAAGTGCATATTAGTTAATATATACCAATATTATCTATTCTATAAGTCTACAAGTAGATTCCTTACTACTTGCACTGGTAAGAAATTGCACTGGTATGGGGTGAAGAGAGAAATAAAATACCAAATTAACCCTTAGCAGATAAACCAGAACCTGAATTGAGAGTTTTTACACAGTTCAGGGACTGTAATTCCTCCCCCTATCCACTTGACTAAAAGTATGCTTATTTGGTTATTCAACCAAATGCCAGAAATCTTTGTTTTACATGGAGAATTAAAGAGTATTACAGATTCAGATTATTCAGTATCACATTGTTTGAGATTGACAAAAGAGGATTAAATAAGTAAATATGTATACATATACACACATGTACATACATGTGCATCAACTACCTTTAAGTTTACGTATTAGTTTGTTCATTTGCAGGTATGATCAAATTCATTAGTTCTCTGTAGTACTTATAAAACTTTAATCCTATTTTTATTTTTTTAAAGATTTTATTTTTATTTTGAGAGAGAGGGAGCAGGAGGAGGGGCAGAGGGAGAGAATCATTAGCAGGCTGCACTGACCCCAGAACCCGACTCAGCTGGATCTCCTGACCCCTGAGATCATAACCTGAGCTGAAATCAAGACTCCCAGCACCCAGCAGACTGAACTACCCAGGTGTCCCAGTCCTCTTTTTTTAAAACAACTATAAGAAATTAGGATTGACATTTCAAAAATTTAGTTGTTACAGCAGTATCGTAGCACTACTGTAGAACATTAAACAAAATCAAGATATATTGATTAGAAGCCTGCATCAGTGTAGCCCAGACAAGCAGAAATAAGCAAAAATTGATTTTCACTTACTATTAACTTGGGCATTCCATAATTTTTTATGGAAATAATTTTACTTTTCACCTTTTAAGTAAGCTCCATGCCCAATGTGGAGCCCAACTCAATTAAGTGTTAACTCTTGGTTTTGGCTTAGGTCGTGATCTCAGGGTCCTTAGATCGAGTCCCATGTAGGGCTCATCAGTGGGCAATCTGTTTGAAATTCTTCTTCTCCCGCTGTCCCTTCCCCTGCCCACATGCTTCTCTCTTCCCCCGCCTTCTAAAATAAATCTTTAAAAAAATACTTAAATAAAAGAGTCAGATGTTTAACTGAGCCACCCAGGTACCCCTCTTACCGAATTATAGTTGAAGTTGCAAATAACCAAAAGCTCCTCATGTACATCATTCATTGAATAGCTTGCCTGGCTTTGTTCACGGTACAGCAAAAGTAGCTCTGTTACTATAATAGTGATATATTGACATAAAATGGGACATATTGATTCTCCAGAAACCCTAGAGGAAAACTTAAACCCATTTCATGAAATAAGCCAGGAGACGATGTAATTTAGTGATGGCACTGAATTCCATTCTCTAGAAGCCTTTCTCAGTACTGGGTCTTTATGTTCACATGTCTGCATGTTATTGATGAATTTGTATTTCGACCTTTTCAAAAAATTTTAGCCTTGAGGTTTTACTCAACTGAGCAAAAGGTAGTTGACTAGTCTTAAGGAAGATCCTTCATAGAAAGCTGTCATTCGTAAGATAGAAAAGTATTATACTTGAACAATGTGTACAAAAGACCACAGTAGACAGGTGGCAGAAGGGCTGGAAATTAAGGGTATTGGTTGTTTATGTTAGAGAAATCCTTGCCCCTTGACTTCTGACACACTTGTCAGTCTTATTTTAGGTGGTGAGAGGCCCTTAGTTCAAACAAACTCCCTCCATTTCATCTCACACACCCTTTGGCACATGATACATTTACTTGAAACAGCAGCCCTTTTCTAGATCACAGTAGAAATGAGGACAGTTACAAATGTTAGGTTTCATCTGTTTCATGGTGCTCGGGGTCTTGATAGGTATATATTGTGAGCTTTCTGTTGGGAAAAACTTTGAACAACTCCTAGTTTGGGTAGAAAATACTCTCCAAGAATATATATGGTATTTGGGACTACAAAAAAGTAGGAACAGAGGTGGCACCTGGGTGGCAAATTCAGTTGAGTGTCTGACTCTTGGTTTCTGCTCAGGTGGTGAACTCAGGGTCATGAGATCAAGCCTACTTTGAGCATCTGCTCTACACTTCTCAACGAATGTGCTTAAGACTCTCTTTCCCTCTGCCTCTGCCCCTTCCCCTACCCATACACACCTATGCGCATGCAGTCTCTCTTCTTCTCTGAAAGAAATCTTTTTTGAAAATGTAAGGAGGGTGACAGGGAATGCCTAATAAGCCAAAGAACTCTTAAAGGAAACTATTATTTTGCTTTATAATAGAATTATCACTTTTTTTTTCCAACTGACTTTTAAAAAGCAAAAATTTGACATCTTTATTTAATATTATTTTAATAAGAGATTATATATTTATAATTTTATCAAAATATAAACTACATATATATAGTTTAAATGAGCATGACTTGCAATGAAAAATAGTCCATTCAGCATCATCTCCTAGCACCCTTTCCTTTCCTATATACCCTGTAATTAATACATTCAAGTTATACATCATTATTTACTATAGCACTTAGAAAATACTGCCTAGCCTACAGAGATTCTGATTCAGTTGAATGTACGAAAATGACATATAATTTGAATAAACCAAAAACCAACAGATATCAATTAGTTACTTTTGCAATCAAGTAAAGTTAATGATTTGAAACAACAGCCATTCTCAAAGTGTGGTTTATGGGCCCTTCAGGGACCATAAGACTCAGGGTTGGAATCCTTAGATTGCACATTGTAACTAATCATTAAAAGATGATAGATAACAGTTTATCAAGTTTTGGTGTATAGTATCAAGGTAAAATGTCCAGTTATCTGAAAAAGACCATTAAAATACTCCCTTTTACAACTATGTATCTGTTTAAGGTTGCTTTAGACCAAAAACTTTGAGATCTGTTGTATTAAAAATCTATTTTATATCTATGGGTAGGATAATCTGACCATGTAAATAATTTTTAAAATCTGGAAATTATTAATAATTAAAATATTGGTACTTTGAGATTATAAATATTATCTAAATAAAAGTAAGATGTAGAATTAATTTTCGTATATTAGGAAGGACAAACCCAAAATCTTTAAGTATTCTAGTTAGCAAATTCTTAATTTCTCTTCAAGAATAGAGTATTTAACTCTTTGTAATGCTGGTTGGATTTTCCCTCAGTGGTAAGGGAGATATAAACAGAAGTTTGCAGAGCCAGGTTTGTATTTTTCTAGATTCTTTATATTGAGTTTGATCAAAACCATGCATTTCATAACTGCTGAGTATTTGGCTAGCTAACAATAGTATATTTCTCCTTTCACTGGTGCTTTACAGTTATTTACTGTTTTGTTTTGTTATTTTTCCACAGTCTTTTATTTCTTTCTCTTCAGTTTCTAATGGAAAAGAAGGTAAAAGAGAGTGAGGTTTCCTAGACCTTGAATCTTGGGATTTGCTTTGAGGCAGGTAGTTCTGTAAACCATGAAACTGGATGGTTGCAAAGAGTAGTAGCATGGCTACATTAGCAGCAATAGCTTCAGTAGATCAGCCTTCTGGATTTTCCATGTGAATGTTTCCATGTGAATTTGAAACCTAAAACTAGTTTACACTTAGTAACAAATTCTTTTAAGATTATTGTTTTAGATACTTTCAGCCTCTCTTAAGTTCACAAACTGGCCATTGTCATTTTAGGAAGTGACAGTGGCTTTGTTTTAAACATTGATGGAGAAAGTATAGGGAACATAATGAGTAGTACTATTTCCAAGGGCTTTTGTAACTCTTTCTCTTCTGGAGTGGGAGCAGAGCATGGAGTGTATGAAGCACAATTTCAGCTTTCCAGATTAGTTTATTTGCACAATTCCTGAGTCATGAGAAAAGGAAAGAATTGAGAAGGTGATTAGAGGAGAAATTAGGTGATTCTTGTACCATGGTCATTGCCAAGAAATTAAGGTTGTTTCCCATTGTCCTTTACAAGGCAAGCTGATGAAGAACTTTCTCTTCACCATATTACTTTTTTTTTTAATCTCCCCTCATTTTCAGGGAACTGCAAAAGAGTCCTCAAGTAATAGCTAAGCTAATAGGAAGGCTACTGTGCACCCTGTACGGATTAAAATCTTAAACCTTAATCCCTTTTAGCCTCTGGGCTTGAATACTCCTCAGTGGGGCTTTGAATAGTATGCAAGGGAGACTGCTCTCATAATTTGCTTGTTGTATGAACTCTTTTAATAGCTGAAATATGGTTAGCTTAAAAGGAAATAGTATACTTAGATAATAATAGTATACTTTTTTAATACTGTATCATCAGAATTTTTAAATTAATAAGGAGAGCCATTAATCAGATGGTAGCAGAATTGTATTGATTCCATATCTGGTTTTTTGAAGTGTTGTTGTTTTCAAAATTTGAATATCATTCTTATTTCCTTCTGAATCTTTTTAAAGCTTCTTGAAGTTCTAAATCTAATTTTGACACTATGGAATAAGGTATTACTAACTTGATGAGGCAAGTCTTAGTGACTAAAAATTGTAACTGCTTTAACTAACTGGGGCAAATCATAGCTGGCAGCTAAGCTCAAAGTTTAATCACGTCCAGCACGTATTAGCTGTTCGAGTCAGAGCTTGATGCATTAAATAGCTCTGCCGTCTGTGTGGATATCTCTGTATGTGTGTAAACAGTCTGGGGTACATTAATCTTTTTAGTGTTCTTTGAAAAATTTCAAGTGCTTTTCTCTTTCTTTCATACTTAGATGAAGGAAGGAAAAACTCATAAAAATGAATGCCTAGAGCAGTTCTATTTAACATAATTTTAGAATTGAGACTTTCCTTTAGAAGAACTAAGCAGTTTACATAGCTTTTTATTATATTTATTCCACTAGAAATTTTAGGAAGCCTCAACTTATAAATACCACTTGAAACATAGGTAGGTGAAATGCCCTGGGACAAAGATCTTTAAACTGGGTTATATTTTTAAGGGAATTATTTTTCAGATTCACATGTACTCTGAACTAAAAATCAGCTCTCCTGAAAATAGATGCTGGGGTCTTCCTCCTTTTTCAGTTTTTTTTTAAATTTTATTTATTTATCCATGAGAGACACAGAGAGAAACAGAGGCAGAGACACAGGCAGAGGGAGAAGCAGCCTCCATGCAGAGAGCCGGACGCAGGACTTGATCCCGAGTCTCCAGGATCACGCCCTGGGCTAAAGGCTAAACCGCTGAGCCATCCCGGCTGCCCAGTTTATTTTATCCAAAAGCCCTAAACTCCATTACAAAAGAAAGATATCTCTTACTTATCCTAATTCTAACTATGGTTCATTGCCCCATACTATCAAAATCTCTGAGCCCCCCCCCCCACACACACAAGAGAAAATTAACAGAATGCATTGTCCCAGAAAGAGAGAGTCCCATGACAGAAATTCAAAAAGGGGTTAGGTGAGAAATACTAGGGGAGGCAGGGCTTCATTTCTTCTGGACAAAAACTCTTTCTCTGTTTTCTAAATTACAATTAGATTTTTTTTTTTAATTTTTATTTATTTATGATAGTCACAGAGAGAGAGAGAGAGAGAGAGAGAGGCAGAGACACAGGCAGAGGGAGAAGCAGGCTCCATGCACTGGGAGCCCGATGTGGGATTCGATCCTGGGTTCCAGGATCGCGCCCTAGGCCAAAGGCAGGCGCCAAACCGCTGCGCCACCCAGGGATCCCTACAATTAGATTTTAAAAGTGATATAGTTACCACAGAGATGTTATCAATGCATTTATTTCACCTAAAAGGTATGATTTTTTTTAAAGAAACCTGGTCAATTAGACTGTTTTTTTTTTCCTCCATAAATTGGGCTAAATCTTTAGTGCCAGAGTTTTGACAAATATATTTTAAAATTTAAAATATGTGCTTTAAAGCACATAGAATACAATATATAATATCAGAAATTATGTTCTATGTAACTATTAAGCTTAGTGACAAACTTTAGATGTAAAGTTAATATACAAGACAGTACATATTTTTTTTTCTGCCTACAGAAAACTCTGCACATCAAGTTACAGTAGCTTTACTCATAATTGCCAAACTTGGAAGCAACCAAGATTCCTTCAGTAGGTGAACAGATAAATTGTGGTACATGCAGACAATGGAGTATTATAGCACTAAAAAGAAATGTGCTATTAAGCCACGAAAAGACCTAGAGGAAACTTAAATGCATATTACTAAGTGAAAGAAGCCAATTTGAGGCTTCATACTGCATGATTCTAGCTGCATACTGTATGATTCTAGCAAAGGCTGCATACTGTATGATTCTAACTCTATGGCATTCTGGAAAAAGCAAAACTATGAAGACAGTAAAAAGATCAGTGGTCACCAGGGGTTAAAGAGGAGGAAGGGATGAATAGTAGGAGCACAAAATATTTTTAGAGCCGTGAAACTACTTATTAAGATACTATAATGGTGGATACATGTCATTATAAATTTGTCCAGACATAGAATACACACCACCAAGAATGAACCTTAAGGCAAACTATGGAGTCAGGTAATGATGTGTCATTTAATAGTGTACATACTGGGATGCCTGGGTGACTCAGCAGATGAGCATCTGCCTTTGACTCAGGGCATGATCCTGGAGTCCCAGGATCGAGTCCCACATCAGGTTCCCTGCATGGAGCCTGCTTCTCCCTCTGCCTGTGTCTCTGCCTCTCTCTCTCTCTCTCTCTCTCTCATGAATAAATAAATGAAACCAAAAGAAAACTTTTTTTAAAAAGTGTACATACTGAGTAAAACAAGACTACAGTTCAAAGGAAAAGAATATTATTTTCAGATGTTGACACTATTTTCACATAGAGAACAAGCTAGGGATCTTCGAATAGACCAAGTGCCTGAAATCAGGACAAGCCAGCAATTCTGGCTGTGCAAATAGTATTATTATGCCTCAGGAGATTAGGACCTATCTGCAACTCTAGTGAGGTTGTGACTAACTCAGAAATATCTCCTACTGTCTAAATTTCTTCTATAAAGGAAATGGATGGTGCATTCTCTCTTCTGGGCACTTCACCTTTTCTTCAGCTATGTTTGTCTGTTCCACCAATGAGCAAGAATAGGTCGAAAATTATTTTGTAACACACTTTCACCCATCCTGACCAATTAATGAAGGGAAGCTCCTGATAGGAGCAAATTTATAATTGTGGCCCCAGTATATCAGATCATATCAGTCTTGGCTAGGACTTCCTCTTAGGAAGTACCAGTGCCAGGAGGATATGGAGGACATGCCCTTGCCTAAATTCTTGAACCACTTCTCCCAGATAATTCTGAAGGAGCACTACCAAGTTTGGCCTACAGATCAGTGCTGGTGTATTGTGTATTGCCAGTCCATGATGACATAAGTACAGACATTGACGGTAAGCACTTAGAAACTCTCACAGCAATTTTTTTTCATTTTTGTATGTACCCATTTTGTACATGTCTGTATATAGTAGTATTAATATATGCTCTTTATAAAGATGCTGGTGTATGTACGCATATATACATATACACATACATAGTTTTGTATGATTTAAAATTTTACATACATCGTAGTGTGTGTGTCTCAAGTGACTCTGGAAATGTTTAGCATCCATTACACATCCTCCTTTCTAGTGTGCTTTAAAGCTAAAGTACATTTCTCAGGTTCCCTTGCAGCTATATTTCTGAATTTGATTTAAATTCTACCAGTCACGTGTATTCATATGACATATGCAGGGCAGAATTAAAACAGAGGTCTTTATGCCTACTCACTGGCTTTGAGATTTTGAGAAGCAGGGCATGTCAGATCCATCTTGATGATGTCATAGGAGTCACACATGGTTCTGGAGCTGACTGCAGAAATTAAGTCTTTGATTACAACTTCCTGGTTTTGATGATCACCTGATTTTGGCAGCTTCTTATATTGCTGGCTTACTAATTATGCCAATAGTGATATGATTATGGAGTCAGTGGCTTTGTGGTTACAGAAGGAGGAAGAATTCTCTTGGTGACCTAAGCAGTGCTTTGGAAAGCTTCATGGGTCCAGGGAAACAAACTTTGGAGTCTAGGGACTGCCAAAAGTAAGAGCTCTGATAAAATCTGTTCTTTTTGATTGGGATCCTAAATGGCTGTGACATAGAAATAAAGGGCGCATTGGAAGTAAAACAGTCCTCAAATGACCTGCAACCTGATTTTAAGTCATCTATATGAACAAAACATCTTGATCCTTGAAATATTCTTGAAAAGATTCTCGGTTTATATAGCCCTAGGTTAGTGAAAATCACTCAAGAGGACGATACTATCCTAACCCTCAAATTCTCAATACAGATGGAACTGTACTAAGGATGAAAAACAGAAAAGAGAAAGAGTAGATACCATGTGAAGGTTCAACCCACATCCAATTGGAGTCTTGGGGAAGTGGAAAGAGGAAAAGGGGAAGAATGAGTATTTGAAGACTGAGAGTTTGCAAAATTGTTGAAAATTGTTTTGTCAGATTCATCCTCTCTTGATTATGTAATCTGTATTTTCTCAATGATTTGGTGGTGGTATTTTGGTTTTTTTTTTAAGATTTTTCTCTTTATCTTGGTGGGTTTTCTCAAACTGTAGGTGCATATTATTCATAAAATCTGGAATAGCCATAACCATTAACCCTTGAAAATTTCCTCTTTCCCATTCTCTTCATTCTCTTCTTCCCAAGTCCCATTAGGTGTATGCTAGATCCTCCCATTCTCAACTCTGTGTTTCTAAATGTTTCTCTCACAACTCCAGAATAAACCTCTCCCCTGAATTCCATTTTCTTCAAACTACTCTTTAGATTTCATGGTCTTTCTTTCCAGCTATGTTCAGTCTCCTGGTTCACCTATTATTAATTTCACTGAGAATTATTTTTATTTCTAGAAGTTCTGTTTCAAGTCAACTAGTCTTTCAATAGTATTTAATGTGTTGTTCGGGGATGCCTGGGTGGTTCAGTGGTTTGAGCAACTACTTTTGGTTCAGGTCATGATCCTGGGTCCTGGGATCGAGTCCTACATCAGGCTCCTCTCAGGGAGCCTGCTTCACCCTCTGCCTATGTCTCTACCTCTCTTTGTGTGTGTCTCATGAATAAATAAAATAAAATAAAATAAAAACAGAACAATGTGTTGTTTGTTTTTATTTAGTGGTCTTAATTTCTTCTTTCATACTTTTAATAATTTTACATATTCATATCCAATGGCTGTAGTTCTTGTGTCTAATCCAGCTATATTGAATTGGCTTTACTTCACTCATGGTAATTAACCATTGATCAGTTTGAAATTTTGAAGCTTTATATTGTTGGGGCACCTGGATGGCTCAGTCGGTTGAGCATCTGACTCTTTTTTTTTTTTTTTTTTTGAGCATCTGACTCTTGATCTGAGCTCAGGCCTTGATCTCTGTAACATGAGTTCAAGCCCTGCATAGAGCTCCATGCTTAGTGTGAAGCCTATGATCAATCAATCAATCAATAAGTAAGTGAGAAATTTTAGATTATCAGCTTATGTTTGGCTGGGCTTTGTCTGTGGGAAATCTTTGCTAGCAAAGCCAGACATATATCTCTAAAAGAACAACAGAGGTTTCCCACAGACATTGCCTGCCAAGCACAAGCTTACCCAGGCCTGTAGCTGTGAATTCTCAGAAGAGAGGGTCATCTCCTCTTCCTTGTCTTTTTCCTTTCCCTCTCCTTTCTTTTAACCATGAGATAGCCAAGAGAGAGAATTTGCCTGCCATCACGTTTTGCTTCCATATTGTCTCCACATGCCACTGAACAGATTTTATCCTTCTTGTCATTGTCTTTGAACTATTTTTTATCACTTTTTTATCACTTTTATCACTATTATCTACATACAATGAAATCAGCCAGTTTTAAGTATACGGTTTGATGAGTAACTACTGCCATAATCAGAGCATTTCCATGACCCAGTGAAGTTCTCTCATGCCCCTTTGCAGTCAGCCTCTTTTTTCCAACCTCTAATCTGTTTTCTATTACTAGAATTTGTCCTTTTCTAGAACTAATATAAAGGTAACCATACAGAATATAGTCTTATTTTTAGTCTTTTTTCACTTAACTAATGCTTTTATGATTCATCCATGTTCTTGTATGCATCAATAATTTGTTCCAGTTTATATTGTTCTATTATATGGCTATACCATGATTTGTTTTTCCATTCACTTGTTGATCAACACTTGGGTTGTTTTCAGTTTGGGGCTGTTATGAATAAAGCTACTAGAGAATTCTCATATAAGTCTTTGTGAAGATATGTTTTCTTTTTTCTTTTTTAAAGATTTTATTTATTCATGAGAGACACAGAGAGAGAGAGGCAGAGACATAGGCAGAGAGAGAAGCAGGCTCCATGCAGGGAGCCTGATGTGGGACTCCATCCTGGGACTCCAGAACCACGCCCTGGGCCAAAGGGAGGCACTAAACTGCTGAGCCATCAAGGGATCCCCAAGATACATGTTTTCGTTTCTCTTGGATAATACCTAGGGATGTAATAGCTGGGTGTTCTGTTTGTATGTTTTAACTTCTTAAGAAACTGCCAAAATATTTTCCAACTTTGCTTTTACCACCAGTAACAGCGTTCTATTTGCTTCATATTCTCTTCTACTCTTGGTATTATCAGTCTTAATTTTTGTCATTCCAGTAGAGAACATATCTAGTATGTATGTATCTCGATTACAATTTGCGTTTCGCAAATGGCTAACAGTTTTGAGCATTTTTTCATGTACTTTGTTATCTGTGTATTTTCATTGATAAATTTATCAATTTATAAATGTCCATATCGTTGGTCCATTTTTAATTGAGTTGTCTTTTACTACAGAATCATAAAAGATGATTATGTCTTTTTGTCTTCGACATGTCTTTTGTTGGATATGTTTTGCATTTATTTTCTCCCAATCTGTAGCTTGAAATCCAGTTTATACACTTCTTTTAATAAATGTACTGTTGTGTGCCTTTAGAAGTATTTGCCTAATTTAAATATTGAGTCTTTCAAACCTTGAGAATGGATTATCTTTTGTTTTTTAATTTCTTAGTTAATGTTTTATAGTTTTCAGTGTATGTATCATACATTGTCAGATGTATGTATCCCTATTCAGTAGTTTTTTGATACTGTTGTAAATGGTAGTTTTTAAAATTGCAAATTCTGATTGCTGGTTTATATATTTAAAAAATCCTGTTTATTACTGTTGTGTCCTGAAATCTAGTTAAATTCATTTTTAGTTCAGGTACCTGTTTTTTAATATTTAGCTATTGCCTACATAGACAATTATATCATCTATGAATAAGTACAACTTCTTCCTTTCTAGTCTTTATGCCTTCTATTTCTTTTTCTTGTCTGCATACACTGCAGGCTAGAACCTCTAATACAATTTTGAGTACAAGTCATGAAACCTAAACTTTTGCTTTTAGGAAACTTCCCCTATGCGCTATTTTTTTTTCCTACCCCTGCAGCATTCATTGTCTTAAATCATATTTGAAGTGTTCAAATGGGTTGGAAGAAACAGTATTTAGCAGTTGACTAGTATGCCACTACTATACTGTAAGTTAGGATTTGTATTTTGGCCTAAAGAATGTTATAGCCAAGAATGAAC
This sequence comes from Canis lupus familiaris, assembly GCF_011100685.1. Classification (NCBI taxonomy): domain Eukaryota; kingdom Metazoa; phylum Chordata; class Mammalia; order Carnivora; family Canidae; genus Canis; species Canis lupus. The sequence continues at coordinate 63,395,872 of NC_049238.1, forward strand.
TTGTCCTCTGTGACCTGTATTTATTGCTGTAATATAATCTGAATGCCACTGGATTCGGTGGCAATCCAGTATGAATGGAGATAATTTGGAATTTGGAATGGAGATAACATGGGTTGCAGGATGAGTTTTATAGGGTAGATGTTGGCTTCAAATAAATGAGACCTTCATGAGAAAACAGGCAAGCCTACCATCAAACACTCTATCATCTTATTCATAATTTTAACAAGAAGTTGCATTTTCTAGCCATGCTATTCTTTAATACTAGGTGACGTCAAGAAAAAGGTACAGTTTTTGATTTACAGTACCATCTTGTGACATGATAGTTCAATTCATGAGATTAACTATATTGACTAGCTGTTGTTTAGGACCTTCTCTTGTCATATGATGGGAAAAAATTCCTTGAACCAAAGCAATTAGATAGATAAAAGGAAACATTTCTGAGAGAATATTCCAGTCCATTAAATGAAATTCTTGTGTATTCAGAATGATCTGTTTTGCAGATTGCTGCATGCCTAGTAACTCGGGAACCCCCTTCCTAATATTTTATCAGTTATAAATAAGAGAAAGTAAAAAGAAAGTAGTAGTGAAGAATGTATTTTGGGAAAGGGAGAAAAATTAGAAAGCCTATCTTTAAGCCTGAAACTTGTATATGGCATGTATTATGTATATTTTTCAAACAGATAAGTCAAATGAGGCAGTTGGTTATTCACAGTAATTTGAGGAATTATATTAACTGCTCAAACAAGTAGGCTTATTTGAAATAAAAGTCTGTATTTATTGAACAGGATTTATTTCAGTTATGGTTTCTTAAATGTTATGGAACTGTTTTCCTTTAATAAGCTACTATGGGCAATACCATGGCTCTAAGGCTTTTTTTCTGATAATATTCCTAGAAGATCATCTCTGTTAGAAAAATAATATTGAGAAACAATTTAGTTACTTGAGAGTTGGCTATAAAAGGTTGAAGTGCTTTGCTGGTGGAAGTGCCTTATTACTAACATAGTATTTTAATTTTATATCTTTCAGGTATTTGGATTTGAACTGCACTTTGGAATTCATCTACACTTAAAATGCCACCAGCAGTTGGAGGTCCAGTTGGATACACTCCCCCAGATGGAGGCTGGGGGTGGGCAGTAGTAGTTGGAGCTTTCATTTCCATTGGATTCTCTTATGCATTTCCCAAATCCATTACTGTGTTCTTCAAAGAAATTGAAAGTATATTCAGTGCCACCACCAGTGAAGTGTCATGGATATCCTCAATCATGTTGGCTGTCATGTATGGTGGAGGTAAGTACTCCCCCAAGGTCTGCTGTTTTAGTCACATTTTTTTCATTCCCATTAACCATAACAACTGTTGCTTTGTTTGTTCCACTATAGTATTCTGAAGCTGAAATGAGAAACTATGAGGAGCTGTGATTTGGTACAACTTGGTATCCTTAAAAAGCTCTCAGAAAAATAACATGTGCACAACTGATTTTTCTTATTGCTCTCTACTAGACTCTTAACATATAAACACAAAGATTTTTCCTAAATTGATGTTGGGAGAATTAAAGTAAATCAGGCTCACCTGAATTGCATAGTTCAAAGTCTTGTAAAATCTTTTCATGGTGTTAGGATTAAAGAACAAAATAAAATTGTCCCTTTATTCCTTGACGTTATTTGTCCTAAAAGCATGTCAAATGCACCTTAAACTTTCATCATTTTTTTCCTTTCTGTTTTTCTTGACATGTTGTAAAGGAAATGTGGAGGGTAGTAAGTTGCTCAGTTACCATCATTTAAATTCACAACATAACATATAAAAGTTAGAACCTTCCATAATACTTAAAATATATAATTGCTTAGTGAGAGATTCTAAAGCCAAGTGTATTTATTTACTGAGGTTGACTGGTGTCTCCTGTTGCTTAGTTAGCCAAACTTTCACCTCTGTTATGAAAAAAAAGTAGTATTAATACTACTTTTCGGTGGGAATCCAGTATCTCTGATTATTTTCACATGCAGCTCCTTAATAGCCAGTATAAAGATTCTCTATTTCAACTGTAAAATCTTAACTCTAGGTTTCTAACCTAGTGGCATATTCAACCAATATTAAGTCCTGTGCACATATTTCACACTAGGTTAGATACTGTGATAGAGAACACTTGATCTGATCCCTGCCTTTAGGGAGTTTATAATCCTATTGAGACAATAACATAAACTCATGAAACAAGAATAAATAATTGAAATCATAATTTCATTGCACAGAAAAAACAGGTAACTTGGTTGCCTTAGAGGTGAATTAGGTGACTGGGAACAGGAGTGGGTAGACTTAGTTTTTCCACTGTATATCTTTTTATTTTATACCTTTTGAATTCTGTTTTGTCTATTAAGTACTTTGAAGAGAACATAAGTGCTAACTATAGTACTTATTTTCTTTTTATAAGTTCAGAAAAATCAAAAGGGACTTTGGATATTATATCTAGCTTGAGAGCCAGTGATTTTGGAGGCTTTGAACTCCCATCTGCCAGGATTTTCTAATCAAGTTTTAACTATGATGGCTTGAAGAAATTGGTATGAATATTATCCAGATATACTCCAGGTGCTCAGTGTATCTTTAAGCTCACTATAAACCAGAGGTTCACATACTGCAATTTGGAGCTGTCAAAGAGCTTGAGAGTCACTTGGATTTTGCATAGAAAGTAAGTGATGTCAGTTGTGCTAATTGCACATGACACTTTCTTTTGGGAAAACAGTTCCTTCTTTGTCCTCACCCAGAGATAACTAGCACATTTCTCTGAATTTGTGTTATAATAGGCCTATGAACTGTACCCCTTTCTATTTTTAATGATAGCTAATTGGGGCCATCCTTCCTGAAATAACTCTGAAAGACAAATTGCCTATCGAGAACCTTGTGGCAGAATTTTTACTAAATAGGTTATTTTGTTTTGATTGGCTCCTAAATGGTATATTCCCTTAATAATTATCATCAGTTTTTCAATTGCCATAATTCTGTAATTCATGTATTTGGGCCTCCCCCTCAACACTAATACATTTTGAACTATGAGTGGTTTAGTTTTTTGGGTTTTTTTAAATTTACTTTAGTACTCTGGGTCAGAGATACATACTAATGCGTGTTAGAATGTAAATACATTTTTAGGAGAGGAGATCTCAGTTGCCTATTCTATTTGAGTTTTTCTTCTTTTGTTTTGTTTTTTTTTTTTAAGAAAAATGTAGATTTATTTATTTTCAGTTTCACACTAATGTCTTTAACATTCCTAGTGTAACATTGTAGATGTTACAGTATTAACTTCTACTTCACAGAGTCAGCAGTGTGGCAGTATTTTGATGTTTATAATTCTGAGTATACAGAATCTGTTTCACAACTAATTTATAGGGAAACATTTCATGAATATTCTTTCAGTATTTAATTCTTTCATCTTAAACAAATTGTAAATTCAAATTATTTCCAAACCAGCCATGGTCTAATATTTTCATGAAGTGATTGAGAAGGTCAATGAAAACCTCTTTATACATATCCTTGGTTGGGCCTGAAGTCTCTCCTGACAACCATTTCTTGACCCAGCCCTTAAAGAGACTTAGTCCTCTGATACACCAGGATATCAAAAGGTTTGATTCCTTCTTGCATGCTTACATAGCATAATTTGAATTTGGGTTCCCTGGGGTCAGAGCTGACCTTTTAGTTGCATCATACTGCAACTTTGAGTATAGTACTAGAATATACTGTAACTGCAGAATTTTCCATAGTGTTTATGGATATAGAACATGTCAACATAAAGTCAATAATACATTCTGAGTATGTACACTATATATTTGTTTTAAAAAATAGACTGTCTTTTGTGGAGCTAATTATAGAATGAACAGAATCAGAATTTACTGTGCTAATAGAAGAAAAACATAATTTTTATGTCTTCTGCTTTATAGCTTAGTTCCAAAAATATGGAGTACATGTAATAAGGAGAAAATGGGTTAGATTTGAAACTTGGTGCTCGGTAGCTTCATGCCTTTGCAAAGCTCAGACATAATTGATTTCCTTGTGTCCCCTTCCCTACTGATGCATTGCAGTACCCTCTGTGTTTGCAGTCATCTGCCTTAACCAGGCAGAAGGCAGACAAGGTATAGTGTCATGTAAACAAAGTTGTTATTCCCATGAGTCCATATCCATGAAGTACAGACATAGGTATATTCTCTTATAAATAAATAAAATGCAATGACTGTCATTTGGTGTAATCAGAAAATATAGTTAGTCTACTTAAGAGTTGTGTTACAGCTTTTTTTTTTTTTTTTTAAGATTTATTTGAGAGAGAGTGAGTGCATGCTCAAGTGAGGGGAGGGGCAAAGGAAGAGAATCTTCCATCCGACTCCCCACTGAGTGTGGAGCCCCATGCTGGGCTCAGTTTTACCTCTGAGATCATGATGCCAGCTGAAATCAAGAGCTGGACACTCAACTGACTGAGCCAGCCAGGCACCCCATGTTACAGCTTTTAAAATACTGTTTGGTTTGGATAAGACTTTCTTATAATTAACACCTAAAAATTTGGGAAAGGGTAATTACAGCTTATACCTATTTGTAGCAAGTAAGGAGGGGCCATTTAATATTCATTTTGAAAACTAATACATTAAATGCATCAAATCTTTTTCTTCCTGATCCTTTTCTCACATTCAAGAAAAACTGTTATTTTGGTATGCATCTTTTTAGCAGAGGAAATTTAATCTGATTTTCTTAGATAACACTCTATTTCCTATCTTCTTGAGTTGTTAGACCCAAGATACTTTGACCATTATTTGACATCATCTCCTGCAAGCTTTTTTTCATAGTATTGCTACCGTGAAACAGTAAGATAGGCATGGAACCAGGTTAACTCTAAAAGAAATATTCAATGCAGTACCTGAGACATCTAGATGTAACTGGGAACAGGTTTTTTGGTGTTTGTTTTTTTTTTTTTTAATTTAGATTTCCTAATTGCAAAACTATTTAAACTTGGAAAAATAATTATGTATTTTTCAGGGGTTTTTTCTTTTTAAAAAATATGACACAAACTACATTTATGTTAATGTATAAGTAATACTCTAATATCAGAGTGTCTGTTCAAAAATTAAAACAGGGCAAATTTAACTAAATAATGTTCCTCACACCCTAGATACATCAACAAGCCTATGAACATCCATTACCAAGGTATTTTCAGCCAGTTCTGCCTTAGAAGAGAAAGATTAAAGAGAGAACCAGAGTCTTATATCTCAATAAAACTCCATCCAATGTTTATAAAGATACACAGTGATGTTTTTTAGCATCTTTATTTTCTAATGCACATACCTTTGACTATGAAATATAGAAAGCAATATTCTTACCTTTTTTTGTTTGTTTGTTTCTATCTGTTTATTTTGAAGGACTTGTCATTTAATGTGAGTGCTTTGTGCAGATATGAGGGAGTTGGTTCCTTTCCTCTCTGCTACTAAATTTCTGGTTCTCAGGATGCCTGGGTAGCTCAGTAGTTGAGATCTGCCTTCAGTTTAGGGCGTAATCCCAGGATCTAGGATAGTCCAACATCAAGCTCTTTGCGGGAAGCCTGCTTCTCCCTCTGTCTGTGTATCTGCCTCTCTCTCTGTCTCATGGATAAATAAATAAAATATATTAAATTCATTCATTCATTCATTCATTCTGGTTCTCTCTAGGTCCCATCAGCAGTATCCTGGTAAATAAATATGGCAGTCGTCCAATCATGATTGTTGGTGGATGCTTGTCAGGCTGTGGCTTGATTGCAGCTTCTTTCTGTAATACTGTTCAAGAACTTTATTTATGTATTGGAGTCATTGGAGGTGAGTTACTGTTGATTCATTTTCAAGCATTAATTTATCGCTGCCTATTTGATACTCGTTTAACAGTCATCTTTCAGATCTTTTGGGTGAAATTCCTTCCTTATAGAAATGACTTGTGATTAACATTTTGAGGAGCTATAAATACACTGAACGGTACTAGAAAAGCAAACTTTTAAAAAAATTGTCATACAGTGGGTGTTCATTGTTGAGTGAATGAATAATGAAAGATGATTACATCCCCTGTCCTAAAACTAGTCAATGATGGTAGGTAAAATGTGTCTGGCAATTTGTTGCAAGGGTGATCATTGGTTATTTTACTCTTTCTCATTACTTCTTCCTCCCACAGAGAATAGGCTTCTGCTGGAGCAGGAGAGAGTATAAAATATAAAGCAGGAATTACCTGGCAGAATGTCCAAATACATTTCTGAGGGATAGAAGATCTACTTCATAATACCTCCCTCCTTTTTTGATAGCCCAATTAAAAACTGCTGATGCATATAATAGATTATCATTACTTCATAATCCAGAGAACATGACTATTAACATTTTGATGTATATCTTTCCATACTTCTTCCTGTGCACAAACATAAAAAATGATCAGATTATGTTTTGTAACCAGTTTTTCACTTAATGAGATACCATGAACATCTTTCCATGTCATTAAATATTCTGATAAGATTTTTTTAATCTCTGTAATTCCTAGTGAAAGGGAATATAAGGGAAGGGAGAAGAAATGTGTGGGAAATATCAGAAAGGGAGACAGAACATAAAGACTCCTAACTCTGGGAAATGAACTAGGGGTGATGGAAGGGGAGGAGTGCGGGGGGTGGGGGTGAGTGGGTGACGGGCACTGAGGGGGACACTTGACGGGATGAGCACTGGGTGTTATTCTGTATGTTGGTAAATTGAACACCAATAAAAAATTATTTTATTTAAAAAAAAATGACACACACACACAAAAATCTCTGTAATTCCATTGAATAGATAATGTATGATAGGTTTTTTTAGTAAGTTCTATTACAAATGTGGGGCTTGAACTCCCAACCCCAAGATCCAGGGTTCCCATGCTATACTAAATGAGCCAACCAGGTACCCCAATACATACTGTAATTTTATTTGACCAGTCTCATAGTTAATTGTTCAATATTTAGGGTTTTGTTTCTGATTTTTTACATCTTCTTAATGTTAGTATTGCGTTGATGATCCTTTGTGAACATGAATATTTTCTTAGGATAACTTTATAGAAGTGGAACTGCTGTGTTTTTAAAAAATTACACAGGAGCTAAGTTGCTCTCTAGAAAGATCATGCTCACTTACGGTTCCACCATAATGTGAGGGGGGAATACAGCCTTGACCACAATGGAATATTATCTTTTTTAATCATTGCCAGTTTAATAGGTGAATAGTATTTCCTGGTTTTATTTTTTTATTTTATTTTTTAAGATTTTATTTATTCATTCATGAGAGACACACAGAGAGAGCAAGAAAGAGAGAGAGAGAGAGAGAGAGGCAGAGACACAGGCAGAGGGAGAAACAGGCTCCATGCAGGGAGCCCGATGTGGGACTCAATCCCGGGTCTCCAGGATCACGCCTTGGGCTGAAGGCGGTGCTAAACCGTTGAGCCACCAGGGCTGCCCTATTTCCTGGTTTTAATTTAAATCTCTTTGATTATTGGGAAGTAAATGTTTTTAATACATTTGTGGCAATGTATTTGGGTTTTTTTCTTTGTGGTCTCTGCACAATATGCTTTTTTTTTTTTTTATGTTTATTTGAGAGAGAGGGAGAGAGTGAGCATGGGGGGCAGGGGAGAGGCAGAGGGAGAAGCAGATTCCCCACTGATCAGGGAGCCCCACTCAAGGCTCAATCCCAGGACTCTGAGATCACGACTGGAGTGGAAGGCAGATGCTTAACCGACTTGAGCCACAGGCACCCCTGTACAAAATGCTTATTGACTGCTTTTGTGTACTTATTTAAAAATAATGTGTAATAGCTTTACATATTAAATTATCCCTTTGCATAAGACAGTTATTTTTTTCCAAAATTTTTTTTACATTTAATTGTGGTAAAATACATACAAAACTTAACTATTTAAACATCTTTTAAGTGTTTAGTTCAGTGGTATTAAGTATATTCACATTGTTATGGCAACCATTTCCACCATCAATTTTCAAAACTGTTTCATCTTATAGAACTGAAACTCTGTCCCCATTAAACAATAACTTCCCATTCCTTCTCCCCCCAAGTATCTATTCCCAATTAAATTTTTTCTGTTGAATTTTGTTTAAAAGAAAATTTTTTAATTTAGCCTCATTCCACTTTTTCCCTTCATGTACAATTTCAGATATTGAAAACTCAATCCTTTGTGATTTTTGTCTCGTATATCATTATCACAAGGTTATTCTACACTCCCAAGATTATGAATATATTTGCCTACTTTTTTAAAATTGTGTTTTAATTCCAGTGTAGTTAACATAGCATTATATTAGTTTCAGGTATACAACCTAGTGATCTAGGGATGCCTGGGTGGCTCAGTGGTTAAACATCTGCCTTCAGTTCAGGTCATGATCCCGGGATCCTGGGATCGAGTGCTGCATCTGGCTCCTCACAAGGAGCCTGCTTCTCCCTCTGGCTGTGTCTCTGTCTCTCTGTGTCTCTCATGAATAAATAAATAAAATCTTAAAAAAAAACAAAATCTAGTGATCCAGCAATTCCATATATTAATCTGTGCTCATCAAGATAAGTGTATTCTTAATCTCCTTCACTTATTTTGCCCATCCCACCACACCTCTCCCCTTATTCTCTGTAGTTAGAGGCTGGCATTTTTTTAAATTTGTCTTCCCCTCCCCCTCCTTTGTTCATTTGTTTTGTTTCTTAAATTCCACATAAGTGAAATCATATGCTATTTGTATTCTTTGACTGGCTTATTTAACACAGCATTATACTCTCTAGGTCCATCCATGTTGTTGCAAATGGCAGGATTTCATTCTTTTTATGACTGAATAATATTCCATTGTACAAGCGCATCTGGGTGGCTCAGTTAAGTGGTTGAGCATCCAACTATTGGTTTTATTTTTTTTTTAATTTGTTTATTTATTTATGATAGTCACAGAGAGAGAAAGAGAGGGAGGGAAAAGCAGGCTCCATGCACCGGGAGCCCGACGTGGGATTCGATCCCAGGTCTCCAGGATCGCGCCCTGAGCCAAAGGCAGGCGCCAAACCACTGCGCCACCCAGGGATCCCCAACTGTTGGTTTTAGCTTGAGTTGTGATTTCAGGGTGCTGGGAATGAGCCCTGCCTTAGGCTCCGTGTGCATCGGGGAGTCTGCTTGAGATTCTCTTCCTCTCCCTCTGCCCCTCCCCCTGCTCACATGCATTCCTTGAGCATGTGCATGCTCTCTCTAAAGTAAATAAATAATTCTTAACAAAAATAATATTCCATTGTATATGTGTACACCACATCTTCTTTATCCATTCACCAATCAGTGGACACTTGGGTTGCTTCCATAATTTGGCTATTGTAAATAATGCTGCAGTAAACATCAGGATGCATATATCCCTTTGAATTGATAATTTCATCTTCTTTGGGTAAATATCCAGTAGTGGAATTACTGGATCGTGGTAATCCTATTTTTAATTTTTTATTCTTTTTTTTCAGGATTTTATTTATTTTTTCATGACATACACACAGGCAGAGACATAGGCAGAAGGAGAGACATCGTGGGCAGAAGGATCCCACGATGTGGGATCACAACGTGAGCCAAAGGCAGATATTCAACCACTGAGCCACCCAGGCATCCCTCTATTTTTAATTTTTTGAGGAACCTCCATACTGTCTTCCACAGTAGCCACTGTGCATTCCCACCAACAGTGAACAAGGGTTCCTTTTTCTCCATATCCTCACCAACACTTGTTTCTTGAGCTTTGGATTTTAGCCATTTTGACAAGTATGAGGTGATATCTCAGTGTAATTTAATTTGCATTTCCCTGGAGATGAGTGATGTTGAGCATCTTTTCATGTGTCTGTTGGCCATCTGTATGTCTTCTTTAGGGAAATGTCTATTAATGTTTTCTGCCCGTTTTTAAATTGGATTATTTGGTGTGTGTATGTATGTTATATAAGTTCTTTATATATTTTGGCTACTAGCTCTTTATTGGGTATGTCATTTGCAAATGACAAATTGCTTTGTTGATTGTTTCCTTTGCCATGCAGAAGGTTTTTGTTTTGATGTAGTCCCAATAGTTTCTTTTTGCTTTTGTTTCCCTTGCCTCAGGAGACATATCTAGAAAGATGTTACAGCTGATGTCAGAGAAATTACTGCCTGTATTCTCTTCTGGGATTTTTATGGCTTCAGGTCTCACATTTAGGCCCTTAATCTATCCTGAGTTTATGTATGTGTGTAGCATAAGTGATCCAGTGTCATTCTTTTGCATGTAGTTGTCCAGTTTTCCCACCACCATTTCTTAAAGATACTGTCTTCTTCCCTTTCCATATTCTTACCTCCTTTGTCAAAGATTAATTGACCATATAAATGTAGGTTTATTTCTGGGCTTTCTATTCTGTTCCATTGACCTATGTGTCTATTTTTGTACTTGTCTCTTACTGTTTTGATTACTTATGCTTTGTAGTATACTTGAAATCTGGAATTGTGATACCTCCAGCTCTGTTCTTTTTCAAGATTGCTTTGGCTGTTTGGAGATTTGTTGTAGTTCCATACAAATTTTAAGATTATTTGTTCTAGTTCTATGAAAAATGCTATTGATATTTTGATAGGGATTGCATTTAATCTGTAGATAGCTTTGGGTAGTATGGATATTTTAACAATATTTGTTCTTCCATTCCATGAGCATGGAATGTCCTTCCATTTGTTACATTTGCCTACTTTCAAATATGTCCCCCCTTTTTTACATTTAAAACTTCTGAATTGAAGAAAATATTTTACATAAAATGAGAAGAAATGTAAACCTCTATTTGTTTCTCAAATATTTGTAGACAACCATGTGTGTATCAAGCAGTGTTCAAGATGTTGTTGGGAATAGAGCAACAACTATGGCTAAATCATATTCTTTCATGGGAGGGGACAGACAGTACTACTCACAAATGTATGAATAAATAGGAAAAATACCCGGTAGTGACAATGCTATACAAAGCGGCAAAACAAAATGTTCTGACTGGTAAGGACTTGGGTAATTTACAAAGGTAGGTCACTCTGAAGAGATGACCTTAACTAAGAGATTTGAATAGCAACAAGGAACAAGCTTTGTGAAAATTTAGGGGAACCGGGCAACCTGGGTGGCTCAGAGGTTTGGTGCCTGCCTTCGGCCCAGGAGTCCAGGATCAAGTCTAGGAGTCCCAGGATCGAGTCCCACGTTGGGCTTCCTGCATGGAGCCTGCTTCTCCCTCTGTCTGTGTCTCTGCCTCTCTCTGTGTGTCTCTCATGAATTAAAAAAAAAAAAAATCTTAAAAAAAAAATTAGGGGAACCTAAGCCCCAGGTCAACAGCATTCTTATTGGCGTAGGTGAGAATAGAATGATCTGGTATCAGATGAAGAATGGGGGTAAGGGCCAAGGTAAAGGTTATGGATGGGAAGCCATTAGCAGGCTTGAAATAGGGGAGTGATCTGCTCTTGTGTATTGGCTTAAGCCTCTCTAAGTAGCTTAAACATAATTGGTAGGGAGCAGGAACAAGCAGGGGCCAGGGAGAGCATCTAGAAGTTATTTGAGCATTTATTTACTTTTACTATCAATGTTTATTGAATAATTCTTTCTACAGTAATTTAAAATTTCACTTGTACATTGAATGTTTTATATACATACATATATATATAAAATCAGATATGTTCATGACTTTCTGTCCACTTTTACTGATCAGTGTTTATCTCTTTCTGAGTCAGAGTCACACTGTTGTAATGATTGTAGCTTTTGGAAGTCTGTTTAAAATATCTGTTAATGTCTGTCACACTCTTCCTATAACACCAAAAATTTCCTGGTTGACTCCCATGCATTCTCTAAGTATGTTTCAGAGTCATTTTACCTATTCCAAACTGAAATGCACTGACATTTTCATTGGAATCACATTAAATTAATGCACTCATTTGGGGAGTACCGACGTCTTGACAATGCTGTGTTTTATTTTCCAAAAACTGTGTGTGTGTGTTTTCTTTTTTTTTTTTTTTTTTTAATTATTTATTTATGGGAGACACAGAGAGAGGCAGAGACACAGGTAGAGGGAGAAGCAGGCTCCATGTAGGGAGCCTGATATAGGACTCAGTCCCGGGACTCCAGGATCATGCCCTGAGCCAAAGACAGCCGCTAAACTGCTGAGCTACCCAGGGATCCCCTATGTGTTTCCTTTTTTAAATCTTTGACTCTAAATTTAGGAAAGTTACACAATTGTAGTGATTTTTTTTTTTTTTTTTTTTTTTTTTTTTTTACTTTTTTTACTTTTTGGTGCTATTGTAAGAGGAATAATTTTGTATTGTATTTTCTGTTGTAAAACTTTTGTCTCTCATTGGTAACTACTTCATGATGATCTATTGTTACAATGATTCATCAGGTGATTCTGTAGGGCGAGACAAATAGTTATTCACTTTCAAATAATATAAGCAACAATTATAAAAATAACATTTATTGAGTGCTTACTACATGCCAGATACTCTAATAAGTGTTTTACTCACAGTCACACTGTTTGCCCCTTTACATATTAAGAAACACATGTCTGATATTACCAGCCAGTAAGTACTGAAGCTGAGATTTGAAATCACATAGTCTAGTTTTCGATCCCACACTTTATTTTTTTTTTAAGATTTTATTTATTAGAGAGAGAGAGAGAGAGGTAGAACACAGGCAGAGAGAGAAGCAGGCTCCATGCAGGAGGCCTGACGTGGGACTTGATCTAAAGACTCCAGGATCACACCCTGGGCCAAAAGCAGGCACTAAACCACTGAGCCACCCAGGGATTCCCAGATCCCACACTTTAAGCCACTATATAGTATGTCCTGTAGTGGTAAGGATTTTTGTCTCCTTTGCATTATTTTTACCTCTTACTTTATTTTCTTTGTCTGGTTAAGTAGTTTCAAATATGTTTCTGACATTTATGTATTCTTTTCCCCCCACTTCCCCAGGTCTCGGGCTTGCCTTCAACTTGAATCCAGCTCTGACCATGATTGGCAAGTATTTCTACAAGAGGCGACCGCTGGCAAATGGACTGGCCATGGCAGGCAGCCCTGTGTTCCTCTCTACTCTGGCTCCCCTCAATCAGGCTTTCTTTGGTATCTTTGGCTGGAGGGGAAGCTTTTTAATTCTTGGGGGCCTCCTACTAAACTGCTGTGTAGCTGGAGCCCTGATGCGACCAATAGGGCCGCCACCAACCAGTGCAGGGAAAGATAGGTCTAAAGAATCCCTTCAGGAAGCTGAAAAATCTGACGAGAAAAAGGGAGGTGATGCAAATACAGATCTTATTGGAGGAAACCGCAAGGAAGAGAAAGGATCAATCTTCCAAACAATTAATAAATTCCTGGACTTATCTCTGTTCACACACAGAGGCTTTTTGCTATATCTCTCCGGAAATGTGCTCATGTTTTTTGGACTGTTTACTCCTTTGGTCTTTCTTAGTAATTATGGCAAGAGTCAACATTACTCTAGTGAGAAGTCTGCCTTCCTTCTTTCCATTCTGGCTTTTGTTGACATGGTAGCTAGACCTTCTATGGGACTTGTAGCCAACACCAAGTGGATAAGACCTCGAGTTCAGTATTTTTTTGCAGCTTCTATTGTTGCAAATGGAGTGTGTCATCTGCTAGCACCTTTATCCTCCAGCTACATTGGGTTCTGTGTCTATGCGGGCTTCTTTGGATTTGCGTTTGGATGGCTCAGCTCAGTGTTGTTTGAAACACTGATGGACCTCGTTGGACCTCAGAGGTTCTCCAGCGCCGTGGGACTGGTGACCATTGTGGAATGCTGTCCTGTCCTCCTGGGGCCACCACTTTTAGGTATAGTATGCCTTACTACCTCTTTGGTTCTGTTAACATTAAACAGGCATAGAAGATGGAAAAGGTAATAGAAAACAGAGATTAGTGAGCTGCTTGGTGGCAGAGAACATTTCTCATTTCCGTAGCTTCACTGTTGGCACAATGGTTGGCACAGCATAATTGCTCGGATTCTTAACAGAATTGAAAATATATTGAACCATCAACCTGAAAGAGGAGTCAAATGTTCTTACAAATGGCATTCTTTTTTGAAGTATGTTTTCTCTTCAGAAAACTTAATGTGCTTGTTGTAGAAAAACATGTAAAATACAACTCCACCTCTGATAGTAGCTCCCATGTAAGCTCATGGTTTACCAGCAACTGTTCTACTTTGTGTATCCTCATGTCTTACAAGCCTATGAAAGAGGACTGTCACAGTTCCTACTTCATAAGAACTAGAAACTTCGAAAGGTTAAGTAATTTGCCTTATATCACATGTCTAGTAAGGGAGTATATAATTTGGGAACTGTTTCCTAAGATCATTAAATACTTCATCTTTTGAATTAATAGCTCATTAGATAACATTAGTGAAAATATAATTTGGCCTTCCTTTTATTTATTTATTTTTAAGATTTTATTTATTTACTAATGAGAGACACGGAGAGAGAGAGAGAGAGAGACAGAGGCAGAGACACAGGCAGAAGGGAGAAGCTGGCCCCATGCAGGGAGCCCCATGTGGGACTTGATCCCAGGACTCCAGGACCACGCCCCGGGCCAAAGGCAGGTGCCAAACCGCTGAGCCACCCAGGGATCCCCTGGCCCTCCTTTTAGATGTATACTTTTTGGAAGTATGATTTGGCTAGTGAGTGAGCATACATAAAAGAAAAGCCCTACAGCTGTCTTTTGATTCTGCTCTCTTCCTCCCCATATCTAGTGATTGTCCCAAGTCTTGTCAGTTTTCACCTCCTACATCTCTTTCTAATCAGCCCACTTTTCCATCACAACACCACTCTGTCCACAGCTCCTGTCTCCCATCTGGGCTGCCCCAGTAGCCTCCTAGCTGCTCTACCCAAATCCACTCTAGCCAGCCTTCAATCTGTTTTCTTCTCTGCAGGCAAAATTATCTGCAAATACAAACCTGATACCCCAGCTGCTTAGATCTTTCCAGTCGCTTCCCATTGTCCTTAGGGTGGAGATCAGATTCCCTCTAGTGGCCTACAAGGCGCCCCCCAACCCCACCCCAACCTGGCCACCTGTCTCTCCAGCCTCATTTCCTGTCACTCACCTTTTGTTCTCTCTGCTCCAGCAATCCTGCCCTTCCTCCTTCCCCTCTCCCACCCCAGCTTCCCACCACCTGCCTTTGCATTTGCTGTTCTCTGGCCACATCCTTCTCCCACCGCCTCCTCCTGGATAACTCCCATCCCCCTCTAGGTCTCTGCTTCATTTGCACTTTAAGGGAAGCCTCCCTGACCCTGCTGGCTGCTCCCAACCCCCCATTTTCTGCTTTCAAGCCCTCCTTGTCACAGTTTGTGTAGTGATTTGATTAACATTTCTCTTGTCCACTGAACTGTGGATGTTTGCTCCTCTGCTCTCCCTTATCCTCAGGGCCAGCAGCCCAGTGCCTGGTGTGTGTGCAGGCTCAGTAAGTAGTGCTGGATGACCAGCGCCCTGAGTTAGAAAAGCACAAGGAATCGTATTGGAATGGGTTATATTCAGTCTTCTCTTAGGTGGAGAGTAAGGTTGTATGATATTCCTTAACATACCAATTTGATGAGGTGGTAACAAGGGATTTCATGGCCAAAAGCATTTTGGAAACACCAAGTCTGATAGATATTTCTACTAGAGGACCTTGCAAAACCTTTAATATGCCTATGACGTTGTGAATCTTCACTAGAGAAGAATATGACAAGCCATTTCCTAAGTCTGACTTAAGATTTCGTTACTTTTAAGTTGCTAAAAATAACAGGATATGCAAGGCCATCTAAAATCAAATGTCACATCATAAAAGATGTAATTTTTAGCAGTTCCTTTTAGACAAATTCATCATTTGTGGGCTCTTTGTCTATTGGTTTTCATCTTTGAGTGGATCCTTAAGCTTTATTTGGTGAAGATATACTTGTTACTTTTGCCCACATAACTTTGTTTTGGATATCTTAGGTCGTCTGAATGACATCTATGGAGACTACAAATACACCTACTGGGCATGTGGTGTGATCCTAATTATCGCAGGCATCTACCTCTTCATTGGCATGGGCATCAATTATCAACTTGTGGCAAAAGAGCAGAAAGCAGAAAAGCAGCAGAAAAAGGAAAGTAAAGAAGAGGAGACCAGTGTAGATGCTGCTGAGAAGCCAAAAGAATATGCATCAGAATCTGCAGAGCAGAAAGACACAGAAGGAAGTCCCAAAGAGGAGGAGAGTCCAGTCTAAACCTGTGAGGCCTGAGGGTCAGTGCAGCAGCCGTGATCAAGATACCTGTAAATATCTACTGGCCTGTAATCCAGCAGTGGTGCTCATTGCCAATAGTGGACATGTGTGGGAATCATATCAGGTGTTCATTGATGGAATTTTTGTTTCACTCCTTACCAGTAGCCTGAATTAAAAATGCCATACCTGTGGGGAGGGAGTGATTGGCAAAGAATGAGAGAAGGAAGTAGTGTGGGGTTTTTTTGTTTGTTTTTTTAAATCCTAGCTTTTAACGGTGTCCAAAAGATTATAATATGTGCCTTAAGTTTTAGTCTTTAGAACTCTTTAGGGAGCCTTAACTTTTTAAACCATTCTGCTGAATTCATCTATTTTAGGTGTTAGGTTAATAAGGAAAAATAACAACTAACTTGTTTGAGGCAAATCTAAAATTTAAAATTAACCTTCATTGTTATTTGTATTATCGTGTCAGACATCATCACTGGAAGATTTGTGAATAGAAATATTGGTTGGAAGTTGGGATTATAAAATCCTGACTGAAATATTTTCCTCTCATCAGTAGTTGCCTAGCATCGTGCCTGCTAGCTATATATTTAGGAAATTTAAGGCGCAAAACTTTGGAAACATCTTAGCTGTTCTAGACACATTGTACTTGTCAGCACCCCTCTGGAATCTTTTCTTGGGATGCTAATATTATTAGTGCTTGAGAATGTATATCATTAAATTACTATTTTCTCTTTTCAAAGACCTTTTGAGTGGCTATAAACCATTGCCCCCTTTGAAATCACTTAGTATTTTTCACTGTAAAAGTTAATTTTAAAATATGCAAAACCATATATTTGTGCCTCTGTAGTGAATACAACACATCTAGTTAAATGTAGATAAATATTTCAGACAGCAGCGGAATTCAGCTTCAGTTTTACCAAAACCTCAGTTAAACTGTGAGACTTAGATTTTTTGTTGTTGATTTTCCTGGAATTCTCCCCCATTAATTCATAGTGGTTCCATTTATATCTGGGTCTAGCTTAGAGCTGTGTGTGAAATATTCAATCTTTGTGTGTTTTTGTTGTTTTTTTTTTTTTTTTTTTTTTTTAATGTTTGCTAATTAAAGCCAGAGCAATTTGGCGCCAGGCAAACCAACAAAGATAAGATTGGGAGGGAAGTTGCTCCTTTTCTTTTTCTGAGAAGGCCTGGAAAAAAATTAGGTCTTGCTTATAATTATTGGACACATTCTTACTACTCCACACAAACATAAAGATATTGTGACCCTTTTTACTTATTTGAAAAGTAGAGAAGTGGGCTTAGGAGAAGGATAGGGAGATTGGACCAGAATGAAATCTGTAAATATTTTTTAAACTAGTATCTTTTAAAATGCACAAGAAGATAATGATAGACACTCAGTAAATTATATTCAGTGCATTTTAAAATATCATTGTAATTGAAACAGTGAAAGTATAGGTATAAAACCTTTTGTGTAAAAGGCTGGCTTTTCCAAATAAACTTTTTTTTTTCTTTTTTTAAAGAAATGTTTCTCCCTCCAAATGTTTATTCTCTTGAGAAAATATTTGTGTCTTCATTATCAAATTAATTTGGCCCTTGCTAATATTAAATCATTCAGCTTATATACTGTGGGAACTGTGTATATGGCTTATTTTTATTTTTCTTTGTTCCTCCTTGAAGTCCAGGAAGAGGGGGATTTTGAAATCACCTCTCTGAAAGCATCCAAAGCAGTTAACCTTAAGGATACAATGAAAATTCCTTTCTATGCCTGAATGTCATGGCAGATGGAGAAGGAATTTTAGGGGAGAAGCCTGCTGTGACTGTTGGCAGGCTTGGCTCCACTTGGGATTCTGCCGTTTTCCATAGACCAAAGCCCATAACCTTTATGTGCCTCTCTCCCCTTCCACAAAAATGAGGATCGCTGTCCATGAGGTAATATAAGTAAAGGAAATGGGAAAGGGGCATGGGGTGGAGGAGGAGAAGTACAGGATTATTTTTCCTTGTAGGAGAGGAAAACTTTTCCCTTCTTTCTCAGTTCTTTGGATGGCCTAATAATTAAACTGACATAAGACAGGTAAGATAGGAGAAAATTTTCATTTCATACATACAGGAACTTCACAGAGACACGAGAAGGCCAAAAACCGGCAACTGAGGTTTACAAGCCATCTGAAGCTAAGGAGAGGAGGGGGGCAGGGGTCTGCGGCTTCACAAGGAATAAAGACAATTTACAGGAAGATGGGAAGAGCAAATATTTGGTGAACCATGCCAGGCAGAGAAGTCTTCTGTAAAAAAAAATTTTTTTAATTATCCTTTGTAATACCTCTCTTCCTGGTACGGGCTCCCTACCTAAATTCTTCTAGGCAGTTAGTTACAGGGGAGGTAAAAAGCTCTTCTTCAGTCTGTTAGGCATTTGACTGCCTTTAGCTCAAATAACCCACATGTCCAAGTGGCACATTTTGAGGCAGCCCTGTCCTGAACCCCATCACCCCCATCCCCATTGTTGAGCTATGTCCATACCTAAGACCCTGCTTAATCTTTATTCAATAGTTGAATAAAGTGAAGGGTTAAAAACTGATTCAAAGCTGGAATTAAGCCTTCTATTGACCGCAGTCCAACCCTGACTTTTTCCCCTGAAGAGGCAGGATTAAAGTATTATTCAGGATCAGTTTTGGTAACAGCCAACACTAAAACCCAATATAGGCCCACTGTGTGCCATCTATTTCTTGTTAACAAGGAATTGTTGGTTATGTTCAACAATGGAAAGGTGGGTGGACCTTCTGATCCAATCTATTGTCCTTTACTCCAATCTATTGTCCTTTACTCCACACGAGGACTAAATTCTCTTCCAATTCACACAGTGTCAGTGACTGCTTTGGAAACACAGATGTATGCAAAGAGCACCCGCCAGCTTTGTTTTCTCTCTGTCCCACATCTTCCATAAGTCACAGGGCCTAAAAAAAGGGCTTGGCATACTTCAAGAGTATACTCTGAAACAGGCTCCCAAGCCAAAGCTGGAAAACTACTTAAACTGATAGGCTGGACAACTACAGATGATCATAGTGACAAGACTGTATTATTTTGCTGTAGTGCAGTCTGCTGATGATTTACCTTAACTAGTTATAAATTCTACAAAATATTCAGGAAAGCATGGTGGTAAAAACAAATTATGGAAAATTCAGAGGTGTTTTTATCCCTATTTAATCACATTGGTAACTAATCTGAATTCTTGGGTTGTCTGAATTTAGTTTATGTTTGTACCATAGATACATATGTCAATATTAATCCTGTATTTTAAAAAGGAAAAAAGTTTGTTAAAAGCCATTTAATATTTTTGTATGAACCAGTGTTTTACTGTATTGAATTTTAGATTGATAAAATGGGTATTGATTTGTATGAAAAACCTAAATGTCTGGGTTTTACCCAGCAAATGGTTCACAAACCTAATAATCAGGTCCCCCCACCCCCATTTTGCTCGGAAAGATGAGGAAAAGTGAACCATAAATTTCCACCTTTGCAACATGGCTTGTCTTAATAATAATCAGGTCAGGCATTTGCCTAGAAGAGATGAAGAAAGAGGTTAATGACAGACTTGTGTCGATATGAAAATTCTTTCAGTTCTTGACAGGAAGGGACAGCCCAAGCTTGCTTGGCTTGCCCAGATGTAAGCAATTAAGCCAAGTTGCTTCAGAGTTTAGAAGCATTTAGGGGGTTTCAAGTATGTACTTGAAACACATTTCTGAAATGTGTTCTAGCTTTAGCATTTTAGATTCAGTGACCCCTTTTTCCCCCCATTCAGTCAGGGCCGTAGTGACAGAACCATTCAAATGACAGTGATTGGAAAAGGTACCATGTCTGTGTGTGGATTATCTTTTTCTTGAGCTGAACAGCACCGATTTACTTCATTTTGCTGACTTTTACCCTGACTTGCCTGGGGGAGACTGGGATAGCTAGCAGTGGAATCCCAGCCAGCTGGTTGCTTAACCGTATAGGCCACCTGGGTTCAAACAGGCTGTGTGACCTCAAACAAGTTACTTAGTCTTCATAAGCATCAGGTTTTTTCTTTTGTAAGGTGTTAATAATTAGTACCAACCCACCCCCAGGGTTATCAGGAAGTTTAGTTGATATGTGACAGCTTGTTAAATAAGAGCTTCATAAGTGTAAATACCGGACTATAAAAAAAGTCAAAATTAATACATGGGGGTAAAAATGAGCTCTTCGAATTCTCCAGAGGGATCATTACTTAGGATAGTTTGGAAATGACTTTTAAAGATAATAGTAGCTAAATTTGGGGCACCAGGCTGGTTCAGTCAATAGAGCATGGAATGCTTGCTCTCAGGGTTGTGAGTTGGAAGCCCCACATTGGGTGTAGAGCCGACTTTAAAAATAAAGAATATTAGCGAAATTATCAAATTCTTTTGATCAGATCCTCCTTTTACTCTTACAAATATAATGGTCTTTGGTAAATTGAGTGGATGAAATGAACAGTTTATGAGGATGGTACATACGTGTCCAGCTCTTTGAGCAAGAGAGATGTGAATCCCAAAACCCTTGCTCCTGCTGCTCTAACAGTGCACTATCTCCAAGGAAGAGAGGACCAACTAGGTGCAGAAAAACATTTCCTCTCAAAGAAATATAACTAGCAGCCAATCATGATTAAAGTTGTCTCTAGCAATGTGCTTAAATGCAAATTGAAAACCTCATGATGTTTTTTCAATACTACGTTGATAATATGATTTAAATTATAAGTTATCAGTTGGTGGCTGAATAAATTGGTATTTAACATACTGAGCAATTACATGATGCTTGTCAAGTGCCATGAGTTCACATCTAAGAATTCCAGATTTGAATTTATATAAGAAAAATGTCTGTCTTTGAAATTGTCAGTTTCTTTGAAAAACCCTAAAGTGTGTATCAGTAACTATTTAAATGGATGGTTATGATGTCCTTATGGCATAAACATGGCACAATGTTAAAAAAGCAGAACACAAACTACCATGATACATGTCTCTCTATGTTATATATACATGTATATAATGCATATATGCACCTGCACAGCAGGGGAAAGAACATACACAAATAGGCTAATCATTTTGTGGCTAGTAAAATTAGAAGTGACTTTTTCTATATTCTTTACATATTCTAAGTTTCTTAATGTGATGGTAACTTTTACACTAAAAGAAAACATTTAATGTAGCACATAATACTGGTTTGCAGAGGGAAAAAAATAGTACAGTTGTTCTAGAAGGGTTCTGGCAAGAAACACAACTCCTCAGAAAATTATGCTAATGATTATTATAAGCAGGTTATTTTTTTCCTGCTTCAAGAGTTGCACCTGGTGAAAGGGTGGTGCATGAGACATGGACTCAAGAGCACAGTAGTCTCAAGTCATTCTCCTGGTGCTGGACCAGAGCTGTGGAACAGAGTCCGTGGGCCACCTGTGCGGCCTGCAGGGCTACCTTCCTGGAGACCGAGCTCTTGGGGAGAGCATTTCTATGGTTCCCACTCTGATCATCATTTAGCTGCAAGTGGATGTTTAACTCAGAAAGCCAGAGCATTCAGCTCACAGTGTTGCAGTCTTAAACATTATCTTACTGGAATCAGCATCAGAAAAAAAAGCACTGCACTGATGTCACAAAAAGGAATAGAATTTGCTTGCCACATAGCTGGCATTTATTTACCAGCGAATATTTACTGGACATTTACTATGTCCCAGGTATTGTTCTAGGCTTTGAGAATCCAACCATGAACAAAGCATGAAAGGTCTTCACATGCATCTTACATTCTAGTAGCAGAAGAGACAGTGAGCTCTGTTATAAGGAAAACAGTATTTTGGGTTTGTTTGTTTTTTCAGCATCTAGGTGCTTATGTGCTGAATAGAGGAGGTAACTGAACAAAATTTTGTTCCTGGCACCCACAGCTTCTAGTCTAGCAGGTAGGACTGTGTAGTGAGTGTTGTGGTAGGGCAGCACCTGGAGAATTCTTTAACCCAATCTCCAGAGGGCCCTGAAAAGGAAAATATATTCCTGAGCAAGTTAACTTCTCTGAGACTCTTTAGTAAAATAAACATAAAATTAAAAAAACAAACATAAAATTGTGAGGATTAAGTGTGAAAGTACCATGCATTCTGCTGAGTGTATAGTTGCATTACACTGAGCTCATAGTGTTAAAAATTAAATACCGGGGTTCCTGGGTGGCTCAGTCAGTTGAGTGTCTGACTCTTAATTTTGGTTCAGGTCGTGATCTCAGAGTCATGAGATCGAGCGTGTTGTGCTCAGCAAGGAGTGTGCTAAGGATTCTCTGTCTCCCTCCTCTGCTCTCTCTCAACCAAATAAATAAATCTTAAAAACAAACAAACAAACAAAAACAAATAGCAAGTGTCCATGAAGTCATAACCACAACAACAAGGAATAAAGAACAGCCGGTAACATTGGTATAGCCAGTCAGAGTTTTCAAAGGCCTTTCAAGTACATTCTGTCATCTGAATCCTGGGGAGGTGGGTGCAATGAGAAATACTGCCCTTTAGTTAGGTCTTCATCTGAAGAGGGCATCTCCCCTGCTCGGTGCAAAACAAGACTGCAGACAGCTCCATGGCTAGAGCTGATGGTACTGGATGGAAGTTTGGAGATCTACAAGAATGGAAGAAGCCAAATCCTGGGTAATCTTGGAACAGTGACCAATCACTCAGGCCCTACACCAAAACAAGTAAAATGGCCCTGTCCTGTCCCAAGTGAATTCACAATCTAATTTAACAATCCTTTTCCCTGGCTTTGGAATTCATAATGTGATTTCTTCACTTGTGGATTTCCTTTCTTAATATGCTTTACTAATTCCAGAATTAAAAGTCTGCATTTCCTGAGCTTACTCTGGCCAGGTTCCAAGAGGAAGTGGCCAGCAGCCATTAAGCCAGGAGGGGAACTGGGCTGGGATTAGAAATCACCTGGTGTGCTAACAATCTGTACATCGATAAGTATCGAGAAGGTTTCTAGTGGTTCTTGTCATTGTGATTTGTCTTTTTCCTTTCTCACTGCTTTTTTCCCCACTTTGAGACCCAAAAGAGAAGGGCATGGATACTTTTCTGTCCCGTCTTATTTGTATATGCTAATCAAAAGGAGAGCTTTACTTTTGATTAACAACCTTTCTCCTTTTAAATTCCAAGCACTATCTTGCTTCTCAAATGCTGAGAAAGCAAGAACCAACCTGCAGTAGGGGATCAAATGATTTGGATACCGGGGAGCTTTCCTAAACTTGCTCCCCACCCCGTCCCTCCTAGTCCTACCCCCACATGCCTCACCAGCTGCCCAAGTGTGTAGACTGAACTGCTTTCCTGTTTCTTTCGTCCCCTCCTTTTGTTCCCTGCCATAGGGTTGGCTTTTAACAGCCTCCCTACCCTGTTCTCACCACCTCCAATCCAACATTGACACCGCTGCCAAAATGATTTTTCTAAAAAGACCGTCACCCAGCTGCTTTTATAACTTCAAATAAAAGCAATAAAGATAAAAATAATAAAACTCATCTAATCATGTCACTCCTCTGCTTAAAATTCTATGGTTTAAGGATAAAGTCCAATCTCAACTTGACCCCAGCAGCCCTTGTCAATCAGAGATCCGCACCTGCGTACTGCACCAGTCTTATCTCCTGCCAGGCCTCAGCCGCACCCTGCTCCCCAGCCCTGCTGAATTTCTTAGTAATGCTGGCCCTCCCTTAGTTTCATACCATCCTGTCTTCCCGCAAGCTGACTTGTGCCTGGTGGTGACCCCTCCCTCCTCTCTGGCACCATCTCCTAGTCATCCTTGGAAACTCAGTTCACCTCTCCTCTTATGGGAGGCCTTACTGATTCCTCAGTTTGTTTTTTACTGTCCTTATGTCTACAGCAGAGTATGAATCTGTCAAATCCTAGGTCCTGGGTACAAATTACAAGTAGGCTACCTACTGAGTCCTTCAGCAAGTTACTTCACCTCTAGCCTACAATGTACACATCCATAAAATGGGACTGATAGAACTTACCTTATAGGGCTGCCATGAGGATTACATATGGCAATGCCTCTAAGACCCTTAGCATAGTACCTGACAGGATAAAACGCTCAGGAGGAATTACCACTACCTCTGTCCTAGACAGTTGTTCTTACTGCCAAAGAATAATTTTCAAAATGGTAAAATCATAGGGGCACCCGGGTGGCTCAGCCATAAGCATCTGACTCTAGATCTCGGCTCAGGTCATGATCTCAGAGTCATGAGCCTGAGCCCCAGGTCAGGTTCCACACTCAGCAG
Source organism: Canis lupus familiaris (assembly GCF_011100685.1). Lineage (NCBI taxonomy): Eukaryota > Metazoa > Chordata > Mammalia > Carnivora > Canidae > Canis > Canis lupus. Next base: position 63,420,334 of record NC_049238.1, read on the forward strand.
GGTGTCCACTTGAGATTCTCTCCTCCCTCTGTGCCTCCCCATATCTATCTCTCTCAAGTAAATTTTTTTTTTAATGGTAAAATCAGAGGTGCCTGGGTGGCTCAGTTGGTTAAAACATCCCACTCTTGGTTTTGGCTCAGGTCATGATCTCAGGGTCATGAAATCTCTCTCCCCTCAAATAAATCTTAAAAAATGGTAAAATTAGAACTCTCATACAGATATAAAATGCACATGTTTATATAACTCAATAATTAAGGAAGGAACCAGTAAGATTTTATAACTGTTTCAATTGAGAATTGGATTTATGGAGACTTCTTAGAGAAGAAATGGACAAAATGCATTCGCACTGTGATGAACAGGAGTGATTTGCATTGTACATCAGACAGGGAGCACCTGCATCACCGTCAGCCCTCTACAGATGAGCTTCCATCTAGAAGATGGAAGACAACAGAAGACAGAGGCAGAGATCCCTACAGAACCCACTACCCCAGAACCCCAGAAGACCCATGGCCTTCCACTGACAGAACACCCAGGAATCCTTTGCCCATTCGTAAAGCCTCACAATTTTTCCTAGCACAATAGTGCATGACACTCATCAGTTTGCTTTTCCAAATCCTACCAGCTGCTTGAGATGAGAGGGAACAACATGCATGCAAACTCATTGATCCCTTTTAATTTTAGGGGCTGGAGAAGCTTCGGCAGGAGGTGACATTTGAACTGGGTAGAGGCAGAGAAGGCTACATTTTTCCCGGAGAAGAGCATCCAGAGAACTGTGCGGGGCCAATGTAGCAGCGACTGGCAAGCAGGTATTAAACAAAGACCATGTACCAGCCCGTGGGCTCGGCTAGGGAGACAGAGGAATGGGGCCTGGTCTCTGCTTTCTTTTTTTTTTTTTTTTTAATTTATTTATGATAGTCACAGAGAGAGAAAGAGAGAGAGGCAGAGACACAGGCAGAGGGAGAAGCAGGCTCCATGCACCGGGAGCCCGATGTGGGATTCGATCCCGGGTCTCCAGGATCGCGCCCTGGGCCAAAGGCAGGCGCCAAACCACTGCGCCACCCAGGGATCCCTGGTCTCTGCTTTCAAGAAGCACTCAGTCGTTGCGGGAAATAAAAGGAAATCACAGCTTACAACACAGTGTGGAGAGGGCCCTAAAGTCCAGAATCAGAAACTCAAGTGAATTGCTGGCAATGTTTCCCTGGCTCAGGTTTGATGAAAGACCAAAGACAGGAGATCCCTGTGAGGCTCGGGTGGCCTCAGAGAAATCAATAAAAGGGTAACTGTTCTACACCCATGGTCGGACCACCTCTTCTTCCTACCTTGTGGCTAGACTTTTGTCGCCAGATGGGTGGCATCGGAGAATTAGTGTCCGAGTTCCCTCAAATCTCTGGGAATAGAAGTCCTTATTATGGGCAGGGGCAACCCTGAAGCATTACCAAAGTCTTACTTACTTCAAGTCATTGCTGGGGCGCCTGGGTGACTCAGTCACTTGAGCATCTGACTCTTGGTTTCAGCTCAGGTCATCATCTCAGGGTCATGGGATTCAGCCCCACACTGGGCTCCCTGCTCAGTGTGGAGTCTGCTGGAGATTCTCTCCCTCTGCACCCCCTCCGCCCCACTGCTCATACATTCTCTCCCTCTGTCTCTCAAATAAATAAATAAAATCTTGTTTTTTTGTTGTTGTTTTGTTTTGTTTTAAAAGGCATTGCAAAGAAAGTGGTAACAGCTGAAAGGCAGGATGCTGAAAGGGGTATAATCAACAAGGAAACTCAGGAAAATGTGTACTCCCCTGGAATGTAAGCTCAGGGAGTATCTGAATATACTTATTATCTGATAGGACTCATTTGTTGAATATATAAAATGAAAGGGTAAATGAACAGGGACTCCTGAGAAGGGTCTGTTCAGGGAGAGGGGACTGGCAGGCTGGCTGCCCGGCTCAGAGCCCTCACACGCAGTCAAAGACTGGCTTCATTTAAATACTTGAAGTGCCAACCAACTCCTTTGATTTACTTTTCTACTCACTAGGCAAGGCTTCGTCTGCCTCTATGTTTTTAGCTGCCTAACAGGAGATGACATACATGGCAGGATGGCGGGAACATTCCCCGTGAGGACCTGCTGTACTCTTCCTGTAAGTTCTGGTATACACCTGAGCCTCCGACGTCCATCAAGCCCCCAGACCCACTGAGCCCTGGGACACCAACAAGACCAAACCACAGGAAGTTCACCCGGCGCCACCCCCCAAGTTAGCCTCCTGCCCCACCGGCCTGGTGACGCCTGCTCCAGACCATCCACCTCTTTTGATTTTGCACCAATCACTGAAGTGCTTCTCCAGACCCTGCTGAGCCGCTCCCAGCACGGGAGGTGACCACCATGGTCTGTCCTAGCAGTTTGGCTCTCTTAGCTGCCTACCTGCCCCACACATCCCATCCAGGGCAGCCGCGGCCTCCGGGATGCTTCCCAGGACCCTGCCTCCTTTGTGCTGCCCTCACGGGGGGCAGGCCCCTCGGGCACCTGCTCAAGACCTGCCACGGCATCGATGCAACCTGTTCCCATGCCTGGCGCCCCTCAACACAGCTGCACCCGGGCAGGGTGGTGTAGTGGCTCTGGGCCCACAGCCCGGCTCTGCCACTCACAGGCCAGGCAGCTCCGGGAAGGTCGCATCACTGCTCTGTGCCTCGGTTCCCTCATCTGTAACATAAGGGCAATGGTGGTTGTGTCAGCCAGAGCTCTGTGCAGGAACTCAGGACGCTCGAGGTATTTCGAGCAGAAAGTGATCAATACAAGGGCTTGGGTGCTTGTGGGCTGGTGGGGGTGGGGGGGGGTGCGGTGGCTGAGGCTTGAGAGGAGCTGCTCCCCTGCCCGGGCAGCAAAGGCAGGCGGGCATGTGGGGCCGCTCCTGGCATCGAGATCAAGACACCGCGGCACAGCCGTGACAGGGAGCAGCAGGGCCTCGCTGCGGCCTCAGGGGTGGGACTGCACCCGGGACACGGAGGCAAGAAGAAACTCACATCGGCGGGACCCTGCCTGCCAGAAGGAACAGCCGGCTTACAGAAAGGTGGCCCCGGCTCCCTCCCACCTTCCAGGTCCACAAGAGGGTCTCAAACTGGTCCTGGAGGCCCCGACCACCCAGGGAGGAGGCAGGGAAGCTGCCTTTGGCTCTCTGCCTGCAGAGAACAGGAAGGAGGGGGGCAGGTCCTGGGTACTTGGCAGCCAGGGACAGTAACCGCCTGAGTACCCTGAGGGCGCCCACCATGCAGGCACCCAGCGTGTGCTGGACAGAGGCGGCTCTGCAGAGGCTCCCCCGCGGTGACAGCTACCAGCCCCGGCCAGGCCCCAGGAGATGTAACGGCCAACAAGACAAGAGTCTGAAGAGGTGATGACCCTCCTGGGCAGCAGAGGCTGGAATCATCCCGGAAAGGGGTCCGTGTGACCGCGTGTCCTAGAGGCCTGGGGAGAACGAGGAGCAGAGAGCAGGGGGCGCCCCTGGCCAGCCTGGGAGGGGAAGCAGAATAATAAGAGCCAGCTTTCCAGTAGGAGGAGAGTCCAATACAGGCTGGCAAGGAGATCCACAGATCAACCCAATTAAGCATGAAGAAACAAGGTCAGGGTGTGTGACAGACAACGTAAGTTCCATTTCAAGGGAACGCAACCACATCCAAACCCCTGCAAGATGCTTGGCACTTTCCACAAGTGGACAGTTCACGTTCAGTACCCCCAGTACACAGAGTGACAACTGAGGACAGGACAAGAAATGAAGCTGAAGAGGAAAGCAGGGGCGTGGGGGATCTCAAGGGGGCTTCCACAGCATCTTGGAGAATTTGAGCTTTCTCCTGTGGGCAACGGGGAACCATAGTAGGTAGTTAAGCAGGGAGAAGGGGCACCACTGTGGTTTCAGAAATAGCACTTTGCAGGGCCCCTGGGTGGCTCAGTGGTTGGGCGTCTGCCTTCGGCTCAGGGCGTGATCCTGGGGTCCTGGGATAGAGTCCCACATCGGGCTCCCTGCAGGGAGCCTGCTTCTCCCTCTGCCTGTGTCTGCCTCTCTCTGTGTCTCATGGATAAAAAAATTAAATTAAAAAAAATAAGATATATCACTTTGCTGCAGTTTGTGGAATAGGCTGGGGAGGGCAGGGCTGCAGGTGAGGATTTCAGTGCTGACACTGCAGCGGTCCGGTCTAGAAAGAGCCTGCTAGGAAGAGGACAAGGGAAAAGATGGAGGAGCCCTTTGGGAGCTCAGGAGGAGGCAGAGCACACAGGAGGGGGTGGGAGGGCGCAGAGAGAGAGCTGGGGTGGCTGCCGGGTATGTACCTCTGCACTCAGTTCATAAAAGCCTCTTCCCTCCGTGACCCTTCAGTTCCACTGACGTGCGTGCATTAAGCGGCTCTTCTGTGCCAGGAACCAGGGGAGCCTCCCCCGTCTTGCCGAACGGAGCTGGAACTGGATGAGTGAGAGGCTCTGGAGCAGGGATGGGAGGCTGAGGGCAGGCGGGGAGAGGCTGTGGGCAAAGAGCCTACGTTTGGGGCTGCTCCCCATGTGTGGGAGGGTGTGGATCCGGAGCTCTCAGTCGGTGCCCGGGAGGTACAAAGGCCTTCGGCTCTGTCTCAGACGAAGCCCACGCCCTAGAGCCTGGTGTGCGCCTGGAGGCTGCCGACAGGGGCCCAGCAGCCTGCTCCCAACTGGCCACCAGGGTGGTGCGGGCCAGCTGCAGGACTGCTCCCGTCTGGGCCAGAGGGGGGCTGCTCGTTCAGAAAGGCCAGCGGCCCACAGTACCCCCGAAGGGGCAGGGGCCCGGCCTGGAAAAGAAGGCCTCCAGGCCGGCAACAGGGCTTACGGCGCCCAAACCCTCCCCAGTCCTCTCCCGTGACCTCCACACCTCCATAAGGTCACTGCTGTTGCCACCCTGCAGGTGACAACACGAAGGTTCAGTGGGCCGACAGGCTTGCTCATTGAGGGGTCACATGGCCGCTAGGTGGCTGAGCCAGAGTTCTAAGCAGCGCAGACCGGACACCAAGGGCTTCTTCCAAATGACTAGAGGGTCAGGGAGCCTTGCTCCCTGGCCGCCCTGCTCCCAGCCAGGTCCTGCTACCCCTGGGGGGCTGCAGCCCGGGAAGGTGTTCTCTCACATGTCTCCCCAGGTTGCCTGCCTGGGCCTGGAGATCAGAAAATCAGGACAAGAGGAAAGTGTGCAGGACACTGACAGACAGTGGGGGGTGGCGGATGGGAGCCCTGGGAGGCTCTGCTCGAATTCACCCCTCCCCAGCTCCAGGTCTCCTGCGCACTGCAAGGTCCTGCCTCTGTCTGCGACCTGTTTTGGGACCCTAAGGACACCGAAGGCTTCCGTGCCTTCTCCTCCACTGGCCCTGAGTAGACCTCCTCACCCTCCTGCTCTGGGACAGCATCCAGGGCCTCAGCGGCCGGCCTGAGCCTCCTCCCACCCTGGGTTTAATTTCCAGTGACCCTAATGCTCTCCAAATCCGGGCTGAGACGCAGGGCCCGGTACGGCCTGCGGAGCTCGCTCACGTGCGGCGAGGGCGGGTGCCAGGAGCTGGGGGGCTCCGGGCCTTGGCGCTCGCTCCCACCGAGGGAGGAACAGGAATGTTTCCCGTTCTCTTCGGAGTCTTGACGGAGGCCCCCGGAATAAAAAGCAGATTCCCACACGGAAGTTTACCCGTCTGTGTCCCTCCTGATGTGTCTGAGGTGAGAGAGAAGCAGGTCAGTGCTCCCTGGGAGGCTCCAGCGGCAGCTTCAACGGCATCTTCACCTGCAGACGAAAGCACGAGAGGAGACGGGGCGGGGCGCCGCGGCTCGGCCTCCGCGCGGACGGGAGGGAGACGCCCTTACACACATGCACGTTTCCCTTCCAAGACGGCAATTTCTCCTGTTCTCAGAGTCTATTTTTTTGTCAAAATAATCCTCACGACCCAGGGGCAGACCGGGGGGCTCCCCGCCGCGGCTCCCGGCGGCTTTGAGGAGAAAGACGCGTCCTGGTCAAGAGGAGACCAGCGGTGCTTCCCGGCTCCCGGCCCTCAGCGGGACCCGGCCCCGAGCGGGCGGCGCGTCCTGGCCCAGGGCGTCCCCTCACACGGCCCGCGGCGCGCGGACGGACGCGCCTCCGCCCTCGCCAGCCCCGGGCTGGAGGCAGAGGCCGCGCTCTCCGCCCGCGGACCCCGGGCTCCGAGGCGGGGGGCGCCCAGTCGGCGCGTGGCCGCTCCGGCTCCGAGGCCGCGCGTGGTCGCAGCGCCGAGCCCGGGGAGCCCCCGCCCGCCGCCGCGCTCGCCGCGGCCGAGGCTCCCCCACCCCGCAGGCGGCCCGGCACGTGCGCACCTGCTCCTCAGGCCCCGAGGCGGCGGGGCGAGTCCCGTGTCAGGCGCCTCACGCCGACCTTCGCGGGGGGCCGCGCGTGGATCCTGGGCGGGGGGCGCGGCGCGGGGCTCGGCGGGCAGGGCCCCTCCCCCCGCTCCCCTCCGCTCCCCTCCGCTCCCGCGCCTCAGGCGGCCGTGGCGGCGCGGGGCGCCCTCGTGTGGGCCGGCGCGGCACCGCAGCTCCCGCGGCCTCCCTCCTCGCCTCCTCCCCCTCCTCCCCTCCCTCCTCCCCCCCCTCCTCCCCCCCTCCCCTCTCTATCTTATGGAAGTGGAATCGTGCAGTTTTCGTGACTGTCATATATCACTTAGCATGATGTCCTGAGGGTTCACCCACGGGTCCGAACGTCCCTCCTCTAGAGGGCTGCATGATATTCCACTGTGTGCACACCACGTTACACATTTTGCTTATCCGTTCATTCATCCATCCGTGGGCACTTGAGTTGCTTCCACATTTTTAGCTATTGTGAACAATGTTTCTGTGGACACGTGTATGCAAATACCTCTTTGAAACCATGCTTTCAATTCCTCTGTGTATGCACCTAGAAGCAAAACTGCGGGGGTCATACGGTAATTCTTTTTTTAAGTTTTTTTTTTTTTTTTTTGGAGGAACCACCATGCTGTTCTCCACAGTGGCCGTGCCATTTTACACTCCCACCAACAGTGCACAGGGTTTGGTTCGGTTTGGTTTGATTTTTTTTAATTAAGCTCTGCGTCCAAGGTGGAGCTTGAACTCACCCTGAGATCAAGAGTAGCATGCCAGTGAGGTGCCCCAAATGTTCTGATTTTTCCACATGCTTTCCAACACTGGTTGTGTTTTGTTGTTGTTTCTGTTTTTTGTTTTTATAATAATCCTCCTAATGGGTGTGAGTGGTATCTCATTGCCATCTTGATTTACATTTCCCTCATGGTGAGTGATGTTGAGTATCTCTTCATGTGCTAATTGACCATCTGGGTATCTTCTTTAGGGAAATATCTAGTCAAGTCCTTTGCCCATTTTTGAACCAGCTTATTTGTTTGTGGTGCAGTTCTAGGAGTTCTCTATATATTCTGGATAGCACTCCTCCCTCTGTTATATAATTTGCAAGTATTTTCTCCAATTCTGCGAGTTGCCTTTTTACTCTGTTGAGAGTATCTTTTCATGCACAAAATTTGAAAATTTCCATGAAATCAAATCTGTCTTTTTTTTTTTCTTACCCAATGCCTTTGGTGTCTTATCCAAGAAACATTGCAAATTCAATGTGGTAAAGTTTTCTTCTAAGAGTTTTATTGTTTTAGTTCTTACATTTAGGTCTTTGATCCATTTTGAGTTAATTTTTGTATATGGTGTTAGCTTAAGGTCCAACCATATTCTTTCACATGTGGACATCCAGTTTTCCCAGCAACATGCAATGAAACACTGAAAATACTGTCCTTGTCCTTTCCCCCATTGAATGGTCCTGGCAGCTTCTTAAAAATTGTTTCGCCATATCTGTGAGTGTTTTTATCTGGGTTGTCTGCTCTACTCCATCGGCCTTTATGTCTGTTTTTATGCCAATACTACTATTTTAATTATTGTGGCTTTGTAGTAATTTTTTTTTTTTTTATGATAGTCACAGAGAGAGAGACAGAGAGAGGCAGAGACATAGGCAGAGTGAGAAGCAGGCTCCATGCACCAGGAGCCCGATGTGGGATTCGATCCCGGGTCTCCAGGATCGCGCCCTGGGCCAAAGGCAGGCGCTAAACCGCTGCGCCACCCAGGGATCCCTGTAGTAAGTTTTAATGTCTAGAAGTATAAGTTCTCTAGTTTTGTTCTTTTTAAAGATTGTTTTGGCTGTCGAGAGTCCCCTGAGATTCCATGTGAATTTGGAGATGGGTTTTTCTATTCCTGAAAAAAAAAAAAAAAAAAAAACATTGGGATTTTGCCAGGGATTGCACTGCATTTATTTATTGCTTTGAGTACTACTAACATTTATTTTATTTATTTAATTATTTTTAAAATCTAACTTATTTATTTTAGAAAGAGAGCCAGGAGAGTGTAGAGCAAGGAGGGGCAGAGAGTGAGGGAGAGAGAGAGTCTCAAGCAGACTCTACCCAAACATAGATCCCAATTCAGGGCTTGATCTCCAGACCCTGAGATCACAATCTGAGCCAAAACCAAGAGTCAGACACTTAACCAACTAGCCATGCAGATGCCCCAGTATTGACATTTTAACTGTATTCTTTTTTAAAAAAGATTTTATTTATTTATTCATGAGACACACACACACACACAGAGAGAGAGAGAGAGAGAGAGAGAGAGGCAGAGGCATAGGCAGAGGGAGAAGCAGGCTCCATGCAGGGAGCCTAATGTGGGACTTGATCCCAGGACACCAGGATCATGACCTGAGCAGAAGGCAGACTCTCAACTGCTGAGCCACCCAGGCGTCCCAGCATTAAGTCTTCTAATCCATAAACACAGGATGTGTTTTATTTATTTATTTATTTATGTCTTTCATTTCTTTTAGCAATGTGTTATAGTTTTCATCATATAAATCTTTTATTTCCTTGGTTAGTTCTTAAGTATTTTGTTCTTTTTGGTGCAGTTGTAAACAAAATTGTTTTTGTAATTTCCATTTTCAGATTGTTCATTGTTATTGTATAGAAATACAGCTGATTCTTGCTTGTTGACTTTGTATTCTGCTACTTTGCTGAATTCATTTATTCTAATCAGTGTGTGTGTATGTGTGTGTGTGTCTATCTGTCTGTCTAGAATCTTAAGGGTGTTCTACATAGAAGATCATATCATCTGCAGGATAATTTTACTTCTTCCTTTTCAACTTGGATGTCTTTTATTTATTTATTTTTTTGCCTAATTGCTCTTGCTGGAACCTCCAGTACTATGTTGAATAGAAGTGATGAAAGCAGACATCCTTGCCTTGTCCCTGGCTTAAAGGAAAAGCATTCAGTCTTTTTTCATGGAGTATGATGTTCACTGTGGATTTTTCATTTTTGGCTTTTTTAACGGTGAAGTGTTTTTTTTTTTTCTACTTCTAGTTTTGTGTGTGTGTGTGTGTGTGTGTGTTTAATGTGAAAGGGTGTCAAATTTTGTCAAATGCTTTTCTGCATCAATTCAGATTATTGTGTGATTTTTTTTCTTACATTCCGTTAATGTGCTATATTACATTGATTGATTTTCTTATGTTTAACTATCTTTTCCTTCCAGGAATAAATCCCAACTTGGTCATGGTGTATAATTCTTTCAACATGCTGCTGAATTTGATTTGCTTATACTTTGTTGAGGATTTTTGCATCAATGTTCAGAAGGAATGCTTGCCTATAGTTTTGTTTTCTTATAGTGTTTTTGTCTGACATTGGTAATACTGGCTTCATAGAATGAGTTAGGAAGTGTCTCCTCCTTTCCAAGTGTTTGGAAAACTTTGAGAAGTTTTTTTTAATATTTTATTTATTTATTCATGAGAGACACAGAGAGAGAGAGAGAGAGAGGCTGAGACACAGGCAGAAAGAGAAGCAGGCTCCACGCAGGGGGGTCTGACGTGGGACTCCATCCCAGGTCTCCAGGATCGCGCCCTGGGCCGAAGGCAGTGCTAAACTGCTGAGCCACCTGGGCTGCCCAAGAAGTATTATTGTGTGTGTGTATACATACATTTTTAAAAGATTTTTTAAAAATTTATTTATTCATCAGAGACACACACACACAGAGAGAGAGAGAGAGAGAGAGAGAGAGAGGCAGAGACATGGGCAGAGAGAGAAGCAGCCTCCATGCAGGGAGCCTGATCCTGGGACTCCAGGATCATACCCTGGGCTGAAGGGAGGTGCTCAACCACTGAGCCACCCAGGTGTCCCTGCATACACTAATATAAATCTTAATGTTGGTAGAATTCCCCGGCGAAACTACCTTGTCCAAGGCTTTTCTTTGTCAGATTTTTTATTACTGATTCAAATCTTACTAGTTTTAAATCTATTCAGAATGACTATTTCTTCATGATTTAGTCTTGGTGGATTTTGTTTTTGTTTTGTTTCATCCATTTCATCTAAATTATTCAATTTGCTGACATGCAATTGTTTATAGTACTCTCATAATTATTTTTTATTATTGTAGAATTGGCAGTAATGTCCTCACTTCCTCACTTTCATTTCCTTTTCTTTTTTTTCATTTCTTATTTTAGAAATTTAGGCTTCTTTTTTCCTTAGTCTATCCAGCTAATAGCTCATCAATTTTGTTGATCTTTTCAAAGAACCAATTTTTTGTTTCCCTGATTTTATGTATTATTTTTTTTAATTCTCTATTTCATCAGTCTCTCTTCTAATCTGTATCATTTCCTGCTTCTGCTACCTTTGAGTTTAGCTCATTCTTACTTCTACTTCCTTAAGGTGTAAAGCTAAGTTGCTGATATAAGATTGATCTTGTTTTGTAATGTAGGTATTTATAGTTATAAATTCCCCTTTATCATTGCTTTTACTAAATCCCATAAATTTTGCTATATTGTATTTTCATTTTCATTCATCTCTATTTTCTAATTGCCCTGATTTCTTCTTTGAGCCATTGATTGTTTAAAAATGGATTAATTTCCACAATTTTGTGAATTATCCGATTTTCCTTATGTTATTGGTTTCTAACTTCATCCCACTATGGTTGGAGAAGATAGTTTCATATAGCTATCTTTTTTTCACTTATCTTTTAAAGTCTATGGAGACAATTTGTGGCCTAACATATGATCTGTCCTAGAAAATGTCCCATGTGCATGTGAGAAGGATATGTGTGCTATTGTTGTTTGATAGGGTGTTCTATACATGTCTGTTAGATCTAGTTGGTCTCTTGTCTTATTCAATCTGTTTCCTTACTTATCTTCTCTCTGGTCACTGTATCCATTATGGAGAGTAGGGTATGGAAGTCTCCAACTATTATTATAAAATTTTCTACTTCTCCCTTCAATCTCATCAGTGTTTGCTTCATATATTTTCCTAGTCTGTTTTTAGTTATGCGAAGGTTTATAGTTCTTATATCTTTTTGCTATATTGAAGCTTTTACAGGGGCACCTGGGTGGCTCAGTGGTTGAGCGTCTGCCTTCAGCTCAGGGCATGTTCCTGGGGTCCGGGATCGAGTCCTACATCATGCTCCCTGCAGGGAGCCTGCTTCTCACTCTGCCTGTGTCTCTGCCTCTCTCTGTGTGTCTCTCGTGAATAAATAAATAAAATCTTTTTTTTAAAAAAAAAGAAACTTTTATAAATATCTAATGTCTTTTTCTGTCTCTTACAAACTTTTTTGTTTTAAAGTCTATTTTGTATGATATTCTATGGCCATTCATAATCTTTTTTTTTTTTTAAGATTTTATTTTATTTAATCATGAGAAACACAGAGAGAGAGAGAGACAGAGGCACAGGCAGAGGGAGAAGCAGGCTCCATGCAGGGAGCCCAACGTGGAACTGGATCCGGGTCTCTAGGATCACTCCCTTGGCTGAAGGCAGTGCCAAACCGCTAAGCCACCAGGCTGCCCCATAATCTCTTTGGACACAGTTTTCATGGACTATCTTTTTCCATTCTTTCAATCTATTTGTGTTTTTGGCTCTTGAGTCTCTTGGTAGGTAGCGTATAGATATGTTTTTTTTTTTTACATCTTTGATTAGAGAATTTAATCTATTTATATATAAAGTAATTATTGATAAGGGGGACTTCTGTTTGTTCTGCTAATTGTTTTCTACATGCCTTATATCTTGTCCCTCATTTCCTTCATTACAGTCTTTTGTGGTTAGTTGTTTTTTTTAAAATATATTTGTTTATTTATTTCGAGAGAGAGAGAAGGAGCTTATTTTGTGTGAGCTGAGGGAGGGGCAGTGAAAGAGAATCTCCAGCAGACTCTGGAGCATGGAGCCTACCAAGGGGGTCCATCTCATGAAGTTGAGATCATGATCTGAGCCAAAATGAAGAGCTGGATGCTCAACCAACTGAACCATTCACATGTCTCAAGTTGATTTTTTTTTCTAGTGAATGTTTAAATCTCTTTCTCATTTCCTTTCATGTATATTCTATAGTTATTTTCTTTGTGGTTGCCCTGAGAATTACATTTATCATCCTAAAGTTATGATACTCTAAAGTATCACCAGCTTAACTTCAATAACATAAAAACTGTGCCTTTTTATAATAGCTACATCCCTACTCCTTTTAGTTGTTGATGTCTCCACATTACATAATTATACATTGTGTGACCAAAACTTTCCTAATACCTTTCTGCCAAATTATACAGAAAACAAGATTTGGAGTTACAAACCACAGTTACAACAATACCAACTTTTAGGCTAATAATTGTATTTTTTAAAAATATAGTCTCTTAAATCATGTAGAAGCAAAAAGTGTAGTTATAAACCATTGTTACCATAAAACTAGCTTTTGTAATTGCCTAAGGGCAATTTACCTCTATTGAAATATTTATTTCTTCATATGGCTTCCAGTTACTGGCTAGTGTCCTTTCATTTTACCTTACAGCATTTCTTTAGCATTTCTTGCAGGGCAGCTTTTGTGGTAATGAACTTCTTCAGCTTTTGTTTATCTGGGAGTGCCTTTTTAAAAAATTTATTTATTTATTTATTTAGTGCAAGTGAGGAGAGAGGCAACCAACTGAGCCACCTGGACACCCTTATCTGGTAATGTCTTCATTTCTCCTTCACTTTAAAAAATTTTTTTTAATTGTATTTATTTATTTGAGAGAGAGTGAGAGTGAGAGGCAGAGAGACAGTATGAATGGGAGAGAGCAGCAAAAAGAGGGAGAAGCAGGGTCCCCACTGAGCAGGGAGCCCAGTGTGGGGCTTGATCCTAGGACTCTGGCATCATGACCTGAGGCGAAGACAGACACTTAGCCAACTGGGCCAAATGGGCGCCCCTCTCCCTCAGTTTTGAAAGACAGTTTTGCTGGATATATGATTCCTCATAGACATTTTTTTTTCTTTTGGCACTTTTTATATATTGGCCCACTGCCTTCTGGCCTCCAAGTATCTTATTAGAAAGCTGTCCTATTAAGGATCTCTTATACATGATAATTTGCTCCCCACTGCTTTCAAGATTCCTTCTTTGTCTCTGTCTTTGAAAGTTTGATTATAATATGTCTCACTGTGGGTCTCCTTGAGCTCATATTGCTTGGAGTTCACTGAACCTCTTGGATATATTCAGGTCTTTCATTACATTTGGGAAGTCTTTGGGACGCCTGGGTGGCTCATTGGTTGAGCACCTGCCTTTGGCTCATGTTGTGATTCCCAGAGTCCCGGGATCAAGTTCCACATGGGGCTCGTGGCATGGAGCCTGTTTCTCCCTCTGCCTGTCTCTCATGAATAAATAAATAAAATCTTTTAAAAAATTTGGGAACTCTTCTGCCATTATTTCTTCAAATAGTCTCTCAGTCACTTTCTGTTCTCCTTCTGGGACTCCCACAGTACAAATGTGATACACCTAATGTGTTCCACAGGTTTCTTAAGCTCTGTTCACTTTTCTTCAATCTTTTTTCTTTCTGATCCTCAGACTCCATACCTTCTGTTATCCCACCTTCAAGTTCACAGTTCTTTCTTCTGCCTGTTAAAATCTGCTTTGAATCTTTCCTGTGAATTTTTCATTTCAGTTATGCCTTCTTTTTAAGATTCTATTTTTAAGTAATCTCCACACCCAATGTGGGGCTCAAACTCAGAACGCCAAGATCAAGAGTCACATACTCCACCAACTGAGCCAGCCAGGTGCCCCATTTCAGTTATACTTTTAAGCTCCAGGATTTCTTTTTGTTTTTGTTTTTGTTTTTGTTTTTTAAAGGTCTGTCTTTCTCTCTTTTTTAAAAAAAATATTTTATTTGTTTATTATTTAAGAGAGCATGAGAGTGGAAAAGTGCAAGCAGGAAGAACAGTGGAGGAAGCAGCAGAAGGAGAGGAGAAGCAGGACCCTGGGATCATGACCTGAGCTGAAAGCAGATGCTTAACCAACTGAGCCACTCAGGCACCCCATGTTCTCTATCTCTTTATTGATATTTCCACTTTGCTCAGACATCATTGTCTTGACTTTCTCCACATCTTTATTAGCTCTTTGAGACAATTGTTTACTTTTTTAAAAAAGATTTATTTATTTATTTGAGAGAAAGAAAAAGTGCATGAGTGGAGGGAGGGGCAGAGGAAAAGGGAGAAGAGAATCAAGCAGACTTCCTGCTGAGAGTGAAGCCCAATACCGGTCTTAATCTCACAACCCTGAGATTACAACCTGAGCTGGAATCAAATGTTGGATGTTTAACTGACTGAGCCACCCCAGGCACCCTGAAGACAGTTGTTTTGAAGTCTTTGCCTAGCATATCTGCCATCAGGCTTTTTTCAGGGACAGTTTCTGTCATTTTTTTCCTTTGAATGGGTCATATTTTCCTGTTTCTTTGTATGCCTTTTGATTTTTTTGTTGTTGAAAACTGGACATTTTAATCTAATAATGTGGTAACTCTGGAAATCAGATTCTTCCCTTTTATCAGGGTTGTTATTTATTATTATGATTACTATTTGGATTGGTGTAGGCTGTCTTGTGTCAAGGATTAACCTGAAGTATAAATTTAAATCTCCTCAGAGGTCTTTTTGTGACTTTCCCTGGGCATGCAAAGTCACTTTCTAATTTCCCCCCATATATGCAGTTCTTTCTGAATGTCCTAGTCTTTATTTTTTTAAAGGTTTATTTACTTATTTGAGAGAGAGAGAGAGAGAAAGCATGGGGTTGGGGAGGGGCAGACAGAGAGGGAGAGAGGAACTTAAGCAGACTCCATGCTAAGGGCAAAGCCTGATAGGAGACTTGATCTCATAACCCTGAGACCATGATCTGAGCAGAAACCAAGAGTCAGACACTCAACCAACTGCACCACTTAGGTGCAGGTGCCCTGAATGTCCCAGTCCTTAATGGCTCCCAAAAGGGGAAAAAGAGAAAAGTGAGGGGACAGGATAAAGGAGTTATGGCATTTTATATCCCCTGGAAATCACTTTTGCTAGAAAGGTAGGGGCTTACCCTACCTCTGGGTGGGTATTGGGTGGGAGCTGCAACAATAATGAGGGCCCATCTCTTTGTCTATACCTCTATGATTAGAAGTAATAATCAGCAATCAGAGCACAGATTCCAATATTTGGAGGACAGGGTTGTTATTGTCCACCCTGGTTCCCATAATCTGTGTGCCAGCTGCTCCAGGAACACACGCACATCTGAGTGCCACATGGCTGGTGGGGGATGGGGAGCTGTTATGTGATAATAGCTCAGCTTTGACTGAGACAAACCACAACTTACAGCAAGTCTGCAATAAACTGTAGAGTTTCAAAATGCAATTGCAGTCCAAGTGGGATTCCCAGTGCTTCCCACTCAGCTTCTCCATAGAATCCTATCTTCCCTCAATTTTTTATAAAACCATTTATTTCCTCAAATAACTAAATATACCTAAATTATATATGTGTATAGATTTGGCTATTTTTGAGCTTTTTAGAAATATGTTCTATACAGTCTTCTGGTTTGTTCAAAAATGCCAGAAACATTTACTGTTTGTCCCGCTTGAAACCTCACAAGATATTTGAAAGGACTTAATAACTCTGTGATCAGAAGTCTGGTCAATTAGAAGCTAATATTCAGAGCCTGATAGGAATTTTTTTAGACCTCGTCCCCTAAGCAAAATGTACCCAACTCTTGTAAAAGGATATATATAGGTAGATCAAACTATGATGTCATTTAACTTACAACCCCAATTCCTCGAGGAACTGAGAGCAACTCTCTTTATAAGAAGCCAATCTAGCCTTCTTGAGTGGTGCAGTTGGTTGTGTGTCTGACTCTTGGGGAGTTGGGGACACCCATTGAGAGTCCCCAAAGTTGAGAAAGTGAAAAATTTGAGCTATAAGAAGATACAGAAAGAAATCTTATCTGAATTTCTCTTATCTAACTTATCTTAACTTCCCGAAAACATCATTAGCTCCTTCCTCCAAGGGAGTTTCCTGTGAGTTTAGCAGCCATGGAAACAGACTGATCATTTTTGTTAGCATCAAACAGCCCAATAGATAGACACTTCCATATTTCTCACTGAAGTCCTATAACCCCTCTTTTGTTAAATTGATATATATAAAACTTTATACTGGGGGCTCCTGTGCATATACAAATAAACCTTATCTTTTCTCCTATTAATCTATATATTATCAGTTAATTTACAGATCCTCAACCCTTGGACCCAGGTTGGAGGAGGAAGAGTTTTATTCACAACAGAAAGACTTTCCTTTCCTATGTGGAAGAAAATAGAAAAGCTTCAACATATAGCCAGCCCCAAGGCTCTAGACATGTGGGTGATGCCATCTTGGATCTTCCAACGCAGCTAACAGCTGAGTGTACCCACACTAAAGCCCAGTTGGGAGGGGTGGGGTCCTGGTGGGCTCAGAGGTTGAGCATCTGCTTTTGGCTCAGGGCTGATCCCTGGGGTCCTGGGATAGTGTCCCACATCGGGCTCCCCTACAGGGACCCTGCTTCTCCCTCTGCCTGTGTCTCTGCCCCTCTCTGTGTGTCTCTCATGAATAAATAAATAAAATCATTTTTAAAAACTGTAAAAAATAGGGCAGCCCGGGTGGCTCAGCGGTTTAGCGCCGCCTTCAGCCCAGGCTGTGATCCTGGAGACCCGGGATCGAGTCCCATGTGGGGCTCCCTCCATGGAGCCTGCTTCTCCTAACTCTGCCTGTGTCTCTGCCTCTCTCTCTCTCTCTCTCTCTCTCTCTCTCTGTGTCTCTCATGAATAAATATATAAAATCTTAAAAAAAAGAAAAGCTTTAAAAAATAAACCTCTAAGTTTTGGAGTGGTCTGTTACATAGCAGTAAATAATAAATTCATAGTTTCCATTTCCTATACACACCTTGTTCTTACCTCATTCTGTTTCCTATTTGAAATTCCCCATCATAGCTCTATTTTCTGACTAAGATTCTTTGCTCAACCAAACTTTAGTCAGGCCCCGAATCTTCTCCTAGACCCATCTATACATGTGCTTGTAAAAGCAAGAATCCTACCAACTCAGTTTAGCAAGAATCCCGCATCCTCCATATCTGACCACTTTCAATATCCAGTTGGATTCCTCATCCTTCCCCATCCTCCAGGTGATGTCTCATCATTGTAGCCATCTTAAGCAAGAATCCTCTTAGATCTTAAACCAGAAGCCCCCCCCCCTTTTTTAAAGATTTTATTTATTTATTCATAGAGACAGAGAGAGAGAGAGGCAGAGACAGGCAGAGGGAGAAGCAGGCTCCCTGCAGGGAGCCCAACGTGGGACTCGATCCAGGGTCTCCAGGATCAGGCCCTGGGCTGCAGGTGGCGCTAAACCGCTGCGCCACCGGGGCAGCCCCAGAAGCCCCCTTACCTTTGATGTGTCCTCTTAGTAATTTCCCATCCAGTGATCCCATTCTGCTCCTTGGCTATAAATTCTCACTTGCCTACGCTGTTTTCAGAGTTGAATCCAATCTCTTCCCCCATGCATATCCCCACTGCAGTGGTCCCCATTTCTATTATAATGGGCCAGAATAAAATCTGCCTTACTATGCTTTAAACAATTGTCTTAATTAAATAATTATTTCTTTAATATTTCACATGTTCAATCACACCTGTTACCTCAAACCCCAAACCAAAGAATCCTACCTCTAGGCAGCAGTCCCCAATTCCCCAGTCGGGAGAGAGATGTTCCTTCCTCTGAATTCATTCATACCCCCCCTTATCATGTCAGTACCCTTCTGGCTTGTATTGCAGGTGTTTATGGATTGTCTGATTTCATCACTGGATGGTGGATCCTTGAGGTTGGAGTCTCTGTTCATTCCTGAGCAACTTCTATATGCCTGGCATGAACAGTACACACAAGTCCCTGCCCCCGTGGAATGACATTTTCCTTTGGGAAGGCAAGTAGTAGATACATAAATGGATAAGAAAGAATCCAATAGGACCAAGTGCTGTGCCAAGCATTAAAACAAAGCGATGTTATTTCATATGATTACGTTGGTTCTTTTTTAAAAATTATTTTTTATTTACTTATTCATGAGAGATACACACACAGAGGCAGAGACATAGGCAGAGGGAGAAACAGCCTTCCCACAAGGAGCCGGATGTGGAACTCAATCCAATCCCAGGATCATGCCCTGAGCTGAAGGCAGACACTCAACTGCTGAGCCACCCAGGCATCCTGACTAGGTAGGTTCTTAAATTGAGTGCTTAGAGGAGGCATCTCTGAGGAGCTGACATTTAAGCTGAAATCCAAAAGGCAAAGAAATGGCCAGATGCAAATTCAGAGTAAGACCATTCCAAGCAAAGTGAACAGCTAGAGCAAAAGGATGGAAACAAGTAACAGGAATCTAATGCCTCAAAGTTATATAATGTTATATTTCAAATATATTTGAAAAAAAAAAGCAGTTAGAAAAAAAGCAGTAAAGGGAATGTGGAAGAGGAAGGAATTGACCCTAAAGCCAATAAAGCATAAGCTTCCAGGGACCCTCATAGATGCCTCCAAAGCTCTGTACTGATTTTTCATTTTATCTTATTTTTCTGATCTGCTCCCCCATTGCCCATAGCTTGTAAAAGCTTCAGGTCCCTGGGCAGCCCAGGTGGCTCAGCAGTTTAGTGCTACCTTCAGCCCAGGATGTGATCCTGGAAACCTGGGATTGAGTCCTGAGTCAGGCTCCCTGCATGGAGCCTGCTTTTCCCTATGCCTGTGTCTCTGCCTATCTCTCTCTCTGTGTCTCTCATGAATAAATAAAATCTTAAAAAAAAAAAAGCTTCAGGTCCCCCCAAAACCTGGGTTCTGCCCCTGGGCTGGAGCATAGAGGAGGATAGAAGTAGAGAATGTGTTCAGAGGTGAATGATGGGACCAGACCTGAGTACTTTGTGAGCAAGGAAGCCTAAAGAGTTGGGATTTTATTCTACATGTAATTGGAATGCATTGAGAGCTTTTAACTGAAGTGAGATGCAACTGGGTGAAACTTTCTAAATTTCAGTCTGGCCTTCTGCAAAGAATGGATTGTAGGGAGGGAAGGTGGAAAGCAGAGAGAACTGTAGAGGCTACAATGGGCAATAGGGGAGCAGAAGAGAATGAGAAGTGGTCAGAAGCAAAATGAAAATGTACATCCACACAAAACCTTTAACACAGAAGTTTTTATAAGGACTTTATTTGTAATGTCAAAACTGGAAACAACTCAAATCTCCCTTGGCTGGGAAATGGATAAAAAAAATTGTGATACATCTATTCAATGCAATACTACTCAGCAGTAAGAAGGAACAAATTGGGCTGCCTGGGTGGCTCAGTCTGTTGAGTGTCTGACTCTTGATTTCTCAGCTCAGATCATGATTTCAGAGTCATGAGATCAAGCCCCATATTGGGCTCTGCACTCAGTGGGGAAGTCTGCTGGAGATTCTCTCTCCCTCTGCCCCTTTCCCCATTCATGCGCTCTCTCGCTCTCTCTCTCTCAAATAAATAAATAAATATTTTAAAAATAAACAAATAAAAAGGAACAGATTACTGGCATTTGCAATAACATGGTTGAATCTCAAATACATTATGATAAGTAGCCAAACTAAAAAGGCTTTATCTTTTATTGTTCCATTCATATGACATCCTTGCAAAGGTGAAGCTATAGGGACAGAAAACAGATCAGTGGTTGCCAGGCACTGGGGATGAGGGCAAGGTGACTAAAAAGGGCATGGGGGATGTTCTTGGACTAGGAGGGCTGTTCTCTATCTTGATTGTGGTGTTGGTCACATAGCTACTATACATATTTGTCAAGACTTGCAGTATTATAGCCCCAAAAAAGGGTAAATTTTTCTGTGTATAAATTATGCCTTAATAAATAAAATGAAAAAAAAAATATGGTCAGGTTTGAGATACTTTTTAAAATTTTATTTATATGTATAATCTCTACACCCAACATGGGGCTTGTACCCATGACCCTGAGATCAAGAGTCACATGCTGTTCTGACTGAGCCACCCAAGTGCCCCTGGTTTGAGATATATTTTGAATCTAGGGCAACCGGACCGGCCGATAGAATGAACTAGGATGGAGGGGTGACAATGATTCATCCCACCACTTGAACAACTTTGTTTCACAAGTATGTCCATGAATTTTTTATATTCTTTCCCTCAAAAAGTGAAGCCTAATGGTGCCTGTGAGGCTCAATCAGTTCAGTGTCCACCCTCAACTCAGGTCATGATTCCGGGTTCCTGGGATTGAGCCCTGGGTCAGGCCCCCTGCTCAGCCGGCTTCTCCCTCTCCCTCTGCCCCTTCCCCTGCTCATGCTCTCTTTCTGTCCATCTGTCTCTCTCAAATAAAGAAAATCTTAAAAAAACAAAAAACAAAAAACAAAGTGAAGCCTAATCCCCTCTCCCCCCGCTTTATGTTGCGGGCTGAATGTCACAACTCACTTCTGTCAAATAGAATGGGACAGAAGTGCTGGTGTGTGACTTCAGGACATAAAGAGCATTGGGGTTTTCTTCTTGCTCTCTCTCTCTCTCTCTCTCTCTCTCTGGGATCCCTCACTCTGGGAGAAGGTGGCAGCCACATCATGAGGACATTCCATTCAGGGAGCCCTCTTGAGAGGACTCCACCTGTGGGGGGCTGGGCTTCCCTGTCTGCAACCAGCACTGACTTGCCAGGAGACGAGGTGAGAAGATAAGGGCAGTGGGTAGAAAGCACAGGAGTGATGAGTGGGAATCCATGAGGAAGGCTCTGTGCAAAACTATAACTGTCACACTTGGGACACCCAGGTTGGCCTTTAGAAGCTTCTTAACACAGGGTACCCAAGGCCTCAGACTCCCCCCTTATTCACAGGAGGTGTGCTTGATGACAGATTACGGTGTTCTCCTTCCCAGGAGGATCTGCATTCTCATGGAGAGATAAACATCTGAGAAGCAAAATGAGAATTCTTTGATAGGAAATGGGAAGATTGGGATCCCTGGGTGGCGCAGCGGTTTGGCGCCTGCCTTTGGCCCAGGGCGCGATCCTGGAGACCCGGGATCGAATTCCACATCGGGCTCCCGGTGCATGGAGCCTGCTTCTCTCTCTGCCTGTGTCTCTGCCTCTCTCTCTCTCTCTCTGTGTGTGACTATCATAAATAAATAAAAATAAAAAAAATAAAGGAAATGGGAAGATTTCTTGAAATCCCACACTTGGTGGTTTGCCAACTGCCTACGATGACTCTGAGTGGTGAGAGTCCCCCCCCCACCCCCCCCACCCCCCCACCGAGCTGTCTTAGAGCTGAGAGGCAGCTGAGTAAAGATTAAGGAAAAGAAGGTAGCAGCTGAGAAAGCTGCCATTCCAGAGAAAGTGGGTCTGTCTCTCAGCCCTGAGATCAGAATGGAGCAGAGCAGACAGGGAAGGGAACCTACAGTGAGCCCATGTGAGTGGCCTGAACAGGTGGAAGGATGGGAGGAGGAACAGGCAGGGGAAGTCCACTTTAAGAATTAGGATGAGAGGGGATCCCTGGGTGGCGCAGCGGTTTGGCGCCTGCCTTTGGCCCAAGGCACGATCCTGGAGACCCGGGATCGAGTCCCACGTCGGGCTCCCGGTGCATGGAGCCTGCTTCTCCCTCTGCCTGTGTCTCTGCCTCTCTCTCTCTCTCTCTCTCTCTCTCTCTCGAATAAATAAATAAAATATTAAAAAAATTCTTTAAAAAAAAAAAGAATTAGGATGAGAAACCATTTAAGTGCTCATCTGGACTTGGACTCGAGGTGGAGATAAGGGAGACATGTCCCTCTTGGCAATTACTCTCACTGTATCTACCTCTGGTCCAGTCAGGGGAGAATACAGGTAGTTCCGGATGGACCTACTACTGCCCTTCCTTTCAAATCTAGTCTAAGATTAGATTCCCATGGTACTGCAGCTGGGGTAGGCAGTGAGAGAAGTTCCAGAGATCTGGGAAATAGGAGAAGAGAATTTGGGGCATGGGTCATGGGGAACCTAGGCAATGTAATCGTCTGGAGAGCTCCCTATGAGGCCAGTGCTACCTTGAGGTGAGGAGGCCTGGAATCTAAGGAGATGCTCACTGAAGATCAAATGTCGAGTTGGTGTCTGCGGGTGAGTGGCTCCTTAAGATTTGCGCCCTGGGTGTCTCACTTGCATTGCTGCAGTCCCAATCCTGATCCCTACAACGACTCTTCCTTGACTCGAATCACGTCCTAAAAAGGAGCCAAAGAGGATGGACTGGACTAGAGGGCTGCATTGCTGAATTTGGGATGCTCAGCATCCCAGATGCTGCACCGCTCCATTTGGCCTGTGCTCTCAAACCCGTTGGTCAGTTGGGGTCTGCCCAAAAGGCGAACGTCTCTCTGCACTCCAAGCAGAACAGCCCAGATTCACTCAATCCCGCCAACTCACCTCCAAACTGCCTAGGCTCCCTCACTACCAATCAGGACCACCACTCCTCAGACATGCTTTACAGACATGTCAGCCATCTCTATAGTGACAGGGTTTCTAGGTTGAGCCTTCTCAAACCTCCAGTTCTCCAATTTCCTGGGCAGGACCTAACACTTGGTGATGTGAGCCCCTCCCCCAGCTATGTTCCCACAGGGCCCCCCCACTCTCATAATTTCTTATATGATCTCAAAAGACTAGGAACTTTTAAAATGCGTATGACCACAGACTGGGGAAGACCATGTGAGTCTCTCAGCAGAGCCAGTGTCAAGCGAGGGACAGGACCCAGAAGTCCTAGATCCAAAGGCAGGGCCCTGGCCACTCCTCCTGTGACCTCTTCCTATAGCATGTAGATCCCCCACTTCCAGTATGGGGTGGCACCTGTATCTGGTGCCTCTCTCAGAACTCTCAGTTTGTGCCTGTGCAAAAATAAGATGAAATGTGAACCCACCGCCGGATTGGATGAAAGCCCTGGAGACATTTAAAATGAAATGCATTTTTGGCTCTGAATATTTCATGACAGGTGATCAGAGTAGAACAACCAACATGATTTATTAATAATTGATTACCCATCGTGGGCATTAATATATCTGTCAGTCAGAAGGATATTAGTTCCACAGGACAAGTCTAATGTGACCAAGTGGTATTACTTAATTGCACTTTGACTTTTGACAAACCTTGTCCCAGGGACTCAGCATGAGAGCCTTTCAGCCACTATTTGGTGAGGAAGGGAGGGCCGCAGTCATGCTCCAAGTACAACCAGACTGTTTTCCTCGAGCAGAGATGGTAATTTCTGACGTCTAACTTGGATCTTGACTTTTTCATAGTTTGTCGTCGTCATGTACAATATAAACCCATTGCTAAGGAAATAAGGAAACTGTTAGACCTGTATTCTGAGAGTAATATAATACAAAACCTACTCTAGTCTGCATTATTATTTTTTCATTAGTTTCTGGCTTTTCAGGCCTATTTTGTATCCACTTGAGCTGCTGCATCCTTAGATGAGTATACCTATCTCACCCCCAACTTAATCAGCATCGGGCACTTTCATTAAACATTTTTTCTAATTTTTCTCTAATTAAGAGACATTTTATTTTTTAAAAAATCATTCTTAAATCATCATAGAAGACACCCTGCTCAAGAAAATCCCAAGAGATGGGGCACCTGGATGGTTCAGTCGAGGTTATATGTCTGACATTGGCTCAGGTCATGAGCCAACTGGGATCAAGCCCCGAGTTGAGCTCCCTGCTCAGCAAGGGAGTCTGCTTCTTCCTCTCCCTCTACCCTTTCCCCAGATTGTGCTCTCTCTTTCTCTGTCTCTGATATATAAATAAATTAAATCTTAAAAAAAAAGAAAAAAATCCCAACAGAATGGTGGATCCCAAGAGCACAGACTAAGGAAGACAATGCTTTCTTTCATTAATTAAATGCCATCACAGGTGAGGAAAAAAAGTTCTTAAAGAGTAACATTTTCTATTCCATCTGTGTATAGTAGTCTAGTCTTTCATTTTCTGTTGTGAGTTGTGTCTTCTTATTACTGCCTTTTTATTGAGGGTCTGTTTTATTACTTTAAAATTTTTATGTATTTATGTATTTATCTATTTTTAAAGATTTATTTATTTATTTGAGAGAGAAAGAGAGAGTGGGAGTGTGTGAGGGGAAGGAGGGGCAGAGGGAGAGAATCTTCAAGCAGACTCCCTGCTGAGAGCTGGATCTCACCACCCTTGAAATCACTACCTACACCGAAACCAAGAATCAGACATTCAGCCAACTGAGCCACCCAGGAACCACTTATTTATTTATTTTTAAGGAAGCTTCATGCCCCATGTGGGGCTTGACCTCACAACCCTGTGATCAAGAGTCGCATGCTGAGCCAGCCAGGTTCCCCAAGGGCCTATTTTAATCATAACTTAATTAATTAATTTTTAAAAAGATTTTATTTATTTATTCATGAGAGACATGGAGAGAAGCAGAGACACAGGCAGAGGGAAAAACAGGCCTCCTGCAAAGAGCCTGATGTGGGACTCGATCCCAGGACCCCAAGATCACAACCTGAGCCAAAGGCAGATGCTCAACTGCTGAGCCACCCTGACAGCCCTTAATCATAACTTTAAATAAGACATTTATGTAGTATGGATTTTAACTCTTTGGGACCTCTTAATAATACAAGTATTATTTCATATGTTTTCCAAAATAGGTCCTTACTTTTTATATCTTCCACTAGTATAGGACTCCAAGCCCATATATATGTATCTCCTATGTAAATAGCATATATGTAATATATATATACATATATATATATATATATATATATATATATATCCTATGTAAATAACATGTTATCAATAACAGCTATCAACTGAGCCCTTACTCTGTGCTAGACAGCCGGTTGTTGATACACATCTCCTTAAGTCTTCTAAACAATTCACTTTACAAAATAAGAAACAGTCTCTGAAAAGTTCAATTCACCCATGATACTCTTTCTAATACTCTTTTAATTACTTGTTTCCTTTAATTACCTTTTTATTGGTCAATATTTCTTTCTGCATTTGAGCTGGTCATATGATTTCTATTTCTCTCCTACATTCTGTTTATGTGGCAAGTTACATTGGTTTTTAAGACAATTTGATTTTTCATATTAATATTTTAGAAGATTTATAGTGAATATGAATATAATAGAAAAAGGAAAATTACAAAATTAAATTAAAACAATCTATTATGATTTAAGGTATAATGGGCAATGCAATAGAAGAAAGTACACAACAAAATTTTCACGACTTAAAAAAAAACAAAATTTAAATTCTCCTTGGTGTGGGTTAGTAAAGGCTCTTCTCCATCCAGTGAGTCAAAGCATTCTTTACCTCAGTTGTTCTTTCTGTACTTTTAATCTTTCTCTTGTTCTTTCTTTCTTCCTGATGTTCGAGATTCTTTCTTTTATAATTTTCTTTTGGTTTACAGAATTTCCTTTTGCCATTCTTTTAGAGTAAGTCTCCTGAACAAATTCTCTTAATTTTCCTTCCTCTGGGAATATCTTCATTACTCCTTTCATTCCTGAAGGATATGTTTGCTGGATATAGAACACTGAGTTGACAGTTCTTTTCTTCCAGCACTTGAAAAATATTGTACCACCTTCTTCTGGCCTTCATGGTTTTTTTTTTTTTTTTTTTAAGATTTTATCCATTCATTCATGAGAGACAGAAGAGACAGAAAGAGAGAGAGAGAGAGAAACGCAGAGAGACAGGCAGAGGGAGAAGTAGGTTCATGCAGGGAGCCTGATGAGGGACTTGATCTCTGGACTCCAGGATCATGCCCTGGGCCAAAGGCAGGTGCTAATCTGCTGAGCCACCCAGGGATCCCTGTTCCATGGGTTTTGCTGAGAAAACTTGTTCTCATTCAAATTATTTATACTCTATTCATGATGGATGCATCTTTTCTGTTTTGCTGATTTAAGATATTTTTCTTTGTTCTTAGTTTTCAGAAGTTTGGTATGGATTTCTTTGGGGTTTATATTATTATTACTTTAAAAAGATTTTACTTATTTATTTGACAGAGAGAGAGCAAGAGTGAACACAAGCAGGGGGAGCTGCATCCAGAGAGGGAGAAGCAGGCTCCCCATTGAGCAGGGAGCCTGACTTGGGGCTTGATCCTAGGACCTTGGGATCATGACCTGAGCCAAAGGCAGATCCTTAACTGACTGCGCTATCCAGGTGCCCAGGATTTGTATTATTTGAGATTCACTCAGTTTCTTGGATTTGTAAGCTTTTGTATTTTGGACACATTTATAAATTTCAAGAAATTTAGGAAAAGCTTCAGCCATTAATACTTTTTCATCTTTGCCCTCTTTCTTGCTTTTTTCAAGACTCTGGTGACACAATTATTAGACCTTTTGTTATAGCTCTACAAGTTCCTGATTCTATGTTCATTTTTTCCTCTATTTTGCTCTCTTTTGCTCAGATTGGGCAATTTCTATTGTGCTATCTTCAAATTAAAGGATTCCTTCCTCTGTTCTCTCAATTCTGCTGTTGAGCCCATCCATTAAGTTTTTACTTTGGTTGTTGTATTTTTTAAGTTCTAAAATTTCTATTTGCTCTTACTTGTCTTCAATTTCTTTACTGAGACTTTCTATGTCTGAATTGGTTTCAAGTGTGTTCATAATTGCCCATTGAAACATTGTCACAGCTGCTTAAAAACTCTTTGTCAAATAATTCTAACATCTGTGTCATTTAGATGTGAGTATCTGATTATTGTCTCTTCTCATTCATGTTGAGAGATTCTCCTGATTCTTTGTATGAGTGATTTTTTTATCAAAACATAAATATTTGGGGTATTATAAGACTTAGGGTATTAAATTTTCTGTTTTAGCAGACCTCCTCTGACACTGCTATGGTAGGTGCTACCTTGGTACTCTTTACAGAGAAGGCTTTGCATGGAGTCTTGCATGAAATCTTGCTTCACAGTCTGGTTTGCAAAGCCCTTGGTGGTTTTTCAAAGTGATTTCTATATGCAACAGTAGAACCACTGGTGGAAGGTGGGAAGCCCAGGTAAATTGGCCTAGGTATGTCTACTTGGCTGAATTGGTCAATAGCTAATTAGAAGAGGCTCTTCCATAGTCTAAATGTTTATGAATCCCCCAAGTGTCTTTATCAAAAGATTCCCTCCTTTATTATTTTTTAATTTTTTTTAAAGTTCATAATGTTGAAATCCAAACCCCAAAATGATAATATTAGTAGGTGGTGGGGCCTTTGAGACGTACTAAAGTTATGTGTCGGGGAGGACACTTATGAATGGGGTTAGTGCCTTATGAAAAAGGCTTCAGAGAAATTCCTAGTGTCTTCATCATGCAAGGGCACAATAAGACATTTATCACCTAGAAGAGAGTCTTCACCTGACCATGCTGGCATCCTGATCTCAGACTTCTAGCCTCTAGAACTGTGAGAAATGAGTTTCTGTTGTTTATAAGCTATCCAGTCCATGGTATTTTGTTATAGCAGCTCAAAAGAACTAAGAAAGGCCCTCAATGAGTAGGGGCCCAGGGCAGGGTGATAGGGTGAGATGGGGGGCATTTTCGATTCTGAGTTTGAATGTCATTCAATTTTTAAATGAACTTTAAAAAGGCTATTATAAACCCATTATTAAAAGAGGCTGCAGTGGGGTGCCTGGGAGTTCAGTCACTTAAGCATCCAGCTCTCGGTCTCAGCTAGGGTCTTGATCTCATGGTCTTGTGGAGCCTACTTAGTTAAAAAAAAGAAAAAGATAAAGAAAAGGCTGCAGTAAGCAATTGATTTCTGATGATTTTTATGAAATTGAGTCTGAACAAGGGCCTGTCTAGATTGTTCAGGTACAAACAAAGAAAGGTATATATTAGTTAGGTAGTTCAGATTGAGGGAGTTGTTGAAGAGCTAAATTTATGTCACACAATGACAGCTCATGTTTAGGTTTTCAAAAAGGAGGTTGAGTTGCTGAGAACTTCATTAAATTTCAGAAAAGTTGGGTATCCATTGCTGGCAACAGCTAGGAGTCTTAGCCAACAATCCTCTTGTTTGATAGTGAGCATGGTGAATGAATGGCTTGCAGAGAGTTTGTAAGTGGGGGACTTACTTCCTTGTACAAATCACGACCTAGGCAATGCACTTTGGTTTGACAAACTAGTAACTTTTCTTTGGAAACTTATGAGCTAAAAATTAAATAGATCAATATCTGTCCTAAAGCTCATTTCATCTTTAGAACATAAGATGTTAATTATGTATTGGATAAAACAATGAAGTAATTTTAGGTCTTTAAGTCCTAGTAGGAATTTATGAAGAGTAGGAGGGTATTTCAGTAAACCCCTGAGGCATAACACTCCCTATATATTGTTAACCTTCTGAAAAAGACAAGTAAACATTGACTAACTTGATCTAAAGGGGAACTAAAGAAAACAGATTTACAGGTGTAAAACATGTGGCCTCAACTGGCACTGAAGATAAAATAGCCTTTAAGTGTGGTACTACAAGGACACTTGTAATGACTATCATGGCTTGAATGTCCTGAACAAATATACATGCTCTCCTATTACATTTCTGAATTGGTGAAATAGGAATAGTACAGGAAGTAGCATAGTATGGTCAGTCTTTATTAAAATTTCAAGTATTGGTTTTTGTCCTTTTTAGTTTCTACTTTTAGAGGGTACTGTGCAAGCTTAGACAGAACTTTGGATGGGTCAGCCCAACCTGGAAGGGTTCAGCCTCAAGAATTCTGATAGTTTTAGTAGAATTTTTGGCCAAGCAAGATCCTGACACCTTGTGGAGATCTTTAATTTGGGCTTTCCTTAGACACAAGGATGTGAATAAGACCAGGTCTAAATGAACCCTAACTTCATTATGAATTGAAGAATCCTTATGAATTTCAAAGAAGAGGTGATCAGACAAGTATTTCTTCTGGCAATGCCATTTGCAGTATTAAGTTAGTGGATATGTCACAAAGGAGAAAGAATGTTCCATGGTGTGAAGTCGGAGAATGATAATTATGGAGAGATATGGGAAATATCTGAAGATCATTAGAGAAATCCCCCACCTGAATAGTTCATTGACTCCAGGAGAGAGGTTGTATAATGGTGTTCCAGCTTAAGGTTGATATTGTACACCCTGCACCAATAAAAAAAATTTGCAACATTTTGCTTAAATATTTTAATTCTCTTTGAATTTAAAGAAATTGGGTGCTTGGTTCCTCCCTCAGAGCATCTTCATTGCTCATCTACCTTATTTCTTTCCTTCAGTTTCTTAGCTAGCACAGTACAGTACAGTTGTTTTTCTAGTGTCCATTTGGCTTATAATATTTACAAGTGTCTTTATCAAAAGATTCCCTCCTTTATTATTTTTTAAAGGATTTTATTTATTTATTCATGAGAGATATATATAAAGAGAGGCAGAGACATAGGCAGAGGGAGAAGCAGGCTCCATGCAGGAAGCCCGATGTGGGACCCCCAGGATCAAGCCCTGAGCCTAAGGCAGACGCTTAACCACTGAGCCACCCAGGTGTCCCAAAAGATACCCTCCTTTAGTTCTTAATGGTTAGGGTGAGAATATTTACTTTTATTTGTAAGAGCATCAGTTTATGCTGGGTCTTGGTCTGATTTTTTTCTAAGGCTTTTTGAAAAATATTCAGTGACACACTCATTAAGATGGCTATAATAAAAAAGGCCATAAACAAAAATAACAAGTTTTGAAGAGGATGTACAGAAATTGGAACCTCATACACTGCTAGTGGGATTATAAACTTGTGTAGCTGCTTTGGAAACACTTTGGCATTTCCTCAAAAAAATTAAACATAGTATTACCATATGACCCAGCAATATCACTCCTAAGTGTATATCTGAGAAAATTGAAAATATATGTTTTCACAAAACCCTGTCCATGAATATTCATAACAGTATTATCATAGTAGCCAAAAAGCATAAACAACCCAACTGATGTTCATCAATTTTAATGGATAAACAAAATGTGGTATATCCATACTATGAAATACTACTCAACAATAAAAAGGAGTGAACAATTAATATATGCAACATGGGTGAATCTCAAAAGAATTATGCTGATTGAAAACATTCAAACACAAAAGGCACATATTGTATGATTCCACTTATGTAAAATATCCTGAATAGGCAAATCCATAGAGACAGACATGGATTACTGTGTTTCCAGGGACTAGGGGTAGTGAGAATAGGAGTGGCTATAATAGGTACAGAGTTTCTTTTTGGAATAATGAAAATGTTCTGGAATTAGATAATGGTGGTGATAGTTGTACATATAACCTTGTGAATATTCTAAAAATCACTAAATAACACATGCTTTATAAAGATGAATTTTAGGGACACCCAGGTGGCTTAGTTGGTTATGCATCAGACTCTTCGTTTTGGCTCAGGTCATGATTTCAGGGTTGGAGGATGGATCCCCACATCGGGCTCCATGCTTAGCAGGGAGTCTGCTGGAGGTTCTTTCCCTCTCTCTCTCTCTGTCTCTCTGTCCCTCCCAACTCATGCTCTGTTTCTCTAAAATAAATAAAATCTTTTTTAAAAGCTGAATTTTATAGTATGTAATTTATATCATTTTTTGAGATTTTACTTATTTATTCATGAGAGACATGGAAAGAAGGTAGAGACATAGGCAGGCTCCTTGCAGGGAGCCAGATGTGGGACTTGATTCCAGAACTCCAGAATCATGCCCTGGGTCAAAGGCAGATGCTCAACTGCTGAGCCAGCCAGGCAGCCCAATTTATATCATTTTTAAAAATGTTTACTGAGAAGTTGGAGATCTGACAATAGGGCTTTTCTCATTCAAAATTTTACTTGCATCCTAAATATTCTATTTCTAGCATAAGGCGATTAACAAAGGTGAGGAGGGAGGGAGTCATATTTGCCTCTTGGTTTGTTTCTGAGTGCTCTCTGAGGGTATCAAGGAGCCTATTCCTGCCTTTTTTAAAAAAAGATTTTATTTATTTATTCATAAGAGACAGAGATAAACAGAGACAGAAACATAGGGAGAGGGAGAAGCAGGCTCCATGCAGGGAGCCCGATATGGGACTTGATCCCGGGACTGCAGGATCACACCCTGGGCCAAAGGCAGGTGCTAAACCACTGAACCACCCAGGTGTCCCCTTGCCATTTTCTTTGGACTGACCCTTCCTTTGCTTGCGGGATTGGATTAGAGTTCAGTCTGTTCTCATAGGAAAAAATTGGGGGATACCTTCCAAAAGATCTTGTGCAATATCTCCAGTTTTTCAAACCCCTCCATTTTCTTATACACATTCTGGTCTCTTAGGTTACCCTCAGGATCCAGTCACTCTGTCTTTCCCATCCAATAATTTTGCATGTGGAGTGCCTACTAACATGTGAACCAATTGATATGGATCTGACATCTTGGATTATATGTTCCTGGAACTATTCTAAATTTCTTGGTAAACTTCTGTGTATTTTCTCTAGGCTCTGGAAAGTCCTTGGCAATGATCCTCACTTGTGTTTGTAATTCATCCCTTAATTTCATTTTGTAAGAGTCGCCAAGAAAAGAGGCCAAACAGAATCCTGGTGAAGCTGCTCCCAAAGCTTCTATGGAGCAAATGGATGGAAGTGGTGGAAAGGGTGGATGAAAAGATGCTGCGGTGTCCCTCTGAGCCTTCCTTCTCCAGAACTGACTTGCTCTTTTGACCAGCTGTGGAAAGAGTTAAAGGCTGATGGATTACAAGTAAGTCCCTCTCTGGGAAGTGCCCTGAGCTGAAGACATCTACCTCACCTAAGGACATGTCCTTCTTGGTGGCCGCCTGCACCACTGCTGGAATAGTATAAAGCCCCGCTAACCTCAATTTGGATATCTCAGACAGTCTGGCTCCAGAGTTCAGCAAAGGATTGGCTGAGCCCTTTGGGGTACCTGCAGTTCAACTTCCCCTCTGCCCCTCGCTGCCTTTTTTACTCCCCCCCAGGCATTGTTCCTGAGAGGG
This sequence comes from Canis lupus familiaris, assembly GCF_011100685.1. Classification (NCBI taxonomy): domain Eukaryota; kingdom Metazoa; phylum Chordata; class Mammalia; order Carnivora; family Canidae; genus Canis; species Canis lupus. Next base: position 63,452,533 of record NC_049238.1, read on the forward strand.
TATTCCCCATAAACTACTTGCCTGCAAATCTCAATCTCAGGGTCTGTTGTTTTGAGGAAGCTAACCCAGAAAGAGGCAAATATCAACTTGGAATAGAGAGGATGTCATCAGGCATTGTTTACAGACTGATCTTCCTGTTTACTAGATTACACCCACCTGATAGTTTTCCTTCCCTGAAGGACTCCCACATGCCTAGTCTGGGAGAATAATAAATAACCAAAACACGTCAGAACTGCAAAACTGACAGTGCTTCCCATGCGCTATGTGCTATTTCAAGTTCTTGAGATAAAATCATTCGATGCTCACCACAATCCTCTAAGTTAGTTCCTATTATTACTGCCCAGAAAAGGACGCTAAAGCACAGATAGGTTAAACGGTTTGCTTAGGGTCACACAATGCGAAGTGGAAGTTTAGATCCAAACTGACTCCTCTTGTTTCCATAAGCAGTCCTCAAGACTGCTGGGAAGGAAGGCTGGGGAGAGGGGAGCAACAGAAGGGGAAGTTCAAGTAGATGGGCTCTGGTTGAACTTGGAGGTATGCAGGATGTTTTAACTACCTGAAGGCAACAGATAGGGAAGATGGAAGTTGTCTCTTCCCCAGTCACATTAGCCACATTTTTTTAGTCTAATTAAAGGTTTGCCTGCCCTTCACCCCTGGATGGTCTTTGGGGCTTTCACTATGTGTGTCTAGGGGAATGTGATGGGAAGAGGTAGGACTATGAACTTAGGAGTTATCCCTCTCACTTTTTAAAAACTACGTTTTAGGACATCTGCCTTCTCATTGCGTCATGATCCCAGGGTCCTTGGATGGAGCCCCGCATTAGGCTCCCTGCTCAGTGGGGTGTCTGCTTCTCCCTCTCCCCACTGTGCTCTCTCTCTCTCTCAAATCAATCAATAAATAAATAGGGGCACCTGGGTGGCTCAGTTGGTTAAGCATCTGCCCTCAGCTCAGGTCATGGTCCGAGTCTGAGTCCATCTAACTCCCGTTCAGTGGGGAGCCTGCTTCTCCCTCTGCCCCTCCTCCTGCTCATGCCTTTCTCCCTCTCTCAAATAAATAAAAATCTTAATAAATAAATAAATAAATAAATAAATAAATAAATAAATAAATCTTTTTTAAAAAAAACTACCTTTTACAAATCATGGTAGAATATACATAACATAAAATTTACCATTTTATCCACTTTTCGTTTAATTCAGCAGCATTCAGTACATTCACAATGTTGCTTAACTATTACCACTATTCATTTCCAGAACTTGTTCATCATCCCAAACAGAAACTCTACTCATTCAATGATGACCCCACATTCTTTCCTTTCTCCCAGCTCCTGGTAACCTCTACTCTACTTTCTCTCTCTATGAAGTTGCCTATTCTGGGAACCTCGTATCAGTGGAACCCAAGGGACATGCTCTGGCAAGGGTAATGTTACCTGCAGGATTAGGGTAGCCTTGTGTTAAGGGCAGGCACTGTCATCAAATGACCTGAACTTGAATCCTAACTCCACTGCTGCTTTTTCCCCCCTTTTTAAAAAAATCAATTTATTTTTAAAGATTTAAAAAATGTATTCATGAGAGACACGGAGAGAGATGCTCTAGAGACACAGGCAGTAGGAGAAGCAGGTTCCCTGCAGGGAGCCTGATGGGGGGCTCGACTTCAGGATCCCAGGATCACAACCTGAGCCAAAAGCAGACACTCAACCACTGAGCCATTCAGGTGCCCCGTTTTTCCCTCTTTTTTTAATTAAAAAAATTTTTAAATTGTGGTAAAATGCCCAATACATTACACTTACTGTCTTAATCATTTTTAAGTGTACATCTCAGTATTGTTAAGTACATTTACAGTGTTGTGCAACCAATCTCCAAAACTTCATCTTACAAAACTGAAACTATATCAACTAAACAATTTCCCACCCCCACCTCCCCCTGGCTCCTGGAAACCACTATACCACTTTCTCTATATATAAATTTGACTACTCTAGGTATTTTTTATAGGTGGAATCCTTTTGTGACTGGCTTAGTTCACTTAGCATAATCACCCATGTTGAAAAAAAAAAAATCACCCATGTTGTAGCATTGTATCAGAATTTCATTCCAGGGCGCCTGGCTGGTTCTGTCAATAAAGCATGTGACCCTTGTTGTCAGGGTCATGAATTCAAGCTCCATGTTTGGGGTAGAGCTTACTTAAAAAAAAAAAAAAAAAAGAATTTCATTCCTTTTTGAGGCTGAATAATATTCTGTTTATGTACACACCACATTTTGTTTATTCATCTGTCAATGGACATTTGAGTTGTTTCCACCTTTTGGCTATTGTGAATAAATGTTGTTGTGAATATGAGTATACAAATATCTGAGTCCCTACTTTCAGTTATTTTGAGTATATACCAGCAGTGAAATTGTTGGGTCGTGTGGTCATTCTGTTCAACTTTATGAGGAAGTGCCAAAATATTTTCCATTTTCCACTCCCACCAGCAATGTATGAGAGTTCTCATTTTCCCACATCCTCGCCAGCACTTGTGATTTTCCCTTTTGTTTTTGTTTTGATAATAGACATATTGTATGGGTGATGTGGAGTGGTATTTCATTGTGGTTTTGATTTGCAGTTCTCTAATGGCTAGCAATATTGAGCATATCTTCATAAGCTTATTGGCCATTTGTAATCTTGCTTGAAGAAATGTCTATTCCTTTGCTCATTTTTTAATTGGGTTGCTTTTTTGTTGAGTTGTAGGAGTTCCTTATACATTCTGGATAATGATTCCTTTTCAAATACATGATTTGCAAATATCTTCTCTCATTCTGTGGGAGAAAACCTCCACTCACTTCAGCCTTCTCTAAACTCTAAGGTGAAGTCTTCAGATATCTCCCTCAATTGTGACTGTCTTATGTTTTCAGCAAGTAGTTCTGTTTGTGTCTGTCATGATTTTTCAGCTGGCATTGAGACTATAGCTATGATCCCAGTTTCCACTCTCCCTATTCACCTCGCTCCAACAGCATTTAGCAAAATTCTTGAATAAGTGATCCCCAGAGACAAAGCGTCTCGGAACTTGAAGGGGTCCTGGGAGTCATCTAATAACCCTTCTTAAGGTTGAGAGACCCATAGCTAGTTGGATATAGAAACAAGACCTTGTCCAAGAATATGGAATCCACTTGCCTGTTTCTCCTCTTTTCTCTCTGTGTCTTCTCATATTCCACCCTCTAAGCTCACTGAATTATAGGCAGTTCTACATATGCTTTTGTATTTTTATTAATTGTATGAATCTATTTCTTGACTCTCTTTTCTGTTCACTGATTGGTTTAGCTATCTTTACATCACTACCACACTATCCCAATTATTGTAGCTTTATAAGGTTTTTCTTTAAGGTTTTTCTTTTAAAGATTTTATTTATTTATTCATGAGAGACACAGAGAGAGAGAGAGAGGCAGAGACACAGGCAGAGGGAGAAGCAGGCTCTGTACAGGGGACCTGATGCGGAACTCGATCCTGGGTCCCCAGGATCACGCCCTGGGCCAAAGGCAGGCACTAAACCACTGAGCCACCCAGGGATCTCCCTTTTTATAAGGTTTTAAATCACATAGTTAAGTCCTACAATACTGTTCATATTCTTCATGTTTTGTCTATTCTTTTTTTTTCTTTTAAAAGGCTCTGCGCCCAGTGTGGGGCTTGAACTTACCACTCTGAGATCAAGAGTCACGTGCTCTAGCGACTGAGTCAGCCAGGTGTACCCTGTAGAAAACTTTCAAAAGGGATTTTGGGGGCACCTGGGTGGCTCAGTCAATTAAGCGTCCAACTCTTGATATCTGCTCAGGTCATGATCTCAGGGTTGTGAGATTGAGCCCTATGTTGGGCTCTGTGCTGGGCATGGAGCCTGCTTAAGATTTTCTCCCTCTTCCTCTGCTGCTCCTTCCACTCTCCATCTCTCCCCCTCTCAAAAAAAAAGTTAAAAATAAAAAAGAGAATTTTGACTAGGATTCCGTTGACTCTCTTGATCTGTTGATCATTTTGGGGAGAATAGAGTTCTTTTTTTAAAAAAAAAATTTATTTATTTATTCATGAGAGACACACAGAGAGAGTCAAAGACCTAGGCAGAGGGAGAAGCAGGCTCCTTGCAGGGAGCTTGACACAGAACTCAATCCCAGGACTCTGGGATCATGCCCCAAGCCAAAGGTAGATGCCCAAACAGCTGAGCCACCCAGACATCCTGAGAATAGAGTTCTTAAAGCATCGAATTTTCTAATCAATTGTCATGATATATTTCTCCATTAACTTAAGTCTTCTTTGATTCCTTTCAGTATGTTTTGTACTTTTCAGTGTACAGGTCTTACAAATCTCTTGTCAGATTTATTCCTAAGTTTTATTCCTAAGTTTAAAATATATTTTTGTGCTTTTTAAAATTTCTACTTCCAGGGGCAGCCCTGGTGGCTCAGCGGTTTAGCGCCACCTTCAGCATGATCCTGGAGACCCGGGATCGAGTCCTGCATGGGGCTTCCTGCATGGAGCCTCCTTTTCCCTCTGCCTCTCTCTCTGTGTGTGTCTCTCATGAATAAATAAATAAAATCTTAAAAAAAATTTTTTTCTACTTCCAAATGTTCAATGCTAATTCCATGCGAAATAGAACTGATTTTTGCATATTGGGCATATTGGTCTTTTTTTTTTTTTCATATTGGTTTTATATCTTGCAAGCTTGCTTAAACTTTGCACTTTGGGTATCCTTTTTTTTTTTTTTTTTTTTTTTTTTTTTAGGTTCCAAAGGATTTTCTGCAAAGATGACCATGTTGTCTGTGAATAAAGATAATTTTATTTCTTCCTTTCCAAACTTGCCTTATTGCACTGATGAGAATCTCCATCAAAACTATGAGTCAAAAAAAAAAAAAAAAACAAAAAAAAAAAAAAAAACTATGAGTCAGGAGCACCTGGCTGGCTCAGTCAGGAGAGCATGCAACTCTTGATCGTGGGATTGTGAGTTCAAGCCCCATGTTGCGTATAGAGATTGCTAAACAAAAAACTCTGAATCAAAGTACTGAGAGTGAACATCCTTGCCTTGTTGCTGAGCTTAAGGTACAACCATTCACTTCAAAGTATGATGCCAACCAAATTTTTCATAGATGCCTCATACCAGGTTGAGGAATTTCCTTTCCATTCCTATTTTATAGATGTTTTTTGTCATGAATGGATTTTGGACTTTGTCAAATGTATTTTCAGTTTCTGCGGTATTGGTGGTTTTTAATGTTTAGTATATTAATATGATGGATGACATTGCTTTCTCAATGTTAAACCAACTTTGTATTCTGGGATAACCCCACTTGGTCATGATGTATGATCTTTTTTCCATATTATTGGATTTGATTAGCTAAATTTTTCGTTAAGAATTATTGCATTGATATTATGAGGAGTATCAGTCTGCAGTTATCTTTCCTTATAATGCCTTTGTCTGATTTTGGCATCGGGTATTTCCAGTTTCATAAAATGAGTTGTGAAGTATATCCTAGTGTTCAATTTTCTGGAAGAGTTTGTGTGTAACTGGTACATTATTTCTTCCTTACATGTTCAATAGAATTCACCAGTGAAGCCATCTGGGCCTAAGAGTGGTTTTCTTTTGGGGAAGGATTTTTTAAAAGATTTTATCTATTTATTCATGAAATACACATAGAGAGAGGTAGAGAATGCAGGCAGAGGAAGAAGCAGGTTCCCTGCGGAGAACCCAATGTGGGACTAGATCCCAGGACCCCAGGATTACGACCTGAGCCAAAGGCAGACGTTCAACCACTGAGCCACCCAGGTGCCCTGATATTCTGTGCTTTTTAAGACATTTATCTATTTTATCTAAGTTTTCAAATGCACAGGCATAACATTGTTCATAATATTCACTTGTTATCCTTTTCATATCTGTAGGACCTGTCATGATGTCCTCTCTCGTTACTGATATTATAATTTATATCTTGGTTCTTCTTTCTGGTCAGTCTAGAGAGAGGTTTACCAATTTTATTCATCTTCTCACACTGAAAGGTGTTGGGTAGAGAAATGACATGATCTGATTTACATTTAACACTGTCACTCTGGCTACTTGGTCTAAAATAGAATGTAGAAGAGGAAGAGAAAAAGCAGGTAGACCAATTAAGAGGGTATTAAAATAATCCAAAGGAGAGATAATGGTGGTTTTGGTCAAGCTGTTAGCAATTGTAATGTCATTGGTCAAATTTTCAGTATATTTTGATGGTACAACAGATAGGATTTGCTGATAGCAGAATGTAGGGTATGAAATAAAGAATAGAATAAAGTACCATTCTAGGTTTTTGGGCTGAACAACTGAAAGAATTAAGTTGTCACTTACTGAGAGAAGAAGAAAAGGTTTCAAATAGGGAAGATCAAGAGCTCAGTTTTAAACATGTTAAATTTATCTGTTAAATTTCCAAGGAGGCAGCTGAATATACCATTTTGAGTTAAGAAGAAAAGATTGGAATGGCCATATGAAATTCGGGAGTCATCAGGATATAAATGGCATCACAATTTGGGTTCTTTGGGAAGCATTCTGAAGCAGACTTTAGTGTTTCAGCTGTTTAATAGAGAATGAATGCCCTTAGGATCAACATCTCTGGAAGGCAAGTAGAGGAAGCAGGATTGGGCAGCAGCAGTTGAGTTACAATGCAGGCCCGACACCCTCAGCCGATTCCATGGAGAGTTCTGGAGCTGAAATGTCAGAGTTGTCCTATGTGAGGTTGAAATAGGAAGGCCTTTATACTCTGGACTCAACTAGTTATTGAATTTTGACCATCCCCCAAAAGACACAGCCTTAGGCAAGGTGGCTCTCTGCAGCTGAGGTAATCTCTGAAAGGGCCAATAGCTGAAGGCTGTCCACTGACAGTACCTTTAGCAGCAAGGGCAAGAGTCCTTCCTTGAAGGAGTATCTGCGTGGTACCTCATAGCATCCACCACTGATGCTATTTAAAAACAACAAGACTCGATGAACTCACCATGAGAGTGATATAGTTAAAGAAGAGGTACAATGACAGGGTCCTGGGGCACCTTTAGGAATAAGGGGAATAAGAAGGAACCAGCAAGGGAGTAGAAGACCAGTGAGTGTGGGATCCTACAAGTCAAGAAAATATAAAACAACAATAGCTGTTCCTAGTACAGTTTAATTCTGACAACACTGTGACGTAGATTCTATTATCATCATAATCTCCACGTTATATATGACAAACTTGAGACACAGAGTTTGAGTCTTTCTCAAGGTTACACAGCTCCTGGTGGTGGAGCTGGGATTTTGAACTTCTACTGGCTCAAGAGTCCATACTCTTGACTGCCTCACTACATGGACCTAAAGAACTGTGTGAAGCGCTGCCAACAAGTGAAGTAAAAAGACCAAGAATTGACCATCAAATTTTGCAATATGAACCTAGTAAAGTCCCTTCTACTGGAATATAGGTGTAGAAGCCTGAAGAGTAAATTCAAACATAGTACTTATCAAAGGGTATTGAAATTATCCATTTATTTGTTCATCTCCCCACATAGACTATAAGCATACAGAGGAGGCAGACTCACTATGCTTTGTTTATTTATGGCAACTTGGCACATAGAAGCTCCTTAAGAGATAGACGTTGAATGAACACAGGTTTATTTGTTCACTTTTTCATTCAACAACAAAATTCCTTTGTCTTCACTCTACTGTGTGTACTCCTGATAGAGTCCAATCCTCTAAACATATGCTTGTTGAATCACTAATATGGGAGAAGGATACTCAAATCTCTGCGTTTTTAATTTTTTTTAATTTTATTTACTTATTCATAGACACAGAGAGAGAGAGAGGCAGAGACACAGGCAGAGGGAGAAGCAGGCTCCACGCAGGGAGCCCCATGTGGGACTTGATCCTGGATTTCCAGGATCACACCCCAGGCTGCAGGCGGCGCTAAACCGCTGCGCCACCGGGGCTGCCCTCTCTGTGTTTTTAAAGTCTGTGTATATGTGCTTGTGTGTGCACACAGATCTGCAGGTGAGGGGTGTTTCCCCCTTTTCAATCTTCCAGTAATAAACTTTTTAAAAGAAATAAACCAAATAATCATGTCTGCTTCTTTATTTCTGAAACATGACCTCCCTCAAGCCTTGAGTTGGAAAAAAAAAAAACACCTTTATTTAGACAAGGTTAATGTAACTGCTGTCAGTTGGTGGCAGCTGCACTTCCTCTGTGGTCTTGAAGTGGATGCTGTAGGAAATGTCCTCTGGGCTGGACAAGGGTTTGTGAAGCAAGGGGCTCAGCGACACATCTCTCTTTAGAAATCGTCTCTGCCATTTGGGCTGCCATAACTTCCAGTGACTAATGAAGGGAATGGTTAACGCTTATTTTTTAATCAAAACTCACTTCATTCCAGCAAATAGTAAAGGGAAACAGGAGTGGGAGGAAAGGAACATAGTGACCAAGCTCATTTAAGTTCCAAGTTTCTTCCCCGCAAAATATCAAATTGCTTGACACAGGGAAATGGCTTTTCCTTTTAAGATCAAATTGATTTGGGGTCTTTCCTTTACACTCGCTAGCCGGGAAATGGAAAAACGAGCCCGCTGGAAACCAGCTTCAGAGTCCGCACGCCCAATGGGCCTGACAGATTTGGGTTTACGGGCTGATGGCGACACTTACGGACTGTCTTTAGGCCGGTTATATAGCAGCCTGCCTCTGGGTCTCGACCCACACAAAAGCCAAGAGGAGTTAATGACTCTTTGTAAGATGCGAATAACAATTAGAGAATGATTCTTGCGTGGAGCCTTCCCGCGCCCTGGCCAGGGGCAGGGGGAGGGTATAAAAGCTACCGTGGTGTGATCACGAGCCTCTGGTTGCGGGTGAGCATGTGCATGACATCCATGTGAGCAGGTGCAGCGGACACGGGCGCTGTGGGAGGGTGGGTGCGTGGGGCCTGCCCGGGCGTCAGGGGAGCCCTGGGAGTCCCCGTGGCCCCGCTCTTTCTGGAGCTGAAGTCCACGTTCATCCGTTCGTCCTCCTTCCTGTGGAGGTCTGCAGGCTGGCGGTGTGGGAGGAACCCGCCAGGGCCCCTGGAGCGAGGGTCGTCCTTAGCTTGCGGGGATCAGACCCCTTTCCCTGCAACAGCAACAGTCCTCGGGCACCACTGCCAGGCCTCCAGCAGGTCCCGGTGATTTGTGAAAAGACTTCAAAGAGGGAACTTCAGGGGCCTCTTGGTCAGCACCCCCACCTCAACCCTTGCTCAGCGGAGAGTCTGCTTAGGACTTTCTCTCCCTTTCCCTCTGCCCCTTTGCTGGTGCTCGCAGGCACTCTCTTAAATAAATAAATGTATCTTTAAAAACAAAAAAGGAAGGAACTTCAGAAACCTCACTTGCCTTTCACATGTTAAAGATCTTCGTGATATGACACTAAAGAACAGGTCTGTGACTGCTTATTGGTCTAGAAGAGGAGAGAAAGGACAGTAGAAGACACAGGGCTGTCAGATGTCAGCAAGGCCAGCAGGGGAGAGGTATATGTTTCCCCTGAAATTCTGTAAAACAGCCTCAAAGATGCACATGCCTGAGACAGGTATGTATCAGGACACAGGAGTAACAATAAAACCTAAGCCGGAGAGTGGGGTCAGTGGAGGTGGGGGAGGTAACAGGCACTGTGGTAATGAAGTGCCAACAAAGCATAGCTCACAGGTTCTCACTCTGTCTTCCCTGCAGTCTCTAACCAGTCATCTGTCTCTAACCTCCCTGTTAGTTATAACAGGACACACAAGAAATACCTATGTATCACTAAGAATATTAATTCTCACAATATCCACACCAGGTAGATGGGTAGGCAAGGAGGTATTTGGGTACTACTATCTCTATTTTATAGGTGAAGAAATGGAGAATCAAAGATATCACACAGCTAGCTCTGAGTGCAGGAGTTGGGGTTGACATTCTATCTCCTGGCAATGACCCAGACTACTACTACCCCTTGGCCTTGACAGCTTGGGTTGTTGCCATCGAAGTGATTCAACCATCATCATTTTCTTCTGATTATCAAAGACATACATGCTTACCAGAAGATGGAGAGAAATACAGAGGCTATTGAGAAGGAAAGTCATCCATGAAATAATAGTGATCTCTATTTTCTTTTTGTATTTTCTCTATGACTTTGTGAAACAATTTGATAGTAACAAACCAAATTACCTTTCATCCGAGCAGCTCCATATAGTCTCCCCTCCCCTGCTTCTCTGAACAGCCTCTTGATGAATTTCAACCAGAGAGGAACTGAATTGTGTGCACTTGGCTTCTTAGTCTTGCCCCTAAAAGGTGTGGGATCTTTCATCTCTTCTTACCCAGAGCAGAGGACTGTCCTTGCTGATGGCAGGGGTGGGTGGGGTGAGTGGGGAGGATTGGACCCACAAAAGTCTCAAGAGAGAAGGTGGAGGAGGAGGTAACTCACTAAAAATGGATAAATATTAAGTCCTGCTTTTAGGTACTTAAATACCACTTGAGGACATGCAAGCAGCGGAAAATACAGACTAGAAATAGCATGAGTAATATGTTGCCAAGTTACAATACATGACGGAAAACACCTCTCAGATAAGCTTGAGCCAAAGAGAGATTTATTGACCCATGTACTCAAAAAGCCCAAAGGCACCTTAACTGCAGGCAGATCAGCATCAGGGCCTCAAAGCATGTCATCCTAACTCACTCTCCCTCCACATCTCAGCTCTGATTTCCTCTGTACTGGCTTCATTCTCACTCTGGCTGACCCCATGTAGGGGCAAGTTGGCTCCACCAGTTCTGGGTTAATATATCTTTACTTTCAAATGAACTTCTCATTCTAACAGTGGAAGTTCTAAGATTGAGTCTCATTGGTTCAATTGCTTTAACTTGAGTCACACACCCATCCTGGAAATCAATCAATGTAGCCCAGGAGAAATTTTATCAGTTAGAGATGCCTTCAACTACCAACAACAGAACTTGATAAAAGAAAAGAAAGTTCATGTTCCTTATTTACAAAGACACGTGGAGTGTGCAGTTACTGCTGATGATTCTATGGACTAACATCTTTGATAGCTCTTTGGCCTTTTCTTCACTGTTGTAAGATGACTGGGGCAGTTCCCCCCAAAAATAGGACATCCAGGTATGAGCAGCAAAAAGATGTTATGGGCAGCAAATGTCCCTCTTTGAGGAAAAGCAAAAGATTTCCCCAAAGCACCCAGCTGACTTCCACTCACAACTCATTGGCCACAACTGGGTCACAGGCTGCCTCTACCTTCATGGGAAGCTGGGCAGCCAACTGTTTTGCTCTTCCAGACTCCAGTTCGGTTAGGCTGGGAAGAAAGGGTTGAGGATGGGAATTGAGTTAGCCAGTCAATGAGGTCTGCCACACATGCACTACTCTGACTGGCCAGGCTAGATTCATATGAGTACCTCTAGAGCTGGGGTGGACTCTTCTGCCCCAGGACCAATGAACTGAACATGATAGAGGAAAATTGGGTGCTAGAAACATAAAAGGAGTAATAAATGCTAGCCAGACAAGAGTAAAGGCTGCCCATTATTACTTACACTTCAGGTGGCTTTGTGATCTGGCCTCCCTGGAAAGGCGCAGCAGTATCTATCACTAGACATTAAAAAAAAAAAAGCAGAAGTTAAATGTATTTACCTTAGCATTGTCTTAGGTGATGCTTCAGGTCCCCTTCAACTCTAAAAAGTGAAATATTAATAGCAACAATTACATGAACACCTCCATTTTTTTTTTTTTTTAAGATTTTATTTATCTGACAGAGAGAGCGCGCACAAGCAGAGGGAGCAGCAGAGGGAAGGGAGAAGCAGGTTCCCCGCTAAGCAGGGAGCCCGATATGGGACTCCATCTCAGCACCCTGGGATCATGACCTGAGCAGAAGGCAGACACTTAACTGAGTGAGCCACCCAGGCACTCCCAAAACCTCTAATTTATTTGAGGATAGTCCACTAAAAAACTTCCTGCCCCTTTCATCCCTCTATCACGTAAGAACATTTGTTGGTGTGTTAAAGAATATTTGTTTTAAAAATCTGATTGTTTTCAGATTAAGTAATATATACCAAAAATTAGTATTAGGTGCTTTTTAAAAATATTTTATTTATTTATTCGTGAGAGACACAGAGAGAGAGGCAGAGACACAGACCGAGGGAGAAGCAAGCTCCATGCAGGAAGCCCGACGTGGGACTCGATCCCGGGTCTCCAGGATCACGCACTGGGCCGAAGGCAGTACCAAACTGCTGAGCCACCCAGGCTGCCCTGTTAGGTGCTTTTGCATGGATTATTTTATGAAGTTCTTACCACAGCACTCCATTTACTGATGAGGAAATTAAGGTTAGGAGATTTGTTCAAGGTCACTTAATAATATGTTCCAGGCTATAAGTCTCCTTACTCAGAAACCGGTATTCTTCTTGCCATACCACACTGCAGCACACTTCTCAGAACACACTGGGCCATTCCAATGAAAACAGGTCAGTCCCTGAGTATTCCCGAAACTTTCCTTTCCTCCTTGTAGAAGTGAATGAAATGCCAATCATTCTTGGACTGAAGACTCTGAAAAGCGTGCCTTAATTAAGTGTGGCTGTTTAAGACACCTTGTGTGGGTTTGGTGACTTCTTTCAGTTAAATGCTCCAAGGGGTACCAACTGGCCTTGTGCTCTGAGAGAAACGAGTCCATGTCCAGTCTCCCCAGGCCACTGACAATCCTCAGGGCGGTGGTGCCCTCTGCTATGTGTGGAGCAGCAGGGTTGGCTTTCTGCCACTACAGCAGACACCAACTGAGCAGGGTGTTCCCAGGGAGGAATTTGAAAGACTAATCTATCAAGCCTGTTGGGCCTGGCTGCCAAGGGCTTCCTCCACATTCTCAAGTGTGGAGTTGTAGGTCATTTGAGTACAGTTTTCTAACTCCTCCCTGGACAGAAACACAGATCTCTGAATACAGCTTCTGCCATTGCTGTGCACTCAGTATGAACTTTAAAAGTGTGGTTGACTAGGAAGGTGTTAACTCTTTTTTTTTCTTTCTTTCTTTTTTTCTTTTAGAGAGAGACAGTGCATGTGAGTGGTGGGGGTAAGGGTAGAGGGAGAGAGACTCCCTAGCAAAGCCCTACCCAGGGTTCAATCTTATGACTGTGAGATCATGACCCGAGCCGAAGTCAGATGCTTAAACAACTGAGCTCAGCCAACTGAGCCAGATGCTTAAACAACTTAACCCTTTTTTAAAAATCCAGGTTACAGGGCAGCCCAGGTGGCTCAGCGGTTTAGCACTGCCTTCAGCCCAGGGCGTGATCCTGGAGACCCGGGATCCCACATCGGGCTCTCTCCATGGAGCCTGCTTCTCCCTCTGCCTGTGTCTCTGCCTTTCTCTCTGTGTGGGCCTCTCATGAATAAATAAATAAAATCTTAAAAAAAAAATCCAGGTTACAAAACTGAACAAGTGATTTAGGTAACAATAGCACACACAATAAAATGCACAGGTTCACTTATTTGGAGCAAATTTTCTTAACATTGCATTGATCAATACTGGTTTCTCTTCAGATAACATAAATCTTGGGATGCCTGGGTAGCTTAGTGGTTGAGTGTCTGCCTTTGGCTCAGGGCATGATCCTGGGGTCCTGGGATCGAGTCCCACATCGGGCTCCCTGCATGGAACCTGCTTCTCCCTCTGCCTGTGTCTCTGCCTCTCTCTGTGTGTCTCTCATAAATAAATAAATAAAATCTTAAAAAAAAAGATGATATAAATCTTTTGCCTTTTACATTGCATTGATCAGTTGTACAAAAGCTAGTTAATACTGATAGACACTTTTAGCATTTATTGTTTGCTGGAGTAAGTTATGTCTAGCTATTACATATATGAAAAGGAATCTAAACTCTTATTAGATACTACTTTTATACCAGTTTTTTTAAAGTGGTAACCACTTTTAAAGTGGTTAAAGTGGCTCAGTGGTTTAGCGCCGCCTTCAGTCTGGGACATGATCCTGGAGACCTGAGATCGAGTCCCATGTCCATCTCCCTTCATGGAGCCTGCTTCTCCCTCTGCCTGTGTCTCTGCCTCTGTCTCTCTCACGAATAAATATATATATTAAATATATATGAATATATAATTTTAAAACTCAATTATAACTAACATACAGTGTTACATTAATTTCAGGTGTACAATATAATAATTCAATAAGTGAAGTCCTTTTTCTAAAAAAAAGATTTTATTTATTCATGAGAGATACAGAGAGGCAGAGACACAGGCAGAGGGAGAAGCAGGTTCCCTGCAGGGAGCCCGATGTGGGACTCGATCCCAGGACCCCAGGATCATGCCCAGCCAGAGCTGAAGGCAGATGTTAAACCACCTAGCCACCCAGGTGCTCCTTATACCAGTTTAGAAAGAAGACTCTCTACAACTCTTCCTTTAAGCTTTGGAATTAATGTGACTGAAGAGTGACCTAAATTACAATGTGAGCTATTAGAAAATGGGCTACCATTTGTGACTACTTATTTTGATCTTCAACCAGCAATCATTTCAATGCCATGCAAACAAAATTAAATGTAGAAATAAATTAGTGCACAACGTGTCAATTTCAAAATTTTCTATTTATAATGATCAAGTTTGCTCTGGTAAAGTCATTGATCATAATATTAATAAACTAACATTACAAATTACACCTTATAAAATATATTCATCCAAATTTTCCTGAAAAGAAAAAATACTATCAACAAATATTGAACTCTAGTTAATGACACATATGCTGAAGCATTTAGAAGAAAGTATACTGGGACTCGTGGGTGGCTCAGCGGTTGAGCATCTGCCTTTGGCTCAGGGTGTGATCCCGGGATCTGGGATGGAGTCCCATATCTGGCTCCTTGCAGGGAGCCTGCTCTCCCTCTGCCTATATCTCTGCCTCTCTTTGTCTGTATCTCTCATGAATAAATAAATAAAATCTTTTTTTAAAAATAGAAGAAAGTATACTAAACTTTGCAATTTCCTTTGAAATTAATCAATAAGATAAGATGTATTAATGGGTGGCTAGAAAAACATGTCAGGGGCACCTAGCTGGCTCAGTCAGAGAAATGTGCAGCTCTTGATCACAAGGTCATGACTTCAAACACCATGGTGGGTATAGAGATTACTTAAATGAATAAATTAAAACTTTATTTTTTAAAGAAGATCGAGCCCGATGTGGCACTCGATCCCGGGACTCCAGGATCACAACCTGAGCCAAAGGCAGATACTCAACCACTGGGCCACTCAGGCATGCCAAGTGTCTGACTCTTAATTTCTGCTCAGGTCATGATCTCAGGGTCTTAAGAATGAGCCCTAAATTAAGAGGGAATTCTCTCTCTTCTCTCTGCCCCTCCCCCTACTTGTGTGTTCTCGCTTTCCCTCTGCCCTCTCTTTCTCAAATAAATAAGATCTTAAAAAAAATAATAAACAACAATTAGAGACCACTTTCTACCTGTCAGATAGGCCAAGTAGAAACCTCTAACAATGTTAAATGTTAGCAAGAATATGGAATAGCTGGAACTCTCATACATTGCTGGGCAAAATAGCACATCTGCTTTGGTGAACTTAGAGGAGTTTCTAATGAACTTAAACACACCTTTATCCTATGACCTAACAACTACACTTTAAGATATCTACCAAGGAGAACTAAAAGCATGTGTTCTACATAAAATACTGGCACACAAATAGTCACCGCTATGTTCATTATAACAGCCACAACTTGTAAATATTCTAAAAGTACATCAACAGAAGAATGGGTTGAAAAATGTGGTATGATCCATGAAAGAAATAATTGATAAGCTGTATTTCATTAAGATTAAAAATGTGGGGATCCCTGGGTGGCTCAGTGGGTTAGCGCCTGCCTGTGGCCCAGGGCGCGATCCTGGAGTCCCGGGGTCGAGTTCCACATCGGGCTCCTGGCATGGAGACTGCTTCTCCCTCCTCCTGTGTCTCTGCCTCTCTCTCTCTATGTCTATCATAAATAAATAAATAAATAAATCTTTTAAAAAAAGATTAAAAATGTATCTCTGAGAATGACAATATCAAGAAAATTGGAAGATAAGCTACAGACTGGAAGAAAATATTTTCAAAAGATACATTCTGACAAAAGACTGACTATTATCCAAGATATACAAAGAACCCTGAAAACTCATAAATAACAACATGATTAAAGAATGGGCCAAAAACCTGAACAGACAAATTACCAAAGAAGATGTACGGATGGCAAATAGGCATATGAAAAGATGCTCCACATCACATGCCATCAGGGAAATGCAAATGAAAACAAGATATCACTATACATCCATTAGAATGGCCAAAATCCAGAACAGTGACAACCACCAAATGCTGGCAAGGATGTAGATCAACAGGAATGCTCATTCATTGCTAATGGGAATGTAAAATGGTATAGCCACTTTGAAAGACAGTTTGGCAGTTCCTGAAAAAACTGAATATTCTCTTACCATGTAATCTTGCAATCACATTCCTTGGTATTTACCCAAAAGATTTAAAAACTTATGTGTACACAAAAACTTGTACATGAATGTTTATAGCAGCTTTATTAATAATTGCCTAAACCTGGAAGTAATTGAGCTATCCTTCCGTAGGTAAGTGGATAAACTGTGGTACATACAGACAATGGAATATTATTCAGCACTAAAAAGAAATGAGCTATCAAGCCATGAAAAGACATGGAGAAAACTTTTTTTTTAAAGATTTTTATTTATTTATTCATGAGAGACATACACAGAGAGAGAGAGAGAGGCAGAGACACAGGCAGAGGGAGAAGCAGGCTCCATGCAGGGGGCCTGATGTGGGACTCGATCCCAGGTCTCCAGGATCAGGCCCTGGGCTGAAGGCGGCTCTAAACCGCTGAGCCACGTGGGCTGCCCGACATGGAAAAAACTTAAGGGGATATTTCCAAGTGAAAGAAGCAATGTGAAATGGCTACATACTATATGATTCCAAATATATGACATTCTGGAAAAGGCAAATCTATGGAGATGGTAAAAAGATTAATGATTGCAGGGGATTGCTGGGGGTGGGAGAGAAGATGAATAGCACACCATACAGTGAAAATACGGCAGTGAAAGTACTCTGGTATGATACTATGAAGGTGGACGCATGTCATTATACTTTGTCCAAACCTATAGAATGTATAATACCAACAATAAACCCTGAAGGAAACCATGGACTTTGGATGACTATGTTGTCCTTGGTAACAAATGTACCACTCAGGTGAGTGACAATAATGAGGGAAACTATGCATGTGTGGGGGCGGGGGATATTTGGGAAATCTCTGTACCTATCAATTTCATCGTATACCAATGGAATATTACTCATCCATCAGAAAGAATAAATACCTACCATTTACATCGACTTGGATGGAACTGGAGGGTTTTATGCTGAGTGAAATAGGTCAGTCGGAGAAAGACAATCATCATATGGTTTTACTTATATGTGGAATATAAGAAATAGTGCAAGGGACCATAAGGGAAGGAGCAGAAACTGAGTGGGGAAAAATCAGAGAGGAAGACAGACTATGAGAGACTCTTAATTCCAGGAAACAAACTGAGGGTTGCTGAAGGAGAGGTGGGTCGTGGGTTGGGGTAACTGGGCCTTAAGGAGGGCATGTAATGTGATGAGCACTGGGTGTTACACTCAACTGATGAATTATTGAAAACAACATCTGATACTAATCATGTACTGTATGTTGGCAAATTGAATTTAAATGAAAAAAATAATTTCATTGTCTATCTAAAACTGTTCTAAAAAATGAAGTCTTGGGAAAAAATGTGGTATATTCATATAATCAAATACTATTCAGCAATCAAAAGAAACAAACCACTGAAACCAGCAACAACATGGATAAAATCTTAGAAATATGCTGAGTGAAAGATGCCACACACAAAATAATATCAGTTCCATTTATGTGAGGTCCAAGATCAGGCTAATCTATGAGGACAAAAATCAGAACTGTGGTTCCTTTGGGGGGGCCTGGCTGGCTCAGTCTGTAGACCATGCAACTCTTGATCTCAGGGTTATGAGTTCAAGCCTTACTTCAGTATAGGGATTACTTAAAAATAAAATCTTAAAAAAAAAAAAAAAAAGGAAATGAAAGGAACTATGATTCTTTAGGAAGAAGGGGACCAGACAGGAAAGGGCATGAAGAAACTTCCTGGAGTGACAGATTTTAGGTGGTGGTTAGAGAGGTATATACAATTGTCAAAACTTGCTGAGCTTATGACATAAGATCCATGCATGTAATTTCATGTTTAACATCACGATTTGAAATGGATGGATTTGGGGAGGGAAAGGAGGAGGAGGAAAGAAATGTGACTACTGTTCCCCACAGCTCTAGCCCTCAGCCCCATTTCCACCTTCTCTTTAGTAGCTGCAACTGCTGCCTAATTTTTTGTTTGTTTTTTGTTTTTTAATTTAGGGGTAGAGAGGGGTAGAGGAGAAAGGAGAGAAAAATGCATGTGTTTTTATTGGATATAGAAGCTGGCAATGGGAGTATATGTTTATATGACCAATCTTTGCTGTGCAAGTATTGTTCAAAACAATGTGTATTACTGACAACTGCAAATAAGTATTTGAAGCACTCTAGTGATAAGGGTAAGGTTAATGCAATCTTCTTCCAGGAAAACAAATTCAGTCACTCCAAAAGTTTTTCCAAGCAATTTCAGAGTTGGTGTAGCATAGGTATGTTCAAAACTATCCTTAGACCTGTACTATGAAAAATGCAGTTACTCAATACATGGGACTTTCTAAGTTATTTCTTACATAATTTCACAATCTTTTCGAATCTTCTGATGAAATAATCACTACCTCTTACAGCATGCATATAATGAACTAATATTACAAAGTACAAAGCTGAGTAATTAAAATAGTGTGGTACTGGTCCAAAAATAGACACATAGATCAATGAAACAGAATAGAGAGCCCAGAAATAAACCCATGATTATATGGTCAGTTTATCTTCAACAAAAGAGGCAAGACTACGCAATGGGGAAAAGACAGTCTCTTCGACAAATGGTGTTGGGAAAACTAAACAGCTACATGCAAAAGAAGAAAACTGGACCACATTTTTATTACCCCACCACCACACACACACAAAATGGATTAAAGGCCTAAATGTGAGACCTGAAACCATTAAATTCCTGAAAGAAAACACAGGCAATAATTTTATTTACATTAGCTGTAGAAACATTTTTTTCCAGATATATTTTTTTCAGACAAGGGAAACAAAAGCAAAAATAGACTATTCGAACTACACCAAAATAAGAAGCTTTTGCAACCTACAGATTTAATGCAATCCCTATCAAAATGCCAACAGCATTTTTCACAGAACTAAAACAAATAATCCTAAAATTTATATGTAGCCACAAAAGACCCTGAATACCCAAAGCAATCTTGAAAAAGAAGAACAAAACTGGACGTATCACAATCCCCGATTTCAAGATATACTACAAAGCTGAAGTAATCAGAAAATTATGGTCCCAGCACAAAAATAGACACATAGATCAATGGTACAGAATAGAGAGCCCAGAAATAAACCCAGGATTATATGGTCAATTAATCTTCAACAAAAGAGTCAAGGATATGGAACAGGAAAAAGTCTCTCCGGCAAAACAGTGCTGGGAAAACTGGGCAGCTACCCACAAAAATATGAAACTGGACATAGGCACCTGGGTGGTTCAGTCAGTTAAGCATATGCCTTCAGTTCTGGTCCTGATCCTGGGGTCCCAGGATCAAGTCCCACATCAGGCTCCCAATGAGAAGCCTGCTTCTCCCTCTGCCTGTGTCTCTGCCTCTCTGTGTCTCTCTCATGAATAAAAAAAAATAATTAAATAATCTTTAAAAAAAATAATGTTATTCAGCCATAAAAAGGAACTAAGTAGTGACGCATGCTAGAATCTGGGTGAACCTTGAAAACATGCTTGGGGAGCCCAGGTGGCTCAGTGGTTTGGCGCCACCTTCAGCCCAGGGCGTGATCCTGGAGACCCGGAAGTCCAATGTCAGGCTCCCTGCATGGAGCCTGCTTCTCCCTCTGCCTGTGTCTCTGCCTCTCTCTGTATGTCTCTCATGAATAAATAAATAAAATATTCTTTTAAAAAAACCATTATGCTTAAATTAAAGAAGCCAGTCATGAAAGGTCACATAATTACATTATGCCATCTACATGAAGTATAGAGAATAGGAAAACCTATAGAGGCAGAAAGTACACTTAGTTGTTGCCAAGGGATGGGAGACACAAGGGCAAATTGAAACTAACTGCTAATAGCACAGGGTTTCTTTTTGGGGAGATGGAAATGTTCTGCAATTAGATAATGGTGATGATTGTACCATGTAGTGAACATACTAAAAACCACTTAAATGTACACTTTAAGGGTGCCTGGGTAGCTCAGTTGGCTAAGCATCTGCCTTCAGCCTCAGGTCACGATCCCAGGATCCTGGGATTGGGTCTTGCATGAGCAGGGAGTCTGTTTCTCCTTCTGACCCTCCCCCTGTGCTCATGATTGTTTTTTCTCTCACTCTCTCTCAAATTAAATAAAATCTCTTTTAAAAAAGACATTTTAAAATGATGAATTTTCTGGTATTTTATGGAATATGGAATTGTGTACCATTCATACATGAATTTAGATGAGGGTTATATTTCAATAAAACAAAACCTTTTTTTAACATTTTATTATTGGTGAACTAGGGTTAAGAGCACCTTCCTATTTCTTACCTAAGAGAGGTGTTGAAAGAATAACCAAGGGACAGAATGGAAGTGAGGCAGCTGAATTAAAAACAAAACATCATTTTTAGTAAAACAGTGAAAACACAACAGGAACTCATTTTTCTTTATTTTCCAGATAAAATATTTGAGCAATGTTTTCAGCAAAAGTAAAAAATTTCCAATTTTGCATTTACATGATCTGCTCCCCCCTTTTCTTTAATGGTGTTTCCCATCCTTGTCCTCATTTTCTGAAGTTAAAACTTGCTTGAAATCTTCCTGAGTTTGCAAATAACAGTAAGTTTATCTAAGGCAGCTTACCTTGCCCCATCTCCAATGGTTATAACAAACTATAAAACAGAAAGGTGAAGGAATGGCGATTTGTAAGATAAAACTCAAAGCCACTAGAGGGCACCGTACCCCGGGTGTTTGCAGTTAAACATTTCTGTGCAGAAATACTTTTTTATCTTAAAGATTAAGCTTCACACAGTGGAGCAGCCCCGGTGGTGCAGCGGTTTTTGGCGCCGCCTGCAGCCTGGGGCGTGATCCTTGAGACCCTAGATCGAGTCCCACGTGGGGCTCCCTGCATAGAGCCTGCTTCTCCCTCTGTCTGTGTCTCGGCCTCTCTCTCTGTGCCTATGAATAAAAATAAATAAATAAATAAATAAAAGCTTCACACAGTGAAGTCCAGAGAACTGTATATTCACCCTGTCAAACAGTCACTAGCTGGGTGGCGTTATGAAGTCTTTGAGCTTCCACATCTACAAAACATGTGGGTTTTGCCATATGGTTTCCAAGTTCCTGTCAACTCCAAAATTCTATTTTGTACTGCCTTCAAGGCAGGAAGAAATCTGACAAAATAGTAAGAGTTGCTCCTGCCTTTTTTTTTTTTTTTTTTTGTAAGATGTTATTTATTCATTTGAGTGAGAGAGAGAGAAAGAAAGAGAAAGAGAGAATGCAGTGCAAGCACATGAGTGGGGGCAGGGGCTAAGGAAGAAGGGGGAGCAGACTGCCCAATGAGCAGGGACCCCAACAGGGGGTGGAGCTTGAGGCTGTGGTCTCAGCCCCAAGACTCTGAGATCATAACCTAAGCCAAAGGCAGATGCTTCTTCCCCTGAGCCACTCAGGTGCCCCCTTCCCCTTCTCTTTTAAGAATTCAATTTCATCGAGCCCAGACAATCTAGGATAATCTCCCTATTTTAATGTCAGCTGACTAGAAAATTTAATTCCATCTGCATCCCTAATTCTCTTTTGTCATGTAATATATTCACAGGTTCCAAGGGTTAGGACAGGAATGTCTTGAGGCAGGGACTTATTTTGACTATCATGCTGTCTTTCTTTAAGAAAAAAATACAGTTACAAGTTTGATATGACCCTACAGCAAACGTCATTAAGTTCATGAAAAATCTGTTTCTCCTTTATTTGGTTTATTTATTGAGATAAATTCATATCAATTTATTGATATGAATTAGCCGTTTTTTTTTTTAATTTTTTTATTTATTTATGATAGTCACAGAGAGAGAGAGAGAGGCAGAGACACAGGCAGAGGGAGAAGCAGGCTCCATGCACCGGGAGCCCGATGTGGGATTCGATCCCGGGTCTCCAGGATCGCGCCCTGAGCCAAAGGCAGGCGCCAAACTGCTGCGCCACCCAGGGATCCCTGAATTAGCCGTTTTAAAGTGTACATTTTGGTGGTATTTAAATACATTCACAATGTTGCACAACCAGCGCCTATATCACGTTCTAAATCATTTTCTTTACTCCAGAGAAAACTTTGTATGCATTAAGTAGTCATTCCCTTTCCCCCTGTCCTTCAGCCCCTGGCAATCACTAAACCTCCTTTCTACTACAGATTTACCTATTCTGGATTATCTCACAAAATGGAATCATGTAACTTGTGACCTTTGTGCCTTGCTACTTTCACATACAATATTTTGATACATTCGGTAGCATCTATCAGTACTCCATTCTTTTTTATGGCTGAATAACCTTCCATTGAATGGCTATACCACGTCTGTTCCATGATGGTCTTCGATGATGGGCAGTGAATTGTTTGCAACTTTTCACCATTGTAAATAGTGATGCTATGGACATTCCTGTATAAGCATTTGTTTGAATATTTGTTTTCAATTCTTTGGATATATATATACCTAGAAAAAATAGAACTGGGGGATCATAGGGTAATTCTCTAACTTTTTGAGGAGCCACCAAATTGTTTTTCCACAGGGGCTACACCATTTTATACCCCCACCAGCAATGTATGAGGTTTCAAATTAGTTCACAATCTTGCCAGTACTTATTTTCTTTTTAAAAAATTTTATTTTAGCCATCCTAGTGGATGTGAAATGGCATCTTGTAGTTTTGATTTGCATGTCTTTATTGACTAATAATGTTGAGTATCTTATCATGTGTTTGTTGGCCATTTACATATTTTCTTTGCAAAATGTCTATTCAAGTCCTTCACTCATTTTTTAACTATCTTTTTGTTATTGTGTTGTGAGTGTTCTTTATGTATTCTGGATATTAGACCCTAATTAACATATATTTTTTCCCATTCTGTAGGTTGTCTTTTCACTTTTTTTAAAAAAAGATTTTTTTTAAAAAAGATTTTATTTATCCATGAGAGACACACACACACACACAGAGAGAGAGAGAGAGAGGCAGAGAGACAGGCAGAGGGAGAAGCAGGCTCCATGCATGTGGGACTTGATCCCTGGTCTCCAGGATCACGCCCTGGACCGAAGGTGGTGCTAAACCTAAACCGCTGAGCCACCCGGGCTGCCCTAAAAAAAAAAAAAAAATAATAATAAGATTTTATTTATTTGAGAGAGAGTAAGCATGAGCAGGAGGGGCAGAGAAAGAGGAAGACAGAGAATCTTGAGCAGACTCCATGCTGAGCAGAGCCCAATGTGGGGCTTGAAATCATGACCCTGAGATCATGACCAGAGTTGAAACCAAGAGTCAGATGTTTAACCAACTGGGCCACCCAGGTGCCCCCAAAATTTTATTATTTTTAAGTAATCTCTACCAACATGATGCTTAAACTTACAACTCTAAGATCAAGAGTTACACACGCCCTCAATTGAGCTAGCTAGGTGCCCCTTTCACTTTCTTGATAATTATCCTTTGATGCACAAAAGCTTTTAATTTTGATGCAATCCAATTTACATACTTTTTCTTTAACAAAAGAAACTCCTCTTTTGGTGTTATATTTCAGAATCTATTGCGAATCCAAGTTCATTAAGATTCACCCCTGGGTTTTTCTTTTTTAAGATTTTATTTATTCGACAGAGAGCACAAGCAAGCGGAATGGCAGGGGAAGAGGGAGAAGCCAACTCCCCCTGAGTAGGGAGCCTGACATGGGGCTGGATCCCAGGACCCCTGGATCATGACTTTCTGTGGTTGGCAAAACTCTTTGAACATTGTTCCACATCATAGTTGGGAGCCAGGACTAAAATGTTGAGTTAGGACCCCTTCCAGATTCTACCCTCTGCTTCCCTGATTTCTTTTTTTTTTTTTTTAATTTTTTTTATTTATTTATGATAGTCACACACAGAGAGAGAGAGAGAGAGAAAGAGAGAGAGAGAGAGGCAGAGGCGCACACAGGCAGAGGGAGAAGCAGGTTCCATGCACCAGGAGCCCGACGTGGGATTGGATCCCGGGTCTCCAGGATCGCGCCCTGGGCCAAAGGCAGGCGCCAAACCGCTGCGCCACCCAGGGATCCCCTGCTTCCCTGATTTCAACTTATCCTTAACCTGTAATAAACATGACCTTGAGTATCATAACTTCCAGTAAGTTTTGTGAGTCTTGCTAGCAAGTTAGTGAGCTTGAGGGTGATTTTGGGAACCCCCCAACTTGTGGCTAGATGGTCTAAAGTGAGGGTGGCACTGGGGACCCTCCAACTTACACATACAGCTGGTGTCTAAAGTAAGGGCAGTTTGGGGGACACTGTTTCTTCAGACTGTACTGTTGCCTAAATGCTTTGCAAACTCCTTGGTTAAATATAGCCCTAGGTATTTTAATCTTTTGGATGCTGTTGTAGACGCAATTGTTTTCGTAATTTCTTTTTCTCTTTGTTTTTAACACTCATTCAGCACTCGCTATATGCTAGGCTCTGTCTGTCCCAGTGCTTCACAAACACTAGTTTTATTTCCCTAACAACCCTAATTAGGTCCTTTGGTTTTTGAAAACCGGGCAGTCTGGCTCCATACTCTGAACCCACTACCCTGCACTTTACAAGATTTCTTTGAGAAATTTCCTGGGAATCACTCTGTTCTATCTCTTCCCATTGCCATTATGAATTCACTCCTGAACCAGTGTCTCCCACTCTGTCTCCCTAACTCGACCGTCTACAGTCCACCCTAAATACTGCTGCCACCCTAACAATCCTAAAGCACCAGTGTTCAAGTCCTGGCCACCATAATGACCTGAAGATCTTTCCTTCTCTTCATTTTTTAACAAAGACAAAAGCAATTATTGCTCATAAGCAGTACTTGGCCGTAGATGCTACACTGTCTTCTACTAGTTAGTACTTTGAACTGTTCTGGAAAATTTTGCTGTGAAATAGGAAGAGTAGGGGACCTCTCAGGACCAGATCCCCCAAATGCCAGTTCTCAGTCGTTTGCAAAACAAAACCTTAAGGCCCACTCATGGGACTGTTTTGAAAATTGTGTGTGGTAGGGGGTGGGAGTGAAGTGATTGGACAAGGTCCCAGGATGCAGCGAAGACTCAACAAATGTACCTCAGCCTCCTCAAAGAAATTGTAATTTCTTAGCAGGCAGGGGCCTTGATTTCTCCTTTTTGGTTATTTGTTAAAAGCCAACAGTATTTAAAATGACTTTCACAGAGACGCTTTGGTCTCTAGACTTGCTCAAGACACCACAGTGGCCCTTAGGACAAAATCAGGCTCCGCGGTCTGACCTCAAAGGCTGGCTACGGGCAGCTGCGTGACCTGCGGAAACGGCTTCATCTCTCTGAGCCTCGGGGGCTTTATTGGGGAAACGTACCTGCTGCACAGGGTCGCCATGGCTCAGGTAAGTGCTTAGCACATCACTGGTCCCTCAAAACTGCCGGCTCTAATTATATCCTGTCCCGAACGTTCAGTGTCCCTAAAAGCTTGGCCTCCGCGTTCTCGCGTCTCGGTGTTTCCGACACTCACAGCCCTTCTCCTCAGGGACCCGCCTCAGGCGCCCCGCGCTGACCTGCTCTTCTTCCCCGACTTCTGCGCGTAACGAGCGCCCAGCATTGGTCCAGCGCCCCGGGAGGCCCCGAGTCGGCCCCGGCGGTGCGCCCTGTCAGGCCTCGGCGGCTTTTCCCTCTTCTCCGCCCGGGCCCGAGCGGGGGGAGGGGGCGCGCCGGGGTCGCGCACGCGCACGCGCACGGGGCGCGGTGGCCGCAGGGGGTCGACGCCCGGCGCCGGTGGGGCCTGCGGGCCGGTGGCTGCTCGCCGGGGCGGCGGCGGGAGGCTCCGCCCCGGCGGGCTCCGGCTGCGAAGGGCGCAGGGCCGCGGCGCCCCCGGCTCACACGCGAGGAGCGCGACCCGCGCGGAGAAGCTGCCGCCGAGGGAGGCTCCGCCCCGCGCAGCCGCGTCACCTGTTCGCTCTGCGGCGGGAGCCGCGCCTCACGGTCAGTCAGGTAACGGGCGGCGGCGCGGGCCCGGCGGTGCCCTTGCCCTGGTGCCTCGGGGCGCAGACCGGGTCCCGGCGGAGGGAGGCGGCCCGCGAGGACCGTCCCGGAGCCGGGAGCGGGAGACCCGGGCAGGTGCCACCGGCCACCGGCCGAGGGGCGGGGGCGGACGGGGCACCGGTGACCTGTGGGAAACCGCTTCATCTCTCCCGGGGATGCTTGGGTCCTGGACGAAAAATGACCTCGGCCGTCCAGTCAGATAGGGTTGGCTGATCCCATGCCTCAAGGCTCGCTTGGCCGTTCTGTGACTCTGCGATCTGCAGCGTGACTCGGGCAGGAGAGAATTTTTTGGTTTGGGTTTTTTTTTTTTTTTTTTTTTTTTTTTCAGGTTTGACCTTTTGGCATGCCGCCTTTGACCTTCTAATCTTTAAATTTTTTATTTGGGCCTTTTCTTCATCTTCTTTAATCTCCACACCCAAAGTGGGCTTGGAGCTCGCCACCCTAGGAGTCCCATTGACTGAGCCAGTCAGGCACCCCCATTTGGTCCTCTCCTCTCTTTTTTTTTTTTTTTTAAAGTATTTATTCATGTATTCCTTCCTTCCTTCATTCATTCATGAGAGAGACCCAGGCAGAGGGAGAAGCAGGCTTACGGCGGGGAGCCCGAGGCGGACCTCCATCCCAGGACCCGGGGATCGTGACCTGAGTCGAAGGCAAATGCGCAGCCACTGAGCCACCCAGGGGCCCCTATTTGGCCCTCCTCTAATTTATCCTGACAAACTGAACTCTTCCTTGTTCTTGATTCTCAGACTTTGCTCCGCCCATAGAAATTCCGTTTTCTTCTCAAATCCAACCCCTCCGATGTAATTTTTGTATTATGTGAACCTTTGCTCTGGTTATATTTTTTGCTGACCTTCTCTCCTTTATCGTTAATTTCTTTAAGGTAGTGACTATCTTCGTAGTTCCCATAGCACGAAGTTGAACGGAATATGTCTTGAGCAACTTTTTGGGTAATTACTATGGCCCAGGGGGTACTATTGTCTCCCGGATCCAGTTACATTAGTTGAATTAGCCCCAGTTCTTGTCCAGAGTGAACCACTCTTTGTCATGCCAGTTGCAGTGACCTCTTGGGAGTCCTTAACCCTTAGATTTGAGATGCCCTACCTGCAAATCAGAAATGCAGATGTTTACCTCCCTCTGTTGTGATTGCAACATGCTGATGTTTGTAGTTTGTGGTGTAGGAAACAGAATATGGCAGGGCAGTGGATTAACAATTTACTATTGGCTTTTTGTTGAAATTATTGTAAATATACTTTAAAGGAAGAGATTTTTATCTTAATGATAGTATATCCTAGAGCTTATATTATATTGTCAGCATTTTGAAACTTTTTAAGTTTATCCTGTAAGTGTTTTGAAGTAAGAAAATTTCCTTATTGACATTTTTTTAAGATTTATTTATTTAGACAGAGTGTGTACGCGGAGGGGGAGGGGCAGAGAGGAGGGTAGAGATGATCTCAAGTGGACTCCTCACTGAGCATGGAGCCCACTGTGGGGCTCCATGTCACAACCCTGAGATCATGACCTGAGCCAAAATCAAGAGTCTGACACTTAACTAACTGAGCTACCCACATGCCCCTGATACTTTAGTGTCCATAAATGCTCTCTAAAACAACTTTGCAAATAAACATTTATCTGTGCTTAGTGTAATGCTTACCTAGACAAACAATACTCAAGTTTATTACCTTTTTTAATGTTTAATAAATTAGGGTTTTGTTTGTGTGTGTGTGTGTGTGTGTGTGTGTGTGTGTATGTGTATGTTTAGGTGGGGACAGGGTGAGGGGCAGAGGGAAAGGGACAGAGAATCTCAAGCAGACTCCTCGCTGAGCATGGAGCTAGACACAGGCTGAATCTCATAACCCTGAGAACATGTCACAAGCTGAAATCAAGAGGTGGGCTCTTAACTGACTGAGCCACCCAGGAGCCCCTAATACTCACTTTGTTAGTGTTTGGTGGATTATTAGGTCTTCTACAAAAACAAAAACAACTTTATCCCTTCTTTGAAGTAAGGGGCTCAGATGTTATAATAATGATACTCGGACTCATTCATGGAATGTTAAGTATGTATAAAAAAAGAATTGGAGACAAATTTAAGACTCTTAATTTTGGGATGAGAACTTTCAGAGTAATGAATAAAACTTTAAAATTTTAGTCTGGTCTTTAGTTACCAAAACCTAGGATTCATTTGTTCATAGACCTATAAACTATAAAACTTTTGAAAGGCTATTGAAGCTAATTTTGTGCTAAATCTTTCTGTGAGTAGTTCAATTTTTTTTTCCAGAAAAGGAAACAACTTTCTTTGCTGGCTTCCTCTTTGTGATGTATTTTCCCAACTTGGCCTCAAAAGAACTGTGGATGCTGGCAGTGGTATACTAACATTTCTATTCAAAAGGTGGAATGTAGATGACCATAAAAAGTGCCAGTACACAGGCACCTGGGTGGCTCTGTCAGTTAGGCATCTGACATTTGATTTCATCTCAGGTCATTATCTCAGGGTTTTGAGATCAAGCCCTACATTGGGCTCCATGCTCTCAGCAAGGAGCCTGCTTGAGATTCTCTCTCCCTCTCTCCCTCCCCTGGCTCATGTACACACATACATTCTCTCTCTCTCTCTCTCTCTCTCTCTTTCTCTCTCAAATAAATAAATATTAAAAAAAAAAAGAGCCAGTACATTTCTGCTTCAAATCCTGGGATACAATTAGTCATGTATTAAAATAGTATATTATGTTTTTATTTGGAAAATCTACTTTGGGGCAGCCCTGGTGGCTCAGCAGTTTAGCGCCACCTTCGGCTCAGGGCATGATCCTGGAGACCCAGGATCGAGTCCCACGTGGGGCTTCCTGCATGGAGCCTGCTTCTCCCTCTACTGTGCCTCTCTCTCTCTCTTTCTGTGTGCGTGTCTTTCATGATTAAATAAAATCTTTAAAAAAAAAAAAAAAAGGAAAATCTACTTTGGATTGCTGCTGAAAATTGTATTCTAGATTGTAATCTGGAATTCTGAGCAAACCTCCCCTGTATAGTGTAAAAAGACTGAAAGTAGAGACATAGTCTCTGAAGGTAGAGACTGTTTCTCTACCTTCTCCCTTTTTCACTATTCAGAATCTAATGTCCTTTTTAAAATATTGGGTTGGCGGGGAAGGGTCTGTATTTAGAAATCAAGCCAAAATGAATTCAAATAACAAAAACAAATTAGTTCACTTGGCAAAATTGTGTTGAGTTCATGTCTAGGTTGTGAATTTTTTTAATCCACAATTTTGCTTTTAGACCTTCAAATTGATTCACTTTTTCTTTCTGAATATGTTTTAAGACAAATATAATTATGATGAATAAAATTTTTAATACAAGACAGTTTACTATTAAGACTGTGATGAATCAGTTTTAAGTGACCAAAAACTGTGATTTTATTTTATTTTTTTTTAAGATTTTATTTATTCATGAAAAGACACAGAGAGAGAGGCAAAGACACAGGCAGAGAGAGAAGCAGGCTCCACGCAGGGAGCCCGATGCGGGACTCGATCCAGGGACTCTAGGATCATGCCCTGGGCCGAAGGCAGATGCTCAACCTCTGAGCCACCCAGGTGTCCCAAAACTGATTTTAAAAAACAAACAGTGAAAAAATAAAAATAAAAATAAAAAAATAAAATAAAAAACAAACAGTGAGACATCATAATTGTCAAGGAAGCTTCAAAGTTTAATCACATCCAGCATGTATTTTATTAGCTATTCCAAGTGAACCTTAATGTATCAAGCAGCTCTATTGTGATTATGTATGTAAATCTTAGCATAAATATTAATAGAGCCCCTGACTAGCTCAGTCAGTAGAGCATAGGATTCTTGATCTCAGGGCTGTAAATTTGTGCCCCATGTAGGATGTAGAGATTGTCTAAAAATAAAATTTCAAAAAATAAGTATTCTGCGATGAATTAACCTTTTTTTTTTTTTTTTACTCTTAATTCAGAGGAAAAACTTGTAAAAATCATGCCCTGGAGCATTTCTATTTAATGTAGTCTTAGATTGTTTCCTTTGAACTGAGATGTTAGAGTTTCTATAATTCAAGTAGAAATTTTAGAAAACTTTTTAGAAAACTTTCCTAAGGGGCAGCCCGGGTGGCTCAGCGGTTTAGCGCCACCTTTGGTCCAGGGCCTGACCCTGGAGACCCGGGATCAAGTCCCACGTCGGGCTCCCTGCATGGAGCCTGCTTCTCCCTTTGCCTGTGTCTCTGCCTGTGTGTGTGTGTGTGTCTCATGAATAAATAAATAAAATCTTTAAAAAAAAGAAAAAAACTTTCCTAATATTTGAAAAAATATTAGGAAATATTTTTAAAAGATTATTTATTAGAGAGAGAGCAGGAGGAGGGGCAAAGGAAGGGAGAGAGAGAGAGAGAATCTCAAGTAGACCCCATGCTGAGTCCCTATTGCAGGGCTCGATCTCATGACTCTGAGATCATGACCTGAGCTGAAACCAAGAGTCTGACGACATTCAATTGACTGAGCCATTGAGGCACCCCTGATTTGGGAATATTTTTATGATCCTACCTCCAGCATAGGTAGGTGAAAAGTACTCTAGGACAGGTAATCTTTAGTTTCAAACAGTGGTGTGGTCTTATGGGATTATTTTGCAAATTCTGTTTCATATGTACCCTGAATTTAAAATGATCTCAAAAAAAAAAAAAAAAAAAGATCTCTATCCAGATGAGAATGGATGCCTCAGGACTTCTTTACCAATTCATCTTAACATGGATTCCGTCTCCTTTACAAAAGGAAAGCTGCTTCACTCATCCCAGTTCTTACTCTGGTGCGCTGCCCCAGGGTATAAAAATCTTTGGGAAACAAATCAAAGGGAAAAAATACAGGCTGCATAGCCCCACAGAATACTAAAAGAAGCAGGAACATATTTCACCCATCTACTATCCCTGATGGTCTTCTATCAATCTTAGAACTTGAAAGAGAGAGGATTCCTGGGTGGTTCAGCGGTTTAGTGCCTGCCTTCAGCTTGGGATGGGATCCTGGAGTCCTGGGATCGAGTCCCGGGATCGAGTCCCGGGGTCGAGTCCCGGGATAGAGTCCTGCGTTGGGCTCCCTGCATGGAGCCTGCTTCTCCCTCTGCCTGTGTCTCATGAATAAATAAATAAAATCTTAAAAAAAAAATAACTTGGAAGAGAATAGGTTGTAATAGGAATATTTGTCAATTCACTGTTTTGAATTCAATTGAGGTCAGATCTTTCCTGACGATGAGGACTGGCCAGTTAGGTTATAGAATGGCCATCTTCCACAAACAGAATGAACCAAGTGCCAAAGTTTTGACAATGATATATTTAAAGCACATATAACACAATGTACAATAGCTAGGAACTACAAATTTGCAACTATTAAACTTACACATTTTAGTAGTCAAGGCAAAAGAGGTGCGTATTTTCTAAAGTTCCTTTTGGGTCAAGACAGTTGAAAACCCCAGACTTGGGAGTCACTTGTACATACATCTAGTTCTCTTCAAAAGATGTTAGGTTAAGAGAACACAGAATGGTATAAATTAGGACTTTATATCATTCAGTATTTTGTTTGATTTTTTTCTTATGCCTCAAATCAAATGTGAATCTTCTAAAAGACTATAGTTGTGGGATGCCTGGGTGGCTCAGCAGTTGAGCATCTGCCTTTGGCTCGGGGTGTGATCCCAGGTCCAGGGATCGGATCCCACATAGGGCTCCCTGCAGGGAGCCTGCTTCTCCCTCTGCCTGTGTCTCTGCCTCTCTCTGTGTGTCTCTCATGAATAAATAAATAAAATATTAAAAAGAAAAAACTATAGTTGTGAAAGAAAATTAACTTGGTAGCTCTGTCTAAAAAGACCCCATAAAGGATATTATGGGTTGCAATACTGTTTCCCAGAGCAAAACCAGAAATCTAGCTTGGGACAAAGTTCCTGCATCAGAACCAACCAGTGCCTTTACCAAGGATGAATTCTGCTTTGGGAAATCAGACCCTAGTGACATTGTGGAGACTTTGAAATGGCTTCTACATCAGCCATATCTCTTTTGTAGGGAAATGGACAATATGTTCTGTATTCTTTCAAGACTTTCACTTTGTTTGCTCCATCAGCAAATGGGAATGTAGGAAAAGTTGTATTTCTGATCAGACTCATTCTTATGAATAGTCAAAATAATTGGAGAAAGACTGAAGGAGATGACTCTATAATTGCTATCAAGCCCTAGAACAATGGTGGCCTCCTGTACAGATTTGTTTCCATCAATTTCTGGGCTAAAGCAGCTACTTGGAAAGTTCTAAATGTTAGGAGAAGATGTCTGGGCCATTTGTCCCAAATCACTTAGAGGATTTGAAGCAATCTTATTAGTGGAAGTTCCTGCTCTGGTCATATCTCAGGCCTATTCTTCTGGCCAGGAGGTCCTGGGGAAGTTTGGGGCAAGGTCAGAGTTTTTCAAGGAACACTGTGGAAGAAGTCTCAAATTCCTCTGGAGGAACAGAAGCAATATGAAAAGTTTGTCCAAGCTCCTGCTTTTTGTGATGGCATTGCCTTTACATGTGCATGGGTGGATGTGTGTGTTTAAATGAGATTCCAAAATAAAGTAGCATTTCTTAGATATCTGTGTACATATATACATATTATGGAGAATAACTAGTCTTGTAGGATAATTTTTCATATCTTGTATTTTTAATTGACAATCTAAAATACATAAAGCATTTTCTGGATATTGTGGATGACCATCCTTTTAGAAGAGAAGTACTAAAAGAAGAGAGAAGTACTGTGTATTTGTTTAAAAGCAACCCTGGGGCGCCTGGGTGGCTCAGTTGGTTAAATGGCTGCCTTCAGCTCAGCTTATGATCCTGGGGTCCTGATGATCAAGCCCCACATTGGTCTCCCTGCTCCTTGGAGGGCTGGCTTCTCCTGCTCCTTCTACCCCTCCCCTGCTTGTGTACGCGTGTGCTCTCTCTCTCTCTCTCTCTCTCAAAAAATCTTTAAAAAAAAACAAAAGCAATGCAGATACCAAATGTTATGGATTTAAGTGTGCAGACTGGTGAAGATATGGAAGCATACTTAATATTTAATAACAGATTTACACAAATGTAGATCAGGTGGTTTTATAGTAAAATGTTTATACTTTAAACACTGTAAAAGAAATTTTATATTAGTTTAAATAGAAAAAAGCATGTAGTAGCATAGGCATATTCACTATGACAGCATTAACCTAGTTATGCCAAAACATTCGTCCTGTAAATTCATGTTCATTTCAGTGATTTTGTTTAGTATTACTTTACCTAATATGTACATATATACATAATAATTCGTCAACCCAGCAATCCATAAGAATTTTCATTCCTCCTCTTTTAGAAAGGATCTGTACTATGTTAAAGCACATGTGTTTGGGAATCAAATTCACTTGTATTTTAGTGTGGGCTCTACCATTTAACAACTTTATGTACCTCTTCATCAGTAAAGTGGGGCTTCATTAAATTTTACAACTATAATTACCTACTATCTGCCAGAACCTATTCTAAGATAATGAAAGCATATCATTGAACACAATAGATACAGTCTCTGCTCACAGTTTACTAGAAGAGGCAGGCAAACACATTATAGCATAGGTGCCATGCACATAGAAGTACATGTAACAAAGATGCCAAGCCTACCCCTGGCATCTGAGACTTGAAAGATATGGCAGTTAGTCAGGTGATGGGAGAACCAGTACAAGACACAAGGAATAGGAATGTGCACAAGGCAGAAGGTGAGAGAGCCTGGTACTTGGAAGAACAACATGTCTTCCATTAAGGCTCCAGCAGAATATATGATGGAAGCCAGGAAGAGGGTAAGTTTGGAGAGGTAAGCAAGCATGAGATTAGGTAAGTTTTGAATGCTCTATTAAGAAATTATCCTGAGGGTGGTATATCTGGAGCCATAGAAGACTTTTCAGAAAAGGAGCAACATGACCAAGCTTTACTTTCAGAATATCACTTGGGCTGCCAAGGAGAGAATGAAATGGAGAGGCAGAAATGTGACTAGTAGGGAAACAAATTAGGAGACTATTGCATCACCCCATGGGAGATGGCAACCTGTTCTAAAGTGTAGTGGCTATGAGTGGAGAGAAGGACAAATTCAGGAACTGTTCAGATTGGTCAGGTATGTGGTATGAGGGCAAATGAGAGGTTGGCTCCCAGGTTCTGGATTGGCTAGTGATTTGAGCTGGAAATAGGCAGTTGAGTCATCACCTTGATGATACTGAAGCCACTGGTGTAGATGAGTTCTGAGTCTGCAGAATGTTGATTTGGATGGTGGGTGTGGAGTGCCACGTTCAGGGCCTGACTAGGATTCATTGTCTCTTCTGGCTAGATCACTCTCCTTTTTTATTTGTTCATCAAATATTTGTTGAGTATATAGTATTACATGCCAAAGGGCTAGGGACATATCACTGTAAAAAGTCCCTGTTTTGATGCAGCTTATTTTTTAGCATAGCAAGACTGGCAACACTAAGAGGTAACATAATCTAGCCATTAAGAGCACACACTTGGGAGCCATTCTGTTCAGGTTTGAATCCCAGCTCTGCCATGTCCTGAGCAAGCTACTAACCTTTCTGTTCCTCAGTTCACCCAACTCTAAATTGGGAATAGTAATAGTGCTTAGTGCATAGGGTTATTGAGAGCATTAAACTAATCAAAGTGCTTAAATCTAATGCCTGCACCATAGAAAGCGCTATATGAGGGTTTTCTATTATTTAGATAGTCTTTTAGGCAGATGCTATAGAGAAAATGGAGTGGGAAGTGGGAGATTGATCTACCATGGTCCAGAAAAGCCTCCCTGATATAGGAACATTTAAACAAAAACTTAATTGAAATGATATTGGTGTTAACAAAATTATAGGCAGAGATAAGAATAAATCCAGAAACCGTAAAGAGCAAGCATGTTTGACATCCTTAAAGATAGTAAGAAAACCAGTGTAGCTGGAGTGGTATGAGCCAGAAGGGACAATAGGTAGGAAATAAAGTAAGGAAAGTTACATAGGGCCTTTGTAGCATTTAAAAACTTTGGCTTTCCGTTCTTTCCATTCTGTGACTGGACCTCATGCTTCTGAAGTAGGTATGTGAGTTAGATCCAGGCAGTCAAAGCTTACACAATGATTAGCCCTTATTGAAACAAGCACTTACTCAAAGCTAATTATGTTGCTAGAGTGAACATTCTGGGAATTCTGTTGCCAAGAAAAAAGGTAGGATTGTTGTTGAGAATGTGTAAATTTGGAGTTACTGGCAGTCTTCTTGCCTCAATGAGTTGAGGGCCTAAGAGTGGAAACAATGTAGAAGAAAGTAGAAATATAAAGAGGGAAATATTGCTGACCACATCATTTGGTCCTTGGAGCAGGCTGTGCCAGAGTCTGAACCCCCACCTTAGATTTCGTGGTTACATGAGCCTCTTAAGCATTTTATTTTTGTTAAAGTCAGATTAGATTATGTTTTTGGTCACTTGCCAACCAAATTAAAGTAAGCAGAAGAAATGGAGTCATTGAGTCAAACTGAAAAGCAGTAAATGGCCTGTGAGAAAGGAAGAAAATCCAGAGTGAAGTCAAAGAAAGAGAGCATTTAAGACTACATTTTTAATGATTTTAACAATGTGTGGTAAATGTAATTAATGTTAAAGCAAGGACACATGAAATTTGTCCAAAAATCCTGGTGAAAGTATCCAGCACAAAATAGATAATTACGGAACAGTTTCTATAATGGTAAAAATATATGTCATCTGCCATCAAATTGCAAACTCCTTGGGAGCAGGAACCATATTTTAATTTATGTTGTCTTTAGTAAATTAAATGAAGTCACTCAAATGTTTGACTTGCATTTACTCTATATTATGCCTTGTATATGTGAGTTAGTAGTTGGGAGATAAGCCTGGGACCAACAACAAAGAAAGATAATCATAGCCCCCCACATTAAGCCAGGGATCCTGGCAGAGGCTAAAGTCATCCAGGGCCTTAATGTTCCCTAGCTTCTGGGAGATGTATATTTCTTTCTGGAAGAAAGTGCCTTCAATTTGTGCCCTCTGGTTTCTCAGAGATTAAGGTCTACCACCTAAGCCTATAACATTACCAAAAGAACGGCATGGGAAAAATTTTTTTTATTATGAATTCATGAATTTGTGTGTTATCCTTGTGCAGGGGCAATGCTAACCTCTGTATCTTCCAAATTTAGTATATGTGCTGCCCAAGCAAGCATCAAATGGAAAAATTGAGAAACACATCATCATTAGGAGATTTCAACATACCTCTCTTCACCTATTGCTACATGAAACAGGAAATAGTAAAGATTTAGAAGATTTGAATAAAACAAAAGTTTGATTCAACAAATAAGCAATTCAAACCCAACTGCTAAAAATGTGCATTCTTTGGGCAGCCCCGGTGGCGCAGCAGCGGTTTAGCGCGCTGCCTGCAGCCCAGGGCGTGATCCTGGAGACCCGGGATCGAGTCCCACGTCAGGCTCTCTGTGTGGTGCCTGCTTCTCCCTCTGCCTGTGTCTCTGCCTCTCTCTCTCTCTGTCTCTATGAATAAATAAAATAAAATATTTTAAAAAAAGGAAATTATTTTAAAAAATAAAAATAAAAAATAAAAATGTGCATTCTTTTCAAGCATACATGGGATATTTTCAAATAGTAATGTACCAGCCCATAAATGCCAGTCTCATCAAATTGCACCAACCAAGTCATCTTACCACAATGTTGTTAATCATAAGTCAGTAGAACAAAGCAAAATATTTCCTTTGAAGATTTAAAAAACTCTGAATAACTAGTTTATGTCAAAGGAGAAATCACAATGGGAATTTTCTAAACACTTGGAACAAACAATAGTGAAAATACTAAAAAATTAGATAATTGGGGCACCTGGGTGGCATAGTCAGTTAGGTGTCCAACTCTTGGTTTTGGCTCAGATCATGATCTTAGGGTTGTAAGATCAAGCTCCACATCAGACTCTCTCTAAAATAAATAAATCTTAAGAATGCCTGGGTGGCTTAGGTGGTTAAATGTCTGCCTTTGGCCCAAGTCATGATCTCCAGGTCCTGGGATCCAGCCCCACAACTGGCTCCCAGCTCAGTAGGGAGTCGTCTTCACCCTCTCCCTCTGCCTTTTCCCCTGCTTATTCTCTCTCTGCTTCTGTCTCTCAAATGAAGAAATAAATATTTTAAAAAATAAATCTTAAAAAATAGATAGTATACAGTAAAGTGAAACATAGAGGGAAATATGTAGTCTTATAGTATTCAATTTATAGTATTTTAAGTCTTGTAGTGCTTGAATTGGAAAAGTAGGGCTAATCCACCTTATGTTTAAAATAGAACAGAATAAATTCCAAAAATGTAAGTGAGCATAAGGATGATTATAAAAAAAAAAGATGATTATAAAAGTAGTATCAGAAATCAATGAGAAAGGGGGTGAGAGAACAATAAAAAGTCAATAAACCTGAGAATAGTCTTTTCTTTTAAGTAAACTCTATGCCCAGCTTGAGGTTTGAATTCACAACCCCAAGATCAAGACCCACATACTAAACTGAGGATGTTCTTTGAAGAAAACTGATAAAATAAAAAAAAAAAAAGAAAACTGATAAAATAGATAAACTTCTAAGATTAATAGGGGGAAAGAAGACCCAATTTTTTTTTAAAGATTTTATTTATTTATTCGTAGAAACACAGAGAATGAGAGGCAGAGACACAGGCAGAGGGAGAAGCAGGCCTCATGCAGAGAGCCTGATGTGGGACTCCATCCCAGGTCTCCAGGATCATGCCCTGGGCTGCAGGCGGCGCTAAACCGCTGTGTCACCAGGGCTGCCCAGAAGACCCAAATATTAATGATAAACGGAATATAACTACAGACCCATAAAGAGATTAAAATATAAAAATTCTGTGCCTGTAAATTTGAAAACCTTAACAAATTGGAAGAAGTTACAGAAAAATATGAAGAAAGATTCAAAATGCCATCATAGGAATGGAGAGAGACCTATAATTGTTAAGGAAATGGAAATAGATGATTTGAAATCTCCCAGAAAGAAAATACAAGGTCTAGGTGTTTTTTACAAATAAATTCTACCAGTCTTTCAAGGGACAGATCATTCCAATCTTATATAATCTCTTCCTGAGATGAGGGAAAAGAACAGCTCTAAACTCACTTTGTGACTCTAATATAATTTTGATACTGCAATCAGAAAAGGACAGTATGAGAAGGGAAAATTATGTTTTCAAATAATTTATAGACACAGTTCAAAAAATCCAAACTAAATATTGGCACATTTAATTTAGAAATGTATTAAGAAGATAATATATTGTGACCAAGTTGAGACTACCCAAGGAATGCAAGATGGTTTAACATATAAATATAAATATAAATATATATGTTATTAACTACTTTTACAGATGAAAGAAGAAATGTCATGTGAAGGCATTTTAAAGAATTCTGTGGTCATTCAATTTAAAATAAATTCCTAATTAGCTAAGAATAAAACTTTCTATATCTGATAGCATATCTACGAAACTCTGGAGTAAATACTTTTCTTGATGATGAAACGTCATATACATCACCTTTAAAATCATAAAACAGGGCTGAATTGTGTCACTTCAAAATTCATATGTTGAAGACCTAACCCCCAGCAGCTCAGAATATGACGGTATTTGGAGATAGAGCCTTTAAAATTTAAGGTAAAGTGATGTTATATGAGTAGGCCCTAATTCAATGTGACTAGTATCCTAATAAAAAGAGGAGAGGGGAGCCCCTGGATGGCTCAGTCAGTTAAGTGTCTGGTTTTGGCATGTCATGATCTCAGAGTCCTGGGATTGAGCCCCACATCAGGCTCCAGGCTCAGCAAGGAGTCTGCTTCTCCCATTCCCTCTATTATTCCTTCACCCTCTACCCCTCACTCCACTTGTGCTCTCTCTCCATCTCAAATAAATAAAATATTAAAAAAAAAAAAAAGAGGAGAGACACAAGAACTTGCACACAGAGAAATAACAATGTGAATAGATAGTAACAGGGTAGCTGTCTACAAACCAAGGACAGAGGCCTCAGAAGAAACCAAACCTGCTTACACTTGATCTGGTACTTCTAGCCTCCGGAATTGTAAGAAAATAAATTTCTATTGTTTAAACCACTTAGTCTGTGGTATTTATTATGGCAGCCTTAGCCTTCACTTCATTTGATAGTGAACCCAGCACAGTAAGATAGGGAAAAAAGGTGTGAGAATTAGAAAGGAGGAAACCAAATTATAATAATCCCAGGTAAAGTGCACCTGGTGGCTCAGTTGGTTGGACTTCTGACTCTTGATTGCAGCTGGGCCATGATCTTGGGGTCATGAAATCGAGCCCCCAGTCAGGCTCTGCTCTCAGCAGGAAGTCTGCTTGAAATTCTCTCTCTCCCCTTCCCTCTGCCCTTCCTCCTGCTCTCTTTCTCTCAAATAAATAAATCTTGGAAAAAAATAATCCCAGGTAATATGATTGTCTATGTAGAAAACCTTAAAGAATATACTAGTTAACTATTAAAAATAATAAAACATTTACAAGTTTTTCAAATTAAAAATCAGTATACAAAAATCAGTTCTGGTGGTACTTCTGTAATGATGGAGTGAGGCTCCCTGAAAATCTGTTCCTCCATAAAAGCAATGAGAACACTGATAAAAAAATTCTAAAATCATCTTTTTTGAACTCAAAATTAACCAAAGGTTTATAACAACCTAATGAATATGTACATAAGAAAATAGCTGAATCTAAGAATAGCAAGATTCGTGATGTTTAACCAGTCCCATGATGGGACTCATCCTTTTCTCTCCAGTTTTGTAAAATCATTAAAAACAAATAACTTCACAATCACAGTAGCCATGAAAACCAGCAGCCTAATTAGCACCTAGTGGGGCAGAATGGGTTTGGAACCCTCTAAAAAGCCCCATTTTCAGAGAATTGTCATTATTTAACGTATCTGATTCCTCATTAACCCCCAATCAGAGGGCTTATCTTTATTTGACCTGATTCAAAGCTTGCTTAGTGTGAACAGCCTTTTCCCCAGGACATTTGTTGAAAAAAATCAGAGGCAATTGCTTAACATCTCAACTGCCTGAGTTGGAAAAACAACTGGGGCAAACAAAAAGCTGATCAAACACCTAAAAGGAAAGTCTTGTGAATAAAATATCCATAGGGGATTTTGAAAAACTCTGACATAATCCTGGGACTCTAGAAGGTCATACACATGTGACTATACCCATGTTCAGGAAGGACCTGAGAAAGCCTGAATTTCCCACCACTGCCTCACCTTGAAGCCCTGGGCAAGCAGGAACTGAAGACTAATGTAGAGGTGTAAGCTGCCTGCTAGAGACTTGAAAATATTCCCCACCATACACGAAATGCCCTTTGGCAATACCTGGGTGATATCCTGATTCAAGGCATTTCAGGAAGTCTTTGTTCAATTGTTGACTTAACACTAAGCGAAACTGAGCAGAAATTTCAGTGACCACATATGACAACAAAACAAAACAAACCAACAACTACAAAGTTCACAGACGTTGTTCAGGAAGTCATTAAACAAAAGGCAATAACATCATCAACACAAACCACAAACAGTGATAACAACTAACCCTGGGGAGGGGGGAATCCCTGGGTAGCTCAGCGGTTTAGCTCCTGCCTTTGGCCCAGGGTGTGATCCTGGAGTCCCGGGATCAAGTCACACATCGGGCTCCCTGCATGGAGCCTGCTTCTCCCTCTGCCTGTATCTCTGCCTCTCTCTCTCTCTCTCTGTCTCTCATGAATGAATAAATAAAATCTTTAAAACAAAACAAAACACTGGGGAGGGTGGGAATCTGATTCCCAGAGCTTCCACATATGTAAAATGTCCAGTTATCAAGAACAACAACAAAAATAGGAGACACAAAAGAAACAGGAAGTATGGTCTACACAGGAGGAAAAATCGTTCAATAGAAACTATCCCTAAGGAAGCCCAGATATTGGACTTACTAGACAAAATCTTTAAATTAGCTATTATAAATATGTTCAAATAATTATAGAAAACCATCTCTAAAGAACTGAAGGTATGAGAACAATGTCTTACCAAATAGAGACTATCAATCAATAAAGAGTAATTATGAAAAAGAACCAAATAGAAGTTTGGAGTAGAAAAGTACAATAACTGAATGAAATACTTCGGAGAGGACCCCATAAGCAGACTTGAGCTGGCAGAAGGAAGATTCCGTGAACTTAAATATAGGTCAGTTGATATTATCAAGTCAAAGAAAAGAGAATGAAGAAAAATGAATAGAATCCCAGAGACCTGTGGAACATCAACTGTACAAACATATGCATAATAGGAACCTCAGAAGAAAATGAAAGAAAGGGACAGAAAAAAACATTTTAAGATATAATGGCCAAAAATTCTGCAAATTTGATGAAAAACAATCTACATATCCAAGAAGCTCCACAAACTCTAATAAACTCAGAGATCCACAAAGGGACACATTACAATCTTCCAAAAGTGAAAGACAATTCTGAAAGTAGCAAGAGAGAAGCAATTCATCACAAATGATTCTCAGCTAGTTTTTTTTTTTTTTTAAGATTTTTATTTGAGACAGAGTGAGAGAGGACAAGTGGGGAAATGGGTGAAGACTGAGGGAGCTGAACAGGGAGCCTGACACAGGGCTCCATCCCAGGATCCTGAGACCATGACCTGAGCTGAAATCAGATGCTTAACTGACAGAGCCACTCAGGTGCCCTATAACAGCTATTTTTTAAGTTAAAAGTCATGGAAGCTGGGGTGCCTGGGTGGCTCAGTCAGTTGAGCATTTGACTCTTGATTTCAGTTTGAGTCATGATCTCAGGGTTGTGGCATCAAGCCCCAAATTGGGCTACATGCTCAGCACAGAGTTTTCTTGGGATTCTCTCTCTCCCTCCCTCTCCCCACTGCTGCTCCTTCTCCCACTCACTCTCTCTAAAGAAAGAAGAAGAAGAAGAAGAAAAAACCCAAAGAAACCATGGAAAAAGAACACAGTGGGATGAAATATTCAAAGTGCTGAAACAAAAAGACTGTCCACCAAGAATTCTATAGCCAGTAAAACTAACCTTCAAAATGAATAGGAGAGGGGGATCCCTGGGTGGCTCAGCGGTTTGGCGCCTGCCTTTGGCCCAGGGCGCGATCCTGGAGTCCCAGGATCAAGTCCCACATCGGGGTCCCGGCATGGAGCCTGCTTCTCCCTCCTCCTGTGTCTCTGCCTCTTTCTCTCTCTATGTCTATCATAAATAAATAAATAAATAAATAAATAAATAAATAAATAAATAAATCTTTTTAAAAAAATAAATAGGAAGGTTAAACATTCCCAGATAAACAAAAACTGAGAGAATTCATTGCCTGCCATCCTGCACTACAAAAAATACCAAAAAATGTCCTTCATGTTGCATTGAAAGGACACTAGAATCCACATAAAAAAATACAGAACACCAATAAAGGTAAGTACATAAATA
Source organism: Canis lupus familiaris (assembly GCF_011100685.1). Taxonomy (NCBI): domain Eukaryota; kingdom Metazoa; phylum Chordata; class Mammalia; order Carnivora; family Canidae; genus Canis; species Canis lupus. Next base: position 63,495,351 of record NC_049238.1, read on the forward strand.
AATATAAAAGACTGTATACGTTTATTTTTTATTTGTAACTTTTTCTTTTTTTTTTAATTTTTATTTTTTAGTATTTTTTTTTTGTAACTTTTTTCTTCTACCTGATTTGAAAGATGACTATATATAGCAAACATTACAATTTATGGGCTTATAATGTATAATGATGTAATTTGTATGGCAATGATACTATAAAAATGAGGAAGAAGTGGGTATAGGAGCACAGTTTTTGTATGCTACTGCAACTAAGTTGGTATTAATCCACACTAGATTGTTTTAAATTAAGATATTAATTGGAGACTGACCTGGGTGGCACAGTCAGTTAAGTGTCTGACTCTTGATTTTGCTCAGGTCATGATCTCATGGGTTGTGAGACTGAGTCCCATGTGAAGCTCTGTGCACAGCAGGGAGTCTGTTGGGATTCACTCTCTCCCTCTCCCTTAGCCCCTCCCCACTGTATGTGCATGCTCACTCTCTCTGAAATAAATAAATCTTCAAAAAAAATTAATTGCAATCCACAGACAACTACTAAGAGAATAGCAAAAATAGAGTGAAGTAAACAAGGTAATTAAAGGGGCAAACTAAAAAATATCTGTTTAACATAAAAGAAGACCTTGATGGAGAAATAGAGAAACAAAAAAGACATTAGACTTAGAGAAAACAAATAGGAAAATGGCAGACTTAAATCCTATCTTATCAGTAATTACATCAGATGTCTTCTTTGGAGAAATGTCTATTCATGTCTTTTGCCCATTTCTCAGTTGGATTCTTTGATTTTTTTTGATGTTGAATTGTTAGTTCTTTATATATTTTGGATACTAACCCTTTATCAGAGATGTCATTTGCAAATACCTTCTCCCATTCAGTAGGTTGTCTTTTTGTTTCCTTTGCTATGCAGAAGCTTTTTATTCTGATGTAGTCCTTATATTTTATTTTTGCTTTTGTTTCTCTTACATCAGGAAACATATCTAGAAAAATGTTGTTATGGCTGATGTCAGAAAAATTACTGTTTGTGCTCTCTTTTAGGATTTTTATGGTTTCAGGTCTCACATTAGGTTCTTATTCCATTTTGAGTTTATTTTTGTGTATCGTATAGGAAAACTTCATTCTTTTGCATGTAGCTGTCCAATTTTCCCAGCACCATTTGTTGAATTTGGAGATGAACCTTTAAAGACTTAATTAAGGTAAAATGATGTTATATGGGTAGGCCCTAATCCAATATGACTAGTATAAAAAGAAGACAGAGGAGTGTGTGAATGGCTCAGTTGATTAAGTATTTGCCTTCAGCTCAGGTCATGATCTTAGGGTTCTGAGATTGAGCCCCATATCAGTCTCCCTGCTCAGCAGGGAGTCTGCTTCTCCCTCTCCCTCTGCCCCTTTCCCCTGCTTGTGTTCTCTCTTTCTCTCTCAAATATATAAATAAAATCCTTAAACAAAATAAACAGATGAGAAAAAAAAAGATATACTATGCAAACAGTAACTGAAGGAAAGCAAGAATGACTATGAGAAAATCAGGCAAAATAGATTAAGACAAAAATTGTTACTAGACACACTTGTGTTATGGTCAATCCATCAAGAAGACATCACAACTATAAATAAATACAAACCTAACAACAGAGCCCCAAAATACATGAAGCAAAAACTGATGGAATTAAAGGAGAAAATAGACAACTTAATAATAATAGTTGGAGATTCAACAACGATTTAATAGAACAACTACACAGAAAATCAAAGATATAGAAGACTTGAGCAACACTCTGAGTAAACCAAAAAACATTCATAAAACACTTCACCCAACAACAGTAGAGTATACAATGAAATATTCATGGAACCTTTTCAGGATAGAGCAATGTATTAGGCCACAAATATGTCTCCATATATTTAAAAGGACTCCAATGTGTTCTCTGACCACAGTGAAGTGAACTTGATCCCTGCTCAGTGAGGAGTCTGCTTCTCTCTCTCTCTCCCTCTGCCCCTTCTCCTGTGCTCATGCTCTCTCTCTCAAATATTAAATGAAGTCTTAAAAAAAATCCTCCCTCCCTTTCTGCTCTCTCTCACTCTTCCTCTCTTCCCCTTTCTAAAAAAAAAATCTCAAAGTTAATAACTTTTTACCTTAAGAAACTTGAAAAACAGCTAAATGCAAAGCAAACAGAATAAAGGAAATAATAAAGATTAGAAAATACATAAATGAACTAGAAAGTACAAAAATAACAAAAATTCAATGAAACCGAAAGATGGTTTTTAGAAAGAGAAAAAAAAGTGACAAACTTTTAACTAAACTACCAGGGGAAAGAAGAAAGAGAAGACACAAATTACTAAAACCAGAAATGCGGGTACATTATGTGTAATGAAGAATTAACCTCACCCATAGAGAGATCTGGCCTTTGCCCTGGCAACTGCAGTTTGGTCTCTAGGCCTCTGAAACTCCTGCCTAATAAGAGTATATTTGTTTGCCCGGGGCCTTTGGCCATATTGTATTATTTCCAACCTTCAAAAGAACTAGAGACTAAAGATATTAGCTCACCTATTGGGAAGAGCTGCAGACTGATCAAGCTCCATTGAAAACTCTGGACACTTAAGATTTGAGTGAGCTTTTCTGGTTGGTAACACTCTGTATTGTCACTGGGAAGAGTTAATGGTATCCAGGACCATGAGAAGAGATGACCAGAAGCTCTGCATTTGGACATCTTCCAGACTCTGCCCTGTGGATCTCTTCCTATGGCTCATTTTATCCCGTGTCCTTTTCCTGTAATAAGTCATGAACATAATAGCTTTTAGTAAGTTCTGTGAGTCTTTCTATTAAATTATCAAAGCTGAGAGTGTTTTTAGAAACACTTCCACCTTTTCCCCACTAAATTTACAATTAGTGTTAAAAGTGAGGGTAGTCTTGTGGGGACTGTTCCTAGCTGGCTAAAACTCTCTGTATATCATTACTGACCTTACAGAAATAAAAAGAACTGGAAGGAAATACTATGAACATGTTAACAAATTAGAAAACCTAAAGGAAATTAACAAGTTTCTAGAAAGGAAAGCTACCAAAGTGACTCAAGTAAATCTGAATATATCTTTTATATTAAAGAGATTGACGTAATCATTAAAAAAAAAAAAAAACCACAAAGAAAACTCAAAGCCCAGATGGCCTCACTAGTAAATTCTATGAAATATTTAAAGAAGAACTAACACTAAACACTAATCCTTTACAGGCTTTTTCAGGAAATAGTAGAAGAGGAAACACTTCCCGGTTTGTTTTTTGAAGCTAGTATTACCCAGGTACCAAAACTAAAGATATCACAAGAAAAGAAAACTACAAATCACTACCCTTTACTAATGTAGATGCAAAAATTCTCAACAAAATATAAGCAAACTGGGACACCTAGGTGGCTCAGTGGTTAAGCGTCTGCCTTCAACCCAGGGAGTGATTCTGGAGTCCTCAGATCAAGCCCCATGTCGGGCTCCCAGCATGGAGCCTGCTTCTCCTTCTGCCTGTGTCTCTGCCTTTCTCTGTGTGTCTCTCATGAATAAAAAAAAAAAAAAAAAAAAAATATATATATATATATATATATATATATATATATATATATATGCAAACTGAATCCAGCAACACATAAAATGGGTAATATACCATGACAAGCTGAGATTTTTATCTCAGAAAATGGGAATTCAGGGCACCCAGGGTATCTCAGCGGTTTAGCGCCGCCTTCAGCCCAGGGCATGATCCTGGAGACCCAGGATCCAGTCCCACGTGGGGCTCCCTGCATGGAGCCTGCTTCTCCCTCTGCCTGTGTCTCTGCCCCCGCCCCTCTGTGTCTCTCATGAATAAACAAATAAAATCTTAAAAAAAAAAAAGGAAATGGGAATTCATGTTGCTCAACTTAACAAAAATCAGGCAATATGCCAAACCACATTAATGGAATTAAGACCAAAAACCACATGATCATCTTAATAGACTTAAAACAATGCATTTGATATAATCCAACACCCTTTCATGATAAAAACACTCAACAATTAGAATGAAACTCCCCAAGCTTATACTTACAAGCTTAATAAAGGGCATTTACAAAAAACTATAGTTAACATCATATTTAATGGTAAACTGCTAAAATCTTTCCCTCTAAGGTCAGAAATAAAACAAGGATCCCTCTCTTACTACTTCTATTTAACATTGTCCTGGAGGTTTTATCCGGCCAACTAGGCAATTTAAAAAAGCATTCAGATTATAAAGGAAGATGTAAATCTTATAAACATAAATATTAGAAGTAATAATGATGTGATCACAGATAGTGTGATCTTATAAACATAAGTATTAGAAATAATAAAGTTAAACAAATGTGCAGGATGCAAGATTAATATACAAAAACCAATTATATTTCAATACACTACCTATGAAAAGTCCAAAAGCAAAATTAAGAAAACAATTCAAGTTATAATCCCATCAAAAATAACATATTCAGGAATAAATTTAAACAAGGAGGTTCAAGACATGTACAATGAGATCTATAAAACATTACTGAAAGATGTCCTAAATCAATAGAAAAGCTTCCTGTGTTCTGGATCAGAAGATTTGATATTGTTAAGATGGCATTACTCCCCAAATCTATCTACAGATTCAACATAGTCCTCAAAATCTCAGCTATTTTTCTTTTTTTTTGCAGAAATTAACAACAGATCCTAAAATTTATATAGAAATGCAAGGACTCATAATTATCATAACTACTTTGGAAAAGAAGAAAAGTGGAAGACTCATGCTTCTTGTCAAAACTTAGTATAAAGCTACAGTAATTAGGACTTTGTGGTATTGCCAGAAGGCTAAATATATAGATTAAGGGAATATAATGAAGAGTCCAGAAACAAACCAATACATCAATGGTCAATTGACTTTCAACAAGGGTGCCAAGGCCATCCAATGAGAAAATAATAGTCTTCTCAACAAATTGTGCTGAAGTAACTTAGATATCCATATGCAAGAGAAAGAATTTGGACCCCTACCTCAATAAAACCCCTACCCCTACTCTACAGATATTAACTCAAAATGGATCAGACCTGGGCAGCCCAGGTGGCTTAGCAGTTTAGCACCACCTTCAGCCCAGGGCGTGATCCTGGAGACCCAGGATCAAGTCCCACGTAGATTCCATGTATGGAGCCTGCTTCTCCCTCTGCCTGTGTCTATGCCTCTGTGTGTATGTGTGTGTGTCTGTGTCTGTGTGTCTGTGTGCCTGTGTGTGTCTGTGTCTCATGAATAAATAAATAAAATCTTTTAAAAAATGGATCAGACCTAAATGTAAGAGCTACAACTATAAACCTCTTAGAAGTAAACATAGGAGTGAATCTCTATGACCTTGGATTAGGCAATGGTCTCTTTTTAAAAAAAATATTTCATTTATTTATTCATGAGAGAGAGAGAGAGAGAGAGGCAGAGACACAGATAGAGGGAGAAGCAGGCTCCATGCAGGGAGGCTGTTGTGGGACTTGATCCCAGGTCTCCGGGATCACACCCTGGGCTGAAGACAGGTGCTAAACCCAGGGATCCCTAGGCAATGGTCTCTCAATCTGATGCCAAAAGCACAAGCAACAAAAGAAAAATAAATCAGACTTCGTCAAAATGTTTGTGCTTTAAGAGACATCACCAAAAAAGTGAAAAGGCAATGCAATGAGTGAGAAAAAATATTTGCAATTCATTTATCTGATAGGCAACTTGAATCTAGAATTCAGGCATACCTCATTTTACTATGTTTTACTATATCGCTCTTTGCATGTATTGTGGTTTTTTGTTTGTTTTTTACAAACTGAAGGTTTATGGCAACGTTGAGACAAGTCTATCGGTATCCCATTTTTTCCAACTGTGTTAGTTCACTTCACGTTTCTGTGTCACATTTGGTAATTCTTGCAGTATTTCAAACTTTTTAATTATATTTGTTATGATGCCTTGTGATCAGTAACATTGTTACTATAATAATTGTTTTGGGGTGTGACAAACCACACCCATAGAAAACAGTGAGCTTAATAAATGTTGTGTCTGCTATGACTGCTCTAACTGATTCCCCCCGTCTCTCTCCATCCTCAGGCTTCCCTACTGACTAAGACACAACAATATTGCAGTTAGGTCAGTTAATAACCCTGCAATGGTCTCTAGGTGTTCAAGTGAAAGCGGACTTGCATGTCTCTTTCTTTAAATCAAAAGGCAGAAATTATTAAATTTAGTGAGGAAGTTATGTTGAAAGCCAAAATAGGCCAAAAGTTAGGCCTCTTGATCCAGATAGCTGAGTTGTGAATAAAGGAAAAGTTCTTTTTTTTTTTTTTTTTTTTTTTTTAAGGGAAAGTTCTTGATGGAAATTAAAAGTGCTACTCTAGTGAATAGACAAATGGTAAGAAACTGCTTTATTGCTGATATGTAGAAAGTTTTAGGGGTCTGAATAGAAGATCAAACACGCCTCAACATTCCCTTAAGCCCAAGCCTAATCCAGAACAAGACCCTACCTCTCATCAATTCTGTGAAGGCCAAGAGAGGTGAGGAAGCTGCAGAAGAGAAGTTGGAAGCTAGCAGAGATTGGTTCATGATGTTTAAGGAAAGAAGCTGTCTCTGTAACAGAAGACAGTGCATCATGGAGCAGCAAGTGCTGATGTAGAAGCCCAGCAAGTTATCCAGAAGATGTAGCCAAGGTAATTAATGAAGGTGACTATGCAAAAAAACAGATTGTCAACGTAGGCAAAACAGTCTTCTATTGAAAGAATATGCTATCTAGGTCTTTTGTCACTACAGAAAAGAAGTCAGTGCCTGGTTTCAAAGCTTCAAAGGACAGGCTGATTCTCTTGATAGAGACTAATGTAGCTAGTGACTTTGAGTGGAAGCCAGTGCTCATTTACCATTCTGAAAATCCTAGGGACCCTTAAGAATAATGCTAAATCTATTTTGCCTGTGCTCTATAAATGTAATAACAAGATATGGATGACAGCACATCTGTTTACAACATGAGTTACTGAATATTTTAAGTGCACTGTTGAGACCTACTGCTTATAAAAAAAAAAAAAAGATTCCTTTCAAAATATTACTCTCATTCACCATATACCTTGTCACCAAAAAGTTCTCATGGACATGGACTATGAGATTAACGTCATTTTCTTGCTTGCTAACAAGCATCCATTCTCCAGCCCATGGATCAAAGAGTAATTTCAACTTTCAATGGTTATCATTTAAGAGATACATTTCATAAGGTGATAGCTACCATAAACAGCAATTCCTCTGATGCATGTAGGCAAAGTAAATTGAAAAACTTCTAGAAAGGATTCACTATTCTATTTTTTTTTAAAGATTTATTTATTTATTTGGGGGGGGGAGAGAGAGTGCATGCATGAGTAGGGGGAGGGGCAGAGAGAGAGAGGGGAAGAATCTCAAGCAGACTCCCAGCTGAGCACAGAGCCCAACACAGGGCTTGATCCCAGGACCCTGAGCCCAAACTAAGAGCTAGATACTTAACTGACTGAGCCGCCCAGGTGCCCCAGGATTCACTATTCTAGACACCGTTAAGAACATCTGTGATTCATGGGAAAAGGTTCCAATATCAACATTAAAGGAATTTGGAAAAGTTAAATCCAGCCCTCATAGATGACTTTGAGGGGCTCAAAACTTCAGTGGAGGAAGTAGCTACAGATGTGGTGGAAACAGCAAGTGAACTTGAATTAGAAATACAACCCGAAGATGGCTCTGATTTGCTACAATCTCATGATAAAATTTTAATGGGTGAGCAGCTGCTTCTGATGGATGAGGAAAGAAAGTGATTTCCTAAGATGAAATCTTCTTTGGATAAAGGTGCTGTGAAGATTGCTGAAATGACAACAGAGGGTTTAGAATAGCACATACACTTAGTTGATCAAGTGGCAGCAGTTTTAGAAGATTGATCCTGTTTTTAAAGCATTTCTATATTCTGCAGGTAAAATGCTATCAAACCACATTACATGCTACAAATTGTTCATGAAAGGAAGAGTCAACCAATGTGACAAACTTCACTGTTGTCTTATCTGAAGAAATTGCCCCAGCCACTCCAGCCTTCAGCAACCACCACCCTGTTTAGTCAGAAGCCCTCAACATCCAGGCAAGACCCTCCCCCAGCAAAAAGATTATGACTCTCTGAAAGCTCAGATGATGGTTAGCAATTTTCTAACAATGAAGTATTTTTTTAAAGATTTTATCTATTCATAGAGACACAGCTAGAGAGAGAGGCAGAGGGAGAAGCAGGCACCATGCAGGGAGCCCGACATGGGACTCGATCCCAGGTCTCCAGGATCACGCCCTGGGCTGCAGGCAGCGCTAAACCGCTGCGCCACTGGGGCTTCCCTAACAATGAAGTATTTTTAAGTTAAGACATATACATCATCTTTTTAGACATAATGGTATTGCACACTTAACAGACTACACTGTAGCGTAAACATAACTTATATGCACTGTGAAACCAAAATTCATTTAACTTGCTTTACTACAATACTTGCTTTATTTTAGTGGTCTGGAACTGAACCTACAATATCTCTGAGGTATGCCTGTATATAAAGAACTCTTACCACTCCATGGTTTAAAAAATCTGACTAAAAAATAGGCAGCAAATTTGAATAGGCATTTCTCCAAAGAAGACACTTCACCAAAGACATATATCAAAAAAAGATATACAGATGGCCAGTAAGCACATGAAAAGATGCTCACCATCAGTAGTAATCAGAGAAATGAAAATCCAAATAATGATGAGTTACCACTCCAGACATATTAGGGTGGTTGGAAATCATAAAGAGACATAACAAATATCGGTGATGGTATAGAAACATTGGAACCTTATACATTGCTTGTGGAATTGTAAAATGGTGCAACTACTTTGCAAAAGAGCCTGGCAGTTTCTCAAAATATTAAACAATTACCAGAGGACCTAGAATTTCTCCTGAGTATAAACCCAGAAGAATTGAAAACTTGTCCACACACAAGTTTCATAGCAACATTATTCATAATACCCCCAAAGTAGAGAGAACTTTTCTTTTGAAAATTGCTATATATCTAGTGAGGTGTGGGATATTAGTATGTCCTCCCTGACCTTTTTAAGTTAGCCTATAATTTCTAGAAAACAGAAAAATCAGGTGAGTATTGGAGAATATATTTTGGGAAAGAAGAGAAATTATAAAGGAAATACTAGATTGTGAACCTTTTATAGTGTGTGTATTTGTGAGTTTTGCATGTAGGTAAGTCAAATGAGTTATTTAGTTATCCCTGATAATGTGAAAAAGTACTGATCTCTGTTATTAAAACAAGTATGTTTACAAATTTGAAGAAGCAATATATTTATTGGAAAGGATTGAAAAGGATTTTGGTGAATGGTTCAAGTAGTGGTGAGTTTATAACTTTAAGCCTATAAAAATTTGGGGCAGTACTATAACTCTTGGTTTTTTTTCTACTCTTTTCACAGAGTACAAGTAACATTGAAAAGTGTTTCAGGGATACCTAGGTGGCTCAGTTGGCTAAGCATCTACCTCAGCTTCAGGATCCCAGGATCCTGGAATCAGGCTCTACCTGAGGCTCCCTGTTCAGTGGGGAGCTTGCTTCTCCCTCTCCCACTGCCTGCTGCTCCCCCTGCTTGTGCTCTGACTCTCTCCTTGTCAAATAAATAAATAAAATCTTAAAAAAAGAAAAAAAGAAGTGTTTTGGTTATTTATAACATAAGTGTAAGGGATTTTATGGAAGTGCTTTATATTGACCTACTTGTTGAGTACTATTTTAATTTCAAATCCTTTAGATATTTGGATTGGAACTGCATTTTGGAATTCATCATTACTTACAATGTCACCATCAAATGACCATCCAGTTAGACCCACCCCCCCAGATGGAGGCTGGGGATGGGCAGTGGTTGTTGGAGCTTTTATATCCATTGGTTTCTCTTGTGCGTTTGGCAAATCTATTTCTGTATTTTACAAAGAAATTGAAGAAATATTTAATGCCAGCACCAGCGAAGTGTCATGGATCTCTTCTATTGTGTTTGCTGTCATGTATGCTGGAGGTAAGTGCCCAGAAAGCCTGCTCTTTTAATTTTCAATAGTCAGACAAAAGCTCCATGTTAAGTAGTTTTTGTTCTTGATGTGTGTGATATGTGTAAGATATTTTAAATGTTAGTTTTTGAAGCTATGTAATTGGCATCATTTATTTTTCATTCCCTTTAACAATAAAGTCTACACATAGCCTTGTACTGTCAGATCAGTTACATTGCAAAACAGATATCATTATAAAGGGTAACTGTCTTTAAGAATGATTTTTGTGTTGGTTGCTGGTGTATGGAAAGTCATTCGATGTTTGTGTTTTAATTAAATATTCCTGCTAACTTCTATTACTTCCAATAGTTTATTGGTAGATTTTTTTCAAAATTATAAGATAGACAAACATCTTTTGCAAATACTGATAGTTTGGTTTCTTCCTTTCCTTATACATTTCTTGCCCCCTGTCTTACTGCACTGCCTCGGACCTCCAGTATAATGTTGAAGAAAAGTGATGGTAGGCATTCTTGTTTTGTAGTTCTGTTTTGGTTTTGTTGTTGTTTTCTATGAGAAACAAAGTACATTTCAGCTAATTTGAAAATATGCTGGAAAGTCAGAAGTTGGATCAGGCTTGCTCATACATTGCATCACATTCATGCACATTTGCTCCATCTCAAAAATTAAAGACAAAGCAAACTTGCTACAAATATGTTGTTTATATCCTAGATACATGTATCCTGTGTTTCCAGGATACAAGTACAGGAAACATCCTATAATCACTTATAATCAGGCTATTTGCAGCCTAATCTGCCTTGAAGGAGATAGGTTAAGACCTTCCATACTTCAGTTAAAATCCATCCTGTATGTTCTAGATGTATAGAGGAAGTACATAATACATTGTACAATCAATGCTATATTTTTCCCATTACACAAACCTGGGACTCTGAAATAAAGTAGGAAGCAGTATTTCTTACCCCTGTTTTCTTTTTTATCTGTTTATTTTGTGGAGTGGGGTATTTATGTCTCTGCATCTTTTCATGTTGGGAATGCCTTGTACAGGTGTATACACCTGTGAGGGGTAGGTTTCTGCTCTATGTTATTAAGTTGTTTGCTCTCTCCTAGGTCCTATCAGCAGTATCCTGGTGAATAAATATGGCAGTCGTCCAATCATGGTTGTTGGCGGCTGCCTGTCAGGCTGTGGCTTGATTGCGGCTTCTTTCTCCAAAACTGTACAGGAACTTTACTTGTATATTGGATTTATTGGAGGTGAGTTGCTACTGATATATTTTCAAGCATTACTTATTATATGGACTCTTTGTAGCATTCATCTGATCCCCAAGCATTACTTATTATATGGACTCTTTGTAGCATTCATCTGCCAATTCTTTTGAAAAAAAATGAAAGCTCTTTGTTAGAAAAATTATTGGGTCATTATTAAGAGCTATACATATGTTAATAGCATAGTACCAGAGAAACATGTCTTTATTTTTTTTTAAGATTTTATTTATTTGAGAGACAGCATGAGGGAGAAGCAGACTCCCTGCTGAGCAGGACCCTGAGCCAAAGGCAGATGCTTAAGAGACTGAGCCACCCAGGTGCCCCCCAGAGAAACATGTCTTTAAAGAAAGTTCTGGTACTTCGGGGTTATTTTTCATTAAAAGGGAGGGTTTTTTTCTTTCTTTCTTCCTTTTTTTTTAAGATTTTATTTATTTATTCATGAGAGACACAGAGAGAGGGGCAGAGAAAAAGGCAGAGGGAGAAGCAGGCTTCATGCAGTGAGCCTGATGTGGGACTCAATCCTATGTCTTTAGGATCACACTCTGGGCTGAAGGCAAGCGCCAAACCATGAGCCACCCAGGCATCCCTCTTTTTTTTTTTTTTTAATCTTAAAAAACATAATGGCCATAGTAAAGAGTGTGTGGCAAGTTGTTGAAATGGTGATCAGCTATTCCCACTCATTATCCTACTACCCAAGAAGAAATTGTTTCAAATTAGAATAGGAGAGAATGTCAGATACAAAGTAAGAATTTTCTGGTAAAGTAGTCATACACATTTTCCCCTGTCAGATACATGCCCCCCCTCCTAATAGCTAAATTTGGGAAATGAAACTGCTGGGGATAAAGAATATAGGTCATCCATTGCACTACAATTCAGAGAAAAACATTAATATTTTGATGCTCATATATTTTTTATGCATACACATATACTTTTTTAAAAAGATTTTATTTATTTATTTGACAGAGAGAGAGAGAGCACACGCATCAGGAGTAGCAGGCAGAGGGAGAGGGAGAAGCAGGCTCCTTGATGAGCAAGTAGCCCAATGTGGGGCACGACCCCAGGACCCTGGGACCATGACCTGAGTTGAATGCAGACATGCAACTGATTGAGCCACCCAGGCACTTCACATATATACTTTTTTTTTAGAAAAAAAGGGATAAGATTACGTATCACATTTGTAACCAATTTTTTAAAAACTTACTAATACATTATGTATATAGTTCCCCATCTCAATAAACATACTGCTGCAGATACTTTTTTTCCATTGGGTGAATGTGCCATAGTTTATTTCACCATTCTCTAATTGAACGACCTTTAGGTTGTTTATATTTTTTACTATTATTAAACAGCTTTTGTATGATAATGCTTCTCTGTATATCTTTGTGAACATGATAATTTCCTCAGGGCAAATTTTAGAAGTGGTATCACTGGGGGAAAAGGTTTTTGATAGTATTGACCAAATATCCTTTTAGAAAGATTCTAATAGGGATTCCCTGGGTAGCTCAGTGGTTTGGCGCCTGCCTTTGGTCCAGGGTGCGATCCTGGAGTCCCAGGATCAAGTCCCGCGTCGGGCTCCTGGCATGGAGCCTGCTTCTCCCTCCTCCTGTGTCTCTACCTTTCTCTCTCTCTCTCTCTCTCTCTATATATATATATATATATAAAATAAATAAATCTAAAAAAAAAAGAAAGATTCTAATACTGTACAGTCCCACCGGCAGGATATGAGATAATGCCAATAGCAGGTATTTTCTTTTTGGATCTGTACTTTTACTACATTAATTAAAATTTTAAGCATTTAAATATTTTAATTCATTTAGAATATTTGGACAACATAAGGAAGGAACAATATTTGTTCCCCTTGGTTATTCAGCCTGTTCATTATTTCATTTATTAACTTATTCAATAAATATTTATTGAGTCCCTACCATATGTTAGGGACTCTTCCAAGCTCTATGGGGATTAAGTCAACATGATAGACAAGATTCCTGCTCTATAGTGGAGAGAAGCAGACAATAAGCAGACAAACAAATACATGAATAAATAAGAAAAATATCAGCTTGTGATAAGTGCTTTGCAAAAACTTGAAACAGAATTTTGATGGAGAAGGATTGAATGACCCCTAAAGGGAAGGCCTCTCTCTCAGAGTTGGTGACCTTGAGTGGAGAACTGAATGGCAAGTAGTATCCAGGTTTGTGAAAATCTAGAGGAACAACTGTGCTCAGCACCTATGAGAAAACACTGGGTTGCAGGTAGGGAGGTAGGTAAGGGCCAAATCATGGTGCTTCCTAACCCAGAGCAAAAAGCTGTGGATGGCAGTCATTAGAGAGATGGAATGGGCACATTCTAATCAGGTTTACCTAGTAAGGGAGCCAGAATGGGAGACCACTTAGGAGGTTATTGGGATACTTGTCTCAGCTCCATTGATTGAAAAATCTACTATTTCCCTATTAACTTAATGTGTCTTTCGGTCCTATTCTTGGACTTTTCCCCAATTTTATTGATCAGTTTTTCTATTTCTGACTAAGTGCATGCTGTTCTCATTACTATAGCTGTAGAAAATATTTATATACCTGTTAGTGTTGATCCTGTCAATTATTTATACTTTTGGAATATTTTAATATATTTGTTTTCTGGGTGGTATTCTTTTTTAAGATTTATTTATTATTTTAAAGGGAGGGTGAGAGAGCAGGGGGAGGGGCAGAGAAAGAGGGAGAGAATCCCAAGCAGAATCCGCACTGAGTGCGGAGCTGGATGTGGAGCTGGATCTTAGAACCCCAAGATCGTAACCTGAGACAAAATCAAGAGTCGGGATGCTTAACTGACTGAGCTATACAGGTGTCACATCTCTGGGTGTATTTTAGAGTCATTGTACTTCATCTGAAAAATCGAATACATTGACATTTTCATAGAAATTACATTAAAATTAATGAATTTAGTGAGATAATGTTACTATCTTCACAATGTTGTATTTACTGTTCTAAAATATTTTCCCTCTCCCCACCACCCACTTTCTTCTTTTCCTGCCCTCTGCCCCTCCTCTTCCATCTTGCTCTCTGAATTTATAAAACTCATCTTCTCTCCTTTTTGTTTTCAATTTCCTATTCTTCAGGAAACCTAAAATTATGAAATTAAAGGAGCCTACATTTATTATTCTTATTATTGTTAAAGCAAAAAGAATTATTTTAATAATATATTTTATATCTAGTATTTGCTGCATAAAGAGATTTATATCTGTGTTTGATAACAGCCCACTTAATGATCTACTGGTTATGATGATGATTTTGACCTCTTGCCATTCAGTTTGTCTAGTTGGTTAATAACAAATATGTTTCTGACATTTATTTTGATATGTAATTCTTCCCCCCGTCCTTCCCAGGTCTCGGGCTTGCCTTCAACTTGAATCCAGCCCTGACCATGATTGGCAAGTATTTCTACAAGAGGCGACCGCTGGCAAACGGACTGGCCATGGCAGGCAGCCCTGTGTTCCTCTCTACTCTGGCTCCCCTCAATCAGACTCTCTTTGATATCTTTGGCTGGAGGGGAAGCTTCCTAATTCTTGGGGGCCTCCTACTAAACTGCTGTGTAGCTGGAGCCCTGATGCGACCAATAGGGCCGCCACCAACCAGTGTGGGGAAAGATAGATCTAAAGAATCCCTTCAGGAAGCTGGAAAATCTGACGAGAAAAAGGGAGCAGGTGATACAAATACAGACTTTAATGGCAGAAACCCTAAAGAGGAGAAACCATCGGTTTTTCAAACAGTTGAGAAACAGTTGGACTTATCCCTGTTTACCCACAGAGGCTTTCTACTGTACCTCTCTGGGAATGTGATCATGGTTTTTGGGCTGGCTACTCCTTTAGTCTTTCTTAATAGTTATGCCAAGAGTCAACATTACTCTAGTGAGAAGTCTGCCTTCCTTCTTTCTATTCTGTCTTTTCTCGATATTATAGCTAGACCTTCTATGGGACTTGTAGCCAACACCAAGTGGATAAGACCTCGAGTTCAGTATTTTTTTGCGGCTTCTATTGTTGCAAATGGAGTGTGTCATCTGCTAGCACCTTTAACCTCCAGCTACACTGGGTTCTGTGTCTATGTGGGCTTCCTTGGATTTGCATTTGGATGGCTCAGCTCAGTGTTGTTTGAAACACTGATGGACCTCGTTGGACCTCAGAGGTTCTCCAGCGCCGTGGGACTGGTGACCATTGTGGAATGCTGTCCTGTCCTCCTGGGGCCACCACTTTTAGGTATAGTATGCCTTACTACCTCTTTGGTTCTGTTAACATTAAACAGGCATAGAAGATGGAAAAGGTAATAGAAAACAGAGATTAGTGAGCTGCTTGGTGGCAGAGAACATTTCTCATTTCCATAGCCTCACTGTTGGCACAATGCTTGGCACAGCATAATTGCTCGGATTCTTAACAGAATTGAAAATATATTGAACCATCAACCTGAAAGAGGAGTCAAATGTTCTTACAAATGGCATTCTTTTTTGAAGTATGTTTTCTCTTCAGAAAACTTAATGTGCTTGTTGTAGAAAAACATGTAAAATACAACTCCACCTCTGATAGTAGCTCCCATGTAAGCTCATGGTTTACCAGCAACTGTTCTACTTTGTGTATCCTCATGTCTTACAAGCCTATGAAAGAGGACTGTCACAGTTCCTACTTCATAAGAACTAGAAACTTCGAAAGGTTAAATAATTTGCCTTATATCACATGGCTAGTAAGGGAGTATATAATTTGGGAACTGTTTCCTAAGATCATTAAATACTTCATCTTTTGAATTAATAGCTCATTAGATAACATTAGTGAAAATATAATTTGGCCTTCCTTTTATTTATTTATTTTATTTTTAAGATTTTATTTATTTACTAATGAGAGACACGGAGAGAGAGAGAGAGAGAGACAGAGGCAGAGACACAGGCAGAAGGGAGAAGCTGGCCCCATGCAGGGAGCCCCATGTGGGACTTGATCCCAGGACTCCAGGACCACGCCCCGGGCCAAAGGCAGGTGTCAAACCGCTGAGCCACCCAGGGATCCCCTGGCCCTCCTTTTAGATGTATACTTTTTGGAAGTATGATTTGGCTAGTGAGTGAGCATACATAAAAGAAAAGCCCTACAGCTGTCTTTTGATTCTGCTCTCTTCCTCCCCATATCTAGTGATTGTCCCAAGTCTTGTCAGTTTTCACCTCCTACATCTCTTTCTAATCAGCCCACTTTTCCATCACAACACCACTCTGTCCACAGCTCCTGTCTCCCATCTGGGCTGCCCCAGTAGCCTCCTAGCTGCTCTACCCAAATCCACTCTAGCCAGCCTTCAATCTGTTTTCTTCTCTGCAGGCAAAATTATCTGCAAATACAAACCTGATACCCCAGCTGCTTAGATCTTTCCAGTCGCTTCCCATTGTCCTTAGGGTGGAGATCAGATTCCCTCTAGTGGCCTACAAGGCGCCCCCCAACCCCCACCCCAACCTGGCCACCTGTCTCTCCAGCCTCATTTCCTGTCACTCACCTTTTGTTCTCTCTGCTCCAGCAATCCTGCCCTTCCTCCTTCCCCTCTCCCACCCCAGCTTCCCACCACCTGCCTTTGCACTTTGCTGTTCTCTGGCCACATCCTTCTCCCACCGCCTCCTCCTGGATAACTCCCATCCCCCTCTAGGTCTCTGCTTCATTTGC
This sequence comes from Canis lupus familiaris, assembly GCF_011100685.1. NCBI lineage: Eukaryota > Metazoa > Chordata > Mammalia > Carnivora > Canidae > Canis > Canis lupus. Next base: position 63,512,296 of record NC_049238.1, read on the forward strand.
ACTTTAAGGGAAGCCTCCCTGACCCTGCTGGCTGCTCCCAACCCCCCATTTTCTGCTTTCAAGCCCTCCTTGTCACAGTTTGTGTAGTGATTTGATTAACATTTCTCTTGTCCACTGAACTGTGGATGTTTGCTCCTCTGCTCTCCCTTATCCTCAGGGCCAGCAGCCCAGTGCCTGGTGTGTGTGCAGGCTCAGTAAGTAGTGCTGGATGACCAGCGCCCTGAGTTAGAAAAGCACAAGGAATCGTATTGGAATGGGTTATATTCAGTCTTCTCTTACGTGGAGAGTAAGGTTGTATGATATTCCTTAACATACCAATTTGATGAGGTGGTAACAAGGGATTTCATGGCCAAAAACATTTTGGAAACACCGAGTCTGATAGATATTTCTACTAGAGGACCTTGCAAAACCTTTAATATGCTAATGACGTTGTGAATCTTCACTAGAGAAGAATATGACAAGCCATTTCCTAAGTCTGACTTAAGATTTCATTACCTTTAAGTTGCTAAAAATAACAGGATATGCAAGGCCATCTAAAATCAAATGTCACATCATAAAAGATGTAATTTTTAGCAGTTCCTTTTTAGACAAATTCATCATTTGTGGGCTCTTTGTCTATTGGTTTTCATTTTCTTTCTGAGTGGATCCTTAAGCTTTATTTGGGGAAGGTATACTTGTTACTTTTGCCCACATAACTTTGTTTTGGATATCTTAGGTCGTCTGAATGACATCTATGGAGACTACAAATACACCTACTGGGCATGTGGTGTGATCCTAATTATCGCAGGCATCTACCTCTTCATTGGCATGGGCATCAATTATCAACTTGTGGCAAAAGAGCAGAAAGCAGAGAAGCAGCAGAAAAAGGAAAGTAGAGAGGAGAAGCCAAGAGAAGTTATTAAAACAGCAGAATCTATAGAATAGAGAGGCCCACGTGGCCCCAAAGAGGAGAAACATCTCGTCTGAATCATGGATAACCAGAGGAGCTTTGAACCAAACATTCTACTGAATCATGTTCTGTTAGTGCCGCTCACCACAGCCAGTGGACATCTGTGTGGAAGTGATACTGATGAGGGAGCAGAAGCCTAGCTGAGGACAAAGCATGAGCTGATACCCCCAACCTTACCTCTCCTGGGTGGGGTATATGTAGCATTCCTCCAGGGAGCTCCCAACTGTCTTAATGTGCATGTCTTGCTAGAGAGAAAAACAACCTTAACCTGATTATGGCAAGGCCTCCAGTATCTTGTAGGTCCTCTTTAGCATAGGAAAGTTCTTTTGTAAACCTTCCTTTTCCTGATCTCCCCCAACTCCCAAATATATAATCAGCCACCCCTCACAATTCAGGTATAGCTCTTTCTGCCCACAGGTCCTGTCCCCATGCTTTAATAAAACCACCATTTTGTACCAAGACATCTCAAGAATTCTTTCTTGGTCATTGGCTCTGGGACATCACCCCACTAAAACTCACCTATATTCAAAAATACATCAATATCAAGTGTCCATTGATGGGATTTTTATTTCATTCCTTACATCAATCATAATTTATATGTCACATCCTTTGGGATCAGGGGATTTGCAAAAGAAAGTTTCCTATTTGAAGTCATATTTACTAAGGTGTACTTTACATACAGTATAAATGTCTTTTATAAGATTATAGTTTGATGAATTTTGACGAGGTATTTAGATAAGTAACTATCACTCCAATACAGAACATTTCTAACAGACAATATAATTCCCTCCTGCCCCTCTGCAGTCAATTCCCTTCCCTTACCTACAGCCCCTAGCAAACATTGATCTGATTTCTGTCCCCTATAGTTTTGCCTTTTCCAGAATGGAATAAATGAAACCACATGGTATGTAGCTGGCATAGTAAGAAATATATATTTGCTCTTTGTCCCTAGTTCCTAGTACCTAGTTCCTAAAACCCTCGGCTTTCCCAAGTGATGAGTGTCTTTTGCATGCTTAGATGACTGGTGGCTAGAACCTCCTAGATAGCTTCAAGAATGAGGCTGGTCTCCAGAAAGACCAAGGCATGATTAAAGGGTTGGAACTTTCAGCCCTTCCCCATGACCTCTGGGGCAGGGGGGCAGGGGGTGGGTGGCATGGGAGAGCTAGAAGTTAAGTTCAATTACTAACAGTCAATGATTTAATCAATTGCATCTATGTAATGAAACCTCCATAAAAGCTAAACTACAAGGCTTAGAGAGCTTCCTGGTTGGTGAATACACTGATTGGGCTGGTGTTGGGAGGGTGCTCAGATGGAGCACAGAAACTCTGTGCCATGCCTCCCCACCATACCTTGCCTTTTGCATCCTGTGCATCCCTTCCATTTGGCTGTTCCTGAGTCATAGCCTTTAGAAATAAATCAATGAATGTAAGTAAAGTGTTTCCCTGAGTTCTGTGAAATTCCTGGCAAATTACCAAGCCAGAGAAAAAAGTGAAGGGAACTCCCAGCTTCTAGCTAGTTGGTCAGAGGTACAGGTGGCAACCTGGGACTTGTGGCTGGAATCTGAAGTAAGGGCAGCCTTGTGGGACTGAGCCTTTAAACCTGTGGAATCTGCACTAACTCTAGGGGCTTACTGTCAGCATTGAATTGCAGTATAGGATACCTAGTTTAGAGTCTGGAGAGTTGGAGAAGTGGTTGCTGTTGTGGAAAAAATGGAATGTGAGAAGTGTTGTGAGTAACTGAGTAATCTTTTGTGTCTAGCTTCTTTACATGGCATAATGTTTTAGGATTCATCCATGTCATTCCATTTATACATAGTTTGCTGCTTTTATTGCTTAGTAATATTCTTTGTACGGATGTACCATAATTTATATCTCTCCACTGATTGATGGACTTTGGTTTTTTTCCACTTTTAGGCTATTATGAATAAAGCCTCTATAAACATTCCCAGAGAGGTCTGTGTAGACATATGCTTTCATTTATCTGGGGAAAATGCCTAGCATTGGGGTTTCTGGGTCATGTGGCAAATACATGTTTAACTTTGTAAGAAACTATAAAACTATTGTGGAAGTAGCCAAACCATTTTGTAACTCAACTAGCAATGTATGAGAATTCTAGTAATTCTGCATCCTTGTCAGCATCTGGCATTGTCAGGCTTTTTAATTTTAATTTCTCTGACAACTAATGATGTTGACCATTTTTTCATGAGCTTGGTCATCTGTATATTTTTAGCAAAACCTTTTTAATCCTGAAATTTGACAGAGTCTTAGAAACATTTAAGTACCTTACATGTTTGTGATGAGCACTGGGTGTTATATATAAGTGATGAATCATTCAATTCTACTCCTGAAACTAATATTACACTATATGTTAACTAACTAAAATTTAAATAAAACACTGAAACAAAAAAATACTTAAGAGCCTTGAGTTTTTATCTTTAAAACAATTTAAGTGACTTTTCCTGACATATTTGACAGTGAAATGAGCACTGTATTTGAAAATCCTGAAATGTGTGACAATGTATTTAAATAGGTGGTTATGAAGTCTAATATCTATTAGGATCTAGGATCTAATGGAAATATCCTTATGTTATAAGTGTGATGCAATATTAAATGAAAAAGCACAACACAAACTGGTTGGTCAGTATATATAATCTACTTTTAGGGGGAAAATGGGGAAAGGAAAACACATAAAATCCAACTACTTGCATTAGGATGATGACTTTTTTCCTATATATTTTTTCTTACTGGGTAATTGTTACCTTTTCAGTAACAATAGGAAAAATGAGTAGATTTGAAATATAAGACTTCTGATAAGAGAAACCTGTCTTCTAATAAAGCTAATGATTATTGTAAGATATTGATTGATTGATTAATTGCATTTTGCTTCTTTAAGAGATGGATTCTGGTGAAAAGGAAGTGAGTGTGACACTGAACTCAAGAACACAAAACACAAATGGCTTCAAGTCATGATTTTGCTGGTACAGGACAGAAGCTGTGGTGTACAGAGAGTTCATGGGGTACCAGCCACCAATGCCTCCTTCTTGGAAACAGTGCTCTTGGGGACAGCATTCCTATAGTTCTTCTTATGATCACCTTCCAGCTTCAAGCGAATGTTTAACTCAGGAAGCCTGAGCATTCAGCACTTACCACATCCTGGGGTGAGAGTTGTTTTAGAATGTCATTTTATTGAGATCAACACCAGAAAAAAATACAGTGTTAGAAAAAGGGAAATGTTCGTCAAAGGAGGAAGCTGACCACTGACCTTTTCACACACGTATTCAACAGATATTATTGACATTTATCCTGTGTGCCAGTTCTAAGCACTGTTGTAAGCATTGAAGTTTTTTTTATTTTCTTTTTTAGCATTGAAGGTTCTTTAAGGAACAAAACATAACTGTTTTCCATGGTTCTTCCTTTCTAGTAGGGGGAAACAGACAATGAAGAGATAAGCTATAAGGAAAAACCGCACTTTATAAAGACTAGAGCAATGGATATAAGACCAGATTTCATTAGTTCATTCATCTAAAGAGCGTTTTTTAGAAGGGTACCTGGCTGGCTCAGTCAGTAGGGCATGCAACACTTGATCTCAGGTTGTGAGTTCAGTCCCCACACTGAGCATGGAGCCTACTTAAAAAAAAAAAAATAGAACTTTTTAAAAAACCCTAGCATTTTTGGAGAGTATCTTCTATGTGTCTATTTGCCGAACAGAGGAGATATAATAGTGAACAATATTTGGTTCCGGCACCCACAGCTTCTTGACTAGTGGGGAGGACTGTGTAGTAAGTACTGTGATCATGGAGAGATGAGTGAGAGAGAGAGAGAGAGACAAAATAAAAACAGCATATAGGGGACTGTATAAGAAAAACTCTTCCCCAAAACCACTGACTAGGAAAAGGAGAGGGGTGGATTACCAGAAGTTTTTATAAGCAGTAGAGCCCTCCTGCACCCTGCAGGTGCATCTCCACTAGGGCAAGTCTGCCTGAGAATCAGCACAGCTGGCCCCTCCTCCAGAAGACCAGCACAAACCCCTTGCATGCACCAAGTCTACTGATCATGGAGTGCTTCAAAGCTTCAGCTCTAGAGGAAATAAGATCTAGCTTCTTCTTTTTTTTTCTCAAAATTTTATTTAATTCTAGTTAGTTAACATATAGTAGTATTTTGGTTTCAAAAGTAGAATTTAGTGATTCATCACTTACATATAACACCCAGTGCTCATAACAAGTGCCCTCCCTGATACCCATCACCCATGTAGCCCATCTCCATCCACCTCTCTTCATCAACCCTCAGTTTGTTCTGTCATTAAGAGTCTCTTATGGTTTGTTTTCCTCTGTCTCTCTCTTCCCCCTTTCACATATGTTCATCTGTTTTGTTTCTTAAATTCCACATATGAATGAAATAATATGGTATTTGTCTTTCTCTGAGGATGTAGCTTCTTTTAACAAGCATACCAAAACACATCTAATAAAACTCGCTGCACAATGGACAAGGTCCAAACACCCACACACACACACACCACTGCAGGCAAGGAGAAACTGCAGAGGACTGACCTGAGGGAAGGAGCAGCCAAAACACAGCAGCAGAATGCATATTCTGAAACACTTCCTGAAGCACCAGGCCCAAGACAGTATAGGTCCTCTTTTTTATATAGCCATTACTCTCAGGAGTAGAAATATAACAGGCTTTCCTAACACACACACACATAAACACAAACGTTGACCTAGACAAAAGGACACGATGGAAGAATTTGCCCCAAAAAAAGAACAGAAAGAAGTAATGGCTAGGGGTTTAATCAAAACAGATATAAGAGCAGCCCCGGTGGCTCAGCGGTTTAGCACCGCCTTAGGCCTGGGGTGTGATCCTGGAGTCCCAGGATCAAGTCCCACATTGGACTCCCTGCATGGAGCCTGTTTCTCCCTCTGCCTGTGTCTCTGCCTTTCTCTCTGTCATGAATAAATAAAATCTTTAAAAAAAAAAAACAGATATAAGTAAGATGCCTTGAACCAGAATTTGAAACAACAATCATAAGGATATAAGCTGAGCTTGAGAAAAGCATAGAAGACACTAGAGAATCCCTTACTGCAGAGATAAAAGAACTAAAAACTAGTCTGTCCAAAATAAAACGTGTCATAACTGAGATGCAAAACTGCCTGGATGTAATGACTGAGGATGGATGAAGCAGAGGAACAAATCAGTAATGTAGAAGATAAAATTATGGAAAATGATGAAGCTGAAAAGAAGAGGGAAAGAAAACTATTGGATCATGAATGCAGACTCAGGGAACTTGGCAACTCCTTAAAGTATAATAACATTTATATCATAAGTCCCAGAAGAAAAAGAGAGGGGGAAAAGGGAAGAAGGTTTATTTGAGCAAATTATAGCTAAAAACTTTCCTAATCTGGGGAAGAAAAGAGACATAAAAATCCAAGAGGCACAGAGAACTCCCATCAATTTCAACAAAAACGACCCCACATTAAGACATATTGTAGTCAAATTCACAAAATATAAAGACAAAGAAAGAATCCTAAAAGCAGCAAGGGGAAAATGTCCTTAAACCCCAAGGGAAGACAGATAATGTTTGCAGCAGATCTATCCACAGAAATTTGGCAGGTCAGAATAAAGTGGCATGATATATTCAATGTGCTGAATGGGAAAAATATGCAGCCAGGAATACTTTATTCCAGCAAGCCTATCATTCAGAACAGAAGGAAACAAAGAGTTTTCCAGACAAAACTAAAGGAGTTCATGACCACTAAACCACCCTGCAAGAAATATTAAAGGGAACTGATTCTTTGAATGGTAAAGAAAGACCACAAAAAAACACAAAATAGACAGGAACAGAGAACATCATCAGAAACACCAAATTTCCAGGTAACACAATGGCACTAAATTCATATCTATTAATAATCACTCTGAATGTTAATAGACTAAATGCTCCAGTCAAAAGGCAGGATACCAGAATGGATTAAAAAGCCAGACCTGTCTATATGCTGCCTACAAGAGACTCAGTGTAGACCTAAAGACACCTGCAGATTGAAAGTGAGGGGATGGAGTACCATTTATCATGCTAATGGGCATTAAAAAAAAGCAGGAGTGGCCATACTTATATCAGATAAACTAGATTTTAAACTAAAGACTGTAACAAGAGATGAAGAAGGTGACTATATCATAATTAAGGGGTCTTGATGGATAGATATCTATGATGGTAAATATCTATGACTCCAACATGGGAGCACCCAAATATATAAATCAATTAATAACAAATGTAAAGAAATTCATTGATAATAACACAATAATAGTAGGAGACTTTAATGCCCCACATACAGCAATGGATAGATCATCTAAGGGGAAGATCAACAAGGAAGCAAAGGCTTTGAATAACACACTGGACCAGAGGGACTTAACAGATATATTAAGAACATTTCATCCTAAAGCAGAATACACATTCTTTTTTTTTTTTTTTTTTTTTTTCAGAATACACATTCTTGAGTGCATGTGGAACATTCTCCAGAATAGATCACACACTGGGTCACATATCAGCCGTACACAAGTACAAAACAATTGCAATCATACCACGCATATTTTCAGACCACAATGCTATGTATGAGCTTGAAGTCAACCACAAGAAAACAATGTCAAAAGACCGCAAATACATGGAGGTTAAAGAACACAACACCCTACTCAAGAATGAAGGGCTAATCAGGAAATCAGAGGACACATTTTTAAAAATACATGGAAGCAAATGAAAATGAAAACATGACAGTCCAAAACCTTTGGGATGCAGCAAAGGTGGTCCTAAGAGGGAAGCATATTGCAATACAGACCTATGTCAAAAAGCAGGTAAAGTGTCAAATACACAACCTAACTTTATACCCAAAGAAGCAAGAAAAGGAGCAGCAAATGAAGCCTAAAGCCACCAAAGGGAAATAATAAAGATTAGACGAGAAATAAATGATACAGAAACAAACAAAATAGTAGAACAGATTAATGAAACTAAGAACTGGTTCTTTGAAAGAATTAATAAAATTGATAAATCCCTAGCCAGGCTTATCAAAAAGAGAGAACCCAAATAAATAAAATCAGGAATGAACTGACACCACATGAATACAAACAATCATAAGAGAATATTATGAAAAATTAAATGCCAACAAATTGGGCAATCTGGAAGAAATGGATAAATTCCTATTAATATTCAAACTACCAAAACTGAAACAGGAAGAAATAGAGAATTTTAGCAGACTCATAACCAGCAAAGAACTTGAATCAGTAACCAAAAATCTCCCAGAAACAAAAGTCCAGAGCCAGATGGCTTCCCAGCGGAATCCTACAAGACATTTAAAGAAGAGTTAATACCTATTATTCTTAAACTGTTCCAAAAAAATATAAATGGAAGGAAAACTTCCAAATTCATTCTCTGAGGCCAGCATTAACTTGATTCCAAAACCAGACAAAGATCCCGCTTAAAAGGAGAATTACAGGCCAATATCCCTGATGAACATGAATGCAAAAATTCTTAACAAGATACCAGCAAATAGAAGCCAACATTATATTAAAAGAATTATTCACCACAATCAAGTGGAATTTATTCACAAGCTGCAGGGGTGGTTCAAAATCTTCAAATTAATCAACATGATACACCATATTAATAACAGAAGGGATGAATCATGTGATCCTCTCAATAGATGCAGAAAAAGCATTTGACAAAATATAGTATCTATTCTTGGTAAAACCCTCAACATAATATAGATGGGACATATCTCAACTTCATAAAGGCCATATTTATAAAAGGCCCACAGCTAATATCAACCTCAAGAGGGAAAAACTGAGAGCTTTTCCTCTATGGTCAGGAACAAGCTTTTTGTCTGGCTTCAGCAATCAGACGACAACAACAACAAAAATAAAAGGCATTCAAATCATCAGGGAAGGAGTCAACCTTTCACACTTTGTAGACAATATGATACTCTATATAGAAAATCCAGGGATACCTGGGTGGCTCAGTAGTTGAGCGTCTGTCTGTCTTTGGCCCAGGGCGTGATCCTGGAGTCCCGGGATCAAGTCCCACATTGGGGTCCCTGCATGGAGCCTGCTTCTCCCTCTGCCTATGTCTCTGCCTCTCTCTGTGTGTCTCTCATGAATAAGTAAATAAAATCTTAAAAAAAAAAAAAAAGAAAAGCCAAAAGATTCCACCAAAAAATTGCCAGAACTAATACATGAATTCAGCAAAGTCACAGGGTATAAAATCAATGTACAGAAATCTGTTGCATTTCTATACACAATGAAGCAGCAGAAAAAGAAATCAAGGAATCAATCCCATCTACAAGTACACACACACACACACACACACACACACACACACACAAACAATAAGATACCTAGGAATAAACCTAAGCAAAGAAGTAAAAGATCTGTACTCTGAAAAATATAAAACACTTATGAAAGAAACTGAAGACACACAGAAATGGAAAAACCTTCCATGCTCATGGATTAGAAGAAGAAATATTGTTAAAATGTCTATACTACCCAAACCAATCTATAAACTTAATGCAATCCCTATCAAAATACCACCAATAGGTACCTGGGTGGTTCAGTCAGTAGAACATAAGACTCGATCTCAGGGCTGTGAGTTTGAGTGTAGAGTACATTGGGTGTAGAGATTACTTAAAAATAAAATATTCAAAAATAAAAAAATACCACCAGCATTCTTTGCATAGCTAGAACAAGCAATTCTAAAATTTGTATGGAACCACAGAAGACCTCCAATAGCCAAAGCAATCCTAAAAAGGAAATGCAAAGCTGGAGGCATCACAATTTGTAATAGACTTCAAGCTCTATTACGAAGCTGTGATCATCAAGACAGCATAGTACTAGCACAAAAATATACACATAGATCAATGGAACAGAATAAAAAGAAAACAGAAATGGACACACAACTATACGGTCAACTAATCTTTAACAACACAGGAAAGAATATCCAATGAAAAAAAGACAATCTCTTCAACAAATAGTGTTGGGAAAACTGGACAGCAACATGCAGAACAAAGAAACTGGACCACTTTCTTATACCATACACAAAAATAAATTCAAAATGGATGAAAGACCTAAATGTGAGACAGGAAACCATCAAAATCCTAGCGGAGAACACAGGCAGCAACCTCTTTGACCTCAGCAGCAGCAACTTCTTGCTAGACACATCTCCAGAGGCAACAGAAACAAAACCAAAAATGGGCTATTGTAACTGCATCAAGATAAAAAGCTTCTGTTAAGAAAAGAAAGCAATTGACAAAACTAAAAGGCAGCCTATAGAATAAGAAAAGATATTTGCAAATGATATATCTAATAAGGGGTTAGTATCCAAAATCTATAAAGAACTTATCAAACTCAACACCCCCAGAAAACCAAAAAATTCCATTAAGAAATGGCAGGAGACATGAATAGACTTTTTTCCAAAGATATCCAGATGGCTAACAGACACATGAAAAGAATCTGCTCAACATCACTCATCATCAGGGAAATCAAAATCAAAACCATGAGGAGATACCACCTTGCATCTCTCAGAATGGCTATAACTAACAACACAGGAGACCACAGTTGTTGGCAAGGATGTGGAGAAAGAACCCTCTTATACTGTTGGTAGGAATGCAAACTGGTTCATACACTCTGGAAAACAGTATGGAGGTTCCTCCAAAAGTTAAAAATAGAACTCCCCTATGACCCAAAAAATAATTGTTTTTTTTGTAGTAGGATACACAAATACAAATTTGAAGGGGCACGTGTCCCTGATGTTTATGGCAGCATTATCAACAACAGTCAAACTATGGAAAGAGCCCAAATGTCCATCAACTGATGAATGGATAAAGAAAATGTGGTACAAGGAAGCCTGGGTGGCTCAGTTGGTTAAGCACCTACCTTCAGCTCAGATCACAACCCCAGGTCCTGGAATCAAGTCCCACATCAGGCTCCTTGCTCAGTGGGGAGCCTCCCTCTGACAAATAAATAAATAAAATCTTTTTAAAAAGATGTAGTACATATATGCAATGGAATATTAGTCATCAGCAAGAATGAAATCTTGTCATTTGCAATGACATTCCTTATCTATTCATTTTCTTTATGCATTCATCTATCAGTGGATACTTGCACTGCTTCCCTAATCTGGCTATCAAAAATAATGCTGCAACAAACATAGAGGTGCATATATCTTTTTGAATTAGTGTTTTCATATTCTTTGGATAAATACCTACTTTAAATACCTTTAGCTCTCTCTCCATACTAGTGGGATTACTGGATCATATGGTAATTCTATTTTTAGTTTTTTGAGGAACCGGGGATCCCTGGGTGGCTCAGCGGTTTAGAGCCTGCCTTCAGCCCAGGGTGTGATCCTGGAGTCCCAGGATCGAGTCCCACGTCGGGCTCCCTGCATGGAGCCTGCTTCTCCCTCTGCCTGTGTCTCTGCCTCTCAGTCTGTGTCTCTCATGAATAAATAAATAAAATCTTTAAAAAAAATTTTTTTGGAGGAAGCTTCACACTATTTTCCATAGTGACTACACCAGTTTGCATTCCCAACAGTGAACGAGGGTTCCTTTTTCTCCAAATCCATGCATGCCAATACTTCTTTCTTGTGTTTTTGATTTTAGCCATTCTGACAGGTGTGAAGTAATCTCTTATTGAGGTTTTGATTTGCATTTGGCTGGTGATTAGTATTGTTGAATATCTTTTTATGTGTCTGTTGGCCATCTGTGTATCCTCTTTGGAGAAATGTCTGTTCATGCCTTCCGTCGAGTTTTTAATTAGATTATTTGGGTTTTTTGGTGTTGAGTTGTAGAAGTCCTTTATATATTTGGGATACTAGCCCTTTATTGGAAATATCATTGGCAAATATTTTCTACCATTCAGGATGTTGGGTTTTTGTTTTGTTGATAGTTTCCTTTTCTGTGCAGAAGCTTTTTATTTTGATGTAGTCCTAGTAGTCTGTTTTTGCTTTTGTTTCTCTTGCCTCAGGAGACATGCCTAGTAAAATGTTGCTATAACTGATGTCAGAGAAATTACTGCCTGTGCTCTCTTCTAGGATTTTTATGGTTTTGGGTCTCACATTTAGGTCTTTAATCCATTTTGAGTTTATTTTTGTGCACTGTGTAAGAAAGGGATAAAGTTTCATTTGTGGTTGTTCAAGCATTTGTTGAAGAGACTGTCTTTTCCCCACTGGATATTTTTGCCGCTTTGTCGAAGATTAATTGACCATATTATCATGGTTTTATTTCTGGGCTCTCTATTCTATTCCTACAAAGCCCTTTTACCTACTGTTTATCACCCAGTCCATGCCAAAACCCAAGGAGGTAGGTATAGTTAGAAACAATGATTCATCTATAAGTACGCTGTGGTATTCTGAATTGGGTCCTGGAACTAAAAGAGAACATTAATGGAAAAACTGGTCTGTAGTTTAGTTATTAGGATTGTCCAATGTTTATCTCTTAGTTTTGACAAATAAACCAAGATAATGAAAGAAATTCACATCAGAGGAAGCTGGGGTGAAGAGTATATAGGAACTCTGTACTAATTTTTCTATAAATCTAAAATTCCAAAATGAAAAGTAAAAAAAAAAAAATCACAACATTGCTGGGCTTTCATCCTGGCAGGTCATCTACTATCAGAACAGGGCAAAGCAAGAGCATTAGCGCTCAGAGACTAGAGCTGAAGATGGTGCTGAATGGAAGCTCTGGAAACAAACAAGAACAGAAGAGGCTGAGTCCTGCGTAGTCCTGAAGGGTGAATAATGGCAAACTCATCATTTGGGTCCTACACCAAAAAGATTAAGAAAATTCCTGTTCCCCGAAGAATTCACAATCTGACTTATAATCCTTTTTCTTGGCATTGGAATTCATAATGTGTTTTCTTTGCTTGTGGATTTCTTTTCCTAATATTCTTTGCTGTTTCAAGGACTTAAAAGAGCTTGCATTTGCTGGACTGACTTCAGCTGTGTCACAGGAGGAAGTGCTGCAGGGGATGTGGGCTGGGATTAAGTGGTCCCACTCGGTGTGCTAACAATCTATATGTGTGTAATCTATACATGTCCACCCTGGGATGTTTCTCTCTCGTTGTCTTCTTGTTGCTGTGTTTTATTCTCTCTCTGTGCCCTTCCACCCCTACTTTTTCTAAGATTTTTTTTTTTTTTACAATTTTATTTATTGGAGAGAGAGAGAGAGCTAGTGAGAGAGAGCATGAGCAGGGGCAGGGGAGAGGGAGGCAGCCTCCCTGCTGAGCAGGGAGCTCAACATCGGGGTTCAATACTAGGACCCCAAGATCATGCCTTTGCCTGAGCCAAAGGCAGACACTTAACCAACTGAGCCACCCAGGCGCCCCAACTTTTTCTCTTCGATTTAGAAAGCAAAGAAAAGGGCCTGATGCTTGTCTGACTATAATTCTGAATGCTTCCCACATTTGAGGCTGTCAAAACATTTGGTAATACCCATTGCCTCAGTCCTAGAAGTGGGTAAATTCCAAGCATGATCCACTTTCTCAGATGCTACAGATAAGCACAAGCAAGGAAGATGTGGGCCTGCAGAGGGTTAGTTTTCTGGGCTAGAAGCTCTGGAATGCTACTAAACTTCTTCTGGGGGTAGGCATTCCTCATATTTCTCATCACCAACACTCACAGGTCATTCTGCCTCATGCCCCCCCACCTTCAACCCTTCCTCACCCATTTTTCCAGGCCACAGCCCTGTGTCAGACACTCATGGTGCCTCACTGGGGTTCTTGAAATGGCTTTCTAAGGACCCCCAGCCTTGGGTCTCACTTGTCATTTCCAACCCATCCTTAATACTGCCAGTGTCAAAGCATAGCCATTAAAGGGTTAAAATAGGACTCATATAAAAATAGAATGAGTATTTGATAAAGATTAACTCATTCATGAAGAAACTGGCAGAATGGTAAATCTAGTTCAAAGGTAAATTCAAGAAACTACATTCGATGAAAACCAGAATGCTGAAATAAAGTCACAAGCTTTCGGGTCCAATAAAACTAATTGTGGCTTTTGCACACATTCAGATTCCTCACCCAAGGCCTTCATTCTTGGGTCTTTTTCTGAGGCCTTGGGCAGAGGTCCTATTGGACACTTCCACCCAGGCATCCCTACAGGGGAGGTGGGGAAATCATGAAGACACTTCCCTCACTCCTCACTCCCCAGGTTTTCCACAACTAGCCCTTCCCTCTCTTCCATCCCCATCCCGAGTGCACCAAACTGCTGGTCCATCTGTTTGGGACTCCCTCAACAGTAAGAGGACCCCCTGAGTCTGCACTGATCCACTTGATCCTCCAGAGAACGTAACAGGGAGTGTGGGCACCACCTCAAGTTCAGCCTCTTGATTTTACCACTGCAGTAACTGGTAAAAGGATTAACTCTTACATTTATGGCTGGTTGCTTTAATCCACTACTCTGACAGTTTAGCTCTCTCTCCTATAGCTCAGCTGAACTCCCAATAGTTAGATTTTTTTTTAAGATTTTATTTATTTATTCATGATAGTCACAAAGAGAGAGAGAGAGAGAGAGAGAGAGAGGCAGAGACACAGGCAGAGGGAGAAGCAGGCTCCATGCAGGGAGCCCGACGCGGGATTTGATCCCGGGTCTCCAGGATCACGCCCTGGGCCAAAGGCAGGCGCCAAACCATTGCGCCACCCAGGAATCCCTAGAGTTAGATTTTTTTTACTTTACTCATGTGGACACATAACATCCTAGGTCTGGGCTCTACACAATAGCAAATAGACAGTAAAGGTTTATTCTCCTTTTATTCTAGATTCTAAAACCTAGAGAATTAAATAATCTGTGGGTGGGTCCATTGGACATGGCCTCCTCCAGGACTTTGAAAGGACACATAATCATTCTTTGCCCTATTTTCTAACTTTTAGATAATTTTACGTAACACTGCCAAAATGAGGTCCTATTGCAACACTGTCACAGAACTGGGGGACAAACTTGTAGGCATGGCACAATGTGACGTCCAAACTCATAATGGCCAGCTTCCACCATATCTCCTGCAAGTCCTGGGCCAGCTACATTTGCAGCTCCACACCGAAGGCACCAACTTCCCCTGCTGATCATCCGGCCCATCAGGAACGGGGGTCATAAGAGTAGACTTGAGTTCTCCTTTGTCCTCTGGGGTTGATGGTTGCTCTTCCCCACCTCTCGTTTTTATTCCCAAGTCGTGCCCCTGCAGGTCTGCAGTAATCCCAGGCCCACACCACCTGCACAGACAACTGCTATTCACAAGATTCGTCATTCCCACAATTACACAAGGTCTACTTCCTATAATAAATTGCTTATTTTATTTCATGCTTACAGGGTCTATTCTCTGCACAATCATGGCTGATAAACGCCCCAACTTTTTTCAGCAGCCCCTTTGGGTTCTTTTGTCTTCTTGTGGCTAGTGTGCAACAGATATTAAGAGAATGAGCCTTGCTATTAAATTCTAGCTCAGACTCTTTCCAGCTTTAAGTCTCCAGGCAAGTTATTTAGTTTCTCTAAGTTTCTACCTCTGTAAAATGGGAATAATAATAGAACTCCCTTAGAAGGTTGCTATGGGGATTAAATAAGTTAATAGCAGTAAAATCCTTAAGATTGTCTCTGACCTACTGTAAATACTCAGTAAATATTCACTATTAGCATCACCTCTATCAGAAATGGCACTTAGCACATTGCCTTGCTTTTCTGAACCACCATCACCACACACACACACACACACACACCAGATTGTGAACTTCTCGAGACAATGTGCAAGGAGAGATCCCTTCTGCCTAGAGGAGCTGGGAAGGCTTCCTGGAAGAGGTGACATTTTAGCTGGGCCATGAAATGCTGGATTCGGATTGGGTAGACGAAGAAAAGAATGGCATTGCTTCTGGAAAATAAAAAAACAAACAAACAAACAAAAACCAGAGATGTGTATAGAGACCATCAGTAGAAACAGCTTGCCTTTGAAACTGTACAATCTTACTGGAGCAGCATGTGTAAACAGAGTAGGCACCAGGCCTTGGGATAGGCAAAGAGGAAGAATGCTAACTAGGTTTTCTGTGTATTGGGAGCAATAAAAGGAAATCAGTGCTCACATCACAGTGTATGAGGACCATAAAGGTCTGGAGGCGGAACTTCGGGACTCGAGAATGAAGCAAGGGCAAAGCATTTTTAAGCCCAGGTCTGATGAGGGCAGAAATAGGGGGCATCTCTGTAGGCTCCCGGGCTGCCTGAAGAAATGACTGAGGAAGCATCTGTGTTCCACTCTACTGGCAGATTCCCCACCTCCCACTCCCTCCCTTCCTCCCTCCCTGCCGGTTTGGCTAATGTGGGTTAGCAATGAGAAGGAAGTGAGTGTCCTGAGGCCCACTCCCCCAGAACTCAAACCCTGATTATAGAAGAGGCGACCAGAGGCTGGAGCAGCACATCTAAAGTTATTGAGAATAAAATGGGGGGCTCAGTGGGTTAAGCATCTGTCTTCTCCTCAGGTCATTATCTCAGGGTCTTGGGATCAAGCCCTGCATCCAGCTCCCTGCTCAGCTGGGAGCCTGCTTCTCTGACTCCTCTGCCCCTAACCACACTCGCTGTCTCTCTCTCAAATGGATAAATAAAATCTGCTACCAGGCTGCTGGGTGCCAGCCCCGGCCAGGCCCCAGGAGAGAGACAAGATAGAGCCGGAGCCTGAAGCACCCCCACCTCCACCCCCCTACCCCCCCACCCCTCACCCCCCCCACCCCCCACCCCCGGGCCAGCCCGGGAGGGGGCAAGTCACCGGGCTGAGAGAGCACAATGCACAATTCATACTTCCGGCAGCGCAGCCTGGGCTGGTGCCCACCGGACAGAAATGGAGTTCCTAGAAAGCCCCCCTCTCTCCCACGAACTTTGAGGCCTGCGTGTAATTCAAGCCTCCAGTATTTATAAGCATTTACAGTGCAGCGGAAACCAGCTCAGGAGCAGGTAGCTCTGCCCTGTCTTATTTCTGGGTTACCTCTAAGTTCCTTATTTACCCTGTTCCCCTGTGAAGGCCTTTTGGGCTGTTTCCACTCCTTTGCCATCCCAATGTGAGGCTAAGTCCCTTAGGGACAGGTGTCCTGGTATGCATGCACAAGTTTTGCACACGCAGGCCTAAGTGCAAGGTGCTGGGTCCCACGATCCCGCAAACCTTCCATTTCACAAGTTAAGGCCACATTCTTCTCCACCGTGGGCACATCGATTCACCTGTCACCTGCAATTTGTACACAGTTCTGTTGGTGCTGAGGTGTGTGTGGTGGAGGTGGACTCAGGAGACTGGTGGAGGAGGGAGGCTGAGGGGTACAGACTGGCACTGGGGGAGCCCACATGCCCAGGGACCCCAGCCCAGGTCAGCCAGGGGAGCTCTGGACCGGTAATGTTGCGTTTCATAAGTACATTTGCTCTTCCTCTCTGCTTCTGGCACATAGCTCCTAGAAGCCTGAGAATTTCCAAAGCAAGAACAGCAGATCAAAGGGTCTTTTTTTTTTTTAAGGTCAATGAGGTGACTTTTGGCCTCCACCTAAGGATGGAGGCTGGTTCCCAGAGAAGCCAGCATGAGCATGGGATTAGAGGATTGGAATTTTCAGTACCACCCCGGCCTCCGGAGAGGGAAAGAAGGGCTGTTGGTTCAGTCAATCTCAGTGGGTAATGATTTAATCAGTCATGACTGGGCAGTGAAGACTCCGTAAAAACCCAAAGGAACTGGTTTCTGAGAGCGTGAGGGTTGGGGACATATAAAGATTACAGCAGAGTGGCACAGGGGAAGGCAGGGAAGCTCCGCACCCTTCCCGCATACCTCACCCTTTGCCACTCCTCCATCTGGCAGTTTGAGTTAAAACCTTTTATAATAAACTGGTGATCCAGTAAGTTAAGATGTTTCTCTGAGTTCTGTAAGGCCCTCTAGCAAATGAATGGAGCCTGAAGAGGAGATTGGGTGAACCTCTGATTTACAGCCTATCAGCCAGAAGTACAGATGACAACCTGGACTTTCAACTGGTATCTGAAGGGCGGTGGGGGGGGGGGGGGGGGGGCAGTCTTGTAGGACTTGTTAAAAAGCAAAATCAACTAAATAAATGTGAAGATCAAATTGGCTTTACTCAACACTTTATGAATTGGGCAGCATCCCAACCTCAAGTAGAAGGAACCTCTCAGGAGCTCTGGAGCTTTTCTAGGCAGAAGGAAAGGAGGACAAGGAAGTTAAAGGTGGATTACTTCAGGCAAGATTACCTTGCCTTTGGGGAAGACAGCGTTTTCTCAACAGATGACCTCCCTAGTACGGACCAGGACATTCCAGACTGATTGGCTTCAAAGTCCATTCCTGGAGGAAGCTGAGTCCACCGTAACTAGGTTAGGTATCAAGGCATGGAGGGGTTAGCCAAAGTGACTCAATTTTCAACATGTTGTTTCTTTTTAGCAGACTGATCCTTTAACCTGTGGAATCTGATGCTATCTCTGGGTAGATAGGGACAGGAGTGAGTCAAATTGTAGACACCCAGCTGGTATTGGAAAAATGCTTGTTGGTGTGGGGAAACTTGCCATGCACATGCATTGGAATTCGGTCCAGAAACCAAGCCATTTCTCTGGCCTCATCTAAGGAAGCCTCGCCCAGGTGCCTCTGTTGATCCAGGAAAAACCATTTATACCCTTCTTGTAAGAATTTCGTTATAAGGACTTCATGAGAATCTTAACAAATAACCCATTGCACAGTGGACACTCACTATTACGTTTTTCCTTTCTTCGCCTTGCCCATCCCCCTACCCACCCCTCAATGCATCACTCCTTTGGAAAGTGAAATAAATAAAAGAAACAAACTCCCAAGAAAACCACATTGCTCTGAACTCCATGATTATCAACAGAGCATTACTTAATTGCTTACCCACAGAAAGGAGACGTTAATTACCTGCCATGGAAATTTTTTTTAAAGATTTATTTATTTATTTATTTATTTATTTATTTATTTATTTATGATAGACAGAGAGAGAGAGAGAGAGAGAGAGAGAGGCAGAGACACAGGAGGAGGAAGAAGCAGGCTCCACGCAGGGAGTCTGACATGGGACTCGATCCTGGGTTCTCCAGGATAGCGCCCTGGGCCAAAGGCAGGCGCTAAACCGCTGAGCCACCCAGGGATCCCCTGCCATGGAAATTTTAAAAAGGAAAAAAAGGAAACATGAGTTTCAATTTTAATTAGGGCCCCTGCATGGTGGGAATGGGAATGAGCTGGTTTCTCTGGGATCTAATTGTTGGCAGTGAAGTGAGAGCCTCTGATCCCTGAACAGCCTCCTGTTCCTACTGCCTCCCGCACAGAACTCCAGCCAGAGCTTCTCTTAAAGGATGCAGAGCATGGAGGGGCAGACCACTCCTTCCAGGACTCTGGCCATCACTCCTCAGGGAGCTGCTCAAGAGCAGGGATGTAGAAACACAGGACAGGGTCCACCTTTCTTGCCCTGCTCAATGCTGAGTACAATGTCATTGGAGGAATGGTGGTAGATGCTGGGATGTGCTGTGGCCCAGACCCCCACACACCCCATGCAGGACACACTCCCCAGCCACTGGGATTGCTGCCAGCACTCAGCCTCGGGTGCCAGCCCCTTCCAGACACTTTCACGAAGTCACACTGCCTTCCCAGGCCAGCCTGCACCCAACGATCAACATGAAGTAAAGGCCCAACGCTCACCTCAATTTGGGTCAACCCTGAAGTTCATGGCCTCCTGTGCTCCTGGTGGGATGGCCAGGATTCAAACTGCAGTGCAGCTCCCCTCCACCCCCAGTCCCGCCTCCAACCTGTCTCTTCCACAGGTGCTAATCCCAAGGGGACTCCCTTACATATGTCCTACACACTCATCTCCGTCTCAGAGCTTGCTTCTTGGGACATCCCAACCTGACACAGAGAGTGAAATTAAGCAGTGTTAAAATTTTACATTTAGAGGTGCCTGGGTGGCTCAGTTGGTTAAGTGTCCAACTCTTGATTTTAATTCATGGGATAGAGCTCTGTGCTCCACACGGAGTGTGCTTGAGATTCTCTCTCCCTCTCCCTCTGCCTCTCCCCTCTCTCTACGAGAAACAAATACATCTTTTTAAAAATTTACATTTTATAGAATCATCAAATCAAGGGAATCTCAGAAGGCATCTGATCTAGTCTGGCTGCCCTCCCAATACAGCCACATGCTTAGCATCTGACCCGGTGTATGGGGCGTCAGCTAGACTGCTGACAGTGTCAGGGGCTTGTCATCTCATGCGGTGGCCCTTTCGCTTTCTGGACAGCTCAGACTGCTGGAAGGCTCTGATACTGGTCAGCTCCTGCAGAACCCCAGAGCAAACAAGGGTCTATGTGGATGCAGGTCCCTTGCTAGGCTGTGAGGAATATGGGATGGTGCAGGTCCCATGCGAGCCTTCAGAACAGACCAAGTCTAGATGTGGGCAGTGCCCTGGTCTCCAGCCCCCCAGCAGTCCTGAGAACATGCATATCTGGAGCTCTGTACCAACCCCAGACAACAGAGCATAGGCACCTGTAGGACAGGCACCCAACGGTCTGGACACTGCCTCTGTAAGCGTCTGATCACCAACAGATTTATGTCCAACATTTCCAGGTGTTTCTGATTAGGCTTGTCCCTACCTGCTCCTCTAAAAGCATCCCCAGCCTAACCTTGGGACTCTATTTCAGCAGCATAGCCTGCCCCCACCCCCAGGCTAGGGACTAGCTCAGCTAAGATTGGAAGGAAGGGTCAGAGTTCACCAGGCAGAGGTGGTGGTGGGAAGGGGTCCCAGCAGATTGGGGGGCGGAAGGAGCTCTCCTTGAGGTTCTGGGGCTGAAGGCCCAATGCCCTCCACCTCTGGCACGGTGGGTGAGGGACAGCCCAGACACGGACAGGATCTGGCCCCAAGCGAGAAATCCCGCCCCACAGGCCAGGCCGAGCTGAGCCCTAACCTGCGTGTCTGGGCATGGGGCTCCGGATTCACACCTCTGCACCCGTGTCCTTAGCTCGCACAGGAGCACACAGAGGCCAGGGAGCCCCGACAGGGCCTAGAAGGCAAAGCGGACAACCAGCTCAGCATCTTCTCAGGTCTTGGCTGTAGCTGGCACAGGGATCCCCACAGGTCTCCCCAGCTTCCCAGGTGGTAAAGTCCTGGATGTGCCGTCACGGGAATGCAGGACACGTGGCACACGCATGTGGACCCTGTCTTCTTCTGGGAGGCGGCGAGAGGGACAGGACCTGGATCCCAGGCCACCAGTGGTGACAAAGCCCTGCGAATTGGGGCAAATCATTTAATCTTGAGTCTCAGAGCAAAGGAAGCTGTGTCTCCATGTGAGAAAGTCCTCCAATTCCCCTGGAGGCAGCAAGGAGGGTGCAGCTTTAAACTACATCAGGAGAGGGGCACCTGGGGGGCTCAGTGGTTAAGCTACTGACTGTGGCCCAGGTCATGACCCCAAGTCCTGGAAAGGAGTCTTGCCTTGGGTTCCTGCTCAGCGGGGAGGAGCCTGCCTCTCCCTCTCCCTCTCCCTCTCCCTCCCCCTGCTTGTTTTCTCTCTCTCTCTCTCTCTCTCTCTCTCTCTCTCTCGAATAAATAAATAAAATCTTTAAAAATAAATAAATAATTTGCATCAGGAGAGATTCGAGGCAGACCGTGGGGGAACATGCAGGCTGAGAGTGGTGAGTGTGGAAGGGCCTGGATGGCATCACTGGGCAGCTTCGCAGCTTTCCTCTGGCTCTTAGCTCAGGAATCGAGGGGGAGATCCACAGCTCCCAGGAGCTCAGGACAGGGGCTGACCAACCAGGATTGGCTGTGCCAGGAGGGAGAACACAGGGCCTCTGGCCACAGGCAGGAAATGGCCCCTCGAGGGGCATGGAGGGGGTAGGGAGACATCCAGAGGGGCAGGAGGAGAGCAGGAGGCTGTCGGGAGAGTGCCCTGCTGAAGCTGGACCAGGCAGAGAGGGGGAGGCTGCAGGCTCACCAACCCTCGAGATGGAGAAAAGGAGGCAGATCCCCTGGTCTCAGCAGGAGGCAGATCCCCTGGTGTCAGCAGGACTTAGCCTGAGCCTGTCCAGCAGAAGGCTTCAGCCACTGGGGCCCGGCACCTGAGGATTTCCCTCTCCTGACAGCTGCCCCCCAGCTCTCTCCCTAGACTGTCCCTCTGGGGCATCTAGGACAGCCAGCGCCCTCAGGTAGTCCACACCTAGTGTCTATGGGTGTGGTGGGGCAACCAGTGCATTAACCCTCCGGGCTTTAATCCCTGGGCAGGAATTGGGGGTTCGGGTAGGCTGAGCTGCAGCTGGGGAGCTGCCATCCGTCCGCCCCAGGAGCCATCGGGTACTGGACGCTGACGTGCAGCACGTGCTCAGTAGGGGGACACGGATGGGCCCTCAGCAGGGGCCAGAGTGCAGGGCTTGGCCAGGTGGGCTCAGTTGCCAGAAGCCACAGTCAAGGGGAAAATCTATGCACAGATGTGCCTTCTCTGTGGTGCTCTGGGCCCTGAATGGTGGATGGGGTGGCAGGGCCAGTGAGGAAAAGTTCCCAAGCCGAGGCCAGGCCTATCTCAGGGGTTACTGTTGTCCCAGGTCTGGGGGCGGCTTGGGAAGGCTTAGGAGGGCTAAATTGTTCAGAAGCAAGTGAGCAAGCTGAGTGACCTGTAGGTACAGATGGTGGCAGGTGCCCCCTGGGACCCAAGCAGGTCCCTCCCCTCCTGGGCAGTGCTGTTGGGGGGACATTGAGGGGGAAGGTGGCGAAAGGCACCAAAGTGCGGCTTACCAGTCTTTGCTTCTCAAGATACTTCTGACAAGCTCTCTCACCTCGTTCCTGCCTCCCCAGGGCCCATGATGAGACCCAGGAAGCTCAAAGGCCTTGTGCGTGAGGCTGGAGCCCGGGACCTCCAGAGCCTGCTCTTCTGTCCCCATCCCCACTCCTGGGCAGGGTGCATGGTAGGTCTCACTTTTCACACCATTCTCTCTTCTATCTTCCACTTTCCTGGTCCTTGCGATGATCCTGCGAGGTACGTTGGGGATCACTGAGCCTGGAACAACCAGAAAAGGCCTGGCTTCTGAGCATGGCTTCGGCACAGCCAAGCTGTGTGACCTCAGGCAAGTTCCATTCCCTCTCTGGGCCTCCACAGCTCTATCTTCTCTGTAGGATAAAGGTATCAGCGTTGATGTACCCAAGATCACTTCTAGCTCTGACATTCTCTGTCCCAAGCCCCATGTAACAGATAAGAAAATTGAGGCTTGGTTTGTGGGTAGCACAGTTGGGAGAAAAGCCTCTCTTTCTGTCGCCTCACAGGAACCCACCTCCCGCCTTCCTCCTCCCATAGCTCAACCTGGGAGTACTAGAGGATAGCACCCCCTACCCTGTCTGCATCCCTAGAGACTCATTTAAGGGAGAATCCAGTTTTTGGCTCACTTTCTTGTCTGGACCCAGAAACAGGAAGCTTATCAATGCTTAATGAAGCCAGGATCGACCCAGTTATTATCAAAGGCACTTGTGTTAATAATAAGAGCCTTTCAGTTCACGCAGGGAGCTAACACACTCAGAATAAAAAGGGAAGAAAAGCCATTATCTTGATATGTCTGGGCTCCTACCTGGGCTGAGACCCATGAAGCCATTATGGGTAATTATGGGCTGTGGCCTCACATAGCGCACAGTCCCACTTGTGTACAGGTAATGGTGGGGAGCCTGTGTCCCCCGTGAGGTCAGCAAAAGGGTAACCTTCCATATTTAGTTAGTTCCCTTCTATCCCCCTTCTTACAAGTGTCTCCACCCTGTTCCTTCATTTTGTAGTTCTCGTTTCACCCTCAATAGACTTGTTATTCCGAGTTTCCTCTTGTTCAGGGAGAAAAGTCACCATGCTCTGAGATTCTATAACCCAGTACCCCTAAAGCCTTCCCTAATGAGCTTTCCTAATTCCCCCAGCTCCTTCTGGGCTGGTGGTTATTGAGCAGAAGGCAAAGCCACAAAGGTAGCAGAAACTGGTCAGGTCAGGTTTGCTGATGGAGGGTAGAGGGAAGTGTAGGGGAGACAAGAATCTCAGGTGATGGGGAGTGTCTGGCCTGAGCAGCTGGCTGGCTGGTGGTGGCACTTCTCGAGATGAAGAAGATCCGAGGAGAAGCTTGTTTGCAAGATGGGAACTAAAAAAAAATGGTGTTAGGCCATGTTAAATGGAAGATCCCCATTACAGATATCTTCAATGTGGGACCTAGGGAAGGGTCAGCACCAGAGATAGGGATTTGAGAGGCACCAAATGTACATAAATCCATAAAATGGCTGAACTCACTTAGGGTGAACGTGAGAAATAATGGGCGTGCAGGACTGACCCCAGAGCCCAGGGCACCCAAGGTTGAGAGGCTGAGCAGAAGAGGAGCAGGTGCACATTGCAACTGCTGCCCCGGCCCATGTGAAGCAGCAGTAGACGATGCTGATAGGAGCAGAGGCCAAGGGACAAGGGTGTCCCTTCTTCCTCCTTCAGCTTCTGGTTCACTCCTAGCGATCTCTGTTCACAGGAGAGAACAGGGTGCTAAATAGTCGGTCAGAATGTGGATTTTCAAAGCTCTAGCCCTAGTGTCACGAAGCAGAGGATAGATAGAAGGATAGGTTTGGGGCTGAGAGATGAGAGCTAAATGATGGGCACACACATTCCACCTCAGGCCAGTCTGGACGGGGCTTTCACCCTGACTTCCTCCAGGCCCCTGAGAGCTAGGAGGTAGTGGAGTAGAGCAAAGATTAGGGGAGCAAGCCATCAGCTGAGAGCTGCCATATGGGGGGAAGTAGATCATCCATGAGCACTGAGATCGGAACAGAGCAGCAAGGAGCTGCAGCGCAAGAAACCACAGAGAAAGCACTGACAGGAGGATGCGGGGAGAGGCAAGAGGAAGGGAGGGCAGCCTTCCCTGGGAATAGGATGAGGAAACATTTGGGCTTTCAGCTTCGATTCAGACAGTAAAGCTCAGAGAGCTAATTCCATCTCTGAAGCCTCTTCCCCCACATGCATCTCTGGTCAAGGCAGAGAAGGTCACAGAAGACTTAGTCTTTCCTTTCAAATCTCTTTGGATTAGGCTCTTGGCGGACTTCAGCTGGGACGGAGCAGGGTGGGGAGACTTCTGAGATCTGTGAAGGGGTGGGGACCCTGGGGGACAGAGAGAGCCCAGGCAATTCAAGTTGTCTGTCTGGAGGACTTCCCCCATGCCAACAATTCTTGTCTTTTTTTAAAAGATTTTATTTATTCATTCATGAGAGACACACAGAGAGAGGCAGAGACACTGGCAGAGGGAGAAGCAGGACTCCCTGCAAGGAGCCAGTTGTGGGACTTGATCCCAGGACCCTGAGATCATACCCTGGGCCAAAGGAAGGTGCTCAATCGCTGAGCCACCCAGGGGCCCCGCCAACAATTGTTTAATGTAATTTAATCTCCTAAAAACTAACAAAAAAGGTAGGAAGTACTGCTGCCCCATGAGGTCCAGACAGACTCACTTCTGTCAGCAACCCCTTCAGATGCTTCCTGTGCTCGCCATAGGCCAGTTAGGATCATGGCTCCTGGGATTAAAAACCTCTCCGCCTTCTCTATAAGGATGGGCTCTCTGAGCTTAGCCTTCTCCAATTTCTGGCACCCCAGGGTTTCCTGGGAAAGTGTGGGATTTGAATCCCACACCCAATCCCTATGGTCATGTAGCTTCCCCCCAGTCTCCCATGTTCCTTTTATGGCCTCAAGAGACTGAAGGCATTTTTTAAAATTTAATTTGACCTTTAGTAACTCTACACCTAATACAGGGCTTGAACTCAGGACCCAGAGATCAAAAGTCATGTGCTCCGGGATCCCTGGGTGGCGCAGTGGTTTGGCGCCTGCCTTTGGCCCAGGGCGCGATCCTGGAGACCCGGGATCGAATCCCACGTCAGGCTCCCGGTGCATGGAGCCTGCTTCTCCCTCTGCCTGTGTCTCTGCCTATCTCTCTCTCTCTCTCTCTGTGTGTGACTATCATAAATAAATAAAAATTAAAAAAAAAAAAAAAAAGTCATGTGCTCCACCTACTGAGCCAGCTGGGTGCCCCAAGAGTGAAGACATTTTAAATATGTACAGTCAAGGCTGGGGGAAGACCTCCTAACATGCTCCCATCTGGCTTCCCATGACTGCACAAGTCAGTCCCAGGCTAAGGACCAGAGTCCTGGCCCCCAAGGACCTGGCCACTGTGCCAGCACATCTCGTACCACGTAGCTCCCCAACTTCTGCACAGGGCCTGCCACTCAGTGCCTTTCTTGGAACTCTCAGCCTTCATTCTACATGTGATCTGTGTAAAAACAAAGACGTTAGAACCTAACCTCACCACCAATTTGGATGGAAGCCCCGGTGACTTTTTAAACGGAAACGCATTAATAGCTCTGAATATTTCATGCCAGGTGCATTAGGAGGACTGGCATTAGTTACTGAATGCTGATCTCCCACCATGGGTAGGAATACATTTTGCTTCCGAGAGTCAGCCAAAGGGAAATCCACTTTAAGGAACAAGGTAGGAGGCTTTTGGGCTCCTAGGTACTTTTTGCCTAAGGAGATAAATCTTGCATGGAGAGAAGGTGTGGCCTAGCTGCATTTTCCAACCTCACTCTGACTTCTGACAAATCTTCTGGAAGGCTCATCAGAAGAGCCTTTAAACCACCATGTGAGTAAGAGTCTTGCCATCCTATCCTGAGCCACACCTTCCTCCAGCAGATATTAACACCCCAATGTCTGAAGTGGAGCCCCGTGTCCAGCTCTTCTGGTTTTCTACAGAGGATAATAAAGAAGTAAATGGGCTTAATTGATTAGAGAGGGATTGCGTTGGTATGAGAGAGAAACTCACAGCAAAGAGCAGCTCTATTTCCTTGTGCTGGGCTGCTGTTCCCGTCGTGGTGCCTCTCCGACGTCTCCGACGCTGCCACCCTTGGCCTGTGCTCTCAAGCTCATTCACCGGTCAGGGTCTGCTCAAGACGCAAACCATTCTAGCTCTTTTTTTTTTTCCTTAAAGATTTTATTTATTTATTTGACACAGAGAAAGAGAGAGGCAGAGAGAGAGCACAAGCAGGGGGAACGGCAGGCAGATGGAGGAGAGGCAGGCTCCCGACTGAGCAGGGAGCCCGATGTGGGATTCGAACCCAGGACCCTGGGATCATGATCTGAGCCAAAAGCAGATACTTAGCCAGCTCAGCCACCCAGGTGCCCCCATTCTAGTTCTTTTTAGCACACACAAAAAAATGTAATAAAGAATTAGGTGCTTATAAAATTGTGCAGAGTTGGAGAGGTGGGCTCTAGGCTGAGCCCTGAGCCTCCAGGGGTAAGTCATGGAACTTCAGTTGACCCAGCAGAATAATCAGTCTACCTCTATCTTTTCCTTATTTTTTGGTCAAGCTGATGTTAATTTACTTGTAAATTTAATTTAATTTAAATTAATTTGAATTTACTTTTAGATTTCATTTAGTTTAAATTAAGAAACTATAAAGAAGGGGTGCCTGGGTGGCTCAGTCAGTTAAGGATCTGCCTTCGGCTCAGGTCATGATCTCAGGGTCCTGGGATGGAGCCCTGTGTCAGACTCCTTGCTCATCTGGGAGTCTGCTTCTCCCTCTCCCTCTGCCTCTCCCCCTCATGCTCACTCACTCTCTCTCTCTCTCTCAAATAAATAAATAAAATCTTTAAAAAAAGAAACTATAAATAAAATATAGTTATATACTAAAGCAATATAAAATATTTTGGACGTATTTAAAAACTTTTTTTTTTGGGTCATAATATTTTGCTCTCAAGCAGGGTGAGGGGTCAATTAGAAAAATTGTTTCCTAGGAACAGTTTTTGGGCTTTTTTACTCACAGGAGAGTGTCACTGGTATGTTGCATCCTGCCTGTTTCTGCAGGTCGCTCTGGTGCCGCCCTGGGCTTCCCTCCCCAGCACTCAGCATCTCTATAGGCCTAGCTTGTACACCCTTTGTTCAAAAACTAGGGAACAGGGCGCCTGGGTGGTTTGATCGCTTAAGCGTCCAACTCTTGGTTTCAGATCAGGTCTAACTCTCATTGCTCATGGGATCAAGCCCCCTGTCAGGCTCCGAACTTGAGGGAAGTCTCCCTCTGCCCCTTCCTCCACTACTCCCACTCTCAAAAATAAATAAATACATCTTTTTTTTTTTTTTTTTTTAAGGCAGTTCCTGGGATACCTGGGTGGCTCAGCAGTTGAGCATCTGCCTCCGGCTCAGGGCGTGATCCCGGGGTTCTGGGATGAGTCCCACATCAGGCTCCCCACAGGGAGCCTGCTTCTCCTTCTGCCTGTGTCTCTGCCTCTCTCTGTGTGTCTCTCATGAATAAATAAATAAAATCTTAAAAAAATTAAAAAAAGCATAACTTGTAAATGGGGCAACAATGTTCCAGTATTAGCTTTCACATTTTCTACTAGAGCATTTCCAATGAGCTTCTCATTTGGGACCCACAGTCTATAAAGTCAGATGCTGTTGGAAAACAGAACAAAACAAACCACCACAAGCCCCAAAATGAATCACTTATGCTAGACCATGTCACCAAACAGGGACTGAATACCTCACCCAAGTGCAGGTTCAACCTTCTCCAGTGCAGTCCTAACCGCTCAGTCAGATGTTTTCTCCGTGGCCCCATGAGGTGATCTGCCACATGGGTTCCTTCTAACCCCCAAAGATGAGCTGAGCCACCTAAGAAGACCCTTTTGTCTTCAAAGGGAGGTGAGACGTCCCCAGAAATAATCTTTTTTTTTTCTGTTTGTGACTCCCTCATCCAGGCTGTAAAAGCCTCTCCCTTCCTGTAGCCTTTCGGAGCTGCCCTCTGCTTGTTAATTGGGGTGCTGCTGGGTTTATGCAATGATTAATAGAGCCAATTACATCGTCTTTTTTTTTAAGATTTATTTATTTATTTATTTGAGAGCGAGAGAGAGCTCTTGTGAGTGTGCGTGCCTATGTCTGCAGGACAGAAGCAGAGAGAGACAGAATCCCAACCAGGCTCCCCACTGAGGGCGGAGCATAAGGCCCACAACCCTGAGATCCTGACCCAAGCAACCAAGAGTCCTTTGCTCAACTAACTGAGCCACCCAGGCACCCACCTCCAAAGCCAATTACATCCTGAAAAGTTTTGTTATTTACCCACATTAACTTTTAGAATCCGTCAATTGCAAATGATTTTTTTTTTGTCCAGTCAAGGTGCAAATATTTCTGTCCAGTAGAAAAGTCAGGTGTGCAGCCCCTAGGTGTGCGGCCCTATGGGATATCCAGCAAGTTTTGTAGTTAGCCGTCTCTCTGTCCCTGGCTACTACTCCCCCACCTCTGGTGTTCCTTGAAATGACTTCATCATTCGGCTCATTCCCTCACTGATGAGTTAAAGAGGTGCTCACGATACTCTGCCATGAGAGTCATGTTTTCACTTTGTGAAGACGGTGTTTTGACACAGGGAGCTTCCCTGACCTGCTGTTTCTCTGCCCTTTCAGACTCCCCCAGACACAACTACATCATCCCAACAAAACCAGGGACAGAGGCCGCAGGATATTTGGGTGAAGGTGATAGAGCATGGGGGTGGGGGTGGGAGTAGAAAGGTGGTCTCTGTCGGTCGTTTTCCTAGAAGAAGGCATGTCTCCCCAAATTCATCTCACAGCATTGTGTCACTCTGGAGTCTCTGGGTCCCACAGATGTGAGCATCGGCACACAGAGATGAGTAAGCTGCTGGGGACCTGGCCCCAAACACCTGCAGCTGTCTGTGGGTGGCCCACATCACCCTGCTGTGAGACTCAGGTGCTCCCTCCTCTAGCTCTCCTTTTTGCCTCCTCCCTTGTGGCAGGGAGAGGCGAAGGAGAAAAACAGTCATTCCAGGGATCATTGGATGGGCCTGGAGGGAACTAACCCAAGTGTGCTCCCTGGTGAGTCACACAACCTATACTAGGTGAGTTGTCCCACAAAGGAAGCTTTATTTGCAGCAAATAAAGAAACCACAGTTCCAAAGCCATGACTCTCCAAGTAAGGGTGAATGGGTTCTTTTTGTTTAGGATTAGGATGAATATTTAGAAAGGGAGGCTTGTCATTGTATGTAGAGGACAGCGTAAGAAAAATGCATGGACCACACTGCACGTTCTGCGAAATGGGGCTTGTGCTCCTCCTTGGGTGGGACTTCGGTATTACAACGAGGTAAAGTCCCCGTCAGGCACTCCATGGGTAAGTTGGGGGTTAAGTTGAAACTGGTCAGGGTGGTCTGGGCCACCCTTCCAGGCAGTCGTTAATGCTTGAGGGGCAGTTTTGGTTTCTATTATGGGATGCTAGCACCTCAGTTCTTTTTCCTGAGTTAGGAAATAAACTGGAAAGAGAAGCTTAAGGGAAAATGTGGGGGATGCCTGGGGGGCTCAGCAATTGAGCGGCTGCCTTTGGCTCA
The DNA here is from genome assembly GCF_011100685.1 of Canis lupus familiaris. Classification (NCBI taxonomy): domain Eukaryota; kingdom Metazoa; phylum Chordata; class Mammalia; order Carnivora; family Canidae; genus Canis; species Canis lupus. The sequence continues at coordinate 63,542,621 of NC_049238.1, forward strand.
GGGCATGATCCTGGGGATCGGGGATCAAGTCCCACATCAGGCTCCTTGCATGAAGCCTGCTTCTCCCTCTGCCTGTGTCTGTCTCTCTCTCTGGGTCTCTCATGGATAAATAAATAAAAATCTTAAAAAAGAAAAAAAAGAAGGGAAGATGTGAGACAAAGGTTGGTAGGTACAAGCAGGTGGGCAGGAAAGGTCAGGTCGTGGAGTCCAGCTGGTGACAAGTTTAGACATCCACCCAACTTCTATTCACAGGGGCAGTTTTACTTCTACCCCCCACCCCCTGCCGCCCCACCATGTGAATCCTTCAGTACTCAACACTTGCCTTCCCCCCTTCCACCACAGGAGCATGAGCGGCACACGCACAAACACACACACAAAATCACACCTGTCTCCAAAAGGTCCCTGCTCCTTCCCCACCTCCCTCCTAGGTGCTCCTCTTCCTTTCTCCCTAAATGCATTAGGGGCATCCATCAGAGTCAGAAAGAGAAAGAGCCTGGTGAAGCTTGGCCAGTGTCTCTCAGGTCAGATCACAGAGCTTGAGTTCTCACTCAAGGAATCAAAACTAATTCAAAATAAATGATAAGAGAGAAAGAAAAGGAAAAAAGAAAAAGAAAGATATATATGGCAAAGACCCAAAGCCATTTTGTTGGCTAATGAAACGTGTGCTGAAATGTATTATTTTTGTGTACATTACTTTCAAATGCAAATTACAAGGACTGGCAGTAGGCACCTCCTTAATGTCCTGGGATTAAAGGGCAAAGAGGCGAGAACTACTTGAAAACTCATTTGCCAACTGTCTTCTGAAGCAGAGAAACCCCTGACCTTCCCCAGGCTTGTCTTCTGCTCCCCACACGAAACAGAGTGAAGCCCCGCGTCGGGCTCCCCGCGTGGAGCCTGCTTCTCCCTCTGCCTGTGTTCCTGCGCCTCTCTCTGTGTCTCTCATGAATGAATAAATAAAATCTAAATAAATAAATAAATAAATAAATAAATAAATAAATGGTATAACCTCACGTCTGGGTTGACCCACTTGATCCTCAACTGGTGGGGAATAAGGAACAGAGAGAGAGGGTATTTTCTCCGTTTGAGCTTCTGGCTTCTACCTTTGCAGGAAGGCGTTAAAGGCTTAAGTCATTTATGACTGGTGGCTTTTAATAGCTACGCAACATCTGACAGCTCAGCTGAACTCCTAACACCTTCTGTTGCTATTGTCATATTTATCAGACTAGGACGTCCTTAAGGTCCAAAGACTCTTCCCCTTTTTTTGTTTGAGATTTTATTTGAGAGAGAGAAAGAGAGTGTGCACAAGTAGGGGGAGGGGCAGAGGAATAAGGGGGTGCAGACTCCCTGCCGAGCAGGGAGCCCGGATGCAGGGGGACCCCAGGACCCAGGGATCATGACCTGAGCAGGAGGCAGACGCTTAACTGACTGAGCCACCCAGGTGCCCCAAAAGGAGTCTTTCTTGATAATAAGAGGCAACTTTTTTAGCACTTGCTGTACGCCGGACATAATGCTCTGCACTTTGTATGCATTGGTTTGGTTAGTTCTCGCAACGATTGCCATGGTGCTTGATAATTGTGTGCCAAACACACTCTTACTCCCTTTCTTTAGATGGGAAAATTGTGGTTTAAAGACATTAAATGACTTGCCCAACATCACACAGCTCGTGAGCGGCGGAGTGGGAATTGGAACACAGGTCTGCGTGATCTGAGGTGCCAGCACTTCTGACTCTGCTCCCTGGCGCCTCTACACTTGGCACTTGCCTGAATTCCTGGCATTTAGCATGGGCTCAATAAATACTTCTTGTGTGAATAATTCTCGAGTGTCTATCTTCCACCTTAACTGCTCATTCCTCAGCCTCTCAGCGTTGACGCAAGACATTTAAGTTAGTCATCCCAAGGCCACTTCTGCTCAACATTCCTCCATTTGAATAGCCCCCCTTCCCAGTGGTTCCATTTGTACTCCAATACCACCACCTGCAGCCCCCAAATTCACACTCCTCTAGGCCTGTCGTACATATGGTTCCCAGCCACCCCACCCCATCCTGCCCATCTGCTGCGGCACCTTATCTAATCTGATACCGAGTTTGACCACTTTCCTCTTTGAAGCGGTTCTTAGATGCCCACCTTCCCACCTCCCTGAGACCACTCTGGCCTTGGCCCTCCTCCCCTGGGCTGATGACTAATACAGTTTCCAATCTCAGCGCACACCCCTGAGGACACGTCTCCCCTTGGCTCCTCACAGCCTTAGCCTCACACATTCCCGAAGTCATAGAGCCTGATGAGGGGCCACACAGAACTGCATCTTATGATAAAATAATAGGTTTGTTTACGTTTTGGTTAGAGTGGAGTTGGATCTGTGTTTTGTTGAGGAAAGGAAGTTGGTACTTTCACATTGTCAAATATCGGTATGAATTTACGCCCTCCAGAACTTCTCATGTGACAAGGAGCACAGGCTGCTCCCAGATGGTAGTTGCCAGTCTCCCACCATTTGCTCCAAGAACCTGGCTCCGCTGTTATAAACAAACAAACAAACAAATCACCTACTGTTTCTGAGAAGGCTAGCATATGGTTTATTAGGCTTATTATACTCATTAGAGTTGCAATTCATGGTGCAACAAAATTTCCAGGCATAACAAATTGCATAGGACAAGTGTTTCCATGGCTTTAAACTACAAACAGAAATAATCCTGTTGGTGATGGAAAGTTATGAAAAATACTGGTAAGAAATTTGCTACTACTGGGACTGCAAAATGAAGATTTTCAAGGGCAATACCTTTGGCTGGTTGGGCCAGGAATTATTGGACAATTAGATTTGGGAAGTGGGGTGTAACTACCCTGTCATCCTTAAGGTATCCCAGCCTCCCGACCCAGGCAGCTATCAGTGCCATCCATCTGCCGGGCCCCATCCACATCAGAGCCCCACCATGGGGAGCAGGCAGAGGGAAGCCTTGTGAGTGAGGTCCAGGCAGGAAAGCATGTGTGCACACTTCGGGGGGCCCTGGAACCACAGTCTCCATTAGCCCACAGTCTTGCCTCTCCTCCCCCAAGAGCAGAGCATAGGCTTTTTACAGACCATATCTATCAAGACATATGAAGCCTTTGTAGACTCTTGTGAAAGTTTTCACAAATCTGATTATCCCCCCAGTGAACCAAATTACAGTAAATTCCTTCAACAAGATTAGCATCAAATAAATTTGCTGACTTTACTGCCACCAGCGTTGGCCAGTGCCAGGGAAAGAGCAGAAAAAACAGAGACCTCTGTCCCTTTCCCAGTCTGTTCCTACATTCTTGCCTCACTTCATCTCTGAAATTTCTAGATCTTTAAGGGTGAGAGCTTGTAAATCACACATGCTGTTTCTTCAATGACTTGCATCCATTGAGGCAGAATTGCATCTGTTCCTGACCACATCCCGCCCTGTCCTTCCCTCCTGCCAGAGGGTAAACAGCCCTTCCTTGTCCCTGCAGCCTTGTCTCTCCTCTCTGGCAGCTCCTGTCTGCTGGGGAGTAATAACTAAACCAAAGATTGGAGCTGAGATGAAAGCGATTTTTGTCCCAGAGGTCTGGGCTGGGGCTGGGGCTGAGTGGACCAAGAATTAGGTGTAGCCTGCGGAGGTCCTGCTCCATTATTGCACAACTCAGAAATGTAATTAAGATCTAAAGCTAAAGCCATTCCCCCACTGGGGTGGGGGTGGTCCCAGTTCTCTCCTTGGCACTCCAGGTCTAAATCTCTCTTCAATGTGCCAGGACAGTGGAACTTGTCATTAGTCATAACTGTTGGTCACCACTCCTCCCGCTTATCAAGTGGGGTCCCCTAATTTCATCTCCTCTAACCTCACCACAGCCCAGCTGCCCGTGTGGGTTGTTACCTTTCTTTCTTTGTTCTTTCTTCTTTCTTTCTTTCTTTCTTTCTTTCTTTCTTTCTTTCTTTCTTTCTTTTTTCTTTCTTTTTTTCTTTTTTCTTTCTTTCTTTCTTTCTTTCCTTTCTTTCTTTCTTTCTTTCTTTTTCTTTCTTTCTTCTTCTGTTTCTTTTTTTTTAAGATTGTATTTATTTATTTGATAGAGAGAGCATGCACGAGTAGAGGGGAGGGGAAGAGGGAGAGGGAGAAGCAGAGTCCCTGCTGAACAGACAGCTTGAGGATCCCAGAGCCCTGAGATCCTGACCCGAGCTGAAGGCAGATGCTTAACCAGCTGAGCCCCCCAGCACCCCATTACCTCTCCGTCATAGGAGATGAGTCTGAGGCTCAAACAGTGCTGAGCCAGGCTGCAACCCTATCCTGAAGAGACCGTGGTGCACTCTGCCCACCCCACCCACATGCCCTTGGCATTCACCTGCGCCCGTCCAAGGTCACCATCTAGAACTTCTGTGTGCCTGGCAAACCAGAACTACCAGACGGTTGGAGGCTCCAGGAACAGCCCTCAGCAAACGACAACAAGGTAGGGCATAGGCACCTAGCTTCCTCGCGCTTGGTTGAGATGGCACCACAGCATATCCCATGCCACCCCTAAGTCCACCCAGCAGGATGGGGCTCCAGCTGCCCACAGTGGTAACTGGCTAGATAACATCCCTTTCTTAGCATCCTTCCTGTCCCACCCCTAGGGGCATTTCCTGGGATCATCTCCTAAAATAATGTTTTTGCGCTCACATCCATGTCTCTGGGTCTTGCTTCGAGAGAACCCAAAGCAAGACAAGTCACTTCAATGCATGGTGCCCTAACTTCTGGCCCTGCAGTGGCAGCTGTAACAGCAATAGTTGCTGGGCTTCTCTGGAGCCCCAGTGGAGCACAGCTGGGGTCTGCAAGGTGGTTCCAGGGAGAATGACCTGCTGCTCTCACCAGGAGGTGCAAATCCCACTACCAGATGGCATGAGATGGGCGATGGGCACTTGTGAGAAGGTAAAGGGGAGAGCATGTCACTGGAAGTCAGGAGCACTTGGCATGAGATGCTGGAACATACTCAGCAGAAACCTGAGCTCATTGTGCATGCACTCAACTTTTTTTTAAGTATTTGCATTTTCAGTTTATAATCCTAGCTAGGTGGTGTCAGGCAAACCACCTAAACACTCTGTGCACTGCTCATCCATCCATTCATTCATCAGATACTTCTAAAGCTCTGTGCCAGGAACAGTGCTGAGTGCACAGATGCAGAGAGGGAGCTGCCCTCTGGGGCTCCCAACCTACAGGGACAGACCCTCACTGGATCTGTGCTCTGAGAGGAGTAAACTCAAGATGTATGAAAAGGAGTGCATGGAAAGGCTTCTCACCCAGGCTTAGAAAGCCAGGCAGGGGTCCCTGGAGGAGCTGCCCCCTGAGCAGTTAGTAAGGGGAACAGCATCCATAGCGGGGGGAACAGTACATGACAGATATGGAATGCAGAGAAGCCAGGAGGAGACAGGGGACCCGAAGCTGACTCTACATGGTACATTCCTTTTTTTTTTTTTTAAGATTTTATTTATTTATTCATGATAGACAGAAAGAGAGAGAGAGAGAGAGAGAGAGGCAGAGACACAGGCAGAGGGAGAAGCAGGCTCCATGCTGGGAGCCCGACGTGGGACTCGATCCCGGGACTCCAGGATCACGCCCTGGGCCAATGGTAGATGCTCAACCGCTGAGCCACCCAGGGATCCCCTACATGGTACATTCCTGAACAGGTCACTTCAGCACATTGGGCCTTGGCTTGCCCACTTGACCTGCTTTCTTCAATACTTGGTATAAGATCAAATACAATAGTGAATGTGCAAGTCTAAAGTGTTTTAGAAATATGAAAGATTGAACAGTGACCTGGCGGCACTTACTCCACCTCTTCTGCTGGGAAAGAAGATGGTGGTCGGAGATGGGATGCACGGGGTCATATTTCCCTTTTCCCTCTCTTGTCTAAATTAGCCAGTGTGGTTGGAGGGGCCAGAACTCAGACCGAGCTGCAGTAAGCATTATCCTGCAGAATGGCATTTGACAGCTGAGCAGACACTTTTACAATGATATATTCTGCATTTTTCTTATTGAGCTCCTAGTCCAGGAACCCTTCCAGGTGCTGGGAACACAATGAACAGGAGAGACATACTTCACTCCGTGGAGCCAGAGTAGGAGGGGCAATTTCCACAAACACACGTCACCCTCACAACAGCTGAGATTCTGCTTCCCTGAGATTCTAATTCAGGAAACAGGCCCAGAAGTGAGCGATGTGCTGCTCAAAGTCACAACCAGATCATGATGGTGCCAGCAGTCTTAAGGAGGTCCCACCTCAACTCCAAGTCAGCATGTTTCCACAGACAAACGTTATGCCAATCCCTGAGTTGACCAGAGTCAAGAAATACAGGAGACCCACTAGATCTCAGAAGGCATGAGGTGCATGAGAGAAGGGTCCCTACAGTGACCCCCAAGCAGCAGAGGTGGTGAGAATAGACAACTGAACTTGGAAGTCTCTGGTCCTAAGTCCAGGAGGGACTTCATTTTTCACATTAAATCCCTTCCACTTCCAGCAACCCCTTCCATAAAGCTTGACTCATGCATCCTCACACATGAATGAATCTGTTCTGAGAAGAAATGCATCCTTGGATTCCCTTTGTCATCCCAGCTCCTTCCATGGCTCCCATCTGCTTCCTTCATGGGGAAATAAGGTGATGAAAGGGGATAAAACAAGCCTGCAGATAGGTTGCTGCTGATCTGAAATCTCCCCTCCAAATATGGCTCTGGGGGCCATTAAGAATGGTTGCAAATGCCTCTGATAAAATACTACAGCTATGGGAGGTGGCTTTAAGTTGAACATGCTGAATGGGAGTCATTGATAATCCATGTTTCATCTGGCAGAGCCACTTGCTAGGGCGGTGGAGGGGGGTGGGCAGGTGAGCAGTCGTGACAGGAAATTAGCAACCTCCCTTCCAGAAATGAGAGCCACAAGTTCCCAAGTGCAGTGGGAAGACCCCAGGCCAGGGTCAGGAGAGGGACTTTGGGTACCCTCTGCCCAGACAGCTGAAGTCCATGGTTAGAGAAGCTCAATAGCCTGTTTGTTCATTCATCCACTGGCCAGATATCTACTGAGCACTGACCAGGAACCAGACACTGTTCTCAGTGCTAGGAAATAAGGTCCACGAGACACAGCCTTTGTAATCAAGGGACTCACAGTTTTGGAGGGGAGACAGGTTAACTAACAAGTCAATAGGATGTTGTAAATCTCTGCACAGTTGGGGACACACAGAGGCCATGGCCAATTCTCCTTAGGGATGTCTATGAAGACTTTGCAGTGGGCTATGAGTCTTGAAGATGAGTAAGGTTTGTGAGGCAAAGAAGGAGGAGAGGGTTTCTAACATTAGTGACATTCACATCTGCAACAGTTGCTGCACGTGTGAACATTGAAGGTGATATTAGCCTTCCACCCTGGCTGCTGATGGATGCTGGTGCCGTTTACCAAGGTAGAGGATGTGACAGGAATAGGGCCCATCTGAGGGGGGAGGCTGCAAGCTCTGTCTCAAACAGAGGAGTAGTATTCACTGGGATGAGAGCCCCGGGAACGGCCACAGGACTGAGTGAGTAGCTGAGGAGGACTGAGGCTTTAAAGTGTTGGAGAAGTTGTGTACGTAAATGTTGGACTCTCTTAAGTCAGGCAGCCCGCATCTTGCCCAGACACCGTGCAATTTACTCCTAGTGGACCTCCTTGAGGGCCTCACCTCAACCCACCTCAACTGCCACCCAGGTGATCCTCCGAAGCAAGAAGTAAGTCAGGCCAGATTCATGTGGCTTTGCAAGGCACTAAAGAATGTGAATAGTGTAACTATGATTGTGTTAAAACAGCGGGAGGGTGTATTTCGGGTTGAATCGTGTCCCCGCAAAAGATATGATCAAGTCCTGACCCCTGGCACCTGTGAATATGACCTCATTTGAAAACAAGTCTTTGCAGATCTAATCAACTTAAAATAACTGGATAAGGGTGGGCCCTCATCCAATGACCGCTGTCCCGATAAGAGGCGGCTGAGGCATAGAGACTCAGAAGGCGGCCACATGATGACAGAGGCAGAGATTGGAGTGATCCAGCGGCAAGCCAAGGAATGCCAGGATTGCTGGCAACACCAGACGTGAAAAGAATTGAGGAAGGTTTCTTCCCTAAGGCAGTTGGAGGGTGTGTGTCTCTAGATTTCAGATTTCTAGTCTCCAGAATTGTGAAAGGATGAATTTCTGTTGTTTCAAGCCACCAGTTTGTGGTACAACTTGTTACAGCAATCCTAGGAAAATCATACAGAGGGGAATGTGAATGTGCATATATTTATGTAATTGCTTGTGTTTTCAAAACTAAATAATGAAGGATCGACTAGCTGTTGGCTGCTCCAGGTTGGCCTGCCTGAAGTGACTAGGGTACGGGGAACCTCATAGCACAGGCTGCTAGCAGGCTTGTCTGGGCCTGTTCTTGGGCCTTTGTAAGGTGCAGTGAGTGAGCACAACAGCCAAGGAGGCGTAGTGCCGGGCCTTGGAACTGGTGCACCATCGCTTCTGCTTCATTCTGTTGGACAAAGAGAAGCACAAAGATTCAAGGGTGCGAGGGAGCAAACAGACTTCTCTTTTTTAGAGAGACACGAAAAAGACACATGGCAAAAGATATGTTTGTGGATCCACACAGAGTGGAGATCTGAGCCATTAATGCAGTCAATCTACCAAACGTATTGTGCCTGGGCACACAGCGGGATAAAGCAAATGAGCGTTATACTTGTGTTTTTAAGATAAGTAATTTTCAGAATAAAAGACAAGAGATACAAATCAAATGAGATGTAAAAACAAAAAACTAAGAAGCCAAGCGTAAATTCTGTCATACATATTTTGAGTTGGAAATAACAGTATGAACTTGGGATTCTTTATAATAAGAAGAAAAATGTATTTAAATATTTTTAAATTTAATTTTTAAGGAAAATTATATTTTTCCTTACCTAAGAAACATATATTTCTTAGCTCTGTTCACCAGAAAGACCTAAAAACAGTGACCAGTTGTCGGCAATGGGCAATGCTACTTTTCATGTTGTGTTCCCAAATATCGTTTCCCACTAGAAAGAACCAGGGCTATCTGGAGAAATGGCTGGTTCCAGTGGGAGCTGGAAATGTACAAAATAAGCCTGAGTCTTCCTGCCTTGCCTGAAATCAGTGACGCTCTGGAAGACTTCTGGGGTTATGTCACAGGATGCTGCACTCAGCTTATGTGAGTTCCTGCTAACTCAAATTGGGAAAATGTGAGCATCAAGAAAAATAATGACTGCAAAGGATTATGACATGTCAAAAATATAACATCTAAGAGTTTATAATTATACTTTAAAATAAAAACTCATTGTCCGTCACCTTTAGAGGTTTCTGGGACACGAACTCATTTTTTCTGAAAATTGATTTAAAAAAAAAGAAAAAAGATCAATGAAGCATTTATCCTGACTTTCTTGTAAAAAAGCAAAACAAAACAAAACGAAACAAAAAAAACTGTATTCAGGCTAACTAAGCAGTTAACATTATTTTTTTTATAAAATCTTTTTTTTAAAGATTATTTATTTATTTATTCATAGAGACACAAAGAGAGAGAGAGAGAGAGAGAGGCAGAGACACAGGCAAAGGGAGAAGCAGGCACCATGCAGAGAGCCCTGACGTGGGACTCGATCAAGGGTCTCCAGGATCACATCCTAGGCTGCGGGCGGCACTAAACCGCTGTGCCACCGGGGCTGCCCTGACATTATTTTTAATAGAAGAATCACAGCAAAAAATGTCAGGAGGAATGAGTGAAATAGAAAGCCACTGTCATTGTAATTCATGATAAAATAATGATTCTAGGCAACCATTAAGCTTCTTGGGAAATTTGTAATAAATGGTTCAGGCTGATGTTTCTTGAACCCACTGATCAATCTTCACTGCCATAAAAGTGGGACAACCAAACACCATGTTTCCTCTGATGTGATACAATAGGAAGGGCACAACACAGCTATAGACACATGCACTCCAAAAAGAAGAACCAGACTCTGATTAGCTTGCTCTGTGTGCCCCTAAAAGCAGACCCCGAAACTAGGATTCACTTTAAGTAGTTTATTTGGGAGGCGACCCCAGAAAACCCCAGTAGGGAAATGGGAAAGTGACAAAGGTATTGTGAATGACCACGACTCAACCTCCTTGCAGAACTCTGACAGTGAAGAACAAATTTCAGGGTCATGCAACTGTGGGATGAACTCTCGGCCCTATGGTTGAGGTTTGCTCCTACGAAGTTTGATTCTTCTGCAGCCCCCACTTGCCCAGAGTGTAGGTGAGTGTGCTTCACAGTGAGGCAAAAAATCCTCAGGCAGTGAGATGACAACCTTTGGCATAGAGAAATGAATGCTCAGGGGAATGGGGAGGCATTAATAGTATTTGCTAGAATGATCAATACTGTCGATCTAACTTCTAGTTTACAGTAGATAGAGCAACATGCAAAACAGTACCCAGAAAACATAATCAGCCAAATCCAGAACGTGAAACATACTACATGAGAAATGACCCGTATTTCTTTCACAAATTAATGGTTTTAGAATAAAGGGGGTGGGGGTCGGGGGCACCTGGGTGGCACAGTCAGTTGAGTTTCTGACTCTTGGTTTTGGTTCAGCTTATGATCTCAGGGTCATGAGACAGAGCCCTGCGTAGCGCTCTGCTTGAGATTCGCTCTCCCTCTCTGCCCCTCCTGCTCATACTCTTTCTCTCTCAAAATAAATAAATAAATCTTTTTTTAAAAAGGGAGGGTGAGTAATAGAGACTTGGATGATGTATCAACCAAATGCAATGTGTAAATTTGGATTCTTATTTACATAGAAGAACCATAAAAAGACACTTTTGATATCATCAGAAAAAAACTGAACATGGACTGAGTATTAGAGAATATGAAGAAATTACTGTTTTTTTAGTTGAGTGTCATTATGGTATTGTGGCAATGTTATTTTTTTAGGTCCTTATCAGAGATTCTTAAAAAAAAAATAGACAAAGAAATGTGGCAAAATGTTAACGGCTGTTAAATCCAGGGGATGGGTGTCTGGGAATTCATTATACTATCGTGCCTACTTTTCTGCCTGTTTCTTTTCTTTTTTTTTTTTTTCTTTCTTTCTTTCTTTCTTTCTTTCTTTCTTTCTTTCTTTCTTTCTTTCTTTCTTTTTAAAAAAATATTTTATTTATTTATTTCTTCATGAGAGACAGAGAGAAAGAGAGGCAGAGACACAGGCAGAGGCAGAAGCAGGCTCCATGCAGTGAGCCCTATGGGGCACTCAATCCCAAGACCCTGGGATCACGCCCTGAGCTGAAGGCAGACGCTCAAACGCTGAGTCACCCAGGGTCCTCTTTTGCCTGTTTCAAACCTGATAAGAGAGGAGAATGGGAAAGAGAGGGGGAGAAGGGGTGATGGGAGGAGAGGATGCCAGACTACCTGCGTTTGAATCCTAGCTGATTTAACTTGAGCAAGTTGCTTACATTCTACCTGTTTCTTCATCTGCAAACCAGGCTACTTACAGTGCCTAATTCATACGATCAAGGTAAAGATGAAGTGAGTTAATACCAGTGCTTGTTAGCTATTATTACACCCCTGAGAGTGAGGATCCATGCATGCTGTGCAGGGAATGCCAGCCTCTGCACAGTCAGGTCTACCTGGGGGTGCGTTTGGGTGAGCACACGGCAGCTGTCCCCAGAGGCACGCGGCTGGGGAGCCCAGGGGAAGCAGTGTTCAAGCCATGGGAATCCCAGGAGAAGGACAGACAGTACAGTGCTGCGCAGACAAAACATTGGGAGGGCAGGTGTGACTTCCCAGGTGCATTTCACACCCAGACCACATCAGACTCACCGGAACGCAGTACAGGAGCAGGATGAGATGAAGCCCCGGGTCTCCCAGTGTCCCCGGCACAACACCAGGGTGACTAGTGGAGGGAGCAGTCGCTGACCTTCTTTCACTCCAACTGCCACAGGGCACCTCTGGGTCTGGAACAGGAAGCATCAGGTGTAGTGTGTAACCATCAAGGAGACCCTGACCTTGACAGCGTGAAGGAGGGGGGCTCATCATGCTTCTTCTAATGACCCTTTCATTATGGAAGATGGAGGGCTATGCACATTTCAAAGAGCCGATAGGGCCAGAAGTCTATTTTCCTTCCATAATTCAAGCCTCTGAAACCAAAGGAAACTTTAAGGGCCCAGTCTGGAAAAGAGGCTTATGTTCCCTTTCCTCTCCAGCAGCCTAAGTACCGACTTCTCTGCTTAGCCAGAGTGAAGACCAGCAGCGTCTGCAGAATGGCTCTAGAGTGACTGGGCTCCTCTACTTCCCTCTGAGCTCCAAGCAGGTGGAAGTCCCTATGCCGTCACTCCTTTGACTCCTGGAGAGGGCATGGGGTTTGCTAGGTTTGGGGGCTGGGGCTGGGGAGGAACTTGCTATCACTCCCCAAACAGCCTGCTGGGCCCTTGGGGAGAAATCCGGGGTGTTGCTTCTTCCTACCCTTCACCCAAACTGATCATCTTCAGTCTGTCCTGGACTTGAGTGCCCTCTGGCGAGCACTAGCCTGGATAGACGCATTCCCAGCAGCTTGGGAGGAGTGGAGAGGGCAGTGTGGTACAGTGGGGGTATGATGGGAAAAAATTTGCATTTGCAGCTTCGGGAACTGGTTTCAAGTCCCAGCTCCGCCTCCGCCTTGCTTATTTGTCCATTTGTTTGTTGATTTATTTCCCTTGGGAAAGTCAGTTAACCTCTCCAAGCCTCCACTTCCTGATTTGTAAGGTGGGAATAATAATAAAACCTCAACTACCCACCGTTGTGAGATCAAGCAAGATAACGGAAGAGCAGAGGAACTCTCTCCAAAGCTCAATTTCCTGCAGAGCCCCAATACACAAAACAGATTAAATGGCATTTTATAATGATTTATTATTTTTCTTAGTTTTTATTTACTTAAGTAATCTCTACACCCCACACAGGGCTCAGACTCACCACCTCAAGATCAAGAGTTGCATGCTCTTCTCACGGAGCCAGCCAGGTGCCCCAAAAAGGCATTTTATATGAAGAATTGTAGTATTTAAGTTAAGATTTGTAATACTAACTTATTAAAGGCAATGCTATAATAACTAAGAGGCTGCTTTGATGAACAGAAAAATTTGAAATTGAGATTTGGATGATGGTTGCAACCTCATGTATCTTGTTTATTTGTCAACTTTTTTTTTTAATTTAACTTATTTATTCAGGAGAGACACAGAGAGAGAGAGGCAGAGACACACGTAGAGGGAGAAGCAGGCTCCATGCAGGGAGCCCGATGTGGGACTCGATCCCAGGACCTCGGGATCACGACCTGAGCCAAAGGCATCTAGATGCTCAGCCACTGAGCCACCCAGGCGTCCCTAGATTGTTTTTTTGTTTTGTTTTGTTTTGTTTTGTTTTAAGCTTCCTAGTCAATCATACTTAGAAGTTCTAATTCAACTTGCACAGCCATGGCAAGAAAAGCTTTATTCAGAGATCTTTCTGCCAAAGGAGAGAATTGGGAAAATGTCCCTTGCTGCCATCTCTAGACATCCCTAACTCAAGCACTGGAAGGAAGATGGGGGCAGTTATACCTCTGCCCACTGGGCCGTCCTGGAACTGCTCACTGACCAGGCAGGAGCTCTCTGACCGCTGTGGGTCTTTGTATCCCTTCCTAGTGGCTCAGTTGCCATGCCCTGGATGGCGGGGGTCCAGGGAACCCACCCAGATCAGAGACTCCTGCATTGTGCCCAGCTAAGACTCCTGCCTTGGCACCGCTGCCCCAAGGGTTGTCAAAAACCTGGCCAGCCTGTGTCCCTGCTTCCTGATACACTTGTTTACTTCAGAGAATTGGGTTGGTTAAGGTCTGGTAGAGACTCCAGCTAAAAAAACAAACAAACAAACAAGCAAACAAACAAACAAACAAGTTCCAGAACCATGCAAGGCTTCCTGAATAACCACAAATGACACAGAGGGTTGTTCCTTGATAGGACTCGGGGGCTCTTTGTCCAAAAGTAGCTGGCACTTCATTTACTCCTCCAGGGAGGAAAGGACATTTTCCAGTAACTTCTGTGGGGACCGGACTTCATGGGGCTGGACACAGTCTGTTCTGAGGAATCAGTAGACAGAGGTGTGACTCAAAGAGCACTATATACAGAACAAGGAGTCCCTAAGTTCAGAATTAGTAGCTGAGAGACCTTGAGCAAGTCAGTTGACTTCTTAGAGCCTCAGTTTCCGTACCTGTAAATGGATACAATGGACACCTTCCAGGGTTATGGTCAGGACTGTACAAACCCAGGAAAGGCTGAATCTCAAAATTATTACTTACCTCTGAATAGAATCTACCTCAATTGGCTCCAGATCCTTCAAAGTCTGCTAACAAACACCAGGGGAAGAAGGAAAGTGTGAGGAAGCATATCAGGCAGACTACCGTCACTAAAAATAGTAGGTACATGGTCAACAGAAGTATGATTATTTCACTTTTGAGAGTTGAAAGGGACCTGAGAGGTCAGAACACACTGCTGAGCTGACCCACAGAACTGTGAGGAATCACAGATGCTTGTTTTCAGCCACTAAGTTTGGGTGTGATTCATTATATAGGAAATGTTAACAGATACAAAATGTAATGGGCGTGTCTCATTCTTGCCTCCCTACCCACTTCTTTTCCATCCGTTTCAGTTCATGTGATTGTGGGAAAGCACAGACTGTCACAGCTCCAGAAACGGGCATGTGAACCAAGCCTGGCCCACAGGCTGTTAACTAAAGCTGACGCTAGTCCCTTCCCTTCTCTTCTTACTGCCTTGAACCTGGCTGTGAGTTTTGGAGCCACAGCAGCCCTTTTATAACCATGAGGCAAAGGCTAGGAGCATTTTGAGGATGTTGATGCATTGCCAAACCAGTAGATCAACAGTGGCAACTGCCTACCTCCAGTCTTCCTGATATACAACAAAAATTAATCTTTATTTTTTAAACTTGTCTTATCTTTGGTGGTCAAGTTGTCTGTTTCTTACACTTGAAAACATTCCTAATAGAGCATCTCACTAGCTACAATAATTATCAAAGCCATAAGGATAATGAGGTCACTACAAACTACATATTCTTTGTAATTTCGAGTACTTTTACTTTATTTTTAAAAAGATTTTATTTATTTATTTGAGAAAGAGAGAGCACAAGTAGGGTGAGGGGTACAGGGAGAGGAAGAGGGAGAGGATCTCTAGCAGACTCTGTGCTGAGTGTGGAGCACTTGGTCCCATGACCCTGAGATTGTGACCTGAGCTGAAAGCAAGAGTGGGAGGCTTAACCCACTGAGCCACGCAGGTGCCCCAACTTTTAGGATTTTTTAAAATGCCTTTTAGTCAGCAGGCATTTCTGCAGTAATGGGAGGAGGGAATGGTCTTTGGAAATGAAGACCAAAATCATTTGATAGCAACAAATTCAAGGATAAAAGCAGCGAGACCTACTGTCAAGAGACAGAGCCAGGAGCAACCTTACGTTCAGTTTCCTTAACTACCAAGTGGAGATCGTGTTTCCTAAGTATCTGCTTCATGTGAATATTGTTAGAATTAAATAAGATCATGTTTACAAATGTACCTGGTGCTAAATAGGTTTTTTGTTGGGTTTTTTTGGTGCTTCTTATTAAAGTTAGAATTCAGAGCAAGTGGCTGGGGGCTCGTGGGCACAAGGAGATAAGACTGGGGGCGTGAGTCTGGAGAGCCACCCTCGGCTCAAACCCACACTCCCAGATCCTACTGGACCCCCTGCTGGGTGGTCCCTGCCCTGCACGTGCAGAGGGCAGCGTGGCCCCCCCAGAAGGGAAGGGAACTCCCTTCGCAGCCACTCCTCCTTGGGGCAGAGCCTTTTGTTGTCAATACTGAGTCTGATCTTCGCAAGCCGGTGTCTCCCGATTCTTTTCCAGAACTAAGGAGTAACTCCCTTCCCCTTGCTGTCCCTGAAGCACTTTTTCTGGCCTTCCACAGCTCCGTGTCCATCTGTCTCTCTTCTCTCTCTTTCTCGAGGCCAATTAACTTTCACAGACGTGTTCTTTACGGTTGTATCTTCAATGTTAAAAAATGTGAATGGCAAGCGAGGTTTCTGGTGTGGGGTTTCTCCTCCGTAGCTTCTTAACAAGACACCCAGGACTGATGAAGACATGGAAGTGATGCCCAGGGCACGGAGATAGAACTTTCTTCTGCTAGGAGAGAGGCGCTTGCACCCTGCCGTCCCCAGCACCCCCTGGAGAAGCCCCTGGCAGGTTCCCCCCACCTGGCCTGCAGCCCTCTACAGCTACAGAGAGGCGGGCCACGGGGACGCCCAGGGCTCCCCTGACACCTGCAAGTCACCCTCCCGCAGGCGCCCTCTCCCACCCACGCTCGCACACACCCGTGGACCCAGGAGGGAATAGACCCTCAGACATCAAGGATCGGCTAATTCCCTTTTCCTTCCCTGTTACTTCTGGCCAGAAGATCCAGCTGTCCAGTGAGGCCATCTCCCAGCATCCTCTCCACATGAACTTTCCCCCCCCCCATCCCTTCCCCATCAAACCATGGCCTTCTCTCCTAGAAGTTTATGTTTCTTTTACATAAGGGTACCCTTAAAAAAAAAGACTTTATTTGTTTATTTGAGAGAGAGAGAGCTGGAGCAGGGCAAGAGGGAGAAGCAGGCTCCCTGCTATGCAGGGGGCTGGAAGCTGGGCCCAATCCCAGCACCCTAGATCATGACCTGTGCCACCCAAGGCAACTGAAGGTCAACTCTCTTCTGTGTTTTGAGGGCTGCTTTAACAAGCAGTGGAGTCAGCCTGGTCCCAAATATCTGCTTCCCATCCTGTCTTTTGGCAAGTCCCCAAACCTCCCTGTGCCACAGTGCCTTCTCCTGGGCAAGGGGGTAGCAGGCATACCTCTCAGGGTAAGGGCGCTGGTGCAGGTAAAATAGTGAGTGGGTGCTTAGGGCAGCGCCTGAGGAGTCACTCTGCTGCCAGTATGAATATTTGGTTGATTCTATTGTCCCAGACAGGCCATGGCAGGTACCGCTGTTTGTCTCTGAGAGCCAAGGGATCCACTGGGAGGGATGGCAATTAGACACAGGAGAGAGGTGACTGTGGCCATAGTGCTCACCAACCTTCTCACTTCCATCCCATCTGCCAAATGTATCCTTCCTCTTTTGCTCTCTGCCCCAGTGTTCTGCCCCTCCACGGTGACTTTCCTTCTGCTCTTTCTGAAATAAGAGTCAAGCCTGGGAGATGCGGATGGAAAGGGAAAAGAGAAGCTGGTGAAAGAAGGGGAAAGAAAGGGGAGGAACGGAGATTCCTTTTTCTTACTCTCCTTCTTTTTCTTTTCTTTTGTTCAGGCTTCTAGAAAGTTCCATTCCAGCCCTGCACTTTGGTTGAAAGAACGGTTAGCTGTGCTGTAATCATTCAGTAGTAGGCAGGTACCCTGTCACCGAGGTCACACCACCAGAGGTTAGCCAGCCCGGGTGAGCCTCACTCTGAAGTCCAAGGTCTTTCTAGCTCCCCACACCTGGGAACAGACTGGGAGGGTCCACTCCCACCCAACTGCCTCAGGAGGGTATGTGTCCCAACCCCATCTCCAGACAGGGCATCCTGCCCACTTCCCCCCAACCCTTTGCAGCCCCCATACCCAGCAGCCTGACCGACCTTCCTCCTCAACTAAAGCAGCTGGCTTGTCCACCCACCCCCAGCCCCCACCCCGCAATTTCTGTCAACTTCTCTGCATCCAGTGTTTGACATTCTCTGAGGTTTTCTGACCTTAAGACAAAGATTAATTTTTTAATCAGCAAAGTACAATGTTCATTAAGTTCAATTCTTGGTAAATGTCACCAATGGAGATCAAACCTAGCCTCCCACCCCACGCCTACCTCTGGTCCCCATCCTGCATTAGTGAGTCCCTGTCAGTGGGGAGCAGAGAGACCAATGTGGGGGCTTCTCATTAGCTTGAGAGTTTGCATGCTTCCAGTGCCCTCCTCTGAGCCCAGAGCTGGCTGCCACCCTGCCCAGAGAGAGCAGGGGTGCCTGGAGCTCAGTGGGTCCTCTGTTACCTGTAGTGACACAGTGACATTTTGAAGGCTGAGCCCTCTTGATAACTTGCTTCAGTTTTGAGTGTTTCTACATGTTCCTACTGTCTCACTCTCTCCCCTCTCTTCCCCTCCTACTCTGCCCGGGTCAGAATGCCATAAAGGCTCTCTCTCCCTCTGTCCCCCCTCTGCCCCACTCTCTCACTCACACACACTCCACAACCCCAGGGAGGACCAGCGCATAGAAGCCCAGAACAGGGAATGGAGTGGTGAGCTGGAAAATAATGGAGATGATTCTTCCGCTTCCATGAGCACCCCTCCCATCTAGGTAAGTGACCTTGAAGAGGGGGAACAAGAAGCTGTCATTTCTCCCAGGGTCCTTATAGTCTGATGGGGGACAAGTCCCCACCTCCAGGCACATGGATAATGACCCAGAGGCCACACAGGAACATGTACAGTAGATATTGGGCCAGGGGTGATGGAGGGCAGCATCAACCCTGGACATTGGCCTGGAGGTGGGGGTGAGAGGTAAGAGGAAGATGAGGGTTTGCTTCAGAGGAGCCACTTGGGAATACAAGAGGGCAAGGGAGGGAGGAGGAAGCTGAGGAGGAATCAATCAGCTGGGCATTCATTCCTACAATAAAATATTTGCCAGAGACTCATTTTACCTCAAAAGAAACTCATTCTTAGGTCCTTCATCTGTCTATTCACTTCAGAGCAATTTAGGGTTCCCTATCCAGGGACAAGAAACTGAGACACAGTGAGGTTCAATAACCTGCCTAAAGATATTCAGTTAATAAGTAATGGGACGTGGTTTAAAGCCCAATGGCCTGGCTCCAAGGCCACAGCCTGAACCACTGTGCCTCACTGCCTCTTGGATGAGCCATAAGTTTACTTCCTCCATGTAGGTAAGTCAAGCAAAGCCCCCCTCTGGAAGCCTAAGACCTTGGCTGTTCTAGAAGCCCTTGGTAGAGACTGAGGGAGGTCAGGACTCAGGTTGGAGGCACCCGGTGACAGGTGCAAGAGTGGAGGGGGACCTCCAGGAGCAAGTTAGCAGCAACACTCATGCCAACCATGGGGCATTGATCTAGAGGAGCCACAGGAACTATTCCCTCTGGCCATCCACTTCTCAGACAAAGACTCCCAGTCCAGAGCAGAAATGACCTGCCCAAGGCTGCCCATCGTAAACAGAGGTATAACTCCAGGTAATGTGGCTCTCAAGAGAGCCTCTCTGATTCCTGGTCTCTTTGCCATTGTTCTCTGAGCCCCTCATGGTGCTCCCCCTCCTTGGAGAATTGCTTTGCCAACCTGGGGCTGCTTGTTCCAAAACTAGACAAAGATGTAACAAAAGAAAACTGCAGACTGAGATCCCTCATGAACACAGATGTAAGAATCCTTAACAAAATATTAGCAAATCAAATCCAACAATATATCAAAAGTAAAATACATCATGACCAAATGGGATATAACCCAGGAAGGATGTGAAATTGGCTTAACACTCAAAAATCAATCATTTATCATATTAGTCAACTAAAAAAGGAAAGCTATATAATCATCTCAATAGGTGTCAAATGCATAAAACCATTTGACAAAATTCAGTACCCATTCAGGATAAAATTTCTCAGCATACTAGGAATAGAAGAAAACGTTCTCTTCTGATAAAGAATACTTATGAAAAAAAGTTCCATCATTTCTGCAATATTGCTATGCACTGAATGTTTATATCCTCCTCAAATTCATATGCTGCAGCCCAAATACTCAAAGTGAGGGTATTTGGAGGTGGGGCCCTTGAGAAGTAATTTGGTCCTGAGGGTGGAGCCTTCATGAAAAGGATTATTGCCTTTATAGATAACAGAAGATAGGAGAGAGCTGTTCCCTTGCCTCATCGTGCTTCCAGCCTCCAGAACTGTGGGGAATAAATTTCTGCTGTTTACACCACCACATTATGGTATTTTTATGACAGCAGCCCAAGCAGACTAAGACAAATATTGTATTGGTTGCATAGATCAGCCATACTGCATGTGGGAGAAGACCACGCATGGGCTGGAATGCAGAAGGTATTCATTTGGAGGCATCTTAAAGACTAGCTACAAATGCCAGAGTAATTTAAAGGAAAAAAGAAATCCTTTCAACAAATTGTGCTAGAATAATGGGATGTCCATATAGGAAAGAAATGAACCTCAAATCCTACTTCACACCATACATAAAATTTACCTTGAAATGAATTACAGACCTGAACATAACAGCTAAAACCCATAATTCAGAATAAGAGAACAAAGGAGAAAGTCCATGCAGCTTTGCATAAAGTAAAAGATTTCTTAGATAGGACCCCAAAATCACAAACCATGAAAGAAAATGATGATCACTGGATTTTATCAGAACTAAAACTTTAGGGATGCCTAGCTGGTCCAGTCTGTAGAGAGTACATTCCTTTTGATCTCGGGCTGTGAGTTCAAGCCCCATGTTGGGTGTAGAGATTATTTAAAACAAACAAACAAAACCCTGAAACTTTACTCTTTCAAACACAGAGTTAAGAAAATGTAAAGAAAGCCACAAACTGTGAGAAAATACATGGAAAACATATCTGAAATATAAATATATACACCTTTTACACCTGAATAATATAAAACAAATGACCTGAGAGAAAGGATCAAAATATTTGAACAGACACTGCAGTAAAGAAGGTTTATGAATTTTAAGAATGGACACATGGGGGCACCTGGGTGGTTCAGTGGTTGAGCATCTGCCTTTGGCTCAGGGCATGATCCTGGGGTCCTGGGATTGAGTCCCACATCAGGCTTCCTGCATGGAGCCTGCTTCTCCCTCTGCCTGTGTCTCTGCCTCTCTCTTTGTGTCTCTCATGAATAAATAAAATCTTTAAAAAAAATGGACACATGAAAAGGTACTCAGCATCAGTACTTATTAGAGAAATAGAATTTTAAAAAAATTTATTTATTTATGAGAGACAGAGACAGAAACATAGGCAGAGAGAGAAGCAGGCTCCCCGTGGGAAACCCAGTGCAGAACTCGATCCCAGGACTCTTGGGATCACGACCTGAGCTGAAAGCAGATGCTCAACCACTGAACCACCCAGACGTCCCAGAATAACTAAAATTTAAAAGGCTTATAATACCAAGTGTTGGTGAATACGTGGAGATGACTAGAACTTTCATATAGTATTAGTGAGATTGTAAAGTGGCTCAACCAGTTTGGTAGCTTCCTATAAAATTAAAAATTCACTTTCCAGATGACCCAGCAATTCCATTTCTAGGAATTTAGCCAAGAAAGATGAAATCATATGTGCACACAGACTGGTTCCAATGTTCATAACAGCTTAATTCAAAATAGCCACAAACTGGGAAAAAGTCCACATGTCTACAGATGATAGAAAGGATGAAACAAATTGCAGCACAAGCAGATAATGGGCTACCACCCAGCAATCAAAAAGAGTACAGATCCATCCAGCAATATGGAGGATTCTCAGCACTGGGCTCAGAGAAAAGAAGTCAGACACAGAAGAGTTCATACTGTATTATTCCACGTATGTAAAATTCTGGGAAATGCAAATATATAATCTATAGAAACAGAAAGCAGGGGCGCCTGGGTGGGTCAGTTGGTTAAGCAACAGCCTTCAGTTCAGGTGGTGATCCCATGGTCCTGGGATCAAGCCCTGTATGGGGCTCCCTGCTCAGCGGGGAGTCTGCTTTTTCCTTTCCATCAGCCAGTTGCTCCCCCTGCTTCTGTTCTGTCAAATAGATAAATAAAATCCGAAGAAGAAGAAGAAGAAGAAGAAAAAAGAAAAAAGAAAGAAGAAAAGACAGAAAGAAGAAAGAAAAAGAAAGAAAGAAAGAAAGAAAGAAGAAAGAAAGAAAGAAAGAAAGAAAAAAAAAAGAAAGAAAGAAAGAAAAGAAAGAAAGAAAGAAAGAAAGAAAGAAAGAAAGAAAGAAAGAAAGAAAGAAAGAAAGAAAGAAAGAAAGAAAGAAAGAAAGAAAGAAAGAAACAGAAAGCAGTCCAGTGGGTGCCTGGAGCCCAAGTATGGTGGAGGGCAAGGGTGGCCAGAGACAGGGGACCAGGGAACTTTTGAGCAGATGGAAATGTTCTGTATCTTGATCATAGTGGTGTTATACAAATGTATCAAACTTCATCAAAATGTCCACTTAAAATAGGGGCATTTTATTGCATATAAACTATAGCTCAATAAATTTGATCTTTAAAAATAAGAAAGCACGGGGGCACCTGGGTGGCTCACCTAAGGTGCTTCTAGTCTGCCTTCGGCTCAAGTCCTGCATCGGGCTCCCTGCTTCTCCCTTTCCCTCTGCCGCTCCCCCTGCTTGTGCTCTCTTTTTCTCTCAAATAAATAGTATCTTAAAAAAGAAAAAGAAAGAAAGAAAAGAAAGAGAAGAGAAAAAAGGAAGAAATGAAAAAAGAAAAGAAGAAAAGAAAGAAAAGAAAGGAAAGAAAAGAAAAGAAAGAAAAGAAAAGAAAAGGAAAGGAAAGGAAAAGGAAAGGCAGACCGGAACGGCCAAGGAAAAAGGAAAGAAAAAAGCCAAAAAGAACAATAACATCAGAACTCACCCCCCCCCCCTCCACGCCCCCTCCCCTCCCCGTCACCCGCCCCTCACCTCCCCCCCCTCCCCTCACAGCCCGCCCACTCCCCCACCAAAAAACAACACAACAAAACAGAAAATAAAGCACCGCATTGCTTGCCTTTCCTTTTTAGCCCTCCATCCGCTCCCCCTGCCCTGGGCCAATGTCTGGAGACTCCCCCCCTCTCCTCCCCCCCCCTCCCTCCCCCCCCCCCCTCCCCCCTCCCCCCTCCCCCCTCCCCCTCTCCCCCTCCCCTCCCCCCCTCCCCCCCTTCCCCCCCCTCCCCCCCTCCCCCCTCCCTCCCCCCCCTCCCCTCCCCCCCCCTCCCCCCCTCCCCCCCCCCCCCGCCCCATTGGCGCAAGGTTCCCCCTGGAGAGCAAATGCGAGTTAACCCCGCGGCCGCCCTAGCCGAGCCCTGTGCACCCAGTGGGCAGAGGGGGCGCGGGTTCGGTCCCAAAGGCCTGCCAGAGGGGGCATGGCCGGGACGTCTCCTGTCGCCTCCTGGCCGGGTAAGGGCGGGGGCTGGGGCCAGTGGGGCCGGTCCTCTGAGTGACACGAGCCTCGCCTGCCTGCCCCCACCACCCCCGCGGGCAGGCTCCCAAACGTCTTCTAACTAATATCTACAATTGTAACCCTTTCCATGTAAACTTCATTAAAAGATTTAACTGTAAAGATTGGCGATGCTCAACAGGTTTGCCGGCAGCTCCATGTTTACAAATTAGCCCCTGAAAGCAAACAACGTGTGCACATCCCGGCGGCTGGTGGTCCGAGCGCACACTTGTGCGCCTGCGAGGAGGGAGAAAGAGACCTCCCCGCGTGGGAGCGACCTCGACCTTCCAGTCGACTGTCTCAGGTTATCACTCCCACAGAGAAAAATTCAGGGCCGTCATCCTCAGGGCCCCGGCCATCGGTCGACGTCTCATGGCCCAGAGGAAGCCCTCTGGGAGGGTGCCAAGTGGGACTCGGGGCAGCTCACGTTGCTCCTGCAACTTGGCCCATCGTCGTCTTTGTCATGGACAGGAGTTCTAAGGGGCCCGACAGCCAGCCACCAACAGCTTTTCAGTGTCTACTTCCCAGGCCTCATCAAAAAACAGAGATGCTCCATCACGTGCCTTGGGGGGCTCAGTCCAGGCTTTGGCTGGGTCTGGGAATCTCTGCATAAAAAGGAGCTAAAGAGAACAGAACCCTGTGCCAGAGGGAAAGGGAGCCAGCTAACTGTCCCAAACCTGCTCAAGCCCAAGGGCCCGTGCCAGCAGCCTGTCCCTCCCGGGCGGTGTGGCCTCCCCTGTTTGCCACCCTTTCTTATGTATCTGGTCCCCTGAAGTTGATAGGTCCATCTTCAAACTCATCATCTAGCCTTTCCTTGCAATTAGTGAAATTTTGAATGATAGCCCCTTAAAACATCAGTAACCAAAAGTACCAATGAGTGCTTAGTACATATATGGTATGGTATGGTATGGTATGAATACTGCCCAGAAGGGGCTGCAGTGGAGAGGTCACAAGCCTTGGGGAGGGCAGCACATTGAGCTGTTCAGCTGTCCAACAGCATGAAGACACTCACGGGTCTGGTCCTTGGGCTGGGTGTAGGCACTCACTCCTCTGATGGTGGGAGAGACCAAGGCAAGCGTCCATTAGGGAATGGAGAGAGATTGCTGAGCTTGAAAACAACCGCATCGTCCTCCCTCCTCTCTGCACCCCAGGCAGCCACAGCTTTTAGCTCAAGGGCTTATTGCTTCTTTTATGGTTTATTGCCAAACTCCTAACTGGTTTCTCTGTCTGTATGTTCACCCCAGCATCTGGCCTGACAGCCCGGCCTCTAACGTGGCAGCCTGCCTCTGCCATGGCCTAGGCCCTTTTGAATTTCTCCCTTGTTTTGAGACAGAACTGCATGGCAGCCAGCTTCCTTCTGAGCTCAGCCTTGGTCAGCTT
This sequence comes from Canis lupus familiaris, assembly GCF_011100685.1. Taxonomy (NCBI): domain Eukaryota; kingdom Metazoa; phylum Chordata; class Mammalia; order Carnivora; family Canidae; genus Canis; species Canis lupus. The sequence goes on from NC_049238.1 coordinate 63,567,118, forward strand.
TCAGGCCCATCTTTCACTGTCTCTCCTTACCTCTTATATTCCAGCCACAGCTTGCTACTTACTCAAACTTGTTTCAAGCTTTCCTCCTTTGCAAATGTTTTCCCCTTGGTCTTTGTTCTCTCTTTCCTTTCTACACACACACACACACACACACTTTTTACCTGATTCCCATTCATCTTTAAAGACTTGGTCCTCAGGATGCCTTCCTTATGCTGGATTTAGTTTCTTTGCTTTTCATTTCTTTTCTTTTCTCTTTTCATTTCTTTTCTAAATAGGTTCTACTACAGCACAGAAAACAAATGTCTATCATGACGCTTATTACCCATTTCATCCTTCAACCCCCCTCGTCTTTTCTAAGCATTAACTGTAAAGCATTTGGACTCTGAGCAGATCAGTCCTGGAAGAGATGACCAGAACACAGCCCACATGTGCCGAAGAATATGAGCTTTAGAGGGCGCCTGGGTGGTTCAGTCCTTTGAGCCACTGACTCTCTGTTTCAGCTCAGGTCGCGGTCTCATGGGTCGAGGGATCCTGCTCAGCAGGGAGTCGGCTTGAAGATTTTCTCCCCCTGTTCCTCCTCCTGCTCACTCATACTCTCTCTCTAAAATAAAGGAATAAATCTAAAAAAGAATATGAGCTTTAGAGCTTAGCAGATGTGGGTTCAAACTCTGCTTGGCCTTTTGTTCCTGTGTGATCTTTGGCAAATTACTTAACCTCTCTGAGTTTTAGATTCCTTGTCTATACAATCAGAATAGTAATACCCACCTTATGGAAGGTTGTGAGGATTAGATGAAACAATTCACATAAAAAATGTCTGCGCCTCAATTCTCACTTAGTATGTGCTTTCTTCCTGGTCCTGAGCTCACCAGTGAGACAATTTTGAAGGCCCTGGGATGTTTTTCCTTTCTGAGCTTTTGCATCTGCACACGGCTGTCAGTGACACTGACCTCACAGGGTCTCATGGAGATTAGTTGATTCAAGGTACGTGAAACCAGTTTCTTGAATTAAGAAGACATAGTAGAACTCAAGCAGGAAACACTTTTGGGGGAGGGACAGAGAGAAAGAGAACCCCAAGCAGATTCCATGCTCAGTTCCACACCCAGTTCCACACCCAGCATGTGAGCCCAACATGTGGCTTGATCTCACAACTTTCAGATCATAACCTGGGCAGGTACGAAGAGCTGGAGGTTTAACCAACCAAGCCACTCAGGTGCCCTGAGTAGGAAACACTTTTAAAAAAAATATTGTATTTATTTATTCATGAGAGACACACAGAGAGAGGCAGAGACACGGGCAGAGGGAGAAGCAGACTCCCTGCGGGGAGCCTGATGCAGAACTCAATCCCAGGACGCCAGGATCATGGCCTGAGCCAAAGCCACCCAGGTGTCCCAGTAGGAAACACTTTTATTCTTTATAATACCTTCACCTTTAACCTCAACTGTGGACTCATTTTTGTGGTTCTGGATGAAATCTTGGGCAACTTCTGTATCTTTTTCTGTTTGCTTTCAGGTCATAAATAGCCCTGGTCACACTCATGAGTGGGAAGAGAGAAGAAAATAATTGGTTAATATTTACATCAATACATCCTTATTAATGTAAAGAAGAAATACTTGTAAATATCAGTTTTCATTGCTATAATTTGTCAGAGCTAGTGTTTTTAACTTCCTTCTCTATTATTCTTTCCATATTCTTTCTTGCTTTTAGCAAATACTTCACCTCATACAGTCACTTAAGGCTGTAACATAATTTAATATTTAACATATTTTAGCCTAGGCAGACAAATTATTTTCAAAATCAGAAGAGCCCAAAGTTGAGAGTCCGGAAAGCAAACATTTCCCTAGTGGATCACTAGGAGTAATAATGAGAGGAGCCATTCCCATTTTACCTCCTTGATTTTCAGGCCTATGATCCTAGCTATGGGAGAAACAGCACTATATATTGATCGTTGACTGGGGGAATATTCAGCATTCTGGAGGACGTTGTCCTGCCCAGTGTTGGCACTCAACTTGTGTTGTCACTGAGTATCCAAAATATTGTTCTGCTGTTCCTTCAAGCCATTCAGTTCAAAGTGACCAGGTACATTGTAAGACCTGTGAGTTCTATTATCATGAGCCTGTTACCATACTTCACTTGCTGTTAAATGAGTTCCTTGGTCAGAAGCTATACTTAATGGAATACCATGACAACAAATAAGATATTCTGTAAGTCCGTAGATGGTGTTTTGGCAGAAGCATGTGAACAAGGAAGGAAAATCCATGTCCAGAGTAAATATCTACTGTGAGAAGAAGCACTGCCCCTTCCATTATGGAAATGTTTCAATATAATCAACCTATCACCAGGCAGCTGGATGCTCACCCTGGAAAATGGTGCCAACATTGAGGGTTCAGTGCTGGTCTCTGCCGTTGGCAGGGTGAGTGCTCAGCAGTGGCAGTAGCCATATCAGACTTTATGAATGGGAGCCTATGTTGCAGAGCCATGCATAACTTCTATCTTTGCCATCATATGCACTTTGGTCATGAGCTATTAGGCAAAGCCCGGGATGACTGGAGAAAATGGGTGGGGAAAGCATATGACATCTTGATGTCTTGACTATTACGATCCTCTCTAATGAGGTTGCACTCTGGTGAACATTCATAGAAGATATGAATATCTTCACACTTTGTGTCAGTTTAGGAAGATTCAACCACATACCGCTCCCCCATCATCTTTATTACCAATTTCCCTAATACAGTCCCCCTAATACTCTGAACTAAAAGTCAAACCTTTAGCCATAGCACACACACACCCTTTTGTTAGTGTCTATCTGTACCCTTGGCCATCTCTCCTTCCAGGCAAAATGAGCAACTATGTATACCACTCAAAGTTTTGTATACTGGGAAGGCTTTAGGGTCCTCTCTGAATGGGGCAGTAGTAGTACAGTTTTTCACCTTCAGATAGTACCCAAGAGAATTCAAACCATGCGGAACCAACTCAAACCATGCAGAACCATCAGTAAAGCAGGTCAAACTTTTTTTTTGTGCCTCAGTCAACTAGCCATAGAGACCTTCTTCTGAACCATAAGTAAGGGTTTAGTAGGCAGTTTAGTAGGAATAGAAGCCACGGAAATCTGAGGCCCTTGTTCATGCAACTTCTTAATGCTGTGAAGACTTGCTCAAGTCCAAAGGCATCGGGGTGGATCAGTTGGTTAAGCATCTAACTCTTGATTTCAGCTCAGGGCATGATCTCAGTCGTGGGATCAAGCCCTACTTGGGGCTCCCTGCTCAGCAGAGAGTCTGCTTGAGATTCTTTTCCTCTCCCTCTGCTTCTCCTACTGCTCATGCATGGGTGTGCTCTCTCTCTAAAATAAATAAATAAGTCTTAAAAAAACACACACACACAACTTCCTCAAGTCCAATCACGTCTACATACCACTTCCACTGATAGTGGAATACTGCTGTGAATGCTATCTTTATGGCTTTGTGGCCAAAGCTCAGGTTATAGGTAACATTTATGGGTAGCTCAGGTCATAGTAACATTCACAGTCAAACATTCAGTCTTCAGTAGGGTCCAATAACTGCTGGAAGCTATCTTCCAAAAGGAAAATAGTTATATGAAGAGATGGCATAGTTTGATCTGTAATCCTAAGGGTTTACTCTGATTTAAGTTCAGAGGCTGCCGAAGTCTCTATACAGTGTCTGTGGATACATACAATGTCAGACACTTCAAGCACCATTGAATGTGACAGTTAGTATGGCCCAAGGGGCAGATAAGTTTGCACAGCAGCCTATACCTTTGTGCAGAACCTTCTCTTGTTCTGGATCCTACTCAAAACTGGTAGACTTTTGACTTTTCTGGCAAATAGTAAGAGCAGCAAGACCAAAGGAAGAACATGCTATTTTTGAAATCCAAAGAGATCCACTAAGCATTGTACCTCTTCTTTACTGGTAGGAGAAGCCAAAGGCAGAAACTTGTCTTTCATCTGAGCAGGGATATTTTGACACGTCTTCAATCACCAGGCTCCTTGAAAATTTACCAGGGTGGCGAGCTCCCTAATTTCTGTAGAATTTATCTCACACTATCTGGCATGCATTGCCTTACCAAAGTGTCTAAAGAACCTGCTACTTTCTACTCACCAGGCCCATCCAGGATGATGGCATCCATGTGGTTGACAAAACCCTGAGGAAGGAGAGTAAGGTGTACTATTGGTCCTGCCAGTTGAAAGTAAATTGCTTCTGGTTATCTTCACTAACAGATATAAAGAAAAAACATTTGCCAGATCAATAGCTGAATAACAGGTACAATGGATATCTTTGCTCCAATAGTGAAACCATGTCTGGCTAGAAGCTGAAATTGAGTCAGCCTCATTAAGTTTATGATAATCCACTGTTATTCCCCCAAATCCATCTGTAATCTGCACAGGACAAACAGACCAGTTGGAAGAGGATAATCACCACTATTATATAGTTCAAGTTCTGATGGTGGTGTTCATTTCTGTAATCTCTCCAGGAATGATATTGCTTTGGGCTCACCATTTTGGTGGGTGCAGGCCATTCCAGAGGCTTCTTCTTGACATTTCCCACCACTGTAGCCCTCATTGCATGTGATAGTGAACCAATATGGAGTGGAAGTGGAAGTGGTTCTTCCTATCTCTAATGATTCACTAGCAAAATGCTACTTCTCACTCCTAAAACTTTGGGCACTACTGGTTTAGAGGTATTAGTTCTCGAGATAAGAATGTCTCCTCCAGGGACACAAAAATGATTCTATTAAATTGGAAGTAGAGACTGCCACCTGGCTACTTTGAGTTTGGTTTTCAGAAATAAATAAATAAATAAATAAATAAATAAATAAATAAATAAATAAGAAATCCCAACCCTGCAGCTACAGGAAATAAAGGTTTATTTTAAGGCAATCACAGAACAATCCTGATCCCTTACCTATGTCTTGAGTTGGAAATTTGAAAGCACTGAGTTCATAGCTTTCTTTCTCCACATTCTTGAGTCCACTTAGAAGCAACCAACTAACCCTATTGTGTTCTTTATCTCCATTACATTGTTCAGTGGTAGCAACTACTCACCCAGAACCAGCCAGAGCTTTGCCTTCTGTAGGTATTTGATTCCCTGTGAGTTCAGATAATAATTAATGTACCTGTCTTGCCACTGCATGCCGTAGTCTAGCAGTGTCATCTTTGCCCTTAGCAATAGAGTCATGAATGCCTTTAAAGCTGATCATATTAACTCAAGATTCCTATCCTTAAAGTTCTATTCCCCTGGAATCACTTCTACTACCTATAAAATTGATATTGATTTTTTATTATACTAATAGCGTTGATCAGGGCTCAATCAGGAAAGGAGAAACAGCAACAGTATTGTGTAATAAGAGATTTATTAGAGGAATAGGGCCTTAGATATTTTTGGAGAAACTGGGGAAATATGCAGCTGAATGGAGAAGTTAGAGGATCGGAGAAAAGTTACTAATCAACTTTCTGAAATCAAGCATGTCCAGTTAGAGCAGGATCTAGAGAGTTGGTAGAGAAGTTTACATGGAAGGCTGTTGCCTCTGTATCTGGGGATTGGCCTGCAGTTGCTATTGGTCAGAAAGGCTGAGATTTGCTAAGAAAAACTTGATGTGGGGTCACCCGGGTGGCTCATTTTATTAAGCATTCAACTCTTGATCTCAGCTCAGGCCTTGATCTCAGGGTCATGAGTTTAAGCCCCACTTTGGGCCCCACACTGGGCATGGAGCCTACTTTGAAAAAAAGAAAAGCTTGCTATGGAATGAGGGAAAATGAGTGTAGTTTGGGACCTGCTGGCACCTCTAACCATGGTAATCTTCAGAGAATATTTGCTACTGATGCCCTTCTCTGCCTTCTAACTTCAACAACTCTAATCTAGAACCCTGCATGGAAGAGAATTCAGGGAAATATAATTTCAGCTTACTCAAATCAACACGGTACAAACCACCACATACCATGTATTAGCTGCCTGATAGTGAGCAAATTATTTTATGTGTATGAGTTTCTCTAAGTCTTTTTTTCTGTCTCAGGATTTGGGCATTGTCTTCTGGAACATTGTTATGGGTTTCCTGGAAGATGCCCTGTTGCTGGGTGTGTCCCACTTACAAGTCTCTTGACATGGACACTACCTCTTCCCACTGGCCATCTAATGACTCCCTCTCAGTCCTAGGACTTGTGGCAGTCTTTCGCTAGCTGGGGCCACCACTCCCTTCCAGGCAGCCTTGTCAGGCATAGACCCTTAGAAAATATACAAACATCTGTGCTCCACTAAACTCTGGATGTGCAGCTTGCTCCCAAGAGAGTTCTCTGGGCTCACTATCCAGGCCAGCAAGCTGACCATAGCCACTGGCCTTCAGATCATTTTTTAGGCCTGAGTCCCTCTGTACCTCACTGTCCCACTGATTCAAGTCAAGCTCTTGGCATTCTTTTCTGCAATTCTGCTAAGGAGGGTATAGTAAGAAAGAATCAACACCTAGACCTTCCCCTTGGCTGGGGGAAGGAGGAGTGGCAGCCCTCTCCAGACAGATCTTCACTACCACCTGTTTTTCTGTTTGAACTCTCTTCTACAGTCTGGACGTGAGTAATGAACTATTGATCACCCCACTTACCAATCTGCAAGAATAGTCTACCATCTTGATTTAGAATATGGGAGTAACCATTTGCTTCAACGTGGATGGAACTGGAGGGTATGATGCTGAGTGAAGTAAGTCAGTCGGAGAAGGACAAACATTATATGTTCTCATTCATTTGGGGAATATAAATAATAGTGAAAGGGAATATAAGGGAAGGGAGAAGAAATGTGTGGGAAATATCAGAAAGGGAGACAGAACGTAAAGACTGCTAACTCTGGGAAACGAACTAGGGGTGGTAGAAGGGGAGGAGGGCGGGGGGTGGGAGTGAATGGGTGACGGGCACTGGGTGTTATTCTGTATGTTAGTAAATTGAACACCAATAAAAAATAAATAAATAAATAAATAAAATAGAATATGGGAGTAGTTAAGAATAGTTGATATCTATCTTTCTTTTCCTGAGCTTTGGGGCCTCTGCCCAAATTTTGGGAAAAGTCCCATTTAACATACTATTACCTATATAAAGAGCCTAGCGCTGTGCTTGACACAGGTAGATATTCAGTAATAGAGGTAATAGTGGATTGCCAAACATGTGGATTAATCTGGCCTTTGAAATGGTTGGAATCCTCTCTCCCTAAGCCAGACTGAAAAGGAGTTTGTACCCTCATGTAAGGCATTATGTCTACATGTTTATTCCTAATAGAATGTTTGCAGCCATTGGAGCCCAGTAGCTTCTGTGCCCATGCACACACCCAGATCCACAACCCACACTCAGTGACAAATCCCAAGTCCAAGGAAGTTGGGAACCAGCTAAGCTGTTCACACTGGGGGAAGAGAGAAATAGGCTCTATCCTGTTCTAAAGTCTATCTAAGCCACAGCTAGTGGAGTGGGAGCGTGCAGTCGTGTGCTGAGCCACATGTAGCCAACTGGCCTGACGTACCGGCTGGCATCTGTCTTAATTAGTCAGTCTCTGTGCTAATGTAGTTTTTATACATTGTGACTATCTGCCTTGTTTGTGGGCATGGAGATACTCAAATCCACAGATGCACAGAAACACGAGCACATGTGTATACAGAGTTACATCTTTACTCAAAGGTACACACGCAGTTACTTTCCTTGTGTTTATTTTTAAAAATATTTTATTTATTTATTTGATAGTGATAGAGAGAGCATGAGCTGAGGGAGGAGGAGGGGCAGAGGGAGAGGGAGAGGCAGACTCCCCACTGAGCAGGGAGTTTGATGACACCAGGCCCCATCCCAAGACCCTGGGATCAGGACCTGAGCCAAAGGCAGATGCTTAACCAACTGAGCCACCCAGGCATCCCACTTTCCTGGTGCTTAAAAGTAGGAGTTCCATGAACTTAGAAAATATGAACTGAGCTAATCTGGGGTGTGAGAACATATTAAGCATTCTTCTTCTTCAAGTCTTTTTCTTGGCCTCTTACTCTTTATGTCTTCATCTCCTTGGTGGTTAGGTCTCACCAGTGGCACTGGAAAGGATTAAAGGGGACACAGGCACAGCCTCCAAGAAATCCCAAACCTAGAAATACAGCATAGAGTTATCATTTTCCAAACACTAGGTCTGCTGGTAAATGTTTTAGGCCTTGTGGGCTATATGGTCTCTTTGCAATGACTCAGCTGTTGTCTCAGCAGGGAAGTAGCATAGATAATAACAAATGAGTACAGTTACGTTCCAATAAAACTTTATTTGCAAAAACAGTCAGTGGGCCAGATTCAGCCCCTGGGCCTTTTTGCAGACCCTCACGCTAGAATCTAAAGAAGCCAGAAGCCATCAAAACTGGCTTCACAGGTCTTCCAAATGTCGATGGGGGGCTACATTCAATCTCCTCCACAAAGGACAAAAAAATCAACTGTTTTGGGTGTGGCATCCAATTTCTTCTAATTATTTTGTGCTATGCTTTGATATTTTGATGTTCTTCTGAATGAGTTTTCTCAATCCCTCCTTTTCATCTTTACTTCTCTCCTTCCCAAACCCCGACGCCCTACCTCCAGCCCCTAGTCAAGACTGTCCAGAGGGTGTGCCCACAGAGCTCACGGATGTCACCCTGGGACACGGGTCTCCTGGGCCCTCCGGGTTCCACCCCACGTGAAGGGGGAAGAGTGGGGCGGGAGGAGGTGGTCATTGCTGAATACCTTGGTGGTTTTTACTCTGTGTCCACTGCTGCAGCTCCATCCTGACAGATCTGGGAGCATCTTACAGTCTTCCCCTGGCAGGCAGGGCTCCATGTGACACCACCACTTCTGCAGGATGATAAGACTGTGGGAGCAGCAGGTGGTGAGGGCAGCATGCGGCCAAGGGTGGCAAGTCCGTGCAGAAGGAAGTGCACGCTTGCACATCGCTGGCTCTGAGCCCTGCGTGTCCCTGTTTTCCCGCATTTGGGGCTGCCCGGGAAGGCAGTCCTCGGCTGATGTGGGGGCACACACCATACCAGGATCAATCCCACTGACCCATACATGTCACCAAAGACAGCACAGGATGAAGGCAGGGGAAGGCCTCCAAGGAACCCTGGGGCTGAGCCGCCACACACTAGCAGAGAGGCACAGCCTTCACCATACCCACTCGGTGTAGGAGAGCGAGCGCACAGGGGTCCACACAGGAGTGTGAAGCAGGCACACGTGTGAGCACAAGTGATAGCCCTGCCATGTGAGTTCAAGCTTGGGAGCATGGGCGGGATCTGGGGCGGGGGTGGGGTGTGTGTGAGTGACAGTGTGTGTCTCTGTCAAGGCCCTAGGAGAAGGAGAGGAAGGTGTGTGTGAGAGGCCTGGGGAGACAGGTGAAGAGGTCACATCTGATGGCGAGTCTGGGAGGGTGGGTGTGAGTGATGGGGTGCATCTGTGGAGCGCTGGGCATGGAATGCCGACAAGGGGGAGGGCAGGCGTGGAACAGGGCCTCTCCTTCTCCGTGAAGTGGGGATGCCCCCATCCACTGTCCTCCCCGCAGAGCTCACCCAGCATGAGACTGACCACGAAAGCCCTGGGATGGTAGGAGATCACATCCGGAGCAGATAGTGCGGTGTTAGATAGGCCTTAGCCCTGTGACAGGGCCTTCCCCACTGGGTCCCCGACTCTCACTCACGCTCACCATCCACGCAGGACGGCTTTGCCCGCGTGGTGCCAGCCACCTGGCCAGAAAAGCGGGGGCATCTGACAGTCTGGGAGTGCTCCTCAACCTGGTTCTGGTTGCAGCAGCGATGAGTGGTGATCACCTCACAGGTGTCCTGCTTCACAAGGACTGAGGAGGCCGGACAAGATCAGAGGCCCGGCCCAGGACCGCAACCCTGCTCCCTCCTACCTGCCCTGCTTATTGGCAGGACCTCTCCCAGCCAAGGGCAAGGGTGTTTCAGAGAGTTGCAGCTGCAGGGGAGGAGGAAACACACGCGAAACCGTCCTGCTCCTTCCACATCCCTGTCTGTCCTCTCTCCCAGTGAGGCCATGGTCATCCGTCTTTGGCAGAGCCTGGCCTTTGGGCAGAAGAAAGGTAGGGTTCTCCACCAGCCCTCACTTCCTCTGGCTTCCTCGGGGTCAGGGTAAGGGCCCTGGGCACTTAACATGGATTATCTGCTTACACAAGCTTTAGCCATCCCAGGAGGAAAATCACAGCAGATTTTCCTGGATGAAAAACAGAGCAGGTGGGGATGCCTGGGTGGTTCAGCGGGTTAAGCCGCTGCTGCCTGCGGTTCAGGTCGTGATCTCCATGTCCTGGGATTGAGCCCAGCATCATCATCAGGCTCCCCACTCAGCGGGGGATCCGCCTCTCCCTTGCCCTCTGTCCCTCTCCCCTGCTTGTGCTTTCTCTTACACTCTATCTCAAATAAATAAATAAAATCTTTAAAAGAAAAAAGAAAAAGAGGAGGCAGGCACCCTAGAATCTGCATTTACTCTGCCTTGAAGATCTGCCCGCTATGGAATGAATAGGGTGCAGTGGTGCCCATGTCTTGGGGATCCCGAGAAACCCTGCCACACACTCTGCCACCCCCCAGACCTGTGGGAGTTGGCGGCTGCAAGGAAGCTGATGCGAGGAGGGTCCACAGCCAGGCCAAGTAAAGCACCTGTTCTGAGAGGTCCTCTCATGCATCCTGTGGACAGAAGCACACAGCCTGGTCACCTCTGAGCAGGAGCTTCTCAGCTCCTGCAGGATGCACACCTCACCCCTAGGCCGCTCTTAGCCTGGCACACACTCCGTATACAATTGCTGTCGTAGGAAAGGGTGCAGGGAGAGTGTCCAGCTGGGAAAAGTATGGACAGCTTTGTGGGGACAGGTCTTGACAGATGGACCAGACATGGTCCCTGGGAGGGCTGTGCCACAGGAGGAACAGTACGGCTTGACTCCCATTTTTTTTCAGCATTTGACCCCAGGTACTTCATGTATATGCTCTTGCAGCCTTCACAACTGTCCTACAAAGTAGGATTACTTGTACCTCTTTGACAGATGAGCAAACTGATACTCTAAAAGCCTGGACACAACCTAAACAAGCATCAGTACAGGTCTGGCTAAATACATTTGTGGAGCATCTGTACGAATGCAGCTACATCCAGGCAGCTGTAAAACAGAATGAGGAAACACTTTATGTACTGAGGCATACAGTGATCTCAACGATAATTCACCGTGGGGTGAGGGGAACCAAAGTGCAGGATGATGCCTATAAAATGCATAAAAGGGAGGGATTATATATGTTGCTTAAATATGCATAAGCTAGCTCTGGAAAATGTACCAAAGAAACCTAGTAATGCTGATTGCCACTAAGGAGAACTGGTTGGCTGAGAGATGGAGGTAGAAGGAAGACTTATCTTTCTCCCTATTGCTTTTTTATGGGGGCGGGGGGGGGGGGGGGAGAGTGCGGGAATTCAACAAATTTAAATTTAAAAAAGAAGAAATGACACCAGGGCTAATAGAAGTCAGATGACTGCACCAGGCCAGGCAGCACGTGGGGGGCCGAGCCTAGAGCCCAGAAGCCTGTCCTATTCCTGCTGCACCACTTTGGCTTCTCCTCTTTTCTCTTCCCCTATCCTTGATGGGCCGGGCTTCCCATTTATCTCCAGAGCTAGAGCCAGAAATGGAGGGGATCCCCGGGAAGCAGAGGCATAGAGCAGCAGGGGGCTGCCGGGGCAGAGAAGTCTGGACCACCCCTCTGCTGCACTGCTGGCCCCCTGGCACATCGCTGGAGCCTCACAGGTGTCAGAACAGTCCTGGGGACTCCAAAGGCCAAACCAAATGCCGGGACCTAGGATAGAGTGCTTGATCTCTGTCACCACCATCACCCTTCCACCATCCCCCACTTCAACTGTCTCCTGGCTCACCTTTTTGGGGATCTTTCAGCTCCTGATCCATTCATCCACAGGCCTCAGACTCACTCCACCTAAACAAGTAGGAAAGATTTTTGGGGGCTTTGCAAGGGACAGAGGGAGCCCATAGCTGTGCAGGAGGTGAGGACGAGCAGTGGCACTGAAGTAGAGCCCAATTCTAAAGCTACTCCTCAAGATTCAGGGCCCCAGGGCAATGTCTCTCCTCTGCCTTGGGAATTTGCAGGGATCCTCAGACTCCAGGACCGCTCGCTCGGGGCAGCTAGTCTGAGAAGAGGAGCCTGGGGGTTCACCTGTCCCCATGGTAGGGAGGTGTCTAGGATCAACTGCTGTCATTTCTCTGGTCTTGGGAGGGAGCTGAAGGCCTGGGAAGGCTCCTGAGCAGGATCTGACACTCTACTGCTCCAAGAAGCCCCTGGAAAATACCTGGAGGTCTTGAATTCTTTTGCCTCCACCTCCTCTCCCCACTGCACCTGCATCCTGGACTCGAGGGCAGCTCTGGGTTAACTCGACCGCCCTCACCCCCATTTCCAATCCAGAGGGTTAGAATGGGGTGCCTCCCAGGCTCTAGCCCCAGGAGCCCCAGCCCACAAGCCTCTCCATTTCTCTCTACAACCTCCCCTCCCTCGGCCTCCACGGGGAGGCGGAGATGACTAGGTAGGAAGGACGATGGGGCCCTGAGGGGCCTATGGAGGAAGTGGTGCCAATACCCTAGAGACAGATGTGTTTCAGCAGCAGGACCTTCCAGGCCTTCTGAATGGGTCTCTTTTCCAAGTACGCATCTCGGAGGAGAGCCCTGTCTCCTTCAGGAACCTTCATTCTGATCATGTCACATACAGCTTTGTCTTCTCCCAGGCAATCCGCATCGCTTTCCTGAGTTGCCGCATCCTCCAACCCAACTCTCCCAGGAACCCCGAGACCCAAAAGACGGGGGATGTGCTTTTGGGCTGAGTCTTCTGGAATGCTATTCCCTCCCTCAGGGATAAGGGGGAGACGGAAGCTTCTGAGGCTTGTTCTGGGTTTCCACACTCCTGCCTCAGTTTCCCAGCCTGTTTTCCCCGACCCCAGATGCAAGGAACGGGGAGGCCGGGTCGCAGCCAGCGCGCGGCGTGGAGCTGAGGACGCGCACCGCTAGGACTTGACGTCCGCCGGCCTCCGCTCGGCCCCCCGCGGCCCGCTCCGCTCCCAGCCAGAGCCCGGAGCCCCGCGCTCCATCCCGCCCGGCGGTGCCCACGGGCCTGAGTCCGGCGCAGAGACTCCGACGGGCGGGCCTCAGGCGGGAGCGGCGGGCTCGGGTGCTGTCGCGTCAGGAGCCCCGGGGCCCTCGCCGAGGTGCGGCGTCCCTGAGCCCCGGGCCTTGGCCAAACCCGCATCACGGTCCCTTCCGGGCCCGCCCCGCCAGCTCCGCAAGGCTCAGCGGGGTCCCCCCGAGGCTCCCGCCCGCAGCCCAGAGCGCGCAGCCGCCGCCGCCTCCGGGCCGCCCGCGCCCCCGCTCCCCGCTCCCCGCGCCCCCGCTCCCCGCGCTCCCCCGCCCGCCGGCCCCGCGCTGCCGCCCCCTCCCGGACCGCTCCCGGCTCCGCGCCCAGCGCTCTGCAGGGCGGGCGGGCACAGACCCGCGCAGCGGCCCCTGGCGGCCGAGGCAAGAAGAGCGCGGGGACCCGCCCCTCCGCGCCCTCACGGCCCCCCCGCCGCGCCTCCCCGCCTCGCCCCTCCCGCGTCCCCCCCTGTCCCGCCGCGCTGTCCGCGGTCCCGTCCGGGTGAACCTCTCCCTGGTGCGGGCCGGGGTAACCCAAAGACATCCCTCTCAAAACTCCCCGTCTCGGGGATCCCTGGTGGCTCAGCGGTTTAGCGCCTGCCTTTGGCCCAGGGCACGATCCTGGGGTCCCGGAATCGACAGGCTCCTGGCTTGGAGCCTGCATCCCCCTCCTCCTCTGTCTCTGCCTCTCTCTCTCTCATAAATAAATAAATAAATAAATAAATAAATAAATAAATAAATAATAAATCTTAAACAACAACAACAAAACTCCCCGTCTCGTGGCTTCCAGGGTGGGAGCGGGCTTGTGTATGAGGGGGAATGACCAAGACCCCAAGGGGTTTTGAGTCTTGAAGATTCTAGAATTGCACTATCCAGTAGGATAGCCACTAATCATATGTGGTTATTTAAACATAAATTAAATAAAATCTGGGGTGGCTCAGGTCATGATCCCAGGGTCCTGGGAGTCCTGGGATGGAGCCCGGCGTCAGGTTGCCTCTCTGTAAAGGGGGTCTGCTACTCTCTCTCCCTCTGCTCCTGTGCTCTCTCAAATAAATAAATACAATCTTTCAAAAAATTAATCAATTAAATTAAAATCTAAAGGTTGTTTCGTATTTGCACTTGCCACATTTCTAATGCTCCTCAATAGCCACACGGAGCTACGGACTACTGTATTGAAAAGACATAGAACATTCCCATCGTCATACAAAATTATATCAGACAATGCACTTCTAGATTCACTTCTAGATGTGAAAATGTTAAAATCCAGGAGGAAAGAGCAAAGAATCTCTGCCCTAGGAGTGGTGTCACCAGGGGCAGGAAGGACTAGAGGAAGTATGAGGGTAAAGGCCAAAGCAGGCAGGAGGACCCCCGATAGGCTGATGACTGGTCCCTGTGGATGATGGCTATGAACCCACCCAACCTGAGAACCAAACTTGAGACCCAGTATCTTCATTATATGAGTTGCAATATAATTGCAATTTTATAATTTTTACAGGGTAAGATTTTGGAAGTGGAAGCATTAGAAAAATGGGAGAGAGAGATGGCCTGTGAATTTGTCTCTCAGGAGGAAGGACATTCCTCTTAGTTAAGAGGGCTTTGGGATTGGAGAAGTGGGGTGGGTAGAGGTAAGGGTGAAAAGTCTGCTTCTGAACTCTGAGCCACTGAATGTGGCCTAGGTTAAAGGGGTCTGTTCTGACCCCTCCCTGGCTAAGGCCACACACACCCCTGTCAGGGTCAGGCACAGAGCAGTCTCAGTTCTCAGCAGAGAAGACTATCTCCCAAGTCTGACTTCCTACCACACCCCCTTTTCCTTCCCACTTTCTGCTACCTCAGGGATAAGTAAAGTGATGATTTTCTTACCAGATTCTGGAGCAGTCAGAGGATGGAGGAGGTGTGATGATGCCAGGAATCAGAGGTATGATGTTCAGAGACAGGAGAGCCTTAGGATTTAGGTAGGGGGGCAATGTTCCGGAGCTCAAGGGCACCAATGACATTCCCCCTGGCCACCTGGTGCTGGATCTAGGGTTCTCTATGTCCTGGTTCTGTGGCTTATTTGCAGCCACACCATGGTGGGTGCTGTGAAGAGCAAGTATTAAGGAGCAAGGTGACACAGAGAAGTGGCAAGCCAACTGCCCCAGAAACACTGAATAATAATAGCCAGGATGTTATATTTTTTCATCAGTCTTTGCTTGCTGCTGTTGTTTATGCCATTTATCTGAAAGCTGATTCCAGTTTTTCACAAATAAGAAAGAAATACCCATAGCAGCAGCATGTTCTTTACTTCCATTTGCCTTTGCCACTCTACATGATTTGCGTCTGATTTTACTTTTCTTGTTACTTCTATTTTTCTGGCTGTCTCTGCCGAGAGTGTAGGTATAATTACAGCAAATTTAAAGACCCGAATGACCATTATGAGATTTTTTTAAAAATATTTTATTTGTTTATTCATGAGAGACACAGAGAAAGAGGCAGAGACACAGGCAGAGGGAGAAGCAGACTTCCCGCAGGGAGCCCCATGCAGGACCCCACATCACATCCTGAGCCAAAGGCAGACACTGAACTGCTGAGCCGCCCAGGTGTCCCACCATTATGAGATTTTTATTTGGAAACTGCTAGGAAAGCTACCCCTTCTGTGGGCATACTTTAGCTCAGGAACAAAAGGGTTATGTTCAGGAAGCATTCTGCCCACAGAGCCCAGAGACAGAGTCCCGACCATGGACTCCATGCCAGTGATTCTTGAGGGCTACCCCGACTTGCTTTAAGGCCACAGGGCCTTGTCTGTATTTGGACAGTGCATGGGGTAGGAGATGTCTCTGGAGATCTACTGATCAATTCTCTCATCAGGGCTCTTGGGCATTCAGTGAGGACCACGTTTCCCTTACACGCAGGCGCTTAGTCTGGTCTCTGCCTCCCCCTGGCGGTGCCCTACAGGTCTTTGTTCAGCCTCTGCCTGAAGAGGAGGAGGAGAAAGGTGGAAGAAGTAGAACCCCACCCCCACCCCCACCCCCACCCCCAGGCCTCTCTCTGCCATTCACCTCCCTTTTTTTTTTTTTTTAAAGATTTTATTTATTTATTTATGAGAGACACAGAATGAGAGAGAGGCAGAGACACAGGCCAGAGGGAGAAGCAGGCTCCATGCAGGGAGCCCTGATGTGGGACTCGATCCCGGATCTCCAGGATCAGGCCCTGGGCTGAAGGCGGTGCTAAACCTCTGAGCCACCGGGGCTGCCCCATTCACCTCCCTTTAACCCTTTCTCCACGATCCCGACAAATCAGCTTTGTTCATCACAACCGAGTTCGGGCGTCCGGGGACTGGCACAGATGTGAGTCTCTCATCGACTGTGCGACCTCTTGAGGCAAGTCCTGTAAAATGACAGACGCGTGATGGGTGAAAAGAACCTAATAAAACCCAGCTTGAAGGGCTGCTGTTTGATATAAAATGGTCCACTATATGGCAAGTGCTTTGTAGCGGCCCCACTATCCGGTAAGTCGTTGCTGTGGTCAGAGGAGGTCTAAAGGTGGGGGGCACTTGGGTGCTGAGAAGGAAGGTGGAGTCGGCGGCAACCGCCCTCGCAGGCCTGGAGGTGGCCGTCAGGGGCCCAGCGCCGTCGGGAGCCCGGGGAACCCCCCAGCTCTGATTGCGGACGGTCGGCTCCAGCCCGCGGGGTCAGCGGCCGCGCAACACACCCAGCGCCTGCCCGCTCGCCTTCACGCTCACCCTCACTGCAGCAGCCCCAGCCAGAGGTGGGGTCACACCGGGGGCTTCACACCCAGCGGTCGCGGAAGCCACTGCTTTCGCCTTGAGGTCAACAGCTCCATCACCCTCCGGGCAGGCCGCCGCTACAAGCATCTGCCCCGTCACAAAGGGGAAGTTCCAGCTGATGTGTCGTCTCCTCCGCGGCCGAAATAGGAGTCCTGGCCTCCATCCCCTTCCCGCCATAGCGGACCCCACTTCCCCAAAGAGGCTAAGGCGGAGCCGAGTGGGAGCCGGGACGCAGCCGGCGGGGAGCCCGAGGGGCGGGGCCGGGGGCGGCCCCGAGCGGGAGGAAGTTTCGCCGGGCCCCGCCCTGCCTTCCCGGA
This sequence comes from Canis lupus familiaris, assembly GCF_011100685.1. Taxonomy (NCBI): domain Eukaryota; kingdom Metazoa; phylum Chordata; class Mammalia; order Carnivora; family Canidae; genus Canis; species Canis lupus. The sequence goes on from NC_049238.1 coordinate 63,584,340, forward strand.
GCCAATGGCCGGGGGGAGCCCGCGGCAGCGAGCGCCGCCCACCGCGCTCCCCAGGGGGCGGGGCCGTCCTCGGGGCGGGGCCACGGCCGAGGGCGGGGCGGGGAGGCAGCATGCTCCACCGGGTGCGCTCGGCCGTGGCGCACCTGGTGAGCTCCGGGGGCGCCCCGCCTCCGCGCCCCAAGTCCCCAGACCTGCCCAGCGCGCGCTCCGCGCCGTCCGCCGCGCCTCCAGAAGCGCCCAGGAGCCCTCCGGCGAGGGCGGGGAGCGGGAGCGGGAGCGGGAGCGCGGCGCCGGCGAAGACAGCAGAGGCTCGAGCGAGCTTCTCCCGACCGACCTTTCTGCAGCTGAGCCCAGGGGGGCTGCGACGCGCCGACGACCACGCTGGCCGGGCTGTGCAAAGCCCCCCGGACACCGGCCGTCGCCTGCCCTGGAGCACGGGCTACGCCGAGTGAGCGCCCCCGGGAACACCGTAGGCAGGATGGGACCCCCAGCCCCCAGCCTCTTCCCCGGCTGGGCATCCCCGGCGCCGGGACGCGTGCCCCTGGCGGCGCGCGGCGCGGGGAGCTCCCTTCTCCCGGGACCTCCGCTATCCTCCGGGCTTCGGGCCGCACCCCCTCCCAGCCCCTTCTCGCTCGGCGCGGTTTTCCTGAGGACCTTCCAGCTCCTTGACCCTCCCCAGCGCCGCCCCCGGACCCAGTTCCCTTCCAGAGACCGGAGGGCGGAGGGCCCCGTGGAGGGGGGTGCGCTTCTAATAGAGGAGGTGGAGGCTGCAAAGACTCGCTCCTGGGCTTCCCGACCCTAGCGCCCCAGTTTCTGTCCCTCGTACCGTTCCCCTCCCCCTCCACACCCAGAAATAGCCCGCGACACCAGGCGGCCTCCGGCTTCCCCGGGGGCGGGGGAGGGGGCCGCCCGGGGAAGCAGACGGGTCCCCTTTTGAATGTCCCTCGGCGGGCGGGCCTTGCCCTGGCCGGGCCACGGCGCGGACCCCCGGCCGCAGCGGCGGGAGCAGCCGGCTGGCTCCCAGCCTGGCCACGGGGTTAATGTCTCTACTGGGAGAGCAGAGCACTGAGGGAGTCGGGGGCGCTGAGGTCGCTGAGTGGCGGCCAGTAGACCCGAGGCCCCACCACCAGCTCCTTGAGCTATTCGGGGAGAGTTGGTGGTTATGCGGCTCCTGCGCAGTCCGGGTGGGCTTCCACCCCTACCCTATTTCAATTCCTGTTTCCCTATATGGGCTGGAGCACTTCCTCACTGCCAAAGCAGCAGAAACTTTCACTGGATGATTTTAAGATAAAGGTGGGTGTGTGTGCCCATGAGGGTGGGGCGCCATGACCAGGCACTAGAAAAGTTGATTAGCAGGCTTCAGGGTGGGATGTGGGATCTTGGCAAGCAGGGCAGGGAGACCTTCCAAGGTCCCTGTCCAGCCAGCTCCTTCCCCAGCAGCCCGGGGGAGCACCCTTTGCCAGGGATGGGGGAGTGGAGGCAGGCACCTGCCACCGTGGGCCTTCCTGTGAGGTGGTGGGGCCGGACACCCAGACGTTACTCCTTGTGCCTTGGACTGCCTCCCTTCTCCACCTCTTCCTGGCCTGGATCCCAGGTGGCTGTGACCTTTCTCAGTTTGGCTGGCGGGCTAGAGAGGGTGTGTGTGTCTAAGGTGAGGGTTATTCCAGGACCTGGTCTGGTGTCCAACCTGATGTGGTCACTCTGGCCTGGCAGGGTCATCAACGCTGGCAAAAGCCGGCACAATGAGGACCAGGCCTGTTGTGAAGTGGTGTATGTGGAAGGTCGGAGGAGTGTTTCAGGGGCACCTAGGGAGCCAAGCCGAGGTCAGGTAAGCCCCTACCCCTTCCCCTAGCCTCCGGAGACTGGGGACACCGATTCCCCCTATTGTAGGCATTCAGTTTGAAAACGAAGACAGCCAACCTAACTCCTAACTCGCTGGCTTTCTACTTCTGGCATGGAAATGGCATTGACCACTTAGACTGTCAGTATAAAATTTGTTCAGTTTGCCACTTAGAACTTAGGTAGTCCCGTATTTATGGATGACTTAATTAACTGCCAATGTTGATTTTTGTATCTTTTATCCTTGGAGCTTGGCGTTTTTGATGCTTTACTTTCTGACTCATAATAGGCCCTTGATAAATGAGTGAATAAATCTGATTCACCTTTCATATCAAACTCTGACCTCCTCTCTGATGTTTATATGGTTGCCCAGTCTTGCTTTTCTCCTTACATAAAACACACACTCGCATACATACACACATACTCCCTCATTCATCTCCCACTTTTCCTCCACCAGGGACTCTGCTTCTACTACTGGGGCCTGTTTGATGGGCATGCAGGGGGCGGAGCTGCTGAAATGGCCTCCAAGCTCCTGCATCGCCACATCCAGGAGCAGCTAAAGGACCTAGTAGAGATACTCCAGGACCCCTCGCCACCTCCCCTCTGCCTCCCATCTACCCCAGGAGCCCCAGGTTCCTCTGATTCTTCTCACTTGGTTGGTCCCCAGTCCTGCTGGTCTTCACAGAAGGAAGTGACCCATGAGAGTCTGGTAGTGGGGGCCATTGAGAATGCCTTCCAGTTCATGGTGAGTGAGAGTGGGTGACTCTCCGGAGCAAGGGCCTCCTAGGCAGATACTCTGGTCAACTCTGTATGGGAATCAAGTGGCCTAAGGGGCCCTGAGAACCCACATCTTTGAGGGCCTGAGCAGAGATTGGTTCCCAGGGGAAGGAAGGGGGAGTCAGATTCATGTCTTCCTTCCTCTCCTCCAGTGTGGCTTGGCTGGGCAAGTTTACTTCTGCAGATGGGGGTGGAGGTTGTGTGCCTAAAACCTCTTCCCCACTCCCCCCCCCCCCTTTGACCCTTCCTCACATGCAGGATGAGCAGATGGCCAAGGAGCGGCGTGGCCACCAAGCAGAGGGGGGCTGCTGTGCACTGGTAGTGGTCTACTTGCTAGGCAAGGTGTATGTGGCCAATGCAGGTGACAGCAGGTATGGGGAGGAGGTGTATGAGAATGCCTACAGGGGGTCACACTCTCTGAGATGGGGGAGGAGAAGAGAATGAGGTGGTGGGTGTCAAAAAATAAAAAACTGGACAGAGGGAGGGTGTCAGGAGGGGTCACAGACACAAGGAAGGGCCTGAAATAGCCACGGCAGAGAGGCAAGATGAGGGTTTGAATGAGAAAGCCCAAGGTCTGAGTGAGGACCCCCAAGATAGAGTCTTAATGGGGAAGGCCTGGTCTTTCTGGAATTCTCCACAAGGAGTCTGAGGAGAGCCCAGCCCAAACGTTTTCTTCCTCTGGGCAGAGCCATCATTGTCCGGAATGGTGAAATCATTCCAATGTCCCAGGAGTTCACCCCGGAGACTGAGCGCCAGCGCCTTCAGCTGCTTGTAAGTAGGCACTACCCCCCCCAAGGCCCATTCTTCATCGACTCTTGGTGGTTCCCTTTAGCCTATGTCCCCACCTCCACACACACAGCTCCTTACTGGCCGCTCACTGGAAAGGCTGCTCTGCTCTCCACATGATGGCCCAGCCGGGCCAGTGGACTGCAGAGCAAGAAGGAGTGTGCGCCCCTCTCCGGTGCTCCCACCATGGCCCCAGCTAAGGAAGGAAGTGGAGTTAGAGGTGGAGAAGGGAAGTAGCAAAGGCCTCTGAGGGGTAGCGTGGTTCAGTGCCGTGCAGGGCTGACTCCCGAGCTGCGCTGTCTGGGGTTGAATCCTGGTCCGAGTCCTTTGCTGATTGTCTGGCCTTCAGATGTTTTGCTAATTCACATCCACAGCCCCTTCCCTAAGGGCGGCCATGAGGTTGGATGAGTTCCGGTACCTTATTAGCATGAGAACAGTGCAGGGCACTGCCCCTCATTTGCGGTCCTGCTGCAGTTCATGCGGTCTCTAGGCCAGGCCATGCCAGGAGCCTGATGCCCGCGGCCCTCTGCTCTGTCTGGCCACCCCCAACCCCAGGGCTTCCTGAAACCGGAGCTGCTAGGCGGTGAGTTCACCCACCTGGAGTTTCCCCGGAGAATTCAGCCCAAGGAGCTGGGGCAGAGGATGCTGTACAGGGACCAGAACATGACTGGCTGGTAACACTTCCCTCTGAGCTGGGGCCCGTTCCCATGGCAACACAGCCAGGCCCTTACCAGCCACAGGAAGCTGGAGACTGGGCCAGACTGGGGGTTGGGGGGATGTGTTCCTCTTTAGGGGCATGTATGAGGAGCATAGGTCCTCAGGGAGAGGGCCTTTGGATGCCTGGGTGATTCCTCCTCTACTCCCCCCTTCCCCCAGGGCCTACAAAAAGATCGAGCTGGAAGATCTCAGGTTTCCTCTGGTCTGTGGGGAGGGCAAAAAGGTAAACTCCATGGTAGAGGAGGGAGAGGGCAGGAGGACCCACCACAACTTGTCTAGGGAGGTGGATGTTCTATCCGAGGGTTGGGGTGGGAGGGTCCACAGCTTCAGAGCCTGGGAGAGGGCCGGGGCAGCACCCACACTCCTTCCCTTCAGGCTCGAGTGATGGCCACCATTGGGGTGACCCGGGGCTTGGGAGACCACAACCTCAAAGTCTGCAGCTCCACTCTACCCATCAAGCCCTTCCTCTCCTGCTTCCCTGAGGTGAGCCGTAGGGGGGCTTCCTCAACCATCCCTTCCCTCCTCTGGTGGCCCCAGGCTGGCTTTCTCCCAGGGTCCCTTTGTCCCCAGGCTCCTTCTCCACTCTCTGCTCCCCACCAGGTGCGAGTGTATGACCTGACACAGTACGAGCACTGCCCAGATGATGTGCTAGTCCTGGGCACCGATGGGCTGTGGGATGTCACCAGTGACTGTGAGGTAGCTGCCACTGTGGACAGGGTGCTGTCGGCCTATGAGCCCAATGACCCCAGCAGGTAAGGGTTGCATGGCCATGGGGGGATGACAGTGGGGAAGGTAGGGGCAAAGGGAAGCAATGTTTGGGGGCCCACATGAGGGCCTGTGTATTGATCTTCCCATATACATGTTGGTACATGAACGTGCATGTGTGCTCCTGGCAGGTACACAGCTCTGGCCCAAGCTCTGGTTCTGGGGGCCCGGGGCACCCCCCGGGACCGTGGCTGGCGTCTTCCCAACAACAAGCTGGGTTCCGGGGATGACATCTCGGTCTTCGTCATCCCCCTGGGAGGGCCAGGCAGTTACTCCTGAGGCGCTCAGCCCCGACCCTCCCACCACCATCCTAGCCTCTCCATGCCTACTGTCTGCCAACCCAAACTCTGCAGTTGTCCCCCTGACCTTTAGTGGCAACTTAACTGAAGAAGGGATATCAGTTAGATCCAAAATTATAGCTAGTGGCAAATAAACCGGATGAATAAAAATGTGTGTCTTGATTTACTCTGATTAGAAACCAAAAGGCTCTTTCAGAGGGTGGAAGGCATACCAGAGCAGCCCTAAAAATGTAGTGCTCCCAGGTTCCTTCCTTCTCTCCACCCTCGTCCCACTCAGTGCACTCTCAACCGCTTCTGTGGCTTCATACACCTGCTGGCGTTCTCCAAGTTGGTATTTCCAGCCCAGATCCTGAGCTTTTGGCCCACAGGTCCTAGTTGTCTCCTGAACATCTCCTAGACATCCCATGGACACTTCAACTCAACATACTTCGGAGTCCATCACTTCCCTACAAACCTGAGCCTCCTGGTTCACCACATCAATGGGCCCCAGCTTGTCAGCCCAAGGTAGAAAGCTTGCAGTTGCTCACCTTTGACTTCTGCCTCTTACTCAGCAAGTGAATCAGTCCCTATGTGCTGTTGACTCTATATTACAAAATATATTTGATACTTGTCCACCTGTTCCCCACCCCTACTATTACTACGACATTAGTCTCCGAACTCTTGTCTCCAGGTCACAACCCCGTATCCCCGAATATGACCTTTTTTACAGTGTGGATCTGAGTTGGTTATTCCCTTGAGAGAACATTTCAGTGGCTCCCTACTGCACCTTGACCAAAATCAACACTCAACTCTTGAGTGTGGCATACAAGGATATTCATGATTGGGCCACTGCGTCCTCTTCCAGCCCCATCTTTCAGCCCCAACCCCACCCTCCCAGGGGTTCCATAACTCTTTGGGCCTATTGTGCCTCCAACCCATTTAACATCTACACATCGCCTTATCTGGAAAACTTCACTTGTCCTTCGGGCCTGGGTATCCCACAGCCCATGCATGCCCCCTGTATAGCCACCGCCTCCTGTAACGTAACTGTCTACATCAGGAATGGGTATGGTAGAGCCCTGCTGTCCAGGTCCACTAGCTCTGCAACCCCTCCAAGCCTCAATTTGCTTCTCAGCAGAATGGAGGTAACAGTGCTACCTCATACAGTTGTTTTAAGGACTAAAGTAGCTTATGCATGCATGTAGAGTCAGTTGCATGTAATGAGAGTTCCGTAACTTGCTATCTTCAAGTTGGTTTTTGAATTTGGACTGTAGGGTCTTTGAGGACAGAAATCCATCTGAACTGAGCTCGTAGCTCCCAGTCCACACTCAGTGCATGTTTTTTGAGCACCTGAAGAGGCTTGGGGACCCAACTTCTCTGGACCTCGGCTTACTCGTTTATATCAAAAGTGTGGTCTGCACTTCAGAGCTTTTAAGGCTACATGACTTCTGACATTCGTTCATTCAGAGAATATTTCTTGAAAAACGGTGAGATGTGCCACACAGTGTGCCAGGCAGTGGGGATGGACAGGTGGGAAGGGTGTAGAGGACAAGCAGGGAGAAAGCACCAGCTCCAGAGCCAGATGGCCCTGACTGAACTCTCACTTGTCTCATACAGATCGCAAAAATTTGGGCAAGCCACTTGTCTGAGCCTCAGTATCCTTACAAGCAAAAGGAGATGGATATGCTTAACCCAAAGATCCATGATGAGTAGTAAGAGGGCTGAGCTATGTAGCCAACAGGTCACAAACTAGTAACATCCTGGTAGGCTTCCTCATCCTCATCCTCATCCTCCTCAGCCACCTGAACGGGAAAAGTGTAGACAGACACGGAGATGAGGGCCCAGCGCGACGTGTCGGACCGGCTGGGTCCCCAGCGGCACAGAGGCAGCGCCCGGGAGACGGAAGGTGGCTTCCCGGCTGAGACCAGGAAAGGCTTCCAGGAGTGCCCTTTCGGGGTGCACAGTCACCGACCCGAGGAAATGCCGAGCGCGGGGAAGGAGGGGGATTGTGGCCTGGGTCTCAGAGGATCCGAAAAGTCCCAGGGGCGGGGCGTGATGTTGGACGGAACCGACCCCTCAGGACTTCCCGAGCGGAGAGCGGCCGTCCCGGGTGGGCGGGGCCCCGGGGGTGGGCGCGGGCGCGGGGCGCCGCTCGGCCACGGGGGGGCAGCAGCGGCCCTCCCCCCGCCCCCCCCCGCAGCGCCCCGCAACTTTCCCCAAGACCGACTCCCCCGGGGGCTGCAAGGCGGGGCGGAAGCCGAGGCCCCTCGGGGCCCGCCCACTCCGTCAGCGGCCGCGCGGCCCCCGCGACCCCGGCCCCGCAGCCCGGGAGGACCGCGGCGGCCCCAGGCCGGGCCGTGCGCAGCCGGAGCCAAGGGCCGCCCCGCCCCGCGGCCCCGCCCCCGCCCGCGGCCCCGCCCGCGGCCCCGCCCGCGGCCCCGCCCCGCCCCGTGGCCCCGCCCCCGCCCCGCGGCCCCGCCCCCTGCGGGGCCCGCCTCGCCCCTCCCTCCCTCCCTCCCCCCCTCCCCCCCTCCCCTCCCCGCCGGCGCTGGAGGAGGGCGGGCCCCCTCCCCGGGTCAGTCTCAGCCTCTGGCCCTGGCCGCGCAGCTGGAGGCGGCGGAGCGGAAGGTACCGGGCCGGGCCGGGGCTCGGGGTGGCGGGGCTCGGGGTGGCGGGGCGTCCCGGGAACTCGTCCCCGGAGGGCACCGTCGCCTCCGTCCGCTCGGCCGCGGCTCGGGCGGGCGCGCGGCGGGGAGGGGGCTTTGGCCCGGCCGCTGCCCCGCGGGGCCTCCGGCCTCCCCTTCCCGGCTTCCCGGAACCCGCCCCGCCGGGCGAGAAGCCAGGAGGCGACTCCGGTCTCGGCGACGGAGCCCCCGGCCCGACGCCCCGGCCCCCATCCGGACGGAGGTGGGAATCCGGGCACGGGGCGCGGTGTGACCCCGGGGCGGCCGCCGCTCGCCGAGGTCTGGTCGCCCCCCTAGACGGCTCCCGAGCGGTCCTGGGGCGGGAGCCGGGAGCCGGGGAGGCCGGAGGCGCAGCTCCCTCGGAAGAGGACCTCCTCTCTCCCAGACCCCTCCCTCCCTGGCACTCCCGGAGCCCTACGGGGCTTGGGCCGGAGGACCCGGCGCTGAGTCCTGCCCTCACTTCTGGCTTGAAAGTCGACGTGGTATCTGATTTCTTCGCCAGCCCTCAGGGCTGGTCTGCAGGCTGCAGCCCACCCTCAGGCATCTGGAAATTTGGAGCAGGATTGAGGGGAGAGGGTGGTTCGTCTTGTCCTAGGGAAGGCCCAGGAGCTGGTGGGCTGCATCCCAGCCTCTGTGTTGGGTTCTGTTGCCCCTCTGAGGGTCAGTAGGGCAGTTCCTGTGGGGCTGCCTTTCACAGGGAGCTGTTTTCCTTGCCAGGTTGGCCTTGGGCCTACTGGCCTGGCCTGGCTTGGCCTAGCCAGCTGCTTTTCTTGCCCAATGAGAGCGTGAAGGGAAAGTCTTTGGATTGAGCTGGGGGCTCCAGATCACTTAATGCATGCCCTTGCCCCTGAATTCTGGCCTCTGTGCCTCCCACCATCTGGTACCACCTAAATGCCCTGCTGCAGGGAGGCAGTGAGTGGCCTGCTCACATCTAAGCAACCGGTTCTCACTGTGGACGTGACTGCCCTTCATCAGCACTGCCCATCCCAGGTGCCCCCAGCCTGTTTTCGCCCAGCTGGGCCAATGGAACTAGCGGGACTGGGTACGGGGGAGTTAATCACTTGGGCAGAATTTCCAGGGAGAACTCCCTTTTTGAAGGTGGTTTCCATCTTTGGAGGGGACCTGCTGGCACAGTGAGTGCCTTGCCTATCTTTTGGGGTACTAGGGGGAGAGCCCCTTTGTGGGGGGGACAGTGTGGCGGTATCCTCTGAATTCCTATAAATTCTCTCTGACTCATCCACTTCCTCTCATCCCACTTGTATGTGTGTGTGTGTGTGTGTGTGTGTGTGTGTGTGTGGAGGGAGGCCACCCAGGATCCCACTGTTGGAGAGAACTAGCTTTGGGCTCAGACTCCTTGCTTTCCTCAAAGGCAGACAAGCCAGGGCTGTGGGGTGGTGGTGGTCTGAGGAGTCCAGGAGCTCAGCCCAGTTTGACAGGATGTGGGTCCGAGAGAAAAAGCCCGGTTTGGGGCAGAGATCAGGTTACCATCCCTTTCTCCCTTAACTGCTGGCTGCCTGGTTGGTGTGGGGACTGGCCCTTTTCTGCTCAGTTTTGGGAGCTCCTCCCAGCTCCGCCTCTGGCCCCCTCCTTCTTCCCTACGGCCTCGCCGCCTCCCGGCTCCAAGTCCGCCCTCTCTTCCTCAGAGGCCGCAGACCTGGGGGAGCCTCAGCTGGCTGGAGAGCAGCTTCTGTCCCCAGGGAGGGAGGAAGTGAGGCTCAGATCCGGGGCTAGGAGGCTGGGAGGCTGCGGAGGCTTGGTGCTCGCTCGGCTGTGCTGGGGCTGGGACCCTACGGAAACCTCGGCAAACTGACTCCTTGCCCTGAGTCACAGGGAGGGGTGGGCAGGGCCTTGGGGTGAGCTAGACAGAGGGGAGGAAGGGGCTGTTCCAGGAGTGGGTGGAGGTGATTCCCTAGTAGATTATTGTGTCACTCGGCCCATGGTGGATGTGTTGCTCCCACAGTATGGTCATTGTCCCCTGCCTGGGGCTGAGTGACCCAGTGTTGCCGCCAGGGCCCAGGAGGATGGGGAGAGGAGGGCAGGCTGCCCAAATGTGGGCTGTGGGCACCGCGGGGACTGAGCCTCCTTTGTGCGACTGGGGCTAGCTTTGGGGACTGGGATGGGGTGGGGTGGGCCGGGGAGGCTGGCTGGCTGCTGCCACTGCCCTCCCTGGGTTTCCCCTCCCTCGGCTCTCTTTCCCATCTCTGAGGTGATCCGTAGAAAAGGTGACAGACCCTAGAGTCATGGAGCCTGGCTTCCAGTGTGCCCCCGCCCCCCCAGCTCTGACACACGAGTCCTTTTTTTTTTTTTTTTTTTGACACGAGTCCTAACCTCACCTAGGTTTGTTTCCCGTTTGTCAGAATGGAAGCGCACCCTCTACCTTCCCAGGCTTCTGGGGACTGAGGGGGATGGTTTTTACCGAAATGCTCAGCAGACTTGCTCTTACCCACCTGTCCCCTGGTAGTTGGCTGTGCCAGCCTGTGGTCTGGAGAGGGACTCCTCACTGCAACGGGGCGGGCATGACCTGCTCTGAGCCAGGGCCGACGTGTCCATGATAGGGCCCTTGTGATTGCTAAACTTTAAAAGTATCAAAATCCTGGTAACAGAGTGTGACTTGAAGCCCTGGTATATAGCAGGTGAAAGCCAGCTCTTCCAGAAGGGGCTCCAACCCTGGAGCCCCCCTCTAGGTGTCCAGGATCTCACAGTTGGCGGATTGGACCAGAAATCTATTTTCTGTCCCCTGGGTGGGTGGTCCTTCCACCTCCCACCCCTGTATTCTAATCTGTCCAGGGACACCTGGCCCTGCCCCCGAGATTAGAAACTTCAAGCTCAGTTGTTTGATCGATTGGTCCTTGGCAAGAACGCACACCTGAGTAAGGCCCTCAACCTCCCTTTGTGGAGGCTTCAGTTTCCAGGAGGTCTTGGGGGCCCCAGAGAAATGTTTTGGGATTTACTGGCTTCTCCTCCTGCCCCCACCCGGCCCCCGCTTCCCTCCTGCCAGCCCCAGCCATGGCTGCGATCAGAAAGAAGCTAGTGATTGTGGGAGATGGAGCCTGTGGGAAGACCTGCCTCCTCATCGTCTTCAGCAAGGATCAGTTCCCAGAGGTCTATGTCCCTACTGTCTTTGAGAACTACATCGCGGACATAGAGGTGGACGGCAAGCAGGTGACCGTGGAGCCCCTCCTGGTGCCCCCGGGGGAACCCACCCCGCCCTAGTCCTACAGCCCTTGGCTGCCCCTCCTCACCATCCATACACTTCCCTGCTCCAGTCTCCCTGCTGGACTCAGTATAAGTCAGGAAGCGAAACTGTAGTTTCAGGACATTTAGAGATGCCTCCTGGTTCTCTGCCCCCCGCCCCCACATCCCATCCATAATCTGGGCCCCCTCCGACTCCAGACTACAAAATGGGGGTAATGACAAGGCTTCCTTTGGAGGTTCTTGTGACTTATGGTCCATTCCTGGTGCTCAGGCGGTGGCTCATGACCTCCATGAAGATCAAGCACCTGTGTCTCAGCATCTCTAGAAACTCACCCAGTTTATGTTGTGTGACAGTGATGAGCATTGTCCCGGGCACATAGCGAGGGCTTTTGTAGATGGATATTGAGTGAACCTAAATGACCAGTGGTTTCAGAGGACCTCTGGGTGGTAAGGGAGGGCCTGGGACCCTCAGGCCAGCTACTCACTGGCCCTTGGCATCAGGTGGAACTGGCTCTATGGGACACGGCTGGGCAGGAAGACTATGATCGCCTACGGCCTCTCTCCTACCCGGACACTGATGTCATCCTCATGTGCTTCTCCATCGACAGCCCCGACAGCCTGGGTGAGGTGGGGTGAGGGCATTGGGAGAAGGGCACTGAGAAGCTCTTGGGACCAGCCCGCTGGGGGCAGATCTCCTTGGCTCAGTTTAGCCACCTTCAGAGATGGGGTGGGGAGAGGTGCCATTAGGCTCCTGCCCCTGCACTATGGGGTGGGGACTCTGGCCCTGGGGAGGATCAGAGGGGCTCTTGAGCCATGAAAGGGACTGTCATGTTGAAGAGCCTCTAAGACAGCTGCGGGGAGAAAAGGGGGCTTGCGGGGGGTGGGGGGGGGCTTTCTGGCCTAAGTGGAGGCACCAACACCTGTTGGGACACGTCTGTGCAGAAAACATTCCTGAGAAATGGACCCCAGAGGTGAAGCACTTCTGCCCCAACGTGCCCATCATCCTAGTGGGGAACAAGAAGGACCTGAGGCAAGATGAGCACACCAGGAGAGAGCTGGCCAAGATGAAGCAGGTGGGTGGGGCTCCAAGGGGGGGGCGGGGTGGAGGACTGACCCTTCAGGGTCTGCTGTCCTGCTGACCTCCCTGGGGGAGGTCTGCCTCCTGCTCCCTTCCACGGTGTAACTAGAAGGGCTCTTAGTCTCTGGTCCCACACCTGGTGAAATTATCAGCAAATGAAGTGATTTATCAAAGGTCACCTGGCATTTTAGTCTATTCATCTGTTGTCCATTCTGTTTGGGTTGGACGATTAAAAGGAGTGAGTATCCCTGTCCTCAGAGACAGCCTCTTACTCTAGATGTTTTGCTTGGGGTAGCCAAAGTCATGCCATCAGAGTATACCTGGGGAGGTGCAGGTGGGAAGGCATCGGACATGGCTGGAAGGCCCGGAGAGCAAGGGAGTTGGCTTACCTGGTAGTGGCTCTCTGGCCAGAGGACTATGTCTATTAAGGAGAGTTGCCAGGGGGATGAGGACTATGGACTACCCTGCAAGTATAATTATGGCACAGTCTTAAACCGGGTCACACCTGTGTGTTAGGATTATTTTGGCAGGCACGGAGCATGGACTGGAAAGAAATGAGAAGGGAGATCCGTTAGGAGGTGCCAGATACTCATTCTGGCAGGAGGAGGGCATACCATGGGGTATGGGGCTGGTGGAGGCAATTTTTAATGTAAGCGTTTGAGTCTTTTGGGTCCTGGCCCAGAAACCACCCTGGGTGGCTGGGGCTTGAGTGCTTTGTGAGGTGAGAGCTGGAAGACGTATTTGTTCTGATTACTACACTTATGGGTAAGGTGGGGGAGAGTTACAAGTAGCCAGCAGCTTCCTTTGACCTCTGGCCTTCTATCTTCTCAGGAGCCCGTGCGATCTGAAGAGGGCCGGGACATGGCCAACCGGATCAGTGCCTTTGGCTACCTGGAGTGCTCAGCCAAGACCAAGGAGGGGGTGAGGGAGGTATTCGAGATGGCCACTCGGGCGGGTCTCCAGGTTCGCAAGAATAAGCGCCGGAGGGGTTGTCCCATTCTCTGAGACCACTGAGGCCTCCCCTGTTCACCCCCCCCCTTCATGGGGGTGCAGAAGCTCCCCACTTCCTGGCCCCACACTTGTTGAAGGAAGGCTTCCTTGTCATTCCCTCCAGCCCAGGACTGCATCTGAGTTTCCCCTGCCCCACCAGACCCCAGGGTGGTGGTAGGCTGGCCCTCCCTGCCCTTCCAGAGCAAAGTCCCTTGTCCTGTTGCCTTGGTCCAGGGGTGAGGCTCTTGATCCCTCAGCCTTCCCCAGAGGATCATCACACACCAGCACTTTATATACTTTGGGCTCACAGGAGTGTCTGGGGTAGGGGACTTGGAGGGTGTATGTCACCCAGAGCCCCGGGTCCCTGGCATTTATGCTTTGGTTGGGGACCTTGCCTCTGGCTGTACTTGGTGGAAGGCATGAATAAAGGCCACAGGTTCCAACGTGTGTGTGGCAGCTTCCCGTTTTTCTCTCCAGGTCCCTGTCTTGGCCATGAGCTAAGAGTCCCATCTCTCCCAAGTTGCTGGCCAGGCTGGCCCCCTGTTTGCAAATACAAGGTTCCTGGGCAGGCAGGGTGGAGTGTCAGAGCAAGGGATGAGGTCATGCCTGGCTCTGGGAGTTGGAGGCGGGTGAGGGGAGTGGTCTGGAGCAGGGGCTAAACTTAGAAGCCTGTGGGTGGTTTCCTTGCCACCTCCCACTGGGTTTCCTCCCCTGGACCTTGGGGGGTGGGGGGGGATCCTCTCTGGCTAGGAGGGGTATGGCCAGAGGCAGAGTGGGACAGTGCCACCCTCCCGGCTGGGGTCCATCTGGGAGCTCAGGAAGGCCACAAGGCCAGAGGGGGCCAGGCAGAGGAGACAAGGAGGCTTTTGCATAGAACAAGATTTTGTTTTCAGTTTTTCTTCCTCCCTCTTCCCCCAATTGTTAGCAGCTTGGTGTGTCATTCTCCCCAGCAGGGGGGAGGGGGTGGAATGGCTTGGGTTGTAAACTCCCTCCCCCAGCCTTCCGGTCCTTTGGAGGGGCAGTGCCGCTGGGCTTGGGTTCAGGCAGGGCTCTGGGGCAGGGGTGTGCGGGTGGTTAAGGCTTGGCTGGTGTGAGAAAGCGGTCTGCTGTGTCTTCAGAGCTCGTTCCTCCACTCGGGCTCTACTTGCAGGGACAGGCCATCTTCTTCCTCCCGCTCCTGGGGGGGGTAGTCATGACTTTGGGGCCCTAGAAAGAGAAGAGGTGAGCCTGTCTTCCATGCCTCCTCCCCTTGTGCTGTCCCCTGCTTGGCTGGTCATACCTGAGGTAGAGGGCCGGAGCTTGCTCAGACCCTGCAGGAGGTTCTGTCCTTGCTGGAGGTCCAGTTTGGCCGGGAAGGGGCAGCCGGTGTAGCCCCCGTTTTCTTTACAGAACTCCAGGAATCTGTGGGTACAGGAACATTCACACGGAGCTGTGCAGGCTGGCTGAGGAGCACATCAGATGCTGGAGGCTAGAGGCCAGGCCTTGGTCCTACTACCTTTGCCTGTGCCTTTGGGCCACTTGCTTACCCTCTGTCAGGTCACTTAAAAGGGGCCTTGTGGGGACCAGGAACAGACCTGAACAGACCTGTGCATTAGCTGGGCCACCAGGATGTGCCTAATAGCGTTCCAACTGCCCCAGGCTGGGAGCTGCGGCTCCTGAGAGGGGTTAGGGGCTGGGAATGCTCACACTTTCCAGTCGGGGTCGTGGCCCAGGAGGAGTGGGTTGCCCACCACGATGAGCAAGGCCTTGGCGCGGGTCACTGCCACGTTGAACCTCTGGAAGGAGGGAGGGGCAGGGTCATGGGAGGGAAGGACCTGAGGAACAAAAGTGCTCCTCAAGCCAGCCGCCAGCCGCCAGCTCTCGAACCTTGGGGTTCTTGAGGAAACCCAGGTTAAAGTCCAGGTCCAGCTGCACAAAGCTCTGACTGCTCCGCACGGTGGAGATGAGAATGACGCTGCGTTCCTGGCCTTGGAACTCTTCCACGGAGCCCACCTGCAGGGGGACACAGGGCCTGCCACCAGGGGGCTCACAGGGGAAGCAGGGAGGGGGGTGGGGGAGTGGGGGAGGGGGGTTCTCTCGGAGAGAAGTCCTAGGGCACAGGGAGGGAGCAGGAAAGAGCAGGACGCCCTGGAAGCCAGACCTGATGGGTGAATCCAGGGAAATGGGTGCGGGTTGGAAAGGGTTCTAAGCTAAGAAAACAGTGGCCAGGACCCACTAACTCGGAGCAGTGGTTTCCAAACTTCCTGAGAGACAATCACTAAGTACTTGTTAAAGATAAACAACCCAGACCTCCTAACCAGGAGGCCTCTCAATCTTGAGGCGCTGGTTTCCAGCCCTGGCTGTGCGCTAGGTCAAGTGAGGAGCCATAAAGAAACCGCGATGCCCTGGCTCTGCCCTCAGATAGCTGTGCTAACCAGCCGGGTGGGGCTCTGGCACGGGCTGCGCTAAAAGCTTTCCAGGGGATTCTTATCTGCCACCAGTGTTGAGAGCCACCACCTGAGAGTCCAAGAACAGACTGACTCAGAGGGTGGAAATGGGAGCGGGGACACTTATCACATGACAGGTCAGGCAGGCTGGGAGTTTGGACTTTATCCTGAGGGCAGAGGCCTCCAACCAGCCTGGCGGGGAGCAGCAAGGATCTGGGGAGTTCTGCTTGGTCCCGACCCAGGCGCACAAGCCTGGGATCTGCTGGAATGAGGCCTGGGGAGAGCCCCCGCTGTGGCTCAGGCAGTGAGGTGGGGGGGCCTGGGGAGCTTCTTGAAGTGCGGCAGATATGGGGCCTGAAAACAGAGAGAGCATCACCTTCAAGTCTTTGATGTCATCCAGTCCTCGAAGCTCCTTGTCAAGTTTGGTGATGCAATGACGGATTTTTTCCACCTGGAAGATGGGGACAGGTGCCTTTCTCTCATGCAATTACCCCAGTGCAAGAGGGAGCCAGGCAAGAGGCCAGTGAGCTGGGGGGGCAAAGAGGGAGGGCAGCTGACCTCTGAGATCCTTTGAGATAAGGGACCAGCAGAGGCCTGAGCTCTGGAACCTCCACTAAGGGTCTGGCTACGAAAGAGGTACCATCTGGGGCAGGCAGGGATCCAACCCTCCACAGGAACGCATGGCCTGACCTGCTTCCGATAGGGAGAGATGACGCCCACACTTCGGGGGCTCAGGCGGGCTTTGCCCTTCTTGGAGGAGGGGGCCAGGAGCAGCTTCAGGTAGGAGGTCACAGTGGCAGCCTCTTCGGGGTTGAAGAATGATGGGCTATTGCCCTCACGCTCGTCCTTGCCCATGACGCCGTGAAAGATGATGGGAAAGCCCTGGATATGGTGGTCAGGGGAACCTTCAGCCAGACTGCCCATCTCCCTTCCCCTCCTACTTCCAAACTCATCCAGGGAATGTGGGATCCCAGGCCAAGGTGACTGAACCTGCGACTTCCACTCAGCTGCCTCTTGCCTTGCACCTTCGGTAGGAGTGAAGCTGGGGTGCCCCACTCAGCCTCACCTGTCGCGGCAGACCCTCCCAGTGGCAGAAGCGCTCTCGGTCCACTACGTCGGCACAGGCCTGCAGCTCCCCTTCGTAATAGAGTTGGTTAGGGATATCCAGTATGGTGGGGTGGGACCTGTGAGGTAGGAGGAGGAAGATGGAGCCCCGGGGCCAGATTACTTTCGCCCCACCCTTGGTGCCCGCCCCCCCACCGCTGCTCTAGGTGCACACACACCATCCTCCTACTGCCCCCCCTGCACAGCAGACTCACTGATCCACAGTGCGATGCTAGGCACTGGTAACTGCACAAAGCAGAACCAAATGTGGTTCCCGAGAGCATCTGGTCCACGGATTTCATTGGCCAAATTTAAAATAAACCAAGAAAGGGGGAGCCTGTCCTCAGGTTTCCATTTTGCCAAGGAAGGACAGTAGAAAAACAATTAACGGGCAGCCCCAGTTGCGCAGCGGTTTGGCGCTGCCTGCAGCCTGGGGTGTGATCCTGGAGACCCCGGATCGAGTCCCACATTGGGCTCCCTGCAGGGATCCTGCTTCTCCCTCTGCCTGTGTCTCTGCCTCTCTCTCTGTGTCTATGAATAAATAAATAAAATCTTTAAAAAAACAAACAATTATCAGCTACTACTGCCATTATTTGGTGAAATAACGTGTTCAATCTAGAGCCAGAATTCAAAACACAACAGCAAACGCCAACTGAACTCTTGGTAGTCTTTTCATCTGAGCATTTTAGGTACAGAAATTCCTTAAGGCCAGTTATAGCTCTTTAATTTGAGTAACAATTAGGTGATTCAAATGAAGAAAAAACCCAGATTTTCCTGCCGCTCCTTGGACTGCCTGGAAACCAGACAATCCCCCAACACCCTTAGGGATAAGCACACTGCTCCAGAGTGAAGCCACTTGCAAGGTCAGAGCCCACAAGCAGCAGCGATGGAGTTGGAATGGAGATCACCGGCTCCGGGCATCACACGACTCTGACCAACAGGCCTGCAGGATGGAGCGCTGGACGGGGGGCTGCACGGGGCAGGGGGCTGCACAGAGCGGGTGAAAGCACGGATGGCAGGTGCAGTGCAGGGTGGGGGTACCTGTAATTGCGTAGCAGCTTGGTTATGAACTGGGGGTTATAGCCATTGGAGCCCTTCTTGTACAGGGCATTGTAGGTCAGCAGCCGCTCCAGCAGTGAGTACCCCAGGCCATGCTTCTGGGTCAGTGGGGAGCGCAGCACAGGCCCCAGCTGCCTAGGGTCTCCTGCCAGCACCAGCTGCCCTCCTGGATTGTCTGTCTCCTTGACTTCCATCAGCCCTGAGAGGCAGGGTGCCATGGGGAGAAAGTTAATAAGCAGCGGGGCCTCCCCAACCCCATGCAGGGCGGCACGCATGCAGCCCACCCCTCACCCCTCACCTGCTATGGCCACCAGACTCTCGGGCTCCATGGAGTGGCCAGCCTCATCGATGAAGATGTGTGTGAAGTGATCGATGGGGAATTGAGCAGAGACCAATCTGGGAAGGGGCAGGTGGAGGAGGGGTCGTACTGGGGCACCCACCGACAAGCCTGAATGCCCATGAAGCTGGCCCCTTACCCCACTGCCAGGCATCATTCTTCCCCCATCTCCCCGGCCCACTACCTCCTTCCTCACACACATGGTTGACATACACACCCACCTGCTGGCCGTGATGAGGGTGGTAATTAAGACACGATATTCCTGCAGCTTCTTCTTGGCGGGAAACACATAATCCCCTTTCTTTGCATCCCAGTTACAGCAGGGCTGTGGGGTGTGAAGGGAGAGGAGGAATAAGCCAGGCCCACCCAACTTCACCCTCACTCTGGTTCGGGGGTCTCCTGGACAATCTCCTTCACCCCTCTTTGCTTCCCTGGCCACAGATGGGTCCCAACCCACCCAGGGTCCCTCAGCGAGTATCAGAATCCAGGTAACCTCGAGTTTCCTGGCTTCGGCATTGACCCGGAGCCTCCCAGCACCCGCCACCCCTCAGCCCTCCACATTCCTCCTGGTACCTTTATGTCTTCGGGCACCATGCGAATGTCCCTGCTAGGGGCCAGGAGGCGGTAGATGGAGCTGGGCAGGTGGACCCGGAGCCGCTGACAGAGAAGGTCAGCTCCTGAGTTGGATGGAGCGCAGGCCAAGATGTGGGCTTTGGGCAAGTGCTTTACCACCTGGGGGGTGATAAGTAGTGTGGGAAGTGGCTTCTCTGGTTCCAGAGGGAGGGGTACGGGGCAGACTTGGTTGTGACTCCTGTTGCACAGGGTGGCATTTATCTCCCAGACCTGAGGGAAGCAGTGACACAAACGGCAAGTTCTGAACGTCCCTTGCCAGCCCCCTAGTCCAGGGACACACTTTCCTGCGGGAGTACTGGTGTAGTAAACACTTGGGTCTGTGATGGCCGAATGATCAGTGACTCTGAGTTGTGCACCACCCAGCCTACAAAACAATGCTCAACGGCCACCCTGGCTTCAACGCCAACCCAGGGGTGATCAGGGAGCTGGGGACACCCAGAATCTGAGAACTACTTGGTCCCTGGGGCTGGGAGTGGGGTGTCGGCAAAGGCCCCAGATCTACCCTCACGCCCTACCTGCTTAATGGCTTCCACTAGGGTGACAGTCTTGCCAGTGCCTGGAGGCCCAAAGATGATGTAGGGGGCTGGGCGGGTAGTGCCCATAATGATGTACTTCATGGCTTGCAGCTGCTCGGGGTTCGACTCCAGACTGCGGTCGTACAGCCTGGCAGAGGGGCCGTAAACATGAGGGGGCCCTGTGCACCAGAAGCCTTCCCAACTCCCATCCCCTGTGCCCCACACTCCAAGCAGCGCTAAGGCACCCCTGCCCGGTCTCACTTGAGCTTCACATCCGAGGGCAGCAGCGGGACCCCACGGGAGGCCACGGGAAAGAGCATGGGCCACAGCGGCCAGCGGCCTGTGAGCTCCAGGGCGCGGTGCTGCACACGCAGGGGCTGGCGGTTGAAGGTGAAGTTCACCTTGAAGGTCAGCCCATCCACAAAGCGGCTCAGGAGGCTTTGGGAAAGAAGGGGGGGAAAGAGCTCCAGTTAGGGGGCCTTGGCTCTGCATCTACCCTGATACCATTCCCACTTCTCAAGACAGCCATGCAATCCATCCAGGAGAAGCTGCTGCTGAGGCAGCTCAGGGTCCCCCTGAAGAATGAGCTCTGTCCTGGGGTCCCACTTCTCTCTCAGGGAGAAACACATCCACTCCTTTAGCCTGAGAAATATCTGCAGACCCTTGTAGCAGCTCATGGGTCCCCCAACACCTACCTCGTGGAAAAGCTCAGCTTGACACGGTCCAATTCCACCTTGTGTACAAAGCCCTTGTAGGTGACAGGGTCCTCCTGATGTGTCTCAGAGGACAGAAGTGCGAACAGGTGGTCACCCCGTAGCACTGAGGGGCGGCTCTCGGTCACCCCGGGAACCTATGGGGTGTGGACACAAGCAAGCTTCTATCCCAGGGATGGCTAACTGTGGGTCCCAACCCCTGGGCTCTCCAGACCTCCTCTGAGGGACAAGGACTGAGGCTGTCCTTCTACCCCAAAACCCAGGGAGCTTTGTTTCTTTTCTTTCCACCCTGCCAGGGCCAAAGTCAGGGGATGAGCAAGGAGACAAATTGGCCCAGACTGCAGAGATGCTGAGCCGGGCAGTCCTGGAAACCCTCCCTGCACACTTTCAGAACTTGAGAGCCGGCTTCCCAGCTCATCCACTGGCCCTGTTGGCCAACTCAGTTCCTGTGCTGCCCTTGAAATCTTGCTCAAAATTCAGTTCCTGCGGGAATCTTTCTCTGATCACCCTGCCCCAGCCCCACTGCCACCGCCGCCCCTGTATGCAGAAATCTACACTCGTGTGTTACTCTGGGCTCCAGTGCACAACACGCAACATCTGAGGGCCAGCAAAGGGCGGATAAAGTATCTAGCCCAGCTCTGTACTTTCCAGATAAGGGAACAGAGGCCCAGAGAGAGCCCTCGCCCAGTGGCAGCTCTGTCTGGACTACAAGCTGGGCCTTGCCTGCCCACTGCCCTGCTCCGACACCCATTTTGGGCACAGGAACAAGTTCATCCTTACTCATATTTTGCCCTGCCATCAGGAAGAGCATTTTCCCCTCCCCATACCACATCGGGGTGCCCTGACCTCCAGTGTGAGCAGCCTGGGGTTCTGGTCTACGGGGTCCCAGGTCATGGGCACTGACTCCAGGTCATAGTGCCGGATGTCATGCTCCATCTGCAGCTCCTCCAGGTGCAGCAGCAGCCGGAACTTCACTTCGTAGCTTCTCCACTGCAGGGCTGTCTCCAGCTGGGCCCTGGCAGGGGTGGGTGGGCAGATGGGATGGGGCAGGAACAGGACTAGTCAGGCACCCCCCATGCCCGGGAGCGTCCTCCCTCCCACCCACAGCTCTGGGGCTCTGAAAGCACCAGGAGATCAGGGAAGACTAGAAGGGCAGAGAAGTGGGTAGGGGTCAGAGGCCTCAGAGCATGGAGCCCTGGCTCTCCATTCCTTCCTCCCAACGCCGCTGCCCCCACCCACTTGGACCAGACCTGGCATCTGCACTACGGGTCCTTGGGCCTGGAACATTCTTCCCCCAAGATACCCTTGAGACTTAACACCCTTGCCTCATCCCAATGTCAGCATCTCAAAGAGGCCAACACTAACAACTGCCCTCCGCAAGACTGCATGTCCTGTCCCCTTTCGCTGGAAGTCTGGCTTTACCTCATAGTACTCAGCATGCATGAAACTGAAAGATACGTGTTCCCTTCTCCCCACTGCAATGGGCAAGGCCTTTATGTGAATGATTCGCCTTGAACAGTGCCTGGCATGTGATACGTGCTCAGTAGAGGAAGGAACAGAGCACAGGAGGCTGGGGGCAGAGCTATGGGGCAGTCCAAAGAGACATATAAAGCAGCGGGGGTGTGGGGGTGCGGCTCTTACTTGATCTCAGCAATCTCCTTTGGGGCAGTGAAGATACTTGTGTCCTGAAGAAGGATTGGAAGCAGCTGCCGGAGACGAGGGGGTGGGTAGTAAGTCCCCAGCGCCATACTCAGCTCCAGGTCATAGCCCTTAGCACTGCAAGAACAGGGAAAAGAAAAGTAACCACAAACTCAGAGATCCCTGCAGCTTCGGAGAGGCAGAGACGGCCCAGCCCCTCCCCGGAAGATACAAGAAGCCCTTCTAGAAAACTATTGCTGGAGAGCGGAGGGAGCTTTTGCCCAAGGAGGCAGAGCTCACTACTCCATGAGGCTACTCGCCCCAAGGCTCCATTCTCCTTTTTGGAAAGCTCCATCGTTGGAAATGTTCAAAAAACACACAAGGAACACACATATATGTAAATAATATGGATATAAATAATCTATGTTCCTTAGAGAAAAAAAAATCAGAAAATAGATAATAAAGGAGCCAATAACACTCTCATCATCCAGGGATAACCAACACCTAAGTTTTTGGTAGGTAAACTTCTAGACTCTTCTTTGTCAGTATGTATTCCACATGTGCCGTTTTAACAAAAAGAGTGCAGCTGCGAGTTTGCTTTTCTAGATTAGTAATCTGTAAACCTCTAGTCATATTAGAAAGAGAGGTCTACACAAATTATAGGATTCCATTCATATGAAATGTTCAAATAGGGAAACCTATAGAGACAGAAGGCAGATGAGTGGTTGCTTAGGGCTGGGAGAGAATGGGGGGCAAATGTGATGATAGCTAAAGGGCATAGGTTCATTTCTTGGTTTTTCTTCAAGATTTCATTATTTACTTACTCATGAGACACACAGATAGGAGGCAGAGACAGAGGCAGAGGGAGAAGCAGGCTCCCTGCAGGGAGCCCGATGGGGACGCGATCCCAGGACCCCGGGGTCACGCCCTGAGCCGAAGACAGATGCTCCACCCGCTGAGCCACCCAGGTGTCCCTCTGGTGAAGTGCTCTAAAATGGATTGTGATGGCAGGTGCCCTTCTCTGTGAATATACTGAGAACCTGCAGTGTATACTTTAAATGAGTGAACTGTATGGTATGTGAATTAACTCAATAGAGTTGTAAAAAGGAGAGAGTGAGGTCTACCACAGGCTGCCTGACAACCTGTCATATGATCGAAAATATTTAGGACTTTTTCTGAGTCACCTGCAACTTCCGTCCTCACCAGAAAAGGTCTCTGAGGCCTAGGAGAGTTACAAAGGCACTTGGAAAGGGGGCCCCCACTGTTGCACTGGGCACCCCGCCCCAGACCGGGTGGGAGGGAAAGGCGCTACCGGTCAGGTCTCTCTCCTTCCTCTATCCGGCTGGTCACCACAGGGTTTCCAGTGATCCGGGTCCGCTTGAAGGGAGTCGTGGGCTTCAGCTGTGCGGCCAGGGGGCTGTGGGCCACGGCAGCCAAGAAGCGGGCGATGTAGAAAGTGCCAGCTCCTTCTGAACCCGGCTCCCCGGGGCCCAGCAGCTCCCAGAGCACCGTGGCCGGGAAGTAGCCCACGAAGCTGGTCTTGCAGTGGACGTGCAGCTCATAGCAGTCGCCTGACAGAGGAGGTGGAGTGAGGGGGCGCAGGGGAGGGACCCCCAGCAGCACCTGCCCGTACCCCATCCCTGAGCCAGCGACAGAGTGGCTGCAGGGGTGTGTTTCCGGAGGCCCCCACCCTTCCGGATGGGCAAGCCCGAACCCCCGGTGGTTCCTGCCCGCCAAGCCCCACTCACCGGGGCCCAGGGGGCAGGGCAGCTCCTGGTCCCCATCGTAGAAGGAGAACTGGGGGGTCCGGCAGAGCGGGAAAAGGTGAGTGAGGGTGACGGGCTGGGTCCCTCCATTCCGAAGCCTCAAGGTCAGCACCTCCTTGCGGTTCAAATCCAGGCGGATAAGGAGCTGCCCATCTCGGGCTTCATGGGGCCCCTGGACCTCCACGTCCACCCCATGTTTCCCGTGAAGATACTCAGCCCTGGGGAGAGTGGGAGTCGAGGCGGGGCTGGGCCGGGGCGGCTGGCACGGTGCCAGCGGAGCTCAAGGACAACCCCCTCCCCGCCCCTCCCCCTCCCGGAAGAACAGGGCCTTACCCCAGCCTGAGGCGACCCACTCTTCCCTCGGCCACTCGGGTCCCCCCCACACCCACTCCCACCCACCTGTCGTAGAAGATCTTGGCCAGTAGTGACTTGCGGTGTTTGCTGACGTCTGACCCCAGCCTCACTCTCCTCTTTTCTGGGAACCACACGTTGGCCCAGCGGTCGAGTCTGAAGAACCTGACCCGAGTCTTGGTGACGTAGGCCAGATTTGCGATCTTCATTCCATACAGCATGGATGAGAAGCCAGGGGCAGGGGTCCCGAAGCTGCCAGAAGCAGAGGAGACTGGGAAGTGAGGGAAGGCAGGGCTGGCTGGGGGTGGGGGTCGGGGTGGGGTGGGGGCAGTGTCTAGCCCGGAGGCCGGAACAGGACAGGGCCCAGGGAAGGAGACCAAGGACAGGGGGCAGGGGTGGGAGGCAGGGGGGTGTCACAGGAATTGTTAACATTTGAGGGGAATTCAATAGGACTTCCTAAGACAAAATCCGATTGTTTAAAACAGCAGGTTGCAGACTGTGCATTGCTGAGGAGGAAAACACAGTACCGGGCTGGTGATTCGGAGGACTAAGGGAAGAGAGAGAAAGAAATGGAGACTTGGGGGGCGGGGGGCGGGAGCTGTTCGGGACAGGAAAATACAAACAACCCAGAGCTAAGGCTAAGGGGAAGCCAAAGGAGCTGATGCAGAGGGTGGATCTGGGGCCCTGCCCCACGCTGAGGAGGGAGAGGGGTCAGAGAGAGCACAGATGTCCAGGGTGTGTGGGCAGGTGGCTGATGAGACAGCGTTTCCACCCGAAGTCAAAGGGTGCAGATGGGACCCAAGCAGGAAGGGAAAGGATCCTTCTCCAGAGATCAAATAGCTTGGTTTTGTGCCTAGAGAAGGTGAAGACAGGGAACACTGGTCAGAAGGACAAAAACCTTGCGGGTTAGTGCCTGGAATTCAGTTTAGTCAACTCAACTCTTACAGAGACCTGTCATGTGCCAGACACTGCGCTAGGGCCTGGGGGCTTCAATGAGACCAGAGATCCAGGCCCGCCTGGAGAAGCCCAGCACAGACCCAACCTGTGGGTTCCGGCAAGCCGCCAGGGGCACAGCCATGGAGGTTTCTCCAGGACCGGGTCCTGAAGAACGAAGGGGTGTCAGCCAGGCACAAGAGGGAGGGCCAAGTGGAAGCCAAGGTGGAGGGGGTGCAAGAGCAAGTGCTGGGGCTGGGGGCAGCCTGCCACCTGGCTCCCAGCTGGGCTACCTCAGACGACTTCCCTCAAGAGCATCACTTTCCTCCCACACAGAACAGGGATGATGCCAAGGGACCTTGCAGGGTTGTTATGAGGCCTACCTGGGGGCCGGGCACCGCGGTATCCATCTGCCCAGTGCCTGGCACACAGATCTCTGTAAGGTATGCTAGGATTAGTAATCACACAGTCTGCTTGCACTATGGTGAGAAGTGCAGGACGGGCGTGGTGGGAGGCAGCAGAGGCGGGCAGGGAGCAGGTCTTGGAGTTCGGCATGCCGGGCCACGGAGCCTACACTTGACCGTGAAGGCCAGCGATTCGCCTCCGTTCCTGGCAACTGGGAGCCAGAGGACATCCCCACATGTGACACAGTCGGGGTCTGGCCAGCTGACCACCCTCCCTCAGTGCGTGACAAGGAATGAAAGGAAATCCTAGTTCCCGAGAACCACGGTAACTATGAAGGCTAGAGTAGCACGGTCACTCACTGGCATATTACCAACATCATTTACGTGCAGACAATTCCCTGGTGCCCCCTGCCTGTCGCTCTGCCCCTCTGCCTTCTCACCCCAAGCAAACGTTCGGAAAACTTTGAATCAGCTCTGTTTTGTTTTAAGAAGACAATAAATCTTTTGAAAGCATGGTAAGAAATGAGCAGTAAATGTCACCTACTATTATTAGTATTCTTATTAGTAGTAATAGTAGTACTAACAGTAGCAGTGGTAGTAGGAGTAGTAACAACTTACTTTCAGCCCACGGCAGAGGCAGAGGCTACACTGGTTACAGAACCCCCTCGGTTGGTGGGTTTTAAGCAGGGGAGTGGCAAGATCATATTTGCATTTCAGATCACTCTGGCATCAGGATTGGAGGATGGATTTGCTGGCGGCAAGACTGTAGGCAGGGACACCAGTTAGCAAAGGGCCATTGCAACAGTCCAATTAAAAGATGACAAGGGCCTGAACAGGGTGGTGGTGAGGACAAAAGAGGGGGCCAGATCTGATAATATTTAGAGTGTAAGATTAGCAGAACCTGGTGACTGACAGGAAGGGGAAGAGGGAGGAGTCTGGGACAGTACTCAGATCAATGGCTCAGCTTCAGGGGTCACTCCTGAGATAGGAGGTAAGGACAGGAGAAGGACAAGGAGGAGGACGTGGAGGAGGTGGGAGGGCTGACTAGGACATTTGGACTTGCAATGTTCGGTTGGAGGTTCCTGTGTGTGGTCCAGTGGCAGCCTGCTCCATGAGTCCGAAAATGAGAACTCAGGCCAAAGCCAAGCCTGAGTCTAGCCTAACACTCAGGAGTCCTCAGGTTGTAGTTATAACCATGGAAGTGTTCAGGATTTCCCCAGGGAGTGTGAGCAGCATGAGAAGAGTGGAGACACAGACAAGCCAGGAGGAGGAGAAATGAGAGGGAAGCCCTGGGGGAGGGAGGGGAATCAGCAGGCAGTCTCAGCAGCAGGTATCAGGTTCAGATGCTGCTGAGGTCACAAAGGGCTGAAAATCAGGAGTCACTGTCATTTACCAGGGCCCCTTGCTTAAGTTCCACAGATCAAGCACAGCCTCAAATACCAGCAGAAGACAGGCTCCATGGGCATCTTCGATAACCTGAGCCCCGTCAGGCACCCGGAGAGTCCCATTTCTGAGCCATCAGTGGAGGAAGGACTCACATTCCTCCTAATTCCACTTAAGAAAACAACAGCACAGGTGCCTTGAGAAGTGGCCAGCTCTCAGCTTAGTGCTGGGGAGCAAACAGGGCTCTCAACAAAGCTGAGAGTGCATGCCTTGTCTCAAGAGGGGCTCAAGGGGGGCACCTGCTTGCTACTCATCTCCAGATGGCTGTGGCTGGCGGGGAAGAGAGCCCCAGGGCGGCCAGATCTTCTGGCTTTTAAGAGAAGCCCAAATCGGGGCCGCCTGGGTCGCTCAGTTGGTTACACAATCGACTCTCAGTTTCAGCTCAGGTCTTCATCTCCTGCTCTAGAGACAGAGCCTCATTAAGTTAGTCAGGCTCTCGGCAGTGCCACTCCTCTGCTTCCCCTCTGCACTCCCTCTCCCCATTTGTGTACTCTCTCACTCTCAAATAAACGAATCTTTAAAGAGAGAGAGAGAGAGAGAGAGAAGCCCAAATCATCATTTGAATGTGAAATCTCCTATTTTTGGAAACTTCCACATGGGCACACAGGCAGGAAGGACCTCAACTTTGCAAATTTTGCAACCTTTACCCTGGATACTACAATCTAAGTATTTCTCAAATTATTCCCCATGCCTATTACCACTACCCCAAAATTTCCTAACCCTGGTCTAAAGCAACAGCCATCACACACACAAAAAAATCTTTTTTTCATCAGAAACCTAGTACATACTTGTGGAAAAAGGTTCCCAATTCTTGTATTCTACATCTAGTCACCCAGATTTCTAGAAAAAAAAAAAAAAAGATGAACACATCCAGATGACCAGATGAAAAGATGTTCCTAAGGCAGAGAAATGCAAATTACAGTCAGAATGAGACACCACTTTACTTCCATTAGGCTGACAAAAGGAGGAAATAGAGCATGTATTACTCTTGGGCATATGTGTGGAAGCGGGCTCTCATACTTGGCTGGTAGGAAAGTGAAGTATGATAACCTTTCGGCAAATAATCTGGCAATGTCTCCTAACATGTGAAGTGTAGGTATCCTTTAACTCCGGCATCGCAAGCCTGGAAAGGTATCCCACAGAAAGAAAAGTGCCTGTGCATGAGGATCTGATGGGATCTGATCATATTTAGGATGTAAAATTAATATAATTAGCGTAAAGTAATGTAAAATTAATGTAAGTAAAGTGAGCATGCACACTACAGACTTAGTCACAGCAGCCGAGAACTGGAAACAAAAAATGTCCATCGACAGGGAGACAACTGAATAAATTGCCAATGCCCATAACATGGAATACTAGGTAGCGATGAAAAAGAACACATCACACCCACCCAGATGGCTAAAATCTAAAAGGCTGACAACACCAAATGTTGACAAGGACACAGACACACCGGAACACTCGTGAATGGTCAGAGTACACTCTGGTACAATCACTTTGGAAAAAGTTGCTGTTTCATATAAAACTAAGCATATGTGGCAATGTTCTGATTTTTAATCAGGAAGAATGTTATATGTACAATAAAAATTCATTAGAAAACACAACTATAACACCTAGTATGGACCTAGCACTGGTATTTATTCAATACTTGCTGGGAGAATGAGAGAGAATTTATCAAATAATTTCAGACTATTCTTTTATAAACAAAACAGATGACAGTGCAAAATGAACCACCGGGTGGCACAAAGCACTGCTGTGTGTGCAGTGGTTGGGATGTTACCTGTCAGGTTATACATACATGGTCCAAACTTGGATGTTTATATAATATCACATACCATTATAAATATAATAAATATGTGATCCATATAATCCTTTACATATTTTGTCCAAACTTAGACACACATATAACAATACATACATATACACATATAATAAATAAACATATAAACAAATATAATATATATAAAGGAAGGTAGGTGGTGGAAAGGAAGTAAAATCCTTGAAGACTGGGGTACCTGGGTGGCTCAGTGTTGAGCATCTGCCTTGGGCTCAGGTCATGATCCCAGGGTCCTGGGATTGAGTCCTAATTCAGGTTCCCCAAAGGGAGCCTGCTTCTCCCTCTACCTCTGTGTCTCTCGTGAATAAATAAATAAAATCTTAAACAAAAAAACAAACATGAAGACCAAGACCCAGTCACATTACTTTTAGACAACTACGTATATTTTGAATTATTAGTTATAAGCAAAAATAATAAAATTATGGCTGATTTAAGTGAAAAGAGCTATTTATCAGCAAGTTGCTGGGAAGTTGAGAAATGGGCTCAGGAAACCGGCAGGAACCAGGCAAAGCTGAGACAGCCTCACCCTAGATAAGGTCATAACGAGTGGACTTTGCTGCCAATCACCAAAAAAAAGAGGTTAAGTAATTTGCTTAAAATTTTAAAATAAGAATAAACACCTATCTACCCTGTGATGCAGCCATCCTCCTCCCAGGTGTATCCCTTGATGAAACGTACAAGATCCTTCACAGCAATTTTATTCAAAATAGTCCAGGACTGAGAACAACGTCCCTGAACACACGATAAAAGGCACTGTGATTTGTATCTGGGTGAAGCACAGTACCCAGTGATAAAAATAAGCTGCAGAGACACACAACATGGATGAATTTCAAAAACGTCATGGGGGGTGTTGCCAAGCTGGCTCAGCTGACAGAGCATGCGACTTTTACCTTGGGGTCCAGTTTGCACCCCACGTTTGGGGTAGAGTTTACTTAAAACAAACAAAACGTTATGCTGAGCTAAGGCTGAGCTCAGGCTCCAGAGCAAGCCCATGTCCAGGCTCCACGCTCAGTCGGGAGTCTGGGGGGGACTCTATCTCTCTCTGTTCCTCCCCGTCCCACGCCCTCTCTAAAATAAATAAAATCTTTAAAAGAGCAAAACAAAAAAAACCCTGAGTGCATATCCCCTGATTCTATTTTTTTTTAAGATTTTATTTATGTATTCATGAGAGAGAGAGAGAGAGAGAGAGAGGCAGAGGGAGAAACAGGCTCCATGCAGAGAGTCTGACGTGGGACTCGGTCCCGGGTCTCTAGGATCATGACCTGGGCTGAAGGCAGCACTAAACCGCTGGGCCACCCGGGCTGACCCCCCCACCCCCGATTCTATTAAATGAAGTTCCAGATAAGCGCAATCTCGAAAAAAACCAGAGCAGTGGTTTTCTCTGGGCGGGTATGGGTGAGGACCAACCAGGAAAGGTGAGGGAACTTTCGGAGATGATGTCATCTTCTAGATGTTGATAGGGAAGACACACAATGTATGGATTTGTTAAAACTCATAGAATGGGGAGGTGCAAGGGTGGGTTGGTTGGTTAAGCTTCTGCCTTTGGGGCTCAGGTCATGATCCCAAAGTCCCTAGTCCTATGCAAACCTTGCATACAGCTCCCTGCTCAGCAGGGGAGTCTGCTTCTCTCTATGCCCCTCCCCTGCTCTTTCTCTTTCTCAAATAAATAAATAAAATCTTAAAAAAAAAAACCTCCATAGAATGGTCAAAATGTGTCCAATTCATGGTTTATATGTTTCATTTAAAATTTGAACTCCTATAGTTAATAACAATCATGCTGAATTGTTTGGGGTGAGGTGCACTGAAGTCTGCATCTGGGCCCCTGGGTGGCTCAGCGGTTGAGCATCTGCCTTTGGCTCAGGTGGAGATCCCGGGGTCCTGGGATCGAGTCCCAAGTCCCACATCATGCTCCCCGCAGGAAGCCTGCTTCTCCTTCTGCCTTTATTTCTGCTTCTCATGAATAAATAAATAAAATTAAAAAAAAAAAAAAGAAAAAGAAATGCACTGAAAACACGAAGATGGATCAGTGGGCAGGTGTGTAAAAACACTAAGAAATCTAGGTGAGGGTATATGGGTGGTGTTCGCTGTACAATTATTTCAACCTTTCTTTGTATTTGAAGTTTTTCATAATAAAATGTTGGCAGGGGGAATCCGAAATGTATTTGAGGTCTACACCAGATGATCAGGAATGATTTCTGTAATGTGTCGTTGAGTAAGAAAAGCAGGATGTGGGAAATGCATACAGCCTGATCCTTTTTATTTCTATTTATTTATTTGTTTTAAAGACTTTATGCATGAGAGACACACAGAGAGAGAGGCAGAGACATAGACAGAGGGAGAGCAGGCTCCCTGTGGGGAGCCCAACGCAGGACTCAATCCTAGGACCCTAGGATCAGGCCCTGAGCCAAAGGCAGAAGCTCAACTGCTGAGCCACCCAGGCATCCCCAGCCTGATCCTTTTTAAATAAAACAACCCAAAGAACACCCTGGTTGACAGTATGAGTTTCCTGAGCGTGGGGCAGACAGTGGAAATGGAGGGGGGATACTGCTATGGGGAGGGACCCACAATAAACAAGTATATATATATTCTAATGATCCCAGGGGGCCAAACTGACAGAGGTGTGATGACAGTATGGGTACGTAAAGAGATACATGAAGGGGTGGACATCCAAAGGATCAAAAAACTTAAACAACACAAACATCTAACACAGAACATTAGGGGCCCTCACTCCCAACTATCAGCTTAACTGTTCAGGGTATATTTTTCTATACATATAAAGATTTCTTCTTTTCTTTTCTTTTTTCTTTTCTTCTTTTCTTCTTCTTCTTCTTCTTCTTCTTCTTCTTCTTCTTTTTCTTCTTTCTTTCTTTCTTCTTCTTTCTTCTTCTTCTTCTTCCTTTTCTTCTCCTTCTCCTTCTCCTTCTCCTTCTTCTTCTTCTTCTTCTTTTTTTTTTTTTTAAAGTAGGCTCCACACCCAACATGGGGCTTGAACTCACAACCCTGAGATCAAGACCTGAGATCAAGAGTCGAACACTCCACCAACTGAGCTGCCCAGGTGCTGCACACACTCTCATGTTGTCAGGCTTCTTTCACTACCATGGGCATCCTTCCGGACATTGTACCAGGCCACTCCACTCTTTGGATGGCCACCAAGGACAGCGTGGTATGAACGTACGTGGTGTGTTAGCTGTTTGTCCAGTGATAGACAGTCAGGCACCTACAACTGCTGGCTATTTCAAATGTTATAATAAATAACCATCCATGCACACAGACGCCTGTACTAGCAGGAGATTTATGGGACAAATGCCTTCAAGGAGAACTTTTGGGTCACACAGAATGACTCTTTACAACTTTGGGAAGTTCTGCCTAATTGTGCTCTAAACAGGTTGTATGAACTTAACATTATTACTGACAAGAATTTGAGAATACCCTTTTCCCAGACCCTAACCTCAGAAATCTTCAATCTTTTCAATTTTTTGACAATCTGCCAAACCAGAAAATGGTATCTTTTTTTTTTTTTTTTCCAGGAAATGGTATCTTGCTTAAACTTTCATTTTGCTGGTTAACTGACACAGTCGAAGATCTTTCCTTCTGTTTATTAGTCTTTTGTGTTTCTTCCCCCAAACTAGCAGGAATTAACCCCGGAATATGGGATCATGGCCCCCATTCATGACTCCATGGCCTAAAAGACGGAGTCTAACCTTTTAACACGACATCTGGGATCCTCTGCATAACAACGTTCATGCAAACACAGCAACACCATCAACAACAGGAAGCATTTATTGAACACTTCCTGTTTGCCCCTACAAGTACCCGCATGCATTATCTCACTTAATCATCACAATCAGATAGCAGCTATTATTGTCCCATTTTAGAGAAGAAGAAACTGAGGCTCCGGTCCTCACATGGATCCCTCCTCAACTGGTACCTGGGCCATTCTCACCCACTCGTATCCCTCTGCAGACCTCCCTGTGCCTGTGGGCCTCCTCAGTCTTTGATGCCCTGCCCTGGGTCCCTGTCATGTGTTTGGTGAACAACAACAAATCTTTTTAAGATGCAGTGCTGGAGGGTCTCAGGACTAGAGGAATGGCATTTCAGAACCAAACATCCAGTTTGGCAGCAATCTTGAAGGGACATCTAGTTCTGTGTTTTTACAAACTGAGTCGCAACTCTCATTAGTGGGTCAAGACCAGGATTTTTATAACACTGAAGTAGAATACAATAAAAAATAACAGAGGGCAGGGAGTGAGGCTCTGCCCCGTTTCAAGGACACACACTGTTCTCTGAAAGCAGCGTGTCACCAGGCTCCGGAGTGAAATGTATTCTTCACTGTGATAGCGGTCTCACTGAGCCGGCCGTCCTCCAGGCCAGAAGGCAGAAAATCTCTCTGAAACCCTGAATCCGGGCAGCCCGGGTGGCTCAGCGGTTTAGTGCCACCTTCAGCCCAGGGTGTGCTCCTGGAGACCCGGGATCCGGTCCCACGTCGGGCTTCCCGCATGGAGCCTGCTTCTCCCTCTGCCTGTGTCTCTGCCTCTCTCTCTGTGTGTCTCTCATGAATAAATAAATAAAATCTTTAAAAATAAAATAAGATAAGATAAAATAAAATAAAATAAAATAAAATAAAATAAAATAAAAACCCTGAATCCATCAGCTCCTAGTCTGAAACTCTCCGGGCTTTCTTGTTCCTGATTAAAAGTAAGCAAACACACCGGGCCTCTGGGCAGCTGGCAGGGTCCTGCCCCATCTAGCCCCACCTCCCTCAGGCCTCAGTCACCACCATGGAGTTCACTCCTGGCTCGCAAGGGTGCTACTCCCTCTGGGCCTGGAATGCTGTCCCCTTGCCCCTCCATCTGTGCACTCCCATTTCTCATTCAGGATTTGGTTCCAACATCACTCTGGCCGAGAAACCTCTGACTCCTCTATAGGGTCGGGTCTCTGAGTTACACTCGCCCACCGCGTCCGGGACCTTCTGTCCCAGGACTAATCGAGTCGGTAATGAAATAGTTGTTTCACTGCCGCCTCTTCCTTAGGCTCCTTCTGGACTCGCAGTTTTGCTTTGCTCCCAAGCAGTTGGCCGCAGCTGGTTGAAGGAGTCCCTAGCCCAAGGCAAGAGCAGTCCTATCTCGAAACTTCTCCGGACCCCGGCCACTCCTCCAGACAACCAACAGCCTCCCGGCCACCACTGTACTAACGCCAGCTACCCCATACAGAGCCCACGCCGCTGCGTGGTAAAGAGGTTAACTGGGATAGCGGCTTTTGGCCTCACACCACCTTGAGAGGAGGGCATTACTCTACACACATAACAGGAGAATTTAGATAGTTGTTCAAAATCCAATGCAACTCATTTAAGTGGCTGAGCCAGGATTTGAACTCCGGCTATCCAGACACTATCCCAGCCCCAGCAGCACTCTATTATGTGTTTGTCTACACATCTGCCACTGCCACTGCCACCGCCCCAGACTACGGAGGCAGGAACCAAGGCCCGGAGCAGAGCCTCATTAAATATGTTTGTTAAATAACGAACGATGGGAAAAGGCAAAAAGTTGGCAGCAGAACACCACAACATCCTGAAAGAACCTAGCTAGAAGGCATGCACCCTCCCCAGAGTAGGGAAATCTCCCTAGAATTCCTGCGGGGGGTGTGTGACCTGCAGGCCCTCCCGCAGCTGTCTCTCTTGTAGATCAACTCGACTTAATTCAATTACATCCTGCCAGCAATTACAGAGCATCAACTACCTGCCAGGCTCTGGGCTGGGGACGGAGGGAGGGTGCCAATATTGACAAAAAGCCTGTCCCCACCTCCTGAGGATCCAACAGTCCGGTCGGGAACAACGCAGTACCATTGAGCTACAGCCTAGGTGTGAAGAATGAGCTCTGAGAGCCCAGAGGAAGGAGCAGTGAATTCTCACCAGGAGGATGAGGGTTGATGTCACAGCATTGCAGCCTGGGTTTAAAGGATGCATTAATAAAGTTCTCTGTAATCACAAAAGAAAGCTCCAGTTGCCTGGCGTGGGGGCATGGAGAGTGTGAGGGGGGCATATTGAATGAAACTAGTTCTGCCTTCTGGAGTGACAGGGAAGTATAATCCGCTCCACTGTGAGTCTTCAAAATATTCAAGGATTATGATCTTGTTTCTCTCCAATTTCCCTCTTTTCCAAGGCAAACATTTCTCAGGTTTTTTGTTTTTTTTTTAAAGAATCTCTACACTCGGGACGCTTGGGTGGCTCAGTGGTTTAGCGCCTGCCTTCTGCCCAGGGCATGATCCTGGAGTCTGGGGATTGAGTCCTGCATTTATTATTTATGAATAAATAAATAAAATCTTAAAAAAAAAAAAAAGAATCTCTACACTCAACACGGGGCTTGAATTCACGACCCCGAAAATCAAGAGCGGCATGTTCTACCGACTGAACCAGCCAGGTGCCCCTCTAAGGTTTTTTTTGACTGGATCTCATGACAGACTATGAATCAACAAGTAAGCTTTTTCTCCTCCTTCTCCTCTGAGGGCTGAAACTACCTTAAATCTTCAAATCCAAAGCCCCGGTCAGTGCCACCTTCTCCATGAATTCCCTAATTACAGAGGGGTGGTACGGTATTAGCATAAGAAAACATAAAATTCTCTAATAATCATGAGGGGAAGTGGTACCTTGTTTGCATAAAAAACAAGCGCATACAGTAAAAATAACTTTGGAGACCCCTTGAATTCAGCCATAATGTAGATTTTATCTCGTTTTTGGGTATGCAGTGACCATATAGCCTGTTCTTCCCCAGGGCTGGATAGTACGTATTGTGTAGCTTTAGTTTAGAGACGATGATAAGACTCTCTCCTTGGCCAAACTTTAGTCAGGCTCCTCTGAACCCCTGTCTCCACTAGGCCTCAACCTTGCCCCCAACCCCTTCACGTGTCCTCTTGGGAACTTCCCATGCACTGACCCCTCACTCTGCTGTTGGCTATCAATTCTCAGCAGTGTTGCTGTGTTGGGAGTAGAGCTCTCTCCTCTACTACAGTAACCCTACAGCGAGAGTCTTAAATCAAGTCTTCCGCACAGGTCTAACAAGCATCCAAACACCACATTCTGGGATCCCTGGGTGGCGCAGCGGTTTACGCCTGCCTTTGGCCCAGGGCGCGATCCTGGAGACCCGGGATCGAATCCCACGTCGGGCTCCCGGTGCATGGAGCCTGCTTCTCCCTCTGCCTGTGTCCCTGCCTCTCTCTCTCTCTCTCTCTGTGACTATCATAAATAAATAAAAATTAAAAAAACAAAAAACAAACACCACATTCTCTCACAGAGTCGGAAGTAGTAGTTGACTTGCGTTCAGAGGCCCGCGGGACTCCCATCCTGTGGACAGAAGTGAATTCAAGGATGTGCAGAGCTGATAACGTGTCTCAACAGTAATTGCTCTTTCCTTACTCTTCTTCAGCAGGTTTCTTACCTCTATCCTATTCCTGTTACTTTACCATTTATGATAGTATATGGTCTGCAGCAGAGCCCATGCTCCTGGAGCCGCCTGCTCCCCTGGGCCCGGTGGTGTTCTTCGTATTCCCCACGGTGCCCAGCCCAGGGTGAGGGCGCCAACGGGTCATAATCGTTGCCCCTTCCCCAGTGTTGCTCCAGCCTGCTAACGCCCCTCTTAAAATGTGACACCCGTTACCAAAAAAAGAAAAAAAAATTCGAGATATGCTCCGATCACTGTGGAGCCACTCCGTCCTCCCGCAGCCCCCCACGCCCCTTCCATGAACCCAGCCTGACCGCCCTCGGGTCTGCCTGAACCCAGAGCCCTTGTCAGGGGGGCTGGCGCGAGGCCCACGTCCCCGCCGCCCCGCGTGCATCCTGCGTGGGTCCTCGCGCCCGTCCCCGCTAAACTGTGCCGTGGTTTTGGGCCGCGGCCGCAGCCTGTTGATAGGTGTTCCCCGAGGCACTAGTCTGTGGTTCTCCAGGGAGGAGCGTCTGACCTGCACTCGGAGGCTGCCAGGAAGGGGCGGCCCGACAGCCCCAGCCACGGCGGGAAGGGCCTCGGGAGCCGGCCCCGGGTCTCCACGGAGGAGCCACAGGTGCCAGTGGAGGTCTGGCGCGCACGTAGCCGACGCCCCGCGCCTCCGGGCCCAGCTGCCCGACGTCGGCCAGGCCCCCCGGCTCCGGCTCCGGCTGCGGCTCCGGCTCCGCGGGGGCGGGCGGGGGTCCCCGCGGAGCCCGCGCGCCCGGGCCGCCGCAGCAGGGGCAGCTCCCACGCGGCCCGCGGGTGCCCGCCCTCCCCCCCGAGAGGCGCGGGGCCGACGCCGGGTCCCACCCTGGCCGGGTCGGGGGGCCGGGCCGGGGCGAGGAAGCGGGGGGCGGGAGGGGGGGGTGTGCGAGGGGGGGAGGGAGAGGGGGACGGCTGCGAAGGGGGGGAGCAGGGCAAAGAGAGGGAGGGAGCCTGCGCCGCCCCCGGGCAGCTCGCGCCCGAGGGGGAGCTGGTAGCGCCGGGGGCGGGACGGGCCGGGGCGGGGGACGGGGCCGGACGGGGCAGGGCGGCCCGCGGCGGGGGTGGTGACGGCGAGCTGGGCCCGCGCACCGGGGCCGGGGGCTGGGCCGGGCCGGCCCGTACCTGATCTTGAAATCCCAGTTGTAAACGGTCCGCAGCCGCTCGCGATCAGTCTCCATGTCCAGTCCCCGCTCGACCAGGAAACTCTCGAAGCGCTGGCCCGTCTCCCGGAGCTGCCGGCAGCTGAACTTGCTGGGCATCGCGGCGGCGGCTGCGGCCCAGGCAGGAGGGTCCGCGGAAATGAAACTGAAAGTCGCCGCCGCGGACGTAAGTTGGCGGCCCCGGGGCGAGGGCGAGCGGGGGAGCCCCCAACTCCGACCCCCGGCCCCGCAGGCGCCCCTCTCCCCCGCGGGCTCCCCGCCTGCGTCCGCCTCCTACCTGAGCCTCCCCTCCGGTCTCTCCGTCCTGTCCCCTCCCCCTCCCCGCATTAACTCTTTCCTGAGTCTGACCCCTCCCTCAGGGCCCTCCCCTTACCCCAAGCTCCCTCCCCTGGCTTCTGGCCAGAAAGCGGTCGCGGCCACCGCCCGGGGCCCCCGAGCCGCCCGGGAGGACGTCCGAGCCTCCGCCGGGGCTGCTCCCCCGCCTACCCCCCAGGGCCTCGGTACTTCTGCAAAAGCGGGAGAGCAAAGGGCAGGGGCCGGGGCCCGGGGTGGCCGCGGCCGGGCCGGGGCAGGTCCTGCAGCACCTCCCCCAGACAGCCGGGGACGGAAAGCAGCGCGGAAGCGAGCGGCACGCCCCCTCCCCCTCCCCCTCCCCCCTCCCCCCTCCCCGGGCTTTCCGACGCGGGGAGTTGTCTCTGAGATAAGGTGTGTACGTGGGGGAGGCGGGACAGGGGGCTCCGCCGGCACCGACAGGCATCATCACTTTTTCCCTGCCAGCCACACAGGCTTTCGTTTCAGTGGAAGGGCTGCTGATCCCTGCCCTTGAGCTACAGATTTGGGCACTTAATTACATTCCAGTCGGTGTTGCTCTTTAATTGTTACTAGTGTATTAGCAAGGGTTGCCCCAGTCATCATGCCAGCCTGAGAGCGAGAGGCTCTTCTGTGAGGCAGTAACTGGTTAATACCTACAGCATCAGTACCAGGAAGAGAAGTGAAAGAGCAGCGCGCTTCGGAAGACTGACTATTAAGCAAACTAAAGGGGGTGGGGCTCCTACCAGAAACACAAAACAAGCCTCAGCATCTGTGTGTGCTCCCTCGTAACAAGAACACACACACTAGAATGGGGCAAAGATAATAACAGTTATATAAAAAATTTAAAAAAAAAATATACCAGAGTTACAAATATATCAAAGGTAGTGTTGTCCTCCAAAGTAGTGCCCGGTGGGAGGCCACACACTCAACCTAACCCAGGGTGAGGAATGTCCAGAACCCAGGCCACGCTCCAGCTGGGCAACTCTTGTGCCTTCTCCCAGGCCAACAACCAACCAAAGCCAGGAATAACAGATTTTAGCAACAGGAAATGCAAAGTCAGTAGGAACCAAAGCGAATGGGGAAGTTCTTAAAATTTATGTCTTAGAAATTGATTGTGCAAAGTAGAGGAAAACACTAGGAAGATAGTCCCTTTTTACCCTTTTTGTCTGCAATTACCTGGTGGGTCTGAGCAGGAGTTATTTCAAAAACCTTCCATCCACCACACCCACACTGAATGTCTAGCTCCATTCTGATACACAGATCTAAGTCCTCATTACTCCTGGATCCTGAATGCGCCCCCACCCCTCCGCTTCCTGGTGAGGCCCATGTCCTAGACATTACCAAAATAAGCAACAATGCAAACAGCCATAGTACATAACCAACTTGAGTAAAAACGTGATGTGGCTGTGTTTACAGTGGAACTTCTCTAAACCAGTCTCATCTAGAAAACTACAATTCACACATGGGGTTTTAATTATTTTCACACATGGCTGTCTAGATGTCTAGAATGATCTTGCTTCCCACGTTTCAGATACAGCTCAGGTCTCACTTCCTCAAAAACTTCCCCAAATCTATCTGCACTTAGAATTACGAGTGTGACTTCAAAGTGGTTGATTTTATTATGGGTCCAAATAACACTGAAGGCAATCTGAGAGTCGACCATGGTCAATGACAATGTGTGTGAATAAACGCACAGTAGTTCCCAAGACAACTACTTTGGAGAATAACAAGAGCTTTGTATTTTCTTCATCACTTCTCATTATTTTGTAGTCACCTGGCTTCTACAATTTGGTATCTGAATGTTCTGTTTATGTATTCTAAGTAGACTGTAGTCCTTACGGCAACTGTTAGGTCGCCCTTCAATTGAATGCTGACAGTGGTGACAGACTGTGGGAGGTTGCTACAGCTGATTCTAATTATTTGCAGATTGTGTATTTGCAAAGTCACCTAAGTTTATTAATAACCCCCAAATCAGTACTTGCAGTATCTGTGTAGTCATTTGTGCACATGTGCAGAACGACAAAACAAACTCGAGTTACCCAATGGACATGTTCCTAGCTGAAATGGAACAAGGTAATAATGTTCTGCCTTCTTGTTTCAGCTTCTATTATAAACATCCTTTTCATTGTTCGTGGCCTATCTTAGGGTCACATTTTTGCATTTTGTCCTTTTTTGTTACGCTATTGCTTAAAATAGCCCCCATGCCTGTGTAGTGCTTAAGTGCTATCTGGTGTCCTAAGCACAAGGCTGTGATGTGCTTTACAGAGGAAATTACGTTAGGTAAGCTTCATTCAGGCACAAGTTACTATTGAGTTCAATGTTGACTGTTGAGTTCAATTTAATGGATAAACAATGTATATTAGATAAGGTGACTTGAATAGAAACACATATAAAACACTGCATATATTGACCTATTGACAAAAGTGTTGTGGCCAGAGGTTCCCAAGAACCTAACCCTGTATTCCGAGAATAGCAATGTGTATAGTATTTGCCAACTCAAGGTTTACTGGCAACTCTACACTTACTGTGAATAAGGAGAATCAACAGTATATTCTGTGTAATAGTGCTTCTTTGATATATTGGACTTGAAGAGGTAGGAGATTGATTTCTGCCCTCAGAGAGCTAAGATCTACCATCTTGTTATACATAATCTGTTCAAGAGAGAATTTTAGCTAGCTCAACTTATCTTATGGGACCATCCAGTTTTGTTCTACTTACCAGTCCTTTCTTTGATGTCCCAAGCAACAGGAGGCAGCTTAGTAATTCTATATATGATTGTAAATTTATAAATTGACATTGAAATATGTCTCTTTTGTGAGTTCGCAGAAAATGTGCCATGGTTTGCCCAGTATCTCTGAACCCAGATGAGTCCAGCATCAACGTTCTAGATTATAAAAGAGAACAGGCACCGGAACTAGGCAAGCAACAGCAGCACAACCGCCCAGGCTCAGATGAAACATTGGTTTTTAGCAGTGTAATTTCAAATCCAAATATACGAGTGAGGCCTCACAGAAAACTGCTTTCCATCTGGCTGAGAAACCTCTGCCCTAAGATCTCACAGGCTGATTGGAGTAGTGCATGATAAAATATACAATTCAAGCAAATATTCCACTGAAGGAGGTTAGGTTAAGGAAGGCAGATCTCTGCAGGACTTGGTAAAGAGGGCTGACCTCCTCCCAATTATACAAATAACCAAGGGCTTTAGATGGCCAAGTGATTAAGAGTTTTTACAAAAGTCTATATGGGCTAGGGAAATGGGATAGGCTGGGGACAGGCTGACCGAGTTAATAAGTTAAAGGCAAAGGCAAGAAGATTTGATTCTGTTTGCACTACAAGTACAGAGTATAGTACAACAAATGTTCCCCCAAAAGGTGGGGAATTTGAACTGGCCTCAGATGGAATGTGAATCACTGAAACTCCTCTGGTTCTCTCAGGAACCAGGATAAAAGCCTTTCTCTCATGTCTGTAGCTAAGTCAGATTTGGAAGGAAAGCTGCATTTAGAGGTTAAGTCAGTGTAAAATCTCATCCAAGTTCAAGGTACAGGGATTCTTTCATTGCTACTTCCTAGTGATTACAGCCATATTTGGGCCTTGCTTTCTCAATGACAAACACAGAAGATAACTAGAAATGGATAACCAAAACAAAAACTTTGGGGTGCTTGGCTGGCTCAATCAATAGAGCATGCAGCTCTTGAACTCAGGGTTGTGAGTCTGAGCCCCATGTTGGGAGTGGAGATTAGATTACTTAAAAATAAAATCTTAAAAAAAAAACCAAAACCAAAAACACACACAACAAACCCTCTGATTCATCCATAGCCTTTAGGTGAAGAACAGTATTATCCATAGAGACAATGCTGAAACTTAAAAACAAACAAAAAAGCTGTTCTTTCCAAGTCTTTGGATAATCACCGAATCTGTAATAGGTAGGAACCAATTTAAGAAACCCTGAACATCCTCATCAAATAGGACTGCACACAATTCTATCTTACCTTGAGAACAAAAACTGAAGAGATGGATTGAAAAGGAGAGACTCAGACAATTTAAGAACAAAACAGGTATATTTCTATTGGACTACCTGATACAGAGGATAGTGTGGTATGAATGGATATAGTATGAATGACACATAATACAAATATATTTTATTTGAAATAAACAAAAAAGCTTACACAGCTCAACAGGTCACTTGGAAACAAACTTGCTTGACTGTATTACTGAGCAAAAACAAAGCTGAAGCACAAACACCCTTCTTTTTTGACATTTATTTGGAGATAGGTAGGAAGACACTACTTGGTTTTTTAAAAACTGACCTTCCCTTAAGGCCTGGTCATAGAAGTGTAAACAATGTAAATGAATCCACCATTACCAGTTGTCATATCATATCTATGTCACCTGTGTATTCTGAGATCACACATTTACCTGCCAATACACCTGGGAAGGGTTGCTATATCACAGTTACATTTGAGCTCTTGGCAGGCAGGACTGAGGAGTAATTTGGAACAAGTTTTACATCCTATTTAGAACGAATCACTAGTATTCCCTTAAATAACAGGTTACAATAGAAAGATACTGCCTGGAACATATCCTTTTCACTTTGGTTCATTTTTAGTTTTTTTGTTTGTGATTTACATAGTTGTTTGACTCATCTGCTTATAGTATAATCCTGCCACAAAGTATTAAAGCACAAGATACCTAGTATTCCTTCAACATCTGCATTTTTTAAGTTTTATACTCTACTACACCCCTAGTAGGTCAGCAGTTTTTGAATAATACAAAATAATAATAAACAGGTAAAACTCTTCTAAAAATGCAGATGTCTCTAACTATAATGATATTAGATGGGAAGGAGACAATGAGGGAAGAGAAAAAAGCAAACATGTTCATGTGCAGGGAATGTGGTTCAAGTCTTTGGATTTAAAAACAACTTCCCCAGAGAAGTTGGCTATAATGGAATTTCCAGAAAACTTCCTTTGCCCTCACAAAAGGACCTGAAAAGCCCAATCTAAACTTTCAAAACTACAATTATGAGATGTTATAAATGATGATCAAAGCAGTCAGAGGGAGAAGGATGAGTGTGTCTTCCATTCAGCTAGTTTGCAGCATAGCCTCTTTAGCTGTTGTTGGTGGATCAGTAAAAACCGCTGAAGTACCAGAAGTGTTTTGAAGGATAGCGGTAGAAAAGTACTGAGCATATTACCTGTCTATATCAGTAACAGGGCTTCATGGCTAGGAAAATTTTCTAAACAGTAAAATGACTCCAGGATAGGTCTGTCTGCCTGTCTCTCTCTCCATCATTAAATGTGGCAGAATTAAAAAAAGAAAAAATTTACAAGTAGATAGAGTGAAAACAAAAAATTACAAGGCAGAGAACACAAAAGAATCAAGACAATGCTATCGGTTCAACAGTATTCCATGAGGCTAGAAAACCTGTTAACTCTGAAAGCCCTAGCAAAATATCACTCTTGTTTATAAATCACTTATTTATCATATGACCGCATGTTGAATTCTTTCTTTCCATGTACTGAAGAATCCTACATTCAGCTTTTAAGCATTCTGCATTTCTTTGCCAATCTTGTAGCTGAGTATCTTGTTCCAGTCGATTTTGGTGCGGGTAACTGGAAGCTGCCGGCGCAAGGCCTTGAATGTGGTGTCTGACATGGTTTGATAGTTCTCACTAATTGCTGTCTGCAACAGATAATTGAAGATAAGTTGCTTGAACAGAAAAGGATGGTTGTGATTAGGAAAGTAACTCTGTAGTCAAAGGACATGCCTGAGTCTTGTAAAGATAGACAGGATGTACTATTCCTAGTAAGCTCCTCTCCCATTTCTGAAGTGAGTTAAGAAGCCCACTTACAGTATTTCTAAAACTAGATCTATAATCCCTTCCAATGTTGAAACTTTGTAAGCATAATGCCAAATTGCAAGGTCTATAGTCTCCACACTTACTAACACTGAGTAACACGTATATTTATGTTAAAAGGACAAAGAGAAGTCTAACGAAATGTGTTAACAGCAAAATAAGGTACTAAAGATCTAGAAAAATTAGTTCCAGATCTTACCTGATACTCATTTTCTGCATGCTCTATGATTTTAATAAATTCCTTGGCAGTCTGGACTTCATTCTAATGGAGGAAGGGGGGAAATAGGAATTTTTTAAAAAGGATAAGGAGTGAATAAAAAGATACTGAAAAGACCATCTTAAAGAAATCTGAATATTTGTATAACAATTTATAGTTGTCAAGTGCTCCCTTGCATGTTATCTTTTTTGATTCTTAGAAAAACTCTGTGAAGTAGACCTGTTATTAGCATCACCTCCACTTTGAAGATAAGAAAACAGAATCCTTGTGACTAGACCAAAATTATACAGCTCTTGAAAGATAAAGATGGGGTCTGAATCCCAGTCTTTGCCAGGAGACCCCATGTT
This sequence comes from Canis lupus familiaris, assembly GCF_011100685.1. Classification (NCBI taxonomy): domain Eukaryota; kingdom Metazoa; phylum Chordata; class Mammalia; order Carnivora; family Canidae; genus Canis; species Canis lupus. The sequence goes on from NC_049238.1 coordinate 63,627,958, forward strand.
CTTTCCATCTACCATGGTATGCCCAAAAAGACATCATCACAATATCTTGAAATGTATATGCCTTGAAAATATCTCTGCTTTCAGATGATATAAACAATGCCCTCACCGCTATTAGCCATATATGTTAAACTTATATACTCTTCTATTTGCTACTTATGTTAAGCCAACCATCACATTTTGCTTTATGTGACTCAGGTACAATATTAACTGAACATATCCTTTTCACTTTGGTTTATTTGGTTTCATTCTCTCTCTTCCTTTCATCATTAAAGTAGAACACAATTAAAGGTAAAAGGTAAGATTTTCTACCTAAAGCAGCAGTCCCCATATTCTTTCAAATAGTCAAACCCATCTTTTGTTTTTACAACAACACTAAGACAAGTCATTTGCTTTTCCACTCTCCTTCTCAAGTGTGCATAATGCAGGTCTCAGAAGCTACATGTGCGATGGCTTCATCACTCTGACAGCTAATGGAATGTGTGGGCACATATGAGAATCCAGTGGTCTTTTATTTAGTCAGACACTATACAATTTGTAAAAATGTCAACCACTGCCATTCTTTGCATAATTTTTTTTTGGTTTGGAAAATATGGTTGTTGTTCATGAAAATGTTATTTAGGTTAAAAAGTAATGGGTTTGTTATTGTATTTTTAAATTAATAAATACATTTAACATTTCTCAGTTTTAACGCCTAATAAGGTAAATATTGTAGATATACATAAACAAAAGCTATCTGGTTATTTTGTTTTTCTTAATTATCTTTTATTTTATTTTTTAAAGATTTATTTTAGAGAGAAAAAGAGCATGTTCCTGGTTGGCAGTAGGGTGGGGGTGGGGCACAGAGTGCAGAGCTCAACGTGGGGCTTGATCTCACAACCCTGAGATCACGACCTGAGCCTAAATCAAGAGTTGGATGCTTAACTAACTGAGCCATCCAGGTGTCCTTTTTTTTTTTTTTTTTAAGATTTTCTTTCCCAAAATATAAACTCTGCAACCAACATGGGGCTTGAACTCATGACCCTGAGATCAAGAGTCACATGCTCTACCAACTGAGACAGCCAAGCACCCCAAACAATACCTATTTGAAGGTGCTCAATAACTTCTACAATATAAAGAAGTACTGCGAATGTAAAAAAAAAAAAAAAATTAGGCACAATACTTTTAAATTGGATATTCCTAAAAATGTTCAGTTTCTTTAGTGAAACGAATGCAGCTCTACAGGATTTGTTGGAAAACTCCTTCTTTCTGGTATTTACTGATTGAAGATTTTGCTGTCCTTGAGCAAATCCACAATTGAGAAAGAGAGAAAGAAGTTTGGATTCTCTAAAGCTATTATCACTATTTGTCAATATATCATGCTATGTTACTTTATGTTATATATATACACATATATATGTATTTTAAAAGATTGTATTTTTTTATTTGACACAGAGAAAGAGACAGAGAAAGCACAAGCAGGGGGAGGGGCAGAGGGAGTGGGAGAAACGGGCTCCCCACTGAGCAGGGAGTCCAATGCAGGACTCAATCCCAGGCTCCTGGGATCATGACCTGAGCTGAAGGCAGATGCTTAACTGACTGAGCCACCCAGGTGCCCCACATTATGTTATATTACATAATTATTTATTATATTTAGTCAAACACCATGAACTAATTATAGCCAGTTGATTGCATACTTTTATCAACTGCCAAAATCAAAGCACTGAAAACAAACTGAATTTCTAGAGACAGAATCAATACTCAGGATCAAAATCAAATTTTTCAAAGAAAAACAAGGCACAAATGAGATATTAAATATTCCACACTCACCGAAACAGTTACTGAGTCCTGTACATCTTTATGACTAACCAACTGAACATTGCCATCTTCATAATAGTGAACCTGTGTGAGACAGTGGTTGAGCAAGTTTATGTGTAGCTCATAAGGAAACCCATTGCTAAGGTACAAATCCATGCCTTAAGTCATCCTCAATCTTTACTAACTCTGAACAAAATATTAATATGAACAATTGTAACTTAAAATGGTGGTTAAGTTCACAGAACACTTTAAATTTTAAGAATTCTCGCTTTTCTTAGCAGGGGAAACCGATTAATAAGTTAGTTCAACAAAGTATTTATTATTTGCTCCAGGCATTGTGCTAGGTATTATGAATACAAAGACCTTAAATAAGATTCCACTCTTAATAGTATTAAAATAATTACCATAAAATCTAAACATTAGTTTTTCTCTGTGAAAACCTAGGGATTTTAATTGATCCTAATCCCTTACCCATCTCTCCATATATACAATCATCAATATTGGTAAGTAGATCTGACCAAGGGCAGGAAAAACTTAACTGAGGGTTAAAGACAAATTGAAAAAACAAATATGCCACTGGCAAATTAAACTACAAAAAAGCACAAGTTCTGAGGATGTATGATAAAATGGGGTGCTACAATTATGAGACCAATTAGCAAGAAGGAGTCATACACAAGAGACAGACTAATCAATGACATATCAGGAAGTTTTGGCAACTTACAAGACAGGTTCAGTCAAAAAAAAAAAAAGATAGGTTCAGTCACTTTAACATGGCTACAAACTGGTTATACAAAATAGGATGAGAGTACTCTTTTGTTAAGTTCATTTGAACAGGGTCTTGCAAATAGGAGTTACCACCTAAATGGACAAGTAGAGAAGAACATCTAGCAAGGGGATAAAAAAAGTACAAAAGAATGGTTTAGTTTAAAAGAGAGAAGAATAAAGAACTCACTGCGGAAAGGAGTGTGGAAGGGACTGTGGCAGGAGATAGTGCTATGATGCAAGCTAGATACAGTCTGTGAAAAGCAAACTGCTTTATGAACCATGTTAAGAATCCAGACTTTATCCTATCAAAGGTGATGGGGACTCAGGGAAAGGGAATGTTTTAGAAAGATTATACTTGTGTTAAGAAAATCAAGTGGAGGGAGCTGAAACTGGGGGCATAATGCTGGAATGGTAGTCTAGGTCCTGCCTGTTTCCTTCATCTAGACCAGGCTACCAGGAGATGGCTACACAAAAAGAATGTTTGTAGAGATAAAGCAGAAAAAAAGAAGAAAGGAACTATACACTATAGTAGTACTATAGCTATTATTTATTGAGTCCTTACTACATGTTAAACACTGTGCAAAACCATATAGTTATTACTTACCTCATTCGATCTTTACAAAAACTCTGAAACAGGGACCATTGTTATTCCTATTTCACAGATAAGAAAACTGAGGCTTGAGGCAGTTTAATATCTTATCCACATTCACATATCAAGTAGGAAGAAGAGCCAGAATATGAATTAGGTCAAATTCCAGAACTAAAACTATTTCCAACATGTATAATACCTCTCACTGTTAAGTTCTGTCAAGAAATTAGAAATTCCCTGATCCAGGTATAAGTAATGTGTCTCATTAGGGACCTAACTCTTGTAAGATATCATTAGAAGGGGATTAACACAGCCATGCCTTCATCTAAGCAGAAACCATGATCCTATTAGCAACAAAAGGACTTCCCTGAGCAATAGAAGCCACCACAGAGCCTTGTTTAAGGGGACAAAAATAGCTGGCTCTGTCCAGATGGGCAAGACAAACTAGACTTTCCATGCCCTCTCCAAATCCTTAAATTTCATCTTTTGGCTTTCTAAAGGAGTTTAAAGAGAAAAAGACAATTTAATAATACACTGGAAAAGCAGAGAGTGGATAAATGCCTGTAATACCAACATGTAAGAATTAGAACAGCAAAGATTTGGACAAAAAAGATTGGGCTAAGTAATGATGACATATAAAGGTTCAAATTCCAATAGACAAGTGAGACAGAAAAACTGAATGGACTCCATTCTAGAAAGGCTCTATTTCTCTGCTAAGTTCTCATACTTTGCATCTGAGTAAACCAAAGAAGCTATGTTCCCACTCCAAGGGAGACAAGAAGTTAATCATTTTCTAAGTTTCATCCTAGGCCCCCAAATACTTGATAACATCTAAGAAGAACCAGATCCCAAGCATGTTCCAGGACATTAACTTTGAACAAACCTTGGTTGACAATGGCAATAACATACCCTACCTTCGATGATTTATGGAATACACCCATTATTCATGTGGCACTCACCTTTGATTGGATCCTTCCCTGAATTCCTGAAGGAACATGTCCCTGGATCCCTTTCCAGGATAAATCTCTAACCCCAAGTGATAGGGAGACTCACTTTTCCTTTTTTGAGTCTCCCAGACACTCTATTATACTCTTCACTTATGCTATTCAATAAACTCTGCTCTCACTTCCTCTGGGCTTGAGTTTCATTTCTATCCTATGTGAAGTGAATGAAGCCAAGGACCCTCCTGGCTGGTCCTGTGGGGGCCCCTGCTGGGTCCTCAGATCTGGCCTGCCTATGTTACAAGGACAGGATGTTCAAACAGGTGGGTGACGCTCAAACACTAGTTTTGTTTGATCATTTTTAAACTAAGAAACTGAAAAGTCCAGAGGTCAAAAAGAATACTAGGAACAGGAGTAAGTTTGAATAGATGGGGATATTTTAAAAATGTAGCTCTGTCCAGAGAAGAAACAGGGAGTTATATGTTTGAGACAGGTATCTCAGAACCCATCTGAAAGAAGGACTTATGCAGGGCACATCATCTTCTTCTTTTTTAAGATTTCATTCATTCATTCATTTGAGAGAGTGAGTGTGTGCCAAAGAGAGACCCTAGGCAGTGGGGAGGGGAGGGAGAGAAGAGATAGACAGGAGAAGCAGGCTCCCTTGCTGAGCAGGGAGGGGAGCCGGACTTGTGGCTAGATCCCAGGACCCTGGGATTGTGACCTGAGCTGAAGGAAGACGCTTAACCATTGCGCCGAGGTGCCCCAGGGCATATCTTTTTTGTCTAAGAATAAAGACTCTGCAACTAGTTTGAACTTTTATCATGTTTCTTAAGAACTGTAACATGAATAGGAATACAGTATAAGGCCACTAAGTCTTGCTGCTTATAAACTAAATAGAAAATTCTAAAAATATCGATTTCATTATCTAATACACCAATGATAAATTAAGCTTAAACTCTCTTTTTAAATTTTTTATGAAGATTTTTTTTAAGTAAAAAAACACCTAGCATGGCGATTGAAACTTACAACCCTGAGATCAAGAGCCAGCCAGGCATCCCAAACTCTATTGTAGAACAAAACTTTCTTTTTTTGTGCAGTGGAGGGAACAAACCATTTTACTGAGGTGCTTATGGGAAGAATCAAAGGGCTGGGAGGACAATGACATCAGATATCCTCAATGAGATCCTTGGATAAGATCTCTCCAGCTTCAAAGTTGCCAAAAGCAAAGAAACCTTTCTAGGTCTCATCTGCTAATAAAAATTTCAACATGACTATCAACATAAATCCTCAGAAACTGTTGACTTCCCGGAACTACCCTTTTGCCTATAGAATAATCAAAGGGCTAAATATTTAATTGACTGTGCTAAGTAATTCTCACTCTGATTTTTAAGAGACATGTAAATGAAGCAAGACTTTCCCCAAGGTGTGATCAGCCAATCTGGTTAAAAGGTGTAAATGAGGTCTGGGTACTGTCCCTCGTTTTAAGTCTTATCAGAAATTATTACCCTTTATGATATGTATTCTTAATTTATAGGTTTGCATTAGCAAAGGTGAACCACAAGCAACTATTTCCTTCTAGAAGAAAAATAAAGTTACTTACACAAGTATGCAGTAAGCTGCCAGGTTAATGCTGATGTCATAGTTATGGGAGATCTAAAGATTAGGCTACTCATATATACAGTTAAACAGAAACAGAATAATATATGTTGTCTTAAGTTGGGCTACCCCAGAAGCAGACCCCAAGACAAAGATTTGAGAGGGAGTAGTTTATTTGGGAGGTAATCTCAGGAAGGACTAGTAAGGACTGAGGTGTACTGAGACACAGAAGGGAAGGAAGTGTTATAGATGAATTAATGAACGGGTTCTAACTGTGGGCCCTGGACTCTGGAAGACAAGTATAATATGCGTCAGAGTTGTCCCACCTGACTGGTGAGGAAGCTGGCATATTTATTTATCTACCGACTCTTGTATGGCACTATGGGCTGCTCCAGAGCTGTGAACTTAACATTTCTAGCTTGCCTCATGTTGTTGAACATGCTCCTGTGGCTAGGGAAAGTTACTTGTAACAGAAAGCTATCCTGAAAACAGTGGATACAGACGATATCTACTATATATGCTCTGATTAAATTATACCAGTGAAAAAGGAGGCTCTTCCTAATTGTTATAAAAGACAACACGATATAATAGTGGTACGATTAGGTACTGATTTTCTCAGTTATCAGTAACTTTTAATCCAACCTGAGAGTTAGTTGGGCTTAAGAATTAAATCAACCTCAATTTGAAAGTTAAATCTCTGCTAGGTTATCAGAAGACTTCAGTCCAGACAGGCATCGAATGAATTAACAAGCTCCTTATTCACTTGCTTATCTGCTCTGAAACCAGCATTAGAAATCTACTCTGCTTGGTTATTTATATTCTATACATGATGACACTTGGCAATTCTCTCTAGTTCCTCTGTGTTATTTGATTTTAAAAAATAAAATTATTACTTCTTTTCTTACTTCTTTTATTCTATAAAAGAATTTTATTACTATAAAAAGAGTCCCATTCATGTAGCTTTTTGCAGAGCTAAAAGTTTTATATATATGTCTATGTTCACACTTAACTGAGGTAATACACACCAGAGACCCTAAGTAAGTTACAGAAGCTGCTACTTAGTCACTTCTTAATTGTTTTCTTCTTTCCTAGAACTCCTGTTTTTTTAAATTATTACTACTATTATTTTTTTAAGTAGGCCTCATGCACAATGAGGAGCCCAATGTGGGGCTTGAACTTACCAACCCTGAGATCAAGACCTGAGTTGAGATCAAGAGTTGGATTCAAGTGAATGAACCACTCAGGTGCCCCTAAAACTGCTATCTGATAATTCCTGGAAAAATCTTGTTATTTTTGGAAGAGAAAAATAATAAGCAAGTAGTATACACCTCATGATTATTCTTTATCAATCCAGAATAGCTGTTTAACTACTTCCCCACAAAGGAGGCTGACTCCTATTTCTATATACTACCATCCAACTTACTTTGCATCTACATAATGCGCCTTACTTCTAATACCAGAACAAATACCAACTTCCATGTTAGCTTTCAAGATATGACATTTTAACATGGCCTATTAACATATGGGGTCTCACCTGAATCTTAAGTACTCCAACCACCTGGGCTGTAGGTGGTGTGATGGTGAACTTCCACTCTGATCTCCAACGACCATTCCTATTAAAACACACACAAGACTGCAGAGTTAGCAGTAAGTCCATGAAAGAGATGATTTGCCACTGAGGCAGAGAATTTGGGAAAGAGGAATAAAAAAGTCATTTCCAGTTTGACAAATCCAAAGCTCTGTCTACTCAACTATAAGTCTGTATCCAAGTACCTAAACATAAGCCTTTTCTAAGTTATACTGACTTTCATTTTTCAATCTTGGAATAGAAAACCATATCTATAGTGTTCGTGGAAGGCTCTTCCACACACAGATGGATGGGCTGCTAAGTTTTCCAATTAACTCAAGTATTAACCAAACCCAAGTAAAACTCAGATTTTCAACTCTGCATTTTATTAATCAATCACTTATTCTCAATCAAAATAAGAGCACTTTTTTAAAAGGACAGATTATAATGTCTTGGAATTGAAAGGAATCTAATTCACATCGAAATCCTTCGTTTTACAGATGGGGATCTGAAGTCTCTCAGTCAAATAACTTATTGCAAACTAGATTAAAAACCAAGTTTCAATTGCTGGTTTGGTTTCTTTCCAATATAAATTAGATACAAATAGAAAAGAACATCTACTTTCTTACCAGAAGTTTTTAGGCTGAAACTGGTGGCTTTCAATACATGCAATAATGGTCTGTTGCCCATCTATAGCTTTAGCATAAACCTATCATTAAAAAAAAAAAAAGTTAGATTCTGAAAACATATTTAATCTAAGTGACAAACACTGTACAAAAGTAGTATGCTAAATCCTTAGGAGAGACAAATAATCAGGCAGGATGAGATTACAACTCACAAGAATTCATGGGATGTGAACACAGAGTGGAACATGTTTAGTTCCACAAGAGACAGTGGTATAATGAATGCAGAAGGAAATACTACTCCTGATTTGGGGTACTAGGGAGGTGCCTGGTGGGTTGGGCCTTATAAGACAGGTAAGATACTCATAAGCAGAGACTGAGAAGAAAGATGAGTAAACTGTTCAAACAGGAAACTGAGGGCTTGTTCAGTAATATGGCAATTAGTTCTTTTAGGTTAGAGAGTGCATATGAGCTAGACTACTGGGTGATAATCTCAGATAATAGATTTAAGTCCTATAGTCATAGATGTAAGGTATTAAGTCTGGACATTATTCTATAGGCAATGGACAGCCACAAAAATAATATTACTAGAACTACTGTTTGGGAGAATAATTAATATTGGTATACAAGATAAAATGGAGGAACAGCTAAAGTTGGTTAGGAGGCCACAACATTAATCTAGGCAGTAAGTCAGGGTAGTTTCAGTGGGTAGCAGGATGCAGAAGCATAATCAAGTCTAGCCATATACTGCAAGTGAAGGGCAAAAAAGGGGAAAAAAGTCAAAATTACTTGCATGCTGAGATGACCAGAGAAAGATGGTAGTCTCATTTACAATTTGGGAAATTCAAATGGAGATGCCCAGGTAGTAGTTAGAAATCCCAACTGTTCCTTAATGTGGAAGAGGTGAACAGAAATGCAATACCAAGGAAAAGCAAAAAAATAAATAGTGCTTTATAGTCCACAAAATATCATGTTTACTTTCCCTATACTGAATAAACTATGAGTTTCTAAGAGAGTCACATATATAGAGCAATGGGGAATGCCTACATTTTCAAAGGTTGGGGACAAGAAAAGAAGTAGAGACAGACTTAGAATGAGTAGGGGTGATGACAGAGCAGTCTAAGCAAAAGAGAATTTCTGGAAGTAGCTTGTTGGTCTCAGTGTGAAATACCATACAGGAATCAACGACGAAGAAAAGGATACTGAGTCAGGAAATTCAGGAACTATTAGTAACCTCAGAGAGAAGTTTCTGTAAAGACTACAGCCAAAATTCACAGGGTTAAGAAGTAGATAGGTAATGAGGAAATGGCACCGGTAGGAGCAGAATGCTCCCAGGTGTGGTTATGTAGCAGAGAAACAGAGAAGGAGGAAAGAAGTGAAGAGGAAAGGAGCAGCAAGGGAGAAAGAGAAGTAACTTACAGAAATTATTATGATGAGGAAAAGTTTGTTCTCCTTAAGGACAGAAGAAATAAAAATATTTCTAGGGAAAGAGAAATGTATCAGATAAGATAATATAAAATCAAGAATAAGGATCCTTCTTCCTAAGATTCAAGTACGATGAAAGAGGGAAGATTCCTGAGTGTGGAAAGAGGAGAAAAAGATTTCACATCAGTCTTACTACAATGTGGGGGATCAGATAGATGCTTGATGACAACGGGAATAGTTTAGAACACGCTAAATAGAAAATACCATAGGAATACCATCAGAAATAGGAATACCATCAGAAATACTGAGATGAAATTAAGAATTACTAAGCAGGACAGCTTGGAGGATATAAAACACTTGGGTATAGTAAATACTGTTAGAACAATTCCACTGGCTTTCTGTAGCTCATCTGTTAGCTAAGACAAGTGAGAAAAGGTGAGAAAAGGACATGGTAGGATTACTTGGTATAGAAGTTCTCCAAAACAAGAATGCGTAGTACCAAATTTTAAATAGGTAAGAAATGTTAAGTGGAAAGTAGATTTAGGAATGCAAAGTCAATTTCTTTTTTTTTTTTTTTTAATATATTTTTATTTATTTATTCACGAGAGACAGAGAGAGAGAGAGAGAGAGGCAGAGACACAGGCAGAGGGAGAAGCAGGCTCCATGCACCGGGAAGCCCGACGTGGGATTCGATCCCGGGTCTCCAGGATCGCGCCCTGGGCCAAAGGCAGGCGCCAAACCGCTGCGCCACCCAGGGATCCCGCAAAGTCAATTTCTAAAAGAGTATGAGTCACGTCTTCCTTTGCAATACTGGTTGCAAAACGGAACTGTACTTATCCACCAATAATGGGTTTTCTCCATTATTTAAAAAGCATATGTAATAGTAACAATATCCAACATTTAGGCAGATCTTTCTTTGTGCCAGGCATTTTCTAAGCATTTTATATGCATTATTAGCTCATTCAATCCTTACAACAATCCTATGAGGTAAAAACTATTATTTCCATTTTATAGGTGAAAAGGCACAGAGATGTTAACTAATTTGCCCAAGGTCACATAGCTAATTAAGTGGCAAGACTAGGATTTAAACTAGTTAATATGGCTTTAAAGTAGGGTCTCTTAATAGATATTCTATTATTGCCATTTAACTCATCATCACTTATTGAAAATATTCTAATAAACATTTATCTTAATCATATCAACAATTTTATGAAGGAAAAATCATGATAGTCAAATTATCATTTTTTTAAACATCAAGTAGTGTAAAAAAAAAAAAAAAAGTCAAATTACCTGATTAAAAAAAATTCCAAATAGTTTGGACTCCCCAATGAAAGCATCTAAACTATGTAAGAAGTAGCTTTCTATAAAAATGCCTATACCAAAAAGTCATAAATGTGGCAAAAGCTGTCTTGACAATCTTAATTTACCTTTTCTCCATGTCTAAAGATATTTAAAAACTTGTTTTAATGGGTATAAGGCAATTTCTGATTAGTAAATAAGACAAGAGTGAAATAGAATACAATGAAATTTAAAATTTTTATGCACTGGGATTTTTAAAAAGAATTTTCCATATAAAACTCTTCATTTATAGAAACCCTTTAAAAATTACTTAGGGAATAAAATACAGAGGAGACTCTAAAAAGAAAGAAGTGATGTTTGGCTCGCCAAAGCCCCCAAATGATAAGGTAAATTTAAGAAATAAAACATTCTTTAATAATGAAGCAGGCAGATACTTAACAGTACAGAAGCCGTTGGAATAATGATCTTTCACATAGGCCCTTAAAGCATTGTCACAGGATTCTCTCCAAGACTTCAGACCTCCATCTACGTCCTCTGGCTGGGGGTCACTTGCTTCTTTCCGTAAATGGTCAAACTTAAAGGAAATTTTGTTTCTTGGATCTAAAAATCTGCTATTACCCAGGTCACCGTGTTCTGTAATTAAGACCTTCCAAAGAATAATTACAAATATGAGTAACTCTAAAAAGATGGCTCTTGTCAAATTTTACAAAAGAAAAATTCTGAACAAGACAGTTAACTTTCATTTACTCAGGTTTCTCTTCCATACTGATTTTTCAATCAAGTCACATTTCTTTTAAATTTCATTTTTTAAGTCAACTCTAACCCCAACGTGGGGCATGAACTCATGACCCTAAGATCAAAAGTAGCATGCTCTATTGACTGAGACAGCCAGGTGCACCTCAAGTCACATTTTTATTCTTTTTCTCTTTTTTATGATTTATTTATTTATTTATTTGAGACACAGAGTGAGAGAGAGGGAGAAAGAAACTCAAGCAGACTCCACACAGAGCCTGGCTTGGGGCTCAATCTCACAACCCTGAGAGATCTTGACCTAAACTGAAACCAAGAGTTGGACACTCAATTGCACCACTCAGGTGCTCCTCGTATTTTTATTCATTTAAAACATAAAAAAGATTTTATTTATTTGAGAGAGAGTGAAAGAGAGAGAGAGAGAGAGAAAGAGTGGTGGAGATGGGCAGAGGGACAGGGAGACGCAGACTCCCTGCTGAACTCACTCCAGTGTGGGGCTCTCCAACCCAGGGCACTGAGATCATGACCTGAGCCAAAGGCATATACAATTAACCAAATGAGCCACCCAGGTGTCCCTTTACATTTTTATTGCCTCTCCTTCTGCCAATGTCTGTGCCTCTCTGTGTCTCTCATGAATAAATAAAATCTTTAAAAATAAATAAATAAATAAGACTTAATATATCTAGAAGAACTTTCCCAGTGAGTACTTGGAAAGGTATTTTGTTTTTGTTACAGTTGTATATTACTCCACTGTATGGATATACAAAAATTTATTCAACAAGTCCTCTATTAACAGACAGTTTGGTTGCTGCCAATCTCTTGCTGTTATGAACAATACTGCAACAAATATCCTTGTATGTTCATTATGTAGAAATTATGTACGTGTGCCAAGTTCCATGTGAGATAAATTCTCTGACAATTGGGTTAAAGGGAAAATGTATTCATAATATTGACTGAGATTGTCAAACTTTCCAAATCACAGGGTGTTGTACCAAGTAACAAGCACATCATCAGCATAAATTTTAACTGGCATTTCTTTTCATCTTATAAAAAGAGTCATTTTCTTTTTTTTTTTTTTTTAGAAATTTTATTTATTATTTGAGAGCGAGCATATGAGCACATACAAGCGGGGGAACAGCAGGCAGAGGGAGAGGGAGAAGCAAATTCCTGGTTGAGCAGAGAGCCCGATGTGGGGCTCGATCCCAGGACCCGTGATCATGACCTGAGCTGAAGGCAGATGCTTAACAGACTGGGCCATTCAGACACCCCCAAAAGTCATTTTTTGTATTTCTCCTTCTGTGAACAGTCTGTTTGTATGTATCTTTTGTCCACTTTTCTACTGGTTCTTTAGTCTTCTTCTAGTTGAACTTTTTATTAAGTAGGCAGATAAAACTTTGCATGTGTTGAGTTTCACATATTTTTTCCCTAATTTCCCATTTATCTTTTGACACATTTACCATTTTTAAAAACTATTATTATTATTTAAATATTTTATTTATTTATTCATGAGACACACAGAGCAAGAGGCAGAAACACAGGCAGAGGAAGAAGGAAGCTCCTCACAGGGAGCCTGATGTGGGATTTGATCCCCAAAGCAGGAATCATGCCCTAAACCGAAGGCAAATGCTCAACTGCTGAGCTACCCAGGTGTCCCTAATACATTTACCATTTTTAATAATTACATATAATTTTACAAAATTTACATATTATAATATAGTTAATCATTTCTGAATCAAAGGAGGTTTAAAGCTACTTACAGTTTCTGATAGAAAGCCACTATAAATTCAACCATAAATAAGTCTTCTGGTTAAAAAAAATTCTTTGGAAAGAATTCCTAGTTTTGACATTACTGTTCTTATCACCATACTAAAGTTTAAAAAACTTGTTTATAATGACAGTAGGAACAATGAATATAACTATTTCCTTACTCTTACCCTCATTAAGCTTTCTCATCACAATTCTGCAACTTTCATAACTAAAAGGTAAATATGTTCACATTAAAATTTTAATCTGTACTTCCTTAATTACTCCTTCTTGGTGATCTAACACTTTTCGAAATTTGTATTTCCCACTTGAGTGCAAGTGGTTCATGTCTGTTGCTTGTTTATTCACTGAACTCTTGGCATCGTCCTTAAGTATTTGAATAACCTCTTAATCTATTATGCTTGAGGAACATAATTTATTCCTTTTGAAATCTTACTTTTAAACCTTTTTGTTATGCAAAGGTCACTTTCTTTCATAAACTTTTATTTTTAAAGTTTCTTATTTATTTCTCTAAACCCAACGTGGGGCTCAAACTCACAACCCTGAGATCAAGAGCTGCATGCTCCAACTGAGCCAAGTCAGGCACCTGCCTCCTTTTATAAACTTTTCATCATTACTTATGATTCTCTTTCCATTTCCTATTAAATTTTACTTTTTTAAAATTTAACTTTTAAATTCCACCTGGTTAATCTAAGTGTACAGTTGGCACTGGAAATCAAAGTTACATTAATCACATAAATTTTATCTATTCTTTTCTTTTCCTTTCTTTTTATGATATGTAGGGCTTGCTTTCTGATCAATGCCTTGTGTCTTCCTTCATTTGCTGTTGTTTTTAAAGATTTTATTTATTTATTAATGAGAGACAGACAGAGACAGAGACAGGCAGAGGGAGAAGCAGGCTCCGTGCAGGGAGCCCGACATGGGACTCGATCCCAGGTCTCCAGGGTCACACCCTGGGCTGAAGGTGGCGCTAAACCTCTGAGCCACTTGGGCCGCCCTCATTTGTCATTCTTGATCAGAATAATCCTGCATGGTCTATTTTTCATAGGAATTGTATGAAATCTATTTGAAAAACAGTTTCCACATCATTTATATTTCTTATTCAGATAAGCTTTCCATATTATTTATATTTCTTACTCAGAAACATTGCATTTGGGGCACCGGGGTGGCTCAACTGGTTAAGCTCAGGTCATGATCTCAGAGTCTGGGATTGAGCCCTGCATCAGGCTCCCTGTTCAGCAAGGAATCTGCTTCTCTCTCTTTTGCCCCCTCGCCACCCCCCGCCCCCCACTGGTGCTCTCTCACTCTCAAATAAATGAAATCTTAAAGTGAGATTGGGTAAAATTAACAAGGCAGGAAACAACAAATGTTGGAGAGGATGTGGAGAAAGGGGGAACCCTCTTGCACTGTTGGTGGGAATGTGAACTGGTCGGCCACTCTGGAAAACTGTATGGAGGTTCCTCAAGAGTTAAAAATAGATCTGCCCTAAGACCCAGCAATTCCACTGCTGAGGATTTACCCCAAAGATACAGATGCAATGAAACGCCGGGACACCTGCACCCTGATGTTTCCAGCAGCAATGTCCACAATAGCCAAACTGTGGAAGGAGCCTCGGTGTCCATCGAAAGATGAATGGATAAAGAAGATGTGGTCTATGTATACAATGGAATATTCCTCAGCCATTAGAAACGACAAATACCCACCATTTGCTTCAACGTGGATGGAACTGGAGGGTATTATGCTGAGTGAAATAAGTCAATCGGAGAAGGACAAACATTATACGGTCTCATTCATTTGGGGAATATAAAAAATAGGGAAAGGGAATAAAGGGGAAAGGAGAAAAAAATGAGTGGGAAATATCAGAAAGGGAGACAGAACATGAGAGACTCCTAACTCCGGGAAACGAACAAGGGGTGGTGGACGGGGAGGTGGGCGGGGGAGTGGGGGTGGCTGGGTGACAGGCACTGAGGGGGGCATTTGATGGGATGAGCACTGGGTGTTATTCTATATGTTGGCAAATTGAACACCAATAAAAAATAAATTAAAAAAATAAATTAAAAAAAATCTTAAAAAAAAGAAACACACCATTTAAATCTATTTAATTTTCCATTTATTTTCTTGATTAAAGTGTGTGAACTATATCGCAGACTTTTGCTAGTCTCCAATCCAATATCCATTCTCTCCTTTCCCTTACTAACAGAACCACAAATGTTTTCTGTTTAAAAACATGTGTACAACTAAAAAAAAATGACACTTTCTAGCTAAGAATGACAAAGTGATATGAGTTTTGGCAATAACTTTATCAGTGGAAGTTGCTTCTGGAAAGGCCAATAGCAAGTTCTATTTTTGATCCTAGAACATAGATTCTTCTTCATTTGCAACTTCTTTCTTTGTTCCTGGAACATGGATTCAGTGCTCTGAAACATGGCAGCTCTCTTAAAGAGCATGATAATGAAAACCACACCTAAGGAAGCAACAAGGGTCTCTGGTGACATCATGGAGCTAACATAACAGTTCTAATATTAATCTCTGGATTTCTTACATGACAAAATCTCTACTTAACTAACCTACTGTAGTTGACTTGGCATCTACTTTGTCTTTTTTGTTTATTTTTTTCCTTTGTGGGTGTGTATGTTTTATGGCTCCTACTTTATTTTTTTTTTAAGATTTTATCTTTAAGTAATCTCTATAAACCAATATGGTGCTCAAACTTATAACCCCGAGATCAAGAGTTGCATGCTCTACTCCCTGAGCCACCCAGGCACCCCTATGGCATCTATTTTAATAATTCATATATCTTTCCTTGTTTTAGTGTCCACGTAATGGCTTTTTGTTGTTGTTATGGCTAAGAAGGGAATCTTTTTTTTTTTTTTTTAAAGATTTTATTTATTCATGAAAGACACAGAGAAAGAGAAAGAGAGAGAGGCAGAGACACAGGCAGAGGGAGAAGCAGACTCCGTGCAGGGAGCCTGACGCGGGACTCGATCCCGGGTCTCCAGGATCACACCCTGAGCTGAAGGCGGTGCTAAACCTCTGAGCCACCCAGGCTGCCCAGGAATCTCCTTTTGACTATATTTTTAAGCTAGCTACTGATGGATGGTATATGGGAATGTTCTTATGTATCTGGATACGGATCTTATTATATAATTCCTATTATTAAGTTATACCATATCAACTGTAAGTAATATTTATAATTTCCTTCCAGTATTTATCTTTTATACTTGTAATTAATCTATTTTCATTAAGAAAATTAAGATAAGCAAAAATATAAACCAAAATAAGCAACAAGCAAAACAAATTCTAGTAATCCTGTAACTCTAACACATCGAGTTAAGATTTTGGTCTATATTTTCCCACATTTCCTTTTCTATGCACATCTATATGTTTTATAGCTTTGATTCTTAAGATGCATATGTTCTCCCATGACTTAACATTTTATAAAATGGGATGTATTTTAAACTTGAGGCATCTTAGGACTGTGTCATAGTTTAAATTGTCAGTGTTTTTTTTCTTACTCATACATAAAATAATGGTGTAATTTTCACAGAATTTAAGATGCACGGTTTCTAATACAGTTCATTTAAGTATCTATTTAAAAAAATAAACAAGCATAATTCTACATATCCTCCTTTATGTTTTAGTTTAATATATCACAAACATCTTCCCAGACTTGGGAGCACATTCCCAAATCAGTATTTATATCAGTTTTCAATGACTACATGGTATTTTGGTCTGCAGATAATTAATTTAATGTTGGGCATTTAGATTGTTCCCAATCTTTCACTATTATAAATGTTTCTAATATATTTATACACTTATTTTCCTAGGATAAATTCTGCAGATTTGTGGGTTCAAAGAAGATTCAGACTTTATTTTTAAAGATTTTATTTATTCATGAGAGACAGAGAGAGAGAAGAGAGAGAGAGAGAGAGAGGCAGAGACACAGGCAGAGGGAGAAGCAGGCTCCATGCAGGGAGCCCAATGTGGGACTCGATCCCGGGACCCCAGGATCACACCCTGGGCCAAAGGCAGGCGCCAAACCACTGAGCCACCCAGGCGTTCCAAGATTCAGATTTTATTTTATTTTATTTTTTTAATTTTTATTTATTTATGATAGTCACAGAGAGAGAGAGAGAGAGAGAGGCAGAGACACAGGCAGAGGGAGAAGCAGGCTCCATGCACCGGGAGCCCGACATGGGATTCGATCCCGGTTCTCCAGGATCGCGCCCTGGGCCAAAGGCAGGCGCCAAACCGCTGTGCCACCCAGGGATCCCAAGATTCAGATTTTAAAAAGCATTTGGTATTTAGTGACATATTGCCTTTGAAATGTACATTTTAAATTTGCAAAGTCCTGTTATATAATGTTAATAACTATGATAATAATGGAATTCTTTCCTTTGTTCCTCTATTTGAATAAGGATGCCTGTTTTCCTATACAATGTCAAATTTGGTGTCTCCCATTATTCTTACCAAGGAGAATTACACACAGCTATAGAATCTGTGTAAAACTCAAGTCTTATTTTCACTATTCTTGTTAGGGGCAGCTCCCTTTTCCTATCAAAGAAACTCCTAGTATTATGAAAGCTACGAAAACTAAGATATGAATTTATTCAGGATCTGATCTTCAGACACATGCTTTGATTTATAAAATTTCTACTACCATCCAGGCACAGCCTACTAAAAGCACCATCATTACCTGATCTTCATATCCTTCTATCTTCACAGGCGTGAACTGATCCATGTTATACTGGGCAAATGCACTGTTTAAAAAAAAAAGGGGGGGGGGGTAGAATTATATATAAACACAAAGGCAATTCAAGTAATAGTGAAAGAGAATGTGAAAACACCCTCTGTGCTCTCTCCCTTTCTCTCTAGGAAACTGGTGTTTTCCAAATGCCTTCCAGCTTTCTGAAGGACCTCTTCTCCACAGAAATCTCAGACATGCCCTAAACTCTGAAATTACCCTTTCCCCTCCACTCCTAAGCTCCATCAGTACCCCCACTCCCCTGACTATTCCTAAATTTTAAGCAATTCAGTTTTTGTGAATTACCAACAGCTTTAATCATTTGGACAGAAGCTTTCAGTAAGTAAAAAAAAAAAAAAATCTTCAACTGATGCACTATTTTAGCAATGCTGTCTTTATTCTGGGCTTTCTGAGATAGGGCAGGTAGTACAGACCACAATTAAATGTACTGGAAGACATCAGACATGGGGAAGAGAATAAGGGCTAAGCGTGAGTCAAGTCTCAGCCGAGAGCTTAAGGCAGAAGAGATTATCTGAAAAGGGGGATATGAATAATTAAAGTGAATGCCTAATATTACTGTTTACTTGTCCAGTGCTACATTTATAGGACTACATTTACAGCCATTTTCAATGGCTCCCTGGTACATCTTACAAAGTAAGCAAAAAGGTAAAGTGAAAGAAAAATGGAAATATGCTGGAGTGTAAGAAAGCCTAATATACTTAAAAAGTATCAGTCTTCTCTCAGAATTCACTTGCCGAGGGAAGAATTAAACACCTCTACAGCCCAATTTTAACCTACTAAAACACCTATGAGACCACTGTTTTTAAGCAGACTATTAAACTCTCCCTAGACTTCAAGATAAACCAAAGAAACAGATATTTAAAGCTAATCTTCAGTCTTTTCATTTTTAGGTTATTGTTATTTTTTAAGTAATCATTTTCTCTTAACACCACATCCCCATTAGCAAAATGAGTCCTAAGCACAGTGGTTCTTCAGAAAAGAACATAAATTAAATGCTTGTGGAAAGTGGATTTTTTTTTTTTCTAGAAAAGCTTAAGGAATAGGGAGTAAATACATATTCTATTCTAAGATACATCCTAAGACTACAGATAACAAACACCAATACCAAACTTTATTAACATTTAATCCCATCTCAAGAAAATGGTATTTCCATTCTACCAGTTGTGTGGGCCAAAAACTTGAGATCGAGATCATCCTTGATTCTTCTTTCTCTCAAATTTCACATGCAATCCCATCAGTAAATGTTGTAAGTTCTACCTTGAATACATACTCAGAATATGATTTCTTCTCATCACCCATACTACTACCACTCTAGTCTAAACCACTGCCATTTATCTATGCACTACTACAATAAGTCTTCTTACTCATCTTACTTCAATCTTTGCCCCCCTGCATAGCAGCCAGTGATTTTTCTAAAATATAATCTAATCGAGTCATTCTCTGCTCAAAACACTGATAGTTTGCCCTCTCTTCCAGAATAAAATCCTCTCTTTAACATGGCTGACAACACCCTACTTAGTTTGGAAGGGCTGGGAATTACCAGCGAATGGTTCTAGAGATCAAAAGCATAGGTGAAAATCCAGGAAAGAGAGTAAATCCGAAGTCATTCAGGTTTCTTTCATTTTACATAAAAAGCAATAATGATGAGGATGATGATTATTGAAACATTTACTGAGTGCTTACTATGAGGACTATGGCCAAGGGACTGAAGCACCTCATTACAGAAAAAACAAAAACAAAAAACTAAAATTTTCATCCCTGTGGAAAATCACATATTTGGGCATAAGACAGCTCTCCTTTAGTAAGAGCGTTCTCTGAAAATCTAGAGTCTGTAAGAGCCAGAATATTTATAAAAACAAAGCTTTGTTATTGGGGCAAAATAAAGCATCTGAACTAAACACTAAATTCTACTATCATTCCTAATTGGAAATGGGACAGTAGGCTTAGGATGCAATCAGTCTTGGGTCTTGGCATTCTACTCCCCATCTCCTCTTTAGCACTAGTTTATCACATGAAATACAGAGATTTATTTTGGGTAGCTCTCAAGGATAAAACTAAGACAAATTAATGGCAGCAAGGAACTTGCCTTGTGAGATAGTGAATTCCTTATTATTAGAAGCATTTAGATTGGATAATCATCTGTTGACAAAATATAGATGAGGTTCTTTCAATGATAGGGCAGAGAATAGACAGGTTGAACTACCAAATCATGAATGCCTTTTTCTGTGGCATTCTGTGCATCTAAGAGAAACCAGCATTAGAATGTATCTTTGGTGTGTGTCTAAATCAATATAAAATGAGAATATCATTCATCACAATTATAGTGATGCTGTACAAATGTTAGGGTTTGTAGAATCTGGTCCCAGATGAGTTCCAAAAAAGCACCATAGACAGGGCAGAGGATGCTTGTTTTCCAGGCAGAAGCTCTTAGGATAAGTTTTCTATAGCTAAAATCTAAACCAGCTATTTATCATACCAAATGCTTTTATAATAATTATCTGTTGCTCTACATCAAAATCCTTGTCCCAACCTCTCTACCCACCCTTTTCCAGTCATCATCCTTTTCTGGTTTCCTCTTTACAAAGGAACTCCTGGGACAATTAGATAGATAGTCATTGAAATAGAATTTTATATGTAAAGGAGAGTAGTGATAAATCCAGATAACAAGGGGCCTTGAAAACTAGTATTTAGATTGGAAGAAAATAAAAACATAGATTACTATGTTTCTGAGGACAAAGATAAAATGAAAGTGCTATTTTAAAAAGATTAATTAGCCTGATAATGATAAGGAATCAATGACTGAGTTGAATAATCATGCTATTATTCTATGATTAATCTATTACAGCACTTTATGAATATCTACTATTTTGTGCCAATTTGAGAAACATTATTCCTCAATAGCAGCCTAATCTATCATTAGCAGTTTAAAACAAAATTCAACATGAAAAGGAGTACAGTGGATACCCTAACAGCACATATTAAACTCTGCTTTAACAGGGAAAATCTGGGCAAAAAGAAAAATAAGATCATATATATAATAAGCTTTAAGGATGAAAATAGCATGGGGGGGCATACTTTCTCAAGTTAAAACAACTAAAACTGCTAAAACCAACTGCTTTTATTAAAGTATTTCAAACTTAATTTTCAAGATGCAAATTTATTATCAACATAGTTTATACAAAATTAAAATAATATATAAGTGGATTTCGAAAGATACTTACTGTGCTGCCCCTTCCCTGAGGAGATTGTCATTATTAAGTAGTAGCCGGACATCTGAGAAGGAAAAAAATGTTAAAAGATGTTAAAATTAAAATGTTCAGTAGAGGACAAACTTCAGAAGTTTTTTAAAAATTAGGTTTTGCAAGTTAGTCTTCAGATATATATATACACACAGAAATCCTAAAAATGCAAATGAACAGATGCTAATAGATTTGCATGTAATTATTTGCGACACAATAACAATAGCTTCTCAAAGAATTTCATAGCAAATGAAAAACATGACTTAAAGTTATAGTTAGGACTCCTAATTTTGTATCTAAAGAAGCTTTTATTTTATTATTATTATTTTTTAAGATTTTATTTATTTATTCATGAGAGACCCAGAGAGAGAGAGAGGCAGAGACACAGGCAGAGGGAGAAGCAGGCTCCATGCAGGGAGCCTGACGTGGGACTCGATCCTGGGTCTCCAGGATCAGGCCCTGGGTGGAAGGCAGTGCTAAACCGCTGAGCCACCCGGGCTGGCCTAAAGAATCTTTTAAAATGAGATTAAGAATGGGAAGTTTCTGGGCAGCCCCGGTGGCGCAGAGGTTTAGCGCCGCCTGCAGCCTGGGGTATGATCCTGGAGATCCAGGATCAAGTCCCACATCGGGCTCCTTGCATGGAGCCTGCTTCTCCCTCTGCCTGTGTCTCTGTCTCTGTCTCTCTCTCTCTCTCTCTGTCTCTCATGAGCAAATAAATAAAATCTTAAAAAAAAAAAAAAAAAAAAGAATGGGAAGTTTTTTGTAACACCAGACCAAGAAAACTGTGAAAAATCAGTCAGTGGCAGTGAAATTACTGAATATATTTTTCTATGAAGAATCTAATATAAAAGTATATCCTTTTAAAAAGCTGTGTGTCAAGAGTCTAGTCACTCTTCTTTTGGAAGAGGAGGGTCCTTGTTATAAAAGAAACTACCAAGCACTAACTCCAATAGGGAAGACTAATTAAAAGCCAAAGGCCACGGACTCTTAGGGCTTCCAAAAAAGAGACCGACAGAGGCCAATGTGTAGCATGCCAATAAAAACCAACCCTCATGCCACAAGTAGCTTGCCAATTTTTTTTTCAGTAGCTTGCCAATTCTTAATCTAATGCTTTCATATCAATTATTCTCATGATATTCCTGCAAAGTACATCCAGTTGTCAGAAATAAAACAAGGGACTTCTAACTACAAAGGCCATTAATTTTGTTAAGACAAGAATTCATCTGAGCTAATCAGCTGGATAAAGTTCAAGTCAAAGGAAAATTTCCTAAGAGCTCAGTTGTTGAAAATTTATATTTGGTTGATATGGAAAAAAGACTAGAGAAAACAAGGCTGCATTTGTTTCTCTTGCTATTATATTAGTGTTCAAAATCCACAAACAAGTCTATAAGGAAGAATGTCTGAATTTATTTCTATTCTATTATTTACCCCTTACAGTAAACATTTTATATGTTTTCCTGGTTACTTTTTCTCTACATAATTAATTTTAGTAAGTGGAGATTACTGATTATCCTATGATGTATGGGGCTCTGGGCAAAGCACAGATGAGTATCACATAATTGCCTTTTTTTTTTTTTAAAGGATTTTATCTATTCATTTATGAGAGACACACAGAGAGAGGGGCAGACACATAGGCAAGGGGAGAAGCAGGCTCCATGCAGGGAGCCTGATGTGGGACTTGATCCCAGGACCCCAGGATCACACCCGGAGCTGAAGACAGATGCTCAACCACTGAGCCACCCAGGCATCCCCACATAGTTCCTCTTAAGTAGGTAGCCATTTAATGTAAAACTAGAATTTCAAAATACGTGTTTACTCAAATGAGTTAAGATGCACAAAAAACTTTATGATGAGTTTAACAACTTAAAATGGGATTGTAATGACTGACTTTATCATAAGTTCAAGATGCCTCATACATTTTTCATTCTATACGTTAAGCCAGTGAATAACACGGAAGGTCACAAAATGTATTGGAATAGCGGTTCCCAAACTGGCTGTGACTCAGAATTGAACTTGATAAAAACAGATTACCCAACTTCACCTCCAATCTTTTTTTTTTTTTTTAAAGATTTATTCATTTGTTCATGAGAGACAGAGACAGAGAGAAGCAGAGACACAAGCAGAGGGAGAAGCAGGCTCCATGCAACCAGTCTGACGTGGGACTCAATCCCAGGTCTCCAGGATCATGCCCTGAGCTGAATCAGGCGTCGCTAAACGCTGAGCTACCCAGGCTGCCCTAAATGAGAAATCTAAGTAAGTTGTTAATGCTGGAAGCTGTATATATAACAAAGTTCCCAGATGCAGTCAGTTTAGCCCCAATGACTCTAGAAAGTGTCCTATATATCCTAGGGATATGTCTTGAGTGAAAGTACTGAAGAAGCTTAAGCTATGGTTTATATAATGATAGATATAAAACTATGGAAACAATTTAGTATTGCTTCTCTACTTATGCATATTAAACTACTTCAAATCTTTTCTCGCATAAGATAGGTATACAGTTTATGGGTTAAGAATTTGCTTTTGACTCAGTCCTTGAATCCTTGCTGACATTTAACTAGCTAAGTCACATTGGATAAGTTATTTTAGCCTGTTTGAATCGTGATTTCCTTAGCTATAGTTATAATGTGCTGTAAGGTTAAAAGAGACAGCTTATATATAATTTAGGAGAGCTTAAAATACTAATGTTAACTCACCATTGAACACTTCATTAAATTCTCCTGGGGGTGCATGAGTGATGAATTTAGCAGCTATGCGTACCTAAAGAGAAATAAATAAAATAATATATAAAAGGAGAAGGAATTAACAGATTACAAAAATTTGATCACATTCCTTGAAATAATACTACCTGTTTAAATCTTTACTGTTTAGAAGCCTTCAGAGTTTTTCACAAACATCTCAAAGCTTTTATCATCAATATA
This sequence comes from Canis lupus familiaris, assembly GCF_011100685.1. Lineage (NCBI taxonomy): Eukaryota > Metazoa > Chordata > Mammalia > Carnivora > Canidae > Canis > Canis lupus. The sequence goes on from NC_049238.1 coordinate 63,651,993, forward strand.
GGATTCAGGGATAGCCACGCTGCTCTGATTAAGTTTATTTTTCTTTAAAAAGTTGAATAATCAGTTTTTGGTCAAAATATACTAGTCACAAAAGAAAGCATTTAAGCAAATATATCAGTAAATTGGTAGGATACCAAGTTGCATTTATAGTGTTTATCCCAATGCAATGATGGTTCAATATTAATAAATCAGTATAAAGGAGCAAACCCTTGTGATTCTCTTAACTCGTGCTGGAAAAAAAAATTCAACACTCAAATATCATAAAGCAACAAAACCACTAATTTTGGGTAGGCATAAACTTCTTGAACTTGAAAAAGGATTTATCTACCCAAATTCTACAGCATACCTAATAATGATGCAATAATGCAAGCAGTATCCCTAATCTTAAAAACAAGACAACGATGACTTCTATCACCTAAAATATTAAACACTGTACTAAAGGTCCTGAAGGTACTATAGACAATATTTTTCCTGTTTTTCCTTCTAACTCCATCTCCTGTCCCCTAATGCCTTCTACATTTCTGGATCTACTAATTAGAGATGGGTGTTGAAATCTTAGGATCTAACCTGCATATCTCATTTTTTCTTCTATATTTTTATCTTTTGTCATTATATACTTTATTTGGGAAGAAGGCCTCAGAGCCCCATTTTTTCAATTCACTAAAATGTCTTCATTTATGTCGACTTTGCTATTCAGATAATTATTGTAACCATTCTATTTTTAATTGCCAAGACTTTTATTTTTGTGTGTATAATAATCTCTTGAGTCTCCTTGAAGGTATTAACTATATACTGACTTTAAAGTTTTGCTCAATAGTCTGTTTCCTAAGACTTTAGATCTACTTTTTGAGTTTGGAGCTTTTTAGTACTGGTTTTCCACAAATGGAAACGGAACACCTACTCGAATTTAATTTAGCTTGCCTGTTCTGTTTACCTGCAGTTTGTCTCTAGTGATTGCAGGGGAGAGAAAAAGTAGAATTGCTGCTGGGTATTAGGAGTGGTTATGAGCAGATTAATTTCTGAGGGAGCCTCATAAGGACCAGAGGCTACCTGGGACATTGCTCTGACTCTGTTCTCAGTGCTCACTCTCAATGTTGTATTCTGAGGACAAATGCATTTTTGTCTTTGGTTTAGGCCAAATGGGAGAGAAAAGAGGAGCCAAGTGGTACAGTTAGCTTACAGAACAGTTCCCCAATTAATCTACATCAAAATTGTTCTGAGTCCTTTCCTTCTTCCTCCTTTTTTTTTTTTTTTTTTTTTAAATTTTTATTTATTTATGATAGTCACAGAGAGAGAGAGAGAGGCAGAGACACAGGCAGAGGGAGAAGCAGGCTCCATGCACCGGGAGCCCGACGTGGGATTCGATCCCGGGTCTCCAGGATCGTGCCCTGGGCCAAAGGCAGGCGCCAAACCGCTGCGCCACCCAGGGATCCCTCCTTCTTCCTCCTTAAATGGAGTTCCTCCAAATGGTACCTACTTCTGTAACAGTTTTCTTTGATGTATTTTGGGTTATGATTTCTTCTGACCTTACTTTTGCCCCCCATATAGTTACCATTCTGCTTTCTTTCTATGAAGAATTGCTAAAAAATTCTGGTCCAATGATGGTGCTCTAATTTTTTAAACACTCACTAGTTCATTTCTCCCCTTATTCTATTTTTCCCTACTCTTTTCATCCTAATAAGGTTTGGCACAAAAGGTGAGGTGAAACCATGTGCTCAGTCTGCCATATAATTTACTCTCTTAGCTCTCATCAAGTCAAATGCGAACCACAAAGAATATACAAACCTATTTAAAAGAAAAGATAATTTGGGGTATCATTCAGCAATATACATATATAATTATGTTGTTAGCAATAGGTCTGACCTCAAATGAGTCTTGCAGTATAATTCTAACACACTGTGACACAAAGAATGTTGAAAATTCCCTAATTTTTGATGTGATAATGAGTATGAAGATTATTCAACTCATTGATGAGGGGCAAAGAGGAACATGATATATCTACCAATAAACTGAGCCCTGCTTTCCAAATAGGCATCCTCTGTTGACCCCTTCATTTCCTTCAGTTTTAAGTTCTGGCTGACACAATCAAATAAGGCTATCATCAAAGTTAAACCATTTTTTTTTTTTTTAGATTTTATTTATTTGAGAGACAGTGAGTGAGTGAGAGGGAGAGAGAACCTGAAAGACTGCACTGAGCAGAGCCCTCTGAAGGGCTCAATCCCACAGCCGCGAGATCACGGCCTGAGTCAAAACCAAGATTGGACACTTAGTCAACTGAGCCACCCAGGTGCCCTAAAGTCAAACCATTCTTAAGCAAAAAAAAACCCTCTCAAGAGTCATTTGAAAATAAGGCTGGATGGGCAGCCTAGGTGGCTCAGCGGTTTAGTGCCGCCTTCAGCCCAGGCTGTGATCCCAGAGGGGATCAAGTCCCACGTCAGGCTCCTTGCATGGAGCCTGCTTCTCTCACTACCTGTGTCTGTTCCTCTCTCTCTCTCTCTCTCTCTGCTTCTCTCACTACCTGTGTCTGTTCCTCTCTCTCTCTCTCTGTCTTTCATGAATAAATAAAATCTTAAAAAAAAATTTTTTTTGAAAAAAAAAAAAAAGAAAAGGCTGGAAACTGAGAAGAGAATTAGAAGAAGATGAAAAATACTTTACAACTTTAGGTTTATACAGATCTTGTATGACTTCACTCATATTCTAAGAAAAATAAAAGCTGTTCCATGGACAAACTTATCTCTTTAGTCAGGAAAGGCCTACTGACTGATGGAGCAAGGTAGACTGGAAAACCTGGATTCTAATTACTGGCTGTGTCAGTCCATTAACTAACCAGATTTATTTATTTTTATTTTTTTTTAAGTTTTTTTAAAGATTTTATTTATTCATTCATGAGAGACACACACACAGAGAGGCAGAGACACAGGCAGAGGGAGAAGCAGGCTTCATGCAGGGAGCCCGATGTGGGACTCGATCCCGGGTCTCCAGGCTCACACCCTGGGCTGAAGGCAGCGCTAAACTGCTGAGCCACCCAGGCTGCCCACTAACCAGATTATAATTCTAGAAACATTACTAATCTTTTTTGGTCCTGAATTTCCTCATTATAATCCAACTCCTAAAAACAATGAGAAGATCTGCAAAATTTCTTTGAGCTACAAAACTCTACCTGATTTTTTAAGACTTATGAAACAAAACCTGTATGTGGACTGTGGAAGCAGAGATGAGGAAACCATACCACAAAAACCTTAGAATATTCTATGTACATAAAGTTTGAGAACCCTGCCATGACAGGGTAATTACAGATAATGTATTATTTTTCTGAGATGAAAACTGGTGGGGATTAAGAAGAATAGTCCATAAAGCTCCTACATTAACTGAAGCAACAATAAAAAGAGCAGTTCTAATTAGGAAACAAGAAATGCTGCTCAACTCATGAAAATCATACTACAGCAGTTCCCATATGGAAAGCCAACTGTGGATATTTGCATTGGCATGTTCAGTTAATCATATTTCTGTCCTCATCAACTGTTGTTGTCAATCACTCACTTAAGAAATTAGTAAGCCTACTCTGAGAGTAAATCTATTTTTTAGTCTATTTGTGGTAAATCTGCTGAGTGGCTATAGTGTATCCCATTCTGTCAAGGTGCATTTCCATAAACCCTTACATAATCGCGAAACTCCCTTCAGTCAAGAAAATTTAAGTGTTCAAAAATATATTCATATGTAACTCAAAAAGAATATTCCCTAAGAAGAGTAAAATTACAGCCATATTTTACAACTACATATGTAACAAACTGTTTGAATAGGTAATGGTAAAAGTTATCAAACTGAAAATTCAAGATACTATTCTTGAAGTTATCCCCAAATTTTCAAAAGTTACAAAATCTGGGGCTCCTGGGTGGCTCATCTGGTTAAGCATCTCTAACTCTTGATTTTGGCTTATGCTATGTATGATCTCTTGTTTGTGAGACTGAGGCCATGTCAGGCTCCAGGGAATGGAACCTGCTTAAGATTCTCTCTCTCTTTCTCTCCCCTCACTCTTAAAAAGAAAGTTATAAAACCTGATGGACTTAGCTTAATCAAAAGAACAGTCATTTGGATAATCAATGAACTAAACAATGCATGTTAAAAAAAAAATAATAATTCAGGGGCAGCCTGGGTGGCTCAGCGGTTTAGTGCCACCTTCAGCCAGGACGTGATCCTGGAGACCTGAGATCGAGTCCCACATCGGGCTCCCTGCATGGAGCCTGCTTCTCCCTCTACCTGTGTCTCTGCCTCTCTCTCTGTGTCTCTCATGGATGAATAAATAAAATCTTTAAAAATAATAATAATAATTCATCCATTTAACAAACATTTACTGAGTACCTAGAAAGAGAAGTTAAGAGTAAATAAAGATTAAAGACTGAATAAGATTGTCACTGTCCTCAAGGACCTCACACATATATCATAATACAGCAAGCAAGTATTAAAGGCCACAGTGAGGCACCAAGAAAATGTAATCAACTCTACATATGTGTACAAGGAGGGCTGATGGGATGGCCTTTGATATGGTGAGGTTTGAGACAGACTGAAGGATGAGTAAATACTAAGGACGGCATTCCAGTCAGAGAAAACAATACGTACAAACTAAGATAACACAGCACAAGAAACTGAATATAGATATTTAAAAGATATGCAAAATGTAAAATAGTGCTACTTTTCTCACTAATTTTTTTTTTTTTGTTTTGGAAAATAAAGTTGTTGTTGTTTTTTTTAAGATTTTATTTATTTATTCATGAGAGAAATAGAGAGAGACAGGCAGAGACACAGGCAGAGGGAGAAGCAGGCTCCATGCAGAGAGCCTGATATGGGACTCGATCCTGAGTCTCCAGGATCATACCCTGGGCCAAAGGCGGCGCTAAAGCGCTGAGCCACCCAGGCTGCCCGAAAATAAAGTTTTTGTTTTAAAAACAAAATACCAATCATTTATGTTAACATAGGTTAATTATGTTTTTTTAACTAATTATGGTTTTAAATGAATTAATGCTTTAAAAATCTCTTGTTTTAATATCTATTAAGTAGACACAAGCTATATAAATAAAACTTGATTCCTAAGAGTATTAAAGGGGTCCTGAGAGCAAAAAAGTCTGAGAAGCATTCTCTCTGCTAATGTAGGTTTGATGTTTATCATATGCTGTTAAGTGAAAAAAGTTCACACAATGATATATCCCTGTTGTATTAAAAGCAAATATATTTACATACAAGTATAACTACTAATTTTAATTAGGACTTCCTCTGGTATTACAAGTTATTTTTCTTTCCTTTTTTGGCTTATCTCTAGGTTCAAAAAGTTATACAAGGAATATAAATTACTTGTATGATAAACAGAAATTTTTTTTTCCTGGAAGTTTGTACTTCTTAATTCCCTTATTTAGCTCACCCATTACTTCCTTACTTGTATGTTAAAGATAATTTTTAAATTTTTAAAAATCAAAAGAAGCATGCCAACATCTCTTATCCAATAAATTAAGTTTTTAAGGACAGGGGCACCTGGCTGGCTCAGTCAGCAGAGCATGCAACTCTTGATCTTGGGGTTGTGGATTTGAGCCCCACACTGGGTACAGAGATTACTTAAAAATTAAAAAGTCTTTAAAAAAAGGTGAAAGAGGACATAAACAAGATAAAAGTTTTGGAGTGACATCAAAACTGAAAGCAATGGGTCAAGGAAGCTACAGGACAGGATAAAGTGAAGTTAGTAAAATGCTAAAAGCAACAAGGAAGGCTTCTTAAAGTTATACTTGCACATGCTTTTTGACCATGAGCTTATTAGCCTTATTAACTTCCTAGCTGCACTGTGCCTTATGCTAGAAAGTACAGGATAGTTAATTGGTTAAATGAAGGGAAGATATTCAAAGAAAAAGGTAAACTAAAAGCTTGCTTCCATTTTCTAAAGGAAAAAAATGCCTACAAAGAGCACAAAAGTCAGAGGAGGGGAGAATATCAAGTAGTAGTGTGTAAGTCCAGCTTTAAGTGCTGAAGACATAATTAAAGTGCTAGAAAAACAATTAATCCCCATAAATCTGAGAATACCAAGAATAGGAAAAATGTCCAATTAAAACACGAAAACATCCCCCAATTTTTTTTTTTAAGATTTTAGTTTTTATTTATTCATGAGAGACAGAGAGAGAGAGAGAGAGAGAGAGGCAGAGACACAGGCAGAGGAAGAAGCAAGCCCCATGCACGGAGCCACGATGTGGATTCGATCCTGGGTCTCCAGGATCACGCCCCGGGCTGCAGGCGGCGCTAAACCGCTGCGCCACCAGGGCTGCCCCATCCCTCAATTTTTAAATGAAAGTTGGTGAGAAAAAAAAAAAAAAAAAAAAAACTTGGTGAGAGTTGAAGACATAAGCATCGGCAAGGGTGAAATTCTAAATGAATGGTGAAAAAGAATGTAGTCATTATTAAATGCCAAAGGTGTATCTCAAAACACTGTTATGGTCAACCATGCTCATGTTATTTTCTAAGAGTTACTAAAAACAGTGGACTACTTAGTATTAGATAAATCTTAGCATTTGGCAGTCTGACAATAGACTTTGATGTGGCAAGATGATTTCTCTCTCACTCTAACAATACCATAAAAATACCTTGAAATAGTAGTTAAAATCTTAATGCTACATTTATATATTCTCAATAAAAATCTAAAGTCTGGAGCGCCTGAGTGGCTCAGTTGATTGTCTTCCTTCAGCTCACGTCATGATCCCGGGGTCTTGGGATCAAGCCCCATATTGGGCTCCCTGCTCAATGAGGAGGCTGCCTCTCCCCCAGCTCAGGCCCTCTTGCTCTCTCAAATAATTACATAAAATCTTAAAAAAAAAAAAAATCTAAAATCTGCTCCATGGTCTCCAAGGCCCTTCAAACTTTGGCTCCCTCACCCTCTACTATCTAGTTGCTAGACCTTACAGCTATACTCCTGCCTCAGGACTACTGCATTTCTTGTTCCTTTTGCCAGAAACTCTTTTGTCAGAGCATCTCTCTTCATTCAAGTCTCTGTTCAAATGTCACCTTCTGACTTCCTGACTCCTATATACAAATTAACCATGACACTTTCTGCGCCCTTTACAATTCTACCCCACTTACTTGCTTCTTCATGGAACTTGTCACTACTGAACTACAGGGATGCACGGGTGGCTCAGTTGGTTAAGTGCTGGACTCTTGATCTCAGCTCAGGTCATGATCTCAGGCCTCGTATAGGGCTCAATGCTGGGCGTGGAGCCTGCTTAAGATTTTCTTTCCCTCTCCCCCACTTCCTCTGCCCTCTTTCTAAAGAAAAAAAATAATAAACTAATAATGTTCCTTGCTCAACACTCCTAAAAGAATTCCAAGAACAGAGTACAGGTTAGCAAACTGCTAATGTAAAACACCAGACAGTGAACTTTTTTAGGGCTACATGGGCCACATGGTCTCAGTCCCAAATGTAAACAAATGAGCAAAACTGTGTTCCAATAAGTTTTATTTATTTACTTATTTTTAATTGAGGTATTATTGGCAAATAATGTTGTAAGACATTTTAAGTCTATGATGTGATTTAATAAACATATACATTGTGAAAAGATTACCCTCACTGAACTAATTATTTTTTAAAGATTTTATTTATTTTACAGAGAAACAGCACAAGCAGGGGGAGTGGCAGAGGGAGAAGGAAAAGTAGATTCCTCACCGAGCAAGAAGCCGGACAAGGGGCTCAGGGTTCGATTATGGGACTGTGGGATAATGACCTGAGCAGAAGGCAGATGCTTACCCAACTGAGCCACTCAGGCACACCCTCCACACCCTCTCTGACACTGAGGTAATTAAAACATTATCTTGAATACTCTAATTTGGTCATGTTAACTTTCAGAAGTCATAAAATATTTTTCTTGTGATTTTCCCCCCAACCATTCAAAAACCATTAGCTTATAGTCTATATAAAACATGCAGTGGATCAGATTTGCCAAACCCTGGCACAGAACATAAGAACTCATTATGTTTGTTCCTTGCTGTATACCCAGAACTGAGACCTGGCACATGCTAGGAATGTAAATGAATGACTACTATTTTATTGTTTACAAAACTCTTTCATAACCAGTTTTTCTTTGATCTTAAAACAGCTTGTATAAGCAGACAGGCAAGGAATTATTATTATCCCCACTATAAAAGGAATAAGTTCAGAGAGTGTAAGTGCCTTGTATAAGGTCACATACTTGTATAGTGGTGGACCTGGAACTGGACAATCACCTATACTATGCAGTAGTAACAAGTATTAAAATTCAGGATTATCTTTAGCATAGTATCACATGGATTTAGCCTAGTCCTTTTAGAATTTCTTTTTTAAAACCAGGAATTGAGTCAAAACTTTGCTTATAAAAGCTGTAATTGAAAAAAAAGTTGGAAGGGATAAACGCAATGAAATAATAACTTCAAAAATCAGTATTATCTAGCTTCAAAACTGGGTGAAAACGATGACATTTGGTAGAGGTAAACAAAATCAGTGGTAGAAGTACAAGGGGAAAGAGAAATGGCTAAGCAGTGACTGCAAAAATATTTTTGCTGCACTACAGATGAGGGATGATACTTCTAAAAACTGATTTAGTCAGTCATTCTTTTTAAAGATTTTATTTTATTTATTCACGAGAGACACACAGAGAGACGCAGAGACACAGGCAGAGGGGACAAGTAGGCTCCTTGCAGTGAGCTGAATGTGGGACTGGATCCGGGACCTCAGGATCATGCCCTGAGCTGAAGGCAGACACCCAACCACTGAGACACCCAGGCATCCCTGTGTCAGTCATTCTTAAGACTGGGGTGGGGGAAGAAAGTTGAAAGCAGGTATATCCCATAGAGGGGAGGCATGTCATCCCCAGCCTAGTTGAGAATCACTGGTATGGAGGTTCTAGTTGAACAAAAACTTAACTGTTAACAAGGCTTTTAAATAAGGCTTTTAAAACAAGGCTTTTAAAATAAATCCCTATTCCATAAAGTAAGTTTCACTGCACATAGCATTCATCTGCAGTGAAAGATAATAATTCCACCTAGGTTTTATTTTTAAAAATATATTTTTTTAACTAATCTCAACACCCAACGGGGAGCTTGAACCTGCAACCCAGAGATCAACAGTCACACATTCCACCAGCTGAGCCAGCTGGGCACGCCACCGTGTATATAGTTTAAGTTTTTAACAAATTTTTATTTTTATTTATTTTTTAGAGGAAGGGAGGGGCAGAGGGAAAGCGAGAAAGAGAATCTTAAGCAGGGTCCATGCCCAGTATGATGCCTGACATGAGGATCCATCTCACAACCCCAAGATCATGGCCAAAGTCAAGAGTCCCATGATCCACTGACTGAGCCAGCCAGGTGCCTGCACAAATATTTTAAAGGGAAAATACCCAAGTCTTATACACAATTCCAGTCCTTCATATGCTTAAATACTCCAATAATGTTAAGTTCATGGAATCTTCTATATTATGTTTCTAACCTATAAAGGGGAAATTTAGAATCTATAAAAGTATTCCTAGATTTCAGTTTCCTCCCATTCTCCTTGTCTTTTCACCTCTCCAAAAGGGGGAAATAAAAATACCTAATCACTGCAAGGATAAAAATTTCATTATTACGTTACTAATATGTGTACTGAAAGTTTAAACATCAAACTGAGAAAGTAATATACCTTACTGTTCCCCAGAAACTGCTTAATTTTGTTAATTTTCATATATATTTTAATAAACTTTAGAAAATGTATTAAAAGACATTTAGAAAATCTATAAAACTTAGGTTTTTAGCTTATTAATCTTTTAATAACTCTACATCTTTCAACATTACATCTATTAAAAACTGTATTTTAAATATCATCCAGAGGGAGGAGAAGCAGACTCCCTGCTGAGCAGGGAGCCCCAATGGATTCGGCCTTGATCCTAGGAATCCAGGATGGTGACCTGAGCTGAAGGTAGACATTTAACAAACTGAGCCACCCAGGGCAACTCGCCCCTCATCATGTTATTTTGACAAGAATGAATTTTTTTTAAATGTACCTTGCCTCAATGTGGTTCATTTTTTCATCTCATTCTAAAGCTTTCGGTCTATCAACGATAAACTGTCTGGGGCAATAATTTATTTTTTTTTATTTTTATTTTTTTAAATTTTATTTATTTATGATAGTCAGAGAGAGAGAGAGAGAGAGAGAGAGAGAGAGAGAGAGGCAGAGACACAGGCAGAGGGAGAAGCAGGCTCCATGCACCGGGAGCCCGATGTGGGATTCGATCCTGGGTCTCCAGGATCGCGCCCTAGGCCAAAGGCAGGCGCCAAACCGCTGCGCCACCTAGGGATCCCATGGGGGGGCAATAATTTAATAGGCAAGTTCCAAGCTGTTGACATGTATTTATGATAGTATCAAAGCTCTAGAATTCCAGTTTCAGTGCCTTTATCAAATAAACAAAATCCCTTATAGCTGAGGGTTCTGAAAGGCTAGTCAGAGTTTAATTTGGGGTTATAATTCTAGGAAAAAAAATATGTTTTCAGAGATCTCTAGGACCAAATGGAATATTGGTTTCATTAAAGAGCTTACTGTTAGCTGTTTTTTAAAATTTCAAATAAATATTATTTTCCTAATTTAGAACTAGAGACATTGTAGAGACCCAGAATGTACTCAAAAATAAAAATTTAGCTGTATATAGTTTATTATCCTTATCAGTAAGGGCAAACACTTAAAAGCATAAGACATATGTCTTAAATTAGGATCAATTTCGCAAAAAACAAATGATGGCAGTTTCAAGTAATTTGCTTTGTTTACTCTTCTAAAAGCCATACTAAAGTAGTTCTTAGAAACTGTTTTCTTTATTAGCAACCAATTAAAGTTTTGTCAGATATAGACAATAGGTAGGGAAAGCAGGCAAGTTTGTTTTAAGTAGAGCAATTTCATTCACTCATTCATTCATGGAAGATCTAATTGGCTTTATTAAATGATTCATGAATTGGGCAGCATCCCATCTAGCAAAAAGATGCTCCCAGCAATTTCATTTTGAAAACTTCTATCAACTCTAGAGAATAACTGCTTGAAAACTTATTATAGTAATTATATAACATACATGGAGTACCAAAGTCTCTCCTTGACCAAATGTTTGTCAGGGTCCTCTGAGCCCTCTTAGGTAGGCCCATCTTGGCTCCATCCTATCTATGGCCTACCTAACCCAGTCCTAACAAGAATTCTTAGTTTAGTGAAATTCTCCCACTTTTGATATGTGATCAAGTTCCTTATCCCCCACCTTTGATTTGTAAGTCCTCAATCTGTCTTTAGTCAGAATCCTATTAGATCTGTTTAGCAAAAAAAAAAAAAAAAAAAAAAAAAAAATCTGTTTAGCAAGAGTCCCTCTACCCTTGATGTGTCCTCTTAATAATTTTTTATCCACTGAACCCCTCACTCTGCTTGATGGCTATAAATCCCCAGCTGTCTTTGCCTCATTTGGAGTTGAGGTCTAGCTCTCTCCCCTAATGAAAAAATATTGAATAAAGTCTTATTTTAACAAGTGTCAGAATAATTTTTTAACAGGTCATCATTGTATGTCACCTAGTATAACAGTATATAAACATGACATACTTAAGCATAAAACAAGAACTAAAAAATCATCTCTTGTCTATTTAGTTTAATTATTTATTTAAAGACTTTACTTATTTATTCATGAGAGAGACAGAGAGGCAGAGACATAGGCAGAGGGAGAAGCAGACTCCCTGAGGGGAGCCTGATGTGGAACTCGATCCCAGGAACATGACCTGAGCCAGAGGCAGATGCTCAACCACTGAGCTTACCCAGGTGCCCCAGCTCTTATCTATTTTATTTTCTAGTTAATCTTTCCCAACTACTCCCTTTTAACTTCTCTATGCACCAAGTTAGAAGGAAATCATCTCTTTGTTCTTATTCTAGATTCTCCTAATACAAAATCTCAGCATGTTGGTAAAAAGATCTCCAAGAATACATCTTAAGTGTTAGAAGTTCAAAGTCAGTAGTAAGCCTTAAGACATCTACTATTGAACAGAAAAAAAAATTAAGTACTGGCTCAACCTCAGTGAAGATTAAAAAAAGTCTTACCTTAAATAAAAAATGGGATAGATATTCATATGGAAGGAGGTAGAAGACCCTATTTGTTTTAATTAGAGGATCTAAATGTCTATATCAAGAACTGAGGAAGTAAAAAAGTCTGAGATATGTTCTAATGAGTTAGAAAAAAAGATAAAAATGACTGAAAAGATCACATAAGCAACTTGTTGCTTAGAAGCTTACATGTGTTAAAATAATACACACTTTCACGAACCCCTATCCTAGGTGACTGGGCAGATAGCTAAAGTATTCTAAGTGCCAGATATACAAAGTGCACTGTTTTAGAAATAGGAAGACCAAGTTAAGAAACTAAGGAAAAATCCACACCAAACACTGTGACATACAGATGCCTGAGAGCAATGACCAAAGTTCAAAAGGCAGAGTCTGGTGGTAAGAACCTTTGCTGCATGGAAACAAAAGCAGTGGAAAACAGGAAGCTTTTGACGTTAAGACCTAATGCGTATCTGGCCTGTTACGGCATTCTAAGTTAAAGGTACATCTTTTTACCAATTTTATCTTTTCTTTAAAACCTTTGGGAGTCAGACGTGGTTTCACATGCCAATTTTATCATTTAATTGCTTGGGTCTTAGTTTCTTCATCTGTGGGTAAAATATGTGCGCAAATCTAGGACTGCTTTAAGAATCTAAAGAGCTAACATGAGACAGACTTACACATAGATAATTAAGTTTTCCCTCCCCCCAAGCAAATGCCTAGATGTTACTGAATTCTGAGTAACATATTTTCTTTACAGTTCAGATCTTTGTGTCTACCAGTTTATTTATTCACTCAAAACAACAACAAAACACTTTACTGGGTCCCAGGCCCTGAAATGAGCACTAAAGATAAAGACAAAAAGAATAGTGAAAGAAGCCAATAAATCGCCTTTTCCCTTAAGCTGATGGTTCTGAACTTTTGCTATATGTTAGGACACCCTGGAGAACTTTAAAAAAAACTGATGCCTGGGTTTCACTCACAGAAATTCTGAGGTAACAGATACAGGGTAAAGCTTAGGCATCAAGCTGTTTATTTTTAAAGATTACATACAGTCAGCATCTTGACTTCAAATTTTTGTATACCACTGTCAGCAAAATACTTTATACAAATAATAGCTCTCAGTAAATATCTAGCAATCATTTAAAAATAACTGTAATTCAAAGCCAAATTTCTAGAGCAAATACAGAGTAAAAAAACCAAAGAGGAAAGAGGAGATGGATATGGGCTGAGTTAGTGAAAGACTACTGTAAGGAAGGGGAGAGTGGGTCTAAACCGAGCTCTCCGAAGTGCTTTAGATTGTAGGGGGAACAAGGAGAGGGCATTACAAATGAGGGGGCAGTAAGAAGGACAAAGGTGGAGAAAAAACAGTCTTTTGTAAGCAGACCAGTTTTGTATTATCTGGAGATTATAAGAGTAGAATGAGATGAGTCAGATGGCAGTAGGTATGCTAGTATCAAGTCAGATTTTATTCTGTAGGTAACAGATAAGCGCTGAAGGTTTCTGAGTGGGAAGCTCTGTTAATAAAATTAAACTGTTAGTAATATGGAAGTACTGGAGTCCTCAATACAGCTTCACAAAACTTGGAAATTAGTCTGTCCTTCAAGAGTTAGCTATGAAATCAAGACAGATGCCATTACAGTGAGTTTCATTCACTCATTCAACAAATATCTAACAGTGTACTGTGTGTCAGGCACTGTTTTAAGCAATGGAGACTCACCAGTGCATACACTTGTGGAGCTTAAGTTCTAATGGAGAAACAACAGGTAATATTAAATAAGCTACATGGTATGATAGCCATTTGATAAATGCTAAGGAATTAAAAAAAAAAAAAAAAAAAGGAAGGGCAGTGGACAATGAAATGTTAGGATCTGGAAATATACAGGGTTACCAGAGAAGACTTCACTGGAAGGCGACTTCTGATTAAAGAGTTGAAGGAAGGGATATAGAAGGAAGAGAACTCCAGTGTACAGAGCAAACGCAAAGACCCTTTTGGGTGAGAATGTATGGCTAGAACAGGGAAGACCAGTAGAGAATAGGTAGGAGATGAGGTCAGAGAAGTAAGTGGTAAAGACACAGAGACTTGTAGCCAGAGTAAGAACTTTTATTCTGAAGAAGATGAGAAGCCAATGATTTTGAGCAAAGAAGTGACATGTTCTGACTTACATTTCCTATCCAGATTATTCTGGGTGCTGTGTTGAAGACCGCCTAGCCTGCTGGCTGGTGAGGAGGAGGAAGCAAGAGTACCAGCAGGGACACCACAGAGAAGACTATTGCCATAACCTAGGTGAGGAATCACAGTGGCTTCTTCCAGAGTATTTGGAATAAAGGTGTGGTGAGAAACAGTCAAATTATGGGTGTATTCTGACGGCAGAGCCTACAGGATTTCCTAATAGACTATATGTGGATTGTGAAAGAAACAGGAATCAAAGATGACACTAAATTTTCTGGCCTGAGCAATTACAGAATGAAGATGTCTTAAGAGGCAAAGGACTGCAGAAGCTGTAATACGCAAAATTTTATAAGTAAAGGCTTCCTTCCAGCTATGTAAAAACAATGTTGGGGATCCCTGGGTGGCGCAGTGGTTTGGTGCCTGCCTTTGGCCCAGGGCGCGATCCTGGAGACCCGGGATCGAGTCCCACGTCGGGCTCCCGGTGCATGGAGCCTGCTTCTCCCTCTGCCTGTGTCTCTGCCTCTCTCTCTCTCTCTGTGACTATCATAAATAAATATTAAAAAACAAAAAAAACAATGTTCACTGCTGTTAAAGGGTGCCCTGCCCCAAAATCTGCCATGGTCTTGGTGTTGCATATATATCTCTTTTAAGGAGGAAAATGTCATTAAAATGTTAGACTATATAATTAACTTCCTGCTTCCAACTCCATGCTTAAAGTGTGAAAAAATTGTAACTTGATTTCCCACGTTCCTGACCTACCTGAAAAATGTTTCTAGTCTTTTCTGTATTTATTAAATTAGTTAAGCTACTTAAAAAAAAAAGATTTATTTAACAGAGAGAGAGAGAGCAAGAGCACAATCAGGGGGAACTGCAGAGGGAGAGGGAGATGCAGGCTCCCCACCAAGCAGGGATCTCAATGTGGGATTCAATCCCAGGACTCTGAGATCATGACCTGAGCTGAAGACAGATGCTAGGCCAACTGAATCACCCATGTGCCCCAGTTACGCTACTTATATGTTAGCTTCATTTGTCTAGCTACTGTAAGTTTGTCCCTGAGAGGGCAGCCCGGATGGCTTAGTGGTTCAGTGCTGCCTTCAGCTCAGGGCGTGATCCTGGAGACCAGAGATTAAGTCTCACATCAGGCTCCCTGCATGGAGCTTGCTTCTCCCTCTGCCTGTGTCTCTGCCTTTCTCTCTTTCTTTCTGTGTCTCTCATGAATAAATAAATAAAATTTAAAAAAAAAAAAAATTTGTCCCTGAGAGATTTGGTTTTAATATCCTAATCAATCAAGTTTCCAAGCTAATAGGCAAAAGACTGAGATTTGGACAGTGGTTCTCAAGTTGCACGGAATTACGAAGTTTACTAAAAATAGATTCCTCAGCAGTGGTCTTCTAAAATTCTGATTCAGTTGGTCTAGGACAGAACCCAGAAATCTGCTTTTGAAAGTAGCACACCAGGGGATTCCTTGGTGGCTCAGTTTAGGGTCTGCCTTTGGCCCAGGGCATAATCCTGGAGTCCCAGGATGGAGTCCCATGTCAGGCTCCCTGCATGGAGCCTGCTTCTCCCTCTGCCTATGTCTTTGCCTCTCTCTCTGCGTGTGTCTCTCATGAATAAATATAAAATCTTAAAAAAAAAAAAAATGAAAGTAGCACAACAGTGACTCTACTGTGGGCAATAATGTTCCAAGGTACTGCTATATGGTAACATTCTTAAGAGGACAGTGCTCTTGGCCCTGTCATGAGGATTGTTATGACCATTAAATTTCCAATATCATGTGTCTCAGTACTCTGAGTTATAAAACGTTTCAGACACTATAGATGGCACACCTGAAGAAACTCAAAAGAGTTCTAAGCTAATTTAGCAGTAATTATAATGTAGTCACAACCAAAGAATATCAATGTTTCGGTATCTATAGAACTATCTATGTCACTACAGCATTAAACTTGACTGCTGTATAGGGTTGTGTCATTGTTTTAGTGGAATTGTTGGCTATCTTAAATTTACGACCTACCATCTACTCCAAGGGATTAAAGTGGGTAAGACTGCAGGTCTGGAAGCAGAGTACCAACACTACTCTTACTAATTATGAACACTGGATTTATACATTTTTAACATCAAATGTGCCCCAGTTTACTCAACCATAAAATGTGGCTAAGTATCTATCCTGTGGGGGGGATGTTTTGAAATGAATACATATTAGTACATGAAATAACTACCACATAATAAGCACTTAAATGTTACTCCAACGCAAAACAAAGAAGTCTCAAGGCAAGGTTCTCATATGTTCCAATGAACTTACCACCTTTCTTTGGTGCAGTTTGGCATTATGCTATCTTCTTGCTTATGTTATATTCAACCTACAGTGCATCATATGATCCACTCAACTGAGTATTCTATCGCATAGCCCTGGTCTAACAACATGTATGTGCAGTCATAGGAATGATAAATTTTACATACAGCTCAAAACTTAATAGTGTGAAGAACTATGGTAAACCAATAAAAATACAGTGAGATAAAAGAGGTTGAAGGCAAAGAGAACTAAATGTTGTTAAAAATAATTCAAGCATCAGAAAAGGTCCTGAATGAAGACTAACAGGAGAAGGAATGTGGATGAGCCAGGCATATTGTTAAGTCAAAAGTACACCTGTCTGTATATGCACGAAATAGAAAAGGTACAGAAGAAACTGGTAACATTGGTTGCCTCTCAGGAACTGGGTGGCTGGAAAACAGGGGTGAGGGAGACTTTTTACTCATGCTCTGTCCTACATTCTAAGCACATGATTATAGTTTCTACACATCAAAAATAATTTTCTTAAAAATACTAATGGAAATGGCGGAATAGAATCTAATGATAGGAAGGAAGAACATACAGAACTAGAATACTAATTGAACATGAGAGAAGAAGCTAAGAAGGAAAAAGATGATGCCAACGTTCTGAGTCTGTATAACTAAAGGGAAACAATGGTGGGATGAACTGAAATGTAAAGAGTATCAGGAGGTTCTGATGAAGGGAAAAGAGAAAACAACAATGCACTTAAGTGCATG
Source organism: Canis lupus familiaris (assembly GCF_011100685.1). Classification (NCBI taxonomy): domain Eukaryota; kingdom Metazoa; phylum Chordata; class Mammalia; order Carnivora; family Canidae; genus Canis; species Canis lupus. The sequence goes on from NC_049238.1 coordinate 63,669,296, forward strand.
TTAAAATTATCACGTACTTCAGAAATCCCCAAGTAGTTAAACTGTCTTTAGTATCATGACTGATTTCTCTACCCAGGGTTTTTATTTTTAAGAGCCAATCCATATAAGAACTTGAACTTTTTTTTTTTTTTTCTTGGCATGTGAGAAAATGAGAGAAATTCATGCACACAGAAAAGCACAAATGATACCTGATCTTATATAGCATGTATTTTCTGAGCTCTAAAGGACAGAACTTAGAGCAGATGAAGGAGGGGGTTCTTCAAGGTTAGATGCACATATTCAGTCATTCTGGTGTGTATAAGACTTTGCAGGCTTTATGGGATTCACTAGGTAAAATGCTCCAGGAGGAATCTAATATTCCTAGCAGTGGCATGGCATATCACTAGTAATGGCAACAGATGCTAAGGCACTATAAATGTCCCAAAGAACCCAGAGCATGGGACACATTCTGGAACCCAAGATTACCAGAAATAACTGGGGGTGAGGAAGCATGAGCTGAGGAAATATAAGAACGAAGGAAGGTGTGATTGGTTTCCTTCATTTCCTTCATATCAACAGGTTGTGCTTCAACTATGTACCTGGTGCTATGCTAGGCACTAAATAAAAAGATACAGTTTCAGTTACCAAAGAATTCAGTTTTGTTATCAGGGCAAATGTGCAAAAGCAGACAGAAACTCTTGAAATATTTTAATATTTCAGCTGCCTGTGTCTCTGCCTCTCTGTGTCTCTCATGAATAAATAAAAAAATCTTAAAAAAAAGTTCAATAAACTTTGTTGAGTTACTTTGATACAATTCTTTATCTAGTTTACAAGAAAACGGAGGCCCACACAGGTTAACACCACCACTGTGAATTTTCCAAAATCCACTGGTGCTAAAAGCCCAGCAGAGAGGCCAAATCTCCTGACACTCAGAATCATTATTTCTCACTACAACACAATATTTCATTTCTAATTCTCTGAAGGGACAACTCTATTCTGTTTTTTTCGCCCATGGTTACATGGGAAAAACAGTAAAGTGCAAAGTACAAGGCTTCTGATTCAGACAAACCTGAGTCTGAATTTTCTGACAAATTATAATACTTTGCTTAGCATTAAGGCTAATCCTAATAAAATAGATGTTCTGGGAGAAATTATAATAAACCTACACTCTTAACCAAAGATGGGGCATCTGAATTTGTACCTGCTTAGGCTTTATGCTCCCATCTAAGGATTTTTTAACAGATTCTATGAAAACTACTCAGCTAAACCAAATGAAAAAAAGGAAGATAAAAGAATAGCAGTATTAACACTAATTGATCACTTGTCAGAAAATACCTATTGCAAATAAGCTCTAGCGTTTATCCTATGACGGTAATAAATCATCTTATTTGATGATTATTAGTTTATTAACTAAGGAGGTAATATACATTTTAAAAATCCAGCTTAAATGTGTATTTTTTCATGAGCTCTGAGAGAGCCCTCAAATTTCTGTATCTATTCACATTTTCCACATCTCTCCTAAATAATTTTGATAAACCTCTTTCTCAAAAAAGTGCCTTAGAGATGATATAATTGTCTAAGCTTAAAGCATACAGACTCATTTCTCAGTTATGGTATTTTTGAGGTGGTTCACAAATATTCTACTAGTTAAGCTGAAGGGAAAAATATGCTAATTGCACTTTTTTTTCCGGCCTTAAATTCTTTCTGCAATTGTTTTAAAAATGCTGAATCATGAAATAAAGGAAACAGACAGTGCAAGGACCCCAAGCAAGTAGTTTGTCTCATACTTCAAGTTTCCTAATTACAGTATCTTGTCATTTTGGTCTTGTTAAGCATTTGGAACCAAGTAACTGAAGACTCTAAGTGAATAGAAGAATACACTCATTGTTATTCTCAGAAACTAAACTCAAGAATAAAACTAAAAGCATTTATTTTGCAAGTTATTTTATACTTTCAGCTTCCTGTTTTATTTAGGCAGCTCATCATGACCATTTCAGGTAACAATGTAGAAGTTAAAAAACCCAACTTCCTCTTTGTAAAGTGATAAAAACCCCAAGCAGTTACTTAAGAGAATGGTTGATCTTACCAGCTTTTATAGAAATAATTGCAAGGAAATCAAAGACTATCGACACCAAATTTAACTCTGGGTTCACTGTTTTTAGGAGATGCAACAAAGATAAAAAGCAATATTAAAATATATTCAGCATCATGACATAAATGCCTTAAAAACTCGAAATCTAATGCAATTAAGATCTTAAAAAGGATAAAATGGAAACTTCAGAGTTCCTTCAAGGAGGAATCAATACAAATTATGTCTGAAAATATCCCTGATTTTAACATTTTTTGGGGGGGGATCTCTGGGTGGCTCAGCGGTTTAGCACCTGCCTTCGGCCCAGGGCGGTGATCCTGGAGACCGAGGATGGAGTCCCACATCAGGCTCCCTGCATGGAGCCTGCTTCTCCCTCTGCCTGTGTCTCTGCCTCTCTCTCTCTCTCTCTCTCTCTCTGTGTATCTCTCTCATGAATAAATAAATAAAATCTTAAAAAATAAGCAAAATTTTTCTGTAATTGTACTTTCATTGTGAAAAGTTTATAGGAAAAGAATCTTTTTTTTTTTAAAGATTTTTAAAAATATTTTTTAACACGTTTGCTGTATCATTATTAAAATTAAGCAACAAAAGTATGCTAAGAGATTACAAATCTGGTCACAAATCTGCTGTTATAAAATCAAGACTATTAATGTTGTTGAACATTGTCATGTCTAAAGACATCTCAATTTGCACTTGAAATACATTTTCTCAAGTTTAATTAAAAAGGCATTCTAATTTTGTCATCTAGTTTTGTCAATGACAAAAACCCAACAATATTGGTAAATGTAGTATTTAGTGAAATTTTAACAATATTTTCCCTTAAAACAAGTGAACCATCAGTTCAGCTAACAAATGTAGGGTTATTGTGATTTTTACTATAATTTAATTTCACCGGCATCATAACTATTTGCCTTAGACTAGACATTTTATTGCAGATTCTGTTCGGCATAAATTCATATATGACACCCTTTTCTCCCCTAAGTTTTACACACAAAAATTTTCAAGAACGAGAAAATTTAACGCCAAAGTATTATTCAATGGCTTGTGTTTAGCACATTCTTCAGGGTTTCAAAATGACATGGCATACATAGGTATGACATATCAAACTACTCTGTACAGAATACTCTTGGGTCATTAACATTCCCTTGTGTCATCTCTTCTCTTGTATTAAAAAAGAAAGAGCCCAGATGCATTTATAGAGCACACAAGACTGCACCTTTTGTAACAGCCACTGTGGGAAATAAATAAAAGACATAACTCTTGTCCTATAGCGAGTCATCTAGTGAAATCATTCTAATTTCTGCAGGCCCTAAAATCAAGTATTTACTGAAAAGCCTGACAAAGCATTAAGAAAGCTGTACAGTTGTCAGCAAAAAGTCATTCCACCTAACGCAGAGCATGCGCTTGTACTTAAAACATTTTTAAAGAAGTAAATACGCAAATTACACACTTACAAATTTAACTATAATCAATGACACCACAGTGGAGCATCAAAGACGATGCTTTTGTCCAGACCGAATCTGTTAACCATGAAGTTTATGTGCTATATAAAACCTTTATGGAGTTTAAAAAAAAAAAAAAAATCCGCTGGCTATTCTTGACTTGTGAACAAGAAAAACTATTTTTCAAAAATTACCCTTAATAGTATGTAAGACGCAAGGGATGGAGAGTCATGGCTTGTTGTGTACATACGTGCAATCAATCAAGGGAGGGTCTATAGGTAAGAGTGGTGTTCAAATCCTGAGGTAAATATCCTAAGGCTTGCACATTTATTACTGAGAATTAGTTCAGCCAATAATGAGAAAAGTGGACGGGCGGGCAACACACGGGGACCTCTCCCTGTCGAGGAGTCGTGACAGCAAGATCACTTCCTGAGGAAGGAGGAGCAAAAGGGAAGTTAAGAGGCCACCCTGACCAGGAAGTGACTCGCCCTAAACTAGCCTCAATCATATCTAAAAATGGGGGGCTGGGGCGAGCCCCGACAGTTAAAGGCGGTAAAATACCTGCTTCCTGATCCGAGACATCACCATCCACCCCGCTCTTAATCACAGAAAAAGAGTCCACAGCCACGACTCAATAAAGGAAAGTCTTTCCTCTTCCGGGAAGGTCACTGGGTTGTCACTCGGGCCCAGAGGGAGAGAAAAGAGTTGAGGAATGGGGAACTGGGGCCACTGTGAGGCAGAGGAATGCCCCTAGAGACGGAAGTGTCCCAGCTGCAGCGGGTATGCCGCCAGCACAGCCCAGCAAGGTTCTTCCACCTGGGGACACTGCCAGGGTTTCCACCGCAGCCAGGTCAGGCCCCTGTTCCCTGTCGCGGGAGGACGCAAAAGAGAGAGGCGGACCCCTTACCTTCTCCTCATCCGACACCCGATCCTCGAAGTCGGCCATCTTGGGCTGCTCTGGCCCAGCCCGGCCCCGGCGCGAGGCAGGCCGGGAAGGAAGCTGAGTGATGGAATCACCGCGGGGGCCGTCGGAAGGACCCGCCCGGAAATGCCGGCCCAGAGGGCGCCATGTCAGTTACTGGCGGGGGTGCGGGTTCCGAGCGCCGGCCCTCGGGGAGTCCGTAGCTCGGCCTCAAGGCTGGTCCTTAAAGGATTTTAAGTCTAACAGCTTTCTCATTGAGTTGCATTCATGTCCCCATTCATCCAGGAGGCGCTGGGAGCGTGTTTCGACTACTGACGCCCGAGCTCCTTCCGACAAAATAGCGATGGCTACTATAGGTTTTCCCAGTACCCGTGATCTCCGTGGCAGCCGAGTCCAAAGGGTTACGTGCTGCTCGGGCCCTGAACCGGCCGGTGGCTATTCCAACCCCATAAACAGGGTTAAAGGTGACCCTCAGCCGTATGGAAGCAAAAACGTTTCAGCAGTCCGAGGTCACATCTCAGTCCAGTTCCTCCAGAATCGGCGCCGCTAGCCTCCCCTTCCCGCCCTCCGAAGGAAAGGTAGACTGGGACGCTCCTCCACCTTCCAAATGGCTTTGGTCCGCGTTCCTCGGACCTGAGCTTTCACAGAGGCCACCTTCAGGTCCGCCACTATCCCAGGATTCCCGACTCCCGGTTTCCTGCCCTTCTCCCCTCCCAGCTCCCGGAGCGTGCGGGAGCGGCAAGATGGCGGACGGCGGCGGCTTGGGTGAGGCAGCGAGCGCTGCGGCCGCTCCTCCCGCACCTACTCCCGGCCCGAGCCCGTCGCTGGGCTGGAGGGAGCGACTGCGGGCCGGGCTGGCGGGGACTGGGCCCTCGCTGTGGTTCGTGGCGGGGCTCGGACTGCTTTACGCTCTGAGGGTTCCGCTGAGGCTGTGTGAGAACTTGGCTGCGGGTGAGAGGCCCAGACCTCCCTGGGGACGGGGGCGGGGGGGGGAGGGGAGGGGGGAGGGGGGCTAGGAGAGTGGCTGGGGGCAAAGGGCAAAGGGCGGAGATTGTCCGCAGTCCCCGCAGGCCTTCGGAGAAGGAGTCGGCGGTGCGGGGTCCAGGGCGCTCTTCTCCTGGGCCGCAGGTCCGCAGCTGATTGTCAAACCTGAGCCTCGGCTATGGGCTCCTCCCTTGAGCTCTTAAGATCCGCCCTCCCGGTTCTGTCCTCGTCGACCCGCGCGCGGAAGAGCCACCTGACAAGCTGTAGGATTCAGGTAGCGCAACAGATGAGAGCGTTTTCCTATCGGCTGCAGAATTATATACACCCCCAGCACTGGTAGAATCCCTTGAAAATCATTCTTCTGAGTCTCTCGCCGATGAAGAGTTCCCACACCTAGACAACAAAGATGAGGGCTTATGTATTCAAAGGCCAAAAAGGAAAGAAAAAAAAAAAAATGCCGTGAACTTAGCCAGCCATTGTCTCATCTTGAGATAGTTCTGTCAAGAAATGGTTTTCGTGGTATTTTGGCCTGTTCTTTGCTGTAGGCTTTATCCGGAGTAATAAAACGGCACAGGAAGTGAAGGGAAAGAGAGCCACCAACAGTGATGGGTTCTCCTTTCAACGTTTATAGAGAGCTTGCTTTGTAGTCTGAGCTGAACATACGAGGACGTGTAAGAAGTGATGCTGATTCCCTGGATTCTGCAAATACTGCCCCTTACCTGTAGCCAGGGCAAAGCGGATGGGAGCCCAGGGCCTCTTACCATGTCTTGATAATATTTCCACTCAAGCTCCGAACAAGATGAAAGTACTTGTGCTGTGTGATGGCTGTGACTGTCCCTACCTGTGGTTTAGTTTTCTGTCGCAAGAAAAGGCACATGTTCCCTTACCTATTTGACAGGATGACATGAAATACTGTAAAATAATGTTCTGAAATATTTTGGACTTTTTAGAACATAGGTTATGTATATCAGCTCAGATATAAGTAACATATCAAAACAAACTAAATATATTGGCTGAAAGAGCTGATTTGGTGTCTCTGTAATGTTAATGAAGTGCTCACTAGTCATATGCCCAGCAAAAACTATTCGTTGACTTTATCATTTATTTTTCCATGTGTTAACTAGATACACCATTTAGATGAAAGTAGTTAACTATGATTGATTTTTATTTATTTCCGAAACCTGTTGTGTTTATGGGACAGTTATTTGAAGTGGAAAATCTGGTCCAGGCTTTCAGTGAGTCAGATGCAAAGATCTCTCTCGATCTGTTGCTCTTCTCTTTGGTTTATTTTGCCTCTCTAGCTGACATACCAAATACATGCACATGCTAATTCCTTCTAATTTAAAACGCTGGTTTGTATCCCACCAAAATAATTAGGGAGTGATTTTTAACCTCCTTTGTAGCAGAATGTTTATTTAGTTTATCCTTAGGGATATGCAAAACTTCTTACCAAAGTTACGGTTTATAATCTCTTAATTCTCAAAAGTAATCTAAATTATCTCATCTTTATTTGCTTATTTAACAAATTATCAGTTTAAAATGCTACCCTTACAGGTTCGGAGGTAATTTTTAAGATATGATGGAACGGGAATTTAAAGTGCCTTTTTAAAAGTTACAACTTTCTCAAATGAATCTCATACTGGATATTAACACTATTTATATCCCTCCGCTCATAAAGACTCCTGCATATTTGTAACTTGAGTATTTTGAATTTGCATTTTTTTAAACTTTGATTTTTTTTTTTTTTTTCCCTTTTGCAGTGACAGTATTTTTAAATTCATTGACACCCAAATTCTATGTGGCACTTACAGGAACATCTTCTTTGATATCAGGACTAATATTTGTAAGTAGTTTCCATTTCCTTCATGATTTGGTATTTATCTAAAGATCAAATATCGGGGAATCCCTGGGTGGCTCAGCGGTTTAGCACCTGCCTTCGGCCCAGGGCGTGATCCTGGAGTCCCGGGATTGAGTCCCACATCGGGCTCCCTTCATGGAGCCTGCTTCTTCCTCTGCCTGTGTCTCTGCCTCTCTCTCTCTCTCTCCCTCTCCCTCTCTCTGTCTCTCTGTCTCTGTCTTTCATTAATAAATAAAATCTTTTAAAAATTTTTTTTAAAAATAAAATAAAGATCAAATATCTTTATAGTTACCATAATTACACATACTTAAAGATTAGCATTCTCAATATGTGTTCAGAATTTGAAAAAAACACTGCATCTTCCTCTCCACTTTGAGAGACTGGCAGTATTTATTTGTATATGGAATACTATTGCATCCTGGAAAGGGTAAGGATTGGAGGTGGGTTCCCAACTAAATGCTTGCAGGGCCCAGTTTAGTAACGAAAGTGAATAAAATAGGCAGAGTGTAAAAATTAAATTCCTTTTTTACATTTAGGACTGGCTAGTCTGAATAACGCATGCTCCTTCTGGAAAGGGATAAAGCTAGTTGTTGCCACATAGATTTGCAAACCACTGTTATGAGATCTTCCAATTTTTTATATGATTTTGAAAGAATCTGGATGCAAGAAGTTTTTATATAAAAGTCTCTCATTAAAAAAAAAAAAGTCTCTCATTATTTTAATCTGGGCAACATCGGGCAGACTAAAAATTTGTGTCTTGAATTCAGCTAATAGGTTGCCAGTTATCTTCTCTGGAATGTTTAAGAGCAGAGTATTGGAGCCAAGCTAACCATCACTTTATTTATTTATTTTCTAACTGTGAGAAGGAAATTTTTTTTAATTGAAGTATAGCTGACATACAGTATTAGTTTTCAGAACCATCACTTTGTGTGACTTTGAGCAAGTTAATTAACTTTTCTGAGCTTTAATTTCCTCTTCTATAAACTGGGGATGACAGTATGAGCTTCATAGGATTATGAAGACCAAATGAGATAATGTGTGTAAGAACTTTCAATAACATGGTAGAGCTAGCTCAGAGCACTTAATGAATTTTGGCCATTATTATTCTGGAAGTCTTATAATGAAACTTGTTTAACCTCAATTCAGCTTTTCCTTGTCTTATTGAGTGAGCTATCATTTTCAATTAAGAAATTTAAAAAAATATATATATATAATATATCTCTATTAACTAGAACTAGTATTTCTTAGTATGCTGCTACAGTATAAAAATCTTAGGAAGTATGACCTGCATGACCAATGTTTTTTTTTTTTTTAATTTTTAAAAATTTTTTAAATTTATTTATGATAGTCACAGAGAGAGAAAGGCACAGAGACACAGGCAGAGGGGAGAAGCAGGCTCCATGCACCGGGAGCCTGATTTGGGATTCGATCCCGGGTCTCCAGGATCGCGCCCTGGGCCAAAGGCAGGCGCCAAACCGCTGCGCCACCCAGGGATCCCATGACCAATGTTTTTGTGTGTGTGTGTGTGCGCTTCTTTTTTCATCTCTAGATGGTGCTCTTCTATTATAGTAGAAATAATGACATTTGTATTAGAGTGTTTTTTGTTTGTGGTTTTTTCTTTTTTTTTCTTTTTTTTTTTAATAGGGACTAATACTTGGCCATTTCGTTAAAGTGAAATACTAGACAAGATAGGGATTTTCTCTTGACTTAGAAAGAATTACTGAGGAATTTAGGATGAAAACTATATGGTAATATAGTTCAATTAGTTAAAATTTACTGATTATAAAGCCCATTCATAGTTAAGCATATTTTAATATATTTAGTCAATAGCATGTAGAAATGTAAATAAAGATAATGATCTATCTTTAAATAACTGATGAGTGGAAAAAGCATTAGTCTCAGAACCAGAAGATGTAGTTTTGAGTCTTGACTCTGCCACTTTACAATCTGATAACTTTGGGCAAGTCACATAAATTTTCTGAGTCTTAATTTCCTCATTTGTAAGAAGGAGAAAAGCTTACACATATATATGTATAAAACACAGCATGTGTAATATATAAAATAGTTCTTCACATTTGTTATTGTTTTTATTTATTTATTTTTATTTTATTTATTTATTTATTTATTTATTTATTTATTTATTTATTTATTTATCATAGTCACAGAGAGAGAGAGAGAGGCAGAGACACAGGCAGAGGGAGAAGCAGGCTCCATGCACTGGGAGCCCGATGTGGGATTCGATCCCGGGTCTCCAGGATCGTGCCCTGGGCCAAAGGCAGGCGCCAAACCACTGCGCCACCCAGGGATCCCTGTTATTGTTTTTAAACTAGAGTTTTAAATTTACAAAAATTAAGAAATTCATATTGTAATAGCATTGTATGGTGATGGTACGTACACTTGTGGCAAGCATAGCATAATGTGTAAAGAAGTCAAATCACTGTATTTTACACCCGAAACTAATGTAATTGTAGATCAACTATACTCAAATTTAAAAACTTTTTAAAAAGTAAATTAGGCTCAGTAAGAGATTAAAAACAGTAGCCAATAATAAAATAGAGTTGTTATAACAATATACTGTAAAGAAAATTAGAAAATTCGAGTAGTGTTTTAAAGGTTAAACTGTGTCATGGCCCTTACAATATCGGTGAGTTTTTATTAGCAAAAGTTATTATGTTTATAATTTTTTTTACTCCCTGAAATACGGAAGCTAGCTATACTGTTTGTGTTACTTCTATCTGAAGGGGTAGGGGACAGAGTGCTTGGGAGCTTGAAAAAAGCAATGAAGCCAGTTGTTTAGCTAATTATTACAAGTGAAAAGATTACTTTGAAAGGAAAACTCAGGATCCAATGGGAATGCATATAATACTGCTTTCTGTTCTGTTTAGTCAGGAAAGATTCCCTAAGTATCTGTCATTTAAGCTGAAACCCAGAAGAGCCAGGCAAAGGTAGTTGAGAATGCTAGTGTCCAAATATGAAACATTCATAGGCTAGAGATTTCTTTCTTTCTTTCTTCTTTCTTTCTTTCTTTCTTTCTTTCTTTCTTTCTTTCTTTCTTTCTTTCTTTCTTTCTTTCTTTTCTTTCTTTCTTTCTTTCTTTCTTTCTTTCTTCTTTCTTCTTTCTTTCTTCTTCTTTCTTTTCTTTTCTTTCTTTCTTTTCTTTCTTTCTTTCTTTCTTCTTTCTTCTTTCTTTCTTTCTTTCTTTTTCCTTCTTTCTCTTTCTCTTTCTTTCTTTCTTTCTTTCTTTTCTTTCTTTCTCTCTAGCCCAACATAGGGGTAGTAAAACCTGGAGATCAAGAGTCGCACACTGTACTGACTGAACAAGCCAGACACTCCCACAGAGCATCTTTTGATTCATCTTTCATAACAGTGATAAACCATGAAAACATAAAGGAGTGAATATCCTGATTTTTAAATGTTTCAATATGAGAATCAGCCTCTTAACCTACATTAATTACACTGCCAAATATTGGAGTAATACTTCATTATTCAGAAGACACTTAGAGGGTATCCCTGGGTGGCTCAGCAGTTTAGCGCCTGCCTTCGGCCCAGGGCGTGATCCTGGAGTCCCGGGATCTAGTCCCACATCAAGCTCCCTGCACGGAGCCTGCTTCTCTCTCTGCCTGTGTCTCTGCCTCCTTCTCTCTGTGTCTCTCATGAATAAATAAATAAAATCTTAAAAAATAAATAAAATCTTAGAAAAACAAACCCCCCCCCCCCCAAAAAAAAAAACAAAAACAAAAGGCACTTAGGATTCTTAACCATGTTTGATAGGCAGGACTTTGGGGTCTGAGAGGCTAGAGATGGAGTGACTTAACCCGGAGCACACAGGTGAACTGGAAGCCAAATGTGGGTTCTCTAACTCTAGTCCAGTGGTTAATCCACCATGCTAGTTGTTTCAAAACTGTTTTTCTTCTAATTATGCTACAGATGGAATAAAATGAGAATGTAACATAACAGAGTTAACTTATTTACAGATTAAATGCTCTTGCTGGTTTTTTGTTTAAATAATCTCAATACCCAATGTGGAGCTCAAACTCACAACCCAGAAACCAGCAGTCCCATGCTCTCTATCGACTGAGCCAGCCAGGTTCCCCTGTTTCTTGTTGTTGTTTAAATATTTAATTTACAGATATATTTCTTCTAGTTTTGCCTAAGGTTGTCTAAATTTTATAGCAAAGCTATAAAAAATGATTTTATTTTTGCCTGGCATGTGTTATTGGGGAAATCTTTTGTTTCTCTTTTTTTTTTTTTTTTGGAAGGAGAGTACATTTAAAACACTGAATTAAATGGGAACATCTTGAAAGAATGTTTTAATTTGATCTCATATATCTTCTGATAGTTCTATTTCTAGTTAAGCATTTTTTTTGTTTGTTTGTCATAGATATTTGAATGGTGGTACTTCCATAAGCATGGCACATCTTTTATTGAACAAGTATCTGTGAGCCATTTACGACCACTGATGGGAGCAACAGAAAGCAGCATTTCAGAGCCAGGTTCTCCTTCTAGCAACAGAGAAAGTGAAACCAGCAGACAGAATTTGTCAGGTGACTAATACGTTTTCAGAGCTGTATAGTTAAGATTATGTTTGTCTGGGGGAGATAGAAAACTCACAACATAGAGGTTTGTCTTTCATGTAAATATAGGTAATCTGCAGCTGATACAGAAAGCAATGATCATCAGTGACTCAGTCTCTCATTTTGTTAGCCTCCCATCCCCAAGTGAATTTTTTCCTTGTGGTCCAAGATAGTTGCTCTGGTTTATGCCATCATATCCACATTGCAATCAGCAGGAAGGAGACTAGGCCAGTAGTCTTTCTTTCCCACAGCAGCCAAGGATACTTCTCAGTGTGTTACATACTCTTTTCTCAACCCCACAGCAGCCAAGGATACTTCTCAGTGTGTTACATACTATTTCAGTTTGCTTCCTACTGGTCAGACCTCTGCCACATGGCCATAAGTACCTATAAGAAGCTAGAAATTGTAACTATTTTCTCAGCATACATATGCTCAGCTAATAACTGGGAGATCTTATTAGATAAAGGAGAGAACAGAGACAGCCATTTCTGCCAACATCACAAAGGTAGGAAATATACTTTTTATTCTCAACATATTTATAAAGCCATCAAAATCTCACTTATTCATATATAAATACTCCATTGTCACACTTTAATTGTAGGCTTTTCTTCTATATGTATCCAGTAATACAAGGTAGATATTATTAATGATGTGCAATTAGGAAAGTAAAAATTTGAAGGCCAGATAGAAGTGATATTTTTGGACTAATTAATTTAATATCAGCTAAATTCATATAGTAATAATGCAAATGACTTAATTACATAGAGTGCCATAATGTCTTGTTTGTTCAGTAAACATAACCACTAGAATTCTATTAGTTTAGTAGAAAAATACTGCCACATATTTTTAGATGTGGTCGGGAAAAATCTCTAAGAAAATGCCATTTAAGCTGAGCCCTGAAGCATGAGTTGTTGTTGACCAATAATAGTAGGGATGGAATTAGCAGCCATTCAAGAGTACAGAAAGGAATAATGGTACTTTTCCTACCCCTTTTCTTTTTTCCTCTTTCATAAAATAATTACAGAACTCCTGAGAATAAGACATATTAAGGTGAATATGACATAGATCTGTCTTCAACAACCTAGTTTAGTATGTAAATAATTATTACGACAATAATGCATTATATGGTCTTATTCCCTATTGTGAGATTGAGTATATTATTGCATACGGAGAGTGAAGACACTCCTTATCCTGCACTCTAGCCTAACTGGACTGTGTGATTTTTATGATACTTCTTCTCCTTAGAATGTTCTTTATCTGACGACCTTTTACTCATGATTTTATAATGATTTTACCAATTTTGTTTAAATGTCACCTCCTTTCTAAAGCCTTTTCTGATTTCCCCAGAGAAAAATTAATCACTTTCTTTTTTCTTCTCTTGAAACAAAATATATCTCTTTATTTATTCATTCATTCATTCATTCATTCATGAGAGACACAGAGAGAGATAGGCAGAGGGAGAGGCAGGCTCCATGCAGGGAGCCTGACGTGGAACTCATCCCAGGTCTTCAGGATCACAGCCTGGCCTGAACGCAGCGCTAAACCGCTGAGCCACCTGGGCTGCCCACAAAATATATCTCTACTATAGCACGTATCACACAGTATAGGTGGTAGTTTACATGACTGACTCTCATGTAACATTTCATTCATTTAAACAAGTTAGTTCCAAATGCCATGCTAAGCTCCAAGAATACAAAAATGCACTTGATCTTAGCCAAAAGGCCGAGAAGCCATCCAAGAATACAAAAATGAACAAAGTTGTAAGAGCTCATATATTATTTATTTATTTTTATTTATTTATTCATGAGACAGAGAGAGAAAGAGAGGCAGAGACACAGGCAGAGGGAGAAGCAGGCTCCATGCAGGGAGCCCAACGTGGGACTCTATCCCAGGTCTCCAGGATCACACCCCGGGCTGAAGGTGGCGCTAAACCACTGAGCCACCCGGGCTGCCCAAGAGCTCATATTTTAAAGGGAGAAACCTAAAAACTAAATGGATAATCACATTGTGATATGTTAAGTGCTATAAGTGAATTATGAACTAAATGCTATAGAAATAGAAATAGAATAATTAGGGTTAGTTGTTTGCTGTGTGACAGCAGGGGTGATCCAGACCTTAGTCATCTTTGTGTTATTTGGCTAGCACTATGCATAGCATACAGTGACTATATAATAAATGTTGGTGAAATTAAGATTTAACTGCGGTTGATTAAGCTAACTCATTTCACTTTTTTCCCCCTTTGTTTTTTAGAATGCAAGGTATGGAGAAACCCTCTAAATCTTTTCAGAGGAGCAGAATATAGGAGGTATTACATTTTACTTTCAGTTTAATTATAGCATTAGTTTTGGAGTACAAGTATTATGGAAACATTTGTTTTTTTAAACACATCACAACCCTTCTAGTTGGAGAAACTGATATATAATAAGGTGAAATGATTAGCCCAAGCTCTAGTTGGCAACATCTTCACTGTATTTACTTTTATAATCCTGAGAAACATTGCTTCAAACCTATATGTTTGTTATAATAGTAAGTATAAATTTGGCTCCTGGTTTTGGCAAAAAGCCTTTTCAGAGAATTCATGAGGTTAAGAAGTACAAATGTCAGCATATTCTTATGCATATATGCTCAATTTCAAAGTTTATTTGAGGACTCACTAGAAAATACCAATCTGAATGTGAATATGAACTCATTTGTGCAACAGTACAGGATACAGTAATTTTATATTGTATTTTATTTTTTAAAAAAAGATTTTTATTCATTTTAAGAGAGCAAGTGTGCGCACATGTGCATGGGGAGGGAGCAGAGGCAGGGGGAGAGAATCTTAAGCTGACTCCATGCTGAGGGTGGAGCCCAGTGTGGGGCTTGATCTGGCAACCCTGAGATCATGACCTGAGCTGAAATCAAGAGTTGGTTGTTCAACCAACTGAGCCACCCAGGTGTGCCCCTTGTATTTTATATTGCCTTTTGCTAGCCACATTACTGTTTCCATTTCTCTTCTGGTTTTAACCCTAGATGAGAAAACAGCTTTTGACATTTAAGCCAAGGATACTTAATGAGGGCTGTGTTTTACCTGGAGGTAGACTGGGGCATGTTATTTAATTCACTGAACAAGAAACGTTAGGTGTCTACTATGTACAGCCACTGTGCAAAATGATGGGGATACAGGATCGAGCAATAATCTCTGTGCTTAAGGACTTGATAGTGTAGGATAGTAATATCCTGGGAAGGGACAGTTAGGTTTTTATGAGAAATGCCTTTAGTCTGTATTAAAGGATTCTGAAAGAAACAAGTCCTTGAACTTGTCACTTCATTTGTTGAAATAAAAATGTTTTAGGCTATTTCTTATTGTATTACAGTGTTTACTTCACACAGATATATAAAAGAACTATCTTAATACCAGGAATTTATATTTCTTTTTGAAGGGTTAGTTTCTCTTAATATAAAAGTCTCAATTGCATTGATAATCTATGTGTGGTTTTAGAAAGCTTGAAGTCCTATTGTAGTCAATCAACCTTTAGCAATTGTACAGTATGTAATTTCATTTGTTAGATTCATTTCAGTCTCTACTTTATGACCCAATTTTTGCTTTTACTGAGTCTTTTTTATTTGCTTCTAATTAAGCTCATTAATAATGTGTATTATATTTTTTAACTCCTTTAAATCATTTTGGGAATAATGTAGATTGTTAATAAATAGCTTTTTTACGAGTTTGGAATATGTAGCAAAACTATGCTAATTGAACAAGGATCTACTTTTTCTTTATGATAATTTCTCACAAAATAGCTTAAAAACTTTAACAATGCAACTTATACTATTAAATTAAAATCTTTTGTCATATACATATAAAATACTTACAATGTGCTTTTAAAATGCTTTTTTTGGACTTCAAAATGTATGCATATTCATTGTAGAAAATTGAAAAATGAAGAGATATATCAAAAAGAAGGTAAAAAAAATAATAAAGTAAAAATCACCTTTCCTAGCACCAAGTGATATCTGCTATTAGTATATTCATCCAGTATCCCTTCTATATGCATGTATAAAAACAAAACTGGGCATCATTATGTGTATATAATTTTATTTATTTATTTATTTATTTATTTATTTATTTATTTAAGATTTTTGTTTATTCATGAGAGACAGAGAGAGAGAGACAGAGACATAGGCAGAGGGAGAAGCGGGCTCCCTGCAGGGAACCTGATGTGGGACTCTATCCCAGGACCCTAGGATCATGCCCTAAGCCAAGGCAGACACTCAACTGCTAAGCCACCCAGGTGCCCCTATTGATTTATTTTTAAAGATGTATTTATTCATGAGAGACTCAGAGAGAGGGGCAGAGACACAGGCAGAGGGAGAAGTAGCCTCCATGCAGGGAGCCCAATGTGGGATTTGATCCTGGGATATGGGATCACGCCCTGAGCTGAAGGCAGACACTCAACCACTGAGTCACCCAGGTGTCCCTGTATATAATTTTAGATCCTTTTTTTTTTAACCCAAAGTATGAATTTTCCACAGAATTTCTTCATACATGAATTGCCTTTTTTTTTTTTTTTTTTTTTTAGAAGGGGGAACAGAGAGGCAAAGAGAGGGGAGAGAGAGAATCATAAGCAGATGCTCCACTGGGTGTGGATGCTGACAGGGGGTTCAATCCCAGGACCCTGAGATTATGACCGAGACCAAGTCAAGAGTCGGATGCTTAAAGCCAACTGAGCCACCCAGGTGCCTCTTCATACATGAAATTTCTTCAAAAACATGATTTTTAATGGTTGTACTCTATTCTATTATATGGAGGTACCATACCTTTTTTTTTTTTTTTTTAAGATTTTATTTATTCATGAGAGAGAGAGAGAGAGAGAGAGAGAGAGGGGCAGAGACACAGGCAGAGGGAGAAGCAGGCTCCATGCAGGGAGCCCCACGTGGGGCTCAGTCCCCGGTCTCCAGGATCACACCCTGGGCTGAAGGCGGCGCTAAACCGCTGAGCCACTGGGGCTGCCTGGAGGTACCATACCTTACCTACTGCTCCCTGTCTGGGTCACAGATTATGTTTCACAGTCAACATTTACACTAGAGGGGTATCATTATATATAAATATTTAGCCTATGATATTAAACGATGATTATTTCCTTAGGGCTGGTTTGTAGTACTGAGATTAGTTTTTTTATTTTTCCTCTGTGCTTTAATATATATTTTTTATTATGGATATTTTCAAAAATTAAAAAGTAGAGAGAATGGTATAATAGAATTCCACATACCCATCCCCTAGTTAGATATTTCTAAGACTCCTAATATATATTATCTAATTGATTTTTGCAAAGAGAAATGTAAATGTCAACTTACATTTATACCAGCATTATATGTGAGTCCATATTCCACCTCATCCTCAACAACATATATTTACCATTTGACAGATGAAAAGTAAAAATTTGTTAATTTAATTCACTATTTGTTAATTACAAATGAGATTAATGACCTTTAAAATGTACTTGTCAGTTTGTTAACTTGCTGTTAATTTTTGTGGGTTTGAGGGGGATATGAAAGTTTAAGTTTCTAATTTAGTAAAATTGGGAAAAAGTTTCTATTTGCTTCATGCTTTTAAAGCCCTTTACCATTTTGACATCTAGTAAAAGTCTACCTATGTTTTCTTATAGTTTTTTGTAGTTTTACTTTTAATAATTCTAATTCACTGAGAATTTAAGTATATTTATTTAATAAGGTAGGTATCTAAGTCAAATTGTTCTATCCCTTCATATCTAATTTAGAAGCACTAATAATCTGCCCTTTTCCCTTTTGATTTTTGATGTTTTATTGTCATTCTCTAAGTAGTTTATATAGGTTATCTCCTTTTTTTCTGATAAAAAGCTGAAATTGATAATTATAATCTGATAATCCTGAAATAGAATTTGTAGCAGTATCTTTTTGCACTTTAGTATCTGTTATACCAGGTAGATATGCTCTCATGTTCAATATACATATTTTCTGTGTTTTGGTAAAGATACACTTGGGTGACTGGTAAAGAGCCACTTACATACTATGACATGAATTTGTCAGCTCAGGATCATCAGACCTTTTTCACGTGTGACACGGACTTTTTACGTCCTTCAGACACAGGTATGTGTCATATCTGTTCATGGGGTAAACAGTGGTGATGAAAATTATCTTAAAAATTTTTTATAGTTACTTATACAAAGTTATTTGGCTTGAAGTTGTTTACATCATAGTTAAGAGACCCAGATTAGATTGAAACTAATTATGGAAAAAGAAACTAATTATGAATGTTATTACACTACCTATCCTTCTTATAAGAAGTTTATTTTATGAATGTATGAAATTGTTTCTTTTATTACTGAAAAAACCTTTTAGATCAAGTACAACTGCTCATGCAGAAAACAGTATATCCAGTTTGGCCTGGGAAATTAACACATGCAATTATACATAAAAGAAGAAGACAAAGTAACAAAGTATAAACATGGGAGCATGGCATGTAGATTAAAATGGAGTATATTTTATCACTGCTTAGATGGAAAACCCTGGGAAGACAAGAGCTGTGCACATTCCTTAAAGAGCATAGTTAAAAAAAAAGAAAAGAAAAAAAAAGAGGATAGTTAAAGAATGTACATAGTTCCTACATGGAATATTGTGATAATCAGGGCTCATTCTATACATAGTTTATTAGGGTACCATGTACCATTTATTAGGGTATCAGGTACTAATATTGCTGATATTAATAACAAAAAATGAAGTATATTTTATCCCAGTCATAAGCTAAAGGTGCATATAAAGTAGTGGAAGATCATAGAATTGTCTATGCTTAGGTCTCTTTAAGTCTTCTCTGTAGAAGACAGTATTGAGACTCTTAAATACATGATTAAAGACAGGGATCTTTATCACTATCCTTTTACTTTGAATGCCCTCTCATTTCTTATCTATCCTCCTACTTTCATGCTTCCTGCTTTTATCCTTAAAGATGCAAATTAAAGTCACATTCTGTAGGTACCCTTCTCTCAGAACTCCAGAGTGAAACACTTTCTTCTCTGCAGTACTGCAGTACTTAGTCCAAGGCTCACTGAAACAATTCTAGTTAATTTATTCAACCACAAACATTTACTTGTTAATTTTATCATGTTGCTTTAATGTTTATCTTCCCTAATAGGATGAGAAACTTTAAGAAAGCAGGGACTGTATTCTCATCATCTTTGAATCATTATTATCTAAGAGCACATTGCCTGGCATGCTGTAAATATTAATATTTATTTTTTGATGAAAGTATCAATGAATGACCTTGGTGTCACAGATGTCTTAAGCAATTTCACTAATAATAGCTAACACTTATATAGGACTTACCATGCACCAAGCACTGTTCTAAGCAATTTATATGAAGTACTGATTTAATCTTCCCAGTCATTTTATGAGATAGGTACTTTTATCAGCCTCAGAAATAAAGGAATGGAAAAAAGGAAGAAAGGAAGAAAAAGAGAAAGGGGAAAGAGAAGAAGGAAGGAAGGAAGGAAGGAAGGAAGGAAGGAAGGAAGGAAGGAAGGAAGGAAGGAAGGAAAAGAAAAGAAAAAGAAAAGAAAAAGAAAGAAAGAAAGAAAGAAAGAAAGAAAGAAAGAAAGAAAGAAAGAAAGAAAGAATAAATAGAGGCAAAAGGGAATCAAGTAACATGCCCTAAGTAACCTAGCTAATAAATGATAAAGCTGGATTTCAAATTCAGGTCTGACTTTTAACCCCACTATATTACTACTACTTCACCATTACTACTACTTTAGTCACCATAGTGATAGGCAAAAGAAAATCACCACTAGGGGTCTGAAAAATAGCTTGTTTTTCAGCTTTGAAGTGAATTCTTTGTGATCTGTATCTATTGGACTAAATATACTAAGTGTGGGTGATAGCAGGAAATCCAAGGATCTTTGGAATGGTTACATAAAGGGTTTACTTGCAAATAGGAAAAGGAATAGTTTTATGTTTATATGCTTAGTGTTTATATTAATGGCAAAACTGTTGGATTGGGGAAATAACAGAAATGGAAATTAGTATGTTATGTTAACTTTAAGGACTAAAGTTGACCCTAAAGGTGACTCTAGAAATTAAGGGACCACTTCCTTATCACAAACAGAATTGCAGATATTGGTGAGCTTTTCAAATAGCAACCATGGCTGTCCACTAATGCTGTACTCTTATTTCTTTTTTAAAGATTTTATTTATTTATTTATTTATTTATTTATTTATTTATTTATTTATTTATTTATTTGAGACGGGGGGGGGGGGTGGAGAGAGAGAGGCAGAAAAATAGGCAGAGGGAGAAAGCAGGCTCCATGTAGGGAGCCTGATGTGGGACTGGATCCCAGGTCTCCAGGATCACTCCCTGGGCTGAAGGCAGTGCTAAACCGTTGAGCCACCAGGCTGCCCTAATGCTGTACTCTTAAAACATTTGTGTTCACATACCTCCTAAAGGAATTTTGAAAAATGATGTATCCCTTTCAAATATTTTTAACTTGACATCATAAGATTAAATTATTGCAAAGAATATGATTTTTAACATGTTGAAGGCTGTTAAAAATGAAACTAGAATACCTTATATTTGAATGTATTTCAAGGAATCCAATGACTTGATACCCCATTATCCACTGAAAAAGACATCAATTAATACTCTTTAGCAGTAGTAAATTTTATGTAAGTCTTTTTTCTTCTTGAACTCATCCATTTCCCACCCCTATTTGATTTTATTATAATTATTATATACTTGAGAGCCTTTATCAATGTTTTTCCACAATAATTTTTTTTGGGTATAAGTTTTTTAGAATTTTAATTTCCTTTGATCATAAGGTTCTAAATGGTACCATGCACTTTAAACTTTAATTATATTTTTCTCAAATCCTTGGAACTACGTATTTGGCTATTTCAGCTGTGGAAAATGTCCTCCATATAACCTAATTGACAGGGTAAGTTCTCATTTAATTCTGTCAACCAGATCAGACCAACTTTCTTTCTTTCCTTTTTTTTTTTTTTTTTTTTTTTCTTTTTTTTTTTTCAGACCAACTTTCTGACAGAAAAGTCTGGCTTCAGTTTTCAGGTCAAACATGTTAACATGCATCCCTATGGCAACCATTTCTCTTCTGAATTTAGATTCTAAGATAGAAAGATAGATAACTCTTAGAGCTTTACCTAGAGCCTATCACTTGGCCAAAAGAAGATTCCACCCCCTTTATTATTCTATACTTGTGCCCCCTTTGCCTTGCTATGAGGGGACTTTCTGTTAGGAGCAGCACATTCTTTGATATAAGGGGGAAGGGATGCTGATAAATGGAACTAATAAAAATTGTTATCACTCCCTTTCCACACTACAATATACTTGAATTCAAAGCATCCAGGGGCCAGAATAATCTTATTTCTGATGCCGAGCTTCACAGTTAAATAAAAGGAATTCCTATTATAGATGCCTTGACAAAAAATGACTGCCCCCAGACCCAAACTTTGAATTGCCCTTTTGGCATTTGGAGACTTTTTACACTCTAGGGAATGCACCTTGGAAAGATTTAGGATGGATGAGAAGTAAGTGTTTTTTTCTGTAAAGTAGAAGAAGGGAATCTATTTTGGGGGGTGGGGAAGCAGATGTTGAGTAGGAGAGGGAAACCAGTACAATGCATAGAACAATCAGAAGAACATTCTTCCAAGTAGATCAGTCCTTGGAAAGAGCAAATAAAAAAGTTGAGGCTTTATAAATTGGTTCTCTTAAAACCACACATACTATTTTGGTCCTTCCAAAGTCTCATGTACTTCTAGAGTTATGCATAATTCCAGCTAAATACTGAGCTCAAGGACAGACTTTATCTGTAAATTGATCCATATTGATCTTTTCAGACACTTACATAAAGGTTAATGATTATATCTGTAGTTTTGTAGTAAAAAATGTGTACATATGTGTGATGTGACAAATTTCTCTTGATTGTCATTAGTTACTAAGTTAGTAGATTCTATTCTCATCTTACTGATTTATTTATTTAAGACAGAAAACAAACATATCTTTAGGGCCAGCCAGCAGTGTTCTGTTGTGGTTTTTTTTTTCTTAAGATTTTATTTTTAAATAATCTCTATACTCAGTGTGGGGCTCAAACTCACAACCCTGAGATCAAGAGGTTCATGCTCTACTAACTGAGCTGGACAGGCGCCCCTGGCCAGTGGTGACTTTTGAATAATTTGTTTTCATGGTATTTTCTCTTCAACAGGTAAGAATCAGGAGATTTGACATTAAAACCCAGATTTACACTTTTTGAAAGTTGGAAAATATGGTAAAACTGGACCTGCGTGTACACCTTGCAAATATCAGTTAGACCTGTGACTCCCTCCTTTAGATAGTGCACATACTTTTAGTTTACACATTTATGTTTTCTGCTTGGTCTTTGTAGGCATCTACATTTATAATCCCTGATCTTGGGATTGGTTGTTTTCTTTTCTGCTTATTAGCATATTGGAATTTTTAAAAATATTTTATTTATTTATTCATGAGAGACAGAGAGAGGCAGAGACACAGGCAGAGGGAGAAGCAGGTTCCATGCAGGGAGCCTGATGTGGGACTCGATCCCAGGACCCCGGGATCATGCCCTGAGCTCAAGGCAGACTCTCAACCAATGAGCCACCCAGGCATCCCAGGATATTGGAATATTATTTAACTTTAAAAAATAGATAGATTTGATTGAATTGTGTTATTTTTTTAAGCATATCAAGAGCTCCTAAAGAGGACAGTTGAGCAGCTCTTTCTGCCCATGAGTCTTTGATAAAACCACTTTTTTGCATCAGAAAAAAGAGGACAGTTGAATACTAAATCAGCATTTTCCTTTAACTTATTTCTAAGCCTTGTTTTAGAAAGAAATATAAGTTTTTCTTCTTGAAGTTTATTTCCCCTTTCCCCTTTGGCTTGGAACTGCATTGGTTTTGAGGATTAATCTTGAAAGTGTGGATAGAGCAGTTGAAAACCAAAGAATACAATTAAGAAAAAAATACATAAACGTGGATTAGATGACCTTACTAGAAATAAAAGAAATGGAAATGAAGATGTTATAGTTTCCATGCATTAAATAAGCAAAGATTGATACCACTCAGTGTTGCTAAGTAAGGAAATAGTCACTCTTCTCCACTGCCTGAAAGAATGTAAATTAATAGTCTTATTAAGAAGAATTTGGGGGATCCCTGGGTGGCGCAGTGGTTTGGCGCCTGCCTTTGGCCCGGGGCGCGATCCTGGAGACCCCGGATCGAATCCCACGTCGGGCTCCCTGCATGGAGCCTGCTTCTCCCTCTGCCTGTGTCTCTGCCTCTCTGTCTCTCTCTGTGTAACTATCATGAATAAATAAATAAAATCTTTAAAAAAAAAAAAAAAAAGAAGAATTTGGGAGGTTATCCAAAATCTTTTAAAAGATGCATACATTCTAATCAACCATTCTACTTCTAGAAAGAAATTATTTGGTCAAGTATGCAAAAGTAGATGTTGAAAGATGGTTATTATAGCATTCCTATAATTAGCAAACAATTTGATGTATCGTAATAATGTAAGAGAATTGCTTAAATAAATTCTGAGAGATACTTAATATGCTAGAATACCAAATAACCATTTAAAATGTTGATGAACGTGGATGGAACTGGAGGGTATTATGCTGAGTGAAGTAAGTCAGTCGGAGAAGGACAAACATTATATGTTCTCATTCATTTGGGGAATATAAATAATAGTGAAAGGGAAAATAAGGGAAGGGAGAAGAAATGTGTGGGAAATATCAGAAACGGAGACAGAACGTAAAGACTGCTAACTCTGGGAAACGAACTAGGGGTGGTAGAAGGGGAGGAGGGCGGGGGGTGGGAGTGAATGGGTGACGGGCACTGGGTGTTATTCTGTATGTTAGTAAATTGAACACCAATAAAAAAAAATAAATAAAAATAAAAATAAAAATAAAAATAAATAAATAAAATTACATTGAGCTGAAAAAAAAAATAAAAAAATAAAATGTTGAGAAAATTTCAGTTTCCAAATTTGACTTTAAATATCATGTAACTTAAAGAAGAAAGCCCCATCATTAAAATTGGCAAGTCTAATATTCTTTAGTTTTCTGCAACTTTTAATGTTTGAGCAAAACCCTATTCATTACCTGGTTATTATCAGATGGTTGCTGACTTGCATCAATTTGTCAAGTTCAGGAAGCATTTACTGTCAGACAGCTGGTGACATGTTTGATATGAGAAATGTATTTTTGTTACACAAGTAGAATATATTGTCTTCTTTTCTAAGCCAAGACTAATATTTTGTTTCCAAAGGAAAACTCAAACATTTTCCACATTATTCTTGCTGGACAGTTGTAGGTTTTGTTCCAAAAGCAACATTCATAGATTGTCTGTTTTTCTTATCAAACTTGAGATAGGCCAGATAGTTTCATGAATCTGCTTTGTTTGTTTAATTTTTAAGAAACTTATTATTTAGTATGAAATTTTATTTAGAATTTATTAGTATGAAATTTTCATTTTGGTACAGTACTTGGTAGCAAAACTAATATTCTTATTCTAGAGAGATTTTAATTTATGCTTTTGTTGAATCTTGATAGAAACTGACATTTTCCAGAAGTGTACTATATTCTAAATTAATTCCTTTTCCTACCTATAATTTTATACAGAATGCAAATTCAAGAATTCTTCTTGGATTGAATCATTGATTAGACAAAGACTTTGTTTTTAAGTGTTTTTATATTTTTAGCAGTTCCATAGACCCTTTTCAAAGTGATAAAAGAACTAGAATATTTCATATTGGTTATAATTTGATGTCACCCAAATTTAATATGCATTTAGAAATATAAATGTTCATGTATAATAATGGTGCAATTAACTGGATTAAATATCTTATATGTTAAAAAATCAGAGAAAGAATATATTTTTCTTATGTGAGACGCTTCCAAATTTAATGTAAATTTCTCATAAGATTAATGTGAACTAACACTCCAGTTTCTTGTTTCTTATATTTAAGAACATGTTATTTAAATCTTTGTTTACTCTCCTAGCTCATTCTTCATACGTTTTGCGTGAGATTATTTATGTTTACCATCTCATTTACTTTTTGAAATATTTTTCCTACAGTTATGCAGAAGGCATGGAGGGAAAGAAATCCTCCAGCTCGAATCAAAGCAGCCTATCAAGCTTTAGAATTAAACAATGAGTAAGTTTGAAATATACGGAAAGTAAGTTTGTTTTGAGGGAAACTCAGACAAATGATTTTATGTTATCTTTTGTCTCTTTCTAAGACACTTGGAGTCATTAGCAGGCCCTTTTCTTTTTTTTGTATACTTGAGACAAATTTTGCAGTATTCATGGACATCTGTACTTTGCTCCTGAAATTATGAACTTATCTGTGCTTTTGAATAGAATTTATCCTAGAGATACTTTTTAAAATTCAGAATGCTTATCTAATTGGTGATAATTACTTGAGAGTTAAAAACTACTAAAATACTTATGCCACCTTTTTTAAATTTTGTTTTTCATTTAAATCATTCATTTAAAGCATTTATTCTGTCCTGAGAACTTTAGTTGCTAATGGGTTCGGAGGCATGCGAAGAGGATTCAAAATAAGTAGAATGTAGCTCTAACTTTTTTTTCCACTGTTGAGCATTTACTTTTCATAGCTCTTTGTATCAATTCTATATTTTGAAAAGGCAAAATGTAAAATCATAAGTTAATATTTAAATACAACAGATCAATAAATATTAATCTGATACTAAATAAATGCCAAGAGTGAAAGTATGGCCCCAGTTGGGGTTAATCAAGGAATGCTTCCTGAATGATGTGAATTTAGCATTGTCCCCTGTATCCTTTAACAACACCACCCCCCAAGATATATTATTATTATTATGAAGACTTTCCTAAGGTGGAGAAAAATCATAAATTATTATGAAGACTTTCCTAAGGTGGAGATATATTATCATTATTATGAAGACTTTCCTAAGGTGGAGCAGTGTAGGGAACTCCCAAAGCCGTGTATCAACTTTATTGAAACTCTGGAAACTAATTAAAAGATTATATCATCCTAGAGAATGCTTAATCAATTTGAAAAGCAGCCAAATTTCTGTAAGAGAGCTTTGTTTTTGTCTTCTTAACTTAACACTGGTCCCATCCCCACTCCTTTCCTCAGTAGCAGCCTTGAAGTCAAAAGTCTGCATTGTGGGTATAGGTTCCTGCTACCAGAGGAAATGGAATGGATCTTACTCTTAAAGATTTGTGCTTGTTTATTTTGACCTTTCTGGTAGCTCTCTGAAGGACCAGCTCAAAGGGCCTGCCTTTATTTGGGTTAATTCAGAATTTTCCCTCCATTGACTCAGCTACACTCCGGGGGCATTGTTGAAAACATCGAAAGGCAAATACACTAGTCCCTGCTGCCCTGGGGCAAGGGATACAGCTGGGGTAAACAATAGACAAACCGGAAAGCTTGAGAGGAAAGGCTGAGGAATGAGATATTTTGGGGAAAAGGGTTTGAAAAACTCACATATTTCTGGGAATCTGAGTCGTCCCACACACACTCAGGGTTGGGCACATGCTCAGAAGAAGCTTAAGAGGACCTGAGCTCTTATGTCTGTCTAAATTTCAGGTTCTACACAAAGTAAAGGCTAAGGCAGAGTTGTAAACGGCCTGTTGAAGGTGTGCCCCAATACACACATACAGCTCATCTGCAAAGCCATGTGTTTTTGTTTTGTTTTTGGTTCCAGGTGTTTAAGGCAATCTATCAAATCACTGGTTGATGCATAAAGCTAAAGGAGTAGAGGCTTCAGTAGTTACATATGATAATGAATACAAACTTTAGAAAATTAGTTCAGAAAGTCATTAAACAAATAACTAAAACAAGCCATGGGGAGGAGGGGGGAATCTAATTGCTAGAGTTACTACATTATAATCTTCAAAATTTGCATTTTTTAAAAAATATTTTATTTATTCATGAGAGACGGAGAGAGAGACAGAAGCAGAGACACAGTCAGAGGGGGAAAGCAGGCCCCTTGCAGAGAGCCCGATGTGGGACTCGATCCCGGGACTCCAGGATTATGCCCTGGCCCAAAGTTGGGTGCTAAACCACTGAGCCACACAGGCGTCCCAAAATTTGCATTTTTAAGCAAAAAAGTGTATGAGACATACAAAGAAACAAAATATGCCCGATACACAGAAAAAAAAAAAGGAAATGGATGAAGACTGTCTTCAAGGAAGTCCTCAAGACTGGACTTTCTAGACAAAAACTTTAAGTCAAATATTTTAAATATGGTCAAAAAGGTAAAGGAAGTTATGTACAAAAAACAACAAAAAGAAGTCATGAGAAGAATATCTCACCCTTAGAGAATATCACTAAAGATCTAGAATCTAGAAAGAAATCTAGGGAAAAAATTTAGAAATCTAGAAATAAAGATCAAGAATCTCAGTGAACCCCAAGTAAGATATAATCAAAGACATTAGAGAATATCAGTAAAGCTCTAAAAAGAAATCTAGGAAAAAAATTTAGAAATAAATCTAGAAATAAAGATCAAGAAGCTCTGTGAACCCCAAGTAAGTTATAATCAAAGACATCCACGATGTGACACAGTATAATCAAGCTTTCAAAAACCAAGGACAAGTGGAGACTCCTGAAAGCAGCAAGAGAAAAGTGACTCATGGTGAATGAGGGATCCTCAATAAGATTAACAACTAAGTTCTCATCAGAAACCATAGAAGCCAGAGGAGAGTGGGATGACAAAGTCAAAATTCTGAAAAAAAAGAGAACTGTCAACTAAGGATTCCTTATCTAACAGACCTCTCCTTCAAAAATGAAGGAGAAATTAAGCATTCCCAGGTAAACAGAAACTGAGAGAGTTCATTGTTAGTAGACCTATATTATAAGAAATGCTAAAAGGAATTTTTCAGGGTGAAATAAAAGAATACTAGACAGTCTTGACTTCACACAAAGCAATAAAGAATACCAGTAAAAAAAATAATTACATATACAAATATAAAATTTAATGTATTTTGGGTTTGCAATTCTTTTTTTCAATATAGTTTAAAAGACAACAATGTAAAACAATACTTATAAATCTATATTGATGGACATGTAGTTTATAAAAATGTAATTTATGACAACAACATGGGGTGTAGGGAACAGGGAAGAGCTATAGAGGAGCAAAGTTTTGTATACTATTGAAACTAAGTTGGTATTAATTGGAACTAGATTGCTGTAAATTAAGATTTTAAGTATAATTGGGGGCAGCCTGGGTGGCTCAGGGGTTTAGTGCCTGCCTTCAGCCCAGGGCCTGATCCTGGAGACCCGGGATCGAGTCCCACGTCGGGCTCCCTGCATGGAGCCTGCTTCTCCCTCTGCCTGTGTCTCTGCCTCTTTCTCTCTCTCTCTGTGTCTCTCATGAATAAATAAATAAAATATTAAAAAAAAAAGATTTTAAGTATAATTGGTAATTGTTAACCACTAAGAAATAACTAAAAAATATGTAGTAAAAGATGTGAGAAGGTAATCAAAATGATATACTAGAAAATACCTAACACAAGTACTGCAGAAAATAAGGACAAAAAAGGACATATAGAAAAATAGCAGAAATAAATCCTTCCTTATTAATTACTTAGATGTAAGTAGATTAAACTCTACAGATAAAGGCATTGATTGGCAGAGTGGATTTAAAAAACAGTTCAACTATATGTTGTCTATAAGAAACTCCTCTTAGAGACAAAGAAGTAGGAAGTAAAAGTATGGAAAAAGATATTCCACGGAAATAGTAACCAAAAGAGAGATGCAGTGGCTAAACTAATATCAGACAAAATAGACTTAAACACACAAAAAAACTTGACATTTATTTATTTGGGAAAGAGAGGGCAAGGGAAGGCGCAGAGGGGGGAGAGGGACAAGCAGGCTCTCTGCTGAGCATGGGGACAACACAGGGCTCAATCTCACAACCCTGATCATGACCTGAGCTGAAATCAAGAGCTGGACTCTCAACTGACTAAGCTACCCAGACACCCTGACAAAATTTTTGTAATGCAATTACATTATATAATGATAAAAGAGGTTCAATTCATCAAGAAGATACAACAATTATAAACTTATATGCATTTAATAACAGAGACCCAAAATATATGAATCAAAAACTGACAATTGAAAGTAGGAATAGATAGTTCAACGGTAATAGTTGGAAACTTCAACATACCATTTGGAATAATGGATAGAATAATCAGACAAAAGATACACAGTGAAGTGGAAGACTTGAACCAACACTATAAACTAGACCTAACAGACATCCATATAGCACTCTATCCAACAACAGAAGAGTATACATTCTTCTCAAGTGTACGTGGAACATTCTCTAGGATATATCACATATTACAATATAAAGAATTCTCAGTAAATTTCAAAAGATGGAAATTATATAAACTATTTACTGCAACCAAAATGGAATAATATTAGAAATCAGAAGGAAATATGGAAATTTCACAATATTGGGATAAATGGAAGTTAGACAAGACTCTTAATGAGTCAAAGAAGAAATCATAAGGAAAAATTAGAAAATACTTTGAGATGAGTAAAAATGAAAGTACAACATACCAAAACTTTTGAGATAGAGAAAGCAGTGCTCAGAAGAAACTAAACACGTTAATAAGGAAAAAAATCTCCATCAGGAACTTAAACTTTATACCTTAAGAAACTAGAAAATGAAGACCCAACTATACTAGAAGTGAAAGGCAGTAATAGATATTAGAGGGAAATAAACAAAATAGAGAATAGAAAACAATAGAATCAATGAGACAAAGGCTGGTTTTTTAAAAGATCAACAAAATTGATAAACTTTTAGCTAGATTCACCAATTAAAAGAAAGAAAAGACTCAGATTACTGAAATTAAGAATGAAACTGGGAGCATTACTACTGACCTTAAAAGCAGAATACAGTGAACTATTATATTTCTCCAAATTAGATAAATAAAATGGACAAGTTTCTAGCAACACACTACAAAAACTGCCTCAAGAAAAAGTAGAAAATCTGAGTAGACCTATACTAAGAGATGGAATCAGTAATTTAAAAATATCCAAAGAAAACCCAGTACAAGATCCTTTCACTTGCAAATGCTACCAAGCACTAGAAGAATTAACACCAGTCCTTCTTAAGCTCTCCAGAGAACTCATTCTGTGAAGCAATATTACGCTCATATCAAAACCAAAGACATCACCAGAAACAAAAATCATAGACTAATGTCTATGTATTATGAATAAAGATGCAGAAATCCTCAACAAAATACCAGCATAGCAAATCCAGCACCATATTAGAATTATGGACCGTGAACAGTGGGATTTGTCCCAAGAAAGCAAGGGTGGTTTAATATATAAAAATCAGTCAATGTAAATAAAAAAAAAATCAGTCAATGTAAGATACCACCACATTAATAGAAAAAAGAACAAGAACCACATGATCATCTCTATTGATGCAGAAAAGCTATTTGACAAAATCCTACACTATTTTATGATAAAAACACTAAAAAGTCAAAAAGGAATTGAAGGAAACTTTCTCAAATTGATAAAGAGCATCTGTGAAAAACCCTTAACTAACTACATATTTACAGATGAAAAACAGTAAAGGTTTCTTTCAAAGCTCAAGAATAAGATAAGGGCATCTGTTTTTGCCACTTCTACTTAACATTATACTGGAAGTGCTATCCAGGCAATTTGGCAAGAAGAGGGGGGGAAATGACTTCCAAATCTGAAAGGAAAAAGTAAAACTGTCTTTATTCACATATTACATGATCTTATGTATAGAAAATCTCATTGAATCTGAACACAAAACCGTTAGAGCTAGCAGAAGAGTTCAACAAAGTTACTGTCCACAGGACATATAGAAAACAAATAGGAAAATAGCAGAAGCTAGTCCTTCCTTGTATCTGTTGTACATCTATACACTAATAGTGGACAATCTGAAAAAGAAATTTAAAAAACAATTCCACTTACAATAGCATCAAAAATGTTAAAATACCAGGATCCCTGGGTGACGCAGTGGTTTGGCGCCTGCCTTTGGCCCAGGGCGCAATCCTGGAGACCCGGGATCGAATCCCACGTCAGACTCCCGGTGCATGGAGCCTGCTTCTCCCTCTGCCGGTGTCTCTGCCTCTCTCTCTCTCTCTCTCTCTGTGTGACTATCATAAATAAATAAAAATTTTTAAAAATGTTAAAATACCTAAATTTAACCAAGGAGTGCAAGACTTATACACTAAAAATGATAAAGTATTGTTGAAAAAGTTAAAGAATACTTAAATAAATGTAAAGGTATCCCATGCTCATGAATTGGAATACTTGATATTGTTAAGATGGAAGCTCAGGATCTACAAGATCCTCAAGTTGATTTACAAATTCATTGCAATCCCTATCAAAGTTTCAGTTGTCCTTGTTACAAAATAGACAAGCTGATCCTAAAATTCACATTGAATTACAAGAGCCCTCAAACAGCCAACACAACCTTGAAAAAACAAAATCGGAGAACTCACTTCCTGATTTCAAAACTAACTGTGAAGCTACAGAAATTAAATCACAGAGACAGACATCTAGATAGATGGAATCAAGTTGTACGTCCAGAAATAAACCCATGCATTTATGGCCAATTGATTTTTTTTTTAAAGATTCATTTATTTAAGAGAAAGAGAGGGAGCGAGAGAATGGGCAAAGGGAGAGGGAGAGGAGCAGACTCCCCACTGAGTGGGGAACCTGAAGTGAGGATCAGTGTCACAACCCCAAGATCATGACTTGAGCTGACACCAAGAGTTGGATACCCAACTGCCTGAGCCATCCAGAAGCCCTTTAGTCAGTTGATTTTTGACAAGGGTGCCAAGAACATTCAATGGGAAAAGAGTTTGGTCTCTTCATCAAGTGGTGCTGGACAAATGGATAGCCACATACAAAAATCAACCTTTACACACATCATACACAATTAATTCAAAGTTAATCAAAGACCTACATATAAGAGCTAAAACTGTAAAACTCCTAAAAGAAAACACAGGGGCAGATTTTTTTTTAAAGATTTATTTATTTATTCATGAGAGACACAGAGAGAGAGAGAGATAGAGGCAGACACACAGGCAGAGAGAGAAGCAGGCTCCATGCAGAGAGACCGACGTGGGACTCGATCCCAGGTCTCCAGGATCATGCCCTGGGCCAAAGGTGGCGCTGAACCACTGAGCCACCCTGGGCTGCCCAGGGCAGATTTTTATGACTAGACTTGAAATGCTCTCTTAGATAGGACACCAAAAGCACAAGCAACAACAAAGAAAAGATTAGATGAATTAGGTTTCATCAAAATTAAAAGCTTTTATGCCTTGAAGAATACTATCAAGAAGGTGAAAAGGCAATCCACAGAATGAGAGAAAATATTTGTGAGCCATATTTGATGAGTTTAATATCCAGAATATATCTAGAACTCAATTACAAAATGATAATGCAATTAAAAATGAATGGAGGATTTCTTTTTTTTTTCTTAAGATTTTATTTATTTATTTGACAGAGCACAAGCAGGGGAAGCTGTAGAGGGAGAGGGAGAAGCAGACTCCCCACTGAGCAGGGAGCCTGATGCAGGGCTCAATTCTAGGACCTTGGGATCATGACCTGAGTGGAAGGTAGAAGCCCAACTGAATGAACCACTCAGGCACCCCAAAAATGGATGAAGGATTTCAACAGACATTTCTTCAAAGGATTCAAATCAGACATTCATATAAATAACCAATAAGTACTTGAAAGGTGCTCAACATTATTCATAATTAGAGACATGAAAATGAAAACAGTGTGATGCCCCATCACAAGATGGTATAACAAAAACTTCCAGAAAATACCAAGTGTTTGCAAAAATGTGGAGAAGTTAGAACCCTTATAGATTGCAAGTGGGAATGTAAAATTTAGGTATTGCCACTGTGGAAAACAGTGTGGCAGTTCCTCAAAAAGATAAAATTAGAACTATCATATGATGCAGGAGTTCCACACCTGGTCATATAATGGAGTGCGGAAAGGAAAAGTTCAAACAAAAACTTTGAAGCAGATGTTCACAGTGGTATTATAATAGCCCCAAACTGGAACCAACCCAAATGTCCATCAATTCGTGATGAATGGGTATACAGAATTGGTATATCTACACAATGGAATATTCGTCATAAAAAGGAATGAAAAATACTGTTCCATGCTACATGAATGAACCTTATGTATATATTAAAAGTCCCCGAATGACATACTTTAAAATGGCTAATTTTATTATGTGAATTTTACCTTAATTTCACTTGATCTTAGCCAAAAGGCCGAGAAGCGATGAATTTTACCTTAAGTCAAACAGCAACCCAACATTCCTAAAAATGAGATTCATTCAGTATTCATAAAATTAATTTATTAACATCTCCATTAAAAATATTTTTGAACAAATACAAGAAAGCTCTCAGGGAAAAGAACCTCTTTTTATCATAGGCATATTGTAATTTAAAATATTTGTACTTTGATTCTACTGCATCAATTTATACCCATCTAGATCTTTTAAAAGGGTTTTTATTTTGTTATTTAAAAACATTTGAGGGATCCCTGGGTGGCGCAGTGGTTTGGCGCCTGCCTTTGGCCCAGGGCGCGATCCTGGAGACCCGGGATCGAATCCCATGTCGGGCTCCCGGTGCATGGAGCCTGCTTCTCCCTCTGCCTGTGTCTCTGCGCCTCTCTCTCTCTCTCTCTCTCTCTCTCTCTCTCTGTGTGACTATCATAAATAAATAAAAACTTAAAAAAAAGTTTAAAAAAAAATAAAAATATTTGAAAAAAAAACATTTGAGTTGGGTTTAGAATGGCAGTTTAGGATGCTACTGTTTAAAGCAGCAATAATCTAATGTTTCAGCAAAATCCAATATATGTACTGGAGAAATCTCTGTTGATTAGTGAAATTATCATATAGTTCAATTTAATATATTATTTGAAGGATGCTGGAATGGTCCGATTTGCATTTTCTATATTCAAAAGGTGCTCCTTGTCCCCAGTTGTTTGATAGCTACCTTATCTTCATTTAAAAATGCTTTTTCATTTATTTATTTATTTATTTATTTGTTTATTTATTTATTTATTTTAGAGCGAGAATGTGGGTGGGGAGGAGGGGTAGAGGGGGGACAGAATCCCAAGCAGTCTCCCTGCTGAGTGTGGAACCCAACAGAAGGTTCCATCTCACAACCCTGAGATTATGAGCTAAAAGCAAGTGTCAGACGCATAACTGGCTAAGCCACATAGGTGCCCCCCTTGCCATCATTTTTGTTTTATGCTGGTCTCATACTGTTGCCTACAATTTCTCTTCTTTTGCTTAAACACTGTTCAATAGAAATATAACATGACCATATTTGTAACTTTAAGTTTTCTAGTAACCAGATTTAAAAAGTAAAAAAAGAAATAAGTGAAATTAATTTAATATATTTTAGCTATATTCAAAATATTAAAATATTACTTTAACATATAATTGATATGTTTTTTAAACTATTAAATTATTTTACATTCTTTTAAGTCTTCCAAATCCAATGTACACTTTACACTGACATCACATCTCAATTCAGACTAGGCACGTTTCAAGTGTTCAATGACTATATGTAGCCAAGGACTTCAGTACTGGACAATGCCGGCTTAGATAATCAGAACTAGGTTATTTTCTCCAGAAGAACTAGAGTATGTACTTGCTATATCTGGGAATGGAAAGGAAACTTTTGTTTCTCTTTTTTGCCCCCAAACAGGTTAATTTATCTTATTGGCCAGCTTTTGATTTAACTGATACAAAGAGAAATCTTTGTGTTTTAGTGGGGTGAAGAAAGGAAACTTGGAGTGAGCATGTGCGTGATGAGTAAGAGCAGCAATATAGGAGGAAGACTTAGAATTCAGACCAAGGAGGTTTTGCTGCAACACAATTGTGGCTAAGTCCAAGAAAGGGCAGGGTGGCACGCATAATGAAGGCTCAGAGTTGGGAAATAGGGCTAGTCCTGGAAAGATACAATTCTAGGTCAAATGTTAAAGATTCCTTGTTGACCATGGATCTTTATTCTCAACCTTCACCCTCTCCTGTACTTGCCCCTGTTAGATGAATATTATGAAGTATATGGTGGCTAAGAGCAGGCATAGCCACTGGAGTGTATAGTCCCTTGAACTACTTTTTAGATAGTTCTTTGTGTATCTTATTTTCATCCCCCATTCACAAAGGAAAAATATGGGACAAATGATTAAGGAGTGGATATAGAAGTAGAGCAAATAGAAAATAAAGTGAAGAAAAGGAAGGTAGAAAAGGAGAAAAATTGTGGAAACACACCAAAAATATACCAATATGCCCCTAATAAATTAGAATATTAAGTGAAGGTTTTTTTTCTTCTTTAAAAGATGGAAAGTATAGGTAAAGTTAGGGAAATGTGATGCAGAACAAAGGACGTATCCAAGAGAAAATACTTCTTTACCATTTTGCTTAAAATTGCCTTGCTTGCTTTCTTCATAGCTGTGCCACTGCATATGTTCTACTGGCTGAGGAAGAAGCAACGACTATTGTAGATGCTGAAAGGTTATTTAAACAGGCACTCAAGGCAGGAGAAACAATTTACAGGCGGTCACAGCAGTGCCAACACCAAAGTCCTCAGCATGAAGCTCAACTGAGTAAGCAAATTTGAACTGATTATTACTTGACTTTTGTTTAGCTCCTGAAATTGGCTCTTTCATGTTGAAGACATAAAACAACAATAATCTTTTTTAAAAAACTCTTAAGACTTAGAAGTTAGCTTCCTTTCATAAGAGATAACTACTTTATTCATAATGTCTACAAGCTAGCAAGACAAATGGGCATTAGCTAGAGAATGCTTATGGAAGGGAACAGATGTGCTCTGGTTATTGAGAGATGTGCTACTCTGAGACTTAATGGTAATTTATTTCATATGAGAATTGGGCTGATCATCAAAGAAACACAACTCAAAAATATCCAAGATTCAGGAGAGCCTTCTTGTAATGATAAGCAGCTATCCCCTTTATCCTCACCCTTACCCCAAGCAATAGTAGAAGTACATCACTTGGTGTGCTCTTCAGACTGTATATTATCTCTACATAGTGCCAGGGAGTGACCCCTTTAGTGTAATAACATCTAGCCCTACACTTGACATTGATTCTTTCTTTCCTTGACTTTTCTCTATATGTTTGAGATCATATGGGCCAAAGCAACTGAGATTCTTTGTACTCTTAGGGATACTCTCTCAGTTAGAATTGAGATACTTCCACCAAAGATGTTAGAATCTGTAGTGCTGCTGCTTCCTGCAATTTTTTGTGGCCAGGGGGTTTTAGTTTAATGATTTTGGCAGATATTGGGCAATAAATTGAAATATGTTTACATAAAGCATTATCTGCTAGCAGTTGAGTTTTGAATCTTTTGTTTGTGGAAACTAAAATTTGGATAATGTTTTCTCTCCAAGCTAAATATTGATGTATACAGTATGTTTCATTTATGTATGTTGTTATAGAACACAACCACACAACTGTGGGAATATATAATTTTGCAGTCTGGAGCTGATGAAGCTACATCTGTGAAAAAGCCATACGATTTGTCTTTGTATAATCTCAAATATGATTCTGAGATAGTTACAGAAATATTTATTAGCTCTTTCTAGAAATAGTTTTATAGTTTGTTAATTAGTAGCTATTGAGCAAAAGTTCACACTAGCCATGGAAATTTTGTTTCGGACATCTTTTGTTTGTCAGTCAAAACAATAGAGAATATTAAAATAATAGATTGTTTATGTAGAAACTCAATAGAATTATTTTTTCCCATTAATCTATTTTATGTTAATATTAAAATACACTTGTCCAGGTATACTAATTAAATTTTTTTTTAAGATTTTATTTATTCGTGAGAAACACAGAGAGACAGAGACAGAGACACAGGCAGAGGGAGAAGCAGGCTCCATGCAGGGAGCCCGACGTGGGACTCGATCCTGGGTCTCCAGGATCAGGCCCTTGGCTGAAGGTGGCATTAAACCACTGAGCCACCCGGGCTGCCCACACTAATTAATTTATATGTAATGTACTCAGATTACTTACTGTTAGAGAAGTAATTCTATAGATAGATTTTAAGCTTTTACTATAAAAAAACTTCAAGCATATACAAAAATGTAACAGTATAATGAACCTCCATTCAATGTTTGTCACCCAGATTCAATAATCAGTAATAGTCTTCCATTCTGACACAATTTAATTTTCATTGAAACTTCTGGGTAAGCAAATAATTACTTATAAATAATGGATAATATGTTAATGAAATAGACATAATAGTAAGACATGATAATCATGTCATTTTTTTTTAAATAGGAAGAGATACCAATGTACTGGTATATATTAAAAGAAGATTAGCAATGTGTGCAAGAAAATTAGGAAGAATAAGAGAAGCAGTAAAAATAATGAGAGATGTAAGTAAATTTGATGATTGGATGTTTATATTTTTTCTTTCAGAAACTGAAAATGTGGTTTAAGTTCCAATTACTTTAATGCAGAGTCATTGTTTTTTAATTGGTAGGTTTTATAACAGGGTATTTACTAACTAATACATATTTCTAAGGGTTGAGTCTTCACAGTTTTGTTAAGAAACTAAAGAATTTCTGCTTTAATGAATCAGATTCAGCTCTATTGATTTCCTTTGCTATAATTTTAATCTTTTTTCCTTTTAATGTACAGTTGATGAAAGAATTTCCTCCTCTTACCATGTTGAACATCCATGAGAATCTCCTAGAATCACTTTTAGAATTACAGGCCTATGCAGATGTTCAGGCAGTCCTAGCAAAATATGATGGTGAGTGATAATTGACTTAGTTGATAGCCTGGTTAAATTTTTTTTTCAATTATTTAATCATGAATGTGATCCTATTCTGATATTTCTTTAATTTTCTCTTGTCATTCTTACTAGTCAGTATTTAGAATCCATGGATACAAGTTATTATTATCTTTTTTCTCAAGACTTTTGGAAGCAAAAGCCTGTAAGGAGGAACTTTTCTTCTGTAAAAATTTATTAATTTGTTTATTGAGCACTAATGTAAGTGGCTTGGAATACAGTGCTGAACAAGGAGACATGGACTTAGGCCTAGTAGGATTTACAGTTTAATAAAGGAACATAGGGCAGCCCTGGTGGCTCAGCGGTTTAGCGCCGCCTTCACCCAGGGTGTGATCCTGGAGACCCGGGATCGAATTCCATGTTAGGCTCCCTGCATGGAACCTGCTTCTCCCTCTGCCTGTGTCAGTTCCTCCTCTGTTCCTGTGTCTGTCTCTCCCTCTCTGTGTCTTTCATGAATAAATAAAATCTTAAAAAAAAAAAAAAATTCGACAACCCTGACTTAAAAAAAAAAATAAAGGAACATATAGATAAATGAATAGTATATATTGAAGTATAGTGTATTAAATGAGATAATTAGAAAAGTATCAGGTGCTGTAGACATAGGATGGTACCTCATTTGTTTTGGAGTGTCAGAGACTATTAACAGAAGTTGCTTTATGGTGCATATAAGAAATTCAGAGTAACATTTTTGCAATATTTTTTGGTTATAAAATGTAATTTACTATTTCATATAATCCATACAAGAATCTTATGAGGTGGTGGGACAAATTTTTGTTAGTAGGCAAGGAAACTGGAGTTGAAGAAGGTTAAGTAATTGGGTAAGGTCTCCAGCTAGTAACTGTGGCAAGCCAACACTAAAAGCCACTAATATTCAGGCAGCCCGGGTGGCTTAGCGGTTTAGCACCGCCTTCAGCCCAGGGTGTGATCTGGGAGACCCGGGATCGAGTCCCACATCGGTCAGGCTCCCTGCATGGAGCCTGCTTCTCCCTCTGCCTGTGTCTCTGTCTCTCTCTCTCTCTCTGTGTCTCTCTCATGAATAAATAAATAAAAAGTTTTTTAAAAAATAAGATAAAATCCCGGTATTTCATTTCTTTGTTTACTAGCCTTCCAATAGTAAGAAGTCGATACATGTTGGCTATTTTTATTATTATGCCAGTTCAGTGCCAGTTCACCACAAATGGAATTGGGAGAATTTTTAAGCAGCATGACCATTCTCATTCTGAGCAATGTATCAGTTTTTAACCTTGAGATGAAAACATCCTAACTAGCATAATGTTTCTGGTCATATCTTTTACTATAACATAGCATGTACAGGCCACATAGTCACCCTTGTTCTGTTGTAAGTTCCTACCCATTAGCTTGGGAATCCCCATGACTTGGAAAGTTTGAAATGTGTCACACTTGGAAAGAGAAGTTTATTTCTTTTAAACATCTGGAATTCTTCACAAGTACTTCACAATAGTGTAGGCTCATGGAGAAATTTATGAGAAATTCTTTCCATATGTAACTTATCGGGTACATGGCTTGCTTATGATACAGTGAACAAGCTTAGGAACCAAATACAATAATTAGATAGGACTTGATTTATTCAAAACAAAATAAAACTAACAACTTAGATATGCTTCTGTCTTTTCATTTTTTTTTAAAGATTTTGTTTTATTTATTCATGAGAGAGAGGCAGAGGCATAGGCAGAGGGAGAAGCAGGCTCCCTGTGGGGATCCTGTTGTGGGACTCGATCACAAGACCCTGGGATCATGACTTGAGCCAAAGATAAATGCTCAACCACTGAGCCACCCAAGTGTCCCTGTGTTTTCAGTTTTTATGATTCCCCAATTTTTACCATTCTAGAATCTTGTAGAAATTAAAAGCAAATTTATTTCTTTAGTTCTCAATTTGCTGGTGTAACTCGGGAATCTAAAACTTTGGGAAAATCCACTAATACTACTCTCCTGATAGCATTATTTTGGGCATTCTTTGAGAAAGGATTGGTATAATTAATTATAATTCCTGACTATTTTTTATATTTTATTAAAAAAATCCTTTAAGATAATGTATAAAATACAAAAACATATTAGAAGAAGAAAAAAATTAAAATCACCTGTTGTATTACCTGGATTTAACTCCTGCTAAATATTTTTCTTTTTTTTTTGAATCTTAGTTTTTCTCTCTGAATAGGTAGAGTTTTCAGTAGTTCTAGCTATACTGTCTTTTTCCCTGAATACCATTATTGTAAACAGATGATTATAAAAATTTGCTGAGGGCTTTCACAGACATAATTTAATTTAATCTCAGCTAGAAAAGTATTATTTCTGTATTTTGAGAAGAGAAAACTAATGTTAAAGATTAAAGAAGTTGCTACTAGTTGGGATGCCTAGCTAGTAAACATGAGAATCAGGGTTAAAACTCAGGTCTTTCCAGCTACATGTCTGTTTCTACTACTATATTCTATCTGTTGAATTTGTACCATGAATTATTCTTATTAAAAATTATCTTAAGATATTTTTTGTGATTCTTACCTAAGTTGAAAATTAAAATTACAGATATAAGCCTTCCAAAGTCTGCAGCAATCTGTTATACAGCAGCACTATTGAAGACAAGGACTGTCTCAGATAAGTAAGTATTGAAAACTACAGTAATTTAGAAAGACTCCTAAACTCAATACAGGTTTCCCCTGCTATCCGAAAGTTCATTTTACCCCACTTTGCGTTTACAAGAGATCTACATTAATACCTGTGTTCACTAACTGAAAGAAATCTGAACAGGATGCTCACTTTTATGAAATGGTAATTATTTTTTCCCTTTACGCTGTTCTAGCTTAGGAAAGATTTTATAGGATGCTCTACTTGCAGATAGCAGGGGAAAACTGTATTATGTTTTTCAACACTGACTTTAAACAATGCTTTTTCCTCCCTGTTTCCTTTTAAATAACCCTTGCTCTTATGGAGCTTTGAAGCTTCTTACTAGTGTAGTGGAAAGAGCATGGTTTTTAGAACTAAATAAACGTGTATTCCAATTCAAAGTCTACTGCATACCAGCTGTGGAACTTGGGCATGTTAATCAGTTTGAGTCTTTTCTTCTCTGTAAAATGAGAATAATAATACTGAAGCGTAGTTGTTTCAGGATTGTGTGTGTTAAAGTCTTAGAGCAATGGTAGAAAGTACATGGAGTACATAGTAGCTATGATGATAATGATAAGGTATATGTAGGGAAATAGTTTCCTCCTCTCTGTTCTGGGATTATAACTCCAAGTTATTCTGTTTGCCTTGTTTTTTTGGCTGTCCTTAATGAATTTCTATTTATTCCACAGATAAGATTTTTAGAAACCAAATGGCAAGCCAATTCTTTTACCTTATATTACTGTGCCTCAATAGGAATTTGAATGGAATATTCACACTCTGTTTCCTTTCAGTGAAAATTTGATAAGAATGTATTTCTGCTTCATGAGATTCTCTGGATGTCCCTATGTAGTGTTTCTTATTGTATCACCTTTCCCAGAGAGTGCCAGTGGACTTCTGAAGGTTTTCATTACCTAAATTTGAGGATTTCCATTTCTTCTATTGCTTTTCTTTATATGTTGAACCTAAGGCTTTACCTTTATGTTTACTAGTTATTTGGCTTTGTCTTTGGCTGTCACCAGAAATCCTTGATTCAGGAAGTTAGATTATGATCAAAATCCATGGATTTTTAAAATTCATTTCTTGATTTTGTGGTTTTCTTACAGATTCTCCCCCGAAACAGCCTCCAGAAGAGGATTAAGCACAGCAGAAATTAATGCTGTGGAAGCAATTCATAGAGCTGTGGAGTTTAATCCTCATGTTCCAAAAGTGAGAAACTTTATGATAAAAATACATTTATTTGAGTTTATCAAATTCCTGAAAGTATGTAGACCAAAGTTTGGGTCTCCATAATTCGAGTCAGAATTGTTTTAGTCTGTTATATATATATTTTAAATATGTATTTATTTATTTATTTAAGAAAGAGAGAAAGCACACAAGGGCATGCATGTTGGGGATGTGGCAGAGGGAGAGAGAGCCCCAAACAGACTCCATGCTGAGCTCAGAGCCTGAGGCAGGGCTTGATCTCACAACCATGAGATCATGATCTGGGCTGAAACCAGAGTTGGGTGCTCAACTGACTACACCACTCAGGCGCCCCAAGTCTGTTATATTTTGATACTTATTGACCATGAAGGGATCTTAAAGACATTCAGAAGCTTAGGAACAAGCTTCTGAATAGGAGCAGTAGTTCACTGTAGGCTCTGTAATTGCTGTCAAAATAAAATGACAGAGAAGTTACAGAGAAGAAATAAAATGACGTAGTCGTAATAAAAGATCAGTTATTCTTCAGAGCATTAAATCAAATTTCCTGTTACTGTAAAAGTCTTTTACATCTAGACGGATGCATGGATTTTGAACTAGGACTAGATAGACAAAGGCTGAAGACAAATAGATTAAAATAATCAGTGTTAGGAGACAGATGTGGAAGTTCCCAGAAAAACTGCCTAGTTAATGTTTATTTAGTCCCAGATGAAACTCTACCCTCTCATTTGTCTTTATATTGTACACCTTGCAGACATGCAGATTATTGTGTCTTATCACCCAAGATTAAATTTTGGATTTTGAAAGTAATGCTCCATGTTAAGAAGTATAGAGTATTCAAGAATAGGTACCTTTATTACTAAATGTAATTATCACTATTGATTCCAGTATAATGTGTGTTAATGGAATTTGGAAGCAAATAAACATTAAATAGATTAATCTCTAAAAGATAATCTCCAAAAAGTGGAAGTTGTAAGTCTATTAAAGTATAGATAGAGTCAAGAAAATTACTGAAATCTAAGAATGACAGTCAACAAATATTCATACCATTCTCTTATTAAGTGTCACTGGCCCCAAAAATTTAAATACAAATTTTATAATGAATTATATATACAGTGAAGTGTAAAAAGCAGAAATGTGAGTCTTAGTAATTTATTATAAAGCATATGAATGGAAACTACCACTGAGCTCAAGAAGCCACATTGCCAGTCTTCAAAAGTCCACCTGCCTGCCCTTTCCCAGTTACATTTTCCCTCCTGCCTAGAGATAACCAGTGTTCTAACGTTAATTATGTTCATTTTCTTTTGTTCTTAATTTTTGGTCTATACTATTAATTGTTGGCTTTATAAAATAAGGAGCGGTTTCTCTCTTTTTAAATTCTCTGGAATAATTTGTGTAAAATTAGATTTATTTGGGACGCCTTGGTGGCTCAGTGGTTAAATACTTACCTTCAGCCAAGGGCGTGATCCTGGAGTCTCGGGATCCAGTCCTGAGACTGGATAAATAAAATCTTTATAAAAAAAATTAGACTTATTTCTGCCTTAAATGATAAGTAGAATTTGCTGATAAAGCTATCTGTATCTGGAGTTATTTATTTATTTATTTATTTATTTATGATTTATTTATGATTTTATTTATTCATGAAAGACACATAGAGAGAGGCAGAGACACAGGCAAAGAGAGAAGCAGGCTCCATGAGGGGAGCCAGATGTGAGACTCGATCCCAGGACTCCCTGGGTGGAAGGGAGACGCACAACCGTTGAGCCACCCAGGCATCCCTCTTTCTTTTCTTTTTTTAAAGATTTTATTTTTTGGGATCCCTGGGTGGCGCAGAGGTTTGGCGCCTGCCTTTGGCCCAGGGCACGATCCTGGAGACCCGGGATCGAGTCCCACGTCGGGCTCCTGGTGCATGGAGCTGCTTCTCCCTCTGCCTGTGTCTCTGCCTCTCTCTCTCTGATGTGACTATCATAAATAAATAAAAATTAAAAAAAAAAAAAAAAAGATT
This sequence comes from Canis lupus familiaris, assembly GCF_011100685.1. NCBI lineage: Eukaryota > Metazoa > Chordata > Mammalia > Carnivora > Canidae > Canis > Canis lupus. Next base: position 63,712,833 of record NC_049238.1, read on the forward strand.
TTATTTTTTTAAAGTAATCTCTTTACCCAATGTGGGCTCGAACTTACAACCCTAAGATCAAGAGTCACATGCTCTACCTACCAACTGAGCCAGCCAGACGTCCCTGATTCTGGAGTTTTCTTTGTGAGAATTTTCATTACAAATTTCATCTCACTGATGAGTTTAATAGGTTAATTACAAGTTTAGTTTCCAAAAAGAAAAACAAGTTTAGTTTCCTTAACTATCCTATAACTATTCAAATTTTTTCTTCTTGTGTTGGTTTTGTTGTATTTTCTAGGAATTTATTTCATCAAAATTTTGAAATTTATTGGCATAAAGATTTCATAAAATCCTTTTTGTTACCCTATTAATGTTTGCAGGATCAGTTGTAATATCCACTGTTTAGTTCCTAATACTAGTTATCTTTTTTTTTTTTTATTAACTAGTTTCTGCAGGGACCTATCAATTTTATTAGTTTGTAAAGAACCAAGCTCTGGCTTTTTCAATTCGGTCTATTTGTTTCCTGGTTCATTCTTTCCTGCTCTTTATGGCCTTTCTTCAACTTTCTTTGGCTCTATTTTATTATTTTTTATTTCCTGTATCTTTTTATATACATACTTAGATTAATACATTATTTTTAGCCTTTCTTCTTTCTAATATATTTATTCAAGTCCATAAACCTCTAAGTATAATTTTAACTGCATTGTATAGCAATGTTTTTTGTTTAACTTAATTCAACATATTTTCTAATTTCCATCTTGATTTCCATTTTGATTTAGAGATATATTTATCCCATTCAGCTCTTTCTTAATTTCCAAACATGTGAAGATTATCTTTTTATCAGTGATTTCTGGCATAATTGAATTGTGGCTAGAGAACATATACTCTGATTTCACTCCTTTGAAACATTTTTCAGTTCTTGAATTTCTGTTTATTTTTCACATATCCTGTTTTATTTATAGTTTGTAATTACCTGCCAAAATTTAAAATATACTCTTTTATCTCTTTGAAAATAGGTTAAAGTAGTTAACTTAAAGTCTGATAATTCGCGTATCTGGAATTTCTATGTCTATTTCTCTAATGTGTTTTTTCCTGCTACATTATTTCTACTTGTCTTGTTTTCTCTTATGCCTGATTTTCTTTGACTATGTACCACTATTTTATTGGAAAAAATTGTAGAAAGAACTTGAAACTTCATATAATAGTATCTTCAGAGAGGATTTTCTTTGCTCTTAAATGCCTAGAAGAAGCAACCAGCATGACAGAATCCCCTTAATCCAGTTTCAGGGATTGATATTTTCTGATCTACCCAGATGACTAGAAACTGGGCTGCAGTCCATGAAAGTTTGGGTTTATTTCTGGTTCACCCTTATTCCTAGGATTCAGCCTTTCTGGGTTCCAATCCAGAGGATTTTACCAGGGCTCTCGCTCTTGACACACCATGAACTCCTGACTTTTGTTTGTTTAGCTTTATAAAACTAGTAAAAAGGTTGAACAGCCTCTTAGCCATCTTGTCCAGAATTGGCAAATGTCTCTACGGTAAAAGCAGCCTCAAGTATGGCTTACTTCTCTTATTTCTGCCTTTTATGGACTGTTAATTCCCTACCCTTTGTTAATTTAATATATATTTGATTAGTGTTTAAAAAATATTTCGTTGTCTGAGAGAGTTGATCAGAATTACTCAGTCTTCCATTACTGGAAGCAGAGGTCTGAAAATTCTATATGAAATACTTTGCTCTCTTATGCTACCAAGTGGTTGAGAAAATGAATTCTGCAACTAAACTGCCTAGGTTTAAATTCTGGCTCCACTACTTCTTAGCCGTATGACCTTGGACAAGTTACTCAACTTCTTTGGACTTGAGTGACCTTATGTGTAAAATAGGGCTAATATTCCTTATCCCTTAGAATTATTAAGATTAAAGTACTTTATCATTAAAGTGCTTAGAAGAATGCCTGATACCCAGTAAACATTTCAGAAGTGATTTTTATCATTATCTAAGATGGGCTGGAAATCTGTTCCCGTGTGAGAAGATAAGCAGCAGTAATTAATCAAACTATTCAAATTAAATACGTCATTGAGATGTCTAAAATTTTTATTTAATTCCCACTCAACAAAATGACTATCTGCGCCTTGTAGTTGTGGACTTGTTTTCTGCTTCAAAAATGCTCTTATGCAAAATGTATTCCCAGCAGTAACAATTCTGATTATGTGCATTGTGCATTGGTCTTCAAAACTACTGCTGGAGGTACTTGGGTAGAGGGAGGGTAGTAGAAATCCCAGACATTGCCCGAATTAAATTGTTGGATAGATAATATATATTAATCTCCAGATTGAATCTGCTCTAGATATTCTACACTGTTTTTAGGGATACTTTTTTTTACTTTATAAACACAACATGAGAAGTTAAGAAGACCTAAATAAATGGAGATAGGTATCATGTATATGGATTAGAAGACTCCATTAAAAAGATATTAAGACCACAGTTCTTCCCAAACTGATCTGTAGATTCAATCTAATTCTTTAAAAAAAAAAAAAAGATTTATTTATTTATTTATTCATGAGAGAGAGAGAGAGAGGCAGGCAGAGAGGCAGAGACACAGGCGGAGGGAGAAGCAGGCTCCATGCAGGGAGCCCGATGTGGGACTCTATCCCGGGTCTCCAGGATCACACCCGCTGAAGGTGGCACTAAACTGCTGAGCCACCCGGGCTGCCCCAATCTAATTCCTATTAAAATCCTATCAAGCTTATTTGTAGAAATTCACAAGCTCATCCTAAAATTGATAAGAAAATGCAAAGAACATAGAATAAACAAAACAATTTTGAGAAGAAGAACAAATTTAGAAGTTATGCAACTTTACTCAATTTCAAGACGTTTTTTTTTTTTTAAAGAGATTTATTTACTCATTCATTCAGAGAGAGCGAAGAGAGAGGCAGAGACACAAGCGGAGGGAGAAGCAGGCTCCATGCAGGAAGCCCGATGTGGGACTCGATCCCCGGTCTCCAGGATCACACCCCAGACTGCAGGCGGTGCTAACCTGCCGCCCCACCGGGGCTGCCCTCAAGACCTTTTTAAAGCTATAGTAAACGCCCAGTGCTCATCCTGTCAAGTGCCCCTCCCAGCGCCTGTCACCCAGTCACCTGATCCCCCTGCCCACCCCTTGCTTGTTACCCAGAATTAGGAGTCTCATGTTCTGTTACCCTCTCTAATTTTTCCCACTCATTTTCCCTCCTTTCCCTTATAATCCCTTTCACTATTTCTTATATTCCTTGTATGAGTAAAACCATATAATGATTGTCCTTCTCTGAATGACTTACTTCACTCAGCATAATACCCTCCAGTTCCATCCACGTCGAAGCAAATGGAGGGTAGTGTCTGCCTTTGGTTCAGGTCATGATCCCAGGGTTCTGGGATCGAGTCCCACATCAGGCTCCCCGCAGGGAGCCTGCTTCTCCCTCTGCCTATGTCTCTGCCTCTGTGTCTGTCTCTCATGAATAAATAAATAAAATCTTTGAAAAGAAATGGAAATCCAAAGACTAGAGAAAAATATTTATGAGTCATAGACTGTTAGAGTTCGCTATCCAGAACTTATAAAGAACTCTTGCAACTCAACAATAAGAGGACAAACCACTTAATTAAAAATTAATTAGTAAAAAATTGAATAGTCACTTCACCAAAGAAGTTATGTGAATAGCTAATAAGCACATGAGAGATAGCATCATTAGTCATTGGGGAAATACAAATTAAAAGCATAATATAATACTGCTTTATACTCACTCAAATGGCTATATTCACACAGACTGACAAAATCAAATGTTTGCAAGAATGTGGAGAAACCGCATCACTGCTAGGCATATAAAATGGTATAGCTACTTTGGAAACAATTTTGCAGTTAAACATATGCTTGCCATATGACCCATCAATTATATTCCTATATATTCTACCCAAGAGCAATGAAAATGTATATCCATACAGAGACTTATAAACAAGTGTTTATAGTAGTAGTATTCATAATAGCAGAAAACTTGGAACAGTCCACAAACAGGTGAGTGAACAAATAAATATGGTATCTCCATACAATGGAACACTGCCTAATACTAAAAAGGAACAAACTATAAGTACTTGTAGCAACATAGATGGACCTCAAATACTTTATGTTAAGTGGAAGAAACCAGACACAAAAAACAACATATGATTTCATTAATAGGAAATTTCTTGTGCAGGGAAAACTATAGGCACAAAAAGCAGATCGGTGGTTCCCTGGAGCTTGGGGTGGGAGTATGGATTGACTGCAGACTGGCATGAGGGAACTTTTTTGCTAATGGTTGCACAACTATATAAATTTAGTAAAAATAATTGAACTGTATACTTACAATATGAATTTTGTGATGAAAATAAATATCTCAGTGAAATAATGTAGAAGTATATATATAAAACTAGTATATAACATATATGTATTTAACATTTTTATTTGTAAGTAGAAATTTAAGTATTTCCCCCCTACTCAACGTCAGAGCCAATTGATAGTTAACTATCAAAATATCTAGGTAAGTAGAATGGTGCTATAAGCTTTACAGTATTGTTTGTGGATACACAATTTAGGCTGGGTATTTTCAAACAGGATCATTATTAAGGTTTTTGGGAGAAATTTTAAGCTCCAACAACTTGGATAATATCCCACCTAAATAACATTGGTGTTATATGAACTGGGAGAGCTTTGCTATTTAAGGCTGTTTTTGCTGGGGTCTTACAAGTGATGAAGTATGTACTAACTCAAATTCCTACTCCTCCTCCCCCCTTTATGCTCTCTATCCCTGCCTTTCAGCTGGAACCAAGCAAACATAAAGGGCTTTAGCAGTTTTCTTCCTCAAACTTCAACTGTGGGTTGTAATAACTTATTTATTAATCTGATGAACAGTGACTTTTACATACTCACACACATTTATACATACATAAATTTAATCTTTGTTTTTATAAATTTATTATGCAAATTTATCAAATGTTGTATGACTCTTACCAGTAAAATGACAAAGGACAAAGCTGTTTTAGCAGGAAATATTTTTTGGCAACTTTCCACATAACTACAATAGAAATGGCTACAGGTCTAGAGCTGTGCAATTTTCTAAGCTGGAAACTATTAGAAGTGCAATAGAGAAAGATCACGTGGGATCCCTGGGTGGCGCAGCGGTTTGGCGCCTGCCTTTGGCCCAGGGCGCGATCCTGGAGACCCGGGATCGAATCCCACATCAGGCTCCCGGTGCATGGAGCCTGCTTCTCCCTCTGCCTATGTCTCTGCCTCTCTCTCTCTCTCTCTCTCTGGGACTATCATAAATAAATAAAAATTTAAAAAAAAATTTGGAAAAAAAAAAGAGAAAGATCATGTAAATCTCTTCAGGCTATGAATTTGCTTTAGATATTTCATTAATATTGATTGTACAGATTTTTTTAATCTACTGAATGAATTTCAACATAAACTATGAAAGTAATAGCAAAAAATTAGGAACAGCATGTTTTCATGGATTTTGACTTGTTCTTCATTATGTAGCTATGGCTTTGGTTCAAATTTTTTTTAGCCACCAAACAAGAAAAAGATTGTGCATCTTTCAGCTACTATAAAAATAGGTTGTCAGATTCTTTTTTAAGTAGAAAATGTTTCGTACCTTCTGACTATTCCACAGCACCCTCATGTTCTTTATTATCCAACCATCAAAGAGTTTTATAGAAGGTAGTCTTTTTTTAAAATTGAGATCATTCACATGCCATAAAATTCACCCTTTTAAAGTACACAATTCTGTGGGTTTTAGTATATTCACAAAGCTGTACAGTAATCATCACTACTAATACTAGAACATCTTCATTGCCCCAGAATGAAACCCTGTACCTATTAATAGTCACTCCCCATTCTTTTTTTCTCCCTAATCTCTGGCATCCACTAATCTACTTTCTCTCTCTTTGGATTTGGAATCATAGAATGTGTGGCCTTTTGTCTGACTTGTTTCTTTCACTTAGCATAATGTAGCAGTATCAATACTTTGTTCCTTTTTGTGGCTGAATGATATTTCATTATATGGATATACTGCATTTTGTTCATTCATCAGTTGATGGCCATTTGGGTTGGCCCCACTCTTTGGCTAGTATGAATAATGATGCAGTGATGCACATTTTTGTGTGAACACATGGTTTCACTTCTTGGCTATAAACCTAGGAAAATTGTTGGATCATATGGTAATGCCATGTTTAACTTTTTGAGAGACTTCCAAACTATTTTCCAAAGTGGCTGTGCTATTTTACATTCCCACCAGCAATGTTTGAAGCATTCAACTTCTGAACATCCATGCTATTGTTATTGTTTGTCTTTTGATTATAGTTATTCTAGTAGGTGTGAACTGTGTCTCGTGGTTTTGGTTTGCATTTCCTCAATAACTAATGATGTCAAACATCTATCTTTTAAGGTGCTTTTTGGCTGTTTGTATAACTTCTTTTGATAAATATTTATTCAAATCCTTTGTGATAAATATTTATTCAAATCGTTTGAACACTTTTAAATTTGTCTTTTTATAGAAGGTACTCAATAACATTATTCTTAGGGTAAGCTATTGACATTCTTGATTAATGTGGTCCAAAACCATTTTGAATCTTGATAGTTGAAAATATCACTATAACATAACTTCACACTGGAAATGTAAACATGAGGATAGGTCATGAACCTTGCTGACATGTGGATGTTGAAGTCAGGGTTAATCATTAGATAAGTTCCTTATATGTATGCACAAGCCTCAGAGCCCATGATTTAAATTTATGCCTTAGCAAAATGATGGCTTTATAAATTATGGATGTTTAGAGATACCATAGATGATTAAAATTGTAAATATTATATCCATGAATGTCAGTGATCTGTGTAGATGTGATTGTTGACTTACGACACTTTACGTATCAGTTAAAATAGTATTGTCCAGCTTTAATTTAGAATCTAGCAATAGCTTGCAGCAATATTTCATTGAAGCTTTGTTTTCTAAGCATACTACCACCAAATTCTTCTAAATTTATAATTTTTATATTTAAATTTGAAATAATTACCTTTTTTAAACATTTATTTATTTTAGAGGGAGCTAAAGTGCAAAGTGCACAGCTTCAGTGCAAGGGGGAAGGGGCAGAGGAAGAGGAAGAGAGAGAATCTCAAGGAGACTCCCCACTGAGCACAGAGCCTAATGTGGAGCTTGATCCCACAACCTGTGAGATCACAACCTGAGCTAAAACCAAGAGTTGGACGCTTAACTGACTGAGCCATCCCGGCACCCCTGAAATAATTATCTTTTTTTAAAAGATTTTATTTATTTATTCATGAGAGACACAGAAAGAGAGGCAGAGAGACAGAGACACAGACAAAGGGAGAAGCAGGATCCATGCAGGGAGCCCGATGCAGGACTCAATCCTGGGACCCCAGGACCATGCCCCAGGCCGAAGGCAGGTGCCAAACTGCTTAGCCACCCAGGGATCCCTTGAAATAATTATCTTAAAAACAAAATCACAGAATAGAAAGTCCAGAAATCTATCCACATGCATACTGTCCATTGACTTTTTTTTTTTTACAGGAGTACCAATGCAATTCAATGGGGAAAGGAAACATTCTTCAACAAATGGTGGTAGAACATCTGGATGTCTAAGTAGGGGGGAAAACATGAGTTTTTCTCCTAGTATACATAAACATTAAGATAGATCATTGACCTAAATCTAAAAGCTAAAGCTATATAACATCTAGAAAACATCTAAGAATATCATTGAAATTTTGGAGTAGGTAAAGATTTCCGAGGACACAAAAGGCATTGAACTATAAAAGGAAAAAATTATAAATTGGACTTCTCAAAAATTTAAAATTCTGTGCATTGAAGACAACATTAAAAAAATGAGAAGGCAAGCTACAGACAGGAAAAAAAAATTGCAACTAATTTGTGTGGCAAAGGACTCCTATCCTGAGTATATAAATATAAAAAGTGTGAAAAATGACCAGAAGTCTTCAACAGATACTTCATAAAAGAAGATACTGGAATGTTCAATAAACACATACAGATGTGCTCAACACCACTGATTATTAGAGAAATGCAGTATAAAATCACAGCAAGGTATTGCTTCACACCTACCCAATGGCTATAATTAAAAAGGCTGATAACATGTTGGTAAGATTGTATAACAATTAGAACTCTGACACTTTGCTGCTAAAAGTATAAAATGTTATACAATTACCTTAGAAAACTATTTGACAATTTCTTATAAGGTTAAATTTGTATCTCACTCTGTGACCCAGCAATTCCACTCCAAGTTATAAACCCAAGAGAAATGAACTGAGTTTTTCCAAAAGGGATGTGAACGTTCATAGCAACTTGATTCACGATAGCCCCAAACTGGAAAAACCCAGATGTGCATTACAAATAAGTGGACAAATTGCGACATATTTATTCAGTGAGTTCAGCAATAAAAAGAAAGAACTGTTAAAGTAAAATACGGGTAAATCTAAAAAATATAGTATTGTACAAAAGAGTACAAAATTAATGTTTCCACTTGTGACATTGAAAGGTGAGCTGTGCTGGTAGAAATTAGAACAGTGGTTGCCTTAGGTGGTCAAGGTAGGGTATTAACTGGAAAGGAGAACTTTCTGGGGTGATGGAAGTGTTTTATGTCTTCACTTGGGTGTTCCTTGTCTACATTTGTCAAAACTCATCAAATTGTGGTCATAAGGTCTGTGTATTTTACTGTTTTTAAATTATACCTCAGTAAAAAAGAATCTGACTCAGCATAGAAAGCATTGTCACAGTATCATGCCTTCTGACTAAATGCAATGATATATATGAAGCACTTAAAACAATGCCTGTGTGTCAGGCAAGAGTATTGATCTTGGTGATTATTGCTTTAGTACACTTCTGCTACCATTTTCTCTTCCTGCTTAAGCTGGTCCTATATGCACTCTTTTCTTGTGAATATTATTTTAGCTCTTATGGCCTTAGTGTGTGTCAGATTTGGGGATTCTTTTGTTGAGATGAGGTAAAGGTGAAGTTCTTGAGACAGGTAATAACTAATTTTAATTATACCCAAAGACAATTTATTTGTGTCTGACAGGAGAAGCTCTTGAGGGAAGAGTAAAGTAGAACATTTAAAAACAAATAACTTGAGTACATGCTTCAGAATATATTATCTGTAGCTTTTAGAAATTATTATTTCCTATTTTACAAAGAAGCTGGTTTGTGTTGCCAAGAAACCAGACCACGTCTGGAGCTTTCCTTAAGTGCAAGGGGAATTTTAAAAATAAATTGATACAGAAAAAGGAAAAACCCATTCTGGTTGATCAGAAATTAAAGCGTGTATGATGTTCTGAGTCCCATCCGCTAATAGAAGGTAACAGCTCTCAGCAAGCTTACATTTTATTGGCCAGATTACATATATTATAGCAGCATATGTGAAAGATAAGAGGGAAACACGCGCTTGATTGAGACCAAGTGATGTAGCAGGAATCAAGGGAGAAATGGGAAGTGGTTTTGAAGTCTCTGACCCAAACTTAGGGCACAGTTGCGGGCTCTGCCTTTCTGTTGTATTATGCTGTCCTAGGTGGAAGAGTAGATACATAAAATGCTTATCTCTTCAAGTACTGTTCTGTAAGATGATGTGGAAAGGAGTTTTCCTGTGGCAAATGCACTCTCTGGTCTCCCTTCCTTTTCCTTTCAATATAAGATCACTTTCTCTTTGCTCCTGAGACTGCCGGGAGTATTATGTTTTCTTTCAATTTATTCAGATTGCAATTCTGTTTACTTTCTATCTGGGAACAGTCTTTAGTCCCCCCGCCCCCCCGGCCCCGATACACATCCATGTAGACTCTTTGCATTCAGCCTGCCTGTCCAATCTCATAGAATGTGCACTGAGAAAACTAATTGCAGAGATAAATTGGTTCTTGATGTGCATGACTGATCAAGAGCAAAGTACCTTAATTTCAGATGCCTTCAGAGAGATTTTTTTTTAACCTTTGCTTTTAAGAGGAAGATTATAAAGTATTATCATTACTTCAGGTCAGAATTATATTGCTTTTGGTCAAAAGCTGTTGTAAGATTTACAAGATAATAGAAACAAAGTAAAGAAAAATTATAAAGATCAAAGCAACTCAAAATTAAAGTGAATTTGAGTGTAAGCATAGGTATGATTTTAGAGTAAAAAAGACCTCACACCATACATCATTTATGTCTTTTTTTAAAACTATAACTTCTAAAATAGCTTTAGTTTTCTTTAATTTTAGGGAAAACAAGAGACTTGAGTAGTCATTTGAGGGTGTTGTCCCCAGTTGGATACAAACTGTTTCAGTGATTTGTGATTTGTCCCAGATATAAAGTAGGGTGATTTGGAGGTAATAATGGAAAGTCCTGCAGCGTATACTAGGTACCGGCCTTGGCTGCTGATAATTTCCAAACCTGTATGTTATAACTCTGGCTCCCTTCCTTGTCTATAGACTCATATTTCTATCCAGTTGTAGAAGTTTTTACCTGGATATCTGATAGGTACCTCAGCTACTTCAGTGTGTCTCAAACTGAATTTTTAAAAAATATTTTATTTATTATTTGAGAGAGAGCAAACAAGTGGAGGAACAGAGGGAGAAGGACAAGCAGACTCCATGTTGAGCATGAAGCTTGACTCAGGGCTTGATCTCAAGACCCTGAGATCATGACCTGAGCCGATGCTTAACTGACTGAGCCACTAAGGTGCCCCTCAAGCTGAATTTTTAAAATCTTATTTTTAAATTTCTTCTCCAATTTGTCCTTCCTTATTTCTGTATTTTGATGTATGGCTTCATTATCATCTTCTCACCATTAATCTTTACTTCTGCCCTTTCTAAACTGCCAACTCGTATTACAGCCTTTGAAATGTCTTTCAGATCTAGCCATCTACTCTATCCCCTCTGTCACTGACCAGTGTATACCCTCACTACCTGCTATTTTAAAAATTATCATTGTTATTTTGAGTGATGAATACTTCTTAAAAAAGAAATCAGACCCTTCAAAAGTTTATAAAATAAAAAATGCAATCCTTTCTCTCCCGATTCTACTTCTCTCACATAACCACTGTTTCTGTTTGGTTTATATTATTGCCAGGCATTTATTTTTTTTTTAAGATTTTATTTATTTTTCATGAAAGACACACACACATACAGAGAGGCAGAGGGAGAAGCAGGCTCCATGCAGGGAGCCTGACATGGGACTTGATCCGGGGTCCCCAGGCTCAGGCCCTGGGCTGAAGGTGGCGCTAAACTGCTGAGCCTCCCGGGCTGCCCACCAGGCATTTTCTATGCATTTCTAAACATACAGATAAAACTATAGAAGTAATCTCATACTTTCCATCTTTTGCTTAGATGATTAAAACATACTTCTCAATGGTCTCCCTGCCATGATCCCATCTCCATACTGGCCATTGCCAGAGTTGTCTTCAAAACAGCAAAGCTACTCTGCGTAAAGATCTCTCTCCATGTTCCCTATCACCTATCAGATAAGGGCCAACCTCTTAGTATGGCATATACAGAAACCTTCATAGTCTAGGCCCTGCATCTGTCTCCAACCTTACTACTTGCCACTTTTGCTTTGCTCCTTATCTCATTATTCCCTAGATAGGTCATATCTCATCCTGTCTCCCTAGCTTTGTATATATGCTTAATCTCTTCTCTACTCATGGCAAGAATCCTGCTCATCTGTTGCCTCATTTGTAGAGGTATCTTTACCATTTTTCCCAAGCAGAAATAATGGCTCTCTCTTCTCTGTTCCTTTAGTGCCTTAATCATATCTTGGGTTTGGTTTGGTTCTGCTTGTTTTTTGGTCTGTTTATGTATCTCTTCCTTAGTTCTCCCAAAGCAGAACTCTTGTGTAACATAACATTTTATATCTGAAACTCTGCTTAGTATATAACAGGCATTCAATAAACATTTAGTAAATAGGCATGTCTGTACTTTAGACTTAATTTGCTATAAAGACCTAAGTTAAGTAAAATTTTAGATCCCATCATGTTTTGGAATTTGAAGCCATTTTACTTAATATTTTGATGAGTTTTGCTTAATGTTATTTTTTTTTACCTTTTATGAATGGTAGTACAATTTCAGCATGAAGTTATTTCTTATAAAATAACTCAGCATTTAATGGAACACTATATAACAATTAAAACTAATGAGTTAAATCTATTTAGAGACAAGAAGAAATGTACAAGATATATTGTGAAGTAAAAAATGAGTTATGTAAAAGTTTGATCCTATGTTTAAGGATGTTGTGTGTAAAGAAATCCAGACAAATATAAATTAGATTATCCTTTTTATTTTTTTATTCTCTAATTTTTTTAAAGAGTTTTTTTAGAATTAATCTTTAAAAAATTCATTCATTCATTCATTCATTCATTCATGAAAGACACAGAAAGAGGCAGAGACATAGGCAGAGGGAAAAACAGGCTCCCGGTGAGGAGCCCAATGGGGGACTTGATCCTCAGACTCAATCCTGGCACCCTGGGATCACGCTCTGAGTGCTCAACTGCTGAGCCACACAGGCATCCCTATTTTAACTTATTTCAGAGAGTGACCGAGAAAAGAGCATGAGAGCCTGAGTGGGGGGAGGGGCAGAGGAGAGGGAGAGAGAATCTCAAGCAGGTGGGGCTGAGCATGGAACCTAACATGTGGCTCAATCTCACAACCCTGAGATCATAACCTGAGCTGAAACCAAGAGTCAGACACTCAACCAACTCAGCCCTCCAGGTGCCCCTATTCTCTAATCTTTTAATACAGTATTTCTACTCTGTAATTCTGTAATGTTTGAATTTTTTGTACAGTAAGCGTGTACTTTAAGAAGCAGAAAAAAAATCAGCCACTCTTCAGTTTTCAACCTTTTTTATTCTTTTTTTTTTAATTTTTTATTTATTTATGATAGTCACACACAGAGAGAGAGAGAGAGAGAGGCAGAGACACAGGCAGAGGGAGAAGCAGGCTCCATGCACCGGGAGCCTGACATGGGATTCGATCCCGGGTCTCCAGGATCGCGCCCTGGGCCAAAGGCAGGCGCTAAACCGCTGCGCCACCCAGGGATCCCAACCTTTTTTATTCTTACTCACAGAAACATAAAGTCTAGGTAGCAGAAGTTTGTTTTGTTTTTAGTTGCCCAGAGAGTTAAAAAACTATCTTTAAGTAAAAACTGAAATATAAATATGAATTTGAGGGGATGCCTGGGTTGCCCAGCGGTTAAGCATCTGCCTTCGGCTCAAGGTGTGATCCCTAGGTCCAACATCGGGTTCCCTGCATGGAGCCTGCTTCTCCCTCTGCCTATGTCTCTGCCTCTCTGTGTCTCTCATGAATAAATAAATAAAATCTTTAAATAAATAAATAAGAATTTGAAGACATTTTAGCTATATATATCAGATCAGGTCAGTAAGTGTTTAAATGCCAGATGCTATAGTAGAATGAGAAGGATGTAGTGTGCCAGGTGCTATAGTAGAACGTGAAGGATGTGGTTTCTATTGTGTAGTAACTTACAGCTCATGGTGGGTAGCAGAAATTACGAGTAGCAGTTTGTGAAGGAGATAAAATAAGTTATAAACCATCCTATAGGGATCCCTGGGTGGCGCAGTGGTTTAGCGCCTGCCTTTGGCCCAGAGCATGATCCTGGAGTCCCTGGATCGAGTCCCACATCAGGCTCCCTGTGTGGAGTCTGCTTCTCCCTCTGCCTGTGTCTCTGCCTCTCTCTCTCTCTGTGTCTCTCATGAATAAATAAATAAAATCTTAAAAAAAAAATTTAACCATTCTATAATTAACCATTTTAAAGATACTTTCTTTAAACTGAAATTTTTCCCTTGTATTTTGAGGGTGAAACTTTATTTCAGTGTTTTATTAGAAACTGAAAAATAAGAATTGCTTTGTTTTAAGGTCAAATTGAAAAGGACATTTGCTTATAAGTAAGACATAATGAAAAATAACATAACATAAGGAAGATTTTTTTAATGATTAAATAGCAAAGATTTTAAAATATAAATGCCTGAAGTATCAATTTCTAGTAAGCATGCTATTTGTTTGATTAGTATATAAATTGTCACGTAGATCATTAAAAAGTGAAAATATATACTTGATGTTCAAAAGAGTATTTTCTTGACCTAGTAAGCTGATATTTTCTCTAAGTTTTGCTGAATAACTGTTGACTGAATATATTTTGCTGATTGTTTGCTAAGTGACTACCAAGATAGGTTTAGATTAAAGCTTCAGGGTTCTAAAACTCATTGAAGATAATTTGGGATACTTTGTCTCCTCTACCTGTAAAGTGAAACAGAATTTTAATAGAAAGAGCTTGGTTTATGGATTAAAACAATTTTCTTGTAAAAATGAGATAATTCATGATGGAGATTCCATTGTGATGGCTGCATTTTTAAAATTAATTTTTATTTTTATTTTTTATTTTTTGCTTCCTACTGAAGAAGCTCTTAGTGCACTTGCTAAGAACATAAGGAGTCATGTCAGAGGTCAGCTATTTGAGTCCATTTTCCCACAGCTGCCTGGTGCGAGTGATCTTTTACTGTGTTTTAAAAAAATGGGCAAGGATTAGAGAGGATTAGAAAGAATATTACCCTCCTGAATATAGGCCCAAGGCACTAAGGGGAGAGAACCCAACCAGGCAGCAAATGGGCTTTGCTTGACCAGGACACAACCTCTGCTGCATTCCTTTAAGAAACTGAATGGGAAATGTTAAGTCCCCAAACTGGATTAGTAAATAATCTCATAGCTTGTGACATCTGCTAAAATAAATTGATGAGCAAACTGCATTCTTACACTTTGAGGAGAGAGCCAGAGACATCAAGATTAAGAGTAACTATTCTTTTTTCTCCCCAGCTTTATTGAGGCATAGGAGTAAGAGCAATTAAAAATAGGCATTAAGCTCAGTGAGTGTTGGAAAGGCACATTTCATAAAAAAAAGAAAATATTATTTTAGATATATTCATACAGTACACACATATATATTGATTAATAACCAGAGGCTCAATTTTGAAACCACTACACTTTTTTGTTTCTTCCTGCTTGTAGCAGTTTGACAAAGTGTTTCACAAATTTAAGCTCCAATGTATGTTATTTATTTCCTTAGTTTGTGTCACAACCTGAGGAACTCAGAATTTGGAAGTGTGAGAATATATCATTTACGACACTTCTCAGGAGTCTCTCTTTCTATATTTTATAGCTTAAGTTAATGTGGTTTGGACCTCAGGATACATACTTTGGTATCAAATTATGTAGAACCAAACAGGTTGTTTCAAACCAGTCAAGTAGGGGAAAATGTACTCTGGTCTTAGTCTTTGGAGGAAATATTTAGCTAACTAAATATTTTCTGAAAAGTTTTAAGTTACCACTTTAATAGTAAAGATGATGTACAAGTGGTGAATTCTGCATCTTTCTTTATGTAATTAGTACATTTGACTGTACTGCTTTTGTTATGGATTATAATATTAAGGCAAGTATTCAAGAATTTAAGATATTATTTAATTTCGTATGTGAATAAGAATTGATAGGCTAGAACTTCTTTTTTTTAAAAATATTACATTTATTTATTCATAAGAGACACAGAAAGAGAGGCAGAAACACAGGCAGAGGGAGAAGTAGGCTCCATGCAGGGAGCCCAATGTGAGACTCGATCCCTGGATCCAGGATCATGCCCTGAGCCAAAGGCAGGCAAAGGCAGATGTTCAACCACTGAGCCACCCAGGTGTCCTAGGCTATAACTTCTTTAACAGGCACACTCACTAATTCCTTGAATGTGTATTGTGCAATGCTTTCTTAGCCTTGTTCAAGTTGGCATACAACAGCCCTCTGTGTCCCCACCCAACTGTCCAATCTGTTCATCCACATTTTATGCATCTTTATGGATCAATTCAAATCCCAAATTCCATCAAGTGGTTTATTTTCAGCTCCTATATCATAAGTAATACCTCCTAAATGTATAGTTACCATATGACCCAGCACTTCTATTCCTGGATCTATACCCAAGAGAGATGAAAACATATGTTCACATTAAAAGTACATGAATCTTTATCGCAGCATTATTCACAATAGCCAAAAGTGAAAACAATCAATTGTTCATCCAATAATAAATGGATAAACAAATGTGGTATATCCATATAATGAAATATTATTCAGCCACAAAGAGGAATGAGGTACTCGTATATGATATAATATGGACATACCTTCAAACACTATGCTGAGTGAAAGAAACCAGTTATAATAGACCATATATTATATGATTTTTAAAAATTTATGTGATTCTTTTTGCATGAAATAACCAGAACAGGCAAATCTGTAGAAATGCAAAGTACATTAGTGGTTGCTTAGGGGGAATGGGAATTAGAGGGTAATGACTAACGAGGATGGAGATTCTTTTTGCAGTGATGAAAATGTTCTAAAATTGACTGTGGTGATGGTTGTATAAACCATTAAAAAAATAAAAATAAAAAAATAAAAACCATTGAGTTATATACATTTATTTGGTTGTATACTTTAAATGGGTAAATTGTAAAGTATGAATTATATCTCAATAAAGCTGTTATAAAAAAGTTTAAAAATTTATATCTTTTATCCAAATTATTTTTTTTTAAGATTTTATTTTATTTACTCATGAGAGATACAGAGAGAGAGAGAGAAGCAGAGACACAGGCAGAAGAAGAAGCAGGTTCCATGCAGGGAACCCGACGCGGAACTCGATCCCAGGACTCCAGGATCATGCCCTGGGCTGCAGGCTGTGCTAAACTGCTGCGCCACCGGGGCTACCCTATCCAAATTCTTATATACACTGTTTATACCTCTAATAAAGCACTCAACATAGTCTTGTTATAATTAGTAACTTAAGAAATCTGCCTTTCTCGGGGCACTTGGGCGGCTGTCAGGTAAGCATCTTCTTTCTGCTCAGATCATGATCTCAGGGTCCTGAGATCCTGCATCAGGCTCCCTGTTCAGCAGAGAACCTGCTTCTCCTGCTCCTACCCCCTGCTTGTGCATTCTCTCTCAAATAATAAAATAAAATCTTTAAAAAAAAAAAAAAAGAAATCTTTCTCATTATGTTAGGAAGCTCCAGAGAATCTGGCATTTCCTAACAAGCATAGTGCTTTGCACTCAGTAAATATTAGTCTAATTGAACTTATTCACAATTGAGTTCCTCCACCTGTAAAATGGGAATAAGGAAAAAGAAAGTCACCACAAATGTTCCAAAATTGTATTTTAGATCTTTATACTTAATTCTCTTTTGGAAAAATAATATTTACTCTCACATTATTTCCTCAGCTGAGTTTCCATTTTGTATTTAGCAGAGTTATACATAAACTATTTAGCACCTTATTTTTGCCTTTAGGAATATTCTGATCTTTGGAATTTGCATATAAGCATTTTATACACATTATCAGTGTGACCCTTTTGTCATCTCAACTAGCTTAATGTTTGTTTTTTTAAATCAAACTGATTTTATAAAATTCGTATCTACATTTTTGTGAATGTTTGAGCTTAACATAATTTTTCATTTTCTTGTGGTGTGTCTTTGTGTGTGTTATCTTTCTAGTATTTACTAGAGATGAAAAGTCTAATTTTACCTCCAGAACACATTCTGAAACGAGGGGATAGTGAAGCAATCGCCTATGCTTTCTTCCATCTTCAGCACTGGAAGAGAATAGAAGGTGCTCTTAACCTGTTACAGTGTACATGGGAAGGCAGTAAGTATTCTTTTCCAAATGTACCACTAATGTCTTGGACTGTTATTGCATTCCCAGGCAGCCTTTCTAAATGAGATTGTCTGAGTGTCCCGAAGTATTGTTGTTCAGATTTTTTTCAAAGTGAACTCAGAGGTGTTTATTTGGTTTATTGGTAGGAGAAATACTTCATGTACTTATTGATGCTACATTTAGGAAAAGCAAAATGAGAAACTATTACAGTATTTTGCCATGTATTCATTTAAATGACATGTTTGTAAGGACAGGAAATGAAACTTACATCCCTTAATTTATAAGCTTTTTAATGTAGTTGAGTTATTTTAATATTTTTTAAATTGGACTTTTGGTTTTTTTTCAGATATATACATCATGAAACTATTTTCCTCACAACTAATATCAACTCTTGTTCTTTTTTTTAAAATATATTTTTTATTGTGGTAATATACACATAACATAAAAGTTACTATTTTAACCATTTAATTTTTTTAACCATTTAATTTTAAAAATTTTTTTATTACTTTTAAAAGATTTTATTTTTAAGTAATTTCCACACCCACTGTGGGGCTCAAACTCAGAACCCGAGATCAAGTCTCACACTCTGCCAACTGAGTCAGCCAGGCCCTCCTGTTTAAAACTGTTTTAACAGTTTTAAAATTTACAGTTCAGTGGTAGTATGTACATTCACATTGTTGTGCCACCGTCACCATCATCTATCCCTAGAACTTTTTCATCATCCCAAACTGAAATTCTATATCCATTAGCCAATGACTCCCCATGCTTCCCCTCTCTCCAGCCCCTGGTAACCATTCTATCTTCTGTATGAGTTTGGCTAGTGTAGGTATCATATAGTATTTATCTCATTAAATCAGTCTTACTTCTCTTAATGTTGTAGCATGTGTCAGAAAATCATTCCTTTTTAGGGTTGAATAATATCCCATTGTATGTAATATACTTTGTTTATACATTCATCTGTCAATGAACATTTGGGCTATTTCCACCTTTTTGGCTATTATGAATAATCCTGCTATAAACATGGGTATTACAAGTATTTGTTCAAGTTCCTGCTTTCATTTCTTTTGGGTATATACCTAGAAGTGGAACCAGTAAATTATATAATTCTGCATTTAATTTTATGAGGAACTGTCAGTATTTTCTATGGCAGCTGTACCATTTTATATTCTACCAACAATGCACAAGGGTTTCACTTTCTCTATATCCTTGGCAACATTTGTTTCTCTCTTTTTTTTAAATAATAGCCATACTAATGGATATGAAGTGGTATCTCATTGTGGTTTTGATTTGCATTTTCCTGATAATCAGTGTTGTTGAACATTTTTTTATGTACTAATTGGTCATTTGTATATCTTCTTTGGAGAACTATATTGTTATTCAACAATAACAGATCTCTTATTTGTCACTTCTTAAAATCACTTAGAAAATGAAAAAGCTTAATCAAAATATTTTGTCAGTTGAATTTTTATGATTATCTTGGAAAGTACACTTCTGCTGTCAATAAAAATTCAAGAATAAATTCAATACACATTAACTAGAATTGGTTTAACCCCCTCAGTTCCTAATACTGAGGCACCTTGGGGCATTGTAGCAAATTCACAAGAGTGCCAAGGGATATTTAAAAATTTCAGTGGAAACACAGCAATACTCATGTCAGTCAGGCATCATTCAAACTGTTAGTTCTGGGATCCCTGGGTGGCGCAGCGGTTTGGCGCCTGCCTTTGGCCCAGGGCGCGATCCTGGAGACCCGGGATCGAATCCCACGTCGGGCTCCCGGTGCATGGAGCCTGCTTCTCCCTCTGCCTGTGTCTCTGCCTCTCTCTCTTTCTCTCTCTGTGACTATCATAAATAAATAAAAAATAAAAAATAAAAATAAATAAAAAAAAAAACTGTTCTGAACAGTTCAAGGTTTCACTATTAGGTGGCTCTCCATTTTCTATTTCTTTTGATGTCATAGCTTTACAAAGCTGGATTTTTCTTAGTTGCTATGATTATTTTTTTTTAAGATTTTATTTATTTATTCATGAGTGACAGAGAAAGAGAGAGAGAGGCGGAGACACAGGCAGAAGGAGAAGCAGGGAGCCCAACGTGGGACTCTATTCTGGGACTCAAGGATCATGCCTTGGACCAAAGGCAGGCACTAAACCACTGAGCCACCCAGGGATCCCCCAGTTGCTATGATTAAAAGAAGTACCACCGAAAAACAAAAATCAGTGTGGAGCAGGAAATGAGGATGGTCGTGTCAAATTCCAAGGTTTGAGAAGTTATGTATAACCCAACAGGTACATACATCCCATTAGTAAGAAAAGGTGGTTGTTTAAAAATGAAATAATTAGCGGTACCTGGCTGGCTTGATCAGTAAAGTGTGCGACTCTTGATCTTGGGGTTGTGGGTTCAAGCCCTACATTGGATATAAGATTACTTGAGAAAATAAAATCTTTAAAAACATGAAATAATTATTTTTCCCTTTAATTTATATGTTTTGTTTTTGTTTTTTCAAATCCATGCTAAGTTGTTAGGACATAAGCCTTTAAAGTTGTTTGGACCCACTACTTAAATAGAATTGTTAGGTATTTGGGAACCACCATCTTCCAGTAATTCGCCAAAATGACCAACACAAAGGGAAAGAGGAGAGGTACCCGCTATATGTTCTCTAGGCCTTTTAGAAAACATGGAGTTGTTCCTTTGGCCACATACATGCAAATCTATAAGAAAGATGATATTGTGGACATCAAGGGAATGGGCACTGTTCAAAAAGGAATGCCCCACAAATGTTACCATGGCAAAACTGGAAGAGTCTACAGTGTTACTCAGCATGCTGTTGGCATTGTTGTAAACAAACAAGTTAAGGGCAAGATCCTTGCCGAGAGAATTAATGTCCGCATTGAGCATATTAAACACTCAAAGAGCCGAGATAGCTTCCTGAAGCATGTGAAGGAAAATGATCAGAAAAAAAAGGAAGCCAAAGAGAAAGGTACTTGGGTCCAACTGAAGCGCCAGCCTGCCCCACTCAAAGAAGCACACTTTGTGAGAACCAATGGAATGGAGCCTGAACTGCTGGAACCCATTCCCTATGAATTCATGGCATGATAACTGTAAAGAAAATAAAAGACCTCAGGATTGTAAAAAAAAAAAAAAAAAAAATCGTTAGGTATTTCTTTCAGCCTAGGGGCATCATAAAAAATTTGAGGCATGAAGCCTTGAAACAAGAGAATTTGGGAACCTCTGCATTAACCACTTGCTAGAGGTCAGACAGTGTGCTTGTCACTGACAATATGCAGGTTAATGAAATTGGGACTGCTAACACTAGGAGTAGAATGTCTTTGGGTAATTAAACTTCCTTTTGCTTTTTCTCTAGTAGTCTATAAGCTCCTCAAAGGCAAGTCCTCTATCTCATTGCCTTTATGTGTCTTCAGTGCCTACGGTTCTGCCTGGCACATAGGAGGTCTTCAACAAATATGTGACTTACTCTGTATTTTGTAAATAATCTTTTTATGAATGATTTCCTAGTGTTACCACTGATTTACTCTGTGACTTTGGGCAAATCCCTACTTTTTACTGTGGCAGAAAAGTTCATATATTTTTTTAAGATTTTATTTATTTATCCGTGAGAGACACAGAAAGAGAGAGAGGCAGAGACACAGGCAGAGGCAGAAGCAAGTTTTGTGCAGGAGCTCGACGCAAGACTCAATTCCGAGTCTCCAGGATCAGGCCCTGGGCCGAAGGCGGCGCTAATCCACTGGGCCACCTGGGCTGCCCCAAAGTTCATATTTTGACAAAAGTTTATAGAGCTAAGCATTAAAGGAAAAACAAAAAACTTATCACAATTTTGGTGAATACTTAGCTAGTTGAGTAGGTAATAAAGATTCCTTCTTTAAGAAGTCTGCAAGAGGGGTGCCTGGGTGGCTCAGTCAGTTAAGCTGCTGCCTTCAGCTCAGGTCATGATCCCAGAGTCCTGGGATCATGTCCCATATCAAGCTGTGTTGGGCTCCCTGCTCAGCAAGGAGTCTGCTTCTCCCTCTACCCCTACTCATACTTTCTCTCTCTCTCACTTGCTCACTCAAATTTAAAAAAAAAATTTTTTTTGCAAGAGCTGATGATAATCTAGATAGGTAAACTTTTTCTGTAAAGAGCCAAATGGTATTTATTTATTTATTTATTTATTTATTTATTTATTTATTTATTTTTAACAGTGTGGTTTCTTTTTTTTTTTTTTTAATTTTCTTTTTTTTTTTTTTTTTAACTATTTATGATAGTCACACACACACAGAGAGAGAGAGGCAGAGACACAGGCAGAGGGAGAAGCAGGCTCCATGCACCGGGAGCCCGATGTGGGATTCGATCCCGGGTCTCCAGGATCGCGCCCTAGGCCAAAGGCAGGCGCCAAACCGCTGCGCCACCCAGGGATCCCCGGTATTTAGCCTTTGCAGCCATAGTCTCTGTTATAGCTACCCGACTCTTATAGCATGAAAGTAGCCTTACATAATATAATGAAGAAATGGTTTTAATATCTGTATTCTAATAAAATTTTACTTATAAATATATGGGATGTCTGGGTGGACTCAATGGTTGAGTATCTGCCTTTGGCTCGGGGCATGATCCCAGGATCCTGGGATTGAGTTCCACATTGGGCTCCTTGCAAGGAGCCTGCTTCTCCCTCTGCCTGTGTCTCTGCCTCACTCATCTCTCTCTGTCTCTGTGTGTGTGTGTGTGTGTGTGTGTGTCTCTCATGAACAAATAAAATAAAATCTTTAAAAATACATATATAAATAGTGGTCTAGGTCTGGCCAAAGGGCAATGCTTTGGTGGGCAATGCTTTGGTGGCCTCTGATCTAAATTAAATTCTGCTCATAGAAAATTTGGTGATACCTAACAGGTAAAGTTAGGAGCCATTGGGAAATCTTGTAGGTTGTCAGGAATTATGGTCACAACAGTGATACATGTTGCAATTTTATAAAGATTCCTGGAAGAAAAGGAATACATACCCACAGAGTCAAGTTTGTTGTGTTTATAGTGAGGAGACGGAGGCAAGAAGGACCCAGCCAGCCTTATTACCCACTACTCCCTTTAGTTTTATTTCAGCCAGACCATTCACTATTTTCTAAATAAATCTTACTCTTCCCCTTATTCCTTCTTTTGCTTACTTTGTTTCTTTCCTCTGAAAGGTATCTCTAAGAAAATTAATAAATGCTATGTGAAAATTTTATAAAAATATGTCTCCAAAGTAGCTTTGATCTACAGTATGGGATAAAAGTCAGTCTGAATGGAATGTCAACGTATGTATTTTTTTCCCTCAGCTTTTCGAATGATTCCATATCCACTAGAAAAAGGCCATCTATTTTACCCTTATCCGAGCTGCACAGAGACTGCTGATAGAGAGCTATTACCTAGTAAGTAAATATTCTAGTTTTCCTAAACTTAAAAGTAAGATGGTGCTTCATAGTATTTTCTCATAGTAAAAGTGCCTTTGGTTGAAATTCAGGATACTGTTTAAAATACTATTTTAGTCATTTCTTGGATGTAGTTGTATAATTCCATTCATTTCCTTACATTTTTGGGATAAAATGCTGTGTGAGATACAATGAGAACACAAAAATTGAAGACATTAAAAAGAGCAGTCATCTTACAAACATTTGAAGAAGAAATAATACCAATCCTTCACAAATTATTTTCAAAAAAGAAATGAACACTTCTCAGCTTATTCTGTGAGACCAGTATTATCCTGATACCGAAACCAAAGGCATTACAAGAAAACTATAGAATGATATCCCTCATGACTATAGACACAAACATGTTCATTTTTTTTAAATTTTTTTTAAATTTATTTATGATAGTCACACACACCGAGAGAGAGAGAGAGAGAGAGGCAGAGACATAGGCAGAGGGAGAAGCAGGCTCCAATGCACCGGGAGCCCGACGTGGGATTCGATCCCAGGTCTCCAGGGTCGCGCCCTGGGCCAAAGGCAGGCGCCAAACCGCTGCGCCACCCAGGGATCCCTTTTTTATTTATTTTTTTTAATTTTTTTAAAATTTATTTATGATAGTCACACAGAGAGAGAGAGAGAGAGATACAAACATGTTCAACAAAATACTAGCTAACTGAATCCAAATACATATAAAAAGGATTATGCTCCATGAGCAAGTGGGACTTACCTCACAAACGCAAGTGGTTTAACTTTTGAAAAGGCATTGCATCGTGTTAAGAGAGTAAATGACAATGGATGCAGAAAAAGCAGCTGCCAAAAATCCAACACCCATTCATGGTAAAAATTTTGAACAAAGTAGGAATAAAAGAGAATTTCCTTAACCTGATAAAGAGCATCTACTAAAACCCCATAGCTAACAGCATACTTAATAATGATTTTATGATTTAAACACTGAATACTTTCTCCCTAAGATAAAGAATAAGGCAAGGATATCTGCTCTCCCCACTTCTCTTCAGTGTTGTACTAGAGATCTTAGTGCAGTCAAGCCAGGATAAAAAAGGCATTCATGTTGGAAAGGAAGAAGAAAAACTGTCTTTATTCACAGATGACATCATAATATAGGAAATCTTAAGAAATTCAAAAAATACTATTAGATCTAATAAACAAGTTCAGCAAGGTTGCAGGATATGATATCAGCATATAAAACTCAGTTGCAAGTGTATATACTAGCAGTGAAGAATCAGTCCAAAAATGAAATTTAGAAAACATTTCTAATCACAGTAGCATCGAAAAGAGCAACCAATTTAGGAATAATTTAACAAAAGAAATACGTGGCTTATATATTAAAAACTACTTAATTTGCTGGGAGAAATTAAAGAAAATCTAAGTAAATGAGGAGACATTCCATGTTTATTGATTGGAAGACCCAATATTATTTATATGGCAATTTTCTCCAAACTGATCAATACAATCCCTTCAGATTCAATACAATCCCTATCGAAATCCCAGGAGGGATTTTGCAAAACTTGACAAGCCGATCCCAAAATTCATATGGAAAGGTAAAAGACTCAGAATAGCCAAAACAGTCTTTACAAAGAATGAAATTGGAGGGACTAAAGTTTCCAGTTCTAAAAGGAGCGTTGTGGACTTAGGGGGAGAACCAGAAGTATGTAGTGTTTTGATCTCTGAGAGTCCCATTGAGTCCTTGCTTTCAGAAGTCAAACTTCTCAAAAGAATGGTCTGTACTTTGTGTCAGCTGCCTTATCCATTTACTCTTCTCTGTGAACTGGTAAATTTCTGTGTAACTTTTCTTTTTATGATTTAACCATTTAGAAAGCATGCTGAAGATTATAAACATTAGGACCATGTTTTCTTATGTGATATAAACCTGTGCCACAATTTTTACAGTTCTAGGGCCATTAGAACTCAAGTCTAAGAAGAAAAGTTGCAGTTTTACAACCACCAAGTGTAGTTAGCTGAAAAGTTCAAACAGATGAAATTTTAGGAGAGATTATAGAAGTTAAGTATGCTGTTATTTTTCTCCCAGGGTCTTTTATTTTCTTCCATCTTCTGAAAAAAATTATCTGTTTTCCTTTGAACTCTCAAAGCACTTTGTGTACTTCTTAACCTCCCTTCTAGATTGTAAACTTGAAGGCCAGCATTCTCTTTATCATCCCTCATGTATCTCTGTAATGTTCACCATGAAAATTGAATTCAATAAATATTTTAATTAGTCAAATGTATTAATGTATTCTTTTTTTTCAGTTTCAGAGGTAGAATTTAGTGATTCATTAGTTGCATATAATACCCACCACTTATTACATCAAGTGCCCTCCTTAGTGCCATAAACGTGCCAAATGCATTGTTAGTACCCAACAAAAATATTAAATATCATTCCCTTTTCTCCTTATCCTACTCCAAACTCCCAAACTGCTCACGAGTTAATAGAAAGACTGACAATCGAAAAAGGACAAACATTATATGATCTCATTCATTTGGGGAATATAAAAATTAGCGAAAGGGAATAAAGGGAAGGGAGAGAAAATGAGTGAAAATATCAGTGAGGGTGACAAAACATGAGAGACACCTAACTCTGGGAAACGAACAAGGGGTAGTGGAAGGGGAGGTGGGGGGTGTGTGTTGAGGTGACTGGGTGATGGGCACTTGGAGGGATAGGCACTGGGTATTATGCTAAATGTTGGCAAATTGAACTCCAATAATAAAAAAAAATAAAAATAAAATAGAAAGACTGATAATGTGTTAAGTGCTGCATGTCTACAATAGATTATAAGGAAGCTGGAATGGGGAGTGCCTATATCTCTAAGGTCAGGGATGATTCCAAATCTTACTTGATTAACTTGAGAAATGGTGAATCCATCATACAGCAGGAGGAGGAGGTTTGGGAACAGGAGTTGGGGAAGTAAATAAGTTCAGGCTTTGAGTATGTTGCATATGTAACACACTCACTTTGTGTGCATATGTGTGTGTAATAAAAAATACTTTATTACATAATCTATTTAGCACATATATATTTTAGCACATAGCACATTTCATACATCTCTAAATAATATATGGGCTTAAGATGCAGATTAAATGTATATATTATATAAATAGTGATTGTTGTAGGTATTCTTTGGGTACAAGGAATAGCTGTTTTAAATTGAAAGGGAGTTTGTTAGAAGACTAGGATTATCTCGAAGAATCCAAAGGCAGCAATTACAGTTGGACTTCAGAAGGGACTAGAACCAGAAATTAGAAGGCTATCAGGATTTCCAGGAGTCACTTATCTGTATATCTCTATCTCTGGCTGCCTTTTTCCATTCTCCTGTTCTCACTTTTTCTCCTTCCGCAATGTCATCTCCTCTCTGTATGAACTCTCATTTCTGCTTCTCTCAGTGTGTCTGCTTCACTTTTATATCTTTCTCTTTGTTGTTTGGCTTTTCCTTCTTAGACAGTGATGTAGCCAAACTTGATGCCTCCTACATTGCTCTAGTTTACATGTTATCAGTTCAAGCAAATAGTATAGCATGAATAATATTTCAACGCTGCTGCTGAAACTTCTGGGAGGGTGCCTGAGTGGCTCAGATGGTTAAGTGTCTGCCTTCAGCTCAGGTCATGATCTCCAGGTCCTGGGATGGAGCGCTATGTCAGGCTCCAGCTCAGCAGGGAGTCTGCTTCTCCCTCTCCATCTGCCTCTCCCCCTGCTTGTGCTCTTTCTCTGTCTGTCTCTCTCAAATGAATAAATTAAAAATCTTTTTAAAAAAATAAAAAAATAAAACTTCTGGGAGAATCTGATTTATCCAGTTGTTCATTCCTGGTCCAGTTAGTCATGGCCTAGGGACAGGTTCAGGTTGTGTAAACATAATTGCCAGGGGTTCCAACATCTCTTTCTCTCTACATCTCTTTATCACCAAACCAACTTGGGAGCCCTCATTTTTCTAGGTATGGATGAGATCACTAAAGAGAGATTGTGCAGAGTGAGAAATAAACTGAGAGTGGAATCACAGGAGAACAAAAATGTCGAAGGAATGGGTGGCTGATAAGGAGTTCGGAAGATTCAGTGAAGGAGTGGTCAGAGAGACAGGACAAGAACCAGAACTAGATAGGCTAGGAACTAAAAGGAGCAAAAAATTTCCAAGTGAGGAGGAGTATCTGATATCAAGGAAGGTGATTACTATGAAGAATCCATTGACTCTGGCATTTAAAAGGTCATTAGTGAAAGAAATTTAATTTTCTTTTCTAGGATGGTGCTGGTCATAGTTCTTGTTGTTTTTCCATTTTAACAGAAACAAGGGTATTTAAGACAAAGTAATGAATAATTATGGAACATCAATATGCAAGGGTATATTATATTAGGTTAATACATTTAGCCTAAAATAATGCCTCCTCCCCCCCAAATTACTGCAAAAGTTGCCTGATATAAGGCCAATTTTACATAGTGGTATGAATAAAATCAGGGTTATTATCATGTATTGCCAGAGTCACAGGCTACAAGAACAGAGAGTTTGCTTTTTTGACAGGCCTTTATTATTTCCAGGGTACTTCCACATTTGCAAATTCCAGGAGGTAGGAGAGGAGGAATATGCTGGGATTTTGTTTGATTATATTGTTTGTTCTGAGAGCATTTGTCTGTATCTGACAATGTAGAATGAACAAATTTTTAATAATGTGGAGTTCTAAAACCCAGGAGTACTTAATGTTTTTGTTTTCAATTCTCCTTCAACCTTGATAGGACTTACAACATTCTGGAATTTGCTTATGAACCTCATAAGTTCAGACTTGAACTATTCCCTTAGTTCACATAGCTATTTAGTTGTCTTTTATGCCTCCTGATAAATTTTTCTCTACAAGCCAGTGATGAAATTTGAACTTTACTTCCAAGGGAGTGTTTCTGTACTAGTCATCCATTATACTGATGTATTAGCCAAACATTGACTGACAAATGAATCTACAGAAAGCAATCCAAGCCATAGCTTCTAATGTTTCTAAATTTCTTTAAAAAAAAAAAATTAAGATTCAATGTGCTTTTACTTTAAATGTGACTCAACCCTGGAAATTTTCTAGATTTTTAATATAAGTTCCATTTTTGGCATATACTTTTTGAGTGTAGTATAAGGTATAAAAAATATGGCTACCAAAGGAAACTTAGGTGTAATCTTCTCTGTGAATCATTATGTTGAAAAGAGTAAAATTTATAGCTGACCTTGATTCAGCACTGAATTAGTCATCCTTTACTTATGCAGGATATTACATCAGGAATTCCTGGGTTTGTGTCAGCCCTGAGTAGTCAACTTCCTGGACTAATGAAGTCCCAGAGTAGCTCTCAGTTTAACAGACATTTATTGAGCACCTACTGTGGGCCAAGCATGATAATAGGTTCATCTCAGCATTGCTATTCAGGTGTTTTTAATCAAATTTCAAATAAGATATAAATACTTGAATACTATTAGTAATGAAATATCCAATCATTAGAAAAATAATACCTGAGTTAATGTGTGAATAGGATAAGACAAGGGACTTTACTTATGTTCCCAATCCTAGCGCTTTGGTGTTCTAGTTCAATTTTTACGGTGCTTTATGAAATGCCACACATAGAACGTTTATTAAAACTGGATGAAATTATGGTTCTGGGAAGTCTGCAACCATACATCTGTCTCTCGATCACTATACTTGTCTCTGAGCTCCCAAAGAACAAGAATTATAACAATTCACATTTAAGGACTTACAGTGTTCATCATAACAACTCCATAGCAACTATGAGAGGGTTTAGCAGCTTATTCAGGATCACACAGCTTATCAGTGACAAAGCTCTTTTTCAAAACCACCTCAGCATGACTTTACAATTAATGTTCTTTCCCACGATGCCATCCTATTCCCAGTCCCCAGCAGTTATCTGGCTCTGTTGATACACTGTTGATGCTGGAATAAATTTAATGGATGACTTTCTTCTACCTTGCTTAGCCAGAGATGCCTTGTTCTTTTTTAAAGCAACTATTTTCCTTTTTAGTTTTAAACTTTGTTTGAACACATTAAAACTGGCTTTTGCTATATTCTTAAATAAAATACATTTCTACCTTTTCTCCCTTGCAGCCTTTCATCATGTTTCTGTTTACCCAAAGAAGGAGCTTCCTTTCTTCATCCATTTCACAGCAGGACTGTGTTCTTCTACAGCAATGATAGCTCTTCTCACACACCAGTTTCCTGAAATCATGGGTGTTTTTGCTAAAGCTGTAAGTATGATCTCAAGGACTTGTATAGAGTATTTGTAAAACACACAAGAAACCATCTCTGATCTATTTGTGCTAAACCAGTTGATCAGTGGAAGATGTTTGTTATGGTGAATTACAGGAATTGATTTGTAAAGTTGCTGCCATAAATATGTCAAACATAAGTTTTTGGTGACTTGAGCTATATTTTTGTTGCTTAAAAGTTTAAAGAATACAACAGTATATATAACATGATAAAGTTGGTCTTTGTAGATCACTTTTGGTGGTAAAAATAGCAATTGTTACTAGCTAAGGAATAATCCAGTTCTTTTAAATGCTTTCTTTTTGGCATTTAAAAAAATTCCCTATTTTGGAGATAATTCCCTATTTTGATTTTTTTCATTTAAGTGAAATCATTAATTGTAAGGTTTGCTGATGGAGAATAACTAGGTAAGATGGGACAGATGGAACATTTGCCCTGGGTACAGAATGTGCTGTTTCACTCAAAGCTTCTCCCTATTGTATCTGCATGTTCTTAATTGCCCTTCCCCAACCTTGGGTATAGAACCATGTGTAGACCTTTATTTTTATTTTTATCCTTTAATTTGAACTACTTCCCCATTTCCTGAGCTAGGTCCAAAAGGTACTTGAGGACTGATGTTAAAGAAAATATCCCATGATTATTTTCTTTTCTTTTTTTTAAATTTATTATTATTATTATTATTTTATTTTCTCTTCTACATAAACTTAGTAATTACTGACACTGGCTCAAAGTAAAATGATCAAAGATAAGTCCCTTCAAGTCACCAAGCCTTTAACAAATGTGTCTTTCTTGTACATCTTTGCGTTTTTACCAGGTAATAATAGTTCAGGCCCAAAAGGAAAATGCTAATTCATCTGTCTCAAATTAAAAAGCACTGAGAACCATAGAAACACTAGCCCTTTGTAATTTCTACAATTTTTCTATATGCCTCCATTCTAACTCCCTATTCCTCAAAATTTCTTTTTCTGCCTTAAGAACAGTTTATTTTGTGCCTTAAAGATTAGTTGGTTTTCTTCTGGCACTAGGAGTAAAAGCACTGGTTTCCCTTTTTCCCTGAAGGTCAACTGGATAATGTGTTAAGTTGCCACTGGCTGTAGGCCTAGGAGTCTGAGACTGCACTTGATTCTGGGTCAGTCTTCAAGAATGATTTTCCAGTGTTGCTCAGGGAGTATAGATATTTAGGTTGGAAACTGACTATTCTGTTTTAGTGTAAAAGGGAAGTGTAGTGATCATACCCTTTTGTTCAGAGTGGTGCTGACCAGAGAGTGATTGCATCTCAAACTGAAATGACCTAACTGTATAATCTGACATGGAAAAAAATTGACTGGAAGGGGAATCCTGTCCATCTAACAACTGGAAAAATATATGCAGTTGTGTATTTGAGATTGCAGGCAAGCAGTGGGAGAGATGGTCCTTAGGATTCTCTCAGGGCATCGGGAAAGAGGAAAAATTGAGTGAGGAGAGAGATTTAGAATCTGGAATCGATATGTAGCGATTGTTAGTGGTATACTTTCATGAGGTTCTGACTAAAATTAATGCAGTGTTTTCACTGTCAACTCTATCCACTGATGTTAGTATATGGTGTCTGCCTTTACCTGAGACATGGCTGATGCACCAGAGAGCCTTTAAGATTACATAGCACAAGCACCTTAGCACTCCTCTAGCAGAGTCTGAGAGTGAACAATTATACATTTTAAGTGGAAGCTTTTTTTCAGACCAAAAGTTATTAATTTCCTGTGATTCTAGTTAATGAACAATAAATAGGCATTTATTTACCATCCTTTGATATTTGTATAAGTTGATGGTATAGAGTGAAAAATGTGTCTCACAGCAAACTTTTATAGCTACATTGTATCCAGTGGCCTTTACACATACATTTTTCATTCCTAAAAGCAAACTATTTACTCAAGGTACCTGAAGACCAATATTTAGCATGCAGCAGTACCAAGGGCAGGTTCCATTGAAGAAATTATGGAAAATGGTTACATCCAGGCCATCTCCAGTTTACAAACACAACATATAAATGGCTGCCAGCCAGCCAGCCAACTAGGGAACTGGGGGCTCAAATTCTCCTTTTTCCTCCACTTAATGGTCTATGCAGTAGGAACTTCACCAGTACCCAGGAGCTTGTTAGAAAGGCAGAACCTGAGGCACCACTCCAAACTTCCTGATTCTGCATTTGAACAAGACCTCCAGGTGATCCTATATTGTGGATTTAAAACTTGAGAAGCCCTGCTCTCCTCTATGCAATATGAGGAATTTAGACTGTCTAGATAGTGCCACCTTTTTAAGTTAGAGAAGGGGCAGCATTGCAGAATGGTAATGAGCATAGGCTCTGGAGCCACACTGCTTTGCTTTGAGTTCCAGCCCTGACACTTACTGGCTGCACAACTTCAGGTAAGTTACTTAACCATTTCTCCCCCTCACTGTAAAATGAATAGTACTACCTCATAGGCCTTTGTGAGGGCTAAATGAGTTTAAGGTATGACAAGTGTTAAGAACCATGTCTGCCCATAGTAGAAACTAGGGAAGTGTTACTGTTGTCGCCACCTGTCATTGTCATCATTATCACCAAAGTGCAGCTGTGTTGAGAAATCCTACCCCCTTCACTTTGGGAGGAGCTGTGTCCTGATAGTAAACTCAAAATGTATTTTCCCATAGAAATTACAATATAAATGGTGGTTGGGTATCATTTAAATAATA
The DNA here is from genome assembly GCF_011100685.1 of Canis lupus familiaris. Taxonomy (NCBI): domain Eukaryota; kingdom Metazoa; phylum Chordata; class Mammalia; order Carnivora; family Canidae; genus Canis; species Canis lupus. The sequence goes on from NC_049238.1 coordinate 63,744,928, forward strand.
TTGCTGGTAATATTATCACAAATAATATGTGTATTTGTACTAATAAGAGTGGAGAAATGTTTCAGATTCTGAGTGCTGGCAAACCGCTTTGTAGAACAGAAAGTATTGATAAATTGCAAACTGCCTATGTTAGGATTTTCAATTAGGTCAGATATTTGATAGCCAAATATAGTGGAAATCATTCTATTTTGTAAGCCAAAGCAATTCAATAAAATTTCCTAAATCCTTTCCATTGTTATCATGGTTTCTTCCTCATCTAATAGTCTTTTGTATTGGCTCATATGCTAGAGTAAATTTAATTTGAATTTGTTAAAATATGTTACAAAATTGCTTTTTTTTTTTTTTTTAAGATTTTATTTATTTATTCATGAGAGACAGAGAGAGAGAGAGGCAGAGACACAGGCAGGGGGAGAAGCAGGCTCCATGCAGGGAGCCCGACGTGGGACTCGATCCCGGATCTCTGGGATCTGGCCCCCCGCCACAGGCGGCGCTAAATGGCTGAGCCACCCGGGCTGCCCAAAATTGCTTTTTTGTGAAGTCAGGTCTAGGGATTAATGATTTTTAATAATCCTGACTGTATATCAGATTGAGATAAATGGGAGGGTACAAACTAGAACGGCTAGTGGTTTTTTTAATGCTTCATCTTTTGTATGATATGAAGCTATGTGGAATAAGGCTTTAGTTTCAGCAAGTTAGGACTTTTTTCTTGATTTTTTTTCTGCTGGCTGAGATGAAAACCAAGTCTGACATTCAACATAGAGCAATAAAAAAAAAAAATGCATAAATCCCTGGAGATGTGGAATGTGCTGATATCAGAGCTGATACTCCAAGGCCAGAATTCCTGAAAAAGGAAAAATTGCTTTTAAGTGGTAGGTCATTTTCTCACCTGCTTTGAAGCCTGCTGGGTTAAATATGAGAGTTCAAAGTAAGGGTAGCCAGCAAACCAAATGAACTGGAATCTGATTCTGCTTATCTGAAAGGAGCTTCTTTATTTAAGAGCTGCACTGCCCTCTCCTTAGAGAACCAATCTTCATTTAGCCTGGCCCCTTTCATTTCTGTCCTGCAAGAAAAGCTTTCTTGTTAGTAAGCCTTGGGAGGGCGTTATCACAGCAGTGAAGACTACAGATGGTCTTTAGGGATTTTAGTAACTTACTGATGAATTCAGGCTTGTGGCATGTGACTTTAGTATTTTGAACTCAGAAGTGTGTTTGAATATAAAAAATCACTAGTTGGGTTTTAATTGAAATAGGATAGATAGCCTTAGCAACTCGGCAGAAAAAGGTGTTAATGGGTAAAGACAGGAATCAGAAAGATTCCCAAATAAATAGTTTGTTTCACTAAAGCAAAACTTTGTTGAAATCTTTTTCACTGAACACATATTGTAGTTGTGCTGAGGTGGGAATGGCCCTGTTTCCACATATTTTTACTAATCTTTATGTGGGAAAATGTGGTTGGACATGCCAGTGATGAATTTCTGAGCAACTCATAATTGGCTGGCTCCACTGTAACTAGGGCCTAACAATCTGCTTGATTAATTCTTTAAGGACTACATTAGCCAAGTTGTATGATTTCCAAAGATATAGAAGGTCAGATGTTATACTAACAAAAGACCTTTCTACGGAATGTCTCACTGGGATTTCTTCAGCCCCTTCCCAAAAATAATTAACATTTTTCTCCCCAAATTACATTTTAAAAAATAATAAGCAGAAATAAATGCCACATGTGTTTTACTGAATAGTGATAAAAAACTTTTTGGTTTGTACACTATTCTCATTATTTTTTTCCAGGGCAAAGATCATCTTCATACCTAGGGGAGTTGATAATTATAACTCTATATTGATATATGCCAATAGAAAAAAATACATTATTTCTAAAGGTTCCTAATTTTCCACTGTCATAACCAGTGACATGAAATCTGTTCATAGGTGAAAGTAATTTTTTATATTCTCCATCTGATTTCATTCATACTAAAAACCTATGATAGTTGTATCCCTCTTTATTAAATATGTAGGCCACATTCAGAAATTCAACCAACAAGTAGAACAAGTTTCTTCACTTTGTTTGAAAATGGATTACTTTTCCAAGCTGTGAGGCTTCTTTAGTTCCTAAGAACTGACATAGTTTTAAAAACATTTTGAATTGTAACCAAGCTTATATTCCCATAAAATATTGTTCTGTAACCATGTTATTTCCACAGTAGTATATCCAAGGTATTTTCCAGAGATTATAATGATAATAAAAAGAGCCCATTGTGTGACAGGTCAAAAAACTAAATGTTTACATACATACCAATGTTCCTTTGTTAGTACCACTGAAATCTTTTTTTTTTTGAAATTGTCTACTTATTTTTTAATAATAAATTTATTTTTTATTGGTGTTCAATTTGCCAACATACAGAATAACACCCAGTGCTCATCCCGTCAAGTACCACTGAAATCTTTCTGTGGGCAGTCTACCATATTCCAATTTTGATTTTCTTAATTGGGATATTTCTAGCAAGAGAAAAGATGTTCTCTCCTCCCACCAAGGGCATTTCTCTATGCCTCTTTCTCATTGTTCTCCTTCAAAAAAGAACCAGACTGAAAAGTTTGTGAAATTGCTGATGTTCTTCTTTATCCCTATTTTCCGATTACTAGACTCTTCTTTTCAAAGAGGAGGGGAATAAAGAACAAAAGTTAAGACAATGTACTTTTTTTAGCATATGTTTATACCCCTTCCCCAGGGTCTGGTTCAGTTTTGAAGTTTGTGGAAAGCACCCTCTTTCCCTATTAACATGTACCTGTCAAATCTGAAGTTCACAAAAGCTCTCCTGAATTTATTTGGCAGTATATTTAATCATCCTTTCCCCCTCAAAGTAAACGTCTCAGTGCCAAAGTTTAGGACATCCTGTCACTGACTGCTACTGATATATTGATTGCTTAATCATTAGCACTTGAGGCAAATGGACTGCATAACAGTTTTCAGAAGAGCAGTGCTTAGATATTGATGTCAGTTGCTCACTCCAAACCCATTACACAAGTGATACTATTTTTTTTTTTATTTTTTTTAATTTTTATTTATTTATGATAGGCACACAGTGAGAGAGAGAGAGGCAGAGACACAGGCAGAGGGAGAAGCAGGCTCCATGCACCGGGAGCCTGACGTGGGATTCGATCCTGGGTCTCCAGGATCGCGCCCTGGGCCAAAGGCAGGCGCCAAACCGCTGCGCCACCCAGGGATCCCTACACAAGTGATACTAGAATTCACATTAGGAAATCTACTGATTTGTCTTTTAGAAAACATCTTTGTTTTTTGCAGACCCAGCAAAGTTCTCTAAATGGAGAGAATAATGGGATACAGAATAAATTTATAATCTTGAGGAATAGTTTTTATTGGCTTCTCTCTTGAGTCGAACTTTGCTCCTTCTCCCACCAATTAAATTTCTAATGCTCCAGAGAACTAAATTTGTATGACTACTTAATATATTAACGATTCTAAACCATGGGTCATTTAGATTTGTTAGTTATTATCTTTGTTCTTAAGAGTGTATACTTAGACTCTCATTTATTCTTACCTGAGCCATTGGAAGACAGATTGTGGTTTTCCAGTGTTTTAGATAGAGAAGTTTAAAACATTCAAGTTAGTGATTTGCTCTAAATCACACAATAGATAGCCCATTAGTCATGATACAGATTCTTGGTTTCAGTAATATGTCACGTGACAACTCAGGCCATAACAAGTACAAAAGAATACATTTCAAACTAAATATGGTAATGATGAAGGGATGTAGAAAGATGGAGTGGTGATAGTAAAGTAGTTTTGCTAGGGAAGTCTTCCTTCAGGAGATGAATTTGGAGAAGAGTTTTAATTATTTATTTTTATTATTTAAATGTTTTAAAGAGATTATTTATTTGAGAGAGAGAATGAGCATGAGCAGCAGGGGGAGGGGTAGAGAGAGAGAGAGAGAAGCAGACTCCCTGCTGAGCAGGGAGCCCTATGTGCCACTCCATCCCAGGACCCCGGGATCGCGACCTGAGCCAAAGGCAAAGAGACGCTCAACCACTGAGCCACCCAGGTGCCCCTGGAGAAGAGTTTTAAATGAAAAGCCGATAGGGATTTTCAGAAGATAGGACACTTAGGTTGCAGAAATGCTTACTGAAAAATAAAAACATCAGTAGACAAACTGCCTGAAAAACTCTTCACTCTTCACAATACAAGCCTATTTGATGAACTCTGATATTTGATGAACTCTGATGCTTTAAGATAAAGAATGCCCATTTACTTTTCTATCTTTTAAATGGGTTCACTTTAATTTCATTCCTATTCTTGCAAGTAAGCCACTTAAGAACAAAGAACACTGTTTGATTTCTATCATCTACTCAGACAATGGTATAAAGCACTTCAGCCTTTCTAACTGTCTGAAATGTACAGTGATACCAAAGAAACAGTAGGTACTGGTTTTTAATGAATCAGGGAATTTGATTGACTCTCTGAAATGGTAAAAACAAAACAAACTTTTAGTATAAAGCAAAATGTGTACTCCATGTTTTAATATCACTCTTCTTTCAAAGTCAGAGGGTAAGTCTGAAGGATTATCGGGGGAAGTTTAACAGAACAAAATAAACTTTTGGTCTAAAATATAACTTGTGAGGATTTTCTGGCTAACATGGGAGTTTTAGGTAGCAGATGTACTTCTAGTAGTTGTGTCAGTAGGTAGGAAACTTAGGTGTGTTCTTTAATGCTGATGAGGCCTCAATACAAGATTAGCTATTAATATTCTTTCTGAATTTGAGGAAAAAATAAATAAAATTATCTTAGTTCTATAATGACATTAAGATTGCCTTATGTCCATCTCTAACAGCCATCTTCAAGAAAAGAAATTATTTCGGCTTCAGATGCTGCTCAACAAAATTAAGAGAACTGATATTCAAGAGAATTCAGACCACATATTCACCCTCTCACCTCATCCTATAATTTCAAGCATTCTGAAAATGAAACGTATATGTATTCTTCAAAGTGTCGGAGAGGGCTCTATTTTTTAAAGATTTTTATTTATTCATGAGAGACACAGAGATTGAGAGAGAAAGAGAGGGGGGCGGGCAGAGACACAGGCAGAGGGACAAGCATACTCCATGCAGGAAGCCTGTTGCAGGACACGATCCCAGGACCCCACGATTCACGCCCCGAGTCAAAGGCAGACGGTCAACTGCTGAGCCACGCAGGTGTCCCAGAGGGCTCTATTCTTATTGAGCACTTACAAATTACCAGTAGGATATACAGAGAGAAGTAGTTTGGGGAAGAATTCAGAAGGGAGCATATTCTCACACCCTCTGTTAGGAACGTGCCAGCTCTTGTTTTCATCTATTCAAGATGCCAGAGTCCCACTTTCTTTGTGAAGCCAGAGTTCAAGCTTTGACTCCCAGGTTAGCAGCAGCTTTACAATTAAATTTTAATCCCTTAGTGTTTGTTAGACTCCCATCTAGAGTATAGCTACAACTATTCTTGGCAGGCAAATACATTGCTGTGTTTCCTGCAGTCACAGTGAGATAGAAGAATGTTCTCTGGCTGGGTTGTAGATGAAGGCACTTTACTAATCTTACGCATAATTCATCCTTGGTTGCTGGGGTACTCGGAGTTGAAACTTTGCCCTCTGATAAAATTCAGCTGGATCTTTTATTTATTTGACTCTGATCCCTTTGGATTTGGCCCTTATTGGGAGCCTAGGGATTCTAATTCAACTAAGCCCTAGCTGTGTAGACTTTTCTTATTAATTTGCTCTTAGTGTATTTTAGTTATTGTTCAGACTGCCGTAAACAACACCACCAACAACAGCTGCACTAAGAACATGCAGTTCAGAGGCCTGGAGACCCTGAAGAGATTCTTCTTTCAGTATTGGCTTATTGACTGGAAGGACTCCAGTCGGGCTTATCTTAGTTTGTTTTCAAAGTGTAGTTTTTAAAGAGCCTCTGCATTTCAAACTATGTGAACTCTTGTTCTATAGCATGCCAAAGTATGATAATGATTATTCTGTAATATACTCCACATTTTTGACATTCAAATTCATTATATTAGTATGTTACTGTTGATGGACTTGTTCCTTCCTTCATTTATTCAATGGACAGATATGTGTTGGGCACGTTTACGAAGTATAAAATACAGTGTGTGTCCATAGGTACCTTGTAGTCTGGCAGCGGGGAGTTTGAGACAGGCAAGGGAATGTATTAGTTATAAGACAGAAGCTACTACCACAGCAATAGATTAGCTCACCCTTGCATGTTTGTTCACTTGATTGGAAGCGACTGAGGAATTACTTTCACGTGCCTCACATGAGGTGTAGTGACCTAAAAAGTCATCTTCAACCCAGAGAAGACTTTCCTTTTTAGAAGACTCTGTTTAGTTAGGCACCCTTTCAGTCACACAAGGAAGATAGAAAGAGGAGCCCTATTATCTTTCAAACATGAGACGTGTAGGACTTTTATCTTAACACCTAACTGACAAAGTTCATGGGTTTTTTTTTGTGTTTTTTTTTTTTTGGAGATTATTTATGTATGTATGCATGTGAGAGGGTGGGAGCAAAAAGGAGAAGCAGACTCCCTGCTGAGCAGGGAGCCCAATTTGGGGCTCCATCCCAGGACCCTGAGATCATGACCTGAGCCAAAGGGAGACACCTAACCTACTGAGCCACCCAAAGGCCCCATTCATGTTTTTATAAACAGTGGTATTCATTATATTTATCTGAATAGTTTAAGACTATCAAAAAATGAAGCGTTCCACAATTTAGAATTTAAGTAAGAAATGTCTCGCCTCAGATTCACATAGTAGCTGTCACTTCTTCATTTTCATCATCTTTTGTATCCTCTCATTCCCTAATAAGGACAGATTGACAAGGGGTATGGGGCATTCTGGTTTAGAAAATGAAATAATGTGATGTCATTATGAAGCAGAATGGGATAGCAAGAGTTAGAACTGAAATTACTCGGGTCTGTGGTCATGAGGGAGAGACAAGAAAGAGCTATTCAGAATTTCCCAGAGCCTACTGTTAATGTCAAAGCTGTATCCTGTAGTCACTGATTCTGAAAATCAGTTAATTTTTAAAAAATAATAAAAGGAGGGCAGCCCGGGTGGCTCAGCGGTTTAGCACCGCCTTCAGCCCAGGGCATGATCCTGGAGACCCGGGATCGAGTCCCATGTTGGGCTCCCTGCGTGGAGCCTGCTTCTCCCTCTGCCTGTCTCTCTCTCTCTGTATCTCATGAGTAAATAAATAAAATATTTAAATAATAATAATAATAAGATAGGATATTGGGGATAGGCACTGAGATAAGGTTCTTTTTCCTTCTCTTCCAAGCCTGAATTTTGCTGATCAATTCTGCATCCTGGACGATTCTACCTTTTTATAGGGGAACCACCAAGATTTTCTAAGTAACTAAAAAATATTTCCATTCTTTATTGTCTCAAGCAAGTATATGTGCTAATTGGATCACTGGGTATATGACCTTGGAATACATATTTCAGAATAGGAATAGGACCTATCCTTGGGGAGGTTATACTAATTAGGCATGTAATCAATAAAATATAGTGAAATGATGGAAGTATATGGAGTAGAAGAGTAGGCCCGAGGTTGTAGTAGGGGGTCAAAGAGTATACTGATTTAACCCAGTGTAGTAGCAGAAGAAAGGAAGTGAGACAGTTTGAACAATGACTTGGAGGCAGAAGACTGCAGATCAGGCTTTGGAATTTACTGGTGACCATTGGTTCTCTAGCAATCCATCTGAGCTTGCTACATATGCTGGAATAAGTAGAAATTATTATTCTTTGGGTCAGTTAACAGAATACATATCTCCAAACAGTGAATTAGATGCATGATAGCATCTTCCAATTCAGAAGTCTAATTTGTTACATGCTAGTAAGGAGGCACATTCTGGGTTGTAAGAAGCCCACTTTCATCCATTCACCTGTGTTCTCGTTTAGACTAGACCATGTCTGCCAATATTAGGTCTCTAGAGAAAGAGTTAAGTCAATTCCAGGCCCCCTGAGCTCCTGGCTACCACCTTCTCCCATAGGACTTGGACAAAGATAAGGAACACAGTTACTTAACTTTTTTTTTTTAACTTTTATCTTTCAAATGGCATTGAGAGTAACCATATCTGTTGTTTGACCTCAAGCGCCATACTGAATTTTTTTTAATTGCTTTTGAGCAATAAATTTTCTTTGGTCGCTTAACCAGTCATACAAGTTGAGACTTCTGTCTTGATGTCTATTTTATACTATCTGCTCTGGGAGAACAGTTGAAAACTAATAAGTCAGTTAGATATTTTATGAGTATCAAAATCTCTTCCATTCAAAAATGTAAATAAAATAACCAGTATGAGCAATCAGCTTATGTCAGATTCCATGGGCTTATGTACATAGGGAAATTATAGTGCAACCTGAAACATGCTTCTTCATGAATTCAAAATGGTATCACAGTTACATTCACAGTTGAATGTAAACCCTTGAGCTTTCCTATTGTGAAGGGTTTCAGAAATCACCTTTTATAAACTGCCTAGGGAAGGAGGAAAAAACTAAGATGATACCAACAAATACTGTCACTGTGTGAGTGGCTGCCTCCCAGCACCAAATTGTGCCAGTTCAGTAAAGCAAACAATTAGGATACTGTTCACCTTTTGGCTTATTCAATGGTATATATGTATGTGTGTGTGCTGGGGAGGGGTGTGTATTCTAATATAGTTGACCCTTGAACAACACAGTTGAAAATCCACTTGTGATTTTTGACTTGCCAAAAATTTATTGTTGACTGGACACATATATTGTATGTCATATATATTACATATTATATACTTTATTATATACTGTTACATAATATATATTAATTATATATTATATACTTAATTATATACTTATAATTAAGGAAATGTTATTAAGCAAATTATCAGGAAGAATAAAATATATACTTACAGTCCTGCACTGTGTCTATAAAACAAATCTGCATAGAAGTAGACCTATGTATTTCCAACCTGTGTTGTTTGAGGGTCAACTTACTCTTTCTGAAAGAAGCACAAGGAAAGTACCGTGGAAGAACAAGTTGTTCTTGTGATTTTTGTCCTCAAAAATTAAGAAAGCTCAGTAAGGAAATATGACAGGAGCCTGGTAAATAGCTCGGTTTTTACCTTGACGAATGCAAGAAGCCAGAGACCTAACTGAAGTTAGGATATCGGCATTTATCTCTTGTTCCTGGCAGCCACTCTATCTAGCAGCTTGTAGTGCACAAGAACTGTCTTCTCCCTTATCAGTGAACTGGTTTGTCATCCCTAAAGCTTTTTCATTGCTCTCCTCCCATTCACTGTGGCCTCACACATGATGAACCTACTCACTGCAAAAGTCCCATATATCATACGGGACATCAAGGCCTGTCAGATTCTAAGGTGGGAAGTAAGGGAAAAAAACCACATATTTTTAATTTTAGATTTTTTTTTTTTTACATTGTAATTTCTTAAGAGTTTGGTTTGATTTGTGCCATTTCTGGGCCTGTAAGCCTCCCTAATGCATCACAGTTCTGGATAGAAAATTTCATATCTTGGGCAGCCCCGATGGCGCAGCGGTTTAGCGCCGCCTGCAGCCCCGGGGTGTGATCCTGGAGACCCCGGACTGAGTCCCACGTTGGGCTCCCTGCATGGAGCCTGCTTCCCCCTCTGCCTGTGTCTCTGCCTCTCTTTCGCTCTCTCTGAATAAATAAATCTTTAAAAAAAAAAAAAAAAGGAAAGAAAGAAAGAAAATTTCATATCTCTTATTTAGCCTAGAACCTTAAATGCTATTGAGTTGTAGTTAACACTTAGCAGTTGTTAGGGTTTGCAGTGAAGCTCTTTTCGTCCCTGTGCATATAACAAATGGACTCGTCCCTGTGCTTTCCCATCAGTGCCCCTGCATTGATGGACATAGATCAAGATGTTGTGCGGCCCTGCAGGGGCTCTGCACCATGTGACAGTCGAGGCTCATGCAGCTAGTTCACATTATTTCAGCCCTTATCTCAGCGTTCTCATTTCTCTGTCGTCCCCAGTGTATATAATATGTACTGGCTTGAAATTCCTTATATATTGCTTGCACATTCTTGCTCTTACGTTTCAGCGCATACCAGTTCCTTCGCTTTAGCACGCCTTCTCTAACTTGCCTCCACCAGTCCATACCTTGTCTTTTAAAACTCCATCTCAGAAGTCACCCCTGTGGAAAGGCTGATTAATCGCCTCCACCCGATTGCTGTATTCAGAGACTTCTGTTTCTCAGCCCATTCTTCAAACTGTTTTTCCTTTGTGATTGTTGCTTGTGTACCTTGTCACCCAACAAGCATAACGATCCTAGGAATGATGATTTTCCTGTTTCCCCTTGTCTATTACACACAAACATTTTGGAGGCCTACTGACAGCCTTCTTAGTTTCCCCAGAGTTCTAGTCCGCCTTCCACACCCTTTCCCTTTACATCATAGCTAACTGCCTGGAGGAACAGGGCACGTGTTCAGGGCTCGGCCTCCACCTCAGCATGTATGTGGCAGCCCGCTGAATAGGTCCCAACAAATGGGAAGGATTTAACCCTTCGGCTTGGCAGCCTCTGCATTCTCCTCAGACACCTTCAAGAAGTAGATATGGGATCAGAAATAGGTCTGGAGACAGGAGCAGGGAAATTTTTAATGAAGGCTTTTTCCTTCCTTTTTACAGAAGACCCATGCAGCTGCTGTCGTCAGCAGCTCACCCGACACTCTCCTGCTCTGCCTCTTTTCCAGGAGTCAGGGTTAGTTTAAGAAAAAGCCTTTTGCTAGAAGCCATGACCTCGTACTTTTATCCCCTCCATCTGGTGTGCGGCCTCATGGGGCTGTGCTGCTATGCAGGAGGTGAGCAGTGGAATTCTTTAGATGATGACTTCTGAGCCCACATGCGGAGGCAGTGGGGGTGGGGAGCAGGGAGAGCAGTGAGAGCCAAGATCGATGGACCAAAAAGTAAGGTTTGCTCTGGGACAGATCCTGACTATAGGTAGACTGTTTTCATGAGGTGTCCTTCCCCTAGCTCAAGTGGGGGCCCGGGTCTATGATGGATGAACACTGTGTTCCTGCAGTTTTCCCTTCTGCCTTCACAGTTGGGGTGCGCAAGTGGGATAAGTTGGATATGTGCAGGCTCAGGCTGTTTCTGAAGGAATGCATTCCAGGGTTGAACAGGGAAGGGTTCCCCTTGCACACGTCCTCTCTTGGAGCTGCTTTGTCTCACTGTCTTGGACCTAAACAGAAGTCCAGATTTTGAATGAGGGCGGGAGGAGGGGTTGAGAGCAGCAAAAGTTTTTGATCAAGTAAGAATCTGTTGTCTGCCTCATCTTGTAGAGGTTTCTCTGCAGGGTGAATTCTCCTTGCCATGGTGTAGATAAATTACTTGTCTCAGCTAGAGATCCCAGGACTTTTACCAGGCCTTGAGTAGGCATCTTGCCTGGGATAGGATGGGTTTTTAGCACTCTCATTCCCTGTTCTTACTTTCCTAGTCCAGGAGTTGACAGCATTTAAAAAAAAAAAGAGTGAAATCTCAAAGGAAATTCTAAGAAATACTTTAGAGGCCCAAAACCTTAACAGTTTCCTATCATGGCTTCTCAGGACTACTTGTACTCTGCACACTCAGCATCACTTTAAAAGAACTAGATAAAATTAAAACAAATGTTTAAGTGTTAATCTGAAGAAGAAGAAAAAAAAAGAGAGAAAGCACTAGGAGCCAGAGTTGATTAAATACAGACTGCTTAGTGTAGTGATCATTTTGTGGTGGTGGAAATAGTGGCGGAAATGACAGGGGATTCCTTGATGTGGCTAGAGAAGGCCTAGGCTGTTTCTTTTGTAAATTCTGCTCACATATACTCTCCTCAATATTTTGTATCAGTGTCTGTTCTGAAGGGGCTGGGACTCTGACCCTTCCAGCCAGAGGCATGTTCTCAGGCTTTGAGAAGAACACACAAGATTTGAAGTGAGAAGCCCCGGATTTGAGTTCTGTCTGCGCCACTCAGTATCACATGACCTTGGACAAATCACTGAACCTTTCTAAACAGCACCTGTACAGCGAGAATGTCTCTTGCCTTACAGGGTGGCTGTGAAAATTATGTCCATGGTAAAGCATTTTGTACCTGAAAATGCTTCTTACAAACATCACAGTTTTTCTTGGGGAAACTCCACCTTGAAAGTTGTCAGTAGGACAATGTGGATTAAATGTTCTTCCCTGGGGCCCTTGGGTGACTCAGTGGTTGAACGTATGCCTTAGGTTCAGGGCGTGACCCCCATGTCCCACATCGGGTCCCCACAGGGAGCCTGCTTCTCCCTCTGCCTGTGTCTCTCTGTGTCTCTCATGAATGAATAAATAAAGTCTTTAAAAAATAAAAAAATAAATGGTCTTCCCTTTTTATTCACTCAGCCTTTCTGGTAAGGCTTGCTTTCAGGGGCTGGTGGTGGTGAAGTAAAGTCACTGGATTTCAGCTCCTTTGGGTCAAAGAAAGAGAACTTCTGTGTCTAGCTGCTCCACCCATAGACTCATAGGCCTAATGGAAGTGAACACACAGTAGTTCAGAGTTAGGGGGCCCAGGGGAGAAAGCTTCACTTGCTTTTTTCAACTCTAGGATGACTAAAATGTCTTAAGTGAGGAAGACCCACAAAGCTGCTCAGGGATAATTTAAGCCATGAATGGGAAGTGAAAACATGTACTTAAAAACTGTCCCTCTCTGAGCAGCCTGGGTGGCTCAGCGGTTTAGTGCCGCCTTCGGCCTGGAGTATGATCCTGGGGACCTGGGATCGAGTCCCGCGTTGGGCTCCCTACATGGAGCCTGCTTCTCCCTCTGCCTGTGTCCCTGCCTCTGTCTCTCCTGAATAAATAAATTTTTTAAAATCTTAAAAAAAAAAAAAAAAAAAAAAAACCTGTCCCTCTCTTCTTTCCCTTTGACCTTTTGGGTCAGGGACAGGCATATTACTGACACACCACTGGCTATTGCCTGAAACCTGCCAGTCACCCAAAGGGAATAACAGCTTCTAGGAAAGTTCCATTCAGTGCAGCAACTGTGACATATTTACCTTAGTAAAGCCACTGCTTGCTCCTCTCCAGTACCTCTCTCCAGAGGAGATTATCTCGGGTACCCAAAGCTATCCTTGTTAAAAATAACAGGTCGTGGTCAGCAGGCTTGGTAATCCTACCTCGTGTAGTCCTAGGAGGCTGCCCCATCAGTCTTAGCACACAGGGCAGGAATTGCACCACCTCCAGCATGAACCAGCCATGAGAAGTCCCACGGTTTTAGCCATTCTGCTTGGGTGGCAATTGTCTCCTGTTGATTTCTCCTCTCTATGCCCTTTCTGCATCCTTTTCCTGCCACCTCCCAGGGGAATACCCGTCCCCAAACCACAGAGCTGCTTGCGTATTAATAATGGACCTTCTTAATATTCCTTTGTGATGGCTGAATCTCTGATGTTGGTATGATTTTTGAAGAATTTGACCGAAATCCAGTTGCTCATTTTATTGTTGGGGAGAGGGAGGAGGACTAGAACTCTGCTGCGGCCTGGGAGAAGATAGTGTATGTCCACAGAAGCGCACCTCATGTGTGTGCATATCCTCAGCGTTGTGTGCAGGCTCACAGAAGGAACAAAGAGTGGAAAAGAAGCATCTTTCTTGTTTTCCAACATTGCTTCAAAGGTGCCCAACTCCCATAGTAGCAAGCATTTCCTAAGTGGAAAGTGGGGGCAGAGGCCTCTGCCAAGGCCATCAATAACCAGGTGTGAGCTACAGGTCTCCGTGTAATGTGAAGCTTTCCCGTATTTCATTTCTGCACCCAGGGGGCGGCTCTGCAGGATTGCTTACGGAGAGCTCTGTGTCTGGCACCTCTCTCCACAAGGCCCAGGAGCCCAGGGTCCCACGGACCTGCCCAGGAATGCATCACATTATTCTCTGGTGCTGTAATTTGGCTGCAGGAGCAAGGCTGACGGCCTCCCAGGGATGAGAAACATACTCTCCCTGGTGTCCTCCCTTGGGCTTCTGCCCTATGACCACTGAGGGTGTTTAAAAACCTCAGAAAAGACTGAGAGGGAGAAAACCTGATTATCTCTCTTCTGTTAAGCCATGTAGAAACCAATGTCCTGAGTGGATCTGAGAATTTGGCAAAAGACTTAGGGGTTGGTGTTCTTACTACGGGAGGTAAGAAAAAGGAGAAGAAATTACTCTCTGCAGTAGGGAGGAAGAGAAATGAGGCCATGAGTGGTCATGAGTCAGACCTACAAGATTTTCTACAAACAGACGTTCAGGGCCAGGCAGTTTTTAATTTTTAAAAAATAATCCCAAGTCCCTGATTTCATTTTTCCAGCATCATTCTAAGAAAGCATATAGGTTTGTGCTATTATTCAAGGCTAGCAATAACAGACATTGGCTCTTATCTGCACGACTAGGTTAAGGCTGGCTTTCTTACTTGTACGTGATGGAAACTGGCCACAGGCTGTGCAGCCGAGGTACTTCAGCCATGTGCCTTCTCTAAAAGAGTCTAAGACTTTTAAAGGATGGAGATCATGTCTTTGAAGTTAACTTTGTATCCAAATAGCACTTTCTGCAATGCATTCTACTAAATATTAAAAGTGTGAAGAAATGAGGACTGACACGAAGGAGTGTCCGAGAGGAGAGGGGCTAGGGGACAGCTGCAAGAGGGACAGACCTCTATTGACCAGAGAAGGGGTAGGAGAGGGGGTTAGAGGCAGTGAGTGGGTGACAGCAGAACCAAATGGAGCCCTGATTGCACCAAATGCAGCTCTCCTTTTGCTGCTTGTTTCGAATAAATTAGTTTGTTTATTGCAGAATGGATGCCAGTTGTCTAAAGCCAATCAGAATGCAGAAGCAAGGGATCCCTGGGTGGCGCAGCGGTTTAGCGCCTGCCTTTGGCCCAGGGCATGATCCTGGAGACCCGGGATCGAATCCCACGTCGGGCTCCCGGTGCATGGAGCCTGCTTCTCCCTCTGCCTGTGTCTCTGCCTCTCTCTCTCTCTCTGTGTGACTATCATAAATTTAAAAAAAAAAAAAAAAAAAAAAAGAATGCAGAGGCAAGCTAAGAAATAAGAGGAAAAATTACTTGTTTGGTCATCATTCCTTCTTGGGACCACATAGCCTCTGTAGTGGGACTCACATGGACCTCTTTTCTCTCACTGTCCACTCCTCTGTTCAAATATCTTACTCTCTGGACAGCTTGTTCTTCTCAATCGTTTATAGGAAATTGTAAAACTTGGACCTCTACAAACTAGAATTGGAGGCTAGGAGAAGCACAGAGCAATAATGAGATGTCAGCTCCTTCCACAGGGAAGGAACTGAAAAGGAATAGGTGACAGAACACAGGCAGATTGAACCTGGGTTGAAGTCCCAGAAATGCCTCCCTCTCAATGATGTGGTAAGCCCAGCATTCTTGTGAGAGCAGGGGCTGACCAAGACCTGAGGCTCTACCCACAGACAGTACCCTTATATAAATTCCATCAGCTCTATTCTTGATTCAGACTGACTATGACCCTCTCACCTTCCCACTACCCCAAGGCTTTCTTCCTCCTCATCCCAGCTCAAGATGTCAGAAGCTCTTCTCTTCCCCTCCTGTTTCCCCCTCCCTAATCCCACCATTGGCTCATCAGTTATCCAGTTGACTCTACTCTGCAAGGAAGACATTCCCCTGGCCTGACTCACTCAGTCCCATTTCTCCACAGGAATCCCCTCACCGCAGACCACAAGGGCCCTGACTAGCTCATGTTTTGTGTTAATAGATGTGAAACCGGAGCAAACCCCTCACCAAAAGAAAAACCACCCTAAACTCTCCCACACAGGTCTCAGCAGGTTACACAAATATTAGTCCTATCATCCAAATAAATCTGCCCCCATGGCCCAGAGCTTGACTCCCCCATCCTTCTGCTGCCTGTGCAGAGTGAAGCTGCTCCACAAACACGTGAGGACCCCAAGGGATGTTGGAGAGGAACTTGGAAAGGAGGAGTGCACCTATATTCAGAATTCCGTGTGTGGGCCCCTTAATCTGCAGCCTGCTGTCAATACTTTACAGTTCTCAATGGAAGGTTCCAAGAGAAGTCACGATGGGCTAGACCAGTTAGGGACTTTGGTAAGAGCATCTGTTGGCTGGAATTGGGTTCATAATTAAAACTGAATATGTGGAATAAGTTTATAACCTCGTTTTACAGATGAGACGATAAAGGCTCAGAGAATTTGGGTATCTTGCTCAAAATATCCAAAACAGTAAATCTCACATCTGTGATTTCAATCCAAGTCTGTCATAACTGCAAATTTCTATGCTACTCTGGTCTTTTAAAATATCACCAGGCAGAGACAGCCATTGTCCAAGTCACAGAAAGATAGGACATCATAGTTTTTGGGACTCTATATCCTCTCCCCTAGCTTACTAACTAAGCCTACCATCTCTGGAGACTCCACTACTGCAAGCTTAATTAGGCAGTGGGTAGTAGCATAGAAGGAATTCCCCTATTAAGCCAAAGATGGAGTGAACAATAATAATCACCAGGACTTGGAGAGTCAGTAAATAAAAATTTGTTGAATAAATGGGGAAAGGCTGCTTTCAAAGCTGTTTACCACTTTGGCCCCAAGCCCCAGCAATTCTTTCCTCTGTAGCCACTGGCTTCCATTCCTAGCTTCAAAGACCAGGATCCTCTCCTAAAAACTGGCCGAGCCAGAGTTCCCAACCTGCTTAGTATACACGGATGACTCATGTGGGGCCCTTGAGATCAGGCCGGTTACCCTCTCCCACCCCCCATGAATCCCATACCTTTTTACTGAGGGCTTCCCAAACCTGGCTGACCTCCAGAATAATGCATAGAAACTTAAAAAGAAATAAATCCCAAGGCCTAGGCAAGTTTGCTAAATTATTCTTTCTCAGGAGTGTTCTAGGGTATTCTAATGATATGTTAGGCTAAGAACCACTCCATGCCCCTGGGTTTGAACAGGCAGCAAGTGAGCAAAAGGGGAGTGAGCAACGTGCTGTCTGATATAGGTTGAAAAGAGGAGGGAGATTGGAAGAGAAATGTATGTGTGTATAGTTATATAACTTTTTCCCCTACAAAATACAGCAGTTTATAAAACCTATGAGGATGTGAATGGAACCTTGTACACTATGGCTAACTCTTATCTGGCAATCCCAGGCTCTTGATAATGGAAGAAGGTCATAGCCTAAGAGTTCCTTTTGGGGTACCAGGCAGTCTGCTCAAATTGACCCAGGGAAGAGATGTGGTTTCATCTCTGTCCCGTCTACTCTCAGTCAGGTAGGAACACAAAGAAGCTCTCTCCAGGTACCCTTCCTCTTGCACACACAAGAAGTGTCAGGAAGCTGGTACAAAAGAAAGGAAAAATGAGCCTTGACCATGTGCTTTAGTGCAACTTATATAACTCCGAAGACCCCTACCTCTTCCACTGTCCCTTCTAACCTCTGGAGGGGGCAGTCAGGGAGCCATTCAATTTCTTACATCCCCTATCAACTCCTTCCTAGGGCTAAGGAACCAGTCAGGACACTAGAGTCCTTCTGGATTATTCTCCAAGTCCTTAAATAGAAACTGTAGCAGCCCAGAGTTGAGGGTAGAGGAAGGTGTGCATGCAAAGATCTTGTGCTTTTGAGTCAGGAGGTTTGAAGTAGAGGGATGAGTGAGGTATTAATATGTTCAGGTCTGGTCCAGCCACTCTGCCTTCTTGGGGGCCTTGCAAGTATGGACGTCCACAGTGTTTCTGCACTCCTTGCACCGCACTGCACAGCACCAGTGGAATTTGCATTCACACTGGGTGACACGGGTGACTCGAGTTGTGTCATATCCTCGGCCACAGCACATGATTTCACAACCATCTGTCCCTTTAGATGTCTTGCTGCAGACTCGGCCCGCAGTGCCTAGGGAACCTGGGTTGGAGAAAAGAGAGAGTGAGAACCAAGTTACCTCTTATGCTCTGGGTTCCCTTACCCACATCCTCATGAGGAAGCCATAAAGAATCTCTTTTCCTGAAAATATGCCCAACTAGCCAAAATAACCATCTTCTTACTTCCTTCTGCACCAGCCTGGCTTCTTCCCACCATTAAGGCTCCCCAAAGACCATTGAGTTCACCTGCAACAGCCCCCCTGCCAATACACGGCTCCATATCTCTTTCAAGACCTGGCCTTAAAATGTTCCTGTTAAAGCTGGGTAAGGGCTTTGTTTGAAGTTGTCCACACTAAAAAGTTAAAAAAACAAAACAAAACAAAAAAAAACAACAACTTAGCCTATAATTTATATTTTCCAAGAAGTCTTGCCACAACTCTGATCCAGCTACCATTTGTTAGTATTTCGGTCCGTAGTTGATCTTTTATTAAGTTGTACTATTCAGGGAAGTAGTACAGTATGACCATTAAAAGCATAGGCCTTATTGTCAGATTGTCCAAGTTTAAATTCCAGCTCTGCCACATCCTAGCTGTGTGATTTCCCAAGGTAGTTCATCTTTCTGGACTTTAGTCTTCTCCTATGAAAATAGGCATAATAGTAGCATCTGACTCAGTGGATTGTTATACCATGACTATAATCTCTGTTCAACTGAGGGAGGTGAACTGATTAGCTTTATTGCCCAGAAGCATATCCCTATGGGATTCCTACAGAATATCCCTTGCCTTGCCCCTTACAGTTAGGAAGCCTTGAAGGGAAAGGATGATGTTCTCTCCCTGAACGGAGAATGCTCAGGACTTCATTCTGACTGATTTTAGCAAAAGATATCCTGCCAACATATCATAAAATCATAGAAATTTGGAAGGGGTAGACCCTAGAAAGTACCTACTCTAACCCTTCCACAGAGATGGGTCAGGGACTGACCTGGGGATTGAGGAAGGGGAACAGAATGACTGATTTTCTCACAGTAGGCTGTGCATTCTACTGCGATATGCAAAGAAAAATGCTAGAACTTAGAACTTCTATATTTGTTTTTTATCTCATAAACTTAAAATCTCTACTTTGTATGTTTTGTAATGTACATATTAGTATCTATCTGTTATAAGTAAATATCCACATTTTGGAGGTACACGCTCCAAGAATTTTTTAACGACAGGAGTTTAAATCCAAAATGTTAGGAAGCCACTTCTCTGGTGTGTAGGCTAACTAGTTGTACTCTTTCTGTTAGTCTCCTAACTCCAAGGACTGGGCTTAAGTCCTTCTCTTGTGTAGCCAAAGCTCTTCTACTTTCTGGAGCTGAGCTGTCCAGTGTAATAGCCATTGACCACATGTGGTCATCCAGATTTAAATTAACTAAACTTAAATACAATTTAAAACTTAGTTTCTCAGTCACACTAGCTATATTTCAAATACTCAATAATACCATGTGGGTAAGTAAGTGACTACCGTATTGGAAAGCACAGACATAGAACATTTCTGTCATCACAGAAAGTTCAATTGGATAGGACTGCTTTGGAGGGAATTTCTGGCCCCCTACTCCCTTTTGGGATGACTTACACCCTTTGAATTCCAGGCTCCACTTTGGGTTTTATGAGACTTAATTTTATGTCTCTAAGAAAAACTAACACACATATGAACCCATCCTCCCTTGTAACTCCAAAGATCCTTCCCAAAGGTGCATTTTAAGGATGGCAGCATAGGCTTACACCTCGGATGTTATGGAATTATTTCAAGGCATTCAGAGAGTAGTCCTCTGAATCCTGTCACGTGGGGAGAAAACATACCTAGTGGCGGGAAGTCACTGGGAGAATTGGAAGGGCTCTTTTAACCCTTCTCCTAGCACCATCCAAAGGACACAAACTACTTGGGTGTTACTTGGGTGGAGCCCACCCTGTTTCTGTGCCCAGTTTTGCTCTGAGCCACTTGACTCTCATGAAGAACAGTGATGGGTGAAAACAAACAGACCTGAAGACAACTGAGGTCTCTGGCTCTCTCTCACCCAAGGCCTGAATGCCAAGTCTACAGAGAAGAGCCTGAGAGCCTGTGACAGTAACAGGGGAAGAACAGTTCTTTTGTGCTGCAGGTTGTTCCTAGTCTAACCTGCCTGAACTAAAATAAGAGCCAAGATGGTAACTTCTCCTCTTTGGGGGTGATAGCATATCA
Organism: Canis lupus familiaris; assembly: GCF_011100685.1. Lineage (NCBI taxonomy): Eukaryota > Metazoa > Chordata > Mammalia > Carnivora > Canidae > Canis > Canis lupus. The sequence continues at coordinate 63,765,003 of NC_049238.1, forward strand.
ACTGCCAGCATCCCCAAGAATTCCACTACAAATACCTGGAACAGAATAAAAAACAGGTTGCTGCTAGTGATTAGCCCTCCTGGGATCTCCTCTATCCGTGTTCCCCCTACTCCATTTTTGAATCTTCAATGGCAGCACACTGGATAGAGCCTGTCAAGGCCACTAATGGTCTAATCTGGAGCCCATCTTCTTATCTCCAGTCTCCCCTATCCCAAACCATCATTCAGATGAATCTGAGTTCTCAGTTCCCAGAACAGTTGTGTACTTTCCCACCTGCCACTCTGCTTATCTGCCTGGTCTCTGTAGGCTGTCCAGGTCATCCCTACACTTCAAGAAAGAGCTTCAATTCCACATTTTCAAATAAGCTTTTCTTGATTTCTCAAGTCATCTGTCTTTTGCAGTTGCCTTTGTCTCCCTGTTGCATCTCATTTTTTAGCTAGATCATAAAGAGCCAGAGACTTAGAGCTCCATCACATGCTTTTCCTGTTCAGTCCACTCATTGTTGGCTGTGGAAAATGGGTGACTCGTTTAAACATTCCCTGAATAGCACCTACTATACCCTCAGATGCTGGGGATTTAAAGGAGTGACAGATGACTTCTCCCCAGCATGGGCAGCCCTGGGACCGGAGGCCTGAGGCATTGATCATCAATCTCATTATAAGGTGTTCATGTAGGGAGGAGACTGACTCCTCCCACAATACTGCTCCCCTAACATCATGATTAACCAGGGGTGCCTGCACCAAGAGCAGGGCTCTCGTATGCATGTCCCTTTCCTTACTCACCTGCAGCCTTGTCCAAGACACAGTAATCTGGGGAGTTGTCAAAGTAGACAAGGTCAGTCCGGGTGGCACGACGGTAGCCTTGGCGGGCTGCTGTGAAGTTGGCACCATCCTGGGTTGCCGTCACCTGCACAGCACCATCATAGCGCCGCCGCAGGTAGTCACCTGTGCGGCGGAAGTCTGAGAGCGCACGCCAGCAGGTGCGTAGAGTACAGGAGCCACTTACACCATGGCACTTACACTCGAGCTTCAGAAACCGCCGCACAGCCTGGGTGGTGGGGAAGCAGGTAAGGGAGAGGCAGCCAGTCAGGGCACTTTTCAGTCCTCCCCAGGGCTGAAACCATGAGCGCTCTGACATCTGCCGGACCTGGCCTAGGCTGGACAGGGGGGCCATCGGTTGTTTCCTCTTCCCCTGTCAGATCCCACCCTTTCTTCCTGATCAAATTCAAGAACCTCTTCTTTCAGGGATCCTTCCTGGACCAACAGTGCTTTCCTTTCCATGGTAGCCTGTTTGAACTTCAGAGCCACAGGATTATGTTCGTAATTACAGCATGCTGTCACATCCTCCAGTTATCACATGTTTTTAGGGTTCAAGGTGCCATGCCTTCTACCTCTTTGGCATGTCATTACCCAGCACAGTACATACTAGGCACATAGGAGGTGCTCAGAAATCAGTGAACTGACTAGAACAAGATCTCATCCTCCTCAGTCTTTATGGAGGTGGTTCTTTTCCTTCTTAAAAAGTTATTTCCCCTCGGGATACCTGGGTGGCTCAGCGGTTGAGCGTCTACCTTCAGCTTAGGTCGTAACCCCGGATTCCCAGGATCGAGTCCTGCATCTGGCTTCAGAAGGGAGGCTGCTTCTCCCTCTGCCTGTGTCTCTGCCTGTCTTTCTAGGTCTCTCATGAATAAATAAAATAATAAAACCTTTAAAAAAAAAAACAGTTATTTCCCCTCTTTTCTCTACCTTTTCCTTCTTTCCACCTCTGTGAAGACACATTATGCACCTGGTTGAATCTAGACATTCCCAAGCTCCCTTGTATGTACTGTTCCTATCCCATAGGGGCTGAGACCTTTGGAGTGAAGAAGCCATTAGTGCTTCCACCTTCCCATTCAGTCCATGATCACACATACTGGTCACCCCCAGCAGACATGAATGTACATGCATAGACATAAGTACTGACCGTGCGACCACAGCGGTTGTTATGTAAGTTCATGAGGGCCCGGGCATCCTTAAGCCTCTTTTCCTTGGCGTCCACAAAGGCCTTGGCAAAGCGAACACCATAGTGGATGTTGTCACTGCAGCCACCCCAGTCAAAATCCCCACGTTGGTCATGGTGTCGGCCACGGGTGTAGGGGTCACAGCTGCACACACTCAGTTCACCCTGGCTACAGGCACGGGTGATAGCATGGACCACCCCCGCTGATGAGATGGCATATACAAATGCTGCTTCCCGGCTACCTGCAGAGAGAAAAGTAGAAGTAGGTTTCAGAAGGGAGGCCCATGTCTGTCACCTTCTTCAGCCCACACAACTCCCGGCTCTGCAGCCTCCTCTCTTCTTGTCTTTCATAGAGCAACTTCTGCACCCCCTTTATTCAAGGCACCCTTCCTTTTCAAGAGCATTCCCCAGAGTATCTGACCTCTCCCCCTCGATCCTCACTACTCTCTGTCCACTTCTTTGTACATCTGACCTCTTGGGCTGACCTGTACTCTTGCTTTCTTCCAAACTCTCTGGGTCCATCCATTGAAAAGCTTGACAGTGAGTCATCCCCTCCCACTGAGTGCCAATCCAGGCTCAGCTAAGCCTGCCTCAGTCCACATTCCAGGCCTTTTCAGGCCTGCTCTGCTGGACAGTTCCCCTACAATGGAGACCCCAGCCCAGGGGTCAGCCTGTTTGGGGAGACCTGCTACTTCCCCCGGCCTACTTCCTTCCCATCCTGCTCTTGGGGATTGATGACTCATCACCCCTGGCCCCCAGACACTGCCAGATTCCCATCTTATTCCCTTTCTCCTAGTTTATTGTCTGGCTCCCCTTAGCGCTTTTGCCAAGCCGCCAACTCTCCAAATATTTACATATCACCTTTCTGTTTATCCCTTGCTGCCTTACTGGAGTGTTGGGATGAGGGTAGTGATGGTGGCAGTAAGAAGAGAGTAGCCATTCCTAGTCCTCAGCCTTACACTGGATGGAAACACCCAGGCTGGGCTTGGGGAGGGAAGGGAGAAGGAAGAAGAAAGATGGAAGTGCTAGGAAACCCTGTACCTTTGTGCTGTCCTAGAATACTGGAGTTTAGAGGGGCCCCTGCCTACATCTCTCAGGTACTGAGGGTCTGTTCCCAACTGTATCCTGGGCTCTGCCCTCAACCGTCTGATTATGAGGCAATGTGTAGGAAAGGGGAGGAGGATCATGCCTATCCTACTAACTCACCACCCCAGGCACAGAAAGAGAAGCAGTTGGGGCAGGGTGGAAGAGGCTCCTACTTCTGAGCATGACTCGGCCAAAGACAGTGTGGTCCCGGTCCAGCGTGGTGCAGTTCCAGCGGTGGTGGCGGAACTGGTGCTGACACTCTCGGATCCATTCTCGGGCACCCTCGCCCACTGAGCGCATGATATCTGGGTAACGCTGGCACAGCTGCCGCTGCCGACTCACCAGACCAGGGATGTTGTCACAGATCACTCGGGCCCCCAGTGCCCCGATGTACCTGCAAGGTAGAGAAGGCCCTGTCAAATGGCCCCGTGTTCTGGTCCTTTTCCTGCCTCATGAAAGGGGATAAGGAGGGGAGAGGTTTGGCATTCAGAACTCAGAGAGGTTCCTTCCCCTCCTCCAACCCACATTCCCCGAGGCCAATGGGTACAGCTTTCCCCACAAGCTCTGGAGAAATGGTTACGCAGCTGCAGAGCGGTCTCTCACCATCACCCGCTCCCCAGCCAAAGGCCAGAGTGACACACACTCTCAGAACACGGGCCAGGCATGTGTCACATACATAGAAGCCATGGGCATGTCACACAAACCCATTGCTTGTTTATTTAATAAACATTAAGAGCCTCAGAGAAAAATAAACTAACAAAACAAGAGTCTGAGACAACACTCTTACACCCACATGTAAGAGGCACGTCCTACGGGGCTGATCCATGAAGACATGGTTTGGGGAAAGGAGGATGGAGACAAGGAGGGGCCAGTGGAAAGAGACATACTGGGCAATTATGACAATGTTTACAGCTCGAGTCAGACCCATGTAGCAAAAAATCCTCACCCCCCAGTCCTGAGGTCTGGGAAGAAAGACCCCACCCCCAGATCTCCTCCATATACCCTTTATTTCCAGGTCCCAGGGCCCTTCTTAATTAATGAATGTTCTTTTACAGTCATCCTCCCCAACTTAGAAGGCCTGATGTCCTGGATAAACCTGCATGGGCAGAGGGCTATTGGCTGTGGGAAGCCAAAGCAACATATTCCAATCCCTAGTCTGCCTGATTCAAGCAACTGTAAAATGGTTAATTGGGGTGGGTTACTAAAAATTAGGTGGATTGCTAGAATCATCTCAAATTTCTCAAGGCAATATTTTCTCCTCACTCAAATGCTCTTAGCCCTGGACTCTACCATAAGCCTCAAGAAGAACATTTCAGAGAAGATAGGACTGTATCATCATCACCTTTTCTCCCCACAAGGCCACCAAGTGAGATCTGACCCATTCATCTACTTCTCACTCCCTCACTGTCTCTCCCAACACCTAGTGCCTTCCTTGGCTTGCTGGGGATTCTCTGTTCTCCTCTCCTAGCACATCAAAGGGATACCTCTCTCCCCTTTGCTGAACAGGTGTGGGGGTCAAGGAGGACAGTTGCTGCTAAAGGCTGAAAAGATTTTGGTTTGGGCTGTGAATGAGCCTGTGGTTTGGGAAAAATTCCAAAAATGGGCCTAGAAGTGGATGAGGAGAACAGAAGGCAGCCAGTGGGGAGAGGGGAAAAGCTGCACTGCCCTGGGCTCCATGTCCCCACCGCCCCCGCCCACATTTGCGCACCCGGCCCTCACCCACAAACTAGGTCATCGCTGGTGACACCAACTCAAACAAACACTAGGAGGCTGATGCTTGCCTCTTCTGGAGCTCATGGCTGATGGGGCCCATCTGTCCCAGGGGAGGGGGAAAGGGCTGGCCCACCACTGACAAATCCCATGGAATCAGTGTCCCCAGCAGTACTGTCCATCAGGGCAATAGCTTCCAGGAACAAACAAAATAAACACCCCAGGCTGGGCCAGGCCGGAAAAGGCCGCCTGACGCACAGCCTGAGTTACACCCACTGCCGCGGTGCTTTGTTTGGAGAATCAAGACCGTTGGAATTGGAGCTGGTCCCTGTCTCACCACCGTTCTGCTTCCCTAGTTCAGCCCAAGTACTGGTCTAAGCAATGGGTGTTTGTTTTTTTTACTGGGGCTTGGAAAAAGGGGGGTTGGATGGGAATGGGAGACCAGTAATCCAGCCCTCATGAGACAGTCTGGAGTGGGGCAGGCCAAAATCTGGCAAAAAGTCCTTCCTGTGGTCTGACTTAAATCCATTCTGCTGCAGCCCACATTGGTCCTTCTTGTTACATCCTCACTGAGCGTGGGAACATCTGTTCAGTGTCTAAGACAGGAGAATAATGGTTTCTCTACTACCACCCATACCCCACTAAGTAGCTGCATTAAGTGCCCCACTAAGATTCTGCAGAGCAGAGTGCTTGCTTACTGGCCAGTGGTCAGCCCCTTGCCATTGGTGCGAGGGCCTCCAATAAAACTGAGCCTGAGGCCCCTCTCAATTCAACACATGCCTGCAAAATGCCTACCATGTGCCAAGCACTGAGCTCAGCTGTTAGGGCACAAAGATGTTTAAGGCACCCCCAGCTCATTGGCTGGTAAGAGGCAAGATGCCCTTGACTCCAGCTCTGTTTTCACTGCCTTCCCGGCTTCCTGCCCCGCTATGCTCTCTTCACCTGCTTCTGACCAATTCACATGCCTTCCTTTGACAGAGTGACTCATACCCTACTCTAGCCCCTTGCTTCTCAAAGTGTGGTCCCTAGAACAGCAGTGTCAGCATCATCTGGGGATCTTGGGCCCCACTCCAGGCCTATGGAATCAGAATCTGCATTTTTACCAACAACCCCAGGTGATTCAGACACCCTAATCCATGAAGGTAGGGATTTTTGTCTGTTCTGCTTACTTTGGTATCCCCAGAACCTAGAACAGTGTCTGGCACATGGCAGATACTTAGTAACTTTGTTAAATAAACACCTAACCACTCTGATTTACTGCCAACTCTCTTTTCCCCCCTAGCCAGCCATAAACTTCATTTCAATTACAGCTTTACTCCTGTTGATTTGCCAGCCTATTTGCAGATGTTTTATATTTGTGTCTTTTTAATGAGGCCAGGGATCCTCTTTTCATTTCCCCTCTTACAGTCCCCTGGTGTACACAATTCAGCCCAGCCCACACAGGGCTTTGAATGCAGGGATAAAACTATTACCCTCCCTAAATTTCTCTACACCACAACATTTATATGGTACTTTACAGTTCTTGAAACGTTTTCCTTAACAAAAATCCTACGAGACAGAGATCTCCATTTTTCAGAAGAAACTGAGGTTCACACCCAGCTCTGTCCATCAGGGCTAGTCAGAGAACCAAGGACATCTGACTCCAGAGCCCAAGCTTGTGTTCATCCCACAAGCAAGAGAGCATACAGTGCTTAACCAGGAATAGAGGCAACCTAGCTCCAAAACTGGTGTGCACCTGGGCAAGTTCTTTACCACTCCCCTCCTAGCCCCCATTGTCTTTATGCGTGAAATGGGGATAATGATAGTATCTACCTCATTGCATTACTCTGGGGATGGAAGAAGATGATGCTCCTAAGGTATTTAACTGTAGGGTCCAGAGCTTAGTAAAGGCTCATTAAATGGCAATTGTTGTCCGTAACAGTAATGCTAATTTAATAATACTGCTCTGCTCCTCTCCCTTCATGAATCTGCAGACATTGTCCTGCTCTTGGGTTCCCTACATCCGGCTCCCTGCAGAATGCAAAATGAAACAGGGCAGCCCATGCGAGGAGCCCCCTATTTCTTGTTCTGTTTTTCACAGAATAAGAAGAGACCATCTGTTTCCTCCTCCAGTGAGAGGTGGGGAGAGGGAAAGAGTGACCAGAGAGTAAGGGAAGGGCTGTGGGGAAGATCAGAGTGTTAGCTGGCGATAGTGGTGACCTTCTGCTCTAGAGTGGAACATGGACACACAGTCAACAGGCATCTCTTCCAGGGTTTGGACAGGGTATCAATCTTGCTGGGTTTTTGTTTTGTTTTTTTTTTTTCCTAAAGGAAAGAGAGATAATCACCTGACCTGTGTGACCTGCCTTTAGAAAGCAGCTTTCCACTTTTATCTCAGAAGTGATGACCACTGAGGCAGGCACCTGGAGCCTACAGCTGTGACAGGTGTGATGCAAGGATATTGAAATGATCTGTGCACTCATTCCCCATCCTGGCTCCATTGCTGCTTTCCTCCCTCTCACAGGGACTACTGACTCCCTCTGTATCAGGGGCTTGCCCCGTCTCTAGCTCTTCTACCCAGAGCTTTTCCAAGATATTTAATATGAACCATGTGGGGTGAGAGTAGTAGAAGGGAGAAAGGAAAGGAGTGGGAGTAGCCAAGGGGGCAAAATGGGGGCCGGGAGGCACCCTAGTTGGGTCTTCAAGAAGCACTACCAAGATGCCGAAATCAGCAGAGTGACACTTGCTCACCTAAACACCAAGTGGTTCCCAAACTGGTAAGAAGCAATAAGAGTCCCCAAGAGCAAACTGCCATCTGGGATGGATAAAGATGCACAGTGGTCACTTCATCCTCTCTCCATCAGGCCACTGAACACACAAATCCCCAGCCAAAATGAGCCCCTGACAGTTTAGGGTGGCTTTGATCTCACTCTGAACTTTGAAAGGCTTTTCTCCTCATCCCCTCTTCTCTTTCCCTTAGGAAGAATGTTTCAAGCCAGATGTAAGATACAAGCCTCCCTTCTCCCCCATCCAGAACCCCCTCCCTTGCCTTCCCCAACACTGCAGAGATTAAAAAGATCCAAAAGAGAGATTTTTCTGAAACAGGAAAATGGGGGCTGGGGGGTGGGTGTTGTAGATGGAGAGCAACGCATCTTGAAATGATAGGAATCTGCAGCCCTAGCTCGCTTACCCCCTCAGCCAGCCACCCCTCAACCCTTCTAGCCCAGATTCCAAGTCTAGAGGAGAAAAGCCACAGGGTGCAAGGGGAGGAGAGACCACTCTGTGGTGGGGAGGGTGGGGGGGAGGGGCAGAATCAGGAAAGGAAGGGGCACTGCTGGGTAGGGAGGGGCAAGAGCCCAGTCAGGCCAGTTTGAGGGGGGGGGGGGTCCATGAAGAGAAAAGATGAGAAGACTGCCTTTCTCTGTCCACCTCCCCCTTCGCCCCCATCAACAGAAGGTGGGGGAGGAGGGAGAGCGGCTCTTTCTCCTGAGAGAAAAAGATGAATGCCATCCAGGTCTGGAGGGGGGGTGGGGGGCAGGAGGATTGGGGAAAGACCAGACACCCAGTGGGTTTTTAATGCCTTTTGCCTCATCGGCCCTCTTGTGCAGTGTCTGGAGTCTAAGGCCTGCAAGAAATCTGAGGGGAGGGTCTCAATACTGTGGGACTTCAGAAGCCTCTAGTTCTTGGAGGGGAGAGAGCTGGAAGAGATAGGGTGGTCATCTGGGGAAGAAAAAGGAAGAAGAGAAGGATATCAGGGATCGAAATAACATCCTCCGGGCTGAGGCTGAAGACAAACGCCTAAATTATGCAAACCCAAGTGTTCTGTTTGTTTTAATTGTGGGAATTAATGGAATATTTGTGCCTTGATTCCACTTATAAACCTTGTGCTGGGTGCTGCAGCCTCACCGAAGCTGAACTGCAGTGCGGGGTGGAGTAGACTAACGAGAGGCTCCTCGCTCTGGCCCGCTGCCCTCCCCCCCCCCCCCCCCCGGGGCGACCTTCGCGTTCCCCGGGCCCTCTGGACCGCCACCCAAGGCCCCAGTTGGGCGATTCGTTCCCGGGGTCCACCCAGAGAGAAACTTGGAAGATAGCCTTTCCCTGGGAGGACTGAGCTGACACGGAGGGCGCACGGCCCGTGGGAGTCCGGGGAGCCTGGACCACCGGCGTCCTCGCCCCAAGCGCCCAGGCCCCCTCCCCGGCCCGCGCACACCTCTCCGCCCGCCCCCCCCACACTCCGCAGCTTAAGTGACAGTCCTGCTGGGGTCGCCCCGGCCCCGTCGGAGCCGAAGCCTGGCCTCCCGGGCCACCGGGGCCAGGAGCGGCGTATTCCCCCCGGCTGCCCCCGGCCTCTGACCCGGCGCCTCGCCCTCCCCGCCCCACGGCCTCGCTCACCACCAGGACGTGTCTACACGGGCCGGCAGCGTCAGCAGCAGCAGCAGCAGCAGGCAGGCAAGACCGAGGCGGGAGGAAGCCCGGGCGCCGTCGGGGGCCACGGGGCCTGGCGCGGGCGAGGGCACAGGGGCGCGGGCGCGGGCGCGGGCGCGCCGGGGGGGCAGCTGCGCGGCGTCCTCCGCACCGCCCGGCCTCAGCATAGCTCCCCGAGGACTCCCGCCGCGCGGCCCGGGGGGGGGGGGGGCGTGGACGGGGCACCGGCTCGGGGTACTCAGGCTGCGCCTTCCCCAGCGCCCCGGGGGGCCATCGGCCTCGCCGCCGGCCGGGGCCCCGGAGCACCTGGAGGCCGGGGGCCGGCGCGCAGGCTCGCCGAGAGGGGCGCGAGGCGCGGGGCGGGCGGGCTCACGGGGCGCGGTGTCAGGGGTCGGCGGCGCGGCGCGGGCTGCGGGCAGAGTGTGCGGACGGCCCCCGGCGCGGGCTCTCATTGGACGGCGCGGGGCGGGGCCGGAGCCGGGGACACGCGGGCCTGTGGGCGGCTCCGCCCGCGCCGCTCCCGGGCGCCCCGCGGCACCCCCCGCGCTCCGCGCTGCCCCGCGCTTGCCCCCACCTGCCCGGCGGGTGACACGGGGCGCGGGGGCGCCCTCGGGGGCCCGCGGCGCCCAGGCCCGGCCGACGCCGCGCCGCCGGGTCCTAGCGCCCTCACCCACACCCGCAACCCGCGTGGGTGCCGGCCGGGAGCCCGGGAGGGGGTGCACGCGCGGCCCCGGCCCCGGCCCCGGCCCCGGCCCCGGCCCTCCGGCCCCCAGTGACGCGGCCCAGCCGCGGGGATGCGCCCGTTTTCCTTGAGCCCTCTCGTTCCTTGCGCTTCTGCGAAATGGGTCGAACGTGTGCCTCGGGGAGCGGCGGGAGCCCCTGCACTGCCTTTCCGCACTGCCCACGGGGTCGCGGGGCGGCGGCTCGGCGGGAGCTGCCCTCCGCTGCGGCTTGGGGCTTGCCGCTGCCGGGTCCGCCGACCCCCGCCACCGCAGCCGCCGCGGGATTCGGACGCGGCTCCCACCCGCCTGCCCGGGCCCGCGCGCGGAGACGGGGAGGCGCGAGCGGGGGGGCGCGGGGGGCGCGGGGGGCGGACCAGGCCTCCCCGCCCTGACGGCCGTCCCGAGCGGATCTCGGCCCCTCACCCGCGGCGGGCCAGGAGCACGGGAGAATCAGAAACAGCTGGGCGGCTCTCCCGGACCGCAGGCCAGGGTGGGGGTCCCGCTGCGAGGGTGGGGGCCCCGGAGCCGTGTCTCCCTGCGCCTTTCCGCCCTCCGTCCCCCCCCCCCCCCCGCACACCGCCTGGGGCGACGTAAATCAGGAGGGGGTGGGGGGTGCTGGCTGCTGCCGGGGACACTCCTCTGCCCTGCCCGCACCCACCAGGCAGCTGCCTGGGGTCAGGCAGAACTTTTGGGGTCAGAGTGGCCCTCGCTGAGATGTACAAAAGAAAAAAAAATGTTTTGAAACCCTGGCCTTACAACTTGGAGAATTTGCCTGGGAAATGGCCCTGACCTCCTCCTGAGGCCCTCAGCCTCAGTTTCTCCTGTCCAGCCCCTCATTCCCAGGTGTCTTTTGTGCCTCTCCCCCTGATTTATCTAAACTATAAAGCCTTGGTGTAAACAATGCGCTGGAAACTGCCCACCCTCCTCAACACCAAAACCACTATCTTGCTTGGGGGCAGGAGGGGTGTTAGAGACGCCAGAGTGTGACTGGACAGGGCGCAGCTGGCTTCAGAGATGCTGCAGACATCCAGAGGCAGATGGGGGGAGGGGGGGCTCCATAGGACCTTTATCTCCTCTCCCACCTTTCTCATTCCTTTACCTCACTTTTTTTTTTAAGATTTTTATTTATTTATTCATAAATAAATTCATTTATTTATTCATTCTGTGTGCCTATGTCTCATACACAGAGACCTCAGCAGAGGGAGAAGCAGGCTCCCAGTGGGGAGCCGGGTGCAGGACTTGATCCCAGGACCCCAGGATCACGACCTGAGCTGAAGGCAGACTCTCAGCCACTGAGCCACCCAGGGCCCCCCCCCCCTTTACCTCACTTTCTGTGGCAGGGGACTGAGTGTATTCATTAATGAAACAAATATTTATTTACTCTCTACCACATTCCTGACTGTGCTGAGCACAACGGACACATCAGCGAACAAGCAAAACCACTTCTGCCCTCATGGAGTTTACCTTCTCTTGAGGGAAGATGGACAATACATGGTAAACATCTTAAGCAGAACATACACTGCGTTAGAAAGGGTAAGTACAGTGGGAAAAAGCATTCGTTGTAACTAGGATGATCAAGGTAGGCTCATTAAGGCCACGTTCAGGCAAGAAACTTGAGTTGGCCAGGGAACAAGCCAGGTGGATTCTTAGTGAAGAGCATCCCCAGCAGAGGGAATAGCTAACACAGAGACCCTGTGGTGGGTGTGGGCTGGTGTGCAAAAAACTAGCCCCGGGGCCAGCCAGATGGAGCCCAGGAGCTGGGGGGGGGGGGGGGAGAGGAGTTCAGCCAGGTGCCAGGGTGATCCACTGTCCTACGGGGTAGGGGACAGGCATGGAGCGTACGGGCTGGCCTGGAGTTGCATAGGAGTCGGAGAGGATTGAGTTCAAAGACCAAGCAAGGCCAGCGTGCAGCCACATCCCTACCTGCCAACCTGCTGACCCTTCTCTCCCCTGCTCTCCTTTCAACTCAGTCTGGGAGGCTCCAGCTGGCCCTTGCCCTTGTATTTCCTCAAAAAGAAGCGGACTCTCTGCTGAGTGTCCCTGAGAGGGGCAGGTGAGGGAGGAGTGGGCCCAGGCTCTTTGCTGGCCCGGACCCTCTCCTTGAGCCACTCTCACCTCCTCCCAACTCAGCCCCACCCTGATGCTGAGCAGCAGTCTACAAGGTCTGCAAGCTCTGGCAGCCTCTCCCAGACTCCCCTGTGTGCTTAGGCCTGGGTGTGACGCTGGCCCTGTGTTTATTTCTACATATGGGCCCAAGGTTGTGGGGTGGGCTGGAGATGATCACATCAGCCCTAATCTGTGGGTGGACTCACCCACATGGGCCCCAGACTCACTTCTGAGGCCCCTTCTTTGGCTTCAGCTGTCTTCACAGTCAAGTGGGACCGTGTCTTGGCACAACATAGATGCTCACTACTAAAGCATGTTGCTGAGCTAAGGGGGCCCCCAGAAACATCAGCAGCTCCAAGAGCAAGGGCAGTGGGTGAGGGGACAAGACTTCTCCCCAGTGCTTACAGGCTACCTCTGCTCTAGAGTGGACAACCCAAGATGGGGCTCTGCTCCTTCCTCTTCCCCTCCCTACCCCTTCCCCTCTGAGCCCCCAGTTCCCCAGGAGGAACCCCAGGCTGCAGAAGCCAGCTGACTGCAAGAGCTCCACTCAACCACTTAACAAGAGAACAAATACAGAACCAGAGAAGAGGTTTTCTGGGATCTGCCACTTTGGACTTCAGATCTCAAAATAAACTTCCAGTCTCAAGGTCCTAGACACTACTGGAGAGCTCAGCTCCTCACGCGAGGGGAGGAGTTACTGACTGGGAAGTCAAGTACTGGTCTGGAGGGAGCTGCATGGAGTCAGGTTGGCACTTATTGAGCACCTGCTGTATGCCCAGCACTGGCCAGAGAATCCTAAATGACTCAGAAGGAAAGAAAGGGTCTTACTCCCCGGTGTTTTCAGGCAAACACAATAAAGCCACCTGAGGGGTGGCACACTAGACTCTGCTCTTCAGGGCTGCGTACTGCAGATTTAGCAGGCAGCGTCAGGGGAGAGCTGAGGATGAATTCCAGACCCCCTCCCCCTCGAGACCTCTAGAGTCCCTGGGGCCTCCCGAAGGACACCTTCCACCCAGCCGGCAGAGCCAAGTCTCCCTTCTTCCTCAAGGTGGCACCATAGCCTCCTGCCTATGCAAATGGACCTGCCCAAAGAGGGGTCCCCCCCCTCACCCTTGATGTCTAACCTCATACTCTGCTTCCCCATGGGGACTACTTTCACTCTCAGCTCTGTGGGGCTGAATGATCTGGAGTTTTTACTGGCCCTTGGATGGGAGTGGAGATGAGCTAAGGGAAGCTGGGGTGGTGTGGGTAAACAGCTCTTACTCTACCCAGGTTGACACCCCCCCCAGGAGGCCCCCCTTCCCCGGGCCCCTTTGGTGATGACCTTCTCTTTTTCCTGGTGGGTGGGAGGTGGTGTGGATGGTAATAAGCAGAGAGAAAGGCCGAGAAGGGGCTGGGGGGAGGTTTGGATGGGAGTCAAGGAATTCCTGAGCCTGCTGCTTGCACAAGGGGCCCTGAGACGCCTTTCCTGAGGTTTCTTTGCAGACCGAGGCAAGTCTTATTTGAAATGGGGCCAGGTTCACACAGGCCCCTCATGCCCCCACCCCATCCCTCCCTCCCCAGCCACCCCATGCAGGTGTCTAGGGAAGACGAGAGAGCTTGGGAAGAACCCAGGGGCTTTTAAGGGGGGTGGAGCAGGGAATCTATACTTTGTACACAGCCTGACTGGCCTCTCCTTGGTATTTATGAGCTCCCAGGCGAGGCATGGAACGTGTGTCAAAGAGGCCAGGCCAAGAGGGCTTTGGAGGGAAGGAGGATCCTGCCCAAACCAGGGAAGGGGGCTCGATGGGGCAGAGCCAAGACAGGGACCCTCTTCCTCCCAGCTAGTGGCCAAACAGGAGAGTAGATTCTTCCCCCAAGGGGACTGGGAGAAAGGAAAACAGGGCCCTGAGGGAGAAACGGGAACCAAGAGGGGAGGTTTGGGGAGGCTTGGGGAGGCCGAACCATGGGGGCGGGGCAAGGGGGTCTGGAGCCTTTTAGCACTTTGGCTGTAATCAGACTGGAGCCAGGCGGTAGGCGGGCTCACAGCCATCCTGGGCGGGTGGCCCAGGTTCTGTGTGAGGCCAGTGGGTGTGCTGCTGGGATTCTGGGTGGTCACTGACCAGCCTAACCCCAAAGGAGAGAGGTTCCCACTTTGCCCCCAGTCACCCTCTCCCAATCAGCCTGTATCAAATAGTCTAAACATTGAACTCTCTTTCTCCATGCCACCTGTCCTGGGTCCTAGAATGTTCTGGAAGTGAGATTTGCTTTCAGTGGACACAAATCTGCCAAGCCCATCCTATCTGCATCTCTCCCACTCTGTGTCCCTCAGTCCATTCTGCCTCTTGGGCTTCCCTGTCCTCTGTGTGTCTCTCTAGGCCTGCCTCTGGCTTGTATTTCTGTCATGCTGTGTCCATTCCTGTCTTTCTATGTTTATCTCTGTCTTCATTTGTCTCTGTGTCTGTCTGCCTGACCTTTTATCCTCCGTCTGAAGCTTTCTTCATCTCTCTCCCTTCATCTTTTCCTCTCTCCATGAATCTATATGACCGTCCCTCTCATCTTTCTTTCACTCTCCATGATTTCTGACTCTCTCTGGGTACACGTCTGTGTCCCCGCCCCCCATCTCTCCCCCTCAGTGTCTCTTTGTTTATGTTTGTCTCTGTTCCTCTCTTTCTCCTGCTCTCTGTCCCATACATCCCACACTTGCCTTGGCCGGCCCTGTGACACAGTATAGAGTGAGTGTACTGGACTGAAGACATCAGAAAACCAGAGCTCCCCCTCCCCTCAGCCATGCAAAGCTTCCGTGGCTCTGAAGATCACTTCTGCACTCGTGGCCTCAGTTTCCTCACTGGTGAAACAAGGATGGATATCTAGTTCCCTCTGGCGGGGGCGAGGGGACCATTTCTGGCTTTATCTCTCGTTTCTCACAGCACAACCCATTTAATTCTCCAAGGCCTCTGCTTCTCTGCTCCCGAAGATGTCCCCCTGGAGTCAGGACAGCAGCATCCTTTGGACTCCAGTGGGAAGGAGTCTTTGATACTGCCAGTCAGCAGGCCCCCCAAGGACGACTCTTCACTCCTTCACCTCCTTAAACATCAGGGTAGACAAGATCCCTTTCTGGGGCCATGTCTGGCATACAAACCAGATTAGCTCATCTCTCTAATCCTCTTTGTGTTGGGGCCTCTGCCAGGCAGGGACACCCACAGCGCAGAGGGTGTGTGTGTGTGTGTGTGTGTGTGTGTGTGTGTGTGTGCCTGTGTGTGCCTGTGTGTGCGCCTTCTTAGAGAAGGCAAGACCAAGGTTCTCCTCCCTCCTGTACCCCTTCCTGCCTGAAGAGCCCAAATCAGCAGCCCTCGCTGTACCAGAAACCTCATCAGGCTTGAGCCAAATCAGGGTTCTCCGAGTCCCGGCCTGCCCCACCCCGCGCCTCCGTCTCCCTTTCTGCGGCGTCCGCAGGGCTGGAGGAATCAATCCCAGAACCCACCCCTTCCCTATGCATAACCAAAGGCATACGTGCGAATATCATTCTGTAGTCTAGGAAAAAGGTGCTTCCGTCCCTCCTCGGAAAGCCTGGAAAGCCTGGAGCGTGAGGCGGGTGCAGGGGACAGGGGCAGGGACGCAGGGGCGCGCAGGCTGTCCCCCGGCTTCACACTCCGAATTGGAGGCCTTCAGCCCCTCTGAAGTTTCATTTGGGGAGGTCTTGGCTGACAAGATCAAAGCATTCCCTCTGCCAAATCATTACCTTATTTTCGAGGCAATTACAGACCTTATTGTATCAGTGAGCCGGGTCTCCAGCTGCAGCCGGTTAACGCTGCGGGCCGGGCGGCTCTCGTAGGGGAGGGATGCGGCGGGGCGCTGCGGGCCTGCGGGGCGGGGCGGGGCGGGGAGGGGGGGTGCGGGAGGAGCAGGCGGGGTGCGGGAGGAGCGGGGGTGCGGGAGGAGCAGGGGGGGTGCGGGAGGAGGGGGGTGCGGGAGGAGCGGGGGGAGTGCGGGAGGAGCGGGGGTGCGGGAGGAGGGGGGTGCGGGAGGAGGGGGGTGCGGGAGGAGCAGGGGGGTGCGGGAGGAGCACGGGGGGGGTGCGGGAGGAGGGGGGGTGCGGGAGGAGCGGGGGCGCGGGAGGAGCGGGGGGGGGGGGCGCGGGAGCTGTCCCGCCGCAGTGGGCAGACGCCGCAGGTGGAGGCCCGCCCCTCCGACGACCCAGAGCCCGGCGGCCGCGGGAGCAGCCCTGTCCCCCCGGGGGGGGGGGGGCGAGCCGGCTGAGCCTGGGGGACAGTGAGGCCGGCCTGGCCCGCGGAGGGAAGTGCCGGGGCGCCGGGATGCCGCCGTCCCGCCCCCCGCCGGCGGCTGGGTGACCGTGGGCCGCGCGCCCCGCAGTGGCCTCTCCCGAAAAGGCGCGGCGGCGCGAGCGTGGTCTGGTGGGGCGCGGGGCTCGCAGCCGGGACAGACCCCGCGGACCGAGAGTGCGGGGCGCGGAGCAGCGGGTGTCCCCGTGGGGGCAGCGTGCGGCCTGCAGCCCCCTCCTGCAGACACACGCCCACAGGTGGTGTTGGGTCAAGTAAGGGGTCCCTTAGAGCCCCAGTTCTCGAACTTTTCCGTCTCAGACCCTCTTTACACAAGACTTGCCGGGGATCCCGAAGACCTCTTCTTTACGAGCGTGACAGCTATCCCTATCGAGTTTACGAGGAACGCAGCCAGGAGCCCGCCGGGAGTGCTTCCAGTGGACAAAGCTGCACAGTTGGAGCAACAGAGTAGTTTTGGGTGATAACCCAAAGTATAAATAAATATGCATAGATCTGTACTGATATAAATACATGAGTAAATAAATACAAGAGGGGAGGCGGTAGAGACGGAAATCCACGCGGAATTCCAGGTAATTTACGTAGCTAAGCCCTAAGTGTGAGCTCCAGGTTGGGATTTCCTGACTAGGGCCCAGAACAGAAAAAGGCAGGGGTGGAGGAGGGGTCGGGAGTAATTTTACGGTGCAGCAAGCTGACAAACCTCAGTCAGGTGATCAAAGTCAGCATCAGGGATCCCTGGGTGGCGCAGCGGTTTGGCGCCTGCCTTTGGCCCAGGGCGCGATCCTGGAGACCCGGGATCGAGTCCCACGTCGGGCTCCCGGTGCATGGAGCCTGCTTCTCCCTCTGCCTGTGTCTCTGCCTCTCTCTCTCTCTCTCTCTCTCTCTCTCTCTCTCTCTCTGTGACTATCATAAATTAAAAAAAAAAAAAAGTCAGCATCAGCCGTGGCAGGTCATGTTGATGGTGTGCAGCCTGGATCTGATGTGATGAGGAAGACATTTACCTCTGGTCTTCCTCCCCACATCCTCCGTGTAATCATGAGATTGATTCATACCTGTTGAATCATCCTTGCAACCCAGGGATAAATCCCACTTGATCACGGTATGTGATCCTCTTTTTCCCAAAGGTTTTACTTATTTACTTGAGAAGGCGAGAGAACATACACAAGGGGGGTGGGGTGCAGAGGGAGAGGGACAAACTGACTCAGGCAGGGAGTCTGATGCCATTTGATGATGCTGATGCGGGGCTCAAACCCAGGACCCTGGGATCGTGACCTCAGCCAAAGGCAAAGAGAGGCTTAGCGGAATTAACCACGCAGGTGCCCGGGTGTATGATCCTTTTATTATGCTGTTGAATTCAGATTGCTGATATTTTGTTGTTGGGGATTTTTGCATCTATATTCATCAGGGATATTGGCCTGTAATTAACTTCTTCTCCTTCCTTCCTTCCTTCCTTCCTTCCTTCCTTCCTTCCTTCCTTCCTTCCTTCCTTCCTTCCTTCATCAGGGTATTAGTAACCTTGTAAAATGAGGAGTTTGGAAAGTGTTTTTTCCTCACCAGCTTTTGTGGAAGAGTTGAAGATTAGTATTAATTATTTATAAAGATTTTATTTGGACAGAGAGAGAGAGCCCAAGCAGGGGGAGGACCAGAAGGAGAGGGAGAAGCAGACTCCTTGCTGAGCAGGGAGCCTGATGTGGGGCTGGATTCCAGGATCCTGAGATTATGACCTGAGTGGAAGGCAGATGCTTAACCGACTGAGCCACCCAGGCACCCCAAAGATTGATTGGCATTAATTCTTTAAATGTTTTTTTTTTTTTTTAGATTTTATTTATTTGTTCATGAGAGACCCAGAGAGACAGAGGCAGAGACACATGCAGAGGGAGAAGCAGGTTCCATGCAGGGAGCCGGAGAGGGGACTCAATCCCGGGTCTCCCAGATCACACCCTGGAATGAAGATGGTGCTAAACCACTGAGCCACCCGGGCTGCCCAATTCTTTAAATGTTTAATTGAATTCACCAGTGAAGCTGTCTGGTCCTGGGCTTTTCTTTATTGAGAGATTTTTAATTACTTATTCAACCTTCTTATCAGTTATGGATCTATTCAGATTTTCTGTTTCTTCCTGATTCAGTCTTTGTAGGATGTATGTTTCTAAGCATTTATCCATTGTTTATACATTATCCAATTTCTTAGTGTATAATTGTTCATGGTTGTCTCTTCTGAACCCTTGCGTTTCTGTGGTATTCCCTGTAATGTGTCCTTTTTTATTTTTATTTTAGTCTTTTTCTTTTTCCATTACTCTAGCTAAAGATTGGTCAACTTTATCTTTTAAAAAATCAGCTCTAAATTTTGCTGATCTTTTCTGTTGTGTTTGTAATGACTATTCCATTTATTTCTGCTAACCTTGGGCTTAGTTTATTCTTTTTCTTCTAGGTCTTTCAGGTATAAAGTTAGGTTGTTTATTTGAAATCTTTCTTTTTTTCTTAATGTAGGCAATTATTATGATAAGCTTTGCTCTTCGAACTGCTTTTGCTGCATCCCATATTGGTATGTTGTGTTTCTTTCTTTCTTTTTTAAAAAAAATATTTTATTTATTTATTCATGAGAGACACAGAGAGACTGAGGGGCAGAGACACAGGCAGAGGGAGTAGCAGTCCCCATGCAGAAAGCCTGATGCAGGACTCCATCCTGGGTCTCCAGGATCAGGCCCTGGGCTGAAAGCAGCGCTAAACCGCTGAGCCACCCAGGGATCCCCAGGTATGTTGTGTTTCAGCTTTCTTTTGTCTCATGATATTTTTTGATTTCCCTTTTGATTTCTTCTCTGATCCATTGATTCATCAGGAGTATATTGTTTAATTTCCACATATCTGTGAATTTTCCAGTTAGATTGTAGAGAGTTGATATAATTTTGTCCTTAAATGTTTGGTACAATTCACCAGTGAACACAACAGAGCCTGGTACTTTCTGTATTGGAGGGTTATAAATTATTGATTCAATTTCTTTAATAAACAAAGGCCATTTAGATCATCTATTTTTTGAGTGTGAGTTTTGGCAGATTGTGTCTTTCAAGGAATTGGTTCATTTCATCCAGGCTATCAAATTTGTGGGCATAGAGTTGTGGGGTTTTTTTGTTTGTTTTGGGTTTTCTTTTCTTTTTCTTTTCTTTTTTTTTATTTTTGCATCTACACTTATGTTTATTTTTAATTTTTTTACGTTTTTATTTAAATTCAAATTGGTTAACATACAGTGTAATATTAGTTTCGGATGTAGAATTTAGTGATTCATCACTTATATACAACACCCAGTGCTCATCACAAGTATCCTTCTTAATACCCATCACGCATTTAACCCATCCCCCACCCTCACCTCCCCTCTGGTAGCCATCAGTTTGTTCTTTATAGTTGAGAGTCTGTTTCTTGGTTTGCCTTTCCTTTCCCCTGCACCATGTTCATTTGTTTTGTTTCTTAAATTTTACATATGAGTGAAATCATATGGCATTTGTCTTTCTCTGACTGACTTAATTTGCTTGGCATTATACTCTAGCTCCATCCATGTTGTGGCAAATAGCAAGATTTCATTCTTTTTTATGGCTGAATAATAATCCGTTATATATATGTGTGTATATATATGTGTGTGTGTATATAATGCTACTATAAAATAAGCGTGCATGTATCCCTTTGAGTTAGTGTTTTTGTATTTTGGGGGTAAATACTCTATAGTGTGATTGCTGGGTCCTAGGGCAGTCCTATTTTTAACTTTTTGAGGAACTTCCATACTGTTTTCCGTAGTGGCTGCCTGAGTTTGCATTCCCACCAACAATGCATGAGTGTTCCTATTCCTCAACATCCTTACCAACATCTGTTGTTTCTTGTGTTGTTGATCTTACCCATTCTGACAGGTGATATCTCTTGTGGTTTTGACTTCCATTGCCCTGATGGCAAATGATGATGAACATCTTTTGATGTATCTATTAGCCATCTGGAATTCTTTGGAGAAATGTCTTGTTCATGTCTTCTGCCAATTTTTTAATTGTATTATTTGTTTTTTGGGAGTTGAGTTTTATAAGTTCTTTATAAATTTTGGATACTAATCCTTTATTGGATATGTCATTTGCAAATATCTTCTCCTATTCAGTAGGTTGCCTTTTAGTTTTGTTGATTATTTCCCTCACTGTGCAAAGCTTTTTATTTTGATGTAGTTCCAATAGTTTTTTATTTTGTTTCCTCCACCTCAGGAAACATATCAAGCTCATTACATATGAGCTTGAGAAGAATGTATATTCTGCTGTTGTTTGATGAGGTGGTCAATAGATGTCAATCATAACCAGTTGATTGATAGTGCTGTTGAATTCAACTATGTCTTTACTGATTTTCTGCTTTCTGGATCTATTTCTGATAGTCTAGAGTTGAAATTTCCAACTGTGGTAGCAGATTCACCTATTTTTCCTTGCAGATCTATCAATTTTTCCCTCATGTAGTTTGATGCTGTGTTGTTAGGCACATACATATTAAGGATTTCTAAGTCATCTTGAAAAATTGACCCCTTGTTGTTATGTAATTATTCTATATGTTGGCAAATTGAACACCAATAAAAAATAAATTTATAAAAAAATAATGCCTCTTTTTCCTTATTTTGATGTCTGCTTTGAAATCAATGCAGCAACTTCTGCTTTTTAGAATTAGCATTGGCACGATACAGCTTTATCTATTTACTTTTAATCTATGTGTTTTTATATTTAAAATGGATTTCATGTAGACAACATACAGATGGGTCTTCTTTTTTAATCCATTCTGACAATCTTTTGTCTTTTATTTATTTTTTCTTTTATTTATTTATTTGAGAGAGAGAGAGAGAGAGAGAGAGAGTGCATGCATGTGTGAGTGGCAGGGGTAGGGTGCAAAAGGAGAGAGAGAAGGAGAAGTAGACTCCCTGCTGAGCAGGGAGCCCGATGCAGGGCTTGATCCCAGGACTGTGAGATCCTGAGCTGAAGGCAGACACTTAACCAACTAAACCACTCAGGTGCCCCACAATCTTTCTCTTTTAATTCATGTATTTAGACCATTGACATTTAAAGTGACTATTGCTATAATTGGATTGCTGTCTACCATATTTGTTTCTGTGTTCTATTTGTTGCCTTTGTTCTTTGTTCCTATTTTTTTGTTTGCTACTATTTTTCTGCCTTTTGTGGCTTTACTTGAACATTTTATATGATTTCATTTTCTGTCCTTTCTTAACATATCAATTATACTTCATTTTTTAATGGTCACCTTAGGGTTTGCAATATACATTTATAACAAATCTAGGTGCACTTGCAAATAACACTATATGGTTTCACTGGTAGTATGAGTATCTTATAATAACAAAATAATCCTAATTCCTCCCTCCTGTCTTTTGTATCATTGTGTCATTCATTTCACTTATATTTAAACATACATAAGCATATGTATATACTTGAGCATACATACTCAAATACATTATTGCTATTATTATTTTGAACAAGCCTGTCTGTTCAATCAGTTAAGCATAAGAATAATAAATTTCTGTTTTACTTTCACCTATTTTTTTCTGATATTTTTCTTTTCTTTATGTGGATGTGAGTTTCTGACCTATATCATTTCACATCTCTGAAGAATTTCTTTTATAATTTTCTGGCAGCAAATTCTTTCCATTTTTGTTTATCTGAGAAAGTCTTTATTTCTCCTTCATTTTTGAAGGATAATTTCACAGGGTATAGAATTCTGTGTTGGTAGGTTTTTTTTTTTCTCTCAGTGCTTTAAATATTTCACTCATTTTCTTCTTGCTTGAATTGTTTCTTTCCTTCCTTCTTTCTTTTTTTTTCTTTTTTGCTTGAATTGTTTCTGAAGAAAAGTCAAATGTAATTTTTATCTTTGCTCCTCTATCAGTGAGGTGGTTTTTCCCTCTGTCTTCTTACAAGATGTTTTCTGTATTGTTGATTTTCTGCAATTGGAATATTATATACCTAGGTGCTTACATTCCCTACCTACTACTTTATCTGTTAGAGCCTTTAATCATATTAATATTATTAATATGATTAATTAATATTAATCATAATTGTTTTAAGTTCTCTGCCAACATCTCTACCATGCCTGAGTCTGTTTTTGATGAATCTTTGTCTCTTCAAACTGTGTTTTTTATCCTTTTATTTATATTTTAAAGATTTATTTATTCATTTTTTATTTTTATTTATTTATTTGAGAAAAAAAGAGTGAGTGGGGGGAGGGGCAGTGGGAGAGGGACAAGGAGACTCCATGCTGAATGTAGAGCCCAATGTGGGGCATGTTCCCACAACCCTGAGATCACAACCCAAGCCAAAATCATGATTGAGACACTTAACTGACTGAGTTACCCAGGCACCCCTTATTTATCTATTAGAGAAAGAGAGAGAGTGCATGCACCCTTGAGTTGGGGGAGGGGCAGAGGAAGAGGAAGAGAATGTTCAAGCAGGCTTCCCATTGAGCACAGAGCCCAATGCAGGGCTTGATCTCATGACCCATGAGATCATAATCTGAGCCAAAATCAAAAGTCAGATACTTAACTGACTGATCCACTCCTGTTTTTTAGCCCTTTTATTATGTTGTGATTTTTTTCCTTAATAGCTGGACTTGAGGTAATGGGAACTTCAGTAAATAAGCCCGTGATGGTCCTGTGACTAGTTTGTAGTCTTTTAATGAACATTTGCCTCTGGACTGTGAACTTTACGAGTGTTTCTCCTAGTTTCTCCCCTCTGCTTAGTTGGGAAATGATAGAGTGGGCTGAAATGGGAAATTTCCCTTCTTCCACATGAAAGAGTAGAGTGGGCTAGAATTATTTTCTTTTCACCAATTTGGTTAGGCTCTGAAAAACTACAGATAGTTTTGGCTCTGGTTAAATAGTTTCTCCCTAGGGAAGGCTTTGTTAAGATCAAAATGCTCTGGTGTATTTCCAAATGATTACTTGCCCATTCTCCCTGCTGGAAGCATGAGGGGACCCTTCTCTAATATTCACTCTGAGAATCAGGTCATGTTCCTGAAGGTAAACTCACAAAAGGGGTGGGGGTCCTCCATCACTGGTTTCTCCTGGAGTTTTTAATTTTCAGACTTGTCATACTGACGGCTGCTGGCAACTTGCCATGCTGACACTGGCTGGCAACTTGCCAATTACAGTTTAAGCTTACCTACTTTGTTTTCCTGGCACTGTTTCCTGCAGAGGTTTCTGCTCCAGTAAGTTGTGATTCTCTAAATTCACCTGTTTTCTCCAATTTCGGGGGCAGTGGTTTGCCCTGTGATCTCACTTCTCTGAGGGATTTAGGGAGATTTGTTGATTTTTCCATCTGTTCAACTTTTTACTTGTTAGGACCAAGTGACAACTTCCAGGCTTCTTATGCCAGACCAGAAATCAGAAGTCTTGAGTTTCTTTTCATATTGATTTATAAAAGTTTCTTTATGTGTTATGGAAAACAAGTCTTTGCCACATATGTGTTGTAAATTTTCCCCTATTCTTTTACTTTTTCCTCTTAAATTTATTTATGAAGACTTGTCATAAAAATATGTTTATGCTTCAAGGTGTTACTTAGGAAGGTGTCCTCCACTCCTATAATTATAAAACCAATCTTCCAATTTTTTTCTAAAATTATATGTTCTTTCATTTAAACCTTTAATACGTTGAAATTCATTTTTGGTATGCAGTATGAGGTAGGAGTCTAACTTAAATTTTCCCCCCAATTCTTCCTAACTCTTCACCCTTGCTTACAGACTTCCCTTATCCTGGAATGTTCTTCCTGTGTTTACATAATTAGCAGAATCTTATTCATCTTTCCAGGTCCTGCTCCATGTACCCTTCCTTTCTTGACCAGCTCAAAATGTTTTGGCCTCTTCTGAAATTCTATCACATTGTTATTTGACTCATTGATTTATCACTTATAATTTGCAGTCTGACATTTTAACTTTCATTTATATTTACTTTTTTTGAAATATGCTTCATATGTAATGCACTCTACCTGCCAGATGATATGACTCCTAAAGATCCTTTAGTCTACTGGGAGAAAGAAACACTAGGCCTTTGGAGATGGATAGGATTTGGGGCATTGGGATGGCTCAACTGATGCTTCAAGTTCTTTGGGGCATTGGGATGGCTCAACTGATGCTTCAGTTGGCTGAGTGTCTGACTTCAGCTGATCATGATCTTGGAGTCTTGGGATTGAGCCCCACATTGGGTTCCCCATTCAGTGGGAAGTAAGTTTTTCCCTCTCCCTCTGCCCCTCCTCCTGCTCATGCTCTCTCCTTCTTTCTCAAATAAATAAATAAAATCTTTAAAAAAAAGAATATAAATTCTTTGAGGACAAAGGAACTTATTATTCTTATATCTCTCTCTTGAAGCCACTTGAGCCCCTCACTCACACATGGTAGAAAATCTTTGCTACAGATTACATTGGAAACTGAGTCCTTTACTAGGCCTTCTTTAGTGTCTCTTTCTCAGAATGAGCTGGTGATCCCAAGGCTGATTTTCTCTACTTGGATTCTAGATTCCCAACCTCCCTCCAACAGTTACTCCCAGCTCCAGAGCCTGTTACTATCTTTTGGACCTCACATATACAGAGTTGGGTTACTCCTCTTCCTCAGTTCTTAACACATGACCACCATCAAACTGTGTAAAGGCTCTCTCTTATCTGTTTCTTTCCCCCCTCTACTCCATTCCCCACTCCTATTCCCTTCCCCTGTTTTATAGGCATTGCTCTAATGTGGCTGAAATATGCCCTTGGATATATACATATCTTTATGTGTTGTTCAGGTATGTATTCCTTGTTTTTAATTTTTATGGGTTGTACTGTGATATAGACCTTATATGAGTCAGGTTTGCAGAAGTAACAAACAACTAAAATCTTGGTGGCTTATGACAGCATTTATTTCTTGCTCACATTACATGATAGTGATGGTGGGTTGGAGGTTGAAGTTCTCCACCTCCATATTCTCACTTTAGGATCCAGGTTAAAAGATTAAAAAAAAAAAAAAAAAAGATCAGAGCTTTTTGATGGACATGCTATTCTCTTGAAAAGAAAATAGCAAAAGAATTGGAAGACATTGTGATGCTTCTTAAAACTTCAGTTTAGCCTTGGCATTTGCCCCCACCAGTCATATCTAATCCAACCATGGGATGAGGAAGTATACCTGTTGGGAACAATGACATTGCAAGTTTCATCCAATAGGTGGGATGTATAGTCCTGTGAAGAACAATAATACAACAAATCTTAGACCTCTTTGGTTTTTATTTTTTCCCATACTATTATGTTAAAAATATCTATTCTTGTTGCTGTGTAGATATGTGTAGTTCAGTGCTTCTAAGCATTGCACTGTATTCCATAATGAATATTTGTCATATTTTACTTATCTGTTCTCTCAATGATAGACCTCAAAGTACCTTGAACCCATGCTATCAAAATGACTGCCTTCCCAAACATCTTCATACCTGACCTTTAAGTGTGCATATTTATCTAGGATTGCTGGGTTTCAGGATGCTTAATTTTCACTATAGCTATGTACTGTAACTTCCACAGCTTATGCTTTCGAAGCGGTGAATGAGAATTCCCATTTTCTCTTGTTCTTGACAATAGGTGATATTTTTCAATTTTTTGATATTATCTTATAAAGTTGCATTTCATTTTAGTGTTGTGGGGTTTTTTGTTGTTGTTGTTGTTGTTGTTGTTTTTTAAAGTAGACTCCACATGCAGCATGGAGCCCAACACAGGGCTTGAACTCACGACCCTGAGATCAAGACCTAAGCTGAGACCAAGAGTCAGATGCTCAGATGCTCAACCTACAAAGCTACCCAGGTGCCCCTCATTGTAGTTTTAATGTGCGTATATTTTATCAGCAAATTTGTACATAATTAGTCTGTGAACTGCCCATTTTTCTATTAGGCTTTTTGTGTATTTTAATATCTCCATGACAATTTTATTTTTATTTATTTATTTATTTATTTATTTATTTATTTATTTATTTATTTATTTTAAAGATTTTATTTATTCATGAGAGAGAGAGAGAGAGAGAGAGGCAGAGACACAGGCAGAGGGAGAAGCAGGCTCCCTGCAGGGAGCCCGACATGGGACTCGATCCCAGGTCTCCATCCGGGGTCTCCAGGATCACACCCTGGGCTGGAGGCAGATGCCAAACCGCTGAGCCACCCGGGCTGCCCCTCCATGACATTTTTAGATGTTGCATTTATCTCCTCTGAGTGTAACTGTCTGTTAATTTTATCTATTGTATTCTTAATTGAACAGAAATCCTTAATTTTGATGTAGGTCATGGTTTTTGTTTTTTGGGTTTTTGTTTTTTGGGTTTTTTGGAGCTTTTATATTTGAGTTTATTCTTCATTTAACTTTTAAAACACTACTATAGTTGAATATTAAAACAAAAACAATAGCAAGTAGTGAGCTATGATTATAGTCATTCATTCATTCACTACTGCATATAAAATGCCAGCAGCAGTGTTATTCACTGGTCCCATTAAGAGATCTGACACTGAACACCACCCCTAGGATGATGTTCATCATTCTCATATCCTTCCCCATTGTAATGGCGCCATCTTTCCTGATTGGGATCAAAGTCCACCAGTTCTACCTGGTCCATTTCATCAGTCTCTTCTACTTCCTTCCTCTCAGGTAGGAGTTTTTCCAGCAAAGAAAGTTTATCAGGAGAGAGAAAGCCATTCTCGGGGAAGTTTACCTTAAATTCGATGATTAGGCGACCCTTCTCATGTGGTCTACGATAAACTGGCATGCCTTCATTTAGCACACACTTGATATCCCCATGCTTGACAATCTGACCTGGATGAGAGGTGATGACAATGGTTCAGTTGTCAAGAGTAGATACTGGCTTTTGAAAGCCACACAGGGCTTCAACCAGCTGTATATCCATATACATGAAAAGATCTTCTCCTTGTTGAGTAAAAACAGCATGGTCCTTCTGATCTAAAACGATGATGATATCTCCTGGTTCTAGTCCTGGTTCTGGGTCTCCCTCACCATTAAGTCTGAACTTAACCCATTTTTACCTCGTGGTTTTATACTTCTTAGGTTTTACTTGAGAAGTCTTCATTATCCAAGGATCACAAAAGTATTTTCTTACATTTTCTTCAGATAGCATTATAGTTTAATGTTATACTTCAGTTTTAATTCCATTTAGATTGGATTTTATACATGGTTCAAGGTCTTTTATTTTTGTCCATATCATGAATCATACTGTGTCTGTCCCTTAGCCAGGTACTCCTGGTCTGTAAGTAAACTCTATGTTTTTAAAAACTTTTTTTCAAAGCTAATCTCTTTGTCCTTCCTTAACCACTAAACTTCATGAAAACACAGTCTTCACTCTCCATTAAGGAGAATTCCATACTTAATTGTTGTAATTTCTGTTTATTTCTCAATGTGCCATAATCTGGTTTTGGTATCCAAAAGTATATTTGGAATTGTTCTCAGCATCATCACAAAACACCTCTCTAATTGCTGGGGTTTATGGCCTATTTTCACAATTTGCCTTGATTGACCTTTCCATAGTTTATTATACTGCTGAAGCCAGCCTCATACTTCTTCAAAAGCTCCTCCTCCTTTGCCTTGAGAGCCTTTGAGACCTTGTTTCCACTTGGTTTCTCTCTCTTTTGCTCTCGCTCTCTCTCCATCTCCCCCCCTTTTACCTGTCTTCTTTTGTACAACATAATTATTTTTTATATCTTCCATGTTATTGCACTTATTGATACATCATTCTTTTTAATTGCTGAGAAGTATTTCATTTTATGGATATACTACAGTTTATGCATTTATTTATTGATAGATATTTGGATAAATTATAATTTTTGGTCACTACACAAAATTCCTATTGTTTTTTTTTTTCTCTGTATAGGCATCTACTTTCATTTCTTTTGTGTTAATATGTTGGGAGTGGGATGACTGCATAGTATGATAGGCAGGTGTATGTTTAACTCCTAAGGAAACTACCAAACTATTTTCCAAAGTAGTTGTACTATTTATGGTCCCACCAGCAGTTCCAGTTGCCCTATAACCTTATCAACACTTACTATGCAGAGTCCCTTTAACTTTAGCCATTCTAATAGGTGTGTAGTGTTATCTCATTGTGGTTTTCATTTGCATCTTCCTAATGACTACTGATGTTGAGCATTTTTTCATTTACTTATTTGCCTCTTGTATATTTTCTTTTTTGAAGTTTCTAGTCAAATATTTTCCACACTTTTTGTTGGGTTGCTTGTTTTCTTACTTTTGGGTTTTGAGAATTCTTTGTATATTTTGGGTATAAGCCCTTTGTTAGACATGTGACTTGAAAATCCATTTTCTAGTCAATGACTTATATTTCCATACTCTCTCTCTCTCTCTTTTTTAAAGATTTATTTATGAGAGACACACAGAGAGAAAGAGGCAGAGATACAGGCAGAGGGAGAAGCAGGCTCCATGCAGGGAGCCCAACGGGGACTCAATCCTTGGTCTCCAGGATCACGCCCTGGGCTGAAGGCGGCGCTAAACCGCTGAGCCACCAGGGCTGCCCTATGTTCCTTTATTAAACTGTAAATCCTACTAGGCCTAAGTCCATGTCTTCTTGTTCAGCACTGTATTCCAAGCCACTTACATTAGTGCTCAATAAACAAATGAATAAATTTTTACAGAAGAAAAGTTCCTCCTTACAGGCTTTTGCTTCCGAAAGTCTTGAGAAAAAAGATAATATAACTTGTATCCATGGATTCTAAATACTGACTAGTAATAATGACAAGAGAAAATTAAAGAAATATCAGAATAGGATCACATTCACGATTAAATAATTGAAAAAAATTTTAACCATGCTATCAACTAAGTCAATTATCACTCACCATCATATTTTGCTAAACCACTGAGCCACCTGGGCTGTCCTCTTTCCATTCTCTTAAGAGTCTTTTAAAGAGCAGAAGCTTTTTCATTTTGATAAAGTTCAATTTATCAGTTTGTTCTGTACGGATAGTGCTTTTGGCATCATATAAGAAATCTTAGCCTAACCAAAGGTCACAAAGACATTGTCTTTTGTTTTCTTCTAGATGTTTTGTAGTTTTAGGTTTGACATTTAGGTGTTCAATATATATCTTGAGCTCATTTTTGTATATGGTGTGAAGTATGGGTCAAAGTTTGGTTTTTGCATACAGATATCCAATTTTCCAGCACCATTTGTTGAAAAGACTATCTTGGCTTCACTGAATTGCTTTTACACATTTGTAAAAAAAAAAAAAATCACTTGATTGCATATTTGAGGATCTATTTTTTAGACTGTCTTCTGTTCCACTGATCTGTTTATTTTCATGCCAGTACCACACTGTCTTAATTACTGTGGCTTTATAAGAAGTCTCTAAATCAGGTAGTGACATTTTCCACTTTTGCTCTTATTATTCAAAGTTGTTTTGACTATGTAAACTCTTCACATTAAAAAAAAAGTTAGAATGATCTACTTGTACAAAAAAGGCTATTGAGATTTTGATTGGGATTGCATTGTGAATCTGTCGAGCATTTTGGGGAGAATTAACACTTTAGCAATATTGTCTTCTGATTGATGAACACAGTATATCTCTCCATTTATTAGGTCTTCTTCAGATTCTCTCAGCAATGTTTTGTAGTTCTCAGAGTACAAATCTTGCACATGTTTTGTTGAATTTATCCTTAAATATTTTAACATTTTGATGCTATTTTAAGTGGTATTGCTTATTAATTTCTATTTCCATTGCTAGTATAAAGAATATCTTCTGTTCTGTAACCATGCTAAACTCACTTATTAGTTCTAGTATCATTTTCTTTTTTAAAAAAATATAATCCATTAGGGGTGCCTGGCTGGCTCAGTTGGTAGAACATGTGATTCCTGGTCTTGGGGATGTAAGTTTAGGCCCCATAATGGGTGTACAGATTACTTAAAATTGAAAAAAAAGAATGAATAGAATCTATTAGATTTTATACTTAGAACATTAGGTTTACAAATACAGGATGTTTTACAATTCCCTTTCCAATCTGGATATCTTTTGTTCCTTTTTCTTGTTTTATTGTACTGGCTAGTATCTCCAATTTAATGTTCATAGAACATGGGTATTACTACCTTATTCCTAATTTAGGGGAAAGCATTTACTCTTTCAGTTAAATTTTATGTAAGCTGTAGATTTCTCCCTGACGTCCACTATCAGGTTGAGGAAGTTCCTTCTATTCCTGGTTTATTTTTTTTTTAATTTTTAAAATTTATTTATGATAGTCACAGAGAGAGAGAGAGAGAGAGAGAGAGGCAGAGACACAGGCAGAGGGAGAAGCAGGCTCCATGCACCGGGAGCCCGATGTGGGATTCGATCCCGGGTCTCCAGGATCGTGCCCTGGGCCAAAGGCAGGCGCCAAACCACTGCGCCACCCAGGGATCCCGTATTCCTGGTTTAATGAGTGTTTTTTTTTGTTGTTGTTGTTGCTTGTTTGTTTTTACCTGAAATGGACGTTGGATTTTGTCAAATGCTTTTCCTGAATCTTTTTTTTTTTTCACTCAAAAATTCTGAATTTATTATTTTTTTCAAAACAAACACTGGGACATGATTATAAGAACCCAATGGCATTAGACATTGTATTCTATGGATAATTACAATAGCCACATTCCAAAATATTCTTTTCCTTGAGAGTGAACTTCATGAAAGTTACTCTTCCAGAAAACATAGTATGGTAATATAGGCCTCATGAGCCTTTGAAATTTTTAAGTAATCTTCAGTGATGTTGATGAGAAATTCTTTCATTGTGGAATTAATTCTCCAGTCTCCAGAATTTTATCACCTGGAAATATGGAAATGATCATATAGTTTTCCTTTTGAATTGTTAATATGGTACATTACATTGATGGGTTTTCTGTGTGTTTTTTTTTAAAGGTTTTATTTATTTATTCATGAGAGACACACAGAGAGAGGCAGAGACATAGGCAGAGGGAGAAGCAGGCTCCCTGGGGGGAGCCTGATGGGGGACTCGATCCCAGGACTCTGAGATCACAACCTGAGCCAAAGGCAGACATTCAACCACTGAGCCACTCAGATGCCCCTACGTTGATTGGCTGTCAAATATTAAAGCAATTTTTCATTCCTGAGATAACTCCAGTTGATCATTATGTATTTTTATATATTATTAGATTTGGTTTCTTATAATTTTTTAAAAGATTTTTGCATCTTTGTTCATGAGGGATATTGGTTTATAGCTTTCTTTTCTTGTCATGTTCCTTCTTGGTCTTATAGAATTAGTTGGGTAGTGTTTCAACCTCTTCAATAGTCTGGAAGGGTTTTTGTAGAATTCATTTTCTTTTTCTTTAAATGTTTGTAAGATTCACCAATAAAACCACGTAGGCTTAATAGTTTCCTTGGTGGGAAGTCAATTTCTTTGGTTTGCCATCTGAGTGTTTTCTCTTTTATTTCTGATCATTCTGGCTCTTATCAATTATATTGATCTTAAAGAGCCAGCTTTGGGTTTCTTTTTTTTTTTTTAAGATTTTATTTATTTATTCATGGGAGACACACAGAGAGAGGCAGAGACATAGGCAGAGGGAGAAGCAGGCTCCCTGTGGGGAACCTGATACAGGACTCGATCCCAGGACCCTAGGGTCATGACCTGAGCCAACAGCAGATGCTCAACCACTGAGCCATCCAGGTGCTCTACCAGCTTTGGGTTTCATTGATATTTCTCTGTTGTTTTTATTTTCCATTTCACTAATTTCTGCTGTGATTTTTATACTTTCCTTTCTTGTGCTTACTTTTTCTATTTTATTTTATTAAAAAAATTATTTATTTATTTTAGAGAGAGTGTGTGGGAGTGCACAAGTTGGTGGTGGTGGGCAGAGGGATATGGGGAGACAAATCCTCAAACAGACTCCTTGCTGAGCATGGAGCCTGCCAAAGGGCTCAATCCCAGGACCTTGATCATGACCTGAGCCAAAGGTAGACACAACCAAATGAGTCACCCAGGTGACCCCCACAATGAATTTTTAAAGACATTTAAAGAATAAGAAAAATAATCTTTTATATTTACCCACATAGGTACTATTTTTCGTGTTTTTCATTCCTTTGTATAGATACAGATTTTTTTTTTTTTTTTTGCCTTACGCACTCTTTATTATTTCTTATACTACAAGTCTGACAGTGTTGAACTCTTTTGGCTTGTGTGTGTCCAAGAAGTCTTTATTTTGCCTTCACTTTTGAAAGGTATTGTCACTAGGGATAGAATTCTAGGTTGACAGTTTTTTCCTCAGTACTCTAAAGCTGTTGGTCCACTGTCTTTAGGCTTAGATTGTTACTATTGAGAAGTCTGCTGTTATTTTTATTCATGTTCATCTACATATAATATGGGTTTTCTTTTCTACAGTTATTTTGAAGTTTTTCTCTTTATCACTAGTTTTAAAAAGTTTGATCATGATGTTCCTTGGTGAGCTTTCCTTTATGTTTCTTGTGCTGAAGGCACATTGACATTTTTCTATCTGTGGGCTCATCATTTTCATCAATTTGGAAAAATTTGTCCATTATTTTTTCAAATATTTTCTTTTTTTTTTTTTTAATTTTTTATTTATAATAGTCACACAGAGAGAGAGAGAGGCAGAGACATAGGCAGAGGGAGA
The DNA here is from genome assembly GCF_011100685.1 of Canis lupus familiaris. Lineage (NCBI taxonomy): Eukaryota > Metazoa > Chordata > Mammalia > Carnivora > Canidae > Canis > Canis lupus. The sequence continues at coordinate 63,797,932 of NC_049238.1, forward strand.
AGCAGGCTCCATGCACCGGGAGCCCGATGTGGGATTCGATCCCGGGTCTCCAGGATCGCGCCCTGGGCCAAAGGCAGGCGCCAAACCCCTGCGCCACCCAGGGATCCCTCAAATATTTTCTTTGAGGCACTCTAATTAAACTCATATTAGGTCACTTGAATTTGTCTTAAAGTTCATTGGTATTTTATTATTGTTGAGAATCTTTTTATGTTCTATGTTTCACTGTGGATGGTTTTTATTGCTGTTTTTCAAGTTTAACAATCATTTATTTTATAATGTATAATCTATTGTTAATACCATGGTTTTCATCTCTAGAAGTTTTACTTGGACTTTTTCTATGTCTTTCTTATCTTTAACAAACTCATTCTTTCTTTTATTTCCTTCAGCATATGGAATGCAGTTGACATAGCTGTTTTAATATCATTGTCTAGGGATCCCTGGGTGGCGCAGCGGTTTGGCGCCTGCCTTTGGCCCAGGGCGTGATCCTGGAGACCCGGGATCGAATTCCACGTTGGGCTCCCGGTGCATGGAGCCTGCTTCTCCCTCTGCCTGTGTCTCTGCCTCTCTCTCTCTGTGTGACTATCATAAATAAATAAAAAATTAAAAAAATATATCATTGTCTAATAATGCTACCATTGTGTCATTTTTGGCTAATTTTCAGTGGATTGATTTGTCTCCTAATCACGTGCCATATTTTTCTGCTTCTTTGCACACCTAGCAATTTTTTACTGATGTTAGATATTCTGAATTTTAACTTTGAGGTGCACATATTTTTGTTTTCCTATACAAATCCTTAAGCTTTGTTCTGGGATATAGTTTTTTGGAAATAGTTTGATCCTTTTGAGTTTTGCTTTAGTATAGTGCTATTGAATCAAGCACTTGAGTCTTCTCTTTTAAATTTTTTTTTTTTTTTTTTTTTTTTAGGTGGGAGAAGAGCAGCACTTACTCCAGGGTTAATTTTGGCTCACCATAGAAACAAAAACCTTTTGGGTACTCTATCCAGTGTTCTGTGAATTGTGAGATTTGTCATTCTGGCTGCTGAGAACAGAAAACTACTAGTCCCACAAGAGCTCTAAGTAATATTCCATCTAATCCTTTTGGGTGGTTTTCTCGAATGCATATGTTGATCAGTATTCAGTTGAGGATTCTGGGGAGGGGCACTCTGAAGATCTCTAGAGATTTCTCTTATTGCAGCTCTCTTGTCTCCAATACTCTTCCTTCCCAACTCACAGCTTTATCTCAATTTAGGGAGATTGCCAGGCCATGACTCCATTACCCCTAACTGCTGGGACAATCATAGGACCCACTTGGTTGATTTCCCATTTCAGTCCTTTTTTTTTTTTGCCTAAAGTCCAATGTCTTGAAAATTATTAAATATATTTTGCTCAGTGTTTAGTTGTTTTAGGGGGGAGAATAAAACCACTCCCTGTTTTTTCCATCTTGGTTGGAAGTAGAACTCTTTATAATTTAAAAAAAAAATATCCAAACATGTCTTTTGACTCCCTACTTTTTGATTACATCTTCATATTCATGGTATATTTATAATTGTGTACATTGCATTATTGAATATTTTCCTGACAGAGAAACTTTGTTTTGACTAGACATTGATGAGAAATTAATTGCCCGTTATGATTTTACATATCCAATAACTAGATAAATTTTTTAGAGACCAGCTTCTGACTCCATTCATTTCAAACCTTGTTGCCCTCCATTTCTCATTTGACTTCTAGTGCTAGGTGCTATAGGATATATCAATAGCAATAGAACTGTTGGCACTTCTCCTTCATGTCATGCAAAGTGAGGCAGCATAATGATGAATGGGAGCATTCCTACACCAGGATGGCTGGCAAAGACTCAAGTATCCATGGAAATGACTGCAAATCACATAGGTATATTCTACTCAGAAGTAGTCCCCTTTAGCTGAATTCCAAAAATGATTGTGGCCACCATTCCAAGGTTACCCGACATGGGGGAAAGTATTATGTAGGAGAAGTCAGAATGAAGAGAGACAGCAGTCATAACTGATGGCAGTTAAGATGTCTTACTCTTGCAAATCTTATAAAAACATACGGCCACGTGAACACATTCCTTGGCCTCTTCAGGGTTGGGAAGGGGCCATGTCAGCCGTGGCTCTTGAAGCTTAAACTCCATCAGCTTCATGGTGTAACTGTTTCTGCTCATGATGCCTCAGTTCAGGATCCCAGTGGTTCGCCCAGTGAGAGTCCAGAGTCTTTCCCTGGGCAGACGATCCCCTTTCCTGTTCTTTCCTTCTCCGGATCCGCTTTTCACCACGCCCGCGGGCAACTCCGTGCGTTACAGAGGTCGTCATGGAATGTCCTTCATCCCCTTCTTCATCTGGGGGCATCTCTGCCTACTTGAAGGCGGGGACATGTGTGGCCATTGCTGACTCCACCGGGAATGAGTTGTGTCGCACGGGCTCCTCCTGTTTTTATCACAGAGTCACGGCTCACTGTTCCCGGAGCTGCACCGGACGACCGGCGTGGCGGGCTCGCGCGTGCGCCCTCGAGTGTGAGGTCCTGCCTTTGCTCACTGGGGCCCCCGCCCCCGCCCCCGTCCTGCGAGGAGGCTGCCCTCGTTCTCATCCCTTTCGCTGGTCCGGCTGCGCCTCCCCATTCCGGAGGCGGCTGAGCGCGGGACCGAGGGACGGAGGGACGGAGGAACGGAGGGACGCAGCCCTGCTCGCGCCCGCAGCCCGCACTCGGTCCCCGTCCCTCCCGGACCGCCGCGGCGACCCAAGCGCCAGGGGGCGCCAGCTCCTCGGCTTTCCGGCCCAGCCCCGCGCGGGGCCCCGCGTCCCTTCCCCACGTGCCGCCCGGGGTCGCCGGCCTCACCCCGCCTGCGCCGGGTCCCCGCGGCCGGGCCGGGCACCGCTCCGCGTGGTCGCGCCGGATGCGGATGCGCGCCAAGCCCTCCGAGGGAGGGTCCGGGGCTTCACCGTCGGGTGCGGACCCGGGGCCAGCGGAGGCCCCTCGACTCGCCGAGCAGCGCCCCCGGCCCCCGACGACCGCACGGCCCCTGTTCGGAGCCCCTCTGTCGCCCCCGGGGTCCTGCGTCCGCGCGGCGCGCACACCCCGGCAGCACAGGCCGGCTGCGCTGTCCTCCCCTGCGGTTCCCTTACACCCGGTGCCCCCGGCCCGCAGATTCCCCCGCCTCGCCCGCCCGGGGGCACCTGCCGCGTCCGCCCCTGCGCGGCCCGGGAGGTCACACCTGCGCCCCTCGTCGTCCCGGCAGTGTCGGGTCCAGCCTGCGCGCGAGGCTCGGCCCGCTGCGGCCTCCCAGTAGGCTCGGGAGTAGGCGGCCGCGTGCCCGGCTCCGGGCCTGCGGGGCCCGCGGCAGCTGCAAACAGCAGCCCGAGAGGTGCGCTTGAGGGTTTCCCAGGCTGACTCGTCCCGCCTCGCGTTTGCAGCCCCCGGGAGGCGGGGGGGGGGGGCGCGTGCGGGGAGCGGAGCTGTGCGGGGGGAGCGAGGCCCGCACGAGGCGGCGGGGAGGGAGCCGGGGGCCGCGCAGCTCCGAGGGGGGCGGGCGGGCGTGAGCCCCGGAGGGCAGCTTCGCGTGCGGCCCGGGGCGCTCCCCGGGGCGGGGGAAGGAAACCCCTGGGGAGGAGGAGGGGCCTGTTCGCGGCGCCCCGCCCCGCCCCCCGCAGGACACCCGTGGAAGGCTCCGCTTTGGGTCGGGCGGGAGCCCCGGGCCCGGGGGCAGCGGGAGCGGGCGGTGCAGCGGCGGGCGGCGGGCGGCCCGGACCGGCAGCTCTGCCTTCTCCCGCCTGCCTCCCCCGGCTGGGAAGCCGCGTCGCGGGCCGGAGGACGGGCTCCCGCGGCTGCGGCGGGGCGGGGGCGGAGGATCGGCTTGGACCACGGGCGGCGCGGGGACCCGGGTCGGAGCCCGGACCTCGGGGAGAGGAGGGGCGGGGGCGGCGGGGGCGGTGCAGGCCGCGGAGCAGGCGCCACCCCCCACCCCCACCCCGCACCCCCGCTGACCCGCGGGGGGCGGAGCTGCCGCCCGGGCCCTCCAGGCTCCCGCCAGCCGGGACTCGGGGGCTCGGCGCGTGCGGGCGACTCGCCCTTCCGCTCGCGCTTCCCCAGAGCGTGGAGCCTGCGCGTGGGGATCGCGCCTCGCAGGGACGGACGAGCTAACACGCGGGCGCCCGCGGCCGTCGGCGTCGCTGCTCCCGGGGCCTGCGGCAGAGGCGGGAGCGGGCGGCGGCCCCCGGCGGTGCCCCCGAGTCTCGCGGCCGCGGCGCGCGCGTCTCCCGGGCCCAGGGGCGGCGTTAGAGGAGCCGCGGAAGGTTCCCTGGCGCCCCAAACGGGAGGGGGCCTGCGCTCCTCCTGCACCGGCCGGGACCAGAGGGGCAGGGGAGCCGGAGACGGAGCCCGGGAAGCGAGCGGCTTAGCGAGGGGTGCCTCGGCGGCACAGGAAGGGACGGCGGGAGGTGAAAGGCAGGGAAGGCCGAGCTGGCCTCAGCCCCACAGGGGTTTGGAAGCAGGTAATGACCCTTCAGGGTCCTCTTGATCTGGGACAGGCCAGGTCTTTTTCTAAGATTTCATTCATTCATTCATTCATTCATGAGAGAGAGAGGGAGGAATGCGGTGGGGGGAGGTGAGGGGCAAGAGAGGGAGAAGCAGACTCCCCACTGAGCAGGGAGCCCACTGTGGGGTTGTGTCCTGGGACCCTGAAGCAGACGTGCCCTGCAGGTGCCCCCCTGAGCAGGGGACCCGGCCCACCACACAGGGCCTCCATCCCGGGACCCTGATATCATGACCTGAGTCGAAGGCAGACGCTTACCTGACACATCCCTCCAGGCGCCCCTAAACCCTCCATCTCTGAAGGGACTTGGGTATCCCACGTCAGTCTGCTGTACTCTTGTCAAATTAAGTGGGTGCCTGGGTCCCCAGGGAGCAGGCCAACCTTGGTGCCACGCCTCCCAGTAATTTCTCCAAGGTCACCATTCACGGTGGCACCAGGAGAGAGCCCTGTGCTCGCCCGGCCTAATGGCAGCACAAGAGCAGCTGTGTTCACAGGCCTCCGAGCAGGAAGTCACTCGCAGGTGTCCCAGGATGATTCATGTGACTCCCTTCGAAGCTCGATCTTCCTTTCTCTCTTGCTGGTGGAGATTGTGGGGGTAGGAGGGGACACTTAGGAGGAATGTAGCATTTTTGCCAGAAGGTCCTTTCTCTATTTGCCTTTCCCGAGGTCTTCCCTACAAGTTCCTGGGGAATACGTTGCGGAGGGCTGGGCCCTGCGAGCTCCTTCCACCAGCTCGGAGCCCTGCAGAAAGCGCAGCGCACCGTGTCTGGTCGGTCTCCCTGAAACTGCATGCCCTCCTGGGGACTCACGTGCCCTGCCCGCGTCCTAGGACTAAGGAAGCCAACGACACATAGTGCAAACACTTTCTACCAGGTCGAGACTGCTTTGGAAACGGACACATAGTGCAAACACTTTCTACCAGGTCGAGACTGCTTTGGAAAGAGGAGGAGACTTTCGCCCCTTTTCTAGTTAACAGGCTCCTGCCCACAAAGAACTCTCTTGCTACCACAGTGCTCTTGCCAGGGTCACCTTCACTAACCGCACGTGGCATCTAAACCCTAATTCCGTTGGTTACTTGCCTCTGTTGAGATTTTGTGGGTCAATGTTCTGCTCCTCCCAACTAGAATGTGGGCATCTTGAGGGCAGGGAACAGTTACACTGGTTTTCCATAATTGCTACCTTGGTTTCTGGCTCATCTTATTTTTTATTTTATTTTAATTTTTTTTTTTTTTATGATAGTCACAGAGAGAGAGAGAGAGAGGCAGAGACACAGGCAGAGGGAGAAGCAGGCTCCATGCACCGGGAGCCCGACGTGGGATTCGATCCCGGGTCTCCAGGATTGTGCCCTGGGCCAGGCAGGCGCTAAACCGCTGCGCCACCCAGGGATCCCTCTGGCTCATCTTAAACTTAGGAAACATCTGGCTGCTTGAGGGGAATCACAAGATGTTACTTTTTTGGTGGGGGGAAGGGACAGTGGGAGGGGTGAGAAACTCAAGCAGGCTCCACGCCCAGGGCGGGACCCTACATGGGGCTTGATCTCGAGATCCGGAGATCGTGACCCAAAGCCAAAATCAAGATTCGGACAATGGCTGAGCTGCCCCAGCATCCCTGTTTTTGTCCAACTTCTCTGATCCAATGAAGGTCTCCTGGCACTGGTTGGGTCTGAAAATTCACTCCTGGGGGTGGGTTTTTTTAGGATGAGTGGAAGGAGCAGTGTGTGTCCTGCAGGGTTCACACCTCGTCTATCCTAAGAATCAGCCTGGGTATTTACTAAAGCCCCACCTGGGGCTACGGAGTCCGAATCCCCGGGGTGGGGCCTGGGCACGGCTACCTGCTGCCTCAGGAGAAGCCAGGAAACACGGGTAGTGGAAAGCAGGAAGCACTGGGGGCTTCAGTCCAGGTGGCACTTACTAAGGGCCCTGTGTGAACCTCTGGGCCCCAAGGGCCTCAAGTACACAGGGTGCTTGGACCCAAGTAGGTGCTCTTGGCTCGGAGTATCATTGACAGTCTGGCCAACCAGATTCAAGAGTTTAAACTATCTCCTGAGGTCAGAGGCAAAGGACAAGTTCTTGTGAAAGAGCAGGGAAGGCTATGAGGCACCGTTTCTCAAAATGCGAGCCGCCGAGCACCTGAGCAGCCAGCCCCAAGGCCCAATCCTCAGGAGTCTTATTTTAGAAGCTTCTAGGTTACGGCGAAGTTTGAGAACCACTACCTCGGTCTCCTTTCCCCTCCTCTGCTTTTACCAATGAACTGGCCATTGACAGCTGGCAGATGGGTGATCTCCAGAGTTTTCTCAACCTGTTTTACAGCGATTAGGTGTAAGTAACTCCTTTGGAACACTGCTCACTGGCTACTTCGGCCTTCCGATTCTGAGAACAGATACTACTTTGAAGCCAGCGTTTCAAGACATTTGAGGTTCTGTTTAAAGGACCAAGCATCAGAAGAGCACTTTATAAATTAATGACAAGGTGGCCTTGCTACTTCTGGGGAAGACAGGCAGAGCGGGAGGACCCAGGCTCACCCGTCCAATGGATACGCCTCGGCAACACCCACATCAGTAGAAATAACTCAGAAAATGAACCAAAGCCTGGAAGAATGTTCTCCACAGCTAGCTGTACAGAAGAGGCCACATCCAAGAGAGTTGGAGGGCGGAGACGCTGTCTGTGGGAGGGAGGGAGGCTCTGGGCACAGAGGGCAGAGGGGAGGCCCCACGCCAGGCTCAAGGGACCCTGAGAAAACGAGGCACTGCCGAGCGGCTGGTACAGGAACGCAGACACGCCCAGTATTAGTTGAAACACTCATTCATTGGCTTGAAGGATGGCAACTCACCACATGGGACTCTCCCCGCTGTCACAGGAGCTTCAGGGGCTTCTGCCGCCTGCGGCCTGCCCTGGCTAACGGTGCAGCCCGGGAGCACTGGATGAGGAGACACGGGGCACACTGGTCATTTTGTCAAATGCCAGGGCAGGCCAAGAGCAGGCATCCTTACAGTCGGGAGCACGAATCAGGGATGGCTGCAGGGTTTCTGGATCCTCTGAAGCCCTCGACCACATTATGCCTCTTGGTATGCCCATTTTTCTGCGGACAGAGTCTAGCTTTTCTTAAATTCTCAGGTCTGGAACCCCCAAGGGTTTAAGGATTGCAGGTTGGATTACTGCCAAGGCTTCCTCTAGCTCTAAGGTTCTAAAGAAAACCAATATCCCAGCTCCTTGTGGAGCCTAACATGGATGCGTTACTGACCTCACTTGGTTTTTGGAAGCCACAGGCGACTGCTCCCTCTACACCACCTGCTCCTCCTCTGACAAAACAGACCCGGTTGTGCAACATCCTTCACTTTGTACAAACAAGACTAGATTTTGCCCAGACAGTATGATTTAACTTGTTTTAATGCAGTCTGCTATAAAAATGGATGAAGACTTCTGCATGGTACATTTGGCTTCACAATGAGAATGCCTGGTTAGTGCCTGTGGTCTGTGCTGCACATCCACTAGCATCTGCTGACTAGCAATCTAGCTTCCACAACATGGGTTAAGACCCAAGCTGTGGATTGTGGAACTTTTACTTAGCACACACACGATCTACAGCAAACTTAAAATACTAATCTATAATACCTAGCTGGATTATTGGATTCATTGCAATATTGTGCTTATTTATCTTAGAAGATAGGCAACTAGCAAAAATACACATTTCTTTTGCATTTCCCCACCCCCATATTACACTGTAAAAGAAATACATTATTCAGTGCACTTCCTAAGAAATAAACTTCCTTATAGAATCTCTCTCTATATAGATCTATGCCAAAACAAAGGAAGAGCACAATGCAACTTTTAAGATTACCATTTAAAGCAAGAGAGGTAATAACACTCTGAGACTGGAGCCCCCATCCTGTTTACAAAGTTTAGCTGTTTTATCACTTCACTTGGCTGTGCGAGGGAATGAGGTTTAATGCATGATTGCCTTGGGAAGTTTATAAGATGCCCCATTCATCACTTGGTAGACACCCTGGGGCATTAGTAGTACTTTAATTTTTGATGTATCGGCCTTAATCAAACTGTAAGCCCTGGAGACACCAATTGTGATTTATACATTGATTTCTATCACTGGCCTGTCTCCCATCGATTCATACTGGATTAAGAGGAAATAGATTTAAATTACCGCAGGAGGACAGGGCTGCTGAGTAATGTTGGCCAGGGAGAATGTATGTGAAGATACCAGGACCTTGCCATCCCTGAGGACAAAAAGTCCTAGAACCACCTCATCTCAGCTGGGTTGCAAGGTCTTACTTGGAAGATGGGGAGAGTCATTATATCCTGCGGCCTCTGTCAGCTGTACCAGCCTATATGTTGGAAAGGGTGGAGGTGTTTGTCCTCAGAAACTCACAATAATGGAAATGACAGAAGTTTCTAGAATGAAAGAGGTTGCAGTTTGGCAGCTGGTGAGCTAAACCCAGCTGCAGAAGCGTTTAAACAGCAGTTTAAAATTGTTTTTGGATCTATTTTGATACTTCAAAGTGAGGACGTTTCTATGAAAATTTGGATTTCACAAAAACTTGAGCTGGTAACCCTGGTTGGGCACTACTGCATGGCAACAAGCAGCTGGAGCCGAACAGGGGGGCTTGGGCACTTCAGTTAGCTATAGCTTCCCCCACCCCAGCTCTTATAGCCCCCGATTGACCGGTTTCACTCATTTACACAGCCAGTTGAGTTCTGTGACGCTGGGGTTGGTTTGACTCTGGCCCTTTATGACCCTGAAGATCTGACTTTGTTCGGAATTCCACGCCCTTCCTCTGACAGATGGGGTCCCAGCCACGTCTAGTTGCTCCGTTAGGTAATCCTAATGTGCATTTCTACTCACCTTTATGCTATATTGCAAACTCCAAAGGTATAATCACACTAATATTCATGTGTTTAGGTGTGTGTATGTGAAACACGTAAAGGGGTGTGCATCTATACAGATATATGTATACTTCCATTTAGGGAAAAGTTAATTTGGTTCCACAGATACAGACACCAAGTGCTGGCAGCTCAGACAAGAAGTGTGGCAATTTGGTAAAACCTGTATAATTCTGACTTATAATATTACAAAGATAGTGAATTTTAAGTTATTGCTTTGTGAGTACATAATAAAGATCTCATTCTGTTGCAAAATTTTTATACAGAATGAGTAACCATTTCCTATTCAAGTAACAGCAATCGGAATCAGAAGTTCCTTACACAACAGTAGATGCCTGAAGAGATTTTTTGAACGGAGATGTGATTTCCTTCTATTCAAGAATTGATGTGGGAAATGGGGAGTGACTTCATTTTTCAGAAGTACAAGAAAATCAGCACCCCTACTGCTTCCTGCTCAGGAGGGATTCTTGAGGGCTCTAAGAGCTCAGCTTTGTGGTGAGGTCACACCTACCTTTAGGATTCCCGTCCTACTGACGCAGCCTTGTTTCTGAACACAAAGCTTATATTAAAACAGTAAAAGAGGATTAAAAGCAGTGTTGGTTTTTAACATTCAGGATTCATGGAGGATCTCGCTTTCTGCAGTTACATGATCCATTTTGTATTGTTGCTGCAGGACCATATTTGTATTGCAGGCTTATTTCAGGCACTTTTGAAACATGTTCATCTGGAATAAAAATCTGCATGAACCACTTCTGCATAATTCAAAACGAGCGTTGAGTGATTTCTAGTCCCAAAATTAGACAGCAAATCACTGCCTGTCCTCAATTAGCTTTCTCCATCACGAGACAGTGACTGCTGAGCTTGAGACATCTTTGAGGTGCCCTTCTAGCTTTAGTACAAAGGTGTGAGGCATACAAATCCAAATGACTCACTTTCTACTTAAAAAAAATACAAAGAAAGGCGAAATACACTAAATGGACTATACAGATGGTTTCAGCTCCTATCAAAATAAATAACATGATCTGACTCAACGGTTGGACTCTGAGCTCTTGGACGAAATCTGGTGGAATGTCAGCCATGGAGACTCCCGCTAGGGACTAGCTGCTGGTGGGCAGGAGTATCTCCACGTCCTTGCCATTAGCTACGATGGCAGTAGAAGAGCAGCTGACGGCTAGGTCTTCTGTGGTGGCCACAGAAGAGGCGTGGGAATGAGTTTTGGTCAGTGGAGTGGTAGTGGATGGAGAAGGGGTGAGGCCAGGTTTTTTGGGTGGGATGGGTGGAGGGTTTCCTCTCTCAGCTCTGGGGATGGTGGGGGACTTGATCCCTGGGGACAAAGGGCTCAGCGGGCTGGACACTTTCCCTGGAGTAGGGGAATGGCTGGTGTCACCTCTTGGGGTGGCAGCGTTGGCCAGATTTCGATAGTCTGTGCCAAAGGGAGAGCTGTTGGGGGAGACGGGCTTGATGGACCCCTGCTGGCTAGTGAATCTGGAGAGCACCTGAGTGACTGTGTTGCGGGCCAGCTGCTTGGCAGCAGAGTTGTCTAGGAGGGTGGGAGACAGGTCCCTGGATGGGGGGCTCTGCAGACCACTGGCCTGTTGGTCCTGATCTGCCTGGGACTGAAATTTGTGCCGAGCTGCATGGAACCGCTGGTTGATCCCTACTTGGTAGGAGGACTGGTAGCTGGGGCTGCTGGCTGAGGACCCCAGCAAGCGCTTAGTCAGCACTGGGGAGGAACAAGGAGAGGATGTGAGGGAGGAGGAGGCGGTACTGCTGGGAGACAGTGAGCCCCCACTGGACGGGAGGTGACCGGTTGCTGGGACGGGAGTCTCAATTCCCGCAGGACACCCACCATTCTCCACAGCTTTCTCTTGGGCCAACCCCACAGATCTGTCTCGTGGAGGCACTTGGCTCTCCACACTGCTACCGATCATCGACTCCTTGGCAGTTTGTGTCTCTGGCTCAAAGTGGCCATTGGTTTTTGCATACGAGTAAGGAGGAGTGGTGGGACCAGGCAGCCCGGTGGCTGTCACCTTGGCTGTGTTGCTCCCATGGGTTCTTTCTGCCTGCGAACTTTCCGTTTGGCAAAACACAGACACCAGCACGGGAGGCTCAGTCAGGGTGCCTTTAGACACGGTTACCGGTTTCCTCACTTGCTCCGTGGGGCCACTATGCTGTTGAGAAGCCTCCAGGTCCTTCATTATCTTCTTCAGACTTTCCATCTCTTCCTTCAGGGTTTTGGTCCGGTTCTCTTCTCGGTTCAGTTTTGCTCTAAGTTGTTCTCTTTCGATGTCGAACTCAGACAGCTGCTTCTCCACCTGGGCCTCGGTCTGCAAGCCTCGTTTCCTCTCAGCTGCCAGCTCTTCCTCTAGTTGGCTCACCCGGCTCTTCTCCTTCTCCAGTTTCAGGCTCAGCTCACCCGCCTTCTGCCCCTCCTCGGCCGCCTTGCTGGTGGCTTTCTTGCACTCGAGCACCAGCATGGACGACAGCTGCTTGTGGCGGGTGCGCTCCTCTTCCAGCTGGCTGGACAGCTTCTTCTGCTCTTTTTCAAACTTTTTCACTTGGGACTTCTCAAATTCCAACTAGAAAAGAAGGCCACCATACAGCTTGATTAGGATAAGAAAGCAAAGAGATGTGGTGCAAAGCTCCTATCAGGTAGTGCATCCCGGCTAGCGCTTGTCGGGCACATGGATTGCCACCTACGCCACATGCTTAGTTCAAATATGCCTGAAGCATCAGAGCACCTGCCACAGAAATGTACACACTACGGTTCAATCTTTCTCTGATGGTTTAGGAGGCACGTCTAAGTGCTCATATTCTATCCACAGGAATACGGGCCATTGTCTGTGTTTTAGGTCAGAGGGTCGAAGCGACCAATATGGGTAACAGCAAGCCCTATGCACCAGGTTTCATGATAAATGCTGATGGAAACAGAGCTATTCACTTATTTAACTCCAGTAGAGTTAATGTGGTGTTCTGTTAGTTTCAGGTGTATGATATAGTACTCATCCTGGTAAGTGTACCCTGTAAGAAGACAACACTTCTGAAGCTTCAGTAATCCTTCTTTTTGGTCTTTAAAACAAATAGATGCATTTAAATTGTACTTTTTACATAAATGCAGTCTATTTTAATTATCCTCCCCACCCTACTTAAGGCACAGCAACCCTATGCAAGAGGGAAAGGGTTGACAGAACTCTATTAGTCAGTGTTTTTCAAACTCTGAGACCCATTAATGGATGAGGAAACCAATCTCATGAGCTACGATCAAAGTTTTAAAAAAATGAATAGCTATTGTAAGCAGTAAGGGTGATATATGATTTCACGAGATTTTTGTTTCAGGCATGTGTTTGTGTGTGTGTGTGTGTGTGTGTGTGCACAAATGTATATACTGGGTTGTGATGTAAACAGTATTTCTTACTGGGATTCCTAAGTCAAAATGCTCAAGAGTTTGAAGCTGGTGTTCCCACAGTATGTTCTATGGAATGACAGTCCTGCAGTGAATGCTCTATATCAAACAAAGACTGTAAAATTGTAGATTTGCTAAACTCAGAATACCTTGTCATGTTCTTGAGACTCAGGATGTGCTTATCTATACTAAAGGGCCTAATGAATTAGAAACCTATTTCACCAGGCACCCGGGTGGCTCAGGGGTTGAGCATCTGCCTTTGTTTGGCTCAGGGTGTGATCCCAGGGTGCTGGGATCGAGTACCCCAGCAGGCTCCCCGCAAGGAGCCTGCTTCTCCCGCTGTCTCTGTCTCTGTCTCTCTGTCCCTATGTATCTCATGAATAAACAGAATCTTAGGAAAAAAAAAAAAAAGAAAGAAACCTATTTCATTTTGTTTAATCCAGTCATTCCCAGATTTATTGGACTGCAAAGCCCTTTGTTTTTAGCAACACTAATTTACAGCCTGGAGAACAGTCTTTGAGAAATGCTATTATAGCCAAACAGTGCTTGAGCCCCTTCGCCTTAACTACCTGCTGGGTCAGCCGCTCTCGCTCCTTCTCCAGCATGTAGGTGACATCATCCCCTTCAGCTGTGTCCTGTGCATGTCTCTGCCTTTCCTCCTCAAGGTCCAGGATCACCTTTAAAGAATTAAAGGAAAAAAAATCCAAATATGAAGAAAACCCACATAGAACACGGCACAATTAAATACTAGGCGCCGATCTAAGCACCTAAGATAGTTCTGGAGATCAATGCATCCATCCTGGTTACGGCTACCAAGGATCATGTTGTCTAGCAGGCTGAAAGACAGGTGAGCTACATGCTAGAAAACCGTAAGACCTAGGCTTTATTTCAGGGTGCACAAAATGGCAAGTGAATAGAAGAGAGCAACTAATGAGCTCCAGAGGTTGAGAAGCTTCCCGAGAATTAATGAGTGTAGCCACCGCAGGCAGTTTACTCCGACAAGCGGGTGGGTGCCAGTGATGAAGCAAGACAGGACCGTGGAGAGCAGAAAGCTGAGCTCCTGCCTCAAGCTCAGATCACTGTGCCCTGCATAGTTGGTCATAGCATGTAGTATATAGTTAGCTAAGATGTGGGGAGACTCTCAGGCTCAGCCTGCACACAAAAAGCCTCAACACTTGGGATTTTATGTGGAGATTTTTCACAAGACCTTTTAATTAACCTGCCTCCCCTATTCCACTTATCCTGGCACCAAAGGATTAAGCCCAATTAAGGTGAATACTGTACACATTTAGAGGGATATTTCCCACATACTCCCACCTACAGCTGCTGAGAGGAAAGGGATTTCTCAGCCGCCTCTGCCCCTGCTTCCCACGTCCCTTGGGCCAGACCTCAAGCGCAGAGCACTGTCCTCCTGATGACTGTTTCTCAGCCCTTCTCTTCACTAACAACTTTCGCGAATGGAGGGAGAAAAGTCTCTGGGACATGAAACACGAAATGTTTTCATTTAATGGAAATGAAAATGTCTCGGTGTACTTCATTTCCAGTTTAAAAAAAAAAAAAACCTAACTTGGGGCCCCTGGCTGGCTCAATGAATAGACCATGCGACTCTTGATGTCAGGGTTGAGCTCGAGCCCCATGATGGGTGTAGAGATTACTCAATGAAATCCTAAAAAAAACCATAAAAACCTCAGACCCTAACTTTTCAATTTAATAGAAAAAGTTTTGGCTAGTGGTGGTTGATCATCTCCTTTTCTTTTGGAGAACTCTCTAAAGTTACAGAAATGGAATGAAAAGCTAAAAACCTATAAAGACAGAGAGACCGTAGCAGACAAGAAATGTTAATAACATCCTGAAGAGGGAAAGAGGCAGGAGGTGTGGTAGCCACAGGGCCATGGGGGGGAGAAAGCCACAGGGCCCTGCAGGATCCCTAGGAGATATGGAACCTAAGGGCTCTGGCCCCAAATCTGTATCTTCCAGAAGGTATGTGTCCCCTCTACCCAATTCCTGAACATAAAATGTTCGGCATGCCCTGCCCAGGCATAAGGCGAAACAGAATGTGGCAGGCTCAGGATTTGGGGATGCCAGCTATGACATAGGAGAATGAGGGTGAGGGAAAGGCAGTGTGTCTGTGTTGGGAAGGTGGAAGGGTGGAAGGTAACCAGCATCTATAATAAAAGGAAGCAATGTAAGTGTCAAGAATTGTAAGTATCGAGTATCAAGTATAAATACAAGGATCAAGAATGATAAGGCAGGGAGGGGGAATAGTATACC
Organism: Canis lupus familiaris; assembly: GCF_011100685.1. Lineage (NCBI taxonomy): Eukaryota > Metazoa > Chordata > Mammalia > Carnivora > Canidae > Canis > Canis lupus. The sequence goes on from NC_049238.1 coordinate 63,813,043, forward strand.
ATTTAGAAATATGGGGCTTAGCTACCAGAATAAATGGTCAAAGGAAAAAAGTGGTTGTTTCTGAATATGGAGGAGAAGGAAAGGGGAGAGATGGACTTGGGAACTATGTTTCATAGTAAGCAGGGTAACCATGTCATCTTCAGTGCTGACCACAACACTGCTGTGAGTCAAGGGGGCATTCCTAATGACGATCCAAGGCCAGCGACATCAACCGGGACGTTCTTAGGCAAACTGGGGCAGTAAGCACCCTAATTATAAGCCTCTAGGTACTATTTGATTTGTAACAAAGTCAATGTTTTACTTTAATAAAACACATACAAATAGATTGGCAGTTGGTTTAAAAATATTTAACACTCAAATAATCTGATTTTTTAAAAAGATTTTTTATTTATTTATGAGAGAGAGAGAGAGAGAGAGCAACAGGCAGAAGGAGAAGCAGGCTCCATGCAGGGAGCCTGATGTGGGACTCGATCCCGGGTCTCCAGGATCATGCCCTGGGCACAAGGCGGTGTTAAACCGCTAAGCCACTGGGGTTGCCCTCAAAAAATCTTATATGGAAATATAGTATTACAGAATTTTGATTTTTAATTTCTTCCTCTCCCTAATCACCAAGAGCCACAAATCATCCCAACACTACACCTTTCATGGCCATGACAGCCAGCCATCACTTGAGTGCAGCTCAGCTGCTTCATGTAGGAAGGGGAAAGGCCTGCCTATCAAACAAGCCTGCTGTGAATCCTTCCTTAGAAGGAATCCTTCCTTAGAGGATTACGTAAAAGGCCTCCAAATTTTGGCAACTCAGACCTATGGACACATTTTAAATTGGGCATAAATGTCTTTAGATTACTTCATTCTAGAATAGAAGTTAAACTCTTCAGGTCTTGGAAACTCTTGAGAATTCAATTAAAGACAGAGGAAAAAATTCACATTCTACAAAAATGTGTAAACTTTTGGCATTCTGTATATTTTCTGGGGGGGATCACGGAACATCTGAGGCGCATTGGTAGTTAAGAATCTCTACCCCGGCCTTTCATTTGGACACTGGGAAGAGTAAAAAAAAACATGGGCAAGACACATGCTGAAGCAATCTGTCAGGTGCATTTTAAGCAGATGGCTCTCTAATGCAGGTAATCATAAAAGTAATCAATTTGCAACTGCTGAGCCAATTTTGCAGAATAAAATGCTTCCTACAAAATGCATTGATGTCTCCCTTGCTGGTATGAATCTAAACCAATAGTTTAGAAAACGTAGCTTCTAGCCAAACATCTTTTACAGGCCAAATTTGAGTGGCAAATGACAGGTCAGGGAATAAAATTACAAGCACTAGAATTTCAATGAGGTGAGGTAGAGGAAAGCACAGGTTTGCCTTCCTAACTAGGGGCTGCGAGGCCTGGACCCAAAAACACACATGCATGCACATTTTCTAATAGGGTAGAACAGCTTTAAGGTAAATAATCCTAGAGACAGTTCATGGTTTTTTGAGAAGTAAAATGCAACAAATCTCAAAACTAGAGATATATAAAAATAATCCATTGGCTTGCATGTTTATAACCAGGTAAATTCTCTCTTTCTCTCTCTCTCTTGCAGCATTCCCCAAATACCTATTAATCTCATTATTTATCACTTAAGTAGGCAAATAGGGAACGCTCCGTTCAGCTAAGAGCTTGGTCAAACTCCAGTTTGTTGCCAAAGTCTGGATAATCAAGAGCTGAAAAAACAGAGCAAGTGTTTTGGAGTGTCACATCAAGAAGGAATGCCGTCTTAAGTGATGTGTCTGGCATCCTCCCTACATCGAACATTTTGAGTAACTTGTGTTTTCTTTCTGATCTCTTGGCTCCTAGGTAAGATGAGGGGCTTCTGGCACCCGGGAGACCTCCTGATTGCATCACTGTGGAAACTGGCAGCGGACAAGTCTTCATAGGAGTTTCTGTGGCACAGGTCAACTGGCCAAACCTACTTTTCGGTGCCTGCTCTCAGCCGCGGCCAGCTGGGACAGCATTCGCTCCTGCATGTTCTTGCACTGTTTCATTACCACCTTAAGAATGGAGAGTGGGTTTGTGCACACCGGCTGCTTTTCACCGTCATTCTTCTCCTTCAGTATTTCAAAGTCTCTCTGCAGAGCCATTAGAGGATCACTGATGTTGTATTTTCCATAGCGTTCTTCAATGAAAGTATCTCTGTGTTGGGCCTGGGAAAGAGGAAACAAGAAGCATTTGGCTTTTTAAACCTACTGCGGAGGGGGATTTGCTAGCAGTTACACATCAAGGATGGTGGTGGCAGTATGAGTGGAACCTGCTTGACTACAACTCTGATTGGTCTTTGGGCCAGCTCAGTATAGAAACAGCATCAGAGAGGGGGCACAGTATAATAATATTAACGAGGACAGATACTTATGCAGAGCTAACGATGTGTTAAACATTGTTATAAGCATTTATATTCACATTATCTTACTTAAATTTTATAAGCCGATTAAGGTAGTGCTATCGTCTTCAATTTGCAGATGAGAAAACTATTATAGAGTGGCCAAGTAAACCTGTTCCAGGTTAGTCATTTAACAAGTAGTCAGAATTAGGATTTAAGCCCAGGCAGCCTGGCTCCAGTCTTTGTCCTTAGCCACTATGCTTACCTGCCTCTGCTTACGAATGCATCTCTCTGTATTATGGCATTTGCATTTCTAAAATATGGTAAACATGATAATTTTATGAGTTTAAATATTTAGGGATGTAACAAGGTGGATATGGATAAGTAACGGATGCTAAACGTGTTATATTCTCCGACTGTGATTTGAAATACAGAAATGCATTTAGTTATTGGTGAGTCAAGAGGATGGAGGCACGTACAACCAGAAGTGCAGACCAGATCCCTTCTGCCTGCTGCCAAATCTCACCCCTTCTCCTCCTCTCTGTCTTCCTTTCTGTCCCAATCAGGGTCTGGTGGGCTTTGGGGATGGGAGAGAGGGTGAGCAGGGAATGCAGTTGGTGTTGGAGTCTGCTTTAGGGCTTTGGCCCTGGGTGCCAAGTTGGAGCCAAGGGTCAGAAAGGGAGTGGAAAGCTATTCTTTGGCTTCCCTACTCGGTCTGCTCTTCTTGGGGGGACCTGAAGTTGTAGCTCATGTGAGCATCAGATATTATATGCAGGTGAAGACACTGACAGTCACTTTACTGCACTGACATTAAAAAGGTTCCTGAGACATTTTACAAGGAAAACAAAAATGAAGTGTTAATACAGCATTGAAGAAACTTCCTCAAAAACCAAGTACTGTATAATTTAAAGCTTTCAAATGAAATCTAGTTATGAAAACTACTGTCATTTATCAATTTTTTAAAAAGTATTTCATCTGAAGCTAGGTTTTCTTTTTCTTTTCTACTTTTTTTTTGGGGGGGGGGGGCGGAGCTAGGTTTTCTTACCACCATCATCCACAGAGGAGCACATTTGATAAGAAAGGGAAATTCACAATTCAGTGAAAACAAAATGACCCCCCTCAAGACAATAAAGCAAGCATGGGGTTTAACACAGAAGTATCTTTCAGTGCTAAAAATGTGATGATGCTTCCTTCATTAGACTGTCCAAGTTCAAGACCAAGGAATCACTTTGCCTTATGCTATAAATTTGTCTTGGTATCAATTTGCAAGTTTTCAAAGCAGCATTAGAAGCCATGGGTTTTACTTTTGGCTTAACTACAATCATTAAAAAAATTTTTTTTAAGATTTTTTTTTTCATCTAATTTCTACACCCAACATGGGGCTTGAACTCATGACCTGGAGATCAAGAGTCAGTCGCTCCTCGGACTGACCCTGCCAGGGGCCCTTAATTACAACCATTCTGAATGATGACTTTTTTGGGGTATTTGGATAAAATCGATATACTGGAAATATGAAGACCCAACCTGTTTTGTTCCTTCAAGTTACCATCTTAAAATAACCATCTTCCATCTTCCTTACTACAAGTGTGTGCACATGCACGTGTGTGTGTGTGTGTAAGCATGTGAATTAAAGGGGATGTGAATTTGAAAATCTAAGATAGACTTCTATTTTTTTTAGCTCCCAACTAAAAAGAAAATCCTCAGTAAAATTTCAAAATAGTCTATATATTCCATTTTAGGATGGAGAAAGATAGACTAATTCCTGAATTGGCTATTTTAATTCTTTTTTAAAATCATGGCAAGAGTAAAACAGAAAAAAACAGTTATTAGTTGCACTTTAAAAAGGAACAGTGTCAAATAACAGACTCATCAATATTTTCCTTTCGCCAAGAACATCTGTTTCTTTCAGTTGAGGTGTAAAACCTTGAGATTAACAATCCAGGATTCAATGAAAGTCCTTGTTTGTAGCTATTAATGTCCTAAAGGCAAATCCAGGTTCAGAAAAATGCTTAGTGGGCAGCCCAGGTGGCTCAAGGTTTAGCACCGCCTTTAGCCCAGGGCGTGATCCTGGAGACCTGGGATGGAGTCCCAAGTGAGGCTCCCTGCATGGAGCCTGATTCTCCCTCTGCCTGTGTCTCTGCCTCTCTCTCTGTCTCTGTGTCTCTCATGAATAAATAAATAAAATCTTTAAAAAAATTAAAATGCTTAGGCAAATGAGGCAAGAGGAAAAAAGACTCTCTGAAAAACATTTTGAAATGCCGCCTTTCTTATCACCTTGCTTTATTCATGATTCTCATTTCTGTCTGATGAGCGATGGTAAAGGAAGGATTATTGGTCCTGACTTTGGTGGCAGAAAAGGAAACGGAAACCTGAGTATTTCTACAGCCTTCTCCCTTTCAGAGCAACACAGAGGAAGTGTATTGGGGGAGCAGGAGCTAGGAGTATAATTCATGACTGTGACAGATCTGCTGAGATGCTGTCTCTCAGGTTGGAGTATAGTTAACTAATCCTTAAAAACCTGCCTTTTAAAAACCCATGCTGTTATTATCCTGTATAACTGTATAATTATTAAGTATCACTGAGTTACCAGTAATAGATGAAGAGCTTCTTTGGTGAGGTCTCAGACTTCTCTGAGAACAGTTGTTAAGCTGTCTGTTTTCTCCTGAAGTAGTTCACAGTAATTCCATAATCACTTGCATAGTAATTACAAGTTATACAAAATTGGTGGTTTTGCACATAAATGAAAAGAATCTGTGGAATAATCTAAAAAGAGCTCCTTGTCACAAAACAATTCTTTTAAGTACATTCTAATAGGGGGCCCAGATATGGGAAAAGTGAATTCAAAGTCTGTATTTATTATAACCAAACACTGGATTGGAAAATGGGAGATGGAATATGGTATTTTTCAACCAATTTTTTTTAAAGATTTTATTTATTTATTCATGACACACACAGAGAGAGAGAGAGAGAGAGAGAGAGAGAGAGACAGAAACACAGGCAGAGGGAGAAGCAGGCTCCACGCAGGGAGCCCGACATGGGATTCAATCCCAGGTCCCCAGGATCACGCCCTGGGCTGAAGGCGGCACTAAACTGCTGAGCCACTCAGGCTGCCCCTTTTTCAACCAATTTAATGCCTTGGGTGGATTGTAGGGATGACAGGTTTAACAGAACAAATAATAACAACAACCAAAAATAGATGTTAAGAATTGAATGAAAAGAGCTTTAGGGGAGGTGTGTATTGGTTATCCATTCCTGCATAACAAATCACTCTCAGATTTAACAGTGCAAACAGTAAACCTTTTTTTTTTTTTTTTTTTTTTTTTTTTAAATCTCCCACAGTTTCTGATGGTCAGGAGTCTGGGAGGGGTTGAGCAGGGTGGTTCTGACTCTGTCTCCTGAGGTAGCAGTGGAGCTGTTGGCTAAAGCTGCAGTCATCTGAAGACACAGCGAAGGCTGGTGCATCCAGTTCCTAGCTTACTGGGATGTTGGCACAGGCTTTGGTTCCTTGCATATGCTGGCTTCCCACAGAGCAAGTGACGGGAAGAGAGAGAAAAAGAGAGAGAGAGAGAGAGAGGGAGAGAGAGAAAGAAAGGGAGGGGAGGGCGAGAGAAGGGGGAGGGCAGAGAGAGAGACTGCCACTAAGATGGGCCTTCCAATGTCTTCTGTAACAATCTCAGAAGTGACATACCATCACTTGTGATGTATTCTCTTGGTCACAAGGGCGTGACTATCAGCTGCGGGGTGGGGGTGGGGTGTCAGTAGAGGCTGTCTTGGCAGCTGGCTACCACAAGGTGGATGACTAGATACGCCACCACTGTTTACATCTTAAGTAAAATTTAGAGACCAAGTCCCTACGGTCAAGGCTGAGTTTTAATACTTTAATGGTATTTCAGTTATTTTATAAAAATTTTTAAATGATATGGATTTGACTTTTTTGGGGAGGAATTCAGTACTACAGCTAAAATCAATCAATTTTTTGCAATTTCATTATTTTCACTTTACCGACAACATATATTTTAATTGAACAGAAATTTCTACATTGTCAGAAAACATCATGTTCTTTAATTTCAGACAACGGGAATATAATTGGCTGGTTAGACAGATTCACTGATAAAGGGTATTGTTACAGCAGACAAAACACAGTAGTCATCTATTACTCATTTTTCCTGTCACAGACTGAATGAAACACCACCACTACTGAAAGCTTAAAGTAAAATTATATAATATCCTCAGAGTCTGCTTTGCTCGCTCTCCAACATTTTCAGCTTTGCTATCACAAACTTCAAAAATATGAAACAAGTCACCTCCTCTCCCTTCCCCAATATTATTTATACTCTTACAAATATCACATATAATATATATAAATAGTATAACAATACATAAAGCAGTACAACATATATGGTATAGTAAAATAGTATACTATTACAGTAATGTGTATGTGTGTATCTATCTATCTGTGCTTTTTTTTTTTTCCAATCTTAAAAGAGGAAATCAACCCCTTTATTCTTTGGATGATAATCACCAATATGAAAAATGGTTCCAAATCTAAAAGTGTAGATTTTAAACCCACTTAACTGGGGGTTTGCATTCAAGTACACGTTTTATTTTCAAGACTCAGACTGGTACCACAAAGGGATTAGGATACATCTCTGCAATTTATTGCCAATTCTGAAGTGCTACTTTAAAAAGTAATCAGGGAAAGATGGCACAAAGATGGCAAGGAAGACAAAGAAGGAAGCCCCTGCCCCTCCCAAAGCCGAAGCCAAAGCAAAGGCTTTGAAAGCTAAGAAAGCGGTGCTGAAAGGCGTGCATAGTCACAAAAAAAAGATCCATACGTCGTCAGTCACCTACATTCCGACGACCCAAGACCCTGCGTCTCCGAAGGCAGCCCAAATATCCTCGAAAGAGCCTCCAGGAGAAACAAGCTTGATCACTATGCCATCATCAAGTTCCCCCTGACTACCGAGTAAGCCATGAAGAAAATAGAAGACACAACACACTTGTGTTCATTGTGGATGTCAAGGCCAATAAACACCAGATCAAACAGGCTGTGAAGAAGCTCTATGACATTGATGTTGCCAAGGTCAACACCTTGATCAGGCCTGATGGAGAGAAGAAAGCATATGTTCGACTGGCTCCTGACAATGATATTTTGGATGTTGCCAACAAAATTAGGATCATGTTAACGGAGTCCAGCCACCTATAAATCTAAATATAAATTTTTTCACCATATTAAAAAAAAAGTAATCAGCAATACAAATTTTGTACCTTAAAAATATCTAAATATCTCTCTATACCAGAGACCAGAAAGACCAGAGAACACAATTCCAGGATGGTTGTACTTAATGCAGCACCAAAAGCATGTTAAAAGCTGTCCTTTTCACACACAAGTTGAATCTACTAATCCTCAAATAATTTATACTCTGGAGTCCCTGATAAACTATAAGTAGCTACCTGAGTAACTAGAAATAAAGCAACCACCATTCTGGATAAAGATGACAACAACATTATAAGAAATGTGCCCTCTGTTCTGAAGTTCCTTTTACTTGCTCAAAGAAAACTGAATTTCAATGTTTGACAATATTAATCAGAGAGGATTTAGCCACATTTGAATTCAACTTTAATTTTTGAAAATAGTACAAACTTTGACATGAAAATTTTCATCATTTAAAAAATACTTCTCACATATTATTGAAAATCCAGTTTTCTTTCCACTTAACCATTAATGCTATTTCCTCAAATTCAGCCTTTTCTATACATTTATTTTCTTTAATAATTTTTGGCTTTGGAGCCTACCAGAACTGGGATTGTATCTGGGCTCTACGACTTTCTATCTATATACTCTCAGCAATTCCCTTAACTTCTCTGTACCTCAGATCTCTCATCTGTAAAATGAGGGTAACAATCTACCTATAGGTTTGTTGTAAAAATTAAATGAGTAATAAATATAACATGGTTCTTATAAGTACCTGGTACGTAGTAAGTACTATAAATAGGAATTAATTTTTCAACAACCGAGTTTAAAGTCTAGGTTTTCCTTCATTTTAGACCCAATGACTAAACCTGCTCCTGGAGATTTAAGATTCTCACCAATCCACAGACAACTCCAAAGTAATACATCACTAAAAACATATCGGGAACCTGTTTAACAGTATTTATTTAGTGATTAATCCTGAACTGCTCTGTAACATTTTCTGTAATATCATTAAGTGGTATTTATCTCCTGCATTATGATTAAACATTTCCCAGTTTTCTGTTTTTTCTCCTTGCCAGACTGTAATGATGCAAAGGAAAAAGCACTTCTCATACACTTTCTTCTTCCTATGTCCTGTATTTCTACTTATGCTCAAAGCATTGAACAGATGTTCAGTTTCTAGCTCTTTCCTGATGTCTCAGCCTCTCCTAACTCACCATTTTTAGTAAGGTCAATATTTTATTTCACTGTTAATAAAATCTATGATTCATTTAGTAAAATCATTTAAGGTAATATTAACCTATACATTTAGCAAACTGACTTTAAAGTAGAATGAGCTTCAAAGATTCCTTTTGGAGTCAGTTTGCAGCCACGGATGTTTATAAAATCAATTATTTACATAAAGATAGATAACCATTTATTTTTATTTGACTAAAGTGCACTAAATTCTTTTGAAGACTAAAAATGGTAAGTTTAGGACAAATAGCTATAAGTGTTATACTTGCAGCTGGTAGGCTGCTTGTTGATAGAATGAGAATATGGGTATAAAGGAAGCTAGATCCTATTTCCTGTAGAGCTGAAGCGCTGCAGCACTGCATGATCAGCAGCCTTAGAGCCGGGCAGGTATTTGTGCAGGTCTTCTGGGGGAGGGGCCTGTGGTGCTGGTGCCTGTGGACTTGTCCTGGTAGAGATGCACCTGCAGGGCCCGGGAGGGTGGGGCTCGGTGTAAGCAGCTCTGGCCTCTATTACGGAGCACTGAGGGGTGGGATGACAATGGCTCCTGTGGCCCCCAGCTGAAAGTTCACGGCCTCCACTACTCAGGAAGCCCTCACAGGAGAGCAATCAATCACCACTCCTGTGTCCCTGGCTCCTGTCCAGTCCCTGCCTTAAACCTGCCTGTGTTCAAGCTCTTTTATCTCAGGCACGTGACTGGATTTCAAAACTTCAAATTTTAGGGATTCCTGTGGCACTGACAGAAGAGATAAAGGTGTGGTGTGTACACACACACACACACACACACACACACACACAAGAATATTACTCAGCCATCAAAAAGAATTAAATCTTGCCATCTGCAGTGACGTGGATGGAGCTAGAGAGTACTATGCTAAGGGAAATAAGTCAGAGAAAGACAAATACCATGTGATGTCACTCAGATGTGGAATTTAATACACAAAACAAATGAACATATGGGAAGGTGGAAAAAAGGAGAGAGGGAAACAAACCATAAGAGACTCTTAACTATAGAGAACAAACAGGGTTGATGGAGGGAAGTGGGAGGGCGTGGGCAAGATGGGAGATGAGCATGAAGGAGGGCACTTGTGATGAGCATTGGATATGGCATGTAAGTTGTGAATCACTGAATTTTACTCCTAAAACCAATAGTTCACGGTCTGTTAACGAAAATTTAAATAAAATAATAAAAAAAACACTATGGGTTAACAGCTTAATGTAGCTGCTTCAGCATTCAAATTCCAAAGTCTTGTGAAGACTTCCAATGAAATTAAAATAAACATATTCAGTTTTGCTGTCTTTGTTCTATTGGGAGGGGTCTACGTATATGGTTGAAACAAATTACACATACATTCTGGGCTAGGGTCTACCTAAATCATTTTTTGAGCTGGGGAAGAAAATGTGCAAAGAGATCCAATAAGTACCGAACAAGTTAATGCTCCTCTGAATATAAATTAAGAATTTTAAAGTATAATTTTAATGGTACATTAGATCCTAATCTCTTTCATTCAGGTGATTGTGTAATGAGAGTTGACATTTATCTCATTCTGTACACAAAAAACAAGGATGGATCACAGACCCAAAGATAAAATACCAGTGGCCAAAAAGCACATGAAAAAGTAATCAGGGATCCCTGGGTGGCGCAGCGGTTTGGCGCCTGCCTTTGGCCCAGGGCGCGATCCTGGAGACCCGGGATCGAATCCCACATCAGGCTCCCGGTGCATGGAGCCTGCTTCTCCCTCTGCCTGTGTCTCTGCCTCTCTCTCTCTCTGTGACTATCATAAATAAATGAAAATTAAAAAAAAAAAAATTAAAAAAAAAAAAAAAAGAAAAAGTAATCAACTCATTAGTGATCAAAGAGATGTAGAGATGCACTCTCTTCCTTAATGACTTCTTGGCCTCATGTGGAGAAGACCTTCATTTGTCCCAGGAAAGAAAGAAAGAAAAGAAAGAAAAGAAAGAAAAGAAAGAAAAGAAAGAAAAGAAAGAAAGAAAGAAAGAAAGAAAGAAAGAAAGAGAAAGAAAGAAAGAAAGAAAGAAAGAAAGAAAGAAAGAAAGAAAGAAAGAAAAAGAAAGAAAGAAAACAATAATAAGGCAAGACTAGAAAGCCACTCGAAAGGTTAAAATTAAAGACTGACAATGTCAAATGTTGGAAAGGATTGGAGCAACTAAAACCCTCACTATACTGCTGGTGGGAGTATAAACAGTATAAACTACTTTGGAAATAAATCTGGAAATCAATCATAAAGTTAGAAAAATGCCTTCTTTCAATTAAGTATTTATCCAAAAGAAAAGAAAACATAAATCCACAAAAAGACTTATACACAATTGTCTGAAGCAGCTTTATTCACAACAGCCCCAAACTAAAAATGATTACCTATAATTTATGGTAGAAAATTTATAACAGCAGTTGCCTCTGGATATAGGGGAATAGGTCACCAGGAAGGGCAACACACAAGATGACTTTTTGGTGTGATAGGCATGTTTACATCTTGATGAGGATGTACATCAAATGGATATGTGCACTTGTCAAAACTTATTGATCTGGGCATCAATATTTAAGGTCTGTACATTTCACTATACCTAAATTATACTTCTAAACTTTTTTTTTTAAATTTTTATTTATTTATGGTAGTCACAGAGAGAGAGAGAGGCAGAGACACAGGCAGAGGGAGAAGCAGGCTCCATGCACCGGGAGCCCGACGTGGGATTCGATCCCGGGTCTCCAGGATCGCGCCCTGGGCCAAAGGCAGGCGCCAAACCGCTGCGCCACCCAGGGGTCCCCTAAATTATACTTCTAGTTCAAAAATATAAAAATAGGGATCCCTGGGTGGCGCAGCGGTTTAGCGCCTGCCTTTGGCCCAGGGCGCGATCCTGGAGACCCGGGATCGAATCCCACGTCGGGCTCCCGGTGCATGGAGCCTGCTTCTCCCTCTGCCTGTGTCTCTGCCTCTCTCTCTCTCTCTGTGACTATCATAAATAAATAAAAATTAAAAAATATATATATATATAAAAATACATAATCAGAATTAAGGGAAAATGAAGTTATATGAAGTATATACTTTATATATAGTGTTTCAGAAACATGGGAAGCTCGAACTAGAGTAATCAAAAAAATTTTTTAGAAGATTTTATTTATTTATTTGACACAGAGAGAGAGCACAAGCAGGGGGAGCGGCAGAGGGAGAGAGAGAGCACAAGCAGGGGGAGTGGCAGAGGGAGAGGGAGAAGCTCCTGATGCAGGAGCGATCCCAGGACCCCGGGATCATGACATGAGTGGAAGGTAAATGCTTAACTGACTGAGCCACCCGGATGCCCCTCAACAAAGTAATTTTAATAACAATAAAACATTGAAGGAGCTGCTAATACTGTAGTGATTATGACCTGCCAGGCAGTGTGCTCAGTGTTTCACATTTCATCTAATCCTCACAGCATAGTTTAAAGGTAGACATCACTTGTGTCTTCATGTTATAGAAGAAATTGAACATTCACATGGGACTTTCCCAAGGTCACAAAGCCAGTTAAGTAGTGGAAGAACTGTAAATGATGTATAAGTACCAAATACGTTAGCTGAATGAGTACTACATATCAGGTATTGCCCAGAACTTTGTAGGCATTAATTTCAATTTAATAAGTCCCCATCAGTAGCTTAAAAATGAAATAGAGCAGAAAACATTGCAGAACACTAAATATTGTGAGTAATGTTTTGAGACCCTTTTCTTCTGACCTAAGAATATAGGGGTGTGTGTGTGTTGTGTGTCCCCTGAGTCACAATACAGTCTATTTTTCATTATGTGTCCCTGTCAAAAAAGTATGAAAAACACTAGAATAGAATGAAGAACACACTTAGTCTGACTCCTGAATCTATGATTTTAAACAGTTTAAGCTATTGTAAATACATAAATTCTAAAAGAAGTGATAAGTAATCAGTATTATTCTTTTATTTTAAAATAATGAATGTTATAAATGTCTACAAACCACAAGATGTTTGGCCTAACATCAAATATACAAAAATGTCAACACACAAAAAAAGAATCTCCATGTTATCAGGGTTAGAGAACCCAAAGCAGCCCTGGAGAAGTCTGGGAGAATTTCCTGGACGCACAGCTGATTCACAAGGGCACATGCTTTGAATGCTTTTATTGACCACTTACTGTTTGCTGGCTGGGACAACTGCTGAGTGATGTGGGCAATAAAACGGGGATACAGACTTGTCGAAGCAAGATGTAGTCTCCTGCTCTTAAGGAGCTTAAAATTTGCCAGACAAGTTCAAGGCCTAACGGCAGAAATAAACAAACTGCCTCAGTTTGTTTAAATGTTTTCTAAACAGTATCATTCATATTTAGAGGAACACCAAGTACAGTTTATTTGATCAGGACTTTCTAAGACTCAGACCTTACACGCAGAAGGAATAGGAAGGAAAAGGCGGGCCCTGGAAGTGGGCGGGTTCTGGCAGAGAAACGGGACTATCAATAATTTAATGAATCACAGGAAACGCCATGAGGTCGAGGGGGGACCTATCATCCAAAAAATGTCTCTGAAGTGTGGCCTAAGGGACCCAGACCACAGCCGGTAACCTGCATGTGATCCTTTATGTAAACTGTGACCTTGAAGAGCTTCTGTAAGAGAGGTGTGCTCAGCCTCCTTCAGTCACCCCATATCAGCTGGGCAGAAACAACTTCCCAGTGCAAACTGTTTAAAAGAGCTCAGTGACAAGTCTTTTCGCTGTAGTTAGGGGATTCTACAGAGGGAGGTGTATGATTATGGGATGAGTCTTGACTCTAGAACCTTTTTCAAGGTGAGTCTCTTAAATTACACACACAGTCTGATACTACAAGACAGTGTGGCAAGAACCCAGCTGCTCAGAGAGCTCAGGTCATGGGGAGGGTCCTTATTAGCACAGCTGAAGAGGGGGCAATGTTCACATGGAGAAATGTAGTGAGGAAACGAGACTAAGGAGTTTGTGGGGGCTGAGGAGGGTGGCGGGAGCATAGAGCCTGAGCAGGAGAAACGGGACAGGGGACTCATGGGGTTTGACAGCCACACCTTGGGGAAAGCAAGCAGTCAGGCCGGGCAGGCAGGAGCAGGGGCCTACCTCATAGAACAGAGTATCTGTGATGCCATGATAAGCGACAATAAGCCCTTGTCACAAGTCAGAGGCTGGGAAGGTGGCAACCTCTACTGTCACATGGACTCGTGTAGAGGGAATGTGGTTAGACCAGCGGCCAGACAGGAAGACTGGGGACCCAAAGTAGGGATGGATTGTTCTTCTTTATTTTTTATTTATTTATTTATTTTTTGGATTGTTCTTCTTTAGAGAACAGAAGAGGAAGTGGAGTAAAGCAGCCAAGACTGAGATGGGAAAAGTGGGCTCGAAGTGCATCAGGGGCGTTTCATGATAACTTCTTAAATGTTAACTGGCAATATTCACCACCACAGTCAAGTATTGGGTAAATATACAGTGAAACGCACACTCAAGTCAACCCCTGCTCCTACCAAGTCCAAGTAATCCTCACCAAGCCCGTCTTTATCCTCACCATAAAAGTATAGCAAATGGATTAGAATATGTATGGATGGGAAGAACAGAGATTAGCTTTTGTTTGGACATATGAGAGCACTTCCTTTTGTTGTTTTTTAACAGTATGAAAAATATATACATTTATTTTGTTGAAGAAACAAGGGAATTATGGGATCATCAATTTTCTGTCTATTCATCCCACTGGGATAATTCCGGTTTGTTGTACTCTTTTTTTCTTTTTTTACATTTAAAAAAAATTTAAATTCAATTAATTAGCCTATAATGTATTATTAAGTTTCAGAGGTAGAGATCAGTGATTCATCAGTCTTAGAGCACTTCCTTTTTACTCTAAAGGGTGGCAATACCTTTAGGAAACTTTAAATGTCACCAAGGCCAAGGATGGGATACCCGAGAGGTCTTGACCATTTTAATCTCCAAAGGAACAGCACCACTGGCTCCACCCATCCTCTACATCTGTCTCAGCACTCTCTTCCTTAATGACTTCTAGGCCTCATGTGGAGAAGACCTTCATTTGTCCCAGGAAAGAAAGGAAGAAAGGTTTTAAAGGGAAAATAAAATATTTCAAAGGGAAAAGTGATCCGTTTGGAGAGCAACCAGAGAAAGGGGGGATGAGGAAGATGTGGTGGGAGCCCAAAGTAAAACCAAAAACCCACTGGAGAAATGAGAGATCTGAGAGATAAGAGAGAGGCTATGTATAATTTAGAGAGATGCCCATGGAGGCTCTTAGCTCAAGTGTCTGGGCAACAATATTTTTGTAGGTATCTAGATAGATAAAGAAATACAAGCAATACTGTACTGTTTAGAAAAGGATAATATACTATTTTCAACAAGGTTCACAAAGCTCCCACTACTGATCAGTTAGGGAACACAGATGACCACATCTCAGTCCGACAGGCAAGGGCACCGAGGTAAAATGTCATTTGAAAACTAAAGTATGGTCTTTCATTTTTTTTTTTTAGATCAAGACACAGGCATAGTGAACAAGGGTACATATCCCAATTATTTGGTATCCTTTACTGCAAATATGGAAATAAACACAAGTCATGATATCCTGTCTGAAGAACAAATGGTTCCTTCTTAGTTCAGGGTGAAATGTAAATAATATACCGAGTGGGAATTATATTAACAGTAAAAGTTATGAAACTATATTACTACAGTTAAGCCTCTCTTCTCAAAAATATGAATTAATAAGTGACAATCTATTTTGGGCCTTGAATACATTCAAGTTAGATTAAAAGGCCTGAACTTATTCTCTCATATGACAAATATTTCTGCAAGAACTTAGAAGTTCTAGATATCTGGATGCAGTGCTGAATAAGATTAAGTATCCATCCCTCACGGTGCTTACATTTAGTCAAAAGAGAAATATCAGACATAAAGAGAGAGATGAAAATTTCTATCATTTGTGATGCTCATCACATGAATTGATAAATTTCATATTATCACTAATCTAGTACAGACAAAGAAAAAGAAATTACATTAAGAATGATTCAATTCTAGAAAAATTTATTTGGTACAGTAATGTGAAAGGTTTTATGGATCAAGTTTTCAGTCAGTAAGAACAGAAACTTCTGATTTTAATAACACAGTCACATACTCTTTTCTACCAGTGAATTCAGTCTTTTGTCGAACAGACAGCTCACGAATTAGATTAAAATAATTTTTTGAAGTTATGCATATTTTAGCATTCACTAGGTGGGGTTGGCTTTCGGAAGCAGAAAATACTTTTTTGTTGTTAGGGATCAGTTAGGGAACGCAGGGAACAATGGAATATTATGAACTACAGATATGAAACTGAAGCCAGGAAAAATACTTTGAAGGGTTATAGGTCTCCTGCTATGATAATAGCATTTCTTGAACTTTTAGTCACACAGTTCCTCATACGTACACTGTCAGCTCTATTTAATTTGCGTCCATGACCTGTGAAAGTATCTGCTTTAAATTAAGAACCTTTAGTATTCCTTTACCTTTAAATATTGAACCTTTCTGTTCAAAAGCAGAATTTGAAGAAGATTGGGAAATTTACTCTTTGCTCTTTTTGGGAGAAAATTAAGGATGTGGTGGTAACAAGCTTATGCTTTCCCTAGGCATGCTAGGCTTGTCTCTACCCCCTTAACTATTTTAGAATTAATACAGATTTATGTGAGAGTATAAACTATTTAGAAATGAAGACAGTTAGGAAGTAAATGTTGTTCTTAACTCCTTAATGTTCCAGTTCATAATATATTTCTTTTTTTTTTTATTTTATTTCTTTTTTAAAAAAAGATTTTATTTGTTTGAGAGAGAGAGAGAGAGAGCGTGTGCAAGAGAAGAGGGGAAGGACAAATGCAGAGGGAGAAGCAGGCTCCCCACTGAGCACAGAGCCTAATGTGAGGCTCTATCCCTGGACCCCAGGATCATGACCTGAGCTGAAGGCAAATGCTTAACTGACTGAGCCACCCACGTGCCCTTCATACTATATTTCTTAAAATATAATTTTTATCTTAATGTCATCATAAATGAATATTTCTAATAAAAGTTTTAATTTCATAGACAAAGCCAAAGTCCTTCTAAACACAACTCAATTTCTCTTTCCTCCTCAAGAGTTCTTAGTATAATGGGTATCCTCTAAGATTTTCTCCAAGCATATCCAGAAATGTGTATATGTGTACTTTTTAATTTATCGTGTGTCAGAGATCTTTCTAATGAGTCAGTAATTGCTTGTTCTTTTTTTTCATTAAAAAAAGCAATTACATAATATGCCATAGTAAGGATATACCAGTTGATGTTGTTATATCTTATTAATGGACATTTAGGCTGTTTATAGTTTTCTAATACTGCATTAAACAATACTTCAATGAGCAATCTTGTGCATGGATGTAACTAGTTTGGTAGAATAGATACATTTATCTGCTTTTCTAAGGAAATAAATTTCTACATAATAAAATTCCCTGTTTCATTCGATATATGCTCCCTGGCCATAAAGATTTGCAGCAAACATACAAGAAGGTTTCCTCCTGTCTTTCCAATTATTACTATAACTGGCTAAACTGAAATTCTAAATGACAGACCACGGGCTTTAATTTTGCAAGCAACCTCTCTGCCTTCCTTTCTCTTCTCTTTAAGGGGAGCAAACAGAAATAAGAACTGATTAATCCCAAATCACAAGGCTCACACATGTAAGGAAGACACAATAAGAGGAAGTCAAAATAACAGGAATAAGCAGTTTCCCTTTTTTATTTGTTTTAGTTTCAGGCTGAATAAATGCAATGAAATCCCCCACTGCTATATAATCTCGGAAGCCTCTCCCCAGCTGCTAGAGTATTGTGTGTTCTCTAAATAGGCAGTGTTCTACAAGCTGAATTCCCCCTTTCTTGCCTCAAAGGCATATGAAAAACAGACCACAGGAAGATGTCGATTAAGTGAGAAATTTGTTTTTTTTTTTTTTGAATCTTCACTCTTAAACCCCTAAAGGCCATAATTTCTAACATGAACAATGATGTGATAAAACGCAGTATAGCAAGTAGTTGATATCAGATAATCACTCTTAAGAGTCAGCTGTTTTTTCTGGGGCTCAATGTTTTTCTGAATGCAACAAAGACACTCAATCACTTAAGAATGTAGTCCTCATTTTTATAAATACCCAATTTAGAAATAGTCCATATATATGACCAGCTTTTCCTGCTTCTTTTGGCTCTTTTCTGCCAGAGTACCCACCAGTGAACTGGTACATCCCATTCAGCAATTTCATTCTCTTCTCAGGGTAAAACACTTTTTGGGAGCTCCTATCATTCTCAAAGGAACCAAGCCAAGAGGAAACAAAGAAGAGGTTTTGTGAGATGTATTTCTGGCTTCACCAGCTGCAACTTAATACTGTTTCTTCCTTTTTTTTCCCCTATGCCCACTGCTCCATACCTTATTTTTTCACTTACTATATCTCATAGAGTGTTATACATAAAGACCTATCTCTCATTCTCTTTAATAGCTGCATAGTATTCTATTGTGTAATCATACCATAATTTACTCAACCAGAACCCTAACAGACACATAAATTGTTTCCAGTATTTTGCTGCTATGACCAATATTGCAATAAATATCCTTACACATAAATTTTATCGCATAGGTCTAAGTAACATGTGTAGGATAAATTTCTAAAAGTGGATCATGAAACTAGGTTAGTAGGATCATAATCGGCATTTAATGAAAAATAAAGTACAAAAGAAAAAAATAGTATAGTATGGTATAAATATTATAGTAAAACATAAAATTAGTATATATTTTAGTGAAGTTTTTGTTTTACTTAATACACATATATGTGTAATATGTGTATTGGTGTATATGTGTGTCCTGGGTTGTGGCAGAATGATGGAATATATTTCAAAAATGTTTGAAAGATACCTCTTTAGACTCTGGTATGATAAAGAGGAAGTATCTTTATCATAGCCTTCTTTCTTCTTCCCCTAAGCTCTATGATCTTTTTATTGCGTAGCTTGTGAACTTATGTTGGTTTTCCAGGCAGAGACAGTTGAATTATTTAGGGTGGGTTGGAAAAGAAGAATATTAACAATATCAGGTACAATAAACAGGGAAGAATTTCACTGTAGGTCTAATTAGCTCTAATATCTTTTCCTACAGAGTAATATGTAACTAAATTATCTTCTTAGGGCATGACTGTTAACAAACAGAAATTTGAATAAGAAGCCATTGTATAAGATTATTATATTTAAAAGCAAGTGTTTCTGATTTTAAAGTTTTTACATATAATTCAGAAGTTTTGGAGAAAAAAATTAAAATGTGCTTATGATTCTGTTACCCAGTGACAAGCACTATTAATACAAAATTACAAATTTCAAGGGTGCCTGGATGGTTCAATCAGTCAATCATCTGACTCTTGAATTCAGCTCAGGTCATAATCTCAGGGTTGTAAAACCGAGCCTCCCCTTTGGCTCTGTGCTGGGCATGGAGCCTGCTTAAGATTTCTCTCTCTCTGCCACGCCCCCTCCTCACTTGTACACGTGTGTGCACTGTTTCTCTCTCAAAAAATTAATTAATTAAATAAAACTACAAATTTCAATCTATTTGTTTGAATCCTTTTCCTGTGTATATATACACGCATACATGTTATTTTTATAATCAAGATTAAAGGATCTATTTAATGTTATGACCTGCTTTGCAAATTTAACATTACACTGTAGGTACATTACCATGCCATTAAAACTTCTTCATATGCATCATGTTTTATAAAATAGCTATATAAAATAGCAACATAATAGTCCACCATGTGTATGTATTACCTAATTCATATAGCCATTAGCCAAGGACTGCTTTTTATAAAGAATTAATTGGAACTAGAACAAAATAACTATGCTATCATGAGCTGTTTAGGGGGTAATTGGAAGTAACGTATAGAAAATTTTTATGTAAATACATTTTTACATAAAACTATTTAGACTATAGCAGCTCTCCTCAATAAATAGGAGTCCTGAGATTAGTATATTTAATAAAAGAAACCAACATTGAATTTTTAACTCAAAAGCATAATAGAGAAGTAATCCTATGTCTACTTATTCTGTAATAACTCTCTGGAACAGCATTCAAGTATAGGGATGTTGCCTATAAATAAATCCCCTTTAAAATAAAGTTTCTTAAAAATAAAATAAAGTTTCTTCCTGTGGTCCAAATTAACAATGAAAAAAAAATGCTTTCTAGGAAATAATAAACAGTATATTTTGAAATCTATTTACTGCCCAGTGATATGACATAATAAATACAATTTAAATCACTTAACATGACAAGATAATCTTTAATCTTCAATTAGATAGATTAGTTCTGTTACTTCTAGGAAAGAGGTAATATTCTATCAGAAGGTGAAAAATATAATAGTTTGTTTTTTTTCTCTTTAGAACAATTATTTATCCAAAATAATAAATAAAATTATTTATCAAAAACAAAAAAGAAGATAGAGGGGCACCTGAGTGGCTCACTCGGTTAAATGTCTCTGCATTCTGCTCAGGTTGTCATCTCAGAGTCCTGGGATCAAGCCCTGCATCCAGTTCCCTGCTCAGCAGGAGTCTGATTCTTTCTCTGCCCCTCCCTGCCACTCATTCTGTCTCTCTCTCTCTCCCAAATAAATAAATAAAATCTTTAAAAAAGTAAGAAGATGTAAACTATTAAAGCTAATAGAGACAAAGGATAAAAATTGCTTTAAAGAGAGTTCATTAAAGCAGAAGTAGTTTCTTTTTTTGAGATGTCTCATTTTTACAATTAAGTTTTACCATTGGAAAAATAATTATTGAACTCTCTTTAGCAGAATTTAAAAAAGTAAATTATAGAATTTTAGTTTCTTAAAAGCAGTAGAGCAAAGCTGAAAAAGCTACTCCACATCACTCTATTTGATCTAAGAGAAGGTCAATAAATGTTGCCAGAGGCAAGGGAAACAAAAGCAAAAATGAACTATTGGGACTTCACGAAGATAAAGTTTCTGTACAGTGAAGGAAACAATCAACAAAACTGAAAGGCAACCTATGGAATGGGAGAAGATATCTGCAAATGATATATCTGATAAAGGGTTAGTATCCAAAATCTACAAAGAACTTATTAAACTCAATACCTAAAAAACAAATAATCTAGTTTAGAAATGGGTAGGAGACAAGAACAGACATTTTTCCAAAGAAGATATCCAGATGGCTAACAGACATATGAAAAGATGCTCAACATCACTCATCATCAAGGAAATACAAACCAAAACCACAATGAAATACCACCTCACACCTGTCAGAATGGCTAAAATTAACAACAGAGGAAACCACAGATGTTGGTGAGGATACAAAGAAAGGGGAACCCTTTTACACTGTTGGGAATGCAATTTGATGCAGCCACTCTGGAAAAGAGTATGGATATTCCTCAAAAAATTAAAATTGAACTACTCTATGATCCAGCAGTTGTACTACTTGGTATTTACTCAAAGAATACAAAAATACAGATTTGAAGGGTATATGCACTCTGATATTTATAGCAGCATTATCAACAATACCGAAACTATGGAAAGAGTCCAAATGTCCATTGACTGATGGATGGATAGAGATGTGACACACACACACACACACACACACACACACACACACACAGGAATATTACTCAGCCATCAAAAAAGAATGAAATCGGGACATTTGCAATGACATGGATGGAGGTAGAGTATATTATGCTAAGTTAAAGAAGTCAGTCAGAGAAAGAGAAATAACATGATTTCACTCATATGTGGAATTTAGGAAACAAAACATGAGCATATGGGAAGGGAAGAAAAAAAGAAGGTGGGGAGGCAAATCATAAGAGACTCTTAATGATAGAGAACAAACTGAGGATTGAGGGAGGGAGGTGAGTAGGAAATGGGTTAAATGGATGATGGGTATTTAGGAGGAGACTTGTTATGATGAGCATTGGGTGTTACATGTAATTGATGAATCACTAAACTCTATTCCAGAAACCAACATTTCATTATATATTAACTAACTAGAATTTAAATAAAAATTTGGAAGAAAGAAACAAACTCTAATTCAAAAACATTAACAAAAAAAAAGAAAAAGAAAAAGACAAATGATACCAATAGACTTTCTTAATGCAGGGTTGCTAAAAAATTTCAATTTGTAAAACAACAACTCAGTATCTGTGAAGTGTAATAAAATAGGGTATGCTTGTACTTATATATGGATGATTGAAAGACAATTCTTCATATATTACAAAGAAGATAATTTATAAATTACTCTTTATATAATTTGCAGTCATCAATAAAGATAAGAAAAAAACAAATAAGAGAAGGTCAGTAAGAAAGGGAGGAAGCTCTTTTTCAAACAGTATTTCAGACAAAAAGCTAGGACATAAAAACTAATTATCTTGGGTAGCCCGGGTGGCTCAGCAGTTTAGCGTCGCCTTCAGCCCAGGGCGTGATCCTGGAGACCTGGGAATTGAGTTCCGCATTGGGCTTCCTGCATGGAGCCTGCCTCTCCCTCTGCCTGTGCCTCTGCATCTCTCTCTCTCTCTCTCTCTCTGTCTGTCATGAATAAATAAAATCTTAAAAAAAAGATAATTAGTTGTTTTTTTGTTTTTTAAAAAAATATTTTATTTATTTATTCATGAGAGACACACACACACAGAGGCAGAGACACAGGCAGAGGGAGAAGCAGGCTCCATGCAGGGAACCCGATGGGGGACTCGATCCCAGATCTCCAGGATTACACCTCGGGCTGAAGGCAGCGCTAAACCGCTGGGCCACTGGGGCTGCCCACTAATTATCTTCTCAATTTATACAGCAAAACCACAGGACAAAATCCAATAGTCCCTCCTGATAAAAACTCTGAGCAAATTAGAAGTGGAAGGAAACTGCCTCAACTTGATAAAGAACATTTGTTAAAAAATTACAGTCAACATATTTAATGACGAAAAACTGCGTGTTTCTCCCCTAAGATCAGGAACAAGACAAAGATACCGTCATTATTTTTGACAGTGTACTGGAGATTCTTGCAATAAGGCAAGAAAAATTTTAAAAAATTTAAATCAGAAAAAAATGAATAAACTGTCTTTATTTGCAGACATGATTACTTGTAGAAAATCCAATGGAATTTATAAAAAGGCTATTAGAACTATTAAGTTAGTTTAGCAAGGTTGCAGAATAAAGAATCAATATATAAAATCAATTTTATTTTTGTAGAATAATAAACAGAAACTAACATTTAAAAAACAAGCCTGGGTTGCTTAGTGTTTGAGCGCCTGCCTTTGGCCCAGGGTGTGATCTTGGAGTCCCGGGACTGAGTCCCACATCGGGCTTCCTGCATGGAGCCTGCTTCTCCCTCTGCCTGTGTTTCTGCCTCTCTCTCTGTGTCCCTTGTGAATAAATAAATAAAATCTTTAAAAAAAATTTAAAAATGCCATTTATAATATAAAAAATAGTAAATACTTAGTGATACATCTGACAAAAGATAGGAAAGGCCTATATACACTGAAAACTATAAAGTGCTGCTGAGAGACCTAAATAAATGGAGAGAAATATATGTTCGTGGATTAGAAAAGACAATATTTTTAGATTTCAATTCTCCCCAAATTGATCTATAGACTCAATGCAATCTCAATCAAAATCCCAATAGGATTTTTAGAGAAATTGATGAGGTGATTTTAAGAATCATATGGCTATGCCAAGGAGCACGAATAACCAAAGCAACTTTGGAAAAACCACAAGTTGGAAAATTAACACTACCTGATTTTAAGACTTAGTATAAGGTTACATTATAATCAAGAAAATGTGGGGCACCTGGGTGGCTCAGTGGTTGAGCATCTGCCTTTGGTTCAGGTAGTGATCCTGGGGTCCTGGGATCAAGTCCCGCATCAGGCTCCCTGCACAGAGCCTGCTTCTCTCTCTGCCTATGTCTCTGCCTTTCTCTCTGTGTCTCTCATGAATAGTCTTTAAAAAAAGAAAATGTGGTATTGGCACCAAGATAGATCGACGGAACAAAAAAAGAGTCTAGAAATAAACCCATAAATATATGAAAAACTGATGTGACAAAGGTGTCAAGGCCATTCTACAGAGAAAGGTCAGTCTTTTTGACCAATGGTGCTAGAACAATTGGACAGCCATATGAAAAAAAAAAGACTTGGATCCACACGTTGTACTATATAACAAATCAATTAAGTGAAGTTGTATCATAGACCTAAGTGTAAAACTTAAACTATAAAATTATAGAAAAAAAACACAGGAGAAAACCTTTCTGACCTTGGTTTAGGCAAAGAAGCAAAATCCATTAAAGAAACATTGAGAAATTAGACTTCATCAAAATGAAAAACTTTTACTCTTCACAAGATACAGTTAAGGGGTACCTGGGTGGCTCAGTCAGTTAAGTGTCTGACGTTGATTCAGGTGATGATCTCATACTCCTGGGATTGAGCCCCTCATTGTGCTTCCTGCTCGCTAGGGAGTCTGCTTGTCCCTCTGTCGTCTCTCCCCCACCTCCCCTCCCCATGCTTTCTCTCTCAAATAAATGAATGAAATCTTAAAAAGATGCAGTGAAGAGAATGAAATGACAAGCCACCAATTGGGAGAAAATAATTGCAAGATCAAGATCTAATAAAGGACTTGCATGTAGATATATAAAAAAAATCCTCAAAACCCCAAAATGAGAAAACAATTCAATTTTAAAAACAGTCAAAAAATTTGAATCAGAAAACAATACAGATGGTGAAGAAGCACATGAAAAGGTGCTTAACATCATTAGTCAATAAGGAAATGCAAATTAAAACTACAATGAGATATTACACATCTATTAGAAAGGCTAAGATTAAAAAGACTGGCCATACCAAGTGTTGGTAAGGATGTGGAACAACTAGAACACTTATATATAGCTGGTGGGAATGCAAAGTAGTATAACCACTTTGGAAAAGTTTGGCAGTTTCTTAAAGTAATAACAACAAACATACACCCACCAGGTAATAGAGCCATTCCATTCCTAGGTATTTATCCAAAAGAAATGAAAGCGTAGGTCTATGCAAAGCCTTGTATATGTAGTTTTATTTGCAGCAGTTCAAAACTGGAAACGAAACACTAGTCAGTAATAAAAGGAATGAACTATCAATACAATAACAACATGGATGAGTCTCCAGATAATCATACTTGAATGAAATACCAGACCAAGAAAAAAAATGTACCTTCTTTATGATTCCACTTATATAAAATTC
This sequence comes from Canis lupus familiaris, assembly GCF_011100685.1. Lineage (NCBI taxonomy): Eukaryota > Metazoa > Chordata > Mammalia > Carnivora > Canidae > Canis > Canis lupus. The sequence continues at coordinate 63,838,068 of NC_049238.1, forward strand.
TAGGAAATGCAAACTAATCTCTAGTGGATTAGTGGGTTGGGTGAGTGGGGAAGGTTATTAGGTAAAAGGATTACAGAGGGGCAAGAGGAAGATGGGGGAGGGGTGGATATGTTCCTTTTCTTAATTGTAGTAATATTGCATGAAGGTATACATCTAACAAAACATTAATTTATACACATTAAGTATATGCAGCTTATTGTGTGTCAATTATACCTCAATAAAGCTGTTTAAAAAAAAAATATAACAGTATGCCAAATCAAACAATAGAGAAATACACAATGAAATCAATGTGAAAAAAATAAATTCTAAAAAGGCTTCCACTTTGTCCCTGTATTTCCTGTTTGCATTATGGGTGGGAAGGGGGATATAACATAACATCTGTTTCATGCCCCAGAGCACACCCTTAACCCCTGTCAGCTGTCTCAAAATACATGCTTTTGGTGGTGGGGGCAGGGATGGATCAACTCAAAATCATCAATTCCCTAAGAAAAACAAGCTAAAGTATAAGCCTTATTGACAACAAAGATTTAATCTAAAGATTCATCTTTCTTATGAAGATAGCATATTATCAGTATGTCTTGCTTTATGGAATATGCTTTTATTCAAAATGGATGGGCTGTAAAACTTATGTTTTAATAATAATAACTAAGAGTAAATGAGCACTGAGCACCTCAAATAGCATTTGCTATTTCATTTAATCCTCACAATAATTATATCATTTTACTGATAAAGCTTACAAGGTAAATAACTGGTTGAAGATCACACAATTAAATGGCACTGCTCTAATCTTGATTTGAAACCTCCATGCTTTTAACAGCTGCACTTAATTGAATATTCTAATCGATAGTTTTGTAGAGTGCCTAGCAATTTTCGTTATGCCTCTTTTTTGGAAAGCTGGGATTTCACATATGGACTTCACTCAGAGAGAGCAGGAATAAAAAATATTAGCCTTTCCAACTATAAAAAAATTAAAATATGGCCAAAATGCCCACTGATTAATTCCTTTCTCAAACATGTTTTATAATAAAGGTTATGAATATAAATCTAAAAATCTTAATAAAATCTGATATGACATCAGATCTAAGACTTGCAAATATAATATACCCAATGTGGATGACTCAAAAATAAACGATTTGATCTAACTTTTATAAACAATCAAATTTATTTTTTATTTTTTAAAATGGCCACTAAGGGTCCTCCACCTTTCTCTGGAGTAGTCAGACTTCACAGGGAAGCCATCTCCTAGATCTGCTTAGACTTAATGAGCTGAGGCTCTCTTTTGAACTGTGTGACTCCACCCCAGCCTCCCTGGGACAGTTAGTTCATGAGCAACGTAATTTGTTTTCACTGTGGAAGGGATTCCTATAGTGTTCTCATTCATGAAAATAAACTGGTCAAAGAGAAAGACTTTCACAAAGAATGTTTTACTCTGACGTAATCTCTTGTAAAACAGAAAATCACTTTATATAAAAGTTCAATTAGGACCAAATACAGTATAAATGGCCTCTGTAACAATCAGACTTTAAATATAGAAAAGCTGAATATTACACTATTTTATACTGGCTTTCCTGGTTCTATGCCAAACATGTCTTGGCTGCAATAGAAGAATGAGGAGGCTTTTATATTTTGGGGAGAAAAGTAATTATGGTGGGGGTTCTTCTAGAAGGGTGTAGTTGCAATCTGGCACTTTGCAGAAATTTTAGAAAATGAATGAAGTTCTTTTATAATTATAGCTCTATATGTAGGATCTGGGACCTTTATAATAAATATATCCCTATAAAAGCCCAACCCTTGCCAATGTGACCTGCAATTTATCTAGCAGCAAGAGTGAACCCATATGGTTTTATTCAAAGTTGCAAGGTTGAAGAATAGATTTTATGCCCAGGAAAAAAAAAACCTATTTTGAAAGTGAGGGAAAAAAAGATAAGCTTTTTTCACTTTAACATAAGGAAAAAACAATCATAACTATTAAAACCTTTTTAACCCACTAAGCATGAATTAAGAAAGAATACTAAATGGAAGAAATTAGTAAGCTGCCATATTAGAGAAGTCCAACAGGTGTTTGTTGTTAAGCAAGAATTATAGACATACTAACAATAAAATCTTTATATATTACAGAAACCCAAAGACAAATAAAAAAACTACAAATAAAAAGAGATTTCCTTTTAAGAATCTGGTATGGCAGTTGCTTTTCTCAAAGGACTGAAACAGTTTTGACCCTAGCTGCTGCTTATTTTATCTAACAATAGACTGTTTAAAGACATCTCACTTCTGGCAAAGCTATTCATTTCAACCTAAACTGCATCTAGCTTAAGCCTCAGAAGAGGGATCCCTGGGTGGCGCAGCGGTTTGGCGCCTGCCTTTGGCCCAGGGCGCGATCCTGGAGACCCAGGATCGAATCCCACATCAGGCTCCCAGTGCATGGAGCCTGCTTCTCCCTCTGCCTGTGTCTCTGCCTCTCTCTCTCTCTCTGTGACTATCATAAATAAATAAAAATTAAAAAAAAAAAAAAAAAAAAAAAAAAAAAAAAAAAAAAAGCCTCAGAAGATAGCTTTATCACCTCCAAGTTGTATGCAGACTAAACACAACACTTGTGCCCAATTCTAAATGATATCTTACATCCAAATGCTTCCTTAATTATAGTTCCTGCTTCTCAAGCTGCTCTTTCAACTTGTCAGAAGCTGCCTAAAATAAATAAAATCAGATTCATGCAGAAAAAAAATGTATTTTAGGAAAACACATGCAACAAGCACCTACGCATCTGTTAACATTAAAACCAGAAGGCAGTATGTTGCAGCCACAAAAGAACAAGCTGTAAAATTTAATAATTCACAACATTCACACTGAAATTTTATGGCAGTCTTTTAATGCAACGCATCACAATGGCACAATTGCTTCATCTGTTCCACAAAGATTTATTGCATGTCTATATGCTAGGCCTGATGCTGGGGGCTGAGGATATATAATGATTAGCAAAATAGACACATAAAGCTTTACAGGTTTGTTTGGTTTCTAAGGCTGAAAAGCAAAGAGAAAATGAGATCGGTCTGGTTTTTCCATTAGAGGTGGCCATCCTCCCATCTCCTACCTCAATTGTGAAGGGGTTGAGGCCCACACGTTTTTGTAAAAGTCAACGGTAATATTTATGGGGAACCGCTTCCCGGAGTCCCAGTGCTAGCAGAGGTAGATCCTTAGCTGAGTCTATTTAACACATGTTGCCAAACCACTGTAGTTTTCTAAAATCTGATTGCTATTTATAATAATATTGCTCTTGGAAAATGCTTTCTGGGTTTTAAAAGGAGTCATCGCCATGAACAAAGTACTTGCCGAGGCAGCTGAGAACTCTTCGGGTTCTAAGCTGATGACGCCTATGGACAGGAGAGCCAGGCTCTCAGATGAAAACCAAGAGAAAGAAGTGAGAAAACAGGCAATAGGAGTGAGGATTAGGAACGAGCTCACACTTCCTCCAATACTTTTTTTCTTTTCTCTTCATTGAGCAGATAAATATAGGATAAGAAATGGGAGGGTGTCCTCCCATTTAATCAGGTTAAATCAGGTTAGGACTACTGGTAACAATGGGATGGGGTTATGAGAAATAGAATAGTTTCCGGGATGAACAGGGAGAGGAAGAAAATTCACCAATGCTGACAAACAGGGAAGGCCTGTGGAAGTGGCAGAAATGAGTCACCAGCCAGAGTGAATATTTATATATAATGTATGTCAGCAGGGGAGTCACTAAAAAACACCACTGAGGGCACATTAGAGTCATCCATTCACAGTATTAGCGACCACTGACTGTTCCTTGGATGTGGGGTACATGGTAAGCACCGAAAGAATATATACGTAAAGGGGAAAAAATGAATCCTACACTGTTGCAGCATCTGCAATGCTTGGCAAACTGTAGTGTGACACAAATACTAGTTATTAATCATTTATTCTTATTACAGAGAAGGAAGCTTTGCTCCAGACAGATTGAATGACATGACCAAAGTCATACAGTTCTAATTAGGTGATGTGGTAGGCAAAGACTCAGGCAATGAGCTTAAACGTATGTGACTAGGCAGGTGCCAAAGCCATAAACATGTGATCCCCAGGGAAGCCATGCCAACCAAGACTGAAGAAGCCAGGAAAGGAAGAAAATAAGACAGATGCTGTCCCCACCCCTCCCTCCAAATCAGAATGTAATTGCCTCATGCACCCTGGAGAATGAAACCACTGGAAATTACTTATCACACATGACAAAGCTACCAGGGAAAACAACAACATAACAATAGTTTTCAGTGATAAACTAATCAAGACATATTTATTAGACAGAAATGTCAGTCTTTTTCAATCATTCTTGAAAAACAAATCAGCATGTCACTACATACAGCATACAGAAATAATAGGTTTAGATTATATTCTTATCACAATTGTAGTTTTAGAGTAATCCAAGAAAAGACTATCCAGATATGACTAAATGAATACTCTATACTCTTACTCTATATCAGGGCAGGAAGAGAAAAGGTTTTTTCTTTTTTTAAAGATTGATTTTATCTATCTATCTATCTATCTATCTATCTATATCTTTTTTTATAATAAATTTATTTTTTATTGGTGTTCAATTTGCCAACATACAGAATAACACCCAGTGCTCATCCCATCAAGTGCCCCCCTCAGTGCCCGTCACCCATTCACCCCCACCCCCCGCCCTCCTCCCCTTCCACCACCCCTAGTTCGTTTCCGAGAGTTAGGAGTCTTTATGTTCTGTCTCCCTTTCTGATATTTCCCACACATTTCTTCTTCCTTCCCTTATATTCCCTTTCACTATCTATCTATCTTTTTGAGACAGAGAGAAAACATGAGCAGGGAGAGGGGCAGAAGGAGAAACAGACACCCCATCCCCACCCCTGAGCTGCTCCACTGAGCAGGGAGCCCGATGTTGGGCTTGATCCCAGGACCCTGGATCATGACCTGAGCTGAAGGCAGACACCCTACCAACTGAGCCACCCACATGCTCCTTTTAGAGCAGTTTGGCTCAAAGAAAAACTAAGTGGAAAGTAGTTTCCATATATCACATACCTACCTCCCCACCCCTGTTGTCTTAACACATACCAAATATGAAAACAAAATAAGAATTCTTCATCTGGGATCTAGGGAATCCAGAGGTGGTCTTCATGGGGTCCCTGATCTCCCTGATACTATCTCCTGAATTTTAGTATATGGATATACATACATTTTTTTTTTTTAAGGAAGCAGGGCTCATTGGATTCTGAAGCAGTTGGCATTAAAAATGGTTAAGGCCTCTAAGCTAAAGAATGAAGTTCAAGGTCCAGACATGAGGTAAGGGAACTAAAGGTACTATTTTGGGGTCAGAAAGACTTTATCAGTGTCCCTAACAGCATACCACATAGGTAGCTGCCAGAGCAAATATCACTGTTATACCCAGGCCTCTAAATTGAACAGGGCTATAGAAATACCCAAGTTAAAGAATTTACAACCAATGAAACAGACTTTCAAAACATATGATGATCTCTTTTTTCTTTTTAACATACCTTTAAAGCCTCTATCACAAGGTCTCTTGCTTCAAGCTCTCCTTCAAGAATACTAAACAGCATTAGGAGTTCAGGCTTGCTGAGTTTTTCCAGATTCATCCTGAAAGCCTAAAACACAGATAGCAATCAGACAATCTCCAGTAGACGGAGTGAGTTTGATATTACTAAAGAAAAAATAAAGTGAGTCAGACAAGAAAAGAGTAACAATTACAGTAAAAAACGCTTTCAGAAGGCCAACGGTTATAATTAAGTAGGAAAAAAGAAGAGCTTTCTGATGTTAATCATAAACTGAGCAGTGAGAGAAAATAAATTCACCTTAATTATGGATTTCATCACCACTCACAAAGATCAATTTTCCATCATTTTTCCTCCAGGCATATTTATGAACATCCTGGGAGGTCTCAGAAAGAGTTAGTCATGAGTTTTGTTCACTAGAAGCATAGGTAAAATCGTGTTACCATGAATACTATTTTACCAGAAAGTTGTGAGACCATGAAAACACTTCCCAGTTTTAGAGAACCAAATAAAACATTCTGGCATCCCTCGGAAGTTGGCTGAAATGAAATTTGGGCAAAGAGAATGTCCAGTGGCAGTATGGGAGAGATTTTTCTTTTAAACCATCTACTTTTGGGGGCAGCCCAGGTGGCTCAGCGGTTTAGTGCCGCCTTCAGCCCAGGGCCTGATCCTGGAGACCTGGGATCAAGTCCCACATAGGGCTCCCTGCATGGAGCCTGCTTCTCCCTCTGCCTGTGTCTCTGCCTCCCTCTCTCTCTCTCTCTCTCTCTCTCTGTGTCTCTCATGAATAAATAAATAAAATCTTTAAAAAATAAAATAAATAAACCATTTACTTTTGCATAATAAGTATTCTTTGTGAAAGTAGACAGTTTTAAAAAAAGAACATGTATCACGGTATTTATATTTCATACAGTAAAATAAGACTTCAATGCAACCATCATACAAATATGCTTTTAAATAATTTCTTAAAATATACTGTTGTTTAAACTTAATTGGACTACTGCAAATTGAATTTATCTGATTCAGCAAGTTCCCATTTCCATGAAGTCTTAACATCTTTTGAAAAGTGTTTTTTTTTTTTTTTTAAGATTTTATTTATTCATGAGAGATGCAGAGAGAGGCAGAGACATAGGCAGAGGGAGAAGCAGGCTCCCCATGGGGAGCCTGATACAGGACTCGATCCCAGGACCCCGGGATCACGACCTGAGCTGATGGCAGATGCTCAACCACTGAGTCACCCAGGCATCCCAGCATCTTTTGAAATATATTAAATGGCAAACTGCAGAGCACAAACTCAATCCTTTTCACAAGACTGATTTCTCAAAAACCACATCTAGACAGAAGTTAGACTGCTACACAATTTTCCAAAGGTCTTCTGACCAGTGGGTAGGATACATTTTATCACTCCAAAGCTGAGCAAATACTACCCTCCTTCTCCCACTCTTTCCTTCCAAATTGTCCCTCTCATATACTTTTCTTTAAAGTGAATTATAACATGACCAGTTCCCACACCCTTTAGTACTTCCCCACTATTACGAGCACATGAAAGTTTAGAAGGCACACAAAAGAGTCATTGATTCCTTCCAGAGCTATTGCCTCTAATTGCAGGAGAGCATGCAGAAAGGCGGACTTTGCTGTGTTGTTAGATTATGTTCCAGAACATGCTGTGCAAATCTTTTGCCACGTGGCAAAATACGTTCCATCTGACTTCAGTTCTGTTAACTTTCGAACTACTGAGTTTTAGCCGCTAGTAAGTGATCCTTACCTCAGGGTTATAGAGACATCTCACAATGGGTATTTTAGAAATAACTAAAAAAACAAAAACAAAACCCCACAAACCTAATAAAGCCACACTTAATTTGAGATGGTATGTTGGAAAGAGCATGTAGCTTTGTATTCAGAGGGATGCCAGGTCTGCATCTTCTCAGTTGCGTGATCTGGGGCAAGTTTTTCCGATTCTCAGTTTTCTTATCTGTGAAAGGGGGATGATGATATCTAACCACAGAACTGCTGTAAAGATTGGGTTAATAAATGTGAAACATCTTGCCAAGTTCCTGATACAAGCTGAACAATGCTTTAATTATAAATAACTGCTATCCTCTCTCATTTTCCAAAGAATTCTAAGAAAGGGCATTACCAAAATGGGGGACACCCAAGATCAATGACCTCAGAAATACCTTCAAGCTGCTCTTTTGTGGTTGAGAAACACAAATGAAGAGGGGTGATAGCATCCTGGAGTGAAACAACAGTGAGGGATTTTAAATCATCCATTGAATCACACTGCTTGCTTAGATGAAACCCTTCCCTCTCTCCTGATGGTTTCATGTTTTAATCTCTCAGAGATTAAAAAGCAGAGGAAGAATCTTATCATTTTCTGCCTTGTCCCCTTCCCTCCCATGATGGCAAGCAGAATAATGGGCACTTGTAAAAGTACCCTGTGAATCCCAACTACACTGAGTAAATCATCTGGACGTAGAAGAACTAAAGTAATAATGATGGTGTTTATACATATTCTTTTTTTCTTCAATATCCTTATTTAGAGACCTAATACTGGGATTTTAAGGAAGCAGTGCAAAGTGAGGTAAAGCAAACAGAGTGAGAAGTACTGGGAGTGAGAAGTACAGAATTATAGTGTGAGCTCTGCCACTAAGCAGCTATAGGGCCTTGAGGAAAAAAGTACCCAGTTGCTCTGACACTGAGTCTCCTCACAGGTAAAATCAGACAGACTACATAATCTCCTAAAGTCCTTCTTGTTTCCATTCTAAGCTTTCCAGGGTAAAAATCAAGAATTAATTAAGGAATCCAATGAATTAAGAATAAAATGAATATACAAGAACTAAAACAGACGGTACTAAATCAAAGTCTTGGGTCTGTGGTGATAATTATACATCCTCACAAAAGAGAAAAATTGAAAACCAATCTCCAGAGTCACTTCTTGCCTCAGGCAAGAAAAAATTTCACTCCTTGTCAATGGCATAAAGCAACTATAGTGTCCCACTGTCTACATTTGTAGATCACTTCTGCACACAAATTTTAATATCTGGGACATTCTGCTAATATGTACCCATTCATCCAGCTTAGTGTCTACATGAAGTGAATACAATACACATATGACACAGGAGGGAAAAAAGGGCTTCAGCTGTGTAACTGAAAAACCAATTGGTCTGTTTTCACATATTCCCATAACCCTTCTTTAGAAATACTAAAATTCAGCAGTTCTTTGCTGTTCCTTATATTTGAATCCAATTTCAATATATATAAGACATTGCAATATGTTTAATATAAATGAAAGACAGTAAAACTGCTGTATGTTTCAGGGTGCTAGTGATATCCTGAGAGTAGGGGTAGAGGTGGGGATGGGGATGGGGATACTGACCTGATACTGATAATCGGCAGTCACACTTTTGTCCTCGAGTATGAATTCTTAAGGTCTTCTCAGTTAAAATTTGGGAAAATTGACAAATATATTTAAAATGCCATCAGCATGGTGGGAAAGTGTCCGATGCTGCAAAATAATAAGAAATTTATTGTCTATGTGACCATACTATAAAACAATTTGATAAATCCCGTGAATGTCATCAACTGTCATTACAGCTGATAAGGCCTGACAGGTGTGGGTTGACACAGACAAGAAAGAATATAGCCACTTCTTCAAGTGGAATCTGAGTAATATAGGGAAAATACCATAATCTGACTTCCTTTTGGCAATTACAATTAGGGAAGGTAATGGCTTTCAAAATCTTTTTCATTTTAAGAGATCCACTGCCATTTCAAGGGCGAACTTAAGAATGTCATAGAAGAGAAAAATGGCTTTGTCTCCCTGAATTGACAACACCTATTTGCTTAAATCACCATGACTGATGCACAATACGTTCAGATGGAAAAATCACACAATTACAACCGAACTTTTCAAACTGCTAATTTAAGGTTCACACTTATCCCCTACCTCTTGCCCTCTCAATGAACAAACAAAGCAACCTGTCGCCACCTAGGCTTTGTCTTTAAGGCGAATTACTCATCCCAGCTCCTATATTTTCTTTTCTTTTTTTTCCAAATATTAAGTGCTGGATTATATGCAAATTCTGTGTTTATGGTTTTCTAGTAATATATCAGATCCAGCAATTTTTAAAAAAATTTTAGGCTTTACATTTTATTTGATGAAATATAATTTTTGAAAAAAAAATATATAATTTTTGTCTCCCACTTTAAGGTACCAACTCTTAAATTTGACTCCAATTTTTGCCCAATATATAAATGATGTGGCCCAAGATATTCAGAAAAAGGCTGTTGCTAACTCCACATTGTCAGAAATATGACTGCCAGATTTTTGGCATGCCATATTGTTGTCTACAGACTCATTCTCTACTTGTTTTCTAAATGAGCTGTTGCTTGTCACTGTCATCATCCATTAAGTAACTTTTAAAGACAAGATCATTTCAACCAGATGCTCAGCTCATTCCTTCCATCTGAATGTCTCCAAGATGCAACTTTCCTTAGAGTTTAGAGGCAGACATGTCTGTTTAAGGAACGCTACAGTCTGTAAATGTGAAATAAAAACCACTCATGGACAAGATGTCTGGATATACTATCATACACTGCGGTTACAGCTAACTGTAGCCTATACTAAGCTTTTAAGTTTTCTCAATTTAAAATAAATATAAATACATATAAGAAAAAAGATAAATTATACATATTTTAATACCCTGGAAAAATCAGCTATTTATGGGATATGGATGAAACTTATTTTTAGGTTATCAACAAATGATTTCAAACATTAGTTTGACCAGCGCACCATTAGGTCTATTCACATGCTACTTCTTATCAAGTCAGGGCCAACAGTAAGGAGCATGTGTCTTCTACACAAACTTTTATGTGCCAACAGTTATAAGGGTTATGGCTATCAAGAAGGGCACCCTCACCCCCCCACTGAACCTCCTAAATGGCAGTGCTGATTTTGCCATGGAGGTATGTTGCTGTGGCTTGGGTTCTGCTCATTTTATTCTGACTTTTCCCCTTCTCTGGATAATATCCAAACTCCATTCATTTTGGTTCTGGTGGTTCCTTTTCATTCTTGAGGAAGGAAGCTTTTGCCTTGGAATGCTGAATTAATTCTACAAGACAGCAGGCGTTGTTGCCTTTTTTTTTTTTTTTTTTTTTTTTTAACCACAGAGAGGACTGGTTGGTAGAAAAAGAAACACACGTTTCTATAGCTATGTAAGCAGCAGGGCAGGGCAGGGTGGAGTCCCAAGTAGGATGTTTGTCTATCTAGTATCTGGGTGTGTTGTTCTTTATGTGGAATTGTAGGCTTGATTTCTAAATAGTGGGGTCGTATGGGGCATGAAAGAGGGGGAAAACACATTTTTGGATGAGTTTTAGATATTTCTGGACACAGAAACACTTCAAAAAATATACAAAGATCTGGTATTTGTTTTTGTTTTGTTTTGAAGTCAACTTGGCTAGTATAAAAAACTAATCAGTTGTTTTACCCAGAAAATCATGCTTGCAAAACCAGATAAAAATCACTTCTTTAATATGTACTCAGACATCAAACTTAAAAAATTTATATTGGGCTACAACTGCCTGGGATTCAGGCCATCTGGTAAAATTTTAATATTAGCAATTAGCAATAATATACAAGCAAATTTGCTCCAATTATATAAGGATTTTCACATACATATCAGCTAAGCCAAAATAGGAGGTCAACTAATTCTTAAAATTCAGAGTTAACACTGACATACAAAATGGGTGTTTCTGATAGCTTTCCACTAGATAATGTACTTCCTTAAAAACCCAGAATATGTGAAACTTAAAAAATGAAATAAACATGTCACATTTATAAATACTAAATCTAAATATGGACAAAAATGCACTGCTATTTTTTTTTTTTTTTTGCACTGCTATTTTTAAAAATGCATCCAAAGCAACCTACTAACTAGGGGTGGAAGGCCTTGACACAGTACCTTGACTATCTCAAAAAGATTAAAGTTTCCCCACCCTCTGGCACTTCTAGTTTTTCAGAAGGGTTATTTATGCATTTGGGGGTATGAGAGTGACAACATTCCAAATATACTTCATATTCCACTTTTGGAACTTTATGGTTAGGTGAGAGAAGAAAAACATGTCAAATACTATCAGAAAATGATTTTCTGACCAAGAAAGCAGATCTTTTGTACACGTACTAAAGAGGGCTGTTTTTGCTATTATTATTTACAAATGTTCTAAAACCAGGTATAAAAACAAGTATGTTTTATTGAATTCTACAATACTAAACAATATAAGCTTTACTACATATGTTAAATCAATCTTTCAGTTGAAAATAAAAGATATTATTAGACTATTTGGATTCTTATGTGTCTATGTGTTATAATTAAGTGTCTGGACTAGGTGCCTGGGTGGCTCACTCATTTAAGCTCTCTATTTCAGCTCAGGTTATGATCTCAGGGTCATAAGATCAAGCCCTGCTGAGTGTGGAGCTGCTTAACATTCTCCCTCTCCCTCACCCTGTGAGCACTCTCTCTTTGGAAAAAAAAAAGTGTTTCGACTAAATTGGGTACCTGCCCCATTCATTATTGAAGTCTTGATCCCCAGTACCTCAAAATGTGATGCATTTGGAGACAGGGTCTCTAAAGAGGTAATTAAGTTAAAATGTGGTTATTAGAGTGGGCCCTAATCTAATCTGTCTGATATCCTTGACAGAGAGAAAATTGGGACACAAATATACCACAGGGAAAGTGTGAAGACACAGAGGGAAGATGGTCAACTAGGAGACAGAAAGAGAGGCCTCAGAAGAAACCAATCCTGCGGACATGCTGATTTCTAGCCTCCAGGATTGTGAGAAAAAAATTTTTGTTGTTTAAGCTACCTGGTCTGTTGGTACCTCATTATGGCAACCCTAGCAAACGAATACACCATGCAACCATTTATTGATTTTAAGACTATTACAGCAAAAAAAAAAAAAAAAAAAAAAAAAAAGGACAATTAGAGCAACTAGATCTA